>NC_142859.1:2500-10002500 GCF_061612785.1 Hesperophylax consimilis
CCTAACCTAACCTAACCTAACCTAACCTAACCTAACCTAACCTAACCTAACCTAACCTAACCTAACCTAACCTAACCTAACCTAACCTAACCTAACCTAACCTAACCTAACCTAACCTAACCTAACCTAACCTAACCTAACCTAACCTAACCTAACCTAACCTAACCTAACCTAACCTAACCTAACCTAACCTAACCTAACCTAACCTAACCTAACCTAACCTAACCTAACCTAACCTAACCTAACCTAACCTAACCTAACCTAACCTAACCTAACCTAACCTAACCTAACCTAACCTAACCGAGTATCGAGTGAAGTTCTTAAAGGAACAGTTTTCGCGTCATAGCTGTCAAAGCACAATTTGTTGCCACAACCAAATAATTAAAAAAAAAACATATCTTCTTATTATTATCATTAATTTTTGAAGTGAAACTTCTTTAGGCGCGTAATGGATTTTCGGGGACGGAGTAAAACCGAGTCAGGATCGACACGAAAATGCGGGTACCCCCACCACCGCTCACCGTTCACCGTTCACTGTTTTCAGTAAAAGCAACAAATCATTAGCATGCGCATTAAAGTTTTTATGTGTTTTATTTAAGTACTTTTTTACTCGGTAGTATAATTTTGTTTGGCGCATGCCTTAGCTGTGGTACAGACGTGGACAGGGCTTTCCTGTACCGTCCGTCCGCCGTTCAGTCTGGTTTAGTCGTCCGTCGAGAGCGCTCGCGTCGCGCGCTTTGCCGTTCCATTCGTATATAAATATATAAATATTGTTTACTGTCGAGGAAGTTGTTATAAACTTTAAAAAATATGTTTAAAATGCCGTGTAAATATACGTGTTGTGCGTTCAGCTTGCTGCTGCTGGTTTTAGTGAGTAGTGCTGCCTCCAAAAATGTGGATAATTCCGATAGAACCTTCGAGGAAAGCAATTGCAGTAAGGTGAGACAGTTCCTCGAGACCAGGAACATCTCGGCTGTACCGGCTCGAGGCGCAGACGACAAAGGTAAGAAACCGACAAACCAACAGAACCCACATTCATAAATTGTGGTTCATACGGTTTGGTACAGAATTTCAGTGTTAAAAATGAGTAGTGACGAGATATTTAATTGTAATATTGTTATTTATGTAATATTGTATACTTGTGAATAAATTGAAAATTTTTGGAACTATACATTAATCGAACGTCATTCATCTATAAAAAAATATTAGAAAAAGCAAATCCATGCTTCGTCGTTGAATTATTTAACCTCTAATTTTCAAACTAACCTAAGAGAGAAAATAGAGATGATGAAATGAAAATAGAGAGAGAGGAATACTAGAAGTTTCACTTCTGTCTTGCGTAGGCTTGACACACCCACTTTTTTTTTTTTAATTGTTTAAATTTTCTCTATGGCAACACTCAGTCAAATCATTAACAACGTCATTATCGAGTGGAGTTCTTAAAGGAACAGTTATCGAGATGATGCGTTCACCTTACAAGTCAAGCCTTTCTGTTGATAAAACCTTCGACCTTATGCCTAATTTTGCTAAAAGTCAAAGTGACTCTATTGTTATCATTAGCCGCAAAGACCAAATCATCAAACGATTCTTCGGAAAGCCAAATCGCACGACATCATCAGTTCTGCCAAAAAAATTATTGAACTAATTAAAGAAGACAGTCCGTCTCAAGAAAAAGATTGTCCAAATATGATGTCTGCATTAAATTCCATGGCGGAACAAATTAATAGAATAGAGGAAAAAATTTCAGTGCCGCCTATGCCGTGGAACAAGCCAAATCCTGAAAGAGAAATTAAGGAAGAATGTGAAATGGACCGAAGATTTCCACCACTTACACCTTCAAAACATGCAGTGATCGACAGCCATAAAGACGTTTAAGATAGCGCCGAAGTTTTAAAATCTGTTAAAAAGTCCCTTGACCCACGGAAATTAAAGGTGGGAATAACAAGTACTAGGCAAACATCAAACGGCAGGGCAGTTATAAGCTGCGAAAGAAAACAGGATGCAGAGACAATTATGAAAGCTCTGTCTTCGGAGAAAGTTTCTGCGACCTGCGCGAAAAAACGTTACCCCAAGATCATTCTAAAAGGTCTTCAGAAAGATTTTAATTCCGCAGAAATTATCGAAATAATGGAAGAACAAAACGAGGATCTTACCGGCCTCAAGGTAATCAAAAATTATTTTTCTCCAAAAAAATAAAAATCCGCACCTTACAAACGTCGTCATAGAAACGAGCCCCAAGACATGGGAAAAGATTATTGGCATGGGCAGAATAAATATTGGCTTTCAACGGATCTACGCCGAAAACTTCATCTCAAAGATGCAGTGTATGATCTGTCTAGGATTCAAACATTTGAAGAAACACTGCAAACTGGAAACTAGATGCTGGAACTGTGCCGGGAAACACACTTTCGCACAGTGTCAAAATAAAGATAAAATTGACGAGGTTAAATGTGGCTCATGCGTCAATGAAAACAGGAAAAGGAAGACCTCAGCCCCATCAAGACATAGATCTGGAACGCACGAGTGTCCACTCTACAGGAGAGAAATTGAAAGATCTATTGACCATACGAATTATGAATAGGAGAAAAAAAATGCCAATAAATCCAGGAAACAAACTGAGACAGAAAAATACAAATAATGGGGGAAAAAATTAAAATCAAACAATGGAACGCACAAAGATGCCAATCCGCAACAGACAGTGTGGTTAACTCGGACAAATCTGACATTATCCTGCTGCAGGAACCTTACACAGGAAACACCGGGCAGTTGAAAACTAAAAGGTGGCAAGTATACCAATCCACTAAAGGAACCAGAGAAAACCCTAACAAGTCAGCGATCCTCGTCAACAGTAGGATTAGCGCAACTATGATATCATCGATCACCTCAGAGAACTCGACATATATTGAAATAAAAACAATAACTCTGGGATCAGTGTACGTTGAACCTGTGATGAAAGGCTTAAATCAAAGTGAAAACAGATAAACCGTAGCTTCCCACTTCGCGGATTAAAAATATACGAATTATTTATGAAAACGGACATTCTAGCGGCACCTGTTGAAGAAAAATTTTATTTTGCTTGCAATAGGCATCTGTAAGAGTTGAACGTATATCGAGGTTCTAGAGCGCCAGCACAGATATCGCTAAAATCGTTTAGGGCAAGGATTCCCCTTTTTCTGAGGCCTAAAAATAAACATTGAAGGTTGTCAACCAATTAGATCTAAACGAAAGCTATCAAATTTTGAATAACCAATCAGTGAACGGAAAAGCGTGTGTCTACGAAAGACAAAGAAATGAACTTTGGACCCGGCGATAAAAAAGATAAGTAATGACATTTCCATTCCCACAGAAATTAGAGGTAAACGCACTGTAGTGTAAACATATACGTTCAAGGCGACAAACTCTAGGAAATGTTTCCAATAACTGAGACATTTATGAGATAGCGAACCATTGAAATCGGGGCTTTGGGACCTTTTCATGTTGGAAAAAAAACACACACGAAAATACAATGGAAAATTTAAATGAAATATAGTATAAAAGAAAGGCGGGAAAGCGAAGGAAAGTTGCTGGCATGATTTCAACCGTCGTGCAATTACTTATGATAGCGGGAGGGTGTCGAGTTCGATTTAAATCGTAATAAAGGAAAACGAAAGTGTTAGGGACATTAGAAACTAATCTTTATCAATTCTAGTTGGAGCGGGGGTATTAGGAAAACGATTGGGAATGAAAATCTTGCATTAAAATAGACATTTTAGAAACAGTGCAGCGACTGGACGAAGGGAAAATTCAGAGATTTTGAGCTGCTACAAAGGTCCTAAGAAAATGATAATAGGGTACCAAAGGAAGGCAATAAAACTAAACATATAGCGATAGATTGAATTCAGGAAACGTAGGCATTTTACATGATTATCAGGGTAGATAGATATTAGAGTTACACAAGACTGCAGAAGAAGTTACCTGAGATAAAAGGTTGACAGTCTCATGTGTATTTTAGAGGATAAACAATCGAAATTCGAACATGATTTTTGTTTAAATTAAGGTAATAAGCCATTATAAAAGCTATTAAATTTAACGTAGGGCTTATGGAATGTTTAGTTAAGACAAAAGATATAAAAATCAATTGGTTTGAAATAAAATGAAATTTACGAGCGTAGTACCAAAATTTGAGACGTAAACAGATGTCAATGCGTATGTTTTATGTGATATTTTGTATGAAAAAGATAGAAAATGGGGCGGAGATCGAGTTAGACAATAAAAGCGACGGATATCCCAGAGTCAAATTAGGTATATCTCCCATAGAAGTGTGGAAAATTATTTATTAATTAATAATAAATGAAGGATGAAATTTTCCTGGGGGCAACACACATCAAGAAAAGTGTAGAAAAGATAAAGAAAGGGTAAAGAACGAAGATAAGGAATGATCCAAGTGGAGAAAAGCGATACGATTCTAATTTATCCGTGAAATTAATAAATACGACTTGGAAAATAAGTAATAATAGAGTTATGAGAAATAACATAAGAATAAAGAAGAAAATTGTGCAGGAAAACGTCGCGAATAAAAGAAAATCCAAAAAATAAGGAAAAACTCAAATTTGCGACATAAAGAGAGAAGGTACGGGTAAAAATAGAAAAGCTCATATAAGTGACAATAAAATTAAGTAGGTTTTAGACAAATCGAAATTCAAAAATGCATTGTAAAGATTTCAACATGGATTTTATCATTTTTCACACGAGATGCATAAAATTGAGATCTATATATATGTTATTGAGGACGGACCTATTGCAAATTGAGAAAAAAAAGGAACACAAAATCATGATATGCTAACTTAATTTTGTATGAACAGAGGACAAAGGAAGCTTGGGCAATTCACGCAGACTAGTAAGTTTGAGTACAATTCGGACCCTATCGAGTTAGAGACGTGAGATAAAAACAGGCCGCCGCCCAGAGCCGGACGACAGAAGAGCGTATGTAGGCACAGTCAAGATTGGTGGCAGAGATGTTCAAATTAACGAGTTGATAGGAGATAGAATAAACTATCAAAAGAAATTCAGATACGTCTTTTGGAACCTGAGAGGGGTATAAAAGATGGTGCCCATCAGTTTTCAGGGAGTCAGTCGAGGTTTTTTGAAAAGGTGGATACGCCGCAGTACTACGTTTTTGGTAAAATTAACAGTGAAATATCTCTAAGTGTTAAATTTTGAACAAATCTAAGTGTTAATTTTTAATAAGTCCCTGGACTTAGAGAATTTTGTGAAAGTACATGTACTAAAATCAGTGAAGTTTTGTTAAGTCAGTTTAATTTAATTAAACCGTGAAAATAAATAGGGTTAAACTCAGTGCTTAAAAGTGTTAAGTGAAAAGTGGAAAAAAGTGATTAGTGAATTATCTAAATTTAAAAATAATTATTTCATTCAAAGTGAAAAACATTCAAATTCAATTAAGAGTTTTCGGAAATCTAAAGTGAACGTGATCGCGGATTGATATTTATACAACAATAACATTGCTTGTAACTACTGTCAAATTTTGCTCTTCCTTTGTTTTTCAATAATATAATAATAAAAAAAACAATTTTCATATAAAATAACAATGACTACACGTTCAAACTCCAAGTCCACCAGTAACTTTAGTCCGGAACTACTACAAATTCTGGATAAAAAGTTCGACGACTTTAAAGTTGAATTCCTAGAAAAATCGTTTGCAGACTTTAAAAAAACTATAGTTGAAGTGATAAAAAAGGAGTACAAGGAGGAAATTGAAGAACTTAAGAAGAAAGTAACACAGTTGGAAAGACAAATTGAAAACAGTGATCAATATAATCGCTCAAACAACGTTATAATAAGTGGTATTCCGGAAAACAAAAATGAAAATGTTTATGACATTCTATCTAAAATCGGTGCTACAGCTGGATGCAAAATCACCCGAAATGAAGTAGACTTCGCCAGCAGAATTTCCCCCAGAATAAGTCGTACCGTAACAAATGGAAAACCGAGGAACATTGTTGTAAAATTCAAATTAAAGAGAAAAGGGATGTTTGTTTCAGAATTGCAGCGTCCTGGAGTCAGTAGAATTTACATTAATGACCACTTAACCTCTAAAAACCAACATCTTCTAAAACAATGTCGAGATATAAAAATGGAAAAAAAATTCGCTACTGCTGGGTAAAAAACTCCAAAATATTCGTTCGTGTAAGTGATTCAACCCCTATAATGTTAATTTTTGATCAAGATGATGTCAACAGACTCTCCAAATTGAAGACACTTCAACCTGCCTTACAAACGCAGGCCCCTTTAGAAAATTAACCTTACATGTCAAATATAATCTCTGGCAAGGATGGAAATATCTGAATATTGTACACAATTTGTCATTCGTTGCAAAACACGAATTATCTCCATGTGTTAAGTACAAAATACTACCAAATACTTGTGAAATAATGTTAAATCATAGTAATATTGTTATTTTTAGGGCTTGTTTACAATTCATTAATCATGTGAATATGTCCATAGATATACCTATCAATCTGTCAAAACTCAAGTCTCTTGGAATCATAGACAATATAATTTACCAGAAACAAACACATAATTCGGATGTTCAAAATTACCCCCAGTCACAAAATATTTATTTTATATTTATAAAATATTTTCCAGCCAATTTCACAAACATAATATATAAAATGCTTAACTTATATTTTAAAAATGTGCGAGGTCTTCCCACAAAAACTCATAACTTCTTAAATCAGGTCCTTTTGAACAATTTTGATATTTATCTTATATGCGAAACTTGGCTAAAGGAATTTATCCATGAAAATAATTTTTTTTGAAAATATGTACGAGTATTTAGAAAAGATTGTGATTACTATTATTTTTCTCACTCTTAGTATACTGACAGATCTTTTAGTTTATAGCAAGTACTTAACCGGTTTTTTATCTTTGTATCAGTCTATTGCAATCGCTACAAATGTGTATTATTATTGTAACCATGAAAATGTAATGTTTTGGATTTCTAAACTTAGGATCCCTTTAGAATTTTTAATTTTTTTAATACTATTATACATTTTTCAATACCAACATTTCAATTATATCTCTACATATTCAATTAATCTCTTCTATGTTTTCGAAATTCAAAATATTCCATTATTATTGTTTACACATATGTTTGACCTATATACTCCATTCAAATGCATGTTCTCGGTGAATTGAATATATATTATCAAAATGTTAGAGGTCTGCGAACTAAGACTCATGTATTTCTTTCCAGCGTTCTTAATGCCAATTATGACGTAATATGCTTGACTGAGACTTGGCTTCTGCCAAGTATATTTGACTCGGAATTATTTGATAACCGTTATGTAGTGTATCGTTGTGATCGCGACTATGTGCGGTTGGGACAGGCGCTCGGCGGTGGATCACTGATTGCAGTGCGCCGCGAACTGCCGACGTGCCCCTCAACCTCTCTCCCTCCTGTCCAACGCGCAGAAATAGCAACAGCAACTCTTGCACTAGGCCCTAGTGGGCATGTTTCTAAACTACGTATATACTGTTCATACTTCGTGCAGGGCGCGGAGCAGATTAAATCTTTAAGTGACTTTTTTGAATTTATATCTGCGTTGTATACAAATTTCCCCAATGATGAATTCCTTCTATTAGGAGACTTCAACATATCACATGCCCCATGGCTTCTGCCTTTGACCGCAGACGGTGCTCTATTACTTAACGGATCCTCAATCGATGCACTTACTTCAACTCTCTCTGATTTCTTAGACTTTACTGGCTTCCGTCAATTCAACAACCAACTTAATATAAACGAACGTATTCTCGACCTGGTAATCTCGAGTAACGTGTGCACGGTAAGTGGTTGCAACACTCCACTAGTGCCAGAAGATGCACATCACCGCTCCTTAGAGTTGGCGCTGCGCATATCCCGCGAGCCTTCCCTCCAAACCCCGCGATCGCGCACGGTCCGCTCCTATCACCGCGCTGACTATGTACTGATTAATAGCGCCTTGGCAGCCGTTGACTGGACAACGACCTTAAACAGCAGTAATGTAGACTCACTCACAGCGCGTTTCTATTCTGAATTAAATAAGGTAATTGACGCACACGTACCATCCAGAACAGTTAACATAGACTCTAGATATCCTCCGTGGTACAGCTCTGCCTTAAAAAAAGTAATTAAAGAAAAACTTAAATTTCATAAAAAATACAAAATTTATAACCGTTACTCAGACTATCATACTTTCTCTCTTCTTCGAGAACGACAAAAGTGCATGCAGAAAGTATGCTATGACAATTTCATTAATATGGCCGAATCTAATATTAATACCGATCCCAAACATTTCTGGACATTTGTTAAATCTAAGCAAAAAAGCTCTGAACTACCTAACAATATGTATCTTAACTCTCAGCATGTATCGGGTGGGGAAGCTATAAGTAACTTATTCAATATACATTTCCAATCCTCCTTCGAATCCCACACCCCGTGCACCTCGTCTACCACTCGAGTATATAATCCAAACACCTCAGTACTCAATCTTAGTAATGTTAATATGGACGCTGAATTAGTTTGTAAATATCTTAAATCATTAGACCCTACCAAAGGCAGTGGGCCTGATGGTATACACCCAGTGTTTTTAAAGAATTGCGCTGGTGTTTTATGTTATCCGCTAAGTCAAATATTTAAAACCTCACTGTCTTCTGGCATTTTTCCGCAGCAATGGAAAAGCTCATATGTTGTACCTATATTAAAAAAAGGAGACAAGCACAATATTGAAAATTACAGACCGATCTCTAAACTAAATGTAATGGGTAAGCTTTTTGAAAAAATTGTTTATGATCATATTTTTCCTTGTATACGGCCACACATTATTCCGAATCAACACGGCTTCATGACCAAAAAATCAATAGAAACTAACCTTTGTGAGTTTGTTGACACAGTCCTTGTTGCTATGGATAACGGATATCAAATAGATGTAGTCTACACAGACTATTCCAAAGCCTTTGATAAAATCCCACACAGCATTTTAATTGAGAAAGTCGAAGCAATGGGTATACACGGTGACCTCCTTCGTTGGTTAGCCTCTTACCTCTACAATCGTACACAAGCTGTAACTGTTCAAGGGTTTTGCTCTAGTTTTGTGCCCGTAACCTCAGGAGTACCCCAGGGATCTCACCTTGGCCCCCTTTTATTTAATATCTTTATGAATGACGTTAGCATAATTATCCGTAATTCTCAGCTATACTTATATGCTGATGACAAAAAGATAGTCACAATCATAAAGTCTGAGATGGATTGCATAGAACTCCAGCATGACCTTGACTCTCTGGTGAATGAATATTGTTTAAAAAATCACCTTCTTTTGAATGCAGACAAATGCAGCGTCATATCTTACTCTCGAAAGAAACAGACAATATTATATCCCTACAATATTAAAAACAAACCCTTAAACAGGGTAAATGTGATTAGAGATCTTGGAGTCCTAATGGACAGTAAGCTTCTTTTTCAATCTCATATCGAGCATATTACGTCGAAGGCTTTGAAAATGCTGGGATTTATACTTAGAGTATGTTCAGTTTTCAAAAATCCACAAACATTTAAGATTCTCTACATATCTTACGTCCGAAGCCACCTAGAGTATGCATCAACAGTGTGGAACCCTCATAATTCTACATATAAATCAAACATAGAAAGAGTTCAGAAAAAGTTTTTGAAATATGTCTCTTATCGCATGCGAAATGATGAAAACAATGTGTCCATGAACTTTAAAACTCTTGATCAACGCCGAGATATCAGAGACCTAGTAATGCTATATAAGATAATCCACTATTTTATTGATAGCCCATACCTTTTACAAAATATTCATTTCAGATGTCCATTAAGAGTAACTCGATCTCCAGACACATTTTATATTCCTAAGAGCAATACTAATTATGTTGAAAATGTATTTATAAGAAGAAGCTGTAGCACCTTTAATAGATTATGCATAAATATCGATGTGTTTAACACGAGCCTCGCAGGATTCATAGCATTCCTAAGAGAGTAGCGTTCGATCGTTGCGGGAAACTTAGTAGTGTTAGTGTGTGTATTGTTTTTGTATGGGTTGAATCTGTAGTCTTTTTATTTTTTTGGAGATTTTCCTTTTCTACTAGTTAGTATTTATATTGTATTGTATTATTTATATTCATATGTTTTTCTACCAATGAATCTTCTGTGGAAACTTTACTGGTTTATGCAACTTGGTAAAAATGATTTATATTAAAATATATTTGTATAACTGTTTGTTTCCCAAATAAAATAAAATAAAATAAAAATAAAAAAATAAAATATTTAAAAATAGATTATAATTTAGCATCAATTTGGTTAAAAAAATATTAATAATAAATACTTACATCTTAGTTTAAAATAAACACAATTTAGACAGTTCGAAAAGAAATAACAACAAATGTTCAAACCTTTGTTCTTAAAGTAACAGTCCGAAAAAAAATTAATTTATTAAGAAGCGAGTTAATTAAAAGTTTGCGCAATTCGGAATAAATTTTCTTATAAATTTATATAAAAAGAAATTTAGAATCAATAAATTGATCAATTAAAATCCATCGTGCGTATGACGACAGTGTTAAAAATGTTTGTCGTTTTAACCGGAATTTTAACATCAATCTACCATTTTAAAAAAGAATTTGAAATAGCTATCATTCAAAAGCCTAAACTAGAAAGGTGTTATTCAATCAACGGGTTTTCTGGATTAGGATTTTGTTCGGAAGAAAAATTAATTACCAGCTAATTTATATGGATCAAGCAAGAATAAAATATTAAATAGGAATAAATAGTCAAAAAGATTTATTTTGAAATGAGTTGAAAAATACAGTGAAATAGGTAGGATTTCTTCGATAAGATTTGTTGTGTAGATCCCAACCGGAAAAATCTTGATGGGGGTAAGTTTTCCTTTTATAAATAATTTTCAGGTCCCAGGAGGCAGAGAAGTGCTGTGAAGTGGAGGTATATCAATTGAATATTAAAATAAAACAACAAAAACTAATTACACATTAATGTATGCATATTATGTATTTATCTATAAAAAAATAAAGTAATATATTGTATATAAAGAATATATCTATCCCGCTACATTTGTTGCGTCCGACCCCTAAAAACTCCATAGCATTGCAGCGTCCACCGACTTACAGCGTCCGATATACGGACGCTACAATGTTTTGAGCCCAAAATTGGCCAGAACGATGCTTACCCCATGTAGAATCGTATGGCAAAAATTTTTGTGGAAGCAAAAAATCTCTCAGAATGTCTGGAAACGAATATTGAACGTTTGACATTTTGCCGACAGGTTCGCTACACGATGTATATATCGAGCAGTGTATGTTTTTATTCATTTCTACGATCTTGCCGCGTCCACGAAGTAATATAATTTTCGATACATAACGACGATCGTGCTGCGTCTACGCATTACGTCGATAGTATTGCGTCCTCGAGACCGATTACGAGTAGATATTATTTTATATACATAACGACGGTCGTGCTGCGTCCACGCATTACGTCGATAGTACTGCGTCCCCGTAGCCGCTCATGAGAATATACTATTTTTAACACATAATGACAATAGTGCTGCCTTCATGCATCACGTCGATAGTATTGCGTCCCAGTGAACGATCTCGAGTAGATATTATTTTGAATATACGACGACGGTCGATATAATTTTCGATACATAACGACGATCGTACTGCGTCTACGCATTACGTCGATAGTATTGCGACCTCGAGACCGATTACGAGTAGATATTATTTTATATACATATCGACCGTCGTACTGCATCCACACATTACGTCGATAGTATTGCGTCCACGCATTACGTCGATAGTACTGCGTCCCCGTAGCAGCTCATGAGAATATACTATTTTTAACACATAATGACAATCGTGCTGCTTCCATGCATCACGTCGATAGTATTGCGTCCCAGTGAACGATCACGAGTAGATATTATTTTGAATAGACGACGACGGTCGATATAATTTTCGATACATAACGACGATCGTACTGCGTCTACGCATTACTTTGATAGTATTGCGTCCCCATGGCCGATCACGCTGAAATATTATTTTGAATACATAACGACGATTTTTCTGCGTCCACGCATTATTTCGATAGTATTGCGTCCCTGTGGTTATTCACGAGTGCATTGTTATGTATTATTTGAGCGTTTGTTTGAGTAAATCATCAGATTTGGCAACATTGTGTTAATTTACAACGATGCCGCTTGACACTCAGAACTAAGAAGCGTCCTGCGTGGTTTTTAATGCTTAACGACGATCGTGCTGCGTCCACGCATTACTTCGATAGTACAGCGTCCCCGTGGCCATTCGCGAGTACATTGTTGTATATTATTTGAGCGTTTGGTTGAGTAAATCATCAGATTTGGCAACATTGGGTTTATTTACAACGATGCCGCTTGTCTCTTAGAACTAAGAAGCATCCTGCGTAGTTTTCAATGCATAACGACGATTGTGCTGGGTGTACGCATTACGTTGGTAGTATTGCGTCCGTTCACGAATAGATATTATTTTTAATACATATCGATGGTAGTGCTGTATCCACGCATTACATCGATAGTATTGCGAACCCGTGGCCGATCTAGATTAGGTATTTTTGAAGTGAAACTTCTTTAGGCGCGTAATGAATTTTCTGGGACGGAGTAAAACCGAGTCAGGATCGACACGAAAATGCGGGTACCCCCACCACCGCTCACCGTTCACTGTCCTTCTCTCACCATATGCGCTTGTTGAGGTGGGGGAGCCGCTCACGAACGTTCTCTCCCGACACGGGACAACAATCGATGCAGTTTTTGCACGATTCATTAAGGATTTAAGTGCTCATGTATATATCTCGCACTTTAGTTACCATAACCCAATTATCATTTCCTAATGTCGTGATAATTGGGTTATGGTAACTAAAGTGCGAGATATATACATGAGCACTTAAATCCTTAATGAATCGTGCAAAAACTGCATCGATTGTTGTCCCGTGTCGGGAGAGAACGTTCGTGAGCGGCTCCCCCACCTCAACAAGCGCATATGGTGAGAGAGGGACAGTGAACGGTGAGCGGTGGTGGGGGTACCCGCATTTTCGTGTCGATCCTGACTCGGTTTTACTCCGTCCCAGAAAATTCATTACGCGCCTAAAGAAGTTTCACTTCAAAAATACCTAATCTAGATCGGCCACGGGTTCGCAATACTATCGATGTAATGCGTGGATACAGCACTACCATCGATATGTATTAAAAATAATATCTATTCGTGAACGGACGCAATACTACCAACGTAATGCGTACACCCAGCACAATCGTCGTTATGCATTGAAAACTACGCAGGATGCTTCTTAGTTCTAAGAGACAAGCGGCATCGTTGTAAATAAACCCAATGTTGCCAAATCTGATGATTTACTCAACCAAACGCTCAAATAATATACAACAATGTACTCGCGAATGGCCACGGGGACGCTGTACTATCGAAGTAATGCGTGGACGCAGCACGATCGTCGTTAAGCATTAAAAACCACGCAGGACGCTTCTTAGTTCTGAGTGTCAAGCGGCATCGTTGTAAATTAACACAATGTTGCCAAATCTGATGATTTACTCAAACAAACGCTCAAATAATACATAACAATGCACTCGTGAATAACCACAGGGACGCAATACTATCGAAATAATGCGTGGACGCAGAAAAATCGTCGTTATGTATTCAAAATAATATTTCAGCGTGATCGGCCATGGGGACGCAATACTATCAAAGTAATGCGTAGACGCAGTACGATCGTCGTTATGTATCGAAAATTATATCGACCGTCGTCGTCTATTCAAAATAATATCTACTCGTGATCGTTCACTGGGACGCAATACTATCGACGTGATGCATGGAAGCAGCACGATTGTCATTATGTGTTAAAAATAGTATATTCTCATGAGCTGCTACGGGGACGCAGTACTATCGACGTAATGCGTGGACGCAATACTATCGACGTAATGTGTGGATGCAGTACGACGGTCGATATGTATATAAAATAATATCTACTCGTAATCGGTCTCGAGGTCGCAATACTATCGACGTAATGCGTAGACGCAGTACGATCGTCGTTATGTATCGAAAATTATATCGACCGTCGTCGTATATTCAAAATAATATCTACTCGAGATCGTTCACTGGGACGCAATACTATCGACGTGATGCATGAAGGCAGCACTATTGTCATTATGTGTTAAAAATAGTATATTCTCATGAGCGGCTACGGGGACGCAGTACTATCGACGTAATGCGTGGACGCAGCACGACCGTCGTTATGTATATAAAATAATATCTACTCGTAATCGGTCTCGAGGACGCAATACTATCGACGTAATGCGTAGACGCAGCACGATCGTCGTTATGTATCGAAAATTATATTACTTCGTGGACGCGGCAAGATCGTAGAAATGAATAAAAACATACACTGCTCGATATATACATCGTGTAGCGAACCTGTCGGCAAAATGTCAAACGTTCAATATTCGTTTCCAGACATTCTGAGAGATTTTTTGCTTCCACAAAAATTTTTGCCATACGATTCTACATGGGGTAAGCATCGTTCTGGCCAATTTTGGGCTCAAAACATTGTAGCGTCCGTATATCGGACGCTGTAAGTCGGTGGACGCTGCAATGCTATGGAGTTTTTAGGGGTCGGACGCAACAAATGTAGCGGGATAGATATATTCTTTATATACAATATATTACTTTATTTTTTTATAGATAAATACATAATATGCATACATTAATGTGTAATTAGTTTTTGTTGTTTTATTTTAATATTCAATTGATATACCTCCACTTCACAGCACTTCTCTGCCTCCTGGGACCTGAAAATTATTTATAAAAGGAAAACTTACCCCCATCAAGATTTTTCCGGTTGGGATCTACACAACAAATCTTATCGAAGAAATCCTACCTATTTCACTGTATTTTTCAACTCATTTCAAAATAAATCTTTTTGACTATTTATTCCTATTTAATATTTTATTCTTGCTTGATCCATATAAATTAGCTGGTAATTAATTTTTCTTCCGAACAAAATCCTAATCCAGAAAACCCGTTGATTGAATAACACCTTTCTAGTTTAGGCTTTTGAATGATAGCTATTTCAAATTCTTTTTTAAAATGGTAGATTGATGTTAAAATTCCGGTTAAAACGACAAACATTTTTAACACTGTCGTCATACGCACGATGGATTTTAATTGATCAATTTATTGATTCTAAATTTCTTTTTATATAAATTTATAAGAAAATTTATTCCGAATTGCGCAAACTTTTAATTAACTCGCTTCTTAATAAATTAATTTTTTTTCGGACTGTTACTTTAAGAACAAAGGTTTGAACATTTGTTGTTATTTCTTTTCGAACTGTCTAAATTGTGTTTATTTTAAACTAAGATGTAAGTATTTATTATTAATATTTTTTTAACCAAATTGATGCTAAATTATAATCTATTTTTAAATATTTTATTTTTTTATTTTTATTTTATTTTATTTTATTTGGGAAACAAACAGTTATACAAATATATTTTAATATAAATCATTTTTACCAAGTTGCATAAACCAGTAAAGTTTCCACAGAAGATTAATTGGTAGAAAAACATATGAATATAAATAATACAATACAATATAAATACTAACTAGTAGAAAAGGAAAATCTCCAAAAAAATAAAAAGACTACAGATTCAACCCATACAAAAACAATACACACACTAACACTACTAAGTTTCCCGCAACGATCGAACGCTACTCTCTTAGGAATGCTATGAATCCTGCGAGGCTCGTGTTAAACACATCGATATTTATGCATAATCTATTAAAGGTGCTACAGCTTCTTCTTATAAATACATTTTCAACATAATTAGTATTGCTCTTAGGAATATAAAATGTGTCTGGAGATCGAGTTACTCTTAATGGACATCTGAAATGAATATTTTGTAAAAGGTATGGGCTATCAATAAAATAGTGGATTATCTTATATAGCATTACTAGGTCTCTGATATCTCGGCGTTGATCAAGAGTTTTAAAGTTCATGGACACATTGTTTTCATCATTTCGCATGCGATAAGAGACATATTTCAAAAACTTTTTCTGAACTCTTTCTATGTTTGATTTATATGTAGAATTATGAGGGTTCCACACTGTTGATGCATACTCTAGGTGGCTTCGGACGTAAGATATGTAGAGAATCTTAAATGTTTGTGGATTTTTGAAAACTGAACATACTCTAAGTATAAATCCCAGCATTTTCAAAGCCTTCGACGTAATATGCTCGATATGAGATTGAAAAAGAAGCTTACTGTCCATTAGGACTCCAAGATCTCTAATCACATTTACCCTGTTTAAGGGTTTGTTTTTAATATTGTAGGGATATAATATTGTCTGTTTCTTTCGAGAGTAAGATATGACGCTGCATTTGTCTGCATTCAAAAGAAGGTGATTTTTTAAACAATATTCATTCACCAGAGAGTCAAGGTCATGCTGGAGTTCTATGCAATCCATCTCAGACTTTATGATTGTGACTATCTTTTTGTCATCAGCATATAAGTATAGCTGAGAATTACGGATAATTATGCTAACGTCATTCATAAAGATATTAAATAAAAGGGGGCCAAGGTGAGATCCCTGGGGTACTCCTGAGGTTACGGGCACAAAACTAGAGCAAAACCCTTGAACAGTTACAGCTTGTGTACGATTGTAGAGGTAAGAGGCTAACCAACGAAGGAGGTCACCGTGTATACCCATTGCTTCGACTTTCTCAATTAAAATGCTGTGTGGGATTTTATCAAAGGCTTTGGAATAGTCTGTGTAGACTACATCTATTTGATATCCGTTATCCATAGCAACAAGGACTGTGTCAACAAACTCACAAAGGTTAGTTTCTATTGATTTTTTGGTCATGAAGCCGTGTTGATTCGGAATAATGTGTGGCCGTATACAAGGAAAAATATGATCATAAACAATTTTTTCAAAAAGCTTACCCATTACATTTAGTTTAGAGATCGGTCTGTAATTTTCAATATTGTGCTTGTCTCCTTTTTTTAATATAGGTACAACATATGAGCTTTTCCATTGCTGCGGAAAAATGCCAGAAGACAGTGAGGTTTTAAATATTTGACTTAGCGGATAACATAAAACACCAGCGCAATTCTTTAAAAACACTGGGTGTATACCATCAGGCCCACTGCCTTTGGTAGGGTCTAATGATTTAAGATATTTACAAACTAATTCAGCGTCCATATTAACATTACTTAGATTGAGTACTGAGGTGTTTGGATTATATACTCGAGTGGTAGACGAGGTGCACGGGGTGTGGGATTCGAAGGAGGATTGGAAATGTATATTGAATAAGTTACTTATAGCTTCCCCACCCGATACATGCTGAGAGTTAAGATACATATTGTTAGGTAGTTCAGAGCTTTTTTGCTTAGATTTAACAAATGTCCAGAAATGTTTGGGATCGGTATTAATATTAGATTCGGCCATATTAATGAAATTGTCATAGCATACTTTCTGCATGCACTTTTGTCGTTCTCGAAGAAGAGAGAAAGTATGATAGTCTGAGTAACGGTTATAAATTTTGTATTTTTTATGAAATTTAAGTTTTTCTTTAATTACTTTTTTTAAGGCAGAGCTGTACCACGGAGGATATCTAGAGTCTATGTTAACTGTTCTGGATGGTACGTGTGCGTCAATTACCTTATTTAATTCAGAATAGAAACGCGCTGTGAGTGAGTCTACATTACTGCTGTTTAAGGTCGTTGTCCAGTCAACGGCTGCCAAGGCGCTATTAATCAGTACATAGTCAGCGCGGTGATAGGAGCGGACCGTGCGCGATCGCGGGGTTTGGAGGGAAGGCTCGCGGGATATGCGCAGCGCCAACTCTAAGGAGCGGTGATGTGCATCTTCTGGCACTAGTGGAGTGTTGCAACCACTTACCGTGCACACGTTACTCGAGATTACCATAACCCAATTATCACGACATTAGGAAATGATATTCATGAAATTGACAATGAAAATGGCACATGATTGGTAAATTGTCATTGTAATTTCTTTGTAATTTTTAATTGTAATATTGTTATTTATGTAATATTGTATACTTGTGAATAAATTGAAAATTTTTGGAACTATACATTAATCGAACGTCATTCATCTATAAGAAAATATTAGAAAAAGCAAATCCATGCTTCGTCGTTGAATTATTTAACCTCTAATTTTCAAACTAACCTAAGAGAGAAAATAGAGATGATGAAATGAAAATAGAGAGAGAGGAATACTAGAAGTTTCACTTCTGTCTTGCGTAGGCTTGACACACCCACTTTTTTTTCAATTAATGAAGACAATATTAGCGAAACTCAATCGAACATCTGAAACAGAAAAATCTCTAAAAGGCACTGTCACATTTGGGACTTGAACCCAGGACCTTTGGTTTTCCAGGCCGTGACTCAACCAACTGAGATAATGTGTCCCTATCCGATTCGGTCATATTTACTGTAATATACTTCGACTGAGAATTATCAACAGAGTGGAAGTTACTCCCAGTATCACCCGGGTGTAAGACCACCATTCAGAATTGAAACTTTGCTCCAAGTGGCTTTAGCCGTGTTTAGTGACTATATCTGAATAGTCAGGTACTTTCCCACCTTTGTCTTCCCCACCTTTCTCTTCCCCATCGCTTCCCCTTCCCCACTTACCTAGAGCCTCACAATATACCCCAATTGGGGATGCTATAATCTCACTGGCTCCAGACTGGAGCAGTTGGGACTCTTGTGAGGAATTCAATATAAAAATAAAAATAAAACATAATCTTAATTTTCATTACGCATATTTTTATTGGCTGCTATCTTTATGTATGATTGCAGGATTCAACTCGAACTAAATGCGTGAGCAGGTACCTAAGCGATTCCTTCAGAAACTTGATCAGGGTACTTAGGGTGTGAACATCTTGAAATAATTATCGATAATAACATCAAATGGAAAAGTCAAATTAACTCCACAGTAGACAGAATGAGAAAACTCATCTTTATATTTTTTCGACTTAGAAATTCTGTATCATTAAAAATACATAAAGATATTTATTTTGCATTTTACATTCTACACTACTACAATATATGGAATCGTGGCTTGTGGGGGGGGGGTGCATATAAATCATGCCTACTTCCATTTGTGACAGTTCAAAAAATATTAATAAAAATTATCTTATCTTGGAGGACTAACCTATTAGGACTAAATTATTTATTTTTTAATAAATTACTCCTATATATCTAAGAAAAATTATAACAGTTACAAAAAAACTCAATTTAAAATTCTCTAATACCACCTCATAACTTTTCTTATTGTTTGATATTATTTATTTATTTATTTTATTTCAGGGAAATCAACAGTTTACAATGTGGTTCATTTATACATGTGTAATTTACCTAACTGAGAAATCAATTACAGATTTTCTCAATATACTATTCTATAATGTATCTAAAAATTTAAACACTATACTTAAATTTATCTAAAAAATATTAAATTTATCGAAGAAAGCAAAAACTTTGTGGCTTGACATTATACAAATGAAACAAATACTTTATTTTACACCACTTTATTTTAATTTATATTTCGTCGACCGGTTTGGATTGAACCCAAATATTGTGTTAAATAAATATAAAGTGGTTTAAAAAGAAGTATTTTTTGCTTTTTTGAAAAAAATATAACGTTATTCAAGAGGGAGATTATTATAACATGAGATTATTAAAACAGAAGATTATTATAACATAATACTACATAATATATGTCATAACATTTTATGCAGTTTGGTACACGTTTAATACATTTTTAATTGAGTTTTTATATTTATTTTGGTGACATTGAAGATAGAATCAGAGAGAATGTTATTATACATTGATATGCTGGTGAGTGGGGTTGTACCTACTTTGTGAGGCTAGGGGTAGTAGCCGGTCAACACCTCTTGTTAAATGGGTGCATATAAGGATTGGCCATCATCACAGTGGTCGGCTTTGGTTCCGATGTGGAACCTTTGGACGCCAAATCTTGCCGGGGGCAAGATATGCCGAGTTCTGCGGTGAGACATAAGAACCCTTCTCAGGGTGGCGGGCATATGGGGCTTATTCACGAGTAAATCAGAGTAAAAGACAAGTTTCTGTACATATAAGTTGAACTCTATTTCATGATAACAGGGTAAACATTAAGCAAGAGATTTTAAAAGACTTACCCCCTATCAGACCGATTCTATCCTATCTAACTATCTAAACGCGGATGAGTGGAGATGCCTTCTTCCCAGGGGTACGTCTGCTTCGGCGCGGGCAACCGGCCCACCAGCTCCGTCTCTCTTCCAGTCTCCAGCCAGGAAACCAGTCTCCGGTGTCCATCCACCCAATTATTGCGGATCCTTTCAAGGCGCGCGTGTGAATGGCGGTAGGCAGCGTTCACGCACCCAAATACAATACTCATCCGAACGATCTAGTATTCCTCAGCGTACTCAAGGTTTGCATGTACGAATCGAGAAAGGATTGTCTCTTTAAACGTGGATTATATCCCAAACGGAACACACGGCCCGGTGCACTTTGGCACTCGTTTAATTCACGCGGGTTTTAAAATTGTCGACCGACATTGCGCGTATTTTGGCGTGGGTTTTTTTACATTTAACCATTACTCCGCGTATCTCAGGATCGGATGCCTGATTTTACTTTTAAGATTCGTCGCGTACTTGCTCCGAACGGCTTTTTTAAATTGCTCCATATAAACTTGGCACTTGACGTTTCAACTGAGTCCTCGCCCAACTGGGCTCCGTTGGAAAGTCTGGAACCTTGCAAGAATAACCTTTTCCCGTTATTTTGTGCCGATTTATGGCTGTCAAAATAATCATAGACATGTGGGATCAAGAACCGTCAGCCAGCCTAAAATAATATTCTAATACGGAAACACCGTTTTGCGGATAGCAACCCGAAAACGGAGCTCGCTGCTAGTTCCGTTACCGACCGACATTCCTGTTTCTCTAATCTACCTTGGCGGTCGACATTTCTTGATTCCTACTAAATCCTTCTGATATTCAAATCGTGTAATAGTGTAACGTGTTTGCAATAAACTTAAATTATCAATTACATCTGTTTCACTTTATCACAACCTACACTATACACATTTATTGGCCGTTATACAGGTAAGTATAACACACACACACACTCTAGCCAAAGACAAAAATCAAAATAATAATTAGTACCTAATTATAATTGTTATGTTTCCAAATATTTTCATAACAACATATGTTGAACATATTCTTCTAAGACAAGAATTTTTATTTGAAATGGTTTTACAGTGTTTTTCTTTAAATAGATTACATGAGCGTGTGTGCCGTGTAAGTACTTTTCAATTATGTTTAATAAACTCCACATATTATGTTTCTGCTTATCATTCCTAGGTATTATTTATAAATCACCTGTTTTTATTACTTTTATTGTATTTTCTTGTAAGGTTATTAATAGTTTTTACAAGCATCTGATTTATCAGAAAAGTGATTGAAATATTATGTTGTAAATATTGTAACACTAAAGATGTTAAGAAATATAAATAAAAATATTTTATTTTAAACATAATGATAATAATAAGTTTAGCTCATTAATTAAAATATTTCAATTTGAGGTTGAACTAATTAAGTTAAATATAAAAACAGATATTCTTATATTGAATACGTAACGACGGAAGTGCTACGTCGATGGTATTGTATCCTCGTAACCGATCACGAGTAGATATTATTTTGTATACATAACGACGGCCGTGCTGCGTCCACGCATTACGTCGATAGTATTGCGTCCCCATGGCCGTTTGTGAATTTGTACATTTTTATGAATTGTTTGAGCCCTTGGTGAATCAAAACGCTAGATTTGGCAACATTTAGTTCATTTAAAACGATGCCACGTAGCACTCAGAACTAAAAATACCCCGCGCGGGTGGACATTTTTGTAAGATGGATTACAGTAGACGGTAAATTGACGTCCCGACCTAAAAAGGTCCGACCGCCCTCTGTAATCGAGCGAACTGGCGCGTTATGAAATGATACATTTTTACCAAGAATATCGTTGCAAAAAAAATTGTCACACGCCTGCGCCCAGTAGGTACGTTTGTATACAAGATGCAACAAGATATTCATTCAAACTTCTCACTATCAGTAGACAGTTTGTTGTCAGGTCTGGTGTGTTTCTGGATGCCAAAAAAATAAAACATATATATAAATACATATATTTTTTATATACCGCACAAGAGTTTCAACCGCTCCCGTCTGGAACAGCGAGACTGTGGCATCCCCAATCTGAGCACTAGGGTAAAGGTATTGGGGAGGGGAAGAAGATGGGGAAGAGAAATGTAGAAAAGTACCTGGATATTTATATCTGGTCACCAAACACGGCAAAATCTTAGAAATAACGTTTCCATTCGGAATGGTTGTCTCACACCAGGGCGATACTGAGAGTATATTTCACTCTGGAAAGTGTTGCAAAAACACTTCATATTATGTTTAATGTGTTAATTGTGAAATAACACAAACAAATAAAAATTTATTTGGGCACGCCGGGTTTGACCGTCAGATTACGGGATTCGGATTGCGAGTCGAGAGTCTTACCTCTCAACCACAGATGCTGTAATTAATTAATTAATTCACTATGAACGTGAAAACTTCACTAGAAAAGTAAAAAATATTTTGTTTTGTTTATTTATTTGTTAATTTATTTATTACACCTAATAGACTTTTACATTCTAGTTAAATAGTTGAGTATCGCAGTTATTATAAATTCTTCAAAATTAAAACAATAGAGAAAACAAAATAGAATGAAAAAAAATAAAATGTTACAACAAAAGCGTATAATAAAATAAGATTCATTGGTAAAAATGATAAGAAGTCTCACATAAGTAGATATTCAAAATAAACAAAAGATTGCAAAAATTAAAGATGTCTATTTGTCTCGATATATAAAAGAATGAAGATTAACAATATTTATATTGATTACATATTTTTAAGGTGAAATATATCTCCCATATCAGAATAAGTCATGTTATCCTAAGGAGTTTTATAATATACGGATCATAACAACGGCTTAAATGTACCTTTTGAAACTCTCAAAACAAATCCAAGAGTCTTAAGGGCCTTATTTACGGAGACGTAAAAATTAAATCGAACTTCAAAACGCCATGTAACAAACAAATAATATACACTCGGACGCCAGAATAAATTATTCAGTATGGACGTGAAACCTTTATTAGAATAGTCAGAAATATACGGAAGACGTAACAATTAAATAAGAGTGAACGGACGTGAAACCTATATTAAAAAGAACCTTCAATATACAAAAAATATACACCCGGACGTGAGTATGTACGTGACGCTAGAAATGTATGAAAGTGTAATAAGCATCAAAACCTGCATTATTATGAATATTAGAAAAATATGATATTAGCGATTATTGTGAGTAAAACATAGTGCAATATTCACAAAAACAATCTAAAAAAAAGAACTAGAAGTGCTGGACGCCCAAAGACGGATTTACGCACGGACGCAATAAATGTTGTGGGACCTATATATATATATATATATATGAGTAATGTATGTACCTACATGTATATGTATGTATATATTTATCATTTAATCGAAACATTGGAATGGTAGCGATCTTAAATACCTACCTGAGGACATATTTATTTGATTGAAAAAGAAAATATGTATTAATTAATATTCAAGACTATGTAGAATCATATATTTTATATTTATTTATTAATATATGTACTCTTATTTTACATATTTTGACAATCGAGATATGTGTACTTATATATATATTTATGTTTATTCTTCACTTAACCTCTAGTAAATTTACTAAATTCGGAAAATGAAATAAATGGTTTAACAAAAAAAAAAAAAAAGGAATTAAAAACATTTTAATTAACTATGCACAATAAAAGGTAACATAACTGCATTATAAGGAGAGGTAGAGATATTTTTTAAATAAACAATCTTGCATCTAGGCTAGTGTGTCAAAGGAGAGGTAGAGATATTTTTAAAATAAACAATCTCACATCTGGGTTAGTGTGTCAAAGAAGGTGTTTACATTATCGATTTGTTTATAAATAAAGCGTACACTGGGGAACTGGGTCAGTTACATGGTTTGAAAACGACCTTGGCCGCAACTAGACAATTATCAGGATGTCATTGTGCAATGTGCAGCGATTTTGCGTATTCACAAATACCTATCATTCACAAACGACAATTGAAAATCACGGGTTAGCAACATTTATATCGAAATATTACATGAAACATTTAAATACCATTGATTGGAAGCTGCGTGCTAACAAATACCTATCATTCACAATCGACAATTGAAAAATCACGGATTAGTAAGACTTATATCGAAATATTATACGAAACATTTGAATATTATTGATGGAGTGTTCGCATAGATCCCATCAGTTGCCTGAGACAGTTGAGAGTCGTGTACCCTCTTATGTGGCAATCAATTACATGAAACATTTGAAAAATCACGGGATAGGATGAACTAAATTTAATGTTGAACCCTGGAGGAAAAATTTAAAATAAACACAGTTCATCCGATAGGAGGCAGTGGTCGCTCCTATAACAAGACCATTAACCAAACAAAATAGAGATGGCGATTCTCTTAAATAAAAACGTCAAAACCAAACAAAAACAAAAGCCTGGAGTTCGATAGCTCTCCAAAACAAACTATCAATAAGATCTTATTATATCGTATTTATTCGTATCACCTTATTCTTATGTACCTATTCGGTTACCAAGCCTAGAGTTTCGCAGAACTCTTTGTACAAGATCCGAGCTTGGTATGCAGAACTCTTTGTACGAGATCCGAGCTTGGTATGCGAGGCAAGTAGCCTTGTATTGCAAGTTATAAACCTTTCCCAAAACGTATGTATACATATATTTATTCGTATGTACTGTTTACTGGAGAATGCGGACCTGCATACAGCTTGCATTTTAGGTCTTTTGGACCACTCTCGCATTTTCTCTTAAACGTGGAATGAGGATTCACGACCCGTAATTTCACACCAACCGTGAGTATATGATTGTATATAGGACGAAACCGGTTTGCCCTAAGTAAATTGTAGTCCAAGGAGGGGTCGGAATTTGGGGGTTTCGGGACTCGAGAGGAGACTTGGAGGCAGTGCATGATGACGATGGAAGGTTCTTTGGGACGCGGTAACTTAGGTACCAATCAATGAACCGTGTGAAAAGATTGTGCGAATTTTTCGTTGACTTTCGATCATCTCGTTTACTTGCAGGAGGATAGGAGCCAAATCATGCCAGCAAAGGGCTATTCTGAGTTCGTCAAATATACAATTAACTAATTAAATTAACATACTAAATCAATCTTTACAGGTACCTTATAGCAGCAGAATCAAAAAGGAGTGACGCCAAACAGACACAAGAGTTTACCAAAATCAAATTTACTAACAATTAACCATTTGAGTTATATTAAATTACCTGTCCGAATAAACATGTATAATATCTTTTATTCGCGTTTAACTACGACTTTGTTAGGGTGCAGGGAATCAGAATAGTTACAATAGGAAAGCTAGCTCATTCAGAGAAATCATTTCAGTCTAGGTTTGCAATGGAAAGACCAATTCAATTTTGAAACTCAACGCCTTGATCAGAACCAAGAGGGTTACCACAAAATGAAAGTAATTAAAATTCTATATCATAAACCAAAAAAATTACACAACGTTTGATGGAATTTAATTACAATATAAATACGAAAATATTTGCGTTCAAGATCGTAAATAACGTATTAATTAGTTAAGTACATATGTTTATAAAGATATATAGTTCAAGAGACCTTTAAGTAGCTTTCTGTAGATATCAAAGAAATTAAGGGTCCAATTTTCATGGAGGCTTATGTGTTGTAGGGGAGGAATTTTCCATCCCTGCGAACACATATGCAAAGCCTTAGAGAAAAAAAAAAATATTGGTCATAGCCAAGAGAGAAGAAAATTTTATATTGTTTTAAACAAATAAAAGAATGGCGAAAAGACGAAAATATCACAAACCCAATAATTCTCTAGCACCCCAGCTACATACAATCATCAAACTGAATGAAAAAAACATAACAAAAGGCAAGAGCATTCTTATAGGCGATGATTTCAACGCAAAAAGCTCGTGGTGGGGTAGCCCCAAAACAGATAAACGAGGCGAGGAACTTGCAGAGACAATAACAGCGCTAGACGCTCACATATTAAATGACGGTAGCACTCCGACGTTTGAAACTTGGAGATCCGGCAATCATTTAACATCTTTCATAGACGTTACCTTCTGCTCCAACAACATAACGGACAAAGTAACAAACTTGGGAGTGGAACAGACAGGTTTATCTGATCAAAATGTTATAGCGATGATTATATCAGACACAATAATGCCTCCTGAATCAACAACAACAAGGTATAGAACAAAGTTTGCGGACTGGACCAAGTTTAAAAAAGTCGCAAAAGAAATGCTGCAAAAGGCAAACATTAATATTGAAGACCCCGTCCTTTCCAATAACCCAATAATCCTTGAAGAACAAGTCGAGACTATCTCTTCAATCATCAAAACAAGCTCTGAAAGGTCTATCCCAAAACCCGGAGGAAAACGAAAAAATTGCCCATGGTGGTCTGACTCACTTACAATTTTAAAATCGGAGCTGGTCTCTGCAAAAAGAAAACTTCAGAATTCATGCGGACAAAGAAGATCTGAGGTGACGTTACCCAAATACCTGGAAGCCAAAGAAAAATTTAAAAATGAGTTAAGAGAGTCAAAAACCAGTAGCTGGAAAGACTTCTGCCAAAAGCAAACGAAGGAAACAACCTGGTCTAACATCTATAGAGTCCTCACGAACCCACCAAACAGAGCGCCAACATCAACTTTTAAAAACAATAACCCTGAAGATACTGCCAAGGAAATTCTTCAACACTTCTTTCCAGATGACAATGTGAGAAATGAAACACCGGAACAAATAGAAATGAGAATAAAAGCAACGCAAGAGACAACAGTCGACCAAGAACCACAAATCTCAAAAGAAGAGGTAAAAAACGCCCTCAGATCGATGGACCCGAAGAAGTGCCCTGGGGCAGATGGGATCACTTCTGATATCCTAACCTGCTTCAATGATAGCTTCCCAGAAATAATGACAAAAATGTTCCAGAAATGTTTTGACACAGGATATTTCCCAAAAATATGGAAGGAAGCAAACATAATCATCATACCCAAACCAGGAAAGAACAACTACAGCAGTCTTGAAAACTACAGGCCGATTGGACTTCTCCCGGTTCTAGGGAAATTATTTGAAAAAATCCTGGTTGACAGAATAAAATGGAATCTTGGCAAAGGGAAGAAACTAAGCCCACAACAATACGGATTCACCTCACAAAAGTCAGCAGAAGACGCAATGTACGATGCAGTGGAAGTCATTAAAAGTAAAATGGAAAGAAAGACTGACGAAGTAATCGTCATATCGCTCGATATTAAAGGAGCTTTTGATAATGCATGGTGGCCACAATTGTTAAAACAACTCATAGAAAAAAATGTCCTTCCAGCCTGGTTGCCTTAGTAAGAAGCTATACAGAAGACAGGAAAGTTAAAATAAGGCACGGAAACCACTCAAGTGAGAAATTTGTTTCCAAAGGTTGTATTCAAGGATCGATTGGCGGGCCAATCTTCTGGAATGTTTCGCTGGACGAACTCCTTCAAATGGACCTCGGTCCAGATGTCTACATCCAAGCCTTATGCAGAGCGGCAAAACCGACGTGGGGACTATCAACAGAAATTGTAAAGACAATATACGACGGGGTAATCGTGCCGTTATTTACGTACGGATCAGGGGTCTGGGGAGATACGTGTAAAAGAGTAAAAAATAGGAAAAAACTAGAAAGTATTCAACGTCAATACGCAATAAGAATTTGTAAGGGCTATAGAACAATCTCCACCATCTCAGCTTTAGCCTTAGCAGGAACACCACCAATAGATCTAAAAATAGCCGAAATTAAAAATATCTACAGAATAAACAGAAGAGGAATACCCGCTCACTTCTTACCAAATGACAGGGAAATAATTACCACATGCTGCAATTAATTCTCTCCACAGCAAAATTAAATTCACAATGGAACTGGAAAACGAAGATAAAATCCTGCCTTTTCTAGATGTGGAGGTGATGCGGAAACACGATGGTAGCCTAGGGCATACTGTATATAGGAAACCAACCCATACGAATCGGTACTTACACGCTGATTCGCACCACCACCCAGCGCAGAAGAGAGGACTTATCCATACATTGGTGACCCGAGCGACCAGAATATGCGAAGAACATAAAATCGGAGCGGAACTTACGAAGCTGACCGATGCACTGGAGCGTAACGGCTACCCAGCAAGTCAGACAAGGCAAATCATAAGAGCCAAATCTGCACCAAACGAAGACAGAGTTGAACAAGAGTCGAAAGGCTGTGCCTTCCTGCCTTATGTGCACAATGTGACAGACAAAATTGCCAAGCTTTTGAGAAAGGAAAATATCAAGACTGTCTTCGGAACAACAACAAAGATACAGGACTTACTGAGGTCTGCAAAGACTAAGTTTCCTCTGGAAACAGATGGAGTGTATAAACTCAGCTGTTCCGGATGTGACAAGGTCTATGTAGGCCAGACAGAGCGGACTATCTCCAAAAGAATTTCGGAACACTTCAGAGCTTGTAAACTCGGCCACCCTGACAAATCGGCAATTGCCGAGCATTTGATTGACACCGGGCATTACTTTGGATTTGTTCCTGAAATCCTGGGAAGACCGAAAACTTATAGAGCACGGCTGATTACGGAGGCCATTGAAATTCATAAAAATCCCGTAAACATTAATAGAGACGATGGAGCTAAGCTTAATAGTTCTTGGTATCCGGTAATTGACGGATACACCAGAGCTAAACGAAGAAAACCACTTTAAATATTAAAAAAAAAAAAAAATGATACGTTAATGTTAGCTCAGAGGGTTGGAGCTGGCAACACGGTATCACAACCTCATACTTAAGCTCACATTTTAACACAACCTCAAATAAGACATCTGCCCTGATGATGGACACTGCAATGCTGTCCGAAACGTTGGCTAAAGAAGGAGTTAGCGCAACACGGCATAATACTCCAAAAACAAATAACAAAAATACTTTTGGCCGTGAAAATCTTAAATCATATCATATTTACCACATGCTGTATAAATGATCTACCACATCCAGGGAAAATAGTGAAAGAAAATAAAAAAATCGAGTTAGAAAATGGAAATAAAATTAACCAGGATCCCATACAAATTTATACAGACGGAAGCAAACAGGACGGTAATGTGGGCGCAGGAGTAGTAATAAAAGAAAATGGGAAAGATTGGGTGTCAAAATCATTTAAATTAGAAGACTACTGCACCGTTTACCAAGCAGAAATGTTATCAATTCAAAAAGCCATAGAATGGGTTCAAAGGAAGGGAATAATAGATAAAGATATAACTATAAACTCAGACAACAAATCATCACTAGAAACATTAAGCAATAGCAAGAGCAAAAGCATATAGCAAGAGAGTGCTTGGGAAAATTAGAAACATGCCGTGAAAATAACAACCGGGTAAAATTTCAATGGGTTAGAGCCCACAAAGGCTTAGAGGGAAATGAAAAAGCAGATGCGGCAGCAAAGAAGGGAAGATTACTGAAAAAGTGTCTAGACTACAGTAAGGTACCTCCAAGTTTCACTAAAATAACATTAAAGAAAGAGACGGAAGAAAAATGGAATATCAGATATATGGAAGAAAGCACGGGCATAATAACTAAGAAATACTTCCCAGATATTTACGCAGCAATTCAAAAGAGAAAACACGCGGAAAATAGCTTCCATGCGACACAGATGCTGACAGGACATGGATGCTTTAAAGAATACCTGAAACGCTTCAAGATAATAGACGATGACAAATGCCCGTGTGATAAAACTTCTATTCAGGACAATACCCATCTTTTAGAAAAATGTACAATTATTGATGTAGACAGATTTAAATTAAATTACAAATTAGAAAACCTTGGAATCACTGAAGAGAATAGGACCGACACACTATGGTCCCCTTTGAAGAAACTAGCTAGACAAAAAGATTTCAACGATGTTTTTATTTATGTACAAAAATATTCTCACAAAATTGAAAAATGTCCATAGTATTATTTTCACATCGATAAAAAATTTAAAACAATACGCGCGATACGTGACAATATTGTAAACATGACACTTTGGATGTGCCAATCGTTCGCTCAGCGGTCGGTCGCTTTCGGGTGTGCATGCTGTTCGATCGTTAGTGTTGTTATTTGAAATCGGAGAGAAATTACGCCAAGACAAAAATTGAAGTCTATGGTATGTTCTTTCAAATTAATTTAATTATTTTATAATTTGCCTATTCAACATTACTTTAATTATTAATTAAAAATCGTGAAAAAAGTATCAATATTTACAATTATTTGAGAAAGTTTAATTAAACTTTCAAAATCGTGTACCGATTTGTACCACCAAACAAAACTAGTTTCATATAAAACCATTCTTTATGTATAATATCTTATAAAATTTGTTTGCTCAAACTTACTCTTTTGTCATTTATAGAGCCTGTACCTACAATCTATCGTTTGGATAATTTGGAGATTCTAGAAGTAAAGGGCACCTCAGAGTTGAATTGTGCTGCAATAAGGCAGTGTGTTTATGAACATATAAAATATTTATTGAAGAAAAACAGTTTTAAAAGTCTCAAGGATAGTTTACTTAAGAAAAATCGCTTCATTTCTATTAATATTTCATAGAAAATGGTTTGAAGTCGGAAGAAGTATTTTAAAATTGATGTTTAAACACGCAAAATGGCTTAACACAGTGTTTATTCTTCCTGTCGTGACACGTGATGAAGGACTACGTGGTAGACCAGAAAAAGAATTTGGTTTATGCTCGTCAAAAAGCAAAACAAGAAAAAAATAAATGTCTTCTGAACTTTCGAAGTCCACAAGAACTATCTCATGCTACTCAAATCAGCTTGAGGTCACATGAAAAACGGGATGCTGCCAAAATACCAACAAAATATTCTGAATCGATAATAAACTTCTGTTCCAGCGAAGAAAATACAGAAGTCTGTTAACAAAGCCACTGTTGGAACATTATCATTTAATAAGAATGATGATAGCGACTCGGCCAGTAGTTCATTAACAAAAAATTGTCATTCGGTTTTGTTCTTATATTATGTTAAAAAAATATTTTTAACTAATAACTTTAAATTAGTACTTCGTTATGACTTAACCGAGCCATTTTACTATACGCATTTTATTAGTAATTAATTTTGTTTTAAAAATTCCGTAACCTTGGCTATAATAAATGTATATTTTTTTAAGTATTTTTTTTATTATATTGTGACCCTTTTGTGTCAAATGCTATGAAAAAATATTTTTGTCTAGCTAGATCGGGATTTGGGACCACTTTGCGACATATGGAAACGGAAAAAAACAAGCGAAATATACATAGCGTACTTAGAAAAAATCAACAAAAGAATTAAAGAAATAAATGAAATAGATGGAAATTAAAGAAAATCCTGTGAAGGATAAGGAATATTTATAAAAAAGAATTAGGAGAAACCTTGTGTGTAACAAGCAAGGTACCCACGGCAGATACTACAAATCCATACAACCTAACCTAACCTAACCTTACCTAACCTTACCTAACCTAACCTAACCTAACCTAACCTAACCTAACCTAACCTAACCTAACCTAACCTAACCCAACCTAAGATTGAAGATTGATATTTCGGGTTGGGTTGGGTCAAAATATCAATCCTCTGTGCTATGCATACAATCTTTTCTTATTAACATTAGTTTGTCTTTAAAAAACGTTTATAGTTTTGTTTTTATATATGTCTATTCATATTCATATATTCTTTTTGTGGATGTTTTGAGTTCAAAGTGATATTGCTCTTTGATTAGGTACTTTGTTTTGTGTTACCTGTGTTTCATTTGCGTTTCCCCAGATTTCAATCTTGTAATTTGAATTTGAATAAACGAAGCTGTAATATAGACCCTTTTAATTTTTTTGGTAACATATATGATAGCCGGCTTAATTAAGGGGCTGATTTTATCTTTAATATCTTGAATATTGAATGTAAAATTGAATATTTAATTTATTAAACGTTAGGTGCTTATCAATGCACAGCGCAAGTTATTTTCCCCGTATCACGATTTACTTAGCTAATTCTTTTGGTATTTGCAATCACCATCAATAAAGCTCAAGGCCAATCTTTAGAATTGTGCGGTTTAGATCTAGACACGGATTGATTGTCACATAGACTTCTCTTATGTTGCGTATTCTGTAGTCGGAAACCACGTATTTTTCAACGCGTGGCCAGGCACAACTAGTAAATAAATAAATAGGTACTTTATCGCTTATCTGAAATCTTCAAATAATCAGTTTCAATTTCGAAAATGAAAATGAAATTCAAAGCAAATTTGAGTTCATTGAACCACGAAATCAAGCTCTTGAAATATCGTGAAACCATCATCAACTTTTCTTTACCAAAACCTCCCTGTGATCTAGGAGGTTTTGCCTTAACCCATTACCTCCATGACGATGTCTATAGGCATCAAAAAAATAGATGAATAGTATAATTTTTTTTCACTGTGAATAAAGCTAAATCCCACCAAGTTGTTATGCAGCATTTACAGATTGGTATGTTAGCTTTCAATAATTAACATAATTCAATAAATTTTATTAATTTTTCTATTTTTAATCATTTATTTACTAAAGCCCTGTAAATAGACCCATTTTGAAAAAAAATAAAAATTTAAAACGGAAAAAAAAACATGTGTGAATCACATATTGTTATCAAAAGATGAAATAGTCGACAATACTATTTCAACATAGTATTATATGCATAAGATGACCGTTGGATGTCACTGAATTCAGGTGATGCCTGCGCACAACCTTCGGAGGTTAGCTGTGACAGTGTTTTTATATGTTTTTGGTTCGCTTGCCTTCAAATAATACGTTTTTTTTGTGTTTTTATGGGTGATTTTTATTGAAAATAATAGTTATTCTGCAGTTTTCGGATATTTTAAAACAGAGAATGTCGATGAACAGACGGACGAAGAGCTGATTGACGATGATTTGATGGCATATCACAACTTGACTGGAATCAGCCTTTGACATCCTCTGGTGCGAGTCGTAATACCTTGCGAATATCTATTTCAAATGCACCACCAGCCAAAAAATTAAATGTACAGTAAACTGTTGCGTTCCTGAACCGCTGAATGTGGTGCATAAAGATATGTACAAAAAGCTGAAGTCTAATAATGCTTTCCAAGTGTTTTGATTATTCTTTGATGACAAAGTGATTCAGTTTAGTCTTGAGAGTATGATCAAATACGTTCGATTTAAAACCAATACCGAATTCCAGTAAGATTTATACGAATTGAAGCGTTTTTTTGGTTTCTGTGTTGACCGGCTACAATACATTGCCATCCACCACAGATTATTATTTGTCTGACCTGACCTTGGGTGTAAGCGTCATCAAAAAAGGAACCAACGTCCACATTTCGAGCTTATAAAGCGCTATATACATTTTTGCGATAACAACAATCTAGATGTAACCGACAGAGTGGCTAAGGTATAGTAGCCCTATCATAAAATTTTTATATTTAGTGTTATTCGACTAACGTTCCATCTTTATTTGTATGTTCGTCCATTGTTTAACATGCTAAACGTGAAATATCTTCAATTTGGTGTTTTTGCACACAAATTTTTCATCGACGAGCAAATGGTGCCATATTTCGGTCGACATTATTGCAAGATGTACATTAAGAATAAGCCAATTAAAGTTGGCTACGAGATTTGGTGTCTTGCTTCCTCCGAAGGCTACCTGTTTCCAAGCAATGCCATATTCCTGAGCATCTGATACATATGACCCCGTATTAGGTCAGAGATTATCCGTCGTACTGTCTATGATGGAATATATAGAGTTCCCCGCACGCCATGAGCTATTTATGGACAATTTTTTCACATCTCACCATTTGATGTGTATCCTGAAGGATAAGAAAATGTGCGCTACTGGCATATGTACGCCAGTTCGCTTTGCTAACCTTGAAGCTTCAGGCAAGTTGAAGACAGGAAAGTAATTGCCTAAAGGTAACATTTTCTTATATATTTCCCTTGCGCATAGCGAACATTTACCTAGTAGGTGAATTTGATGCGGTGGTAGACGTAGAAAGCCAAATCTTCGTATGCCGTTGGTTAGGACATACGTGAAGTAACAGTGGCCATGAACTATGATCGAATGGAGCCAGTAAGTCAAGTGCAGAGTTGGTAGAAATTGAAGAAAGACAAATGTTCAGACTTTAGCCAAGAATCAAACCAACGAAAATGCCACCTGTATCTGTATTGAGTAATTGAAATATCCGACAGATGTCTCCCCTAAGGGCAATAATTGTGATTATATATACCAATACATTCAAATGAATTAGTTTATAAATAGGTTTGCAAGCCCATTTTCTTCCTCTTCTCTCTCTAAATAACGGATCAATAACAACCATGAAATAATTAAGGATGTGTGTTCTAAAGAATAAAACTTATCAATTATATTTCTTGGTATCATTAATTTAACGAGGCCAATATTCCAACATATGGTCCAATCGAGCCGCATCGTGCACCAGAAAGAGCCGAAATATGAACCAGCAAAAAACCAAGAAGATGCAGATCATCATCAGATAAGTATCCCAATGCCATCCTATCAAAACTGTGACCGAATCCCGAATCCTTCCTATTTCAAATTATCCCAAATGAAATATTTAAATATGCAACAAAGATTGAAAAAAATTATTGTTGTTTCTGATTTTTCAGTTGCATAAAATTTTAATAGCTACCTACATTGCAAATTGATACGATTATTGTTAAATGAGCATCTCAATTGTAAGAGTTTTGTCATTGGATTTATTTAATTAAAAATAATTCACGCGAATATTCAAAATTACCGGGTAAAATCTCGCTACAAAATAATTTCAGCGAATTTCTGATTTGAAAAGTTGTCAGTGGTGAGTGGTTGTTCTGATTTAAAAGGTTGTCAGCCCTGGCACTGACAAGCATTTTTACTAACACCGCCGTGTTTTCATTCGTAAACTGTCAGTTGTTTGAGGTTAAAAGTTAAATTGTTTATTATTTACCATTAAAGATGGAAAAGTTAAAGCAGTTAATCAACAAGCGTGGAGTTTTGAAAGCGAAATTGACAAGGTTTAATGATATTTTAAAGACACTCGATAAAACGGAACTAGAATTACGTTATCAAAAGGTCGAAAAATTGTTAGATGACTTTGAAAAAATTCTATCTCAAATCGAAGAACTTTCGGATGACGAGGCAGAACACGTAAGTCAACGTGAATCCTTTGAAAATCAATATTTCTCTGTACTTGCATTAGCAAAAGGTTTATTAAATTCAGTAAATCATGAAAAATGTAAAATTAAATTACCAACTTTGAAACTTATTGAATTTCATGGTGAAATTACTGACTATGCTAAATTCGCTGAGACCTTTAAAGCATTGGTTCATGAAAATAATACGTTAAAAAATTCTCAAAAATTATTTTATTTACAATCGTGCGTTAAAAAAGACGCAGCTAAATTGATTGCCTCCTTGACCATATTTTATTTTTTTTTTTTTTTTTATTTATATATAATTTGTACATTTATTTATAACAATTACAGGTAATAAAGCCTAAGACGTTATAATTGTACCATTTATGCAGTGTATATGCAATGCCAAAAATCTCGCAAATGCGCTATAGGACACAAAAAAAAATCTAATTTTTTATCTACCGCATTCAAAAAGTACGTAGCTCTCCCTACAGGTGAGTTCATTAATAAATTAGTGCGGCTTGCTCTACTATATAGAAGATTGTGATGACGTCCTCGAGAGTGAGACTCTGGTACAAAAAAATTTAATTGGGCCAGTATCTCATTATTAGATAAGTGACCGTTTATTAGTTGGAAAAAATATTTAAGCAAAGCAATACCTCTACGTGTCTCTAGGGAGTGGTAATTGGTCATGCCTAATATATAAATCGATGGGTAAAGCCAAGGGTAACGTCCATAGAGCCGCGAGAATAAAAACCTTAAAAAATTTTTATGGACTCTTTCAATGCGTAAAGTGTATGTTAATTCATGTGGAGCCCAGATGATCGAGTTTGATTCAAGTACACTTAGGACTAGTGTGTTATATAATAACGTCAGTGTTTTTGTGTTACGAAACGGATATGAGTTTCTAATTACGAAGCCGAGAAGCCTGTATGCTCTGCTTATTAAATCATCGATGTGTTGGTGAAAAGTTAGTTTGCTGTCGTAAATAACTCCTAGGTCTTTGATTTGGTTTAGGTGTTGGAGAATAATTTCATTGATTGTATATTCAAATACATGCGGTTTCTTTGATCTTGTATACGAGACGATATTGCACTTGGGTGTACTGAAGTTCAAGCCATTTATTTTGGCCCAGTTTGAGACGCAGTCAATATCACATTGAAGGAGAATACAGTCAAGATGATTTTTTATTGAGCGATATAGTTTCAAGTCATCTGCAAATAGTAAATACAGCGAATGTGTGATGACTGAACCAATATCGTTAATAAAAATCAGAAACAGAAGTGGTCCAAGGATGGACCCCTGAGGAACTCCAGAAAAAACTATGAATTCCAAAGAACTGGAACCATTATAATAAACAAACTGTCTACGATTTCGAAAATATGAAGCAAAAAAACAGAGTAGTCTTTTGGAAAAACCAAATGAAGCTAGCTTATTTAGAAGAATGTCGATGTCAACCTTGTCGAATGCTTTTTCCAGGTCAAAATAAGCAACATCCACCTGTCCCCGATTGTCGAGAGTTTGTGATAAGAAATCTGAGATGCATAAGAAGTTTGATGTTACTGACATCTGGGGTCTAAAACCATATTGACGGTCATCAAGAATTGGATTAACGTGATTAAGTATATATTTATGTAGAATTTTCTCGAATATTTTCATGATGGAACATAGAACGGCAACTGGTCGATAATTCCGGATATCGCGTTTGTCTCCCTTTTGTAGATAGGGGTTATTTTAGTTAATCTCCAGATGTCTGGGAGAATTCCGTTTTTTAGGCATACATTGAAGAGATGACATAATGGTGGTATTAAAAGGTCGGAACAACCCTTTAGTATAAATGTTGGAATATTGTCAGGACCGATGGAGTGAGGTTTCTTTAAATTTGAGAGTGCCTCCTTAACATCTTTTTCTGAAATACTGACCAGGTCGAATGAGGGCCCAATCTGTACAGTGTGAAGGGTAGAGTCAATATTGAGAGTTGGTTGGACATTTTTGTAAACAGATGAAAAAAAGGTTGCAAAACTATTAGCGATTTTATCATCAGTAGTCAATTCCTCTCCGTCAAGAATCATAGACTTAAATGAGTTGTTGGATTTTTTTAGATCCTTAATGTACTTCCAAAACTGTTTGGGATCGATAGATAATTTTTCTTCCATTGAAGTTAAATGATTTTTAAAAGCTTCACTGATTTCATGTTTTACGATGGAGCGATAGGCTGAAAAATTAGCATAGTCCAAGTTGTGACGTGTTTTTTTCCATTGCTTATGAAAAATATGTTTAATTTTAATATTTGAAATGATACTATTTGTGTACCACTTAGGATATACTCTGTGTGTCGTAGTGCGAGGTGTGGAAATGGGTATACACTTGTCGAATATATTGTAAATTGAATTGTAAAAATTTGTACATAATGCATTTATGTCTGTTGAACTTTGGCAGACCGGTTGCCATGAGCATTTAGAAAGCAATTCATATAATAAGTGGAAATTTCCTTTGTTGAATCTCCATGCGTTTATGGTTCTAGCTCCGTGATAGGAGGGAACTTCTATTGGACTTGGGTTTAGACATGAACTTGAAACACCTGAGTGAGCCTCACTAATACTTATAGACAAAGCAGGGTGGTGCTTATCCTCGTTTGTAATAGGGTCATGACATTTCTCAACACACTTTACAAGATCCTTGGCATTACATAAAACTATATCCAGAGTGTTATTATAATCATTACATATCAAATTATATTCTTGCAAACCGTAGAAACATTTAAAATAATTAAACATGTTCACAATATTGGAGTTACAGGAAGGGAGGTTCAAATCACCTAATATTAAGATATTTTTGTCACTGAGAAGATTATAATTACTTTCTATTTTTTCAAACATGTTGTAGTATAACGAAGTTGAAGAACGAGGTGGCACATATATCACACATACGAAAACAGTTGAAGATTTCAAGGATAGCTTCACCCACAGGGATTCAGTGTCGGGGAGGTCCATTGAAGAAATCCTCTCAGCATGGGTTACAGAATCAGCACGAACAGCCAGGACGACACCCCCCGCTCGTGTGAGGCGGTCACGACGAAAGACAACATAATTCTCTGGAAATAGCTCTGAATTATGCACACTTGGTTTCAGCCACGATTCAGTGATTGCTATTAAATCTAAGCTATCTCGAGCAAATAGGTTGTTTTTAAATACTGCCAATTTCGTATTTAACCCTCGAACGTTTTGATAATATATAGAGAGGTTAGAATTATTTCTCACTCTTAGAGTGTTTCGTTTTATCATTGGTTGCAACATTTCTCCGAAAAAACCACTCATTGAATGCAACATGATTTGGCCATATGTTCGGGTCCATATAAAACGAAAGCTTCGATTCCGGGACTCCGATCCGGAAAGAGGCGTAGTCAGCTTTGGCTGTCAATTTGACAACATCGTAAACAATTTCTTTGTTTATATTGAGAAGGAATTTTACAATATCCTCAACCGTAGTGTTGACATCGAATTGCCAGGCATGAATATACTTGCGCCTTTCAACGGCTATGAGGCCTTTATGCTCAGTCGCGGTACCATGAAGTACTGGTCGTCTTTTTTTCCTATGCGTGACTCGGCGCCAATTGGTGTTAGCCGAAGTGGAGGTATAAGCTTCCGTTTCAGATTCGGATTCAGCTGTATCGGTTTCTGCAGTCTTTGATGTTACAGTATCGGTAGGTTGGGCAACGGGAGTTGACATCTTCTTCGGTTTAGATGGGCCGGACAGCGGCCTCTTCCCCTTGTCGATGGTCCCAGAAACTTGAGTTGAAACTTGAGTTGTTTCGCCTTCCTTTGCTCTAGCTGTAGCACGGGTAGACATTCGGCCTTTGTTTACGGTACCTTTCTGCTCTGTGCGGGCGGCCGGGTGACCGGGTGGCGGCGGGGGCGGGGGCGGGGGGTAGTGACATCGGCCCAGCGGCGGGCGGTAAGCGATGTATCTACCTCGCCTCGCGATGTAGGTACAATTTTATCACTACCGACTTATAGTATTGACTTTATTTCTTTAACATCAGCTGTTAGGCTGTCAACTTTGGTGCTCAACACTTTTATTATATTAGTGAGCACATGAAGCTCATTCATAAATAAACTTGGATCGCTCATTTTTTTGGCAAAGTAATAGTATTCGGAATGAATATTCAAAAACAAACGGCGCGCGGCGTAATACGTGCGTTCCGCCGGCAAGGTAATTCTCCAACTGGATCAATCGCACGACAATTACGAATCTGCGTGGCAGATACTGCAGGAACGTTACGCGAATAAAAAAATAATAGTTCATAGGCATGTTGCATCTTTATTTCAGTTAAAAGATATGAAACAAGAATGTCCATTCGCGTTAAGGCATATTATTGATCAGGCTAATATAAATTTAGAAGCGTTAAAAAATCTAGGATTACATGTTGATTCCTGGGACGCGATTATGATATATTTAATATTTAATAAATTGGATGGATCAACTCGTAGATTTTGGGAAGAGCAGCCAATAGATGGTGCACTCCCAACGTTGAAAGAATTTATTACATGTCTAACCAAACGTGTTGAGGTACTGGAGTTCACAAATTTGCAAGAAAAAAGGCCTACCTACAAGAATGTTACAACACGTGATGATCGCAAGAAAGATTTGTCTGTCTCATTGATAGCAACCAAACACGGATGCATCCTATGTAAAGAAAATCATCCATTGTATTATTGTAAAAAATTTCTCAAATTAAATATCCAGGGAAGATTAGAATTTTTAAGAAAGGCCCGAGCCTGTTTCAAATGTTTGAGGGTAGGACATTTTACACAAGATTGCAAAAATAAATTCAAATGTAAAATCTGTGCAAGTGATCAACATAATACTTTGATACATGTTAATGAATTAAATAGTGAAAACACAAATGAAGAAGCACACAGCTCGACATCAGTGGCAAATCATACGGTGTTAAATAAAAATGAAAAGATAATTTTATTATCTACAGCGATCGTGAATATCGTAGGTAGCGACAACCGTTTACACAAAGCGAGGGTATTATTGGATTCAGGCGCCCAATCGAATTTCATAAGAGAGAGTTTTGCAAAAAAATTAAAATTAAAAACAGAAAAAATAAATACGCCGGTGTCTGGAATACAAAATCGCATCACACATATCAATCGAAGAGTTACAATTGACATGTTAGCAGTGAATAGTGATTATAATAAGAAAATTTCTTGTTTAGTATTGCAGGCTATAACAACCGACCTACCCCAAATGACCTTCAGGAAACAAGAGTTGAAGATCCCATCTGGCTTGCAACTAGCGGATAAGGATTTCAATGTCACGTCTCCAATTGACATCCTGTTGGGTGCGGAAGTTTTTTGGGAAATAATGAATAATGATCAAATACGCTTAACGGAGGGCGGGCCAACTATTCAAAGGACTGAACTCGGTTGGATTGTTTCCGGAGCGATCGACATCATCACTAAAACAAGGCCAGTATCAATTAATTGTAATCTAGCCATTAATAAAATAGGTAACCAGATGGAAAGATTCTGGAAACTAGAGGAGGTGGATGCCATGAAACCTCAGAATTTTGAAGAAAAGGCTTGCGAAGTCAACTTTACAGAGTGTCATAGTAGAGACACGGAGGGCAGATTTACGGTAGCCTTACCAACCCGCCCTTGTATAGACCAACTAGGGAGTTCTTTGTCAATGGCTGAAAAAAGGTTTCATACATTGGAAAGAAAATTTTCCACCAATAAAGAATTGAAATGTCAATAAAGCATGTTTATGAGAGAATATTTACAATTGGGTCATATGGAAGAGTGCCGAAAATCCGAATGCGATGCGAGATCATATTTTTTACCACATCATGCGGTGATGAAGGAGTCAAGCCCCACTACTAAAGTTCGCGTGGTGTTTGATGGATCGGCAAAAACATCTTCTGGTATTTCCCTTAATGATGCTCTGATGGTCGGACCTAACATACAAAAGGATTTAAATATGCAAATTTTACATTTCAAAAAACATCTTGTAGTCATAATTGCGGACATAGAGAAAATGTACCGTCAGATAAACGTGCAGGAAAGCGACCGCAATCTACAGAAAATTGTTTGGCGCTTTTCACAGGATGAGGATTTGAAGCATTACAAGCTAAGGACAGTGACTTATGGATTAGTACCGTCATCTTTCCTGGCGACAAGATGCCTGAAACAAATAGGTATTGAAAAAAGACTTTCATTTCCTATAGCAAGCAATGTCATTGAAAACGACTTTTACATGGACGACCTATTAACGGGAGGAAATGACGTTGAATCGTGCCACCTTCTAAAACAACAGGTAATCAGTTTACTAAAATCTGCAGGGATGAATCTAAGAAAATGGAGATCGAACGTGGCAGAATTATCTTTCGAACCAGGTCAAGATATGCAAGGATTGATATCTAAAGAACCCCAAGAAGAAAAAATACTAGGATTAATCTGGAACAGTGAGTTTGATTACTTTTCATATGTAGTGAAAAAACCAGTATGTACCGTACAAAGCAAACGGCGGATATTGTCAAGTATCGCCTCAACGTTCGATCCTTTAGGACTGCTAGGACCAGTAACGGTTGTAGCAAAACTAATTATGCAGAGATTATGGATATCTAAGACTTCCTGGGACGAAGAAATACCCGAGGGAATATTATAAGATTGGGAAAATTACATGAAAAATTTATCTCAAATAAACCTGTTGAAAATAAAGAGAAGAATCTTGTGGGGTCAAAACGGCCTACAAATCCATGGTTTTTGCGACGCATCGGAAAAGGCCTACGGAGCCTGTGCGTATCTAGTATCCAGGGACGCCGAGGGTAAGATGCACTCTCAGTTAATATCTTCCAGGTCCAGGATAGCGCCATTAAGAAACATATCCCTGCCAAAATTGGAACTTTGTGGTGCGGTGCTGTTAACGAAATTATTAAAAAACATCGAAGAAGCGCTCAACATGGTTGAGGTGGATACATACTACTGGTGTGACTCTACCATCGCACTATGCTGGATAAGAGGACAGCCAGCTAGATGGAATACCTTTGTGGCCAACAGGGTTGCCGAGATACAAGAGGCCGGCGATCCCGCCCATTGGCGACATGTTTCATCGCAGGAAAACGCCGCTGATATTTTATCAAGAGGAGTTACAGCAAACAAACTATTACAAGCAGATATTTGGTGGAAGGGTCCAGATTGGCTAATAAGAGAGGCCGATCACTGGCCGAAGCCAGAAAATTCCTGTATAAATCCTCCAGAGATAAAAATCAAGGCGGTATGCGTGTCTACTAATGTCACGGAGTGGGACATCTTTTCAAAATTTTCCTCTCTCAACAAGCTAAAGAGAGTAACTGCATATATATTGCGTTTCTTTAATAATTGTAACACAAAAAACTGTAAATTAACCGGGAGGTTAAGCGTGCCGGAGCTGGACAATACATTGCATCGTCTAATAGCAATAATTCAACGCTACCATTTTAAGGATGAGTTCAGGGCTTTGAGTAATAAATGTTCACTGGATAAACGTAGCGTTATTTTGTCGCTTAATCCATTTATAAATAATGGATTAATTTAAGTCGGGGGCAGGCTAACAAAGGCGAAACATTTATCATACCAGCAACGACACCCAATAATTTTACCAAAAAATAATAAGTTAACAGAATTAATTATTCGACATCTTCATTATGTACATTTACATGCAGGGACACAAACTTTTTTATCTCTAGTGAGATTACAGTTCCGGCCGATTGCCGGAAAAACCACTGTTAAGCAAATATTACATAAATGTATAGTATGTTTCAGAAAAAATCCAGTAACCAGTCAAGTTATCATGGGTGACTTGCCGGAAAACAGAATAACACCTAGCAGGCCGTTCGAGGTTAACGGGATTGATTACGCAGGTCCTATCATGATGAAAAGCGGTATCACCAGGAAGGCTCCATTGGTGAAATCTTATTTATGCATTTTTGTTTGTTTCTCAACGAAAGCTGTGCATTTGGAACTGGTAACGGACCTCACCACTGACAACTTTTTAAATTGTTTAAAACGTTTCATTGCGCGGAGGGGCAAACCCTTTAAAATATATTCAGATAATGCGACCAATTTTAAAGGAGCATATAATCAACTGAGAGAATTGTATGATAAGTTAAAGAAATCTGATGACAAGATTCAAAAATATTTAGCTGATTTGTCAATATTGTGGGGATTTATTCCACCACGGTCACCGAATTTCGCTGGACTCTGGGAAGCAGCAGTAAAATCCGCCAAATATCATTTAAAAAGAATAACCGATAATTCAAGTTTAACCTTTGAACAATTATATACTTTATTGTGTCAGGTAGAATGCTGTTTAAATTCACGTCCGCTCACTCCTCTGTCCAACGATCCGACTGACCTGAATCCTTTGACTCCAAATCATTTCCTGATTGGCGGAGGGATAGTTTCTATCTCTGAGAAGGATGTTCGGGAGATACAATATAATCGATTGAATCAATATCAAAAATTAAATGCACTGATTCAAACATTTTGGTGCAGGTGGAAACTGGAATATCTTGCAGAATTACAAAGACGTACCAAATGGAAGGAAGACAAGGGCCTCAGGACTGTTGAAAGGGACGACATGGTCATACTAAAGGAGGACAACCTGCCGCTTAATATGTGGAAACTAGCCAGGATCCTAGCTACTCACCCTGGAGCTGACGGGAAAGTGCGGGTGGTTACCCTCAAAACCGCACAAGGAACATTTAAGAGACCTATCAGCAAAATATGTTTATAATCCATGGAAAGGGATTCAAGCATTGCTATAGGGACGCCCGATGTACCCCCCGGACTGAATAAATAAGTTCCTGCAGTCATAAAAAGGAGAAGAATTAGCAACCTACCTGAAGGATGACCTTGGACCATCAAATTTTTGCTAGCAGTCATAAGAAGGAGAAGAATTAGCAACCTACCTGAAGGATGACCTAGGAACATCGAATTAACTTGTTCATATTATGATTCTCTTATTTTAGAACTTTTTGTTCATATTCATCTCATGATTGTTTTTCAAATTAATTTGTCCATATTTATATTATGTTTATTTTTCAAATTATTTTTGTTTATATAATGGTTATTTTAAAAAAATTATTTTTTGTTTATGTGTAAAAAAAATAAATTCTTCCGTGCCCTGGCAGCATGTTCAGACTTTAGCCAAGAATCAAATCAACGAAAATGCCACCTGTATCTGTATTGAGTAATTGAAATATCCGACAGATGTCTCCCCTAAGGGCAATAATTGTGATTATATATACCAATACATTCAAATGAATTAGTTTATAAATAGGTTTGCAAGCCCATTTTCTTCCTCTTCTCTCTCTAAATAACGGATCAATAACAACCATGAAATAATTAAGGATGTGTGTTCTAAAGAATAAAACTTATCAATTATATTTCTTGGTATCATTAATTTAACGAGGCCAATATTCTAACAACAAAAAAGGCAAAGTTTTGAAGGAAGCATGCAAAAAAAATCGGTTGCCCAGCGTGCCAACACGAAATTATAATTTGAAAATGGGTGGGGTAGACCTCCATGATAATGGTACACAAAATTATCCGGTCAACATTCGGTTAAAGAAGTGGCACTGTGTTTTATTTGCATTTTGCCTGAAAAGCACTGAAAGTACGAGTATGATATCTGAAACTAGATGAATAGGCGACAGAGAAAACCTTCCCAGAAGGCAATCCGTGTGGAGGTTACCTGTACTCTTTTATTGTCTTTTCTTAATCAGGTCAATACCGGATTCGGAGATTCTCGTGTGAAGGAAGAAGGCCATGACGCAGAAGATGGGAATCGTGTGCGTCCAATGCAAGAATTTCATATGACATATCGTGGCGAATCTCGAATTCGTTGTACTCTATGTAAAAAAAATCCAACAGTCTATCGGTGATGGGCCTGCAACCGCGCCCATCATTTATCGTATCACTTAGATAATAATTTGCTTAGATTTGGTTACTTTTCCTCATTTTACAATGTTTTTTTTAATATTGAATTTTTTGTTATTTTGCGCATTTTCCATTAATATATATTTTTTTCATTGAATTAAAAACAAAGGCAATCATTTATTTTATATTATAAATATAATTAATACAGTTGACTGCATTTTACCCATAGTTGACATAAATTTTGCTGAGGGGGGTTATCTGTAAGAGTTGCGTTTAGGCATCAATTTGAAGAAGACGCTCTGGCGAGAGGGCGGGCTGGTGGAAAATTTTAAAACTGATTTTGGGCTATTCTTTAAGCCTATACTATCGGATTATAATGGTGATTCAAGTTTATAAAAATAAAAATAAAATCATCGAGGTAATGGGTTAACGAAGGGTTAGTATGGTTATGAGGAATTCGGTCAGTCACAAATAAAAATGTATCTTTACCGATTTGAACAAAAACTGCTGCCGCCAATTGACATGAATCCTGTAGACAGGTCAACGAAATTGTAAATTGAAAACGGCTTTTTAGATTCTGGTGTTCATTTTTACTACAGCATACAAAGATACTCTCAGTTTTATGTAAATCAAAATTGTTTTGAATTGTAAGGTTCCCCACTATTTATTTCATCAAAATAATCGACATTTCAGGATAAACCATTGACGTTAGAACATGAAACGCAAAATATATATTAGAATGGACAAATAAGTTTATACATACAGACAAAAATCACAAGGAGCGGTGATTGATGATAATTCGATTTTTGAAGATGACATTACCATATCTGAAAAAAAAATTAACATTATATGAATGCATCGCAAAGATATGAAAATCCTCGGCAAATGTTTGATTCATCAACTTCTGCGTTTCTTTTTACATATTGTAAATATTCATGTTATAATAATACGCATACATCCCAAGTAACTAACTTTTATTACATTCGCAAATAGCCTTCGCATTGAAATAATGGGTTCCGTTCACATCTGCGCTTTCCCTAGATATCTTTTGATAGCATTCCGATATTATTAATTTACAATTTGAAAAATGGGCTGAACGCCATGCTAACCTAAATCTCCGAACTTTCTTTAGATTTCCATCTATGTACCGTTAACATAACGCCTTCAATAATTGAATATTTTTAAGGGTGATTCTTAGAATCGTTCCAAAATACATCGAGAAAGCTTTTTTTTTTAAAACTAAAAGATTAAAGTTTTATTACTAAAGCAAAAAACGAAAGACATTTTTATGTTTTAATTTTTTAAGCCAATAAAACTGTTTCCAATTAATACAATTAGCACCATGAGCCATGGAGCAATATGAAATTTATTTTACCTTACAAATGTAAGAATTGCCACATTTTAAAGTGCATTATAGAGGCGGCTACTAGTAGGTTCTATGAATTAAATACATGCAACGCGCATCACATTGGAACCTACGAGTAAGATGGTGAATATACGCTACATCTACCCATATAGAATATTAAGTAATAACTACCTACTCACGATTTTTTCTCAAACGAGTTGACCTATATAATTACGGCAATATCGAGGTATCAAGAGTCAGTTGTTAACACACTGCCGATCAGTCTCGTTCAAGTGCCCAGCTGCAACTGTCAATGGGCGGCTGCTCCGTCTCCGCACCCGCGCACCGTGTATGCGTAGAGCGCCGCCCTTCCCAGCTTTTGCACCAAGCCGCAGTGCCTACAAGTGTACCCAACGTCACTAGCGTGGTTTGAGCTCACAATCATTAGCCAACCAGTTCCACCGTACCTTTGGCTTACTTCACATTGGAGTACCAGAAAGACTCGTGGTCTTCACCAATGATAAACATCACCTAAAAATCCGGTCTTCGGCGTCGAGACACCGAATTCATCGCAACGGATTGGACCGATCGTCCATCCAGGACCATGGATTCACATTCCACTGTGTGATTCATATCAACTACCATGACGATATCGCTATTCAGCGTCAGCAACAAATGTGACTTCTTTAGTTACTCTATTTGGACGCAGTAATCTGACTTATTCAATACAGCCACTGGAAGGATATAAGAAAAAAATTTCATTCCATAAACTTCTTACCAGATTTTCAAAGCACTAATAGTAAAAAAAAATGAAGTGGTAGGTTGGATGTTCCTGACTATTCACATTTGGTCAATAAACCCACCAAGTAAAGTATCGACTTATATGGTGGTCGTTTACCAGGGAGATTCTATGAGTATCTACCGTTACTTTTCTTAGGCCGTAACATGTAGAAACAACATGAGGAGATATTCGTAAATGAAATATTAGTGATGATCAAAAATTAATTATCAAGAACAACTAATATAAACGTCTGACCGCAATTAATCTAAAGGGGTTCAAACTTTCTTTTAATGAAGCTATGAGCTCTTCTGACCTATACGACCTTCACTAATTCTGTGTTCAATCAAAACGGTTTAAAGTATTTTTTCTACAATTTTAATCACCGTTTTATTCAAAAAGATCTTGATTGCATTCAAATAGAGTTTAACCACTTTCGCAAAGCATGCACAATACAAGTTTCTCAAAATGATCAAGTAAATCGACAATTTTTAGTGTTTCATGTTGGATCAGGCGATAAAACTAAATTATGCATATTACCATTTGATACCCATGTGATTAAAACCACGTTTAGTAGCAAATCAAACATTTAGATGTGTCTAAAGTATTTTATTTTACAAGGAAGTTTCAATTTTAAATTAAATAAAGGAACATATTTTGATAGTGTAATATGGGTTCCGAGTTAAAATCGTAGAAAAAACAGGCTAGAAAATTGGAGGTGCTTCATAACAATTTTTAGTGCGGCAAAGAAATAGAGAGTGGAAATCTTTTCTTTTAGGAAAAACATATATTTATGTCTCGGCAATTACAGTGAGCTCGGACAACTTATTTCACACTGTTTTTTGTGCCTGGAATTTACAGGAGAATGCAAAATATTTTCTTCTCGTAATCTCCATGATTTTGACAACTTTTACCAACTTCGATTAATTTAGTTATTTTTCAAAAACTGACGCGCTATATTGTTTATTTCACTTTTTGTTAAATCCACGCGATTTTATTCAAATCACGAATGAAATCGGGCATTGAAAGATGATAAAGATATCTATGAAATACTTGACATCTCTGAATTATTTACTTCCAATTTAACAACCCTAGATAAAAGATTGAAGAGAAAAAATTATGAAAGACAACTGTATGTTTAAGTTCAGTGCACCAAAATTGAAAAAGAGGCGGCAATTTTTGGAAACTGTTTATGGTTGGTAGCAACCAAAATTCAGTGTATTTAAAAATAATCTCCAAGAAACCGGCCTGGTGGGGAAAGATTTATTGCATTGCGGGTCTCTATCGCGCTCAACAGTACTTTCAGTTGGCGAATTCATTACTTATTTACTCGAATACTTACAGCGCCGGAGCGTTAAGACAATGAAATCAACTGCAATCCTACTCGAGATCTTTACCAACAATACACAAAAGAGTCATGAACGAAAGCTTAGTAGTGAGATTTTATATAATTACTTAACTATTTGGATATGTATGAGTTCGTCGTAATACTTTTTGTCCGGTCTTTATAAATAAGATTATAATAATAATAATATCATCTTTATTTAGGAAAGTTTACACATTACAACTATACATACATATTATGGTGTACATTTTATATTTAAGGTTATTAAATTATTATCACTAAACCAAAGGGTTTAGGGAGTTAGAAGATAACTAATCAACCAAAACGCTGTTTCTCCGCAGGGATATGCAGAGAGGACGGACCGCCAAACAACTTGATCTTTGCACACACTTCTTGCCTCATTAACATTTATACATCGTCTCATACATACTCTTTTATTATTCTGACTCTTGAAATGTCCCGACTCGAGTGTGATATCTTATTCTGCTACTTCTCTTTACACTCTTTTCTTCGCTCATTCACTATACATCTCTAAACCATATGAGCGTTCCTTTCTCAATCTTACTCACTACGCTTATATCAGCCTTGCACTCTTTGCGGATCTCCACATTCCTTACACGATCATTTATGGTTTTGCTACACATACGTCTCAGGGATCTCATATCAACTGCATTCAATCTACTTTCATCCTTTCTCGCCAGTTCCATGCCTCACTTAAATGCAAAAAGATGGATTTTACTATAAACCTTTTGAATGATTCATTTTTTTGTATAAACTTTAAAAAAAGTCCATATTTCCTGCGATTATGTTAATTGGCCCAATAGGTCTTCCCACTGACGTCAGCACTGGTAAGTTCGTTCTGCACCTGGGACGAATGGCCTGTGTTGGCGGCCTCGTGTGAAATAATCCGGGACATTTAATCCCATTTCAGCCAAAATTACTTGTATTGATAAGAAACCGTTCAGAAGCTTATAAACTTATTAACTTAGACTGCGTTTCTGTAAACCAATAATTCCCGAGATAATTACTGTTGTGAAAAGCCATGGGTTAAAACCGAACTCTTACGTCTCTACAGGTATAGTAAAAAAATATTTTCAATTTAGTGAGTTTATAGACGAAGTCTTTACGCCTCCATAGCTGAGATCCACTATTGTTAATATACTACGCAGTGAGCTAAAGTAAAGCAGCCTTATAATTGCATTTTGGTCTATTCCTATGAATTGTGTTTGAATAAAATTTTAGCTGTGCCTACGAACAAAAAAGTAGTTTTTAAATGATTTTTAATTTACGTTATTGGTAATCTTGAAATTTTAGAACTCGCAAACAGATTTGGTTAAAAATTGCTATAAGGGTAGTTAGGGGGGAGAAACTCGAATTTTTTTTCCAAAAAACACAATTTCGGCGCCGCTCTTTAATTTCTTGAGTTCCGATAGGCAGTTCTTAGTTATTGGGAGTTTGTTACTTATTACTAGGTTTACTAGGTGCCGACTTGGCTCCAGTGCAGAAGGGTCCAATGAAGCTAGTTTCTCGGACATCTTCCACTGAAATACCGGTAAAACAAGGACAGTATTCCCTGTGCTTTGAAGAATGCAATCCGTTTGTTAAGACAAGGAAATCTGTCAAACGTCAACTTTTCACTAGCGCCAACAGCGTTCATGGTGTTTCCTGTTTATTTTTAACCTTTACATATCTACCTTATTTAATTTTGAAATAAGTGTAGTAGCATTTTTACTGCAAAATTTTTATTGAACATAATTAGTGATTGTTCCATTACTACTATTTGATGGCATACGTCCTTTAAATAAAAAGATTGCTCCAACTTCTAATTCCAACAAGGGTAGGATTTTGATTGATCCGCTTCGTTACGTCACTGTAAAAGTGATTTTGTAAAGGGCTGATTTGTAAAGGCAAATCGAGGTTTTGGTCGGGCGGGCTTAAGCCAACAAGATACTAGTGAACGGGATGCGCAGGGCCGGATTTGCGGTGAGGTTTTTTCTTAAGTTCAGTGCCGGCAACCCGATATTTTATTTCAAATTTTTTTAAAATTAATTTTACCACTCGGTTTTTTTTACCCGCCTAACTAGACTTTTCTGAGGCGGGTTATTAACATTATATTAATTTTTGAAATATAAAAAATAAATAATATTTTATTATATTATTTAAAACGAAATGAAAATACTTGGTTTAAGGTCACTTTATTGATAAATTGTATTGTCTACCGGTTTCAGTAAGAGTGTACCATCATTAGGACAGTTATAAAAAAATATTCTATTAAATACAGAAGTACATAAATATATTTATATTTTTGTTGTTAGTTTTTGGGGTGTTATGCCGTGTTGCGCTAACTCCTTCTTTAGCCGACGTTTCGGACAGCGTTGCAGTGTCCATCATCAGGGCAGATCCGGTAGATCCGAAGATGTGTGATCGGATCTGCCCTGATGATGGACACTGCAACGCTGTCCGAAACGTCGGCTAAAGAAGGAGTTAGCGCAACACGGCATAACACCCCAAAAACTAACAGCAAAAATGCTTTTGGCCGTGAGAATCTAAAAACTTACCTATATTTATATTGTTTATATGAAGCCGATACTTAATCTTTTAAAAGTCCGTCCCATGAGAACAGTGACGGCTCAATCATTTGTTAATGTGATTAATTACTTATAATGAATAGGATTTAGGATGACACCCTTATTTCCGTTACGCCTGATCACCAACCCCAAATAGATTTCGAAATCGGGCCATTAGTCAAACCTACATAAATCGCATAAAACCTTAAATCCACCCCAAAAATGTACTGCTTGATTCAAGCATACAAATGGGTGTAATTTTGAGGGAGTTTGAGCAGGTATAAGACATTAAGGTAGATAGTTTCACACAGAGAAGTTTTCAATTAGGTAAAAATTAATAAATCTTATGTTGGATTTTGAATATAAATTTAATTGAGTTTTTACTTTGATGTTTTGTATCCAAAGTTCCTACCTACAAAAACCATCATTTTGTAAGTTACATGAAAATAATCACAATACCAGAAAACTTATAACAGGTGGAATTCACTTTTTAGTCGGAAACATAATTATTAAAGAAGAAAATTTTTTTGACGTGTGTTGGTTTGTTGAGTTTTCCGCTGTGGGAAGAACAAACCAATATTTTAAACATTATATTATATTTTTTTTTTGAGTTATTGAATGCCAGGAAAATTGTGAGTGTGTAGTTTTTGTTTTTCTACAGTCATATTTTACGCAGTATATTTTCAATAGTAGAATGTACTTTCCGAATCGCCCTGGTGATATACCTCCATTTACTTGAGTGTCAGGTACTTCCTCACCTTCCTTTACTTCCTCACCTTCCTGTACTTCCTCACCTTCCTTTTCGAATCTTCTCCTCCCCCCCCCTAACTACCCTCAGCCTCACAATTTACCACAATTGGGGATACCATTAACCCATTGGCTCCGGACGGTTGGAAGCAGTTGAGATTCTTGTGCGGTATCCACATGAAGAGGCAAAAATTGTAGGATATTTATGAAAATATGCCTCAATTTTCACTAAAACTATTTTTATTCGATTAACCAATAAAAAAATGTTTGATGATTTCATTATGTTTGAGATATAGAATAAAATAATGCGACATAAAATTTTTCTACAGACCCCTGCGGCGAAAACTGGCTTGACATCTGGTTAAGTTAGATATCATTTTGCTGGCGTGATGATAGGTATCGCTTATGAAAGTTTTTTGGTTTTTTTTTTCACTTAACACAAAAGGATTGTTTTAATAATATTAAACGTGTGTGCAATTCAACACATCATTAACGTGAGAAAGAGGAAATGACAAAATATAAATTTCATAATATATAATGAACATGGCATGACATGTGATACAGCCTGCCTAAAATTGGGCGTGTTAAAATGTATTAGCAAAATGACGATGCAGTGTTTTCGGGGACAATATTATCATTTCACGCAAATACTAAATTTGCATGGCTCATTTCACAATGACACTGCAGTAATATATATTATAATAAACTGTTTACATATAAGTTATACTAGACAGTGCTTCCAAAAATATAACAAGTACAAAGTGGTTTCACTCATTTTACAGGGAAATTAAATTATTAATCTTTTTTTTCTATTCAGCTTAAGGTAAAGAGCAATGATAAAACAAAATATTAAGATATAATACAAAGTTGCTGCATTTATTATAAATAGTATTTTGCTTTTGAAGAGTTTTATTTAACAATACCTACGTTTTTTTACTTACTATCTACCTACATAGCATATACAATCGTTTTTTAAAACTAATTTAAAATTATAACAGATAATAAGTACAGAAATAGTTAGAAATACTTATGTGGTGGTGGAGATTTGAAGATGGTGTGAAAGGTGATTCACATTATTATACTATTTTGTTAACTATATTAATTTTAGTTTTTTTTCCATTATTTCTGGCTTTCACCCTTCAAGGGTGTTCTTGGCCATTATTTAAAATTATTGAGAAATGAAAGGTGAATTTAAATATTAATTTTATTTAAATAGGCAAATTTCAAAATTATAATAAAAATTGGAGTCGAGTTTAGACTTAGAAGAGATGAGATGTTGAATGGAGGGGAGGCAATTTTGGATAAGGCTTGATAGAAGAGAGGATATTTGCTTAGATAAAATTAAAGATTTTTTAAAATTAAAAATACACCTAGATTAAGCAATTTAAAAGAAAAATGTAAGGATTATGCATGCAATAAGTACCAGGAGAGTAAATTAAACTGAACCTATGTTTTTATTGGTTCTATGATAACTGAGGGCAGTGGTAATTCTTTTGAAACGTGAAAAAATCTGGCTTATAAACCTAACCTAACGTAACTTAGTTTTTTTTCATCACATTTCGAAAGTGTGTTGAATTGCCACTGTCCTGAGTTGACTGGTTACGTTTTTTTGTCATACTACGATATGAAGTGGGTTTTAAGTTTAATTCATAAAATAAAAGTAAATGTTTCACTTATTACACCTAATGATAATATAATAATTAAATATAAATACATGCTGTAAATTAGGGAATAAAGCCATTTAATCGAGACAATGCTGAGTTGCTGAGAATTTAAAAACCTCTCAGGCAAGGGCAACCTGGAGGAATCGTCGGAGAGTATATTCCCAAATTTTGGGACTAGTACCGAACGTTGTCAGCAACCCATATCTATTTTACGGTTTGTGGTAATGTCACCATATGGGAGTGTAATGCTTGTGTCGTTTAGATAGTCTGCGACAATTTCGAACAGCTTTGCAGGTCAGATTTAGTTTTTTAATTTTAATAGTAAAATTGGCTACAACGCTTTATTGTAGGGATCAGTTTTGTTGGTTGGTGACTCCTATAACTCACATCTTTGGACAGACCCTCAGACATTCTAACGCAAACTTTATCACGTGTTCCGTGAATTTACAAAGCCAAATTGACGTTCGGTAGGTGGAAACAAGACTTGATGAAGCCAGCCGTTTCCCAATGATTTGACTGGAAGCAATGTAATTAGTCCAAATTCTTCAATGTCCAAATCATTCTTGGCTTGTCGTAACCCTTGGGTATAATACGGAGTACTCCTCTCTATTCTGTGGAGAAAACTTCTCTTTGCTAGCACGCATAACCTGAAAAAGGTCCTTCTTGGCAGGATCTAAACTTTTTTCACTATTATGCCATTCAGTCTGTCAAAACCTGGTGTTTTCTTTAGACCTCTTCAATATTTTTTCCAATTTCGTCGACACGCTTAGTAATAGTTTTTGACACGAATATACGATAGAAGAAATTGTAACCATAGTTGTATCAATGTACTTGTTATGTATGGCCATGTTGGCAGTCCTGATGCGTCACGTGGGAGATTATAACGAGGTGCGCAGTGTCAATAAACGTCATAGGTCTGAGTCAACAGTCTTTTATTTTTAATAATCCCCGATATAATAATTGGCGACGAGGATAATCGAACAAGTTAAATAAATAACGAGTAATATTAAGTCCAGTGTAAAACAGTGATTTCGTCTTTGTTTTTTCAATCATTTTAACATGTCTACGAGTACTTTGCCAGTGCCGCAATACGAGTCGAGTTGTGAAACCTTCGTAATGTTTTTAGAACGTGTTCAAATTTATTTAAAAGTAATTAATATTACGGACAAAGAGAAAATTGGATATCTTTGTATGATTATTGGTGCGGAAAAATATAAAATTTTAAAAGAAACAGTTCATCCGAAAAATATTGAAGAGTTAACTTATAACGAGATTGTAACAACACTTCAAAATAAATATGAAGAAAAAAAATGTACGATCGCCCAAAGATATAAATTTTATAATCGTCAGCAACAGTCGAACGAGGGAATTGATGATTACATTTCAGAAATAAAAAGTCTGTCAATATCATGTAATTTTGGAGCATTTCTGGATGAAGCCTTGAGGGATAAATTGGTGTGCGGTGTGAAAAATGAAGCCATGACTATAAGATTACTGTCTGAAGATGAATCGCTGAGTTTCGAAAAAGCAAAAAAAATTGTGAAGAATATGGAGACAGTAAGTTGTTCTGCAGAAATATTACACAAAGAAGATCTTTCATCGGGAGTTTTCGAAGTAAAGCCGAAAACGTCACGTCAAAGGAGTACTAGTCCGCAACAAGGTCAAAGGAGTTCAATGTCATCAAGTCGTATTTCATCTCCATCACGTGGAAATCCCAGAAAAAGATGCGAGAGGTGTTTTATCAGTCATCAACCAGAGTCATGTCCGTCAAGGAATTGGAAATGTTACAAGTGTAATACATACGGTCATACGTCAAAATTTTGTTCTAGTGTAAAATCAATTGTTATTAATCATGTAAAATGTGTGGGTAATATAAATGTTTTAAATATGTCCGTGTCTGAAACAGCTAATATTGATTTGTTTGTAAACGGTAGGAAAATGTCCTTCATGATTGACACAGGGAGTTCATCGACCTTGATAAGTCACAAAATGTACATAAAATTTTTCAAAACTTGTAAATTAAGTCAGTTCTATGGTAATTTGTTTACAGCAAATAGTCAAAATTTATATTGTTTTGGATTTTTTATTGCAAAAGTAAGTGTAAAAGATGATTCTAAATTGGTCGTGGATTTACCAGTATTAGTTATTAAAAATCTATCGTCTGAAGCTATTCTTGGTAGGAATTGGATAAATGTTTTGAATCCGTCTTGGGAAAATACATTTATAAATTCTTTTATGTCAAATATTGGTAATGATAATACTGTAAATTCAGTGTCTGTCAGTGGAAAAAATAAATCAAACATTGTCGAAAAATTGTCACAAAAATATTTAAATTCTTTTTCTAAAACGAATAACGACATACCAATTAAAGAGTTTTCGGTAAATTTAAGTTTAAAAAATAATTCAACTCCTGTTTTCCACAAAGCATATGAGGTCCCTTATGCACTGCGTGCAGAAGTATGCCAAGAGCTAGATCGTCTTGAAAGCGAAGGCATAATTTCTAAAGTTAAATATAGTACTTGGTCTTCTCCAATAGTTTGTGTACCAAAACAAAATGGAAAAATACGTTTATGTGCAGATTTAAAATCTACAGTCAATCCACAATTGAGAATTGATCAATATCCTATTCCACGTCCAGAGGATATTTTTAATAAATTTTCAGGTTGTCAAGTATTTTGTAAATTAGACTTAACAAATGCATATTTACAGTTGTCTGTGTCAGATTCTAGTAAAGAATTACTTACAATTAATACATGTAATGGTTTATATGTTTACAATCGTTTACCTTTTGGGTTGTCATCGGCTCCTGCCACATTTCAAATGGTCATTGATACAGTCTTGGGAGGCATAAAAAACTGTGCTGCATACATTGATGATATTTGTGTAGGTGGTAAAGATGAAACGGAGTGTTGTAATACTTTAGAAAAAGTTTTGTCAAAGTTAAATGAGTTTAATATAAAAATTAATGTGTCAAAAAGTGAATTTTTTGTATCTTCTTTTGAATTTTTAGGTTTTACTTTGTCAGGTCAAGGCAAAAGTCCGTCTTTGTCGAAAGTTGAGAAAATTAAGTCTACTGGGTGTCCAGAAAATGTTACTCAACTAAAATCGTATTTGTCAATGTTGAATTTTTATAGGAATTTTATTCCTATGTGTCCTACTGTACTAGAACCACTCCATAATTTATTAAGAAAGAATGTAGAATGGTGTTGGTCTGATGAATGCGAAAAAGCATTTATAAATAGTAAGTCTCTCTTGTCAGATAAAACTATGTTAGTTTTATTTGATCCGTCAAAACCATTGTGTCTTACAGTCGACTCCAGTGCATACGGTGTCGGATGTGTCTTAAGTCATGTCGTAAAGAATCAAGAATTTCCTATAGCTTTTGAGTCTGCAACGTTAAACTCAGCTCAAAGAAATTATAGCCAATTGCACAAGGAAGCCCTTGCTGTTATTTTTGGAATCAAGAAATTTCATAAATATTTAATTGGTCGTCATTTTACTATATATACTGATCATGCTCCATTGTTGTCTTTATTTGCCGAAGATAAAAAAGTCCCCGTTTTAGCTGCATCACGTCTCATAAGATGGTCTATAATATTGTCCGCGTACAATTATAAATTAGTTTTTAAAAATGGACTGAAAATTCCTCAAGCTGATGTGATGTCACGTTTGCCAAGTGAACAACAATTTAATGTAGAGGAATGTAATTTTGTATACATGTCAACACCCTTAATTCCATTTTCAGAAGTTGAAAGTCATTCTGAAAAAGATGAAATGTTATCTAAAGTCATTAAGTATGTTTCAATCGGTTGGATTGAAAACTTGTCAAGTCCAGAAATTAAAAAATATTTCAAATTCAGAAATTTACTGTCAGTCAAGGGAAAATGTCTTTTATTTGGTGACAGAATTGTAATACCAGAATCTCTTAAGTCTAAAGTCTTAAATTTAATACATTATGGTCATCCTGGTATAGTCAGATCAAAAATTCTTGCTCGTTCTTATGTTTGGTGGTTAGGTATGAATCAAGATATTGAAGATATTATTTCTAGATGTGAAATGTGTCAGTCGGTACAAAAAGCTAACAAAAATGTGCGTCATAATTGGCCTATTGCTGAAAGTCCATGGGAAAGAGTCCATTTGGATTTTTTTGACTTAAAAGGTTCCAAATACTTGTTAGTTTGTGATTCATATTCAAAGTGGATAGAATGTTTTTATATGAAAAATACTAAATATTCGGATTTGTTATCAAAATTAAGTGAAGTTTTTTCCAGATTTGCGTTTCCGAAAACTATTGTTTGTGATAACGGTCCTCCATTTTCATGTAAAGAATTTTCTATTTTTTGTAAAGAAAAATCTATTAAATTATTATTTTCTCCACCATATAATCCCGAGTCAAATGGATTAGCAGAACGATCTGTTCAAACATTCAAAAAGATTTTAATTAAATTTATGTTTTCAAAAAATTCTAAATTTTTGTCACCAGCTCAACGTCTAATAGATTGTTTGTATACTTATCGTTCCACCCCTACTTCTGTCACGGGTTTGTCTCCTATGGCTAAAATATTTTCGTATGAGCCACGTACACCTCTTCATGTTTTGACAGAAGAAAATAATGTAAATAAAAGTAAGCAATCAAGTAAAAATGCATTGACAGAGTATGAGGAAAATGATAATGTATTGGTATACTTAAGACATTTGAAAGGTCCTATGAAATGGGTTCAGGGAACTATTAAGTTAAAATTAAGTTCATGGGTGTATTTAATTCTTTTAATCGGAGGAGAGGTAAAAAAGGTCCATGTTAACCAAATAAAAAAAAGTTGCATAAAGTTAAAATCAAATTATGAAAATCCCGATAAATGGTATGACTTGGGAAGTCAAGAAAATAAAAATGATAGTGAGCCTTTACCCAGCACTAGTGGGAAAACTGATGTAGTAACTAGGGCTGGCAGATTGGTGAAACCTCCTGTCAGATTTAGTCATAGTGATTATGTTTAAGTTTTATTTGGTATTGTAAATTGTTTGAAAATAAAAAAAAAAAATAAAGGAGGAAAGGATGTTATGTATGGCCATGTTGGCAGTCCTGATGCGTCACGTGGGAGATTATAACGAGGTGCGCAGTGTCAATAAACGTCATAGGTCTGAGTCAACAGTCTTTTATTTTTAATAATCCCCGATATAATAGTACTGAGATACTTAAAACGTTGGAGTAATCGTTTGGTGGTTTTTATAATTTTTTTATAAAATAAACTAATAGATAATTTACAAATGTTGATATTTTGAGGCTGATAAGAAAAAATGTTATATTTTTTTTAACGAAACTGCCCAACTCAATTGAGAAATTATTTCTCTTGTTTGAGTTGGGGAGTGGCGTTATTATGGTTATGAGTTGTAAAATTTCATAAGTTGATGTAGATAAAAATAAACAAATAGCTATAAAACTAGATGATAAAATTGATAGCACAGTATAATTAAGAAAATTAGAAATTTAATAACAAACTTAAAAAAATATAGCTTAAATAATATAATACTTCAAAGACCGAGCTGGCAATATTGTATGAAATGGGTACTTAATAAAACGCAACAAAAATAAACCTATATTTGGAGGCTCATAAAATAACTTTAGAGGATATGTAATGTATTATACATTTAAACACAAAACAACATTAAAATAAAGATAAATTTAAACTAAAAATAAAGAATAGAAATTAGAATTTAATTTTCACCCTAAAATAAAAATATTAAAAGAGAATGGAAATCGGCATTTATAATGATTTATGTGTTTGTGCGTGTTGCGTGTTTTATATATTTTTTTTGTGTTGCGTGTATATGTTTTATTTTTTTATGTTATAGAATTTTGGAAATATTGTCTTTTTTGTTCTTTAATCCATTTTTTTATTTTGTGTTTGAATTTATTTTTATTTTCCTCAATTTTGTTTCAAGTGGAAGACTGTTGAATGCTTTAATAGCGTGGTATTTATGGTGTCTTTGTCCAAAGGTAGTGTTTACCGTCGGTGTTTTTATGTTTTTTTATACGCTTTTATGACCGGTCTAATAGTGATATTTTGTGTTTGTTGGGGTTTGTTTTTTTGGTCGAAAATGTAGTTTAGTAGAGTTTTAACATATAATTGGCGTATATCAAGTATGTCACAGCTTTTAAATATTTGGTATTTTATTTATGTATTTTTATTTTATTTTTTATTTTATTTATTTATTTTATTTATTTTATTTATTTTATTTATTTTATTTATTTTATTTATTTTATTTATTTTATTTATTTTATTTATTTTATTTATTTTATTTATTTTATTTATTTTATTTATTTTATTTATTTTATTTATTTTATTTATTTTATTTATTTTATTTATTTTATTTATTTTATTTATTTTATTTATTTTATTTATCACGTTATCTTGATCGGTTACTTATTTTTGTAGAAATTGTTGAATTGAAATGGTCTTTATGAATTTGTAACAGTGCATTTTTTGAAATATTTGTTTAAGCTAAGAACCCTAAAAGAGTTACACAGCTGCATGGTTGGAAATATCCATAGTTTTTTTAGGATGACTTTCAAAATTAACATCTTGACCTTTTCTACAGGCAAAAGGTTAGTTTTGAATGTCCCTACCCAACCGAATATACCATATTATAATATGGATTAGGCAAGAGAAAAATATAAAATTTTAATCATACTGGATGATAGGATTGTTCTTAATCTAATGAAAATATATATTAGTTTCTAGTTATAGTATTTTTGATTTGCTCGCTCCATTTTAATTGACTGTCAACTACAACACCCAAATAATTAATGCTATTTTTGCCCGTTATGGGTGAAAAGTTTACATTGTTACATTATTTTTTATTTTCACACTCAGAAGAGTGGATTTTGATGGTTACATTATTTTGGACGTTTTTTTCATTCAGTGAGAATGGGATAAAATATGTTTTCTCAGTATTTAGTAACAGGCGATTTTGGTCAAACCATATTTCGAGAATGTTTATGCTGGAATTAGCTATCCTCGTTGTTTCCTCCAATTTTTTATGTCGTCTGCATACAATATCTCCAACTATTGGGAGTGTGAACATATTATTTACATAAATAGTTAAATGGATTGGACTGATGACAGTTCCTTGCGGTATGCCAAAAGATGTGGTTTCGGGTTCGCTTAAGGTATTATTTATTTTGACATATTGGAGACTTTCTTTTAAATAAATTTGGAACCATGATTGCGCTATTTCATCTTTTCCAATTTACTATTGTTTTTCTATAAGTTTGTAATGTGATATGCTATCGAATGCCTTGCGGAGGTCAGTGAATATACCAAGACACTTTACTCCACTATCTAACTTTTGTATGATTGTTGATGTTAGTTTAGCAATTGCAACTTGTGTGCTGAGATTGTCCCTAAAGCCAAATTGATGTGGATTCATTATTAAATTTTTGGTCTTTTATGCAGTCGTTGAGTTGTTTCTTAACAATTTTTTCATAAATTTTCGATGTAAGAGCTATTGGACGATAGTTTGAAATATTTTCTTTATCACCCGGTTTAAAAATTGGGGTAACCATAGTTTTCTTATAATTATTTGAGAATATACCTCTTTTTAAACTGGTGTTAATTATATGAGCAATTGGTTTGCTGATTTCCTTATGTACGGCTTTATAAATATGTTGTAACCATTATATTGCCGTATCTAGGATTTGCTCTTGTTCTTAAACTTATTATAGTATTTTCAACATCTTTGTCAGTTTCTGAAACAAAGGTTTGGAAACCTTGTTCAGAAAATGTGTTTTGTTCTGGTTGGTTACTTTGTTTATTGTCGAGGATAATATTACGAGTAAGAAAGTATTTCTCACCAAACACAAGAGAATTGTCTCTTTATGGTGAGGAAAGGCTACTTTAATTTCTATTGTTTTATATCTTGTTAATATCCTGTATACTTATCTATGTAAAAAAATATTTTTTTCATATATTAAATTTAAAAAAAGATTTGTACCGACATTTGCAAAATAATCATTGAAAACATTACCACACAGTTGTGGTTTTTTTTCGGTGTCAATGGTAATTCCCTGCTAGTAAAGCTCTCAGCTAGTAAAAATCGATGTTTTTTTACTACTATACATCTATTTTAAAATGTCTTTATAAATATTTTTTATTGATACAGTAGAACTATTTGTATTTGTATTTTAGATATTTGACATTTTCAGGTATCTGGTAGGATCTCCAAACCTTCAAGTCTGTTTTTATTTTCACTCTGTTGAGTAATCTGTTATTTATTTATCAGTAACCGTAATAATACCTTTGACTTACGATTAAGAAGACCTATGCGTATCCATCCATGTCATATGGCAAATCCATGGTTTATATGTATGCTCGCAATGTTTCACATTTGAATTTGTTTCATCATTCAAGGAAATTGAGAAAATGTAAGCGGAGTAACACCCAGCTGTTCAGAGCCGGTCATTAAGGGTTCAAAGATATTGAAATAATAAAGCAATATGATTAATATTTGTGATATTATATTGTATAACGAGTGATAATGAGAGAGTATTCCTTTCTGGAAAAGTGTTAATAATCACCGTTTCATGTTACAGTATCGTTTATTATCGTAAATTGATCTTGATTTCATCCAGGTATCGATTTTGTTATTCGTTCAATTCCTCTGATAGTTGGTAGTCCACCATCATTGCTCTAGCAACATATTTTAATGAAAGTGGTAGAAGTTTTTTTAATATTTTCAGATCATTTGTAACCCGGGAATGTTTGTTTTTCGAATGAATGTTAGGTAGGGTGGATCGATTTTTTGTTTTTATGCTTTTCTTAGTAGCGGGGTGTGGAATGGATGCTCTATGGGGATACTTTTAAAAGTCATTATGACAGCATTAAGATATTTCGAGTGCAAGTACTGCCCCAAGTCAATTCAAATTTAAAAAAAACAGCGAGAAACTAGAAAAAGAAGGGCTTAATCTTTGCTCAATAAAAGTAGTTAAAATATTAAAAAAATAACATTTCATTTACTAATAATATTATCTACTAATCAAGAAACAATAAAAGTACCATTGCTACACAAAAAATCAAAAAAACAATGTTAAAAAATAAAGTTAAAAATCATAAAAGTTATTGTGTTTTATAGTCCTTCATCGAATTGAATACTGGCACTATACGACAAGATTCTAACTTGTTTTGTATCCACCCTTCACGTCTTTCAGGGCCGAAAACAGCAAAGCATGATGCCGTTACCACTTCGATGCATCTTTCCGTGGCTTGCGTGTGACTGGGCATAAATCGAAACTTTCACAAAATGTTGGATTCGATAGTAATTTCGTGGTCTGCAATGGCATCAATTATTGTCTAGATAGATATCAGTTTTGTAAGAGGTGGTTCTGATGGTTTTTCCCAGTAGATCAAGTCAATATAGTCTGCAGCGTTGAAATTATAAGTGGGTAGCTTAAATACTCCTATTGGAGAGAACCGTGATGTACGTTCTCGGATACTTAGAATCCGTCTCAGAGCCAACTCTCTAATTTGTCTTCCTTCTTCGTTTAACATACTAATAAGTGTATTTGAATTACGGGATCTACCACCTTTTTCAAATGCTCTGGAAGGTAACGAGACAATTTTATGGTTTCGTGGAGGTTTCTCCCCCCGTAAACACACGAGGGTTGTGTTTTTATTTTAAACCACATCGGAGCATACACTCTTAGCACAAATTCAGTCAACATTCTCTGATTTTCTGACGGATTCTTGGTTGAAATGTAAAGTCAAAGATTAGAATTGGCTGTTGTTAATCAACGCGAATGACAGATTTTACTCGGGTTTCTTTTCGCTAAGTTTTCGTTACATTGTCCTTCGGCGATTGCTCGTCACATTTCCAATAAATAAAGCTGGTCTGTACTAAGGTCGTCACGGAATTTTGTAATGTCCGGTAAGTTGCATTCTATTGCTTGAAATTCTATCACAGGAAGATGTTCACAGTTCTTGAGTAACTTTCCAAGTTGGCTGCTGAAGCTTCTAGGACTTGTTGTCGTTCCATCAAGATATTCGAAAAGGTGTCTTAAACTTAACTCGTTAGCATGCAACTGACAGACCAACCACTGAAGTGAACGATGGAGCTTTCCTTCGAGAAGTCGAATAATGCCAGACTTAGTTCCAGTATTAACTGCTGTTCCGTCACATCCGATAGCCACGATGCACGCTAAATCAATAGATTTTGCCACAAAATATACGAACAATTTGTGAGCTATTGTTTTAGCATCGTCGTAGACAATGTATTGTGAACCAGGTTCTTTCAAAGGACAGATATGTTCTTCTTTCACAACTTTTCTGCGTCTATCCTCCATGATTAATGTTTTATCCTTTCAACCGTCAAACGACATGCAAATGCACGAATCAAAATGGAGCTGATTGATGGCAGTTAGTGTGGTCCTAGTTTTGGCACGAGCACGTCGAATCTTATAACGATCGATCACGTTTGTTAGATTATCTGTTGTCACTAATCCAATATCTTGTAATGTGGCGCAGACGATGGCAGCACCTGCCCGATCAGAAATACTGTATCAATCCAATGTTCTGGATACAACAGATCCACTGTCTGTTGAATTTATTACATAAGAAGAAGAAGTAGATGAAGCAAAGTATTGTTGGTCAGTTGGAAGATCAACGTTAGTAAAACTTGAAACTGTACTGCGAGATGTGGACGGTTGATCTAAAGATTTTTGTTGTGTTTCTTGGTTAAGTTTGCGATTTAATTTTCTTAACATATTGCTCTCATTTTGCTCAGTAGTTTTTCTATCTAAAGAACTAATCATCATTTTTCTGTCACCTCTTTGATCTATCAAAAAATGTCTTTCTTTAATAGGTACTTTTTGATCTTGCGCACAAAATAATTTTCGAACGAAGAACATTTGCAAGCAGCGATATCAAATAACGTCTAGGTGCGTCTTTTGAAATCATCCAGTTTTTTAAGGTGCTCACTATGCTTTCTACCTTTGCATGGTTTAAGAATCGCCCGATATTTTTCATGGTCGTCCTTTATTAGCGCCAAAATTGTGCGATGTTCCACGATCGGTAAAGACGGTCGTTTCCAAATATTTTCTATTTTAGTAGCAACAATTTCACTAGTATCTCTTACCAAATCCTGGAATCGTTTTTCTGTGCTTTGCGAGACGTGAATGAAATATTTCATATCAAAATGTCTTCATCACTTGGTAACACACTAGCTGCTAATTGTTTACTGATGATTGCAATAACGCATGCAACACCCCCGCGGCCCCGCGTCACTGCGCGCGGGAATGCGCGGTGCGCGAGCGAGGCGCGAAATTGGACTCAGCAATTTGTCAAATTTTCGCGGGAAAATAAATATTATCATATTTTTTTAATATTATTATTTAAGACGCGGCAATTTTTATTCATTATGATATGTAAAAGTAAAAATAGAAGTATTAATATTGACACAAAACTGTTTTATAAGGGGACATTTTTTTAACAGATTTTAAATAATTCAACTGCTTTGGGGCAGTACTTCCTATCAAAATTTCAAATTGATATTTTGTATGCTTAATTGTATGTACCTAGAGCATCTATTCCGCACCCCGCGAAAACTGATTTATAAAAAATAAAAAATTCCATACAATGGCGATCCACCCTAATGTTAGGTACCTACTTACCTTGCGATGAAGTTGATATCAAGTATATAATTATATTATCATATATTTACTTACAAATAAATGCGAGAATTTTAATATCTGCTTATATTGATAATGGTTTACGCAGTTTCAAGGCAATTTCATATTTTATGATTTATTGAAGAAGAATTAAAAAACAGTTGAAAATTGAATGTCATGTCATGCTATTGAGAATGTTGAAGACTTTATTGAATTGACAAAAGTGAAATTTTTTTCGGAACGCTTTCACTAATAATCTCTTTTTTCAAATAATTTGTTTCATGGTCAAAGAAAACTAGTTTTTCCCCGAAATTAAACGAATTTCATTTATTAAACAAACATTACCCAATGAAAGTTTTTTTGATTTATTGAAACCTTTTCTACGTGAAGTTTTTTTTTCAAATCGTATAAATATAAATTTGAAGCGTACCACCAAATTGTTCCACCCACGTTGTTTCATAACTCCAACAATTTTAGTATTCCATATCAGTTTTTCTGAATAACCACACAAAGCCTCGCCATTTCTCCACAAAACACAATGAAATTCATTCAAAAAGAAATCAAATAAAAATATAAGGATCCGACCGAAAGCCCTTGAAGAACTATTACCAAAAACGGCGCGAAAGAAGCCGAGATGTGTTTTCTGAAAACGACTCGATTTCGGAAAGATTGTGGAAGTAATCCCCATTATACGCATCTGCCTTTGCAAACTTTCTTGTAACGGTCATAAGTCTTAGTAACGTGTACCGTTATAATATCTAGTTCTCTCTTAAGTTTGGCAAATTAATATTTAATGTTTTTCTAGTGGAATTATCACAAATTATATTGCATAAGACCAGCTTTCCTATCTGACTTCAACTGAGATTCAATTTAAGAAGTAGAACATGATATATTTCATGAAACAGAAGTTCCGCCACATCAGTTATCAGTTACATGTAACACTTTTATTTATTTAGCGTGTTTCGGTATTCTAAGATGAAACTGTATGAAACTATCTAACAATATTACACGCGAAATAATACTTAGCTGATATTGGATCCAAACTTTACAATAGATTTCGGGAAAATTAAAACAAAAACATTACTCAACCGACTTGGATATTCAATCCGATTTATCACATTATTAAAATCTGGGTCGATTGTTCTTAAACCAACCTTATATTTAAAATACAATTTTTTTCCAACGTCAATGGTTCCCGGGAATCGTCAATTCTCTCATTGTCAGACGTTGATTTAACTAAATGATCTAAAATAAATGTTAAATATTTTAAAATGACGAGAAAACCAAAATGTCAAAATAATCTAAACAACTGGCCCTAAAAGAAATGAGCGAAATATAATATTTCAAGGCCAAATCACGATTCTTTACCCTTATTTCAGGTTTACACGCAGTGCATAAATATTTATAATGAAACAGAAGAGTACCTTCATTTGCAACCTTGTAAAAAACTAGAAGGGTTGGTTAGTGTGGCGGTCCATCCTCTCTGCCTACCCTTTCGAAAAAAGGTTGGAATGGTTAGATATTTTGAAAGATACTTAATTACTTTTTAAAGCAATTTATAGAATACAATAATTTATTTTAACAAAAATAATTCGTAAAATTAGTTTTCACCGTTTTGATTTTTAATTTTTTTCTCTTCTGTAGAAGCAGGCGATTGTATTTAAAAGAGTGGTGAGCATCAAGATGGAAAATATTTAGTGTTTGTAATTATGATTTAAGAAAATAACATTATAAAAAAATATATTTGTAAATAAACAAATTAAAATTAATATAAATCAAGAAGACATTTTCAACATTTTTATATTTTTATATTGAATTTCTCTTTAATCGCTTTAATTATTCTGATATTTTCGGGTAGGCTGTTAAGTAAGTATTTTTCACTAGATATATGTTATGATGTTCAGCAAAAGTGTTGTTACATTTTTGTGAGTTAGTTTTTTTTTGTTAGTACGACCTTCATTTTAAAATCTGTGATTTTGTGTTTCTTTTATTATTTGAATTATGATTACTTAATTATGCTATTAAAATAACCCTATGAGTCATCGTTTGGGAATAACTAACATAAAGACATTCAGTCAAATTTAAACATTACACTAATTGGGCAAACTTTACTGGGGTAATAACCATTAATAATTTCTAATATTTTACTCAGAAATCAATTAAGAAATCAGTAATTGAAATTAAAATACCTACCTAGAAATAATATAAATGTATCGTCTGTAAGTGGGCTACCCCTAGTTTGATAATGCCTTCAGAGGGCGAAACAGCTGTCACGCGTAATAATAATTACACAGCAGAACTTGTTTAAAAATAAATTGTTTTTTTAAACCCAATAACAATATTAATAAATATATAAAAAATAAATAAAATGGAGTTCTACAAATTAAACTTTATAACAATAAATGAATTATGTTTTTAGAGACAAGAAAATTAAATTTTAATACTTTATAATATATACTCTTCAAAAATAAGATGTGTTGGATAATCTCTTGGTTTTTTCAATATTTTTTTTTTATAATTAGACTTCGTACAATTCCAAAAGGGAGTAGATTTGTTTTGTATGCGGCTCCCCGCTACCCAGCTGACTTGATTGTCCGATAGCGTGGTAGACCGATGTTACATTTTTCAATGGGAGAAAGTTTCGGATTTTCAAAAATATATAAATGATTTTCTTATTTTGTTGACGGTAAGGTTGATTTTATCTTTCCTGTTTAGGTTTTTGTCTATTATTATTATTCATTAGTATTTAATTTTATTTGAAATATACCATGTAATTTAATTAATTTTAATAATGCATCGATGAAATAAATTTATTTATTAATCCACCAAAGCTCAGTCACGGGCAAATAACTCAAAAATCACTGTAACGCTGACGCGTCATCATGAGATCCGAAGGAAGTTGTTAAACTTGGTATAAGAAAGGTTAATTCTTATCAAACATAATATAATTATGAACTAAGTACCTGCGCATACTAATAAAATAATATATGAGGTGAGTTGCAAACAAAACAAGGACAGCCCTGCCCGTAATACACCCGACGCACTTCCTTGAAGGTCGAAGAATTTTGTTTTAGTATTCCATACCTCTTCCAACCCATCTTTATAATTAATACGTTATCACGTTAATAAATGCATACAAAAGATTACATCAACGCAGGGTGGCTCAACTGAACATTAAAATAAATCTTTTAAAATATTTGCCATGATAAATTCACTATTATCGACTATTTTACGTCTTAATTTCTTCGAGACACCCTACCCTTTGTGAGACACACTTTTTCTGATTATCAGTTCAGTTCGTATTTAAATCCATGATATGTGTAATTTTGCGTAAAATCTGTTTATTGGTTCTCAAGCGATGAGCTATTCAAATAATTTCATATTTTTGACGTTCCCCTTGTGGGCGTCTGAGACTTTCAGGGGGGCAGTAGAATACCCAGAGAACATTAGGGGTGTTGAGATGACACTGTGAGGGCGTGAGAAGGTAAAAAAAATGTGTACTAAAAAGCCTAAAAAAAGACAAAAAACACGCTAATCGTCTACTAATAAAGCAAAGTAAACTTTAATATTGATAAATTTTTGTCATTGTATGTATTGTAATCCTTTTTATCACGGGTGCGAAAATTAACTAAAACTTGTTGATGTAACACGAAATGACTAATTTATATATACAGATGAAATTAATAAAAAAACATGTTTGTAGCAATGAAGTTGTAAAAAGTTTTTGTTAAATAACGCGACTTTTGCAATCCCACAAGAATTGACAGTATTATCTGTGCTTGTTCTAACTTGTTTAGTGTCTTCGGGGCATTCAGGATTCAGCAAGTGAAAGAAGTAACCACTGTGCTCCATAAACTAGATGCAGATATTTTCCGAAAAATTCATTTGAGCAATAATTCTGTGCAAAGACGAAGTGATGAGATGGCTGAAAACATTGAACAATTACTGTGCAATCATCTGCAATTTAAATGCAACTGGATGAGTCCACTTTACCAACCAATAAAGCATTTTATTGTCGTACGTGAGGTTCATCAAAGATGACAAAATGTGGCTACAAACTATTGTTTGCTACAAATTTAAAAACAAATACAAATAGAGAAACCATATTTAATACACTGGAAAAGTTTTGTGACGAGAAGGAAATTCATTTTAATTATATGTTGTCAGTTGCTACGGATGGCTATGATAAGACGCCGCAAAGGTTTCATAGCGTGCTTAAAGAATAATGTTCCTGATGTGCTTGCTGTGCATTGCGTTATTCATCTCCAGCATTCGGTTGCAAAAATCGTGAAAGAGTGAACGCTTTCATACATCACTACAACATGTTATCAGAGCAGTTAATAAAATCAGAGGTAACTCGTTGAATGACAGACAGACAATGATGAAGATTTTAACCGATTGCTGCTTCACACAAGAGTACGCTGACTGTCAAAAGGTACTTGTTTGACTTGATTTTACAATCGTTTGGGTCTGTGATAGATTTCATAGGAAACAAAGCCAAAGAATTGCCCGACAAACTCATTTCCTCAAAGAATGATATTGCGTATTTGACAGCAGGATAATCTCAGTTATAAGAAGAACTAAAAATTAAATTTTAGATTGGCTATCAAGAATTTTGGTTGCAAAAGCCGATTTTGCAACTGTACCCAGGATTATGGTCGATTGTTCAACGATTCCTGATAGCATTCCCAACTTCCTATTTGGCTGAACGTGGATTTAGTGCTGGTAACTATAAAGAGAAATCGGCTCAATGTTACTGAACTCATTTTTAAGTAAAATCGAGCCTGACATTAACAAGCTCCTTAAAGAACATCAAATTCAACCTTATTATTAGATAAGTTATAAATTCAAATTCTTTTAAAGATGGGAACAAATATCGACCTGGCAAGACATAACACCACTTGTACACATATTAAATATTTTCAGTTATTTTAAATTTTGTCAATTGTTACTAGTTTAATTGTCATTTTATTTATTTACCTTGAGTTACAGCATAGATGTTTCGAAACTCGAAACTAACATGTTATATAACACGAAAAAAACAGCACTGCTGGTCGTCAAATACAGAGAAGGACCAAAAAATATTCCCCCAGCATTTTTAAATGGAGAACCTCTCATAATAGTCGAAACAACGAAATATTTAGGGCATATCATCACCAACAACTTAACGGATGACGACGGCATCGACATGCAGAGGCGAGCAATGAGCATAAAAAGTAACATGCTTAATAGAAGATTTAGACTCTGCAGCCCGAAGGTGAAAAGGACACTATTCTTAGCTTTCTGCACTACCTTGTATACTTGCGAGCTGTGGGCCAATTTCAAAAAGCGTACCATGGAAAGGCTTTGGATTCAATATAATAATGCTTACCGCATAATGTTCGGACTTCCAAGGTACTGCAGTGCCTCCTCGATGTTCATGGGGGGAGAGTTCCCGGCTTTGCAGCCCTAATGAGAACCAGGGTAGCAGGAACGAGAGGAAGGATCAACAACTCCAGAAACGTCCTCATCATCGAAACCCGCCAGACCTCAGGATCGAGCATCGAAAAACATTGGAGAAAAATATTGGCCCCCATAATTATGGCTCCGATATACCAATAAGCTTCCTATGATATCACTCTTCACTCTATATATTTCCTTTCACTTTTTCTAATGTTTTATTTTTATTTTTTTATCATACTTACATTTCATATTTTATTTTATTTGTACCTACTTATCTCTGTATATAACATTGTAGTTATATTTTATGGAATGTGTGGGATTGCACTCTCCTCCCCACATCCTGGAATAAACAATTATTATTATTATTATTATTATTTAGGCAAACTTAACTATCATGAATTTGCAAAAGCTTTGGTATTTTGTTTATTTTACAAGTGTAAACTGGAAGAAGAAAAGAAATACCTACGAAAAGTGTCTTTGTTCGTGTTTACATTTACCTGTTGCTTTAGCGCACAGTCTTTTTTCTCATTGTTATAGTGTTTACAATTTGCACTCATAAAAATTAATACAGAGATTTAAGTCAATATCAACTGGACAGACGGTTTAAAACGCTTGTTTGTTTCTTGAAAATCGTTTTATTTCTATTTTACATTTTGAAGTGATACTTCTTTACAACGTCCCTTGTGTCTTTATTCACCCTGTTTTTAATTTATTTCAGTCTCTTATATCAAATTTCGTAAAAGCCTAGAGCCCGCCCCACACGGCCCGGAATTAGTTATGTAGATACGAATATGACAGGGGCTTAATTAATTAATTATTTAAGGGTTGGTTTCTTATCCGTCGCCATTTTGCTCGGGGTAATTAATAACGAGGGGTAGGTTAATTTTTTGCTTAACGACATTAAATAATAATTGTTGAGGGACCGAGGTATAAATTAAATTCGGTAAGGCATCATTGTTAATTTTCCAGGAATTTAAGGAATGAAATATTGACTGGCTTTTTCACAGTTTTCTCCGGGGAATGAATTAAGAATTTTGAACCGTTGAAGAAATTAACCTAATTGGGGTGTGTCCGTTTTGCACGAAGGTTGTTGAATGAATTTGGAGGTATTACCTGAGAAAAACTAGCTATTCTTTATTTTCCTAACTTATAAAGCTATTCTGAAATGGTAAGGTTGCGTAAAGAGAAAATTCAATAAGAACAGGAAAGCAGTTTGACGCTCGTTTAAGCTTCTAATTAGTTAAAATATATATCGTATTAGTTTTATTTTAGTTCATAAACTTATTGATCTGCCAGAAATCCTGTCTGAAATAATTGAAAGCGGGACCCCGCACTGTACAATCTGGGTAAGTACTTATGAAGTTAGTACCCAGGTCCGATCAATGCATAAAGCAAAAGTAGTTTTAAGCGATTGTAATTTCGTAATTAGTAATTTTGAGTTTCAAATCAATCGGGGCAGTTATAAAATTTTCTTAGATTGAGAAAATACATAATTCCAATGAATAAATGTAACAACAAACGTCGATTTCGAATATTTTAGATTTATTTTAGGATCCATTTCAGGTTAAATCAATAAATCGATTAAACCAACAGATCACAAAGCCGTTGACATCATTTTTTCTGGTTTGCAACAACATTGCGACGTGTAGAGAGAGATTTTCAACTTTTGTGACGTCATCTGATTCCTAATCAAACGTTCCAATCACTTCAAATCGTACCCAACAAGCCAAAAAAAAAATCTGAATAAATCTATTTTCATATGAAAACAAATAATAGTTAAGATGATGCATAAAATACATGCAAAAAATTTCTATATCCATTTTCATTTATTTAATTATTGTAAACGCCCTGTTGGGCTTTTACATATATGATTACTTAACATGATATACTGCAAAATGCAGAGACACAGAAGTTTTAAAAGTTTAGATAGCTAATTTTTCGAAGAAAACTTCTTCTAACTGCTTTTCACTTTGTGATGGCATTATTTATTTTTTATTAAAACACAAATAACATTGTTTACATCACTTTATTTCGATACAAAATCTCAACATGTTTCATGAACCAAGTTCACTTCATCAGGAGCACAAGTATACTAAAGTTATAATTAAAATTAGGTCTAGAAAGAAGAGGTAGAAGGAGCGGGGAGGGATGTTATTTGTGTTTTAATAAAAAAAAAAATTTAGATAGCTAAATTTAAATACAAATCTTTAACAAATTAACACATCACATGGCTATGACATTGTAACTAATAAAGAACTTAACCACTAGGGCTTTTGCTTTTTCCGTAGTTTGTGTGCCTTAGGAATTTGTCACTTTGAAAAAAAATGGTTTAATTTCCGCTTTGCAATGAAATGCGCATGTAATATCTGTTTCTACGAACAACTTAAGATAGGGATGTACAGCGTATTCTCACTAGTTAATTTGTGATCGTACGCATTACTTCGGTTCGATATTTCTGAAGATTATTCTAATAATGTCGACATTATTAAATAGTATGTGATATTGATTTTTCGGGTTGGTTTTGACGGTATGCGGATTCTTATAAAAATAGTGAGCTCATTTAAACCGAAGAATTGATTGTAGGTAAGGTGGTATAAAGTTAAGTCAGAGAAAACAACGGGCTAAGCTGTGATGCGAATGAAAACCGAGCTCTAGTTAATTCACTCCAAGCCACGAGACAGATATCGGTACACCCTTCAGTTGGCAATATTTATTCATTTTGCGTAATAATAGAGTAATAGATTTTTTTGACCTGTTTTTCTTACATTTTTCTGCAAATGTAAGTATTTGTGTAAGCTACTGAAGGAAGAGCGGCTACAATAATTCATGGAAAAAAGTGTTAGTTGTATGTGATATTTAAAAAAAAGAAACATCAAATAGCCACACCTGTGAGACCCAATTTCCTAATGTCTACGTCACTGAATTCTCTAAGGGTGACTTCGTTATTTCCAGTGGCGTATTTTTCATCACTTAAAACTGATTTCATTGGAATTACAATGATCTTAGTTACTAAAACTACCTCACTCTATACATGTATTTATTAATGTTTGTCAAAAGGGCATAGCAAACCTTTAGTCATACGTGTGATCTAAAATAAATCCGTAAATGTAGGTACCTACCTAATTGTCTAACTCTACAACTTCCTAAATGTAGAGTTATCAGATACTAAGTTTGGTGAGCGTGCTTTTGCCGTGTCAGGACCTAAAGCCTGGAATGGACTGCCACATGATTTGAGAATGATCGCAGACTCGACAGAATTTAGGTCTAAACTTAAAACGCACCTTTTCAGACAGTCGTATCCATAATTTCAGAAACCTCCACTTTCACAGTTGACGGCAATTTAAATTTAAATTAACAAAATGTAAAAAATACTAAAGATAAAATAAAATAAATAAAAATAATAATTAAAAATAAATAAATAAAAATGATAACAACTAAAAATTTGTAGGCTTTTAAGACAGTTAAAATACATTTAAATTAAAATAAAAACAATAGCAGACTTAAGATCATGCGACGACCAGTGTTTTTTGATATAGTGTCTTCTGCGTGCAGTTCTATCTTTTATAAACATAAAATTTTTAATATAAGTGTGTTTGTTGGAAGTGACTTGCCAGGTAAGTATGTTTTGGTATCTTTTCTAAATAACAACTGTAGATCCTAGGAAATAAATTGTACAGCGCCCTTGAGGTGATTTTTCACAAAAACGGCGCTCTACAAATTATCCAATTATTATTATTATTATTATTATATGTAAAATATATTTGTAATTCCTTCTTTACATCCAAATTTTATTTATTTGTTGTTTTGCGTCATTTTTGTGTAGTCTAATTTTTGAACTAGGTTTGTACATTAGCATTTGAAGATAGTGCTTTTTCATTAGCACAGTGGGTTAATATACAGAAGGAAAATACACAGTTGTAGAATCGAATTTTAATAGCTTTAAGTGCTAAGAGTTTTAAGAAAAGAGTCAAAAGTGTCTAAACCATGCCTCGACACGCCACTGACTTTTCTCGCAACGTTTGTCGTGTCTAACAGAACTACTCTCGCATTTCTCTCGAGATCGTCTTCAGTGAAAAAGCTTATTACGTTCCGATCGGATGAATAAAAAATAAATTTCATCAAATGCCAATAATATGTGTGAAAAATACAAAAAAAACACGGTGGATAAAAATGCTTTGAAACAAAATTATTTTATTCATAGAATCTTAATGCTGCTACTTATTTACTACACTTTCGTCAAATAAACATTCAGTAAAACATAATGTCATATTTTGATAACTGTGTTTTTTATTTTTGAAGTGAAACTTCTTAACGCGCGTCATGCAATTTCGAGGACCGGAGTAAAACCGACTCACGACCGTCACGAAAAACCGTGATCATTTCGCTATAGGAGCCAAGCCAATATTATATACCTAGTTTAGGTCACTCTCCAAACTCAGCTTCGCGGTCTAGAGGCAGAGGAACCGAGGTTCGATCCCCGCTTTAAATATATATATTTTTTCTTTTTGTGTTTTTTCTAATACGAGGAATAGTGATAAAATGCTCTCGTGCTGCGACTTTTAGATATTTTGACTATATGATATTTTGGTCGAAATATAGCTTACAAATCGAGCCGGTAGAGTCGCTCGGTATTTTGATTAATTATTTTTATTTTGAATTATTAAAATTACTAATCAAGGCCGATAACGCGACTAATTACCCTCGCAAACGTGCGTGACAAGTTTTTTTAGTAAAAAACACAGCCGTAAGTGAGTTTTTCAAAATTTAGAAATGTTTTTCAAATTCAGACTCCATACGGGTATGAGACTGTTAAAACACGATAGATCTTTTCCAAAACGGACAAATATACGGAAATATTTTGAAAAACGACAGATATGACTTCACACTGCCGATATATCTTCGATTCGACCCTATATAAAGCGTTAACGAGACGTTATGTGATATTATTCATTTGGGACAAGTCAATTGAGGAGTACACGTTGTATACGCGGTTCCCATCGCGCAAGTACGTCTCCTCGCGGTCTAGAGGCAGAGCGTTCGACACTCGCTATGCAGGACCCGGGTTCGAATCCCATATTTTTGAATCGACCCATAATACAAGATATTCCAACAAATCCAATTATACTATTCCCCCAATAAAAACCTCAATGGCACAAAGACAATTTAACTTTCTTGCTCCAAAAATATTCAATAATTTAACGTTAGAAATAAAATCAATAGCCAAATACGACAGTTTCAGGAAAGCGCTCGGGAATTTTTTGATGTGCGATTGTTATAGTGTTAGTAGCCTATTCCAAGTACTCAGATAGAGGTGTATATATTGTTTATATGCGTGAGGATGCGTCATATGGTTGTATGTATACATGTGTTGTTATATGTATATAGGTATGTCTGCTGCTATATACACATGTGTGCTTGCATGCACACATATTAAAAATTATATATATAATTATGTACATTTTTACAATCTAATGCTAATTTACTTATTTCTCCTTTCTAATTTCTATCTTCTACTTTTTATTACAATTTTTCCAAAATTTTAGCTTCATCTATAGTTACTTATTTCATATGTTTACACTAGATTTCATATTTCATACAAAGTAATTACACTCAATTGGTCACCATGAAACAGGCAGCCGCCTAGTATGGTGATTCATTATATCTACTTTATGTAAATTTCGAAACAATGTAACATGTATTAAATAAAATAAAAATAAAAATATTTTTATAACTTTTAATTTTTTTTTATCACATGCTACTTATAAATATGTCAATAGACAGAAAAAAAAGAGAGAATGAAATGAAAAGAGAGAGAGAAGAATACTAAAAATTTCACTTCAGTCGTGCTTAGGCTTGCCACACACTGTATTTTATTTTATTTTAAATACTAAACGGCTATACTGCCTTTTATAAATAAACATATAATAGAGTACAAAAGTAAGAAAAATTATATCGTTACATAATAGTCGTTTAAAACTATGATTTTAATGTGGAAATAATAGTAGCAGCGTTGGACGGTAGATTAGTTTGAGAAGAAATAAGGTCAATTAGAAGCATAATAAGAGTTTGGATAAATGAAGAATTGTCTTGGGAGAGTTTTTCAGAAAGTTTTAGAGAGTTCATTGAGGACGGATTATAATTATTTGCACACCCATTTGTGGCATTTGAAAGAGGTGAACCATTGGGATTTGAGAGCAGTGAGTGGTGTTTTTGCTGATCGTATCCAGGAGCCGGTTTAGAGATAGCATTTTGTATGTGAATTTAGTTGAACGAGAAGAAGTTGTTGTAGAAGAGAGAAGAGGGTTGGATGAGGAGTTGCTGGATAAAGCCTCAGCAAATGATTTTTTGACAAGCGGGAATAGTTTAGAAGCCTGCAGAAAAGACAAGTTCTGAGAGGCCATAGAAATTTCAATATTTTTTTGGCGAGATTGTTTTGGGCAAGAAGTGTTGATAGCTGTATGTGAGACTGAGCAGTTAAAACATTGGGGTGAGGAGGAAGAAAGACATTGGTCAGCTGCGTGGTTTTCTCCACATTCAAAACATCTGGGTTGAGATCTGCATGCAGCTTTGGTATGACCAAAACGGCAGCAATTGAAACATTGAGTGGACAGATAAGTAAACATTTCAACTGGTAATGAGTTGAAGAATAAATATATATGGGAGGGAAGAGATTGACCTTCAAATGTGATAACGACAGATTGGGAGGGCTTTCAGGAAATCATACCCTCAGAGGAGTCCTTGTAATTTAGCCTCCTGGCTTTTATGGGATTGCCAATGTGTTGGGGGGTTAAAAGTGATGACAGAATTTCTTCGATGGACAGATCGGTCGAGATACCTCTGACCAGGCCCATGCGAGTAACATTGAAAGTAGGGATATATGACTTGAACTTTGAATTAGATGAAATGAAGATATTTTTGATGAAACTGTTGGCAGCTGGCCCTGAGAGGAATTCGACGGAGATTCGGAAGCGACCCTCGGCTTTTACACCTCCAGGCTTGATTGCAAGATTCTTGCTATTTGATAGGAATTTGCCAAATTCAAGAGGGTGGATGGTTTTTCCTTGCTCAGTTTTTTGGGCGTATACTATGAATGGGCCACGGGAATGAGGAGAATAAAAGTTTGTTGGAGGAAGTTGAGAAAGTGCTGAAGGGGACTGTGAAGTCGAAGGAGAGTCAAGTTTTATTGGGGAAGAAGGAGTAAATTTCCTTTTTTTGGTAGAAGTCAAAATGACAGAATCACTTTCAGAAATTTCTCCATTTTCCCCGTCTGGGAGGTTTGGAGAGGGATCTGGGGGCTTTGTAGGGGGTCCAGGAGGGAAATCTTCCTCCATTATTCACAACAGTAAACAACTACAATAATAGTATGGAAAATGACAGAAGTAAAAAAAGTTTATAAATATCTGGAAATCAGCAGCGAAAAGTGACTCCTGGAAGATCAGGAGGGAGAAGAAACCTCAAGGCACAACACACTACACTTTTTTTGCCAGAAAACAAAAAAGAATGGTAAAAAATTAATTTTTCGTACATAAAGTTACATAATGGAAAAATAATTTTTGAGTGCATGTTTGTATTGCGCTAATTTTAAGAAATAAATGTCGCCGATGTTAGCATGTTCATTTCCCGAAATTTGTAATCGACTGATTGGTGAGTAATAATGTGATAATGTATGTGTGTTATTATAGTAGAACGGTAGAGTCAGTCTATTGTTAGCATGACCAGGGCGATGAAATCGCATTAGTTCTATTAAATCAGGGGAATCCAGGACCGAGTGAATTATTTTATATAATATTAATAGATCACAGATTTTTCTGCGATCTGATAAATTTACGAGATTAGTCCAGTTTAATAACAAATTATAGTCCACGGATTCTCTTGAAATACCTTATTTAAAATGAATATACCAAAGGAATCCATGCTGGACTTTTTCAATCGCTGGAATATGGATATTGTAATGTGGAGCCCAAATCGTAGAGTTATATTCCAAAATGCTTCTCACTAGCGTTATGTATAAATTGCGAATAGTATCAATACTAAAATATTGTTTGGTTATTCTAATAATAAATCCTAAAATCTTCATTGCTCTATTAATAATATTAGTTATATGGCTAATAAATGTAAGTTTTGAGTTAAAAATAATACCTAGATCATTTATTGTTTCTACTGAGTTTAATATAATGTTGTCAAGATTGTATTCATAAATGGTCGGTTTCTGTATTTTATAAAATCTAATTATTTGACATTTACTAATTTAAAGTGCCAGTTTATTGCATATACACCAATTAAACAAGTTGTTTAAATTTTTTTGTAAAATTATGCAATCAGAAATATTTTTATTTTTTTCATATAATTTTAAATCATCAGCAAATAACAGGATATCAACATCGGAAAAAACGTCTACAATGTCATTAAAAATAAAATAAACAGTATTGGTCCTAAATGGGAGCCTTGTGGCACACCACTAGTGGCAGAAAAGGCATCGGATAGTACGTCATTTAACTTTACAAACAGTTGCCTATTTGTTAAATAACTCTCTACCTATTTAAGAAAGTTTCTCCTTAATTTATTTATCAATATTTTATGACAAACTTTATCGAACGCCTTGCTGATGTCAGTATATATCGAATCTACTGGACATTTATCTGCAAAGGCATTTGCTATAAAGTTTTCATATATTAGTAGATTTGTCAGAGTTGATCTATTCCTCATGAAACCGTGTTGAAACCTTGTTATAATCCCATTTAATTCAAAAATAATTTTTATCCAAAATATTTTTTTCAAATAGTTTTGGAATAGTTGACTGTATACACACAGGTCTATAGTTGCGTATATCGCATTTGTCACCTTTTTTAAATATGGGTGTGATGTAACTATTTTTCCATGCAATTGGAAAATATCCCGATGATAATGACATATTAAAAATTAAATAGAGGGGATACGACAAGGCATGTTTACAGTGTTTCAATAGAATTGGTGGTATTTTGTCAGGGCCCGAACTTTTTTTTATATCTAATTTGTTAATATGGGTTTTAATTTCATTTATATCTATGTGAATGTTAGAAATTTGTAAATTGATGTTAGATGAAAAAAAAGAGTTTCACTATTATCAATTGTGTTGTCATATACATCTTTAAAAAATTAAGCAAATAAATTAACATTATTTTCTGCATTATTTCCATTTATGCCGTTATAATACATGCTAGCAGGTATATCTATTTCATTTCTTTTTTAATGACTTTGAGTATTTCCATAATACATTGATGTCGTTATTTGCAATTTAATTTTCCACATTATTTAAGTATTCTTTGTAACAATTTTTAGAAAGATCGTGACATTGGCGTCGAATTGAATTGAATATAATTTTTGATTGATTTAGAATTTTTGTACTTTTTATGTATTTTCTTCTTCAATAGAGTCAAGTCAATTAAATCTTTATTGAACCACTTAGGGAAAACATTATTTTTACATTTAATGTAAGGCACACTTTTTTCTATGATATTGTGAATTATTTTATAGAATACGTTGATATTTTCGTTAATATTTTCTTGTTTTAAAAAAGTGCAATCAGTAGCATTAAAGCATTCATTTATATGATTAAAATCAGCTTTATGAAAATTGTGAAGTGATTTTTTGCACTGTAGATTTGGTATTTTGTTTAGTGATACGCTAATATTCAATGGGGGATGATTGATATCTACAGGTAATATTATTTCACTTGATTTTACTATAGTTACTAAAGTATCACTTGAAAATACCAAGTCCAGTATTTTGTTATAACAATTTTCAATTTTATTTAATTGTGTTAGATTTATAAAATTTGACTTGCTTATAACTTTTTTGTTTATAGTTGACAAGCCAGCGTTTTCTATACCTGTTAATTCCATAAAGTTTTGATTCCAAATAATGTTTGGAAGATTAAAATCGCCAGTTATAATTATTTTTAATTTTGGATATTTTAATTGTAAAATTTCAATATCTTCAAAATGCTTAGTATAAATACTAATATCCGATTTAGGCGGAATGTATACATTACCCAATAAAATTCTGTTTTTGCATGTATTAATCATAACAAATAATTGCACTATTTCAAAGTTTTTTGTATTTAACTGTCTGGAGACAATATTTTTCGCTACTGCAATCAGAATTCCACCACCTCTTCTTTTATTGTTTTTAATGTCATCGTTTGTAGATTGATTTCTATCCCAGCGGAAAACGTTGTATCTTGACATCCCTAGTTCTGCAGTGTGATTATCCGGATGTAACCAAGTTTCTGTGAAAATCAACACATTAAATATTGAACTAGTTATTTCTAGTCTGAGAATGTCCAATGTTAAATCACATTGCAATGAAAATAAAATATAAACGTTCAAGAGTAGTAGATGGTCACAGAATAGTCCTGGTGAAAGACCACCATTCCCGAGCCACTGTTACTTGAAATGGCTGTAACCATATTATTTGGTAATCAGATATTAATAGCCAGGTACTTTTCAACCTTCCTCTATCCTATTTTATTCCCTTCCTCGCACCCTACAGTTTCACGAAAACCCCGATTGGGGTTGCCACAGGCCCATTGTAACATGGAGATTGATATAAAAAAATGATTCTGGACGGCTCGAGCTGAGGCGAATGCTGATCTGGAGTTGGGGTGATATGTGTGCGACAGCCGCTATTGACCTTATCTGAAAAGCACAGTATGTGTACTTCATCCATCATCCTTTCTATTTCATATTCTTGGATTACATAATTCCACTAGTTCTGGGCAATTTGGGCTCATGTTTAATGTCACTCGAAAAACAAAAACCAACAGTAACCGCCAACCTATTTAGGAGGCTAGTTTGGGTACCGCCACCAAGAGAACTGTGTATGGTTTACACCTCAACACCTCTATCATAGGTAACTCCAAGTGGTTCGCTACGTTTGGTGATTTAGCAGGGGTGTTCGGGATCGTCGGGTGAGGTGTGTTTAAGGGATATGTTCGCCACTTCTGGACACACTGATCCCTAGATTCCTTCCCAACCCTAACACATTTTACCATTTCAGAACTTTCAGAAGACCCTCCGCACAGCATCCCAAAACATGAAATACTCCCTGAGGGAAATTAATATCTTCAGAGCCTCCTGTGTGGGCTTAGTATAAAAATAAATAAAAGTTATCCCATCTCATTTTTTTTCTACAGGTAATCGAGGTTGATTTGATTCGCCACTATTTAAATTTATATTTAAAAGCGATAGAATTTTTTTTTTATTTAAAAATATATTTCTTTTATACAAAAACATAAATATGTTAAATTACAACAAAAAACTAATTACAATAAAAATGTTTTCTTTTTAACGTAACTACCCAATTCAAGAGAGAAAAGCGTTTCTCGTGTTTGATTTGGGGAGTAGTGCCATTACAATATATTATATTGGGTAAAGAAAAGAAAGAAAGTTTTTATTTACACAGTAAGAAATAAACAAAATGTATAAAGTTTGATAACAAAAGTATAGATAATTAAAATAGACTACAATAGATGTTTATTTTTTTTATTTTTGTTTATTGCAGAAACAAACAGTACATAATTACATAGATGACAATAGTTACAAAGTTATAAAAGTTAGTATAATAATTGGTACCAATGACATGTCGCTGACATATATACATAGGAGGTATATTATACATTTACGGTTAAGTTACATTTTAAAGTTAAGTTAATTAGTGTGCTGGGGAAGGAGAGAGGTGTGTGTGTACGTGTGCGTGTGTGTCTGTGTGTGGTTGTATGTGTTATGTTGGCGAATTTAGTGTGCTAAAAAAGTTTTTCTTAAATAGAGGGAGAGAATCAAAAAATATATCGGTACTTGTGCTTGTTTGAATTGAGTTGAATGTTTGAAGGATACGAGAAATAGGGGAATTGGCTGCAGCGTTTGTATTATTACTAGTTGTGTAAAAAAGGTTGGTGTGTCGAGTTCTTTTAGATGGGGTGTTAAAATTTATTTGAGATAGAAGTTCTGAGCAGTCTATTTCGTTGTGTATTATTTTATGGAGAAATGTCATGTCAGCTACCGTTCGCCTGGATTTCAGGGATTGGAGAGTGCAGATATAATTATTGTTGTATTTATAACCTAGGTACTTAATAAATTTATTTTGTATGAGCTCTATATTATTGACATAGTAAGTGTATTTGGGATTCCAGACAGGCGATGCATATTCCAGTGTACTTCTGACTAGTGAGGAATAAAGCATTACTAGCGTACGTGGATTTTTAAATAATTTACTCAGACGCAGTATGAAACCTAACATTTTGTAAGATCTAGCAGTGATTGAAGAAATGTGCGTATTAAATATAAGTTTACTATCTACGTAGACTCCAAGGTCCTTACATTCGGTTTTTGAGATCACGGGTTCATCGCTGAGTGAATAGGGAAAGTTAATTATATGCTTGTTTCTGGTGAAGGACATAGTGTGGCATTTTGAAACATTGAGGTCCAAATAATTAGCTGTGCAGTAGTTGCAGAGCCTATCTAAGTCACTTTGTAGCTCTCTACAGTCCGATAGAGAGATGACCGTTTTATAAATTTTCATGTCATCTGCAAACATTAAAAATTTTGAGTGTTGGAAACATGAGCCTATGTCATTTAAGTATATATTAAAGAAAAGCGGACCAAGATGGGAACCCTGAGGAACGCCCGAGGTTGCCTTTATTATTTTGGATAAGACACCATTTATTGAGATAACTTGACTACGATTACTAATGTATGACTTAATCCATCTAAATAAATCACCGTGTATTCCAAGACGAGTAAGTTTATTTAAAAGAATTGAGTGAATAACGCGGTCGAAGGCCTTTGAAAAATCGGTGTACATAGCATCGACCTGTACCCTTTCGTCCATATTGCTGTGCAAATAATTGACAAATAGGACCAGGTTAGATGTAGTAGACCGGTTTTTCATGAATCCGTGTTGGTTGTGTGTAATTGCTGTAGCGATAGTCGGGTAGAGTTGGTCGTAAACGATTTTTTCAAGAATTTTACTTAAGATAGGAAGTTGAGAGATAGGTCTATAATTTGTAACGTCATGTTTATCGCCTTTTTTATAAATGGGAGTTATTACGGAAGATTTCCACTTATGAGGAAACGTTCCTTCACTTAATGATTTTTTGAAAATTGCGCTGACCGGAATAGTGATATATTTACTACAGTTACGTATGAAGATACCAGGCAAACTATCTAAACCAGGTCCTTTGTTAATGTCAATGGATGAAAGATATTTGTAGGTGATGTCTTCATTGATTTTAATTGAGTTTATGGCTATATTATTTAGTGGATCAGGTTTGTTAACATCAGGTGCTAAATTTGGGGTATGATCAGTGAAGACGGTAGAGAAATAGTCAGCAAACAGGTCAGTGATCTCTTTACTGTTGTGTGCAATTTTAGAGCCGTATGTTAGGTGTTCCGGCATGTAGGGAGATTTTCTTTGCGTTTTGACAAAGCTCCATATTTTTTTTGTATTATTTTGTATGGCGTGTTCTAAGTGTGAAATATAATTGTGGTATGTGAGAGTAGCGATTTTCTTTTGTCTTTTTCGGAGCAGTGAAAAGGTTTGGTAATCTAGTGGGTTCTTGTGGCGTTTCCAGGCTCGAAAGAACTTCAGCTTTTCTTTTGTAATGTTTATAAGAGCCGATGAGTACCACGCTGGGAAATTGGTTGGTTTCAGAACTTTCTTTGGAACAAAGTCATCTATCAAGGCGTCGATGATTAGGTAAAAGCTGTTAACCGCCGTGTTAACGTCCTGTGCGTTTAAAACAGAAGACCAGTCAGTTTTTGACAGAGCGTCATTGACTAGGTCATAGTTGACTTTATTGAATAACTTGATCGTCTGGGGTGAGGAAGTGGTTGTAGGGGCGTAAATATTGAGTTCAATTAGTAAGGATGTGTGATGTGCATCTTCCGGAACCAGAGGAGAGTCAGCAGGAGAGACGCAGACTGTGGTGTTACAGAGCACTAGGTCAAGTGTTCTACCGTACCTGTTTGGAATGTGGTTGTATTGTTTTAAATCCGAATAAGATAGACAGTTAAGGAGGGTGGTGGAGCAGATGTCAGTACCACGGGGATGATATGCGGTGTTTCAGCTGATGTTAGGCATGTTGTAATCGCCAATTAATAGAAAGATATCGTTTGGATAGTTTGTGGTTAAGTCGGAAATTCTGGACGTATGACTGTTGAGAAAGGATAAACGCTGAGTATTTGATAGCTTTGGACCGACTCCGGGTAAGTACGAACAACAGATGTGAATATTGGATTAACGGCGTTTTGGGTCTTTTAATGCTAGTGAAATCCAAATGTCTTCAGCTTCCGAGCTCCACGACTCGCGTGAGTGAACAGTAAATTCTTTTTTTATAGCAATTGCGACACCACCTCCTTTGATTTTACCCGTTAGGGGCGTGTCTCTATCTTTTCTGTAAATATTATACCTGGGGTCGAAGAGCTCGTTGTCAGATATGCTGTCTACTAACCATGTTTCAGTAATTAAAATTATATCGAATTCATTTGACAAAACATTATGATAAAACTCTTTCGTTTTACTGCAAAGGCCACGCGCGTTTTGATAAAAAAATATTAATTTTTCGGACATAAGAGGGCGAAGTAAATTACCGATTTATTGTTGTCTGCCACAAGTCCACTGGGATATGCATTAGGCGAGTGTAACGCTTGATAATATATTGAATGTGCAAGTGTGTAGGTATGATTGTTAAACATTTTAGCGGCTGTTATGGATAGAATGAGTGTGTTGTTGTGATGTGTTGTGAGCGTGGAAGTAAAGGATGGATAATTATGATTTAATGAGTTATAAAAGAAGTAAGTAGACAAGGTAGAGGGTTTTGTAGTTATAACAAGTTTGATAACTGAGCCAGGCCAGATATTAGGATTGCGGGAGAGGTATCGTTCTTCCTTATGTATATTTTGGAGTTTCGCACCCATAAAAAATTGAAATTGTTAGCGTTTTTAAACTCTTTCGCGGAACGTAATAGATATTTATTTTTTCTTGTAAGTTGGTCGTTAATAAATATTTTCCCTCCGGCTAAACCTATGCTACTGCAATCGAGTCCTTTCTTCTTCTTGATGGCGGCAATCAGTTTGTCCTTCAGTTTCTTGCTAACAAGTTTGGCCACAATGTTTCGGGGGCGGGTATCGCGAGGAGTAGCAAGTCCGGAACCATCGGGTAGAGGATGTAGGCGTATTTTTACCCTGCTGGCGTAAACAATGTCTTCTCTGTTTATCTTTTGTCCCACTTTGGTTGCAATTTTAATAATCGTGTCGGCAATGTCTTCGTTGGTATTTTCAGAGATACCGAAGATTTCGATGTTGTTTTCGAGCAGCTGTTGGTCGTGGTTATTATTCCTTTTGTCTAGGTGGTTAACTATTTTCGTAAGCTCCGCAATCTCGCCTTCGAGCCTAACTGATTTTGTTTTTTCTTCTTTAAGGTCCAGGTCCATTGTTTTTAGTTTTCCTTCATAATCATCGATTTTTTTTGACATGTAGTCTATTGTTTTTATGAGGTCCCTTATTTCGGATTTAAAAGACATTTGAAAACTATCAAATTTTAAGTCGATGTGCTTCAGTATTTCGGAGTCCTCGGACTGCAGCTTCTTAGGAGGCATTGCAAGTTATTTAAATCTTTTGGAATTTGTTTACCTCAGTCACGGCCAATAGGAGTGAGCAGCAACAGCAGTAAGCCAATAACGAGGCAGCAGAAGAAATGGCGGCGATTACACCCAATCACAGCTGTCAAAACAAGAGTGACAGTTAGTTTTACACGGAACACTGATATTAGGTTATAAATGCTGAGTTTAGATTTGAATTAAAAGCAATTTTTTCTGCACAGAGTCCGTGAATAACAGTCACACTTATGGATTGCACTTAGCACTATTCGTTTTACTGGAACTAGATTCCGATGGTGTAGAAATGAACAATATTAACGGTTAATACAACAGGTGTAACTTGAGCCGGTAAATGTATCTATGGTTATTTTGTAATTGATAGATAAATTAGATAGATAGTAAATGTAAATAAATATAAGAATATATTTATTTACATTGAACATTAATTTAAGAATAAAAATAAAATAAAATAATATTATTACATTTCGATTAATAAGTAGGTAGTAGGTGGTATAAGTACATGTAGTTATTTTATTCATTTGGAGCTGATAGTATTGCAAGCGGAGGTACATAATAAGTTGCGACAATAATCTGTTGGTGGCTCGAATGCTGATATAATATTAGAGGATATGGTAAAAGAAGAAAAATATATTTTTTTTAGTTAATAAATTTTATGAAATAGTTTATGATATACTGAGTATGTAGGTACCATTAAAATTTGAATTTGATCAATTACTACTAATATGTACCTGTTATCAGTAGATATGTAAAAAATCAAATTAAAATTTATAATTATTATTTGGTTGATCAAGAAGTTGTTTTATTTGTAATTTAAAGGCTTTATAATTTTTTTCAGATTTGATTTTATATGGGAGTGCATTAAAAAAATTTATACCTTGATAAGAATAATGGTGTTGAGAAGCGCTCATTTTAAATTTAGGGATTTCTAAATTGCCACGTGATCTTGATCGGTTACTTATTTTTGGAAATGTTATTGTAGGATTGAAATGATATTTATGAGTTTGTAACAATGAGTTCTTTTTGAATATATTATTTAGACTGAGAACCCTAAAAGAGTTAAATAACTGTGTTGTTGGAAATATAGATATACATTTCCAACAACACAGTTATATATATAGGTTTACGTAGGATGACTTTTAGAATCAACCTCTGTGACTTTGCTACGGGTAAGAGGTTAGTTTTGAAGAATGAAACGTGATCACATTAATTGACGACTACATAATTGTTAATCTTAACAAATACCATTATTTGGGTTGTAGACCTTGTCCTCAAGGTATCGGGGTTCTTCTAAAGGTTTCGCTTTATAAAGTTAAATTGTAAAAGTTAGCCATTGCTTAGCAAAAGACATGTGTGGTAATGACTTTGAAACATTCGAAAGACTTCCATATAATTCCTATAACAACTGTATTACAAGAAACACTGAATTAAGGGAGTCTTCGATAGCAAATGAAAGTTTCAAACATGAAGCAAATTAATTAAAAAAAAACTTTACCTTAACTTGGCATTTTGTACAACAAAACAACAAATAGACAACGAATGACTTTATTTTATACTAGTGAACCTTACAATGCTTCATTCTCGGGCGTCTCTGACTTCTTCCACCATTCTCTACTGCATACCAATACCAATGTTACTGTTAAAAAGAGACTCCGCATCTCATTCCGGTGTAGAGATATTGCGTTAAGTATTTCTCCGCATCTCATTCCGGTGTAGAGATATTGCGTTAAGTATTTCTCCGCATCTCATTCCGGTGTAGAGATATTGCGTTAAGTATTTCTCCGCATCTCATTCCGGTGTAGAGATATTGCGTTAAGTATTTCTCCGCATCTCATTCCGGTGTAGAGATATTGCGTTAAGTATTTCTCGGGCGTCCCCGACTTCTTCTTCCATTCAAATCACTCTCTTAACACTCCAGGCCCAAAAAAACAAACTTCGAAAAAAATTGAAAATTTTTTAATCAATCGGTTACGAACATTGCTTTTAAGTCCAACGGTTGGCCTTGTTTTTTTTTTTAAAGCGTGTTTTAACTGTCACAGATGACAACTATATAATGTGTTAAAATATACAAATCACGTTTCACTGTGTTCGTACAGGCTGATCTCCGAAGAGCTTAACCCATTTCAATTAAATTTTGCGAATGTATGTAGTTGTTTCCAGCTTCCAACATAGAATAGTTTTGGACTTCGCTGTTGTCGAGATCTAAATTATTATTTTTTTTATTATTTCATATTCATTATCCAAAAATACATACAACCACGAATTTTAACTTCTCTACACCCCCATCAATATTTTTTAAGACGATTTTAAGGATTTTATACATATGGGAAAAAAGGGTTGTAATTCATTTTTAAGTTGTGTAAACTTTATGTATTCATATTGGCAAAAGACGGATTGACAAAAAATAGTTTTCACCAAATCATAAAATTAACATTTAATTTGAATTCACTACTATAATTTTAAACAACAATATTGTTTAGAATAAAGAAATCAATCTTTATTTACCTCATTTACAACATATAATTTTTATTCATTATCAATTAAGAATTTTCATTTTATTCATTACGACCGGTCGGTGGCCGAGTTGACATCGCGCTCGGGTCCCACTCAGGCGTAGTTTGTTCAATTTCTCGGCTGGCTAAGTCCTCCATCACAACACAAGCAACATTTTAAGCTTACTGTGGCGGTAGAGGAGATTTTCAAATATTGTCAGGTTATTCGTAACCCGGGAATGTTTGTCTTTCTTTTAAAAATTAAAAAAATTGAATATGAGATGAACAAAATATGAAAAAAATCGTTTTCTATGGATTGTACGGCAATCTGTCAAACTGTGAAAGACATACTTCAAGGGACTTTTAAGAGCATATAACGGTATTTTCTGTTTAATTATTGAACTGAATGATAATCACAATCTGCTGAAATGAAACTTCAAAACAATATCTGCGATGGATATTGCTTGCACATTATATTCTATGTATGTCAAATGCATAAAATACCCGACAACAGATAAAAAGGCAGTCCGTATAAAATGAGGTCAGGAGATAAAGGATGTGGCAGGAAAAAGTCTGCCCGTGCCCACTAATACCTATACATATATACCTATGTATACCTATACCTATGTATACCTATACCTATGTATACCTATACCTATGTATACCTATACCTATGTATACCTATACCTATGTATACCTATACCTATGTATACCTATACCTATGTATACCTATACCTATACATATATTAATACACAGTTTCTTTGTTTTATTTGGTCGCTTAAAATTAGGCGAAAATCGACCACTCGACCCCAAAGTCACATAGGACACTAGGTTCGTTTTGGCGTGCGAGAAAAAAAGTCCCATTCAATTGTTTTTTGCCGAATTCCTGGCGAGCGAAAATCGACCGCCGCTCTCACGGAGCCGCTTCGACTCGAGGTTCACTATGGCGGGACGCGTTTTGGGCGAAATTAAGCCAGAGTTTGTATCGAAATAATTCCCGGAAACTCGAGAGGTTTCGTTCGGGAATCGATGTCGTCAAAATCGTCCCGGAACTCTGCCGGCGGAAACTGGAAGCGCTCGACGCGCGCCATACGAGAGCGCTGATTTTCTCGCTCTTCGGCGGCCGGGACGGCAACACTCCAATAAGTTAATTCGCGGCCGGTCAATCGGCAGAGCTTCCCGGCGACAAATCAACTTTTCACCGCGAGTGTTGCAACACGCACGGTTTCGAAACGGCCAAATTTTGGTGCATTTTCTCAATGTTTCGTTTTCATCGATCGCCACCGATCTGTAAAACTATTTTTCCTTCACCGTTTATATTTTTATTCAATTTCGAACGCACCCAAAACGCGAAATCATTAAAAAAAAATTCTTGCGCCTTTTTGCTCGAAAATTTTGCGTTTTTCGCATTACTCGAACGCAAATTAAAAAGACGATTATTTTTGATCGAGCGTCGTGTCTGATTTAATCAGGTATCGTTGATTTTTTTTTTAAATATCACGAAAAAAAACATTTTAATTTCACGATAAATATTACGAATTTCCTCATTTACCGGGAAAGATTTTTAATTTAAGTGAAATTGTTTTTCTTTAAATAGTGGTATCATTGGACAAAATTTAGTCACGTGGTCAACACGAAACCACGTGGTACGATTTTTTTATAAAATCAACACGGTCAACCTAATGATAGAATTCCGTCAAAAAGGCACAGTCTAAGGTTAAAATTATCGAAAAAATTCATCCTCCGAAGGTTTAGGAACGTTAATCGGCCGTTCTACATATGGTGCTCGGTTCAAAATGTCCTACAATAACCGGCCAAAGTTTTGACATTTGCAATTTGAACCGAAAAATGCCATAGTGAAGTGATGTACTTTTATTTTAGGGATGTTACTTCAAAAGAACGATAAAATCTGTGTAGGTACTTACTTTTGCAGTTTATTTTTTTAAATCGATAATGCTTTTGAACGAAATAAAATAAAGTTCGGTAAAAATAATTTGACACGGATACCGTCGCCCCGTAGTGAAAAACTACATCAATAGCGTTACGCAAATTTTTAATTTCTACCAGGAGCGCAGAAATTGGAAAAGGTTAGCCCCCGAGCCATTCATATTTAAAGTTTTCATTTGTTTATTTTTAACGAGTAGGGGCCTAATTGCGTTATGTAAATATTTTTTCGGTAATTTTTTAATAGATGGTGCAGGTACCTACACAGATGGAATTCAAAGAAACAATAAAATATGGGTAGGTACTTACTTTGGCAGTATATATTTTTTTAAATCGATAGAGCTTTTGAACGAAATAAAATAAAGTTTGGTAAAAATAATTTGACACGGATACCGTCGCCCCGTAGTGAAAAATTACATCAATAGCGTCACGCAAATTTTTAATTTCTACCAGGAGCGCAGAAATTGGAAAAGGTTAGCCTGGGAGCCATTCATATTTAAAGTTTTCATGTGTTTATTTTTTAACGAGTAGGTGCCTAATTGCGTTATGTAAATATTTTTTCGGTAAATTTTTAATAGTACGTGCAGGTACCTACACAGATGGAATTCAAAGAAACAATAAAATATGTGTAGGTACTTACTTTGGCAGTATATATTTTTTTAAATCGATATGCTTTTGAACGAAATAAAATAAAGTTTGGTAAAAATAATTTGACACGGATACCGTCGCCCCGTAGTGAAAAACTACATCAAAAGCGTCACGCAAATTTATAAATTGTACCAAGTAGTAGTAGCAGCAGTAGGAGTAGTAGTAGTAGTAGTAGGAGTAGGAGGAGGAGTAGGAGTAGGAGTAGTAGTAGGAGTAGGAGTAGGAGTCGTAGTAGGAGTATGAGTAGTAGTAGTAGTAGGAGTAGTAGAAGAAGTAGGAGTAGGAGTAGGAGTAGGAATAGGAGTAGGAGTAGGAGTAGGAGTAGGAGTAGGAGTAGGAGTAGGAGAAGGAGTACGAGTAGGAGTAGGAGTAGGAGTCGGAGTAGGAGTAGGTGTAGTAGTAGGAGTAGGAGTAGTAGTGATAGTGGTAGTAGGAGTAGGAGTAGTAGTAGGAGTAGGAGTTGTAGTTGCAGTTGTAGTTGTAGTTGTAGTAGTAGTAGTAGTGGTACCGTCGCCCCGTAGTGAAAAACTACATCAATAGCGTCACGCAAATTTATAAATTGTACCCAGAGCGCAGAAGTTATATAGGGTGAAGCGGTGTTATTGTTTTGTAAAATAAACATATTTAATCAAAAATTTTTCCAGTTTGAGTGTTTGTAATAAATTTGAGAGGCGGGCATGGGTACCGTCGCCCCAGGAGCCATTCATATTTAAAGTTTTTGTCTCTTTATTTTTTAACGAGTAGGTACCTAATTGCGTTAGGAATATATTTTTTTGGTAATTTTTTTTTAAAATATATTAAGTTTGAAGATTTTTTTTATATAATTTTTTCCAACAAAAGTTTTACATTTTACATGTTTGTAGAGCGATGTTTTTTTCCAAAATAAAACTCGCTGGGACTTTTGAAGAATGTTGGTGACAAAAACCGTACATACGATATGGGTATCAAATTACGCGTCTCGACTTACAGAATCCGAATGGCTCGGTGAAAAAATGATCGGTAAGCTCCTTGGCTCTTTTTTTTCTCAAAATATTCATTTCTTTCTAAACAAAAATATATTTTAATACATTTGTGGTCACACATTCATTGCTTCATTCACATGCAAGCATACATATTTTTCGTGTTAATTGAGCAATTTTTTTTTTCCAAAATAACAACTTTTGAAGAATGTTGGTGACAAAAACCGTACATACGATATGGGTATCAAATTACGCGTCTCGACTCACAGAATCCGAACGGCTCGGTGAAAAAATGATCGGTAAGCTCCTTGGCTCTTTTTTTCTCAAAATATTCATTTCTTTCTAAACAAACATATATTTCAATACATTTGTGGTCACACATTCATTGCTTCATTCACATGCAAACATACATATTACATTTATAAAAGTTTTTAAATTTTGCGTATTTTTGAGGTTAGGTTAGGTTAGAACATGGAAAATAGGTATTTGAATCAAATCACAAACCAGTCTATACAAACCTAGCGTAGCCCACAAACTACTTGAAAACTGGGATATAATCTAAAGGGGACGCGAGCAGGCGTTATTAAAGGGGCAATTTTTTGTTACAGAAAATATGTATTAGAATTAAATCACAAACCAGTCTATACAAACCTAGCGTAGCCCACATACTTTTTGAAAACTGGGATGTAACTCTTAAGGGGACGCGAGCAGGCGTTATTAAAGGGGCAATATATGTTACTTAAAAATTTGTAGTCCCACACCCTCGCCTCATCTACATTCAAATACTACACCACGCACCACATTTTTACCCATTAGTTGCCTGCAACGGGCAAAAAGCTAGTGTATATAAAAACACCGTTGTTTACAAATTTCGAAGCAATCGGTGAAGAACTTTGGAAGATTTAAGATTTTGAACAAACGAACACATTTATTTATTGAGAATAAAGAATAGATTTACTACCCGGCTTCGCCCGAGATTTAAATTCAAATGTTGATTCCGAGGCGAGAAGTGTAAAATTTTTAGTAAGAATTTTGCCCACTCTCCGATACAACGACTTCACACCATGGGAAATCATTACTTAAGTGATGTTGACATATTCAATACCAACTTGGCAAGTTTTGTGGATCATTTCATTGATATGCTTGGTGTAACTATAAGTAAGTGACCAGCTCAGGTATGGGGGCTCCATCGAAGCCAGAGTAAAGCTGGCCTCTCAGAAGCTGGGCGTACTGTACAGGGCCCGCAGATACTTTAATAGTACACAACTGCTGACCCTGTACAAATCGCAAGTGCGCCCTACTGTCGAATTTGGCAGCCATCTCTGGTCCGGAGCCCCTAAATACCTGAAAAAAACCCTTGACTCAAAAACGGGCGGTCCGTTTGATAGATTCCCCAATCTTAACAAACGGACTGCAATCTTTAGAGCACAGGCGTCAGGTAGGTATGCTGTCCTTGTTCTATCGGTATTACAATGGAAGATGCTCTGAGGAACTAGCGTCATTGATCCCTTCGGCACCGGTGCGTAGTCGGGATACACGCCAAACGCGTGCCCAACATTTGTACACGGTTGACATTTGTCACATGAGAACGGGTCGCTTCTACGATTCGTTCTTAAGTTCAACAGCTCGGCTGTGGAACGAACTGCCGGCCTCTGTGTTTCCTCCCTCGTACAACATGGGACTCTTCAAGACCCATGTTCACTCCTTCCTCTCCACAAAAAGACCCTCCACACAGCATCCCCAAAGATGACATAGGCCCTGATTGAAATTATTTTCTTCAGGGCCTCCTGTGTGGAGTTAATATAAAAAAAATTTAAAACATTTATTTCAACAATACTCCTAAACACATCATTTAAACCTACAAAGAGCTGTAATTTTCTGTTTTTTTTCGTGTGTTTGTATGACTTGTTGCATAGCTTTTATCAAATGTAATTTTATTCTTATTTTTTATGTTTCAAAGTATCTGTCAAATTAAAATTATACTACCAACCATGTAAAAGCCCTCTGGGCGTTAAATAAATAAATAAAAAATACCACTTTATTCTTTATATTTCTAACCAACCGGTTTCAGTTCAACCCGAACCTTCATCAGGGTTTATAAAAACATATTGTTATTAATAAAATACCCGAACTTCATCAGGTTTTATAAAAACACATTGTTATAAATATTTTAATTACTAAAATGTAATAATTTTCAATGGTTAATTAATGTTTATGAGACAAGGTTTTTATGCATAGCACAAAGGAAAACATATTATTTTGAATAAATAATTATTAGCCTAAAACACCTACATATGTAAATTGAAAAATATGCTTTACCAATTCCGACGTAAGACAAGTGTACTAGCGCAATTGGTACAGCACCTGACCGGCAGTCAGAAGGCTGCGGGTTCAATTCCCGTCGGCGGCATTGTTGTTTATTGTTCAAGGCTAATAATTATAGCTTCAAAATAATATAACCTTGGGAAAATTGGGCGTTCCCAAAGCTTCCTTAAACCTCTTTTCCTATTTTATTTATAGCGCAATATTGACATGGAAGTATACAATAAAAAAACGAGAGATCCTACATGGCCAGACGCTCCTTTTTTACCTTTAACCCATGACCTTGTTATAAACAGGCGACATTAATTAACCAACCTCCGGCTCTTAAATCCAAAGAAATTCAATTATTTTTTGGAGTTTATGAAGGTACAACTCAATTTTCTGTACAAAATTATTTCCAGAGAACTGTTCAGATATGTTTAGATAACGCCAACCTTATTTCTAAGAAGATTTCTAAAATCAATTGATTTTAAAAGCATCAGAAATTTCTTTTCATTAAATCCATCTCAATTTTAAAGACTTTTTTATTTGATTCTTTTTATTCATGAAAGTGTTTTGGAATGCGGATGCAATTGTTTGGGCATGCATTATCTTTGCCCACCGGTGTGGGGAAATGGCATGATGGTCAGTTAATGCATGATAATAAAATTCGGGTTGAGTTTTTCCAAGTTCCGTCACATTTAATCTACGATTTGCGCCATTTGGATATCTGAGCTGAAATAAGCCGGGATCGGCGGCTAACGCGGTGCGTTCAAATATCTAAAATGAAAAATGGATCTAATATTCCATATGATTTTTAATAAAAAATGACGGGGGTTGGAAACATCTTAGCCTTATAAACTTTCAAACATCGAATTCGTCGTCTTATTTCCCCGTTGGTATCAAACTAAAAATTAATTTTATGTATTTTTTATGACAATTTTAGGTCGTTCTGTTAATTAATTATAATTTTAACACGTGTCAAGGTCCCGCGGGTCCTCTAGCCACTCCTTTTCAAGTGTTACTTTAGGTTTTTTTGTTTAATTAAAATAATCCCCAAAAGTATAATTTGTGAAGTGGCTCTCCCCTTGCTGTCGCCCTACCAAAGATACTCATAAACTGTAGTCGACATTTGGGGTTGCCCTTTGTCGCTTGTCGTAAAGGTATTATAGCTTTAAGTTAAACAAATTAAATTAAATTTCTGATTGCTTCGGACCAGCTTGGTGATTCCTAGAAAGACAAGCAAATAATTGATTATCTCTTGTATTGTTTCAATACTGCTTTTGCTTATTTAATATTATGTTCTTGTCTTTAAGATTATTATTATTAGGATAAGGATGGTGGATTAGTAGTTTGCTGGGTTAACAAAATGCACATATTACCATTCGCAGGTGGTACCAAAGAGAGACTGGACAGTCGTGCATACACTTTTTATATTATCTAGAGTCGTCTTGCTCTAATGCTCTCTTTCTCATAAATGTCTGACAAATGTCTCATTACATTCATCGTGCCATGTCTTGCTCGGGTGTCCCCGACTTCTTCAACTATTCACTTCCACGTCATTCTACTTACACCCGCTTTCTTCATTCATTAATTATGTCACATTTTACCATTTTAGTATTTCATTAATTTGATCGTGCCATGTCTTCCTCATTATATCGACATTAATTCGACTCCCTATCTTATTCCACATAGAGAAAAATGAGTATTGCTTCTATATTAAGAATCTCCCCAAATTATTCGTTATCTGGTAAAAAACGGGATAGCAGGCCCTTAACGATTGATTTGACCGGGTGCAGTTAAATTTTTAATTTATATAATGTATTTTCACGACGTCGGAACACATGTTCATAAAAATCATGATAATTTCTCATTTCGTCAATATGTATTATCAAGACAAATGCAGGTGCGAGAACGCGTGTTTCGGTATATGCATAAACACGTGTGCATGGATGATACGTTAAAAGTCTTTCTCGGGATCCCGATTTTTTTCTAGCTTTATAAGCATAGCAAAACAATCTTTGAAAATTTCAGCAAGTCGTTCTATTGCCAATTTTTAACCTATCTGTGACATAAGTAATTCTTTAATCTTTTGATCACCATTAAATAAAAACCTAAAATATTCACGAAATTTCAGTTTAGCCGCACGGATTTCCCTTAATTCTTCATAACAAAAATCGAATTTGCGAAAAATAATTAAAAATCGTTTTCAGCAAAAACAACATCAATAATGTCATTTTTGTAATTTTAGCACTCTAGAACACCAAAAAGTCACGAACCGCCACTGGTGAAAATACAAAAATATCGGTCAGTCAAACTCTGGTTCTAACTTCAACTAAAAAAGTTCTCTTCTTATCCAATGAAACTTGACTCGTTTTCGACTTCACAGTCCCCACTAGCACTTTTTTAATCTCCTCAAACAATTTTTTTATTTTACTCATTTTCGTGGCCCGTACACAGTACACGCTCAAAGAATCGAGAAAGCTAAAACCATTCACCTGTTTAACAACTTTATTAAAAACATATTCATATATTCAAATTATAAATTTAAGGCTAACATTCCTATTTAATGTCACTCGCATGGGCCTTGTCGGAGGTATCTCGACTGAACTGTCCATCGCGAAAATCCTATCTTCACTTTCGATCCCTCAACATATCGGCTATCCCATAAAAGCCAGGAGGCTAAAATAACAAGGCCGCCTCTGAGGGCAACATTTCCTGGAAACTCTCCCAATACTAGTATGTCATTATCACCTTTGAAGGACAATCTCTTCTTTCTCATATATATTTAGTCTCCAACTCATTACCGGTTGAAATGTACACCTATTCCACAATTTCTGTCGTTTTGGTCACATCAAAGCTGCACGCAGATCCCCAGTCAGATGTTTTAAATAAAGAGAAAACCACCCAGCTGACCAATTTCTTTCTTCCCCCTCACCTAAATGTTTGAACTGCTCGGGATCTCATTCCGACATTAAATCTTCTTGCCAAAAACAATCTCACGAAAAAATATAACATTTTCTATGGATTCTGTGAACTTGAACATGCGCTATCTGTTATACCTAAAAGAAAAACGCGCTATTATTTCTCTATCTGAACAGACATACTGAGCAACAGCAACGGGTGGAGGGGTACAGCTAGTCTTTATTAGAATCATTCATACTCGCATAATGCCTGATGACTGGAGTTCTTAAATTATCATTCCAATCCTAAAATCGACCAAATCACCCGTTTATGGATGCAACTACAGGCCGACGCCTTTTTTATCCACCCTCAGTATACTTTATGAGAAAATTAACTAAGCGTTAAGATTTATTTGTCAATATTACTATTACACAGCTTCTCTCTCTCTATCTCAATTTGGATTTAGGGAAAAAAATCTACTCAAGATAACTTTTCCATCATGAGCACTGATATTAATTTATCTATTTCTTACCAGTAAGTATGTCATTCAGTCTTAATAGACATTGAAGGCGCTTTTTAAAATGTTAAATCCCAATCCTGAAAATAAAAAGCCTTTCCCTATATTCGGCAAATCTATTATTAATATCTTTTTTGATCGAAAAAAATCATTGAGTTTCAGATATCACTCTGTTATGGTAGCCCAAATACTAACAAAACCTATCTACGCATCTAATTATGGTTACAACTGCACGTGGACGTAACATACATGCGCCCACTGCATGTCAACACTCGGATGGTTACTCATACAGACGCACGATCACGCGGTCGTTGTGTGAACAGCAAGTATTTACACGTACCTACATCCAATCAGATGGCTGAATTGGAAACATGACCATTTAGGGAATCCCCTCCACGACGCGCCTTGAGAAGCAAGCGGGACAAAAGCCTGCCAGCCGACCCACGCTAGTTAGTTGCGCGCGGACCCCGTTGAGAATAACAATGGAATTTGTCTCCAGTCCTCGGTTTGCCGCCGATTCCCGGGCTCCTCACGTTACATAGTTGTGTCATATCCCCGCTTGGGACCATCACCAGCCAACCACATAGACATTATTATATAATTGTGTCATGTCCCCGCCTACGACTGCCGCCCACACCAGCCTGATTGTGGAGAGCCCCTTGGCTGCCCGATTAGAGTCGCCTACCCCTGACTGCACCGTCTACGCCAGATTGAGGTGGTGAACTCGTAGACCTCCGCCTCAGTGCTGTGCCTCCGCCCATGCCGTCTCTGCCTGATGCAAGCTCAGCCAATACTCCAGTGCTGTGCCTCCGCCCATGCCGTCTCTGCCTGATGCCAGCTCAGCCAATACTCCAGTGCTGTGCCTCCGCCCATGCTGTCCAAAACTCCAGGCCTATGCCGCCTTGCCGCCAAGCCGCCATGCCGCCATGCCTCCCCTTGTAGGCGTCATGCCGCCTACCACAGTCCACGCCAGACTGAGGTGGTGAACTCGTAAACCCCCGCCTCAGTTCTGTGCATCAGCCCGCCTGCAGTCCTGCCGTCCTGCCGCCCACAACCGTCCAAGGCCCCCGCCTATGGCCTCCTTTGTTGATTCACACGTGAGCTACTAATGTACTCAATTCTAACAGAGCCCTTAGATTCCATAGATTGCCCTAGTAAACTGCAGGTCTTAAACTGTCGTTGCAACTGTTGTTGTAACTGTCGTTATAACTGTTGTTGTAACTGTTATTGTAACTGTCTACATTCCCTTTTCATGTGTAAATAAACCTGTCATCCCTGAATTACACGTTTCATTGGACATTGTGCTACACTACCCACCCTTAGAGATAGAGTTCTATCCTCTGCCGGCACTCTAGAGCGGCGAGCGTACACTACACTTTTACACACTAATCTTGTAATTTATAACTATTCATAGTCACTACTTAATAGAGATTTAATAGTTAACACTTGCGACCAAAGTCGTGCTATGTTACTGAATACACAATGTTACAGTGTAACACTGGCGCTAACTTGGTAGCTTTTCTGCAATATACATATAGGTATGTATAACTGTAACGTATCGTTATTGTATAGGATAGAATACTGGGCCCTTAATCTCCAGTATTCTAACGAGTAAAGGATCTGGTAATATTATTGAATAGTCGTAGATTCTTATTTACGGACATTGTTTAATTCGGAATATAATAAACTGACAATACAAGTAACAAGTTGCCCAAAGGCCGTCTAGCGAGAGAATGGCTCTTCGCAACCCGACAATGTAACCGGAGGCCGTTGGTAGCGTTAGGTTATGTTCGGTAGAACCCGAACCTACCCGAACCTTTTAAATCACCAAATACTACAAAACTCCTCAAATAGTAGACAAGTGGTAGTAGATAACAGAAGGGTCTACCGCAACGCAATGTATTATCTCCCTTACTGTACAATATATACATGTACGATAAGCATGTCGCTATTCTCCTTCAAGTAGAAATTATTGAGTTTGCAGATGATATAGCTTTCATCTTATCATCCAAAAACATCCCACCCGTTGTCAAATATCTTAATGACGCCATGGATGACCTTTGCACAGGGCTAACTTTAAATAGTATTGAACTTTCAATCCAGAAGATTCAGTGAGTTTTTTTCTCAAATCGTTATGAAAATCTACCCGTTTTAATTTTATTTAAGAACTCTTCAATCCCCAACACCTTTGAAGTTAAGTTTCTTGGAGTAAAATTTTATAGGAAACTAAAATGGTCCTTCCATATTTATAATATAGTTACCAGCGCCCTTGAGGAGATTTCTCACGAAAACGGCGCTATTTTAGTTAGCCAAATATTATTTTATTATTAATAAATGTGAAAATTAAATAGGTTAGGTTAGGTTAGGTTTCACCATTCAGAATTGAAACGTTGCTCCAAATGGCTTTAGCCGTGTTTAGTGACTAGATCTGAATAGCCAGGTACTTCCCCACCTTCCTCTTTCCCTTCCCCACTTACCTTCAGCCTCACAACATCCCCCGATTGGGGATGCCATAGTCTCATTGGCTCCAGAGGGGAGCAGTTGGGACTCTTGTGAGGTATTCACTATAAAAAAAAAAAAGGTTTAATTTTTTTTTTGTCGTTTCTAATGACTTTATATCATTTTTTTAAAGAGTGTTGAATGTTCACTGTGTTGAGTTATCATGGAACCACTTAAACGGTATAAGGCACTTTCAATGCTTCCTTTTTTCAAATATTATGTTCACGATAACCACAATCAACTTGCTCACAGTGCTTCAATTCTTCTGCTGTTTTTTTCCAAATAAACGCATTCAAATTTGCAGTGTTCTTGCCATTCTTCCAAATTTTAAACACTTTTCCGACAAGGTGATGGTAAGGGATAGTTTTGTAACTTGATCAATGACATTCCGGTAGGAACTATGCATATTCTCATTTCAAAATTAAACATAATGGGTTCTTGAAATAACCAACTAAAGAGATCAATTGTTTGAAAAAACCGATCAAACATCGAAGTTATTTATTTTAAATAAAAAATAATTGCTCTTAAAAAATATATTGAATTAAATTAAATATTGAATTTAACTCAATGATTTCTTCTAAACCTAATTTTAATTTGATTTTATTTAATTTTAGCGTTAAACTTATACCACTTTTGAACTCAACTCTAATTCTATACACACACTACTCAACTTACTCAACACACTACAACATAATACACTCACATCTGCGCAAATTGAAAACCATGCTCACCCCAGTGGACTTTTGGCTGCTGAGTAAACATAATAGTTTTTTTTTTTTACATATTATTCTATTTACTTGGAATCGAAATTGGATACTAGTTTCTTTCTTACATGATGCATAACACCATCATAATTTTTTATTAAAACGCATGTGGCCTCCGATCCAAGACGAAAGAATTCTATCAGAACGTCCTGATCAACTAGTTCGACATAATATTAATTAGCGAGACGTGGTAATTTGACAGCTTATCCGATGATGAGCTATTTGATTGCCGGTATAACGTTTATAGAAATGATAGAGATACTAATCAAACGGGTAAAAAAGTCTTTAAAGTTCGATCTCAAAAGTCATGGTCATCAAAAGCCGAGGATATATGGATCTCGCTATCACTAAGATATTCAAAACATTGTGTTTCAAATATTCATATTTGTTGCTCTTACTTACCAGGAGTTAGTTCTAGGTTGTCTAATGCACAGCGTTTCTCTATTATCAATAGTCATAGAACTACCATATTTATCTGACTTGACTACTGAATTTCCAAATGACATTTTTCTAGTAATAGGCGATTATAATATGTGAAATGTGAGCTGGAACTCTACGTATCAGCCACTTAGTATTGACTTCTGTGCCTCTACTCTCCTAAGCTGCCTTTCGTTCTCCAATTTAACACAGTATAACGAAATTTATAATACTCACGGACGAATTTTAGATCTCGTGCTTTATAATACTACAGTCACCGTCTCCGCGGCTGACTCACCACTAGTAATCGAAGATGCACATCATAAATCTATAATAGGTAAACTAAATATTCCTCCCCCTGCTACCATCCTCAAAACCCAGATAGTCAAAATGTTCAATAAAGTTAACCATGAGGTAGTTAATGATGCTCTCCGAAACAGTGATTGGTCCTCTGTCGTTAATGCACAGGACGTGGATTCTGTGGTACATCATTTTTATGGTATTATTGAAAGTAACCAAATCAACCAAATTCCCAACAAGGTATTCGATGGCTTCAATGAATATAACTGAAGAAAAATTAAAGTTTTTTCGTGCCTCGAAACGGTACGAGAATACTTTAGATTACAAATCTTTCTCAATACTTCGCAAAAGACCAAAGAAAATTTCTAGTCATACTCTTAACGGCTACATTGCTCGATTGAAATCATATGTGCACAATAATGTAAAAAAATATCGAATTATTTTAAGACGCAAAGAAAATCTCCCACTATACCAGAACATATGACCCATCATTCGACGACAGCACACGACAGGAAAGAAGTTACAGACTTGTTTGCTGATAACTTCTCAACAGTCTACTTCTAAAAACTACCGTCCGATTTCCCAACTTCCTATTTTAAGCAAAGTTCTAGAAAAAAAAATTCTGTGATCAATAAATTATACTCGGCTATTTCCACAATTATTACACCGAATCAGCACGGATTCATGAGAGGTCGGTCTATGACATCCAACCTGGCCCTTTTCATTAACTTCTTCCATAGCAAGATGTATGACAAAGAGCAGGTTGATACCATGTATACAGACTTCTCTAAGAAATTGAATTCTTCTCTAAGATTGAAAAATCGTGTAATACACTCAATTTTTTTGAAAAAGCTCGTCCTACTTGGTGTACACGGTTACTTGTTTAGATGGATTAAATCTTACATTAGTAACCGTAATCAGGTAATCTTAATCAACGGTGTCTTCTCAACATCTATCGAGGTAAAATCTGGTGTCCCTCAAGGGTACCACCCAGGGCCGCTAATTTTCAACATTTATATAAATGACATTGAATCATGTTTTTATAATTCCAAATATGAATTTTATGCCGACGACATATAATATTCAAAGTTATTTGTTTTCTTTTTGACTGCGAAGCATTACAAAGTGACCTAGATAGCCTTTGCAAGTATTGCAAAGTTAACTGTATAGATATCAATGTTTCTAAATGTCACACTATGACATTCACTAGAAATAAACATGTAATTAAGAACTCCTATTCACTCAACAATGAACCAGTCATCTCTAAAACGGAATGTAAAGACCTCGGTAAACACCTTGATAGTAAACTTATATTTAATAAGCACATTGACTCAATCGTTAATAGGTCATATAAAATGCTTGGTTTCAAGCTTTGTATAAAAAAAGTATTCAGTAATCCGCGTACAATTGTAATGTTATATTTCGCATTAGTCAGAAGTACACTGGCATATGCATTGCCAATTTGAAATCCACAATATAAACTTTACATAGATTGTATTATTTAAAACAATCTATGTAAAGTTTATATTGTGGATTCCAAATTGGCGATTAATATGCCAGTGTACTTCTGACTAATGCGAAATATAACATTAGAATTGTATGCGGATTACTGAATACTTTACTTATACGTATAGAACGTATCCAAAACGAATTTGAAAAAATATATTACCTACAAATTCAACAATAACTTTGAGTGTACATTTGAAACTATGCAGCAAAGACGAGCAGTAGCTGAAGCAATATTTATATACAGAATTTTAAACGATGACAATGACTGTTCAGAACTTCTGTCTCTTATTAACTTTAACAAACCTTTGTGACGTACACGACATACAGTGCTATTCCACACTTTTAACTACAAAACAAATGCAGCATCTAATTTGCCAATAAACCGAGCTCTTCATTCCCTAAATAATATTTGTCTTTACTCTTATATTGACATTTTTTCGGATTCATTGCCCAAATTCAAACGTGGCATCATGTCAATAATTTAAACTGTTCAATTTGCATACATACAGACACGCACACAAACATTCACACATACATTACACATGTCACACACACACACACCTATATACTACACACGTCACCTGAGGAATAAACATACCACTTAGTAGACATTACAAGGAAACATATCATAGGTACACAACATGAAGTATCTTATTCCTGTATATTGTTTCATCTCTGTAAATCATGTACTGTTTTTTTCTATAAAATAAAATAAAATAAAAATAATAAAATATTTAGTATTGTTAGCTGCATATTTAAATATTGGCGCCACACTAATTTGGTTCGTTCAAATGCCGCCAGAGGTGTGCTCTGTCGGCCAACATAGAAACTACTACAGCTGCCGTGCGTATCTGCCAGTAAAGAAGGGATTAATTGGACCTGCTGGACACCCGGGAAGAGGCAGCCCCCGTGTGAACTGCCAACAGCCAACTGCTGGGATTTCGAAATGCGCCATTGCGCATATAACCGCGATATAACCTTACTGAATATTGGATATTATTATTGTTATAGACCGTGAAGACAATATTATATTTCATCATAGCTATTTAATTTTTATTTAACTATAAGCGTTTTATTATTGCTAACAGTATTATGAGGTAGAACAGCTTATAACACAATATATAATTTGCAAAGTGTTTTTCAAATTTATAAAAAAGCTTGGCGTCGTCGCTGGATAAAATATAAAGCTTAGAACACCCATTTAGAGGCACCAAGAGGAGACTTATATCAACCATTACATTGTCGTTTTCCCTCAGTAATCTGCTAAAACGATTCTGTTTCATGTTTCACCGCGTGTACTTTAGCTCTCACTCCTTTCCCACCCATACATAATGGTGATGTTGCGTTATTTACGATATCACTTTGTACACATATTTTTTAATTGATAATTAAGGTTAAAAAAAGGAGGATTAGATGGCTTGGAAACGTGGAGCTTACGAACGAAGACAGGGATTTTACCTATCATAATATGTATAAAAGAAGACATGCACGATTAAGTGAATCAAATACTTAAATCGGGTCATTTCAAAGGTCTGAATATCAGAATAGCATGTGTGTGTATGTTACGATTTATGAATGCAAATGTAGCAAGTAATGAGCGCCGAGATAGATTAGTGTGGGGTTCCATCCTCTTTTGGAGGATTGGTTATCATCGCCAGTTTAAATGAGTTGTTTGGCTAAATGATTCTGCGGCTCTCCAATCCGTAGAATCCGAGGTTCCGTGATTACTTTCAGTGTAAAATAACGAGAATTTTGATAATTCTACTTCAGTTTTTTTTTAACGAAACTCACTCAATATAATTTTATAAACAAAGAAAACGCATTTGCTAGAGGAGGTTTAGGGTCAACCCGACGCACTATGGACGGAATGGAAAAAAAACGCGAATTAAGTGGTTTTTGCATACGTTAATTTTTTTAATATTTATATTTTTTTTAGTGTAGTACAATAGTTTCTGCATTTTATGTGTTAATTTAAATATGTCAATAGGGCTTGATGGAAGTTTGGCAACGCTGCAAAGTGTGTCGTAAGTTGAATGTTCGGCATCGCGTTTTTCAGTTCATTCCTACGCGTGAGCAGAGACGGTTGTGTAATAAGTGACTTTTGGATATATTTACAAAAGTTTCTTATGGCTGACCTCATACAAAATGACAAATACCTCAAGGTATTTTTAATTTAATTTACAAAACTATATATCAATATATCATGTGTGTGAGATTTGAACTAACATCTAATTTTACACTATTTTTGAATTTTTTTGCTGTTAAAATGCATATTTCAATTAGCATTTAGAAACAAAACATCGTTTTTTTGTTATTTGTTTTTGGGGTATTATGCCGTGTTGCGCTAACTCCTTCTTTAGCCAACGTTTCGGACAGCATTGCAGTGTCCATCATCAGGGCAGATGTCTCATCATGATGATCATCAGATGAAAAAACATCGTTTGTTCCCATTTATGAATATATAAGTATTGTAGACTGAAGTCTCACCTTTAATGTCATATATAAATTGTGATCATCTTTTGTCCTTCCTTGAACAATTTTGTTATTTTCAGGAAGGCCTATATGCATTCTCCGGAGAGAATTATTCGAGGCATTAAAAAAACGGTGTATATTAAATGCCACTTCTGCGAAATTAAAATAGTTTTTAATTAATTACGTAACACAAAAATACCACATAGCGGCAGGTTCTAACATTTTGAGCCCTACATTTTACAAAAACATTAAGAATTTTTCACTACAATTAATGACGAAATGGAGAAAAAGCCATTTATAATAATAAATTAATATTTTTACTTAAAAATAGTTATAATTCATTAATAAGATTAAAAAAAATATTGCACTAATATTTAGCCATCAAACAATTAATTCGTGTTTTTTCTTCATTCCGTCCACTGTGCGACGGCTAGACTGCTGTAGACATAATAATATTATTTGTCGTGCAAGGTATCGCGCGCAGGTTTACAATGATACCAGCCTCTCAAGAATGTGGGTAAAAATAATATTGTAGTTATTTTCGGGAGATGCAAACTCCCTATAATTTACCCTACACTCTCTTCGTACCCCTAAGGGAAATGGCGTGATGGTTCGATAAATAGAAATATAATTTTCAAAAACATTCTTCGGATTTTGTACGTTATTCGTAGGTACTACATATTTTTATACTATTTCAGTATGGTGTTGAGGCTGGCTTTATTACCTGGCTTGGTCTTAGCTTCAACAATTTGTGTTCATTTTTGAACAATAACAACACAGTGCCGTTGTTTTAGTTCTTGACGGCAAATATTTTTCTAATTTTTCACGACACCAGAGCATTGCAGCAATTTCCCTTTTATTGTTAAATTCAGTGTACATTTAAAAAAATTTATATCGTCCTAATTGCTCGTATCGTCATTTTTTTACAGAACTCTTTGTAGAACATTAGTTGAAATATGTTTTTTTCCTTCCGTACAAACGTGAAACACCTAATTGCGTATTAAATATTTTATCTTTTCCATGATTGCGTACCTACCTGACTATTAAACATTTTAAAATTTTATTTTTCTGTATTCCCTGAAGCAACATTTTTCAAACAGTTGCTGTGAAAATTGTCCCTACGTTCCTATTAAATTAGCCGATCGTTAAAAGAATTATTAACGTTTTTCCACTAAGGTTAGGAAAAATTCGTTTGAAAAAATCGCTTGTAGCTCGTTACTGAGAGATTGGATAGGGTTCCATCACGAAATATATACCCACTACAGCTAAATCTCCCCATAAACTGACTATTCTTCAAAAACGGTATAACGCTTTTTCTTTGATGGTGGACCTCGCGTGATAGTTTATATTCAGGAAAATGTCAAAATTATATTTACACATTTTAAAAAAAAGTCCTAACTTCTCCGAACCACTGGAAATATGCCAATCTGAAGTTGATGAAGGTTGTGCTGCTGAAAAGAGTGGAAGAATAATGTGGGCAAAAGATAGATTTTCAAAACGTTTTTTTTTCTATTTCATCGTTAAAGACACAATTTTTTTGGTTAGGTAATTTGTCATTTTGAAAGAAAAGATTTTTAAACTCGAAAAAAGCCAGGCAGTATCTCAAGTCACCTTCGATTGACTGTATTATAATACCTGCATACAAAATAGCATTTTTGTAAGATATCACCCATAAAGCCGTCTATATATCTTTTCACAATATTTAAAGATTAATATTTTCAATTTTTTCTTGTAAAACTTCAATTCAATGCTTTTGTTATTTTTTTAGTGTATCAAATTGTTTGACATTGCCTTCTGAACGCGAATCGGTTTTCACACGAAATAATAAATTAACTAGCAGATCTAGTTATTTAAAAAAACTACATATTATTATATTAAATTAATTATTAAAATAAATAAAACGTTATCTTTTAAGTCCCTTAGTACATTTGCTTGGCATGAAAATTTGATATTTGTACGAAATACATATATATATATATATATATATATATATATGTATTGCGAGTTTCTAAGGAAATCGACACTTGGCTCTAATTCAGTTGTATCAGTTTCCTTTAGACTTTGTCCACAAAGACAGCGATGGCTTCAAAACCTTTGAGTTTTGCAATGTATTTTGTTCACAATAGGTATCTCATATTTTTGTGCGAGGCAATATATATATATATATATATATATTGCCTCGCACAAAAATATGAGATACCTATTGTGAACAAAATACATTGCAAAACTCAAAGGTTTTGAAGCCATCGCTGTCTTTGTGGACAAAGTCTAAAGGAAACTGATACAACTGAATTAGAGTCAAGTGTCGATTTCCTTAGAAACTCGCAATAAACAACAAATGGACTTTTCTGGAATAGAAAACAAGCAATAATTCATTTTTGTTGTTTGTTTTTGGGGTGTTATGCCGTGTTGCGCTAACTCCTTCTTTAGCCGACGTTTCGGACATCGTTGCAGTGTCCATCATCAGGGCAGATCCGAAGATCTGCACATCTTCGGATCTGCCCTGATGATGGACACTGCAACGATGTCCGAAACGTCGGTTAAAGAAGGAGTTAGCGCAACACGGCATAACACCCCAAAAACAAACAACAAAAATGCTTTTGGCCGTGAAAATCTAAAAACTTACCAAGCAATAATTCATTTTGTATAAAAAGTACGGTAGGTAAAAAAATCTCAAGACATTGCAAATCTCAGTCTGCAAATAAGTAAAAAATAAACAATGTTCTTATTGTTAAATATTGCAAACAAACCAATAATTAACAATTTTTTAACTGTCATGTATTTTATGGCAAAAATGTATAAATTCTAGTTGAAAAATATGTCTTTCGGCGTAAAAAATATGTTCAAAGAAAAAAACAACTTCGTTCCTCAATTATTAGCTTTATTGAAAGTATATTGAATATGGAATATATGGATATCCCACAAGAAAGAATAACAGTTGTGTTTATTTTTATTTATTATTAGATGCAAAAAAGTAGGTGCAGTATAATTTTTTTATTATTTTTAAAAGCCCACCACGCTATAATTAAAAACATCAGATAAATCACAATGATTTGACTCAACTCTCACAACTTTATTGTGAATTCATCGAAAATTGTGAATTAAATTTAAAATATATTTTTTATTATTATTTTGCCCACCATGCTATAGTTAAAAACTATATACTAATAAAGTAACCATATAACTATATACTTACCAACACGGATTCATGAAAAAAAGATCAGTTGTCTCTAATCTCGCAGTTTTCACTGAAAATATTTCTACATCTATGGATGATCAAATCGAAGTTGGCGTAACCATATAGACTTCTCTAAAGCATTTGATAAAAGTGATTACAGTCTTCTTTTATCCAAACTACTACCTAAAGAATTCACGGGGATTTGTATCGATGGTTGGTCTCCTATCCTAATGGACGCACTCAAGGAGTAACTATTAATAGCTTCATATCTGAGATTGTAAATATACCTTCAGGTGTGCCCCAAGGATCTCACCTGGGACAGTTGCTGTTTACAATTTTCGTCAACGACATTATAAAATGATTTAACTATGCAAATATTCTACTCTTCGCCGACGATATGAAAATATTCCTTCCTATTAATTACATTATTGACAGCTATAATTTACAAGAAGATCAAAAAAAATACCAAAAATCTCAACATGAACACCTCAAAATATTATGTGATTACCGTCACCTGTGAACCTTTTCAACCTTTTTTAGAAACGAAATAAAATTTGAACATAACTACCACATAGCCAGCCAACTACTTAAAAAGATTACACAAATTCGTGACCTAGTGTTCTGCTTGACATTAAAGTTACATTCGAAGCGCATGTTGATATGATTGTGAAAAAAGCCATTTGAATTTAAGGTTTCCTATTCCGAATTGGAAAAGAATTCAAGAATTTTAATAATATTGAGATATTTATTTGTTTAGTTTAGGAACATTTAAAAAATATATCTTAGATATTATTAAATAAATATTAATACATTTGTTTTTACATTTGTATTTTACATAGTGTCTTACAAAACTGAGTACTGTTCAGTTTGATTGTAAGAAATCTCTCATTTTTACAATTTTTCAATATACAAAGGAATTATAATTTTTTTTTGTTTTCCAACAAATAACTTAAATTTATTCATTGATGCGTATTGTATCTTGATAATTGGATTTAGGTTTTAGTTACATAACAATTTTTTTTACGTGATGTATATATATATATATATTTTTTTTTTATAGTGAATACCTCACAAGAGTCCCAACTGCTCCCGTCAGGAGCCAGTGAGACTATGGCATCCCCAATTGGGGGATGTTGTGAGGCTGAAGGTAAGTGGGGAAGGGAAAGAGGAAGGTGGGGAAGTACCTGGCTATTCAGATCTAGTCACTAAACACGGCTAAAGCCATTTGGAGCAACGTTTCAATTCTGAATGGTGGTCTTACACCAGGGCGATACTGGTAGTATCTTCCACTCTGGAACGTGCCGCAAATATACTATATATTATTTTAATTAATTAATTGTGAAATAACACAAATTAATCTAATAAAATTTATTTGCGCACGCCGGGTTCGAACCCGTGACCTTCGGAATGGCAGTCCAATGCGTTACCACTGGACTATACCGGCCGTCATATATATATATATATATATATATATATATTTATATGTTTGTATATATATATATATATATATATTTATATGTTATGTTTAAGGTTTTCACGGGTGTAAGATGTAGAATAATGTTCTCGGTTTACCCGCGTAAAGCAGTCCTTAAAAGGACTTTTTAATTTCTGACGTTTCGGACAGATCTCACTGTCCATCTTGTAATGTTTTCCCGTCTCCCCTCTGTTCTTATTAACGAATTTATATTTTGTTAGGTTTGATTTGCAACTTCTCGCGGTTTATCAACCCTTCAATCTTAACGAATTAATATGTCACGTTGTGTCAATTTTTTGTTTCGACAGGGATTAATTCATTGAAGGATCCTTTTAATTGGTTGTGGTAACTTTGGTTCTTTTTAGATGAGGCGTGTTACATTCTGTATGGTTTGAAAATAAGACAATGACCGACTACCCTGATTTTAACTACCTTTTCCTACCTTGTTTGCTCGCCCAAACGTTTCCGGTTGCTGCAGTTGATAATGTGCTAATATAATGAGACAATTAATTACAAATTAAGTACATGAAATTCACTATAGACAATTCAATTCAAGATGCACAAGATTCTAAGTTAATGATTTGACTATGGATTGTTAGTTTTGTGAGTTATTTCTATGAGTAGGTATTTTCGGGAATAGCTAGAGACAAAACATGTGTTGCTTTCGATTGGTCTCCGTCCAAATCCCATCCATCAACGTGACCAGCTCGAGAGCAGCCAAGTTGATGGTCCAATCCCAACACCTCCAGAAATGAATTGAATATCGCTCAGCGACAGATGAAATAATGACATGTTTTGCCTCCTGCCGGAGGGTGATGAAGGTGGAATGTGGGTCCTTGGTGGTAGCTGTTGATGTTGATGTTGATGATGAATGATGAAGATTCATCTTATACCGTTAGGTACAAGGGGCTGCTCCGGTCCGGTGGCATGGTAGCCTGGTGTCAGGAACCATTTGGGCCACGTGGGTAGCGCGAGGTTTAGGTCGCGTCAACCTCCCCCAAATCGATGATGAGTTGAGCTTCGCCAGCATGCCGAAAATTAGGAGTCCACTCTACTAACCTCAAACATAAACATATACTGAAGTGGTTTGCATCAGCAACGTCAGGAGTTCGGGAGTCCCGTGAACACCCCTCTGGTTTACGCTCGTAAGGATAATGATGAATTCAGCTTCAGTTTGTTCGACTTCGCCTCTGCAGTCACGCTACTCCAAATAGCTCCTGGCTCCAGTCTATACAGCTTCTCGTTCCAGTAGAGGTAATGACACATATTTATCATATGTACAATACAGAACATACTTCAAGTCTTTCGTCCACACTCAAAATAGTCATGTCAATATTTAATTTGGATGGGGGCGTCCATCCGACATAACGAATGTTCCCTAGACGGGAGATTTTACCCCACTTCAAAGTCATGGTCATTCGCTCTATCGTTTGTTACCCTCCGTTCGCTTCAAATATCAAAGAATGGTAGAAATTGATATCCTCGACTTCCGGCGCTAAGGATCAGGGATACTGGAATCATCAGGTCGTGAATCTGAAATCATCCGATCTCCGTCAGCTCAAACGGTTTCAGTCGGAGTCAATTTCCAACCTAATTCTGGATGACTTCTCCTCCTATAGTGGGGTAAGTACTTATTGAATTTGACAGGAAGGACGTCAGAAAGCGCCGAAACAACTTCATATTCGTCACGATCCCTTCGTTCTGTCAGCGAGAAAATCCTCCTCACACGCCAGCCAAGAATAGCATAGCCCTTATCCGCTTTGTTCCTTCGTCTACCAGCTAACTCAAGTAGGAAAGCCCATTAGCAATTTTCGTTCCCTTCGATCTGAACTCAGTGAAAGCGTCCTCTCACCAGCTGAAAATACTCGAAACAGGGGTCTATTCCGGGTGACTATCTAAGGCTGGTCCGCCAACACCTTCGACAGAAACCGGTGCTTTTACGGGAATAACTCAACCACACCAATAGCAGGGGAAAAAGCCGGCGCTGCTATACTAAAATAGACGTTATATCGGTATCCAGGGTTATCGACTTTGCTAACACAAGAGTCCCTATTAGGCAAGCCAAATTACAAATTTCGTTTCCTTCGCTTTTGTCGCTTTGGTAAAATAGGACAGCCTACGGAAAATTCGTATACTTCGTCCCCGTCAAACCCATGAAAAATTAAAATCTCGCTTGATAGAATAGGAATGCCAGACAGATGCACTCTCTCGGCGACTAGCCTCGATCCGCTGCGTTATTCCGATTCAAAAATGAATTAAAAGAGCGATGTTTGAATAAATTATATTTAATTAAATATATTTTATGAATTCCGTATAGAATAAGTTGAATTCCCAAGGAGGATACGACAACTCATTTTCAAATAACAGGCATTGAAGATTTAATTTACCGTTCTATCCGTTACTATAAAAACACTGCATAAATACAATGGTTTGTGTTCTATAAATTTTGGCGCTAAATATAACTACTAGAGAATTATTAAATCATTTTAAACTCATAAACAATGTCTATTGTTGGATGATCTAAAGCGGTTTCAGGGTAACCGTTCTTCGTCCCTTTTTTAATGGCCAGGTCTCGTAATTTATGACCTCCTTCGCTAACGGGTACCTATAGTGCTCAAGTTGAATACCCTTACTTCAAAATACAATTGGATTATTTGGTTTACATTAAGGAAATAAGTGTTAATAATTAGATTATAATAGACTTACCGATACATCTTAGTGTCAACAATCCAAATAATTATAAAAAAACAAACACAGTCACATGCAGAAAACTCATGCTGTTAGAAAACCGCACCTTCTACACTAAATGATTTTAGCCGTGTTCGCGTCCCGACGATTAATTCTTGTTGACGCGCTTCCTAGTTTTTTACTAACTCGACTATCTTAAAACGCTGACCGATCCTGATTATTCCTGACCGTCTCCCAGACCTTGAAACTCTGACCCCCTTGACTTTATTTCCCGCCTCCCAACGTTTTCAAAACCTGACTCTCTTGAACCGCTTTTTTCACCCTCGACTATCGACTTTCTTCTTCCGTTCTTCAACGCTAACTGTCTATCCGCCCGGGCTCTTTAACCACGACTATCGACTTCCTCCTTCCGATCTTCAACGCTAACTGTCTTGACCGTCTCCCCGCGCTTTCAAATCTAGACTCCCCCTTCTCAAACCAACCCCCCAAATCACCATATGCGATTTCTAATTTATGTTCTTTTGAATTCTGAATGCTTTTTGTTTTCAAAAGACAGAAATGCACTAAAGGAACACATCAATTATGGCCCTAGAACCTGTCACATTAATTTTAAATCGTTTCAAAACCAATAAATTGTTACTTCTCCAGTAAAATGTCTAATTCTTCGTTCAAAGGATGAAACTTGACTACCCCCAGTCCAGTGGCGTGTTGGCCCACCAGCATTTTAGGTCGGCTTACTATTATCAACCACCATCACGGAGGTCTCTGCCGATACAGTGCATGTTCCTATTTTTTTTTTCTCTACCCTAATAAATCTAAACACTTGTTTTAAAATCAGTTGTCCAACATCTGGTAATCTCCTATGTCGTGAGACCAACTGAAAATTTCTTTCCCACCATAATAAATCAACAATAAAAAAAATTTATCCCAGGGCGAGTCCATCACAATCTTCAGAGGCCTTATGTCTTGAATTTCGTCTCAAACTGAACGCTTTCGCGTGTCTGTTCGGTCCAGAAGTCAAGATACAAGTGAAAGACAAGACATGAAAAATTCAAGACATAAGGCCTATGAAGATGGACAGTGAGATCTGTCCGAAACGTCAGAAATTAAAAAGTCCTTTTAAGGACTGCTTTACGCGGGTAAACCGAGAACATTATTCTACATATATTTATACTAAATTTTTGCAGCATACGAAAACTAGGTTTTATTTCTACGACATCTACGTACGTCTTTCTACGTATTGCATATTAGGTATAATTTATTCATTTATACTAAGGTATACGTTTTCATGTTCTACGGAGGTAAAAATACCTGATAGGGTAGACTGAGGCTATTCGGATCAGGTGAGTTATTCGGATCAAGCTAAGCAATATGGATATATCTCGGCTATTGTAACCAAATGACAATGAAAGAATTTTAACATAGCGTCCCCATCTACCGTATGTCATAATAGTAAAATTACCGGTATGTATATAAATAATATATACCGACTGCTAAAAATCGATATGTGTGATGATCGTACAAGTTACGTCTCAAATAAACGCCTGATGTAATATTTTTCTCTGCGTTCTTAGTGTTTTTTTCTGAAAAGGTAAGCTATTTAGTCATGTTCATATGTTATATATTTATCAATCAAATGCACAGTAAACAGAATTAAAGCGCAATAAATTGCATTTTGTATGTTTTTTTACTTTACTTTGAGAAAATATCATATTAATAAAAGTGAGGTTAAACGGACCGACGCACAATGCATTGTCCCTTGGACAAAAATACAAAAATTGACATTCGAATTTATGAATTTTAATTTTGCTATTGTAAAGATGATAACTTTCATGACATTAATCTTAATTATTTTGACGTCATTGGCTAGTTATGCGCCCTCAACTTAGGGATTACCGACAGCGATGCGCTAATCACATTATCAGTTGCATTTTAGCACTTTAGTAAGACGCATCGTTTATTCAAAAATACCAAGTTTTTATTTTCAAACTACAATGGAATCTACTGGCACAGGTATTTAAAATGTAATTATTTTTAAATTATTTAATTTTTTTCTTTAGTTGTTCTGTATTGTGTCCTCAAAGTTGTCACCTAAATTTCACGCCTGATTAATGCGTTGCTCAATTTTGAAGGCATTTTAAAAAATAACACCAAATATCACCTCGTAGTTTTTACGATTTATTAATGGTCAACTAATAAATTTTCATGTCCCAAAAAATTGGCTGCGTCTGTCCGCGACTAAGGATTTTATGATTTTTTTTCAGACGGAGGTAATTCTATCAAAAATTTCGAACTCGTAGAAGTGTTCTTCGAAAGCGAAAAATCCGATAGACAACTGGCTGTTTTTCAAAAAATATGTTCGTTTATGAATTTTATTGACGTTGATGATGAAAATCGGGACAAGATAAGGACTTTCAGCAGACTTTTTTGTTTAAAATTCAACAATTTGCTGAATGACGTTTCACGCAATCGAGAGAAATTTCGTGCACGCAATGAGACGTGGCTAAACCAACAAATACAGTTACCATTGGGTTAAAAAGGTCTACAAGATATAATCAATCAGTCTGGACCAAGTCGTACCCGCGGAAGACCCCTCAAGCCATTCGAGGAAGTTTCGCTCAAGACCAAAAAAAGGCGCGTATCGCAGCTCGTGTCTGGAAGAAAATCAGACGAGCTGCAGTTTGCTGCGGATGTGGCTAGGGGTACACCAGAAAAGGATGGGACGTCTTCACTAACTCCTCATCAAGCACTAGCCCTGTATCTCAATCTATCTACATCTATCAGAAAGTAAATACAAAGTGTTAAGAGCTGCAGTAAATGCTGTGCAACCAAACTGCTTTCCAAGTCTTTACCAGCTTAACAAAACGAAGAATGTTCTCCTGCTATCGTTAATCACAGTCACTGAAACTTCAGCTGAAGTTAATTTACAAGAACTTCTGAAACTAATTGCACGAAGTATTATCAATTTGGCTACATTGGAGGATGGTAGGGATAGTTTAAAACTTGTATGTAAATGGGGTTTCGATGGCAGTTCGGGTCAGAGCCAGTATAAACAAATATTCACGGATGCTTCGAGCACTGATGAATATTTGTTTCTGATAGCATTGGTGCCATTAAAATTGATTGATCTAGATTCTGGACCAGACGTTTGGGTAAATCCAAGACCATCATCGACACTCTACTGCAGACCAGTAATGTTTATTTTCCAAAAAGAAAACGCAGAACTTGTGCGCAATGAGGAGAAAGAGATGAATGAGAAAATCAGTAATCTGCAAGCTTGTGACCTAGCTACCGAGAGTAGTCAAAGATGTCGTGTTAACTGCGAGATGTTATTCACTATGATAGATGGTAGTGTGAGCAATATATTATTATTATCCGGTACAAAATCTACGTCTAAGTGCCTAATCTGTGGAGCAACTCCAATACTCCAATTTCCGAATACGGAAAACGTGTTGAATTGTCCACCTAATACTGAGAACTTTCGATTCGGTTTGTCCACCCCACACTGTTGGATTCGATTTTTTGAGTGTATTTTGCACATAACCTACCGACTACCTGTCAAATCTTGGCAAGTTAGGGGGGAGGAGCAAAAAAAATGTCGATAACAATAAACAAAAAATTCAATCCGACTTCAAATCAAAAATGGGTTTGTTAGTAGACAAACCGAAGCCAAAATATGGCTCTACAAACGACAACAACACAACAAGGCGTTTCTTCTTGAACCCCGACCTCGGCGCAGAAATTACGGGTATTGAAAAGGAGCTAATTGTGAAATTTTCTACAATTCTCAGAGTGCTCGCAAGCGGCTACCACATCAATCTCGATAGTTTTAAATTATTGTTTAACGAGACGCGACAAATGTACATCAGTCTTTATGGCTGGTATTATATGCCTAGCAGTGTACACAAGGTACTACTTCACGGGTGTGAAATAATCGACGCATTTTCCTTGCCAATAGGACATTTATCCGAAGATGCGCTAGAGGCGAGACACATGGAGGTTAGAAAAAATCGACTATCTCATACCCGTAAATGCTCGAGAGAGAGCTTCAACACAGACCTGATCATAATATTGCTGTTGACTTCTGAACCTATCTTATCATCCAAAAGGAATATAACTACAAATAAAGGCGTGAAAATGGATGGAGAGGTTCAGAAGTATATTAAACAAGTAGACGAACTTCCGCCACATCCAGTCTAAGCCTACATCTAGATTTAGAATTTAGAAGCGACCAAGAATCTTCGGATTCAGATTAGTTTAAGATCCCATACATGAACTTATATCACACTTACCAATTATGTATTTTTTTTTCTACTTTCTCTCTGCAATGTACTTGCTACAACATAATATAATACATGTAACTATCGTATTATTAATTACTCAATAACTACAATAATGTACTCCTCTGCTAACCACAAGCTAATGCTTCCTTGGAAGTGTAGTATAAAAATATTTTAACATAAAAAACTAATCGCTGTCCTAGTTCTTGTATTTTCAATAGACTTTTTTTTGCAAAACTGAGTTATGAATGCCAATATGTTCATTAGCCTATTGCGCATTAATGAAGCTCAAAAAAACCATATTTTTTGGTTTTTAAGTAACATTTTAAGCATTTTTCGAGTGCCAATATCCACTCACGGAATAATGTTTCAGTTCTTATTTGTTCAATCTCCTGGATATTGAACATTCAAACACTCAAAGTTGTGAATATAATATTTTTTAAAAGGTCATAGATATTTGTTCAACATCCCGCCGAACGTTGAGGTCTTGAATGTTCAATCTCCACTGTCAACCAATTAGGAGCCGGCTAGTTAAAATGTGCGGCCATGTTGATTTTTAGTTGTTTTCTAACAACGAAATTGTTCCACTCAAAATACGTTTAATTGCGAATATATACTGTTATTGAACTAAAAAATGACTTCACCGACTCCAGAATCAATAAACCTAAGAACAGTAGCTAAAATAGAAAGGTAAGTCTTAAAATTATGTCATTGATAGGCTTTTTTTACCATATTTTACATGTACTTCTTGAATTTGCTAGGCAAATATACAGGATGCTTCATTTATTATTTATTTATTTACAAACTTAGGACTTTTACATAAAATGAGTATTAATAAATTATATTAGTGCATTAAAACTTATTTTTATTCAAGAAATAGAACAAAAGAGCCAGGACATGGAAGTGTGCAAAAAGTCGACTGTCCTCATAGTCTGATTGAAAGACATCTACGACACATATTTTGTCCGTTATCACTGCTGAGATCGCTGATGAAAACGAAGCCCAAATATTTCAATTTTGAATTCATTCAATTAAAAGTTTCTGATTTTTTGTTTTTTTTAGTCACATAAAAAACAATAAACATATTCTTATGTAGGAACTACAATAAAACCAACTAGGCAAACGACTAACAACAATAAATGTAAAGTTACTAGCGCACACCCCCCATAACCCAAATCACGGGATATTATATTTTAGGATTTTAAGAGCTGAAAGTATTTAAAAAATAATATTTTATTCACGACAATCAACAAAAATAATAAGCTAACGGCAAATAAGACCTTCCGAAAGAAAAAAAATCTTTCTTAAGTAAGTAAAATTTAAAAATTACATTTATCAAATGTAGGTAACAAAACAATAAAAAAAAAACAAATTTTCAACTGAAAATTGAACTTCAATAATTTTACTCATCACTCGGGATTTTTTTTATGGAATACCGCACACAGTCTCAACTGCTCCCAACCATCTGGAGCCAGTGACACTATGGAATCCCAATTAGGGTATATTAGTATATTGTGAGGCTGAAGGTAGTGTGGAGGGGAAGGAGATGGAGAGGAGAAAAAGAGGAAGGAGGATGAAGGAGAAGAGAGATGGTATGTGAGTATCTATTCAGATCTGATCACCAAACACGGCTAAAGCCATTTCAATTCTTATGGTGGTCTTTACACCATATCTTCCTCTCTGGAACATGCCGCAAATAGACTTTATGTTATTTTAAATTAATAATTTGTGAAATAACATAAATGAATCAAATAAAATTTAATTGCGCACGCCGGGATTTGAATCCGCGAGCTCCGGATTTCTAGTCAAGAGTACCCCTAGACCACGGAGGCTGTAATACGTACGATGTAAGAATATTTCACATCACGCATGCACCGACAACCGATAGTAGTATATTAGCGGTAGGTACCTTTGTACTTGTGCATTGTTTTCAAACTTCCAAAATAATGGATAATAATAATAATAATAATAATTGGATAATTTGTAGAGCGCCGTTTTTGTGAAAAATCACCTCAAGGGCTCTGTTTGTATATTTTAAAGTAATACTTTAAGTCAACTACTAACTAAGATAAAAGTAAAGTATTTGAAATCTGAAAATCACCCTGTATATACAATTTACCACTAATTGGCTAATTGAACAAAAAATACCTCAAACTTATGGGAGCCGAATTGTTCAATCTCCAGACAATATGTTCAGTATCCAAAATAATCATTAATCATTTTCAAGCCATGTAAAGTCATAATATGGGCTTAATATAGCTTCAATCTTCGAAAAATGATCTTTAATAATTTCTTGTTACACATATGTATCAAACGAAATGACCAAAATCAAGAATTTTTTAGAATTTGCCTGTAAAAACAAAAAAAAACGTCTCCTGTAAAATTTGCTAAATGGTCTATTGAACATACAAGAACTAAGGCAGCGCAATGTAAATCGTATTTTATATGTAATAACTTTATTTTTAATGTAAAAAAATTATAAATAAATAAATAAAGAAATATTTCAAGGTTTACAAAAATACTAATATTAATATTTATGAAATGTGTTAAATTGTGTATAAATATGTATATTTTTAATATGCGCGAACTAACTATGATGCTAATGACTCAGATTTAGAAAACGGCATTTTATTTTGAGTTGTTTAAGTTTTTATTTGAGAAGTTGTATTGGTGAGTCATTCTTCTCACACTATGACTCACCAATACAAGCATACACATAATATTTTACTCAAACACCACACACACATCTGTACATTTCCAAATCTTATCATTGTGGGTATACGTGCATTATATGGTTACTCCATCTAAAATTGCGACAGAGAAAATAGAACGCAATATTCATCCTCTAAAATGGCTTCAACACTGAATATTGATTTTGAAATATCATGTAATGTAGAACACACTTACACCAATACTACAGATTTTAAAGCAACCGTCGCCGAAAATAACTCCCTGAACATAATTTCTCAAAATATTAGAAGCATTCAAAAAAACTTTGACAATTTTGCAGTATTTTTACAAGACCTTAACACTTATTTCGATATTATCATTTTAAGCGAATGTTGGATAGACGAAACTTTCACTGACATTAACATATTAGGATATACGACTTTCCACACAACTACTAAACTGAACCAAAATGATGGGATCGTTATTTTTATTAAGGACTCGCTGAACTCTTCTCTATCGGAAATAAAATTAACAGAAGCAAATTGCGTCAAAATATATCTAGGATCATATTTATCTATTTTTTTGCTATTTATAGGCCCCCATGCTACAAAAATATATCACCTTTCCTAAACTCTTTACAACAACTCATGGAAAACAATAAAAATACTCAACAACTTATCTTAGCAGGGGACATAAATATAAACCTTCTTAACTGTAAACCCAAAACTAACGAATATCTAAGTCTACTAGCTCACTATGGCCTTCAGTCAACTATTAATTCTTCGACAAGAATCTCACTAGAGTCAAAATCCTGTATTAATCATATTTTTGTTAAAACAAAAAATAAAACCATCTCATCCACTATTCATTCCACCGTTACTGACCATTTCACCACCACACTTGGTATGCGATTGAAAAATGAAATAAAACGTAAAATATATACAAATACGTCACAGCATATCATAGATTTCAAAGCACTTAGCTCTGATATAAGTCACGAATCTTGGATAACAACTCTAAAAGAAACGGATCCAAATAAAGCGCTAAATGAATTTCTATTAACCCTGAATACGTTTACCACTAAACACACTATAATAAAAACAGTACTCACAAAACACTTCAAATTAAACCATGAATTACAGCAGGGCTAGTAAAAAGTATACACAAACGGAATACAATGCATGCAAGAGTAAACAAAAACCCAATGGACAGTAAACTAAAACACAATTATTTATTATACAGAAACCTATGTAATAGACTAGTAAAGCAGACGAAACATGAGTTCTACAGGAAAGAAATAGATAATGCCGGAGGAGACACAAAAAAGATATGGAGAGTTATCAAAGATGCCGCTTATTCAAAACCTAAGAACAGTACTTCTATTAATAAATTGTTAATCGATGGGGAAATCTGTTTAACACAAAACGAACCCAAAAAAATTGCAAATCACATTAATTATCATTTTTCCAACGTTGGCTTAGATTTAGCGGAAAAAATACTTACAAAGAACCACACGACAGAAGAGCTACTTGTCAAAGAAAGTTCCTCCTTGCGACCAAATCATTCCTTTAACATTTATAAAATAAATAAAAAAGAAATTAACGAACTCATTCTTTCTCTCAAAACTCATTGTGCACCTGGCCCGGACAACATATCTAACCAAATCCTGATTAAACTACGAGAATATATCGGTATACCTCTCCTACATATATTTAATCAAAGTTTCTTCCAATGTGTTGTACCTGACAAACTTAAAATTGCCAGTATTACCCCGATCCATAAATCTGGAGACAAAACGTTAATCTCCAACTACAGACCTATTTCACGACTTAACTCTCTATCAAAACTACTAGAAAAAGCAATGAAAAAAGACTGCTATCCTACCTCGATAAACACAACTTACTATCAAGTCATCAATTCGGTTTTCGGGCAAAAAATGGGCACAGAACAGGCAATTTCTGAATTAACCAACTTCATTGTAAAACATGTAGATAAGGGATCTAAAGTAATTGGAGTTTTTCTAGATCTGGCTAAAGCCTTTGACACCATCTCTCATGATATGCTATACGAAAAACTTTAAAATATTGGCATCAATGGAAAACCGCTCAAATGGTTCATAAGTTATATAAAAAATAGGAAACAAATAGTTGAACTTAATAAATGCTTGAGTGACACAGCAGAAATAAAGTACGGAGTGCCTCAGGGTAGTGTCTTAGGCTCTATTCTTTTTCTTATCTATATTAATGGTCTCACTGATATTAAAATTCCAACACTCTGCTATAATGTGATCAGCTACGCAGATGATACTGTACTTCTTTTTAAAGAGCAATCTTGGGAAAAGGCATTTAAGAGCGCCGAATTTGGTATGAGGGAGATAAAAAAATGGCTCGACAAAAATCTTCTTACCCTAAACACCTCGAAAACCAAATTTCTAACATTCAGTAAAACAAATATTGGGCAACCAAAAACCGTCCCGCTTTTACACCTGCATCCATGTACTACATCACAAAGCAAAAACTGCGACTGCGAAAAAATTGAACATTCGGAAAATAATGTTCAATTTTTAGTTCAATATACAACAATAACATTCAATGACAGCTGTCGTGTTTTTATTTCACTCTTGAAATATCTCAAAATAAAATAAAAAATTCTAGCTAAAATCTAAATATCTATATTTTAATAGCCTTAATAGTGAAGTGAAGTTATACTAATTAATATTTCGTGCCAAAATGACTACACAAGCAACTGCAAAAACACTAAATACTACGGACACCCAACTCCTCCAACTTCTTGACAAAAAGTTTGAAAAATTTAAGGTACAATTTCTGGAAATCATCAGAAACGAGTATAAAGAAGAAATCGAGGAATTAAAAAATAAAATATTAACTCTAGAAAAAAAAATTGATACAAAAAAAAACAACAACCTTGAAAAAACTCTGGAACAAAACGCCGGAATACAAAGTGAATTTAAAGAATTACAAAAACAATTGGATGCTAACAAACAACACGCACGCATTAATAACATAGAGATCATTGGGATACCAGAAAAAAAACAAGAGAACCTGACGGAGATTATCAAAAGGATCTATTCAGAATTAAATATAGTAAGCGACGACATTGAATACGCCACCCGAGTCACCCCCAAGGAGAAGATTGAAGGAAGACCGCGGAATATTATAGTAAAACTAAAGGGCAGGAAACAGAAAGACGAAATCATAGCAGCAATCCGGACAAGAAGGGGCCTAACAGCAGAGGATATTAACTTTAATGGAAAACAACGGATCTATATAAATGAACATTTAACTCATAAAAATAAAGTTCTCTACAAAAAGGTCAGAGAGTTTACCAAAATTAATAAATTCAAATTCTGTTGGATCAAAAATTGTAAAATTTATGTAAGACTTAATGAAAACACAAATCACCATTGCATAAATAATTATAATGATCTAGAAAAACTAAAAACATACAATATTTCCATCAACTAACTTTCCAGCAACTTTATATTAACTACACTATATACTTAATACAATGGAATCTTTAGAATTATACTATCAAAACTTAAGAGGTCTCAGAACCAAGACACATATTTTTCTTCAAAATGTATTATTAAACAACTATGACATTATATGTCTCAGTGAAACATGGCTTAACAATTCAATCTTTAATGAGGAACTTTTTGATCCACGGTACCATATTTACAGACGAGATAGAGATTATCATAACCTCAATCAAAATGGTTATGGTTATGATATGATTTATATGCACAATATTGTTTGTATTCTTATGGTTACCAATGTATCGATAATCTTTTATTTTATATAAATTTTAGTTTTTTTTCCCCTTTATTTTTATTTTTGTTGTATTATTTTGTTCTATTATTTTATACAATTCTTTTATTTTATATAATTATAATTTCACATTTCTCATAAATTTAATTATTTCTTCTAATGCTGTCTTACGTAAAATCACAAGGAGGAAATCCGTAATTGGTTTTATTTTGGCTATTTTACTTATTTACAATCTGTAAAAATGTAAACTGTTGATTTTCCCAAAAATGAATAAATAAATAAATAAATATTATTAAGTATCTTGGTTTAACAGTGGATTGCAAACTAAAATGGGAACTTCACATAACTTCACTTGCAATGAGAACCCGGAAACAAATATACATTTTTAAAACGATTAGAAACATTATGTCACTTAAACTACTAAAAAATGTCTACTTTTCCCTTTGTCAAAGCATTTTAATTTATGGTATATCGGCATGGGGTGGTGCCGCAGACACATACATCAAGCTACTTAATACAGCTCATAAAGCACTTATTAGAACTATGTTCAAAAAACCATATCTTTATCCCACTGAAAATCTTTTGATTAAAAATAAAATACTTGATATCAGGAAGCTATTCATAAAAAAAATTATCCATACAAATTGCATAAAATCGTCACCTTCACACATATCTCACTCCCAGAACACTAGAGCTAAATCTAACAATCATTTACAAGTGCCAAAAATTAAATCCACTCTTGCTAAAAAACATGAATCTTACCTCGCACCTTCCATATTCAATATTTTCTTAAAAGAAACACAAAATACAACTCAAATCAACAGAAAATGTACATTTAAATACTTTAATACGTGGCTAATGAACAAAAAAAGAAATGGCATTAACAAGTTACTTGCAAACCTTCCATGCTAATTTTTATACGACATATTAAAAACAAAAAAAAACAAAAAAATGTTCAATTACTATTACATATGTATGTAATAATTTATATTTAGATTATTTTACCTAGGTAATCTTTTATTTTCTAATTACGTTTCTTTTCCTGTATTTTGTATTTTTATTTATTTTCTTTGTATTTTTATTCACTTTTATTATTATTGATATATGTTATGGTAGATACTGCTACCCGGCTCAGAACAGATATTGTCTAGTGAGTCGGGTAGCGCACATAATTTGTAAACAAATATTGATGTCAATAAACGCCCGGGTTACCGGCAAATTAAAAAAATAATAATAATAATTTTTATTCTACGCGTAACCGGTTTTATGATTTTTGTCCTCTCCCCCATACACTTCAATGCACTGTACGACGGTGGGGGGGCTATTTGGATCATGTTTTAATGCTTTTAAAATTCGATGCGTTAATTGTTTTATATTTTAATTTGAAACAGATGGTTTGCAACTATGTGAAAAAGACAATCAATCAATCATGGTCGAAAATTTCAATGGATGAAACCGTTAGGAAAGTAAAATCCGGTGAAATGGGATTACGCAGTGCTGCTGTGAGCTATAGAATCCCATACATGACAATTTTAGTTGGCACATCCTCCTGAAAAGGATGTGCCAACTAAAAAGAACTCCCGCATTGCAAAGGTGCCAATTTTTCATATTGCATCTCCAGTAAACGTTTCCAAATTGCGTAAAGATACTGAAGAAAAAATAAAAGCCTCGAACGCAAAGGAAATCAAAAGATCTCTCTCCGAAAACCGCCTAAAATTACAGTTCTAAGGGAAAGGTACCCCGGGACTTTAAGTTAAAAAATCTTTCGTAAAATCTTCATCGGCTGGGGCTTCAAGAAAGTGGTTTTGCATTTATTGCAATGAAGCTTTTGTACATCCTCCAAAGGAAGATTGGATTCAATATTCTTCTTGCGAAGAATGGTGCCACGAAAAATGTTACGACAAGAAAGTTTTTAATAAAGTTTTTATTTGTGCGGTAGGTAAGCCAATAAGAGTGTAATAAGTGTCACGATACTTTCATAAAAGTTATGGGTTCTAAAACCTATTTTTTGTTTTTTTTTTTTTTTTATACTTAACTATTTTTTCGGGTTTGATCCGAGTAGCCATACCACTGGTCCGAATCACTAAATATATATGTGGTAATTCGGATCAGTGGAGAGGTCTACAGTAATAGTCATATGTTTTTTTAAAGTTACTTTATGTTATGATCATTAAAATTAAAACATATAAAAATGTCAAATGCTTAATAATAATGTTTGTTTTCGAAAATGCATTAGTTTTAATTTTTTTCAAGAAAACATAAAAAATGATCCGAATAGCCTCGGTCTACCTTATTTGTTTTTATTTTACAGATAGATGTCTCGTTTTATGTCTTCAGGTAATGCGTTTAAAATTTAAGGGATTTTATGCCTTTTTGTGTTTTGTTAATTATAAACAGTTCTGCCTCTCTATGTCTAGTATGGTAATTCTGGTTAATAGGTTTTTGATACATTTAAAACATCCAGCGTTAATTGGTAATCTACCCTATTACTTATGGGAGTACGTTACACAATGAAAACATTTTTTTATAATCGCCTTCACATAATTGTAATTTTTTTTGCCTGATCAATTTTAGGAGACGGAGAGATTTTATTTGTTCTATTTTATTTAAGTATATTTTGTACGTTAATCTATAGCTATTGACACCGTATCCTATAATTGATTCGGCTAATTCATTATATATACAGTATGATATATTTTTGCAAGCAATATTTTTTTGGATTTAAAATATCCTTAATACAGATCATAATCTATTACACATGTTGTCAATGTGATTTGACCAGTTAAAATTGACATCTATTGTAAGACCGAGTTATGTATATTGGTACACTGTTTTCTATATCTGGGCATTAACATTGCAAAGATTGGTTTTCTGTATGACAACAATCTTACGTATGACTTTTTATACACAATTCCTTGGTCTTACAATATCCATGTGGTGAATGAATAAACTTAGTTTTATTTGCATTGATACTAATTCCGTTTTTGCTTGTAAGAATTCCTACTTTTTTGTGGATATTCTGACTCCTGATTGGACCCGACACAAGTATTGGTTTTAAGATTTTTCTTTATACATTTGTGTAAATTGATCGGTTTTTATAAATATAATAATAATATCTATTATTGAAATTAATATCTATTATCGAACAGCTCGTGAAGTTTTGAAGCAAAAAATTGACCACTACCTCGAGATGGTTCGTGCCTGGGGTAAGGCCAACTTGGTCAGTTTCAACGTCACAAAAACCCATGCGTGTCTGATTTCGGCAAAGAGGGAGATCAATGACTGTCTGGTGCAATTTGAGGGGAGCACTCTCCCCAATAAAGACTCCATTGAAATGCTTGGAGTTACTATATCAGACCGGCTCAAGTATCGGGGATCCATAGAAGCCCGAGTAAATCAGGCCTCCAAGAAGTTGGGCGTCTTGTACAAGGCTAGGAGATTCTTCAACAGTGACCAACTGCTGACCCTGTACAAGTCTCAAGTATTAAATTTGGAAGCCACCTTTGGGCTGGTGCCCCAAAATACTTAATAAACCTGCTTGAATCTGTGCAAAGGAGAGCGATCCGTCTGATTGACAATCCGTTGTTAACAGACCGATTGCCTTCTCTAATGCATAGACGCAATGTAGGCATGCTGTGTCTGTTCTACAGGTATTTCAATAGAGCCTGCTCTAAGGAGCTAGCAGCATTGATTCCTGATGCACCGGTGCACGTGCGCAAAACTCAACGGATACGAGCTGAACACCCGTTCACGGTTGACGTTGGCTTCATGAGAACGGGCCGTTTTTACGACTCGTTTTTGTGTCAGTCTGCTCATATGTGGAACGAGCAACCGGCATCTGTTTTTCCTCCCTCCTATAATTTGAGCCTCTTCGAGGCCCGCATTAACAAATCCCTTCCTACAGCCCCTACCTTATTCCGCCTCACAACACCGCCCAACCTGGTGGTGACATATTTCCCCTGTCTGTACACTGCACAGGCAGGGACGCTCTTGTGAGTCGTCACATAAAAATAAAAATAAAATAATAAAGAAAAACTTTGAAAATTTTTGAAATTAAGCTCTACAAATTTAACTTGATGACAATAAGTGTTAATTTCATTTGGTTTTCTGTGCTTTCCTCGGGCGTCCCATACTTTAATACTTCTCTTAAGCGTCACATAATATCTTTGATATACTGATAAAACCCATTAAATGCAGGATTGACGTTATTGAGAAAAATCAATTTAAAATATTGACTGTCTAAAAGCCATGTTCACATAATAAATTTTAAATTTAGTTAAATTCAGTTAAATAATATTAAATATTAAGAGTTTAATTAACTATCGATTTTTATAAATCATTTCATATTGAAAAATTGTTTTACCTTACTTAGATACTTTTCTGTTTCAGATTTTCGTTTGAGAATCGCTAATGTTGTCTTATATATTAGCGATTACTTTAAACTAATAATTAAATATTACAATTAAAGGTTTTGCTCACTAAATTATTCCAAAAAACAAATATCGAATTTAATTCTCAAAAAAAAATTAAATAGCTTTAAAGGATTTTATTTGTACATAAATTATTTTATCGAACCCCCATTCTCATTGTTTTATTGAGTGTTGAACAAAAAAATACTTATATGGTTTTGATGCAAATCATATAAAGCACTCAAAACATTATAATGTAAAATATTTTGATGTTATTAGGTAATATTAAGGTGACACAATACCCTGATAACAAAAATTTGCCACGACGCTAACATTTATTTCTGATGAACTTATTACTAAAATCTAAAATGTTTCTACGGATTCCTATAGATACAAGTTATTTATATTTAAGATTAATAAATACAGGACCTTACCATTAAATATATTATGTAAAACGGTTTTGTGAATTTTATAAAACGTTTTTCTACTATAAGATGAGCGGGAAGCACCAGATTTTATTTTTCTAGACCTTGAATTAGTAATTTCCTGAGCAATCCCTATAGAAACAATAGAGATTTTATAAATGTATTTATAAGAATTAATTAAAATAAACCACTCGGAAATATACAATTTCTGGCCAGATAAAGCAAACTCGGCCGTACCTCACTTCAATACTCTGCAGCGTACGTTGTTATATTTGTGTGCACGTCGGCAAGGACTTAGGTACTCCGTATTTCTTCAGTTACCGCCCAAGTTTAGGCCGATAAGGTTGTCTGTCACCCGACCCGTCGCTCCTGTTATTTCTTATTTATTAGGTATTTTTTTATTTTTCAAATGATTACTTTAAAATCTCTAAGTGAAATTTTCTGTTTTTTATAAGTTGACTTCTTCCACAATTAAGTAAAGGTTTTTTATATGTTTCACCAATATAAAAGAATACATTATTTTTTTATAAATGATTTGTACTCTAAATGTGCACAGTGGTCAAATTTCAGAGAAAATTGTAAATTGATAAAAAATATGAAAACAGTTTATGTAGTAGAAGTTTTTTTAATTCTTAAGTTTCTTTATTTTAATAGTTAAATATTACTTTAAATATTTTTTTCAATAAAAAGTTCCGCCGTTATGTGTGATTGTAATTTGTAAGTATCACGCCTAAAATGGTTAAAAAGTAGAACTTTTTTTCATATGAAAAGTATTTCAAATATTATAATTATAAATAATGTACATATTTTTTTTACATATAAATTATATTATTTGGCTTTCAGTCCTGCCAATTTCGGGCACTTAAAAATTGGAACTGATAGTAAAGAATTTAGGCATGCCATAAATACCTATCTTTACCTTAAATAATATTTTAACTAAAAATTGCTTTAGTTGAAATTCCAAACTGAATTTTCAAAAATTCACAGGTTCTGCCCTAGTGTAAGATATTACACAAAGTGACCGGTATAAAATTTTATTTGCGCTCGCTGGGATTTGACCTCGCGAGCGAGAATCTTCACCACTTGACCACGGAAGCAGCCATTAAAAAAAAAGAGAGAGAGAGATTCCCCGGTTTCCCGGTTTTATTACGAGTTTGTGAATACCGTTTTTCTAGATCAGGGGATCCTAACCTTTTTGTACTCTAGAAGCACATTCTAAAATATCGGAAGGAATCATAGCTTCTCATTTTACCATAATTAATTTTCTTATATTAATAATTTATTAATATATAATAAACAAAAATGTTTCAAAATAATAAAATTACTATTCAAATTCCATAATAATAATAACATGGCATTTATATAGCGCAGTTAAGTGTCATTTCAATTCCATACGCACAGAGAACAAAGTAAACAAAAAACCCAAATAAAAAGAAAACATTTTATAAAAAAATATAATATAAATATTTCAATATGATCTTTGGCATTGCATATCATTGGCCAGTGCTTCATAATTAGGAGAGTATAACGATAATCCTGTTAACAAACAATCATAAAGATGCTCATCGGTGAGTAGAGATCTATATCTTGATTTTATTAAGTTCATGTTTGAAAACAATGATTCGCATAAATATGTCGAACCGAAAAATTATAAAAGTCGGTGTTGCAAAGGAGCTGCTGCTCGAATAGAGTTGATTATTTTTGTGACTATTTTCATAACGTGGCAATAAATCCTTTGTTTTTACCTACCATTGCTGGTGCCATCGGTGGTTATCGTTAACAGCTTGTGCAAAGGCATATTTATTGACTTGGCGTATGTTCTGAATGTATTATAAATATACTCGCCCCTTGTCTATCCTTTAGTTGGTAATATTTGCAACGTATACTTTATTACTGTGATGTTACTAAATATCATTTTCGCCATAACTGCTAACTGTGCGGTGTCTGATATACCTGTTGACTCGTTAAATTGTAGCGAGAACTAGTCACATATTTCCAAGTCAGTCTGAGTTTGTATATCTGTTGAAATTGCATGTATTCTACTTGTGATGGTGTTATTTGACAACAGTTAGTCTTGTATTGCTGAGACAATCTCACGTTTGTTAGAAATCCATCAAAAAAACAATCGGCACAAGTCAAAAATAGTTTTTTAAACAACTCACCATCAATGAAAGATTTTTCCTTTTTTGTATTTGATTTTGAAAGAAGCAACGATGGCCTTTTCAGAATTTTCCACGTGTCTAGAACAGTCTGTTGTGCAGTGAGACTTGATTTCAGTTGACTGTCTTTTTTTCTTTCTTACTTCAGATTTTAGTGGATAATTCACATCAAAAGTGGCATGAATTGTCTGAAAGTGTCGTTCAACATAATGTTTTTTCGGCACTGCAATACTACAACCACACAACAAACAAACGCATTTGTTTTTCAAATTAACGAAAAAATATGATTCCTCCAGTCAATGTTATAATTATAGGTTCGTTATCTTTTACAGCATCCGTGGTCGAGGGGTAAAGCTCTAGACTAGTAAGTCGGACGTCGCGGGTTCAAATCCCGGCGTGCGCAAGTAAATTTTAATTGATTACCATGTGATATTTTACAATTTACTCACCAGAATTCAGTTCAAACGTTGCTTTAAATGGCTTTAGCCTTTTTTGATGACCATATCAGAATAGCCAGGTACTTCCCCATCTTCCTTTTTCCATCTTTTTCCTCTCTCGGCCTTCAGCCTTATAACATACCCCATTTGGGAATGCCATAGTCTCACTGGCTCCAGATGATTAGAAGTAGTTGGGACTGTTGTGGTATATTTTGATGATGTGATTGTAAAGCTGCACATCTTGATACAGGAATGCCCTAGTGAGATGTGCAGAGTATGAAACTATTTTTTGAATAAAATAAAAAACAGGAATTTCAGAGATTACAATAAAAAATAATTTATTCCACGTTTGAGTTTGAAATAAATCTTGTTGGACGCGTTGCCAGACGGAGGCGTTGTTTTGATGTCATCTGTAGTACAAAACCGTTGTTTTGATGTCATCTGTAGTAAAAAACCGTTCACCGTTAAAAATATAAGTTTTGTACTGAAAATGAAAATTCTTTATGAAAATATTTATAGATTTTTTAAAATTAATTTTACGCCCGTAATATGTACATACAAACGAACCCATCATTTATGGTAAGGAAAACACTACGATTTGTCCCTAAATGTAAATATAATATAACAAATCACAAATTAGAAATTATTACCTTCACTTATATCTAAATATTCAAAATAACATCCGTACCTAGTTTATAAGTGGTAAAGTTTTTAAACTTAAATATTTCCATCATTTTCAGAACACCCTGTGTAAAAAAATATCTATGCTGTAATCGCCAATCTCCAATCGCCAGTCAAAATTCAGAATCGAAGAGTTATGCCCGTTGTCGGCCCACCTTCCCTGTTTTCTATGAAAAAAGGCGCATTATTTTCTAGATTAATTTGAATATTAACTTCAACTTTATTTATGAAATTATTTAGATCATGACTACTGAAAAACGATGAATATACTCCCTCCTAATTATTGCCAAAGGATATTACACAAGATTGTGTCATTAACATCCTTTAATAAGCTAAACAAATTGGGGGACCCTAGCGACCCCCCTTCGTATCTTATGTGATGTTGACGAAAAGGTTAAGCTGATGAAAATCTGTTTTTCCCCTTATAGGTGATTGAAATGCAGGTAGATGAAATTTTCCCTTTAACAAAATTTTGTCCAGAGTCTTCAGAACTTTACGTTGCTCACCACCCACTTTTCAAGTGTTTTTTTCTTCAACTCATAAAATGCAATTATTGTGATTTTGTAAAAATAGATTTACTGTCATCAAATTTCATGCATGCATTTATATTTTCCATTGTATCGTTATGATTTATTATCAAGACAAATTGATGTTTTATCAATGAGACCTGTTAATTTATCATGAGGGAAAAATCAATTTCTCTGGTAATCACTGCTCTAGATTGAGCTAGCCGATGAAAGCGCCTTTGCTGTGGTTTGCTACTCGCTAGTGAAAAGCAGGTGGCGATACAAACGAGACACATTATAGACTGGATAAGATTATTGGTTCCTGATAACGAGGTGAGTATTCGTTAAATAGTACGGAATGTGCTGGCAAAGACAGAAAGCGACCGACTGTGGGAGGAATTTAATCACTTACATATCTTTGGAAAGAAGTTTACAAATAGTTGCGGAATGGGATGAAATGAAATGCCAAGGGAGAGGTGTTTTCTACAGTATATATTATTTCAAATGCAGTATGCATCTATTTAAAAAGAGGCTAGTAATTTATAATTCAGTTCTGATATATAATATGCATGACAGTGAAGCATTGGTAAAGAAAGGACGTAAGTAAACTGAAAAAAAGTTAGATTGCGATAACTGATGCGTGTTTATTGCGTTCAAATCATGACTACATAGTGAGTGAGGAAATCCAAAAATATTGCACATTTCCACATTAATTTATTACACGGTTATACGTGGAGTTTCCGCATATACCTCTCAGAGATGTAATTTCTAAATCATTTAGAATACTTGAATCCTTCCTCTGACATTTCCATGACTCACAACAAATATCAGGGTGTTTTTGTTATATGTTTTTGGGGTGTCATTCCGTGTTGCGCTAAGTCCTTCTTCAGCCAAAGTTTCGGACAACGTTACAGTGTCTATCATCAGGGAAAATGTGTAATTGATTTTTTTTTCTAGATTCTTATATTCCATGAAGTGGTGAATCATTTAAATTTACTGAATTTAAAGTTAATGTTCTTTATACAAATAGAACGGCGTCATATGCGCCTCAAAATTTTTACCTCATATGGTTTATTTAAATATTACCTGGCTTTTATAGACTTAGAGGCCTTGTATTTTCTCGGTAGGGAAAAAAATTGTTACCTAAAAACCCTACTAAAATTGCATGTGTCATTCAGCATCAGCACCAGCCGCGACCTACAGCGGCCATATACTACATACGTGTCTGTTTGTGTTGTGTTGGGATCGGGGAGGAAATTTGGCTGCGTCCTATTGTTGGAATCCTTCCGCATTTGCCTTTGGGAGTAAGGAAAACCGCAGAAAACCTTATCCAGGAAGGAGCGGCCGATAGTCAACTTGAAACATATACGGCCTTCAGTAACATCGGTATATGATGTCCTGCATTTTGTGGTATGTGTGTGTGTGTCTGTTTTTATGTTGATATATACTTATGGGAAGATAGAAAATAAACATACATATACATACAAATTATAAAATATTATATAAATATATAAATAGATATATAAACATTATATATTTAGGAAGGAAGTCGGGAGTTTAGGAAATACCTACTGCTCGCTATTCGTCCGCGTCTGATTCTGGTTCGTGTCATATGTGATCATGGTCCATGAGGATGTGTTTGGGTAGTCTGTGTGAATATTTGAATGTCAGGTCGCTCGGAGCATTGTATTTTTTTTTTTATATTAACTCCACACAGGAGGCCCTGAAGAAAATAATTTCCCTCAAGGCCTATGTCATCTTTGGGGATGCTGTGTGGAGGGTCTTTTTGAGGAGAGGAAGGAGTAAACATGGGTCTTGAAGAGTCCCATGTTGTAGGAGGGAGGAAACACAGAGGCCAGCAGTTCGTTCCACAGCCGAGCTGTTGAACTTAAGAACGAATCGTAGAAGCGACCCGTTCTCATGTGACAAGTGTCAACCGTGTATAAATGTTGGGCACGCGTTTGGCGTGTATCCCGACTACAAACCGGTGTCAAAGGGATCAATGACGCTAGTTCCTCAGAGCATCTTCCATTGTAATACCGATAGAACAAGGACAGCATACTTACCTGACGCCTGTGCTCTAAAGATTGCAGTCCGTTTGTTAAGATTGGGGAATCTATCAAACGGACCGCCCGTTTTTGCACAGAGTCAGGGGTTTTTTTCAGGTATTAAGGGGCTCCGGACCAGAGATGGCTGCCAAATTCGACAGTAGGGCGCACTTGCGATTTGTACAGGGTCAGCAGTTGTGTACTATTAAAGTATCTGCGGGCCCTGTACAGTACGCCCAGCTTCTGAGAGGCCAGCTTTACTCTGGCTTCGATGGAGCCCCCATACCTGAGCTGGTCACTTATAGTTACACCAAGCATATCAATGGAAGGCCTGTTCGGAAGATTGCTTCCGTTGAAGGAGACTAGATTATCATTTAGATCCCTTTTAGACGTAATCAGACAGGATTGGGTCTTTGAAACATTAAATTCGACGAGATTATTTTTACCCCAGGAGGAAATACTCTCGAGATAACCGTCCATTCTCTGCTTCAAAGCCCTCCGAGCCGTTGGAGTTTGTGTGCCCTTTGGGGGCTTGTCAAACAAAAAGCTATCATGAACTGTACTGTCATCCGCGTAGCAATGAATCGGTGCATATGTCAAAAGGTCATTGATGGGCAACAAAAACAAAGTCGGAGACAGAACCGATCCCTGTGGGACGCCAGCATTTATAGAGTGTGAGGATGAGGTGAAACCGTCAGCAACTGCCTGAATCGACCTATCCCTTAAAAAGTCAGCAATCCACATACACAGGGATGCGGGAAGTCCGTAAGAAGGCAATTTGTTGACAAATCCTCGGTGCCAGACCCGGTCAAAGGCCTTGGATATGTCTAGTGCGACCGTTTGGGTCTCACCGTGACGTTCCAGGCACCGCCCCCAAACATGCGACACATACTCGAGAAGATCACCGCACGAGCGGTTCCGCCGGAATCCGTATTGACGGTCGTTGATAATTTTGTTCTTCTCGAGGTATGTGAGCAGTTTGTCGTTGATCACACGTTCCATCACTTTGGACAGAACTGATGTGATCGCTATGGGGCGGTAGTTGGCCGGGTTGGAGCGGTCACCTTTCTTGGGAATAGGGTGAATGACCGCTTTTTTCCAACCAGAGGGCACAGTGCCACACTTCAGGGACATTTTGAAGAGCTTTGTCAAAACTGGAACTATTTCCGCAGCACACCTCTGCAATACCAGGGCACGTATTCCATCAGGTCCACTAGCTTTGTTAACATCGAGCCCCCGTATAACGTGGAGTACATCCCGATGCCGGATCTTCAGCTTTTTCATATAGAAGCCGCAGTGAGGAACCGACGGCGGAACAGCACCTCCGTCATCGAGGGTCGAGTTTTCCGCAAACATTTTCCCTAATAAGTTAGCCTTTTCGGTGGCGGTGTTTGCTAGTGAGCCGTCAGGTCTGGTAAGAGGTGGCAAACTGGGTTTGCTAAAATTCCGACCTATTGAGCCCGCAAGGGACCAGAATGCTCTGCTGCCATGCGGGCAGGCAGCCAGCTTTTTGCTGATCTGCAGGTCGTGTTCAAATTTTGACCTATTAATGATTCTCTTGCATTCTTTTGCCGATTTGTTGTATGCTGATCTGCTTTCGGGCATTCGAGATGTGTTGTAGGCTCGGTAAGCCGCGTTTTTTCGTCGAACTGCTTCGGAGCATTGTCGACTGAACCACGGCTTTGAGCCCACACCAGTTTCTTTAGTGGTCGATTGTATGAAGCCATCCATCGCCGATTTGATGACTTTACCAATCTCCTGGGCACATCTTGAAGGGTCCGAAGTCCGAAAACAAACAGCTGACCACGGAAAAGCGTTGAAATGGGCCCGCATACCGAACCAATCTGCTGACCTATAGTGCCACACTTTTCTCCTCAGCCTCTCATTGGTTGGTCTGAGGCTAACGAGGATTGATGTCGTCACTAGGCAGTGGTCAGGTGATCCCAGAGGCGCTGTGACGTCAATCTTATAACCGTGTGGCACAGTTGTTAAGAATAGGTCTAACAGATTGGAACGGTGAGTCTGGACATCAGGAACCCTTGTAGGCTCCTGAACCAGTTGCTCTAATCCGTATCAAATGGCAAAAGATTCCGCCTGTCGGCCAGCCGAGTCCGTTGGGCCAGAGAACGTCAACCATGGTTCGTTATGAACATTGAAGTCCCCCAAAACAATAAATTTGGCCGAAGGGTAGCGGGGCAAGAGATCATCAATAGTATCTCTTAAATGTTTGAAGAGCTCGGAAGTGTCTAATGTCTGATGTATTGTCCTATGTCTCGTATGAGTGCGTGTTTGCAAAGTCTGAGTGATTTGTAAAAGCGTTCAGTCAGTCTGTGTGTGAATTCGTATAGAGTTGGAATTTGTTCTTGTTCGTGTAATCTCTTCAAGTTTGTTCTGAGTCTCGTGTTGTATGTGATTTTAATGCAGAGATTTTGAAGTGTTTTTAGTTTCGTGTGGTCTGTGTGTGATATGCTGCTCCATACGGGAATCGCATAAAAGAGTACCGGGCAAATGAGCGAGTAGTAGATGAGGAGTTTGGTTTGGGGAAGTAGCGGACTCCGTCTATTGAAAATTGGCTTCATCATGCCGATCGCTTGTCGCGTGCGCGTGTGCATCTTGGCTTGGTGAGATTTCCAGTTGAGGCGCGAGTTCATGGTCAGGCCCAGATATGTCACTTCATCTTTCCATTCAATATTGTGTCCTCCCATTTCGATGTTAAAGTCAGGTGTTCTATTTACAAGTTTTCTCGTGAACATGATGGCTTCGGTTTTCGCCTCGTTCTGTTTTAGGCGCCATTTTTTGTAGTACTCTACGAGCGCGTCGAGCGCCTTCTGTAGGTAAATAGCGGCCATATTTGCTTTCAGCGAAGAAACGTAAAGTTTGACGTCATCTGCATAGATAGACAGATTGCATTTATTGTCTCGGGGGATGTCATAGGTGAACAGAATGAAGAGGAATGGTCCCAGTAAACTTCCTTGTGGCACGCCTTTTGGAATCTCACGCGTTGAAGATAGCACGTTCCTTATGAACACTCTGAACGATCTATTCTTCAGGTATTCTTGTACCAGCCTCGTTAGGTATATGGGCGTGTTAGTGCGGTGCAGCTTATGCACGAGCCCGTCTATCCAAACGGTGTCGAATGCCTTCTCTAGGTCGATGAGCTCAGCGGCGGTGAAGCGATGTTCGTTAAATTTTCTTGCGATAAATTTCGCTACCCTGGTTAGTTGATGGGTTGTGGAGTGCCTCTTTCTGAAGCCGAACTGCTCGTCTGGCAAAATCTTGTTGTCGTCGTGGTGTGGGACAAGCCTGTTGAGTATAATTTGTTCAAATACCTTGCTCAGCGTAGATAATAGGCTAATCGGCCGGTAACAAATCTGGGGAAAATGCCCGGTTATGAGGCAGGCATTGAACAATTTTGTTGTGTAGATGATGGCTTTTTGAGGGAGATTTTTGAGTAGAATGTTGTGAATTTGATCGCTTCCCGGCGCCTTGTTCGTTTTGAGTCGTTTGATTGTGACCGCAATCTCGCTCGGCGTAGCAAAATGAATATCTTCAGCGTTTGTCTGCTCTGTTTCGCTCAAGTCTCGTAGAGAATCAGCTACGATCCGGTCCGTAACCGGGTTGAAAAGGCCGTCTGTAGCGGCGTAGGCTCTCTCGAACCCATCGGCGAGTGTGTCTGCTTTTTCTTGTAGCAAGAGCGCCGTCCCTGAGCCGTTCAATTTCGATAGCGGGGGGATTGTGAAATCTTTGTGTCTCAGCGCGCTAGCCATTTTCCATAGGGAATTATCCTTCGGCGTGGGCCTATTGGGGGGCGCGTGGGGGCAGGACTGGGTCCTGTTGCCCAAGAGGGGCCTGCTACGGGCTCCGTAATCTTGGTGGCGTCGAGCGTCGTGGGAGCCGTAGAGTTGGATGGTCTCCGGGTCCTTGGGTCCTCGGGGCGGGGCTGTGGTGCGGGGACCGTAAGGCGCACGGTCCCGGTCTTCCTACGAAGCGTTATTTGATGGGCGCTGGGTGGTACCACGACCGGGGAGTCCTCGTGGTCTGCGGAGAGCATCCTCGTCGGGAACATCTTAACTTGTGGTAATCGGTGCCTCCTCTTAAAAAAAGAGCACGTCTTTGGTGCTTGCGGGCGGTTTGTTAGAGTCAGCGTGGATCTGCGTTAGTTGAGTGTTTTTGCGTGAAAGTGTTGCCTTGATAAAGGCAGTTGGGGGCGCGAGCGCCTGCTCAGTGGGCCGGCGGGATTCCTCCGGCCGGCAAAAGTGACGGGGCCTGGCTGATTACTCAAGCCAGACAAAAAAACTTTTGTGGTTGTATCGCAAACCAAAAAAACTCCAATTCCTTTCCTTTCTCTGATTTGTCTCTTTCTCTTTGTCTCTTTTCTGTGTAATTGATAGTGGTGAAAGTGTGTTTAAGTACGTCTGTGCGATACCGTGTTGCCAACTCACTACTCTGCGAGCAGGTTTTACAGTAAAATTTATTTAAAATGATTTTCTGCGTTTAGCTTTGATGTAGCCGTCAATTACCGGATACCAAGAACTTTTAAGCTTAGCTCCGTCGTCTTTATTGATATTAATGAGATTTTTGTGAATTTAGATTAAATAATATTATTTTATTAGAATTCTATAGCTGTCAAATTCTTTGCTTGTTTATTACCTACTCAAATAATGGAATCACCTCCAGAGTAATAAAATACACCGTTGTCAAGGCAGCTTGATATTTCTACCATGAAAAAGGTTTAATAAAAATTTATCAATCGCATTTTCAAAACAATTCAAACTTTTGCTCGTTTTATTTTAAGATACATTTTTTGCTTGTTTTTCGATAGTCAAATCGTAAAAAAACATCGTTAAGTAGAAACGTACCAATTATATTTTTTCTTTGCCGATTGAGTGGAAGGTATAAAGCTGTAATTTGTTTTTTAGTTTAATTTTATGTAATGTGGGTGTTTTTTTTACGAAAAGGCAAAATTAAAATATTTAAGAGTTCTGTTGTTCTTGTTCTTAGTTCTTCCTACACGAATTTCATATTACTTGCAGCTGTTTTGCAATACAATATATTCATGTTGAATCCTATTTTTGCTTAAATTACTTAATTCGTTTTAATTTTTTTACTGAATACGTTAGTTTCACCATTTAAGATAAAGTTAAAGTTAAATTTTATCATATTATGTGCAAATACATTGTCCAATTTATTAACCAATTCCAACCCAAAAAAAAAAACTTACTTATGATCTGGCCCGTATGTTTAATATTTGTCTTAATCAAAACTATTTTAAATTTAACGATGTTACATAGCAGTAAAATGAAGGTTTACCTAAGAGCCCTCTTTTTCTGATATCTTTATGGATAACCTGCAAAAACGTATTTTTAGTTATAACTCACGTTTGTTAAAAATGTGTTTATGTGGAAAGGATATATGTTGATGACAAATTTTGTATATGGAAAGGTACTGAACCACAATTTACCCCCTTGTCACTCATAAACTTTTTGGGTTTCACTATCGACAATAGTTTTTTCTCTTGAATTGCAAATTGTAAAAACTGTGAGTTCTTGATTTTTCCATCTAAGGCAAATAAAATCAATCAGGAGATACCTTCCCTCTGATGGAGCAAAATCACTCATAAATTCGTTCGTCGTCTCGCGTATGGACTATTGCAATAGTGCATATATGCCGGCCTACCTCAGAAACAAATCAATAGAATCCAATCAGTGTTTACTGCTGCGGCGAGAATGATTTTTGGTTTCGACAAAACTTAAGACAGCTTACACAAAGGTCAGCAGATCTAGATGTTAATAATCGTTTAATCAAACTTTCTAGGTCAAATCGAGTCATACTATGATCGCTCTTTTTGTGTAACTGGCCCGCTCATCTGTAAAAGACTTCCCTCAGCTCTTAATAATCTCCAGAATTTGGCTGGATTTAAACGGGCTTTAAAAACAAAATTATTTAAAAAATCTTACCTTCCATAAATCTTTAATTCTTTTCGATATTTTATCATTAGCCGCATAAACTTCCGGTAGTTGTTTGGTTTCGGTTGCCTCCTTGTACTTTTTAAAATGGCTGCTCAGAAGATTCTCATTTCTGAGCACAAACTGCCTCCTGTTTTATATTATGTTTTAAGTTTTAATATTCTTGTTTTGTCCTGTCCTGCTGTTATTGTTATTCTAAGTTTTATCATCATTTTGTTAAACAAAGTGTTAGTGTATTGTATTTAGTGTTATAATATAAAGTCTGTATTGGGTAAGGCACACTGTAGGAATACTTTTTAAAACGTGACCACTTATACTAAATTACCATTTTTAAGTTAGTTATAGTTAGGCGCACTTGAAGTGAAATGACACCAAACTGCGCTATATAAATGCCATGTTATTATTTTATTATTATTAAACTTATTTCATAACAAAATTCAGTTCACAGTAAAAGTAGGTACTAATTGTAGTATAAATTTCATAGATCTATCCCTTTCAATAGATAATTTTAAAATAGCGTTTTCATAAAATAACCAACTAGAGCTATTTTGTTTTTTGTAATATACTCGTATTAATGGTCCTCGTTAAATGCCCTACTCTCTAATGACAGATATTTTTATGAAAAAAATTATCATGAAATGATTATATATTTTCAGAATATTTATCAATCTTCCTTCTTGGGCATTCTTATCTTGATGCTTTAAAAATGTATTGTAAACAATGTCGTGCACTTGCAATTTACATAAAAAAATATTTAGAAAATAAAATTTCACTCATTTTTGTACTGAATACAAAGATTTTGTACTTAAGATATTCTTAAAATCACGTAATACGGGACTTACCCGTACAATATTAATAATTAAGTGACAAACGTTTGCTGATAATAAATCTTGATTGTGTCGAGATTATGAATTTGATTCCAAAGCAGGGAATAAAATGAGGAAAAATGAATGCATAATAATTTTTGTACCGTTTTCTTTTGGGAAAATTCACTTTATTTATTGAAACAACCAAAATATACATACTCTCTGGTAAATTGTGTGCAGTCAAAATCTGCTATATAAACATCTAACAAGTGTAACTATGCAAACAGATTCTATCATATTAACATCTAACAAGTGTAAATATGCAAACATAATCTATCATATTAACATCTACCAAGTGTAACTATGATAACATGGAAATATCTTGAAATACGTAATTGTTGTGTATAAAGCTTCGGGCTTTCATACACAGATGGCAGTGCTCTTATTTTTAGCCTCCGACGACAGAGGGCGTCTCAGCTTTAGGTTAGGTTTGATTGGAATCCCACTGGGAGACCGAATCTAGCGAGTACCGATAAAGGTTGACCAATGCGGTTATATTGTACACGCGATATTCTAAATAAACCAGTTAATAACAAGTAACCTATTTATTACTGAAAGAGGTATCTTCCATCCAAGGTGTGTTGGGAGTCTGTGGCAAGAAGTCCACGGCTGTATATCCTGAAGGATAGAACATCACAGATGGCGCAGTCGAAGGATAACTGGTGAATTTTTTTTTTTTTTGTTGTCACACGGCAGCAGAATTTTGTCAACCAGGAACGTGAGGGCTAAGTCACGGGGTGACTTCCAATTATGTTTTCCTTCGTGGAGAAGGGAGACAAGATTGGTTATCCAGGGCCGTGGAGGCCTAGGATCGACAATTTCTGTTCTAGGAATTAAGAGGCAATTTACCAGAGGACCATTTTAACAAAGGAAAATAATCCATTGCCAAGGCGAGCGGAGGAGCTAATTTGGAACAGTAAAACATTGCCAGGACGTGCGGTGTTTGCAGCATTTATCTATTGCCAAGGCGAGCAGTGGATAATAACAACTTTTGAAGGAATTTTTGAAAGACTGGCGGCGGAAAGAAGAGTTCCTGAGTTAAGTAGTTGTTTTTTTTGTTGGAGGTTATTGTTCCGGGTTTTGTTTTTTTTTTTCTTGTGTGTTTTTATTGTGGTCTGTGCTTCGTGTAGATATGGAATCGGGAAGAATTCCGAGTTTTAATCATCTCGAGGGAGATTGGTTCGTGTTTAAGCTTCGTCTAGAACAGTTTTTCGTTATAAATGATGAGATTAACGCGGATAAAAAAAGGGCGTTTCTGTTAAATCTTTTGGAGCCGGATACACTCTCTTTGTTGATAAATTTGTGTTTTCCACTTAGAGTTACGGACGTATCGTTTGAAAAATTATGGGCACTTCTTGAAAAACATTGCAATAAAAAGCGTTCAGTATTCAAAGAACGCGAAGTATTTTTTTCAGCAAGACAAGAGGCGGGCGAATCCATTAAAGATTTTGGGGTTAGATTACGATCTTTGTCAACTTATTGTGAATTTGACGCTAGGTTGGAGAAAAATTTAGTAGATATGTTTGCCATTGGATTATTACCGGGTCGCATTAAAGACAAGATTTACTTGGAAGGGCTGAAATTGTCACTTAGCGAACTAGAGGAAATAGCAAATAGTATGTCAGTTTTAGACGTTCCAAATAATTCAGTTAAATCAGAGGTTAACATCATCAGTAAGAATACTAGCAATAGGCATTTTTCTAAGGGCAATAAACAAAAGTTTGCCGCGAGTTCATCTGTAAACAAACCGACGTATACAGTACCATCGAGTGCGAAAACCCAGTGCCGAATTTGCAAGAAAACGGGTCATTGTACTAATTCATGCAAATTTCGCAATGCGAGATGCTACAAATGCAATGAAGTAGGTCATCTGCAAAAATATTGTGTGAATAATAACTTTTCAAATAGTGTAAATCCAATTGTTGAGGATTTTTGTTGTAATAATCATGTGATAGCTTCAATAAAACCGTTCACAGCAGACATTATAATTAACGACAAGCATTTAAGAGCGATGGTCGATTCGGGATCTTCGTTAAGTGTAATGCAGGAAGAAATCTTTAAGCGTCATTTTGGTTCATTAAAATTATTGGCGGATAACCGTATCATTACTGGGTACGCAGGGAATCCTTTGAAAGTTATTGGCAAAGTTATTTTTGACGTGAAGTTCAAAAATAAAAACAATAATGTTACATTTATAATTGTTGTGGGAGGTTCAGATCTAATTGTAGGTAGAGATTTCATGGATATTTTTGGGTTAGAAATCGCTTCAGTACAAAATACAATTAATTCGGTGGACCCTGAAGAGGAATATAAGGATAATTTTATTCGTGAATTTCCGGATGTTTTTACTGAAAAGCTGGGTAAATTTAATAAATTTAAGGTGTCTTTTAAGGTTAATAAAGATGTGAGTCCAATTTTTTTTAATGCTAGGCCGGTTCCCTTTTCAATTAAAGAAAAAATTGAGGCGGAATTAAAGTCAATGGTAAAAGACGGGATAATATCACCGGTCACGAGTAGCAATTTTGCATCACCGATAGTATCTGTCGTAAAGAAGAACGGTAACATTAGGGTTTGCGCTGACTTCAAAAGAAGTCTTAATCTGATTACAAATTTGGAAAAATATCCATTACCCAAGATAGAAGAGGTTATTCATAAGATAAGTTCAGGTAAATTATTTGCGAAACTGGATCTAAAACAAGCATACTGTCAGTTAGAATTGGAGGAACATTGTAAAAGATTTACATGCATTAATACGCATTTGGGATTATTCCAGTTTAATAGGCTGGTCTTCGGTTTTAAATCGGCACCGGCAATTTTTGCGAGAACTATAGCGAGTTGTTTGCAAGGATTAAAAGGCGTGGCTTTTTATTTAGATGACATTATAATTTCAGGGATCAATGAGCGGGATCTTAAGAATAATATTTGCGCGGTGTGTAATCGCTTAAGAGAATGTGGTTTATGCGTCAATACGGAGAAATGTGAATTTTTTGTTAAAACAATTGATTTTTTAGGATACGTAATTTCGGAAAAGGGTATTCAACCTCAAAGTGACAAATTAGAAGCTATTAAAAAAGCACCGTATCCAGCAGATGTTCAACAATTAAAAAGTTTATTAGGATTTTTTAATTTTTATAGGAATTTCATTCCGAATATGTCTTCAATCTGCGAACCGTTACATAATTTCTTAAAGAAAAATACGAGGTTTGAGTTCGATCAGAGGTGTTCAGACGCTGTGGACAAGATTAAATGCCTAATGAGTAGTAATAGGATATTAACTAATTACTTTCCTAATTTACCTATTAAGCTATATACTGATGCAAGTAGCTCGGGGCTCGGAGCTTCCTTGTTCCATAGTTTCGCGGATGGATCGTTGAGACCAATTGAATTTGCGTCTAGAAGTTTAACAAGTGCGGAAAAAAAATACAGCATCCTTGATTTGGAAGCTTTGGCTATTGTTTTTGGGTTAAACAAGTTTTTTTCGCTATTTATATGGAAGAGAATTTACATTGTGTAGAAAATATGCCACTAATGAGGATTTTAGGAGAAAATAAACACATACCGGTGTTAGCAGCTAATCGGTTGCAACGTTATGGGATCATCTTGGCAGGGTTCTCATACAAAATTGAGTACGTCAAATCAGCTAATAATCATGCGGATTATTTATCGCGTTTGCCGTTGGAAAACTCAGAGGAAAAATCGGAAGACGATCTAGGTTCCGATTTCATAGGCTATATAGAAAAGTGTGAACACTTAGATGTAAAGCGTATAGTCGCAGCGACAGGCTCAGACCCAGAAATTCAAGGAATTTTAGGGCATCTTCGTAGAGGGTGGCCCAAGTGGGTAAATCGCGACAGTTTTTTATGGAAATTCTGGATTAAAAGGAATGAATTATCTATTGAAAATGATTGTTTGTTTTGGCAACATAGAATTATAATTCCAAGTTCGCTTCAGAGTATAGTTTTAGATTTGTTACACAGATCGCATTTGGGCATTGTAAAAATGAAGGGATTAGCCAAAGGTTATTTTTGGTGGCCGTCAATGAACAAGGACTTAGAGAAAATCGTTCAAAGTTGCAAAGATTGTGCAGCAGTTAGGCCGTTACCACCTAAGAGTCATTTATCAGTCTGGCCTAATTCAGGATCAGCATAGAAGAGGCTGCATCTGGATTATTGTGGGCCAATTTCGGGGAAAATGTTTTTAGTTATTTGCGACGCTTTCTCAAAATGGGTAGATTGCGTGGAAATACCGAAAGCAGACTCAAGTCATACGATTAATGAGTTGAAGAGAATTTTTTCAAATTTTGGGTACCCGGACTGTATTGTAACTGATAATGGAACCGTTTTTACTAGTCAGGAGTTCAAAGATTTCTTAGAGTATAATAATATTGAGTTTTTAACAACGCCAGTGCGTCATCCCCAAAGCAGTGGGCAGGCTGAAAACTCGGTAAAAACAGTGAAGAATTTTTTAAAGAAAATTTTTGTTAATAACATACTTAAGTCAAATTATAAAGATAGATTATATGAATTTTTAAGTGATTATAGGAATATTCCACATTCCACAACTGGAATTGAACCCTCAGTGCTAATGTTTGGTAGGAGATTAAAATCAACCTTTAGTAGCCTTTTACCTAAAAGTTTTGAAGAAAATGTAGCAACCTCGACAGAGAATTTAGCGAATGCGAATATTAATAAAGGTCAGGTAAATCAGTTTAGGAATTTCAGTGGGGTTGTTTGTAGAAGTTTTCAGATAGGTCAGAAGTGTTTAGCGAGAGACTTCAGACAAGTGAATAAATGTTCTTGGGCAAAAGGAATTGTTGAAAAAAGACTTGGAAAAAAACTGTATATTATTAAAATTGTGGGGACACAGATGTCGTGGAAAAGGCATATTGATCAACTGAGAGGATGTCCGCAGCACAGGGAGGAAGAGGCAGAGAGTGAACCTTTCGCGTCTGATATGACGAAATGCTGGGCAGATGAGGTTGACACGTCACTCCTTTTGAGAGATTTTAACCGGTGTTCTCTTGATTTCAGGTCTCCAGGGAGAAACAGAAGCCCACCACAAAATGAACCAGCACCATGGGCGGGACGACTTCGTCCCAGACGTCTTTGAAATGACCTCCAGGGAAAGAATCAGCTACTTATAGAGTCAACATCTTTTTGGAGTAGAGTCAGTGCTTAATGAATTATTTAATTTTGTGTGTAATGATATATTTTCAAATATTTAGTTCTTGATTTTAATAATATTGATTTTAGTGACATCTGTTTGCGATTGTATAGATTCGTGATTTTAAAAATAATACTGTAACAATGAAATATCGTAGACAGGTTTCTAGTTTAGCAGGGGGAAGATGTTGTGTATAAAGCTTCGGGCTTTCAGACACAGATGGCAGTGCTCTTAGTTTTAGCCTCCGACGACAGAGGGCGTCTCAGCTTTAGGTAAGGTTTGATTGGAATCCCACTGGGAGACCGAATCTAGCGAGTACCGATAAAGGTTGACCAACGCGGTTATATTGTACACGCGATATTCTAAATAAACCAGTTAATAACAAGTAACCTATTTATTACTGAAAGAGGTATCTTCCATCCAAGGTGTGTTGGAAGTCTGTGGCAAAAAGTCCACGGCTGTATATCCTGAAGGATAGAACATCACAGTAATGTAGCAGAAAATTTGTTTGCTTGTGTCGGAAATAGCAAAAAATCTCGAACGGCGAAACACAGTGCGTTGTCACTATGTATTATCTACGTAATCAGATAAGTTAAAAGGGTTCATAATGATAAAAAAGTGTATTTTAACTTAAAAAATCCAATAAATGAATACGTATAGTATGTTGTAACAGGTGAGAATGAAAAGAACTGGATTAATCAACGTCACGCCAGAATACCAAATCTCCTAATGTATCTCCTTGTCGTCTTATCAGATTAGTTAATCGGATTGAAATAACAGCTTTCCTTAGATGTTCGCTTTGAAAACTAACTTAATGATTTATTGAAAGTCTTATATATTGAACGGTGCTCGAGCCCATCAGTCAAACTTGCTGCATATGTGGTAAAGCGTAACAGAAGCTTCAACTTGCACGTAATAGAAAAATATTAAACATTACTATGTGTTAAAAAAAACTATTTATACTAGTTTTATAGAATTAACTCAATAATTTACATAAATTTAAACTATGTATTTTATTTAATAAATATATTCCCACCAGTAAATTATGCATAGCAATATAATAACGGACATGCTAATCTGTAGCATTCGAGAAGAATCCATTGAATAATTTATAATAAGCAACTCGACGCTACTTAGGTACGTACTTGCTACTTGCTACTTAGGTACGTATTTGCAGCCGAAATCAAAACAAAGCAACTTACCTGCTTCAAGTATCTACTCGCGACAATACTATCGCGCAGTCAGTCTGGGACATTACGAGAACTCGTCAGAAGGTTCGAGTCTGCCGCCTATGCATAATTGCCGCGCTGTTGAAGATTCTTGAAACACACAGACTGTGCGAGTGCCTAGGATTTAGTTGCCATTTAACTACCTGCTGTTGCCACCGGCCGAACAGTATAAATAAGCCCGACGCAGCGAGTCAGTCGGTCAGTCATCAGTCCGCCGTCATTTAACAAAAATCAACGAGTGATAATTCGCGCTCCTCTTACTAGCGCAAAGGACAATATTCCCGGTTTCGCCCGTACCATCATGGACTCTATCGGGACATCATCATAGCGCCTTGTCCAGATCGCCGTCCCTGGCAAGCGCTACTCGGATTACAAGCGCCCTGGTTCCAGCGTCTCTGACCAGCGCTTCTTCCACGCCACCATGACCACCACGAGGACACGCAGCATTCTCACTGGTCTACGCCGCTCCCGCTCAACTCCCTACAAGGTCCGCCGCACCTTCAGCATTTTTTGTCAGCACTGGAGTATTGATTCCTCAGATCGCCAGTGCCTGAAAGTCATCGAGTCCCGGTCACCAGCGCCCGGAGTCGACTCACTGACCCGCGCTTGACCAGCATATCACCGCAGCGACTGGAGTATTCAACATCTGTCCTACGTCATCTCCTCGTCACGGCAACTGACTCAATAAACACTGTGACCTTCACGACATCGCCTTTTATTTCGTGCTCTCACCTGATCCCCAAAAGTCTATTTTATTTTTAGAATGGATTTGATATTTTTTGTTTACCATATTAAGTGGATATGACATTCATAAACTATTTGGGCTCTGGTAATTATGGTTTCGCATTATTTTCCTAGCTGTAATATTGCATACATTGTACAGTATTTGGTATGATACTTTTCTGGAAAAAAAATTGTAAATTGTAATGTTCTCTCCCCTCTAAAAGCGTTTCCTATGTCACCGTTAAAAAAATTATGTTCAAGTACTAGCTACGCTAGTCTATCTTCTTTGCTAATTATTTAGCTATTTATGGCTACGTAAACGTTGCGATTGTCATCAACCTATCAATATTATCGAATTAATCAGTCACGTTGTGTAATTTTTATGGTTTGTGGTAACTTTTTTCATTAAGATAAAGGCGTATTAAATTCTGTATGATTCCCCTGCCTAAGCAATCTGTTCACTACCCCTTTCCCTCCCTCTCTATTTTTTTCTTCTTTATTCTAGAATTTGGAGAGGTAAGTGCAATCCCACACATTCCATAATACATTTCCACACATTCCTGTTATAAAATAGAGGGATTTGTGAGAATATATTTATAGATTAGAATAAAAATAAAACAAATTCAAAAATAAAAATTAAACAAAGAAATACCAAAAAATGAGGGTGGTATCATACGATTATAAATATTCAACCACCTTGGTTTTTACTAGAGCGGTTTGAGGGGGTTACGATTTTGGGGGGCCAACATCTTTCTCCAATGCTCCTCGATGCGCAATCGAGGAGCGTTGGAGAAAGGTCATTTCTGGAGTTGTTGATCCTTCCCCTTAGTTCTGCCATCCTGGTTCTTATTAGAGCTGCAAATCCGGGAACTCGCCCTTCCATGAACATTGAAGAGGCACAGCAGTGCCTGGGAAGTCCGAACATCATGCGGTATTGTAATGAACTTGCCCCGGGATATATTTTTTCTGTTTATTGTAGGGATTAATGAATTCTGGTCTCTCAAATCAAAACGTGGACAGAGGTGACATCTAGTGAAGATACTAGGTACATTAAGAGGTCAGGGGCGTGATAATTTTTTTTTGATCTACGCCAAAGGATGAAATGCCACCAATTAGAGGAGTCGGTGATAGTTCACATTATACAAGCAACACCCACCGTGTGGAGTTATTATCATGGGAAATATTTTTTTAGTATTATCTCACAAAATCTCCAGATGTCGGAGTAAGGCTATTTTAAAACAAGTGTTTAAATTTACGATGGTAGGAAAAAACTAGGAATATGCACTGTGATTATGAGAGACCTCCGTGTTAGATTTGAGAATTTTCAGATTTTTTTCAGTTCAGTCGCAATGAATTTGGCCGGCTGGGGTGGATAGGAAAAAAACCCTAACGAAGTCAATAAAAAACTATTGAACTCTGTTAAGCGATGTTACTGAGTGACTTATTACAAAGGAAATGCGCCGCGAGATATAGTTACGTAATTTTGTTAAGTATTTGGACGAATTATAATTATGACTAGCGAGGTAAATCACACTTTAACATGATGAGTTTGGAAGTTGATTAATTAAAACAATGCCTCTCACTAAAGATTTAAAAATATAGCGCTATAAATCCTTGCAATCCAAGACAGTGTTGGTACTCTGAAAACCGGGTTAAAATGTTTAGGAGACACGTCACTGAACTAAAGGGGTCAAGTTTCAATCTTTGAACCAAATGGACTAACAGCTCAACAATTTATTGGTTTTGGAATAGACGAATTTAATGTGACGGATCCAAGAGCTTATAATATTTGTCTTTTTGTGAGTGCAATTCTGTCCTTAAATAAACTTAATTTTCAGAATTCGGAAACATAAATTAAATAATTGATAAATGACGGGAGCGGGGTGGATTTGGTGAATAATTTCAGGAGGCGAAGAGGAGAGGGAAGATGAAAGGAGGCCAGGTTGGAACACGGTGGAGAAAGTCAAGGTTAGGAAGCGTGGGGGGACGGTCAAGGGCAGACAAGTACAGTCAAGGTTAGGGAGCGTGGAAGTACAGTCAGGACAGTGAAGATAAGGGGGTGTTCGAAGACGGTCAAGCATAGTCAGGAACGGTTAGCGTTTTAATATAGTCAAGGCCAGTCAAAGTTGGGAGACGCGTCAACGAAGAATTCATCGTCGGAACACGGTCGCGAAAGTCAAAATCAAATCGGGACTTCAAATAATTACTTTAAATTTTAAAAAGAATAGCAATCGCGGTTAAAATCAATTTGTGTAGCAATTATGATTTTTCTAACAGCATGAGTATTTTACTGCATGTGGGTGTGTTTGGTTTGTATAATTATTTGAAATGCACTGAGTTGATGAATTGGTAAATTATATTATAATTACTAATCCTTATTTTCTGTGGATTTCTCAGAGGCGGTAACTGCGTTCCAATACGAGGTAAACAAAATAATTCAATTTTATTTTTATGTCAGAGTATTTAAATTGAATAAAATCACTTATCTCGGGGATAAAAAGAGTTTGAATAAACTAAAATATTATGTTCAATACTTCCGAGAAGTAATTATTATATTAAAATCTTGAACAGAAGAATTTGTGAAAATATGTAAGGTTGAAGTCCGGACCCTTTAACAATAAGGAGTGATAAATTATAGATTGCGCTGAAGCCGATGAGTACTTGACCATCTCAAAAACAGAGAGTTAAGTATGGACCTTTTTGTGTCGAATGCGTACATTATGTGCAAACTGAAATGTTTATTTTAGACACAGACATAGGAATTAATAGACGAGAAGATAATGGCGAGGGGTAAAATCAACTGTTGAAGAACGAAGGGAGTAAGGCTGACTGTGATTCGTCAATAAATCAATCTGACAGTAAATAGGCATCTCGCATTATAATATCACCATTTACTTCTTAAAAGTAAAATCTGCTTTTAAATGAATAGACATTTTTACATGGGAGCGCAAATTACTCGCCACGTTAGGAACAAATTTGCGAAGTCCAAATTCGGCAAAAAAATTCGGTTCCATTTTCAGAGTCGAATATTTCGTTTAAGTATTTAGTTAAGACACTTTTATAAATGTTCATAATTTACTTCCCAGCAACCAACCAGCTTTGTGTTTCGCGTCCAGACGTTTCTCGATGTGATAGTATATGTTTCTAAAACTGATCTATATTATACGATGTGAATATGCTTAAAATAAAGTAAAATAATGCTTATATATGGAATGTAATACGACAATTGGGTTTATTCTCTTTTCAAATCTATTTTTACATGTTTTCATAGTACAAGTCAACATTTTGCCGTGTTATTTCGTAAAATGAACCGATGATGCCTCGACCACAGTTCGCACAAGAATGATGACGTCACGTTTTCAAATTTCACTTGAGGCCATACGCGAGCACAGCCGGCTCCAATGGAACCGGTATGGGGAGTGGGGATAATACGCTTTTAATCACTTAGGGCAGGTCTACTAATATTCATATGTCTATGATTTTAGACCTATTTTAGATTATTAAACAATATAAATTAGTTCTACCTACGACGTCATTTATTTTTATGAATTTAAACACATGATTAGCGTTTTTTTTTTAAATTTAATACATTTTAATATTTGTTTAGTAGTTATATAACGTCTAGATCAAGGCTGCCCAACCTTTTTAACAGTTGGGCAAAATTGACGATTTAAAAATCACTGGCGGGCCACTGACTACTGACGGTTACTATTTTTGTAACCTGAGCTTTTTCAAGTCTTGTTTAGTGCAACAAACAAATAAACTTATTTAAATTTTAATTTCGTTTAATAAAATTATTAAATAAATAGCACCCATTGCCAAATAACGAAAAAACATTTTATGTGCAATCAACGTGATTTCTGACATTGTTTTTGTTTTAGTGACCCCCCTTCGGATTTTATGTGATTTTTTTCTTTCCGGGACGACAAGGTTAAGATATAAAATTCCGTTATACATAACTTTTGTATCTTTTAAGGTATATCCAGCGTTAGCAATGAAGGCGCCCGAAAAAATATTTTTTTTACTTACTTACGACTTTTCTAACTAACTAACCATCACGCCGCTTCCCCGCAAGGCTAGACAGAGAGAACAGACCACCAAAAAACTTGGCAACTACACTTTTTGCCTCATTCACATTCATACATCTTCTCATACATACTCTTCTATTATCCTGTATCTTGAGAGGGCCCTACTCGAGTATCTGATTCACTTGATCGTGCCATGTCTTCCTCGGGCGTCCCTAACTTCTACCACTCGCATGATATATTCTCCTTACACTCCTTTCTTTGGTCATTCGCTCTACATGCCCAAACCATCTAAGCGTCCCTTTCTTAATCTTACTCACTACGCCTACATCGGCCTTGCATTCTTTGTGGATTTCCACATTTCTCACACGATCATACATGGTTTTACCACACATTGGCCTCAGGGATCTCATTTCAACGGCATTCAGTCAACTTTCATTCTTTCTCTGGCAGTTCCATACCTCACTTCCATACATTAGGGTAGGTACCAGCACTCCATTGTGGACTGCTAACTTTGCTTCTTTGGACAATTTATTGTTGGCGGCTACTGCGTTTAGTCCTCCATTAATGGGTTTACCTACATTAATGGAGGATTATATTTATTTATTGATTGCGTATTTCTGTTGTATTTTTGTAGTTAGGTTGTGAACTTAAAAAAAAAGTTATTTTTGTTTTGATGTTTTAAAAATAAAAACTTTCTTTGGTCACGGTATTATGCAGTGAATTATGTAAAATATGTATAATGTACAAGCCCATTAGTTCGTTTCAATTAATAAATAAATAAAGTTACCTTTTTAAATATATATTTTAGCCTTCCTATCTCTCGTAAACATACTTCCTAAATACACAAACTCATCCACCTGCTCCAAATATTCCTCATTCACAACTATATTGCGCACTTATTTTGTACCCTCTGTTTCAAACACCATTATTACCAAAAACACCAATTATTGCATTCAAACACCAGAATAATTTTAACTTACATACATTCATCATTAACTCATTCTTCATACATACTTCGTTCATCCTAGACACGAGAGACTGTAGATTTTCTATGCTGTAAGCAATCAGCACCGCATAATACGCCGCATAATACGCCGCATAATACGCCGCATAATACGCCGCATAATACGCCGCATAATAAGCATACAACATGCAACATAGGAGTACTTTCAGATTACTCAAATTCCCGCCCAATCCTACCTCTTAACATTTTTGGATACAATTATCTCTGTATGGATTGACTTACCTCGGTGACAGTACGCAGTCTAGTGCTTAACACCTTTTGTGATATCAAACCACCCCGTAAAACCACCGTTCACCCTAACGCATGCAACGCTTCCCTCACACAGAGAGGCAATTGTCTGATTGAGATTCGTATTAAAATAATAATAAATAATAATTAATTTAAACTATAGAAATCCCAATTATTAATTCATATTATCCTTCCAGGCGTCATGTAGAATAGGTTGAAATAATTTATAATCATAATTTTGAAGTATTTTAGAAATACTCCTCCACAAAATGAACGTGCGCCCGACATCAGCGTTCGCATAAAACTAATGTGTTGTAGTATTGTTGTTCGTATCAGCGCTCAACATCACGCGTCGGTGCCTAGTGCCCATAAGACAAAAGTTTGGAGTCATCTGAAGACCCACTTGGTTACAGACTTTTTGTTTGGCATCTTGGCCTGTCAAGAGTTAACGTGATAGTTAGTAGAGAGAATTCATTTGGAAAGAAAACTTTTCAACGATTTCATCCGTTTTTTAGAAACCCGAAAAATTAACTTTGAATGTTATTTTTACTATTAAAACTAACTACAGCAATAAAAAATGCATTCAGGTAATTTAATTTGAAGTATTGCAATGACAAGAGCGTAGTTTGTTGAAGTTCTGGTTATTATTGTTGATTGGAACTGTTTGGATAAGGGAATAATATGGAGATTGGATTTTAAGAGATTGTTTTAAAAGTTTGTGTAGGGTTTGTAATTAGCTTAATTTATGGCCTTCCTAATCCGTAAATTGTGTTCAGGAGATGGCAGATTGAAACGAGTGTCTGCACAATTGATTTAGTTTATTCGTGAGGACGAATTTTGTAATTTACGTAGAGCGCGGTGACGGTGGCAGAAAGAAGGTAGTACTGGCGGTTGAATCGAACGCTAAAACGGGAATGAAGATTCCTCTTGTCAGGCTCGCTTGCGTATAGCAGCGGATTAATTTGCGTTAGTATTGCCACATGTGGGGAAAATAAAGTAGTCCCACAAGTTGTAACAAGTTTAGGAAGTAAAAGCTTCACAGATACACTCATAGAGTGCAGTGAATAGAGCTTGCTTGGAAGTCCGCAAGATGGCAGCTATTGGCCAGTAGTTGCCAGGACCAGTTAAAATGCTCCCAGACAAACTTGGCCAGCTCCTAGTTAGGTCGACTATCGAGTCACCATTGTAATACGCGAAGTATTAATAAATTCCTGATCTAACCCAAAGAACCTATTATTTAAAATCTCCTTCCACGACGAGTTGGAGTACTGTTTGTGGGAACACAACACTATTCATAACAAGTAATTATATTGTAAGACATTCGGCGAATAAAAATAACATCCAAAACCTAAAATCGGTAGAAGATTCATTTGCGTTAAGGTAACAGCGCTGGATTTTCTTTTTTTTTACGAGATCATCGACTGATTATTGGAATTTGTAATAATCCATACTATATTTGCTAAACAGTCTAGCGGGCCGTAAGTGTTATAATTTTAGAATGAGTTGGAACAATTTTATTACATTTTTATTTTGCGTATTTCGTAGTAAAAATAATAGTAAGAAAATGCAACCAAAAACATAGACAATATTTTTAACTTAAGCGTGGGTTTATTCTCAACTGAAAATAAAAAAATCAAAATTCACAAATCTTTTAACATCCCAGTTTGTCAAACTTCTTATGGACAAAAAAGCTTTAACCCTAGAAACCCAACCTTCGTCGATTCGACGATTACGCGACACAAAATATGCTGTCCTTTTTTAACGCATGCGCGGATGATCGTGTCGTTCCTTGCCAACTCAGTGCTCGTACAACTCTTACGGGGAGTGGCCGTGTTCGGCGGGTAAGTGCAGTATTTTTTGATATATTACGCGCATAGTCGTCGTTTCAACGAATGGTTAGGGTTTTTGTGACTTTTCGGTATATTGTTATTGTCGTTTTTTTGCAGTTTTTTCGCTATGGCTTCGCAAAAATTGCTGTCTGTTGCAAATATTCAACGTTCATTGATGGAAAAGGACACAAATTCATCAGAGGATTCATCTGTCAGTGAACAACACCTTGGCTCCAAATACGACTGCAAATTCGTACAAGGCCAACACACATAAAAAAGTAAAATGCAAGATATATTACGTGTCAGCACTGAAATTCAAGATCAAAGTGGTCAGTCTACCTCCAGAAATGACCCTGGATCGACAGAGACTGCCAATTTACGAAAAAGAAAAGTTTGTGGATTATGTCCGTATAAAAAAGGCGTATGACGGAGACTTATTGCTCAAAGTGCAGCACTGCAATTGGTGGTGAACATAAAATTGATTTTTGCACTAGTTGCGCTTCAAAAAACTAGTTTTTTTTTATTTTTTCACACAAGGGATCGTGATCTTTTTAATTATTTTTGCCAAAGAAAAGAGGCTGTTTTTATTTTTATTTCTTTATTATTAATTTTCTAAGTATGATCTCACTTCTAGTTTTATAAATATCTAGTGCCTTACTAAAAAAATTTAAAAACAAATATATTTTTCAATTACATTTAAATACATAGTTTTATTTATCAATATAACCTTTGTTTCATATTTTTTTAAATAAGTATTAAATAGATCAAATACTGATGAAAAAATTTTTCGTCGATTCGACGAATGGTTAGGTTTATTAGGGTACACACGAACGTTAGGTGTCTAAGGTTAAATACAATGCTATTAAACTATTCAATTCTCTACCTTTTGACATAAGAAACACACAAATCAAAACTTTATCTAAAAATAAAATCATTGATTACCTCCAATAAAAATATACATTGAACTAATTCATAACATACTAAAATTTTTGCCTACTGTGTATATATATGTTAAGTACGCCTTTTGCTCAAACTGAAACTTTATTAATTAATTACTTTCAATTATTATTGCTTCGCCTCCACCTTCTAAATTCATTCTTGAATTGTATAATTTAAAAAAAAAAAAACAAAAAAATACTGATTATATTTTATCTGGCATTTTCACAATATTGTATTAGCTAAAACCTAGTTAACAACCACTATGTAAATTGCCATCTCAACACAGGCGTTCCACACCTAGTGAGATGGGCAATACGTCACTACTGTAACTAAATGTAATATTAAAATAAAATAAATAAATAAATAATAAATAAATAACAATAAAATAAAAAGTCATTCGTCCTAAATAAATATTGTGTACGTGAATAATTGTAGTCTCTTGGCACGTAGAGATAATATGTCATAACGTAATATGTGGTTTACACTTCTTAGCAAGCAAGATAATATTATTATCGTCCATGAACAGGTACCAAAAGATGTTAGAAAGAGGATGTATTCCCTGATGGTATAGGTATTTGTTACGAGTATTTTAACATTTTGTGACTACATGTATAAAGTTCGTGGCATATAATTTAATTCTTGGGTAATAATCTGTATGTATAAAAGGCAATGTCCATATACGCATGCCAAATAGAATACAAACTAAAAACTGCTAGACCAATATTGCTAAAAAATTCATCGTTTATTTTTATTAGTGCCAGGAGTATTTAGAAAGTAGTTCGAAGTTGGGGATACCCAACGAAGACTTCAACACTAGAATGATATATTGGAAATTATAATCGCTTACAAAATTTAAACTTAACACTAACTTTGAAACGTTAGCTAAAAAAATTGAAAAAAAAACTTCTTATGTAAAAAAAGTGAAACATTTGACGCTAAAACAAGAAAATTGATCTACAACACCACTGTAGCATCCCAACTGAACTACTTGAACAGGTGGTCTACAATGTCTACATCGCCACTGTAGTATCTCACCTCAACTACTGCACAAGTGGTCGACGACACCATTGTAGCATCCCACCTGAAATACTGCACAAGCGTCATTTGTGTGAGCAATAAAACGGAAGTTTAAATAATATAAATAATTCAGAAGAAAGGTATGAGGTCTATATTGTGCTGTAACAGATATTCTAGGATAAAAACAATGCAACGCCAACTTAATATGCTAAGTGTGTGGCAACGTTTGGTCTATAACAGGTGTGGCGAACCTAGGGCACGCGTGCCCGAGGTGGCACGTTTGATCATTTGGATGGCACACTAACGATTTCCAAGTTCAATTTAATTTTTTTTAATTTTTAAGTTTAAAAAATATTTTTTTTTGATTCGACCAGTTGTTTCAAAAATATCTGAACAATCGTTCATATTCTTCTTTTATTTTCAAATATTTGAAATGCAATTTATCGAATTCCAATCGAGCTCGCTACGGAAACAAAATTTGTTGATTTGAGAAATGATTTGGAAATAATAAAAAACGATCGATTAACGAACATAAATAATAAAAATGCAGAAAAAGAAATAATGATAACTTGGAAATCCATTCCAGAAATCTTTAGCGATTTAAAAAAAAAACTAGCGAGAGCAATATTATCAATTTTCTCTTCTACATATGCTTGTGAGTCATTATTTTCAGAAATGAATTTCATAAAATGTGATTCAAGAACGAGAATGACTGATGAATCCAGTTGGTCGTGTGTGTTACTAAAAGTGACGAAATATGATCCAGATATTAAAAATTTGTCATCGAATGTACAACAGCAAAAATCTCATTGATAAATAACTAATATGTACATTTATTGATTATGACTTTAGTTTTATGAAACTCTATTGCAATTTTTAAGCTTATGAATAAAATTTAAAAAAAAAACTTTTTTTATATTATCTATTTGGTTAATTATTTTTACAGCTTTAAATTAAAATTTAACAGATTATTTGTTAAAAAATATTAGTATTAACAGTACAGTCCATGGCCATCCTAGGAGAAGCTGTAATGATTTTGAGCTTCCTAAGACAAATTTATCGGCTACACAAAAAAATATTGATTATAAAGGTTTCAAAATGTTCAATGAACTTCCTTTAGGAAGCCAAAAGTTTTTTGTGGGTTATTTACCAAAGTTGTGATGTTCAAATATTAGTACGTCGGTAATTATAGAATAACTATAGAATAACTATATATAATTATAGAATAATTATAGAATAACTATATAAAATATACTGTAATAGTACATAATAAAAAAGAAGTCCTTGGCTTACGGCCCCGTATCCATAATATGTTATTAAAACCACTTTCTATTATTAGGGAACCTTTTTCTCGAAGTAACTGTATTTTTACTAAACGTAAAAAGTTAGAAATACAAACTTCGAAGTTTTTAATAGTGTAAGTGAAAGTAAGTTTTCTGACATGATATTTAATGAAAATTGGTGAAATAATTATAAATTTAATAATATATAAAGATGCAAAAGTCGGTCATTTTGAATACATGTAGGATAACAAAAGATTTTTTAAATATTTATGTTGAGGGATCAGTAGGATTTATAGGCCCTGTTAGAAGTTCTACCGAGCCGAACCCTCTGATATGAAAATATCTGGAGACGGTGAATTTTTTTCCCATTTGATATCTGGTGATTTGACGTGTTGTTGTTCTTGTATTGTTTTGTATTTATTTTACTTATATAATGCACTTACATAGTGTTGATTGACTAGCTGATCATTTGTGGAAAAGTGAGTGGAAGGGTTAAGTTTTTCCTTTGGGGAAGACTTAACCCGGACAACTAAATCGGAAGTTTAAAAAAAAAAAAATATATATTGTTTCAAAAATACACAATTAATGGTATTACAATAAATAATGAAATATATATTTTAAAGTATTTATAATCCAATGAAGAGAACTAGCTTTTGAGTTTGGTATAGGATTGAAATTATGTAATATCATTGTAAGGGACGTGTTTGCCTGCCCAAGAAAAAAACTGTAAATATAAGCACCCGTACACATTCACCTTTGTCCTTTGTAATGATTCAAATAAAGCACCTGAGGTATTTCATTTGAATTGTCACAGAGTTATTTAAATCACCATTAAAATAAAAAGATTTTCAATAATCAAAGTTTAATACATGAATACGTGTTTAGAAATTGATTGTCATTTGCATAAAATAAGAACGCCTTTATAAAGACGGTTGGTTTTTTGTTGCGGGTGCAACTTCTTGCATGGTTTTAGCGCGGCAACAGAGGGAGATGGATAAAATGTTCACTTGTTTCAGAGATAAACTAAGTTCATGCTACAGCTTAGGAAGTTTCATAGCGATAAACACAAAGCTTGTTACCAGAATTTTGATATTACAAACAGGGGTCAATGACGCGGTCCTAGAGCTTGGTCTAAATAGATTCCAGTCTCTTTTGCCACAAGCCGTGGACCAGTCAACACCTACCCCTGCTTTCTCTGCCTGAACTTGCCTCGCCACTTTGGGATCCAACTCGCTATCTTTGATTTCAACCGAGTCCCCTCCACTTCTTCTTCCGACGTTACTCCAGAGCGCTGGCGAGCGCGATCCCCTCACCCGTGGCCGTCTACTGTTACCGACCGTGCCAGCATACTGATTCGGTGCATGAAGTTGCGCCCGCAATAGAAAACCAATCATCTTTATAAAGGCGTTATTATTTTATTCAAATCATTTAGGCCTATAGGTCGCGTACAAAATTATTCTTGAATATTTGTAAGATTGAGTTCTTTCATGTATGTTCTTAATTTTTGGAAAGTATTAAAATAATTTATAATAATATATTTTCATTACTTCGAAGGGCGAAACAGCTGTCAGGAGAAAAACCAATACCAACCAAACAAACCTGAATAGCACAATCTAAGATGCTGAAAAAAAATCGTGGAAATTTTGCTTTGTGGAACACGCACGAACTTTTCTATTCATAATTTTAAAGCAAAAACAAACAATTTCAGTCGGCAACGTCATTTAAATCATGAACTGTGGAGATTTGTGATATTCATTAATCTGTGATCATCGGACAAGCAACAACATCACAGATGCTTTTCCATTTTCCACAATTTATTTAAAAGCAATTAACCTGGAATCGAAGTTTAAATTTTACGATTTTTAAACTTTCATCTGTACGAAAACAAAATGGTGCTGATTAGCCATTAAAAGACCCCAACCATAAACACTTTTTAAAAAATTGATTCAAAAGAAATATTTGAGAGATTATCTCCAAAATTCATGAATCATCCCAGAATCTGTTCTCCTGAGTCCAAGTTTATTGCGCTGTTGCATTGAAATTTATATTCTTCATCTTAATGGATGGCACATTAAACGTTCCTCCCGCGGTTTTCAAAGTCGTTAAGGTTTATATTTTTACGGCCACCCGGTTTTATGGAATTATACGGGAAGTTTGCCCTCCCTCACCCATTACTGGCATATAAAATAATATAATAAAATACTACATTATTGCGTAATGGATCTCAAATCGCTTCGGATGTAGTAAATGTGAATTATTCGCTAATATTTGATGGCGCGCCGGGATATTGAAATATGTTTTCTTTTGATGAACTGGAGGTTTGTTTACATTTTGATGTTTTGTTTTGTGTATAAAGGTGAGTGTGGGTATATCAGAATCTAAATATTTTGAACAATGGCGTATATTAAATACTACACTTGGATCAATAATCTATTGCAATGTGTTATAAAATGTCATTAAAATAAATTTAAAACAAATAATTCGATTAACTAAAGATTCCCGAGAAGAACTTTCAGTTTCGTAAAATACTACCATTCAGAATCGAAAAATTGCTTGAAAAGCCTTTAGGCATGTTTGGTAACCGGATCTAAATAGCCAAGTACTTCTTAACCTTCATCTTTCCTATTGCCTCCTATTCCACCCCTTTCAACCTCCCAACGTACTTCAATTGAGGATATTACAGTCCCACTGACTACATCAGATGGGAATACTTAATATTAATAAATTAATAAATGATAAATAATAAATTAAATAATACTTAATAAATTATACGATCATAATTAATGCATTATTCACATTATTTAAAATTTAAAAAAGGAAAATAAATAACTTTCAAGTATATTAAAAAAAGAGCTTAATAATATTGAGGTTGTAATGTTTCACATGAACTCAAATGAATTTTGAATCAGCATATAACGGAGTCTTTTCAAGTGTCCAAAAACAAAAAAAAATGACGCTGATTGTTCATTGATGACAATGTTATAATTGAAATTCTGTGAAACACCAAAACTTTCATGAATTCTTTCCTAGGAAATTAAATTTTTCTCGTCCAATTTTCATAATTCGAGGGACTCAGCTTCATAATAACTGAAGTAGAAGTACCTACGGCTAGTTCTTAGATATTATTGTCTCCTGAGATTGCAATGCACTTCTGGGCCGGAAACGGATCCAATAAGACCCGCAGCTGTTCCGCTGATAGCAGCTTGCATTATAACAAATAATAATCTTACATCTCTAATGCATTATACAAATACAAAGTCAGAGCTTGTTAGGATATGCAGATATTTTAATTTTATTTACTTCTTCTTGGGGAATGAAACTTTTGAGATCAATACATTTCTTTCGAATATAATTGATTTTATATATTAGACGAACTTAGTTGCTAGTATATTTAAATAATTAGAATTGAATTCTTCAATAAAATAATTTTATTCTAATGTAGTTTTGTGTTGCTATTTGAATAAAAAAATATTTTGTGATAACGAAAAATAGCAAATGATATCGGTAATGTTATCTTGTCATCGTCATGGTCTGGTAATGGTCCCGCGTTGCTCGGAGCTATGAATGGTTTCTCTCCAAGCCAAACTATTTGGTGTTGGTGACGAGCAGTGTCTCAGCGACTTCGATGACCGACCGGAACTTCTGGTACGCAGTAGAACGAGCCGGGTTGTCAACAGCAAATTTAAAATTCCTTTGTCCAAGCGCATTATTTAATCGTTCTAAAGACAGAGATTTCAATAATTTTTAGCTTACTGCAAAAAAAGGAAATATCTGATTTCGTTGCGAGAGCCGAATGAACCATATCAATAAACTGGTTCGTCCGATTGTACGTTCCTTAAACCAAGGCCATTTTTTGTATTCGTTTCTACATGTTTCGTGCAATTTGACAATAAAATCATATAATGTGTGCATACCGGTACACATGCAGTGATTTGCAGTAATCTACGAAAACTTGTTGGTTATTTAGTGGGTACATGCAACCCAAGACCCAACGCAATGTCACATATTACATAAATTTTATAATACAGACTGTAAATTAGTTCAGAAGTAATACATATTTGTTTATTTGTTTCAATCAGTAAAAAATAAACATGTGGAAAATAGAACTTATTGTTATCGTTGTAATTTATATGTGTTATTTTCATTTTATTGAAGCAATAATTAGACTATATATGAGGCCATTATAATAATTATAGACCTCCTCCGTGATTTACTGGTCACGACCCTCAGTTACGAGTCCGGAGATGAATAGTCTAAGACACCAAAAAACAAAAGCAGGTTTTCTTAGACAGCGTACACTGGGGCCAAATACCAGAAGTTGATACAGTAAACAAAAACAAAAAAATCAATAATACGATGTCGTTTCAATTGTTTCGAGGTACCTCGATAGTTGTAGCATTATTATATAGCAGATAGAAATCCTTGACCATACCCTTCTACCTGTGACACCGCTCAGTAGAGAGCGAACCAGGGGGGTATAACTCCGATACTTTTTTGGTTTTTGATGAGGTCAGTTCCAGACTATCCAATGAAAAGCCGTCCTGGTTTGTTCTCTCACTCTCTCCCGTGTAACAGAGAGAGAGAGGCTACGCTCCATTTCCCCCGGAAACAATACGACCAACGTGACGCCATTATTGCGTCATGGTTGCGTCCTTCTGACAGATTCAGATTGTTTGCGTGAGTGGTTTATTTATGTTGTTTGTTTTCGTGAATTCATGGGTTATTGTTGTGTGAAAATGTCTAAAATTATGAAGCTGTGTTGTGTGTACAGACAGACAGACCACTCGTCATAAATACCCAAAATACGGAAGTTACAAAAGTACAAAAGAAACAAAAATGCCAAATGGATCCCTTCGAAGATGCGCACTGCTGACTTTAAATCTACCCGGCATCGGTAGTTATGCAGATTTAAGACAGTATCGGACCCGTTATGACGAAAATACAGGTGTGAATATCCCTTTGTTTGTCTTCAGTGTTCCATGTAATGTGTAACTTAATTTCACCTAAGAATTGAATTTACTTTTAGACCCCATCCGCGTTCCACCAGGACGGTGTGATTTCATAAAAGACCCTAATTACTTTCAATATGATATGTTTAGTTCACAAACTTTGGTTAACCCGATAAATATGTTTATTTCAGAGCTTGATAACATCTTACCGGGTACCAGCGGTGTGTTCCTTCTGTCAAAAAGATCATGGAAGATAACAAAGATAAACATCTGTTCTATGTTACTTGTTATCCAATATGCAAATCTCTTCTTCCTTTCCTTTGACCACTAAGATCATTTTGTTTTCAGACATCAGTGTTCCTGTTCCTGTGGGACCCAGCGGCAGAATTTCAGCCGCTACACGTAAATACAATGCTCCCCTGAGTAAGAATATTTATAGTTTTTTGTACACATTTAAGATGTGTTTTGTGCTCATGAATTATGTAAGCATATTATTTTTTGAATAACTTCATGACTAAATCCTCAAATTGAAATATTTAATAATTTAAAACAATATTAGCGACTCAAATGAATATTTAAACCAGAAAAAGCTTCAGTCGCAGACTTCGTAAAGAGAGCACTTACTCTAATTTAGACGAAACTGGATTACCACAAACATATGCATTGATAGCTCGTTCATATCTCATATGAATTTCAAAACCAAAAAAAAACACAACGCTGAAAAAGAGCATTATTGCGAAAATAACTCTTAAGATCTTGTTATTGTATGCTCCATAAGGGGATCGAAAGGCTTAGCTAGGGTTACCTTTTAAGGTATGCCTTCTAAAGGGCGCCACCAACAGAATAGGAAAATCGAAGGACAATGACCAGGATGTTACAACATTTTACAGATCAGGCAGAAGAAATCATCATTATTTTAACGTGGGTAGAAATTTAAAAGGGTGAATCAACACACACTCATATCCAAAAGTGAAATAAGTGCTAACTTACCTGACTCTATGACAGGACACGAAGTAATCCGGGTTCAGTTAAGTGGAATCTCCTATACCTAGTATTTAGGATAACCACAATAAAATAAATTAGACCATACTTGTATTAAAAATGATATAAGGATTAAATTTCAAACTAAGATCAGGATAATTTTAAAATGCAATCTATCTGCTAAAAAAATAGTAAAAGCAATAAATACTTGGGCAATACCTCTATTAACGTACTCATTTGGCATAATTAAATGGTCCAATAGAGATTTAGATAACTTAGAAAGATTAATTAGAACTATGCTAACAAGGTTTAATTTCCATCATCCAAATTCAGATATAGAACGAATTAATTTAACTAGAAATTTAGGAGGTAGAGATAAAGTCAAAATAACTTCTTTGAAACATAATCAGGTAGAAATGCAAAGAACTTTTTTTCCATATGAAAGCTCGTGGCTCAGAAATGCACAAAATAATTTGCAAGGCAGATAGAAATATTAGACTTTAAATTTATACGATGAGAAATATTTTCATAAATCCCAACCAGGAATTATTAGATTCCTGGTCAAATAAAATTTTACACGCAAAACACTTCAATTATCTCAACCAAACGTATGTTGACAAATTTTCGTAAAAACAAATGGTTGAGTATTGGAGAGTTGAGCGCAGAATAGAAAGATTTATGCTTGCCATTCAGGATAGAATCTCTAATACTAAAAATTATAGGAAGCATATAATCAAAGATACAAATCAAATTGATGATTTAAGTAGAAAATGTTTGGTTTTTCCGTAAACTATAGAACATATTATATCGGGATGTTCTATGTATATTAGCACCATCCGAGTATACATTTAGGCAAAATCAAGTTTTAAAAATAATTCACCAAAGTTTGGTAATTAAACATAACTTGACTGCCGTAACATAATACCATATTATGAATACGAACAAAATTCATTTTTAGAAAACGAATTTTATAAAATATATTATGATAAAACTATACTAACAGACCGAACGATTAGTCATAATAGAACCGATATAGTTTTACATGAATTGAATTGAATTGAATGACAAAATTAAAAAAAAAATAACTTATATCATCCATGTCGCTATTCCAAATTCCTGTCATATTCAAAAATCTGTTAATAATAATTCTTATTTTTTTTTTGGTAAACTAATGTTTTTAAGACAAGATTTTTTTATGCATAGCACAAAGGGTAACAATTATTTTACAAGCAATAATTATTCGCCTGAAACACTCATTGGTCAGAGCTGTAGACCGGAAATCGAAGGGACACGGGTTCGAGTCCCGTTGGCGTCATGTATCTTTTATCAGGAGATTTTTCAATATGGATGAGTGTTTCAGGCGAATAATTATTGCTTGTAAAATAATTGTTACCCTTTGTGCTATGCATAAAAAAATCTTGTCTTAAAAACATTAGTTTACCAAAAAAATAATAATTAATATTTGACAAGTTCAAGTATTTCACCTAAAAATGTAGACAATTTGTCTCGACGCCATCTAGTGAGAGAGTTAGCACTTAAAATGCCTTTCTCATATTAAATAAAGATGGTAGTTTTCAGGTGAAAAATGTAACAAGCAGTAATTGTTGAATGAAACACTAGTATATATTGTATAATTTCGCGGGTAAGAGATAAGCCGCCATAGCTCAGTGGTCAGAGCTGTCGACCGGAAATCGAAGGGACACGGGTTCAAGTCCCGTTGGCGTCATGTATCTTTTATCAGGAGTTTTTCAATGTGGATGAGTGTTTCAGGCGAATAATTATTGCTTGTAAAATAAAAAATAAGAAAAAACACAGATCTAGGAAATGAGATAAAAGGAATTTGGCATTCTCAAACTATAAAAATATAACCATTTGTTATTTCGGCTACTGGCATTATACCTAGCTCTCTCATTAAAAATTTAGGCGTATTAGATCTATCAAAAAAATTATATATAAAGATGCAAAAGTCTGTCATTTTGAATACATGTAGGATAACGAAAGATTTAAAAAATATTTATGTTGAGGGATCAGTAGTATTTATAGGCCCTGTTAGGAATTCTACCGAGCCGAACCCTCTGATATGAAAATATCTGGAGTCGGTGAATTATTTTCCCATTTGATCTCTGGTGAGTTGACGTGTTGTTCTTGTATTGCTTTGTATTTATTTTGCTTATATAATGCACTTGCATTATGTTGATGGACTAGATGATCATTTGTGGAAAAGTATGTATAAGGGCTTAGTTTTTCCTATGGGGAAGATTTAACCCGGACATAAAATCGGAAAAATTAAAAAAAAAAACACAATTTTTTTATGATTTTTATTTGTCGAAAGCTACATGTTAACATACTTAATCTTTTGAATTTGAAATGAGAGCATCACAGTCGAAAGTATCATAATACTTCACCGCTAAATACAAATTACTTGGTAGCTCATAGAATCATGACATCCGTCATTTATTTAATGAAGCCTGTCATATCAGAACTCCGAACAGCCCTAAAGTGAAATTATTCCGGAGAATTCTGGAGTTAGACAGATACTGAAAACTTTGTTTCATACTGAAGCAATTTCTTACTTTAACATATTTATTTTTTAAATCCTGGCGTTTCATTGCCATTAATTCAAACACAAAATCATTTATACTGAAATTAGTTCTGTAAAATCAAGTAAAAAAATATTGTTCTGTTTGATAAAATGAGTAATTTTATCGAAAACATCTTGTATTCCATGTATTTGTATTGTATTCTTTACAATTCCTTGTGTTCTATGTTGTACATTATCTTACGTGAAAAACGCAGTAAAATTCCTCCAGCATTTTTAATTCTTGTACAAAACTTCCCTTATTATTCTGCGGAAGAAATATAAAATATGCAAAAGAACACAACGAGCTTTCTTCAAAGGGAAAAATTCGTGGAAAATTCTAGAATCATTAAGGTGGCGTCGTAATTGCCTCAGGTAAATTTTGTACTAGGCGTGGTCTGTGGCAGATCCAGAAAAATTAGATGCGTTGATATAACCTACATTGTATATAAATATTTCATAAGTGATTAATTACCCTGACGATGAAATGGGCTGACGCTAACATCAAAATTAAATAAAATATTAATGGATACTTTTTAATGTATATTATATTTGTATTAATCCTATTTTCGTAATAAAAAATCACGTGAAATAATCTACATAACTTAAAAATAAATAAATACCTACTTAATAATAATACAGGGTGTATCGGCACGTACCCGACAAACTTCAATCAGCTATTCCTTAGCACATTTGGAGTAAAAAATGTTATGAGCACTTTGCTGTCGGGTAACACTTTTTTTTTCAATTAAAAAAAAAGAATAAAAAATATCCACACTCCGTCACTGTCATTGGCATTGCTTCTCGTGTTCAACAGCTGTTATTAGCAAGTATGTCGAAAAGCGTCTTCGCTCTTTCGTACACACTAAATCATAATAGATAAAAATGAGACAAATGGTGCCATGCCATTTCGTTGTGATTGTAAAAGCGCGCCAATGTAGGTACATACGTACACTATTCAACGAAACTCGAATAAAATATTGCCATATCGGTTTTCAAACTTCGACAAAGGATAAAATAGAGGTGAAAATATGAATGGTAATTTTTTTATCAAAAAAAATTTTTACCGAACAGCAAAGTGGCCATAACATTTTTTACTCCACATATCATTTTTTACTCCATATGTAATGCGGACAACCTTACCAACTTCACCAACTACCTTTCCAAAATACATACGATCCTTCAAGATAACGAACCCTCTGAAATCATTTTTATGGGAGATTTCAACGCTCATCCATCCTCCATATTTCTGGAAAGAACTCTCTCATTTCTACACCGAAAATAACTACAATTGTATCGATATTGAAAGACTACCGAATGACACATATACATATATTAGCGATGCACACAATACCACTTCCTGGCTCGATCACTGTATATGCACTGATAATCTTAAGAACAAAATAGATAGTCTAAAAATACATTATGTTACCGACTGGTCCAATCATAGGCCGACATCTTGCGTAATCGCTGCTGAAAAATTACCTGCAACTATTTTTTATATTCCACAACAGCCTAATAACATAATATGGAGAAGGAATAATAATAAGACAATCAGTGAATATACGTCTTAAGCAGAAGCATTACTTAGTGTAATCTATAAAAGACACTCCGAATCCATTTTTAATTCGGATTCTATATGTGACAGATGCGACCATATACAAAGCAAGGAAAATATATACACAGACATTGTTGAAGCTCTAAGTAAGGCTGCCAATACCGTATTTCATCGGGAGAACGATCAAAACAAACTAAAAACACATCGTGACATTGCTAGGTGGAAACCATAAGTTAAGGAACACTACAAAAATTCCAGATCGGCATTAGTGGAGTGGATTAAAAATGGGAGACCATTACATGGTCCCATTGCGGATGAAAGAATAAAAAAAGGAAGGAGTTCAAAATAGCTCTTAAACACTGCCAAAGCTCCTCTGAACAAACAAAAATGGATAATATCGTAAAATCACTTGACACAAAGCAGTTTGCCCAGTTCTGGAAGAAAAGCAATAACCTGATCAACCAAAAAATCAAATCGTCAGCCAAATTGATGGGTCTACAAACACGGAGAAAATTGCTAATACTTTTAGAAGAACCTTTGCAGATACTTCTGGAAATGAAGTACCGTCTATCCCTGATATTATGGAATATAATGGACAAAACGTTTACCTCTCTGAAAGCAGTATAATGAAGGCCATAACAGGCACTAAGGCTGGTAAGTCTCCGGAACATGATAACCTAAGTATTGAGCACATAAAATACGGAGGTAGATACATACCCAAACTACTACACATACTGTTCAACGAAATACTTATACACAACCATATACCGGGTGCAATGACGAAAAAGATTATAACACCAATCCTGAAATCGGGACAGCCTGGCATGACTAACTCCAGCAATTACCGGCCAATATCTTTAGCAACTATAATTGCAAGATTATTTGAAAGGGTAATATCAAATGAGATACATGATAAACTAATGTCTAAAGATAACCAGATGGGATTTAAATGTAGACTATCCACTTTTTTTTTTTTTTTTTTTTTTTTTTTTTTTTTATTTTTTTATTTTTTTTTTTTTTTAATATCAAAATAATATACAAAAATCAAAAAGTCCCAATAAACTACTTTAAAGTAGTTTGTCATTGGGTGCTTTTAACTTAAACAGATTATATCAAATGTATACATTCATATCATGAGAGGTGTAATACAATAAAAATAAAAACAAAAAACAATTAAAGCGTATGCAGTTAGAAATAGTTTGTATTAGAGTCTAGTACAAACTATTTCTTTCAGCTAGCCAATTTTTCAACAAAAAATTTCTTTTAATATGGCAATATATACTGCAAATCAAATAATAGAATTCTACAAAAAACGAAAAACTACCGTATACGGGTGCTTCTTAGATCTAAGTAAAGCCTTCGACAGGGTCTGTCATAAAACATAATGGAATAAATTGAAAGCTAGGAATATACCTACCTGATTTATAAACATACTATCCCGATGGCACTCCCAGCAAGAAAATGTTGTACGGTGGGCAAGTACATACTCCCAACCGATATTTTGCGGTCAGGAGTAAGACAAGGAGGGTGTATGTCTCCCATTCTATTTAATGTATACATGGACGTATTGTCAAGTCGCCTGGACATCAGTGTTAACAGTATATGTATGAATCATATAAGCTACGCGGACGACATGATCCTCCTAGCTCCGTCGATAAAGGGATTAAGATTTCTCCTAAACATTTGTGAAGAATATGGAAAACAGCATAATATGATGTACAACCCGAAGAAGACGGAATTGATTGCGTTCCACCACGGAAAAAGTCAAGATACAAGTAAAATGCTCCCCTTATACCTTAACGAGGAAAAAATAAATACATGTTCGAACGTGAAATACTTGAAGCACATTATTAATGAAGACCTATCGGATGATGGCGATATCGAACGACAAAAGAGAAGCCTGAGCATAGTGTCTAACATGATTGCCCGCAGATTTTTCAAATGCAGCAATACCGTTAAAAAAATACTGTTCAACGAATTCTGTACTAGCCTGTATACGTGTGATACATGGTGTCACTTCCGAACTTGCTCGATGGAACGACTCCGAATTCAATATAATGACGCCTGTAGAATCATATTTGGATACCGAAGATACAGCAGCGCGTCGACAATGTTCACGGAACTAGGACTGAATGGATTTGCCGGCCTGGTGAGACACCGGGTCACTGGAGCCAAGATGCGGCTAATGGTCTCCACCAACACGTTGGTGACCGCAGCCTACCAGCACCAAGCGCCACTCCTGAGTGAGCGCTGGGCCCAAGCGCACTCAAGACCACACCCTGCATAGTTTTCCTTATTTGATAATTTATTATATCTATTGTACAAAAAAATGTATATCTATATGGGACGTGTGGGATTGCACTAACCTCCCAACATCCTGGAATAAAATATTTTTATGCTTCCGATTTTGTTGTCCGGGTTAAATCTTCCCCATAGGAAAAACTAAACCCTTCCACTCACTTTTCCACAAATGATCAGCTAGTCAATCAACACTATGCAAGTGCATTATATAAGTAAAATAAATATAAAACAATACAAGAACAACAACACGTCAACTCACCAGAGATCAAATGGGAAAAAAAATTCACCGACTTCAGATATTTTCATATCAGAGGGTTCGGCTCGGTAGAACTTCTAACAGGGCCTATAAATCCTACTGATCCCTCAACATAAATATTTAAAAAATCTTTTGTTATCCTACATGTATTCAAAATGACCGACTTTTGCATCTTTATATATAAATTTTTTGATAGATCTAATACGCCTAAATTTTTAACGAGAGAGCTAGGTATAATGCCAGTAGCCGAAATAACGAACGGTAATATTTTTATAGTCTGAAAATGCCAAATTCTTTTAATCTCATTTCCTAAATCTGTGTATTTTCTTATTTTTTCATTAACAGATTTTTAAATATTGCAGGAATTTGGAATAGCGACATCAATGATATAAGTTATTTTTTTTAATTTTGTCATGTAAAACTATATCGGGTCGATTATGTCTAATCGTTTGGTCTGTTAGTATAGTTTTATCATAATATATTTTATAAAATTCGTTTTCTAAACGTGAATTTGGTTCGTATTCATAATATGGTATTATATTACGGCAGTCAATCAAGTTATGTTTAGTTACCAAACTTTGGTGAATTATTTTTAAAAATTGATTGTGCCTAAATGTATACTCGGACGGTGCTAATATAGAACATCTCGATATATAATACGTTCTATAGTTTCCGGAAAAACCAAACATTTTCTACATTAATCATCAATTTGATTTGTATCTTTGATTATATGCTTCCTATAATTTTTAGTATTAATGACTCTATCCTGAATGGCAAGCATAAATCCTTCTATTTCTGCGCTCAACTCTCCAATACTCAACCATTTGTTTGACGAAAATTTGTCAACATACGATGGTTGAGATAATTGAAGTGTTTTGCGTGTAAAATTTTATTTGAACAGGAATCTAATAATTCCTGGTTGGGATTTATAAAAATGTTGGCATTCACATCGTATAAATTTAAAGATGTAATATTTCTATCTGCCTTGCAAATTATTTTGTGCATTTCTGAACTATGAGCTTTCCTATGGAAAAAAGTTCTTAGCATTTCTACCTGATTATGTTTCAAAGAAGTTATTTTGACTTTATCTCTACCTCCTAAACTTCTAGGTAAATTAATTCGTTCTATAGCTGAATTTGGATGATGGCAATTAAACTTTGTTAGCGTAGTTCTATCTAATCTTTTTAAGTTATCTAAATCTGTATTGGACCATTTAATTATGCCAAATGAGTACGTTAATAGAGGTATTGCCCAAGTAATTATTGCTTTTACTAAATTTTTAGCAGATAGATTGCATTTTAAAATTTTCCTGATCCTAGTTTGAAATTTAATCCTAATATCATTTTTAATACTAGTATGGTCTAATCTATTTGATTGTGGGTATCCTAAATACTTATTAACCTCATTCCTTTTCATACTAGTAATTTGAAAATTTCTTAATATACTCTCGTCCCCATCTACAATTTTGCCTTTTACTATATGGATCGTTCTACATTTATCTAAACCAAAAGTCATTTTGTTATCATCTGAAAAGTTTTTAACTACCTCGATCATTTTCTCTAAATTTTGTTCAGAATTCGAAAATAGTTTTATATCATCCATAAATAATAAATGCGAAATTGTACTACTATCCCTTGTATTACCCTTAACTTTTATTCCAAACTTGCTATTAATTAACATTTTAGATAGAGGATTCAATGTTAAGCAAAACCAAAGAGGACTCAATGAGTCTCCTTGAAAAATCCCTCTTTTAATTGAAATGCCCGGTATTACTATTTTCTTACCTTTTAAATTAATAAGTAAATTGGTATTCCAAAAGGACATAATATTTTCCAAAAAGCTAATAATAACTAATTATTATTATATATGCTCAGGAATCGCTGGTTAAAGTTTGTCGGGTACGTGCCGATACACCCTGTATACTCAATAGTTTTTGCAAAATTACTTCTAAAATCTTCAATCTTGTTCGGCTAATGTTGAAAATGTCATGAGACCTAGATATATTTAATACATGTTGATATATTTAGTACATCAATTTAAATATATAAGCATACCCTATGTGTATAATGAAGTTTTCTTCATCAAGTAGTGGAATATTTTAATAAAGGTATTTAATTTAACTAACACATAATAATTTTGTCAACTGAAACAGAAAAATCTATTTTGGATTATTTATGTTTTGTGCCTTCATGCTGTGTAGATCAAGTTCAGTGATATTTTGCCTTTATTTTTTGCAATTGTTTTAAATAGTCGTTTCCTGCACTATTTTTGTGAATAATTTCGAAAATATTTTTTATATAACTGTATGTAAAAGCCTTAATAGGCGTGAAATAAATAAATATATCATTTAGCAGCACCATAACTCTTGTCTATGCTGGGACGGCTCGTCCGTTCTGCATTTAATACATAGTTGACCCTGGTAGTAGTTGTTCGGTAAGAACAATTTATAGCATTCCAGGAGGAATGTCTGTCAAACAAATAGTGTATTATTTTAAATGATGTTTCTGAAAGGGCCCCATTCCACCTAGACTTGAGACTTTTGTAGCTCGTCTCCCATAGCAAATCCATGTGACGCTTGCATTTTCAGTATATATTAAAATAAAATAAAACTTTACTTAAAGCATTCCTCTAATAAAAGCACCTCATAGGTACATCCCAAGAGAAGTAAAATTTGAAATTCTTAAGTGAAAGATTTCTTAATTCCTAAAATTCAATTTTTTCTTCCACCGGTCTACTTGCCCATCTGAACTTTACCATTAGCAGATTAGTACCACTAACTGCTTTGCCCCTTATTTCGTAAATAAATCACGGATTCATAAAATGTTTGAGTTCTTGGTGAAAAAGTCAAGACGTTCGCTAAAAGATTTTTTTTTCTCAGGAAGTAACTCATAAAAAGTGTATTTTGTATGCGCATTCCGTTAATATGTTTTTAAGTTGTTAAAGGGAAAGTCTTACAATGAAAATACATTCCCGTTTTCTTATATTTATATATATATAACATTGACAGTGTATCAAACGTGCCAGATATAACATAAAAAAATCCATAACATTTTTCGCTTAAAGACTAGGGTTGATAAACCTGCCCTACAGAGAGGAAACTAATGTTTAAAAAAACTTGCCCTGCCGGGTAACGGGAAATTTTATCGCTCGGACCCAAAAGGCAGTTGTCTCGCTTCAACTCAAGCAACCATCTTACTCTGGCTACGCAGCCGCTGATTGGCTAAGCACAAAACCCGCTCGGGCGGCCCACGTGTATCCAAGAGATTTGTAAAAAATACAAATTTTCAAGTCTTTTTCTGTAATAATAGGAGATAATTTTAGCTAATTAGTTTTACACACATATGCTCACATGTTTTCCCAATAAATATTCATATAATTACAACCTTTTAGTATGTAAGATATGTACTTATAATCAAAACTCTGAAAATGTTAAAGAGATTTGGCGACTTATCTTGTAGAAAATGTCTTATTATAACCAAATAAAGAATATTGCAACAGCGTGGTTTTGGCAGGGCGACAGAGGCAGATAAGGCATAATATTATAGAATATTCATTTGTTTCTGAGATAAACTTGGTCCATGTAATAATACGGCAAAACTCACGCCGAAAAAATAAGTTCCTAAAACACAGAACGGGCAAGGGGCGAACCGGGCCAGATACGCGGTCTTGTAGCGCGTTATAAATAGAGCGCTCACATTTGTACCGGCCCCTTTCGCTTCAGACCCTGGAACCTTCAAAACCTGCTGTCCGCTCTGCTAGACCCGCTTCGCTGCCTGGGAACAATACGCTGTGTTTGATTTCATCTTGCCCCCCCACCTCTTCTGCTGACGTCACCCCAGAACGCGACCGGCGAGCATCACTTCTTCTCCCAAGGCTGACTACACTTACCGACTAAGAAAAAACCAACCGCCTTTATAAAGGCGTTTTTAAGTGCAAAATTACAATTCGAACATATATATCGTCTTTTTCAAGACGTTTTCAAAGATTAGCAAATTACAAGAGTCGGAAGACAAAGGTGAATGTGTGCCGGTGTCATATTTTACAGTTTTGTTAATTATTTTCTCTTGTGCAGGTTGACAGATCCCGTACAGACAGACTAGGTACATAACAGACGAGCATGTCAATCAATGTTATTGTAATGGCATGTTATGTTATGTTTCTAGTAACCTTTAATTGTATCAACTTACTTTAATATTAATCGGTTGATTTGAACAGAGTCGTTTTCATGAAATAATCATTTCAAGAGAGCTATATTATTATTAGGTAGATTTTAGCCACAAAACTAAAACATATAGATATACGTATTAACCCACACAGGAGGCCCCTGGGAAAATAATTTCACTCAGGGCCTATGTGATCCTTTGTAATCTTTAAAGAAAGGAAGGAGATGAAGTTCTGGGAAAGTAAAAGGTTGGGTTGGAATCTAGGGATCAGTGTGTCCAGGAAGACAGTGCAAGAGAGACCATTAAAGAGGTCAAAGGGTTTCCCCAAACCAGCCTCTCCCGATTTAGCACGCTTCGCAGCTGCTGAGCATGCACATCCTGAACGTAACTCCCTCGATGAATCCGGGAACCCTTTCTAAATTACTAAACGTACCCTACCAAAAATGCAACAATTGAGCGATAGATTCCTGCCCACCACTTTCTCCTTCCCAAAACTTCCATTAAAGACCCTCCACAAAGCAACCTCAAAGATGACATATGCCCTTAGAAAAATTATAAATCAGAATCGAGATGTTGCTTGAAATGGCTTTAGCCGAGTTTAATTTTTATTTATTTTAAAAAGCATGCAATTCATACCTCCGGGACCCTTATTTATTGTATTCACAACTTCGAGAGTAAATAAACTCATCATGGGATCACATGCAGTACAATACGACTCCTCTGCTACAAGTCATCCTAAGTGGGTCGCTAAGTTTGTTGACTTAGAAGGGGTGAGTTTTTTATTCTATTCAATTAAAAAAAAATCGTTAGAACTTTACTCAACTTAAAAACAAAAACAGTTAAATGAAAGATGTGTTCATTTCTAATTACATTATATTTGTAATTAAATTTTCATTATTTTGAAAATAACTCACAAATAAAGCGGAAAATAAGCATTTATTTAGGATTTCAAATTGGTTTCCATTTAAGCGTCTACTTTTTGTATTCTGCAATTTCAAGACGAAAGTATTTGAATTTTAAGGCAACGGGGGACAAAAGGCTACAATTAAAATATTTCCGCTCAAACTTCAGTTCAACATTCCCATGTTTCTTTATATAATATGTGATGGGGTTGATGTAAAGTATGGGGTGGGAACAGATGATTCTTCCACACATTTTAGAATGAACCGCAAAGAAAATAAAAGTTTTCGTTTGTACTATTCTGTGGCATCCTTTGAAAAGGTCCAAAATTAGTTTTTCCGATTTCACTTAAAAATTATTCCGAATTCTAATTATATCGATTTCAAAAATAACTTTTCTTTAGAATAAAACTTGCTCAAAGAGCAAATTCTGTAAAGGCATTAAGACATTTTGTAGAACTGAAATCAGCCCTTACAGTGAAGCTGTACTTGCCCACTCACCACCTTCTGAGAGTGTCTAACACTCTGAAACCTGCCGAAAATATAATATAAGTTTTGAGAAATATAACAAATATAAATTAAATAATTAAAAAATGGGACACCAGGTAGCGAACTCATAACCTCTCGAATTGTAACCGAGTCGAACCTCTCGCTCGGCCACGGAGACCGTTAAATCACAATGATGATCACCAGAACGTGTCATTAGAAAACTGCTCTATAAGCAATAATAAAAACAGAACCTAGCCGAAGCAATAAATTTCGAGATCCTTAAATCAGTTAAAATTGACCGTCATGAATTTCGCTGTGGACCCTTCGCGTGTTTTATAGCCACAAAGAAATCTACGTTGGTACTGACATGGGTTTTTAATCAATTGGGTAAGAAGCTTGTGGACTTTCTACAGAAAGTTGTTTCAAACAACCGTTTCCAATATTGTAGATGCTGTGGAACCATTGATTTTTAATCCAATAATTAATTTTAATAAATTATTATAAGTAAGTTTTGGTATTTTAATGAGGTCATTTTTAAAATGGCTTTAAGTGCAGTAACACCCTTTCATAATTAATAGTTTTATTCATACCTTTTCCGTAGATCCTCATCTTATAAATGTTTGTTGACTCATTAAAACTAATGAATGGTATTTGAGGAATCTACGCTACAATGGATACAACAAAATTTAACGAATTCTTGGAAAACAATTAAGTTATTGGAAAGTCATTGAAACGACACTTTTAATTAAAAAATCAATTTGAATAAATTTGAAAAACTTAAAAACTTTTAATTTTTATTTTCACTTCTAATTATATTTGGAAAGAGATACAATAAAGTTTTATGTTATTGAGAAGATAAAAGAAATTACTGAAAATTTTTTTCATTTAAAACAAACGCTCTTTCGAATACTTTTGTGCTTTTTCTTTGTTTTTGATAATAATGGGGTTCATATTAAAGGGCTGACGACAAGTTGTTATTTCTATCAGAACATCTGAAAATATCACATCATTTTTAAGAATTTTGAGGATGATATGGTTTGGAGTAAAGTTTGGCAATTCAAGCGTAAGTCCCACATTTTACCGACAGTGTGAAGAGGTATACTTTTTACCGCCCGTGATTAAAGCAGGGCTACTGAACTTTGGGCTAAGCAAGCTCTTCACTTTATGGACATTTTCCAAAACATTCTAATTCCGGATAAAAAAAAGTCTTTTTACTATAATACTTGTACTACAGTACATTTATATAAAAAAAATATCTTTTAAAACTAAAAAAAAAAACTGGTTTGGCTGAAGATTGAGCCTACCTACCCAGGAACTAATGTAGACAACTCTACAAACCTCATTTGACTGACATTTATTTCGTATATTAATGTTGCTGTAAAATTATCTAATTTCAGAGAAATGCATTTATGTGCGCGTTTGTGAGCGTGAGGGCTTAGAATGTGACAACGAGTCTATCTTTTGAATTAGATGTCGGAAAGTGGGTCGATTTTCGCTCCCATGTTGATGCGATGTGCATTTATTCGTTACAGAAAACAAAATTGATTTTAAAATAAATGTTTTTCAAAATTCCAGCTAACTTAGTGATCCGGATCTTAAGCTGGGTCAAAGCATACGCAGAATATAAGAATGAAATTTTCAAAAAGAATTTTAGGTTTGTAGAAAATATTTACGAAATTCTGAAGAAAATTTCGTAAAAACCTCCATCAAAATATTTTACAAATTATTTGTTGGCCAACGTGAGTGCAATCATTATACACAGGTAAACTAATAAATAATAAACATGAAAATTTTCTCATCACCAGGCAAACATTTTTTTAAAAAGCTTTTATTCAAAAAAGTCTTCAAAAACACCTCACCACACAAAATATTTGATGCATTATCTTAAAAAAATATGATTATAATATTTCCTTTACATTTTATCTGTGAAGGCTCTTTCTTGTCAGGTAATTTGCACCTGTATTTTGTCTATATTTGCGGCTTAGCACCTTGTGAAGAAAGAGGAGATGAGTGGCGTAGCAACAGCCCAGTTCCTCAAATGGGGGCAGCCGAAACGTACCCCTTGTCACGAGGGCATGAGCATTCAAATGAACAAAGAAGGGCAGAGATATGAAATGTGAATATGCGCACATTTCTTGACAGTGGCGCAATTTTTTTCTAAAAACTGAATAAGTGCTGATTGGAAGTAGCCATGCTCATACAATTACAAAAAATGGAAACTATTTTTGTAAGATCATCAAAATGAACTATCAACATCCAGATATAATAATATAACTGTTACTAGTTTTATTTTTTATTGTTGTTATTTTTGACTTGTAAAATATTATTATTTTTTTAATGATAAACAATAATAATTGTTCATAAGACACGGTTTTATGCATAGCATAAATTTTATTTATTTATTACAAGATAATACATTACAAAATGATGACAAATTTTTAATGTTTTATTCCCAGTGAGTTTACAAAACTCATTTTGGGATAAAAAATAATTGTAAACAATAATTAGTCGCCTGAAATATCAATACAAATTGAAAATATCTCCCGCGTAAAAATTAATGCCGCCAACTCATTATTGCTTATAATTATTTGTTATCCTTTAAGCTTAAGGTGATTATAATTTGCCTAAAATATTGTGGCTAAATGACAATAAAGGTGTCAACATTCTCACTACTAATCTTTCCTCACAAGCTATTGAAATTGTTAATTGTTTTGCCTATTTGAATATGTTTCAAGTAAATGCTGTCACTAACTGTTTGGGTTCTTGCCTAGATTTAATTTTCACTAGTATACAAAATGTCATAGTAAGTGAAGCTAAAATCTCGTTGTTACCAATTGATAGATATCATCCACCTCTCTCGATTAACATCTCAATTTTTTTCAAACTCGCTTCATTGAAACCAAATGTCTCATATCACTACAAATTTTTCGATGGTGACTATTCAAATTTTAACAATTATCTTTCTCAGATTAACTGGTCAACACTTTTTTTAAATTCTGATATTAATGACGCTGTATATAAATTTAATGAATGTTTATCACGTGCTATTGATTTGTTTATTCCTAAGGGATTATACTGTCAACCCAAGTTTCCTAATTGGTTTAGCTCGACACTTAAACAATTAATAATTGAAAAAAAGAAAACCCATAAGTTATTTAAAGTGACTTGAAACTTAAACTTTTATCAAAAATTCTCTCAGCTAAGGGAATTGTCCAAAATCGAATCAGCCAAGTGCTATAAATCCTTTGTTTAAGTTACAGAGACAAAACTACTTAAAAATCCTAAAAAATTTTGGCAATTTGTTACGCAAAAGCGTGCTGATAATGATCTCCCCTCAAGTATTTATTATAATGAAACTCATGCTACTAATGGTCATGACATCGCCAACCTTTTTGCTGAAAATTTCTCCTCTGTATATTCTGATGCGTCATGCACCATCCCTCCCCTTAACTATGACCATAATATTGACTTAAATGATTGCCAAATATCACTTGTAGAGGTATACCAAGCATTAAGTAATCTTTCTCATAAAATTACTTCCGGACCTGATGGCATTCCAGAAATCTTACTAAAAGAATGGAAATATACTTTATCTAACCCAATTTGTATGTTATACAACTTATCACTATCATCTGGAACTTTTGCAGACTCATGGAAAATTTCGTATATTCGACCCATTTTCAAGTCTGGGAACAAATCAAATATTGGAAATTACAGACCAATATCAATTATATCTAATATTCCGAAAATATTTGAGTCAATAATTACAAAGAACATCACTCCTATTTTCAAAAATGTTCTGATTGAGGAACAGCATAGATTTAGATCGGCAAAATCTACAACAACTAATTTACTGTCTTTTACAAACATCATTGGTAAAGCTTTAGAAGACAACTCTCAGGCTGATGTCCTTTTCACCGACTTCTTTAAAGCCTTTGACAAAGTAAATCACTCAATCCTCATGGCCAAACTTTATGCTATAGGTATTAGAAACCCTATGTTATCATTTTTTCAATCTTACTTGAGTGACAAAAAACAAAGAGTTAAAATAAATAACTTTGAATCCTTTAACATTGATGTAACGTCCGGTGTTCCCCAAGGAGCCCATTTGGCACCGCTTCTTTTTAACCTTTTTATTAACGACTTAACTAAAGTTTTTTCGCACACACGCTTCTGACTTTTTGCTGATGATAATAAAATTCTTAAGATAGTTAAATCTTTTCATGACTGTTTACTATTTCAACTTGATATTTATTCATGTAACGATTGTTGCAAACTAAACTGCTTGGAACTTAATGTTGATAAATGCAAAGTTTTGTCCTTTTGCAGAGCCAATTTTGAGTATAAACTAAATGGTGCTTGTCTATCAACTGTCACATCCATCAAGGACCTTGGAGTCACTATTGATTGCAAACTCTCTTTTCGAGATCATATAAATAACATCGTAAATAAATCACTTAAAGTACTAGGGTTCATTAATAGAATTACCTCAGACTATAAACATATAAGAACACTTAAAACTCTATATTGTTCGTTGGTTCGTCCTCACCTTGATTATGCCAGTGTCATTTGGTCTCCTTTCTATGCTGTCCACATTAGTCACATCGAATCTGTCCAACATCGCTTCCTACGACGAATTGCTTGGAGGTTAGGACTTGAAAGAGGCGATTACTCATATGAGGAAATTGAACAAACTTTAAACCTATCTTCATTAGAAAAACGTAGAAAAGACTCCGATCTAATTTGCATATTTAAAATAATCAACAGTATAACCGACTCACCTGAACAGCTACAACTCATTCAATTCAACACCCCATCCCGTAGACTCCGAAATAATGAATTGTTGTTCCTCAATCACCACTCAACTAACTATGGGTACCATTCTTCTTTGTCTAGAATGTTGAGATTTGTAAACTCAAGTCAGAGCATTGAATTTTTGGTGTAAGTCTAAATGACTTTCAAAAAGCGATACGTAATGTGTAATTCTTCACAACTTAATCGTTATTGATGCTCTGACTTGTAGTTATTTTCTATATGTACATTTTCTATTTTACATTGTCTTTGCCCTTCACATTCATGTACTCTCCATTCACTGTCATATATGTTTTCTTATTCGTGTCAATATTATGGTTTTAATGGACATATTGTCCGTAAATTAATAAATAAATAAGCTTTGCATAAAACTTTGTCTTATAAACATTAGTTTATCATTAAAAAATAATAATATTTGACAAGTTGAAAATATTTTACCAACAAATGAAGACATAATATGTCTCGACGCCATCTAGTGATAAATTTAGCATTAACAAAGCCTTTCCTACAAAAATAAATTTGGTTGTTTACAGGTGGAAAAAATATAATAGGCAGTAATTGTTGTTTGAGGTACACATTGAACATATACATTGACTAGTACATATTGAATCATTTGGCGGGTTTGAAATAAGCCGACATAGCTCAGTGGTTTCAAAGCACCTGACCGGACATTAGAAGGCACGGGGTTCAATTCCCGTTGGCGGCATTTATTTTTACTCGGGAGATATTTTCAATTTGTATTGATATTTCAGGCGACTAATTATTTATCATTTATGCCATGCGTAAAACCTTGTCTTATAAACATTAGTTTATCATTAAAAAAATAATATTAATTCTACATTGGTGTTTATATTGATTTTTTTAAAACTTTTATTATCTACGTTTACTGATTTCGAAGTAAAATTGATAAAATAACAGAAATTGTTAATGGTTAAATAAAATTCCCCCAATTTTGATAATGCCTTCCAAATGTGAAACAGCTTTTACGCGTAACAATAATCTCAAAGCAGAAATAGAATAATAATTTTATTGAATATATAAAAAGGAAAACATAAAAAAATATCAATGCACATATTATTACTCGAAGTTCAATCAATATCATTTCTGGGTAGTACCTATAGTTATCAATCCTATAGTATACCTGGAAAACGCAAATAGTTTTTTAGAGATTCTTGCTTGTGTAGTGGTGCACTATATCGTTAGGCTCTTGCAGATTATTTAAAGAATTTAATAGTAGAGAGAAAACAGACTTTCTTTTAAATTAATATCTGCATGGCAGCTAAACTAGAAGCGTTCATATTTTAATAAAAAATAATTGTGATTTAGATTGCTTTTATAAATTTTGAATTTCCGTATAGGTAACCTAGTCCCTAGTGTTACGAGACTTAAGTCACAAGAAAACCAACAGTTACCCAGGGTTGACCAAAAGTTTCCAGATGTTTCCACAAGTTGCCGGATGTTTCCAAAAGTTTCCAGAAGTTTCCAAAAGTTACCAGATATTTTCAAAAGTTGCCAGATATTAATAAAAGTTTCCAGATGTTACTAAAAGTTTCCAAAAGCCACCAGAAGCTTATTGAAGTAAACAAAAGGTGTCTGGTGATGAAAGGACTATCGATAAGTTGGCATTTCCAGATATAACCAATAGTTTCCAATGTGCCAGTTACCAGAAGTAACGAGTAGCCAAAAGTGCTGAAAGGGTTCAGATAATGACAACGAACAACAAACAGTATGATAATGACGATTAATTAGTATGGAAATGGGGAAACTTCGCGCTTAGTGCTGTCCGTTTATATAATAGGATATAATATTTGTACGGTTCTTTCTCCCTTTTCTATTTGTATCACGCCTCTGTAAAAAGGTAAAACCTGCTATTATACCGACATCTCCTTTCGTCTTCTGTTTGTATCGCGAAAATCGGTTGATTGCTTCTTTTAAAACGTTTTACGTGGACTCTTTGTGGTGTGTTAAATGCAAAATAGCTAATGGTCGCTCATGAATAAGTTATAAACTCAAAACGAACCTGCACCTCTTTGCATTAAAAGTGGGTGGATAGGTTCTGCGTATTAAACGAGTAATTGGGAAACGTGAATGATAAATTATATTCAAACTTTATTATTTGGAAGTTACTGAGAAGAAACAAATGCTTAAATAAATACCAGTTTAGGACAACCTCCACGACAGTGCACAAAATATAATAATAATATTTGGATGATTTGTGCATTTTTTGTTAAAAAATCTTCTCAAGGGCGCTATACAAATATTTCCGCGTGGAACAATCAAATCGGTGGATTGAAGAAAGTACTTTCGGAGAGAGCGGCAAGATGCTCGCGGCGGGCGCCCATCGCTCAGATTGAAGGAAGATAACATGGACTGTGATAACACTGTGATAACATGGAACACAATACCTTCTTCATCTTAGCGGCAAGATGCTTGCGGCGTGCGCCCCTCGGCGGAATTGAAGGGAGAATGGAAAACAACACCTTCTTCATCTTTATTTTTAACTGAATTTAACTCTTATTATTATTGTATGCCCATCTATTTGAGGCACGAGGATTTCACTTGCTATACCCACGGCGCTGTTGATCGATTCTATAATGACATGAACCGGATCGTTTGGACCCACAGACTAGGAATCTGACTGTTAATTTCGGAGACAACCTGGAGCCAATAGCATATCATCGAAGTTTACCATCGCCGTGTAATCCCCATAAAATTGCGTATGTTAGCATAAACATTCCTAATGAAGATACACTCTCTTTATTATGATACATTTATTTGAACCTATTTTCAAAGTGGTACAAACTCCCAGCATCGTCCTAGCCAAAGACAACATGCAGCTTGAAATGGCTTAAGCCATGCTGTTGTGTGACCATTTCTTCAATATATCCCTTAACTTCTTGACCTTATTTTTCTCCTTTCCCTCCTATATGTTACAGTCCCATTGGCTCTGGGCAACTGAGATTCTCGTGCGGTAATCATTTAAAAAAATATGTTCGAAGTGTTGTCACTCCGACAAAACATCATAATTAAAACAAGAAATAGCTATAAAACAGTTTAATGATTACCTTTTAGCAGGAGCTTTAATGTGATTAAGGGGTTACACCACGTTGAAATTTAAAAAAAATCGTGTTTTTTTACTAAATATTTTTTTAATCCTTTAAAAATTATTTTAAACGTTTAATCATTTCAAATTATTTCCGAAGATGTAACATTTAGAAGTGAACGCGGCACAGTAAGTAAAAACGATAGGTCGAATATCTACAGCCAACATGAGAGCCCAACCGAAGACGAAAGAGGCCAGGAAATTGAAAACTCAAAAGAAGACGTAGGACATCGCGGCAACAACATCTTAAGATTTAATTTATCGATTTTTTAAAGATTTACATCACTTATTCATTTTTTAACAGCTAACATTTGTAAAAAAAATATTTTTTTCTCCGACGACATCTTAGCTATTACCTTTCGTGATAAGAAAAAAATATATTTTTCAGACGATACCTGACAGGGGAAATAAGTAGAACATCAGCAAGGATTTTCAAAAGAGAGTCCTGCTGGATGGCCCATAAATCCGTTGTTTTTATTTATTTTTTATTAATTAGTCTTTTCAAATGATGCATAAAACTAGCATCTATATGTTTAAAATAAAAGTTATTTTATAAATTGACCTCTCTTTCTTACATCATTTTCTTTCCTCTCAGACTCCATACTCGAACGTATCTGCAAAAACAACAATTCAATTAGAGATATTGATATTTTACACTGAATCCTTAAAAAATTTTAAAATTAAACTTACAATGTACTTAAACCAAAACAATAATTTTTTATCGTTGGTCTATCCTTTTCATTTATTTTTTCTCTTTTAACTTTAAATCTATACTTTCTAACCTAGCCTTACCTGTAACCATAAAAAAGATTGTAGATCTAACTCAACTGTTTTCTTTTATACTCAACATCTTTAACACAAAATAAATTCATATGTATAACTGTACCTTTCATAAATTTACTCAAATATATATATTTTTAATATTTTGTATAGGAGTTATAACCCCTAGAGCATTCTTGGAAGGTTTCATGCGCTTAGCCAAAATAGTGAATTTAGAAAATGCATTTAAAATGTTGCCACTTAACAAGTGCATAAAGGCTGCTTCCGAAAATGGAGCAGCATTTAGAGTGGGTATTTTAAAAGATTGCATCATCAAAATTATCTAGAGGATATATGTTTTCTGGATTACTGTTTTTTTAACCTCTGTTGCGGAACTGAAGCAAAATCAAAACAAATTTTTGGTGTACCTGTATGAATATGAGAAACATTTTCATTTTATTTTAAAATTTTGTGATCGTATCTTTTTATGTGACTACCATACGAAGGGCATAATTATTTTTTTAGATTCAAGAGTGTTTTCTAAGGCATGTAGTATTTTTTTAAACTTTTCATCGAATTTTGATTTAAAAATATTTGAAAAATAAAGTTTCAAATTATGAAAAAGGTGATATAAATTGTAGAGAATAGTGGTAATTGACTTTTTTGCAGAACCAGCTATGGAGTTAACCACTTTTCTAAAGTGATATGTACTCTCAGTATCTTCAACTCTGGAACAGTAGTTAACTCGATTGCCAGCTATGGAGTTAACTACTGTTTCAGAGTGGTATATCCTCTCAGTATCTTCAACTCTGGAACAGTAGTTAACTCGATTGCCAGCTATGGAGTTAACTACTGTTTCAGAGTGGTATATCCTCTCAGTATCTTCAACTCTGGAACAGTAGTTAACTCGATTGCCAGCTATGGAGTTAACTACTGTTTCAGAGTGGTATATCCTCTCAGTATCTTCAACTCTGGAACAATAGTTAACTCGATTGCCAGCTATGGAGTTAACTACTGTTTCAGAGTGGTATATCCTCTCAGTATCTTCAACTCTGCAAACAGTAGTTAACTCGATTGACAGCTATGGAGTTAACTACTGTTTCAGAGTGGTATATCCTCTCAGTATCTTCAACTCTGGAACAGTAGTTAACTCGATTGCCAGCTATGGAGTTAACTACTGTTTCAGAGTGGTATATCCTCTCAGTATCTTCAACTCTGGAACAGTAGTTAACTCGATTGCCAGCTATGGAGTTAACTACTGTTTCAGAGTGGTATATCCTCTCAGTATCTTCAACTCTGGAACAGTAGTTAACTCGATTGCCAGCTATGGAGTTAACTACTGTTTCAGAGTGGTATATCCTCTCAGTATCTTCAACTCTGGAACAGTAGTTAACTCGATTGCCAGCTATCGAGTTAACTACTGTTTCAGAGTGGTATATCTTCTCAGTATCTTCAACTCTGGAACAGTAGTTAACTCGATTGCCAGCTATGGAGTTAACTACTGTTTCAAAGTGGTATATCCTCTTAGTATCTTCAACTCTGGAACAGTAGTTAACTCGATTGCCAGCTATGGAGTTAACTACTGTTTCAGAGTGGTATATCCTCTCAGTATCTTCAACTCTGGAACAGTAGTTAACTCGATTGCCAGCTATGGAGTTAGCTACTGTTTCAGAGTGGTATATCCTCTCAGTATCTTCAACTCTGGAACAGTAGTTAACTCGATTGCCAGCTATGGAGTTAACTACTGTTTCAGAGTGGTATATCCTCTTAGTATCTTCAACTCTGGAACAGTAGTTAACTCGATTGCCAGCTATGGAGTTAACTACTGTTTCAGAGTGGTATATCCTCTCAGTATCTTCAACTCTGGAACAGTAGTTAACTCGATTGCCAGCTATGGAGTTAACTACTGTTTCAGAGTGGTATATCCTCTTAGTATCTTCAACTCTGGAACAGTAGTTAAGTCGATTGCCAGCTATGGAGTTAACTACTGTTTCAGAGTGGTATATCCTCTCAGTATCTTCAACTCTGGAACAGTAGTTAACTCGATTGCCAGCTATGGAGTTAACTACTGTTTCAGAGTGGTATATCCTCTCAGTATCTTCAACTCTGGAACAGTAGTTAACTCGATTGCCAGCTATGGAGTTAACTACTGTTTCAGAGTGGTATATCCTCTCAGTATCTTCAACTCTGGAAAAGTAGTTAACTCGATTGCCAGCTATGGAGTTAACTACTGTTTCAGAGTGGTATATCCTCTCAGTATCTTCAACTCTGGAACAATAGTTAACTTGATTGCCAGCTATGGAGTTAACTACTGTTTCATAGTGGTATATCCTCTCAGTATCTACAACTCTAGAACAGTAGTTAACTCGATTAACAGCTATGGAGTTAACTGCTGTTCCAGAGTAGTAGATACTTTCAGTATCGCACTGGTGAAAGACCACCATTCTGATGACTTTGTTACCTTCCCCTTTACTAGTTTCTTCCCCTCCTTTCTTCTTTTTCAATCTCAAAACATTCCCCAATTGTAGAAACTTTGGTGGTAGCAACTGTTTCCGGTCATTTGGGACTTGCTGTAATCACTTCAACAGATAATGATTATTTTAATTCTAGCCTTTTCGCTTTATTTATTTTATATAATTTTTCACAAATGCAAATTTGCTCTATTTCGGCTTATTCAAAATGATTTAATCTACCCGTACGAGTAGAATTCGCAAATCGCCATACCCGCTGTCAAATCTGCACTATAATATATAATACGTGCACATAGTCAAGTTCTCCATCCCATCACTGAACAGATGCTTTTATAGAGATGGTGGAAGCGTACGTTTGCCAGAAGTAATATTTAGATCGTTTTCCCTCACTTCCGGAGAAGTTAATCTAAATTTTTAATATTTCTAAATTCTTTATGAATTCAGTTTGTGACATAAAATTATACATATGGTTTTATAGGGGGAGGGGGGGGGGTTTGTATTTGTCGTGCGCCAGATAAACGATACTCACGGGCCATGCAACATTAGCTGATAGTACAAAAGTCGGTGCAACGTAATGTGACAGTTATTTCCTTTCGCCAACCTATAAATAAAAGCAAAACAAATATTCTCGCTTAATAATTAGTAATTTTAATTTTAATAAAACACAACGATGCTTATATCTCGACTAAATCAGTGGAATAGTAAGTGGACGTACCAACCTTCATCAAAGTGGGGACACTTTTACAGATTCAATAATAAATTTATGAGAATCAGATTATAAAAGTCACATTACAATATAAGCGTGGATCACACTTCTAGAATATCAATAGTTCAGTGATGTGGATTGCAAGCGAATCTATACAAAGGGAACCACTGCTACTACTCATACTGCTGTGCAGTGCAATCGCACAACCCACCCGCTCCAGTATTAGTATATTGAAGTTATTGTTTCAGTTTTACAATCCTCGATTCAGTACAGTGTATTGTGTCTCTGGTCTAGTGTAACAATGAAAGGATTTATGCCACAAAAACTCAAGGCGCTGTTTCGTTCAGTTTCAAATACTAAAGGAAAACTAGTACTAGGAAAATGAAGAGAGGAATTTTGAAAACAAACAATTTGGATTTGCTGAATATTTTTCCTGCTTTAAATCCAAACAATTGAATAGGATCACATACAAATTTGAAAATAAAATCATTTTAACTACGTAACTAAATAATTATAGTAAAATTGGTTAATTTGTAAAGATCCGTTTTTTTGAAAAATCTCCTCGAGGACGCAGTACATCTGTACAAATATTAAATAACTAACAAACTTTCATATAGGTAGAAAAGATTGACCGCCACACAACTCCATCTTGGTCCACACTTTTTGCTTCGTTCACATTCATTACCTTCAATAAGTATGCATCCCCAAATGTAGTGGGCACGTTGTGGGAAAGAAGATGGTGGGAATAGGAAATAGATGAGAGAAGGGAGAGATAACTGATATAATATCAGATAACACCAAATACAATTGCCAACAACGTCTCGATTCTGAATAGTAATCTTTCAGCAGGGTGATTCTGAGAGTATTTTTCAGTGTTTAATAAAACAAATTAATATTCCAATTGTATACTCTGGATTTTTACTCCTTTAAATATTTTTTTTTATAGGATAAAAAACAATGTAGGTACCTATGTGTAATTTGCAAATAATTATTAATCCTTAAATTTATTTCAATCAATGATTAAATAAAAAAATGTATTCAATGATTTGCACAGAAAAAATGTTGCTTTTACATTTTGAGATATATTATGGTTCAGATAACATTATAATTCAAATTCCTGGGTTTCCATGTCTGACGATAAATAATATTACCGAGACGTAACCATTTACAAAAATTCAACCATTCCTGTGAATTAAGTTGTATATTATAATTAATAGTTAGCGAAATTCCGAATAATGATGGCTCTCCCAAAACGCAGACAAAGTTTTGTAGTATAAATGAGCGGCCAGAACACAAAAACCTAGTTAAAACTATTTAATGGTAATACTAATGGTGTTCACTATGCACAGATTGCAGACATTATTCACAGATACTTGCTGAAATTCAGGAAAACGTTGATGGTACCACATTTCCTTATATCATATTCGTATTTCTTTTTGGCAAGATATGGAAAGACTGATAAGAACTTAAGCTAGAAGTCCAAAATAAATTGCTGATACCAGCCCTGATGTGTGGCAGTGATTCATGGAACTAGCAGAAAAATATTAAACTAAAAAATTAAATAACTCAAGAGAGTTGGCTAAATGCCGTAGTTACACACGTGAAATTGCGAAACACGCAAGACTGGTGTAAACTTAATTAATAAGATTAAGAAAATGACGCTTAGACATTTTGGGTATGTGGAGCGATGAATAAAGGGAGAAGTGTAAGGATAATATTCGAGTATAACGCAGAAATGGTAGAAGAAATTGGGGACGCCCGATAAAGGCATGAAACGATCAAGTGAATCAATAACTTGAGTTGGGTAGTGTAAATAGTTAAAATAACAAAGTGTATATATGGGACAATGCATGAATGTGAATAAAGCAAGAAGTGTGTGTGACTTTCAGGGCATAAGAGCATGCAAGACCCCTCTTCACCGTCACGTCAGCCAACATTGTTAATCACAGTCTATTGACTATTTCCCGCCATCCCAGAATAAAGCCTGCGAATTTCAGGAGGTGATTCTATATGAAGGTATTAGTAGAAATATAAATAGCTTTCTTCGAAATTCCAATGTTAATTTTCCAATACTCAAAAATTTTTCATAGGAAGAATATTAATTTTCTTCAAAAAATTCAACTTTTTTACCAAAAAATTACCTTAAAACGATGAAATTTCGAAAAATGTCACAAATATTTTTTTACTTGTACTATCATGTAGAATCACCCCCGAAAGTTATCTCACTTTTCCCCCGGAAACCCTGTATGTAAGGATGAGTGGTCTGGTGAGCCTTTGGTTTTATACATTGAACGATGATACTTTGCACACTTGACATTCAAAACAAGAGGAAAGCCACTGTTTACATAAGAATTCTATAACACCCCCTATCCCACCCCTTATTATGATACATTATGATGAATTTTTCACTTGATGTTCAAAATAAGTAGCCCCGGGGCACAACACTTTCTTTAAATTTCTTTACAAACTTAAAGAACAAAAGTTTTTTATCTCAAAAAAGCTTGAAGCTTAAAGCTCAAAAACTTAAAGCTCAAAGCTCGAAACTGAAGTTGCAAGTTCAAAATCTCGAATCATTAAACTCAAAGCTCACTGATAGAAATTCAAAACTCAAAGCACAAACTCAAAAGCTCAAAGTTCAAAGCCCAAAGCCTAAAGCCCAAAGCTCGAAGCTCAAAGCTGAAAGGTCAAAATTAATGAATTTACCTCAAAGCTCAAAGCTCGTAGCTAAGGAGAAATATCTTATCCCCCAAAAGGGCTTTTTTAAGTAGTTTTGCAAAAACCAATTTATTTTCCCGCTCTATGTTTAATAGAAAATGATAAATGTTCGCAAAGTGTAACATCTATATAAAAGTGAAGTAACTAGATAGATATATAATGTGAAAGGGCTATTATGAAATTAATTAAATATATTTGAGTATAAATATATTACATAGAATATTTTATATATTAACAAGATTTTATATATTAGAAATTTAAATGATTTCTTATTTCCTATTAAAAATATTGCCTCGGTTATTACTTTTGATTTTTTTCTGTGGGCGTATCGACAGTGGGTGATTATTTATTTTATTTCTTTGGTTGAATTAGGTACGTTAAAAGCAAACATAAATTTTGTAAAATGAAAATTAAAATACTTTTAATATTTCAATTTCTGAAGAAATCAATTTGATTTTATAAAAAAGAATATTTTTTTGTAGAACTAAATTGTACAGATATTTATTTCGCTGTGTGAAAAAATTATTTTGTTCAAATACGTAGATATTTCTCTTCCTTTTGTGAAACTTTTTTTATTTGTTTTCATTTTTTATATAATCATTCAGCACATTTTTTTTCTTGAAGTGTGAATGTGCCTAATTTTTTGCGTGTAATAAAACAGTCTGAGATTGCATCGTCAGTTTATCTGATAGGATTATAGAATTATATAATTAAGTGGATGTTCAAGGTAGAAATGTTCTGGACGCCCGAGGACAATAAGTGATCAAATAATTATGTTTTGTAAAATTAGGCGTATGTGATGAACTATGAAACGTTTGTAAAAGTCGAGGTCACCCGAGGAAGACGTGAAAAATAGGTACTTATCTGTGGCAAAGTGAGGTGTAGGTATTAGGGTGGAGCGGTCCAGTATGGAAAATTTTATTTTGCGTAATATTAAATTCGTCATACGCGGATTTGATGGTCTGTTATGTACTTTTTTCAAATACAAAATAGTAAAAATATGTATCTATGTTTAGTATTTCCGCAACCACTTAACCAAATATTGAAAACAAAAACATGAGTCCGAAAAAACATTAACTGAAGCTGTTCTTTTAAGTAATTTAAACCTAAGACTCAAAAAACGTCAGAAAAATGAAATTTACATCGATTATGTAGGAGTTTAAGGAAACAATACCAAGGGAAAAACAATTAAAAAAAATATGCTGAACATTTCTCTTACTCATTTTCGAGTTCAACAGCTCGACTGTGGAACGATTTGCCGGTTTCTGTGTTTCTCTCCTTCCACAACAGAGGTAGGTGTTGAAGACATGTTGACTCTGTCCTTAAAAATACCCTCAACACCGAATTTATAAAGATGATGTTGGCCCCGTGGGAAATTATTTTCATCAGGGCCTTCCGTGTGGAGTTAGTATGAAAAAAAGAATGCTGCGGTGATAGACTACCCTTTTGTGACCAGAACTTAGACAGATATTCGGATCAATCAAGAACTGCCACCGCGTCGGCTATACCTACAAGATGTTAACTCAATTTCATAGAATGATGCATCTCGCATTGTGAACAGGAGTAACTTTTGCCAATTTTGAGTAAAGAAAAGGATTGTCCGCACTAGTAAGCGGTTAGTAATCGTTCGAATCAATTTTTTATATATTTCGGTGGACAAAAGGATACAAAATTAAACTTGGAGAAAAACTTTTTTTTCACAAATATAATATAAATTACCACCAATTTTTCATTTAAATCCGTTACAATCGCAACAATCTTCAATAGTTGTGAAAAATAGTGTGTGTTTTGGCGTTTTTAACGGCCTTTATCCCTGTTAAACAATTTCACAATTTGCTGACAGTCCACATATAAAGTACTTAATCCAGAGTGCCCATAGACAAAAGTTTTTTGGCCCATAGAGTGGTTTACACATACACAGAGTGGTTTTTGCGGTTCATAGATTATTATTTTTTTTACTCTTTTTTTGGGCATTATCGTGATACTCGTGAAATTTAAGGTATATTTTCTCACAAATATCGGAATCAGATGACGAGGATCTGACAGCACAAGTGAAATTAATAAACTTTATGCAACGATCAAAAGAGAAAAAAATATTTAAGTATTTAACATCATATTCCCAAGAGTTTTTTCCGAGTATCCGTGAACCCTCACTTCAACAAGCTCCTCTTTCACGAGCATTCATGGGAATATGATGCTTGAGACAGCCGCTTCCACTTTTGACAGCCCCAGAAGAAGAAGTATTTTAGTACAGACTTCCAGCACAAGTGGACATGAAAACATTAAAGAAAGACTGCCAAGATATGGGCTGACGGTTTCAAAATGATTCACCCCCAAGAAAATCATCCTGGAATTGTGATTTATGTTGTGCCGAAGGGTGATACAACCGATGACCAGGCGCTGTTCGAAGAAATTTTTACTAACGCTGTTTTAGAATAGACAACCTTGTCCAAAAATGTTCACCTTTTTACTCGGGTCTCCCGCAAAAAGGAGGAGCACAATGAACATGATAGTAACCTTTCACCCGAAATGCAGAAAAATTCTCTTATACAGCGGTCTTTGATTTCTTGGCTGGACATGTTAGAGAATTATTAATTAATTATTTGACCATGTTAGAGAATATTTAAGTGCGACAAGATTTTTTTGTGTCAAATGTACGGGCAAGTAAGTAAATACTGCCCCATGACCGTGATCACATGCCGGCATCATAAAAATTGGGAAACAAGGGACAGCTATCTGTGTAATCTGTCAAAGGTTTGGAAAGCCTACAAACCATTTACCAGAGGACAGGCTCACCGAGCGGCTATTGATGAGCAAGTGTAAGAACCGTCCATGTCCAATAATAACTGTTTAGTATTGAAACCGTTTTGGATAATATCTACCATTTTTCCAATCATATACCTACTGTCATACCTACTATCCATTTCCTTCTTTAAAAACAGCCTTACCCACACATGAAAATAAGAAAATTTTTGTTGTTTTGTAAATTGTCGCAAGTACAGCAAGTCGAATTCGTATCGTATATCAAGAAGGTGCAATCATAGTGTACTCGTTGTATTATTCACTTGTTTTGTGCTAAATATCAAAATCACATGTCGTTTATCTCGTTTCGGAGGAAATTTTACCCCATGAACAGTGCAAGTGCGTCAACAACTGTAGTGTTTGGTGTTTGCGTTCGGGCAGCTTCGGGTTATACCGAACATAACCGAACGCTACCAACAGCCTCGTATTACATTGCCGGATGGCGAGGAGCCATTCTATCGCTAGACGGCCTTTAGGCAACTTGTTACTTGTATTGTCAGTTTATTATATTCCGAATTAAACAACCTCCGTATTTAAGTATCTACGACTATTAATAGATATATTACCAGATCCCTATCCTCGTTAGAATACTGGAGATTAAGGGCCCAGTATTCTATCTTGTAAAACATCGATACGTTACAACAACCCTATTGCTGGTATACGAGACGTGTTTGCCTGCACAAGAAAAGACTGTAAATAATAAGCACCGGCACACATCAGCGCTCAACCTGGGTAATGATTTAAGTAAAACACAGTGAGGCGTTCTATCCAAACCATCATAAAAGAAAGACGATTCAAATCAAAACTCACATTTTAATTACAAATATTGTACTGGTATACAGAACGCACATAGGAGTGTAGCTTATAGGTAGTTCCTATTTATTACAGCTAACTCAATTCACAAAAAATAGTTATATGTATTTCAATAGAACTGGATTTTAATACACAGATGGAAAACTTAGATAATCCGAATTTTTTCAGCGATAATTTCAGATTGGAGCACATTGTGCATCATTGCGCCATACTATACAGCAAATGGCGTAGGCGACTGCTGCAGCAGTGGCAAGTTCAATTGGTAGCCAGCAGGAATCGTCCAGCCTCTAGGTTGTCAGCATCAACGGCTAATTCAGTCAGTAGCCAGGAAGAATTTGCCAGCCTCTAGGTTGTCAGCATCAGTGCTGGTTCAGTCAGTAGCCAGGAAGAATTGAACAGCCTCTAGGTTTTCAGCATCAATGGTTAATTCAGTTGGTAGCCAAGGAGAATTGGCCGGCCTCTAGGTTGTCAGCATCAATAGCTAATTCAGTCGGTAGCCAGGAAGAATTGGCCGGCCTCTAGGTTGTCAGCATCAATGCAGCAGGGATTGGCCAGCCTCTAGGTGATCACCGGCAGTGGGAAGTTCAGTCGGTAGCCAGCAAGTATTCGTCAGCCTTAAGGTTGTCAGCATTTGTGGCTGGTTCAGTCGGTAGCCAGGAGGAATTCATCAGCCTCTAGGTTATCAGCATCAATGCAGCAGGGATTGGCCAGCCTCTAGGTGATCACCGGCAGTGGGCAGTTCAGTCGATTATAAGAGCCGGCACACGGAGACGCCCCATTATTGTAATGATGACAGATTCGTCTGGCTCAGCTGATAGAGTGCCGACCGTAAACAGCTCGTTGCACATAGTAATCTTTAAAATGATTGTGCCATGATACTACAGTGTACATGAGAATTCCCTTGAGCGAGTCCAACATAAATTTTTACGTTATATTAATTTTAAATTCATCGAAAACATTAATTACCCCTCTCTGTTACAATTATTGGGACTCGATATATTAAAAGAAAGAAGAATTTGTTTTGACCTATTTTATTTATTTAAAATCGTTAACAACCTGTTGAACTCCCCTGAACTTCTTTCGTTAATATGTTTCCATGTACCTAGTCGATCAGTTCGTTTCAAATCACCCTATCATTGCAACAATACAGGATCTAACGCTGAACTCAATTCCATAATGAATCGCCTACATGTACTTGGTAATAAATATGTTTTGGATGAATCTATAAACATTGCTAGTTTAACCTCATACAAACATTACTTAATTAAAACAGTATGTCAGCGCTTCTCAGATTGACTATAATCAAATACAGTTTTAAAGTATTAATTTATCCTGCATTTATTGTGTATGAATTGTTTATATATTTATATATATTGTTGTATTGTATTTATAATAACTATTTCTATTGTTCTCTTTTATGTATTTTATATTTATATTTTTTTTATCTATGTATATTCTGTATTCATTTGTAAAAGCCGCTATAATCGGCGTTAATAAATAAATAAATAAATAAATGATGGAGGAACCGAAGTGACTACAGATTTCAGTTGACACTAAGGAATTTTTAATTTTAAATTATAATTTACAGATCGCGTTGTAACTGGAGGTGTTCCGTCCACTCGCAGTAATTTTTGAAACTTGAATGCCCCATATTGTGTTGTTTTCTTGCTATTTATAATTTCTCTTACAAGCGTTCTTGTGATGTCAATATCATCACAAAAACTTGTTTACCGTTCCAGACGCATGTGTATTTAGGTGCGAATAATATTTCGCCCGGCGACTGGCTTTGTCGATATTTTAATTTCATTTTAGAAAATTGGGTTATCGAACTGTTTTAGTCTTTTTTGCCACCTGGTAACAGATTGATGCATTTTTTAACTGGTAAATATTATGATTTGGAAAAAGGGGGTCATCAAATTTGAAGGTGTTTACTTCAAGTTATTGACACAGTGGGTGGCAACAACTTAATCTGGTTTTATGATATGATGTTCGATACAGCCGGGATTCTCGGGGATTCAAGGTAGGCTGTTCCTTCATTCCACTTTTTCCCGTAATTTATTCAAAACCAATTAAATGAGTTCTTTACTGTCGTATTTATTGTGGATTTGATTTATGGTTCATTTTACGTGTTTGGGGATCCGGAGAGAGGCACGAAATGAAAGAAAGTTGTGAAGGTCACATGTGTTTATTGGTGAGTCAGTTGCCGTCACGAGGAGATGATGTAGGACAGATGATGAATACTCCGGTTGCTGCGGAGAGAGGCACGAAATGAAAGAAAGTTGTGAAGGTCACATGTGTTTATTGGTGAGTCAGTTGCCGTCACGAGGAGATGATGTAGGACAGATGATGAATACTCCGGTTGCTGCGGTGATGTGCTGGTCAAGCGCGGGTCAGTGAGTCGACCCCGGGCGCTGGTGACCGGGACTCGATGAAGGTCAGGCACTGGCGAAGAACGTAGGTCTTCAGGCACTCCAGTGCTGACGAGACGGCCGAAGGTGCGGCGGACCTTGTAGGCGGTTGAACGGGAACGGCGTGACCAGTGAGGATGCTGCGTGTCTTCGTGATGGTCATGATGGCGTGGAAGAAGCGCTGGTCAGAGACGCTGGAACCAGGGCGCTTGTAATCCGAGTAGCGCTGGCCATAGACGTGGCCGAGGCGCTATGATGGTGTCCCGATGGAGTCCATGATGGTACGGGCGAAGCCGGGAATATTTTCCTTTGTGCTAGTAAGAGTAGCGCGGGTTAACACTCGTTGATCCTTGTAGACTGACGGCGGAATGATGACTGACTGACTGACTCGCTGCGTCGGGCATATTTATACTACACGGCCGACGGTAGCAGTAGGTAGATAGACGGCAACTAAATCCTAGGCACACGCACAGACTGTATGTTTCAGGAACCTTCGATAGCGTGGCAATTATGCATAGGCGGCAGACTCGTTCCTTCTGGCGAGTTCTCGTACTGTGTAAGACGGCCCGTGACGTATTGTCACCTGGTAGACAAGTAGGTCTTGTAGTACGTAGGTTACTTTGTTTACGTTGCGATTTGAATTGCAGGTACATAATTCGGGAGTAGGTACTAAGTAGGTCGAGCGGTTTATTATTAATTATTCAATGGATTATTCTCGACGTCACACGTGTAATAGAACACGTAACAATAACTTTATCGAAACGTGCGATCGCCTTTCTGGCTAAAGAAGCGCCTATTGTTCGGAACTCCTCTCAGCAAAAAAAGCTGCATGGCATAGTTGGGTAGATGAAGTGGGTAACGTCAACCCGTGGTAAATAAAACACAGACACGTGTTGATCTTTGACCTGGGGATTTCGCTTTCTGCTTTTCGCTTCAGCGTCGAGCAATGGTTCCGAATCATCGCAACATCAACTTCACTGATTCAATAAACGCTTTGGTACAACAACTCACCTTTCATTCGTCTCCTCACCATTCCGAAAATGGTGACCTACATGCATCCTATTGTGATGCACACTAACTGCCATGACGACATCGTCATTCATTATCTGCAATAACTTTGACTAATCTGAGATGAGATGTGTGAAAATTGTAACAGAAGCGTCAACTACTATTTTTGGACTTTGGAGAGATGGCTAGGTTAGAAACAGGATAAAATATGTCAATTTTCAGAAGCTTTCATAGCAACTTTAGAGAATTTTAGGTTTTTCATTGTTGTTATTATTATTACCGACACGTTGTTTTTCTCACTATTTATTATTATTTATTATTATCGGGTTCTGTGAAAGACTTATTCAAGTTCTGTTTTTATATCATTGTAGGCTAGTTACTTGACAAAACTGCAATAAAAACAGAACTTGAAAAATCTTTCACAGAACTTGAAAATGAACGTTGAAATTTGATGAATTGTTCAGATTCTCCGAAACAACCCGTCCTTAAATAATCCAAAAAATTTTAAAAAAAGTTATGCGGTTGTAATTCATAAGATATAGAGCATCTTTCTCAACTATAAAAAATTCTAAATTTAAAAACAATGACTCCATGGTAGGTATATATAAGGCTGATATAAGCGAAATCAATTAGAATAAGAAAGGGATGCTTAGATTGAAAACAAGCGAATCAAATCTATTGTTTAAAATATTATTATTTGCTCCTTGAAACTACACCCAGTTTTCTAGAATTTACATCCCCAAACATTACTTCAAACCAATATCGCCGTTTTACTTAAACAAGGTTGTCTGAGGTAGACGGCGTTTGGTTGATTTTTATACAAATCAATAGTTTTATTCCGAGATTGATGAAATTTTGCACAGTTGACCTTCAAAACAAGTAAAACATCACTGTATAAGATTTTGAAAAACTCTGGGTAAAGCTCGAGCAACGCTGCAAAGTGCAGCTACTAATAAATAAATAAACTGCACAACATTTAACTACAGTTTAGGTACGTTATTAAAGCGCATGGAAATTATAAATGCCTTGAATATTTCACACGACTCTTATCTAAGCGGAAACTTCTAGCCGATTACACAATTGAAATATTTCTGTCGTTTCGGGATTTCTGGCATTTTCTGTCCACGCTCATTTTGAAACCTTTTATTTTGTACCATCTCCCCAACTTGTAAAGAAATTTTAAAACCAAGGCTATTTTCTTTAATGGCGATGTTCAACCATTTGGAAATTCTTCTATTGCTGAAGTTAATCACAAAATAAATGTTAATAATAATTAACTGTGGAGTATTTGCGTTCTAAGCAACTTTCGTGAGAATTTTTGTAATGCGTTTTTAGCATAGAATAATTAAGTCCATAATAAATGCCTTACGGACGTGTTTCGTGATCCAAATATTTGTCTAATCGGGCCTTAAATTGTCAATACAAAATTAGGTTTTACCATACTTACGAAATTCAAATGCGATGGAGATCAACGATGTCAGGCGAGTTGAAGAGTCTAGAAATAAATATTTTTTCTGGTTTATTCCGGGCATTGTTTTAAGCATTTTAAGGGAACGATAATTACGATGTTGTTGATAAAATTTTACCTTTACAAAAACATGTATTCAAATTTCGATTTTGTTTTCTAGAATGAATGAATAAATAAATGAATGAAGGAATAAAATGGAAGTGTAAATTAACCCACTTTCCGACATAAGATCGAGCTGACACTCGGTAGAAAGACATTATAAAATTACATTGCCTTATAAAAATTAACAGCAGTATTGACTGAAATATTTACTATTGATATTGATACGAAATAAATCTCTGTACAACCCAATTGGGATTTGGCATAAATGGTAGTGCAGTTCACTCATTTGGTCAGTCTCTGAGGAGAATGGTTCAATCCTCAGTCAAATCAAAAATTTTATGTATATTTTTTTTTACATTTTAAAAGTTTTATGTTGTATTAGGCAATTCAAAATAAAGTCGCTTGGTAGGTGAAGGGATAACAATGTCTAAATCTCTTATATAAATATTAAATACTAACAGACTGATTACAGACCCCTGGGATAGCCCTTTCCATAGTTTGCGCTTCAATATTTTTGAGAAGAGTGGATAATGATGCTAGTCTGATAGCAAGGTGATAATAAATTAAACTAATGTTATGGGAATTTTTATTTTTATTAAGTTTTCTTTCAAAACATAAATACATCGTCGTAAGCTGACGAGAGATCTATAAATGTGGCCAATGTGCAAGAGTGTAGGAATTGAGTAATACTGTTGTAAACAAACTTAAATTATCCATTTTTGATTTCTTTTTCCGGAAGCCGTATTATACTAACTACTACTTAACTATTTAAAGCACTCCTATTGAGTGTGTGAGATTTATAATTCTCATTAGGGTTAAACAAAATATGATAATATTGATTTTTATCAACGGAAGAAATTTTTTTTTTTTGATTTGATTGGTTTAAAAATTGTCTCCCGGTGTGAAAATGGTGGAGGAGGTTTAGAAGAAGGTAAATTGAAAGGGATTGAGGTATATGTTACCTCTGCACATGATTTTTTTGCAGGTGGGAATAATTTTAATTCCTGGAAATAGGAAAGGTTGTCTGAAGCCATTGATTACTTAATATTATTTTGTCCAGTCAATTTACAGAAATATTTGCTGGACCTGCAACACTTACCGCCGTATGGTTGCCCTTGCAGTTAATGCAAGATGAGTCATTCATTAAAATCAGAAGGGTGGTCCTCTTGGCAATGAAAACGACGCAGAGAGGAACGACACATGAGTTTCGAGTGTCCAATCAGTGTCAGGGATCACTTGAAAATCATTAAGAGTATCTACAATTTCAGATTTTGAGAGATTCTTGGAATAAAAGATTTAAATTTATGGTGCGAGAGTGAATGATTTTTTTGCCGAATTTGTTTGTAAAATTTTCGGATTTAAATTCTATGGATAACTTATAGCGGCCTTGTGGTTTAATAGATCCGTTAACTATGCCAAGGTTTCTGTTTTCAGAACTAAAATAAATTTCCCGAAATCCTGAGGATGAATAATTTTCCCTTGTACATTAACAATGAATGAAGCCGAAGAGGACAGGGAATAAGTAAGTTCAGTTAGTAGTTTTGGTTTTTGGTATTATAGGATCCTTACGATTTCCCTTAGAGTTTGAGGTTTCATTGGATTAAGTAATTTAATTTTGGGTGGTACATCAAGACAGATCGATGGCCATCTAAAAAAAAATCTAACTAACCTACATATTAGTTAGATTACATATTCTTCTTTTATCTGACTCTGATATTTAATATTGCCATCCGCAATATTAAATATGAACTCGCGGTCAGAAGGATGATTTTCGCTATCCACCATTTTATAAATTAATTGACCAAAAAAATACAGTCTATTTGTTTGACTGTACAAACGAATTTATCAAAAACTAAATAAAACTAACAAATAATCAAAAACAAAAAATGTTATAATAATTTCATATCTGTATGAGGTCCGTAACAGCAAGAAGGTAATTCATCAAACACAGAACACGACCATCCACTACCGGATCGATGACTAATTTAAAACTTTCTAAGATCTAAGACTTTAAATTTTAAAAGTTCACAGCAGTGTAGAGCCAGACTGAATCACTCATCTATATTGAAAAATCTCCTGATAAAAGATACATGACGCCAACGGGACTCGAACCCGTGTCCTTTCGATTTCCGGTCGACAGCTCTGACCACTGAGCTATGGCGGCTTATCTCTTATCCGCGAAATAATTCAATATATACTAGTGTTTCATTCAACAATTACTGCTTGTTACATTTTTTTGTCCTGAAACAACTTTTTCACTGAAATCGAAAGGACACGGGTTCAAGTTTATCAGGAGATTTTTAAATGTGGATGAGTGTTTCAGGCTAATAATTATTGCTTGTAAAATAATTGTTACCCTTTGTGCTATGCATAAAAAAATCTTTTCTTAAGCATTAGTTTACCAAAAAAATAATAGAGCAAGACTTTGTGTCGCTTTGACTTCAGAAGTTTACAGAATGGCATTTTGTCCATTCTCAATTTGTCTTTTCACTTTCTCTTCCCACATAATATCCCCTTCACAATTATTTCAAATTGGTGATGATTCTATTCTCCTAGCTTCTGTCTAGGTCATTTTGTGATTCTGGTTTTACTTTCTGTGCCTTTATTTAAAAAAAAATAAAAATAATCAAATTAGATACCTGTCTGTTGTTGAAGGAAAATGTGCATAATGTTAACTCTAAAACAATTAATTAAATGCTCGCAGCCAATCAATGTGTGTAGGTATTTGTATTGTGGTGGCATGAACCCACAAACATGTAATATGAATAGGCAGAAGGATTTACAGAAATATATGCTCTGAAGATAATAAATGTAATTTGACAAGTACCTGTAATACCTACCTGCCTAAATAGATAAATAAACGCTTGCTTTTGCCACCCCAAGTAATAATATTTGAGCAAGTCGCTACAACTTGTCATCTTAGATAATGCCAAGTCAGCTCCCCGCTCAGAAATCTGTACATTTTAAGCCGAGCTGAATCTTTAGAAGAATTAGCAGTGGAGCGGTTTGGGAACAGGAGCCGCGATTTCATGGAGATTGGTAAAAAGTTTATGATAAGAACTTGAATTAATATTATTTACAGAAAAAAATATGTCTTCAATGGTTTTTTTTTGCAGAAATTCAACTGTTACAGTGTCACTTGCGCTATTTCGTTTTTTTTTACATTTGGGAGGTCCCCGTTAAACGTTGATTCTAGATCCGATTGCGCTTTTAAATAAATCTCGATTGTGAAAAAAAATGTAATAGTTTAATCAACTAACGACAGAGATGAGGTTAGAACCGGACTACAATAAATTTAAAAATAAAATAAACTTTACTACCTTAAATAATTTTGCTAATTCGAATCACGATGAGATTTCATTATTTTAGCATAAAAGATAACAAATAATTATTAACAATAGTTGTTTTTACTAGGGAGATATTTTCAATTTGTATTGATATTTCAGGCGACTAATTATTGCTTATAATTATTTGTTATCATGACGTTTTAGCCATAGCTACTGAAAGAATGACCTTCGTGCGTATACTTGTAAAGGTTACAGCTGTTTTGAAATGCCCTGGATCTGCCAGACCCTACCATACATACGAAGGTTTAAGAAGATAATCATTCCACAATAACTTGACTTTTTAAGGGATAGGTCGATTCAGGCGGTTGCTGACGGTTTCACCTCTTCCTCGCACTCCATAAATGCTGGCGTTCCACAGGGATTGGTTCTGTCTCCGACTTTGTTTTTGTTGCACATCAATGACCTTTTGACATGTGCACCGATTCATTGCTACGCGGATGACAGTACAGTTCATGATAGTTTTTTGTTTGACAAGCCCCCAAAGGGCACACAAACTCCAACGGCTCGGAGGGCTTTGAAGCAGAGAATGGAGAATCTCGAGAGTATTTCCTCCTGGGGTAAAAATAATCTCGTCGAATTTAATGTTTCAAAGACCCAATCCTGTCTGATTACGTCTAAAAGGGATCCAAATGATAATCTAGTCTCCTTCAACGGAAGCAATCTTCCGAACAGGCCTTCCATTGATATGCTTGGTGTAACTATAAGTGACCAGCTCAGGTACGGGGGCTCCATCGAAGCCAGAGTAAAGTTGGCCTCTCAGAAGCTGGGCGTACTGTACAGGGCCCGCAGATACTTTAATAGTACACAACTGCTCACCCTGTACAAATCGCAAGTGCGCCCTACTGTCGAATTTGGCAGCCATCTCTGGTCTGGAGCCCCAAAATACCTGAAAAAAACCCTTGACTCTGTGCAGAAACGGGCGGTCCGTTTAATAGATTCCCCAATCTTAACAAACGAACTGCAATCTTTAGAGAACAGGCGTCAGGTAGGTATGCTGTCCTTGTTCTATCGGTATTACAATGGAAGATGCTCTAGGGAACTAGCGTCATTGATCCCTTCGGCACCGGTGCGTAGTCGGGATACACGCCAAACGCGCGCCCAACATTTGTACACAGTTGACACTTGTCACATGAGAACGGGTCGCTTCTACGATTCGTTCTTAAGTTCAACAGCTCGGCTGTGGAACGAACTGCCAGCCTATGTGTTTCCTCCCTCCTACAACATGGGACTCTTCAAGACCCATGTTCACTCCTTCCTCTCCACAAAAAGACCCTCCACACAGCATCCCCAAAGATGACATAGGCCCTGAGGGAAATTATTTTCTTCAGGGCCTCCTGTGTGGAGTAAATATAAAAAAAAAAAAAATAATAAAAAAAATAAACAAAATATTACATAATCTGACAATATTTAAATTCCCCCTACTTAATAAAAATAATAGATTTACAGAGAGCTTTTTTGTGTAAAATCACCCCAAGCGGAAAATTTTAGAAATGATGGGGGATTCTTAGAATATAAAAATCATAGGTTTCCCACGTGATTTATATACCCAAACGTATTTATAATTTTGTAAGCGCCTACCGCCAATAACATCAATAAGTGGGCCATAATCGTGCAAAAATAAGAGAAAAGAGAATCATTTTCTCCCTTGAAGGTTTTTCTTATAAGATTATTCATACAGGAGGTCAGGGGTAAAGTTCACTTACTTCGGAATGTAAACTACATGATGGTAGAAGTAAAAAAGAAAAATGATATTTTTAGAAAATCCGTTTTTTTCCCATAGAACAATAATTTTCCATAGAAGAATTTTTATTTTTCTTTTACCTTTTAACTTATTTACCTGATATCTACTTTAAAACGTTGGAATTTAGAGAATTTCACATTTTCTTTTTTACTTCTATAATCATGCAAAATCATCTAAATCCTGTGTGGAGCTACGTAAAAAACATCATTATCATTTGATGGCCAATACAAAACATGAAACTTCACATTCACTTGACAAAAAATGGTTTATGTTGGAAAAAATATCAATCATAACCTATAATATACTTTTCGAAAGATTGGAACTAGGATTATTGTGGTTCTATTTCAGAATACAGAACGTCCTATAGTGTTATGTACATTGGCTAATGCGGGCTATTCCATTTCATTTAAAGAACATGACCACTAATACTAAATTACCGTTTCTAAAATTGTTACGTCATTAAATGGCACTTGAAATGAAATGACACAACTGCGCTACATAAATGCTATGTTATTATTATCATTCTATATCATGGTACTTTGGGGATCTGGTTAAGAGGCACGAAATGAAAGAGGTCGTGAAGGTCACAGTGTTTTATTGAGTCAGGTTGCCGTAATAAGAGGTGACTTAGAACCGATGTTGAACACTCCGGATGCAGACGATGATGTGCTGATCAAGCGTGGGTCAGTGAGTTGACGCCGTTGCTGGTGACCGGACTCGTTGACGGTCAGGAACTGGCAAAGAACGTGGGTCTTCAGGTACTCCAGTGCTGACAGGAAAGCCAAAGGTGAGGTGGACCTTGTAGGCGGTTGTACGGAAGGTGCGTAGACCAAGGAGGATGCCGCGTGGTCTAGGTGCGCGGATGTAGCGCTGGTCAGATGAGCTGGGATCCGGTGTAGCGCTGGCCAGGGACGGTGGTCGAGGCCAACGCACTATTATGATATTAGCAAGCGAGATCGCAGGTAAAACGGAGAAAACTCGCTCAGTCTGGGTCCTACTGGAACTTTCGTTGGCGCTGCTATTATTCCTATAATAGCTGATGCCACCGGCCGGTCTGTATAAATAGGCCCGACGCAGCGAGCAGTCAGTCAGTCATCAGTCAGCCGCTATTATTCCTCTTTGGGAGTATCTCCCCCCCCCCCCTCCCCCCCATTTACATTTCTTCGAGAGTACTCTTGGAAAACTGGCTAAGGGACGCGGGTGCTTGGGATCGTTGTGGCCAGGCCGCTTGCCACGCTCATTCTTGCTGGGACTGCCCCGTGATAGTGGAGTAAACTGCCCTCGATACGCGGCTTGTATATTTTTATGTTACTAACAATCATGCATGCAGGGACATTGGGGGGTCTAGAATCGTTTTAAAATAAATTTAGCTTCTTTTTACAAAAAAATTAGAGTCCTGACGTGTGCGGCTAAGGAGGTTAAAAGATCAGTTTCCTCACACAGCCGTCGGGAAAGGGTGGGTCCCCTCCAATGCTATTATTCCTAGGCAACAGGCTAGAACCTTCTAGTGAGTTCGCGTAATGTCCTAGACCAACTCGCAACGTATTGTCGTAGGTAGCTCTAGACGTCGCGAGTAGGTAGTTCACTCGCAAGTAGATACTCGTAGACAGGTAGGTCGTGTTGTTTACTTTTAGCAAGACAATCTAGATTAATCTCCAATCGCCACAGTACTGAGAATCGAACACCTAAAGTTTGCAAGTAAAACTTACATTTCACAATTCAAAAAAAAAGTATTTATTTTGAGTAAGAAACGTATGGCAACATAATATACGAAAATAATCTATTTGATATGATATATTATTACGAGGATTATGCAAAATGGGCTTGTTCGCCATCAGTAGCAAGAATTTAACGATTTTGGAGATTTAATATATGTTTGTTATTTATTTACCATTTTTGAAAACCTATATTATTTAACTGATAAATGCTATATACACGTAAAATAAATTATTCTTATATTTTAAATTAAATAATATTTTCAATAAATCACGTAATTTTAGTTGCCGAAAACTCTATCACAGGTCCAATGGGCATGCCAATAGGCATTTCAATAGGCAAAGGGGCAAATGACGATTGATTGAAATGGACTTATGTAAATTCGAATGTTAGAGAGAGCGCGCAATTATTAAAAAAAATTATTGGAATGAACAGACGTAAGCGACTGCTGTGCAAATATTTAATTAAACATTACTCCTTTGAAATGTAGCAAAAACCTCTCTACAAATACTTTAACTGTATTTAAAGATACACTGTGAATTTCTTCATGCCTATAACATATTTAATAACAGAACAAAACGTGTTTTTAATAATTTTCGGTGATTACTTTTCAATTTTTTTCTATCGAGGGAATTTTATATATATCTCACGTTTTGGCAAAACAATTTTTTTGATATTATCTTCAAAAATAACATACATATTTTTTTGAACTTAAAAATTAAAAGAGATAAACTCTAAGCTTACATGATCAACAGTACAATCATGTTATACATTGTCATGCCCTGTCCACTTCTTTTGAATTTCTGAGAGGATGACTAACTCCGTTATGGTGGTTACACTTAGCATCTCAATGGAAGGTTTGTTGGGAAAATCTTCTTCTGAAAGAGGTAAGATTATTAATTCTTTCATAATAAAAACACATAAATTTGTTTTTGACCACTATGGTTTTATTTTCACTCTTTTTATTTGTAGTCAAACACGATTGTATTTTAGGAAAATTTAATTTTCTAGGGTTATTTCTTTTCTGAAGAGGAAACATGAGGTTATTGTTCTTGTAAAACGTTTTTCATGTTGTTTTAGTAAGCTTGAAAAGTTATCATTTTATTATTAATGACTTTAAAAATATATTTTACTGAAACAAACATTTCAGGCATTGTGAATTCACGGCTAAACGTGTGCATTCTTCTTGCGACGTCTGTATGAGGTAAAGAATAAGAAATAATAATAATAATAACAGAAGTATGTAAAGCGTACTTAGACTAAGTTCTTGCGGTCTCTCTGAGAGGCAGATGCAATTATCTGGAGATTTTGTAATCGGACTGGAAGCAGAATAACGATGGAAGGTGAGACTAAAATTATTGGGAAATGAAGGCGGTTCGTTCATTCTTTCTCAGTCTTTAATTAATAGCTGTGTGAATTCAATCTTGTTTCAGAATCCACGGTCCACGAAATTATATACTTAGTACCTCTAAGTCTTGCCAAAGTCTTCCAATGTTGTAAACACATTTGTCAACAGAATGTGGTGCTTATCGGTATAATGTACAGAACAGCACTCCTACATATTAAAACGAATCGAAAGTTGAGTATTCTCTGATACCTTCCTATTTAATTAATTTTATTTTTGATCCGTAATTGATGTTGCAGAGCATAAAAGATTTAAAGAGCTAATAATTTAAAGTTCTATACTTGTTTATAATAGTTGCATTTTGTTAACTGATTATAGATTTATAGTAGTCTATAGATTTTCACATTATTATATAGTAAGTTTATACTTATTGTTCTCCATTCCTTCTACAAAAAGTCACCGACCACCACTTCTATGATATATTATACTAAGCAATAATTTTAATATTAGGTCCAAGTGTCATATTAAAATTTTATAATGTTACCTCATTAGTACAGATTTTCGTGACCTCTTTAAAAGTAGGTACAGTTAATTGAGGAACGGACTTGTCGGAGCAAAGATTCTCGGTAATTATTTTTCCATTGCAATTACCCAGTTCATTAGAGTGGAGAGAAAAGTTTTCTGGCAAGAGGGACAATAAGTAACCACCTAACCAACAGTGGCCACTTCAGCCTTAAGAAGTATGACAATTGAATACCCATAACTATCCATTGTGCCAAGTAACAATTTCATAATTGTTATTACAGATAAGTTCACACAAAAGGCAAGTTAAGTATAAATTAAGTTACCGTTATTATCACAGAAGAAAAAATAGTCACGAAAAAACTTGGTTGATAATATTGTTATTTCTTCTTGTTTTAAACTTGTCGGAAGAGCGTGGAAATTTCAGAGTCAAAAACATTTTTGTTACATTTGTCTTTTTTTTAATTTTTTTTTTTATTATCAATATAAAGTTTCTTTTACAGGTTTTTTTTTTTCGATGTCTGTCTCACTAGGATAAACCTGTGTCGAGACAGACGTATTTGATACATTAAAAATGTTTACATATTTTTTGATACACTAAATATTTCACTACATTAAATGACATTGTAAAAAAGATAGAAAATAATAAATAATAATAATAAATGATACATTTGTTAATCAGCATCTAGTTGGAGTACATACTTATGTAGGGATTTTTATAAAAAAATTTATCATGGATCTGTCTTGGCTGATGATCCAAGATTTGATGTCTGTTTTATATTTCAGAAAAAAATCGTTCAGTATAATGGCTAGTGGGAAAGCATTATATAGCCTTGTTGCAAAATATCTAAAATTTCTCTGGCCAAAAGTTGTTTTAGCGAAAGGGATTTGTAAGAAATTATGTCCTTTTGTTCTAGTATCACGAGCAGTTTGGATATTGTCAAAAGTAGTTTTGTGTTTGAAGAGGTATGTTAGTATGTTTTTGGCATAAAGTTGCCTAATGTCCATAACACAGATTTTCCTAAAGATTTCATCCGAACTGCTTGTGATTGGTAGTTTGAGGATAATCTTTATTATAAGTTTCTGAGCTTTAGATATTGGATCAATGGCGGCAGCGTTTGCTCCTCCCCATGCTATGATACCATACTCTATTAAAGATTGACAAAGTGCATAGTAGATTGTTTTGAGCTGGCTTAGGTTGAGAAAGTTGCGAGTTTGTCTAAAAAAATAAATGAATTTTCTAAGTTTGTTTGCTGTAGAGGTTATATGTTCTTTCCACTTTAAATTGCTATCAAAAATAATACCTAAGTATTTAATTTTAGTTACCTGTTCTAAATAAGGGCAATCACATATTATCGGATTTGTCAGGTTGCAAGCACAAATTTTAATTTGATTTTCTGGGTTTCTTAAGGAAGGATTAATACTAAATTCAATGTATTTAGTTTTGGTCACATTCATTGTTAGTGTATTATTGTTTAACCATCTTTTAACCACAGTTATGCCCCTGTTAGCTTTTATGTATACATCATTCCAATTGCTTGATTTGAAGGGGAGAATCGTATCATCAGCGAAACTTACAATTTTGGCATCTATTTGAAGATTACATAATTCATTTATGTATATTAAGAACAGGGTAGGACCTAAAACACTTCCTTGAGGCACGCCGTAGCTAATTGGTAATTGATTGCTATTGCAGTTGTTGATTTTCACACTTTGCTTTCGGTTTGACAGGTAATCGCTAATAATAGTAAGTTCATCACCTTTTATACCAATATTAGATAGTTTTTGTAAAAGTTTAGAGTGAGAGATAGTATCAAATGCTTTGCACAGGTCTAAGAATATTGATATGCATTTTGATCCCTTGTCTAAGTTTTCATTTAGAAAATCGGTAACTGTTGCCAGGGCTTCGGAGGTGCCTTTATTTTTCCTGAATCCAAACTGGTTGAGTGATAGTATGTTATTTTGTAAGGTCTTATTGCTTATTTATCAAACACTTATACATTAATCAAAAATCAAACAAACAAACTAAAACGTGATTAACTGAGGTTTCTTTTGCCAAGGTTTGTCCACTAACTACACAAGAGGTAATTGAAAATTGTAATGTTTAAATGGTTGTTTGTCGTATAATTGCCACAGCAGTTCTGAGTTTTTAAATAGTATCTATTTGAATTTCACTATTGTTTTCGTGAATGAATACATTGAAGCAAATCTTAGAAATGGAAATTAATCCAATTCCCGAATTTTGGTGGATAGACACGTAGTCGATGACGATGCATTTTATCAACTTTTGGTGGTAATCACTCATACACACGTGAACAGATATAACCGTTTCTATATAATTGGAAGACATTAGATTTTTTAAATTTCATCAGTTTATATACGAAATTAATCTCGGTTCTATCCAATTGAGATACGGAGAAAAATGAGTATTGTTAATTTATAAAAATCTCTTCAAATAATTGGCAATCTGGTTAAAAATGGATTGCTGGCCTTTCCTGATAAATTTTTAGTAAATTATGAAAATATTATCACGATGTCAGAACACGTGTCCATGAAACTTCAAATATTTTCGCATTTTGTCATGATGTATTATCAAGGCAAATGCACTTGTTCCGACATCATACAATATTGTGTTTTTTCTCATTGAATATGTTGGGTCAATGATTAAACTGATGGGGATTTTGTTATTCAAAAATAATAATAATAAATGAAATGCAATGATGAAACACTACTTTTCCCTTAACCTTTTGATATCTAAGAAATAAAGTAAAAAGAGTAAGTTTTTACCATGAGAGAAGTAGCATGGGGTAACTGTGCTAAGTAGGTACACGATGTAAACATTTAGTAAATATCCAAACGTTTTAAAGACCAATCTCAATTGTCGGGAGTCATTAGTTATTATTTTTTGTTTTTGTATTTAATTCGTAGAACTCCATTATTTTTATTTTTATTTAATTATATAATTATTAAGTTCTGCAAATATTTTCTGGTTTTTGTTATTGTTACAGCTGTTTCGGTTTTCAAGGCCATTTTCAAACTGTGGTTTTAGCCACGTTTAGACGACATATTAATATGATTCTATTTACCCCCTCCCAATTTAAAATGATTTATTACCGGTTAGGTTCAGACAAAACCTAGGCCTTTCTTCCGGCTTGGTCGGGCGCCCTTCTCAATTCGTGCTGCGTGGCCTCGCACGCAAATTAGTTTGAAATTTTTGATAATTAATTTGTTAATTTGAGATTTGTTGATGTAACACCGACCCATGTAAAATGGCTTTTTTGTTAACCGTCAAAACCGTAGTACGTATGACGTCAAGCGTACCTTATAGATTTCGATCGTTTTGCTGGGGAAAATTAGAATTTTTGAATAATTTTAACTTTCAATAATAATAAAAATAATAATATTTGCATGATTTGTATATCACCGTTTTTGTGCAAAATCACCTCAAGGGCGCTGAAAAACAATATTTATCAAAAAATGCTTGCAAACGGGTTAAAAGGTGAATATTCTTAAAATAATTAAATAATTTACTGAGTTTCTTATTAAAGAAACAACACGAAGGATGACATTTATAGAAACAGCAAGAAGGACGAAGTTTATGCCTTGCAAAGAATTTAATGAATTCCTTATTATAGAAACAACACGAAGGACGACGCTTATAAAAACCACGCGAAAGACGACGTTTATGCCTAGCAAACGGATTTTTTTTTAAATTTACATTAAATAATGTTATGTTTATTAATGTTCACCGAAATTTTTATTCTATAGAAAAACATATTTTTCCTAAACTTTATTATTTGAATTAATTAAAAGCTATTATGGAAAAATATATAACAATATATGTTGACACTCCAACATTTGGTGATCAAAATACTATTAATTTCGAGCACAAATTAATAAAATCCGTATAAGTATTTATCGATGGTTTCCCTACCCCTCTATAATACTCCCTGTGAGTACATATTCAAGCCATAAGTCAAAAGCAGACCAACTTACGATTTTTCCAAGAAGAAGTTGATTTATAATACATGTCGTAAGCTTACAAGTTAACACCAGCATCTTACGTCAAACGTTTTCGCAGACAAATTCTATCAAATAAATCTGTGAGAATAACGTTTTCACAGGGAATTATTTGCAAAAAGTGAGTAAAATATTCAATTTTATTTCTAATTTTGGAAAAATCAACAGTACCCAACTGTTGACACAATGTGGCATGGCCATTAAAGTTTTCCCCTTTATCTTAGCCATACCTCATAGTTAAATTAAATATAAATAACAAAACCTTAATAGTTGAAGTATTATATTGTTAGTTGTTTAAAGTTCGCTTCTATATATATCCTATTGTAATATATATAAAAAATATATATATATATATATAAATATATATATATTTTTTAAATTTAATTAAAACCTATATACATGGTTTATAGGTTTTAATTAAAATCCTCTAAGTCTTGTATTAAAAAAATAAATAAATAAAATAAATTGGAACTCGCTTACAAATTATATGTACTAACTGAAAGTTATATGTTTGTTATTGCAATGTTTTTTTTTATTACTACTAATCTCAGATTCTTCGCGTAAGTGAATTGTGGGAGAATTAATTGATATTGTAAACGGTTCGTCAAGATTTCAAAGTTGTTTGTTTACGATAAGAATAGTAAAAGTATTGTTGCAGGACTGACGTCCTTTCACTATTGAGTCTCTTAAGTTTTTTTTTTTTTTTCTTATTATTTCTGGCTTTCACCCTTCAAGGGTGTTCTTGGCCATCATTTAAAATTATTGAGAAATGAAAGGTGAATTTAAATATTAATTTTATTTAAATGGGCAAATTTCAAAATTATAATGAAAATTGGAGTCGAGTTCAGACTTAGAAGAGATGAGATGTTGAATGGAGGGGAGGCAATTTTAGATAAGGCTTGATAGAAGAGAGGATATTTGTTTAGAGAGGGACAACCAAAAAATATGTGATCTAAAGTTCCCACTTCTAGACCACAGAATGTACAATCTGGGGAGTCAAGGACGTGAATTTTAAAAAGATGGGAAGGAACGGAACAATGTCCGATTCTCATTCGAATGAGTGAAGAAATTTCTTTTTTGGAAAAATGAGGGAATTGCTGAAACCACGGTTTTGATGGAATAGTCCTTTGTATTGAGGCATAGCAGGCTCCCTTGGATTGACTAGCAATGTGCCAATACTCCGACCAAACATTGCGGGATCTATCTTTGATGATGGAAAAAATGTCAGATAGGGGAATGTGGTTTACGAGGGTAACAACAGGGTTGGACGCTCCTTGTTTTGCCAAGGCATCCGCAATATCATTACCCATGATACCAACATGTCCAGGAATCCAAATCAGAGTTACAGTTTTACCAGAGCTTTGAATGGAGGCTATCATCTCTCGAATAAGGCATACAAAGTGATCATCAGGATGAAGAAGAGGACTGGATTTAAGTTTTTGGAGGGAACTGAGGGAGTCAGAGAGAACGAGGGAATGTTCAAAATTATTTTTTATTATATATTTGAGAGATTCTATTATTGCAATACACTCGGCTGAAAATATTGAAAATTGATTTGAAATTGAATGAAATATTCTGTCATTAGAATTATTGTGGTAAACGTTAATACCTATACCACAGTTAGGAGAATCGGGAGATTTGGATCCATCAGTAAATAGAAGAGAAAAGTTGGGCCATTTAGATGAAATAATGTCATTGAACATATTATTGACAGTTCGGGCCGGGAGATTGGAATGACTTTTAAAGATTCCGATCCCTTCTATTATTGTTGGGGATAGGGTGACGTGACTATATTTTAATTTGTATAAGGGAAGTAGATCATTTTGGATGATGTGAAGCTCTGAGAGAGACTTAAAATTTTTACAGATGTCAGGAAGAGGTTTAGTTGAAGCTCTGATTGTAGATGAATGGGAAGCCTCTTAAGTTATTTTGCCGAAAGCGGTTCACGAATGAAGCCACCTACCTGTGGTCAGCTAGGTTTGAGAACTCGTCGGAACCATTCGTTAACTGTCACCTGCTCACCTAGCGCTTACCTGTCGTAAAACGCAATAACTAACTTATCTGACTATTACAGATATGAGTTTATAATGATCCTACCTCCATATATATATATATATATATATGGAGGTATATATATTGGGTATATCTTTTCTTTCGTAGCCTTCTGGTCACGGCTACTACTATAGTGATCTTATTTATAGGTATCTGAAAAAAAGCCAGATAAAGGCCAACCTTCGAGTTTGGGTTTCTACGCGTTTAAGCGTTCTAACCTTAAAGCTTTTCGCGGTACGTCAACCCTTCAATCTTATAGAATTAATATGTCACGTTGTGTCATTTTTTGTTTCGACAATGAATAATTCATTGGAGGATATATTTTGTTGTTGTGGTAACTTTGGTTCTTTTAGATGAGGCGTGTTACATTCTGTATGGTTTTAAAAAAAGACAATGACCGATTACTCTGACTTAAACTACCCTTTCCCTACCTTGTTTGCTCGCCGAAACTTTTCTGGTTACTGCAGTCGATGATTTGCCAATACAACGGGACAATTAAATTCAAGTACATGAAATTTTCAATAGAAAAATTCAATTCCAGGTGCACAAGATTCTAGGTTAATGATTTGACTACGGATTGTTAATTTTGTGAGTTATTTCTACGAGTAGGTATTTTTAGGAATGGCTAGAGACAAAACAAGTGCTGTTTTGGTTGGTCTCCTTCCAAATCTTACCCGCCAATGTGGTCAGCTCGAGAGCAGCCGAGTTCACGGTCCAACTCCATCTCCTCCAGAAATTAATTGAATATCGCTCGGCGACAGGTGAAATTATGACATGTTTTGCCTCATGCCGGAGGGTGGTGAATTAAGGATTCCTTTAAATTCCGATATGTAGGTCCTTGGTTGTAAATAATTATGATGATATTGATAATGTTGATGACTGGTGAAGATTCATCTTGTACCGTTAGGTACAAGGAGCTGCTCCAGTTCGATGGGCATGATAGTCTGATGTCAAAAACCATTTGAGGTACGTGGGTGGCGCGAGGTTTAGGTCGTGTCTACCTCCCGAAAATCAATGAAGAGAAAAGCTCTGCCAGCATGCCAAAAGTTAGAAGTCCACTCCACTAACCTCAAACATAAACATAAACCGAAATGGTTTGCATTAGCAATGTCAGGAGCTCGGGAGTCCCGTGAATACCCTTCTGGTTTTCGCTTGTAAGAATAAGTTAGATCCAGATTCAGTTTTGTTCGCCTTTGCCTCTGCAGTCACGATACTTCAATAGCTCCTGCCACCATCCCATACAGCTTCTCGTTCCAGTAGAGGTAATGACACATATATATTTTATGTGCAATACAGAACATACTTCAGTCTTTCGTCCGCAGTCACAATAGTCATATCAATATTTAATTTGAATAAAGGCATCCACCCAAAATAACGAATGTTTCCGGGACGGGAGATTTTACTCCACTTTCAAGTCATAGTCATTCGATCTATCGTTTGTTAACTTCTGTTAGCTTCAAATAAATAACTTCATATTTGTCACGATCCTTTCGTTCTGCCAACGAAAACCTCCCCCATACGTCAGAAAAGGATAGCATAGCCACTATCCGCTTTATTCCTTTGTCTACCACACTAATAAATAAACCTTCGTTTCCTTCGATTGGAACTCCGTGAAAACGTCCTCTCACCAGCTGAAAATACTCGGAACAGGGGTCTACCCAGGGTAACCATCTTAGGCTGGTCCTCCAACACCTTCGACAGAAACCAATGCTTTAACGGGATAACTCAACAACATTAAGGATTCGGGAAAAGCCGGCACCGCCCTACTGGAATAAACGCTCTTCCAGTACCCAGCGTTCTGATTCTGCAAACACTAAAAGACCCTATTAGGCAAGCCAGTCAACCAATATCGTTCATTTTGCTTTTGTCGCTTTGGTAAGATAGGAAAGCCCATGGAAAAGTCGTACACTCCGTCCCAAGCCAAACTCATGTGAACGTCAATCTCAATTGAAAGAATAGGGAAGCCAGACAGATGTGTTCTCTTGGCGATTACCTCCAATCCGCTGTGTTATTCCGATTCTAAGATGAATGAAAATTATATGTTGACAGGGAACCCCCTGTAATAAATACACTGAAGCCTTCACAAAGTTCGTAAAACGAAGTCGGAAATAGATATTGGTAGTACGTAGCTATACGTACGTAGCTTTAATAGTTTAAATAATAGTTGAGTTGTGGTACATGGTTACGTGACAGTGGTAGTTGAATAAGTGTGGTAATACCAAATATATTGAATGTTCAAGGACCAATAACCGCTCGCCGGGTTCTGAACCGATTGCTCATATTATCTTAGACATCGCATAAATACAATGGGTTATATTTTATGAATTTCGTATACCTAGACGTTAAATATAACTACTGAAGAATTATTAAATCATATGAAATTACGAAAAATACACTAACCCACAAGCCGACTAATTCCTATTGTTTAATAATCTAACGTGTTAAAAATAAATACTTCAGTTTGTATGTAATGTATGCAATCGACAAACCAAGGGATGCCGGCCTCAACTTTTGGTTTTTGAAAAAGTCAAGTCTCATAATTTATGACCTCTTTTGTTAAAGGGTCCGAACTCCAACCATAACATATTGTCACGAATTCTTCTGTTCAAGATTTTAATATTATTACCTCTAGTATTCAAGTTAAATACCCTTACTTCAAAATACAATTGAATTATTTTGTTAACCTCGTATTGGACCGCATTTACCATCTCTGAGAAATTCACAGAAAATAAGGGTTAGTAAATAGATTATAATATGACTTACCAATTCATCATCTCAGTGCATTTAAAATAATTATACAAACCAAACACACTCACATGTAGTAAGATACTCATGCTGTTAGAAAAATCACAGCATATACACAGTTTAATTGATTTTAACCGCGTCCGTTGTTCTCTTTTAAATTCAAAGTAATTATTTGAAGTCCCGATTCGACATTGACTTTTGCGACCGTCTTTCTTTGTTGACGCGTCTCCCAACTTTGACTGAACTCGACTATATTAAAACGCTGATTGATCCTGACTACGCTTGACCGTCTTTGAACCTTGAATTTACTTGACTCTATTTGACCGTCTCACAAACCCTGAACCTCCTCTCACCGCTTTCTAATCTTGACTTTGCTTGACCGTCTCCCCGCGCTTTGTAATCCTGACTGTACTTCAACTCTCACTTACTTCGACTCCCCTCATTTCCCCCACCCGTTCACCAAATCTCTCAGCCCCTATCGTTTATCAATAATTTTATTTATGTTTTCGAATTCTGAAAATTTTGTATATTCAAGGACAGAATTGCACTAAAAAAACACACATATATTATAAGCCCTAGAATCCGTCACATTTAATTCAATCGATCCAAAACCAATAAATTATTGAAGTGTCAGCTTCTTTGTTTCAAGGAATGAAACTTGACCCCCTGAGTCCAGTAGCGTGTTGGCATACAAGCATCTTAGCACAAATTTCAAATTACCAACACGGTATAGGATGTATTAAATATTTATTATATAAAAGTTTTATTTTTAAATCTTCTTTCGAGATTTTAATTCAAATAAGCAACTTTCAAACTCGTCCTGTTAAAATGTGATTAACCTCGCTGGTCATAATTACGATTTGCCAAATCCTTAGCGAAATTACGTAACTATATTTCGCGGCGCATTCCCTACGTAATAAGTCACTTAGTAACATTGCTTAGCGGAGTTTCATAGTTTTTTATTGACTTTGTTAGGGGTTTTTTTCCTGCCCGCCCTAACCTGCCACATTCATTGTGACTGCACTGAACTAAATCTAAGAATTCAAAATAACATCACCGAGGTCTCTGATAATCGTAATTCATGTCCCTAGATTTTCGTAGCATCGTAAATTCAAGCACTTGTTTTAAAATAGCTTTAACTCTAACATCTGGTGCTGTCACTATTTTGTGAGATCAACTCAAAGTTTCCTTCACATGATAATAAATCAATAAGGTAGGTGTTTCCTGCCTAATTCGAACTTCCATTGACCCCTCTGATTGTTTTCACTTTATCCTTTGGCTTAGATCATAAAAATGACACGCCCCGGTCCCCTCCATTTATCTAGTACCTTCACTAGATGTCACCTTTGATCACGTTTTGACTGGAGAAACCAGAATTCATTAATCGTACAATAAACGGAAAAATTAAAATTTTAAATTATTATCCCAGGGCAAGTTCATCACAATTTTGAAGGCAAAAAACAAATGTGTGAGATATACGTATTTTTCACAGTCATTGGCAGGTAACATTAACGTATTTGCAACGAGTAATAAATAAAAGATTGTGAAGTAGATTGGTAAATTTTAACCGATTAGTTTTTATAAGTTTAATTGGCTTATATGAAATTATTCTTGAGTTGTATTGACCTAACTAATTTAAAAAAATAAGCAAATTTTTAAAATTCCGGCCACGCTTACTCTGAATATTTATAAGTGTTATAAGTATTGTGTATGTTGGTTTTCTGATAGAATTAAGAAAAAAGTGTCTTATTCTAGACTAACATTTAAGTATTGTCTAAAGTGACAAGTAAAGACATTTTTTAAGAGAACTTAACCCATGATTTTATTTTTATTTTTATTAACTTGAATCATCATTATAATCCGATAGTATAGGCCCAAAAAAGAGCCCAAAATCAGTTTTAGAATTTTCCAACCGCCCGCCCTCTCGCCAGAGCGTCTAGAAAATTGATGCCTAAACGCAACTCTTGGAGGTAACCCCCCTCAGCAAAATTTATGTCAACTATTAGTCCAGTCAGCCTGTGTTTTTATATGTAACTAAATAGTATAAAGCTAATTTTTTCCCCATCGACTACTACCATTTAGACAAGTGTTTAGAAAAAAGTCCCCGCCCCTACCCCCCTTGCTTCCCCCCCTGTGCCCCCCCAAACATGAAAAGTGTAAGGGTTTCGTAAATCGCGTCTATCTCAATTATTAAACAACATATCGGATTGAAATTTGTTTTATTCTCTTTGTTGTAACATTTTCTACAAAAAAAGTTCAGTTAACTTTCGTCGTAACTTTTACCGTTTGTTTGTAATTCGTATGATAAGGTAAAAAATTGTATATTTTTTGGCACATAATTTTATATTTTGTCACAGAACTTTTCAGGCCGACATTTTATGAAAAAATATTTCCCACAAAAGTTGTAGCCCCTATTATTACCTTTAAAATGATATAAAATAGTACTTACTTTGTTGGAGATCCAGCGAGATTATCATGGCGGGTTCGGTCGAGGTGGGGCCGGCCGGCGCGGCGTTGCAATGCAGATATTGTTGTATAGTGATAGTGTTTTTTATCTTCAAGGTACACTATTGCATTTTCCATAAATAAAACTAATCGAGTCTCGGTGAAACCTAAATTCCCCACTTTTTAAATTTGTTTCAAATAATAATAAGTCCTTGTATACAGCGAAAATAGGTATTTTAAATAGTTTTTGGTTTGAAAATGCATGTAATATTTTTTAAAGATGTTATTTTAGAACAAAATAATTGCGGTATCTTAATTTGATCATATCCTAAACTTCCATGAGAGGTTCTTCATTTTCCTCGACTTCAACCAAAGTTACATTGCTGCATGATCCACCACAGCTTACGCTTCTAAAGAGAGCAAGTTAGCTGGCCAGCCGTGTATTATCACTTTTGACCAACCACTTTTCCTGAAAGCAGTAGACATTGTTGCAAGTTCTTCTACAGAAAGTGAAATATCTGGAGTAATCGTCAGACTAGGCGGATTCCATCTTCTAATGAGTTTCCTTGGTTGCTTAGGAAAGTTTATGGAAGGTAGTGGAATCGAAGAAATGTGGACCTCTGTTTATGGAAAATCAACGATTCCTCACCTTATGTCAGGACATGCTTACGCAAGGTCTTATAGAGCTCACATGATGACCCAGGCAGCTTTGATGTTACTGCTATTCGAGGAATGTTCATCTCTTAAAGAAATGATTACAAACGACTTTAATGATATTCATATCCAAACAATTAACAAACAAACAACTGTTGAAGACGCCATGAGAGAGTGTAAAACAAATGAAATAATGACAAGACTAGAAGAAGTGTATGAAGATTTGGCTAAAACTAGTAGAACTTCAAAACTGTGGCTACAAGAGTTTAAATTGGTGAATTTGGCTCTAGACTTTATTCTGGCAGAGAGAATCGGCGATTGGAATTTGCACATTAATACAGTCAAGCAAATGATACCGTATTTCCATGCTGCTGGACATTTGCTCTACGCCAAATCCGCACACATATACCTACAACAAATGTTGAGTCTACAATCGAAGATGTCAAATGAAGACTTCGAAAGGTTCGTCAATAAAGGTTTTTTTACAGTTCGGCGTACAGATGGATTTTTTACCGGTATCTGGACGGACATGACCATAGAGCAGACATTAATGCGATCATCAAAATCCATAGGTGGCCTTACTCATGGACGAGGATTAAGCGAGAGGACGCTAACCAAGTTCATTGCTTGCGCTCCTGCATCCCTACAAATTTGTGAGGCTTTCGAGAAGTTCTCTGGCTGCTTAACTCAGTTTAACGAACAGCACACTGAACTTAGATGCAGTAGAAGAGAAAGGGACTTGCAAGATATTAATAAGTTTCTCGGGTGGCTGCGTATCCATAATCCTTTCCGACAGAGCAACGATTTAATTTCTTTATCCTCTGGTCTAGTAGTGACAAGTTCGGGTGTAAACTGCGATGAAGCGTATGATGTAGGAATGAAATGCTTGAAAGACATCGAAGGAAATAATTTTGCAGATGTTAAATTGAAAAGAAAAAATAAAGTTAAAACTATAGGCTCCGTAGTAAGTGGTATAAATGTGAGATCTGAAGAAGTGCCAATTAATCCTGATCAGCTGTTTAATAGGGTTATATGTATGTCTCAAGGAACAAATAATCTCAAACAATACTTCAACTATGAACTTAGCCCATACCCTTTGTCTTTATTTGAAAACAATAAAATGATAAGAAAGGGAACTAAATCAAGTCTTATGAAAATATTTGAAAAGTGGACAGTTAGCAACGAAGTTTTTAAAAATTTGCCCCCAAAAATATATGTAGTAGATAGAGGGTATCTTTTGCATAATGTTATTTGGCCTGACAAAGTAACATATAGCAGCATCATAGAGAAGTATGTTGATACTGTAATGAAACGGTATGGGAAAGATTGTCATGTCGTGTTCGATGGGTATCCTGACTATCCCACCACAAAAGGGGTCGAACATATGCGGAGAAGTAAAAAAACATCTCTAGAAATGAAATTCAACGTTAATATGGAATGCTCTGTGAAGCAAAATGAATTTTTGGCAAATCCAAAAAACAAAAGCCAGCTTATTGAACAGCTCTCTCAGAAGCTTAATGAAGCAAACATTCCAACCACTGTGGCGGAGGAAGATGCAGATACTAAAGTGGTCGGAAGAGCAATAGATGTCTCCCAGATTCAAAGTGGGAGGCCTGTAGTTGTTGTCGGACAGGATACTGATCTTTTCGTTCTATTGTTAGGGCTACCACAGTGTCAAAATGTGCAACTATTCTTTCACAAACCCTCTGGCACACCATCAACGTATGACATCAGCAAGATTCGTGAAGAGATTGGTGATATGAAGGATGTGGTATTATTTTTGCATGCTATCACAGGATGTGTTACCACATCTTATTTATTCGGTAAAGGCAAAATTAACGCGTACAAATTGCTAAGTTCATCAAATGATCTCCGCACAAAAGTTTTACAGTTTTATGAAAAACAGGCAGACAAAAATATTCTCAAAGAGGTAGGAGAGACTTTTGTCTTGAAACTATATGGATGCACAAGGTCTGCAAGTCTGAATGACAGTAGATATTCAATGTACCTTAAAGCTGTTGCAAAAATGTCATTAAAATCCAAATTTAAAATGGCGTCCCTCCCTCCAACATCTGATGCTGCTGAACAACACGCCTATCGAACATACTATCAGATTCAAAAATGGATTGGAGATAAGGAAATCAGCGCTACGGACTGGGGATGGATTTTAACAGACAACATGCTGTACCCAGTGCACTAAAAAAAACCACCGGTACCTGAAGAAGTTATAAACTTAGTTTCCTGCAACTGCAAAAAGGCTTGCAAAAATAATTGTAGCTGCTTTAAAGCATCACTTGATTGCACAGAAATGTGCGGGAGCTGTGGTGGATCATGCAGCAATGTAACTTTGGTTGAAGTCGAGGAAAATGAAGAACCTCTCATGGAAGTTTAGGATATGATCAAATTAAGATACCGCAATTATTTTGTTCTAAAATAACATCTTTAAAAAATATTACATGCATTTTCAAACCAAAAACTATTTAAAATACCTATTTTCGCTGTATACAAGGACTTATTATTATTTGAAACAAATTTAAAAAGTGGGGAATTTAGGTTTCACCGAGACTCGATTAGTTTTATTTATGGAAAATGCAATAGTGTACCTTGAAGATAAAAAACACTATCACTATACAACAATATCTGCATTGCAACGCCGCGCCGGCCGGCCCCACCTCGACCGAACCCGCCATGATAATCTCGCTGGATCTCCAACAAAGTAAGTACTATTTTATATCATTTTAAAGGTAATAATAGGGGCTACAACTTTTGTGGGAAATATTTTTTCATAAAATGTCGGCCTGAAAAGTTCTGTGACAAAATATAAAATTATGTGCCAAAAAATATACAATTTTTTACCTTATCATACGAATTACAAACAAACGGTAAAAGTTACGACGAAAGTTAACTGAACTTTTTTTGTAGAAAATGTTACAACAAAGAGAATAAAACAAATTTCAATCCGATATGTTGTTTAATAATTGAGATAGACGCGATTTACGAAACCCTTACACTTTTCATGTTTGGGGGGGCACAGGGGGGGAAGCAAGGGGGGTAGGGGCGGGGACTTTTTTCTAAACACTTGTCTAAATGGTAGTAGTCGATGGGGAAAAAATTAGCTTTATACTATTTAGTTGGTCTAAATGGTGTTCTACGACACAGGCTGACTGGACTATATGGGTAAAATGCAGTCAACTGAATGAATTATATTGATAATATAAAATAAATAATTGCCTTTGTTTTTAACTTAATGAAAAAAATATATATTAATGGAAAATACGCAAAATAACAAAAAATTCAATATTAAAAAAAAAACATTGTAAAATGAGGAAAAGTAACCAAATCTAAGCAAATTATTCTCTAAGTGATACGATAAATGAAGGGCGCGGTTGCAGTCCCGTCATCGATAGACTGTTGGATTTTTTTTACATAGAGCACAACGAATTCGAGATTCGCCACGATATGGCAAATGAAATTCTTGCATTCGACGTACACGATTCCCATCTTCTGCGTCATGGCCTTCTTCCTTCACACGAGAATCTCCGAATCCGGTATTGACCTGATTTAGAAAAGACAATAAAAGAGTACAGGTAACTTCCACACGGAATGTCTTCTGGAAAGGTTTTCTCTGTCGCCTATTCATCTAGTTTCACATATCATCCTCTTACTTCCTAAAGAAGCCATCCATTTAAAAGAGTGCGGCTCAGGCAAGATGCAAATGAAGGCCAGTACCACTTCTTTGACCGAATGTTGACCCGATAATTTTGTATACGATTATCATGAAGGTCTACCCCACCCATTCCCAAATTATAATTTCGTGTTGGCACGCTGGGCAACCGATTTTTTTTGCATGCTTCCTTCAAAACTTTGCCTTTTTTGTCTTTCTTCAATTTCTGCCAACTCTGCACTTGACTTACTGGCTCCATTCGATCATAGTTCGTGGCCACTGTTACTTCATGGTTGTCCTAACCAAAGGCATACGAGGATTTGGCTTTCTACGTCAACCACCGCATCAAATTCACCTGCTAGGTAAATGTTCGCTATGCGCAAGGGAAATATAGAAGAAAATGTTACCTTTAGGCAATTACTTTCCTGTCTTCAACTTGCCTGAAGCTTCAAGGTTAGGGAAGCGAACTGGCTTACATATGCCAGTAGCACACATTCTCTTATCCTTCAGGATACATATCAAATGGTGAGATGTGAAGAAATTGTCCATAAATAGGTCATGGCGTGCGGGGAACTCTATATACATATTCCATCATAGACAGTACGACGGATAATCTCTGACCTAATACGGGGTCATATGTATCAGATGCTCAGGAATATGGCATTGCTTCGAAACAGATAGCCTTCGGAGGAAGCAAGACACCAAATCTCGTAGCCAACTTTGATTGGCTTATTCATGTACATCTTGCAATAATTTCGACCGAAATATGGCACCATTTACTCGTCGATGGAAAGTTTGTGTGCAAAAACACCAAATTGAAGATATTTCACGTTTAGCATGTTAAACAATAGACGAACCTACAAATAAAGATGAAAAGTTAGTCGAAGAATACTAAATATAAAAATTTTATGTTATGGCTACTATACCTTAGCCATTCTGTAGGTTATATCTAGATTTTTGTTATCGCAAAAATGTATATAGCGCTTTATAAGCTCAAAATGTGGACGTTGGTTCCTTTTTTGATGACGCTTATACCCAAGGTCCCGTCAGACGAATAATAATCTGTGGTAGATGGTAATGTATTGTAGCCGGTCAACACAGAAACCAAGAAAATGCTTCAATTCAAATATATCTTACTGGAATTCGGTATTGGTTTTAAATCGAGCGTATTTGATCATACTCTCAAGAATAAACTGAATCACTTCGTCATCAAAGAATAATGAAAACACTTGGAAAGCATTATAAGACTTCAGCTTTTCGTACATATCTTTATGCACCACATTCAGCTGTTCAGGAACGCAACAGTTTACTGTCGTTTTAATTTTTTGGCTGGTGATGCATTTGAAATAGATATTTGCAAGGTATTACGACTCGCACCAGAGGATGTCGAAGGCTGATTCCAGTCAAGTCGTGATATGCCATCAAATCATCGTCAATCAGCTCTTCTCTGTTTTCAAAACATTCTCTGTTTAAAAATATCCAAAAAATGCAGACTAACTATTATTTTTAATAAAAATCACCCATAAAAACACAACAAAACCGTATTATTTGAAGGCAAGCTAACCAAAAACATATGAAAACACTGTCACAGCTAACCTCCAAACGTTGCGCGCAGGCATCACCAGATTTCAGTGACATCCGGCGGTCATCTTATGCATATAATACTATGTTAAAACAGTGTTGTTATATGTGATTCACACATGTTTTATTTTTTTCCGTTTTAAATTTTTTTTTTTTTTTAAATTGGGTCTATTTTCAGGGCTTTAGTAAAAAAAATATTAAAAATAGAATAATTAATAAAATTTATTAAATTATGTTAATTATTGAAAGCTAACATACCAATCTTTAGAGATAACATACCAATCTTTGTTATGCAGCATTTAGATGCTGCATAACAACTTGGTGGGATTTAGCTTTATTCACAGTGAAAATCATACTTTTCATCTATTTTTTTGATGCCTATAGACATCGTCATGGAGGTAATGGGTTAAAGACATTCCCCAGCTTGTCAGGTGGACACCCTACAGAATATTATTTGTTTTGGAAAGTTATAACAATGCACATAAAGTGCTGGGCTGTTTTGATAAGAAAATGTAATATTCCGCATTTATGATATATAATGGTCAACCTACAAAATATTGCATGGGGCGCGCTGGTTCTAAACATTTAGTTTTTAATTGTTTGTGACCGCATTTAACGGTTCCTTTATCTTCACATTCTTACTAAAATATTTTATATCGAGTCAATGATAGTTATTATCTAATTATAACTGTATCGAACGTCATCACATAGAACAGCATCATCATCATCATAATCAATATAACATGTACATAAAATATAACTACATAAAATATAATTACTTTTCGCTCCTCGATACAACGATTACGCTTCCACCAGTCAGCGTCTTGGCGGTGGTGTAGTGATAGCTATTAAACAGGAGCTGATCAGCGTTGCCAGACCAGAATGGAATTCTTGTGCTGAAGACATTTGGGTCACCATTCGCACCAATACTACACCTCACAGTTTGGTCCATATATGTTGCGTGTACATCCCCGGAGGGACTCAACATCAATATTTAATCGAAAATTTCCTGAACATGTTATCAGACGTAGTATCAAATAACCCCAATGATTCTTTTATTATCTTAGGTGACTTTAATCTTTCTGAAATTTCATGGATCCAAACTACGCCATCTGCTCACTATGCAGCTAGTAATTACTCTACTTACGTTAGTAATTACTTCGTAGACTGTATGCATTTTCTGAACCTCTCTCAATATAACGGTGAACTAAACTCAAGCGGCCATATCATAGATCTGATTTTGTCAAATCTACTAATCTCCGTCGAATCTAATGACGACCCGCTAGTTCCCGAAGATGAACATCATAAAGCTCTGTCCATTTGTGTGCCATTTCAGGAAACTCCTTCATTGACAAATGCGAAAAGAAAAGTTTTTCTATATAATCGTGGAGACTACGATTCAATTAATTTCGCCCTTGAACAAACTGACTGGGCTTCCATTTTTTCTACCTCTCAAATAGAACCAGCGCTTGACGGTTTCTATACGTTTTTGAAATACCTCATAAATCTTCATATTCCTCATAAACTTTCGTGGAACTCGAAATATCCTCCTTGGTACAGTGCTGCCTTTATTGAGGTAACTAAGGAAAAATCAAAATACTTTAGCAAATATAAAAAAACACAAGAACCAGGCTGACTATGACGCATTTTCCCTGCTTCGTAAACGGCACAAAGACTTATGTCGGAAAAGCAAATCCCGTTTCTTGAGTAATATTGAAAACAATATTTCCTCAAACCCTAAAAACTTCTGGAGCCACGTCAAATCTTCGAACGCATCCCAAGGTGTCCCAAAATGTATGTATTTTGGAGAGCTGAAAACCAATAATGGAACGGAAATTGCAAATTTATTTTCAAAATATTTCAGTTCTATTTTCAGTAAGCCCTCCGATCCACTTACCCTTGATCCAACTGACGTCGGGAACCATACATCCAATATAAGCAATATTGAGGTGACACGAGAAATTGTCTTAAAATACCTTAAGGAAATTGATACTCGCAAAGGTGCCGGTCCTGACGAAATACCTTCAATATTTATCAAACAATGTGCACACAATCTAGCCTTACCCCTTTCTTTAATTTTCAATCGTTCCCTAACCGATTGCACTGTTCCTGTTATATGGAAATCTGCTTATGTGTCTCCTATCTTCAAAAATGGTAAAAAAACAGATGTTAAAAACTACAGGCCAATCTCCAAACTTTGTATATTTAACAAAATTTTTGAAAAAATAGTCTATGACCAACTATATTCTGCTCTTAAGCCCAGCCTGAATACGACCCAAAACGGTTTCATTAAAGGTAAATCTACAACCACAAATCTTTTAACCTTCACAGAGTACCTGCAGGATAATTTGGATAACAGAATACAAGTGGACACTGTCTATACCGACTATAGTAAGACGTTTGACAAGATCAATCACTCAATCTTGTTGAACAAGCTTTTAAAGATTGGTATTCACGGTAATCTTTATCGTTGGCTTTCTTCTTATATCTCCAACCGTAGTCAAATATTAGTGGTTGCTGGATTTAAATCCGACTCTGTTGCTGTTACATCGGGAGTTCCTCAAGGCAGCCTGTTAGGACCATTACTATTTAATATCTATATCAATGATATAGGCCACTGCTTATTATACTCGCAGACCATTCTATATGCAGATGACATGAAAATCTTCTCACCTATAAACTCAATCGAAGACTGTCACAAGCTGCAAAAGGACTTACAACGTTTAAACGCGTATGTTATTGCCCATTGTCTGGAATTAAATATATCCAAATGCTTCATCGTACGCTTTACTAGAAACAAAAACATATTTATACACGAATACTCAATTAATCATCAACCTTTATCTACCAAATCAGAAATTAAGGACCTTGGGGTTATACTTGATAGTAAACTGAATTTCAATAAACATATTGACCACGTAGTCACTAACGCATCTTCTATGCTGGGTTTCATAATCCGTGCCTGTAAACAATTCAAAGATATTACTACCTTTAAAACACTGTATTTCTCATACGTTCGTAGTATCCTTGAATCCGCATCACAAGTGTGAAACCCAGGCTATGCAATACATAAAAATAGAATTGAAAGTGTTCAAAATAGATTTCTAAGATACCTTAATTTCCGCTCTTTTCGATCTCATATTAGTAATGAAGACTTTGCAAAGTTTTTCAATATACAAACGTTAACTTTCCGAAGAAATATAGCAGATTCGGTAATGTTATTTAAAATTACACACAATTTAATCGATAGTCCTGATCTTCTTCAACGCCTATTATTCCATGTTCCCAATCGCAACAGCAGACAGTCGCTTACTTTTAATCTCCCTCATTGTAAGACCAATTCCAAACAAAACTCATTTATCTACAGATCCACACATTCATTTAACTTAAATTATTACCATATTGACATTTTTAACTCTACTTTACGCGACATAAAACAAAAACTCAATAATCAACAAAACTTAAACTAGAAGTTCAATTCCTATATATTCCCGTCCTTAATCCTTATCCTATATTTCCTCTTCCTCACCCCTCACCCTCCTTTATTTTAATATTTTCTAACTAAAGAAGAAATTAATTTAAGAGAACATCTCTATGACATTGTACACCTTACCATTAACTATTCATCAGTGGAAAGTTCATAATTGGCATAATTAACTATATTATTATTGTATCATTGTATAATTAAAGATTTGTTGTCAACTTTTCCTAAAATGTATAAATAAATAAATAACAAACACAACAATTGACATAAAATTACCGCTTGAAAACGGTGTGAAACCTTACATAGAAACATTTTTTTTAAAACCTGCCTGGCCGCTTATATACGGGTAAAAAACCAAGGATGAAAAACCAGCCCTAACTATAACGGGATTAATTATCATCCGAGCCTACTCGACGGCGACGGCTCATTTTGTCTCGCTCTAACGAAAGTAAGAAGAGAGCTGCTTTCATCAAATTTCTAGAAATCAACCTTTGAAAGCATTTTTAGTTAAAAATTGGCTAAAATATCAGCTTACGAATTTTTATACAAAGAAACTTACATGTAAATTAAATAAATACTGGCATAGAAATAAAATATGTTGCACATAAGATATTTATGTATTCAGCGAAACTCTCAAAATATTAAGAGATTCGACAACTTTTTTATAAGAAGTTGATTAACAAAAAATAAACAAAATAATATAATAATAAACAAATAAAAAAAATTGAAATAGCGTGGTTTTAGCAGATCGACATTGGAGGGACCCACCACTTTCCCGTCCCGGTATAGGTGACTTATTGTCACCCCTTCGGGGCTCTCGCAAGGAAGCTAATTTTTTGGTATAAATGACTCTACAATTTCATAAAAAAGGACTCTAGACCTCCAATGTCCCCGCACACATGTTTAGGTGGCGGTATGCAAGCGCCAAACATATACAAGAGGGGAATAATAGTAAAATTTTTAAATATTTAATGATGAGCTGGTGGAACAGGTAACTGAAAAGTGATTTTCATGTTCGGCCGGCACTGCGTCTCCTAAATTAACAAAAGAAATATACATGTATGTAAATGGTCTGAAACTGGGAAGACAGTAAATAGAGAAGCTGCATCCCTCAGTGCTAGGCTGTCCCCGGGGCACGGAGCGGAAATCCGATCGAAGTTACTAGGCCTTTTTACCGCGTCTTTAAGCTGGGTACTCGGTGGTGCCTTGAAAACAGTAAGCGGGAGAAGGGGACAACCCAAGACCCCAAGGAGAAAAGCGTCGAGTTCCAGAGGCAGGACGGAAGGTTGTGGGGCTTCGTTCCATCTTTCTTCAGTTCCGCCCGTGACCCAGGGGGTGGCGCTGGCAAGGAGAGTCAGCCCCCCTGTCTGTACGTCGCCTGAACGTATGTGGGGACAGGTCTTGACCAACCCCTTTTGGGGATTAGGACGATACATTACAGACACGGAGTTCAGTTCTGGCCTAAAAGGGTGAAAGCAGAAAATTTATTGTGATGCACCTGATACCACTTTACCACATACTTTCACTGATACCTGAAAAAAATTAAAATAAATAAAATGTGCATGATCGTTAAAAAAGAAGAGAAAAGTCTGTAGTCTCAGGAGCCATTAATACGAGAGGTAGAGCTAGAGGAAAAAAAAACAAAAAGGAAAGAAGAAACAAAAAAGGAATAAGGAGCTGAAGAACATACATATTGAGAAGAAAGGCAAAAACATATTAAGAAAGAAGAATCAAAAGCGATTATTAGAGCGTGGTACAAATAAGGCGGAGGTGTAAAATAGCAATTAGAGTTAAACCGTGGAAGTTCAGGAACAAATACACCCGGGGACTAAAATTTTATGTTAAACTAGTCGGCAACTCTAAGCACAGGCCATCTCTCAACCCAGATCCTTGTAAACTTCCTCAGACATTCGAAATTAACTCTGTTAGCGAGTAGATCAGCGTTAACCACTGGTCTGTTATCGACAATCAAACCGGCAGTTAGTTCATCACGTGCATCTTTCATGATCTCGCAGTGTCACAGAATATGCTCGGCTGTCTGGTTTAAGTCACCGCAGGCGCAACTGGAATGGGGGACCAGTGAGAGGGCGTGAAGTCTCCCCCTGAATTCTCCATGTCTAGAAAGCAGTTGCGTAACGTAGTGATCCCGTGTGAGATAAGCCCTTTCCATTCTGGCTTTAACTGACGGGAAGAAAGAGTGAGTCCATCTCCCGGTTCTTGAACTATCCCACCTCATCTGCCACTCATTGAGTGACAGTTCTCTCACTCTCTTAAGCAGCCCAAGGAGAGTCCCCGCTACACCCGGAGTCAGAATGACTTCTAGGTGTGTGGCTGGGCGTCCTCTGGTGAGTCTCTGCTTGGTGAGCACTTCCCTGATTTTCAGATCGATAGGCAAGATGCCGGCCAAAACTGGCAAAGCGTCCGAAGCATCTGTTCTATACGCGCCGGAAAGAGCCAGCAAGGGGGTTCGCTGACCCCGTTTGAGAGCTGAGAGTATAAGTGCGTTCTCCAGTCGGTGTTCCCACACAGAGGCTGCATATGACCGGTCAGTGGTTGAGTGGGCATAGCGCTTGGGTCTCACCCGAGCGTCGCGTGTTCGATTCTTCGGCTGGCTAAGTCCTCCATCACAACACAAGCAACATTTTCGGCTTTCTGTGGTGGTAGTAGGAGATTTTCAAACATTGTTGGGTTATTCGTAACCCGGGAATGTTTTCCTTTCTTTAAAAAAAAAAATAGCGCTTGTGCCTTGCTGGACACTGTTTTAACGTGTGACAGGAAGGAGGACAATCGATCCAAAGTAACGCCTAAGTATTTTGCATTTTCAACAAATCTGATAGAGGCATCCCCCATTTTTATGGTCGGGTTCCTTGCTCTGCTTAGGAAACCTTTAATCAGGAGACCCATGGTTTTGTGGGGAGTGAAGGTCATGCGGTTTCTCTTTTCCCATTCAAGTATTAGATTCAAACCCTCTTTAGCTTTGCTCTCGACTTCCTTTCTGCTGTTCCCCGAAACCAAGAACAATTTGTCATCAGCATAGTCCACCGTGACACTTACTTCAGGCAAGGTTAACCAGGAGGAGTCATCAAAATCAATATTCCAGAAATCCGGGGCCAAGTTGGAACCTTGTGAGCAACCCATGTCCACTTCACGTTTTATGGTGGTGTCTCCAAAGGATATGATGATAGATCGCTCTGAGAGATAGTTGTCGATCATCTTAAAGAGTTGTTTGGAGCAACCCCTGTTTTTGACCTTGGTGAGTATCAACGGCCACCATGCATGATCAAAGGCACCAGTAATATCGAGGAATATTCCCACAACATAACTCTTCGGACAAACCTTCACCCAATCGAGCGCAAACAATAAAGCGTGCCCGGTGGATTTCCCAGGGACGAATCCAAATTGCCTGTCAGTAGGAGCCGAAATAGTCTGCCGTAGTCGTGTTTTGATTAGTTTTTCCAGAATCTTACCCATTATTGGTAGGAGAGTAATAGAGCGGTAGGCCTTGATGTCATTCATCGGTTTATCGTTTCCCTTAGGGATAATTCTGAGCACGCCTCTCTTCCATTCCGAGGGAAAAACCCCTCTTCTCATAGACGTGTCCATCACTTGGAAGAGTTCCTCCCTAGCGTAGATCCAAACTTGTTTCACTATCGCACCGTTGAGCCTGTCATACCCTGGTCCTTTTTAGGACCCAAACCCTTAATTATTACATCTAATTCTTATCTATATAGCAGATTGACAGAGAGAGATGAGGACTGATATTGTATTTCACGTGAATCCGCACAAGACTGTAGATTTAGGGCGCCGGGTCCAAACCGTGTCTTCAGCCGATAGTGATATTCTTTTTCGGTCGATAGTGATGATAGTTGAGTAAAGTTGAAGATGATTGTAGATTCTGCCTCCCGCACCCGGTGCTCGGTGAATGTTGGGCACTGGGCGTGCTGTTTTGTCTCTACTTGCTTCTGGCGTTTGGCGGTTGCCTAACAGGGCAGGCTGATATTGAGGAGGTAAACATCAGAAGATTTGGAGCAAAGACTAGGCAAGGCGAGGCAGGTGAAGGTCATGAGTCACTTGTAGAAAGGTAGTAAAACACATGTTTGTTTGTAAAGATGAACTGATTTATTGTTAATTATTTGGCTGTTTATATTCAATTCGGCCGACGCGCCCGCGACATGTGGTTTGTGATGAAAGGCTTTAAATCACAGTGAAAGAAAAAACAGATAAACCATAGCTGCAAGAAAATATGCAAATTATTTATGAAAACGGACATGCTAACGACATCTGGCGGAGAAAGAATTGATCCAGCTTGCTTGCAGTAGACTCCTGTAATAGTTGAAATTAAATCAAGGTTCCGGGACGAGAGCAGAGATGTCGTAAAATCGTCTAGGACGACTGGTACTTCCCCTTTTCCTAGGCCTATAAATAAATATTGAATTTTGTCAACCAATAGATCTGAACAAAGAGCTATAAAATTTTGAGTAACCAATCAGTGAACGAAGGGGGGTGTGTCTACGAAAGACAAAGGATTGAACCTTGGACCCGACATTAAAAAAGATAATTAATTGCATTTCCGTTCCCACAAAAATTAGAGGTGAACGCACTATGGTATAAACACTGACGTTCAAGGCGACAAACTCTAGGAAATGTTTACAATAACTGAGGCATTTAGGTGATGGCGAACCATTGAAATCGAGTGCTTTGAAGATTTTACAAGTTGAAAAACACACACACGAAAATGCAATGGAAAAACTATAAACGTGATAGTATAAAAAAGGACGGGAAAAGCGAAGGAAAATCACTGGCAGAATTTTCAACTGTAGTACAATTATTTATGATAGAAGGAGGGTGTCACGTTCGATAAAAATCGTACTAGAGAGAGGAGTGAGTGTTGGAAACAATGGAAATTAATCGTTATCAATTTAAGATGAAACGGACATATTGGTAAATCAATCTTGAATGAAAATCTCGCAAAAAAAATACACATTTTACAAAAGTGCGGCGATCGAATGGAAGGTTAATACAGATATTTTGGACTGCTACGAAGGTTCTAGGAAAATGAAAATTGAGTATTAGAAGAAGACAGTAAAATTAAACATATATCGATAGATTAGATTCAGGAAAAGTAGACATTTTCATGATTATTAGGTTAGATATATATTAGAGTTACCCAATATTACGGAGGGGTCGAAACAAGATAAAAGGTTGGCGGTCTCATGTATATTTTGAAGGATAAACAATCAAAATCCGAACATGATTTTTATTTACGTTAAGGTAATAAACGATTACAAAAGCGATTAACTTTAACGTGGACCTTATGGAAGTATTTAGATTAGTCAAAAGAGATAAAAATTAATAGGTTTGAAATTAAACTAAATTTACGAGTCTAGTACCAAAATTTTAAACATAAACAGATGTCAATGCATATGTTTTATGTGAATCCTGGTATGAGAAAGATAGAAAATTGGGCGGAGATTGGGTCAGGCAATAAAAATGACAGATATTCCAGAGTCTAATTAGGTATATCTCCCATAGAAGTGTGGAAAACTATATATTAATTAATAATAAATGAAGTATGAAATTTCCCAGGAGACCACACACATCGGGAAAAGTGAAGAAAAGATAAAAGGAAGGGTAAAGAACGGAGATAGGAAATGATCCATGTGGAGAAAAGCGATACAATTCGAATTTATCCGTGAAATTAATAAATACGACTTGGAAAATGAGTAATTATAAGAGTTATGAGAAATGACATAAGAATCAAGAAGAAATTGTGCAAGAAAACGTCGCGGATAAAAGAAAATCCAAGAAGATAAGGAAAAATTCAAATCTGCGGCATTAAGAGAGAATGTACTGGTGAAAATGGAAAAGCCCATATAAGGGACAATAAAATTGAGTAGAATTCAGACGAATCGAAATTCAAAAATGCGTAGTAAAGATTTCAGCATGGATTTAAACAATTTCGCACGAGATGCATAAAATTGAGATCTATATATATGTTATTGAGGACGGACCTATCGCGAATTGAGAAAAAAAAGGAACGCAAAATCATGAGATTTTAACTACATTTTTGTATGAACAGAGGACAAAGGGAGCTTGGGCGATTAACACAGACTTACCCGATTCGGACCCTATCGACTTAGATTTGTGAGATAAAAACTAACTACCGCCCAGAGCCGGAAAGCAGAACATCTTATGGAAGGACAATCGAGATTGATGGAAGGGGTGTTTGGATTTACGAGTTGATAGGAGATAGAATTAAGCATCAAGAGAAATTCAGATACGTCTTTTGGAACCTGAGAGGGGTATAAAAGATGGAACTCATCAGTCAGGAGGCAGTCGCGCCGAGGGTTTGAAAAGTTGTTACATGGCAGTACTACGTCTATTGGTAAAATTCTAGTGAAATAATCTAAGTGTTAAATTCTGAACAAGTCCCTGGACTTAGCAAGTTTTGTAATAAGTCTTAAATTCAGTTTCTAAATTCTGAAAACCCCACCAGTGAAGTTTTGTTAAATCAGTTTAATTTGGTTAAACAGTGAAAATAAATATAATTTAAACTCAGTGCTTAAAAGTGTTAAGTGAAGTGCAAAAAGTGAATTGTGAATTAATTAAAAATTTAAAAATAATTATTTCATTCAAAGTGAAAACATTCAAATTAAATTTAAGAGTTTGTTATCGTTAATCTAAAGTGAACGTGATCGCGTATTGATATTTAAAAATAGATTATAATTTTGTGTAAAAATAATAATAGTAATAAATATTTACGTCTTAGTTTAAAATAAACACAATCTAGACAGTTCGAAAAGAAATAATAACAAATGCTCAAACCTTTGTTCTAAAATTAACAGTTCGGAAAAGAAATTAATTTTAAGAATCGAGATAATTAAAAGTCTGCGCAATTCGAAAAAATTTTCTTTTAAAAATATATAAAAAGAAATTTAGAATTAATAAATTGTTCAATTAAAATCCATCGTGCGTATAGCGACAGTGTTAAAAGTGTTTGTCGTTTTAACCGGAATTTTAATCATCAGTCTATCATTTCGAAAAAGAATTTGAAACAGCTATCATTCAAAAGCCTAAACTAGAAAGGTGTTATTAAATCAACGGGTTTTCTGAATTAGGATTTCGTTCGGAAGAAAAATTAAATATCAGCTAATTTATACGATTCAAGCGAGAATAAAATATTAAATAGGAATAAATAGTCGAAAAGATTTATTTTGAAATTAGTTGAAAAATACAATTAATTAGGTAGGATTTCTTCATCAAGGTTGTTGTGTACTACCCGACCGGAAATACCTTGACGTGGGTGAGTTTTCCTTTTATAAATAATTTTCAGGTCCCAGGAGACACAGAAGGGCTGTGAAGTGGAAGTATATCAATTGAATATTAAATTAAAACAACAAAACAAAGAATTACACATTAATATATGTATATTGTATATTTGTATATATATTTATCTATATAAAAGTAAAGTAAAATACTGTATATAAAGAATATATATATGAGTAATGTAATTATATATATGTATTTTATTTATTAATCGAAGCATCGAAATGGTAGCGATTTTTAATACCTACCCGAGGATATATCTATATTATTGAAAAGGAAAATATGTATTTATTAATATTCCAGACTATGTAGAATCATATATTTTATATTTATTTATTAATATATGTACTCTTAGTTAACATATTTTGATAATCGAGATATGTGTACTTATATATGTATATTTATTCTTCAATTAAACCTAGTAAATTTACTAAATTCGGGAAATGAAATAAATAGTTTAACTTCTATAAAGGATTTAAAAATATTTTGATAAATAGTGCGCAATAAAAGTAAAGAGGCACAAATGACTTCTAAGGAATTTTAAAATAAACAAATCTCACATTTAGGTTAGTGTGTCAGGAGATGTTTATATTATTTGTTTACAAATAAAGAGCTCACTGGAGAATTGGGTCAACCGCATAGTTTGGAAACGACCTTGGCCATAATTAGTTAGTCACAAAGGATTTTATTAATTACCCGAAACAGCTGGAAGATGCGTGTTCTCAAATACTTATCAATCACAAACGACAATTGAAAAATCACGGGTTAGCCAGATTTATATCGAAATATTACATGAAACATTTAAATATCATTGATTAGATAGTCGCATAGATTTTTATTAGTTATCTGAACCAGCTGGAAGCTGCGTGCGCTCAAATACCTATCAATCACAAACGACAATTGAAAAATCACGGGTTAGGAAGATTTATACCGAATAATTATACGAAACATTTGAATATTATTGATTGGGTGCTCATACAAAACCCCATCAGTTGCCTGAGATATTTGAGGGTCGAGTACTCTCTAATGTGGCAATCAACTACTTGAAACAATTGGAAAATCACGGGATAGGATGAACAAAAAATTAATGTTGAACCCTGGAGGTAAAATTTAAAACAAATACAGTTCATCAATAGGAGGCAGTGGTCGCTCCTACAACAAGACCATTAACCAAACCAAATAGAGATGACGATTCTCTTAAATAAAAACGTCAAAACCAAACAAACAAAAGCTTGGAGTTCGATAGCTCTCCAAAACAAACTATCAAATATGACCTTATTCTACTAGTATTTATTAGTATCACCTTATTAGTACGTATATATTCGGTTACCAGACCTAGAGCTTCGCAGAGTTCTTGGCGCGAGATCCGAGCTCGGGATGCGAGGTAGATAGCCTCGTATTGCGAGTTATAAACCTTTCCCAAACTGTATGTATACATATATTTATTCGTATGTACTGTTTACTGGAGAATGCGGACCTGCATACAGCTTGCATTTTAGGTCTTATAGACCACCCTCGCATTTTCTCTTAAACGTGGAATGAGGATTCACGACCCGTAAGTCCACACCAACCGTGAGTATATGATTGTATATAGGACGAAACCGGTTCGCCCTAAGTAAATTGTAGTCCAAGGAGGGGTCGGAATTTGGGGGTATCGGGACCCGGGGGGAAACTTGAATGCAGTACATGATGACGTGGAAGGCTTCTTGGGACACGATAACTTAGGTATCAATCAAGGAGCCGTGTCAAAGGATTGTGCAAATTTCTAGTCCACTCCCGATCATCTCGTTTACTTGATGGAGGATTGGAGCCAAATTATGCCAGCAAATGGGCTATTCCGAGTTCGTCAAATATGCAATTAACTAATTACATTAACCTCCTAAATCAATCTTTACATGTACCTTATAGCAGCAGAATCATAAAGGAGTGGTGCCACACAGACACAAAAGTTCACCAAAATCAAATTTACTAACAATTAACCATTTGAGTTATATTAAATTACCTGTCCAAATAAACATGTATAATATCTTTTATCAGCATTTAACTACGATTTTGTTAGGGTGCAGGGAATCAGAATAATTACAATAGGAAAGTTAGCTCATTCAGAAAATTCATTTAAGTCTAGGTTTGCAATGGAAAGACCAATTAAATTGTGAAACTCAACACCTCGATCAGAACCAAGGGGGTTACCACAAAAATGAAAGTAATTAAAATCCTATATCATAAATCAAAAAAATTACACAACGTTTGATGGAATTCAATTACAATATAAATACGGGTATATTTGCGTTCAAGATCGTAAATAACGTATTAATTAGTTAAGTACATATGTCTATAAAGATATATAGTACAAGAGAGCTTTAAGTAGCTTTCTGTAGATATCAAAGAAGAGGGTCCAATTTTCATGGAGGCTTATGTGTTGTAGGGGAGGAATTTTCCATCCCTGCGAACCCATATGCAAAGCCTTAGAAAAAAAAATTAAATATCGGTCATAGCCAAGAGAGAAGAAAATCTTATATTGTTTTAAACAAATAAAAGAAAATGGCGAAAAAGCAAAAACATTACAGGTTGTCGGCAAAAAAGAGGTGGGAGATTTTAACCTCGCAACATGAGAGTACATAAGCCACCGCAAAATGTTGCATGTTCATTTTTGCGGTGGGCTTGCTGAAGGCGGACGCTTAAATTTGAGCTTACTTAAGCTTTTTCTGAAAAACTGAAAAAAAGATTTTTCAGGATTGCCTGTATTACATTTACATGGTTTTATGACATAATAGTTAATAAAATTTGTATTTTGACAACTATATTTTTAGTTTGTCAATATACGACAAAAAGTAAGAAATGTTTGTGTATTAAGTTTGTAAATTTGATCTTGAAGCAATCAAATATGTAAAAATGGTTATGACAGTATTTTTTCGAGGTTTCTAGTAACATAGCGCTCCGAAAGAAGAAAAATTCACTATGCTACGAGGTTCCTAGATTTTTGTAGAGGAAAATATGTAAATTTAATGATCAAAAATGGTTTCATTGAAATCGTTAAAAATGTCATTTTTAAATATCTTTGTATCGAACATGAAAACAAGATTTTATTACATTTAATTTTAATTGCAACTAAAGTTGAACCCCTGCAAGTTTGATGACCCCTTTTCCAAATCATAATATTTACAAGTTGACAAATCTATCAATCTGTTACCAGGCTGCGAAAAGTCTATCTAACATGAAACAGTTCGATAACTAATTGATAATTTTCCAAAACGAAATCAAAATATTGACAAAACCAGTCGCTTGGCGAAATTATTATTCGCACCTAAAAACACCTGCGTCTGGAACGTAAACAAGTTGTGGTGATGATATTGAAGTCACAAGAACTTGTAAGAAAAATTATAAATAGCAACTAAAACACAATATTGGGGCAGTCAAATTTCAAAAATTAACACAAGTGGACGGAACACCTCCAGTTAAAACGTGACCTGTTAATTATAAATTCTATCTCTTCTGTATATTCTATTTTCTGTTAATAAAAAATAGGAAGTACCTGTAAGCTACACCCCTTTGTACGTTCTGTATACCAGTACAATACTCGAAATTAAAAAGTGAATTTTGATTCGAATCGTCTTTTTTTTATGATCGTTTGGATAGAACACCTCACGGTGTTTTATTTAACTCATTACACAGGTTAAGGACTGATGTGTGTCGGTGCTTATTATTTACAGTATTTTCTTGTGCAGGCAAACACGTCCCGTACAATCTTACTCGTCTTACTTATACGATATAAATATAGACACTATTCATATTATCTAGAACCGAACAGTAAACTTGGACTTAATAAATAATTGTGGAAAATATACCTTATCCTATAGATAAGATATCAAAGGACGGTGAAATACCCCCTGACTCTACTTATACACACCTATAACTAGTATCATATAATTAGTATTATATAACTTTAAAAAAATAAAAATCAATCCTGTTACATAGATACTTTTAAAAACATATTTTCCACACGCAGGCAGCATAATAATGTATTACAATTAAATAGGTATGTACTAGGTAAGCCTACTTAAAAAATATATGGGGAAAAAATCATTTTCAACTTCATATTGTTATTGGATATTCAAACAATTAATTTTTAAAAAGGAAACTTAATCCCAGCGTGGGAAATCCCAGTAAGGGTATCATTATCTGCATATAAAGAAAATACGTAATGCATTTTGCATTGATTTTATTTTTTAAGTTCACCTTTATAATACAAAATCTGCCATACTTTTCACACTTTACTATATACTATCAAGTATTGAATAGTAAAAATTATTTCAAAAAAAGAGCGTTAAAATATTGTATACTTAAAGGAACATGAAAGATATTATAGATCGTTTTATTCGAGTATTCCAATAGTCATCTAAATCATAAATATTGTATGTATTACCATTTATGGTATAATTGAAAAAACGTTAAAAACCGTTTGTGAAAGTAATCATTATTAAACAATGTTATCAATTCAAAGAAAATGTAGGTAATAATATATCATATTTGTATCCCCACAGTTTGATAACCCTGTGTTTGCGGTAGACACTCCGCAGGTTTTCCAACATACGAATCCTGCACAGTATTCAAATAAATGCATAACCATTTTACTACTCCCCAAGGATCTGCATATTATTTATTATTCAACGAGAAGTTTGGCTCGCGACTATTTATTATGAAAATAATTACAATGTTACGGAACTTTTAATTCCAACTCTTGGCGTACTCTGACCGATGAAAATAGTATTCTATATGGTATGTTGTGGTAACTCTTAAGTTCGGCAGACACAATTACTAATTAGTAAAGTTAAGATTTAAAAGATAAATCAATAATTTCATGATAATGAAAAGGTTAAAAAAATAAAACTCATTTGACCACTATAAACTTTTCCATATTAAATATTTTTGGTCTTTCCGTACTTAAAAACAAATTTTAAATGGAGACTTGCAGAATTCAATGTGTTAAACTGTTCAAACCATCAACCGAATTATTATTATTCCGAAGGCCCGATAAAGGAATAACTATCTGATCCGACATGGCGGGATCTGCAAATCAAATCATGTTGAGGGTCTATTACCCTACATTAATGGTTGTTTATCATTTATGTTAAATTAAAAACTCGTTTATTAGTAAAGTGCCTCTTTTTAAAATTACACGGTTAAGTTAATAATGATGGAGATTTTGGGTACGGAAAGATTAAAAACACGTAGTATGAAAAAGCACGAAGGTTTATAGTTTTGCAGATAAGTTATATTACATATCCCTTATAATGAAATAATAGATTTAACACTCCCGTACCGCATGGGGGAAACACACTCACACTAACAAAAGTTTTATGCTATATCTAAGTGGCTTTTTACACCACATACTCTATAATTTAGGTAATCCTAAAAAAACTATTTGGTTATCAATCTGTTTTCAAAAATAAATATTGGAATACAAGTTTTTTAGAAATTAAATATTTTTTATAAAATTCCAGCAGGAAAAAATCTTTCACCGATGAAAAAAAAATGTACTTATGGATTTGAAGATTCAAGGTAGAACTTTATAGGGAACAAAGCACAGCCTTATGCGAGATGATACCCTAAATATAAATGTGAAATGTAAAAGAATAAAACACAATATACACTTCATTGTATATAACCGTACCCCGTAATATTTGCCTATTTTTTCTTTACCGCCTTTATTATAGTTTGTTTTAAAAAAATATGTATTTATTCTCAGTTTTATTTTATTTGATAGTATCCATTTATTGTAAAATGGGGGCCTTAGATTGGGATAGTGCCCATTTAAGCCCACATTATCATATAATGTTTGAAAATACATAGTTTTATTGTATCAATACAAAATTAAAACAAATTGAACAACCAAATCTAAAATTTGAATATCAACATTAACATTAAAAATCTTGATTCATCGTAGTTTTCAAAATATTTAAAAATTCGTACATTTTAGTTTTACCAATATACTAATCATTTACAAACCACCCAATGCAAAAAAATAGCTACGCTGTAATCGCCAATTGCAAGTCGAGATTCTGAATCAAGGAGTAATGCAGTTAACGGCCCGCCTTCCTTGTTTAAAAAAAGCGTTATGGTCTTAATTCATGGGAATATCAATTGCGACTTTATTACTACAGAAATATGAGGAAAATACTTCCCTCTAATTGTTATCAAAAGAAACTAGATAAGATTATTAGTCAAAGGCCATCAAGTAGATTGTTTATACAATGACTTTTTAAAGGCCTTCGATACTGTTAATCACAACGTCTTACTCATGTATTATCAGGTTATTACCGATATACAATATACGATTGAAGTTTAAAACGTGTCTCGACCATGAAGGATCTTGGAATCATGTTTAATAGTAAGCTGAAATTCTATGCTCATATTGAGACGGCAAGTAGCACTTCACTGAGAATTCTGGATTTTGTTCTAGGCACTGCAAGTAATTTTTAGAGATACCCGGGTTCTTATAGTTTTATTGTATTCATTAGTAAAGAGTAAGCTTGAAAGTGGGTCGGTAATTCTTATTCCACACCAGTTAAAGTATTCTCTCATATTGGAGAGTTCAGAATAAATTCTTGATAATTCTCTACATGAGGGATTATGGCTACTACCCGTGGCTCTTTCCCACTAAATTTCTTTTGGTTGTGCTCGGAATGAACTATCTACGGGTCAGAAAAAGCAAGCTCTATTATTACTAGTACACTTGATATTTCCACTGTTTATATTATATAAGAATTTTATTACCAAATGTATTTTAAGAAAGCGTTAAAATTAACAGTTTTGAGATATTTTTAAAATGAATTATCTGAATTTAATTATGTTATTAACACCCTTAAATAAGCTTAACAAATTGGGGGACCATAGTGCCCCCCTTTTCGGATCGTATCTAGGACGAAAAGATTAACTTGTAAACAAAATCCTAAAATTACCATATCGAACCAATCACAAGTGGGTCAAACAAAATTCACCAAAGAAAATCGGGGGGTTCCGTTCGGTGGTGGTTATTGTTGTTGTCATTGGGGCATGTTATACATGTTTGCCTTCATAGCACTGAGGGGAGTCTGACGCATTCAATTTAATCATGTTTTTTTTTTGTTAAACTAATGTTTAAGACAAGATTTTTTGTGCATAGCACAAAGGGAAACAATTATTTTTACAAGCAATAATTATTCGCCTGAAACACTAAAATAAAGTTGGTTGTTTTCAGGTGAAAAATTTAACAAGCAGTAATTGTTGAATGAAACACTAGTATATATTGAATTATTTCGCGGATAAGAGATAAGCCGCCATAGCTCAGTGGTCAGAGCTGTCGACCGGAAATCGAAGGGACATGGGTTCGAGTCCCGTTGGCGTCATGTATCTTTTATCAGGAGATTTTTTAATGTGGATGAGAGTTTCAGGCGAATAATTATTGCTTGTAAAAATAATTGCATTCAATTTACTTTAGCGATGAGAATAATAAATTATTTATCTGCTAAATATAACACTACAAATTTATTCTCCTTTACTAACACCATAATCAACGGTCTAGAAAAAATCTCACAAGTAGATGTTTCATATAATGACTATTCTAAACATTTTGACAAAGTAAACCACTTAATCGTCATGGCAAAATTTCACGCTATCGATATATGAGACTCTTTGCTATCCTTCTTTAATTAATATAATCAATAAAAACAAAGAGTTGAAATAAATAACTTTGTCTCTACTATTATTGAAGTTAGTCCGGCGTACCTCAAGAAGCACATCTGGCCGTGCTTCGTTTTTTACCTACTTTTAAACGACATTATTAGTATTTCTTTCTCACACGCGCTTTTGGCTTTTCGCGGATTGTGTATACGTCTTTATAGTGTGATATGTCTTAGATATCAACTATTTCAATGAATGGTGTAAAATTAATTGCCTGAAACTAAATATCGATAAATGAAAAATTATGTCCTTCTACAAAACAAAAAAAACGTGTGTTTTTGAATATGTAAGATTAACAATTGTCACATCTATTAAAGACCTTTGTGTCTCTCTAGATGGCAAACTTTCTTTTCGGGAACATATGAATACAATTATTAATAAATATTTCAAAAACATACATATCCTAAGAACTCTATACTGCTCCTTGGTTCGTCCTCATCTTGGACATGCTTGTGTTGTTTGGTCTCTTTTTTTCGCTGTCCACATTTGTCAGTCAAATTGAATCCGTTCAACATCGGTTCTTAAGAGGGAATTTAATGAGGCTTGGATTTGAAAACGAATGTGGTCACTCACATGGTCAAATTGAGCTAACTCTAAACTTTTCTCTTTTGACCGTTGGAAAAAATTGATAATATTTGTTTTTTCAAAATTATTAATTGTTTTATTGATTCATCTATTTTACTACAATGTAGATGAATCTACTCCCGTAGACTCAGAAATAATGAGCTGCTCTTCCTCAATCACCATTCAACTAATTATGGTTATAATTCACCATTGTCCAGAATTTTTTCTTTGATTATGCTTTTGGCTTTGCTTTAAGATATTATTTTTTACTCTAAATTAACATTTTTTACACAAAATTTAATGTTATTTTTTTGTAAATTATAAATAAATAAATTATTTACTGATTTCAAACTAAATGGTGTTTAAGTGTATTATACGGTAAGTCGTGGGAAAGATGTCAGATATTTAAGAAATGTAGGTAATGGTTAGGGTAGGAGTGCGGCTAAGGCGAATATATAAATTCCGATAAAAGAACAGTCCTCTAGATTATCTGCCCATTTCTGTCTTTTGGCACACTATAAAAACTTTTGCATGACAATAATTAATCACAACTATTTGATCACAAGATGAAATGAGTTGAAATCACTTTTATATAACGTTATTTCAAATTATGTTTTATGTTTAAAGTACATTTTTAAAGTGATTAAACCATTGATAATTGAAAATTCATATTTTTTTAAATTTAAATTCATTACTATCCTGGGTTAATTAGAATTTGTATTACTAGAATTTTAACAAAAATACTATTTTCTGAAATGTTGAAATTGTAAAATTAAATATCGTTTTAATAATATTGTGTAGAATTAATTGCCAATTTGGGAATAATATGTTGTGACTTTTCATTTTTTTTTGACATTTCATTAATTTTTAGTAAGAAAATTATCTATCACGCACCGGTGGCAGTTAGAATTATTATTTTGTTTTAAAAGACTTCCGCATATTTCAATTTTGAGGAATCACATGTCAAGATATTGTACAAAAGGGAGGTTAAACTTTAATAAAACGTAGTTAAATATCTACTTTACTTATTCATTATAAATGTTCCTGACAAGCTTGAACATCTTTGATCAGACTATGTCAGTATCATTTGACATTTGACTTTTGCATGAATAAACGTCCAATGATTTAATTCAAACGACACACGAATGATTAAGTACAAGCAAGTTATTAAGTTCATTTTCCACTGGCAAATTTGAATTAACCGCAATACAAGTGGCGTCAAGCTACTCTGAATACACATACATCGGTAATATTAAATTAACTATTACTATTACACTGCATCTAATATTCAAAATAAAAGAGAAAATTCCTTATATTATTATTTGCTGTGTTATTTCTAGATTGATGGTGAAGAATAGAGGTAATTAGCGTTTTGTGCCTGTGTATTGCCTTTGCAGACATTCTAATTTTCTAATTGAAAGTTAACTTAGTATACTATCATAACAAGGATATGACCTTAAGTATGCTGCTAGTAATTGTATTCTCACAAAGGGTCGCACAGGGTGGTAAATACTCTCAGTATCGCCTTGGTGAAAGTCCTGAAAGATCACCATTCGGAATCTAAACGTTGCTTGAAATGGCTTAAGCCGTATTTGGTGACCATACTGTGAATAGCCAGGTACTTCCACACCTTTTCTTCTCATTTCCTTTTTCTCTCTGAAAAAGACGTAAATATTTTCATGACAGCTATAATTCAAACATTACAAAAATTTATTTATAATACAAAATAATTATACCGAAATAAGCCAAATTTTAACTTGGCTAAAGATACAGTATTTTTTAACATATGAGACCCAGAGGAAAATATTTTCTTTATCTTAGTGATGCTGTATAAAGGGTCTTTTTGAGAAGATGAGGTTTTCGAATCGGGTTTTGAAGAGACCCATGTCGTAGTAGGAAGGAAACAAAAAAAAATTCCCGATTCGCAAAATTGATCCGTTCCCTTTTCCATAATTTTTTCAACCAAGTATAAAGTGTTCCCGCACTATTCCTGATACTTGTTCCTCGGAGCATCTTTCATCGAAATAACGGTTGAACAAGAACAGCATTTCCACCTGACGCCTATGCTCTAAATCCATTTGTTAAGACAGGTGAATCCATCAAACGGACTGCGCGTTTCTGTACTAAGCCGAAGGTTTTTGGTGCTCCAGGCTAGAGGTGGCTACCAAATTCAGCAGTGGTCAAAGATATGTAATGGTGATGTATTCAACGTTTATAAAAATCTTGATAAGTGCGTGGAAAGATATACAAAAATAATATTTAATTGCTGATACTTGCTTGAATCCGGCGTTGCTCGAGGTTACTAATGGTTTGGAATAAAGTTTAGAAGTTGTGAATTTTAGTGTATCTGAAAACTGTGTGTATTTTAAGGCATAAATAATTTTAGTATTGAGAATTGAAAAAGTTTATTTTTTTATTTCACTTGGTCGGGCTTCCCTGACTTTTTCTACCTAAACATATTTTAATATCCTCTTAGCATTTGTTTTTTCCGGGGGTGTCTAGGCAAAAAACGATCACTTTCTCCCTCAATTCGTATCGATTTGAGAGTTCATTTTCGCACACACCGCGCGCTTTTAATTTACTATTAAAGATTTAGGCAAAAAAGAACGGACCATCCCTCAGTTTATATAGAATATAAGGTTATTTTTCGTTTGAATTTTGAGCTGCCTATTTTTTTTGGGAAAATTAAGCCCGAAATCGTATGGGAAAAATTTGGACCATTTGTGTGACAAATTTACCGAAAACTCTGGCGGCGGAAACTAGAACTACTCACGGCGCGACGAACAAATGTCGCGGTAGTCGTATTTCCCGCCGCCAGGTTCGCCGCTTTTAACGCTGACACAAATTTCTAAAAGTTTCTACTTTAAAAATCGTTACTACTCAACATAGCGACTATTTTTGTTGTTGTTTTGAAATGGCGTTTTCGGGAATGCAGTTCTAAATCTCCAGCAGTGCAGGTTCACAATGTTTTTTTTTAAATTAATTATCATCGTCAATAAATATAATTCGTCTACGTTTAGGTACCCACACTGACTACTGTAAATGTAGAAATTGGTCATTCAGCTGTGGGAGAACTCAAGGATCTGAAAAAAAAAATCTTTTTTGATATTTTTATTTAATTTGAAATGGACTTTTCAACTGTGAAATAAATTAAAAAATTTAAGAGTTTTTTTGCTGTCGTTATGTTCAAAAATATTTTGTTTTTCGTATTAATCAAATGTAAATTAAAAATATGAGTGTTTTTAATAAAGCGCCCTTGAGGTAATTGCTCACTAAAACGGCGCTATATAAGTTAACCAAATATTATTAAAGCTAATTTAATTAGATATTGTTGTTTTCGTACAAAATCTCATTAAAAAGCTTACCGATGTATCGCAGTGTACCTAAAGTCCTCCGATATTATAACTTAAATTAAAAGAAAACACAGCTTTAACTGATGATTATTTTAAAATTTCTTAAGTCTTTCTTGAGCGAATAAACAAATATGTTCGACCTGTGTGAGGTCAAAGAGTCAGAAGGTCTAGAAACTACCACCGCGTTTAGAAACAAACTGCTTTGGTTTTGCAATTAAGAAATTTGAGTTGAAAACTTGAGACGAAAATATTTCAGTTTTTAAAAATGCCCCCATTAATCATCTGTAATAATTAAGAGTTAAACTCATCTGTGATTTGTTTTATCACTGCTTACCCCCGAGGTGACCTAAATGTTCCTTAGTTAAAATTTTATGAGTTATTATTTTTAAAGTTATTAATAGACTTTCTTGGCGTAATATTAATTGCTAAGGTACTAGTACTTTGAAAAGACTTGCGGTGTTCATTTTTCAAATACTACAAACAAACCCAAGAAACTCGTCAACTACACTATGTTAATATGTTATAATTTTGGCGTAAAGGCGTTGCTTGTGAAAACATGCTCTGATCGACATAGATATGTCAATCAGCGATATAAGGTCCTAAACATATCTTCGTGGTTGTTCAAACAACGAGACATTTACCAAATACAATAAATCATAGGTCCTCTGATTGAGAGAAATGCGTCAGTGATATGGATAAAAGACAATACACATTATAGATTTATGTGACAGGTGGGTACTAACTGAAGGCAAGAACTCAAAAACTGAAGAAGAAGTTTGTTACAAAGGTAGATCCCCGATTTTCACAAAACTTCTAAAATTTTAGCCGTAGTGTGGAAAATGTGATTTAAAAAAAATATCCTTGCAATAATAATTTTGTGACGCATCAAAATAAAGTACCTACCTACTTGGAAGATATTGGAAACCAAAAAACGTTGCATGAGGAATTTAGGCGTAGTAGAGCCATCTATCGAAACAGACTCATATGAATTACAGGGAACTGCATACAAAGGTGGGAGGTTTCCTTTAGGGTTGCGACAAAAGAGTTGGATTGCCCAATCATGATCACATAGAGAAAAAGGGGGCGCGACTTTCTGACAGGACAAAGGAAATTACAGAGAAGGGGGTGTGTTTAGGCTTTGATTTATATGGCATCGACCTTGGAAATATTCCCACCAAATGATTAAGTGAACGAACGAAGGTGGATTCAAGGCTGAATCACTTGACATTTTAGGGGTTCAAAACCTTTTTTGAGGCGTAGCATCACTGGGACGGAGCGAGGGTTCGGTAGTAACAGGTCTGTTACTTGAGGTTAAAAGAAGTAGAAATGTTGTCGATTTCTGGCACTCTAAAGGGTTAATTTTGGAAAAAATTCGAACATGGTTTTGCATCATTTAGACAGTAATAATCACTAACGAAAGTAATAAAATTTACCCGAGGCTTGTGGAAGACGAAGATACATTAAAATTAATTGATAAACGATTAGCAGAGGAATTATGGGAGAGTACATTCGGTTTTGTTTTGACAGGGACTTGAAGCCTCTAATTAATGTGAAATGAGTTGGGAGACGGAGACAGAAGATGGACGTGTGGAGGTATTGCCAGAGCTAACACCCAAAATTACAGAGAGGGGTCGTAAAATCCAGTTATAATTCTTGGAATAAAACTGGCCGAAGAAATAAACAGGTTATCAAACCAATGCGGTCTCGGACGGAAGGCAAAAGATAAGCGACATGATGTGTACTGGGACATTTCAACTAGAACGAGTACCGAAAAGGCCTTAGGAGGTTGGAATAATCGGTGAAAAGTGTGATAGTTATACTAAACCACGGAAAAGAAAGGTGAATAAATGTGTAATGTAAGAGACGACCTTACGCAAGGGATTTAGCATACGGAAGAATGGGAATGATTGTCAGAAATGATCGATTCGGAAGGTAAAGGGAGGGACGGACGTGTACACCATTTAATTCGACAAAAGGCGAGTTGCGAGTTCTATTTTCACACGGAAGAAAGAAGACTGAAGGTAGGCTGTAGGAAATACTCACGAAAACGGAGAATAAAAAGGAAATTTTTGACTAGTTACGCGTAAGAGGGTGTCTTAGCGCACTAAAGGAAAGGTCATCAGAACACACATCACGGACCAAATAGGAACGCGAAAAAATTTAAATTAGAAAAACAAGTCAATTCTGACGGATTAGAAGACACCTACCAGATGAGGCGAACTTGAGAATTTCACCAGTACGGGCCTGCGTTGTGAAACAGCAAATGCTCTTTTTTCTGGGGAATAAAGCTCAGTAAGGCCTAAGTGGCGCAGGGGGTTTTGTGTGAGGATCTTAGGGCCATAACATTTCAATAAAGGTGGGATTGCAATGACAAACGTAATTAATTACTGTTATAAAACAGCGTGCACGGGCACAAATCAGGATAGTTCGTCACAAATCGCCGGGGACCTTTTAAGGAAGTATACGCGTCGCACTACGAGGAAGTACCACTTGGTAATTATCCTGGACTTGGCAAGATTTCTAGTCTAACAATTAGTTAAACTCAGTGGATCACGGGTCGCCGTAACTTTCAAAAAATATACACGTCGTGCTACGTCTTATTATCACTTGGTAATTTATTCTGGACTTAGAAATTTTCTGGTCAAAAAAACATACAGTTCAATTCAGTGTTCGAAGAAATTAGACTCAGTGTCCTTGACGTAATAATAAATTCAGGTTGAAAAATTTAATTGGTTTAAATTCAGTAATTAAAATTAATAAACCCTAAAATTCCTTCTCGAATAAAATTGAACGCGATTGCTATGATTTAAATAAAGTCACGGATTATAAATGAATTGTGATTAAAATTAATAAACCTTGAAATTCCTTTTCGAATAAACGCGATTGCTATGATTTAAATAAAGTCACGGATTATAAATGAATTGTGATTAAAATTAATAAACCCTACAATTCCTTCTCAAATAAAGTTGAACGCGATTGTTATGGATTTAAATAAAGTCACGGATCATAAACAAAAATAATAATCAAAAAATAATAAACCCAAAATTTCTTCTCGAATAAAATAGAACGCAAGTGTTAAAATCTCTCGCTTCGCTTTGATGAAGTCTCGGACTAAAGTTAAATTTATAATCGGAAATCTATATACCTAAGTGTTTTACTATCGCGTGTTAGGCTCGATCGAAGCCGTGTTACAACAAATTTTTTTCAATAATTACTAGGTTAGGGAGGGAAGATCGAAGTACATTCATTACGGCAGATAACGAGGGTAACATAATCAAAATTAGGAAAATAAGATTAGGGATATCTCAGGTGAAGGTAAAATCTTAGGTATAAACTCAGGGTAAATCTAGTGATATTTGCTGACACCCCACCTCAAATGGCAACGGTTGTGTAAAATCCCACCTGGATGTTGCTAATTAGCGGGTAGGGGCTTGGTAAGTGTTTTTATTTCCAATTTAATTCAACCAAATTCCCAGATTAACTTGGGACGCGCGGTGCTGATATCTGCCGACTGACAGCTACTACTAATCCACTTTAATATGTACATAAAACCAACATGTCAATTTTCAGGATTCCCCGACGAGATCAATATTACTACCCTCAAGCCTTACCTCATTCCCAAATTTAACCCTCGACTAAACTTCATAGTTGGTTAATGTCTGAACGTGTCGCTGCAAATCCGTATCCCACAAATACGGACTAGTCAGAAGGATTTTTTTCCTCACGCTATCACGTGGTAGGGGTTGCCAACGCGGACGGATCGGACCGATGGGGCGCTGGGGGACTACTCCCTCTAACGGGGCCGTGTTTAGTTAAGGGGCGCGAAAGTGGAATGAAAATTATAATGCCAACTGGTAATGAACTGGAACATGGTCAGCAATTGGGGCGTATAGGATGAAGGCACCTTGGACGTCTGTGAAAATCCACGTGGGGGAGGCGACGGCGTGATATTACGTGAGAATAAGTCCGTAGCTCTATCACATTATCCAATGGTGTCGACCGGGAAGCTGATATAAGCCAACTGGAACGCTCCCTTGGCGGAATTACAGCAGCTTCTTTGAGGTGGAGTGTAGGTCTGACAGCACGTAGGAGTTTGAACTTCATCAGGCGAAACCTACACGACACACTTTTCGCGTTAGTATCATGATATGGGATGCAATTACCTTCCCCATCTAGACTCAGTAAAGTAGTTCGTCCGGAGGAATGGGCGTTGGAGCGATTTCGGAAATGGCGTGATGACTTAATTCGCTTTCCCTTGGACGTGAACGTATCCGATAGGTCAGGGTACCTTTATGAAATGGGTTGCCTGCTATGGGGTATAGGCTAGCCACGTCGGAGTCAGCGTTTGATTTCTGATCACCATCCACCGTTTTCGTATTTGGTCAGTGGAGGAGCCAACGTAATTTGAAAAAATATTTCGATCATATAGCTTACCCCTTCTCCCCCCCCCCTCTCGTCCCTTCTATATAAAAGATTAAGTGTCGAGTAACAAAATTAATATATGTTAAAATAGATGGAGGCGACCCCGGAGCTGAGATACCGAAAGCCGACGCTCTATGCATGTCAATACTGTACTATACTAATTTGTGCAATAACGAAACTATTTCATGTTCTCGGATTTATTTAGGGTCTGGAAGGAAAAATTGCAAGCGATTACCACTGTATTAGAGTTAGGCGTACTGCAGGGTACAGGAGTAGGTTAAACACGCGGTCTTATAAGAAAGTTTAAAAAAATTTCAATGGTAAGGGGGTCATTCACTCTAATTTAAACGAACCAGGATTACCACAAATATATGCATTAATAGCTCGTTCATATCTCATATGAATTTCAAAACCAAAAAGAAACACAACGCTGAAAAAGGGGCATTATTGCGAGATAACTGTTAAGATCTTTTACCGTATGTCCCATACGGGGATCGAAAGGCTTAGCTAGGGTTTCCTCTTAAGGTAGTCCTTTTAAAGGGCGCCACCAACAGCTTAGGAAAATCGAAGGACAATGACCAGGATGTTACAACATTTTGCAGATCAGACAGGAGAAATAATCATTATTTTAATGTAGGTATAAATGTAGCAGGCAGGAAACATTACAAGAACCAACGAATGATTTATTTTCAATTCTTTCACCTAATTAAAATGCAACTACACTAATTTGACCTCTACTACGAGAACCACTAGAAACTGAAACATCAGATATTTGGTTTTGTTCTGAGCAGGTCGGTATTTTCATATGTAAAGGTATATTATGTAATAAGTCCGCTTACTATATGATCATGATATTTTTTTAACCTTTGATGATACCAAAGCTCACTGTTTGAGAGATTTTGCTCGGAGCGGAAGATACTCTCAGTATCGCCCTGGTAAAAGGTCACCATTCAGAGTCGAATAAATGTTTGAAACGGCTTTAGTTGTGTTCTGAATGGTCAAGTCCATCCCCACTTTTCTTTTCTGTATATTTTTCTCCTCCTTTCTACCTTCAGCCTTACAACTTACCCCATTTGGGGATGAGATAGTCCCACTGGCAATTGTGCGGTATTGCACGTAAAAAAGTCGCAAACAGATTTTCTCCTTTAATGTAACAATACTTATATTTTAGCGGATAAAAACGTTAACACCACTTTTCACACATCTTTGTAATAATTAACATAAACGCGACGCGACGCCAAAAACAGGTGTTGAGTAAGCGCCTGAACAAAAATCACCGTAATACAGTTATTACGCAATCTCTGCAGCCAACAACGGCGCAATAAACAAATAAAAATGGTTGTTGAAATTCATGCGGTGCTTCGCGTTGGCTAGTTTAAGGATTTGAATACCGCAGGCTGTCCCCTTAGTACCATCCGGGTATAACACGTACATAGTAGCAGCCTTCACGTAATGCGGCCTGTGCGGCTCATATCCAATTTAACCCCTCAAAGAAAAATGTGTACGTTATTTAAAAGATGTTTTGATGAAAAAAAAAATTCACCTCCATTATTAAATACTAGCACGGACTCTTGGGAAAATCATGGGACATTGTAATTGTATTTGTGAGCTAAAATAAAATATGTGACTAGTTATCACTAATTTTCAAATGAATAAATTTACACTTCGAATGTCAGTGAAATTATGAAATCCATCCAATGACTTCATAAAAATACATGACACCTTATAATCATGCAAATTGAACAAAATATTTGGCACCACGTATGAAAAGAATAGCCATTCAAAGAATATGTATGTATAAACGTGAACTAAATTTTCCCACATTCACTGGGCCTGGTTCAGTGCTCCCACACGCGTTTTCTGAGTAAATATCTTCATTCCTTAAATTCATTTTTTTCTGTCAAACATGTAACAAAAACAAATAGGCATTTCGAATTAAAAGTCATCATTTCGTTCAACCATTTTCGTCTTTACCTTATCGCTGGTCTGATATATGAAGCAGTTAGAATAAAAAGTATTTAATTCGTTAAATCAGGCAGGTCAAATAAGTAATAATATATAACTAACAACATAAATTAAAACTTATAAAATGAATTGTGATTAAAATTAATAAACCCTACAATTCCTTCTCAAATAAAGTTGAACGCGATTGTTATGGATTTAAATAAAGTCACGGATCATAAACAAAAATAATGATCAAAAAATAATAAACCCAAAATTTCTTCTCGAATTAAATAGAACGCAAGTGTTAAAATCTCTCGCTTCACTTTGATGAAGTCTCGGACTTAAGTTAAATTTATAATTGGAAATCTATATACCTAAGTGTTTTACTATCGCGTGTTAGGCTCGATCGAAGCCGTGTTACAACAAATTTTTTTTCAATAATTACTAGGTTAGGGAGGGAAGATCGAAGTACATTCATTACGGCAGATAACGAGGGTAACATAATCAAAATTAGGAAAATAAGATTAGGGATATCTCAGGTGAAGGTAAAATATTAGGTATAAACTCAGGGTAAATCTAGTGATATTTGCTGACACCCCACCTCAAATGGCAACGGTTGTGTAAAATCCCACCTGGATGTTGCTAATTAGCGGGTAGGGGCTTGGTAAGTGTTTTTATTTCCAATTCAATTCAACCAAATTCCCAGATTAACTTGGAACGCGCGGTGCTGATATCTGCCGACTGACAGCTACTACTAATCCACTTTAATATGTACATAAAACCAACATGTCAATTTTCAGGATTCCCCGACGAGATCAATATTACTACCCTCAAGCCTTACCTCATTCCCAAATTTAACCCTCGACTAAACTTCATAGTTGGTTAATGTCTGATAGTGTCGCTGCAAATCCATATCCCACAAATACGGACTAGTCAGAACAAATAGGCATTTCGAATTAAAAGTCATCATTTCGTTCAACCATTTTCGTCTTTACCTTATCGCTGGTCTGATATATGAAGCAGTTAGAATAAAAAGTATTTAATTCGTTAAATCAGGCAGGTCAAATAAGTAATAATATATAACTAACAACATAAATTAAAACTTATAAAAATATTAATGCAAATTTGTGGTGGCATTTGTAAATGAACTAATTTAAAAATTTTCTATTTAAAAAATTTAAAACTTGCCCGATATTAAGGTCTGGCGTAATCATTTTTTAAATTCTGATTTTGTAAACCATCCTGAAAACCCTGTCGTAACTTAATTTGAGCATTGTTTTTTACCTACCTATCCGTGATTTTGTGGTGTTTGGCCATTTAGGAAACTAAATATAATACAATAAATAGCGTATGTGTCCATTTAGGAAACTAAATATAATACAACAAATAACGTCTCTAGCCATTTAGGAAATTAATATAATACAATAAATAACGTGTGTGGCCATTTAGAAAACTAAATATAATACAATAAATAACGTGTGTGGCCATTTAGTAAACTAAATATAATACAATAAATAACGTGTGTGGCCATTTAGGAAACTAAATATAATACAATAAATAACGTGTGTGGCCATTTAGGAAACTAAATATAATACAATAAATAGCGTATGTGGCCATTTAGGAAACTAAATATAATTTAATAAATAACGCAGACCGGTGGAAAACCACGGGATAGGTATTTGTCGGTAGGTACTTTATCGCTTGTCGGAATTCTTCAAACAAACAGTTGAAAATGACATTAATTAAAAAAAAACCGAGTTCTAATGTTCATTGAACTGAAGTTACACGGGACAGACACACAACCGAATTTAGAACTTTGATGATATTTAACAAAACAAAAAAAATATCTTTGTAACCCAAAGGGTTTAGTTCAATAGTAAAAACAGGAAGAAATAGTAAGTGCAGCCGTGTTCATAAAATATTTTCTCATTTCAGAATCCCTCCTAGAGCGGTTTCCGTGGGGAAAGTGATAAATATAACATTACCTTTCCTTGCGAGCATTTTTTCCAAGAGTTGATCATGGCCAAGGTTAATATTAATTGGCTACAAGGCTCCTGAAGCCAATTACCAGTTGTATAGTAATGTTTTTTTCCGGAAAAGCACAAGGAGATACCGATTTTTGGTTGAAAATACACACGATTATAAGAAAAAAAAAGCAAAAAAATACAATGCTAAGTTCAATTTTCTACCATTTTAAGGATTTAATTATATTTGACGGTTAGTTAGTTGATGCATTTTACCAAGCTAAAAGATCGATGCCAGATTGTTTCTGAAAACTTTGAATGTTTGTTCTCAAACACATCGCTTTTTCATTAAGCAAATGAAGAAAGGGATAAACAGTTATATTTATAGGGGGGGGGGAATATTAATATTATACTCAACGAATATGAAACAGAATAAGACACAGAATTGTTTTTTGGCATTAACTCCACACAGGAGATCCTTAGGAAAATAAATTCGCTCAAGTCCTATGTCATCTTTGGGTATGCCGTATAAAGGGTATTTTTGAGGAGAGGAAAAGGTGACATGGGTTTTGAAAAGGAGGAAACATAGAGGCCGGCAAATTGTACCACAGCGGTCGAAGAAACGACCCGTTCTCAAGAAGCTAACTTGACGTCGATGGAACTCCCGTGCCAGAGCTGGATATTATATTGTAACGTAATATAGTTATAGTTACAGATGGGGTTTGCATGATATATTACGTTTTTCTTCTCACGTTTCCTTAATGTTTTACCAAGTCTTACGATATTTCGTTTCAAAATAATATTTTTTATTAATTAAATATTAATCCGTGGATAGTTATGTATAGATTAACGTTATTTATTATTATAATGCCAATTATTTTGTATCGCTAAAAAAAACTCAAATTTTTTTATGTAGGTAGGCGCCCTTTTTAACGCCTTTCAGGTGATTTCAAATATTATAATATTATTATTATTAGGCACTTCCATAATGTTATTCTTACCACACGTAGAAATTTGATCTCCTTAGCATAAATGTTAGTTACAATAAAATAAGTATAATTGAAGTCATAACTTTAACTTAAATAATTTAATTTTTTTTATTTATAATCTAAACGCAAAATGTAATACAAATGATTTTTATTAATTTCTATCTCACTGGGATATTCCTGTATCGAGACAGGCATAGTTGGTAGATAAATAATATTATATATACCCATGGTGTAATGTGTGTCTTATTTCAATGTGCTACTGATAAAAAGTTGTTTTAGGTCTTTTGTGTTAATACAAAAGTTACGTAACGATAGCATCCTTATGTAGGTTCTTCCAAGAGATTGGAAATGAGTTAGAATCGATTTTTGTGAATTATTCCCGAATAATATATGTGGAAAGAATTATAAAATTTACAATAAAATTAATGTTTACACTCAAAAACAGTTACAAAATTAATAATTGAAGTCATAATTGTATTGTTCTTCTCTATAAAATTGGCGAATGTTCGTTTTTTTAATGATCCTGAGGCAATGCTTTCAGATTCACAAATCTTACTATTATAATATACCGTAACTATCACGGGTCTAAGTTAGTTCTCTAATCTTCTGTGATCTGCCAGAAAATTATACTCCTGTATAATAATTATCCACCTCCACGTAATACATATATATTATGTAAAAAGTTAGGTGCCTACATTTTAAGGCAGAATCACGCTCATTGGTGATAAATTGCAGCTACATATTTATATACCATACAAAACATATATATAGTTATGATATATGAGCTGGAGGTTGCTATAGGTAAGCCGTAAGTTTTAAGTTGATATACACCGTGCTCCACGCTCACTCCTCGAATCTTTGGGTGGTTATTCATTAGAAAAAAATCCAAGTAAAGTTTTTTGAGCAAAGCAATTCTTCAAATGGAATAAAAATTGTCCAGTGTAATCGAAGCTTAATTTTTATGAATAATGTAAGCATTTTGATAACAAACGTCCACATTACAATTTTTATGTATAACAGCTGACCGAGTGGGAAGAAATAATTCTTATAAAGGTGTGTTTATGTGAACGCTTTGAAAACACAAAAATCTGAAATTTATCAATGGGCACAAAGACCAGAGTTTCGCGGTATGAGCGTGGAACATGCTGTATGTAAATATATGACATATTATCTACAGTTTTTCAGGTAGGTTCAAAAAATATTTGTAGAGCGCCATTGAGGTGATGTTTCACACAAAACGGTGCTGTACAAATTTTTATTTTTTATTTTATTTTTTTTTATTATTTATTGAGTTAGTTTATACATTTGAATATAAACTAATATAAACAAGATCATATTTCATTTTGTAATTTTACATATTTTTACAATAAATATAACATTTCTTTTTAATAATAATACAAATAATCAAATACTTTTATGTATCAGGTATCCACTATCTGTGTTACTACCATTAAGATATTATTTGTTTGAAATTATTGAATTGAACTACAATAAATTAGATTTTTTTGAAATATTACACTGGGGTTTTGAACTAACAAACTAAAAAAAGCAACAAACAATATAAACACACCAAACACCTTGTTAAACAAGTGAACATCTCATCACAGGTTTTCCTAGTTCGCAAAACACTGTTACATAAAAATTAACTATTTATAACATTACCCACTCATCATTCCTACTCTATACACTAAAATATTATAATGTTTACTTCATTAATAATTAATTTATCTGTACACTAAGTAGAAAAACATAAAACGAAAAATGTCTGTAATAAAATATTATAAAATGGTGTCATGATATTTTACAAAACAACAAAAACAATTTTACTATACTTACTTTAATTTCATAGAAAATACCACTAATTACAGGCTGTGTACTTCCAACTAATACATCACTATGCTAATATTCTCCGTTTTATGTTTCAATTGAATTTAACTATTGTTATTCAATATTCATGTCATTGTTGTATCTTGTCAACCAATTAATGTTAATTTGCAACAACAATAAAAACATATTTTCAATATACTATCTACTGGTATATAGTTTCTATACATATAATCACTTTACGAATATAAAGTATGTTTTAATTAAATTAATGGTACAATATTAAATAATTGATTTACTTAAAATACGGCACATAAAATAAATAATAGTTTTAAGAAAACTTAATGTGGGCGATTTCAAAAATGTTTTTGGTCTACTTTTCATTTTTATGACGTATAAAAGAAATTTTTTATAATAACAATGAATCTAACACCTGAACATAACAATTTCAGATAAAAATGTATAATTATCACATGTTTATTCTAACTTCAAAATATAAAACTAATCGTTATTTGAAAACGCAGATTCGACTAATTTTCTTCACAATTAAACTGGAACGAATTTTCCTCGTGAAATCTTCGATTGATTCCTGAAATAATTGCATGGAATTTGCTAATTTATAATCAGAACCGGACAATTTATAATTTCAGTAAGACACTAACTACAAAATGGGGTCAAATCAAACCTTGGTTTCTTAATTCAAATTGACATCGAATTTTTAATGAACACCGGAAAGTATTGGAAGTTATTGTTTTTTTAATTTGGAATAGAAAACGAAAAAGTGTTGGAATTCAAATTGAAAATCAGATATCGACAAACATAACAGTTTATCAATCCACAAAGCCCAAAGGCTATTTGAAATGGTTGTAGGCTTCGCTTTACTCTGCCGAATGTTGAGGTTTTTAATTTGATTTCATTCTCGCGTACGAAAAGCTGAAATAGTTCAATATTTGCGGAAGGTTTATTCACTTGACCTTCTAAAACTTTTCACTTTGACTTTTTTAACACAAAGTTAGTAGTATACTAACAAATTGTAAACCTTTTTGAAAACTGAAAATTTCTCTGTCTCTGTCTGTCATTACTTTTAAATCTATTTGGCCGACCTCTGCCCGCTTTCTCTCGGTTGGGTTATGTTAGGTTGAGAAGTAACTATTTCAGTAGTCACATTATAAATGCAATCTTTTAAGGTTTTTAACAAAACACCCTTGATGCAGCTTTTTGCGCCTTAATATATATCATATAAAGCTGAAACAGACATAGAATCGGCGTGTAATGGGGATTTTTCAAATAGCAATAAACAAAATTGCGCTGTTTGGCTATTTAATCATAATTTTATATTTAATTTTTTGCAAAAACGCCCCAATCGTTTTTGCGGCATTTTGAATTTTTAATAAATTGACTAAAAAGCTTTCTTTTTCGTGATTAGTCCAATATGAGAACGCCAATACACTCCTGTGTTATTGGGGCGTTTTCAATATACGATTTACACAGACTAACAAAGCTCCCCTATATTTTTAAGCTTGAAAAAGTGTGATTCTAATTCATTTAAGCGCTCGCAAATTTACGTATCGCCCACAAAGAAAGATTTGTGCTTCCGAACCAGTACCACAGCGGGTCAGTTAGATGTACGCGAATGTAACAGATCACGGATATTTGCAGATATATCATTTATACCAATAACATTTGTCATGTGATACACAATATATCTCAAGTGGAGAGGCCACTGACTCCGGTCAGTTCGGTTTCTTATGCGGTGTTCATATGAACAAATCGGTTGATAACATTAAAACTGCGTAAAACATATTACAAAATACAAACAGGAGAGATTGGCCATAAACCATTATTAATATGAAAACACGCACAGAAACGTGTCGTCAACATAGTTCTCCCATACTATGTGGGGTGGGATTCCTGCCTTTGTTTCTACCTACGTATATTATTCTCTCAATCTAATAATTACTCTCTATGGTGTAAAAGCAATGAAAAGTCAGGTTAAACGTCCTGTTAATGAATTAAAGCTTTCACAAGAGGATATTGATTCTTCCATCAACCATATTCACGGTCCAAATGTGAGGCCCAAAAAACCAAAGAACCAAACTTTTTTGCTATCATTTTATAAGTTATACCACATTTTTTGCTAAATTGAATAATCTAATTTTGTTTGCGAAAATACAAAAGATAATACCTGTAAGAATTACAAACAACAAAAAATAAGTTTAGAAAGAAAAGGAATTAGAAATTAATTTTCTTTGAAGGCAATATCAGTTCAAGAACTAAACAAGCGGCGCCTGAGATAACTTATTCCAGTAACGAGTTCATTCAAGCCTTCGCCTAAAGGCTTAAGCCACCCCTCTTTAAAAACTTTGCTAAGACAAAATTCAAAATTTAAGGTTTTAGCCTATTTTCAAATATGATGCTGTAACCGTAGAGATCTATAAAGTTCAGTCGGCGAATTGAAATCGTGTTCCTTTTGTTTCATGGAGGTATGTGGTATGGCGAGGGGACTCTCGCGTTCGACAATCGAACGATACAATCCGAATAAAATAGTGACTATCACAACAATGTGATTTGGAGAAATGTTGTAATTTACTTTCCGTTCTCAGGTAACTGTCAGTTAAACATGACGTATCACAACAGTATGATTGGGATAAATGTTGTTATTCACTTTCAGTTTACAGGTAACTGGCAGTTAAACATGACCTATCACCTGTTTCACTTTTATAACACACGCGTGGTTCTACCGAACTGAAATTTTCCCATTGGTGGACCATTGAAGTTTTCAAGAAGAAGAGTGATACGAATGGCGATGTTACTCATTTGAGGATGTTTATTGCACTTACCTTTGTTACACGAATACGTGTGAACTTAATTTTTTTTAAAACAATGACTTTTGTAGGTATGTCTTATAACAAGGTGTTGTGTGGTTACAGGAAGGGAGGGGTAATCCCTAACAATAAAAAAATAGTTTAAATAAGGAAATATCATCAATTTAGCACTCATCATAATAAGTTTTTGGGTTCTTATGCCTTGTTTTACAACGTTAGAGTGTCTATCATCAGGGCACATCTGTCCTGCCCATTGAGAAATAATTGCCCATAAACTATCTATACGTTTTGGGATTCAGTCAAATTATGTGTGTGTTTTGTTTTCATTCTTTGCTCTCCATTACTTTTGCTTGTATTATGAAATAAAATAGTAAGTTAATCAAGCGGTCCGAAGCGTCGGGTTCAATTCTCTGCCTAGTTTAAACTTCCATAACTGTACGTATCACTTGTTATAATCGTCATAATAATTAATCAGCGCGATAAAACGGTCTAACCAGTTTGTTAACCTTTCACCATTAATTGAAAACACTCCCGAATGATTGAAAGGTTCATCATTACACAATGTTTATCATTCTATAATCTCACTCGCGTTTAAAGTAAATTAATTCACAATTACTATGAATACATTATATTTATTTAAATTATTTCGAATTGTTTAGATAAACCATTCAATTACAAACGAAATGTTGCATCTGAAATGATTTAAATATATTATTATAAATGTTATTTATGTCTATGTAACACACAACATAGAAAACCACATAAATTAATTTTTGCCAACCGAGTAGATAGAATTAAGCTTCACGTTGTTCATTAAAAAATTTTACGTTTGATCGGAAAGTCATAATTTTTTACTAAAATTTGTTGATATGATGCCAAAAGTTATTCACCGATAGGAAATCTGATTCTGATGTGGTTTATTTATTCTACAGGGCCTTCCAATAGGAGGTGTTATTTTATTATGTATATAATTTACATTTTTATTTATTTTATATACATCAATACACACTTGCCACAAACTACACATCATTACTTATCACTTTTCACTTTTTTATCACTTCTTTTATTTTATTATGTATATAAATTAAAAATGACAGCTTCAAAAGTAATATCTACCGAAATAGCGGGCTATTCAAAATAACACCTCTTATTGGAAAACCTTTTTTATATAAAAAATTTACATTTCGAAATTACGAGGAAATTGCCAGTATTTAAAAATATCCTACTACTATCATAATTAGCAGAAGATGTTGCCAGTAAAATGATGGAAACCTTAGCTATTAAAAGAATTGAACTCACGACGCGCGCCTTGGTGGAAACCCGATGTATTTGTGGACTCAGCCATGGATAAGTCTAAAACATGTAGATACGCTTTATCTAACAGTGTGAGCCGATTTTTTTCTTCACAAATTGCTAAATATTCGATGTTTTCAGTTTCTTGAGAATTGGAAGAATGTCTAACATCAGAAATCAGTTATTTTTCAAAATGATTTCGGTTTTATTTTCGAATTCGGCAAGTCACCCTGTTGCACACAATCGGTTGAACGTCGTGTGAAGGTTGTGATTGGAGCAACTCGTGTGTAAAGTGTGTGGCTAGAAGAAAAGGGAAGGTTTTATTACTACCAACATATAAAATCTTGGAAAAATATGCCAAAATTTGAAGCAAAACGTTATTTCACACCGAAATAATTGATAACATTTAGTAATATTTAAATATTGAAGACAATATTAGTGATTTCTAAACGAAAATCTGAAACAGACTTCAGATTTTCGTTTAGAAATCACTAATATTGATAACATTTATATTTATTTATGCATTCTGGGATCATTATGACTTCAATTATTGACGTTTTTGATTGAAAATAAATCGGTATTTTAATAACAACTCTTTCCTTACATTTTTTTTAGAGACAACTTAGCACAGTAACAGTAGCACGTATTGAAATAAGACAATTTTTCGTCATACTGTAGCGGCCCGCAATATTATATAATGACATGCAATCTTGTCTAGTATACATTTTTAGTAAATTTATTTTACATGTAAATAAAACAAAATTATACACAACAAATGTAATTTAATTCTCTCATTGCTTTCGTTTAATTTTTTAGAAGATCGATTGACAATGTTTTATTTATAATTTATTTTTTAAAAGATGAGGTACTATGAGAACTGATATTATGTTATCGTATTTTACTATGAAACTGATATTCAAATAAAATACTGCCCTGATAATATAGCTATGATATCCGAGAAGAAATGGCAACAGAAGAATGTTTTTTTTTTACTCTAACTTAATATTGGTAAATTCATCAAGTAATCCGACTAACTGAGCCGTTTTATAAACTTATTTCCTAATACTATTCCATTTGTTTTCCCTATGCTGTTGTCGGAAAGTTTTTTGGCACTCTTCCACAGGAAGTAAATACTCTGAGTATTACTTGTTAGTATCCAGCAGCTGTGTACATGATACAAAATATAATGCCTAATCCCTTGGTTCAACAAGTACACAATTCATTTGTTTTAAATTAATATTTGCGTGAATGCCAGTAGAATTTAAAAGTGAAGTATGCACCTCATCATCAGCATATAAATGACGTGCATAGGTATTGCATGCTTTTGGTCATACCTCAACTATAAAGCTCTACTCTCTTTAAAGCCTACAATTTTGGTTTTTGGTTCAACTCTGAACCCAATCATATATTTCCTCTCTTCATTAAAATGACAATGCCTGTTTATCTTAGGCAGATGCTGAAGTGATCATAAATGCCGTCAATTAGCTGAATATTCTTATCACCGAAACTGTGTGGCCATGAACCGTCCACCAACACTCCGCAACAATTTCAAAACGAAAAATAAAAATCCCCGTCATTTAATATTTGTATAATAATATATCACCGTTGTTATTGTCGCTTTCGCTGGGCTGATGGAATCGATTTGGATGAAGTGTAATAATTGCTATCATAATAATTATAGAAATTAATCTGGCCCCATTAAATATATATTTGATTTATTTAGCTGCATTGAATAATTGTAATGAGTATAAAATATAACGTGAGAGGAGTTTCCACTGATTTAAGGAATACCGAGTAATGTTCGGTAACTGCCTATTTACTGCACGCACATTCGGACAAGCTTCAATCTATTATGTGATATTGAAATACAGTTATGTGTGACAGGTAAGTTGTAATTATGTACTATGTTTATAAATACACCGGTAATCACTTTAACTGGGACAAACCCAACGAGTCGTTTACGACCAGCGAACTGAGTCACGAAAATTTCTTTGGAACTATCGACTGTCGCTCGACTATCTGTTTCGCTCGTTACTTACTCTTTTTCATACATAGTAATATGCTTCTGAATAGTATGCGTTTATTGTTGAACCACAAGAGATCATTATCAGATCACAGTACGAAACAAAAATTATACATTGTTCAAATTCAAATGAATTGAATTTTTATTTTTATTTTTTTTTTCGTATGGTGGGGGGTCAGAGGGGGACATCTAGATCTGCGAGCCATTTTAGGGCCTCAGGCGTCGCCATGTGAACCACATCAATCCCGCCGGGGAATGATCGGAGCGGGCATTCGTTGACCACATGTTCGGTAGTCTGCACCGCACCACATTCACACATCGCCGACTCTTTAAGGCCCCATCTGTGCATCATGTGGGCACAGCGGCTATGGAAGCGACTTAACCTATTGATGGCGGACCAGGTTTTGCGAGGCAGTGAGAACCCAGGCTGTCTCTCGGTGGGGTCCTGTATGAGATGGGCATTTCCCACGTTGGCCGTTTGCCACTCAAGTTTCCACCTATCTTCTGGGGTGAGAGGTAGTCGGAGGAGCCTCTCTCCTTCCGCCCAGAAGGGCTTTCGGGACTTCAAGCGGCATGCCGGGTGGGAGACGACATCTTCGTGTAGAGGTATTGCGCTTTCTTGCAGCGCCTTCTTGTATTCCCTCAGTGTTGCAATTTCTCGCCTGATGTTTGACGGGGCTATGTTTGCAAGTACGGGGAGCCAAGGGAGAGGAGTAGATTTTAAAGTCCCGCTGATGGTTCGCATTGTGGCATTAAGCTGAACGTCTACCATGGAAGTGTGGGCGCTTCTAGCCCATACTGGAGCACAGTATTCAGCCGTTGAGAAAACCAGGGCAATGGATGCTGTTCTGAGCGTGTTGGCGTCGCATCCCCAGCTAGTTCCAGCTAGCTTATTAACTAAGTTAAGCCTTGTCCTGGTTTTTTTACCCACTGTTTCCATGTGTTGCCGGTAGTTCAAGCTCCTGTCCAAAGTAACTCCAAGATAGCGGGGGTGGGGGTCATGGTAAATATTTTTTCCATCAAACTGAACACAGAGTTTGGCATCCGCTTGTGAATTGCTAAGATGAAAAGCTGTTGCAACTGTTTTCGACCCATTTGGCTTTAGTCGCCAATTGAGGAAATATTCTTCCAAAGCCTTTAGGTCAGAATTGAGGATATCTTCTGCTGCTTTAAGGGTTTTGGCTTGAGCTGTGACGGCGATGTCATCTGCGTAAGCAAATTTTCTGCCTTCAGTGTGAGGGAGGTGAATTGAATTATAAGGGATCAATAAAATCATCCATTATTTTTTTATTACTTACATGAAAATTACTACAAGACTACAAGACTTTTCAATTAATTTCTGCAGCAACTCGACAATAAATAGCTTTATATAATATAATATCTCCTAAATGCTCTGAACTGAGAAAAATGAGTCATCATCATCACTTTTGGCTCTACAACCCCTGGTGGGTCTTGGCCTCCTCAAGAGTCTTCCTCCACTCATCTCGGTCCCGCGCCAGCTCTCTCCAGTTTCGAAGCTCCAAAGCAGACAAATCTTTGAGGACGTTGTCGCTCCATCTTAACCTTGGCCTTCCCAGGCTCTTTCTCTCTATCGGTCTTGAGCTCAGCAGGGACTTTGGTTCTTGATGCTTGGTCATTCTCTCCACATGACCTAGCCACCGAAGTCTTCCCAGAGAAAAATGAGTAAAGGTTCTTAAAATCTATCGGCACGTAACTTGCCAGACGTGTAGCGTATCAGACACAGCGTAATTAGTTTCATACATTATAATGTATATATGTTTGAAGACGTTCACATCATAGCGTACTGGCACAGACACGGGCCGCCACCGACAGTAGAATATTTTGTCTGTACCCAAGGTTCGTAGAAAACGTATTATAATAGTACCTTGGTCTGTACAGTCACATATATGCGCGTGCGCAGTTCAGTAGAAAATGTTGCAGCATTCACAGCTGATCGCGACACTGCATGGGCGATATCCATGCAAAGGCGATTTAAATTCGTTTAAAATAAAATTAGCTTTTTAATTAAAATGCACGCACTGCTTTGCCCACATAATCATTTGTCCCGCGTCATAATCATCTGTTGATGCACCGCCGTTGTACTCACTGTCGCCACTATGCCGTTTCGGCTAAATCACGGTGCCTTTGAACGACAAGGTTTTTTTTGGCATTTTTATGAAACTGAGATATGCGATTTGTACAGGGTTGGCAGTTATATATATTAACTCCACATAGGAGGCCCTGAAGAAAGTTGTTTACCATTAAAGTATCTGCCGTGCCTGTTAGTACAGTACGCCCAGCCTCTGAGAGGCTAACTTACATCTGGCATCTAGCCTATCAATGGAAGGAATTTTGGGAAGATTGTTTCCATTGAAGGAGTATAGATTTTTATTTCGATCTCTTTTAGACGTAATCAGATATCATTGGGTCTTTGAAACATATTAATTCAACGAGGTTATTCTCACCCCGAGAAACCCTCTCGAGGTAACCGTCTACTCTCTACTTCAAAGCCCTCTGAGCTGTTTATATTTACTAATATTAACCCGTCCATAAATATTTGAAAAATCTTTATCCGACTTCTCGGCGTTCTTTACGATATTAATGTAAAGAATATTTCCTATTTTTTTGCGGTTTTCGTTCATCGGATGTAGACCGAATCGTCTCATTTTATGTTTTTCTTCCTAGCTACCTACTACCTCTTAAAGCTAAATTGCCACCACAACTATTCTCTCACAGAAAAATCGTGAAACATCTTACAGGGGCGCAAAAAATAGCAATGATTCGTGTGCCTGATTTTGGATATTAAAAAATGTCTTTTGATTGCTTGCAGTTTACTGCAAAATTAACATTGCTTCGTGTTGCCATGTCGACCGTTTTGTAATTCTCGCGCGTCAGGTTGCAATGGCGGTAGTTTTTGTTATCGCGATTATTATTTACTGTACATGGGCAGAGCAATTCGAAAACAATTTGAAGCCGCGGGGCGAGGGGGAAGATGTTTTATTTTGATCTTCACATGTCTCGTCAATTCTGGCCCAAAACATCATGTGACGTCATAAGCATTAACGATATATAAATAAATATTAATTAAAATAGTTCACTTTATGTTATTTTGAATGCAAATCGTTGCGAAAACGTGTCGTACAAAATGGCTGCCAGGCAATTTCCCCTAACCCTACATTTTCTTGGCTTCAATGTCGCTCATAGTAAATTACATTAACCCATTACTGCCCATATTATTCTTTTATTGAATTTAGGTATTCGTTAATTATTTTTGGATTTATTACACCGAAGATATAATTTTTTTTTTCGAAAAAGTTTATTTTTTACTGTAATAATGGGTACTGCCATATGGTATCGCTGGGCTGGGTAGTAAGTAAAAAGCGTAGTAATCTCAAATTAAGTGTTGAAACTATTTATTTTTAAGCTTTTTACGATATTATAACCAATTAAAAAGTAATATCTTTATTAATTATAATAGTTTTGCTATACTAAGCTTGGCAAAACAACGAATACGCAATCTAAATTTTTTGCACATCGTTCTAACAAACGGTTTGCAAGAGTTAATAATAGCACATTGACGTTTATTACATGGGAGGACAAGATGGTCCTTTTGGAAAAATCTTATGTCTGTGAGAACTCACAATGTCCTTATTCTGGGACATACAGAGGCGGATTTGCAGTCTTGGCCGCCCTAGGCCCCAGACCATGTAGCCGCTCCTTTCTCAGTACCCATCATATTGACCAGGAGTATCCAAACTTTTCAGTAAGTTCCTTGGGTCAAAACCGTTTTAATTTTCCTGCCATTATCATTCATGGTTCATGGGGTGAGATTTGTCCAGGTCTTGGCGGCGGATACGTCTGCCCACCTGCTGCGTGGCGGGCCGGATCGAGAGAGACTGGGTGAGGGAGGCCTTTTGACCTTTCCAGCCGGATTATCTTGACCCATCGCCTTGCACTGCAGTTGGAGCGATGTATTCATACTTATGTCACTCCTGGACACACTAATCCCCAGATTCCTACCCACCCACCCCTCATACATTTTCCTTTTCAGAACTTCCTATCCTTCCCTTCCTAAAAAAGACCCTCCATACCTAAGATGACATAGGTCGTGAGGGAAAATATTTTTCTCAAAGCCTCCTGTGTGGAATTAATGTAAAAAAATACGCTTGCTAAATTTGCTAGTTCAATTACTGTATAATTGTCGATTGTCGCAGGCCGGATTGATGACATTGGGGGGCCGTTGTTTGGAGACCCCTGATATAGACTATAGACTACATAATAAATTGACTTTATTGACAATTTTTATCGAAATCGATTCAGAAATTTAGTTAACTATAATAGCTGCTAGTTTGTAATACTTTCTAAGGTTTCAAGGATTTGAATAAAACATTTAAAACAGTTTTAGGTTTAATTTATTTAACTAGTTTCAGGTTTATTCTCATACAATAATATATAAGTGTTTCACAGTTAAAAGTAGGGTTGCCAGATACGGGCTGGATAAAAAGTTATTATTAAGTCTCCCAACAAATAAAAGAAATCAGCACCTCTTTTAAATAAAAATCAACTTAAGGTACATATTCAAATATAATAACTAAACTTAAAATACAAATTAAAACGTTGGTAAAAAAATTTACGTAAAGCATTATCTAACATAAAAAAAAACTGAATTCAAAACAAAAATCTGGCAGTTACAATTCTCGTCTGCACTTAAGTGCAGCAAAATCATTAATTAGATCTTCGCAATCCAATTTCCTTAAAAAATCTGCTTCTATGTTAAGCAAAGCAAGATTGTCCAGTCTTTGTTCCGCCATTGTTGTGCGTAAATAATTTTTTACACGTCGTAAACAAGAAAATGATCGTTCTCCAGAACAGTTACTGGCGGGAGTACACACAAACATTCGAAGAGCAATATCCACGTTTGGATAAATGGTTTGAAGATCCTTAGTTCGTAACCATTTTAACAAACTGACAGCATTGTTTCGATCCTTATTTTTCACACTGCAGTGAGCCCGAAAATGGACATTCTTCTGAAAAATGGGCTTCTAAATCACTAGAATAAATCATTTGCAATGATTTTGCCTTTTCTTCGACTTGAGACGGGCTTAGTTTTGTCAATTGAGTAATAAAATTAAATTTATTATAAAGTGATTTGTAAGCACCCAGTCGTTTTTTTAGTTCTGCTGATAAGGAATCGATTATTACTAAAAAAGTAGCGATTCTGAAATTTTTGCGGCCGTTTTTTTATTGCATCTCTTAACCTTTATTATTCTCGCCAGGAAGTAGCTAAGGCTTTCGATTGCGTCAAAAATCTTTTGAAAAATAGACCACATTTCCTACCATTCGTAAAACATTTATTGTAATTATTTAAAACATTTTCTTGGCCAGCCGTTTATTTTAACACGGAGCTATTGCAAATTGCAATGCTTATGCTTTATCTATTTTGACCACAGATGTCTCAAATCCGAACTCCGTAGGCTAATTTAGAACAATACTAAAAAGAAATAAAAATCTTTTGCCTCTTAATCCTATTCCTACGTTCCACCCCCCCCCCTTTTTCATAGATTTTAACTAAAAATATGTATATTTTTATTTTTTAAAGAAAATACCTTTATAATGTCACACTTTATTATTCACGATCAACAGTGAAAAGTTCATAATTGGCATAAATAACATCTTATTATTGTATTATTTTATAATCTCTGATTTATTTATTTATTATAGCTTTTGTAAAGTGATTAAGAGCGTGTTCACATAGAGCTATAATATGCGTGGGATGGCGTATTTCGGCATATCGCTCGCCGTACATTCCAAATTGGAAAGTATGGCGAGCGATATGCTGAAATACGCCATCCCACGCATATTATAGCTCTGTGTGTGAACACGCTATTATGCATAACAATACCTAACGCGGTTCAGTCACTAGCGCAACTGAATCACGGTAGGGATTGGAAATACGCGAGCGGGCGAGCGACGGAGCATAATAGGTGTGGCGAGGGCGGCTGCGGGGCGTAGGGGCGCGCTATGTGCTGTGTGTGAACACGCTCTTGCATATCGCTATTTCGTACGTAGAATATTAAGGTACTTAGGAAGTAATTTCTTGTTATCATCTGTGACTTTTTTGTCACGATTGGCCGCCCCTAATATCTGGCCGCCCTAGACCCGGGCCTACATAGGCCTAAGGCAAATCCGCCTCTGGGGACATATAGAATGTGAACGAAAACACGTAAGATACATTTAAACTATTCTCTCCTAAATTCCAGATTTGATACTTCATTGTGATTCTTGTTTAATTAACCCTGTATTATTTCTTACTGCGGATGTTAATTCATTAATTTGAGACATTTTTGTCGGTTTGATCAATTCCACTCACATTTTCATGGTACAAACATGGTATTGGTACAATCTAAACGTTCAACTTAAAAATAGAGTTTATCGTTTTGAGAAAACTTTTCAATTATTCCGGTAGTAAAATTTCTATAACTTGTTGAAGCAAACGTGACAACAGAGTTGTCAACCCAAATTGTTGAAAGAACCTACTCGATTTTTTTTATCAAAAAAATCCTCCTTCGACTTCCTCCGCAGTCCGAGTCTTTATCCGAAGAATCCCTATAGGAGATAAATTCATATATGTAGTACATTATCGGTTAAACAGTTGTTTTCATTTATCATGTCAAAATACTTATAGTGAAAGTATAGGGTTGGAAATAATTTTTTTACATCAACAAGCAAATATTTTTTGTCAACCTTACCACCCGCCGATACCATATGGGGTCCTGCCACTTTTGAGACCATGTTGTGTTAACGCCAAAATGTAAATATTTTATAATAATACTTATTTTATATTTTCACTCATTATAATCATAAGAGTTAATAGATAATTCTAAAAAATGTATATTATGGGATTTTGAAGTTTATGGTGCTGTGTTTGTGGTGTACCGTTAGATATGAATGCTCTCGTCTCTGCCATGTCTGATACGCTACGTGTCTGTGCCGGTAGATATGCATCGACCTTAATGCTGATTTATAAAATTCTCTTCCAAGTATTTATTTTCCTCTTTAAAACGGGACTGCAGGCTGATTCTTGTTAAAGTGTTAATTACATTCATAATAATATCGGAACACATCGAACATAATATATATCATGACAAAATACGGACGGATTTTTATGAAAACGTGTTCGGACGTATTTTACTTAAAGTTTACCGAGATACAGTGTGGGCAGGAATGGAATAGTATAGGAATATATATCCTCGTATAGTGATAATAAAACTACTCTCTGAATAATGTGTACAAACATAGAAATATCGTTACCCGAATTTCTAAAATTACAAATTTCTGGTATTTTTTCATCTTCAATCAACACTTTCGTTATATCTTTCTCAATGTTCTCAGTACAATCTTGACATTCTGTAAAGTGTTTGCCCTACCCACGTAAGAATTTTTTATTATTCTGAACACAAAATTAATATTATTAAGAGTTCATAGTCTCGTCTAAAAGTACTCGCAAAGTAAACAGTTTTTTCGAGTTGCAGAATTTTGAGCGACTTCGGAAATATCTTTTTGCTTGACAAAGTATTTTTTTTATTTGTATAAAGTTCACAAAATATGTATTTTTTAACAATGTTTCGAAAGAGGAGAAGTCCCATTACAGTTTTAATTCAACCCGGCGTGAATGACGTGGACATTGTTGAACCAGCCATGACACTGGTAGTAGAAACCCGAAACTAAGATGTCGAATTTTTGATACTATAATTGAGTTGGGTTATTTTACTTGAGGTATTAATAATAGTATCCATTCAAAAAGATGAGTAAATAAAAGACTATATTCAAGATTGAAAAGCGTTTTTTTTATATCGAAATAACAAAGTGTCTACATTTTCTTTGATAAAGTACAAGCTTTGGTAGTTTATTATTTTTTTTAATAAACATCCAACACAATTACTACTTCTTTGGTAAATCAACATAAATATTTTATCTTCTTATTATAAAAATAACTAAATCTAAAAATAAATTCAAGAACAAGATAAATACCTATAACTGTAACAATACTATAAAATTGTAACACCGACTACAAGGTTTGACGCACCCCAGCCACCTTTACGCACGTGAATCCCCCGCTCATAAATAAACTACTCACTAGATCGATATATTCGAGCTTTTTGTGTACACTACTGCTAACATATGGATAAACCACCTGGAATCGAACCAGGTGGTAATTGGCTAGCTCAGTAAAATGGTAAAGCAGATGACTCGTGTACAATCAGGGGGAGCAGCTTTTTTAATCATCAGCTCGTCCATCGGTTAGGAGGTTGGAAAGGTTAACACACAATAATTACACATGAGTAGAAAGGCACAAGGTATATTAATCCTCTCGAGAAATACAGGGTTGACATAGATCTCCACTCTCTCTCTCTCTCTATTGGCGACCGGATGAAGCGTGGATTTTACATGAAGTTAACTATTGAACACAAGAAAGGGTATGCCGAGAAAGCTTACGGTTTTCCAAGTTTTGATGACGATGTCGGCCAGACGTATCGAACTGGTAATGGCCCGCGTCTCCAAGGGCGGTGGTACTGTACATGTAACTATACATGTAACTATATTTTCTATATATCGATCACCAAGCACATCTAACATAACCCCATTTCTAAACTCACTTAATCAATCTCTATCATGTGTGAAAAATTGTGACAATATCCTTTTTATCGGTGATCTCAATATAAATATAATTAATTGCACACATCCTCAAGTCAATGAATATATAAACCTACTAACACTACAAGGATTCGTCCCAGCCATTACAGCACCTACCAGGATATCTGGCTCGTCGGTGAGTTGTATTGATCATGTATTTTCAAAATGTAAATTAAAAAACAGATCTCTTGTATACCAATGCACTGTCACAGACCACTACGCTACCATAACATCTCTGTCTCATAAAATACATAAACCACCGCAACACGTAATCACACAAAAGAAAATATCTTACAATACACTTTATGACCTGTTCTCTCAGGAAACTTGGTTAAATGTTTACAAACAGAGTGATCCCAGTCTGGCCTGCAAATCTCTTGTTGACACACTACATATCCATCTAACCAACGCTACATCAGACAAAACTCACAAAACTAAACACCATGATTCTAAACTTAAGCCGTGGATAACTTTTGGTATCCTACACTCTATTTGTAAGCGCGATAAACTCCACGCACTCTGCAAAAAAAATCCCAACGACTATGAATCTCACCTGTTCTACAAGAAATACAGAAATGTGTGCAAAAAAATTACTTTAAAGGCCAGAGAAGATTACTACAAAAAACAAATAAATAACGCAGAGAATGACAAAAAAAAATATGGAATATCATTAAAGACATATCTTACACTAAAGTAACGACAACACCTATAAACAAGATAAACGTTGATGGTCAATTACTAACAAACACAGGTAATGAATCTGAAAAAATCGCAGATCATTTCAATGAGTTTTTCACCACAATTGGTTCTAACCTTTCCAATCTTATCCTGGCAAAAAATAGTGTTTCGGAACATGAACTTGCAAACGAAATATCCCTGACTCCCCTGAGATATAGTCCTTTCCTTTTCACCCCCACCACAGAATTAGAAATTATAGAAATCATATCAACTTTAAAAAATACTCACTCAAAAGGAATAGATGAAATCTCTACTAAACTTACAAAACATTTAAAAATACTTATAGCCAAGCCTCTAGAGCATATTATAAACCTTAGCCTCCAATCCGGTATATTCCCAAACTCTCTTAAACATGCCTCAATTATCCCTATTTACAAATCAGGTGACAGATCTTCCCGAAATAGTAACAGGCCAATATCTTTACTGAGTATAATTTCCAAAATCATTGAAAAAATAGTAAAACTAAAACTGGTTAAGTACCTTGAGGAAAATAAAATCCTTTCAAATAACCAGTATGGCTTTCGCAAAAACCGTAGTACTGATGATGCAATTGCAACCTTCACCAAACTGATATCCGATAACCTTGATAAGGGTAATAAACCTCTTGCTGTCTTTCTAGACTTATCTAAAGCCTTTGATACTATTTCACATCACATTCTCCTAAAAAAACTGCAACAGATTGGGATAGAAGGTACTGCCCTAAATTGGTTTAAAGGCTACCTTACACAAAGATCGCAAACAACTGTTATTCACTCAAACCGAGCATATAGAAGTAAATGTCTATCTATCTCCTACGGTGTGCCCCAAGGAAGTGTTCTAGGTCCGCTCCTATTTCTCATATATATGAACTCACTATTGAAACTGGACATTGATGGCAATATAATATCTTTTGCTGATGATACGGTTATCATATTCACTAGCAAAACATGGAAGACATCAATAGAGAAGGCAAATTATGGTATTAACAAAATTAAAAAATGGCTAGACTCCAACCTCCTCACCCTAAATGTACAAAAAACACAATGCATACACTTTTCAATCCGTAAATTCACACTCCCAGAAAACCTTCCCAAATTAATCATTCACACTTGCTCTCAAAATCTAAACACATCTCCACTATCACCCAATAATTGCTGCTCATGCCCAAATCTTAAACCATCAAATGAAATAAAATACCTAGGAGTCATTATAGATAACCAATTACGCTGGGAGGCCCATATTAACTCCATAACTAAGAGACTCCGTAAGTTATGCCATATTTTTTATTCTCTACGATCAATCCTTGATATAAACACTCTAAGAACTGTATATTTTGCTCTATTTCAATCGATAGCAACGTATGGCATTATAGGATGGGGAGGTTGTGCAGCATCCATCCTCTACCCTCTAGTGACCGTTCAAAAACTTTTGCTAAGGGTCATCTTCAAATGTTCCCCCTCTCATCCATCAGAGCCACTCTTCAAGAAACTCACAGCCCTTGATATTCGCCAACTGTATATCAAGATAGCTCTTATACATATCTGGAAAAATGGATTGATAAACTCTACACAAACGGACATACATACACGCTACTCAAAGCACGGAAAATGCATAATTCCTGTAACAAAAACCACTTTTTCACAAAGGCAATACTCATACATCGCACCTAAAATATTCAACACGTTAAAAAACGACATCAAAACATCAAAAACACTTACTCACTTTGCGACCGGTGTGCATAAATGGATATCTGAAAAGGGGCGAAATTTCTTTAAGGAACATATGAACCTATATCACCAGTAAATAATTTAAATAACTTGTATATTACTAAACAATATATTTCTTTTTCATATTCATCATTAAAAAAAAAATATTTACCACCACTGATATGTTTCTTATACTCTAGTATTTATTACGAAAAATATTGTGACAATAATTCCACATTTGTGTACATATCCTTAGCCGTAGCTCAAACGTGGATTTACACAAAAATTGCCGATATATATCTATACACCTATGTTACCATAACACGCACATGCAAATCGCTCATCAAGATATAACTTATCCCTACTTTCTTACCAAATAGTACTTTCTTTGATTTTATATTGTATTTGTATTCTTTTTTTAGAAATACACTTGTACTTAATGTACTTGTATTTTTACTACATTTTTAATTCTATTTTAATCACACAAATGTACTTGTATTTTTCTTTTTTTGATACATGCTCCTTGTATTATTTTTAATTCAATAATACGTATTTTCTTTGATATACTTTTTATATTATTTTAAATTTTTCTGTTTTCCACACCTATTTTTTATATTCATATATCTTAAACTTATGTAGATATTTTGCATTATTTTTAATTCCTTTATACTTCATACTTGTTTTAGATGTATAAATTATTTTATTTTATTTTTATATTATTTTGTTTTCATTCAACTTATTTTTAATTTGTATTATTATACTTAACATAAAATTGACCACTACAACACGGGCATGTGCCTAGTGTGGTGGCCAAAAATTTACCCGTTTACTGTAATATATAAACTTAACTGAATAAAGAACATTAAAAAAAAAAAAAAAAACTGTTGAGGTGATGATGTGCACTCGGAATTTACCCGGAAACGAGACTCCATTGAGTTTAGTTCAAGCCGAGATAATAAACATGATTGGAAATTGGTGGCGAAATGCATCTAGTTAGGAAACTGGAACGAGATCGCGTCCGATATCGCGTAATTATGCAAGCCATGTCCGCGTGTAGTTTGCCTCCGCGAGCGACAATGCTGCTACGATCAAGGTCGGTTCTGGACTGGAGGCCGTTCGAGGCAAGCGAGGGTCAGGGACCGGGGGAAGCGCGCTGCTTGCTGCCGACGCGGCCCGCTATTGTGCACGTGATTTTAACATCTGGCCGCGTGGTCAGTAAGGTGGCCAAGCGTTCTTTATTGTAGGGTAACCATTATTTTAACTGTAGGGGGATTATATTACGCATTAACACATTCCCCCTCCGCCAGTAAAAGGCGACGTGGTAATGAAGCTTTAGGCGCTAAAAATCCTCTTCACCTTGTCGCGAGGGAAGTAGAGAGAGAATAAAAAGTGTTGATTTACAAAAAAACAAAGAAGAAAAATTACATGGTTATGCAATGATGAAAAGACAAACATACAAGTTTATGCAGTGATGACAAGACAACATACAAGTTTATGCAGTGATGACAAGACAACATACAAGTTTATGCAGTGATGAAAAGACAAACATACAAGGTTATGCAGTGATGAAAAGAACAAACATACAAGGTTATGCAATGATGACAAGAACAAACATACAAGGTTATGCAATGATGAAAAGACAACATACAAGTTTATGCAGTGATGAAAAGACAAACAACCTGACTCTAAAATTTCAATGGTCTGTAAGCTAAGTTTGAAGAGCGTAGTGTTTCGTTGAGCACCAAGTAGACGTAATTTCACTGAAGTTATTAAAGTTACACTTTCACTGTAACTTGACCCATTTGAGATTGCACTCAATATCACTAGGGCCATAGAAATTGAACTGTGCTTCTTGGTTGTGGTTGAGAGATGGTGATGCTGAGGGCCAGAAGTATCCGGGTTCTCTTGTTGTTGTACCAGCGTGAATTCCATTGTGCTGATGTGGTGGAGCAGTGGTTGTCAAGGTGAAATGAAGTTGGTAATAACATGGAGTAATACCAGTAAGTTGATTGATGATTGATGCGTGTAATGGCTATTATGTTGAGTTTGCGCATCGGCAAGTGGTTGATTTGTACAATGGCCAGTAGTTGATTGCATGACGGTAAGCAGTTGATTTGTGCAAATGGCGAGTGGTTGATTGTACAATGGCAAGTGGTTGATTACACAATGGCAAGTGGTTGTTTGCACAAACGGCAAGTGGTTGTTTGCATAAACGGCAAGTAGTTGATTGCACAACGGCAAGTGGTTGTTTGCACAAACGGCCAGTAGTTGATTGCACAACGGCAAGTAGTTGATTGTACAACTGGCAAGTGGTTGATTGCACAATAGCAAGTGGTTGATTGCACAATGGCAGGTAGTTGATTGCACAATGGCAAGTGGTTGATTGTACAATGGCAAGTGGTTGATTTGTACAAACGGCAAGTGGTTGATTACACAATGGCAAGTGGTTGTTTGCACAAACGGCAAGTGGTTGTTTGCACAAACGGCAAGTAGTTGATTGCACAACGGCAAGTAGTTGATTGCACAACGGCAAGTGGTTGTTTGCACAAACGGCAAGTGGTTGTTTGCACAAACGGCAAGTAGTTGATTGCACAACGGCAAGTAGTTGATTGCACAATGGCAAGTGGTTGATTGCACAATGGCAAGTAGTTGATTGCACAATGGCAAGTGGTTGTTTGCACAAACGGCAAGTAGTTGATTTGCAGGAACATAACTAACCTTGAGCTGGCATGCTCTGAGGTTGGTTCTTTTGAATGTGGTTTGAATGGTGAGACAACTTGGTTTGCTACTGCACGCACGACTCACACCTAATTTGGGTGCGGTCGGGTGTTTTTGGTACGCAGAGATTGGAGAGAAGTGAGTGATGGAAGTGAAGGCGGCAAAGAAATGAAGCTCAGCTTGCAGGTGATGAGGAGGGCTGCTGGTCTTCTTTTTAATCCGGGGACAGGTTATTATTAGAGCCAAAATTCTTGAAGCTTACCTTCCTGGTAGACCAATGATGCAAAAACGTTTGGAGAGAAACAAATTGTGTTCAAGAGAAAAGACAAAAAGACAAAAAAAACGTAGTTGGTTAGAGAGGAGAGAGTAGAGAGATCTAATATGCTGACTATACCATGAGTATCCCGAGATTGGGGAGACAAAAAAAACTATCACGACTGGCGTGAGGTTACCTATTTGATATACAAGGTATAGGTAGGTGGTTGTACAGTAGTAACACCAAGTTTCTGAAAGAAGTTGGCCTTCCATGGCCGGTGTTGGCGCTTGAGCGATAACAACTTACGACTTTCAAAATTACAAGAAATGTGTTGATTACCTAGGAATGGGGTGAAAAGGAGAGATTTGAAGCAAATTTCATGGATAAAGATTGTCTTATAGACAGACGATACGCTATGTGCGTAGGGTACACCTTCCAGATTCATGAAATTGACCTCAAGGATAATGAGGGATGAGAAAAAAAATGGCGTTGAGCGAGAAGGTCTGCTGGTGATGGAGCTGATTCTCCGTTCGATCTCTTTCAGTGAACGAAATGTGGTCAACCAGCAGGTTTCCTAGCTTCTTACAAATGTACATGAGTTTGATGGAAGGGTGAAGGATGGAGGGTTGAGTAGCGAAAATTGATAGTGACTGAGCTAATTCTCAATTCGATCTCTATGTGAGGACGAAATATATCAACCAGCGAATTTCCTAACTCTTTACAAATATGCATGAATTTGATGAAAAGGTGAAGGAGAATACACAGTAATAACAATCTAATCTTTCACGTGTATTTGGTGAAAGATTAGGGGTCGTTTTTAATCTTCTACAGTTTGTGAGAACATGACAGACCCTTGCTCAAGCTTCACAAACCTGAGAGTTTTTCTTATTCGTCTCCCAGACAACGATTTAGGTGGTTTTGTGTCACTGTCTCTATTAACTCCCACGACACGATACCTCATAACCAACAGTGAAGCTGATGGCTAGTCCATGGTCAATGGATAGTGGATGGTTCTTGGGTCCGCTGGCAAGAAGTCCACAGGTATCAGTTAGCGAAAAAATTGCTGAATGCACAGCTTCATGTTTGTTTGAATAGAACAAAAAAATTCTCACTACAGTGAAAGACATTTCCCTCAGTGTCATGAGTTAAACAAAAGGGTCCCAATTAAGGGCGACAAGTCAGGGAAGAATGGTCTACGTCTGGTAGAACAAGTATATAGTGTCAACTTATTTAAAGAAAACAACAAAGAGATATTGTATCGTTCGCACGAATCATGGTAAGTATTATAACATCTCCACGTCTCATGTAGAAATTGAACGAATTACGAAAAAACCCTAGTATTGAAAGGACGGTACAACATAGATATTTATAACCATTTATGGAACAAATTATCTCTTTGGCCACAGTGTATGTAAGCCAGTAAAAAAAGTAATTATAACGAACTTCTCGTATCATGGTAGATATTGTAACATTCTCATGTATAATGTTAGATTTTATAACGATCCCTCGTCTCATGGTGGATATTGTAACATTCCCATGTATCATGAAAATAACATATCAACGTTCAATAATAAAAAAGTACCATTTCAATACCGGAAAAAAGATACATACACAATGTCAAAAACAATTAAGTAGTGGCTATTGGTATTATCAAAAAAAACGATGGCATAACCTTTGGTTGGGTTTATGCGTTAAGTTGGCAATAATACAAGACATATGCCTAAGGATGTCTTACAAGACACACAGTATAGCAGAAGAGACCTCTTTGGTTTTACTAACTCTTTGCTTACAAAAAAGGTTTGTAGTGGTTTATTTAAGACCTTTTAGGGTTTTACTTACTTAAAATGACCAAATAAAAACAGGAAACACACTTGGTGTTGCCAAAATTGCCACGAACACGAATGTTGTGAATTTTATGATACAAATTGATACAAGAGGCACCTAGAGACACGGGATGACTTAATATAAGTGACCTGGCTCGGTGTATTTGACAAGGCAAATTAATGCTATTTAAGTCAAAATATAGTACATAATTTAACAAATTGTGGTCAGGATGTTGAGATCTTAAGATTTTACATACTCAATGTGACCGAAAGGTGTTATGTATGATACATTGTTATTGATGAGGAGGACAAATCGGTGTTTGTTCTCCTTTACAACAACCTTTTTCAGAATTGACGTGTCAATATCAAATTCTGAAAAACAGTAAATAAGAGCAGCTGGGAATGTTGAGCGCCATTCAATTTTTTAGACAAAACTGAAAAAACTTTAAACAAAGGTAATTGTAACTTTTATTTGTTACAACTATGTAAACTTGAATCAAATGACGATACCAAACTGGAATTTACACACGCATTATGATTACAAGTTACAGGGGTAGAATATTCACCTCAATTGGGTGTATGTTGTAAAGGGTCATTGTTTTATGTACTACGTAACCCATTGGAACAAATGTGACGAACAAATGTGAAAGAACAATGTGAAAAAACAATGTGAAGAACAAAGAACATGAGAGAATTAAAAAAACATTTACATAAAATGTTGTACGTGACTTTTTGTGGTAGTTATGACAAAAAATAGTTATGTATTTAGTGTCGTAAGTGTCAGAATGGTGACGACTAACAATTGATGTCCAGGGTCATGACTCCGGGAGCATAAATCGTTTGGGAGGCGTAAAAAGTCTCTTGACTGGAATGATCAGTTCCAGAGAAGATACGTACAAAATATGAGTACAATTTATATACATTACACGATGAGGTGTGACAAAGAAACAAAAATAACAAAAAGGTTTATACAAAAGAGCATAGTTGTACATGTATGGGTGAGAAATGATATAAAAACCACAGTTGACACTTCTGTGTTTTTAGAAAAATGAGAATGTTACCTTGCAGAGGTCGAAATGCGAGTTTTTATATGAAACTTACGCGATAAGACATGCTGTTTATCTGCACGAGGGCCAAATCTCATGGGACAAAGGTAGAGCCAAAAGTTTGTTAGCTATGTGTGTGGTGACCTAGTGAAGGTGGTGTCTACTGTGTCCACACTTCCTAGTTTGACAATATCTTTCACGTGGTAGTTACCGATGTGTTTACCAGAGGCGTCCGATAGGGTATATACTACATCTGAGATTTTTCTCAGCACTTTTGCTTTAACAAAGCGAGGAGCTAGTTTTGCAGAGAAGTACAAAGCACCTTGTAAGAGTGTGTTGTTGCGTCTCCAAACTGTGTCGTTTTCCTTAAAGGTAACATGTTTCCTGCGTAGATTGTATTTGTTTGCAGAGATTGTTATACTGCCGGGTTGAAATTGCAGCCCTTTTATGTATTTCCTGTTGAAATATGCTGCGTATTTAATCAGGATGTTTTTGGTTTTGATGAAAGGAGGAATATTCCTGTCCTTTAATTCCTTTTCTAAACTTCGCGTACTTTGAGAGCAGATGTTGGCTATTATGCCTAAGGTGTTGTTTTGAAGATTCATTTTGTGGAAGTCGAGTTAGACTTTGTGAGAAGAAAAAGGAATTGTCAGAGTGTGTGGCTGGTTATTTTTTAATAAAAACAACAGGGGTTTGCTTGTGATGGTGGGTGAAGAATTTTGTGAAAGTTCCAGTATGGAAAAAAAATGGCCAGCGGTTTCCTTGTGTTTTTAATGGAAAAGTCCCGGAGATGTGTGTTTTTGAAAAATTTCCGAAAAAATTTCCAAGTCCTTGGTTTGTGAAAAAAAAATGGCCAGGGATTACCCTGGGATTTTAGTGAAAAAGTCCCTGAGATTGTGTGTTTTGAAAAAAATTTCGAAAAATTTATAAGTCCTTGGTTTGTGAAAAAAATGGCCAGGGATTATCCTGGGATTTTAGTGTAAAAGTCCCTGAGATTGTGTGTTTTGAAAAATTTTCCGAAAAAATTTTCAAAGTCCTTGATTTGTGAAAAAAATGGCCAGGGATTACCCTGGGATTTTAGTGAAAAAGTCCCTGAGATTGTGTGTTTTGAAAAAATTTCCGAAAAATTTCTCAAAGTCCTTGATTTGTGAAAATTTTCTTTCGAAAAAACAATTCTTCCGAAAAAAAAATTTCAAAGTACAGATTTCGAGAGAGTATTGTTTGTTTTTTCAACAATTATTGGAGGGTTATTTGTAATTCGTGACCAATTGTCTGAATTTAAGCAAAACCAGTTTTTGGTTATTTATACGCAAGCTTCCCCTTCACTAGACAAACGACAGACCATTGCGGAGAAGTGCCAAACGTCGGGGACTTACGTCAATCGCGAATCTCAATTATATGTAAAGAGTGGATCGGCTTTCTAGACTTTTTTTCAAAAGGATACTCTACCCACCTTCATTACATATAAAGCGGAATTATCAAATGGCAGAAGGGCTTTAATTTTCCTTGGTTGTGTTCATGTGCAGAATATGTCTGTGTGCAGAGCGAACTGACTGATAAACTCCACAAACAAGAAATTTATTTTGTATCATGTACAAGATTTGAAATTGTTGAATTGTTGTTTATTGAAGCTCGTTCTCTCTAATAGTTGCACTTGGAAAGTAAACCTTCATGGTTTTGGATCACTATGTGATGTTTGAGATGTCCGAAAAGAAGTAAATGTTGATTGCGCACTTTGTGATAGAATACCGGTAATTGAATTTTGTCGAGTGACGATTCGTAAAAGTCGTAATTTAACACAAAATAGTTTTAATGTGACACGGTTGTTTTAGATTTGACGCGATGGTTTGTAGAACAGCTAAGATTTACTGGAAGAAAACATAGTTATTCAATGGTTAATACAAAACAAGGCATGAAAACACAGTGAAAGAGTTCAGGATTATTTCCAATTTGACCTCCCAATGGACGATTAATAACCAAAGAAAACCCACGTTGCGCCAGTGCTAACATATGGATAAACCACCTGGAATCGAACCAGGTGGTAATTGGCTAGCTCAGTAAAATGGTAAAGCAGATGACTCGTGTACAATCAGGGGGAGCAGCTTCTTTAATCATCAGCTCGTCCATCGGTTAGGAGGTTGGAAAGGTTAACACACAATAATTACACATAAGTAGAAAGGCACAAGGTATATTAATCCTCTCGAGAAATACAGGGTTGACATAGATCTCCACTCTCTCTCTCTCTCAATTGGCGACCGGATAAAGCGTGGATTTTACATGAAGTTAACTATTGAACACAAGAAAGGGTATGCCGAGAAAGCTTACGGTTTTTCAAGTTTTGATGACGATATCGGCCAGAAGTATCGAACTGGTAATGGCCCGCGTCTCCAAGGGCGGTGGTACTGTTGAGGTGATGATGTGCACTCGGAATTTACCCGGAAACGAGACTCCATTGAGTTTAGTTCGAGCCGAGATAATAAACATGATTGGAAATTGGTGGCGAAATGCATCTAGTTAGGAAACTGGAACGAGATCGCGTCCGATATCGCGTAATTATGCAAGCCATGTCTGCGTGTAGTTTGCCTCCGCGAGAGACAATGCTGCTATGATCAAGGTCGGTTCTGGACTGGCGGCCGTTCGAGGCAAGCGAGGGTCGGGGACCGGGGGAAGCGCGCTGCTTGCTGCCGACGCGGCCCGCTATTGTGCACGTGATTTTAACATCTGGCCGCGTGGTCAGTAAGGTGGCCAAGCGTTCTTTATTGTAGGGTAACCATTATTTTAACTGTAGGGGGATTATATTACGTAACACTACTTAACCACAGATATAACCTATGGAAAGGGATGATGATAGACAAGGTGGAAAAACTCAGGGGCATTTAAAAAAAGTTTGTACACTTTTAATAATTAGTTTTAATTATGACAAAACAAACCACGTAGGGCGGCAATGAAACAATTAAGCAACTTTGTAATAAAATGATTATCTCAACGCGTGTTGGACGCCATCGTTACATAAAGGTTATAACATGATTCGATAATCCACTACTTGTACCAAGATTCATTTTATAACAACAAATACCAAGGTGTGAGGTAGGTGTGAGGTAGGTGTGAGAAAGGTAGTATTGAAATAACTTAAGAATGTCACACGATATCATTTATTGGCAAAGAACGAAACATCGATTATTTAAGTTCTTAATTACGATTACATTTAACCAGAACATGAGACTCGTAATTGAGGATTGATAACAATATCTCAGGGTGAGTGCAGTGATCGAAGATTCACTTGCACAGTTGACCTGTTTCATAGAAGGGCGCCATGCAATTCAAATATTGAAAATGCAAAATTTATAATGGATGACGTGATGTTCAGCGATAACATCAGCTTGCTAAACAGGAATAATGTGTCCGCAAGATTCCTCCCATAATTTTGCCTGGAGCAATCGCCCCAATCCCTCCAGATGATTGTATTTCCTTTCCCGCTGTCCGTTTGGTACTGCCCTCCTCGGTGACCGTCAGTGGCGATACTGGCTCCAATCTACCATAGACGGCAATCCCATAGACAGCAAGGCAATCCGAAGATAGAGTTACGGATAAATTAACCATAAACGTAGCGAGGCGAAAGTGAACTGCTACACACTACTTAGGTGATGAGAGACAAGGTAGAGAAACTCAGGGCCATTTAAAAAAAGTTGCGACCATGGACAGTATATTTTTTTCCTTAAAGAAAATTCCTGAGTTACGAATAACCTGACAATATTTTAAAATCTCCTACTACCACCACAGTAAGCGAAAAATGTTGCTTGTTTAGAGATGGAAAACTCAGTCAGCCGAGAAATTGAACACACTACCCCTGGGTGGGACCAAAACGCGATGTCAACTCAGCTACCGACCGGTCATTGCACTCAGCCATTCATTATTTAGCTCAAAAAACTAAAATAAAAATGGAAACGTCTTTGAAGCAGAAAAAATACAGAAATGTTTCTTAATTGCAAAGCACAACTGACAAAGCATTGTCCTAAGAAAATGTACTTTTACAGCTCATTTGAAGATGAAACTTTGTCAGTGGAAACATGTTTATCTGAGAAATACCCCCACAGAATATGAAATCTATTGTCACAATTATTGAAGTGAAATTTCTTTACGCGCGTCATGCATCTTCGAGGACCGGAGTAAAACCGACTCATGACCGTCACGAAAAACCGTGATCATTTGGTGGTGGGGGTACGGGACCCCTCCCGCTTCACCGTTCACCGTTCACTGTCGCTCTCTCACCGTAGTCGCTTACTGAGGTGAGGGAACTACTGACGAACGTTCTCTCTCTCTCTCTTCTCTCTTTTCCTCTCTCTCTAGCAAACGACGCCACGCCAGGCATCAGCTGCTTGCTTCGTGTACTGCGCGGTGAGTGTAATACGAGTAAAATATGTAATTGATTGTGGTTTATTCGATTTGGAACAGAGTTTTAGTGCCAAAAATGAGTAGTGACGAGATAGAAGTGAGAAAAACATTCGTGGCACAAGAGTAAATATCCCCTGAAAATCACCAAAGAAGAAAAGAGTCTAATTCACACAGTGATGACATTAACGTAAGGTAAGTATAACCAAGAAGAGTGGATAAATATCTCACAACATAGTATTGTTGTTGTAATAGCATGATAGGATTGTTTAACATATTGGCGAGATTATACTAACAGTGAAATATGATGTAGAAATGTCGTGCCTACAACCGAAGCGTGTGTAAACAAGCGTTTAGGCGAAAGAGAGAATGAAATGAAAAGAGAGAGAGAAGAATACTAAAAGTTTCACTTCCGTCGTAAGTAGGCTTGCCACACACTGTATTTTTTTATCAGTCAATTGGTTTAACCGGTAATAAACCATTTTAAAGTGGGAGGAGGTAAAATAGAATCATATTAATAAGTCGTCTAAACGTGGCTACAACCAAAGTTTGAAAATGGCCTTGATAGCCAAAACAGCTGTGACAATAACAAAAACCAAAAAATACTTGCAGAACTTAATAATTATATAATTAAATTTGATTTTAATTAAATTAAAAAAAAAATTAATGGAGTTATACGAATTAAACACAAAAACAATAAATAAGAACCAGAAATTTGAATTATATGAAAAAACGGACAGTAAAAAAAATCCATAACATGATTGTGCTTATCTATGACAGTTGAATTTATAATTTTTTCTGCGTATCTTATTTAAAAAAAATAGATAAAACAGGATAATCATGAATCAATAACATCAATACGTTATTGGATATAACAGATAACATTTATACGTTGTGTAGGTAGATATATACGTGTTGGTAAGAAGCACTTTTTAACGAGCCATTTAATGTCTTTTGCGATTGTAATGTTACACTGGTGGGCGAAATAATATTATGTAAAAAGGTTAAGAACATGAATATGATAACATTAAATTTTGCACGGTATATTTACGTTGTTGACAGATAGGTAACTATCTACTAAAGTTTTAAGTATCAATTTAGTGGACGACCTTTCGACCACAAAATTATTAAATTATTTTCAAATTGCTCCCTGTACTTTTGATTTATTTTCAACTTACGACAAAATGTTTACATTTATGAAATATTGAAATATATATGAAAAAATATTTAAACCATTAATAATATCCTGGTAATAAAACACTATTTTATTTTTTTCTTATATTTTAATAATTAAATACCTCCCCGAAAGGTTGATTTTTCTGAAGAGTCAATTTCGTTCAGGAGAAGTAAAAATACAGTGTCACAACTTTACATTTATAATATTAAAAATATACTTATATTCAAGCTATTAAGAAAAAATGGAATATATAAACAAGAAAATTTTTAAATAATTGAGTTCCTGAGTTGTTTATTTTCTGTTAAAGGAAGTGTTTTATATGTATGCAGATGTTGGCAAACGCGATAATTTTGTATCATCAAACTGATTCCAAAAAATAAAAGAAATAAAATAATATTTTTCAACGACATCTCAAAACGATTTCCCTAAAATATTCCTGTCCAGGCTCCGCTCCTCACCTCTCCCCTATTTCCATATTGAATTAATTCACATGCACAACAAAACGACACCTCCAGAAATGTGTCTATCGACATACATTAATATTTGGTTTTAATTGCCGAGCTGGCGGTCTCCCAACCCGATAACAAACTGCGCAGAGAGGCTGGATACTGGATAGTACTAAACCTACTGTTTACGATGACCAAAACTATTGCAACGCGCCCTAACCGATGGTTTACCGGTTGCAAAACGGAAACACAATCAAAGCATTATGCCATAGATCAGAATATTTGGTTTACGTATGAAATTTGGTGTGAATGTAGGGTGTATGACGTATGTGCATGAAATTAAAAACTGCGACAAAAAATAACAACACATCTTATTAATCATATGTTTTTTTAATTGTGTACATTTTCTTCTAACTATACATATATAACATATATTCGATATTTTCTGAAATTATTTAGGAAAAAAACAGTTAAGCAAGCGATTATTTTGAAATTCGGTATTCGCTATCCCGAAAAACTTGACGAAATTGATCAAAGTGGATGTGCTTTCATACATGGTGATGTCACTCTGGAGACGGTCAAATATCCTCCGCAAACAGCTGCTTGCAAAAATTCTTGTATTTTAATTTTTCTCTTCTTTTCCGCTTTATTTTTTAAATGTTTTCTCTCCTTATTTTATTTTTTTAATTTTATTTATTTATTTTGAAAATACATATTACATTACTTGGAATGAAACTTTTGACTGTCCAATTAGAAAGGTTTCCCGTTTTAGGACAGTCAAATTAACAGGTTTCAAATTATCATACATGTACACAATTACAATTACTTAACAGTAACATTACAAAATACATAATAGTAACACAAGTACATAATAGTAACACAATTACAAAATAGTAACACAATTACATAATAGTAACACAATTACATAATAGTAACACAATTACATAATAGTAACACAATTACATAATAGTAACACAATTACATAATAGTAACACTGTCTTGTTGAATAATTAACTTTCAAACGGAACACACGTCAAAAAATTGCTCTACAAAAATCACCATTCAGAGTCCACAATACATAATAATCAATCAATTTATCGGTAAATGATTTCTTGCAGAACATTAAAGCAAACAAGTTACGTAAGTAAAGTCTAAACGGTCGCATTTATTCTTATTTGAAGTGATTAGTTCAAGTTCTGTGAAGTGACAGTTAGTGTTGTCGCCGAAATAAACATTTTTTATTTATTTATTTTTTATTTTTATTAAGTGAGTTTTATGTATTACAATTTGTGTGTACTTAATAACTCCCACACTAGGCTTATGCCCGTGTTGTGGTAGTCATAATACTATAAATTACAATAAACCATATGTTGTAGTAATAAACAGTAAAACATAATATAGAAGAAAAAAAAAATAAACATATTTAAGGAAAATATAAAACAAAATATATGTTTTTTATACATGCTGACATACATACATATACATATATAAATGCTCTGATATATATACATATACATACATACATAGACATACATACATGCATACATTCATGTTCAAAAAAATATAAATACATAAATATGTAAAAAAATATATATATATTTTTTTTTTTAAATAAATTATCTGTTATGTCTTCCATTATTTGTTTTTTTTTGTTTTGCATTAAATTTAACGTTCTTGATTTTAACAGTAGCTAAACATGTGTGATAATTCAAGGCATAAGCGATACTATAATTATAGAACATAGTAAGAGATTTATAGTTGGTTATGTTACGACAGTAAATGTTGTTTAACAAAGCAATAAATATAATACAAAATACTAGGTAATTGATTTTGACATCAGCAAAATATTTGTGATGCTTGAGTGCAAAAGGAATAATAAAATAGCACAATACAATAATTGATTTAAAATTGGACATGTTAAAACTGTAATTATTGTTTAGAAAGGCAATGAAAAGAATGAAAACTTTTGCGTTATTTATGTTGACACCAGTAGAGCGTTTCTGACATTTTAGGGATAAATTAATAATTCAAGAGCTGTAGTTGTGTATGTAAAAATTAAATGTACTCTTTGATCAATAGCTATTGTACGGGACGTGTTTGCCTGCACAAGAAAAAACTGTAAAATTATAAGCACCGGCACACATTTACCTTTGTCCTGTGTAACGATTCAAATAAAGCACTTGAGGTATTTCATTTGAACCATTACAGAGTTATTTAAAATATCATAAAAATGCAGGGAATATCGACTCTTGTAATATGTTTGCCTCAATGAATGCGTCTTGAGAAAGACGATATATTCGAAATTTGTAATTTGCTTTTGAAAAGAACGCCTTTATAAAGGCGGTTGTTTTTATTGCGGATAAAACTCCTTGTATTCGTCCAAGGTCAGTCAGTAACGGCTCTGTGACATCGGGGCCAGTGAGCAGGACCGCACGCTGGAGGAAAGGCTCTCCGGGACTGGCTGGCAGGCGGGCTGGCAGGCGGGCTGGCTCAGTCGCCAACGTTCAGTCCCCTCGATCCAGGGAATATCGACTCTTGTATGTTTGCATAAATGAATGCGTCTTGAGAAAGACGATATATTCGACATTTGTAATTTGCATATTGAAAAGAACGCTTTTATAAAAGCGGTTGGTTTTTATTGCGGGTGCAACTTCTTGTATCCCTCCAGGCTCAGTCGGTAACGGCTCTGCGGGGCGCTGGCTGGTTCAGTAGGCAATGGCAGATCCTCTCTCCGAGGCTGGCTGTTGGGAAGGCTCAGTGAAGCCCGAGGCAGAGGCGCCGCGACGTCGGGGCGTCGTTGGCTTGTCGGTGAGCAGCGAGCTCAGCAGCAGGCAGTTGCAGTAGACAGCGGAAGTGGAGCGGGGGGGGGAACCGGGTTGAAATCAAACACAGCGTGTTGCTCTCAGGTAGCGAAGCGGGTCAGGCAGAGCGGACAGCGGTAGGTGTTGCTCGGTCCAGGGCTTATGGCGGAATGGGGAAGGGACCGGTTTTTGCGGCGCCTTTATAAGATTCTATAGGACCGCGCCTCCGACCCTTGATTGTATTATGAAATTCCCGTAACGAGCTTGCTTTTTTCTTGCTATGAAGCTCGCCACGCTTGTAGGATTAAATCTGTTTATCTCAGAAATAAAGGAATATTTTATAATATTAGACCTTATCTGCCTCTGTCGCCCTGCCAAAACCACATCGTCGCAATATTGTTTATTTAGTTATAATAAGACATATTCTACAATATAAGTGGTCAAATCTCTGTAACATTTTCAGAGTTTCGCTGATTACATAATTATCTTACGTGTAACATATTTTATTTCTATTCGAGCTTATTTAATAAACATATAAGTATCTTTGTATATAATTATTTAGTTAACATTGTTTCCTATTATTACAGGAAGGGCTTGCAAATTTGTATTTTTTTACAAATCTCTTGGATACACGTGGGTCGCTCAAGCAGGTTTTGTGCTTAGCCAATCAGCGGCTGCCTAGCCAGAGTAAGATGGTTGCTTGAGTTGAAGCGAGACAACTGCCTTTTAGGTCCGAGCGATAAAATTTACCGTTAAACGGCAGGGCAGGTTTTTAAACATGAGTTACCTATATGTAAGGCAGGTTTATCAACATTAGTTTTATGGAAGGTTTTACATAGTTTTCGACAGTGGTAAATATGATGGCATTTTGTTGTGTTTTTTTATAATTGATGTACATTTTATATTGATGATGCTGATGACGTTCGATACAGCTATTATATGATGAGCTTAAGGTTTTATATAATGTAAGATAAGAAGAAAAAATTCCAAGTAATGTGGGGAAAAAAGAATGTTTCCATAAGTGTGTGATTTTAGTAGAACTAGGAAAAAATAAATTAAGAAAAATTAAAATAATTGGTAAATCTAAATAGTTATAAAAGTTACTCAAGTAAATTCTAAGCATGTTGATTTTAAATGTTTTTGGTTTCTGAGAGTAGTGCCAGTTTTTCCGCATTAGAAACAAGAATGGCAGCTGTTCCGATGTCTTGACGTACATATATCTGCCCCCCTTTGATCCAAGCATATTTACATTTTTTCTCTTTTGTCGCCTGGCGGGCCAGATACCATAAGTGGTTTCCACGAAATGTCAGATGCTCTGCTATGTACACTGGTGAGCTCGGTCCGGCAATCCCCATGTTCAACGTATTAAGTTTCTCTTCAGGACAGGATGCTTGTTTGTGAAAAGCCTTAAGGTCCGATAATAGTTGGTCTCGGTAGTAGTTAGAGGTGAATTTGAATATTATCGGTCCATTTTTATGTTTTTGCGTGGTCCTGTAGCCCGCTTCAATGTTCGAGGTATCCACTTTTGAATTGATAGTTTTACATATGTTGTAAAATATGTTTTTCAAGCTTTCTCCATTTGTTTCTGAGATACCCCGCACCTCCACATTTTTCGCTCTTGCTGTTCTTTCAATATTTTCGAGTTGGCCTTCTAGAATTTCAACTCGGGATTCTAGAGAGGAATTATGTTTCATGAGTATTAAGTTTTTGTCTTCAAGATCCCGAACGCGACAGAGGATGTCTTCATATTGTTTACTCATGTAGGTTATTGATTCCAGGATTTTATTATTTTGCGTAATGATCGCGTTTTGACTCTTGATAAAGTCGCTGTTTTCAGTTCCTGTAGGTATGTCGCCACTGGAGGCATCGCGAATCGGTGACTTTGTGGTGGTAATACACTTCTTGCATTTAAGCTGGTTCCGACGTTCTTGAGTGAGGCGCCGATATGAAGTTTCGGTTACACCACCGCAGAGGAGATGGTATGCCTCTTTACACACTAGGCACACAAACGTCTTTCCTTCTGATTCTGAACATATTGAGCAGTTAGGCATGGTTAGATAGCTTTCTTGCAGCCCGGTTTATTATTTTAAAATAAAATTAATTTAAAATTTAATTATTTTTTTTTTTTTCTCGCCGGTTTGAGGATCGAACCGTGGTCTGCTTATCAAAGGCGCTATCGGCGCGTTAACCCACAGAGCTACGGCCCTCTTGCTTAAACCTGTGAAATTACGCTCTTATATACTTGTGAAAGGTGTGGAAGGTTTGCGTAGGTCGGTAGATTATAATACTGTTAAGTGTTTTTGATTATTTTTAATATTTTCTAACAACTTTAAACTTTTTTGTTTTAATATTGTTCACTTTTGATCATTTCAAATTCACTTTCATGAGCAACACTTCAGTTCTACGCAGTTCACGTCAATAAACTTTAACACGTTTGACATTTGACGAATGCAACTCTTCAGTTAACGAATCTTTCAACTTTAAGGCAATTCACACAATGTTTGATTAACAGTACCAAAGGGCAATGCTGATCAATCACCTTATATCTCAGTTTTCTGTTATACAAAGGGTTATATTAGGAGAAGTTTAATTTTTTGACGGAGCAAAACAATAATGCAATTGATGTGTTAGCGAAGACACGAACCTTTTTTTTCTATTCTTTACTATTTTCCATTCATTTACTTATTATAAAAAACAAAAATAAAAACATACCTGTGCGATTAATATACAAATATTTCGCGGTATCTCACAGTTTGGCCCAGTGGTGACAACGCACGCTAAATCTGTACCGAGATTGGAAAAACCCCAGTTCGAATCCCACAGATTAAAAAAAAAAAATTTTTTTACGCCATTCTATTTATTTATTAATTTTGTGTTTAAACACAGAATTCTAGTGCTAACAAGATTATTACTAAAATATTTCACCCCAATACAAATAGCGCCCGCCATTACTTTGGAGAGATTCGGAAAACCTCAGTTCAAATCCTACTGGCATTTAAAAAAAAATTAAAAAAGAATATAAATATATATTTATATCTATATATTATATATATATTTTTTAAATGTCTAAATTTCGCAGCAAGAAAACACCATCATCACCTCTATTGACTGAATCTGGCCCCATGGACTCTCCGTCGGCAACCAACAGTCAATAATAAATATTGACACAGACTCCCTTATCAACTTCTTCACACTGTAGGTATAAAACTCGAAACAATGCGTAGGTACTGAAAGTAAACTCACAGTTGACGCCATTCATCAAAAATTGAACGCGCTCTCAAATGAGTGGAAGGACCGGTACACCAAAATTATGGGATGTGTAACTGTTCTCAAGGAAGAAAATACCAGCCTAAGACAGGAAATGGAATCAATCAGAGACGCTCAAGATGAAATTGAGCAGCGTAGCAGTGTTTCACCTAGATATTCACGGCATTCCCGAGGCAAAGGTGAAAATCTGTTAACATTACTGGAGAGAATGGGGTCCATCATTAACGTCCCGCTTCCGAGTGGCGCTGTGGTGGCGGTAAAGCGTCTCCGAGCTGATGTCATCGCTGCGGTAAGGACTCGCCGCAGCCTCACAACAGACCTACTAGGACTTGGCGCTCCCACCACTAACTTTTATGTAAATGAACATCTGACAGTAAAAAATTAAATACTCTTTGCAAAAATACGTGCCGCCGGAAAAAAAAAACGGCTATAAATAGGTATGGGTGTGGAATGGCAGTATCCTGGCCAAAAGGAATGATCTCTTTCGAGTGGTCACCATTCGTCGTGAGGGAGAATTCGACAAAATTAGCACTCATGATCAACAAAATATGTGACTTCTACGACACACTCGTTACTGCTGCAGTCGATGCCAACTCTCTCTCTCACTATCCTGTACCCTTGTTCATTTGTTTCTTGGAAAATTACTTAATATTTTTGTTTACAGCGCAATACCTGCATTATTATATAGCACTATCATGTCTCTTGCATATTTATTCACATTTTACAATGTTAACATATTTTACACTGAGTAATCTTTGTTTCATTTATAATTATGATGTTTCATACGTCCTACTCAATGCACCGCTCTCGCGAATGTGCAATAAGTCGAAGGGCACACTTACACCAATAAAATGACCTCATCATCTTTATCCGTTTATTACCAGAACTGCGGTGGTATTAAGACCAAAACTCAGGAGCTTCTTATTGATATTTCATCGAATAACTATGATGTTATAGTTCTAGTTGAAACGTGGCTAGTAGCAAGTGTAAATTGGGCCGAATTCATAGATTTACGGTACACGGTGTTCCAACGAGATAGTGACCGTATACTTACTGGTAAGATGGACGGAGGCGGTGTGCTAGTAGCAGTACGCAAGGAGTTCTCAGCTTCCCGTCTCGATGACTGGGAAAAAAATCAGATTGAACAAATCTTCGTATCAATTCCGGTAAGGTCTCTCAATCTCATCACATGTGCTGTATACATACCTCCTGTCTTGCCAACAACGTTTTATAATATTTTCTCCAAAAATCCGTTCAGGACCAGAACCAAATATTATGTTCTGTGTTCGAGGAGATCTGAATCTACCTACTCTAACATGGACATTTTCCGAAGGCTACATTCATCGTTTTGTCTCCTCGAACACGGCTACAGAGTGGAAGATACTACCAGTATCGCCCTGGTGTAAGACCACCATTCAGAATTGAAACGTTGCTCTAAATGGCTTTAGCCGTGTTTAGTGACTAGATCTGAATAGCCAGGTACTTCCCCACCTTCCTCTTTCCCTTCCCCACTTACCTTCAGCCTCACAAAATCCCCCAATTGGGGATGCCATAGTCTCACTGGCTCCAGACGGGAGCAGTTGGGACTCTTGTGAGGTATTCACTATAAAAAAAAATAAAAAAAATCGCATACTTTGCTTCAAAATGGCATTGATGAGCTAAATCCAATATAATAGTATACCGTACTACAACGATAAATTCTTAAACCTTATATTTTACAGTCGCAAAACAAAAGTTACACGTAGCAAAACTTAAAAACAACAAACAGCGTAGGCGAAATTTCAGGAAAGCTGATTACACGCAAATTAATAATGACATTATTGTATTGGTTGGAAGTCTGAAATCGCAAATTTATCAGCAAAAGAAGCAGTAGACCATTTCTATGTAATAAGAAACAATATAATTGATATTTTTATTCCATTAATGGCACGAAGAAATGAGAAATTTTCCATATGGCTTACCCCCAAACTTATAAGGTTATCACGGAAAAAAGACAAAGTCTGGCTCAAATAGAAGACATATAAAGGTCTTTCTGACTATTGTGCATTTTCCTTTTTATGTGCTACATGCAAAAAATTGTTTAGTGAATCTCGAAAGACATTTTTTGACAACTTCGAAATAACAAAAGTTTTTGGTCATTAAAATCTTCCGACGGATACTCTGCTGCTATGTCCTTTGACGGACGTGAATCTAATGATGCCCAAGAAATCTTTAATATGTTTTCTGAATTCTTCAAGACAACATTTGAGTCCTCCTCCGTCAATGACACAATAGACATCGATCAACTAGAATCAGTTCACGACTCAGGATTTGCGCATATTCACACGGTTGAACTAACGAAACAAGAAGTGAAATCAAGTTTAAAGTTACTAGACATAAGCAAAAGTGTGTGTCACCATGGAATTTCGGCGCTTTTCCTTAGATCTGCTGCGTCATCATTATGTGTGCCGCTTACCATAATATTTAATAAATAATGTCTGAGCGATGGGGTTTTCCCTGGCGGGTGGAAGCTGGCCTACATCATACCGGTCCACAAGGGTGATTCGCGTCAACGAGTGGAAAACTACAGGCCAATATCCATTCTTTCGGCGATCCCTAAAGCTTCCCTATCCCTAATCCCTAGCTTGCTGCCAAAATTACAGACCAACAACACGGGTTTGTCAAAGGAAAATCTACCGTGAGTAATTTTCTTATTTACTCTAATTTCTTGTTTACTAGCATGGATCAAGGCCATCAGGTAGATGCAATTTACTGCGATTTCGAAAAAGCTTTTGACAAGGTGACACTTTATGCTTCTTAAAAAAAAATATGTATAACTGAACTAGGGGAAACTTATTACGTTGGTTCATCTCATACTCACATCGAAGATTTATATCCGACTTAATATTTATGTTCAAAATTGTAAATGGTAGTGTAGACAGCCTTGATTCAATTAACCTCATTGAATTTCATGTACCCATAAGAGCTACTCGTTCTAAAACCCTCTTTAATTGTAACAATTCTAAGACTGAACATTTCAAATACTCGCTTGTACCTAGATTACATGAAATTAGTAATAAGTACGCAGATGTAGCGGATCTGTTTAACTGCACAGAAGCTAGGTACAAAAAGGCTTAAATATCATATCTTTTAAATAATGACCAATAAAATGTAAGTCTACTCATGCTTACGTAAGAAGTCAAATAAATATGTATATAAAATGAACTGCCTGGGGCAACTGAGGAAACTTGGGTCAATAATAATATTCAATACGGTGAAGCAACAGCTTTTTTGTTGTTGGTTGTTTTTGGGGTGTTATGCCGTGTTACGCTAACTCCTTCTTTAGCCGACGTTTCGGATAGCGTTGCAGTCTGCCCTGATGATGGACACTGCAACGCTGTCCGAAACGTCGGCTAAAGAAGGAGTTAGCGCAACACGGCATAACACCCCAAAAACAAACAACAAAAATGCTTTTGGCCGTGAAAATCTAAAAACTTACCCAAGCAACAGCTTGATTGGCACTTACCTACTTTCACCCAAAACCTGAAAATAAATGCATACATTTTTTAGCTATTGTAATATATTAAATCATGTATCTATACTATCATATATTTCAAGCAATACTAATCTAACCTAGTAATCTACCTATAAGTTTTGCACGTACTTGTATCTCTAACTTTTTATATCCATCTAGAGTTTCTGTTAATTGTATATTTTCTGATGTCACTGTTTATAATTTACTGTATATGGTATATTTTATACCGTTGATATTAAAATAAATAAATAAAAAGATAGCAAGCTGTATCGTTACGAGGACATACTTCCGTATGGGAACCAGTTACTTCTGGCGTACCACAGGGATCAATCCTAGGTCAGCTGTTATTTATACTTTTTATTAATACTGTTTCATGCATTGTTTATTTCTCTTATACACCGATGATATAAAAATATTTTTCATTGTTTAGAATTTAAATGATTGTCTGTTCTTCCAATGAGACTTAGTAAGGTTAGAAGCAAAACAAAAATTACCTAAGTTACAACAACTGTAAACAAATAAGCTTCACTAAAAATCATAACGCTATCATACACAATTATTAGATTGGTAACTATTCACTAGATCGCGTATATTGTATAAGAGATCTTGGCGTACTTTTTGATTCCAAACTTCATTTCGATGCGCACATTAAAAACATTGTGAATAAAGCTTACTGCATTTGTTATCAGAATCAGCTGCTTATTTCGAAAACCTGAAACCTACCTTCTGCGTTACTATAGTAAAGCAGAAGGTAGGTTTCAGGTTTTCGACCAGTGTATACGCTGGTCCGTTCTCAACTTGAATACTGCACCTCCATATGGACTCCACTTTAAGATATCTATAAGGAAAATATTGAAAGTATCCAGAAGAAATTTCTGCGTTACCTCAACCACATAATGAGCGCACCTAAACGGGGATACACAAATATGCCCTCGAAATATAACGTTTCCACTCTTACTAACCGGCGAACTTACCTTGGACCTAATGACCTTGTACAAGATCCGTAACAACTTTATCGACTGTCATGGTTTACTCAATCTAATAAACTTTAAAATACCACCCAGAACGACGAGGCTTAACGACTTATTCTATATTAGCTGGACGCGCACAAATGCTGGTGTCAGGGATCCAATCAGAAGAATGTGCGATATGTATAATTAAAACCAAAACCTGAAGGATTCCGTCATATTTTTTTAAACAAATGGTAATTTTGGTAGGAAATTGAAGTCTGTTTTCCAAAAAAAAAAATGTGTACTTACTTCATTCACTATACTCTTTAAGTACTTTTTTTATGATTTATATCGGATCTCTAAACATGTATAAAAATATTTGTACACTTTAGCATTATTGCATATTTATCACTGAGCATTATCTATGTACAAAATATTTTTCTTTTATACTTTTTCCTTATTAACATGTAAAAAATATTTAAAATCGTTATCTACCAGTCAATCTGTGAGAAATAGGTAGGATGCAAGCAAATTCTCAAGTTATTGTTTTACAAAATTATCTTTTAATTACTGTCTGTATCTATGTTTTCTCCATAAATAAATAAAATAAAATAAAAAATATTATGACAAGCAAATTGAGTAGGTAATACACTAATGGCGAATATAAGAAAAAAATGGGTAAAATTTTTAATTTGAGAGAAAATAAGTATGTAAAAGCGAAGATACAACTAGGCATTCGTGATAAATTTTCTTCTTCTCAACAACAATACTTCTAAGCGCATTTACTTACTGTTAGCTGTTCTTCTTACGTGAAAAAGTGCAGTAAAAGAGTGATATCTTATATATGTGATACATCATTTTGTGGAGAAATATTCGTTTATTCTCCTGCGTAAATTAGTTTTTCGCTATCTTAATAATCTACGTGAATTTCAAGTTCTAAAAGTGATTTTGACAGTTGAGTTAACCATAGACACTTTTTGAAGTAGACGGTGATTCAAGCTGTGATAAATAAATTTTTCGTAAATTCTTATTTAAAATCAAAACTCAAGATGGATCCCCAGATATACATATCCAAAGCTACGGAAGCGGTAAAACAGATGCAAAACTGTATTAATGATGCTACAACGAAACTGAGCAAAGAACAAATGAGTAAATTGAATCCAAAGACTATAACTATATTAGGTGTAATTAGCGAAATGGCGGCAAAAATGGCTGAAATTTCCGGTGAAAATAGAATTTTAAGGAAGATAAACAATCGTGTTCAAATCTCAACTGTAGAGCATCAATCGAGAGCTGAACTGGAAAATTTTCCCCAACTGCCACCTATAACCAGAAATAATGCTCCTCCAGGACCTGCCAGACCTTCGGTTATAATTCACCAGTCAACAGACAATTCCGAGTCGACCCTAAAATCGCTGAAAAATGCTATCAATCCCAGTAAACTGGGCATCCGAGTCACTGGAATGCGAGAACTAAAAAATGGTGGGGTGTTAATACACCCCAGCACTTCTGCTGAGGCAGATAAACTCGCGAACGCTCCGGCGCTTAACGAAGCGGGATTAAAAGCAACCATTGCCCCAAATCGCCTCCCTCGCATCGCCATCCACAACCTCCCTCAAGACATTTCGGCAGAGGAAATTATAAGTGCCGTTCATCTTCAATCTTCCAACGACACTGGTCTATCTTTGGAGAACTTAAAATTGATCATGTCTTTTTCCCATAAATCTGGCCCTCGCACTGGAAACTGCATCCACATTTTTAGAGTCCCTCCATCTGTGCGTCACTCTTTAATATCGCGAACTAAACTTGCCATAGACTGGCAACTACACCGAGTAAGAGACTGGGTAGATAGTTTAAAGTGTGGCCACTGTCAATTATATGGTCACACAGCTTCAAAGTGCCAAACTGACTTACCTACCTGTCCCCACTGTGCCAAAGTTGGCCACAACCGTGATGCCTGCCCCAATAAGGTAAAATCACCAGTATGCGCCACCTGCACCTTCTTCAGGAAACCGGCTTCTCACAATACTGGAGCTCAGGACTGCCCCGCCCGCCAGGCTGCTGAAAGACGTGAACTCTCTCGGATTAATTTTTTAGGTTGAACCTGATCAATCGTTCTGTGAATAATTCCTACTCAATGTACTACCAAAATGTTCGTGGCCTAAACACAAAACTGAACACCATTCGCTGTAACGTCAGTGTGTGTCAATATGACTTTATATTTTTTACTGAAACATGGCTCTCCGATAATATCTCATCTGCTGAGTTGGGATTTTTTGACTATAAAATTTTTCGTAGTGACCGTTCTACTTCTTCTGCGAAATGTAAAGGTGGTGGAGTGATGATATGTGTAAATAAGAAATACAATTGCTATATTCTAGAGTCATCTAACAATGTGTCTGATCAATTGTTTCTATGTGTTCTATTAGGTAACAAAAAACTTGTACTCGGTTGTGTTTACATTCCTCCATCCTCTTCGATAGAAGTCTATAAGTCACATACTGCTTTAACTGAACATGTTTCTAGAAACGCTGATTCCTTATTTATTTGTGGCGATTATAATTTACCTAAAATATTGTGGCTGAACGACAACCAAGGTGTCAAAACTCCTACTAGTAATCTTTCCCCACAAGCTACTGAAATTGTAAATTTTTTTGCCTACTTGAATCTGTTTCAAATAAATCCAGTCACTAACTATCTAGGTTCTTGCCTAGATTTAATTTTTTCTAGCATACCAAATATCATAGTAAGTGAAGCTGATGTCTTTTTGTTACCTATAGATAAATATCATCCACCTCTCTCTATTAACATCACTAATTTCTTCCAATTAGATTCTTTGAAACCAAGTGCCTCTTATCACTACAAATATCTTAATGGTGACTACTCTAATATGAACAAATTTCTTTCCCAGATTAATTGGTCAGTACTATTTTTAAAATCTGATATTAATGACGCTGTATTTAAATTTAATGAATGCGTCTCACGCGCTATAGATTTGTTTGTTCCTAAGGGATGTTACTATCAACCCAAGTTTCCAAATTGGTTTAGCTCAAAACTCAAACAGTTAATAATTGAAAAAAAGAAAACTCATAAGCTATTTAAAGACACTGGCAACTTAAACTTGTATCGAAAATTTTCTCATTTAAGGGAACTGTCCAAAATCGAATCAGCCAAATGCTATAAATCTTATGTAGAAAATACTGAGTCAAAATTACTGCAAAACCCTAAACAATTTTGGCAATTTGTTGCGCAAAAGCGTACTGATAATGATCTTCCTTCTAGTATGCACTATAATGAAACTCATGCTACTAACGGTCTTGACATCGCCAACCTTTTTGCTAAACACTTCTCCTCTGTATATTCTGGTGCCTCATGCAACATCCCTCCACTCAACTATGACTACAACATTGACTTGAATGATTGCCAAATCTCACTTGTAGAGGTTTACCAATCTTTAAGTAAACTTTCTAACAAAAAAAGTACCGGACCTGATGGCATTCCAGAAATCTTGCTAAAAGAATGTAAATATTCATTATCTAACCCAATTTGTATGTTGTACAACTTATCACTCTCATCTGGAACATTTGCTGATTCATGGAAAATTTCATATATTCGACCCATTTTTAAGTCCGGGAACAAGTCAAACATTGAAAATTACAGACCAATATCAATTATATCTTGTATTCCAAAAATATTTGAGTCGATAATTACAAAGAAAATCACTCCTATATTCAAAAATGTTCTGATTGATGAACAGCATGGATTTAGATCGGCGAAATCTACAACAACTAATTTATTGTCCTTTACAAATACCATTGTTAAAGCCTTGGAAGACAACACTCAGGTTGACGTACTCTATACTGATTTCTCCAAAGCCTTTGATAAAGTAAATCACTCGATTCTCATGGCCAAACTTTATGCTATAGGCATTAGAAACCCGTTGTTATCATTCTTTCGCTCTTACTTGAGCGATAGAAAACAAAGGGTTAAAATAAACAATCCTTTAACATTGACGTAACGTCCGGCGTTCCCCAAGGAGCTCATTTGGCCCCGCTTCTCTTCAACCTTTTTATTAACGATATCACCAAAGTTTTTTCTCATACACGCTTCTGGCTTTTTGCGGATGATAATAAGATTCTTCAGATAATTAAATCCTACCTTGACTGCTTACATTTTCAACGTGATATTGACTCGTTTAATAATTGGTGCAAAATAAACTGCATGAAACTTAATGTTGATAAATGTAAAATTTTGTCCTTTTATAGAACCAAAAAACCTATTCAGTTTGATTATAAATTAAACAATGTTTGTTTATCTACTGTAACATCTATCAAGGATCTTGGGGTCACTCTAGACTGCAAACTTTCTTTCCGTGAGCACATTAACAACATTGTTAACAAATCACTTAAACTACTTGGCTTCGTTCATAGAATAACCTCTGACTTTAAACATATAAGTACCCTTAAAACTCTTTACTGCTCGTTAGTTCGCCCTCACCTTGAATACGCTAGTGTTATTTGGTCTCCTTTCTATGCTGTCCACATCTGTCACATAGAATCCGTACAACATCGCTTCCTACGAGGAATCGCTTGGAGGTTGGGTCTTGAAAGAGGAGAGTACTCATATGATGAAGTTGAACAAACTTTAAACATTTCTTCTTTGGAGAAACGTAGAAGGGACACTGATCTGATTTGCATATTCAAGATTATCAATGGTATTACAGACTCACCTGCTTTGTTGCAACTTATCCAATTCAACATCCCTTCCCGTAGACTCCGAAATAATGAATTGCTGTTCGTCAATCAACATTCTACCAATTATGGATACCATTCTCCTTTGTCCAGAATGTCGAGACTTGTCAACTCACTGTCAAGTCAAAGCATTGAATTTTGTGGTATATGCCTAAATGACTTTCGACAGTCAATACGCAATGTCTAATTTCTAATGCCCTTTGAACCATCTTCATGCTTTGACTAATTATTATCTCCCATTCTTACTTTTATATTATTATTGTCATTGTTATTGTCTTCGCTCCTCATTTATATATGCTCTCCTTTCACTGTCATCTCTGTTTATAAAACTTATTCGTGTAATTAATATGTTGTTAATGGACTATTTGTCCGTAAATAAATAAATAAATAAATAAATAAATAAATAAATAATTATCAAATACAATTTCGGAAATATTCCTGCCTAGATCTAATAACTATTTTGTTATTTTTGGACCGAAGGATGAAAATTCACACAGTTTCAGCTGTGAAGGGATTTTGTTATATATTTTAGGACCGAGATATGAGAATAGTTATTAATAATTTTTATTTTTTGCAATAAATTTATTGAGTAAAACCTCAAATTGTAATATTTAATTATTGAAGACAATATTAACGATTTCTAAACGAAAATCGGAAACAGAAAAATCAGAAAAGGATCCGGAAACATCTAGGACATGAACTCAGGACCCTTGCCTTGCCGGGGCACCGCTCTTTACCACTGAGCTAATGGGACCCTCTCCCCTTTGGTCACATTTAATTGTATCATACTTCGAATAAGAACGTCCTAGACTGTCCTAGATGTGACCGTATCCTTTTCTGATTTTTCTGTTTCAGATTTTCGTTTAGAAATCGCAAAGTTTTTGATAAGCCGCTCTGTGGCTTGTTGGAACGGAAAGAACATTTCTTCCCTTACTCAGGTTTGATGTTTGTGTTCGGCTGTTTTTTTTTTAATTTTTTTTATTATTTGTCTTATTTCTATTTCGTTAATTCGAAATATGGTATGTATTGCATTGCACTACCCCTGCTTACATCCTGGAATACTGAATGTATTGCATTACACTACCCCTGCTTACATTCATTATTATGAAATTAATTTTATTACACTACCCCTGCTTACATTCTGGAATATGGAGTGTATTGCATTGCACTACCCCTGGTTTCATTCTGAAAAAAACTATTTTTAGTATATGAAAAAAACATTTTTTTTTTTTTTTTTTTACAGTATTACCGCACAAGAGTCCCAACTGCTCCCGTCTGGAGCCAGTGAGACTATGGCATCCCCAATTGGGGTATGTTGTGAGGCTGAGGGTATTGGGGAGGGGAGGGAGATGGGGATGAGGAAGGTGGGGAAGTACCTGGCTATTCAGATCTGGTCACCAAACACGGCTAAAGCCATTTCAAGCAACGTTTCAATTCTGAATGGTGGTCTTACACCAGGGCGATACTGAGAGTATCTTCCACTCTGGAACGTGCCGCAAATATACTATATATTATTTTTAATTAATTAATTGTGAAATAACACAAATTAATCAAATAAAATTTATTTGCGCACGCCGGGTTCGAACCCGCGACCTTCGGATCTGTAGTCAAAAGCGTATACCACTAGACCACGCCGGCCGTCAAACATACACTTAGTCAGACACCACTTCATTTTTGATTCAATAACGATATATTTTTATTATTATTTTTACACGTTTAGGACCACAGATTATAAAATGGATAATTAAAACATTCCAGAGATCACAACAACTGGAATACACAAAAATCAATTGACACTAATTTGTTGAATGGTACACAATTTTGTCAAATTTTGAGTTCGCAATTTCAAAACTATGGTTTTCCGGAAAACTGTTGTTTTATAATTCGCGTTCCAAACAATAACAAAAACAATGACTTCCATAATAACAAATAATAACAAGTTGCGATAGTAAGCTACTGCCAATCAACTTTCTTGCAAAATTGTCCAGATAAAAGTATTAAAATTTGTTAAAGAAAGATTAAATTATAAAAAAGAATAGTAAAAGTACAAGTATTAGTAAGATAAATTAAGTAGAGCCAATACTGGAATTTTTTTTTGGTAAAACTTGGTTAAAATATTTTAAAATGCTTTAAATTGTGTTAAAAATATGGTAAATTATGTAAAAAACAAAAAAAAAACGAAATTTCATTAATACAAAAACTCTATAAATTAATTTTCGTAGGTGTTTTCGTATCGATACGAAGTTTGCTTTTGAAATAATATGTTTTAATGATAAGCCACGTCTACATAGTTTACTAAGCTAATAATCTACGGAAAGGCAGAGATCGTTTTTTTCTTATCAACTTATTTACGCCGAATTTTCCTTTGTCCCAGAGAATAGCTGTCTCGTAAACTTCCTCAACTACACCCCTATTATTAACACCATTACCATCCACTGGCCACTCCGTGCTCTGCCCGCACTCGTGCCACGTACATTACAGATTACCGTTGATTACAGAACTGTTTACTTTTGATGCAGATGTGTTATGAAAGTACGTTTCCTAAAATTACTTACATAAAAGTGGTCGCATTTTTTGTTGAGGAAAAATTCCGTTTGGCGCGAATATGGATAGTGAAGTAAACCCTCAATCATTGCATTATACTCGTAGCATCAACAATTAACAGAAGATTACACAATTGCCAATCTAGCGAAGATTTAATCAATATAATAATATAACCGAGCATTCAGCATTAACTCTTGTCATTAATTACACCACTTAACACTAATTGCAATAGTTTTGTTGTTCAAAAATAACAATTGCTTATATTAGGATTCTTGCACACATTTTTGTGTTTAACTTTTTCACTCCTAGTTCGCATTATTTGTTTGTTATTTCAAAATATGGAATATATTGCACTGTACTACTCATGCATACATTCTGGAATAAACTACTATTATTATTATAAGGTACTTAGATCTTAACCCAAAGCTGAGACCAAAGATGCATTAATTAAAAAATATATATTAACATAATAGATATGATTTGAGACTTTCACGGCCAAAATTATTATGGTGATTTGTTTTTGGATTATTATGCCATAAGGAGGTAGCGCCACATGGCATAATATCCCAAAAATAAATCACTATAAAACATAATAGATGAATTTAAAAAAAAAAAAAACATTATTTTTTCATCAGCGCAATGCCCCTATGCCCACAATGACTCCGCCCTCCTATAATAATAATGAGGCGTGTAGTAATTTGCCACCTCATTCCCTCTGACTTATATTGTAGTCAAATAATACCGTCACTCACTATTCATTTAATGATAGTTTAATTTTAACTAATGTATTCGGTGATATTTAACAGTCACCTAAGTAATATTGCCGGCACGCGATGCACCCGCACGATGGGGTAAGAAATACGCGAAATGGACATTCATTCGCAAACCTGCTTTCCAATATTTTAATGATAAACGAGTCTTCCTCCTTCCAAACATATAAAGAGATGTTTTGCGGAAAAATTCAACAAAGTCTAAAAAAAATATTCTGTCACGAACCAATATTATAATTTATTAGAAATGTTTGTCTGTAAGTTTATTTCAAAATAAGAACTTCCACACCTGATCGATCAACACTGAATTATTATTTTTTCCAAATTTTTCTAGTTTTCATCCTTCAAGGTATTGTAGGCTACCATTTATAATAATAGAGAGACGGAAGGTGAATTTATAAATTAACTTTAAATTAGAAAATTTTAAAATTATGTGGAAGATTAGAATCAAATTCAGACTTACAAGAGATGAGATGTTACATAGAGAGGAGGCAATTTTAGATTTAGAAATTAGGACGATAGATTCCCTTTCCAAATTTTCTACAATTTTACCATTTGGGGGATATGAGGGCTTTGCGGGAGGTCCAAGGGAGAATTTTTCAACAAAATCTTAAATTTTTCACAAAATTACTAACAATAACAAGAGTATTGAAAATGACAGAAGAAAGAAAATTTTAGAAATATCTATAAATTAGCGGCAAAAAGTAACTCCTGGAAGATTAGGGGAGAAAAATCCCCAAGGCATAACACACAACACAAAAAAGATTAACAATTATTTTTATTTTTATAAGCAATAATTGTTCGCCTGAAACACTCATCCACATTGAAAAAATCTCCTGATAAAAAATACATGACGCCAACGGGACTCGAACCCGTGTCCATTCGATTTCCGGTCGAAAGCTCGGGTTCGAGTCCCGTTGGCGTCATGTATTTTTTATCAGGAGATTTTTTCAATGTGGATGAGTGTTTCAGGCGAACAATTCTTGCTTATAAAAAATAAAAATAATTGTTATCCTTTGTGCTATGCATAAATAAAATCTTGTCTTAAAAACATTAATTTATCACAAAAAAAAAATAATAACAAAAAAGATTGGTTTTTGGATTATTTTTTGAAGAAGGAAAACGAAACAACTGATGACAGCTAAATTTTACTGTTGCAATCGAATTATTCCTTAACATTATTTTAACCAGCAATGCATCTAAGTGTCAGTTATTCAATGCCGTGATAATGATACAGGTAATATAAGAAACAACTATTGTTAAACACGTAATACTAAAAACGGAAAAAATTGGGTATAGTACCTACTTAACTACGTATTTCACAATATAAAACAAAATAGTAAATCTTGGACACTTCCATTAGGTAGGACTCAAAGCACGTGCATAAGATTCAAACTGACAATGAAAGAGGCTTCTCTATATGTATATAGTATTTAAAACAAAGAAGTGATTGAAGACCTACATTTTGGAGACATGAAGGTGTGGAGGTAAACACCGGATCCTTATGGGTGGGGTACGGGGTGGAGGGGGGTGAAGGAGAGACCAGGAATCCAGCAAAAGTATACGGGTTTTCTAGTGGTGGTCAAAACTATCCGAAGGTTGTAGCGCCAGTAAACACGATGCCAGTCAATTAACAATTTATCACATTATCATCTCCAGCGGCAGATAGCTGTCGATTCGGGAGCGCAAAGCAAAACCTCCGGTGTCACTTTTAAATTATCTCGACAAAAAAATATTCATTTTGTATACTCCAAAATATCACTTTGACATACAGCACAAACATCCTTACCAACAAGGATTGCCCGAAAAATTAAAATAAACAGATCGATAACTTAATTGGGTGACATAGTCGAATCCTCTTCGGTTCCCTAGCCGGTGAGAATTCCAAAAGTGAGCCCCTTTTTCTGCCGGAAACGGAACTCTTCCAAATTTATCAAAAAAAATGTTTCGAGTCAAATACAAGCTTGTGAATTAATTCTTTCACTGGCCAGGTAAAGTCAGGAAAATAATTATTTTTGACAGTAGGAATTATTTTCATGACAATATATACCTATAAAGTTATTATTTTTCAATATCAATAGATTATTTAAAAGCATTGAAAAACTCAATTTTTCATATAAAAAAGTCTTGAAAAGATATTTAAAGCCAAATATAATTCGTTTAAAAATTGTTACCTTTAATTCAGAAAGATAAACGTTTTTTTTACAATAAAGTCGTCCATTGTGCGATGAATAATTTAATGAACTAAAATATACCACCCCTTTTCATGATGTTAATGGTGTTCGTTCACATAGTGATTAACATGAACTTTAATAATAATATTCTTTAAACCTGATGGAGTTACCACCCCTTCTAGCATATGGCCCTTCTTTCTAGACACAACAGTTTATATTTTCATTAAGTGCTGAAATTAAAATAATTTAAGTTATTTTTGCAAGCCCTCTTTCTCCCAGTTATTAAAACCTCCTTAAGGTCGTGAGACTTATATAAATAATAGACTAATATAAATTTAAATATAATATGAATAACATTTACCTATAATATATAGAAACAATTAAGAATTATAATTATGATAGCTATTGACTTTTATCAAAAACCTTTTTATATCTAGTGACCTAAGAATAAGATTTATAAAACTTACATATTTAAAATAACATACATATTTACAACTGTGACTTAAAGATAGATATTTATAACTAATATACTTACATAATTCGTGTTTTGTGTTACCTGGATGCAAAGAGAAAAAAATTGGCTAAGCTTAGACATCTTAAGTGAATGAAATTAAATAAACTGAATTATTTAAATTAATTTCCTATTTATAGGGAGGTTTGTGCAATCCCACACATTATATATAAAGTTTAATTATTAGGTAACAGAATGAGTAGATGAATAAATACCTACCCAAAACCAAAACAGAAAAACGAAATAAAACAAAAAGGTAAATAAATATAAGAAAAAAAAAAAAAAATTAAATTAGGGACCCTTGGAATTTAGAGAGCAGTGTAAAATCCATTGAATTTTATGACGCCATTGACGTATTCTTCTTATAATGAGCATACATAATTATCATTGCATGCTAATGATAATTATATCTCCTTCCTTTCAAAATGAAATACTTCAATACTTAAATTTCCTAGAAGAGCAAACAAACAACACCTTCGTATGTTTTACTAACGAACAGATTATATTATGAAACTGTTATAACATTAAAAAATTTCGAAATTGTCAAATATTTTAAGCACAAAAAACAAAAAAATAAATTATAATTAATAGCAATGTACGATATGAAAACTAAATAAAGACATCTCATTGATTCACTTTATAAATCAGAAAATTCCAAATTATTATTTTTCTAATATATCTTAAGATTTACTTACATTGCTTAATTTTAAACGAAAACTTCTAAGAAAATAAAAAATATATTTTTGACTACCTACTATTAAAAAACATGGCTAACTTTTGGCTACATGTGAAGTTCACAATGTCAAATTGTTCCTACTTATTTAAACGTCATCTAAATGTAACCTATTATCGTTATTTGTATAACTATTGTCTTCAACTTATATTTAGATCATTCTAATTTATTGGAAGTTAAAATAAAATCATCGAAGAGGCAAAAAGTGCATTGTGGGTTTTTGTTTTTAGTATATTTAATTAAGTTATAAAATTTAACTTTTTGTAACTAGTGTACAATGTACATCTATTCTAAAACTAAGATTAAAATATTTGATTACCTACGTACTTATATTTAGACTTCACAACACTGAGCCATAACCCACGAAAAACTGCAAGACTTTTGGCTTCCTTAACATTTAAAGGAAGTTTATTAAACATTTTGAAACACTTATTTTTTTTATTCTTTATGTCCGGGTTAAATCTTCCCCACAGGAAAAACTAAACCCTTCCACACACTTTTCCACAAATGATCATCTAGTCAATCCACATTGTGCAACTGCATTATATAAGCATAATAAATACAAAACTAGTAGTTAAAACTCCGCGGGTTTTTTGCTGCTAGGCCCCGCGGGCGGCACTTGGTTGGGCTTCGCCCAGTTTAAGTGATCCTAACAACAGTTTCATTTAATATGTAGATATTAGGTCATTCACAGAGAGAAGGTGAGTATATATTGTTAAAACACGGAACGGGAACGAGATAATGGATAATAAAATGCTCAATTTAGGCATAATAAGAATGACAGTTGTTTGAATAAATGAAATTTTACGTATTTGTGATGGATTATTTCAAATGAAACACTATTATTCACTACATGTCTTCAACTCATATTAACTTTTGCCGTATCTAATATAATTTGCTCATAGGAGACTTGCAGTGCTTAAATATGTGTTACAACTGTCAATGTATATGAGGTAAATCAATATCGTATAGTTTGTCATTACAATGAAAGATAGTTAAAACAAATTTGACTGAAATAATAGATTATAACATATTGATTAATTGTACCCGTGTTTATGAATAAAAGGAGCGTAAATGTGCGATGAGATTAGCAGTCGGTTTAATTAAATTGTGTTAATTTACTCCAACTGATGGTAATTATTTACCTACAACTGTTACTGTATCTAATAAAGTTTAAAGTTATAACAAAGAAGAATGAAATAAAAGATTATTAACATATAATGTTAAAATTTTATTGCGTTCATATGCATTGATATACAACAGAAATAGATAAAATAATGTAATCTTATTAAAGTTTATTTCATTAAAAAACAAATATGTAACTTTGTTTACATCACTTTATTATGTACAACCACTACATGTCTCATGAACAAAGTTCACCTCATCAGGAGTTAGTATACTCTGAAGTCAAAAATTAAATATAGATTACAATTGGAAAGAAGAAATGAAAGGAGGGGGGAGGGATTAGAATGGGCGGAGTTTATCGAGTTTACGGAGTTTTATATAATGGGAAAGACCAGTTGAGTGGGAAAATATTTAAAAGTAAGTTTATTAAAAAAAAATCTTTTTAATTATATCTGCTTTTATATTAACATGTTTTCTTATTTCTAAAAATATAAATTATTTTTTTGCGATGCTTTATATTATAAAACAATATAGTCATAAGACAAATAGCATTTAATAACGGTTATTCTAATAAATTAATAGTTGAAATACTAAATAAAAAAATAATTTTTAAATTTTAGAAATTAGAAAACATGTCAATAAAAAATCAGATTTAATTAAAAAGCAAAAAAAAATTATAAGTAATAGTGAAAAATGCCATTACAAAGTGATAAGCTTCCAGAAAAAATCTTCTTATTAAAAGCTTGTTAATGGTCAAGTAATTTCGCATAACTATGTGTATTGTGAGCTGCATATTTAAATATTCGCGCCAGTCATTTGGTTCATTCTTATACCGTCAGAGGGGCAGAGTTGTCGAATTTTGCCTGCAGACCCCCTTTTCGGGATTTGCCCGAAACATACGATTTGAACAACCAATCAGAGGGCCTACACCGTCCAGACGCCAGCGTAATAATACTATCAGATAATATAAAACAACACGTCAAATCACCAGAGATGAAATGGGAAAATAATTCACCGACTCCAGATATTTTCATATCAGAGGGTTCGGCTCGGTAAAACTTCTAATTGGACTTATAAATCCTACTGATCCCTCAATATAAATATTTAAAAAATCTTTCGTAACCCTACATGTATTTAAAATGACTATGATTGAGGAAGCCTAAAATCGTTGCAGATTTTCACAGGATAGCCATGGACTGTGCTATTAATACTTACACTTTTTAACATATAATCAGGTAAAGTTTTATTTTTTTAACTTGAGGTATTATAGACCAAACGTTGCCACACACTTAATAGTTGCATTGTGATTATCCTAGTATATGTAATACAGCACAATATAGACAACATACCTCTATTCTGAATTATTTCCACTCTTTTAACTTGCGTTTTATTGCTCAAAAAAATGATATCTGTGCAGTAGTTCATTAGGTCGGTAGGATTCTACAGTGGTATTAAAGATCAATTCAGGTGGGATGCTACAGTGGTGATTTAGACCAATTTTCTTGTTTTAGGGTCCATTTTCCCCTTGTCCTACTTAAGACGTTAACTTTTTTGAATTTTGTTGAGTTCACATTTCCTTATATTGTTTATGGATAATGATTCTCAAATATTAAATTTCTTCTACTTCTTGAATATTTATATTGTTTATGTTATAGTTTGGGTTTATTTAAGTTCGTCCTTGTAACTTAAGTTAGAAAATTTATAGTTCGCACTTTTAGGGATTGTCAATTCAGCGTATAAATATCATGAAGATTTAATTCCGTGGAATAAAATATGTTTTAATTTTCTGTATATAACTTATCATGGTTTCTTGAAGAGTTCTAAGTATATAGTATGGGAGAGAGAAATTGTTGAAGGGAGATGAAAAAAAACATTTAAAATTTTAATTTAGTCATTCAAAACATATTTTAGAAAAACCGTTTTAGTCATGTCACCTACAGTTGCAAGGGATACGATGAAAATGACATAATGTACCCAAAGCAAGACAGAAAACAATTGCGCACGGTATCCAAATAAATGTTGCTAAGCCAACCGGTGTGCACTTAGACCACGTTATGGCATTTGTCGGATTGTGTACAACATTAAGATTTGGTTTATTATAGCGTGAAGCGGTCATTCACAATGTGCGTGACACAGCATTGCATATTCTTTCGAGCATAGGAAGCTCTCTCACACAAATTATCGTATTTCGGTACAAAATACACTGATTATATGCCATGTGTGATGTATTGACCTCTAGTCATGAAGAACCCATCATTAAATACCTAGAATAACAACAATAAAATTCATGTCAAAAAATCAAGGGATCAATTTCGGTGGACAAAATGACCGCAATCAGCTATTTTTGTAATACGTTTTTTTGTATATTTATCAAAAAATTTAACCTGCGCGGGTTGAAAATTAGAGCCCACGTATTACGTGCAACATTCGATATTTGAATTATTTATGAGCGGGAAAACGATTTTGAAATACCGCCAATTTAGCGAGTGGGTAAAAAGCCTGCTTTTTATATCAGCTGAAAAATAACACGTAAAAACACATTGGAACTTTAAATCAATTTTCTTCGTAGAGGAATGTCGAAAGAACATCAATAGTATATTCTGCCATTCGGAATGTAGGTATGAATTGATCGTGAATTGGAATGTCATTTTAAAACTAGATAGGCAACCTAAATAACATTTTTTGAACAATTCTTTTTGTGTGTGGTACATGTGTGATACTGCAAAATGTTCGGGAACCATTGTGGCTAATGCATCTTAAATTAAAGCATCCGAAGGAGACAGAAAACAGGAATATTATTTGTAAGTACCATAGACTACTAAACATAGTTTCAGCCAAATTTCAGAAACTGAATTTGAAAATACTGAATTATTATGGGTATTATTATTTCAAATAAAATAATAACGAGTAAAATGAAGTGTCGTCCATGGTTGAACAAGTTATAAATTAAGTTTGAGGGAAAACCATTTTTTATGCTACTTTTTACAACCAAAATAAGTTTCAGAGTCTATGTTGTATTTTTGTAGATACTTGTACGACGAAGTTACATCATCATCAACATATATTTTACATGATTCTAACATCACTTTGAACCTTTTACAATAGCCATTTTATTTGTATTTGACAAATGATCGTTGTTACGAGGAACGTCGTAGTTTGTTACCTTGGTTGGGTTGGATAGGGCTCTGACTTTGCCTCAGCATGTTCTAAGGTGTGAAAGTTTGCAAGGACGAAATCTCATATTCTATTTAACCATAACTTATTTGTACATTAACACAATTCGGAGCCTATGTCATCTTTTGGAATGCTGTGCTGAAGGTCTTTATAATGGAAGGAAGGAGGAAAGTTCGGGGAAGGAAAATTATATGAAGGGTGGGTAGGATCAGTGTGTCCAGGAGTGATGTATGAATCCATCTCCCATACAGCGATTCAAGGCATTAGGTTCGACAGGTCAAAGAGTCTCCCGATCCGGTCCGCCACGCAGTTCGTGAGCAAAGGCATCCGCCACAAAGGCATTCGCATGAACCGGTCACCCTTGCTTAGTCACCAAACTTAGCGAAACACATGGGGTGAAATATTTAAATAGGACGTGGGCCTATCTTGAAATGGCGTTAGGGGTAGGTTACAACCTTATGTATCTAATTATTATGTCCTAACAGGTTAAATATCATGGTTCTATCTGCACGTTCAGGTGTGTTCTTAAATTGTAAGTCGTACGTCCTTTTTATGTATTTTCGTGTAAAATATGTTAAACTTAAATACTTATATCTGAAATTGGTAAATAAATAATGAGAAATCGTGTTTGCAAACTTTGAAACCTCCTACCTATCTCAAAACAAGGTAGAGTGAAGTTAGAACTCTTTCCAAACAAAGTACCGACGTACATTACTTATATCTTTTAGGTGGTACCTGTCTGCGTACTTCAATAATTTCCTAGTACACATTAAAATATCAACTTTATGGTCATTAGCTACAACTAGTCTATTTATACACCTCAGGCGAACGTGAACAATGTCAAAGGTCACTCAAATAATAAGTTTTAAACCCTTCCTGCGGACTCATTTGACTGTAAGTAATCAAAAACTAATTTGGAATCACTTCTACCGAACAAAATAAAATATATAATTACAAAATTGGTATGGAGTGATGTAAAACAAAGTTTTAGCGAATTTAAAAAAAAAAATATTACTTTAACCACACACAGGAGGCCCTGAGAAAAAAAATTCCCTCAAGGCCTATGTCATCTTTGCGGATGCTAATTGGAGGTCTTTTTAAGAAAAGTTAGAAGAGAAAGTTCTGGTGAGAAAAAAGGTTTGAGGGGTGGGTAAGAATCTATGGATCAGTGTGCCCAGGACATATGAACATATCCCTCCTCCCACTGCATCGCAAGGCGATGGGTCGAGAGACCAGTTAAATAGGTGAATGGGTCTCTGCAAACCAGCCTCTCTCTCTCTCAGCTGGTAGGCAGGTGCACCTGTACACACTTCACGCTGTGTACCGGGCACCCCTGCTTAGTCACCAAACGTCGCTACACCAAACGTGACAACTTGGGGTGATCTATAGCAGAGGTGTTGGTTATCCAATAAATGGTTCCCGGGGCGGCCGTACCCAAATCCACCTCCTTAAAACTGTTGTGTTAACTAAGCCAACTTACATGTAGCAGTACTAAAATACACATTTACCTTCTGTCACTGTTCATTTGAGTACTAGTTTGATTGAAATGTTAAAAATTTAATTAATAATAATGATTTGTTTTATTACGGATTTTTGGGAGGTTAGCGCGTTCCCACACATCCCATAAAGTAGTGTAAGTATATTTGCTCATATAAATATGTAAAAAAATGAACGTTAATGGTCTGCAGCGTTATTCGAGATTGATGGGACCAATAACGTTCTCCAGAATACTTCGATGCTGGAATCTAGACTATTGAGGACCTTTCCGGAGTTTTGAAGCTTATACCTTCATCCTGCCATAAGGACTATAAAACTAGGAACAAGACCCTCGAATTAAAAAAGGTAACAGTATAAAGCTAACATCTTTTTTTATGTTATAACTAGATTTGTAAAGGGATTACCAACTGTGGTATTTAAACTCAACACGTCTAAAGAGGTAGGTACTAGAAAAGCAAGCAATTCCAAAAAAATGTTGAACGTAACATAGATTATTATTATTTCGATGATTTGTATGGCGCAGTTATTTTGCGATAATTTTTTAAAAGGTAACTTTAAAAAGGTCACAGCCACGCTAGCGCATTGGTGACCTGCTAAACATTTTGCCATTGACAATGAGTTTTTCCAAGTTGGAGTCCAAAGTATTTCGTAGGTAGGTAGTTTGAACATTTGGTATTGAGGATTTAAATGTATATTTGTCACTTGATTTTTTTATTGCTATTGCTGCCGGTTTCGACTCATCCGTATTTAAGATTGTTAGTAAATGATACGGATGTGTTGAAACCGGTAGCAAATAAATTCAAATCAAGTAACAAATGTAGATGTGAAATAATCATTTTCAAAACAAAATGTCTAGAAATTGTGAGATAGTTAATGCCCAAGAAATATAAAAGGGTAGTTTAAAGCCTATTGTGGATTTAAATAACATAATTCACTTAAAAATAATCTATTATGGATGCCTAGTTCTTCCAGAATGATACATTTGTCGGTCTGGCTATCCATGGACTCCTCCGACATCTCTTATCGGGGGTGACTATCCGCTTTCTTTCGATGGCTCTATGTGTCTTTGTTTCCACACCGTCCGAGGGGAAAATCAGCGCCCGGATTAGTCTCATCTTAGTGGTCTTCGTTATTTTTCTGTTACTCTATATCTTTTGCATTGTATATTATATAACGCAATACATATACAGGGTTTTCCAATAAGAGGTGTTATTTTGAATAGCCCGCTATTTCGGTAGATGTTACTTTTGAAGCTGTCATTTTTGGACATTTAACAAGTAAAAACTACGCCATTAATAAAAACCGAACAATACACGCTTCAACAACGCATTGAAATTATTAAAATTCACTTGAGTGAATCAAATGCAAATCATCTTGAGTGATGAGGCCCATTTCCACCTCGGTGGCTTCGTCGACAAGCAAAATTGTCGCATCTGGGGCTCGGAAAACCCAAGAGTTTTTGTTGAAAAACCTCTCTTTTCTCAACGTGTCACTGTTTGGTGCGGTTTATGGTCCGACGGAGTCATTGAACCTTACTTTTTCGAAAATGAAGCTAGAGCAACAGTTACGGTGAATGGATTGCACTATCGAGAGATGATTAATGATTTTTCATGGCCGAAATTGGATGGTATTAATCTCGACACCGTTTATTTTCAACAACACGGCGCTATGTGCCACACGAGCAACAAAACCATTGATCTTTCACGATTGAATTTCAAAATAACACCTCTTATTGGAAAGCCTTGTATAATTTTATTATGTGTTATATTTCAATTATACGGTGATGAACATTGTCGTAAACTCTCAAAAATTCAAAATCTATATTCCATGAAATAACGTTTTATTGATTTGCAGTAGAAATACGTAAATTAATGAAGCGTTTTTGTTACAATATGACGATTTTGCAATTCTGTAGCACTATTTATTTAACGTGACTTTTTAACTTAATGTGAAAGTTACTAACGAAAAGGAGCCGTGTGATTGGAAGGCTTTATAGTGGCTTTTTCTGATTTATTGTAATAATAACGTCATCAGGTAATATATGAATTTGCATAAAACAATTTATGGGAATTTTACATGAGATTTTAATTTATTACTTGGCCAGGAAAATCAATACGCTGAGAATAGTAAAGATACGCTTACTTTGAATATTAACTAATGTTTTCAAAGTACTTACTTATTCTTTCATCATTTGACCCGGTAACAAGGGACAACAAGGAATATAAAATAATTTATGCTTTAAAATTTTTATTTTAATAATTTTTATTTTATGTGACACCTCACAAGAGTGTCCCTGCCTGTGCAGTGCACAGACAGGGAAACTATGTCATCACCCGGTTGGGCGGCGTTGTGAGGCGGAGTAAGGTAGGGGCTGTAGGAAGGGATTTGTTAATGCGGGCCTTGAAGAGGCTCGGATTATAGGAGGGAGGAAAAACAGATGCCGGTAGCTCGTTCCACATACGAGCCGACTTACACAAAAACGAGTCGAAAAACGGCCCGTTCTCATGAAGCCAACGTCAACCGTGAACGGGTGTTCAGTTCGTGTCCGTCGAGTTTCGCGCACGTGCAACGGTGCATCAGGAATCAATGCTGCTAGCTCCTTGGAGCAGGCTCCATTGAAATACCTGTAGAACAGACACAGCATGCCTACATTGCGTCTATGCATCAGAGAAGGCAATCGGTCTGTTAACAACGGATTGTCAATCAGACGGATCGCTCTCCTTTGCACAGACTCAAGCAGGTTTATCAAGTATTTTGGGGCACCAGCCCAAAGGTGGCTCCCAAATTCAATAGTTGGGCGGACTTGAGACTTGTACAGGGTCAGCAGCTGGTCACTGTTGAAGAATCTCCTAGCCCTGTACAAGACGCAATACTAAACAAAATAATGTTTGATATTTCACAATTTATTGGTAACCATTTTATGTAAATACCGCACATGAGCCCCAAATGCTCCCGACTGTCATATTCTGTGTGAGACTGAAGTGATTGGGTAGTGAAAGGAGATGGGGAAGAGGAAGTTGGATATATATTTAAAATAGTTTCCCCGGACATGAATAAGCCTCGACTATAAAGGCGAATGAATAAAGATTTACAAACAAGCTACAGTTTTCTTCTCATTACATCGCCCTTGAGATGATTTTGTACAAAAACATCAAGTGTTATGTACAAAAATATCAAATCATCCAAAATTTTTAATATTATTATTACCGAGATAAACTTTGACTTCTATATTAGCTGAGGTGCAGTATATGGTATAATTTTGATGCAAATGTCACATCACTATGTTAATGCCATCACTATTATTATTCTCAAGTGTCTATGGTAAATCTATGTTTGTATTGTCAGCGAGCAAGATCTCATCTCTAAAATTTCTGCTGTATAAGAAATCTAAATAAAATATTTAAACAGTGCCAAGTGTTTAATATATACAGACCAAAGATCATATGAAACACACATGTAGGAGTGTTTATGGTGCTTTGAATTCCATGGTATGAGAGCGTATTTAGATATTCATGGTATTGTGGATGTTAGTTTGTGGGCAGTGTACTGGACGGGAGTCCGCACAAGACTGTAGATTTAGGCGCCGGGTCCAAACCGTGTCTTCAACCGATGAGAATGCTCATTTACGGCCGATGATGATGATGATAGTAGTATATTTAATGAAATCTGCCTCCCGCACCCAGGCTTGGTGAATAGTGGGCACTGGGTGTGCTGTCGTCTCTGCTCGCTTCTGGCGTTGGCGGTTTTCCAGAGGAGGGCCGGCTGGTCTTGAAGAGGTAACACCAAAAGATCTTGGAGCAGAAGACTTGGCGAGGTGAGGCAGATGTTGGGCAGGAGTCACTTGTAGATAATAAAACGCTTGGTTTCGGTGGTAAAGATGAACTAATTTATTTTCAATTATGTGGCTGCTTATATTTGATTAGCCTGACTCGCGCCCGACATTGGGTTGGGAGCCTAAAAGTGGTGGGGGATTGTACCCGCGCCAACAATGAGTTTATAGGCCCCGACAAAATGTTGCATATTCATTTTGTCGGCAGCACTGGTGAAAGTAGTGGCTTAAATTTGCGAGTTAGAAAAGATTTTGAACGCTTACATGAATGACAATTACATTGTTTAAATGCATAGTAGTTATGAGAATGTGTATCTTGACAACAAGATTTTTTGTTTGCCAACATACGACAAAAAATAAGAAAAGTTTGTAAATAAATGTGTAAATATGATCTCAAAGCGATCAAATTTGTAAAACATGTTAAGTTAGTATTTTTCCCAGGTCCCCCGTAACATAGCGCTCAAAAAGAGATAAGATTCGCTATGCTACGAGGTTCCTGGATTTTTGTACACGCAAAAAAGGTAAAAAATATTGTTCAAAATTGGTTGTACATATGTGTGAAAAACAGCTTCTTTAATATCTCCTCAGCGGTAGTATATCGAAAATAGTGTTTATTTGACTACCGCCGAGGGGATGAACAAGTAAAATATAAACATTTGCAATATTTAAAAATTGATTTTTCCTAGTAAATTTTACATAGAAAAAATGCTGGACATCGATCCACGCGGCAGGTAAGCCGGCGACGCGGTATCGATGCCGTTCGTAGACAAAGTTTTTCAAGCGGCCGGGAACAAAATGGCCAGTGGCGGGGAGTGGTGATTTTGCCAGTGGCGTGGGGTAGGCACATTTTATAAAAGTAAAACAAATTTTATGAAATTAAATAATGTGGTCAACTACGTCCGTTACAGGCAGAATATTTTTGTTAATAAAACAATTTTTAATATTACATGAATCAGTAAAAAAATGGTTTTAAGAAAGATGAAATATATTATGAACATAGAAAATGGTACATTGCTAAGATAAATGTTTAATAATGGAGATATATTTTTAGGCAATTTTCACCGCTGACTTGGATTTCATTGACAGACAGACCAACCAAGTCAGTTCTGGTGTGTGCAACATTTTGTTTTGTGTGCATTAAAGACCTATGATGATCATGGAAAAGTATACAGTGCTTACTGTGGCTTAAAGCCGATGAATCCACCTATATATCTCCGTTTATGCCATGTATGTTTGTTCTATAATTGAGCTGTTTGCGGGAAATTCTAAATAAATTAAAATAAATTCTATAAAATCGTCTACCTAAATTTAGGCAGCAAATATTCAAATCATAGAGCGATGCGACCTAAATATGGGTAGCTATGGTTTGATTTATCAGAAACAGTTGTGATTATTGAACAGACTAAATGACTTAGATATAAATGTGATTCTTGATTTATTTTTGTGCTAAAACCATGAAGTATAAACCTTTGTTACTGGTGGCAATCCGGAAAAAAATTCCGGACTTGTCTAAACGTATTGAACGAGGAAAGGGATCGTTAGATGGTTTGGACACCTGGAGAGGATAAACGATGACTATATGCAATGTGCGAGAAGAATATATGATACCAAAGCAAATGGTAGAAGAAGTCTGAGATGCCCGAGAAAGACATGGCACGATCAAGTGAATCAAATGCTTGAGGCGGGTAATATCAAGAGTGACAGTGCCCCTCAGGTGATTTGCCACAAAACCAACGATATGAAAATAATCTAATTATGATCTATTATTCCTATTATAAACAACAGAAGCGAATGTACCTAAGAGACGATGTGTGAATTTGAATAAAGCTGAAGTGCGTGTCACTTTAGACGCATATGGTGGTCTCTCCTCTGTGGTTTCCTCTATCTCTCTTTCTCTCGCTTTCTGTAAACCATTTTTTCAGCCATCCTATTTTTCCCTGATAAACCCAATAAAACACAAGTAAATCTTTAATTTGAAAGCTTTCAAGTTGTAAAATCTTTAAACTTATCGTTCAAAGTTCTCGCCAATCCAATATCACTAAAATACATTTGTCCAACGAATCTGCCACTGCATCTTAGAAATTGTCACCAGATTGTCACATTCGTGGAGACACTCGGATTTTACGACATATTTTACTCTTCACACAAACTATCAGATTTTTCAGAAAATACATTCAACACAGTAAACCAAATAAGATTTATGCTCTGACAGACTGCAAAAATAAATTAAAGTTTTATAAAAACATCAGACCTCTCGCTGCGTATACATGTGAGAAAAAAGCACGAGCTGAGCCACGAAGTAAGAAAAGAAGCGGCATTTAGCGCCGTTTGTACTTGCTTTGTTCCTTTCCCATAATTCGTAATCACGGGTTGCGTTTTTTTCTCTTGTGTATACGCAGTATAACGAGTTTGAGACAATCATAAAATTACATACATTCTGACGTTTGGAAATGAAATATGTAAAATATGATTTAAGATTTTCACGGCCAAAAGTATTTTTGTTATTTGTTTTTGGGGTATTATGCCGTGTTGCGCTAACTCTTTCTTTAGCCAACGTTTCGGACAGCATTGCAGTGTCCATTATCAGGGCAGACTGGAATGCTGTCCGAAACGTTGGCTAAAGAAGGAGTTAGCGCAACACGGCATAACACCCCGAAAACAAATAACAAAAATGAAATATGTAGTTACGCTTTTCATGCTCATATTGAAAAGATCTGCTAATCAGCCACAGATATGTTGGGCTTTGTCATACAGAATTCAAAGTAGTTGATCAATCAACCTTACAATTATCGGGCGGCTTTACTTTAGGGTTTTCCCCACGTATGAGGGACACGTTTATGTACAAATGGTAGAAAAAAGATTTTTTTAAGTATACTATTATGCACCTTTACATATCAAATTTTGGTTTTTACCCATGGCTATTTCCAACAGCGTTTATCTCGGTAATGCAGAGTCTCTGTACAGCCTTAGTAGTTTCAGGAGAAATGTTGCGTTGCGGAGGAGTATAATATTTGGAACGCTTTCTGATCAATACCAGACATCTTGGCTGATTGGAATGGTATTTATTACAAAACCTCACAAAAATGAACGAATATTACATAGGTAGGTAGAACAAATACGTTTTCTTATTTAACAAACTTCATGACACAATTAAACCTTGTCTAATTTACCTTTGTGAAAAACAAACTAAACATAATCTTACCTTTTCTCATCCAACCACACCCACCTTGACCAAAAACAACTAAATATTAAATTTGTATAATACTTAACCATTCCACAAAAATAATTGAAGCTTATTACACAGCGAACAAAACAAAATCCTATTCCGCAAAAATTAACTCACTCCTGTGAAAAATTAACTTAACATCAAAACCTTATAACTATTACTAAACCTAACGTACAAAAGGGATGGCAACTAATATATACGTATTCAAAACCTATCCCACATCTAGGTAAATGTTACTTACCGATTTTTCATTTTATATCGAACAGATCGCACCACTATGATAAATTGAGGAGCGTTTTCACAAAGAGAAATACTTATCTTCGATAACTTTAACGTTTAAGTGAATAATAACTCGGGTTAATATTTATTGATAATCTTTAAATGCAAATTCATTTAACTGTTCGACATAAAGACTAAATAAGACACATCAATGGTTCGACATGATAAATTATAAGAAAACTAGTTCAACAAACACTTAGTTTTAAACCACTTTATTTCGAGTTATATTCGTCGACCGGTTTCGATTGGACTCAATCTTCTTCAGGACAATAAAATAAAATACTATGAGTATAAAATATAATATAATTTATTTGTCCTGAAGAAGATTGAGTCCAATCGAAACCGGTCGACGAATATAACTCGAAAAAAATGGTTTAAAACTAAGTGTTTGTTTCATTTTGTATAATGTCAAGCCACAAAGTGTTTGATTTCTTCGATAAAACTAGATCATTTTTGAAAAGCCATATTTATTAAAAAAAAAACGTTTGGGATAGATATTGTTTGTTGTAAAAACGCTCCTAAATTGTTATTTTACGTATACATAATGTCATCGTATTAATTTAATCCTTTGATATCAAACCTAGCCTGATCGTTCGTAAAAAATATTTGCCGAAGCTCACACAACTAAACCTTTCATACCTCTAGGTTAAATACTTATTACAACTTAATCTTGGTTACCTAACCTAGATTCTCAAACATTATTTGCCGAAGCTCACACAACTCAATCCACCATACTGCTAGCATAAATCTTTAATACAACATAATCTAACTTAACACTATGTTACCTAACCTAGCTTGATCCTTTTCTAACATTTTTTTACGGAAGCCCACTCAACCAAATCTATCACACAACTAGGATAAATACTTACACAACATAATCTTACTTAACCTATGTTACCTAACCTGCCCCTCTTCAAAAATGGCTTGATATCAAGCGATGTTTTAATTTTTGCTTACTTACCCTCGGAAATATAATAATATTCATTCGAGTCGTGCTATAATGTTATTTTTAAGCGACCCATTTTGTTTTAATTAGTATTAAAATGTATTCCGTCCCGCACCATTCCGTTCCGCGGGAGTTGTACGGATTCATGAATAAAATTACGCAAGCAAAGGTGCTTTTATCATATCATATAATAGTTGAGGATGTAGCTCTCTAGCTAAAATTGCAAACAACACTCTGGTTAAACTAAACAATGTCCTGGAACCTAATTTTGTAGTCCGCTAACTCAAGCAATACCTACTAAAAATAATAATGATTTATCTGTAAAATCTATACGGAAAATGTGTAATGTTTCGAGTGATAACAATCCTCAAACTATAATCTTTTATACTTTTAAGGGTTATAAAATGTCTGTAAAATACTCAGATGAATTAAGAAGGAAAACATGTTACTAAGACAACGCGCGAGGTTTCACTGCACTGCGTCCAGTGGACTAAATTGTGATTTACTGCGTTTTCTGCGGTCATACAAGCCATCACCGACAACCACAAATACGCGCTGTACGCTCTTTTTTGTAAAAATAATGCTTTCCCGTGCTTTTGAGATATGCACATAAACACTATAAACAATCCAATAAACACAATTATTCACAATGCTATTGGCTACCCGAAAACGTTAAACGTCAAATAAAATAAAGTGACACAACGAACGCAGAAATACATAAGTGTATGAAAGACAACCTATTGACAGTACGTTCGTCGTATTGTACTGCTCAGTTCGCTCGGTTGTTCATCGAGAAACGATCCACTGACGGGCGAGCATCAATTTCCGTCTGTTTCGGCTTTCGAACATGTGTTCACAATTTTGTGGACAGCAAATAACCACATCTGTCATGTATTACACAATAATGTAAGTAAGCAATCGCTCCTACAAGATGCGATACAAGATGTGTCAAAATTCATGATTGCATTATTATTTTTTGGGTAAACTAATGTTTTTAAGACAAGATTTTTTATGCATACCACAAAGGGTAACAATTATTTTACAAGCAATAATTGTTCGCCTGAAACACTCATCCACATTGAAAAATCTCCTGATAAAAGATACATGACGCCAACGGGACTCGAACCTGAGTTCGATTAAGGGACATGGGTTCGAGTCCCGTTGGCGTAATGTATCTTTTATCAGGAGATTTTTCAATGTGGATGAGTGTTTCAGGCGAACAATTATTGCTTGTAAAATAATTCATGATTGCAGTTTAGCGGTTTTTTTTCATAAAAGAAAGAAAATCCCTTGCCGGGATACGGATAACCTGACAAAATTATAAAATCTCCTACTACCTCCACAGTAAGCGGAAAATGATGCTTGTATCGTGGTGGAAGACTTAGTCACTTAGCGGTCATTAAAGGTTAACGGGTGCTGGTTAAATTCTATTCGAGCTTTTCTGTGAAAAATTAATTAATTCACATATTCTCTTTTGAAATCAGCGCGTTTTGCTTGGAAATTTCAGTGGCAGAATACAAAAGTGTACAATGTTCACTGTATCACTGAATCACTACAATCGCAGGCAAGGAAATGTTTTCAAGAAGGAGAAACCCGATCGAGAAAACTGCCGACGATTATTTTAGAATATTGTTTAAGAATTATTAAGCCCCCTAGATTTGAGATGATCAACGCACTTTGAATACTATAAAACTTACAACAGATCTCGACTTTGTATAAAATTAGTAAAAAATGTGGATTTCAAATGATTTTGTTGGAATTTAGTAAGTAATATCAGATGTTTTATTAAAATGTGTACATAATAAAATTTATTTTGGGCATTGGAATGACATTTATTAAAATATATAATTACATTTTTTTTTTATAATTAACGTATTTCAGCTACATGATACTTATGAACTACAAGGCTTTTCGAATAATCCTTTGAGAAAATATATGAGAATACTTTTCCAATTCTTTGATATTCACGCCATCTATCCCTTTCTAATTAATTACAATAAGTAGGCGTAAGCAAGACAAAAAGGTTATTTCTCAGTGACGTTTCACAAGGACAACCCAGTCAAAATGTAGGTAAACTTATTCAAAAATACACACACAAGTTTCCGTTGGCGGGGTTATTATGATAATTTCATCTAATTGAATTTTCCGACGGGACGGATTATTTGGTATTGGTATTTTAAGAATTTGAATACTTATTCAAAAAGTGGGTTCTGTATAAGATATTATGGATGTAAGTTTCACTGTCGGTAGTTGGTAACCAAGATAGTAACGATTAATCTCCAACCAATGTAATAAAGCAAGTTTATTTCTAAAATCCTTCTGTCAGTTAATGAATTGAACTAAGCATTGTGCTAAAAGTTCATTCAGGCCGTTGCACCTCGCAAACGACTAACTTTAGCATCTGGAATGTGAATCACTTAGACCATAATTTTCAGATAACATTCTCAGAGCCTCGTTCTCTCAAACTAGAAGGAGTTAGTAATAGCTAGACTGATTTATACATGTTATTTATTTATGGAGTTTCATGTGGTTTGTTATATTTATGTATTTATCTCTAAAAAATTAACTAAAAAAGTCGTCGGTAATTCATCGCTATTGCAGTGCTTTGAAAAGAAAATAAATCATAGAGTTTCGATTAAGTTCTAAGACTAGACTTAGATAAAACTGGAAAATAAAAGATAACCTCATAATACGTAACATTACTTTATTTTCAATTTATTCTTACCGTATTCAAGTTCCCAGCATCTTAAATAATTTTTATTTCTTATGATTTACGCATCAACCAAATTTGAAGTATAACTAACAGTATACCTAATATAGTTAGAGAATTTTTTTAATGAAAGTCCTGCGGAAAATAATCGTTTTGACAATGCCATGAAATCTTTGGAATATTGTACAGAAATAAATGGCACAACATCATCTCTTGTAAATCCTTGGCTAATTAGGTATTTTTTATTACGATTATCTAAATACACGAACCAAGCATTAACTAAAACAACCTGCGGGCTATGATCCGAATGCTCCAGCAATGCATTTACAGATCTCCTTAAATGCTAATTCTGTGTGAATTTAAAGCAGTAGCAGATGGTGAGTTGGTGAGTTAGTGAATTGGCCTTACAAAGCCCAAGCGCTGAGTAAAGCAAATCCATCATTGCTCAGGAGAACCAAAATAGTGTTCTGAATCAGACGGTGCAATTTACATTATTTTTCGTTACACGAGCGTTCCGTTTCCAAAGTGATAATATTACCTATAGTCAATATTACTTAACATTGCAAAATACGATGCGTTTAATTTAGTGAATTTCAGACGAGAATCAATCTTATCGGACCATAAGAAGAATAAGGTGTTGAAAAAGAGGAAGGTTGGAAAGTACCTGGCTATTTTGATTTGGTCACCAAACACGGCTTAAGCCATTTAAAGCAACGTTTCTATTCTGAATGGTAGTCTGCCACCAAGGAAATCCTTAGGGTGGAAATAGTTCACCGACGATGTAGCGCTGATGAGCTGGATCGATGGTCTACATACGCGCATTGCGTGGAACTACAGCTGTTCATTATGTCACGTACGCGTCCGTACTTTGTAGCGGTAGGAACCGTCCGCTTACATATTTTTCCATAGTATGACTTCTAGACACGCGTTGTCAGTGGTTTACGGCAGTCACTCGGAGGATACAAAATTTGTTCTGCGCTTTGAGTTCCAGAGAAGTCGGGAGTTGGGTTTCGAGGCCGGTGAAAACAACACGTGGGAACGAGCTGCTAGATTGTCGGGAGATTGTTCACACATTTTTAATAATCCATAGTGAAATAGACCCATAATTTGGTTGCCTTCTTAGATATTTATTTATTTATTTAAACGCCCATTGGGCTTTTACATACATTGTTATTAGTGTTATTACATTAACTATGTGACATTTAAAAGTTTACGTACATATATAAATAAAATAGTTATTATATCTGTAGTACCTAAATGTTTTACAAATAATACAGAATACCATTATGGAAAACAGTTTTTTTTTTTTTTTTACTTAGAAAAATAAATGGATTGAAATTAATCAGCATTTATATGGACTTAAAATCATATTCGAATTGTTATTTAAATTACAATATTAATTTGTAAAGTTAAAACATATATATTAAAGTTAAAAAGTCATAAAAGAAAAGAGTGAAAAAACAGAAGCTAAAAAATGGGTTTTTTACTATGGAGTGGAGAAGTCATACATTTCAGCAAAGTGTTTATGTAGATTTCGTTTAAGCACTGCTACGGAATCTCTAAATATATCAACAACATTACCAAATTTATTACCAAAATTTTGTATTCGATTTAACGATATGTGCGCATGATAGCAAATTGCGAATTGTCACAGAAAAAGGTGGAATTTTGTCTCGTATTTTTGGAAGGTACAAATAATTTTATTGTGGCAAGAATTTCAGGGCTGTCGATTCTATAATTAATAATTTTATTTAGTAGAACAAGGTCGGAGATAATTCGCCTATCTGATAGCGTAATCAAATTTAGTTGATGCATGAGTTGGATATAATTTATATTTTGGATTGGAATATTTAGTTTAAAGTTAATAAATCTTAAAAATTTGTGTTGTACCCTTTCAATATTGTTGGAATGTACTTTATAAAACGGGGACCAAATAGGCGAATTATACTCTACTTGACTTCTTACTAAAGATGTGTACAGTGTGTTCAAACATTCTAGTGACTTGAAGTCACATGCGGTTCTACATATAAAACAAAGCATTTTTAGGGCTTTATTTGTGATTTCATTTATATGCGGATTGAATGTTAACTGTTCATCAAATATAACACCCAAGTCCCTGATTTGAGTGACAGCTGTCAATTTTACATTATTAAGCGAATATTCATAAATTGTATGATTTCGTATTTTACAAAAACGAATGACCTGACATTTTTTAATATTAAGAAACAGAGAGTTGATGATGCACCAACGATATAGTTTATTTAAATTAAGTTGCAAAGTATAACAATCGTCTAAACTGCGTATTGTTTTATATATTTTCAAATCATCTGCGAAAAGAAGAACTTCTACATCTTTAAATATGCTAACAATATCATTAATAAATAACAAAAAAAGAATTGGTCCCAGGTGAGACCCCTGAGGGACCCCACTTGTGGCTTCGAAAATGTAAGATTCCACAGATTTTATTTTGACACATAGCTCTCTTTTACTAAGATAACTATCAATCCAACTTAACAGATTACCCTTGATACCCAACATACTTAATTTTTGTACAAGGATATGTCGCCTAACTTTGTCAAATGCTTTGGAAAAGTCAGTATATATTGAATCCACTTGATGCTTCAAGGCAAGAGAATCAGTTATGTAATTTTCGTATATGATCAAGTTACTTAGGGTGGATTTACCTGTAATAAAGCCATGCTGGTTGGGTACAATAATATTATTAATTTGTTTACATATTACATCTAGGACTAACGATTCAAATAGTTTGGGAATAGCGGACAATATACATATTGGTCTGTAGTTTGATACATCGCTTTTATCTCCCTTTTTATGAATAGGCGTAAGATAGCTTTTTTCCACTGTTTTGGAAAACACCCTGACGACAAAGACTTATTAAATAGTAAAAATAATGGATAAGTCAAACTGCGAACAGAAGATTTTAAATATATTGGAGGGAAACCATCCGGTCCAGCGGATTTATTAGTATCTAATGCTTTTATAGCCTTTTCTATAGCGTTTATTTCAATAAAACAATGGTTTAGGTTAAGTGATTCTTCAAGTGATATATCATTTGGGATTTCATTATCGGTAATATTATCATCATAAACACTTTTGAATAAATCTGCAAAAAGATTGACAATGCCTTCGGTATTATCCGCACAATTGTTATTCAGATACATAATATTTGGTAAACTACAATCATTTTTTCGCTGAGCATTAGAAAAGTTCCACAATTTTTTAACATTATCATGAACCTCCATTTCTATTAAACTAATATAATCATTATAACATTTTTTAGACAATTCTTTGCACTGCTTTCTTATGTTATTAATAATATCACCATGCTATTAATTTGTTTAGAATAGATTCTAGACTGGCGCTCATTTGGTGATGTCTTATTTTAATGATGATTTAGTTAATAAAATTTACAGGTAAATGTCGTTGACAACTTTTAAATTACGTTTGTGCTTACAAGTAGCCAACCACCCCTTTTTGTACTAAATGTGAGTCCTTGCTCATGTATTAAAATTTTAATTAAATATACACATATTATTTATATCTCAATTGATATTCCGCGTTGTCATTTTAATTCCTATGATATTGCTGCAAGCTATGGTGGATCACTTGAGTCTTTAATCACAAATGGTTTGTAAGTGCTGTAATTCTGGAATACGGTAAGATAAAGGCCATGCGGTGACAATCAACGTTACAACTTGACATACGGATTCGTATTCGAGGACCTTAAACATTCGGCCATGGAGGTTGTTGAATAGTGGTACACCATATGCCATCCATTTTTTGCTAATAAGGGCCTTACTAATAAGTGTATTGTAAATTTTAGACAACTAATACACAATCATTAATGTATGATTTTTTTACATTTGCTCCACACAGGAGGTGCTGTGGAAAATAATTTCTATGAGCGTTTATGTCATCTTTGGAGATGCTGTGTGGAGGGTCTTTCACGGACAAACCTCACCCGTGAACCCGGGCAATCCTGCTAAGTCGCCAAACGTAGCGAACCACTTGGGGTGACCTTTGGCAGAGGTGGTACCCATACCCGCTTCCCCAACTGTTTATCAGGTCGTGTAAAATGTAAAACACAACATCAGTGAAGGAGTTAGAATTCCACTTTATCAATCGTTCAACATATTTTAAAATATTGATACGTAAAAACAAATCAGATTTACAGAAAATCGGAAGTAATTTATCAAACTATGTTCTTGCTTTACATTAAAAAATACCTATTTATTTTTCATAAACGTCCTTGACTTTGCTGCTCAGTCAGAAATACTCGGAAGGTTGTGATTATATAACAGCAGCATGAACAAAAAAAAACAGTAAAACCATCAAAGAAAACGTTCTAATGATTTTTCAGAGAATTTTGATTTTTGAAAATTTTTATCGTGAAACGGCACACGTACGTGTAAGTCATTAAAAATAAATTGATTCATGCTTTTTACTCCTAAAAATTACGCAAAGCTCTCGAGTGTTGGCGAAATAGGTCACCAATGATTTTACATACCAAATAGGAACTAATATTCTAATTTCGGATTAACTTTAAGCTCCCTAAAAATAGGTATTTATTACATTAGATATTCGTACTAACTCTTATTGTCGGGTGAAATCTAAAACGAAAACTTTGAGGCAATGAAATAAAAATGCAAGATTTGTGTGTAGATAGATTTTGTAATCTTATTTTTTCGTCACATGCTTTCGTAGGTACGAGTACTTACCATCAACCAAATTATCTAGACAGGGAGTGTGAACCTTAAAATGATCACCGAAACCAAAAATATTTATCAAAAAGAAAGTGCATTATCTCGCAGTCGAAAGATTAGAAGAAGCATTGCTTTTTGTCATGTTTGGTCTACACAGAACAAATTTGTCTTTCGGCAAGTTGGTCCCATGTGTGTTGTGAAGATCATTTTCCCAACACGAATTTGAGGCAGGAAGTAATATTTTATGTAGAAACTCTCACGGACTTCGTCGATAGTAATTTAATCAGCCATATGAATAATTAAAAAAAATATATATTTAGACCGGTCGGTGGCCGAGTTGACATCGCGCTTGGGTCGCACTCAGGCGTAGTGTGTTCAATTCTTCGGCTGGCTAAGTCCTCCATCACAACACAAGCAACATTTTCAGCTTTCTGTGGTGGTAGTAGGAGATTTTCAAATATTGTCAGGTTATTCGTAACCCGGGAATGTTTGTCATTCTTTAAAAAAAAAAAATAGATTTGAGGTGGAGCGTATCGATTATCAATTGGGCGATAACTTTGACATGTGTTTTTGTTATAGTGAACTTGCATTTATATCTAGGCTTTCGAAGAGAGACATCGAAATTCGATTGGCATTTGAATTGTGAAATTACACTTAAGTGGTGTTATTTTTAGGTAAGAATTAGGTATGAATGTACTAATCTATTCTTATTATAAAATATCGATGGTGTCTACATATCTAAATGTTTTGAAAATACAATTAAAATTGCACCTCATTCCCAGTTAGCAGATACTCTCAGTCTCACTCTGATGAAAGACCACCATCCAGAATCGAAACCTTACTTGAAATGACATTAGACGAATTTAGTATTCAGATCTGAATATTTTCCTCATACCCATTTTTTTAGTCTTCTCACATCTGTTTGCCTCACAACACATCTCACAGTCGTTGGAGTTGCTCTAATCTCACTGACTTCGGACAGTTGGAACTCTTGAAATTGAAACAAAGAAATGACAAATAAAAATATTCCTTTTATTTTGGGCACGGGCAAAAGAAAAAAATAGATTTTTACTTAAATATCTTGAAGAACCTACCAACCACCTGAATTTTCATGATTTTAGTGAGAAACATGAAATATGTTCATCCAATACAAGCTCTATAAAAAGAAAATACAATAAATTAAAAATTTCAATTCGATAGTATTTGATAATATACAGAAAAGTAGGGTTTGGAATCTAATAACCGTCATAAATTCCCGCACCCGGAAAATGACAAACCACAGGGATTCCTTTATCTAGAAACATTACTTCTACGGAAACATGCATGCTATCTATAATCCAGGCACCGAACGGATAATCCCTAGAAGTGTGACGCATCTCTAAGTCACCCCAAAGTTTGGGGTGGGGTGATTGGGGCCCAAACCAGGCTAAAACACTTAAATAATTTGGCCTCTCATAAAAGATCCCCATTAAAAGAATTATGTAATTAGCCATTCCACCTATATTTCAATAAAAAATATTAAGGCAAATATCCCCAGGTTACTAATAACTTGAAAATATTAGAAAAACTTCTACTACCATTATTATTAGCCGGAGATGTTACTTGTGTGATTTACACGTGGGACTTAGCTAGGAGAGGAATTAAACTGACCGATGGGAATCAACCGCATTTCTCAAATGAAATTACAAAAAAATCTTTGTAGAAATAAATGTGTTCTTAACAAATAGCTTATATCGAATTTCCATTCGAGGTTGTTGTGTTTTTAAATAAGACAAAATAATTCAATGTCCAGACCTGGTTGTTGTTTTCTGTATCAAGGTTCGTATGACCAATTTGTCATCAATTTACGTAAAAACTTTCGACGACTAGGTAACAAATAGGCCAATGAGATTATCTATCTGAAAAAAAATTATGCGTAAATATAATGTGTATATGTTTGGTCAATTGAGAAGCACGCCCACAATTCACTTCTAGCAGTTATTCACTTCAGTGAAAACGTTATTCAAACTACGTGATATTATTCTTCGAAGTTTTTTTGAATGAGCCACTTACAAAATTATTTGTTTTTGAATCATGGCAGAAGTATTATGAAAAGATTACGTTATTGATGCCTACAAATTTAAAAATGTTTTTGTTTATCTCTAAATTATAATTTATTGTTTATCAGTAAATTGACTAAGTTTTTGTTTATGATTAAAAATTACCTAAGTTTTTGTTTATCAGAAAATTGATATAATTTTTTGAGGTTCATGGTATCGAATACAATTTATAAAAGGAGGCAGGATTTTTTTTTGAGCTGACGTTTGTTTTTCTTTTGTATGTACTTTCAATGTAACAGAAATTGAGTACGAAAATATATGTAGACATTAAAAAAAAAAACATGTGGAATCAGGTTATTTTCATAAATTATATTCACTAGCCAAATACATGATAATTTTATTTATTGAAAATATATATTTTTAGCCAATTAAAAAAGCAAGCAATAGGCTCCCTGTTATAAAGTAAGTCACAAATGTACACTGCCCCACTACTATTAACATTTTATAAAATTTTCACAATATGGTAAATGAAACGAATTATCATATATTTTTATTAAAACTTGCGTTTGCAAAACTAATGTTTATTATGAAATGACAGATTTTTGCCTCTTGATAAAATTATTATCAAATTTAAATCACTGTTAATTGTACATGAATTAAATAGGATTTGTTATATAAAATTAATCACTAAGATGATGTTCTTTATGTCCGCAATTATTTTTTTTGTCTTCTTTGTTGTTTTTAGTGTTTTTAAAGAGTGTTTTCATTGATCTTTTTCAGCCAGATTTTTATTCTTGTAAACTTTTCTAATAGTTTTATTTATAGGAGGGAAGAAGACTTTGTGATGTTTTGTTGTAAAATAAATGAAGTTTCTTTGTCTGTCTTTCTGTTTAGACTTTCATGATCATGTATCTATATATTACAGGAAAGTTAAAGGTTAATTTCAACTTCAATAGGTAACTACACAATACAGTAAATAAAATATTTCAATGAGTATCTTATTTGCATAAAAAATATTTATTTTGTCAAAACAACATAAATCAATATCTGAAAATACAAACATGTCGTTACATTGATGCCATGCGCCGTGCACACGAGCTGTTTACCCAAATTGGATACTAAATTGAAGACGTATTGGTCCATTTTCTTTTTGATATTGCTTCAACAGCTTCCTTCCTCAATAGGCAAAGCAGAACCCAGGCGGGAATATATTCACAGGTGCAAATATGGCGTCGTTCCGGGATTGAACACAGAAAAACAGTGTCAAAGGCCAAAATCTACAGTGTACATATAAAGTTACATTGAGGTCAATGTGAATACTGTTAATCAAATAAAAGTGGAAGGCTTTTATAAAGTGGATTTTGTTGACCACTGTCGTTGGACATACCATGCACTGGTTTGGTTGGGCATACGTAATCTGGGGTAAAGTCGATCAAAAATATAATATTTTTTATCTTGTGAAATAGTTTCATTAAAAAATGGTTACGGTAACTTTATATTTCGAATTAAGTGCGTACTTACTATTTTCTGAATCACAGCTTTTTTTTGTATTCGTGGAATGATTGACTTCGCCATTCAAAATGCATAATTTAACATTTATCCTCACAAGTGTAGGATTAACGTAAATAAATAACGTTAAACGTAAATGTAGTATTTCAAACTGTCGTATTTTATTGATCTGTCGTGATATGTTGGGCATCTGTCAAACAGGAGATTCCAATCGGTAATAAAGCTTAAAATTAAACCTTATTAGCTGTAGTGGTATAACTGCTAAAATTATCAAACCTAAAAACCCGGACAGAGGTATTTGAGAACAATTAGATGCCGCGGGATGGGCCTTTACCTACTTCATTTTTTTTGACATGTCCCGTTCCCTGTCTCATCAAATACCAAAAAAAATGTAAATCGTTATAAGAGTCGTGTAGAACACCCAATCTGGCGTGATAAAGGTTTGCTAAATACAATCTTGCTTTACAACAAACAGTTCATATTTATTTGTATAAATATCAACAAAATTACTATACAATGCTCTGTAGCTACTTTCATAGTACATATTTTGTATTCTTGTTAATTTATATATAGTTATTGAAATCCTTTGTACAACAGAACTATCTAGGATAAATTTCATACTCAAATTATTATGTTATGTGCTATACACTTATTATTGTATTCTTCAACACCTTACCATTACAATTTATATATGTAAAAACCTTTAAGACGTGAATAAATAAATAAATATATAGTGGCATTCTTTTTCTTTCGTATGGTGAAGTCGTCAGAGGGGAACATTTAGGTCTAGGCAGCCAGTATAGAGCCTCAGGCGTCGCCCTGTGGACCTCATCAGTACCGCCGGGGAAAGAATTCAGCGGGCATTATTTGAGCACATGTTCGGTGGTCTGCACCGCACTGGATTCACACAACGCCGACTCTTTAAGGCTCTTGGAGTATGAAATACCATCTTATGGAGTTAGAGGTATTCTTCCTTGGAGTCTCTCTCATAATATTAAATATATTTGCATTAACAACATAAAAATTAAATAGTTCATCTCATACTATACTTTGCATACAAATCATTTATGCCAGACGATTTCCCTCATCTTAGATTTAGCTTCAATATTAATCAAACAAGTGATTTGTTCAGGGCTATTTAAGTTCATGCCAAAACTTGAAATTTACGACTTCACCCCAACTAATCAACTTCACCTTATTTTCCCGTTGCCATAGAAACTTTATAGAGAGAAAAACGGAGGTGAATTAGAGATAAGACAGGGGACATTGGGATTACTATTAGCTATTCAAATCTTGTCCAAAATAGAGAAAGGTCAGAAATGAGGTTGTGTATAACCAATGTGAGGGTGGTAAGCAAATAGTGATTTCAACAAAGAGTTAATGTTTATTGAATAACCAAAACCCCTGCCATAGAAGACCAAAAGTGGTTCGCTACGTTTGGTGACTGGTGAGCAGGGGTGCCCGGGTTCATGGGGTGAGGTTTGTTTAGGTCTTGGCGGCGGATTCGTGTTCCCACCTATTGCGTGAGAGACCTTTTGAACTCTCCAGCTAAACTCTCTCGAACCATCGCCTTGCACCGCAATGGGAGGGATGGATTTTTATGTCCATCACTTCTGGATACTTTGACCTCCTTATTCCTTCCCACCCCTCATACATTTTTCCTTCTCAAAACTTCCTCTCGTTCCTTTTCATTTTTTTCCACTAACTCCATACAGGAAAATGATTTCCCTTAGGGCTTATGTCATCTCTAGAGAAGGTGTGTAAAGAGACTTTTTTAGGCCGGCAAATAGTTCCACAGCCGAGCTATTGAACCGAAAAACGAGTCGTAGAAGCAACCCGTTCACATGTGACAAATTTCAACCGTGTCCAAAAGTTAGGCGCGTGTTTGGCGTGTTCTTAGATTATGTGTCAGTGCTGAAGGGATCAATGACGCTAGTTTCTCGGAGCATCCTCCATTGTAATACCGGTAGAACAATAACAGCATATCTAACTGACGCCTGTGCTCTAAAGATTGCAATCCGCCTGTTAAGATAGGGGAATCCATCAAACGAACCTTCCGTTTCAGGTATATTGGGGTTCCGGACCCAAGGTGGCTGTGGCCACCTCAGGTCCAGGGTCTTGTGCCCAGGGTCTCCTGTTTGGAGCTAAAAAAACGTCCTAATGAACAATTCTGTCTTACATATTTTTCATTCATGGTGATTTGCTCATCGTCTCGTCGTGTGTAGTATTATATTTTGCTTTCATCTCTGTTTTTTTCATTTTTCTGTGATGTTGTATATATATTAAATATTGGATCACATTTAAAAAAAAAATATTTGTTTAATATTTGTGTTTTTTACAATAAATATACAATGTTTACAAGTAATACTGTTTTAATTTATACTACACTTCCATTAAAAGCATTTGTTTGTGGATGGGAGAGGAGTGTACATTTGCGAAAAAATAATATAACTAGGTTACAAAATTAAAAGAATTACAAAATTAAAATCAATACAAATTATTGTATTTTAAGGAAGAAAATATATATATTGTTGAGGATAAGTAGAGTATAGTTGGATAATTTGTGAGATTTTCAAGTGAAACTAGGGGAATCAGTTTTTTTGTTAACGATTTCCCTAAAATATTTTTTTATATAGTTAAATACCTATTTGTTTTATCATTAATGATTCTAATTTCTTCTGATAATTTATTAAAGAAATATTTTTCTTGGTGGGTACAATAGTGCTGGGCAAAAAAAGTGTGTAGTTTATCGCATGCAAATATATATTTAAGTCTGGTTAGATTTTTAGTTATGAATAAGTATTTATCTTTTTCTTTAATACTTAAAATAATTGAATTTTTCATTAATAAACGTTTAAATGTAGGAACTTTAAATTCTTCGAATACGCATTTGGTGGGGAAGTCTGAAGGTTTTTTTAGTATTATTTTTATTATGACTTTTTGAACAATTTTTATGGGGGTCAGGCTAGTTTTTTAAGATGCTCCCCAACTGATAATGGCATATTGCAGAACAGACTGTACTAATGCATAATATATTTAGTACAGATATTTCATTGATAAGAAATTTCTGATTTGTAAGAATATACAAATTAATTTCCTGATTTGCTTTATTGTATGGCAGGTGTGATCTTTCCATTTTAGGTTTTTATCAATGATTATTCCTAGATATGTAATTTAATCAGCTGTTTTCATAAATGACCATGTTTGTCGACAGAGGTTAGCGTCGTTTTGTGTGAGAGAATGATCATGTAGGATTATTTGAAGATTTAGAGGTATACAGTTTGTATTTATTTTAAAGGGGATGACATGTGTTTTTTTCCCTATTTAATGACAGAAGGTTATCGTTAAACCATATTATTAGATTATTTATATCTTATGTGGCTTTTAAATTAATATTTTCCTATGTTTTTTTCTTTCACTATAAGGACTGTATCATCAGCATTAGAGACAATTTTTTCATGTAATGGTTGAACAAATATGTCAATTACAAATAAAACGAAAAGTACCGGTTCCAGAACTGTGCCTTAAGGGATACCAAAATATGACGTTTTTTGGTCGCTAGCGACTAGTCGTGTCATAAATTTTAACGTATTGTGGGCAATTTGTCAAATAACTTTCTATCCACTGAGTAACTTTATCGTTGATGTTATTAGATTTTAGTTTTTTAATATGCCTTACATGAGAGATACTGTCAAAAGCCTTTGTTAGGTCTATAAAAAATCCGGCGCATTTATTGCCTTCATCAAGTGCTGAGTATGTAAGTGATGTAACATTTGCTATTGCATCTTGTGTGCTTTTTGTTTATATGAAGATTATTGATTGCGGTGAAGTATTTTATTTCTACACAATCTTTTCAATTTTTTTTGCTTTATTCGATATTAGAGATATCGGTTGTGATGGTTTGAACACTCACATAAATAAACGAGACGAACGTACTCCAAAAAAATGTTTTCTTAAGACTAACAACATAAAATACATTACAGGCAGGCCCTTAAGTAAACACGTTCCCACGGGAAGGAATGCCGGGAGAGAAGATTGCAGGACAAAGTCAGTCGGGGTTTGAACTTGGATATGTGGACAGCTTCGAGAAATCAATTAAAAATCAGTGGTGATGATGTGAAATTACGCTTAGTTAGTGAATTCAGACGGTGTTGAAATTTATTGTTAAATATTAAATTAAAGTGAGATATTATTGAACTGGTGAAGTGAAAGTGGTTGGACTCAGTGAGGAAAGAAATAATAATAATAATATTAATTCTACCGAGCCGAACCCTCTGATATGAAAATATCTGGAGTCGGTGAATTATTTTCCCATTTGCTCTCTGGTGAATTGACGTGTTGTTTTTGTATTGTTTTGTATATAATGCACTTACATAATGTTGATTGACTAGATGATCATTAGTGGATAAGTGTGTGGAAGGGTTAAGTTTTTCCTTTGGGGAAGATTTAACCCGGACAACAAAATCGGAAGTTTAAAAAAAAATAATAATTGGATAAGTTGTAGAGCGCCGTTTTGTGAAAAATCACCTCAACGGCGCTAAGAGTTGTGCGATTGTGATTATATTATAAAATGTGTTAATTTAAACGTGATTTCGTAAATAGTTCAAACTAAATTACTTGTCTTAAAAACATAGAAATAATAATAATAATAATTGCGTTTTATAAATAAATTGAACGTATTTAGCAGCAGGAAGTGTTTAACATATCGGTTGATCGGGCTAGGGAGGAATTAATAATTAGCGAGATGGCGTTCTATCCACAGAGACCGTAAACCAGAGAATCAAACAAATCATAAAACTGCGGGTCCGAATCCTGACAGAGGTATTAGGAAGCCCGGGGCAGAGGCGCTGCGACGTCGGGGCGTCGCGACATCGGAGACAGCTCAGTAGCCAACAGTAGATCCGCTCTCCAAGGTTGGCTAGCAGGCAGGTGCAGTAGACAGTGGAAGTGGAGCGGGGGGGGAACCGGGTTGAAATCAAACACAGCGAGTTGTTTCCCAGGTAGCGAAACGAGTAATGGCAGAGCGGGCAGCGGTAGATGTTGCTCGGTCTAGGGCTTGTGGCGGAATGGTCTGGCAGAGCGGACAGTAAGTGTTTACGGTTCAAGGGTCTGAAGCGAAAGAGAGCCGGTACAAATGTGAGCGCTCTATTTATAACGCGCTACAAGACCGCGTGGCCGGCCCGGTTCGTCGCTTGCTCGTTTTGTGTTTTAGGAACTTTATTTTTTCGGCGTGAGTTTTGCCGTGTTTATTATTACATGGACCAATTTTATCTCAGAAACAAATGAATATTTTACAATATTATGCTTTATCTACTTCTGTCGCCCTGGCACAACCACGTCGTCGCAATATTTTTTATTTGGTTATAATAAGACATATTCTACAAGATAAGTGGTCAAATCTCTGTAATATTTTCAGAGTTTCGCTGAGTACATAATTATCTTACGTAACATATTATATTTCTATTCGAGCTTATTTAACTAACATGTAAGTATCTTTGTTTATAACTATTTAGTTAAAATTGTCTCCTATTATTACAGGAAGGGCTTGCAAATTCTAGTAGTTTTTTATAAATCTCTCATTGCCTGTTGACGGGGGAGCCGGTTTTTTCGTTCAACCAATGAGCGTTTGCTTCGCGAGAGCAAGATAGTTGCATGAGTTAAGGCGAGACAACTGCTCTTCCAATTATTGTGATAAAATTTACCGCTAAACGGCAGGGCAGGTTTTTAAACATGAGTTACATATATGTAGGGCAGGTTTATCAACATTAGTTTTATGGAAGGTTTTTACATAGTTTTCGACAGTGGTAAATATGATAGCATTTTGTTGTGTTTGTTATAATTGATGTACATTTTATATTGATGATGCTGATGACGTTCGATACATGCAGTATATCCAAATCTTAAACAGTGGTAGCATTGTGTTAAAAGGTTGCAGTATATTCTGAAAAATCCTAAATTTACATGAGAAAGTTTCTCATAATTCCGTTGGTTTCCACAATTACGTTATGACACTGTTTTTTACAACGGTTTTTTTTGTTTTCAGTCATGGCCTTCACCTGAAAATTTTCTAGATTTGGTTTTGCCATTATTTTAATGTTTTCATTTTTACAAATTAGGCCAGCTAGGAATTCTTCTTTAGTATATTTTGTTTCAATACCTTCAAAAATTACACATGGTTTTCTCTTTAGCATTTCTTCAGCCTTTATGTCGTTTTTGGAAATTTTGTTGATTTCATTCCTCAGTTTGGTTGCATCTCCTTTTTTAGGGCATGTTATAATAAATCGATTGTTGGTTATTTTTTTCATACTGCTTACTTCAATACCCAGAGCAGATATTGTTATTTTATTTTGCATATTTTCCTAGAGTTGATCTTGATTTTAGTTAGTACTTAGAGGTGTTATTATAATAGGGAAGTTTTTTTCAACATTCTCAGTTTCTTGATAATTGGATTTTAAAGCCGTCGCATATGTCCCTCTTTTATTTTTTATTTTCAGAATTTCTTTCATCATTTTATTTTGTTTCTTTAGTTTTGTAATAGAACTGTCCTCGAATAACGAGATCATTTCGGTTATTTCCATCTTGACTTTATTTATATACTCATGTGGATCAATTTCTTCTTCAATGTTTCTTCCACTGTTAGTTATAAATATAAATTATAAAAAATGTTATTGTTATACTTCGGATCTCAACGTGTTGATGCAGCTAGCGTATAGGCAGTCACGTCTGTCGTCTGCCAGGTAGCAGGTGACACTGAATATAAATACATTTATCATCACATAAATTTATCCGCAAAATCAATTTTATAAAGAAGTATGTATGTGGAAGACAGCGGAGACTCAATTTTAATATAAATTTACAGTTTTATTCCATGGCTGAAAAATTATTCACACTCAACTTTCAAAACATGAGAAATCTATACGAGATTTAGAAAAACTACTCCCTTTTCCTTTATTCACCCCAAAGCAGAATTTCTCAAACGCTGGAGAACTCATTATTCTCACTAATTACTCATTAATATTCAATCCAATTTAATTGGTTTTCTAAACGGTTTCACCTTTGCACAATTATGTACCCGTTTTAAATTGTCCGAAATAATAATAATTACCGCTGCCACAAGCTGGTTCTTGCAATCACCACCAAAACGCAGAACTTGCCGGCGCGGAGACTATCGAAACTAACGGCGCACGCCATCTCCGATGCAGCCCGTTCACAGGCCTCTTTGTAATTCTGCGCCCAGGACAACAACGCGTTGCTCCAAGCCGTGTCTCTTGGGAAATGCTTTCAGGTAGTTTATCCAGACCAACGTCTGGATAAACTACCTGAAAGCATTTCCTTTCGACAAGGAATATAGTATAAACTCCTGACCGGATTTCTCAGCGAACCTAACCATGCTCATTCATGTTCCAACGTGCTCTTAGCACTCTGAAAATGGCGGCCTCACAATGCATGTGCTAGGGTTAACTCAGTGCCGATTTTGCCGACAAATTAGAGAAAGAGAGATCACCATTAGGTAGGACTATAATTTGTACTTGTGATGTTTACCATGTTCCGTGCGTATAAGATGTAATACTTTGTGTTGACTCCTTTGTGTATGTTGAACGTAGTCCTACCATAATATAACGTTGAAAACTCTTTTGTCATTACTAAACCCCCTTTTTGCTCTGAATTACTTTGCAAAAGATTATAACTGACCTCTTGGCTTGGGTGAGAATCGATATCGTGCCTTCAAATGAGCTAATCCGAGGTGATGTCAATTGACTAGTACTCAAATCCCACATCTCTAATTATATTGTTCTGGCGGCTAACATGGAGCAGTCTACCACTTATTATATAGCAGCACGTTTTATGATTTTTTTGTAAACATTTTTTTTATCGAATCTCATCGTGTCATTGTCATAAATATACAAGGTAGTGAGTTGGAACAATTGAAAATTCTGAACAAACGATATGCGTTATGTATTTTTGTCACATAAATGGAAATGAGTTTACAAACTGAAAATAATTAGGTTGAACTGGAAAATAGGCATATGAAAATAGCTATGAAAATTGCGTAGCGTCTAAACTCACCGTTTTCTAAAACAGTTTTCTTCTTAAAAGTTAAAAAAAATTCTATTAGCGTTTCTCCTACTAAAGCTACAAAGATGCAAAAAAATCACCAGTTAAATAAGCATTTGCATTACTTTAGTTAGTTTGCGTAGGGAGGGGGGGGGGGGGCACCAATCGCCCAGGGAGTAGAAACCCGACCTGCAGTAGTCACTCTAAGCCACGTTAACTACCGTCCTCAAGCTGGATGACACTGGGGAATAGTATCACAAGCTGTGACCTCTATATACAAAGTCGCATTTTGGAGTATTTAGACCTTAACCCAGCACTCGGGACTTCGATGGAGTGGACTTTCTATTTCCTTTACAACTCGTGGGATTAAAAACGAACCAATCAAACAAAAAATAAGGGCCTTTGGGGGACAAAGAGGTTTTTCCAATTTTGAATTTTCTTACAAGCTTTCGATTTTGTAGTTAAAAATGAAAACCATTACATTTATTAGATACTTCTTCATTATATTTTGTAACACAGTGATTCCCAATCATGGCAGTATCGAATATTCAGTGGGAGATTAGCCCCACATTAACATTTTAAAGTGCTTTGGGGGCAATTTTAATATGATGTTAAAAATATAATACTTACCCAGTTTTATTAATAAAAATCTCAGAGATCTCTAGTTAAGGCCATCTCTCAAGGAATATCTCAAGAAATCATAATGAAAACACTTTATGAAGTTATGCGGATATACCATTTATTTGGAAACAATGTTATGCATATTATTACTAAATTATCTCAAAACCATTGCTTGGAACAATTGTATGCTGAAAGTTACTGGCTTTGTTTCATCACGTTTATTACAGGTAAAATATATATATATATATATATGGACAATATAATATATATATATATATATATATATATATATATATATATATGTATATATATATGTATATATATAATAAAAAACGCTTATTGCTGTGATATATGCATAGTAAAATTATATATGTATAATAAAAGCGCTTATTTCTGTAAACCAATGTGGGACGTTTGGATTTATCCTCTCGTGTCCCTTTCGTGGTTCAACCCTTCAGAGTGTAGTTATCTTAGGCGACAAAAATAAAAATCTCGTTTATTATTCACAATAAAATGCTAGCGATATTTAGGTCAACTTGGCTGGCGGTTTGGAGACGGAATACTGGCGAGTTCCTTCACGCTGCCGCTTTTATAAGTTAAAGCTTCTAGAACAATTTGGTTGCTATGTATAATTTGCCAAACAAAAATGAAAAATAATAAAAGAACATCCAAGAATCTTGTTTGGAAAATATCGAAACTTCTGGAATTCCGTTCAAATGAAGTAGTGGCGTACCGCTACAGTACTCCCCTTCCAGCGGCATGGTTGAGGGCCGCGATAGAAAGAAAAGCTGAGTCAGATCTTGCTTATCGATGGTCTTAAGAAGGGTTGGTCCTGGGGTTGTTGCATTTATCTTGGGTTCAGGGCCACTGTACGGTTGTTGTAGTATTCTCTCACGTTAAAATAAAATGGTTAGAAAAAAAAAAAAAAAAAATTATTATAAATTACAAACACTGTTCACGACACAGGCTGAGAATACACTAAAATAACTATTGTGAGCACTATTATCCGCACTTGTGCAGAGATGGTCTGGTGCACGCAGCTCCACGATGCCTCAACCGATCACTACATGACTCCGCTTTCATCAAAACACATAATTTTGCATTTAGGATTGAACGTGCCTTTAGACGTTAAAGTAGTCCGGAAAACGAACACGCCTACCGGAATGTGTGGTCGTGTGAGTGCGATCCGGGTTGGTAGCGGGCATAGGAAGGGTTGATCTTATTCCTTGCGTAGTTCCCTTAGTTTCCTGGGCAATGTACGCAGGTTTGAGGCGGTCTATAGTCACCGTTACCTCTTTGCCTCTGTTTAAAATCGTAAACGTTCTTTCGTTCCGTCGTACCACTTGGTGAGGGCCAGTGTAGGGTTTCTGAAGCGGGCTTTTTACGGTGTCGTCCCTTAGAAACACATGGGTAGCTGCGGGAAGGTCTTTAAAAATGAAGCATTTCCTTTCACCGTGTCGGGAACCTTCAACCGGCCTTAGGTTATTAAAATGTTGCCTCAGCTCTTTGAGGAAATCGCTGGTGCTGTCGTCGTTCGCTGGCCGAGCAACGAGGAATTCTCCAGGTAGGCGGAGTGGCTCGCCGTACACCAGTTCGGCCGAAGTGGCAGCGAGATCATCCCTCCAAGCTGCCCTGATTCCCATTAACACTGTGGGTAGAACTTCAGTCCAGCGGTCATTCTGATGGCATTTGATTGCTGCCTTAAGCTGGCGGTGTAGCCTCTCAACCATGCCGTTAGCCGCAGGATGGTAAGCCGTGGTACGTATCTGAGTCGTACCTGCCAGGCAGTTTAACTTCCTGAACAGCCTCGACTCAAACTGTCTTCCTTGGTCGGTAGTAACTCGGAGCGGAGTACCAAACCTAGTAATCCATCCCTGGTAGAAAGCACGCGCCACAGTTGCTGCTTCCTGATCCCTAATCGGGAAAGCCTCTGGCCATCTTGTAAATCTATCCACGCAGGTGAGGCAGTATCGGCATCCTTCAGATGAGGGCATGATGATGATGTCTATGTGCACATGCTCGAATCTGGCTGATGGTCTGGGAAACGTTCCTAGGGGTGCCGACACGTGGCGTGACACTTTGCTGCGTTGGCACTGTAGGCAGTTGCGTGCAAATTCCCTTGCGTCTGCCTTAATGGCCGGCCAGACATAACGTTCAGTTATGAGTTTGACCGTTGCCTTGACGCCTGGGTGAGCCAGCTGATGGACTGTATTGAATGCTGCGAGCCGAAACTTTTTCGTGACGAAAGGTCTCGCTGTAAGAGTAAATATGCATTTAGACTTCCCATTTTTCTTAGTTAATAAGAAACAAACCAAAATATTTACTAAAAAGTACATTTATAGTGGAGATAATAACAATCAATCTAGTTAAAATCTAACATATAAAAAACTTCTCTATACAAGCGACTTATCCTTTAAAATATCCCGCATGTTACCAGTTAATATTTCAACAGCTTTTAACACTAATTCTAAAATAAAAAAAACTTAATTAATATCAATGATGTTTCAAATGAATAAGATAAAAATGGGATATACACTTTAGAGTGTAATGAATGTGACGCACAGTATGTAGGTATGACTACTAGAAATTTCAAAACTAGAATCAGGGAACACGAACTATGTTTAAAAAATAATTATTTCTCCGAGTTCGCTAATCATTTGATAGAGACAGGCCATAGCTTCAACCGGGAAAAAACTAAGTTTAAATATTCTAACATTAATAAATATTTTAATTTGTGCGCAATAGAAACATAAGAAATTAACAAGAAAATTAATTCAAGCATTAATATAGTTAATAAAATAAAAGCACCTTGCAAATCACCTCTATTGACATTGTTCCCCGTTATGTTGACTCCTCCCTCCGTTTCCCTCTCAACCCTCTCTTCCCCTCCCTCAAATCCCCTCAACCAAACTAAATGAAACCCCATAATTCTGCACTTAAAAATTTAGTTTTAAAATAGCTAGTTAATGACACGGACGTGTCGAAACCGTTCGCTAATTAATAAAATTTATACGTTACAAATGTACATTGGAATAATAAAACTCATTAAAAACAAAAATGTCTAGAAATTGTTACATAGTGAATGCCAAAGAAATACAAAAAACTGAAAATGTTCATTTATTTTTTCCAATAATATTTTTTTTACCAAACTAAAACTTTTTATTTGTTTATTATTATTATTTAAGCCATTTGTACAGGCAAGTTTACAAATGACTAGTTTATTATTCCTTAAATATATTATTACATTTGACGGCCGGCATAGTCCAGTGGTAACGCATTGAACTGCCATTCCGAAGGTCGCGGGTTCGAACCCGGCGTGCGCAAATAAATTTTATTTGATTAATTTGTGTTATTTCACAATTAATTAATTAAAATAATATATAGTATATTTGCGGCACGTTCCAGAGTGGAAGATACTACCAGTATCGCCCTGGTGTAAGACCACCATTCAGAATTGAAACGTTGCTCCAAATGGCTTTAGCCGTGTTTAGTGACTAGATTTGAATAGCCAGGCACTTCTCCACCTTCCTCTTTCTCTTCCCCACTTACCTTCAGCCTCACAACATCCTCCAATTGGGGATGCCATAGTCTCACTGGCTCCAGACGGGAGCAGTTGGGACTCTTGTGAGGTATTCACTATAAAAAAAATAAAAAAAATAACATTTTCTTTTGATTGATATGGTTCCTAAAATTCAGCTAGAATCTGTTATAATTCGTGCTGAGTATAGTTTTCGTATTGCATTCCTTTGTATAGAAAACTGTTCTGTGTATTGGCTTTGTCATTTTTCTAAAGTCTAATTTCATTGCACATACTTGTGTTATTGTTCTTGTTGTACGTAATTTTTAATTTTAAGGATTTCGGTAATAGGTAAAATATAATTTAATGTTCAAAAAGGTTAGTCAATATATATATCCTTTAACATTTCAGCTATTTTTGTAAATCTATTTTGCCCAAGTGTTACTCAAAATTATTTTTGGAATAAAGAAATTTTCCTTCCAATTTTATCTTGTGTATACTCACCATGTTTGGCTTGCAGAATCTGCAGACAGACACATGGAAGCTATGAGGGACCTTCTATTTCATAAAACCTGTTTAATCTATCTTACAAATATATAGTTTTAATTGTATTGTTATTTGCAATAGGTACAATTTGGGTATGTTTTTAATTTGGGAGGCGTATTTGGGTACCGCTACTCCGGGAACCATTTATTGTGTAACAATCACTGTATCAAACGTCATCAGCATGTAATCAATATAAAATGTACATCAAATATAAAAAAACACAACAAAATGCCATCATATTTACCATTGTCGAAAACTATGTAAAAACCTTCCATAAAACTAATGTTGATAAACCTGTTCTACATATAGGTAACTCATGTTTAAAAACCTGCCCTGCCGTTTAGCGGTAAATTTTATCACAACAATTGGAAGACCAGTAAAGTTGTCTCGCCTTAACTCATGCAACTATCTTGCTCTCGCGAAGCTAACGCTCATTGGTTGAACGAAAAAGCCGACTCTTCCGTCAACAGGCAATGAGAGATTTAGAAAAAATACCAGAATTTGCAAGCCCTTTCTGTAATAATAGGAGACAATGGTAACTAAATAGTTTTATGCAAAGATACTTACATGTTAATTAAATAAGCTCAAATAAGATCGAATGTACTCAGCAAAACTCTGAAAATATTACAGAAATTTGACCACTTATCTTGTAGAATATGTCTTATTATAACCACGTACAATCACCACGGCCATAGGTCACCCTAAGTGGTTCGCTGCGTTTGATTACTAAGCAGGGGTGCCCTTTGACTTCTCCAACTGGTCTCCAAGTTCGTCACTCCTGGACACACTGATTCCTACCCAACCCTCATACCTTTTTACCTTCCCAAAACCTTATCTCCTTCCTTTCCTTCATAAATATCCTCCTACAGCATCCCAAAAGATAACATAGGCCTGAGGAAATGTTTTTTTTCTCAAGACTTCCTGTGTCATATTAATATAAAAAAATGTACTTACATGCGTTACGGAGTGGAGAATACTCTCGAATAATCACCTTTTAGAACCGACGAACCACTAAACTAAACTATTCATCACGCCATTTCCCAGCACGGATTGGCAGAGAGGACAGACTGCCAAACAACTCGGTCTTGGCACACAATCCTTGCCTCATTCACATTCATACATCGTCTCATACATACTTTTCCGTTATTCTGGCTCCTTACATGTTGACTCAAGTATTTGGCTTACTTGATCGTGCCAGATCTTCCTTGAGCGTTCCCGACTTCTCCGCATTGCCGTATGTATTCTCGTTTCTCTCTTTTTGTCGTTCATTTGGTATACATACCCAAACCGTCTAAGCATCTCTTTTCAGAACCTAAATGTTGCATTAACCGAATAATCGTGTTTAGAGACCAGATCTGAATAGCCGGGCAAACAACAACAACCATCTACGATTAACAACCATCCCCCTCCTCTTCTTTTACCTACTTCCTGTTAAATTATTACAATTTTAAAATTATTTTATAAGCAATAATTATTATCCTGACATACTCATCCAAATTGAAAAATCTCCTGATAAAAGATACATGACGCCAACGAGACGGTCCCATTGCAAGCATTAGGATTATAATTATTTCGCGGATAAGAGATAAGCCAGCCATAGCTCAGTGGTCAGTGCTGTCGACCGGAAATCGAAAGGACACGGGTTCATGTCCCGTTGGCGTCGTGTATCTTTCATTAGGAGATTTTTCAATGTGGATGAGTGTTTCAGGCTAATAATTATTGCTTATAAAATAATTGTTGCCCTTTGTGCTATGCATAAAAAATCTTGTCTTAAAACATTAGTTTACCAAAAAAAAAAATTAATTTTAAAATTATTTACTGTTTTTTTGTTTAATTCGTAGAACTCCATTTAATTTTTGAGTTTTTTTTTTATTTATTCAGATTTCGGTGTTGGGAACTCTTTGTAAAAAGTAAAAGGTTCTTTATTATAATTGTGTTTATTTACATTACAATTAATAGCACTGGATTTAGCTACGCTGTTCATTACCCGAGGGTTGGTAATTCTCTGGTTCCAGAAGCTTGTTCCCTGTCATCTTAAAAGTACTTGTTACACTCTAGCGACATCTGACGGACTGGAGTAAGCTTTATAACTAGCGCCATCTATCGCTTAAATACTCAACCTTATTGCTATGCATCCCAATAATATAATAGACAGTTTGAAAATGGCCTCAAAAGCCGAAACAGCTGTAATAATAAAAAAAATGAATAATACTTGCAGAACTTAATTAAAAATTAAACAAAAAATAAAGTTAAATTTAATAAAATATTTAATTTATTTTATTTCGAATTAAATTTTACACAATTAAATTTTAATTATTATTTCAAACATTCCAATTTTTTTATTTTACAAAAATACATATTGAATGGCGTAAGAATAAAATAGAACAAAAATGAAAGGAACTAGCTCTTGAGTTTGGTGTAAGAGTAAAAAGTAATATCATAGAGTTTATGATGGTTTAATTTTTGTATCATCCTTTTATTAGAAGGCAAGGCAGAAAAACTCCGTAAAAATCCATTGCGACAGCTTATTTTTTAACAATCGCTTATATTTCACGTAAGTCTGTGAAAGCCACTATCTTTGGCAAAAAATATACCTCACTTATACCAAATTAGAAAACGGGTTAAAAAACACTTGGTCAGCCTGCGTTTAAATCATTCTCCCGTATAAGTAGCAGCCAGTAGCTGCAGTTACCTTGGAAGAGAGTGTTCCGGGAGATACCGGGGATATGCGATAGACCCACAGCAAAGTAGTCCGAATAGCAACATTATCTGGTCAAAAATGTTTTGCTATATTAAAACACAAATAACTTTCTTTACATCACTTTAATATATATAACCTCTAAAAGTTTCATGAACAATGTTTACCTCATCAGGAGCAAGTATATCCTGATGTAAACAAAGTTATTTGTGTTTTAATATAATAAATAATGACATCACAAAGTGAGAAGCTTTCAGAGGAAATTTTCTTCGCAAAAAATTTTTTTTTTTAATAAATATCAGATAATAACATCACCGTAATGCATTAATGGTGTAATTTTTTTGAGATTTTCAAGAAAAATAAAATGCCACTAGCGCAAAAATTGTGTAACCCCATATTGGAAACAACGAAGAAATTTGTCATTTTTTTCTGCTACGATACTTATACTTTAATGAATAGTTTATTCAAAATTTTGGTCAACCTTGTTTGCATTAGAGTCTTAATAGTTGTATTTTAAAGACTAGAAAATGAATTTAGGAATGTTTTGATGGTTAGGTCAGTTCTGCAAAAACAGACGATTTTTCCTTTTAAATATATGAAGAAAACGTTCACTCAATTTCTCAAAAAGCAAAGGTGAGACCACTTTTTGTTTACTGGACTCATTTACAATTTTTAACAGTAATGTAAAGGCTGAGGATTAGTCATCGAACTACGGTAGTGGATAGTCGTGCTCTGTGTTTGACGAATTGCCTACCTGCTGTCGCGGACTTCGTACAGATAAGAAATTATTGTTACATTTTTTTTTTCTATTATTTGTTTGTTATATTTAGGTTTTGAAATTCGTGTGTACAGTCAATCAAATAGACTGTATTATTGTTTTTTTTGTTAATTAATTTATAAATATGGAGGAAGATGAAGATCGACCTCCTGACCCCGAGTCCATATTTAATATTGGAGATGAGTATGAATCGGATGTTTCTTTAATACTCCCTTCCAGAAAACGAAGACCATCGCTCTGTCTTAATGTACCTCCCAAAATTAAACCTTCGCAATCCGATGAAACCTCAAACCCTAAGGAAATTCGTAAGGATACCATATTATCAGAATCTAAAAATACTGAACTAAGTTATTCCCCATCCTCCTCGGCTCCATTCATTGTCAATGTCCAAAGTACTGAACAAGGAAAAATTATTCATCCTCTGGATTTCGGGAAATTCATTTTTAGTTCAAAAAACAATAACCTTGGCATAGTTAACGGATCTATTAAGCCGGAAGGCCGCTATAAGTTATCCCTAGAATTTAAATCCGCAAACTTTGCAAATGAATTTGTCCAAAAAATTGATACGCTTTCACACCACAAATTTAAAGCTTATATTCCAACTTACAACCTTACTAGAATGGGCCGAGTGAGAGGTATACCAACCGATCTCTCAGAATCTGAAATTGTTGATGCACTTAATGATTCTCAAGTGACCCCTAAGGTTTTAAAAGCACGTAGATTAAATTACAAAGATACATCTAATGGAACCACTACATGGAAACCCTCACAATCGGTTGTTATTACTTTTGAAGGCCAAACTTTGCCATCTCGGGTATTTATTTATTACAACGCACTCCCTGTGGAAGTATATAAATTCCCGACGATACAGTGTTTTAACTGCTGCCGTTTCGGACACTCTAAACCCATATGTCGTTCCCCTCCACGTTGTTTTCATTGCGGAGAGGACCACCCCTTTGATCTTTGCCAAAAATCATCGAATGATCCACGTTGCATTAACTGCAAGGGAAATCATACAGCGGTTAGTGTGGCCTGTCCAGAATTGACCAGACAAAGGAATATTAAACAATCAATGGCTTCAGACAACATTTCCTATTTCCAGGCATCAAAATTATTCCCACCTGCAATAAAATCGTTTGCAGAGGTAACATCTACCTCAATTCCTTGCAATCTATCTTACTCTAAATCTCCTCCATCATCTTCTCACAGGGAAACAATTTTTATACCACTAAAACCAAAACCAAAATTTATTGCTTCTATTGATAAAAATCAACATAATGATATTTTGTTTAACCCAAATGGGAATTATAAATCTCAGACACTCAATGGGAGTGCTTTAAATAGTTCCCAATCTTCCCCTAATTTAGGGAAAGTGGTGAATGAAAATTCTGCTTTCATTCAGACTTTAATTACCCTCTTAATTTCTATTCTTTCAAACAACAATAATATACCGTCCAACGCTGCCGATTGCATTAAATCTTTACTATCCTGTCTTCCTAATGTCTCCGAAACTGAACAGAATTCTTCAGTGGAATATCAGAAGTCTAATCTGTAATAAATTTGAACTTGTAAAATTACTCGATGAACATGAAATTTCAGTTGCCGCTATTTCTGAAACGTGGTTTAAACCCTCGTATCTATTTAAGATTTCGGGATATAATTGTCTTAGACATGATAGACTGGATGGTAAAGGTGGCGCTGCCTTAATCATCCATGACTCTATCCCTTTCAAACCAATCATGTTTCATACTCTCTCTAACAATTTTCAGATAGTAGCAGCTGTTGTATGTGATATTACAATACTATCAATATATGTCCCTCCCTCCACTATTTTTGATGAAAACGAATGGTCATCATTTATGTCTCAGATCCGTCCCCCGTATATGTTACTGGGCGACTTTAACGCTCATTCTACCTCTTGGGGTAGTGAATTAACGAATCGTTCTGGCCGTAATCTTTTAGATTTTATTGATTCCCATAATTTATGTATTTTAAACGACGGATCTCCAACCCGATTCACCCCCCCTCAACAAAGGAAAAGTGTTCTTGATTTATCTCTCTGTTCATCTTCGGTGATACGTAAATGTTCTTGGAACATACTTAAAGACCCCCTTTCCAGTGATCATTTCCCTATTATAATCCTCTTTCACTATCTAACCACCTCGCATTCCTTTACAATTAACAATAATTTTAAATTTAAAACGAAAAATGCGAACTGGAGATTTTTTTCTTCTGTATTAGACTCTCTTGTTCACTCTGTAAAATCTTCTCTTGGGAACATCAGAACTCAATGTGAATTATTTCCTAGTATAGTTATAAAAGCAGCAGAAAAATCCATTCCAAAGCGTAAAGTTAACATTAAAACTAAACATTCGACTCCGTGGTGGGACGAAGAATGCACTCGTGCTGTTAACTCTAGAAAAGAAGCAGTTTCCATTTACCGCAAATGCATGTCTTTTGAAAATTTCTTATCAGTAAAACGCGTCCAATCAGAAACTAAACGTATTTTGAAAAATAAAAAGCGGTCTGGATGGCGAAAATTTTGTGAAAACTTGTCTCCTGAAACTCCCCAGTCATCTGTTTGGACTAATTTAAAAAAATTCGGTTCGTCATATGCTCCGGAGCGTACCAAACATATTCCGGAGGAAATTATTATAGGTTTTGCTGATAAGATTGCCCCTTCTTCAGTTGCCAGATGTGAAGAAATGCCCTCTTTTATTTCATATCCATCTCACTCTAACTGGCTAGACTCTCCTTTCTTAGTTAGTGAACTAAAACGAGTAATTAAATCTCTTTCTGACTCTTCTCCGGGTCCTGATGGAATATTATATAGCTTCTTTAAAGCATTCTCCGACATGTCGGTTGAATATTTCTTATCCTTAATTAATAACATGTTTGAAACAGGATTTATTCCGGATGTCTGGAAAGTTCAAAAAATCCTCCCGGTTTTAAAACCAGGAAAAAATCCGTCCGAAGTCTCATCCTATCGTCCTATTGCTCTTTCGTCGTGTTTAATTAAAGTAGTGGAACATTTGATAAAGAACAGATTAGAATGGTTTGTTGAAAATCACAGTATTATCCCTCCTAATCAATACGGCTTTCGGAAAAAGAAATCTACTATGGATAATTTAAGTTTGTTAACAACAGATATCCGTATTTCTCAATCTCTTAACTCTTGTACATTGGCCACATTTCTAGATCTTTCTTCAGCTTACGACGATGTATTAATTGATGTTTTGAAGGAAAAATTAATTAAAATAAAAATCCCTATAAAATTAGTTCAATTTATTAGCAACTTGCTAACAGACAGATCCATTATTATCCACTCTTCCTCAAACATATTGAAGCGCAAACTTTGGAAAGGGCTACCCCAGGGGTCTGTAATCAGTCCATTATTATTTAATATTTATATTAGTGATTTAGACATTGTAATCCCTTCGTCTATTAAGCGACTTTATTTTGCGGACGATTTTCTCATATATTTATCTCACAAAAATTTATCACATGCTGAGAAGGAATTAAATTTGGCCTTACATAATATTAAAGTTTGGATGTTGACAAATGGAATGAATTTAGCTACCTCTAAAACCAAGGTAGTGGCTTTTACTCGCAAAAGAAAACTGCCTCACTTTACAGTCTCTTTTGATAATTTCCCCCTTCAAATCGTTAAGCAAATAAAATTTCTTGGCCTGCTTTTGGACCATAAGCTTTCCTGGCTCCCGCATATTCAGAACGTTTCTGCTAAGTGTGAAAAGGGGCTTAATATGATGCGAGCTGTTTCCAGAGTATGGTGGGGATCCCATCCTACTACTCTTAAACTAATGTATAATTCCCTCGTTCGAAGTCACTTGGATTATGGCACATTTCTTTTCGACCCACTTCCTAAATATCTGGATAAGAAACTTGAAAGAATCCAATCAAAAGGGCTCAGAATGATTATTGGGGCAATGCAATCTTCTCCAATTAATGCTCTTCAGATAGAATGTGTAGATCCTCCCTTATTTTTGAGAAGACAATACCTCGCGGATAGATATATCTTCAAAGCGTTATCTTTATCGCGTCACTCATTGGAACAGAGTCTCGATCGTTTGTTCAGTATTTTGAATAACAGAAGGAGGGCAATAGATAGAGATCGGTTCCCTCTCTTACTAAAAAGTTTTCTATCATTTAGATCTCTGTCTTCTAACCTTCAAAATCTACAAGATGATCCAATCCTTCCTATTTACAGTACCCCGTTTAATGCTATTAATTTTATCCCAAGCGTAATAATTTCTGACTTCCGGACGAACATTTTATCATCAGCTAATAACTTTCAAAATGTTGAAGAACATTTTAAAAACTTTATATTTTCAAAGTTTCCTGGATTTTCCCTCATATACACAGATGGTTCCAAATCCGACCACAAAGAATGTGGCGCATCGGTATATATTCCTGAATTCAATGTTAATCTGTCTTATAAATTGCCTAATGAAATTTCCATATTTACTGCAGAATGCTTCGCAATTGAACAAGCTTTAATTCAAATCCAACTCCTCAATATTCGTCGAGCCTTACTGTGTACTGACTCTCTAAGTGCAGTATTAAAAATTTCCTCTAATATCGTTCGAAGTCCAGAAGACTATGTTATTTGTAATATTAAAAACATCCTCGATTCTTTAAACGAATCTATGTTTGAGACAATACTGGTTTGGGTGCCTGGCCATCTAGGAATTGAGGGTAACGAGCAAGCTGATTCTCTCGCTAAACTTGGAACTGTATCTGGTTCTATTCCTTTAGATTTTAAAATTCCTGTCTCTGACGTCTTCTCTATTCTTAAATCCAACATGTCTCGTTCCTGGGAAGAAAATTGGACAATCACGAAAACTCAAACTGGATCTTTCTATGCTGGAATACAAAATCATATTTCAAGTAAACCCTGGTTCCACGGAATAAAAAAGTCCAAAAGATTTATTTCCTGTATCTCGAGAATGAGAATTGGCCACTGCTCTATAGCAACTCATTTGTTTAAAATTCGGGTACTCGAAAGTTCATTATGCCAGTGTGGTGTGGAGGATGAGACTCTTGACCATGTCTTCTTCAATTGTAAAAACCATTCTTCTTTCAAGGGCATGTATCGATTGCTTATTAAAATCACCCACCAGTCTCCCCTTAGTATTCCATATTTGCTGTCTCTCAACAACTCTCGCGTATATTCTATTCTTTATAAGTTTATAGATTTGAATGACTTTAATATATGATATGTCCAGTCCCTTTATAGATAATTCACATCAGTTTAACCATATATCTTAACCCAATCGGCACAAAGCACTCTCTTTAGGGTGAATTGCCTAATACAAAAAAAAAAAAATGTAAAGGCTTTTCGTATTAATATTAATTGAATATATTTCAATAATTTAACATTGCTGTTATCGAAAACATTTTTGTTTTCGATTGTTAATCCATGTTCATAAAAACATTTTTTATGTAATTTTTTTTTTAATTGTTCTAAGATAATAATAAAATACATTACAAGGTGTAATTTTGAAGTAAATTTAATTTTTACGAACTACAAATCTTACGAATCTAACTTGGTGCTTGTCCACATGTATTATTTTTGTCCACCTAATGAAATTACTCGAAAGTTGGAGACATTGGGCATAGTTGAGACAAAATTATCATCTTATTAGCTTACGGGGGGGCGAGTTGTGAGGTTCAAGTAACACCGCGTAATAAATCTCCGCACCACCTCCAGCAAATTGAAAATGCTATAGTTGCATTGGCCTTTAGCAGTTGGAACTCTTGGGTGGTGTTCACATAAATAAACAAAAATAAAGACACATGTTTATCAAATTGTATTTTTGACCACCTATGGTTGGTGTTTGGACACAGACGATGGATGAAGGCATAAGGCATAGGTGAGACAATAGTATCACCTTATTGGCTTACGGAGGGGCGAGTTATGAGGTTCACGTAACACCGGGTTATAAATCTCCACGCTTCCGGCCAGGCCAAGAAATGGTCTATTACCACGCAATTTCAACCCCGTTTAGGGGTAATTTTGCGGCGAACAAAATCCAGAGACATTGAATTAGGACGGTGAGTTGTTTTATTTACAAAAAAAGAATGACTAAGAATGAGAGACTATAATTATTACAATGTCAACAAAGAGACACTTGCACTCACTTATATAACTACAACCTACATTATTCATCCTATTTCATGCCGTCTATCTCAAACGAAATGTAAATTGCACTTTGATACTGAAAATATGTAATCGGGGTAAAAAGTATGTATGTTTACGGTGTGGGAATTTTTTTGAAGTCATCCTTATCTCCGGGAGATTGATTTTGTCAGAATTTGATAAAAATCAACTTAGATATTGCACAAAAATCTCATATGGGTTAATCAGTTTCTCAAAGTTTGTTTGAAAAAACGGAGAGTTTTTGGGACCACCCCACATTAGCAATAATAAAGCGTACGCCAATGGAGAGGTAATTTTTACGCTTTGAACTTAACCGTAATAATTAAGGTTTTGCTGTTAAAAACCTTTCCAGTGGTGTATCAACAATTAGGGTGGGTTCAGGTTTCATACATTTTCGCTCATTCTCCTCTGATAATGGGAGGACCTATCTAGTATAATTTGCACCAGCTTCAAAGAACCAGTGAATTATACGTTTGGTTGTTTTAGGATACGGTGTCGTAAATAGGCCATTTTTCTGTTTTGTAGTATGCAAAACAGGAGATTAAAGACGTTAAAAAAATTCATTTCTTCATTTTTATTTTTTAGAACCTCATAAATAATATCCTTAGTATCTCAGATAAAATCGAAGGTACGATGCTGTAATCAACGTCCGTCCCCAGTACAACATTTTTTTTTGTTTAAAATGTGATTTTTGTGTGATTTATTCAAGAAAAAAAAATTCTTTCCCAAATATATAGTTTTTGTAAATTTGCGGAATAATGGGATATATGCTGCCAAGGTAAGTAAAAACACAGTGTCTCCCTTAAAAGTCTCACGGAAAACACTGTGTTTTTATTTACCACGACTTTATGGTACTGATTCTTACTGTATTTTTATGAATAGAGTCTCAACTGCTCCCAACCATCTGGAACCAGTCGGAATATTTATAAATTATATTGAAATTTCATAAAATAAGTCTTTTGAAAATTTTTGGTTTTGTATTAAGAATATTCAGCTAATTTACAAATATTCAAACCACAATAAAATATATTAAATGAAAAAAAAAAAAATTCTTATTAACCACTTTTTATCGCAATAATAAAAACTAATAGGTTTCGCTTATCTCAAACATCATCGGGGATATTATATTATTATAACTGTTATAATATAATAGCCCTGATAAAGCTTGAGATCTACGAAACCTGGTAGGTTATCATTTATTAATTCAATAAAAAGTGGCGCATTACAGAGTGGCTTTTTACGTTTAGTGTATAATGTCCCACCCCAACTTATTTGCTTCCTTCAAACAAAAAAGTTTTATATGTCAATAGTTAGGAGTCAAATCGAATTCAATTCATTGGATTGCGCAATTCACAAAATATTCTTAAGTTTTATTCACTTTAGATGGGTATTAATTAGAAGGAAAAGATTATCATATATTCAGATTATCAACTGTGTCGACTAAATTTATTTTATTTATAAGTTAATTACAATAATTTCAATAAAAATAATTCTGAAATATATTTGAGAATCCAAACTTTATATCTTTCCGTGTGCCTCGCAAATTAATATCTACCGTATTATTAGGACAACTCCGGAACAATACGGAATCACAGTTGTATTGCAGCATACATAATTTGAGTATGTTGTAAGTGTTTGAAAGATGTTGTTAATATGTTTAATCGCTTATCATAATCACTAATCAAAATCAATAAATAAACAGGTTTTAATAGAATGAATAACAATAAATCTAATTAAACAAAATTCTTAGATCTGCTCGCCCATTTAATTTATTTATTGTAGTATTCTTCATTACTGTATTTTTTTGTAATATTGTTATTTTTAAATGTTTTCTGTATTAAGAAAATAAACGGGTTAAAGCTCAACTGGGTGTGAAATTAAAATAAATAAATATTATATTCCCAATTATGATATATTGTGAGGCTTAAAGTATTGGTGAGGAGAGAAATGTTGAGAAGTACCTGTCTATTGCGATCTTTTTACCAAACAAGGTTTAAGTAATTTCAAGCAACTTGTCATTTCTTAATGGTGGTCGTTCATCAAAACAATTTTTTTTATGTAAACACAAAATTGCACCCTACCTTAATCTGACGGTACGGATATTTCAAAGTTCCACATATTATGATGAAAAAAATCATGGAAACTAAAAATTGTTGCATTTTTTGCATTGAGATAAGTTGCACATAAATAATTGGCGTCTTGTCCTAACCTTTCGGTACAGATATTTCAAAGTTTCAGATAGATTTCATGCAGATATGTTTTTTTTAAAGAAATTATTAAAAATATATATTATACCAGTATGATCGCTATTGTCTGGGCAAACCTGTCTGGTAGAAAATAATTAATGAAACAATAAAGACAGTTTATGATCACAACAATTATGTTTTTAAAACCGATTAACAGTTTCACAAAGAAAACCATTAAAAATTCAAGCTTGTTCTTTGTGAAACTGTTTGCGATGTAATCCATGCGAATTTAAGATTTTTAAAACTAAATTGTTCTGCGCACGTTAAATCAAGGTATAAAAAAAGGTATTTTAAATCAATGAATTCGACAACATTCATAAATTACGAATTTTTGGGATCTTTGATTAGGACTTTATATATATTTTTTAAATGTCAAATATTTTATTCCAAATCAGTTAAACACAATTTTTGAAAATGTGATAATGTTACAGACACAAAGTAAATTTGTTAACCTAAATTTGTTTTCTGTGTCTTGTATGAAAGAGTGCAAAGTGCTTAACCTACTGATTTTCTAAATGAATAATGGCAGTTGCCAGGCTCGTTTTGGGGTCGCGTCTCTTGGTTTGAGAAACATTAGTCTACAATTCTAGATTCTAAATAAAACAGAAGTTCTCAAACTTTTTAAATTGTAATAAATATAATTGTTTTTGAAATAAAACCCCACTTTGTTAGTAGTATAAAATTTGTGTGACTGGTAGACGTTTCGTGAAGGACATTTCTCCGATAAGAGCCGTCTTCCGAAAGGAGAGGACGAAGTTTTTCGTCAATATTTTCATAGAATTCATTGCTTCGACAAGTCGCTCGCCTCTTGTTTTACATAATCTTTATTTTTATTATCTTTAATCTATCTTATAGTATTTAAAACAAAATTTTAAAAATGCTTTTGTATTATACAATATACATTGTTTTAACTGTACTTAATTGGATCGCGTGTGAGTAATATACAAAATATAATATTAAAAATATACTATGGCATTTCAGTGAACTCAACTCTAGTAAATATTTCAAACCTAATAACTGATTGGCTTTGCATCTACATAATTAAGACGTCAATGGGCGGTTTCCTACGTAAAGATATGTAACTGATTTACTTTAAACAGTGATTTCTAATATTATTCGGAATAAAAAGTGTTGCTGAAATTTTGGTCTGCAGTAATATTTTGTTGTGGTTTTATTTTCAATACACATTTAGGCAGTTTTAACCATAATCTGTGAGATAATTATATTTTCATTATTTCAATTGAAGTCCAATTCTGCTGGTGCTATCTATACACTCTAATGTTCATTGTTTTTTTAATAAATTTTATTAGTCTTATTTCTTCTCTAAAAATAGCAAGAATTGTAATAAAATGCTTATTTAAATTTAACATTTATTGTAGGTTACTGTTTGCGACACCTGACCAACATGGTATCCAGTTTCCAGTAACCACATATCTCTGGCGTCCGAACCTTCTGATAGTCACTCGGCTTTATCTTGTTTGGGCAGGTAAGATCGCTTAGGCCTGATTGAATATGTCCGAAAGGTAACATTAATTATTAGACGTTTAAATATGGGTACCCGTATGTACCCCCTTATTAACTGACAGTACATTGTTTTGAAGAACCTGTGAGAGGTAGGTACTACCAATTTCATTCATTTAACTTAAGTATTTAGAGGTTTGCAGTTAGTTACCTTGACAAAACGGACAGATCAATGTTCGCAATAATTGATATAATTTTTTTTTAGTAAAAGACAAACAATTCTGGTTTCCGAATAGCCTGACACTATTTGATTTTCTCCTACTACCATAAATATTAACCAATATGTTTCTTGTGCGGTGATGGAAGAATATGCAGCAGAGAAATTAAATTAATGACGCCTGGACGGGAATCTCACACATTTGTTCATGCTACTAACCAATCGCATTCGGTAGTGCTGTGTGTGTTTGTAATAATGAGAAACTATAATGAGTGCGAACATCGCCTTTTATGATATTTTTTTACCGTGACCGGTTTTAGCTTATAATGGCTACTAACACACGAATTATTTTCCTTAGAGCAAAGATGCCAGGTAGATATACTGTGTTTGTTCTACAGATATTGCGATAAAAGGTTATCAAATATCTGTCACAAGCAATCCCTTTGATACCGGTGCAAAGTCGGTAGACACATTCTCAACATTTGTACACGGTTGATATTTGTACACGGTTGATATTTGTACACGGTTGATATTTGTACACGGTTGATATTTGTACACGGTTGATATTTGTACACGGTTGATATTTGTACACGGTTGATATTTGTTCACGGGAACTGGTCGATTTTAAGACTCGCTATTGTGCTCAACAACTCGGCTATACGACAGTTTTTTATTAAAATTATTTTTTTCTAAAATAGTGCGTACAAAGAAATATTTTTTCAATTTATATTTTCTCTGTATGTTGTCGGGAAAAGGAGAGGAAATTGAGTTGACTAGAAACTAATTTATAAACACGAAGAAAATATGAATAATAAACATGCCATAAAAACCCTTAATAATCTGAATGGTGGTGCTTTAACATTTTTTTACTTATTTTGTGTGGCATGGAAATCAGAAACTAAAATAGCATTGACACCGAAGATATAAGCTTTTGAAATAATCTAAATCCATTGGCGCTTCCTCAAAATACTAAAGTTACGAGAAGGGTAATATATTAAATTAAATTATAATTAAAATTTAAAAGAAAGACAAACATTCCCGGGTTACGAATAACCTGACAATATTTGAAAATCTCCTACTACCACCACAGTAAGCTGAAAATGTTGCGTGTGTTGTGATGGAAGACTTAGCCAGCCGAGGAATTGAACACACAACGCCTGGGTATATACCACGCAGTGCAACTTTTCAAAGGAAAAACGTTGAACCTCTTGACTGAATATTATCCTGATATGTTTTTGCTGAGAAAACAAAGAAAAAAAAACGAATTTAACCAAGCATGGTAAACAAAGGAATTTTTTGCTAAAATGAACGAAAGAAACCATATGCCTGTCCCCAGGTAAGCTTGGTTTTTATTGAAAATTTAATTAATGCTTAGTAACTGGAATTTAAAAAAAAAAATTCTCAATGCACGATGAAAATTAAATTTTCTTTCAAAATGTTTTTTTGTTTAGTTTTTCACAACTTCACAATTAAGTAGGGTCTGGTGGTGAGATTTAGTCAAACGCGTCAGATTCCTTCCCAGGCGTTGTATATTAAAGTTATAATTACTTATGGTCTGGTGGTGAGATTCAGTCAAATGCGTCAGGTTCCCGCATGAAAAAATGTAAAATCGCTGTGTTAAATTTTTGAGTCAAATAATATAAAGTTTATTCCAATTTTATTAATGTTATCTGACGACATAGCTCACAAGATCGTGCCGTGGCCTTACTTGCAAAGTACATCGAATTTTATGTATTTATAGTATTCGCAAAAAAAAAGTTCGGCATTAATTTTATCATTTCCAACGAGAAAAATAAATTTTTCGACTTTATCATCCCAATAATCGAATAACCAAACTTTAAAAAAAGTTCTTTAAAAACGCAGTTTTTTGTCAAAGCTCGTTGCAGTAAAAAGCTTTGATACAAATGCACAGCTATCGCTGCGCAAATTTGCGCAAAAAGCCATCGCGAAACCTGCGCAAAGGTAGTACTCCCACACTTGAGGCGAGCTTTAAGCTTCGGTTAGTTTCAGTTGGTCCCTACGTTTCGTACAAAGCGGACGTCTTTCTAACTTATTTCTAATAACACAAACTGTTAAACTTTAGAACTGGAAAAAGTCTCACTTCTAAACTTTCACAAAAATTCCGATCTTTTAAAACAAACTATTTTCTTTTGAATTTAGATTAAAAATTTTCGAACTTTAAAATTTTATTTTATCTGTGCTTGAAGTGATTTGGAAAGCAATTATAAATTAATTGAAATATAAACAAATAAATTAAGAAAAATATATTGTAAAATATTTTTGGGTGGAAGTCTTTTATTCCGCTTGTAGTTGAGTTGTTTAGGGACTTACTTATGATAACGTTCTCTTGTGATGTTTGTGAACGCTGCTGATACTGGGAGGACAAAAATAAACGGCATGTAAGTGATTTCATTAAATTATATTTTTAACAGCTTTTAAAATTTTTGAATTCATTATATGTATAAAATTTTAGAATTAGAGAGAATTCAACACTATTATGTTTATGTTTCCTACAAGCACATTATAATGTTATTTGTATTGTTATTTGCACATTATAATGTTAATGGTATAGTGTGCAATGTACGTACCTGCGTAGTAAATAACTTGATACAAAAATAACTTTAAAAAAAAAAAAATAATGCTATTGGGAATAACTCTTTCTTATATTTTTTGGAATTCTTAGGAAATGAAATTGATTTTAAAATTTTTTCGAAAGGTCTAATTTTCTTGAAAACTTCTAATTCATCCTCGTTGGTCGTTTTAAAATTGTGTGTTTAAGTTTTTGCTGTAATTTACAAACAAAACAATAAAGAAGAAAAAAAGTTTAAAAAATAATAATATATATTTCATTATGAAACAGATGGTTAATCTAGCTGTACTGCTCACTCAGTACAATAATATATTTCATAAGAATTTCGCTATGAAGCTAGTAAAATATTATCGAGCAGAAAAGGAAATTCTAAATAAAATAGTATTTTTCAAGTATTTTAACAATTTTCAATTCTATTCAATAAATACATTAATTTAAGCACTTGTTAAAAGTCTTTAAAATGCTTCTTTCGCTGCCGATAAATTAAAATGGGTTCAAACATATTTTTGTAATTTATTCATTTACCCTTCAGTTTCAATTTATCTTGTATTTTCACAACGCGTTGCATATTCAGAAATAATACCGGATTGTTGTATTTATTTAACAGTTAGATTGTTCAATTAAACATACATTTTTAATAATATTATACAACGTGTCCGAGGGATCATGAGTTCATTTTAACTAACTTCTGGAAGGGATTCTGAATGATAATACAAGTACGACAATAAATACATTTTAACTAACTTCTGGAAGGGATTCTGAATGATAATACAAGTACGACAATAAATACATTTTAACTAACTTCTGGAAGGGATTCTGAATGATAATACAAGTACGACAATAAATACATTTTAACTAACTTCTGGAAGGGATTCTGAATGATAATACAAGTACGACAATAAATACATTTTAACTAACTTCTGGAAGGGATTCTGAATGATAATACAAGTACGACAATAAATACATTTTAACTAACTTCTGGAAGGGATTCTGAATGATAATACAAGTACGACAATAAATACATTTTTTAGAAATTTGACATTTTTAGGTACTGTTCTGATAAGTAGTTGAATGTTTGGTGTGGAAAAAAATATTTCTATGGAAATATATTTCTGTGTGAAAACACCTTTTTTAAATCGCTTGTACTTCCACCATCAAATAGAATAACTTCTCCGAGTAAGTGGTGTTTGCAGCCTGGAATACATAAACTATATTATATAGTATCGCTTCTTCAAACGCATTTTGTGAAAAAACGCCGTTTTCATTTAAAATAATCAACACATAGTTTTAATTCTATACAAATAATTTATAAGTAAATATTAAAGTAAGAATAATGTATACTGTTAATGAATTATATATATTATAGAGTTTCGTGAAAACCTCATTCTGTGATGAGGTGTTTGATATAGTATTCTTTGTTTTTAGTTTTTTTCTTAACCGAAATATTGCATGTACTCTTGCTCTGTAATGAAATAATAATAATTTTCTTCAAATGCTTACATTTTTGATCGTTTAATCTTAAAATACTAATGATCCATCAATAATGCCATGAACGCAGTGTGAAACTACAAAATAACTTTAACTGTATTTCAAATACAAATAAAACACACAAAAACTGCTAATTACACATTGACAGATGTTGCGGTTTGCAAATTGATCAGTTTTGTGGAATGGAAAACTAAAATTGTAATTTAAAAGTCCAGAGAAGATCCGCAATTCTACAAAGAGTAAGGAATGAAATTTTATTTTATGGAATTTGGGCACTATGTACGTTTGAACTCAATATATTGAACTTTGAACTATTAATTGTTTTCTAAAAAATACTTTTTTACTTATTTTGGTATTATTCAGTAATTTTTCGAGAAAGTTAAAAAAAGTAATATATTCTATCTGCACTCTAACAAGCTGATATTAGAAATCCGTGGAAATTATGAAACCTTTTTAAATGGAAAAAAATATTCCCCTATAACGAATCATCCGAAAATACTTCCTTGTACTATCAATATTTGCGGAAATTATTATTTGGAAGACATTGCTAGCGGATGATTGAACATGTGACACCGTCGCGGATACCAGACGCTTTGGCAAGCTCGATCATCTAGTTGGCTCATTAAAAGAAGCTCTTTGCCATTGAAATAAATCAATGTATTGTGTACATTTTATTTTCAATGCAATTAGCCGTTTGCACGTAAAGTCGGCGGTGAAACTAATTACTTTAAGAAAAAAGGTTTTTTAGCACATATTATTTCAGCATAATATTTAGTAAATGAGGAAAAAGGAGTCTTTTTGTTTCTGTCCGGAAGAAAGTAGGTTTTATTTATCCATTATCCTAATTGTAGGGATGCTCTAAGACTCCACTCGACCATGGAGCTAGTTTTTGATGGATCGTTTATATAATCCTGTTTTATGTTGATACGTCATGTTCAAGGAGGAAACCAACATTATGAGATAAAACATAGCTACATAGTTGTCATCAAATATTTTCAGTATTCAAAGCACATTTCGCTCATGTAATTTAAAAGGACCAGATGTGCGAAAATCGCGATTTTTTAGTTAAAAATGCTGAAATGTCCGAGAATTCACCAAATTTGCTGTGTAAAAAGACCAAATCGGATATTTATACAATTACACCTTTATTGTATGATATGTTTCTTTGCAATTATTACTATTTAAAAAAATATTTTTGATGTAAAAAAAAAATTATACCGCATACGGAAAAAATCTGTTTGATGCAGATTTTTGACAAATATTAGAAAAATTCTCAAATGATCTTCAGACACCGTTGTTAGCTTTCAGCCTTTCAGCCCCAGTGTTAATTCAAATTAACATGAACTATGTGATTTTTTTTACCGTAACGGTGGTGATTTAGAAAAGTCATGTTTTTGTTTTCTTATAGCTTGTAGTCTTTTTTGTGTCGTCTTTTTTTTCTGCTCGGTTGAAATCCTTATTCTCGCCACAAAAACGATAAATATTTTGACATCTTCTGATTGTGAGTTTCATCGAATTTCTGCCGTCGTTGATCACTTAATTTAAGGTGAGATATCAATATTTTATACTCGACTTATAAATATTTTAACGCATTAAGATGTGTTCTATAATAATAACATCAGTTCAATTCACTGATCAGTCATTTCCCAGATTATTGTAAATGAATTTCAATGTTCATTCAAATTAACACTGGTAGTGACGGACATGTTTTCGACTAGTATGGCGAATTTTTAAAGATTTATTATTCTAGATTATTTCTTTATTCTTGAATGAATTTAAGTTAAAATGTTATTTATTTATTTATTTCATTTAAACGCCCATAGGGATTTTACATACAATGCAATTATGTTTTTTAAATAGAATAACAGTAAAGAGTTTACATAATATATAAGAATATACAGATTACATAAAATATAAGATTTAACAATGCATAGGTTAACAAAATATAGGTAACATGAAACAAGAGTTTACGAAACTTAGGTAACATGAAATTTAAGTAAATGAAATAAAAATATATGATCTGCCAATATCCTCCAAATCAATTGAATAAAAAAGGATGAAATTGTTGTTCACATTAGCCTATAAACTATGTAACTCTAATTAACAATCTCTATTACGCAAGATTAGGATAAGAATCGACAAAAAGTCTAATAGAAAAACATTTAGTTAAGTATTACAATATTAAACCAAGTATCACAATATTAAGTCAAGTACCACAATATTAAACCAAGCATTATAATATTAAACTAAGTATTACAATATTAAGTTAAGTATTATAATATTAAACAAAGCACTATAATATTAAGTTAAGTACTATAATATTAAACTAAGTAATATAATATTTATTTATTTACACGTATTTTGTAGAGTAGTAGAAATAGTTCGCACATACTCCGTTTAATGATTGCCAAGTTCATATTTGACATACAGATTTAATAATAATGTGTTTATAGGCTGATAGACATTCAGTACCGTTAGTGTTCACGCAATATTTATTTCCTGCACTGTGTAGTCGGTTCATTACTGAATTTATTTCTGCTTTGGTACCTGCAATGTTACAATGGTAAGGTACCTTCTGACGAACCGTTCTACTAGGCACATTTATACCTTAGAGATTATCAATACATTAAAAATGTGCATTTTTGACATGAAACATTTATTTTTATTACATTAGTGTTATGTTTATTTTACGTTACTATTTTAAAAATATCCTCTGATGCCAAATATTAATCCAAATTAACATTGACTAATTTAAAAAAAAAAAAAAACAAAACTTTTCAAATATTTTTTTCTGAGGTATATATCAAGCATTACATATTTTATATATGTGGAAAAAACAACTTAATTTTGGAAAAAAACTGTTGAAAAAAAAAATTGATTTATGATGATGAAATTTAGTGATGTGAGTTTTACCCAACAGATTTCCTAATTGATGACTGGAAGTAGAAAATGTAAATGACAATTTGGTCTCCGGTGAATTTTTTTTATTTTTTATATGACATCCAAACAAAAACATGATTTCTCTCACACGCTCCCACTGATAAGTTTGATTGTTTTCAAGGCCCACTTGTACCACTTGGTACACACCACATTGCATAATAAGGGTCGAGGCGGGAAGAGTGGAGGCGAATCTGCTGATATTTATTTCTTGATATATGATAAAAATCACCAAAAACCGAAATTCAATATTCCCTTTATTTTGCAAATAGTGATGTTATGTAGTTATTTAACAGTAAAATTGTGGTAAACAGTAGTATATAAAATGGTGAAAGAAGTCGGAGGCGCCTGAGAGAGACACTATTAATAGGGAATAAGCATTTGTTTATAATAAAATTCAATAATTGAGGTTATAATGAAACATAAACACTCTTTTAAATATTACTGTTAGTTTATAAAAATAATTCGCTGAAAAACGAATTTCATTTTCCTGAATAATTTGTATTTTGTTTGGTGTTTTGACGTAGGTTCCGCCTGTATAATTTGCTGGCCGCCAACAATAACTGTCACTGGGATATTGGATCACCTAGAGAGGTTGGAGGATGTGACGTAACAGTCGCTCTCTACAACATTCTTTCATTTTTGAGGCATTTTTAAAGAAGCACATAAAGTTTTCGCAAAAATACATTTTCGTCGACATAAACACATAAAAAATCCGTCATTTTCGTAATAAGTAGTTATTGAAATTTTTAACTTATTGTCAATATGACTGTGACACCTTTAAATGAGGAGAATTTTGTTTGGAATTTGAGAAAAGGTAAAGTTGAATCTGGTTATTCTAATCATTTCACTTAACTTAGTAAATTTTTTCTCAATTTTTATCTTCACGATAATAATTATTATAGTTCCACTTTTTTCCATTGTGGTAGCGTGGATCGACGAGGAACTTACAGAAGAAAATTTCTTCAAGTTTTTGTTAAACGAAGTGGAAAGAATAATTGTTGGAGATAAGATCTCTAATGAAGTCAAAGGAGGAAATCTGAACGTCAAAGAAAGCCTTACATATTTCAAGTAGTTTCTCGCCTGAAAAGTTTTCCCAAGCAAATAGAAACCTGTAAGAAGAAAAACGTCCCATGTGTTCCGAGATACGGAAAATTCTCCTGATAATGGAATTATGGGATAATTTTCTCTGTGATGTTGGAAATGTTGGAGATGTTGGGGATATTCTACCTAGATGTTGGAGATGTTGATGTTACTTTGTGTGCTGTTGTGATAACATTATCGATAGTTGTGTTTAGAAATTACAGCTACTGGCAAATAGTGGACAAAAAAGGTCAAATACTTAGAGTTATCTTTACTCACAGAGAATGGATATTATTTTTTGAGCTCCGTGGAATGGGTTGGGGTTACGAATTTAAAAGCGAAATGAAAACAAAATATGGTTCATCCCAAAATGAAAATACACTACGATGTATTTTTTTTATTGAATGCTTTAAAAAAAATTTATAAATGATGTTATATAGATAACCCCTGATTACTGATACCTGTTCTGAGGTCTACAAATATATTTATTTCTTTTCCACTTTGTCTAAATGAAATGTCCTTCCGTAATATTGTTGATATTACATAAGTATTTTTTAATTCAATATTATTTGGTAATGTGAGCCTCACTCAGTGCGGTATTAATTATATTAATATAATATGGTTCCCTCCACTAAGTAGTACTTCAAGTCTGTGTCGGCTATGGCTTTGAAATCGAGTTGTAGTTTTAAATAGTTATATCTTTGTTAAGTGACTAAATCTGACTCCCAGCATACCTCTTCTTCTGCCACTCAGAATGTTCTCTCAGTACCTGCTCATCGAACGTTGCTTGAAATGGCTATATTTGACAGCTACCGTGGTTAAGTGGTTACGATCCTTGGCTACGAATCCCGAGATCACGGGTTCAAATCCCGGCGTGCGCAAGTAAATTTTAGTAATAAATTTTATGCTATTTCTTCCTTAAAAACAATATTTACTATATTTGCCGTTCGTTCCAGAAGGGTAAATACTTTTAGCATCGTCCTGGCGAAAGAACACGATTCAGAATCAAACCGTTGTTGGAATGGCTTTAGTTGTATTTGGTGACCAAATCTCAATAACCAGGTACTTCTTCACCGTTCTCTTCCTCTTCCTCAACCCCTTCTCCTTACTTACTACATTTAGCCTCGCAACAAACGCATCCAAATAATTCGGAATGCCGTAGTCTTACTGGCTCCAAATAGTTTTACTGGCTCCAAATAGTCTTACTGGTTCCAAATAGTCTTACTGGCTCCAAATAGTCTTACTGGTTCCAAACAGTCTTACTGGCTCCAAATAGTCTTACTGGCTCAAAATAGTCTTACTGGTTTCAAATAGTCTTACTGGCTCCAAATAGTCTTACTGGCTCCAAATAGTCTTACTGGCTTCAAATAGTCTTACCGGCTCCAAATAGTCTTACTGGCTCCAAATAGTCTTACTGGCTTCAAATAGTCTTACCGGCTCCAAATAGTCTTACTGGCTCCAAATAGTTGGGGCCATTTAGGATTCTTGTGTGATACACACATTAAAAAATAATAATGTCATTTTCAAGTACTGCATCTGTAAACTAGTTTATTCCTAACCTACCTCTTCCCCATCTCTTTACGCATTCCCACTCCATTCAGCGATAATACAACATTAGGCTCCGTTTTATTCTTATTATTTCCAATTTTAACAATATTTTTTTCTTATCGTGTGGATAATAATATCCCGTGTAAATTCTCTCATTATCACCCTTCTTCAAAAAGAATTTCTTGGAATGTATTCGTTTATCAACCAAATCTGACCGGCCAGTAACATTATTCTCTCATATCTTTACCACCCCAGCTCTGTTCACTTAAAAATATGCATTAATTAGAAATTTTTAAGTTCCACACCGTCACCGATACGTGGTTGAACTAGAACGTGACATGACATAAAATAAATTCTCTTCAGTTTTTACTTGATTTGCTATGAAAACTACAGCACAGTAAATTATTTTCTGTTTTCAATCGCAACTAGCTCATAATCGCTGGAAGCATTGATAGCGGTGACCTTAAATGCTAATGCGAAAACTCAATAATGAATTGTTTAATTGTGAATAATTCACAGCAGTTCTGGGAAATTTTCTGTCTGAATTATTTTAGTAACATACTGTACACGTCCAAACTTTTGCCCACCAGTGTTATTTGAGAATATGTATGAAATATTTTGATATCGGTTTGTTTGGCGCAATAATATTTATTTAATGAACCACTAAGGCCAAGTTCTTATGAATGCTGATACCTATACTCAAAAGATGTTGTTTCAAGGAACTGGCAGAAAAAAAAGGATTCATGGAACTAAACACTGCAGAATGTTTTAATAATGCATAGGTCATCAGTTTGTTTGCCACAATAATGTTTATTTAATGCACCACTAAGCCAGGCTAGGTTCTTATGTTGGAGTACTGATACCTATGCTCAAAAGATATTGTTTCAAGGAGCTGGCAGAAAAAAAAGAATTCAAGGAACTAAACGCTGCAGAATGTTCGAATAATGCATAGGTGTATTAATTACACATTTTTTTGTATTTCTTGGTCATTAACTATCTAAAATTTTCTAGACATTTCGTTTTGAACAGGTTTATTTCACATGTATATTATTTTTATTTATTTGCTACCGCGTAGTCAATAAAAAATGTAGAAATCATAACAGCTAGTAACAACCTTATATATAAAAAATCTTATTTATAAAAGCAAATTATCTTTAATTATAAATAATTCCAAAATAAAAATTAATAACAGAATGTTTCTAATAAATTCAAATAAAATGATATATATATATATATATACTTAAAATTCTAATTAATCTCACGCACAGTATGTAGATATGATTACTAGACTACTGAAGTTAGAACTTCTATACTGGCTACTGTAGGTATGCCTAATAGACTAATGACTACTGTAGGTATGACTACCAGAAATTTTAAAACTAGAATCAGGGAACATGAACTCAGTTTACAAAATAATAACTATTCCGAGTTCACTTGTTATGCTGACACCTCCCACCTTTCTACCCCCCCCCTCCACAAAATTACCCATCCCAATACCCTCACCTAATAAAATGTAATCATTTTGTACTTGCATAATTTTACAGTTAGTTTAAAGATTGCTGGTGATTGGCACGGATGTGTCGAAACCGGTATAAATAAATAAAAATCATGAAACAAATGTACGAGTACATGTAAAATAAAAGTCATTGAAACAAAGTATCATGTCGATGTACACGTCTGTGCTAAAACCACTGAAGATATAAACCGATAGAAGTATGTCGTGAGAGTGTCCAAGTGTCTGGTCTCTCCAAGTAAGGAAATTTCAATTACTTCTGATGAAATCGATCCAGCTTTCTCAAATGTCTAAATTCTTTCTTGAACAGATTATCAACAAACGGCATTGTCTAACTGAATCCTGGGAGTTGTGAAATTTGACAATATCCGTTATCTTTCAATACATCCTCCACGATCGAGGGGTAAGGCTTTCGACTAGCAAGCCGGAGGTCACAGGTTAAAATTATAATATTTGATTAATTTGTATTATTTCAAAATATATATATTCATTCAAAATAATACATGGTATATTTGCGGTGGTACGGCACGTTCCAAGTTGGAAGACAATCTCAATATTACCCTGATGTAAGACCACCGTTGAGAATTGAAATGGCTTTTGCTGTGTTTTGTGACTAAATCTGAATTGCCAGGTACCTCTTCTTATACATATCTTTCCCCTCCTTACTACCTTCAGCCTCACAACACATCCCGATTGGTGGTACCATAGTCTCACTAGCTTCAGGTGGTTGGGAGCAGTTTGAGAATCTTCTGCGGTATTCACGCAAAAAAATCCGGGGATTATGTATTTCGTGGGTAAAACATACTCATGTGTGCAGTCGACCAAAATGAACGAGGTGGTTGGGTTCGTTACTATGGACTTGTGCATTTATTTAAAACTTTTAACTCCCAAATCAACATAAAAGCATTACCCTAAGCTGCGCAGATTATTTTGGATACCAGTACGACTATTTATGTTGACGGCCTCAGTATTAGTGTTATTTGACAATTTACTAATTAAAAATAATATATGGCATATTTGCTGTTCCAGAGTAAAAGATACTCTCAGTATAAAATATATTTCGGACTGAGCAACCCCCTCTTAATGTATGGTTGCATTGGCTGGGGATCATCAGAAAGATCAATTCTAGATTCGCTTATGAAGGCCCAGAAATCAATAATTAAAGTATGTATGCGCAAACTATATAGGTTCTCTAGCGATGAGCTCATTAAACAATAATATAAAAAACAAATATATAAAAAAGGTTATTATCCATGTACATAAAAATCTTGACAATATTCAAAAAATTGACCATAAACATATCACAAGAAGCCACACTAGAAATAACCTTATGATCCCAACGAGCAATACGGCAAAGTATCAAAAGACACACACATACTTAGGACCTAAACTGTACAACAAAATCCCCCCTGAGTTAAATATAAAAAATATCAAGTTCAACTCTATCATAAGATTGTAACGATTAAACATCACAAATTAAAACATTAATGAGATATATTATAGACACAGACAAATCACACACTTACTTTCACATATTTTTAGTTCCTTGGAACGGGCAATTTGTCTAGTCAGGAACCAATAATTTCGACCTGATAAGGTACAATATTTTATAATCACTAAAAATATTTTAATTATATCTTGTATCATATTGTACTGTGTGTAAATCTAAAGGAATAAATACATACAAGTATTGCCATGGAGTAAGACCATCATTCAGAATTGAAATGTTGCTTGAAATGGCTTTTGTCGTATTTGGCGACTAGATCTGTTCCTTGATCTGTTACAGATCCTTGTGTGATTTCACATTTAAAAAATATGTATCTTATAGTAAATTAGGAGATCCGAAAATAATTAATCCGAAGGTAATTTAATCGTAGGTAATGAAGAGATATTTGAAAATGTTTTTACTGCCCTCAAAACTGGGAACTGTAAATTAAATGCATGAAAATGTTCAATGAAGTTTTTTGAAAAGTTTTTCCTCGGTAATTCGACAACCGTAAAGATTTCTCGTGGGATTGTTTTTCCAACAACAAAAAAACTCTTTTTCTGTATTTCCAAAAAATATCTGAATTAGAAATTATTACAAAATTATAGAAATAACAGATAACTCGTTTCTGAGACGAAAAACGGGTTTGTTTTATCTAGAAGGCTTCAATTTTCCCATCTTATTATATATAAAATTTATCAATCATGAAACACATCAGTATTTTTTTTAAATATATTATTTGAACTAAAACCTTATTTCCAAGAAAAATATTATTCCATCATCTGAGAAATCAAACAGAAATACAGGTTTTTTTTATAAAATCCAACAAATTAATATTAAATAAAAATTCTAATGCAGATTTCCTTTAAAATATTACATTTTTTATTAAAATCAATGCGTGATTTTTTGATTGCTGAAGTGGAAGAAGATTGATCAAACCGAAGCAAAATAACATTTTTTTCAAGGTAACTTTTTGGGTAAGCAACTTTGTTGGAATTTTATAAAATTTGAATGTAATTAACAATTTTGCCAATAGATTGAATTTTTCACGAGAGATGGAAAGGTTGATAGGGAAATTAAAAGAATGATAAATGTAGGAAATTCTATTGTTGGAGAACTGAAAGAGTTAGTCGATAGCAGTTCATAATGGCGAGCTGATACCAACCCTGGTAAATGGCAAAGAGGCATTGCACTGGCAGAGGAAGTATAAAACTGAAGTGCTTCAACGATAACTACTCAAAAATTAAAGGTATTGTAAGAAACTGCTTTGTATTCATCCTGTTCACATATTATATTTCATAAGTTGAATTCAAGACTTGAAACGCATACTCTAACGAGTTGCGTAAATATAAAAGATACGAAGTTTTCATAGTTTCAACGTGCTTTGCATATTCTAAGAATGAAGCCATCTCGAAATTAATATAATTACATAATATTACAGTCTAGATATTGTACTTTTCCATTTAAAATACATAACTACTTCCATGAAGTATAGTTTTGAACTGAAGAAAATGTTTTCCAGATGGTAGCTATATCTTATTAGTGTAAGTATTAAAACCAATTTCTTATGCCCTTATTTTCTGATGAAAGTTAGATTTTAAGAACCGGAGATAAGCATAACTTTAGTAAGTCTAACCCATTCTAACGATTTGAAAAAGAAAACTCATTATCAGATATTTACATCGCAAAAAAATATGTTTTCACCTGATATGAACTGGAAATTATTTCACTCCGTTTTTTAAAAAAAAGCTGTGCACACAACAAATAGTTGTACAATAAGTTAGTCAGTTCTATATATTCTTTTATGGATGTAAACTGGTTTCAATTTCTTCTTACTTTAAGTGATATTGATTATTTTCAAACATAGGGATTTTTTAAACAAAGGTGAGAAAAAATGGTTATTTAGACACAAGAACGGCCTACAATACAATATGTATCGGATATTCTTTATATAAAAGAAATAACGTATTTTATTTTTGGGATGCACTAAACAGTCTTGCTGAACATTGCAGATTTTGCTTATAAAACAGCATTCTAGAGTGCAGATGTCCTTTAGATGGTTGATGCCATCTGTCCTGGTGGCTGATACTGCAAGGCTGTTGCTTAAATATGGAAGCAGCGCAACTTGGTTAAAGACCCAGAAAATAAACCACCATAACCCTTCTTTCGATATCTCTATTCTATGGGTAAACTAGTCCCAGAAAGGGCTCATATGAATGCCATCGATGTTCGTCCTCTTCCTTCTCACGCGTCTTGTTTGAAAACAAAAAAGACAGAAGATACTAACACGATAACGTCACGTATAACCTTTCGCTATATTACCAAAATAAACTTGCTGACTAGATTTTTTTATGTAAAGTGTAATTCTGTGTACGATGAGAAATAATACAAATTCGTACCTTTTGCATTGCAATAATGCACAGGATAAGATAAGAGAAAACCTAAAATATCTTCTCATGTCCAGTAGACAATGTTTTTGTGTAAACTCTAAGCTTTACGTTAGTGTTTACCCAAGCAGGTAATGACTTGGCTGGTCGGTGCTTCGAATCCAAATCGCAAACTCTCTAGTGCAATGTGCCCTACCTCCCTAGGGTAGTTAGGCATTATCACATAGTTTCAACGAGCATATACTGCTGGCTAGTTTCCCAGGCCCGGATTTACAAACAGTATAAATAGGCTTTAGCACACTGCGCCTGAAAATCAGTGGGGTGAAAGAGATAAAAAACTATTGAAAAATTAGAGAATCTGTTCTGAAGTTTAAGGTCGGAAATACTTTCCTAGGTTACCCTTAGTAATTTAATTCAAATTAGGCTGAACATTCTCAATATTTTTTACACATACATTCAATAAAATTGTCTTTTTACGGACTTCCCGCATCCTTGCGTGAATTTCCGACTTTTTGGTGGAAAGTTAGATTCAAACAGTTGCTTATGGTGTGGCAAGGGCTTGTGTAAGGCTTGTGATTAGCTGTAATTTACGGCGCTTTCCCGAACCGTAAATTGTGTTCAGGAGATGGGAGATTGAAACAATTGTCTGCACAATTGATTTAGTTTATTTGTGAGGACGAATTTTATAGTTTACGTAGAACGCGGTGACGGTGGCAGAAAGAAGGTAGTACTGGCGGTTGAATCGAACGCTAAAACGGGAATGAAGATTCCTCTTGTCTTGCTCGCTTGCGTTAAGCAGCGGATTAATTCGCTTTAATATTGCCACATGTGAGGGGAAATAAAGTAGTCCCACAATAGTTTCACCTCTTCCTCACATTCAATAAATGCTGGTGTCAAACTGTGATCGGTTCTATCTCTGACTTTGTTTTGTTGCACATCTATGACCTCTTGTCATGTGTACTTATTCATTGCTACGCGGATGACAGTAAAGTCCATGGTAGCTTTTTGTTGGACAAGCCTCCAAAGGATACACAAGAGAATGAACAGTTATCTCGAAAGAGTTAACTTATTTTTTTATTCTTAAATATATTTGTATTACAAAGGTATAGTATATTGTCCCCCACAATAGAAGTTCACCTTTGTTGTGGAGGACTTTTTCAATTGTAAAGTTATATAATACTAAGAAAATACAGTGAAGTTAGTTACACAGAGAAACAATAAAAATTAAAATATCAAATCGATTTTTCCATAGTTATAACAACAACAAAAAAGTGAAATATAAAAAAAATTAAAAATTAAAAGTATGTAGCCAGTTCCATATGTGTTTTTTGTATTCTGTAAGATTAGATGTTTTATATTGTGTTGGAAGTGAATTGTATAGTTTTATAGCCTGGAATCTGTAGTGTTTTTGTCCAAAGGATGTGTTGGTTTTTGGTATTAGTAGTTGGTGTGCATGTCTTGTTCTAGTATTGCGAGAAATTTGTGAAGTTTTAAATGTGTTTAGGTTCTTTTAAAGGAAAGTAAGTATTTGTTTTGAATATAATTTTTGAATCTTCAACACTGGGAATTTTTTGAATATGGATGAAGTGGGTGTTAGTATAGATACTTTAAGTTTTACTTTTATTAAGGTTTTCTGAGCTTTATACAGTGTGTCTATGTATTTTTACTGGCATAGCCCCAGGCAATAATGCCGTATTCCATTATGGATTGTGCTATTGCGAGGTATATATTCTTTATATCAAATATATCAGTTTCCTCTTGGACTAAGAATAAGTTAGTCGAATTTAATGTTGCGAAGTCCCTATTATGTCTGATTAAGTCTAAAAGGGATCGAAATGACAATCTAATTTATTTCAACGGAAAAAATCTTCCCAACATACCTTCCATTGATAAGCTTGGTGTAACTTTAAATGCCCATCGAAGCTAGAGTCAAATTAGCCTCTCAGAATCTGAGCGTACTGTACAGTGTACAGGGCCCGCGAATACTTTAAAAGTAGACAACTGCTAACCCTGTACAAAACGCAAGTGCGCCTCACTGTTGAATTTTGTAGCCACCTCTGGTCTGGAGTCCCAAAATACCTGAAAAACCCAAGACTTATAACTTAATATAATATTGATAATATTAACCTAGAAAAATAAACACTACAGGTATTCAACCTAAAATTATAGCTAGGCAGTACGTTTAAAGTTGATAACAATAATATTCTACTGACTAAATTAATACTACAAAGTACCAATATTGGTTTAACAGCAACAATCATAGAATGACCATACTGACAACGACAAGAGGGATAGTATGAATAATTATTAATAAATAATAGCAAGAAATGAATGAAAATAAATTATTAGTTAGAGTGTAGAAAACGAATTTAACGACTGTAAAATATTAATATTATTGTTAGTTTTCAGATTTTTTGCATTTACTTACTTTCATTGCCATTATTATTGTTATACTTTACCAACATTTACTGTGATCCATTAAAATCTCTACTTTTATTTTATATAAAATTGCTACTTTTGTGATGTATAAAAAAAGTTTAAAATATCCCAATCATTAAATTTTCTGAAAAATTAATTATCGGTATCTGAAAACAAAAAAAGTTCCATCATTTCTAAAATATAAATTATATTTTTTAAATATAAAATACCACGGTAATCGGAAGCTGTTTTATTATTAAAAAGTGATGTAATATGGTGTACGTTGTTGATCAGTGTCCCCAATTACGGAATAGCCAAGGGAGTCTGGTCCAGCCCTGTAGAAACCCGGTTGGTGAATAATTGTAGTCCAGGGTATCATTTGACCGTTGTTTTGGACCGTTGTTTGTTGCTAAGCGAATGTTTGCTGGTCGAGACCTGGTCACGCGTTTGATATTATTTGTAACGCGCAATCCTTGATAATGGTTTCACTAGAGTCTTGCGAATCGAACTAGACCTCCTGACTTTTCGTCACACTTTTAAACAATTTTATTTGAAAATATTTAAAAACCCACCTTTAACGATAAACATACCCTATCATGTTTAGATTATGATTACTGCCATCTACTGAGCGAAGTGGATTAACTGAATCTATAAGGGCGTCTCTATTAATACATAGTTGAATAGTTTACATCAATTGCAATATATTATTTGAATGTTTAGTAAAATTTTTATCTCAAAAGACGTTTACGCGTAATTTTATTGTTATTATTTGAATGGGTGTGCAAATTATCGTGTTGAAATTACAAAAGAAATGGACTTTTTTCCACTAAATCGATTTGAATAAAGTATGAAATGTGCCAAAATTTAAATCAATACGTCAAATCTGCTTATCTCTGCTAGAAACATCTTCGTATTAATTAAGTTATTTGTTCTAATAATCATGTTAATTTAACTGACAGATGTAGCAAAGCAAATAAACTCCCACCTGACTTTACTTACATAGTACAGTCTATACATGTACTTAATTATCATTTTATGTACTGTATTCTATTCATTAATAATTTAGCAAAATATCTGGCACTAACAGCACATGTCAAAGCAGTAAATTAATTACCGACGATATTATTATCTACACAGCAGTAGATTGGTTATATTTCGATTGTGAGATATTATTTATGTCGTGATTATTATTTAGATTCTAAAACTTGTTCATATACGCTTTACCCATAAAAACACAATTCACCTTTAAAAACAATATATTACTCAGACAACCGTCTCTCCTCCCAACTCCGAAATGTAAAGAAACTCATTGATTCAATTTGACAATAAACATCTTGAGAATTATTTTTTAAATTGCCAGAAAGTAACTTTAATAAAAAAAAAAAAAAAAAAACAAATTTTAAACTTCACGTTAAAATATACACTGAATACTTGGCTGATGGCATATTACATAAAAATAACGAACAATGACAAATCCCCCATACACACGAGCCTAGTTTTATTATGATGGTAAATCTTATGTACAAAATTATGTGAAATAATTACTTTATTTTCTGTAAATTATGTTACATTATTTTTTTTTTAATAAATAAAAAAATAAACGTACAGATGTAGTCGAATTATATAAGTAACTTTTAGACCTTTAGGGAGGCCAATAAATGTAAAGATGCACTCGAATTATATAAGAAAATTTTAGATCTTTAGGGAGGCCAATAAATGTAAAGATGTACTCGAATTATATAAGAAACTTTTAGACCTTAGGGCGGTTAAAAAAAATTATTTAAGAAACTTTTTGACCTTAAGGCGGCCAATAAGAGAATAATATAAGACACTTTTTGACCTTAGAGAGGCTAATAAGAGAATAATATAAGAAACTTTTAGACCTTAGAGAGGCCAATAAGAGATTTACTTAAGAAACTTTTAGAATCTAGAATAAGAGAATTAAGAAACTCTCAATTTCGCCTTAGTGAAATACCACCATTCAGAAAAGATATGGTTTCTTGAAATAGCTGTGTTTAGGACCGGATCATAAAAGCCAGGTGCTAACTCACATTCCTTTCCCATACTCATTCCCTTTCCCATCTCTTCAGCTCCACAACATACCCGAATCGCTGATGCCATAGTCCCACTGGCTTCAGAAGTTGGCAACAATTGGGATTCTTGTGCGGTATTCAACCAAAAATGGCTTAAAACATAGTCAATAATACTTATTGAATGAAAAATATTAGTACGTGTTGAATTATTTGGCGGGTTTGGAACAAGCCTAGCTAGTAAGACCAACAGAATGCTCAATTCCTGTTGACAGCATTTATTCTTTCTCGGGAGATTTTTCAATTTTTTTTTCAAAAATTTTAAAAGATTTCAATTTTTTTATTCTATAAATTTTAAAACATTTCAATTTTGGTGATTTTCTTACTGCCATACTAGGCTCATGCCCGTATTATGGTAGTCGTATATGATTTATGTAAGAATAACAAAATAATATATTGTAGAACAGTAATAAAAAATAAGGGAAACGGAAATTGTTATGGTAAAACAAAAAATTAAAAAAATGCATATTATTTAATAGAAAATGGAAATATAAATATTAAAAATAAGATTAAAATACATGCAAAATTGCCCCAAATTATACTGAATAATTTTTTTTAAGACAGATTAATATTATGGTCACATTGTTACATTTGAATTAAGTGATTTAAAAATAAAAAAATGATAGAGTTAAACTTTTTTTTGGAGTGAGTATTTCATATGAATAATTATTTGATATAATAATTTGTTGTTTGTGTTATTATCATAAGGAAATAAAAGGTACATTTATTAATGAAGAAAAATCTTATAATTGAACGTTCGGTTAGCGGTCGGGCGTAACGAGTTCAACAATCGCAACAGATTCCGAAGTACTCCGTTTTCAAAAGAATTCAAGAACGATATTGATGCAATATGTACATAATCAATTTTTTTTCCAGAAGGTATGTTGAAGTTAGGTCAGTCAGCGCAAAAATGGCATAGTCCACAAACTTGACGAGCTGAGATAATTGCGTTTAAAGTTTTAAAATGAGGAGCTTTTTATTAAATTTGCAACAAAACCGTGAAATCTCCAAAAAAAAAATATTTTTTAATTGATGTATCTTCTTCTATTTAATTAATAAATATTTATAACCTCTTATAGATTTAAATTCACTCGTATTCACTCGTACATGAAGTACCCCTTTTCTGATTGGCGAAGTATAAAATTGAATTAAAACAATTCAATTATAAAAATATCAGATTAAAAACGAATTATTATCATTCGGTTACATATCTGTAAAAAATCACTCTATAGAGGATAAATATGTAATACTTGTATTTCGTTTGTATTGTGCAAAATGGTTTCCACAACATAACATTATATCACAAAGTAGTCCCTCCGTTATTATTAACTAAATTCTCACCTTGAATTTATAGCGATACGAGTAGTTCTGACTTGAGTAATATTGTGTAGTAAAGTTGATCGATTTGATTGATTAACTTTACAAATATGGCTCTAATTGTCACATGTCATAATGGACAGTAAAAAGAAACATTATTATTTTCTCTTTGATTCCTGTCACCCCCTCTCCTGTAGGTAAGTCCGGATTAAATACCAAACCATTAGCTTATTGTTATAATATTGAAAATACCTCAATATATCAGATGTGTTCATGACATCTTTTGTGATATTGACTCGACTTGACGGGCAGGAAAATACTTTAACAATATTACTTTCTCCTAAGAAAATATTCAATCAATCACGATGTTGTGTGGTACCCAATACCAAGTAGCTTACTTCATTTCCCAAGAAGGGTATTCCTAAGAAACATGAAAATCTTTCCGAAATATTTCATTAGGCAATATTTAAGAGGTCAAGGCAAAATTATCGGAAACTAATTTTCAAAGACTGTTAACTACAAAGAAAAGGTATTGTATTCTATTACGACTTCTAAATGTATTCGTACAACTTTTATGATTTCCTGTTTTTTCTCGACAAATCCATTAAAATACCAATATTGAAATTTAGTTCAATTGAAACTTATAACTTTTAAGATGTGTACAAACGTTACGACAATAATTATTATATCTGCTCATAAGATTCTCATTTCGGAGCACAATCTGCCTACAGTTTTATATTATGTTTTAGTTTTATTGTTCTTGTTTTGTCTTGTCCTGCTGTTATTATTATTCTAAGTTAGACCATCAATTTGTATAAACAGTATATCAAGTGTTATAGTATTAGATCTGTATTGGGTAAGGCACACTGTAGGAATTATTTTAAGAAGAAGAATACTAAATTATCGGAAACTAAGTTTCTTACAGTAAAGCCCACTTGAAGTGAAATGTCACTAAACTGCGATATATAAATGCCAAATTATATAGCGCATTTAAATTATTATTATTATTATAGTATGTGTACAAACGTTTTAAACATAATAATTATTTATGATGCGCCCAACAGAAAACAGTTGGACTGATCAAGAAATTTTAGACAGAAGAGTTTTGGAAAAGTCATAATATCAGAGCTTACAGTTTGAGGGTTTTTATTAGTATTGACGGTTTTTCTTTTATTTATTTATCTATTTATTCAAACGCCATATAATGGCTTTTACGATACAGTGATAATCGAATCACAAGCGTACAGTGGTAAACAGGATAATAATAGCAATAAATTAAAGAACAATTAATGTGTAAACAAAAACACTGTTGCAAGTGATGCAGTTATTAATGTAAGTGCAGTAAGACAATGCATAATTCAAAAGAAATATATACCAGTGTAACAATAGTTGAACTACTTTATGCTAGGTTTGTATAAGACCTGCCATAAGTCGAAGTATCAGGTGTCTATGATAATAGTCAGTAGTGAGTTTATTGTTACCCACAAAATTAATTGTACTTGGAATAGCTGAGTAGGCATAGCAACTTGGAATTAACAATTCAGGGCTGTCAGCAATTCAATGATACTTATGAATAAGAAATAAATTTAAAAAAAAATAAATGCAGTAATAATATTATTTAATCTTTTAAATAATTTATAATTTCGGCTGTGTAATTTTTACCACGTTTGATTTTTTCGGCTACCGAAGGCATTAACAATTTGTGGTGAGGCCACTTACGAGAGGATATCTATAATGATAATTACACAGCAAAATTTGTTTATAAACACACCGTTATGTATAAATTGAATATTACTTTTATGGAGGAATACAAAAAAAGTTAATTAAAAAGTTTCGGAATTCTTCAAATAAAATTTGATAACAATTAATAAACGAATAGATTTCTAGTTAAGACACAAATCTAATAAAACATTACATTTAAAATTTGGCAAATCTTTATTATTTTCACAGATTTTGAAATAACGATACAATTTATTGTTACAAACACACAATTTATTTTGTTAGTTTTTGGACATCAAGTCTACAATATCCGTAAAAAGAAATTTATTTATTTCCAACAGCAGTTTTTGAGTGGAAACTTGTTTATTTTTTTCTTGGAGGGTATTACAGCTACGAGTTAACACCTCTCAGTATTTTAAACAAAAAAACTATTGTATATTTTATTAAAATGTTGTAAATAATAATAATGTAGAACAACCCGAGTGGCGTGTATTTCCTTTTCACCTTTGAGATTCCCTCTCTTTACCTAAAGGCCCACCAACCGACACCTTTATTCATGATCGTGCTTTTTATGCAACGTCATGTTTTTCAATTTTACGAAATCCCTAACGTATTAGTTTGAGAATCTCAAAAGAACTCACCTCAGGATGATTGACAGTCGATGAACAAAAGCTTTTAACAAGCCCTTAATAATAGGGTTGGCAGATATCTTTTTTAGATCAGAGAGGTCACGAATTCAATTCCTATCGCGTGTACAAAAAGTTAAAAATTGGTTTCCTTTCTTTTGAAAGCAAACTTGCGATTAGCCTTCAAAAAGCCTTAATAACGTTGATGTTTCTATTGTGTTCTGAAATTGCTTAATAAAGACTTTAGCAATAACAGTATAAAAGCTAATAGTGCATTCGTGATAAGCCACAAATTATACATTGTTTATTTGTTAATTATTGTACTGTCACGATACTTAACTTACTAGGAAGATTTTTAAATAACGCATTTGCGATTATTATTTCCCTTACCTTTGGTATACCAAACACATTTCGTGTTTGTAAAATATCATTTTTACATTATTATTCATTGTCATCGCTTTCATATGAATTCTTAAAATTTCGCATGACATTGATAGATGACGATAAAAATTCCAATCGATCGTTCGCAGGATTCTCAGGAAGAAAAACTGACGCGTTCTCTTAGCGAGACCTTCTTTTTAACGATTTTTTTAAAACCACTATCGACGAACCCAACCAAGTAAATAAAACATTCAATATATGTAATAAATGTCAAATGCCTGTATTAATAAGAAATTAAAATATACTGGAAGAAGTTCCAGAGAAAAGTTGTGTATCGGGCTGAACCAGACAAAGAAACTCCAAGGAAAAGCTGTCCGACGAGAAGCTGGACTAGTAATGGACGAAGGCTGCTGAAATAGCCCAGAACAGAGACGCCTCATGGAAGCGATGGGTTCATAAGCCAAAAAGGACATGGAATATTAGATGAGATAAGGCGCTATAAAAATCATCTTATATTATTATTACATATTAAATCTTTGTCAATTTTATTTATTTGATTGGCGATTGCTGTTTTCTTGGCATATAACATTTTGTGAATGTTGATGAACAATTTAATAATCGAATTCAATTAAATTTTATGTAACATCCGTAAATAAATAATGTCTTTGTAAATATATTTTATTTGTAAGCTTAAGCTTCATATATACTATTTCTCGTAGCAACTTATGTACATATGTAATTTAATATTTAGATAAGGAATTTTGAACTTTATGTTTTAAGCTTATCTTTAATTGATTATTTATCTTTTTACTGAGCAGCTGTAAATGGTTGGAGAATTAATACCTTTGTAGCAAAAGACTTTTGATGAAATCATTGCAAAGGACCCTGATTTTTACAATGAACTGGCGTTAAGGTCAATAGAGATGTAAATATATATATTTTGTCTCTTTCTGTATATATTTATTGAAATATAAAAAAAATATATACGAACAACAATGATCTGAAGCAGATGTGTTTCTAACGGAACTATACTACGTGCTATAGGAAGACTACAAAGATCAACCTATTGAAGGAAACCAGAGGCGTTGATTTCGATAAATTATACTTAAACCTCTGGATTGTTTCCTGTCACTGAATTGTTCGTATCATTTGTGACGTACGGCCAGCAAAGTGGAAGATACTCTTAGTATCGCTCTGGTGAGAGACCAACATTCAGAATGAAAACGTTGTATGAAATATCTGTGTTTGGTGACCCATCAGGCAAACACACCTATGTTGCGTCCTTATTTTTAGTTACTATCAATATAAGTATGCATACATTATTTCGCACTAACAATCATGCATGCAGGAACCTTTGGAAGATCTAGAATCGTTTTAAAAATAAAGGTCCTGCCGTGTGCGGCTAAGGAGGTTAAACAATCAGTTTCCTCACACAGTCGTTGGGAAAGAGTGAGTGCCCTCCAATGACCCTAAAAAACTTATGAAAGCAGGGTATACTTAAAATAGTACATTCCAACCTTATTCCCCTCATCTCATTCCCGTCCGCACTCCCTCTAGCCTCAGAACTTAACATCATTGGGGATGAAATAGTCTGACTGTCTTCGGATAGTTGTGAGTCGTTGGGACTCCTGTGTATTTGCATAAAAAGGCGGTGTTCGTAAAACTCTTCCGGAATTGAAGTCTAGAATGCACTTTGTCAATAACAGCATAATGATATTCATATGGCAATTTCATGTGATATTCTATCTAATATATATAAATACACATTTATAAAATAGTCATAATTTATGTTTTCTTTTTCAACATCAAAAAGATCCTTAAAAAACACCCTTCATCTTCTCCTCCTATTTATAATTATCTATCTAAAAATCTGAAAAAATATCTGAAGTTTTACCGTTGTTTGATCAATAAAATTATTGCTTATCAAACACAAACACATTTTGTATCAACCTTTCGCCGCGATTAATAAAAAACGCAATAAAAATTTCGGCTCTAATTTTAAATTTCGAAATTCCCCGGAAAAGTGAGTGGCACTTTGAATTTTAACCCGTCAATGTCAATTTTGATATAAAAAATAATAACGAAGACGTACTGTAATTTTCTATTTTAAAATGTTGACAGAACAGAGATAGCAAATTGTTTAATTTATTTATAAATGTCTTTTTCGATAGCTGGAAGCTACAATTATTAATGTCAGGTTTTTGTGTAATTTATGTGAGGTTGAAACCATTTATTTTTCAATTTATAAATTTTATTTTTACTGGCTTAGCTATCGGGGTGGGTTAAATGTTTTTAGAGTGTATTCAATTAAGTAATTTTTATTAATGTTCGGGAAACGGCGTGATGGATAATTATTTAGTTACTAAGCGTACATGTAAAACGAATTCCTTCATTTAAGAAGATTAGAGAATTAATTTATATATTAAGTATTTATAGGTTCAATGTGCGTGCTCTTAAAACTCAGAAACGAGTCCCGCTACGATCAAAGGAGTTATATGGTGTAGTAGCCCTCTATTCCTCATCAATGAAGAAAGTTCCCGTTTTTACCTGAAGGGCGTTCTTTTGAAGATATAAGGGTTAGAAGTTTCTCCCTCTAGAAATTTCTAGAACAGTCCGGAAAATTCGAGATCATTTAAAACCATTCCACAACATTCCAGAACATCCGAAAGACTTCAGCTAGTTTTAAATAATACAATTAATACTATATCATATTGTTATATTTGAAACTGTATTAATTTGTGTTTTTCTTTCAAAGTCGTTTCAATTATGAGCTATGGAACTCTAAGAACCCAAATAACTGTAAAAAATTAGAAAATACACAGTTTTGTCGTTCCAAAATACTCAATGGAGAAAAAGATTATTTAATTTATAGAGACAAGATGTTATATAAATATTCTTTATTTTTCAAAGTTGGAAAAAATCATAATTCATCGAAAGGTTTCGTTTAACTTTACTTGAACTAATTATTTATAAATGTTACTTTCGATGGCAAGAAACTTGTATAAGGATCGGGTCCGCTAAGGGCCGGGTCGGGTCGTCTGACGGCCGGCATAGTCCAGTGGTAACGCATTGGACTGCCATTCCGAAGGTCGCGGGTTCGAACCCGGCGTGCGCAAATAAATTTTATTTGATTGATTTGTGTTAGTTCACAATTAATTAATTAAAATAATATATAGTATATTTGCGGCACGTTCCAGAGTGGAAGATACTACCAGTATCGCCCTGGTGTAAGACCACCATTCAGAATTGAAACGTTGCTCCAAATGGCTTTAGTCGTGTTTAGTGACTAGATCTGAATAGCCAGGTACTTCCCCACCTTCCTCTTTCCCTTCCCCACTTACCTTCAGCCTCACAACATCCCCCAATTGGGGATGCCATAGTCTCACTGGCTCCAGACGGGTGCAGTTGGGACTCTTGTGAGGTATTCACTATAAAAAAAGGGCACAAATCTATTTCAAAGCAGACGAAATCCTGAGAATTCTTTAATATTGTATTAGTAACTAACTAAATAACTATTTCACCCCATTTCTCCGCAGGTAAACCGCCACACAGCTCTGTCTTGGCATAACTCCTTTTTTCACATTCTTGCATCGTCTCATACTTATCACATTTTCTATTATTTTGGTTCTTGAAATGACCTGAGTGTTTGTCCTGTTCTGACTATTTCCCATTTCTTCTTGATTCACTCGATCGTGTCCCCAAATTCTTTCACCAAACAGTTCAACTTCTACTGTAAGTATTATATATATTCGTAACACTTATTTCTGCTTTCATCTGATCTTTCCCACCATCTCCAGATTCATCCAAATTTTTACAAATTTTTAACACGGTTATCTGTAGTTTTACCACACATACGCCTCAAAGATCTCATTTTGACAGTATTAAGTCTACTATTATGCTTTTTAAACAAGTTACATGCCCTATTGCCATGCATTAGGATTGGTATCAGCACTCCATTGTGGACTGAGAGCCTCTCGTCTTTGGACACTAATTATTAGTGTTGAGATTGCTCAGTCATGCGTTTTCACTTAGTTAAATATCCAGCTTTCGCATCTGTCCTAAACATACTTAGCTATTTAAAAATTGGTACATTTAAAATGTCAATAAGTAATTTATTCTGTTACATATAACAGAAAACTTTTAACTAACTATAAGAAAGTATTTATATTGATTGCCATAAAAAGTTTTCCGCGCGGTAAAATAGACTTTCCAAAGTGTTCCAATGAATTATTAATCAAATTTATTATATTAAAATGATTAAGTTTTATCGTGAAAGACAAAAGTAATAAAATGTGTTTAAAATGTTCCCTTTAATAATGAAAGTTGTGAAAAAGCTTTCACACATTCTACGAAAATCCATTACCGGCACTGCTACCCAAAGTTTAGTTTCTAAAATTGACTATTTAAAGTCGAAAGCGGAGTTTTGGCCATTAGGTATACATAGATTGAATATCATATTTTTACCGAAACTTCTGTAAGGAAAAGCAAAAATTTATGGCAATATTGAAAGTTCTTAAAAAAATGTTCCTCTTAGCCAAAAATGTCAATACAAAACACACGGTCGTGAGTGAAGGTGGCAAAATCGTGAGCTTGTAGCTAGATAGATACTTGTTGACGCAAAACATTATTTGTTCTGGTATATGTACCTAGCTAATTTATCAAGTTTTATAGTTCTGTAAAGGTTCTATTAAAGTTCGGTTATTATATCACTATTACCTAGTTGCTTCACATAGCTGAAACATTATGAAAACCAAACTTCAATAAATTTACAGGAATGTTAAAAAATTCCTTGAATCGGGTCGAATCAAGAGTAAAAACAAAAGAGCAAGGAGTGTGTGCAAAGACCGAGAGGTGGGTCATCTTTTTCTATCCATGTGAGGAAACGGCATTATGGTCATGACCAGTAAGTTAGATTAATCTTTAACTTAGCCAATTTTATATATTATTAAGAGTTAGCTGAGTCGTTAAAAAAATATTAAGATGAAAATATATACTAGAGCAAAGGAGAAATTGGTTTTCCTTTACAATATTATTACTTATATAAAGGTGAGCGTCTGTGACGGATGGCGATTGGATTTGTATTCAAACCTAGAATTTTATTCCAAGATCGATGAAATTTTGCAAACATGATCTTAAACAAGAAAAAGATCATCCCCTTTTCACACCCTTTAAAGAATGTTGATACTTCTTGATGAAATTTTGTACGCTTGACGTTCAGTATAAGTGGAAAATTCCTGTATTCATCTGATATCCAAGCCCTGGTTAGATATATTATATATAAAGAAGAGTGTCCCGGGCCGCGTGTTTTTATTTTAAATTCGAATCTACAGTTTTATTCCGTGAGTAATACAATTTTCCTCATTTGATCTTTAAAAGGTAAGTATCAGAAAAGTCACATCCTCATTCCTAACCCCCTAAAAAGAATGCTGGGTACTTCAGCTATTTTTTTTCGATTTAAAATATCAAAAACTTATCTGATACGTCTGTCTACATTACTATTCGTGGAAGTTATTTTTTGTTTATCAATTAGGGTTGGGAAACTTTGGAAATTTTTGAGTTCTGATGCACAGTGACTTGCGGTTACGTGGTAACTAAACGATGACTTGTTGAATTCTTAATGACATCTCGTCATGCTGATGATGCTACTAAAAGAATAGTATGTGATGTGAATTAATGTTTAATCTTTGAAGACAATATGAACGACTCTCAAATAAATAAATAAATGTGTTATTTTTTAATGAGAAACTGAGGTTTAAAAGACAAGGTTTTATGCATAGCATAAAGGATGACAAAGAATTATACGCAATAATTAGTCGCGCGAAATATCAATACAAATTGAAAATATCTCCCGAGTAAAAATAAATGCCGCCAACGGGAATTGAACCCGTGCCTTCTGATGTCCGTTCAGGTGCTCTGTATCCACTGAGCTATGTCGGCTTATTTCTAACCCGCCAAATGATTCAATATGTACTAGTACTTCAATCAACAATTACTGCTTATTATATTTTTTCCACCTGTTAACAACCAACTTTATTTAAAAAATATATATATATGTATATTTATATAATCTGCTATAATTGCTAAAATCGATATATTTTTCTTAGAAGTCTAAAAAATCATCAATTGTTTTTACTCCTGGACTGAATTCTACGTTTTTTTCTGTTTGTTCAAGTCTTTCAAATCCTTTGATTTCTCAATTCTGTCCAATGTTAAAATTTATTCTTTTTGTTCAAGTGTCCGGAGCCAGTAGGACTAATGCATTCCCAATGAAGTTATGTTATGGGGTTGAATGGAGTAGGGATGGGAAGGAGATAAATAGAGGTAGAACTAGAATTATCTGGCCATTTAGATCTAATCACCGAACACGGATGATGTAACACAGTCGTACTCTACCATAGAGCGATACTGAGAATATATACTAGTTTATGAATGGGGATGAAGAAGGAAAAGACCTTCGGACGGATGTCGAACCGATGTCGATATTCACAGCTGACCACCGACTTACTCCTTTTCCAACACAAGACGCGCAATTAATGGTCTATTCAACGTACCTTAGAATTTTTGACTTTTTCTAAAAACCTTTATTTTTTTCAAAAAGAAAGACAAACATTCCAAATATTAAGAATAACTTTTTTTTTAAAGTCCGAGGCGGTTTACTTACGTTCCCCGCGAGCACTTAAGCCATAGGCCCATTGTACTATCTCCCATTTTACCTCATTCCCTTGCCAGTAACCTGGTCCCTTTTATGAAGTTCACCAGGGCTGTCATTGGATATGTGGCGATGTCATCTGGTCCCACACTGTGTCTTCCCAGGTATCTGAGCCTTATTCCCAGCAGAGCGGGACATTGGCACCATAGGTGAATTGGAGTCTCTTCCTCCTCTTCACATTTCCTACAGATGTTGGTATTTTCCACTCCCAACAGTTGCATGTGTCTCCTGAGATGGCAGTGTCCCGTTAAGAATAACTTTACAATATTAGTATTTCTACTGCTACCATCATTATAGTTGTGTTGGTTGTGCAATGGTGAAGGATTTAGATAGCAGAGAACTGAGCTAGCGAATTCGATGCTCGACAATCTAACCAGATTAAAGGTTTTTCTTATATTATCTTAGACCACCATATATAAACCTAGAACCTTGAACAGTAAAGGTTAAAACCCACTCTGTCTATTATTAAAATAATCAGAAGGAAAGCACGAGTTTTGTTTGAAGCGAATAAATTCCCCAACGTTCCATTATCAAACAATGCAAACTGTCAGTAGATTGGTTCTAAATGTGTCTTGATTACTGAGGTTTGGTTATTCCGAGTCCGTAACCGTTACAGCTGTAATTAATCAAGCCACCCAGTAGCAACGGGTGTCCCCGCAAAATACGCACAATCGTTACTACTACCTTTCACGCACAATACTGGGTGTGCCAAAAAAAGGTTTTTTTTCTTATTTTGCTAAATTCTGGGGTGTTGAATGTATCAAAGGAAATGAAAATAGATGAAATCTGATCAGTGGGAAGAATGTTACAAATGGTAAATGAAGCGGAATTTAAGGTGTGAAGAGTAGCGAATTAACCAGATAATATATAATAGAACCGTTACATTGGTGTTTTCTGATTATTAGTTGTTAGATTCTACCCACTTTTCCCAGAGATTAAAGGCGGTTATCTAAAAACCTTTTATTTTTTCATATCGAACACTTAAAAATAATGAAACAAACAATGTTGTATATTGTCTCATCTATATATACAAACGTTTATTTGTTTGTTTGTCCCATGTAAATTTGTAGACTGATATAGCTGAAAATTTTTAAAGTTTTTTTTTTTAAAGTTTTAATTTGGTATACAGTAATGAATGGTAGAAAAGGTTGGAGACGCCCGAGGAAGGCTTAAAGCATCATCTCTGATACGGAGTCGAATAAAAGCGTATAATTATTGTATGTAAAGTGTAAAGTGTACGTCTATTGTTTATGTACATTGTATCTTTTCTAACGTTAGAATGTTCATCCTCACTCGGACAAGCCAATATTGAGGTTAATAATTTTACAAAATAATAAAAATAACACAAAGTTTATATATTAAGAGAACAATATTGTTACCAACATGGTACTTATTATTTTGAAAAGAAGTGAAGAAAAAACAATTACATTAAAAAAGTAAAATATGACAAAAATAATCATTTACTGTAGTTTTTTAGTAGTACCAATGTGGTAGCCAGTAGCTAATGGTGGAAGTGAAAGAAAAACTAACTTTTCATTTCTTTAGAATAATATTATCTCGACCTTAAAAACATACCCAGTTTTCAGAAAAACTCCAAACCATTCCCAACCCCGAGTAACGCCGGGTCAACTAGTTTTAAATCAAAAATAATTGTTCTTATATTTTTTCATATAGTTTTTACAATAGAACCAGAATATAATACATGGTACTTTTACATACGTATTTTATTATCATAGTTTACAATGTTATTAATTTGTTTTCATATTTGAACAAAGCATAAATATGAATAGTGGAAGTAAAACAACATAAAGAAAGTAGTAAGTAGTAAGTATTATGTATAAAATGTAAAAAGTATAAATATAAAATTGGGTAATGCTAAGTAGGAGCAAATAATGAAATAACGAAGAATACGCGAGCGAGAGAATAGAATAAAATAATTAAATCATGGATTAATGATAATGATGAATTGTATGTATTCCTATTGGATTGGTATTAGCTTTATTAATTCGAATGAAGTGGAGTGGGTACCAGCATAGGCAATGTTGTGTCGCTCACAGACAGTGGAATATAAGTAATGAATTAAAATTATGTCTTAAAAAAATATAACAACAAGAAATTCGTTGTCTTTTACGAAATTTTTATTATTATTATTATTTATTGGATAATTGTAACGCGCCGCTTATGTGATCCGTTGTTTGTAGATCCGTTTAGATAAGTTAAGATAACGTTTTTAAGTATTGACGGAGGTAGGACTAAAACAGAAATTTTGAAGTTTGAAGCAAGACAAGCATTTTAATGGAATAACTTTCCCTATGGGTCGATTGATAACTTTTGAAACGTATACCAATCAATGTGATCTTAAAGGTAATACTAAAAAAACATAGACTGACTGATACAGACCAAATATTCAACAGCTGTGACGTACTAGATATACGCCAATTATACGTTAAAACACTACTAAACTACATTTTTGACAAAAAAAAATTTTTCAACATAAACAAAATAACACAAACAGACCAGTTAGACAAGCGTACAAAGAAAACATAACCAATACCATGCAATAAAAGCTTTCAACTGTTTAAAACTTGAAATTAAAATTGAAGAAAATAAAAATAAATTCACACACAAAATTACAAAATGGATTAAAGAACAAAAAAGACAATATTACCAAAATTTCATAGCATAAAATACCAATAAAACCTTCACGTAACACACAAAACCAATATAAACACACATCACTCACAAACAAACAAGATTATTTTCAATCTACTATTTTTTAAAATTTTATTTATTTATTTTATTTATTTATTATAAGAACTTGTTGAACATTTATTCATATTTTTGATAATTCAACCGCCATGCTAGGGATGTCCCTGTGTTATGGCGGGTGATATTTACAGATTGGATTTATAAAATAAGTTAATTATAAGTTATAAAGTTATGCAATTTAGATTGAAATATAAGTTAATTAGATTAAACAATTAGATTAAAGTAACAAAAATATACAAATTAAATTAAATTAAAAGTTATTAAATTATACAAATTTAATTGCATTACAAATATTAAAATCATGGTTTCTAAATGTATTTATAGTAATAAAAATGGTATTAAATATTAATAATAATTGATAATTAGTTGATAAAATTATAATATAATTTAATTTATGTACCAATTTTTATATATTGTGGTCTCCAAGTGAACTTATCCATTTTGATATTAGTTTTTTAAATTTATGGGGTTGGGTTTCGGTTTTTAAGTTTTCAGGGAGAAGGTTAAATATTTTGGGAGCTAGGTACATGAAATGTCTTCGAGCTGACGTGGTATGTAGTGTAGGGACGTTGTAGTGTCGGTTGGTTATTGTTCTGGTGGTGTAATTGTGGTGTACGAGGGTTTTTTTCTTATATTTGTACAAAAAATGCATTAGAGTAAATTTTATGTGGAGTTGCCGTATGTTTAAGACATTGTATTCAGTGCAGAGTCGAGTGGAGGAGTATCTTGTCGGTCGCTTGTTGATAGTACGTATTATCGGTTTTTGGGCTTTTTGTAATGGATCAATAAGATAATGTGCACAACCGCCCCAAATTATGATGCCATATGCTAATTGGGATTGGCAGAGAGCATAGTAGACTGTTTTCATTATTGTAGGAGTAAGGATATTTCTTAATGTTCGAAAAACATAGCAGAGCTTGCGAATTCGGGGAGTTAGGCTGGCTAAGTGCTGATCCCAACGAAGATGATGATCAATTAGGACCCCTAAGTATTTTATATGGGATACTTTTTCTAAGTTTGGGCAAGTACAGGAAGAATAAGGTCTTGGACAAGAGTGAATTGTTATTTTCTGATTGTAAGTAGGTTGGGTTGCAACAGATAGACTGAAGGTTAGGAATTTTGTTTTACCAGCGTTGAGTGTCAGGAGATTGTCATCTAACCAATTCTTTACAAGGCCTATGTCGTGTTGAGCTATGTCAAATGCTCCTTTCCAGTTTTTATGACGAGCTATGAGCACAGTGTCATCTGCAAAGGATATTAGTTTTCCGGTTATGGGTAGGTTACAGAGTTTGTTGATGTAAATGAGGAACAAAATAGGGCCTAGGACACTCCCTTGTGGGACTCCGAATTGAATTGGTAGAGGGTTACTTTCAGCTGTGTTGTTAATTTTTACAGTTTGTGATCTACCAGTTAGGTATGAGGAGAACCAGTTAAGAGTTGAGTCCCGGATGCCTATTTGAGATAGCCTTTCTAGGAGTATGGGATGGGAAACCGTATATATTATATATATTTTAAATATATTATTATGTATTTTTAATTTTAAATGTATAATTTTTCTCATTAAATGTATTATGTAGTTTATATTTCATATTATAAAATGAAGGCCTCAGCACGGGCAAGCCACCCAGTGAGGCCTACATTACTGGAAAATCTGATTTGTAAAAAATATTGTACATAATAAAAAAAATTTAAAAAAATGTAACATATCATTGAAGAATAAGACAATATTTATAAATCTAAACGAAAAAAAAACAGAACAAAACGCAGAAAAATTAAGAAGCAACTGTCTATTACCTATAATATATTATAATTATAATATATTGTTTTATTTTTAAGTGTCTTATTGCGTTTCATGTTTCTTTTATATTTATTAGTATTATCTTCTTATTCGATTTAAAGTTACGGTACATAAGTAAGCAATATTTAAGTTATGAGATACTTATATAGAATTAACAACAAAAAAATTGAAGTAGTATTTCATCAACTAAGTAAATTATTCGATAATAATTTAAGTTCTGTTAAGTAAATTGCTCTCGTAAACTGTATACAGTTGAAGTAGCAAATAACAGAGTGGTCGATATTATCAGAGTAGCCCTTCTGAAAAGCATCTCAGAATCGAAACGTGGAGTTGGTTCAAATAATACAAAGCGTCAGATATATTTGAGAAAATTAAAAGTGGCTTTTCTGACAGTATTAAAGTGTCCATCGTCAGGCAAATGTGTAAAGATAGTTGTGAAGTGTGTGCTTATGTATACACTTGTGATACCGTTTTTCCAACTCCAATCCTCTAAGCGCTGGTAACGCATTATAATAATATAAAGTGTCCATCGTCAGGGCAAATGTGTAAAGATAGTTGTGAAGTGTGTGCCTATGTATACACTTGTGATACCGTTTTTCCAACTCCAATCCTCTAAGCGCTGGTAACGCATTATAATAATATAAAGTGTCCATCGTCAGGGCAAATGTGTAAAGATAGTTGTGAAGTGTGTGCTTATGTATACACTTGTGATACCGTTTTTCCAACTCCAATCCTCTAAGCGCTGGTAACGCATTATAATAATATAAAGTGTCCATCGTCAGGGCAAATGTGTAAAGATAGTTGTGAAGTGTGTGCTTATGTATACACTTGTGATACCGTTTTTCCAACTCCAATCCTCTAAGCGCTGGTAACGCATTATAATAATATAAAGTGTCCATCGTCAGGGCAAATGTGTAAAGATAGTTGTGAAGTGTGTGCTTATGTATACACTTGTGATACCGTTTTTCCAACTCCAATCCTCTAAGCGCTGGTAACGCATTATAATAATATAAAGTGTCCATCGTCAGGGCAAATGTGTAAAGATAGTTGTGAAGTGTGTGCTTATGTATACACTTGTGATACCGTTTTTCCAACTCCAATCCTCTAAGCGCTGGTAACGCATTATAATAATATAAAGTGTCCATCGTCAGGGCAAATGTGTAAAGATAGTTGTGAAGTGTGTGCCTATGTATACACTTGTGATACCGTTTTTCCAACTCCAATCCTCTAAGCGCTGGTAACGCATTATAATAATATAAAGTGTCCATCGTCAGGGCAAATGTGTAAAGATAGTTGTGAAGTGTGTGCTTATGTATACACTTGTGATACCGTTTTTCCAACTCCAATCCTCTAAGCGCTGGTAACGCATTATAATAATATAAAGTGTCCATCGTCAGGGCAAATGTGTAAAGATAGTTGTGAAGTGTGTGCTTATGTATACACTTGTGATACCGTTTTTCCAACTCCAATCCTCTAAGCGCTGGTAACGCATTATAATAATATAAAGTGTCCATCGTCAGGGCAAATGTGTAAAGATAGTTGTGAAGTGTGTGCTTATGTATACACTTGTGATACCGTTTTTCCAACTCCAATCCTCTAAGCGCTGGTAACGCATTATAATAATATAAAGTGTCCATCGTCAGGGCAAATGTGTAAAGATAGTTGTGAAGTGTGTGCTTATGTATACACTTGTGATACCGTTTTTCCAACTCCAATCCTCTAAGCGCTGGTAACGCATTATAATTTAAGATGGTTTTTTGCGTTTAGTTTTGGTGTAGTCGTCTATCATTTGATACCAAGAGAGCTAAGCCCCCTTGTCTTTATATTAATGAGATTCTTTATGAATTTCAATTGACTCCGTAATCAGGCGTGCTCTATGTCTTTTCGGTCTTCCCAGGGTTTAAGAAACAATTTCAAAGTAATATCCGGTTTGAATCAAATGCTCGGCAACTGCTGATTTGTCAATGTGGCAGAGTTCAAATTCTCGAAAGTGTTTTGATATTCATTTGAATATTGCCGGTTATGTCTGGCTTACATTAACCTTGTCACATACGGAACACCTATTGACTAATAGAACCTAAAAATATTTGATAAACGATGCAATTTAGGGGGATTAATTGGCTTTTTACTACAGTCAGCAGCTTGGTTCTAATCAAATAATACGGTAAATGTATAAAGTATAATACAATAATCGCTAGAGTGGTTACATTATAAAAAACTTTTTTTAACGGTTGATTATTTTTTTACATTGTATATATTGGAAAACCTGATAAGAATGTAATGGTCGAAGTGTGTTTTTATTGATCGACATTTTAAACAATCGATATTTCTGATTAAAATTTATTTAAATATTGAAGACAATATTAGTGATTTCTAAACGAAAATCTGAAACAGAAAAATCAGAAAAGGAAACGGTCACATCTGGGACCTAGATGTGACCGTTTCCTTTTCTGATTTTTCTGTTTCAGATTTTCGTTTAGAAATCACTAATATTGTCTATATTATATTGTATTGTCTATATAGGTCCCATATGTGACCGTTTCCTGTTTCAGATTTTTCTGTTTCAGATTTTCGTTTAGAAATCACTAATATTGTCTATATTATATTATATTGTCTATATAGGTCACAGATGTGACCGTTTCCTTTTCTGATTTTTCTGTTTCAGATTTTCGTTTAGAAATCACTAATATTGTCTTCAATATTTAAATATTACAATTTGAGGTTTTACTCAATAAAGTTATTCCGAAAAAAAAAATATTTGGTTTACCCCTTAAAACTGAAAAAGAAAAAAAAAATCGTAAGAACATTCTAAGAGAATAAGTCTTGAAAACATACTAACCAGGAAAATACTATGAGAACCTTATTTTTAATATTATACCACTAGTGCTATTATTTGTCATCAATTTACTTAAGTCCTAATAAAACTCTTTCTATCTTTTTTTATTATGGTCAGCTATAAAGTCATTTGTAAACAGATTTAATAAAAACAAAGACCTGGTGATTTGCATTTCAAGGATTACCATTGACGCTCCCTTTTAATTCGAAATAATTTTATGAAACAGAAAATTACGTTTACAAAAAAAATGAGTAACCGATTAAAAAAAACTTTGGCTATGGTTGCGTTCAAAATTTAAATATTTTTAATTGCAAAAGCATAATATTTATGTCAGCGAAACCAAAATCTGAAAGAATCTTAAAAACAGTGTTCCTTTTTGGGATACGTTCACAAACAGAGAATCTATTTTAAATTGAATTTGAAGCGGGAATATTTCGATGACACGATACTATTTTGTCTAGGCCCGAGGAGTTAAATACTTTCCAGAAATATATATATATATTTGCTAAAATAGGTACCAATTAACAATGAAAGACTTTCAAATAGGTACCAATCAATAATGAAATCTTGCCAAACAGGTATCAATCAATAATTAAAGATTGCCAAATAGGTACCAATCAATAATTAAATATTGCCAAATAGGTATCAATCAATAATCAAAAATTGCGAAATAGGTATCAATCTATAATTAAAGATTGACAAATAGGTACCAATCAATAATGAAAGATTGCCAAATAGATACCAATCAATAATGAAAGATAGCCAAATAGGTAACAATTAATAATGAAACAGTAAACCAAACGCGCCCAGGAACGAGCTATGTAGGTACAAGATAATTGATCTAAAAAAACAACTCAAATTTCCTGTGGGGCTTGCTAGTCTTGTTACGTGGAGTAATCCCCAGAGCCTGATGAATTACATTGAAAAAAGGTAATTTGATTAATGGCCCCCGACGGCGTGGATTTAATGCGGTAATGCAACAACCAATAGCACCTCATTACTCTCCCGAACAAGAGGAATTGACATAGGTTTGCATAGAATATTGTAGGCGTATAAGAAAAACAAGGTTACATTGAAAAATTTCAAACAATTTTTTTCTCAATATAAAATTTAAAACAGTGTATGGAATCAATTGTGATCGAAATAATGAATTCTTTCTTGCTAGATAGGAACGGCTCGCGTGTATTACGTGGAGAGTCTTGACGAACCTATTCACGTAGATATAAAAACCATGCAGTTTGACGTTTTTCTCTTTTAAATCGTTTCTGACCATATGCAGGAAATAAAAAGAAAACCCAGTTGGGTTAAGTTAGGTAAGGATAAGAGTGGCTTGTGAGCACAATGTCGGTAAAGTCGCGCAAAACTTGCAGTTTTATTTTGGAAATCCTAAACCAAAACCAAATTCATTATGTTAAATTAAATCCGTTTGCACAGGAAAATCATATTATAATTCGTGTTTTCGAATCAAGGGTCACCTTCAAACCTGTTATTCATTTTCTGAATTTCTGGCCTCCCGTATTAAAAAACTTCAAAGGATCGAATCGAAAATGCGTGTGAAATTAACTCAAAGATCAAACGAATAATTCATATACTCTATCGTTTTTAAATCTGCGAAGTAGGTTTAAATGCTAACTACCAAAAATTCTGATTTATAAAAATCGTATATTGACACAAAAACCATTGGAAATCTCATAAAGTGATTTTATGAAGATTGAGTAAAAACTGTTTTACAAAACTTCAAAGATATCGTTTCGTAGAAACTAAATATTGAATAATTTGACCATTTAATTTAAAAGTAAATTGTAATTCCTGAAATATAATAGGAAATATCAAAATGTTTATTGACATGGTTAGGATTACAAGTTTTATAATGGTTCATAATTTAAGGCCAAAATTTTTTAATTAGTATAAAATTGATTTAAGATTTTCACGGCCAAAAGTATTTTTGCTATTTGTTTTTGGGGTATTATGCCGTGTTGCGCTAATTCCTTCTTTAGCCAACGTTTCGGACAGCATTGCAGTGTCCACATCTGCCCTGATGATGGACACTGCAATGCTGTCCGAAACGTTGGCTAAAAAAGGAGTTAGCGCAACACGGCATAATACCCCAAAAACAAATAACAAAAAGTATAAAATTGATTGGAATAAATATTTTTTTCGAAACTGATTGACTACGAGACTTACGAGTGTAGCGAAGTTCTGTTTTATCTCGACGTTTTGGAATTTCATCTTTTTGTACTTCCCGTTTCCGGTTTAGAAAATCTGCTGCATTATCTTTATTTTCTCTACTTGAATAGATGGCTAAATTTTACTGAGTTTATGATTTAAGATTTTCACAGCCAAAAGCATTCAATTATTTATTGTTCTTGTGTTTAATTCGTAGAACTCCATTTAATTTTTTTTTACATTTAATTAAAATCAAATTTAATAATATAATCACTAAGTTCTGCAGGCATTTTTTGGTTTTTGTTATTGTTATAACTCTTTTGGCTTTCAAGGCCATTTTCAAACTGTGGTTTTAACCACGTTTAGACGACTTATTTATATGATTCTATTTTACCTCCTCCCAATTTAAAATGATTTATTACCGGTTAAACCGATTGACTACTAAAATAATTGTTATAATAGATTTCATATTCTGTGGGGGTATTTTGAAGTCTGTTTTCACCACATTAATGTTATCTCAATTGTTTAAATGTGGCTGCTATTGATTTATTTAAATGTGTTTAGGTTTTGTGAACATACTTAGAAGCGGGAAATAAACAATTTAGCTTACTTTATTAACAATTGTAATATAAAGGCCATTGGTTCTTTTATTGATTTACAATTGTTCAAAGGTTTATAATTAAGGGTTATTTATTATATTCACTTTAACAATAATATGATATTTTTAAACTGATTTTTAAATATGCTCATCTAATTAATAAAAAACTTTAAACTTAAATAAAATAAAACATATTTGATAAAAATTCGTTCGTTAAATTGATTTCAGACTAATAAAAACAATGGTGCCAAATAAAACAATGGTGCTACCCATATATAATATTAGGGTAAATTAACGCTGGATTCATTTTGGAACACAGAATTTTAAAAACCAGTAAACCACAATTGAAAAACTGACGCACCTTAAATAAATAATTGTTTCACAATTCATAATAAAACCAAATTATAATAATACAGTACAGTAATATAATCCAAGTCAAAGTAAATTTAACGTTAAATGTTAACAATTTTAAAATAAAACCTACTTCCAATAATAATATCTACAGTGTAATCAAATGAAAACCTATGTTAAAATGACAAGAAACAGACATAGAAATCTTAACAATCAAACAGAATACTCAGTTTAGTTTTATACCTTGGGATAAAATATTGGTAATTGTTAAAATAAAACCTAAGTAAAAGATATTTAAAATCCTTTTATGACGGACCTGTCATAATATGATACATTGAATAATTATAAAACAGTTTTCTATTTGTTTTATTGGCCAAGTAACTAATTTAAGTTTTAGTTTTAAATTGACTGATTTGGGAACAAACAAAATAATGGCGTCTCGTGTCTCGATAGTGAAATTACGGTTCCAAACTGAAAATAGTTGCACAACCTAAAACTTGTTAAAATAACCATTAGAGTACCAATAACGAGTACAGTGAAGTACATGACAATAAAATAACCATTCAATGGATTGTGTTGCTTCGGATTTTCAGCTTCTTTCCACCACATTTTCCACCCTTTAATTTTAATTTTTTTTTTGAGTTATGAACTTTTTCGAATATTTCAGCTTTATCAACTTTTTAAATCTTTTTCAGACGGAACAAGTCTGACCGTTTAATAATTGTTTTATAATAAATCTGAATTCTTTTCCGTTCCACAATCTGGGATTGAAGCCAACACGTTTCTGAATAAATCCTATTAAAAACTCCTTTTAAGACATCTCAACTCTCGGCCACTATTCCGAATTAAAAATTTTAATGAAAATAAAAATCGTCTTAACCACAGTAGTTGAAGTATTCGTGCTAAGATAATTAAATAATTGGAGGATGCAGAATAAAACTGACTTTGTTATTTAATAATTTTATGACTACCTAAATAATGATCTATAAAGACAAGAAAGGTTAGTGAAGGATTTGGTGTCTTTCGCAAATCGAATATCTATTGTATAACAGTCCTAAACATAATTCGGTAAGATGGCCAAGAGATCGTTTTTTCTGATTTCGTATAAAAGTGTGACTAATATATAATGTATCTAACCCAAAACTGTTTTTCTTCTATCATGTGATTGTATAAGTCTAAACATTTTTGTATTGTTAGTTTTATCAGTATTAAAAAAATATGATCTAGCAAGAATAAAAGACAATTTTGAATGTAAAACTGAAACAAATGCCAAAATAGGATAGCTTAGGACTAAAAAAAACAACGTATAAATAGATATAATATTTATGTGAACGCAAAACAACAAATACGTGGTTAGCATAGTTTTACATTACCCCGTTAGTCATTATGTACTAATGTACATTAAAAGGTCTAATAAATTATTTTTTTACAATTAATAACACTGTATGTGGGGTGTTTTGACAGGAAGGTGAGAAAGTTCTGGGATGGCAAAGAATATGAGGAATGGGTAATAATCAGAGGGTCAGCGTGACCATGAGTGACGGATGTATGAATCATCCCTCCAATTGTGGTGAAATACCATCGCCTTCCCATCGGACGGGAGAGTTCTGCTAGAGAGTTCAAAGGGTATCCCTCGACCGGCCTCTCCCAATCCGACCCATCACGCAGTTGAAAGGTAGAATCATCCTAAATAAACACAACTCATGAACTCGGCCACCCCTGCCAAGTCACCAAACGTAACGAATCACCTGAGATGAACTATGGCAGAGGTGTCAGTTATCCAATTAATGGCTTTCGGTGCGGCCGCACACATACCTGCTTCCCAAATTGGCTCTGATTGGCCATTTGATGAAAATATTACATTTGAATTTCTGTGAAACAGCCCAAGCCTAGAGTTCAAATATGTTTTAATGATATTATTTAATTAATTTGATGCCTTTAACTCTTTCAGCTTTGTTTAAATTTGCACCAGCTAAAGTTATCTGGAGTTTCTCTGGACTAGATCTACTGCCGGGCTTAAAGCAATAAAACAGTTAGCAGCACAACGCTGCAGATATTGTCCATTTTCATCATTTTATTTTCATTGGGAAATTGATCTTCGCTTTTAATTGGATTTTAAGATAGAGGACGTTTTAATTTCTGCGCGGAAATGGATTATTTGGAATGTCGTACCTACTGCAAATATTATTGAAGCCGCTCAATAATATCTAGACCAAGCAATAATTCTCCCCAATTCTAGAAATAGCGCAAAAACAGTTACTTAGATGACATCATTTGAAAGACTTTCTAGGTTTATAGTTCATTGTGTTCATTGGTAAAGATAAACCGATTAAAGAGTTTTGTAGGATAGTCTGTGCGCATAAAGTAAGAATGCTAAAAAGAAAGAGGTATTTTATTTATTTGAATACCACTGAGTCTTAACTGCTTTTATTTGTCTGTAACTAATGTGACTATGGGATTCACGTTTTGAGAAAGTTGTGAGACTAAATGAAACGGGAAATAGAATGAGACGAGAAAGAAGAAGGTCAGATAGAACCCAGTTGTTTAGACCTCATCGTCAAATAATAATACTGCTTAATGCATAACAAGAAATGTTTCGATTTGGTTTTTCACCCGGGCAATAATTTAATATTTATTAAAGAATATACAACTCGAGAACAAGCCGTAAATCCTAACTTTTATTATAAATGAGAAAATGTGTTTGTTTATTTGTGTGTTCTTCTTTGAAGAAGCAACTGATTGACGTGATTTTTACATAGGCTTAGTTGGAGTACCGGGAAGATACTTTTCATCCCGGATATTTCACTCCCCTGGGAAAATTAATTGAATAGTAATTTCTCCTATATAAATATTTAAATTTATAAAAAATCTTAAACTGTGAACCCATCCAGACAGAATTTTAAATGGGAACATAATGGTATTTTCCTTTTTAAAAAAATCTCGTTGCTATTTTAAAACAAGCAATTTGTCAACATAAACCAAACATTATACATTAAACATTATATAAGAAACAACAAATATAAAAGCAAATAAGAATACAAAGACGATGGAAGTAGGAATGCTAAAATAACAGAATCAACATAAAATAATACACTGGTAGCAATTTGAATTAAATCGAAACAGTACAAAAAGTCGCTTTCCGAAAATCATGTAATTCACATTTGCAGAACTGACGAAATGTTACGTTTTTTTAGTGATACTGAACACAATTTCACAAAAACCGAGAGTTGGTGGAATTATAGCATTCCCTAACGTGGGGAAGAAAATTACTCACAGGGGTGAGATGATTATTCTGTGTTCCTGGCTATTAAGCAGTATAGTGGGAGTCACTAAATACCACCATGCCTAGGCAACAGATCCGACTATCCCGGAATTTAAAAACATTACTCTTCACTCACAACCAACCCAAAATAAGACTGCCATAGTTTCACTGGCTCCGAGCAGTTTTGACTTCTGTCTGCCATTCGTTTTTCGATAACCATGAGTTGCCAACTTTTGTATGTACACAATTGTTAATTTAATATTTTCTCAAAATATTATGCAAAATTGATGAATTCAATTGGTTTTTAGAATTTGAAGTTGTAAAAAACTATGCATTGAAAAACCATGAAGTGGCGTTTTTTCCTTTTTACATATCTCATGCTTAGCAATCTTAGCATACGTCAATTATATTTTTAGAAAAACACATTCTTAGGGAAGGGTCTATTGATATTTAATTAGGCTTGACGAAAAAAATGCTTCCGACCTTTTAACGAATTTCAATTTAATGGCATAATTTTATGCTGCCGACTGCATAAAGAGCAGCCTAAATTTGAAGTTTGTCAGCCAGTGAAAACTATCACGACACCAAATTATTCAGATAAAACAAATCCTGAAGATTCTTGCCAAGTGATTTTGAAAAATAATTTTAAAGCTGATACATGTTAAAACGCTACTACACCTTTCGTTGTTTGCAGCGCAGTATTTAAAGCAGGCGTCACCTAGTTTGGATGCCCGACCGATTATGTTTTTACCTTAACGGTATTTACATATATCACAATTCTACGGACTACCGGTTCAGTGTTCATTGTCACCATCATCAGCATAACTCTGATAAAGTACTAGTTGTATTTTAAATATTCGAAGAAGCGAACGAGCTGAGTTCCCGACGATCGCGTGAACTCAGCGTAATGCTCAGCCGAGTAAAACTTTTAACCTTCTGGCGCTCGCACTCGCGGTGTTTAGACAGCACTTCTCAGGAATTGATATTCGACAAGCATAGCGTTATATCAGAAAATATTATCAAATTAATCTGCTATTTATAAGTTACGAATTGATTCGATTAATAGCGCACGCATTGCACTTCCTGTTCACTCGGAACCGTCAGCGTCGTTAGTTAGTTGCAAAGTGGCAGTCATCGAGTTTTTAATTTTAATCATTTTTTAAGAAAGTCAAACATTTCCGAGTTACGAATAACCTGACAACATTTTTTTTTAAACTCCTGCTACCATCACAGTGAGCGGAAAATGTTGCTTCTATCGTGATGGAGGACTCACCCATTCCCAGCCAAGGAATTGTACTCACGATTCTTGGGTGAGACCTAGACTCGATGCCAACTCACCCTTTGTTTGTTATAAAAATGTTTATTTTGTTTGTTATGAAAATTGCAACAAAGTATGAAACCAAATTAATGAAATCGTTTAGTTTCTATAATTGACTATAAAGTCATTCACTGTCACTACTTTATTTTTACATTACAGGTATTTAGTTCGTATTTAAAGTTTTTTTTTAATTTAAGATATTTTCGTTCTTTTATTTGTTTACCAGTATTTTACTATTAATTACAAAATTATGGGTTAAAAATGTTAGAATGAACTCAATTTAATCGAATTTCTGAATGAAAATTTTATAAAATAAAAAAAATATTTCTACAATACTTAAGTCAAATTAAAGTGCTGTGTAAACACCGCTGCTCCACCACAAGCCGTATTCCGAAAGACGCGATTGCCTGAAGGTTAAAATATATCTCTTACTATGAGCCATGAGCTCATCGTATATCTTTACATTCTGTTGGGGTCTCGTTGTTATTTTGCCTTTTGTAAACTTTGTTGAGAGTCGTATATATTTTTCAGCGTTCTTACGTGTGACTTGAATTAACCCCTCCATTGACAACTGCGGTCTATGAAAGCTGGGTCAAGTGTTGGTAAAAAATATTTTAATGATATTATGCTTTGTGGGTTATGCAAAGTTATGCGACTTTGGGAGATAATTTTACATGATAGTACTGATAAAGAAAGTGAAATACCCTTTTTAAGAAATTTCATTTTAATTTTTTATGTACAAATTAACACCTCACCAAAATCCATTCTTTAAAGCCAAACTTATCTAATAAATAAACTGGGAATTAAGAGTGGTATCGTTGCATATCTACATCTGATCTGTATCTATGGAAACCACACAAAAACAATCGAGTGTTTTGACGTTAAGAATTTATTGTAAGATTTAACAATTTTCCTGGAAAATATCAAAAAAGTTATTATCTTTTATGATTTTATCATTGATCGTGTATGAATCTCCTGGCAACGATTTGACACTTTACCCTCCAGACACAACCTTGTATATGGTATTTACATATAATATATATACAATATAAGTGTACGGATCAGTGCGACCCACTGCGGCATAAGAGATGTGGAGAGATGGAGAGGTCAAAGGGTCTACCCAAACCAGCCTCTCTCGATCTGGCACGCCACACAGCTGGTGGGCAGGCGTATCCTAAACACACCTCACCCAATGAAGATGGATACTCCTGCTAAATCACCAAACGTTTGACAGAGGTGTTGATTATCCAATAAATGGTTCCCGGAGCGGCGGTACCTAAACCCGCCTCCCAATTGTACCTCGTAAGAACACGTTTGTGTAAATAAATCATGACTTCTGATATGTAACTGATGTTAACCTTTTCATTAACAGTAAAGATCCATAAGACTTACGATACATTTTGCGTGTTTCATAATGCTTCTTTAAAAAATACTCGTAAATTGTAGCACTTTGTTAAAAAAACAAAAACACTAAAACCGGGATTTTTATTGATTGGTTTTAACCCATTTCATTCTTTCAGAAATCATAAAACTACACCTACGTAAAATTTCAGTACATTAACTTATTCAGTCCCCTGAATGTCTGAAATGGTATTATAAACTTATCCTTAGAAAAAAATGTTCTCATTATATGAAATGAATGGTCTGTCAACCTGTGCTCAACCTCAACGCTTTCATTATAATATTGTGAAAGGAAATTGATTCAAGCGAATTGGGTCAAAGTCTCAATTTCCTTTCAAATACAAGATTGGTTGATATTTAATCGTTTTTATTATGAATGGAAATATTTATACAGAAACATACATCAACTTCTACAGACAGAAACTTGAATATTGAAAAACTCTTGGGCTTTGAATTGAAGGCGAATGATTTACACAAAGCAAATGTAATACATATTACTTCTTTTTTTTAAAAAGAAAGACAAACATTCCCGGGTTACGAATAACCTGACAATATTTGAAAAACTCCTACTACCACCACAGTAAGCGGAAAATGTTGCATTAGCCAGCCGAGGAATTGAACATACTACGCCTGGGTGGGACCCAAACGCGATGTCAACTCGGCCACCGACCGGTCTATTATGAAAATGTGTATTCCTAGTTATACAGAGCATTACTTTCTTGTCCTGTGTGACAGGGGCCCTTTTGTGAGGTAGTATATAAAAAGTTTATATCCAATCTCATTTTTCACATAAATTTTATTAATCTTTTTGCTTATTAATTCAGCTATCATGAACACGCCTAATATACATTCATCATTATCATCACACACACGAATAATTGAATTACGGTCTTTGGTAAAAATATCGTAATATACAAATAAGCTCTTGTTGATAATACGAATAGATTATAAAGGTAATTGTCATTGCACTTTCTTTCGTTTTATGGCGAAACATTATGTTTGAAAATCAGTTATTCAGAAGTGTCCACGATATTTTTTTTTAATGCGCAAAATATGCTTGGTTTTTTCTAAAATAACGGTTTTGGAAAGAGAAGATACGACTTTTAGGAGGACTTATTATATGATGACAATTATGATGAAATGGCAATTGGTCCGTGGCGGATGTTTCGTGACAAGAATCTTGCATGTGGCGCGATTTTTTAATATAAAACTGATCATATCCTATCTTTGAACATAGTAGAAAAGGAGATATAACAACATTTAGGAAGACGTATTGTTTGATGACTAAAATGGCAATTGGTCCGTGGTGGATGTTTCATGACAAGTAAATAACTTTCTACGTGGCCCGAGTTATTAATATGAAAGTTTCTCAAAAATATTAATGAAGTTTCACAAATTTACCTAAACTTTAAATTCGATATAAAAATCAATGTGAAATATTTCAGAATCTGTGAGACCTTCACGCGCCACGACCTACATAGTAATTTAGTTCCCCGTGAAATTGGTGGCGCTACTAAAAGGTTGGTAGAAAGGCAGTTTATAAATCCAAAGGCTTTGGCGCTACTTCCACACCTCTGCATATTAAGACTGGGTTCATTTGTCGTAATTAACACACCCTAAAAGCCTTCCACAAAGCCTATTCGTCGGCGTTTTCAACTCTGTGAATAATGAAATATGACCTGAAAGGGGGGGGGGGGGGTAAAGTTAAAAGAAATCCGAACGAACTGGAAACTCATTTTGGTAATTTACTTTCGAAAAATAAATGCCAGCCGGTTTTAATAAAAATTAAACCATTATGCGTCGTTGAAATAGAAGTTGAATGCTATTTTACGGTATGTTTCGTAGTGAAAATATTTGAGTGTTGAAATTTCTAACGGATTTTTGCATGGAAAATAGTTTTTTTAAAACATGCAGAGATACCTTCAATACAGTGGAACACTGCCTTATTTAAAAAACGTGGTGAAAATTTTATTCAAATGTTAAAGACCATGTTTGTGAAAACCTTACTAATATAGAAACTGACATAAAAAGTTCCTAGAAACTTATGTTTTCATTTCTTATCCTGCCAAAAATGGTTATTTATATGATGTATACTTGAAATAATAATCATTTATCATCAAATTTCCGATTTTTTCCAATGTTAGAAGTTATCATAAAAAATACCGCTTTAGAAACTTTATAAAATTTCCTTTTAGATTTTTATATTTGAAAGTTAATTTAATGTTAAAAAGTTGCTGTATTTTAAATTCAAATAGGCAAAAAATTGAAAAAAAAGCTTTCGACCAACATTTTTATTTCAATTAATCAAAGAATTTGCAAGAAAACTGTCATTTCAGTTTTTATCTCGTTCATACAATTCAAAATTGTTATGATTATTCCCAGAGAATAACAAAAAAAAATGTGTATAAACGTTGATTTCATGGAATTGCATTTACCAACAAGAGCATCATTTATTTACGTAATTTATAAAACGTCACTTTTATGCGATTCTTATAAAAATTACGCGGTAATATTCAATTAAAAAATAATCGGATGAAATTACCCCTAATTTTCAATAAAATGAAAATAAATTAACAACATGACATCATTAATGGATTAAAACAGCTAAAAAATAATACAAATATATTGAAATTTAGCAATATACTAGTGAATTGGTTATATGAATACAAATTAAGAAAAAAATCATGATTAAAATCACACACCACTAATCCCAAACCAAAACCGGAATGTTGCCGGAAAATTCTCGCGCATTGCGCATGCGTAAGTCCGCCAAAATTCAATGTTGCCAGTTGTTTCGCAGCCATTTAAAGACATTTTTGTATTGTTGTCTTTATACAATGTGTAACAAAAATACTGTTTAAAGATTGTAAGTTGATTTTTTTATTAGTAAGGCTGTAAGACATTAAAATACAGCCAATGATTTGGTCGTTTTTCGTAACTAAAATAGCAAAAATGTTTTTATAAAGAAACCTTTTATTATTTTGTTTATATGAACACAATAGTACAGCCTGAATCCAGTTGGACTAAGGCATCGCCAATTGGGGTATGTCGTGAGGCTGAAGGTAGTGGGGAGGGGAAGGGGATGGGTATGAGGAAGGTGGAGATGTGCCTATTCAAATCTGGTCCCCAAACACGGTCAAAGCCATTTCAATTCTTAATGGTGGTATAATTCAATGAACGAAAAATATGTCATACAAGAGACAATCTGATATTCCTTTATTATGCACAAGTTTGAGTTGAATAAAACCACAAAACGCATGTTTTTATTCATTGGTATTTTACTTCGACAACTTTGTAAACATATTTTCCTCATAGGGAGACGAATTTAAAATACGTTTGAAATAATTAGAGGGAAAATAAGGAAAAATCAACAAAACGAGGAAAAAGTACAATTCATCGCTTTAAGAAAGCTCCGAAATATACATATTTTACCCAGTTGGTGTTTACATAGAAAGAGCTTCTTTGTATTGGTAAATCCGAACAGAATAATCTGTTATTCGATGAATCGTAACTAAAGTAAACAGCGGCCCAATGTGGACTGAATACAAAACCAATATCTTTAAATTTTTAATCAATTTGATGTAATTGTAGAAAATGTTGAGAGAGTCTTATTTACATTGCAGAGACCCCTTGTAATTAATTGAGCAGCTATTGAAATTAATTAGTGTTTGGGAAATTTGGAAATGAATGATTCGGGAAATTGTTAATATCGAGGGTAAGGGAGAAAATTAAACAGCCGAATAACGAAGGGAGTTTTAAAAGTAATGGTTTTATATTCTTGCGTTCTTGAGAGGCTTGGTAAACATTTTACAATGCCAGACGATTGTGTTTTTGTGGAAACCGAAGTACATATTAAGAAATATAATTAAATAATAATGATCTCATTTCGGCTGCTTGGGTAGTGTCATTAGCAATGCGTAATGGACGCTTAATAATATCCGTGAATTCGGAGAGAAACTTGGTTACAAAATCGTCCTGGTGACAAGGAGGATATTGAACTGTTAATGGCTAGCTCAATAAACCTCAATAGCTACACACTTTCTAACACTCTTATTTCCCATGTTGCGCTTTCTTTCGCAACATAATATCATAAATCTAAAATATTCTCCAAATCGAAACATAACACGACTTTGATTTTCTTGCCAAACGTCTATGAGAAACAGCCTTTTGGCCAACGGCTTCTTATAGCTTTTAGCAAGGAATGAATAACAATTCTTCACGATCATTGAATTGGAATGTACGAAATGTTATAATAGTTTTTCTAAAAGTTTTACGGTGTGTTTTTTATACTTTATCTTACTGTCACGAGTGTTGAAAAAATCCAAGCTGACGCATTCCACAACGTCGGATTTAGTTAGGATTTCTCTTGCGCTGCTCAGGGGTGGTGGGTGGTGGTGTGCTAATCGAAGCGAATAAAAAATTCGAAGAACGCTCTCTATTTAACCGCTCTGTTCTGCGATGCCAGTATGGTTGGTTATGCCAGAAAATATCTTGACTTTAAAATTAGCCCTTTTCACGGAAAGAAACGAAGCAACAGCAAAAAAATCAAAAACGGGTTTTCAGAATTGCATTCGTGATATGAATTATGCTGGATTTCATTTTTTTTTTTTGTGTTGCCTTGCAGTCTAAATTTTGTTCCATTATTAATTAAACAATGGAAATTTTGATTGTCAGTACGTAACTATCTAAAATTATTATTCTCAGTGGTAAATACAATGTACTAGGCCAAACCCGTGAAAAATCACAGGATATTGTGAGTTCCCTACAAATCAGTTTCAATTTGCAATAATCTTCGCGTTCATGGAAAGCGTCAATTAATAATTTGAATTAATTTATTAATTTATTAAAATACACTTTTCATAATTAATGTTTTAAAATATTACGACGAATTATTTGTTTGTGTTCTTACATTCCCAATATGAATTTGAATAAATACTTTTGTTTGTAATGTAAAATAACTGGATTCTCTCAAGAAAGGCATATAAATAAAATATTGGATTGATTCGCTTATACAATATGGTTTTCGTATGCCTTTCTCGAAAATAATGTTTTTTTTTTTAAAACAAAACTATATATTCATATTACGTATGCACGGGCACAAACAAATAATTCGTCTAAATATTTTAAAGCATTACCGTCATCGATGAACGCCTAGATTATAACGTACGTTACGTTTACCTGTTCTTTTAAAAATATTACATTGGAGGTACATAGGTAGGCACTTTATCACTTATCTGAATTCATGAAGCAAACAGTTGAAAATGGCACCTAAATTCGAAAAAAATCCGAGTTCTAGAGTTCATTGAATCGGAGTTACGTGAGACAGACATAAAACTGAAAGATACCTACTCTCAGTATCGCCCCAGTGATATTTAGAATAGAAAAATTGCATGAATTGGCTGCAACCATGTTTTATGAGTAGATTTGAATTTTCAGGCGTATCCCAACCTTTCTCTTTTCCGTATTCTTTCCTTTCCTACTATATTTCCCACTGGCGTCAGATGTTTGCGAGTAGTTGAGACTCTTATGCGGTATTGATACAAAAAATAGAAAATAAATAAAAATATTCTGAGAGGCTCCGACTCAAAGGTGTTTCAAACTCCACTTTTATTTTTGATGACAATTAAATCATAACATTACGATCAGTAAAATATGTAACAGTAACATAATAAAAAAATAGAAAACAATACTCTAAGACAAATCACCAAAACTACACTCGACGCTACCATAATTTGTAGGATTCAATAAAGGGATACATTAAGGTAGAGTTAGTTGTCAATCTATCCGTTGTAGAGGAATAAGCCTCTTGTCATGAAAACGTACATCGTGGGTTCAAATTTTACGTAATTAATTTAATGTTTTCTCTCAGTGTCGCCCTAGTGAATTGTAAAGTTGGCTTTAGCCATGTTTAGTGATCAATTCTAGATAGTCATTACACCTCTCTCCTCCACATTTTCTTCCCCTTCTTAATTAATCGTGCGAAAAACCATTCCATCAATAATTTCAAATTATTTGATTTTCTTTCAGAAACCATATTTAAAAAATATATATATTTATATAGCACTCTTAAGTACCTGTCAACGTCCAACAACAGATGCGGACTGTTTCTGAAATCAGTTCCACGAAGTTCCTAAAAAAGTTTTCTAATTAAATACATATAATTGTTACATTGTGTTACCCACTATCACATATCTCCTACGAAATTTTCAAAATAATTGATATAATAAATACATTTTGGACATTTTATAAGCACTTCATTCTTCCTTATACTACTTTATTGTATATTATTACATATAATTTCTTACTTTGACTTTTACTATACTACAGATTGCTACTTAAATTATATTTATATCTCTTTGTTTTTTCATACTTTTAATCTTACTTACTATTTACTGATTATACTATTATACTTACATTTATATTGTTGCATTCCTTATGTTGCTGTACTATTCCCTGTAAATTAGTATGTGAATGGCACATGTTGTGCCGTATAATAAATAAATACATAAACATGCATATTACGTTTTGTCATCATGCCAACTCTAAGGACGGGTTGTTTCGGAGAATTTGAACAATTCATCAAATTTCAACGTTCATTTTCAAGTAGGTACTGTGAAAGATTTTTTCAAGTTCAATTTTTATTTCAGTTTCAAGTCAAGCAATTAGCCTATAATGATATAATAACAGAACTTGAATTAGACTTTCACAGAACCCGAAAATAAACGTTGAAATTTGATGAATTGTTCAAATTCTCCGAAACAACCCGTCCTAAGTAGTTAGGTTGAAGGTTGGGTTAGATTAGGTAGGATAAGTTTGAAACTCATTTTATTGAAATCGCGCTGCATTAAAGCTGAAAATATGGCAGAAAAGGAGAAATGATTGGATACCATGGAGATTCACCTGGCAGATATTGAACAATCAGCCTTGTTAAACAATGACGGCCGGCATAGTCCAGTGGTAACGCATTGGACTGCCATTCCGAAGGTCGCGGGTTCGAACCCGGCGTGCGCAAATAAATTTTATTTGATTAATTTGTGTTATTTCACAATTAATTAATTAAAATAATATATAGTATATTTGCGGCACGTTCCAGAGTGGAAGATACTACCAGTATCGCCCTGGTGTAAGACCACCATTCAGAATTGAAACGTTGCTCCAAATGGCTTTAGCCGTGTTTAGTGACTAGATCTGAATAGCCAGGTACTTCTCCACCTTCCTCTTTCCCTTCCCCACTTACCTTTAGCCTCACAACATCCCCCAATTGGGGATGCCATAGTCTCACTGGCTCCAGACGGGAGCAGTTGGGACTCTTGTGAGGTATTCACTATAAAAAAATAAAAAAAGTATTGAAATAAGCGGCCTTAAATAACAAAAAAACAAAACCTCAGCCCATACTGTAACCCAGATCGCTGAGCTCGCAGGAGTTACCATATCACCTGAGGATACACTTAAAATTACATCTTCCAAACCAAATAACCAAAAAAAAATGTAGACAACAATAAAGTACACATCACGTTAGCAGCGAAACAAACTGACCCGATAAAATAATTCAACGGGAAAGGAGACCAATACGTCTATCTAAATCCGGCATTAACCCAGTATTACAAAAATTTACTTTGGAACACTAAACAAAGAGCCCTAATAAAAGAATATAAATATGTTTGGGTGAAATCGGGAAAAATACCCATAAGAAAAATTAAAGATTCAAAGGTTGTCGAAATAAAACATCTTAACGATATACCTACTAAGTTGATTTAAACAAAACAAAAAAACCCTACAGATACTTCATCTACTCTCTATCTTTATAATGGCCTCTTTCTCAACGGAAACACTTGAAAAACTGATACCTGAACCAATAATCACCACAAATACCTGCATGCTAAACCGTATAATCCAGGACGAGTTACCGATCCTTAACGTAATTCATCAAACAAAAATTTTGAAAATTTCACTGTGCTGATAAATGAATTATATTTAGAACCTGACTTATTAATCCTTCCAGAATGTTGGATAAATTCCTCAATATATGTGCATAAACACATCAACAACATGATGTCTTAGCAACATTGAAATAAATGTTTTTAATTCTCATTTTTTAAGACGCCATAGCATGTTTCACCTGAATACATCAATAATAATATCGCCTATTTTAACCCTCTGACCCATATGTGTCGACTTAATAATAATATGGAGTGTGCAGAAGTAAACAAAAATGAATAATAATAATGAATCCTGTTTCGGAGTAGATTTTTGGAATTGTTGAACCTGTTTGTATATTAACTGTGTTTTAAGTCTGTAAAAACCCAGTATAAAAAATAAATACCATTACATTATTGTAATATATATATATATATAAATATATATATATAATATATATATATAATATACATTAAATAAATAAAACTTTACTATACCTCCTCTGGATTCGCAGTCCAGGATCTTCACTGCTCGGCCACGGAGGTCGCTAAAGATAACGTAGGATGCATTCCAATAAAATCATTGTTAAAAATAATTTAACCACTTTAGGTATAATAATTTGCTTCATATTCAGAACAGACGTTTTAATTACTAACTGCATTTAAAATGTTTCTTCCCTGCCAACATTAATTTGCGGATACGTGTGTCAGGTGACGCAGAATACGAAATTGGTTTAAAAGGTTTTTGCCCAGTTGAAAATATTAGGCCTTTGCTTTTAAAGCTTGGACCGGTGCCAAGGATTCTTTATAAAAAAATTATACATTTCAGTCACGTAGAATGAAATAAGGACGGGCCTTTATCCGTATGCAGTAAAGGATGATGTAATTTAAGGGAGGATTTTACGGAGATATCGACTGTCGCAAGGACCGAGATAAATCTGGGATGCTGCGATGGAAGAACCCTGTTGCTAAGTAAAATTAATAGTTTTCTTTTTACCTTTTTTCCAACATTGACTATATTTGATTAATACACAAGATTTAGTATAAAAACATTAGGAAATGCGAAAATCAAACAATACACAAATCTACACAAGAGGCTCTGAGGAAAATTTTTTCTCTGGTCCTGGTGAAGGATATTTAGAAATGGATGAGAGGAGCTTTGGAAAAAAATGTGAGAGATGAGAATCTGGAGGTCAGTGTGTCCAGGAATGATAAACGTATGAATCTATTACTGATGCTAGGCTATGAGTCGAGAGAGTTCGGCTTGAGTGGTGAAAAAGCCAACCGGCTTCTCCAAATCCGCGCCACCAAGCAGTTAGTAAGCAGACACATCCGACGCAATGTCTTGGACAAACCTCACTCTTGATTCTGGGTACCCTCACTAAGTCACCAAACCTCGCGAACCACTTCGGGTAACCAATTGTTATCCGATGAATGGTCCCTGGGGCAGCCGTACCCATACCCGCCTCTTAAAATGTACATGTAATTTTGAAATGCTTTTAAATTCGAATAAATAACGGAAATCTTCGAATATAACTTATGAATTTGACAGAGACTCTTTCTACATTGTTTGTTTCAATTGATGAATTGACTTAGCGACATGACAGCACGGATTATTAAGGACTCTGGAATGAAATAGAATCGTAAAATAGAAAATCTTTTTAACTTATATAATATATGACTTTGCGAAAACCCTCAAAACGGACTAACCGAGAGATCATAAGTTTTCGGGTAGTAATGTAACTTAGACAATATTTAAAAATCACATTATCAAAATAAGATAGGACAATACTCCCAATTGTTTGATGGTTCGTTGAAAAAGAAACGGAATAAAATATGTACAAATAAGTGAAAGGAAATAAATTATTATCCACATTATAATATCAATAATCACACGGATTTTTGATCTCCGATTAACGGGCATAGTATAATATGCTCTAATAACTGAGCCATAGATACACCCGCAAACCAGCCGTGTTCAAATCCATTCAAAGTTCATGTCATGGGGGTTATAAGCAAATGCATCTAACAAAGTTTTCAAAACAAGGCAGTCCTACTGTCTAATTACAAAAAAAAATAATTAAATTACTAATCTAAAATAATATAAAAAATTGTTTAGTGTAAACATGGCTTCATGAACATGTTCCAATTACCGTATAAAATATTTATAATAATCAAAGCAATTTATAAAACAACTGACCGAGCACGCAGAAATAATCAGAAAATTAATTATTAATTTAAAAAATCACTTTTATTATAAAGATTTACGAACATTTTGTAAAATAAAAATGCAGTTTTCACGATGAAGTTTCGCGGTATGAGCTTGTAACAAGGTGTATACAAAATATACATATTTTGGTATTTAATGATTATTTTCAATTATGCAGTTAATTGATTTTTGAAATTACACCTAAGGTTTGGATGCTGATAGTGAATACAACTTTAAACCATGTCACAAATGCGAAACGCCACAGGTATGTCTCGGAATAGCACATCTGGCCTGATGGTCTATCCCCAACTTATCCGCACTGTCCAGCCAATGAAGTATAATGTCCCAACACGGCAGTTGAACTGTGGCATAACAAAATAATAAATTATCGATAGTTGTACGGAGAAAGAGAAGGGAGAAGGGGAAAGGATAGTGAAAGGTTTAGAAAACTTACGTATTCAGAACTGATCACTTAACATAGCTGTTGCTAGTTCAAACAAAGTTTCAATTGGAAACTGTGGTATTGCCCGCGCGATGCTCAAAGTATATATACCTATCTCAAGACTACAGGAATTCTCTCCTCTTCTTTAATACACCTAACAATTTATTTAAACCACGAGTTAAGGAAAATTTTAATTCGTTCTCAGAATACGAGCTATCTTAAGTAACGAGATAAGCCTTGAAATTTAAACCCACTTCTCTACATCGTTAACATTTCCTTTCACAAAGCAGGAAGCATGCCTCCTAAATATCTATCATTGGATACATAAGGAATTCTCTAAAAAATCCACCTTAACTAATTATAAGAAATACTACAAATGTTTATAACTAAATAAAATAACAATCTTTGTTTGCAACACTATTTAATAAAAAAATATTGAAAATATTTCAAAACCAATGGTTTCTTCATCAAAACTAAAAATTAACACACACGTGTTGAGACAAGCTAAGTTTAGACCAACAAAACAAAAAAATTATAAGGATGAGCAGTGATTTAAAAAAATATATTTATTAAGTAAATAGAAACAATTTGTACAAATTTAGGGCAGTCCCACAAAGCTGTCATATGGCAGCTTGTCTGTAGGTTCTACAAATTAAACATTCTACTAAAGACAAGTTATATAGATAGATACATCAGAAAAATTCAAGGGTACAGGAAATTTTCATACAATAGCCACAGTTTTACCATTTTAGGGCATAGTCGCTCATTTTTTTTCATTTTTAAGATTTTTATTGATTTTATTGAAAATCACTGGAATTATATATTCAAGAGTACGGCTTCCATATGTATTTAATATTCGAGGAGTTTTTAGAACCTTTTCTTCTTTAAATCTTGTCGTATGTTTGTGTACCAGTGGGTGTTTGTATGAGCTTTCCCCCATGTTATCCATAATAATGAATAACATGAGGGAAACCAAAGGAGACCTTTACTTGTAAGTAGGCTCTTTGATCCATATAGTACTTTTATGTTATGTCTCTGATTGTAAATTTTAGATGTGACAATATTTCCTACTATGGCAGTTTGTAAATTTTGAATATATTTAATGTAAATAGTGCTTGCGTGTCTTCAAGTTCGAATTTCGTATCTAAGGATGGATTCGACTATAGAAAAATATAATAGTGAGTGCAATGAGGTAAAGTAAATTTTAAATTGTAAAAGTTACAAGCTAAGGATCTGAGCTAGTTACAAATTTTTGCCACTCGTTAATACCACTTTAAACTATTATGAACAATTATTCCATTAATTATTTATTATTAGGAAAACATTGAAATATATGGATACTATAATTTATTTAACTTTTTTCAACCATGAAATAAGCGAAACAAACTAAAACGCATAAAGTTTTACGTAATATTTACAAAAAAAATTATATTTTATCAGTTTCCATAAAGTACGAGCAAACGAAACATGTCAACCGATTTATGTACACTTTTTAGTGTCATTTTCATTTTATGAGGAGACAACTTTTTCTAACGATTTGAAAAAAAATCTAAACTTTGCCTTTTTTACGAGCATTTACCTAACGAAACCTATTTTGTATTTTTTCACACAACATCTCTTATATCGTGTTAAAAATCAGTTAAACGGATCATAAATCGCAGCTAACAAGGGAAAAGTAAAAAATTGCTATGCCTAATAATTTTGGCCCACAGCAGAGGCAGCATTTAAGTCGTATGTTAATAGTTAAGCCCAGCTTATCTTTTCGACTTAATAATTTTAATTGCGGGACTAAATCCAGTTTATAATTGTCATTCTCGCGTAGCAAATCACCTCTTTAAGCTGCTGGTTTTTTCGGGTGTTGGCAGTTTGGTTTTAAAATAGGCTGACAGGGGCGCCGCATCTTTATGCGCAATATGTGCTGTGCACTCGGGCGGTCGGATCTAAGGGGCGATCTGTTAAACTTGCTTTTTTACTGACAACAATAGCAAAAAATAACATTTTTTTCTATTCTTAAGTGTCAGATGAAATATTTTACTCAAATATGCGGGTTTTATTGACAAAATAAGTCAAACATTTTTTTTCCTAACATCGACCATTTCTAGAGTCCATTTCCCAAGTTATTTTTATGCCTATAACCTATATTTGCGGTGGAAAGGAAAATTGAGAATTTTATAGATTGTGTATTTCTCTTAAAAGCAATTTTTTCATTACGAATATTCAAGCTGTTGCCAAATCTGATTGTTATACGGCAGCTGCTTCTTTGGTGAATACATATGATTCCGAAACCACAACACATGTTAGGTATTATTTGGCTAAAATTAGTTTAAAATCTTCTAAAAAGTATCAAAATTTGAAAACGGTAACGATTACCACTTCCATTACAAACAGGTTGTCAAATTTATTTCGAGGCGTTAAAATCAAATTTTTATAGATATTCTAATATTTTTACTTCGTTTATCTAGAAAAATAGTTTGTGGAGATACAATATCTTGACTTTTAGCAATAAGTGTAATATGGCTTTTGTGTCACATGCATCCAAGAATGAAAGACATGTCAATCACCACCACATTCCGATCATCCTAACTTTCCATTTTCCTATTTTTTCACCATTCACATTTCTTTCCGACTCACAACATGTTTGGGGTTACCATAGTCCGATAGCTTTCTTTGGTTTATAAAAAAATATTTGGGGATACCTTGGTCCGAGAGCTTCCTTTGATTTATAACAAATTATTTGGAGATACCATAGTCCGAAAGCTTCCTTTTATTTATAACAAATTATTTGGGGATACCATAGTCCAATAGCTTCCTTTTATTTATAAAAAAATATTTGGGGATACCATGGTCCGATAGCTTCCTTTGATTTATAACAAATTGTTTTTAGCATGGATTGCATTTTTTTAATCCCTCGTGGTGGGCCTGGAGGGCCAGTTCCAGTTTAGGCCTTAATTTCGTTTTATGGGGGAGTGTTTTGGATGTGAACCCATTCATATAAATTAAAGGAGGCTCTTTAATTAAGGAGGTAATGAGGACGGAGTTGGGGATGTTGTTTCTTCGCACCGTTTAATTTTGTAAATTTGGTATTTTGGCGTTTCAAGTCTTTTGGGGTTGTTTTGTTTGTACATTTCAAGGGAATAAGTTCATAATTAAGCCACAAAAAGTAAGACTTGACTTAATTTCTTGAATCGCGTGCAAAGTAATGCAACAATTTGATATACGCAGGTACAGTAAAAGCTATGAAAGTATACTAAGTGTATGTTTACTAAAAACATGTAGTGCAGCGCCCTTCGTGGCAGCCGGACGCGTCCTAACGCGTCCTAAACGTCAACCGCTTTGTGTTTTTTTAGTATTTTCAAGGGCGATGAGGCAAAATCCCTTTAAAATTATTTTTTAATCAATCAATCAACATTAAACTTATCAAACATTTATTAGAACTTTATTATATGTGATTTGAGTGCAGTGTGTTTAAAGTGAATATTCAGATATTTTGCTCAAAATATACGACATTCGAAACAAACGTCGATCAGTAAATGCACCCCAGATGTTTTCAACGAAATTCTCGGAAACTCTGAAGGGCCTAGCAAGTGTTAGCAAGCTAAGGCCAGGGTAATTTATTATCCCGACCATCGCCTTTTATTGCGGGCAGAATGCACTGCTTCAATAATGATATGGACTCGCCGAACGTTAGGGGTCAGCGCTTTATTATCAGCAGACACATACCTGAACGGATGACGAACCTCTTGCAGGTACTCTTTGTGGACGCGGTGGACTCTCTAGCTGCAGCAGCTGGTCCAGTTTCTTCACCACTTAGGATTTTTGCTGCATAGTCTCCATTTTCTACCTTCTTTGAAAGTGCTGTGACGCGCTGCCAAGGTCTGGTATCTGTGAAAGGATATTCTGTCAGCGCTCTATCAGCAGCAGACACATACCTGGACGGATGACGAACCTCGTGCTGGTGCTGTTGGTGAACGCGGTGGAATTTTTTGCTGCAGCAGCTGATCCAGTTTCTTCACCACCTAGGATTCTTGCTGAAGAGTCACCATCTTCTATCTTCGTGTCACCTGTTCCTGTACTTCATTTTACTTAACTTAACTTCACTTTATTTTTGTAATATTTATATTTTTGTAATACCTGCATCAACTGTAAAGCGCCACTGATGTGATATCTCACAAAAGCGGCGCTATACAAATTTTCCAATAAATAAATAAAAATTGACACGTATCCTAAAAACATGTTTGACGTGTACCCTTAAAACATATTTGACATTTGTCCTAAAACATGTTTGACATGTGTCCTAAAAACATATTTGAAATGTGTCCTAAAACAAGTTTGACATGTGCTATAAAAACATATTTGACATATGTCCTACAACTTGTTTGACAATGTGTCCTAAAAACATGTGTGACATGTTTCCTAAAAACATGTTTGTTTACGCAACTAATGTGGACATCTGGGAAAAAGGTAAAACTAGAGAAAGCGATGTGAACGAGATTGAGTTTTTGTTCAGAATAATAAAGACAGAAGGGCTAGTATAATATATTTTAATGCGAGTATGTAAAGTAAAAGAAGACTGGTTGCACTGAAAAAATAATCCCAAAAGTGTAGTTTTTTTATATAAAAGGAATTACAATTCGCATAACACCTTGCGACTCCTAAGGCCCAAAAAGGTAGTAAAATTATCTATTCAAGAAATAATAAGGAACTGCGATGAAAAATATTAAAGCTTAAAATTTAAATGTAGTAAAAAATTTTGTAAAATATTATTATTCGTAGAATATATAAATCGTCAAATAAAATCGAATAACCGTCTGTAATTAAAACACACCGTTTGGTTGGTATGACTAATTTGCTGATTAATAACAACTAGTCTACGGCAGTCAGAATCCATGCTCTTAATTTAAGGTAAGTCTAGGTAAGTCGTCTCCACGAATTGACAACCCTTACTTAAATAAAGTAAGGGTTGTCAATTCGTGGAGAGTTCCTCAAATTTAAGGATATTTTTAAAATTTTCGAAGAGTTGTATTTTTCGTGGAAAATCTTTTTGATGTGGAAATTGCGGGGATTCTGGGTATTTTTGATTATACAATCATTAAAAAAAAATAATATTCAAAATAATTATGAGAGCCCAATATACTCGTATTTTGTTTTCGTTCACAGCAATTTAAAAGACAATTATTTGTGATATAATGAAGATGATTTAAAAAAAAAGTACTCTACTTATATAACGTAATATAAAATAAAGATGTTTCAAAACAATATTTTCATGGGCGTAAATTTAAATTACAAACGACCGAATTACGTCAGAACACAAATTTGTTGGATATTTATTATATTTTCAACCAACACAAACTCCTCTCTTTGAGTTTCTCGGAAGTTTTATTTTATTTATCATTAACTCTGTAAATAGTGATGTATTGATTATTTTCAATAAACTCGCATACAAATTCCAAACTTGTCACTAAAAACACCAACATAATTTTTTGAATGGCGTATATTACGATATTTAAAGCACAAATAAATAACATAGAACATTTTTGTACTAGAAGTTGGCTAAACTTTTGGATTAAAAAAATATTTTTCAGTTTGCTTGGGTATTGTGGCCTTAAATAAATTTATAAATATAACTCCAAAAAATTAGGCTAGTTGACTGGTGACGTCACTGGTCCCTTCCACAGATGCGTCTTTTGGAGACCCCAAAAATTATAACTTTATAGTCTTTTTTAACTATTAAAACTAATCATAACAAAAACAAAAATATACAGGTATTTAAGTTAGAAGGTCATTATTAATAAAAAAACTGGTCTGCGGTTTCTCATTAGAAAACAAACTTCGCCAATTTACTTAAACAATTCAGTATCATGTCGTAATTATTAGTTTCATTTATATAAAAAGGAAATGTAAATATGTTTAGTGCTTTTAAAACATAGATTAATGTAGCCGTAAGTTTCTGACGTCGGTATAAAAAGTTAATACCGTAAAAAACCTTCAAAGCCGACTTTAACTAAAATTAACATTCCTGACAAAATGAATAATAAAAGCGAGAAACATTTGCACAAAACTTCAAGGTCTTTTTATAAGAAAATTATTAGGAACTTTCACTGAAAATTTAAATACATTGATTAAAAACAGAGCCTATAAATTACCTCCCGTAAAACAAGGTTATTTTCTTATCATTTCTTGGGTATTTATTTTCAAGTGAATAACGCTATTTTTTATTTCGGTGTCAGGGTGTTGTTCGTATTTGATTTATTACTTTGAAGACAAAATAAGTTATTAAATAATAATTTTCCGATATTATTTTTTAGATTTTTTTAGTATGTAATTTTTGAACGCATATAGTTTTTTATTTTTTAAAAAAGTAAAAATATTAAAGAATGTCCTTAAACTCACTATATACATAATTTCACTTAAACTATTTTCTTTATTGAATATTAGCTTGAAGATGTAAATTGTTGACTTAAATAACATTGAAAATTATAATAAAACATAACAAAAACTGTGATCTAAACAAACTGACAATCATGTCATTTTCTCGCATTAGTGGGGAGAAAGAATACAACCTTATCTTGGTATACACTCCTTACTTCATTCACATTTGTATATCGCATTATGCGTACGTTTCTATTATATCGACTCTTGCTTGACATTGCCCGATATTCATTAGTTAACACTGCTTTTCTTGGTCTGATTGATATATCTACTTTTTTGATTTCTACCAAATCAAATTAATAAAGACAATACATACTATGTGCATCATTAAAGTTTTTAAGCTAAGGACCTATAGTCTACAGGTAAATCATTTCAGAGGGACCTTTGATTGTGTAGTGAGTACTGGATGGGTAAAAAAAAATATATTATAATTTTTTTTTGTTAGGAAGCTGAAAAATGGAGCAAAAAACATATTCGAATTGAATCGCGAATCTAAGTTGAAACTAAATTATTGATAAACGTCCGCGTCGCCACGGAACCACTATCTTTTGGCGTTTACGGGGTAAGGCTTAGACTATAATTAAACGCAGCTTTTAGAACCACCATGAAATAAACCGTGCGTGTTTGTACGCTGTTTGGCGTTTCCAGCTATTCCAGAACCACTGCGTTTAATCACAGTGTGTGCGCCACCAAGAGCAGACTGGGAGCGGGTGTTCCGAGTTAGTTCGAAAAACACTTCTGAAACATTCGATGCCATCGGTATGCGCTAATATATTCAAACTACCCTCTTTAAAAAGATTGTTCTGTACGTAATTTATTTAAATCCACAGTAATGCTACTATTTCACATAGAAACAACGATTTCGATCAAACAGTCGATGCTTATCAGAGTAAGCCTTATTGGCTGAAATTTACCCACGAAACGATCATAGGATTACGGTGGTACTGGGTGATTACTGATGGTAAATTTGGAAATCGATGATTTCATTGATAGAAGTGTCACAATGAAACGTTATATTTGCACATTTTATGGAATTCTTCAATGATTGTTTTTAATGATGTTCTATTTTAATAGCACATTCTCTTAACATATTTGCATTTATTATATTTTTTTCAATAGTTGTAAAGGTTTTTTAAAATTTATTTAAAGGTTGTTTCATTTCTGTCGTGTATCTACAACCAATATGAGATGAAGATTGCCTACTATGCAACAGGTACAATGTTTTAAAACAACAACAGTTGGAGTCCCAACTTTTCGGCCCCAACGGGAATATGGTGTCTCCAATTTAGGGTAAGTTGTGAAGTTTAAGGAGGCGTCGAGGAGAGTTCTCTCTGTACCATATTATAGATGTTACATTTTATCAACGTCAAACGGTAATAATATACGTTTTAAAGCAATTCAGAACACTACACCAAGTATGATTACCTAAGCGTGGGGAGAGAAAATTTAATCTACAGTCAGGTGAAAGGAATTCCAAGTTAATTTTGAAGCACTCGTGAACTTTTAAGTTTTTAGAAGTTCTACTTTTTCTTTATTATTTATATAGATATCTTTGAGTAAATAAAGGAAATACAATAATTTCTTTATGGTTTTTGTTTATATTTCGTAGAACTAAAGCCTATTTCTTTTTATAATTAAAAAAATCGTTTACAAATAAAGATTAAAAAGTTCTACTAAATTCTTCAAATTAACTTTTTTTATTATTTACCTCGCAATGGCCCGAATTTGTTTTAATATTAGTTCCACACAGGAGGCCTAGAGGAAGATTATTTCCCTCGAGGCATATATGTTATCTTTGCGAGTGCTGTGTGGAGAGTATTTTAAGTAAATTGAGGAGGTGAGGTTCTGCAAAGGTGGGAAACTGGAGGTCAGAGTGTTAAGATTGACAAACGTGCGAATCTGCAGCGGTGCACGGCTATTTGTCAAGAGATTCCAGCCGGAGAGGTCAAAAGGTCTTCCTCAATGGACCTCTACCGATTCGGCCCACCACCCAGCTGGCAGGCAGAAGCACTCGTCGCCAAGACCTCGACAAACCTCTCCTCATGAACCAGGGTACCTCTGTAAAGTCACCAAACTAAATTAACCACCTGGGGTGACCTACGGCAAAGGTATTGGCTACGCAATAAATTGCCCATACCCGCCTCCCAAAATGTAACTGATCCCAAACGTCTCAAGCCGCTGTGGTTATTGGGTGATTTTGTGAGAGTAAGAGTGCGGAGAACTAAAGAAGTAAGTAGGAAGATTGAAAATTATTTTTTAAATTTAAATCTGGTCACCAAACATGGCTAAGATCATTTCAAGTAAAGTATGGATTCGGAAAGATTGTCTTTCACCAGGGCGACTGTGAGAGAATCTACCAAGTATTTGAGTTTTTATTCAGTATACGAATAATGGAGTTTAAAGATTCTAAATATTTGTGTAAATCCAAATGAACGAAACCAACTAGGTAAATTATTTTTAACAAGTCAAAAATATACCGCGAGAGTAAATGACGCGAAATATTTGACGCGCGGTAATTTCCTGCCAAAACGAGCCTTAACGCGAGACTCAAATTTCCCGCTGCGGCGTTTGTAGTTATTAGAAACAAAGTAACCATACAGCTAGTCCCACGTAAGCGGCAGTTACTTATAGTAGGAACAGAAAATAACAAGAATGGGAATAAATAATATCAGTAATTTTATAATATGGGTGAAAATTTTTTTTAAAATCTAGGACAATATTATTCTAATCTGTAGGTATGGTCTTAGTTAGTGAGAACCGTGTTGTAGGAGAAAGTAAACACAAAAGCCGACAAATCGTTCTGTAGCCGAGCTGTGGAACTCAAGAACGATTCGTAGAAGCGACCTGTTCTCATGTGACAATGTCAACCGAGTACATATGTTGGACGCGCGTTTGGAATTTTTCTCGATTATGCACCAGTGCCAAAGGGATTAATTTCGCTAGCTACTCGGAGCATCTTCCACTGAAATACCGGTAAAACAAGGACAGCATACCTGAAATGTACTTTATTTCATGTGTAAATGATTACACTACAGTTGTGCCCCGAATATTCCATCGTGTATTGATCATTTTTGGACACAGGCTGACAAAATTACAAAAATAATACCTATCATTTGAAAAACTAGCATAACGGATCATATTCTATACTTGTATTTTAATTTTCCATGTAAAAAAAAAATCCTTTTCACTACATAAAGATTGAAATTGATGGTACTATGTGGAATTCATATATCATTATATTATTTATAATGGTAATAGGAGAAATTCATATTATTTATAAATGGACAGAAAATTGTATGTAAAACATTTCGCGCCAAAACGTGTGACAGTCGACAGAATAGTAAAGTGCCGGCCGTTACCATAGTAACTATTGTTCCAACTCGGCAGGGCCTACGGTAAATGGAATGACACGCCTTTAAAGCGCGTTCCCGTACCTGCACGTGCACGTGTCATATTAAAGTACACACGTGTCGAGCTTATTTTATTAGTGCACGTGTGGAAAGGAGATTCAGTTCCACGCTGAATATAAATTACTGGTGTAGGTACATGCGATGTGTTGAAATACGACTTTCTCCTTCAACAGGCAATTGACCAAAAATAATTCCTGGATGGCTCTTTTTCCAAATAACAAAACTTTAACATAACGAAATATCAACAAATATAAGGTCCATAGAAAATAACTAATAATTAACAATTCTTTTTAGTCAGCCTATTTGCTATTAGGTAAAATAAGAATAATGTTACCACTGTAATTTCCGATTATTTATATTTATGTATGTACAATCAATTAACAGGATAAAAATATTAATCAATGAAAAGGGTTTGACTTTAACAACTACAGCTACAGTCGATCGATCATTTTACACGACCCGGGTCACTAACGACCCACTACCGAAGTGATCGGGTCGAGAGTATCCACTCTTTCTTTTACACATCAAAAATACAAAAAAACAGCTGTCACATGAAAAGATATTAAAGCTGCAAAAATTCAATATCAGTACTTGATAATAAAAAAAATTACACACAAAACAAGTTTTTTTTCAATAATACATCCATTTTTATTAAAGATGTATTTAAATATATATTATTTAAAACATATAAAGATCAAATATTCTTCTTTATTCGTCCATTAATTCAATAAAACTAAATTGAAAATCAAATAGACGTATTTAATGAAAATAAATTTTGTGTTCCAAGTAGTTTAATTATCCACGGTATATTTTTTATGACCTTGTACCTACAAGTACAGCAGTGAAACACGCACATATGTTTTATAAAACCTTCTCTTCTTGATGTTGGAAAAGGTATTGAACATTTGAAATCAGAAAAAAGAGACCTACATTACTATTCACACAATGAACCGACGGTATTTGAAAATATGCATCAATTTGTTTTTTATAGACAGCACGCGACAGACGGAAACCCTACACGGAGTTCCCCAATACTTTATCACGGAGTTGATGAAATTACCATCGAACGTTATTTGTTAACGAAACAATGGTGATTGCCTCAATTTATCTCTTTTTTTAACAAATGCGAGAGACGAGAAAGAAATTATTAATCAATGGGAGAAACAACTAGATTATTTTAAGCGGGTGCACAGTTGATTACCTTTCCACTATTTATATTAACGCGGGCGCAGTGTTGACTACCTTTCCATAATTTATTTTATCGCGGGCGCAAAGTTAATTACCTTTACACAATTTATTTTAACGCGGGCGCAAAGTTGATTGCCATCCCACAATTTATATTAACGTAGGTGCAGAGTTGATAACTTTTCCACATTTTCTGTTACCTGTTTATAATAACTAAGCATATATTAATAATAAAATACTAAGCCTTCGTAGCTTTGTGTTGTTTGTAAAACAAAACAAAAAAATGATTAATATTAAAACTTTACTGTTTCACTGTTAAAACTAACATTTAACTGCCTTTGTGTTCATTGACATTTGAAACGGTTACATTCAATAAATCTTTTAACAATTCAATGAAAAATGCGTTTGGGAACGCGAATAAACGGCTGATAAATAAAGCAGCACCTTTTCAGTGGTTTTCAGGCTTTCCTGCTGAAACTAAAAACATAGTAAGGGCGTGTTAGTGTAGGGTAAGCTTTCACTACTGAACAGAGAAACGGATAGAAGTGTGTTATGGGCGTTTCAATGTGCCCGAACAATCACTAGTTTTACTGGCCTGTATGTATCCTACGGGTCTAACAGTCTAACTTTGTCTAACCGTATTTGGTCTAATTTGACCCAAACCGTGGATTAGTGGTTACAATACTCGGCTAAGATTCTGGAGGTCACGGGACAAATCCCGGCGTAATAGTTTGTGTTGTTTTACAATTTACTAATTAAAAATAATATTTAGATTTATTTTCGGCATGTCTGGTGGAATAACACAATTCATAATAAAAGAATAGCATCAAATACTTAATATTTTAATTTTACTATGGGAGTTTTATAATACATTATAACGACGCACGCTTTGCCTTTGTGGGATTTTAAGATTTCTTGTATATCAACTTATATTTTTGAAGGTTTTTATATATATTTTTTAATTTGCATCGTTTTTTTGATACATCATTATGTATCCATACAAAATGACATAAAATATAATACACTTCAAAGAAAAAATCCCACCAAGGCAAAGCCTGTGCTTGTGTTTTATATGTTTAAAAAAAAGATGCGGTAAGTTAAAAGATACAGCGCCTACAACCGATTAATATGATTTTTATTTTATATTTTATTGTAATGTATAACTGTTCCAATATGTCAACAAATATTTTTAAAATATTATATTAAAAATAAATTGGTTGAGCCGTGCTTGATGACCAGATCCAATTAGCCAGGTACTTCCAATTTACACTGCAATGCTGTCCAAAACGTTGGCTAAAGAAGGAGGTAGCCCAACACGGCATAATACCCCATAAACCCTGAAATTCTTGCCACAATAAAATTATTTGTACCTTCCAAAAATACGAGACAAAATTCCACCTTTTTCTGTAACAATTTCAAATCTAATTATCATGCGCACATATCGTTAAATCGAATACAAAATTTTGGTAATAAATTTGGTAATGTTGTTGATATATTTAGAGATTCCGTAGCAGTGCTCAAACGAAATCTACATAAACACTTTGCTGATATTTTTGTTATTTGTTTTTGGGGTATTATGCCGTGTTGCGCTAACTCCTTCTTTAGCCAACGTTTCGGACAGCATTGCAGTGTCCATCATCAGGGCAGATGTCTTATTTGAGGTTGTGTTAAAATGTGAGCTTAAGTATGAGGTTGTGATACCGTGTTGCCAGCTCCAACCCTCTGAGCTAACATTAACGTATCATTTTTTTATTTAAAGTGGTTTTCTTCGTTTAGCTCTGGTGTATCCGTCAATTACCGGATACCAAGAACTATTAAGCTTAGCTCCATCGTCTCTATTGATGTTTACGGGATTTTTATGAATTTCAATGGCCTCCGTAATCAGCCGTGCTCTATAAGTTTTCGGTCTCCCCAGGATTTCAGGAACAAATCCAAAGTAATGCCCGGTGTCAATCAAATGCTCGGCAATTGCCGATTTGTCAGGGTGGCCGAGTTTACAAGCTCTGAAGTGTTCCGAAATTCTTTTGGAGATAGTCCGCTCTGTCTGGCCTACATAGACCTTGTCACATCCGGAACAGCTGAGTTTATACACTCCATCTGTTTCCAGAGGAAACTTAGTCTTTGCAGACCTCAGTAAGTCCTGTATCTTTGTTGTTGTTCCGAAGACAGTCTTGATATTTTCCTTTCTCAAAAGCTTGGCAATTTTGTCTGTCACATTGTGCACATAAGGCAGGAAGGCACAGCCTTTCGACTCTTGTTCAACTCTGTCTTCGTTTGGTGCAGATTTGGCTCTTATGATTTGCCTTGTCTGACTTGCTGGGTAGCCGTTACGCTCCAGTGCATCGGTCAGCTTCGTAAGTTCCGCTCCGATTTTATGTTCTTCGCATATTCTGGTCGCTCGGGTCACCAATGTATGGATAAGTCCTCTCTTCTGCGCTGGGTGGTGGTGCGAATCAGCGTGTAAGTACCGATTTGTATGGGTTGGTTTCCTATATACAGTATGCCCTAGGCTACCATCGTGTTTCCGCATCACCTCCACATCTAGAAAGGGCAGGATTTTATCTTCGTTTTCCAGTTCCATTGTGAATTTAATTTTGCTGTGGAGAGAATTAAGATGGTCCAGGAATTCGTTTAGTTTCTCCGTTCCATGAGGCCAAATGGCGAAGACATCGTCGACGTAGCGCCACCATACTTTAGGGACTGCCCTGATGATGGACACTGCAATGCTGTCCGAAACGTTGGCTAAAGAAGGAGTTAGCGCAACACGGCATAATACCCCAAAAACAAATAACAAAAATACTTTTGGCCGTGAAAATCTTAAATCATACTTTGCTGATATGTATGACTTCTCCACTCCATAGTAAAAAACCCATTTTTTAGCTTCTGTTTTTTCACTCTTTTCTTTTATGACTTTTTAACTTTAATATATATGTTTTAACTTTACAAATTAATATTGTAATTTAAATAACAATTCGAATATGATTTTAAGTCCCTATAAATGCTGATTAATTTCAATCCATTTATTTTTCTAAGTAAGTAAAAAAAGAAAAAAAAAACTGTTCTCCATAATGGTATTCCGTATTATTTGTAAAACATTTATGTACTACAGATATAATAACTATTTTATTTATATATGTACGTAAACTTTTCAATGTCACATAGTTAATGTAATAACACTAATAACAATGTATGTAAAAGCCCAATGGGCGTTTAAATAAATAAATAAATAAATAAACCAATAACTAAAATTATGAAAATATTTGATTAATTTCACCAGAAGTATTGAAAAACTGTGCTAATTTCTGGCACACAGATACGCTCACAACGTACTTCTATTGTTTAACCCCTTCCGTGGGTAAATTAGGCTTTTGCTGCAAACCTCGACCAGTGGCGTACATTAAATCAGCCGCAAGGGCTCGCGCCTGGGCGGAGGGAAATGACGCGAGAAATAAGTGTTAATGCTCGCCATTAGCTTTATTGCCTTGGGCCTAAGACGCTCTTCACTTAACCCCGGGCGCTTGGACGGGGTGTGTCTTCCTACAACCTTCGCGCTTTAAAAAACAATAACGTACATCATTTATAAACACTGCATAAAAAAATAAGTTTGCTACGATGTTACAGGTTTAGTTTATATGGAATTATCCGGATTTCCTTTCTGTTGTCATGGAATAGTTTTTGTGATATCAACTAATTACAGACAATTTTCAATATGAATCATCTTTTCGCTCGCCTCTGGAGTTAAAACCGACTCTTGAGTAGCAAGCGTGGCAAGATAGAACGACGCTTTTGCACGGATTGCTCTTTCATTCGGTCCAGCCTCGTGACTCGTCAGAGCTATTTCAGAGACTCATCGGAGAGTAAACTTTGTGGGATGTTGTTGTCCTGTAGCTAGTCTCTGATTTTTAACTTCATTCCAAAGAAAAATTGTTGTTGCGCAGTAAAGTTTTCTTCAATATCAATTTTTTCACTAAAATCATCAATATATTTTTAAGTGATCTGTGATATTTCTTTATTGAAAAATTAATCATTTACGATATAACTTAACCGCATTGTATAAATGACAAAATGTTTTATTTTTTATAATATATTGCTTTGTGTGTATTTTAAAAACAGTAAAAAAATTGTTTACTATCAAAAATTAAATACTTGCTTATTGCATTTTTACTTTCGTCAATACAAATCAATTTCGATGTTTCACATCTGCCAGGGGTCCCGTGATGGCTATTTTTTAACATTAGAATATTGAAATGAATTAGTGAATAACTTAATAAGCCCATTTATATACTTCAATATTTTGTTAGATGATATTAAAAGCTGTTAATATTAACAAATTATGAAGTGAGATAATTGATTGTAGAAAGTAGAATTGTAGGATAGTGTATATTGTATACTATCATAAAGGCCAGCACTGAAATATACCGGCTGTTAAGAATCCAGGTCACTTCAGTAAAGAAGAATACACTCCGGTTTTAAGTATTCGTCTGAGATTATTTGCAATGGAACAATTTACATGATGCCTTGGACTTTTTAAAACTCTACTCAGATAAAAGATGGCTCGGCCACTTTGCTTTTAAACATCGACTTTAAAGTAATTTTGAAATACAAGCAAAACCACAAGTAATTTATTGGATTACTCGCGCGATAGCCAGCCAAATTAAGGTAGGAGATTTTTATGAACTAAAATGAATAAAATGATGTTTTTTTAACTTATACCTTAAATGGATAAATGGTGAAATCTAGGAGAATTCATTGGCTCCACCGCAGTAAGCAGTTCATATGATGTTTCAGTATTAATATTTGGGAGTATGATATTAATTTAATCGAATTTCCGAATCGCTATTAGGTATATCTATAATATCTAAATATATATAGTAATACCTTGTAATGTCAATAGTTAAAAAAATTATTGGTTGAAGTAGGTCAGGTACATTATCAACCTGTATATATAAAGAAAAGTGTATGTAGGTGATTGGCTTTATTTTTACAAATCTTCAGTTTCATTTCAAAATTTTGTACACTCGACCTTCAAACAAAGGGGAAATCACCGTCTTCTTGCGATTTAAGAAACCACCCACTCACTTTTCTCATCCCTTATAGCCGGAGGTTGATATTTCTCGATGAAATGATTGCACACTTGATGTCAAAATAAAAGGAAAATATTTTCGGACTTTGTCTGATTTTTAAAAACTCTGTATAAAGTCAGACAACGCTGGAATATTCAGATAATTCTAAATGTATTATGGCGTTATGAAAATGCCTAAAGTTTCGGAATAAAATTGTAACCATCGTAATATTATGCCACCAATACTTTTTTCCGCAATATACTCCACATCGATAATTATTTACAAACTTCGATATTTGATTAACTTAACCCATGGATACTATTAAATATTCACATGGTTAAACATGAATAACCTGAATCGATACCAGTGTTTGAATTAATGCGGCTCATTTAGACCCATATCCAATCGTAATCTCTTATGAAACACCCCAGCATCCGGCAGTTTCAGGTTAATATAATATATACACATCCCACAGAAAAACATCTTCTTGTTTGTATCACTTATGTTTATGGCGGTGCTCCACTAACTGTAATTAATCAGGATCTATTGCCTTTCTTGGTACCGTATGGGAGGCTAGGAAATATCTTAGACAATTCCGATAGTACTAATAGAACGGAGATAATATTTATATAACTGAAAGTCAATATTCTACAAAGTTCTAGGAATTTGTTCAATTATCATGTCATGGTAATTGAACAAATACCGGGTTGAACATAATATTATTTTTTAGTAATAACGTTGATGATTTTTGACGTGAAATATGTTATTACTAAACAAACAAATTAAAAATTAAATTATGTCAGCGAATTCCCGAAATTCATAAAATTATTGATATTTCATTAGACTGGAGTTTTTATAATAAGAGCAAGAAGTGTGTTATATTCGATTGAATAATGTTTTCAGATAATAAGCTGGCTGTTCAGATCTGGGCACCAAATACAGCTAGAGCAATTTACGTTATGTTTCTATACTGAATGGTGGTCATTTAACAGGGCAATACTGAGAGCATTTAAGAGAAGAAACCCGAATTAATGACAATATCTCTCTCCGCAGGGCGTTCAATATGACAATTGTCAATTAAGTCCAAGAGATAAAACGACATATTAAGAACACAAACGCATAAGCTCTTCAATAATTGATCAATTTACCAGACAATGTAATGCATCTTTGCCAGAATAATTATTATGTGTTCATGTAAACTATGCAATCTGTATTATGGCGACTATCGTAATTATTATGTATTAATGTAAACTCTGGAATGTCTTCTTACTACGGTGACTATTGTACTTCTACAGGCAGACAAAATAAATATAGAAATCATTTAAATTTCGCCAGAATTCCAAGTAGTCTCCAAATAACTGATCCACTTTCAAGTCTTCTCCTCAAAAAGAGAGAATCCTGTGTCTCAAGAACCCCTCACAGTGAAAAAAAACAAAACTTATCATTGAAGCAAATATACAGGGTGTTTTAGGGTGGTATTATAGGTTAACTCGAAACTGACAGTACACTATAAACTTATAACAACCCTTGGTACATATATCAGTACTTAGCTCGCCAAATGAAAAAACTGTTTGACCGACCGTAACCTCACGACTAATTAGTCACACAGATACCTGTGCGAATGAGTATGCACGTCAAAGTAACACACTAAGGAAGGGTTGTTTCACAGATTTTGAACAATTCGTGAAATTTCAAAGTTAATTTTAGAGTTCTGTGAATGTACTATTCAAGTTCTGTTATATTATTATATGCATTACTTGACAGAACTGAAATAGTTCATTCAACAACAGAACTTGGATAGTACATTCACACAACTCGCAAATGAACGTTAAAATTGGATTAATTGTTCAATTTCTACGAAACCACCCTCCCTAAGATACGTTGTTTGTATATAGAATATCACATCACATTTTATATATTCCTAAGATCTAAATTTAAATAGAAAACATTTAGAATTGATATGGAGATTTCTGTATTCTGCTTTTGCTTTTAAAATATTCTCTTCTATAAACAAAAATACCGCCATCAACTTTCTACACAGGTTGAAGATCAAACTACCTGAAACTAATTTTTGTTGTTCAAGTTTCAAAAATACATTCCTTATTTACTCCTGAAATTTCCTGAAAACTACCCTTGGCTGACTTTCAACAGTTTATGCCTGGGAAAAGAATAGTTGCGGCAGTTTATATGAAAATTTCGTGGCTATATCTTTTGGTTCTAAAAAGGCTAAGACGAAAAAACTTTATTTTGGAGATATTATGCTGTGGGTTACGGTAGTGAAATATTCATGTATACAATTTAAATGAGTTTTTCAGTTGTTTATTCTTCTAGATTATTATCGACGCTACCTATCTTTCTTTGTCGTCGGGGAAATACAAAAAAAGTAACGGTATATGTATTTATCATTGACTTGTCGCCTGTAGATATATATATATATATATATATATATATATGTGTTAAATGTTATGTTCCAGCATATTTATACTATAATGTCTAAGGTCTAAGATGATTTTTTGGTTTACTTTATGTTTTTATACGAGGTTCACAATATGATTACTTTCATCACTTATTGTAAATATTTTTCAAATCGATTGGTAGCATCGCTCCAGGCAGAATGAATGCCCTGTGGGAAATATTTTCACTCAGATTGATATTTTAAAAATACCAAAAGGATGAAACTATCTTCTTAATTAATTGTAAATTTATATTTTTTTATAAATATTTTTTAATATTTCACATTTCCTTAAATCATAACTACAAACACTAAATATTTTTCAACTTGATGCTCACCACTATTTTAAACACAGAGGCCAGCTTCTATAAAAGATAAGCATTAAAAAATCAAGAGCAGTGAAAACTAATTTTTTGAATTATTTTAGCTAACATAAATGATTATACTCTGTAAATTGATTAATTACTAAACAACAAAAAATTTAGGACCAAGAGACGATTACAAGACCAAACTCGAATAGATTTCTTGTGTCCTCCATAGTTAGTAATCTTAGTTTAGTCAGTAAGGACTTACCTCGCTTTGCACGCCTGATGACGTGCACAATTGGCTACTTTGAGATAAAATATTAGGATGTTGAAAAGTTCTACTTATTTTCTTTACTACTTGCGCGTTTTGAAACTGGATTATTCGTGGGATGCTTGTTTACTATGATGAGATTAAAATCTTATTAGGTAGAAAAAGATTGCTGACATTTTTTTATTCAGTATTTTTTTTAATAACTTGGTGTCAGAGCTCGAAGTATTTTTTTAAATATGAATTCCGCCTAAGAATCCCAACAGTCCTGAGCCGGTATGACTTGGTAATCCCAACAGTCCTGAGCCAGTAGGATTTGGTAATCCCAACAGTCCTGAGCCAGTTGGACTGGTAATCCCAACATTCATGAGCCAGTAGGACTTGGTAATCCCAACAGTCCTGAGCCAGTAGGACTTGGTATTGCGTGGATAGAGGAAGTAGGGATGTTAGATTATAGGTGATGGAGAAATGGGAGGTGGTGAAGTATCTGGTTAAAATAATTTCAAGCACTGTCTCGATTCGGAGTGGTGGTTGTTCACCTGTTCTGCTGTGCGGTACAGAGAGTGTATACATGATGTCATTTAACATAAATCCCCGATACGGCTTATTACCTACTTACCGCGTTACCATTACAGCAGGTAGTTGAGGACGGAACTCAACTATCACGCACATTAAAAAAATATTTTTCTTAACACCTTTTATGAATTAGTAAAAAAAATATCTTCGAACGTAAATTTTTCAACGGGTTGTGTTATTTAAATCATTTTTCGTTTTTTTTTTAAGTTACAAGAGTTTAATTAAATCATTTGAATATACTAACATGCCAAGAATAACTAGATTAGAAGTACGGAAATTGTAATTTTCCACGGAGGAGGTATTTTGTATCATGAATGAAATAATCCACGTAATTTGATTATTCCCCCAAAAACTCCGCTTATTCCAAAAAAAACTCATTTTGTTCTGACATTTTCATATCACAATTTCGAGATTGCTTTGTGATTTTTGAAAGGGTTTATTTTTTGTGTTAGCACAGAAATATGCCATTTTTGTTGTTTAATCTGGTCTTTAATAGTAATTTTATTATATTTTGTCAAACACTCGTCATTTAGTTGTAATAGTCAAGTTGAAATTCCAACATTTGCTGATTTCACTATTCACTTGTAAGGCCGCAAACAAATCAATTCAGGTATTTTTTCACAGGGGAAAAAAAAACAGTTGTATCGTAATACACAAAATAACACATTATGGTAATGGCGTTATCACAAATAACACATTATGGTAATGGAGTTATCACCAATAAAACATTATGGTAATGGCGTTATCACAAATAACACACTATGGTAATGGCATTTCGGCTCAAACTAAGTAACTAAAAAACATGAAGACATTACTCGAGGGGTGTGCAGATAGGCTAGATTGCCAAAAGTCTTGGAAAAAACTCCTTTCTTTATTCACATTAATTTATTTTCTCATGCATTCTTCTTGCCGGTTACTCATTGCTGAAGACCGTGACCCTTGATCCAATTTCCATGGTGGACAAGGATCTTCCTCGCGTTTCTGGGCTGCATGGAGAGTCGAGGACACCCTAGTACCGGGCGTCAGTGATATATGGTCACTCAAGAGCATTGGTGGCACCTTTCTCTACATCTTTTGCCCAATACTTTACCAGTTTCTCCAAGTTGGAGTTCTCAGTTTGTCAAGCAAATATATATATATATATATATATATATATATATATATATATAAATATATATATGTGTTTAAACATAATATTGGCAAATAGTTGAAAGACTGCTGTGGATGGCTAGCTTTTCCAGAATGGACACATTAATGCTTTACAAAATTGTGATTAATCGTGTAAAAAGTAACTTAGTCAATCAAATCAATTTTTACGCTAGGCCCAAATATACTAGAAATATGAACATATTTTGGACCAAAATTTTTGCCAATAACACTGCAGATTTTAATCCTATGTCTAGAATGTCTCGATCATACAATGATCTTGCTAAAACACACACTGTCATAGATATTTTTGCAAATAATATAACTTGTTTCAAGAAATATCTCCACGATTTCTGTACTTAAAAAAAAGAAAAATAAATAAAAAAAAAAATTTTAGCGGTTTAGAATTTATTTAATATATACTCTTTAAATTTTTCTACTTATTATGTGCTTCAATCTTTGTAATTAAGTTTTAAGTTTTGTATATAAATACTGTCATTGTTTTACATGTTTGCTTATGTGAATGTGCAAATGTGATTGCTGCAGACACATTAGTCTAGGGATATTTATAATTGTACTTTCTTATTTTGTAATCCATAATTAATGTATTTATAAATATCCTGTTTGTGTCTCGAATAAATAAATAAAAAATAAAATTGATTAGTGTGTCTGGCTGTCCATCTAATCCTCAGCATCACATCACACTCTTCTGTTAATCCATCTCTTGACGCAACCCGACCAAGTATTTGATTTCCTTGGTCATGCCACGTCTTCCCCTTGTTATGTTTTCCTCGAAAACGAAGAAGATAATTTTTGGTTGTATTTTTTAAAGAATATTTCTGCAATCACTGTTTTTTAATATTTTTACAATATAACCGTTATTTTTGTGATTTATTACTTGCACTATCACACTCATTAATCAACTCGTTGCATATTTTTCATGGTTGATTAATCGGTTTGTAGTTGCAAATTAGTGGTTATAATAAAATGCATTTATGACGTATTTATTATTTTTTAAATTTTCCATTAATAATTTAACATTGTGTTCTATAAATGAAAAACGAAATGGTTTAAAAAGTAGGGCTTACATGCATAAATACCATTGACATAAAAATAAAACAAATATGTTCATCAAAAGGGCAATGTCAAATCATAACTCGAACAAGGTTTCAATCAGGTTCAGGAATTGAGTCTTTTAATAGAAAGGAGGTAGGACCATTTAATAGGTTTAACGTTTTCAATACATATATCTTACTAACCAAAGTAGTAGATACTCTAATTATCACCCTGGTAAAGGACCACCATACGGAATAGAAACGTCAGCGATTGAAATGGTAGTTTTTTTTTAATAAAGTCGAATATACGAATAACCTGACTATCTCTTACGACCACCACAGTAAGCAGAACATGTTGCTTATGTTGTGATGGAAGACTTGGCCAGCCGACGAACTGATCTCACGACGCCAAGGTGGATTATGCCAACTCAGACACTGACCGGTCAATATACGGTAATTTTTTAATATATGTTTTTTTAATATAAAACAAGAGTACGAACGATGTCACCAACCGTCTGGAGTCAGTGAGACTGTTGCATCCCCAATTGGAGTCTGCTGTGAGATTGAAGATAGTGGGGAGGAGAAGGAGATTGGAAAGAGGAATGTGGGGACGTACTTGGCTATCCAGATCTGGTTACAAAATAAGGTTACACCAGGGCTAGACCGAGAGTATCTTCCACTCTGGAACGTGCCGCGAAATATACTATATATTATTTTTAATTAGTAATTTTTGACATAATACAAATAAAATTCATTTGGGCACGCCGGGATATGAACCCGCGACCTTCCGGTTTCTAGTCGAGAGCCTTACCCCTCCACTAAAGAATCCGTGTTTAGTGACCAGATATGAATGGCCAGGTTCTTCCAAACCCTCCCCTTTTCCATTTCATCTTAAATCTCTAAATCTCTTCCAACTTATTTCTTTCAGCCTGACAAAAAGCACAAAATTTGTTTTTATTTCTTTCTTATTTGGAATAAAACACGACAAAAAATCTGTTTTGTAATATTACATAAATTTCAATTATAATACAAAATAATACAACATAATAATAATACATATAGATAGGTAGTTAAAAACTTTTCAGATGATATCAAAATGACTTTTGGTTAAGATAAATGTAGAACGATCCATATAGAGAAAGGCAAATTTGTAGATGGGGACGAGAATATATTTAGAAATTTCCAAATTACTATTATGAAAAGGGATGAGACTTATAATTATTTAGGATATCCACAATCAAATAGATTAGACCATACTAGTATTAAAAATGATATTAGGATTAAATTTCAAACAAGGATCAGGAAAATTTTAAAATGGAATCTATCTGCTAAAAATTCAGTAAAAGCAATAAATACTTGGGCAATACCTCTATTAACGTACTCATTTGGCATAATTAAATGGTCTTATACAGATTTAGATAACATAGAAATATTAATTAGAACTACTCTCACAAAGTTTAATTGCATCATCCAAATTCAGCAATAGGACGAATTAATTAACGTAGAAATTTAAGAGGTAGAGGAATAATCAAAATAACTCCTTTAAAACATAATTAGGTAGAAATGCTAAGAATTTTTTTCCATAGGAAAGCTCATAGCTCAGATATGCACAAAATAATTTGCAATGCAGATAGAAATATTACACCTTTAAATTTATACGATGAGAATGCCAACATTTTAATAAATCCCAACTAGGAATTATTAGATTCCTGGTCAAAAAAAAAAATTACACGCAAAACACTTCAATTATCTCAACCAAACTATGTTGACAAATTTTCGTCAAACAAATGGTTGAGTATTGAAGAGTTCAGCGCAGAAATAGAAGGATTTATGCTTGCCATTCAGGATAAAGTAATTAATACTAAAAATTATAGAAAGCATATAATCAAAGATACAAATCAAATTGATGATTTGTGTAGAAAATGTTTGGCTTTTCCGGAAACTATAGAACATATAGCGGGATGTTCTATATTAGCACCGTCCGAGTATAGATTTAGGCACAATCAAGTTTTAAAAATAATTCACCAAAGTTTGGTAATTTAACATTACTTGATTGACTGCCGTAATATAATACCATATTATGAATACGATAAAACGATTTATATTATGATAAAACTATACTAACAGACCGATCGATTAGTCATTGCAGACCCGATATAGTTTTAGATGACAAAATTAAAAAAAAAAAAACTTATATCATTGATGTCGGTATTCCAAATTCCTGTAATATTCAAAAATCTGTTAATGAAAAAATAAGAAAATACACAGATTTAGGAAATGAAATAAAAAGAATTATGCATTTCTAGCTCTCTCATTAAAAATTTAAGCGTATTAGATCTATCAAAAAATTTATATATAAAGATGCAAAAGTCGGTCATTTAGAATACTTGTAGGATAACGAAAGATTTTTTAAATATTTATGTTGAGGGATCAGTAGGATTTATAGGCCTTGTTAGGAGTTCTACCGAGCCCAACCCTCTGATATGAAAATATCTGGAGTCGGTGAATTATTTTCCCATTTGATCTCTGGTGAGTTGGCGTGTTGTTCTTGTACAGTTTTATATTTATTTTGCTTATATAATGCACTTGCATAATGTTGATTGACTAGATGATCATTTGTGGAAAAGTGTGTGGAAGTGTTTAGTTTTTCCTATGGGGAAGATTTAACCCGGACATAAAATCGGAAGTTTAAAAATACATAGAAATAAACACAAATTTGAGATTAGAGGTACGATTCCAATACGACTTAATACAAGACATGATAATTGTAGTATTTAGTATATTTTAAATGTGAGTTTGGTAGACAAGGATGCATGAATGAGAGCGCGAGTGTATGGTTTGGTTACCTGAGTAACACATATACCAGCATCGGTATTTAGGGTGTGAATATTACAATTTAGCCTTACATTATGAATTGTGATTTGTTAAATATATTATAAAGTGAAACTGGATTTATCATTGACGCCTCAGCACTCGCGATGGTTAAAGAAATATGGTTTTTAAGTCACTCTAAAATGATATCTAAGATTATTTCAAAGCTCAGCCTTAGTACCTTCGAACGGATGTGTAATGGCACGTTCTCGTTCAGTTCGCTGTTTGGCCAGTATGGATGTGTAAAAAGCTCCTGGCTCTTTTTTATCCGATGCTATTGTTTGTGTAGCAAAATGTTCACTATTCAATTTTTTTGATTCGCTTTTTTTACGATGAATAAAATAAATTATTATTTTTTTGGTAAACTAATGTTTTAGGACAAAATTTTTTATGCATAGCACAAAGGGTAACAATTATTTTATAAGCAATAATTATTATTGCTTATAAAATAATAAAAGACAGTTGAAAGGAAATTAAGTATTTGATGAAATTAGGCGTGAAGTTTCGATATCTCTGAGAGCTCTCTTACGCAATGTGCTTTAATTGTAATTATCATTTTTTGATAGAACTTTCTCAACTTGGTCATCACTTACAGAAGTTTTAAATTTAAAAAAAAAACATTTTTAATGCATATTCAAAGTATTTTTTTGCAAACATTTCTAATTTGGTAATGTTTAAAATCCTTTTAGTCATAATTGTTAATTTCATTTATAAAACATATATTTTATTTTATTGTAATTTGTTTCCTATAGCTGTTTGTTATAGTTTTATTGTTCTATTTTTAAAGAATTTTTAAGTGAAATTTAAATAAACATGTCTTTTTATATTCCTGCTTTTTATGAAAACCAATATAAATAAAACACAAGAAAAATCTGGTTTGAACTATAAGAAATATTAAAAAAAATACTCTATTACCTCATGCCAGTGTAGTGTTTCAAAGTAAGACACAATTCTACCGGTTTAATTCACTGTAAGGATATTATATTTTAACATTTCAAATTAATTCGGCTGTCTGCCGCCCGCAGCGGGTTTCAGTTAGCCACCCGCAGCGGCTTACATTTTGCCGCTCGCTGCGGTTTTCAGTCAGCCTCCAGCAACGACTTACATTCTGCCGCCTGCAGCGGTTTTCAGTTAGCCGCCCGCAGCGGCTTACATTTTGTCGCCCGCAGCGGTTTTCAGTCAGCCTCCCGCAACGACTTACATTCTGCCGCCCGCAGCGGTTTTCAGTTAGCCGCCCGCAGCGGCTTACATTTTGCCGCCCGCAGCGGTTTTCAGTCAGCCTCCCGCAATGACTTACATTCTGCCGTTCGCAGCGGTTTACAGTCTGCCGCCGCAAAAACAAAAATTTTTTTTTCGCTACATAATATATTCCAGTAGGTCTATTTCACTCCATGTGTAATTTCATCCGTTTGTAATTCCGTTATTCTGGCATTCTAATATTTTTAAGTGAAATTCACAACTTTGTTATATTACCTAGTAATTACCAGTACTTCAGGTATACGCTTGTTTTTTTTTCATGAAACTATTTACTATATACGTATTTATAATAAGTGACTATTTTTGGTTTTTAGTTGACAAATCTATAATAACGAAACGTGTTGTGTCGAGATAACCGGAAAAGCAATCAAAAGTATATAATAATTCGGTGTAAGTTTATGGTATAAATTAAAGTCTTATAGGATTATTTAATGTATACCCAAGCTTCTTACCATGGGAGAGACACAAGAGCTATAGGTACAATATATACATATTATAATATTATGTAGATGGTAAGTAGGTACTTTGGTGGGATGGAGTTGTTGTTTTAGCATTTTGTCAGGCGTAGAGCATCATATAAGTTTGACGATGTCATTCAGTATTCTGATGTTCCACCTGTAAGCCACTGAATAGGAAAATTCAATAGAGGTGTCTCAGTGCCCGAAATAAGGTTTATGACATCTTTCCAACTTCTGGTGAACAAGATGAACATTTTTTTAAATTTCGTTCTTGAAAAGATAAAAAAATGAAACCTTCTATTATTGGCGGAATCCAATTTTAATAGTTCGCTCTAACCTCTTGACTCTGTGCAGAAACAGGCCACCCTTGTCTTAACAAAAGGATTGTAAAGCACAGGCGTCATATGGGAATGGTGTCCTTAAAGGGAAACACGTCAAACGAAGAAGAAAAAACTTTTCACCTGTGCGGATTTAAAAAAGAAAGTCTTTTTATGAAGTTTTATTCCATTTCAAAATCTCATAACAATCAGTTCATTTACGGATGGGTCTGGGAGTCAAACGGTCTCATGTAAATGGCGTCATCGGGTTTCAATACACTTCTAGGGTTTTGTGATTAGTTATAATAGTAGAGTCTGGTAGGTACCTGCGTATAGTGTTGGATATGGTAACACTGTCTACTTATTATCTTTGTCTATTATCTATGCCCAGATCTTCTTTGTTTCTGAACTTGTTCCTGTCAAGCACTTGTTAAACGATTGTCGAAAAGAATGTTTTATTTATTAAACTCAATAAAATCAAAATCGTATTCCTATTTCACCACAAAAGAAAAATATTATTCGCAGGTGCGGAGTAAACAAGAAAAGTATTTTCATGAAGTTTTATTCCATATCAAAATCTCACAACAATCATTTCATTCACGGATGGGTCTGGGAGTCAAACGGCCTCAATACACTTCTAGGGTTTTGTGATCAGTGCTTCAGGTTTGCACGGATAATAATAGAGTCTGGTAGGTACCTGCGTATAGAATGTTCATAACTTTTAAGTTCCACATCGTAAAATATTATTATGTAAATTCTTTTTGTTATTTGGCTTAGAGTGAAAATTTCACAAGCAAACTATGCGTCTTAGATTGCCTTTGTAGAAACTTTGATCAATATGATTGGTAAATTTAGTTTTTTGTGATACCGTGCAAGAGTCTTAACCATCTAAAATAAGTGGGATAAAGACATCCTCAAGTTTGTAAAATGTTTTATCTTTTACGGTACATGTACGTACTAACAAAAGCATTCGAGAAGTTGATAAAATTAATATTTGAAAATTGACCTTTTCGTATATATGTACCTCAACTTAAAAAATATTCATGTTCCGAAGGGGAGAACTATGGTCCCCCGTAAATTCGCCAAGAGATCGTGTCTCTAAATATTTATTTTGATCTTTCTAGTTAAAATTAGTTATATTAGTTTCTACTTACCGTTTTAACGACAAAAAGTTGGTTTGTTGAAATTTGATAGCAACGGAACATTTTTTTAATGTAGCTCCATTGCCGAAGTGTTTTTCTAGGATTTCCCAAGAATGTGAAGTAAAAAAAACATAAATATCACACAAAACTCTCAATTTAGGGAAGTGTACTACCCATATCGAAACAGGAGTGTTGTGTTTATATTATGGTAGAAGATGAGTACAGTAAGGAAGTGCGGGTTCTTTTTTTAATTTTTTTTTATTTATTTGGAAAACCAACAGTTATAATTATTACAAGGTATGGTGTAGTAAGTGTTAAATTATTTAACCAATAATAGGTTTTCACTAAGGTATTTTAATTATTAAGTGAACATATATAATATTTATGTTAGAAAAAAAGTTACAATTAGCCTATAGGGATGGGATGGCGGAAGGGAGGGGTATGGGATGGATCTAGTCTGTGTAATGTGTAGCATGTACGTATGTGTATTAATAAATAATAATGATGATAATATAATTATTTATTGATTTTAGGTTTGAAATTGTGGGGTGCTGAGTTAAATAAGTCTAATTTACTGTATGAAGTATTAAAATTGTATGAAGCACGGTGAATAAAAGCATTTTGTTTTGAGTTAGTGTTACATTGAGGGATGTTTAATGTGTGATTTTGTCTGGTTTGTCTGATGGGTACTCTTGATTGAATTCTTTCTAGTAATTCCGGGCAATCTATCACAGAGGTGGCAATTTTTTGTAAAAATAGTACGTCTGCGGAGTTTCTACGACTTTCCAGTGACGAAATCCTGAAAAACGCTGCTGACTCCGTTCTTCGGATCAATTTACTCAGTAATTCAGGCAACGCATACGTTTAGTGTCATATTATATATATATATATATATATTCTTCTTCTTCTGCTATATATATATATATGTAGCAGAAGAATTCAGATTAATTCATTAATAATAAGCAGCTCGACGCTACTTAGGTACGTACTTGCTACTTGCTACTTAGGTACGAACTCGCAGTCGGAATCAAAACAGAGCAACCTACGTACTACAAGCACCTACCTGTTTATTGACCAAAATAATATCGCAAGTCCGTCTTTCACATTACGAGAACTCGCCAGAAGGTTCGAGTCTACCGCCTAGGCATAATTGCCGCGCCGCCGAAAGTTCGCGAAAGGCCCAGATTGAGCGAGTGCCTCGAATTTAGTTGCAATCCAACTACCTGCTGTTGCAGTCGGCCGAACAGTATAAATAAGCCCGACGCAGCGAGTCAGTCAGTCAGTTATCTATCAGCCGTCAGTCAACGAGGCTCTACGAGTGATCACACGCGCTCCTCTTACTAGCGCGAAGGACAACGTACCCGGCTTCGCCCGTACCATCATGGACTCCATTGGGACATTGTAGCGCCTTATCCAGATCGCCGTCCCTGGCAAGCGCCACTCGGATTACAAGCGCCCTGGTTCCAGCGTCTCTGACCAACGCTTCTTCCACGCCACCATGACCACCACGAGGACACGCAGCATCCTCACTGGTCTACTCCGCTCCCGCTCTACTGCCCACTCCGCCGCACCTTCGGCCTCCGTCAGCACTGGAGTATTGATTTCCCAGATCGCCAGGGCCTGACAGTCATCGAGTCCCGGTCACAAGTGCCCGGCGTCGACTGACTGACCCGCGCCTGACCAGCACATCATCGCAGCAACCGGAATATTCTACATCTGTCCTACGTCATCTCCTCATCACGGCTAAAACTGACTCACCAATAAACACAGTGACCTTCACGACACGCCTTTTATTTCGTGCCTTCACCATCGACCCCCAAATATAAAATTATTAAAGTATTCTTAGGAGAATTTGGATGATTCTTTGCCATTACAACGCTGATTTTTGATTTTGAAAATTTCGCTCCAGCTTAATGTATGTACTTAGTTGAATTTGATATTTTTACTTCAGTCAAACTATTTGAGTCCTGTAATAGTTAAATTAACTATTGTTACAATCTGGTTCGCCCACGACTTTGCGTATTGTTTCGTAGGTCAATCAATTAGAGCTGATTCAAACAATATACATACACACTACGTGTTAAATGTCTTGCTGCCTACAATACCTATGCATGTATGATTTTACACTTTCGGTAGTTATTTTTTTGTGGAATGACACTGGAAAACAGTATTTTGTCTATTTTATGCTTGAAATCAGGACAACAACTAGATATATACTTCAACCGATTTTCAGCATTCAAAATGTTATTCTAAAAAAGACTTACTAGTGTTTTTTTAGTTTTTAATGTGATATTTCTATCTTTTTTCTGATACATAACAAGTTAGAAACATGATGTATGATATAATATCTTGTGTGAGTACCTACCTGTTATGTTTGCATCAACTCTTGGTTGCGATTTTTTTAATATATGTTGGTAGCTTAGTAGAACTTTAATTCAATTACAAAGTTTGAGGAACAGAAAAATCCTACGATCACCATATCAACTAAGCATGAATAATATTCAGGCCAACATAATGTCTCAAGAGATAATTGGCGAGGATTGTGAAAGAATTCATCTCAGTTTTCGTTAACATCGCTACCAGAGTAGGTGGTCGTACTTTTGAGAAATTCGAAGATGGTAAAGGTAAAAATCTATTTTGTTTATAAATAACAGAACATAAACCATTTAAAAAAAGTAAAAAATATTTAAAAAAATATGAAAAAAGGAATTCTACAAAATAAACTTTTTTAAATGAGAAAGCTAGCCTCTGTATCGCCTAGGTAAGAGTCTCCCAATATGACACTAAACGTATGCGTTGCCTGAATTACTGAGTAAATTGATCCGAAGAACGGAGTCAGCAGCGTTTTTCAGGATTTCGTCACTGGAAAGTCGTAGAAACTCCGCAGACGTACTATTTTTACAAAAAATTGCCACCTCTGTGATAGATTGCCCGGAATTACTAGAAAGAATTCAATCAAGAGTACCCATCAGACAAACCAGACAAAATCACACATTAAACATCCCTCAATGTAACACTAACTCAAAACAAAATGCTTTTATTCACCGTGCTTTATACAATTTTAATACTTCATACAGTAAATTAGACTTATTTAACTCAGCACCCCACAATTTCAAACCTAAAATCAATAAATAATTATATTATCATCATTATTATTTATTAATACACATACGTACATGCTACACATTACACAGACTAGATCCATCCCATACCCCTCCCTTCCGCCATCCCATCCCTATAGGCTAATTGTAACTTTTTTTCTAACATAAATATTATATATGTTCACTTAATAATTAAAATACCTTAGTGAAAACCTATTATTGGTTAAATAATTTAACACTTACTACACCATACCTTGTAATAATTATAACTGTTGGTTTTCCAAATAAATAAAAAAAAATTAAAAAAAGAACCCGCACTTCCTTACTGTACTCATCTTCTACCATAATATAAACACAACACTCCTGTTTCGAAATGGGTAGTACACTTCCCTAAATTGAGAGTTTTGTGTGATATTTATGTTTCTTTTTACTTCACATTCTTGGGAAATCCTAGAAAAACACTTCGGCAATGGAGCTACATTAAAAAAATGTTCCGTTGCTATCAAATTTCAACAAACCAACTTTTTGTCGTTAAAACGGTAAGTAGAAACTAATATAACTAATTTTAACTAGAAAGATCAAAATAAATATTTAGAGACACGATCGCTTGGCGAATTTACGGGGGACCATAGTTCTCCCCTTCGGAACATGAATATTTTTTAAGTTGAGGTACATATATACGAAAAGGTTAATTTTCAAATATTAATTTTATCAACTTCTCGAATGCTTTTGTTAGTACGTACATGTACCGTAAAAGATAAAACATTTTACAAACTTGAGGATGTCTTTATCCCACTTATTTTAGATGGTTAAGACTCTTGCACGGTATCACAAAAAACTAAATTTACCAATCATATTGATCCAAGTTTCTACAAAGGCAATCTAAGACGCATAGTTTGCTTGTGAAATTTATATATATATATATATATATATATGTAGAATAATGTTCTCGGTTTACCCGCGTGAAGTAGTCCTTAAAAGGACTTTTTAATTTCTGACGTTTCGGACAGATCTCACTGTCCATCTTCAGAGGCCTTATGTCCTGAATTTCGTCTCAAACTGAACGCTTTCGCGTGTCTGTTCGGTCCGGAAGTCAAGATACAAGTGGGTGCTTATCAATTCTTATGTCTAGGACGAAGTGTGCGTGTTGATAGTGATTTGACGGTAGAGGGGGTGGGGGCGGGGTTGGCAATATCAAGCAGTATGTGTGTAGCGACCTGATTGGGTTGTTTTGAACTTGTTGGAAGTGTTTCTGAGAATTTTGGAAATGTCGGTTTTGGGTTATTTTGGTCAATTATAACTTTCCAGGTGTTGGGAATTCTAATTGAGTCATTTCTGGTATTCATATTATTTTTATGTTTATGAATTTCAATTGTTTCGCGGTAAATTCTTTTTGGCTCATTGTATATGCTAGCTATTGTTGTGGTATTATTAAAGTCCATTTTATGACCTTCATTAAGGACATGTTGTACTATGGATGAAGTTAAGCGTTTATTAGTGACATCTACCTTGTGTTCTGCAATTCTACATGATATTTTTCTGTTACACCGTCCAATATACACCTTTTCACATGCCCCACAAGGTATTTTATAAATACCATGAGACTCAAGTGGAATGTGGTCTTTCGGACTTCTTAATAGAGATGAGATTTTATTTTCCGATTTATAAATTGTTTTGATTTATATATATGATGATTGATGATTATAGCTCAAAAATGCGCGAAATATTACTTGATCCTGTTTACAAAGTAAATAAACATGACCCCACTACATATCTTGAGAAAACAACAAAAAGTAAAATCATGGCCTCCGAACTCGATGATGAAATCAAGAAGATACTTATCCCTAGAGAAAAGTCATCACGCTGTCCAAAAATGTATGGTCTTCCAAAGATTCATAAACCTAACGCACCCCTCAGGCCTATTGTTAGCTCGTGTGGTTCACCCACCCAGAAATTAGCAAAATTTCTAGCCCAACGCTTTCTGCCTTTTGTTGAAAAAGCTGATTCTTACGTGCGTAATGCTGAGCACTTTACTTCAATACTTTCTAGGATATAACTCAGCACCAGCCTATAAGTTAGCAAAATACGCAAATAGAATCATTAAAAACACTTTAAATTTCAAACCAAAATATGGAATAAAAAATTCTTTGCAATTAATAGACCTCATCAAGGATATACATATACCAAACAACGCCTCTCTGGTGTCATTTGATGTTGTTAGTCTATTTACAAGCGTACCCACAGATGAATTAAAAATAATAATCAATAATTACATGGAGAAAATCAATTTAAATATAATAAAAAAGAGAGAAATTAATCAAGTAATAAATACGTGCATTGAACAAAACTATTTTAGATTTGATAATAAATTCTATTTACAATCAAAAGGGTTGGCCATGGGCAGTCCTATCTCACCAATATTAGCAGAGTTCATGATGGACCACTTAGAAGAAACCATCGAAAAGTTAAAATCATTTAAAAATGTTATTTTCTATCGGAGATATGTAGACGACATTTTGATCATATGGACCGGTACGCAGAGACAGCTAGATATCTTCATCAAAGAAATAAATCAAATCAATAAGTCAATTCAATTCACGATGGAGATAGGAGGAGATAAAATCAACTTTTTAGATATAGGAATGAATATAGTTAATAACAAATTAGAATTTTCGATATACAGGAAACCGACATATAGCGATAATATTATTCACAGCTCCTCAAGACACCACATTTCACATAAATTGTCGGTATTCCATTCTTTAATCCATAGACTATTACATGTACCACTAAACGACATAAATTACAATAATGAATTAAAAGTTATCAAAACTATTGCAGAAAATAATGGTTACGATAGCATAATGATTGATAATCTAATAAAGAAGAAGAATAAAAAACTCACCGTAGCTTCAATTACATATGGCCTTACGCCGGACAAGGAAATAGAAACAAAACAATGGACTAAAATACCGTACCTTGGCAAAATATCAAATAAAATTTCAAAATTAATAGACAGTGATAAAAAATGTAAGACAGCCTTTTATAATGTAAATTCTTTGGGTAAAATATTTATAAACAATAAAGATAAAAGAGGTAATCTGGAAAACTCTGGAGTCTACCAGGTGAACTGCTCGAATTGCCCCGCGTATTACGTAGGACAAACAGGAAGAGCAGTATCAACCCGTATAAAAGAACATTTCGCTAGTTGGGTTAATCAAAAAGGAGATTTATCGAACGTTGCCTTGCATCTACTAGAAAACCAACATACTTTTGACAAAGATAGAGATGTAAAAATCCTTCATGTTTGCAACAAAGGACAAAAATTAGACAGATTAGAGTCACTAGAAATCAATCGCTTAACGAAGAAAATAGATCGTAAATATGTTATGAATAAACAGTTGGAACATAATGCTCAATCACCATTAATTTACCCATTATAATTCACTTAGAATAATTTTACTTCAGAGAGCAGTGGTATAATTTAAGTATGCAATTTAAAGATGTAATAACCCAAATATGTGGGGAACCCTAATAATAATAATTATTTAAGTGCTATCAATATTTGACAATAAGCCCTAAGCAACAAGGAGGGAATATCCCAACATTACAAAAATAAAATATCAGAAATCACAAACCTTTTTAATTATATAAATTCTTTTATATTCATATGAACTATAAATATCTACTTGCTTTGTAACATCATTCATAATTTGTAAAAATAAACTTTATAATTACCTAATGTACCCTAAATTAACAAAATAACTCATAATACCTACCTCAAATTAACAAAATAGAATCATTCATTATATATAAATAATGTTGTGTACCCCTGCCTAAGTTTGTATAAAATCAGTAGCATAAGAGTTTCAACTACCAGTCTGAAAATGTCCGTAGTAGGATGAAACCGGTCCTGGTAATAATAAATAAGTGGAACAAAGTGAAAAAGTTTTTTAATTTTAATTCTATTTCAATACTTTCTAATATAACTCTAAAAAAAGGGGACATTTTAGTTAGCTTCGATGTAGTCTCTTTGTTTACAAAAATACCAATCGTTGAAGCATTAGAGTTAATTAAAACAAAACTAGACGTTCCTGCTGATTTTATCACTTTGACGGAACATTGCCTTAAAAATACCTACTTTCAGTTTGAGGGACAAATACATAAACAAATCCTTGGGGCTCCCATGGGTTCCCCCCTTAGCCCAGTAATCGCTAATATTTATATGATGTACTTTGAAGTAAAGGCACTAGAGAGCGCTCCTCTGAAACCTTCACTGTGGCGTCGGTACGTAGATGATACCTTCATTATTTGGCAACACGGAATTAAAGAATTAAATAACTTTCTTATTCATTTGAACAGTATCCACGAAGATATTAAATTTACCATGGAAATCGAAGAAAACGGTTGTCTCCCATTTCTCGATATTTTAGTTAAAAAAAAAAATAACGGCAGCCTTGGCCATACCGTATATCGTAAACCGACACATACAAATAGATACTTAAACGCTTACTCAAATCACAATCCATCTCAATTATCATCAGTTATAAATACCTTAGTTACCCGATCACAACGACTAGCGGACAAAGATCATATTCACGAAGAACTAGATCTTCTTAGCAGCGCTCTTCAAGCAAATGGCTTCTCCAAATATTTAATAGACAAATCCATAAATAGACGCAAAAAAACTGATCCTAAAACGGAAGAAGAACCCCCCCTTTCTATAGCGATTCTCCCATACATCAAAGGCTCAACAGATAAATTTAGTCGTATCCTCAAAAGCAATAAAATCAAAACAATTTATAAATCGTAAAATAAAATCTCATCTCTATTAAGAAGTCCGAAAGACCACATTCCACTTGAGTCTCATGGTATTTATAAAATACCTTGTGGGGCATGTGAAAAGGTGTATATTGGACGGTGTAACAGAAAAATATCATGTAGAATTGCAGAACACAAGGTAGATGTCACTAATAAACGCTTAACTTCATCCATAGTACAACATGTCCTTAATGAAGGTCATAAAATGGACTTTAATAATACCACAAAAATAGCTAGAATATACAATGAGCCAAAAAGAATTTACCGCGAAGCAATTGAAATTCATAAACATAAAAATAATATGAATACCAGAAATGACTCAATTAGAATTCCCAACACCTGGAAAGTTATAATTGACCAAAATAACCCAAAACCGACATTTCCAAAATTCTCAGAAACACTTCCAACAAGTTCAAAACAACCCAATCAGGTCGCTACACACATACTGCTTGATATTGCCAACCCCGCCCCCACCCCCTCTACCGTCAAATCACTATCAACACGCATACTTCGTCCTAGACATAAGAATTGATAAGCACCCACTTGTATCTTGACTTCCGGACCGAACAGACACGCGAAAGCGTTCAGTTTGAGACGAAATTCAGGACATAAGGCCTCTGAAGATGGACAGTGAGATCTGTCCGAAACGTCAGAAATTAAAAAGTCCTTTTAAGGACTACTTTACGCGGGTAAACCGAGAACATTATTCTACATCTTACACCCGTGAAAACCTTAACCATAACATATGGTTAAGGTTTTCACGTTTTCAGGTTTTCATATATATATATATATATATATATATATATATATATATGTCTGTGTTTATATTGCAACCTGTCGATTTATGAATGAAAAATCATAAATTTCGCCCTTTTTTTCCCGAAATCTGTCAAAAATTTCGATACCTTTACTGTACGTACGTCTTATGAAAATCTTTTTTTGAAGGTTTGCTTTCAAATATTGGATTGAACGAGAATTTCCCAGCACAGAAGGGGCAAGCCGGCTAACATCGTGCGATTGCTTTTCCATCTCTAGCTTCCACCGAGAGCAAACCTGTGTGAATGTGTATATTTATAAGTGAACGTTCAATGGTTGTTTGTACAGATTATAAGAAATAATCAATATATTTTATTGAATACAAATTTCGGGTACTGAATAAAATTGTTTTTTTCTGATCAATTTTCAGGAATTCTTTTGAAATATGTTCGACGTGTTTAACGAAATTACGATTTTCTTGGTGTTTTTTTATGTTAATAAGATGCGTGATACATTATCTTCAAGGTTTTTAAAAACGTAAACGCTAAGTGACATTCGATTCTTTCGTTTTTTGTAGGAGAATAATTGAAAACAAAAAAAATATAACAAAATGCAAGTTTGGTAAAATTAATAAAAGCTACTCTGAAACCGAAAAGGTCGTGAAATTTATATAATAGTTAGTAAATTTTTAATTTGTAACTTGTGTCGTATTGATAATATTTTTTTTTCATATAAAAATAGAGATTAGATAGCCTAGATTTTATAGTTGCGAGAGTAAATTCATCTACTCCTTTAGGCCTTATTTTTGCTTAAAATAATTTATTTATTTATTTATTGTTTATTTGCAAAAACAGTATGAACCAGAACATTGCAATTTCGATAATAAATCTAGAGTAGGTTGTCTCAACTAATGATCAGACGTCACAATCGAATATAATTGGTGATATAAATCTACCAGATAATAATTTCAGAAAATATCTTCACAAAAACTATATTTGAGAACGATTTTATTGAAAATAGTGATGGAAAAGAAATCGCACGATGTAAGCCGGTTTGCCTCCCTTACGCACAGAAATTTTCGTTAAATCCAACATTATGCAAGTCTTAAAACAAAAAAAAATATATAAAGGTTCAATCAAGGTACTGAATTTTTTATTTATTAAAATTCATTTTTTTTATTTTAGGATAAAACACAAATTTCACATTATTTTATACAGATTGTATATGTGTACACCCTCGTGGCCTATATTCCTTTACTTTCCTTTAACTTTCAGTCCTTGCTGAATGTGTGTATAGTTGTTTATCATGTTGTCTTGTGTATTGTTCATGTGCAGATTATAAGCATATGTTATATTCGTACTAATTTCTGATTCTCAGTTATTTCGTTTCTTGGTTTACTTTTTTCGTGGGTTATAATTAAAAAGTATTTTCACTTTAATCTTATTTCCAATATTTCAATTGAATAATTTAGAGGGGACTGGATAAAGCTAAATAATAACCTCTCTTTACTTGTATTGGTAGAAGATGGGCTATTCTACCAAATACACTAATTGAGAGGGGACTGGATTAAACTAAAAAATAACCCCTCTTTACTTGTATTGGTAGAAGATGGGCTATTCTACCAAATACACTAATTTAGAGGGGACTGGATTAAACAAAAAAATAGCCCCTCTTTACTTGTATTGGTAGAAGATGGGCTATTCTACCAAATACACTAATTTAGAGGGGACTGGATTAAACTAAAAAATAACCCCTCTTTACTTGTATTGGTAGAAGATGGGCTATTCTACCAAATACACTAATTTAGAGGGGACTGGATTAAACTAAAAAATAACCCCTCTTTACTTGTATTGGTAGAAGATGGGCTATTCTACCAAATACACTAATTTATAGGGGACTGGATTAAACTAAAAATAACCCCTCTTTACTTGTTTTGGTAGAAGATGGGCTATTCTACCAAATGCACTAGTTTAGAGGGGACTGGATTAAACTAAAAAATTACCCCTCTTTACTTGTATTGGTAGAAGATGGGCTATTCTACCAAATACACTAATTTAGAGGGGACTGGATTAAACTAAAAAATAACCCCTCTTTACTTGTATTGGTAGAAGACGGGCTATTCTACCAAATACACTAATTTAGAGGGGACTGGATTAAACTAAAAAATAACCCCTCTTTACTTGTATTTGTAGAAGATGGGCTATTCTACCAAATACACTAATGTAGAGGAGACTGGATTAAACTAAAAAATAACCCCTCTTTACTTGTATTGGTAGAAGACGGGCTATTCTACCAAATACACTAATTTAGAGGGGACTGGATTAAACTAAAAAATAACCCCTCTTTACTTGTATTGGTAGAAGATGGGCTATTCTACCAAATACACTAATTTAGAGGAGACTGGATTAAACTAAAAAATAACCCCTCTTTACTTGTATTGGTAGAAGATGGGCTATTCTACCAAATACACTTAAATAATAAGTGTGTATCGATTGTAGTCCCACATATTCTTCATCATCTGAAATTTGTAGGATTTTTCCTTCTATTTGCAACGGTTTATGAGATTGTGTTTTTCTTTTTGGTGAGCTTAAGATCATGTTACTCGTTTTTTAAAAAGATTAATTGTCAATTTATTTTTAATTTGCAAGTTGTTTAATATCTTAAGATCCAGCTGTATTTTTTCAATTTAATGTATTAAATTTAAGTAAAATATAGCATTATCATCTGCGTGTAAGACAATTTCGTCATTTAGGTTTAATTGAAATAAATCATTTATATATATTTGAAAAGGGGGAGGTTTTTATATGGATCCTTGAGAAATTTCATAGTTAATGTTAGTGTGTTGACTGTATTTGTTATTTAAGTTATAATTTTGCATTCTGTTGTTTAAATACGATTAAATGAGTTGGAGAGCAGAACTAATTACACCTATTTTTCATGTTTTTAGAAGTATCTCATGACTCACTCGCTTTTTGTAGGTCTACAAGGATTGCTTTTAGCATAATTTTCATTGTTTCTGCTCTGTCAAAGAGTATTCGATTTTTTTCTTAAACAGTATTGTTTATCATAGATCAGTTTATTTTAATAGAAACATGTTTAGTCTTTCATAAATGACAAAATATTTTTTTTTGATAAAATTGGTAAAATGGAGATGGGCCGGTAATTTGAGGTATCGTTTTTAGATCCAGATTTGTAAATTGGTACTACCTTCGCAATTTTAAAGCAATCTGGAAAAAATCCCTCTCTAATACAATGGTTAATTAGTTTTGATATCGTAGAATCCAGTAGTTTGGACAGACTAAGTATTTTTTTACAATTTACTTTGTCGTAGCCAGCACTTGCATTTGGTTTAAGAGATTTAATAATCCTCTTTCTTTCTCCGTGCTCCGTGGTGGGCTAAAGAAGGTGATTTATTGCTATTGCGCTCTAAATTTTTTCATTAACTGGATAGTGTGTAGGCTTATTTTTTTTTATTTTATCAGCTAAGGAGGACCCAATGTTGCAAAAGTAGTCGTTGAAATGCTTCTTTATATCATCTTTATTTAATATAATTTCATTATTGTTAATTGACTGACTACAAGATTTATTGATTGTTTTCGATTTGTTTATTAGTGTGTTATTAAAAATTCCACGTTTTCGGGAGCGGCAAAGTGTTTTTGTTTTCATTTTTTTTTTATAATATTATTTCGTACATTAGGAATCCAGTTTTCAATGACAAATTTGACGTTTGTTTTTCTTTTTAATTGGTTTTAAGAGTTCTTTGATCTTTTTGTGTTTATACTACTACTATTTGAGTATATTTTATTTATGAAGTCGTTCGCAAAGTTGTTAGAAATTGACATCGAATCGTCATTTTTGAAGATGTCATCGATAAAGTATTAATAAATGTGTGAAAGACATCAAAGAGTAGTATATTGTGATAGGATATTGCATTACCGGAGTGAGTAAGATAGTGTGATATCGGAGAGTACATGATCCATGATGTGTTAGTATTTTCTATGATGCGTGTCGCGTGTTTATTGTTTATTTTATTCAAAATGTAATAATTATTTTATTTTATTGTTTTTGTATATTTATTGGTTTGTCTATTTGCTGGGTCAATTAAATTTATGTAAAAATCTTTAAAGATTATAGACCTTTTGTGTGCTTCTATTCGAGGGCTTAGTTTATCTAAGAAATTTTGGGAGCACTAAGGTTTTATACAGATATCTACAAGAAGTTGAAATCAGAGTCGTGCATGTTATTGATTACATTATAATCCATGATGTTTCTGAATATGGAGACGTCACCAACAGCTCCTTGATAAGAACATAATATATTCGCATTTATAAATCGACAGATACGTATATATTTTAAAAACGAGAATTTGGAGGAAATATTTTTGCTATTACAATACGTAAATCCAAAAAAAAGTTCCATTCAATGTCACTCCGGTCTAATGTAAATTTTATAACAATCCAAAACTTCAGTAAAGCACATTAACACTAAGCTGGCTGAACTTTAGAAAAACTCACCCGATTTGGCTCGCATAAGGAACAACCGATGGCAACTATTGATCTGGCGGGAATTCGGCAAAAAATTGTACAATACGAAAACTTTTTAAAATTCTCAGATTTTTAGACTTTATTCATTACAATCCATTCAAGGGCTTAAAAATGTGGCTAAAATTATCCGAACTGTCCCAGATTTCTTTGTTTGTGTGAAATAAAATCTTCACAAAATATCTAAATGTTGGAAACGATGTTTGTCGTCTCTCGAGAGGATGCTTGGATTGTCAAAGTGAATTTATTTTTATAAAAATAGGCGTTTCTGTTTTCGCACCACTTTTTTTTTTTTTTTTTTTTTTTTTTATATTTACTCCACACAGGAGGCCCAGAAGAAAATAATTTCCCTCGGGGCCTATGTCATCTTTGGGGATGCTGTGTGGAGGGTCTTTTTTTGGGGAGGAAGGAGTGAACATGGGTCTTGAAGAGTCCCATGTTGTAGGAGGGAGGAAACACAGAGGCCGGCAGTTCGTTCCACAGCCGAGCTGTTGAACTTAAGAACGAATCGTAGAAGCGACCCGTTCTCATGTGACAAGTGTCAACTGTGTACAAATGTTGGGCGCGCGTTTGGCGTGTATCCCGACTACGCACCGGTGCCGAAGGGATCAATGACGCTAGTTCCTCAGAGCATCTTCCATTGTAATACCGATAGAACAAGGACAGCATACCTACCTGACGCCTGTGCTCTAAAGATTGCAGTCCGTTTGTTAAGATTGGGGAATCTATCAAACGGACCGCCCGTTTCTGCACAGAGTCAAGGGTTTTTTTCAGGTATTTTGGGGCTCCAGACCAGAGATGGCTGCCAAATTCGACAGTAGGGCGCACTTGCGATTTGTACAGGGTGAGCAGTTGTGTACTATTAAAGTATCTGCGGGCCCTGTACAGTACGCCCAGCTTCTGAGAGGCCAACTTTACTCTGGCTTCGATGGAGCCCCCGTACCTGAGCTGGTCACTTATAGTTACACCAAGCATATCAATGGAAGGCCTATTCGGAAGATTGCTTCCGTTGAAGGAGACTAGATTATCATTTGGATCCCTTTTAGACGTAATCAGACAGGATTGGGTCTTTGAAACATTAAATTCGACGAGATTATTTTTACCCCAGGAGGAAATACTCTCGAGATAACCGTCCATTCTCTGCTTCAAAGCCCTCCGAGCCGTTGGAGTTTGTGTGCCCTTTGGGGGCTTGTCAAACAAAAAGCTATCATGAACTGTACTGTCATCCGCGTAACAATGAATCGGTGCACATGTCAAAAGGTCATTGATGTGCAACAAAAACAAAGTCGGAGACAGAACCGATCCCTGTGGGACGCCAGCATTTATGGAGTGCGAGGAAGAGGTGAAACCGTCAGCAACCGCCTGAATCGACCTATCCCTTAAAAAGTCAGCAATCCACGTACACAGGGATGCGGGAAGTCCGTAAGAATGCAATTTGTTGACAAGTCCTCGGTGCCAGACCCGGTCAAAGGCCTTGGATATGTCTAGTGCGACCGTTTGGGTCTCACCGTGACGTTCCAGGCACCGCCCCCAAACATGCGTCACATACGCGAGAAGATCACCGCACGAGCGGTTCCGCCGGAATCCGTATTGACGGTCGTTGATAATTTTGTTCTTCTCGAGGTATGTGAGCAGTTTGTCGTTGATCACACGTTCCATCACTTTGGACAGAACTGATGTGATCGCTATGGGGCGGTAGTTGGCCGGGTTGGAGCGGTCACCTTTCTTGGGAATAGGGTGAATTACCGCTTTTTTCCAACCAGAGGGCACAGTGCCACACTTCAGGGACATTTTGAAGAGCTTTGTCAAAACTGGAACTATTTCCGCAGCACACCTCTGCAATACCAGGGCAGGTATTCCATCAGGTCCACTAGCTTTGTTAACATCGAGCCCCCGTATGACGTGGAGTACATCCCGATGCCGGATCCTCAGCTTTTTCATATAGAAGCCGCAGTGAGGAACCGACGGCGGAACAGCACCCCCGTCGTCGAGGGTCGAGTTTTCCGCAAACATTTTCCCTAATAAGTTAGCCTTTTCGGTGGCGGTGTTTGCTAGTGAGCCGTCAGGTCTGGTAAGAGGTGGCAAACTGGGTTTGCAAAAATTTCGACCTATTGAGCCCGCAAGCGACCAGAATGCTCTGCTGCCATGCGGGCAGGCAGCCAGCTTTTTGCTGATCTGCAGGTCGTGTTCGAATTTTGACCTATTGATGATTCTCTTGCATTCCTTTGCCGATTTGTTGTATGCTGATCTGCTTTCGGGCGTTCGAGATGTGTTGTAGGCTCGGTAAGCCGCGTTTTTTCGTCGGACTGCTTCGGAGCATTGTCGACTGAACCACGGCTTTGAGCCCACACCAGTTTCTTTAGTAGTCGATTGTATGAAGCCATCCATCGCCGATTTGATGACTTCACCAATCTCCTGGGCACATCTTGAAGGGTCCGAAGTCCGAAAACAAACAGCTGACCACGGAAAAGCGTTGAAATGGGCCCGCATACCGAACCAATCTGCTGACCTATAGTGCCACACTTTTCTCCTCAGCCTCTCATTGGTTGGTCTGAGGCCAACGGGGATTGATGTCGTCACTAGGCAGTGGTCAGATGATCCCAGAGGCGCTGTGACGTCAATCTTATAACCGTGTGGCACAGTAGTTAAGAATAGGTCTAACAGATTGGAGCGGTGAGTCTGGACATCAGGAACCCTTGTAGGCTCCTGAACCAATTGCTCTAATCCGTAGCAAATGGCAAAGGATTCCGCCTGTCGGCCAGCCGAGTCCGTTGGGCTTGAGAACTTCAACCATGGTTCGTTATGAACGTTGAAGTCCCCCAGAACAACAAACTCGGCCGAAGGGTAGCGGGGCAAGAGATCATCAATAGTATCGCTCAAATGTTTGAAGAGCTCGGAAGTGTCTGATTCGCTATGGTTCGGTGAGCGGTATAGACATGCGTAGAATCTTGCCGTACTGGCAAGATTGACGCGCACCCACATTACGTCAAATCTGGAGTTTTCCAGACTCAATAGTCGCACACAGTTAACGTCAGCTCGACTATAGAGGCAGACTCCTCCTTTGAGTCGGAATTTGCTTGCGAGGGTAAAGCCCGGGCAGTCCAGATAGGAGGAGTCTGGCGGCTCGGCTATCTGAGTTTCGGATAGGAAAAGAAGGTTGGGACGTTGGGACAAAAGATGGTGATGGACGGAATTTAAATTTGTGTGCAGGCCGCGAATGTTGGCAAAATTTACCAACAGTTTTGGCCCGCACCGGGGACGCCTGCTACTCGCCGCTGTAACGATGTTAAAATTGTTGTGTTGTATGTTCATGAATTTTTTTTTTTTTTTTATAAGGGTAGGAGGTGAAAGGAAAGGTCTGGAAAGGAAAGGTATGAGGGGTGGGTAGGAATCTGGGGTTCAGGCTGTCCAGGAGTGATGAGCGTTTGGTTCCAGCCCACCCACTGCGGTGCTAGGCGATAGGCTGGGAGAGTCCGGCTGGAGAGGGCATCCAATGCGCCCCAAACGCTGCTGCTGGGTCCCCTCCGGTCACGAACCGGCACAACAGCAGTGGCGGGGTTTTTTCACTCGCTGATGGGGCAGCCCACCCTTAGTCGTGAGCCTGAGGGTCGGGCCCCTGTACTATCGAGCGGCCCGGACAGCGGTAACCGGTTGTAAAGGGTCTCCCTCAACCAGCATCTCCCAACCGGCCCGCCACGCAGAAGGTGGGCCGACGCACCCGCCACCAAGGCCTGGGCAAACCTTAACCCATGAACCCGGGCACCCCTGCTAAGTCACCAAACGTAGCGAACCACTTGGGGTGACCTGTGGCAGAGGTGTTGGTAATCCAATAAATGGTTCCCAGGGCGGCGGTACCCATTCCCGCCTACCAAATTGCAACACTACCCTCATTAGTTCTTACTTGATGTGTTTTTTGTGCCTTCATTCATAGAATATCTATGACGAACTCTTTCATGTTTCGTTCACACTTTTAGTCGCCTTCTGAACCTTGAAATTAAAAAAGTTTAAACGACAAGCAACTTGTTGTTGATTTATTTCAATTGAAATTTTTTATTTAACTTATTATTAAGAGTTGTTACATCGTTATACTACTTTTCAGTTGTCGACAGAAGTTTAGAAAAGTATTTATTTAACGCAGATGGATGATTTCCCTTAGGCCTGTGTGAACTTCAGAAATATTGTGTACAAGGTATTTTTGGGGAAAGGATATGGTCTGGAAGGATGGAAATAGATTTTGGAAATACATGTTTTGTCCGAGGAAAATCAATCATGCAGAAATATTGACCACGTATTTGTATTATTTTCCAACTATGCACAGGTTGCCCAAGAGATCAATGACGATCTTCTATTGAGATACCGGTAGAACAAGTTCGCCATTGCTGTGCTCTAAAGAAGATAAGGGAACTTTTAATCGAACCGTTCAATGTCGACAGAGAGGAACATAATGTATTCTTACTCTTCTGTTATTTTGTTTTATTACGGCATGACCAAGCTCAAGTATCTAAGTTCTTAGTGAGACGCCTTTGACTGCTACCTGTATTCATAGCATCATAATCCATCTATCATATCCTGATGCTCCTAGATCAAACACAAGTATCCAGGTTCTTAATAAGACGCTCTTGACTGCTCCCTCTATCCATAGCATCATAATCCATTTATCATATCCTGATGATTCTTTATCAAACGTAAGTATCCGAGTTCTTAGTGAGACGACCTTGACTGCTTACTCTATTCAAAGCATCATAATCCATTTATCATATCCTGATACTCCTATATCAAAACGTCGTTTCCGTTATCGTGCTCGTTGCGTGTACATATTCTTGAATATCTTCAATTCTCCGCATTTGTTATAGAACCGTATTTAATTTAAAATAGCCAAAGTATTAAGTCTAATTCAGTTGTTTTCTCCTAGTTTAATGCATCACTCAGATACGGAAGTAATAGTTTTCATATGAATTGAGTAAAATTTATTTGTTTTTAAGTATTCTTTATGCTTAAGCGAACAATTTTAGCTAAATAATATGAATTGTTTACTTTAATCATTTTTTAATTGAAAAGATTTAATATTTTCATGGTGGAAAAATGAAAAATGTTTAACAGATAAATCAAAAAAGATACGGTCGCATCTAAGAATTGAACCCAGTACCTCAAAATTAATCAATATATGTCGCATATTAAATATAAAAATGGATACAGGTACTTAACCATGACACAATCTAGATTGCAATTGGGTAGAATCTTGCAATCACGTATAACGCTAGCAGCCAAAAACATGCTTTAGGAAAGTGAAGAAATTGTTGCAGTTCTTGGTCAAAGAATGATGCAGTTAAATATGACAGAAGTTGATGAGATTGTATTAGCCGAGTGATTGTATTTTTACTTATATCAAATCTTTTCAATTTAATATTCTTCCTCTTAAACAGTCCGACCCTTTTTCATTTGTTAATTTTACAAATTTATTTGTTTTATTGTGAAAATGTCTAACTAGCATTGTCAAGTCTACTTTTAATTTTCCAGCATTGCAGAACGCTCTAGATATGACTTTTAGTTAGGGAGAGAAATTTTCAAGTTCATTCAAGTTCTTCATAGTATTTTCACAAATCTAGTAACATCTTTTCGATACCTTTGAAATAACTCATCCATGTTTCGTTAGGATTTTGTCTCATTGCGATAGACTTTGTCAGAAAATAAATGAAATGTTGACACGAAAAGTGTTTTTTCTACGTGGAGGAAGGTAGAAGCTGGAGAAAATTCTTTCAGTGCGGTGCGATAAAATGAAAGCAAATTTATACATAAAATAGTTAATATCTGTTAAAACTTTTACATAGAATAAATAATTATGTATTGAAATGTCATAATACAATATTTATATTCTATTTTATTGACTGGTCGAAATTGTTTTACTTAAAAATCATTCTCACTTTATGAAAAGCGACAAATAAATATAAAATTGCAAGTCATTGCTCTTCGTGAATTTGAAAATCGAAGTAAATCGTATCTGTTTTGTCCGAAGTAATGTCAACTTTGCCTTATAAACTTACCTTTAATTTATCAAACATTTTCAAATATCCAGGTTCTTTCGTGAACCTATAATCAATTTCATCGACATGTCCTGGGCCGAGGGGTTGAGATAAATTAAATGAGTTCATATTATTTCATACCCATATTTATTTTATATGAAGTGTCAGATACTTCATCACCTTCCTCTTTTACATCTCACTCCTCTCCTCACCCCAGAATTGGGAATGATCAGTCCAATCTGCTACCAGCTGTCGGGTTTGTTATGCTCACATAAAAAAAAACTGTTCTAAAATATGCAAAGCATTTTATTGCTCTATAACGCCTTGTTTACAAAATAAGAGTAATTTTATTAGAGTTATACTGTGGCGCCAGTGTCGCGAGTTGTATTTCAACAAAGAGGTAGATGTTTTCTTTTATGGCGGCCAGTTGAATTAACGTCCCTCAACGCCTGCCCAGTGCCAGGACAGTGGGGCCATAATAGTTCACGCCACTGGAAGCCGTCAGTCGGCGTGGAAAACGGGAGATTATAGTACTAAATAGTTTTTACTCAGGATGGTTTTGTTTCCGATGAACGCATTTTCCTGAGATGTCAGGAAATAAACGAATTGGTAACAAGTTAGGTAAAGGGTTTACATTGATTCTAAATATTCGTGATCCTCGTGCTGCAGCTGTGAATTGTTTTTTTATTGTTCTAACGTAAAATATTATGATAAAAATAGGTAAAATAAAAAAAACAGGTATTTTTGCCTCTTTCTTTTCTATAAGAAAGGAGAATCTCTACATTCAGATAGAAAATCAAAAATTTTAATCCCAAGGTGCGTTGAGTGTTTAATCACAAGGTGGGGAGTCGGGAGGCAGAGTGGATAACAGTTAAATAAAATAAGATTAACCTACTGCGTAACGTGTTTTATTGTATTTACTGAAAATCACACACAATTTTTTTTGTATTTTATGATCAGTGCCTAGTGCATTTTAATTCCGAAAAAAAGTTACAAAATAAACACATTACAATTAATAATACTACAAAATGAAATAGTTTCCACAGGTAATTAGTTCATGTGATAAAAAATAAATTTACCTACTGTTTAAGTAGGAAATATAATTTATTAAATGATTTTTACACCCCAATCATTATAATAATAATTAGTGAAAAAATAAGAAAATACACAGATTTAGGAAATGAAATAAAAAGAATTTGGCATTCTCAGACTATAAAAATATTACCATTCGTTATTTCGGCTACTGGCATTATACCTAGCTCTCTAATTAAAAATTTAGGCGTATTAGATCTATCAAAAAAATTATATATAAAGATGCAAAAGTCGGTCATTTTGAATACATGTAGGATAACAAAAGATTTTTTAAATATTTATGTTGAGGGATCAGTAGGATTTATAGGCCCTGTTAGAAGTTCTACCGAGCCGAACCCTCTGATATGAAAATATCTGGAGTCGGTGAATTATTTTCCCATTTGATCTCTGGTGAGTTGACGTGTTGTTCTTGTATTGTTTTGTATTTATTTTGCTTATATAATGCACTTACATAATGTTGATTGACTAGATGATCATTTGTGGAAAAGTGAGTGGAAGGGTTAAGTTTTTCCTTTGGGGAAGATTTAACCCGGACAACTAAATCGGAAGTTAAAAAAAAAAAAAAAAAAAAAAAAATATTAAAAATATAAACTGTATTTACTGAAGAATCTTAATTAATTCTGGGTCATCTAAATGTCTAATTATAAAACCCATCGCCTTAAAAAGAGTAAATAAATGGCTACAGGAAAATATAAACGGTAAATTTAAACTTATTACATCATCCTCGACAGTTCTTTCATCGTGTAATAAATGGGATATGGGAAAACGTTATTCTGTCACGGACGGCATTCATTGGTTATTTCTACATTTTACCTCTTTGTTTTTGACCTCTCTTCTAAATCATTAAAAACATATTACTGTGAGAAAACACACTTATGTACGTACGTCCCAAAATGTTAGGTGAAATTCTAGCCTTTAAAACTTGGTAGCATTTTTAGACCTAAAGCAATCGATACATTCCGAGAATTTAGACGGATTGCGGGAAAAAAAAAAGAATTTGTTAAATTAGATTTGATTTTTGAGTAGAAAAGAGAAAAAAAATCTTTTGGAAGACTTAATTCACTAATAATGTAAACTTGCTTATGTCAGTAATGTTAAGTTGGATAGCTTCTTAAAAATAATAGCTTAGCTAATTAATTTTTTTGAAATAAAAAATTCTGAAAAGTTGGCAATTTTGCTTAATTTTTGTTTAGTAACTTTAACGTTTTAACTTGTTTTACGTATGTAATGTGTCCTTTTCATATCTGACCAATTAAAAAGCTGCAATAAATAAATATATGTCAAATATTCAGAAAACGTACGTATGTTGCTATACATTCTCTTAGTGATGTAATTTAATATATTTCCCCCTTGAGATTGTGTTTGTTAAATGAGATTCTTTAAACTATGTTTACCCATATTTTTATTCATCTTACCCATTACGCTTATTTACCTTGCATTCTTTCCGGGTGTCCACATTTTCAATACGGTTGTACCGCACGCACGATTCAGGAACATATTATTTGTATTGCTTCCAGTATACTTTCTTCCTTCCCTTCCAGTTCCACGACTCAATGACCACAGCCTAGAGATTATTCTTGAAAGTCATTTCCTTCTTCTTCTGGTTTCTGATATGGAATAAGGATCTAAGCGAGCCAAACAACCTCATAGTTATACGAAATGTGTCCCAAAAAGGTCCCAAATTTGTCCTTTTCCTGATAGTTATATTAGCCATTGCGTGTATTAATTATTTTTATTTTCTGGTTCTAATAAGTTTATCAGGATATCCTTCCATTCTTTCAATAGGAGATTGCGAAGTTCATTAGAACATACCAACCCAAGTCAGTTGACGGTTTGCGAGGGTCTGGAGTTAACCGACGTGGAAAATATTTTTTGAGTTTATTCGGTAGAACACATAACATATTTTTTCAATCACGTTGCAGGAGTTCCAATTCAGTTGAGTTGTTTGTAAATAATTACTTTTAATTTATTTACGTGAACAAGTCCCAACTGTTTCCGACTGTCCGGAGCAGTGTTGCCAAGTTAGCATATTATATGCTAAATTTGGCATAATTACTCCATGTTTAGCATAACTATTATGCTTTTAGCATATAGCATATTTATTTGGCTTATTTTTAAAGAAACATAAAAATAATAAAAACCAATTTTTTAACTAACAAAAATGATATCGATTGAAAAACTGGTGTCTCAATGGAGAAACATAGTTCACATTTAATGGGAATCCTTGACTTCCACTGTAGAGTTTTGGAATGAAGTCATGCAATATAAAGATGCAGCTAATAATAACCCCTTCGTTGATTTATGTCAGTTTGCAATGTCTATTTTAACATTGCCGCATTCAAATGCGGACATTGAACGTGTATTTAGCCAAATGAGTCTGGTCAAAACAAAACTCCGAAATCGTTTGGACCGTGAATCGTGAGAACCCTGAATGCCATTTTGTACGTGAGATTTGGCCTAAAGAGAGCAGGAAAGTGCTGTTATTCTTACACTGTTCCTGAAGAAGTACTACGCTGCATTGGGACCAAAGAAAGTTACGACTCCGTCTCTCAGCCTTCCACATCAGCTGCTGTTAATGAAGAAGAAGAAGATGAAGATATTGATATTTTATATCACTGATTTTATTTCTATGTTAAATTTATGTTAGCTTTTTTTTGGCACTTTTTAAAGTAATTTAGCATTTTTCTGGTATATTTTTCCCATCACTCTAGCATATTTTGAAGTAGTTGAGTTGGCAACACTGGTCCGGAGCCAGCAAGACAATAGTTTCCCCATTTTGGGAATGTTGCTTAATGAAGTAAGATAAAGAAATAGGGAAGAGGCAGGTTCCCACTTTCCAACCAACTAAATTCTCTAAATTCTTAACTGTTCCACTGTGACTCCACATGTTTTTGTATTTAGAGTTATAGTACATGCTTTTTTTTTTCAAAATATGATTGTTCTCCGCATATCTAAATACATAATCATATGATTATATAGAGAACGTGTCTTTAAGAGTAGAAAATCATTGTGCATGTATTGACTTTTATAGACAAGGTGAAACCAATATTGTCCAACGTCTCTTCTTCATCACTTGTTACTCGAGGTAATACCTTTTGTTCATAACAATCTGTTATCTATTATTCCACCTTCCCAATTCTTATGTGATAAGAAAAATAATTTCCACTGACGAAAATATTAAGTACAATTGCCTGCTACTTTATGCATGCATAATCTCGAATATTTACGTATGCCCTTTTCACAAAATTGTTGAAAACCCCTGATGACTAAACTTAGTGGACCGAAGAGTAGGTATGTAATGGTTTAAGTCAAGTCTGCACGAAGCCTGCTTATCCAAATACTAGTCTCTATTTTTCTACAGAAAATGACTATTTCGAGGTAAACTTCACACCTGTCTGATTAATATTTTCATGCATTTTATGTGTTTGATTTCTGTTGTCGTCATTAGTTCATTTTGATGATGTTCATTCAAGCTGAAGTTGCTACCAACGCTTTTTCTTCCTTGTTATTGATTGTGTATTATATTACTACAATTACCCACTCGTTTATTATTTGGGAGTTCTATAAGTATTATTTTCTTGAAATAAATGTTTTCTATTTTCCGCGCTACTTATACAAATCATTTAAAATTGAATTTAGTGTTAACTAACAGTTCTAGCAAAATTAACGCTAGCAGTCCATAATGGTGTTCTCATACCAATCTTTATATAATGCGTTTGAGATGTCGGCAATGTTTCTGGCGTAGAAAAAATATTAAGTTTGAATAAATTGAAAATGAGATCCATTAGGATCCGCCTTGAAAAATAATTTAGATACAACCGTTATATAAAAATAATATTGAAGTTTAAAGAAATTAAAAATGAGATCCATTAGGATTCGCCTTGAAAATCTTTTAAAAATAGGGCTTTTGAAAATTGTATTATTATGGTTTTTTAAATTTTTTATCTTTAAGATTGATACACCTACATAAAAATATCGTCAAACTTTCGAGTCATGCGTTTGGTGTGTTGGTGTGTTGGTGAGTTTGTGTGTTGGTGTGTTGGTGTATTGGTGTGTTTGTGTGTTATATGTAATGGCTTTGTGACGTATGGGTTGGTGACACGCATTGTGCATGCTATTTCATACTAGTAGTTCAAGGTCCATCTCCCTTGATTCTCTTATCTGTGGTATAAAATATAATATTACTCCAGATATCAACACAGTAGAACAATGTACACATGTTTACAAGTTTTGTAAGATATTTATGAAACTTCCTAAAAATTATACTTTTTTCTCTTAAAGCTATTAGTAAACGTTCACAAGGTACTTAAAAAATATTTATTTTCTTCACAACGCTCAGATACAAAATAAAATTCATTTGATTCCTATGAAATAACATTTCAATGACACACTGCTTTTCTCACTCGAGAAATTGTCATTTTCTTAATGCCCCTTTGAATAGAATCAAAATGAGAGAAAAATATAAGAAACTTAAGAAACCCGATGCTATTAAAGAAAGCTTGAGACACGAGAACAATGCTTACTATTTATCCCAACAAAAAGGTTTTTCTTTTCCGAAAAATGATGACATATCAAATGATGAAGTAAAGAATTTAGGAGCATTTTAAGCAACAAATAAATATAAAGAACTTTTAGGGAGATTTGAGGTCTTTCAGTTGAACCTTTGTCATTTGTAGATTTATTTCTAGGCTTAACTTTTGATCATATTGAAACATTGTGTTGTTTAATGATATTTTTGAAAATCTTATTTGTATTACATGAAACTAAAACTATATTTAGCAATGGAATCTAGTTTATTTATTATTATTTAGGTAGGTACTTATTTGTTGTGATAATTTGTTGTGATAACTATCGTTACTCTTAATTCTTTAATATCTTTGTAGTAAGCAAATTATTATTAGACTACAAATACAAGAAAATAAAATAGTGTTTTGTCTCTAAACTAAATAACTATAATATTATACAATAAAAACCAGTTTCAATTTCACCTAGCCGTATTTACGGCTAGGCAAACGAGAAAAAGAGAATATACCAGAATGTCAGACACTTTTATCGAGTCGGATAAAAAATATCGATGTAAGAATAGTCAGTCACCTTTAGGTATATATATATTAGTATTATCTAGCTGCAATTACGGTGTTGTGAATTGAGTTCCGAAGCCAGAGGAACTATGGAATCCCCGATTCGGGTATGTTGTGAGGCAGGAAGATGTAGAGAGAAGGAGATGGGGAAAAGGACGTATAATAATAATAACATGGCATTTATATAGCGCAGTTTAGTGTAATTTTACTTCAAGTGGGATGGGCAAAAGAACCGGGCTAATCAGACCTGGTCAGCAGGGCGATACCGACACTTTCTACATCTCTTATAACGGATCTTTGACGGATCTCACGTGACTTTTACGATGTTTTTAAACTGCGAAACATAATGCTGGGTGGCAGAAGGATTTTGTTTTTTGTTTATTCCTTATTTATATTCCTCCCGTTTTTCATTCTCTATATCTTATACCTGATGTTCTTTGATAATATGGTCACGCACTCAATTATTATCAAACGCAAAATATGAAGTTTCTTCCACGGCCGAAATTGTGCCTTTTTGATTGCTCTTTTTCTTAATCCAAGACGGAATTGTGGTTTGTCTGAAAAACAAACAAGTCTTTGCTGGGAGCGAAAATATTTTCAAAAGCTACTTTAAATTTGATTAAAAATTTTATGAAATAAATTTTGTGGAGTGAAAATTAAGTGAACTGAAATATTGACAGAAAATAAATAACCACCTCCGTTGTGTTGGTACCGAAGAAACCTACGCACTTCCCAGTTGGGTGTTGTTGTTTTCGTGTCCAATTTCTGCTCAATTGACATAAATTACAGCTAATGACGTGTTTTCTTTTCTTTTATAAATGTAATAATGTGGAAATTACCGGTATGATTTTTGTGACCAGCAAAAAGTTCTGAATAACGTCGAGTTTTTTTAAACTTTAGATGCGAGAAAATTTAGATAAGTTACGGCGAACACGCGAAAAATATATTCAAGCAAAAAAGTGTAATTTCAATTTTTAAGAAAATAAATACATTTCGTTAAAATTACAAACTTTGTTGCCACAACTTTTAATAAAAAAAATCAATCTGTAGTAGTGTAAGCGAACATTTTATTAGGACTTTTAGAACTTAATTGAAGACTTTATTGATACACATTCAAGATAAATTAAGTGTTAATTTTATTACAGAAATAAGAAGATAACCTATAAAAATTTTGCCTTAAAATGATTAGAAAACGCAAAAAAATATGCTGGGGTGTGGTTTTCATTTTGATTGTAGTTGTAGTTAGATATTTATTTTTAAAAATTAAACCCACACAAGAGGCCCTTATGAAAATAATTTCCCTCAAGATCTATGTCATATTTTGGGATGCTGTGTGGTCTTCTTTAAGGAAAGGAAGGAGAGAAAGTTCTCGGAAGCTTAAACGTATGAGAGTTGGGTTGGAATCTAGAAATTAGTGTCTCCAGGAGAGAAGGGCATATGTATATATCCCTCCCACTGCGGCGTGTTGCAGAGATTAAAGGGTCTCCCCAAACCAGTCTCTCCCGATCTGGCCCGCTACACAGCTGATGGGCAGGTGCATCCTAAGCACACCTCGCCCGAGGAAACCGAACACCCCTGATAAATCATCAAGGCAACGAGCCACTTGGGGTAACCTATGGCAGAGGTGTTGGATACCTAATAAAAAGTTCCCGGGGCGACGGTACCCAAACCCACTTCCCTAATTAGAAAATTTTTAATTCTTAATTTTAAGGTCAGGGATAGGGTTCGTATTACAATCCGAAAAATGGTTACACATATATGCTTATTATCAAAAAGTAACACATATGCGGCTTAACTCTTAGAAGACGGGTAATATTTTGTTAATATCTCAAACCAAACATAATATTGAAAATTATATTTGAAATAATTGACAGGCTTCTGTGTCAAATTTTTACTTGGGAATTTTCATTGATAATATTAAAATGTGTTGTAAACTTCTAAAACCTATCTCTATTCACAGCGCATTGCAGTGCACCTGAAGGTAGTTATGATTTTACTAAACTGCTATGGTAGTTGGAACGATACTAAGGGTTAAACTCATAGACTAAATAAGACTAGACACGGCATAATCATTGAAAAATGACCCCAACACAATTTTGGTTTGGTTCACGTGCACATTTATGAAAAGTCGCACGCATTGTGTCGCAATGCGAAATGGGCACTGTGCATTGTATTTTACCTTTTGTTGGTCTAGAGTTAAGCTATTTTGCTTGTCAGCTATTTTTGCTGGTAAAATTCCTGACGTCACATGAATAACACACCCACAAGGAATCCACCAATTGGGTGATTCCTGTTAATTATTATCACGTGGGGAGCATACAAATATCACGCAACCAATGCGTGATAATTATTGATGTATTAGTCGTCTAGCGTTGACACGCGCGACAACTCAAGTGTGTGATATATTTGGTCTGTGCATTTTGCCAATCAGGGTTGTATTAAGTCGTTATTGCCTTTCGGGTAATATCTACTTCGCCTTTTCGATTTTTTGTAGAAGAATTGATAGAAATAAATTTGCGTCATTTAATGAATTCATTTATTTTATGGGTATTTTCGCTTTGGTTTCCCTACAAACCGGAAAAAATGGAGAAATGGTTAGAAACAATCCGAATTCAATTATGTGACAATAACTGGGTACCATCAGCAGGAAACCACGTTTGCTCTAAGAATTTTCAAACATATTTATCTAACTGAAAGCGGCCTCCGACGTGTATACTGCAAAGCTTTGCCTGTTTTTCCGGTAATTATAAAAGACTTAAGAAAGTTTATTATGGATTGATCAGGTTTTAATTGATAATGTCGTTGTTTTCAGGCTGATATTGGACAGTCGCTGTCCACCATGGCCACAGGTCCTGCGAATATAGATACCGCCATTGTTTTTTCTCGAACAAGACTGGTTCTCAATCCTGCTGAAACTTCTTTTGTAATCGAATAGCCGGTTGTTCCTGTATCAGAATTGCAACAACCGATGTTCGTGAATGCCGTAAATAATACGTAAAATCCTATTTAACGGGCGTAAATAAATAAATAAGTATATATTGTAATCATGTAATCTCCACCCCCCTTACCCCTTACCCATACGCTCTCTGAAGCTCTGTCCTCATCATTGTTGCTTATTCAATTAGGTTGCTTCGTTCCTTTCCCATAAGTCGTGGTTCAGCTCGCTTGTGAACCCGCAATATTTGATGATTTATCTCTCTCTTTATGTTAATCTTACATTATGTTTAATGTAAAGTCGTTAGGTTAGTTTTAGTACTTAGGTTAGTTTTCAATAATGCTATCTTGAAGAAGGGTGAGAAACTAGCTGACCAAAACTAGTTGACACAATGTCTTAATTCTAACAAAGTGGTCGAAGACAAAATAACTTTTAATTGAATGATAGTAGTATAATTATTAAATGATAGTGTTGTTCTAGACTCTATAATTTTATGTTACTGTTAAATGTTTTACTAATATTATTTTATATTCATCAGTTTTAATTATTTTGTATAATTTTCGACAGCTTACTAGATATCTTCTGTTTTAAAATGCATGCAAAAGCCCGACCGGGCATAAAACCAAATTAAATTAAATGATTTCAAATCACAAAGTGATTGTTTTCTTCAATAATTATATACCATTCTATCTAAATACTATGGTAAATTAAAAAAAAACCTCTTCACAAAAATAAAAATGTGAACGTTTTTGATTTTGTAGGACCTGTATAGAATTCCAAAACAAAATATAAATTCAATTAAAATCATTTTTGTGTTATTTATCAATTCTTTCCTGATTCAGCCCTTATTTGCTGTAAGTGTTAGTTTCTTTTTGGCTTTATGTCCATATTACAAAACCTCTGACAACAAATTCTCCGTGGTTTTGATTACGAGTTTGAACGCTTGTACAAGGAGTTTAAACAGAGTTGGGTTGTTAAGTTCATCTCCATATTTGTGACGTACGCTATGTGGGGTCATTTTAAAAATGAATTTAGCTAGACAGGGCTAATCTAGTATAATACATCAATGGTTAAACTAGTTTTTTTAGATACACGTTAAATATTATGATAAATGGAAAAAATAGAAGTTTACTATAAAAACTTTGATCTTTTTATTTGTTGACATTTCACAGTCCATTTGTTTGAATGTCTATTTATAAAATGTAAATTGAGGTCTCAGCACGGGTAAGCAGTAAGCACCCAGTGATGTCAATATTACCGAATAATGTTTTTTTTTAAATACTGTCAATGTATCAACAATAAAATACCCATATTTTCAGTTTTGTGTTTTCACGTCGTACCGCTTCTATTTTAATATATATCCCATTAGGGGAATGTTTTGAAACTGAAATGATGTGTGCAAGATAAAGAGAAGACAAAAGGAAAATTAAAAAGTAATTAATAGACACTAGTAAATCCATTTTAAGGGAGTTTGCACATTTGAAAAATTAATATTTTGTGTCTCACCGCCATTACTGAGATTGTATCTATATCACATTCTGAAAATATTAAAATGTGGTTTATGTAGGTACAAACTTTATATTAAAATCTACATTTTAAAATAATTATTTGTACTACGCCGTTTTGCGGAAAATCATTCCAAGGGCGCTATAGATATCAAAATACTACTTAAAAAAACACTAGGCCCTAATATACGCCAAAAACAGGCGAATTTCTGTTTTATTTGTAAAGAAATTCTGTTTTGATTATTTTCGGTTTTCAAAGGGACTATGAAACCATTTTTATGAAATGAAATTATTTTTGTTTTATATATTTTTATTCATCGATTGGGATTTTTCTTTCATCTTACGAATCCAAGCAATGTTTTTTTAAGCACCGCACAAGAATCCAACTGTTCCCAAGCAGGGGACATGTCTCTAACAGGGGTACGTTACACGCAATGAGAACGAGACTTACCATGGCTAAATCAAAAATGACGTTTATTTTCATTTTAAACGTATTTTCCAACACAATGTTTTATTATTTTTAAAGCAAACACAATTTATTTAATAAACTTAAACTTAACCAGCCGTGATTAACCAACCTGTGACCTCGACTCATTTCTGCACGTTATTTTAGGAAGTAGATAAGATTCAAGGGGTAGAAAATTATAGTACTCCTAAGTATACGATATTGTAAAAACATTCTAAAACATTATCAGCCCTGTGAATGAAAACAGAAGCGAAAATTAAAAATACCGTCCGCTTCGAATATTGTTTCTGTAATTTGCCGATTGTTCAATTTCTAAAATCTTGACGGATCCACGATTTTTAAAATTTTTTTTTTTTTTTTTTAAAGAAAGACAAACATTCCCGGATTACGAATAACCTGACAATATTTGAAAATCTTCTATTACCACCACAGTAAGCGGAAAATTTTGCTTGTGTTGTGATGGAAGACTTAGCCAGTCGAGGAATTGAACACACTACGCCTGGGTGGGACCCAAGCGCGATGTCAACTCGGCCACCGACTGGTCATAATGTTTTGAAGAAGTCTATAAAACATAAAACAGTTCTGTCATGTAACTAATTTCAACATGTAGCAAACGAATTTTGCTGAAGATAGTAGGGAAGCTGAAGATAGTAGGGAAGGGAAGATAATTGGAAAGAGGAAGGTTAGGATGTACCTGGCTAGTCAGATATGGTTATCGTATTCCTAGGGTTAACATTATTTCGATTGGTGATATTTTACCAGGGTTTTTTTTTCGTGAAACCGCACAAGAGTCTCCACTATTCTCAACCGTCTGGAGCCAGTGAGACTATGTGCGTCTCCAATTGGGGTGTGTTGTGACGCTGAAGGTTAAGGGGAGGGGAAGAATATGGGGAAGAGGAAGGTAGGAAAGTACCTGACTATTCACCAAACACCTCCAAAGCTATTTCAATTCTGAATGGTCGTCTTACACTGAGGCGAAACTGAGCCTCCTAGGCAGGGATTCCTAGATCAGTGGTAGTGGCTACTAACAGCCTCTCTGGAACATGGCGTAAAAATTAACGAGTAATCACATACAATATTAAGTATTCAATCATAGCAAATGGTAATTAGCTTATTATGCATTGACGGAGTATGCTAGCAGATAATGGACAAGGTTGTGGAAATAATAGTATTAATAAAAGTTCATCTATGTATAGCAGTAAAATCTCAAGTTGGCTTACCACTAAATAACCTAACCTTATATAATGATAAAATAACCAACTAACTTATTAAATAACAGATAAATTTAAAAAAATTATTATTCATTCTTGCAGAAAGGATTCACTTTGTTGTTTGACATATTATTTAATTCAATTTTTAATGTTGTGGACGGACACGAAAGGCACCGTTGCACAGCGGATAAAAGAGGAGAGGAAATCTGGAATGACCGTTTTTGGTCCATTTTTGCTTCTTTTAATTGCGCTGGTTCATTTCAGTTCACTTTTCACAACCACAAACTCGCGAGCTCATTGGCTTTTTAGGATCGACACGGTCAAATATGGGCTCCGAAATCAAACACAGCTTTGGTGTTGATGGGGTGTCTTTTGACTTTTAATTGAACTACACATACTATTGTCGGCAAAGGGAGGTAGGGATTAGGCAGGCGGACAAAAATACTTTTGTAGGTAGGAATCAAAAGGTAACAATTATTTTATAAGCAATAATTGTTACCCTTTGTGCTATGCATAAAAAATCTTGTCTTAAACATTAGTTTACCAAAAAAATAATAATGAATCAAAAGGATAGGTAGAAGGAATGTAACAATGCTAGATACAAACATTCAACAATAACTTTATTGTTACTCACTAATGAACTAACCAAACCGGTTTCGCATGGATCGAACTTTATCAGAGTCAACTTTAAAATTAGCATAAAACTTTGATATGTATTTATTATGTATATTATAATAGTATGTTTTCATGAGCCGCGAAGACTCACAAACAGCATTTTAACACACACATTTTATAATAATTAAATGTTATTAGCAAACTATACCATTTTAAAGATTTTGGCTATTACATTATTAGAATTAACTATTAAGTATAACAAAAGAGCAGGAAAATATTTGATGACATAATGAAGTTATTTGGTTTTCATTTGATACTAATGGCATTGAATAAGGAGGATAAGGTGAGGAGAAAACCTCAACTAAGCAACTAAAGACGATATCATTTAAACGCGAACCTAACGTTTTGGACCAATTGCAGACTAAATGGCCAAATTTACTTGCGCACACCGGTTTTCGAAACCACGAACCTTGGGTTCGAAGCCAAGACACTTATGGAATCGAATAAATCGTTAATAAATTCAGACTTCTGAGAAACAAAACATAAAAAGCCTACCCTGCAAATTTGAGTTTAAAAGTAACCCAAAAAACATTGATGTATTATACTAGATGAGCCCTGTCTCGTTAAATTCATTTAAAAAATAACACCACATAGCGTACGTCACAAATATGAATATGAACTTAACAACCCAACTCTGTTTAAACTCCTTGTACAAGCGTTCAAACTCGTAAGCGAAACCAAGGAACAGCGTTCATTTTGTTACCGAGGTGTTGCTGTAATTTGAATACAAAGCCGTCATCAAACCATTTTTTTTTTGCTAAACCAGGTCTGAATCAGGTAAAGGACTAATAAATAACATAAAATGATTTTTATTTTCACATTTTTACTTTTTGGATTCATACACTACATATGAACCATAACGGGAAGCGTACACATATTTACTATTGACCAGAAGTTTTATGAATTTATTTTGATTTTTGTGGCTTGACACTATTCAAATGAAAAGTTATTTTGTTTATAACCACTTTGTTAGGTTTATAAGACAGCATTATAGAAAACTAGTCTAGGTACAAACATTAATAATGTATAAAATATAATATTTAAATAAAGCGAGAGAAATCACATTAGACGAGGACAGAACTTCAGAGAGGGTGTTGTGGGGAGGGACAAGGGAGGGTTGGGGTTGTATGGTAATAATATCAATTTATTTATGCCAATTAAATAAGCTTTTACATTGTGTTTTTTGTTGTTGTGTTTGTTTACTTTTTTCGAATATGGCACAACTTTACATATCTACGGAAAAAAATATGATTGTATCTTCCTTCCCAGGGACTGGAAGCAACCGCGCCAACAACCTTGCCAAATGCATGCCGATCTGTTAGGACCGACATTTATTTCTCATATTAACTGCTGTAATGTAATACGATTTCAGAAAAATTCCTATTCGGTTTATTTTTGTGGTGCCATTTTTGTGAAATATATAAACCTGTTATTTAATTCGTTAAGGGCCTGCAATCCCTTTTTTAAATAAATTAGAAAAACTCTGTTCCAACATTGTGATAATTAATGTATTCGAAATTTACTAAAACGTTCAACCAGAAACCTGTTCTTTCATTCGTTAAAGGCCAGCAATCCGTTTTTTTAAAATAAATTGGCAAATATTCATTTTTTCCGTATTTGTAACTCTACAATATATAATAAATATATATATATTTTTTTTTTTTGTTTTTTTTATATATACAATAATATTATTATTGGGTTTATAAAAACAGTTTATTTTTAAACAAGTTCTGCTGTGTAATTATTATTACGCGTGACAGCTGTTTCGCCCTCTGAAGGCATTATCAAACTGTGGGTAGCCCACTTACAGACGATACATTTATATTATTTCTAGGTAGGTATTTTAATTTCATTTACTGATTTCTTAATTGATTTCTAAGTAAAATATTAAAAATTATTAATGGTTATTACCCCAGCAAAGTTTCCCCAATTAGTGTAATGTTTAAATTTGACTGAATGTCTTTATGTTAGTTATTCCCAAACGATGACTCATAGGGTTATTTTAATAGCATAATTAAGTACTTCATAATGCACTCATATTTGCATTAGGTTTGAAGATATCTAGTAGGGGTGAACGAATTATATTTGTTTGTTCATTAATTAGAATAGCTTTCGGATTATTAGAGTTTTTGTTAATTTCTAACTGCTCTAAAAGATTCAGTTTACGGCCTTTATTTTGTACGTGTAACGGAGTTGGTTTATTATTATCATTAAGTGAGTGATTTTCATCTAGGAGATGTTTGGCAAATTGAGATTGTATTTTATTATTATTTTTAAAAGATCTTATATGTTCTTTAAACCTAGTGTTAAAGGACCGGCCCGTTTGTCCAACATAAACAGCGTTGCATTCGTCACACTGGAGTTTATAAATGCCACTATTTTGTAATTTGAGTACCTTACTTTTTGAGTTTTTAAGAGATGATCCTAAGTTGTTATTTGTGCGGAAGGCAATATCTAAGCCACACTTTTTGAGGACTTTGGCAATTTTATTAGATGTCTGTCCGATGAATTCTAAACACCCGAATTTATTATTCGTCTTATTATTAGTCGCTGGGTAAATTAATTTAAGGTTATTTTTGTGTTTGTTATTATTAATTATTTTTTCAATGTCTCTACCCTTGAAGCCATTATTTTTAGCAATAGTTAGGATTGTATTTTTTTCCTTCTCGTATGCTTTCTTGTCGAGTGGGATATTAGTAAGCCTATGTACCATTGAGTGGTAGGCAGATAATTTATGTGACCATGGGTGTAAAGATTTATAATTAATGGTCGTATCTGTAAACGTAGGCTTACGGAAAATTTCAAACGTATGTTTATTATTTTCTCTACCGATAGTTAGGTCTAAAAAATTAATTTTATTATTACACTCTCTTTCAACCGTAAAGCAGATTTTACGGTTGATGGAGTTAGCAAATGTGACAAAAAGATCTAATTGTCTGTTGGTACCTTTCCAACAGACCAAAATGTCGTCAACATAACGAACATAGTATATTATGTGTTTGCTAAAGATAAAGGTAAATGAAATTAAAATACCTACCTAGAAATAATATAAATGTATCGTCTGTAAGTGGGCTACCCACAGTTTGATAATGCCTTCAGAGGGCGAAACAGCTGTCACGCGTAATAATAATTACACAGCAGAACTTGTTTAAAAATAAACTGTTTTTATTAACCCAATAATAATATTATTGTATATATAAAAAATAAAAAATAAAATGGAGTTCTACAAATTAAACTTAATAACAATAAATAATAATAAATATTACCCAGTTATTTTCACATAATTGGATCCGGATTGCTCAAAGCCATTTCTCAATTTTTTCTCGGTTTGTGGGGAAACCTAAGCAAAAATAAGACATTTTAAGAATAATTATCGGAATGTATATGGAAAATATTTATTCCTATACCTAACATTGTAAGCCTAGGTGAACGTTCATTTTCGTGTAATATTAGTCATCACCTCTACAGCAATAGTTATAATTATATAAATAAATATGACAAAAAACAACACATGGTAACATTTAAAAAATTGCTCAATATATAATAAAAAAGGTATGTGTAATATATATGTATATTTTGTAATATTTTTCTTTCAGTAAAAATAAAATTGTAATTAACATAGTACACACAAAATAAATTACTCAACGACGCGATTTTTTCAAATAATTTAATACGCAAATTACAGACATGCCCAAAAAAATAACCCATACTTTTTTTTTAATTTTTACTCGTATCAAGAAAAAACGCGTGATTTTGACCAACACATCAATAATTATCATGTTCCAGGCTTGTACCATGTCGTATTGTTTATATGTATTCGTTAAAAGTGTATCACAAACTGCATTACGTCATGATTAGGAGTTGTTTTACTGATGACGTCGTTGTAAGGTACTTATATTTTTTTGTATTCAGATAGCTGATTACATATTCTAAAATAAAGAAGTACAATCTAAAATATTTGGAACTGGGTTATTTTTGTGATTGAAAAAATGAACTTGCCCAACCATAGCTGGGAAACGAAATAAGAAAACTCTAGACCAACAAAAGGCAAAACGCAATGCACAGTGCCCATTTCTCATTGCGACACAACGCATGGGCCTTTTCATAAATGTGCACGTGAACCAAACCAAAATTGTGTTGGGGTCATAGACTAAATTTCAATAGTTGGGGTTATTTTTCAATGAATATGCCGTGTCTAGTCTAATATTATGCCAACAAATAATAAAAACTGTGACGGAAGCTTTTTCGTCACGTCTTGTGAGGGAACGAAATATCCAAATTTTAAATTGAGTACACATTTCCTATATCGACACTAAATTTGATTAGATAAATATTGGAAGAATGTTTTATTAGAATTTTGTCTGAAACGAGGCAATATTGAGATTTCAGAAAATTTATTTTCCTTTTCATCCCTTCCAAGGAAATGATGAATACTTATCGCAAAATAAATAAACTTCAAACGATTTCCCGATTTGGTGAAAAATTTGTGTTTCGATGCGTTAAAATGTTATTATAGGGTTGGAGATGGAATTTACATACTAACGAGTAAATTGTAAGTAATAATAATAAAATTTTATCAGTTCACCTTTTGTAATCGTTTTTCCAATTAATATATTAGATGATATTTTTTGTTTGTTTTTTAATTATAAGCTTTCACACTTTACGTAATATTTTTCGGTAATAATAGATTTCTGGAGTATTGCTTAACTTGAAAGCGCTACCCACAACATGTTATTTAATGTTTTCCCTGAATTCATTTGCAGTAGACCGATCTATCGTATTTTAAAAGTGATTTCAGATCTCAGAAAGTATTTCAAAGTGATCTTGGGTAGATATTTATATGAAACAATATAAGTATCACGATGATTTCGGTTGTTTAACGTTTCAAAAGAAATAGACCCTTCACTTAAATTGGATGAGTCAATTTATTTTATTTTTAATTGCGTGTAATATCCACTGAAGTGATGTTTGGCATATTTTTCCAAGTTTGCAAAATGTTTTGAGCCATCGCTTGTCATAGTGTGCCATATTTACATATAGAACGTAATAATATGAGATGGACGGCAAAATCTAGGTGGATTCATTGGATTAAAGTCACAGTAAGCAGTTTCGTATGTTTCCATATTAACATATTGAGGAATGGTATTAATTAAATAAAATGGTAAATGTACATATATGACACTGATCGCAACAGTGGATATTATGAACGAATTGGCGAATGAATATGTTGAAATATCTGAAAGACGTTAAAAAAAAGATAATTATGATAAATTTCTGTATTCAGTGTCAATTTGAATCAATATTTGAAGATTTATATTTTTTTTCTAGTCTATATATAGGTGAAATGGAGTGAAGAAGGAAGGTCTGAAATTACTTTGCCATTTAAATCGGGTTACTGAAAACGATAAAATCAATTGAGTGCAACATCTTGATTCTGAACGGTAGTCTTTCTCTATGGCAATATTGTGAGTCTACCACCCAGAACGTGCTGAAAACATATTCTATAAAGGTAATGTATATAAATATATGTATTTTTTAATTTACTAGCAAATAAACATCACAAACACAAATAAAAATTATTTATGCACGCCAGTATTTGAACCCACGACCCCTGGATTCGTAACGGAGGTCACCACTATACAGATTCCAAGTATCAAGAAGTTTGATATTTACCAAATATTATTATTATTTGAAAGAAAACTGTTACTATCAATCAATGTAATGCCTCTTGACTCCTAGGCCCCAGCCGGGCCAGTGCAATTGATTTTGTGAGATAAATTTTTTTATTCAAAAATGTTTGATCAATTTTATTGAAGTCAAAAAAATTAACCTAATTTTGTCACACACAGCATATCTCTTCAGCGTCCACAGCAATAAAACATACAATTTTTCCTTCGACTCTTACAAGAGAGACAGCCAATGTGAACGAGTTCATTCGATATTTCACAATTCGTACATTCGAGAAACTTCTAATGAGCGTTAACTCACTTTCCTCCAATCCGGGAATCCGGGACAAAATTGAGTTTATTTCATTTTCGTCTATGAAAGTTGACGTTTCACAAACAGAGAAGAAAGCAAACGGATTCCTTTGAGGTAATTATTCAAATGGGTTTTTCCAACTGCATTAGAATAAATACAAACAAAGCATTAGTGATTATGTAACTTTATGGGTTTTGTTACTGTATATATTTAAAACTATTTTGTTTTGTTTCATTTTGCTCTTTGACAGAATTCACAAAAAATAACGGTGTGTTCCGTTTAATTTTGTTTTGTAAAATTGAAGTTCTGTTTATTTTTTCATTAAATCTTTATCTTTTCATTAATTTAAATTTAATATGGATATGTATTTGTTATTTTAATGGCAACAAATTAATTGTTGGATAACAAGAAAGAAAGCAGTTTTTTTATAAAAAAGTAAAACAAACACTTAGGAACTAATTATTCACTATCAAAGATTTGTTAAATTATACACAACTGGAACACAATCATTTATATAGGGTAGATTATAAGGTCGGGATAGTGTAAAACGTTACTCATAATCGCTGCGGATGCAAATACCGACCGTTTTAGTATTTATTTTTAGGAAAATTTTTATAGCGCCGCTTTTGTGAGATCACCTCAGGGACGCTTTACAGTTGATATCAGCTATTACAAAAATATAAATATTTTAAAAATAAGTGAAATTAATTTAAATAAAAAGAAGTACATGAACAGGTTATATGAAGATAGAAGATGGAGACTCTCCAGCAAGAATCCTAGATGGTGAGGAAACTGGACTAGCTGCTGCAGCGAAAGAGCGCACCGCGTCCACCAACAGTGCCAGCAAGAGGTTCGTCATCCATCTAGGTTTGTGTCTGCTGCTAATTAAGCGCTGACACAGTATCCTCACATAGATAACAGACCTTGGCAGCACCACTGTGACGTTCGGCAAGTCCATCATTTATCTCCATGTAATGTTGTTCCTGGTGATTGCGTTAGTGGTGCATTGTGCCCGCAATAAAAGGCGACGGTCGGGATAATAAATTACCCTGGGCTTAACGAAACATTTCTTAGTTTCCAAGAATTCCATTGAAAACTACTAATTAGTAGTAATAATGATCGGCTGGCCTCTCTGTATAGCGTCAAGATAGCGCCGGCAATACGGAGAATGAACGAATTTGTTGACGTTTTTTGGCGAAGTTTGACGAAAATTGACCTGACGCATAATGAAAATATAAAAATCAGAAATATCCATTAATAATAATAATTTGACAAAGTAAATACTAGACATATACTCGAATTGGCGGGATCTCGATGCAAATAAAAACAGACTGAAGAAACCTGAAATGCGAAAAATACCGTTTTTTAGGTTTGGAACAAAGTGATGCCAGTTTAAAAAAATCTGGCATGAATATTATCCTGAGTAATGATTTTAACCCAAGATTTTCCTAGTATCAACGCTGCAGCGGCGCATTTGGGAATCTTAAATGAGACAGTTTTAGTTTAAAATTTAAATTATCCTGATGAAGCTTGAGCCAAGCAAAACCGGTTTGTGAATAAATTTATATAAATTAGCGGTTAAAAACGAAGTGTCTGTTTTATTAACAATATTAATTATGTCAAACTACAAAGTGATTGGTTTCTTTTAGAATTTTTATTTTAAGAGCGTAATAAAATGGATAACGATATTACAAGTAAATATTTAACTTAGGAAGTTAGTTATAATACGAACTTCCTTGATAGTATCCTTTAAGAAAATGTTGCACTATGAAAATCTTATAATGTCTTCAGAATTATTAAAAATTTGAATTAGTTTCGTTTCCAACGAAAATGGAACTAATTTTGTTCTACGAGTAGTTGTTTATAAGATCTTACTTTAATAATTGGTAGGCAAATTGAACTAGCTAGCAATTTTTCTATAAAATTTTATTTCATAAGGCAGTAATGACTGTAGGAAAAAAGCGAACGGAGACAAAACAGAACATTATAAGGCAAGAATGGCTGCACAGAAAAAGAGAACGGAAACAAAAGACAACATGGTAAGGCGGTAATAACTGTACGGAAAACAAAATGTATACAAAACAGAACATGATGAGGCAGTAATGACTGTATGGAGAAAAAGATAACGGATACAAAACAGAACACGATAAGGCAGTACGAAAGCAGTCTGTACGGAAAAAGTGAACGTAGACAAAAATAATATGATGAGGCAGTAATAACGGTATGGAAAAAGAGAACGGAGACAAAACAGAACCAGACGTAGGTTAATTTAGGTTAGGTTCAATAAATTATTAAATGTGCGAGGAACTTTTGATTTCATCTCTGAACACATGATCCTTCCTGAAAGATTCGTAAGTATCTTCGACACCACACGAAGTAAAGTTTCCTCCACAAGGTTATTCGATTTAAGAAGAGTTTATTTTTTAATGTGTATTTGTTGCTAATGCGCTACTGGTTTCGATACATTCGTGTAATTAAATATCGTCCTTTAAAAGTGACTTATATTCTTTTGACTTATATTTTTTGTGTTTTGCCGCGGAATCGAGATTAATAGAATATTCTGTTGTAATGTTTTGCCATGGAACCGAGATTACTAGAATGGCGTTTTTAGAAGTCGAATTAATTATAAGAAGTTAATACCTAAGTCTAATTGACCCAGAAAAAATTCATCAGTGTTCATTGAGATTTGTTTTTGTAATCTTTCATTTCTATGCTGCATTCTCAACATCTATAATTAAGAGACAAATCCCACCAAAACCACAACCAAAATTGCAAATACGGAACACGTTCCGACTTCAAAGTTTAGCGTTTTATTCTCCTCCCCCGACCAGCGCCAGTGGACGGAGATGAAAACTAATTCCGATGTATTTTTCATCTCATTCGCCTTGCCTTAAATTCCAACATGTATTTGTCCAAATATCAATTACGTAGCTATGATGAAGAAAAGCTATGAAATTATGGTACTTTTGAGGAACGAGGTTATCGCCGATATAAATTATATTGCGTAAATTGCATTGATGATATTTATTTAAGGTATGGTAAAAATAGTTGACTTCGTTGATTCGGACAGTTGAGAGCATTTGAAACTCTTATTTTTAACACCTACGGGTACCTAAATTTTACAAATACGGATTAAACGAGTTTTAAACCTCCCTTTATCATGCTAAAAATATCGTGATAAGCTGAAAAAAATGTTTTCATCTATAAATTCTTAACAGCGAAAACTGTGATTTTTTTCTGAAGCCAGGTAACGGAGTTTTTTCTTAAAATGACATTTTACGCAATTAACTGAAATAATTGTGGACATAAAACAAACTTCCTACGTATTTGTAAGGTTCTTTGATTCCTTTGTAATAAATAATAATAGCAATTGAGTTATGTCTACAATTATTATAGTAGTTTTTCTTCCACTTTCAGGAATGGAGCCAATAAATGGTTCGTTGACAGTGAAAATGTTTGACAAAACAGGAAATAAAGGTATCATTAAATAATTCATATACATTTATCCTGATGAAGAAACCTTTGGTTTTGAAACATGGTCGATCTTTTTGGATTAAATAGTGAACATGCTCAAATATATCATGATAAAACAGAACATGATGGAACAGGAAATGATAAAATAGACCACGATAAAACGGAACATTATGAAACAGGACACAATAAAATAGGTCATGATAAAACAGAACATGATGGAGCAGGACATGATAAAATTGACCATGATAAAACTGAACATTATGAAACAGGACACAATAAAATAGGTCATGATAAAACAGAACATGATGGAGCAGGACATGATAAAATTGAACATGATAAAACTAAACATTATGAAACAGGACACAATAAAATATCATGAAAAAACAAAAGAGTGATTTAATAGAACAGTCATATGTATGAACATTATTTTCGTCGTAACTCAATTACAATATATGAATAAATGGGTTAGGTTAAGTTAAGGTCTTTTTCTACAGTGCTATTTGTCTTCACTGTTCTGTTTTTATATTTGATCTGTTATATTATTGCTTAGGTTTATCACGAAACCATTATTTTAGCAATTAATACTTGCATAATATTATACAAACGGCTTTCTTGAAATTGTCCAAAAATCTCATAATTTTCAAATCAAAAACATTTATTAACAAATTTATCAACAAACAAGTATCTTATAATAGCGTGCGATATTATTATTATTAGTATTAATGTACTGTTCAACTTATTAAGAACAACTCCATGTTTCATTAAAAAAGGATTGTGTTTTCGAGGCTTCTGTGATTGTTTTAGTTCTGGCTAGGATACAAACACACAACACCAAACTGAGTGTTCCGAGAAACAGCGGCGACAGTCATTTTCGCCATACATCACATTTTTGCACAATATCTCTTCGCATTTAAAACTATTAATATCTCGGTACTGCCACAACTACTATTGTATGCATTACGTACAGGGTTACCTGCAGGGGCTGTCGGAGTACTTTTCAGCAAGCAGCATTTAAATTGGCTGGACGATAGGGATTGGTAAAATGGTAAAACTTTTTATTAGTACGTCCAATATGGGTATATTCGTAGTGGACTCTTTAATTGGGTTCCAAGAGAAAAAAAAATGACATAAAAGAGTATTGAAAAAAAAATAAAGAAAATTTTGAAAAATAAACACGCGCATTACCTAACCCAACCCAACCTTACCTAACCTAACCTTACATGAACTAAAATAACTTAATTTATTATTTTATCATTTTCTTCTTTATCGCTACTCTCTTTAATCCCGTCGCACTTCAATTATTGATAATTTGAAGTGACATGTTTTAAATAGATTAAATAAACTCAATGCTGTAGAATTGAGATCCCTGAGGCACGTATGTGGTAAAGCCATGTATGATCTTATGAGAAATGTCGAGATCCGCAAAAAAGTAAGAATAAGAAAGGGACGCCCAGATGTTTTGGGCATGTATCCCTAATGAACGAAGAATGGGGGGTAAAGAGAATATATGATGCAAATATGAATAGCAGAAAAAGTCGAGGATGCCTGAGGAGAACATGGCATGATCAAGTGAACCAGATACTTGAGTCAGGCCAAGTCAAGAATCAGAATAATAGAATAGTATGTATGGGACGATGTATGAATGCGAATGAAGCAAGGAGTGTGTGCTAAGACCGAGTTGTTTGGCTGTCCTTTCTCTCTGCTTAACCCTGCGGAGAAATGGTGTGATGATTATTTAGAGTTAAATAGATTACAAACTATCTTTATAGTTCATCAATTCAAATCGATCACTTTGAATGAAAAGCCGAGGCTACCACATTTTGGTAACTTATAAATTGAAAGGTTTATTTTAGAAAGTTTTCGTCCTAAGGGTGACATAAACCCAAATTATGTCTGACAGGGCCTCTTATGGGAAGTTAATATATTTTTAAAAAAATTACCACCAAATAGATCAAGAACCCACCCCTTGGTTCGGCCACGCGTGTGCATAGCACCCATTGTATTTACTGACCATACGTCCCTGATTACAACAAACATAATGTATTTAGTTGCCAGATCAAGAAGCCTCCCTTTGGTTCGGCCACACGTGTGCATAGCACCCATTGCACTCACTGACCATACGTCCCTGATTACAACAAACATAATGTATTTAGTTGCCAGATCAAGAAGCCTCTCTTTGGTTCGGCCACACGTGTGCATAGCAACCATTGCACTCACTGACGATACGTCCCTGATTAAAACAAACATAATGTTTCTAGAACCCAAACTTTTCATTATAAATGTAAGCTGTAAACACGGGAACAAAACAATGTGCCCGCCCGCCACGGTCTAATGTTTAGTTAGTCTCGAAGTCTAGTTGTTTGGTAATGTTAGTCTCGGAACTTTTGCATCGCACTCCGCGATTCCAAAACGACATTAACATGTTACTGTTTCAAGCGCTCCAAATGCCTGACATTTATGTCGATCTCCGCCGTTGGGATTTTAAGGATCGGAACACCCGACGAAATAACTTTACTAATTGAAGGAAATGTCACGTACCTACTCATTTCTGAAATATTTTGGCTAGTTTATTGTACTTTTCGAATGTGTGCGTGTTTATTTATTTTGCAAAATATTCACAAAAAAACATTGTTTTCTGAATAAACATATAAATATTCACAAATAAGTTGCGTTTATTTATATCAAGCTACATATCAAAATACATTGTTACGAAAAATTCGGGCCACTCTAATTTGACTATTGTAACAAAGGGAAAAGGTTTTAAAGAAAAACACAATTCTTCATTTATGAAATATGCGGTCGTTCTGAATAAGTTAAACCGTACATTAATACTAATAATAATATCGCACGCCATTATAAGATACTTGTTTGTTCAAAAATGTTTTTGATTTGAAAATTATTAGATTTTTGGGCAATTTGAAGAAAGCGTCGGTAAGATATTATAAAGTATTAGTTGCTAAAATTGGGTTAGGTTAGGTAATACGTGTTGTTTGTTTATTTTTCACAATTTACTTCACTTTTTTACAATACTCTGTTATGTCACTTTTGTTTTCTGTTGGAACCCAATTAAAGAATCCACTACGATTATACCCATATTGGACGTACTAATAAAAAGTTTTACCACTTTACCAATCCCTATCGTCCAGCCAATTTAAAAGCTGCTTGCTAGGCTGAGAAGAACTCCAACAGCCCCTGCAGGTAACCCTATACGTAATGCATAAAGTAATAGTTGTGGCAGTACCTAGATATTAATAGTTTTAAATGCGAAGAGATATTGTCCAGAAATGTGATGTATGGCAAAAATGACTGTCGCCGCTGTTTTTCGGAACACTCAGTTTGGTGTTGTGTGTTTGTGTCCTAGCCAGAACTAAAACAATCACAGAAGCCTCGAAAACACAATCCTTCATTTATGAAACATGGAGTTGTTCTGAATAAGTTGAACAGTACATTTATACTAATAATAATAATATCGCACGCTATTATAAGATACTTGTGTGTTCATAAGTTTGTTAATAAATGTTTTTGATTTGAAAATTATGAGATTTTTGGACGATTTCAAGAAAGCGTTTGTATAATATTATGCAAGTATTAATTGCTAAAATAATGGTTTCGTGATAAACCTAAGCAATAATATAACAGATCAAATATAAAAACAGAACAGTGAAGACAAATAGCACTGTAGAAAAAGACCTTAACTTAACCTAACCCATTTATTCATATATTGTAATTGAGTTACGACGAAAATAATGTTCATACATATGACTGTTCTATTAAATCACTCTTTTGTTTTTTCATGATATTTTATTGTGTCCTGTTTCATAATGTTTAGTTTTATCATGTTCAATTTTATCATGTCCTGCTCCATCATGTTCTGTTTTATCATGACCTATTTTATTGTGTCCTGTTTCATAATGTTCCGTTTTATCGTGGTCTATTTTATCATTTCCTGTTCTATCAAGTTCTGTTTTATCATGATATATTTTAGCATGTTCACTATTTAATCCAAAAACATCGACCATGTTTCAAAACCAACGGTTTCTTCATCAGGATAAATGCATATGAATTATTTACTGATACCTTTATTTCCTATTTTGTCAAACATTTTCACTGTCTACAAACCATTTATTGGCTCCATTCCTGAAAGTCGAAGAAAAACTACTATAATAATTGTAGACATAACTCAAATGCTATTTGTATTTGTTACAAAGGAATCAAAGAACCTTACAAATACGTAGGAAGTTTGTTTTATGTCCACATTTATTTCAGTTAATTGCGTAAAATGTCATTTTAAGAAAAAAATCCGTTACCTGGCTTCAGAAAAAATTCAGATAAAAATATTTTTTAAGAATTTCTGGATGAACGCATTTTTTCAGCGTATTACTATATTTGTAAGGGAGGTTTAAAACCCATTCAATCCGTATTCGTAAAATTTAGGTACCGAAATGTGTTAAAAATAGGAGTTTTAATTGCTCTCAACTGTCCGAATCTAGTGGGACTGTGGCATTTCCAATTGGAGTTTGTAATTGGAGACTAAATGGAGTGGGTAATAGAAGGAGATGGGGGAGATGAAGGTAAGGATTTAGTAATATAGCTTTTGAGATCTGGTAACCAAACGAGTTGTTTTAATTCGGAATAACGTCCCATAGCTTACAACACCGCTCAAGTCGAAAATTGGCGGTTTTCACATTTTAATGCCGATAGATAGAGCTGCTCGTTGCGCGTCTAACCATTGGTCACGTGATATAGATTTCAGTCAATTAGAAGCCTTAATTCAAAAAGTAGTAACAGCGCGCAAGTCGGTTAGCCTCTCAACACCGCACAAGTCGTTAGTCTGTCATACATTTCTCGTAAGAGTACTTCGCGCTCCGTGATTATTATATTTTTATGTGAGTTTTATCGCTGAAAGGTCTTTGCAAGATGTTTTAATAGAAGATTAAGAGGTAAGCTATATAATACAGTAATGTTTATTGATTATCACATAATATTCATATAGAAAGAAATCATTATTGAATATCTTCATTTACTTAAGCGGTGTTTACTAACCAGCTTTTTTAACTTGGGCGGTGTTTCAAAATGTATTTTATTTCTTTGAGGAAGCTCAATAATTGAAATACACTATGGATGGAGAAGAAATTGATTCATGGAGTTCAGGTGATGATGGTGTTTTGCAAGAAATCTAAACTCAGATCATGTGACAACATAACGAACAAAAGCGGCAATATTTATTTGAAAATTTCTGGAAGAACATGAACTGGGAGCAGCAAAGATCATTTATAACTTCTCATGTTAATAAAGTACCAAAGAAAATTACAAAAAATCCAGAAATCATCCAAAAGAACTGATAGTCGAACTAACGTTTTCAAGATTGATAATGTACGTCACCAAGTCTTTAAAAAAATGTTCTTGGCCACTCTTGGCATTAGAGATTCGTTTATAAGATATTGGCTGACAAAAACAGACTGTGCCATGCCTCCAGATTTGTCTACTTCAACCAGTAACCGCAGAAATCCAGAGAAAATTGAAGACCACAAATATGTTGAAAAGTTTTTAGCAGGTCTTCCAAATATGCCGTCGCATTACTGTCGTGCTAAAACATCACGAGAATACTTAGAACCAATTTTCTCGAACATGACACAGCTCTATCACACATATCAAGAGAATTGTGAGTTAGAGGGTAGAGAATGCCTTGGTCGTAAATTATTCGACAAATTATTTTTGAAACTCAATCTGAGCCTATTCTACCCGAAGAAAGATCAATGTAACGATTGTTGCAGTCATAAAACTGGAAACATTACGGATGAAGAATACGCACAACATGTTTTGAAGAAAGATCGAGCCAGGAGAGAGAAAGATACTGACAAAGATATTGCACAGTCCGGAGCTTGTCATGTATTCACACAGGATGTTGAATCGGTAAAATTGGCTCCGTATCTTCAAGCTAATGCAATTTATTATAAAACTAAATTATGAATCCATAATTTTACATTATACAATTTAGCAACTAAAGAAGTAATGTGTTATTGGTTCGATGAGTCAAATAGCAGACTTGAAGCCTTTGTTTTTGCTTCATGCTTAGTAGACTATCTAGAGAAAGTTTTGAGCCAGAAATTATTGCCTGTGATTTTATATTCCGATGGCTGTTGTGCTCAAAATCGCTATGATACCTTAAGCAATGCTTTATTACGTTTAGCGATTGAAAAAAAAAAATTGTAATTACTCAAAAGTACCTGGTAAAAGGCCATACCCACATGGAATGTGATTCCGTACACAGTGCAATAGAGTTTAAATTAAAAGGTAAAGAAATTTACCTTCCACAACAATACATGGCTATTACTAAAACCGCTAGGAGTGATCCTATGACTTACGAAGCTCGTTATTTGGACTATACCTTTTTTACCGACTTTTCGAAAGAATTAATTTATAAATATATACGGCCTTGTAAAAAAGCAGGTGACCCAGTCGTCACAGATGTACGTATGCTAGAATACAGACCAAATAGCACAATTTGGTAAAAAATTGGTTTTGATGACGAGCTTCAGCCGTTACCACATCGTCCCACGCCAATTAACAGCATTAAACAAATAAATCACCTGCAGAAATTGTATGCAGCTAGAATACCAATTACAAATCGGAAGTATAAAGATTTGTAAGACCTAAAAAGTGTATTACCATCTAGTTGCCACTCTTTTTATGATGACCTTCCGCACAGCAATCGCTAAAGACTGCAACTAACTATTAGACTAGAGATTTCGAGTATATTTATTTATTTTTATAATTTTATTACTATTATATCTTGTTTAGTTGGAGTTTATTGAAGACTATGTTTTAAATATTTTCATGGTAAAATAAAAAAAATAATAATAATAATTGCACTTAGGTACGCTCTAAAGGTTCGTGTGTCACCAAATAACTTTAAGCAATTGATCTCAACAATGTTATTCTTAAGATTTAGGTTATAAATACCTATTTATAACGATTGTTAATTATTTTTGAAATATTTCTTGATAAAAACTTTTCTTTGTAAATCATCTTTGATACCTTATTCCCTAACATTTCCGCAAGCAACACCGCCTAAATCTAATAAAATATCAGTCAACACAGCTCAAGTCATAAAATAAAAGTTAAAATAAAGTAAATTGTCAAAGTAAGTATAAATAATTATTTCTTAACCTCTAACTAGGGTATTTATTAAGTAATAACAGAAAAAATCCACCGAGTTTTTAAAATAAACAGTTTTTTTCGTCTCCTGTAAAGTTGGTAAAAATGACTTATGCGGTGTTGTTAGCTAAGGGACGATAATGGTCTTTCACCAGGGCGATACTGGAAGTATCAAGTATACACCACGGACACAATTAATAAAGTACGAATAATTGCATAGTGTTATGTAAGTCAGCGTCTTAGACGGTGTTACAGTTTCCTAAGTTAATTTTTGGATTAATATATTTGTATGATAAACGCCTTTTGCCTTTAATATAACTTGTAGACAAACTATTATATGAGAATTTCCTAAATGATAAAGAGCCTTTATGGACGTGCAAAACTGCAAAGTTTTTAAAATATGAGATAAGATTTGTGTAAATAATAAAACAAGCAACAAGATCATTAGAGTTATAGGTACAAAATTACAATGATAAAATATACAAAAATATATGTAGATGTACATTATTTTGGATATACAGATATGTTATTGATAGTAATGATTGGGTTGCAATACAATTAGGTGGCGAATATCATCATATCTTATTCCATCATTCTTGGAATACTGAATGTGTTATACCTGAACTTCCTGGAATACGGTATTGAAGTAGTTGGAATAGACTGTCAATGTTAATACCTCGAAAACGGCTCCCACTGCAGATGTGAAAAGCAACAAAGCAAGTTTTCCTTCAAGACGTAATCCAGTAAAATACGAGTATGTTTGTTTACTTATTTTATTTGACACGTATTTATCGCTGAAAAATAAAGTCTGATTGCACACGCAGCAAAACGGTATAGGTGGTCCACCGACTATTGGATCCCCGACAATAATTGTCGTATTTTTGGTGATCATCAATTATTAATGATCACCGAAAATTTGACCCCGTTTCGTCGGGTTGAAGCATATTTAAAACAAAATGCTCTTATGGTTAGGTTATGATAGGTTAGGCTTGCTTAGGTCAGATTAGTTTAGGTTAGGTTAGATAAATGCTCGAATAAACTTTGAATGTTTGGAACTTTATTGTCCGAGGTATCAATTTCCCGGGGATAATTGCTTAAGGGTTCTACCGGAAGAGGAATCAGCTTTGACGGGATCAATTAAGGGAGAAGAAAAGTTAGGGGATTATTTGTATCACAGAATTAAAAGTGAAACAGAATTTTTCCAAGAAATAATGAAATGAAAAATAAAAATACATAAACCTTTTTCTCTACTCTTTTCCTATATTTTTTTAATAAAAAAACTGCTTCTTTAGGGTTTTTAAATAAATACAGACTGAAATAAAGCTAACTTCCATGTTGTTATTTGTAATGTTTTGAGGCTGGGAGTGTATTTTAGAAACAAGGTCCGTACTTCAAAGTTTGAGGCTCATTTCACTCTTAACCAATTAGTCCGAGGGTCCCCGGACTTATACTTTGTACTAGATTGGTTGGATCGCTTGGATAATTTTATTTATTTTTTATATCACATTCGAATGTCATATGGTTTATGAGGGTAGCTGGATTACTTACTGATTAATTTGGAATGGTCGTATTTAAAGGTTTTGGTTTTATGTACCCTATTAAATTTGATATCAATAGGACTATGTTCATATGTTATTTTGATTTGCTTTCGTAAATAGTGCAAGTAATGTTTGTCATCAAACTTGATTGCTTTATTTATTTATGACATAAGAATTACCACAGTTAGAAGTTGTTGGTAAAACCATTAATAAAAGTGTGTTTTCAGTAGTTTTTTTTCCTCTAAAAATAACATGTTAACGAATTAATTTTAAGCAATTCAAAATGAACATTTTCTATTTGCCGCGAAAACGGTACGTTTTTATTCATGGATTCGGCAGCTTTGGTGGTCTTGCAGCCATATGAAACCGTTTTAGAATGGGCAGTTTTAGAATGCTTTAGAAATCAATTATAATGAATGAAAATAAAAAATATATATATTTTAATGTGATAATCATAATCAGAGAGATAGACTTCCAATCTTTTACACTTTTTGTTGTTTTCTTCAGGCGAAAAGACTGGAAAGAGAGTAGTTTAGAAGAACCTTCATAACTTATCATCGTTATAACTAACACTTTATCAATCTTTTTTTTAATTAACGTAAGTAGGGCCATATTTTAAACTATTCATTGATACTATACAATACAATCTTCAATTTGGGAATTGGGTTTGGGTACCGCCTCCCCTGGAACCATTTATTGGATAACCACCACTTCTGACATAGGTAACCTCAAGTGGTTTGATACGTTTGGTGATTTAGCAGGGGTTTCCGAGTTTATCGGGTAGGGTAAATTCAAGATGGCTTACAATCGATTCAACTTGAAAACTTCAATAAAACGACGGAATTTAGAAAACAGTTATTTATGTTCTTTACTTGTATTTTATTTTATTTATATTTTAAATGTATATTTACAGAATAAAAAAATTTCAGTAACAAAGATACATTATACAATCATAATTGCCTAATTAGCGATTTAAATTTAATAATGCTCAGGTGGAAAATGTCGATGTCAGAGGCTAGTGAGTTTAGAATTCCTATCATTCTTCCGAGAGGCATTGCTAATGATAAATTAGTCCTACATCTCGGAAGAATGAATGGTGTGTGTCTACGCGCTCTTGCGAAGTTATCAGGGACGTAAAATAAAATTTTTTCAAAATTTCTGGATTGTTGATGTGACCGTTCAACAAGTTATAGGCCATCATCAGCAACGCAGCTTTCCACCTGTTGACAAGACTATCGATACCTAGCATTCCGGAAAGGAAGGCTGATGGGTATAAATAGGGATAGTACCTGAAGTCTCTAAGATAAAGATAACGTAGAAACTTCTTTTGAAATTTCTCTACCATAGAAGTGTACGTTGCATCCCCTGGTCCCCATATTATTGAGCCACTTTCCAAAATACTACGTACTAGGCTAAAATAAAGCAAGCAAATCACGGCAGAGCTGCAGAAATGCCTGGAGTTACATATCACAAATCCAAGCATTCTCAAAGCCCTGCTGCATATCGTTTCAATATGAACGTGAAATGTTAAGTGTGCGTCAAAGGTTATTCCCAAATCTTTCGGTTCAGAAATATGTTTAAGAGAACGTTGGGACATCCTTTAGTTGAAGTAAATTACAGTGTTTGCTCTAGTATAGCACATTATGGCGCATTTTTTAAAATTAAAACCTAATTTGTAAATTTCACTCCATACCACGATAGCATTTATGTCTCTCTGGAGCTGTGCGCAGTTTTCTAGGGTCCGGATTCATAAAAATATCTTCAAGTCATCTGTATTATCGTAAAGAATCATCTCATGAAGTAAGTGAACTTTACCCCGGGACACGTTGTATAAATTATACATCAGACAATTATTAGAAAAAAACCGTCCAAAAATTAAAAACATTCATTCATTGTTTCTTGCAATTCTGAATCATGTAATTGAGCAGGGCTACGGTGACATGAAGAGGTGGATGAAAAGAAGAGAAAACAGTCCATTCAAGAAAATCCAATTGGGACACTAAAAACACAGAAATTCTTTTGGAAAATTCAAGTACACAGTTTCTTATGCATAATTTTGGCAGTTTGAAAAAATAGGCTCATTATTTGTTCAATAAAAAAATTTGTATTGCAAATAATGCATTTTTTTTTTCCATTATTTCTGGCTTTCACCCTTCAAGGGTGTTCTTGGCCATCATTTAAAATTATTGAGAAAGGTGTATTGAAAGGTGAATTTAAATATTAATTTTATTTAAATAGGCAAATTTCAAAATTATAATGAAAATTGGAGTCGAGTTCAGACTTAAAAGAGATGAAATGTTGAATGGAGGGGAGGCAATTTTAGTTAAGGCTTGATAGAAGAGAGGATATTTGTTTAGAGAGGGACAACCAAAAAATATGTGATCTAAAGTTCCCACTTCTAGACCACAGAATGTACAATCTGGGGAGTCAAGGACGTGAATTTTAAAAAGATGGGAAGGAACGGAACAATGACCGATCCTCATTCGAATGAGTGAAGAAATTTCTTTTTTGGAAAAATGAGGGAATTGCTGAAACCACGGTTTTGATGGAATAGTCCTTTGTATTGAGGCATAGCAGGCTCCCTTAGATTGACTAGCAATGTGCCAATACTCTGACCAAACATTGCGGGATCTTCCTTTGATGATGGAAAAAATGTCAGATAAGGGAATGTGGTTTACGAGGGTAACAACAGGGTTGGACGCTCCTTGTTTTGCCAAGGCATCCGCAATATCATTACCCATGATACCAACATGTCCAGGAATCCAAATCAGAGTTACAGATTTACCAGAGCTTTGAATGGATGCTATCATCACTCGAATAAGGCATACAAAATGATCATCAGGATGAAGAAGAGGACTGGATTTAAGTTTTTGGAGGGAACTGAGAGAGTCAGAGAGAACGAGGGAATGTTCAAAATTATTTTTGATTATATATTTGAGAGATTCTATTATTGCAATGCACTCAGCTGAAAATATTGAAAATTGATTTGAAATTGAATGAAATATTCTATCATTAGAATTATTGTGGTAAACGTTAATACCTATACCACAGTTAGGAGAGTCGGGAGATTTGGATCCATCAGTAAATAAAAGAGAAAAGTTGGGCCATTTAGATAAAATAATGTCATTGAACATATTATTGACAGTTCGGGCCGGGAGATTGGAATGACTTTTAAAGATTCCGATCCCTTCTAATATTGTTGGGGATAGGGTGACGTGACTATATTTTAGTTTGTATAAGGGAAGTAGATCATTTTGGATGATGTGGAGCTCTGAGAGAGACTTAAAATTTTTACAGATGTCAGGAATAGGTTTAGTTGAAGCTCTGATTGTAGATGAATGGTTTGAGTCAATGAACAACGAGACGCTGGGGATAACCTGATGACATTTAGAATTTAAACATTTAAGAACAAATTTGTCAGCAAATAGTTGACGCCTTAAATAAAGAGGAGGATCAGAACATTCTACTTGAAGGGAATTGATGGGTGACGATTGCATCGCTCCAGTTATTATTCGCAAAGATTTAGATTGAATTTTTTCTAATTTATTAAGTACATTTTTTGAGGCAGTACTAAAAAGTGGGCAGGCATAGTCGAGATGGCTTCGAATAAGTGCATTGTAAAGCAACTTAATGCAAGAAGGGTGAGCTCCCCACCAAACGCCAGATAATGATCTGATGATATTTAAATTTTTTTCGCATTTAGTAACTAAATTATTAATATGGGAAGACCATTTAAGTTTCCTATCAAATGTTACTCCCAAAAATTTTACTTCAGAAGCGTTGGAGATTGGAGAATTTTTAAATAAAATTTGAACGGGGGGGTTTTTATGGCGGTTTGAGAAGGTGACACACTGAGTCTTTTGGATTGAAAGTTCAAGACCATGTAACGTGAGCCATGTGCAAAGGGCATTCATGGCTTCGTTAAGATATTTGACGGCAAGAGGGATGATTTTGGATGATAAGAAGAAAGCTATGTCATCTGCGAACTCGATAATTTTTATTTGTGGGGGAATAGTGACATGCATATCATATGTGTATATATTATACAGTAAGGGGGACAATACATCGCCTTGTGGTAAACCCTTCCAAATAGACCTACTTTGAGGAGAAATATCTGGAAGTTCAATGAAAATTTTTCTATCTAGAAATAGATTAATAATTGATTGGACAAACATGGGGGGAAGGCCAAGGCCTAGAAGTTTTTTTTTCAGGATTGGGATGGAAACATTGTCAAAGGCGCCTTCTATATCTATAAAGACGGCAAGACAAACTTCCTGTTTAGAAATTGATAAATTAATGTCAGTGCTGATGATGGCAAGGTTATCCTGAGTGGATTTTTTTTTCCTAAATCCAAATTGAGATGGAGAGAGAAGCTGTTTACTCTCGACAAAAAATTCTAATCGGTTTTTAATTAATTTTTCATAAAGTTTACTGAGGGTGGATGAAAGAGCGATTGGCCTGTAGTTGGATCCAAAATTTGGAGATTTGTTTGTTTTTAAAATAGGGATGATTATTTGACAACTCCAGTCATCAGGCATTATACCAGTCTGGAAGATTTTATTTAAGATGCTTAAGAAGTGATTTAGAACATTATCATTACTATTTTTGATTATGCTGTAAGGTATACCATCTCTGCCTGGAGATGAGTCCTTGACTGTTGATAAACCATTTTTTAGCTCAATTAAGGTGAATGGAGAGTCTAGCCAATGATTAGACATGGGAGTATTATAGATAGGCGTTATTTCATCTAAGTTAGGAACAGAAGGGGGGGCAATTTTGTCCAAGAATTCATCTATCCATTTAGAATGGGACGCTCGAGGAGATGGTGAACTGAAGGAGGATCGAAATCTTCGGATCATAGACCAAACTTCCGAAATTGGAGTGTTCGGAGATACTGAACTGCAAAAGTTGTACCACCCGGATCTTTTTTTTGACCTCAATACCCTTTTGGCATTGGATTCAGCGTTTTTGTATATAAGATAGTTCTCCATAGTCATATTGTAACGATAGGAAAGAGATTTAGCTTTCCGAATTCTTACTACTTTGGAACATTCCTCATCCCACCAGGGAGTTGGAGGGAGTTTTTTGAGAGATTTAGTTTTAGGGGGAGGATTTGATTTATTTATTGCAGTTATGAGCATTGATTTGAAGTTATTATAATCATCTTTGACGGAAAATATATCGGTGGCGGGTGAATTTAGTAGGAATTTGTCCATATGAGAGTTAAATTCATCCCATTTGGTGTGTTTCGTTTTAATCTTTGTCAAAATATGAGACTTGTCCGATTGGAAAGAAGTTTGATAAGTAATGATGATCGGGAAATGATCACTGGAGCAAGGGTCGGGGGACACCACCCACGAGGAGAGAGAAGCCAGACTAGTAGAACATATCGAGAGATCCACTGCACTGGGGTTTGTGCTGGGGCGTGAGATCCTATTAGGAGATCCGTCATTCAAAAGGAAAAGGTTGGATTGATCTAGGAAATCCATCACACTTCGACCATCTCGGTCGGAGAAAGCAGAACCCCAGACGGGGGAATGGGCATTAAAATCGCCTAATATAAAGAAAGGAGGGCTTAGTTGACTTACAATTTGCAACCAAGTTTGTTTATTGAAGTGGGCTGTTGGGGGAAGATAGACTGAAATAAAGGATGTGTCCTTTATTTTAGCTGCAACCATTTGGAAGTCAGCATTGGGGGGTTTGATATTATTTATTGGGGAAAATGATATGGATTTTTTAATAAAAAGGGCAGCACCGCCGCCCGAACCTTCCGGGCGATCGTCGCGGAGACAGGAATACCCTCCCACATTAAAGTGGGTGGATGGAGTAAACCAAGTCTCCGAGATAGCAGCCAAAGAAATAAAGTTGGAATTTAATAGGTTAAGGAGATCAGATTTGTTAGAAATAGCACTTCGGCTATTCCACTGAAGTATTCTGACATCCTGAAGAGCCATTTTGAATAAATGATTTTAATGTGGAAATAATAGTAGCAGCGTTGGACGGTAGATTAGTTTGAGAAGAAATAAGGTCAATTAGAAGAATAATAAGAGTTTGGATAAATGAAGAATTGTCTTGGGAGAGTTTTTCAGAAAGTTTAAGAGAGTTCATTGAGGACGGATTATAATTATTTGCACACCCATTTGTGGCATTTGAAAGAGGTGAACCATTGGGATTTAAGAGCAGTGAGTTGTGTTGTTGCTGATCGTATCCAGGAGCCGGTTTAGAGATAGCGTTTTTGTATGTGAATTTAGTTGAACGAGAAGAAGTTGTTGTAGTGGAGGGAAGAGGGTTGGATGAGGAGTTGCTGGATAAAGCCTCAGCAAATGATTTTTTGACAGGCGGGAATAATTTAGAAGCCTGCAGAAAAGAAAAGTTCTGAGAGGCCATAGAAATTTTAATATTTTTTTGGCGAGATTGTTCTGGGCAAGATGTGTTGATAGCTGTATGTGAGCCTGAGCAGTTAAAACATTTAGGTGAGGAGGAAGAAGGACATTGGTCAGCTGCGTGGTTTTCTCCACATTTAAAACATCTGGGTTGAGATCTGCATGCAGCTTTGGTATGACCAAAACGGCAGCAATTGAAACATTGAGTGGTGGGATATGTATACATTTCAACTGGTAATGAGTTGAAGAATAAATATATATGGGAGGGAAGAGATTGACCTTCAAAGGTGATAACAACAGATTGGGAGGGCTTCCAGGTAATTATACCCTCAGAGGAGTCCTTGTAATTTAGCCTCCTGGCTTTTATGGGATTGCCAATGTGTTGGGGGGTTGAAAGTGAAGACAGAATTTCTTCGATGGACAGATCGGTCGAGATACCTCTGACCAGGCCCATGCGAGTGACATTGAAAGTAGGGATATATGCCTTGAACTTTGAATTAGATGAAATGAAGATATTTTTGATGAAACTGTTGGCAGCTGGCCCTGAGAGGAATTCGACGGAGATTCGGAAGCGACCCTCGGCTTTTACACCTCCAGGTTTGATTGAAAGATTCTTGCTATTTGATAGGAATTTGCCAAATTCAAGAGGGTGGATGGTTTTTCCTTGCTCAGTTTTTTGGGCGTATGCTATGAATGGGCCACGGGAATGAGGAGAATAAAAGTTTGTTGGAGGAAGTTGAGAAAGTGCTGGTGGGGACAGTGAAGTCGAAGGCGAGTCAAGTTTTATTGGGGAAGAAGGAGTAAATTTCCTTTTTTTGGTAGAAGTCAAGATGACAGAATCACTGTCAGAAATTTCTACATTTTCCCCGTCTGAGGGGTCTGGAGAGGGATCTGGGGGCTTTGTAGGGGGTCCAGGAGGGAAATCTTCCTCCATTATTCACAACAGTAAACAACTACAATAATAGTATGAAAAATGACAGAAGTAAAAAAGTTTATAAATATCTGGAAATCAGCAGCGAAAAGTGACTCCTGGAAGATCAGGAGGGAGAAGAAACCTCAAGGCACAACACACTACACTTTTTTTTGGCCAGAAAACAAAAAAGAATGGTAAAAAATTAATTTTAGATAGAGCAAAACAAAACAACTGATGACAGCCAAATGTTATTGTTGCAATCCCCAAATAATGCATTATAATCGTAATTCTTTCTCCAAAAATTAAAGGCTGCTTTTAAAAAATTAAAACTATCACATCTGGCTGAAACCAATAAATCTTTTTAAATCGGGATAAAATACTCCTATCAGATGCTGGCCAACAGAGCAAGAAAGGAGAAATTGTCTGAAAAAGATCTAAAGTGTACAGTACATAGTAGGGAAATAAACATTAAAGATTTGATCCCAGCGGATTGTCCTATAATCTAGAAAGTTAAAGAGAACCTGCGCAATCTCAGTGTGCGATCTTGTTTAACCCTCAAATAACCCGTTCGTTATCAACCCTTATTTTAGGGATTTTATATCTTATCTGATCCAAAGCAATATACCTAAATAATAATATAATTATTTCTTTTTATTGCACGAATAATAATAATAATGGTATGTCTTGTATAAAAAATGGTTTAATCTTTATAGGAAAGTAGAAGTAGGTACCCCATCTAGTTTTCAGTTTAAATTTTTGTGAAATGTTTTTTTTAATATTTTTGTGTTACCCTGATATTGTAATAATATTTTGATGACTTATATTGTGACATGTTTCGTGAAAAATAACCTTAAGTGAAAATTAAAAGAATTACACCAACAATAATGCAATTAATTTGAATACCATACTCGTATCTACACATTGCAATCAATAATTTTGTATTTTAAACAAAATTTTAATTTCAATTTTATTCAATACACAATAATTCAATGATTCTGTCAACTGATTTATGAACTTCGAAATTTACATCAAATATCCAATTGCAATAATGTGATGATCGCTCGTTATATAGTAAATTTATAGTTGATGGGTTTTGAAATAATATGCTCTTGTGGGTATAATTTATACTGGGACACAAGTTTTTTATCAGAATAATTAAAAAAACGAGATACAAAACAGACACGCACATTTACATCTCACCCATACTTGAATGTCTCCGTCATACCTTTAGATACACGTTAATCACAAAAAATAACATGATGTTTTAAAAACAAATAACACTTTAGTCCCATTTACAGTTTCTAATAATTTGGCCAATAATTGCAGGAACGGATTTATAAATGAGCCAATATCTTGGGCGGGCGTCTAATGCCCATACGATGCGATAAGGGTTAAAGACGCTCCTTCCCAGGCACGTTCCAGATAACGTCTACATACTGTCTTGTTGCCAGGAGAATTCTACTAATGACTCGGGACTGTGGGTGCTGGGAATAGCGGTGAAGAACTATTGGTTCACGACAAACATAAGGGTTTTTAATATTATCTCTTTTTTAATGGTTTTAAATTGACAGTAGATTTCTTCAATATTTTGTTCAAATTCCAAGCCTCTGAATTTGCATACATTTAATATACTACCAAGATTTATACACCCTGTTTTCGACATTTAAGCAACAAAAAGTCATCGCTTTGGCTACTTGTTGTTTATATAGTTTTGTTTGCTGTTTTTTTACGAATTTAATGAGCTTATCGTGCGAGAATATAGAAAAACAATTTAATGCTTTGCAAAAAAACATCGAGATGCAATTGTTAAAGGGTTCAAAAATGCTATTTTTATATTTAAAAGTCAATTCAATATCTTTAATAAATATAAAGGTGATCATACTTTTTATACAATTGGTAACCGGAAAGTTTTTATCAAATTTTCTAAACTATGTATATTTGCAATTTGGTAGGCGGGAATGGGTACCGCCGCCCTGGGAACCATTTATTGGATGACCAACACCTCTGCCACAGGTCACCCCAAGTGGTTCGCTACGTTTGGTGACTTAGCAGGGGTGCCCGGGTTCATGGGTTAAGGTTTGCCCAGGTCTTGGTGGCGGGTGCGTCGGCCCACCTTCTGCGTGGCGGGCCGGTTGGGAGATGCTGGTTGAGGGAGACCCTTTACAACCAGTTACCGCTGTCCGGGCCGCTCGATAGTACAGGGGCCCGACCCTCAGGCTCACGACTAAGGGTGGGCTGCCCCATCTGCGAGTGAAAAAACCCCGCCACTGCTGTTGTGCCGGTTCGTGACCGGAGGGGACCCAGCAGCAGCGTTTGGGGCGCATTGGATGCCCTCTCCAGCCGGACTCTCCCAGCCTATCGCCTAGCACCGCAGTGGGTGGGCTGGAACCAAACGCTCATCACTCCTGGACAGCCTGAACCCCATATTCCTACCCACCCCTCACACCTTTCCATTCCAGACCTTCCTTTCACTTCATACCCTTAAAAAAAAAAAAAAAAAAAAAAAAAAATTAAAATCATGAATATACATAAAAACAAACTTAACATCTTTACAGCGGCGAGTAGCAGGCGTCCCCGGTGCGGGCCAAAACTGTTGGTAAATTTTGCCAACATTCGCGGCCTGCACACAAATTTAAATTCCGTCCATCACCATCTTTTGTCCCAACGTCCCAACCTTCTTTTCCTATCCGAAACTCAGATAGCCGAGCCGCCAGACTCCTCCTATCTGGACTGCCCGGGCTTTACCCTCGCAAGCAAATTCCGACTGAAAGGAGGAGTCTGCCTCTATAGTCGAGCTGACGTCAACTGTGTGCGACTATTGAGTCTGGAAAACTCCAGATTCGACGTAATGTGGGTGCGCGTCAATCTTGCCAGTACGGCAAGATTCTACGCATGTCTATACCGCTCACCGAACCATAGCGAATCAGACACTTCCGAGCTCTTCAAACATTTGAGCGATACTATTGATGATCTCTTGCCCCGCTACCCTTCGGCCGAGTTTGTTGTTCTGGGGGACTTCAACGTTCATAACGAACCATGGTTGAAGTTCTCAGGCCCAACGGACTCGGCTGGCCGACAGGCGGAATCCTTTGCCATTTGCTACGGATTAGAGCAATTGGTTCAGGAGCCTACAAGGGTTCCTGATGTCCAGACTCACCGCTCCAATCTGTTAGACCTATTCTTAACTACTGTGCCACACGGTTATAAGATTGACGTCACAGCGCCTCTGGGATCATCTGACCACTGCCTAGTGACGACATCAATCCCCGTTAGCCTCAGACCAACCAATGAGAGGCTGAGGAGAAAAGTGTGGCACTATAGGTCAGCAGATTGGTTCGGTATGCGGGCCCATTTCAATGCTTTTCCGTGGACAGCTGTTTGTTTTCGGACTTCGGACCCTTCAAGATGTGCCCAGGAGATTGGTGAAGTCATCAATTCGGCGATGGATGGCTTCATACAATCGACTACTAAAGAAACTGGTGTAGGCTCAAAGCCGTGGTTCAGTCGACAATGCTCCGAAGCAGTTCGACGAAAAAACGCGGCTTACCGAGCCTACAACACATCTCGAACGCCCGAAAGCAGATCAGCATACAACAAATCGGCAAAGGAATGCAAGAGAATCATCAATAGGTCAAAATTCGAACACGACCTGCAGATCAGCAAAAAGCTGGCTGCCTGCCCGCATGGCAGCAGAGCATTCTGGTCGCTTGCGGGCTCAATAGGTCGAAATTTTTGCAAACCCAGTTTGCCACCTCTTACCAGACCTGACGGCTCACTAGCAAACACCGCCACCGAAAAGGCAAACCTTTTAGGGAAAATGTTTGCGGAAAACTCGACCCTCGACGACGCTGGTGCTGTTCCGCCGTCGGTTCCTCACTGCGGCTTCTATATGAAAAAGCTGAGGATCCGGCATCGGGATGTACTCCACGTCATACGGGGGCTCGATGTTAACAAAGCTAGTGGACCTGATGGAATACCTGCCCTGGTATTGCAGAGGTGTGCTGCGGAAATAGTTCCAGTTTTGACAAAGCTCTTCAAAATGTCCCTGAAGTGTGGCACTGTGCCCTCTGGTTGGAAAAAAGCGGTAATTCACCCTATTCCCAAGAAAGGTGACCGCTCCAACCCGGCCAACTACCGCCCCATAGCGATCACATCAGTTCTGTCCAAAGTGATGGAACGTGTGATCAACGACAAACTGCTCACATACCTCGAGAAGAACAAAATTATCAACGACCGTCAATACGGATTCCGGCGGAACCGCTCGTGCGGTGATCTTCTCGCGTATGTGACGCATGTTTGGGGGCGGTGCCTGGAACGTCACGGTGAGACCCAAACGGTCGCACTAGACATATCCAAGGCCTTTGACCGGGTCTGGCACCGAGGACTTGTCAACAAATTGCATTCTTACGGACTTCCCGCATCCCTGTGTACGTGGATTGCTGACTTTTTAAGGGATAGGTCGATTCAGGCGGTTGCTGACGGTTTCACCTCTTCCTCGCACTCCATAAATGCTGGCGTCCCACAGGGATCGGTTCTGTCTCCGACTTTGTTTTTGTTGCACATCAATGACCTTTTGACATGTGCACCGATTCATTGTTACGCGGATGACAGTACAGTTCATGATAGCTTTTTGTTTGACAAGCCCCCAAAGGGCACACAAACTCCAACGGCTCGGAGGGCTTTGAAGCAGAGAATGGACGGTTATCTCGAGAGTATTTCCTCCTGGGGTAAAAATAATCTCGTCGAATTTAATGTTTCAAAGACCCAATCCTGTCTGATTACGTCTAAAAGGGATCCAAATGATAATCTAGTCTCCTTCAACGGAAGCAATCTTCCGAACAGGCCTTCCATTGATATGCTTGGTGTAACTATAAGTGACCAGCTCAGGTACGGGGGCTCCATCGAAGCTAGAGTAAAGTTGGCCTCTCAGAAGCTGGGCGTACTGTACAGGGCCCGCAGATACTTTAATAGTACACAACTGCTCACCCTGTACAAATCGCAAGTGCGCTCTACTGTCGAATTTGGCAGCCATCTCTGGTCTGGAGCCCCAAAATACCTGAAAAAAACCCTTGACTCTGTGCAGAAACGGGCGGTCCGTTTGATAGATTCCCCAATCTTAACAAACGGACTGCAATCTTTAGAGCACAGGCGTCAGGTAGGTATGCTGTCCTTGTTCTATCGGTATTACAATGGAAGATGCTCTGAGGAACTAGCGTCATTGATCCCTTCGGCACCGGTGCGTAGTCGGGATACACGCCAAACGCGCGCCCAACATTTGTACACAGTTGACACTTGTCACATGAGAACGGGTCGCTTCTATGATTCGTTCTTAAGTTCAACAGCTTGGCTGTGGAACGAACTGCCGGCCTCTGTGTTTCCTCCCTCCTACAACATGGGACTCTTCAAGACCCATGTTCACTCCTTCCTCTCCACAAAAAGACCCTCCACACAGCATCCCCAAAGATGACATAGGCCCTGAGGGAAATTATTTTCTTCAGGGCCTCCTGTGTGGAGTAAATATAAAAAATAAAAAATAAAAAAAAAAAAAATGTGATCTAAAAATAACTTATCCCAAAAATCTGTATGTTTCTTCCCCGCGGGGTGTTTTACTTATTTCACGATAAAAAGACTAAAAATATCGTGTTATTATATTTTAAATGATTAAGACATTACCATCAATTATGAAGAGAACATTAAGTAGATTCGTAAATATGATATAGTTTCGAAAGCATGAAGATATGAAAACCATTAAGAAGTGTTTAAGCATTATTTCTTTATTCGAATATAAAAAAAAGTTTATTCTTCGAACCCTTGGAACACTTTTACTAAACGTAATTTGATTCAAACAATGACCCATTATACAGCGCCCTTTAGGTGATTTTCACCAAAACAGCACCGTACAAATAAATATTATGAGGAGTATTAATGTTAACAAGGTTTCCCATCCCTGGCCGAGATGTTGTAAGTAGATAACTGCAGAATCTTCCACTAGTGTAGATATTTCCTCGGAAGCTGCGATTTCTTATAATAGCTTCGCTTTACTTATCAAAGGCATTTTAATTCAATGCGATCGTGACTGTTAAGTATCGAGCAAATTAGCGATCAAGGATTGTTGTCGTTACTCGTTCATATGAGACGACTTACAGTAGAGGTGAGAATAAAGGTTTTGTAAATAAATATCGAGCATCTACCAAAACCTTTTAGCAAAGTAATTTAGGAATAACTTTTACTTTTTAACTTATTTTGAAAGTTATACCCATTAATGTAATATATCATTAAAAAGATTATTCAAATGCTTGTTGTGACCGTCGTATTTTTATTTTCCTGTGTTTTGGTCTGTTTCATGTTTCATTTAGATTTATTAGGATTATGAATTATCAATGAAAATACTTAATTTTAATATTAAAAAGTATTTTCCTGATCTCTTTGCCGTAGTGGTGAAACCGCGTTGAGAGCATTCCGGCACGTGTCAACTGATTAAAAGCTAGTCTTTATCGTTCCACATAATTTATTATTTTTTAATTACTAATTATTTCTTATGTCAACACATTTTTCATATCTTCTGTAAGGATATCTCGTAGAAGCTGCAAAATGAATGTTGCTAACTGGAGCGTTGCTATACGTGATTGAATATTACTCTGATATCTCCCTCTAACGGTCGTTGAACCGAACAATTCCAAATTTCCAACTTTAAATATTTTGGTTATAAATTATTATTTTCTATCTTTCAGGTGCTCGAGAATAGGGGGCAGAGACAAAAATAGACAAGGTGATGTATTTGAGGAGAAGTGCAAGGAAACAAGTAGATGAGAGAGGGAGAGCAGTTGGAGGAAAGAATACAGCATGATACCCATCCTTCTCTCTCTACTGCCACTTTTGCTGGATATCACTGCTGCTTATGGTGAGTCATTTTCAAATAAAAATTCTGAAATATTTTTACTATTCAAATTCACAGGCTTTGAACTATTTAAAACACTAAAGATATCAAGCTCTCCTGCTTTCATAAGTAATTGGTTCAGTTTACATTGTTCAGAATCAGAATCTTATTCTGACAGCAACGTAATCTTTTTCACAATTTTTTTTAAACAGTTTAATTTTTGAGGTTTAAAATGATCACAGCCAAAATTTGCCATGTTGTTTACCTTGTAATGTAATAAGTTCTATTGCATTTCCTCAACTTCAATATCAACTAGAATTAATTCCTGACAATGTATTATAAAAACCCATACAAACTTTACACCCTTTACACGTCAGCCCAAATAATGGATACTAAAAGGCTATCTAAACGTTGACCCAAAAAGAAAGAGGTTATTCATAAAATGTGTGATACCCCAATATCAAATTTGGGTTATATTAAATAGTTTTCTTTGTTTTTGTTTCAGTTGTCACTACTTCAACTCCATTGTCAGAGTATTCATCTTCTACACTTTCAATTCTTAAATCAAATTCACCTAAACCTATGTTAAATGTTACCGAATTTGCAAGTGTGGCAGTTATCGAGAATCAAACAATTTCTGTAACACTACCAAATAGTTCAATTGACTTTATTGATTTGATTAAAACAAAAATAGAAGAAAATAATCCAAAACATAAAGAATTTAAAAAAATACATAATCAAAGTGGTGCATATCAAGAAAATAAAAAAAAAAATGTAAAAGTAAGAGCAGATACAAAAGTGGTGGTTAAATTAGATACGGATCACGTGGTGAATTTTAAACAAGGTGCAACTTTTAATACCAAAGACAAAAACAGTAAGGTGGATTCAGTGGATAAAGAAATCCAAATAAATGTATTAAGAGATAAGAAAGTAGATTCAAATCATAACAGAAAAGTTAGAAGTGGTAAAAGTGATGAATTCGAAATCTACGATAATATTAGAACTACACATATAGAACCAAGTGAAAAGTATGACATTAGAATGCTTTCTCAAGTCTACAACTTCAACTTCTCCAGTTCTTTTAGTGTCAACGATGACGCGAAGACTAAACTTGAAATAAATAATTACGTTTTGTCAAGAAATGAAAGTTTGAAGCCTTTAGGGTCTGTGGATGTCATGGTTCCAAGTTTGAAGGGTATGGAATTAGGTCCAAGTAGAAACGATCTAAATTTCAGCAGGGTAACAGAAGGGAATAAGATGGGAAGAAACAGGAGCAGCTCTCATCTCGGGAGGACGGATTCTCCCATGCTGAATTACATATTCGATACGCACTCCACCCTGAACAAACATCATCATAGGAATGACAGGTGGGTGATCCATTGATATTTTAAAAATATGTATTTAGTGTCTTTTTTGACACTTGAGAATGATGCTTTTTTGTTAACGTTTTTTTTTCTTTGCTTTCGGGCGGCTTTGACAACACTGTTGAACCATGTCACGTGTTTTGTAAAAATCGATTATGTCATTTCTAAACTAACGGATGATTCCTTTATTTGAAAAACACATCTTGTACTTACCTAGACCGGAAATAATCCTGAAGATTTTTTGTTTATCAAGTTCTTAAACGTATTTCCCCTTTATTTTTGTATTCCATATTTTTATTGCATTTTCTTATTTGTTAAAAAGACAAAAATCCAAACAGGATCTTTTTTTTATAATGCAGAAAGAAATTATATGGCAAGCACTTAGTGTACATTTAAGAAACAATATTTACACATTATTATGTTCCTCTATGAGTTAAAATAGTTCATGTATGTCCACAAATTATAAGATAGAAAGGGATAATATTATACACACAAAAGAAAGAAACACATTCGCTGTTTACGAATAATTTTACCGGGTCTTACAGAAGATTGCTTCCAAGAAACTGGGCTTATTTTATAGGGCTAACAGATTCTTCAATAGTATCAACTGTTAACCCATACAAATCTCTAGTATGCCGATCAATTAAACTTGAGAGCCACATCTGGGCTGAAGCCCCACAATATCTTCATAAACCTACTCGATTCTGTTCAAAGGAGGGCGGTCAAAACAGACCGATGGCCATCTTTAGTGGACAGACGCAATTTGGGCTTGCTGAGTCTATTATAGAAGTATTTAAATGGAGACTGCTCTAAGGAGCTAGAAGCATTTATCCCCGGTGCACCGGTGCACGTGCGTGAAACTCGGCGTGAACACTCGTTCACAGTTGATGTTGGCTTCATGAGAATGGGCCGCTTCTTTGACTCGTTTTTGTGTAAGACGGCTGGTATGTGGAACGAATACCGGCATCTGTTTTTGTGTAAGACGGCTGGTATGTGGAACGAATACCGGCATCTGTTTTTGTGTAAGACGGCTGGTATGTGGAACGAACTACCGGCATCTGTTTTTGTGTAAGACGGCTGGTATGTGGAACGAATACATTGGAAAGATACATTACGGAAAAGCTTATTAAGGAATGAAATTAGTATTACAATTCCTACTACAAATTTGTGTTTTTTCCAATAGACTTGTTGAGCGACAATTTATTTAATTTTTCAAAAATATTAGAAGTTAATTCATAAAAATTCAAATAACACAATTGAAACAATGTTTCCGTTATAACTAGTAAATAATATTTCAGTGTTATAATTGACCGTTAAACCTGTAAATTCTACAATTCATTACTTTACTAAACTAAGCATAAATTCGTAACATCTTTTGACAAGAAGAGAAACGATTGCTTTGAAACGTCCCAGTTAAAATTTCTGAAATTAAAATAGACGAAATTCTGCGGAACTTATTTATAAATGGTTTAACATTGAAATCAAAGCTTTATCCGAAATTGTACCAGATTGTACCTGTTACTTTAATTGAGTTATAAAACAGACTTTAGAACTGGAAGCAGGCTGGGACCAGAATTAGCTTAAACTAGCTTTGTTATTTGCTTTGTTCTGTACCTTCTCGATTACAGTACTGTGTTCAAACGTATTGGGTAATACAGTGTTTTCTTTATTACCAACCAGCGATGCTTAGAAAAGAGGAAGTAAGTTTAAAAATAGAGTACCAACTAAAACTTTAATCTTATATTCCTGCACTACATGATTGAAGCAATGCAATGAACTAACGAAGTATGTTTAGAAATGGAAATATTACCAAAATGTATTTCGTTTGACGCGTATTTCTGCGACTACACATAAGAAATACCGAAGTATTTGTATATCTACATGTTTATGTTTGTAACGCGCGTTTAAAAAATTGAAAATTAGGTCTTCACTTACACCATGTGAAATATGTTTTTTATCTCTGGTGATGATGTGTGGACGGACTTTTTGAGGAAAGAAAATAGTGAACATAGAAGGAAACGCAGAGGCTGGCAAATCGTTCCACAGCCAAGCTGTTGAACTCACGAAGGAGTCGAAGAAGTGATCCGTTCTCATGTGACAAATGTCAACGGTGTTCAAATGTTCGGCGCGAGTTTAGCATGTTTTTCGATTATGCACCGGTGCCGAAGGGTTCAAAAATGGTAGTTCCTTGAAGCATATTCCATTGTAATACCTATAGAAAAAGGATAGAATACCTACCTGATGCCTGTGCTTCAAAGATTGCAATCCGCTTTTTAAGATGGGGGAATCCATCAAAAAAACTGCCCGTTTCCGCACAGAGTCAAGGGTTTTTTCAGGTATTTTTATACTTATTTCAGAGGTAGCTTCCAAATTCAACAGTGTAATAACAAAGTATATGTACAGTACAGCCAAGCTTATGAGAGGTTAACTTGACTCGACAGAGCCTCCGGGCCAAAGCTGGTCACTTGAAGTTACATCAAGCATATCAATGAAAGGCATGTTGGAAAGATTGCTTTCGTTGAAGGAGACAAAATTATCGTTTTGATTCCTTTTTGAACCTTCCAATTCCTGCTACAAAGCCCTCATATCTGTTGGAGTTTGTGTATCCTTTGGAGGTTTGTCAAACAAAAACCTATCAGGGCTGTACTGTCATTCGCGTAACAATGAATTGGGGCACATGACAACAAGTCATTCAGAGACAGAACCAATTTCTATGGGACGCCAGCATTTATTGAGTCAGAGGAAGACTCGAAACCATCGGTAACCGTTTGAATCGACATTTTCCACACAAATTACTGAAAAGATCAGTTTTCGGGTAAATTTGAAATCTAAAAATACTGTGTAACTTTCCTAATCTTGGCGCTAACTACCCACACAAATCAAAATTGTGAAGTTGTCAATTTTTGATTTTATAACATAACTTCTTGAGAAAAATTTTTAGTTACAAAGCATTAGAGATGATTTTTTATATGTCTTTTCTTGTACGTTTTTATTGATATTGGTTTGGATTGGTGGTAAGATGATTCAGAACATCAGTTTCAATGATTTTCTGAAAATTTATTAAAAAAGTTAACGATTAATTCAAACCATCAAACATACCAACCTACATACTTACTAAAATGATTTAAATATTTTTTTCCTTAATGTTAGTGATAAAAACGAATTAAAAACAAAATTATTAATTGGGTTATTTATGTTAGCAAATTCGTGAATTAATATTGTCCACCTCAATAATTCTCTTATCCTGAAATTAAATTCATACGCCGAATGTGTTGGCCATTGTGAATTCAGTGGAAGTATTTCCGACCCGCCCGGAAGCGGACGTGAATTGCTTAATAATGATGACGACATAACATTCACATTTTTCGATAAACACACCTACCTAAAAAGTACCTACCTTTAAATAATGACTGTATAAAAAAGTTTGATGTTCGTGCCATTGACCGGTATATTTTTTAATTTTAATTAACTAACCATCTCGCGGTTTTTTAATGAGTCGGCAGAGAGGTTAGACGGCCCGAAAACTCTACAATAACAATTACTTTTTTTAAATGTGAAACATCACCATAGTTCCAACTGCTCCCAACCGTCTGAAGCAAATTAGTCTATTGAAATACCAATTGGGGTATTTTGTGAGGCTGAAGGTAGTGGGGAAGGAAAGGTGATGAGAAAGAGGAAGGTGGAAAATAGCCGGCTGTACAGATCTGGTCGCCAAACACGGCCAAAGCTATTTAAAGCAACATCGAATGGTGGTCTTACACCAGGGCGATTCTGAAAGTATCTTCTACGCTGCTTCACTTCTCTCTTGCTTGATTCATTTACATTCAAACATCCCCTCATACAAATATAATTTAAGATTTTCACGGCCAAAAGTATTTTTGTTATTTGTTTTTGGTGTGTTATGCAGTGTCCATCATCAGGGCAGATGTGTCATCACACATCTGCCCTGATGATGGACAATGTAACGTTGTCCGAAACGTTGGCTAAAGAAGGAGTTAACTCAACACGGCATGACACCCCAAAAACAAATAACAAAAATCCCCTAACACAATATAATTATACAATATTCTGACTATTGCCATTGCCCGACCCAAGTATTTGATTCACTTGATTATATGGTGTTAAAAATGTACGAACCATTAGCAAAGTTCACCACCAGTTACTTTACAGGCTCCTGCCTAGCACCTAGCGGTCAGAGGTAAAACTAGCGCTAACAGATAAAACAGATGTTTTGCATTATCAATTGGCTTTCTTTGACAGTGTTTGTTTACAATTAGCTTGTCAATGTATTTTACTTGGTTAGATTATAAAAAGCCTAGCCGACTGGATTCCTCCTTCTTCTCTCCTATAAAATAGTAACAAGCAGTCATTATGGTCTACAGACCATTAGTAAAAGTGTTTTGTCCGGGTCGGGAATAATATAACTCTTTGTAACATTAAATACAGTGAAATGCAGTTTTGTACAGTAAAAACAAAAAAAAACCATTCGTCTGTTATTGAAGACATCATCAAGCCCAAACAAATCTTAACATATGGTTTCATCCTCAGGCGTTGCCGACTTCTTCTGCAATTCACTTCGCATCATAAATTGGACTTTCTTCACTGTTGCACTTTATGCACATACACATGCCAAAACCATCTATGCGTCCTTTTTGTAAATGTATCCATTACGCTTACAACAGCCCTGCATTTTTTTTCCCGAGCTTCAATTCATACATTGTTTTACACACGTACGCTTCAAGGTCCTCATATGCATTCAGTCTACTTTCATCTGTCCTTTCCCAGTTCCTCACTACAATACAATACAATCAATAAAATAATGCCGTACTAGAATGACGAGTTCATCGAAGAAACATCTTCCATCGAAAGCACCATTACTATAAAAAAGAACTTATGATTTATAATACATACAAATTTTAAATAAAAAAAAATTTTGATCCTCAAGATTTCTAAAGAGATTTCGAGTCACGGAATTGTGATCAGCGGTTTTATCCTTTTCAAAATCCCCATTGTGCTGTCTTTAAGGACATTTATATTAAATAAATTATCGCAGCGCCCTTTCCATTTCATTGTGTATGGTATCTAATAAATACGTCGTATTTCCCGAAATTCTTAGCTTCGGTAGAGTCGTAGTGAATTCCGAATAATGCTGATTGGTATTTGGTAAAATGTCACTTCGCAAGGCAAGGCACCGAAATGTTCCCTAAACGTTGGATAAAATTACTTCGAACTATTGGATTTAATTTTCTTTACTTATATATAGGAATCCTTTCAATACAATAAACATTGTCAATTATTTGTAGCAAATATACTAACGGTAAAGTATTTACCTACCTGCTGACTTGAGACAGAAAACGTTTCCTATTTTTGTATGGATATCACCGCACAAGAGTCCAAGTCACTTGGACGGAGTCACTTTGAAGGGAGTGGGGAGGGTATGAAAATAGGAAAGAGAAAGAACGGTATCCATTCTGACCAAATCTCCAAATACAGATATAGCTATTTCAATGACTTTCATCAAGGCGATGTTGAGAGTACCTGCTTGGGGAGTCCTATTTTTCGTTTAGACGTTTGTAGTAGGGCTGTTGGTTCATTTCATCTGAAACCGGAATGATTGCGGAAATTTTAGTTAGTAGATACATAATTTATTAAAGAGAAAAAATGGTTGTTTAGTGCCATACTGAACAAAAAACATTACATCTTTACTCCAAAAATTTTGGTGAAGGGAATAACCAAACGTTTTTTATTTTCGAATAATCTGTTTCTAAACCATTTTTATTTTCGTACTATCTGATTCCGAAAGATTTTAGCGAACGAAATACGGTTCTAATGAATCGCTCGGAAATGGTCAAAGTCGATTAGGGCGGCAACACAAAAAGACAACGGCAACAGCAATGATGATATCGATTTGTCGATGCCAACATCTAATTGAAATGCTGACTAATACTATAATATCCCAGCCGGATCTTTAGTTTTCGATTGCTACGATTTTGATTAAACTGATCATTTTGAAAAATTTTTGACAGTGAATACAGTTATAATTTTCTCTTTTTCACGAGATTTGTAATCCTTTTTTACGGTTTTGTGCTTTCTGATAATAAGTAACTTTTTTATATTTTGTCATTAATAAAATTTTTATTACGTAATTGTAAAAAGCATTCACTTTGTGGCTCATCATAATTTACAATAAAAACACATAAATTTGTTTTTGACCACTATAGTTTTATTTTCACTCTACCGGTTTCGGAAGAACCCTTCCTTCGTCAGAAGAATATTAAAAACTAATATTTTACTGATGTTTTTAATATTCTCCTGACAAAGGAAGGGTTCTTCCAAAACCGGTAGAGTGAAAATAAAACTATAGTGGTCAAAAACAAATTTATGTGTTTTTATTGTAAAATTTTTATTTTTTGTAAACAATGTCCATCGACATAACTTTTAATTTTTTTACATTAACTGAACACGGGAGGCCTCGAGTAAAATAATTACCATCAGAGACTTTGTCATCTTTGGAATGGTGTGTGAAAGGTCCCTTTGAGGAGAGGACGGAGTGAAAATAGGTCTTACACCTTACCTTCTTTTGTATTAGAGACATTATCTGAGGTGATAACCGCACCAATTATATTCGATTGTGACTTCTGATCATTAGTTGCAACAACCTACGGCAGATTGTGACTTCTGATCATTAGTTGCAACAACCTACGGCAGATTGTAACTTCTGATCATTAGTTGCAACAACCTACGGCAGATTGTGACGTCTGATCATTAGTTGTGAAAACCTACGGCAGATTGTATTTTCTGATCTTTAGTTGTGACAACCTAAGGCAGATTATTGTAATAAAGGTAATGAAGCTGTCAGCCTTAGCTGTTGAAATGCCCATTGAAATGCACAGGAATTAAGTTTAGGTCTGAAGGCAGAGATGAATTTACTCACCCAACTACATATAAAGCTTAGGCAAACATACCATTTTTTAAAACAAATTGTTATTTATCAATAAAAAATAGTAAAAAACTATTGCAGAAATGTCACTACATAAAATATTTTATAATTTTTAGCAAACAAATATTTAAAAAAATAAATTGTAAGACATAATTTTGTTAAGTTATGTTAAAAACATCATATTTTCAGGCATTTTCGACAATTATAATAATTATTCATAGTAAATAAAGTGCGAAATGTACCATTTATTTTCGTATTCATAAGTCGACAGGTTGCCGTGTAAATACATAAGAGCTGGTCATCTCGAGATATACGAAGCACATCAATGAAAGGCTTGTTGGGAAGATCGCTTCCGTTGATGGAGATTGTCAAACATGATTGGGTTCATGAAATATTAAATTAGACTAGCTTAAAAGCATTATTCACATACTCGTGAAGTGACTATTTGATTAATTATATTGGTTTATGTTTATAATCTTTTTTTAAGGTTCGGAGGACCAAGGTTCGAGACGCCAGGAACAACAGTTTCCGTGGATACAGAAGCCGATGCGAATTTAGATTGCAAGGTATCTTCTTTGGCTGATAAACTGGTGAGTAAAAAAATATTTTGTTAACATAATCATACCAATATCTACTTCAGCGAGCAGAAGAACTGTACCCCGACCGCTGGGTGGGAACGTTGTTGACTTAGCTGCAAACCGGACAAAATACTACTCAAAGAATAATATTAATTATAAATACATCTGCCGTAATGAGTATACGGTTACCTATAAGATACAAGATGCGTGCTTAATAAAACATGTTCACTTTAATAATATTGAAGCACATATGAAGTCATTGCGAAAGAGGACACTACAGACCGTAGCCAGAGCACGTATCACGGAAGAAATGCGATGAGACACGGTCTGTCAAAATGCACGTCGTCTCGGTATTGTCAAAATAACGATGGCAAGTTGGCATCTTTATATATTAATCGTTATTGCGAAGGTACATGCTTTTATATCTATATAATCTAATAATATGATAAGACTGTCTGTGGCGGGCGGGCAGGTAGGTGGACGGCACGGATTTATTATTTATATAAAACATTAGGAAGGTCACTGATTATATAAGATTTCGAAAACAATCCTCAATCTCTTTTCTTAACCCTTAACCCCACGCATACCTGGTATAGTCTGACAGACCCAGGGCATTTTATAAACAGCTGTAAACATTGGCGTGAACTTCAGTAGCTGCCAGTGGCAGTGGCATTACACTAACGCTAACTATAATATAATTAATATATAACTATAATTATAGTTATATTGATATATAACTATAATTAATAGCTAACGCAGTTATTTTGGAATTAACTACATTTTTTTTTATATTTCCGTTTTTTTTTATTGTTAAAATTATAACATTGTAACAGTAATAAACATAATATATGGCAAAAACAAAATATTGAAATACATTTTCAAGGATTCTACGCCAATTAAGAGAGCTAGCTCTTAGGCTTGGTGTAAGAGCTTTTTCATAAATTTACTACATTTACATAGGTGTACAATGACACTATAAAATAGTATACAGTAAATATAATCTTAAATACTAGGATGTTGTAACGTTAAAAATTTATAATATGGCATGAAGTGAAGTGATTGATGATGTTATGGTTGTTTTATTTCATTTATTTAATAGTTTTTTCTTTTTTTCCTAAATTTCATATTTTTTCAAGAATTGTAACATTTACAATGTCCTCGGGACTAACCTCAGAGGAGATTGAAGTACTATTATTTGAAGAAAATCATGATTGCAAAGAAAGTGTTAAGTTTGATTGTAAAACACCTCCTTGATATATTGCACAGGTGTATAACATACCCTGACAAAAAAATATCGCAAGATTTGTCTTTGGATTGTGCTTTGCTAGGTATATTTCTCTTACAGTTGTCATATTAGTACATAGCACTCAATATTTGTTTGTAAAAAATAGGCCAAAAATTCTAACCAAACTCAAACGTAAAAAATATTTTTTAATTAAATTTTGAAAAAGGACTCCTGTAAAATACACAATGCATAATTTGGTTTTTTATTTTACTATATTTTAATTATGAAGCAATTATAACAAAAGCGTAACATGTTTTTTAGACAAAAAATTGCGGTTTAATTTTTGGGTCATGGTGAAAAGTGCGTTATAATCAGAAACGTTTTTTTTTTTTTTATATATACTAAATAAACAAAAAATTAATGAAAATTATAAATAAAAATCATCTAACTATTTTCGCCAGGTCTTACAGACCTACCAGGCATAACCCGTGATATAATTTTACCAGACATGCGGAGGGTTAAAGAAGGATGTTGATACTCGGAGTTGAAATTTTTAGTATTTGACGTTCAAAATAAGAGGAAAATTACTATCTACATCTAATTTTAAAAAAATCTGCATAAAGCCCAAATAACGCCGGGGACTTCGGCTAACATAATATAATATCTTAGCCAGTAATATTAAATTGCTAACAATTTGGGCACATCTAGGTTTTTGTATCATTTAAGGCTGATGTTGTTTCCATTTATCGTATCTATGGGATCTTATCGTTTTGTTTTATCATCGAGGGCAGACATTTTCTTGAAAGAAAGATATTTTCTTTTCTTCGATAGAGATCTTTTTCCTCTCGGTTTGGTAAGTTTTTTTTTTGCTCGTAATCTGCGATGGCGATATTTCTTGTGGTATAGAAATTAAGAAAATCTTAAGGATATCAAAAAAATACATTATTTCCACAGACGTCTTTATTATTAAATGAAAATAAAAATTTATGTTGACAGTTTTGAATAAATGTGATAGTGGGTCAAACAAAGTTTATTATTTTAATTTAATTAAAATCTCACCCCAAAGTAAAATTAAAATATTATTGAAAAAGTTTTAATTAATATTGTTTTTTATTGAAAATGTGAAACAGAACAAGACATAATCGGAACTCGAACTCAGAACTTCTACTCTATCCGGGAGTATATTTCTACTATTTCAAAAATCACTATCTCAATTACAATTATTTTTCTATTTATTTGGCATATTGGTACTATAGTATTGATTATTCCGATTTGAAAATTATTCGTAGTAGAATCCACGCTCACGTGAACTCTAATGGTATGAAAAAGGAGTATCTAACACCACCGCCATATTGAACCAGAAACGGAACACACACACAAATTTACAGGCAGATATGTTAAACGGTCGAGATTAAACGGGACTTTGCTAGGTTAAATATCGATATAACAAAATTACAATCACAGTCAAACCTCTAATTTAATTTATTATAATTTTATATAGGCTTTCATTGAATAAATTAGCACTTAGGTATGCTATTTCAAATAACGATGGTTTAATTTTTACAATTGGGTATGCAAATTTTATCCTTTGAAACACATTAAGTTAGTTTCAAACTGTACAACGAATAAAAATATTTAAACGAAAATGACGAGAAGTGGAAAGAGGTATTAGAATTATGACGATATTACCATGAGCCCCGCGTGGACCGTAACCTTAACTGCAGCGGGCCATAATGGAGACTTAATGCCTTATTATGCATAGTAATGGTGGGTATACGTATAATTTCATAGTATGTATGCAGGCATACAAGCTTGGTATCACTTGAAGTTATGCGGTGGAAATGCAAATGATTTTGAGATTTTTCATTTAAAACCTCGACGACCTGGTCTAATGTCTAATAGCGTTGAAAATTTTGCGATGTTTTTATGAAAAATCCACGTGATTTTCGAATCAGTCTTATTTTTGAAAAAAGTATTTGCAACCAAAGTGAGCTTTATGTAAACTTTTGATATATTGGAGCGAAAAAAGAGGCTGGTTGAGTATTCTGGACAATTAGGAATATATATGATAATTAGTACCAGAATTTCTGCACTGAAATAAATCCGACTTCTAGTATTGTGAAATCTGAAAGCATTTTAAAACAAGCAATGCTGAATTATAAAACGCATAATTTAAAATTTAAAATAGAAATACCAACTCAGTGAAAATCCTTTGGTCAGAAATTTTAAGCATATTATACGTTTTATTTAAAAGAGTGTTGTAGTTCAACAATATAGATGGAATATATTACTATATTCAATCTATATTGATATATTCCATTTATATTGTAGTTCAACAATATAGGTGGAATATATTACTGCATATATACTAAGTTTATTTTTTATGTTGAAGAAAAAATGTTCAATGCATTCGGCCAACTTGGGCTGGAGGCTTAATAGTTATAATCATTTGCATTGTTGTTTGATAAACACAATATCAGCTTAATTATGGGGGTATGACTTATTATATTTTATAAAATTATTATTTCATTGTAAATGATATTACTTTATTTTGGTGTAAAACCATAAAAAAATAAAAATAATAATGAGAAGTATATCATAATTATTACACTCTCATTGTTTTCTGTTTACATAAAATTCATAATTAGTTCTGTTTTTTTTAAATTTATTTTTATATATTTTAGTCTTTCTTCATTGCTTAGTTTTATATGCATACCTAAATTAACTTATGTTATATTAATAAATTTATATTTAATGTCGTCTATTTCTGAATATTATCTTATTTTAAAGACTGTTTAAATTAAATAAATAAATATTGACAGAAGCATGTAACTAGAAAAAAACAAATAAAAGAAGTGTTATTTAAGAAATTTAAAAAAATATTCGTGTGTAAAAATGTGGATGTGGATTTGCAAATATTTTTGATAAAGCATAAAGATATTTAAGTCAATCATTCTTTTGATGTTCGGGTATTGTCATTGGTGATAATGGTATTATTTCGCTGTTTTAATGTTGACTGCCCGGAAACCATTTATTGGATAACAAACACCCCTGCCATAGGTCACTTCAATTGTTTCGCTATATTTTGTGACTTAGCAGGGGTGCCCGAGTTCATCGGGTGAGGAGTATTCAGGTATTGGCGATGGGCCAGATCGGTAGAGGCCAGTTTAGCTTGACCTATTGCTCTCATTATTTTCCTTAAAAAGTCCTTCCATACAGCATCTCCAAAGAATACTTACAACCAGAGGGAAATTATTTTCCTCGGGTTCAAAAAATTCATAATAAAACAGATTTAGATAGTAGATACTGTCAGTAACGCCCCGGTAAAAGATCACTACACAGAAACGAAACGTTACTTGAAATGGCTTTGGCCTTCTGTAGTGAATAGGTCTGGATACCCAAAAACTTTCTCTATCTCATCGCTTTCCGCCCCCCACTCTCCTTACCACAGAGCACACTCAAATCGTAAGAAGTCTCAAAGGGACCGGGATTAAATGAAGGAGGAATGCTAAATGCGTGTACGGATGTTTTGCTCGTGTTCGCCGAGTCTCTCAGTAACGCACCGTTGCGCAGTGGATCAATCCCTGTTAAACAGACTCAGTCTGTCTACATAATGTCCGTACAAACTGTATGTGCATTACATATGGAAATCAATCTGAATAACGCATTGTTAATCAGACGAATTATCCTTCTCTGTCCAGAGTCTAGCAAAAGCTTAGTTGTGGATTATTCGTCTTCAGCTTAGAGGTGGGAACTAATATATACAGCAGCTGGAAACTATTGGCTCTCCACACTGACGACCAAATACAGATAGTTGTGGATTATTCGTCTTCAGCTTAGAGGTGGGAACTAATATATACAGCAGCTGGAAACTATTGGCTCTCCACACTGACGACCAAATACAGATAGTTGTGGATTATTCGTCTTCAGCTTAGAGGTGGGAACTAATATATACAGCAGCTGGAAACTATTGGCTCTCCACACTGACGACCAAATACAGATAGTTGTGGATTATTCGTCTTCAGCTTAGAGGTGGGAACTAATATATACAGCAGCTGGAAACTATTGGCTCTCCACACTGACGACCAAATACAGATAGTTGTGGATTATTCGTCTTCAGCTTAGAGGTGGGAACTAATATATACAGCAGCTGGAAACTATTGGCTCTCCACACTGACGACCAAATACAGATAGTTGTGGATTATTCGTCTTCAGCTTAGAGGTGGGAACTAATATATACAGCAGCTGGAAACTATTGGCTCTCCACACTGACGACCAAATACAGATAGTTGTGGATTATTCGTCTTCAGCTTAGAGGTGGGAACTAATATATACAGCAGCTGGAAACTATTGGCTCTCCACACTGACGACCAAATACAGATAGTTGTGGATTATTCGTCTTCAGCTTAGAGGTGGGAACTAATATATACAGCAGCTGGAAACTATTGGCTCTCCACACTGACGACCAAATACAGATAGTTGTGGATTATTCGTCTTCAGCTTAGAGGTGGGAACTAATATATACAGCAGCTGGAAACTATTGGCTCTCCACACTGACGACCAAATACAGATAGTTGTGGATTATTCGTCTTCAGCTTAGAGGTGGGAACTAATATATACAGCAGCTGGAAACTATTGGCTCTCCACACTGACGACCAAATACAGATAGTTGTGGATTATTCGTCTTCAGCTTAGAGGTGGGAACTAATATATACAGCAGCTGGAAACTATTGGCTCTCCACACTGACGACCAAATACAGATAGTTGTGGATTATTCGTCTTCAGCTTAGAGGTGGGAACTAATATATACATCAGCTGGAAACTATTGGCTCTCCACACTGACGACCAAATACAGATAGTTGTGGATTATTCGTCTTCAGCTTAGAGGTGGGAACTAATATATAAAGCAGCTGGAAACTATTGGCTCTCCACACTGACGACCAAATACAGATAGTTGTGGATTATTCGTCTTCAGCTTAGAGGTGGGAACTAATATATACAGCAGCTGGAAACTATTGGCTCTCCACACTGACGACCAAATACAGATAGTTGTGGATTATTCGTCTTCAGCTTAGAGGTGGGAACTAATATATACAGCAGCTGGAAACTATTGGCTCTCCACACTGACGACCAAATACAGATAGTTGTGGATTATTCGTCTTCAGCTTAGAGGTGGGAACTAATATATACAGCAGCTGGAAACTATTGGCTCTCCACACTGACGACCAAATACAGATAGTTGTGGATTATTCGTCTTCAGCTTAGAGGTGGGAACTAATATATACAGCAGCTGGAAACTATTGGCTCTCCACACTGACGACCAAATACAGATAGTTGTGGATTATTCGTCTTCAGCTTAGAGGTGGGAACTAATAATATACAGCAGCTGGAAACTATTGGCTCTCCACACTGACGACCAAATACAGATAGAATTATTGTGAAATAGATATTGAAGATGTTATTAATACTCAAAACATTAAACGCCTGCCAGTGTGATGTACATCTTTGTCAACTGACAGAGCTAAACATAAAGAATTTTATTATAAACACTCTGAGCCGGCAAAAGTGTGTTGTGGGCGTGTCAGCCAAAATAAAGCTCAACTTCTTTTACTTTCAGTGAAAATCATGAAGCTTATTGAAGCAACTGCTGAAATTATTTCCTAGAATGATAAACTATTTCTTTGGACTGTCTAGGGCCTAGGAGTCAAAAAGCTTTATGTTAATTGACGACTTCAGTTTTCTTTCAAGTCGTTATGGATCAAACCTCTTCGGAGTTTCTGTTCAGTGATCGGAATAAAAATGATTTATTTTATCACAGTAACAGAGCCGCATTTCCTTCGTATTACTTTTTATATAGTTTTACTTAACCTCAAGGTCAACACGACAAACCAATTTATTTTATTTGCCCACAAGTAGAACCAATTTTAGGAAAAAATCTCAATTCCCTGTAGGTATGCTCGTATGTGTGCAATATAACTTTACAAATATCCAACATAAAGAACGCCTACGATCATAAATTAATACGTGAGCATCTCCTATCGTTATCCTATATTCCTTATTATTACATAAAATAAATTTTAATTAGATACAATAAATCACCATCTCTAAACAACTTAAACATAACTCACTTGATTAATTAACTCAATATTTTTATTAGTATAGAAACTATAATTAATCGATTTATTTAATTTCTTCGTTCATTGTTTTTTTCTATTACATCATTATGTTTTCTTGATTTTGCAATAGTTTTAGCCGCTAATGTGGAGAGTCGTTAAATAATAATAATATTAAGAGTTTATTTCTGAATGTATTCAGGGATAGAGCAATGAAATACATTCCATATTTTAAATAGCGGATAATTAATAACAATACACAGATAGGCAATGCGGAATAGAAGTAAAAAATATGTGCAAACAGCCGTTAACGGAGGATATTTGAACATCTCCCGTCTCTTGTCGGGTCATCAGTGTAGACTCCATCCAGGCAACCGTGGCAATGATGATGTGTTATTTGATTGGCGTAGTCAGCGCCATAGGCTTTCCATGTGGTGGTGGAGAAGCGTGTCCTTTCTAGTCATGTAAACAACGCCCAGCTTTTACCAATCCACATTTACTCAAAGTTGGGGCCTGGTTACTTGAGCCGGTCTGAGATACCCCGAGCATCTTAATGGAGTTTAAATTTAAAGTCTCTATAAGTCTCCGTGAATTAAAACTTACCAAGAGCCACAAGAATACTAAGTAGGTATCTGAATAAATGAAGGTAGTTTGAGTAATGTAAAATATAACGAAATAACGTTATTCGGTAGTGGTGTCAATTCTTCAAATCGTCAACTTAATATGTAGAATTATTTTGATATTGTTACATATTTATTAAAAAATGTATTTATTTACATTTATAAAATAATTAACAAAGTACGTAGTACATTATATTTTATAATATAATAACTGATAAAACATTTCCCGAAAATTAATAAATACATAATAACAAAGCAGTTAAAAACCCACCCGCAGGTTTTTTGCTGCTAGGCCTTACGGGCGGCACTTAGTTGGGCTTCGCCAAGTTTAAGTGATACTAACAACAGTTACATTTAATAGGTAGATATGAAGTCATTTACAGAGAGAAGGTGAGTATATATTGTTGCATTAACATGGAATAGGAAGGAGCTAATGAATAATAACATGTTAAATTTCGGAAAAATAAGAATGAAAATTGTTTGAAAAAAATAAATTGAACGTATTTGTTATGGATTCTTTGAAATGAAACACTATTATTCACTATATGTTTTACAGAATCTGCTCTCATAGGAGACTGGCAGAGTTTAAATATATGTTACAAACCGTCAATGTCTATAAGCTAAGTAGTAAATCAAATAGTAATTAAAGATAGTGATAACAAAGTTTGCTGAAATAATAGATTATTACATATTGATTAATTGTTCCCGTGTTTGTGAATAAAAGGAGCGTAATTGTGTGATAAGATTAGCAGTCGGTTTAGTTAAAAGGTGTTTATTTTACTCCAACTAATGGTAATTCTTTACCTACAACTATCGTTTTTAATACACATTTAGAAAAAAACGAACATTTGATTCAACATAATGACAATAAACAACAACTTTTTGCATTTACGATTTTGAAAAATATTGATTTCACTGAGTTTTAAATATATTTTTGGTATGAAAGTTTCCTTCTTAAAACTTATTTTTTTTACTGGCAAACCTGCCACTTGGAAATGTAACTACGGCGGAATTTATTCGGTGAGTTATGAAAGGTTCCAGTTCTGTTCGCTGTGGGGTCACAGGTAAATTTTGTAACCGTATTTCAGTCTGAAACCGGTTTTTAATTTTCAAGTCTTAATTTTTTGGGTCCGGTCGCTTTTAAACCGAAATGAACCTTACGGTCAGTTAAAATTGAGAGGAGCTATGCGGAATTTACCCGAAACAAACTATTTGAATTCGACCAGTCAGAGGGCCGAAACCGTCCAGACGAAAGCGTAATAATACTATCAGATAAAAATAGGAAAGAATTTCAGTCATTTTTATTATGAATGTTCAATTTCTAAATGAAATAGTAGTTTATTTATAAATTTCGATTATAACTAGTTAAAATAATTTTTAAAGTTAAGGCATTTATCAAAGCCCTCATCGAAATTCGACGGAGTACCGATGACGACGTACGTACTTAGGTTTTATCGGTTGACAGTAAAGTCAGTCCCACTTGGGTCGGTATGAAAACAAAAAAAAAACATTTAAATAAATATAATGATTTCAAAAAACATGAATTCATTTGTAAACCTCAATAGTGACCGGCACGCGATTATGCGCAGCGAAACTTGGCTCAAAGTTTTCCGCATTCCGATTTTATTAATATCGAACTCAGAAGGAGTCGTGAGTTCAATATCTCGGCTGGCTAAATTCTCCACCACGACACAAGCAACATTTTCCGCTTGCCGTGATAGTAGTGGGAGATTTTCAAATAATATCAGGTTATTTGTAACTCGGGAATGTTTGTTTTTTGGTGTTGTCTGTAAAATGTAGGTATATTTATATATTTACGCCCGTCAGGCTTTTAGATAAAACGAGAATTAAATAACACTACATAGTGAATTAAAATTAACAAAATAAATTATGACATTTTTTTCCCAGCTGCATGAATGGGATTTCAATTCAATTTATCTATATTGGCAGCACATAAAGCAATATATAATATTTTAACGAACTTCTATGCTTGGTTTTTAATTCGTAATCTCCAGGCATATAGGAAAGTGGCTTTTCACTTTATCGCGTAGGATGTCAAATGCATGTTAAACTGATATAGTGACCAGAACTCTTAGTTATTTTCTTAATCATGTTTCTCTTCTTCTTATAGGTCTCTTGGGTGAGAAAACGACCTGGCTACGATAAAATGGAGATACTAACTATTGGACAACAAACCTACACCGCTGATTCCAGGTAATTAATTAACGTATGACATTTTACAAGGCGTTCTTTCAAATGTATTCTTCAAAACGTAGTACCTAGTACTTAAATCAGAACAACTAACTTTTAACATAACATGACAGGATAGTTAATCTTTCCCCAAAGTACTACAGGAAAAAGGAAACTTGAGTTCAAATTTCGATGAAAAAACTTTATTAGTCGCCGTATTGTGCAAAGCAGCGTACCTTGGCTTAGAGCTGCCTTAACCTTGTCACAATGTCACAATCCACCCGATTCTTTACACTCTACCTGCAACTTCAAAACAATATACAAGAACAAAGGCATTCGAGTACGTATTACTTATCGCAGTTTCCAACAGAGTTACTTACTGCATAAGTGGTAACATTGGGATGTGGTTGGTTAGTTTGAATTTGATTTTATTTCCACACAATATATATATCTCCAGTCTTTCTAGCACCGGAACATCGATAATGATAGTAACTTGTCACCGTGCCTGAGCATGACTGCTTATGACAAAACTAGCATTGGAAAGACGAATTAACTACGATCACATTTTTATAATTTTGGCAATTATGAATTTTACGTCATAAAATAATATTATTACGAAAACAAATCCAGTTAGAGCATCTGGATTTGTTCTGGTTTGCTTATCTAGGTATGTAAGAAACACACCCGTTTTTCTCCCGAATCTGGTTATCATATTGAGATGAGAAGAATAAACTTTATGCAAACTAAATTACAATAAAATTATCATACTATCATAATAAAATTAGCATTATATAATCAAAATACTTCACGTGAACTGTTTTCTTGGAAGGGTGATGTTTGTTACACAAAATTATTTCACCAGACAAAACATAAATTTCATAATTTTAACATTAAAGCGTTTTATAAGATTCAATTGTCCGTAATATTGATTCTCATGAGCACATGGGTACCAATTTACCTACTTATTGTAAATAATTTTGAAATTAGAATGAGAAAAAGAAACGGAGAACTTCTTTTTGGACTTTTCCATTTGTTGGAATTAAAAGCAACAGGCGCTATTGTTTCTCTATTTCCACAGCAACAGCAACCTTTTGCGGTCAATATTTAATATTATTCAATTGTTTTTTTTTTAATATTTCGGAATGTCTCTATGCCTATCGTTTTTTTTCGACATTGCATTTTATATGGGAGTTGAGACATTTTTTATTTTATTTTTAACTCCTCAGGCTAATTTTTTTAGGCTTTGGGAACTATCTGTATTATCCTTAAAATCGTTGTGTCTTCCCTACCGTCAAAGTTAGAAACATATACTAAACGGCGCCAGAAAGAAAAAATAACTACCTTTTTATTTAATATAGAAATTAACCACAGAATAATCAAATATTCACCTCCATGAAACCAAGGTTCAGAAGGTTCCAACTGCAATTTGAGAAAAAATTATGAAACGACAAATAATGAGGTTTGCTGTAATGGTTATAATACGTTTTTCCGGTGACTTTTTTTTTCGTTTTCAGTAATTTTAGTTCAGCGTTTAAAATAAAATAATATTAAAAAAATGTTTGTTGAGCCATTTTTAAATGATCTCCCTTCAGGCCAAAGACCTTTTTATTTATTAATAATTTAACATTGAAAAACACTAAGCAATATGTTATTTACTCGACACTAATATTATTGTATTGAACCAAAGTGCAAAAATATATGCTTGACAACACCTGGAAAATTTAAAGGTAGTTATTAAAAGACCTTCTTTATAACATTTTAATGGGTTCTTATGTGAATTTTGACCAAGGTTGCCAATTCATATGTTCTAAAATACTTACAAAAGATGAAGACGTGTTAGATTCACCAAAAAATTCTACTGAAATTAACATTTATTTTGTATTATTTAGTCATTTTCAAATCGTTCAGGCAATAAAAATAGACTTTTTCTGAAAGAAGACTTTTAAATATAATTTTTAAATACGGTTGGTTCAAGAAATGTCCGGAATCTCCTCATTGTCGCCACAATAAGGTTCTCCAGTAAAAAATTCAATTCTTAAAAAAATTTTAGAAAATTTCCGTATATTGAGGAATTCTCCACGAATTGGCAACCCGATGTGGATATTGTAGACTATAGATATATTACTCACGTAGACTGGTTGTGATGAATCAACAGATTCAGTCAATTTGATGGCATTTTATTCATTTTTTATTGACGATTCATAAATTCTACGGATAATAATACACAATCAGATTATTACATATTCAGAATAAGTGTTTGTTGATCTATATGAAAATATTTTTTGAAGCCATAATATTTGTCACTGGAGTTCCTTACTTTCAATTAAAATCGATCCTTAGGACAATAAACCCTTGGTGCAGCGACCAAAAAAAGGCAAATTACCCCCCCTCAGCAAAGTCCCATTTTTGACTATAACAAAACTCTCAGGTCAGCGATATGTAATTGCGCATGGATTTCCTAGGCGACCCGCAATAGTGGCAGCTAGTAATCACCTCCGCATCATTTTTTCCCATCACTAATCAATAGACCTGTGAACGTAAATTTTACGAGGCATTACACTTCATGCTTTACCAATCAATTATGTATCTCTCAGAGTTACGCATTTAATAGTGCGATTCCTACAAAACCAAAGAAAAAATTAGCAGAAAAAATGTTGGAAATTTTTGAAATATGGCAAAATAAAAAAACATCACCGAATTATTTTCAAATCGGTGAACTTATATCAACTTTTTTTCCCTGCAAGGTTCTCAGTGGACTTCCTTCAACCCAGCACTTGGAGACTGGTGCTGAGACGTGCTGTGGTAGAAGATTCTGGCAACTACGAGTGCCAACTAAGCACCCACCCCCCTCTCATATCAAGGCATCAACTCATCGTCCATGGTAAGTTCAATAATATAATAAATTGTAGATATATTTAAGAATGAGGTTTTGATTCCAGTAATTATATGAAGTGCAATCCGAAATTTCTAAGACATGTAATACATTAAAATTTCCGTTCCCAACGGGGGTACTTACACAAAACCTCCAAAGTGACTATCCTTCGTGTATAATTTTAAAATGGAGACCAGATAGTTTCGTTTTTTTTTCATTTCTTCAAAACCTATAAATACATAATCTACGATAAGATTTAAACCACATAAAATGTATCAGATAATAGAATCATTTTTTTTAATTTGTACTGTACACTTGCACACAGAAACCATCTCACAGTTTACAAATTCTATGCGCACAGTGACTCCCTCGTTGGTGATCTCACTCGCTCGTTCTATTACCCAATTTGAGTGACGGGTTACGTATACTTACGTGTGACGCTTCTGTTTTGGGTTTTTCTTATTTTACGTATATCAAGATTGGAAACTGTACTGTACTTCGCCTACTCTAACCAATATTAAAAAAAATATCATAAAACCTTTGTGCAGAAAGGAGAAGTAAAGCCTTCACAGTATCTGGCAAACTCTCTATAAAAAGAACATATAAAAAAACCATCCAAATAGCTGGGATTTACTACGCATTTAACATACGGGTCATACGGAGTATAACTCCGCGTAATAACTTATACGTATTTTTTCAATTTGTATGTTTTTACATGTAAAGACGTAACTAAGATTCAACATCTCAACTTCAAAAAAAATTAACCACACACAACATAATTACAGCATATAACCACACACAACATAATTACAGCATATAACCACACACAACATAATTACAGCATATAACCACACACAACATAATTACAGCATATAACCACACACAACATTATTACAGCATATAACAACATGCACAGAATAAAACAACGTCTTTTCAGATGCTGATACTTCAATTGATCTTTTTTTTATATTAACATTATTTTATAATGTAACTTTAATTTTACATTATCTTTTGATGTAAACAAATATACTTCGATCTGTCTTTTTAATATTTTTTTTTCTGAAAATGTTAAAATAAATAAAGTTCATCGTGTTTTTTTTTCAAATACACTTGTTATAACGTTACGGATTCATGCAAATCAGAAAACATGTTTTACTATAGAAGTAATGTGTATAAAACGATTTGTTTAATAAAGTATGTTATAGACCAACAGAAATCAACGACAACTATTTGTTTACACTGCCATTGTATATATTCTGTGGTTACGATGCGCCAAAACCATAATTTAATTTACACATAATAATAAATAGAATAATCTATAATATGTCGTTACAGTTATTAAAATTTGTAAAGGTCATATACTCATAAGCCAAATGTCAAACACAGAACGTTGATTTCCAAGAAAAAATTCCGTTTGCTTAAAAAGCTCATCCTGGCACTAAGGACCTCGATATGGGGAGAAGTCTGGCATTTGCGAGGGATAAAAACTCCAGAAGACTTTTAGGAGAAAACTCTTTAACTAGAACTTATTTTGTTTGAGAGGAAAAATAATCTCAGGCAATCCGCTGCTACCGGGCAATACAAAATGAAACATTTTCTACATGTATTTCAGAATCAGAGAAAAATCACATTTGGAATAAAAGTCCGAGATAAAATGAGGACAGGAAAATTCAAAGGCACTAAGCAATTAATACACTGTAGGTTGTCTACCATTTTCCGCCATGGTATAAGTAATAGATGCTCATTCCTTCAGGCTTCTCAAAGACTCTAATTATTTTTAATGAACGAAGCTAAATTTATTCTTTGTGCATTCACTGTGGCATTGATTGTTGTAGTTATAAATTAAGTTTTTTATCTTGTTCAATACACGCTAATGTGGTTTTCGGTTACGTTGTGATAAATTGTACCTATGGACAGTGAATTGTTTGTACCGATGGACTGTCCACAGGTTCAAACTCCAACCTTAACGGTCAAAGCTTAAGGCTTCAAGCTCAAAGCTCCAACCTTAAAACTTTATTTTCAAAGCTCCAAGCTTAAAGCTTTGAGCTTTCTTTTCTGTTTTACTGCATAATAAATTAACCCCTTTGTAATAAAAATAATTTTTGGCATTTAACACCTTTGGAAAATAAATCGAACTTTCTAGGTCAAATTGAGCCGTTTACTATGATCGCTCTTTTATTGTAACAGGCCCACTCATCTGGAATAGATTTCCCTCAGCTCTTACTTATCTCCATAATTTGGTTTAATTTAAACGGGCTTTAAAAACAAAATTATAAACTTCTTTTCAATATTTTATACTAAGCCATATTTAATATTGTTTCATTTCTGAACACAAACTGCCTCCTGTTTTATATTATGTTTTAGTTTTAATATTCTGGTTTTGTCCTGTCCTGCTGTTATTGTTATTCTAAGTTTTGTCATCACTTTGTATAAACAGTATATTTAGTATTATAAAATTAGATCTGTATTGGGTAAGGCACACTGTAGGAATAATTTTAAGAATATGTCCACTTATACAGAATTACCGTTTTTAAGTTTGTTATAGTAAAGCGCACTTGAAGTGAAATGACACTAAACTGCGCTATATAAATGCCATGTTACTATTATTATTATTATATGGGATGGTTATAACACGAAAATTTGCTAAAATATGTTGACAGGTATGTAAACCATTGTGTTATGTTTGTAAAGCACATATAATAGAAAATAAGTAGATATGGCATGGATGAGTGCCGATTGTAGCCGAACTACGATCAAACTACATGGAAAGTTTTCCGTATTTAACATCTTAGATTGTAGAATGGGTAACTAAATTGCTAAGTTGGCGACACTTTTGTGAGCGTTGTTTTATACTAAAAACGTTTGATATCCTTCCTCCCTTGTTAACATTATCTACTTTGTGAAAATTCGTATTTATGAACACCGTGTTCATGTGTGCTAAGCTGTCACTGGTACGTCCAATAAGCTCCTTCAGTTATTTCCGTATCACCCTGTCACTTTGCGGAAATCCCATCGATATAATCCTTGCTTTTTACGTTCCAAATCTGTTTTCTAATAGGCCCAGTGATAATTGTTTTTTTTTGTTTTCACGATGGTTAAATATATACGATAGAAGGTCAAACCCTTACAGCTAACCCCAGAAGAGAGAAAAACGATCGTTAGCTAGTCGCTTTTGTTTCAAAGGGCTACAATAATATAATAACATTATTAAAATAATTAGTTAGATCACTGTGAATGAAGCTGTTGTTTGTTGATTTTTGGGCTTTTATAATAAGATTATAAATTCAACTAAAACAACAATCAAACATATCATACATAATTTAATATATCAGAAAAGAATCCTTAAACGATGAGATGTTGTAAACCGATTTTTTTTCTGTTTGATTTTTCTAGTTTTAGAAAAATATTTGTAGATTGCAACATAATTTCACATTGAGAAAAAAATGCGAAAATTAAGAAAAAAGTGACAATCTCCAATTAAAGGTTTGTTTTTATGCTAAAGGTAGAAGAAAAGAGGAAAAGTTGGAGAGATATAGATTGGAAAGTACCCGGCTATTCAGATCTGGTCACCAAATATAATGGAGGACGATTCTGAGAGTATCTACCAATCCAGCACACTAAAGACTGGCAGTATCTACCAATTCAAAATACTAGATACTTAGAGTATCTACCAATCCAGCACACTAAAGACTGAGAGTATCTACCAATACAGTACACTATAGACTAAGAGTATCTACCAATACAGCACACTATAAACTAAGAGTATCTACCAATACAGCACACTATAGACTGAAAGTAACTACCGATACAGTACACTATAGACTAAGAGTATCTACCAATACAGCACACTATAAACTAAGAGTATCTACCAATACAGCACACTATAGACTGAAAGTAACTACCGATACAGTACACTATAGACTGAGAGTATCTACCAATACAGTACACTATAGACTAAGAGTATCTACCAATACAGCACACTATAAACTAAGAGTATCTACCAATACAGCACACTATAGACTGAAAGTAACTACCGATACAGTACACTATAGACTAAGAGTATCTACCAATACAGCACACTATAAACTAAGAGTATCTACCAATACAGCACACTATAGACTGAAAGTAACTACCGATACAGTACACTATAGACTGAGAGTATCTACCAATACAGCTCACTATAAACTGAGAGTATCTACCAATCCAGCACACTATAGACTGAGAGTATCTACCAATACAGCACACTATAGACTGAAAGTATCTACCGATACAATACACTATAGACTGAGAGTATCTACCAATACAGCTCACTATAGACTGAAAGTATCTACCGATACAAAACACTATAGACTCAGAGTATCTACCAATACAGCTCACTATAGACTGAGAGTATCTGCCAATCCATTACACTATAGACTGAGAGTATCTACCAATACAGCTCACTATAGACTGAAAGTATCTACCGATACAGTACACTATAGACTGAGAGTATCTACCAATACAGCTCACTATAGACTGAAAGTATCTACCGATACAGTACACTATAGACTGAGAGTATCTACCAATACAGCTCACTATAGACTGAGAGTATCTACCAATCTAGCACACTATAGACTGAGAGTATCTACCAATACAGTACACTATAGACTAAGAGTATCTACCAATACAGCACACTATAGACTGAAATTATCTACCGATACAGAACACTATAGACTGAGAGTATCTACCAATACAGCTCACTATAGACTGAAAGTATCTACCGATACAGTACACTATAGACTGAGAGTATCTACCAATACAGCTCACTATAGACTGAGAGTATCTACCAATAAAGTTCACTATAGACTAAGAGTATCTACCAATACAGCTCACTATAGACTGAGAGTATCTACCAATACAGTACACTATAAACTAAGAGTATCTACCAATACAGTACACTATAGACTAAGAGTATCTTCAATACAGCACACTATGGACTGAACGTATCTACGATACAGTACACTATAGACAAAGAGTATCTACCAATACAGCTCACTATAGACTGAGAGTATCTACCAATCCAGCTCACTATAGACTGAGAGTATCTACCAATACAGCTCACTATAGACTGAAAGTATCTACCGATACAGTACACTATAGACTGAGAGTATCTACCAATACAGCTCACTATAGACTGAGAGTATCTACCAATACAGTTCACTATAGACTTAGAGTATCTACCAATACAGCACACTATAGACTGAAAGTATCTACCGATACAGTACACTATAGACTGAGAGTATCTACCAATACAGCTCACTATAGACTGAAAGTATCTACCGATACAGTACACTATAGACTGAGAGTATCTACCAATACAGCTCACTATAGACTGAAAGTATCTACCGATACAGTACACTATAGACTGAGAGTATCTACCAATCCAGCACACTAAAGACTGGCAGTATCTACCAATTCAAAATACTAGATACTTAGAGTATCTACCAATCCAGCACACTAAAGACTGAGAGTATCTACCAATACAGTACACTATAGACTAAGAGTATCTACCAATACAGCACACTATAAACTAAGAGTATCTACCAATACAGCACACTATAGACTGAAAGTAACTACCGATACAGTACACTATAGACTAAGAGTATCTACCAATACAGCACACTATAAACTAAGAGTATCTACCAATACAGCACACTATAGACTGAAAGTAACTACCGATACAGTACACTATAGACTGAGAGTATCTACCAATACAGCTCACTATAAACTGAGAGTATCTACCAATCCAGCACACTATAGACTGAGAGTATCTACCAATACAGCACACTATAGACTGAAAGTATCTACCGATACAATACACTATAGACTGAGAGTATCTACCAATACAGCTCACTATAGACTGAAAGTATCTACCGATACAGTACACTATAGACTGAGAGTATCTACCAATACAGCTCACTATAGACTGAAAGTATCTACCGATACAGTACACTATAGACTGAGAGTATCTACCAATACAGCTCACTATAGACTGAGAGTATCTACCAATCTAGCACACTATAGACTGAGAGTATCTACCAATACAGTACACTATAGACTAAGAGTATCTACCAATACAGCACACTATAGACTGAAATTATCTACCGATACAGAACACTATAGACTGAGAGTATCTACCAATACAGCTCACTATAGACTGAAAGTATCTACCGATACAGTACACTATAGACTGAGAGTATCTACCAATACAGCTCACTATAGACTGAGAGTATCTACCAATAAAGTTCACTATAGACTAAGAGTATCTACCAATACAGCTCACTATAGACTGAGAGTATCTACCAATACAGTACACTATAAACTAAGAGTATCTACCAATACAGTACACTATAGACTAAGAGTATCTTCAATACAGCACACTATGGACTGAACGTATCTACGATACAGTACACTATAGACAAAGAGTATCTACCAATACAGCTCACTATAGACTGAGAGTATCTACCAATCCAGCTCACTATAGACTGAGAGTATCTACCAATACAGCTCACTATAGACTGAAAGTATCTACCGATACAGTACACTATAGACTGAGAGTATCTACCAATACAGCTCACTATAGACTGAGAGTATCTACCAATACAGTTCACTATAGACTTAGAGTATCTACCAATACAGCACACTATAGACTGAAAGTATCTACCGATACAGTACACTATAGACTGAGAGTATCTACCAATACAGCTCACTATAGACTGAAAGTATCTACCGATACAGTACACTATAGACTGAGAGTATCTACCAATACAGCTCACTATAGACTGAGAGTATCTACCAATCTAGCACACTATAGACTGAGAGTATCTACCAATACAGCACACTATAGACTGAAATTATCTACCGATACAGAACACTATAGACTGAGAGTATCTACCAATACAGTTCACTATAGACTTAGAGTATCTACCAATACAGCACACTATAGACTGAAAGTATCTACCGATACAGTACACTATAGACTGAGAGTATCTACCAATACAGCTCACTATAGACTGAAAGTATCTACCGATACAGTACACTATAGACTGAGAGTATCTACCAATACAGCTCACTATAGACTGAGAGTATCTACCAATCTAGCACACTATAGACTGAGAGTATCTACCAATACAGTACACTATAGACTAAGAGTATCTACCAATACAGCACACTATAGACTGAAATTATCTACCGATACAGAACACTATAGACTGAGAGTATCTACCAATACAGCTCACTATAGACTGAAAGTATCTACCGATACAGTACACTATAGACTGAGAGTATCTACCAATACAGCTCACTATAGACTGAGAGTATCTACCAATAAAGTTCACTATAGACTAAGAGTATCTACCAATACAGCTCACTATAGACTGAGAGTATCTACCAATACAGTACACAATAAACTAAGAGTATCTACCAATACAGTACACTATAGACTAAGAGTATCTTCAATACAGCACACTATGGACTGAACGTATCTACGATACAGTACACTATAGACAAAGAGTATCTACCAATCCAGCTCACTATAGACTGAGAGTATCTACCAATACAGCTCACTATAGACTGAAAGTATCTACCGATACAGTACACTATAGACTGAGAGTATCTACCAATACAGCTCACTATAGACTGAGAGTATCTACCAATACAGTTCACTATAGACTTAGAGTATCTACCAATCCAGCTCACTATAGACTGAGAGTATCTACCAATCCAGCACACTATAGACTGAGTGTATCTACCAATACAGTACACTATAGACTGAGAGTATCTACCAATACAGCACACTATAGACTGAAAGTATCTACCGATACAGTACACTTTAGACTAAGAGTATCTACCAATACAGTACATTATAGACTAAGAGTATCTACCAATCCAGCACACTATAGACTGAGAGTATCTACCAATACTGTACACTATAGACTAAGAGTATCTACCAATACAGCACACTATAGACTGACAGTATCTACCGATCCAGTACACTATAGACTGAGAGTATCTACCAATACAGCTCACTATAGACTGAGAGTATCTACCAATCCAGTTCACTATAGACTGAGAGTATCTACCAATCCAGCACACTATTGACTGTCTACAAAGTCCCTTCGATGATCTGATCGTGTATGATGTTGTGGGAGGATTTTTTCTCTCATATATCTGAATAAACGATAGAAAGCTTTTAACCTCTAACTTGAATAGATAATATCTGTCCGGCGCGGCATGTGGTGGTGATGACTTTACTGATATTGTGAACTAAGGGCAACGATTTACATAGTTTACGACTTTCTAACATAGCAAATCCGAAGGCAGAATTTTTCAAACAATAAAATGTTTTTGTAATGTATCAATGTGATACAAGTACTCTTATATTATATCTTATTTTTACATTAGCTCCAAGCAGGAGGCCCATAGGGAAAAAATCCCTCTGACTGCCTTCTTTCCTAAATGCTGTAAATAACGTATTTAAATGAAAATTTAATAAAAAATTTCTGGGTGTGAAGGGTGGGTAGGAATCTGTCAATGTGTCCACGAGTGACGGACGTATAAATCCATCCCTCCTTCTGAGGTGAAAGGCGATGGGTTGATAGAGAGTACGGCTGGAGATTTCAGAAGGTCTCTATCAAAAAGAGTCTCCCGATCCGACCCGCCATGCAGTAGGTGAGTAAACGCATCCGCAGCCAAGACCTACACAAACCTCACCCCGTTAACACGGGTACCCCTGTTAAATCACCAAACGTTGCGAACGACTTTGGGTGAACTATGGCAGGGGTTTTGGTTTTCTAATAAAGTGTTCCGGTACCTATTTTTTAAATTTATTTATAAGTACATGTTACATGATTAACAAATAATAGGCAGCTGACTGTTTCATAGTGCCCAATGGAGGAATGGTTAGTTTTAATTTGAGTCTAGTGTAAACATATTTTTTTAGAATTATGAAAATTGGTAAAAAAATGTTTTCAATAGCTCATAAAAATTGCAAAAGTTTTCTATAAAATAAACACAAATATATAAAATAGTACACATATGTACATACATACATATACATACTATACCCGCCAATTGTTACCATAATAATAATAACCTGAATAAAAAAATAACAAATAAAAAATAAAAAATAACAAATTTAAGACTTCTCAACCTCAGATAGGTCGATGCACTTTTCAAAGAATTTTCAATAATTTTAAATTATCACAATAGGAAAGATGAAAAATGGTTTATGCTTTGCACTTCTACAATATGCATGCCCACAAATTGACAAACATACAAAGACGTGCTACGTTCATACTAATCGAACAATAAATATAGCACGTTCCAGTTTCTAGATGCAAAGCCAAATAACGAAACGCATAAGAAAAAAACGCGTGAATAAATGAAATATTTACGTATAACAGACTGCCTAGCGTGCAACGCATTAGAAAGGGATAGGCATTTAGAGAATTGTGTGTGTGTGGGTGGAACATCAATATTATTATAAACGCCCGTCGTTTTTGTATAAGGCGGCCAGACGGGCGAGCATGTAACGAAAGTCCATGCAATTAATTGTATTTATAATACTATAATATAACCATAGCCGTGGAATAAATTATTGTGAAAATAATTTAATATTCATATTTAGAGTGCATCCAGAATCTGGCAGGCTGGCCCCAACTGCGACGCGTGATTTCTCTTTTCATCCTATAATCCAATCTGGGCTCATTTTATGTTCCAGAAGCCCAGATGTAAACATTGAGTAATACTGTCTGTCAAGTTAAGCGGATGCATTAAAAAAATTGTCCCACATTACGTTGCGATTAAAATAGTTCTGAAACTGGTCCTTCGGGTGTGTTGCGTAGGGCTTATTCCAGCAACATCAACTAATGGAGTGGGTCGCAGTTTCAGAACACCAATACTTATTGCATAATAATCTTTTCTTGCCCGTCAGCTTATATATCTAAATTGGAAAAATTGGCCGCGGTATAATGTTTAGATAGTGCACCGACTGCAGTTGTTTTCTCACGTGTTTTAGAAATATTTTGAAGAGAATGATATAATATATGTACCTATATATTGAATATTAATAAAAAAATTATGTGTAGTTTTTCACTATAGTTGTAATAAAGTATATTTGTAATCAGTAATGATTTAGACGGGAAAGTGTTGTGTTACATTAGGGCTTATTAACGTAACTTATAGTTATAAGTTGTTACATTAGCATTCCAGCCAAGTAATATGCTATATATGAGTGAGTACACAAGCTGAGCTTGTACTCCAATCTTCAGGGTGTGGATTTATATATAGTCAATTTCCCAAATGAAACAAGTCTCTTGATATGAGTTTTTATTGTACAGGTAATACAGGTAATACAGGTTATCAAACAGATCTACAAAAGGTACATAGCTCTTTAAGGCCTGACTTGTTTCTAGCAATCTATTGACTCTAAGGGCTCTGATTGACAAAGGTATAATATTAGCTCACGTGTACTTTACGGTGGATGCGGTGAGACGGTCAGCAGGTGCCATAGGCAGGGGCCTAGGACGGAAGCCGAAGGACTGCCACCGGGGCACGCCACGCTGGACGACAAAGGACGCCAGAGCGGCGGCTGGAGGCGCAGAGACGATGGAGCAGGGCGGGGGCACTGGTTGGAGGGCCAAGGGGCTCCACACAAACAGGCTGGAGCGGCAGACGCCCAGGACTGAGGCAGGGGTCTATGAGTTCACTGTTCTCAGCCTGGCGTGGACGGTAGGAAGGGCGGCCGGCATCAACAGGCGAGGAAGAGCTGGAGCACGGGTCGGTTCGCCAAGGGGTTCTTCACGACCCGGCTGTGGTGAGCAGAGGTGTCTGGGCCGTAGACAGCATGTGGCCCGGACGGAGGAGACATGACACAGCTCTACAATGTAATGGTGCTGGTGATTCGGGGGATCCCTTTGAAGTGGAGAACTGGTACTCGAGAGGCGACACGCAAGGTGAAACAATTCCGCCGGTCCATTTTTACGGCGTCACAGATTTGAGCGGCAAAAGTTAACTCGGAACCAACACAGCATGTTGCAATCCGCGCGCTTCCCAGGGAACTGAGGCGTGGGTAGCTGGCCGCGAGTACTTGACCTGCTTTGGTCGCTCGCGGGGGGGGGCTTGTCCCACTCTTTGGCGCGTGCCCCATGCCCTTATAAGGACACGTTTTGCATCTTAGCCATATGATTGGTTGTAGGTACTTATAGGCCTACGTGACCAATATCAGGTCGGAGACATCGCGGATGTACGTGTATGTATTGGTGTTCACCCGATTGTAGACATGCCGAGATGCGTATATACTAGTGTGTTTACACGCTCTGGGTGTATGATCGAATTCCGGCAACGCGTGAGCATATACTTAACTTTGCAGTTAGCTCTTGCAAGCTTTGTGCAAACATAACACTACCCTCCTTGTCGATGAAACAAGATCCCAGGCAACGTGGCTGAAGCAGGGCAACGTCCTCTTGTTTGCCGTACGAGAGGTACAAAGCTACCTCATTTCACAAAGATTTAAACACTCCCTAACGAGCCAAAACAAAAATTTAACTACCTGAGAGCCAAGTTGAACAATCCTAACAAGTACACTGAACAAGGGTTGCCAAACCTCTTTCAAAAATAATTGCAGAAATGATCTCCAAGGCGCGATACAAAACACGCTATGATTTACATACACAACTTTTTTCCAAACAAAAGAAAACACATGGCCTTCTTCCCAAACAGAAAAGAATACATACGATTTTTCCAAACAGAAAAGACTACACATCACCTTCTTTCCAAACAAAAAGAATACACCTGGCTTCCTTTTTTTTTTCTTAAAAAAAAGACAATACCAAAACAACAAATGTAGCATACAACGTGGTATTACCGAATGGATGTACACAATTTACCACCAGGCCTACACTTTCCATCAAACCACAAAAGAAGAACAATTAACAATGTTCACAATTGTACAATGTTATACAAAATGATATTCTGGTTAGAGAATATTATACGCTTATGCGATTGACCAAAATCAACCCATATTTCGCGTTTTTTACAATGAAATTCTTAAACTAGACATGTTTTTTTTTTTATACACAAAATTCCTGTTATGGAATGTGTACGCTGATTATATCATGCGATTGATCGAAATCAACCCATATTTGCGTCTTTAACAATGAAATTCTTGACACTATACAACACAAGTATCAATACACATGTTATGTTATTTCTTATTATCCATTGATAATTTTGAAAAACGGAAAACAACAAAAATTCTACTCAAGATTTTAACAATATATTCTCATTTAGTCATGGTTTGTCTGGTTGCTAATAATTCTTAGGCATATAGACCAATCCTCTCGTATCGCATATTGATTATACAGGTCAACGCTACCAAGACCTACCATGTAATTAATTATAAGGCTAATATTATCCTATGACATTTAACGATTTATTTCCTATAAACCGTACAGCGCTGTACCAGGTGTTAACAAGAAACACCAGCACGTCGTAACGAAAACGTTCGACAAAATTTTCAGAACACTCATAAAGTGTTCTCACCAAATGACCAGACAAAACCCAAAATGACCTTAAGTGCAATTATTAACCCAATTCATTGGTTAAGATTCAATAATGTCCCAAAATGACATAAATATGCAACCACCATTTGTCCTTAATGACCAACAATTTTAGATTTCCAAATCTAAGACATAATTACGTTATCTTTACAAAAACTATTTCTTCTTACCGGGTATATATTATAATTCATCTTCCTATGAGAACATACACACCGCACTTGACATGGCGTAACACATATTACAATTACACAATTTTATTTCGTCTCAACTTTATGAAGGACTTTACACGCTGGTTTTTTTTTATTGATACCGAGGCAATCAAATACGTGTTTACAATTAAAAAAAATTTACACCATAATTGACATGGCATAACATATAATACAATTACACAATTTTATTTCGTCTCAACTTTATGAAGGACTTTACACGCTATTTCTTTTTATTGATACCGAGGCAATCAAATACGTGTTTACAAAAAAAAATTCACACCATAATTGACATGGTGTAGCATATAATACAAAAACACAATTTTATTTTGTCTCAACTTTATGAAGGACTTTACACGCTGGTTTTTTACCATATTGATACCGAGGCAATCAATTACGTGTTTACAAGAAATTACAATACACAACCCATAACTAATTAATAATTAGTTAGGGAACAATTACACAATTTTAATTTACAAACATATTACATACCACTCAACAACTACTGTGTGTGATAATTCAATTTCTGTTATATAAGACTTATTCGAGTCTTTTTAATTTAAAAATCGAGAACTACATAATCCGATTTCTAGAGATTGACTTCCTTAAAAATAACGACACGTATTCACTGCGCAAGAAGGAGAAAAGAAAAAAAATTTCAGAAAAAAAAACAAATAATTGGTATGTAACCAATTAAATACAAAAACATTTGACATAATTTTCTATATAAGAGAATGTCTGAACAAAAACCACATACGGGGTTTCTCATTTGAACTATACAATTTATAACACAAGATATTTGAGTTATATTTACAAAATGGGTTCCTAATCTACCACTGATAACTTTAAGTGATGAAGAACGAAATCATCACTTCAAAAGTACAGGACATTTCTTACGCCGTTTCCTGTCAACGAAAAGAAGATTATATATACAAATATAACCTTAATTTGTACTAAAAATTGGTATATATTCTTAGTACAATAATTCCACGAAATATAAATTAAGTTTATTTTTCGGTCCCGGGCAGGATATTGAATGCTTAAGGCGGTTTTTTCCTTACTATAATAAAAAAAATTCCACTAAAACTTAAGGTTCTTGAATTTAACCCTCAATCAATGTAACGTGTCGTGTTTCGTAACGAAATATATACAAAAATGTATATTTTTAAATATAATTTTATATAACTTATGTAGTTATCTCATAACTACAACTTATATCTTCTATATCACATAAAAGTGTCTGAGTTTTGATTTATTGTTATTATTACTTTAAAACGAGTTATAGTTATGGAAGAGATAGGTGAAAAGAGAGAGAGAAAAAAAAAAAAATTATATTGTATTTCTATAAGATGTCTGCTAGCTAGTCAGAATCTCACAGAAACACAATAGAATAAACAGAGTGGCTACTATGCCAGCCAATAATAGATGTACTCAAAGATTCATGACGTCTTTGAGTTATAACATTGGATGACACATAGCACCCTGTTTATTTAAATAATATTATTAGAAATGCACGAAATATGTATTATAGTTTACATAATATATCGCATTAAACTGGGTGCGAGAATGAAATATACGTATCAACATGAAAGCGGCGACCTTTGACGAATTCATATTTATTATTATTATGCGTAAATATTGTCTGTTGCGACGCGGGAATGGATCCTTTGTCGGTATTTTAATAGTCGTGAATTATTAAGATATATCAAGTTACTGCTCGTAGCGTGTTTTATTTTTGACCAAACATTTATTTTCTGTGTAATATTTTTTGTTGCGAGTTTTTATTCTGTTCAATGATTTTATTTTCTGTAATATAACAACAAATTCAGCCCGATTAGTGACACGTATTAAGTGACATTGTTACCTAGTTTTATTATGTCTTTAATGTGAAACCTTCCTACAGTTTTTCCGTTTAAATCTTCTAGCTGGTACACCGTGCTAGAGATTTTTTGTTTCACCCGATTTTCTACAAAACGAGGCGCTAGTTTATTTGAGAAGTACGTCCCAGCTTTCGATTGTGCAAAGTTACGTCTCCATACGATGTCACCAATTCCGTAAGAAGCCAACTTGTGTCTTGTATTGTACCGAGCGGCACTCTGTTTATATGCTTCCGCCATAGAATCACTCACTTTGTCATAAATAGCTATTAGTTCTTGTAATTTTTCCGCGTATTCTGCTACTGTATCTGGTTGTTCGTCATTTCGACTACCAGACGAGATACGCCAATGTGAAGTTCCGTGTACTGTCTTCTCGAACCCGTGCATAAGAAAAAATGGGGTGAAACCAGTCGTAAGATTGACAGTATTGTTTATCGCCGCTTGAACCGTTTTGACGTGTTTTGACCACTGACGGTGATCATTGCCTACTAGAATAGCCAATGTAGTACCGATTGTTTGGTTATAGCGTTCCACTACATTATTCATAGGCGTATAGAATGTGTTGTAATAAATATCTGGGACGCCGTACTGAGATAAGAAGGCTTTAAAGGTGTTTGATATGAACTGTCGACCGTTGTCCATTATCAGTGTTCTAGGGACAGAGATTGGTAAGAAAATATTATATTCTAAAACTTCTATTATGGCTTTAGCCGTAGCATGGCGTAGTGGGAATAACCAACAGTATTTAGTGAAAACGTCTACCACACTTAGAATGTGAAAGTTACCGTCATAACCCTTCGGGTATGGACCTATCAAATCTATGCTTAAACTCTGCATTGGTCGGTCGACGTTCTTGGGATGCGACATGTACCCTAAAGCTGGTTTCGTTGAATGTTTATAAGCCTTACAAGTATTACAACGAGACACTAACTTCTTCACATCATTATACATACCGGGCCAAAAATTTCTTAATGATAATTTTTTAAAGGTTTTAAACACGCCTGGATGTATTGACGTGGAAGAATCATGACAATCCGATATTATAGCTTGCCGGTCTTCTACAGGGGACACTAATTTCCATTCGTAATCTTCTTGTAAAGAAAAATCAGCTTTGCAATGTTTAAACAACTTATTTTCTTGTATCAGGAAGTTAGGACAATTTTGTGGGGTATCAACGCATTTTTTATAAAGTTCTGTGTACCATTTGTCTTTAGTATTAGGCGCGCTTAATAATGAGTCTAGCTGAGTAATTTCTATACGTGAAAGTGCGTCCGGTACTATATGCAGAGAACCTTTACGGTGAATAATATTAAAATCGAATTGAGACAAACGAGTTGCCCATCTGGCAAGTCTTCCTGAAGGATTTTCTAGTGACATCAACCACCTTAAACTCGAGTGGTCTGTGACTACTGTGAACTTCGACCCTTCGACGTATGAACGAAAGTTGTACACGGCGTCAAGAATGGCTAATAATTCGCGCTCTGTGGTGCTATAATTTTTTTTCCGCTTTTGATAATACTCTCGAGTAATATGCTACAGGGTGTTCTGCGTCTTCGAACTGTTGAGAGAGACATGCTCCGATTGCAAAATTTGAGCTATCGCATTGTATTATAAAAGGTAATTTAAAATCAGGACAACTTAATACCGGTGCCGAGATCAATGCATTCTTCAAGGTGGAAAATGACTTTTCTACTTCATCATTCCATGTATAATTAGGTAGGTTCTTCTTACCCCCAGTTATATGAGTTAAAGGTGCGGCAATGTTTGAAAAATTGTCAATAAAACGTCTGTAATAACTACATAAACCTAAGAATGATTTCACCTGTTTTGTATTCTGAGGACGGGGAAAATTCTTAATAGTTTCAATTTTCGCCGGGTCTGTGCGGAGACCTTCCCTGTCTATAACAAAACCTAAGTATTTTAGTCTTGATTTACAAAATTCAGATTTCTCTATATTTAATGTTAATCCCGCATTCTTAAGTATACCACATACTTTTTTAAGAAGTTCAATGTGTTCTTCAAAAGTTTGCGAAATAATAATTAAGTCATCTAAATATGCAAAAAGGTTTGGTTCAAATTCTGGACCGAAAAGAGTGTCTACCAGACGTTGTAACTCACTTGGAGCATTTCGTAAACCAAAAGGAAGTCTTACAAACATAAATGTACCTCTACCTGGTACTACAAAACTGGTTTTTTCGCGTGACGACATGTGTAATGGAATCTGCCAGAAGGCTTTAAGTAAGTCTAGCGATGTTATGAAATTTGCATGACGAAGATTGTCCAAAATACGATGCACATTTGGAAGTGGGTAAACCTGGGCTTTGGTAGCCATATTAAGACGTCTACTATCAAGGCAAAACCTTGCAGTTCCATCCTTCTTGGGTACCAGTATCACTGGATTTGACCAAGGAGATTTACTTTTTACGATCACGCCTAATTCTAACATTTTGTCAACTTCGTTTTCTAGCTGCTTCAACCTCACAGGAGATAAGGGGTAATAGCGTTGTTTAATTGGTAAACCTTCGGTTTCAATAACATGTTCGATTAAATTCGTTTTACCCAAACCGCGTTTAGCAAAAGATATGGATTGAAATTCCTCCATTACATCACTAAGTGATTTCATTTGTTCCGGTGTAAGATCGTTTTTAGATTTTACAACATTAACCTCTGAGATAGAAGTGTACGAAATATTTTGTTCCGACGTGAATAAATTCGGAGCAATGTTAAATTTCTTCCAGAAATCGATACCTAAAATGATTTTTTGACCCAGTGAGGGAATTATTACGAACTCTATAGTTTGTGATATACCATTATAAGTTATTGGAAGTGATATTTTTCCCAACACTTCCTGTCTCTTGTTATCTGCCGTTGTAATTAACAAGTTGCAGGGTGACAACGTATAAGAAGAGAAATGTTTGTGTAAATCGCCTCCAATACAAGACAAAGATGCTCCCGAATCTAATAAACCTGATAACATTCGATTTTTGACATAAAATGTTACATGCGGGCGACCATCACCGCTGCAAGTTACATTCCAAGCTTCTAGGGAATCAGTATACGAAAATAATTTTACATAATTTAGCCAGTCATTCCATTCTTTTTTCCTAGTGTTTAAAGATGGCTTTGAATTAGAATGACCGTCTACCAGTTTTTTTGATTCCTATTACATTGAAACGGGGGTGGTTTTGACAAATCCGGCATAACATTTGCTCTGTTGTCATCCGGCTTTTTCCATCGCGGGCTACGGCGCGGGACACTACTATTGCTAACTGCATTACAATATTTTGCAAAATGGCCATTTTGATTGCATCTGAAACAAGCACGGTTAGCTAAGTCAGTCGACCTTTGTGTAATCATTGCTAACTGAGAGTTTTTATTCTGGCCAAACAATCTATTTTTGTTACGTAGTTGAGAATTATCATGATGAGTTTCATCCATGAGCTCACAACTTTTAACTAAATCGTTACAAGAGCTAGGTGCATTGTACGAGAAAAGTTTATTATATTTGTGTAATAAACCATTTTTAACTGTTAAAGCCAAGTCTTCCTCGGACAATGGAGATGTTAATTTATTATTCAAAGACGACATTAAATTTACATATTGTCTAACAGATACATTATATAACTGTTTGTAATGGTGTAATTTAGATTTAATTCTGGAATCACCTTCGAGAATTTTAGAGCCCGAGGCAGTATCGGTCTCAACATAACTCGAGACGGAATTGAATTTAATCTTGTCCATCTCGTCACATAACGACTGCAATTCCGTAACATTAGAGATTTCACGACCGATTTTTAATTGCGCATATACCGGCAGGAGACCTTTTGTGATTAATGATAGAAGTTCCGATTCCGGAAGAGGTATATTTAGTTTAGAATTTATCGCTAATGCCTCCAGAATGTAGTCTGACGCCCTCTCATGAACTTTCTGACTTAAATTAAATAACTTCGACTTCTCAGTTATTTGGAATGACGGGTTTTCAAATCTTTTTAAAAAAGCTATCTTAATTTCTTCCCATTTCAGGTTAGTCTTAAAAATTTTCCTGTAAAATAATAAAGCGGAACCGGTCAGCAAGTCAATGAACCCTCTAGCTAGGTCTTCCCAATCCACGCCTCTGGCATATTGTAACTCAGTAACTCTATCCAAAAAAACACGAACGTCCGTATTGCCATCAAAGGAAATTTTCCAATTATTTAAATTAACGATTTTCTTTTCGACGTATCTTAAATTGGTTCTATCAACGTTATGGTGCACCACAATCGGGTTTATCACATCGTGGGAACCGGAACTGCTTGTTTTAGGTGTCGTACTAACTTCTGGCGAACTTAAGGAAATAATTGGAGTTTCTGTGTTCAAATTAAGAGATGCATTATATGCCACACATTGTTCTCTTAGAGATGACACGGCTCTTTTTGGAACAATCCCTCTTTCTATTAACCATTTTTTTATTGATGACGCCGTCGCTTTTTCAAAATTTAAAATTCTACCAATATTGTGAGGATCCATGGTTTAATAATGGGAACGACCGGTAAAGTCTATGGATCTTAATTTAAAAACAACCAATACGATATTTATTAAAGAATGTGAATTAAAATAACTGAATTTAATCCTATCGCAAATTGACACTTGGAAGTTCTTTATAGTATTTGAATTATTTCAACTTATTATAATGAAACAGATAAGCAAAGCTTAACCTGACAAAAGGAATTATTTCTATACGAAACAATTAAATTGCATTTCAAAATTGAAATAACACCTCTATCTCTTGGAAACAACCACATTTAATGTTTATTACGCCGTAATTTCTCGTATTTGTTTATTGCGTATTTAGAAATTGGAACTGCGCATTACGACTACCGACGGCACCTATATACTGCGTACGTGTACCGGGCGACGGAACAAACACTCCCGGATCAGAAATGAATTATAACATACAGCTGTGGATAAAAACATTAATACACAAGAATATTACAGTAACACATAACAAGAAAAGACACATTCCATCGGGTAATTGACTATCCAGGTTGGGCGTCCAGTGTTACATTAGGGCTTATTAACGTAACTTATAGTTATAAGTTGTTACATTAGCATTCCAGCCAAGTAATATGCTATATATGAGTGAGTACACAAGCTGAGCTTGTACTCCAATCTTCAGGGTGTGGATTTATATATAGTCAATTTCCCAAATGAAACAAGTCTCTTGATATGAGTTTTTATTGTACAGGTAATACAGGTAATACAGGTTATCAAACAGATCTACAAAAGGTACATAGCTCTTTAAGGCCTGACTTGTTTCTAGCAATCTATTGACTCTAAGGGCTCTGATTGACAAAGGTATAATATTAGCTCACGTGTACTTTACGGTGGATGCGGTGAGACGGTCAGCAGGTGCCATAGGCAGGGGCCTAGGACGGAAGCCGAAGGACTGCCACCGGGGCACGCCACGCTGGACGACAAAGGACGCCAGAGCGGCGGCTGGAGGCGCAGAGACGATGGAGCAGGGCGGGGGCACTGGTTGGAGGGCCAAGGGGCTCCACACAAACAGGCTGGAGCGGCAGACGCCCAGGACTGAGGCAGGGGTCTATGAGTTCACTGTTCTCAGCCTGGCGTGGACGGTAGGAAGGGCGGCCGGCATCAACAGGCGAGGAAGAGCTGGAGCACGGGTCGGTTCGCCAAGGGGTTCTTCACGACCCGGCTGTGGTGAGCAGAGGTGTCTGGGCCGTAGACAGCATGTGGCCCGGACGGAGGAGACATGACACAGCTCTACAATGTAATGGTGCTGGTGATTCGGGGGATCCCTTTGAAGTGGAGAACTGGTACTCGAGAGGCGACACGCAAGGTGAAACAATTCCGCCGGTCCATTTTTACGGCGTCACAGATTTGAGCGGCAAAAGTTAACTCGGAACCAACACAGCATGTTGCAATCCGCGCGCTTCCCAGGGAACTGAGGCGTGGGTAGCTGGCCGCGAGTACTTGACCTGCTTTGGTCGCTCGCGGGGGGGGGCTTGTCCCACTCTTTGGCGCGTGCCCCATGCCCTTATAAGGACACGTTTTGCATCTTAGCCATATGATTGGTTGTAGGTACTTATAGGCCTACGTGACCAATATCAGGTCGGAGACATCGCGGATGTACGTGTATGTATTGGTGTTCACCCGATTGTAGACATGCCGAGATGCGTATATACTAGTGTGTTTACACGCTCTGGGTGTATGATCGAATTCCGGCAACGCGTGAGCATATACTTAACTTTGCAGTTAGCTCTTGCAAGCTTTGTGCAAACATAACAGTTGATATTAATTAGATCTACGGTCCAACTTCCCGGTTTTCTGTTAGAATAAACAAACGAAAGCCATTTCCACAATACCTGGAAATTAAATACAAATGGTGCCTTTCTTTAAAAACCTTTCAAAACTTTTACAAAAACCTTTTGTTGCTTTGTGTTGATTCCTCAGAAATTTTATTTTTAATTTCAATGTTTGCTCCTAAAACCTTTTTGAAGAATAATACTTAATTTTTTTTTGGCCAGGCATATTCTTAACTTATTATTTTATAATGTTTATTTCAAATAATATATTAGTTTTTTACTAATTTGTGATGAAGTATAATACACGCACGTATATTTTACCATGATTTTTCCAAATAAAAATTAAGATAGATTTTTTGAAATTACCTTGATGCCAATAATCGGCCACGTACTCATTTCTTTGTTTACTAAAAAATTGTGTTTTTTCGCCAGCAAAAAGGTAGAATAAAAAGCGTATTATTGTTTATTTGAGGGTTTACCCTCCCCAATAGACTCAATTGAAATGCTTCCATACTAGCTCAAATATCGGTGTTCCAGAGAAGCCCGGGAAAATCTGACTTGAATTAAGATTCTTGATTTTTTTAATAGTGACCAGCTGCTAATGCTGTACAAATCTCAATTACGTTTAATTTAAAATTTACGTAAAACTTTGGTTGCTGCCTCAAAATACCTGAAAATCTGTACTTAACTATGTAGTTAGTGCAAAGGAGGTTGATTGCCATCCCTAATGCATATTCGCAATGTAAGCATGCTGAGTCTATTCTAAAGGTATTTCAGTTGAGATTTCTATGTACACCGTTCACAGCTGTTGATGTCAGCTTCATGAGAATGGTTCGTTTTTTCGAGTCATTTTTGTGTAAGTCGGCTCGCATGCGGAATGCACCTGCTACCGGCATCGGGTTTTCATCTTTCATATAATCTCACTTTGGCATATGTAGGTCAACTGGGAAACACACGCGTAAATAACATCGCTAATGCAGATGATATGATACTTTTGTCGCCAACCATTAAAGTTATGAGCTTACAGATATGCGAAGAATTTGCCGCTAAACATTACATTGTCTACAACGCTATTAAATCTGCGTTGCTAGTATTTAAACTTATTACCTATCAGCCTAAAATAAACGAAAATAACAGAAAAATCCGAGTTCAAGTACTTGGGATGCATCATAGTAGCGGAGCAGCTCAACAATGATTCGGATATTGAGCGACAGGGAGGATTACTGTACATTAGGGCAAATATGGTCTCTCCGAGATTTAACAAGTGTAGACCAGAAGAAAAATGGCAACTTTTCACCAGATGCTGCACCAGTTTATACACCGTGGAGTTCAATACATACGAATACAATACAATCAAATGCATTTTGGATTGTCCCTCTACTGCAAAGCCACTGAGATGTTCGAAGAAGGACGCGTTTCCGGATTCCATGCCCTAATCAGAAAATGGATAACCAGCTACATCACGTGACTAGCTACGAACAAAAAAGTTCTTGTGATGGCAGGACTCAACTTCTGCCAGGATTCTATTTACAAGCGATGGGGCCGATTCCTGATGCCATAGATGTCTAAAAGTTAAACTGTAAATTAATTTTCTTTATAATATTATTTTGTATGTATTTTTTTATCTTATTTTCTATCTTACAATATTTTAATTATAACTTTATATTGTATATATTATAGAGACATGGAATAAAAAAGGCAAATAAATAATTCATAATCTGACCCGCATCAATAAATTCCTTCCTACAGCCCATATCTTAACCGAGTGGCGATATACTCGTAGTTCTCCTGTCTTGAGCTGAGAGGGGCGCTGTTCTGATTTGTGACATATATTGTTTTTTTTAAAGCTGCCGCTAACTGTTGAGTTGTTGCATCGAAATTCATTGCTGTGTATGAAGTTGGGCACACGGTGTGACGCGAAACTAGGGAGACCTTTTCTAAGTTTGTATGGGTTTAGAAACAGTCGCTAACTGTCGTCGCAACTAAAGTTGCAAGTGTGCGCCTGGCCTAAATCTCAGATTCAATTTTCGAATAGGGATTTGAACTAAATTTGGCATGTTGTAATATAATAAAACATACTGGATTAAGCAGTTTGAAAGCAATTTCACAGAGTTAATAATTTGATACTACCGAAGGTTTTTTGTACTTACGAAAAGAAAGTTGTTAAATCTTTTGTTGGTTTGTGAGTTTTACTAAGGATGAGTCAAAAATGTTGAAATTCTAGAAATAGGTGACCACCTTAAGGCTATGTACTTACTCTACGCTTTTAAAATAATATTTAGTCTAACCGCGTCTTGGTAATTAATCCAATTTTTGTACTTTAATTATTTGATATTGGTTTTACTTGAATACAGCTTTACAATTTGTATAATGAATAAACACAATAATTAAGAAACGCTTTTGGCGACGCTTGGAGATTTTCTTATTAAAATGTAAGAGTTGAAAGCTGATAGCTTACTTAACATTTTTCAGAGCGCTTTCTAGCGCGCCCAGAATACAAAAAAATCAATTCCTGCAATTAGTACCGTTTCTTATTTTATCCATTTAATTCAGTCACGTCTTTTTTGGAATAGTTGAAAGTAATTAGTAAAAAAAATTGGATAGTAAAAAAATGAATGCAAATATTTCATCTGTACTATGCTTGAAAATGTTTAATATGCTTATTTAAAATATTCAAGAATTCGGGAATCCGAGAGAGTGAAATTAAAAAAAACAAGAAAATGTGATAAACGGTACAATAAATGTAGACAATTTGTCTCGACGCCATCTAGTGAGAGAGTTAGCACTTACAATGCCTTTCTCATATAAAATAAAATTGGTTGTTTCAGGTGAAAAAAATGTAACAAGCAGTAATTGTTGAATGAAACACTAGTATATATTGAATTATTTCGCGGATAAGAGATAAGCCGCCATAGCTCAGTGGTCAGAGCTGTCGACCGGAAATCGAAAGGAAACGGGTTCAAGTCCCGTTGGCGTCATGTATCTTTTATCAGGAGATTGTTCAATGTGGTTGAGTGTTTCAGGCTAATAATTATTGCTTATAAAAATAAATATAAAATTAATAATAAATCAACATTTGGTTCTTTCCTGTAATCATTAAATAATTTAAATTTAAAAAAAAAGGAACATATATTTTTAACTCAACCTTACCTTTATATTTTCTTATCTTATGTAATTTTAAAATGTAACTGTAACATGATTCTATTATAACTATTTTTTACTCAAAATAATAAAATTAAAATACAAAAATTTTAATAATTAAATTAAAATAATTAAACTAAAATAATTAAATTAAAATTATTAAATAAAAATAATAAACTTTAAATAATTGAATTAAAAAATATATTCAAAAATTATTAGATAAAAATAATTTAAAAAAAAAGTATTTAATAAAATAATTAAATACACATAAATTATTTAAATAACATGTGACTGGTAAGACTTGGCCGTAAGAAACCTAAAAATTAATTTTTAAAATTTTAAATTTAAAAAATTAAAAAGCTAGAACTTTTTGTTTTAATTTAATTTAAATTGTGTGTCCATTCCACGGGAAAGCATTCAAAATAATTCTTAGTCAAATCAATCTATTTCTCTTCGGCCAGAATATTATGATTGGCTCCTTGTAAAATGTATTGTACACAAACAAAGTATTGAATCCCGTAAGTCTAAACTTAAGACGAAGCTTAGTGCCAAATCACTATTTTGATTAATTTTTAAAAAGAATTGGTGTACATTATGAATACCAAGAAATATGCTTTAGATAAATTGAAGGTTTTCCTATTGCTTCGCTTGAGTAGAATACAAATAAAAAAATTAATTACTGTATAAAAAATACAAATACAAACAACAACAATTTTTTTTTTCAATAGAAATGTATGAACGCATAAAGGAAATAACTTTTAAAAAATACAGTATTATAGCTAAGATTATCTGTGGCAGTTTCATTTGATTAACTTTTTTGCTTTCTTATAGAATTATTTAAAAAATAAATAAAACCCAGTTTTTTGCTTGAAATCGCACGTTTCTAGACTACGTTTGTCAAGCCATTTTAATGTTTATTACCTACGATATAAGGTATACCAAGAATATATACATTTTTGGCTTGTAGCTTCCTTTTAAACTACAGGACGCACAGTTTTTACCCGCGCTGTGCAAGCAGGTTCCGTACATAGCATCGGACTATCCCAATGTGTTTATTACCACGACATTATTATCGTACGGCGTGATATAAACATAGGTGCTGTTTCCTATCTTCATTATTAGTAATGCTTCCCCATAAACGACTTTGTACTTAAAGTGTACCTCGCATAAGATAGGTTTTAGTGTAACAATTTATTATGTCTTGTGAAATAAGGAGCACTTAGAAGGAAGAGGTAGAATAGGGTTCACATCGTGATGCATTAAAAGCAGAATTCACAGTACCTACCCATCTAACTAACCATCACGCCGTTTCCCCGCAGGGGTGGGCAAAGAGGACGGACCGCCAAAGAACTCGGTCACACGATACACTTCTTGCCTCATTCACATTTATACGTCGTCCCATACATATTCTTCCATTATTCTGACAAGTATCTGATTCACTTGATCATTCCATGTCTTCCTTGTGCATCCTCGATTTTTTCTGCCATTCTTTCTTCGTTTAATTGTTCTACATAACCAAACTATCTAAGAGTCCCTTTATCAATTTTACTATTACGCTTACACCAGTCTTGTATTATTTGCAGATTTCCACATTTACCACACGATCATTTATGGTTTTAACACACACGCCTCGGAGATCTCATTTCTACTTGATTTTTCTAATTTTTAATTGATCGCAAAAATGAAAGGTTGATGTAAGCGTAATGAAAAAGATTATGAAAGGGACGCTTAGATGGTTTACGCATGTAGAGCAAATGAACGAAAAAAGTGTGAAAGGAGAATATATGACGTAAACGTGAATGGTAGAGACGTTGGGGACGTCCGTGGAAGACATGGCACGAACAAGTAAATCAGATAATGTGAATGACTACCGCTGCGGGGAAACATTGTGATAATTAGTGAGCTTGTTTGTTACGATATAAATTTTCATTCTTTCTGTATATATATATTTTTCATTACTAGTTTTTTCAAAGTATTAGTAATAAGAGTAAAATGCTTTCAGATAGTTCACTATAATTCTCGGGATTTCAATTCACTTCAGAAGTACCCTTTTATTTAAAAATGTTAGTCTATTGGCAATCAGTAAGATCTTAAGAACAAATGCTAATAATTTTACTTCAATGAACAGCAAATAGAATAAAGAACAAAGGATATTCAAATAAAAAATTGAGAAACATTTTAACAAAATAATAAAATGCTTTTGGGTGGGCTGCAAGGACAAACATATAAGTCAGACAAAGGAAATATGGAAATTAACAATTCGCAAACGTGATGTATTGTTCGAATGACAATTTATTACTTCTATTATCTCGTACAAACATGATCCTTATGGCGAAGCTTAATTTTAAATCTCTATTTTCGATTAATTTTTATAACGGATTGGTTTACATTATGAAACGTTTCCCTTGAAAAGAATTCAAATAACTATTTTAGTTACTCAATATAAAACATAAATGTAACTACTAAAAAATGTATTTTTTCAATAGAAATGTATAAACGCATGAATGAAATAATTTAAAAATACAATATAATAGCTAAGATTATCTGTGACAGTTTTTCTTGATTAATTTTTGTGCTTTCTTACAAAATTGTTTACAAAATTAATAAAAAACCGCTTTTGCGCTTGAAATCGAGCGTTTCTAGACTCCGTTGGCCAAGCGATTTTAATGCCTATTACCTATATTAGTAGCAGCATCCTATTCTTATCCAACGACGGTTTAATGAAACAAATGACAATTCTACAAAATAGAGCAATGAGAACCATATTGAAGAAAATAGATACACAAAAATTAAGAACATGTTAAAGGAGTTAAATATCTTGTCATTTAAACAAATTATTTATTTTAATACCATATTTTTAATCTACAATATAATTAATGGCCATACGTCTAGTGAATTCCTAAGAAAAATTGATAAACTACAGAACAAACACACACATGAGACGAGAAAAAGAAATGAATTGAGACTCCCCTTCAGGAAAAAACACAGAGTCAAAAGTCATTGATGTACGGAGCGTTGAAGATATTTGGAGAGCTACCAGAAGAAATAAAATCAGTAGAAAACATAAAAAAATTTAAAATTAAATTACGAAAATATGTGATTGATTCATTTTAAACGTGTTACTATAATTATATGTAAATGTATATAAGGATTGTATTAGGACATAGATAACTATGTACCTACTTAAAATACCGCGATAAACAATAAACAATATATTCGTGACAATATAAGGCACATCAAGAATTGAGAGATTTTGGCATGTAGCTTCCTCTTATGGCACGGTATGTGCAAACGTTCAACAGCCTCGTTTTTATGACTCGTTCTTGAGTATAAATTTAGGGTGAAAAATAAATCAACTGCATAATAATCAATGAGTTAGTAGTATCGCACTGTCGTAAAGTACATGTATGTTTAAGTTCTTTTTACAAACCTGGGTACATTTTAAATTTATACATATTTAGCTAGAAGATTCTGACTCACATCGTGCATAGTACACTATGAATACATGTTGTCATATTATTATTTTCAAAACTTCGTGATTCAATTCAGTTTCTATTTCTAATATCAATTTGATCTTAGTCGAGGGAATTAAATTAAAAATGTTGGTTTTGTTACGATTATTAATTTTTTTCTTACAACATAGATATCACAATGAATTAAATATATAAATAAATAAAAAATCAGTTTGAAAAGGGAAGATTTTCCAAAATGTAAGTGAGAGGTGAAAAAAAATTTACACCTCTTGACCCGTAGTGTACTACGACCATCTATATATAGGTGCTTCAGAATTTACAAGCCGTCACTGCCATGAACAATAATGCTATCTAATTCGTCTCACCATAATCTTGAATCTCTCTTATACTCGAAGATGGCGAAAAACTCAAGATTAACCTAATCGCCATGTTTAAGTAAATTAAGATTATTAAAAAAAAAATTATTTAGACATGTAGTTTATCTAAACTTAATTAACGATTGGATGGAGAATTCGGAATTATCAATTTCATATGCACAATGCAGTACAAAACACGACAACTCAAGAGCAAAAAACTTGATTCTCCTCTCTGCCATTTGAATACCTATGAATCCGATGCAAGTCCAAATACTCCACACCAAAGAGAGTATTACACAGGTAGAAAATCTTCATGCTGTTGTGGAGCTCACACTAGGATAGTTCACTTGCACTCATCAAATCACAGAGACTTCTGAAGATTTATCATCTCCTGGCGAATGACAAGGCTAGAAATGTCAGTCAATTCCATAACGATTAACGTCGGACTGAACAACCTCACAGAGCAAGAGGTATTTGACGAACTGAATGCGGGGGGCGAACGCTTCAAAATTGCGGATTTGACAAATGTCACATCATAGCTCTCATTGGCGCATAACACTTCAAACCAACTGGAGAACCAATAGATTTATTTATTATATATTTGTATAGTGGAATAACTTATTGAGTAAAATCTTAAATTGCCATTATTAATCATTGAAGACAATATTAACCACTCAAACGAAAAACGTGAATAAGATTCTGTCGCATCTGGGAATTTAACCCAGAACCTTTTGTATTTCTCTGACTACTGACCTAATTAGAACATAACAACATCCGTCATTTTTAACTATATCATACTTCGACTATGAGCTACTAACAACATCTTCATGTCATTCATAGGAAGAAAAAATATTCGTTAATATGTACGTAACATACAAACATCTAGTTCCCTGGACTGTTGGACTATTCGGATCGGGTCGGTCCATCACCTCAACAAGGCAGTAAGGCACCTCCAGGCGCCCCGGCCCTGCGTTACTTCAGCGGCCACAGTCCAAAGCAGCCCCGCACAGCCTCTGAATTTGTTTCTCCCAACTGTGTCTGAGGAGGTATGAAAAACATATCTTATATAACAATTTGAATAAAATTTTTTAAACTTCTTTAGCTCCAGTAGTTGAGATCTTGGAGGCCGCGGTGGACAAGTATTATGAAAGGAACTCAACCCTGGAGTTGGGGTGTCACGTCAGACATCTCCCCACTACGGCTGTCAACTGGCTTCATCAGACTAGGGTGCTTAATGATGACACTCAAAGAGGAGGAATCAGGTCAGTGACAACTATTTGTATTTGTTAATTGTTGTGTAGTTGTATTAGCGAAGAGCAGGCCTAATAGCATCTTTCTACAACTTTCCACCGAGCAAGACTTAACGCACAATCGTAGAGCGTTTTTATGGCAATGATCTCTAACCCCGCGGCGATAATTTAAGTAGTGCCTTATGACTACGTCCATGAACACATGAGGTGTTTCATTCAAATACTGTGAACATCATTATTTGATGGAAGTATTTTAATGCACAACAATTATTAAAGTGTAGTGCTTTCTTGGTGACACGACCAACAAAGCAATACAAGACTTGTAATAAAGCCATGTATTATATATTATTATCGAATAAACTACGCCACGTATCCTTATCATAATTAAGGAAGAATAAAAAGACTTCTTCGATAGTTTTCATCATAGAATAAAGAAGATCACAAGAAATGTCTCGCGGACAAGTTTAGTAAATAAAATATTTGGCCGATTTTATTGAGCGTTAAACTTCCAATATAAAAAATATGTTTCACCATCTTTACCAAATTCAATTTAATGGATATCTACGACGTCAGGCGATTGTAAGTGAGAAAGACTTGTTAAATGTTCTAGAACCAAAAGGTACTAAGACAGTTGCGACATTTTTTTCATTTAAATTTGTGTGGATGTCACTTCTAGTTTTCTCCTTTATTCTATGATGAGCACGGATATGCTAACCCTCCAATTTGGTAAAAACCAAAAGAAGAAGCAAAAATCAAACATTTTTTCCATCAAGTCCAGGGTCCCATAATATAGGTGTACTTAAGTAATATACTGAGTCAAGCCCAAGGTCTACTTGAATAATATACTGTGTCAAGCCCGAGGTCTACATGAATAATATTCTGTGTCAAGCCCGAGGTCCACTTGAATATATATAATGTCAAGCCCAAGGTCTACTTGAATAATATACTGTGTCAAGCCCGAGGTCTACTTGAATAATATTCTGTGTCAAGCCCGAGGTCCACTTGAATATATATAATGTCAAGCCCAAGGTCTACTTGAATAATATACTGTGTCAAGCCCAGGGTCTACTTGAATAATATACTGTATCAAAGGCAATCAAGACAAATATGTCAATCCAAAGTGTCGTGAGAATCTCAAAAGAAGTTACTTTTTATTAATTCCTGAAAGCCCTCCCGAGTAACCATTCGCAGTAAATTCTCTGTTTTAATAAGCGTGTAAAGGTGTCGATTTGTTTCCGACAAGGAATCTAAATTTTAATTCGCGGCTTTATTTGAATCAATGGCCCCAAGGGATGCCGCTGTTAATTTTTTTTTTCGGTAAAGTTGGTTATTAAAAAAAATCATTTTCGTTAATAGGAGGAAATGTTTTCGTAGGAACTCGTAGGAGGTATTTAGTTGTTTATGCGCAGTTTTGCGTGGCAGTGGTAGATTCTTTCCGCACATCCTGGGTGAGCGATTACCATTCAAAATCGATACATTGTTGCTTTAAAAACGGCTATATTCAGTGACCAGATCTGAAAATCCAGATACCACCCAAATTCTTTCCTCCCCTTCTCCACTTTCATTAGACCTGGTTCAATTAACTCGTTATTGTTAAATTATTTATAATATCTTGGTCGTTTTCAGTGAAGCATCGACACACAAATTCATTCCGGTTTCAATATATATCTTTCCGATTTTATGTCCGGGTTAAATCTTCCCCATAGGAAAAACTAGAACCTTCCACACACTTTTCCACAAATGATCATCTAGTCAATCAACATTATGTAAGTGCATTATATAAGCAAAATAAATACAAAACAATACAAGAACAACACGTCAAATCACCAGAGATCAAATGGGAAAATAATTCACCGACTCCAGATATTTTCATATAAGAGGGTTCGGCTCGGTAGAACTCCTAACAGGGCCTATAAATCCTACTGATCCCTCAACATAAATATTAAAAAAATCTTTCGTTATCCTGCATGTATTTAAAATGAATGATTTTTGCATTTTTATGTAGAAATTTTTTGATAGATCTAATAAGCCTAAATTTTTAATGAGAGTGCTGGGTATAATGCCAGTAGCCGAAATAACAAATGGTAATATTTTTATAGTCTGAGAATGACAATTTTTTTTATCTCATTTCCTAAATCTGTGTATTTTCTTATTTTTTCATTAACAGATTTTAATACATTACAGGAATTTGGAATAGCGATATCAATGATATAAGTTATTTTTTTTAATTTTGTCATGTAAAACTATATCGGGTCTATTATGACTAATAGTTTGGTCTGTTAGTATAGTTTTATCATAATATATTTTATAAAATTCGTTTTCTAAAAATGAATTTGGTTCGTATTCATAATATGGTATTATATATCATGTTATGTTTAATAACCAAACTTTGGTGAATTATTTTTAAAACTTGATTGTGCCTTCATGTATCTTCGGACGGTGCTAATATAGAACATTTTCCGGAAAAGCCAAACATTTTCTACATAAATCATCAATTTGATTTGTATCTTTGATTATAATATGCTTCCTATAATTTTTAGTATTAATGACTCTATCCTGAATGGCAAGCATAAATCCTTCTATTTCTGCGCTCAGCTCTCCAATACTCAACCATTTGTTTGACGAAAATTTTATATATCATGACTATCATTATTGAAATATTATTATGTATTATGCATTATTACAACATAATATGTCAACATAAAACAATATTTAGTTCAACAAAATCTTTATCTCTTTAGAAAGCGGAATAATATTGAACTTCTTGGTAAATTTTTTTCATCCAATCATTTTTCTTTCAAAATATATTATTTATTCAGTAAGATTTTTTCTCAATTTATTTTCATTTTATCCATCTCTATCAACTCGCTTACTTCTAGCAACATATAAAAAATAAACACTTCACTCTATGAGTCTTGTTATCGTATATGTTTTGACAAAAATCCTTGCTTTATTCCACTGTCGGATAATTTAATTGAGTCTTTCCAGTTCTGTCTATGTATTGACACAAGTTCGACTTTAAGTCTATTTTCTCCATCGCACAGCTCTTTTTGTTTCAATCAAATGAAGATTCTGCTTATTGCTTTTTAAATACAAACATTTCTTCTTTCTTTTCTTGTCTTGTCTTCTTTTCTTCATCTTGATTTTTTTCACTAACTTTTTTTTCTTTGTTGTTACACTATTGGACTAGTCCAACAAAAATCTAACAGTGGCGTGCCATTACTTATGTTTTAATGATATTTAAATTATTATTTTCCGGAATATGAGGCAAGTTAGTGCAATTTCACACATTTCAAATAGCGCAAAGTTTTTTTTATATACATACGAATATTTATGATTTTTGCAACTTTCCATAACAGGAATATTAAAGATTTTTTTTTAAATATAGGTATGGTGAAATTTAAATATTGTTTGTGTAATTTTCGGGCCATTCCGATAAACGAAGTTGTCCAAATTTCACGCCATCACAGTAAAAAAATGTCGATGGTAAAAAAAAAATTCAGGAAATAGTTTTTTAATAAATTAATTAAAAGACTTTGTTTTTACCACGATAATCTTTATTTTTTATATAAAGTCAACATGTTTCGAGAACGATGTTCTCTTCATCAGGACAATTAATGTACTAAAAACTAAATTGTCAAGTATATAGAGACAGGTGTGGGTAGAAAAGGAAGTAGTGTGGGGGGGGGGGTTGAGGGGAGGGGTGAGAGGTGGAAAGGGGAGGTGCTTAGAAGATCAAAGACAAAAAATTATAATGGAAATATGTTTAAGACAGGGTTATTCACAAAATTAGTTTGATTATTAATAATATTTAAATTTCTATTGACATTTTTCCTAATTTCTAATATTTCTAAAAGGTCTAACTGAAAACCACTAACATTTTTTTTTTCCATTATTTCTGGCTTTCACCCTTCAAGGGTGTTCTTGGCCATCATTTAAAATTATTGAGAAAGGTGTATTGAAAGGTGAATTTAAATATTAATTTTATTTAAATAGGCAAATTCCAAAATTATAATGAAAATTGGAGTCGAGTTCAGACTTAAAAGAGATGAAATGTTGAATGGAGGGGAGGCAATTTTATTTAAGGCTTGATAGAAGAGAGGATATTTGTTTAGAGAGGGACAACCAAAAAATATGTGATCTAAAGTTCCCACTTCTAGACCACAGAATGTACAATCTGGGGAGTCAAGGACGTGAATTTTAAAAAGATGGGAAGGAACGGAACAATGTCCGATCCTCATTCGAATAAGTGAAGAAATTTCTTTTTTGGAAAAATGAGGGAATTGCTGAAACCACGGTTTTGATGGTATAGTCCTTTGTATTGAGGCATAGCAGGCTCCCTTGGATTGACTAGCAATGTGCCAATACTCTGACCAAACATTGCGGGATCTTTCTTTGATGATGGAAAAAATGTCAGATAAGGGAATGTGGTTTACGAGGGTAACAACAGGGTTGGACGCTCCTTGTTTTGCCAAGGCATCCGCAATATCATTACCCATGATACCAACATGTCCAGGAATCCAAATCAGAGTTACAGATTTACCAGAGCTTTGAATGGATGCTATCATCTCTCGAATAAGGCATACAAAATGATCATCAGGATGAAGAAGAGGACTGGATTTAAGTTTTTGGAGGGAACTGAGAGAGTCAGAGAGAACGAGGGAATGTTCAAAATTATTTTTGATTATATATTTGAGAGATTCTATTATTGCAATGCACTCAGCTGAAAATATTGAAAATTGATTTGAAATTGAATGAAATATTCTATCATTAGAATTATTGTGGTAAACGTTAATACCTATACCACAGTTAGGAGAGTCGGGAGATTTGGATCCATCAGTAAATAAAAGAGAAAAGTTGGGCCATTTAGATAAAATAATGTCATTGAACATATTATTGACAGTTCGGGCCGGGAGATTGGAATGACTTTTAAAGATTCCAATCCCTTCTAATATTGTTGGGGATAGGGTGACGTGACTATATTTTAGTTTGTATAAGGGAAGTAGATCATTTTGGATGATGTGGAGCTCTGAGAGAGACTTAAAATTTTTACAGATGTCAGGAATAGGTTTAGTTGAAGCTCTGATTGTAGATGAATGGTTTGAGTCAATGAACAACGAGACGCTGGGGATAACCTGATGACATTTAGAATTTAAACATTTAAGAACAAATTTGTCAGCAAATAGTTGACGCCTTAAATAAAGAGGAGGATCAGAACATTCTACTTGAAGGGAATTGATGGGTGACGATTGCATCGCTCCAGTTATTATTCGCAAAGATTTAGATTGAATTTTGTCTAATTTATTAAGTACATTTTTTGAGGCAGTACTAAAAAGTGGGCAGGCATAGTCGAGATGGCTTCGAATAAGTGCATTGTAAAGCAACTTAATGCAAGTAGGGTGAGCTCCCCACCAAACGCCAGATAATGATCTGATGATATTTAAATTTTTTTCGCATTTAGTAACTAAATTATTAATATGGGAAGACCATTTAAGTTTCCTATCAAATGTTACTCCCAAAAATTTTACTTCAGAAGCGTTGGAGATTGGAGAATTTTTAAATAAAATTTGAACGGGGGGGTTTTTATGGCGGTTTGAGAAGGTGACACACTGAGTCTTTTGGATTGAAAGTTCAAGACCATGTAACGTGAGCCATGTGCAAAGGGCATTCATGGCTTCGTTAAGATATTTGACGGCAAGAGGGATGATTTTGGATGATAAGAAGAAAGCTATGTCATCTGCGAACTCGATAATTTTTATTTGTGGGGGAATAGTGACATGCATATCATATGTGTATATATTATACAGTAAGGGGGACAATACATCGCCTTGTGGTAAACCCTTCCAAATAGACCTACTTTGAGGAGAAATATCTGGAAGTTCAATGAAAATTTTTCTATCTAGAAATAGATTAATAATTGATTGGACAAACATGGGGGGAAGGCCAAGGCCTAGAAGTTTTTTTTTCAGGATTGGGATGGAAACATTGTCAAAGGCGCCTTCTATATCTATAAAGACGGCAAGACAAACTTCCTGTTTAGAAATTGATAAATTAATATCAGTGCTGATGATGGCAAGGTTATCCTGAGTGGATTTTTTTTTCCTAAATCCAAATTGAGATGGAGAGAGAAGCTGTTTACTCTCGACAAAAAATTCTAATCGGTTTTTAATTAATTTTTCATAAAGTTTACTGAGGGTGGATGAAAGAGCGATTGGCCTGTAGTTGGATCCAAAATTTGGAGATTTGTTTGTTTTTAAAATAGGGATGATTATTTGAGAACTCCAGTCATCAGGCATTATACCAGTCTGGAAGATTTTATTTAAGATGCTTGAGAAGTGGTTTAGAACATTATCATTACTATTTTTGATTATGCTGTAAGGTATACCATCTCTGCCTGGAGATGAGTCCTTGACTGTTGATAAACAATTTTTTAGCTCAATTAAGGTGAATGGAGAGTCTAGCCAATGATTAGACATGGGAGTATTATAGATGGGCGTTATTTCATCTAAGTTAGGAACAGAAGGGGGGGCAATTTTGTCCAAGAATTCATCTATCCATTTAGAATGGGACGCTCGAGGAGATGGTGAACTGAAGGAGGATCGAAATCTTCGGATCATAGACCAAACTTCCGAAATTGGAGTGTTCGGAGATACTGAACTGTAAAAGTTGTACCATCCGGATCTTTTTTTTGACCTCAATACCCTTTTGGCATTGGATTCAGCGTTTTTGTATATAAGATAGTTCTCCATAGTCATATTGTAACGATAGGAAAGAGATTTAGCTTTCCGAATTCTTACTACTTTGGAACATTCCTCATCCCACCAGGGAGTTGGAGGGAGTTTTTTGAGAGATTTAGTTTTAGGGGGAGGATTTGATTTATTTATTGCAGTTATGAGCATTGATTTGAAGTTATTATAATCATCTTTGACCGAAAATATATGGGTGGCGGGTGAATTTAGTAGGAACTTGTCCATATGAGAGTTAAATTCATCCCATTTGGTGTGTTTCGTTTTAATCTTTGTCGAAATATGAGACTTGTCCGATTGAAAAGAAGTTTGATAAGTAATGATGATCGGGAAATGATCACTGGAGCAAGGGTCGGGGGACACCACCCACGAGGAGAGAGAAGCCAGACTAGTAGAACATATCGAGAGATCCACTGCACTGGGGTTTGTGCTGGGGCGTGAGATCCTAGTAGGAGATCCGTCATTCAAAAGGAAAAGGTTGGATTGATCTAGGAAATCCATCACACTTCGACCATCTCGGTCGGAGAAAGCAGAACCCCAGACGGGGGAATGGGCATTAAAATCGCCTAATATAAAGAAAGGAGGGCTTAGTTGACTTAGTTGACAATTTGCAACCAAGTTTGTTTATTGAAGTGGGCTGTTGGGGGAAGATAGACTGAAATAAAGGATGTGTCCTTTATTTTAGCTGCAACCATTTGGAAGTCAGCATTGGGGGGTTTGATATTATTTATTGGGGAAAATGATATGGATTTTTTAATAAAAAGGGCAGCACCGCCGCCCGAACCTTCCGGGCGATCGTCGCGGAGACAGGAATACCCTCCCACATTAAAGTGGGTGGATGGAGTAAACCAAGTCTCCGAGATAGCAGCCAAAGAAATAAAGTTGGAATTTAATAGGTTAAGGAGATCAGATTTGTTAGAAATAGCACTTCGGCTATTCCACTGAAGTATTCTGACATCCTGAAGAGCCATTTTGAATAAATGATTTTAATGTGGAAATAATAGTAGCAGCGTTGGACGGTAGATTAGTTTGAGAAGAAATAAGGTCAATTAGAAGCATAATAAGAGTTTGGATAAATGAAGAATTGTCTTGGGAGAGTTTTTCAGAAAGTTTAAGAGAGTTCATTGGGGACGGATTATAATTATTTGCACACCCATTTGTGGCATTTGAAAGAGGTGAACCATTGGGATTTAAGAGCAGTGAGTTGTGTTGTTGCTGATCGTATCCAGGAGCCGGTTTAGAGATAGCGTTTTTGTATGTGAATTTAGTTGAACGAGAAGAAGTTGTTGTAGTGGATGGAAGAGGGTTGGATGAGGAGTTGCTGGATAAAGCCTCAGCAAATGATTTTTTGACAGGCGGGAATAATTTAGAAGCCTGCAGAAAAGACAAGTTCTGAGAGGCCATTGAAATTTAAAATTTTTTTGGCGAGATTGTTCTGGGCAAGATGTGTTGATAGCTGTATGTGAGCCTGAGCAGTTAAAACATTTAGGTGAGGAGGAAGAAGGACATTGGTCAGCTGCGTGGTTTTCTCCACATTTAAAACATCTGGGTTGAGATCTGCATGCAGCTTTGGTATGACCAAAACGGCAGCAATTGAAACATTGAGTGGTGGGATATGTATACATTTCAACTGGTAATGAGTTGAAGAATAAATATATATGGGAGGGAAGAGATTGACCTTCAAAGGTGATAACAACAGATTGGGAGGGCTTCCAGGTAATTATACCCTCAGAGGAGTCCTTGTAATTTAGCCTCCTGGCTTTTATGGGATTGCCAATGTAATGGGGGGTTGAAAGTGAAGACAGAATTTCTTCGATGGACAGATCGGTCGAGATACCTCTGACCAGGCCCATGCGAGTGACATTGAAAGTAGGGATATATGCCTTGAACTTTGAATTAGATGAAATGAAGATATTTTTGATGAAACTGTTGGCAGCTGGCCCTGAGAGGAATTCGACGGAGATTCGGAAGCGACCCTCGGCTTTTACACCTCCAGGTTTGATTGAAAGATTCTTGCTATTTGATAGGAATTTGCCAAATTCGAGAGGGTGGATGGTTTTTCCTTGCTCAGTTTTTTGGGCGTATGCTATGAATGGGCCACGGGAATGAGGAGAATAAAAGTTTGTTGGAGGAAGTTGAGAAAGTGCTGGTGGGGACAGTGAAGTCGAAGGCGAGTCAAGTTTTATTGGGGAAGAAGGAGTAAATTTCCTTTTTTTGGTAGAAGTCAATATGACAGAATCACTGTCAGAAATTTCTACATTTTCCCCGTCTGGGGGGTCTGGAGAGGGATCTGGGGGCTTTGTAGGGGGTCCAGGAGGGAAATCTTCCTCCATTATTCACAACAGTAAACAACTACAATAATAGTATGAAAAATGACAGAAGTAAAAAAGTTTATAAATATCTGGAAATCAGCAGCGAAAAGTGACTCCTGGAAGATCAGGAGGGAGAAGAAACCTCAAGGCACAACACACTACACTTTTTTTTGCCAGAAAACAAAAAAGAATGGTAAAAATTAATTTTAGATAGAGCAAAACAAAACAACTGATGACAGCCAAATGTTATTGTTGCAATCTGTCAACCACTAACATTAGTGTGTAAAATTTTAAAACCAGTATTATGTCAAATGAATGGTTGAATTCAATTAGATGGTTAGCAAATTCCGAATAATTATTGCTATTTAGACATCTCAAATGTTCCTTAATCCTTGTTTCAAAATTTCTGCAAGTTTTAACTATGTAAAAATGGTTACAATCATTGCAATTCAATTGGTAAACTCCGGATTTTTTCATTTTTAAGTCTTTGTCCTTGTTATTTAGAATACAATTTTTCAATTTATTATTCGTATAAAAAGCTGGCTGTATTGTAATAGGAATTTTTTTCCCTATTAAATTAGAGGTTTGATGATTTACAAACAATATTTTTCTCCATTGCTTTTTAATATTATCCCTAAGCAATGGGTAAATGTAGGACAAATGAAATTTTTTCTTATTTTTTTGTTTAGTATGTCGTCTTTTAATTTGGAGTTATAACCATTATTAGATGCTATTAAGGCGATGCACTACGTCGTGTAATATTTTGAATCGAGCCGTTATCAATAACACACTTTACTTAGATGGCAATAAGGCTTAAATTCGTGCTTAACACCATCCACCTGTTTTGATTTATGCAAGAAAAAAACATGACCAAAAAGTGCCTTTTATTTTATTTGGTGGATGTTCACGCACAAATATTTAAAATTTTTTCAATCGTTTTATAAATAACTTAATTTGACACATTATACAATAAAACCATAACCGGAAATGGTTTCGTAAGTAGGAGATTTCGAACTTTAAAGCAGTTTTCATAGGTCTTATACATTATTTTTTCTGGGCTTATAAAAAGACTTAACTAAAAAATACTCGATTATTTCAAAGGCCAGGATGTATTCTACTCGCAGTATTTAATTAAAGCATCTGAAACATTTCTAGGCGAATTTTCAAACCGAAAACACACCATTTTGCATCGCCCTAAATTTACTGAACAGTAGGTTATTTTCTGACCTTACCAATTCTTAAATTCAAAAGAATGGTCTTGAAGTTATCGTACTGGTCCAGGGTGGAATTCAATAGAATGAAACCAATTATGATGGTAGCATCGCAAATAAATAATTCTAAGGAATACAGCTTAATTGATTTTAATTTGTTTCAGTGTCCGGATAGAGGCTGTAGCGGGAGGAGCGGACAGCACGCTGCAGGTAGCGCGTCTGACTGCCAGCGACGGGGGCAGGTACACGTGTTCCGTCAGGGAGGGGCTACAGGCATCTGTCAACGTGCACGTGCTCAATGGTTCGTTATCAGTTCTCACTGTTTTCTCTCAAGTATTGGAGAAGCAGTCGACTTAAAATTAGTGTGAATTAAATTTTAAAATTAAAAATAATGGACAGAAGAGACATCTCTTGTCAGTTTTGTATAGATAGTGAAAACGAATTACAGTCATCTTTGCATTAATCAGATGGATTCATCCGAATTATATAATTTGTCGAAAGAGGTCGATTTAAGACTAAAACGATATAAATATTTTTGGCAGTACGTTTGGAATTACAATGTGCTAATTCATCATTTATTAAAAATTCTACTCTCTTGAGAGCTGGTTGACATATTATAATCTCATAGTGCGAATGCAAATATTATTGTGCCGATTTGCCGTCTGCTGCCGAATTTGAAGATCAAGGAGCTAAACTCAATGCGAGTGCTACTTTTTGGTGAGTCTTCTGTTTTTGTGTATTTTGGTGGCTGGTTAATAAGTTGTTACATTTACTGCAGAGTGAATTTAATAATCAATCCATTTTTTTCATAGGGAATTAAAATATTCCCTGATGATCTGTGTGATTACAAGCCAGATCATCACCAAGTATGTTTGTGGAAAATTCTAATCCATTCAATCAGTGAACAAGCAACTTTCATAATAATGGGCCTCTTGTTGTTTTATTTTATTTTAATAGTGTGAAATACTACAATTTAACAGCGATTGCTGAGCATATTTTGAGTTAAAAACTTAAATGTTTTTTTTTGCTGTCTGTTGATATTTTTTCAATTAAAATAAAATTTAAAATTCCTTCACAGGTTGCCACTGGGTAGTTGGGTACAGATCGCGAGTCAAGTGGGTTCCATGATAACTAACACAGTGACAATTCGACACATAAAAAGTGATATAAAGTCATTAGAAACGATTAAATTTTTTTTTGTTAACCTAACCCAACCTACCCTACTTAACCCAGTTAATAATGTTTTTGTTTCATCACTTTCCATGGCTTTATATAACTTTTTAAAGATGTGATTATCATTGTGATGATTTAACCGGTCACAGTCAAGTGGTATGCATTCCGTCTCTTTCCAGCAGCACTGAGACAAATGAGACAGACCTCGTATCACGTATTTCCTCCAGGGTTGCCTGCGCAGTATTAATGTAAAAATAAACCTTTGTTCTATTGGTTTTACCAAACATATTATTATATTCTTTACTGTCTCCCTATTCCCTTCAAAATATGTATTATCAAACAAATCTCATATGGAGGCATTGCATTTTGAAAATCGAAGAAACTATGAATATTTACACTATTAATTTTTCACCGAATAATAAATAAACAAAAAAATTCAAATGTTTTTGGTTTTCACCCTTCAAGTTATTTAAAATGTATGAATTTGACTAAGGAATTGAACTTTGTCCTAGGAGAAAGCCTAGCAGAGTTGCAGCAAACGGCCGGTGTATCAAGAATTGGACCCTTTCGGCCTGCAACCTTGGCATTGCTGTCTTTGACTAGTTTCCTGCTACAGCAAATAACGAATTACTTATCCTATTCTAGCAATACGCACACTTTTTCTGTGTCTAGAATCTGTCCAAGATTATAGTTTAAATTTTACTTCCTAATAAGAATCTATTTAATATTGTAGTTTTTATTTTAACTTCTGAAGGTAATAACCATTTACGTACTTTGAGTCCAAAAAAATGCCCATAATCTAAAATAGAGAAATGTATGGGATGGTTATATTTTATTAATAATGATATTTTCTATAATTCCATGAAGAAAGATTATTATTTCATTAAATTATTCCACTTTATTATAAGATCACAGTGAGAGTTTATCAAGAAAAAAAAACTTGTGAAGTCGTTTTTGTACTCTGTAAGGACAATTTTTTAAAATAAATGTTAGTTTTATAATACTGGATTTTATCATTTCTTCACTTTTGTTTGGTGGAGATGGAATGATTCATCATTGAATAAAAAGTAAAACAAAAAATATTATGGTTTTGGTCAAAATTACTCAGAAAAAAATCTTTGTGCAAAAGGAAGAAAGGTGAGTCGAGATTTTGTGAAATAAAATGAACACATTCAACTCCTTGCCGCAACTTATAAATATGTGATCCTTTCAAAATATTATCCGTTAGAGTGAATTTTTTTATTTTTAAATCATCGATATATAACTATAAACTATTTAAATTAGTGAATGTTTTAAATGCTCTAATTTTTGCATATAACATGTAACTTAAGGGAATTTTCGTGTATTATAATCCGATTTCTTGACAAATTCTCAATTTATCTTTTAAATTCTTTCTTTGGTTACAAGTCGAAGCGAATTATCATTACTTCATTGTGATTTATTTTTGGTGTATTACGCATCTCAATTCACACTTCTAAAATATTTCTAGAATATAGAAAAAATCTATAACCACTATTTTTGCGAAGAACGTGATTTGAACTCCGGCTTCCTCAAATAGCCGAACAACTTATCTAAACCACTAAGCTATTGAGACAACCTCTAAACACTCCGTGGTGGAATAGCATCATTAATTTTAAAGACTAAATTTTTTGCTCGTATTTCATACCATCATATAATTTATATTATATTTTTATAATTTTGAGATTAATTCACAAAATTCCCTATCAAACAAAACATTTAAAAAAAAGTTATTTTTTGTTTCCGAAAAAGAAAAATAATTTTCAAACAATACATACATATTACGTAATAAGGAACTTTACCATAAAACATAAACATAATTTATAGTTATATGTTAAATCAGGCCTAACATAGATTTTCATTCCAGCAGTATATTATAATACAATATCACTATCTGAATATATCAAAAATGAATATTAATAATTACTTAATAATAAAACGGTGTTTATGGAATAAGGCGGTTCAATATTTTTTGATAAAATGTGCACTTTGGTGTTGATTTTCTTTAAATGATTCATTTAAATAAATGATTTAAAAGATTAATTATGTTTTGTAAATAAATGTTTTGAGAAGATTTGTAATAAAAATATGTTTAAATACGAATAAAAATAACGATTTTTAAGTGTGTGTTATTTTTAACCCTCTTGAATTTTAGTAAATAAGATATTGAGAGGAAAATAGTTTCCTTGCCTTGTGAGAGGACAGAGAAATTATGACGAAACATAGTGAAGTAAGTCGTGGTAAGTATTGTTAGATAATGGGTTTCCACGGAATCGAACCGCATAGGAAATGTAATATACAATATTCAAGAATACATGGCTAGCTCAAGCAAGTTCCGTGTTCTTAGTTCGTTTGTATTAAGAGAGAACAGACGCCTCCTAGAAGTGGATAGAACAAAGGGGTTTCTTGGAAATAAAACACTATTATTATGGTGTTTTTAAATGCCTTCAAGAAGACCTATATTACAGCACTTGAATCTACGCATGGGAAAAGCTTAAATCTCTTTGTGGACGGTTAAAAGAATGAAAAATGATGTAAAATTCATGGGTTGAGAGCAGAGACAGAAATTAATAGAATAAAGCATGGAACGATACCGCAGGGATTTTCGTAGACGTCCAGGGTGGCGGGCAGAAGAAAAAATTAATCGAAATATACTAGTAATTAATTTTTTGGTGACAAACACTTTCAAAACACTGTTTATCAAAGCAAATCTCGAATTCCCAACGGAGAGCGTAACAACCTTTCGTTACGAAAGCTAGAACCCAAGCGCTCAGGTCTCTCTTCCGTCGGAGCTGAGGACTGGCCTTCGCCCCGCCTCCCCGATAATGGTCAACGCCCCCAAGGGGTTACTATATGAAAATATTTAAAAATACAAAGTACTTGATTTTAAGAAAATATTGCGGGGTTGAATGTTTTAATTGTAAGAAAGTTCATTTCATAACAGTATGCAAGACTGAACTTGAATAGATAATCCAATTGATTACGGAAGGAATAAACTGAACAGGCCACCAACAGGGAATGCAGAAAAAAAGAGAGAGGTGATTGTCATGTGGTTTGCTGGTAGGTAGTGTTCTATATCAGTCTATAATATAATATATATAATATTATATATAATATTATGCTGATAATAACTTTGACAAAATCATTTTTCGATTACGGTTTGGGTTAAATTCTTTCAAATCAAAGTTCTTCATAAGAAACATTAACAGAAAAGTTAATATCTCTTGATTTTGTCAAACAAATCACCTCGTATTTTGCGTATCGCTTATGAAGGATATTTCTCAACCGTATCTATTTTTTATGTTAAGTTGCAACCTTTATTCCATCCACAAATACTGTTTTATCACAGATCCCGTTTTGGCAGTTTTGCTTTGACTGAGATCTATTATTTTTTTTATTGTTTATGCAAGTTAAAATATAAATTTAAATTTTTAATTAAATTACATAATTTTTTGAAGACATATTTTTTCCATACAAGTAAAAAAATAACCCTAAAAATAATAAAATCAAGTTAGAAAAATATGTATTCATCCAAAATTTTCAAATAATTGTTTAAGGTGTTATCAAGCTTAAAATATGGCATATATGTGAAATAAAAGTTAAAGGGTTAAGAAAACTATTTATTGTCTTAAAAATAAGGTACAATTTTATAAACTATAATGACGGCTTCATTGGTCGAAGGTTTATGGCGCTTGACTAGCAACCTGTTTAAATAATTTGTGTTTTTTCACAAAGAATTCATCAAAAATTATAAATATTAAATTTGCGGCAAGCTTTACAGTGGAAGATACTCTTAGTATGACCCTGGTTAAAGACCACCATATGAAATTGAAACGTTTCTTGGAAGTTTTAGCCGTGTTTTGTGACCAGATCTGTATGGTCAGGAACTTCCCCCCACCTTCCTCTTCTCCGCCTCTTTCCTCAAAATGCTATCTTCAGCCTCACAACATACCTCAAATGGGAATGCTATAGCTTTAAATCTTTGGCTCTGGACAGTTGAGGCTCTTGTGCAGTATTCTTATAAAAAATCTAAATAAATAACACATTTTTAACTGTGCTTTCAAATACTCGTAAGTAAATTATTTGAATAATTTAGAATTAATTGAGGACGCTTAGTGATGTACTAACAACGCCAGAAGACCCAGTCCAAACTACATTTCGAGAGAAACGACGCCCGGGGGCTCCGCCTGGGGCATTATTGATCAAAGCAACGTCAAGGGCTGTGCAGTACTGTGCCCTGTACAGTATGTGAGGAGAGGCTGCTAAAGAAGCGATGAACAAGGATGCCTGGAGGCAAGATGCCACGATGTCACTGGCCCAACTAGGACAAAGGAAAGAAGTATAATAAAAAATGAACAAATACTTCCAAAAATTTGAAAAGCGATTAGAAAAAATATTTATTCCCATATCAAGTGTGCAAAATGTAATCGAAATTCTGCTATAAGGGGTTGCTAAAGGGTGGTTACTTTGACCTTTCTATAGGTTTAGAATAAAACTGTAGATTTGCATAAAAATCAAAGACACATCACAGACACTCATATTTATTTAAATGGAAAATAGACTCTGATCAGATGACAGAAAAAATAAACTTTAATAATTATAATAATAAATGTTTATTCAGGTATGTGGGGAGGTTAGTGCAGTCCCACACATTCCATATAGAGATACAAAAAAGATTTTACAAAAACAAAAAATAGAACAGGAAAACATAGAAATAAAAAAACAGATGAATTGAACATAAAATGATGAAAATAATAGAATAATAGAAAGTTGCAGCCTTTAGGGAGCCGTAACTATATTAGGCGCTAGTATTTTTTCCAGTGTGCGTCAATGCTGGAGGATGGAGTGAGTAGGGCTTCCATCGTGAGGATATTTCAAGAGTTGCTTATCCTTTCCCTGATTCCTGTCACCCTGGATCTAATAAGGGCTGCATATCCGGGAACTCGCCCCTCCGTGAACATACGGGAAGCGCTGCAGTGTCTGGGGAGACAAAACATTGTGCGGAAGGCGTTATTGTATTGGACCCGTAGTCTTTCTATGCTACTCTTTTTGTAGTTTACCCATAGTTCACACGTGTACAACGTTGCGCAGAAGGAAAGGAAGAGCGTCCTTTTTACTGCGGTTCTGCAAAGGCGAAATCTTCTACTAAGCATGTTTGCTTTAACGCTGAGAGCTCGTCTTTGTTTAAAAATCCTCACTTAATTTCATTACCTTTTTTCGTAAAAATCATGTTTTTCCGAAAAAAATAAAAACGATATAATTAATAAGCAATACCAAAAACACATTTTTCGGAGAAACTGTTATAAAATGTATGATTCATTAATTAAATTAACTTATTCAAACCCTCACTGGCACAAAAAAAAACAACTTCGAATTTCGACAAAAGAGTTTTGAAAATTGTGCAATGGTGGACATCCGGTAAATCATAGGAGAAAATAAAAAATAAAATGAAAATACATCAAACAAATAAATATTATATATTTGCAATTACGCTTTTTTGTGTCAATTTGCAGTTAGATAATATTTTGAATCCAAGCAAATTCTTAGAAGATATAACGGTAAGTTGTTGATATCTATCTATCACAAGATCTTCAAATTTTAAGTAAAACATTTGCTCGCCAAGCAATATCAAGTATTAAATCGACTTGTCAGAGTTTGTTGTAAAAGCACCTCTTTAATAATTTCTGACCAATAAGAAGTTGAATTATTAAATACCAATGTAAATACAAATACTCAATTTAGTTTGTACCAGAATGCCGGAGTATCTCTTGATAGGGAATAAGTAATTAAGCGATCGTTGATAGCCTGGCGGAATCACTGAACAGAAAATCCCCCGAAAGACCAATGAAATTGATAAGGTATGTTTTCGTCGATATTTGAAGATCTTCAAACAATTTCAGAGCATGGCAGTAAGGAAAAATTATACTCACGAACACCACCTCAACATACTTTTATCGGTTTATCTATACAGTGGGTGGTACGAACTCAGTCAATTTTCACGATAACTACTTATTCCAAGATCTCTTCCGACTTACCCCTTTTCAGTGACAATTAGTTATGGAACTATGGAATTAGTTGTTTTCCGAAATGGTATTGGTGTAAAAACACCTTGTAGCAGTCTCGCCCGTTAAGTACCTACCGCACTGATAGTCATCATTCTCAAGTTGCCGTCTTGTTTGGCGATCGAGTCTGAAGTGCGTTGCGCAGCATTTGGATTTGGTTCTGTCAGTTGTGGCTCGAGTTCCGGTGGCACGAGACGTTCTGAAAGACTTGCTGACTTTGGCGGACCCTGAATATACGTAAGAGGCCCTTTAAATTGAGATTGATATACTTTAGTTTCTTAGGGATTACACTTATAATTTATAAATTTGCTCAGAATTATCTAATTCTGAGCTTTTTTTTTTTTTTTTTACAGTATTACCGCACAAGAGTCCCAACTGCTCCCGTCTGGAGCCAGTGAGACTATGGCATCCCCAATTGGGGTATGTTGTGAGGCTGAGGGTATTGGGGAGGGGAGGGAGATGGGGAAGAGGAAGGTGGGGAAGTACCTGGCTATTCAGATCTGGTCACCAAACACGGCTAAAGCCATTTCAAGCAACGTTTCAATTCTGAATGGTGGTCTTACACCAGGGCGATACTGAGAGTATCTTCCACTCTGGAACGTGCCGCAAATATACTATATATTATTTTTAATTAATTAATTGGGAAATAACACAAATTAATCAAATAAAATTTATTTGCGCACGCCGGGTTCGAACCCGCGACCTTCGGATCTGTAGTCAAAAGCGTATACCACTAGACCACGCCGGCCGTCAAAAGCTGGCGCCCATTTAATTCTTATAGCATCATTTATTCTTTCATAATTTTCAACTGACATGACTTGCATTTTTAACTATCGAGATTTCTATCTCGACACGCTTTGAGATATAATCTTTTATAATGAGTCTCTTGCTTCATTTATTAATTTCCTAGAGCTATGTGTTTTTAAACCGCTTTTATATAATAAATGTTAAATTTATCATAAGAGTTTTATTACTGGTGCAAGCATTTAATCTACCCACCTGAATCGTCGTGTTCCTTATATGGAAGTATTAATTACTGGTAAGAATATAAGAATATTGCTACAACCTTTCTGTTAATAAATAATTAACACAATTTGAAACTTTTTATTTAAACACTTTAAGCAAAGCATTATCATAAAAACAAATTCTCATCCGATTAATGGAACCAAACGAAGCGGGCTCTCCTGCGAACGTTTCCAGAAACAATACGTCAAACATTACCTGAAACATGTCTGTGTTCATTCGCAATCTGTCTCCTTTGTTGAAACATGGGGGCATGGTGGGCGTGCGGCGTGCCCATAAACATTTTGTCAGTATTTTGTAGATGAGTTCATGATAAAAAAAATCATCCATATGACATTATTTATTTATTACAATTAATTAAAATCATAATTATAACGGCTGTAAAAAAAATAAATAATCCCCCTTATCTCGCTTTTCGAATTCCCTTTTCCTTTCGCGCGGATAATGTTTTACATCGGACACTGAAAACACGAACACTGCGTTTTCGAAATAAAATGTGGATAGGAACGCAACTTTTCGAATTTTTGAGGCAATGTTTGAAGTGATGTTGTGGAAACGACCACTAGAGATGCGGATTTAAACTGATAAAAGAGCATTATATTTTTATTTATAAAACCTAATCTGAGGCTTATGTTAGTGCGACTCATATCTACATTACTAAGAAAAAAATATGGAAGTAAAAATTACTATGATAGTTTATAATTTTTAAATAATAATTGCAGATATTTTCATCGATTATTTACACAGTTTCAGAAAAATGTCTTCCTAATTGCTAAAAATCTGTAATAATTTTTGAGCTTTTTATATTATGTATAATTTTCATGTCTCTTACTTATATTTGTCTTATAAGTCTTTTTGAGTGAGTTCGCATAATTATGTTATTTTTTGTAGGTACTATGTATCTTGAATGAGTAGGTTTTGGTAATTTTATGTGCCCACCTATTTGTAGAAACTAAGTCATTATAACTGCATTGTTATCAAGTTAGTGAAAATATCTCTAAGAACCCAGTTTAAATTTAAACACATAGATATAAAAATTAGACGTTTGTGAATTGTCTAGAATAATAAGCAAAGAATCTGTACTTCATTAAATGCTTACCCACTCTCCCCTACTACGTATGGGATAAATATTATAAATACACAATCTATGTTCGAAGGCCAACATTTTTATTAATATATGATATTTACTCTTATTTAGAATGTTAGTTAAGTTTGTATAATTTTCAAATGGATAAAAGTAACTACCTACAAATATTACTATTTCCAGTCGCAATGTTTTTTTGGGAACTTTTTTGTGATTTTCATTCATTTGTGTGAACTGTAATCAAAAAGTGACACAACGGTGGATTTTGGAAGGAATCTGACATGTCTTATTTTTTACACTACCTACGCGTTTTTGTTGATCACTGGTTTGATCACTGCATATGTTTCTGTTAAAGACTGGTCGGTACAATTCTTGTAGTCACTCAAGTATGTATTCCAACAGTGTTAGAGTTAGACAGGTAATGAACAGGGAGATGCATTACATATACACAAACCGTCAAAGAAATTTACTAAACCAAAAAGAGAGAACAATAACAAAAAGTTTATGCCGTCGTACTTTAAACTAATTCATTGCGAATACAAAAAAAAACGATTATTTCAGTATTTTACAGTTATTTAAAAAAACCTCGTGTACCAGTGCATTTTCACATTGAAGATTGTGTTGATTTATAACCATCCTTTTATGTAGCCCAACATAAAGTCTTCGTATGGCTTTATGTTTCAAATAATATCTCCAACAATGGTTTTGATATTGCATTTGTCACAGTAACCAGATAAGATACAGTGCGATGACGTCATGTGTCACCCTTCATCAAATTTCTGTCACTGGGAATCATCTGCAACTCGATACAATGACGTCCTAATTGCCATTAAAAAGTTAACTGCTGTCGCACCAATAAGCCATAATTCGTTTTGAATTGCTTTCCAATATGGTCCAACAAATCATAATAATCATGTCATCACTCGATGGGCCTATCAGTTCAGACTGTAAGGCTGTCACAATGAATTGTGAAATTTAATTAGAGTTCGTGGGGGAAATAGTACGCAATTTTGACATTGCGATGTTTGTGTTAAAAAAGTACACCTAGATATTTATTTTTTTGTTCGTTTGAATGAGGAGTATAAAAAGCTTCCACATCGATTGCGTATACTTGTATATTTGCTTAAACATAATATACGAGACACGTAGGCCTGCAAAAGTAAAAAAAAACTGTAAATAATAATAACACTGGCACACAGTGACACTCGACTTATGTAATGATTTAAATACAAGAAAGCCTCGAGAAAAGTGATTATTTCCGACTTGTGTAATGTTAAAAAGAACATCATAAAAGGTTTCCACTTTTACAATTACACAAAGAAAACACCTCCAGGAAGACGTTTAGTTTGCCTTCGATTGAACTTGATGGAGATGTTTTGCTATTGAGGTGACAGCGCCCTTGAGGTAATTTTCCACAAAAACGGTGCTATACAAATAATCCAAATATTATTATTATATTACCGCATTGACAATTGTTGGATTATGAAACGGTGCTAGGAGTGGCCAGGGTCAATTCTGCAGTCGCTGGTAGTAAATGGCCGTCCTTGTCCGAGAAAGAAATGGAGGGCAAAATCAAAGGCAGCAAGTCAAGAAGAGCAAAAACAGGAGAAGTGGTTCATAATATAATCCATCGGTAACAGAGGTTATATCAAATAAAAAAAAACTTGAAAAGAAGTTATTTACTTGTCAATTTATATTTTTACGAAGGGTTCACTGTACACACGAACTGATCCATGGCGACCCAAAGGGCTATAGAACTAATGAATGAGCGAATGTAAAGCATGTTAAAATTTGTCAAACATCGCCGCGTATTATTATTATAATACCACTTATGTGACTCCACCGTCAAATTATTGAATCTGTCCTGAATCAATTACACTCCTGTTATTTTAATATTTGGGGAAAATCATAAACGTTTCTGGGTTTGGTACCTGCAAGGAGGACGATTTTTCCATATGAAAGCTCTCTAAGCACTCTTAAAATATCCGCGTTCAATGATTTTAAATCAAATTTTAACTGTATTTTTTTTAACTTTTGCTTTTAAAACCAATTGTGGGAACTAACCAAGCGATAAAGTAGGTATAACATTTTTATTTTATAAATCATAATTCCATATTTGAAATTTGTATTTCTTGTCTTTAACAGTAATTTTTGTTTTACAATAATTGTGTGTTTTAATGGACACTTTGAAGATCACAGTCACTACCATCGATAAATCTGAAAACACAACCACAAAAAGTCTTTTCAAAACTTCAAATCATACAAATACGAAATATAAAGCTACACAACACAAAACTGTAAGACAACATTTCCCGCTTATTCACAAAGTACTCTATGCCAGATACAGAGATGCACAGAGATGTTTAGTTATTATATTGTAGGTGCAAAATTAACACGGAGTAGATTTGACGTCAGATTTCGTTCGACCAATCATGGGAGCTGTACGGGACCTGTAGGCCTGCACAAGAAAACACTTTAAGATGTAAGCCTGGTACACATTCACCTTCTTCCTTTGTCATGATCTCAAAGGAAGAAAGTGAATGTGTAAGCACTGGTATACATTCACCTTCTTCCTTTGTGATGATCTCAATAAAGCACTTGAGGTATTTTATTTGAATGGTTACAAAATTATTTAAACCACCAAGAAAACAAAGGGATTTTCGACTCTTGTAGTGTTTGCGTATACGTCTTGAGAAAGACGACATATTCGATATTTGTTATTTGCATAAAATAAAAACGCCTTTATAAAGACGGTTGGTTTTCTATTGCGAGCGAAACTTCTTGCACCGAAATTAGTTGGATCGCAAGTGGTGAGGTGGGTGCTGGCAGAGAAAGCAGCGGTAGGTCAGGGCTCGAGGCAAAGATGCGAGGCTATTAGACTATTTATAACAAGTTCTAGTACTGCACCACCGACCCTTGTTTGTAATCTCAAGATTCATGTCTTGTAACAAGCTTTAGGTTTTTCGCTATTGCTACGCTGTAGCATGAACTCAGTTAATCTCAGAAAAAAGTAAACATTTTATAATATCAGTCCTCATCTCCCTCTGTCGCCCTGCTAAAACAACGGTGTTTTAATTTTTTTTAATTTGGTTATAATAAATCACCCTCCACAAGATAAGCCGTCAAATCTCTTAACATCTTGAGAATTTGCTGAGTACATAAATATTTTATGTGTAACCTATTATTTAACCTAAATTATTGAAGAAAACAAACACTTTGTGGCTTGACATAATACAAAATAAAACAAACACTTAGTTTTAAAAAACTTTATTTTGAGGTATATTCGTTGACCGGTTTAGATTGGACTCAATCTTCTTCAGGACAATAAATTTTATTGTCCTGAAGAAGATTGAGTCCAATCAAAACCGGTCGACGAATATACCTCAAAATAAAGTGGTTTAAAACTAAGTGTTTGTTTCATTTTGTATTATTTGACCTATATATTTCTATGCCAGTTTATTTAATTAACATGTTAGTATCTTTGTATGAACTTAGTTAGCTAATATTTTAGCCAATTTCAATCAAGAGGAAATGCTTTCAAAGGTTGATTTCTACAAACTTGATGAAAGCAGATTTCTTCTCACTTTCGTTGGAGCGAGCCGTTTCTGTCAAGTTTGTTCCAAAGCTAACGATTCCCGTTATAGGTAAGGGTCGTTTTGGCTCAGCCTTGGTTTATGGAAGGTTTTAAATAGTTTTCAAGCGGTAAATGTGATTGCATTTTTTTGTGTTTTTTTAAATATTTGATGTGCATGTTATATTGATATGATGGTGATATTGTTATTTTTTATGACGTTTGATACAAGAGCATTTGTAGAGTATAATTCTTTAATAAATTTTCAAGAACTATTTAATAATTTTGATACTAAAAATATAGAATTATATTTGTTTATTCAGAATCGATGTTTTTAAGTCTACTTGAACATATTTTTCAAAATTAAAAATATATTTTTCTCAAATTACTTGTTGAGCTGTACATCTCAACACAGGAATTCTCAAGTGAGATGAGCGGCTTATTATTTTATGGTAATATGTTATTTTTAACAAATAACAAAATAAATAAAATAAGACTCCATGCATTATCTATTCAGGATAGGTGGAATGTAAACTCACACCTATGTTTATGTTTTACATTAGTTTGCAATAATAAAACGAACTATTTTAACAATGAAATTACTTCAATAACCAACTGCACTAAAAAATATTATGGTTTAAGAAATATATACTCATGCGGCTCAATAAGCTCTGATTTAGAATAATTAAGTTTTATTTTATATTATTATAAGTATAATTTATACATCGTCGATTAAAAAACAGTAAAACACCATCACTTTAAGAGTACCCTCACACTACGGACTTTCTATCAGCCGAGTCGGGCTTTTAACCAGTATGAAGAAGTAAGCAAGTGCGCAAACTGAAACGATTCGGTATCGGCCAATGAATAAGTTTGATGGACTACAGTGACTACACGATTGCCTTCAAACTATACTATCAGCCAACAGCACTGCCAAATCTTGCCAATTGTTTAATAGGCCACCTTGGCCAATAGTTTAATAATAGTAGTAATAATAGTAAATAATAATAATAACCTAATTTGACAAGTTCATTGAAGCTGGTTATGCTCATTCGATAAACATTTTTTCGTTTCATCTGGAATTTGGGATGCATCGTGTTTTTTTTTAGATTAACCCAACACAGGAGGGGTTGGGGAAATAAATTTCCCTCAGGGCCTATGTAATCTTTGGGGATGCTGTGTGGAGGATCTTTTTTAGAACGGAAGAAGAATATGTTCTGGGAAGGAAAAGGGTATGAGGGGTGGGTAGGAATCTATGAATCAGTGTGTCCAGGAGTGACGGACGTATGAATGGGTCGAGAGACAAGTAGAAGATGTCAAAGGTTCTCCCCAAACCAGCCTCTCTGGATCTGGCATGTGACAAGCACATCCTGAAAACATCTCAACTGGTGAAAAAATCACCCGTGTAAAATTTTTCAAGCAATAATCTATCACAGTGGATGAGATGCACCCAATACTATCGGTTTCTCTTCTTGGTCTTTCTCCTCCGTTGTATAAAAGCAATAAAACATTTCTTCAATGTTGTATTAACTTTTACTATGCGATCGTTCTCTTCAAAAGCCGCTTATCCACTAGCAAATCGTTTTAGAGAAGACTTGTCTTCGCACTTACCACCAACCTGACTGTCTAGTTGACACAGTGTGAGCACTAGCAGTACAATCCGACCAAACTATCGACTGATTTAAAAGTCTCTAGCGTGCGGGGGCCCTAAAATACATCAACGTTTGGTTTTTACGAATGCTGTTTCTGACATCACAACCAGTCTACGTGAGTGATATACCAATGGCCAGATGCTAACAGTATGCCTAGTTTTCTTCAATGTTAAAAGCGGGTAATCTTAAGAATAAAAATTGTCTCGATTCCCATCCAAAATAAATTTGTCCTTTTGAGACTGGTAAAGTCACACGCCACGTCCATAGATTTAGTGCGATTTTGGGATACTCAAATAATTAAAACATTGATAATCATTTTATGTATTTAAAAATATGTTTTTTATTTAAGTTAGAAGGTTGATAAAAAAGTATTTTAAAAAATTACTGGAGTTACTTATAAGAAATGCTTGATTTTCTCTCAGTATCAAAACAATAAACATCACAAAAAATAATCTTCGGTTTGCGAATGCGTTAATTTATCTATCTCACCAATTAATAACAAAAATACGTTTTTACCGCGGTTGAGATTTTATCTTCTGACCTTCAGCCATTCTGGTCTAACCACTGAGCTATCGCTGCAACCTTCAGACCCGGCGTGCTTTACCAATTCATATTTTATTCAAACATAAAAAGTGGTTAATAATACTTCAATACAAACCCGCTTTAGGCATAAAATACTGAAAAGAACAGGGAAAATGTTTAAGAAAATTAATTGATTTGTTTGAGATATGAAAATGTAGATATATTATTTTAAGATTTCGTTTGATGGTGTAGTGCTAATGGTTACATTATTCTTTTCCTAAACCATTTCTATAAATTGTACAGCACAAAGACATAGCTTCGTTCGGTAACCAAACCCCTGACCGTATCGTTTGGTATGTTATGTGTTCTATCGTATCTATACGAGGAGTGCTGTTTTCAACGATCTGCAACATAATATATTAATGGTGCCTGCGCCATATAATTCAATTTCAAATGGCCTCTGCAAAATAATTTAGAAAAGTTACATGAGGCGTTCGGTAAATGACCAATAATCTGAAGACCAACAACGGCTTAGAGTTTAGGGTAAAAATGTTAAACAAAAATAATTGAACAAATAATTATCATTATAATATGTATGCGAAAACTAATAGAGCCAATAATTTAACTTACTCGGTGGACATCTTCAATTTATTACTAAACAAATACAAAATATTGTTACTGAGGCAGTTTAGTTATGTACGATAAATACTCGACCGTTAGTAGAGTCAATAAATTATTACGTTTCTTAGCTGAAATCCATACTGCGTTTTGAAGCAAATGTTTCAGACAGCCACGTAACATACATCCTCACGGCAGACGTTCGGACGAAATGCCCAGCGGTGCTACACGAATTTATTCCCAAAAAGGAGGATGAAGCGCAAAACGGTTATTTTGTCCAAACTGCTCCCAAGCATCTGGAGCTGTGGGTAAGGGCATGAGATGGGGATTCAAATCTTGTCACAAAATACGGCAATATCCATTTACACGTTATGTTTAAAGCAACTAAATTTGGGTACTGCCTCCCCGAGAACCATTTACTGGATAACAAACACCTATGCCATAGGTCACCCTAAATGGTTTGTTACGTTTGGTGATGTAGCAGGCGTGCTCGGGTTCATCGGGTGAGGTGTGTTGAGGATGCATCTGCCCAACTGCTGCATTGCATGCCAGATCGGGAGAGGCTGGAATGGGGAGTGACCTCTTCAACTGGTCACTCCTTGACACACTGATCCCCAGATCCCCCATACCCATTACATTTCCAGAACCTCATCTCCTTTCTTTCCTTAAAAAAGCTCAGCACATAGCATCCCCAAAGATGACATAGACCCCGTGGGAATTTATTTTCCTTATGGCCTACTGTGTGGGGTTAAATTTAAAAAGAGATTTCACTTTTGAATGTTACTGAGAGTATATGGCAATACTGGGTCGATCGTGCCCCAAACATAAAACGTATAATTTATGACTTCATTGTATTACACAAATTACATTACCTACGTAATAATTTTTTCAGTGGCTTAGCAATTTTCAGACTATTATTATTTTAGCGTTCAATGAAATGATTTCCGGGCTGGCGTGACTACAATATTCTATATCAGCTTTTAAATTGCATTGCAATCTGCAGCACCTCTCATGTCAGTAATATTGCATATTTATTGGAGGTAATGGATCGTAGAGAGAGGAACACGTAGGTACACTAGGTACGCTCCTCGCCGGGGGATTGTACGTATACCGATTCCGAACGAATGCAATAAATTTCTCGCAGTACCTATCGACACGGGACACATACAAACTAAAACTTGGACTATCAAACTGCTGCAACTCGCAGTTTTAGTTGCAGGGAGTGTTTTGAGAGTTCTATAAAATTCCCTGAGCGAATTTTATATACTTATAAAACAGAAGATCTTTTCAATATGCAGAACATTTTGATATGGATACCGCGCGCCCCCCCTCGGGAACAATTCATTTGACAATCAACATCTCTGCCATAGACCATTTGAGTAGTTCGCTATGTTTGGTGACTTGGCAGGTATGAGGAGAGGTTGAAAGAGACCCTTTGACCTCTACAGCAGAAGACTCTCAACCCATTGCCTTGAACCGCAACAGTGGTGGATTCATACTTCTCACACTTGTCACTCGTGGACACATTAACCCCAGATTCCTACCCTATCCTTTTACCGTTTTCCTTCCCAGAATCTGCTTTAATCCATTTCCTTAAAAGACGCTCCACACAATATCCCCAAAGATAAAACGTATTTTCTTCGGGTCGCATTTGTGAAAGAGTGAGTTACTCTTTCCGTACAAAAGATAATCGAGTATCCTATCCACTGGGCTACCGTAACTAGCTAACGATCATCACAATAAATTTTTGAATGTTGATTTATTGAGAAGAAGGAAAACTCAGTGCACCTTGTTTCCGACTTTCGTCTTTATCCAGAAAAAAAACAAGTTTATAAAAACAAATTATAACGGCGAAAAGTATGTGATGAGATTTTGTATTACGTTATCCTATTAAAATGTGTCTTTTGAGTAATTTGACATAAAAAACACCATCAATATTAAACACACACGCCAGTATGTTACAATATTTTTGTAAGTTTTGAATGAGAGTGGGATTTTACTGTAGAGTTTAGTACCATAATAAAGGAACCTTTTTTGCCCAAATGTTCTATTTACAGTTACTTGTTGGATATGTTTTTAACCCTGAGATCTAGTGTTTCTGATATGTGTGTTAGTTATTTTTTCTAGTGTTTTGTATTTATGAATACAAAAGAGTGTTTTTTAGAATAGAGTTGTATAAGTGACATGATGTTAAGTATGTTGAAGATTTCGTCATCGACAGTTCGTACAGAGACTTTGAGAATAATAAATTCATTATGGCTTTTTGGGTTATAATGAGTGATTTTGGTATATTCTCATTTGCCCTGCCCCACCCTATAATACCATATTCGTGAGACGGGTTATTTCGGAGAATTTGAACAGTTCATAAAATTTCAACGTTCATTTTCCGGTTCTGTGAAATTCCTATTCGAGTTCTGTTACCATATCATTATAGGCTAGTTGCTTGACCGAACTGAAATAATAACAACTTGAAAAAATCTTTTAGAACAAAAAATTTACTTTGAAATTTGAAGAATTGTTCAAATTCTCCGAAACAACCCGTCCTTGGAGCGATCGGCAAAGAGCAATGTAGTTCTTTATTAAATCCCTTTTACCTAAAACATTCCTTATGTTTTTGAAGATATAACTTCATTTTTTAAATTTTATTATTTAAATAGTTAAGAGTGCATACTTTTGCAAGTTACCAACTTTAATTAAAATTACACACAGAACACAAAAATGGTTTCTTCTGGTTTTTGCAGCACAAAGTTCGCAACTAGAATTTTGAAACTGCACTTTAAACACGAGAATGGTTTCCTTCATAACAACACCTGCTGATGAATACACAACTATACTATTACAAATTACAGTAATTATTTCTTATTACACATTTTATTTCTTATTAGATAAATATATTTGATATGCTCAGTCCTTTTTCATCAATTTTTACACCTAGATAAGTTACATGGTCAAAGTTTTCCAATGAGGGACAGTTATTAAAATGCCCAATTAATTGAATAGAGCAATGAATTTTTAAGTTCAGGTTTCCTTACCACCTTACTACCGCCATAGTATCGCTATCTCCAGACGGCAGTGATAAAACTTCATTTTATACTCCTATGAGGACTCCTATGCAATATTCACATAAAAATGGTAATATGAATAAAATGAATTCTTTACATTAACAAATCTGAATTACGGGTAATACAACGTATGAGTTATGGGTACTTAATGCCATTTTAAAATTATCTTACACTCTACTGAATTTTATTAGAATTATTTAAATGTTTGCTTATTTACCTCTATTGAATGTTTTGTCACGAACCTAACCTGACACCATCGTCCCAGACAAAACTTCAAGTGACTCTGGCTATCCACAATATAAGGGGGTCGTCACATCAATTGATGCTCCGCTACATTTATACTACCGGGCTCATCCTTTTAGCCTGGGAAAAGCCTTCGCAAAATCCCCTTATCCGCGCTGCAAACTTTCAGGACTTTTAACATAATTCTTTAGAACGTCGTTCAGGATATTATAAAGTCATGAACGGTGCACAGGTTCCTATAGATATGTAAGTGTATAATGTACTGGACAGAGACCAGCATTTTCATATTTTATTTTATCGTCTAGGATGAAGCAATGGTGTTTTAAAAAAAGAGTACAAAACAGTGTGCAACTAGTGTGTACTATTGAACGGTGAATATTTGGGGCAGGTGGATCCGTCTTTTGGGCATTTAGGAAGTATGTTTACAAGAGATGAAAAGACTGATTATTATATTGATTTAATGGTAAATGCAGAAACTCTATTAATTGAGGATTGAAAGCAGATGTTGCCAAAAAAATCCAACCAGGCATAATTAACTGTTCACAATGAAGTGATGATGCCAACTCTGATGTATGGCAGTGGACGTGGAACTAGCAGATAAAAAATGAACATAGACTGAATGTTGTAGAAATTAAATCCCCGAGGTGAACGTGTTTTAACTTCTCAGGCCTCAGCCATATTTTGATAGAAAGTCGGACGGACGGATAAAATCCAAATAATTGGAATATTTTTGAACGCATCCGAATACTTAAAATTGCTATGAAATGTAAAATATGTTTCAAATTATATTGTTGTAAATAAAAACGTAAAAAAAGAAGATCATAAAAAAAATAAAATGGTTCACCTTACGTTTTTTGTATCTAAAATTACTGATAAGGAAAAAAACATTCTTATTTTATTACACAACTGAATTACAAACGTTACTATCATCACACTTTTTTGGCGTTTAATAAAAAAATCATTCATGAAAAATTTACAAAGTTTCATTTTTTTCAAATTGTGATTGGAACCTTTGGCTTGCACAATTAATTTTTTATAAAGATCATATCTAGATTTGAATATAAAACGTGGAGTTTTTTCTATCTAAAACCATATAGATCATATTTTTCACCATAATAGTAAGGGAGATACATGGATTTCTGTGACCATGTGACCGTGTGTTGGTGTGTGTTGTTCCCAAAAGCGACTAAATAAGCCTGAAGGGTTAAAACCATGTATCACAGTGTGAATAGTGAAAAGATCCACAAATAACGCAACGTTGATATAAGCATAGTGAGTCAGATTAAGAAAGCGACGATTCGATTGTTTGGACATGTAGAGCGGATCAACGGGAAAAGGATTGTAAAGAGGATATTTTAGAATGCGAACGTGAACGGTAGTCTGGGACGCCCGTTAACGCCAGACAAACTGTGAGTACTTGAGTCGGGTCATTTCAAGAGTCAGATTACCAGAAGGTTATGTATGAGACGATGTATGAATGCGAATGAAGTAAGGAGTGTGTGCCAAGACCGAGTTGTATATAATAATCTATGTTAAAATGCCTTAAAGTGTGTAAGAAGTGAAAATATTAATACGATGTCTTACTTTTACGTAATTCTAATAAAGGATTCATATAGAAAAAATACACACCGGTATTGTAATGAAACTGTTTAGTGACATAGTTTTTTTTGCGTTTTAAACTGGGTTTTATAAATTTTTCAAAAAATTCTTTGCCAGAACAAGAAATTTATTTGAATTTTATTTATTAATTTTAGGGAAATCGTGTAATATTTAAAAGAATAAAAAAAAACAATAATAATTTTAAAAGTTTCAAATAAATTTTAAGTATAAATTAATAAATCAGTGGCAGTAGTAAAAATCATATTTAAATTTAAAAAAATAGAAACATGATACATAATTATTATGAAAATGAAATAATACTATTAATTATTACTGTACTATGTTTATACTTTGTACAAATAAATTTCGGACTAAAATAAGAATAAAAAAAATAAAAAATTAACTTTAATTAAGTTCAATACAGAATTATATACAAAACCAATGACAATAAAAAAATATTTCTTGACAATGATAATTTAGAAAACATTATTTTTTTTGATGTTATATTATAATATTATTATAGTCAAAGGTTTCATTTTTTTGATAACCATAGACAATTCATTTATGTCAATTCTCTTGTGATTTTGTTTTTTGGTAGAATTATTCTTAGTAAAAATAATAATATTTGGATGATTTGTATAGCGCTGTTTTTTTGTGAAAAATCACCTCAAGGGCGCCGTACAAATATATTATATCTAAGTGTTATTATTACTCCCCTAATCTCTTTCTTGAAATGCATTTCTTTTGGCAGAGGTTGGCTGTAATCAGAGCAATCTTTAATCTGTTGACTAACGCTCGGAACGACTTGGAGGAAGTACACTCGTACCAGTCACGTAAGTTTCGAAGCCATGAAGTGTGACATCTTCGTCTTTCACGTATTAAATTAATTTTTCGCCCGCGTGATATTACGGACTCTCCAAGAGTGGCGGGCGAAAATTTATAGCTTCATTTTTATTTGAACTTATTTGCCAGACGGTACATAGTTGGATACTCAGTCTCCATACTTTATGAACCAATCTGCTGTAAAAACAAATTAAGTCAATTTTGTTCATCCAATTGCAACATTGGACAAATTATTTTATTACTTTTTAAAATGTAAATACCGGACAAAAGCCTCAAGTTTTCTCAACTGTCTGGAGCACGTCTGCCATCTGCGGCTTCCCCAAGTGGGGCATTTTGAGTGGATGAAGGCAGTGGGGAGAGAAAGAAGATGAAGAAGAGGAAGATGGGGAAATGCCTGGTTCTTAAGATCTATTCCGTAAACACAGCTTAAGCTATTTCAAATAACGTTTGAATTCTGTGGTCTTTCACCAGGAATTTACAGAGCGTGTTTTCCACTCTGGAACGTTCCGCAAAAAATGTGCTAAATAATTAATTAAATGTGCTAATAATTACTCAAATAAAAATAAATTGCACGTTGGGCTTTAAAACCGCAACTGCGGGATTGCTAGATTGTTTCACATTATTGAAACAAGGGAGATGGAACATGAACCATTATAAAACGTCATGTAAATAAGACAACTTTACGCCAAAACTGCTCTCCTACATCTCATCCATAATAATCTTCATATTACAAATCAACCAAAAGCCATAATAAAAACCAGGTCAAACAAATAAAACACTGAACATTCCGATAACACACACCACACACGGACAAAGACACTTTCAATACTACGCAACCAAACTTTTTAACAGTATGCCCATTACTTTGAAACAATTAATGACTACAAATACATTTACAAACTTTTTCAAAAAACGTATCGTAGCCTGGATAAAAAATCAAGATACTCATTTTATTCAAAAGATTATAATTCCAAACCAAACAGAACCAAAGTATGAAAAGTAAAATTAAATATTATACACGTTCTTCAAGAATTATCCAAAAATACATACACTCACATATAAATGTGTGTTTTCATGTTTCAATATATGTCTGTGAAAAAAAAAACTTTCTATTACGACACAAAAATACCTGTCACACTTAATCACAAACACGTTACCACCTCAGCACAGGTTCTCCTAGTGAGGTGTTCACGTAACATACAATATCACCCACACACAGTTTTACCTATATCAACCTACGTTCTTTATTTTTTATACCTTTTTTTCTGTACTTTTTTCTCTGTACTACAATATAAACCACTGTAATCATTTGTAAAATGTGTATTCAAGAATAGACATAAATAAATAAAAAAAAATAAAAAAATAATAATAATATATTTTTTTTAATTACTAAAAAAGGACTAAATTGCGTGCACAATGCGTGTCGCTAACATCAACAACCTATACAATATTTACTATTGCATATTATTGCATCTACACATGGCGGCGCCTCGGTTTAGTTTTTTTTTTATCTATATTCACATCGAATTCAAAACTTTCATTGGCTTAGAAATAAGTTTGACTTCCATGTTCCCAAAGAATTACCTAACGTTAGTCAGTTAACGTGACTTCCACCGAAATAGTTAAGCAGCAAACACCATGTACCATAATCACGACAATGCAAAGGTTGTTCAAAATCCCCAAGATATCAATATCAGTCTTGATCTGAATTACACCTATTAACTACATTTAATCATGCAGATATCGAAAATAACTGAATAAATCAAGCAGAAAATGTCTTATAAAATTAATTCTCCCCCGTTTATCTCATTTTCTTTCCGTTTCTAGTTGGACATATTACTTTCAATATGTATTTTATGAATAGCCTGCTTAACAATGACTTCGATTTAAGAAATTGTTGGACCGGAATGAAAGTTTTTACAGCCGGGCTAAATGACCTGAAAAGTTTAAATTAAAGGTTAAAATATTGAATGAGCTGTTTTTCACAAAAAGGTATTTTAAATAGCGATGGGTGACTGAGAATGACTCATTTTATTAAGAACTCGAGCCACGGCACCAGCTCAATCTTTTTGTACGGCTCAAAGAGCAATGAGATAATTGCGCTCGCCCGATATGTTTCCTCCAGTACGGTTCCCCTGTACGGCTCCCCCAATACGGCTCCTCCCACCATCCGGTTTCCCAGCTCTCAGCGTATGACTCTTGGTATCGGAAAAGATCATTCGATGCTAGGTAGTAAGTAAAAACAAATAATACTTTGATAATTTAATGACGCTATTTTTCTAAAATATCTCCCGATAAAAAAGACTAACCGTTCAATGGAGCCGTGGTACGCTTTACTGGAAGTCGTACGAATAAGCTCATCAAAAAGAGCTAGCTCAATTGAGCGGATGGCTCATGAACGACTCCTCGTTAATTTGAAACACTTGGCAATCCAAGATTTATGCAGCAGTTTGAAAAAAAATGCTACAGTGTTTTAAGTAGATTGACTTTTATTTGGACGATTAAATTCGATTGCTGTAAAAGTGAAATTCTCAATACAATGATGTACCGTTTATATTTTTTATCTTCGCCTAATTTAGTGTACTTTACCAAATCACATTATTAGTAAAGTAAACATGCCATTGAAATATGAACTCGGAAAGATTTTATTAAGTTTATTGTCTTTTAATGGCTAAACTAATCCAGTTTAATGTATTAGTTTTTAAGATAAAGCCCTTGTTTACTTTACAGATGTTGAATTCGGAGAAACTATTGGCCATCATTTAAATAACTTAATACTTGTGCTGATATTTCGTACAGACAAAACTGGGAAACGTATTATTTAATTAATTACCAAATTACCGAAATTACTGAACTTATATTGGACTGAGGCCACGCAGAAGCTCAAGATAGGGATCTTTTTCAGAAGAATGAATTTTCGAACCAGAAAGAAGGGAGGTTGAAAATTACAATTAGTAAAGACGGAAACTATACCGGTAGATAGAAAATAAATGCTGCTATCTCCTTCGAGCAGGCTGCATTGAAATACTCGTAGAACTGACTCAGCATGCCTTTATTGCGCCTGTGCATTAGAAATAGTTTTCGGTCTTTTAACAACTGATTAGTCAGAATAATAGAAGAGTATGTATGAGACGATGTATGAATGTGAATGAGGCAAGGAGTGTGTGCCAAGACCGAGTTGTTTGGCGGTCCGTCATCTCTGCCTACCCCTGCGGGGAAACGGCGTGATGGTTAGTTAGTTAGTTAGTTAGTTAACAACTGATTATCTATCAGATAGACCGTCTTCCTTTGCGCAGAATCAATGAGTAATGATAATATTGTCTTTGAAATATATATTTTTAAATTTTCGCAGGTTGAGGGAGGCAGAACAACGGAAGACTAACGATCAGAAATGTTATTAGTTATATCGGAATTTCTAGCAGAAAGACGTCCAGATGACATTCTAGATACAATTAGGGAAACATAATGTGAGAAGAGAGAGAGAGAGAGAGAGAGAGCAATGGACCAATTCCACTGGGTACCTTAAAGCTTATTTCTTGTCCAAGTAAAGGGAGCTTGCATTTAATGCTGTTTCAGTTTTAACATTTTAGCGCATTTGCCCTTCAAGGATATACAAACTTATCACAAATTATTATATATATATATATATTTTTTTTTACTTTATTTATTTTCATTTCTTTACACATATTATACATATTAATAGATAGTATAAAATAACATAATATATAATACCAAATAGTTTACAAAAGAAATGAAAACCCACTAAGGCACTGACTGCCTGAGTGTGGGTAATATAAAACGATTACTATATTTCAAGTACCTAAAGTATAATATACATTAGTAGAAAAAGTTTTTTTGTTTATAGTTATTATAAAAAGTAAAGAGAAAAACATTATGTACAATAATTTATAAAGTTTCAGCAAGTGAGTTGTAGAAAGGATAAACAAATTTATAGTAAAAGCGTTTCAATATCTTCGTCAATCAGCCATAATTTTACCTCTTTAATATATTCTATCTTTTTATTTATCATTTGAGTTTGTAGTGGTAGAAGGTTAAATGTACGAGGACCAATGAAACTGCTATGCGTCTGCATTAATTTAGTATTGGTTTGGGGGGTGTAAAATATATTATTACATAGTACTTCCTGTCCACTCTCACACTCAGTCGCTAATTGGCTGTCGACTCGTTTTTTACACATTTGTTTTCTGAAAAAAATGGAAGAAAGCTTATCACCAAATTAATGAAGAAGTACCAATAAATCCTATATTTCACAATAAACTGTTTATGTGTAAATTTACGAGTTCCTTAAAAAAATGGATTTTGAATGGTTGTATGAAGTTGTTTTTAATGATTGCAATGTTGCAATTTATTTACGCTATGTAAAGTTTTAATATTTGGATATGATTTGAGATTTTCATGACTGTGTTATGTCGGTGCTACGCTATGCTTCTTTAACCAACGTTTCGGACACCATTACAGTTTCTATTACCAAGGCAGATGTGTATTTTAATATTCGTACACAAATTAAGTCAAAAGAAGAGTTATGAAACACCTGCTGCGCGACCTCCAGCGGTATTCGGAAAAACGCGATCAGCAGGTTAAGCTTGCCCTGTGAAGTCAGAAGTAAAACCGGGGTTTGACTCAACTAGTATAACTGTAAAACCAAGGTATGTATGCCGACTCTTACGTAGAACGCATTAATGCAAAATTTTCGCTAGTTCGGCTCGGGTATGTATACGTAGCATTAAAGGAAATTTTGCGATATTTTATTTAAAATTCGATAAAAATAAAAACAACGATTAAAAATAAATATTTATAAAAACACTACGTCAAACTATTTTAATTTAAAAAAATGAATGCATTGTTCTAATATGTTTTATAGGGCGACTAAAACTTAGCTTAGAATAATAAAAATGTACATTTTTCTTTGTTATGAATTAATCTAACTATGATACTTAAAAAAAATCACATGTCATTTTAACGATAATTTAGGTAAGGCACCGAAAGGAACATTTTTCATAGGTAAAAATAAAACTGCACTTTTAGATCATATCTTGATCCGCTGTGAAACCGCTGTGTATAACGGTTATCTCAGTGAATTAGAATTAGCAAATTAGCTAATTAAAAAATATATTTCTCTTCAAAATGGCCTCATTTTGGCCAGCTTAACCCTAGAAGCCTTATCTACGCCTACGAGGCGTACACAAAATCTTAAATTCTATTTCTCTTTCTAACGGTTGAAGTTACCGCCTCGTGCTCCTTAACCAACCCAGTGGCCGATGGGAGCTCGCCGATGGTACCTGTATCACTAAGGTAAGTCCAGCCATTTCTGAGTTTTTGAGGTATAGTCCGCCTACGAGACGTATGTTTAGGCTTTGTGTAACTTTTAACTAAGATTGTGTGTTTTTACTTCCGTTAATTTTTCGTCCATTTTATGATTATTTTGACATTGTTTCAGATACCAACATGTCATGGTCTAATATATTAAACAATAACGATATTTTGAAAATCTTAGACCAAGAAGATTGTCTTTCTTTGGGAAAATCAGCTTCTGAAGACGAGGACAGCCAGTTTGTGGACGAAATTCAAAGAAGATGAGAATAACTATGTAACTGAAGAGGCTTTCTCTTAACAAGAATCTTCTCCCACTGAAGAAGCCGACTCTAAATTGCAGAATCTGACCTAGCATCTGATTCTGCTCATGTTTCGCAATCTGCCAACTCAGGGCGAATTTATCATAATCCTAGAAATACTCTTCTCAGTAAGAATGGACTCAGGATGTTTGGTCAACTAATAAGGGTCAATAATGCCACAGAACTTCAGCTATGAATAAAGTCCGCACCTCTCGAAGACCAGCTCAAATTACAAATTAAATCTAGTGGGCAATTTCCGATCAAATAGGCGAGAAATCCACGAATAATTGTAGAATTCTAGATCTCGACCTGTTGGCAGTTCTGCATTTTGTTTCGATGGCCCTCTGACACTTTTATTGTACAAGCCAAAACCTGCAAGTATATTTTACCGTTTATCTTCTTGTGATAAAAATGCAATAATTAATAATTCAAGTGGCAAACCAGACATGATTCATTTCTACAATCAACCAAAAGGAAGATAGTAGATTTATTTATAATAATAATAATAATAATAATAATAATAAAAACGTTTATTTGACAATAATTTTTTTTTACATGTTTGCATATAGTTTGTACACATACATTTAGATGATTATATTGCCAAAAGGGCAACTGCTCAGCTGTACATTCCGGATTTCTCCGGGAATGTAGCTGGTTTTCAGCAGTGCATTTGATAAAATGTGCTCCTGGGTGTATTCTATGGCACCTTAAACATAGCTTTTGTAAATGCTGCTGTAATTTATGGCCATAACATGATCAAATAAACTCTCAAAACAAAACAAAATTCATTAAACAACTCAGCACAGATTTAGTCAAGCCTTAGATTCAGACTTGAAGCTCAAACTTAAAAATATAAGCCAAATTCTCGCAAAACCTACTGATTCAGGTAATAAAATTCAGGCAGGAGAACCAGAGCCCGAAAATCCCAAATACTGCCCTTTTTGCTGCTAAAAAAAAAGAAAATATCGAAATTAGTGTGATGTAAGTGCAAAAAGTCATTATTTTCTGAGCACAAAGTTGATGTCTGTGTAGATTGCTCTAAAATTATAAATAGTAATTAAAAGCATAGTTACTCATAATGTTTGCCCTAAGAATAAAAAATTAATCTTAAAAAAATATATGATTATTTAAAAAAAACATTTGTTCAAGTTGATTTTTAAGAAGATGATTTTTTTGTTTGAATATAAGCATAATGTTTTGATTCGTTGTAATAAATACCTGTGATAGTAGTTTTCATTGATAACACTGTGTTTTATTATTAGTTTACATACCAACCTTAACTTTCCATCGAAAAATAGGGCAGAAGTAGGTATATTTTGGCCTACTGGGTGTCATTTACATGTGTACGCCTCTGAGACGTATATTAAGGCTTTATGTACCTATAGATAAGGCTTCTAGGGTTAAGCTCGGGAGTTTTACAAACTGGTCAAAATGTGGCCAAGCTAACTCCAGTGTTTATCTTCTCGGTGTATATAAAGTACTCAAAATAAATATAACTTTTTTTAGTTATTAGATTCTTGCATAATCTCTGGTCAGAACAAAACCCGATATAAAACTGTTAAAGTTTTTTTATGAGAATGACTTCATTCTTTAATACTTTTAATTCCTTCACATAATTTTAGTACTTTAAAAATTCTTATATATTTGAACACCTAGTTTACCTACAAAAAAACTCGACAGCGAATTTATTTACATAATTCACGCTAATAGCTCTGAAAAGTACATTATTTTTAAATGTTTTCTTTTAGAACATTTAAATATTCTCAAAGACTGCCTCTGAACACTCGCTTTACAAGACAGAATAATTTATGAGTCGGATTAAAAAATATCTTGAAATTTTCCTGGCCTAAGGATTCTGGGAGGAACTATTGGACAAGAACCTTTACGGTTAAAGGATACGAATAAACAGATAAATAAAACCTTAGCTTTAAGCACAGCCTGATCAGAAAGAGTTAAAAATGAACCACGTAATATAAAAATACATATTTAGACAGGAGATGATTTTCAATTTGGGAGGCAGGTAGGGTACCGCCGCCCTGGAACCATTTATTTGATATCCAACACCCTGCCATAGGTCACCCCAAGTGATTCTCTACGTTTGGGATCATGGGGTGAGGTTTTTTTACTCCCGGAGAACCCGCTCGCTAAAGTCATGGTTAATGTCCCGTTCACACCAATACTGACTGCTGTTTGATCAATATTCAGCGTTTATGTCGATATTATTGTAATGCCAGGTGTAATGTTCCAATGTGTTACACACTTCCATTGTTTAGAGCTTTGATAGTCATGAGCTTGGTCGTAGCTCAGCGACACTCCTTTTGACTTCTTGGTCACAGACAGAGAAACGAAATTCATTTATGCCAGTCGGCCTGTTTCATATATATTATGAGAGTATACCGTTCATGTGCGACCAGCGTAGCCTTTCAATAAGAACTTTAGTTATTTTAAAATGTTTGTTCAGTAAGGTTAATTTGAGCTTACAGAAACGCTCGGTAACAACTTTCACAGGTTTATCTCTTCAGTGCACAAAAGTCCCAACTGCCTAGACTAGTGGGACTACGCCATACCCAATTTGAGTGTGTTTCAAGGCTTAAAGAAGTGGGGAGGGGGTGAAGACAAGAAAGAAGACGGTTGTAAAGTTCACGGCTATTCATATCTGGCTATTAATAATAATAATAATAATAAGTTTTTATTATTAATGATGATCTTTTACCAGAACGATACTGATGGGATCTACCACTCTAGATTTAATAATCTCTTCGCGAAAATCGCTTCCTAGTTTTCATACAATTTTATAATACAAAAAATCTAAAATGACATTATTAAAACGTACTACATATGAGAAGGAGTTAAGCTTCTAATATCCGCCTCAAGGTGACTAAAATTGATACTGAATTGTCAATTTTAATAAAAATCCCTTGTCATTTTATTATTTATTTGCGTTATAGGTCTTTACACATTATGTTTAACAGTATTAGAAAATTATTATATCATTGACCAATAAAATAACGACAGTAAAAAATAAGACCAAATTAAAAAAAAATCCTAACAATATAATTTTAGCAGTTCTGATAAAGTGCAACTGCTTAAATATACAATAGGAGTTTTTATTTAACTGTTTTAAATATTTTATAATTTTACGTTTAAACATGGAGGGGGTGTCATAACGATAATGAGAGAAGGTGATGTTATTCAATTGAAACTGCTATTATTCTATTGTGCTGTTATTCTGCTATTCAATTCAAACGGAAACAGCATAGGAAAAACAGAACAAAATAGGAAATCAGTCTTCTGCATTGATGTATTATACTAGATTAGCCATGTCTAGTTAAATTCATTTTAAAAATAACGCCACGTAGCGTACCTCACAAAAATATGGAGATGAACTTAACAACCAAACTCTGTTTAAACTCCTTGTACAAGCGTTCAAACTCGTAAGCGAAACCACGGAAAATTTGTTGTCAGAGGTGTTGTAATATGGACATAATTCAAATTTAAATATTTGGAACTGGGTTATTTTTGTGATTGAAAAAATGAACTTGCCCAGCATAGCTGAGAAGCAAAATAGTTTACTCTTGACCAACAAAAGGTAAAACGCAATGCGTGGGTCTTTTCATAAATGTGCACGTGAACCAAACCAAAATTGTTTGGGGGTTATTTTTAAATGAATATGCCGTGTCTAGTCTAATTTAGTCTATGGTCTTCTGACATATTCGATCGAATGTTATTTTTTAAAGAATGTTATGAATTTAGTGTGGTTCGTGTTAAACAAATCAATGTCAGAGCATAATCTATTAAACGTGCTGCAGCTTTTTCTTATAAACATATTTTCAAGATAATTAGTATTGCTCTTAGAGGAATATAAAATGTGTCCGGAGATGCAGTAACTCTTAACGGACATCTGAAATTAATATTTTCATTTACCACGACGCTAAAAGGAACAAGCCGCGTACGGAAACTGGAATTAAAATATTCACAAGTGATCACAAGAGGTTGGAAATGTCCTTTTATCGTATTATTTTTTGGTTTTAAAACTCTATTTCATGTTATACTTAGAAAAAAATTTATACACACCCCATTTCTCTACAAAGCAAAGAAAAATATATAATTGGTTATTGTTTATCAGGTAACAGAGTAACAACATATAATATCAATCAATCCATTTACAAAACGTCCACAAAGATACGTTAGATATTGCATAGAAAAATAAATAACGAGCAACATATATTATAATATAAAATGATCAAAGAAAAATGTTTGTCTTTCTTTCACTTCGCAATGTAGCAACCGATCGACGTGGTTTTTAGTACAGAGTATGTATTTTAGTATCTATCTAATTAACTTAAATGGGTTGAAAGATTCTCTTGAACTTCTTAGAATTGTTAATGAATTATTTTGTAGTGATATAAAAAAAACACGTGTAAATATAATAACTGCCCCAATTTGGACTTAACAAATAGACTAATCCGTATTTATTTCATCGTTGCCCAAATTTACAATATTCTCAGAATTCAAGAAAACCTCAATGGTTCTGAAAAGTGTATAGAATATTCTAGATTGCTGTAAATCATATTAAAAAAATCATTTTTAATAGAGAAATACACCTTTATTGCCTTCTCTTGCATGGGCTCTTTGAAGCAACGATGTAGCTAAAATAAATGTTTTGCCCGAAAACATGAAGCGGCAGATATACGAGAGTGAGATATCCATAATATTACATAACTTATGTGCGTTTTGTATCGGAAAAATATGAAAAATGTTAGTTTTACATTTATTATTTTTCGTACTAACGATTTCATACAGATGGTTGGCATTAGATAACAAATTATAATCAGAGACTACACTAAATCGTCAAAAAACGGCAACGCTTTGAACCTAACCTTGTCTTTACCGTTTCCAATACCAAACAGTAACACACACCCACAATAGTGGACTCAGTAATTTTTTTTTTTAATAATATAAAAAAATGAACTATAAAAGAATGAACGAAATGCAATTTTTCAAAATAAAATAGTTGTAATTGAGTTAAGTATGTAGTTGTTCTCAGAAACCATTTATTTATACTTTATACGATATTCATTTATTTATTAGGTGAGGCTTAAGAAGGTATAAATTTATTTATTGTGTGGCTGAAGAATTCATTCATTTATTTATTGTGTGAGGCTAAAGAAGTTATTCTTTTATTTATTGTGTGAGGCTGAAGAAATTATTCATTTATTTATGGTAGAGGCTGAAGCAGTTATTCATAATGAACATTATTTTAATAAAAAAGATTACAATATAAAAAGTTACGCAGTATAAACATACTAATATGATTACTCAATTTTACAATCAGGCTACAGGAAACAAAATGTAAGCTAATAACTATTTTTAAAAAAATCTTCTTATTATGTAGATTGGTTAGCTAAGCTGTGTATGCATAGTATAAATCAGTTTATAAAAGAATTGATACTGACATTATATTAGCACTGAATGCATGACAATAAAGATTGGGATGTAGATACCTACCTGTCCATCCAAATCAGTTTTCTAATAAGATTACGGCTATTTTCAGCAACGTTTTGATTCTGAATGGTGATCTTTTGTCCAATAGTTGCTAACAGTACACTTTCTATCTGAAAGGAAAAATAAGTATAAAATTATGAATACGCATATACATAAACGAGACAGCATAGTGGTGAATCTTCGCATACGACTGTAATGTTCCTTGTCTTTACCATTATATTGTAACTGATATCGTAGTACAAATTATAGCATATATAATAACTACCAATCAATATTAAATTTATTTGTTGATCTGTCTCAATATCACCACATTAGAATAAATAATAATTTAATTTAAACGTTATGGTTACGATTCCGAGACATCTGGTATCAAGATACTCCCCAATCTCCCATGCATAATCGTTCAGGTTATTAAAATAAATAATATATGTATTAACAGATCAAATTTTAAAACCAAAAAAATCCTAAAATTATTTAGTATTCTCCTTATCCGAATCACCCTATTGTAGCTTTTAGGTACATTTTCGTCCTAATAATTGATTATTTATGTTCCAACCCCTGCCTAAATAAATCAGTTCACAGGATGTCTTCCTTATTGCCGGGCGAGGTTCCTGCTACCATTTTTTCACGAAGTCTCTGGCATTAATTCCGAAGGCTTTAGGAGAGGTAATCTATCGCCTGCTAAACGAACACTTACATTACTTGTTCGATTAAGTAAGTGGCGTATGCATTATTCCATTTTAAGGGTTGTTGTATATTAAGGGAAGGATCTGGGTTGTTGTTTTTTGAATTTATGTTGGCGTTGGGAGACTTTCTTGAAAAAAAAACGCAATTAATGTTTTCAAGTGTAATTCTGAAAAATATTGTTCATTTTAAGAAGTTATCTAACTTACCAACCATCAAACTGCTTCCCATGCCTACTTATTCAAGAGTAGGCACATAAATTTGTCTTAGAACACTTACCTTGCTTTATTCATATTCATACCTTGTGACTTACATTACTTTATATTGGTTCCATGATAACTCAACACAGTGACATTTCAACACACATTAAAAAAGTGATATAAAGCCATTAGAAACGATGAAATTTTTTTTAAACCTAACGTAACCTAACCTAACCTACTTAACTCAGTTAATAATGTTTTTGTTTCATCACATTCCATGACTTTATATAACTTCTTAAAGATGTGATGAATTATCATTTTGAAAATTTATCCGGTCACCCAGTCGGATTATAGTCTCTTGACATTACCGGACTATATCCTTGTGATGCCTTCTTTACTTATTTCACCATCGCGTAATATATTGTTACTTCTTTCTTTATTCATTCGCTTCACATGTCAAAACCAGTGTCCCTGTCTTAGTCTTGTTCACTACACTTTTTGTTGCGTTGCATTCTTTCTGGATTTTGACATTTTATACACGGTTACACATGGTGTTACCACAAATGTGCCTCAGGGATCCAATTTCAACAGAACTCAGTCTATTCCTTCATATTTTCTCTGCCAATTTCATGTCTCACTGCCATACAGCAGGGTTGGTATCACACCTCCTATATGAGCCGCTTGCTTCGCCTCTGTAGACATTTTTTCGCTAACGCTAACCACTTTCAGTTATCCGTTAATGGAGTTTTGCCGTTCTTTCTATATCCTACTAGTCATCCACTTCTCAAATGCACAAACTCATCTGGTTGACTCAAATGACATGGTAAGCGAAATTACAATTGCCAACAGTCACAGTTATGAAAAAAATACTTGGATAAAGATTCTTCATATTAATAATAAAATAATATGATTAGATAACATAGAAGCCTGTTACATTAGAGCTTATTAACGTAACTTATAGTTATAAGTTGTTACATTAGCATTCCAGCCAAGTAATATGCTATATATGAGTGAGTACACAAGCTGAGCTTGTACTCCAATCTTCAGGGTGTGGATTATATATAGTCAATTTCCCAAATGAAACAAGTCTCTTGATATGAGTTTTTATTGTACAGGTAATACAGGTTATCAAACAGATCTACAAAAGGTACATAGCTCTTTAAGGCCTGACTTGTTTCTAGCAATCTATTGACTCTAAGGGCTCTGATTGACAAAGGTATAATATTAGCTCACGTGTACTTTACGGTGGATGCGGTGAACGATGATGCTGATGCCATAGGCGGAATGCCTAGGCTGATGAAGAGCGGGAATACGACTCCTACAGGGCGGCGCATAAGCGGCGTGGGCGGCTGACGGCGAAAGGGCGGCAAACGAGGGCACAGAGGCGGCCTGGGGCGGCCTGAGGCGGCCTGGAGCATGGTTGGAAACACGTGGGCGGCTCATGGCGAAGGGCGGCACAGAAGCAGCCTGGAGCAGTGGTGGGCGGCTCATGGCAAAGGGCGGCACAGAAGCAGCCTGGAGCAGTGGTGGGCGGCTCATGGCAAAGGGCGGCACTGAAGCAGCCTGGAGCGGCCTGAGGCGGCCTGGAGCATTGTTGGAAACACGTGGGCGGCTCATTGCGAAGGGCGGCCGTGAGAGCACGGGCCGCGGCCCACGGATATGACACAATCATATCCATGCCGGTGTGGTTGGCTGAAGATTGTCCTGACATTGATAAACTGAATCTAGTGACGCGGCACATTATAAAACGAATGCACGCCGGTCCATATTATGGGCGCCTTTTGGCGGTAAAATGCTAATTACGAACTCGTCTCGAACATGTTGGTTGCTACGCGTCTGTCGGGGAACTGAAGCGTGGGCCGGCTTGCGGGGGGAAGCTTGTCCCTTCCACCTCTATTTTAGGTGCCTGGCCGATGCCCATATAAGGATACGTTTTGCATCTTAGCCATATGATTGTTTTTGGTACTTATAGGCCTACGTGACCAATATCAGGTCGGAGACATCGCGGATGTACGTGTATGTATTGGTGTTCACCCGATTGTAGACATGCCGAGATGCGTATATACTAGTGTGTTTACACGCTCTGGGTGTATGATCGAATTCCGGCAACGCGTGAGCATATACTTAACTTTGCAGTTAGCTCTTGCAAGCTTTGTGCAAACATAACACTACCCTCCTTGTCGATGAAACAAGATCCCAGGCAACGTGGCTGAAGCAGGGCAACGTCCTCTTGTTTGCCGTACGAGAGGTACAAAGCTACCTCATTTCACAAAGATTTAAACACTCCCTAACGAGCCAAAACAAAAATTTAACTACCTGAGAGCCAAGTTGAACAATCCTAACAAGTACACTGAACAAGGGTTGCCAAACCTCTTTCAAAAATAATTGCAGAAATGATCTCCAAGGCGCGATACAAAACACGCTATGATTTACATACACAACTTTTTTCCAAACAAAAGAAAACACATGGCCTTCTTCCCAAACAGAAAAGAATACATACGATTTTTCCAAACAGAAAAGACTACACATCACCTTCTTTCCAAACAAAAAGAATACACCTGGCTTCCTTTTTTTTTTCTTAAAAAAAAGACAATACCAAAACAACAAATGTAGCATACAATGTGGTATTACCGAATGGATGTACACAATTTACCACCAGGCCTACACTTTCCATCAAACCACAAAAGAAGAACAATTAACAATGTTCACAATTGTACAATGTTATACAAAATGATATTCTGGTTAGAGAATATTATACGCTTATGCGATTGACCAAAATCAACCCATATTTCGCGTTTTTTACAATGAAATTCTTAAACTAGACATGTTTTTTTTTTATACACAAAATTCCTGTTATGGAATGTGTACGCTGATTATATCATGCGATTGATCGAAATCAACCCATATTTGCGTCTTTAACAATGAAATTCTTGACACTATACAACACAAGTATCAATACACATGTTATGTTATTTCTTATTATCCATTGATAATTTTGAAAAACGGAAAACAACAAAAATTCTACTCAAGATTTTAACAATATATTCTCATTTAGTCATGGTTTGTCTGGTTGCTAATAATTCTTAGGCATATAGACCAATCCTCTCGTATCGCATATTGATTATACAGGTCAACGCTACCAAGACCTACCATGTAATTAATTATAAGGCTAATATTATCCTATGACATTTAACGATTTATTTCCTATAAACCGTACAGCGCTGTACCAGGTGTTAACAAGAAACACCAGCACGTCGTAACGAAAACGTTCGACAAAATTTTCAGAACACTCATAAAGTGTTCTCACCAAATGACCAGACAAAACCCAAAATGACCTTAAGTGCAATTATTAACCCAATTCATTGGTTAAGATTCAATAATGTCCCAAAATGACATAAATATGCAACCACCATTTGTCCTTAATGACCAACAATTTTAGATTTCCAAATCTAAGACATAATTACGTTATCTTTACAAAAACTATTTCTTCTTACCGGGTATATATTATAATTCATCTTCCTATGAGAACATACACACCGCACTTGACATGGCGTAACACATATTACAATTACACAATTTTATTTCGTCTCAACTTTATGAAGGACTTTACACGCTGGTTTTTTTTTATTGATACCGAGGCAATCAAATACGTGTTTACAATTAAAAAAAATTTACACCATAATTGACATGGCATAACATATAATACAATTACACAATTTTATTTCGTCTCAACTTTATGAAGGACTTTACACGCTATTTCTTTTTATTGATACCGAGGCAATCAAATACGTGTTTACAAAAAAAAATTCACACCATAATTGACATGGTGTAGCATATAATACAAAAACACAATTTTATTTTGTCTCAACTTTATGAAGGACTTTACACGCTGGTTTTTTACCATATTGATACCGAGGCAATCAATTACGTGTTTACAAGAAATTACAATACACAACCCATAACTAATTAATAATTAGTTAGGGAACAATTACACAATTTTAATTTACAAACATATTACATACCACTCAACAACTACTGTGTGTGATAATTCAATTTCTGTTATATAAGACTTATTCGAGTCTTTTTGATTTAATAACCGAGAACTACATAATCCGATTTCTAGAGATTGACTTCCTTAAAAATAACGACACGTATTCACTACGCAAGAAGGAGAAAAGAAAAAAAAATTCCAGAAAAAAAACAAATAATTGGTATGTAACCAATTAAATACAAAAACATTTGACATAATTTTCTATATAAGAGAATGTCTGAACAAAAACCACATACGGGGTTTCTCATTTGAACTATACATTTATAACACAAGATATTTGAGTTATATTTACAAAATTGGTTCCTAATCTACCACTGATAACTTTAAGTGATGAAGAACGAAATCATCACTTCAAAAGTACAGGACATTTCTTACGCCGTTTCCTGTCAACGAAAAGAAGATCATATGCACACACATAATCTTAATTTGTACTAAAAATTGGTATATATTCTTAGTACAATAATTCCACGAAATATAAATTAAGTTTATTTTTCGGTCCCGGGCAGGATATTGAATGCTTAAGGCGGTTTTTTCCTTACTATAATAAAAAAAATTCCACTAAAACTTAAGGTTCTTGAATTTAACCCTCAATCAATGTAACGTGTCGTGTTTCGTAACGAAATATATACAAAAATGTATATTTTTAAATATAATTTTATATAACTTATGTAGTTATCTCATAACTACAACTTATATCTTCTATATCACATAAAAGTGTCTGAGTTTTGATTTATTGTTATTATTACTTTAAAACGAGTTATAGTTATGGAAGAGATAGGTGAAAAGAGAGAGAGAAAAAAAATTTATATTGTATTTCTATAAGATGTCTGCTAGCTAGTCAGAATCTCACAGAAACATAATAGAATAAACAGAGTGGCTACTATGCCAGCCAATAATAGATGTACTCAAAGATTCATGACGTCTTTGAGTTATAAACATTGGATGACACATAGCACCTTGTTTATTTAAATAATATTATTAGAAATGCACGAAATATGTATTATAGTTTACGTATTATATCGCATTAAACTGGGTGCGAGAATGAAATATACGTATCAACATGAAAGCGGCGACCTTTGACGAATTCATATTTATTATTATTATGCGTAAATATTGTCTGTTGCGACGCGGGAATGGATCCTTTGTCGGTATTTTAATAGTCGTGAATTATTAAGATATATCAAGTTACTGCTCGTAGCGTGTTTTATTTTTGACCAAACATTTATTTTCTGTGTAATATTTTTTGTTGCGAGTTTTTATTCTGTTCAATGATTTATTTTTGTTATATTACTTTTGCGGCAAGTTAATAATAATAATTCCTTGTCGGTATATTATTAACCGTGAAATTGTTAACGATATTTATTCTCAGACCGGATGAGCAAAGTGATTGTATTTGTAATGACCGCCGTTGCCTTTTCAAAATTTAAAATTCTATCAATATTGTGAGGATCCATGGTTTAATAATGGGAACGACCGGTAAAGTCTATGGATCTTAATTTAAAAAACAACCAATACGATATTTATTAAAGAATGTGAATTAAAATAACTGAATTTAATCCTATCGCAAATTGACACTTGGAAGTTCTTTATAGTATTTGAATTATTTCAACTTATTATAATGAAACAGATAAGCAAAGCTTAACCTGACAAAAAGAATTATTTCTATACGAAACAATTAAATTGCATTTCAAAATTGAAATAACACCTTTATCTCTTGGAAACAACCACATTTAATGTTTATTACGCCGTAATTTCTCGTATTTGTTTATTGCGTATTTAGAAATTGGAACTGCGCATTACGACTACCGACGGCACCTATATACTGCGTACGTGTACCGGGCGACGGAACAAACACTCCCGGATCAGAAATGAATTATAACACACAGCTGTGGATAAAAACATTAATACACAACAATATTACAGTAACACATAACAAGAAAAGACACATTCCATCGGGTAATTGACTATCCAGGTTGGGCGTCCAGTGTTACATTAGAGCTTATTAACGTAACTTATAGTTATAAGTTGTTACATTAGCATTCCAGCCAAGTAATATGCTATATATGAGTGAGTACACAAGCTGAGCTTGTACTCCAATCTTCAGGGTGTGGATTATATATAGTCAATTTCCCAAATGAAACAAGTCTCTTGATATGAGTTTTTATTGTACAGGTAATACAGGTTATCAAACAGATCTACAAAAGGTACATAGCTCTTTAAGGCCTGACTTGTTTCTAGCAATCTATTGACTCTAAGGGCTCTGATTGACAAAGGTATAATATTAGCTCACGTGTACTTTACGGTGGATGCGGTGAACGATGATGCTGATGCCATAGGCGGAATGCCTAGGCTGATGAAGAGCGGGAATACGACTCCTACAGGGCGGCGCATAAGCGGCGTGGGCGGCTGACGGCGAAAGGGCGGCAAACGAGGGCACAGAGGCGGCCTGGGGCGGCCTGAGGCGGCCTGGAGCATGGTTGGAAACACGTGGGCGGCTCATGGCGAAGGGCGGCACAGAAGCAGCCTGGAGCAGTGGTGGGCGGCTCATGGCAAAGGGCGGCACAGAAGCAGCCTGGAGCAGTGGTGGGCGGCTCATGGCAAAGGGCGGCACTGAAGCAGCCTGGAGCGGCCTGAGGCGGCCTGGAGCATTGTTGGAAACACGTGGGCGGCTCATTGCGAAGGGCGGCCGTGAGAGCACGGGCCGCGGCCCACGGATATGACACAATCATATCCATGCCGGTGTGGTTGGCTGAAGATTGTCCTGACATTGATAAACTGAATCTAGTGACGCGGCACATTATAAAACGAATGCACGCCGGTCCATATTATGGGCGCCTTTTGGCGGTAAAATGCTAATTACGAACTCGTCTCGAACATGTTGGTTGCTACGCGTCTGTCGGGGAACTGAAGCGTGGGCCGGCTTGCGGGGGGAAGCTTGTCCCTTCCACCTCTATTTTAGGTGCCTGGCCGATGCCCATATAAGGATACGTTTTGCATCTTAGCCATATGATTGTTTTTGGTACTTATAGGCCTACGTGACCAATATCAGGTCGGAGACATCGCGGATGTACGTGTATGTATTGGTGTTCACCCGATTGTAGACATGCCGAGATGCGTATATACTAGTGTGTTTACACGCTCTGGGTGTATGATCGAATTCCGGCAACGCGTGAGCATATACTTAACTTTGCAGTTAGCTCTTGCAAGCTTTGTGCAAACATAACAAGCCCTAGAAATAAAGAAATCCCATAATAATAATAATTTAATATACAAAAAATATTATCTTATAATCCAATCTTAGACATTTTCCCTATTACCGTACGTTCCATCTCCTCTTATTCCTCCCCTCTAGTCTTCACCAATCCCCGGTAACACCTACAACCTCATTTTAAGTAATATATTATGTTCACCCATTGTTACGTTATGTAAATTTAGTATATATTTTACACCGAAGAATGAACGGTTGTTCCGAAACCAGTCGGCGTTTATTAAAAATAAATGTTTAGTGGTTCAAACAACGGTACATTGTTTAATTTATTTATTAAAATAATTGAACCTACATTTTATTTTCAGTGAACGCATAAGTTTACGTTTGTTCTTTAAAGTAAAACTCTCACATAAACTAAAAGAAAATATCACAATACACCATTAAATTCTAGGTTATAACATTATTTGTTTTTTTACGCACCCATCTGATACATTACTAATTTAACCAAATTCCATAAATTCGAATATATTATGAAATTCAAAATCGAGAAACATTGCGTCGTAACCTGGTAACAATTTGCATGGGAATCATTTACGTTATATAATCAGATTCAACAATCAAAGTGATTTGCATCGTTAAATAAAATGATTTTTGATTATTCGAATGAATTTGCTGTAATTGCATCAGCAAAATATCGAATTTTCATTTGATAAATCTGTTATCAAATCATTTAAAAAAATGCTCCGGTGATTTAAAGATTTTATTCAAGTACTTTTTGTACTGAATTTCACAAGCGAGTCCAAAAAAATTCTTTGTGAAAGATTTTCAAAGGATAACTAAAAAAAAGTATTTCATTTCCTACTCAAAATAACGACCTGCGAAATTTTAAACATTTACACTTTTTCTTTTTTTTCAAAAACAGGGGGTTAAGCGTTAAGCACTGAACAGATAAACCAGTAGCAGTGTTTGGTGGATGTGTCCATGTGCCCGAAGAAAGCCAAAATAAATAAGCTACTTGCTTCTGCTGAAATTGATAAAACATTTTCAAACATCGGAAACATTTCTTAACAATTTAAACGACCTGTCTGGGACCTAGGAGTCAAATTGTCTGATTTTTATTGGCAACATCAACATTCTTTTTTTAAAAAACCTTTTTTTATTTATTTTTTTTATTTATTAATGAATTTTTTTTATACATACATGGTTACATAAAATATTGAAAAATGTATAAAAAATATTGAAATAAATGTACATAATTTTTAAAAAAATCCCACGAAGGCGAAGCCTGAGTGTGGGTATTATAAGTATTTTTATCTTATTTATATGGTTTAAGTGGAGATACAATATCAAATATAAATTTAAGTTATTTTAAAAGAGTTACTGTAGAGATACAATACAAGAAACTAAATCATGAAATATGCAAAAGTTTTATAATAACACAAAAAATAAGGTAAATACTAGTTTTTAAAGAAGACATCTTAAAAAGTGAATAAGCAGACAAAGCATTACAAACCTCTTTGATATCTTGATCTCGTAATTTCAAAAACCAGCCTGCACAAATATTTAATATCTTAAATTGATTATTTCACAATAATTGATTCAAATAAAAAAATATTTGGTAATTTGTGGCACATTGCAGAGTGGTAGATTCTTTCTGCATAGTCCTGTTGAAATAACACCATTCAGAATCGGAAAGAAAAACCAGATCTGAATAGCCAGTTTCTTCCCCACCTTCCGCTTCCCAATCTCCTGCTCTTCCTCACTATATTTACCCTCACATAACACCTCAAATAGTGATGCCTTAATTCCATTGCTTTCGGCTCTTTGTAGTTGAATATGCTGTGCAGTACTCACATACAAAATACAATGTTAAAAAATGATTCCAGAATATTTCTGTTCAGTGGTGTAATGTTTTTACCGTGTCCCCTAGGTTCTTCTGAACGCATTACTAATTTTGCTCGTTTGATTTGGCTCTTCTCGCGGTTTATCAACCCTTCAATCTTAACGAATTAATATGTCACGTTGTGTCAATTTTTTGTTTCGACAGGGATTAATTCATTGAAGGATCCTTTTAATTGGTTGTGGTAACTTTGGTTCTTTTTAGATGAGGCGTGTTACATTCTGTATGGTTTGAAAATAAGACAATGACCGACTACCCTGATTTTAACTACCTTTTCCTACCTTGTTTGCTCGCCCAAACGTTTCCGGTTGCTGCAGTTGATAATGTGCTAATATAATGAGACAATTAATTACAAGTACATGAAATTCGCTATAGATAATTCAATTCAAGATGCACAAAATTCTAAGTTAATGATTTGACTATGGATTGTTAGTTTTGTGAGTTATTTCTATGAGTAGGTATTTTCGGGAATAGCTAGAGACAAAACATGTGTTGCTTTCGATTGGTCTCCGTCCAAATCCCATCCATCAACGTGACCAGCTCGAGAGCAGCCAAGTTGATGGTCCAATCCCAACACCTCCAGAAATGAATTGAATATCGCTCAGCGACAGATGAGATAATGACATGTTTTGCCTCCTGCCGGAGGGTGATGAAGGTGGAATGTGGGTCCTTGGTGGTAGCTGTTGATGTTGATGTTGATGATGAATGATGAAGATTCATCTTATACCGTTAGGTACAAGGAGCTGCTCTGGTCCGGTGGCATGATAGCCTGGTGTCAGGAACCATTTGTTCCACGTGGGTAGCGCGAGGTTTAGGTCGCGTCAACCTCCCCCAAATCGATGATGAGTTGAGCTTCGCCAGCATGCCGAAAATTAGGAGTCCACTCTACTAACCTCAAACATAAACATATACTGAAGTGGTTTGCATCAGCAACGTCAGGAGTTCGGGAGTCCCGTGAACACCCCTCTGGTTTACGCTCGTAAGGATAATGATGAATTCAGCTTCAGTTTGTTCGACTTCGCCTCTGCAGTCACGCTACTCCAAATAGCTCCTGGCTCCAGTCTATACAGCTTCTCGTTCCAGTAGAGGTAATGACACATATTTATCATATGTACAATACAGAACATACTTCAAGTCTTTCGTCCACACTCAAAATAGTCATGTCAATATTTAATTTGGATGAGGGCGTCCATCCGACATAACGAATGTTTCCTAGACGGGAGATTTTACCCCACTTCAAAGTCATGGTCATTCGCTCTATCGTTTGTTACCCTCCGTTCGCTTCAAATATCAAAGAATGGTAGAAATTGATATCCTCGACTTCCGGCGCTAAGGATCAGGGATACTGGAATCATCAGGTCGTGAATCTGAAATCATCCGATCTCCGTCAGCTCAAACGGTTTCAGTCGGAGTCAATTTCCAACCTAATTCTGGATGACTTCTCCTCCTATAGTGGGGTAAGTACTCATTGAATTTGACAGGAAGGACGTCAGAAAGCGCCGAAACAACTTCATATTCGTCACGATCCCTTCGTTCTGTCAGCGAGAAAATCCTCTCCATACGCCAGACAAGAATAGCATAGCCCTTATCCGCTTTGTTCCTTCGTCTACCAGCTAACTCAAGTAGGAAAGCCCATTAGCAATTTTCGTTCCCTTCGATCTGAACTCAGTGAAAGCGTCCTCTCACCAGCTGAAAATACTCGAAACAGGGGTCTATTCCGGGTGACTATCTAAGGCTGGTCCGCCAACACCCTCGACAGAAACCGGTGCTTTTACGGGAATAACTCAACCACACCAATAGCAGGGGAAAAAGCCGGCGCTGCTATACTAAAATAGACGTTATATCGGTATCCAGGGTTATCGACTTTGCTAACACAAGAGTCCCTATTAGGCAAGCCAAATTACAAATTTCGTTCCCTTCGCTTTTGTCGCTTTGGTAAGATAGGACAGCCTACGGAAAATTCGTATACTTCGTCCCCGTCAAACCCATGAAAAATTAAAATCTCGCTTGATAGAATAGGAATGCCAGACAGATGCACTCTCTCGGCGACTAGCCTCGATCCGCTGCGTTATTCCGATTCAAAAATGAATTAAAAGAGCGATGTTTGAATAAATTATATTTAATTAAATATATTTTATGAATTCCGTATAGAATAAGTTGAATTCTCAAGGAGGATACGACAACTCATTTTCAAATAACAGGCATTGAAGCATTTAATTTACCGTTCTATCCGTTACTATAAAAACACTGCATAAATACAATGGTTTGTGTTCTTTAAATTTTGGCGCTAAATATAACTACTAGAGAATTATTAAATCATTTTAAACTCATAAACAATGTCTATTGTTGGATGATCTAAAGCGGTTTCAGGGTAACCGTTCTTCGTCCCTTTTTTTAATGGCCAGGTCTCGTAATTTATGACCTCCTTCGCTAACGGGTACCTATAGTGCTCAAGTTGAATACCCTTACTTCAAAATACAATTGGATTATTTGGTTTACATTAAGGAAATAAGTGTTAATAATTAGATTATAATAGACTTACCGATACATCTTAGTGTCAACAATCCAAATAATTATAAAAAAACAAACACAGTCACATGCAGAAAACTCATGCTGTTAGAAAACCGCACCTTCTACACTAAATGATTTTAGCCGTGTTCGCGTCCCGACGATTAATTCTTGTTGACGCGCTTCCTAGTTTTTACTAACTCGACTATCTTAAAACGCTGACCGATCCTGATTATTCCTGACCGTCTCCCAGACCTTGAAACTCTGACCCCCTTGACTTTATTTCCCGCCTCCCAACGTTTTCAAACTGACTATCTTGAACCGCTTTTTCTAACCACCGACTATCGACTTCCTTCTTCCGTTCTTCAACGCTGACTATCTTGAACCGCTTTTTCTAACCACGACTATCGACTTCCTCCTTCCGATCTTCAACGCTAACTGTCTTGAACCGCTTTTTCCACCCTCGACTATCGACTTTCTTCTTCCGTTCTTCAACGCTAACTCTCTATCCGCCCGCGCTCCCTAATCACGACTCCCTTCTCCCGTTCTTCCACGTTAACTGTCTCGACCGTCTCCCCGCGCTTTCAAATCCAGACTCCCCCTCCCCAAACCAACCCCCCAAATCACCATATGCGATTTCTAATTTATGTTCTTTTGAATTCTGAATGCTTTTTGTTTTCAAAAGACAGAAATGCACTAAAGGAACACATCAATTATGGCCCTAGAACCTGTCACATTAATTTTAAATCGTTTCAAAACCAATAAATTGTTACTCCTCCAGTAAAATGTCTAACTCTTTGTTCAAAGGATGAAACTTGACTACCCCCAGTCCAGTGGCGTGTTGGCCCACCAGCATTTTTAGCTCGGCTTACTATTATCAACCACCATCACGGAGGTCTCTGCCGATACAGTGCATGTTCCTATTTTTTTTTCTCTACCCTAATAAATCTAAACACTTGTTTCTAAAGCAGCTTTAAGGCCAACATCTGGTAATCTCCTATGTCGTGAGACCAACTGAAAATTTCTTTCCCACCATAATAAATCAACAATAAAAAAAATTTATCCCAGGGCGAGTCCATCACAGCTCCCTTCTGGAAAAATAATAGTGGGAGTAGATACGGAGATACGGAGCTATTGTCAGCTATTATTGTTCCATCAACTTAGCAGCAGAACACGTTTGAACTCGCCAATAATACATTTTTTTTTTCAAACCTTCCTAGGTTTCACTCGCTCCCCACTGCCCTGTTCTTGTCGCTAAAATTGTTAAAACTCCTAATCCCTTTTACTTTTTTTTTTTTTTTTTTTATATATATTTTTTTTTTTCTACGAAAGATTTCCCAATCCGCCCCTGTCTCGCTCGACGTTCTTATCTCTTTTTTTTTTTCTTGGCCGAACGCTATCAGTTAAACCTCTGGTAGGTCCGTTATGGGGCCCTCGCTACCTTTTTTGTGTTAGCGCCGTTGTTAATTGTTTTATGACTGAGCATACAGTAACCGAGATCTTGAGAGTTATTTCGCATTTTTAAGCGTTGGGTAATTTGTTTAGGTTTTTTTTAATTCATGTGAATAGGACTCCTTCTATATGAACAATCTATTAGTGTACCTATATGTTTTGCGGTAATTCAGTTCCGTCTAATTAGAGTGGATAATCTCTTTACCAATTTAATTGATAAATTATTTCTCGTAAAACCGTGTGCCTTATTTCCTATTCCTCCTTACAGGACGCCTGATAATAATAATTATTATTATTGAATAATTAATATAGCGCCGCTTTCGTGAAAAGCTAACTCAAGGAACCTAATATTGTAGTAGCTACTAATATTTTGATAAGAGTTTTGTTGAACAACTAAGTCGTATTATGGGAAAGGAAGTGTGGAGGGGGAGGGGAAGGAAAAAGGGGTAAACTATACAAATGAAATCTCTTTCAAACTACGCTGTCTTACATTAGCCAAACAATAACGGTGAATGGTGATCAGAACTCAAACATTGACCTCAGCGTGTCTTAGGCTATACTCTAATAGCTGGCGACCCACTTCTCAAAGGTACCGTGACCTACCAGAACCCACCACGCCTGAAGGAAAACGAATTGAGACTTCCCAACACTTCCAGATACTGTTCCAGCGTATTCACTTCTGTGAACCTACTTTACTGTCTCTAAATGGGGAAAGTAATTGCATCCCATATCACGATGCTGACGCGAAAATGTGTCATGTAAGTTTCGTCTGATGAAGCCCTCCTTCCACGTGCTGTCAGACCTACACTTCACCTCTTAGAATCTGTTGTAATTAAGCCAAGATTGCGTTGGCTTACATCAGGTTCCAGGTCGACGCCATTGGAGTATTTGATAGAACTTTAACGGGTTTATTCCTACGGAATATCGCGCGAACATCTCTTCCACATAACCTTGCAGGAACCTCGCAGGTTACCTTCAGCTAGACGCCTTCAACAGCGAATTACGCTCTTTTCATCCCAGAGTCACTCATGTCTTCTCACCCTGTCTGTCATTCCTTTTTACATTGCATAAAACCGCGAAAGAGTGAAGCTTTCAGTATGCCGCGCTGATCTGCCCAGTTTATGTTGGAGCCCCCGTCCTCATGATAGCGCAGGAAAAGAACCCATTTTGGCTTGCTAATATTTGTGTGATATTATTACAGCGAAACTATCTAATTCTCCAATTATGAAGTTTAATCGTTGGTCGAAAATCGGGACAGGGAAAGGTTTAGTAATGTTGATGACACTACCGAGGTAATTAATGTTGAATTGGTGGGGAGTCTGAAAAAGTATCAGGGAAACCCTAGGTATAAATATGTTTATATGTATACATTTTTTTTTTTTCACGAACCCTTTATTCATAATACGCAACTTTTATTAGAATCTTAACACTCGTGTTTCTATTACGTTTCAGGGATCCTATTATTATTCAACCGTTTTGAATTGAAGGCCCCGATCGATTTTACATTTGAACTGTGCTTAAGATGAGTTAGATTATTATTTTTATTAAATTAAGTTGATCCCTACGTTTATTACTGTAGTACATATATTTTGTTTAATTTGAAAATAATTTAATTGTTTTAATCACAAAACTTAATCACTGATTCACGCCGTAATGTCCTCATCATCACTTTATTCAATTAGCAAGTTAGGTTATATCAAAATTGAATCAATTTATTGTAGATATTCACTGCACAAGGACACGGCCTTCTTCTCACGGAAGAATACCCGTTAGGTAACGAAACATAAATACTCTACCAGTGCCCACTTTTATTGTTCACTGAATCTTTTCTAACATTTCAAGATAATATAAATCTGTTCCGTCGACCCACTTATAAATGGTCAAGTTCATAGTAAGTGACGTAATAAGCTATTATTTGGTTTTGTCCCCCCCGGGAAGAGGCTCCGGTCTAGTAGTACAATACATCTTTGTTTAGATTTTACAACCGTCTTAACTTTCTCACCGTACGTATTATTGACTTTAAAATGTTTTGTTTAAATTGCACTCTCCCTTCCGTCTCATTTCAAAGTTGAACTTGAAAAAAACTGTTATCATAAGTGATTTTTTTTTTGTTGTCCCTGGTTTTCTACCCCCAAAGTAACACGGGTATGTGCCTAGCATGGTGGTCGAAAAAATCCTAAATGCATTTAATAAATAATTTCAATGAATAAGGAAACATAAAAAAAAAGTTTTATCTGTTAATTCAGTCCTTATCGGAGGTTGGACATCAGCCTCTAGAATGAACTGGGTTTGTGTCTACTACTTGAAGAAACTATTTTCTCCCTCCACAATGTAATACCTTTAATAACTATGTCTTATCGGAGGTTGGATGACAATACAAAATTTTGTTTTACAATTTTATTTAAAATTTAAATAATCTAATTTATTCCCTACTGATAAATTCACGGATATTTTTATTACGGATACAATTTTATTTGAAGTTTAAATAACCTAATTTATTCTCGGCTTATAATTCACGGATATTTTTATTTCGGATATTTAGCATTTAAAGCAAATAAACTAATGCGCTGGTGTTAGGTCTACTACTGAAGGAACTATTTTCTCCCTCCACAATGTAATACCTTTACTCACTATGTCCTATCGGAGGTTGGATAACATCATTAAATTTCGGTCGTATATTTTTATTTGGAATTTAAATAAACTGATTTTTACCCTACTGATAAATTCACGTATAGCTCAACTATTATTGTAGAAATTCACTACCTTCCGCAGTTTTGTATTTAAAACACTGAACTATTAGCCCTGGCTTTTTTATATATTTTTTTTTTTTCATTGTCTTGAACCAAACAGAATGTAAAACATTTTAAAACCCCACCTCCTGGTCCAACGGCATCACTGTAATGTTTTTACCGTGTCCCCTAGGTTCTTCTGAACGCATTACTAATTTTGCTCGTTTGATTTGGCTCTTCTCGCGGTTTATCAACCCTTCAATCTTAACGAATTAATATGTCACGTTGTGTCAATTTTTTGTTTCGACAGGGATTAATTCATTGAAGGATCCTTTTAATTGGTTGTGGTAACTTTGGTTCTTTTTAGATGAGGCGTGTTACATTCTGTATGGTTTGAAAATAAGACAATGACCGACTACCCTGATTTTAACTACCTTTTCCTACCTTGTTTGCTCGCCCAAACGTTTCCGGTTGCTGCAGTTGATAATGTGCTAATATAATGAGACAATTAATTACAAGTACATGAAATTCGCTATAGATAATTCAATTCAAGATGCACAAAATTCTAAGTTAATGATTTGACTATGGATTGTTAGTTTTGTGAGTTATTTCTATGAGTAGGTATTTTCGGGAATAGCTAGAGACAAAACATGTGTTGCTTTCGATTGGTCTCCGTCCAAATCCCATCCATCAACGTGACCAGCTCGAGAGCAGCCAAGTTGATGGTCCAATCCCAACACCTCCAGAAATGAATTGAATATCGCTCAGCGACAGATGAGATAATGACATGTTTTGCCTCCTGCCGGAGGGTGATGAAGGTGGAATGTGGGTCCTTGGTGGTAGCTGTTGATGTTGATGTTGATGATGAATGATGAAGATTCATCTTATACCGTTAGGTACAAGGAGCTGCTCTGGTCCGGTGGCATGATAGCCTGGTGTCAGGAACCATTTGGGCCACGTGGGTAGCGCGAGGTTTAGGTCGCGTCAACCTCCCCCAAATCGATGATGAGTTGAGCTTCGCCAACATGCCGAAAATTAGGAGTCCACTCTACTAACCTCAAACATAAACATATACTGAAGTGGTTTGCATCAGCAACGTCAGGAGTTCGGGAGTCCCGTGAACACCCCTCTGGTTTACGCTCGTAAGGATAATGATGAATTCAGCTTCAGTTTGTTCGACTTCGCCTCTGCAGTCACGCTACTCCAAATAGCTCCTGGCTCCAGTCTATACAGCTTCTCGTTCCAGTAGAGGTAATGACACATATTTATCATATGTACAATACAGAACATACTTCAAGTCTTTCGTCCACACTCAAAATAGTCATGTCAATATTTAATTTGGATGAGGGCGTCCATCCGACATAACGAATGTTTCCTAGACGGGAGATTTTACCCCACTTCAAAGTCATGGTCATTCGCTCTATCGTTTGTTACCCTCCGTTCGCTTCAAATATCAAAGAATGGTAGAAATTGATATCCTCGACTTCCGGCGCTAAGGATCAGGGATACTGGAATCATCAGGTCGTGAATCTGAAATCATCCGATCTCCGTCAGCTCAAACGGTTTCAGTCGGAGTCAATTTCCAACCTAATTCTGGATGACTTCTCCTCCTATAGTGGGGTAAGTACTCATTGAATTTGACAGGAAGGACGTCAGAAAGCGCCGAAACAACTTCATATTCGTCACGATCCCTTCGTTCTGTCAGCGAGAAAATCCTCTCCATACGCCAGACAAGAATAGCATAGCCCTTATCCGCTTTGTTCCTTCGTCTACCAGCTAACTCAAGTAGGAAAGCCCATTAGCAATTTTCGTTCCCTTCGATCTGAACTCAGTGAAAGCGTCCTCTCACCAGCTGAAAATACTCGAAACAGGGGTCTATTCCGGGTGACTATCTAAGGCTGGTCCGCCAACACCCTCGACAGAAACCGGTGCTTTTACGGGAATAACTCAACCACACCAATAGCAGGGGAAAAAGCCGGCGCTGCTATACTAAAATAGACGTTATATCGGTATCCAGGGTTATCGACTTTGCTAACACAAGAGTCCCTATTAGGCAAGCCAAATTACAAATTTCGTTCCCTTCGCTTTTGTCGCTTTGGTAAGATAGGACAGCCTACGGAAAATTCGTATACTTCGTCCCCGTCAAACCCATGAAAAATTAAAATCTCGCTTGATAGAATAGGAATGCCAGACAGATGCACTCTCTCGGCGACTAGCCTCGATCCGCTGCGTCATTCCGATTCAAAAATGCATTAAAAGAGCGATGTTTGAATAAATTATATTTAATTAAATATATTTTATGAATTCCGTATAGAATAAGTTGAATTCCCAAGGAGGATACGACAACTCATTTTCAAATAACAGGCATTGAAGCATTTAATTTACCGTTCTATCCGTTACTATAAAAACACTGCATAAATACAATGGTTTGTGTTCTTTAAATTTTGGCGCTAAATATAACTACTAGAGAATTATTAAATCATTTTAAACTCATAAACAATGTCTATTGTTGGATGATCTAAAGCGGTTTCAGGGTAACCGTTCTTCGTCCCTTTTTTTAATGGCCAGGTCTCGTAATTTATGACCTCCTTCGCTAACGGGTACCTATAGTGCTCAAGTTGAATACCCTTACTTCAAAATACAATTGGATTATTTGGTTTACATTAAGGAAATAAGTGTTAATAATTAGATTATAATAGACTTACCGATACATCTTAGTGTCAACAATCCAAATAATTATAAAAAAACAAACACAGTCACATGCAGAAAACTCATGCTGTTAGAAAACCGCACCTTCTACACTAAATGATTTTAGCCGTGTTCGCGTCCCGACGATTAATTCTTGTTGACGCGCTTCCTAGTTTTTACTAACTCGACTATCTTAAAACGCTGACCGATCCTGATTATTCCTGACCGTCTCCCAGACCTTGAAACTCTGACCCCCTTGACTTTATTTCCCGCCTCCCAACGTTTTCAAACTGACTATCTTGAACCGCTTTTTCTAACCACCGACTATCGACTTCCTTCTTCCGTTCTTCAACGCTGACTATCTTGAACCGCTTTTTCTAACCACGACTATCGACTTCCTCCTTCCGATCTTCAACGCTAACTGTCTTGAACCGCTTTTTCCACCCTCGACTATCGACTTTCTTCTTCCGTTCTTCAACGCTAACTCTCTATCCGCCCGCGCTCCCTAATCACGACTCCCTTCTCCCGTTCTTCCACGTTAACTGTCTCGACCGTCTCCCCGCGCTTTCAAATCCAGACTCCCCCTCCCCAAACCAACCCCCCAAATCACCATATGCGATTTCTAATTTATGTTCTTTTGAATTCTGAATGCTTTTTGTTTTCAAAAGACAGAAATGCACTAAAGGAACACATCAATTATGGCCCTAGAACCTGTCACATTAATTTTAAATCGTTTCAAAACCAATAAATTGTTACTCCTCCAGTAAAATGTCTAACTCTTTGTTCAAAGGATGAAACTTGACTACCCCCAGTCCAGTGGCGTGTTGGCCCACCAGCATTTTTAGCTCGGCTTACTATTATCAACCACCATCACGGAGGTCTCTGCCGATACAGTGCATGTTCCTATTTTTTTTTCTCTACCCTAATAAATCTAAACACTTGTTTCTAAAGCAGCTTTAAGGCCAACATCTGGTAATCTCCTATGTCGTGAGACCAACTGAAAATTTCTTTCCCACCATAATAAATCAACAATAAAAAAAATTTATCCCAGGGCGAGTCCATCACAGTGGGGTTAATTATATCACTGGTTTTAAACAATTGTAATATCGTGTGGTGTAGCAACCGTAATAGCATGTCAAATTACAATACGTTTGGTAATAATGCTATACCTTAGTCCAGCTAAGTTTACCAACATATTAAGAGAGTATTAACACTAATTTTCATAGAGAATATAAAAATAAATAAAATTACCTTTTCAAAGCCATCCTTAACTAACCTAGTTCCATACATTATTTGTATTCCTGTGTGAGATTTTGTTAATTAATTAAAATTACAGCGTACGTGTACGGAAAGAATTAAAAAATATACAGTAATTTAATATTACTTAATAAATCGCACTAGTCTGAGAGTTTTTTAATGTGACTACCGTTTGCGAGTCGGGATTGCTTGCAGTTGGCAATAATTTCGTAGAAATAGTAAATTTCTTCAACTGAACTGAATATAGATACAAGAAGGCTATAATAGCAAACCTCTAACAATTTACAAATGTAAACACAATATTCTTATTCTTCTGTATCATCCGGTTCTATATATTTGTATCCGCTAAATTCACTCCATTAGTATCAACTACTATATTATTATAATATAATATTATAAATAAATAAATAAGAGTCTTAACTGCTCTCCGCTGCGCGGAGCCCCATCCCCAATTTGAGATGAAGGGTGTGATATAGGAAAGAAAGTTGGGAAGTACCTGGTTTTTCAGATCTCGTCACCTGAAAACCAGGTATACTGCTAAAGTCATTTAAAGCAACTTATCGATTTTGAATGCTATTCTTTCACCAGGGCGATACTGAGAGTATTTACCGCTTTTAGATTTATATTGAAGATAGTTCTTATAAACCGTCACAAAATTGACTTTTACACTTTGAACAAATTTTAATCTGTTTTTTCCTCAAGTTTATATAATAGATAACTCACGGAAGTTTATACTGTCTGGCAACAATAGGCTTGCTTAGATAATATAATGGCGTAATACCAATGATTGATTCTTTGAATCGTGGTTAGTTGATGAACAGCTTGTCTGACAGCCATCATCTCAGTTTGACTTCCAACAAATAATCTTCTTGTCAGTTCCTGAAAGGCCTTGTCAATGTTGTCCCCAAGACAAAAGTCCGTGAAAGTACAGGATAGGAAGATAATGTTCGATTTCTCACTATCCAGGGAAAAAGACTCCAGTTTTCATTAATGATGACGAAGTTGGCAAGCGGATTCTTCGGTTCTTAGCCAAGAGAACCAGTTCCCACTCCTATCTGCTGATGAGCAAATAATAGTTTTTTGCACCGTTTCTTTCCGTTGATCACCTTTCTGACAGCTTTAGTGGTGAGTTCGCAGGTTTAGCACCCGCAGAGACCCAAAAATCCACGGTTTGCAATGTAGCCACTACGCGGTGGTAAATCCTTCAATGCTCACCTTCTAACAAATCTTCAGTATAACTCTAAACCTTATTGTAAAATATTACCATTTAAGAAGATAATATCAACAACTCCACGGAGAAAACTTTTATTTTCGTTACAAGCACCCGCTAATCTCCCAAGGCAGTTTGTCAGCTAATATAAAATATTACTAATTTATAAAAAAATAGGCCAAATTTTTTTTGTTTTATTAATATTTGTTTAAAAATATGACCGCAGGCCTTTGACGAATGAATTGACAGATGTCCTAACAAACTATCAATAAAACACGTATGTTAGGATGTCGAGACAGTTGTTCATCACGCTTATAACGGGATTTGTTAATTATTCGGTAATTATACAGAAAATAAAAAGGTAACGGTCGCAACTGGAACCCGAATCCAGATCATTTATTTCGAGTCTAGATCCGCCATGTCTATGATCTTCGTCTGTTTCGTATTTTCATTGAGAGTTGATGATATAATCTTCTTCGATGATTTAATACTATAATTTCCTTAATGAAGACAATGCCAGTGATATCCTTGCTTTGCAAGGCAAGGGTCCTGCATTTGAGTCCTAGATGTGACCGTATCTTTTTCAGATCTTTCTGTTTCAGATTTTCTTTTAGGAATCGCTAACATTGTCTTAAGTAATCAAATATTACAATTTGAGGTTTTACTTATTAAGTTATTCAAAAAAATAAAATAATATTATAATGTCTGTTACTCTTAGGTATATACGAGTAGTTAGTATTCAGTTACCTATATTCCGAAATGTAAGACAAATCAAGCACAAGGTAAACTTTAGAATGGTAATTAATGTAAATTCAATCTGAGATTTGAATTATGTATTAAGTTAGGCCCCAGAATTATTGTAATTGAACATAAATATCTCTGTTTGTAGGCCACAATATTCGATTATTACACGGTAACGAAATTCTCCAAGGAAATTTCTTAGCAAATTTTCGTCGATATTTGAATAAAATATAAATATATTCCAATTATCTAGTTGTAAACAAAACAGAAGAAAATTAATTTGAAGATGACAGAAGATGATTATATAAAAAGTTATTTCATTTTGCATTTGAGACACTAACTTTTCTTACGCAGATAAATATTAAAACGACAACTATACCTGCTTGTTGACTATAATATTGATGTGCAGCAAACCAAAGTCGGAGACAGAATCAATCTCCATCGGACGCCAGCATTTATTGAATGTAAGGAAGATGTGAAACCATCAGCAACCGTTTTAATCGACCTTTCCTTCAAAAAGTCGTCAATCCATCCAAACAAGGATGCGGTTAGTCCATAAAAACTCAGTTTGTTCACAAGTCCTCGGTGCCGAACCCGGTTAAGGCCTTGGAAATATCCAGTGCAACCATTTGGGTCAGTAATGTCCCAGGCACCCCTCCCAAACATTCGTGACACGCGCGAGAAGATCACCGCATGAGCGGTTTTACCGGAATCCGTACTGATGGTCGTTAATAATTTTGTACTTCTCGAGGCATTTTAAATGTCAACCGTTTAAAAATATTAACTGCGCGTTTGTCGTGTTTCCCGACTGCGCACCAGTGATAATGATCAATGATGCTAGTCCCTCAGCGCATCTTTCATAGAAATACACTAGAGCTAGGAAAGCCCAACTGATATTCTTATTTCGTTAGGTAGTCCGTCTGAAAGATTCTTATATCTTAAATGGAAGATATCTCAAAAGGACTGCCCATTTCTCCACAATCAAGTTTTTTTCATACTTTTGGGGCTCCAGACGAGGCATGATTTAAAAACCAAATTCATACTAAATAACAATTTGACAGAATACCATTTACCATGCCATACCATTGATTTCATCAAAGAATATTTGATGAACCGTTAAAACGGCCACCATCTAGAAGGAAATAAGCACAACGTTTCCACAGTGGAGAAATAATCTTTACTGAACCATTAAAACGGCCACAATCTTTACAGACAGACGTAAAGCGAAACAGTCGATTTAAAAGGAGACTTCTCTAAACCAAGTTATTACCGCTCTGTTCATCGAACTCAGGTACTCCAAAGCATCTACATAAGAGAGCAACTCGGTTACACGACAGCTGGTCACAATACGATTAGTAATGTGTTGGTATATTATTTATAATTTGTTTTTTGTAAGTTGAAGGTTCTTTATACCAGACATGCTGATTCCGCGAATTAAATATTTTCTTTCCTTTACCAAAACTTTTTTCGATTCCGGGGCCAGTTACAGTTAGTTTGTAAAGAATCCGTTGTGTATAATAATATTATATAACCTTATTTAACCCTTTTCGAAAGCTTGTATGGAAAGGTTTTGGGGAAACTTGGAGATTTTCAATGTCATATCTAAGAAAAGGGTTTTCATGTAACCTGTCCTAAAATTCGCTCAGTTCGAAAAAACATGAAATAATATTTTTGTAACATTTTCGTAGTTACCTTTCAACGGAAATTTTTATATCAAAATGTCTATAAAATTGGTTCTGGAAATAAGAAAAGTTGGTGTCGTGTTGATAATACTTTTTCACTTTTACGTTAACAGAAATTTCCTGACATCGAAGGAATTGTGCATTTTAAAGATGGTGATTTCTGAAAAGTCCTAGGATAAAAATGCAGAGGTCGCAGGTTCAGACCTATAATAAAGCTTTTTAATTTCACTACAAGGCGATATTAAGCGGTAAGGAAGCTGAATCTCTGAGATTTAAGCGAATTATCGATTAATATAGTGCGTGTGAGTATTATGACATTGAATTCATGGTTAATGAATTCAAAAGCAAAAACGTAAAAATTATGAAAAACAAGGAAATGGGACGAGAAATACAGAAAGCATTGGTCACGAAAAATGGAAATTTTATGTAAGTGATACATATCTACCTAACTAAATGTAATAAAAATTCAATTGAATTAAATAAAACCAGAAAAATGGATGCAATTTTCAAAATTATTACCAAATTTGTAACAAATACATGTTTTTTTTCAAATTAAAAAAATCGTTATGTAACACAGATTTTCCGAAACGGTTGGTGTATTGAAATAAGAATAAATTGAGGTGAAATGTAAGTGTTTCAATAAATAAAAATAAAATTCTACATTATATTTTATTTTATTTTTGAAGTGAAACTTCTTTACGCGCGTCATGCAATTTCGTGGACCGGAGTAAAACCAACTCATGACCGAAACGAAAATGCGGGACCGATTAAAGTTCATTTGATCTAGTCAAAGTTTTGAAGTAAAATATAAATGCTTCTTAGCTCATCTCGACAACTGGCGTTGGTGGTGTAATGGTCAGCATAGTTGCTTTCCAAGCAGTTGATCCGAGTTCGATTCTCGGCTATGGCAAATTATTTTTTTGTTTTTAACGCCTTTTTTTTTTTCAATGGTTGACGATAATATCAATCCACTAAGTAATATTTTAGGCCTGTAGAATAATTGAAAAGTTAAAGAATGATATAAAATTTTTTATGATGTTAACGATAAAAAAATAAAAAAAAACATAAAATTACCATAAAAAATGGGCCAACGGCACGCGGTGTTCCCAAGCGGTCACCCATCCAAGTACTGACCGCGCCCAATGTTGCTTAACTTCGGTGATCGGACGAGAACCGGTGTGTTCAACATGGTATGGTCGTTGGCAAACGCTAAACAATATTAATTTCTATTCTACCTGCAAATAAATATATGAAAATTAGTATAAAAAAGCCCTAATAATACTGAAAACATTAGCAAGGTGTGTGCGACGTTGATAAAAATAATCATTACATACGCGCTTGAAAAAGATCGTAATTACATCCATAACTTTGTAGGAATTTTTTTTTTCAATGGTTGACCATAATATCAATCCACTAAGTAATATTTTAGGCCTGTAGCATACTTGAAAAGTTAAAGAATTTTATGATATTATTAATTATAGTAACGATAAAAAAATAAAAAAAAACATGAAATTACCATAAAAAATGGGCCAACGGCACGCGGTGTTCCCAAGCGGTCACCCATCCAAGTACTGACCGCGCCCAATGTTGCTTAACTTCGGTGATCGGACGAGAACCGGTGTGTTCAACATGGTATGGTCGTTGGCAAACGCTAAAAAATATTAATTTCTACTCTACCTGCCAATAAATATATGAAAATTAGTATAAAAAAGCCCTAATAATACTGAAAACATTAGCAAGGTGTATGCGACGTTGATAAAAATAATCATTACATACGCGCTTGAAAAAGATCGTAATTATATCCATAAATTTGGAGGAATTTTTTGAAGTGAAACTTCTTTACGCGCGTCATGCAATTTCGAGGACCGGAGTAAAACCGACTCATGACCGTGACGAAAAAAAGGGATCATTTCGCTATAGGAGCCTAGCTAATATTATATACCTAGTTTAACTCACTCTCCTAACTCATCTTCGCTGTCTACAGGCAGAGCGCACGACTGTGGTCGTGAAGAACCGAGGTTCGATCCCCGCTTAAACTAATTTTTTTTTTTCTTTTTTTATAACTTTTAATTTTTTTTATCACATGCTACTTATAAATATGTCAATAGACAGAAAAAAAGAGAGAATGAAATGAAAAGAGAGAGAGAGAAGAATACTAGAAGTTTCACTTCTGTCTTGCGTAGGCTTGACACACCCATTTTTTATTATTTATTTATATTATGTTTAGGAATGAAACATTTATTTAAAAGATATTTATATTTATAAATCAATATATGATACACAAAAAGTTAAATGAAATTTATGTACTTACATTTTTTGTTAATTTGTTCTTTTGTTTTAGGTTTCATTGTAGTACCTACATAGACCAAATATTGATGAGTACCTATGTGTAAGTTGTATAGAAAAAGAACAAATTAGCAAAAAGAACAGTGAAAACAGTCAAAATGAGTATCTATAATATTTGCATCAAGAAATAAAGCAGTATGCTGGGTACACAATATGTATGTTCATTCTCAACGGTTTAGCTTGATCGAACATGTTGACTTAGAAGTAGAGCTCGAGCAGCTCGACACAAGACACTATAGATATACCACCAAGAGGCTTAGTCAAATCGTTGATTTCTGTCGAACATTGAGCAAGAAAAATTACGGACCTTGAATCGGACCGGAATACTTGACCTTGGACCTTTTTTTGCATCGATCAAAATATCGAACAAAAAAGCATTGAGCGAGAAGATACACGTTGACACATGTTCGCATGAGTGTAAAACCATCGATCGTGAACGAGCGTGGGTACCTACTGGCTTTTGCATTCAAAGTTCCGTTCATAAAAGCAAAAAAAGCTTATTTCAATATTAGCTATCTTAACGACACGTTACGAAATGAAACCATCAATTTAAAGGGTTAATCCGACAGCTCAGTGTGAAATTTTATTATTCAATTAGTCACGCCTCGTGTGTACAAATGATCTAACAGAATTTGAATACTGCCGTATTTTTCGTAACGGCTCATAAATCCGATTCAGAATTTTACACCATTTTCGTCACGCATCATTAAAGATTCCATTATTACGAACCTCGAAGTAAATAAGTGTTGGTTTTGAGGTTCGGCATTGACTGACTTCGATAACATGTACAGGGTAGTTCATGCGAAGTTTTGAAGAACATCAGATCAAAAATATAACAGATAACCAAAAAACGGTGTGTATTTTCATCACGTGTAATTTTTCTTATGATTAATTTCCCACACGTGTAATTCACGCCTGTGTATTTTTTTCGTTGGAATACGAACCTACAATGTACAAAGAATGAAGTTAGAATTTACTTAGTGTCAAGTTTATTAGAAACGAAAGAAATTATTTGCTACGAACAACTTATTTCACTGTAGTTATTGTGAAAGAAATGCATATGGAAACAGACTCTGCGTAAAACCCAGCGCGAGATTGTTCTTCCACAGCGATATGGATGTATTATTCGGTTATGATAAGAAAATCAATATCATTTACGTTTTCCTTGTATTTGCTATGATAAGAAAATCATCGTCACAAATTTCCTATATTTTCTACGATGAGAAAATCAACATTATTAACATGTTTCTCATATTTTCTACGATAAGAAAATCAACGCCAATAATATGTTTCCCATATTTTCCACGATAAAAAACAACATTACAAGTTTCCCATATTTTCTATGATTAGAAAACCAACGACACTAGTTTCTTATGTTTTCTCTGATAAGATTTTTTTTCCTATATTTTTGTTGATAATTAAATTAACGTCATTAACATGTTTCATTTTTTTTCACTTTGCACAGTCCTATAAGACAAGGGAAAGAGAAAAAAGATAAAAAATTATATTAATGCAACAAAAATATTTTTTGTTGTTGCATTAATATTTCTTTAAACATAATAATAATATAAATCAAACGTAAAATAAGCCGGTACTCTCTGTCTCTAAAAGGGTCATTGTTATAATTTCGAAAAACACTGCTTCAGATTATTCTTGATTAGACCGGGCACTAAAATCAGCATCACTCCTCCGTAGTTGCTGGTAGGCAGGCACTGTGACTCGCCACGTGTTGTGTTTACGTGCGGATTTCCATTTTATCTCCAAAACATAACGTGACACAGACATTAAACCAAACAGAACCATTCTCTCAGTCGTAAAAACCCCCGGCCGCAGAGAGCAAGGGAGGGTTTTATTACTGCCGGGTGTGACCAGGAAGAAAGACTGTATTGAATATGTTTGGAAAGGTGTATTCTTTTTTACTGTCTGCCTAAGATACGGAAAGTAGGAGTAAACTTTTTCAAGTCAGATGGAAAAAAACGTTCAATGGGTAAGTGCGTTGAGGTCCACAGCGAAGCGAAGCTAGCAGTCCACAATAGAGTGCTGGTTCCTACCCTGATGTTCAGCAGTGAGGCTCAGAAGTAGACTAAATGCTGTAAAAGTGAGATATCTTAGGCGAATGTGAGGTGAAATTATAAATTAAGAAAAATGTGAAGATTCGTAAATAATGCAAACCTGATGTATGCTTAATGAGTAAGGTTAAGAAAGACACCCTTATATTCTTTAGGCAGAAGAAATTATTGTATGACTGAAGAAAGACCCTAAAGTGAAATCATTCTGACTTTATCCCTACAATAGTAAACATATTTATTTGTTTTTGTATTACCGTATTACGATATATGTATAAGATTGTATTATTGTTTTTATATGTTCTTATGTATGAAACCACCATAATACGGGCATTTGCCTAGTTTGGGATAATTAACAAATATATGGTTTCGGTAAACCAATACTTGAGTCACGCCATGTCTATAGTCAGAATGATAGAGTAATTTTGTCGGCATTATTCTCTACACTTAAAATATATATTTAGGGTATATCAATTACAGAATAGTTTTTTAGGATTAAACAATCGATTACCGTTTGGGGGAAGTGAGATAAACTCTTCAATCCGGAGTGAGAGGGTTAAACACGTAGGTGTAGGTAGACACATCAACAAACCAAACACAAATTTTTTCAGATTTTACCAAATGTGAACAAAAACAGTAAGGTGTGGAGGGATATTATCAAAGTGCGAAGAAATCAAATCATTATTATATATGAACTTTATTCAATGGACTAGTTCAACCTCATAAACTTTTGTTCTTAAATTTGCTTGCTTTTTGGGTTACACTACCGACAACTATTTCAATCGTTCCTTCTAATAATGTAGGAAATTGACTGCCTCAAATAAATTGAACCTTTTTTTATTACTTTCCCACGATAAGCAATGTGCGACATCTGTAGTTGCTGTAAATAAATAATAACACTGAATAAACATCCATACAAAATCACGTAGCAACACGGTTCTCGTATAAAATTTATATAGCCTTGGCAAATTTATGGTCACCTTAGAACAAAACAAGTGGTTTCACGTCAAAACTCCCGATGTTTAAAATGAGCCACTTGCATAATTTTTTCCATTTTTTTCCAGTTTATAATTAGTATATATTTAATATTATTTTTTTTTAATTATCGACATTGAAGCATTTTTATACCAAGTATTTGGTATACCAGGGAGGTTTCTTTTTGTGGTCTTTGAACAGCCGTAGTTTATACATTTTCTAAAAACTCTGGTAGCCTTCCGTAGACCACGTAGGTTGTTTTTGCTGTACTACATTTCATTATAGTGTCAAAATTTTAAATTTAAATCGAGATATTATACTTGTCAAAAAATGTGGAAATTTAAACCAACTATCAAAAGGTTTTTCACCTATTCATATTTATAAAAAAAAAGTGAATTTGAGGCAGACAAGAGTGAAACTTTGCACACTTGACTTTCAACACAAGAAAAAGGTCACTGCCAGACAATATATGTGAGATTTCAAAAAACTCTGCGTAAAGTCTGGAAAATATTTAAATGTTGGAGTAAGAGGTCGACAAAATATGATACCATTTTTACCATCGTGGTACGCAATAATGGAACGCAGGAAAATACTTCATCTTCTTAAAATCGATTTATTTCAGTTAAATACAAATTCAAAGGGAACTACCAATCAGCCTAAGCCGAAATGTATTGTCATCTCCACGATCACACAACTCAGAAAAAGGGTCTAATCTCACTGTTGCAGATTCCAATTAGTCAGCTTCTAGTTAGGTCGACTATCAAGTCACCAATATAATACGCAGAGTATTAATAAATCCTTGATAAATATAAAAGAACCTTTTATTTATAAAACTCCTTCCACGACGAGTTGGAGACCTGTTTGTGCGAACACAACAGTATGTTTACAACTTTTGGCTCCAACAACAACAACAATACTCAAGGTAAATGGAAATATCTCATATTTAAAGTTAAAATACATAAATGTATTAAGAACTTTGACCTTATAGAAACATTTCAAACGCATCCTGCCGTGTTCATTGCATATTTTTCATAAAACTAACGTTTAAATTTTAAGAGGACATTAACAATGCAAATTTATTAACAGTAAATATAAGGACTGCATTTGGAGGTTGTAATTTTTATTTTGGTTTTTTATTACGGTTTAGAAATGGGTCAATATTAACATTGCCCTTGTTGAAAGGCATCATTGCAAACACAATACTCCGGTTGTGTAATAAGTCTAACAGCTTCTTGTTTAGAGCTTAGAAATTTTGTGAGATTTAAAATTAGTCAGTAAGAAAGGTCTTTGGGAGGTAGGTTGGTAGTTAAACCTACTAGTCACTGCATACAAACCTAACATTTAAACATAAATTTACAATGTGAAATTATTTTTAAAATTCATGACATTGTTGAAAGAAAAACATTCCCGGGTTACGAATAACCTGACAATATTATAAATTCTCCTACTACCGCAAGCGGAAATGTTGCTTGTGTTTTAATTGAGAACTTAGCCAGCCAAAGAATTGAACACAGGACCCAAACACTATGTCAACTCAGCCACCGACCGGTCATTGTATTCATAAAATACCATGCCATTAGATAAATTATATTATTTTATTTTGAGAATTGGACATTATTTGCATGGAGGTGGGGGAAAACTATTGTGTTTTTAACCTTTAAGTAAGAAATTATGGGAAAATATGAATCTTGTAACCAGATTGTTTTCAAATAGGTAATGTCGAATTCTGTAAGCAAAAATATATTCACTTGATTTTTTCTTAGCCAGTAAAAAAATCATGCAAGATGCTCATTTAGGTCTAATTTTTTTATGTTGTAAAGAAAACTAAATCAGTTGAGTGAGAATTAGACTTATTCTCTTTATTTACACAATCATTGAGATAACTCGGAGCGCCAAAGGGTTCGAACACAATGCTGTTACTTGGAAATGAAGTACACACATAAATATGTAAGCTAACCGACTAAAACCATTCTTTCTGGCATTGGTTGGAATTGCAATAGATGATTCATACATTTATATAAGGATTGTTTAAAAATTAATAGCAGGATTTTCAATAGTGTTTTATTTTGTTTTTAAGTTAATAAAGAGTAATGAAATATATCAACTGTTAGAAATTCATAAAAATAATTCGATAGCATCATTCTTTTAACATCATTTCTCTGTTCTTAAAAATCGCGCTAAATATAAACCACGCCAAGTTAACATAAAATACATAACTTAGTAGATTTTTGAACAAAAAACCAAATTTTAACTAACAAAAACTAGAATTTTTAGACAAGTTCGATAACATTAGCACGAAACATAAAAAACCATTTCAATAAGCTTTGAATAATGACACTATAAATGCCAAAATGCATTCAACAACAACAAAAAAGAAAAAAAAATTTCACGTACTACATCCATTGGCCTCCGAATTGTTTTGTACCGATGTTTTAAATCTGCAGTGGTGTACTAAATCTTACATAACTTTTAAACTAAACATGCAAACGAAACAATTTTTTTAAATTTACTCGTTCATTGAATTAAGGTATGCAAAAAATATGTGCAGTTTTTTAAAAAATAATAATAATATGATTAAACGAGGATATAAAAATATTTTTTTTATAAAAACCATTTTTTTTCTTTTTTTTATAATTGGATTAAGAAAAGTTTTACATTTATCATACTTATGACCATAATATATTTTATTTCAATTTGGGCTGATGTTAGCCGCCCACCACGCATTTTACGAACAAGCTTGTCAATTCCCGAACCACACGCTATTTTAAAAAAATTCAATGACGCTGAAATATAACAAAATTTCAATCGTAAATATCAGGAAAAAACTGTACCAACGGAGTCCTGCCAATTACTACGAAATGAATGCTTAATTATCTACAGAGCGATTGGCATTTAAAATTTTAAACACAGATGTCAATAATGTATCAATATGAGAACAAAAAAGGCGAAATTACGAAAAATGTGTACCTGTAAAGAATAAAACAAATACAAAGTGCACATTATTATACAGAACAGTACCTCATAATCATACAAATATTGCCTGATTTGTTATAACTGCCATTAGTTTTTTTTTTAAATATAAATCATATAAATATTATTTGGGAGCCACCTCTGGGCTAGAGCCCCACAAAGGAGAACAGTCCGTCTGATTGACAATCCAATGTTAACAGACCAATTGCCATCTCTAATGAATAGACGCAATGTGGGCATGCTGATTGCTGAGTCTTTTCTACAGATATTGTAATAGAGCCTGTTCTAAGGAGCTAGCAGCATTGATCCTTAATGTACCGGTGCACGTGCGTGATACTTGAGGTACACGAGCGGAGTATCCATTCATAGTTGAGTTAGATTCATGAGAAAGGGCCACTTCTTTCACTCATTTTTATATAAGACGGTTTGTATGTGGAACGAGTTACTGGCATCTGTTTTTTCTCCTTCATATAATCCGGACGCCTTCAAGATCTGCATTAATACATCTTTCCCTACAGCCGGTGTCTTAACCTGCCTCACAAGGCTACCCAGCTAGTTGGCGACATAGCTCCCCTTCCTTTACATTGGTGGGTGCTCTTGTGAGGTGTAACAAATATACGGGCATGAGCCTAGTATGATAGTTGAGAAAATCACCAATATTATAATTTTTTTGTTAGATAATTGCATTTATATTGCCATATTCTAACACCCCTTATCAATGTAAATACAGTTGTTGAATATAAACAAACTAATAATAATTCATATTTTAACATTAATTATGTTATACAGTTTTGACCATAACACCACACAAATTTGCAACCGGCTGACATATTAACAAAAGCTTTAAGCAGAGAGCTGATTGTAAAACATTTAAATAAGTGTAGTGTTATGGGCAAAACTGTATAACATAATCAATGTTAAAATAGGAATTATTATTAGTTTGTTTATGTTTAACAACTGTATTTACATTGAGAAGGGGTGTTAGAATATGGCAATATAAATGCAATTATCTTAGGTTGGCTATGGTATCTGTAAACATTTTTTTTGTTGGCAATACTGTTTAACCTTGTCCTATTGTTTTTTACTAAGAAGAGACCTGTCAATGTGTGCATTTGTAAGAAGAAGAATAAAGTTATTACTGCATAAAACTGAACCCTTTTATTGAAATAATCACATTTTTTAAATTTATGTAACAAAATTTCTCAATATTTAATTAAATTTCTTTAATTTAATTTAATTAAAGCCGATTTAATTTACATACGTTATATTTTGTACATATCTAATAAACATGGAAATTGAGGGCCTCAGCACGAGTAAGTATCCAGTAAGGCACATCTTACAAACTAATGTCTAAAAAACTGCTAAAGTATTAATAACAATAATAATCTTTTCTGACGTTTGTAATCTTGAGCAATTAAGTCGTGACTACGGCTGAAGTTTTCAGGTATTGGTTATCAATTGATATCAATGGAGTTATGCATTACCTATATTAAAACTACATTTTGTAAGAGATAACCTGGATATGGCGCATGAAAGTTGGATACGTTAGAAGCATCGTTTATATCAGCATACATATTTAGTACAATGCAACTGGTTATTTTTGATAATTCCACCGAACATGGCTATCATTGCATCTTGATGAGCAGCAAGTTTAGGTACATAGAGCCACGATTATCTTCATTGCAAGTCGATTAGTTCCTCCTTCTAGAGTGATTTTTAGTAAGGAACTACCGTTCAGAATTGAAACATTTCTTGAAATGTGCTTGGTGATCAGATCCAAAAAGCATCAACTTTCCCATTATTACCTAATTTAAATTCTCCTCAACTTGACTTTCATCAGGCTTTCTAAGGCTGACTTATTAATCAATAATCACACCATCCTCTGCAATAGACAGAGATGATAGATATTCACACAACTCTGTTTTGGCACACACTACTTACTTCATTCACATGCGTGCATCGTATCAAACATAGTCTTCTCTTATTTTGACAAAGACAGTTGTAACATTGTCTAAATTTTCCAATTTGGGGTCATTTTTGAACAAACAAAAGTCAACCTCGTGAGTTTTGTTTCGATGTTTTGTGTAATTTAATTAAACGCAACTATTGACAGCGTAAAAGAAAAAGATATAGAATTTTCTCAAAAGCTCACAATAAATATTACACTTTATAGTATTGAATTCTGTGTATACCATTCAATAAATTGCCCATTTTTTTTACCTAATCCACAGTATTTTTCAAGTTTCCATATATCGGGGGCACCATCGGAAAGCCTGCCTGTGAAAGAATAAATATTTCTTTAAATGGCTTTGGACTCTTTTATTCAATGCAATATTGAACACTTGCAGTAAGTGGGACTGTTATATCTCAAATCATTGTGATTTTAAAAAATGTACAAAAAGGGAAATGATAAAATGGAAGAAGAACGTTTGGCAAGTCCCAATCTGCATTATGTGCACCGACAGACCACGTACACAGGTAGACAGTGAGAAAATCTTGCAAATCTTAATGTCCTTCTGAATACCTGCCTATTAAAAATAAATAAATTGTTATTTACGTGAAATTCTCAAATTTGAATCACCACAGGGATTTGAACCCGAGATCTCTTGGCCTATATTTGTCCTTACCTTTCCACCACTGAGATCCTCAGTTAATACGCTACGGAAACAATCTAAAAGCTCAGATATCCCCTCCAATCATGTCAGTAGTGGTTTGTGGCCTCATCTCAATAAGTGTTCAACAAAGTTTTGAACCCGAGATCTCTTGGCCTATATTCAATATTACCTTTCCATCACGGAGATCGTCAGTAAATACGCTACGGAAATAATCTAAAAGCTCAGATATCCCCTCCAAACATGTCAGTAGTGGTTTGTGGCCTCATCTCAATGAGAGTTCAATCGGAGATTAAAAGAGGGAGAAAAAAAACCTTGAAAAATTTTATGGTCTTTTCTTTGATACTTTTATAAATTTTGCGCTATTTCTAAAATAATTAATCGAAGGATCGAATTAAGAGCTTAGCGACCGCAACTTAATATAATTATGTCATTCATTAAACGCCTGTGGCTAAAGTTAAAATTATTTTTTAATTAATATGTTTTTATATAACAAAAATTATAATTTCAAACAATTACTGTGACTGATGTGGGTAATTTGAAAAATAAACTTATATTAATAACTACTTAAAACCGATAATCATCGAAAAAAATCTGCTGATTCTTGCAAAATAATTTTCGGTACAAATTTGCTTTTAAAACATCTCGTTGCTGCGCATAATTTTTATTTTATAGATTTTTAAACATTACAATTTCAACTTCCATACTAGTCTAATGCCCGTGTTAAGATAGTCATACAAATTATACAATGTGAAAAAAAGGTGTTCAAAAAGGTGAAGATACAATATATATTTTTTTAAATAGTTTTAGAAAGTCTTTAGAAATTTTTTAAAGAATTCTCGCCGCCTTTCAAATATCTAGCGTTGAACACCTACAGTAAAAAGTGATATCTTATTAGTTGATTTTATGTCGGTACTCAATGCGTATATTTTTCACAGCAATATTGTCTTACTTAGACAGGTTTCTATTGTTTGTTTTGTTACGTACTTTACTTGTTATGTGTTCTTAACTTCTACGTTCTATTCTTTGTTGTTTTATTCGCTCATAAGGCTCTATATTACTTACGCATTTCTTAATTTTATATAGTTTCTCTTATACCGTAAGTCATACTATACAAAAGTCTAAAACCGTTAAGGACGCAAATAAATAATAACCTTTTGGGGTAATACAGACCCCGGTTACGGTCAGTTACGACTCGTACGGGATCAAAAAATAGCATTTTATAAATTGAAGTGGCTTTACAAAAATGTTTTAATTCCTTTGCGTGACGTATTTCACAACTTTCATACAATTATCGCTTTTTAGTTTTGCATTTAAAGTATTAAATTCTTTAGACTTAGCTTTTATCAAAGATCAAAACATGCCACATATGGAAACGGATTATTCATGTCAAGTTGTGTGGGGCATAGTGATCATAAAATTAATACGGTTGTTCATTACATTTTTATTATAGTTGAGGCCGCATGCTTGTTAAGTGGAATTTTTATTACAGCTGGGGCCGCATGCTTGTTACGCGGATTTTTTATAACAGCCGAGTCCGCATGCTCGTAACTCGGAATATTTATTATAACTTGAGCCGCATGCCTGTTACGTGGAATTTTTATTGCAGCTGGGGCCGCATGCTTGTAACGCGGATTTTTTATTACAACGGGGTCCGTATGCTCGTAACTCGGAATATTTATTATAGCTTGAGCCGCATGCCTGTTACGTGGAATTTTTATTACAGCTGGGGCCGCATGCTTGTTACGTGGATTTTTTATTACAGCCGGTTCCGCATGTTCGTAACTCGGAATATTTATTACAGCTGGGGCCGCATGCTTGTTACGTGGATTTTTTATTACAGCCGGGTCCGCATGCTCATAACTCGGAATATTCATTACAGCTTGAGCCGCATGCCTGTTACGTGGAATTTTTATTACAGCTGGGGCCGCATGCTTGTTACGTAGATTTTTTATTACAGCCAGGTCCGCATGCTCGTAACTCGGAATATTTATTATAGCTTGAGCCGCATGCCTGTTACGTTGAATTTTTATTACAGCTTGGGCCGCATGCTTGTTACGTGGATTTTTTATTACAGCCGGGTCCGCATGCTCGTAACTCGGAATATTTATTACAGCTAGAGCCGCATGCCTGTTACGTGGAATTTTTATTACAGCTGAAGCCGCATGCCTGTTACGCGATTTTTTGTTTAACAGCTAAGTTTCGTGGAATTTTTACAATTTAATCTGACCTCGCTCCTTATTAAACTCTTTTCAATCCGATTACGCTGCACAATAATCACGACTGCTGGAGTCTGTTGTACTATCTTTGACATTCTCTTTTTATTAAACAGTAGCAGAAGTAATGGCTATTTATCCACTGAAGCGATTTTTGGCATATTATGCCAAGTTTCCAAAAAAACGTTTTTAGCAATCACTTGCCATAATGTGCCAAATTTATCTCGAAACCTTGGTGGATCAATTGGCTTTAAGTCGCAGGAACCAGTTTCATATGTTTCTTTAGTTTATTTACACGTCAATTAAAAAATAAAAACAAATCGAAGAAAGAGTAAATAAAATGAAATAATTTTTTTTTGCATCTAAATACTTATACAAAAAACATGTATCTAATTTATAGAATACAATATTAGAATCAGAAAAGATTAAGAGAGAGAAAGGAAATGAAGGTTTGAGTGGATTTTATTATATTTTTAGCTCTTCATTTTAGTTATATAAATGTATAATTTTAATTAAGCTACACGTTTTTATCAAGTCAATTATGCACTTACAACCATAACTTTAAGAGTTAAGGAGGCCAAACAGGTCAACATTTATTCGAGTAAAAATTATTTAAAAAAAACGCTATGGATTCTCGCTAATTTCAAAGACATGGAAACCTCACACCAATACTAAGAAACTAAATACAACTCTGTATTAAAAGGGATTATTATTCAGACCCATCGCTTAAAACGTTTTTAATTAGTTCACAATGTAAATCATTTCAAACGTATTCCGTCGCGTTTCGAGTCCACGCAGCTTATTTAAAATTCAAAATTTCTCGAAGTGGCACTAAAAAATAATTGAAGCATTTACAACACAAACGACAGTCGACAAAAGTTCAATTATTGCCAGTACGTCGGTTCGTCGGTACGTCGGGAGAAACAATAAAATACGGAAGGCAGGAGAACAAGCCGTAACGCGGGGTAACTTTATTGGCAATTGCGAAACTTTCTTCGTCGGCAGTGTGCGAAATTCAATTTAAAATTTCCCTTCATTACGTTGCAAAGTTACCCCCGGCGTGCGAATCTAGCCCGTTCTGCCACTGTAGTCGAGTTTTTAACAAGGATAGTAACTATAGTACTAGGCAGAGCTTTTATTGCGGAAGAATTGGTTGCGCGTTTGACAACGTGTTGTTTGTCTTAGTAGGATGTTACTATTTTATTAGTACCATTTCAAGAAGAATAAGGTCTTCAATTATTTTTTTTTACATACATCTCAGTAAAACGCTGAAAAAATAAAAACTAAGCGTACCTTTCTCATAATAATTGTACAGCCAATAGTAATAATATTTCGACTCGTCTCAGAATAGACATCGTCTTGTGAAGCGAGTAACGTACTTGTGCCCCTACATTAAAACGACCGGGTTGCTGGCGGAGAAAATATTATTTTTTGCTTAAAATTACAAAATTGGATCATTATAGACAAGTGATCCAACAAATGTGAACCCTTTTTCAGCACGCAACATCTGAACACAGGTTTTGTAGGTTATTATTTACCTACAGCTATAAGAAGTTTTCTTGCTTCTCATTGCACGCTGATATTTCACAAAAATTAAAATAACTAATATCCTTTCTACTGTTTTAGACCAAATATTTAACGGTTCTTCAAGAAGGTCGTTGAAGAAAGCTCGAGTTTACTTCCTTTAAATTCTTTCTGCAAACCCACATTTGGTAATATAAATTAAAAATTGAAGAAAAAGCACAATGGAGCCTTTCACAAAGAACTTAATAAATTGTTATTTTTACGTTTGTCAATCCCACCATTTCGGTAAATATACCAGAGGAAGTTTGAGGTAATAAATCACCGCCAGTTCTTACGCCCCATGTTGCACTCAAACACTTTGGCTTTGTAAGCGACAACGTTTTGACATGCCTTTTACAACTTTAGCTGGAATGCAAAGTGTGCACACTTAACAAAAAAGGCATTCTGTTTGTGCCGTTAGATTTATTGAAAGCTGCTTTGGAACGATGGTTTTTTGGATCTTTCGCTTTTTTTCCTTTCTTTTAGACCAGTTTTTTAAAACTGTTATTTACAATGGACGGAAAATTTATTTCTTACGTAACCATAAAAGGTACGTTGTTATATGTTTAATGGGTTTAAGTAATATTTTCTTACGGAAATGAGTGTGTTTTAATGTTTAGGCAATTGATTGATGTCAGCATAAGAAAGATACGTCTTTCTAACATGTTATCACTTAAAATGGTACAACGTGAAAGGAGCTACCTTCTTTCCTCTTTCATTTAGTCCAGTCTTTTGAAGACATAATTAAATCATCATCAAATCAATTGACGTTTCAATTCACATTTACACACCATCGCATAAACTTAAAAAAAGGAGGAAGGGCTTTAAAAAACTTAAATTCGATTTGAAGCTGAAACATCCAAACAAACTGAATATGTATTTATAAATCAAAAGCTTAACCATATATCTAGTACAGGTGTAACTTGGTGCAATATTCGACTTAACCTAGTATGCAATACCGTTTGGTATGGAGTGTCCAAAAAGGGCAATTCATATATAGAAATGTCAAAAATAATTATTTTATCTTTTTCTGATTTTTCTGTTTCAGATTTTTATTTAAGAATCGCTAATATTGTCTTCAGTAATTAAATATTACAATTTGACGTTTTACGCACTTGGTTATTCCAAAAAATTAAAATTATATATTCATTTTACCAGTGATGCATGACTGTGCGGTAAATACGCAAAGAAAAAAATATCTCATAAAACTAATGCGGCTTTGACCCCTGAAACCATTTGTAGGATAAACTACACCTCTACCATAGGTCACCCTAAGTGGTTGGCTACGTTTGGCGAATTAGCAGAGGTGCCCGGGTTTATGTGGTCCGGTTTGTCCGGGTCTTGGTGGCGGATGAATCTGCCCACCCGCTGCGTGGCAGGCCAGATCGCGAGAGTCTAGTTGAGGGAAATCTTTGACCTCTCCAGTCCTCTCTTTGGACTCTCTCGTAACATCGCCTTGCACCGCAGTGGAAGGGATGGATTTATACGTCCGTCACTCCTGGACGGAACGACTCCTAGATTCTTTCATCAATAATGTATTTTTCCTTCCTAGAACTATTTCTCTTTCCTTCCCTTAAAATACCTTCCACACATCATCAAAGATAGGCCTTGAGAGGAATAATTTTCCCCAGAGCCTCCCGTGTGGAGCTGAAGTTAAAAAACAAATTGAATCTGTTTTGATTTTAATTGTCACTTCCACAATTTTAACAGATTTTTCAAGAATTCGCATAAAGTTAAGCAGGTACCCATAATATAATATATTTGAACAGAAAATTATTTTAATACACCGGTCAGTGGACATCGCGCTTGGGTCCCACTCAGGCGTAGTGTGTTCAATTCCTCGGCTGGCTAAGTCCTCCATCACAACACAAGCAACTTTTTCAGCTTACTGTGGTGGTAATAGGAGATTTTCAAATATTGTCAGGTTATTTGTAACCCAGGAATGTTTGTCTTTCTTTAAAAAAAAAAAATTCTGTGTTTGAAATGAATAGGTGCATTTATTTTGTTTACATTTCTGAGAGTTAGATTTCGTAATTTTTCAATGGTCTGCAATTTGTAGCGAACAAGAAATTATCAATCCTAGAATTATAATACCCCGTGATTTTTCGAAGGTCTGCGCTAGGATTATTATTTTTTTGTCATTGAGAATTTTTTTGAATTCGAACGCAAATTTATTTATTTGTACTGGGTTACAAACGATCTCACTTACGTGAGAACGATCCAGTTATAAAAACTCAGTTAATATACAAATAGGTACAACAATTACCAAAATCTACTCAGCCATAGGACACATTAATTTTCATATACCTAAATAAAGATTAAAATATAAAACAAATAAAAATAAAAATTCAAAATTAAAAATAAATATGAAATACAAATATTGCAGAAAAGTAAGAGACGCAAGAAATACATAATATAATCAGTGCAACTTATTTTTTAACAATAGCAGAATTTTTTTTCAGAATCCATATAATAAAACAGAGTTCATTTAAATATTTTATGTACTCAATCAACGTTTCGTTCACACGACAAACCATTTCCAACTTTTAAATCCCATATAAATTATAATTATTCACAGGTTACATCATAATCATTTCCCAAATAATAACACTTTCATAAACCAATTACGAACATTTTTACGCATAAAAAGCTGTTTGTATGTGCTTTCATAGCCCGCCGCTAATTGCAGTTGGCAAAGCGCAGCCTGTAACCTGCAGAGTGTAGCACTAATAAAATTAATCATTTGCAATCATTATTGCTCGTCATCAAAGCTCGTGAAAATTTGGAAATTTTCTGCTGATTTCATGTAAATGATTGCCTTTGAAAATTTAAAATATTACTGATATTAATAATAGTCATCGGTTTATTAAGGCATAATCATTTATGTAAAATATAATCTCACTCCATTAGGATATAATTTGAAAAAATTAAGTTTGGTTGTTGGTGTAGGGTTAAGTAGGTAGTGTGAAATGTTTGTTGGTAATGCGTAGCATTATTGAAGTGCACCGAAATTTTAATTTTCAAAATTTCAACTACCTTTCATATCAGACGAGCGATTAAGTATGCACAAAAAATATTTTGTTCATAAAAAATCATTATTTTTTGATATTGTAAAAGATTTTTTATTATTTTTATATCTTGCTAAAGCAATCCCGAAGATTTATTATATTTGAAGGTTATACCCAACAATGTAATATATCAGTGAATGAGGAGATAATACTAATAAATATAAACGAAACATGAAACAGAACAAGACACAGAAAAAAGGCAATTGTCTCACTGGCGTTATCCCGGTAAGAAAGAGATCCTGAGCTCAATTCCTAGTCTAGACTGTTACCTTTTTTATTTTTCTGTATCTTGTTCTGTTTCAGGTTGCGTTTAAATTTATTAGTATAATCTTCTTCTTAAATGATATAATAATTCTTAATTCAAAATTCGTATTTGTTTTGTTCAAATGCTTGACAGATGCTCAGATGTGAGATAATATGTTACTGACACAACGCGCGTGGTTTCGCTAAACCAGGTCCAGTGGACATACTTTAGCGGCTAAACCTTTCACAAGCGGTGCTACAGTTTTGTTCGGTTGGTTTGAATACAGTATATCGTGTATTTTAATAATTTCACTGGATAAATATAGTTAAGTTTTTTAACATTTAACAGGTACTTTTTTTATTTTCAAAAGCAATGATTGTTAAAAAAGCTATGTATAAATGTTAAATCCTATAATAACATGTGAATACCGCAGAAGAGTCCTAACTATTGCGGCACGCTCAATAAAACATATGACAAATGGAACGTTGAGAAGCATCTGGCTTTTCCGATCTGATCACCAACTTAAATTCCAAACCATGTCGATTGTTTAGATATAAGTTTTGCAAGCAACGCGCAATATTCCAACTCGATTGTCTTTGACTAAAGCGACACCGAGTGTCTACAACTCAAAAACCGACTTTACATTACATCACATAAAATCGATTATTCATCAATATTTCATGAATACTGCAATTACTTTGGTTTGTTTTTATTTCACCGTGTTTTCAAAGAAGCGAACTTACGATAAACATACCTAAAAATGTCACAGCAAATTCGGAAGTTTGCGAGCGCAACATTTCAAAGCGAGTAAACCAGCGAATCTGTTCCGACAGGACGCACAGTGCAAGCAAAATGTACTACTTCTACGTAAAGGGGATGTTCCAGATGTGGCAGTCAAACTAACAGACATACACCCATTAATGTTATATAGTGTAATACTATTTGGTGTTTGATACGAAATGTTGAGGGACGAAGAAAATAAAGTTAGCACGAATGAACGCGTTGACGTTTTTTTATCCACTGGAGCGACCACGCGAAATAAATAATTTTGCCTCGATTGCTCGAGATATCCAGACGATCACTTTTTTTTAATTTTTTGCCATAATTAAAAAAAAACATAACATAGAATTTTTACATGGAGTCATACAAACGTGTTATGATGCTATATAACCAATGAGTTAACCTGTATTTTACGGTTTGTTTCATTTTTGCAGACCTGAGATCACGAGATAATTTGCAATTTTTTGTCAATAAAGCAATCGGAGGCATTTAAATTGGCGCATTTATATTACCAAAAGCAATCCAGTGGTTATATCGGTTGAGTGATTGTAACTCTGCGTCAATGAACTCGTATTTTGAATTTAAGCATCATTTTGAAAATTGGAACGGATTATGTCAAGAATTCAGACACGCGATAATATATGATTTATAAAAAAAAATTGTTTTGCATATTTCTTTTGATTCATTTTCTTGGGGTTAATCTTGACAAAAGCAGTCAGACTTTGTGATTTTTCAAGCGTCTCCACTTTTACCAGTATCAAGAAAACTAACTTACCAGTTAGTAAGCATAATATTCCGTGACTATTACGTCTTGGCATGAAAAGTAAGAAAGCAACTGAAACAAAAATATTCACTAAAATATTAATTAATCCACTTTTTTCTGGACAGCTTTGAAAAATCACGAGAGTATATGTACCTATGAAAATTATTTTTGTTTAAAATTTACTCCATCGATACGTTATTGTTAATGCCATCGATACGTTATTTTTAAACCGTTAAATAACCTGCCACTAGTGAAAATTCATGTCACAAGTGGCAGGTTATTGTTTCTAAATTAATTTTAGAAACAATAACCTGCCACTTGTGAAAATTCATGTCACAAGTGGCAGGTTATTGTTTCTAAAATTAATTTATCCAAGAAGTAAAATTAGCACGAGTAAAATTGGCTGATAAGTAAAATTTTATGTCGAAAAACCCTGTGCGCAGGACCTGCGTCACTAAAGATGTTAGTCAAATGTATGTTACAAGTGACGGGTTACTGATTCTAAAGTTTTATTTATTTATTGTAATTCAATTTATTTATTTATTTATTTTCGTACAATATTTTATATTTCATAGTTATCCAGTAATGTTGGCCTCACTGGGTGGCTTATAAAAAATAATATCCATAATACATTTAAAGAGAAATATATATAATGTTGTGTGTTTGTGAGTTATATGTGTTTTACATTGGTTTTGTGTGTTACGTGTAGGTTCTATTATTTTAAATTATGAAAATATTGTTTTTTTTTTCTTAAATCCATTTTCTAATTTTGTGTCGGAATTTATTTTTGTTTTCTTCAATAAGCATGTTATTTATAATGTCTTTGTCCAAAGCTTACATTTACTGTCGGATTTTTTATGTTTTCTTTGAACGCTTGTCTAACTGGTCTGTTATTAATATTTTGTGTATGCAATACTTTTGATCTGTATTTTTTTAAAAGTTTAGTAAAACGTTTTATTTCCAACCAAAGCTTTGGGATTTCATTAATTACTTTTACACAACTATGGGTGTGGGAAGCGGAAGATATTTCAAATATTTGAAAGTACCCAGATTTAATATTATCTTAAAAATAAAAATAAAATTTTGTTATCTACTTATCTCCCCTTTCCGTTCCATAGTCAATATTACTTTAATTAATTATATAATAAGGTAAAGCATGACAGCTTTTAAGGTCGGAACTTTCGTTTTAACACATTATACAAATCGGAAAGGCTTGCGAAGGAGGTTAACTAATTAACATTCAATTAATGTGACTTTTAAATTAACATGGAAGTATTTACAAATGCCGAAAAGCATACAATTTATTTTATACATAGTATATAAAGTTTGTACAATTGTACCTAAAAGCATACATGCTGGTTCAGTGAAAGACTCAACATTGAAAATGGATATAAATTTTGGAGTATTTTTTTATTAAAATTATGACTTTACATACTTCATGTAATAATATAGTCACACAAATATGTAAATACCAATTGGCAAGTGAGGAAAATTATTATTTTTTTTTTTCAATTTTTTACAACACCAGAGTCCCAACGGTCCGGTGCAAATGCAACTATGGCGTCCACAATAGGAGTATGTTGTGAAGCTGAAGGGATTGCAAAGGGAATAAGATGGGAAGAGGAAGGTTGGGAAGTACCTGGCTATTCAGATCAAGTTACCAAACACCACAAAAGCTATTTCGAAGAAAGTTTAGATTCTGAATGGTGGTCTTTCACCCAGGCGATTCTGAGAGTATCTTCTTCTTTCTATCACTATTGCTACACTTTTCTTTTTTCTGTATCACTTTTGCTTCACCTTTTTTCCTCCTGTATCACTATTGCTACACTTTTCTTCTTCCTGTATCACTATTGCTATACTTTTCTTCTTCCTGTATCATTATTGCCACATTTTTATACTTCCTGTATCACTACTGCTACACTTTTCTTCTTCCTGTATCACTATCGCTATACTTTTTTCTTCCTGTATCACTATTGGAACATTTTTATTCTTCCTGTATCACTATTGCTACACTTATCTTCTTTTTGTATCACTTTTGCTTCACCTACTTTCCTCCTGTATCACTATTGCCACACTTTTCTTCTTCCTGTATCACTATTGCAATACTTTTATTCTTCTTGTATCACTATTGACACATTTTTAATCTTACTGTATCACTATTGCTACACTTTTCTTGTTAATCCCGTTAGTACCTATTTTCTATTTCCAATTTTCCGTTTGATTGATGAAATCAACCAAATATTTTGTAAAACTTTTTTCCGTATTTACATTCTTATTCCATATTTCATATAGACAAATAGCCATAAAAATCGTACGTCATTATAACATGCGTGAACGATCAATCTCACACAGCGAACGTATCATTAAAAACAAATTTACAGTGTAAAATCTGGAAAAAACTAGGTACGTTTTAAAGTTTTACATACTCCATCTAAGGTTTCTTCAAACATTTGGTTTATTAAAACCTTACCAAGTTTAACACAGTATGTAGACAGAGCATTATGTGATAGCATCCGTCAAGTAGTACAATATAGAAAATGTGAGGAATGCTATTGGTTCTGTTACACGGAGAAAAATGATCCTGCTAAAAGAGTGATACCATGCTACAGTCCTGATAAAATATTAGTCATTTAGAATATATAGATAACACACATTTTTTCCAAAAACATATATCATGACGAAATTCGAAAATATCAGTATACCAATATCAATATTTGTCTGAACACGTGTTCCGCCGTCCAAATAAAACATTCGCTTTCGACTAATACTTTGTTACGAACTATGTCAATTCATTTGTTGAAGGCTTGCAGTCCCGTTTTTAACAGAATAACCAAATATATTTTAATAAATTGACAGTATTTCAGATTATTAAGAGGGTCTGTGTAAGGTCAGGTTAGGTTAGGATAGGTAAGGTTGGGTTAGGTTAAATTATATTAGGTTAAATTGAATTAAGTTAATTACGTTATTAGAACATGTAAAGCTGTAAAGCACCATTTTAAATATTTAGGCCCTAAACTATTCAACGATTTAACCGATATAGCAAAAAGTGAAAAAAACTATTTAAAATTTAAAAAACAACTCACATCACTTTTTTTACATAAAAACTACACAATGATAAATGATTTTCAGATTTACACTGTAGCAATTTATTTATGTATTGTTATTTTTTAATTTTTTTTTTTATTTTTTTTTTTTTTTAATATACATCATATGGGTTACATTTACATACATATTTTGCAAAATATAATATTAAGGTTCATATATGGTCATGTATACCTTATCAGAAAAGAGGAGCTCTTGTGCCTGATAAGGGAGCCACGATTCTTACTTAGATTCATAATTCATAATGAGATATAATAATAATAATATATATTATAATAATAATATATATATTTTTATTTTTGTTTAATATAAGTTTTTTTGGAAAAAAAGTTTGATTTTATTTATTTGTTCTTGTTGGTTCGTAATACAGCGCAATTCGGAAGGGAGATTATTGTAGTTTTTTATGGCTTGGTAAATATAATGGTTTTGCATTTGAGTTGTTTTAAAGATTGGCGTAATAAATTGATTTCCATTTCTCATGAGTTTATAAAATTCTTGATATTCTGTGTTATTTTTTTCTTTACACATTTTTTATAATGGAAGTTTGCTTAAATATATCATCAATATTTGGTACTGGAAACAATTTAAAAAGCAATTTTGTTGGGAAAGTAGAGTTTTTTTTAAGTATTACTTTTATAATAATTTTTTGCGAGACTTTTACTGAGTTTAGGTTGTTTTTATAAGATCCTCCCCAACCTATGATTCCGTAAATAAGCAGGGAGTGGACAAGAGCATAATATACATTTTTTAGTATTTTCACATTTAAAATATTTCTTAACCTAACAAATATATATATACATTTCCTTATTCTCTTTACTAACTCCCTAATATGGCTTTTCCATTTCAGATTTTCATCGATGATCACACCAAGATATTTGATTTCAGAAGAAGAGTTGATTACAGTACACATAGGATTAAGTAGTTCACAGTTGATATTGTCACAATTTTCATCATGGATTATGATATTTACTTCGTGTTTAGGTATTTTTTGTAGTGAAAATAATACATATGTTGTTTTTTTAGCATTAAGTGTGAGTAGGTTATTATCAAACCATGATTTTAAGATATTAATACATTCATTTGCAAGTTTGTTAACTAGTTCCCATGTTTGACCTTTTATTAATAAAACAGTATCATCAGCATAAGAGATTAATTCACCTTTGATTTTCAGTTGGAAAATGTCATTTACATACATTAAAAATAGTAATGGTCCGAGGACCGTGCCTTGAGGAATGCCAAATGTACTTGTTAGTGGTGTACTAAAAGTTTGGTTTAATTTTACAATTTGAGGTCTCTCTGTTAAGTAGTTTTCTATCCATTTAAGGGCTAAGTGGTCAATGCCATTTTCTTTTAATTTTACTATAAGTTTTTCATGGGAAATGCTGTCAAATGCTTTCTTTAAGTCAATAAAAATTCCTATACATTTATTTGATTTGTCCAGGGTACTCTGAATACTAGATGAAATTTTTGCAATGGCATCTTGGGTACTTTTTCCCTCTGTGAAACCGAATTGATTTTCATTTATAATTTTGTTTTTATTTAAGAATGCAGTTAGTCTTTTTTTAGCAATTTTTTCAAAAATTTTCGATATATTAGATAAGAGTGAAATGGGTCTATAATTAGAAATGTCCTCCGGGCTACCGGACTTAAATATTGGAGAGATTATGGTTTTCTTATACGTGCTCGGGAAAACTCCTGTCTTAAAGCTATTGTTTATAATATGAGAGATTGGTGTAGAAACATTATTTTTAATGATTTTTAGTGTTTTTACGGTGAGACCGTCAAATCCCGGAGCAGAACCACCTCGCATTTTTGATATAATTTGTACAATTTCAGACGGATTGGTTGGTTCGAAGAGTTCAAGTTTAGTTTCTATATTCGGAATATTTTCAATATACATATTATTTATTTTTTTCACGGTAATTTTTTCTGCTAGACTCTTTCCTATATTTGCAAAGAAATCATTAAAAGCGTTTGCTCCTTTTTTAGGTTCTTCAATACAGTTAATTATGTTATTGAAGTGAAACTTCTTTACGCGCGTCATGCAATTTCGAGGACCGGAGTAAAACCGACTCATGACCGAAACGAAAATGCGGGTACCCCCACCACCGATTAAAGTTCATTTGATCTAGTCAAAGTTTTGAAGTAACATATAAATGCTTCTTAGCTCATCCCGACAACTGGCGTTGGTGGTGTAATGGTCAGCATAGTTGCCTTCCAAGCAGTTGATCCGAGTTCGATTCTCGGCCATCGCACATTATTTTTTTGTTTTTAACGCCTTTTTCATTCAATATCTTATTTTTTAGTAGGTCAGAACATTTTTTAAAAGAAAATAATATTGCAAAATAATAAAAACACTTATCTCACTGTGATAAAACATTACTCCGCTAGAGCGCGCTTTGCGTTATTGTGTTGGATTAAAATTATTATCTAATCCGTATATTATGATAATTGTATTACATTTATTTAATTAATTTATTTATTTTGATAATATGTAATAATTTACAGAAAAAAAAATTAAAACTATCTCCCTCTGATAAAATATCCGTTCGCTAGAGCGCACTACGCGATCTTGTGTGGGATTCTATTTCTGTACATTGTACATTATTTTTAAAAATATATTATATTTTGGGTGTGATGTAGGTAACATTATAAAACATAACAAGCTCTCATATTTTCAGAACCTACATAATATAATCAATTTATGCGGCTTTGCTTACAGTTGGTGCTCAGCGTGGTTGGCTTTCAATCAGTTAAGCGAGGTTCGATTCTCGGCTGTGGCATTTTTGAAGTGAAACCTTGTTGAGGTGGGGGAGCCGCTCACGAACGTTCTCTCTCTTCTCTTTTTTCCTCTCTCTCAGACACCAGCGAACTGCGCCACGCCAAGCATCAGCTGAAACTAGAAGTTTCACTTCTGTCTTGCGTAGGCTTGACACACCCACTTTTTTTTTTGTTTTGTATTACACTCTTAATAGTATTACTTTTGGTTTTTTGTTTATTTTCCATGATTTCATTGATTATATTCCAAACTTTCTTACTGTCATTTTCAGAATCATCAAGTTTGTTTTTATAATAAATTTCTTTCGTGTTTTTTATGAGCGTGGTTAATTTATTTTTGTATTCTCTAAAATGAACATTTAATTTAATGTCTAGTGGTTTTTTTTTTGTTTCTTTATAAAGCCATTCTTTGTGTCTTATGGACACAACAAGCCCATGTGTTATCCACGGTTTGATTTTACGAAATTTTGCTGTATTTCCTTTTGGAATAATTTTTTTTGAATCATTTATAAAGTTTGTTAATCTATTTTCAAATATTTTACAGCACTCGTTGACGTTTTCACTTCGGAGAATATCTAACCATAATTCCGATGACAATTTATTTTTCAAAGATTCAATATTAACAATAGATATTTCTTTCTTATTATTAGCAGTTTGTCCGCAATGTTGGTTTATCGCCTGAGGTATTATTGAATTGTAATGTAGCAAAGTCCTGTAATGGTCGGTAATTGAGGTTTTTATAATTCCCGAGTTTAAATTATTTATATCCTTGATATTTGTGAAAATGTGATCAATGCATGATGGACGTTGCCCATTGACGTTTCTGGTATAAGAGTTAATACACGACACATAATTCAATTCCGCCATCATATTTAAGTAATTATCTTTATCGTTCGATGTATAATCGTGCGATATATTTAAATTAATGTCACCTAAAACTATTGTATTCGCGTTTCTGTAGTTTAATAACACATGTCTTAATTCTTCTATAAACAAACCTACAGTAGACGAGTGCGTTCTGTATAGAGAGATAATATCAATTTTTTTGTTATAACACTTCATTTGTACATGTAAGCAGTTTGTTCCATTCACATTAATTTCTTCCTCGCACAATATGTCACAATTATTTTGTAGGAACATAACGATTCCACTGTTTTTGTTAATTCGGTTTGTAGTAGATACACAGGTATATCCCGGTATATAGTACGCCACTTCGCCACTTGAATGTGTTTCCGTTAACACAATGCAAGCGGGCTTCCTGAGATCATTATTTACTGTTGTTAAAAATTCATCCATGTTTCGTTCCAAACTTCTTATATTCATGTGTAGAATTAAAGGACTGAGATTGAGATCGTTTTGGTGAGTACGATATTCTTGATAGCTGCTATATGTTTTTTCGTCAATATTATTTATTTCGTCTAGTGCGTTATATAAAAATTCTGTCATTTTTCTTCGAAGTCTATTCTGTCTCTTGCTACTTTCAGCATTTTATTTTTGTAGGGACATAAGTTACTGAAAGCTGTGTGGTCTGTTTTATTTTTCTCGCCATATTTCTTATTTTGCGATGTGCAATTTGCACAAACCGGTGTTTTTTCTCTTTCAGGGCATTTAGCAAAAGTATGATCACCCGTGCAATGCGGGCACACCGATGGATTCATTCGATTTAGGCATCTGGCGGCTGTGTGCATGAATTTGCAGCAGTGGTAGCACTGGGTTAAAGGATCACAATCCACTATGTTAACCCTTTGGTACTGGATATTTATCTTTTCTAAGGATAGCAAATTTTTTCGTGTTGTACCGCTGGTTTCCACGATATAGTTCGAGAATTTGTTTTGTTCTTCATCTTCTTGATCCCGAGTACCACGTTGGTATTTCTTAGAATGTTTGTATTTTATTTCAGTAATCAAATTTATTTTATTTTCTTCGTTTTTCGTTACAATGTCTTGAATCCCTTCGTTTTGTGTGAGTATCCCATTTACTATTTCCTCTTCCGTCAAGTTCGATTTGAGTCCTTTCAAAATTAATTTGGGTTTTTTCTTTTTTATTTCATTTATTTCTAAGTTATAATTGAGTTTTTTAATTTCCTCCGTAAGTGTGTTGGTATATTCTTTTTTTGGGCAGGATATGATTACTTGCTTTATTTGTTTTTCTTAATCCATTTATTCCAATTTTAAGTTGGTCTAGTTTGATGTCTTTCTGTATCTTATCACATATTTCTGCAGCTTTTGTTGTTTTTTTAGTTGATGATATTATTATTGAGAACCTCTCTTCTTTTGAAATTTCTTTTTTATTTGCTGTTAGAACTTGCGCGTAAGATGGTATTTTATTGTTTTTTTCTACGACTTTTTCAATTTTCTTCGTAAGTTCTTCGTAATTTTCGATAATTTTTTTTTGTAGTTTGATTATTTCTTTTTGGTGTTTAATTTTTTCAGTTTTCCAAAGCTCTTCTAATATATAAACATTTTGTTCTAGGTTCGTTTTTGCTTTCGAATCTTTCACTGTTGTAATTTTTTGTATTTCAGTTTTTATATTATCAATGGCCGTGTCCATAATGTGTTAAATCGCTGCGCTCGGCGTAAATCGCTCGGCGCTCGGCAGCGCTTGCAATTTTTGCGACAATACTTTACTTCACTGCGCGCGACCGTTCACGTTGATTATAGAACTAATACTTAGATACTTACTGTATTTTTGTTGTAATAAGGATGCCTACGATTTATTTATTTATGACCACCTTAACTATTTATAAATATTATACTAACCGGGTAATTGAAATGTTCAATGAATATTATGTTTAATAAAAATTACCTTGCATTTACTTTATTTAACTTAATATCTTTTTATTAGGAAGAAGTGAATGGATGAAGTGAAGTCCAGCTACGATTTATAGTATAATATATATTATTATTCAAAACAAAATACTTAACACTCGTTACTCCGGAAAAGAAATGAAGCACGATGATTTCTTCACAAACGTCGCGTTTATACACACACACACATTCACACACACTACACGACATACATACACACACATACCTACACTACAAACTAACCCAAAAACTTTTTCAATAATCGCCAAATCACTTTGCGGCTTCATAAAGTTAACACAAAACAATGACCATAGCTAAAATGGCAATGAATAAAGACTATGGCATTAAACATTCTTTAAGATACTTTAAGATACTCACAGACACAAATACTTCCTTTTACTGTCCTGCCAAAATTTAACATCACAACTGCCATTCTACAAATAATTCAACACTCCTCACACACCAACACTAAACCAGTCTTTAATTCTGACATACACCAGCACAAAACACGATCACAAAATCAAATACATTTATCGTCATCTACTTACACGACCAAATTTGGAATTAACTCCTTACAATACATTGCACATAAACAATATAACGCATTACCTAGTAATTTAAAACTTCCGGCAACTAACAAAAAAACATTGACAAAAGCTCTTAAAAGATATTTCCTTAGCAGTTTCATTAATGACTAACACAATCTTTCTCTGGTACTCCATAATAACATATGCGTTTATTTATTTTAATGTATTTTATTTATTTGCCTTGTCCTTTCTAATGTTAAATTTCCCGAAATGAGTTTTATAAACTCATTGGGAATAATACATTATTACTTTGTTATCATTTTGTAATATATTATCTTGTAATAAAATAAAATAAAAATAAATAATATGTCTTTTCTTGTTCACGAATAATTTGGAATCGCAGTGCTTTTTACCTTCTTCTCCCATTCTATAGTTCCACTGGCTCTAAAGTTTGGACTAATAAACTTGTAATCTTTGCCAATCGAACTAAACAGAAAAAAGCCTTTCTTCGTAGAAATGGAAATAATGGTAGAAATTCCATTCTACAAGCTACTTTGTTCCGTAGAATGATACTTATTTTATTCCGTACTAAACAATAAACATACCATTCACTCGTATTTCCAACAATTTTCCCCAAGTGGCGCTGCAAAACTTATCACCTAATGAAATTCACTGTAATCTTACTATTTGGTTGAATGCCACAATAAATTAGCTACGCAGATAAATTTCACGAATCTAATTTCACGGCCACAAGATCGTTGACAATTTCACTAAATAATACGAAAATTTATGTAAATTTAATTATCACGCCTACATTATATCAACATGGTGGTTTCGTGGTTTGAAGCTCTTGACGTAGACGGATCGAAAATAGCTTTGTGACATACCAGATGTATTAGGCCTGTGAAAGACACGCTATATTTTCGTGACTTGGCCTATTTCAGCTTATCGTTCGCCATACATTCACATTGGTAGTGTATGGCGAGCATGCTAAAATAGGCTAAGCCATGAGGCGTATAGCGTAATGTGTCGCCTAACTTATGCTCCTACCGAATATATTTTCTGCCATGGTCTTCAAATTTACAGGACACAAAAATTTTAATATTTGCTTTCGGACGGGCCGCATAATGCACCGGACCCGCTACCAACTACCAACCAAGTTAATAAATACTTGCACATTGGTGGTAAGGACTGAATATATTATTATATTCCCAATTGATTTCATAAACTTTATTTTGCCCTTTAGTGTAGTTTATTATTTATTTACGGGTTGGGAGCGGCTCACGTGCATTGAGTGCACAAGTGCAGAATCGATATTTTTTTCTTAGATTTAAGCTTCATATATAACAGCCCTTAATCGACAGCGCAAATAGGTGTTCTATAGATTTCTGATAAACCGACTAAATTAGATGAACATTGACGTGGTTCTCAGGAATATTATTTAAGTTACGAGCTATCTTTCACATGCGAACATTTTTTATTATGATCGAAATTTTCTATATTTTTTTGGTATGCGATTTTAACTTTTATGCTTTGAAAACTGGATTAGTTACAAATTCAGAACCGCCTACACTAATAACACATTAAATTCAACTTTTTTTTGTTTCATGGAGGTAACTTCTCTAATGGTATTCTGAAAATGTTTTCAAAATGTACCTAAATGTTTTCAGAAAAAATAATTGTGTTCACAATAAAAAAAACTAATCAAAATAATAACATCGGTTATTTATTTTAAATCTACTGCTTTGGAGAATTTTAACAATTCATCAAATTTTAACGTTCATTTTCGGGTTCTGTGAAAGTCCTATTCGAATTATGTTATTAAATCACTATAGGCTAGTTGCTCGACAGAACTGAAATAATAAGAGAAATTGAAAAATCTTTCACAGAACTTAAAATTTTAAGAATTGGACGGGTTGTTTCAGATAATTTGAACAATTATTCAAATTTCAAGTTCTCTAAGTAACTGACCTATAATGATATAGTAACAGAACTTGGATAGGACTTTCACATAACTCGAAAATCATCTAACTTATTTATTAATTTCACATAACTCGAAAATTAATTCGTTGAAATTTGATGAATTGTTAAAACTATTTGAAACGACCCATCATTATTGCATTTCTCCTTTCTGGTAGATACCAAAAAGCCCGATTGAATAAAAAAGGATGAAAACATATTTTGAAAAAATATTCCAAAAAAATTGTAAGTCATTGTTATCCATTTAGAACAAGCTAAACGCAACTGACCATTACTATGTGTATTTAAATATGTGTATGCCCACACATTGTTTTGTCTGACCCACTTTGGGGGCGAACACAGCTATGCAATTTTGTGTAAATATTCATTACTTTATACTAACAAGATCGTGGCTAATGTGTTTTTACGGTTTGTTGTGCGCTCGGAATTAAATAATACAATGGGAAAATATCATTTATTGGAAAACAAAACTTTTCAAAAGTAATGTGTCAATAAATTAGAACAAATTGCATTGCTTGGATTTGTTTATAGGTTTGCAGGTATTTACGTTATACTAAATAAATAGTATCAAGGTGTGGGTGTGTGACTTTGTTTTTTTTAATCTACAGTTTTATTCTGACATAGATGAAATTTTTCACTTGACATTCAAAACAGGAGAAAGGTCACTTTTTACATGAAAATTCGAAAAACCACCCCCACCAATTTTTCACTTGACTTTCAAAATAAGAGGAAAGTTAATGTTTACATCTGATTTCAAAACCTCCATGTATGGCCAACACCGGGAACTTGATCTATTTTTTATGAATGTGAATTCCGTGCAAGTAGGTATATCACTATAGAAATCCATTTGGCCTAAGGCTACCCTAATAATTGAGTAAAAATGTTGACAATTGTTGAAGTGGATGATAAAAGATATTTTGAATATCCCAGTAAAACAATCAAGTAAAACAGATATTTTAGTTGGGTCTTGATTAGTGTCTGTCATAACAGAGAATTATTGTGAAGTAAACAAAATATAAGAAAAGTCGGTATTATATAATCGCTGTTAAATGTACAGACTGTTATTCCATGTGGTCTTCCTTATATTTCAGACGTAGTAACTAGTTTGACTAACTTCTGCACTTTCTTTGGGTTAACTCCGCGCTATACGACTATGACTATTGAGAGCAGCATTAAGAAATTCAGTATCACTAAAATAGAATATAATAGCATAATGACTGCAGAAGGTCATCAATTATCATATTTATTTATTAATTTAAACGCCTTGATGGGCTTTTACATGTTACATAATTTACTGCATAATACAGTGACAACAGAAGGTTTTTATTTTTAAAACATCAACACAAAAATAACAATTTTTTTAAGTTCACAACATATCTACAAGAAAACAACAAATATACGCAATCACTTTTTAAATATGCTACATGAAATGTCATTCAGGTATATCTTGAATACAGGCAAACTTATATTAAATATGTCGATATTTGAGGTGAATTTGTTTCCAAGTGTGTGAAAGCGAGAAACTTTCACACACTTGGAGCACTTAGGTGCATGTATGTGATAGTTGGTACTAAAGTTATTGTTGCAGAATAATATATTTTGCCTAGTTGCTCGAGTAGGTACTCTGAAATCTATGAGTTGCAAGAGTTCACAACAGTCTAGCTTGGAGTGAATAATCTTAAATAAAAAAATTAGGTCATTTATTTATCTTCTGTTTTCTAGGGAATGTATTTTAAGTGTATTTAGTAAGAATGTACAGTTTATGTGTTGAATAGGTATGTGTAATTTGAAGTTAATAAATAGGAAAAAATTGTGCTGCACTCGTTCAATATTTTTTATATGAATCGGGGCCTACTCTGTATCTTTCGGGTTAACAAACCAGTAAGTTTGTGGTTTAACCTTTCCTTGCCGGTGCTGTCAACTGAGTAAATATCAGCTCTAATTAACAAAATATCTCCCTAAATATACTAAAGACAGAGTTAAAATTTTTGGTATTCCTCAGCAATACATTTATGTATTTCATTAAGTTATTACAATATATAAATATTTACCAATTATATAGCACAGGAGGACAAGGATTTTTTGAACACCGTAAGTGAAGGGTTAATACAGGCTTGTGACGTGACTAAACCGGTGGCAAAAAGTTTCGAAAGATACAGAGTAGACCCCCTGCTTGTATGGGGACTACACTATTGAATTGTATTCTAACAAACTACGCACAAGCGACAGATACACGATTTTTATAACCTCCAATGAGTTGAAGTCTTTGATGGTTTTGATTATAAATCTATATTATATTAAATATTAATATAATATTATCTTCTATGACAACGATCTATGGTAATATAAAATAAACTTACGGTTAACCGTATTTTATGTTACTGTATTTCATATAATAAACTTTTTTTAACGAACCATTGCTTAAAACTGATAAACTTTTAAAAACATTAAAGAAAGGTACTCTTTTGTGAGAAAGTAACAAGCCAATCGGACATATCTTATACTCCTGCATTCATTTACTATAAATATTACACTTTGTCCTAATTTTTAGTTATCGGCTTGTGGCTTTTAAAATGTAGATACCGATTAGGGAAAATTTACTCATCGATGGTGGCTTAGTTTGATTTGTAAATGCGGTTTAAAACAAATGGTTTCTGGAAAGTTTTTGGAACAATGGATTAGTTCTTATTAGGTTTCATATTTGGTAACAAGAAAATAGAACTCGCAGATGAAGTAGCTTAGAGATGTATTTATAATGCCAGACGACCAACTTCAAGCAATTGCAACAATTCAAGGGGAAGCAGTGTGCGAGGAGAGGTTGTTGAAGTATTACTGGAGAAATAGATCACTGTAGAAATGCATTATAAGTTTTTACAGCGCCCTTGAGGTGATTTTGCACCAAAACTGCGCTATACAAGTCATCTAATTATTATTATTATTATTATTATAAAACTGAAGGTGTCTCGTTGAAGCGATCAGTCACCGACCCAAAAATGAAGAGGGGAAGAAGATTATTGGACAGTTAAAAAAATGCACTATGCTTAAACAAATAATACTTTCCTAGGAAGTATTTAATTTGGTAGGTATGTAAACACCTCAAATCATCAAGGATGACCTTTAAGAGATCCATTATTTTACCAGAAAAGCATGTTTTGTTTTTGTTTGGAAAAAACAACTTATTTTTGGGGGTCTAATGACCATACTTTTAAATCGAGGGTAAACAACAGCTAAAACCACAACCAATAAAATTCCAAGAAATTTCTTGCTACGAAAATAATCAAAGAAAAACAACTTATAATGATGGGAAATATTTATGGCATAACACGTTTCCTCAATAATTGATTCAAAAAGAGGGGATCTTATAAAATTTCATCGTTCTATCGTATCTACTAAAATATTATTTTTCCTATTCATTCGATTTTCTATTCCATCAAAGATTTTTCTTGCAAAACTGGATGTGGCTGCTAGAGATGGGTAACACGAATAATCGAGAAACTTTGAATAAATCGATAATTGCAATAATCGGAATTAATTGATAGGTACATACATTTTTCAAATCATTATCACTAGAACATTACCCTAGCGATCGAAAAATGCCGTAATATAAAATAAGCTTTGTAATGTAAGATTATAATATATTTTACTCGTCGAATGTCGAGTAGTCGATTAAAAATGATAATAATAATTATTATCGAAACTTTCCGAGGCAGCGTGATGACTTGGCAAAGGTATTTTTTAAAACAAGAAAGATGTTAATGTTGACAAATTTATTAGTATTGCTGCGAGCGGGACTTGGAATAGATCATTTGTTACTCTAATTTGCGTTAGGCGTTAAAAATTGATATTCAGTAGCGTGATTAACTTAATAGACATATCGTGTGCGTAAAAAATTATCTCATAATGTTCTATTGATTAATATCTTTTTTGCCTTTCATTTCTTTTAAAAAATATATTCGTTGGACTAACGATTAATTCGATTATTTTAAAATATTCGTAATCGGGAGTTTTGATTTTCATAAAATTTCGATTGCGCCCAACACTAGTGGCTACATTAACATTTACCATAGATATTTTTCTCCGTGAACCGGAAATAGTATCACTTAAAAGGCTGTGCGTGCCACACTTGCTTCCGTTCCATTCCCCGGAGCCTTAAGATAAGGTTTGCCATCGAAACTATTCTGAAAAACGTTCAATAATAAAATAATGTTGATAAATCCGGATTGAAAAGAAATCCATCAAACACGTAGTTTTGCTTGAAAAACGTATCTCGGCTGGGTAAAGTAACATGTTATTATGAATGTAATACATTTATTTTTTTATACTAGAGCAGAATAATGTAGATCCAAAATTTCATTACGTAGTATGTATTGAAATTGTATTATAAAAAAGTATTTATAAATGATTAATGTCCGCATTTTCTCATAAGGCCAACATCAACGATCGTTGTGAACGGATGTTCAATGCTGCTAGCTCCTTAGAGCAGGCTCCATTAAAATACACGAAGAACAGACTGATAGATTGTCATCTCTAATGCACATTGCGTCTGTGCATTAGAGATGACAATCGGTCTGTTAACAATGTATTGAAAATAAGGCGGACCGCGTTCTTTTGCACAGAAGTAGGTTTATCAAGTATTGTGAGGCTCCAGCCCAGAGGTGGCTCGCAAATTCAATTGTTGGGCGTATTTAAGATTTGTACAGGGTTAACAGCTGGTCACTCTTGGAGAATCTGTCAGCTCCTATATCCGTCCGTTATAGCTTTTGAGAAAATTGTGAAAAGTTGACAAGAATAACAACACAATTGTTATATTTGACATCTGTTTGACTTTGATACGATGAAATGCTGAAAAGAACAAAATATTACATTTGTATGTCTGTGATATTGTCTCTTCTTGGCCCGTTACAGATTTTGATCAACTGACAAGAATATGAATACAACCGTTTGGCTTGAAAGCTGATCTCAATTTGATCAAGATCTAAAACGTGTCGAGAATTGGCCAAAAGGGGACCATAATTTTTTTTTTAAATGACGCTCATCATCGATTTAATCCAATGATTTTATTCAGTATGAAACACTTTTTTTTTTAAATAAATAAAACAAAGAAAAATAATAACTTACCTGGATATTCCAGCCAGAAAGCCATACAACAGGAACACATTACTGCACAATTTCGTTTCTTCCAAACAAATTACCCTCCTTCACACTCGCCTGGTGTTTTGCTGTTGCAACTTTTCAAAAGGTAAAGCTACCATGGTGATCACAAGTAACCAATTTATTTCATTTAAATGTTGCCTTCGTTTTCAGAGAACTTTTCGAACGCGGGATTATTTCTTTCAATTAATTTTGTAAGGAAACGGAATGGGCGGTTAAACAATAACATGATTAAAACATTCTTAACAGTTAACAACGTAAAATAATGGTTAAAATATTGAAGACAATATTAGTGATTTCTAAACGAAAATCTGAAACAGAAAAATCAGAAAAGGATACGGTTACATCTAGGACTCGAACCCAGGACCCTTGTCTTTCCGGGACACTGCTCTACCACTGAGCTAATGGGACCCTATCCCCCTCGGTCACTTTTAACTGTATCATACTTCGAATAAGAACTACCAACGTTGTCTTCATTTTTTTACCGCACATTTTATTGGCAACTATCTTTATGTATGATCGCAAGATTAAACCCGAACTAAATGCAATCTAGACAGCGTCTTTTTAGATAAACCTATCTTATTTTTTATTTTTAATGTGCGACATCTATTGACTTTTCTGCAAGTCTAGAATGAATATTTATTTTTCGGAATAACTTTATTGAGTAAAACCTCAAATTGTAATATTTAAATATTGACAATATTAGTGATTTCTAAACGAAAATCTGAAACAGAAAAATCAGAAAAGGATACGGTCACATCTAGGACTCGAACCCAGGACCCTTGTCTTTCCGGTCAGTGTCCCGGAATAATGGTTGTTCAGTAAAAAATCGTAAAATTAATTGGTAATATATATGTTTTGACAGAAACGACTTTCTTTTTAATTTTGTTTCTTTTTTAATTGAATTATTTTATTTTCGGACAAGTTCATTAAATTTTAATACAAATGGTTTAGTAAGGTGAGTTGGATAATCACTCGATTTTTTCAATATTATTTTAAAAATTAGACGATGAACAATTTCAACACGGTGAAGATTTGTTTTGTAAGCAACTCCCAAGCTGACAGCTGACAGCGTATTGGAAATGTTATACTATAAATTTAACAACTTTTTTATAAAAGACATTGTGTGGGAAAATTTTGATTGTATTTTTATTGCACATGTTTAAACTACCGACATATTTAAAAAATATATTTTTTACCGTATTTCTATTTTGAAAAATCTTTTGACTTTAAAATTATATTTTTTCGGATTGAACCTTTCTACCTAGGAATTGCAGTCGACAATTTTATGAACCGAGTGAGATCTCGATTGGTTAAGACTGACATTTATTGCGTATGTCAACTGTTGTAATGTCTTTTATAAATTTCAAAGACATGTTTGCATGAGTATGTGGATCGTCATCAAAAGTTAATGGAATGCATTGTCTTTGATAAGGAGTCTTTATTCAGAGTTTCATCTCGATCGGATATCGGCATGTGGGTTAATTTCCGCTTCCAAGGTTCGCAATTAATTCATTCCTGAAAACAAATGAATTATTTACATAATGTTTGTGTTTGGGGAGTTAAAAGATAGGTACATCTATCTGCCGATTTATGCAACGGACAGTTTGTGCGGCGGACAGCCGGGTCCGGCAAAAAATTCTTCAGCTAGTCTAAATAAATAACTTTAACATACCTTTGAGACGTACGCCACATTTTATTTTATTTTTTTTATTTTTTTAAAGAAAGACAAACATTCCCGGGTTACGAATAACCTGAAAATATTTGAAAATCTCCTACTACCACCACAGTAAGCTGAAAATGTTGCCTGTGTTGTGATGGAGGACTTAGCCAGCCGAGGAATTGAACACACTACGCCTGGGTGGGACCCAAACGCGATGTCAACTCGGCCACCGACCGGTATGCAGTGCTATTCCACACGCTAAATTATAAATCATATGCAGCATCTAATTCGACAATAATTAACCGAGCTCTTCATACTCTAAATAATATTTGTCTTAACTCTAACATTGACATTTTTTCGGATTCACTGCCCAAATTCAAACGTGGCATCATGTCAATAATTTAAACTATTCAATGTGCATACATACAGACACACACACACCCTCACACACACACACACACCCTCACACACGCACGCACACAAACACTCACACATACTATAAATACATACTCATATAAACTACACAAGTCTCCTGGTAATTAAGGAATAAACGTACCACTTAGCATACATTACAAGGAAACACATCAGGTAAACAACATGAAGTATCTTATTCCTTTATACTGTTTCATCTATGTAAATCATGTACTGTTTTATTCTATAATATAAAATAAAATAAGAAAAATTAACATTTCTTTAGGACCCCTTAGTGAGGAGGACTAAGAAATACCACTGTTATACTTAAATAAACCATATTTTTTCTATATTCATATGCTTTATATGGTCACAAAAAATATGTACATTCATAAAATACGCTATTAACAAAAAAATAGTTTTTTTTAAGTAAAACCCTTTATAGGTTTGCACTTATATGAATTTATTATTATTATGTAAAACCCTTTATAGGTTTGCACTTACATGAAGTTTTTATTATTATGTAAAACCCTTTATAGGTTTGCACTTATATGAAGTTATTATTTTTATGTAAAACTCTTTATAGGTTTGCACTTGTATTTAGTTATTATTATTATGTAAAACCCTTTATATGTTTGCACTTATATGAAGTTATTATTATTATGTAAAACCCTTTATAGGTTTGCACTTACATGAAGTTTTTATTATTATGTAAAACCCTTTATAGGTTTGCACTTATATGAAGTTATTATTATTATGTAAAACCCTTTATAGGTTTGCACTTACATGAAGTTTTTATTATTATGTAAAACCCTTTATAGGTTTGCACTTATATGAAGTTATTATTTTTATGTAAAACTCTATATAGGTTTGCACTTCTATTAAGTTATTATTATTATTTAAAACCCTTTATATGTTTGCACTTATATGAAGTTATTATTATTATGTAAAACCCTTTATAGGTTTGCACTTACATGAAGTTTTTATTATTATGTAAAACCCTTTATAGGTTTGCACTTATATGAAGTTATTATTATTATGTAAAACCCTTTATAGGTTTGCACTTACATGAAGTTTTTATTATTATGTAAAACCCTTTATAGGTTTGCACTTATATGAAGTTATTATTTTTATGTAAAACTCTATATAGGTTTGCACTTCTATTAAGTTATTATTATTATTTAAAACCCTTTATATGTTTGCACTTATATGAAGTTATTATTATTATGTAAAACCCTCTATAAGTTTGCACTTATATGAATTTATTATTTTTATGTAAAACCCTTTATAGGTTTGCACTTACATGAAGTTTTTATTATTATGTAAAACCCTTTATAGGTTTGCACTTATATGAAGTTATTCTTCTTCTTCTTCTTCCTAGCACTATCCCAACTCATTGCCTAGGTAGGCTGTTGGGGTCGGCTCTTCTCGTTCTCAGGTTATAGCTTCTTCGGTTCTGAGTGTCGCTTTCATCTAGGCCGTTTCTTTGTAGGATTTTGGAGCATTGGGTCATCCAAGAGTTATTTGGTCTACCTCTGGATGACTGTATTTGAAGCTCTATAGACATTGCCTGCTTCACAGTGTGGTCTGGTGGTCTCCGTCTTATGTGCCCATACCATCTTAACTGTCGTTCCTCTAGCTTACTGTTTATGTCAGTGACACCCAGGCTACCACGAATGCGTGAGCTTTTAGTTTTATCTTTTAATGATACTCCTGCCGTCCATCTAAGCATTCGCATTTCTGCTGATTCGAGTTGCCTAGAGTAGGAGTTGTACATAGTCCAGCATTCGGAGCCATACATTATCGCGGGTCTAACAATAGTCTGGTATGTCTTTCCTTTAAGTTTTAATGGCATTTTCGTGTCGCACAAATTCCTGTTACGGATCTAAATTTCATCCATCCCACTCCTATCCTATGGTTGACATCCGCTGCACATCCTCCGTCTCTGTGGATGAGTGAGCCCAGACACTTAAATGAGTCACAGTTGGCTAATTTTACTCCATCCAATTGCATCGAAGGAGTTAAAGCATTTGGGTCTTCAAATGGTAAATACAAATATTCCGTCTTTTTCCTGCTAATTTTTAGTCCATTATCCTCCAGGATCTTTCTCCACCTTTCCAGGCTATTTTGTAGATCATAATGATTTTCTTCTATCAGTACTACATCATCTGCAAAAAGCATAGTCTTGAGAATACTGTTAATTTCTTGAATCGTTAGGTAATTCATGACCATTATGAATAGCAATGGGCTGAGGACAGATCCTTGGTGTACCCTCACTTTAATTGGAAATGTTGGTGACATCCCTGATGTGCATCTTACTTGTGTTTCTACGTCTGTATACATATCTTGTATGGAGAGCACATATCCTTCTGGTACGTTATGAGATCTCAATGCCGCCCATATCAGGCTTCGGGGTACCCTGTCAAATGCTTTTTCCAAGTCTATAAATACCATGTGTAAATCTTTTTTTGCATCTCAATATTTTTCAACTATGATTCTGACTGTTTGAATAGCATCTATTCTTGATTTCCCCGATACAAAGCCGCATTGATCGTCGTGTATTTTTACAATATTCCTAATTCGTGTGTTTATAATCCTATCATATATTTTCATGGTGTGAGACATAAGCTTTATCCCTCTATAATTGTCGCACTTCCTAGAGTCTCCCTTATTTTTGTAAAATGGAAGAAGATAGCTTTTCCTAAAGCTTTCTGGCATTGGTTCTCCGGTCAGTACTTTATTATACAGGTTGCACAGCCATTTATGTCCCACTTCCCCACACTCTTTCCATAATTCGGCTGGAATATTGTCTGGCCCCACTGCTTTCCCCTTTTTCATTTGTGATATGGATACTTATATGAAGTTATTATTATTATGTAAAACCCTTTATAGGTTTGCACTTACATGAAGTTTTTATTATTATGTAAAACCCTTTATAGGTTTTCACTTACATGAAGTTTTTATTATTTTGTAAAACCCTTTATAGGTTTGCACTTATATGAATTTATTATTTTTATGTAAAACCCTTTATAGGTTTGCACTTACATGAAGTTTTTATTATTATGTAAAACCCTTTATAGGTTTGCACTTATATGAAGTTATTATTTTTATGTAAAACTCTTTATAGGTTTGCACTTGTATTAAGTTATTATTATTATGTTTTTTTTTTATTTTTTTTTATAGTGAATACCTCACAAGAGTCCCAACTGCTCCCGTCTGGAGCCAGTGAGACTATGGCATCCCCAATTGGGGGATGTTGTGAGGCTGAAGGTAAGTGGGGAAGGGAAAGAGGAAGGTGGGGAAGTACCTGGCTATTCAGATCTAGTCACTAAACACGGCTAAAGCCATTTGGAGCAACGTTTCAATTCTGAATGGTGGTCTTACACCAGGGCGATACTGGTAGTATCTTCCACTCTGGAACGTGCCGCAAATATACTATATATTATTTTAATTAATTAATTGTGAAATAACACAAATTAATCAAATAAAATTTATTTGCGCACGCCGGGTTCGAACCCGCGACCTTCGGAATGGCAGTCCAATGCGTTACCACTGGACTATGCCGGCCGTCAAAAAACCCTTGTAAAACACATGTAAAACCCTTTATATGTTAGCACTTATATGAAGTTATTATTATTATGTAAAACCCTTTATAGGTTTGCTCTTATATGAAGCTTTTATTATTATGTAAAACCATTTATAGGTTTGCACTTACATGAAGTTTTTATTATTATGTAAAACCCTTTACAGGTTTGACTTATATAAAGTTATTATTTTTATGTAAAACCATTTATTGGTTTGCACTTATATGATGTTATTATTATTTATTTGTTGTAAATATAATCCTTTTTTCCTGTAGTTTATTTCTTCTTAATTATGTAATTTTTTAATATTAATTATTCATCTTATTGTTTTTTGTACCGTACATTGGGCAAGAAAATTTTTTAATTTCGTTATCCCTTGAACAATGTAAAATGTGTGTAACCTTTTACTTATGTTTTGTATATTCTGAAATGATTTTATTAACTATTTGGGATTTCTATGTAACAAGATACAAATAAGGTTGAAAAAAAAAAATCTATTTTTCCTTGTTCAAATAATCCGGGTCTCTTCAAGACCCGCGTTAAATAATCCCAATCCCATCTATAGACAATGGCGTCATGTGCGGTGTCACATAAAAAATCATTTAAGCTTAATAATTGTCAGCTACATGTTGTAAAATGATACGCGGTTGATATATTTGATATTAAGCAAATAACTAGGCACACATTGCGTCAATTTTGACATTTCAATTAATTAGAAATAACCAATTGAAGCATATTCATTGCAACTTTTTTCTTTATATTATGCCGTATGGCAATATTTCACAAATAAATGGCGCTTTAGTAATTAGTCGAGAAATAGCAGAATTCTATCTGAATTATATTTGGTGAAAGAACTCTATTTAGAATCGAAATAGTTTTAATCGTGTTTGGTGATCTCGCACGGTAGTCACATACAAAACAAATTTAACGAAATGGTAGGAGTAAGAGTTGCCGCGATAGTTAAAGGTAGGATAGGTTAAAGCAATCTTCAAATTAGCGGTAGATCGCGAAGTTCCACTACAGGTCACAGAAATTGCTAATGAATAATTAATATTTTCTCTCCAAAAACATAAAGTGTATTTTTTCAATATCGTCAAATAAAACACATCTTTTTATTTCATCGGTTTTCGAAATATTTATCGTTGCAGTGTCCACTCTCTCCTAAATCCTTGCAATTTTCAGATTTATCGCACAAGGCTTAATTAATTTTAAAAGAGAAATATTGCACTAAGACTCCGCAACAGTAGTTGGACAAGGGGCGGGGGGAAGGGGTAGTGCGGAGGGGTGTATCGTAAGTTAAGCCAGCCGTTTTAATTGCACTGTAATGTTCCCGCTGACCCCTAGCTGACCAGCAACTTTTAGACTGGCCCTCATAATACATTTATCGTACAGGGATTGTAAAAAGTGCATAGTAATAAGACAATTTAATTTTTTGAGCAATTACAAACTTTTGCAATGATTCCTAATCTCAAGTTGGTCTCATCTCATGTTTTTCCCGCTGCCCTACCAGGGACGCCTCCAGGCGTCCCTTTCCTGCACGACTTCAGCGGCCTCTGTCCACAGCCGGTCCTCGCACAGCCTCTAGAACTCTAGAGGTACTTCTTCCAGAGTACGGAGCTAATGTCATCATAATTTTTCGTGTGACAATGTATTCTTTTAAATTTTTAAATAATTATTATTTGATTTCAAAAAAATTTGCTTTTCGTTATGATGTGTTAATTTGGGTTAATTCGGAGAAATCCCTCCGTTTATAATTCTCCCAATTCAAATCTTTACAAAGCTTTGTAACATGATTTAAAGGGTGGTATTAAACATTGTAGATTTTTATTTAAATTTATTAACAGACCGTATTTTCACGTACTAATTAATGATCTCTATAATATATTATAATAAAACAAATAAAAAACTTTATTCCACTTAATTTTATTTTGACCGTAACCGGTTTCAGCTCGTCAAAGCCATCTTCAGACTGGTCCAGTGGAATAAGTGGAATAAAGTTTTTTATTTGTTTTATTATAATATATTATAATGGAATTCCACCACGAATTATCGGTCTCAAAAATAGAAATATTAATGATCTCTATGTCTAAGCAAAGAAAAAGTTACAGTAAAACTGGAAGATTATTAGGCCAATCCGACGTGTAAATAGTCGATCAAACTTAGAGAGAAAAAATTGTGTAGGCGGTAATTTTGCAAAACTGTATCGAGGGAACCCAGACCGGAAAATTAAAAAAATGATCTGTCGCCGCGGTCGTTTTATGTGTTTTTGTCCAGGACTGATTCACGGTGAAAGGATGAACTTTGTAAAAATTGAATCCTATTTCTCTCTGTGGTATGGTTATATTCGAAATTAACGACGCGTTCGTTTGATAATGCAAGGATAGCGGGCGGCGGCATCGGAGCTGGAACGGTAGCGGTAAGCGATATTAATCTTTTGGCAGGCAAACTGCCCAAGGTCGAATCCGAAATATAAGCCCGTATATGTTTGTATAAGTGGCTCTAAGCTTTACACTGAGCGTCACCTTCGGACGGAGATCTCCCAATACATATTACAGGTTTTGGTTCGAGTCCAAGATATCAAAATACAGATTTACACAAACGAAAACCTTGCAAAAGGTTAAAATGCTGCTCGGATTTGTCACCCAATGAAAATACGTAGCCACTCACAAAACAAACGACTCTTTTTATGCCAAATTCCAGAAAACTTATAATTTCGAAGGGTTATCTTTAAATCATGACTTATTTTTAAATCTCGTCAGTTGATATTGATGCTTTGAAATAACTTTTTGAGTTGTTATTTATTTGTAAGAAACTTGATAATGGGCTTTTATTTACCTTTAGATTATTAATATCATACTTTGGTTACTGAGCTTTAGTGTTTTTCTTTCTCCTTCGTAAGGGAAGTTTTGTTACGATTTTTACTGGCCATTATTGGGTCAGATGTATTGAAACATGATTCTTTTTACCTACTTACTTAATCTTGTACAATTGTACATTGTCTGAGATTTAGATTTTTTTTTAAATCAGGTAAAATAAAAACAAACAATTTGGATGAAGCGGAGATGGGGCTCAAAGTTTGGTAGGGTCACGGAGACGCATTTTTTGCTGGGAAAAATGTGTCACTCATCAAATACCGTGTAACGCCACTGTTGCACTCCATTAGCAACACTACCAATAGTCCTACTCCTAGCGTCCACGAGTGGTCTCTTAAGCCCCGCGAGCCCTGGGCAATGTGGCCAATGGCAATACCATCAGCCATAGCAGATAGGAGAGGATGAATGGCGAATCTCCGGCGCCATAAAACCGGAACCCCCCAGCTAAGGGATGGAAACCCCTACAGAAAAACCCTGGCCCTCCTGGTAGGGGGTTGGGCGAGAGGCTAATAACCTCTCCCTGTAAAAGCAACGCTATTACGAATCCTAACACAGAGCCTCGGACAACAACTGAACTTAGGAAAAGACCCAGCAAACGAAATAAGGACTTGAAAATAGCTACCTGGAACGCAAGGACGCTGTATAGAAGTGGAGCCCTAGGAGAGATCACTAGGGAGATGACGAAATATAAAATTGACATAATGGCGGTGCAAGAAACCAGATGGATAGGATCTGAGCCATTTGACACAAGAACGCATACGATACTGCATAGTGGAAATGAAAGACATCATAAATTCGGAGTGGCCTTCATTGTGGACCGGAAAATGGAAAAATGCATATTAGACTTTAAACCCATTAATGAAAGAATGTGCAGCTTACGCATAAAAACGAAGTTTTTCAACGTAACATTGATCAACGTACATGCTGAAACGGAAGATAAAGAGGACATAATGAAAGATACATACTATCAGAAACTCGAACAGGTCTACGACACATTACCATCGAACGACATTAAGATGGTAATTGGAGACTTTAACGCCAAGATAGGACAGGATCCTCTGCTCCAACACATTGCAGGAATGAACAGTCTACACAAGCACGCTAACAATAATGGAACCCGAGTGATTGATTTCGCAGAATCAAGAAACCTAATCGTGGCCTCGACTCAATTTCCAAGAAAAGACATACACAAACGGACCTGGACGTCGCCAGATGGTAGACACCATAACCAAATTGATCATGTCCTGATAGAAAGAAGGGGGGCAACGAGCATCACAAACGTAAGGACGTATAGGGGTGCCAACTGTGATTCAGACCACTACATGGTGGTGGCCACCTATAGGAGCCGAATTGCAAACAACAGGACACAAAAATCACCAACTATTCCAAAAATCAATACGGAAGCTCTAAAAACACCAGAAGGCAAAGAGCAGTATCACAACGCCCTTGTAAATAGACTACCAGATCAGATCACTGAGCAGAACTCCCAAGAATCACTCGAAAAAGATTGGAATGATATAAAAGAAGCAATCGTAAGAGCAGTGGAATCAAGTGTCGGAAACATGCCCAGACAGCCCAGGAACCCGTGGTTTGATGAAGAGTGTGAAAGAAAGATAGCTGAAAAGAATATACTCAGAAAAAAGTACTTGGAAACGTCAACAAGAAACAAAAAACAGGCGTACGAACAAGCGAGAAAAGAAACGAATAAGCTGATACGGGGAAAGAAAAGAAAATTCTTGAATGATATACTGCTAAAAATGGAACAGGACTTTGTCAATAATAATCCTAGAGAAGCATATAGGGGAGTAAACTTCTTCAAGAAGGGTTTCAAACCGAATACAACACTATGCAAAGACGCTGATGGATCAATTATATCAGATAAGGAACAAATAAAAACAGTGTGGAAAAACTACTTCTATAAACTTCTCAACCCTAATAGCGACCTGAGAAGTCACCCTACCAACATCCCCACTGAATCAAGTAATGAAGAATCAGCGAATCCACCAACAATGCAAGAAATAAATGCTGCACTAAAGAAACTTAAAAACAACAAATCACCTGGGAAAGACAACCTCCCGGCAGAGTTGTTCAAATATGGAAATGAGCATCTGAGAAATCTGCTACTCAATTTAATAACTAAAATATGGACACTGGAAAAAATCCCAGAGGAATGGCAAATAAGCATAATATGCCCAATTCACAAGAAAGGTGATAAATTAAAATGCGAAAATCATAGAGGCATATCACTCCTATGCACAGCATATAAAATCTACACCATGATACTGAAACAAAGAATTGATAAATATGCAGAAAACCTACTGGGAGAGTATCAGGCAGGCTTCCGCACCGGTAGATCCACAACAGACCAACTGTTCACCGTCAGACAGATCTTGGCAAAGTGCTGGGAATTTGACATAGACATACACCAACTATTCATTGATTTCAAGCAAGCATATGATAGCATAGATCGGGAGTGTCTATATGACATACTACTACAATTCCAGATTCCACCTAAATTGGTTAGGCTCATAAAAGCCACAATGTCAGACTCAAGATGTCAGGTCAAAATAGACGGAGAATTGTCGGAAGAATTTACAGTATCACAGGGACTTAAACAGGGGGACAGTCTGGCTCCCACTCTCTTCAACATTGTGCTCGAACATGTAATACGAAAAACACTAATAGACACTGGCTCCAATATTTGTTTCAAGAGCAGTCAAGTTGTCGGATATGCGGATGACATCAACATTGTCGGAAGATCAATTTCAGCCATTAAGGAGGTCTTCGACCCTTTAGAAATAGCGGCGCGGGAAGTAGGACTGCGAGTTAATGTTGACAAAACAAAAATGATGGTACAGAGCAGGAACCCTTCGCACAGAAGAAGAAGTAGTGCACTATTTAAAGACAACTACTCATACGAAGTGGTCGATCAATTCACCTACCTGGGCTCCAGCCTGACAGAGAACAATGAGGATCCAGCAGAAATCAGAAGAAGAATCACAGCAGCCAACAAAACATACTTCTCTTTGGTGCCAGTGTTTAAGTCACGTAGTGTCCACAGAAAAACCAAAATAACCATATATAAGACCATTGTAAGAACTGTATTGGCATATGGATGTGAGGCGCTGACACTGACAGTAAAGATGGCTGAAATGCTGGATACTTTTGAAAGAAAGGTGCTGAGAAGAATATGTGGACCGGTGAAAGAGGACGAACAGTGGCGTATCCGGCACAATAGAGAATTGTACGATATATATAAGGCCCCTAGCATCTCTGCACACATGAGACTCCTCAGGCTGAGATGGGCTGGTCATGTACAGAGAATGCCGGATACACGCGTCCCAAAAAGAATTCTGACTGGTCACCCAGGTGGAAAGAGAAAAGTGGGAAGACCCAGACTGAGGTGGGAAGATGAGGTAAGAGGGGATGCAGCACAGCTTCTCCAGGTGACAAACTGGAAGTCAGCCGCTGAGGACAGGAGGAGTTGGAGGCGACTGTTGCAGGAGGCCAAAGCTCGATATGGGCTGTAGCGCCATCGAAGAAGAAGAAGAAGGAGATGGGTACCGCCGCCCCGGGAATAATTTATTTAAAAACCAACACTTCTGCCATACTGTTTCGCTACGTTTAGTGACTAAAAAGGGGTGCCGGGTTCATGGGGTTTGCCCATGTCTGTCATGGTGGTGGATGCGTCGTTTGTGGCCCAATTGGGAGGGCCCAGATGAGGGAAACCCTTTGACCCCAACGCTTTGCATTGCAATGGGGAGAGATTGATTCATAAATCGCTCCTTGACACACTGACCCCCTGATTCCTACCCACCCCTCATAGGTTTCACCCCTCATTTTAGTAATTTCGTTCCAAGAACTTCTTATTCCCCTTCCTTTGAAAAGGCCTCCCACACAACATCCTCGAAGATAGGCATAGCTCTAAATTATTTTCCTGCATGTAGTAAATGTAAGAAAAAAATATTTTACAATTATAGTGCACACATAATAATTTGACTGTTTTAAAATTGGGGTAAACGCCATATTACCTAAAAATTGATTTGCATACTTCTAAATATATTATAAAATCACAAAGCAGGCTAACAGGGTAAAGTAGGTATTAAAAACATTTCCATAATTATATACCTAAGCAACAGGATGCCGCAAAACCTTAAAAAAGCACTCAACCGATGATTGATGAACGAAACAATTTGCAAGCCATAGCTGCACGCAATAGTGCCTTTCTTGGAAAAATACCTATCAATGTTTTTATGATCGCTGCGATATTGAATTTTAATAAAATCTAACAAAGCATGTTTAGGCATAAATGATTGACTGTTTGACTGACGCTGACGTATAACATTACTTGTATATTGAAACCTTTAAAGATTGTGAGAATTATTTGTGTTCACCATGATTGCTGGTTTTGACACGTTACCCTTCGTAAATCGGGCCAATTTTCGATGGTTTAATTTCGTTTTCATACGTGGAAAAAATAGTTTTTATAAAAGTTTTAAAACTACGCAATACCGCGAAATAATAATATTAAATTTGTTTTTTTTTCTATGAGTTTTAAGAACAGAATATAACAGAATTTTTTTAAGCATGAAACAACGTTAAACTGATAAACAATATTAGTAAAACATATAACATACAATAAAATAGATACTAGAACAGTACTACATATAAGATAAATCACTAAAACTACAGTACAGACGCTACTACAATTTTTACGATTTAACTAAGTGCTGGTATAGATTACTCCTAATTCTAGAAATCTAGCCAGTAAATATATCAAACCCCCAAACTTTTTGCTCAGATCATTCATCCTATCGGTTAGTGAGTGTGTCTGATTATTAGTTGTGTATGTATTGCAGAAGAAAATTACACTTTGTCTTGTGTTCCTGGTCGGCAACGTTGGCAGGGCAGTCAATTAAGTTATTAATGACTCTGTGAAACACAACCAGGTCTGAAATAATTCTCATGTCAGACAGAAGATTCATCAAAATAATATAATTGATGTATTCAATTGAAAATCTGAGCTTTAAATTTACGTACCTTAAAAATATTGGGCCGAGGTGCGTGGCCTTGAGAAACCCCACTTGTGGCCTCAAATATATAAAATTGCACAAAATTAATCTTTACGCTAAGCACCCTATTGTTAAGGTTAATAACAACCCAACTCAATAATTTACCTTTGATGCCCATATATGACGGAGTTTATAAAGTATGTGATGCCAAACCTTATCAAAAGCTTTACTAAAATCAGTGTTTATACTTGTTAATAATAATAATAATATTTGGCTAATTTATATAGCGCCGTTTTCGTGAGAAATCACCTCAAGGGCCCTGTACAAATATATTTCTTAAATAGTTAATACTAGAACTACTGAATTATCTCCAAGACTTATATCTAGTCACTTACGACTAAGGCCTATAACTACAATCTTAACGACATATATACGAGTATTTACATATTTAGCAACTTACAACTAAAATTAATATTAACAATCTAATCTTACTAGCGCCAGAATAAGAAGGAAGTTCTATTATATTAGGGTGTTTTTATTGTTAGCTGGATATATATGTCTTGTGTCCTGTTCAGGGTTGATCAAAGCAAAACGAACTTTAACCATAATTCTTTCCTGAACAGACTATGCAATAATTACAATAGCGTATTATCCAAAGTTGATATTTTCAGTTGCAAACTTACCAAATACAAGAGATCCATAAAAGAATATTTCTCTGATGGTTTGTGAATAATGTTTATTTCTCTATTGTTTATATCTCTATAATGATTTGATTTATATCTACAACTTCTCTCCATGGCTATGAATGAATTGTTTTGTTAATTTTTCGTTTTAAATAATCTTTTGTTTTGTATAATTTTTTTTAATTCATATTCCTTTCTCAAAAATTTAAATAAATTATTACATATTATGCTGTCTCAGTTAAAGTCACAATGAAGAAAATTCATAATTGGTTTTATTTTTCTATTTAATACTTATGTACAAACTGATTAAATGTAAATTGTCGATTTCCCGAAAATGAATAAATAAATAAATATTGTAACGACCGAACAAATTACTTCAATTATTAAAGAGACGACATGAGACAAGAAAGGACGACAAAAGAGTGAACGATTGTCCAATATCTCTTCGTCATCACCTGCTACTTGAAATAATATATTACGGTAATGATCCTTGGCTATTATTTCGAAATCTAAAATCTTTGATATAAAGAAGACTGTACGGGACGTGTTTGCCTGCACAAGAAAAGACTGTAAATAATAAGCACCGGCACACATCAGTCCTCAACCTGGGTAATGATTTAAGTAAAACACCGTGAGGTGTTCTATCTAAACCATCATAAAAGAAAGACGATTTGAATCAAAATTCACATTTTAATTACAAGTATTGTATTGGTATACAGAACGTACAAAGGGGGTGTAGCTTATAGGTACTTCCTATTTTTTACAGCCAGCCCAATTCACAAGAAATAGTTATATGTATTTCAATACAACTGGGATTTAAAACACAGATAGAAAACTGATACAACCGGAATCCTTTCAGCGATAATTTCAGATTGGGGCACATTGTGCATCACCGCGCCATACGATACAGTAAATGGCGTGGGCGACTGCTGCAGCAGTAGCCAGTTCAATTGGTAGCCAGCAGGAATCGGCCAGCTTCTAGGTTGTCAGCATCAATGGCTAATTCAGTTGGTAGCCAGGAAGAATTGGTCAGCCTCTAGGTTATCAGCATCAATGGCTAATTCAGTTGGTAGCCAGGAAGAATTGGTCAGCCTCTAGGTTATCAGCATCAATGGCTAATTCAGTTGGTAGCCAGGAAGAATTGGTCAGCCTCTAGGTTATCAGCATCAATGGCTAATTCAGTTGGTAGCCAGGAAGAATTGGCCGGCTTCTAGGTTTTCAGCATCAATGGCCAATTCAGTTGGTAGCCAGGAAGAATTGGTCAGCCTCTAGGTTATCAGCATCAATGGCTAATTCAGTTGGTAGCCAGGAAGAATTGGTCAGCCTCTAGGTTATCAGCATCAATGGCTAATTCAGTTGGTAGCCAGGAAGAATTGGCCGGCTTCTAGGTTGTCAGCATCAATGGAGCAGGGATTGGCCAGCCTCTAGGTGATCACCGGCAGTGGGCAGTTCAGTCGGTAGCCAGCAGGTATTCTTCAGCCTTTAGGTTGTCAGCATCAATGGAGCAGGGATTGGCCAGCCTCTAGGTGATCACCGGCAGTGGGCAGTTCAGTCGGTAGCAAGCAGGTATTCTTCAGCCTTTAGGTTGTCAGCATCTGTGGCTGGTTCAGTCGGTAGCCAGGAGGAATTCATCATAATCTAGGTTGTCGGCATCAATGCAGCAGGGATTAGCCAGCCTCTAGGTGATCACCGGCAGTGGGCAGTTCAGTCGGTAGCCAGCAGGTATTTGTCAAAATCTAGGTTGTCAGCATCAATGCAGCTGGGATTGGCCAGCCTCTAGGTGATCACCGGCAGTGGGCAGTTCAGTCGATAGCCAGCAGGTATTTGTCAGCCTTTAGGTTGTCAGCATCAATGCAGCAGGGATTGGCCAGCCTCTAGGTGATCACCGGTAGTGGGCAGTTCAGTTGATAGCCAGCAGGTATTTGTCAGCCTTTAGGTTGTCAGCATCAATGCAGCAGGGATTGGCCAGCCTCTAGGTGATCACCGGCAGTGGGCAGTTCAGTCGGTAGCCAGCAGGTATTTGTCAAAATCTAGGTTGTCAGCATCAATGCAGCTGGGATTGGCCAGCCTCTAGGTGATCACCGGCAGTGGGCAGTTCAGTTGGTAGCCAGGAAGAATTGGCCGGCCTCTAGGTTGTCAGCATCAATGCAGCAGGGATTGGCCAGCCTCTAGGTGATCACCGGCAGTGGGCAGTTCAGTTGGTAGCCAGGAAGAATTGGCCGGCCTCTAGGTTGTCAGCATCAATGCAGCTGGGATTGGCCAGCCTCTAGGTGATCACCGGCAGTGGGCAGTTCAGTCGATAGCCAGCAGGTATTTGTCAGCCTTTAGGTTGTCAGCATCAATGCAGCAGGGATTGGCCAGCCTCTAGGTGATCACCGGCAGTGGGCAGTTCAGTCGGTAGCCAGCAGGTATTTGTCAAAATCTAGGTTGTCAGCATCAATGCAGCTGGGATTGGCCAGCCTCTAGGTGATCACCGGCAGTGGGCAGTTCAGTTGGTAGCCAGGAAGAATTGGCCGGCCTCTAGGTTGTCAGCATCAATGCAGCAGGGATTGGCCAGCCTCTAGGTGATCACCGGCAGTGGGCAGTTCAGTTGGTAGCCAGGAAGAATTGGCCGGCCTCTAGGTTGTCAGCATCAATGCAGCTGGGATTGGCCAGCCTCTAGGTGATCACCGGCAGTGGGCAGTTCAGTCGATAGCCAGCAGGTATTTGTCAGCCTTTAGGTTGTCAGCATCAATGCAGCAGGGATTGGCCAGCCTCTAGGTGATCACCGGTAGTGGGCAGTTCAGTTGATAGCCAGCAGGTATTTGTCAGCCTTTAGGTTGTCAGCATCAATGCAGCAGGGATTGGCCAGCCTCTAGGTGATCACCGGCAGTGGGCAGTTCAGTCGATAGCCAGCAGGTATTTGTCAGCCTTTAGGTTGTCAGCATCAATGCAGCAGGGATTGGCCAGCCTCTAGGTGATCACCGGCAGTGGGCAGTTCAGTCGATAGCCAGCAGGTATTTGTCAGCCTTTAGGTTATCAGCATCAATGCAGCAGGGATTGGCCAGCCTCTAGGTGATCACCGGTAGTGGGCAGTTCAGTTGATAGCCAGCAGGTATTTGTCAGCCTTTAGGTTGTCAGCATCAATGCAGCAGGGATTGGCCAGCCTCTAGGTGATCACCGGCAGTGGGCAGTTCAGTCGGTAGCCAGCAGGTATTTGTCAAAATCTAGGTTGTCAGCATCAATGCAGCTGGGATTGGCCAGCCTCTAGGTGATCACCGGCAGTGGGCAGTTCAGTTGGTAGCCAGGAAGAATTGGCCGGCCTCTAGGTTGTCAGCATCAATGCAGCAGGGATTGGCCAGCCTCTAGGTGATCACCGGCAGTGGGCAGTTCAGTTGGTAGCCAGGAAGAATTGGCCGGCCTCTAGGTTGTCAGCATCAATGCAGCAGGGATTGGCCAGCCTCTAGGTGATCACCGGCAGTGGGCAGTTCAGTTGGTAGCCAGGAAGAATTGGCCGGCCTCTAGGTTGTCAGCATCAATGCAGCTGGGATTGGCCAGCCTCTAGGTGATCACCGGCAGTGGGCAGTTCAGTCGATAGCCAGCAGGTATTTGTCAGCCTTTAGGTTGTCAGCATCAATGCAGCAGGGATTGGCCAGCCTCTAGGTGATCACCGGTAGTGGGCAGTTCAGTTGATAGCCAGCAGGTATTTGTCAGCCTTTAGGTTGTCAGCATCAATGCAGCAGGGATTGGCCAGCCTCTAGGTGATCACCGGCAGTGGGCAGTTCAGTCGATAGCCAGCAGGTATTTGTCAGCCTTTAGGTTGTCAGCATCAATGCAGCAGGGATTGGCCAGCCTCTAGGTGATCACCGGCAGTGGGCAGTTCAGTCGATAGCCAGCAGGTATTTGTCAGCCTTTAGGTTATCAGCATCAATGCAGCAGGGATTGGCCAGCCTCTAGGTGATCACCGGTAGTGGGCAGTTCAGTTGATAGCCAGCAGGTATTTGTCAGCCTTTAGGTTGTCAGCATCAATGCAGCAGGGATTGGCCAGCCTCTAGGTGATCACCGGCAGTGGGCAGTTCAGTCGTTTGATTATAAGAGCCGGCACACGGAGACGCCCCATTCTTGTAATGATGACTGATGCGTCTGACTCAGCTGATAAAGTGCCGGCCGTAAACAGCGCGTTAGAAATAGTGGTAATCTTTAAAATGATTGTGCCGTGATGGAGGAACAGAAGCGACTACAGATTTCAGTTAACACTCAGGAATTTATAATTATAATTTAACAGATCACGTTTTAACTGTTTAAGGTGCTCCGTCCACTCGTGTTAATTTTTGAAATTTGACTGACCAATATTGTAGTGTTTTTTGCTATTAATAATAATTTCTCTGGCCTCTTGTGACGTCAATATCTTTTCCACAACTTGTTTTCGTTTCAGACGCAGGTGTTTTTAGGTGAGAATAATAATTTCGCACAGCGACTGGTTTGTCAATATTTTGATTTTTCTCCTGGTCGATTTGCTTAGTAACCGATAATTGTGGTGCATTTTCAACTCGTAAACATTATTTCTCAGAAAAGGGGTCATCAAACTTTGCCAGGTGTTCAACCTTAGTTGCAATTGAGTTAAAGCAGTAAATTTTGTTTTCACGTTCGATACACTCCTTCCCGTGCAGTTGTGGCTGCACCCAGCTATTTCGTCGAACATGTAAACCTTTACAGTGGTTTTTTCGTATTAACCAGCAGTGCGTAAGGTCGGACTGGCCTGCGTTACTGTTGTGGTAATGGGGTGGGTCGGATGACGGCGAGTTTGACCACCAGTCATGTACTTTATTTGTTGTAGTTGGATGATTCCATTTTGTTGGGCTGCCATGCTGGGAGGGTACCCGCGCAGCCAGAGCATGTCTGTGAGCTGTTGACTGATTCGCTATTGGCGACGAAGTAACACGTCTTTCTTGTCTTTGTGATAAAAAGCTTCTAGAGCTAAGTGATTGGTCGCCTTGCACCTCTTGTCACTTGTCACTTGTCTTGTCCCGTTATCACGTGGGTCCATTGATATGCGTGAGTGGTCTGTTGTTTACAACAGATTCAGCTTCTGCTAGCGCCGTGAGTCAGGTTTCTTGCCTGAGAGCTCTTTGCTCGAGTAGTTTGTTAAGAGCTAATTTCTCTGAACCAACCTCTCTCATGCTCCTCCCGTGTAAGGTGGTATATCGTTACGGGCTGTTTTGTTTGCGTTTCATAAGTTCAGCCAATCTTTGGGCGTGTTTGTGAACATGTGGGTCCCTCAGTCTGAGCGATGGTTGCGAATTCCAATGATTTAACGATAGGTGTGGGGTTCATCAGCAGCGGATGGACGTTCTACTACGCCTTTCTGGTAGTACCCGCTGTAGCTGATACGTATGAGGCCTTTCACTCCTTGCATCAGGGGATGTAGACTATTGTGTACGCTGGGTATGCATTCGATGTGTACCCGCACTGCTATGAAGTTGAGAGTATGGCTAACATTCGAGGCAGGCCGCGCTCTGGATGTTATGTGGGCTTGAGTTGCTGCGTATCCGGGACCGGCTTTCAAGGCCGAGACGGTCACTGCAAACTCTCAGATTGACTGGCTAGTTACTGTCAAAGAGGGCCGATCTACAGTTAGTGTCCGCTCACGGGTTGTCGCATATCTGGGGGGGGGGATCGGCTTTCGAGGTCGGGCCGGTCACTTCAAGCTCTTAGGCAGACCTAGTGACCGTCGTCAATCATGGTTTGCCTCATATCTGGTACCAGCATTCGAGGCCGGGACGGTCGCTGCAAACTTGTCGGTGACTGCCTGGCCGCTGTTAATGGTGAGCTGAGCTGCAGATGGTTTCCGCTCACGAGTTGTTGCATATCCGGGGGCCGGCTTTCGAGGTCGGGCCGGTCGCTTCTGGCTCGTGGGCAGACTGGCTGGCCGTCGTCAATCATTTGCTGCATATCCGGGACCAGCATTCGAGGCCGGGACGGTTGCTGCAAACTCATCAGTGACTGGATGGCCGCTGTTAATGGTGAGCTGAGCTCCAGATGGTTTCCGCTCACGAGTTGTTGCATATCCGGGGGCCGGCTTTCGAGGTCGGGCCGGTCACTTCAGGCTCGTGGGCAGACTGGCTGGCCATCGTCAATCATTTGCCGCATATCCGGGACCAGCATTCGAGGCCGGGACGGTTGCTGCAAACTCATCAGTGACTGCCTGGCCGCTGTTAATGGTGAGCTGAGCTCCAGATGGTTTCCGCTCACGAGTTGTTGCATATTCGGGGGCCGGCTTTCGAGGTCGGGCCGGTCGCTTCAGGCTCGTGGGCAGACTAGCTGGCCGTCGTCAATCATTTTGCCGCATATCCGGGACCAGCATTCGAGGCCGGGACGGTCGTTGCAAATTCATCGGTGACTGGCTGGCCGCTTTCAAAGGAGGGCTGAGCTACAAAAGTTTCCGCTCACGAGTTGTCGCATATCCGGGGGCCGGCTTTCGAGGTCGGGCCGGTCGCTTTAGGCTCGTGGTCAGACTAGCTGGCCGTCGTCAATCATTTTTCCGCATATCCAGAACCAGCATTCGAGGCCGGGACGGTCGTTGCAAACTCATCGGTGACTGGCTGGCCGCTTTCAAAGGGGGGCTGAGCTACAAAAGTTTCCGCTCACGAGTTGTCGCATATCCGGGGGCCGGCTTTCGAGGTCGGGCCGGTCACTTCAGGCTCGTGGGCAGACTGGCTGGCCATCGTCAATCATTTGCCGCATATCCGGGACCAGCATTCGAGGCCGGGACGGTTGCTGCAAACTCATCAGTGACTGCCTGGCCGCTGTTAATGGTGAGCTGAGCTCCAGATGGTTTCCGCTCACGAGTTGTTGCATATCCGGGGGCCGGCTTTCGAGGTCGGGCCGGTCGCTTCAGGCTCGTGGGCAGACTAGCTGGCCGTCGTCAATCATTTTGCCGCATATCCGGGACCAGCATTCGAGGCCGGGACGGTCGTTGCAAATTCATCGGTGACTGGCTGGCCGCTTTCAAAGGAGGGCTGAGCTACAAAAGTTTCCGCTCACGAGTTGTCGCATATCCGGGGGCCGGCTTTCGAGGTCGGGCCGGTCGCTTTAGGCTCGTGGTTAGACTAGCTGGCCGTCGTCAATCATTTTTCCGCATATCCAGAACCAGCATTCGAGGCCGGGACGGTCGTTGCAAACTCATCGGTGACTGGCTGGCCGCTTTCAAAGGGGGGCTGAGCTACAAAAGTTTCCGCTCACGAGTTGTCGCATATCCGGGGGCCGGCTTTCGAGGTCGGGCCGGTCGCTTCAGGTTCGTGGGCAGACTAGCTGGCCGTCAAATGCGCGCTAATGGTACGCGTTATACTCCCGGCGGAGTATGAATGTTGGCTGGATGGCAGGCTGTTCAATTTTTTTTTGTTGACAGGCAGCAGCTCATCGCACGGGGTGGCAAGGTCCCCCGTCGCTTGTAATCGCATATCAGGGTCTGGGTCAAGCGGTATGGGCGCTGGGTTGGTTGCTTACTGGCGTGGTGACTGCGTTTTGACACCACAGCTGGCGAAGTTACTAATTGCGCAGGCCTAATGGCCAGTAGCGCGCTCGGGGTGTGTGTTATACACCAGTTGAGTGGGCATCTGCGTCTATCGGAAGGCTGTCTACTGTATAGGTTGACAGTCAGCGGCTCATCGCACGGGGTGGCAAGGTACCCCGTCGCTTGTAATCACATATCAGGGTCCAGTGCAAGCGGTGTGGGCGTTGCTTAGTTGCGCACTCGAGCGGGACTGCGTAGGATACAGCCGGGATATCACTGGTTGTCACCGGCGATGTCACTGGTGATGTCATTGGTTGCGCAGACCTTGGGCGCATTATACCTCGGATGAGTTGGTATACTGACTGGTTGCTGGGCCGTCCACTGTAGAGTTTGACAGGCAGCGGCTTATCTCTCGGCTCTGCGGGGCCGGTGCAAGCAGTGTGGGCGTTGCCTTGTTGCTCACCCGAGCAATGAATGTGTAGGACACCGCAGCCGGAAAGTCACTGGTTGTGACCAGTGATGTCACCGGTGTTGTCAGTGGTTGCGCAGGCATTGGGCGCATTATACCTCGGCTGAGTTGCAGCAAGCTCAGAGAAACCCAAGGCAAGTGAGGCCCGGGGCAGAAGTGCAGCGACATCGGGCCTCAGTGAATAGCAAGCTCAGGTGAGCCTAGGGCAGGTGGGCCCGGGTGGAGGCCAGTAACATCACAGCTCCTCCCGTGGGCTTGGGGCACAGGCACTGTGACACTGGGGCCACGGTGAGTAGCAAGCTTAGGGGGGGCCGAGGCAAGTGGGCTCTGGGCGGAAGTGTAGTGACATCGTAGCCTCAATAGACGCCTGGCCGCCCAATGGAGCCTGGCCGAGGAGAATCAAAGCTCGGGGAGATGGTGCCCATGGACTTCCCTGACATCAGCTGGTGTTGGAGCTGGCAGGTGCTCTGCGGGATGCCAGCGTATAACAGGGCGGGACCAGCGTCGTGGATGACTCGGAATCTCTCGGCCGCTGCACAGCGATGGCATCTCCAACGGGGCAGGACTGAAGGCGTGATGTGTGTATCCGGCTCGAAGGACCATTTGTACGGGACGTGTTTGCCTGCACAAGAAACGACTGTAAATAATAAGCACCGGCACACATCAGTCCTCAACCTGGGTAATGATTTAAGTAAAACACCGTTAGGTGTTTTATCCAAACCATCATAAAAGAAAGACGATTTGAATCAAAATTCACATTTTAATTACAAGTATTGTATTGGTATACAGAACGTACAAAGGGGGTGTAGCTTATAGGTACTTCCTATTTTTTACAGCCAGCCCAATTCACAAGAAATAGTTATATGTATTTCAATACAACTGGGATTTAAAACACAGATAGAAAACTGATACAACCGGAATCCTTTCAGCGATAATTTCAGATTGGGGCACATTGTGCATCACCGCGCCATACGATACAGTAAATGGCGTGGGCGACTGCTGCAGCAGTAGCCAGTTCAATTGGTAGCCAGCAGGAATCGGCCAGCTTCTAGGTTGTCAGCATCAATGGCTAATTCAGTTGGTAGCCAGGAAGAATTGGCCGGCTTCTAGGTTTTCAGCATCAATGGCCAATTTAGTTGGTAGCCAGGAAAAATTGGTCAGCCTCTAGGTTATCAGCATCAATGGCTAATTCAGTTGGTAGCCAGGAAGAATTGGTCAGCCTCTAGGTTATCAGCATCAATGGCTAATTCAGTTGGTAGCCAGGAAGAATTGGTCAGCCTCTAGGTTATCAGCATCATTGGCTAATTCACTTGGTAGCCAGGAAGAATTGGTCAGCCTCTAGGTTATCAGCATCAATGGCTAATTCAGTTGGTAGCCAGGAAGAATTGGTCAGCCTCTAGGTTATCAGCATCAATGGCTAATTCAGTTGGTAGCCAGGAAGAATTGGTCAGCCTCTAGGTTATCAGCATCATTGGCTAATTCACTTGGTAGCCAGGAAGAATTGGTCAGCCTCTAGGTTATCAGCATCAATTGCTAATTCAGTTGGTAGCCAGGAAGAATTGGTCAGCCTCTAGGTTATCAGCATCAATGGCTAATTCAGTTGGTAGCCAGGAAGAATTGGTCAGCCTCTAGGTTATCAGCATCAATGGCTAATTCAGTTGGTAGCCAGGAAGAATTGGTCAGCCTCTAGGTTATCAGCATCAATGGCTAATTCAGTTGGTAGCCAGGAAGAATTGGCCGGCTTCTAGGTTGTCAGCATCAATGGAGCAGGGATTGGCCAGCCTCTAGGTGATCACCGGCAGTGGGCAGTTCAGTCGGTAGCCAGCAGGTATTCTTCAGCCTTTAGGTTGTCAGCATCAATGGAGCAGGGATTGGCCAGCCTCTAGGTGATCACCGGCAGTGGGCAGTTCAGTCGGTAGCAAGCAGGTATTCTTCAGCCTTTAGGTTGTCAGCATCTGTGGCTGGTTCAGTCGGTAGCAAGGAGGAATTCATCATAATCTAGGTTGTCGGCATCAATGCAGCAGGGATTAGCCAGCCTCTAGGTGATCACCGGCAGTGGGCAGTTCAGTCGGTAGCCAGCAGGTATTTGTCAAAATCTAGGTTGTCAGCATCAATGCAGCTGGGATTGGCCAGCCTCTAGGTGATCACCGGCAGTGGGCAGTTCAGTCGATAGCCAGCAGGTATTCTTCAGCCTTTAGGTTATCAGCATCAATGCAGCAGGGATTGGCCAGCCTCTAGGTGATCACCGGCAGTGGGCAGTTCAGTCGATAGCCAGCAGGTATTCTTCAGCCTTTAGGTTATCAGCATCAATGCAGCAGGGATTGGCCAGCCTCTAGGTGATCACCGGTAGTGGGCAGTTCAGTTGATAGCCAGCAGGTATTTGTCAGCCTTTAGGTTGTCAGCATCAATGCAGCAGGGATTGGCCAGCCTCTAGGTGATCACCGGCAGTGGGCAGTTCAGTCGGTAGCCAGCAGGTATTTGTCAAAATCTAGGTTGTCAGCATCAATGCAGCTGGGATTGGCCAGCCTCTAGGTGATCACCGGCAGTGGGCAGTTCAGTCGATAGCCAGCAGGTATTTGTCAGCCTTTAGGTTGTCAGCATCAATGCAGCAGGGATTGGCCAGCCTCTAGGTGATCACCGGTAGTGGGCAGTTCAGTTGATAGCCAGCAGGTATTTGTCAGCCTTTAGGTTGTCAGCATCAATGCAGCAGGGATTGGCCAGCCTCTAGGTGATCACCGGCAGTGGGCAGTTCAGTCGGTAGCCAGCAGGTATTTGTCAAAATCTAGGTTGTCAGCATCAATGCAGCTGGGATTGGCCAGCCTCTAGGTGATCACCGGCAGTGGGCAGTTCAGTCGATAGCCAGCAGGTATTTGTCAGCCTTTAGGTTGTCAGCATCAATGCAGCAGGGATTGGCCAGCCTCTAGGTGATCACCGGTAGTGGGCAGTTCAGTTGATAGCCAGCAGGTATTTGTCAGCCTTTAGGTTGTCAGCATCAATGCAGCAGGGATTGGCCAGCCTCTAGGTGATCACCGGCAGTGGGCAGTTCAGTCGGTAGCCAGCAGGTATTTGTCAAAATCTAGGTTGTCAGCATCAATGCAGCTGGGATTGGCCAGCCTCTAGGTGATCACCGGCAGTGGGCAGTTCAGTCGATAGCCAGCAGGTATTTGTCAGCCTTTAGGTTATCAGCATCAATGCAGCAGGGATTGGCCAGCCTCTAGGTGATCACCGGTAGTGGGCAGTTCAGTTGATAGCCAGCAGGTATTTGTCAGCCTTTAGGTTGTCAGCATCAATGCAGCAGGGATTGGCCAGCCTCTAGGTGATCACCGGCAGTGGGCAGTTCAGTCGGTAGCCAGCAGGTATTTGTCAAAATCTAGGTTGTCAGCATCAATGCAGCTGGGATTGGCCAGCCTCTAGGTGATCACCGGCAGTGGGCAGTTCAGTTGGTAGCCAGGAAGAATTGGCCGGCCTCTAGGTTGTCAGCATCAATGCAGCAGGGATTGGCCAGCCTCTAGGTGATCACCGGCAGTGGGCAGTTCAGTTGGTAGCCAGGAAGAATTGGCCGGCCTCTAGGTTGTCAGCATCAATGCAGCAGGGATTGGCCAGCCTCTAGGTGATCACCGGCAGTGGGCAGTTCAGTTGGTAGCCAGGAAGAATTGGCCGGCCTCTAGGTTGTCAGCATCAATGCAGCAGGGATTGGCCAGCCTCTAGGTGATCACCGGCAGTGGGCAGTTCAGTTGGTAGCCAGGAAGAATTGGCCGGCCTCTAGGTTGTCAGCATCAATGCAGCTGGGATTGGCCAGCCTCTAGGTGATCACCGGCAGTGGGCAGTTCAGTCGATAGCCAGCAGGTATTTGTCAGCCTTTAGGTTGTCAGCATCAATGCAGCAGGGATTGGCCAGCCTCTAGGTGATCACCGGTAGTGGGCAGTTCAGTTGATAGCCAGCAGGTATTTGTCAGCCTTTAGGTTGTCAGCATCAATGCAGCTGGGATTGGCCAGCCTCTAGGTGATCACCGGCAGTGGGCAGTTCAGTCGATAGCCAGCAGGTATTTGTCAGCCTTTAGGTTATCAGCATCAATGCAGCAGGGATTGGCCAGCCTCTAGGTGATCACCGGTAGTGGGCAGTTCAGTTGATAGCCAGCAGGTATTTGTCAGCCTTTAGGTTGTCAGCATCAATGCAGCAGGGATTGGCCAGCCTCTAGGTGATCACCGGCAGTGGGCAGTTCAGTCGTTTGATTATAAGAGCCGGCACACGGAGACGCCCCATTCTTGTAATGATGACTGATGCGTCTGACTCAGCTGATAAAGTGCCGGCCGTAAACAGCGCGTTAGAAATAGTGGTAATCTTTAAAATGATTGTGCCGTGATGGAGGAACAGAAGCGACTACAGATTTCAGTTAACACTCAGGAATTTATAATTATAATTTAACAGATCACGTTTTAACTGTTTAAGGTGCTCCGTCCACTCGTGTTAATTTTTGAAATTTGACTGACCAATATTGTAGTGTTTTTTGCTATTAATAATAATTTCTCTGGCCTCTTGTGACGTCAATATCTTTTCCACAACTTGTTTTCGTTTCAGACGCAGGTGTTTTTAGGTGAGAATAATAATTTCGCACAGCGACTGGTTTGTCAATATTTTGATTTTTCTCCTGGTCGATTTGCTTAGTAACCGATAATTGTGGTGCATTTTCAACTCGTAAACATTATTTCTCAGAAAAGGGGTCATCAAACTTTGCCAGGTGTTCAACCTTAGTTGCAATTGAGTTAAAGCAGTAAATTTTGTTTTCACGTTCGATACAGAAGACTGTCGTCCTTGAACCAAGAAAAAAATCACTAGCTTTATGTGATTTCGAAAAATAATTGTTGATTCCTGGTGAGTGAAGCCCGATAATGCTTTTCGCACAACTGTAATGCATATTTAAATATTGATACATTCTTTGGAAGATTTTATTTTATTTTTTATTTTTACATTAACACCACACTATAAAAATAATTTCCCTTAGGATCTACGTCATCTTTGGAAATGCTGCGTAGAGGGGTCTTTTAAAGGAAAGGAGAGAGAAAAAGTTTTGGCAAGAAAACCTATATGACGAATGGGTAGGAATCTGGGAATTAGTAAGTCCAGTATGGACGAACGTTTGAATCAAACCCTCCCACTGCGGTGCAAAGGCGATGTTCTGAGAGAGTCTTCCTGTAGAGGTCAAAAGGTCTAGCTAAACACCCTCAGGCACCCCTGTTTAGTCAACAAACGTAGTGAACCAGTTGGGGTGACCTATGGCAGAGGTGTTGGTTATCCAATAAATGGTCGCCGGGGCAGCGGCGCTTGTAACAACCTCCTACATTGAAGTCTTATTATTCAATTTATTGGTGGTTTCATTTGATTCAGCACGAAAGAAACATCATAAATGATACCTCACACGACAGTTTGTAACCCTCCCACAACCATATAAATTTTCTTATTTGTAAATACGTAAACGTTTTGTCTTTTAGTTTCATAATCATGATAACGTTGTAACCATAACTACACGTTTATATTTTTGAGAAAATTCTGAATTCGAAAGAAATTTTCACTAAATGTTTACCATTTCTCAAAATGATGATTTTTCCATAATAATAATTAAACTGTTATTTTTAATGTTAAACTGGTATTTTTTTTTAATGTACACTCCTCTTCCATCCACAAGCAAATGCTTATAATTTAAGAGCAGTATAAATTATCAGTTACAAAATAACTCACTATGACTTGATTTTTAAAATATTTGTAATTTTAAAATTGAAATGAGAGATACATAATTATAGCAGAATTGGCTAATACTAGCTCAATAAGTTGGTAGAGTATTGTCCCGGTAAGAAAAAGGATTTGGGTTCGATTCCTGATTGGAACCATTACCCTTTTTAATTTTTGCGTCTTTGTTTAATATTTCACAGAGATTTGTTAATATAGATCAATGTTTAATCTTAATATATTTCAAAAGTTGCACCATCTTGGTAGAACATCCGAGGTGGGTTTTGGCCTCCTTCATAAATGCTTGCCATTGGCTGCGGTACCTCGACATTCACCTCCAGTCATTCCTTCTGTAATTTTCTTCAACGCAGTTTATTCACCAATCAATCTACCTACCTCAATCTACCTACCTCAATCTTCCTACCTCAATCTACCTACCTCAATCTACCCACCTCAATCTACCTACCTCAATCTACCTACCTCAATCTACCTACCTCAATCTACCTACCTCAATCTACCTACCTCAATCTACCTACCTCAATCTACCTACCTCAATCTACCTCTCGGTTGCTTCCACTTGGATGGCATCCAATCGGTCATACTTTTGGCAGCATGAGCTGTCATCTGGTGGTCTTTTTACATGCCCAGCCCATCACAGTTTTCGGGACCAACTGAATCTTACGATGGTCTCATGCTTGATGAGATTTTCGAGTTCAGAGTAATCCTGCCCGTGATTAATTCCCGACACGGTATTAATTTACAACAAGTATTAAAGGGATATATTTATTTTCTTGCTATTCCGCTATTTAATTTTGAACCACCTTGTGTTTTAAACCATGAGACGTAAAATACGTTTGCTATTGCATTTGGCGTCGTACATTACTAAATTATTATCAGTTTCTGCGAGATTTTTATAAAACATAAATATAAATAAAAACGAGTGAACGTCTAAATTTTAAATGGGAAAGGGACTATTTGTTCTTTTCTGATTTTTTGCTAAAGTTGATCGTAAAATTTTGTCCATATTTTATGTTTCCAATGTTGTTGTCTCTGTTTCTCCCTCTAATTATTAAGTTTTTTTAAGTTTCAAGTAAAGAAAAGGACAATTCATTAGTTAAACGTTTATGGGCTTTAAAAAATCAATTACGAAAGAATTAAAAAAAAATGCTGTCTAGACAATTTATTTTCTACACGAAAATAAAGTCATTTATTGGCATAAAGTCTCTTAAAAGAATTGCTTCGATGCATTCAATTATTGCAAAAAAATAACACCTGAAATTGCGTTTTAAATAAAGGTGTACTTATATTGAAAAAAATATTAACTGATGGATGAACAATTTAATTTGACCTTGATGAAGAAATATGGTGCCGAGAGACAAAAGGCCAGAGCGCTGAAAATATTAAAATAAGATAAATGCATAAAAATTAAGCCTTGTTTTTGATTTATTAAATGTTCTTTTGTGACGTTTAATTGCATGCTTTTACGTGGAGAATTTTAATATTTAGTCAAAGCATGGAAAATTTGTATATTTCTACTGTTTTAGTTACTATGCACCGTATGCAGTACAAACTTAGAAATTCTTTTCAGTAAGATGTGACAAAGACATTAAAATAAATTATTCATTTTTTAAAGGATCTTTATCTCAGCCCGACGAATGTCTCATTTTATCCCCTTTTTTGCGAAGTTTTTCTACTTGTCACACACAGTGTTATACTCGTTCGTATGCACAGTGACGTTGAGAACAATGAAGATGATAAAATATAGATATCTTTTCTGTCGTGTAATTTTCATGTGTGGACGGCACACGAGTCCCAACTGCTCCCTGTGTATAGCCAGTGAGACTATGAGTGAAGCTGAAGGTAGTGGTGAGGAGCAAGATATTGGAAATAAGAAGGTGGGGAAGTACCTGGCTATTCAGATCTGGTCACCAAACTCAGCCAATACCACTTCAATCAACTTTTCAACTTTGATTGGTGGTCTTTACCATAGCGATACTGAGTTCATCCTTCACTCTGGAACGTGCCGCAAGTATGTCGTATGCGTATAAAATTCATCGTTACAAAAAATATAATCCTGTAGTACAAATTAACAATCACTTAAAACACTCTAATCTGTGTCAGTTTTATTGAGTTCAACTAGAACTGAATCTGCAATTACATTACCATGTGGCAAAATATTTGCAAATGCGCTGTTCCAAAAATATGCGCTTTGATTGCGTTTGAAGACACTGTACAGAAAATCAATAGGAGTGTGATCAACACCAATATAGCGGTTATGTGACATCATGCTGCCTTCAACATGCACGTACGTACCAGTAACTATAACGGAACAACACATACTACAATTCTTCAAACGGATTTTAAAGAATGTCGATTGCAATTTTATTATAATTTTTTTTATATTTTTTTTTTATTATTTTATTTTATTTTTCATTTTATTATTTCATTGTACTACAGAACATTCATTCCAGTTACAGTACAATTTTATATCATATCAGCATTAAGGTAAGTGACTCTTCAATAATTGTTTCAGGTCATTTAGAGAACAGTCACTTACATCCAAATTCTTTGCTAGTTCGTTCAACAGCACCACTCTCCTCGTCATGCTATGCTTTGCCAGGACGTCGATGAAATCTATTATAATTGAGTTAAAAGAAATACACATTTTTCGCTTTCTTAATTTTAGTACACACTAAAAAAATAGTGAAAATTATTGTTTACTATCTAAGTAACATATTATTGTTATTTTAAGATTAAACAGTTTTTTATTAAATATGTTTATTCTGTTTTCTGTTTTCAGGCTGTCGGGATGCATATTTTAAATGTGTAAACCCTCATGGCATACAATAATTTACATAAAACCTCTAAATACCTAGGCCCTAGATCACAAATGAAATAGTTAAATATCTACCCAAGAAAAAAAAACATTTGAATAGGTTGGATTGTTTAACCCTAAGTAAGGAAAACTAGACCTTACTTCGGGCACACAGACACGGCCGCATCACACTTCCATGGGATCTCTTCAGTGGTTTGAAGCGTACTTATCCGCGGTCAAAAAGCGCCCAAATCGTAAATGAAATCACCGAATAATTGAAACCACACTTTATTGTTATGGACCGCTGTGCGCCATTTTGTAATAATATTGTTGGTCTGAATTGAATGATGAAACTTTGTTCAGGAAATTTAAATAACTGCATAATGAAGCTATTGGTGCTTCTCGTTGCTTGAATTAATGTTCTGTAATGTGAGCGTGTTTTATTTGCATAGTAGGGGCTCGACTTTTGATACATCATTTTTTAAATATTGTTTTATGTATCTACTAGTTTTACTACCTGGCTTGGTTTTGTATTATGCTGATGCTGTATCTGGAGTTTCTACTCTCGTAGTTTTCATGGACAATTTTCTTTATAATCGCTAGCTTAAATCTTTCCAATTTTATTTGCATTTTTTTCTCCATTTTTTTGACAAGCATATCCATGTTAATCGATTGTAAGGATGCATCTGAGGCCAAGCTAGTTGATTTGAAGATTTTTGTCGGCGGACATTTTCTTTGCTTTAATTGGAAACGTTAGATAGATAATAGCTCAACAACTCTTAATGTTTGTTTTGATTCCTTGACGTTTGATTATTTACGCCAAAACATGCAGATTGAACACTAAAAGCTTATATATTACTAAGATTTAATGCAGCTACTTTCAATAACGGATCACTGGTTATGTATTATCAGCCATTAATGTGATTTCAACAGTGTTTTAAAAAAAATTATAAATTGATTATGAACGACACAAATTATTCAATTTAAATTTAGCTACGTACGCCGGAATTCGAACATGAACTTATTCATGAGCCTTATCCTTCATTGAAGCTGGTGGGAAAGGGAAACAGCTGGGGAAAATAAAGGTTAGAAATACCTTGCCATTCAAATTGTAGCAGTTCAATTTTGCCCCGCCACCAAGTTCCTAAAAACTGTCAAGACCTCTCAGTTGTTTATGTGACGCATGCTTTATGGTACCTTCTAGAGAGAGCTCAAGACAGAAGTTCGAGAGCAGCAACTGGAGTACTATTCGGGCACCCAGCTGAGGACGTCGTGACTACAGGGGAGATACGAGCGAGCACTCCAGTCGACAGTCTTACGGGCAGCGATGACGCCATCAGCTTGTAGAATTATTACACTGGTCATCGGTTTGCACCGTTTTCTAAATTTAACAACGCTTGATTCGTAGTTTGGCGCCCTTCACACGTTAAGTCAGGTCAGATGACGGCCGGCGTGGTCTAGTGGTATACGCTTTTGACTACAGATCCGAAGGTCGCGGGTTCGAACCCGGCGTGCGCAAATAAATTTTATTTGATTAATTTGTGTTATTTCACAATTAATTAATTTAAAATAATATATAGTATATTTGCGGCACGTTCCAGAGTGGAAGATACTCTCAGTATCGCCCTGGTGTAAGACCACCATTCAGAATTGAAACGTTGCTTGAAATGGCTTTAGCCGTGTTTGGTGACCAGATCTGAATAGCCAGGTACTTCCCCACCTTCCTCTTCCACATCTCCCTCCCCTCCCCAATACCCTCAGCCTCACAACATACCCCAATTGGGGATGCCATAGTCTCACTGGCTCCAGACGGGAGCAGTTGGGACTCTTGTGCGGTATTACTGTAAAAAAAAAAAAAAAAAAAAAAAAAAAAAGATAATTTTATGTCATCAAACCAATGTCACACTTCAATGTAATTTAAATTCTGTCTGTGCGCTCAGTACTTCGTATTGACCCTCACCCCCAGAGATATAACTAATATTTTTATTAAATAAAAAACTCTTGCTCTTTAAGTTGTTGGAATAAATGTAATATTGGATATCTTTTCTCTTTTATTCTTAAAATCATAGCAAATTCCCGATGTTGGTTCCTTTTAGCTTTTAAAACGGCCAAACGTGGCTTATTTAGAGTTATTATTTGAGATTGTTTCAAGATCTGAAGTTATATGATATCATCATCAAATTCGGCTAAAGCCATTTCAAATAATGCAATGTTTCGATTTTGAATTGTTGACTTTTTATCGGAAGTATAAATTACTCTGAATGTTGTCATCACCTTAACATGAATAAATGATTAGTCCGTATAGCTTCCGTGTTTTATCTCTCCTACAACATGGATCTCTTCAAGACTCCTTCATCTCCTTAAAAAAGGCCATTCACTTAACATCCCCAAGTTCACACGGGCCAACAGGGAAATTACTAACCCCAATGCCTCCTGTGCGGAATTTTTTTTTTTAAATGTGATGAATCTATCTATCTACATAAATAAAAATAATAATGTTCAAATAAAAATTCTAAACAATTTTCCTATTCATTTCTATTTCCCCTTTTCCAGGCTAAAAATATTCTTCAATGCGCTGAATTCTATAAACCACTTGTTATTTATTGCCAAGTGACAATCGGGCCTCATCAAAGCTCAACTTTAAATTTAATTTTGAATACATAGTTCATTCTTGGGAAGATAATATACATCTATATTCAATTGGTTCATCGAATGGGTACCAATTATCTTGTAATCAAATTTCTCTCTTCAAAACACTGAACAGAAAATCAATAGAAGTGATCGAAGCCGACTGGTAACAAAAATTGGTGTAGATAAAATACGTATTATCTTTTGACTTCTAGGCCCTAAACACGCCATTTGACACGATCATCTGTTATTTTTTATGAGAAAACCACATTTCTTGTTTAAATAATTCGTATTGAACGTTAAAAATAATCATTCGATAATTAATATAGCGCTGTTTTTGTGAAAAATAAAAAATATTTAAATAAAGAAATAATCAAATATCAAAAACAATAATATACAATTCAAGCGACGTACAGTAGATAATAAAATGCGTATTAATTTGTATTTGATTTGCTGATGTAATTATGGTGAGAGACTACTAGCGGAATTTAAAAATAATCCCTGAAATAACAATGTTCCACCAGACAAGCTAAAACTATGCGATTGTGCCCTTTAAAGTAAATTTCTTCAAAGCCCGTTACCGCATAGCATTGCTGTACAAAGGGGCCTGATACGTCAACATGCGTCAATAACACGTGGCAGAAACGCGAGCTATTTATTATAAAAAACAACACAAACAATACTTTCAATTAAAAAGTAATGCCATCCCTAATTCTTAATGTTTTACCTTATGGTTTTTACAAAAAATCATACTGCATTTCATCGGTTAAAGGTAACAATAGCACTTATAGCTTATGAATGAACAGTTTTATTACGCCGAGCGGCGAAATCATACTGGCCTAGTAAGCCTTGCCCAATTGTGCCCGGTTAAGTTTGTTTGATGTGGTGTGCCCAGTTGCCCTAGTGCCATCTCCTCTCCCTTATTTCTTCCATGGTCCTAAAACTCCCAAAGAAAGCTTACCGAACTTAGTATCTTGTTTGCTGATTTTATATCCTACCTTATTTTTAAAACATGTTATTATTATTTTTATTTCTTGCTAGAGCAATCCCGATGAGTTACAAAACTCCTTGTAGGACGAGAGGAACTTACATTTCATAGATGGGAGTTAATAAAAACAATTTTATATTGGTATTTTGATATCAAAATTATAAGTTTCACTTACGAAACCGTACTAAAATCTTGTTAGTTATCTTGTAAATTATTTTGCTAAATTATCTTGTCTTAATGTGATATCTTCAATTATGACCAGAATAAGCTCTCTAAAAATATGTTTTTCTTGGTTGTCGTGATCAATTTTTTGTTTTAATTTTTTTTATGTAATTTAATTATTTTCACATTTGATGTATTTATAGAGGTAGTCACAAGGAGGAATATCATGATTGGTTTAATTTTCTATTTATTAAATACTACAAAGGTACAAACTGAAGAAATAGTATACATTGTCGATTTCCATAAATGTGTAAATATATATAAATATTTATTATTTTTAAGCAATAGTTTCAAATATTCAAAACTGTCGGGTGCAAATGCAATCTCCACTATGGGTATATTATGCGTCTGAAAAAAGTGTGGGAGGCATTGGAATGTGGAAGGTTGGAATAATCCTGCCTATTCAGATGTAGCTATTGAGCACAGCTAAAACGAATGATGGTAGAGAATATTTCCGCATTTAATAAGAAGTACTTACGCACAAAGTAACCTTATTTCTCGTACACAGATACGCCTGCAATCTATTTCTATTGTGTTAATAACTTCAGTGATTCAAACGCAGCCGCTACCAAAGCCTTACTGATTGTTTTTGTTCTTAGAATTAAATAAAACCTTCAACATTTCTAAGCCTTCCCTGCGAAGACAAAATTAAATAAATAATATGAAATACACGGGTTAAGTAATAATTCTTGTATTATGTTTATCATAAGATGTGAAAATATTATTTATTTCTAGATCCTTCGTCAGATAAGTATTCGGAACTGAATTTAATATCAGAGATGAAAAGACACAAGATTTTAATTTTTTGTATTTTTTTTTTGTATTTATTTCTTACTAGAGCAATCCCGATGAGTTACAGAACTCATTTAAGGACAGGAGGAACTTACAATTCATATGTAGGAGGTAGTAGGTACAATTTTACAACGGTATTTTGATATCAAATATAAGTTTCACATTCAATACAGCATAAAAATTAAAAATTAAAATAATGACACGTTAAGTAGAACAGAAAACAAGTACAAAAAGAAAAAAAACCAGGAATAAGATACAAGAAGAAATGACAACACAGTTAAGTATTTTCATTTAAAAAAAATATTCTTTTAAAGCATTGCTTTGCAATTTTTTATTATGGTGGATGTGTTTGTACATATCTGGAAGCGAATTATATAGTGTATAGGCAATATAGTTCAGTGATTTTAACCCATATTTTGTAGTGTGTGTTTGAGGAATACGGATTTTATTGTTATTTCGAGTATTGTGGTTGTGGATGTCTTGTATGATATGTACCTACCTACGCTTTTGCGAGTTGATAAGATGATTACTAAGACGTTTTTAATTTTTTTTTAAACATTTTAAATTTGTATTATATTACTATGATCGTTTCATGGCAAAAAAGATGGATGAATTATTAATGCTGTGAAGACAAACACTAACTCCTCGGTCCTACGAATCCGGAGGTCGCGGTTCGTGGTCAAATAAATTAAATTGTGTTATTTCACAATTTTATGTAAAAAAGTAGTATACTAATGATAGATATATTTGCGGCACTTTCCAGAGTGGTAGATGCTCCTTATAATTTGCAATTGCGTGTGCCAAACTGTAAGTAATGGGTGCAAATTATATGGTTTCTTAAAAAATCCATGAAAGCGACAAACCGGCCGGCATAGTCCAGTGGTAACGCATTGGACTGCCATTCCAAAGGTCGCGGGTTCGAACCCGGCGTGCGCAAATAAATTTTATTTGATTAATTTGTGTTATTTCACAATTAATTAATTAAAATAATATATAGTATATTTGCGGCACGTTCCAGAGTGGAAGATACTACCAGTATCGCCCTGGTGTAAGACCACCATTAAGAATTGAAACGTTGCTCCAAATGGCTTTAGCCGTGTTTAGTGACTAGATCTGAATATCCAGGTACTTCCCCACCTTCCTCTTTCCCTTACCCACTTACCTTTAGCCTCACAACATCCCCCAATCGGGGATGCGATAGTCTCACTGGCTCCAGACGGGAGCAGTTGAGACTCTTGTGAGGTATTCACTATAAAAAATAAAAAAAAACCAATTAGGTCGGTCATGTCATGTTGAAATTCCCCGCATTTCAAAACAGCATATTTAATAGCTAATTTTTTTTTTTTATATTTCTTAAGTGTTTTCTCCAAAAAATAATTTTAATAATTCCTTTGCCTCGATTGAGAAATACAAAACTTACATTTCCCAAGTAATGAAAAATTAGTCTTATTAGATGTTGTTATCCTGTTTCCAAATATTCCCGAAGTTGAAAGTAAAAATATCCATATTCTGTCTCATTTATTAAGCAATTAAAAATTACTAAGTAGAAATATTTTATGTGTAAATATTTTTAATAATTTATCTCACCTGTTCAATATTTGCCTGAACCAAAACTATTTTTAATAAACTTAATTTTTTTATCAATTAAAAGAGAGCTAAAAAGATATGCCTTATACCTACTTATATATTTATTGTTTTTGTGTTTAATTCGAAGAACTCTATTTTATTTTATTTTTTATATTTAATTAAAATCAAATTTAATAACATAATTATTAATTTCAGGGCCATTTTCAAACTGTCAGTTTGAAAATGGCCTTGAAAGCCGAAACAGCTGTTACAATAAAAAAAAAACAAAAAAAAGTGGGTGTGTCAAGCCTACGCAAGACAGAAGTGAAACTTCTAGTATTCCTCTCTCTCTATTTTCATTTCATCATCTCTATTTTCTCTCTTAGGTTAGTTTGAAAATTAGAGGTTAAATAATTCAACGACGAAGCATGGATTTGCTTTTTCTAATATTTTCTTATAGATGAATGACGTTCGATTAATGTATAGTTCCAAAAATTTTCAATTTATTCACAAGTATACAATATTACATAAATAACAATATTACAATTAAATATCTCGTCACTACTCATTTTTAACACTGAAATTCCGTACCAAACCGTATGAACCACAATTTATGAATGTGGGTTCTGTTGGTTTGTCGGTATCTTATCTTTGTCGTCTGCGCCTCGAGCCGGTACAGCCGAGATGTTCCTGGTCTCGAGGAACTGTCTCACCTTACTGCAATTGCTTTCCTCGAAGGTTCTATCGGAATTATCCACATTTTTGGAGGCAGCACTACTCACTAAAACCAGCAGCAGCAAGCTGAACGCACAACACGTATATTTACACGGCATTTTAAACATATTTTTTAAAGTTTATAACAACTTCCTCGACAGTAAACAATATTTATATACTGGAATACGAATGGAACGGCAAAGCGCGCGACGCGAGCGCTCTCGACGGACGACTAAACCAGACTGAACGGCGGACGGACGGTACAGGAAAGCCCTGTCCACGTCTGTACCACAGCTAAGGCATGCGCCAAACAAAATTATACTACCGAGTAAAAAAGTACTTAAATAAAACACATAAAAACTTTTATGCGCATGCTAATGATTTGTTGCTTTTACTGAAAACAGTGAACGGTGAACGGTGAGCGGTGGTAAGGGTACCCGCATTTTCGTGTCGATCCTGACTCGGTTTTACTCCGTCCACGAAAATCCATTACGCGCCTAAAGAAGTTTCACTTCAAAATACTTGCAGAAATTAATAATTTTATTATTAAATTTGATTTTAATTAAATTTAAAAAATACCTACTTATACTGATATAACCATTCATAATTCCTCCAACAACCCCATCCCATAAACACCGCTTTCCATTCCATGATACATAGGCCGGTGATAGTCCTTATGTCAAATACCAACTCGATCAAACAAATCGCAATAAATAACGGTAATCAGGTAAGCATGGTCAATTACATTCCAAACAAATCGCAAAAAATAACGGTTATCAGGTAAACATTGTCAATGACCAGTTAATTTTTATTCAACAGCCCTAATAATTAATAATAATATAACAACCAATAATAACCAACCTTACGAATAGCGTAGAACCTTGTACATTAATATTTTTTTCTCAAAAAAGCATAAAAAATCTCCCATTCTCAGCATTTTATAAAAAAAAATAATAAACGGGAAGGATGAAGAAGAGAGTTTGAGTTTTTATTCACTCCCATGCAGCGTTTGTCTCGGGTTTCATATGGGCAAAACGTCGCGTAATATTAATATCCGAGTCAAAAAACACCTAAGATGCCTAAATAGTAATTTTCCAACCACGCCATTGAAAGAGATCATCAATTTAATACAAATACAGAGGTCAGCTTACTTCATAAGAATGGAATAGGGATCAGACTGGATAACTTGAAAGCACTAGAGTTACGGAAAGCCAAAAACAGTTATGGCCAATTCATCAACAACCAAATCAACCTAAATAAAACACCAATACTTCTCTATTGACAAAAACCACCATCTTTCCAAGCCCCTACCTACTCCTACAACCGCCTCCACTAGAACTGTGCCCAATATCAAGCTTAATATGTTGATAACACATGCTATTGGTAGATTTTAAAATTGAATATTGTATTATACTGCCCTAACAAAGCTACGATTGTAGCGAAATCCGGTCGGCATTAAAAGTGGTGTTTACTAAGTTATTGTTTTACTTTCAATTATGTATAATGTCAACAAACAAATTATGTGTGTTTACGCTGAATAGTTGTATGTTATATTTTTTTAATAAAATTGTTTTATTTCAGTATAACTAACCATCACGCCGTTTCCGCGGGGGAAGGGAGATAGGACGGATCGCCAAACAACTCAATCTCTGCAAACACTTCTTGCCTTATCCACATTCATACATCGTCTCATATATACTCTTCTGTTATTCTGACCCTTGGCGTTGCTCGACTCAAGTATCTGTAATAGAAAAGGCCACAAATATAAAGACTCTTTTTTTTGTTGAACAATAAAAACGCCATTTACGAATGTATCCCGCGCGCCTCGCTGATTGCAGTTGAGCCAGATTCTTTGAATTGTTTGATTCATTCATTTGATGAATTCCCGGATAACTACTCATTGCCCTCCGGTTTAACCCGTTTCCATTTATCCGATTCTCAACCGTTTTACCTCTGATTGCAAAATGAATGAAATATAATAGTGATTAATGACAGTAACAAGTGTTTTGAGATTTGAGTGTCCAACGCCTTCATAGCTTTGTCAGATATTCACGGAAATTCTGAAGTTTTGATTGTTCCTCATCCAAACACGAATCGCTGATTTCTGAGCTCTTTCAAAATAAAATATTTATAATGTATGTAAGTACATGAACTGTATCTAAATTTCTCTAATAAATAATAAACAGTGCTAATCTCAAGTGACCTTGAGGAAAATATTTTCCTTCAGGACCTATTTATCTTTGTGTGGAGGATCTGCCGATAAGACCTGAACACGCCTCACCCACTGTACCCGGGTACCTCCACTATGTCACCAAACGTTACCAACCACTTGGAGTGACTTATGGCAGAGGTTAGTCAATGGTTCCATGATAACTCAACACAGTGACAATTCAACACACTTTTAAAAAGTGATATAAAGTCATTAGAAACGATGAATTTTTTTTTTTTTACCTAACCTAACATAACCTACTTAACCCAGTTAATAAAGTTTTTGTTTCATCACTTTACATGACTTTATATAACTTTTTAAAGATGTGATGAATTATCATTGTGATGATTTATCCGGTCACCGTTGCATATATGAACAGCGCCCTTGAGATTATTTACCAAAAAAAGCGCTATGCAAATCATCCAAATGTATTATTAATATTATACCCTTCTCTTATTCCGACTCTCGATAATAGCAGTTGGAGCATATTATGGTCCGATTACATTTGATCGTTCTATGTCTTTTTCTACCACATAAAATAAACTACCACTCAATAATAACCATATTACCATTTCTGTCCAGGGAGTCGCGAGGACGCGCCTACGTAATAATTACATGAAGTATCAGTGCTTCGGTAGGTACAAGAAAGGTTCTAACCGGCGATTTCTGGGCATAATCGGAGTTAAATCGTAATTTTGCTGTCCAATAACCTAAACAAAATATTTGACTTAATTTAACTGATAACACTACCACACGTCACAACAGTAACAGCTGTCTCTATACGATGCCGCTGGAAAGAGACGGAATGCGCATCACGCGTTGTACTCAATGGCGACGTGTGATGGATTTTTTGATTGTTTTCGAATTAAAAAAAAAAAAATCACACAGCAAAATAACACTTACGTTTTTACTCCAAATATACTCAGAAATCACCCGTTAAGAGCTTTCGGGTAAGTTCTGATAAAAAAACTGTTTATTCACATTTCAAAACCTTTTAAACTTCCGTCTATAAGCTTAGTTAAGTGTCCAAGTTTCCTTTCTTACAAAATGATAGATAAAATATACAAAACAACGGACCACTCTAATTCTCAAATTAAACAGCATTGTCATGAAATAATAAAAGTATTATTGGAAGATAATTACTTAAAACTCTTCTCAATTTATAATGAATTTAAATATTTTAATAATACTATGCAAATTAGATATTAGGCAGTTTAATGCATGAAACGTGTTACAAACAAAGCTTCAGAGGACGCTTTAATTCTGAGCTTTACAAATGACAATAATGGAAACCAAATTTGACGCCGAGACCCGAATCCCACCGAAAAACCCTTCAAAGCTTTGTGTCTGGATTTTAGAAATGTCAAATTCACAGTGTGAAGATGAAATTATAGTGCGACTCTTTGTAGCGATATTAAACTCGGTAGTAAATTTAAAATTTTCACGTTAATCAATTTTGCTGACCAGATTGTTTCATAGTGCTTTAACACAAATAAAGTAGGTAAGTTTTTAGATTCTCACGGCCAAAAGCATTTATGTTGTTTGTTTTTGGGGTGTTATGCCGTGTTGCGCTAACTCCTTCTTTAGCCGACGTTTCGGACGAATTTAAGGTCCTACCACAAGCTGTTTCGGGGGGATTTTCAAAACTTTGTTAGTGAATTTATTTTATTTTTGTACTAGCGGACCATCCACTATTGTATACCACACCGTTACTGGTAAGTTTTTAGATTTTCACGGCCAAAAGCATTTTTTTTGTTTGTTTTGGGGTGTTATGCCTTGTTGCGCTAACTCTTTCTTTGGCTGACGTTTCGGACAGCGTTGCAGTTTCCATCATCAGGGCAGATCCGGTAGATCCGAAGATTATGGACACTGCAACGCTGTCCGAAACGTCGGCTAAAGAAGGAGTTAGCGCAACACGGCATAACACCCCAAAAACAAACAACATAAACAAATAAAGTATTTTATTTCCTAGGTCTTAACTTAAAATTTAGGAATTCTGAATAGCCAAGTGCTTGCCTACCTTTTTTATCCCCATCTCCTTCCTTTTCCCCGCTACCTTCATCTTCACAAAATCTCCTTAGTAACCCGGGATGCCGTAGCCCCACTGGTTCCATACGGTTGGGAAGAGTTGGGTTAGATTAGGTTAGTTCCTTGGCTCCTTACTTAAATGTCACGGATTCGAAACACGGCGTGGAAAAGATTTTATTATTGTTTAATTCCTATTTCTTATATTTTGCATTGAATTAAAATATAATATTCTTCTGGTTTTGTAATGGTAAAAAGATACGCACATTATCGTCTTGTTTAGAGACCACCATTACCATCCATTAAGAAAATTTGCTCTTTATAACTCCAGTCATGTTTAGTAACAAGGTCTGAATAGCCTGATACTCCTTTCCCTCCTTAATCTCACAACAAAACCATTTTGTTAGATATTGAGATAAAAACCTAAAAAACCGTTTTACTGCTTCTGAAAATCACTTACTATTTCGAGTCCTTGATGACATAAGCAGATTTAAATCTTTAAATTTACCTAAACCTCACTTCAACCCTTATTCATAGATTTTGAAGCCTCATCAGTAAGCGAGTAGTCCTGCTTTATCAATTACTCTACTCTCTCGTAAGTTTTTTGTATTATTCGCCTGCGGAACTTATAATTTCAGAGCCTTAATACTTTGTCTCGACACTTTCATTACAGCATTATATCATTAAATTTCTTCACATTTTACCTTTGAAACGGACTATTATTTATTTGTCTGGAGCACAAAAATAAGAACGAAAATTACCGTGGCTTGGTGACATTTGCACGGTTAAAGGATTTGGAAAATAAATGTTGAAACTACACAACATTTATTATTTGACTACTGGCAGCACGGCAGTAATAATAACAAATATGTATTTGTAAATGTAAATAAATTTTTTATTTTTTTTATTTTTGGAATAACTTTATGAGTAAAACCTCAAATTGTAATAGTTAATTATTGAAGACAAAGAAGCGATTTTTATTTTTTCTTTTTCTGATTTTTATGTTAACTAGAGTTTCATTATTCCCGAGTTTATTTCTAGATTGCATAACCGTTGCACAATATAATTTGTTTCTTTCGTTCTTTGTTTCAACCGGTCGGTGGCCGAGTTGACATCGCGCTTGGGTCCCACTCGGGCGTAGTGTGTTCAATTCCTCGGCTGGCTAAGTCCTTCATCACAACACAAGCAACATTTTCAGCTTACAGTGGTGGTAGTAGGAGATTTTCAAATATTGTGAGGTTATTCGTAACCCGGGAATGTTTGTCTTTCTTTTAAAAAAAATGTAATTTTGAAGATTTTAAATAATTAAATAATATAAATTTTCTGACTGGTAGTTAATGTAAATATGATTAACTTTCCCAAGGTGAAGTCGCATTATGAATTAAAAGCGAAATAACTCATAGCTTCAACTCGTTGCTATCACCAGGCAAGTTTGTTACTTTCAGAGACTTTTGCCAGGTTTTGATAAAGTTTTTGAAAGGTGAAACGGCACATATAAAGCTTAAGATGTACACTGATAAGTACGGGGTGAATTGAAGGTGTATTAAATGCACCGGACTGCATTAGACGTGAATGCGACATATTTTGTTACAACTAATAACGGTTGTAACAAAAAACGTAATTTTTTAGGAAAATAACTCATAAACTTATATAAATATATCTCGCTCGTATCGTTCCTAAACATTTTAATGGAAAAGTTAGAAGGTATTCGAAATCTTTATATTGTGAGATTGCATAATAAATGATCTAATAGAACATAATTCTGAAAACATCATTATTATCTTAATCTCTTATTGAATCCACGACGCGACGCTACGTCTGGGTGGGAACCAGAGGCGTTTGTCAACTCGCTTTTACATAATTCGACCATTATAGATTTCGTATTTAGCATTGAACACGCAGATAAGAAGAACCTATGATCTGAAGTTGACCAAACAACACACACTTATTATTGTGCATGTAAATTGGTGCATAAAACGTTTACACTTTGTACATTGATGTTCTTGCGACACATCATTTTGTCTTGCTTAGATATTTTTATTGTTTTTACATTATTCGAATTTACACTTATTATATTTGAAAAGTTAAAGTACGTTCTGTTGATTATAATATAAAACAATTTATTGTAAATTCACTTTCACTGGAATTCGCTAGAATTTTTCAGGTTGAAGCGAATAACAACACAGTTTTTAAAAATTCATTATACTAGCAAGTTTATATGTGAGTAGGTGCTGTGTTCGAGCCAACTCTCGCTTCAATACTTATATGTGAGTAGGTTCTGTGTTTGAGCCAACTCTCGCTTCAATACTTATATGTGAATAGGTGCTGTATTCGAGTCAACTCTCGCATCAATACTTATATGTGAGTAGGTGCTGTGTTTGAACCAACTCTCGCTTCAATACTTATATGTGAATAGGTGCTGTATTCGAGCCAACTCTCGCATCAATACTTATATGTGAATAGGTGCTGTATTCGAGCCAACTCTCGCATCAATACTTATATGTGAGTAGGTGCTGTGTTCGAGCCAACTCTCGCTTCAATACTTATATGTGAATGGGTGCTGTATTCGAGCCAACTCTCGCATCAATACTTATATGTGAGTGGGTGCTGTGTTTGAGCCAACTCTCGCTTCAATACTTATATGTGAGTAGGTTCTGTGTTTGAGCCAACTCTCGCTTCAATACTTATATCTGAGTAGGTTCTGTGTTCGAGTCAACTCTCGCTTCAATACTTATATGTGAGTAGGTTCTGTGTTTGAGCCAACTCTCGCTTCAATACTTATATGTGAATAGGTGCTGTATTCGAGCCAACTCTCGCGCCAATACTTATATGTGAGCTGTGTTCGAGCCAACTCTCGCTTCAATACTTATATGTGAATAGGTGCTGTATTCGAGCCAACTCTCGCATCAATACTTATATGTGAGTAGGTGCTGTGTTCGAGCCAACTCTCGCTTCAATACTTATATGTGAGTAGGTTCTGTGTTTGAGCCAACTCTCGCTTCAATACTTATATCTGAGTAGGTTCTGTGTTCGAGTCAACTCTCGCTTCAATACTTATATGTGAGTAGGTTCTGTATTTGAGCCAACTCTCGCTTCAATACTTATATGTGAATAGGTGCTGTATTCGAGCCAACTCTCGCATCAATACTTATATGTGAGTAGGTGCTGTGTTCGAGCCAACTCTCGCTTCAATACTTATATGTGAGTAGGTTCTGTGTTTGAGCCAACTCTCGCTTCAATACTTATATGTGAATAGGTGCTGTATTCGAGCCAACTCTCGCATCAATACTTATATGTGAGTAGGTTCTGTGTTTGAGCCAACTCTCGCTTCAATACTTATATGTGAATAGGTGCTGTGTTCGAGCCAACTCTCGCTTCAATACTTATAAAATATACATATTTTCACAAAATATTTCCCATTTGAAAATAATAATATATTTTTTTTGGTACAATATTTTTTACATTTTAAGTTTTCCAGTAATGAACGCCTCACTGGGTGGCTTGCACGTGCTGAGGCCTTCAAAGGACATCTAAATTATTAATATGTCCAATTGATAGACCTAATCACATATCCCTTTAACATATTTAATCGGTAGCAGAGTCTAAAACCGCCTTTTCTAGGCTTTGAACTAAATCGAGTTCAAATAAATTCACTGCGGCGTGTCACACAAGCTTTGATGAATGGCGGAGGCTCATTCCCATTACCATTCTCATCCCCGATGTTTTCCTTTACTAATGGGCTAAACACAACGCAAAGAGCAAATTAAATTACCAGAAAGGTGTTGGAATATTTATATTCTGATAAAGAGAGAAATAAATCCCGCTCGAACAAAGGGGTAAGGAAATGCGTGTAGTTTATCAGTGGGTGGTTTTGTTTTTGGTGTAAAGGGATGATGATCATTTATTATGAATAAAACCAGCTGGAGGTATTTATAATTTTGAAATTTTACCTTCTGAAGAATTCCTTGGGTAGGGTTATAAATTTTCTGCCTGCTTCGTGTTCTAGCCATAGCAAATTATGTTCCCGAAAATCAGATTACAATTTCTGTAGGCAAGAAATTGTAAAATATTGGTCCGCGATCGTACAAAAATACCTCCGCGATTGTCCAGTTGATATCGATCGACGCCCCCTGGCCATTCCTTGTAGAACGTATCCATAAATGGTAAAAAATACTTACTAGATCGGTTTGTAGCTGAGTTGATGAATATGGCAGATTCCCTCAGGAGTTGTGGGATCAATTACTCTTCTAGCTAAGTCCCTCGTCGTTGTATAAACAACCTTTTTCCACTTCATTATAATCTCGTAGAACGAGATTATTAAATTGTGTCAGGTTACTCGTAACTCGGGGAGATTTGTCTTTCTTCAGAAAAAACTTATAATCATTTGTAACAATAGGTAATTCTTTGTAGTGTGTTTTATACCGATTTATAAGAAAACGGATGTCACCAAAATGAAGGACCATTCATCTAGACAGGTCAACAAAATTGACGATCCGGCAAAAAATGAAGGCCAAAAATTTTTTGTATCGATTTCACTAAAAGTAAGACAAAACAAAGCTTACTACAGGTATGCGGATACGTCCACAACACACTTCAATCGATTTATCTTTTTGGTGATTCAAAACCAATCCGTTCAAGGTAGATTTCACCCTAAAGCGCCCCAGAGAAGGTCAATATAAAGTGTCAATAAAGCTACATTCAAAAATGTATACACGAATGTCACTAATCGCTTCAATTGCCTCTGTAAACGATCAATCAGCCGCATTAATGACCATTATTGACGTAAACATTGATAATTTGAATAGACCGTCCGGAGCGCTTAAGCCACTCCGCGTATCCAATTTCTACCGATTTATAACAAGTTTCTCTCTTCTCTTCTATATGAGGATGTTTCTCTCTTTTCTTTAAGTTTTTAAATTCCAAAAAAAAGTTATTTTTGAAGATAATATCTATACATTTGTTGTGGCGGAACGTTAATTATATGAAATTCCCTCGATAGAAAAAAAGGCAATGTAAGCCCTGAAAATGATTTAAAACACTTTTTTTTCTGTTATTTAAACGTTATTGGCATGAAAATCGCAAATTCACAATATACCTATCTGTAAATGCAACTAAAGCATTTGCCTACAGATTTTTACTCTATTTCAAACGAGTAGTGTTTTATTAAATATTTTCGCCTAATTATTATTGGTTTTTTTAATATTAGCGTGCTCCCCCAAACAATTGTATTTACATATATCCCTTTCAAATCGTCTTTGGACGCTTACTACTCTGGGCCTTAAGATGAACGCATGAGCATTATATTATTCTGTCAGTGTTGCGAGTGATTTTGGGTGAAACGGCAAATAATATTATAGTTTGTGTGCTCAGCACAAAGACAACATCATATTGTTGTCGGTTATAACCGTCTTTCAAATGGTTCAACACAGTCATAATATTTATTCTGATTGTGTAAGCAATGGTGAGTGCTTAATGATGTATTTAAGTCTGGAATCCAATTATCATACCGTTCATACAATAATAATAATAATGATTTATTGTCTTCTTTTCATTGGTAACATATAGATATAATGATATCCTCACTGGGATCTCCCGTGCTGAGGATGTCATTTACATATTATAATTTAATTATAAGAAATTAATATTACAACAAAGTAACATATGAATTTAATTATAAACATATATCATATACTATATATTTTTTTTAAATTATTTTTAAATAAGTAAGATAGTGTGTTTTTGTATAGTTCAGTTTAGTAGATTCGGTTTTAGTCTGTGTTTGATATCAGTATATTTTCTATTTCAGATCTCCCTATGTTAAGTATCCAGCTTTTGATTTGAGATTTAAATGTTATAATGTTGAGGTTTTTGAGTGAAAGTGGTATTTTATTGTAGAGTTTAATACTATGATATAAGAAGCTTTCTTGCCCAAAAGTTGTATTAGTAGTTATTTGTTGGATAAGTTTTTGACCATGAGATCTAGTGTTTCTATTGTATGTGTTTATTGTTATTTCTTGGGCTTAACTTAAAAATATTTTTTTTACAATAACTTAAGCTATGTAAACTCTGTGTTCTTATTTTGCACGCATTCGTAGAATGTGGAAGGGTTTGAATGGTTACCATAACATACATACTTTTATTACAATGGTGTCTCTACTTTTTATTTGCTTTTTTTATCTGTTTCATGTTTCGATTAGATTAATAAGTTATATTTCTTCTTCATTGATATTTATTATCATCGTAATACATATTTTTGGGGTATTTTTTTTTTTTTTTTAATATTTATTAATTTTCAGAATCCGTTTATGCTGACGATGAAACCATCGGTTTCGAAATACGATGATTATTTTGATTAAACAGTAGTGCATAAAAAGTGAATTATTGAATTAAATTTATTTTTATTTAATTTAAAATAATAATAATAATTTTTATTCCAGGATGTGGGGAGGTTAGTGCAATCCCACACGTCCATACACACATTTATTTTACAATGGATATGTGAAAATGCAAAAATAGATGAAGAAAAATAAATTATTAATTAAGGACAACTATGTAGGGCATGGTCTTGAGTGAGCTTGGGCCCAGCGCTCACTCAGGAGTGTGCTTTTTGTATATTGTAGGCATCCTGCCGCCTAATCACTATACATTGGGGGTCTAGATTATTTTTATAATAAATATAGAGTCGTTAAAATAAAATAAAAAATTAGAGTCCTTGTGAGAGCCCTGAAGGAGTAACCATCTGTTACTTATACAAGTGTGGGTAAGCGTTGGATAACCTCCAGTCCTAATTCCGTGAACATTGTCGAAGCGCTGATGTATCTTCTGTATTCAAATATGATTCTACAGGCGTCATTTTATTGGATTCGGAGTCATTCCATCGAACAAGGTCGGTAGTGACACCATGTCTCACACTTTTACAGGACGGTACAGAATGTGTTGAACAGTATTGCTGCATTTGCAAAATCTGCGATCTATTTATGGCCTAATGGATGTAATTTTTTTTAATGTAAATTAAAAAAATAATTGTAAAACTGCAGTTGCGTTAGCTATTTTTGTGCATAATAAGAATGATAGAAGTAGTACTTGATTTTGATTTATAAACTTAGAAAGCAAGAGTTTATATTTAAACAAGTTATATAGAAAACAATAACGGATGTTTCGTAAAAAAACTCACTACGGGAACTTGTTCTGAAGTGTTCACGTGTTTTAGTTAGCAATGTATGTGTGTAGCTGCGAATTGTTAATATTATAAGATTATAGGATTATATGAAGATGAATTATGGATTCGTCGAACGTCACAGCGGTGCTGCCAAGGTCTGTTTTCTATATGAGGATATTGTTTCAGCGCTTTATTAGCAGCAGACATATACCTGAACGGATGACGAACCTCGTTCTGGCAATGCTGGTGGACACGGTGGACTCTCTCGCTGCAGCAGTTGGTCCAGTCTCTTCACCATCTAGGATAATCTATATTTGTGTCGCCTGTTCCTGTACTTCATTTTACTAAACTTTACTTCACTTTCTTTTTGTAACATTTATATTTTTTGTAATACCTGCATCATTGTAAAGCGCCCCTGAGGTGATGAATTATTTTTTACAATAACAAAAAAAGAGGGATAGTATTAATATTCCGGGAGCAAAGCTTAAAAAATAAATCAAGTTGTACTTACATAAATTTGAAACCACTATCATCGAGAGAGAACAGAAGCTTATCGTTTTATTGCGGATGTCATTTTAAGGGGAATTTTTCATTTAAGATTCTTCAAGACACTCGATTTAATGTTATTTCTGATCTGTCGTACTAGAAGATAATTGAATTTTTAGAAAAAAGTTAATCATGTCGGATTTTATAGGTTTCCAGAATTTTTCACACCATGACAAGTCCGAGATGTTGAAGAATTATTATTTAAAATCTTTCCAACGAGTCGAGGCAGCTTTGTGGAAAATTTGATTACGAATTAACTTTTTCGAATCATCTCTGAAATAATTGAGATTTCATCTCCCATTTGAATGGAACCTTGGCCGGTCTTCCAAGGTATCCAATTTCAAAAACTTACTTATATCTCACAATTTTATTGCGCAGTTTTACAGCGAGATAATTATTACACAATTGTAGAAAATAACTCAAGAGAAAAATAATGACAAGACAAATAAATTATTACGAATAAGTGTTCTGAGAATTGTTTTTGAATTTTTCAAAGTTTTCTGTTTGTCGAGACAAAAAGAGACTTCTCCTTTTCCTTGGCATTTTTTTCTTGGCGGGATTTTTAATAAGCAAACAATGCCAGATTTTTTATTATTTTTTATCAATTATCTTTGATACTAGTAAATTATAAAAAAATAGTAATTCTTTGAGGGAACTTTTCGTAATGATCATCTTTGTAACTTAAAAAAAATATATATATTTATATTTAAAGGTAAAAAAGTAAATAAATATAAAAAAATAACTGTTACTGTTAGACTCTCCTCAGTCATTTGACATCATGGTTCTAGTAATATTAAAAAAAGTCATTGAAAACGTAATGTATTAATAATTTTATAAAAAATAAGATAGCAAAAAACATACACTACGGAGAGTTTTGTAACCCATTTGGGAACTGCAGCTGAGCAGCGTAACACGCATCTCTGTCTTCGGATTTTAACCAGCAATTTCCGAGCATATTTTGAATAAAAAATGGAAATGTGATTTTTCTGTCCGATGACCTTTTCTTCAATAAAAATAATACATATTATATTAGTCCCTCATACATATTATTTGAGTCCATCACACGTATCAAATAAGCCCATCGTCTAAGGGTCTTGCAACATTTGGTTTATGTCGATTGCTTACCGACCCGTGGGACGACGGGCTAAGTAGTTGGGTTCAGCTTAGCGCGTCACATGGTCTGCGCTAGTACACAAATAATTATTAAAATAGGTTAATCATGACAGATATTACAAATATTACAGATATTACAAATATTACAGATATTACTAATATAACAGATATATATAACAGATATTACAAATATTACAATTTCTTTTATATTAACTCCACACAAGAGGCCCTGAAGAAAATAATTTCCCTCAGGGCCTATGTCATCTTTGGGGATGCTGTGTGAAGGGTCTTTTTGTGGAGAGGAAGGAGTGAACATGGGTCTTGAAGAGTCACATGTTGTAGGAGGGAGGAAATACAGAGGCCGGCAGTTCGTTCCACAGCCGAGCTGTTGAACTTAAGAACGAATCGTAAAAGCGACCCGTTCTCATGTGACAAATGTCAACCGTGTACAAATGTTGGGCGCGCGTTTGGCGTGTATCCCGACTACGCACCGGTGCCGAAGGGATCAATGACGCTAGTTCCTCAGAGCATCTTCCATTGTAATACCGATAGAACAAGGACAGCATACCTACCTGACGCCTGTGCTCTAAAGATTGCAGTCCGTTAGTTAAGATTGAGGAATTTATCAAACGGACCGCCCGTAACAAATATTACAGATATTACAAATAATACATAATAAACTATAAATTTTTGTTACGCAAATTTCCTGTCTTTACTAAAATTCTATATACATCTTTATCAAACATATTTGTCATATATGGCTTGGGGTTGACTCTCAATTGTTAAATTCTCCATTGTTCCCTTGATCGTAATCCTCTTTCTTGTTTATATAATCTGCACAAATATACGGAAAACGCTCTATTCATAAACCCCGTGTAAATCCTATGTCAACGGTGACAGCTTCTACGCCTCCTTAGGTCATCCTTGTCGTCTTTTTGCTCCCTTTATCATTATCCTGTGAACAAAAGCATTAATGTTGAGATTTTTCCCATTTGTTTGAATGCAATATGGTGGGCAGATCAAGGCATTTATTGTTGAAATGTGAAAACCGCATTAGAAGTCCCAACTGCTCGCAACCATCTGGATCCAGACGGACTATGGCATCCCCAGTTATTAGAGTATTACTTATTTTAAAACCTTATTACGCGAATACATTTGCGAGCCGAGCCTTAATTATTGGAAAGGAACGAAACAACAGAAAATGGAGCGACACATAACAACTGTACATTTCCAATTTTTTTGCTTTTATTTTGTGTACCTATCCTTTCGAGTAAAAAAAAGCATTAGATCTGTAAAGAAACAGTAATGTTGAAAAATATTGATTTATTTATTTCAACAACTACCCTTTTACCTAAAACTGATGAGTCATCCATAATATTAATTGTATAATGTAAATTTTTCCCCTGTGAAAAAAAAACATTCTTAATTAATCAAGTAATGTTTCACTGATTTTGCGGTATTTTAAATTTGGCATTTTAATAACCTTTGGGAAATATGCCAATTTATGCTTAACTCAAATTTAATTAATTGCTTTAAATTACTGCGAAATCATTTGAATTGCCATCATGAGAAAAACTTTACTAAGAACGGGTTGTTTCGGAGAATCTGAACAATTCATCAAATTTCAACGTTCATTTTCAAGTTCTGTGATAGATTTTTTCAAGTTCTGTTTGTATTTAAGTTTTGTCAAGCAACTAGCCTACAATGATATAAAAACAGAAATTGAATAAATCTTTCATAGAACCCGAAAATGAACGTTGAAATTTGATGAATTGTTAAAATTCTCCGAAACAACCCGTCCTTATTGTTTAATTTTTATATTTGAATTATGCTTCATAATGTGTGAATTCATTTTTCTTATTGAGTTCATCAATCTAGCTACATTTAGTAGAAGTTTTTTAGGAAATGCTGTTTACAGTACCTATTCAGCGTAGGTGAAAAAGTTGTCACCGAACTCGCAGGTATTACATTATATTATACATTTATTAAATATTTATCTAAATCAGGCTTCAGATCTTGAACAATTCTTCAATTTCAAAGTTAATGGTTCTGTGAAAGTTTGGTGATTATTCCATTACGGGCCAGTTTTTCACGGAACTTGAATCATGACCATTCTTGAACCTTTGGCTGTCTCTTCGTTAACCTTACTGATCTAATTTATAATTTTTTTGTTTCTTGTATTTTTATTTCGTGTATGTACTTTTCTTTGTTTACTGAAAATTATTTCTTCTATTTGTTCTAAATTATGCATCGTGGCAAAATCATACCATTTGCCTATGTAAAAGCCCTACGGGCGTAAAATGGATGAATTAATAACATTCGTAAAACTTGAATATTTTTTGAAATTTGTTGAAATGTTCAAGTTGTGTGAAAGAACTGACCTTTAGTAAAATAATGATTTGTCTCAAAAACATTTGCTTAATATTTTAGTAAAATTCTCCGAAATTCATAGATGTTAAATTAGCCGTTGATTTTTTACAGGTAATCTGGTCATTTATAAATTATTATCTTTTTATGAAAAATTTAGTCAGGACTAGCAGGCAACTGCTGCCTATCTGCCTGTCTCTCGTGACAACAGCCAGTAATATGTCTTCATCAATATGACTAATGGTGTGATGATGTTCTATCGGAGGCGAGGAAAAAGTATGCAGCCATCAATGTTATTGGCAGATCCCTCCATCCCTCCACCGTCTTAGGAACAGTGTACACGGTTATAAATAAAAATACCTTCAAATTCAAATATCAATTTAATTTCAGTTGATAAAAAAATATTTTTTGTTATTGAAGAGAGCAATATTTGTGAGGCTTGATATTATAATTTAAATGAAAACTTACGGTGTTTTAAACCACTTTAAAATACAATTTTACAAATAGTTATTTATTGTTTTTGTGTTTAATTCGTAGAACTCCATTTAATTTTTTTTATAAATTCAATTTAGATTAAATTTGATAATATTATTATTAAGTTCTGCAAGTGTTTTAGTTTTTTATTATTGTGACAGCTGTTTCGGCTTACAAGGCCATTTTCAAACTGTGGTTAGTCCACATTGAGACGACGTTTTTATACTATTTCAAATGTAAATTTTGAAGGTGCATACATTGATTTATTACTGGTTACACCGATGACATGATCTATTGTTGGTTAAACCAATCTATGTTTTCCCCTCAGTAAATGGTAATGGGTTCTTAATTATTTACTAATGACTTTATTGCTATGAATTATTTGGGTGCATTATACTGCTTAGGTTTTGTGAAAATACTAAGAAGTGGTGAGTAAATTATTTTCCGTACTTTATTAATTAGTGTTAAATTTGGGTCATTCGTTCGTTTATTGATTTCTAATTGTTCAAGTAAATTTAATCTAATGCCCTTTTTTTCTATATGCAATGGTTTAGGACCCTTGTTGTTAAGTGGGGTATGATTATTCACCAAGAGATGTTCTGCGAATTTTGAGGATGTGTTTTTATTATTATAACATCGTATATGTTCTTGGAATCTAGTTGAGAATGCCCTCCCCGTTTGTCCGATGTAAGTGGCGTTACAATCGGCGTGGTCACATTTTAATTCATATATGCCACTGTTATTGAGTATAGGGATTTTACTTTTAGAGTTTTTAAGGCTTGTTCCTAAATTATTGTTTGTTCGAAAAGCTATATTTAAACCACATTTTTTAATTTCTTTTGCAATTTTTTCAGATACTGGGCCGAGGAATTCGAGACATGCAAATTTTTTTTTTTTTAATATATCCGGTAAATAACAATAATATACAAAAATTTGCATGTCTCGAGCATTTGCATGTTGCGAATTCGAGACATGCAAATTTTTTGTTTTTTAATATATCCGGTAAATAACAAAAATATACAAAAATTTGCATGTCTCGAATTCCTCGGCCCAATATCTGAAAAAATTGCAAAAGAAATTAAAAAATGTGGTTTAAATATAGCTTTTCGAACAAACAATAATTTAGGAACAAGCCTTAAAAACTCTAAAAGTAAAATCCCTATACTCAATAACAGTGGCATATATGAATTAAAATGTGACCACGCCGATTGTAACGCCACTTACATCGGACAAACGGGGAGGGCATTCTCAACTAGATTCCAAGAACATATACGATGTTATAATAATAAAAACACATCCTCAAAATTCGCAGAACATCTCTTGGTGAATAATCATACCCCACTTAACAACAAGGGTCCTAAACCATTGCATATAGAAAAAAAGGGCATTAGATTAAATTTACTTGAACAATTAGAAATCAATAAACGAACGAATGACCCAAATTTAACACTAATTAATAAAGTACGGAAAATAATTTACTCACCACTTCTTAGTATTTTCACAAAACCTAAGCAGTATAATGCACCCAAATAATTCATAGCAATAAAGTCATTAGTAAATAATTAAGAACCCATTACCATTTACTGAGGGGAAAACATAGATTGGTTTAACCAACAATAGATCATGTCATCGGTGTAACCAGTAATAAATCAATGTATGCACCTTCAAAATTTACATTTGAAATAGTATAAAAACGTCGTCTCAATGTGGACTAACCACAGTTTGAAAATGGCCTTGTAAGCCGAAACAGCTGTCACAATAATAAAAAACTAAAACACTTGCAGAACTTAATAATAATATTATCAAATTTAATCTAAATTGAATTTATAAAAAAATTACAAATAGTTAACTAGTTTCGGTTATAACTAGTTTCTTTCTCAGAAATGTAATAATATAAACTCAAGTACAGACAATACATGTAAATATAAGGAATTAACAACAGAGAGAGAACAAAATATTATAAGGACAAAATATCAGAGCGTGGTAGGTAAAGTGGTGGGAGGAGGGAACAGCTTTTTCATTAAACTTTTTATTATTCTTATTTCAAAATAAAACAAGAACTTAGTAAACACTACTTTTTTATACTTAATGCCGACCAGGGCTGTATAATACTGTATTATAGGAAACTACGATTGTAGCGAAACCAGGTGGGCATTAATAATTATCTACTTCATATGAACCAAAAATATTATTATTACTGGTTGCCTCCGTAATTTGTAACACCTTCAAGTAATCCTATTTTATCTTTATGTTAGACTAGCACCCCTGTACTCTTACCTAAAGTAAGTTGTGAGTAGTTAGGATCTCTGTATGGTATGTATATAAAAAATGCCTGTATCAATTAGATTTTTGGCAAATTCTCACCCCTCTACCTACCAATAAAGAAAGAGAGAGAGCAAATATTAGAAGGGGGCAGAATATCAGAGCGTTGTGGGTTGAGGAGTAAATGTATATGTCTGTAGGTACTTAAGTAAGTTCATAAATATTATTCCGGTTTTGAAGAAGGTTAGTTATAACCCCAACAAGTTTACTATTTGTAAAATTGTCCAGTAACGAGATTTTAAAAAAGTCATTTTTCAGGAAAACCGAATTTTTGTTTGTTTTGCATGATTTCCTCACAAGAGATTTTTCTCACCTGGCGAGAACCAGTAACAGTACGACAATTCCGATTCGCGATATGACGCGAGACTGATGGAAGCCGGGGAGGGGGGGGGGAGAGATCGTAAGGAAGACAATAAGTGATGTAGTGCCTAGTATTTACTCATAGTTTACACAGAAACGAAAGATTTAATTCCGTTTGAACGTCATCTCGCGCTCGGTTTATACCCGCGTTGAGTAAGCTATTTTAACTTTGGCAATATAAAGGATACCTATGTATCTACCACTCTACTAGATTGTCGAGTTTACATAATAATATGTGTTTTTTTTAAATATTAAGGATGGGAGAAATAACAAATTTGTTTGCTCAAGCCGAGTTTTGAACCCTTCTTTCGACTTGTGGGTCTAGAATCAAGCATCTTCTAGATTGATTTATTCGGAAACATTAACATTCCAGTTTCAAGGGGATTTCGAAGGATCTATCTGTCTTCATAAACAAGCGCGCGATTATGCAGCTTATTGAATTTTCAAATGAATCCTTTTGGCGGATTTTCTATTTTCCCCGGATCTAACTGACAGAATTGGACAAAATTTAGCTCAAATTCTAATGTTTAGCCATTATATTTTTTATAATTAATCCCCCCGGTAAAGATGTACAAACCTTCGATCGAAGAATATTAATTTGTGAATCCAGTATTAAATGCAACGTCACAGTGAGGTTGTATATTTATTTTATTTTATGGCAATTAATATGCATGGGATCTAGCTGCATGCTGACATTTTTTTAAATAGATAACAACTTAAAAACAGCAACTTAAATGAAACCGAATCTCTTTTGTATGATGCAATTTAAAATATAATATATTTGTGTGAATTCAAATTTCACTTATCAGGATAGCGTAAGTAACTTTATTCGTCAATATTCTTAGATATTTGAAATTAAAATTGAAATATTTTAATATCAAACATTATATATATTAGTTTACTCCAAATGTAGAAAAATTGAAGAGAATGTGAAATTTCGAAAGCACAATCTCTTTATTCGAGGAATCTGGAAAACTAACTGTCACCTCACTGTTTTATCTCGTTTATATGTACAGTAAAAAAATAGTTCTCAGAGAATAGCAACAACAAAAATGAGATTTTGAATTCATAACAAAACATTCGTAGAACTTGAATATTAACATTAATTTCTATGATTTCAATTTGCCTGCACATACCTAAAACATTTATTTTATTAAAAATAATCATTTTCTTAAAATTCTTACTAAGTCCACGCGGCAGCAGTCAATTAAAAAATAATATTTTTGAAATAACCCCACTTTTTCAAGTAGGAAATTTTGTGTGACTGTTCAGTTAAAGATATTTGTACTAGTACCAAATCGAATCTAAACTCTTGTAGTCTGTATACAATGTGTAACAAAAACGTTGTTTAAAAGTTGTGGAGTGATCATTGTTAGTAAGGTTGATTATCTCTAACTATTATACAATGCAAAACGCCCCTTACCAACATATCTCCCATTCCCACATAACATCTTCAAAATTCTAAAAGATGTGATTTATTTAAATTGAATATTGGATCCGCAGTGCCGGTGTGGAGAGACCTTTACATTATTGGGGTCGGTATGAGTGACCATAGACCGCCCTTAGCGCGGGGCGGACACCGGCCACAGAGCACCGGAGAGTGGAACAGGCACCATCCCCTACTTACTACTAAGGGGTAGGGTTGGTAAAAAAAAAGTTTTTTTTTTTTAATCCAGATATCGATTGTGCATTTGGCAATACGTTTTTAATTCGATGTCAGAATTACAATCGATATTATAATATAATAATAATAATAACGAGTTTATTCCGGAACGTAGGGAGGTTTGTGCAATCCCACATATCCCATAATATATATACAATAATAAGAATAACACCAAGAAAAAATCAGTGGTTTTATTTGAATCGGTAAATTACCGCTCTTAGGACGGGTTGTTTCGGAGTATTTGAACAATTCATCAAATTTCAACGTTCATTTTCAAGTTCTGTGAAAGTTTTTTTCGAGTTCTGTTTTTATTTCAGTTTTGTCAAGCAACTAGCCTACAATGATATTATAACAGAACTTGAATAGGACTTTCACAGATCCCAGAAATGAACGTTGAAATTTGATGAATTGTTCAAATACTCCGAAACAACCGGTCCTTAGTATTTATTAATGTAAAAGTTGGTATTTATGCAATAATTTCAGAATTTCCTAATTTTACAAAAAAAAACAATTTTAATATTCAAACAATTTTGAGGTATTATGACATCATTATGGTCTGAGGCAGTCAATTGTTAGATCAGCAACATCATCAGCTGTAGGCAGACTGAAAGAACCTAAGCGCAAGCCAAATACTAAGTTTGGTGATCACGCTTTCGGTGTATCTGGGCCGAAGGCTTGGAATAAACTCCCTCCGGAAGTAAGAACCATAACAAGTCCAACATAATTCAGGTCTTAACTAAAAACTTACCTTTTTAAGCTGTCGTACCCTTAAATTAAATATACCATTCCTAAGAGAAAGTCCAGTTATATTCAATTTTTCAATTAAGTCTTAAATCCTGTATCTAAATTTCGCCAAGAAACAATTAGATAATGTTCTAAATCTACCTACACCCTAGTCTAGTCTTGACGCATTTCTATGCTCGCATCAAAATAATAAAAAATAAACGTACAAAAAGACAGTGAACTAAATCAAAAGTGCCTAACTAGCCTAAACTGGATATTGCGCGACAAACCAGTGCAATTCTTATCTCAAGAAGTGGATTCTTTAGTGCTTAAACCTCATCATAACATCTCTACAACTGTCACTTGATCTAAACGTTTCGGCTATCACTACAAATCAAAAAGTGAAAATAACTCAGTGGTGTTCCTCATTATTTAGTTAAAAACTTTAGTGGATTATTAAAAGCTTATTCAAAGACTGAATCAAAAAACATCTACCATGAATACTAAGTGCTCTACCTGTGGAATAAACATCGATAACCCCTCAGACTGCACTTCATGCTGCATCTGCGAAGGCATCTTCCACCTTGCCTGTGCTGATATCTCTGAAACATCTCGCCGCACTGCAAGAAGCTCACAGTGGAAATGTAAAACCTGCATAACAAACATAAAAAACCCAAAATTCCCAAACAAAACAACAAAAACCGAAGACCTGCCATCTATTGCCAAACAACCAAAACAGATAATCCAACCACAGAAACTGGAAACTGCTCTGCCCAATAACACAGAAAGTATCATACCCACAAACACAGATGGCGCTCACCGCACCATCCTAACTACAGAAATATTCACATCGGAAATTCAAACATTAAAAAATGAAGTAATGAATCTTGTAGAGAAAAAAATCGATTTTTTTCTAAATAAATATGAAGCAATCGCCCTACAGAACAACGAAATCATAAAATCCATTCAATTTGTTGCTGACCAACAACAAGAAATGAAGAACCGTCTAGATTCTGTCGAAAAATCAAATGCTAAAATCAACTCAGAAGCAATCGAATTAAAAAATCAGTATGCTGTCTTACAAAACATAATTTCCAAACAAGAAGAAAAAATTGATCGACTGGAATATCAAAGCCTTCTCTGTAACATCGATATAAGAGGCGTTCCCGAGACATCTGCTGAAAACAACATGGAATTAATGAAGAAAATATCAAAAATTATTAACCACAGCAACACCACTTCTCCTCTGAGTCCCGAAATCATAAAAATCTGCAGGCTGGGACAAAAGAAATCCGAAAAAACCACAAGATCCATAATAGCGACATTCAACAACACCCAAGCTCGAGACACCTTTTTAGACAAGATTAAATCATATATAAAATCGACTAATAGCAATCTTAACAAGCTTAACACAGTAGATCTTGGATTCTCGCAGGAAAGAAATCGAATCTACATCTCGGAACACATAACTGCAAAAGGCAAATTTCTACTGGCCCAGACAAAAAAATTTGCTAGAGATCATCACTTCAAATACACATGGATAAAATCTGGCCGTATCTTACTTAGGCAGACCGACGACTCGAACATAATATCAATACACAATGAAGAAGATATTGAACGAGTGAAACGCCAACTTATATGACTAAAGATACACGGTATGCCTATATTTAATGTCATCATGCACACATTTCCAAGAACTGCCACTCTATACCTTTTTAACCACCCAAAACATATTTTAATTAACAATAGCATTACTATCATTACACGTAAATGTAACTTACTAAATCCAAATTATCCAGGCTTATTTTTTCCTAGTCTTGCCTACATCGTAATCCTCTACAATCACACCACTCTCATTTTCTATAAATATACAAAAACCGCATACTATAGCCACAATTCTTACTTTCTCTCTAAACATTACTTAATGATTATATCTTTCTATTACAACAGTCTTTATGTAAACATTGCTTATTACCCTGCAATACCAAAATATTATTTATATACAATTGAATTTGACCCTAAGTACCAGAAAATCACCACCTACTGCAATAAAAATGTCATTGAACTCTGTTATGACAGAACTATGTATAGATACTGTAAAAATTTCTCACTACCATTATCATCTTTATACACCTATGGCACCACTTACTCAAATAATTCCTATCACTTTACCAGGTTCATCCATAAATACAAAAACATCATAGCTATAACCAAAAATGAAACTAACCTCTCACACTCCAGTGCTCATAACCACAATAAGTCATATGTACACCACTTACCCTCAACACCAACACTTACAATCCTTACTTGCGTAACTCTGATTATACATGTAATCCATTCCAACATTATAATTATCTACATAGTTATAATCAAACAAATAAATCTCATACTTTCATTGCATTTAATAACCATTACGATTGTAGATCTTCTATGTATACTTACTTGCTTAATTAATGTTATTCTCTCAAGAACAGAAGACACTAAGTACCGACAAAAACACATCTCAAATAACAATATTCATGGTTTATCAACAAACTTACACATAAACCTAAATTACCCAGTCGCTGATGAACACAAACACCCACCATACACAGATGCCCACAATGGACCCAATTAACTCTATTGAGTACTTCCTTAATAACACAACACAAACAACAAGCAATATAAATGCACTAAAAAAAACTATCTCCAAATCAGAAGCTCTAAAAGTATTTGCCATGAATATCCGTAGTCAAAAAAAAAAATTTGATAACCTACTTGTTCTACTTACTGACTTAGGAAATGAATTTGATATCATTGTACTGTCAGAGTGCTGGATTAGCGCTAATTACATCCCGAAAGTAATAAACAACTACTCTGTGTACAACACGTCTCACCACAGGTCACAATCTGACGGGGTCATAGTTTATGCCAAATCTAACCTAACACATACAGTATCTGAAATTACACTCGACCATGCAAATTGCCTTATTATCTCAATCGACAACTTAAATATTCTTGCCATATATCGCTCCCATAAGTCCAACAATGTCACCCCTTTTCTATACTCTCTAGAAAAACTTATTCATGAAAAAACCAATGATCTCATCATAATCGGTGACATCAATATAGACATCCTAAATGAATCCAGCCCCCACACTACAAATTACTTAAACCTAATGGCACTACATGGCCTTATACCCTATATCAACACACCTACACGAGTCACCCTCACTACTAAGACATGCATAGATCACATTATGGTTAGATCAAAGCGAACTGCTAACTCAGCTGTATTCGAATCCACTGTAACTGACCATTACTCTACCATTCTTGAACTACACAACACTAAAACATCTCCCCCTAAGCCCAGCAATCCTTCCCATAAAACTGTTGTAATGGATCATCTGATGAAGAATCTAAAAGAAGAAAAATGGGAATCTATCCTGCTTTCTGAAAACGTCAATGAAGCCCTAGAAAATTTCTCTGCATCACTAACTGCTCACATTAATCACGCTACTTTCCCCATTATAACGCCATCCAAAAAAAAAAAGAAATTAAAACCATGGATTACAAATGGTCTTATCTTCTGTATACGCAAAAGAGACAGACTCCACAAACAAGCCCTAAACAACCCAGACCCCCAACTCTTGCGCTTCTATAAAAAGTATCGTAACATTTGCAATAATCTAATAATAATAACTAAGTAAAACTATTATAAAAAAAAAATTGAAGAATCAGGATATGACAGTAAAGTAATCTGGAACGTAGTCAATGACATCTCAGAAAACAAAAAAACCTCACACAAAATTCAATCACTCGTTATTAATGGGAAAAATATCCAAATACATGATGACCCAAAAACCCTAGCCGATCATTCCAATCATTTTTTCAGTAACATCGGTACGAACTTAGCCAACAACATCCTGAAAATGACCAACAAAACACAAAAACTCTTTTCCTCACGGGTAAGACAACAGAACTCTCTTCACCCCGAATTCACTCTAGCCCCAACCTCTACTAAAGAAATCGTTGACACAATCCTCACCATTAAAACAAACAGTGCTGCTGGTAATGACAATATTTCTCCCTACATAATAAAACACATAGTTCACTTGATTACCAAGCCGTTAAAACACATCGTTAATCTAAGCTTTAAAAGCGGTTCCTTCCCTCACCAACTTAAACATGCAATGGTTATCCCAATACATAAAGGTGGTGACAAAACAAATATAGAAAACTATAGACCCATTTCCTTGCTAAGTGTCTTGTCGAAAATCATTGAAAAAATCGTTAAAAGTAGGCTTGTCTCCCATTTAGAAACCCAGAAGATTCTCTCGCCTAATCAGTTTGGATTTCAAAACAACCTAAACACAGAATCTGCAATCTTAGAATTGACTGATAAGATCACTAACACCCTGGATGAAGGCGATTCCTGCTTAGCCATATTCTTAGACTTAGCCAAAGCTTTTGACACGGTTTCCCACCCCATACTTCTAAAAAGGCTAACTCAAATAGGTATTCGAGGTAGAACTCTTAACTGGTTCTCATCATACCTAACTGATAGATCGCAAACGGTTAAAATTAACAACATATCTGTAAGTAACCCTTTACCTATCCAATTCGGAGTCCCACAAGGAAGTGTCCTAGGCCCTATTCTGTTCCTCATTTATATAAATAAACTCTGTAACCTTCCCATAACCGGAAAACTAATATCTTTTGCAGATGACACTGTGCTTATATCCCGACATAAAAACTGGAAAGGAGCATTCGACATAGCTCAAAACGACATAGACCTTATAAAAAAATGGTTAGATGATAATCTCCTTACACTTAATGCTGGAAAAACCAAATTCTTAACCTTCAGTCTGTCAACTGCAACCCAACCTACCAACAACCAGAAGATAATAATTCAATCCTGTCTGAGAACTTGCTATTCCTGTAATTGCCCAGCTCTGGAACAAGTCACTCACATAAGATACCTGGGGGTCATCATTGACCAACATCTTCGTTGGGATCACCACTTGGCCAGTCTAACCCCACGCATCCGCAAGCTCTCTTATGCTTTTCGAAATCTAAGAAATATCCTTACTACCTCAACTCTTAAAACTGTATACTACGCTCTCTGCCAATCCCTACTAGCTTACGGCATCATAATCTGGGGTGGTTGTGCACAATCTACCATTGAACCTCTTCTAAAAGCCCAAAAAATGGTAATACGTGTCATTAACAAGCGACCGACAAGATACCCCTCCACTCGACTCTTCATAGAGTATAAGGTCTTAAATATACGACAACTCCACCTAAAATTTTCGCTAATACATTTCCTGTTCAAATATAAAAACAAAACTCTTTTACAACACAACTACACCACCAGAACAATAACCAACGGTCACTACAAAGTACCCTCACTACATACCACGTCAGCTCAAAGACAATTTTTCTTTCTAGCTCCTAAAATCTTTAACCTTATCCCTGAAAACCTAAAAACTGCGAGTCAACCTCATTCCTTTAAAAAACAAATTACGAAATGGATCCTTACACACGGAATACATTACAATTACAATACCCATTCATTCTACACTCTATCAATTTAATCACCTTTCAGACAAAACATAACTTATTGTAACACATAATACATAATCATACAACACATAATAAACATTTAAACACTTAACATAACATAATCCTTATTCCCTAACTTAGCGGTATAGTATGTAAATAAATAATTAGTATGATCTATTTACTAATAATTTGAGTAATTCTTATAATCTTATAATCTTCTTATAATTCTCTAACTTCTTCATTCTCTTCTTGCAACCCTAACTAGCTCTTCACAATTATTATTATTATTTTTTCATACCATAGTAATGTATAGATTCTATTCAAACTGTAAAATTCACCCGCCATAACACAGGGTCATCCCTAGCATGGAGGGTGAAATATCAAAAAAACTATATGTACCCTCTAAGTCTTGTATTAATAAAATAAATAAAATAAATAAATGTTAATCTCAAGTGACCTACCAGGTAGGTATTGTACTGTATATTTTCTCCATAAATAGTTAAGTAATAACATAGATCACTGTAGAAATGTATTACAAGTTTGTACAGCGCCCTTGAGGTGATTTTGCACAAAAACGGCGCTATACAAGTCATCCAATTATTATTATTATTATTCCTCAATGATTTACATTCTTTAAGCGTCTCCAACTTGTTATTTCAATCACCTGTGAATACTGATGTTCTCTTGTTACTTCTTTCTCTGTCTACTACAACATCGGAGTAAGTTGTAGTTCTTTCGCTAAATCCAAAAAAACCCTATAGACAACTTTAAAAAATTTGTCAAAAAATTTTAAGTAAGCCTCTTGACATACTTGGCAAAGATAACGTGAATAATCTTAATAATCACCTTCATTAGTAGCCAAGTGATCCAAAGCGACGTATTACCCAGGTATTGCGAGTAAAATCTCCTGCCATGGAAAAGTTATATTTAACAATACAATTATGGTAGTAGGAAAAATTAAAGAATTGTTTTTCACCTGTGAAACTGCGAAAAATTTAGTTGTGTTGTTTTTATAAAGATATTTTAATGCCAAACGCATTTTCGGTAAAAGGGTTTTTCATCCCTTACACCGTTGTTGATAAAACGTTAAGCCTGCAACCCTTAGTACATTCCCCGAACAGACTTCATTAGCATGACAGGGCAGAGAGGGTTGACAGCCATCCTCTCTTCGTTACGCTAAATCGCAACATTATTATTTCAATTATACTGCTACTTGGGATTGATGGCTATTTATTGTTTGATTTATACTCTGTTAGTTTTGAGTTTGTGTTAACATTCAAGTAATTCAGTATTACTAATGGTTTTTTGTAAGACAGGTAGACAGGTTTTCTAAATTTTTTGGATGGAATTCGTTTGAGTTATAACATCAATTAAGAACTATGAAAATAGTTTATTTTAATAATTGTATTTAGTAGATACTGTGTAAGGAGAGGTGAATTTAATATTTTCAGAAACCACTGATTAAGCACAAGAAAATAATGCTTACAGGTTGGAGGTACCCTTGGCAACTGGTAGAAGAAGGATGAAAGTAGGCTGAAGCTGTAGAAATGAGATCCTTGAGGCGTATGTGTGTTAAAACCATGTTTGATCGTGTGAGAAATGTGGAGATGATGTAAGTGTAATGAGTAAGATTAAGAAAGGGACGATTAGATGGTTTGGGTATGTAAAGCCAATGAATGGAAAAAGTAGTGTAAGCAGAATATATGATACAAATATAAATAAAAAGGAAGAAACGAATGAAGAAAACATGGCATGGTCATATGAATCAAATATTTCAAGCGAGCCATGTCAAGAGTCATAATAATAGAAGAGCATGTTTGAGACGATGTGTGAATGTGAATGAAGCAAGTAGTGTGCGCCAAGACCGAGTTGTTTGGCGGTCCGTCCTCTCTGTCTACCCCTGCGGGGAAACGGCCTGATGGTTAGTTAATTGGCATATCTTTTTTTGTCTAAAATTTCACTTAAATTAAACTTTAAAATAAATCAAAACGACTATTTATTTGTTCCACGTGAATTATTCTAAACGCTGCTTGAAATGATTTTAGCCGAGTTTAGCGACCTGAATAGCCAATAACATTCACTCATCAAGAAAAACACGAGAAATGCCATGTTGGAGTATTTCGTGATTAAAAAATCTGAGGATTCTCCGCTTAAATTTCATATGCAGAACTGTGTTTCGTTATAATTATTATATATTTAAATGGGACACCGATATAAAACCAGAATGGAAGATATTCTTGGTATCGCCCTGGTGTAAGACCACCATTCAGAAATGAAACTTTAAATGGCTTTAGCCGTGTTTTTCCTCACCTTCCTCTTCCCCTACCTTCAGCCTTACAACATACCCCAATTGGGGATGCCATAGTCTGACTGGCTCCAGACAGTTGGTAATCTTGTGCAGTAGTAAAACAGTAATTATATCGTGCAGTTCGCCGGTTAGTTAAACTTGCAGTCTATTTATCTTTATAACTCAACTACACAATTTTAATTACTTGCTAGATCAATGAATATTTGGCAACAGACAAAGTTTGATGGCAATAATTAATGTTCAACAATACAGCCCGTCAAACACATCAAATAAGGCTTCACTTCAAAGTTATTATAGGTATTTAAGTGGGTTCGGGACGTCTATCGACTTTAACCCACCCCACTCTTCCATCGGTTGATTATAATTATTACGTAATAACACTTTATTGACAGGTTATCGTTGTTGTTATCGGTGATTTTGGTTTTCGGATTTAAAGGGCTGTGGATGAAGTTATCACAGTTGTGAACTTGATAATTACTTTGGAAATATATACGTCTTTAGGTAAATGCATATAAAAAAAATTACAAACATTTTACAAAAATCAGTAAGTAGAAAGGTTTAGTACATATCAGTACAATAAATACTTATCAATTCACAAACATCATATACATTCACTAATTATTATTTTTGCTTTGATATAGGACGGAGAGGTTTTAAATTACTGTGGAGAGGTTTTTAATTACTTTTGAACTTTTTTGAAATCATAATATATAAGCGCATCAGCAGAGTGGTGCATACTCATAAAATAACCATAATAAAATATATCTAAAGAATCTGAATACGTATTGGCTATTCGGTGACATCAATCAATTATAACTCCGATTCTAAAAAAACAAAATCTTGATACAGACAATACAGATAATTACAGGCCACTATCTAACCTACCATTTCTGTCAAAACTGCTTGCGAAAATCGTTGCTAAACAATTGGTGGGGTACTTGAACTCAGCCGGTCTATTTGCCAAAAATCAATCTGCTTATCAACAGTTTCATTCAACAGAAACTGTCCTTTTGCGGGTAATTTCAGATTTAATCATCGGGATGGAAGCAGGTAAGTTGGGTTTGGTATCTGTTCTTGATATGAGTGCGGCATTTGACACTGTAGATCATAGTATTTTATTAAATGTGCTTGAAACCGAATTTGGCGTTCGAGGTGATGTACTCCAATGGATGTCATCGTACCTGTCTGAACGAGTAGCTTCAGTAATTTTCAATAAATATACATCATCTGAAACTCCCATCGAATTTGGAGTTCCCCAGGGTTCTGTACTGGGTCCCATTCTCTTCATTCTATATACTAATCGTCTCAAACGACTCATTCACTCAGCCGGCTTTGAATCACAACGCTACGCGGATGATCGTTTGATTTTCAAGTTTTGCTCCCCAGATGAAAAAGACGTCCTTAAAAACGAGGTGGTTAGTTTCATTGACTCGGTTTCAAGTTGGATGTCTGTTAATAAACTCAAACTTAATCCGACAAAGACGGAATTTATTTGGATAGCTTCTCCTGGAAGACAAGCCCTCATCGACTCCAGTCCAATCCGTATTCAGAATACAAATATAATCCCTTCTACGGAAATAAAATTTCTAGGTTTCACTTTAGACAATTGTCTTTCTCTTGAATCGCAAATTTCAAAAACTGTAAGTGCTGGTTTTTTCCATCTAGGGCAGATAAAATCAAATAGGAGATCCCTCCCCTCTGATGGAGCAAAATCACTCATACATTCGTTCGTTGTCTCACGTATGGACTATTGTAATAGTGCATATGCTGGCCTACCAAAAAAACAATTCAACAGAATCCAGTCCGTTTTCAATGCTGCGGCGAGAATGATTTTTGGTGAATTGCATTGTCGTATAACCCCGCTTCTAAGGGATCGTCTTCATTGGCTTCGATGCCCTGAAAGAATAGAGTTCAAGATCTGCTTAATGACCTTCAAAGCATTGCAGGGAATGGCGCCAGCCTATATATCGGAATTATGTGTCCGACAAAACCTAAGCGATAGACACTTACCAATCGTTTAATCGAACTTTCTCGGTCAAATCGAGCTGTTTACTATGATCGCTCTTTTCGTGTAGCTGGCCCATTCGTTTGGAAGAAATTTCCCCCAGCCTTTACCAATATACAAAATTTGGCTGAATTTAAACGGGTTTTAAAAACAAAATTATTAAAAAAATCATATCATTTATATTCTCACGAATCTAAGCTTCTTTTCAATATACTATAATAAGCCTGGTTTTGAAGTTTCCGGTAATTGTTTGGTTTCGGTTTCCTCCTTATTGTACTTTTATGTTTATTGTCCACCTATTATATAATATTTTAATGTTTTCCTGTTTTATATAATATTTTAATTTTAAAGTTTTTATTTTTCGTGCACTGTTATTGTCATTTATTGTTGTCCTCGACTAAAATAGCACTGTTATTGTTAAATTTTATTCTCTGCTTTTGTGTAAACCGTTTATTCTTTATTTCATATTATGTTATTAATTTTTTTTTTTTTTTTAAGGAACACAATAGGAAATTTTATTTTTAAGTTTATTATAGTTAAGCGCACTTGAAGTGATACAACACAAAACTGTGCTATATAAATGCCATGTTTTTATTATTATTATTATCACGTTAGTGGTGAGTGTTATGAATAATTAGTGCTATGGTTGTCAATTATCACATTGGAAAGGAATTACTATTTATGTATCACAGAAATATGTTATATACCTAGTGTAATAAGATGAAGAAAGACAAAGAAGATATGACGTGGAAGCGTGTTAACTGTCGCCGAGCTGCGACAAACACTTTCGAAACGGCGGAGCCAATGAATAGCAAAGGTGAATGGTGAAAGGTGAATGCTGGCAACACTTTTGTGTGCACAATTATATCATTGGCAGCTCTTGACTTTCGGGTGTACTAGAGAACTGAAAATGGCATTATTGATGTTGTTGCAACTACAAACGGTTTTTTGTTTTATTTTGAAAATTCATTTTTTTTTGTATGAAGATTTTCAGGAAATCCGTGCGGCGCACAGCCAAACAAAAATTTCCTGAAAATCTTCATAATTTTTTTTTTCGAAAAGATCTTTTTCAGCTCAAAAACATCAATAATGTCATTTTTTGTAATATTAGCACTCTACTACACCCAAAAATCACGAGCCGCCACTAAATATCATTAATGGTTAGTAGCAAACCTCTCTTGTTTTATTATCTATGTACAGGATAGTGAACTTTTCATTGCTAAGAGCAAAAAAAGGTTACCAACTTGTTTCGAAGTTATTAAATATAAACGTGTTTAAGTCGGTCAAAAAGGAGATATTTACTTTTGTATTAACTATTTGTACTTTAAAATTACAACTAAGAACCTAAGGGGAACGTCTGCGTGACCCTTTTCATACAAAACTTAAATTTGGATTTAGTGCCAAAATAATTGACCAAACAGAAAAATTATTCTTCAGTCGGATGGTACAGGATATGTGCTACTTTATTTATTTGCATTTTAAATTATAAGAGAAAGGTCATTAAAAAATTTAACTTTCAATGATTTTAGAGGCAATTTTGGAAATTATTTGTGAGTTAATGATATAATAATAATAATAAGCCTTTTATTCTGAACTTCTGTTAGGTACATTAATATTAGAAATATTTTGTTTGTTATAATATATCCCGAAGCTCAGTTTGCCTCTTGGCATAGGCCTCCTCTAACAATTTCCATTGGGACCTGTCACGCGCTACTCTTCTCCATTGATGTCCAGCCGTGAGTTTTAGGTCGTCTTCCCATCTCATGTGTTGACGTCCTCTACTTCTCTTGCCATCTCTGGGATACCAGTCAGTGACATTTTTACACCATTTCTCTTGTGGGTCTCGGATCATATGACCTGTCCATCTCCATTTTTGTTGGTCTATTCGGGTAACTATATCGGCAACATTAGTTATCTCCCTTATTTTGCTACATCTCACTCTGTCCTGTTTTCTTATTCCTGTCAAAATTCTCTCCATGGCTCTCTGGCAGCGTTCCAACTTTTTTCTGTGGCGTTTGGTGAGTGCCCAAGTTTCGCATCCATAGGTGATGACTGGAATTATACACGTGTTGAAGACTTTCCTTTTTATTTGCATTTTTATTTGCAGGTAAGAGTTAATGATAAATATTATAAAAAAATATCTCGCACTATTACACTTTACACTATAAATTACAATAAAATATGAAATAATTAAAAAAAATATTTAAAAAGCATTAAAATAGGCGTAAATTTAAATTTAAATGACTGATTTTCATTGGAACACAAGTTTGTCGAAATTTACCGAAAAAAACGCTTTTTTGCAATGTTTTATGTTTTATTTTATTTTTCACTATGTTCAAACGATACGTTGGGCAAGATTATTTTTTATTTATTACAATTAACTCCCAAAAATGCAAAAGTTGCCTCAAAATTAAGATATATTGAATTCTTCAATAGCCTACATATCATAATATAAAAGACAAATAAATTAATCAGCTCATATCCGAATTAAACATTTGCTGCACCTTTAATTATTCAAATAATGATTTGAATAATTAAAGGTGTAAGGCCGTTTAATTTTTTTTTTTTTTTTTTTTAATGTATATTTATTTAGTTATAAGAGTTTACATCTTATACCTAATATATTATTTTCTATGACTACTACAATATTATTTACTTCTTACATACTAAAATTTAGATTTAACAACATTGAGACATAATCCACGAAAAACTGCAAGACTTTTAGCTTCCTTAACAATTACCGGGAGTTCATTGAACATTTTAAAACCTTTATAATAAATATTGTTTTGTGTTTCTGATAAGTGTGTTTTAGGAAGCCTAAAATCGTTGCAGTTTCTCGTAGGATATAAATGAACTGCACTATTAATTCTAACATTCTTTGACATATAGTCAGGTAACATTTTATTTTTTAGCTTATAAATAAACACTAAGGTATTATAAACTAATCGTTGCCACACACTTAAAATATTGAGTTGACGTTTAATAATTAAAGAATAATTGGGTATTTTGGCAGTAAATCCAAATTTAAATTTGGTATGAAAAAAGCCACGCAGCCGTTTTTTTTACATTAAATTTACTCAGGAGACTCTGAAGAACATAATTTCCATTTAGAACCGATGTCATCTTTGTATTATATCTTCAAAAGGGTAATTTCGAGCAATTTTTTTCTGATTTCTGCTCAAGAGTTAAAAGTTTCCCATTAAACGAAGCCTTTGAGATAACTGCATTTATATTTGCGGTATTTACCTACCCTCTTCAGCTCTGAAGGTATTAGGAAGTGATGAAGAGTAGTTGGGAAGAATCTGCAAATCTAGTCACCTACTAGAAAGTCATTTCAAGCAACACAACATTGCGGTTGTAAATGTTGATCTTTTACCGGGACAATACTGAGAGTATTTTCATTTTTAAACGGGCCGCAAATTAACAATACGCCATCTTATATTAATAAAGCGCAAAAAGCTGCTTCAACATTATCACACGAGATAAAAATAAAATGGAAACGTTAATTAAAAACTACATCTCTTCCTAAAGTTTATATTTTTAACCCATTACTGAGCGTGTTTTGCTTTGTGCATCTGAGAAACAACCATTTACTATACATTAAGGGTTGGTTATCAGTTGTGTAGGGTTTGAAACACGTTTTTTAGTAACGCCCAAATTCATACTTTGTATTGTTTACCTTTTATTCACAATAAGTATAATGTATTGGTCACCGCGAAACAGGCGGTTGCCTAGTATGGTGATAAATAAATAACAATAACACGCCAATACTGTCAGCGTCACACTTTCTAAGTCTGGGTTGTCATAGCACGAACTGCTTTCGAAGAGTTGGAGCTTTTATGTTTGATAAAATTACGCAAACACATCTTATCTTTTATGTGACATTAACATTCCGTGAATGATAATGATATGATTATGTAACGATCGTGATAAATCATTGAAGCATTAAACTCGATAGAATCACAACACAATACATTATTGTGAAATGGTATCAAATCATTGTACAGCCAAAACTGTTTCTGTAATCCTTCATAAACCATACAAAATATATTTCTTTAAGTCAACAAATGGCCTTCTATCTTATTCAAAGAGGACTTTATGCATATATACAATAAGCCAAGCTTTATGCGAATGAAAGCGGGCATTGTTTTCGTATTCGGATAAGAAAACGTAGCGATATAATTGTGTGACGAATTGTCTTTTGTCGCAATCGAGGTTATTTACAAGACTAAAATGCTCAAATTAAAGTATCTGACGTGGCCTATGAACCGTATGAATATGTTTTATTATATCCGATAAAAGATAATACATGAATATGTCATGTGAACTCAAAAAATAATATCATGATGACATTATAGGTACTTTAAATTTTGAGCCACTGAAAAGCAACAGGTAAATCAATTAATTATAGTTTTATCCTACCGACTTCTACCAGACTGACAAATAATTTGATTATTTTACCAATATAATTTTGTAACACTTGCCGGTGGCATAGGCACAATTGTAACTTTATGCATTTTTTTATAAAAATCTCAATGTATCTCAGAGTTGTATGTCTGCCGAGACAAGGATTGGAAATAATGTAATACTAGGAAAAGTTTAAACTAGAATTTATTACCTGTGATACTTTTTTTCTGTTTACAACATGTGCGAAGGCACAATTGTACCCTTGTCGCATTTTAAGGGTGTAAAATCCTCGACCTCTTATCTGGGGAACGGAAACAGATTTTTTTTATTTGGGTTATCACGGTGTCCGGAAATTTGTAGTACAAGCGGGAAACTGATAATGTAACTAAAAAATATAGAGGTATCATAAAATTTCAGGTCACTGTGACTTTTAATAATGACTAATTATCTAAAATTAGTATATTAAAAAGAGATACAATTATTAAGGGAAATTTTCATCACATTGTTATTATTGTCAATCATGAAACGCACCAAATACTAATAATTTCGGTTGAAGGTCGGTCACTCTTAGTGATTGTAGCTTTGGTTCTCTGGTTTGAATTTGAGTATCATTTTCTTAATTGGAACTGATCAACTGTCAAAAATTCAGTCAAGCGATAAAGTATAAATTAATATTTTAGCAGACAAATATTTTAATTGTCATTTTCACATCTGGAATGAAGATTATCCCGTGATTTTTCACAGGTCTGCGCTAGTAATATAATCATATATTAATACTTTGTTTTGATCGAAATAACTATCGCGATTTTGGCTGGATATTTTATTACTTATTTTATTATTAAAACTCTAAAATGCAACCCAATATTTTGTTTGTACATAGCTTGTATTGTGAAAAATTAAAAAAATATATAAAAACTTCGTCACATAAACGTAATAAATATTTTCTAAGATAACTAGAGAAACACAATAGTTAAATTTGAAGCAACGTTACAGAAAGCAATGTTACATAAATACCGCTGAGCAAATTCCTTTTATAACGTCATTATTTTCTTCTTCCTCCCTTACGTATCGTTTATCTTCACAGCCATCTCAGTTAGAGTGCATTTCTGGAATCTAAATATTTATGACTATTGGAAAACTGTGAGGGTCTTTAAGTGGTATTTCTGTGACCCTGGCAACGACTGCAGCGTATTTTTGATTTTAAATTCAATCCGAAACTTGTTTGGAAGTATGTAGAAGTAGTTTGGAAACGGAGCTTATACTTTGGTAAGTATTATATTTTATACTTTGAGGAGTTTAATATTTTGATATCAATTACTTTGAAGGAAGTGTCATCTTGTGAACATAAGAAGCTTAAGAAGAAATTGAATTAAGTTGTTAATTAAAAGTCATAATTGAATTTTTTTATATATTTATTTCTATACATACAATACAGTGTCTACCAAATTATTTACATTTATAAATATAATACATAAATTTAGAACTGTTGTTAATATGGTGTTTTTTTTATGCTGGGTGTGAGGTAGGTTTGAGTAGGTGACACTGTGGGGTAATGTTATATGTTTCGTGAACACCTCACTGGGAGAACCTTTGCTGAGGTGTTTACGTTGTTATGCTATGTTACACATGCATATATAAATACACATATATTTATATACATAAATAAATACACATATATTTATATGCATGCGTACACATATATAAATAAACACTTCTATACATACATACACACATACACATTCATCCATGATTATGTTTGGTTTGGTGTTTTATTGTATAAAGTGGATATTTTGATTTTTGATCCAGGCTGTGATCATTTTTTTGTGAATGTTTGTGTATATATTTCCCGTTAGTAGTAGTTTTAGAGGGGTGGGCATACAATTAAAAAGTTTTGTAGCATAATACTGGAAGTGTCTTTGTCCATGTAACGTATTAATAACACAACACTGTCTTAAAAAAATATATTCCAAATTATCACCTAATTCATATAATATGGCAATATGACCATAAACTTGTGCCTACTCTTCTAGATAAGCACCTGCCATAATTAATCTGCGGGTAAAATTGTTTCTTATTCAAAACAATTGGTATAACTTAACATGATGTATTTTAATCTTACTTTGTATAATTTAGATTTTTATTTGTATTTTATTTAAAAATAGCGTTTTTATCATTCAGTTTAATAATAATGTTTTATATCACTTTTATAAAGACGTTTTAACTATAATAATAATAATATTTCGATGATTTTTATAGCGCCGTTTTTGTGCAAAATCACCTCAAGGGCGCTGTACAAGTATAGCCACTGGAACGATTTCGGTCGAAAAATCGACCACATTTATATTTCTGCGATTGATATCGGTCCAAAAATGGACCAATTTTTCTACCATTCGTAAAATATTTATTGTAATAATTTAAAACGTTTCCATGGCCAGCTACTTGTTGTATCGAATAGCTGATAATATATTCTCTTTGTCTATGAACTTATTCGTTGTCTTTAAAGTGTTATTTAACGAGTTTTCGCGGTTTTTTTATGGCGTCCTGTCAAAAAACAAAATTATAAATTTTCAACGTTCACGAAATTTTGGTCTCTTCCTAAAATGCCGTAAGTAATTAATTTATTGGGTTTTTAACGCATAATTATATATCTGTGTAATCATGATTGACTTATCTATCTTTGAAATGCGTTTTTAATTCGTTTGTTTCTAATATATTATTTTGGTTGAAGTTTTTGTGTAAGAATACGTCAACTAAAGACGTCATCTGTTTTTGATTTACAATAATTTCTTAAATACTGCACTCGCGCATTTGAAATATAGATATTCCATCACAGTGATTCAAAACAAAGAGATATTTATAAGTATTATTTGAACTGGTTCATTATTAATACAAATATTTGCTAACCAATTATTTTAAGTCATATGTCAAAAAATTGACTCTTTTTTACATGTAAAATGGTGTAAAGCCTTCGTCACACAATAAAAATTTAGTAATTTAGTTTTATAATTAATTAATTTGTTTACTTTTACCAAATTTGTGCAGAAACAGCTGTCGTCCAGGGAAAGGGAGCACTCACTCACTATATTAGTGCAATATTTATAAACATTTAAATACTTACATTAAGTGTTTTCAATTTAAAATATACAGAGTGTTGCTGACTGCAAGAGGAGGCAGAGAAAGAGGGAGAGGTGGGGTACGAGCTGGTGCCGGACTACCAGCTGGTGCCGGACTACCTGCACGTGGACGTCAACGCAGAGCTGCAATTGCAGCCTCGTCTGGAGTGTTAGTATTTTTTAATGTTTTTTTATAAAAGTACTTTGCTGTGGCCGTTGAACTCATCATATATTTGTATTTATTTAAACAGCGACCCGGCTTTGCTACTGGTGCGAGAGGATCGCGTCAAGGCCCTAAAGGCTGTTAGGGCCCTGCCTGCTTCCTTCCGGCTAGAGCTGGAAAGCCGAAAATTCAAGAAGCAGGCGGCGCGCATTTTGCTCCCTACCGCACCTCCAAGAAAAACTAAACAAAATTAAGTAAACGTATTTAGATGCTTGATACAATATTATTGTTTTTTTCCCGACAGCGTTCCACTCTTACAGTGAAAGTTGGTAAGATCAGCGCTCTGTGCATTTGGCACATTCAGTGCATATTTTACAGAGTTCTAATTTTATTGTTTATTTACATACTGTACATACTGTTTCACACGTGAATGAGAACAATTTATATGATTTATGTAAATGTTTTCAGAATTCCATCTCCGGAGAGAACAACGTGTCCCTTTTCACAAGGGACACCTTCACCGTTGCCACGACCCGTTCCACCACCGTGGATGTCCACTCCCGCACAGACCCAATCAACGGCTCCCAATGCACCAACTATGCCAATCCGTGCAGTATCTTAGGAGCCGTTACCTGGGACATCGCGGAGTGGGGAACTCCAGTGTGGGGAACTCTTCTCTCCGGAGGCCGGCTACCACAGCGAGCTGTGGGTGGACGTGCCATTCTACGAAGAATTGTCGGCGTTTGGGAACGGTGAGTTTATTTTTTGAAATGTCATACCAGGGGCTCAATATAAAATCAATTATCTATATTTTATATTGATATCCCTAGCACAGTTTCACTGTTGGTATATTGGCAGGAAATAAGCATTGTACTTAAAAATTCCACATATCAAACATACAAAATGTATTGTTGTTATGACGTGGATGCATCGTTACACATCTTTTTTTTTCTGTAACGGGTATTGCAAAGTGAGAAATAAGACATGCCGAACTTCTTTGCGAGGATTACATTTGATTCACCGGCTTCTCAACGGTGTAATACAGCACTTTTTTCTTAAATTGAAAAAACACTTTCGCTTCACTGGACTCATTGTGTCGAGCTTCCTAGTCAAAAGCGAGGCTTTTTTGGTAGGTGGGTTTTGTAACCGGACAAATTATCATTAAAATAGGTCGCTTTACGTAGTTGGTCACTTTAAACGGATACGTTTTCCTACTAAAAGCTATGAAACCTTACTAGAATTTACATTATAGTCACTTAAAACAGTAGACCGTTAAATGCAAAGTCATTATTTCAAAATTCTACTGTAAATTTTGTTTTCTTTTATTTAAGAGTCAGACATGGGCAGAAACAGTAACGTGGACGAGGCAGCTGTACTAGAAGAGTCTGTACTTGGAAACCGTGAGTTATAAAACTAACTAACTTACCTTCACGCCATTTCGTAGGCAGAGAGGATGAACCACCATGCAACTCGATCTTGGCACACACACTCTTTTCTTCATTCCATACCTACCTGACTGTGCTATTCTGACTCCTGACATTGCCCGCCTCAAGTATTTGATTAACTTTTTTTTTTTTATATGAATACCTCACAAGAGCCTCAGCTGGAGCCAGTGAGACTATGGCATCCCCAATGGGGAGGGGAAGGAGGTGTGGAAGAGAGAGGTGGAAAAGTACCTGGCTATTCAGAACTGGTCACCAAACACGACTAAAGCCATTTCAAGCAACGTTTCAATTCTGAATGGGGTCTTACACCAGGGCGATACTATGGGTATCTTCCACTCTGGAACTTGCCGCAAATATAATATATATTATTTTAAATGAATTTTGTGTGAAAATAACACTTATTCAAATATAATTTATTTGATTTGATCCCGCGACCATCGTATTGCGAGTCATAAGCCGCACCAGAGGCAGTGGGTTATCGTAATATAGACACATTAAATTAATTTGGGTTTTCTGTTGTTTCAGAAATGGATATGGACAGATCGAGCGACGAGGGTGACGAAGCGAGCGACGTCGACCACGAAGAGAGCGATGAGGATATCTTCTGCATGCCACCAATACCTTATCATAATATTATCAACGTTTCACCTAACTCCCATAGACTTTAGTAGACAAGACCAGGTAGATAGTGAGGCAATGCGTTCGATTCTGCCGCCTGAAGGTTACTCTTTCGATTGGTCTAATGATATCTTACGTTTTACTGGGATAAGGGAGACATGTCTCATATTATGTTGTCCTCAAAGGTTCTATATGATAAGGTTCGGTGGACATTTAATATGTATATTTCAATTCTGATCATTGAAATATGCATGTTAACAAATGCACAGGTATTCTCATTTTTGCCTGTTTATTGTACACATTAAATAACTCGTTTTATTTTTATGTCTTAATTATATTTTGTCAATTTTTCTGTAAAGAGGCTTTTCCAGATCTAGTCACTAAACATAACTAAGCCAGTTCAAGCAATGTTCAATTCTGAATGGTGGTCCCTCACCAGATCGATACTCAGAATCTCACTCTATAGCGAGGCACAATGATATTATTATGTATTGATTTTCTTAAATTATGAATAAACCAATAAATTGAATACATTTTTATTTTGACAAAGTGTGTAAACAATGTTTAAATCAATTTACTGCTCTTTCATTGTAACCATACAACTGTAATATTGATTTAAAAGGATATTAGGGCTTAATAAATAAATCAATTATTGGTTCCATCAATTATTTTCCCTCCCCCATCACCTTTGCGTTTAGATATAAAATTATCACTATGATTTTATTTGCCATTCTATGGTCATACAAAGGTTTGATACATATATACAAATTTATCATCATTTTACATATTCCGATTTACCCTATGTAGATTGACCTTGAGGTAGCTGTCAGAAGTGATTTTTCGTCAAATATTGGTGAATTTCATCAACTTTCAAAGTATCCCCCTGAAATATTGGCAATGTTTATATCTATGATATATATATCTCATTTTAAGCCTTATTTCCTCGTTTTGCACGTTATATAAAAACATGGTTACAAATCTCCAGTTCTAATTTACAATTATTTAAAAAGTAGCACCATGATTTTGACATCGTGAAATAGGCTCTCTGTATAATTCATCAAATGAATAAAATAAAGCCAACACGGCGACTATTCTTATTAATAATTGTAGACAGTTAATGTATCTTCCTAACGTTATACCAGTTTTTGTGATAAATTTATTATATAGTATAATACAGTGATTTCAATTTTGACACGTCACGCACTCAAATTTAAAAAAATTATTTTCTAACCAAACTTTTGAAGAGAGCATAACGTACAAAAAATTATTTTTCTATTATATTCTTGCATCTGTGGTTATCAAACAGGCCATAGAGAACATAAAAACGTAGAAAATATTCTATAAAGATATTTAAAACTGCCACTGGCGGCAATTTCAAATCACAAAAACGCTATTTTCGCGCATTTATAAAGTTTAAGATTTTTTAATAATTTATCTATCAATTCTAAAAATATAGAATAATTATTAAAATATAGGTGAATTCATTGGCTGTATAGCACTACAATCAGTTTTATGTCTCCGTATTAAAAGTCGGAGGTTTGATTTTTTTAATGTTGGCGGAAAATATTCAAAATCGTCGCCAAAAAACCGCGAGCAATCGGAGAAAAAAGTTTTTTGACGCGCGATCGTTCGAGTGGATATAATACATTTCTACTATGTTATTACTAACTATATATGGAGATAATATACAGTACAATACTTACCTGGTAGGTCACTTCAGATTAACAATTAATTAACATTAACTAATTTTTTTATTATTTTTTACCCAAAATAACATTTTCCTATTTCCTGCACTATAATTTGAATAATCATGTACGACTACGATAATATAGCCATAAGCTATCGTAGTTAAAAAAATCACAAAAAATATATTTATTTATTGTGAAAACGGAAATTGAAATACGGAAACTTCGAAATTGTGATAAGTAACCAAAAATAATTTTTTCATTACGTATTACTGTACTATCTTTCTAAATCTAATGAAAATAAAATATTTTGTCATACACATTCGTTTAGATAAAAAAAATAATAAAAGTTTACAAATATGTTAAAACATATTTAAATATATTTCAGATTTTAAGTTTGGGAGATGCAACACTCGAACACAAAAAGGCTTCCTTAGTGCTTTTCAGTAGGTACTTGTCTCATTTTTACTAAATTTGGGGAAAAGAGAACATATAGGTTATTCATACACCAGAAAAAATAATTCATTTTCAAACCTTCTATTCCTAAATGCAATTAATAATTAAAAAAATTAATATGCTACCGACGTGGCATATGATGACGTTAAACTTCATGGAACCGAAATGATCATGACTGATGGGAGTGCAATTATAATAATTATTTTTTAACTGCTCCTAACCGTCTGGAGCCAGTGAGACTATGGCATCTCCAATCGGGGTATGTTGTGGGGCTGAAGGTAGTGGGAAGGGGAAGGGAAGAAGAGGAAGGCGAGGAAGGAGAAGGTGAGGTAGAATCTGGTCAGTAAACACGGCCAAAGCCATTTCAAGATAGGTTTCAATTCTGAATGGTGATCTTACACTAGGGCAATACTAACGAAATCTTTCACTCTGGAACGTTCGTAAATATACTATACATTATTTAAGTAGGTAAATCTGGCTTCTTTTACACTGTGCTTAAATTGTAATTTATTTATTAATTTTATTTTAACAATTTGTACATTTAAGTTAACAAATGACTAATTTATATGTAACAAATTAATTGAATTATCTTGAGCTTACAAGTGGGGCAGACTTTAGATTTTCCGGCAGCGCATTATAGTATTTCATCCCTTTATATAATATACGATTCTGAGTATTCGCTTTGTCCTTTTTTGGTAGCCTGATTTCATTGCACGTTCTTGTTTTATGTTTGTGTCTGTCCTTGTTGTATACAATTTTATTTGAAAAATATTTGGGTAGCAGGTTGTTTACTATTTTGTGTACAAACATCATCGTGTTCAAGGTCAACATCTATTTCACAAAGAAAAGATTTTATGACTAACTGTATTATAACAGACTTATGCATTTTTAAGAGTTCAATAAAATAATACGTAGGTTATAATTATGTTGTTAATAAAAAAATACTAAAATAGGAAAAGAAAACGAAAATTTATTTAAAAATCGTAACATGGATTCACTTCCGCGCTGGAGCACCAAAATACCTGAAGAGCCGTTCCTAGATGGATTGTTATATCTAGTGCACAACTAAAGTCTGCCATAAAGGTATTTTAATGGAGCCTAATTGAAAAAACAAGCGATATTGATCTCCTTTGCACCGGTCGCAGTGCATGCACGCGAAACTCGATAGACGGTTGTGAGAACGCGTCGTTTCGATTTCTTGAACAGTTCAGAATATTCAATGAACCAAAAACGCCGATTCAAAACGTATTCCATCTCACCAAAAACAAAAAGCCTTCCTAACCAAATGAAGTGAAAACACACCAGCGTGTTTGCTTATAAACCCTTTCCAAGTGTTTAAAATAAATGGGATTTCTTGGAACGTGTATGGAAAATGTAGTCTTTCCTCTCGGAATTTGGAGCATAAAATAACGAGACTGAAAAGATATCTTCACGAGTCCAATTTCCTCCTAGTCACATAGTCACACAGTCTAAGTACTTTATTTTCCCAAATGTGAAGATTTTCTCCTATTTACCTACCAAATAGGACGTGTGAAGATCTTTTATAGCGTTTAGGGATCTTATCGAAGCGCATATTTACATTCGGCATTATGAAAAACATTAAGAAGGGTCGTTCAGGCGGTGGATAGTTATGGCAAACCGATGGACGTGAGAATAACAAAATATCTACTGTATTTACCATAACACCATGGTGAATATGATACAATTGGTATCTGTGACACAAAAAAGACCAACTTTAGTCAAAATTTGACCAATCGCCACTAGAATATTGGTTTTGTCTAGACCATTTTAACAATTTGCAAGAAGCGAGCATTACACATTGACTAATGCGATTACGTTTGGTTAAGAAATATAATTTCATCAAAATATCTTTAAAATACTTACTAGACATTATTCATATTCCGTCTTCATTTTGTTGCATTATCTTGTGTTCTGAATCCACAGAACGCTGTACTATTTTCCATTATTGTTGATTTGGAACAAATTACGGACATAGAACAAAACGACATTATTATTTATTTTTCGGACACACACTGAGTATTGCTTTATTCCTCGTCCACAATCTTCTAAGCGAACGACTCAATGCCATAGGTCAAAAAGGATGTGATATAAAACAAAACAATAGCTAAACATTACGTCACCTCAGTTGGACAAAGTTCTAACTGACTTTTTTTTGTTCAAAAGTCCTTTGATAGTAAAACCATTTATTTTGCTGATTTCTGTTACCAACTAACTAAATCCGCCTTACCCTATTCTGCAGCGTTTACAAAGATGATTTTCCATAATCTATTTAACGTTTTCTAATTTAAAGGTACAATAATGTGTAAAAAAATTTAGTTACTAATATAAGATTAGAAGGTAGCTTGGAATGACATTAGGGAAATGTAATTACATTTTTATGAAAATAATTAATATGCCCTAGCTGGATTCATATGGTTCTCTCAGCATGTTCAGGTTTGTTTTGAAATGGTAAGTACCTACACCTCTTACCTACTCAATTATTTTCCTTGAAAATACGTTAAACTAAAATAATTAACACACATTCAAACTCATAATCATAAATTGGTAAATAGGTTATAAGAAATCTTTTTTGTAAACTTAGACACCTCATTATCTCAGTTAAATATGAAAAAACGTTTAATTAAAAAATGGTTTGTTGAACAAATCAATATCGGCTTATGCTATCCACAAAAATATTAAAAAAAAATATATTACTAGTTCAGACCCAGAGGGGTATAAATAACTCCGATCTGGAAGCGAAAAAAGTGTCGTCATATAATTGTCTAACTATATCCACCAATGAAAACCTCTTAAAGTTTATGGAGTAAATTGTTTTTCACTGATGTATAGTATAATAAGTAGGCTGCGAATGAGAGTTTAACTGTCTATATATTGGCATATCTTTGATTTTTAGGTCCAATTTGTTTCATACAAAAAGCCCAAAGATATTGATCTAGTTAGTGTTTATTTTTGTTCAGACCTGTCAGTTTCACGGTCAAACCGGTCAATTTGCCGAATTCAGTTATAAAGTTTCATGTGAAAAATATTCTCCACAACACAGAGGAAAATACACCTACGTTTATCGCTCATAATAATAAACATGTTTGACAAAAATAGAAAACATTAAAAATGGTTTTTCGACCACACATTATAATCCAGTTCAAATTATTTAGGACTTGCGTCTTAAAAAACAATGTAAAAATAAAAGAGCATGCAAGGTCACCTGTCAAAACTGTTTATTTTTAAACAACTTCCATTGGGAGGGCTTACCTAGTATTTTTACACCAAAAGGAAAATGTAATAATATCAAAGAGAGATTATTTATGTAGGTACGAACTATTTTCCATTTTGATCATTTATCCTCCCAATGTGTTGAGATTTTCATAAACAAGGAAACATTCTGAATAAAGTATCGCATCAAAGGTTTTTTATGGAATCAATTTTTTCAACGTGTTTTTGTTGATAGTTCAAAATGATGGCTGCCCAGATCTGTGTATTTGCGGGTGTCTAAACAACTATTTTTATAGTGTCATATTCACAAAATGTGTATTTTATTATAACTTTTTGCTTACTGTTTATATATCAGATTGAATTCAGTGGAGATCATCTTGTTTAGGATGCTGTGCTGAAGATCAGTATTATTAGTGAGAGGAAGGGCTAAACCCGGGTCTTGAAGAGATTATGAGTATGATTTAATAGTTAATCTTGTAGATGGTTATAAAAAACTGTCTACCGCGATGTCACAAGATGAACGAATGCTAAGTACGCACTTGACTTATCCTCCGATCATGCCGATAAATTATAGCAAATTCTAATGATATACCGGTAAAACACATACAAAAACCACTTTTCATACATGTTCAAGTTGGTCGGAGCATTCCTTAGTTCCTCCTATTCTTAACATATTATGATATTATAATGTTTATTCCAAACATTTAGATGTTTCACGCGACATCGACAGCAGAATGGTTCAATATTTATCACATAGACAAAGTATTTATTCAAACCGCATTTTTTTGCAATTATTCGCGTCCAGTCTTAAAACGGTAGGTTTAGTGTAACCACAATTAGGTATATCTATCGTATTCGCAGTATCATTTATATTTATTAATTAACAATTCATTTCATTATAAAGTGCACCGCTATTTAAATTTTCACATCACATCAAAAGTTTAAAATTTTAGTATCGTATTTTTAAATTTAATATTGGGTATCTACAACATTGTTTTCTGAATAAAAAAAATGGTGGAGATATCATTTTTTTTTTTTACAATTGAATGATGCAGACCAGTGCAAGCCCAGCGTTCATATTACCTGAGGTAGATGTATAAATTACAAAGAAATCTTTTATATTTCAATAATATTATCATCAATTTTACAAAAAACTGTTTATTTTGAAACAAGTTTTGCTGTGTAATTATTACTACACCCTCTGAAGGCATCATCAAACTGTGGTAAAGCCACTTATTATTAAATATATCAAATAAAAACCAAAAATTAAAATGGAGTTCCGCATTTTAATATTAAAAAAAACTATGAAAATGAAAAATATAAACGGTACTTATGATAGGAAAACACAAAATAAATTCAATTAAAGGATCAGCTTTCAAGGAGGTTCCCTTTATTGAGTGGAGAGCGGGGCCACTCGGATACATCCACAACGATGTCGTTGGTTAACTTCCGTGCGCTGACCAGAAGCAGGCGAGTCGGTGGCAAACTATTGTGCGGAATTAGTGCACAAAATAACCGTTCTTTTTAGAATTGCATGATCAATCATGTTATAATGATTTATTTTTGTATTATACCATGTTGCACTACCTCCTTCTTTAGCCAACATTTTGGACAGCAACGTCCATCACCGGAGCAGATGTGTAAATAGTGTGGTGAAGTTTGTGCTTAGGTTCGTAGAGGTGATACAGTGCTGACAACTCCAATCCTCTAAGAGCTGGGATAGCTGTATAATTCAACATGGGTTTTTGAGTTTAGTTTTGGTGTAGCCATCAATTATCGGATGCCAAGAACTACTGAACTCTGGATTTTTATGAATTCCAATTGCCTCGGTAATAAGACGTGCTCAATATATTTTGGGTCTTCCTAGGACTTTAGGAACTAATCGGTCGGTTTAAATTAAATACACTGCAATTGCCGATTTGTATGAATGGTCGAGTTTACATGCTCGAAAGTGTTCTGATAGTATTTTGGAAATCTTCCGTTCTGCCTGGCCTACGATCTGTTTCAAGAGAAAGCTTGGTTTTCGCAGCTCAGTAAGTCTTGTATTTTCTGTTGTGGTACCGAAGACAGTTGTGATGCTTTTTTTTCTCAGTATCTTGGCAATTATATAATTGTGAACATAAGGCAAGAAAGCAAAGCCTTTTGGCTCTTGTTCAATTCTGTTTTCTTCATTTGGAGTAGATTTGGCTCTTTTGATTTGTCTTATATGTTTTGCGAGGTAACCATTCCGCTCTAATGCACAGCTGTGTAAGTCCTATCCAATTTTGGGTTTTTCACATATTTTGGTTGCTCGGGTCACCAGCGTAGGGATAAGTCCTCTTTTCTACGCTGGGTGGTCATGCGATTTAGCACGGAGATACCGATCCGTATGAGTTGGTTTTCTATACACGGGTTCTCTATAGGCTTCCATATTTTTTCACATCACCCCCACTTCTAGAAAAAGCAGGAATTTATCTTTTTTTTAGCTCCATTGTGAATTTAATTTTGATGTGGAGTGAATTAAGATGGCCCAGGAATTCATTCGGATTCTATGTCCCGTGATGGAATTTGATGATGGTGACGGTATCATATCTACATACAAAAGCACATACTTCACCACAAATATTTACACATCTGCCCTTATAGCATTTTACTTTTGCCCCGCTACTGTTCAAGAATACTTCACGAAACTCTATCCCAAGACCGCCTTCATCTATGGCACTCTTGGTATATGGTTGGTCGAGAAGGATCCAGAGTGCCAGTACCAATCGAGCAGCTTTGGAGCGAAGTCGAGTCAACAGGAAATATTCGAGCAACTGCTCCAGACGACAAAATTACGGGAGATGCTGATGGCAGATTTAGCTAATTTGAAGTAATCGCTGGTCATCATGTCTATCTTAACAAATTTTACAGATTCTTTCCTAAGAGCTGTATGGCGCCCATCTCTGTGAATCGGGTCAGATATTAATCTTTGTACACAATGTCACATATTTAACTGTTTATTGCTATCATTTAAATTATTTCCGTGCCTAAATGCTGTCCGAAACGTAGGCTTTAGAAAGAGGTAGCGTAACACGGCATATTACCCCAAAAATAAATCACTATAATACTTTTGGCCGTGAAAATCTCAAATCCTTTAAGAATAAAGATGATTTATTTATTTTTTTAATGCTGGGCTTGGAATAATAATAACAAAGCATTTCTATAGCGCAGTCTATCATTTCAAGTTTAATGTCAAAAATTGGTCAATAAGTAGTTGCTTATATGTTTTTTAGAAACTTTTGAGGGCTATAGATTGGTGTCTGTCCTAACGTACAAATTCACAACAATTTTTATAAACGGCTTTATTCCTAAAAAGATAATATATCTCATAAATATGCACATGGCTTCCGGTAACACAACATAATATTCAATCACGTTCAAACGTGATTGTCCGTTCCATTTCTTTCAAATATCCCACAGCCAAAACCGTTCATCAGCAGCAATATTTCGGGATATCCAATGTGCCCCTCGGAGCCTCTTGGAGTCTGGGTGATTCAATGTGAAGGCTTAATGCATATTCGATTAGATTGACGGCGGGAAGCGGAGGGGAGGAAGTAGGAAGTGCGATATAGGGAGTAGGAAGGAGGAAGGGGAATCCCTCGCTGCGGGTTCTATAGTCATTACCAGACTGGCAATGAAGCAGAGTAGGTAAGTGTTCATGGGCGCACTCCTTTGGGGAGTCTCGCATGAACGGATCAAAAAATTACATCAATCTTATTAAAAAAAAAATCCGAAGATTGAAGTTGTGGATAACTTCAGTAGGTATCGTCCTGGGTATCACCATTCTAGTTTAACTGTCCGGAGCCAGTGGGGCTATGGCATTCCCAATTATTGGGGTAAGGTGGAGCTCCGGTAGTATTGGTCACTTGTTTAGCATTTTAAGTTTAGGGTTTCATTGATTTTGCATTACCTGCCAACGAGTTGATGAAGTTGAACCCATCTTCAAATTAATAAGCGTTTGTAGATAGTAGGTATTGCATACAATTATTTTGGTTAACGACGCGCTACATTGATAAATTACTCCGGGTTCTACCACTTTGAAGATTAGTATTCATATTCAAAAGTTTTAGCGTAGATACTGAAAGGAATATGTGAGGCTACGTACAGCATTTACCAACACAATATTTTCAGAAAGATGAAACCGTTATACTTTTGGGATCACTGGCTTTTATATCGTTTAATGCCAGATCTTTAATACGGTTTGGTGACAATATCTGAATTTAGGTCTTTGGCAATGGCAATACTGAAGAAATCTACCAATTTAAAAAGATTCGTCTGCGTTTAACTAACATATCAGTGGGAGGTACCTACTCCCATGAGCTTACATCATTAATTACACTACAGAACTTGAATGAATGAATATAATGATAGCAAGTTATGAAAAGAACATTAAAATTGTAAAATTGAACACCTAGCATATTCAAAATATTTTAACAACTTTCCGATAAATTTTAAATTTATAATAATAGTAATAATTTGTATATTAATACATGTGCACATATTTTTTTAAATATTTTGAATGGCCTTCCCAGGACTAATCCGGTACCGCGTGTAGAATCAGGATGAGGAACCTTCGCTGCATAAAGGCTGTGTGGGGAGTGGTTTATTACTGTATGGCGTTTACTCGATACGTCCGACTACAGATTGGTTTTAACTATTAAAGTAAATGACTATGGGTTCGGAAGTTGCAATTTCTATCTAAATCACTGGGCGGTATAAATAATGAGTATGATCTCACATATTATCAACCCCAGCAGAGATTTAATTAAGTAGTTAAATTAATTGTGTACGATCTTACAAAAAATAACGATGACGCGGTTAAGACTTTCATTAATTATTTTTCAATCTTATAAATATTTTTACATGAAATTATATTATTATTACTTATAAATTTATAAAATTTAAATTTAAGTAATGGGAGCCTATGTAAGTGTATAACTATAAGTCACTGCGTGTGTGTGGGTAAATTATCCAAATATTAGCATTTTGCGGGATCAATTTATAATTTTTTTAAGTTATAAAAATTATAATAGTTCTAATGTACTAATAAGTTGAGTTTACGTAAGCTAGGTTAAAATATATTGTATAAATAATTAAATTTATTAACATAATAAAGTTTAAAATTTGTAACCCAGCCACAACAATTATATTACGTAATATTTAAAGTTATTGCAATGAAGTATTTGATGCAAAATATCATTGAAACATAAAATTTCATGATATTTTTAAAAATTGAATAACAAGCAAGCACAATATAATCTACATTGTAAGCTTATGGTAACATTATATTTTATTCAAGATTGCGGTGAAAAATTAAATGTGAATTATTCTTTTACGTAGTGTAATATTTAACTAATTATTTGAATTCGTTATGAACTTAAAATAGTTTTTTTAATTAGTTATTAGAAATAGTTCTTAAAATAGGGTTTTCATTGACGTGTTGTTAATTGTTTTTTTTATTATTATTATCTACTTCTTACTTCTAAAGTAATTCCTTTGCGTTAAAGAGAGAATGTGTAAAACATTAAAATCAATTATTAAAAATTCTTGACGTAAAATATGCCTCCAATTAATGTTATTTAAAAAAAAAAAAATATTGTAAATTTTTCTGTGTCAGTTTGTTTAAAAAGAATCAACAACCCAGACATAATGTACAACTCGAGCCAATTCTAGGAAGAACTGAATAAATAATAATATTTACCATTTGATACATAAAATATCATAACAGGAATTGACGAACTCAAAATAATAAACAAAAATGTTTATCTAACTTGTGTCATGATTTGAAATGCCTGAAAAATGTTTTATGGTGTGTATTTGTAAAAACGACGAGCAATAAAATAAATTATTTACGCCCTTTTCAGGGGCTTATATTATATAAAAAGGAAAATTATACTGTATTTATTGCACACAACTAATCTGCCAAAAACATTAAAGATGTTTACTGACTCAGTCTAATTATTTCCGTCAATAAGTATTCTGGGCAATGAGAGGAATATCCACGGTAGGTAGTTAGTCCCAGAGTTTTTTGCACTGAAATAAATACCGACTTCTAGTGTTACGTAGTGGAATCTGAAAGCTTACCAATGCAATCAAATGCAACATTTTGAATTTTAGGTAAAAATTAATGAATATCCTTCTGTCTGAAAAAATAAGCATATAATTCAGATTATTTAAAATAATGTCACAGTTTAACAAAATTGCTGAAATACCCATTTTTAAATATATAAAATGTATCAATTTATATTGTATTTTCGATGGCTTGTACATAAATTTCAAATAATTGTCATACAATTATTTATAATTTATTTTTTATCCCTCTCCGCACAGCATAGTTTGCATACCTAATAGAAACAAAAGACATAAAATTCTAATATTATGTGAATTTTTTTTTGTTTCTCAAGGAGCACCCTTTACCAGCTTTCACAAATCTGTATTTGTTTGTAACAAATTGATCTTTTGCTTTTTAGGAGACTTTAGAACGTATGAGTAGTAACCCTGATTTTAACCCACACAAATAAGATAAAAGTCCTCTAAGTGGTATTAAAAATAAAATTTATTGTGATAAAAATTTTAAAATAAGTTTTCATGTTTTATTTCTTAAAGTAAATTTCACTGTATAAAAGTACAACTTCTAATAGCAACATTTTTCATAAAAATCTGACAGATTTTTATCCACAAAAAGCTGATGTCAAAGACATAATATTACTTTACGGGAAAACGTTTAGCGAGTGAAAGTTTTCAAATTAATTTGAGTGCCTACAGATTAAATTATTAACAAGCTGTCAACTTGGAATCTCACAAATGTTTTGGGTTTATCAAAATACATAGATAAATAATTGAAGTTGAAAGAGGACATTTTAGTGTTTAAGGAAAGTTTCAACCTTTTGAAATGAGGTACTCAAATAACCATATTAAGAATTGTAACTATTTAACTTAAATTTTCTGTGCCTACCTATTTCTAATTATCATTGAATTTTTTTTAATGTTTTTTTAGGTTAGTGGAAAGGTAAAAAAAAATGTAAGATCATGTAAAAAAACCTTTTTGGTGTGAATACCGTACAAGAGTCTTAACTGTTCACTAGACCCAACTAAGCCAGTGGGATTATCCGTAATTCTTAATTGGGGGAAGGAAATGGGGAAGCACCTGGCTATTGCTATCTGTTCTCCAAGCATAGTTAAAACCATTTCAAACGAAAATTCCATATGCCTACTACCAGTATTTGATTTGGGTATCGTTGCGATTAATAACGTCTTCTTCACACTTGAACAGAAATAGCACAAAACTACGCTATAGAGATGTTTTATTTATTATTTTATTATTATTATTATTTTTCGATTATTCTGCTATAGTGACCATTGTTATATTATTATTTCTTATTTATGACATATTAACCTTAAAGAACCACTGTAATTTAATAACCCAAATATATGTACCTACCTTGACATTGTGTACCTAATTTTGTATAAATTCTGTAACAAAAGAATTTCAATTGCCACCCTGAAGATGTCCATAATAGGACGAAACCGGTAACTGGTAAAATAAACAAGTGGAAATAAGTTAAAAAATGTTTTATTTTCTATTTTAATATTATTAAAACATTTTGTCTTTATTTAGACTACAACATATTTTAACAGAAACGAGTGTATAGGACGGTCTGGGGGATAACGTCCTGTCTTATTTTGTCAAAATCTCTATCTTGCAAAAAATGTAACTGCTAGCCCACCTTGGTTCTGGGGTTTCAAGGTGGGGCTTTCATATATACACTACAGATATCTGTCGGATATGTCTTTCATCTCTGAGATCTAATAACTAAAATATGACATATACGAGTATGTCTTGCAGCTAGAACCATCACATATTTATATAGCTCATTACGTTTGATTGAGATATTAATTATTGACTCTTAACACTAGATTCATAACCTTATCTAAGAGGAACATTATTCATAAACATTCGTCTCACAGACGACTAAATTTAAGTAACGAGTTTTGGGGTACTTGTAAATAAAATAAATAAATTAAGTATGGCACTCTTTAATATGTTTAATTAAGTAACAAAAAAAATAATAAACGAGTTAAAATTAAATTTCATCGCTACATTCCACACACATGAGGCCATGATGGTCCATGCACATATACTTTTTGCATTGCTTGCATTGGAACCTTGTCATATGCCGTTTATAATCACAATAACCACAAACCTTTTTTGAGTACCACTTTGACCAGGTGTGGCAATGGTAGGCATTTCATCTAAAACTTCGGCGATTTTCCTTTTTAGGCATCTCTTCAAAGTTGGCATTTCGTGTCTTTTACGTAACCATGTCGTTATATATTCTTCGATATCACTGATTTCTACATCCTTTTGCTGAATGGTAAAATCATCATCATCAGAATCAGATAAACGATTCAAATAGTCATCAATTTGCCCATCATCCATTCTTTAATAAAATAAAAAGATTTGATGTAAAATACACACAATAATACATTTCGAACGATAAAATAAGATGTAACTATAAATAATAACTCATATAGAATAATATCATATACTTACTTTTACTCTGTATAACCAGAACTAATCAAAAACAATGTTTTCAAAATAACTTGCAGTCTCTTCAAAAGTTACACTATTCATAAACATTCGTCTCTCAGACGTTCAAAGGTCTATAACTTGTCCACAAGACTTCACTGCGAGGCAAACGCACCCGCGTTACTAATGAACAAGCGATCTAGGAAGGTACTTGAGAGGTCATCATTCTATCTCTTTCAGTCGAGATACTAGAAACAAATTTACGTTTTGCGCGGACTGTGAGACGAATGGTTATGAATCTAGGGTTAATAAGATAAAATAAGAAACGAAAGAAAACAGACAAATAAAAAAACATTTGGTGGTGACCAACTAAAATTGTGGGTCTCTACTTTATCCCTGATAGCGATTAATTGAATAACAGTAATTCCTTACATCTTCTAGCCATCGAAACTCTCGGGGATTAATAAAATAAATCACTAAGATAATAAAACCTGGCAGTACCAACAAAACAAAATGACATCCATCTAGTAGTGAGTAAGATTAAATAATAATGGGTCCATCGCGTCTCCTGAATAAATCAGCCATATCCTTTGTACGTTAATTGCGTTCCTGATTAAAGTCTGCATTTGTCCATCAGTTTCTTTTGAGTCCTAAGCGTTCGCATTTCCACTGCGATCACTTCACTACTTAATTTGATCGTGTAACTGGGATTGATGCAGATGTATTTAAAGTTACCATAATGTATATTCCCTACATTCATCATTGTGAAAAAGTAAGTAATACATTGATTTAGTTTATAATATTATATATAATTATGTTACCGATGTAAAGATACGACAAATTCCGTGGCAGATAAACACTAAAAATTCACTAGGTAAAACTTAACGCCAGAGCAAAATTATGATGTGAAACTCGTAATTAACTCATAGTGTAAAGACAGGGGAGCTATGCGCCACCCGGATGGGCAGCGTTGTAAAGCGATTTAAATGAATAAATTGTGAAATTACACAAATTAATCAAATAAAATTTACTTGCGCACGTTTGGATTTGAATCCTCGAGACTTACCACTCTACCACGGAGGGATATACAAAAAAAACACACACACACAGTACCGTTTAATAGTTTTTTAGTATAAGAATTTTCCAGTTTTCCAAGTTTTTTTTCAATAATAATGTCTTTTATCAGTAAACATGTGTTTGAAAATCGATAACTTTTCTAATATGAGCATAATATTTAAGTTTTAGAAAAAAGTTATAAATCTGGCATATTCAATTTACCAGCAAATCAAAAAAAACCTGTGAAAGAGAACCTAAAACATTGTTATAGATGGAACAGAATTTTTTTTTTCATAAATATTTAATGATTATTTAGCCCTATATTTTAAATAAGATCTACCGAGTGTGATATGCGGTACGGAGGGAGAGTCGGTTAGATCGTCAATTATTACACTTGTTATTTTTTTAATGATAAACTAATGTTTATAAGACTTTTATGCATAGCACAATAAACATTATAAGGTTTTTTATGCATAGCACAAAGGATAACAAATTGTTATAAGCAATAATTAGTCGCCTGAAATATCATGATCTTTCGGTACAACTCGGGAGATATTTTAAATTTGTATTGATATTTCAGGCGACTAATTATTGCTCATAATAATTTATTACACTTGTATGTCGTTGTACTTTTTAGCATGTCAATAGGTGTGTCAAGCGATATGCCTCAAAAAGTTTAAAGGGTAACTTAAGATTTAGAAATTATTGTCTTCATTAAATTACAAAATATTGGTGGGAAACTTTAGAAATACGTTTTTTATGCAGTTAGTTAGGTCGTTTATCATGAGAAACTGCCGCTTTTATGCAGTTGGTAAGGTGTATTACCATGCTAAAATGCCGTTTTTATGCAGTTATTAAGGTCGTCTACTATGGGAAACTGCCTTTTGTATTTTAAAAAACTTCAAAAGAACCACAAATCGCGTGAAAAAAACACGTTTTGCGAAAATTGATAAAATGCACGAAAACGCACATTGCATTTTTTTGGTCTCAGCGCCCTTGAAAGTGATCTTTCATGAATACGGCGCTATATACATTTGCCATATTATAATTTTCCGATTTTATGTCCGGGTTAAATCTTCCCCAAAGGAAAAACTAAACCCTTCCACACACTTTTCCACAAATGATCATCTAGTCAATCAACATTATGAAAGTGCATTATACAAGCAAAATAAATACAAAACAATACAAGAACAACACGTCAACTCACCAGAGATCAAATGGGAAAATAATTCACCGACTCCAGATATTTTCATATCAGAGGGTTTGGCTCGGTAGAACTCCTAACAGGGCCTGTAAATCCTACTGATCCCTCAACATAAATATTAAAAAAATCTTTCGTTATCCTACATGTATTCAAAATGACCGACTTTTGCATCTTTATGTATAAATTTTTTGATAGATCTAATACGCTTTTTTACTAAAACATTTTTTGGGGTCTTAGACTATCCATGTTCATCTGTACAGATGACATAATAATAATAATAATAATTATTATTATTATTACATGTATCCATGAGGTTTACTTCATCTTTCCTCTCCATTCCTATGTTACTAGTATTTCTTCAACCTATCCTATCTGTTCAGTTGAATTCTCGGTGTTCAACATGCTATAAATCACTATACGTAAATCACGCAATGGTTTGTTACTATCCTTGATTAAAAGCCAATGGTTTTCTATGAATTCCCTTTCTCATCAATGGATCGTGTCCGATATCAATTTGTTCTTACTTCGAAGAGATGAGTGAAATGAATGCATGCATACTTTTTTTAATGTCAAAAAGCGATGAGAAACTCCGTACGAAATAAATGGTAACCGCAATAATCTGTTTTAAACAGTGTGAAATTCTAATAAAACCTTTCATTATAAAGTAACGCAGACCCGTGAAAAATATTCGAGATACTGTAATTAATATTTAATGCAATTTACCTACAAACCACAAATCATTGCAAAATCAAGAAATCTGAATTTAATTCTCAAGGTTGCCTCATAGAAATTAAAAATTGGGTAATAACTTTTTCGAAATTTAAACATAAGAATTTTATGGTGAATAATATTATTTTAAAGGTAGGTACTTCATCGCTTGTCCGAATTTGAAATCTTCCATTGGATTGATTGTTGCTTTGCTTCACCATTTTATCCATGGCACCATGATTCGTCACTGAATAAATACTTATGTATAAAAATCCCTGAAAGGGATTCATTCGACCTTGGTTAAAAATTTTGAGTAATTTTGAAACTCTGTTCATGAAAATCAGCAATGGTAAAAAAAAACGACGACCACACAAAACAAGAGTCACCAAAAAGGACGACTTTTCCAGCACCGTTCTTGGAACGCTGGCGCTGGCTGGTGAAAGGTATTATATAATATGGTTTATACTCGTATCTGTCTACCACAGTGGTGTAGTTTATTGCTTTGTTAATCAAAGGCGTTATTATGAGCCCGCCGGATTGGATAAACCGTATAATGAGTTCAATAAATACGTAAATCGGACTACACGTCCGAGGGATACTGCGAGTGTCCGGTGTTATTGGGGGGAGTGGGGTGGGGATTGATAGCACAGCAGAGGTAGCCTGATTCCGAGTGGGTGGTGCGCGTTGCAGGGGGGGACTATCTAAATTTATATTATTATCTAAGGAATTATAACAAGACAACAATAATAATTTGCTTATTTTCGACAAATAAATTAATCGTCAAAAGATCTAATAGTTTTTTTTTGTATAATTTCAGCATCGCTTTGTATTTGTTGTGTCAACATCTGAATTCTTGTGTTAACCGCCAACAACGCCTGGAGGGCTTTATTATATAACATAAACTTTTTTTAAACATTTTTTCTTGATAAATAATTACAATTTGCACCTCAGGTAGAGTACATTACCAAATCTAAAATTAGGTTTTGAGTTAATGACAAAGAAAACGTAAAATTTCAATAATTATTTAAAAAAAATTATTCATGCGATCATCAGAAGCGAGGAAATCCACTAACATTTCATATTAAGGCTAGTAATATAATTATTACAAATTGTCATTATTTTTTAACGTTACTAAAAAATAGATACGTATTAGTTGTTTTGTTTTTGGTATGAGTTTTGTTATATATCTACGGATTGACATAAGAGAAGAAATGAAAATTGTAATACTTTGAACAATGGCCGAGGTTTCTATTTCTAAAAAAGATATTACATTTTACAGATTACGTCAGATATTATTGTATATAATGACTAGATAACCAGAATAATGCTAATTCCTCAGAATTTAAAACATATTTTTAAAAAACCTAAAATATGGACCAATTAATACGGCTTCGTGACTTATTTATTGACAGCTATTTGATAAGAGTGGATATTTAATTACATCTCTGATTCAACAAAACGAGCGGTAGATTCAAAAATATGTTTCTTAGTCCCTCCCCGATGAACCAGACTTATTATTATTTCATCACGAAATACAAAATAATATTAATAATAAAGCTCCCTGCAATAAGTTGCGTCATGTCGACGGCGCCGTACTTCAGTTTTAATTGAATTTAAATTGCTTGTACGTTTAGAAACACAACCGTATTTAAATCTGGGGAGGTTAAATTAACAGCGAGTCGGATGTGTGGAGTTCTAATTGGGAATAAATATTATTTTTGGAGTTTGGGTGGTTTTCAAGATAAACTTCGAAAGGATCGGAGATAAATTATTATTACTGAACTATTTTAACTGGGAATCACCAAAAGGAATTAGTTTTGTTCAAAAATAAAATTTTCATTATTATTTTTTTAGACAAATAATATTTTAAAAAGCCTTGAAAAATGAAATGTAAATGTAATGTATTATACATACAAGACACGCGGAGAGAAATCGACTTTTGCGCTAACGATAAAATGAACAGGCCCTTCAATGTTTAGGGAGATGCAATAAATAAATAAATGTAAGAATATTTAATTGATTGCATGTACAACAATATTTTACGTGCAAATCTAAATGTGACTTGTAATTTATTCTATTCATAATTAAATATTCACCCAGCGCCATAATTATTCCATCTTATTCGGATTCTTTGTTTTTAACATCACGGCATGATAATACTAAAAAGTTGAAGAAAACGTTGTAAAAAACCTCACCATTCCATATTTAAGTGGATAAAATAAAATAAAATTATGAAAATCTATTTAATTCATAGGTCCTAAAAAAATTTTCGTTAAAAAATCAAAAGCTTTTTGGTGTGCGACAACAACTTTAGCCATCTAGATTTAAATAAACTCCTCTGCCACACAGCAAGCCCAATACTGTCTCCATCACAATAAAATAAGGGTATTTTAAAAATCTCACTATACTGCATAATATGTAATGCCTCGGGGGAAACCTCGGGACATTATCTCAGGATTTCATTTTCATAGAAACCAAGCTTTGTGTCGTTTGTAAGAAATTGCCACCGGCAATAAGCTTGCCTTTATACCACCTGATAATGAAATATTCATCTTTATAAATAGGTTAAAAAACATAATACTCGTATTACTTAAAATACATAAAGCATTTGGAAAAAGAAATTGAAGTACATTACGACTAAAATATACAATCAAATGATAAAATTAAATCAACAAATTTAAATTTTTGACTGAAAGTTGCATCATCAACAAAGGTGGTGCACTAATTAGTCCACTCACACCAATCTAAATTTAAACTTATTTAATCTTATCCCATTATTGCGAACAAAAACTAATACCAACCTGAATTACATAATTCAAGTTGATATTACTTTTATTCAGGTTGATATTAGGTATATCCTTGCTTCCAAATTATCAAAAAATGAATATGTCGAAATTAACTCTAGTGTTAAAATAAAATATTTATAAACCAGTCTGTCTCGACACACGATATCCTTTATGAGGCATTGTGCATTGAGGCAATGTGATTAAAGTACCCAATGAACTGAACAAAAAATTATAACATTGTAGCTGAGTCGACAATGCGTCGGAATATCACAAGCCCTATTTTACCTGTAGGTGCTTAACTTTAGATGAAGATGAGGTGCATAGTAAATAATGCTTACGGGTATGTTTATAACATGTAAAATACATTTCAATAAATAATAAATAAACCTACTGTTATTTTTCTTAATAAATTTATTGAGTAAAACCTCAAATTGTAATATTTAATTATTGAAGACAATATTAGCGATTTCTCAACGAAAATCTGAAACAGAAAAATCAGAAAAGGATACGGTCACATCTAGGACACGAATCCGGGACCCTTGTCTTTCCGGGTCCTAGATGTGACCGTATCCTTTTCTGATTTTTCTGTTTCAGATTTTCGTTTAGAAATCGCTAATATTGTCTTCAATAATTAAACCTACTTTTCAATGGAGAACCCAGGTGAAGAGCAGGTATAATGATGGATGGACATAGGAAATTAAATAAGGAGGTGAAATGGTTCAAGTTTCAAACGTTTTATTTAATACTTTAGTTGTACGTGCCAAGGTCACCTCTTCAAGAAATGTTGTTAAAATAATGGAGATTTCTAATTAAAATTGCTTCAGAACGTCTTTGTGAGGTAAGAACACTTTCATCTTCATCCCTTTCTTCTTCACTAATTCAATTAAAACTATCCTCTCAATACTATCTTGGATTGGGTATTTGGGTAGGTTTCTACTGTGAAACAAATTGTTAAAGCCCATTGAACGGATAATCCCTAGAAATGTGAAACTTACATCGCTAATTCAGATAAGACCTATCAAATCCTACCATTAAAATTTATTGCCAAGTGCTTACAAAATAATGTCTTAAATAAGTCAAGTTCACCAGATGCACTTCAGAAGAGTTTGACAAATCTAAACGCTAAATCTGGGTACCCGACAGGCTGGAGGCAAACAAGGTGACAAACTTTTGGACACCGGGAGGGTTCGACCGTGTCCTGAATAAACTTCGACATCATTCGTACATTGTTCACCGGTTAGCCGAATAACCAGACCCTGCGTAAAAAAATACTGTAGTAAGGTAATGGTTTGCAGCGCAGTTCTCTGTGGGACTTTTCTGCGCATGGTGTGAATGTTCGTTTCTAAACGGTCCGTTAGCATTCACTCATCGTTCACGTATTCGTTCACTGCAGTTTGTAAAATATAGAAGTGTGTAAATACTGAATTAAAATTTTCGAATTTGGAAATATTCAAATCCGGCCTTTTTTCACCCGATTTGGGAAACGCAGTTAAGTTTTTTTAAATTTATTTTTGTGGTGTTGTGATAACTCCTTCTTTAGCCAACGTTTCGGACAACGTTACAGTGTCCATCATCAGAGCAGTTGTGTGAAACCTTGGCGAAACGTTGGCTAAAGAAGGAGTTAGCGCAACAAGGCACAATTCCCCAAAAATAAATAACAAAATTACTTTTTGCCTTGAACATCTAAAATCATATTTGCAGTTAAGGTTGTTACTCAGCGAGAAATTGTGGGAAGAGAGAAAAGGGGCCGTTTATTCATAAGCTTAAGATAATTTTATTTTTATTTTTATTATTTATTTATTTATTTAAACGCCCTGAAGGGCTTCTACGTGAGTGACAACATAATGTTTTTATTTTATTTTTTAACAAAAACAAAAAAAATAACAAAAACAAAACCTATAAACTAAAACTTAAAAAGTTAACATAATGTAAGGTACATATAATTTTCCACTTAAATGTACCTAATATAAGAAAAATAAATAAAATAAATAAACAAGTTTTTAAAGTGCAGATGGTATAAAATTTATATAAATTAAGAGTGTCTGATCAATTTCACCCAATGTGAGATAAAATTGACTTTATTTTGAGCCCAAGGATACGCCCACAATTAACTTCTATATATTTATCTCTTCAGTATAGACCTTTGAGGCCCAGGAATAATACACTCTTGGGGGATAAAACAGGTCTGAAATTATTATTCGTCGATATACCTGAACCATGAACAACTTGAGGCTGTGAGGAACAAAAACAATTAAAAAAAAATTGTAATTCAAAACAAATAATATTACAGACATCCTTTCCAAAAAACATCCCCAGGCTTGTACTCCCTGTTTTTGACAATCATGTTTGATAAACAAGCTTTTACGTCTTTGTATTACGTAGACTTATTTGTTGATTTTTCTGATCAGAGGGATTAAAGATCCAACAGAAAAAATTTCTATCTTTGGGGATTTTGAAAAGGGTTTTTTTTTAAGTAGGCACATTTATTTGAATTTCATTTTTTTTTTTCGTGAATTAAAGAATCGTTAAATGAATTACTGAAATGGAATTTCGGAGGTGAAAATTAACCCACTCCACGTCCTCTGATTGAGCTGAAACTCGGCCGATAAACTCGTTGTTGATGACGATGCAATCTATCTAACTTTTGATGTTACTTACTCACAGATAAGCGCACAGTTTTGGAACACATTATACAAAATTACAACACTTAGTATATGAAATAAATCCTGGTACGACAAACTTAGAATTTGGTTTGAGTGATTGATCGGTTCACTCATTTTAGTCATTTCCAAGGAAGGAAGGTTCAATCCCCAGTCAAACAAAAAAAAATATTAAATACATCTATTAATGAAATATAAGACATATTCAGAAAATCACCCAAAATATATCTTATCCTTCCTCCATTGTGATCTCCATATTTAACAGTCCCTCTTAAGTGGTTTGTGTTTTCAAATGCAGCACGGAGATCACATATCTACGAGGTAAGTAATCGGTATATATATATAAGTCTTTATTCCATTTAAAAAAAAATTAAATACATTGTTCAAAAATACCCCCCCACATATTTAAAAATAATTTAAATGATTATATTGTCGTCTATAACAAAATTATATTTTTTTTTTCAAAAAATAAAACAAAAATTGTCTGTGCTGTGTTTGACCTTAATATGACGATTGTTTTGCATGATTTTTTTAAACTAAAGATTCATAGTTATTTCACACTGCCACTACCAAATATATTAATGGTTTTTGCTAATTTAAAAATAACAATTTAAAAAATATGAATGACCTACAGATATGGGATAAACAACGGAAGTGATGGATTTATTGGTTTTTAAACACATTTTCAATTTGAACCATTGAATGGATAATCAACACTCTGTCATAGGTCACCCCAAGTGGTCAGCTACGGTTGGTATGTTAGTTTTGCATACATTTATTAATTCATATTCCTTTCTTACAAATTTAATTTACTTATTCCATATTATACTGTCTCAGTAGAGGTACAATCATAAGGAGGGAATCAATAATTGGTTTTATTTTTGCCATATAATACTTATGTACAAACTGATTAAAGAGTTCTGAGAACTCGGAAACACTGGAATCATGACACACCGTTTGAGGATAGTTAAGAAAAATTGAATTGTGACGGTTTCGATCACTTTTTCAAGGCATTTCTGAACTGGTAACCAAAAAAGCTTAAATCTTAAAATGTTTTTGTTCTCGCACAAAGGCGACACGTACAATTTTTTTCAGCGTGTGAAATGACAAACATGATATAGATAAAACTTCATATACCATGGCCGAGTTTTTAACCTGCGATTTCAGGAACTTTTAACTGAGAATTTTTTACCACTTTGCAACGTAGGTCATCAAAAAACTCAACTCTTTCGTCAAGTCATAACCTTATAGCCAGCGTGTAGATAAACTATCATTCTTTCCCGCACTTTAAAGATCATAAAATTGTACCAAAATTAAAACCATAGCTTCATCACAAATAATCACACATTTGACAACTTCAGTGGTTAAGTGGTTACAATGACCCCAATACTGGTATAATATTTTACCCCGATTGGGGATTTTGTAGTTTCACTAACTCAAGATGGTTAAAAGCAGTCGGGCCCATATGCAATACTCACATGGGAAAAAAATAAATATGATTAATATGGGTATTATTGCTGGCCACACCACTGGTTCCAACATCACCGCAATCTTCAATCAACAAAATCAAAGCTATCACAAAAATGTGACACGTGATTGACGTGCCATAACAACACAATCGCCAAAATAATATCCAGAGCGAGGAATTTCGCGCAAAACTGACAAAGGACTGCAATTATTTTCAAATTTATATTTCTAAGGGGGGAAAAACCACCTGAGCGATTTGGAAACAGAAAGGGATTCATGTGACAATCTTTCTGACGTAAAGTCATATTGTTATGTGTGTAGATTTTTTTACTTCAGTGGCCCAAAACAAATCAATCAGTCAGTGTTCGAGTTTTATTTATAAGTCAAGTTTTTGAAGAGTTATTAAAAAAATTGTGATGGATTATGTATTATTAATCGTGTTATTATTATTCAAAGTAGGTTACGTTATTTTCACTGCAGGTTTTTATAAATGTGAATATTGCTTATTAATCGTGTTATTATTATTCATAGTTGGTTACGTTATTTTCAATGCAGGTTTTTATAAATGTGAATATTGCTTATTAATCGTGTTATTATTATTCATAGTAGGTTACGTTATTTTCACTGGAGGTTTTTATAAATGTGAATATTGCTTATTAATCGTGTTATTATTATTCATGGTAGGTTACGTTATTTTCACTGCTGGTTTTTATAAATGTGAATATTGCTTATTAATCGTGTTATTATTATTCATAGTAGGTTACGTTATTTTCACTTGAGGTTTTTATAAATGTGAATATTGCTTATTTATCGTGTTATTATTATTCATGGTAGGTTACGTTATTTTCACTGCAGGTTTTTATAAATGTGAATATTTCACCTACTGTCAGGAGCCAGTGAGATCATTGGGAGGGGGGGGGGGGGAAATAAAGGAAGTTTGAGAAGTATCCGGTTATTCCTAAAATTTACCAAACACGATCAAAACCAATTATTATTTTGGTAAACTAATGTTTTAAGACAAGGTTTTTTTATGCTTAGCACAAAGGGTAACAATTATTTTTACAAGCAATAATGAAATAAAATAAAGTTGGTTGTTTTCAGGTGAAAAAATGTAACAAGCAGTAATTGTTGAATGAAACACTAGTATATATTGAATCATTTCGCGGGTAAGAAATAAGCCGCCATATCTCAGTGGTCAGAGCTGTCGACCGGAAATCGAAGGGACACGGGTTCGAGTCCCGTTGGCGTCATGTATCTTTTATCAGGAGATTTTTCAATGTGGATGAGTGTTTCAGGCGAATAATTATTGCTTGTAAAAATAACGATTAAAACCATTTAAAGCGACATTTTATAGTGCTTTTATATAAGTAGAAATACATTATTACTCACCGATACTTTCAATAGAATTTCTTAATAATTTTTAAAATTTTGATTGATATTATAAGAAAATTACGAGGCAAAGGTTTCGTGGTGGGAAGAAAGGTGTTTTATTCAAAAATTTTGAAGGGGAATGAGAATACATTGACAGGCATCTGAAAAGTTTAAGAATTTTATATAATAGAAAACTATATTTTTCCAGACATTATGGATTGACTTCATTTCGATTAACCTAACCTTGGAAAACTTTGCCGTTAAAAAAAACGCTCTTTTAAATACCTTGTCATATTTATTTATTTTTGAATTTGATTGAACCTATTCGATTTGCGTTCACCTTTATAAAATTGAACCCATACCGATTTTCAACAAAAATAAAATTTACCTTTGAATGCTTTTGTCAAGAAATATTCAATTCACGCGGTATTATTATTTTTTGTGAATATTTTTACAGTCAAAGAAAAACATGTTTGTCCTTAAAAATGAATTTGCAATGGAGACGAAATTGTATAAAAATACTTTGACTACGAGATACAAAACAAAGAATATAATGTTTAAGCGTTTGTGATACCAGATATAACATTTAATAAATTCACTTCGCGCCGGCACAAATAGATTTGTTAATTTATTATAAAGTGTTAGTTTAACTACGAAACGTTTGACATTGCATATTACGCGTTATCAAAGTGCTCCGTGCCGTTTTCTTTACCTATTTATTATGTTGCTAGTTTTAAAAGAGAGTTCCGTGAAAGACATACAATATAGTATAGATATTGAAGTTAATCAAATAGCACCTACAGTTAATTTTAAAATATTTTTGTACAAATAGGTACTGAGAAGGATGCAGATATTTGTGAAACTATTGAAAGAGTAACGTTAATTATTATTTTTTTTTAAATTGACTCTAGATCAGGCAATATTTGAAAATCTCCCACGACTATTAAACCAGTAATAAAACTACATTTGGAAAAATAAACTACATTTATGTCTCCATCTTACAAAATTCTCATTAACAACATTGAACGAAAAAAATTTTTTTTTTACGTTTTATAAATTTTAAATTAAATATCCCTGTCGAAGACTTAAAATACAATTTCTTATTAAATACTCTAAAAATACATACATTAGAAGATAGACGTAAAATAAACAATTTAACGTTCTTATTCAAAATACTTAACTCTAAATTCGACTGTTATGAACTCCTGCAACTTATAAACATACATACACCCACAGTAGCAACACGACAAAATACAATATTCTACAGCAGCACACATAAGCGTAACTACATTGCCCACTCTCCGATACAACGACTTCACACCATGGGAAATCATTACTTGGGTGATGTTGACATATTCAATACCAACTTGGCAAGTTTTGTGGATCATTTAAAACATTTATTTCAACAATACTCCTAAACACATCATGTAAACCTACAAATAGCTGTAATTTTCTGTTTTTGTTTCTTGTGTTTGTAATTTAAATGTAATTTTATTCTAATTTTTTATGTTTCAAAGTATCTGTCAAATTAAAATTATACTACTAACCATGTAAAAGGCCTCTAGGCGTTAAATAAATAAATAAAAATAAATATAATAAATTTATTTTGCAACAAAACTCCACAACTTCCTTACCTGGATAAAATAAATAGAAAAGTTGAATGACTACAAATCATAAATAAAAATCTGACCAAAATAGATAAAAATACACAAACGAAAAGAAAAGAAAAAATGAAAAATAAAATAGAATTAAATAACTAGTTCACCTCAGTGACACCTTACTGAGAAGGACTAAGAAATACCATTACTATAAATATTTTCACTATAATATTTTATATGTACAATGTTTTAAGTAGTCGCTAAAATAATAAAAAACAAATAATAAAAAAAGTAATTGGCAAATGTATCTTTTGCCGTAAAGTTAGCCGAGGAATTGAACTCACGATGCCTGGGTAGGAACCTGACGCGATGCCGACTCAGAACTGACCCTTAAAATTTAAATAATTATCCGAGATAGGCATAATAAATTATAGTGTAATAATGTTGGGGTTTTATGCCGCGTTGCCCTACCTCCTTCTTTAGCCAACGTTTCATACAGCATTACAGTGTCCATCATCAGGGCAGTTGTATGAGATAATAACTGTTTATGTGTACCCACACGCAAAGATACCTAAGGCAGTTGCAGCTCATTTTGCATATTTAAACGTTGCTTAAAATGGCTTAGGCCGGGTTTGGTGATGAGATCTGAATAGTCAGTTGCTGCCCCACCTTCCTCTACTCCATCTCCAATTGGGGATGCCATAGTCTCACTGGCTCCAAACAGTTGGGACTCTTGTGCGACTTCACATAAATATGACATTTTGTGTGCGCCTTGTGTATTTTATTTATTTCGCTTTAAATTTATATTTAAATGCAGACAAAATATTTAGACGTTTTTGTATTTCTGTAAAATATTAATGAGGTTAGTGAAATTAAATACTTATCAACTAATGACAATTCTCATATGTTTTGATTCAAATTAGTCTATTAGAGTATAGGTTTAAGTCTTATGCTGCGTCTGGACACGTGAAAAATGCTCGAGCCGAACCACGAATAACGGGAAAAGAATGAAGCAATCGCAAGCGGCGCGTTGCGGTTGCTTCATTATCCCATAAGTCGTGATTGAGCTCGGCAGTTCGGTACGCTTGTTTATATGTACAAACTCTCTTCGAGCATATATCTATGGAAGAATTTCAGTCTTTATGTACTATTTATTTATTGATGTACAAAGTAATAATTTAGAGATGTGCCGATTATGACTTTAGCCGATAGCCGACTAGCCGATTAGTCGGTTGTAATAAGACCGACTAGTCGGCCGACTAGTCGGCTAAGCCGATTACGGTTTGAAACAGAAGCTTTAGGGCGACTTGCACCAACTATCGCAAATTTTATCTTAAATTGTATTTAACTAAACGTATTTAAGACCCTAAATACATTTAATTTAAATGCGTTTAGTTGCGTCCTGCACCACGCAGTTCGGTGGCAATTTTAGTTAAACGTGTTTAACGCGTCGGTAAAACAGTTACCGCGTGGTTACCGCCATTAACGCGTAAATAAAACAGCTACGATGTTTCATTTTACTTGAAGTGTCAAAATATTTTGTGATTGTGTGTGTGGTTTAATAGTGTGTTCATTTATTTTGAAGAAAAAGTTAAAGCAAATAGACATAATGATGAAATAAGACAAAAAGAGCTTCTGTTGTTGGAATTAAAAATAAAACAATTATCCGAGTAATTTTGTTTTTTATTTCTTTTACATGTTATATTGTTTTAAAGTATTATAAGAATGCTGTAGGTATGATTAGAAGTTTACAACCTTGCAAAGTACTCCTCGATAAGGAGTGTTAGCTTCAAGTTACGAGCACCTCGCTGATGTTTTTATTGGTGTTGAATTTTAACTGAGGTTTAATTTCTTGCACTATGATGTCGTTTTTTTACAGAGACGAAATCTTCTTTGAAACTTCTTGGCACTGAGTGTTAATTTGTTCTTGTGTTTACTTCTCTGACTATAAACGGTCTACTTATAAACTCTATAATTTCTTCATCATCGTCAGAATACAAATCTCAAATGTTCATTGTGAATACAAATTAAAATGATATAGATTTTAACCACAATCAAAAATCTAAGGGATAACCTAAACAATTTTTGACAGTACTGCTTTATGAGTCGGGCTAAACGCGTTTAACTCGGTTAAACAGCCCATTTTGGGTATTTAACTTTGACAGTTCTTTAAACGCATTTAACGACTTAAATTTTGTGGTGCAAGACGCCAAGTCGACTTAAATCAAATAATGTGTTTAAAATTATATTTAAATCAAATTTAACTTATGGTGCAAGCCGCCCTAAGTCTTCTTACATCATAATTTACCCTTAATTAAAAATATAAGTAAGTTATAAAAAATATAAGTAAGTTATAAAAAATATAAGGAGATTATGATATTTTTGGTTGTCACAATTGTGACTTTGATTTGATTAGATTATGTAGGTATGGTTATAAGAAATATGTTTTTTTCATTTTTTTTTGTTTTTATCAAACATTTCATGTTTAGAATTTTTGGATATATATATATATATATAATATATACATATATTACTGTGCATCTTGTACATACAATCTTGCTTTAATACATATAACTGAGTTTTTTTTCGTTGTTTGTTTTTGGGGTGTTATGCCGTGTTGCGCTAACTCCTTCTTTAGCCGACGTTTCGGATAGCGTTGCAGTGTCCATCATCAGGGCAGATCTGCCCTGATGATGGACACTGCAACGATTGGATTAGCGCAACACGGCATAACACCCCAAAAACAAACAACAAAAATACTTTAGGCCGTGAGAATTTAAAAACTTACCATATAACTGAGTTTGTTAATTTAAAAAATCTACTTTTTATTTTAATAATAAGAAATACTTATAAATGTTCATTGAAGATAAGAAGATATTATGTTGTTTTTTATGTTAATTAGGATAGGTACTAATTTTGTTCAATAAATGTCATAACTATGTTTTCTTTACAAGCAAGTAATTTTAAAAACTGATTACCAAAGGAAAGATTGCTTTACATTTTTTAATGTATAAGACTGATTATAAAATAAAAAAATTATATATAATCAAGGTTTTTATTTTATGTAGTTCCCCCGCATTCATATTATTGAGAGATACATACAACGTAAGAAGCCGGATAGTCGGCGCTCTTTGCCGATTAGTCGCTGACTAATCGACGACTACAACAGTGGCCGGATAGTCGGCTTTACCGACTAGTCGGAACATCTCTATAAATAATTTTTTCTTTTGATAATTTTTGTTAGGTCAAAACAGTGTCAAAAGCTTCCTTTATTTGGATGCGAGTTGGTAATTCGTCGGTACAGTTAGGATAGCTAAGTACTTTATGATGTACCTTTTCCCTCCCAATACCTTCAGTTTAACAACAATTTGTAAGGCGGTATGGGTACTGCCTCACCATTCATTGTCACTAAGTGGTTCTATATGTTTCGTGACTTAGCAGGGGTGGCTGAGTTCACGGGGTCGCGGCGCCTAACTACTGTACGCTGGGCCGGATTTGGAGAGACTGGTTAAGGGAGATATTTTTATCTCTCGTTAAACTATAGCCTTGCAACGCATTGGGAGAAATTAATTCAATCGTTGGTCTTTCCTGGATACACGGACCCCCAGATTCCTACCCAGCCTCATTCTTTGTTTCTCCCTAGAACTTCATCTCCTTCCTTTCCTTAAAAAAAACACTCCATATAGCATCTCCAAAGATGACGGTGGTCCTCAGGGAAATTATTTTCCTTAAAAAAACATAGACCAATTGGAGATGGCTGTTGGGACTCTTGTGGAGTATTCACATATAACTTCATATTGGTCTGATAACTAACCTACACTGAGAAAACAAACGTGATTAAGTAGGGAAAATTTTCTAAAGAACTTCATAAAAAATTCTTTATTTTTATTGGGACCACTTTATTAAGTAAATATTTTCCTATGAAACTAACCCTTAAAAAATATAAAGTAACTATTATTATGAACAAAAAATAAAATTTCTTATAAAAATAAAGCCGAAAAAAATAAAAGGCAATATGTCTTTTATTTTATTCGCTTCTACAATATTTGCGTACAATATTCATGAGTGAAAACATTATTTATAAAATCCTTTGATAAATAAATGTGCCGTGTTCTGTAAAAATGTTTTTCAAAACCTCAAAATGAAACTCGGATAAATAATATTTTTTTCGTATTGACACCCTTAACCCTGTGCCCTTAGGCTCGTTTGTTTACAAACAAATATTTAAAACTAAAATATTTTTTTATTCCGAATCAAAGCAAAAATTTCCATGAAGTAATTCTTTGAAATTTGTTCGTCGAATTTCGTTCTTTTGAATATGAAATTTCTTAAATCGTCAAAAATAAGTATTGTGATTTGTTTTTTGTTCAGCACAGATCGAATAGACCGATAGTAGTGTGTCGGGGACGTGTTTATTTTATTTTACATTAACTCCATACAGGTCAGACAATGTCATCTTTGGGAGATGCTGTTGGGGTTTTTTTGTATGAAGAATAGAATTATAGGAAGAAGTGAATCTAGGTCTTGAAGATACCCATGTTTTAGGAGGAAGGTAACACGGAGATCGGCAAATCATTCCATAGCCGAGCCATAAAAACTACACGGTATGAGTCAAATTTAAAGTGAATATAAATATTGGGCGCGCGTTTGACGTGTTTCCCGACTGTGCACCGATGCCGAAGGGAAAAATGACGCTAGTTCCTAGGAGCATCATCTATTGAAATAACGGTTGATCAAGTATAGCATCCGTGGCTCCGTTGTGCTCTAAATACTATAATTCCATCTGTTACGACATGATAATCTATCAAGTATAGGAGAGTATTTGTTTTTCTCTGGTATTTTGAGAATCCAAAAAGAGGTGGCTGCTGAATTCAAGAGTGTGGTTCAAATTCGATGTGTACAGGTTACAGGGTTAGCATTTGTATACCATCTGCAGTATTAAACATTTTCAAATATCGCATGTTTTCTTTCTTGCGCAGAAAATCTATTTCATTGTTATTTCTTCGGCCTAGGAATAGAAAAGTCGAAAATTGAAATAATTTTTCTTTCAAATTGGTATAGTTCACACTTCTAGAGATTATTTGTTCAGTGTTGAATGGGGTAGGAGAAAGTGAAATGTTGTTAAACGAGGTGTCTTAGTGGGTAAATTATTATTATTTTTTTTTTTTTTTTATTGGGCCTTTATCGAGTATAATTTAAATTGAAAAAGTATCTGCGACATCTGATGGTTCATTATAACTATGAAGCAGAGAATCTGTTTGAACTCTCAAGCGGTGAGTTCTGTCGTCATTAAATTAGTACACGTATATTTCTATGTTTCGAGATCGACAAAACTATGTTATTCAGGTGGCATGGTTATTGCAATCATAAGCAATAAAGTTAGGTACCTGTCACGTTTCTAATATAATTAAATACATTATATTATTGTCTAAGCGGTTTGCATGAACAGTGTTTACAATAGTGTATAGAGAAGTTATAAGTGTTTAGTGTATAGTTTGTGAGAAACATAAGGTGATACAAATAAATAAAAAAAGTTTCAACTGCTATAATTTTAACTCTTTTAAATATTGAAGAAGTTTAGTTTTATCACTTGAACAACTCGGTAAAAGATTGAAAGTACGAGGTCCAATGAAACTGCAGTGTGTTTGCATTTGTTTGATATTCATTTAGGGAGTATAAAATACATTATTATTTCTTATTTTGATTCTGTTTTCATTTATTTTTGTTTTTAAAGATATATTTCATAGTTTGCCAAATAAATAGTTTAACTAAACTGTCTCAAAATTCCTAGTTTCTACTCTTATTAAATTATTTGGTACATACTTTTATTGAAATTCGTATTGTTATCTTAAACAATTAAGCATATATTTTTTTGTAAATTTTTGAACCAAAAAAAATTTTAGGGAGAATGGGGAAGATAAAAAAACATTTTTTCAACCGATAGTTTGATCAGACTGTTCTAACAGTCCATACACATCCGATCCGACTTTCGGATCGGAAGGGCGTGTTTGCAAATTTGCGTGGACACTGCATAGAACTGAAATACTCGTACCTGTCCGACTTTTTCTTGCGACTGATCAGCAGGGTTGGCGATTTGAGATAATTCAGCAAAATTGCGGGGAGTTTCTAAGATTTTTCAAAAATTGGATATTTTGCAGGGAGAACCTTTTTGTTTGGAAAATACGGGATTCTGGACATTTTTTTAATATCCTACCGAATTGAAAAAAAAAACATTTACAATAATTGTGAGAATGTAATAAAATTTTAAAAAACTATTTTTAAAGCCAACAAAAGAGAAAACCCGTAAATGAAAATCCGAGAATCTAATATAAAGTAAAATTTCTTAATGTATAGTAAAAAATAAATGCTAATTTCAATAGAATTTCGTTTCGTTTTGGATGTAGAATTACATAACGAACTTGTGGGGAATTTTTATGTTGTTCTCCCCAATTCAGTCAATTCGAGCACCTATTATGGGCATTTTAGAAAGTATGCATCGGCAACCCTGCTTGTCAGGTGAGATATCTGTGCTCCTCAGTTTGAAAATGAATATTGGCTTCTTATCAATGTATTATTATATATTATTCTAACGCGTGACAGCTATTTTGTCTTCTGAAAGCATTGTCAATCTCGATAATGTCTTCATTAGGCGAAACAAATAATTATACGTAAATTGAATAATAATATTATAGAATATGTACCTATATAAAATACCCGGAAGAGAACCGTGGCCGAGTTAATTTTATTTGTTTTTATTTGTATTATTTCACTATGTAAAAAATTAACATAATAAGTAGTCTATTTGTGGCACGTTCCAGAGTGGAAGATACTCTCAGTATCGCCCTTATGTAAGGCCACCATTTAGAATTAAAAGGTTGCTTCAAATGGCTTTGGGCGTATTGAGTGTCCAGATCTGAATAGCCAGGTAGATTCTCACCTTCCTCTTCACCATTACATTCCCTTTCCCATTATTTAAAAAAAAAGCATCAATGCTAATGTAACGTTAGGAAGGAGTACCATGATATGTGTTTAATAGAGAAACCATGATTTTTCCATTTTCCAGATCCTACCTGTATTGTCTTTTCCCTTCTTTTTGTTCGTTTCCTATAAGAAGACTAACGTAAGATTTATTTTTTTTATGATTGAACTTTGGTTGTCGTTGAAAATTGCATATTTCGCTCCTCATAACAATTGAACTCGTGAAAAGTCCATCAAATGGTGTAACTTATTATTCCCAAGTAAAATGCATTAAAAAGTGTCGTGTGGTGATTGCAAAACAGTTCGTGTTGTAGAAAAAACGGTGATTATTAGATATACATATATACACTATTAATAGTGCTCACGAAACCTTCCAGAAACTACCAGAACTTCAAAAGAAACAAGCACCATTAGAAGATAATGGCCTCCTTTTCCACGTTCCCAATTCTCCCTGTGGTCAATAAACACGATCGCTTGATTCTTTCTTCCTCGTTAAAAATATAGCCCATTCCAAGTATCAATCGTCGGCACAAAACAGTAGGGAAATAACGGATTTGACCTGAAAGGAAGTTTGTTAATAAATTTCGCCTTAGATTATATTTCGTGGTGAATGTAGTGTTTCGCTAGACAGTTTGAAAACGACTGAGACCACAAAAAAGTCGGAATGTATTTAGTTCATCCGATCCAATACTATCTACTCCTGGCTTTAAAAGTGAACTGATATGTTGCTTGCAATAGTTTAAGCCGCAATAGGTGACCAGATCTGAAAAAAAGGTACTTCCTGAACATAATTTTCCTCTTCTCCGTCTACTTCCAACTTTTCATTCCCTTCAGCCTCACAATAGACCTGCCAAAGTCCCACAACTGGTTTCGTACAGTTGAGAGCAAGAATTTGGGAACCTTGTGCGTTATTTGTTACTTTATTAATAAATATAAATTTTAAGTTACAAATTTCACGAATTTAAAAAATTCAATTCCCAAAGATCATGATTCTTCCAAAAACTAATTGGAAAGCTTAAATGGTTTTTGTGTCAAAACAATGCTTTGGGAATCAATTTCACAATCCTTCGAAACAAAGTCAAATACTTAAAAGATAAAAGCGCGAAGTTGACCTTTGCGTTTTTTCTTTCTTATCGTGGGCTTACTGGCAAAAATCTTAAGTCGTTAATATGACATTTTTACTTAATAATGCAGTATTATAAAATATTTATGTTCTATGAACTGGCACAACATATTAAGTCGTGTTGAATTTAAAAAAATTATAATTATTTTAAAAAATAACCAAATTGAATGTTTCTGTACTGGTAAAAAAACATTTAATCAGTTTGCTTTATACTATTTTTCTAATAAAAGAAAGACAAACATTCCCAGGGTACGAATAACCTGACAAAATTTTAAAATTTCCTACTGTGAAAATGTTGCTTGTGTTGTGATGGAGGACTTAGCCAGCCGAGAAATTGAACACACGACGCCTAGGTGGGACCTAAACGCGATGACCACTAAGCCACTGACCGATTTATGTACATATTATATCTATGGATGATGCGCGATTGTATCTGTCGTTATCATTTTTTGGCAGAAATCTTAATTGATTTTGGCTCTAGGCGTTTTGGACAAAAAGCACTTAGTAACTTAGTGTTTTTTGCCAGAAAAAAATATATCTGGCGAAATATAATAATTGCTACCATTTTGGAAATAAACTCCAAAGCCGACTATTTATTAGTAAAAATCAAAGAGAAATATTTGAAAGTGGTACTGTAAAATGAACACATATAACGATACTTACTATTTTTTTAATAATAACACATACCTACTGTAATACATTTTAATAAAAAATTTAGAGTCGGTATACAAATGTAATGTTTCTTTTTCAAAACTCATGTTAACTTTTTTTGCTAGTATATTCACGATATATTATACTCACGGCACAATATTTTCAATTATCATATATTACAAGTGTTATTTTTTAATGATAAACTAACGTTTATAAGACAAGGTTTTATGCAAAGCATAAAGGATAACAAATAATTATAAGCAATAATTAGTCATCCGAAATACCAATACAAATTGAAAACATCTCCCGAGTAAAAATAAATGCCGCCAACGGGAATTGAACCCGTACGGGTTAATAATAATATTTATAATAATATACAAAAAATAATAATATTTGACAAGTCAAAAAATATTTTTCACCAATAAATGAAGATATCATATGTCTCGACGCCATCTAGTGAGAAATTTAGCACTAACAAAGCCTTTCCTACAAAAATAAAGTTGGTTGTTTACAGGTGAAAAAATATAATAAGCAGTAATTGTTGATTGAGGTACTAGTACATATTGAATCATTTGGTGGGTTGGAAATAAGCCGACATAGCTCAATGGATACAGAGCACCTGACCGGACATCAGAAGGCACGGGTTTAATTCCCGTTGGAGGCATTTATTTTTGCTCGGGAGATGCTTTCAATTTGTATTGGTATTTCGGATAACTAATTATTGCTTATAATTATTTGTTATATTACAGGTATTATGAAGAGCAAAAGAACACAAGAAATTAAAAATTAGAAAATATATTTATTGTTATTAAGTTTAATTTGTAGAACTCCATTTAATTTTTTTATTATTTTTTTATATATACAATAATATTATTATTGGGTTTAGAAAAACAGTTTATATTTAAACAAGTTCTGCTGTGTAATTATTATTACGCGTGACAGCTGTTTCGCCCTCTAAAGGCATTATCAAACTGTGGGTAGCCCACTTACAGACGATACATTTATATTATTTCTAGGTAGGTATTTTAATTTAAATTACTGATTTATTAATTGATTTCTGTGTAAAAATGTTAGAAATTATTGATGGTTATTACCCAAGTAAAGTTTCCCCAATTAGTGTAATGTTTAAATTTGACTGAATGTCTTAATGTTTAGTTATTCCCAAACGATGACTCATAGGGTTATTTTAATAGTATAATTAAGTACTTCAATGTGCACTCGTATTTGCACTAGGTTTGAAGATATCTAGTAGGGGTGAACTTCAAACCTAGTGCAAATACGAGTGCACATTGAAGTACTTAATTATACTATTAAAATAACCCTATGAGTCATCGTTTGGGAATAACTAAACATTAAGACATTCAGTCAAATTTAAACATTACACTAATTGGGGAAACTTTACTTGGGTAATAACCATCAATAATTTCTAACATTTTTACACAGAAATCAATTAAGAAATCAGTAATTTAAATTAAAATACCTACATAGAAATAATATAAATGTATCGTCTATAAGTGGGCTACCCACAGTTTGATAATGCCTTTAGAGGGCGAAACAGCTGTCACGCGTAATAATAATTACACAGCAGAACTTGTTTAAATATAAACTGTTTTTATAAACCCAATAATAATATTATTGTATATATAAAAAAAATAATAAAAAAATAGAAAATATATATTTAGAGTAATAATATAACTGATACGAAAAAACAATATATTATTATGAAGCAAAATATAAAATTGAAAAAAATATAAAAGGTAGGTACATAAATCACGTCGACATTTGTGACATTCATAAGACACATTACGAACTTGAAAAAAACTGTCGTACCTTCTTCTAAAACATTGTTTTGCGTCATAAAAACATGTATCGCTCAATCTAGACCAACGCTTGAACTTTCTAACATTTCTTCGGCGCAAGTTCGGAGGTATCAAATAAATGCTGGAATATTTTTCTTCCGTTGTGAAATTATTATTCTCGGCATGTCCAAAGCACCTAAGTAAATATTTTTTCGTTTTCTTCGTTTTATTAAACATAATAATATATTTTACGAAGCTCATCCGGTATTCATTCATTTTCTTACCCTTCATGCATTTGTTTACCGGCAGTAAAGTTTTTATCTTTATTATCCGCATAATAACATCGATTACTCTGAATTGAAACATGAAGCTAATAAAATTGGAAAAGCTGCGCATTTCGTAAAAACATATTATTATAATAGGTTAATAATTAAAAAATGGTTTTAATTTTTAACATTCGCTTCTTCTTAACAATGTTTAAAAAAAAACAATTGTTCATAGATATCCACGGCTTTCCGCATATATTTACAAATGTCCAAAAATATCCAAAAATGTCCTGAAATGTCTAAATTTTCCTTGATGGCAATAAAGCTCCCCACCTGAAAATATCGGCAAATATCTACAAATAACCATACAGTAGGGTGTCCCAGGACAAAAGGAAGATTTTTTTTTTCATGAATTTAAATATGCATACCCTCTTATTTTATTCTATTTGATCCCAATAACTCATATAATATATATTATTTTGATTAAACACCGGCAACCCGTGCCGACTTGATGCCAAACATATGGTACAGAGTTAATATGGAAGGATTTTCAACTTTCATTTTTGTCGGATAAATAAAATTTAAAAATGCACAAATGTTCAATTATGTAGTATTTTATATTTAAAAATGGTTTATTGGTTAAATTTTTTCTTCATAGATTGTTTTTTACAGTCAGGATAAATTTTCCGGTGTTCCTGAACGCATCGTAACAAAAATTATTTTTGTTCCTCTTCGACCGTGAGATTAAGCCATAAAAATCTTGCATTAACTTAACAGTTCTTTCAGCTGTATCATTCACTACCCTCAGCGGCGACACTTTCTTTCTGACTTCTTGATACGAAGCATTATTTGACCACATCGTAGGGAATTCGTTAAGAAAACTGTTTTCAGACGATCAAACCAATACTTGCTCTTGACTGAAATGAAGTCGTAAATATTTTTCTCTGAAACAAAAGTCACAAATTATGATATGAACAAAACCCTCAATACAAAACATAATTTAAACTACTTAATAAACTTACCATACAATTTACCATCAAGATCTTCCTTCGATGGGATGTAACGTTTGTCATGGGTTGATAAATTATTTTTTTTGATTTTTCGAGCATTTTTATTTTAGTTGTTTGATCCACAGCGTCGTCAAATAGCGATAAAATAGATCCTTCATCGGTCAAATACCATAACTGCTTACTGAACAGAAATAAAGCTGCCATTGAGATGTTTTCATCAATTTTTTCTTAAGCCTTCATCGATTTCAAAAAGCACAAGTCCTGGTAAGGTGCTTTAACTGCTATAATACATTGTAACCATGGCTTGACTTAGGATGTTACTATGACTGTTCATACACATTATTGCCTGTGCAAACGTCGAAAAGTGCCGCCTTATCCTTACCGGTAATTTCAAATTAATGATATTTTAAAGGAATAAAGCGCCTTTGCCATCCATCGAGCACCCGGAGGCCGAATCTTAAATTTTCTCGCTGGATCTACTCCTAAAACTATCACACAGAGCTCTAAAAACTCTCAATAGTCATCTCCAAGTATTTTTGTTGTCAGTGCAGTACGGTAAAAGTCAAGCAAATCATCGATTTCGGAAGCGGTTAGGTGCAATGTGAGATTTTCTCTGAAGCACTGAATTTTATCGGGATCAACATTTTTACAATTATCTCGAAACTTTTTGAAGAGTGGTATGCCAGGGCTTGTAGTCACTTGACTGATTTTTACTTCAAACACAGCTTTTAATACCAACTATGGCTATATTTGGTATATATTGACAGTTAAATTCACTTTCCGGATATTGTAAAACAAAACTTCAAGAACTTGTCCATTAGATGGCAGTTTAGAACCCGATATTTGGTGTTTTACGACTCCTATTAAAAATATACTCTTTTTATAAGTACGTAAATCTAACGACATCTTACCTGAATTAGTGATTTTCGTTTACTAACAAAATAGCAAGTTACTACAAGCTCATCAACACGTTTGCTCGCTGGCGACTTAATGTACGAGTACTGACATCTTTCGATGCAAGTCGGCACGGGTTGCAGTTGTCCAAAGTAAACGAAATTTTTTTTATAAGTGTTTTGTCATTATTAAAACAAAATTAGAGGGTATGCGTTCAAAAATAACAACTTTAATTTTTTTGGGACACCCTACCATACAGTCATATTCACGTATGTCGAAATGGCCCTTGACGGTAACTTCCCCCGCGAAAATTCTAGTATAAATTTGTTCTTAGAATGGATCGTATTATTCTGTATATATAGTAAAAATAACGTCCAGTCAAATGGAAACACATTGAAGGGTGTTTGTGACATTCTGTTTATACGTTCAACTAGGTCGCTAAAAGACCAATTCATTTCATAGATCAAACTCTGAATAATAATTTAATACATCATCATCATCACTTTTGGCTCCACAACCTCTGGTGGGTCTTGGCCTCCTCAAGAGTCTTCCTCCACTCATCTTGGTACCGCGCCAGCTATACATACATACCTTAAATTCATGTAAAAATACATAGGTACATTTTGCAATAAGTAATATTGCTTAGTTACAAATAGAGTGTGCTGAAGTAGACATTTTCGGTGATATATTATACCGATTCAAAAAAATATTTTACTGTTGCTAAGAAATATGTAGCGCTAATTATATAATGTTTCACTGGTGTCTCTATTCGAGTCTATATTGTCTATTGCCTCTCTTTGTATAATTTGCCAGTTGATTAAGCTTCTATATAATTTTGAATTTTTGTTTTCTTTGATTAGTTTTTATTTGTGAATCTTTATTTAGATGAACGCAAATTGATGGATCCCATATCTGAGTAGATTTTTGTTAACATATGTACCTTTTTGTACATTGACAGAGTTCTTATAACTAGATGGTTCTCGTATCAGTGAGAACATCTTCTGAAAAAACCCAGAATAAAAAAATAAACGGTGTTTTCATAAAAAAAGAAACATAAGTAAAATCCTATGAAAACAATATTATCCCTTGTAATGTATAAAGGGATGATGAAATGCCAGTATTATGATAACTGTCTTTGTTTTCTCTGATTAGACCAACCACAGTCCAGTTTCACAACTTGTTTGATTTTGGTTTCCTTTGTCTAAAATCTCTTGATCTTAGCAACAAAACAATAACGATTTTCTCCAATTCCCTTCGCAGACTAAGAAATAAACATAAGTACAGTTGGTAAAACTTGAAACATTACTATATTGTAAAATATTGTACCTCCTAATAATTACACTGTTTTCTGAGAATGAAAGATCTTTGATGAATTTTATCGTGAAAGACGAAGTCTAATTAAAATTATTGACATCTAAGATTGTATGTAGGTCTTGCTGTTTAAAATTGTTAGGGTGGATAAAAGGATGGGATATTTTTTTTGGTAAATTTTTTTTTTAGAAAATAACTCATTTACGTTTTCTGTATTAAAAATTTGTTATTTTACTCTACTTTAGTTACGCCAATATTTTTAATCTGAAACCGCACAAGAGTCCCAACTGCTCCTGACCGTCTGGAGTGAGTGAGACTATGGCAACCCCGATCGGGTTATGTTGTGAGTTGTTAGGCTGAAGTGGGGAGGGGAAGAAGATGGGGAATAGGAAGTGGGAAGTGGTTACCTGGCTATTCAAATCTAGTCACCAAACACTGCCAAAACCATGTCAAGCAACGTTCACTTCTGAATGGTGGTCTTACACCAAGGCGATACTGAGAGTGTCTTCCAATCTGGACCCTCCCGGTGCCCAAGGGCGGCGCGCGGGAATTTTCTGACCTTAGTTAGGGACGGATTCATATTTTTATGGCACTACCTGTGTAAGATTTTTAACGTTGCTATCTATCGGACACTGTAAAAATTTGTAATAAATTCTGCGAAAGTAATGTTAAACTTTAGCTTTGCGAATTTGTTCCCTTTTAACGTCTTTTTTGTATTACAAATTACTTTTGGTTCTATAAAATGGATTTTGGCGCAGACGTTATAACAATGAGCTCTATACTCTGTTTAAGGAGCTAAACGTCACAAAGTTCATAAAACTGGGAAGACTTTGGTAGCTAGGTCATGTGGAGAGAATGACCGAGCATTAAGAACCAAAGTCCCTGCTGAGCTCAAGACCGATAGGGAGAAGGAGCCTGGGAAGGCCAAGGTTAAGATGGAGCGACAACGTCCTCAAAGATTTGTCTGCCTTGGAGCTTCGAAACTGGAGAGAGCTGGCGCGAGACCGAGATGAGTGGAGGAAGACTCTTGAGGAGGCCAAGACCCACCAGGGGTTGTAGAGCCAAAAGTGATGATGATGATGTATTACAACTCATCAGAGGGGCCCGAATGGCCAAAACCTACGAATGTTTTTTTTTGTTTTCGTTGGGGGGGAGGGGGTTGTAGCGAAATTCAAGATTTGACGTTTCTGTTGTTTGCTTAGAATGTGGTGTCATGTAAAACGGTTCTTCAAATTTAGTTCTATTTAAGAAATGCAGTGTAAATTAACCAAAACTCTATAAACAAATTCTCAGTTAGGGTTTTCAAGAATTACTCCAAACATTTTGATTTTTCTCTTAGCCAAGTGGGCCGTATAAAATTGACGCAACAAATGGGCCGCGTGTTATGCATCAATATTTGTGACAAGTAAAATTTATTATTGGCAGGCCACAAAAAGCATATCAATCCTGCAAGCTAGTTATTTATGACAAGTGAGATTTTACAAGCGGTAGGATACACACAAGCTAGTAATAATAAGATGTAAAATTTAGTGATATTATTCTTTGAAGCCTTGAGCCAGGTGATGATAGTTATATGCGTTGATTGCTTTGAGTTGGAAATTGAGAAGCAGGAAATCTTAAAAAAATCGTTGATTATAAATTTAGCTAATAAAACTGTATATTTTCTGTCTAATTTTTTCAATAAGCAAAGCTTTTTTTGAAATTATACATTTAATTTCGAATATATTGATAGAAGACGTAAGTAGGTAGGTAAGTACTTAAGACTTTTACAAACCTATTTTAGATAAAAATGAGTAATGGCTATAAGTAGAATATTTAGATGGCCCCTTGAGCTCGATATTACTGTACGGGACGTGTTTGCCTTTACAAGAAAATACTCTAAATAATAAGCACCGGCACACATCAGCCCTCAACCTGGGTAATGATTTAAGTAAAACACCGTGAGGTGTTCTATTCAAACCATCATAAAAGAAAGACGATTCAATTCAAAATTCACATTTTAATTAGATGTATTGTACTGGTATACAGAACTTGCAAAGGGGTGTCGCTTATAGGTACTTTCTATTTCTTACAGCCAAAGCAATTCACAAGAAATATTTATATGTATTTCAATACACAGATAAAAACTGAGACAATTGGAATGCTTTCAATGATGATTACAAATATACAAAAATACAAATATATCAAAAAGCTCTTACACATGGGAAGTCACAGAATTAGCTGTATCAGATCATATGGCACAGTTAATGCACGTAAAAACAGAATATAATATAAACCAAACGTGGTATACAAAAAAACAATTATTTAACACAGAAAACACAAACATTTTTAACAATTACATATCGTGTATATGTTGGGAACCACTGAAATCCTTTGAATCCATTAATGACAGCTACGAATACTTCATTAATGAAATAAATAATGGTGTGAAGCTTTGTTTCCCCCAAATAAATAATAAATATCCCTAAAAACGCAAAATAAATTGGGTAACGACTGGTATTAAGATATCTATTAAACAAAAAAGACATCTGTACATGAAACAAAAAAACACAAATGACCTCACAATCATAAACAATTACAAACAATACAAAAAATTCTCAGCAAAGTAAAACAGGTAGCTAAACGGAATTACAATAGTAAACGAATTCAAAACGCGCAAAATAAAACCAAAACATCGTGGAACATAATAAAAGAGAACTCAAATAATTCTAATTCTAAAAGTAAACCAAAAATCTGTCTTAAAATATATGATAACCTGGTATCAGAACCAAAAAACATTGCAAATGAATTTAACATTTTCTTTGCACCACCGCCACCACCACAAAACACATCTCTACATCCACAATCTGCCAAAACAGTCAAAAACAAACAGTCGCGATCATTCTTTATAACGCCTGTAAACAGGAAGGGAATTATTAAAATCATCGTAAAACTGAAAAATAAAAGCAGTGTCGGCACTGACAAAATCCCTATAAAAATTATAAAAGCATGTGCAGAAGCGTTAAGTTACCCGTTGGAAATATTAATTAACAAATATTTTGAATCAGGAACCTTCCCAGAACAATTAAAACAATCTATTATTGTACCTTTGTATAGGAAGGGTCCTAAACAGGAAATCTCAAACTACAGACCGATATCCTTATTACCAAACTTTTCAAAAATATTTGAAAGAGCCATGTACAATCGCATTTTTAACTTTCTCGAAAACTTTGAGATAATATGTCCACAACAATTTGGATTCCGTAAAGGCCGTTCAACAACACAGGCAGTTTTCAATTTTTTGAACAAAATTCTAGAAAATATTAATATTAGTAAAAAAACTGTAGGTATCTTTCTCGACCTCTCAAAAGCATTCGACAATGTTGATCATGAGCTTCTTCTAACTAAACTTGAACATGTGGGTATTAGAGGTCTAGCATTTAAATGGTTTGAATCGTACTTAAAAAATCGTCAGCAGAAAGTTCAAATTTCAAATATCAATGAAAAAATGGTCCAGTACATGGTAGAATCCAAATGGAGAACAATAAACAAGGGTGTGCCACAAGGAAGCATTCTTGGGCCTCTCCTCTTCCTTATCTATACAAACGAACTTCCAATAATTGCTGGCACAGAATGTTCAATGTTTGCTGATGACACCGCTTTGTTGTTTGAATGTAATGGAGACGTTGACGAATTTAACAAACAAGTTAACGAGACTTGCCAATTAATAGCAAACTGGCTGTTATCGCAACATCTATCACTCAACACAAACAAAACCCAAATTTTAAAATTTTGTCCAGTGCAAGCTACACCTATAAATATAAATGTAAACATTAATAATAATATTATCGAACCTTCCCAAACCTGTTCACTACTGGGAATGGAATTAGATATAAACATAAACTGGAAAGAACATGTCTCAAAAATTGTAGCAAAAATCAGTAGTTTTTCTTATGTTCTGGGTACCTTAAGAAAAATATTAAACACCGAATCAGTAATAGCCGCATACTATGGTTATGTATACTCAATAATAAAATACGGTATTATTTTTTGGGGAAACTCGGTAAACGCTAAAGATGTTTTCATCATACAAAAGAGATGCATAAGAAAAATTACAAACTCTGATCGTTTAGATTCATGTAGACCTATGTTTAAAAATCTGAAAATTCTGACAGTCACAGATATATATATATATTGGAGTTATGCATGTTAGTGCGATCATCTACAGACAAGTTCCCACTAAAAAAACTCAACACATAAATACGCTACAAGGCTCACAGAAAACTTACTAATACCAAAAGCAAACAAAACAATATTCCAAAAAGGACCATACTACATGGCCATTAAAGTATATAACAACCTTCCACATAACATTAAACAAATATAAGATACATACAAATTCAAAACGTTACTAAACACTTTCCTTGTTAATAAATGTCACTACACGTTGAGTGAATACCTCACGTAAATGAAACACCTATTTTTATTGGTATATATATTTGTATTTTTTTTATTTTTTCATTGGTATATTGTTATTTTATCTGTATAAACATTGTAATTAAGCTGGAAGAAATGGGGTCTACCCATAAGCTATACCTTTTGTAATTTTAATTTGACAATAAATAATTTTTGATTTGATTTGATTTGATTTCGGATTGGAGCACATTGTGCATCAGCGCGCCATACGATACAGCAAATGGCGCAAGCGAATGCTGCAACAGTGGCCAGTTCAGTCGATAGCCATCAGGAATTGGCCAGCATTTAGGCTGTCAGCATCGGTGACAATCAATCGCCAGCAGCAGGAATTGTCCAGCCTTTAGGTGGTCAACATCAGTGGCTAATTCAGTCGGTAACCAGCAAGAATTGTCAGCCTCTAGGTTATCAGCATCAGTGGCTAGTTCAGTCGGTAGCCAGCAGGAATTGGCCAGACTTTAGTTTGTCAGCATCAGCGGCCAGTTCAGTCAGCAGCAGTAGGAAATAGCCAGCCTTTAGGTGATCAGCAGCAATGGAGAGCGGGAATCGGACAGCTTTTAGGTGATCAGCATCAGTGACCAGCAGCAGGAATTGGATAGCCTTTAGGTTGTTAGCATCATTGGCTAATGCAGTACGTAGCCAGGAGGAATTGGCCAGCCTCTAGGTTATTAGCATCAGTGACCAGCAATTGGCAGCAGCAGGAATTGGCCAGCCTTTAGGTGATCAGCAGCAGTGCCAGCAGCATGAATTAGTCAGCCTTTAGGGTATCATCACCAGTGGCTAATTCTGTCGGTAGCTAGGAGGAATTGACCAGCCTCTAGGTTGTCAGCATTAATGACCAGCAATCAGCAGCACCAGGAATTGGACAGCCTTTAGGTGATCAGCATTAGTTGTCGGCATCAGTGGCTAATTCAGTCAGTAGCTAGCAGAAACTTAGCGGCGGCATGGTCATTTGATTATAAGGGCCGGCACACAGAGACGCCCCACTATTGTAATGATGAGAGATGCGTTTCGCTCAGCTGATAAACTGCCGGCAGTAAACAGCTCGTTGAACATAGTTGTAATCTTTAAAATGATTGTACCGTGATGGAATACAGCTTTCAGTTGAGACTCAGGAATTTTAATTACAAATTATAACAAATCGCGTTATCACCGGAGGTAATGCGTTTACTGGTTGTAACTGCTTGAATGTTCATATTTTGTTAGAGCTGTTTATACTATCTCTTGTTTGTGTGACGTGAACGTCAGCTTTCAAAAAACATGTTTTCAGTTTTCAATGCAGGTGTTCAAAATTCATTTTTGCGGCTTAAATCGCCTAATAACAGCCTTTGTCTTTGAAAATAGGGTCATCGAAGTGTTTTATGTTCAGTCGTATTGGACTGTGCCGCCTAGTAACAGATTTTTTGATGCATTTTTCAACTGGTAAATATTATGATTTGGAAAAAGGGGTCATCAAATTCGCAGGTGTTAACCGTAGGTAAGTGACCAGTAAGTGGTAAAAAGTTTTAATTTATTTTTTATTTGATGTTATGTAGATACAATTACCAAGTTTGACTTTGAGTTTTATATTGCACAATACGGTTGTTACACATAAAGTAAATTCTGAAATAACATTAATTTAAAATTTGAACCAGTAAACTCCAGCTTGCTAGTCGAGAGCCGTACCCCTCGACCATTTAATACATATTTTGTTGTTATATGATACACTTAGTTGGGGCATTCCAAACATTTGTCACATTGGATGAAGTTTGAATCGTTGATCTGCTCATTTGAATTTTCGATATTTTAATGGTTCCTGTTAAAAGCTGATACTCGCCTTTGAAAAAAATTTAGAGCACTATCGATCCATTATATTATATCTGTATGTTGAAGTTTTGAAACAACCCATCCAGTTCGAAGAATAAAAAAAAATAAAATTTACTTTGCAAGTAAATGATTTATAATACTCACAAATTGTTCAAAACCTGCCAATAATAAATTGGAAAAACACTTTTTGATCGCTAAATAAAGCTGGGCGAGCAAGAAATCAAATGAAAATCAAAGTGAAACTTCAAAATCAAATCAAATTTTCAATTCATTAAATTCATAACTTATTTCCACGTCCTTCAAAATATTCTTATTTCCTTCAAAATTTGTTTAAAATACAACTTGAACACGTTAACTCAATTTGTTGAAGGTACCATTTAACAAAAAAAATCAACACGCGGAGACCTGGCTTTATGTGAAAGTGTATTAAAAAATTTGCCAAACGATTCATTATTTATATCGACATTCAAAATTCGAAATACGAGTTCAATCGAAGGATATTTTAAAATTGGATAACTCTTTCTAACGTTGATACAAAATAAATAAAACGTACACGTGACACGTGTTACTAACGAGCCACTTTTTGCCACTTTGAATTTTCATCGGTCCATGAAGGGTTTATAATATTGTGAAAAGTTTTTAATATGAATTAAAAAAATGAATCAAATTTTTTATAATTTTATATTTTTATTACTTAAAAATAAAGCATTTTTATGAACCAGAAAAGTGTTATTTGACTTTCAGACAGCTATATTCATCTTAAATGAAACTCACGTTACCTATTTTCCGTTTTACTGTAACATTTATCAAATAACGTTAATGGATTATGGATTACAAACTATATCATTGAGTCTATGAGTGAAGAAATGAATTAAATATTTTTAGTCTGCGTTCCTTAAACTCAAATGTCCTTGTGTTAGCTATCTCTTGTGCTCGCTAGTCGATCTCACTTTCAATATTTTTAAAATATCTAGCGTAAATTACAAAGATAATCATTTATTTCATTTTACTATTATACCTGTATGAGATCAACAAAAATGAAGTAAAAAATCAGGTCTCTAAAGACGTTGTCCAGTTGCGATCGTTATTTTTTTTCTTTTTCTCTTAGTTAATCAAAAATAATTCATGAAACAGAACTATTTAATAAAAAAACTTAAACTATCTCAACGTTAAATAACAAATTATTTTTCAATTTAAAGTTGCCCTCTACGAATCAAATTTTTATTTTACTTATGTAACACTTTTATATTGACAATTTAAAAAAATAAATATTTGTATAAATATATATGATGGAAGTTGGCAGAGAACTAACTGGTCTCGAGTGCTTATCGTTTAATTATCTCATTTGATTAAGTGTATGCAGCGTATGTGTTTTTTATCAAATATAATTATTTGATCGGGGCGTGCTATTTTGTATTGAATATTTAATGGCTTTAGCTGGTGGAAATAAGCACTTTATTCCAGTACAGTTTACAAATAACCCACACGTGTAGTCTAATGAGTTTGTTGTATTTTATATAAATATCCAGGGCAGAAGTACTTGCCCATATGATAGGATATTCGAACGTTTTTTGGCATTCAAAAATTTTTTATGTATCCGTAGCCAGTGAGATTATGATATCTTCAAATCAAGTATGTTGTGAGGTAGAATTAATACGATAGGGGATGAAATTAAATTTGAATCGTGTGTAACTTGGAGAGTAACTACCGCATATAGGTAATTATAACATTTATAATTAAAATTACGAATGATGTTACATAGTAAATAGATATTTTTAATTCACATGAGTAATATAACCATGAATTAACAGTCCAAATACTAGACTCATACCTAATAGTATATTGTTTTATGTTAATTTTTCAATAAATATAAGAAAATACATATTTTTTCGTACGTAGGATTGAAATCGCGACCTCTCTTTTAGAATCTTAACTACTCGACTGAGGATTCTGAGGAGGTCAAATATTGAGCTGAACCTCTACACCTCAAAACGTGTTTCCCGTGAAAATAATCCGCAATATTGTTTTGCGCAATGTTATATATGGCAAATAATATCATTCCATACGGGTAAGCTTACCTGGAAAACATAAATGATAAATATAAACATATTAACATTTCAAAGAAAGAAGCCCATTGCTTTGAGTGATAACTACCACCAGGCAGGTTAAAGTTTAAACAGGTACCCAGCAAATACCTTTGTACTGGCACAAGCCTCTAACGCACCATCAATGCTAATTCTTTTGACAAGAAAAAAGCGGCGCTATCCGCTACCCTCGTTCGTGATCGCATACATTGTGCGCGCACACGTACGGCCGGCATGTTTGAACAGTAGGAATTAAAAATGCCAGTCACGTGGATCTAACTGTGGAATTATTCCAGCGTTCCAAAGAACATAAGAAAGTATAGCGCTGGTTGGAGTTCCTTTTATTTTAACTATAAATAATATTGCTGTGTAGCTTTTTTGTCAACGGTTTGAAGTCCTTCAAAATCCAACAGTAATTATTATACAAATAACAAGTTTTGAGAATTTCTTTGATGCCGAAAAAAACTCCTTCAAGGTGCTCAATATTTTAATAGTTGATATTTCACGTACAAAAACGGTTCATTTCTATGAAGCGATCTTTTATTCAAATGTTCGATTTTGAAAAGACCATAGATTTTTTGTTTTCCTCCCACAACGAGTTCAGTCGGCACGGCGCTCCTAAAGATGACAATTAATTGAAGTCAATTTAAAAACGTTAATGGTTTATTTTGTGCACTTATAGACTTATGGACAATGATTCCTTGTTGATTAGATCGCACGGATGTGAATTCATCATAGATTAGTTAATCAGGACAATTTGAGTAGGAGTCACGACCCTAGGCATTGAAGCAACGATTCAATAAGAATTAAGAATCAATTTTAGGGAATTCGTAAGTGGGCGAAGTTATTGTCCAACTATGTAAATCTATGCTACGAGTTAAATAAATATCAAGTTTTTTCGGCGCAATTATGTAAGCCATATTTTACTAAAGCTAATCGAAGATATTCAACATTGCTAATGGAAAAATAGACATGTGACAAACAAGAAAAATAAATTGTATATTAATTAATGAAAGCTTTATCTTTTTGTATTAGAGACTTTAGTGGGTTAATAATAATAGTATGTAAACATCTTTGATATTGTGGAAAGATTGGATCAAATTTGACACATCTACTTTTGTTTTAATTTTTTTCTCGTTTATCGTAATTAACTGACCCATGTAGATAAGTAGAAAACAAACCTCATTATAAGGTAAGTAATGATAAACCAACTATGCTTTATCCGTTTGTCCTGTTTCAAGAGTGGATTTATTTAGTTGTTTCCACGGCCACGTAACGAATAAAACATGGAATTTCCAACAATGTGCCTCGCTAAAGAAAGTTTGGAACGAATTTTCATTGGAAACTCGGCTAAGATAAGAAATTCAAAGGCCGACCGTGCGGTAGATCTGTTGGTGAAAAGTTTTTTCTTTTCATGTTTTATTAACGTGTGAACTTATATACGATGTAGTTGCACAGGTTTGGCTACTATTGTTTTATACGTAGTTAATTAGAAATAAACTTTTAGATTAATTTTTATCAATATCTAGCTGAAGATTCTGGCGTCACCCAGTTTTATGAAAATTTTTTCAACATCAGATGTAAACTGTAGTTTTTGTCTTATTTTGAACGTCCAATGAGCATAATTTCATCAAAAAGTAATAAAATTCTGCTTCGAGGGGTAGAATAAGAGGATAAGGTGGTTTTTTAAATCAACACGATGTTAAGAATGTCTTTTTCGTCCAGGGAACAAAAGTTGAAAATCAAACGATCATCTGCGTAGCCTTGTGATTCAAAGCCAGCTGAGTGAATGAGTTGTTCAAGACGATTTTAATAAAAAATTAAGAGGATGGGACCCAGATTACTTTTCTGCTAACTGTGGTGGTAGAAGATTTTCAAATATTGTCAGGTTATTCGTAACTCGGGAATGTTTGTTTTTCTTTAAAATATATATATTATTAAAAATTGTCTTAGATCCACACTTAAAATTATTTTTAGTGCACTCACGCAACATACACATAATGAGAAACATTTAAATACACTTTTAAATGCGGAAAATAGTAAATTATCCCCATTGATTAGGGAAAAATAGCGAAACCGACGAAAAACACATCAGGATGTTCTGAAAGACCGAACAGCCTTAAGATGATAAAACTATATGGTATTATGAAATTTACATAGTTTTTAAAGCTTTAAATTTTTGCGTAAGTGCCTTCTTTCGCCGCGTTATTGGTTTTATGTAACATAACAAAATCGATTATTCAGATAATGTCGTATAATTATTCTCCATCTGGGCAAGGCTAAAAAAACAAAAATCATTTTAAGCCAGGTTTGATCTTTGTTTGCATTCTGTTCACACCGGTGAGAATATTTTCATTTTACGATAGAGTATTGCCATTCCAATTCCACTGAGCAAGTACCGTAATTTATGTTTTCGTATGCGATATCATCTATTAATCAAAGTAGTTTGACTTTTCCCTTTAGTTCAAATCTCAGACGACAGACTAATCTAGCATGTGTCAGGATGATGTTCAATTGTGAAACTGATCCATTCACATTTTAAGAAAGGGTTATAAGGATATTTGGATGTGCCCATCAAATAATGGCTTGACGGTTCAAATATGGAATTTAATTATTTGTATTAAATACTGAGGAAGGAGGTATCGGCAGCGGTATAACCGTGATTTTATCGAGGCAGGAATAAATTTTAAATAAAAAAATTATTTGTAGAAGGTAATAACATGATTTATAGAAGATTATGAGATTTGAAGATATGTGATTAAGATAAGAAAGGGTATAGAAGGGTAAGTACGTGAACAGTGTTATTTTTCTTGATTTTTCACTTATTTATTTGTTTAGAGAGTATAACTAAACTTTTAATAGCATAATCCCAATAAAAAAATATATGTGACTAAAAGAGCGAGTCCGAAATTAAACTCAAAACCGATAAGTGCGTTTGAAACATCAGCACCTGTGGGTCCTTTCGTCATATTTATTTATTTATTTATTTCACACCTTTTAAGGCATACATATATATAAAAAATATTTACGAAATTATAAACGAAAATAGTGCAGGAAACGACTATTTAAAACAATTGCAGAAAAATAAATATAAAGTCAAAATATCACTAAACTTGATCTACACAGCATGCAGGCACAAAACATAAAAAATCCAAAATATTCTTTCTGTTTAAGTTGACAAAATTATTATGTGTTAGTCAAATGAAATAAAATACCTTTATTAAAATATTCCACTACTTGATGAAAAAAAAATTCAATAGGGTATGCTTATATATTGAAATTGACGCACTAAATATATCAACAACATCGTATTATTTGTTTCCTAGCCGTTGAATCCGTCGCATAGGAGTATGATACTGGGACGTTAATATAGAATTGCTACAATAATAATATGGTAGGTACTGTCTTGTCTTAGGTTTATAAAAAATAGAGCACTATAACTGCAAACCTTTAGAATTTTTTAGCAGCCCAAGAGCGCAGTTATATGAGATTTTTATAATTATCGTGTTTTTATTGAAATAAATTATTTACTGTTTCATGTAAAAAAATAAACACTTTCTTGCGTAAATTGTGATTTATTCACATTATGCTGTATAGTTAAACACGATTTAATGAATCGCCGAATTGTATATTGTTGTAGGTCGGTAGTCTCTCGAGCAGTGATGTGATGAAATTCATTTAGATCTATGGAAAAAATATACATCATATAGAAAAGACCAATACAGATTTTTTCATATTTAATAAAAGTTTTTTTTTCCCTTTTTAATCTCCGATTGAAATCCCCACAAGATAGGCAACGAACCGAATAATATGAAGTGTTTTAGGTATATTGTCTGTTTCGATCAATCTTACAAAGTAACTAATTCCAAAAAAGTAATTATTATTATTAAATTATAAAAATGACAGCGTTGAAAGCGATAATTGCAAAACTTACACCGCTTTGGAATAATGTTTCAACTCTAAAAAGATTAACTTTAAAAAGTCTACAAACTTATTGGCTAAACCAGTTTCCTAACTTAAGACCCAGTAGAAATTGAATAAACATTCTGCTTCGGTAATAAAATAATAAAAATATATTTACAATGCTATTCTTATTTTTTAAAAGATAAAGATGTTTAAAAGACAAGACTTTTAAGCACAAGGGATAACAAATTATTATAAACAATGATTATAAGACTGAAACACTCTTATAAATTTATAAAAAAATCGATAAAAAATTAATGTAATCGAACCCGCAGCCTTTATAGCCACTATGCTACGTTGGATTATAGAGCGATATTGTTTTAAAATCACTTGAAACATTTGACACTTAAAGATTTCAAACATCAATATGCCCAAATGGTTTAAGTTTAATGATTCGAATAATTCTCCTTTCTTGCCTGATGTGAACTGTAAGAAAACTAACTTAATATAGGACAAAAAAATTCAAAAATATTTTGTAGAAGAGATGAAAAAGCAGAGAGACAGCGGGTGTATGGAAAATATTTCTTAAATGCGTTTTCAGTCATAATTGTTGACTACTACACGAAGTCTGTAAGCGATAGTGGTTTACACAATGGCTCTCATCAGCGGCAAAACTGCAAACCGTCAATCACTACATCTGATGAATATCTTCTTCTTTCATACGGAGAAAGAAAAAGATTTCCATCAAATGTAGTATTTGAAGGTTTGTTGTTGCCCGATGAACAACTGTGTTACAGAGCATATTGATGATTTTGAGTCGCATTACTGCCGATGTGACTGTACCTTGCGTCCAGGGCGGTTATTCCCTTGGGTCAATTCGATTTCGACCCCCCAAAATTATAAGACAACAAAAATTATAAATTATATGCATTAAAACAATTGGTCTTATTCATAATTTATTGGAATGTACCGCGAAATAGCACGACTGCAAGCGAGTGACGAGCAGTGACATCTTTTGTCTCTAATATAAGTTTACATTCGCAAGGACATATTCGCTGGATCTTCTGTCCCTATGCGGACCATAGAATGCACTAAATGGTACTATGTATTTCGTCTAAAGTAAAAATTAGGTACTGAAAAAAGCTTGGGGACGCTTCGGTCATGGGAAACAGCACGGAGAATATTATACTCGTATGTTTTAAACAGATGGCGATATAAACATATGTCAGATATTCATTGTAAACACTTTTTGTGTGTGGAACAATGGTTGTTTTTTAATTGGACTGTTCGGAAAAGGTATGAATTTTCACATTTAGTTTGATAGCACATTAAGAAATAGATAATTTCAATGATTATTATGATAACTTTTCAACGGACATAGAAAAAACAGCTTAATTTAACACGATGTTTGTTGTTTGTTTTTTTTTTTAATTTTGTTTTATACCTAACCTAAGCAGGTGTTATACATTTAAATCGTTACCTATGAATAGTTACAGGTAATACTTGTTTAGTGGTGTACTGGAAAGATAAAAAAAATGTCGTATTGTAATTTAATAATTATTTTATTTTTTATTAGGAAACTGAAGAATGAAACAAAAAAAAACGTTAAAGATGGAACTACCACACTCTCCGCTTCGAACCCAGTACCTTTGGGCATTTGAAGATACTGCAAACAGGTCTTTCAAACTCTTATTTTCTTAACAAATTTTTTTTGGGAAATTTTTTATCACTATCGGTGTGAACAACTGCATTAAAACGTCTCCTCTTGATATGATTTGCCTGAAAGTAATTTGATTTACAATTTACCATATAATTTCAGTCGCGGACTCACACAATATCAAATAAAGATTAATCACACCTTTTTTTAAATGGCCTACCACTCCTGGATTCCTAGAGCCGCCTCTGCTAGCGTCTATTCTAAATTTATCAGCAATGTACCGTTTTTACTAAAGCGGTTTCTCTAAAGACCAATGCTTTCAGTATAATTAATGCCTTTATTGATGTTTCTGATAAAATTCCACTACAAGAGGGTTATGATGCAAAGATTAGGGAGCAAGATTATCTACGTATACATGAAAGAGAATGATAAGAAACACGCTCTGGAAACAGATGGCAAAACAATGAAGGCCATCACGGTCAATCTTCAAGCGATATTATCTATTCTGTTTGCAGGCGATAGCCAATTGTACTATCGGCATAGCAGAGTTTTATAATTTTAAGATTTAAATAACTAACTAACAGAAGACTGAATGGTTTTGATCGTGGAATGAGTGCAGTGGAAAAAATATTAGCTTTGAAATAGGGTCATGCATTTTGAAGCGCCTATCACAATTACCGTCGTCTGTGACGATTCTAAAGCGCTTACTGCTTTGAACCGATGCGATGTGGGAAATTTGCGCTGTTTCTCTGGTCTTCATCTCGTGGTTCAACCCTACAAAGTTTAGAGTAAATCTGCATTCGGCTTTGCCTGTATGTGTGGGTAATAACCGACAACTGAAATCCACAGCTCTTATTCTCTGATCCTTCTGATTGCACGTGACTAAAGCATGTTTTACACTATTTGCTGCGTGATCGATGTGGTGGTGATCTTCTATAATTTGTAGTCGTAATAGTCCAGTCAAGATGTACATTCGTGCTTGCAAAAGGTCTAGTCATTCTTAATTTTTTCAATGTTGTTAAGACCTATACCAGTATTAAAAAAAAATTTGGAACTTCGAAAGTGTTGTGCGACCGGCGGTGGATCTAAAAAACCAGGAAATTTTTGGATTTTTTTCAGTTTTTGCTCAATATCTCAGTAGAGGAAGGGTCTGACCGGTGTAGTCGGAATACATACTTTTAAAGTAGACTAAATTTTCTATAATTTGAGACCAAAGCAAGCTATATAAAGCCATTGGTTTTCAAGATACAGTTCTTCGAAAATAGGCAATTTTTTCCAAAAAGTGAAATTTTTTCAAAATGGTCACTTATTTTGTAAAATAATTTCTAAAATACGCATCCCAAGTCAAATATTGTGAGATATAAAGTTGTTGTAAATTTGATAAGCTTTTATTTGAGACTAAATTGATATCTATAGACTAAACGGTTCTCTCAAAAATGGCAGATAACCAAAAACAGTCATAAGTTTTTTAGTTTTTCCACATCACTATTATTTCGGATGATTCGAGAAGGTCTCATGTCTACATGCTGCTCTCCAGTAGGACATGATAAGCTGCAAAAACTCTCCAGTTCTTCACAAATTTTCAACATAAACACCATTCCTGTTGTCCACCTTGCCAGAACACTTTCGGAGATTCCCCTTCCTTGGGTCAACCCACCGTAGGTTTTCATGGATCGCATCAGTTTCAGGTCTGACCACAACCCAGACCAAAACTTGTCAGACCGGCGAATGGTGAAGGATCCTTTTGTGAACATGTCGTTCACTCACTTTTATACATCCGATCTTGTAGAGCCATCATATCCTGAAGGTAGAGGTGCGCGCTCTTAGCATACAAAAAATGTCCAGCTGCGTGGAAAAAAGGGAGCATCTTGTGGACAGTGTACAAATGAAGGTTCCAATCACCAACACGCTCTGCCTGGATGAATAGTTTTATCAAAGTGATCATACGAAAGTATTGGACCCACAACTGTGATGTTGGACCATTCGCTTCAATTTTCTCCAAGGCACTTTTAAATTTTGCCTTTAGTATTTGGTAGGTATCAATTTTTTCTGCTAATATAGTGAGAGACCTTTCAGTGTCTCACAGCAATAAAACCATAAAAAGACGCGAGGACAGTTTATTTTCATTTCACCCAAAATCCACTTATGACTGTTTTTGGTTATCTGCCATTTTTAAGAGAACGTTAAGTCTACAGATATCAATTTAGTCTCAAATAAAAGCTTATTAAATTTACAATAACTTTATTTCTTACAGTATTTGACGTGGGATGCGTATTTTAGAAATTATTTTACAAAATAAGTGACCATTTCGAAAAAAATTCACTTTTTGGAAAAAATTGCCTATTTTCGAAGCACTGTATCTTGAAAACCAATGGCTTTATATAGCTTGATTTAGTCTCAAATTATAGAAAATTTAGTCTACTTTTAAAGTACTTATGAAAATTACACCAGTCAGACCCTTCCTTTACTGAGATATTGAGCAAAAACTGAAAAAAATCCGAAAATTTCCTGGTTTTTTAGGTCCACCGCCCCTCGCACAGCACTTTCGAAGTTGCAAATTTTTTTTTTTAATACTGGTTTAGGTCCTAACAACTTTAAAAAAATTCAGAATGATTGGACCTTTTGCAAGCATAACCCCCTTTTCATGTTTAACTTGACTGTACTATAGGGATTCTTGATAAATGGAGGATATGGGCAACTCATAACAAGCACAATATATAAGAATTGTATTTAAGACATTAGAAATAAGATTATGATAGAGATGCAATTATTTTAATACATAATTTTCAATTAAGAGTAAACATTAAAATTGCATTTACCCAAAATGACCGATCAGGCACTTGACACAAAGTCATGTGAGCGATAGGCCATCGACAAATTGATAACCCATTGTTACTTCAGTAGAGTATTGTACTGCCCTGAAGATGAAACCCGATCGGCATTAAGTATAGAAAATAAAATTAATTTTTGCCAACTGATTGTTTTATTTTAAAATAAAATTTACTTGCACGCGTCGGGATTTGAACTTGCGACCTCCGCAAAGCTAGTCGAGAGCCTTATCTCTCGATCCCGGAGGCCGTCAGTAACTTGAATTTTATCAACAGTTTAATCCTAACTACTATTTAGTGAAGGCGTTCCATGCATCTTGTTGTAAAGGAATTTTTTTCTTTCAATAATGAAAGAAGATAATATATTTAAAAGGATCTCTTAGCAAACATAATAATATACGCAGTTTGTAAGTGAAACACATTACAAAAGTCCCATAAAATCACTTGAATAGTGTCATTACACTTTATACTTACATAAGATGCTTCAAACATTTCATGTCCGGAGTGCTTTTTTTAATAAAAATCAAATACTTGGTACAACGTAGAAGCTTCACAAATATAAACTGTATTACTTTGTACTAAACGTATCCTTATTTCACGTTTTGTAAATGGGGCAAATATACCTGATAATAACTATCGTGCGAGCGTTTTATTTCAAAGCTTCTAGCATAAAAGCAGTTAAATTTTTTTTTAATATTATCTCTTATCATTCTTACCGAGCAAATAATGAAATTTCTTTTTTTTTACGTGGTGTTTATTATGCTAAGACTTTTGGGGTTTTGAAATCGCTGTTTTTAAAAGAAAACACTCGTTATTTATGTAACTTATTAATCATCCTATAAAAAATAATCTTATCTTATCAATAATTTATCTGTAATGCTATTTTAATTATTATAAAGAATCTCTTCAAATTATTGTATTAATTTGGTTAAAAACGAAATTGCAAGCCTAACGAATGAATCTACAGGTTTCCTGATAAACTTTTAGTGAATTACAAATATATATTGCACGTGCCTTGATGATATTATAATTCGGAGTTTACCAAAAGTTTTCAAAAAACCTGTTTAATTATTCGTTAGGCCTATAATCCCGTTTTTAACCTGGATTACCAATAATTTGAAGATATTCTTAATAAATTAGCAATATACATTTTTCTAAGTGCGATCGGGGCGTATTGTGAGGCTAAAGGAAGAAGGAAGGAAATAGAAAACAGTTCGTTCGAAAATCATCAGGCCAATAATGGCCTTTCACCAGGGCGATACTGAGAGTAATCTGGAACGCGCACAATATGAAGGGAAGGACCTACTGGGTAACATGATTATGTTATTTAATATTTCCTGTGAAATAAAAATGTAGATAAAATATATTTTATTAGAGCGCGCTGGGTATCATAACTACTCGACCATGGAAGTGTATTATTGTGTGTGTACTATCAACACAAAAACATTTATTTTTATGCATTTATTTCACTATTATTTATTTACCCGCCATAACACAGGGGTATCCCCAGCCCAAATAACATTGAAAATGTATCATCTGATGTAAATTTTCTTTGAAATAAAAAAATATATATTTATAAATATTGAAATTCGCTCAAGCAATTTTCTTTTATAAAATTATACTAATTAAACCAAGTTTTCAAAAACTTTTCAAGTGATTGCTTGTGCCCTATTTAAACCTAAAAAATATATGGGATAGGCAGCGAAATGCTTCATAGGATTTAATTTGCAGTAAGCAGTTAATTTTTCAATATTTATATTTTGTTGAATAAAATTAATTAAATTATACAATAAATGCATGTATAACCAATTGCTAGTGCATATCTAAAATTGTGATTATCCATATTACCAGATTATATAAAATAAAATGTTATATATACATTAAAAACATAGTAAGATTATGAGGAGCGCCAAGTACAAGATATCTTACCAAAAGGTATTTTATTTACTTAGAACTTTAAAATAATACATGAGTTATTTGCTTTATTTTTTTTAGAAGTATTTATTTTAAAAATAATAATGCAGGAACAAAATGAATCAACAAAATACAACAAATAAGAACAAAAGACAAAAAAAGTATCGGTACCTACCTACAGTGAATAGCAAAAATTAACAGAATAAGTAAAGTAAAGGGTTAAAAATCAACATTCAAAGTGAGTCATAGATAACATTAGTGATACAAAATATTGGAAATTTCTAATTTAAATTTAATGCGGAATAAAAAAAAATATCAACAAAACTGAATTTACTTCCATGACTGAGGAATAAATGACATTCTGCAAAATAAGCCAGTTAAATCAAATAATTTCATTAAGATACGATTTGAGGTTTTCACGGCCAAAGTATTGTAGTGATTTATTTTTGGGGTACTATGCCGTGTTGCGGTATCTTTTTATATAGCAAACGTTTCAAACAGCATTGAAGTACATTGTCCATCATCTAACATTTGGACAGCATTACAGAGATCAAACATCTGCCCTGATGATGGACACTGTATTTCTGTTCAAAACGTTTTTTTATTTATTTTTATATTAACTCCACACAGGAGGCCCTGAAAAAAATAATTTCCCTCAGGGCCTATGTCATCTTTGGGGATGCTGTGTGAAGGGTCTTTTTGTGGAGAGAAAGGAGTGAACATGGGTCTTGAAGAGTCCCATGCTGTAGGAGGGAGGAAACACAGAGGCCGGCAGTTCGTTCCACAGCCGAGCTGTTGAACTTAAGAACGAATCGTAGAAAATTTAGTTGGCTAAAGACGAAAGTAGCGCATCACGGCACAGTACCCCAAAAATCATTGACAATTATTTTGTTCAATGGGTATGGATAATTTGAATTTGATGATAGACTTAGTAGTGAAAGACGTCACACTTTATGACTGGTACTAGTGCACTTCCGCTGAGTTTCTCAAGGCTGCAGCCCGCAGGGAATATTTCCCGGATGATATAAAATATCCGTAGAAAGAGGACACCGAAAGAAGCAAGGCTCGTATTTTATAAATCACATGATTTTGGCTTTCAGGAAATTAGTCAATCGGGAAGTTCAATGTCAAATTCGGAATATCGTTTTCAGGGAAAATGTATATCAATATTCAACAAACGTTTCAAAGATATCTACCTGTTTTTTCCCTAATTCATTACTTATGCTTCACGCGTTGTTCGTATGAATAAATTCCAAGTCGTTGACGTAGATATGTAAAATACGAGATGATACCTCACTACGGGCTCAATCGAACAATGTTTAAGCGAATATGTTGTACACTGTGATGGTTCAAGGTTTCATAGATGGTTCTAGTGTAGACAGATGTTAGAAGACTTATCCAACAGAAGTTATCGCGGTAGTACGCACCTCCGTGTTTAGAACCGAGTTGGTTGGCAGTTAGGTTTAGCAAGAGGTCTAATAAATAATTTAATATAATATTGATTTAATTCGAGAATGGAGAGGATGTTAATCCCCAGGTCGTCCAACAGACTCAGTTTCGATTACAAGAGTTGTTAGTCTAAATAAAAACAAATTGTGTTGTTGTAAAGAAAGCTTTATCACTTGCCAAGAAACCAATCACATCGTAAATGTTAGGAAAACCGTATAATTATTCTCCTGAATGGAGAAAACTGATTTCAATCGGAAAATAAATATGTCGGCCTCATTGCAAGCCGCTTAGTGAAAAACCAAAACAAGTGCACCAAGTAGTGGAATCTTAAATGTTTTGGACATGTATAGCGGATGAATAAAGAAATATGTGTCAGTAATAACGTTTTCCTTGCAAGTCGATGAATAACAGAAATAGCGTGTTTGACGTTTCAATTGACGTCGCATCTTCATACGATATATGAATGCAAATGAAGCAAGAAGTGCATGTCAAAACAGTGTTTATAGTTCCATCGTCACGACATACCTGTATGAGGAAACGACGTGATGCATCATACCAATTTTTTAAACTTTTTTAAAATAACTGATAATTGAATCGGAAATTTTATTTTAGTCTTTAACACTGTAACAAAATTAGGTTTTATTTAATTACCTGTACGATCCACTTACAGATTGTTCATGTTTTCCCTCTGTTATTAACACTTTAATATTTTTTTTAAATAAAAAAAATGTTTTATTGAAGAAGTAGATAATACTTACTAATAAATCTAAACAAACGATGAAATAGACCAAGACACAGAAAAATAAAAAGATAACGGCCACAACTAGGACTCTAACCCAGGATCTCTTGGCTTCATCCTTCTACAGGCGCCTTAAACTACTCGACAAATAGGAAATATCATTAAATGTCACATTTGTCGATATCGCATTTCAAATTCAGGATTAACAATTTCATCTCGCATTGTTTTTTCCATATTTTTGGCAGCTACCTTTTTTAAATGATTCCAAATTTCTATTGATATTGTTTTTAATTAATATTGTTTTTTTCCGGTTCAAATATACCCATCCACTTATATTGACTGCAAAATAATTCAAATTGATTCACACCTCTCAAATGACGTCCGGAACAATTATTACACAAATTCCGAGATATTTGCTCTACCTACCGGAACTAGCCCCCACGTGTCGGTCCGGAACCACATTCCGGCTTTCCGGAAAAGCGCGGCCGCTGCGTTGTAATTCTGATGGCATTCCGGGTAGATATTGACTATTCAATTGATCCCGTTCAAGTACAAAACGATCCTTTCTTAATTAAAACGTTGACCGCAGGACCGTTCTCCAAGTAATTAGATCTTTAAATACATTATTTATTTTGAATGTTTAGTGGAATAATAGGTTTCTCGTTCGTGTTTTTGTGGTTTTAGTGTTCAATTTGTACGATTTTATGTGTTTTAATTATTCTATCGGATTACAACCGTTGCACTGAATATGCTTTAAATATCGTGATATCGTTATGAATGTGGTTAATATAGTTGAGTTTCTCGACTTCGAATCCAGAAGTTGCGAGTTCAAATACCGGCGTGCGCAAATTAAATTATTTTATTAATTTCTGTTGTTAAAAACAACATTACATGCATCACGTTCCAAGGTAAAATATACTCTCAGTATCACTCTGATAAAAGACCATCATTCAGAATCCAAAAGTTGCTATAAAAAGCCTTAGCCGTGTTTGGTGACCAGATTTGAGAAGCCAGGAATTTCCCAACCTTCCTGCTTCCCCACTCTCTTCAACCTCACGACATATCCCAATTACTGATGTCATAGTCCCACTAGTTTCGGATGGGTCAAAGCTGTTAACTATACCCAATACAAAAAACTTATATTTTTTCATGAAATTCACACGTCGTTACATCCCAGCAGGTTGATTAAAAATTTAAAAAAATCCAAATGACGAAATAACGATGGAAAGAGTAAGCTTATTATTTAAAGGAAAACAGTGAATTTTCAGAGGAACTTGCAAAAAAAAGGCAAAAATAAGGAAATAATTTATTTTATTTTTTCAGTTCTCAAGTCAAAATGGGTATCAAAGGTTCCAACATGTCAAAAAAAACAAACTTCACCATTTCAATAAGCAGTTATTTCTTAGAGAAAGTATAAAACGTATAAATCACCCAAGTTTTCTCGCAACCTCTGGTCCCCATACGTTGACATGTCAAACATGATTTTCTCTCGGAGCTATTGATAAGGGCGGCGAAGCCTTCTAGGAAAACTCTAGGCTCTATTTATTCACGGATTCTATTTCGCCAAGGTTTAGGGCTTAGGGGCCTCGCTCAACCGCTAACACGTACCATTTAGTCATTCTGAACGTTTTCTTTGGGTTATTCTTTTTCATTTGGGTATCCTTTAGGTGATTTAACATTTCGGTAAATAAAAACATTTCTTTGCAAGTTTATAACAAAGCTATTTATCAACTTTTGTTTCTTTTAGTCGTCATCTTTTATGGATCTTTCAAAACTTTGTGGCTATAGTAGCTGATTGAACGAATGCGTTGTTTCCTACCCATTACAGATATTATGTGGGGAGTTTAAAGTTTTTTTTTCAAATTTAACTACGCGCAGCAAGCTCCGGGGACAATAATTTATCTCAGGGCCTATGTCATCTTCGAAAATGCTGTGTAGAGATTCTATTTGAGGAGAAGAAGGAGTGAACATCGATTTTTTAGAGACTCATTTAGACCAAATGTATGATCAAGTTCTGCTGTATAACAAGGTGTCATGTAACATAGTATAAATAAATATTTTTTTAAATTGAATAATTTTACTTTTGATTGTATTTTACTAATTTTATTTGAGGTATTTTAATGTAGCCCAGTATTAAACTGCAACAAGTCCATGCTTTGAAATATTTTTTTTTCTTTTTGCGCGTTAATAAATAAGTAAGTAAATATGTCAAATTTCGACAACTTAATGAAATACAAAAATAAAATCGTCAGTTTGAAATGGGAAAAATCGAAATAGATTTGTATAAAACTAGGTACGTCTAAATAATTGGATATTTTAGAACAGGTTTTTTGACTATGAAGGTGGCAAACATTTTTATTGATTTTTTTGCTGTTTAAAACTGGGAATAGGTCCATTTGGCCTTTCTTGATACCCATTTAGGAATTTATGTGTTTTTGCACTTGTCTCCGTTTAATCCGGGCCATCGATATATCTTTATACTATCCATATAGGAATAGTATAAAAAAATGAATAATAAATTAATAAAATTTTTCGTAATTAAAGATTAAATTTGTTCATAATTTCTTTTGGTAATTTGTCATTGCTCCATACATCAACGTCTCTTGACTCTGGATTTTTTTTCTGAAAGTCAATCTTTTTTCATTTCAGTGTGTGTTTGTGGTTCAGGTTTACTTAGAAACTTAATATAAGTATGAAATTAATTAATTTATTTTGTATATTAAAAATAAAGTATTGATGAAAATAATTTTAAAAAGATTATATACAGGGTGTCCGGGGGTAAAGTACATAAGCTGAACTGAGTTATTCCACATGATGGTATAAGTTAAAAAGATACACATTATTTCGAAATTAAAACATTTTAGGGTTGTTTCCAGGTAAAAAAGTAGAAGTTTTTATTTGGAAAAATAAAATATTCTTCCATAATTTTATTTTTTATAACCCAAAAAAAATAATGGAATTTCGAAAAAGTTATTTATATTTTTTACTTCTGCTATCATATAGAATCATTTCCCGAAGTTTGTGCACTTTACCCCCGGACACCCTGTATTACTAAATTTTTAAGATCATTTAAAAGAAAAACTTATATATTGCATACATTTATATACCAAACATAAAATTATTTCAAAGCTACATAGGTGAAAATAATTTGTTGAATTTTAGAACGATTTTTGAAAACGTTTTAATTTTATGAGGAAAGAGTTCGCAGTTTGAGAGGTAAGAGTGAGACGAACGTACGTAAAATATTATTTTTTGGTTTTTGTAGTTCAGATCGACTTTGCATAATCAATAAGTTAAAATTTAATGTAGCGCAACCAAGGGACATTTCACTCCAGGTGCACTTAACTTAATCTATGTAGCACTAGTACATACCTTAACCCATACAATGCATACATTGACTAAGATAATATCTTTGAGGGGTGCACTTAAAATGACTCCCACAGTGGTGTGCTTATTATAAGCGACTTTACTACGAACTAATAATTTTATTCATATTAAAACCTATTAAAGCAACCATGCAGAATATTTAGAAAGGAGAATGAATAGAAACGAAAAACTTTGTAAATGAATAAGAAGCAGAAATTCACAAAAATTTAACTAACTTTGAAGTAATATGTATAATTTCAATGATTTTAATTTATTTTGCCAGCATGCAATGCACGGTTATCAACCCTCAACATGCCAAGATGCATAACAAAACTTGTGTTGTCGTAAGGGGTAATTCTGATCCCATGCAGTAATGCAATTTTTCCATGTATGCATCAACTTTATTTCAAATAATTCTTTACACAAAATGTAAAATGTATTAAAAAAAAAGATTTATTCATCAACGAACGAAGTACCTAACCAACGGCTGAAGCTGAACTGACTTACCGCGTATGACAGATAGCCGACGGACGGCGGGCGAGAGCTTGTAATAGCACGAGCAAGTGTGATGGCGCGCATCACTTACGAGGCAGCCACTGAGTGGGGGAAATAACAATGGCAAAGAAATTATAAATATATTAAAAAATATATATTTTAATAAAGTAACTACATTTATTTTAAATTATGGATTATGAAGGTATTTTGTAATTTTCAAAATTATCGTAATTTAAGTTTATACGTACGCTGAGAACAACTAACAGTTTTCATTGAATAATGACATCACTTTGAACCGCCAGACATCACAATCTTGACAGACTTCTAAAATACATCAACGTAAAATCTAATATTCTCATCGGTTTATAAACATCTATTATCTTAACGGCCGAATTTCGGATCCAATTTAATTGATTGAGAAGTAAATTATAAGATTTAATATAATATCTCGGTATGGTAAAATAAGGATAATCCAGCAAAATGTTCGCTTAAGAACTTATAATAGATTGAGAAATAGCAAAATGGAAATAGATTTTGAAAAGTAACTAAAGTGTTAAAGGAACTAAATTGGCTAACAGTGAAACAGATGCTGACCTTGAAAGCGGTCATATTTAAATATAATAAATAACCACTCGAACGATCGCGCGTCAAAAAACTTTTTTCTCCGATTGCTCGTCGTTTTTTGGCGACGAATTTGAATATTTTCCGCCAACATTAAAAAAATCAAACCTCCGAATTTTAATACGAAGACATAAAACTGATTGTAGTGCTATACAGCCGATGAATTCACCTATATTTTAATAATTATTCTATATTTTTAAAATTGATAAATAAATTATTAAAAAATCTTGAACTTTATAAATGCGCGAAATTAGCGTTTTTGTGATTTGAAATTGCCGCCAGTGGCAGTTTTAAATATCTTTATAAAATATTTTCTACGTTTTTATGTTCTCTATGGCCTGTTTGATAACCACAAATGCAAGAATGTAATAGAAAAATAATTTTTTGTACGGTATGCTCTCTTCAAAAGTTTGGTTAGAAAATAATTTTTTAAAATTTGAGTGCGTGACGTGTCAAAATTGAAATCACTGTATTATACTATATAATAAATTTACCACAAAAACTGGTATAACGTTAGGAAGATACATTAACTGTCTACAATTATTAATAAGCATAGTCGCCGTGTTGGCTTTATTTTATTCATTTGATGAATTATACAGAGAGCCTATTTCACGATGTCAAAATCATGGTGCTACTTTTTAAATAATTGTAAATTAGAACTGGAGATTTGTAACCATGTTTTTATATAACGTGCAAAACGAAGAAATAAGGCTTAAAATGAGATATATATCATAGATATAAACATTGCCAATATTTCAGGGGGATACTTTGAAAGTTGATGAAATTCACCAATATTTGACGAAAAATCACTTCTGACAGCTACCTTAAGGTCAATCTACATAGAGTAAATCGGAATATGTAAAATGATGATAAATTTGTATATATATCAAACCTTTGTATGACCGTAGAATGCAAATAAAATCATAGTGATAATTTTATATCTAAACGCAAAGGTATCGAAAAAAAATGGGTGAGGGGAAAATAATTGATGGAACCAATAATTGATTTATTTATTAAGCCCTAATATCCTTTTAAATCAATATTACAGTTGTATGGTTACAATGAAAGAGCAGTATATTGATTTAAACATTATTTACACACTTTGTGATAGTAAAAATGTATTCAGTTTATTGGTTTATTCATAATTTAAGAAAATCAATACATAATAATATCATTGTGCCTCGCTATAGAGTGAGATTCTGAGTATCGCTCTGGTGAGGGACCACCATTCAGAATTGAACATTGCTTGAATTGGCTTAGTTATGTTTAGTGACTAGATCTGGAAAAGCCTCTTTACAGAAAAATTGACAAAATATAATTAAGACATAAAAATAAAACGAGTTATTTAATGTGTACAATAAACAGGGGAAAATGAGAATACCTGTGCATTTGTTAACATGCATATTTCAATGATCAGAATTGAAATATACATATTAAATGTCCACCGAACCTTATCATATAGAACCTTTGAGGACAACATAACATGAGACGTGAGTATGCGGAAAGAAATGATTAAGTCCAGCCATCCAGGCCATCATAATTGATGTTCAAACAAATTTAATTAAGTTTATAAATTTGAATTTCATAACTAAAAAACCAAAAAAGAAAAGAATTAAATAAAAAAAACCCTCAGCAAATCTATATTGTAGTGTGATATGGCTTCATGCAATCATAGCATAATGCCACATCACACTTTGTAAGGGTCCTTTTGAAAATGTTATTTATGTTATTTATTTACGGCAGAATCGAACGCATTGACTCACTATCTACCTGGTCTTGTCTACTAAAGTCTATGGCCATAGCGGAGTTAGGTGAAACGTTGATAATATTATGATAAGGTATTGGTGGCATGTATCCTCATCGCTCTCTTCGTGGTCAACGTCGCTCGCTTCGTCATCCTCGTCGCTTGATCTGTCCATATCCATTTCTGAAACAACAGAAAACCCAAATTAATTTAATGTTACGATATTACGATAACCCACTGCCTCTGGTACGGCTTATGACTCGCAATACGATGGTCGCGGGATCAAATCAAATAAATTATATTTGAATAATTAGTGTTATTTTCACACAAAATTCATTTAAAATAATATATATTATATTTGCGGCACGTTCCAGAGTGGAAGATACCCATAGTATCGCCCTGGTGTAAGACCCCATTCAGAATTGAAACGTTGCTTTAAATGGCTTTAGCCGTGTTTGGTGACCAGTTCTGAATAGCCACACCTCCTTCCCCTCCCCGCTACCTTCAGCTTCACAAAATACCCCGATTGGGGATGCCATAGTCTCACTGGCTCCAGCTGAGGCTCTTGTGAGGTATTCATATAAAAAAATAAATAAAAAAATAATCAAATACTTGAGGCGGGCAATGTCAGGAGTCAGAATAGCACAGTCAGGTAGGTATGGAATGAAGAAAAGAGTGTGTGTGCCAAGATCGAGTTGCATGGTGGTTCATCCTCTCTGCCTACCGAAATGGCGTGAAGGTAAGTTAGTTAGTTTTATAACTCACGGTTTCCAAGTACAGACTCTTCTAGTACAGCTGCCTCGTCCACGTTACTGTTTCTGCCCATGTCTGACTCTGAAATAAAAGAAAACACAAATTTACAGTAGAATTTGGATATAATGACTTTGCATTTAACGGTCTACTGTTTTAAGTGACGATAATGTAAACCCTAGTAAGGTTTCATAGCTTTTAGTAGGAAAACGTATCCGTTTAAAGTGACCAACTACGTAAAGCGACCTATTTTAATGATAATTTGTCCGGTTACAAAACCCACCTACCAATACAGCCTCGCTTTTGACTAGGAAGCTCGACACAATGAGTCCCGTGAAGCGAAAGTGTTTTTTCAATTTAAGAAAAAAATGCTGTATTACACCGTTTAGAAGCCGGTGAATCAAATGTAATCCTCGCAAAGAAGTTCGGCATGTCTTATTTCTCACTCTGCAATACCCGTTACAGAAAAAAAAAGATGTGTAATGATGCATCCACGTCATAACAACAATACATTTTGTATGTTTGTTATGTGGAATTTTTAAGTACTATGCTTATTTCCTGCCAATATACCAACAGTGAAACTGTGCTAGGGATATCAATATAAAATATAGATAATTGATTTTATATTGAGCCCCTGGTATGACATTTCAAAAAATAAACTCACCGTTCCCAAACGCCGACAATTTTTCGTAGAATGGCACGTCCACCCACAGCTCGCTGTGATAGCCGGCCTCCGGAGAGAAGAGTTCCCCACTCCGCGATGTCCCAGGTAACGGCTCGGGAGATGCTGCACGGATAGGCATAATTGGTGCATTGGGAGCCGTTGATTGGGTCTGTGTGGGAGTGGACATCCACGGTGGTGGTACGGGTCGTGGCAACGGTGAAGGCGTCCCTTTTGAAAAGGGACACGTTGTTCTCTCCGGAGATGGAATTCTGAAAACATTTACATAAATCATATAAATTGTTCTCATTCACGTGTGAAACAGTAAGTACAGTATGTAAATAAACAATAAAATTAGAACTCTGTAAAATATGCACTGAATGTGCCAAATGCACAGAGCGCTGATCTTACCAACTCTCACTGTAAGAGTGGAACGCTGTCAGGAAAAAACAATAATATTGTATCGAGCATCTAAATACGATTACTTACTTTTGTTTAGTTTTTCTTGGAGGTGCGGTAGGGAGCAAAATGCGCGCCGCCTGCTTTTTGAATTTTCGGCTTTCCAGCTCTAGCCGGAAGGACGCAGGCAGGGCCCTAACAGCCTTTAGGGCCTTGACGCGATCCTCTCGCACCAGTAGCAAAGCAGGGTCGCTGTTTAAATAAATACAAATATATGATGAGTTCAACGGCCACAGCAAAGTACTTTCATAAAAAAACATTAAAAAATACTAACACTCCAGACGAGGCTGCAATTGCAGGTCTGCGTTGACGTCCTCGTGCAGGTAGTCCAGCACCAGCTCGTACCCCACCTCTCCCTCTTCCTCTGCCTCCTCTTGCAGTCAGCACCACTCTATATATTTTAAATTGAAAACACTTAATGTAAGTACTTAAATGTTTGAATTTTGTTAAATATTGCACTAATATAAAATTTGAAAATAATTATTGGGTCGTGGAGTGATCCTTTTCCCTGGACGACAGCTGTTTCTGCACAGATTTGGTAAAAGTAAACAAATTAATTAATTATACAACTAAATTACTAAATTTTTATTGTGTGACGAAGGCTTTACACCATTTTACATGTGAAAAAGAGTCAACTTTTTGACTTAAAATAATTGGTTAGCAAATATCTGTATTAATAATGAACCAATTCAAATAAAACTTATATATATATCTCTTTGTTTTGAATCACTGTGATGGAATATCTATATTTCAAATGCGCGAGTGCAGAATTTAAGACATTATTGTAAATCAAAAACAGATGACGTCTTCAGTTGACGTAATCTTACACAAAAACTTCAACCAAAACAATATAATACAAACAAACGAATTAAAAACGCATTTCAAAGATAGATAAGTCAATCATGATTACACAGATATATAATTATGCGTTAAAAACCCAATAAATTAATTACTTACGGCATTTTAGGAAGAGTCCAAAATTTCGTGAATGTTGAAAATTTATAATTTTGTTTTTTGACAGGACGCCATAAAAAAACCGCGAAAACTCATTAAATAACACTTCAAAGACAACGGATAAGTTCATAGACAAAGAGAATATATTATCAGCTATTCGATAAAACAAGTAGTTGGCCATATAAACCTTTTAAATAATTACAATAAATATTTTACGAATGGTAGAAAAATCGGTCCATTTTTGGACCGATATCAATCGCAGAAAAATAAAAGTGGTCGATTTTTCGACTGAAATCGTTCCAGTGGATAAACAACATATTATGAAATACTTTTCAAAGAAAATTATAAACAACAAGATTTATAGTCAAAAGACAAGAACTCAACAGTAAAATTAGGCTGTCAAAAAAGACGAAGCCTAAACACAAGACAGTATACTAGGAAATGCTATTTTGAAATTATTATTTGTTTTAATTATTTCTTGGATAATTTGCTTTTGTGAGAAATCACCTCAGAGGCGCTTTACAGTTGATGCACGTATTACAAAAAATTTAAATATTATAAAAAGAAAGTGAGGTTAAGTTAAGTTAAATGAAGTACAGGAACATGTGACGTGAATATAGAAGATGGAGACTCTACAGCAAGAATCCTAGATGGTGAAGAGACTGGACCAGCTGCTGCAGCGAGAGAGTCCACCGCGTCCATTAACAGTGCCAGCACGAGGTTCGTCATTCATCTAAGTATGTGTTTGCTGCTTATTAAGAGCTGACATAATATCCTCACATAGATTCCAGACCTTGACAGCACTGCTGTGACGCTCGACGAAGGTAGAAGATTGAGACTCTGCAGCATAATATAAACAACAACAACAAAAAAGTGTTTTATTCCAAAAACATTCCCGTTTATAATCATATAATTTACCTCTGCTAAGCGTTGAATTGTCAATAATGTCTTTGGAGTATATTTCGCTTGACCTTACTGACAGCTGAATCAAAATCAAACCTTTTCGTACAAATAATACGATAAAAACAGCGTTTGCTTACAGAACAGCGTTTTTGCGGAATATCCTAATGTAGTTAATTATAATGTAGTCAAGTTTTAAGGAAACTTTTTATAATGCGAAATACATAAAATTAATATTTTCGAGTAACTTAAAAAACCAAAATTGAAATCCTAACAAATATTCAAACCCTTGTTTTTACGGCTTTGCCCGCGTTACTGAAACTGTACATATAACTACCCTCGTGGCGTCAATCACTAGAACTAATTTAAAGGAGGATTAACCGAAGTAGAGATTTGGTCTTTACGGAGAAACTTCGCATTTTGGTTGACAAGAAATACGTAAAAATATCCTTAGATTTTAGCTATGTTTCCGCCCAGGATTAAGTCGGTAATGAACAACGGGGTCTAACAACAACATAACTTCTAAAATTTCTCGGGTTAGACAAAGGATGCCTGTTATAATGAATTAATAACCATTTGACGCCTAGGGCCATTTCGGAATTGGTATTTTGAAAGCGTTCTGGAAATATTATATCAAATCACCTTAAGGGTGGATGATAGAAAACGATTATCGCAAAACGATGTCTTATTTTTGGTTTTGATATTGTATATATTTTATTCAAACAGGTATTTTTAAAGACAATTGGATAAGAGTTTGTAATAAAATTTCAGAATCATCAAGGAATATATTTTTTTCTTGTTACCTAGTTAGCAAGTAATGGTTTCATGTGGGTGAACTTGATATTTTTTAAGAAATAAAATAAGGGCATTATGGTGATTTGTTTTTGGGGTATTATGCCGTGTTGCGCTACCTGTTTTTTTAGCCAACGTTTCGGACAGCATTGCAATGTCCATCATCAGGGCAGATATATAATCAGATTACATATTTGCCCTGATGATAAACACTGCAATGCTGTCTGAAACGTTGACCAAAGAAGGATGTAGCGCCACATGGCATTATACTCAAAAAACAAACCACCACAATACTTTTGGCCGTGAAAATCTCAAATCATTCAAAATTAGGGGATTATTATTAAATTAGACGAAAGTTGATAGATTAAAAAAAAAATTACAAATCACAAATTGTTTGGGTTCGTATTTATTTTTCATGCTCTTTATTATACCTCCTCTCCAAAGCCAAATCAGTGACTTGTCAAGCCGAATTTTCAAAATCAAAGTACCTAAACGTATAGCTCTAATAGTGCAGGGAAAGCAACCTACAAAAGAAAGCGGAGAAACTTGCCTTACTCGTTTCTTCTTTTTCAAAACGTTGCTCCCAACCGTCTGCGTTAATGAGTCTATGGCAGCTCAAATTGGTGAATGTCGTAGTGTTAAATACAGAGTGGGGGGAAAGCGATGAGAAAGAGAAAGGGGAGTGGGAGTTCCTGGCTCTTTAGATATGGTCACCAAATACGCTAAATATCTTACAAGTTTACAAAGATGATATCCTAAACAAAACCGTAGCATTCAAAAACACAGCAAATCTCAGGCAAAAATACATGTTACCAATTCCGAATTGTAAAAAACTTTGGGTCAGCAAAACTACAAATACTTAGGAACAATTTTCTTCAATAAATTGCCAGAAAATATAAGATCACTAAATGATAGTTTCAAAAAATTCCAAACACAGTTAAAAAAATATACTGAAAACCTAAATTAAATAGAAAAAACTTAAATAAATAAAACAAAACAAAAATTTAAAAAATAAAATAAAAATCTAAGAAACTAAACAAATAATACCTCATCCCATACATACAAGCAATTGCTTATTATGGGAGAACATTGAAAAATAATAAATATTAATCAAATCGTAATATCTTTTATCTTATTACTAGTGAAATATATATATATGTAAATCACAAATAAAAACGGTGTCGGAAGTTTTTAGATCCGTATCTCAGCTGTTGTTGGAGCGCGAGACCATGCGTGCTGATCTGGCTACAGTGACTGCCCAACTGAGAATGACAGAAATCAAAGTACGACACGTGAAGAGCGAAAAAAGACAACTTGAACAAAAAATTATTCAACTAGAGTCTGATCTTGGACCTGTAATGCGGAGAGTAGCGGAGGCAACGGAGGCTAGCCTCTCATTTGCTGACATCGCCCGCAAGCAGCCTAATGATGCTCACCAACCCCCTCCACTTACCCAATATGGACATCGTGTCGGAGCACCAAGACCAGGCGTATGCGTATTTCCAACGGATGCAGACGCCACCAAGGATAGCGATGGTACCAAAAAAATTATCCAGGACATGATTCGGCCATCTGAACTAGGCGTTCGGGTCACGGGAATAAAAAAGATAAGAAATAAAGGTATCTTGATAAACACGGCAACCGCAGGTGAGCAACAAAAACTATTAAATGCACCCTGTTTCGACAAATCAAGCACAATTAAGGCCCGACTGCCGACCAAGCGATCTCCGAGACTAATATTTTTTGGGGTACCGAGGGACCTGACTGACGAAGAATATTTAAGGATCGCCTTAACTGGGGTTCCCAACATTCAAGACATTGAGGGAACTATAGCGTGCTGTAAATTAAGTCACTTAGCTGGTGCTCGCACAGGAAACACTTGTCATCGTATTTATGAAATGCCAGCTATCGTCCGTAAATTACTTATTGAACAGGAGAAAGTATTTGTGAACTGGACTGTTTGCCGCGTCAGAGATTTTATTGGCCTTACTGTCTGCACTAAATGTCATATGATTGGACACTCATACAAATATTGCAGAGATACTAAACCTACATGTGGACACTGTGCACAAGAAAAACACACCCGTGAGTCGTGCCCAAATGCAGCCATCAAACCAGTTTGAGCGACATGCACCAGATTTGGTAAGCCTGCTGACCATTCAACCGGAGATAGGGACAACTGCCCAGCTTACATAGCTGCCCTCAAGAAGGACCTAGCTACAATAGACTATGGAGTGTAATATACAAGAACACAAGTGCCTAACTATCGATGACTATACTCCCATGAAGAACTGTCTGCGAATAATGTATATGAACGCCAGAAGTATACGATACAAGTTTGACGAAATTGAGGAAAAGGTCAGAAGATTATGCGATACTGTTCATGTTCTTGTCATCACTGAAACGTGGCTTGATGTCGGAGAAGAAAAGTTATTTTGCTTAAATGGTTTTTACAGTGCTTTTTCTTCTCGCCCAAATGAAGGAGGAGGAGGTGTGGCCATATATGTTCTGGATTCTATGAAGTGCTCTATCATTGAAAATTTTTCCAACGAAAATTCATTTTTAGGTATTAGTGTTTGCAGCAGTAATAGGAAACCAGTCAAAATTTATGCCATTTATCGAAAACCTAACCCAAACAACATGCACGATTTCCTAACACATTTTGAAAAAATACTGAACAAAAGCAGACAAGATACATTAATACTCGGAGATTTCAACATTGACACTTCCATAAACACACCTTCTTCTTTAAATTTTATCAACACCTTATTAACATACAATTTCTCAATACAAAATAAATCATATCCCACGAGAGTCACTGATACAAGCAGCAATATTATAGATCACGTTATATCAAACAGACAAAACATTTCAACAACCATATCGAATATAGATGACCCGCTTAGTGACCATAATATACTAATTGTTGACTTTAAGAATAATTTAAAAAAATGGTTTAATAATAGAACTAAACCACGCTTTACTAAACCTATCATCAACAGTATGGCGGTAAAATCTTATATTGCGACTAACAAATTTGCTATCAACTCAACCAAACCCGAAGACGGTTACAAAGATTTTAATGATTATGTCAAAAATGCATTAGAAGCAGGTAAAACTACACCGAACGTAAAAACAGGAAGGAGGCAACATCTTAATACACCTTGGTTTGATTCGAAACTGAATTTTCTAATCAAGGAACGAAACCAGCTTCACAAGCAGTGGAAACAAGACCCAGGTAATATTACTCTTGCAATACGTAAAAATAAACTCAGAAACATAATAACTAATTATAGGAGAAGTCTGAAAAACAAATATTACATCAATAGCTTTCAACAAAGCCTAACTAACCCAAGAAAAACTTGGAAAACCATTAACTCAATTCTGTCTAACCGTGTACATAAACCCACCAACACAATTGAATCTCTCATCGTAAATAATTGTGAAATTAGGGAACCCCGTGAAATAGCGTTGGCATTTAATGAGTTTTTCCTGTCAGTTGGAGAAAAATTGGCAGCTGCCATTCCATCATTCCCGGATGACTGTAATACAATATATGTAGAACCAAAGGCACGACAATCCTTATATATGACTAGGACGAATAAGGATGAGGTAATAAAGGTCATCACGAAACTTAGGTCGAATGCAGCGGCAGGAATCGATGGAGTAACACCGTGCATTCTTAAAACCTGTAAAGAAGAACTAGCGGGGCACCTAACCCAACTTATCAACTTCTCCATAGGCTCGGGAATATTTCAAAACCAGTTAAAGCTAGCAAAAATTATACCAATTTTTAAAGAAGACTGCAAGAAGTGTATTTCTAACTACCGTCCAATATCGATTTTATCGGTATTTTCAAATGTGTTCGAGTCAATTATCAAAGATAGACTGATAAAATACATCTCTAGCAATGATATCCTTACACCACAGCAATATGGCTTTCGGAAAAACTCCAATACCCAATGTGCCACTTTCGATTTCATTTCTAACATTCAGCAGTACATAGACCAGGGCGAATATGTGGCAGCTATATTTATAGATCTGAAAAAAGCCTTTGATACGGTAGATCATGAAATACTTCTACAGAAAATGGAACATTTGGGAATAGTAGGTAAATCTTTAAATTTGCTCCGAAGTTACCTAGCTGATAGATTTTGCCTTGTCGATATCAGAGGGAACCTAAGCGGCTTTGGAAAAATCACATGTGGAGTGCCACAGGGTTCTATTCTTGGACCTCTACTTTTCTTACTATACATCAATGATATAACTAAATGTGGCATCTCGGGAAAACTTCAACTTTACGCTGATGATACTGTGATTTACTACCATTGTAAAAATCTGAAGGAACTTGAAGCTCTAATGAATAAAGATCTCGCAAAGCTGGCAAAATGGCTTCGATTAAACAAATTAAGCCTCAATGTTAAAAAAACCCATTACCTTACTTTCGGTAAAAAAGATAACATGGGTATGAATATCATTCTTGGAAATGAAAAGCTACAACATGTTCAAGTAACGAAATATTTGGGGTTACTCATAGACTCTAACCTCTCGTGGAACTCCCATGTTGAGAATGTAAAATCCAAAATTTCCCCTAAAACCGGTGTACTTTATCGACTCCAAGGTGTGCTCCCCACATCTTTACTGCGTGCAACTTATTATGCTATGATTCACTCCCACCTGAGTTATCTAGTTAGTATCTGGGGCACCATTACCAAAAAAAAAAGTTCGGAAATACAAGTAATTCAAAATAGAGCCGTACGTAATATATATAATCTGCCATGGGATACACATGTCAAAGATATATACTCACAGACACAAATACTTCCCTTTACAGTCCTGCCAAAGTATAACATCACAACTGCCATTCTACAAATAATTCAACACTCCTCACACACCAACACTAAACCAGTTTTTAATTCTGACATACACCAGCACAAAACACGATCACAAAATCAAATACATTTATCGTCATCTACTTACACGACCAAATTTGGAATTAACTCCTTACAATACATTGCACATAAACAATATAACGCATTACCTGGTAATTTAAAACTTCCGGCAACAAACAAAAAAACACTGGCAAAAGCTCTTAAAAGCTATTTCCTTAACAGTTTCATTAATGACTAACACAATCTTTCTCCAGAACTCTATAATAACATCTGCGTTTATTTATTTTAATGTATTTATTTTAATGTATTTTATTTATTTGCCTTGTCCTTTCTAATGTTGTCTTTCCCGAAATGAGTTTTATAAACTCATTGGGAATAATACATTATTACTTTGTTATCATTTTGTAATGTATTATCTTGTAATAAAAAAAAAAAAAAAAAAAAAAACAAAAAACAAATCATTTCAAGTAACGTTGCAATTCTGACTGGCGGTTTTTCACCTGAGCGATACTGATAGTTGATATTTTCTACTCTGAAGCTTGCCACAAATATAAAATAATATTGAATTATTTAAAATGAATAAATAAATCAAATAATTAATATTAAAACAATTTAGCGCATGACGGGATTTGAGCCCGCGACCTTTGGATTGGTAGTTGAGTATCAGAACCACTCAAAAACGGAGACCATCATCAATAAAATTTGTGTTTGTGATTTCACCTATAAGAAACCTGCATTTATCTCATCTCATCTCAGTCCATCTCATTAGTGGGTGGCCTTACACTGTGTAATGTTTGAATGTTTTCCCTACGTTTATATCGGGTATATATTTTGGTAAATACCCCTCTCCCGCGCAAAACGAATCGCTGATTCTACCTTCTCACTTCGTGAAAAGTAATGATTTCTCCCGTCTGATTTGCAACTTCTCGAGGTACATCAACCCTTCAATCTTATCGAATTAATTTGTCACGTTGTGTCAATTTTTCGTTTCGACAGTGATTAATTCATTGAAGGATATTTTTAATTGGTTGTGGTAACTTTGGTTCTTTTTAGATGAGGCGTGTTACATTCTGTATGGTTTTAAAATAAGACAATGACCGACTAACCTGATTTTAACTACCTTTTTCCTACCTTGTTTGCTCGTCAGAACGTTTCCGGTTACTGCAGTCGATGATGTGCTAATACAATGGGACAATTAAATGCAAGTACATGAAATTCTCTATAGACAAATTCAATTCAAGATGCACAAGATTCTAGGTTAATGATTGGACTATGGATTGTTAATTTTGTGAGTTATTTCTACGAGTAGGTATTTTTAGGAATGGCTAGAGACAAAACATGTATTGCTTTCGGTTGATCTCCGTCCAAATCCCATCCGTTAACGTGACCAGCTCGAGAGCAGCCAAGTTCCCGGTCCAACCCCAGCTCCTCCAGAAATTAATTGAATATCGCTCAGCGACAGGTGAAATAATGACATGTTTTTCCTCCTGCCGGAGGGTGATGAAGGTAGGATTCCTTTGAATTCGAATATGTAGGTCCTTGGTGGTAAATGATGATGTTGATGATGATGATGATTGATGAAGATTCATCTTATACCGTTAGGTACAAGGAGCTGCTCCGGTCCGGTGGCCATGATAGTTTGGTGTCAGGAACCATTTGAGGTACGTGGGTGGCGCGAGGTTGAGGTCGCGTCAACCTCCCCCAAATCAATAATGAGTTAAGCTCCGCCAGCATGCCGAAAGTTAGGAGTCCACTCTAGTAACCTCAAACATAAACATATAATGAAGTGGTTTGCATCAGCAACGTCAAGAGTTCAGGAATCCCATGAACACCCCTCTGGTTTACGCTTGTAAGAATAAGTTAGATCCAGCTTCAGTGTGTTTGCCTTCGCCTCTGCAGTCACGTTACTCCAAATAGCTTCTGGCTCCAGCCTATACAGCTTCTCGTTCTATTAAAGGTAATGACACATGTTTATCATATGTGCAATACAAAACATACTTCAAATCTTTCGTCCACACTCAAAATAGTCATATCAATATTTAATTTGGATGAAGGCACCCATCCGACATAGCGAATGTTTCCTGGACGGGAGGTCTTACTCCACTTTCAGATCATGGTCACTCGCTCTATCGTTTGTTACCTTTCATCCGCTTCAAATATCAAAGAATGGTAGAAAATGGTATCCTCGACTTCCGGTGCTAAGAATCAGGGATACAGGAATTATCAGGTCGTGAATCTGAAATCATCCGATCCTCGTCACCTCAAACGGTTTCAGTCAGAGTCAATTCCCAACTTATTCTAGATGACTTTTCCTCCTATAGTGGGGTAAACATTTATTGGATGTGACAGGAAGGCTGTTGGAAGATCGTCGAAACAACTTCATATTCATCACGATCCCTTCGTTTTGTCAACGAGAAAATCTCCCCCATACGTCAGAAAAGGATAGCATAGCCACTATCCGCTTTGTTCCTTCGTCTACCAAGCTAACTCAAGTAGGAAAGCCCATTGGCAAACTTCGTTCCCTTCGATTGGAACTCCGTGAAAGCGTCCTCTCACCAGCTGAAAATACTCAGAACAGGGGTCTATCCAGAGTAACCATCTTAGGCTGGTTCTTCAACACCTTCGACAGAAACCGATGCTTTTACGGGATAACTCAACCACATCAAGAGCTCGGGAAAGGCCGGCGCTAGCCAGCCAATTACCAATTTCGATTCCTTCGCTTTTGTCGCTTTGATAAGATAGGATAGCCTACGGAAAATTCCTACACTTCGTCCCAAGCCAAACTTATGGGAATGAAAATCTCACTTGATAGAATAGGGATGCCAGACAGATGCATTCTCTCGGCGACTACCTTCAATCCGCTGTGTTAATTCCGTGAATAACTTTGGTAATACCAAATATATTGAATGTCCAAGGAGAATACGAGAACTTATTGTTAAATAACAGGTACTAAAGCATATAATTAACCGTTAGCCGGCTGCCCGAATCGATTGTTCATACCATATTAGACATCGCATAAATATAATGGTTTATATTTTATGAATTTTAGACGTTTAATATTACTTTTGAAGCATCATTAAATCATATTAAATTTACGAAAAATACACTAACTAGTAACACAACTAATGTATATTGTTCAATAATCTACCGTGTTTAAAAATAACCCGCTCGTCGTCCCTTTTACAATGGCCAAAGCCCGGTCGGCTTCGACACAATATGTGATTTATGACCCCTTATTGTAGAAGGGTCCGGACTTAAAATTCTTCTGTTGAAGATTTTAACATAATTGCCTATAGTATTCAAGTTAAATACCCTTACTTCAAAATACAATTGGATAATTTTCGTTCACCCCGTATTGGAACGCATTTATCCCTCTAAAAAATCAAGAGGAAATAAGGGTTAGTTATAAGTTTATAATAAGACTTACCAATTCATCATCTTAGTGCATTCCGAATAATTATAAAAAACAATCACAGTCACATGCAGTAAAATACTCATGCTGTTAGAAAAACCACACTTTCTACACTAAATGATTTTATCCGTGTTCGTGTTCCGACAGTGAATTTTTTGCTGACGCGTTTCCTAGCTTTTACTGAACTCGACTATCTTAAAGCGCTGACCGATCCTGATTATCCTTGACCGTCTCCGAAACCTTGAATCTCTGACCCTCTTAACTCTATTCTGCTTGACTCTATTTAACCGTCCCCCAACGCTTTCAAAAACTGAATCCCTTGACTCTATTTGACCGTCTTCCCACGATTTCAAAAACTGACTATCTGACCGTCTTCTCGCGCTCCTCAATCTAGACTATCCCCTCAAACCCTCACACTCCCCGACTTCCTTCATCTACCTCTACCCCCTCGTCTCCTCCCCAAAATCAACCCCGCCCTAATAACCTAATTTATGATTCCGAATTCTCAAAATTGCGTGTGTTCAAGGACAGAATTGCACTAAAAAGACCACACATACTGAAGAATCCGTCACATTAATTTCAATCGTTTCAAAACCAATAAATTGTTGCTTCTTAAATGACCTGTCAACTTCTTAGTCCCAAGGAATGAAATTTGATCCCCTCAGTTCAGTGGCGTGTCGGCCTACCAGTTTCTTAGCCTGGCTTACAATTACCTTCACGGTCTAGGATGTATAAAATATCTTTTATTTATAAGTTTTATTTTTAAATCTTCTTGCAGGATTTTAATTTATTAAGCAACTTCCAAACTCGTCCTGTTAAAATGTTATTTACCTCGCTTGTCATAATTATAATTCGTCCAAATCCTAAGAAAAATCCTTAGAAAAAAGAAACTATATTTAACGGCGTATTTCTTACATAATAAGTCATTTAGTAGCATTGCCTAGCGGAGTTTAATTGTTTCTTATTGACTTTGTTAGGGTTTTTTTCTATACGCCCCAACCTGCCAAATTCATTGCTACTGCACTGGAATAAGTCTGAGAATTCAAAGTACCATCACGGAGGTCTCTGACAATGCAGTGCATGTTCCTATTTTTTTTTCTATCATCACAAATTCAAGCACTTGTTTTTTTTTAAATAGCTTTAACGCCAACATCTGGTAAGTCCCTATTTCGTAAAATCAACAAAAAAATTCTTTCTCACCATAATAAATCAATAAGGTAAGTGTTGCCTTTCATTAGGCCTCTCTGATTGGTTGCATCTTATCTTTTGGCGTAGATAAAAAAAACGACACGCCCCGGTTTCCTCTAGTTCCCAGCTTCATTCTAGATGTCACCCCTGATCACGTTTTGATTGGAGAAACCAGAATTAATTAATTCCTACAGTAAACTGGAAAAAATTTATCCCAGGGCAAGTTCATCACAACTGTTTATAAAGCAAATAAATAAAAATTAAAATACCACCATCGCACTATGATTCCATCACACTAAGATTCACTTTTACTAGTCACACATGACCAGCCTTGTGATGATTATATTGATTATGTCAAAAGTACTCATTTCGGTTGTGTGTCGGTGTTGTAACTTTGGTTCAGTAAACTTTGATTTGTTTTGAATTTAAAGGCAGTTTTCAAAATTTTAACCGATTTTTTAATAATTCAGCCAAGCGATAAAGTACTTACCTATAATAAAGTAATAAAGGTGTTCTATAATTAGCTTCAAACGTAAGTTCTGAGGTATAACACCCCTAGAGGTACCCAAATCAACCCTATGTACGCTCAGTGATTTTTTGTAGTCTTGGGTTATGATTTTTTTTCGAAATCGAGACATGAATTGTTAAGATATATGCATGATTTTTTTTACTAATTAGGTGAATAGTATGGATTGTAGATGCGAAAATATTTGTGCGTAGAGCTAATACCATTGCGCCATAAAAAATTAGTTGAAATTCCTAACTTTTAAAATTTTCGTTGACGATTAAAAAAAGGCACTGACAAAATTCCGCTCAGACCTCTTTTAAAAACATACCAATTTTATAATCTTTTCTATGTATATTTCATTTATGCTATTTCTACGGCGTCATACGGGAAATTATAATAAGTCCAAAAAAACTAATAATTAATATCATTAATTGTTTTTATTGAATCACAAAGAGTTTTCAAATTAACAACCTTCTTGCTGAATACAAAGCCTTTTTAAAATGTTGTGTTTCAGTCGCATAAACGTTTTTCTGCTGGTTTTAATTGTTTGTTCTTCCTGCTTAAAGTTTTTTCTATTTCTTTGATGGGATCAAGTTTTTCGCCCGGCATCACCTTGCCTTTACCTTACCTTTTTATTAAAAAAGCTTTGAATAATTAAGCATGTACCTCAATAATTCTTGTCTCTATGACAAATACATAGGGGTTTTTTGCTATTTGTTTTTGGGGTATTATGCCGTGTTGCGCTAACTCCTTCTTTAGCGCAACACGGCATAACACCCCAAAAAAAAATAGCGAAAATACTTTTGGCCGTGAAAATCTTAAATCATATTTAATACATAGGGGTGATTTTGGTAGCCCTAGGGGTGCTCTACCTCAGAACTTCCGCCAGTGCCCTATTTTTTAAAACACTTTATATGTGTTTGTAGAAATAAAACTATTTTCATTCTATATTTTATATGCGTATTTATTTTGTTTAAATTTCCTACCTTTAATCTTGACAAGTAATATCAGATTTCGTGATATTTCGAGGATGTGTACTTTTCAGCTAACATGCATTCATTATCAATCCGACAATTATAACATACCACGCTAGTTTATTTATTGACATAAAATTACAAAAATTTACTCAGACTTTTACATTGGGTATTTTGAAATGTTTCCAATTTTTCACAAAAAAAGTTATAAACAATGGTTACAGAAAAACTATTTCTTACAACACAGTTTGATAATTCCTTAATGATGCGAAACAGCTGTCATGCGTAATAATAACACAGCAGGACTTCTTAATAAATAAACCGTTTTTTTTCATAAACAGTAATTTTATCGAACATGCAAAAAAACACTAATATGTAAATATATATATAAACACATTGCAGTATTTTACAATTGGATAAACATACAAAAAATAATTATAAATCGAAATTCATTCTCAATTTCAGAAATAAGTAATATCTTGACATGAAAAAAATAATTTAAGTATGTTTTAAACATGGAATTCGTTACGTTATTTGGGCGAGAAATAGGCTAGTTTGATACAAAATTTGTTTGTGAATGGTGACAATGAAATAGGTTCTAATGTTCTAATGTGTCGCTAATGTGCTAATTTTAATAAGTCACGCATATTAAAATTAGCTCAACATATTTGACACATTTTTTTCTGAATCTGTTAAAATGATAGACCAAATTTCCTACTTCAGCACACTCGTTTTATAATTAATAATTTTGTGTGTAATTTAAATACAGTTTTTTTATGGTGGTAAGATTCATATTATGTTCATTAAAGAAAACTTTTAGTGGTGGTATAGATTCATAGGTTGCTTAAAAAAATTGTCATGATATCATGGTATGTTCGTCGGTTAGAGAGAGTGGAGACGTTATATTTCATTAGCATATTTATGTATCCCCGTTTGTTCTGCGCTCATTCTGATATGGCGCTGCAGAAATCTCTTTTGGATCATTTTAATATTGTCTTTATAAATACTGTAAAGTGGAGTCCATATTGAGGAGCAATATTTAAGTTGAGAACGGACCAGTGTTGAGTAAAGGAGAAGGCAGGTTTCAGGGTTTTGAAATACACGTATGTTTCAAATAAGCAATAAGCTTTATTCATAATATTCTTAATGTGCTCATTGAAATGATGTTTGGAATAAAAAAAAGCCTCGGTCTCTTATACAGTGTACGCATTTCAGTGAATACTTTACAATTTAATAATTGTGTATGACAGAATTGTGATTTATAGTTAAGCTTATTTTTTTACATTTGTTGTAATTAAGATAAATTTTGTTTTCATTACAAAATAATTCAAACCTTGCTAAATCTCTTTGGATGAGCAGAAAATCATTTAAATTTCTAACAATAGCAAATATTTTTGTATCATCAGCGTATAAGCAAAACAAACAGTGCATAAAACATTTGGCGACGGTATTGATAACAACAATAAATAACTGTGGACCCAGGATTGATCCCTACGGCACATTTGAGTTAACTGCTTCCCACACAGAATTATGTCGCTTTGTTAAGTATGATAAAAATCAACATAGTAAGTTTCCCTTAATTCCGTTATAAATATTTTTTTAATAAGAATTTAGTCGTCAACTTTATCAAAAGCTTTTTTGAAATCCCAGAAAATTGCATCTACCTAGTGGCCTCGATTCATGCTGGTAAATATGAAATTTGTATAAATAAGTAAATTACTCATGGTGGATTTACCTTTAACAAACTCGTGTTATTGTTCTATCATTTTGGCGGAAAGCTAGGGATTTATATTGTCGTGGACAAGTCTTTTCAAGAGTTTAGGAATCGCCGATAGAATTTATATTGGTCTATAGTACGGTATGGTATAGGCAAACTTCCAACTGTCAGGGAAAACTCCTTCGCTCAGACATTTATTATATATTATGGTAAGCGGCACACACAGTAAAGATGCAGCAGATCTTAGGAAAACCCCCCGCCCTTGTTTATATCTAGCGACTTGAGTGCACTTCTTTTTTCGTTAGTTGAATGGTGTGAATGTGCGCAAGTCCAGAGTCGTGAACTGATTCAAGTTGGTCAATATCAATTGTGTCATTGATGGAGGAGGGTTCAAATGTTGACATGAATTTAAAGAACATGTTACAAATTTCTTGAGGATTGTTAGATTTATTAGATTTACGTCCTTCGAAGAATATAGCAGCAGGGTATACGTCAGAAGTTTTTAACAAACCAAGACAAAAAACTTTTAACATCGTTTTACAACGAACTTTCAATTTAGCCGAAAAATAAATTTCGGCAATCGCCAGTCAACGTATGTATTGTATATGTATAGTCGTGTATGTAGCACTTAAGGAAAAAAAATCACAATAATCAGAAAGGCCTTCATACATCTTCCTTTTGAGCCAGACTTTATCGTTTTTCTGTGATAACTTAATGAGTTCAGGTGTAAACCATATGAGAAAGTTCTCATTTCGTCGTGCCAATAATGGCGTCAACTTGTCAATTACCTTCTTTATTATTATATATAAACGGTTTACTGCTTATTTGGCTGATAAATTTGTCGTTTCAGATATCCAATCAATATAATTAGTGTCATTATTAATCCAAGTATAATCAGTTTTTCTGAAATTGTAGCTACTTTCTTTGTTGTTTTTAATTTTTGGTTGAATTACAAAGCATATAAGAGGTCAAAGTATTTTTTTGTGCTTAGGTATACAATTATATTGGAGTAAGTTCATTAATGACATTGTTTGAAGCAAAGTTTGTGATGCAGCCGTGTTTGAGGAGGCAAGACCTTGATTGCAGGCCTTGGAAATTAGTTATTTTCCAAGAGTTAAGCTAGGTAGATTCATATCTCCTAGAACACAAACATGTTATTTGGTTCAAATAAAAGTACGGATTCTAAGTTTTTGGAGAAAATATCATATAACGTAGCTGGCGAGACAGGAGGTATGTATACTGTACATATGATGAGATTGAGAGATCTTACCTGATGAGATACGAAGATTTGTTCAATTTGATAGTTTTCCCAGTCATCAAGACGGGAAGCTGCGAGCTCCTTGCGTACAGCCACCAGCGCACCTTCTCCATCCATCTTTGTCGTAGGAACCTATATTTATTTACAAGGTTATAATTCTACAAACTGTGGATTAGGCTAGTTCAGTAAAGACGCGTTGTATTTAACATCGGAACGTGTTGTGGAGAAATTCCGTTTTGAGAGTTCTGTTCGCGTGAAGGCTATACTCGTACACGTAAACGGGAAACGTTAAGACGTTAAGGCATAACGGCGCGTGATCACGTACTAGACCGTGGATGTATGGTTTCCCGTATTTCCGGTCTTTCCGGTACTTCCTGTTCTAGTCTCGGCTAAATTCATGAATTTTTCATTTGTTTGTAGAACCTTACACATCTATCATCGGAACACGAGTGAAATTTTTATTAGAACATTGATGAGTTTTCATCGATGTAGAAAATATAACGCTGAGTTATGTAAGACATAGCGTAAAAACTAACTTATTTAAATAAATAATAAAATTTATTAATTTGCAAGACTAGTTAAATTCGTTGGAAGGTATACAAAACCAATATTATTTTTGATTTTGTGACATGGACACAAAAACCGATGATAAGTTACAAGATACACTTTTAAATGATTAAGGACCGTGGGTTTGAATTTTGAAAGAAACGTGGAATATCGCTAAGGTAAATCAATTAGTTCACTTCTAGTCATTGAAAATAAAATTATTGACACTCAATTAAAATAAAACGTTGCACCCAAAATTAAAAGATTACGATCTCTGCTGGGACTCACTCAAATCCTCCTGTCCTACTGGTATCAAGACTCTACTAACTGAGCTTCGGTAATTCAAGAATTAAACTCAATTTTATTTTTAATATTTTTTATCGGTTTCGATATCTACAGGTTATGGGTTCAAGTCCAGTTGGGACCGTCAAGTTTTTTTTCTTCATTTTTGTTAGGTTATTTTACTTTCTTATTTTCAATGAGAGTCATTAATATTATTTTCACTGATCAAATATTACGATGAAGTTTAAACATCAATAGTTTTATACTTTTAAATACTTAATTCAATACAATGATTTTTTTACAGATTATTCGTACTTGAGTGAGAACAAGACAGACAATAAAATAAATTCCAGAGTCCACCTCGTTACATAAAAATGTTCTCTCAGTTTTGCCTTATCGTTCAAAATCGCAACGGTCGTGATGTTTGAAATGGATATGGTAAAATTTAATTAGTAGATCTGAACAGAAGTGTACTGTACAATTTTTTTGTTTTCCTTGTTCTTCTCCTCGTCTACTTCCTTACTTACAATCCCCCCAATTTTAGGGATGCTATAGTTAAACTAGCACAAGAAATCTGGATAATGCTGTTAACACATAAATTAATTAAAATTTCCAAAGCTTCTACCATTCAATGATAGTTTCGTTAGGCTGGACATCTAATCAAATTACCTGAAAACAGATTGCTACAACAGATATTGTGCTCCTAACTAACTGAGGGCTAACTCTCTCACAAAGGAACTTTGCAAGAGCTATCTACAGCTGAAGGCTAAAGGGTAAGTCTAGGTAACCCACAAAGTGCTAATATAAACGCTTTACTTGGAATCTAACAATTTGGTTCAACGAGGCCGAGAGTTATAATATATAGGCCCAATTCAGAATGTCTGCCAAGCCTAGTTCATAGCCAGTTGACAAGCTGAGTTCAGGTTGGAGTATGAAAATTTTGAAAAGTAAAGCAGCTTATTACATTATCATCGATAGTCAACAGGTGCCCCTGGAACAAAAAGGTTTATTTGAAATTTCGACCAAAATTTTCTTCTTTGCACCAAGTTTCTTAGAATTTTAAAAATCTCCTCCTCTAAAGTATATCGAGTTCACGGGTAATTATGCAAAATTCCGTGTTAAATGCTTTATACTTATTTTTTTTTAACAAAATGTCTCTATTGAAATTCAAAATCAAGTTAGTCCTAATTAAAAAACTTTGCTTTTATTTTTAAAACAAAAAGGTGGCATTTGCACATTTTACTTTGTTCTATCTATCATAGATAAAATATTTTTGCAGCAACATGGTTAGATTTGATAATCGCGTGAAACTGAGAATAAATGAAAAATTACTTTCATGTAAAAGTAAATATGCAGAACGTTTTATGACTAAGTCACCTCTAAGTTTTAGAACACTATATTTATCTTATAAATTATAAAAATTGTTAAACTTGTAAATCTAATTAAAATATTCAAATTGAATTCTGCTGTTCCGAGTTTATCAGATTTTCATAGCAACAGAGTGGCATCATAATTTCTTTGGTGGTTATTTAGCTAATTTTAACGTGCAATGCTCTTAAACATAAAGAAAGTTCAATTAAGATACATTCTTCATAATCGCTTTTTCATAAATTTTAAGTTTTATTTCTTAATTCGTGATTCAAACAACTTTGAACCTCAATATTGGATATGATTTTGTAACTACAATATCGACGAAGTAAAGCTATAATAATTACATTAATGTTAACGCCATCCGGTCACGATGATTTTTTATGGTCCCCAAATCGTTTGCTGTGACATCTCACTTCTCGACAACTCGGTAAAATTTTAAATCAAATATAGGTACTACCTGTACCAATAAATTTTAAAAAAATGGCGACACTACAAAATAATGCAAAATCATAAGTTTTGGATTGAAAATTTGGTCCATTAAAAATATTTTAGTTGCTTCGATTAAATACTGCGAGTAGATGTAAACATGAACGTAATTAACATCTTAGCCTTAGAAATAATTGAGCTTTTTTATCTTTCTGTAAGGCCAGAAAAAAGAATCAGGCTTATAAAAACTGCTTTCCCTTTCAAAATCTTCTACTTACAAACCCATTTTCGATTATGGTTTTATTGTATAAGGTAGCAAATTAAGATCTTTAGAAAATTATCGTAAAACATTTAAATATTTGTTCCTAAACTTCTCGAAATGAAATAAAACACACTTTTGGGGATGTTTTTTTCTTGCATAAAAACGAGGGTGGCTGGTGTTAAGCGAGAACTTAAATCTTATCAAGGAGTGTTAATCAAAAAAGCAAAACACACGTACTGTTTCAAGCCACCAGGGCGAATGTGACGAATCGCAACCTTTGATGAGAGCGAAAATCAAAGTAAAATGTTAAGAAAAAAATTTATTTACAGGAAAAACCCACCAATTAAAAATAAATAATGAAACAGAGTTCTCTCTCTTAATTTTTGGGCATAGTTTTAAGCTTTCACTCTCTTAAAATATTAACGATTTGTTCTAGGACCCCTTTGAATTACGACAAGCGATTGAAAATTTTCAACATTTAATTAAACATTTAAAGTTAGTTTTAATGTTCTCTTAAACGAATTCACATTAATTAAACAAATAAATCACGTGGGATCACAAAACGTTTTTGATAAAAATAATCTTATCCGAAATTGAACTAATTATTCTTTTCTCGTATGGAGGGAGGGTCAAATGACTGCTTGAATACACAGAACTGAATTTATTCGGGGCTATTTGGACACTTTAACACTCATAAATGTATATTTAATTTCACATTAGTATGGAGTGAGTAATATTAGGTTGTGAAGTGTCGAAGATTTCCACTTCAATTTGCATTATTTAATTATTCTGTATTTTCGAATTGCTTTTAAATGGGCCTATGTTAGTTTACGAAATTTCACGATTCTTAAGTAAATTATTGGGCCTTGGCCAGGTTGGGTATTGACAACAAAGCTGTCTAATTCAAGGAGGTTAAAAGTTTAAATTAAATAACACTCGAAGTTAATATGAAATGTGAAATTCCGCAAAGGACTGTCATCAGAACAATTTTATTTATAATTTACGTGAATCAAATGTTTTAACTATCACCTCATGGTATATAACTCTAATATTTCGCTGACGACACGGCAATAATTATCAAAAAAACAAATTGGTACGAGATAACTGATGAAGCCAATTAAGACATGAAGATTATCAAAAAATGGTTCGACAGAAAAAACTTACTATATTCCAATCAATCTACAAGAAAATGTGTAAAAATATTTAACTAACAATTCATTGACATTGCATTTAATACGGACTGCGCCAAACTAAACCATAAATCTAATGTAAAATATTTTGGGATATGTAGATAAAAAGTTAAATGGAATGACCATATCAATCTCACCGTGGAAAAAATAATAAAACTTTTCCATACATTTTTTAACATATTAAACAAGAAAACTTTCAAAATTGTCCATTACGCGTTATTGGTAGAGCATCGCATTTTTGGGCGGTTAGCGGCCTTTAAAGCTCTCTTACAGCCCATAATTAAAATTCAAAGAGTAATTACTCAAATTATCCATACGCAACCGTACTACTTCTTTACATAAGAGATATTCAATGTACTATCCATAGCAGAATTGTATAAAAGAAACGCCATATATCAAATTTATAAAGAATATTTCATCATTAAAATTCAACCCTTAGATGGCATAGGCAATATATTTAAAAAAAATGGCCTAATAGACATCCCAATGCTAAGAACGACCAAATCTACGCACCACTACTTGTATTTAGATGTGAGATGGTACAATATATTATTGTCCAAAAATAATAAAAATTAATGTAACCAATTGTTTACATAGTTTATGGCTGTGTGTTTTGAGTAAACGAGAAAATAAAAAATTGAGTGAATGCGGAGCCATTTTCGTTTTCAACCAGATATATAATATAAATATTATGTGCAACTTATCGTGATTTACATAATAATTTTCGAAATTCAATTTTATATATATTAATTAAGATTTTCACGGTGAATTATTTTTGTTATTTGTTTTTGGGGTGTTATGCCGTGTTGCGCTAACTCCTTCTTTAGCCGTTGGTTAGCAAATAACCATTAACAAATAACAAAAAAAAATATATATATATATATATATTGTTAATAGCTGTGTGTTTTTCGTAAATGAGAAATAAAAAGGGTCAGTGAATTTGGATTCATTTACCTGTTAAACTAGACAAAAAATGTTAATATTGTGTGGAAACTATCGTGATTTGAGTTTAATGACTTATGCCATGTAACCAGTCGGGCGGGGTTATTCCTCCCTACTCGCGTCATTGAAACTTTAAACATAACGTCACTTTGTGTGAATAACACATCTAACATCGTGAAAATATATTATAATTATATTTTAAACACGAGCAAAGTAATAACCTCTAAAATTTCATTAACATTAATTGCTTTTGCCGGAATGTGAGAAAATAGTGCAACTCCATTCATCCATTAGCATAATACATTTTGGTGATAAAAAATATATTAGATCAAAAATGTATGCAAGCACTATAATAAATTAAACAGGTGATGAACTAATCTAATTAGATAGTTGACGTTTCTGACACACCCGGATATTTTATGACAATGCTTTTCTTTATTGGAATTATTATTTTGATAATGTGTAAATTCATAATGTTTCCTTTTGAAACATGAATTTCGACAAACCTAAGAAAAACAAAATTGGTGGCAAGAATGAAGAGCCGTTATCAGGAATACGTTGAGCTAATACTATTTAATTTGAAAATAGCTATAAACCAGTTAAAAATCCGTTGAGAGACGGTGAATGAGAAGAAATCGCAATGAGCTTTGAGAAAGGTAAGAAAATATCAAAGGCCGGATCACACCCCGCGTCACCAAGGTTTAAATCCTCTCAAATTAACCTTCTTCAGAGTTCCGCAAGGAAATTCTGTACAAAACCTTGAAATTATTTAGAGGTATTTAGGTAGATACTTATTATTATATTTAATATTATCTCAGGCATTGGCGTAACTCCGCCAAGCGTGGAGATGTTTTTATATTTTTTGGATATTTTTTTTTTGTTGACGGCTAGACTAAAACTAAATGCCGAAAACCACATGACCATACTTCACAACAATCTACACATTTGTCTTGATGACGTAAAGCTGTCCGTCGAAGCGCAATTCGTCATTTTCCAACCAAATTCACAACCCAAAAAATATCAGTACCATATTTAATATCAGTATCGTATGCGTGGGAAAAATAACATCAGTTCTAATTTTAAAAATAACAATTACAATACATTTCTTTTGAAATATTATGAAGTACAAATCTGGGTTCTTCTTCATTTGTCGGAATTCTTTACATAATCAGTTACAAGTTGGAAAATAACACTTAAATTGGACAGAGTTACAGGTAGACATACCCACAACTGAAATTAGTATTTTTGATGATGTTTGGAACTTACGGCAGCCAAAAAAGGAACTTTTACGGAATTTTTAAAGGTTTTATTTATTTATCTACGTTTTAAATTCTGGATTTCACCCTTTCAGGGTATTCCAGGCCATTATTACAAATCATTGAGGGAAGGAAGGTGAATTTATGTATAAATTTTGTTTAAATTGGCAAATTTTGAAATTATATTTAAGATTGGAGTCTAATTCAGACTTCTAAGAGGTGAGATGTTGAATGGAGGGAAGAAATTTTAGATAAGGTTTGATAGAAGAGAGAGTATTTGTTAAGAGAGGGATAGATAAAATAAAGGATATAAGTTCCCACTTCTAGACCACCAGAATGTAAAATCTAAGGAGTCAAGCACGTGAATTTTAAAAAGATGAGTAGGAGCGGAACAATATCTAATCTGTATTCGAATAGGTAATTAAATTTCTCTTTGGTTAGAAAGGGGGAAATTGTTGAAACCACGGTTTTGGTGGGATAGTCTTTTGTATTAATGCATAGCAGGCTCCTTTAATTTTTACTAGCAATGTGCCTATACTCTAGGCATGTGCATCACGAGATCTATCTTTGATTATGTACAAAATGTCACAAAGAGGAATTTAGTTTACCAGGTTAACAATAGGGTTGGATGCTCCTTGTTTTTCCAGGGAATCCGTAATATCACTACCCACAATGCCAACATGTCAAGGAATTCAAATCAAAGTTACGTTTTTACCAAAACATTGAATGAAGGCTGGCATCACTCGTATATGGCATTCAAAGTGATCATCAGGATGAAGAAGAGGACCGGATTTAACGTGTTGGATGGAACCGAGAGAATCAGAGACAGCAAGGGAATATCCAAAATTATTTTTTATGATAAATTTGAGAGGGGTAATTATGTCAAAGCACTCGGCTGAAAATATTGAATTTTTTTTTGTTGAATTGTTATGGTGGACGTTAATACCTTAACCATATTTCGGAGAGTCTGGGGATTTGGAGCCATCGTTAATAAAAGACAGGAGTTGGGCCATTTAGATTAAATAATGCCATTGAATATATTATTGACAAAACGGGCCGGGAGATTGGAATGACTCTTTAAGATGCCGATCCCTTCTAAAATTATTGCGGATAGCGTGACGTGATTATATTTTAAATTGTAGAAGGGAAAAAGATCATTTTGGATTATTTGAAGATTCGAGAGAGCCTGAAATTTTTTATACATTGCATGAAAGGCTTTGGTTCTAGCTCCGATTGTAGTACAAATGTATTGAGTCGTTGAACAATGAGACTCTGGGGATAATCTGATAATATTTAGTATTTAAATATTTAAGAACACATTTTTCAGCAAGTAGTTGACGCCTTAAATAAAGAGGAGGATCAAAACATTCTACTTGATAGGTGACGATGAAGGGAATTGATGGGTGACGATTACATCGCTCCAGTTATTATTCGCAAAGATTCAAATTGAATTTCGTCTAATTTACTGAATACATTTTTTGATGCAGTACTAAAAAGTGGGAATGCATATTCGAGATGGCTTCGAATAAGGGCACTGTAAAGCAACCTAAAGCAAGAAGGGTGAGCACCCCACCAAACGCCAGTTAATGATCTTATGATATTTTTTTTCGCATTTAGTAACAATATTATGAAAATGGGAAGACTTTATAAGTTTCCTATCCAATGTTACTCCCAAAAATTTAACTTCAGAGGCGTTGGGGACTAAAAAATTTTTAAAGAAAATTTGAACGGGCGGATTTTTATGATGGTTCGAGAAAGTGACACACTGACTCTTCTGGACTGAAAATTCAAAACCGTTTAAAGTGAGCCATGTGCAAAGAGCATTCATGGCTTCATTAGGATATTTGAAAGCGGGTGGGATGTTTTTGAATCATAAATAAGAAATCTTTATCATCTGCGACACTTGAGGGCGACAAATGACTTGCATATCGTACGTGTACATATTATACAATAAGGGAGATACTACATCACCTTGGGGTAGACCCTTCCAATTAAGATCGATTTGAAATGTTTATAAATCTGTGATTTTAAATTAAACTCTAATTTTCAAGTTTTATTACAATATTAATTTTATGTTGTTGTTAAATATAAATTTAAGGAACATTTGAATTCATAAATATTACAGAAAAAATTGCTGTTCTATTCATTTTCCTACAATGTTGTGAGTGGTGGTCTTTCAACAAAGTGATTTTGAGATGATCACTAAAGTACAGGCCCTGGCGTGTGACGGATTTCGAAGTGTCACGTGATTAAGCCTGTGCCATTGAGCAACAATATACTCGTTGTTACCTCTGATTTGTGTATTTTTTTACAGCTAACATATTAAATAAACTATTTGGTTATATTATTGACATCACTGGCTTCGTAATTTGATGGTCGCGCGCCCAGGCTTGCACCTACTCTAGTCAGTCTTGATTTTAAATGTAAAATGTAGGTTGGTAAAATAATTGTAAAAAATTGCCTTTGTCGACGTTTAGATTTTTTTGTGTGATCCAAAGTTAGTTCAATCCCCCCCACTGATATGCGGGAACATTTGATCGACACAAAAGCATTTCAGTCGTTTGAATATGAAATTAAGTGAAGTTTTCAGGTCTCCTTCCTGAAACACGGCGCAGGCTTCTTTGGGTGTAGAGCGGCGCCTTAGGGGCGGAAATACGTGCGAAGGTGTCTAATGAAGTGACAAGAGGGTGGAAGCCCCGGACTTGTGGACTTGAAAGTAAATTTACAGCCCAAAACTCGTATTATCACCCGGGAATATTATAGCATGAATGGCGTACACTATAAGCAAATTAATATACGAATATTACTAAATAATTATAATATATTCCTTTTTTTCTTTATTATTTCTTCTGTTTACAGTTAAAATAAACTGTAAATTGGGTATACAATAGGTTGAGCTCTAAAACATTTGCGATTTTTATGGGTGATGATTTTTTGATTTTGATTGATTAGTTGTTAAGATCCTCGACCACAAATCGAGAAAGGGTTTGATTTTCTCGGCGGTGCAAATAAATTTTATTTTCGTACATTATTTTCAAAATGTTTTATTAATTTTAAAATGTATGACATATTTGTGGAACTTTCTGTAAAGTGTAAATATTTCTCAATTTGTAAGTAATTCATATTGCAGATTGAATTTCAAACAATATTATGATCCTAAAGATTACCTTGTGTTTAATTAGACCTTCATTTTTAAATAAAGGTACCTATTTATCGGAAGACCTAACGAATAACGGGCAAAAGGCAGGTTCAAAATAAGCCACTTTATGCGACAACTTGTGTAAATTGTTTCCAATATGAATCTTAGAAAGCTGAAGATAGGGAAGGTACTCTCAGTATCGCCCTGATGAAAAACCATCCCTCAGAATTGAAACGTTCCTTGAAACGGCTTTAGCTCTTGGTGATCATATCCGAATAGCTCCGCACACTTGTGAGTAGTTGGGACTCTTGAACGTTATTAAAAAAATGTACGTGCTATTACTGTATAAAGCTTACACTATCCTGACAAAAAAAAATAAGCACTGAAGTTGTACGGGACGTGTTTACCTGCACAAGAAAAGACTGTAAATAATAAGCACCGGCACACATCAGTCCTCAACCTGGGTAATGATTTAAGTAAAACACCGTGAGGTGTTCTATCCAAACCATCATAAAAGAAAGACGATTTGAATCAAAATTCACATTTTAATTACAAGTATTGTACTGGTATACAGAACGTACAAAGATGTGTAGCTTATAGGTACTTCCTATTTTTTACAGCCAACCCAATTCACAAGAAATAGTTATATTTATTTCAATACAACTGGAATTTAAAACACAGATAGAAAACTGATACAATCGAAATCCTTTCCTCGATAATTTCAGATTTGAGCACATTGTACCATCGCGCCATACGATACAGCAAATGGCGTAGGCGACTGCTGGAGCAGTTGCCAGTTCAATTGGTAGCCAGCAGGAATCGGCCAGCCTCTAGGTTTCAGCATCAGTGGCCAATTCAGTCGGCAGCCAGGAAGAATTGGCCGGCCTCTATGTTGTCAGCATCAATGGCTAATTCATTCGGTAACCAGGAAGAATTGGCCAGCCTCTAGGTTTTCAGCATCAATGGCTAATTCAGTTGGTAGCCAGGAAGAATTGGCCGGCTTCTAGGTTTTCAGCATCAATGGCTAATTCAGTCGGTAGCCAGGGAGAATTGGCCAGCCTCTAGGTTTTCAGTATCAATGGCTAATTCAGTTAGTAACCAGGAAGAATTGGAAGGCTTCTAGGTTTTCAGCGTCAATGGCTAATTCAGTCGGTAGCCAGGAAGAATTGGCCAGCCTCTAGGTTTTCAGCATCAATGCCTTATTCAGTTGGTAGTCAGGAAGAATTGGCCGGCTTCTAGGTTTTCAGCATCAATGGCTAATTCAGTTGGTAGCTAGGAAGAATTGATCAGCCTCTAAGTTGTCAGCATCAATGCAGCAGGGATTGGAAAACCTCTAAGTGATCACCGGCAGTGGGCAGTTCAGTCGGTAGCCAGCAGGTATTCGTCAGCCTTTAGGTTGTCAGCATCTGTGGCTGGTTCAGTCAGTAGCCAGGAGGAATTCATCAGCCTCTAGGTTGTCAGCATCAATGCAGCAGGGATTAGCCAGCCTCTAGATGATCACCGGCAGTGGGCAATTCAGTCGGTAGCCAGCAGGTATTCGTCAGCCTTTAGGTTGTCAGTATGTGTGGCTGGTTCAGTCGGTAGCCAGGAGGAATTCATCAGCCACTAGGTTGTCAGCATCAATGCAGCAGGGATTGGCCAGCTTCTAGGTGATCAGCGGCAGCACGGTCATTTAATATAAGAGCTGGCACAAGGAGATGCCCCATTATTGTTATGATGACAGATGCGTCTGACTCAGCTGATAGAGTGCCGGCCGTAAACAGCTCGTTAGAAATAGTTGTAATCTTTAAAGTGATTTAAAGATTTTTTATTTTTTTCCGTTTAGGAGGAGCAGAAGCGACTACAGATTTCAGTTGACACTCAGTAATTTATAATTATAACTATCCAGATCGCGTTTTAACTGGAGGTGTTCCGTCCACTCGTGTTAATTTTTGAAATTTGACTGACCCAATATTTTGTTTTAACTCGTTATTTATAATTTCGCCAACCAGCGTTCTTGTGACATCAATAACAACAAACAAAAAAACTTGTTTACTGTTCTAAACGCAGGTGTTTATATGAGTCAGCGTCAGGTGTTCAATATTACTTTTTTCCAGCTTGAATCGCCTAGTAACCGAATATTTTGATGCATTTTCAAATGGCAAATTTTATAATATTTAATGCAATAATATCATGTTTTCATGTTCGATACAAAAGTAATTTATATATATATTTTTTTTATGATGAAATTCCCAAATGACAATACATCTTTCCAGAGCACAACTAAACTGAGTATGTACAAAAAGTTCCATGACAACTCAGGACTGTTGCAATTCAACACACTTTTGAAAAGTGTTATAATGTCATTAAATGATGAAAAAGGCTTTTAAACCTAACTAACGTTACCTATTTATCGTAGCTTTATTTTCTTCACTATTTATGACTTCATATCACTTTTCGAAAGTTTTACATTGCCACTGTTTTTAATTGCCCGATTACCGTGTAAGAATACACGACGAGTTAACTAAATATCATTACATTCGAACTTGGAAAATAATATAATCATTTTGAAATTATACCTGTTGTGTTCTACAAAAACTAATCATCCAGCATTATTTTGTTTGCGCTTCTCTTTTGAAAAAAAATTCCTTTGAAGATCATAGACGATTAAAGAAAGGTAATATTGTATTATAATTGTGTTTTAATCGCGAGAAATACAATACTCTTGTTTGAAAAAAGGTAGAAATTAATTCTGCTACGAAAGCAATTTCTGTGATATGTGCCAAATATCAGTAACCTAAGTAAATTCACTTTAGTCAGGTCAGATTTTAATTACCTGATATTTCATTATAACAGTAATATTAGTTAGAGATTTGCGAATTCTTAAAATCTGCATAACTGCAAAGCCAACTGTTGTCGACATGAAGCTTACATTATTTTGAATAAAAAACGGGAAATTTAACAAAGAAAAAATTGATTTCAGAAAAAACAATGTCACACAACTGTCAATCATCTCACTAACTTTATTTTAAAACAAACACATTTTGTCCACACCTTTCATCACCCGTCATTGAAATATACCGTTCACATGCGACAGTTGATAATCCGACGACTATTTCTTTTGAATGTCCTCATTAGTACATTAGTATATCCCCACTGCAAACTCCTTGGAGATATGATATTATTGTTATTATGTAATTTTGACATACGGTTATACACGATTATATACGATTATATAATTACTTTACCGATGAAGTCGAACCTACAGAAAAAAATATTTTTTAGGGCGATCAACTGGCATAGGGATCAAATGTCCTGGGGATCAATTGTCGGCTGGCCAGCTGTCGGGGTATCAACTGTAATGGAATCATATACTACATAGAAAGTCAAGGTCCCATATAGCTCATGAATGAAGTGACCATTAACCACAATACCTACAGAAGAATTAAGGACCAATCGCATCAAAAATATTACCAGAAGTAAGATTCTGTTAAAAATCCAAGGTTTAGGTCATTAAAAAATGCATAAATTACTATTTACACCAATTTTAATTTTTTTTATATACACTCCACACAGGAGGCCTTGAAGAAAATAATTTCCCTCAGGGCCTATGTCATCTTTGGGGATGCTGTGTGGAGGGTCTTTTTGTGGAGAGGAAGGAGTGAACATGGGTCTTGAAGAGTCCCAAGTTGTAGGAGGGGGGAAACACAGAGGCCGGCAGTTCGTTCCACAGCCGAGCTGTTGAACCTAAGAACGAATCGTAGAAGCGACCCGTTCTCATGTGACAAATGTCAACCGTGTACAAATGTTGGGCGCGCGTTTGGCGTGTATCCCGACTACGCACCGGTGCTGAAGGGATCGATGACGCTAGTTCCTCAGAGCATCTTCCATTGTAATACCGATAGAACAAGGACAGCATACCTACCTGACGCCTGTGCTCTAAAGATTGCAGTCCGTTTGTTAAGATTGGGGAATCTATCAAACGGACCGCCCGTTTCTGCACAGAGTCAAGGGTTTTTTTTTGATAATTACTACTAATAATCACACTTCTGCCTTGATGATGGACACTGTAATGCTGTTAGAAACGTTAGTTAAAGAAGAAAGTAGCACAACACGGCATAATACCTCAAAAAATAAATCACAATAATAATCTTAAAATAATGATCCCATTTGGTCGACTCATCGAGTAAGCCGTGAAATATTTAGATTTCAGTTACAAAGTACTTGCGAAAATTAATTTAAAAAAAAAATATATGTAAATAGACTGAAATTAGCAGAGCTTTATTTTCTATTTGATTGCAAATTATAGCTCAGCTCTTCTCTGCACTACTGCGGGATTTCATAACACTTATAAGATCGGTCGCTAATCTAGAGAGCCATTAAAACTACACTAAATAAAGATGTTGTTATTTCTATCAGACAGCACTGCAACGAATTGCAAGTCTTTAATACTTCAAACGGTGCGGCAGAAAGAGATTTCCTGACAGATCTTTATCATTTCCCGCTAAGGTTTTCACGGTACGACAACGATATATTATATTCCCTAGGAAAGCCTCTCTTTGTTCAACCGCTTTACGTGTTTGAAACATCTAAGCTTTCCATTCATAATCTTATTTATTGTTCTAACAAATCTTACATTCGTTATTCTGCCATACATGCTTGTGCCTACTACATACGCGTCAGAGAGCTCAGATAAAATCTCAATTCTTATTTAAGTTATTTTAAGCTGGTTACCTTAATTATTTATTTTTTCGACTACGTTAGTGCTTTAACATAAATTTTACAAGTGAAAAATTAAGATTATGCAGAAATATAAAACATATTTTTTTTATTTTTTTTTTATTTTTTATTTATTTATACGCCCATTGGGCTTTTACATACATAGTTCATAAAAAAGTAATATTCTGAAGATTGCAAGTTCACAAAAATAATAGACAAAATACATATAACCACATCTATATAATAACAGCAAGTAAATAGTACAAAAATAAGAATATTCCTACTCCTAAGTTATACAGACTTAAATTAGTTAATAAATAATGTAAATGCTAGGTAGTGGCAGCAGTAACATGATACAATACGACACATAGTGTATGAGGCCTTTGAGTTAGAAAGCTAACGAAATAATTATTGGTAGTATTGTTAACAGATATACTGCATTTGACTGGTTGTAGTGGCCTGCTAAATCGAGGGCGATCGGTCAGCCATTTTACATAGTTTATATAAAAAAAATATTGTGAAGATTCTAAATAAATAATAGTAAAGCAATAATATAACATTAACCTTTAGACATATAAAACCAAGCAAAAAGCAAATCTAAACATGATAGTTTGTAGGTATAAGCCTGTTTTGTCAATCTTAAAGAAATAATTCAATAAGAAGTGCAATAGCTAGATGTTTATTGTTTTAATTTAAAAGTTCTAATATTTTGGTTTTAAATTTGGAAACCGATTGGAAATGATAGACATCGATTGAACTATATTTGTTTCCAAGTGTATGAAGCCTTTGAATTGGAGAGTTTACAAAGTAATTATTGGCAGATTTGGTAACAAAATATAGAGCATTTACCTATAGTAAATATAAATAAATAGAATGAATACTTTTCATGTTACTTTGTAGTTACATTATCGTAGAATATGCATAAATAGGCGTTTAATATACTTATAAATTTTATACAATAAATTCACAAACATAAACGAGAAATAAAGATAGGTATATTTTTTCAAATTTTATCATACATTAACCAAGTTCATTTCGTACATCCACAAACATTCAAATGAAACAATCGCACCTTAAGCAGCTATATTTGATAACAAAAAACAAACAAATAAAGTAAAATTATAATGCAAAATTGTAAACTAAAATGTATCTACAACATTTTTTTTAATAATATTTATATTACACAATATAATACAGTTATTAATTACATAATATAAGTATTTGATGTACCCCCATAAATAACATCGAAGTATGTTTCCCAATTTTTGGATTCGTCTCAAAGGCGCGTAATACTGAGACGTTGAAGAAGAATTGCTCCAATCGTACTGTAGGTACTGTCTTCTAACTGTCTTGCCAGGAACATGGAACGAAATTAAATAAAGCTACTCAGTGGTATTCAACATGGAATTAATAATTTTAAACGAACACATTATTTGCAAAATCATTTTTCTTTCCGATAATTTGATTATATTTAACCCTTTCATCCCCAGTGTTAATTCAAATAACACGAACTTTGTGATTTTTCTTACAGTAACGGTAGCAATTTCAAAAAGCCATGTTTTTGTTTTCTTATAGATTGTAATCTTTTCTGTGGCGTCTATTTTTTCCGCTCGGTTGAAATCCTTATTCCCGCCACAAAAACGATAAATATTTTGACATCTGCTGATTGTGAGTTTCATAGAATTTTTGCCTTCATTGATATTAATTCATTTCAGGTGAGATATCAATATTTTCTACTCGAATTACAAATATTTTAACGCATAAATATTTGTTCTATAAAATAACATCAGTTCAATTCAGTGTTTACAGTCATTTGCCAGAATATCGTAAATGAATTTCAATGTTCATTAAAATTAACACTGGTAGTGACATATTTTTGACCAGTATGGCGAATTTTTAAAGATTATTATCATAGATTATTTCTTTATTTCTGAATGAATTTTATTTAAAATGTTATTTGTTTCAAGCCTAAGAGATTATCACTACGCTGTAGACGTGCACTTTTGACATGAAACAGACATTATTTGAATTACTTTTGTGTTATGTTTATTTTACCTCAATATTTAAAAAAATAACCTTTGACGTCCAATGTTAATCCAAATTCACGTAGAAAATTTCAAAAAATTAAATATTTTTGCCAAAAATTTTCAAATTTTTTTCTGGGGTATAAGCAAGCATTACATATTTTAAATATGCGGAAACAATAATGCGGATGAGAAAGGAAATGAGTTAAGTATGTAACTCTCGGCATTCTCTGAAATTTACGTATCTTAAGAAAATATTTTGATGTCTTTTAATGGTTCACAATTCGGGGAACAATCTGTGGAATTATACTCGATATGATTTCTTACTAGTGACATAAAATGTTTTAATAGTGTTGATATTATGAAAGAGATGGTCTTAAAAATAAAGCCCAACATATGCATCCACCACTCAGAATTGAAATATTGCTTGAAATGACTTTAGCCATGTTTGGTGACCAGATTTGAGTAGTAAGGAACTTTACCACTTTCCTCTTTTCAGTCTTCTTTTACTTCCCATACCCTTCAGCCTCACAATATTCCCCAATTGGGGATGCCAAAAAGAAAACTTCTCCGGTACCTACATAAATAGTAAGATGTTATATGTTAACAAAGGTAATGAAAAAATATAATTCAATGAGAGTAGTTGTTTTGTGGCCATATATTTGAAATCAACTAAAATTTATAAAAATATTTTTTAATGTTTTCAACATCCATTTTATATTTCACTGCTGTCAATTCATCATGGTTGTGGGCTTCTCCAACAGTAAAATCACTTTTATAATATTTTTCGATACCTCTCAACATAGCTAGGACGATGAAATAATATATTGTTTCTATAATATACCACTTCAGAGTTGAATTTCATTGGAAGTTATGATTTTTTTAAGAAACACATATTGCTACCTATTACCAAAAACAGTATTAACTTTAATGTGTATATAATTCTTGAACCTCGATCTCCTTCCCCGCATGAGCTTGTCGTTATAAAATTACTTCTTCGTATCATATCATAATCATTATATTTTCAATGCAAACAATGTATATTTAATTTCATTTCGTGTGTTCACTGCAGTTGTTCATTAAAAGTACATACACATTATAGAAAGATAGCTACTTCCATCCTACAAAACATCGTGCTTTATTTGTTTAAATTTAATCTACTCCTGGTAAAGCGTGTTATATTTACAAAAGCACACTGCAGCACCATTTCCTTGCATAAATAAATAAATGTTCACCAGATTAAATGTGTTTGCTTGTGTTATAATTTTAATTCTGTGCATTTTGCTAGTTCGGGACTTAGAGAAGGTTCATGGTTCATTTCTGCATTTAGTTATTGGCGATACTGAGTGATTCAAGCCGTACCCGATAAATTTTAACCAGCGATTCCTGGGCTTTTTTAAATAAACTCAACACAGGAGATCTGAGAAGGAAAAGGGTATGAAAGGTGGGTAGAAATCTGGGAGCTGTGTACCCAGGATTAGTAGAAATTCATCCCGTTCAATGCGATGCGAGATATTCCTGTTGAATATTATCACCGATGACCTGGAGGACATCGAGGATATAAACATACATTTAAGAATGATATCCGTCAGAGCACGCTGTCAAGGCGTTTTCACTTTTACAGCAAAAACTTGAAAAGATTATTGTTCAATGCATTCTGCACATCGCCGTAAACGTCAGAGCTGTGGGTAGATTACATTACATTCTGAACTATTTCAGCGCTTTTCTTCGTCACCGCATGGGAGGCTTTAGTTCGGGCTACGCCAATCCAAGAATACTACCTTCACTGCCATGGCTGCCAGGATGGAGTCCCCCCTTAAGGCCATTGAAGACTAGATAAGGTGTCAAATATTCTCCATGAACGACTATTTGCAAAGTTTTTTATGCCTTTTCACTTCTTTTCTGTTTTCATTCTCCTACTCTGAAATATGGAATATATTGAATTGCGCTTCCCTTACTTTCAATATTATACTTATTATTAATCAAAGAAAATGTTGAAAAAAGTGACGCTGAAAGGTCATCGTAACTATTTTCTCCAAATAAATTCATGAATAGTTGGTTGAACTCTGCCTTCAATATGTTAACCTTTATTATGGGTATGGAAGGTTGTTGTTTTTCTGCAGACAATTTCAAGAATAAGTCATAGAAAGTAATAAACTGATGTAGGTGTTCAGATTGTTTATTAAATTATTGTTTGGTAGGTTCCAAGTATGGACTAGTACCTAAATGGTTACAATAAAATTAAAATTGAATCATATCTTTAAAATAGTAATGATTCCGCTAATCTACTAATTTCATTGTTTTTCGGGGACATATAAGTCAACAAATTTTACGTTAATTTTATTTAGTAGTTTTTTTTTAAATCCCATTCCTATTCTTAGAAAACCCATATAGTAAATTAACATATAACTTTTTGACTTCTAAGCCCTTGAATGTGCTCGAATCTCTTCAGTAATCTAAATCTATTTCTCCATTGAAAAATAAGATAATATCAATTACTCTCAATAAATATATGAAACTGACAAAGACACAAAGGACTCTAACCCTTATCCTGTAGCCTTACCGGGAATGCGGTCTTTTCCAGTTGAGTTATTAACACATCATTACTTTCCGTCAAATTTATCAATATCAAAAAATCTTCCATTTTTTAATTACTAAACTCGATGTTGGCTGTATCATGTTTTTGGCGTAATTGCAAAGTTCTACCTGAATATATTTAATATATAGATGGTGTCTTGGATATATATAGACTATCCGATTTTATTTACATGGGACATGTGTCGACTTTTTTGGTCTAGAATGAGTCTAGAACGTTTATTCAATTTCATTATTAAGGATAACTTATATAAGCTTATTATCCTCAATGTAATATTTGATTACTGAAGAAAATAATATCAAAAACTTTCGATGAACATATAAAACAGACAACTGGAAGAGACGCCAGCTGCGACCGTAATATTTTATTTTCTGTATCTTTGTCTGCTTCATATTTTCATTGAGAGTTTTTGACTAGTATTTTTTTCGATGATTACATATTATGATGAGATTTATAATCTTCGACAAGTTATTCCGGATAAAATTGAATATCCAAATCTCTACCTATTTGAAAACAAATACAAAAAATCGATACAATATATTATTTGTCCACACTAGATTGTGAATCTACGCCCTCAGCCAGAGATAAGGAGCTAACCGTTTCATCACGTAAATCGTCTCAACTTCCATTCCTTTTCTTATATGTTTAGCATAGTCTCTCTGGCACTGACCATTCAGCCAACCTCCAGTAATCTAATTCTAGAAATATGCCTACCTGCAAATAGTTTCCATAAACCAGTTAAGTTCGAGTACTTATTTTGTCCGGTATCGAAACATCGTTGTTGCGACTGAACCCCAAAAAGCTGAATGGCCTCTTTGAATTGTGTTTTGGCATAAATAACAAAAGCAATCCAACCCTTCTCGGCGTCTTTCAGCCTTCCGTCTTTCTTTCAGGTTTCTTTCAGACATTTTTTAACCCTTTATGTTTCATTGCCTAGAAATAGTGGTTGTTGGTGAAACGTAGATTTCAGCAAAGGCTGTCGCGCGACGTGGTCGTATCTACCCTCACTGCTTCGAATAAAATATATTTTCATTCGTAGGCCAAGGCTTTATACTAAAGATTTCCCAGAGGCTAATGGCATCTGTATTGTCATGGTGATGCGGGAACAGGGTTGACGCAATATAAACTATACAAAATTGAGAAAAATTCTATTCTAAAACTAACTTACTTACGTAAAAATTATACTTTCAAATTCTCAAGCTTTGATTTTTACTGTTCTTAGCGTCTTTTCAAACAGTTTCACTGAACCACAAACCTAATCTAAACTAACAATAACGCATTTATACCGCAACGTTACACATAGAAATGAATTTCCCTACCGATCCTCGATTCGTTCATATTCATTCATTCTCTATTGTTAAACCGACTCTGTCATAACCCGACTCAAGTACATATTTGATTTAATTATTGAAGACAATGTTAGCGATTTCTTAACGAAAATCTGAAACAGAAAATAAGAAAAGGATACGGTCACATCTAGGACTCGTACCCAGGATCCTTGCCTTTCCGGGGCACCGCTCTACCACTGAGCTAGTGGGACCCCATCTGCTTCGCTCACATTTAACTGTATCATACTTCGAATAAGAACTACCAAAATTGTCATCATTTTTTTTCACAGGTCATTTATTATTGTCAACTATCTTTATGTATGATCGCAAGATTCAAACCGAACTAAATGCAATCTAGACAGCGTCTTTTTAGATAAACCTATCTTATTTTTTTTAATGTGCAACAACAATTGACTTTTCTGCAAGTCTAAGATGAATATTTATTTTGTTTTAATAACTTGATTTAGTAAAACCTCAAATTGTAATATTTAATAATTGAAGACAAAATTAGCGATTTCTCAACAAAAATCTGAAATAGGAAAATCAGAAAAGGATACGGTGCCCCGGCAAGGTAAGGGTCCTGGGTTCGACTCCTAGATGTGACCGTATCCTTTTCTGATTTTCTGTTTCAGATTTTTGTTTAGAAATCGCTAATATTGTCTTCAATAATTAAATATTACAATTTGAGGTTTTACTCAAAAAAGTTATTACAAAAAATAAATATTTGATTTACTTGGTCGTATCACATTATTTGTTTTACCACTCATTTGACTTTTACCACGCACTCTTCTCATTTCAACATCAACCTTATTTTGTCTAGTCTTTTATATTTTAAATCTCATTATATTGATATATAGACGTTAAATTTTAAAACTAAATTGAAAATTATTCTTTTTTTTTCTCCAAAAGTTGATCATCTTTAAACATAAACAGTATTTTTTTCGTATTCTTATATTAATTTTGCTGAAAAAAATCACCGCCTGGTAGATTAGAAACATCGAAAATTATTTTTGTTGAAGGAAGTGAAAATTAAAGTTAACACGTGTTTATATTTTTAATAGTAAAATAATTGTTTTTAAAATAATCAAAAATTAATTTGTTACACTTTAAAAAAAATCATCATCATTCTATCATATTAAGTCTAAATCCGTTACCAATTTACAAAATAATTACAAGGAGTTTGAATGAAGCGTCGTCCTGTCTTACCACGCTCGCTACGCCAGAGTCAGTTTCAACCGATAACAAAACCATTTATATGATCTTACTATCAAGATACCAGAGCACGCCGTCTGACAAAATTCAAAATATCTTTTAACTTTAAATTTAAGAATTTTAATTTATCGTTACCAAAGTTTGCTCAGTGAAGCTTTCCTCTGCCTAAACGTACGAGATATTATCTCGATAATATTGATTTTGCAGCCATAGTGCCTCTGTTTAGAAGCTACACATTAGAACTGAGGGATGATGGCAATTCTAAAAAATGCTAACTCCGTTATCGTTGATGAATGTCAACAGTTGAATATAACGATTGGAAAAAAATAAAACCCTGTTGAGAAATCTAACAAAAATAATTAATATCGAATATTAGGGAATCTCATCGATACGGGAGTTGGGACTAATATCGCTTAACGCTAGCTAGGCACTACGTATGGGCTACAACAAATAGGAAAATCCACAAAGTCTAGGTGAAAACTTGATGAAGAAGAGCAACAAACTGACGGAAATCTCTCAAATAATGGATAAACAATATATTCAAATCCGCTAGAGCTACACGAAAACGGCGCAGTTGGGCGTAGTTCGAAATCAAAATATCAAACAACTATAGATCAGCCAGTACTCAGCTATCGACAGTTTTTCCCAAAGACGTTCAGTGTTTTTGATTGGTGGACGTGGTTGGTAAATAATTTGACGTCATAAGCCACGGAGATTGTCGTGTCTTTCCTACGGTTACAATTCTCGATCGGAGTTACACCCCCTGATTTGCTGCGACAGGGCTTAGTTCAGCTTGTGCTTGCTTGGGTGCTGGTCGTTTGTGAGAATTTAAGGCAAACGTAGTGTACCCAATATCGCCCTCTTGCGCACGATCCTACCAAAACTGTTCTGTATCCACAACTGAGCGCAAGACATAGTAAACGCTTGACTGCGCCGCACGCGTCTGCTGTATGGCGGTCCATTGTCGTTCACACACACGTTACAAAATATTGTTGCCCTGCTCTGCACTTAGCTACACGATCTGCGTCTCAGCATATGCTCAGCCTAAATATGTAATATTAAGAGAGACCGCGGAATATAATTTTGTGAATTTAGCGTATTGCAGATGACATTCTTGGAAGCCCCAACTGCGACGGATGAGTCCTTTTTCTCCTGTATTCCAATCTGGGCTTATCTTATGCTCCAGAAACTCAGATTTAAAACATTGAGAAATACTGTTCATTGAGTTTAGAAAGTTGGTAGAAATTAATTGTACGATATAATATAATTGCAGTTGACATAGTTTTGGGACTGGTCCTTCAAAAAACAATATTACATTTTCGTAAACTGTTGACAATATTTTGTGAGTAGTCTACTTCCACGAAATTTCATGTTTTTTTTACAAAAAGAATTATTTTAAATATAAGAGCATGCTGACGAAATAAATTTGTGATTTTTTCTAAAATTTAGATTTTTGCGGCCGGTCGAAAAGTGACATTGCGAGATATACGCGGTGGTACTGAAGAACTGCCATCCGAATTGAACTGCTGTGACTTCACGGGAAACTATTACACGCATTTCACCAATGTTCACGTCGAAAGTTCATAACTTCGTAATTTTTTGCGATATTGGAAAATAAATTTCCTGTCATTATGTCCGAACAGCTCAGGAAGTTTTGAAGCAAAAAATTGACCACCACCTCGAGATGGTTCGTGCCTGGGATAAGGCCAACTTGGTCAGTTTCAACGTGTCAAAAACCCAAGCGTGTCTGATTTCGGCAAAGAGGGAGATCAATGACTATCTGGTGCAATTTGATGGGAGCACTCTCCCCAATAAAGACTCCATTGAAATGCTTGGAGTTACTATATCAGACCAGCTCAAGTATCGGGGATCCATAGAAGCCCGAGTAAATCAGGCCTCCAAAAAGTTGGGCGTCTTGTACAGGGCTAGGAGATTCTTCAACAGTGACCAGCTGCTGACCCTGTACAAGTCTCAAGTCCGTCCAACTATTGAATTTGAGAGCCACCTTTGGGCTGGTGCCCCAAAATACTTAATAAACCTGCTTGAATCTGTGCAAAGGAGAGCGATCCGTCTGATTGACAATCCGTTGTTAACAGACCGATTGCCTTCTCTAATGCATAGACGCAATGTAGGCATGCTGTGTCTGTTCTACAGGTATTTTAATAGAGCCTGCTCTTAGGAGCTAGCAGCATTGATTCCTGATGCACCGGTGCACGTGCGCGAAACTCGACGGACACGAGCTGAACACCCGTTCACGGTTGACGTTGGCTTCATGAGAACGGGCCGTTTTACGATTCGTTTTTGTTTAAGTCGGCTCGTATGTGGAACGAGCTACCGGCATCTGTTTTTCCTCCCTCCTATAATCCGAGCCTCTTCAAGGCCCGCATTAACAAATCCCTTCCTACAGCCCCTACCTTATTCCGCCTCACAACGCCGCCCAACCGGGTGGTGACATAGTTCCCCTGTCTGTACACTGCACAGGCAGGGACGCTCTTGTGAGGTGTCACATAAAAAAATTAATCCTTTGAATAAATTTTAAAAATTGTGTATAAATGGAGACAACCTCATGCGCGTTGGGTGTTGGCGGCATCCAGCAGTTATTTCCAACGGTCAATAACAATATTTTGATGCAGTCTACTGCATATAACGAAGAATTACGTATTTTAATTCGTGTACCTGAATAGTTTAGTCCACTCCCACAGCGCACATGAGAGTAGCAAATACGTCAAAAGGGCTAAATAATGTGTACTAAATCAATTTTAACTACAATACTGTTTCCAGGCCTTCATATCAATTTTCAAGTATTTATCAACTTACTTGCTAGTTAGGAATGGCTTACAAGCGTTGTTCGGAGTTTATGGATGAAGCCAATGATGTATGTAATAATATTACCCCTAATATATAACTGCTTTGATGCATCACTACTTCTAACTACCCGAGAGACTGTTATATGGCAGTGGGTTAGTTATTGAATCATGAGCAGTTTATTATGGTCCTTATTCACTTATAATTAACTAGATTTAAGTTCTGGTAACAGATGAAAGTAAATAAAACGAAAATATTGTATGAATATATAATTTCCTTTGTGAGTAAGTGCGTACGTAAAAGCGTGAACTTTTCAAAACTGATGGACGTGTTGATTTTGAATTATCAATTTCAAAAAAATATCAAATATACAAAAATCAGTGGAGAAAAACTTCAAATTGTAAAATTTGATTATTGAAGACAACATTAAAGACACTCATACGACAGTTTTGAAACAGAAAATATGAAAATAGATTCAATCGTATTTTGGAAAAGGTGTTCAACTTTGGCATGTGACTGGATATCTTTATGCCATTTCTGCTTCACGTCTTTCATTTCAGAATCGTTAATATTCTTTTAAAAATGATTATCGTTCATGGTCGTTTTTGAAGTAAACATGTTTTTTTTTTAATTCCGTGATAACATCCATAATATTACGAAAAATTGCTAATTATATTTATTTTTCATACAAACACAGTATTATAACATAATTTTTGAATTTTACCAAAACATTATGAAAATTTTATTTTCCTTTTAGAAATATACCAAGCCAAAGACAATTATCAAATATTTTAAATTTCTTCGAAAAGATACGGTTAATATATTTCGATAACAATATTTTTGAAAAGTTGTTTCCATGTAGCATTTTGTATGGGTATAATACAGGTATTTTTTTCTCTCCTAAATATTGCACTATATAATTTCAACAACAAAGCTATAAAACCGTTTTTTCAGAAACGAAATTCTCCAAGTGGACATTTTTCGTTGTATATATCGTCAGCCCTAATACGGGAAAGTCTTTCTACCTAAACGGTCAAAATTAAATTTAAAAAATGCCACGGAATGAGTAAGATTGAGAAAGGGACGCTCGGATGGTTTGGGCATGTTGAGCAAATGAGAAAGCTAATAGAAGTCAGGGACACCCGTGGCAGACATGACACGATCAAGTAAACTGCATACTTGAGTCGGGTCGTGCCAATAGTAAAAATAATATGTATGAATTTGAATGACTCGAGGAGTGTGTGCCGATACCGAGTTGTTCGGTATCGGCACACACTCCTAGTAGGTGGTCCGTCCTCTCTGCCTATTCCTTCGGGGAAACGGCGTGATGGTTAGTTAATGAGCTGTGCTATATCGTGTAGGTTCGTCTACACCTTCATATTCCCCACATTTGTCTAACCCCATTCCCGTTAGCCTCACAACATACCATAGGCCCACTGGCTCCACGCAATTTTCCCTCTTGTACAGTACGCAAATAAATAAAAACATGATATTTCAGTGAAATAAATATTATACTTTCAGTTGATCTTTTTTAAACTCTCTACTTTTGAAGTGTTAATTAAATATCTTATGCATATTTTTAAATATCATCCCTGCCGGATTCTTTCTAAATGGGGGTAAGGTTGGGTAGGTCGGAACGGGGTAATGGATAAGTCTTTACAGTTTCGGGATTTACGAACTGGAAGAGAAGATTTGCATCCCTTATTTAAGGAAAAAATTCTTCATTTAGAATGGTACATTGAAAAGAATTTGAGTTATTTTAAGGGCAGAAGGATTTTTAATTTACGTCACAAAATTTCACAAAAAAGCATTACAATTAGCATGAGCATAGAAATTATCGAGAGCATCCCTTATTTTTATTCCATAATCCTCTTTCTTTCCTCATTACCTTCTTATTATTGAATAAACTTCAGAGATTTTAAATATAATATTTCAAGTGAGCTTTTCATCGTTGGGAAATGATTAATTTTCCCAGTTTATGTAAAAGTCCAATGTCACAATCTTCCGCAGCGATACGGCGCGGGCGTGATGGTGTGACGGTGAGCGAGTTGTTAAACCTTTAAAAATTTCCTCGGCGACAAAATGGATAGAGTGATGAAATAATAACCCACCAAAGCAAACTTACCATCATCAATCTTTTCTCACCGAGAAAGCTTCTTGAGAAAGACAGGGCAGTAATGGGTAAAATATATACAAAAACAATTTTTCGATCGAGACCCTGAGAAAAATAATTAGACCTATATCATCTTTGGGGATCCTGTATGGAGGGTCTTTTAAGGAGAGAAACTATTAAACTTTAGTATAGCCTCGTACACTCACATTTAAACCACATGATTGAAATCTGGGGAAAAACATGTGAAACATATATAAATGAACTACAGGTAACACAAAACAAAGTAATCAAAAAGCTATTTCATTTCAAACCTAAAACATCAACAAAAAAATTATATATGGAAACAAAACTATTAAAATTAAAAAAATTATATGAATATAATACATGTCTCTTTATTTACAAAATAAATAATAAACTCATACATACAAATACAGAACTCATTAAAACGTCCCAAGTACACACACACTTTACACGGCTAACTAACTAACTAACTAACCATCACGCCGTTTCCCCGCAGGGGTAGGCAGAGAGGACGGACCGCCAAACAACTCGGTCTTGGCACACGCTTCTTGCCTCATTCACATTCATACATCGTCTCATACATACTCTTCTATTATTCTGACTCTTGACATGGCCTGACTCGAATATCTTTCTTTGTATCTTTCTTAGACTCGAGTATCGACTTTACACGGCAACACGATAAAATACATTTAAACACCATACATACTCATTATGGCAAGCAATTCATTGGTTACGAGGGAAGCGACATATATAATTGCCTCCCAGACGAAATTAAAAATGAAAAAAGTATAGGTACATTTAAAAAAAAAAGTTCAGTTTTATGCTCAATCAACAAAACAATCAAAGTGAATAATATCGTTGTGTAATATATTTATGTGTAATGTATTCGTTATTTCTAGTTTAATAATTCAAAAATGTTATTTTCTTTTATCTAGAATAAAAAAAATATTTAAAAAAAAACATGAATCTTGAATAGACTGAATTGAAATATTTTCCGACTTTGCACCTGTGTTGAAAGAATCTACGACGCTGGTTCATTGGAGCATCTTCCATTGAAATATCGTTAGAGCATAGACATTATATGTTCCAATCCGTTTGTTACGACCGGGCAATTTTGTTAGCATGTAGTATGTCTATAAAAAAGTTTGTCGTTGTACCAGTTACAGATCATATTCATAAATTCATGTTGATTGGAGTTGGTATTGCATTTGTCAATGTGGAAAAGGTTTTTCTGTCTGCTATTTTTAGGAAATTTGTTTTGTTCCGGGCAATTCCGGGCAGTCAACTTGACAGGAGCATCTAGTTAGTTAGTTATTTAGTTTAGGTGACATTAGGAAATTACTATAGGAAGAAATAAGAATATTATTATGAAGAACGAAAACAAACAACAACAAAAAATATATAAACATGACTGAAAGGGAAAACACAGTAAGTTGAAATAAGAGGGAAGAAGAAAACTAAAAAAAAAAAAACTAAAAATAAAAACGCCTAATGCGGCCCCATTTTACTAGGGTCGTTTGTACATTGTTTAACCGCGTTGACGATAGTAAAATATTATGATTTTTAGAGAAAAGTTGCCATTATTCAGTACCTACCGTCAAGATGTTGGATTTGCATTTAATTTTTTCGCCATTTTTTTTCTCGTTAAAGACACGAAAATAAAAGTGTAATATCATTGCAAAAGCTTTTTGTTGAACTTTCCATCGCATTTTCAACACTAATTATAATATTCGAAAATCCATTCAAATTTCTTCTTCAACACTTTTGATACTTCATCAATAAAAAACGCACGTGAATTTCAAAGCAATGTGATGCGAATTCTTTATAGTGCGGAAGTTTTTGTTTTTATGCTGTGTTGGATTTCTTCTACCTTTTTAATCTACGAACAATGCAACGTTACGAAATCCGTGCAGTATCGGGCAGTGTAGATTGTGAAGAATTTTGTGTTTATTTATATTTATAGAAGTGATACTATATTTCACGCGTTAATTACATGACGGTAAGCGTCCTACAAGATGCCACAGTCTCAATGCCTGGAGCCAGTAAAACAGACAGGAGATGAGGAAGAGGAAGGTAAGGGAGTACTTTATAATGAATACGGCTTCGTTGACTCGTAAAATTTTGCAGGAAAACAAACATTTTGTTAACAAGACGACACGTGGCAAATCTAGAATCAAACACATGTTATTTAGGTGAACATTGTAACTCGTCACGTGCTCCATCGAAGTCTCGAATCCCGCCACGGAAAGGGTTGCTTAGGATGGGTTTAGAATATTGATAGAGTAGAATCAACAGAACAAAACTAAATAGTCCTTGGTGCGTCAAACACATAAAATTAACGCTTCTAAAAGGGACGAGTTAGGAAACCGTCTTAAGGCCAAGGTTTCAAAATGTTCCTAACCACTCCCTCGCGGGAGGGGATAACACTAATACCAAATCTATAATCTACCAAACAAGAGTTTTGTGCGATATCTAAGCTGTTTTTTTTACATTAAATACTCCATAATAGGGGTAATCTTAGAAAAAATATTCGGTAAACAAATTCGATTGTTCGATTGAATTTTCTTTCAAAAAAATTGTCACAACGCCTTTGAGGTGATTTTTCACGAAAACGGCGCTTTATAAATTAGCCAAATATTAAATATTATCATTATTACTATTGTTTAAGATATCAAATAATACCTACGCAATGTCGACGAGTTTACTCTCCCCTCCTTCCCCCCCGCGTCCTCGTTACTTTATTTTCTCGCTACCGTCAAGCCGCGACTGTGGACGTAAGGGCTACATAATATGTTTTTGCACTATCTCTCTTACCTTGCATTTTTATTTATTTATGTCCTTTTACAAAGAATTATCTAATATATATCCCATGACATTAACTGCCTTGATAACATATTTTGTATTTGTTTTGTTATAAATTGAAGGTGTTCACTGACTCGGCATACTTATTTCCCTCCATTGGTAATCTGGGCAATGAGGAATACATGTTTAGAGATCTACATACTACTAATACTGTTTTGTGTTAAATTAAAGGTGTTCACTGACTCGGAATACTTATTTCCCTCCATTGGTAATCTGGGCAATGAGGAATACATGTTTTTAGATCTAAATACTGCTAATACTGTTTTGTGATAAATTGAAGGTGTTCACTGACTCGGCATACTTATTTCCCTCCATTGGTAATCTGGGCAATGAGGAATACATGTTTAGAGATCTAACTAACTAACTAACTAACCATCACGCCGTTTCCCCGCAGGGGTAGGCAGAGAGGACGGACCGCCAAACAACTCGGTCTTGGCACACACTTCTTGCCTCATTCACATTCATACATCGTCTCATACATACTCTTCTATTATTCTGACTCTTGACATGGCCCGACTCTAGTATCTGATTCACTTGATCGTGCCATGTCTTCCTCGGGCGTCCCCGACTTCTGCTACCATTCGCATTTGCATCATATATCCTCCTTACACTCCTATCTTCGCTCATTCGCTCTACATGCCCAAACCATCTAAGCGTCCCTTTCTTAATCTTACTCAGTACGCTTACATCAGCCTTGCACTCTTTGCGGATCTCCACATTCCTCACACGATCAAACATGGTTTTACCACACATACGCCTCAGGGATCTCATTTCAACAGCATTCAATCTACTTTCATCCTTTCTTTGCCAGTTCCATGCCTCACTTCCATACATCAAGGTAGGTACCAGCACTCCGTTGTGGACTGCTAACTTCGCTTCTTTGGACAGTTTTTTGTTAGCGCCAACGGCGTTCAGTCCTCCATTAACGGAATTACCTGCATTTACCCTTCTTTCAATATCTCTGTCAGCCTTCCCATCTCTCGTAAACATACTTCCTAGATCTACATACTACTAATACTGTTTTGTGTTAAATTAAAAGTGTTCACTGACTCGGCATACTTATTTCCCTCCATTGGTAATCTGGACAATGAGGAATACATGTTTTTAGATCTACATACTACTAATACTGTTTTGTGATAAATTGAAGGTGTTCACTGACTCGGCACACTTATTTCCCTCCATTGGTAATCTGGGCAATGAGGAATACATGTTTTTAGATCTACATACTACTTATACTGTTTTGTGATAAATTGAAGGTGTTCACTGACTCGGCACACTTATTTCCCTCCATTGGTAATCTGGGCAATGAGGAATACATGTTTAGAGATCTACATACTACTAATACTGTTTTGTGTTAAATTAAAAGTGTTCACTGACTCGGCATACTTATTTCCCTCGATTGGTAATCTGGACAATGAGGAATACATGTTTTTAGATCTACATACTACTAATACTGTTTTGTGATAAATTGAAGGTGTTCACTGACTCGGCACACTTATTTCCCTCCATTGGTAATCTGGGCAATGAGGAATACATGTTTTTAGATCTACATACTACTTATACTGTTTTGTGATAAATTGAAGGTGTTCACTGACTCGGCATACTTATTTCCCTCCATTGGTAATCTGGGCAATGAGGAATACGTGTTTTTAGATCTACATACTACTAATACTGTTTTGTGATAAATTGAAGGTGTTCACTGACTCGGCACACTTATTTCCCTCCATTGGTAATCTGGGCAATGAGGAAAACATGTTTTTAGATCTACTTGTTAGAAAATAGAGTTTAGTGTAGCTTTGCATAGATGTCGCTATATGTAGATACTTCCCTTTCCAACAGACTGTTAAAAGTTAATAAATAAGTTGATGTATATGTTAGGATAGTTTTTCATAGATGCCGCCATAGATTCTTCCCTGTTAAAGGTTAATAAATAGGTTGATTTATCATTTTTATGTCCCTTCTGCAATAAACATTTCTGGCGAAATAAGTGGGTTTATATTTCTACCTTGATCCAAAATTAAACATTGGACCTTCGTGCCGCATCCGTATCATCGATTGAATCGCGGATGATAAAAGAACCAGCAAACATCTTCAACATCCAACATCAGAGGGGATCTTCAGAAAAACGGGCAAGTGACCATATCCCATATACCCACCTTATTTTCCCAGGCAGGAGAGCATGATTTATTACACAGCCGTATTTCTTTGTTTGTTTTAAAATTGAATCGGGCTGATTGTTACCAAGTGTTGTTTGAATTGATTTCATACCCATCATCGAAATTGTAATAAGCAATAATAATTGTTACAACAATATAAAAAGAAGTTAGAATACAAAGCAAGTATTTAATTTTTTTTTTTTTTTTTTTTATATACAATAATATTATTATTGGGTTTATAAAAACAGTTTATATTTAAACAAGTTCTGCTGTGTAATTATTATTACGCGTGACAGCTGTTTCGCCCTCTAAAGGCATTATCAAACTGTAGAGGGCGAAACAGCTGTCACGCGTAATAATAATTACACAGCAGAACTTGTTTAAATATAAACTGTTTTTATAAACCCAATAATAATATTATTGTATATATAAAAAAATAAAAAAATAAAATGGAGTTCTACAAATTAAACTTAATAACAATAAATAAAATATTTTAAATTTCTTAAAAGATTTATTACGAGCGGTTATATTTGAAAATCCGTAAGTTTAAATTTCGAAATTTACCGCGAGTCGGTAAAATACCAACCCAGCCGCGAAGCAAGCTGACGCATGCGCGGTGGAGGTTGTGGAGGGAATAACAATATTGTCATATTGTTTTCTTTTTAACAGCCATCGAGCTGTTGCATTTATAAAATTCAGATAAAATTCATTGTTTATCGGTTAATTAGTAAAGTTCTGTGATCAAAGACAGTGCACGTGTAGTGATTGATTACAAGTGATTATCATTTGACAATACGTTCTGTGAATACCTCCTTTCTTGATATTTAAAAATGGATCTCAAAACTTTGATTAACCAGCGTGGAGTTTGCAAGGCGAAATTAACTAGGTTCAATGAATATATAAACGGTGATAATTTGTCGCAATCTGAAATTGAAGTCAGATTGAAGAAACTTGAATCAATTTTAGACACCTTCGACTCATTACAAGATAACATAGAAGCAATTTCGCCGGAAGAATTAACCAAAACAGAAAAGCAAGCATTTGAAAATTTATATTATAATCTTGTTGCTAAGGCTAAAGATAAATTGTTAAATAAAGTTCAGAATACAACATCACATAACATACGTTTGCCTATACTTGAGTTGCCAAAATTTAATGGGAGTTACGAAAAATGGTTGAATTTTCGGGATACTTTTGTTGCTTTAGTTGAAAATATTCCATCTTTAGAAGTTATTCAAAAATTGTATTATCTGCGATCATGCCTCGAAGGTGACGCAGCTAAATTATTAACCTCACTTCCAAATAACCAGGAGAACTATTATACTGCATGGGAGATGTTAACTTCTCGCTATCAAAATATAAAAATTATTATACATAAGCACGTTGAAACATTATTCAAATTGCCTGAAATAAAATTTGAAAATTCCGTAGCATTAAGGAATCTTATCGATGAATCCGAATTACATTTAAAATCGTTAAATAAGTTAAATATACCCACCGAAAATTGGGATATCATGTTAATATATTTATTGTCGCAAAAACTAGATAGTGAAACTCGACATCATTGGGAAGTATTTGCCACAAAAGATAATCTACCCACATATAAAGAGTTTATAAAATATTTATCAGATCGAGTTCAGATTTTAGAATTTGCTGGGATTACTGAAGGAAAATTTAATCAAAATAAAACTTTTCCTTTCAAATACCGAAAAGAAGCTATGATTTCTTTAACGCCTCAAATGACAAAATGTATTATTTGCAAAGGCGATCATAAGGTTTATAATTGTAAAATTTTTTTAATATTAAATACTAAGGATAGAATTATAAAGATACGTCAAGTAAATGCGTGTTTGAAATGTTTGTGCTTGGGTCATAAGCTAAAAGAATGTAAAAGTAAATACAATTGTCGTTTATGTCGTTTATGTCGTTTATCGAAAATAACTCGCACAATACTTTGTTGCATTTAAAAAAGGAAACAGATAATTCGAAGTCTCAGGATAGGGATTCACCATCAACATCAAATAATGAACCTTTAGTTACAAATCACTCTACGAAAATATCTAATAGTTTTGTTTTGTTATCTACCGCCGTTATTAAAGTGTTGAATAATAACGGAAATTTGATTAAGGCTAGAGTTTTATTGGATAGTGGTTCTCAGTCCAATTTTATAACAGAAGAATTTGCAACAAGGTTGCAATTAAAACCCAAAAGGGCAAACATACCGATTACCGGAATCCAAAACAAAATATTGAATATTAAAAATAGCATAAATTTAAGATTACACAAACACTTTGTATTTAACCACGAATTTATTATTTCATATATCGACCGGTTTCACTTCGACCAAGCTTCTTCAGGATATAATAATAACTAAATGCTAAGACAGAGTTATGGCTTATATATAAGAGTGACAGAGGGAGAAAGAACAAAATTAGAGGGAGACAAAATATTTGACATAGGTAAAATGGAAAATCAATTAGTGGGAGGGAGAAAATCAATTAGTGTTGTTTGTTCATTTACTTGGGATTATGATGTGTATTGATGTTTCCCCCCCCAGTAATTGATTATTGTATTGTTGTCTCCCTCCCACTAATTGATTTTCCATTTTACCTATGTCAAATATTTTGTCTCCCTCTAATTTTGTTCTTTCTCCCTCTGTCACTCTTATATATAAGCCATAACTCTGTCTTAGCATTTAGTTATTATTATATCCTGAAGAAGCTTGGTCGAAGTGAAACCGGTCGATATATGAAATAATAAATTCGTGGTTAAATACAAAGTGTTTGTGTTTTATTTTATAATATAATGTCTAACCACAAAGTAATTGCTTCCTATGAAAAAAAAATAAAAATTTAAGAATTTTCTCGAACTATTCACCGTATGAAAGAGACATAGAATGTCTCGTTTTGAAAGAAGTAACAAGTCATCTGCCGCAAATTTCTTTTCAGAAAAAGGATGCCAACATACCTGATGGTCTTCAGTTAGCGGATCCTGCCTTCTATGAAACAAGCTCCATAGATATGATACTCGGAGCGGAAACCTTTTGGGAAATTATGAAGCAAGATCAACTTCGAAATGGAGACTCAGGACCCATATTACAGAGAACTGAATTCGGATGGCTGGTGTCAGGACCCATCGTCACAACAAAAATAAAAAGGCCAGTAAAATCTTGTCAACTATCATTAAATATAATCCATAAACAGATTGAAAACTTCTGAAAATTAGAAGAATTCCAACCGGTGAAGCACCGGAGCCATGAGGAGCGAGCGTGCGAGGAGATTTTCAAGGACACGTATAAAAAGAATGACGATGGTCGTTTCATGGTAAGCTTACCACAGCGCCCCTGTGTTAAACAGTTGGGAGAAACGCTGCCTATGGCGGAAAAAAGCCTTTGGAATTTGCAAAGGAAATTTTCTTTAAATCCTGACCTGATGAAAAAATATAAAGAATTCATGCAGGAATATATAGACTTGGGTCACATGACCCGGTTCGAAGCACCTTCTAATGAAGATTGTTATTTTTATTTGCCACATCATGCAGTATTGAAAGAATCAAGCACTACCACTAAGACTCGAGTGGTATTTGACGGTTCAGCAAAATCATCCAATGGTATATCGTTAAACGATGCTCTCATGATAGGACCTGTTTTACAGAAAGATTTAGCCGCACAATTGATATGTTTCAGAAAACACCAGTACGCGATAACAGCCGACATTGAGAAAATGTACAGGCAAATATTGGTGCGACCCGAAGACAGGGATCTACAACGAGTAGTATGGAAAAATTTCCCGGAGGAGGAAATTCAGTATTATCGACTTAACACCGTTACCTACGGTCTGGGGCCGTCATCATTTTTGGCAACTAGATGCCTCCAGCAGCTGGGAAATGAAAATATATCATCAAACCACGAGGTCAGTCAGATTATAAAGAATAATTTTTATGTGCATGATTTAATTACTGGAGATGAAACTGATGAAAACTGTTTAATAATTAAAGAACAACTAATATCTATCATGGCATCCGCTGGAATGAACTTAAGGAAATGGCGGTCGAATTTGCCCTCATTATGTTCGAAGGAAGAAAGCATGTCAGATATGATTATTAGTACAGATTCAAATGACAACAAAATATTAGGCCTGTCTTGGAACAATCAACAGGATAATTTCTTATACACAGTGAAGTTATTAAAAAATCCAATTAATAGCAAACGACAAATGCTGTCATGCATTGCGTCCATATTTGACCCATTAGGATTAATAGGTCCTATTACTGTTATTGCTAAATTATTGATGCAAAAATTGTGGCAGGCAAAAGTTCAATGGGATGAGCCTATTCCATATGATATGTTGAAGACATGGGAAGCATATGTGAATGAACTGCCTCAATTAAATAATTTAAGAATAGGTAGAAAGATAATATGTCAAGATCATGTAAATTTACAGCTACATGGATTTTGTGACGCCTCAGAAAAGGCATATTCGTCCTGTGTTTATATGGTGTCTACTGACAAATTGGGTAAGAAGTACTCCAATTTGATAATGTCCAAATCACGGGTAGCGCCTTTGAAAAGTGTTTCTCTACCCAAGTTAGAATTATGTGGAGCCGTATTACTGACAAGACTAGTAAATTACATTAAAGATGCTCTATGTACTCCGGATATACCTACTACATACTGGTGTGATTCCCAAATAGTACTGTGCTGGATCAGGGATCAGCCGGTAAGATGGAACACTTTCGTTGCTAATAGAGTGGCGGAAATCCAGGAAACTAGTCAGCCGGAGCAATGGAACCATGTACGGTCGGAAGACAAGGCAGCAGACGTGCTTTCCAGAGGAATCGGCGTTTCACAGTTATTAATTTCCAGCATTTGGTGGCATGGTCCAGATTGGCTGACGTTGGATTCAGCGTGCTGGCCAAATTCCAACTCATTTTGTATTGATCCACCAGAGATCAAAACAAGCTCGGCACTGTTGTCTGCTGTGAAACAGGACTGGGACATTTTTGATAGATATTCCAATTTTTCCAAATTACAGAGAGTAACAACATACATTAATAGATTTATTTTTAATTGTAGAAACCCTTCGCAGCGCCGCTATAGTAAATTGACAGTTAGTGAGTTGGAAAATTCAGTAAACAAATTAATATCTCGGGCGCAATCATACTGTTTCAGAGACGAAATTCGAGCTTTAAATAATGGAGGTAATATACCTAGGAATAGTGCACTAAAGTCATTAGATCCTTTTATTGAAAGGGATCTAATTCGTGTGGGGGGAAGGCTCTCCAAAGGTAAAATGGTAACCGAAGGCCAGCAGCACCCAATTTTGTTACCTTCGCATCATAAATTAACAGAGCTAATTGTAAAACACTATCATTACTTGAACTTACACTCGGGAACGCAGTCATTATTGGCGTTGATTAGAATGAAATTTTGGCCGATTAAGGGAAGGAATGTTGTAAAAAAAATAATAAAAAAATGTATAATTTGTTATAGATGTAATCCCAAATCCGAACAGCAGTTGATGGCCGACCTGCCAGCTGAAAGAATAACTGAATGTAGGCCATTTCAGATAACAGGAGTGGACTACTGTGGACCAATATTAATAAAGTCGGGTATTCACAGAAAATCACAAAGCGTTAAATCATATACTTGCTTATTCGTATGCATGGTCACTAAAGCCGTGTACTTAGAAGCTGTGCTGTCCTTGAGCGCAGAGAGTTTTTTAAACTCTTTGAAACGGTTTATCTCGCGTCGTGGTAGACCAAACAAAATGTTCTCGGACAATGCAACCAATTTTAAAGCGGCTAATAATGAACTAAGAGAAATTTATAATTTTTTAAATATGTCTAATGATAAAATTGATAATTATTTATCCACATTAGGAATACTATGGCAATTTATACCAGCTCGTGCGCCGAACTTTGGGGGGCTCTGGGAGGCTGGGATAAAGTCAGTTAAGCATCACTTAAAAAGAATAACCAGTATCGCTTCATTAACTTATGAAGAGATTAATACGGTGTTGTGTCAAATTGAATCTTGCTTAAACTCCAGGCCACTGTCTCCCTTATCAAATGATCCTTATGACCTTAATCCCTTGACTCCTGGTCACTTTCTAATAGGAACTAGTTTGGCGGCGATTCCAGAACAAAATTTGGAACATATCACATTCAATCTATTAAACAATTACCAAAAACTAATCCAGATTGTACAATTTTTTTGGTCGAGGTGGCGGAAGGAGTACCTAGCAGAACTTCAAACCAGAAGCAAATGGACCAATAGGAATCAAAGGCAGATGCGGTCTGGCGACATGGTCGTAATAAAGGAGGACAACGTCCCTTCTTGCTACTGGAGGCTGGGACGTGTGAGCGCCGTTCATCCTGGCGCTGATGGAAGAGTTTGCGTGGCGACCATCATCACGTCAAAATGCATCATCCAGAGGGCCATTTCAAAGCTCTGTCTGTTGCCAATAGATGACAACGAGGAGCTGAAAATGTCGACACCCCCACCCAACGGACCAGACGCTGAGTAAGCGCAAAATAAAAAAAAAGGTTTTGTGCAAAACAATATAAAAATTTTCGTGATAAAAACAATATAAAATTTTTGTGTATTATCATAAATAAATTAAAAGAAGAAAAGGAAGAAATAATAATAAATTAAAAGAAGATAAGGAAGAAATAATAATAAATAAAAGGTAAAAACAGTGCATAAAAAAGTGGATAACAATAAAACTTGCGAGTTTGATAAAAAATGTACAAAATAAAAAAAAGGATTGTAGATCCGTATATACCAAGAAAAAAAAAACACTTTAAAAATGAACGCTTATAAACCGAGATAGCCTGCTGGCTATATGTAATTTCAAACTACACAAATACATCTGAAGAAACTAATTATAAATGTGGTAATGAACTATAGAAAAACACAAACCCTTAAGAAGGATGACCAGGAAACCAGCGCTCCATGTTGTGTTGTCTATATTATTTGTTTTATGTTTGATTATTGTTATGATTTCTGTTAGAACAAGGTTATTGGAATTATTTTAGTTGTTAAATTATAGTATAGAATAGCTTAGTGAATAGCATGAATTTGATTTGAACGAAAGTAATAATTTTAATCTCATAATTAATTTGTATAATTTTAGTTAGTTTGAAATTGTCATTTCGTTTTTAGAGTAGTCTTATGTTTAAACTTATGCTTAGAAATAGGTTACCTATTATTTCAAATATTTATTGTTAATCAATTTTTAGTATTAACAGTTATAGTTAATAATTACTATTTTTGTTTCTTCCAAATTAATTTTGGCATATATGTAGATATTTAGCTGCTTAATTTTTATTCTTATGTTTTGGGGTTTGTTTCAGAAAAAATGACCTCCAATCCTTTTTTCGGGGGGAGTTTATGTTAGAAAATAGAGTTTAGTGTAGCTTTGCATAGATGTCGCTATATGTAGATACTTCCCTTTCCAACAGACTGTTAAAAGTTAATAAATAAGTTGATGTTTATGTTAGGATAGTTTTTCATAGATGTCGCCATAGATTCTTCCCTGTTAAAGGTTAATAAATAGGTTGATTTATCATTTTTATGTCTCTTCTGCAATAAACATTTCTGGCGAAATAGGTGGGTTTATATTTCTACCTTGATCCAAAATTAAACAATACTAATAATACTGTTTTGTTTTAAATTGAAGTTTCGACACATTTGTTTCACTATATTAAAATATATAATATGGTAGTTGGTACCAGAATTTCTGCACTGGAATAAACACCAACTTATAGTATTACGTAGTGGAATCGAAAAGCTCATCAATGAAAGCAATTTAGACTATCAAATGCATCACTTAGAATTTTTACAAACAATTTCCAAATTCTGTGAAAATTTTTCTGTCTGACAATTTAAACATATCCATATAATTTTAAATAGTGTTGTACTTCTAATAAATTGTTGGAATATCCATTTTCAACAGTAAAAAGGCATCACGCATCTTAACTGCTGGGCGAAGATGCGTGATGCTTGATATTTGACGGATAAAACGGCCGGTAAAAATACGTGGGAAATAACACTTGAGTTTTATAATAATGATATAAACAATAATAATATGGAAAAACATTTGATTTTAACATAAGGGTTGTGAAAAAATCAAAACGCCGGGTATTGACGATTATTGTCATAAAAAACAATAGTAAAGTAAATAAAGGTAAATGATTAATGAAGGTCTACACGCAATAATAAAATCGATAAAACTTTTGGCAGCTATTCAAGGAAATATTTTACTTCATGAAATATTACGTGAAGTTTGTTTTACAAAGCCAGAAAATTTCTTCAATACGTGAAATCCAATGACGGGCAGTTACTCGTCCATGGTTTACACAAGAACTTAAATAACGTTAATTAAAATCTGAATGATTTGAAATATTATTATTATATAAAAAGGCGATTTCAAAGAATATTATTTTTAGTTCAATTTTTTTCAAATTTCATTCCTAGAACACTAATCTCAGTCGTTTCAGCTAAATTTGCATGCTTTGTTTCTCTAACGAATGCGCTTATCGCTCTATTTCTGATGGCCAACTTTTTTTAAACTGTTCATTGCTTTAACGCAGACGTGCGTATTGATCGCCTATACATTCTTATCTAAATAGAGTTATAAGGTATGCTATGTCAATACGCATCACTCGTAGTACTTTTTTTAAAACCTTAGAAACTATACCCAATAGTTCCGACGCATTCAGTGGTCACCGTTGCTATCTCTTTCTTTCCCTGGTAGTGACTAAGAACGACTTTCTCTTTTACAACAGACTAGTACACGTGACCGTAAAACGGTAGTCAAAATTTAGGGTATATTACGAATAGTAAATTAACTAACATATATAATGTAAGGATATAGATATAACATGCAGATATTGTGTAAATGTATTATAATAATAATAAAGGTGCAAGTAAAGGTAAGTAATCATTTATTAAGGTGAATCTTGTACCATTAAAGTAGTTAACATGTTGTAAAAAAAGAAGAAGAAATTAATTTACAAATAACAGCGTGATAATTATTTTTTTTTAAATTTTTTTTTTTTAAAAAGAAAGACAAACATTTCTGGGTTACGAATAACCCAACAATGTTTGAAAATCTCCTACTACCACCACAGAAAGCCGAAAATTTTGCTTGTGTTGTGATGGAGGACTTAGCCAGCCGAGGAATCGAACACTTGACGCTCGGGTGAGACCCAAGCGCTATGCCCACTCAACCACTGACCGGTCAAAAAGTAACATTACTATTCGAAAGAACAGGAATAGATATTTAAAAAAATAAAATTAAGAAAACAATAAATATATTTTTCACAAAACCCTTATTATAACACGAGACTTGTTACTTCTTGTGATTTTCATACTACATCACAGCTTATTTTGATCTCAAAACAAAATATTTTAAAAGCAATATTAACAAAATAATTATCTTTAAATGAAGTTGATTATAAGATAAAATTCACGCTTGACAGGTCACATTTTGTAAAAAAAAAACATTCATTTTTTGAGGGTTGACAATAGTGTTAAAAAAATATTACGACTAGTCTTCAAGCGTTAAAAATATGCATCTCTTCTGCAAGAGTCAATAAACTACCTCACTTCGGTAACCTAGGTTAATTGCTAGACTAATTTCTCATCTCACACCCTTTAAAACTTGATCTAGAGTGACAAACTGGAATTTCTACGGTGAACCCATTACCAAATTTAAAATATAATTACCGTCACTAATTTTACAGAAATAGACGGAGAACCTTTTAACCTAACTGCACACCTCTGCCCAGTTTATTAACCAACTTTGTCTATGCTAGTTACGGTACGAAACGTGGAACTCCAATTCTAGTTTTCTATGAATCGAAATGTTTGCGAATTTAGCTGAAGTTCCGTGAGCCGTGTAATTGACGTGTTCCTGGTTGGACAATACACCCCTGACCCCTTCAATGTTTTATGTTGGTTCAGGTGTTTGTGTAGGAAACAACATGTTTTATGCTGGAGATAACAGAGATAAATACACGTAAACCAAGCATAGACAACGGCACAGGCAGACGTTCATACAGAATTATAATAGTAATGTGGATTTTACATAACTTAAGAAAAATGAAATAACAAAATAGAAGAAAATATGCTTGAGCTCCGGAATCTATTCAATAAGTTGAGGCGGACAAAAGGATAAAAAGAGAAGTCATCACGACACCATCTTCATTAGAGAAGTTTTTCTGGTTTGAATCTTTTATTACAAAAAAAGAAACAGTGTCAGAGAAATAATCTCTGGTTGAACCACAGGTGACGCGGCGTAATTGACTTAGTTTTTCTATCACACTGTTTGCATGTTATTAATATTGTATAGTAAATCTAAGTAACGTCACGGTGTGTCACTCCTATGTAGGTTAAAAGTTGTCATATTTTAATAGTTATTATATTCAGATACTTCATTTTGTGAGGCGGGTATGATTACCGCCGACGGGGAACTATTCATTGGCTAATCAAAACCTCTGCCATGGGTCACCCCAAATAGTTCGCTTCGTTTGGTTTGTAGGGATTTCCCCGGTTTCACGGGGAAAGGTTTGTACTGGTCTTGGCCGCGGTTGCGTCTACCTGCCAAATGCGTGGTAGGCCGGATCACAAGTGATCCGTTAAAGGAGACCCCGTAACCTCTCAAAAACATCAAAAAATGATAAAAAATATTTCAATATTTTTAGTTACTTACATAAAATATTTTAATAAAAACTCCTATACGGTATTACTTACAAGTTTTCGTAAAAACGTAAAACAATCAAACTGATGTTTTTAATCGTTACAATATGATACGTTGGCTTTGTTTTCGATAGACAAAGGATAAACAATCAATGGTTTCCAATAACTATGTGTGCTACGGCAGGTAATGTGTGGATTTAACCAATCTTTAAAGCGGATTTCACTGACCCAAAATTTCATACTATTTAGTCGATTTGATCGCATACATTTTTATCACTGACCTGCAGTTAATATTTCGACAAGTATTGGGTATTTTGCCGGTTATTAATTGAATAATGATCATAGTCTGTTCACGACGGCCTCAGTGGTCTAGAGATAAGGATCTTGGCTACGAATCCGAAAGTCGCGGTTTGAAATCTCAGCGTGTGCATGTAAATTTTATTAAACTATTTTTTCTTGTTTCAGAATTCATTGATTTAAAATAAATATGAATTTAAAATTTAAAATAAAAATGAATTTAAAATTTTATTGAAAATAAATTTAAATAAAGTAAGCACACAAGTAGTAAACAAAAACTAAAATATCTTGTAATGATTATCTATAATAAATTCTGCAATAGACAGAATGGGGAAACCGATTTATATATGTTTTAGACTAAGGACGGGTTGTTTCGGAGAATTTGAACGATTCTTCAAATTTCAAAGTTAATTTGCAGGTTCTGTGAAAGATTTTTTCAAGTTCTGTTTTTATTTCAGTTCTGTCAAGCAACTAACCTATGCTGAAATATTAACAGAACTTGATTAGGACTTTCACAGAACCCGGAAATCAACGTTGAAATTTGATGAATTGTTCAAATTCTCCGAAACAACCCGTCCTTAGAAATACTATATCATTGAACATAATTATATAATTTTTATTTTTTTTTATTGGTTTTCAAGCTACAATCCCGTTAAACTTCAATAAAGCAGTTTGTCAACAGGATGTTAATGATCAATTACATACATACAAAAATAACATAATGACTATAACTATACAATTAACACACCTAAATTAATATAAACTATCTCTATTTAGTAACCATTGTTTCAGCATATATCTCAATCTATTTGTGGAATCGCAATTTTTTATATTAATGGGTAACATATTAAGCATTTTTGGCACGTTAAATTCTAGGGTTCGCCGTCCGTATTTATTATTATATTTTGGAACAAGCATTCCTTCATTCTTTGTAAACCTTGTATTATATTCATGTTCCACTTTCCTTTTATAATCACACTCAGATATGTGTTGAATCAATATTTTGTACCATAATAATTTATTTTTCATTTACGCATTTTGTATTAAAATATGGAATCGTGGCTTGGGGGGTGCATATAAATCATCCCCACTTTCACTCGAAACATGACAAAAAATACTGATAAAATAACTGAGAAAAATTCTTTAAAAATAGATATATTTCAACTTCACAACAAAAAATGTATTCCAAGATCTCCCGGTTTCAATTTCGGTTTCGGTTTCAAAAACTTACGAAAATATTACATTATTTCAGTTCTCTCATATCCTATCAGTAAATATGCTATCCCACCGTAAAATATAAGCACAAGGAAAAATTCTGTTCGTGGACTAACTATACCACTCATACAAGCTACAACAGCAGAGCATCACTATTTACAGGATATATCCGGGGGTAAGGTGCACTAACTTCAGGAGGTAATTCTACATGATATTAGAAGTAGAATGGATAATTTTTCCTCTCCTTCTTTTCCCCTCTATCTTCAGTCTTTCAATGTACTCCAATAAGGTATTTAAAGCGTTTTTTCTGTTGCTTTAATTTTAGTAGGTAGGACTTACAAAATTTAAAAACTAATAAAGATAATGTCAGCATTTTTATTTTATTTTTGTGTTGACAAAAAAGGTTTTTCGACGTTTAAAAAAATGCTATTTTCGATTGGCCATCAAAATTACATGTCCGTTTTTGTTTGCGAATATGGTATTGTTGACGTCATCGTTACCTACCTGTTATCGTTGGTGATAGCCGGTTTACCGATCAGAAGCGTTTTCTGAGCCATAATGATGTTGTAGCCAGTTCAAACCATTCATGAATGGGTGGTTTTAGATAATAATTATACATCACATTATGAATAATACACATTTTTTGAGCGAATTACAAAAAAAATCAATATACCACACGTTTTTAACGGTATCCATAATTTGTGAAAATACCCCACAGGGTACTTGGGCTCCTTGCAGTTGGGAATCTTGCGCAGTATTCAGATGAAAAATAATACTTTATACCTTAAGCCCAATACTGGAAATTTTTTTTACCTAGTATTCGAGTAGTATTTTTTTTACCTAAATAACGAGTAAAACTTGAAAACGTTGAATTAGAGTTAAATTCGTTAGGACATTTATAAATTTAATCAAACATTAAATGCATTCCGCGTTCGGTCAACCATATTTTCCATTCACGAGTCTCACTTGTCGTTAAATTGTACAAACCTCGAAATCAGTGCTTTGATGTTCAGAATAATTATTTCATTTTCCGTCAAATAATGTCATAAACCAGCGTTCATTTATCATCGGTATTTCAAGAATCCCACGATTTAGGTTCAAGAGTATAAAGGGTTTAAAAAAATACATAATTTGAAAAGCACAAGAGTCCTGATTCTTTTTGTTTTCTGGCAAAAAAATTGTAGTGTGTTGTGGTTTGAGGTTTCTTCTCCCTCTTCTAGGAGTCACCTGTCACCCGCTGATATCCAGATATTTATAAAAAAAATTTACTTCTGTCATTTTTCATACAATTGTTGTAGTTGTTTACTGTTGTTAATAATGGAGGAATATTTCCCCCTTGGACCCCCTACAAAGCCCCCAAATCCCTCTCAGACCCCCAGACGGGGAAAATGTAGAAATTTCTGACAGTGATTCTGTTATTTTGAGTTCTACCAAAAAAACGAAATTTTCTCCCTCTTCCCTAATAAAACTTGACTCGCCTTCAACTTCACAGTCCTCACCAGCACTTTCTCAACTTCCTCCAACAAACTTTTATTCTCCTCATTCCCGTGGCCCATTCATAGTATACGCCCAAAAAACTGAGCAAGAAAAAACCCTCCACCCTCTTGAATTTGGCAAATTCCTATCAAATAGCAAGAACCTTTCAATCAAGCCTGGAGGTGTAAAAGCCGAGGGTCGCTTCCGAATCTTCGTTGAATTCCTCTCAGGTTCAGCTGCCAACAGTTTCATCAAAAATATCTTCATTTCATCTAATTCAAAGTTCAAGGCATATATCCCTACTTTCAATGTCACTCGCATGGGCCTGGTCAGAGGTATCTCGACCGATCTGTCCATCGCAGAAATTCTGTCTTCACTTTCAACCCTCCAACACATTGGCAATCCTATAAAAGCCAGGAGGCTTAATAACAAGAACTCCTCTAAGGGTATAATTTCCTTAAAGCCCTCCCAAATTTTCGTTATTACCTTTGAAGGTCAATCTCTTCCATCCCATATATATTTATTCTTCAACTCATTACCAGTTGAAATCTATACTTATTCCACCACTCAATGTTTCAATTGCTGCCGTTTTGGTCATATCAAAGCTGCATGCAGATCTCAACCCAGATGTTTTAAATGTGGAAAAAACCACGCAGCTGACCAATGTCCTTCTTCCTCCTCACCTAAACGTTTTAACTGCTCAGGCTCACATACAGCTATCAACACTTCTTGCCCAGAACAATCTCGCCAAAAAAAATTAAAATTTTTATGGCCTCTAAAAACTTGTATTTTCTGCAGGCTTCTAAACTATTCCCGCCTGTCAAAAAATCATTTGCTGAGGCTTTATCCAGCAACTCCTCGTCCAACCCTCTTCCCTCGTCTACACAAAATTTTTCTCGTTCAACTAAATTCATATACAAAAACGTATATCTAAACCGGTTCCTGGATACGATCAGCAAAAACACAACTCACTGCTCTTAAATTCCAATGGTTCATCTCTTTCAAATGCCTCAAATGGGTTTGCAAATAATTATAATCCGTCCTCAATGAACTCTCTAAAACTTTTTGAAAAACTCTCCCAGGACAGTTCTTCATTTATCCAAACTCTTTTTATTATTCTAATTGACATTATTTCTTCTCAAACTAATCTACCGTCTAACGCTGCTACTATTATTTCCACATTAAAATCATTTATTCAAAATGACTCTTCAGGATGTCAGAATACTTCAGTGGAATAGCCGAAGTACTATTTCTAACAAATCTGATCTCCTTAACTTATTAAATTCCAACTTTATTTCTTTGGCTGCTATCTCGGAGACATGGTTTACTCCATCCACCTACTTTAATGTGGGAGGGTATTCCTGTCTCTGCGACGATCGCCTGGAAGGTACGGGCGGCGGTTCTGCCCTTTTTATTAAAAAAATCCTTGTTATTTTCCCCAATAAATAATATCAAACCCCCCAATGCTGACTTCCAAATGGTTGCAGCTAAAATAAAGGACACATCCTTTATTTCAGTCTATCTTCCCCCAACAAAGAACTTCAATAAACAAATTTGGTTGCAAATTGTAAGTCAACCAAGCCCGCTTTTCTTTATGTTAGGCGATTTTAATGCCCATTCCCCCGTCTGGAGTTCTGCTTTCTCCGACCGAAATGGTCGAAGTGTGATGGATTTCCTAGATCAATCTAACCTTTTTTGAATGACGGATCTCCTTCTAGGATCTCACGCCCCAGCATAAACCCCAGTGCAGTGAATCTCTCGATATGCTCTACTAGTCTGGCTTCTCTCTCCTTGTGTCCCCCGAACCTTGCTCCAGTGATCATTTCCCGATCACCATTACTTATCAAACTTCTTTCCAATTAGACAAGTCTCATATTTCGACAGAGATTAAAACGAAACACACCAAATGGGATGAATTTAACGCTCATAAGTTCCTACTAAATTTACCAGCTACCGATATATTTTTCGTCAAAGATGACTATAATAACTTCAAATCAATGCTCATAACTGCAATAAATACATCATATCCTCCCCCTAAAACAAAATCTCCCAAAAAACTCCCTCCAACTCCCTGGTAAGATGAGGAATGTTCCAAAAAAGTAAGAATTCGGAAAGCTAAATCTCTTTCCTATCGTTAAAATATGACTATGGAGAACTATCTTATATACAAAACACTGAATCCAATGCCAAAAGGGTGTTGAGGTCAAAAAAAATATCCGGGTGGACAACTTCTGCAGTTCAGTATTTCCGAACACTGCAATTTCTGAAGTTTGGTCTATGATCCGAAGATTTCGATCCTTCTTCAGTTCACCATCTCCTCGAGCATCTCATTCTAAATAGATAGATGAATTCTTGGACAAAATTGCCCCCCCTTCTGTACCTACCATAGATGAAATAACGCCCATCTATAATACTCCTATGTCTAATCATTAGCTAGACTCTCCATTCACCTTAATTGAGCTAAAATATTATTTATCAACAGTCAAGGACTCATCTCCAGTTAGAGATGGTGTACCTTACAGCATAATCAAAAATAGTAAATATAATGTTCTAAACCACTTCTTTAGCATCTTAAATAAAAACCTCCAGACTGGCATAATGATAAATGAGTGGAGTTGTCAAATAATCATCCCTATTTTAAAAACAAACAAATCAACAAATTCTGGTTCCAGCTACAGGCCAATCGCTCTTTCATGCACCCTCAGTAAACTTTATGAAAAATTAATTAAAAACCGATTAGAATTTTTTGTTGAGAGTAAACAGCTTCTCTCTCTCTATCTCAATTTGAATTTGGAAAAAAAATCCACCCAAGATAACCTTGCCATCATCAGCACTGATATTAATTTATCAATTTCTAAACAGGAAGTTTGTCTTGCCGTCTTTATAGATATAGAAGGCGCCTTTGACAATGTTTCCATCCCAATCCTGAAAATAAACTTTTAGGCCTAGGTCTTCCCCCCATGTTTGTCCAATCTATTATTAATCTATTTCTAGTTATAAAATTTTCATTTAACTTCCAGATATTTCTCCAAAGTAGGTCTATTGGAAGGGTTTACCACAAGGCGATTTATTGTCCCCTTTACTGTATAATATATACACAAACGATATGCATGTCACTATTCCCACACAAGTAAAAGTTATTGAGTTCGCAGATGACATAGCTTTCTTCTTATCATCCAAAATCATCCCTCTGGCGGTCAAATATCTTAACGAAGACATGAATGCCCTATGCACATGGCTCACGTTCAATGGTCTTGAACTTTCAATCCAAAATACTATATTTCCGCCATAAAAACCCCACCGTTCAAATTTTATTTGAAAATTCTCCAATCCCCACGCTTCTGAAGTAAAATTTTTGGGAGTAACATTTGATAGAAAACTTAAATGGTCTTCCCATATTAATAATTGAGTTACTAAATGCGAAAAAAATTAAATATCATCAGATATCATTATCTGACGTTTGAGCGTGGGTATTAAAAGTATTTTTATCATATTTCCATGGTATAAGTGGAGATACAATATCAAATATAAATTTAAGTTATTTTAAAAGTGTTACTGTAGAGATGCAATACAAGAAACTAAATCATCAAATATGTAAAAGTTTTCAAAAAACACAAAAAATAAGGTAAATACTAGTTTTTAAAGGAAACATCTTAAAAAGTGAAGTAGCAGACAAAGCATTACAAACAATAAAATATATCCGCTGTTATGTATGTATTTGAAATCATAAAAAATAATCTCTCCATGGATATAAATGTTACATATAGCTTTGCTAAAACTTATAAGAAAAAATATCTAGTTCAGTGTTTTATAGCCAAGATTTGATGTACTTTTTAAAAGATTGAAATGTCATCAGGTTATCCCAAGAGTCTCGTTATTCATTGACTCAACCCATTCATCTACAATCAGAGCTTCAACTAAACCTCTTCTTACCATCTGTACAAATTTTATGTCTCTCTCAGAGCTTCAAATCATCCAAAATGATCTACTTCCCTTATACAAATTAAAATTTAGTCACGTCACCCTATCCCCAACAATTTTAGAACTGTACTAGGCCCGTACTGTCTATAATATGTTCAATGACATTATTTCATCTAAATGGCCCAACTCTTTTCATTTATTTACTGATTGATCCAAATCTGCCGACTCTTCTTACTGTGGCATAGGATTTTTTTTTTATATTAACTCCACACAGGAGGCCCTGATGAAAAAAATTTCCCTCAGGGCCTATGTCATCTTTGGGGGTGCTGTGTGGAGGGTCTTTTTATGGAGAGGAAGGAGTGAACATGGGTCTTGAAGAGTCCCATGTTGTAGGAGGGAGGAAACACAGAGGCCGGCAGTTCGTTCCACAGCCGAGCTGTTGAACTTAAGAACGAATCGTAGAAGCAACCCGTTCTCATGTGACAAATGTCAACCGTGTACAAATGTTGGGCGCGCGTTTGGCGTGTATCCCGACTACGCACCGGTGCCGAAGGGATCAATGACGCTAGTTCCTCAGAGCATCTTCCATTGTAATACCGATAGAACAAGGACAGCATACCTACCTGACGCCTGTGCTCTAAAGATTGCAGTCCGTTTGTTAAGATTGGGGAATCTATCAAACGGACCGCCCGTTTTTGCACAGAGTCAAGGGTTTTTTTCAGGTATTTAGGGGCTCCGGACCAGAGATGGCCGCCAAATTCGACAGTAGGGCGTGATTTGTACAGGGTCAGCAGTTGTGTATTATTAAAGTATCTGCGGGCCCTGTACAGTACGCCCAGCTTCTGAGAGGCCAAATTTACTCTGGCTTCGATGGAGCCCCCGTACCTGAGCTGGTCACTTATAGTTATACCAAGCATATCAATGGAAGGCCTGTTCGGAAGAGTGCTTCCATTGAAGGAGACTAGATTATCATTTGGATCCCTTTTAGACGTAATCAGACAGGATTGGGTATTAACGTTTACCACAATAATTCTAATGACAGAATATTTCATTCAATTTCAAATCATTTTTCAATATTCTCAGTGGAGTGCATTGCAATAATAGAATCTCTCAAATACATTATCAAAAATAATTTTGAACTTTCCCTCGTTCTATCTGACTCTCTCAGTTTCCTCCAAAAACTTAAATCCAGTCCCTTTCTTCATCCTGATGATCACTTTGTATGCCTTATTTGAGAGATGATAGCCTCCATTCAATGCTCTGGAAAAACTCTTATTTGGATTCCTGGACATGTTGGTGTCATGGGTAATGATATTGCGGATTCCTTGGCAAAACAAGGTGCGTCCAATCCTGCTGTTACCCTCGTAAAGTACATTCCCCTATCCGACATATTTTCCATTATCAAAGATAGATCCCACAATGATTGGGCAGAGTATTGGCACATTGCTAGTCAATCCAAGGAAGCCTACTATGCCTCAATACAAAGGACTATCCCATCAAAACCGTGGTTTCGAAAATTCCCCATTTTTCCAAAAAATAAATTTCTTCACTTATTCGAATGAGGATCGGACATTGTTCCGTTCCTTCCCACCGTTTTAAAATTCACATCCTTAACTCCCCAGATTGTACATTCTGTGGTGTAGAAGTGGGAACTTTAGATAACATATTTTTTGGTTATCCCTCTCTAAACAAATATCCTCTCTTCTATCAAGCCTTATCTAAAATTGCCTCCCCTCCATTCAACATCTCATCTCTTCTGAGTCTAAACTCGACTCCAATTTTCATTAAAATTTTGAAATTTGCCTATTTAAATAAAATTAAATTTAAATTCACCTTTCGTTTCACCATACTTTTAAATTTAGCCACGAACACCCTTGAAGGGTAAAAGCCAGAAATAATAGAAAGAAAGAAAAAAAAAGTCTAAACTGTCCGAAGCCAGTGGGACCATGGCAACTCCATTTGGTGTATGCTGTTAGGCTGAAGGAAGGGCGAAAGGAAATGAGATGAATGTCGGAAAGTACCTGACTATTCAGATCTGGTGACTAAACACGGTTGAAGTCATTCAAAAAATCACTTCGTTTCTGAACGGTGGTTATTTTAACAAAAATGTACTGAGAAAATATACGCGCAACCCTGGAAGGTGTCGCAAAGTAAAAAAAATATAAAATAACCTAACCTCATACGTTTTAGAGATCCCCAAAGTGGCAAGCGAAAGATACGCTAAATTATCGCACTACCATTTTAGTGATTTAAGTACTGCACTGACGAGCCAAGTTTGCTATCTCTTAATTGTATAAAAGTCGTCAAAATGTCCTGGTGACTTTAGGTCTGATAAAAAAGGCGTTTGCATTTTTTTTCTGTACATATATAACGATACAAAAATATAAGAAAGTAACAAAAACATCCAACAAAGACGAAGCCTGTGCGTGGGCATTATAAATTATATATCCAAAATGGTAGTGGTTAAATAAAGAAAAACTATAGTACCTATAGATGAATGAATGTGATTTTAATAGAGTTTCTGCAAATTGAATAAAAACAGTTAAAGTTGAAATAATTTTAAAAGTTTTTTAATGTAGACGGTAATGGCATATTTTAGGCATCATAGACGTAGTACAAATTATAGAAAAAATTTTCTCACTCCCAGATTTTATATAATTTACTACAGATACATTTTTACGAGTTTAGGTTTTCGCACATGTTGATGGAATTCGGCAAGAAATCCAACAATTATAGGTCAATATAGTTAATGTTTATTTGGGTCATATAGCCACATAGTTAATGTAGCTTTGGGTTTTACAGTGGGGCACTGTTTACACGCATATGTTGTGTCTCTGGCTAGAACGATTTTGGTTTTTACAGAAATTATAGGATGAGTAGATAAGTATAATTTATTGGATATAGTAACACAGTACATGTCGGTTTCCTGAAAAAAATGATCGGTGGGATAATGTTTGATCTTCTGGTGCATTATTTTAATGATAGACTTTTGAACAATTTCTAGAGGTTTCACGTGGCTATTGTATATTCCTCCCCAGGCGATTATTCTGTTAGAAATGGATGAAAGTACCAATGCATAAACAAGTATCATGCTTCTTATGTGCTCATGCGTTACTGAAAATATTAGAGTGTTTCTAACTTGCCACTTTCGTCTTAATTTTGTAAGACAATAACGATGTAATGTTATTGACCCCAAATAACACATTTTCACTAAACATGATCACGGGAGCTTAAACTTTCCGGCATAACTAAATATTTTGTAAACCCCGAATTCGAAATCCTTTACTTAATATTCACAATCGTCAAGCTGTTTAACTATCGATGCTTTGAAATCCAACTTAATTAAAATCTAAACATTCCCACATAATATTGCTTTGCGCGTCCCACATCCATTCACTTGATAAAACTATTCCAGAGACAATTCACCGAACTATTGGTTGTCCCAAATTCCACTTTAAATTAACCCCGCTAAGTTTGGATATGTTTCACGGGGTATATCAAACATTGAACAACTGTATATGCCCACTCAATCAGTCGCAGTGTCGCTAGGTTTCAGGCTTAACCCTGTGAAAGCGGAGAATTTTTGGCCTTCGTTTGCCAAAATGCTCTGTTCACATAATAAATTATATTATTATTGGATTGTTTTTTAACATATAATATACAGGTAATAAGGTAAAAGATAGTATATTATATATTTTTCAAAGGAATGACGGGTTGCTGTCTTCAAATATATTTGGCATCAAAGATATTGAAAGCAACAGACCTATTATCTAAGTTACGTATCTATACAATGTATCTTAAGAGGAAGTCACAAGCCAAAAATGAATATATTCATAATGTGCCTTATATTGCAAAGAATATACCAATGCCTTTTTAATGCCTGTTACCTAAGAGGCGAAAAATCGCTTGCCAAATGGAGTCTAGAACGCTCAATTTCAAGCGCAAAAGTGGTTTTTATTTATTAGTGAATAATTTCATTAGAAAGAAAATATTTTATGCATGGGAAACTGTCACAAACTATCTTAGATTTTATATTTATTTATATTTTTTTTATATATTTTAAAGTTTTTTCTTGTAATCCCGAAGAAGGTGGAACTGATCGCGCCCCACCTAGGGAAAAATCCTAGAAAATGAAGACCCATCGGACGATGGCGATATTGAACGACATAGTGTCTAATATGATTGCCCGAAGATTTTACAAATGCAGCAATAATGTAAAAAAAATGTTTGATGTATTTTGTAGTAGCCTGTACGTGTGTGAGACATGGCGTCACTACCGAACTCGTTCTATGGAACGACTCCGAATGCAATACCATATCGCTTGTAGAATGATATTTGATTACAGAAGACACAGCAGCGCATCGACAATGTTTACAGAAATAGGACTGAATGTATTTACCGGCTGATGAGAAACCGCGTCACTGCAGCCAGGAGGCGGCTAATGGCCTCCGCCAACACGGTGGTGACCGCAGCCTACCAGCATCAAGCGCCACTCACAAGCAAGCTCTGGGCCCGACCTCACTCAAGACCACGCCCCACCTAATTATTCTTATTTGTATATGTTTGACCAGTGAATCTACTGGAATCTTCCATGAATTACTTGTATTTCTTAAAAAATATTACTACTACTTGGCAGAGATGTGCTTTATTTCAAATAAATCCATTTCAAATGGAAATGCAAAATGGGTATTTTCCATTTCGCATTTTAAATGCTTTTCTAAAAACCATTTTGCATTTTAAATGCTTTTCTCAATGCATTTTCCATTTTAAATGCTTTTTTGCAACATTCCTACTATCTCCAATCATCTTTTTTAATAAGCTTCAAGTATCAGTCAATCCTCAACCTCGCTATGAGAGATAATTTACATTTGTAAATTATCTCTCATAGCGAGAGATAATTTACCGATCATCTCTCGTTGCTCCCTGGTAGGAACCCTGGCAATTGAGTGATACCATTACAAAAAATACTGATTCAAAAACTGAACATGGGGCCATGACGCTGTAATATTAAATGTTAGATAGCAGTTTCTATGTTTTTACTTTGGCAACATTAGTCGCGCGCAATTTTTTTGTGGTTTCATAATCTGTAGTAGTGGTGTTTTTACATGGATTTACCATCATGTGATATATTTGTTCTACATTGATGTTCATTATTAAAAGACAACATTGTTTAAAAATTCTATAATTATTTTAATTGTTTGACCTGAGAAATCATTTTGCATTTTGAAAATAGGAATTTTGCATTTTGCATTTAAAATACTTTACTAAAAACCATTTTGCATTTTGCATTTTCAAATGGAAAAGTTTGGACCCATTTCCATTTTGCATTTCAAATGGTTTTGGGTACCCATTTTGCACATCTCTGCTATTTGGGACGTGTGGAATTGTACTAACCTGGAATAATTATTTTTATTATTATATGTGTTCATGCATTTCAAATGATTTTTTTAAAAATTTACTATAATATTTTTAATAAAGTGATTAACATTTTTATTTTAATTCCACACATTTTATACTACTAAATTAGCTCTCAAAAAATTGCATAAGTGGAAATCTTACAAATTTAAAATTACGTTAAAAATAAAGATCACTTGTGTAAAATTGTTTTTATTATCTTCACACAGAGAGTTTGAATCCGCTGTGAAACGTCCAATATGCAATGTGCATCGGCCAATGTGAAATGCATTTAGAGCATTTATTCAAATCGCGGATCGTCAGACCACTCGGTAGGGCAATAACAGTAGAAGGTTCAGCCAGGCGGACAGCTCAGGGTTCGGAAGCACAGTTATACTTTGTTGTTGGGTCAAACTTTCACAATATGAAAGCGAGTTACTGAGAGAGAATGTCATTTGAATAGCCGTCGGAATTCTACTGAAGTGTTTCCAATGCAAGGCAACGAGCTTATCATAAATTTTATATTGTTTCAAATTCTTTTGCAGTTTGTGATACTTATTTATTCATTCATGGATATTTTCCTACAAACATTTATTTTTCTGGTACAATTTTTTTTTATTTTTTTATTTAATATTTGAAAAATATATTTTTTACATAGATAAGTATACAGGATATAAACAAGATATAAAACAATAGAAATTAAAGTAGCCTTTCCTCACCATAAAGAGACAATGCTCTTGTGTTTGGTGAGGGAATTCTAGTTCAATTATATATATGTTAGTATTAAGGTTAATAAATTATTAAGAAAAAACACAAGATTTAAACAATATTACTTCTAGATGTAAGTAGTGAACGTATTTTGGACTTATAATAGTTTAAGGTAATTTTTTAATTTAAGGTGAAATTCTTGAATATTTTCAATATTTTTTTAATTTAATGGAAGGTTATTAAAATAAATTATGCCTAGATAAAGATAGGTATTTTGAATGAGCTTAGTGGTTAATTTTGGGATTTTAATAGTTTTCTGGTATCTTGCTGATGTATTGAATTGCAAATTATGAGTATTTGAGTGTATTTCTTTGTAAATTTGAAGTATTGAATATTTTTGATACATTTTGTCTACTATAGGTACTTTGAAATTAATATTAATCCTATTAGAAAGACTATATATTCTTGAGAATTTAAAAATATTTTCCAACTCAATGATATAGCTGCGTCATCTTCAAAGCCATGAAGTGATGTTTAAACCAAATTCATGACTACTTTTCCAATTTATTTCTTATATAACAAATATAGCGTTAGGAAGGAATCTGTTTTTTGCATATTGATATATTAAATCCAATACACAAAGCAAATGATAAAAAAATTACTGTTTGAAAGAATAAGGTGATTCCTAAACGTGATCTTCTATAAACAAATATACAACACAATTATTGTAACACACTTTAATTGCCAATTCAATTTATTGTCAACGATGGATTAATGAAACAAATGAAAATAATACGAAATGGAGCTATGAGAATTATAGTAAAGAAAAAGAGATGTGCGAAAATCAAAAAAAATGTTTTTCGATCTAGTCATTTAAACAAATTATTTACTTTAATACGTTATTTTCAATAAATAAAATAATTAGTGGCCACCATAGACTAAATACAACACATCAATGGTGGCCACACATTAATTGTATAACTAATAAAAATTAAAACTTGCAGCACAAAAATACGTGAAACGAGGAAAAGCATTGGAATAAAACTTCCCATCAGAAAAAAATTGCGAATTAACAGAATAAATAAAACAAGAAAAAAACTTTTTGATGTTTATTTTTTTAATAATACATATATATTATAATGATTGTATTAGGACATTGATTTAACTATGTGCCTATTTAAAATTTTAAAAATTAATAGTTCAAGTAGAAAAGTTTGAAGGCATCCTACTAGTTTAATGACGCCAGAATACAGTGTTTTCTCTTTCCTAGTACTAATGGATAATGTACGTCTTTATGGAAAACATTAGTGTTGTGCACGTCCAAATAAAACATATTGAACAAAAAAAAATTTACATCAATATGTTAACGTAAGACTAACTAAGAATGATAAATAATAATTACTCGAAAGTCTTCTACCAAATAAAAGCTTGAAAAATCAATTTGATTATTACTAGCGATACAATGTGTCTACAAAATGTATATGCTTATGGGGTACCTACCCCAGTAATGGGAGACGTTTTTATAAAAACTCTTAAAAAACCAAAATTAAATTAAAAACACCAAACACCCAAATATCTATAAAGGCATATTTATTCTTTTAACATCAAACTTTGACATAGGTATGTATAAGGCTTACTATATTATTATAAAAGTTCTTATACTAACCAACTCTAACTAACAACTTCATTCAGCCATCATTGTCTGCCTAAAAATGCTCTATCATTCTGTCAACTGATTCTGTCAAGTTCTTCGTAAGATTTCTTCGCCATTGCTCTCGTTTCCACTTGTTATATTTAATGGAGTGGAGGTTGTTGAAAGAATGATCGTCAAATGCCTTTTCCTACTTGTCAAATAAGTCAGATGTCGAACGGAGATAAACGATGGATAATTTGTCAACAAACTGAGCTCATTCTGTTGTGATAATTGATAATATGCTGTTTCTTTACAAAAAAATATAGAGATCCGGAAAATATTCAAGGCTGATTAAAAAGAATAAGAAAGGGGCGTTTCAACGGTTTGGACACAAATGAACGAATAAAGGAGTGTAAAGAATATGCGATTGAAAGTAAATGGTAGAAGAAGATGGAAACGCCCGACAAATATGTGGCACGACCAAGTGAATCAAAAACTTGTAAAATATAACAGTAGGTACCTGTGTATGATTGTGAATGAAGCAAGGAGTGTATAGCGGTTAAATAACCCTGCCTACCCATTCGCAGAAACGGCTTCCCTTAACTTATCCCAACTAATCAAATTATAAAATACATAATTCATAGGGCGCAGAAAAATGCGCCCCACGCGAAATTTTACCAAGCCAATAAATGCTGCTGATTATTGTTGCTCGAAAAGTTTGAATGAATTTTGTGTCGTGAATGTTTTGGAATTTTATGAATGAAAACCTTTAAATTGCTTCAACGTAGATCTCAACAAAAAAGCGCTGAATTATTTATTTAATTTTAAAAGTAAGACAAACATTCCCGGGTTACGAATAACCTGACAATAGTTTGAAATCTTCTACTACCACCACAGTAAGCGTAAAATATTGCTTGTCTTGTCATGGAGGACTTAGCAAGGCCGAGGAATTGAACACACCTAACCCAAACCCGAGGCCAACTCGCCACCGACCGGTCTATTACGTTTGTTTACAGTTAGTACAGTGTGTATAGTAAAGTGCACAAAGTTTGCTTATCGTAAAAAAACATTAGAAAATCGTCCTCCAAATAAAATAACACTTGATCGCACCACAAGCGACTTAAATCACCAATTTTGCACCGTGCGCCGGTTGGGAACCACTGGATTAGATAGACAGAACAGGTAGCGAAATGCAATTTGCTTAGTGCAATGCTTTTGTTGCGATAAAGCTTTTCTACCTGTCCTAAAAACGTTGCGCGTCATTTACCAACAACTGGATACAAATTACACGTCACTGTCTCCAATCAATCTATCACACACGATGCGTAGTGCATAGATGGCGCAGCGAATCCCACGTTTCGATGGGGGATGATAACATGTTTCAGGTTTACCTAAAACAAAATTACTAGTATAGACTTACTCTCTTGCTAATAAACATGTTTAAAATTTTACTCAACTGATAAACAACCGTTTACGATACATTAATGGCTGTTGATCAGATGTGTGAAATTTAAAACACGTTAATTAGTAAGGCCTTTAGTACATAAGTAGATGTAGTTCACTACAAATTCCTAAGTACAAATTTAGCAGAAGATAATTTATGAAAGGTTTTTTATTACATATTTTATTGATAATATATATTTTTAAATTTACCCTTTTTCATTTTTATAAAGTGGAAAACGAAGTATTTTTATTTGACATTACAATGGTGCCACAAAAAAGTTTTCTGTGTTTGAAAATGAAATAAAATTCATTTCGGGTCATATATTTTCGTAATCACAATTCTTACCTCCACTTTCTTACACTTATACCAGCCTTGTATTCTTTCCAGATCTCCGCATTTTTATTATGGTCATAGTAACATGGTTTTGCAACACATTACTCTTAGCAGAGGCACATCTAACGGTCAGCATTTCAGTTAATGCTGACTGGGCTCCCCCTGATAGACAAACAGACAGACAGCGCTATACAAATCATCAAATTGTTATTAATTATTATTAAGGTACTTACTTAAAATTAAATAAAAGCTTACTTGAAACCTAACATATCATCACAATAATATTGTTGTCGCACGATTGTATTTAACGTTAATGTAGGAAATAAATTTGACGAGTTCGGAAGGTACCAGATATGGACTTAACGCAATACAGGTACGGACTTCCGCCTAGTCCCGGCAGACCAAATCCCAGGGGGGAGGTGTGTAGGAACTGATATCTTTTTTAAATCCTGTGTGGAGTTAATTTTAAAAATAATTCCGATAGGGAATATGTTTCATTTCCATGTCAGCTTTTGGGAAGCCGAGAAAAAGGTATACATAAAAAGACAAAGGACTCTGAATCAAATTTTCCATAGGGCCCCAAAGTCGGTGAAGGCTTCAGCTAGGTACCGATACAAGGTAAGGATACAAGACTTGGAGAAAAAAAAGACCTGCTTGCATTACCTTGTGATTGACCTTGTGACGCCTGGGCAATGCATATTCCTACTCGGTTACAAGCCGTTTAAGTTTTAAGGCTTCCGTTTTAAGCAATACTAAAAGATTTTGGTCTAAGCCTCGTCTAAGATCCTGACTTTCAAAACTACAAAAATCGAAAGCATTTATTGGTTAGGTCTCTGACCAACAAAAAAATTCTGTGGCTTTGTGAAAGTAATAATTCATATTCCACTCCCATCAAACACAACACATAAGTTACACAATTGGGGGTATGTAAAAAATAATCTAATAAATAAAAATAATATAGCAAATAAATTAAAATAACTAAATGTAAAAATTTCCAGATGGGGATGTCATGCTTCCACAGGCTCCGATATTATTGTAGAAAAGGCGCTCGGTTCTCCATTAGCGACCAAAAGTTATTCGTTATGTTCCATCAACGAAGGAAAATTACCCGTCGTCTTGACGACATTTATAAAATGTTTCATTTAGACGTATTCTTGCACAATTGAATTGGGTTGAAGAGATGATCATATTGGCGGCCCTGTGAATATTGTCTACGCTTCTGATGTTTATGACGTTTCTATGATGATATTGGTTATAGTTTGAAATGTCAAAAACAAAACGACATCACTTTGTTTTTGGGATCACCTTAGTTTTGATATCTAGAGTCAGGGTATAAATCCAATCGAAAATTGGAACTTAAGAAAAGATACGGTAATCTACATGGCTTGTGACGTCATATTGTATATGTCACCTAACTGTAACCACCAATGAAAAACTCTGAATGTCTTTGGAAAAAAAAATTCGACAGCTGAGTACTGGCTGAGTAGTACATCTATGGTTGTTCGTTAATTTGATCTGCGAACTGCGCCGTTTTCGTGTAGTTTTGGCGGATTCGAATATATTGTTAATGCAAAATATTAGCGGGATATCCGTCAATTTGTGGCTCTTATTTCGCAATCGGAAGCAAAAAGCCAATTTGTACTGGACAGGAGTCCGCACAAGACTGTAGATTTGGGCGCCGGGTCCAAACCGTGTCTTCAACCGATGAGAATGCTCCTTTACGGCCAATAATGATGATAGTTGTAAAGTTTATGGCAATCTGCCTCCCGTACCCGGTAAATGTTGGGCACTGGGTGTCCTGTCGTCTCTGCTCGTTTCTGGCGTTTGGCGGTTTTCCTAGCAGGGCCGGCTGGTCTTGAAGAGGTAAACACCAGAAGATTTGGAGCAGAAGACTAGGCAGGGTGAGGCAGGTGAAGGGCAGGAGTCACTTGTAAGTAAAACACTTGTTTTGATGGTAAAGATGAAGTGATTTAATTTTATTTTTGTCGCTGCTTATATCCTATAAGGTCGACTCTCAGCCGTCATTTGGCTGTCGATCAAAAAGGGGCGGGGATTTTACCCACGCTACATGAGAGTACATAAGCCAACGCAAAATGTTGCACATTCATTTTGTCGATGGGCTTGCTGAAGGCGGACGCTTAAAATTGAGACTTTGTAAAGATTTTGCAAGCTCGCCTGTATTACAATTACATAGTTTTATTACATAGTAGTTATAACAATTTATATCTTGACAACTAGATTTTTGGTTTATAAAATAAGAAATATTTGTAAAATAAAATTGTAAATATGATCTTGAATCGATCAAATATGTAAAAAGGTTATGACAGTATTTTTCGCGGGTTTCTAGTAACATAGCGCTCCGAAAGAGGAAAGATTCACTATACTACGAGGTTCCTCGATTTTTGTAGAGACAAATATGTTAACAATTATAAAAAAATGGTTACATTAAATCGTTAAAAAAGACATTTTAAATAACTCCTCAGTGGTGGCATATTTGACCAGTTGGTGGCATATTTTTTATTTGACCACCGCTGAAGAGATGTACAAGTTAAAACAGGTATTATTAACATATTTGTAAATTATAATTAGTTAGTGAAATTTGCATACAAAAAAACTGAACATCGTACCGCTCGGTGAATATCGTCGTATCCTCGTCGATGTTGTGTGGCGTAGTGTTGGCGCACGCATAAAATTTGTCTTAATATTGGCATATCTATGGTATAATACAGGACCAATTTTTTTCATCCAAAAAGCCCATCTAGTGAGTGGTTTATTTATGTCTAGAGCTGAAAAACGGGAAAAGGGTGTTATGAATGGAAACACAATGACTACCAGCCGACGTATCCTGACAAAGTCTTTGTCAGTCAAATTAGCGAAAGAATCGAGCCTCTAGCGGAACGTTTTTGTTTGTCGCAAAGCAGCTGCTTCAGATTGCTCAATATAAATCCGCCATCACATGAAACCTTAAGGATAACGACTACACAGCCAAATTTGTATTTGAGCCTTAAATACCCAACCACACTGAATAATTATTTTATATAAATTTTCACATGTAGCCAACAATTTGTGATTTAACATAATTATAATAATTAGACTAGAATAACTTTGTTTTTAACACCACTGTATTGTATATATTTTCAATATATAAACCAACCGATTTCGGTTCACCCTAAACCTTCATCAGGGTTATATAAAAACATATTATTTTATTTATCAAAGGGTGCTGCAAAAATCGAGTACGGATATGTACTTTATTATGTATTTGTGTTTCAAATTATGAAATATGGACAGTTAAACAAATCGATTTTACACGATTTTAGTTGCAATTTTGGCAATTATTCTCCGTGTGTTTTTAATTTTGTATATTTTCTTTACATTAATGCTTGTTTATCGGTTGCGTACAATTTATTTCTTGTTTACACCACAAACACATTGATTACCTTTATTAACAAATCACGATTTCCGGAATACCAGAAAAGAAGTACTGACGTCTTATAGAACTCAAATATTATTAGTGTATTTTTACGCCTACAAAACAATGTCTGGATAATTTTTATTTTGTTTTTATTAGCTCCTCGGGCTAATTTGCTCGGATTTTTTAACAAACAGCTATAAAAATAATATGTTCGCTTTTCGGAACAGCTCATATGGTCGCATGGAAATCGTCTCCCTTACCGTTGGAGTGTTAATAAAAACTAAGCGGTGTAGCAAAAAAAAATACCACAATTTGAATTCAAATATAAAAGGTTTAATTAAAATATATCCTCTCTATGAAACCAAAGGTTCCAACCGCAATTTGAGAGAAATTTATGAAATTTCGTGATTTTTTTACAAATTACTTTTATATGAAACGACAAAAAGTGAGGTCAAAGTAATTTTTATATTTCATTAATCCAATTATTTTTTCGTTATATTTTATTATTTATAATAATATTAGAAGGCGCGTTGTATCGCCTTTCAAAAACAGTCAATTTTTTTCGGAAACGTTTAGAAATATCCCGATTATTTGGATTTTACTGATAAGTGCAAATACTATCGAATTCTCCTACTTTTTGACAGAATCTTTAAAAAATGTAGCGGTCAATATGCCAGAGGCCTAAATGGTTAAGAGGGTAAAACTAGGTGAGGTACTTAAATTGTAATTGACATACATTTGTGTTATCCATCCTCTTTAGATACACATTTAAATGTTTAGAAACAGAGAAGTTTTTAAAATAAAAATATAAAAACAAAATAAAATTCTCACAAAATTGAATTGAGTTATCTCAGCAGACTCTCGAGGGATTGCTACGAAGAGAACAGTTGGAAATAAAATCAGATCCCCTTTGAAAGAGGCGCAAAAGTATTGTATTATTATAAAGACCGTCCCGGGAACAACAAATCTACTTCTTTCAGATAAAACTTAATTAAAATATAAACTTAAAGATTTCTTACTAGAAACTTTACTATAAAAAATAAACCGTTAAAAAACAAAGTTTTTTCTACTATACATCAGTTTTCTTATGTGTTTTAAAACTTAAAAACATTTTTTTACTTGAGTGAAGATTTAACCTTCCTACCCAGAAACTGGAGTTGTCAAATCTACCAACCGAGCTAAAAATCACGATTTGATAAGACCGACTTTTATTGCTTATATTAACTGCTGTAAGGTCATAAAATTTCAGCAAAAAGCGTATATGTCCGTGTATGTAATGATGAGATTGTGATTGCCACCAAAAGGTGGTAGAATGCTTTTTCATTGACAACGAGACTGTCTGCTGAGTTTCTGCTCTACCATTTGTCGCGAAGTGAGTTAATATCCGGTTCCAAGATTTGAATTCATTTATTACCGTAAGCAAAGGTGAAGTTCTAAAAGATGTGTAGCTGGGTATTTCTAGAAATTTATTAATCCGTCCTTGTACCAATGTTTTAATAATGAACTAGTTGAATTCCCAGGCGTTGCAAGGACATTACACAAAGTTTTTTTAAATGAGTCGTGGAGATGCAAAACCCGCTCCAGCAACTTCTGCCGGTTTTGATACATTCACAAAAAAGTTATTTATGCAGTTAGTAATTTTTCCGTATATTAAACATCAATTGTGCAACATTTCATCAAGAAGTATAAAAAATATGTTCTAAGGTTGGGAAAAGCGGGTGTTTTTTTATAAATCTCATGTAGACAGTAACCTTCTTCTTGTTTTGAAGGACAAGTGTGAAGAATTTCCCTCTGGAGGTTTTCAAAACACAAACCCATGCCCGAATACCAAAAAATAGATAAACCTTATCTGACGTCATTATTGAATCCTTATGCTTTGGTTCAGCGTTGGGATAGTTAAGCCACTCTTAAAATTACGGTTTATGGGCGTTGAACTACAACAACGCCTTGGTTACAAGTCAAGTATACTGCTATTCTGAATTTATGCCCGCGTTATATTTAATTATTAACGCTATGTTAAATGTTTTTAATTCTCAATTGTCCGTGTAAATCGAAGAATTACTATAAATTTCAATGTTTACTTTGGTTTGGTAGAACATTTGTTCACGTGATAAGAGTAATCAAAAGGACCCGCATAATATGAATCTTTAATCTGTAAACAACTAAATTATAAATAATGCATGAATTAAAACAAAATTACACATAAATAAAATTTACTTGCCCACGCCAGGATTTGAACCCGCCACCTCCGGACTGCTTTTAACCCTCGGAGGCCGTCAAACCTACTCGTAAATACAGGTTTCTATCACCTTCCTCCCACCTCTCCTCTATAAAGTTGATCTACATTTGAATTTTTAACTTTAGTACCTATACTGTCATTTCTGAAGAAATGGACATCGTCTGCAAAACAAGTTGATTATGTAGAAAAATAAAGTGATTTGAATTAATTTTTTCTTACAATTTTTTTAAATCTGTTTTAATTCAAATCTTATACATCGTTCAGCAGTATTTCCAAAGAATATTGCACAATTATTCTTCCAACGAAATACATTGTTATTAAGATTTCGTTAATGCAATGCCATACGTAGTAATGCAAAATCATGTGATTTTGGTTTGAAAATTTGGTCGCCTAGAAATGTTTCAGATGCTTTAATTAAATACTGCGAGTTGAATACATCTTGGCCTTTGAAATAATCGAGTATTTTTTAGATAAATCTTTCTATAAGCCCAGAATAAAATAATGTATAAGGCCTATGAAAACTGCTTTAAAGTTCAAAATCTCCTACTGACGAACCTATTTTCGGTTATTATTTTATTGTATAGTGTGGCAAATTAAGTTATTTATAAAATGATCGGAAAAAAATTAAATATTTATGACTGAACATCCACAAAATAAAATAAAAGGCACTTTTTGGCCATGTTTTTTCTTGCATAAATCAAAACAGGCGGATGGTGTTAAGCGGGAATTTAAAACTTATCGCCATCTACGTAAGGGGTGTTATTGAAAGCGGCTCGATTTAAAATATTACACGACGTAGTACATCGCCTTAAAACCACAGCATGCAATTCCGTTGAAAGCCAATAATTTATAATTAATGATTTATAGAAAAGTTTAAAATTTATTCGCGTAATAAAGCTTAGCAACCGCCGACGTATATAATATTTCCAAGTATTTTTATAAAAGTGAAGCGTGGAACGATGAAGCCTATAAAATCTGAAAATCAATAAACTTTCATTTGGTTACGGGCTATTTACGCCACACGATTATTTTCATTTAAAATTGGAAATGTGCAAATATTTAATTGAGAATTAAAAACAAGTCATGATCAATATTTCGTATTACCGCTAAATTTTTTTTAGATGATTTATAATTTGGGTGGCGGGTATGAATACCGCCGCCTCGAGAACAATTTATTGGATAGCCAATACCTCTGCCATAGGTCACCCCAAGTGGTTCAATACGTTTGGTGACAGCAGGAGTGCCCTAGTTCATGGGGGTGAGGATTGTCTAGGTCTTGGCTGTGGATACGTCCTACCTACTCTGTTGCGGGCTGGATTTGGAGAGACCTCTCTTGCACGGTAGTGGGAGGGATTTATTTATTTATTTATTTATTTATTTATTTATTTATTTATTTATTAACGGACAAATAGTCCATTAACAACATATTAATTACACGAATAAGTTTTATAAACAGAGATGACAGTGAAAGGAGAGCATATATAAATGAGGAGCGCAGACAATAACAATGACAATAATAATATAAAAGTAAGAATGGGAGATAATAATAAGTCAAAGCATGAAGATGGTTCAAAGGGCATTAGAAATTAGACATTGCGTATTGACTGTCGAAAGTCATTTAGGCATATACCACAAAATTCAATGCTTTGACTTGACAGTGAGTTGACAAGTCTCGACATTCTGGACAAAGGAGAATGGTATCCATAATTGGTAGAATGTTGATTGACGAACAGCAATTCATTATTTCGGAGTCTACGGGAAGGGATGTTGAATTGGATAAGTTGCAACAAAGCAGGTGAGTCTGAAATACCATTGATAATCTTGAATATGCAAATCAGATCAGTGTCCCTTCTACGTTTCTCCAAAGAAGAAATGTTTAAAGTTTGTTCAACTTCATCATATGAGTACTCTCCTCTTTCAAGACCCAACCTCCAAGCGATTCCTCGTAGGAAGCGATGTTGTACGGATTCTATGTGACAGATGTGGACAGCATAGAAAGGAGACCAAATAACACTAGCGTATTCAAGGTGAGGGCGAACTAACGAGCAGTAAAGAGTTTTAAGGGTACTTATATGTTTAAAGTCAGAGGTTATTCTATGAACGAAGCCAAGTAGTTTAAGTGATTTGTTAACAATGTTGTTAATGTGCTCACGGAAAGAAAGTTTGCAGTCTAGAGTGACCCCAAGATCCTTGATAGATGTTACAGTAGATAAACAAACATTGTTTAATTTATAATCAAACTGAATAGGTTTTTTGGTTCTATAAAAGGACAAAATTTTACATTTATCAACATTAAGTTCCATGCAGTTTATTTTGCACCAATTATTAAACGAGTCAATATCACGTTGAAAATGTAAGCAGTCAAGGTAGGATTTAATTATCTGAAGAATCTTATTATCATCCGCAAAAAGCCAGAAGCGTGTATGAGAAAAAACTTTGGTGATATCGTTAATAAAAAGGTTGAAGAGAAGCGGGGCCAAATTAGCTCCTTGGGGAACGCCGGACGTTACGTCAATGTTAAAGGATTCAAAGTTGTTTATTTTAACCCTTTGTTTTCTATCGCTCAAGTAAGAGCGAAAGAATGATAACAACGGGTTTCTAATGCCTATAGCATAAAGTTTGGCCATGAGAATCGAGTGATTTACTTTATCAAAGGCTTTGGAGAAATCAGTATAGAGTACGTCAACCTGAGTGTTGTCTTCCAAGGCTTTAACAATGGTATTTGTAAAGGACAATAAATTAGTTGTTGTAGATTTCGCCGATCTAAATCCATGCTGTTCATCAATCAGAACATTTTTGAATATAGGAGTGATTTTCTGTGTAATTATCGACTCAAATATTTTTGGAATACAAGATATAATTGATATTGGTCTGTAATTTTCAATGTTTGACTTGTTCCCGGACTTAAAAATGGGTCGAATATATGAAATTTTCCATGAATCAGCAAATGTTCCAGATGAGAGTGATAAGTTGTACAACATACAAATTGGGTTAGATAATGAATATTTACATTCTTTTAGCAAGATTTCTGGAATGCCATCAGGTCCGGTACTTTTTTTGTTAGAAAGTTTACTTAAAGATTGGTAAACCTCTACAAGTGAGATTTGGCAATCATTCAAGTCAATGTTGTAGTCATAGTTGAGTGGAGGGATGTTGCATGAGGCACCAGAATATACAGAGGAGAAGTGTTTGGCAAAAAGGTTGGCGATGTCAAGACCGTTAGTAGCATGAGTTTCATTATAGTGCATACTAGAAGGAAGATCATTATCAGTACGCTTTTGCGCAACAAATTGCCAAAATTGTTTAGGGTTTTGCAGTAATTTTGACTCAGTAACTTCTACATAAGATTTATAGCATTTGGCTGATTCGATTTTGGACAGTTCCCTTAAATGAGAAAATTTTCGATACAAGTTTAAGTTGCCAGTGTCTTTAAATAGCTTATGAGTTTTCTTTTTTTCAATTATTAACTGTTTGAGTTTTGAGCTAAACCAATTTGGAAACTTGGGTTGATAGTAACATCCCTTAGGAACAAACAAATCTATAGCGCGTGAGACGCATTCATTAAATTTAAATACAGCGTCATTAATATCAGATTTTAAAAATAGTACTGACCAATTAATCTGGGAAAGAAATTTGTTCATATTAGAGTAGTCACCATTAAGATATTTGTAGTGATAAGAGGCACTTGGTTTCAACGAATCTAATTCTAAGAAATTAGTGATGTTAATAGAGAGAGGTGGATGATATTTATCTATAGGTAACAAAGAGACATCAGCTTCACTTACTATGATATTTGGTATGCTAGAAAAAATTAAATCTAGGCAAGAACCTAGATAGTTAGTGACTGGATTTATTTGAAACAGATTCAAGTAGGCAAAAAAATTTACAATTTCAGTAGCTTGTGGGGAAAGATTACTAGTAGGAGTTTTGACACCTTGGTTGTCGTTCAGCCACAATATTTTAGGTAAATTATAATCGCCACAAATAAATAAGGAATCAGCGTTTCTAGAAACATGTTCAGTTAAAGCAGTATGTGACTTATAGACTTCTATCGAAGAGGATGGAGGAATGTAAACACAACCGAGTACAAGTTTTTTGTTACCTAATAGAACACATAGAAACAATTGATCAGACACATTGTTAGATGACTCTAGAATATAGCAATGGTATTTCTTGTTTACACATATCATCACTCCACCACCTTTACATTTCGCAGAAGAAGTAGAACGGTCACTACGAAAAATGTTATAGTCAAAAAATCCCAACTCAGCAGATGAGATATTATCGGAGAGCCATGTTTCAGTAAAAAATATAAAGTCATATTGACACACACTGACGTTACAGCGAATGGTGTTCAGTTTTGTGTTTAGGCCACGAACATTTTGGTAGTACATTGAGTAGGAATTATTCACAGAACGATTGATCAGGTTCAACCTAAAAAATTAATCCGAGAGAGTTCACGTCTTTCAGCAGCCTGGCGGGCGGGGCAGTCCTGAGCTCCAGTATTGTGAGAAGCCGGTTTCCTGAAGAAGGTGCAGGTGGCACATACTGGTGATTTCACCTTATTGGGGCAGGCATCACGGTTGTGGCCAACTTTGGCACAGTGGGGACAGGTAGGTAAGTCAGTTTGGCACTTTGAAGCTGTGTGACCATATAATTGACAGTGGCCACACTTTAAACTATCTACCCAGTCTCTTACTCGGTGTAGTTGCCAGTCTATGGCAAGTTTAGTTCGCGATATTAAAGAGTGACGCACAGATGGAGGGACTCTAAAAATGTGGATGCAGTTTCCAGTGCGAGGGCCAGATTTATGGGAAAAAGACATGATCAATTTTAAGTTCTCCAAAGATAGACCAGTGTCGTTGGAAGATTGAAGATGAACGGCACTTATAATTTCCTCTGCCGAAATTTCTTGAGGGAGGTTGTGGATGGCGATGCGAGGGAGGCGATTTGGGGCAATGGTTGCTTTTAATCCCGCTTCGTTAAGCGCCGGAGCGTTCGCGAATTTATCTGCCTCAGCAGAAGTGCTGGGGTGTATTAACACCCCACCATTTTTTAGTTCTCGCATTCCAGTGACTCGGATGCCCAGTTTACTGGGATTGATAGCATTTTTCAGTGATTTTAGGGTCGACTCGGAATTGTCTGTTGACTGGTGAATTATAACCGAAGGTCTGGCAGGTCCTGGAGGAGCATTATTTCTGGTTATAGGTGGCAGTTGGGGAAAATTTTCCAGTTCAGCTCTCGATTGATGCTCTACAGTTGAGATTTGAACACGATTGTTTATCTTCCTTAAAATTCTATTTTCACCGGAAATTTCAGCCATTTTTGCCGCCATTTCGCTAATTACACCTAATATAGTTATAGTCTTTGGATTCAATTTACTCATTTTTTCTTTGCTCAGTTTCGTTGTAGAATCATTAATAAAGTTTTGCATCTGTTTTACCGCTTCCGTAGCTTTGGATGAAGCTTTGGATGAAGTCAGACGTCCTCCGCTCCTGGAAACACTGACCCTCAGATTCCTACCCACCCCTAACACCCCTTTTCCTTAAGAAAACCTTCCACACAGCTTCTCTAGAGATGACATAGGACCTGAAGAAAATAATTTTTCTCAGGGCCTCCTATCCTATCCCTATCTTCTTTTGTCCAAAATCTTTTTTGTAAGATTCTAGAATTTTGCTTCACCCTACAAACGCCAAAATAACTACATACGTAATTTCTTCATTTGGGTTATAAAAATATTTTCGTTTATAATAATTTCGATTAAAACTGAACTTTCCGGCTGACGTCACATCATTTATTTTATTTATTTATTTATTTATACGCCCATTGGGCTTTCACATACATAGTTCCTAAAAAATAATATTCTGAAGATTGTAAGTTCACAAAAGTAATAGTAAAAATACATATAACCATATCCATTTGACATATTATAACAGCAAGTAAATAGTAAATGCATACAATAATTATTTGTAGGTATAAACCTGTTGTACCAAAATAAGAATAAGAATATTTCTTCTCCCAAGTTATCCCAAGTTCTGACGGCCGGCGTGGTCTAGTGGTATACGCTTTTGACTACAGATCCGAAGGTCGCGGGTTCGAACCCGGCGTGCGCAAATAAATTTTATTTAATTAATTTGTGTTATTTCACAATTAATTAATTTAAAATAATATATAGTATATTTGCGGCACGTTCCAGAGTGGAAGATACTCTCAGTATCGCCCTGGTGTAAGACCACCATTCAGAATTGAAACGTTGCTTGAAATGGCTTTAGCCGTGTTTGGTGACCAGATCTGAATAGCCAGGTACTTCCCCATCTTCCTCTTTCCCATCTCCTTCCCCTCTTCAATACCTTTAGCCTCACAACATACCCCAATTGGGGATGCCATAGTCTCACTGGCTCCAGACGGGAGCAGTTGGGACTCTTGTGCGGTATTACTGTAAAAAAAAAAAAAAAAAAAAAAATACAGACTTAAATTAGTTATGCATTATATAGACATGCTAACAAGAAAAAATATAGTACCAAAACTATTAAAATACGGATTTCTTATTACTATAATTAAAAAACTGCAAATTGACTGCGTCTTTTAGCCATCTCCCGGCGGAAGTTATTAAGTTAATTTAAGTTATTAGGTAGTCATTAAGTATAGTATATAATTTGTGCGTTGAGCGGAATTCCAGAATTTTTTTTTTCTCATTGGAATAAATTTTTTCGGTTGTGATTTCTTTTGTGGTTGTGTATTATTAAATTTGAATTTCCAAAAGAAACCTCTTACTAATAACATAACTAATCCCGTTGAGAGACTTCTAGATCTCGTTTCTAAAATAATTTGCCAGCGTTTGAGTTTCTCCTTATTCAAAAAATGGATATTTTCGAGACCTTGGTACACTACTTCCTACTTATATGCCGTCTTCACAGCATGCTCAAAGATAACACAGATCCCTCCTGTATGGAATTAATTCATATAATTTAAAAATATATTTTTCTGTTCATGCAATGTTCATGTATTTCAACTATTTCAGTACAGTTACATATATTAAAGGTAACTTTTTCATATATTTTTTTTTGATTCCATTTCAAAGTCTGTTAAATTTTGGGTCTAATATCGGAAGAAAGTAGAAACTGAATACCGCAGAAGATATTGTTTTTAAAATGGTTGAATTTTTAGCCAAATTTTTAATATAAATGCTCGTTTAGTATGTATGAACAGGATAAAAAGCAGTGCTGTAACTATTGCCCTTACAAATTTATATTTATTTGTAACTATTGCCGTTACAAATCATATATTTATATATTTTTTACTATATATTTATTTGTGGTAGGACAAAATCTTTCAACCAAATAGGGAATCAGCTACTTTTTTTTTGCAGCACTTATAGGAATGTGGCATCAACTAAAACTTTAATGAAATATTTCATGTTTTTCTCACTCACCATGATCCGATACTAGATTTGGTTTATTTGGCCATGCTCAGTATTTCTTTGGTATCCTCGACTTATAATACCAAAATAAAATCATATGGTAGACATCATAATGAACAAAGTATCAATAAAATAAAATATAGAAATTGATTATAACAGTCGTGCATTAATGTTTTCACATTTTCGCATTTTTGATGACTATCAGAAACTCGACACGATAACAATGTAACAAGAAAATATTTGCAAATCTCCGGTTTGAAAATATAAACATATTAACAAAGAACTCAAAGATTGGATGGACACATAAGCAAACAACTAACTCGTGCTTCAGCGTTCATAGCTGGAAGAAAAAAACAACTAACTCGTGGTTCAGAGTTTATAGCCGGAAGAAAAAACATGTTGTTTTTGCAAAAAACCGAACGAAATTCGCGGAATTTTGTTTTCATCGAAAGGATATACTAAAGAATTTTCAATCTACTTTCCATTGAAAAAAATGAGATATGAGACCTGTCAAAAATTGCGCCCTGGGGCAGGGAAAACTCTCGTAACGTCCGTGACCACCCAAAACCCTATTCCCGATATGAAAATTTAACATAGTCTTTTGCTCTTATACCGGTTCAGGGGCGTAACGGAAAAGGGGTGGGGGATGTTCACTTTTATGAAACTGGAATAAGCTTGAAGTTGTGCAAACGTGGCTTGCTCACATTCTAAGAGGTGCAATCTGACTTCTTTCTTAGATATGAAATACTACTTAAGATATTGTTGGGATTTAAATAATCCAGTAGTTGATTACAAATAACAATTTTTTTTTCTGTTCACTGAATTAAAAAAAACCCTACAAAAGCATCCTTAAAGATGAAATAGACCCCGAGGATAGTTATTTATTTAACCAAAAATTGTGAAAATTTCATTAAAAAAATGACAGTTAAAAAAAATAAAATAAATAAATATATTTAATTGATAATCTAGGAAAATACTGATTATACATATGACGTAAACTAGAAAAACGTCACATTGCATTGAAATCAAATCAAACAAATCACAAATAAACTTCTCAAAACAATACACATTTTCCTGAACATAAGAAACATATATAAAATAAATCAATTGAAAACAATATATTTTGCACTTTGCCAATCAATAATAGAATATGGAATTATTGCTTGGGGAGGAGCAACAAACTCGGCTACCAATTACATAGAAACCGCACAGAAAACGATCTTAAAGGTAATACTAAAAAAAACATAAACTGACTGATACAGACCAAATATTCAACAGCTGTGACGTACTAGATCAGAGGTGAAGTTTAGTTTTAAAAACTTAAAGTAAAAACACATGTTCAGTTTTATACATTTATTAATTGAATTTCAATTAAAACTACTCAAAATAAAATTTTGTATCTGTTATATAAAATAAACGTAACATAAAATAAACTAAGCAATAAGTAAATATTTTTAGTGGAAAGGATGAACCTGATGCTTTAATAATAAATTATCAACATTTGGCGTCAATTTCGTAAGGTTTAATCTTAAGTTTCCTCGGCTAATGATGTCCAGTCTGTTTCTTTTTTCGTAAGGAGATTGGTAACAGCGCTGAACTCCCTTTCCACTAGGTATGACGATGGAAAGGAAATTAAAAATTTCCTCGCTATATTTCATAATACGGGATAAGTAACGGGTATGGTTTTTTGCAGCCAGAAGTGCTGATATCCGTGCTTAAACTGAACCTTAAGTTTTTCGTTTGTACTTATTTTAGTCAGTTCCTCTTGTTTTATGACATTCGTTTCTTCTATGTCACCATATGGGTTAATTATCCACGGTGGTATTACCATAGTCAAAACATCCTCAAACCTAGTTTCAAAATCTGAATAGAGGGCATTTAAATGTTGAACGTAGGTTGAAACGTCGTCTTCCTGGCAGTTTGTCTGTGTCAAATTGGGGAACTGGGAAAATTGGCCCCGTCCAATATATTTGCTTCATTAGTTTAACTCTGGCAAGAAACGCTGATAAGATGGACTTTATTTTAATCAAATTTAGACTGTCGCCTTGTAACTGCAAATTAACCATATTAAATTTTGTAAACAAATCTGTTAAATAGGCGATGTCTGTTTTCCACTTCATTAAATTGTCTTTTAAAATTTTATCTTTAATATCCAGAAATTCTAAAATAGTCTCAAAAAGTGCAAAAAATCTTGTCAAACATAAGCCTTTCGACAGCCAGCGTACTTCAGTGAGAAGGAGTAATTGATGAAAGTGTTTGTCATTTTCTTCACACGACTGCGCAAATAACCGCGTATTCAACGCGTTGCTTCGGATTCGGTTTACTGCATCAATGACTAATTGAAGAGATTCATGTAATCTAACACTCAAATTTTTAGCAACTAAATGTTGTCGATGGATGACACAATGAATTGCTAACACCTCTGGCACATTTTGTTTTAAATAGCTTATAAATACACGATAACGTCCAACCATGGCAGGTGCTCCATCTATAGCTACTGACATTATATTTGATAAAGTGATTGATTTTTCAGTGAAGTAATCCTTCAAAACATGAAATATTGATTCACCTTTAGTGTCGGTTGTCAAAGTTCTTGCGAAGAACAGTTCTTCGTAGATTTCTTGATTCATAATAAAACGAACATATGCCAATAATAATGCTTCATTACCAGGTAAAGTTGACTCGTCCAGTTGTATAGAGAAATGGGTCGTTTGCAAATAATTACACTAGCACCTTTCAATATCAGAACTCATTTCATCAATACGTCTTTCAACAGTATTGTTGCTTAAAGGAATTCTTTTCATGATATCAGATGCAAGTTTGTGTAAAACAGTTTTTAAAACCTCTTCAACGGCTGGCATAATTAACTTCTCTCCGATAGTATGCGGTTTTCCGGATTTCGCTATAAGTAGCGAGATATTGTAAGACGCCCGCAAACCATCATCGTTTCATTCTGCCCAGCGAAGGTATCTTCTGAAGTTTATCTTTGAGTGTTTGAAAGTATTTAAAATCTTTATCTGTTTTATCTGGGTGACATCTTCTCAAATAATTCTGCAGCTTAGATGGTTTCATAGCGTCATTGCCCAAAACTTTGTTGCATAAAAGGTACATAGGCACAAAGTTTGTCCGACAGTGATGGAATAAAGCCAAGCTTCAAATAATCAACACTGTACTGTCTACATTTCTTTTTTAGATTCGAACATAGCATCAATCATCTGTGGGTAAAATTAATCTATTTAAATAAGACATAAAGTCCAGCAGCTGTATATTAAAAAATCAAAGTCAAATTTGAATTGTATGGTCTTAGATTTTATGGCGGGCATAGGCGTACAGCCATTATAAATTAATGTGAGAAGGGGAATGTTATGAATGTTATTTAAGGTTTTGGTATGATGGAACTTTAAGGAAATGTAAGTAACATGACAAAAAATGTAAAAATAAAATATTATACAACGAATAATAATAACAAATTTTTATGCGATTTATTTCTACGTACATTCGACTATCATGTGTAAAAGTTAACTGGTTCCACTTTAGCAATAATACAAAATTTAAATTTTAATATAGATAAGTATGTACAGTGCAATATCCATAATCCAAACCTCCGTAATCCGAACGTTCCAGTAATCTGAACTGGCCCACAGTGTAACGACCAATGGACAAAAGAACAATTTTTTTACTTTTTTGTGAAGTTATTTGGTAAGATATATGTATTTATAAAAGAATAATAAATACCTAGCAAGGTCATAAATAAGTAAATATTGACACAAATACATATTTATTTATGTGACCGGCCAAAATATGTAGTTTAATTCCAAAATATATTTTTTTTAATATGTTTCCTATATGTAAACATTTAAATTCTATGAAAAAAAAAACAAAGAAATGAGAGCGTGTATTGGAAATTCTTCAAAAAACACGCAGCTGTACAGTTTTGGATTTCTTGTTTTCTTAATTTATCTTTCAAAGTGGTAACATATTGTGTGTCAATAATAAAATACATACGTAATATGTATGTACAGTTGTCTTTTTTTAGATTTTTCCGAAAACATTCCATAATCCGAACTTTTCGGTAATTAGTTCGGATTACGGAGATTGCACTGTAATTATAATACCGATTGCTAAAACTTTGAAAAAGAAATTATTGAGGAGTACTCGTATTAATTTTGCATTATTTGAATACTAAACTACTAATAACTGAAGTCATGATCGGCGTAATTTATCTATCTTTGCTAAGTACGAGTACAAAACTAAAATTTAATAAAAAATAATGTTCTTACTTTTCTACGGCACTCTCAAATAAAATAACACTGATTCACTATAATTTGTGTGATAAACTACCAGTTTATATTTTTTTAAATATTTTCTTAGCACTTTCCTTTTCAAGATTCAGGAAACGTATTTGTCTCACATTCGTATTTTTAGAGTGATGAATTGAACAAGTCAGTGCAAGTTTGCGAAGCTCTGAGACAAAAATTGACAAGAATTTTTACTGCGCGTATGCTTGTAACAAGATGATACTGGTATATCATTATGTGCAGGTTTTTACAATTTCAAAATGTATTGCAACCACAAAAAAAATGCCTACATCCTACTACCCACAAAATTTTATAAACATATATCATAATTTTTTTACTTCATAGGTACTTTTATAAATAATGTATATGTCTTAATATTATAAGATAGTATAATGTAAGTAAATAGGTACTATCAGTGTATGTTGAGATCCACTATCGTGGACCCCCATTTTTATTTCATGGACCCCCAATTTTTTTTTTCGCTGACGTAGACCCCTTGCAGGTTGTCATAGACCCCTGGGGGTCAATATAGACCACTTTGGGAATCACTGTACTAGATATACGCCAATTATACGTTAAAACACTACTAAACTACATTTTTGACAAAAAAAAAATTAATTTCAACAAACACAAAATAACACTAACAGACCAGTTAAACAAGCGTACAAAGAAAACATCAAAAATCCGACAGTAAATTCAAGCTTTGGACAAAGACACTACCAATACCATGCTTTATAAGCTTTCAACAGTGTAAAACTTGAAATTAAAATTGAGGAAAATAAAAATAAATTCACACACAAAATTACAAAATGTATAAAAGAACAAAAAAGACAATATTACCAAAATGTCATAGCATAAAATAGATTAACATAAATGCTATTTTATGCTATGCTTAAATCATAGCATAAAATAGACACAAAAGATCATATTTTTAATAAATTATTTTCTCTTTAAATGTATTATGTAGATTATATTTTCATATTATAAAATGAAGGCCTCAGCACGGGCAAGCCACCCATTGAGGCCAACATTACTGGAAAACTTTAAAATGTAAAAAATATTGTACCAAATAAAATACAATAAAATAAATATAAATGACAATAGTTGGAGATGCCATAGTATAATATGCCATGCCATATTGGCCCCGGATGGTAGGGAGCAGTTGGGACTCTTGTGCGGTTTAACATTAAAATGTATAGTTTTTACCTTTCTCTCATTTTAATTGATTGTGCGACATTCAAATATTCATTTTACCAAATAAACGAACAAATAACATGGGAGAATTGTATAACCTGCGACTGCCATTTCGTCGATTGCTGAGACAATGTTTTTCCGCTAACAATACATTACTGTTTTCCATACGGTTTTCACCTACAAAACACAACAGCAGCGTCATAATTTTTTTCTAGCATTTATGTGCTATCGACAAAATTAAACTTTACCTAATTATTTTTTAATTTTTATTTTTGCGTTATAAGTTTATGATTTAATACTTATAATAAGGACTTGTTCAGGGATGTGGGGAAGTTACATTCATTCGCTTAAATTACTATATTTTAAACAAGTAAAAAATAACTTAAATATATTAAGTATTAAATGAAATAAATATGTATTTTGTACCTTTAAATTGTGATTAGCGACTAAAAAACAGATTATTAAACACGTCATTAAACTTTTGCATCTTAGAAAATTTGAATCACCAATTCATGGTAGTATGTAAAGGTGTAATTAATTATGTTGTGTTAATTTTTCTTACATCATTGATATATAATAATAATAATAATTGTTTATTCCAGAATGTGGAAAATTAAAAAAATTACAGTTAAAGAAAATAAAATAAATAAATGTATTTAATTGATAATACCTATAGGGAAATAGTGATTATACATATAACGTAGACTAGAAAAACGTCACATTGCATGGAAATCAAATCAAACAAATATATGAGAATATAACTATTAAATAAATAATATCCTTGATTTGCCGTGTCAGGGAAAAGCAATGATCGTTCCGAAAACTTTTTGAAGTGAAACTTCTTTAGGCGCGTAATGGATTTTCGATGGACGGAGTAAAACCGAGTCAGGATCGACACGAAAATGCGGGTACCCCCACCACCGCTCACCGTTCACTGTCCCTCTCTCACCATATGCGCTTGTTGAGGTGGGGGAGCCGCTCACGAACGTTCTCTCTCTTCTCTTCTTTCCTCTCTCTCAGACACCAGCGAACTGCGCCACGCCAAGCATCAGCTGCTTGGTTAGTATACTGCGTCGTGAGTGTAATACGAGTGAAATACGTAATTGATTGTGGTTCATACGGTTTAACAAAAGAAGTTTCACTTCTGTCTTGCGTAGGCTTGACACACCCACTTTTTGTTTTATTACATTATTATTAACTTTATTAACACACGACATGTAACTCTTAATCATAAAATAGCACCGTGTATCAAAACTTGTATACACTCTCATTCTCACTCTTTCAAATCCATATGTATTACAACAACTCCTCATACTAACGGCTTTCTGTTCAAATCATTTAGATAGATATACTTATATCATTACTTCATGTTATCAACAGCTAAACAACCATTTTGAAGTGGCTTTTAATTTTTGCTAAAGCTCATTTAGCAAATCACAGTTTCCTATGTTTAACATGTGGTGAACGAATGCCCGCTCTATTCATTCCCCTGCGGGATTGATGAGGTTCACATGGTGACGCCTGAAGCCCAAGAATGGCTCAAAGAAATAGATGTCACCCTCTGACACCACACCATACGAAAGAAGAAGAATAGTTTCCCAAAATTGACTTTTTGACAAAAGTTTGAATTATTTTCAAAGTAACGCAATTAATGGCTTTAGTGAATAAAAAAATCTTCTTTTACCACAGATTTTTTGACATTTCATAGTTAAAAGAAACATGGCATTTTTTTATGTGCGATATTTGCATAAACATATTAATTAATTAATAAGAAACAGGAATTTAACCTGTTTCTTTCAAATTCATAGTCAGGTAAATATTTTACAGAGGTTGTATAATCAGTAGGCTTTGTTATATGTATATTGTAAATTAAAAACAGTATGACTATCATTTTAATGGTCAACATAGTATTACTGAGGTATTGGTTAACTCTAAAATATCTTATTTCATTTGTTTTATAGTCAGTTGAGCAGCTACTTGCAGTCAGCAAATAAAACAAGATTGATCAGCAAATAATATCAACCCCTAACCTAATTTTACCCAACCTAACCTAATTTTACCCAACCTAATTTAACCTTACCTAACCTAAACCAAGCACGTATTGAGCCTACTATTTTTTCACTGCCGACAAAAACTTAGTATGTCTAAATAATTCAATAGACATTATCTGGCTAACCCAGTATTTATTTATTTATTTTTTATCTTTGTTTTCAAACTTTTGCATTGTACCTCGTCCAAGTGGTGGAATGGGAAACAAAACCTTCCATTCATTTTGCTCCGTAATAAATAATATTATTTCAATGAAAAAAGCTCCCTTGACGCATTGAAATTGCATTCTGATTGTAGGATTGGGGATGTTGAATTATAATATGGGTAGTGATTGTATTAATGAATTCATCTGAGAAATTGTGAAAATAATTGTAAAGACCTTAAATAAATTATCTTTCTGTCAGTTATTTAATATATTTCAATAGAGGGTAGACGTTCACTCGAACGCTCCAGAAAAATCTATGGAAAGCAACTCTAGATTTGTGCGAAGAGAGACTGAGCTCGCGAACGAAACGGACGTCGAGGAAAAGCCAACGATGGGGACTCCTGGAGAAGCCTTGTCAAAGCTATGAATCTCAAAACTGGATATAACAAAGGGAAGAATATAAGATGCGGCTAGATAAATATCCCAATTAAAGTGCATTAAGGCGATGCACTACGTCGTGTTATATTTTATATTGAGACGCTTTCAATAACAACCCTTACGTGGATGGCGATAAGGTTTAAATTCCCTCTTTACACATAAAATTAAATTTATGCATGAAAAAAATATGGCCAAAAAGTACCTTTTATTTTATTTTGTGGATGATTAGGCATAAATGTAAAAAAAAATTCAGATAATTTTATAAACAACTTAATTTGCCACATTATACAATAAAACCATAACCAATAATGGGTTCGTAAGTAGGAGATTTTGAACTATAAAGCAGTTTTCATGGGCCTTTACATTATTTTTTTCTGGGCTTATAAAAAGACTTATATAAAAAATACTCGATTATTTCAAAGGTCAAGATGTATTCTACTAGCAGTATTTAATTAAAGCATCTGAAACATTTCTAGGCGACCAAATTTTTAAACCAAAAACACACGATTTTGCATTACTATGTATGGCATCGCCTTAAGACGTTAGAAGCGACTGAATTAACCTTTTTCTTATCACGTATACTTTCAAATTCAGCTGGGTATTGCCACTGAAAGCTCCATTGCATAATTGTATATCCCTATGTCCACTACAACAAAAACAAAATGGAACAACAAAAGAAATCGAATTTTAGACCTAATGAAAATACAGAGACTAAAATGTATTTGAAAAAATAAAAAAGTAAATATCAAACTAATATTTATAATGGCACAATTTGTGTGAAAAAGAGTATAGCGAAGTTATATTTCTTAAAAATAGTGTATCACGTCGATTTTCCACGTAAATACATAGAGATAATGGAAATAACATATGTATGTAAATATGACAATAATTTATTTTTATTTTTCTACAAATTTACTTTTCTTACGTGTGTTTTTTTGCATTTATGTGTAGGTATATTTATTTAATATGGCAACATCTTAAAGAAATAATAATGGTTTCAACTGCTTGTCTAGGCAATACTGCTTTTCTTAAAGCCGTTTTATTTTACGTCAGTACACATTCTGTCACCAGGGAGTGCACACGTGTAATTTTTATACACGATTATATTTTGTTTTTTTAAAGAAAACAGATAGCGTAAGTATAAAAAAATGACGTGTGATTATTCATTTTAACAACATATAATATGTATGTTTTAAAAAGTTTTTGTTCAAAAAAAATAAAATCAGTTAAAATATTTTTTTTTAAATATTAATACACGGGAAAAGGTGAAAAGTCCTGGTCAAAGAATTAATAGCCAGTGTGAGTATATTAATTATTGAGGGAAACATACCACTTTTTTAATGTTAAAATACCTAGGTCTGGAACGAAGATTTAGTTAAAAAAATTTGGGTGGCCATAACAAAAAATTATCAAGGGACTGTACTGCTTCCTCCATTCACTTTCGCCGAACTTGTTTTGAACTTAACTAATTCAGTACTGTGTATAATAGCGATGAAATTAACTTTATTTTTGTTTGGAAGTTAAAATCATTCAAAATTTCAACAAGCAAAAAAGGAAGTTAATAAATCAATTGAAACAAAAATATTATACGACCGAGTAAGTTCGTGGCATATGCCATGGCATGCAGTAAAAAATATATTTAAAATGTCATAAAACCTAACGTGTGACTCGGGGTTACTTTGCACGTCTTAACTTTGCTTGTTATTTTCTGTAATCGAATAACTGCAGAAAAGGCAGCACAAGGATGAATGATTTTATTCTAATGAGTAAAACTAATTAGTAACTTAATAGTTATTTAAAAAAATAGACTGAATGTTCTGTTCGTCATACTAATATTATTTTCATAATGCAATGGGATATAATTTGTAAAACAAATCTCTCTTACTCTTCCCTACCTTATTTCAAATAATAATAATTCCCGATATAAGGGGACCTAACACGGATATATCAACAACTAAGAATATATAAGATAAACTAAGCTTTTGACGTTATTTTATCACTTTCACTAGCACATACGATGAAAGTGATAAACTAACATCGTATGTGCTAGTGATCAATATCGTAAGTGCTAGTGAAAGTGATAAAACATATTTATCACTTTCCATTGCATATCACTAGCAATGGAAAGTGATTAGTATGTTTTAATCACTAGCAATGGAAAATGATAAACTAACGTCACTTTCTAACACTTTCAACTCACGGCTCTATCTATCACTAGCAATGGAAAGTGATTATTTCAACTCATGGCATACCCAAGATCGTCTGAACGTGACGATCTTGCGTAGGCTATTGATATAATCACTGCTGCTTATCAATAATTATATCAATAGCTGTAACCCGTGATATCCCGAAAAACCTTCGAATCTTTAAATTCTATTTCTGTAAATTTAAAAAGGTCAAAGATCGTCACGTTCAGAATATTACTGCTAAACAAAACATTTGTTGTCGATTATAATTGTCGGATGCCATTTCCAATTTACGGAGATACTTACTTACAGCAGTCGAATATTATTTTATGTTGTCAACATCAAACATTTTTCGGTGATGTTTGATAACTGATTGCGGGAATTTGGTACAAACTTTACTAAAATTACGACATTATAATTTTTTATTTAACAAATTAAATGACATTCTAAATTTTTATCTTTAGTGAATGTGTATGGTGAATTTATGCAGCCATTTGATGCAACCAAGCTGGTGCTGTGATAAATGGTCGGCATGGTTGCTGAGTTCGATTATCGGCCATGGCAATTTGTAATGATTAATAATTCGTTAATAATGATTTCTGTAATTAATATCAAATCGTAACATATCCTCCACACTCTTGATACAACGTAATATTCGTCCTTGCTGTATGAAAAATTTAATATTCGAATCATAAAAAGTTTTTACGTCGTCACCCTCAAAGATTACCCCGTCGTGTACGGTTAGGTTTTGGTGGTTCTACCATTATGCAGTGCGGTGCCAACATCGGTTTTTCTTTAAACTGTATTAATTTACTCCAGAAACAGTACTTATTATTATGAAAAGCTTACATACTTGATGAATGTCATAGCAAAGGTTATAGAAGTATTAATTTCTCCTCTGTTTCGATATTAAGTTGTTTCGGGTCTGAAATTCGTGTTTTTTCAATTATTATAGCACGAGAGATTAATTATCCGTTATCAGTACAAGATATCTTTGTTTAAAATTCATAATATTTGGGAAGATAAGTAACTTATGTGTTACGAAAAACATAATAATGCTTTTTTAATAAAAAATATTTTCCTAACTAAAGCCCACAACTCAGTAATCTATGTCAACTAACCCTGTTTAGATGTATGAAGGCAGTAATAAATAACTGACCGTAAATTAATATATTTTTAGACTTGAATTTTAGTTCTATTTTTTAAGAAACAGAGCGCCAACCTTTTCCTCACTTCTTAAGGCCCCGTAGTAAGCGTTCAAAGATGGTTTGAAAGGGAGATATTTAAATACGAATGTTCGAAGGAGCGCTTTTTTATTAAAAAAACGACAAAAATAAGCGTTAATGATGAAAATATTTAATAAAACACCACTCGTTTTAAATATAGCAACAATCTCTGAACAAATACTTTAGTTGCATTTAAAGATACACTACGCTTTTTTTCATGCCAATAACAGAACATAACGTGTTTTAAATCATTTTGGAGCACACTTCGCAATTTTTTTCTAAGGAATTTCATATAATTAACGTTTCGGCACTACAAATGTCTAGATATTTTCTTCAAAAATGAGTTTTTTTTTAACTTAAAAAATTAAAGAGTTAACGAGAAACTTATTATAAATCGGTAGAAATTGGGCATGCGGGGGCATAAATTCTCGCCATAAAGGGAAAAGACGTTAATTTGATTTGTCAAAAGCAAATGGATTTAATTTAAAAAAAGTCTGTTAAATTTCCCGTAAAGTCAATAGTTTTTTTTTTTTTTTTTTTTTTTTTTCCTTTATTCATGAAATATTAATGTGTACAGTTTTTACATGCTTTTCGACTACCACACTAGACACACGCCCGTATTATGGTAGTCGAAATTTATATACATAGGTTTATATAATTATATAAATGTAATATTTGATAACTTGTTAATCTAAGTATTTTTTTTCTTACATGCAATGTATGTGTATAATAGGTGACACTTTTACTGGTTCCCAGTTCAGTAGATTGCTCAAGTGTACATCAACCGTATTTTAAACTGTTGATATCAATGAGATAAAATGAACACAATCAGCAAATAAATAGGTTACTTTACTTGTTAAAATAATGAAAATAAAGTAGAAATTATGAAAATGAACTTGTTGAAATAATGAAAATAAAGATTAATTAATTAATTATTAAACTTTTTTCTTTACAGAATTGAATGAAAAACAAAAATGACTAATAAAGAAAATGAGCTTAATTTAATGATGGCAGGCATTCCTTGAAAAAGTTCCTTCCCTTTATAAATAACCAATTTTGAACACTTATGACATACAAATTGTGAGTTTTTGATTTTCTGATATCAATACTCAGCGAGTTGAATATTTTGGGAGCAATATAAGAAAACTGCCGCTGGGCGAAAGCTGTTTTCGTTTGGGGAATTTTACATTTTAGGTGTGACGAGTAACGGGTGTTAATTTTTTGTTGCGTTTTATTCACCAAGTCATTTTTCCGTATGTATATGAGAATGGTCTTAACATATAATTGTCGAATATCTAATATTCTGAGTTTTCTAAAAAGTGGTTCTGATGGGTTTGTTGGCTTACATTTGAATATTATCCTTAGTAACAGTTTTTGAATTAAAACCATGGGATGAAGAATCGTTTTTGCACAACCTCCCCATCCCACTATACCATATGTAGTAATTGATTGAAAAAGTGCAAAGTATACACATCTTAGTGTTTGTAGGTTAAGGGTAGATCTGAGAGAGTAGAAAATGTAGCATAATTTGCGAAGCCTTTTTGTTGTAGAATTTATATGGGCCTCCCATCGCAGTTGATTGTCTATAATGACCCCCAAGTACTTAATTTCGTTTGATATTATAAGGTTATCGCATGAACAATTTTTGTGAGGTGATGTAGCCATGTTGAAGTTCTGTGAACATGAATGTATGGTAAGTTTATGATAGTTTTGAGGGAGATTAGGTTTGCGTATGGAAAAAAGTAAGTATTTAGTTTTCTCAATATTTAGAGTGAGGAGGTTGGAATCTAACCAGTGTTTTATTTCATTTATACCATGATTTGCTTTTTCAAATGCTGAATTCAAATTTTAATCTGCAAATATGATAACCGTATCATCGGCAAAAGATATTATAGTGCCACCAGTATCCAAATTGCATAACGAGTTAATGTATATTAGAAACAGAAGTGGGCCCAACACACTGCCTTGGGGCACGCCATATGTGATTGGCAAACTTGTACTTCTATACTCTTTAGCGGAGTTAATAATAGTTGACTGGGACCTATTTGTTAGATAGCTCTCAAACCATTTAATAGGAACACCTTTTATTCCTATCTGTGAGAGTTTTTTCAAAAGTATGCGGTGAGATACAGTGTCAAAAGCTTTAGCCAGATCCAAGAATACAGCGAGGGGCTTGCGACTTTTATCGAGGTTATCAGAAATTAATTTAGTAAAAGCTGCAATTGCATCTGATGCACTAAGACCTTTGCGGAAGCCGTATTGGTTTTTTGACAGGATTTTATTTTCTTCGAGAAACTTGTAGAGCCTTTGTTTTACTGTTTTTTCGATTATTTTAGAGATTGGACTCAGTAGAGATATTGGTCTATAGTTATTGACGATTGATCTGTCCCCTGATTTAAAGATAGGAATAATTGTTGAATGTTTTAGAGTGTTTGGGAAAAGGCCAGTTCGAAAACTTAGATTTGTGATGTATACAAGGGGCTTAGCAATGATTGGTTTAAGGTGTTTAATTAGTTTAGTGGATATATTGTCAACTCCCGTGGAGTGTGTATTTTTGAGTGAATTGATGATTTCAGTGATTTCTTGTTCTGTTGTTAGTGTGAGATTGAAAGGGTCATAACTCAGATTATCGAGAAAGATAGTATTTGCAAGATTATTTTCAGACTTGCTGTTTCTTTTTAAAATATTATTTGCTAGATCCGATCCGATTGTAGAGAAGAATTGGTTGAAGTGATTTGCGATTGTTTCTGAATTTTCGGTTGCATTTAGTGTTTTATTTGTGATGGTTATTTTATTTATGGGTGTGGTAATTTTGTCGGTGTAGCATATTTTTTTGACAATGTTCCAGATTTTTTTATTATCATTCGCAGCTTCCTCTATCTGTTTCCTATAATAATCTTCTCTGGCCGTACAGGTTATTTTTTTACAGGCATTTCTGTATCTTTTATAAAATAAGAGAGATTCGTAATCAGTGGGGTTATTTTTACAATATTTATGAAGTTTATCACGTTTGCGGATACAGTGTAAAATACCAGTAGTTATCCAAGGTTTTAGTTTAATTGTACGACTACTTTGATTGTTGTGTGTGTGGGATGTGGCATTTTTCAGATGCTTATGTAAGATGTTGATGAGAGATTCACACGCTAAGTTTGGATCGCTAATTTTGTAGAAATTTGACCAGTTTTCATTGGAAACCAGTTTGAAGAGAGTGTCATAAGAAATTTTCTTTAGTTGTATAGTGGATGCTGGTAATTTTTGAATTTTATGAGAAATGGAGGTGATAGTAGCGTAGTGATCTGTCACAGTGCACTGATATATGAGAGATTTGATATTTAGCTTACATTTGACAAAGACGTGGTCTATGCAACTGGCGGATAACTCTGAGACACGAGTAGGGGCTGTAATAGCTGGGATAAATCCTTGAAGAGTTAATAAATTTATGTAGTCGTTTGCTTGGGGATGCATTGTATTTATAATATTAATATTTAGGTCACCAATAATTAGAACATTTTCATGATCTCTAATACATGCCAGAAACTGATTAAGCGAGTTTAAAAATGGTGTTATATTGGAAGTGCTCGGTGATCGGTATATAGTTAGAACAGTAACGCTATTTTCTATTTCAAGTTTAAGACAATTTGAGTGAGTTATTGTGATTTCCAATATAGAGTATTGTATATGATTTTTTATGTATATAATAACGCCATCATTTTGTAATTGGTTATTCTGAGTACTGTATTGATTATAGTTTTTTATGTTTTTAGGAATATAGTTATCTCTGATCCAGCATTCGCTCAGAATAATCAAGTCAAAGTCTGAGTCAAGTTCTGTAAGTAGTATCATTAGTTCATTGAAATTTTTGTTCATGCTTCTGATATTCATGGAAAATATTTTTAGGTTGGATTTATTTAGGGTTTTTTGAACTTCTACAGAACTACTTGTTTCGATACATGGAATCTGCGACAAATTGTCTAAAGTATTATTTATATTATCTTCCATTTTTTAAATTGGTGTAGGGTGTTGGTAGCTAAACTTTGGATGAAGACTAGAAGCTGAACAAAACTTGGCGAGCAATTTAGAAAACAAGTTGTATGTAGAGTTTTTGCTGTTGGCAATGTTAGAAAATAATGTTGATGTTTCAAAGCAATAGAAATAGGAATAGTATCTTTTACCGGATTCTTGATTCTGACACTAGTACAATATATGTGATACCTCAAAACAAGTACAATAAAAAAATAATAATACGATACAATAAAAGTTTTACACATGATAATTTTAGAACTATAATTGTGATGAATTTGGTGAGAGTAGTGCCAGTGTCTCCGCATTAGAAACAAGAATTGCAGGTGTTCCGATATCTCTACGTACGTAGATCTGCCCTGATTTGATCCACGAATACTTAAAAAAAAATTCCTTTGTAACTTTGCGGGCCAGGTACCACAAGTGGTTAGCACGAAATTTCAGGTGTTCCGCAACGTAGACTGGTGAGCTTGGTCCGGCAATCCCTAAGTTTGGAGTGTTGAGCTTCTCCTCGGGACTGGATGCTTGTTTGTGGAAGGCTTTTATATCCGATAGTAATTGTTCTCGATCGCGATTCGAGGTCAGTTTAAAAACAATAGGTCCATTTTTGTGTTTTTGTGTCCTGTAGGACGCTTCAATGTTTGAAGTATTTACTTTTGATTGAATGGTTTGGCATATATTGTGGAATATATTTTTCAAACTTTCTCCCTTTATTTCGGGTATTCCCCTCACCTCTATATTTTTGGCTCTTGCCGACCTTTCGACATTTTCAAGCTGGCCTTCTAGTAGGTCAATTCGGGATTCTAAAGATGAATTTTGTTTTGTTAACACCATATTTTTATCTTCTAACTCCCGCACGCGGAGGAGAATATCTTCATACTGTTTGCTCATGAAGGTTATTGTATCCAGTATTTTATTATTTTGTAAGATGATTGCATTTTGACTTTTCAGGATTTTGCTGTTCTCCGATCCAATGGGTTTATCACAACTGATATCGTAAACCGGTGACTGCGCCTGGGAAGAAGTGCCAACCGCTACGGTTGCGCACTTCTTGCATTTAATTTGAGTGCGCCGTTCCATTGTCAGTCGTCGATAAGCGGTTTCTGTGATTCCACCGCAGAGAAGATGGTATGCTCCTTTACATACTAGGCATACAAATGTAGTTCCCGTCGATTCGGGACATGCTAAGCAGTTAGGCATAGTTAGAAGATTTTTAATATTTTTAATTTATTCAATTTTCGATGGATTCTCTGGGCCTTGAACGCGCCCCGCAACTTAACAGTCGTGCGTTAGAGATTAAATAAAATAAAAATAAAATATAAAATTTTTAGTTGGTTTGGTTGGGGCTCGAACGTACGCCGTTGATATAACTTTCAGCGTGACCGATTAATCCACTGAACCACTTCCGAGTTATGAGTAGGCGAGATAATAGATCTTCATATATTGTAATTCAGCTTGAGAGATGACAGTGCTGTTTTTGCTAAATCTTTCACTTTCAATATTTGATAGTTTTACTTTTATATTAATAGAATTGGATTTAAAACTTTTAAAAAAAAAACTGGGTGATTTAACACTGTTACACTTAGCAAAAAACAAAGTTGAGCACTTTTGATGTAGTTTGAACGTAATCTTGAAAACAATTAATTTTGACAGTTCCGTATTATTTAAATTCGTACACTTTTAATGGAATGCAATGCAGAATTTAACTTATTAATCACGTAGATTGTGGATTTTTAAAGTCTTTATCGTTTGATCACTTAAATATATAGGTTTGATTACTTTTTACTGCAATTTTTATAAATTTAACAGAGCTCAGCAGTTGTTGACAATAGCGTGCACTTGTCTTGTTGTGAGATATGATAGTGAAGCAGATCTAATGATCCGGCTCGTTTTTAAGTAATCATTTGGGTGATTCTTTCAATATCTCAATATATATCAATATATTTCTCGCATTATATTTCATAAATATAAATAAAAGGACTTCAGCCCTCAGAAACAATTTGGCACTATAATCCTTTGTGATATTGGTGCCAAAGTAGATTTACTGAATCTTTGTGACACCTACTCAAATATTTACTATAACATTGGCGCCCCCCGTACTATAACAATTATTTAATGAGAAATTATATACATCTGTTGTTTGTGAAATTTCAATCAAAAGCACCGTTCCACTTGTCAAGCTATGGCGTGCTAGAATATCAGTGCTGCAGTGTGGTATCTTAAACAAATCATGGTGACGACTACGGCCGAAATTTTTGGGTACATACGTGATACGGCATTTGAAGAGAAATGGGCTATCGATACATTTATGCACTATATTAAAATGAAGTATTGCAAGATTTGCATAAAGTCTGGTTTCTTGGTTAAATCTATTCGTTGCTTTAAGTTAGTCCAAATAGTGCGTGAACATCGGATATATTCTATGCTTCCTTTAAGTTAGTCCATATGGTGCGTGAACATCGGATATGTTCTATGCTCCCGCCCTTCCTTTTATTTTCTGGATTTTTTCCAGCATATTTAGGTATTTAGTTCAGTACGGAGTCCAAACACCAAAATGATACTATAAAATATCAAGGTTAGTGAATTCCGCCTAGTTTAAACTGCTTCAACTATGCCTATAGAATAGGGATATTTTGTATGGCTTACATGAAAATAAGAAGACATTTATATTATTTATTTTATTTTTCGTCGAAAATAGCCTACGCCACTGAAAACCTTAATTTCGTCGTAATAATTAATTTCAGCCATGTTGTTAATAATTATAACGTTGTGCAATTAAATGAAAGGCAAAAGTCATGAAAAGGTTCCCAATTATTGAATACTGAAAAAGGTAAATTAATTATTCATATTATTATTTTTTTTTTAAAGAAAGACAAACATTCTTGGGTTACGAATAACCTGAGAATATTTGAAAATCTCCTACTACCACCACAGTAAACGGAAAATGTTGCTTATGTTGTGATGAAGGACTTATCCAGCCGAAGAATTGAGCACTCTATGCCCGGGTGGGACCCATGACTTTACAAGACAGATTCTCAAAATGCGCGCAACAAGTAAATATTCTAGGTACATTACATTAAGCTGCCAGTACACTTTGGGCCAATGCGCTAGTCCAACGTATAGGTACAGGACCACATGGCGTATAACGGCCATTGCAACACATTGACCTCCAACATCGGCCGACAAATAGTGTAGGTTTTTCATGCACACGTTGGCCTCATCCATCATAGTCAAAATAATCAGCATCCGCCATCTTCTCATAGCCGCAGCTGTAATATTAAAAAAAAAGATTTATCTTCCATACTATAGGACTCAGGAGTGGGTAACCTGCGGCCCGCGAGGCTTTTTGGTGCGGAGCACTTGCGGAGCACTTGCGGAGCACTTGCGGAGCTGACCACAAAAAATGAATAAATTCTTTCAGAACGCAAGAATGGTTTTCTTTTGCGGTATTTCAAATACATTATTATAAAACCCACAGATAGCTGACAGGTACTTACGAAGCACCTATGTTACATAAAAGCAGTTTAGACACAAATAAGTGGGCAATACAACACCCCTTTAAACTTAAATTTTACTAATGCTAATCATACTGGGACCCGTTCACATATAAAATTACAGTTGTGGATCAATCTGAAGACTCCCCCCCCCATTTTGGTTGACCTAAAACACAGAATGATTTGACATTCACCATTGTTTTAATAATTATATAATCAAAAATTTATACCCATTTCTAGCATTCATAAATGAGATAATGGCTGAGAGCGGTTAAAGGAGCCCACGCAATATTCCTTGAGGAAAATACACCCACTGGCAAATGAAAATATGCTTCTAATTCGCCTCCTATTCGTTGAATATAAAATTCTTAATTGTGGTATTTCACCACAAGTATTATAAAAAAATAAAACTCATAATAAAAATTATACTAAATAAACCTCCATACTACGCAATTGAACGCTTATTTGAAGAATTCAATGTTCCTACATTTAAAGACTTATTCAAATTGTAAAAGAAAGAGATTCATTTCCATCTGATTATCGTACCATACTTATATATATATTTGCATGCCCTAAAAGAAACAAACTAAATTGTGTTATGTCCAGTTGAATAAATCATAAAAATGGACCTTTAATATTGTATACTTTTGAATGAAGCTATAACTTTGTGGTTATTTATCGTTAATATATTTAAAAAAAATACTTTGTTTGAATCACATTTTTTTATACCAAAGCCGACCGGTTTCGGAACAACGGGAAATATATATTTTTTATTTATTTCAAAATAATACAAGATTTCAAACTATAACAGTATACAAAAGAAATGTTTTTTTTTCCTAATTATTCTATTACCATTATTAATAATTCTATTACTGCATAAGGCGAGCTCCAGGAGCTCGTGTTTATGGGAGGAGTAAATATGTACGAAATGAAAACAATATTCAAAGTCTTATTAAATAACTACAAACGTAATTCGACATCCAAATTAACATAATTCAATATATTCAATTTTAGAAACAACATAATTCAATATATTCAATTTTAGAAACAACATAATTCAATATACTAACAGAGCTTGTGTGAATATCATACAAGAGTCGCAATTGCTCCCAATCATATGGAGCCAGTGAGACTATTGCACCTCCGATTGGGGTATGTTGTGAGGTTGAAGGTAGTGGGGAGGAGAAGAAGATAGCGAAGAGGAAGGTGGGGAAGTACCTGGCTATTCAGATCTGGTCACCAAACCCCGTCTAAAGTCATTTCAAGCAACGTTTCAAATCTGAATGGTGGTCTTACACCAGGGCGTTAATTGTTTATTGTTTATTGCGGTATTTTAAGTAGGTACATAGTTACATAGTACACCATAATACGGACATGTGTCTAGTCGAAAAGCATGTAAAAAACCTGTATCCTAATATATTTTTATGAATAAAGAAAATTAAAAAAAAAAAAATTATCTATGTCCTAATACAATCCTTATATACATTTACATATAATTATAGTAACACATTGAAAATGAATCAATCACATATTTTCGTAGTTTAATTTTAAATGTTTTTATGTTTTCTTCTGATTTTATTTATTCTGGTAGCTCTCCAAATATCTTCAACGCTCCGTACATCAATGACTTTTGACTCTGTGTTTTTTTCCTGAAGGGGAGTCTCAATTCATTTCTTTTCCTCGTCTCATGTGTGTGTTTGTTCAGTAGTTTATCAATTTTTCTTAGGAATTCACTAGACGTATGGCCATTGATTTTCTTGTAGATTAAAAATATGGTATTAAAGTAAATAATCTGCTTAAATGACAAGATATTTAACTCCTTCAACATGTTCTTAATTTTTGTGTATCTATTTTTCTTCAATATTTCGTCTCATTGCTATAATCTCATTGCTCTATTTCGTAGAATTGTCATTTGTTAAGACGAAATAAGATCCTAAAAAAATATCAGTTATGGGCGTGAACGCGATTTAAGTGGGCGAAGCAAATTAGTTTCACACGCGCTCCGCTCGAATTAAATATTATAATATTTCGGGGTGCAGATGAATGAAGTACGTTGCAATGGGGAACACCCGACACCACGAACAGTTCGAAGTCAGAGCAGCGATGAAATCCACTAGATGGTACCCATGAGTAAGGTTTGAACATGAAATGCTTAATAATGGGCGTCTTTCAAACTATGTGAATAGTAATATTAAGTTGAATGTGCATGTTTTAGGCAAATTTCGATAGAAACGTTACCTATTGCAGAAGGAGCTCATGATTTTATGATTCTTATCAGATTTCTGTAACCATACTGCTAGACGGTAGGCAGTAACTTATGACTCGTAACCGACGTGTTCTTCATTGACAGATGTCAAAGCAATACGGTATTCAATCACGAATCATTTTCATAATATCTGATCATAATTATATCTGAATATATTGACAAGATAAATAAAATATCAGTCATTTTCAATATTTATTATTATCGTTTACAAAAAGTTACATAAAACAAATAATTATGTAATGTAAAAAGCATAAGATGCAACTTTTTTGTATAAAGGCCATCATTTATTATAATATAAGTTAGAAATAGTAAAAATAATTTTATATAAAAAACGAAAATAATTATTCAATAAATAGCATTTCGTCGAAATCTAAACGACGATTTCCAAATTGACGTTCTTTACATACAATATCTAAGATATGTGGAGGATCACGAACATTCATAGACCTTGTGACTCCAGGATCGATAAGCTCGACAAGAATGCAATCCATTTAAAAATTAGTTAATTTAATAAGCATTTTTTCTTCCCAGAACTTGTCATCTCGAAGTATACGCTCAACTATCTCTAAGTTAGATAATTACAATCATAAAAAGAGTCGTGCTGCGAAATTCTATTTAATACAGTTAAAGAAAAAATATGTCTTCTATTCTCCTTCCTTCCAGAATAACGGGTTTCTTCTCTTCCTGTGTAAACAAAACTTTTACTTTATTTACGTCATTTTTTTTATTTTTTTTATTAAAAGTATACAATACAGAATATAGTATATTATATAAAGCATTGTACTCCCAGGAGTTAATAAACTCATTGCGGGAATGATACGCATTACATGAAACATATAGCTGTATGTATTAAATGGACATATGATGGGACATACACAACATTATTATTTCAGATAGTCATTAATAAGATGAAGTTTGAGCATGTTAGTTTGGGTCTTTTTACATTGACTTGCACATTTGATCTCGTTGGGTAGTTGATTATATTTTGTGTGAGCTATGTATTCCAGGGATCTTAGTCCATATTTTGTTGATTTGATTTTTGGTATATGTAGTTTGTTGTGATTTCTTGTGTTGTGTTGGTGTACGTCGTAATTGTAATAGAGTGTAGTGTTGGAATGTGCCGAGTGTTGAATTACTTTTAATATAGTTTTCGTTATTTCAAAAGTGGGAATGGTATTAAAATGAAGTATTTGGGTGTTTCTGTAGATGTCTTTGACATGTGTGTCCCAAGGTAAACTGAAAATATTTCGCAGGGCTCTATTTTGGACGACTTGGACTTCTGAAATCATTTTTTTTGTAGCAAATCCCCAGATTCCGGCGAGATATATTAGATGTGAGTGAATCATAGCATGGTAAATCGATTTTAATAGAGAGGGAGGAAGTAACCCGCGAAGTCTATATAAAACACCAGTTATATGAGTAATTTTGGATAGAACATGTTTAAATTGGTGATTCCATGTGAGTTGTGAATCAATGAAAAGGCCAAGATATTTTGTAACATCAGCCCTTTCAAGGCGGTTATTATCAAGACTTATATTAAGACATACATTTTTTTATTTGCAAACAGTATGTAATGTGTTTTTTTATGTTTAGGCTAAGTTTGTTTAATCGCAGCCAGTTTGCCAGGCAAGCTACATCACTTTCCATTTCCTTTTCAAGTTCGTTTAAATCATTATTGTGATAAAGAATCACTGTATCATCTGCATAGAGTTGTATTGTACCCTTAAGTCCCCATTTAGCAATATCATTTATATATATTAAAAATAGTAATGGTCCAAGTACGGAGCCCTGAGGCACGCCAAATTTTATCGTTCCCATGCTGCTTGTCCCCTTTCCAACAAAGGTCTGAGAGTGTCGGTTAGAGAGGTAGCTACACAGTAACTTCAGGGGAGTGCCTACTATGCCTAGGTGTTCTAGCTTCTTTAGTAGTATCCCATGGTCAACCGTATCGAATGCCTTTTTTAAATCTATAAATAAGCCTGCAGCATGCTTACCCTGGTCTATATGCTTTTGGAGGGCGTATACAAAATCGAAGGCAGCACATTTTGTGTTAGATTGGTTTCTGAATCCATACTGTTGGGATGCGAGTAAATTGTTTGATAGGAGATATTTAGTGAGCCTAAGCTTAATAACCTTTTCAAAAACTTTAGAGACGACAAAGAGGATGGATATAGGACGGTAATTAGAAGGATTTTTTTTGCAATCATCTTTGTAAATCGGAATTATTTTTGCTATCTTTAGTTGATCTGGGAAGATTCCACTATTCAGGGATTGATTAATAAGAAAAACAAGGTGGTCAGCTAATATATCTTTGCGAAAGTTCAGGTACACTGGTGTAATTCCATCTAAACCTGGAGATGCATTAGACTTTAGTTGAGAGATGATACTGAGAACTTCTGTTTTATTTGTTTTGGCCATGTATAAGGACTGGATTGCTTTTTGATCCGTGTTTATAGTGATAGAATCATCTGGATATGATGCAATTGTAGCTGCTAAGTTTTCCCCAACTGATATAAAGAAGTTGTTAAAAGTTGAAGCTATCTGTGTTGGGCATGTTATTTCTTCATTCTTAATGAGAAGACATTCAATTTCATCTTTCTGGGGTGTCGAGCTATTTGTTAGAATTGCATTTATTATTTTCCATGTCTGTCGCGGATTACGCAGGTTTTCTTTAAATATAGTCGTGTAGTATTTGGTTTTAGCATATCTTCTATAGTTGGTAACTTGATTTCTTGTTTTATTTCTCAGTGCTGTGAATATATCACTTTGCTGATTTTTTTTCCAGATTTTAAACGCATTGTTGCGCTGTTTGATAAGTGCATTTAATTTTGCATCAAACCATGGAGTATTACCCCTCCGTTGGTCTCCTATGCGTAACTCAGATTTATGTTGGGATGATTTTATTGCTGTTTTGATGTATTCATTAAAATTATTATAGATTTCATTGGCATTACTGGTGGTTTCGTGTGGAAAGTTGTGGGATTCTACATATGTTTTTAACATGTTTTTATCGGTTTTGGTGTTGTTTGAAAAATAATGTATTCTATTATTAGTGTGATGTTTCAAGCTGTTTTGGTAATCTAATATCAAAATGTTATGATCACTTAGGTAGGCATCTATATTTGCAGTAGTTGAGGAAATATTTTGTCTGTTTGAGATGATATGGTCTATTAGAGAAGTAGAGGTATCTGTTACTCGTGTAGGATAGGATGTGTTACATATGAAACAGTTGTATGAGTCTAGCGTGTTGATGTATTTAAGAGATGTATTATTTTTTTGAAGAATGTCAATGTTGAAATCACCAAAGATAAGGGTATCATCTATACAGTTATTTAAAATAGATTCATGATACATTAAGAATTCGTTAATGTTTGAGGTAGGCTTTCTGTTTATAACATAAATATTTAACGGTTTAAAATTTCTATTACGGATATATAATTGAAAACAATATGTATGGGAAATATGTAATTGAAAATTTTTTACGACTTCAATACGTTCATAATAAAATTATATATTTAAATCAGAATTTTTCTCCGGTGAAATCGGTCCTTTCGGCATCGGATTATTGATATATTAAGTATTTTCGTGATTAAATAAAAACAATATTAGAAACATTATGTTAATTCACTTTTCAATCAAATTTTGGAATTATACACACGAGCGTATAAGTACGTATAGACGGGTATATACAAGTGTATAAATTGCCTGCTGTAATAAAGATAGAGTCTAGAAGCAAGCATTAATTGCACATTTTTTCTGTGTTCTTTATTCTGCCTTTGATTTTTTTCACCCTGCTTACTAGCGGATACCTGTTCTTTTTTCTTTGTTGCCATATGCCTTTGCCTTTGTTGTTATATGATATTGGTCGGTTTTTGTATTGATTTGTTGATTATAAACGTACCTACATGTTATCTGGGTTATAAATGTGAGAATGGTCGATATATTTGGGGATTCCGTATTATAGGCCAGTACACATAGCGCCAAAAAGGGGGTTGCGATCGTAATTATTCCGGTAGTCCCAATTTTTTTATATGTTGTATAAACTGATCCCATGATGTATAATCTGAATTTCCGACCATGGCGCACCTGTGCTCGCGCCACCATTTAAAAAAAACCGGCTGTAATCGCGCCAAAATCTAGTTTTTCCAAAATATCTCATTCTCAATGCAAATTTTGGCTAAATTAGCTAGATAATTAAAGTAAAACATAAAATTACCTACAACTTTTGTGAAAACAATTTTCTTCAATCTCTAATAGGTACCGAGGTAGAAAGTCGTAAAGATGCGTATATTTTTGTAAAAAACAAGTTTTTTGCGCGACTAGCTTTGATTTTTTGTAAATATCTCGTTTCCAGTACAATTTTGTGTAAAAATTATTGATACTAATTTTGTAGAAAATAAAATTTCATAAAATAAATAGGTATATAATTTATGTAATTTAATTCTAATACGTATCCAAGCTCTAATCCACCAAAACCAGGCCAAAAATTGAAACAGAGGTAAAGTGTTTTAAATTTCATTCCTTAATTTTATTTTTCTTCAACAATTATTGTTGTAAGAACATATCAGTTGACAACAATCGTCATGCCTGCGTCAGACCTAGCTATAAGGGGCTGGAAACGGCATGCACGTTATTGTCATAAGAACTAGAGCCAGCAAATAGTGAAAACTTTTCAGGTTCATTCATCTCTGGTCCGTGCTGAAAAATAATGTCAGTTTTTGTTAATTTTTTTAGAGCGCTTATTTAATCATATAAAATTAATATTATTTACTTTATATTTACAGAAATTGTGAAAAAATTACCATGTTGAGTGTCGGTATAGTGTTTAACACAATACTCGTATTTTCTTTATTATTTGCAATATTATCTGGATGAAGTCTTGCGGAATTTTTCCTAAAATGAGAAATATTGTTAATTATTTATACTGTCTCTATTCCCTAATTATTTAGAGATGTATTAAGACATGCCCGACAAACTTTCACCAACAATTCCTGAGCTTATTTGGTGTAAAAAATGCATTTCGGTAAAAATAAAAATATGTCACCGGAAATCAAAATTAATTTACTTCTTATATTCCAAATTCAATATGCTCAGAAGTTTATCGACTGCGTATATATGTATATATCTACATATATAAAATTATTTAAGCTGACATTGTACAATTATGTTCTGTAAAAAACGTATCCCAAAGATCTATTTTTATGTGTGTATTTAAGTAGTACCTTCTCCATTCCGTTAAACATTTTCCTTGGTGCCGTAATTTTGTTCGGGATAAAACTCCTTTTGTCTTCTGTTTTCCCATATTTAACTGAAACGTAAGTATATATTAGCCAAGAGATTTATTATAAATTGGTTCAATTTTACCTTAAATTTGAAAATCATTTCAACGTAAGTAAGTGCAGTAACTTGGGGAGATAATTGCACAATTCTATCTACAACAAATGATCTAACAATCTAAACTTAAAAGATTAATGACTCTTTTTAATATTCGAATGACTTTAGGTACTTTATAGGTGACATATGTCTAATTGTCTGTATGGAGAAAAAATTGCGATGTAGAGTTTTTGTTTTATGGAAAAAAACTTTCGAATTTCAAAAATTTGTTGTTGGGTAATTTAACTGGTTTTGGTGGATAAGAGCTTGGATACATATTAGAGTTAAAACACATAAATTAAATACCTATTTATTTTATGAAATTTTATTTTCTACAAAATTAGTATCAATAATTTTTTCACAAAATTGTACTGGAAACGAGATATTTACAAAAAACAAAAGCTAGTCGCGCAAAAAACTTGTTTTTTTCAAAAATATACGCACCTTTACGACTTTCTACCTCGGTACCTATTAGAGATTGAAGAAAATTGTTTACACAAAAGTAGTAAGTAATTGTATGTTCTACTTTAATTGTTTAGCTAATTTAACCGAAATTTGCATTGGGAATGAGATATTTTGGAAAAACTAGATTTTGGAGCGATTTCGGCCGGTTTTTTTCAAAATGGCGGCGCGAGCACAGGTGTGCCAAGGTCGGAAACTCAGATTTTACATCAGGGGACCAGTTTATAAAACATATAAAAAAATTGGGACTACCGGAATAATTACGATCGCGAATCGGTAATTGCCCTGGAGTATTAGTAATGAAACGAACTCTTCACAAACACTTTATTGAAATATAAGAGAATACCACTCCTGAGTAAAAAAACTCCTTTTATTTTACCATAATTTATTAGATATTCCATTGTTACAACTAACATGACTGTATAATTAGAAATTAATGTAAAAGCCCAGTAGGGCGTAAATAAATAAAACTAGGAAAACGATTCTAGTGAAGGGGCACTCTATAACATTCTGTGCCGCTGGTTGTGACAACCGGACAGACAGCCGCGTCGCGTGAAAAAAAGATTAATAGTAAAAAAGTCTACTTGGGCTAGAAATGATATATAATAACATAACGACAATACTTTAGTGTCATCTTTTTTCTCAAGTGCCTACACATTTACGCATTTAACAATGTATTCTTTTGTATTGGTTATTATTTTTTTTTTTTTTTTTTTTTTTTTTTTTTTTTTAGTTAGTTACATTTTTTATATTATAATTTTACTGGTCTTCCATTAAAAGCCTTAGCTTGTGGATGGAAGAAGAGTTAACATTTCACATATTATGTACAAATAAAGTCACGTGTACAGATAATACAATGCAGTTAATACAGTTAATACATTTCATATAATTATAATTACTATTTACTATAATCATGTATTTCAATATATATGTATGTGTAGGTAATATAGAAACATGGCAATCAGACCCGTTAACTAAAGTATGTAAACATATATGTATTCAGTAAGAAGAAAAACAAGTAAGATTTTTAGTGTGACATTCTCTAAAATACTTTTTGATGGAGTTCAACAATTGAATTTTGTTCCTAATGCTTCTGATTTCTATTGGTAGGTTATTGAAAAAGAATTTTCCTTGGTGAGTATAATGGTGTTGTGCAAAAGAAGTGTTTAATTTGGGGCACACAAATACATGTTTAAGTCTAGTACGATTTTCAGTTATGAATGCGTATTTATCTTTTTCTTTTATAATTTGTATAATTGAATTTTTTATAAATAAGTTTTTAAATGTTGGAACTTTGAATTCTTCGAATATGCTGTCAGTTGGGAAGTCTGGAGGTTTTTTTAGTATAATTTTTATTATTAGTTTTTGAACAATTTCTATGGGGGTCAGATTAGTTTTGTAAGCTGCTCCCCAACTGATAATGGCATACTGAAGAATAGACTGTACTAATGCGTAGTATATTGAGTATAGGTTTTTCGTTGATAAAAAGTTTCGTATCCGTAAGAATATATGAATTAACTTCCTAACTCTTTTTATTGTATGGTCGATGTGATCTTTCCATTTTAGGTTTTTATCTATGATTATTCCAAGATATGTAATTTTATCCGCTATTTTCAGAAGTGAACATTTTTGTTGGCAGTGATTAGTATCGTGTTGTGCGAGAGAATGATTATGTAAGAATATTTGAAGATTTGGAGGTACAATGTTAGTGTTAATTTCGAAAGGAATGACATATGTTTTATCACTATTTAACGACAAGAGGTTATTGTCAAACCATATTTTTAGATTATTTATGTCTTCTGTAGCTTTTAGATTAATTTTTTCCCAAGTTTTTTCTTTTATTATAAGGACTGTATCATCAGCGTAAGAGATAATTTGGCCATGCAATGGTTGAATAAATATGTCGTTTACATACAAAATGAACAATATTGGTCCAAGCACGGTGCCCTGTGGGATACCAAAATTTGATGTTTCTTGGTCGCTAGTTTGGTCATTTATTTTAACAAATTGTGCACGATTGTTCAAATAACTTTCTATCCATTGGACGGCTTTATCATTGATGTTATTTAATTTCAGTTTTTTGATAATTATATTTATATTTATTATTTATATAAAAAACCTTTACTCACTTGAGGAAGAAGTTAAATTATAAAAAACAGAAAATTTCACTAATAGATTTCAAAGTAATCGTTTGATTAAATAAAAAAATACGTAAAAGAAATGACCGAAGCGACGGGCCGGGTGACACAACCTTACAGGCCGGAACTTTCGCGGCGTCTGAATCAATACGTAGTAACTCCTTGTCAACCCGCACACAAATATACTACGCACAATAGAGAGTTTTGAAGTACTGGCGGTCGTTTTTCGTGTATCTGGCCAGAAATTGGATTTTCGCGAGTGTTTTTATTTTAATTAATTCTTATGAATACATTAATAAAATCTCTAATCTTTTGTGAGGGAGTCGTCGGGAAGTTACTAATTCATCGTCTAGAAAAATAAAATCTGGTACATGCCGCTTATCTTACAACATTTTACATTTAATAAAATGTACTTATCGTTTTACATAATATATTTAATTGTAAGGTCCTGTTTTTATTAATCTTAAATATAAATAACTTGCATCCCTTCGAATCCCTCTAGAAACATTTAAGATTTTAGTAATAAGCTCATCAGAAATAATTAAAATGTGAGCGTCGGGGCAAATCCCCGTTATCAGGGTATTGTGTCGCCTTAAACCGTCGTTGGATAAGAATAGAATGCTGCTACAGTAATTTATGTGTGGTACAATAATTGCGTTGTACACATTTTTACTGGAAACTGTGTTAAGGAATCTTCTTATTCTTCCCAACAGTGAGATTTTTTTGGCAATCTTTTTAATTATTTGTTTTGTATTTTGATCAAAAGTTAATAATGATAGTTTCTTTCACTCTGGTTAGGTGAACATAATATATTATTTAGCGTTAAAGTGGGGGTTAGTGAAGAGTGTGTGGGGGAGATAGAATGGACGGTGAATGGGAACATATTATGTAAGATGGGACCGTGACATTTTATTTTTTATTTATTTATAAAAGACTCGACTAATTATGACGGAATTTCTTCATTCCTAACACCTATTTTTTCCTTTATTATTAATAACGAGTATATTCATTACTGTATTTTATTCAAAACTAAAATATTTAGTAATGCAGATTACAAGTATTGATTACATTTAATTTATTGATTATATTTAATTTATTGATTTTATTTATTTTATTGTTTATATTAAATTTAGTGATTATATTTCTTTTATTGATTATATTTAAATTATTTAAGATATTTATTGCAAAATTATTATAATTATTTTTATAAGCAATAATTATTAGCCTGAAACACTAATCCACATTGAAAAATCTCCTGATAAAAGATACATGACGCCAACGGGACTTGAACCCGTGTCCGTTCATAAGCAGTAATTGTTGAATGAAACACTAGTATATATTGAATTATTTCGCGGATAAGAGATAAGCCTCAATAGCTCAGTGGTCAGAGCTGTCGACCGGAAATCTATGTGATATAATCTTGTGCTATACCTACATAAAAAAATCTTGTCTTAAACATTAGTTTACCAAAAAAAAATTATAATTAAAATTATTATAGTTTAAGGAATAATTAATTATATAGAAAAAGACTTTCCGCATTGCTTAAAATTACTATGGCGGTGCTTTAAAACCAAATCTTACTAGCCAGGTACTTCTTAACCTTCCTCTTACTCTTTTCCTTCCCTCCCTCGTGTTTTCCCTTCCTTTCTTTATTCTGACTCACAACACATTCTTAATCAATTTTTAAGGCGAGTATGGATACCGTTGCACCAAAAACCATTTATTGGGTAGTCAACACCTTTGCCATAGGTCACCTCAAGTAGTTCGCTACGTTTGGTGACTTATCAGATGTGCTCGGTCTTTTGATCTCTCCAGCAGGATGGATTTATACATCTGTCATTCCTAGACATACTAACCACCAGATGACCCACCCCTTTTACCTCACTAGAACTTTATCTCCATTATTCCTTTAAAATAGTATCTGCACAACATCCCCAAAAATGTCACAGGCTCAGATGGAAATTATTTTCCTCTGACCTGCTTTGTGAAACTAATATTATTATATTATGCAATTATTCACAATAACACAAGAATGTTCCTAGTACGGTGTACGAAAAATGCACCAAACTATATCATTACTTTAAAAAATGAATATAATTTAAAAAAAAAACAGAAGGATTTACAAGAAATATATCTAACAACAGCGGTACCTACCTAGTAAAAATATAAAAATTAATATGCAGGTAGTTTAATAATAATTAACTTAAGTGTAAACATAATATTATATATTGATGACGGTGTGTTTTACCTAATATTATATGAAAACCCCGTAGGAATGTTGCTTGACCTCTGTGATTTTTTGGTGATATCAATTACTATAACATTTACCAGTAGTTGCTTTACTCGGAAACATTTTCATTTGAAATTTTCCATTTTAAAATTTACCTTTCCTGATATACCAGCTAATTGTTTTTTCTTCTACCCGCTAGATGTCGCCGAAGCCCTTTTTAGCGATGATCAAAACCAGTAAATAATTTTCATGAAGCACCGCTTAAGTAAGAGAGTAAAACAATTATTTTAAAATTCTGCTTATTTTATTGTTTTGAAATCAAACAGGCATCTTCGTTTCTTTCTGTATTTTAATATTCAACTTTTTGTATAACATTATTTTGAAAACAAGGAGTTCCTTTTAACTTCACATAAAGAATTATAGATGTCGCTAGTAATCAATCTTTTCCCCGTTGCCTTTTCAAAATTCATCAGGGAAAGGCGATGCCATACGTAGTAATGCAAAATCACGTGTTTTTGGTTTGAAAATTTGGTCGCCTGGAAATTTTTCAGATGCTTTAATTAAATACTGCGAGTAGAATACATCTTAGCCTGTGAAATAATCGAGTATTTTTTATAAAAGTCTTTTTATAAGCCCAGAAAAAAATAATGTATAGGCCTATGAAAACTGCTTTAACGTTCAAAATCTCCTACTTACGAACCCATTTTCGGTTATGATTTTATTGTATAATGTGGCAAATTAAGTTATTTATAAAACGATCGAAAAAAATTAAATATTTATGCCTGAACATCCATAAAATAAAATAAAAGGCACTTTTTGGCCATGTTTTTTTCTTGCATAAATCAAAACAGGCGGATGGTGTTAAGCGGGAATTTAAACCTTATCGCCATATACGTAAATATTGTTATTGATAGCGGCTCAACTTAAAATATTACACGACGTAGTGCATCGCCGGGAAAGCATTAGTAATAATCATATTTTTTTATGTTTTTCTTCATTCCAACTGCTACTACAAGACGCCTCCTGTCGTTCTGTATGATCTTGAATTGTTTAAAAAATGCAGTGATTTATTTTTGGGATTTTATGCCTTTGCATAAAGCCTTTTATGCCTTTGCATAATTTATGCCATTCGCATTGCGTTACCTCCGTCATTAGCCAAAGTTTCGGGCAGCATTAATCGAAATCCACTAAATTAAATTACTTAATATGTTATCAAAGATTGACTTTTTCCATTATCTAGATTCTTATTTCCCATGAAGTGGTGAATCATTTAAATTTACTGAATTTGTAATAGTTACTGTTCTTTATTTAAATAGAACGGCGTCATTGCGCCTCACAATTTTTACATCATATGGGTGTTTTAAATGTTACCTGGATATTTAGAGGCCTTGTATTTTCTCGATAGGGTAAAATTTGTTACCTAAAAACCCTACAAATCAAAGATAGAGGTGAAGTATGTGCTTATGTGTGTAGATGCGACACCGTGTTAGAAGCTCCAATCCTCTAAGAGCTGGTATAATTTATGATTGTTTTCTGCGTTTCGTTTTGATGTAACCGTCAATTACCAGATATAAGGAATTATTGAGATGAGCTCCGTCGCTTTTATCAGAATGAATGGGATTTTATGAATTTATGTATTTTGGTTAAGAAAGACGCTGTATGGAGATGGGCTCGTGCACAAGCCGCCGAAAACTATAATTCCCGTAAACCTGACAAAAATGATGTAAGAATACCTAAAGAACAGATCCTGGAGTCTTCAGCGGGAACGTTATATCGTCAATACGTGAGATTCTAAAAGTGGTGCCACAAGGAAATTTGCTGGGACCAATTATCTTTATCATATTCACACATGACATTCCCGAGACGAGAGATGCAAACTATCTAACTATGCAGTTGACGTTAAACTTCGCGTTTCCTCGCTTCGCGCACACATGGCTGCAATATACAAGCTAAATGACGCCAAAACCGAAGGAACCATGTACACCTAACTTCAAAATCCACATCACATTGGAGGACACGTCAATGAATGGAAAGATGAAGTCGCACTTGTACCCGGGGCTAGCTTTCTGATTTATTAAAATCCTGTTATAATTTGATTGCAGGCCGTTTTCCAATAAACTCTCAGAACATCCATAATATATCAGAATACGTGTTCATGCACTTTTTTTGTTTTTCCTGATAATATATAATGATGAAATGCGGAAACCATTAAAATTTTTATAAATACTTGTACCGATGTCGCAATAAAACATTCGTGTTTTAAGGAATGTTTTTTAGGAAATCTGTCAATTAATTCGTTAAAAGCTTGCAATCCCGTTTTTAACCGTTTTACGAATTGTTTGATGAGATTTTTAGGTAATTAAGGAACAATATTTTTTATAAGGAAGATTTCTACGTGTAGTAGAAAACGTAAAAATATAGAAAAAATACTATCATACTTTAGAGACAGACTACAGTACAATAAGGACTTCCACACACATCATACAAGACAGAAAGGAACATTCAGAAAAAAACGAACAAAACAAAAACAGAATTGTTCACTGTATAAAAGAATCCAGATATATAGAGTGAAATAAAATATATTAACTGCTTTAATGTCATCCAATTTTGAAAATATGCGCACATGTCCTCGCTTGTGTATGTGATTACCACCAAAAAAATGTATTGTCATCGACAACGAGTTTATCTGCCGAGTTTCAGCTCGATCGGGAAGTGGGTTAGTTTCCACTTCCAAGATTTGCGTTCATTCATTCGTGGAAACAAAATCTAAATTCAAATAGATGTATTTAATGCATTTGTGTCTCTTGACATTCGCATCGAATGACAGTGTTGCAGTAGTTACTGCCGCTTGTACCGTGAAGTCTCACGCTTTTCAGCCGGTTGAAAATATCAAAAAATTGCTTTCATATCTTCGGTATTATTCAGATTTAAAAAAAACTTTAAACAAAATATGCAACAATTAATATGATGCGTTTATAAATTATACGAAGTCTTCATGTAAGAGACAATCCCATTATCCTAACTAATATTATAAATTCAAAAGTGTGTTTGGTTGAAAAAATTATTACTCCTAAAATTATTTCTCATGATTTTAATTGCATCCATAACTTTGTAATACAACCATGCTTATGTAAAAATATTGAACTTGTTTCTAAATACGTATATCTAGGCTTAACAATTGATTGTAATTTTAAATGGGATATACATATACAAAAAGTCTGCACACGGCTTAGAGCTATAGTGAGCAAACTTTATAGATTGAAGTTTTTTGTTTCACCAAATACCCTTAGAATAGTATACCTGTCATTGGCGGAATCCCTAATAAGATATGGAATAACTTCATGGGGACATTCAACAAAAACAAATCTTCTTTCAGTCCAAAATGTACAATATTTTTTATTCTTTATTATTATTACTTAATTAATTATTATTACTAAATACGAACAAAGAAATGACGTACCAAAGTCATTACTATACAATTTTGTAAATTTATTATCTGTTTGTGCTATATTGTGGCTTAAAATTGCGAGTCAGCATACATCTCAATCTAAACATAATAAAATAGTGACACATGTTAATGACCCATACAAGACTAATTGCAAACGATGGACTTGTAGTTCCCAGATACCTGAATAATACGGTCAAAGAACTCTAAAATACCTCGTTCCAATAATTTACAACATGTTACCAAACTTATTAAAAAGCTGTGAATTGACTCACAGAAGGAAATGTATGTTAAAAAAATGGTTATGTGAAAGAATTTTTTTGTACTAATGTAATTATTTGTATATTTTATGTACTTGTTAAAATTGTATATGTATTTAAAAAGTAATTGTTAAAAAAACCCGTTAACAAACTGATATCAATCAGTTTAACGGGACTTAATAGTAAAAAAATGTATTTTTGAAAGTTAATAAATGATAAAAAAATTGTCCTTCTTTCACTTCGCAACGGAGAGACCGATGGACATGATTTTTTGCATATGGATACTTGGTAAACTGAGAAGAGAAATAAGCTACTAGTCATCTCGAAAAATTTTTTCATTGCCGTGAGAAAATTCTTTGTACCGTAATTTCTCCCTTATACCACGTGAGCGAAGCCACGGGTAGAAGCTATATAATTATAATTATTGATACTGGTTCATACATCGTAAAAGATTCTTAATAAATTTGCATAATTTTATATCGGTAAGTTTTCTCCGTGTAAAAATTTCACTTATCGGCACAATTAAGTTTCCAGCAGAAGTAGTCCGCTACCTCCCAGAACCAAACTCCTTGCTTATTACTCTCTTATATGTCCAGTACTGTCCTACACCATTCCCATATTATTATTATTATTTATTGGATAATTTTTATAGCGCCGCTTTTGTGAGATATCACCTCAGGGGCGCTTTACAGTTGATGCAGGTATTACAGAAAATATAAATATTACAAAAATAGAGTGAAGTTAGGTTAAGTAAAATGAAGTATAGGAACAGGTGACACGAAAATAGAAGATGGAGATTCTGCAGCAAGAATCCTGGGTGGTGAAGAAACTGGGCCAGCTGCTGCAGAGAAAGGGTCCACCGCGTCCACCAACAGTGCCAGCACGAGGTACGTCATCCGTCCAGGTATGTGTCTGTTGCTAATAAATCGCTGACACACTATCTTCTTACATATACCAGGCCTTGGCAGCACCACTGTGACGTTTTAAGAAGATAGAAGATGGAGACTCTGCAGCAAGAATCCTGAGTGGTGAAGGAACTGGACCAGCTGCTGCAACAAAAGAGTCCACCGCGTCCAACAACAGCGTCCAGGTATGTATCTGCTGCTAATAAAGCGCTGACACCTCACATAGATAAGAGACCCTGGCAGCACCGCTGTGACGTTCGGCAAGTCCATAATTTATCTCAATGTAATCCTGTTCCTGGTAATTGTTGATGTGGTGCATTCTGCCCGCAATAAAAAGCGACGGTCGGGATAATATTACCCTGGGCTAAGTAAAAAAGTTGCCAGGGTTCAAACTTGCCCAGTTTCCAAGAATTTCGTTGAAAACATCTGAGGTGCATTTACCGATCGCCGTTCGTTTCGAATGTCCAATATTTTTGAGCAAATTTCCGAATATTCATTTTTAAAACACTGCACTCAAATCGAGTTCTTTTAATTATTAAGTTTATTTTTATTTAAGTTCAGATGTTGATTGATTGATTTTAAAAATAATTTCAAAAGGATGTTGCCTCATTTCCCTTGAAAATACAAAAAAAACACAAAGCGGTTAGAGGACGCGTCCTACTGTCACGAAGGGCGCTATAGTACTCATCATACTACTCATCCCATATAGAGAACACACTTCGACCATTTTGCAGACACTTAATACATTATATGACTTAAATCCGTCAATACTATTCACCTAGCGACTTTATTTTCAGATATACACACATACTACCTAAACACAACTGGAATTCACCTGAGTCAGACGGGGACCGAGCAGAAGGTATTTCCTAATCACTTGACATCCACAATGATTAGATTAACATTACCATAACATAGGGTCATCTCTTGCATGGAGGGTAAAACTTCACAAAAAACCACTTGTGCTCTCTAAATTATGTATCAATAAAATAAAAATAGCGCCGTTTTCGTGAGAAAATCATCTCAAGTTTGCAAAATCCCATCCCATCATATAACGTTTATATATCTTTTTATATAATATTTTTGTATTTATATGTTTATTTTCCCATAAGTAATATTAACATAAAAATTGACATATACACACAAGCCCCTCACAAGAACATCATAATAGTGATGTTATAGAAGGCCGTCTCAGTTTCGCGTTGACAAACGGCCGCTTCCTTCTGATTAAGGATTTCTTTTAGTTTTCCTTAATACAGCAAGCGAATGCGAAGGGATTCCCCAAGAATTCCCAATCTCAGCACAACACAAATCGACACGCTTACAATATAATATATAATAAATACAAGGATTCTATGTTTATAATATTCAGGTAATACTTAAAACAACTATCCATGGGCTAAAACACGTGAGGTGCATATAATGGGATTGTAGACCATTAACCAATGATTTGATAGATACATTTGAATAATATACGAATGTTTTGACACGATATCATAAAAAAATTATAACATTTTTGCATTTCGCCATCATATATTATTAAGACAAACGCAGTGTTAACACGTGTTCCGATATTATTTTGAATTTATTAACACTTTATCAGGAAGCGGCTGTATGAAAAGTTGGATAAAGAATGAGGTAGCACAATACGGCAAAAGACCCTACAAATCTGAAATCATATCTATTTTATAAATTATTTTATTTTATATACAAGTTTGTGTCGTTTAAACTGAATTGTTATTATGTCGGTTGTATCAATAAATTTGAAGGAATTGAAGAAGAAAATTTGGAAAATAGTAAGGCTTGCTTAGGTTATGCTAGGAAATGTTAGGTCTGCAATAATTGTGTATGCATCTGTTAACAAATGATATCAATCCGCAGTAGGTGTCTTGTGCGATATTCACGGACAAAACACATGTAAATATCAACAAAGCAATATCATCAGCATACACAATAATAGCTCTGTTCATATGTATTCAAACTCAAACAAATAATAACACATCAAGAAGTAACAACATGAACAAATAAAAATTCCATTTGACATCACGCAATAAAATATAAAAGTAATATCAAACAACAATAATTGAAGAGCTTTCAGACCATTTAATTGCCAGTTTCGTGCCTTTTGTGCCCGACCTCTTCCCATCCCCTTCCCACCCCCTTCCCTCTCCCTCAACCCTCGAGCTACAACACAAACTGACAGATGACATAATATATTATTATAATATACATGCATGTTGTTAGGGCTATCACAGAATACCGTGACTGTACACGGCTGGACAACGAGCAGTGGCGTGCTGTGGAAACTGAAGTAATTGATTTGTTTTTCAAGTTTAGTACGTATATTATGTATTTTAAAAGAATGTTTTCTCACACCAGGTGGTGAAAATGTGGATCATATTGCAATACGCGTGCTGTACAAACTTTGTTTTTTTATTTTTTTTTGTCCCACCCGGTTGGGCGGCGTTGTGAGGCGGAATAAGGTAGGGACTGTAGGAAGGGATTTGTTAATGCGGGCCTTGAAGAGGCTCGGATTAAAGGAGGGAGGAAAAACAGATCCCGGTAGCTCGTTCCACATACGAGCCGACTTACACAAAAACGAGTCGTAAAAACGGCCCGTTCTCATGAAGCCAACGTCAACCGTGAACGGGTGTTTAGTTCGTTTCCGTCGAGTTTCGCGCACGTGCACCGGTGCATCAGGAATCAATGCTGCTAGCTCCTTGGAGCAGGTTCCATTGAAATACCTGTAGAACAGACACAGCATGCCTACATTGCGTCTATGCATTAGAGAAGGCAATCGGTCTGTTAACAACGGATTGTCAATCAGACAATTGTTGGTTCAAATATGATTTAAGATTTTCACGTCCAAAAGAATTTTTGTTATTTGTTCTTTGGGTGTTATGCAGTGTTACGCTAAATCTTTACTAAGCCAACGTTTCGGACAACTTTACAGTGTCCATCATCATCATCACACATCTGCCCTGTTTTGGTTCACTTAAAAAGCTGGTTTAAAAAGTATGGTCATTCCGTCGTTTTGTTCAAATAACATATCCCCGCAATAAAATGGTATGCATGAGAATGCTTTTCAAGATTGTTTTATTGGAAAATAAAGCTATTTTAGAAAGTAAAAATTAGTATTTGTTGCAAGAAATATTTTTTACTTAATTACTTTTAAACATACAAAAATAATGCATAAAATTCATTACCTTCCCCTTCCCCAGGAAGGATCGGCAAACCCACCCACAATTTAGAACAGTTTGCATAAGTAAAATGACTACTATTTATTGTTTTGGTGTTTAATTCGTAGTACTCCATTTAATTTTTTAAAATAAATCAAATTTAATAATTTTATAATAATTATTAAGTTCTGCAAGTATTTCTGTTATTTCTACAGTTTTTAATGTGACAGCTGTTTCGGCTTTTGAGGCCATTATCAAACTGTGGATATGTCCACACGGCGACAACTTATTTATATGATTTTATTTATCCCCACCCATTTGAATTTCTATTATGTTCAAAAATGATTCATTAAGAATTGGAATAACCAAAATATTTGGGAATCCAGCAGTGTTTGCACACTTGTTAAAATAAATGACCTAAGGGTTTTCTTAATTGTTGGTACGTGGGTGATTTTGTTAAGGAATTATATTTTTTGGGTTTTTTGAAAATATTAAGCAGGGGAGAATTGATCATTTTTGTTTGATTATTAATAAGGGTTATGTTTGGATCATTCGTTCTTTTATTTATCTCTAATTGTTCTAGTAAATTTAATCTAAAACCCTTTCTTTCTATGTGTAAAGGTTTAGGCTCGTCGTTGTCAGGCGGGACGCGGTTTTTCTCCAAGAGGTGAGCTGCGAATTTTGAATCAATTTTACTATTTTTATAGCAACGCATATGTTCTTTGAATCTAGTTGAAAAGGCTCTCCCAGTCTGTCCAATATAAACGTCATCACAGTCTATATGGTCGCATTTTAATTCATAAATGCCGCTATTTTTAAGTTTAGGGATTTTACTTTTAGAGTTTTTGAGGTTAGTTCCTATATTATTATTAGTTTTGAAAGCAATATTTAGACAACATTTTTTAATTTCTTTCTCTATTTTTAAAGATATTGGACCGAAAAATTCTAAACATGCAAATTTATCTAAGTCTTTAGCGAATCACTGCCTCAAGGATTAAATTAAAAATATACGGCCTCAAAAAAATAGAAAGAAGACAAAGAAACAAAAAGTCTCACCAAAGTTCCTTTTAGTATCAAAAAGAAACAGCAAAATTCGAGAAAAAGAAAGCAAGTTTTTTTGGAAGAAGATTTCTCGGAAACAAAAATATTTGTTAAACGCAAAGGTTTATAAAAACAAAAAAAGAAAATCATCGAAAAACGTGATTACATAATCAAGTACAAAGTAATCGTTTAGATAAAAGATCAAGGAAATAGAAAAAAATGACTGGCCAACAATTAGTGATGAAGATTTAATTCTAGAACTAAAAATTGTTCATCGCTTGCGAGATCCAGAGTTTAGAAGATTCACCTTTGAAAATTTGTTTATTTTTAAATAGTTTTCGAGCGATGACGTTCACTAGAATGGCAACCCGTGATCTTGTTACGCGTTACATAATATGTTCCTATTTAGGTATAAGAATATGAATGTAGTTCCTATTAGTTCTGTTGTGTTTGTTTAGTACCTCTGATTTTGTCATCAACCACATTCTAATTGAGTTCTAATATTTTTATTATTATTGAGTTGAAAATGTGTATTTCTTGTCTGCAATGCTCAAAATTATAAATATATAATTTAATTCATGATTTTTAGTTCACAATGACGGGTTTTCATTATTTTTTCTTAATAACCTGATTACCACATCTAGTCAAACGATACTTTACGTTTGTAATTTCCTTTCTATTTATTTTAAATTCTTATTTTTTACTAGTCTCGAAATTACTTTTTCCATTTCACTAGTTTCATGAGTATTCAAATTTTTAATAATCTTGAACGTTTTAACTAGCTTCCATAAATATTTCATAACCAAACTAGCACACTTTATTAACATCCAAAGGTATAAATTATCATCCAGCAGTTTTTTATATTTATATTCTATATCTAAAGGTTGAACAAAGGTGCCCTATTCACATTACCACGTAGAAAGGTGGTTCATCTTATTTGTTAGGTGAAATGATTTATTAGTTTTCTGTAAATTATGTGACATTATTTTTTTTTATAAACATAAAACAAAAATTATGCAATACGTCTTGAGAGATCGCTCGCCATAATTTTCCACTTTTGACTCGCAGTATTCGCACATTTACGTTTTTCCATATATTTTTTTAGTAAATTAAAAAAAATACAGGATGAAGGGAAAAATATAGGAGAATTCTTTGGCTTTATGGAACTTTAATCTGTAAATATGTGTCCGTAATAAAATTTAGAAGTGTGTTTATTTTTTTAAATTAGTTCGAGAAATTTAAAAAACTCTAACGCCAATGACACTCATATTCCAGTTACTGACGCGAGAACTCGAGTGGTTAGACAAAGTGTATATTCCAGTTATTGACACGAGCACTCGAGTGGTTAGACAAAGTGTATATTACAATTATTGACACGTGCAATCGAGTGGTTAGACATTATATAGATATTACAGTTATTGACGCGAGCACTTGAGTTGATTTATGTTGTTGGGTGTCGTATCTTGTGATTGTCCTGTTTTATATTTAAATTCAGTCAATCCTAAACTCTTTCACTTTCTCATGTTATAATCTCGATGTGTAGAGCCTTTTTCATTATCTTTTTCTGTCTATGCCACCTTTTATATTAAATATTTTTGTCTATGGCACGACATAGTGTAATATTGTCATGAATTTCGCGTCTATAATATCTTGTGTCTGTGGTCACGTCAAATATTGGTTTGTTTATAAATAGCGTGTTGTGATTCCAAACCGGGCTGAAATTCTACATTATCATTCAGTCTACATTCATTATCAATCAACTCTCGCTTCTCTTTCTGAGTTTTAAGTCTACCCTCTTTTTTTGTGACCTATTAAAACATATCAAGCCAAAACACAAGTGTTTTACTCAGAAGAGAACCTCTCGATCTCTCTCAAACGGCAAGCCAATCCTTGGCTTGAAAACGAAGGAAGCCAACAAGCCGATCAGCCTTACAACTTGACTGAAGGCTTCTGGAGTCACGAAAGAGGACCCTGTTCATATGTTTCCAGTAAATTCACAATCCAAATGTTGCTCATGTATGCCAATGATAAGACCAGGCGGCATTTATGTATTCAAAAGTTGTGTCGACCACAAAGCCCGACAAGTAGGGGGCGGGAGTTTGATGGATTTTGAGGTGTCAAGTGATTAAGTCAGAGCCATGCCATAATGGAGCAACGACAGTTTGCAAATGGCGGTGATTCTTGTTGATACTTGTTGTTACTGCTAATTTAAATGTTGTTTTACCGCGAGCATATAAATATACGGAGTGATCAGACTATTTAATGAATCAGAACACTTAGAAGCTGTTTTGTGCCCACCTCTACTCTAATTGACCACCTTTTCTCTATGACGCTTAAAATCTTCAGATGTGGAAGAATTATATTAATCAAAATAATCGATAAAAATAATTAATTTGCGTATATTTACAAATCAAAAGTTATTTCTTGGCTTTTACCAGAGTTTAATCAATAACATTCACCCAATCTAATATATTACTCTGCATAGACTAGATCCATCCCATTCATAGACTAAATACATTCCATAAGCTATTGCAATTCTTTTGTAATCACTAATCATTTAAACATCAGTGAAAATCATTGGTACAATTATTAGACATATTTTACAATACATTATACATTTTTGTTATTGTTGGTTTCCTCAATAAAAAAAAACAAAAAAAGTATAAAAAATATAAATTAAAAAAAATTTGCGTATTCGAAGAATTCAAAGTTCCTACATTTTAGCACTTATTTGTGAAAAATTCAATTATTAAAATTATAAAAGATAAATACTCATTCATAGCTGAAAATTGAACCACATATGTCGAAAATCTCACAAATTATCCTACTATACTCTATTTATCCTCCAAAACATATATTTTTCTTCCTTTCTAATACAATAATTTGTATGGATTTTAATTGTGTAATTTTTTTAATTTTGTAACCTAGTTTTATTATTTATTCGCAAATGTACACCCTCTTCCATCCACAAGCAAATGCTTTTAATAGAAGTGTAAAATAAATTAAAACAGTATAAAAAATACGTATATATATAAATTAAAATCAATATCTAAATAAAAATAAAAAAGCAACAAAAATGAAAATTAAACAAAAAACAGTAAATAAAATAATATTTTTTGCAAAATAATTCATTAAAAAACATTATTATTATTTTTTACGTACACAATTATGTATGGCAAATAATCTGGCACACCACTGGTCTCTGGTAGTCAGCCTACAGGAGATGCGTATAACGGACATGACAACAATAATGTTACGGCTGGGAACGTTATTTGTGGGATGCGGTGTTTTGTACTGGATAATAACAAAGACAGGGGCCTTCAAACATTGTATTCCAAATTATATACATTATGTTAAAAAATTATATAATATAAAGTTCTTAGGTACAGGGACGTAGATAAAAAAAATATTTTAATACAAATATGTTTTTGACGAAACCTATCGTCCAGTTTATCGCCTACAAACTACTTTAGAAGAAATAAAAATTTGTAAAAAAATAACTTTCTTTTGTATACTTTTATTTTCACCCACTACAACGTAGTTCTTAGCGGTAGTACCGTTACTTAGCGGGTGAATCAAATGTCATAAAATGTGGAGAGAACAGCTCATAAAGCAAAGGAAATGTCAAGATATTTACAGCGTAAAAACATGATACAAAAAAAAGATATATAAGAAGTGTTTTTTTTGTTGTATTTGGTAATGTGAACCTTACTGGATACTTTACACGTGCTGGAAAAGCAGTAGACTTAAAATTAGTTTGAAATAAAATTTTAAAATTAAAAATTAAAAATAGTGGACAGAAGAGACATCTCTGGTCAGTTTTGTATAGATTTTGCTCTGCAGGTGAGTGATAATGAATTACAGTCATCTTTGCATTAATCAGATGGATTCATCCGAATTATATCGTTTTTCAAAAGAGGTCAATTTAAGACTAAAGGAGTAAAATATTTTTGTCAAAATAATAAGGCAGTACTGTTGGAATTACAATGTGCTAAACATTATTATTCAAAATTCTACTCTCTTGAGAGCTGGTTGACAGATTATAATTTCATGGTTCAAATGCAAATATTATTGTGCCGATTTGCCGTCCGCTGCCAAATTTGAATATCAAGGAGCTAAACTCAATGCGAGTGATATTTTTTGGTGAGTCTTCTGTTTTCATGTATTTGGTGGCTAGATTATAAGTTGTTACTTCTCCTACAGAGTGAATTTAATAATCAATCCATTTTTTTTCACAGGGAATTTAATTCCCTGGTGGTCTGTGTGACTACAAGCCAGATCATCACCACGTGCTGAGGCCTCCATTTTACAAATTAACTATTGATCCGGTTGTGTATAATGTGTAACTATGTATGTAAGTATATTTTTAATCTTTTCAGATAGTTTTTATTCTTTTAAGATTTTTTAACCCATGTTTGAACTTTGTTTGTGAAATGTTTTTTGTCTCCCTCGTTTTTAGTGTCAAGTGTAAGAATGTTGAATTCTTTTATTGCATGATATTTGTGGTGTCTTTTTACAAAACGTACGCTTTGTGACGGAATTTTTATGCTTTGTATGTACGCTCGTCTAACTGGTCTATTATTCTTAGTTTGTGTTTGCTGAAATTTAGTTTTTGGTCAAAAACGTACTTTAATCGTATTTTTATGTATTTTTGTCGTATATCTAGTACGTCAATCATGTTAAATATTTGGTCAGTGTCATTCTTTGTTTTTTAAGTGTTTTTTTTTATGGTAGTTTTCTGTGTAATTTTCATTTTTTTTTTTTTTTTTTTTAATACATGACTTAGAGGGTACATATGTTTTTTGTGATATTTCACCCTCCATGCTAGGGATGACTCTGTGTTATGGCAGGTGAATTTTACAGTTAAAACAGAATCTATACATTACTATGATATGAAAAAGAAAAATAACAAAAATTATGAAAAGCTAGTTTGGGTTGCAAGAAGAGAATGGAGAAGTTAGAGAATTATAAGAAGATTATAAGATTTTCATTTTTCATATTTATAGATCAGACTAATATGACTGATAGCTGAATTTGTTGTTCCTCCCTTTTCCGTATTCTATAATAGTTTGAGTTTAAAAACTTTCTTCTGTTCTGGAAAATGTGTATTGTTTATTTGTGATGTATTCTTGATATGATGTTATTAAAGACATACAGTCTTACTAAAAAACGTAGTGAAAATTTTTATTCAATTGATTTTATTCAAACGACCGTGTATGTGAAAACATTACTAATAAAGAAACTGATATAAAATAGTCCATTGAAAGATATATACATATCTATTTATATCTAGGTATATACTTTCTCATCAAATTTCTGAATATTTCCAAAGTATTTTAAATGTGTGATATATTTATTTTTTGATGACGTCGCAAAAAAAATACTAGATTAAGAATCAAGATAATATTTTTTTTATGTTTTTTGAATTTGAAATAAACTTTGATATTTATAAACGTTAATATTTTAATTTGAAATATGAAAAAAATTGGAAAAAAATAATAAATTTTTACTCCAAACATCGAAAAATTGAGAGAAATGTTGAAAATAAATTCCTTTTATTTAGGGAATCTGCAAGAAAACTGTAAAACTCACTTTTAATCACGTTTATACAATACAAAATTAAAAAATATATACTATAATAATTCTTACATGGTTAGATTTTGATTTCATCGTAAGCGCAATGAAAAAGTTGTTTCATATTTACCTGAACATACATAAAATATTTGTGATATTAAAAAAACCTATTTTTTATAGAATTCTTATTAAATTCACGGCCGTCAATTTAAGAATAATGGGTTCGAAATAACCTAACTTTTTCAAGTTTCCAGTTCTTTCGAAGCCCAGTTAAATATATATTTTTTTTATTTGAACCAACTCATATCAAAATTTCAACAGTCTTTATACAATGTGTAACAAAAAGACCGTTTAACGAAGTGGTATTTGAAGTGGTTTTTTTTAGAAGTGTCAAAAAATCAAATATCTATCAACTTCAAGTACGACACTTTGCTTGAAATGGCTTTAGCTGTCTTTAGTGATCAAATCTGAAGAGCCAAGTACTCCTCCACCTTCCTCTTCTCCATCTACTTCCCTTCCCGATATCTTCAGCCTCACAACACACCCCAGATGGGGATGCCACAGTCTCACTGGCTCCTTGTGCTGTATTCACATATAAAAAGTACCGTGTTTAGGTTCTGTAGACCCCGAGGCTGAGCCTGAGTCTGACAATAGGTAGCCCATAGGTTGCAGCCTTGGTACTTGGGTACTGAAAATGACTCAAGAGTCAAGAGTCCTTTTCTTGGTTCCTGGAAATAAGTCACTAAGATGTTGCAGCCGACTCCAGTTTAACTAGGTTATGAGACTGAGAATGCTCACAAATGAACTGGCACTCTACGCTATTGACCAAATTCTGGTAAATGCGTTATGTATTCCACGAGTCAAAAGAATTTTTCACATTAAATTATTATGAGTTTTGAAAACATTTTCATGTATATCTGGCTCCTAAGGTGCATGATGGGTTAAAATAGAAACGCAGTAAGAATAAAACGAATCCTCTTGAGAAGCAAATTACAGTATGCCTGATAGAAACTGGCAGAAAGGAATCGGAATCGAATCCAATCATTGTTTGAATGGAGAAAGACACAAATCGAAGAAGAGATAATGACCTACTATTCCGTCTTTAACCCTATATTTATAAAATATATCACCACCACAATACGAGCATCTGCCTTGTTTCGGGCATTTTAATAAATAAAATACTAAACAATCGAAAATATACCTTTTTACCTCAGACATTTTAATATTTTTTATATTCTGCACCATGATAACAATAAAGGGACCAACGCAGAATTAAATTCCGTGGCGAATCGACTGCATAGTTCAAGAAATAAGTAGGTACACCACAGACGGATGTTGAGAATCAACTTATAGCAAAAAGCAGTATAATTTTATGCCATTCATGTTATTCCTTGATATTTGATATATAATCTGGATTTATATTTATTACTAGCTGAAGTCCCTGGCATTGCCTAGGCCTTACATGGAGTTTCTCTAAATCAGATTTAGGCAGTTATTAATTTTCATCTTACGTTCGTGCAAAATTTCATCATTACCGGAATAAAACTGTAAATTTGCATAAAGATCATTCCACGCCCGCCACAAATACACTCCTTTTTATATAAATAGATAGATAATACTCGTACATTGATTTGACTTATTGAGCAACCGGTTCCTATAGTAACTCGATAAAGAACCGGTTCCACATTGGTCTCCGTTTACTGGAACCGCAGTTACAATAATTTTTATCAGGTATCAACTATCTTCACCAAGATTGGAAGCTTTCTACATCTCCTTGATCGTTTGATTTTGCCATTCAGATATTGACATTTTCACCAAATCCAGGGCATAAATTGAGAAAGAAAACTGTATTTTGATTATCGAAATCAACACTTCGCCATACGGAATCGGAATTCGAACCTTTTTTTATATTTGCTCACTATGACAAAGAAGAAAACGTACTGCCAAGTGACGAAAATAGTTAAAGACAAAAAGCAAGCAAGTAAGAAAAGATTTTTGTATTCCCAATTTAGTATATAAATAAGGCGAAAGAGAAGTTTTCAATTTGTAGTATATTTGATTATTAACAGATGCAAACCAAAACATGTTAAGCTTTTGTACGGATCGATAAAACCACTGAAAACATAATCTCTAGAAATGTGAACACCAAAATATCAAAAAATAATAGTAAGTAAAATGCACGTCTATCAGACTACTCAATAGAATGAAAACCCAAAACTCACCTCAGTGGCAAAGTGTTAATTGTAAGGGAAAATTGAATTAACTCTGGGCACACTGACACGCACATAATCCACTAGTTTGTCACTTCAGAAAATACAGCAATAATATGTGCATTAGAAAAGATTTATCAAGAATTTACTATTTAAATTAGATGTCCGCTAATTACGTTATGTAGAAACATTGAAAAAGGAAGTTCAGTCATTTGAGAAATGGAATCAATTTTTTACGAAGGTGTTATTATAATAGAATTTTATCTAGTTTTCTTTATAATCAAGTTTCACATAAGAGAGGAAATGCAAGTCTAAGAATAATTTCACTAGTAATTAACTGAATAAATAAATTCCTTTCGCGAAGTTAATAAAGTACCTACTATGCTTAAGGTACTAAAACTTGACTTGGAAGGTGCGATAAGAGATTCGTAATAATCAATTTGTTCTTTGAGTGTTCTATTTCCAATGATGCAGGAGAGTATTAAATTATTTTGGTATCGTAAATTTTTTCATTTTATAAATATATGTTTTGGTCACTATAATTATAAATGCTAAGAGTTCACGTTTCAAACAAAAATCCATACATTTGTAAAAATTCTTATTAAATTCGAACCAGTGGTATTTTTTTAATTTGAAAACTCACAAGAGTCACAACAACTGCTCCCAGCCGTCTGGAGCCGGTGAGACTATAGCATGAGAAGGAGATGGAGAAGAGGGCGGGGGGGAAGTACTATCATTCCCAGTTTGGGAAAGCAATCTTTTTTTCTGAGACTGGAGGAAGTAGGGAGGCAAGAATGTGGGAAACTACTTTTAGGTAACTTTTTATTTCAATTAAATATGTTTTGTTTTATACAAGGTGTTGTACTTGTAATCTTTTCCCCGTCCCCCCTATTTTCTTACTAACGGATTAACATTTTGCTCGTTTGATTTGGCTCTTCTCGCGGTTTATCAACCCTTCAATCTTAACGAATTAATATGTCACGTTGTGTCAATTTTTTGTTTCGACAGGGATTAATTCATTGAAGGATCCTTTTAATTGGTTGTGGTAACTTTGGTTCTTTTTAGATGAGGCGTGTTACATTCTGTATGGTTTAAAAATAAGACAATGACCGACTACCCTGATTTTAACTACCTTTTCCTACCTTGTTTGCTCGCCCAAACGTTTCCGGTTGCTGCAGTTGATAATGTGCTAATATAATGAGACAATTAATTACAAATTAAGTACATGAAATTCACTATAGACAATTCAATTCAAGATGCACAAGATTCTAAGTTAATGATTTGACTATGGATTGTTAGTTTTGTGAGTTATTTCTATGAGTAGGTATTTTCGGGAATAGCTAGAGACAAAACATGTGTTGCTTTCGATTGGTCTCCGTCCAAATCCCACCCATCAACGTGACCAGCTCGAGAGCAGCCAAGTTGATGGTCCAATCCCAACACCTCCAGAAATGAATTGAATATCGCTCAGCGACAGATGAGATAATGACATGTTTTGCCTCCTGCCGGAGGGTGATGAAGGTGGAATGTGGGTCCTTGGTGGTAGCTGTTGATGTTGATGTTGATGACGAATGATGAAGATTCATCTTATACCGTTAGGTACAAGGGACTGCTCCGGTCCGGTGGCATGATAGCCTGGTGTCAGGAACCATATGGGTCACGTGGGTAGCGCGAGGTTTAGGTCGCGTCAACCTCCCCCAAATCGATGATGAGTTGAGCTTCGCCAGCATGCCGAAAATTAGGAGTCCACTCTACTAACCTCAAACATAAACATATACTGAAGTGGTTTGCATCAGCAACGTCAGGAGTTCGGGAGTCCCGTGAACACCCCTCTGGTTTACGCTCGTAAGGATAATGATGAATTCAGCTTCAGTTTGTTCGACTTCGCCTCTGCAGTCACGCTACTCCAAATAGCTCCTGGCTCCAGTCTATACAGCTTCTCGTTCCAGTAGAGGTAATGACACATATTTATCATATGTACAATACAAAACATACTTCAAGTCTTTCGTCCACACTCAAAATAGTCATGTCAATATTTAATTTGGATGAGGGCGTCCATCCGACATAACGAATGTTTCCTAGACGGGAGATTTTACCCCACTTCAAAGTCATGGTCATTCGCTCTATCGTTTGTCACCCTCCGTCCGCTTCAAATATCAAAGAATGGTAGAAATTGATATCCTCGACTTCCGGCGCTAAGGATCAGGGATACTGGAATCATCAGGTCGTGAATCTGAAATCATCCGATCTCCGTCAGCTCAAACGGTTTCAGTCGGAGTCAATTTCCAACCTAATTCTGGATGACTTCTCCTCCTATAGTGGGGTAAGTACTTATTGGATTTGACAGGAAGGACGTCAGAAATCGCCGAGACAACTTCATATTCGTCACGATCCCTTCGTTCTGTCAGCGAGAAAATCCTCCTCACACGCCAGCCAAGAATAGCATAGCCCTTATCCGCTTTGTTCCTTCGTCTACCAGCTAACTCAAGTAGGAAAGCCCACTAGCAATTTTCGTTCCCTTCGATCTGAACTCAGTGAAAGCGTCCTCTCACCAGCTGAAAATACTCGAAACAGAGGTCTATTCCAGGTGACTATCTAAGGTTGGTCCGCCAACACCTTCGACAGAAACCGGTGCTTGTACGGGAATAACTCAACCACACCAATAGCAGGGGAAAAAGCCGGCGCTGCTATACTAAAATAGACGTTATATCGGTATCCAGGGTTATCGACTTTGCTAACACAAGAGTCCCTATTAGGCAAGCCAAATTACAAATTTCGTTCCCTTCGCTTTTGTCGCTTTGGTAAGATAGGACAGCCTACGGAAAATTCGTATACTTCGTCCCCGTCAAACCCATGAAAAATTAAAATCTCGCTTGATAGAATAGGAATGCCAGACAGATGCACTCTCTCGGCGACTAGCCTCGATCCGCTGCGTTATTCCGATTCAAAAATGAATTAAAAGAGCGATGTTTGAATAAATTATATTTAATTAAATATATTTTATGAATTCCGTATAGAATAAGTTGAATTCCCAAGGAGGATACGACAACTCATTTTCAAATAACAGGCATTGAAGCATTTAATTTACCGTTCTATCCGTTACTATAAAACACTGCATAAATACAATGGTTTGTGTTCTTTAAATTTTGGCGCTAAATATAACTACTAGAGAATTATTAAATCATTTTAAACTCATAAACAATGTCTATTGTTGAATGATCTTAAGCGGCTTCAGGGTAACCGCTCTTAGTCCTTTTGTAATCGCCAAGACCCGGTCACTTCAACGCATTAGGTGATTTATGGCCTCCCTTGCTAACAGGTCCGGACCTATAGTGCTCAAGTTAAATACCCTTACTTCAAAATACAATTGGACTATTCGGTTTACATTAAGGAAATAAGTGTTAATAATTAGATTATAATAGACTTACCGATACATCTTAGTGTCAACAATCCAAATAATTATAAAAAAACAAACACAGTCACATGCAGAAAACTCATGCTGTTAGAAAACCGCACCTTCTACACTAAAAGATTTTAGCCGTGTTTGCGTCCCGACGATTAATTCTTGTTGACGCGCTTCTTAGTTTTTACTAACTCGACTATCTTAAAACGCTGACCGATCCTGATTATTCCTGACCGTCTCCCACCGTTTTCAAAACCTGACTATCAAAACTGACTACCCGCCCGCGCTCCTTAACCACGACTATCGACTTGCTTCTTCCGACCTTCAACGCTGACTGTCCCGACCGTCTCCCCGCGCTTTCAAATCCAGACTCCCAAAAACAGACTACCCGCCCGCGCTCCTTAACCACGACTATCGACTTGCTTCTTCCGACCTTCAACGCTGACTGCCTTGACCGTCTCCCCGCGCTTTCAAATCCAGACTCCCCCTTCTCAAACCAACCCCCCAAATCACCATATGCGATTTCTAATTTATGTTCTTTTGAATTCTGAATGCTTTTTGTTTTCAAAAGACAGAAATGCACTAAAGGAACACATCAATTATGGCCCTAGAACCTGTCACATTAATTTTAAATCGTTTCAAAACCAATAAATTGTTACTTCTCCAGTAAAGTCTAATTCTTTGTTCAAAGGATGAAACTTGACTACCCCCAGTCCAGCGGCGTGTTGGCCCACCAGCATTTTGGCTCGGCTTACTATTATCAACCACCATCACGGAGGTCTCTGCCGATACAGTGCATGTTCCTATTTTTTTTTCTCTACCCTAATAAATCTAAACACTTGTTTTAAAATCAGTTGTCCAACATCTGGTAATCTCCTATGTCGTGAGACCAACTGAAAATTTCTTTCCCACCATAATAAATCAACAATAAAAAAAATTTATCCCAGGGCGAGTCCATCACATACTTTATCATCCAAGCAGAGAGTTCACTTGCGAAAAACATTTTCAAGAGTTTAATATAAATTCTCCTCATTCCTGGTAACATTATACCACAGTAGAGTCCATGGGACCCGGCAATTTCTTTTCACTTGTGAAAATTTTAATATCGCAGATCCGTTATTTAATAATCATATCTAGCTACTTTATTCAACATGTTATAAGGTACGAAGAAATCTCAGTGTTTCAAGACCAGATATCAAGAGATTTTCGCTCTATTTTAATGAAACAGTTTTTTTTTAAAATATTTTCACAACAGTCACGTCTGAAAATTATAAAAGCTTTTTTTATTAGCGCGCTAAGATCTTTTTGAATGCATATAACGGATCCCCGTTGTTGCGGCGATGCGCTTTGCGAAATTCTACAGCTTGTATAACCCCAAAGCAGATTACCGAACTTCAGTTTGATCTCCGTGTGCTGTTCCTCGAACTAGATAAGTGAACAGGGGTATTTGTATTCAAGTCTACAGAACGGACAAAAATACGATAGTGCAAGGAGAATTGATAATGGGATTATCTATTGTCGTGTAAAGCTACAAAATTAAAAGTTAATCATTTAGTTTTTTATTAAATAATTCTCTTGGATTTTATATTCTGACATGTACAAACATATATCATTTTATTCTCTCACTCATAATTCTTTTACTTTACACTCTTTCTGACGTGTCGTAGCACAATTTCGGCAAAAATAAGCATGTAGTTCTGTTATACAATTTTTTAAGTGAATCCCAAAGAATCCTGGCCGGTGGCAGTTTACTCCAAATTGCATCGAATGTAGGACTTTCTGTCCTAAGAAAGAGTTCATACATAACATACCTGGTTTTTCAGAAGAAAACCGAACGGGAATGAAAACATTAACAATATTCTGTAAGCTGCTCGTATGGGCTGCAACTTTAAGATTTTATTTTTCGTACGAAGCAATTAATGACGGTTAATATAACATCTAAGCTTGATTCAAGTGAAACCGGTCGATATGAAAAATAATAAATAAAGATCGTGGTTAAACACAAAGCGTTTCATTTAAAAATATATAAAATTTTATTTTATTCAATAATCATTTAATGCATATTTAATCAGTTTTACCTGCTACCTGGTAGACGACAGACGTGAGTGCCTGTACACTAGCTGCATTAACACGTTGAGATCCGAAGTATAACAGTTATTTTTATTTATTTAGAGTATTAATCTTACGCTCGTAACGGCAGCCCGCACGGTACTGTCTTCGCGCTCCCGTTACACCGCAACGTAACACTTTCATGACGGTAGAAGAGTTGTTAAATACGCTAAAAAATGAAGTTCAAAAAATACAAACCGTTAAAGACTCGAAAACTAAAACAAATATCGAAAAAATTATTATTGATCTTGACAATGAAGTGAAATCTGAAATATTAAAAATGCAACAACAAATAATTCAACTACAAGACAAACTTATCGAAAAAAACGACCAACTGGTGGGAAACTTTGAAAAAATAATGAAAAGCGCATCAACACCATCCTATGCACAGGTATTATCAACAACCAAAGTCACTCCTCGAGAAGAAGAGAGATTCTCAATCATCATTTCGTCGACCAAAAATAATGCTAAAGCAGAAGAAATTGAAAAGATAATAAAAAAAGAAATAAATTTAAGCAACATAAAGATAGGAATAAATGGTTTGAGAAAAACAAAAGAAGAAAAAATAATAATATCATGCCCAAAAAAGGAATATGCAAATACCTTAACCGCCGAAATAAAAAAACTGAATACCGATTTGGTGGTAAATGAAATTCAAAAGAAAAGACCAAAAATAATAATAAAAGGATTAAAATCCAATCTTACTGAAGACGAAATAGTTTGCGGAATAATTACCCAGAACGAAGGAATTGAAGATGTTTACAAGGAAAGTGAAGACAACAAAATCACACTTATAACGGAGATAAAAAACACAAACATAAACGAAAAGCAGCGCCAGTTCACTAGCTACATCATGGAAACTAGTGGCAAAATGCGAAAAAGTCTCCTTGCACTCGGTAAACTAAATATACAGTTTCAACGAGTAAAAATTGAAGATTGCGATCCACTGACTCAATGTTTTCATTGCTGTATGTTCATGCATACGGCTAAAAGATGCCTACACCGAACCAGCCCTCCAATTTGCCCACACTGCATGGGCGATCACATCCTTTCAAAATGTCCGGGAAGAGAAAAAACAGTACCAGCATGTGTAAACTGCACCAGACAAAATTCTAAATATGGAGAAAAAAACACCACGGACCACGCAGCCAACAGTATTAGGTGCAACTATAGAAACAAAATGCTGAAAATTGCGAGGGATCGCATCGATTACGACTAATGATGCATATTATTAATTACAAGTGTAACGAAAACCTAAATAATATGCACAATATTTCAAAAAAATATTACGAAAAGCCCGCCCGCAAAGTGTTAACACGCAGTGATAATGTACAAGCAAACACATATAATATTATAATTGCAAATGTGAAGTGTATTCCCAGCGCCAACATTATTGTTAATTTTATTACTACCTCAAAATGAACGACTTTATAATAAACGCAATAGATAATTCATATAAAATAGACGAAAGGATTTTTGACACGGTAAATAATACAAACGATTTTATAGATATAAAACCTACAGCCAGCCTAATAATAATACACATGAACGTTAGATCTTTGGAAAAAAATTTCGAAGAATTTCTAATAACTATTAAACAATTAAATAGACTTGACTGTATAATACTATCAGAAACGCATTCATCGAGTGAAATTAATTATAATATACCGGGTTACTCGTACTATGCAACAAAATATAAAATTAACAGAAATAGCGGCGTCGCCATATTTGTATCAAATATTTACGCTGTCACAAGTGTAAATGAAATAATGGTGAATAATGTCAATTTATTAAACTTGGAGATAAATTTTATGAATTATTCATTTAATATCATTGCTATTTATCGGACACACTCTTCTGCTATAACCACATACATAGAAGAATTAAAAAAAATATTACAACATCATAGAAACAAAAAAACAATACTCATCGGAGATATTAACTTAAATATCGCTAATGACTACTCCTCTAACGATAAAGATAACTATTTAAATATGTTAGCAGAATTAAATTACATTTCATGTATAAATTCATACACCAGAAACATTATCGGACAACGACCATCTTGTATCGATCACATATTCACAAACACCAAAGATATACAAAATATATCATCTGCGGTAATTAAAACATCTGTAACGGATCATTTTGCATGTATATTTAAATATGACTACAAACATCAAAACCTCTCATTACCAACCACAACGGCCGTTAATAATACTGATAAATACAACTATAGTATTAATATAAATTCTCTCACTAAAATATTAAGTAACGAAAAAGAATGGCAAGAAATATATCAATGTAACGATGTAGAAGAATGCTGCAAAATATTTGATAAAAAACTGAGTTTTCACATAAATGCTTGTAGAAATATTAAATCTAACAAAACATCTTCAAAACTAAAGCCAATCAAACCATGGATAACTCACGGATTAATCATCTCAATTAGACACAAAGAAACACTCTACAAACAATATACAAAACAACCGGAAAATATAACATTACAAAAACATTTCAAAGCTTATAAAAAAAAACTTACATATCTAATAAAAAACACAAAGGATGACTACTACAAACAAAAACTTGAATTATCTGGAAATGACAGTAAAAGGATTTGGTCCATCATAAATGAAATTGTCGATAAAAAACATTTAAAAAATAAAACAATCAACAATGTAAATCATAATGATTCAAAAATCTGCTGTAAAGATAAACCTCTAGAAGCCGCAAATGTATTTAACAATTTTTTTGCTAATGTAGGAAAAAACCTCGCTAAAAAAATCCAACAAGGCCTTACCCCAAATGACCCAAATACTACAGTAAATAATGAGCATAAATTTGAATTATTTCAACCAACAACACCAGAAGAAATTGAACAAATTATTACAGGTATGAAAGGAGGTTCTGCCCCTGGTTTTGATGGGGTCACAATACAAACACTGAAATGTATAAAATCACAAGTATCAAAACCATTAACTCATATAATCAATACAAGTTTTCAAAGCGGAGTTTTTCCATCCATGTACAAACAATCTGTAATTATACCAATATTTAAAACCGGCAATCCGGAAGAACCAACAAATTACCGCCCTATTTCTTTACTATCAAACATTGCAAAAATATTTGAAAAAATTGCCAAAAAAAGAATAACTCAGTTCATAAAGATTAATAATATAATTCACGAAAATCAGTTTGGATTCATGGAAAACAAAAGCACAAAAGACGCCATTGCTAAATTATCTAGTACCATACAAGACGCTTTAGACAAATCATTAAAATGTGTTGGTATTTTTGTTGATCTCCAAAAAGCCTTCGACAGCATATCTCATGTCAAACTAATACAAAAATTAAAGATCGTAGGTTTTAATGACACAGCATTAAGTTGGCTAAAAAGTTATCTTCACCAAAGAACACAAGTTGTAAAAATTAATCACGCATCTAGTCTACCACTCACAAGTGATTTTGGGATACCACAAGGTACTGTTTTGGGTCCTTTACTTTTTATCATGTACGTAAACGATATTTTCAAACAAAACCTCAGTGGAACAGTTATATCTTACGCAGATGATACAATTATCATAATTAAGGGTAATGACTGGAAAATTGTAAATGAAAATGCAAATAATGACATCCAAATCCTAAAAAACTGGTTCGATACAAATCTACTTACAATTAACGCAAAAAAAACAGTTTATATACCATTCACAATAAATAAATTCAAAACTAACCCCAACATTCATATAATAATACACAACAAAAAATGTAACAAAGATGTTTGTAATGAATCATGTACCATACTAAACCAAACAACTGAAATAAAATACCTCGGTGTAATTGTAGACCAACATATGAAATGGAACAGACACATATGTGAACTTGTTAAACGCATTAGAAAATGTATCTATATATTCATTAGATTAAGAAATGTTCTCAAGATAAACAACCTGAAAAAAGTCTATTACGCACTAGTCCAATCATTACTTCAGTATGGAATCATTGGGTGGGGAGGTGCATATGAAAAATTTTTAAGCTCTGTTAAAGTGGTACAAAAACTAATTATCAAAGTAATTTTGAAAAAAAAACCAACTTTCTCTTCAGCATCATTGTTCAAAATTTTCGAAGTACCAAAAATTGAAGACCTCTATAAAAAAGATGCAATATTACAAATATATAAAGAAACTGTAGTAAAAAAACTTAAATTTAACTCATCCTTAAGGCATAATTTTAACATCCAAATTCCTCTATTTTCAACACAACAAATGCACAATAACTACATTTACAAAGGCATAATATATTTTAATAGTCTTCCCGAAGAAGTGAAAAAAATACCAGATTTTATTTTATTCAAAAAGAAGGTCAAATTTATCTTTAAAAAAAATTAATATCACCTATCAAATGTTATAACTTCAATTCATGTTTCAACCAAAATTAACGTCACAATCCTCTTTTAAGTTTTTATTTATTATACTGTAATAATGTTAATTACTGATATAAACATGAAATAATTGTCAAATAACTCCTACGCCAAGCTCAAGAGCTAGCACTCTTCATTGGAGTAGAAATTCAACAACATATGTTTTACACTATTACTTATTTTTAACTTATTTTATGTACAATGTAACAATGTTATAAGTTAAACAATAAAAAAAAAAAAAAAAAAAAAAAAAAAAATTATAATTTTTGTTAATAAGTAACAGTGGAAGAAAAATGGAAGAAGAAGTCGATCCTCACGAGTATATAAATAAAGCCAAGAAGGAAATAACTAAAATGACCTCGTTATTCGAGAATCACGAAAGAAACTAATACAGAAATCTCCAAGAAAATAAACTCTATCATGGAAAATATTTCGCATATGGCGATAAATCTTACAAAACTAAAGGAAAAAATAAAATGCTGAAAATAAAAAATAAAAGAGGGACACATGCGTCGGCTTTAAAATCCAATTACCAAGAAACTGAGAATGTTGAACACTTCTCTATTATAATAACACCTCTAAGTACCAACCAAAATCAATATCAAGTCAAAAAAATTATACAAAATAAAATAAAAATATCTGCTCTGGGTATTGGAGTAAACAGTTTGAAAAAAATAACCAACAATCGATCGATCATAACTTGCCCTAAAAAAGAAGATGCAACCAAACTGAAGAATAAAATTAACAAAATTTCTAAAAACGACATAAAGGCTGAAGAAATACCAAAGAAAAAACCATGTCTAATTTTTAAAGGTATTGAAACGAAATATACCAAAGGAGAATTCCTAGATGACCTTATTTCCCAAAATGAAGACATTAAAATAATTGCAGAACAAAATCTAGAAATATTTTAGGTGAAGGTCATGACTGAGAACAAAAAAAACAGTGTCATAACATAATTGTGGAAACCAACGGAATTATGAGAAACGTTCTCACAAAGAAAAAATGTAAAATACGTGTAAATTTAGGATTTATCAGAATATATGTCGAAGACTGCAACCTTTTAACACAATGCCACCACTGTATTAAATTTGGACATACTGCACATAATGCCTAAATAAAACAAAGAATCCAAGATGTATGCACTGCGTCTAAGACCACCAATAGCGGGAATGTAAATCTCCGGATGTGCCAACGTGCCAACTGTTGGGACTCCAATCTAAAGAAAAAACTAAATTACCCAACCGATCACCCACCAAATAGTGAAAAATGTAAGTTTAGAAATTACAAGTTAAACATTGCTAAACAAAAATCGATTACGATTCAGAACAAACTGATGGTACCCATAAATAATCCATCCACCATATTAATTAAAAATTGATGATTTCGTATCAAAAAAAAAAAAAAAACATTTAAGAAATTTGGGAATACGAATGTACAAGCACTAATACATGTAATGATTTTTTCACCTCCAATTTTAATGGTTTATTATAATTCACCAAAATATTCGAAGTATATCCCTCAATTTCGATGAGTTCATTATTAAAATCAATAATTTGAAAATTCGGACCGGACTGCATAGTGTTAACAGAAACTTTCACAAAATGATGAATCAGCCGCCCATAACCTGCCAAACTATAATTACATCCCGACAACAATAAACATTAATAAGCATAGCGGAATTGCAGTGTTCATTCAGACTAAATTCAGTATTGTCGTTATTTTAGAATACCCGTTATTTCTTACTAACTGCATTGAAATTGAAATAAAACTTGATAAAAGTATTTATCATATAATTGCCATTTACAGAACACACGAATCAAATATTTCATTATTCATAAACCAGATGAAAAATATTTTATTAACACTACAAAAATTAAAATCTGTTTCGTTGCTGGCGATTTTAATATTAATATTAATGAAAATTCAGAAAGTGCTTTTAAAAATGAGTTTATAAACTGTATGACTGAATTTGATTTTAAATCATGTATAAACAAAAATACTTCAGAAATTTACGGGCAAAAATCTTCCTGTTTAGATCATATTTTGGTAAATCTAAAATTACAAAACCTGTATAAAATTAAAACAATGGTTTGGCAAACCAATATTACCGACCAACACACATGCTTATGTTTATATAATTATGAAATGAAAACGGAAAGAAATGTCCCAGTTACCAAAAAAAAATAACAAATTTTTCGATATTAGAAAAAAAATTAAAAGCAGAAACTTGATATACAATATTACATTCCGACGATGTCGAAAAATGTTCAATATGTTTGATAAAAAACTTAGGGATCATATTGAAAATTCTACGACAGTGTACTTATTACACACAAATTCCAAATTCAGACGTCTAAAACCTTAGGTCACTTGCGGTCTTAATCAATTAGAGAAAAAGAAAAATTATACAAAACTACAATTAAATATCCACTTAATGAAAAGGCGAAGACCTTTCTCAGAAAATACAGAAATAAATTAACAAGTTTAATTAAAAAAAGTAAGGAAGACTATTTCAAAAAAAATATTTCTACATCAGAAAACAATCTGAAAGCTATTTGGAAAACGGTAAATTATGCAATCGAAAACAAGAAAAAAAATAATACTATTAAATATATTAAACACGAAAATAATATTATAGATGTATCCAGAGACCCCAAAAAAACAGCAAACACTTTTAATTATTATTTCTCTAAAGTAGGCAATAGTACCAAATGTACCTATAAAATATATATCATCTACCTAACTAGAATATATTAAAACACACGGAAGTCTTAAATTTAATGTAACTTGAGATAAGCTTTCAACACTTTAGCCGCCATGTTAGTTCAGTATAAACTAACTAAACTTTTAAAGACTCGCTCCACATCTTCGATGCAAATTTTATTTATAGTTAAAATTATTAGTTAGAAGAACTCAATAATTAACATTGGTATATTTTAAATAGAGCCGGTAAGATACGCTGAAGTAAAATAAAAAATAGTTTGAAGATACTCGAGAAACGTGTGATTTACGCTGTTCAATTTTTGGTATTTTTAAAAATATTTTACTTGACAAAAGCGGCCCTGTCAGTACAATATAAAGGCAAGGGAGCTATGTCGTCAGTGCGGGGGGGGGCTGCAGGAAGCGATTTGTTAATGTGGGGTCTTGAAGAGGCCTGGATTATACGAGGAAGGAAAAAATAAATCCTGGTAGTTCGTTCCACATACGAGCAGTCTTAAACAAAAACGATTAGATGAATCAGCCCTTTCTCATGAAGCTAACGTCAACTCTAAACGGGTTTTTCGTTCTTGTATATTGAGTTTCACGAACGTGCACCGGTAAAATCCTTAAAATACATGCAGAACAGACTCAGCACGCGCACACTGCGTCTGTGCATTGGAGATGGTAATAGGTCTGTGAACAATAGATAAATCAGACGGACCGCCCTCCTTTGTTGGGCTTACATGAAATTTGTATAGGCTGAGCAGCTGGTTACCATTGAAGACTCTGTGAGCCTTTTTTTTATTTTTTTTTATATTAACTCCACACAGGAGGCCCTGAAGAAAATAATTTCCCTCAGGGCCTATGTCATCTTTGGAGATGCTGTGTGGAGGGTCTTTTTGTGGAGAGGAAGGAGTGAACATGGGTTTTAACATGAGCCTTATGCAAGACGCCCTGTTTCTTGGTAGTCAGATATACTAGGGCTTCTATAGAGCCCCGATACTTGAGCCGATCTGATATACCTACTCTAAGCATTTCAATGGAGTCTTTATTGGAGACGGTACTTCGATCGAATCGGACCACACATTTATTGATCTGCCCTGATAATCGATATTACAAGGCTGTCCAAAATTTTGGATAAGACGGTGAAAGAAATGACTTAATTCCCCAAAGGTCATGCGAAAGACAGCATAAGGAAGTTTATGATGCGAACAAACAAAATCGATATTTATGTAATGTATACATTTTTTACATTACATTGTACAGAGCCAATGGGAGTATGACATCCCTAATTGGAGTAGGTATGTTGTGAGGCTAAGAGGAGTGGGGAAGGGATAGAGATGGAAGAGAAGGAAGGTTGGGAGGTACTTGACTAAGCGGTCTCTCACTTGCAGGATACTGAGAGCATTTTCCACTCTGATTTTATAAAGGCATTTTAGTCGACCACCAATCAACGAAAATTAATATTTTTTTATGAAAGAGCTAAGCTTACAAGTGCTTAAAATTACATAAGTACACTGTGAAAGATCAGATGTACTTTTTTTATGCTTCAAAAGCGAAAACTTCCGCCTCTGAGGACACTGCAATCAACAGAGCGACTGCTTCTATATTGACCACCGACATTTTCGTCACTTACAGATAGTGCAGCAACCATATTTAGACACCTTTTTTTAAATTGCCCTTATGACCTTTTTATACTTTCTTCTACCTTAAATTTGTAATCTTTTCCGTAATAATATTATATCAGTGTATCGTTATAAATGTTTTATGGAGAACATGAAGAAATAAAAAAATAGATTCCAGAGTGGAAGATACTCTCAGTATCGCCCTTTTTTAAATTAGCTACACACAAGAAGTCCTGAGGAAAATCCATCAGCGCTTTTGTCGTCTTTGGTGATGCCGTGTGGACGGTCTTTTAAAAAAAAAGTAAACGAGAAAGTTCTGGAAAAGAAAAAAGTATGCGAGGTGGGTTTGAATCTGGGGGTCAATCTGTCCAGGAATAACGGACGTATGAATCAGAGTAAGGCTGTAGAGGTCAAAAGGTCTCCTTCAACCGGCCTCTCCCGATCCGAACCGCCACGCAGTAAAAGGGCAAATGCATACGCCGCTAAGATCTAGACTAACTTCACCCCCATGAAACCTGGAACCCCTGCTTAGTCACCAAACGTAGCAAACCACTTCGGGTGACCTATGGCAGAGGTGTTAGTTATCCAATAAATGTTTCTCGGGTCAGCAGCGCACATACCCGCCTCTCAAATTGTAATTGCCCTGATGTAAAACCACCATTCAGTATTGAAACTGTGATTGTTGACCACATCTGAATAGCCAGGTACTTTCCCATCTTTCTCTTTCCCACCTCCTTTCTCTCTCCACTACATTCATCTTCACTACCAATATCATCCAATTGGGGATGCCATAGTCTCACTGGCTTCCGACGCTTGAGAGCATTTTGGAATCTCGTGCACATAAAAAAATAATCTTTAGACCACTAATACGAAAAGAATGTTCAATATTAGTTTGATTTTATCTTCCGTAGCTTCCACGCACTATTTTCTTTTCCACTTACATAACATTATATTATTAAATATTTATCTTCTTGGAAACAATCTACAAAATGTTATTTTGCTTTTCTTGGATGTTTTTTTTCATTCTTATTTTGGCCAATTTCATTTCAGATTATAATGTTTGACGTAAGACCAGATGATACCATACTTTGCTCGAGAAGACTTGATTAAATTAAATTAAATTTCGTTAGTTTTAAATGTGAAAAAAATAACCTCCATTTAGTTTTTTCGTAGGTTTTCAAATAATTTTTTTTCGTAGAATAACATAAAGTTCAAAAAGTCTTTTCATAAAAGTATGGGTACAAAACACAACAAACTTTTTATAAAAGAACAGAGTTTTTTTCTCTAATACATACATATAATGTTACTCGTGGTTTTAAGAGTTTGAGAGTGTTGCTAATTACAGATGCTTTAGCACCAAACGGAAAACCGATAAGTATAAGGCAACATATGAAAGAGACCACTGAGTATTAATGAGACAGCATGATATAGGCCAGTGCAATTAGTGCCAAAAGGGGGTCGCGATCGTAGTTATTCCGGTAATCACAATTTTTTTTATATGTTTTATAAAATCATCCTTTGATTTTCGTTTTTGGGGTGTTATGCCGTGTTGCGTCCTCCTTCCTCACTCCTAACTCCTTCTTTAGCCAACGTTTCGGACAGCATTGCAGTGTCCATCATCAGGGCAGATGTGTTATTTGAGGTTGTGGTGAAATGTGAGCTTATGTATGAGGTTGTGATACCGTGTTGCCAGCTCCAATCCTCTGAGCAAACATTAACTTAGTCTTTGCAGACCTCAGACAGACAGAAAAGCCAGCTTTTTTTTTTAATATTAACCCCACACAGAAGGCCCTGAAGAAGATAATTTCCCTGAGTGCCTATGTCATCTTTGGGGATGCTGTGTGGAGGGTCTTTTTGTGGAGAGGAAGGAGTGAACATGGGTCTTGAAGAATCCCATGTTGTAGGAGGGAGGAAACACAGAGGCCGGCAGTTCGTTCCACAGCCGAGCTGTTGAACTTGAGAACGAATCGTAGAAGCGACCCGTTCTCATGTGACAAATCTTTGATGGGCGGACATAACAGTATAACTGCATTTTTGACCATTTAACGATTTATATGAGAAAATGTGTCTTGTGTATGCCGGCATCAATGGTATTAACAGTATAGTTACACCAGTACTCAAAACATAATATGTTACTACTACAATTATTTGCACTTTTGTATGGTGGCAATGAGAAATCAAATTTGGAAAATTTAAGTTCATAATTTTCGTCAAAGGAGTAAAAAATAACCAATTCAATTTATCCAGGCTACCCCACCCACCAAAGATGCAGTCCAGCAACACGCTTCAAGAACATACTTGCAAGTGCAGACTTGGCTTGGTAGCTATAAAGATCCAACTGAATGGGGGTCGAAAAAGGATGCTGTTGGGTTACTAACTCCAGTATTAATGTTGAAGGAAGCTGCACCTCAGGCCTTGCTGAACTTTATATCATGTCAATGCAAAAAATGTTGCGTTGGAAAGTGCACCTGCAGAAAGTCGTGTTTGAAATGCTCCCTACTCTGCATTCATTGCAATGGCAACTCCGGCGAAAATGCTGTAGAAGCCTTCGTTGATGACAATGACGAGGAATATTTTTATTTTTATTTATTTATTTAACGCCCTGAGGGCTTTTACATGAAGGTGGTACAATTTTAATGACAGACAGTTTTGAAACATAGAAAAAAATAATAAAAATAAAAATAATAAATTTAGTAGCTTGGCCTATTTTATTGGTCTTCCCATTGGGAATATATGGCGACCGATATGCTGAAATAGGCCATCTACTATATTTATAGCTAGGTCTGACACAGGCATGACGATTGTTGTCAACGTATATGTTATTACTATAATATTTGTTAAAGAAAAATAAAATCAATGGATGCCAAGCTTAAAACACTTTACCTCTGTTTCAATTTTTGGCCTGGTTTTGGTGGATTTGAGCATGAATATGTAATACACATAATGAACATAAATCATATTTGAAATTTTATTTTCTACAAAATTAGAGTCAATAAATTTTTCACAAAATTTTACTGGAAACGAGGTATTTACAAAAAACCACACCTAGTCGCGCAAAAACTTGGTTTTTCAAAAATATACGCAGCTTTAAGACTTTCTACCTCGGTACCTATTAGAGATAGAAAAAATTTGTCTTCAAAAAGTTGTAGGCAATTTTATGTTCTATTATACTTTTTAAAATACTTTAGCCGAAACTTGCATTGGAAATGAGATATTTGGGAAAAACTAGATTTTGGCGCGAGAAATTGCGGCGCGAGCACAGGTGCGCCAAGGTTGGAAACTCAGATTTTACATCAGGGGACAAATTTATAAAACATATTAAAAAAATAGGAAAACCGAAATAATTACGATCGCGATGCGCTAATTGCACTGGACTGATAGTGAAAATGCAATAAAAGCGTATGATTGCTGTATTCCCGGTTTTTAACACATTACCTTCCGAGCACGATAAATAATCTATCCCCAAGGTTCATTACTACAACGTTTAAACAAGAAATTTTCTCGGTGATCAATTGTATAATAATTACGTGACTGCTGTTAGCTTATTTCATTATGTTTTATTGTTATTGTTACAAAAGGGTAAATAGAATCATATAAATAAGTCGTCTAAGTGCGGTCAAAGAGCATTTAAAAATTGCCTTGAACGCTTATCACAATTAATAATGAGAAACTAAAATACTTTATAAACATAATAATGTCATTAATAAATTTGATTTGCATCAATAAGTTGTTATTCAGTATTCACGTAAACGAAAAAAGGAATAATTTGTAGTAGTTAGACAATCGGTGTTCTTTTGCAATATTTATACTGGCTATTTTCATGAATTTATTATATTACTAGTATGTATAAGCATAATGGATAACTCCAAAACATTTTATTTCCGGGATTTCAAATAATAACAAAGTCAATAGGAAGTAGGGAGTACTTTGATAAAAGCTTTCCAACCTTTACCGTAATAATGTAACTCGAACTTCAAAGTGAAAGACAACAATAAAAATAAATTGTTTGGGCTTTCCACCCTTTGAGTTGAACTCTTCGGGTAAATATGGTTTTAGTACACAAACAACCAGTCGCAGTCGAGGTTAGGTATAAAATATACTAGTAACGAATTTACTTTTTAATACAGGTAAATCATATTATCTTCTGAATAGGCCACGTGCATTTTATGACGATTATTCTACTAAGATTACAAAAATTTACCTTAAAAGATTAGAAATTTATATATTTTTTTAAATAATAAAATAAATAAATCTCTTTTTTCACCTTGTGACGTCAATACATAAAAATTACACGTCTTTGATATATTTTTTATAAAATTCCACACTGATTTTCTTTTAAATATAGCATAACTCTTTTCCGTCCTTTTTGAAATCTACGCAAAAATATATAATATATTTACCATTACATGATATCGTGAGTAGTTTATTTATGATGACATCATTTACTTCACTTGTGCAAACGTTGTTTTACAAAATTATAAAGTAGTCTTGTGATGAAATCATATTATTTGATCATTCAAAGATGACACTGCATTTACCGCGCAAAACTTATGTTATAAACGGTCAGTCGCGAACGAATTTTTTACACCCGCTAAACTGCCAAAACAATTTTTCAGCAGGTCAGTTTAGCAGTATTAATATATAAATAAAGCATACATATAACGAGAAATCACAATACTTAAAAAAGATACAGAAGAATTACTTAAATAACTACGAAACAGAAACATATATAAAAAAGATACAATAGAATAACTTTTAAAATACTACAATACAAAAGAATGAAATACAAAGACAGTCAGTTGTAACACGGGCAAATTACTCGTATTCATATATATAATACATTGGATACTGTTGACGTATTCAATGTATTTTGCCCGACTAATAATACTTACTACGCGTAGTAGTCTTTCAATAAGCGATCGTTTGTCATTAATATTTAAAGGCATTATAGTATAAGCCGTGAAATAAGGTATAATATTATAACAAGGGTTGCCAATATATAATATGTTATAAGCCGTATAATAAGGTATAATATTGTAACAAGGATTGCCAATATATAATATTTTATAAGCCGTATAACAAGGTATAATGTTATAACAAGGGTTGCCAATATATAATATGTTATAAGCCTGTTATTGGGTTTATAAAAACAGTTTATTTTTAAACAAGTTCTGCTGTATAATTATTATTACGCGTGACAGCTGTTTCGCCTTCTGAAGGCATTATCAAACTGTCTTATAATAATGTCTGATAATGCCTTCAGAAGGCGAAACAGCTGTCACGCGTAATAATAATTACACAGCAGAACTTGTTTAAAAATAAACTGTTTTTATAAACCCAATAAAAATATTATTGAATATATAAAAAATAAAAAAAAATAAAATGGAGTTCTACAAATTAAACTTAATAACAATAAATATGTTATAAGCCGTATAACAAGGTATAATATTATAACAAGGGTTGCCAATATATAATATGTTATAAGCCGTATAACAAGGTATAATATTATAACAATGGTTGCTAATATATAATATGTCATAAAATACCCAAACAGTACAAATTCCCTACAAGATCCTTTACCTCAAAATTTAAACAAAATTCTACGTAAGTGAGTTTATTTTTTATTATCTAGTCATTTTCGGATTTTCTTTTTACTTCAAGCTTAAAAATAGAAATTTGTTTCATAATTTGCTTCGAGAGAAAACCAAATTATAGTTTATTTTAACTAGTAATTGTAATATTGTTTTCAATATGGTTGGAAAATTAAAAAAGCTCTTGTAAATTATATAAGTTCCATCAGTTCTCATATTGTATAATCCCCGCATTTTCCACGCATCGCAAAATACCCAATCGGCTTAAATTCTCAGAAATTCCCCGCAATCTGCAGATATTCCCAGTAATTGGTAATTTGTTTTCAACTGGCTGGCTTTTTTTTAAAGATTTTGGCTATTTATTAAAAAATATCGGATTCATGAATTACGTCCCGTCTTTTCGGCTTATGATATAATGGTCCGATTTCACATATTTCAATTTTAAAAAAATCAGCGTGGTTTCAAAATACTTTTTTTTGTGAGCCGAAAAAAAAAAAAAAATGTCATGTAAGTGGCCTATTCTAAAGCTATGTACACACGTAATTCATGCTCGACGGTTTGGTTCGATCGAACATGTTGACTTGGAACCGAGCTTGTTTTTGCATTCACACACTAAAGCAGCTCGACACAAGACAACGTAGATAGACCAACAACACGCTCAGTCAAATCGTAAATTTCTGTCAAATGTCGAGCAAGAATTACGGCTATTGAAAAAAAAATGTATCAAGTAAACGTCTCGATATCAAACAAAAACATCCAACAAGAAAGTACACACGTTTATACATGTTAGAAAGAGCGTAAAGACATCGAGCATCAACGTGCGTGGGTACACAGCTTAAAAGAACGAGAATGGATGTTGCGATCTTCGAAAATCATCGTTACACTTAAAAAACCGAAATTAAAATTGCTAATAGAGCAATTCTATACAGGTCTCGTGAAATTTGAAAAAACTGACACTTGCCCTTTTAGAAGCCAGCCACAACTTGGCACATATAAATATCTAGTTCCTAGCGCATTTATTTGATAGTTTTTAGTAGCCTTCCGTGTTTTATGCGATCTAACATTTTGTCCGTAGTAACTATTGTTGAAAATTCTTTGACGACGCTATAAACTGAGTCAAATAACGCCGCCAATGTGAATTTTTTACTAGTTATGTGCAAAAATTCCGGGAATTTTCTCTTTGATGGTGGAAGCCGGGAGAGTGTCGGAATAAAGAGTTAGAATTCCGGGCACTACAGGAATTTTGGTTGGGTTGGCAGCCCTACACATGACCCGATGTTATATGTGTAAGCCATTACACTAACTAAAAATTTATGACTTTATTAATTAAAAAAAAAACATTGTAATAAATTGTCAAAATCAACGTAACTGGTTCATAAGAGGGTAAGATTTTTCTGTTTCAGATTTGCGTTTAAAAATCACTAATATTGTCTTCAATATTCAAATATTATAATTTGAGGTTTTACTCAATAAGTTATTCCGAAAAATAATAATTCATTTCTAGACTTGCAGAAAAAGTCAATAGATGTCGCACATTAAAAATAAAAACAATAAGATAGGTTTATCTATAAGACGCTGTCTAGGATTGCATTTAGTTCGGGTTGAATCTTGCGATCATAAATAAAGATAGTTGCCAATAAAAATGTGCGGTGAAAAAATGAAGACAACGTTGGTAGTTCATATTCGAAGTATGATACAGTTAAAAGCGACCGATGAGGATAGGGTCCCATTAGCGCAGTTGGTAGAGCATTGTCCCGGAAAGACAAGGGTCCTGGGTTCGAGTCCCAGATGTGACCGTTTCCTTTTCTGATTTTTCTGTTTCAGATTTGCGTTTAAAAATCACTAATATTGTCTTCAATATTTAAATGTTATAATTTGATGTTTTACTCAATAAGTTATTCCGAATAATAATAATTCATTTCTAGACTTGCAGAAAAAGTCAATAGATGTCGCACATTAAAAATAAAAACAATAAGATAGGTTTATCTATAAGACGCTGTCTAGGATTGCATTTAGTTCGGGTTGAATCTTGCGATCATACATAAAGATAGTTGCCAATAAAAATGTGCGGTGAAAAAATGAAGACAACGTTGGTAGTTCTTATTCGAAGTACGATACAGTTAAAAGTGACCGATGAGGATAGGGTCCCATTAGCGCAGTTGGTAGAGCATTGTCCCGGAAAGACAAGGGTCCTGGGTTCGAGTCCCAGATGTGACCGTTTCCTTTTCTGATTTTTCTGTTTCAGATTTGCGTTTAAAAATCACTAATATTGTCTTCAATATTTAAATATTATAATTTGAGGTTTTACTCAATAAGTTATTCCGAAAAATAATAAAAATTATTTTAATTTTATTTATCTTCATCTGAAAACAACCAACTTTATTTTATATGAGAAAGGCATTGTAAGTGCTAACTCTCTCACTAGATGGCGTCGAGACAAATTTTCTACATTTTTTCAGGTGAAAAAATGTAACAAGCAGTAATTGTTGAATGAAACACTAGTATATATTGAATTATTTCGCGAATAAGAGATAAGCCGCCATAGCTCAGTGGTCAGAGCTGTCGACCGGAAATCGAAAAGACACGGGTTCAAGTCCCGTTGGCGTCATGTATCTTTTATAAGGAGATTTTTCAATGTGGATGAGTGTTTCAGGCTAATAATTATTGCTTGTAAAATAATTGTTACCCTTTATGCAATGCATAAAAAATCTTGTCTTAAACATTACTTTACAAAAAAAATAATGGTTCATAAGAGTCTAACGCAATTTTTTAAGGTGTATTAATTTTATGGAATTCCTTTAGAATCAATGGATTTTGAGTTTTTATTACATTCTTTGAAATTGTTGAAGTTAGGAGACAGAATTATATATTATCAGTTGGATATCCCTGGTATATTATAAATGTTGATTAATTTTTATGTTCCTACCATTAAATCAAGGTATGTATTATTGTAACAAATATAATACGGTTTCAGGCTACAATTCTGTTATAAATAGATGACACACCACTGTTAACTCATATGCTTTGTTAGCGGATGTCTTCAATAAGCCTCTATCGAAATATAAATCTTCACTGATTTAACATTTTATCAGTGCATATTTTAAAGAGATCAATGCATAAAAGGTTTTCTGTTTTTGTTTCTTCTTTATTTCTTATAATAACATTGCACTAATATGCATTATTTTTCTTGTCAACTTATATAATCTCCTTGCGCCGTTAATTGTAAATAAGTAAATAAATCCACACAAACATTGAACAACAACATGAAAACCTGATAATAACTTCCAAGCAATGTAATATAAACTATATTTATTTTCTTGAAACGATATGTCAACTTCGGAGAAATGTCATAACACTAGCTTGGTTTTAAAAGCCAAAGTAATAACACCATCATCACAGTAAGATAAAAAACTATTCCACAACTTCTCATAAGCGTCATAAAATTTTTTAGCAACAATCGCATTCCTGAATTTATAACGCGCATAACGAAGGTTTATTTTCCAGTAAATAAGAACCTTAACGAGCCAACATATTAAGTTTCCACGCGCCCAATGTCGTTTTTGTGAACAAAATCCAATGCGTGAATAAAATACATTGAAATTCAGATATCCACATTATTCTGAAATACTCTTTCTTGAATTTTTTAGGCGTGGAGGCAGTTTGAGGGAAAATAAATCTATTTTTTCAACCCTGTGTATTTACACACCCCTCGAGGTGATAAACTACCCTCTACGGAGACGACTCAATCGAACATGCGTTTAAAAAGCGAATTGGAACAAATTTCAGATCAAAAAAAAGTATTTGCAGTTTTCATTTTCGCAATTAAAACATTCTTTAAATTCATTAAAGCGCCCTTGAGGTGTTTTTGCACAAAAACGGCGCTATACAAGTCATCCAAGTATTATTATTATTATTATTATTCTCAATTGTAAAAAGTTTGTTGTCATTTGATTCTCGGTAGCTGATTTGTCGTTGGCAAAAAAAGCTTCCAAATGAATTTACAGATGACATTTTCCGTTTTAACAAAATCAAAATTTCACTCTAAATCATTTTTTCTATATAGGTAACAGCATATTTATTTATATAGGTAACCACATATTTATTTTTGCGTTTCAAAACTTCGACTAATTAGATGTAACCAGTAAAAGTAAGTTGTGAACGTCTTCGTGTGTATTAAAAGCTAAGCATTGAAATAATCGATATTCTTGACCCATTTAAACTTATAAATTAATTGAAACATTTTATATTTATATTGATTGCTGTACATTTAAAATTATAATGTTTTATGATAGACAGTTTTAAAATGGCCTTGAAAGCCGAAACAGCAGTAACAATAACAAAAAACAGAAAATCCTTGCAGAACTTAATAATTATAGTATTCAATTTGATTTTAAATAAATTTAAAAAAAATGTTTTATGATATTTAAATATTTTTTTTAACGAAAAATCATCTCAAATGATCTGTCTTTAAGTTTATTGTACTATTCAAGTAAGTTTGAGAAACGGTATTTGTATTGTTTTTTTTTACAATATAATTTTTTGATGAACATTTAATAGAGACTAAGATTTATAAATAATAATATAATATAATGTTTGGCTTTTCCGGAAACTATAGAACATATTATATCGGGATGTTCTATATTAGCACCGTCCGAGTATACATTTAGGCACAATCAAGGTTTAAAAATAATTCACCAAAGTTTGGTAATTAAACATAACCTGATTGACTGCTGTAATATAATACCATATTGTGAATACCAACCATATTCATTTTTGGAAAACGAATTTTATAAAATATATTATGATAAAACTATACTTAAAGACCGAACGATTAGTCATAATAGACCCGATATAGTTTAAAATGACAAAATTAAATAATAACTTAAATCATTGATGTCGCTATTCTAAATTCCTGTAATTTTCAAAACTCTGTTAATTAAAAAATAAGAAAATACACAGATTTAGGAAATGAAATTAAAAGAATTTGGCATTCTCATATAAAAATATAACCATTTGTTATTTCGGCTACTAGCATTATAACTAGCTCTCTCATTAAAAATTTAGGCGTATTAGATCTATCAAAAAATGTATATATAAAGATGCAAAAGTCGGTCATTTTGAATACTTGTACGATAGCAAAAGATTTTTTTAAATATTTATGCTGATGGATCAGTAGGATTTATAGGCCCTGTTAGAAGTTCTACCGAGCCGAACCCTCTGATATGAAAATATCTGGAGTCGGTGAATTATTTTCCCATTTGATCTCTGGTGAGTTGACGTGTTGTTCTTGTATTGTTTTGTATTTATTTTACTTATATAATGCACTTGCATAATGTTGATTGACTAGATGATCATTTGTGGAAAAGTGTGTGGAAGGGTTTAGTTTTTCCTATGGGGAAGATTTATTCCCGACATAAAGTCGGAAATCACTCAAAACAATCAATTTTTGATTCTTGAGTCCAAAAATTTTGTTTAAATTTTTTTTAAATTATATGTAGGTACTAAAATACCCACCTATTTAATCATAAACCAGAATGTTTTTGCAACTGTTGAATCCTTGATCTGCGTGAATTAATGATAAATCCAACTTCACTTTATAGATTAGTGTGGATTCATGATAAATCCAACTTCAATTTATAGATCGGGGTGAATTAATGATAAAGCCAACTTCACTTTATAGATGAGGGTGGATTTATGATAAATCCAACTTCACTTTATAGATCGGGGTGAATTAATGATAAATCCAACTTCACTTTATATATTAGTGTGGATTCATGATAAATCCAACTTCACTTTATAGATCGGGGTGAATTAATGATAAATCCAACTTCACTTTATAGATTAGTGTGGATTTATGATAAATCCAACTTCAGTTTATAGATCGGGGTGAATTAATGATTAATCCAACTTCATTTTATAGATCAGGGTGGATTTATGATAAATTCAACATCATTTTATAGAACAGGGTGGATTGATGATAATCCAACTTCACTTTATAATATGTTTTCCAGGTCATTATTCACTGACACGTGAGTAACTCTAAAGTAACAATGCCCATATATGTATGTTTATTTAGCCAACAAAAGAAACTACCTACCTCAAAACCTTTTTTTATTACAAACTGTAGGCTCAGAGGACCCATTAACTAGCCAAAATGTAAGATTTTTAAATAAAATACATTTCGGTAATCTTAACTCAAGAGACCACTCTGAGTAAGCAGCTTGCTTTCAGTGATACTAGAATATTCACAAAGCGCCAGGTCAATAAATGCGATGATCTCCAGACAAATTCCTAGGAATTCATTTACATCAATGTGTAAAAAGATTTATGCGAAACCTCTTTATACTTTTAACTAACAAAACTTTCTTCAGAAATGAAATCTTCAGATGTGCGGCAACAGCGATATAGAATAACCTACCACCGTAAAAATGTATATCTGACGTAAAAAAAGTTTTTTCTGTAACATATAAAATAAAGAAATCGATGGCACTCACAAAAAACCAAAAGCATTAAACAAATAGCCCGTTGGATTGAAATACATTATTAATTCCGGCAAGAAGTCCAGTCACTCCGAGATGCACAAGATGAGATGGAGCAGCGCAGCAGAATATGCAATGTAGACATCCATGGGATTCCCGAAGCAAAGGGCGAAAATTTGATGACATTAATAGAAAAAATAGGATAGGAATATAGTTCATTTGTCATTATTTATTCCAGTCACTACTGTTTTCCTCTTTAATCCCAACTTGTCAATAAATATTTGTTTCGATACGTTGTAGATTTTGGGTGGTACTAACAATGTTGATGTTGTTCTTATAAACCTAAATTTGACAAACAACCTTCCGGTTGACACCATGTTGAAAGGGACGGGTGTCTAGAATGATTAAAATATTATCCTTAGTAAGGACGGGTTGTTTCGGAGAATCTGAACAATTCATCAAATTTCAACGTTCATTTTGAAGTTCTGTTTTTATTTCAGTTTTGTCAAGCAACTAACCTACAATGATATAAAAACAGAACTTGAATAAATCTTTCACAGAACCCAAAAATGAACGTTGAAATTTTATGAATTGTTCAAATTCTCCGAAACAACTCGTCCTTGACTGCAGATGTTTTGGTGTTGACGAATAGTTAAATCAAAAGCTTTAAAAAAATATTGGAAAGTAAGTTTTTATTAAACAATGTGGAAGGGCATAGAATTTGAATTTTTTAGAATTAATTCATTTAAAATTATACATAATATAATTGCGGCATATTACATTTTTGAATTTTTTTACATTAACCCGATACAGGAGGCCTTCAGGGCCTAGTTCATCTTTTGGGATGTGTGGAGTGTTTTTTTTAATAAAGGAAGGATAAGAAGAGAGTTTGGTAGGAATCTAGGGATCAGTTTGTTCAGGAATGACGGACGTATGAATATATCCCTCTAACTGAGGCACAAAGCGATGGGTCAAAATACCAGCTGGAGAGGTCAAAGGGCTTCCTAAACCGGCCTCTCCAGATCTGGCACGCCACGCAGCTGGTGGAAAGGCGTATGCTGAACGTACCTCACTCGATATACTCGGGCAACCCTGCTAATTCACCAACCGTAGCGGATCACTTGGGGTGACATGTGGCAGAGGTTTTGGTTATCCAATGAATGGTTCCGGGGTGGCGGTACGGAAAGACAATCTAAGTATAGCCCTTGTAAAAGACCACCATCCAGAATTTTCATTTCAGTTGTTGAAGGTCAAAGTGGATAGCTGAGCTTATTCTGCCAGTCGACGATCGGAATTCACTTGGTTCAGCATAGACGTATCTCCGGGGAACTGATAAAGATGTGTTTTGGTGTTTTAATTTGTCTATTTTTACATACTCGTAGTTCCGAACTCTTCAGACACCATTTATGCAGCATATCCGCACAACGGTTTAGGCTGGCCGCATACATACGTTTTCCGTATTCGATTTCCGAATTCGTTTTCCGTATTCGGACATCCGAATGCACGGAATCAGTAGAAAATACATTAACTGCCGCACACGTTCGTTTTAGTTCCGAACGAAACAAATTCCTTACGCACGTTCCGAATGCAAGCCGGCGCGTTCGGAGAAACCGAATGGAAAAAACCTAATAACGTCATGTGGAACGCAGCTCTTGCATACATTTTGTGTGTGCCGACGCAAACGTTCGGAAATTTCCGTTCAGTAATTCAGTGTTGCCAACGGATCTTGACCTAATATCACCGTTTCTCATACATAAGGTAGCGTAAAGTAGCCGAATTTGAAGTTAGGTGGGACATGATTTTGTGGGGGGGGGGGGTGGCTAGAGAGTTTCCAAAAGATAAAAGTTGTCCTCAGAAAATAAAAAAAATCATGGGGGGGGTGGCTAGAGAATTTCAAGAAAATATAAAATTTGTCCCCAGAAAAATAAATTTCTTGGGGGGGGTGGCTAGAAAATTTCGGGACATGTTTAAAATTGATGTTTTTGAAGTAGCTTAATTGGCGATCAGTCACCTTTTAGATTTTTCGGCGCCGATTCTCGCTCTGAGTAGCCTAAATGGCGATATATCGCCCTTGTTGGCAACACTGGTTCTGACGTTTATACATTCCGAATGAAGAAAAACGAACGTTTGCGCTAGGCTCACGGAATTTCGAATACGGAAAACGAATTCGGAAATCGAATACGGAAAACGTATGTATGCGGCCAGCCTTAGATTGCACCGGATGCGGTTTGGTGAGGACTACGTCTTCCGAGGGCGAGAGAACTCTGGCGGTTTAATAGTTGTTCCCACAACAGGGTAAATGTTTTTCACGTCCAAAGTCTGCCACTGAGTTCTTCAACATTCTTCAGGGGAGTGTCGTGATGGAAGCATACTTTTGTCGTCATTCCAAAAAAGGTCTCCTGGACAGGAGGCGGCTAGCCGTGAGGTTTGCAAGATCATTTTAAAGTCATATTTAAGACCTTTCTGCATTCCCTGAGGGTTGTTGCCTCTCGTCTTACAGTATGCGATGCAATATTCAAGAGGACAGAAGCCATCGCAATGGTTGGACGTAAGTGTTCCACTCACTGTGCGCACAACAGTATCTAGTTTAGCACGTAGCAAAATTGAGTATTTTACTAAATTTTGTCTAACCAAACTAACTTTTGTCCTCTGAAACTATTGAGTTTTTTGATTCGATTCTTAATAAAAAAATTTAAGATGTATGATTTTATATTTTTACTAAACACATAAAATACCCTGTGTACACAGCATCCCAAAATATGACATAAGCCCTGTGGGAAATTATTTTTTCAGACCCTCCTGTGTGGGGTTAATGAAAAAATATGCGAGTAAACATATTTAAACTTCGAAACTGAGGTTGACTGTACGGGAAAAATGAGCAATTCTGTTGCTTTTTAATTCGATTTTTTAAATTATAATAAACTAATGAAAAATCACGGCATATATTATAATAATTGTAGAATTGATAATTGCGTTTTAGCTAAAAAGCGCATATCCTTGATAAACTACGAAATATGACTTGAAATGTACTTTCTATGCTCGTCTGAATTCTTGACACTTCCAATTTGGAAAATGACAATTAAATAACTGTTACCCGTATTGAGAAATCAGATGTGAGCCCATAAGCAGAATGGTGTCTGCTGAAGATTAAATAATAATAATAAAATAAATTTTATACTATAAATATTTACTTTACCGGTTTAATGAATTGTTGAAATTACCAGTTCCAGTTTTTAAATTACACTTAAATCCTAATCAATTTAAGTTTATTGAACCAGAGTTACAATCATTGACAGACAGACCCGCGTCCGAAATTTGGTATGTTGGATTATGACTTATATACTCGATATGTACGTAACAAAAAAACAATATAGAATATGACATTTTCTTAGAAAAAGATGAAAAATCACCGAATTATAATAAATTATAATTTCCGTTGATATTGATGCAAAAAGCACTAATCTGGGCTAGGACCATACTGCTTTCTAAAAAAATATAATGCAAGCTATCTTGGCGTTGCCATTTTTTAATACCATTTAAATCAATCGCAGGGCCTCTCCACATTTTGTTGACAGACTGTACATGTATTTACACCAGAGTTTTCTTTTCCACATCTTCTTAAGGATTTTTTCGACGTTTTTAATATTTTTACCCATGTATTATGTACCAAGTCGGTGACGGGACCAACTCACAAATTTGTTTTCGCTGCCACAATTTACGAAGATGAATTTCGACGGTGGAACCTTCCTTCAAAACTCATTTCTCTCAACTTTTTAATGTTTTTCTCTGTTAATAAAAGTAGAATAGCTTTTTGCCCGTTGCAGGCAACAAAAAGTAAAAATAAAGTATTCGTGTAAACGGATGTAAAACAAAAAAAAAGTTTTATTGTTTGATGAGGATAAGGCAAGAAGTGAGTTCCTGTAAATATATTTAAATATGTATGGTTGAATGTGGACGAAGCAAGGAGTGTTTGTCAATATTTAGCTTTTTGCCCGTTGTTGTCAACTAATAGGTAAAAAAAATGTTTGATGAAATGTTTGAATGTGGATGAAGCAAAATGTGTGTGCTTAATTTCATGTTTATGATATGATGTTTATATGTGGATAAAGCTAGGAGTGTATACCTATAATCACCTTTTTGTCCGTTGCAGGCAACACAACATAATACGCTCTTGGGATTACGTGTATTTATTTATTTATATATACGCCTGAAAAGGCTTTTATATAGAAGTGATACATGATGCAGTGTACATAGGAGAATGTGTATTATACAGGAGATATTGACAGTAAATAGATGTAATCCATTTTAGAAGGTACAAAGTACACACTTGTAAAATTGTGATTACAAGTATAATGAGAAAATATTAAAAAATATGAAGCAATATTAGTAAAACGTAAGAGTAACATAAAGTAAAAAAGAAATTACAACAACACTACATATAAGACAAATCATTAAAACTAATTTACCAACGCTACTCTAATTTGTAGGATTCAACAAAGTGTTGGCGTAGATTATGCTTATTTCTATATATGGAGTCAATAAATAAATCAATAGCACCCCCATACTTGTTGCCCAGATCATGCATCCTATTGGTCAGTGAGTGTGTCTGATAGTTGGTCGAGTATGTATTATAGAAGAATGTTATATTTTGTCTTGTATTCCTGGTCGGCACATGTAGCTTAATAGTGGCAAGGATAATATTGATGCATATACAGTATTACCGACGGCACTTGCCTACGTATCTACCTAAATGACATAAAATAAAGGAATATTACAGTAATCTTATAAGTTGTATTAATCTTATAATTCAGTTTTCCAGCTACATGTTTGCCCTTGAGGTGATTTTCCATGAAAACGGCGCTGTATAAATTAACCAAACATTATTATTATATTTAAATTTTAACTATTATTCGTAGGCAACTAGTTACTATAGAGTAAAGAATAAAAGCAGAAATGTCTTCCATACTGAATTAGCATAGCCGCACTGACTTTGAGGAAGTCGTGAAACCGTTTCATTTTAACAAAACAAAAAAGTTACGCCACTTTCAAAATCGAAGAGGTTCCTCCAGAACTTGTCCCACATTGGAGGGTTACTCAGATATAATTTGAGGATTTCACTGCCAGTATTATCAGAAATCCTAATTATGGACACTCTAAGGCTGTAGAAAAGTTGGCTAAAGAAGGAGAACCGCAGCACGGCATAAAACCAAAAATAAAATAAAGACAAGCCTTCTCAATATTCTTGTTTTTATATCGTCTGTAATTCAGCACGTTTTAGAAGATTTTTTTTAGATTAGTTTTATACTTTTCAACCTTAAATTTCTTGTAAAACTAATATTTTCTAATAATTTTTCAGATCTTTCACGGTAAGCAATGATGAAGAAACCAATTTATTATAGTTTAAAAAAAACAGTCCATATTCATTACGTTGGTGTTTACGTATCTTGTTCTTGGAAAAGTTTTTAAGATTTTATAATGAAGCATAATATTTTGTTATAGTTATCTGAATTTTTTAAAGTTAAATTAGGTATAAATATAAACAAAAAAGATGAAAAAAATATTTTAATAAAATGTTCATTATATGTTGTATGTTGGAATAGAATATCCATGAGCTAAAAATTCCTAAGCGTTAAGTTTTTCACATGTTTCATTTTTCAGTCGAAAATTTAAGTATTTAAAACATAGTTTTATTTTAAGGGTATTCGAGGATTTTTTATAGATTTTTTGTTGTTTTTTTTTTGTGATTTGAATCTAATTATAGGTTATCCTAATGTAATATGGAAAAAATACAATAGGTACCTTCTGGACTTCTGGATTACACCTGCAGCGATAAAAATCATTTTCTGAAGTTTTGTGGTAAATTATTGATTTAATTATTTTATAAACTCCAAAATAAAACATTTAAATGCATTGTTTGGAGAAGTATAGTATTGGTATATGTATTTTCTGTTTCGGCGTAAAAGATTCGACGAGGGGTTATATATTGGATGGTATTCGACTTTCTACGGTATAACCTATTGACAGGTATTCGAATTTCTTTGATACAACCTGTTGAAAGATATTAGACTTTCTTCGGTATAACATATTGGAAAGTAATCAAGTTTTTACGGTATTACCTATTGAAAGGTTTTCAACTTTCTTCGGTATTACCCATTGAAAGGTAATCGTTTTCTTTGGTATTACCCATTGAAAGGCAATACCTTGCAGAAGGTAATATTGCAATGTTTTAGATTTTCTTCGGTATTATATATTGAGAGGTAGTCGATTTTCTTTTGTATAACTTTTTGAAATTTAAGATATTCGACTTTTTTCAATATTACCTATTGAAAAGCATTTAACTTTCTTCGGCATTACCTATTGAAAAGTATTCAATTTTCTTTGGTATTACCTATTGAAAGACATTCGACTTTCTTTTTTATTACCTATTGAAAGGTATTCGACTTCATTTAATTAAATAAGATAGGCATCTTATCTGAATAAACCAGACAACAGGTAGTCCAATTTACCTGCCTAGCCGACTCGAGGGATTGCCTAAATCTTAACCAACGTAATACTCAAGATGCACGTGAGTCCGTTATTAATCTGTTTTTCCCCTGATGTGTCGTTTCTTGCCATAATATTAACTTCAGTACCCCGGAGCCTAGAGAGAAATTAGATAAGATAATGCTAAGATATTTATCGCCCATGTTTTGTGTTGTTTAAAACTATTAATTTCTGTCTCATATTGTGACGCCATTTACTACTCGATGTATTCAACCCGTTGTAACACAATATGTAGCAGTTCACTTCTGCCCTGCTACAAATTATCAATCTTCATTCAAGACCTCTATGTAGTCTATGAGACGAGTGCTCTATGGGCCTTTCTAGAAGGTAGTTTGAAACTTAATTGCCGAAAGCCAGTACCAATCGGGCAGCCAAGCAGAGAGGACGTGACAATAGATTGATACGAGCAACCGCTCCAGTCGACAGATTGCGGGAGGCGCTCATGGCGGACTTAGCTAGATATTTTTAATCGCTGGTCATCATGTCGATCTTCCACAAATTTACAATCCTTTCCTCAGTATTGTATGGCGCCCATTCCGGTGAACCAGGTTAGATATATAATGTCATACTCAATGTCACACTCTAAACTTTTATTGCTACTATTAAAAATTCCTTCCGTGCGATCAACGAGTTGTCGCGCACCCCTTGATTTTAAGCTATTAATGTTGTTTGAGAGTCTCTAGCTCTATATGATATTGAATAAATGTAAATTGATCAATTTACTTATTTTACTCATTAACATAGCAATCCTCTTGTTGTATATCTATTTATGTTACAACTGCCCAAGAACGGTTGAGATTGTACATGTGTTTTGCCTTACACTAGCGACCAAACGAGTCGATATTAATATCATTTAATAATTCCTGTTATAAATGGCGTACAACGTAATTGTAGCAGTTACAAATGGCAACCAACGTGATTAACTGATAATTTTCCACTGTTACAATGTGTTGTCGATCCACGCCTGAAGTTGAGTAGTCCATCTTGCCGACCACAGGGCTAGTCGCCGGCACTAGGCACCCCCGGGGGGGCTTCAACTCCACGAACCTAACAAGACCATCCATTCATGGAAAGCGACATAAATATGTCACTTTACAGGCAACTCGAATTAAAATAAACTCTATTTAGTCGTCGATAATAAATTCTGCCTTAATAGTTACTAATTAATAGTCCTTACAATGGCGCGCAACTTGCTTAATGTGTAAAAAAACTTAACTACAAATCCCATATATGGTAAATAAATATGGTGTGGTTCGGCCTTGTTTCCAAATTTGAATATTTTCTTATACTTTCACAAATACGTTATAATTTTCCTTCCTCGCCCATTTTTTAGCGCCGCTACCGTAGGTGGTTCGGTTACAATAAGAACATATACTGCTAAAAAAAACCCACAATAGACTGCGCACACAGACCGTTACTCTAGCGAACTTTGCCTTTCTGCGAAGCGTCTAGTTATTTCAATGTGTGCTCTTCGGCGGACAATTGACAACTGATGTTGTAGTTAATTCAAAGCATTCTCGAACCCTCCTCGTGCCAAAAATATCGTCACGTGCTTTGCCTCCAGCTCGTAGAAATCATTCCGTGATTTTACATTGGGACAAGTCTATCAATATAGATATCCAAGGCTAAAACCATTTTCATCTATGCAACGTATGGATTTTGGATGGCGACTTTTCACCGGAGCGAAACCAATAGGTCTTTTATTAATGTAAATTGGCCACAATTATTTTATGTCATTGTTTATTTAAGTTTTAATTCCAGCAGAACTGGGCGGATGGCGCAAAACCCAGTCTGCAATATTACATAAAATAAATTACATAGTATAAATAACTGTTATTAATAACATAACATAACACATCTATTAATTTTCGGTTCAATGCATACGCAAGTACGTACGAACCCGGTTAACTTCGATAATTGGATTTTGATTAATTAATTAATTCTCTGGTATCAGTAAGCGAGGGGGAATGACGCCAAATCGTCAATAGAAAGGCTGGTATTAGAATGTATCAATCTTTGATAGTACGAATAGTTCAAGGCTCAAAGGCAAAATTTCAATCCCTTCCGATTGCAGGGTTATGAAACACATCGTTAATAATTATAATAAATCACCAAATGTGCTATTTATGTTATGTTTTAATTAGTCTGTTGACTAAACGTCTGCCATGGAAATTTAAAGCATGGATTATTTTTAAAATTTAAACATTTAACGAACATTACAAATACTATAAAATAATTCAAACTTATTTTTACAAGCAATAATTATTAGCCTGAAACACTCATCCACATTGAAAAATCTCCTGATAAAATATACATGACGCCAACGGGACATGAACCCGTGTCCTTTCGATTTCCGGTCGACAGCTCTGACCACTGAGCTATGGCGGATTATCTCTTATCCGCGAAATAATTCAATATATACTAGTGTTTCATTCAACAATTACTGCTTGTTACATTTTTTTCCACCTGGAACAACCAACTTTATTTTAAATGAGAAAGGCATTGTAAGTGCTCACTCTCTCACTAGATGGCGTCGAGACAAATTGTCTACATTTTTTGGTGAAAATACTAGAACTTGTCAAATATTAACCAACGGGATGCCATGTATCTTTTATCGGGAGATTTTTCAATGTGTATGAGTGTTTCAGGCTAGTAATTATTGCTTATAAAAATAATTGTTACCCTTTGTGCTATGCATAAAAAATCTTATCTTAAACATTAGTTTAAAAAAAATAATCATTTAAACTTATTTGTCAATTATTAGCAAGATAAAGACAAACGCAGCCAAAACTTACGTCACAATTTTTTATACTAATATTAGAAAGTTTTACACTAAAGCTTCGTAAAGTGGGAACCAAATAGTTGCACTGGCCATTGCCAAGGCCTTTGAATGAGTTTATACGAAAATAATTGCCTTGTTTTGTGGCCACAGAATAAATAATAACGCAAGAAGTGCTCTCCATGCAAATAATATTCCATTTAGGCCAATGGCCTTTCACTTACACTCGCTTTACTTCGTAGACCTCCATCTAAGTTAATATTTGGATCACAAACACACCCTCAATACACTTCTCGTATTATACTTTATTCTATGTTTACGGCCATAAAACTTGAAGCCACAATAATCGATGGAAAATATTCAAATCGAAAATTTTCCTTACCAATGAAACAACCGTACGAATTTTAATGCATTTTTTTTAACAGACAATTTTATTGTTACTTAAAGGTAACTTAAAATTAATTTATCTTGATTATGTCAATGAATGTGCCTACTACGTATTCTCCTTTACACATTAACCTTTCCTCATTTGTGGTGTGTATTTACTACACATTGCTTATAATAACTTTAATAACTCTATAAATATAATAAATTCTGGGTTGAGATTTTAGTTATTCCTCCGTTATACATTAATGCACTGAATTAAAGAAATAATATTTTACATAGTTTACGATTTCAATTAAAATTCAAAGATTTTTGTTAAAAATCTGGAACAAATACACCAATACAATGAACCGTGTAATACTAATACGCGAAGAGTGTGCGAGGAAACGACACGCTATGTCCCGCTTTAATTCGTTATGCGGGAACATGAGACATCTAAACTTCTGCAGTTGTATTTTGATTTAGACCATCGATACCTACGACTGCACAGCTGCCGCCAGCCGCTAGCCAGTCGCCCGAGAACCGTCGTTAGATGTTTCCCTCGCACGTTTCTTTAGCATTTGCCGAGGGTTTTTTCATGTTTTCAGCAATTAAATTACAATTATTATCGCGTTTGATATAAAATATAATAAACATAATCGATTAGCTATGAATGTTCATATTTTTCCGATATTAAATCGCTTAATTTGAGATGTGTATATTGTGTATTGACTTAACAGCACCGGAACGCGTGGATTTTTTTAGCACAGTAAGGGAAAGGTTAAAAAGGGCCAAAAGATTCCAAACTAGTCTAGACTGACCAAAACCAGTGGAACAATGCTTATGTTGTGAGACTGAAGAGAGTAGGGAAAGAAAGGATACGGAGAAGACGAAAAATGTGAAGTACCTGACTATTCAGATCTGGTTTAAACTTGGATAAATCCATTTCAAGCTACGTTTCTATTCTGAAAGGTGGTCTTCGATTCTAAATAATCTACCACACAAACTATGAAGAAGTTGATTTCATATTTTAATCATAAATAGTTTATTTTTCTTATATACTGTACCTAAGTCTTAAGTCCACATTTTTATAAATATATTTGAACTAATTCCACTGTTGTTATTAAGTAAGCTACTATTGAAAAAGTTATCCACAACGCATTTAGCGTGGAAAACAATATTCAGTATTTTTTTATTATTAATATGGATGTCAAGATTAATAAAAATAAGTTAAAAGAAAAATTTAAAATTAAATACAGCGCCTCACAGATGTTCGCAGAGGGAAGGGGGCATGGCTACTGAATGAGTAGACGGAACGAGTTAGCGCTACCGGAGATCGGAAAATACTCTTGTCCAGGCCGTCGCCCAGTGGCAGGGCACACCTCTACACAATAGATGGAGAATTTCCCACAAGCCACTGTAGTACAAGTGCTAAATATTTTATTTTTATTTTGTCATCCTGTAATTTATTCAGATGTTCGCTTTTATGTGGCAGACATAGTTTTACTCTCACTTTTCTGTTCAGCTGAAATAAACAAACATTATTATTATTACAGTTGAATTCAAGCTTAGTTTTTTAATTCTTATAAAATGTATTTTACATTACAATCTTTTAGTTTAAAATATATGTGAATTACATGCAATATTTGTAAAAAAATTCATTAAATAAATATTTAACAACGAATTTCAAAACAGTTAACAGGCCGTTGCGTGGGTGTAGTAAAGATTCCGTCAATGAGCAGAAATAATTTAAGACATCAATGAATTTTCATTTCGATTTTCTCCTCACTGATGTACAATGATATTGAGAATAGCTCAATGATATCGAGAGAGATTTAACATACTTAATAACACTGACTTAGTTTTTTTGCTTTGAAGGTATGTATTTTTGTCAGATAATTTTATTTAATTTTTTTTTTTATTAATACCCCAAACTAGGCAAATGCCCGTATTATGGTGGTAATAAATAAGAAAATATAAAAAAGAAATTTTATTAAGTTTGCCTAATTGAAGTATTATACATGCCTGCCTTCCTCACTTTTCAGAATCGGTAGGCGATATCAGCATTCCATAACTTTCTTTTACCCTTCATTAAATTATCGTTTTAAAAAGTCACGTTTTTTCCATCACACCAAAATACTCCCCCTTTCCACAAGATCCGAATGAAATTCTTACCTTCGCCGAACGGTCTGTAAATCGCATTTTTAAAGGTTTTTCATATCTCATCCCTCAATATCTCACAGATCTCTGCAATCTTCAACATAAATCACTTTTTGATATTCTCATCAATCATACGTGAGTTCAATTTTGCTGGAAGGGTTGGTTGTACAATGTACAGTTCGCAGGGAAAGTAGGTCTGAGTCTCTCCACTCGCGAGGGGTTAATTTCCATACTAGGTATATTTCAAATTTACCTTTCAGAACACATCGATAAAGCAACGACATATTTATTTGGAAAAGAACTGTTCACTTTGAACGTTTGAAGATAAAACACTGCCACAAATACTACAATATTAAATACGTACCTAGTATTTATATGATTTTTTTCTGTTAAAATAAAGACAAACATTCCCGGGTTACGAGTAACGGCGGTTTTGAAGGCCTCCGTGGTCGAGCGGCAAGGTTTTAGACTACGTACTAGGAAGACACTGGATTAATCCCGTCGTTCTCCATTTAATTACATTAACTTAATTGTGATGTTTCACAATTAGTTCATTAAAAAATCAACCCGAAAAAATAATGTTTTTTGTACAATACATCTATTTTAAAATGTCTTACATCTTAAAAATTGGTTTGACTGAGGATTGAAATTTTCTACCCAGGAACTGAAACTGACAAATTTACCAACCAGGCCAAATGCCAATTGGATAGGACCGACATTTATTTCGTTATAAATGCTGTAATGTCATCCGATTTCGGAGAAACGCATTGTGACCATTGGTATCAAAACTGGTCAACTCCACTTTAGGTGAATTTTCAGGAAACACCAAAACAATTGCTGGATTTGACTATTTTTCATACCACAGCCGCTTTTTAAACCGGTTTCTCTTACAAAATATGCGGATATGACTGCTTTTGAAAAATAAGAACTGTTCTTTTGTTAAGAATGAACATAGTTCAATACTTAGTTTATTTTTTTTAAATTTTGGATCTGACCAGTTTTGATACCAAACAACTCATATGTCCGTGTACGAGTATTTACGTGATTGCCACCATAAATGTGTGATATTTGCATAGACTATCGACACATGGGTTAGATTATAAGGGTTATTATATAGGCAGGTATGGGTACAGGTATACCTATGTAAATTAATGCTCTGTCCGCTGAACCAAAAAGATAGGTATTCGCAAATGTGACTTACGGAAGAGTTGGTTGGGATGTTGGCAGCGCTCGTATGGTGGAGGTATTCACAGGCACTCGTATAAAATTGCATTCATTGTAACTCCGGATAACATTCGAATTGACACATTGGTTCTTTTATCGGTAAGGTGTTAACTGTCATTAGATGACGTCGTCGCTACGGCGCCGGCGGTAGATTAGGTAGATTAGGTAGATTAGGTAGATTAGGTAGATTAGGCGGTAGATTAGGTAGATTAGGTAGATTAGGTAGATTAGGTAGATTAGGCGGTAGATTAGGTAGATTAGGTAGATTAGGTAGATTAGGTAGATTAGGTAGATTAGGTAGATTAGGCGGTAGATTAGGTAGATTAGGTAGATTAGGTAGATTAGGCGGTAGATTAGGTAGATTAGGTAGATTAGGTAGATTAGGTAGATTAGGCGGTAGATTAGGCGGTAGATTCCACTCTAAGCAACACTGCGATATAAACCAGCAAAATTTGAATCCTAGCCATATTATTGGTTGGAGCGCAAAAAACGTTCAGCGTTCAGCGCCACGAAACAACGATCGACAACGATTCTATCTGCCGAGGTTTATCGTGATCGAAAGTAAAAAAACTGGGTTTATTTCTGCTTTCAATATTTGCATTCATTCATTACCGAAAAAAAAGTGAAATTACAATCAATATATTTAAAATATAAGATATATATTATGGTGTATTTCCGGCGCCTGGAAGACACCCTCAGTATACAACTGGTGAAAAACCACCGTTCAGAATCTAAAAGTGGCTTGAGCTTCGATGATCAGAACTGAATAGCCAGGTACAGAAAATGGAGCCTGAATAATCTGGAAGCTCTAGAAATAAATGAATCACATAGATTATATTAAATCAATTTATTAAATAAATAATTAGATTTATCGAATAGCCCCATTTTAAATATCTTCACTGTTAAAGATTATCATTTCCTTCCTGTATTTACCTACAAAGTTGGCATAAGATACACCTACAAAACGTGTAACAAAGAAATTTTGGCAAAAAACATACTAACAAAAAGTGTAACAAAGAAACCTTGGCACTAGACCTATCTACGAAACGTGAAATAAAGAAACCTTGGCATAAGACATACCTACGAAATGTGTAACAAAGAAACCTTGGCATAAGACATACCTATGAAATGTGTAACAAAGAAACCTTGACATAAGACATACCTACGAAATGTGTAACAAAGAAACCTTGGCATAAGACATACCTACGAAATGTGTAACAAAGAAACCTTGGTATAAGACATGCCTACGAAATGTGTAACAAAGAAACCTTGAAATAAGACGTACCAACGAAATGTGTAAAAAAATTGCAGGCTCAACACTTATTAACTCTTATTAGTAGTGTCACAAGGTGAAATAATAACCCTTTAAAATGTTAAATCGCCGTGTTTTTACGGGAAAAAACACGCGTGGGTTTAGAAAAGGGTATACATAGTTTACTGCTCCTTAAATAAAAAAACACTTGATTTGAACTTCTCTATCTAATGGAGTATTTGTATCGGGGGTTAATGTCGAACATGCACAAAATAGGTTTTTAGGATTTAGTTTGGGTTATTTTAATAACTTATGCATATTTTCTAACAATCAAACTGAACTTTGATTGAGAAAAATGGAACTTTAATGCATCTTTTATCATCTCTTACCATAAAAATAGTTTATGTGGTAATTAAGTTGAAACCAAGTGCTATTAATATTATTTTGCGTATCAAGCTTGCAGCGGAATTCGACAAGTTTATCAAAAATTTTTGCGCGTGCGGCAATCTATCTGCCTTTGGATATATAGTGGAGAATCTTAAGCGCTAGTCTACAAAGGCTATATGGTGGCATGCAAATCATATATCAATTCTAACTCTACTTTCCTTACACAGACATTAAAAAAATATCCAATAAATACCCACTAAAGGCGCCTATTCAAAATATTCCGCAAGAACAAACACGTAATTTGAATTCGACATCAGAACCAATGTGATAAGATTCCTCGAGTCAGTAAAAAGACAATCGATTCCTATTTCCAAGGGCTTTAAAATCTTTTTGATGTCTTCTTTTCTCCTGATTTGCTTTCCATTACCTTTATTCACAAAAGAAATATTATTCCTTGTATTTTGGAAAACCGAACCCTTGGTTCATAATATTAAATTTATAAAGACTCTGACCGCATTCTCCCTTTATGAAGAGTAGCAAAACCATTCAGTTATTTTAGTAACCCTTTCCATACAAAGATATCGGAAATTCAACCTTTCCGATACCAACATGAGTATCCAAAATCTCCCAAACCGCCATTCTCCACGTAAATCTTATACAATATAAACATCAAATCCCCGCCGCCCGCCTACCACAGACACTTCTACGTAGATATACCAACTTTTTTTTAATTCCATAAGTGCGGGCATTCTAATAAAAAAACAGTTTTGTACTCGTTGGGTAAAACGATGCGTCGAAGCAATTAAAATTTGCAATCTTTTCGCTGAAAAACAATAATTATAAAAAATATTAGAAAAATACATCTCAGTTTTACCAAATTTCGGTTTGACCAATACTCCGAGCACAACCTTCACATGATTTTTATAAAAACCACAGTAATATTGATATAGTAAACAATAATAATGACTCTTATGGCCAGTTATTTCACAGAATTAAAACACTTCAATCAATTCTAAAAGTGTTTTTTCAAGTTCCGTGAATGTTCCATTCAAGTTATGTTATTATTTCAGTTCTGTGAAGCAACTGAACCATTATAATAATATAATGACCTTGAATAGAAAATTAACTTGGAAATTTGATGAATTATTAAAATTCTGTGAAACGACTAATCCTCGACAGGAAATCTTAAAAAAATCCATTTAGCAGAAAATTAACCAAAACCCTCTTTGCTCATGGGCGATTAAATATTTATACACATCACTATTAACTGATAGTCGAAAATACTTGTAACTCGAGCGCTTTGCATGTCGTCTGTTTGTAAATTTGTTCATGTGTTCCTTGTCCGATCAAAACTGTCAAGATGGTAGTACCTTTTTACGAGTTCTCGAACCAGAATAATCAATTATACTCGAGGTCTACTGTTCACAGAACTACAAGTCATAAAATATTTGTAATAGAAGTAAAACGGAAATCATAACGTTACTTTTATAGAAAATCTACCAAATATGCAAATATCTTAATAAAAAATCACAAACAAAACCAAGTGACACGTCCGCACATCTTTATTACACACCCTTCTAATAATTAAATAGTTTTAATTTAATAAGAAAGAACACCAAGTTTTCTCGTTGAATTTGAAAGCTAACTATATGTATCGAACGTCATCAGCATCATCAATATAAAATGTACATCAATTATAAAAAAACACAACAAAATGCCATCATATTTACCACTGACGAAAACTATGTAAAACCTTCCATAAAACTAATGTTGATAAACCTGCCTTACATATAGGTAACTCATGTTTAAAAACCTGCCCTGCCGTTTAACGGTAAATTTTATCGCTCGGACCTAAAAGGCAGTTGTCTCGCTTCAACTCAAGCAACCATCTTACTCTGGCTAGGCAGCCGCTGATTGGCTAAGCACAAAACCTGCTTGAGCGACTCACGTGTATCCAAGAGATTTGTAAAAAAATACAAATTTGCAAGCCCTTCCTGTAATAATAGGAAACAATGTTAACTAAATAATTATATACAAAGATACTAATATGTTAATTAAATAAGCTCGAATAGAAATAAAATATGTTACACGTAAGATAATTATGTAATCAGCGAAACTCTGAAAATGTTACAGAGATTTGACCACTTATCTTGTAGAATATGTCTTATTATAACTAAATAAACAATATTGCGACGATGTGGTTTTGGCAGGGCGACAGAGGCAGATAAGGTCTAATATTATAAAATATTCCTATATTTCTGAGATAAACAGATTTAATCCTACAAACGTGGCGAGCTTCATAGCAAGAAAAAAGCAAGCTCGTTACGGGAATTTCATAATACAATCAAGGGTCGGAGGCGCGGTCCTATAGAATCTTATAAAGGCGCCGCAAAAACCGGTCCCTTCACCATTCCGCCATAAGCCCTGGACCGAGCAACACCTACCGCTGTCCGCTCTGCCTGACCCGCTTCGCTACCTGAGAGCAACACGCTGTGTTTGATTTCAACCCGGTTCCCCCCCCCGCTCCACTTCCGCTGTCTACTGCAACTGCCTGCTGCTGAGCTCGCTGCTCACCGACAAGCCAACGACGCCCAGACGTCGCGGCGCCTCTGCCTCGGGCTTCACTGAGCCTTCCCAACAGCCAGCCTCGGAGAGAGGATCTGCCATTGCCTACTGAACCAGCCAGCGCCCCGCAGAGCCGTTACCGACTGAGCCTGGAGGGATACAAGAAGTTGCACCCGCAATAAAAACCAACCGCTTTTATAAAAGCGTTCTTTTCAATATGCAAATTACAAATGTCGAATATATCGTCTTTCTCAAGACGCATTCATTTATGCAAACATACAAGAGTCGATATTCCCTGGATCGAGGGGACTGAACGTTGGCGACTGAGCCAGCCCGCCTGCCAGCCCGCCTGCCAGCCCGCCTGCCAGCCAGTCCCGGAGAGCCTTTCCTCCAGCGTGCGGTCCTGCTCACTGGCCCCGATGTCACAGAGCCGTTACTGACTGACCTTGGACGAATACAAGGAGTTTTATCCGCAATAAAAACAACCGCCTTTATAAAGGCGTTCTTTTCAAAAGCAAATTACAAATTTCGAATATATCGTCTTTCTCAAGACGCATTCATTGAGGCAAACATATTACAAGAGTCAATATTCCCTGCATTTTTATGATATTTTAAATAACTCTGTAATGGTTCAAATGAAATACCTCAAGTGCTTTATTTGAATCGTTACACAGGACAAAGGTAAATGTGTGCCGGTGCTTATATTTTTACAGTTTTTTCTTGTGCAGGCGACACGTCCCGTACACTATATATAATATTAATACATTCACTTCTTCAATAATCGCAAATTCGCTTTGTGGGGTCATTTTAATTTCATGAAAATTATTAACTTAAAATATTTCCCAGCGAACAAACCATTGGTTTTGAAACGTGTCATTTTGATTAAATTGTATAAGAAGGTCTTTATTTTTCATTAAAATATTACATTTGTTTCGAATATTTGATATTGTGTGTCTATAATAAATTCTAGATTTTGTAACTACTAATATGTTATAAGGTCTAGATTGAAGGGTTCCGAAATTCATGTTTCAGTGTTTATAATGTTATAAGGGTACACAAAAGAAAAGGAAATTTGCGGATCACAATATTTTCGGTAGTAAATTAGTTAGTAAAATAGTCAAAAATTAAATCTTATTTGGTAAAAATAATAATATTTGTACGGTGATATTTTTGTGAAAGATCACCTCAAGCACGCTGTACATATAAATAACCGGTTCGTTGATCACTAATATAAAACTATATGTAAAATGCATTTGACCAAAGAACGTAATGCTTCGTTAGAATGTAGATATATATTTATATCTATTTATATTCGGTGCACGCATTACAGAAGTTCAGCAGCTTTGATGATTCAATGTTTTTATTGGTTTCCTGTGAAATCTTTGCTTCCTGCTGTATTGTGTTTCTTGTTACCATTATACATTTTCTTCTAATCCAGATAAATAATTTTTGAAAATCCTTTGGATTTATAATCACAAATTTTGCATCTTCTAAGCTCTTGGTACAATACACGAAGAGTTAATAGTGTTGATGAAAAAAAAGTGAACGTATTGCATTAGTAGCTCTGTTTTTTTTAAAACTGAACGTGGACAACGCAAATAAAAAATAGACAAAATCTTGAGTACCTTACGCCCTCGTATGCAAATTGTGTAAAAATAGCATTTTAAATTAATTTTAAATTAATATTCATATAACATAGCGAATTTGGGAATCTCGCAAGTGAAAACATGGCTAGACTCAAACATACTTACACTTAACATATCAAAGACAAAATTCACAACATACAGTATAAATAGCACGGGACAGCCAAAAAACAACACAAACACCATAAAAATACACGAATGTTTAAACACCAACATCTGCGATTGCCCTCCTCTAGAAAAAACAGAACAAATAAAGTATCTAGGAATCGTAATTGACCATAACCTTAGATGGATACCTCACATCACAAATCACAAATAAACTTCTGAAAACAATACACATCTTCCTAAACATAAGAAACATTTATAAAATAAAACAATTGAAAACAATATATTTTGCACTTTGCCAATCAATAATAGAATATGGAATTATTACTTGGGGAGGAGCAACAAACTCGGCTATCAATTACATAGAAACCGCATAGAAAACGATCTTAAAGATAATACTAAAAAACATAGACTGACTGATACAGACCAAATATTCAACAGCTGTGACGTACTAGATATACGCCAATTATACATTAAAACACTACTAAACTACATTTTTGACAAAAAAAAATAAATTTAAACATACACAAAATAACACTAACAGACCAGTTAGACAAGCGTACAAAGAAAACATAAAAACTCCAACAATAAATTCAAGCTTTGGACAAAGACACTACCAATACCATGCAATAAAAGCTTTCAACAGTTTAAAACTTGAAATTAAAATTGAGGAAAATAAAAATAAATTCACACACAAAATGACAAAATGGATTAAAGAACAAAAAAGACAATATTACCAAAATTTCATAGCATAAAATAAAAATAAAACCTACACGTAACACACAAAACCAATATAAACACACATCACTCACAAACACACAAGATTATTTTCAATGTACTATTTTTTTTTTTTTTCTTAAATTTTAAATATATTATTATGTATTTTTAATTTTAAATGTATAATTTTTCTCATAAAATGTATTATGTAGTTTATATTTCATGTTATAAAATGAAGGCCTCAGCACGGGCAAGCCACCCAGTGAGGCCTACATTACTGGAAAACTTAAATTGTAAAAAATGTTGTACCTAATAAAAAAAAAAAAAAAAAAAAACTTTCTATACATTTTATTTTATCAGTAACTGGATCTGAAAAAATATTGAGTTGTCATTGAGATCTATTCAGAACTCCTAATTTCAACGTATTGTTAATTATAATTTTAGGGACAACAAAGTTTGCGGTAAAAAGTCATTTAATGGTAATTTAAATTTATTTTGTTGAAAACTATATGGCTTTCAGAAGTAAAATTTCAAGGAGTAATTAAATTTATGATGATAGAGTATAATGCGTTAAGTTGCCACATTTTGCTATGTTTTTTTTTAGTATTAATGTTAATTTTGACAGTCGTTGATTCTGTTATTATGTTAGTACGTACGATCTTTAAAACTTCTGGAATTAACCAAAATTTATGAAAGCTATTTTCCGTCTCACTCCCATCATTTTTGTACCTAGAATTTATATATTGTGTGTGTTTGGAATGTACCTTTTGGAATAAATTTTATTATCAGTACTGTTTAAAAATCGCGCATAAAATTAATAAATTTATTACGACGTGTTTTCTCAACAATTCTCAAAACAACGCTTTACTTTGCAGTAATGATTTAATGATTTTATGATGATTTTTATATCGTGTTTGGCATTTTTAAAGAAAATCGTACAGTTACTTTTACATAAAAATTTTTTGTAAAAAATCTTATCTCTTACGACTGTAAGTTGCGTATAGCAATGCCAAAATAAAAGAACTAAGTTAATTTATTTTAATTTAATAGGTTTTTAATTTCCTTTGTTAATCAAACACAGCAAACGATTTCAAAATTTACCTGGCACTACATCAGAAATCCAAAAACATCCCTATTCATAAATCTTCAATTAGCAATCAGCCCTTAGACTGCGGTTAGATCCGGTCTATTGCCGGTTTGATTAGGGGTGCGCCAAGGGATGAATCACATTGACGAGATATCGAGCCCGGACTTAGTTATCTCGGATCTCAATATGGCTTCCGTCAGCAATTAAACCCGGACAATCGAATTGACGAGTCATGACTGAGTGAGTCGACTCAGCAAGTGGGTAATCGAAGAGAATTCGCTAGCGATTTGAATCTTGACGGTACGATGATTAAAGATTTGTTATGATGGAACTAAAGCCTCAATATCGCTTGCCGGTTGTCAAGAACAATGTAAATTTGTAATCACTAGTTGTGTCCTTTAAGTCGTAAGAAAGGCAAACATTTTAGTGTTGCGAGACTTGTAAAATAATAAAAAACATTGAAAATATTTTTTTGTTATGAATAACGTCAATCATTTAACTAAAAATGTCCCACACATTTGAAAGGATCGCTGATTTCTTAACGCATATAAACCTCTATTTATGTATCCTAAAATTAACTATCTAGTTACGACCAAACAAATTCAGTAAAAACATTTTTTTTCCATATCGTGAACCTGCAAACATATACCTAAATACTTATATAATAACTATTCAGGTATATGTTTGCAACAACACAGGATTGTGAAACATAAAGAAACAATAGATAAATAAAAATAAATAAATAAATGCCACCTCTGCCAAATCTTCCCTGATCTTGGACACTGTAAAGCTATCTGAAACGTTCAAGAAAGAGTAAACAGAACACAGCATAGTAACCCAAAGGATGCTCACGATTTTTATTTTTGATTATTTTTTAATGTGATACCGTAAAATAGTCCCAACGGTCTGGAGCCAGTGAATCTATGGCATCTTCAAATATGTGGAAAAGTACCTGACTATTTAGATCTGGTCACCAAACAAGGTTAAAATCAATTCAAGCAACGCTTCAATTCTGAATGGTGTTCTTACACCAGGGTGATAGGTATTGAGAGTGTCTTCGGCTCTGGAACGTGCCACAAATGTACTTTATATTATTTAAAATGCGTAAATTGTGAAGAAACACAAACTACTCAAAAAAATCTACTTGCGCTTGCCGGGATTTGAATCCGCAACCTCCTGCTTGCTAGTCGAGAGCCTTATCTTTCGACCACGGAGGCCTACTAGGAGAACTACTGTATCATGCACTTCTTATAATCTATGGCATTCTCCAAGGGATCATCATCAGACCTTTATTATTTTTCAATTCTTCAAATCTTAGTTGTTTTTTAACAGGATTAAATGTCTTTGATAGGCTAAACTTTTTGCTTACCAAACATACTGCAAAATCGCGTTCGTTCAAATTGTCTCTCAACCAATAAATGAACCTTTCGAATTCCTCTAAATCGCTATTTTATTTTTTCTATTCTATCATTAAGATTAGAAATACATGATTATAAACATACATACTATTGCAGTTAACACTAGATATATAAGAACAGAAGTTTTGTATAACGTTACAGTAATAAAAATACAATTATACTAGAGGCAGATATTTTAACAAAATTAATCTATACGATTTATATGGTTTACCAATACATGTAGAAAATAAGTTTCTATAAAACCATTTATTTACTAGTGGGTACTTAAAAAAACTTTACTCATCGCTTAAAGTATAATAATTTTATACGAAATTGGCTAGACTTGGAGGATTTAACTGGTTATGGCACGAACTGTGTTAAATACCCATTGTTTAGTGGCGATGTTTAAATTGATTCAAATGTTTTATTTGTCTTGTTTCGACGGGTTTTAAATAGTTTAGGCGCAAAATATCTGTTAAATAAGTTTTTTTTGTCCAAATGTAGTTAGCTATGATTGTCAGATACTTACATAAAACTTATCTCTTTTCAAAATGCCCAATTGGTTTCACGGTGATATTAGTGTCGCTCTGTCTTTTACGGCGTATGAAAAACGGAAGAAAATTCCGAGCTATGGAAACATCTGAAAAACAGGGCTTGAATCAGTAAGCGGGTAATTTAAGGAATGATTTGAATTTAAATTTGAAAAAAAGAATTCTGTAGAATTTTTGTTTTTATAAACACATACTTGTAGAAAAGGTTTGTTTAGTTTCAAGATTCGATGTATTGTGGTAGTAATATTAAAGATGTAATTGCTTATAAAATCTATTAGTTCCACAGCTCCGCTTCTTTACACGACAGCTTAAATGATAATTTTCTTTTCTTGGCGTCCCTTGTCTTAACTTCATTTACGTTACCGTAATTCCAGCGATCTTGAGACAATTGTATTAACGTCAATTCTCGGCTCCGCTCAGCAAGACTCCATGAGTTTATAATCACCCCCGGGTGGAATAACTTCATTAAACTCCCGGACTTAAAAGTCAACGTTGGATAATTCAATCTGGACTCTAAACTTATATCAACATTTATTTTGAATATAGAACAATAAAATTTATTTATTATGTAAAATTGAGATGATAGACGGTAGAGAATATTTTGCAACGTTAATGTTGAAATACAAAATCACACCAAAATGTAAAATTCACACCCCAAATTAATGTAATAAGCTTCATAGCTCAGTAAGCACGTAAAAAGTTTGAAATGTGATTTCGTGAATTCATATGAAGAGATAGATCTTTATAAATCAATTTGCGGCCTTCTTTACGGCAGCAAGATAATATTTGTATGCAATTAAACACTATATATCCATTGCCGGACAGATTTTACCTGGAATGTGTTTAGAAACCCCCTTCCCAGACAGACCGGCTCAAGTAACAGGGCTCTATAGAAGCCCAAGTTAATATGGCTTCGAAAAAACTGGGCGTCTTGTATAGTGCTAGCAGATTCTTCAACAGCAACCAGCTGCTAAACCTGTACAAATCTCAAGTACGCCCAGAAATTGAATTTGGAAGCCACCTCTGGGCTGGAGCCACACAAGTCTTGATAAAGCTACTTGATTATGCGGAAATGAAGGCGGTCCGTATGACAATCTATCGTTAACAGACCGATTGCGATTTTTCTTGCACAGACGCAATGTGGGTATGCTGAGTATATTGTACAGGTATTGTAATGGAGTCTGATCTAAGGAGCTAGCAGCATTGATACCCGGTGCACCGATGCACGTGCGCAAATCTCGATGTACACGAGCGGAACACTCGTTCACAGTTGAAGTTGACTTCATGAGAACGGGCCACTTCTTCGATCCGTGATTCGAACAACGAGTGATTCGACCCGCTCGTTGTTCGAGTGGAATTCTTTTGACTTATTTATTGAAGTATATATTATGTATTTTTGCATTACAGCCATTAAATAAGTAACTTTCTTTATTCGGGTTAAAAAAAGCATTTAAGCACGTTTTCTAAATTATTTCGGTCACTTTCTAGGAATGTTAATATTGAGCTTATTAATTTTTGAAAGTGATAGTTTTGTACAGAAACTTTCAACTTTACAAAATTAAACACGATCCTCGGTCGAGGATCCCATAGTTTTACCTTCGCCAGATTTCCATTTGAGAAAGGAAATATTAAACCGATATTAATCGTTTGCCTATTTCACCATCGACATTATTTTATGTTCAAAAACAAATATCCCATTCGTGATAGTAAAAATTTGCCGATACGACCTTACTCGACCAGTAAAAGACAACATTACGTTTTAGTGCCCACACACTGAAGGGATAAGCCTATAGAAGTGTACTGTGGACGTAAGTATGCCAAAAGTAAGTTCAATTTTTCATTGCTTCTGGTAAAATTGATCAAACTTTTTTGAATTTATAATTTCTTTCTTTGATTTTATATTTCATTAGCCTGCCTAGAGTGCATCCCTACCAGCTGTGGGGATGTTCGACAGTTCGTGTGCTTAGTGAGTTATTTTTTCCTTCTTTTGGTGAAATTAATAAAAAATTTCCTAAGAATTGTGTTTAGGATTCGATATGGTTAAAACCGGTGCCTCAGTTTTATTTCATAACCAGTTATAGTAAATTGTAGCCTAAATACGAAACACTGTAAATATTTGGTAGGTTTTGATTGGGAATAAAGATTATTCACCATTTATTATAAAAGTTTATTTATTAACACTATCAGCTGCTATTTAGTAAGACAGTTTTGAACAATTGAATATTAAAAACTGAAATGAATTTAAAATGTTCGCCCCATCGGGCTAGACAATGACTGTTGCTTGCTGATCTGTTATTTGAAGAAAAAATAAAAATGAATAAACTCATATTGAATGATATTCATTTCTAGACAAATGAAACGGAAGTAGATATAGGAATGACCTTCGTGGTAATAAACAATATTATTTATATTGTAGCGTCAAGAAGAATCCAGTTTAACTCATTAATAATAAGCCGCTCGATCTACTTAGTACGTACTTGCGAGTTACTACGGACAGTTAAATTGTAAACAAAGCAACCTACCTGCTTCAAGTATCTACTCGCCTACCCGCCACAATACAATCCCATGTCGGTCTGGCACATTACGACAACTCGCCAGAAGGTTTGAGCCTGTAACCTATGCGTTAACACAGTGCGACCAAAAGTTCCCGAAAGGCCCAGACTGAGCGAGTGGCTACCGCCTACAAGGTCCACCGCACCTTCGGCCTTCCCATCAGCACTAGAGTACTGATCCCCAAGATCGCCAGTGCCCGACAGTCATCGAGTCCCGGTCACCAGCGCCCTGCGTCAACTCACTGACCCGCGCTTGACCAGCCATCACAGCCAGCATCCGGTGAATACATCTGTCCAGCTTCAACTCTAGTTACGGCTACTCTGACTCAAATAAACACTGTGACCTTCACGACACGTCTTTTTATTTCGTGCCACACACCATTGATCCCCAAAATTTTAATAACTGAAGAAGACAATATCAGCAAGAACTATTAATGAAGTACGGACGCAACATGAACTCGAACCGTAATCCTCTAGTCTTACCGAGACTGGCGCCTCTACCAATTGAATAATTTCCATTTACTTGCATACATTCTGTCATTTATATCAAGCACATACTTTAATTTTTGAATTATTAATATTATCCTTGGTTATTTCTTATGTTTATGGCTGGCATTTTTTATTGTGGTTTGATTGAAGTCTCACTGAATATTTATGACCTAATGGATCAAATTTTATTCATATGGGATATGATGGAGACATCATTACATTTAACTTTTCCATAATTCTGGAATGGATATAAAATTTATCAGGATAAACTTATTGATAAACATCTTAGAAATTTGAATTATTAGAGACGTCAGATTATGTAAAACAAAAGGATTTATGCCATTTGTCACATCAAGTGGTTCGCTAAGTTAGGCGACTTAGCAGGAGTTCCCGGGTTCATGGGGTGAGGTTTGTCTAAATTGTGGCGGTCCGGACACTGGTTGGAGGAGACCCGTTAACCCATCCATTAGGAGTCTATCTACCTATCGCCTTTAATTGTGGTGGCAGATTTTGATTATTGACAAAACAAAGTGGGGTATTAAAGGAATTTTACAGCTTCATGCGGACGACATAGTATTTTTTTTGTTTGTAAAAACCCGAATCTAGCGGAGCTTCAAACGGAAATGAATGTTGATTTTTCCTATCTCAAAAGCTGGTTGAGAATAAAAAAACTGACCCTTGACGTAAAAAAACACATTACTTTTCGGAAACAAGAAAAATTGCAGCGTTTTTATCAAAATTGTTGACAATTGTCTCGAAAAGAAAACGAACCCAACATATTTGAGCCTGATTGTAGATTCTCAGCTATCGTGGCATCTCCAAATAAATCATGTGAAGGAGAAAATTGCCCCCATAACTGGTGTACCATAAAGGCTTCAAGGATTATTACCCATTAATTTACTAACATCGGTGTATTATGCCATGGTACATTCACACCTATCCTATCTCTGCTGTATCTGGGGCTTTGACTCAAAGAAACTGATAGCTGACCTGCAAGTGGCCCGAAACCGAGCTCTCAGAAATGTTCTTGGTCTCCCAAGGGACACACATGTCAAAGACAGACATGTGGAATACAATCAATGAAATGATTAACAAAAATCCAAAAAAAAACTATGTACACCAAATTACGGATGTCGATAACACAATTTACAATGTAAACACGGATCCAATGATATTTGCTAATATTTTTAATAATTATTTTGGATCTGTTGGAAAAAACTTAGCGTTTAAAATAAGAAACACCAATATAGGTAAATGATCTAAATACACCAACTTCTAATCCTAGTAACATCTTAACACGATTCCAAAGAACTAGCACCGGTGAAATTAAACAGATTATTAATGAACTAAAAGTTAATTCAGCCCCCGGATATGATATATCTGTGGAAATACTTAAACAAAATTCTAACTCACTTTGCAAGCCACTGGCTCACATCATTAACACTAGCTTTAACTAGTATCATAAAATTTATAATCTGTAATCATTGAATGAGAGTGGTTAGTATTTAACCACTCTCATTCATTGATTAAATGTGAAACAGAAATGAAAGAACAAGATTTGGTCGCCTTTGGGAATTGAACTCCGGATCTCTGCCTTGCCGGGGCATTGCGCTGATCACTGACCTAATATTAAAATGGGCGCCAGGAGTGTACGATTGAAAAATGAAATTGACGGCAAGTGTTTCTTTTATCTGTATAAATTCCCTTCTAGGAAATATTCTGTTCGGTGTGCAGACCTATTTGAAATGGTAAAAAATTCAATTTGTCCGGTAAATCGTACAAATTACAAGACCAGTCTTCGTTAAGTCCAACTAACGGCGCACGTACGAACACTTTATCTAATGGTGGGTCGACGTAAAATTTTAATTTGAAATCCTGAGCTTTAAATTGCTTATTTTTTCTAGCCGCATTTGTGATTTCACGTGCCTGTGTTGATGTTCTAAGTTATCGGTTTACCTGAAAAAAAATGGTTTAAATATTATTTTCCCTAAATTCTTTACCTTTAGCATCCTGGCCTTAAATATTGGTTCAACAGCCTAAGTTATTGATATTTTTTATTGGAATTTTGTATACCATTGGTTGGTTATATAGGAGGTTTTAAATGAAAGGAATATCAAGTAACATTTAAAAGATGCAACAACAAAGTGTACCTACTTTTCCAGTCATTAATTTGTCTTTGATGCTTTTAGGCACTGGTATTCCGATGTTAGTCTGTAATCGTGACAGATGGAAATAGAATTTTTTAACAAAACATAACACGACAAAGGAGCTCTCGCCTTGTATGTTGCTGACAAATCTATAAACAAACGAGAAATTATTTTAAAAGGCAAGAAAAATTCTAGGCGGATTGATTAAAAAATCGTCAATCCATAATACAAAGGTTGTGTTTTCATTTTCTTTCCAACATTTTGTGAAATTGGAATTTGATAATGCACATGCTGCTTTGAACCTGCAGCCTTCCTGCAAAGAGGTTCTGGCAAAAACCAATGCCAATTTACTGCCTTAATCTTGGATCGAAGATCGCCAAGATCATGTTTCTAAGCCTGGAATAATGACTGTCGCATCACCACACGTAATATTCGTACGGAAGGAAAAGGAAACTGATGTATCTTCTTCCCACGTTTGCTGCTTTGTGTTCGTAAATTAGATTCCTGGTATAGCCCAACTAAGTTGTAGTTTGTTTTGGATGTTTTTTATAACTTTTTCTCAATAATAATAACTTTGCTGCTTTTTGTTCGTAAATTAGAATCCTGGTATAGCCCAACTAAGTTATAGTTGGTTTTAAATATTTTTTATAACTTTTTCTCAATAATAACAAGTTTGCTGCTTTGTGTTCGTAAATGAGAATCCTGGTATAGCCTAACAAAGTTGTTGTTTGTTTTATATCTTTTTCTCAATAATAATAATAATAATTGGATGATTTTTTTGGCGCCATTTTTGGGAAAAAGTCACCTCAAGGGCGCTGTACAAATTTATAATACATTTCTACAATGATCTATGTTATTACTAACTATATATGGAGAAAATATACATTACCACATTTACCTGGTAGATTATTTACTTGAGATTAACTTTATTTAACATTGACTAATTGTTTACAGGATTTAGTACATAATTGGAGAATTGGACATAATTGGACTATCCGGTATTTATTTGAATAGTATTTATCTATGTTATTTAATGAGCGTGTTTAGGAAAGTAAAAGCAATTTTTACAGTGCAATGTGATTCGTCCCTCGGTATAAGACAGACTTACCCATCTGTTTGCTGTTTGCAAATTTGCCAAGTAATATGAATCCTAAGTTCCAGTACCATTATCACAAGATACCTAAGACCTGAGGTCATATTTCTCAAACGTTAATTAGTTTCCTTTTCTAAAAGAGGATGGCGCTCATTATCAATTATTTTAATATTTACTATAGTTACACTTACAATCAATTATTCAGCCGACCATTTGTTCACCAACTAACAGCTAGCAAAATGCTTATTTAGAGAAACAAAAAGAGTTTCCATCTGCAATTCAATATGTTTTATGTAACACTACAATATTCTTAATCATTGTAGTGTGGTAATAAGGGAATTGGCTTTAATTGCCTTTAATTTCTCTTATAAATATTTTTTGAGTCAATATCTCATTTATTGGTAAGATTGTGCCCTGATCTATATTAAATAAAAACGGTAGGCAATAAATTAAAAATAATACTAATAAATTATAATTTCTTGCAGACTGGGTGTGATGCTTAATGCATAATATCAAACCAAAGAGTGGTTGCTCTGAAAGTAGAAAATTGAAAGAATGAATAACAAATAAATAAAATTTGTTAATGCTTAGTTTAATTTGTAAAATCCCATTTTATTTTTATATATTCAACAACATTATCATTAAATTTATAAAAAAAATGGTTTATTTGTACCTAAGCAATTTCTGTTTTGGGTTTTTGGTTTTGATTTGATTTTCATTATCCTATGTATATGGAAATAATAAAAATACATCGTCGGTAAAATGGCTTCACCACAGTTTTATTATGCCTTCAGAAGGCGAAAAACCCATTTAAATACCAAAAATTAAACAGCAGAACTTGTTTTTAAATAAACTGTTTTATATTTATTTTCATTTTAAATAAAGTAAATCGCTTTGTATACACCACTATTTAATCAAAATAATCATCATATAATTGTTAAATAAATCTTTGGTTTCGAAGCATATAAGAAATACACACCAATTCACTATCATATATTGTATGTAAAATGTTTAAATAGGAACTTTAATAAAAAATATAATAAAAAATGTCGACTATTTTGATTAAAAGTGAGATATTTTATTTTGAGATAAATGGGGAACGCTGGAAACGCTGGTATACGACTTTTTTTAAAATAAAACCCTTTGATTATGCATTTGCCCAACTATCTGCATTTGGGAAATTTTAATTTGAACATTCTAATTTTCAATTAATTAAAATGAAATTCATTTTTGTTGTTTGGGATAGCGGCCATTTACAAAAATTCAACTCAGCGCTTCCAGCTATTTAAAATAAAAAGCCGTTATTTAAAATAAAATGACCCCACAAAGTGAATTTACAATTTTTGAAGAAGTAATTATTTATTATTAAAGGTTGAAGTGAAAGAGACAGATGAGGTGTAGAAAAACCATTAGCAGGGGGTGAAACACGGTAAGTTGATTGATTGTTTCATTTATGATCGAAAAGATGTTGACTTACTGTAATCCGTGACTGGCATCATTTGGAGTAAAAAATGAATATGAAATTTTAGTCTGAGGTATGTTTTTTTTTAACAAAAACTTTCAAATATAGTAGTAATTGGATAGTTAGGGTCAATGTGGGGGGCTGGGCGGTTACTTGGATGAGTGACTAGTAACGACATGTGGAAGAATTAAAAAATATATTTTTATATTTTTGACAAAAAAAAATCAATGAAGTTTGAAAAATAAAATAAAAAAGTCACCGGACATAAAACATTCATTTAAGTTTTTAAATCCAAATAATGCCAGGAATCACTGATTAAAGTATTTCAAGTAAATCTTTTAACACCCTGATTTTTCAATGCATTACAGAAGGTTTCAAGTGTTTCGAAATTATCAAGTTATTCGACAGTTATGAGAGATAGTATTGTTAGAGATAGATAGTTTGGCGGTTGAAAATTCTGGAATGTTTTTTCATCTTTCTTTTTGTCCATTGTTCGTACGTTGATCATAGCATTTTGAAGATTTTTATTGAGTTTTGTTGTTGTTTCTATTAATAAATTGTATTGTATGAACACTTAGGGTTATCCCCCGCTTACCCGCCCTGGTAAAAATAATAGATGAGCTCTCCTTCAGAGTTTTATATTGTATTGTATGAACAACCATCATAATATATTCTTACTTTATGAACAACCTTGAAAGCTTACTCATAAACTCAAATTTTATTAACTGATCATGAAAAGTTATACAGGTTGCATATACAGTGGAAGAAGATGGTTTAATTGTTGTATAAACTTAAAATTTCTTATCGAATTTCGGAACATTTCCAAGGTATCTTAAATATGGTACATATTTCTTCTTTTTGAAGATATCTCAAACATAAATGCCATTTTTAAAAACTAAACAAAATTGACTTTTAATTTTTTGTACTTTAAAAATATATTTTAGCATTTCTTTGTACGGGGGAACTATAAAATACGTCATAATATGCTTTTTTTATAATTAAATAATAAGTCATATGGCAAGATATTTCAAAAATCACCGCTAAGTGGTCCATATTGTTAAAAACTGATTTTTTTTGTTTGCAGCTGTCAATGTTATATGATTTATTTGTTCATTGCCATTCTATTATCTGTCGTTCTCCGCCATTCAGTGAGTTATAGCACAGTGAAATCGATAACGTTACAATATAGGATCGATAGGCGTAACTGCCGATGATTTTATACCGTTTTCTCGAGCACCGTCGCGCTGATTTATAAGCAGACCGATGTTGATAACGTATTAAACCGGTATCGATATTCGCTGGCAACCCTTGCGCATCCCATTGACATCCCTAAACATCAGAATGCTACTTAGAAGTTAACAATACTAATAATTTGTCGAAATGGAATATTAACCTTAGTGTACATTGGCAGTCCTAGTGTAATTTATGAGACTTAAAAAGGAGTTAATTAGTTCATAAAGTCATTAGTCATAACCTACAACTTTTGTTTCTCGATGCCGGAATGGAATCAATCAATCGCGTCTTAGATTTTTTTTTTCATAAATTTTTTTTATTGTTTAATTTATAACATCGTTACAGTAATAAACATAATATATGGCAAAAACAAAACAGTGAAATACATTTACAAGGATTCTACTTCAATTAAGAGAGCAAGCTCTTGAGCTTGGTGTAGGAGTTTTTTCGTAATTTTACTGCATTTTAGTGTACAATGATACTATAAAATAGTGTAGAGTAAATATAATCTTAAATACTAGGATGTTGTAACGTTAAAAATTTATAAAATGGCATGAAATGAAGTGATTGGTGATGTTATGGTTGTTAATTTTTTTAATGTAATTTGCTCTTTTTTTAAATGATACCAAATCTGTTATTTTTTTTATTTCTTCGGGAAGACTATTGAAATGTTTTATGCATTTGTAAAAAAAATTATTGATGAATTAATTAAGTCTCTGGATCGTGTATACGATTTTTTTCAGTTCTAAGTGCTTAGTTTGTTCACTCCAAGCCAATTACTTTGCATAACGAACGACTTTATCCAAAAAGTTGTTCATATTGACAGGGAGGCCGCGCTAAAAGTAGCGGCTTTTGTCCATCGATTGTCAGAAACAACAAAATTCCGTCAGGCAAAAATATTGATAAATTGAAACTCAAAATATGTTTTGAATAAATTCTAGAAAGTTTTGTAAATAGTATGCAATATCTTAAATTGATTTTTGAAGTAAATTTAGCTGATAAAACTTTATTAGAAAATTATGCCGAAGCACTCTTGACGCTGTTTTGTTGTAGGGAAATAAATGATTAACGGCAATATAGAATAATGAGTAACTCGAAATATTAGTAACGGGTCATTAATTCCATTAATTCCATACCAGTAACTCGAGGAAATTATCAGATATTGAATAATTTTAATTCTATTTCCAAAGCTCCGATAACATAATATATTTAATCATTCTGGCAAGGGAGTGCCAATTTCTCAATAAAAGTCAGAAGTTCGAAAAAATCTAGTTTGCAAAATGAGATGTAAAATTTCATTTTCATCTGATGAAAATGTTTTTTTAGATAAAATGGTCGTTACACTCATTTAATATGTGTATTGATTTAAGTTTAAACTGATGTCTCTAATGTATGTGAAACATTTTGGCTTGTAGGCCCAGATCTCAAAATGTTTCCATTGACAACGTCGAAACCGTAAGTTTTATGTTTGAAGTGACAGTTTTCTAGCTTATTCCCTACACAAAACGAATATGTTTTATAAACATAGAATTCTTTCAACATTATGGATGTTGAATCAAAAATATTTGATTCAACGTCCAGTTTTTTGTTAACATTTTCATGTTTGACACTAAAATTTTATTATTTTATATTTAGAAATTTCAACGTTTATTTCAAATTGAAACTTCTTATATCTTAAAGGTACCTACTTCTACAGTGGTATTTTTTAGCACACATTAAAAATAAGAAATATTTAGCTTTATTTTTTTTTTCTAGCAAATTGATATAATGATGTCTTCACTCGGATCTCCCGTGTTGAGGATTTCATTTATATATGGTTAAAATTTAGTACTATGTTTAATAAAAAGTAATTATAAATTCGTTGAATAGTGTTTTTTTCTGAAATAATTATAAATATTTAATACAAGTTATCTTTTTGTTCAGTTGAGGAGTTTTGGTTTCATTTTGTATTTTGTATATTATCTCTTTCTGATTGCCTTGTGGTTTTTATTCAGCTTTTTATTTGGAGTGGGATTGCATTACACTTACTTAAATTACAAAACACCCACTTAAAATCAAATGACCTCTTTTAATTGTTCTTATTTTTTGTTTGTTTCTGCACGTGTTATTATTAATCTCATGTACTGTGGCTATGATTTCGTTCGAGTGTAATTCCGCCCGTGTGTAATTCCGAAATAAGTAATATTCAAAGCTTTGTTATTTGGTCATATAAGCGTTCTCAGTATGCCGCGTAAGATGTAGCAACATTTTGAATGGTAATTAAAACATATTTGTTTTTTTTTCAGTTTCTATCAAGTTTTAAGAAAAAAATATATTTTAGCATGAAATCGGATTTTCTGATATAAATCGAATCGAATCCGAATCTATTTATCAGATCGGAGTAGCTATGTAAACAATTAAACCAATTACTTCCTAATGGAGAGCCTATCTATTATTGTCTTGTTTTCTGTTATTCTTGAGAATTTTGTGAACCAGGAGAGTTATCTAGGTGATTAGTGAAATGAAAGCCCTAGAAATGTTGAGAATTGTGAACTCAAGTCAGTGCCTTAATTTAATGGTTTTTGTCATTCATCATTCAAATAAGCTTTTAGCTGTACCTTTTATATCTTCCTTTGACTTTTCCATTCAAACCTTTTCCAGACTTTATTCGAAATTATCTTAATTATGTAATGTTGTTGTCGGCGTCAATTTTTGTTATTCAACTATGTTTCTTTCGTGTGTTTTTTTTTTCCATTTCGTACGTATTATGATGTTATATTTGGACTTTATTATGTAAATCGCATGCACAAATCTATAAATAATATAAAATTCATGTCATCAATAAATAGAGCAAGTTTAACAAAGAATCTATAAATGCTTCTGTATTTTGCTATATTTTTCTACGAGTAAACCGAACACACTCGGTATGTTTTTACAAGTACATTGAACACATGCGGTATGTTTCTACTAGAGCACCGAACACATTTGGTATGTTTCTACGAGTACACCGAACACACTCGGTATGTTTTTTACAAGTACACTGAACACATGCGGTATGTTTCTACTAGTACACCGAAAAAATTTGGTATGTTTCTACGAGTACACCGAACACACTCGGTATGTTTCTACAAGTACACCGAACACATTTGGTATGTTTCTACGAGTACACCGAACACACTCGGTATGTTTTTTACAAGTACACTGAACACATGCGGTATGTTTCTACTAGTACACCGAACAAATTTGGTATGTTTCTACGAGTACACCGAACACACTCGGTATGTGTTTCTACGAGTACACCAAACATACTCGGTATGTTTCTACAAGTACACCGAACACATACGGTATGTTTCTACGAGTACACCGAACACATACGGTATGTTTCTACAAGTACACCGAACACATGCGGTATGTTTCTACGAGTATTCCGAACACATTCGGTATGTTTCTACGAGTACACCGAACACAATCGGTATATGTTTTTACGAGTACACTGAACACACTCAGTATGTTTCTACTAGTACACCGAACACACTCGGTATAAAAAATCATCTAGTTTATTTAAAAAAAATCGAGATTAGATTTTAATACATTAACAATCTTCATAAACTAGATGTTTTTCAAATAATAGTATTTAAATAAATCATCAGATAAGTTAAAGTGTTTCACACATTTTTTTAAACAAAATGAATGATCCTGGGTTCAGAAAAAAATATTCGATAAATGCAAATTCAAAATAAAAATAAACTTTGGAACAAGGCATTGCAAAAGTATCGTCCGCATACAGTAATATTTTACGGGTTCGGTTTACAGTTAATGGACACGTTTATCATGCATTCCACCATTATCCGTATATTGGGCCATTTTACACACAGAACGATAAAGTTATTAGATATGCACCATTAAAAAAGACGCTAAAAACGTGTATGCTTTGTTTGTCTACTATTAATTCTTTGTACATTTACAAGACTTGTAAGTATTGTCGAATGTAAATTGATTGGAAGTTATGACGAAACTCACGTACTTTATTCTTTCTTCTTTGTTAAAGTGATGTTGGGCGAAATATCAAAAGTTCACGTGATGATTAGATGAAGTTAGGTAGATATTTAATAGTGTTGAATAATGAATATTGTTAATTTTTTCGCACAAATACGGGAGGACAATATGTTTTTCAAATATTCATAAGCAAAATTAGTAACAATTTTTCAAAATTCCTCATCTAAGTGTTGTTACATAGTAAGTCATAAAATCTTTTACGAGTTTCATTTAATCAGCTCAACCTTGCATAAGTCTATCCGACATGAGAAAACATTAGCTAACTTCATCTATCCTAACCTTATTATCTTGTGTTAACTTTTCGTTTATAATAGAAAAGTTGCCAATTTCTGTCATTATAATTTATCATGGGTAATTTCAGCTCTGATTTTATATTGCACCTAAATGGTACGCTGAATTCGTTGGTAATACCTCACAAGAGTCCCAATTACTCATAGCTATTATTAGCTAGGGGCATTACATCATCCCCAATTGGTGTATGTTCTTAGGCTGGCGGTAGTGGAACGGGATTGATATGGGGGAGTTAGGAAACTACTTTCAATGCAACTATATTCATTATTGAATATATGTTTAAGACATTGTTCAGAAATACTCATAGAAAGAGAAAACATATTGAAATTCTGATATTGTTCTTTAAAGCTCCTATCTAGCACTTCGTTTGTTCTGTGATTAAGGGCTTTTCAGACTCGGTAGGCAGCAGGTGTTGGCAAAATAGGGTCTCTAACGTTTTTGCATTTTCTGCTTAGGGTTTTCAGAACAGATGAATTGTTCAGTATTATTTACATGCAGAACAGACGGGGCTGGAATTCTAGCTCTGTACAGGATTTATTCATCGTAGATTTGAATATATCACCATGGGCATAGTGCTCTACTCGTAGGTATTTTTTAAATTTACTACTTTCGTGATTTGGTTGTTTTCTGTTACTGGTAGAAGTCAATTTTTGGAAGTGAATTTAGTAGTTTTTGTTTGGTTATTTTATTTCAAAAATCTTATTTACATATTAAAACGCAACATTATCTTTATTTATATCATTCATTCCGGAATAAACAATTATTTATTTATTTATTTATTTATTATAAATATGTCCCATACAAAATTACGAAAAATAGTGTAAAATATGAATATATAGAATAGGAGTAATTATTGATAAAAATCTGAAATGGAAGGAACAAATATGTCAAGTAGTAAACAAAATTAGAAAATTAATATATATTTTTAAGAATTAGAAACTTTCTGTCGATAAAAAATTTATATTTAATTTACTATGCCTAGTTCAATCCATTTTACAATACGCTATTATTAGTTGGGGATCCGCGTATAAATGTAACCTTCTTCCAATTGAAATTACACAAAGAACAATTATTAAAATTATATTAAAAAAATCCTTTGACTACCCAACAGAACGCCTGTTTGAAGAATTTCAAGTACCTACATTTAAAGACATATATATTAAAAACTCACTAATCCAAATTATAAAAGAAAAAGATAAATATCAATTTTTAAATGAAAACAGAACGCGACTTAGACATGTTTTTCTATGCCCAAAACTAAATACGTCTTTTGCACAACATCATTATACTTACCAAGGAAGAATTTTTTTCAATCGTCTACCAGAAGAAATCAGAAGCATTAATGATAAAACCCGAATACTGCTCTCTATCAAGAGACACTTTAAAAATATTCTGAAAAAAAAACTACTGTCACTTAATTAATCTCACAAATATCCTTAGTTTTCCATAACTTCCTTTCTTTTTAAAAAATTTATTATATTAATATATTATCCTTCACTACTATCAAAAAAATGCTACAGCAAACATACATTTATGTACAATGAATTATTTAAATACTAACTAACAACAACATTTATGTACACTCCCTTCCATACACAAGCAAATGCTTTCAATGGAAGAGTAGTAAAAAGACCCAAGATGTAAAATGAATTATGTACCATGTAAGCATATTATTAAAAATAAAAAATAATTACAAAAAAAAAAAAAAAAATCTTGACCAGTTTTTTTAAGTACTTCCTTTTTGAAAAACTGTAACAATAATAATATAATAACACAACTTCTTAGCTTTGAATAGCTTAGTTTTTCTGAGCACATTTAGGTGAAAAATCAAAATGGAGAAAATTCACTGAAAATATGACCTATAAAAATCTGTTAAAAAATCCCGCTTTCAAGAAGAATTTTTAGGTACCGTTTTAATTCGAGCGGCATGCTCGACAGCGCTTAAAAATAGCAAAAGCTTAGTGTGGTGAATCAATCGTGTCAAATAACGCAAGTTTAGCTTTGAAACTGTATATTGTTATGGTATTTTAAATAAAAATATTTTCCATTTCACGTAACATTTTTTTTGGTCCAATCAAGTGATATTGGTTAAAATAGATGTTTCATGTTGGAACTCAATTCAGCATCGAACACTTCCCCCTCTTACTTTCCCATTAAAATAAATTCACTATTTTTTATTCTCTCGGTGCAATATTCACGAACCTAACCTAACGTTGACAACACATTTACTAATATAAATTGAGGGAGATGTGGTATGGCAGCGTGACTGTGACCGAGTTACGACCAATTTGGAGACTATCAAAACAATGGAGTCAATGAATATTATACGTTTGTGTGTATTGATACAAATTGGCTCAACGATATTGGCAACACTTTTGTGTCCGCATTCATACTACTTTCTGTTATATTTGGTTCTTTCCCTTGAAATACGGGAACTTCATACCAGCTATATATATTTTTATTTTTTTATTGTGTTTATTTCTTGCTAGAGCATTCCCGATGAGTTACAGAACTCATTTTAGGGCAGGAGGAACTTACTATTCATATGTAGGAAGTAGTAGGTACAATTTTACAACTGTATTTTGATATCAAATATAAGTTTCACATTCAATACAGCATAAAAATTAAAATAATGACACGTTAAGTAGAACAAACAACAATAGGAAACAAGTACAGAAAGAAAAAAGAAAAACATGGATAAGATACAACAAGAAATGACAACACAGTTACATATTTTCATTTTTAAATGTAGTTAAAAAATATTCTTTTAAAGCATTGCTTTGCAATTTTTTATTATGGTGGATGTGTTTGTACATATCTGAAAGCGAATTATATAGTGTATAGGCAATATAGTTCAGTGATTTTAACCCACATTTTGTAGTGTGTGTTTGGGGAATGCGGATTTTATTGTTATTTCGAGTATTGTGGTTGTGGATGTCTTGATTGTTAAGCGGTTTGATGTTGGTGTGAGTTGATTTTTGGGTAATTTGTAGGATGGTGCTTGTGATTTCATATTTAGGAAGGATTGTAATTGGAAAGATACCAGATACCAGATAACTGTTTATATCTACAGTATAACATAATACAATACTACAGTATAAAATCTAAAATGCAGATAAAGACACCGAAGCTGTTACGATTTATGAGGTACAATGATTTAATTTACTTGATTTTACAAAATCGTTTACCGTCCATAACAAGACTCTCAGATGTGAACAGAGAAACACTGCAAACTTAACTGTAATTAATGTTTTGTTGGTCTCCTCAATTTTTGGTATGGTCGACAAACATGAAAAACAGGCGACGTCATATTTATAATTAAATTGCATTGAAATACGGCACAGCCGATACTGAGAGCGGACAAAACTCTCTGAATCGCTCTTGTGAAAGATCTGCGTTCAGAATCGAAACGTCGCACAATGCATTGTCCCTTGGACAACAATACAAAAATCGACATTCGAATTTATGAATTTTAATTTTGCTATTGTAAAGACGATGAGTCATAACTGCCATGACATTAATCTTAATTAATTTGATGACGTCATTACCTCAAAAATAAATCACTCTTATAGTTATGGCTGTGAAAATCTCAAATCATATCTAAACTATTGAATTGTTTGTGGTAAATATTTGTGTACAATTTTCGGAGTAAATGCACATTTAATTCGCTGGTTTTGCTTCTCTTTCAGCGTTTGCAACACTCGCGACCTGAATCACGGCCACGGGCAGACTGTTAACATGTTAATGGTGCAATAATTTGGTGAATATGGACATCCTTGATCCTTCTATGTTAGTGTTTCTTATGTGTACTTATTTCCCTTTCCTTTTATATTTCCTCACCCCTCCCTATCTTTGACCTAACATTTGTCCTTAATTATCCGAAAGAATGCCACATATTATGTCAAAAGTTCTTGAATCTATGGCAAAGATTAATCAGTTAACGATTGTAATAATTAATTATCCACCTACGACTTCCCGAATTCGGTCTAAATAAATTAGGTCGAGAAAACCCAATGGAAACAACACAATTATTAAACACCAATAGATGTAAATTGTAAACCAATTTTGGTTCCATGCTTTGTATGAATTGAATTTCATAAACATAATCTTAATTAGGTCATAAATAATATCTAGACGTTATTTGATAGCGCACCAAATCTATGGAAATGTTTGAATACCGGTACACTTGTGTTATTCCTAAAACAAAGTTGTAAAAATAATAACTTTCGGAAAAAATTAACTATAGATCTATAATATGGGTATTGGGTAGTACTATGTTTTTTTTTTATTATTTATTGAGTTAGTTTATACATTTGAATATAAACTAATATAAACAAGATCATATTTCATTTTGTAATTTTACATATTTTTACAATAAATATAACATTTCTTTTTAAATACATTCATTCTTCCTTCATTCTTCAGACTTTCAGGCATTTCATCATACATTTTTAGTCCTTTGTACATTAGGCAGTTCTGTGATTTTGTTTTTTTCATATGTGGCAATCTAATCCTATTTACATTTCTGGTTTCGTAATTATGAACATCTCTATTAAAAACAATTTCATCCTTAAAATATTTTGGCATTTGGTTGTTCATGATTTTATGTACAAAAATTAACACATTAAATAATAGTCTCTTTTTTATAGAAATCCAATTTAGCTGTTCTCTCATTTGATCTATGCTTGCGTATTTTCCTTTTCCTAGTATACATCTCATAGCTCTATTCTGTATAACATCTAGCTTGTTCAAGTTTCCTTCATTGGCCAAATACAACATAGAAGAGCAATAATCTAAATGTGGAGCAACTATAGTTTTATAAATCAGCTCTATAGTGTTTCCATTTAGTTTATTTCTTAATCTTCTAAGAAAATTGACTTTTTTAGATACCTTCTTTAGCACATATTCAAAATTTGCTGCGAAAGTTAGTTTTGAATCTAGTATCACACCCAGGTACTTAATTTCATTTACTTTTTCAATTTTTTCGCCAATTTTGTGGTGAAGTTTAGCAATGTTATCGTCGTAAAATGGCCGAAACTTTGATGAGTAACTGTCAAAAGATGCAATACATTCGCTAGCTTTTATTAGTACCGCCATCTTTGCGTTGAGGTCGGAAACTTTTCAGACCACCCTCGTATATAAATAAAAATGTAAATGTTCGTTTGTCCGAAAGTTTTTCACCGATCGCTTTGAAAATTGGACACAACGTTGAATTATTATAATTTACGAAACCACCCACCCGATTTCAATGATTTTTGTGAATTTGAATTTTTGGTTCCAGCTTCAAATATAGGATAGTTTTGGACCCGTTAGTGGCGCTGTTGTCGTGAACTAAAAAAAACTTTTCTACAAATTTTTTTAATTTTAATTTTAATTACATTATGAAATTCATTTCAAATGGTTGGGTTAAATTCTAACTGGTTTCTAATCTCAATATATAATAATTAAGCCTGCGTATGTTTGTGCTCGCAAAACTCGAAAAGTAGTCGACAGATATCACTGAAAATTTCAAAGTTTATTGTTATTGGTGCCAGGAGTGTTTATATATGTTTATAGAAGAAGTCGGAGACGCCCAAGGAATACTTAACGCAATATCTCTGCACCGTAATGAGATACGGAGTTAACTTAAAATAAATATAATGTAGTTTTTTTAACAGTAATATTATGGTATATAGTAGTAAATGGTGGAAGAAGATGAAGGAATCTGGGAAAGACATAATCAATAGCGAAGCATTGCGGGGGATCCACTGGTATTTTGTAAAATTCAGCTGTGACAGGTAACAAAAAATGTTTTTTTTTCAAACAGCGCCATCTGTTGTACCTAAAAGCAACACGCATTAATTATTATCTTTCTGCACAGACACACTGAGCCACCGCAACGCGTGACGGGGTGCAGCTAGTGTTAAATAAAAATATGATAGGAGGGTACCGTTCTACATATATTTCTCTTAGTATCATCTTTGAGAAAAATGAAGCACAGAGATCCAGTGTGAATTTTAATAACAAAGATGGAAACAATGATCTTCTCGACGAAATGTTTTAAACCGTGTTTTTATTTTATTTTTAAAATGCCAAATGTCATTCATTTATGCACCATGTTCATTTTCTTCTGAAAAATTCTCACTTACAAATTTTACCCATTTCAAGATTTTTAATTTTTCTTTTAAACATTTAGATCAAGTTCAAGGTCTTGACTACCGAAAAGTTTATTTTTACTAAATGATGCTTTATTGCATTTGAAACAACTTGACAAAATACGACAGTAGTAAGTTCAATGTAGTTTTTTTGACAAATAGTAGTTTATCTATTTTTTTCTGATATTTTGGATTTCTGGAATGCCAAACTTGATCTCTCAAAATCGTGTAAACTAATCCTTCTAAACCTTTTCCCCAGCGACCTGCGTCAATACTGAACACATCCGTTACAAATAGTAATTCTACCGGTGCCTCTAGTATCACCCCATTAATCTTACAGCCAATACCGTACATTTCAAATGCCTCAATAGGGATATCGGCTTATCTCAGGCTGTCAAGTATAGATAACACCCTGATGCAGAATGGCAGGCGCTGGGGGTAGGTAGTCGGTATGGTACGCCCCTGGGCTGAGCGATACACAATGTGCTCAAAGCTTTGTGCAGTCAAACTAAAAATATAATGGTGGCTTCTGGAGAGAAATTTGAATATTATTATAAGGCATTCAAACATATGCAGTGGCGTGCCTTGACTTTTTCTTTTCTCAATTTCTGGTGCATTAATTACATTTTCATTTGATTTTCTTCAAACTCAAAATGTGGTTTTAAACTGACGGTCTTTAATTTTTATTATTCAAAAAATTCAAAATAAAATAAAAAATATTTACTGCACAAAAATACAGAGTACAAAGGGTATAGCTTATAGGGTACAGCCTATTTCTTCCAGCTAACCCAACAAGTACAAATGATATTGCATAACCCAACAATTACGTGTTAATAAATGTATGTAAATAATAAATAAAAAACAGATATATTTCATTTATGTAAGGTATTCATATAAGGTGCAGTGAAATTTGTTTAAAAGAAATGTTTTTAGTGATGATTTAAATTTAAGTATGTCAGTTATTTGTTTGATGCTACTTGGAAGGTTGTTATATACTTTAATGGCCATGTAGTGTGGTCCTTTTTGAAATATAGTTTTGTTTGCTTTTGGGATTAATAAGTTTTCTGTGAACCTTGTAGCGTGTTTATGTGTTGAGTTTTTTTGTGAGAACTTTTATGGAGATGATAGAACTAACAGTCATAACTCCATTATATATATATGTCAGAAGTTTGAGATTTAAAAAAATTGTTATACGTGAATCCCGGTGATCAGAGTTTGTAATTTTTCGTAGGCACCTCTTTTGGATGATAAAAACATCTTTGACGTTTACTGAGTTTCCCCAAAAACCTATTCCCTATTTTATCATTGAGTATACGTATCCATAGTATGCGGTGATTACTGACTCGATGTTTAAGATATTTTTAAGGGTGCCTAGAACAAAAAAGCTACTGATTTTTGCTACAACTTTAGATACACGTTCTTTCCAGTTTATATTTGCATCTAATTGTATTCCCAGCAGTGAACAAGTTTGGGAAGGTTCAATATGATTGTTATTAAAATTTACATTTATTTTTATAGGTGTAGCTTGTACTGGACACACTTTTAGAATTTCAGTTTTGTCTGTGTTAAGCGACAGATTTTGTGATAACAGCCAGTTTTCCATTGATTGACAAGTCTCGTTAACATGTTTATTAAACTCGTAAACGTCTCCAGTACATTCAAATAACAGAGCAGTGTCATCAGCGTCATCAGGATTAGGTGAGGAACAAAATTTTGCAAGGACCCGTCGAACATAATGGACGTTCAAGTTTAAAAATACAGTTTTCTTCTTCTGTTAAGATTTAATAATAAAGTAATATTAACAACTAGCAGCATTTTCTTATAGAGAAATATCTACCCTTATCAGTTTTTTTTCTTATTCTCTCTGTAGATCAATATACTGACCTAATTCATGTGCAATAGAAAATGATACATTTTCACAAAATGAAATATTAACATTCATATGAAAGTGGAATAAATAGATAATTAGGTATATAAAGTGAAATATCCGTTACCATCTGATTTCAATACATCGGAGTAGACCAACAGTTACATAAAAAATAAACTTTTTTCTGATTCCCTGCCAAATTTTTGCCTAGGAATTTATGATGTATCAACAGTGGGTATTTCGTTTTATATTTTAATATACGAATACTAACAACAGTTTATTGAGTATAGGTAGACACATAGATAAAGCCAACATTTTTTTTGTTATAAAGAAATATTTTATTTTTGACTAAAATGTAAGGAATCTTTTCCTTTGTGAAAACTTTTTTTTGTCCGTATGTAATATATTTCTTTTAAAATAAAGATGGCTTTTCACAAATGAATTGAGTTTTCTGAGTACTCATCACGCCCAACAGTTAATTGAATGTCATTTAAAGATTAACATAAAATTATAATTATTCACTTAAACTGTTTTAAAATTTGTGAAAACGCTTCTCGTTGATAACCTCTATCCGGAATAACAAACAGTCTCTTTGTTTATGTCTCACACAATATAAAAGTTTTTGTTTAATTCGCTGTCCAGGATATTTTGACATTTCATACGATTCTCTCTTCAATATTCTTACATGTCAAAATATTTAGATTTTCAAACTTAATATACTTTTTGTGGTGCCCTTTCACATCACAGTTCGGCTATAATCCAGCTTAGTGATGATGGTAAAATGACTTTTTGAAGTCATAAAAAAATCGATTCTTATAATAAAAGTTTTTCAGCACTTCAAAAATATATTTTTTTAAAGTTTTATAGCTGTCCATAAACACTTTTTTTGAAAGTGTATTCCAAATATCTGATAAAAGTAACGGCACGCCACACAACACACTTGTGAACACACTTGAACACACTTTACATGATCGACTGAGCTGATACAAAGCTTTCACAATTCGGACAAATATTATGAAATGCTAGTTGTGTAATGAAAAGAAGAATCTAAGGTTCGGATCTCGGATAACAAAGCAATAATTGCTCTCCAAGACTATTTATAATTTTCTGGATATTATAAAGGGATCAAATATGACTGGCAATGCTTTTAAAACTCCCCAAACTTTATACGTACGTTTTTTTTTTAAATTTCGGGCGTTAAACTGTCGAGTACCTTTTGCTTTGCCTACAGTTCTTCTTCATTTAAAAAAAATATGATTTTATAATGAACGTCTATTTTGTATACCCTCCCCTCCTACAAATCATTTGCAAACCGCCAAAAATCAATAAGCTATGTATGTATACATAATTGATTCGAAAATAAATGCACATGCTTACGATTTTCACACGGTAAAACTATTGGCTTACGTTAAAATCAACGTTTGAAACAAAATAAACCGCGAATTAAAAACAACGCCAAACACGGGAGCGATTATTTAAAAAGTATACTGATTCCTACCATTCTATAAATAAATTCAAAATACCTAGAATAAATACACAACATGAAATGAACATTGCCGCTACCGGAATTCGAACTAGGGTTATTCCTATCAAGGTTTATGCTTTCATCGTTGAGCGATCTCTACAATCTTCAGACCTTTAAAAATAAACATTTTTCAAACAAAATACTTGATTTTTAAGCCCGGTCCATGCTTTAATCATTTTCTTGAAAGGTTTTCTAAAACATTCAATATTTTAACGTGACAACCATAATTACTCAAGACAGTGGGATTATTTTATTTTATTTATATTTTTTATTGCAGAAACAAACAGTACATAATTACGTAGAGGACAATGGTTATAAAGTTATACAAGTTAATATAATAATTGATACCAATGACATGTAGCTGACATACGTGATATATTATACATTTTACTTATTGAAAACCTGTGGCATATGAAAGTGGAGAAAGGAAAAATAGTGTAAGTTTGGTAGTTACCTGTGGCTATTCAGAGCTGGTCAATAAACACAGGTGACGGTTACAACAAAACTAACCCTCAAAAATCCACATTCATTTCACGTCATTTATCCTGAAATACCCTAAGGGGATTAGCGCACACATCTCTAACACATTCATAAACCTACACTTTAAAACAAACTGCAAACCTGTTCTGATGATGGAAAATGAAATACTGAAGAACGAAATGGATAATTACCCAAAAATTATCCACGATAATACTGTTGACTGTCAAAATCTCAAATCATATCTAACAGCTAAATTTATTTCGAATGACTTTTCAATTCGGAATGGTGGCCACCAAAGTGATGCTGAGAATATCGACCTCTGTGAAACATTTTTATTTTAAATTATTTATAGTTATAATATATTGTATTTGTACTTTAATTTTTACGGTACTAGTATAAAAGAAATATTATCAAATCAAATAAAATCAAATCAAAAATTATTTATTGTAAAATAAAAATTACAAAAGGTCTAGCTTATGGGTAGACCCCATTTCTTCCAGCTAACCACATTTATTTAATTACAATGTTTATATAATATTATTTGTTTTATTATAATAATTACAATGTTTATAAAGATAAAATAACAATATACCAATGAAAATAAAAAAATACAAATATATATACCAATAAAAATAGGCGTTTCATTTACGTGAGGTATTCACTCAACGTGTAGTGACATTTATTAACAAGGAAAGTGTTTAGTAACGATTTGAATTTGTGTGTATCTTGTATTTGTTTAATGTTATGTGGAAGGTTGTTATATACTTTAATGGCCATGTAGTATGGTCCTTTTTGGAATATTGTTTTGTTTGCTTTTGGTATTAGTAAGTTTTCTGTGAGCCTTGTAGCGTATTTATGTGTTGAGTTTTTTAGTGGGAACTTGTCTGTAGATGATTGCACTAACATGCATAACTCCATTATATAAATGTCTGTGACTGTCAGAATTCTCAGATTATTTTAATGGCAGATCCCTTCAGGCTACGGTTGATTCCAATTTACTTCGCAAACATAATATTTGAGTATTTTATAAGTGTCATATGTAAGAAAAATACGTAATTCTTATGTTGAAGGCTCTGTGCAACACAATAGTGGGGTAATTGTGACGCTAGAAAATGTAGAGTGCTAAATTTTGTGTTCCTGGTTATTCAAATTACACCACTGTATTACCACTGTATTGAGGTGGGTCCTAAGAGTACTTTTCTTTACTGGGTACAATGAGTACAGGTACAGAAAAATACCGATGACAAAATACTCAAGTATTTAATTCCGACCTGAGGATTGATTCAGAAAAAGTCATTCTAATGAACTCGCATAAATTCTGCCCACACATTTTCCTCATAAATATTCTACGTGAGCTTGATTCCCCCTTTTATTATTTGTAAATTCATGGAGGGGGGGTTGTTAGAGATTTCAGTAAAAAAAAACATAATTCCCCCCAAAAAACATTCAAAATGAGTGATCCTCACAAAATATGAAATCCACGGGGGGGGGGGGGGGTTGTTACGAAACTTAGCCGGAAAATCATATGTGATTCCCCATGGTAATTTTTCGAAATCCATGGGGAGGAGGATAGCTACGAAATTCCATTTCGAAAAATTCCTCACATTTTTCCGGTCGCAAAATATCATATCAAATACCAGTTACAATTACCTAGATACCCATCAAAAATACCCGGTACTTTTACTGGGTACGATAAATACGCCTCACCTCTACACTGTAACTGACGTATGATTCGAATGGTAGTCTTCCACAGGGGCGGTAACAATAACAATTATATAAAGAGTATTGCCTACTAGTTAGATACCAGTTATCAATTTGAAAAAAAAGGCGTGGAAAGGAGTCAGAGCGCACAACAGTCAATTTTTTGCAGTACTTACCTAAAAATCTAACCAACGTCAAAAATAAATAAAAAATCAAATTGAATTCTTGTTTAGACTGAAATTCTAATGGACGTATTATTTTGTTTATACCTTCATTTTTTCTAAAAATTCACAATATTTTTAACCAAATAATCCCTTATTTCAAAAAAACCACCACGATTACATTGTAAATTAAATAACTTTTTTAGAGTAACGATATAACAAAGGTAAACACGTAGGTAAACTAGTGGGCGATCCATTCGGATAAGTTCGGTAAAGTTCGACAAAGTTCGGGCGATTCCGCCACAATCGCTCCCCGCGGACATTTTTACGGCGGTCCGTGATCTGAAATGGCCCGGTCTTATTCAGAAAGTGCCCTCCATCTGACCGTTCATATGTTTCCCTGGTAGATATTTCACGGACACGACTGGGCCGGCATTCAAGATAGATAGATAACCTTTTAACAATTTGATATTTTAAATTTAGGATGCTGCAAATAAAGGGGAATTTGGTTGATCTGTCCGACAAGGCCAAATGAGCTTAGATATCTATCTCAAAGTCTTTTCTGGATAATAATGACAAAGGAAACAGTAGGTTATAGAAGTTCAGCGTAAAAATATAGACATGGCTTTGGCAAACAATGTTATTTATAGTATACGATCTCCAAATGCTAAATACACCATCACGCCTATAATAAAATCGCATACATTTGAGTGTATACACAATTCTCCACAGTCCTGTAAATGTGGAACCATTGAACTGGTACAAACGTATGTATATTTGGGGATAACTGTTGATGCGCATATCAAATGGGATACACATGTTAGCAACATCTGCAAACGCCTACGAGCTATTGCGGGGCGAATTTAAAAAATAAAATATTTTATGCCTATAAGTACGTTAAAAATAATCTATTTGTCACTGGCGGAATCTACAATCAGATAAGGAATAAAGTACTGGGGAAACTCCTGCAAGACAAATATAGGTTACATCCAATCAGTCCAAAACTCCATGACTAAGCTTTTGGTAAACAAACGTATCTATGCACAAAGAAGAGATATAAAATTTTTACATGAGTCAGTTAACGTATTATCTGTTGGAGGAATATTATGGTTTAATATTATATGTCGAAAAATAACGTCAGATTCAATATACAAAGAAAAGTGGGTGTGTCAAGCCTACGCAAGACAGAAGTGAAACTTCTAGTTTCAGCTGATGCTTGGCGTGGCGCAGTTCGCTGGTGTCTGAGAGAGAGGAAAGAAGAGAAGAGAGAGAACGTTCGTGAGCGGCTCCCCCACCTCAACAAGGTTTCACTTCAAAAATGCCACAGCCGAGAATCGAACCTCGCTTAACTGATTGAAAGCCAACCACGCTGAGCACCAACTGTAAGCAAAGCCGCATAAATTGATTATATTATGTAGGTTCTGAAAATATGAGAGCTTGTTATGTTTTATAATGTTACCTACATCACACCCAAAATATAATATATTTTTAAAAATAATGTACAATGTACAGAAATAGAATCCCACACAAGATCGCGTAGTGCGCTCTAGCGAACGGATATTTTATCAGAGGGAGATAGTTTTAATTTTTTTTTCTGTAAATTATTACATATTATCAAAATAAATAAATTAATTAAATAAATGTAATACAATTATCATAATATACGGATTAGATAATAATTTTAATCCAACACAATAACGCAAAGCGCGCTCTAGCGGAGTAATGTTTTATCACAGTGAGATAAGTGTTTTTATTATTTTGCAATATTATTTTCTTTTAAAAAATGTTCTGACCTACTAAAAAATAAGATATTGAATGAAAAAGGCGTTAAAAACAAAAAAATAATGTGCGATGGCCGAGAATCGAACTCGGATCAACTGCTTGGAAGGCAACTATGCTGACCATTACACCACCAACGCCAGTTGTCGGGATGAGCTAAGAAGCATTTATATGTTACTTCAAAACTTTGACTAGATCAAATGAACTTTAATCGGTGGTGGGGGTACCCGCATTTTCGTTTCGGTCATGAGTCGGTTTTACTCCGGTCCTAGAAATTGCATGACGCGCGTAAAGAAGTTTCACTTCAAAAAGTATATCATGCATATGACACAAGATTCGATAGAAATGAATGTCCATTCCGAAAATTATAAATAAATACGAACAGCGGACTTTCTCTTATCTTGTGCCTACCATATTTAATAAGATTCCAATGGACATAAAAAATCAATGAAATTACACGACCGAATAAAAAAATAAAATTAATAAATGTTTAATAGATCAAGCTTTTTTATATTGATATTGATTATAATCTTATACTGAGATTCTCTTTTCAATATTCAATGTACCCACAATAGACAATATATATAAAAAATATTCAATTCTACAAATTTATAAAGAAATACAGTTAAATAACTTACAATTCAATTCATCAGTAAGATATCAAAAAACTATCAAAATCCCAAAACTTAATACAAAGCACACACAAAATACCTATCTCTATCTAGGAATAACATATTTTAACATCCTTCCATTATATCTAAAGAATATTGAAGATATTCAGGAATTTAAAATTAAATTAAAAAATTACCTAAAACTACTATAAAAGTCCATATCTTACTCTTATTATTATTTCCTTCAAATCTTGAAACTGTATTATTGATAAATCTTGCCTATTTCTTACTTATCCCTTTGGTTTTGCAAATATATTATTTACTTACTTACATGATTCCATATAATTGAGCTAGGATTCACTCACCAAACACAAGAGCCTCGTCTCTTTATGGTGAGGAAAAGCTATTATTATATACCTTGATAACACTGTATAATATGTATAATTGTATATTTATTGTAAAAAACATACAAATTTTAAATAAAAAAAAAATAAAAAAATGTGTATATATATGAATATGAGTAATTTGCTTGTGTTAATTTGAATGTCTTTGTATTTTATTATTTTGTATTGTAGTAAGTTAAAAGTTATTCTGTTGTATCTTTTTTATATATATACCTCTTTTTTGTAGTTTTTCTTCTGTATCTATTTTAAATATTGTGATTTCTTGGTATATGTATGCTTTAGTTTACCTGCTGACAAACTGCTTTGGCAGTTTAGCGAGTGTTTAAAAAAAAAAATAACTAAATTTAAAAAAATATGGATCCGTGAAATCCCCAAATTGAGAAGGGAATGAGTTAAAATAGATCAAGGATCGGAAGTGCCTATCTTCTTTGATCTGGTCCGAAAACGCAGGTAAAATGATTTAAAGCAACGCCAACGTATCGATTTTGAAGGTTACCTTTCACCGAGGCAATGCTAATACTATATATCACTCCATAAATTTATTCGTTCCAAAAAATAACAAAACTGATGGACTTGGCACCCAAAACAGAATGCCATAATATATTTGTCGTGAGGCTTATTATTTATGTCGTCACTTAGCCAAGCCAAACGAATGAAGAGGCTTATAGAACATCAGGTATTTTTTTCAGAACCTCGCTCACGGTAATTATCAAAGATAAGTTTTATCTTGGGTAAGTATAGAGAAAGCGCATTGGTCGTATTCCAATAATCGAATGAAGCAAATGGTAAAAACTCTCATCATCTGTTCCATTGACCCGTCTGAAGCTAGCAGTTGTTTTCTTTCAAAAAATTACAAGAATAATACGAATAAAGTCCTTTTCGTTAACACCATATTTTCAAAATGAATAGTTGAGCCTTAGATGAATTAGTTGAGCTAATAAGGGAAAGGGTAACAAACTAACTTAAACTATCTTGTCAATAAATTAATCTGACAGTATGCAGGCAAACTCACATTGTAATATCACCATTTGGCCCTCGAAAATAAAATCTGGTAGTCCTTTTTACTATGGTATGGCGCAAATGGCTGGCTGCGTAAAAAACAATTTTTCAAAACACTGCTTTTTTGGACACCAAAAACTCTTTCACCAGTGTTGAATATATTTCTCCGGCCCTGCGTATAAATTGTGTGAAAGTATGTGTGTTCGTATTCACATGGTAGGGCACACATACACATAATAATATTTCCCCGCGAGATAAATTACAGCAAAGTATTTGCAAATGTTGCGGCCTTCCCATAAAAAATACCCAAGTCTGGGAAGTTTCAGAACCTTTTTCCTTCTACATGATGCCCCATGATTTTCAGAATCGGGTTAAAATAGTGCCAAGTCGCCCAGAAAATGATGTATTATTTGCATGGAATAAATTTCGTGGAATTAAAATTGTGTGTTATTTAAAATAGGGTATTTTAACCCTGAAACTCTGGAATCAGCAAGTGTTTTTCTAAAAACGAGCAACCTCCGGAACTTATTACAAATTAAAATATGGATAGAATATAAAACTCCAAGTAAATAAAAGTTTATTTACCATTTATTTGTGAGGATGGAATTTGCATACCGCCTCCTTAGTTCAAAAGCGTTAAACTTTTCCACACGTAGATATGAATATAAAATATGAGTTATAAATCACATTTTTAATGATATTGTCTATAATCTTGAGTGATCAGCTGTTACTCAAGATAATAATATAGCATTGCAATAAGTTCTTGGCAATAATTTTTCAATCATCCCAATTCATTCGAATAATGTAATAAGGACATTACTGTTTGTTGTTTTAATAAGAATGTTGTAATGCACCCGTTCGTTTGAAACGGAATGCATTTAAATATATACATATTTTAAACTTTTCCCTCCCACGCTTTATGTCTATTGGTTCACTATTGGGGTGCCATTCCCCACATCTAAATGTTCAACAGTGTGAAAATACGAAGATAGAAATAAAGGAACTTAGAGTGAATAAAGGATAAAGAAGAGCTTATGAGAAGAATGTGTCAGAGGCTAGCTTACCTAACAGTTTAAAATTGTAGTACATGTAAGGACTAAACAATACATTTTTTCACAGTAAATTTATAGTTAAGGATGTCTCAAGGGAGTAGCTATAGCATTCATTGAGGGGTTCCCGCCTGGGGATGTGGAAAGGGGGTGGTTGTGAGGAGGAAACATTTTTTAATATAAATATTTACAATACAGTTACACTCTTAAAATGCATAGTTACCAAAAATAATAATTCATTTAAAATTATCGGAAATGGAAAATACATTTAACCTCTTAAGGGCTGCTCGTATTCAATAGGGAATTCTAGTGCATTTTGTAAATAATTTATTTCAATAAAGATAATTATTTTATTATGTACCTCTTTATTTTCTTTTTTTTAAAATGCATTTTCAATTTTTTGTAGTTGTTTTAAAAATTGCGTGCTATTTCGGCTCTGAAAACGGTCATGCGCCATTTTGACCGCTACGTCACATCTTTGCCGCCGCCATCGGTTTGCAGGATCTACTCAGGCCGGTCAACAGTGACGTCATCGTTTGCCCATGAACGCTTGATCAATCACCGGGCGTTTTTAGCTGCATTGAAATATTTCGTTCGCGCCTGTTAAGTCATTATAACTATAATAAATGATTTTTGCAAATTATAAAAACTATGTATTCTTGTGTCTGAAGTGTTTTTACATGTGAATAATTAATAATAAGTGATTTTTTGGTGTGAAGAGAATTCCCTACTGGCAAAATCAAAAAATTCTGTTCTATGAGCTTTTCTGTGGAAACGACTAATGGTAGATTTATTCATTTATACTGGGTTTTTACAGACGATTTCACTTATGTGATAACAATCCATATATAAAAACTCAGTTTAGATTAGATACTAATGTTATAAATATAAAAATATTATATATATTATAGACATTATCTGATAAGACGGCATAATTTACAAAAACATCATTTTGCATAAAACAAACAAGTTATTACGATAATAAAATCAGCTGGCGAACCATTAATTACCCTTTTGGAAAGTATTTTGAGACCTTTACTCATCGCAACCTATTATTACATTACCTCGTTAAAATGGATCTTTAAATTGCTACATAGAAAATATAAGTATTGATAATTTATTTAAAACCTCTTTAAATTAATGACATGCAGGTGAATATGGGATTGCATGCATTTAAGGAATGAATTATCAAGTTTCCTATATAAAAAAAAAACTAAATTTTGAATTCAATACCACGATGTCAAAACGAACACATCCGTGTATTTTAACAGTATTACCAGGTGTAAATAATAATATTATGTTTTCCATGCATGTAATCTATGAGTAGGTACTATTTTTTTCCATCGAAAACAACATAATGAACGATACACACCCGACCTACCTCTCATAATTCCAGAACCGCAATGATCGTTTATTAAAACTTGTGCACACACATCTGTGCTCTCATTCTTGCATCCCAATATCACTTTGCCAAACTCACATATTATACTTTATCTTATTCTTTCCTTATCATTATCATGGATACATAATGTGTCTGTATTTAATTACAATTAGTTGATTTATGTGCTCTGATGTAGCTTATGCTAAGCGAAACATGGTTGGCTATGGTGTACCGATTCATTGAAAGTGGTGCATTACAAAGCGTGTTTTCCATTTAATATAAAACATATTTCAAGGCTCTGATAAATTAGATTAAAAGGTAACTAATATTATTGACTTTTATTAAAAAGATAGATCAAATCCAAAAATCTTACAAAAACGATTCGCGTAATTTAAATAACACTTTTCAAAAATACAAATAATTTCTCAACTCTAAGAATTCCAAAAAAATACTGTTTTGAAACATTTACCGATTATTAACATGGTAAATTTATAATATTAACCTTGTAAAGAGTCTTAATATTAGTAATCCACTTAAAACTTCACATAATGCACAGTGCACAATTTGTTTCCATTACTTAGAGATAGATGTTGATGAGACAAATTGATGACATCTAATGGGAACATTAATATGAATGTTTTTAAAGCAAAGGGTGGTTTCAAGCTTATTGTAAATCATTTTGTATAAACATACTAGCTGTCCTGTACCCGGCGTTGTTCGGGGTTATGAATGTTTTGGAGTAAAGTTTTGAGGTTGTGAATTCTAGTATTTCTGCGAAGTAGTTTTATTTTTAAGGTGGAGAAAATAATTTTAAAAAGAATTGAAAAAAATTTTTTTTTATAAATTCTTGTTTCACTTGATCATGCCATGTCTTCCTCAAGTATAACCGACTTCCAATATTCACTACTGTATACCACATTCGTACTACTAAAAACATACATTATATAGACTTTTATTTGACTCCGCATCTCATTCTAGTGAAGAGATAATGCGAAGTCTTCCTGATTTCTTTTTTCATTCAAACCACTCTCTAAAAAGTTTTTGGTAATAATTAGAAGAAACATTGAAATTTTCTGGGAAATCTGTCTAGTAGTTTTTTAGTCTTAGGGGACAGACAAACAATTTTTTTTTATGTAAATAGAAGAATATGTCAGTAGATTCTTTTCTTTTTTCTAGTTGAATCCACATTTAAAAAAAATAGTGCTTAGAATTTTTGCTGCACAAATAAAATAGAATAAACATATTTTATGTAATTTGTGTTCCATATTCGTATTGAGTTCCGAAAAATGAATTGTGTAAGGTAACAATATAATCAAATAATGAATACCAGCAATAAAGTTTATTCTCATAATTCGTACACACAATAAGCAGGAGATTCCCGACCTCGCACGCGTAATAACACGAGTTGAAAACTTTAAATTACGCCACTGAATATTTATGAATGTGCGACTCTGATCATTGTTCCCATGAACTCTTCGTTGGTTTGTTAATTTGGGCTGGGTGGAATGCAGACTTAACTTTACCGATTTCGTTAGAATAATAGAATAATTATGTGAGTTTAACCTGGATACGCGTTTCACCGAACTGGTAATCTCTAGAAGTGATCTGTACCGATTTTTGAAGAAAACTGATTGACATACACCGCTTTCCAAGCTTATACCGCGAAACAGTGCCCAAATAAAGATTCGGTAATTTTTTTAAAATTTTCGTTTATTCAAAGTGTTCGTATACAATGCACTTTATTATGCTGAGAAAAATAAGACTTCTGCCAACCAAGCGCTCACACGATTCTTCACTGACCATTTTCAACACTGTCACTTACGGACAGTGTTGAAAATTATCTCGCGAAAAAACGCGATTATCTTTTGACGCATGTTACAAAATGGTAAAACTACCCCCATGACCTTTTATAAATACATGTATCTGATATTTGTATTCTTCTACGAGATATATTGGTGTATAACCGTTTCATCAAGAACTCGAAAAAAACAATAAACTTCAGCAATAATTGCAAAATCACTTTGTGGTGCCATTTTATCTTCAATAATATAAATTACTTTGTAAACACTGTACTATTTAATCAAAATGGATCAACTTGTTTCAAAATCAATGGTTTTTTTTGCCATAACAAACTTTGAATGAAAATTAACTAATATAAAAAAATAGCCAAACAAGTATGGAAACAAATATTTGAAATAAGCAGTGACTAATCTGATGTATTTTTACGCTAGCGTCTAGACAATTTATATGCCCCTCAATTTTAACGTACCGTTAGGTTCATTTTGGACCCAAAAAATTAAGACCCGATTTCATACTGAAATAGGTTCGCTTCATGTGATTTCTTAAAAAACATCGTTTCTGCTCATATAATTTTTGGATAATATCGAAGAAAATATGTTTTAAAAAGTTAATAATCCATTGGATTAATTACATTACAATGAAAATTGTCCACAATTACGGGATAATGTTTGACGTTTGTAAAAAATAACGCGTTCTGAGGTTCCTTGAAAATGGCCGATACGCACGCTAGCTATATTTTCCCTGATAGCCGACAGAGCGCACCTCTGGCGGTATGAGAACGAACCAAATGACTGGCGCGAATATTTAAATATGCAGCTAACAATACACTTAGTTATGCAAAATTAGTTGACCATTAACAAGTGCTTAAAAAAAAGATTTCTTCTGTAAGCTTATCACTTTTTGATGGCATTATTTAACACAAATAACTTTGTTTACATCACTTTACTAAATATAACCTCTCCATTTTTCATGAACGAAGTTCACCTCATCAAGAGTTAGTATACACTGAAGTCAAAAATTAAATATAGATTACAATTGGAAAGAAGAAGTAGAGGGAGGGGGGAGGGGTAAGAGTGTGCTAAGTTTATCAGAATTAGGAATTACAATATCGTTAGACCGGAAAGATCAATTGAGTCTGAAAACATTGAAAAGATGGTTTTAAAAAAATATTGTCAGTTATATCAGCTTTTATATTAACATGTTTTCTAATTTCTAATTTTTAAAACTTTTTAATTGTTAGCTAAACTAACACACCATTTTGGAAGAATATCAATGAGAAATTGATGGCACTGCCGGTACTGCCAACCTAACAAAAGAAAACACGAAACACATAACAAGAAGCTAGAAACCCAAAATCTAAATATAGTTACGTAATAATAATTTATTATAAATATCAACAGAATTGCTCTATAACTACCTTTTTTTTGTATTAGGCAATTCACCCTAAAGAGAGTGCTTTGTGCCGATTGGGTTAAGATATATGGTGAAACTGATGTGAATTATCTATAAGGGGACTAGACATATCATATATTAAAGCCATTCAAATCTATAAACTTATAAATAATAGAATATACGCGAGAGTTGTTGAGAGACAGCAAATATGGAATACTAAGGGGAGACTGGTGGGTGATTTTAATAAGCAATCGATACATGCCTTTGAAAGAAGAGTGGTTTTTACAATTGAAGAAGACATGGTCAAGAGTCTCATCTTCCACACCACACTGGCATAATGAACTTTCGAGCACCCGAATTTTAAACAAATGAGTTGCAATAGAGCAGTGGCCAATTCTCATTCTCGAGATACAGGAAATAAATCTTTTGGACTTTTTTTTGCCGTGGAACCAGGGTTTACTTGGAATATGATTTTGTATTCCAGCATAGAAAGATCCAGTTTGAGTTTTCGTGATTGTCCAATTTTCTTCCCAGGAACGAGACATGTTGGATTTAAGAATAGAGAAGACGTCAGAGACAGGAATTTTAAAATCTAAAGGAATAGAACCAGATACAGTTCCAAGTTTAGCGAGAGAATCAGCTTTCTCGTTACCCTCAATTCCTAGATGGCCAGGCACCCAAACCAGTATTGTCTCAAACATAGATTCGTTTAAAGAATCGAGGATGTTTTTAATATTACAAACAACATAGTCTTCTGGACATCGAACGATATTAGAGGAAATTTTTAATACTGCACTTAGAGAGTCAGTACACACTAAGGCTCGACGAATATTGAGGAGTTGGATTTGAATTAAAGCTTGTTCAATTGCGAAGCATTCTGCAGTAAATATGGAAATTTCTTTAGGCAATTTATAAGACAGATTAACATTGAATTCAGGAATATATACCGATGCGCCACATTCTTTGTGGTCGGATTTGGAACCATCTGTGAATATGAGGGAAAATCCAGGAAACTTTGAAAATATAATGTTTTTAAAATGTTCTTCAACATTTTGAAAGTTATTAGCTGAAGATAAAATGTTCGTCTGGAAGTCAGAAATTATTACGTTTGGGATAAAATTAATAGCATTAAACGGGGTACTGTAAATAGGAAGGGTTGGATCATTTTGTAGATTTTGAAGGTAAAAAGACAGAGATCTAAATGATAGAAAACTTTTTAATAAGAGATGGAATCGATCTCTATCTATTACCCTCCTTCTGTTATTCAAAATACTGAACAAACGATCGAGACTCTGTTCCAATGAGTGACGCGATAAAGATAACGCTTTGAAGATATATCTATCCGCGAGGTATTGTCTTCTCAAAAATAAGGGAGGATCTACACATTCTATCTGAAGAACATTAATTGGAGAAGATTTCATTGCCCCAATAATCATTCTGAGCCCTTTTGATTGGATTCTTTCAAGTTTTTTATCCAGATATTTAGGAAGTGGGTCGAAAAGAAATGTGCCATAATCCAAGTGACTTCGAACGAGGGAATTATACATTAGTTTAAGAGTAGTAGGGTGGGATCCCCACCATACTCTGGAAACAGCTCGCATCATATTAAGCCCCTTTTCACACTTAGCAGAAACGTTCTGAATATGCGGGAGCCAGGAAAGCTTATGGTCCAAAAGCAGGCCAAGAAATTTTATTTGCTTAATGATTTGAAGGGGGAAATTATCAAAAGAGACTGTAAAGTGAGGCAGTTTTCTTTTGCGAGTAAAAGCCACTACCTTGGTTTTAGAGGTAGCTAAATTCATTCCATTTGTCAACATCTAAACTTTAATATTATGTAAGGCCAAATTTAATTCCTTCGCAGCATGCGATAAATTTTTGTGAGATAAATATATGAGAAAATCGTCCGCAAAATAAAGTCGCTTAATAGACGAAGGGATTACAATGCCTAAATCACTCATACAAATATTAAATAATAATGGACTGATTACAGACCCCTGGGGTAGCCCTTTCCAAAGCTTGCGCTTAAATATGTTTGAGGAAGAGTGGATAATAATGGATCTGTCTGTTAGCAAGTTGATAATAAATTGAACTAATTTTATGGGGATTTTTATTTTAATTAATTTTTCCTTCAAAACATCAATTAATACATCGTCGTAAGCTGAAGAAAGATCTAGAAATGTGGCCAATGTACAAGAGTTAAGGGATTGAGAAATACGGATATCTGTTGTTAACAAACTTAAATTATCCATAGTAGATTTCTTTTTCCGAAAGCCGTATTTATTAGGAGGGATAATACTGTGATTTTCAACAAACCATTCTTACCTGTTCTTTATCAAATGTTCCACTACTTTAATTAAACACGACGAAAGAGCAATAGGACGATAGGATAAGGCTTCGGACGGATTTTTCCCTGGTTTTAAAACCGGGAGGATTTTTTGAACTTTCCAGACATCCGGAATATATCCTATTTCAAACATGTTATTAATTAAGGATAAGAAATATTCAACCGACAAGTCGGAGAATGCTTTAAAGAAGCTATATAATATTCCATCAGGACCCGGAGAAGAGTCAGAAAGGGATTTAATTACTCGTTTTAGTTCACTAACTAAGAAAGGAGAGTCTAGCCAGTTAGAGTGAGATGGATATGAAATAAAAGAGGGCATTTCTTCACATCTGGCAACTGAAGGAGGGGCAATCTTATCAGCAAAACCTATAATAATTTCCTTCGGAATATGTTTGGTACGCTCCGGAGCATATGACGAACCGATTTTTTTTAAATTAGTCCAAACAGATGACTGGGGAGTTTCGGGAGACAGGTTTTCACAAAATTTTCGCCATCCAGACCGCTTTTTATTTTTCAAAATACGTTTAGTTTCTGATTGGACGCGTTTCACTGATAAAAAATTTTCAAAAGACATGCATTTGCGGTAAATGGAGACTGCTTCTTTTCTAGAGTTAACAGCACGAGTGCATTCTTCGTCCCACCACGGAGTCGAATGTTTAGTTTTAATGTTAACTTTACGCTTTGGAATGGATTTTTCTGCTGCTTTTATAACTATACTAGGAAATAATTCACATTGTGTTCTGATGTTCCCAAGAGAAGATTTTACAGAGTGAACAAGAGAGTCTAATACAGAAGAAAAAAATCTCCAGTTCACATCTTTCGTTTTAAATTTAAAATTATTGTTAATTGTGAAGGAATGCGAAGTGGTTAGATAATGAAAGAGGATTATAATAGGGAAATGATCACTGGAAAGGGGGTCTTTAAGTATGTTCCAAGAACATTTACGTATCACCGAAGATGAACAGTGAGATAAATCAACAACACTTTTCCTTTGTTGAGGGGGGGTGAATCGGGTTGGAGATCCGTCGTTTAAAATACATAAATTATGGGAATCAATAAAATCTAAAAGATTACGGCCAGAACGATTCGTTAATTCACTACCCCAAGAGGTAGAATGAGCATTAAAGTCGCCCAGTAACATATACGGGGGACGGATCTGAGACATAAATGATGACCATTCGTTTTCATCAAAAATAGTGGAGGGAGGGACATATATTGATAGTACTGTAATATCACATACAACGGCTGCTACTATCTGAAAATTGTTAGAGAGAGTATGAAACATGATTGGTTTGAAAGGGATAGAGTCATGGATGATTAAGGCAGCGCCACCTTTACCATCCAGTCTATCATGTCTAAGACAATTATATCTAGAAATCTTAAATAGATACGAGGGTTTAAACCACGTTTCAGAAATAGCGGTAACTGAAATTTCATGTTCATCGAGTAATTTTACAAGTTCAAATTTATTACAGATTAGACTTCTGATATTCCACTGAAGAATTCCGTTCAGTTTCGGAGACATTAGGAAGACAGGATAATAAAGATTTAATGCAATCGGCAGCGTTGGACGGTATATTATTGTTGTTTGAAAGAATAGAAATTAAGAGGATAATTAAAGTCTGAATGAAAGCAGAATTTTCATTCACCACTTTCCCTAAATTAGGGGAAGATTGGGAACTATTTAAAGCACTCCCATTGAGTGTCTGAGATTTATAATTCCCATTTGGGTTTTACAAAATATCATTATGTTGATTTTTATCAATAGAAGCAATAAATTTTGGTTTTGGTTTTAGTGGTATAAAAATTGTTTCCCTGTGAGAAGATGATGGAGGAGATTTAGAGTAAGATAGATTGCAAGGAATTGAGGTAGATGTTACCTCTGCAAACGATTTTATTGCAGGTGGGAATCATTTTGATGCCTGGAAATAGGAAATGTTGTCTGAAGCCATTGATTGTTTAATATTCCTTTGTCTGGTCAATTCTGGACAGGCCACACTAACCGCTGTATGATTTCCCTTGCAGTTAATGCAACGTGGATCATTTGATGATTTTTGGCAAAGATCAAAGGGGTGGTCCTCTCCGCAATGAAAACAACGTGGAGGGGAACGACATATGAGTTTTGAGTGTCCGAAACGGCAGCAGTTAAAACACTGGATCGTCGGGAATTTGTATACTTCCACAGGGAGTGCGTTGTAATAAATAAATACCCGAGATGGCAAAGTTTGGCCTTCAAAAGTTATAACAACCGATTGTGAGGGTTTCCATGTAGTGGTTCCATTAGATGTATCTTTGTAATTTAATCTACGTGCTTTTAAAACCTTGGGGGTCACTTGAGAATCATTAAGTTCATCAACAATTTCAGATTCTGAGAGATCGGTAGGTATACCTCTCACTCGGCCCATTCTAGTAAGGTTGTAAGTTGGAATATAAGATTTAAATTTGTGGAGTGAAAGCGTATCAATTTTTTGGACAAATTCATTTGCAAAGTTTGCGGATTTAAATTCTAGGGATAACTTATAGCAGCCTTCCGGCTTAATAGATCCGTTAACTATGCCAAGGTTACTGTTTTTTGAACTAAAAATGAATTTTCCGAAATCTAGAGGATGAATGATTTTTCCTTGTTCAGTACTTTGGACATTGACAATGAATGGAGCCGAGGAAGATGGGGAATAACTTAGTTCAGTATTTTTAGATTCTGATAATATGGTATCCTTACGACTTTCCTTAGGGTTTGAGGTTTCATCGGATTGCGAAGGTTTAATTTTGGGTGGAACATTAAGACAGAGCGATGGTCTTCGTTTTCTGGAAGGGAGTATTATAGAAACATCCGATTCATACTCATCTCCAATATTAAATATGGACTCGGGGTCAGGAGGTCGATTTTCATCTTCCTCCATATTTATAAATTAATTAACAAAAAAAAAATAATCATACAGTCTATTTGATTGACTGTACACACTAATTTATCAAAACCTAAATATAACAAACAAATAATAGAAAACAAAAATGTAACAATAATTTCTTATCTGTACGAAGTCCGCGACAGCAGGTAGGCAATTCGTCAAACACAGAGCACGACTATCCACTACCGTAGTTCGATGACTAATCTATAACTACCTTAATGGAACCACAACCACTCGAGCGATGTAATTAATATCATCCCTCAAAATATTAATATCGAAACATTTTAAAATTGCTTATTGCGGTTTAAAGCGAATGAATCAACCTAGATTTAAACTTTTATCCGGTATTTATAAGTTCTATAAATTTTGGCACATTTATACTGCTTAAGACGTTTTGCAAATTGGCCAAAATATGCTAAAAAACGTGCGAGTGGTTGAGTACTTATTTTGTTATTTTATTCACTTATTGAACTGCTTTGTTCAATTGTCTATGATAACTTGTATCATACCTGCTCATATCGTTCATACTATTTTTTTTCTTTGTTTGTCTAGTACACGTTCCTATACCATCATCCTATTACGCTGAAAATTTGTTCTTATTAGATCGAGAAGTGTTTGGAAAGTAGTATGACCGGTAGAACATGTCGAGGACGCTCGAGAAAGACTTAACGCATTATCTTATCTCGAAAGCATTATCGATATTAATCTACCGACCTCCGTGCGTGTCACACGTGATATCAATACTACATATTAATTAATGAACTATCAATCGGGTTCTTATTATACAAGTTCAATTTTAATCTAGTATGTAGTACAGCAATTGTGCGTGGTCTCAGAACAATAACACATGAAATAATAATATCAGTACACCGAAGTGACCGTGTTTTCATTATCTACCCACTAACAACATTATCAAAATGTCAATCGAGCAGCTGAACGAAAAATTTACTATTACAATGAGCGATTTCGAAAAGAGACTGAACACGGCATTAAATAAACCCGGCAACTCGCAAACTGACTTTAAAAAGATCCATGATGATTTTGCGGCCTTCAAGGTTAAGATTACTGCTGATTTGTGCGCCCTTCAGGAGGATGTGACCAGACTGGAGCTTCGTGTGGATGCAATTGACGCAGCTTCCAGGAACCATGTTCTTCTCCTGCACGGTTTTAAAGAATCACCATCTGAAGACACCCGCTCCCTGATGAGCAATGTTTTGACCGGTCTAGGATGCCCCGACGACGCCATCAAGGGCATCGAGTGCGCCAAGAGACTGGGTCGTGCCTTGCCCAATAAGAGTAGGCCCATCCTGCTTCAGTTCCTGCGCCAGTCCGATCGTCGATCCGTGTGGGAAAGAAAAAAGGGTCTGAAAAACTCTGCTCTCCTCTTAACAGAGTCGCTCACTCCCATACGGCAGAAGTTATTCTCCAAGGTCCGTTCGGTCTTTACACCATTCAAATGCTGGACCAGTGATGGAACCATCGTCGTTCTCCTTCCGGATGGCAGCAAGCGCGCCATCAACTCCCAAAAGCAGCTGGATATCGTGACCGCCCTCTTGACGAGGGCCAAGGCTCTTAACCCAGCAGCTCCTCCAGTTAACAAGTCCACCGGCGCCGTGCCCGATTCCGATTCCATTGCTGGTTCTGGTAATGATGACTCCAGACCGATCGGTCTGCGTTCCAGAACCAATAAACATAAATAATAATCTCTTCAAACTTAGCATAAATACCTTGTGGCATCATTATCGGTATTTTTAAAAGTAGGTTACTAAAAATAATAATAAAAAGTGATTTGTTTTTGATAATATAAATAATAATCTCTAAAACTACGTTATTAAAAACATATTTTGCTCGAATGGTGAATAGTTTGAATTATCAACAAGTACGTAGGTACATATATAATATACTTAACTTACATTATCGCATTATAACTTATCCTACATATTATAACTTTATTATTAATCTGCCCACAAACCATAATAACAAACATCTTATGAATATCTATGTAGTACCCGCTCGCCATACAATTAAGTAATTATTATTATTCAATTCAGCCTGCTAAAATATTATACACATTTAGAAACGCCCGTATTATAATACTCGTGCAGGCAAATTATCGCAATAACGCGCATCTTACAGTTGTTGATACCTACTTACAATTAGGCTACTGGCAGCGTGTGTACTTCGCGACCTTTATTTACAATTTCGACGATATTGTGTACCTTTATCTCATTGTATACCTATATCTCATGTACCTATGCTCAAAATGCAGTGATACTATTATTACTGTTTATTATTCATGTTTATCTTATGTTTTCCATGTATATCATGTTAATAATACTATAACATTGTATATCTCTCATGTACATATCTATCTACAATGCTACTAATAGATATTGTCTATATTTCAAGAATGCCTACTAACAATAATCCTGATACTATTGATACGGTCTCTACTTTATTTTATTCGTATATTTACAAGCTATAATCAAGCTGATCATATTATTTCCTGTATTTATAAACATATTTTAAGATCATTCACACAATCTGCATTTTTCTTTTAATTTTAACTTACCGATGTATATCATGTTAATAATACTATAACGTTGTATATCTTTCATGTACATATCTATCTATAATGCTACTAATAGACATTGTCTATATTTCAAGAATGCCTACTAACAATAATCCTGATACCGTCGATACGGTCTCTACTTTATTTTATTCGTATACTTACAAGCTATAAGCAAGCTGTTCATATTATTTCCTCTATTTATAACCATATTTTAAGATCATTCGCACGATCTGCATTTTTCTTTTAATTTTAACTTACCATTGAATAATGTTATTATTTTTATTTTTATTTTTATCTCTATTTTTATGTTTATTTTTATTTTTATTTAAATTTTTATACTTATTTTTATTTCCTATTTTGTTTATACCTAGTTATCTTATAAATTTTGCTAAAATAGTCTGTTCTGTTTTCAATATTAATTTTTGTATATTTACAATAAGGAATGTATGTACTACCCAATATAGAAGATACACTCCTACACTCTCTTTACCCATCTTTATCTCGCTATCCCCCCTCCTCCTGTACTTGATGCTCACTTTTGTACATTATTCTATCAATTTAATATCGTACATGTCATTCATACTACACTACTCTTCAGTTATACTCATATATTATAACCAAATTGTACTCAACTATTACTCAACTAAATTAAAATGTTAAATATTATATACCAAAACTGTAGAGGACTACGTACTAAAACTGAGATTTTTCACAATAATATTCTTTTGAATGACGATTGCTTCATTTTCGGCATATCTGAGTCTTGGCTTATTGATTCTATTTTAGATCCGGAACTGGCACCAACTGAATTTTACAGTATTTTTAGACGGGATAGGACAAATAACATTACAATTAATAGCATTAATACCCAATCAGATTCTCGTCGAGGCGGTGGAGTCATGATCATAACTCATAACAATCTTAACGCATACCCTCGCGAAAACTTGGTCTGTAATGCTGAATGCATTTGGGTAACTATTCCCCGTCTAACTATACTTCAAAACGTACCATTCATGTTTCTTGTCTATACTTACCACAGGGACATGGATATGAAAATGCTCTCAGTTCATTCGTTTGTTTGCTTGCTAACGTCAAAGATCAAAACCCAGATGATATTATTTTCGTAATTGGAGACTTTAATATGCCCACCATAACATGGAAACCACAAGATAAAAATTCACACTTAACACCTGAAAATTTAAATTCAATTACTTCCTTACTTACTGACACAATCCATTACTCTGAACTGAACCAATACAATTCCATCAAAAATGCCAATAAACGTATATTAGATTTAGTTATCTGTAATGAGGAATGCCTTGTATCTCAAGCATACAACCCTCTTGTCAAAGAGGATTTACACCATCCATCGCTCAAAATCATACTACAATTAGACACACTTCCAACTATCAATGCTCCACTTAAAGAAATTTGTCGGTATGATAAAGCTGATTATGATTTAATAAACCAACACCTGTCTAAAACAGACTGGTCTTTTACTCACGATAATGCTGACGTTGACGAAGCAATTTATACTTTTTATGACATTTTAAATAACACCATTAACCAGTTTGTCCCCAAACGTTTCATCAAAAAGAAAAAAATTCCCAACTGGTACTCACCTCCCCTAATCAAAATCATAAATGAGAAACAAAGACTACACAAAAAATGGAAATCAAATAATAATCCAGTTGATTACATAGAGTTTTCTATGAAACGAATACAACAAAAACACTTAAAGAAACATTGTTACACCCAATATATAAATTCAGTTGAGTCTAGTATTCCAACTAACAATAAAAGTCTCTGGAACTACGCTAAGAACAAAAATAGGACAAATGGCATACCACAAATCATGAACCTAAAAGACGAGTCAGGCACCGGTGCTCATCAAGTGTGCCAACTGTTCTGTAAACACTTCCAATCTACTTACGTAAGCGATGAGGGCACGGATGATCCCAGTAATATAGATAATTCTACCTGCGTTAATAATGATAACCCGATCGGGGACGTACAAATAAGCAACTCATTGGTCAATAAATACTTGAATGAATTGGATGTTACAAAGAGTGCGGGTAGTGATGGTATCTCGCCATTTTTTATCTCAAAATGTGCCAAAAATCTTGCATTTCCTTTAACTAACTTATTTAACATGTCTTTAAAAAAAGGAATATTTCCTACAAAATTCAAAGAAGCCATTATAATCCCCATCCATAAAACTGGTTCAAAAAGTAAAATTGCAAACTATCGCCCAATCTCAATACTCACAGTATTTAGTAAACTCTTTGAGCGTATTGTGTACGATCAAATTTATATAACTATTGTCCGCAGCATACAAAATCAACAACATGGTTTTTTACAAAAAAGGTCAGTAATAACAAACTTAGTCAACTTTACTGAATACTTAACAAGCAATATGGATAATGGACACCAAGTAGATGTTATCTACACAGATTACTCGAAAGCTTTCGATAAAGTTAACCACTCTATCCTCATTAAAAAATTACACCAATTAGGAATCCATGGCGACTTACTTAGGTGGCTAACTTCATATCTGCAGAAAAGACTACAGTGCGTATCAGTTGAGGGAACTAAGTCTAGTTTCTTAACTGTGCCCTCTGGCGTACCGCAGGGTTCCCATCTGGGACCATTACTGTTTAATGTATATATATTTGATATTTATAAATGTTTTTTACATGCTAACTACCTTGCATATGCAGATGACAAAAAAATATACTTAGTAATCAAATCTATCAATGACTGCATAAAACTTCAAGAAGACCTAAATCGTCTTTTTGCATACTGTAAATTAAACAAATTAATCATAAACATTTCTAAGTGCAACAAATTATCTTTTACGCGCAACAAAAATAAAATTTATTTTAATTATAACTTTCATGATACACATATCAATGAAATAGAATCAATCCGTGACCTTGGGGTAGTACTGGATGTAAAACTAAATTTTATCAAACACATTAACGAAGTAATCAACAAAGCCAATAAAATGTTGGGATTTATAATTCGTATATCTAAACCTTTTCGCAATATTAAAACCACGTATTCCCTTTACACCACGTATATCCGCCCCCACTTAGAATACTGCACACTAATTTGGGCACCGTTCTACCAATGCCATATTGACAGAATCGAAAGTGTGCAAAACAAATTTTTTAAACACGTAAATTATAAATTTAAATTACTCTTTGCAAATAACACCGAATCCTTAAAATTTCACAACTTTACTCCACTTCAAACACGTAGATTAATATCTGATCAAATATTTTTATACAAAATTCTGAATAACGGCCTGGACTCTCCTGAACTCGTAAATTATTTAAGAATTCACATACCTACAAGGCCAACCAGACAAAACAATTTTTTTCATTTGCCCGTGTGCAGAACCAACCTTAGAAAAAATTCTCCAATCCCCCGTATATGCGCGCAATATAACACGCAATTTAATAATATCGATACTCTTAATAATACTCTTGTGAAATACCGAAACGAAGTCAAGCGCACGACCACAAATATTAATTAAATTAATGCACAGTTATAGAAAAGGTACAACATGAGCGTCTCCTGTCCCCGTCCCATCTTCCTCTGCCTCTTGCCCTTTCCTATTCCTTCTTCCTTCTAATATATTTAAATGATTTTTATTTTTTTTGTTAATTTCATTTTCAGTTAATGGTTATAACCAATTACAATCTTGTATTATATCACATTAACCAACATTAGCATAAGAAACTATTTTGGCTTACCTCATATGTAACCTCTTGTATAACTAATCCTGTAAAAAAATGCTGTTTGTTTCTTACAATAAATAAATAAATAAATCTTTGCACTGGAATGAGACACGGAATCGAAGTAATGTCGACATATTGTGGTTTTTATCAGCAACAATGTGGATTTGATAATACTAAGGAGATGCCCGAGGAAGAATCAAATAATTATTTGTGGTAAAACGAGACGTAAGTGATAAGCAAAGAAAGAAGTGTAATGAGAATGTACGACTGTATGTATGGAAGAAATGGATGGTTGAAGGGGTTGAGGACCCCAGAGGAAAACGTGGCACGATCAAGTGAAATAAATACTTATTTCAACTTAATAATATTATTTCTACCTAGAAACCAAACCATTCCCCAAACAATATATAAGTCCCCGAGCAACGCTGAGTAAACTTCACCTAGTAAATAAAAGAAATGTGTGTTAACGATATTTGAAAAATTTAAAAGAATTTCACCTGATGTATGGGATATATTATCATCTACTTCGGGGATACAAACACTTCTATCGGGTCCTATCTTCAGTGGCTTATTGCGTATTATGCTGGTGGAATTGCCATTTCTCCGGTTTAGTAAATATTTTGTTGGAGAGGAATGTTTGTGTTTTGTTTACATTGGATTGTGGAGTGGATTCATTCTACTGAAAAATATGGCAAAATATTACTCAATCCAGGATGAGCATGAAATGCATAATCTACTTGTATCTTTTGAATGTTTCCAATAGCCATCATATGTCAACTTAGTGGCCGCTAGACTCGTGCGCATTCGTTTTTGAGATGCTTGCTTACTTACTACTCGTCCTTTTGTCGAATTTTTAGTTCAATTTTTATGGTATTTATATTTTTTAAAGTATCTAGGAATTGTGATTGACCATAACCTTAGATGGATACCTCACATCAAACAAATCACAAATAAACTTCTCAAAACAATACACATTTTCCTAAACATAAGAAACACATATAAAATAAAACAATTGAAAACAATATATTTTGCACTTTGCCAATCAATAATAGAATATGGAATTATTGCTCGGGGAGGAGCAACAAACTCAGCTATCAATTACATAGAAACCGCACAGAAAACGATCTTAAAGGTAATACTAAAAAAACATAGGCTGACTGATACAGACCAAATATTCAAGAGCTGTGACGTACTAGATATACGCCAATTATACGTTAAAACCCTACTAAACTACATTTTTGACAAAAAAATAAATTTCAACATACACAAAATAACACTAACAGACCAGTTAGACAAGCGTACAAAGAAAACATAAAAACTCCGACAGTAAATTCAAGCTTTGGACCAAGACACTACCAATACCATGCAATAAAAGTTTTTAACAGTTTAAAACTTGAAATTAAAATTGAGGAAAGTAAAAATAAATTCACACACAAAATTACAAAATGGATTAAAGAACAAAAAAGACAATATTACCAAAATTTCATAGCATAAAATAAAAATAAAACCTACACGTAACACACAAAACCAATATAAACACACATCACTCACAAACACATAAGATTATTTTCAATGTTCTATTTTTTTTTAAATTTTAAATATATTATTATGTATTTTTAATTTTAAATGTATAATTTTTCTCATTAAATGTATTATGTAGTTTTTTTATATTATAAAATGAAGGCCTCAGCACGGGCAAACCACCCAGTGAGGCCTATATTACTGAAAAACTTGAATTCTAAAAAATATTGTACCTAATAAATAAATAAATAAATAAATGGTGGCCTTAATGTTTTTGTCCAGCTTGCGCCAAAAATATAAGTAATAAGATTGACATCGTTGATGTATAGTTTTCCCTTGACGATGTTACGGAAAAGCTGACGATTTTTTCTAACTATTATTCCGTAGTGTTAAAAAGTGAAACTTTTCACAAAAAATAGTAATAGTGGTTATTTTAGATATATCATTAAGTGGTTGCGCCGGTTTGTGAAACCACGTATAGGTTCATTTAGATATTTTATTTAATGGTTGCGCCGGTTTGTGAAACCACGTATAGGTTCATTTAGATATTTTATTTAGTGGTTGCGCCGGTTTAGTACATACATATAAATTTAAATATAGTATTTAGTGATTGTGCCGGTTTGGTACCTATGTATAAATTTAGATTTATGATTTGATGGTTGCGCCGGCTTGGTTGATTTAGATGTGGTGCCGGTTTTATATCTACGTTTAAATTTAGATATATGATTTAGTGGTTGCGCCGGTTTGGTACTAATCTAAAAATTTAGTTTATATACGTAGGTACCAAACCAGCGCATCCACCAAATTATATATCTAAATTTATACATCGGTACCAAACCGGCGCAACAACTAAATTCCACTAGAACAACGAGTGGTTCGACACACTCGTTGTTCGTTGAGACTCAAAAATAAAAATGTCAACCAAAATACTACAGCATTGCAGTAAGTTCTCGGCAATAATTATCCAATAATCCCAATTCATTCCAATAATATAATAAGGACATTACAGTTTGTTGTTTTACTTAGAATTTTGAAACGGAGTGAATTTAAAAATAAATATTTCAAACTTTTCCCCCCATACCTTAATATATCGGTTCACAGCTATCCTCCACTTCCAAATATTCAACAGTCTAGAATAAAGAGATATAAATAAAGGCGAGTAAAATAAATAATTGGCGAGACGACGTTCAAGGTTAGGCAGTGCGACGGCATTCCAGGTACATTCAATAATTATTTTTTCATTAAGTCAATTGAATTGTAGATTTTTTCTTGGCCGAGAATGATATCTTAAAATCTGACGGTCACTAAAATTGCTCACTCACATAGCCATTTTGATCTAATATTTCGATAAACCTTTTGAATGAGTTTTTCGAGTGTTTCGGCTAAGTTGCATAACTCATTCGTTAAGATGATTTAGCTGGAATTGGAATCGATTAGGATTATTATCGCATATTTGTCATCAGGGATATTTTTTGAAGTACAGCCAAATAGTTGAATTTTTCAGGCATGGAGCTGATTCAGGATATCAGGAGGATCATACGATGATAACAGGGTGAGTGCAATTCTCTTATTTGCTCGAATTTGGTCCAGGATCAGGTTGATTTAAGACGTCGTCGACGTTGTTATCATTCATTATAACTTCCCTTAAATGAATGTATTCATCTGAATGCATTTTTCGTTGGTTTATCCAATAACCGTCAATCGTGCTGTTTCAATTTTAGCTTACATATCCACGATGAATTGTTGCAACAATTAACGGCAGTTCACGACATGATTATATTCGCCACCGCTGACCATTATTTCGGTGAGTATAGAATTACATCGACGTTCCTTTTTTGTTAGTTTCGGCACTTGCAATTGGATTGACCTGCCGTTTGTTAAAGTGGTAACCGTACTCGCCTTACCAAAATATCAGCGGATATTGTAGCGCATCGTAGCTGAGATGTTTTTGTTTTTTTAATGGGTAAATAACCAGTTTTAGAATTTTATACAAATAATAACATCTTACATGTTGCATTAACCAGTGAAGTTTCTACATAAAATTCATGTTACATATAGAAAAAAAACATAAAAAACACATTAATTAAAATAATTGAGATATCTTAGAAATATTACACACCTTAATGAAAACGTGTTTCAGCAGTACATTAGAGATAGAGAAACAATAGCGCGTATTGATTTTATATACAACAGATGGCGCTCAAAACTACGACAGGTAAAAGCAAGTTTTTACCTGTCGCAGATGATATCCTGGAGGATATATGATGCAAATGCGAATGGTAGCAGAAGTCGGGGACGCCCGAGGAAGACATGGCACGATTGAGTGAATCAGATACTCGAGTCGGGCCATGTCAAGAGTCAGAATAATAGAAGAGTATGTATGAGACGATGTATGAATGTGAATGAGGCAAGGAGTTTGTGACAAGACCGAGTTGTTTGGCGGTCCGTCCTCTCTGCCTACGGCGTGATGGTTAGTTAGTTAGTTAGTTAGCAGATGATATCTGTTTTATATAGGTATACAAAAACATGCGTGTATTTGAACGTTGTTTAAGAATTTCAAAGTAATCGGTGAAGGATTTTCGGACATATATGATTATGAGCAAACGAACATTATTACATTTTATTCATAAAGATTAGCTACAGGACAACAAAATATGCCACAAAGTTGAATCTTTGATCAGCTAACTTTTGTTGTAAGTTTTGGGTCCTGGTGGAAAATGCGACCGAGTCACGATGGACGAATGAAGCGTCGTTCCGTGCAAGAGCGCCTTGTCACGCTTGCTACGCAAGAGTCGGTTATACCCCTCCACTCCTCACAGGCATGCCAAAAGATGTTTTACATAAAAAAATGTATGTAAATATATTTGATTGTTTATTGACACTATAGCGGAAATCATTCAAACTCGATTAAATTAATTTGACACCACCCAACTTAAAGTAGTTATCTACTTGATGTTTGTTCAGAACCCAACTAAGTGCTTATTAGCTATTCTAGAACGCCTTGCGAACTCCTACCAACCTCCATACAACTGCTTAATGCTGTTAACTTGACATAAACAAGCGGAGTTAAATTAATTCCCGAGCTAAATTGAAATGACTCGAGTTGTGCCGTTCGGCACTGTATTTTAATTCGGTGATGAAATAATGGTATTTTGATCTGAAAAAGAGCAGGGATTCCCTTTAATTCAAGATCAAAAAACCTGAGGATTGTAAAAGTGTCAAATTTTATGTCCACTGATCATTTATTCTTAATCTAATTCCATTTAAATTAGTAAAATTGAAACCAATTTAAATTTTTTTTTACACATTTTGTTTTAACTGACCGGATCGTATAGTTTTGCTTAAACCTAATCTAACCTAACCTAAGTACCAATTTCTAATTTTTTTTCCCTAATTACTAGCAATATTATTATTATAATTATTTTTTTTTTAATTTTTTTTTTTTTTTTTCATTTTGACATTTTTTATTTTTTTTTTTTTTTTATTTATTTATTAAGTTAAAAGAAATTTACATTTCACTTTCTTAACTTAAATATATAACATTAAATAAATAGTATTCTAATATTGTTCTAATAACTTAAGATTAAAAAGTTTTTTTTTAAATACATTTATACTCTTCGTTTTAAGTTTATCTGGAAGGAGATTGTATATTTGTACACCCTCGTGGCCAATGCCTCTTTTGCCACTTTCAGTCCTTACAGCATGTGTGCCCAATTTGTTATGTTGCCTAGTATAATGTTCGTGTACTTGTGACGTTTGTTTAAATGTTGTGTTTGTGTGTATAAGTCCATTTTGGATTTTGTAGATTAGGAGGCATATGTTGTATTCGTACAATTTTCTTATTTTCAAAAGTTTCATTTCCTGATACAGTTTTTTTGTGGGAGTGTCCGGGTTATAATTGAAGAGTTTTTTAATAACTTTGTTCCGTATTGTTTGTAAATCATTTAGGTATGTAATGTATGTGTTTCCCCATATTTCTATTAAATAATTTAGATGGGACTGGATTAAACTAAAATATAAGCCCCTCTTTACCACCGTTGGTAGGAGATGGGCAATTCTACCAAATACACCAATTAATGGGATGATTTTTGCTTTTAATTTTTCTACGTGTTGTTTAAATGTCAGATGTTTATCAATATGTAAGCAAATTAATTTAAATTACTTAAATTGTAATTACTAAAATTAATTTGGATTTGTATACTATGTTTATTAAACTTGGGTACAAAAAATAATAATATTTTGTTGCTTTATAGTTTGTCCCTTACGTGTTATGTTTTCGTGCTGGTACTGTTGGTGGACGCGGTGGACTCTCTCGCTGCAGCAGTTGGTCCAGTTTTTTCACCACCTGGGATTCTTGCTGCAGAGTCTCCATCTTCTATCTTCGTGTCACCTGTTCCTGTACTTCATTTTACTTAACAACTTCACTTTGTAATATTTATATTTTTTGTAATACCTACATTCACTGAAAAACCGCCCCTCAGGTGATATCTCACAAAAGCGTCGCTAAACAAATTGTCCAATAAATAAATAATAAAAAAATAAAATTTTAAGTGTATATACGCTATGCGGGCTTTTTTTTAAATTAAGGGAATGAAACTTGAGTAGATAATATTTTTGTCTATTTTAAATGATTTATTCATATTTTCGGAACTACTATAACATTTTGTGGAATGGTAAGGTAAGACAATGAACGATGTACAAAGCTTTTGTAAACTCAGTCAAGTTGATGCGATGACTCCGGACCAATGCTCGGCGGTGAATTTCTCAGGCCAAAGATCGTCTCCGCGTCGGTGGATTTAGAAAACGGCGATTCCTCCAGGTCAATAGTAAACATCATTATGAAGCGGAGATGAACAGCGGTTGAGTGGTGTGGGTAAAGCTTGTGCTCTAAATGCTCATCTTGTCTGTTATAGAGAAATCTATCAAGCGGACCGCCCGTTTCTGCAAGGAGTAAAGAGTTTTTCAGATATTTTGGGGCTCCAGACCAGCAGACAAGAGTCAGCAGTTATGTACTATCTGCAGTATTTGCGGGTCTTGTGATAACTACGCCCAGCTTCTGAGAGGCGAACTTGACTCTGGCTTGAACCGAGCCCCCGTCCCCGAGCTGGTGAATTTGGGTACCATGCTCCACGCTTAATCTCTTATATATTATATATAAATTAGATATTGAATGGCAATCATAATATAATTTTGGCATTCAGTCAAATTCTACCCAATTGCACACATTATTATACAATAAAATACATATACCTGCATTGTCTTTTCAGCCACAGCTGAAATCACAAGTTATATTAGAAAATCAAAAATATATCTCGGAATTGAGTGATTTAAACTATAAAATAAAGCCATCTTAAGGATTATTCCTTTATTATACCCGTCGCTAATCGAAAGCGATGAAGCTATCGTTATTTTTTATCGACAAAAGAAGACGAAAAAATGGCTTATATATACCGAGATCCTTCTCGGATTAGGGTGAAATTTATTTACCCATTTAGCTGGGTAAATAAATGTCTAAATAAAAATCTCCTTTTTCCGGTGGATACGGGGTAAATGGATTTCCAACAATTTAAAAGCCTTTGAGATTCGTACTACTGAGAAATTGGTGTCCTAAAATCCTGATTCTACGTAGGTTAGATCCTTAATACGAAGTTCTAGAGAAAGGACTATGAAAATAGTACGTAAACCTACGCCGTTTTAAAAGTCAGTAGATAAGAACCGAGAATTTAAATGCCTCTTTGAAATTAATACAAATTCAAATTCAAAAAAATATCTATTGCACAAAAATACAGAGTACAAAGGATATAGCTTATAGGTTACATATTTCAAAGAATTTCTCTATGATGATTGGAAAATAAATACGAACTGCGCTAAACTAAATCATAAATCTAATGTTTAAAATATTTATATATTAATAGATAAAAGTGATATATGAAAAGACCATATCAATCTCACAGCGGAAAGATTAATAAAACCCATAAATATCTTCTATAACATATTAACTATCCCGTAGCCAAGTGGGGGAGTAGGTAGTACTCAAAATTACTATCCTACTAATATTAGCTTAAATACGTGACATACCATTTTAGTATTTTACGTATTCCTGTGCAAAAATGTAAGTTACCACTAATGATTGACTGAATAATTGGGATTTTTATAGTTTAAAAGCCCATAAGACATCATGGGGTCGTCGGAAGACCAACTTGGTTACAGATTTTTTGTTTGGCATCTTGGCCTGTCAAGAATTAAGCAAGATAACTATCAAAATTATCTATTATGCATTAATTTAGTCCCTATTGCAGAATGGCATTATTGGGTAGGGAGGGGCTTTTAACGGTACATTACAGCCCTTAATAACAATTCAAAGAATAATTATTAAAATTATCCTTACAAAATCCTTACGACTTCCCAAATGTTGAGATATTTCGGGAATTTAATGTACTATTACAGAATTGTATCAAAGAAACGGCTTGATATTTAGTGATATTATACTTATATTATTATGTGATATTTATAAAGAATATTTCATCAATAAAATTCACACCTTAGATAGCATAAGCAATATATTCAAATCAAACGGTCTAATAGCCATCCCAATGCTAAGAACCACCACGGCTCAGCACCACAATTTGTATTTAGGTGTATATATTATTGTCCAAAAACAAAATTAATGTAACCGAAACATTGAAATATAAAAAATTCAAAAAAACAAAATTAACTCCCTGAAATTGGATAGTGATATGTTGTACCCTTAATAAACCACTACTTAATGTATATAATATGGTTTATAAACTAACAATTAAAAAACTTTGGCTAGTATTATATTTTTTCTATAATTACTTCTCTAAAACTGTGTATATTGAATTACGTTTGTAGTTAATTTGAACATTGAATTATGTTTATTTGTTTGCTGAATTACGTTTTTAGTTATTTAATAAGTCCTTAAATATTTTTCTCACTATGCTTTTTTAGTATTATTTTCATTTTGTACGTAAATACTCCTCCCATAAATACGAGCTCCTGGAGCTCACCTTATGGAGTGTAAGAATAATTGGGAAAATAATATTTATACTGCAATCTGTTATAATTTCAAATGTTATTTTATTTATAATAAATGAATAAAAATATATTATTTTGCACACTTGCAAACGTTTTGTACTTTCTATGAAAAGCTTTTGATTTGATTTAAGATTTTCACGGCCAAAAGTATTTTTGTTATTTGTTTTTCATGTCAAGACATCTGCCCTGATGATGGACACTGCAATGCTGTCCGAAACGTTGGCTAAAGAAGGAGTTAGCGCAACACGGCATAATACCCCAAAAACAAATAACAAAAAAAAAAAGCTTTTGATTTGGTTTTCCTTATCTGTCCAGGTCATTTTAAGGTTGCGCTTATAATACATAAATGCTTATTTCGAAAGTTTCTATCTATTTTACGTGCTAATGCTTGATTTAGTATCCAGGTAGCCATACAATACAGAAAAATAACTGCCAAAATTATCTGATACTTTTGAATAGTTAAATTACATCATAATTTTTTTACAAAAAAAAATATTACGTTTAAATTTATTGATTTTCAAAAATTATAAGATTTACTTTTTTTAATTTAATTTATTTAAAATTATAAAATTACAATGAATTCATCCAATTATTAATATTAATTCAATAAACTATTAAAATTGAATTCATTAGATTAGACTATTAATTTAAAAAAATTTAATGCATAAAATATTGAAATATCTAAACTTTAAATTGGTAAATAATTTATACAATGCAAAGTGTAAATCAAAACATGGAATTTAAAAGAAAAATTGTAAGTATTTATCTTTGAAAAAGGAAACTGCCGGGAAATGATTTACCTATAGCTTAGATCTCCGGTTGAAACTTAGCTAGCGCAATGGTTTTAAAAGAATTTGATCACCAGAATGGAAAGCCGTTCTATAAGCCCCTGACATGTTTTTCTAGCAGCAGAAGCGCGAAACATTTCAAATAATTCATAGGATAGTACTAACTTTCTAGAGTAGGTAATAAATCAAAAAAAATTATGATATATTATATTTTGACATGTTAAATTTTAATATTCGTATAGCGTATTAATATCCTATTTTTGATTTATGGTAACAAAGTGAACGTGATTCATGTAAACAGCAATCGTATAGTAAACCCCGGATATACCATCATTCAATTACTGATATCAAATATCCCGTATTTCCTCAACAGAGGATATCTTTCGTCTGAGAGTCGGAAATGGGTCTTTATGCGGGAAATTGTGAGATCGATTGGTACTCAACAGCAGCTATGTGTTTCTCATGTTCTCAACATGGATGTAATTTCAAGGAAACACAATGGAATAATTCATAATATTATATAACAAGAAATCAAACAAATTCTAAACATTAACTTTAAGAAAGTATTATGAGAACGGCCCACTGCACTTTTTTTTACATTTTCTCGAACAAGAGGCCCTGATGAAAATAATTTCCCTCAGGATCTATGTCATCTCTGTGAAAGGAAAATAAGAAGTGAATACGGATCTTGAAGTGACCCATGTTGTAGGAGGGGGAAAAAACAGAGTCGGATAATCGTTCCAGAGCCGAGCTATTAAACTCAGGAACTGGTTGTAGAAGCGACCCGTTGTCATGTCATCCTGTGATTATGTGATCCGTTCAAATGCAAACCTTATTCGAAGGGATCATTGACCCTAGTTCCTCTGAGCATCACAGTTACACATGGATTAATTAAATCATTAAAACTTTCTCTGAAACTGTTAAAACTCTCGTAGTAAAAATATGTTTTGTACTAAAATTAAACGAATATGTCGCATGTCAAGTGGACGACGTAAATCTGAATATGAATGTAAAAATTCGTTTGTGCACATTGTTACTGCATGACATATTTTTTGTGTGATTCGTTTTTTATCATGATTTTTTATGAAATCTGAAATTGCATTTACCAAAGTGAACTGTTTTGACATAAACCGTTTTTGCAAAAAAAAGAGAGTTGAGTAAAATACATTTGTTTTAAATGTAGGTTTCAAAAGAAACGGTTGCGGGGCCTTCATTATATAAAACTTAAATTTGTATTTGAGACCACAATACCTAAACAAACTAAATAATATTTTGTATCTAAAGAGTGTAGTAAATATATTGTACGAATTTGTGCTATTTTAATATTTATATTGTTATATTTGCGTTTTAAATTATGAAATCATTTACATCAATGTATATAGGCCATTAAAGAATTAGATTTTGCAAAACTTTGAATTTTTTGTGATATTTTATTTCCTATTGTTTGAAAACAATTAAAAAATTAAACAAAAAATAAAGTATTCTATTAGTATTCATTCATTTAAGGCATTTCTGCGTAGAAACTGTGTTCAAATGTAAATCGGGCGTTTACATCATTATTTTTCTACGTCATAATTCTTCTTCTATAATTCTTATATGGCCTGTTAAGTAATGTATTTTGGCCTCAAAACCAAAATTCTGCGAAGCCATTCCTTTTACGTTAGATCACATCGTATTGTGTTATTTATATACCTACCAAAGGGGGAGCCAGGGGAGAGGTGTAAATTTTAAAATCCTGCTGATAGTTCGCATTGGATATTAAGTTTAACTTGGACATTGGAAAAGTTGAATATCATGATAAATTATTAAGACATTGCCCGATGTTATATAAGAAAATGTAAATTAGAATTTAAAGTGTGGCATACAAAAACCTGTATTCATATTATGATTGTGTGGCAAGGTCGAGCTTCCAGTATTTCGTACGACTTGGGTATGGCTCATAATTCCTTCTTTGGAACCATAAATTTCCTAGCACTTCTTATGTGCATCCAATCATAAGTTTGGACCCGATAAATAGTGTTATATTTTGGACACCGAGTTAACAATGTTCATCAAACGAGTTTTGCAAAAAAACTCTATTAAAATGATGAAATAAAAATATTTTTATGTCTTTTTCCGATAAAGTCAGTAGGGCTGTCACCTTTCAAAAACAGTAGACCCGGAAATTTTAGAAATATAGTTTTTTTTTAAAATAAAACTTTTTTAGTGTGAATTATTTAATTAAGGCAAAATGTCATGGTAAATTACCATTGGTTATGTTTTTTAAATATAAATGACCTAGCTAGTGCTAAGCTGACTTGGACCAGCTTGACACTTAAAACTATATTTTTCATTCTGAAGGGATTGTTTGAGCATCTTTTCTTGCTCAGGTTTCTTCAAAAACTTCAAAAATTCTTGGCAATTCATATTGTAATTAATCTTCACAATTAACTCTGCCTTCACTTTATGTTCACTGACAAGCAGTTTCGCTCGTCTGTCCACAAATTTCCCATTAAAGAAAAGACGCGTTCAAAAAAAACATTGTTACAGGGGTTAAAAAAAAAATCCATTTTTTTTTATCAGTTCGGTGATGGTTGAGGTGACTTTGAATAACTGAACCCATCGTAAATCAACAGGCAATGTTGAATCACTAGATTGTACCAACTGAGGAAATACTTGGTTTAATTTTCGGGTCTCGTCATAAAGTTCATCTTCGTCAACATTTTTCAAACCAAATGATTCGACAGCTTCCATAGTATCTTTGTAAATTAACTCACTTGTTAGATCGAATTTGGAAAAGATTTTGAATACAGAATACTCAAAATCAAAACAAAAACAAAAGTAAACCTCATTGGCTTCTTTTTTTAATTGATCCTGATCAGAAGGCCTCAAAAACTTTATGTTTGTCATTATTTTGGCACCATAAAATTCATCATGCAGTCGGTATTTAACCATATCTTTTATCTTCTTCCTAGCACTATCCCAACTCATTGCCTAGGTAGGCTGTTGGGGTCGGCTCTTCTCGTTCTCAGGTTATAGCTTCTTCGGTTCTGAGTGTCGCTTTCATCTAGGCCGTTTCTTTGTAGGATTTTGGAGCATTGGGTTATCCAGGAGTTCTTTGGTCTACCTCTGGATGATTGTCTTTGAAGCTCTATAGACATTGCCTGCTTCACTGTGTGGTCTGGTGGTCTCCGTCTTATGTGCCCATACCATCTTAACTGTCGTTCCTCTAGCTTACTATTTATGTCAGTGACACCCAGGCTACCACGAATGCGTGAGCTTTTAATTTTATCTTTTAATGATACTCCTGCCGTCCATCTAAGCATTCGCATTTCTGCTGATTCGAGTTGCCTAGAGTAGGAGTTGTACATAGTCCAGCATTCGGAGCCATACATTATCGCGGGTCTAACAATAGTCTGGTATGTCTTTCCTTTAAGTTTTATTGGCATTTTCGTGTCGCACAAAATTCCTGTTACGGATCTAAATTTCATCCATCCCACTCCTATCCTATGGTTGACATCCGCTGCACATCCTCCGTCTCTGTGGATGAGTGAGCCCAGATACTTAAATGAGTCACAGTTGGCTAATGTTACTCCATCCAATTGCATCGAAGGAGTTACAGCATTTGGGTCTTCAAATGGTAAATACAAATATTCCGTCTTTTTCCTGCTAATTTTTTTTTAACCATATCTTTTATGTTTCTCATAATTGGGTGCAACTCAGCAGCTGTCACGGAGTTTTTTTTCTAGCAATGGCTTCTGTCAGCATATTCATGTAATGGTGAATGAAATATAATTAACATTCCTGTATTATGATCCTTGTAGATAAACTTCAAGCGTCATTGGATTCGCGTTTGCCACGCTCTTTTACGAATTTCAATATTATTTCCATATTATGCTGCTTCACCACAAATTTAAAAATAAGCTGATACAGTAGACCCGGAGATATCGACATTAAACCCGTAGCCCGGACATGCACCTTGCAAACCCTTAGACTCCGGGTCAAACCCGGAGAGGTTGCAGCCCTAAAAGTCAGATGAACACTTCATTAGTTACTGAACCCTGAATATTAAAGTATCTGGGAAACTTCTCTGTCAATTTTGAACTTATTCGAGTACTGCGATTGAGATTCCCGATTTTCACCACGTCTGTTTGCTCGGGAAATCAAATAATTCTATTGATTATTAATTAACCCTTTCCCACCCAAATTCTTACCCAATAAAATAATATTTTAAATCAAATTTTATGAAGAACGAAAACACTTTGTTTGTTTCTCGGTAGCAAATTTATTTATTTGTTTAGGAAAAACAACAAAAAACAAATGGCGATTTGTTCTACTTTTTTTGTTTTGTCAAAAAAAAATTCAACCAAACAGGAATAATTATATTCTTATTCTTTATTTATTTTTTACTACTTCCATCATGTAGAATCATATCTTAACGATACATTTTGGACAATAAGGCCTCAGATACTGTAATATTTAATCACGAGATTTATTTTGGGGTGAAGGGTGTTCCTCTCACTGTCCGCGCTCTGACTACTACAGAATGTCTTACCATTGACCTTATATGTACCTATTAAATGTAACTGTTGTTAGTATCACTTAAACTGGGTGAAGCTCAACCAAGTGCCGACTAAGGGCCTAGCAGCAAAAAACCCCCGAAGCGGTAAATATATTTAATACTGTCCACAGAGGAACTAATTTCAACATTAATATGAGCATCATATTTTTCGCTAAGAAATGCACTGTATTGAACAACAAATCGATTGTTGATACGTATATCCCGAACAACGAAATTTTCAGAAAAATTATAAACGTCTCCTGTACTCTGGGTAGCCTGCGGAGTTATTATCAGTAGTTTAATGATTTAGGGAATTTTTTAGAGCACGTACTGTCTACTATGCAGACTGAGATGGGTTAAGTACGCCACATGGTCCATGAATGTTATTCTTTTAAATACCATTAATAATATTAGTACAAAGCCGAATTCTTTGGATGGGGTAGTTCTGCAGATACGGCATTGTCAATATCAGAAGCTGTATACAACTTATCCTCGCTGCAAAGTGTAAACACAACATGTAGATGAAAGAATCCTATTTATTTTGCTGTTCAATTGTATACACCCAATAAATTACCTTTCCAAAAACATATTTCTCAGTCATATCATGAATAAATTTCTTGACTTTTAGATGGAAAACCTTTGCTACTATATCAGGCCTTTCCGTGGCTGGTTGATAATGTTCCAATTCTTTTTGTATTTTCGGCCATTTGAAATTGCATGTAAAAGTAATGAATATATCAAGACAACCAAATTAACGTACCATTGCCATTGAATCTTGATATAGTAATATGGCGTGGTCCACCAGTAAATGAAGATGGAAGAATGACTATATTACCTGGACGTACTCATCTATCAATGACTAAATTTCTTACATGGTCTTGCAAACCTTAGTGGAATTCCACTCGAGGTGTCTTTGGTTTTTCCGAATGTAATCTAAGCGACCAGACTCATAAATAATGTGAGCATGAATTAAATACTGTTGAAAAAGTTTACCGGCGTAATGGACTGGATTAAAGGTGATTCATCGCACTGCTAATTTACTTGCGTAAAACTGCATAGCAGTTACAGTATGACATTGAGCAGTACAGAAATCAGTATGATGCTCAAAGCCTGGGGTCCAACCACATTCACCTGATGGAAATAATAGTGGAAAAACAATAGGATCTAAACGCTTTGATAAAGTTACAACATTTTGAAGTCCTTCAACATTTTTAGGATAAAAAGCGAAATATATACACGATGATAAATTTTTATCTCTGTCTGCTACGTATACCATGGCGATATTGTGAGAACTGGTTGGAGCATTGTACCTCCGTTGGTCATCAGCCGATGAACGTGTAAATAATAGACAAATATCTCTCACCTGCTTACGTCAGCCGCAATGCGTAATTCTTCTTTCTCGACAGTTTCTTTTAGTTTCTTATACTGATGGGCATAAGGGCTTATTTTGCGTATTTCACTATCAATTATTTGCATTATATTTTGATAGCAATCGGCATTAGGTGGATGACTCATACGCACTGTTACAGCTCAATCAGAAGCATATACATAAAGCTGAGCATAGAAAGGTATTTCAACTTATATACTTCTAGAAGTCCGATGATAAACCTCACCAGAAATATTTAAAGAATTAGCTATTTGCGCTCCAAATTAGGCAAATGCATTAGCACTGTTTTATTGACGAGTAAAATTCCTAAAGTTTTTAAATTGACAACAGTCTGAAAAGCTGAAACTTGTGGTATTAATTTTTCCACTCTGACATCAATAATGTACGAGTTTACCTTTTTCAACCGCAAAATGAACCGCCTTGCAATGCTCGATTATACACTCTTTTGACATAAAGCAAAATAATTCTGTTCTGAAAGCACATAATCGGGATTTTTTATAAGAATACACTTCTTTTATCTGCTGTGAAAATCCGCCTTCTGGAATTATTGTGTTCAATTGGTCATCTGTCATAATAATATAATGTTCTCGTCTTAACATGACTTCGCATGGGGTCAGTGTTGTAACATCAAAAAATATCATTAATTACTTATATAAGTACCGAGTGGAACTGGTTATTTTAGCAGCCGGCTTTATAATGGTGGATTTATAATTATATATTACATATATCATTTATATTTATTATTTATAATTATATATTTGTATTAATATCTCACTTTAAAAAAAATGAAACTTAAGTTTTCATACTGAAACTGTACATTACTTGACACTAGCTAAAACAGCTTTTTATATTGATAAGGAATAAATTAGAAATCGATATAAGCTGGCAACACTGACTAATCTGTCTGTCGCGTGATTCTTTACAAACTTAAAATATTAAACACGTAAGTGTGGATAATTTTTACTGTAATGTAATTAATCCAATTATGTAATTAAGTTTCCTTGTTAAACCTATTTTTTTACTGGCGAACCTGCCGCTTGGAAATATAACTACGGTGGAATTTTGAGAGTAATGAGAGTTTCCAGTTTTGATCGCCGTGATGTCGTAAGTAAATTTTGTAACGGTATTTCAGTATGAAATCGGGTCTTAATTTCTTGGGTCCGGTCTCCTGCAAACCGAAATGAACCTTAAAGGGTCGGTTAAAATTGAGGGGCAGAGTGGTCGTTTTTTGCCTGCATACCCCTGATTTATATATTTTGCGGGAAGGCTATGCGGAATTTACCCGAAACATAAAATTTGAATTTGACCAATCAGAGGACTGAAACCGTCCAGACATTAGCGTAATAATCCTATCAGATTGACGACAGTATTAGCGACGCTCAAAAAAAATTGAAACACTAAAAGAAATGGTTGCATATAGGATTTGAACCCGGAACTTAACCTTGCCGGGGCTCTGCTCTACCACTGAACTAATTCGACCCTGTTTCCTATGGTCATAATCGGTTGAAAATACTTTCTTACCTTACTCTTCCCCATCTCCTTCCCCTTCCCGCTACCAACAGCCTTACAACATCTCCCAAATGGGGATTCCATAGTTTTAAGTGCAGTATTCGTAAAAAAAATCTGACTTACATTAATTAAATACTTAATACTGTAGTAATAATGTAGTAATTTACTGATTTTATTTATTGGACAATTTGTATAGCGCTGTTTTTGTGAGATATCACCTCAGGGGCACCTTACAGTCGATTCAAGTATTACAAAAAATGTAAATATTACAAAAATAAAGTGAAGTTAAGTTAAGTAAAATAAAGTACAGGAACAGGTGACACGAAGATAGAAGATGGAACAGCAAGAATCCTAGGTGGTGAAGAAACTGTAGCAGCTGCTTCAGCGATAGAGTCCACCGCGTCCACCAACAGTGCCAGCACGAGGTTCGTCATCCGTCCAGGTATGTGTCTGCTGCTAATAAAAAGCTGATACAATATGCTCTCACAGATACCAGACCTTGGCAGCACCGCTGTAACGTTACCGTGTAACCGTGCCAGGAAACCCGTTCATTCATTGGTCAAGGCCTGCAATACCGTTTTAACCGGATTACCAACCATTTGAACAGATTTTTAATAAATGAGCAATACGAATTTTTCTCCGTGTAGCTTCAATTTAAATAACCAAAGAAACAGGACGACGACGGATCTCTCGGCGGCAGGACAATTTTTTTGTTTCTGAAATTCCTGATTTTAACTTTCTGTATTACATTTATTTATTTAAATTTTTGTAATTACTTTTATATTCACCGTTGGTGTTCGTCGCCACGATTTTTTATACCACAAGATTGTAACTAACCTACGCAGCACTTGGAACATCATTATAAACGTTATATCGTCCTTTCAGTAAAGTAAACGTTAACTTTTAAGTGAAGGCAAAATACACGTTACCTCTAAAAACTTGGAATCCCGAAGATCCTGAGTAATTGCAAACACTACATGTTATACCTACTTTAATACTAACAATTATATCTTAGGCCGTTAAATTATAGTTAGCAGAGTTTTTTTTTAAATTTATTTATTTTACGCCCAGCAGGACTTCTAGATAGACTCTAAGAATAGAATAAATCAATATACCATTCCTGAGAGAAAGTCAAATTATATTCAATTTTCCAATTATGTCCTAAATCCTGAATCTAAATTTCGCTAATAAACAATTAGTCAATGTTAAATAACGTTAATCTCAAGTGTCCTACTAGGTAAGTTTGGTAATGATTATTATCTCCATATATAGTTAGTAATTACATATATCATTGTAGAAATGTGTTATATATTTGTACAGCGCCCTTGGGGTGATTTTGCACAAAAACGGCGCTATAAAAATCATCCAATTATAATTATTATTATAAATACTTAATGAACTATCGAAAATCGTATTAAAAGTTTTTAAAGCATGAAGTAATGCGAAGTGAATGATAAATTAAATATGAAACAACAACTATTATTAAAACTCGTAACGGAGACGTAAATGGCTTCCGTGGACGAGGGGTAAGGCTCTCGACTATCAATCCGGAGATCGCGGGTTCAAATCCCTTAAATAATTCGTGTTACTTCAGAATTTATTTATTTAAAAATAATATTTTATCGGTATGTTCCGTAATGGAATATACTCTCACTAACCCACTAGCGTAAGACCACCATTCAGTGTTCAAACGTTGCTTGAAATGGCTTTAGCCGTGTTTGGTGACGAGATCTCAATAGGTTATTCCGCAACTCCCTCTTCCTACCCGCTTCCCCTCCTCACTACCTTCGGCCTCACACGATGCCATAGTCCCACTGGCTCCAGATGTGTCTGAGCAGTTGGGACTCTAGTTACACACATTTACAAATACCGCACAAGAGTCTCAACTGCTCCTAAACTATGTATTAAGAAACTAATACGATACTATGAGACAATTCACTAAATTATCTCATTTATTTAAACCTGCGCCACCATAATTTAAAGGATTCAGAAAAGTGCTAGTAAAGATTACGCAAAATTTTATAATTGAAGTTAGTAAATCCATCGATAATAACCCCAAACTTTTTGCCAGATCATGCATCATATTGGTTAGTTAGTAGTCTGAGTTGTCTGATGGTTAGTTGTGTACGTGTTGCAGAAAAAGGTACACTTCATAACTGAGGCCTTACTAATAGAGTTGTTTTGAATTTTACATTACTAATAAAAAACCATTAATGTTTCGTAGACGTTCGTTAAGCAATTGAGTAAAATTTAAAATACCGTTGGTTGTGTTACGGTTTTCTATTGTAATTTTGAACTTAACAATTTATTTACCTAATTAATTTGTGTCGAATTCATTCTATACTGTTTTTTTGTTGTCTGTGCAACGTTTAACCATTACTCATATTTGCATGATCGCGTGTGTTTCATTATCTATGTATATCGAATTTCTTGTTGCTTTTGATTTGTCTATGCATTTCGCGACACTTTGATTGATTGAATTGATTGGTCAAAATGGGTTCTCATTTCTTCCCACTGCATGCAATTTTTTTTTAAGTGGTATTTAATTTAAATATTGAAGACAATATTAGTGATTTCTAAACGAAAATCTGAAACAGAAAAATCAGAAAAGGAAACGGTCACATCTGGGACTCGAACCCAGGAACCTTGTCTTTCCGGGACAGTGCTCTACCAACTGAGCTAATGGGACCCTATTCCCCTCGGTCACTTTTAACTGTATCATACTTTGAATCAGAACTACTAACATTGTCTTCATTTTTTCACCGCACATTTTTACTGGCAACTATCTTTATATATGATCGCAAGATTCAATCCGAACTAAATCCAATCCAGACAGCGTATTTTTAGATAAACCTATCTTATTTTTATTTTTAATGTGCGACATCTGTTGACTTTTCTGCAAGTCTAGATCGTTTAGAAATCATTAATATTGTCTTCAATATTTAAATATTACAATTTGAGGTTTTACTCAATAAAGTTATTCCGAAAAATAAATAGGTATTTAATTTGCTTAACACATTGAGAGTATTTTTCGGATAAAAGAAAAAAAAATATTATGGATTCGTTAATATTATTAGGAGATAGTTTTATCCGTGCCAGACTGGAAGACCGTAAAGAGTTACCTACATTCGAGACCAAGAGCCAGTACAAAACCTCTGCAAAGGATTAGAATTCAAGTAAGTTTTTTTCGACTATTTTGTAGTTATGTTTCTAAATAACGTCTTTATCATACTGTCTTCCATATTAAATTGAAATTTCATTTGGGAACTGTAATAACATTTATAAAATTTTCACTAGGCCTATGTAAATACTATACATAACTTTGATTTAAGGTTTTGAAGCCAAGATGAAAGGACGAATACTTAAACAAGTCAGTAAATTTGCAGTAGAACAAGAAAACTGCCACTCATGTCGTATGGAAAGTAATCAGCAACATTTTGTACTTAGTTTTTATACTACATTTTATGACATGTTATAACCTTTTATACTTTTGTAAAAAACAACAGTAATAGCAAATAACATTAGTTTCTTTCAACACCTTTCTCATACAATTTACACCGTCCAACTATCTTTTTTCAGGTATAAAACATATTATATATATATAGTATATATGTGGTATATATTTTTACTGTATGTATATAAGAATTATGTATATATATATTGTCTCATTTTATGCCTTCTGTAAGTAAAGTACAATTAATTCCGGTGGCTTAAACTTAAAAAAAACATGGTTCATATATGTACACAAAATTACAAAATTTCATCAAAATTAACAAACTTTAGGGCTTGTGCGGGAGACCAAAATACCATATTTTATTAAAAAAAACCGTTTCGTACTTATTTTTATGCCCTAATATTACTGTTTTTTAACTTGGAATAAACAAAAAAGTTATGAATTTATTTTTTTAAATTAAAAAAAAAATTGATATTTTTTGAAAAAAATTAAAACTTTAGGCCTTGTGCGGGAGACCTAAACATTTTTTTAAAAATCCAAAAAAAATTGTGGTAAGTTGTGGTACCTAGTAGCAACTTTATTTCAACTTGGAATTTGAAAACAAAAAAAAAGTTAAAAATCGATACACCCTAATCCATAGGCCATACAATTAATTAACAGTTTATAAAAAAAAACATTTTACCTGCTTCAAAAGTAATAAATAATTGTTTTTCAACAATAGCCCGCTATCATAAAAAAATCAACAACCGATCGCGTAGTGCATTTTAGATTTCGATAATAAAAGCTGTTTTTTTCAGGTTTAACACTGTTGAAAAAAATAATAAAAGCACTCACCATTTTCACCAATTAGTGAATGGCATGATTGAGATATTGGTTCGGTTATTTGTTCAGAATCCTCAAAAAGTTATTGATTCGCTTACAAAATTAAAAAACATTCAAAGTTAAATAATGCAAAATAAATTTTAAAGAGTTAAGTATTTTAAAGTGAACGATGCTGAATGCTGATGTGATAGCTAAATAGTCTGGGTAAAGATTCTCCAATCCAGGCCGCTCGCAATCGCCGTCGAAAGTACATAGTAGATTCGTTGACGTTCTTATTCTTAACTTTCTTCGAAGGCCATTCCACTGAAATAACGAGTGGGTCGAACCACTCGTTTTTTGAGTGGAATAACTTCATCGGGAATCAATTCCCAGGTCATGATATCAGTGTCTGACTTACGTATTGTATAAGATAAGACAACAACGTAAGTACATATGTTAGAATGCGCAAGGTTCTCGAGTGTGAATTGTTATTAACAGTCAATTGACTATGATTGCACAAACCCAATACCACAGTCATATCTAACATTAAAGGGGCACTAAACATGACTGAGACATTACATTGGATTGCTAGTCAGAAGATATGTTTTTAAAGCATAGTGTGAAGCAGTGAATTAAAAAAACATCTAAATCGGACACAAAAAGGCCTACATAAATTTTTAGGTTTTTGAGAAACTAATGAAAAAATTGCTTCGTGAAAATACATCATGTCATCGTCAACCAAATTCCAGGTGAGAGAGGTTAATAAAACATCCCTTGTCTATCCTGATCACTCCTAGACATGTTGATATTAAAGTTATCCTATATATTTCGACAAAAGCAAACTTAATACTGCCAATTAGGAATTTTGCTACGTAAACACTAACACAGTTAAATGAAATGCTAAGGTTGTTAAAGTGATATTAACACAATCTAAAGAGATATATTTTTAAATTTTCACTGTCGATTTTAGGCCATTTGAATTTTCAATTAGACCATCCTCAATTTACTCTTTATTCTCAGAAGTGCTCAATAAATAACGCTGGCCACGACAAAACGTTCTATCTTAATGTATGTTATTTAAACCCTAAAAAGGAATTTATTCTGTTTTTAAATTACAATGAAAATGAAGAATTAAAAAAATATGACATATGATTTATCAAAATACAAGTAACATAAAATATGAATGAGTAGCATAATAATATAAAATCTGTTAATTTCATCCAAATATAAATGTAGATTAATAAAAATGTTACAATAGTTCGTTTTACTTTTTCAATTTGATAGTCGGGCTTGGGACCGCCTACCAGAGAATAATTTATTGGATAATAACACCTCTGCCATAGTGGTTGGTGACCCCAAGTGGTTGGTGATTTAGCAAGGGCGCCCAGGTTCATCGGGTGAGGTATGGTTAGGTTGCGCCCACACACCATCTAACGTGCCAGATCGGGAGAGGCTGGTTTGGGAAGACCCTTTGACCTATCCAACTAATCACTCGACCCATTGATCATTCTTTCTTAAAAAACAACCTTCTACACGGCATCCCAAAATTATGACATATTTACTCCTGTGTTAGGTTAATATGAAAAAATCTGAAAGAGCCCCAACGGCTCCCAATAATCTGGAGCCGGTGAGAATATGGCATCCCCAATTTAGGGGTACGTTGTGAGGCTGACGGTAGCGGAATAAGAAGAATATGAGAAAGAGGAAGGTGGGAAGTATCTGGCATTCAGATCTGATTACCAAACACGGCCAAAGCTATTTTAAAAATTATTTCAATTCTGAATGGTGGTCTTAAACCAGCGCGATACTGAAAGTATCTTCCACTCTGGAACGAGCCGCAAATAAACTTTATATTTTTAAAAATTATTAAATTATGAAATAATACAAATTAATCAAATAAAATTTACTTGCGCACGCCATGATTTGAACCCGCATTCCAAAAGTGATTCATTCCTGCTTCAATAATACAAATTCCTTCACGCCAGCCCTGATGGTGGAAAATTAAAGGGTATTCGAAACGTTTGCAGTCTTTAAAAGATGTAATATAAGATGTAATATGCAAATGCTGTGCTTGTTCTATCCGTACTACAATAAAAATATGATACAAAGAACAATCGCCGATAATCCCATCGTCGCCGGTGCACGACATGTTCTTTACTAAAAAACATCAGCTATGAAACGATTTGTTTTCATTTTTTTTACAACATGGGACTGTTCAAAACGTAAACAAGTTGAACAACTTAATTTACCGCAAAACTTTCGGGGATGGATAATATCCACCGAATATTCATGACGAAGAATATGTACATTCTTGCTAAGACGAAAATTATAAGAAAGTAATTTTAATTACCAACAAAAAAAATTGCAAACAAACAATCGTGACATGGAGATTATTAAAAAGTGGATCGATAAAAACTGCGCCAAACTGACAATTGTAAAATTGAACGTGCTAAACTAAATAAATAAACATAAATTGCCTTGGAATAATAATCTACATCAATACCACATTAACCTAACTGTGGAGCGATTTTATACAACTTGCGGAACATAATTGACAAAAAAACCATTAAAATGCAACTACAATCGCTCATACAGTAATTAATGGGCGATGAATTATTTGGCTGGGAGGGGCACATAAAACCTCTTTACAATTATTAATTACTATTCAAAAACTACTTATTAAAATAACTAACTAACTAACCATCACGCCGTTTCCCCGCAGGGGTAGGCAGAGAGGACGGACCGCCAAACAACTCGGTCTTGGCACACACTCCTTGCCTCATTCACATTCATACATCGTCTCATACATACTCTTCTATTATTCTTACTCTTGACATGGCCCGACTCAAGTATCTGATTCATTTGATCGTGCCATGACTTCCTCGAGCGTCCCCGATTTCTGCTACCATTCGAATTTGCATCATATATCCTCCTTACACTCCTATCTTCGCTCATTCGCTCTACATGCCCAAACCATCTAAGCGTCCCTTTTTTAATCTTACTCATTACGCTTAAATCAGCCTTGCACTCTTTGCGGATCTCCACATTTCTCACACGGTGAAACATGGTTTAACCACACATACGCCTCAGGGATCTCATTTTAACAGCATTTAATCTACTTTCATCCTTTCTTTGCCAGGTCCATGCCTCACTTCCATACATCAAGGTAGGTACCAGCACTCCGTTGTGGACTGCTAACTTCGCTTCTTTGGACAATTTTTTGTTAGTCCTCCATTAACGGAATTACCTGCATTTACCCTTCTTTCAATATCTCTGTCAGCCTTCCCATCTCTCGTAAACATACTTCCTAAATACACAAACTCATCCACCTGCTCCAAGTATTCCTTATTCACAGCTATATTGCACACTGTTTTCGTACTTTCTCTTTCAAACACCATTACTTTAGACTTACGTACATTCATCATTGATTCATTCTTCATGCAGAAAATTCTAGAAAACCGTATGACTTCCCTATTTACATATTTTTCGAGAATATAATGTCCCTTCAGTTACAGAACCATACAAACAAAATGCCACTCTCTAAATCTACACAGAATATTTCATTTAAAAAACCACCCATTGGATTCAGTTAGGATAAATTCAACGCAAAGGATTTATTTACATCCCAATGTTGAGAACCACTTCGGCTCAACATCATTTTTCTTGTACAAAATGGTATAATAAATTATTATCTAAAAACAATCTTAAACCAAAAGAACAAATTAAGTATTTTATTTTTATTTTATTTTATTATATTTAACGCCCATAGGGCTTTTACATATATACGTAAAGGCAGTACAATTTAACATGAGAAAGAAATATACATACATACATAAATGAATTAAAAATAAATGCATTAAAAATTTAAATTTTAAGTTCAGTGAAAAATAAATACCAAAATTTAAAGTACTGTGATCAGAGAATCACAACATTATTGTTACGGTATTGGTTCGGTATTGGTTTCGCATAGTACGAAACCGCTGTACCGGGGAATTAGCTAGTTGCAGGAGTTTGGAACTGTCCAATTTGTATTTTAATATTTTATATAAGTTAATTTTAATGATGAAAAAACTTTTTTTTTATAACTAAATAATACTACAGATTATGATGGTTTATAATGCTTCTATGAATCATACATTTAATTTGCCGATGTAGTTGATAAATTTAACAATGAACTTCTTTAGTGAGAACTTGTATCATGGATAAATGATTTGATTATTTCATGTTTATATTGTATCAGTGACATATTCCATACATCTATGTGCGAATACATATTTCCCAAGTTTTGAATTCTGTGGAGTGGTATATTGAACTGCGTCCTGGTCGTAGTATTACCACAATAAAACGGTATTACTAACCTTGTGTTTCTGGCTGGAACATTCAAATTTATGAGCGCCAATAATTCAGGGCTGTCAATTGTATTATGCAAGATTTTAAATAGAAATACTAGATCGAAAAGAGTTCTTCTGTCACTCAAAGTTAATAGATTAGATAACCGTAATAGATAAGTGTAGTTTATTTGTTCTTTAGGTATTTTTAGTTAATAATTTAAAAAGCTTAGGAATTTTTTTTGTACTCTTTCTATTGTTTGAGTATGCGCATTATAGTCGGGAGACCATACAGTTGAATTATATTCAACCTGACTTCTCACTAGTGATGTGTAAAGAAGTTTCAATGTTTTAATGTATTAACAAATTAAAATGCAGACAAGTATTTGGATTAAGAAAATGATTTATTACTATATAAATAAATTTTCGTGAGATCATATCACACTGATATTTACACATAATGTAAAAAAATACACATCCTCTAAAAATCTTCTTCACTTTCATAAAACAATTTAATTTAAAATTGTTACCCGTATGGTTAATTTACAATAATTTAATTTTGATCTAACCACCCCATTATTTCATTTATGTCGCATAACATTCTACATTATATTATGCATTCGAATTACTCGTAAAATTTTAATGACTGCTCCCCACCTCAAACACGAGAATGGATTGGTAAGTTTTTAGATTCTCACGGCCAAAAGCATTTTTGTTGTTTGTTTTTGGGGTGTTATGCCGTGTTGCGCTAACTCCTTCTTTAGCCGACGTTTCGGACAGCGTTGCAGTGTCCATCATCAGGGCAGATCCGGTAGACACATCTTCGGATCTACCGGATCTGCCCTGATGATGGACACTGCAACGCTGTCCGAAACGTCGGCTAAAGAAGGAGTTAGCGCAACACGGCATAACACCCCAAAAACAAACAACAAAAACGAGAATGGATTTCTCAACTGAGATGGGTAGCACTGTTGAAATAATATATGTACATAGGTTTTTTTTTGTAAATAAGAAATTATAAAAAGTGTATGTACAAATAAATAATAGCGAGTGTTAAAAATTAATGGTGATTAATAAGGAGTGTTTATAAGAACGTTTTGTAAACCAAACTAAAATGAGAAAATAATCAAAAAAAATGATTTAAGATTTTCACAGCCAAAAGTATTATCTTGACTTATTTTTGGGGTTTTATACCGTGTTGCGCTACCTCCTTCTTTAGCCAACGTTTTTACCAGCATTACCGTGTCCATCATCAGGGCAAATATGCAAAGATTGAGAACTGAGATTGAAAGTTCTTCGAAATCAAAGTTTCAACGTTGTGCGGTATGAAATTGGAAAACGTTGAATAGAATAACATATTCTTAGGTCTTTTCAAAATGGTAAACGAAAGTACTTCCGTATGGGAAAAAGTTGTGAAACTGAAGAAAATGGGGATGGAAAGGATATGGAACAGTGAATGATTGAAAGAGCTGGGATGATCAAACATTTTCCCTGAATACCGCTTAACCTATTTAATTTCACTTTTCTATTTGAAATTACAATATTTCACAAGGACATCTTCCACTTAATCTCAGAATTAAATAAATTCATTGTGTTCATGAATACGAATCACAACACAACTTAATATAATTCTTAACTCAAACAACATACCATCCGAGAATCTAGGAAGTTTACCCTCATACGGCGGCACTTGACGGGTTAAAGCATCGCGCTAGACACCGCCGTATGCAAATGACGGAATTAAACTCATTAACCCTTTTAATGCCGCCGTTATCATCAACTTTGTTGAAAAGTCGCGCAGTTAAATTTTAATCGTGTCGCTGAAATATGAATGTTGAAACATCCCGTAATAATAATAATAATATAACCGTGCGACTCGCGCGACTGCAACCCTTTCTGGGATTATAGAGAATATTTCCGTTATGATATCGTTTCGTACGTTATAATGTTAATAATTTAAAGTGGATATATTGCACACCCGCTTTTAAACAGCCGTGAGTCAAAATATGACAAACTGGGAAAGTGAACTGCTTTTTTGATCCTTCATTCGTTTAATGTCCTTTAGTATCTACAGTACATCGGTAGCAGCAGTATTTTGTGCCCTTTACGACACAAATTAAGATGGACTCATAAAAAACCGTATGTCTCCTTTTGTAATACAAACCTTTGGTAAGATATATACGGTATTACTAAAAACGTTGTCAAAATTTTATTCAATTGATAAACGACCGTGTATTTGAAAAACTTACTAATTGAAACGTAAAATAGAAACTGACATAAAATATTTTTGTTATTTGTTTTTGGGGTGTAATGCCGTGTTGCGCTAACTCCTTCTCTAGCCAACGTTTCGGACAGCATTGCAGTGTCCATCATCAGGGTAGATGTGTTATTTTAAAAAAATATCACATCTTTACAAAAAATAACACATCTTTACAAAAAATAACATATCTTTAAAAAAAATAACACATCTTTACAAAAAATAACACATCTTTACAAAAAATAACACATCTTTACAAAAAATTACACATCTACCCTGATGATGGACACTGCAATGCTGTCCGAAACGTTGGCTAAAGAAGGAGTTAGCGCAACACGGCATAACACCCCAAAAACAAATAACAAAAATACTTTTGGCCGTGAAAATCTTAAATCATATTTGATATAAAATACTTGAAAAATAAGATAAATACACTGTTTATACAGTCAGCGTGGTAGTTTATCTGATGTGTAAACATAAAATAATAATAATTTCTCATCTAATTTCAAAGGTATTTAAAATATTCTATATATTTCTTCATTTTGAAGATGTCGTAAAAACGAATTCCATTTTAGAAACAAGATAAAATTACTCATTAGATTTTTTATTATAAATAAAATTCGATACTTAAAAAGTGCAATATTTTAAATTCAAAGATGAAAAAAAGTTTCGATCAAAACTTAGCAAATTTTCATTGAAATAGAATTACAAAAAAAACGTCATTTTATTTATAGAGTTTACAAGGAAACTCTCACCTCACTTTTTATCTCATTGACACAAGAAAAAAAATATTAATTTTTTTTTGAACTAGCTTTTAATTTCTTGAAAATAACATAAATAAAACAGAAATGTTTAACGCATTTCTTAAACATTTTAAAACGTGTATTTCTTCGATACATGGTTACCAACAGTATCAGGCATTTATGTTTAAAAAATACATTTTTAAAGAAGTTCTCATTCAATATAGACCATAAAATTTAATTTGAATAATGGCATAACCGTTTTAACCTTACTATACGACATAACTTGGAAGAAGATTTTACAAATACTATTATTATACAATTACCTGTCTAAAACTGATGAAAAATCAGACAAATAAATGGCAAATATATTGAATAACACGAAAATAACAGTAAAATCATCTTTGTTTTATTTTTTAGAAAAACTTTATTGAGTAAAACCTCAAATTGTAATATTTAATTATTAAAGACAATATTAGCGATTTCTAAACAAAAATCTGAAACAGAAAAATCAGAAAAGGATACGGTTATATCTAGGACTCAAACATAGGACCCTTGCCTTGCCGGGGCACTGCTCTACCACTGAGCTAATGGGACCATATCTCCTTCGGTCATATTTAACTGTATCATACTTCGAATAAGAACTACCAATATTGTCTTCATTTTTTCACCGCACATTTTTTATTGACAACTATCTTTATGTATGATCGCAAGATTCAACCCTAACTAAATGCAATCTAGTAAGCGTCTTTTTGATAAACCAAGCTTATTTTTTATGTTAATGTGCGACATCTATAGACTTTTCTGCAAGTCTAGGATGAATATGTCTTCAATAACTAAAATGATCATTTTATGAACAAAATACTATCTGTGAAGATATTTCAGTAGAAATAAAAACAGCAGTCCACAACGGCTCAAAAAACACTGTTGCCAAATTTTTTAGTTTTTTATTGGTGTGAATCCGAATCTTGGATTTCACATTCTTTACACACTGTGTAACAAAAACACAGTTTAACGAATGTTAAAGTGGTTTTTCTTTCGTAAGGCTGTTATTATTTAAACAGCGTTGGAAAGAAGCAACACCACGCTTCTTATTTGATTTAAAAGTTTACCATAGGTATTAAATCTGTGATCTATTAATATTATATAAAATAATTTACTCTGTCCTGGATACCCCTGATTTAATAGAACTTATACGATTTCATTGCCCTGGTCGCGCTAACAATAGACTGACTACCGTTCTACTATAATAACACACATACATTATCACATTATTACTCACCAATCAGTCGATTACACATTTTGGGAAATGAACATGCTAACATCGGCGACATTTATTTCTTAAAATTAGCGCAATATAAACATGCACTCAAAAATTATTTTTCAATAATGTAACTTTATATACGCAATATGGACATGTTGAAATGAAATGATGATTTTTCTCATGTTCATTTTTGTTATTTTTGGTTGTGATACACAAAATAATTGTATTTTATTTTTAAGTTTAAAACTACTATTATGTAATGATATTATTTTTCTTACTTTTGTACTCTATTATATGTTTATTTATAAAAGGCAGTAAAGCCGTTTATATATTTAAAATAAAAATAAATAAAATTATTTGTTATGTGATTTATAAAGTCATCGCCGCCAAATTTCGCAAGTTTGCAAAGAAAATTGACAAAGTTCGTGAATTATTTATTCATTATTTTTGTATGAAATAAAAAAGATCGATGTGACGATAACATATATAATGCATTTGTGTAATTAAATATGTTTGGTTTCGTATAAAGTGATACTTTTACAGTTTACGATGAAAAATCGTAAAAAATGTTTTATTTATGAAATTCAATCATAATTATAATATTTTTAATTGCATATGTCCGTTGAAAATCTGAAAAGGTCTAACAACTGCTTTTAAACAGTTTTCCATGTTGGGGTACGTTCAAAAGCAGTGCTTTGCACCATCCCCTACTGTTAAATTCTGTGGGAACCGGGTGGTGCACGTCACGTGGTGCAACAGTATCACGCAATAATGCTAGCCGTTTGAATGCAAGCTAACTGACGCAAAACACGTCGACATTCAAAGAGATACTATTCAACAACAGGTCGACAGGCAAACAGAGGGACCATATGCAGGTTAGTCCTGCAGGCCGGGAGATAAAACAGTCCATGCTTTGTCGTCGACAAAGATAACTACCGGAAACACTGGAGTGATTGCTTTGCATAAACGATGAGATTTCGAAACATCAATGTATCAGCCTGATCAAATGTTTAACATTTTAATATCCGATAATTTTTTTCATTTTATAAAAAGCTCATTCCTAATTTAACTGGTAGTCGGTGGGAAATTGCTACAACCCTAGAAAAAAAAACCTTTTTTATGATTTCGCAAATCTTCGTCAATTTGAGGAATAGTTCAAGTACATACTATACGTATTTATAGTTTTTTTTTTACTTTTTAATAAGTAGTAAGTTTTATAACTGACTAGTAATTTAAAAAAAGGGTTTATTAATTTCGTATTACTAATATTATTATTGATATTATGGTCTGTGTGCGAGCCAGTGAGACTATGGCAATTGGGGTATGTTGTGATACTGAAAGTAGTGGGAGGGAGGAATGTGGGGAAGAGGATGGTTGGATAAGTACCTGGCTTATGAGATCTCTTCACTAAATGCCATTAAATCCATTTCAAGCAACGTTTACTGGCGATACTTAGAGCATATCCCACTCTGGAAGTTTCCAAAAATATATCTTATTTTATTTTAAATCATTAAATTGTGAAATAACACAAATTAATCAAATAAAATATACATGCCCACACAGGATTTCTCAGAGTCTCATTGTGTAGTGATAGAGAGAAACTGAGAAACCTTACAGCATCAGAAAGAAAAAAAATGTTATTTATCTTTGAATGTTTGACAGCTCAACCAGAATACAGAACGTTTTAAAACCACGTTGCAAAGACTTCAAAGATTTATTATGCAAATAAAATCCTCGACATTTTGACGTTCAGATAACGAGGCTGGCACGTAACCGTGTAGATAGCTAGTCCGCCTTCATCCATCGTTAGGCTTCGTGTGACGTGGGTAGATGCCAAATTATGACGCCGCCGACGCCGTGTGACGCCGTACGACGCCGTTTGACTCCGCAGCGCCGCGACGCCGACTAGCGATCCGGCGGCCGTGTAGTATGCAAAATCCGAGCATTTCTATTGCACCACATACACAAGTGCAGTATTGTGACATGGAAAATATTCTGGATTAAAGCGGGACAAGTATTTTCAAAAAATTATCAAAAACAAATAAGTCAAAATTAATAAAACTATTTTTTGGTAAGCAAATTGATCTTTATTGGAGCGACCGACGTATCTCACAGATTTGTAGTATCCACCATCAGAGCTGATAATATGTACACTCAGTTAACAATATGTTGACTCGGAAGAATGATGGGCGACATTGCTTAATTTGGGAGGAGAGCACACAGGGGGCACCGCTGCCTTTGAAACCATTCATCGAAAAATCAATGTCTCTGCCTTAGGCCAGCACGGGTGTCCGGTTCCATGGGATGACATAGAGGACTGGATCGAGAGAGGCCGGTCAAGGCAAACTCTTTGGCACTTCCAGCCGGAGTCTCTCTCGCACCGCAGTGGGATGCATACGCCAATTCTGGACATCCTTACCTCCACATTCCTAACCAATCATTATACCTTTTTCCTTTCCAGAACTTCCTCTCCTCCCAACACACAGCATCCCTAAAGATGACATAAGCCCCAAGGGAAAGTTTTTCTTCGAGGTTTAAAACTTAAGCGGCATAACTACAGTGGCGGTAAGAATTTTAAGTCACATTTTATTTTTTCATCATTATCATCATGTCACCTAAGACAGTCAATAACTCCACTTCTACCAGTTTTATGCCAACTGCCTCCTCTTCCTTACATTTAACAATACAGTTATGGACTCTACACCATCCAGATATCTAAATTTAGGCACCAAAGACTAATTTCTATTGGCTATTCAGATCTGAACTTTGCTGGGGCGTGAAAATTCTACAAACAATAAAAATATCATTAAAGTAATTTATGCACCCGGCATAATTTTTCCTCCATAATTCTGATCAAAAAGGGCCTGAATATATATGAAAAGATGTACTCACCTGAAAAGTATGACTTAGTGCAATAGTCGGGCACTTAAACATCCATAAAACACCTATAAATAGACTACATCATTTTGGCAATAAATTTGGGAATATTGTAGACATGCTTAAAGATTCCGTATTAGTTATAAAACGAAATCTTTTTAATCATTTTACTGATATGTATGAATTCACAACTCCGTATTGAATACATTTTTGTTTTTAAATGTATATGTTCCTTAATACATATTTAGCTTTCCGTAATCCACACTATTAATTTGAATTTTCCTTAATTTAATCAAAAATCATAATTTATTGTAAACTATGTAACACAACTGTATTTATAGTTAACTACTTTTGTAAAAGCCCATTAGGGCGTAAATAAATAAATAAATATAGTTTGCAGATCAATCAATCAGAACCATGCGCATATTTAACAAATAAAAAGGTCACATTCACGAAGAATCGCAGCTTTTTGATATTCGAAAATATGTACATGAAAGGGACATTTTCATGCCATTTATTGCGCATTTATTTAGTAAGCACTTAACACTTTAGTGTACTTAAATAAATAAAGACATGAAGCAATAATTTTTTCAGGTGTGTATAAATATGTTACGTGATTTATAGTTGATAAATAAATATTATGTGTAATGATCTGGCCTTTCTACTTCAAACTTTTCCTTCTCTTCTTTCTACGATACATTTTCCTTAAGTCCCGTAGGTAACTTTTCCATAAGGCTTTGGTTATATATATATCCGGGGTAGGAAGGTCCTCCCTGCCGTCTTTTCTTTATTACACACCCCTTCAAGTGTGTACATCCTAGTTTGTCTACGTGACGTACGACCTTGAACGTACTCATTTCACGTGACGGTTCAGTATAAAAAGGCTTCACCGAACGTTGTGTTGGGTTTTTGTTTCTCGGTTTAGAAACCTAGTTATTTATGTTTTGTGTGGTATCCCTTGGTTCTTTTGAGATAGAGTGAGTTGAATCCATTACCGCTGTTTTTCAAAACCATTTTATAAACCTTATCTTCTAAGTCGCCTGCTCACCCCCCCCCTAGCTACTCGATTCTACCTATCGTAGGGTAATGTGAATATAATAAAGTGTTAGATTTTATATATGTGATATACATACGATAAATTTATGGTGTTAGTTGTCGGCGCCATCCATGTATATATTTTGGGAGGGGAAGGAGAGGAAAGGAAATGAATTTTTTTTCAAGTTAAGATTGGCTCCTCCGCTTACCAAACAAAACTGATGGATGATAATTTGAGCAAGTTGATCGATATCTGCGTGTCTGGATATCACAACCGGCCGGGTCTCCCCTTGTTCCAAATCGGCAACCTTCACGCCAGAATAAAGAAAACCAGGTCTCTTCACCGATTTCAGAATTGCCCCAATCTCAAACACCTCCAGGATAAACTACTTTACTGAGTGTAGAAGGGGAAAACCATAACATCCCTTTATCACGAATCTAGTCGCGAAAATGTGACACGCAAGGTCCTAAGTTACGTGCCACCTCCAGAAAACGTTGTAACTCCCACGCCGTCGGGGATTTACATCCCTTTCTAGGTCAATACCCATATAACACACGACGATCTTGTCGACATTCTGCCTGCTTATTAACGATAGGTTGTGTGCCTACCCATTCAGCCAATTATCATGTGAGATATATGTAAGGTCTACTCGAAATGCCAAATTTAGGATGAGGACTGTCTGTATTTTAATATTTGGTTCCAGTATTTATTTTATGAGGTTACTAGCATCCTCGTGTATTAGGTATGGGTAACTTCTACTGAATACCTATCCTCTCAGGTAAGGTATAAACGGATAATTGGTTTGATGTTTTGCATTTAATTTAAAGAGGCTGCCTACCTCTCGAAAGATACCTGTTGAGAAAAGTTGTTCGGTTGGTAGTTTTATTTCGGAGATTACTAGAAAGTAACTACTAGAGTAACTTAGAAAGTCAAATAATAGATGAAAAGTATTAAATTAGAAAGTCAAATAACAGAAGAAAAGTTTTCATTTTGTTCCGTCTGGTTGCATCCGATCGCTTTCAATTTGGGACGGCATACGCTAGCAAAACTTCCCCTTTGACTGACTGTACTCCGCGCCTCTCGGCCTATATATGAAAAGGTCGTTGACTCGTCTCTCGCTCACAGCTGATTGACAATGCGTCTAGCGTATCCCTTCTTATGGGAAGATTATTTGGGTTGCAGGCGTTGCAAACTCGGTTCCTGTACCTCGGTTGTATCCTATTATTAAAAAGGTCCTCTGAAATTTAATAAATAATATTAAAAAAACTCACCCTGTTAGTCACCTCCAAATCCTCGTGTGAAACTTACCTGGTTACACTATATAGCTAAATCACTTTAATTTTCGACCTCCTCCCTACGCTTATAAAAGGGTAATTAAATATTCCTGTAAATAAAATTGTACCTCCCTAATCTGTTAGGATTCGAACCCACAGTTAATAATCTATTTGATTCTCTGGTTTTCGGTCTCCGTGGATAGAATGCCATCTCGCCAAATCAATAACTTAGCCCGATTAAACACTTCCTGCCTTTAAGTACATTCACTCTATTTTAAAAAACGCAATCATTATTTTTATTATTTTCATGTTTTTAAGACAAGCAATCTAGTTCGAACTGTATACGAAATCACGTTTAAATCAACACAACTTTATAACACAATCGCGATTGCACAACACCTGGCGCCCCTGAGGTGGGTTTTTACAAAACGGCGCTCTACTAATTATCCAATTATTATTATTGTCATTATTATTAATTGTTCTCTCACTGAGTCCAACCACTTTCACTTCGCACAAAACCGGTTCAATAATATTTCACTTTAGTTCAAAATTCCACAATACTATTAACACCAACTGAATCCACTAATTCACTGCAATTTCACACAACACTTCTCATTTGTATAGATTTCATGGAGCTGTCAACGCACTCAAGTTCCAAACCTGACTGTCCTCCGGTCTCTCCTTTCCCGTGGGAATCTGTTTACTCAAGGCCTGTCTGTCAATAAATCTTCCGTCGTTGTTTAAACAAAAAATTTTTAGAGCACGTTATTTTATTATTTATCGTTTATTTTTGTGGATGTCCAAAACATCACATATGGTACTGAACCAGATTGTTTTATGGTTTTACGTCAAGCTGAACGTTTACACAAATTAAAATAACAGAATGTATTGATTCAGTTAGATTAAATTGAATACCCTTTAATTGGTCAACTATCCTTAAATACCTCATAACAAAATACCATTTTTATTTTATGTGAAACCGCACAAAAGTCCCGCTCCCAACCATCTGGAGACAGAGAGACTCTGGTATCCCAAATTGGGGTATGTTGTGAGGCTAAAGGAAAGTGGAAGGGAAAGGAGATGGGAAAGAGGAAGGTGGGGAAGTACCTGGCTATTCAGATCTAATCGCCAAACACGGCCAGTTATTTCAAGGAACGCTTTAATTCTGGATAGTGGTCTTACACCAGGGCGATACTGAGAGTATCTTCCACTTTGGAACGTGCCGCAAATAAACTTTATATTATTTTAAATGAATAATTTGTGAAATAACACAAATTAATCAAATTAAATTTACTTGCGCACGACGGGATTTGAACCTGCGACCGCCAGCTTGCTAGTCAAGAGCCTTACCCCTGGACCACGGAGACCGTCAATAGGCGTAGAAACCCACTTTACAAACACTGTCTGTTCTACTACGTTCCTACTTTAGAAGGTGTGAATAGTTTCCTTTAAATGTCAAAGGGTGAAAAAGTGCTTTTACAAATTTTGTATATTCAAATCCATAAAAAATTCGTTCCGTAATTTTAAAAGTGACTTAAATGATATAATCCTGTCACTTTTCATGTTATATTTATAAGCGCCACAAAGTGCCTCCACTATCTCAAGCCTCGAAACCTTCATGCTGCGCGCTGCACTTATGTTGTATTGGGTGGTGTAGTGTTGGGTTGGATTGGGTTGAGTTGGGTTGGGTCGGGTTGCACTGGGGATGCGGAGCAACAACAAAGTAGTAAAATGGGATCTATAAGAGACAACGCTATGTGGGTTAAACGAGCGAGAAGCAGCCAATCGGCGCTCGCGGCGTTCAAATGTAGCGAAGTGTTACATATTCGAAAGCAGGGGTGAATTTTTTTAATCCGTAGAAAGATTTTGGTAAAATACAAGTATTACTATTATGAATATAGCAAAAAAATATTAAAAAACGTTTAAAAATATGGTAAATACATTTCTCTGAAATTCTTTTCCAACATATTTTCGTTCTGATCCAAAATCGTAATTGTCGATTTTCAGATAAAGTTTAGGTTATTGGTGAATCGTTTCCTAAATTACCAGTTTGTGTATTGAAACTTGCTTTGTTTTAGTTAACAACTTATAACGTCTTAAATGGATAACTTTTTGACAGATTTTTTAAACCGCAGAAAAACATGACAGAATTAACATCTTCCCAAAATTTAAATTCACTTCATGTAGTGTCCTTTTCTTTTCACTGCATTGTTACTATGTTACTCCTCAATCGGGATTCCAGCTCCAAGGCGAACTGTAAGTAGTTGTGGTGGCATTACGTCATGATTTCCTCATTTTAATGTTTGTTAATTTCCTCATCTTCAGGTTTGTTGATTTGGTTATGTTGGTGTTATTTGATTATTTTTCTTCATCTGTGTTATAATTTCCCCATATTTTGTTATTGTTTTTAAACTTATTTATCTCCGTGGTATTTTTAATTTCATTTGGAAGTCATCGTGAAATTTTGTATCATGGAATTTGAAGATTCTCTGGCCAAAGGGTGTATTTAGTTTTTGGATGCTCACCAGACTTGAGGTTTTAGTCCTTTTAGTGTATTGTTCAGTAAGGTTCCCATTTTACCGTAACATTTAAGGAGAGCATTTTTAGTAGAGTTTTATAATACTGAAAAATCTAGTTTTAAAACTTTTCTTTGGGTGGAGTTCATATAAATACTTTTCACGATTATTTAAAATTGTTATTATTTGTATTTTAACGAGTTACTTCATGTGGGTATGTGAGTTAGATCACCATCCAATAATATGTAATAACACTTGATCTAAAACATGCGAACACCTCTGCACAGGTTCTCCTAGTGAGGTAGGTGTTCACGAAACATTACTATTTCACCATTTACTTAGTTACCAGATTATTTTTCACTGTACACTTTTTGTATTACTAGTGCTTGTAATTTATTTGCCTTCAATCTATATGAACGCGTATAGAAATAAAAACATTACAATCATTATAATAACTGACCATATTTTCGAACTTTGTTTATTGTTTAACTCCACTTACTAACCCCCACGCCGTTTCTTGGTAAGAGTAGCCAGAGAGGATAGACTGCCAAACAACTCGGTCTTGGCACACACTCCTTGCCTCATTCACGTTCATAAATCGTCGCATATCTGATTCCATTGATCGTGCCATGTTTTCCTCGGGCGTCCCCGACTTCTGCTACCATTCGCATTCGCATCATATATTCTCCTTACATTCTTTTCTTCGCCATTTTAAATATTTGCACTAAAACACACATTATGCCGTTTTATAAATAGTTATTTTAATAGTATATACTCACAGTATATACAACAACGCTTTCTGTGATATACTTTTTCTGGGATTGATTATCTTCTATTTTTTTTCGGTGAAAATTAGTTAAAAGTTTCTCTAAAAGCTAAATACCATCCAGTCATAATAATCATATGTTTTTTATTATTATATACGACTTTAGAGTTTACCTGAAAATAAACGTCCAAGAAGTAGTCATTCCTTGATTTTCCTTGTATTATAATTCAATCAAAAGTATATAAAAGTTTTTTTTTTCATTTTAATTAATCGAATAATTTCATGTTTTGACGACCTGACGACATAAAATCACCGGAAGTGGTTACTAAAAATAGAAAAACATTTTTTTTAGTTTGACGTAACTGGAAAATTAAACTTTTCTACCGATAAATTGTTCAACTTTTAGTTTTATTGGATTTATCCCGGCATTTTCAGAATTCAATAGAATTGAATAGTTTGACCTGCCGGGATGAAGTTCCCTCGGGATAAAACCCTAACACAAAACAAATTCTAGTTCACCGATGTGAGCATACAATCTGTCGCATTTTGCGCAATCGCTCCAGGAAAATTGACATTTGGTAAATGTCAGTTGCGCCAGTAGCTAGTTTCATGTTGCTGTATACTTCGTGTTAATGTATGATACATATTGCTGTAAGCTGCATTCTACCCTTTTCTAGAACTTCTTTCTTTAATGATGTGGAACGTAATCAGAAAATATGGATTTGAATTTGCTTTTACTTCGTGTAAATATCGCTGTCGATTTGTTAATTTCACTCGGTTTGTTGGACAATGGATTGGTATTTGCAAGGCTCTGGTTCAAATCTAACAGCGGGTACGTGACTTGTTTTTTTTTTATTTTATTTGGCTCTGAAGGCCAATGGTGTGAAATTTTGTTTTGAAAGAATAAGTAGGGAAAGAAAATAAAAATATAAAAATTGAATATTACCCGACTATTCAAATTTGGTCACGGCTAAAGGCATTTCAAGTGACGTTCGGAACCTTCGCTTTTTTCAAGGACAATATTTACAATATTTTCTTTCACGTTATAATAGAAACGCTTATCTAATAGAAAATACACATAAAAGCAAAGAATTGAAATTCTTAAAATCATTAAAAAATGAGGAAAATAAGCTGAATCTGAGGAATTTATTTTACAGTCGGTATGTACATGGCAAATGATATTCTTGCGTTGGAAGCCCACGATTCGCATATTCTGCATTATGGGCTTCTTTGCACTGCTTCTATCATTCCTCGATTTCAACATTGACTGATTCATAAAAATCCATAAAATAACACGGAATGCCTTTTAAAAAGGTATCCTGTCTGATCATATGGTTTCCCAACTCATGATTTCTCAAAAATCGGTGCATTATAAGAGCCTTGTTGAGACAAGACACAAATAAATGTCAGTAATTCGATATCTGCGAACATTATCCATGGCTTACTGGCTCCTTTCGATCATTGTTTGTAACATCTGCCACTAACACGGTTGTCCTGCCAACGGCATTTGAGTATTTTATTACCTACCTCTGCCACTGCATCAAATTCACCTGTTATTAGAAGAGTGGAGAGAGTTGCACAATGGTGATGTGAAAATGTAACCTTCCGGCAATAGTTTGCTTGTCTGCAACTTGCCTGAAGCTTCAAGATTACGGAAGAGATCTCGTTTACTTAGTGCCAGTACCACACTTCCCATATGCTTGAGGATCATCAAATGGCAGGATATGAAGAAATTTATCACAATAATACGTTCTAGGGGTAACTAGAAACTACATATTTTATCTTCAACAGTACAATGGATAACAGATGCATCGCTCTTGCACGCAGGCGTCACCAACTTTGAGCGAAACCTTGCGGATATCTTGTGGATATAATACCATTTTGAAACAGTATTGCCAGCCATTTGGTCATTTGCTAACATTATGTTATATTCATATTTATTTTTATTTTCTTATTTTTTTAGTTTTTTTGGAAAATAGGTCAATTTTCATGGTTTTGACTAATAATTAATTAAAAATAGAATGATTTAAAAAAAAATTCACATTCAATTATATATTGATAAATAAGCTAAAATACAAATCTTGACTTGCTTCGTAATTTCTTGATCGGATTCAGCTTTACTCATTGTGAAAAAAATCATTATTTTCATCTACTTTACAGATGCCCTTAGACAACGTGGTGGAAGTAATGGGTTAAAACCTTACATAACATAACAAAAATATTTTTCTCTGAATATCATCCTTGTTACAGCCTACCAGAATCAAGTGTTAATTGTCTATTTTTTATCTGTTGACAAACGGGAAATATTTCAAAGATTATTAATTTAGAATTTACGGCACAAATGCCATTTACATACAAAGTTTTTATTTTATTTTTTTACATATACATAGTGCAGAATTAAATTGTGATGAGAAAAATTAAAGACTTAAATTTAGTCAAAACATAACAAAAAAAATAACAGTAAAGAAAAAGCTATGACAATAGCGTGTTATGTAGTGACCTCATTAAAATAATTGGCGTTAAAATGTGTTATTAGTAAAGCTTTATACTTTACAAGGGGAATATTAAAAGTATCTGCGATTTTAGCAAAAAAAGTTCCCAAGTTTGTGCAATCTATTTATAACTGAGTTATATCGTGAGACTGTGATATAATTGTCACAATAATAGATACTAGAGGACCTTGATCTAATGGTAGATACATGAAATTGAATCAACATTAATATGTCAGGACTATCCAATTGATAATTTATAATTTGTATAAAAATATAAGATTAAAAAATTTTCTTCTATCACTTAACTTAAGCAATTTCAATGAATGTAATAAGAAATCATAATCTATTGTTTCTAAAAGAATTCCAATCCTAACATTAATACACCTCACAAATTTGCGTTGGACTCTTTGTGATTATTAAAGACAGGTGACCAAATTGTACAGTTGTATTCTAGAATACTTCTAACGAGAGATGTGAACAGAATTTTTAATGTGTTGATATTTTTAAAATCCTTGGAAATTCTTACTATAAAACCTAACATTTTAAAACCAAAAATAAATTAAGAATGTAAAAATTACAATTTTCTTACCTGGTCACGGTAGTATTAAAAAAAAGTTAAAAGTGTTGATGTTCATTTTCTTCTTTTGATGCCCTCTCCCATAGGAGTCTGAATATCATCGGGGTAATCTTCACCATGCGGACCGCAGCCCGGAACATTTTCGCGTAACAGCGCACGCACCCATTGATTAGATTATGAAGCCATGCCTTGAGGTGTTTTCCCCTACTTCGTCTAACAACGAATTATCGATTAGTTGATCTGCGTTACATATTATTTCTTATTAAATTGACTATGTACTGGAGTTTTCTTGTTTCTAAATTAGTAACCCCATCAGTCCGGGGAATCGCGTTGAGCTTTTATATAAGTACGAAATGAAAAACTACTCTCGGAATTCACAGAGCTTGTAAAACAGAAAGCAGTGTTTTTTTAAAGCTTTACTTACAATACGATAAAAGCTAAGCACGTCTGAAAACACTGCGAAGTTTTGTTTGGGGAAAGAATTACACTCCAGCTCGGTTGTTCTCTTGTTGAGAAAACCTGTTACGAGATATAAGCGAGAATTTGAAAGTACAAAATACCTACACCAAATAATGCAGAGGTCTCTGGTTTACTGATGGAAAATAGAAAAAGAAATTGTGGCTTTTGTATCTGCAAAACCGTCTTTGCACCAAATGTGAGAAAACAGCGCGCAAGAGTAGAAGTCTTGCATGAAGTTTGCTTTGTCATATAAATATGTATAAATAATATTGTGTACATTCCACGAGTATCCTGTAGGAAACACATAAAACCAACCATTCCACATTCCACACTAACTACACACAACATTAATTTTTCGGAAGGACGTGCAATAAATACAACTATGTCTTTTCAGACGCCGATATTTTCCATTTTTCTCCAGGTTAATTTACTAAATGGCTATTGGAATCGTAAGGTTTTTAAAGTTATTTTCACATTTTAAGTACCTGGCTATTCAGATTTCTGAAAGCCATTTACCAAATTACGAAAGCGAATAATCTGGTACTTCCGCTTTCCTGTCCTATACCACTCCACAATCTTCAGTCTCGCTATATATGCCAATTGGGAATGTCAAGGACAGTTTAAAACGTTTTCCGAGAAAAAGTCTTTCATCTGGAATAATACTCATTAATCTGACACCTCAAGCCTAGAATAAACTGTAAATAAAAAAACATTTCCTCTATACAATTCAATGTACATTGATGTCTTTTGTTGTAAGAAAAAGGCTTTCATTTCCCATTCCCTTCCGGGTGACGCCGTCCGCGCATCGATAGTAAATGAGTGATTTAGACCCTTTGAACACGCTTCCGCTGTAATAGCGCCATCCGTTTCTGTGGACTTAGCGGAATCTACTTTCACCCCCAAAGTTCTGGCGATATTTCAAAAGATTTTTATCGAAGGAGACTCGTGGACATCAAAGAAAGGACCTAATTTGAGGTCTTCCTTTTTGAAAAACAAAGGTAAATGTGTAAAAATTACCGAGGATTTGTATTAAGAACTTTTCTTGTAGACTAGGAAACGTTGATATTTTTTTAAAAGATTAGATATTTTAAGGTTTCTAAGTATCAAAGCTTTGCATAAATATGTATTATATATTTTTGGTCGAGTCTTTTATACGCTGGTTCATGTTTCAGATAAACTTTTTTTATTACCTTCGTTGCCGAGCGGTTACGATCTTTAGTTCCTGGTACACCCAGCACGCGCAAATTTTAATTAACTAAACTTGTTTTAATGCCAGATGGCTTATATAATGGACTGTATGTTGCAAAACTATTATAAGCAATAATCAATTCCTGATAAATATCTCCCGAGTAAAAATTCAATTTGGATATTTCAGGCGAGTAATTATTGCTTATAGTAATTAGTTTTAATTGGATTGTTTTAAAATCATTGAGAAATAGTCATAATTCACAGGAAACCTTACCTTATGATGATATTGTTGATTTATTTTGAATCCTGTTGGTTTCTTGAAAATTCCAGATAACTTCATATTATAAGTTATTTTTCCACAAAACGAAAATGTTGAACATGGGGATGCAATTTGCACTTTTTAATGGCCTTTTACGAAAATAATTATCAGAGCAGCGAGATAAGATGTAATATTAACGACGACAATATAACGAATCCAAAAACAAATGACAAATGTGTGTCAAACGATTGAATATCACTGACATTGGTCTTCTTTCTTCAGTTTTTTTCAGGTAAGACTTTTAAGAAAGGAGAGGAACAATGGAAATGACAATTTGAACAGGACATTGGGATGTGGAATAATCACAAAACTCTTTTAATACGGGGTTTTCCAATGAGAGGTGTTATTTTGATATTCAATCGTACAAGATCAATGGTTTCGTTGCTTGTGTGGCACCTAGCGCCAATTTGTTGAAAGTAAACGTTGTCCAGATCAATACCATCCAATTCCGGACATAAAAAATCATTGATCATCTCTCGATAGCGCAATCCATTCACCGTAACTGTTGCTCCAGTCTCATTTTCGAAAAAGTAAGATCCAATGACTCCGCCGGACCATAAACCGCACCAAAAAGTCACACGTTGAGAATAAAGCTCAACAATAGCTCTTGGGTTTTCCGAGCCCAAGATGCGACAATTTTGCTTCTTGACGAAACCACTGAGGTGGAAATGGGCCTCTTCAATCAAGATGATTTGCATTCGATACACTCAAGAGAATTTTAATGATTTCAATGCGTTGTTGAAGCATGTATGGTTCCATTTTTATTAATGGCGTAGTTTCTACTTGTCAAATGTCAAAAATGACAGCTTCAAAAGTAACATCTACCGAAATAGCGGTCTATTCAAAATATCACCTCTTGTTGGAAAACCCTGTATTAAACACAGGTTTTTCACAAAATATATTTAAAAATAATCTGATAAAGAAGAACAGCAATCAACATGGGTCAGTGGCCAGATATGCCCCCTCCCCCTATCCACTTCAGCCATACAACGTACCCCAATATTGGGGATACTATAGTCTCTCTAGGGAAGAACTCCTGCCACACCATATTAGGCTTTACGGAACTATAACAGCTGTAACGTCTTACTTAGTTAAGCTAACCTTAAGCCGCCAGCCTTAAATTGTAATCATATCCACGCACGTCGTGTGAGATAAGATAATTTTCTCGCTATTCCGACCTTGAGCATTTCCAACCTTAATATTTACATCGCAATTATAAGAAAATAAAAATACTTTTTTTAGCCGATTATGTCGAGATCGACACAAGATATCCCATAGTGAGACAGGCAGAGTAAAAAACTAATTAAAAATTAAAGGTACAACCGTGAAAAATTGTAGGATCGGGATAATTAAAGGTATTATTACGTACTAACTTATCGGTTTCAAACGTAATATTTAAATATATAATGATTCCATTTGTCGGAAGTTATATAAAGTAAGGTAAAACATCCTTTTTCCAAAACGTTTAGTCATTATTTTTTCATGATATATCAAAATCAATGTGTTTCTAATATTTCACATGGCTGTTCGTAATTCTGACATACCAAAATTTATGTGAATCTGGTATTTTCTAATATTTCATGTGGTTGTACGTTTTTCTGACACAACGAAATCTATGTGAATCTCTTATTTTCTAATTTTTCACGTGGTTGTTGGTTTTAATGACATACCAAAATCTATGTGAATCTGGTATAATCTAATATTTCATGTGGTTGTACGTTTTTCTGACACAAGAAAATCTATGTGAATCTGGTATTTTCTAATATTTCATGTGGTTGTTGGTTTTTCTGATATACATACATTAATCAATGATAAACCTACAAATAAAATGCGTAGCTATTTGAACAAAATTTATTCTTATAAATTAATGTTGTTGTCATGAAAATGAATTCCGACACGTACATCGGTATTTTGGAGAAATATCATATATGCAATTATTAAAGTGAAATAATATTTCTTTTGATTAACATAATAAAATAAAATATAGAGTGATTATATATTTTGTTAATTACATTTTCTTAAGTTTTGTTAGTTACATTTTCTGTAATTTACATTTTCTTAAGTTGAAAATACTTCAACTTCCTCGTACTAGTTGGGGATCTTTTCTGTAAATGATTCCATTTGCTAATCCTGTTCTACTCTTCTTTGGATAGAACTTTTCCTGTTCCATGTTATTTTTTTAAATTTCATACTTTCTTGTTTTATTTTTGTTTTTTTTTATTTTTTTTATTTCATTAGCTAAAGACTCCGTGGCCCGGGCTTTGCGCAGAGTTTGACAGTTTTGCAGTGACCTTTCTCTTGTTGTGAAGGTCAGGTGTGCGAAATTTCACTAATCTCGGAATAAAACTGTGGATTTGTAAAAAAATCAAAGCCAAGCTGCCCTCCTGCCATAGAAACTAATAATAATAGATTAGTGTTGGTCTTGGAATGCTATATTCAATGCTTATTCTCTGGTTTTACCTTTTTCAAATTCACAAAGGGCCATTTCTAGGGACTCTTGCGTAAATTTAATATTTATTCCTCAAGTAAATCAAAAAATTTATGGTACCACTAAAACCGACTAAAATCCATTTGATTAGGTACTTCTATTTTTTTGATGAATGAGTTTGGTTAATCTTCTAATGAAAAATATACAAAACCAATAAATAAAACGTTGGTGAACTGAGTCATCATAGAATGTTGCATTACTCACAAAAAAATGCTCCATCTTACAATACCACGTGCCGGATACACTAAATATGATTTTGGTAGAATTAAGGTTAGAATACTTTCTTTTATATATATGGGTTAAATATAGAAAGGTCAATTTTCTCAATACACTAACATCAAGTTGACGGAATGTTGCTTTAGTTGGTAAAATCGTTAAATATGTCAGAAATTGTTGCGGTGTCAGAAAAGGATGTGTTACTTTACTATTATCACGCAAGTAGCAGTGCGCGGGACCGAATTCGGTAGTTCCCGGTCGTCCGGCGTTAGAGTGTTGGGAGTGTTGGAGATATGTTTTTTTACCAATCGGAGGTAAAAAAAGTAGAAACAATTTTATCGCTTCGTATCTATCTCATATAATGGAAATCTGGAAAAAGCAAGGGGCTTATCTCTTGAAAGGAAAATAAAGTCTGGCGAAAGGTTCTTTTTATTTCTTTTAAACACTATATAGTGTAAAACTTGTAAGAATTGAATATCAATTTTAAAAAAATACAAATATTAAACCGTAGAAAAAATGTCTAAAAATATTATATTATTGGTAGGTAGATATTTTATCAAGCTTGTCTGGATTCTTAAAACAAACACTACCGAAACTTAAATTCAAAGCAAAGGTTCCGGAGTTCATGGAACCAGAGTTACAGACATAGTCACAATCGAAATAGTTTTTTTTTTGAAAATTTATTTATATAATACATTTTGTTAGAATGTATTCGGGACTTTTAAAACAAATCTAATGGAACAGATTGGTCTTCATTGCTTTTTATACATTCTCCGAGCTTCACCATCGCTTACAGCTAATGAGCATAATATATATTATCATTGTATTTAGTTCCCAAACAAGGATTTCTCCTGTCAATTTGATTTCCATTCTTTCTTTGTGATCAAGATTTTATTATTTTTCACTATTGTGTGGAGCGTCATTAGCAATATTTATTCACCTTTGTATCCTTAATGGTTCGTGTCCATTCAACTTGAACTATAAAAAAATATTACTTTCACATATTGCGAAAACGTTTGAGGTCGTTTTCTCAAAGAAATATTTTTTCGTGAAACAATAAATACAACGTTTCAAATCAATGTAGGTATTTTATATTTTAAATAGAAATTATGTTTCAATTTTTTTGGAAGATTCTGTCTGTTAATGAAAACCCAAAGGTTTTAATTTTATTTAAAGGTATGTTCGGTCTGGAAATGATCAAGAACACGCAATATCTTCAACTTATAATGATGGTTGTAGTACTTTATCAAATTTATGAGATTTAAACAAAAAAAAAATAAAAAAACCTTTGAGTACCATCTTCTGTTTGCTGAAATTGACTATTTATATCCAATTTGGGTCGGTGCTATTAATGAATGAACAGTTGAAAATGCTTCAAATCATTTATGGATTGAAACACTCTATCCGATTTAACAAGTAAACCGATTAACAAATTTAACAAACGATTTACGCGAGGTTAATTAAAAGGACCCCAAATAAAGAGTATATATTAAATAGTCGATGAATCAAAATTGCTAATTTCTAGTTTCGTGTTGTAATACAAATGTTCATTTTTGATTTATTTTACTTACGATATAATCTCTTTTGTCAAACCTTATCTGAAATTTCCTTCCCTCTATTTAACATTTCGTCTCTTCTAAGAATGAATTTACACTCCACATAAATTTTAAATTTGCCAATTTAAACAAAATTAAATTATTAATTCACCTCCCCTCTCTCCGTAATTTGATATAATGGTCTCCTTTAAAGGATGAAAACCAAAAAAATTTGGAGAACAATTTTACACAGGAGGTCCTGAATCTTTGGGGATGCTGTGTGGAGGGTATTTTTAAGGAAAGGAAGGAGAAACTATTATGCGGGTTTAGAGTTAATGACACGTCGGACAAACTTTTCTAATGAATAGAGCGCCAAAGTATGATATTCTTATCATGCTATGTCTGTCCGACGCGTCGCCACCTCCTTTCGGATCATGAAACTTACCTCTCGGGCGGTGGGCACCGCTGTCATGATATTGTGTCTCAGGGTGATGTGATGGTTAAATAAAACAGTTTGATTGTTTAAATTGCACACTGATTATATATTTAAATGTCTGATCATACCAATATTTTAATTAAGACACTCACCCGAGATCGACTGTGTTATGAGCTACTCTGACTATCTAAACTTGGCTAGGTATTCTTGAAGATGGGAAATCCATGACAGTGAGGAATGCATCGGTGCGATCCGAGGCAAGTCGGATGCCTCTCATCCCTCCTCCGGAATATTCTGCTGCTGCGCGCTGGCCCTCTCGTGTGTTAGGCACCAATCGACATCCGCCCAAAGATTTGCTCGGCGAGATTAACTAAGGCTCGGCCCAGAATATTAATAACATGCCTGTACAAGGCCCAGGATGATGGATTTATATCCGCGACCACGGTCAACCCAGAGATGGCTCCGATTAATTGTCGATTTCGATCTACCGACATGCTGATCAAAATTTCGCCGTTATGGCTTTAAAATGTGAATCACGCACTTTCTCGATAACTCCAATATCATGTTGGATATTTAAAATAACAAACTAATCAGGGTTAAAATCTATCGATTCACGATTGACTGTAATTACATTCCGTAATCCGGTTTTTAAATTAATAAAGTCTGCGACAGTCGTTATCGAACCGGGGTCCCGCCGGATCTATCACAAGAGTGCGTAAACGGCCTCCCTTTCTACCGACCGCTCATCTCTGTGTTGCCTGTCAAGAATCATAATTAATTTATTACCCTATCGAAATAAGCCTACCTGAGCCTACTTGAGTTTATGAAATAATATTTCATAACAAAACGTTTTTGGGAGGAGAATGATGAATGAATTTAGGCAATGGGCCAAGAGACCATTTGGAGAAATTAACATGTCTCTCCAAAGCAGCCTCTCTCGATCTGGCACGCCACACAGTTGGTGGGCATGCGCACCTTGTACACTCTTTACCCGATGGATCCGCTAAATCACCAAACATAGCGAGCCACTTGTGGTGACCTATGGCAAAGGTGTTGGTTACCTGATAAATGGTTCCCGGGGCGGCGGTACCCAAACCCGCCTCCCAGATTGTGTTACGTAACCTGTTTATAGATTATATTGTTATAACCCATTTTATTTCAATTTACGATCTGATCAACATTTTTTAGCATTTTTTATAATGATTTTAAGACTTCTTTTCAAACATTTATTATTATATTTATCAATTTGTGCAATATTCTGAAATATTACTTTTGTAGGCTTTTGTAAATGAAATCTTTACCTCTGCAACTCAAATTTCTACTTCTGAAACAATTTCCTTGCTTCATTTATTTGCTCCTTGTCTTAGCTATGAAATAAAAACTCGTTTGCCAAAGCACTTAAAACACGAGCAATCATAAAATTTGCAGTTTTTCAGCTCATCATATTACTTCTTCTGGAGTTATGAAATAATATGTCTATTTTAGCGTACAAAAATAGATAGAAAGGGTCTTCAATTAAATTTACTTGAACAATTAAAAATCAATAAACTAATGATTCGAATATAACATTAATTATTAAAACGTGTAAAATTATTTATTCCAAATTTCTCAATATGTTCACAAAACCTAGACAATAGAAAACACATTTAAATAAGTTAACAGCAGTCACGTCGTTATGAAACTAATAAAAAAATATTACCATATAGTTTGAGTAAAACAGATTTCAAAGTGCCACACAGAATAGATAATATATTTGTCGCTATTACATTCTCAGTAAATCGGTTTAACCAGTAATAAATCATTTTAGATATCATAAAAATAGAAATTGAAATCGAATCAAATAAATAAGTCGTCTCAACGTGGCTGAACAATAATCTTCGGGCAGATGGCCGATTGATATATTTACAATTTCATTTTATGCATACCTACCTCCCACACCCGTCTGGTTTTTTTTGTTACCAGGAGACGAAGAGTGCCTGTCCAGTACCTGGTGTATCGCCAAAAACAACTAGCCAACAACAACTAACCAACAACAAGTTACAAGTTCAAATCAGCGTTGCGTGCACAGTTAAGTAATGCTCCGTGAAGTTTTTTGTACTTTAGAAGGAACAAAAAGGATACCATCAACAAGGTGGGACTTTTCAATATTCTGGTGGCATTATTACGCAGTACCATTTCCGTTTCCTTTTCCCATTAATTTCAACAAACAACGAAAAAACAGTTTGAAAGTGGCATTGAACACTGGTACAGCCATAACAATAGTAAAAAAACAAAAAAATGCATAACTTAAAAAAATATATAATATTTGGTTTACAATCAAAAATAAATAAAACTATTGTTAAGCAGAAATCCCGTTCGAGCTGTCTTTGGAAGTAATTACTAGAACCTTTTTAAAAATTGCTAACTATAATATTATCGGGCAAAAAAATGTTTAGTATTAGGTAGATTTAATTAATCAAAAGATTGGTTCTGTATTGGGAATTGAACTCACTGCATTGCGATCCCAATGCAAATACTGGTTGGAAATTCAAACCGATTCAGTACAGATTTACATAAGTAATCCTTTATAAATATTTATAGTCAATTTCAATCGTTCATAATACAAACAGAGCAAAACCGTAAATCCGGATTACCCCATGCCCCATAACTACTACAATACTGTTCACGAAATCAACTTAGAGAATGTGTTCCTTTTGTGTGTGGGTCACTAGAAAATCTTATTTTTATTTTATTAAAAAAGGCTTTTGATACATAGGTACCCTCCACATAGTAGACCATAACTTAAAAAATCGAAAAATTGAAACAATGTCGCTTTTCGGTAGTTGAAATGGGAAGACAACGAGTGGAAAAAGTATGTGTGTAAAAATTATAATACTTGTGGCGTATTACAAGGATCATTTCTCCGACCATGTTTATGTCTCAATTTCAATAATGGTATATTAATAGGGAAGTATAGAAACCGTATGGTATAGAAAATGTTTCTTTTGGTGCATCGCCCACTGGGATAATACCTACTGTTTTATTTTCGTCTCGGACTCGGATTTTTACGGCCAAAACTCATAATATCAATAATGATTACAAGTCTACCCTGATAATGGACACTTACCGCTGTCAGAAACGTTGGCTAAATAAGAAGGTTGCACAATACGGCAGTATACCGCAAAAATAAATAATAACTATAAAATTACTCTTGCTTTTTCTAGTACAACCAACAAATCTGTGGGAAGTTAGTCTTACTCGAGAGTTCAAAGTAGTACTAGTATTTTCATCTTACTACCCGGCTTTGACCAATTTTTAACTCCTTTTTTCCGAAAACCCTTTTTCTTGTTTAAAACATTAAAAAAATGGAATATACAGGATGTCTTTTAACGTTTTGGCAATTTAGTTGACACCCAAAAACTGACAGAGACGGCGGAAAAATTTTAAGTAAAAAAATACTTATTGAATATTTTTACCAAATCAAACGATAATATTATCTAACTAAAGTAAACTAATGTTACTTATAAGGCTACAACAGCGAAAACTGGTTGCACAACGATGTTTTAAAACCCGTGTCTGCTTCATATGGTTTTATAAATGATACACGTACTTCCAACTCAGTTATAAAACAAAGTTCTATGAAATTTCGTATTGAGTTCCATTGGTACTAAATTAACCTTTATTTTTGTTTCATGTAATAAAAACAACACGGTTCCAGCGATATCAACCCTTCTACAGTGAGTATCTATCTAGATTCGACGGAATTGAATTTTACAAAGTGATTTTATGTGGGGACCAGGATATTTGGGGTTAGATCTTTTCATTTAATTAAGTTAACAAAAATCAGTTGTAGGATATTTTCGAATTAGGTAGTAGTATGGAGTGACGATACTGTCACTATCCAGGCGACCAGAGGTGATGAGAAACTAATTAGGTAGTAGTATGGAGTGACAATACTGTCACTATCCAGGCGACCAGAGGTGATGAGAAACTAATTAGGTAGTAGTATGGAGTGACAATACTGTCACTATCCAGGCGACCAGAGGTGGTGAGAAACTAATTAAGTAGTAGTATGGAGTGACAATACTGTCACTATCCAGGCGACCAGAGGTGATGAGAAACTAATTAGGTAGTAGTATGGAGTGACAATACTGTCACTATCCAGGCGACCAGAGGTGGTGAGAAACTAATTAGGTAGTAGTATGGAGTGACAATACTGTCACTATCCAGGCGACCAGATGTAATGAGAAACTAATTAAGTAGTAGTATGGAGTGACGATACTGACACTACCAGGCGACCAGAGGTGATGAGAAACTAATTAAGTAGAAGCATGGAGTGACGATACTGTCACTATCCAGGCGACCAGAGGTGATGAGAAACTAATTAAGTAGTAGTGTGGAGTGACGATACTGTCACTATCAAGGCAACCAGAGGTGATGATAAACTAATTCGGTAGTAGTATTTTTTTTAATTGCCAGCAACCCGGGAGTTTATTGAAATAACATTATCATGTATGGAGTGACGATACTGTCACTATCCAGGCAACCAGAGGTTGTGAGAAACGCGGCACCAAACCTTATTATCCTACCAGTTTACTTTGATGGTTTTGTTTGTAATAAACGCAAGTGAGTACCAACACTTTTTTTTTTCAAACAGAGCCCCACGTTTTCAGGAAAATCAATTTTTACGATTTTTTTTATTTATTGTTTTAAAATCAAACATTAATATTACTTTGATTTTAAAACAGACAGCAAAAATAACAACCCAAAACTGCATTTTCTACCATTCATATATAATTAACATAATTAAATTTATAATATAATTTAATAAACATAACACATGTTCATTTTGTTGGTCAATTTAGTTAAATAAAATTTCAATACAATGTCTATCTGTAAATCATTGGTCTCTTCTTTTGATTGTAGCTGCTTCCTTTTTTTTAATTCCATGTACTTTTGCATCAGTACTTATTTTTTGTTTTTTTGTCGATAATTTGTTGGAAAATCCATGATTTAGATTTGAAACAGCATATTGATCCACATATCTAGATCTTTTTGTTCAAAAATTCCGAAAATTGCACTATAATTTATGTTTTTAATGTCCCAGTGTAGACATCAATATTGAATGATTGAGAAAAGACCAAATCTATGACTGACACGTCTGAATTTTAAAAAGGAAGCCAAAAAGTAATTTGACTACAAGTTTGTCAGTTTTTTTTTTAGGTTCGGAAATAACTACCAATTTTAAAAGTAAAGCACCTTCAATTTCGATTCCGATGTACTGTTAACTTCGATGTTTTACGTTCCATTTCCTAAAATTTTACAGTACCCAATCATGTAAAAAATTTGTTAAATGTGTGTGATCGATTAATAATCCCATGCGATCACCATAGTATAAACTAATCTACAAACAGACCAATAATCACATTGTTTGGCCAAATTCGAGTAGGTGCCATAGGGATTATATCGACGATTTCCCCAAACTGGTGATTTGTGGCCGAATTAGGTTTGTCATTAGCATGACTCCACTCTACGGACAACTAAACAAACTAACCGTCACACTGCTTCTCCGTGTGGGTAGACAAAGTGGATGGAACGTACGTCACACACCCCTATGAATTGATCCGGACACATAATGTAGGAATAGATCTTTTCGTATTATTCGCACTATTGACCTGATTGAGGTATTTCATTAATTTGATATGATCGTACCTATCTCAATTCTTAAATTTAATCAATTAAACTATTCTTCTAGCAACAGCACTCCTGCCAGGAACTCAGCGGATAAGATTGATACGCAGTTGTCAGATATTTACTTTTCAAATAAACACCGTTAGTAAGTTAGAAAGCATAAAAAATCACGAAATCTGTCATATTTTTCTTTAAGTTCAGCTAAACAAAAAAATACATGTTTTAGCGATATGAATTAATAAGACTAAAAATTAATAGTAATTTTTTTAATACATGGTAATAGGTAGTTACCTAATTTTCGCATGTCCGGATTATTCATTTATTTATTTATTTATTTAATACATGTTACATTATTTTGAAATTTACATAAAGTAGATATAATGAATCACCATACTAGGCGGCTGCCTGTTTCATGGTGAGCAATTGAGTGTAATTACTTTGTATTAAATATGAAATCTAGTGTAAACATATGAAATTAGTAACTATAGATGAAGCTAAAATTTTGGAAAAATTGTAATAAAAAGTAGAAGATAGTAATTAGAAAGGAGAAAGAAGTAAATTAGCATTAGATTGTAAAAATGTACATAATTATATATATAATTTTTAATATGTGTGCATGCAAGCACACATGTGTATATAGCAGCAGATTACAATTATTATTATTACATTACACAAGCAGTTCCGATTTAAAAAACGTCATTTAAATTTGAATTCTTTGAACGAGAACGCATTCACGCAAGAATATTTCACATTTCACTCACCGACAACCGAAATAAGCATGTTTGAAATATATTTTTACTATAATGAAAAATACAAAAATTTTAATATTGTGTTTAAAGGTTGAAATTTATCGAGAACTTTACTGATGAATAATAAGATATCAAAGGTATGCAAATAAATTCGGTTGAGATCGGTTTCAAGAACTTTTATTAATATTTCTAAATAAGATTTTTTCGAGGTTGGCTCAGTGGCACGTGGTGAAAATTCTTATTTCGCAGGCTTTATTGATGGAATTTCAGCAAGTAAATTTATATTTTCACGTCGTACGAATCATTAAAGTTTCACAAGTTGAGAATAATCATTTCCCCGACAGAGAACTGGAATGTTCTTGTTCATTTTTCACCGTGACTTTCTTCGTAGCAATATCCCGCTGGTTTTATAAAGTGAATTCAACCAAAAAACGAAAAAACTAAACGGTGTTTCCCGAATTGGCAAGTGACCGAGTGCTATGGTAAAGACTGATTCACAGACGGCGCAAATAATTATTTATTTTATTTTTTACATGGACTTTTTACAACTCCACACAGGAGGCAAATAATTTATATGTCACCGTTGGTATGTGAATTGGTCGTTAAATCATGACAGTTTATATCACAAATTTGAAACTCAATCAACTAGTAGTTTGAGGTGATTTGTTACAAAAACGGCGACATACAAATTATCCAAGTATTATTATTTTTTACATATTTTTTAAGTACTTATTTTTCTTTAATATTTTCGTATTTAGCAGTAACTTTTTGATTTAACATATTTAATAAAATAAAATAATCACATTGTTTATATCCACCAAATTTTATTTATTTAATTAGCTATAGCCTACCGGTTATAGCTAATTAAATATAAACTTTTTACAAGCATCTTCAGGGTACAAAATTAAACTAATAAAAACATACTGAGTGTGTATACATATAGAGGGAGACAAAACATAACTTAAAAATAAAAGAACAGTGAGATAGTATGAACTTTAAAGCTAACATAATAACAGAGATTATTATTAGCTCTGTAATTATTATAAAATAGACCTCGCGGCTAACAACTAATTTTCTCTTTTATAAATCAATACCAAAATCTCCTCTGAAATCATAAGATTTGTAAATATATACATAAACACCCATATAAATAATAATAAACCACACCAATATTTTTTATTTTGTTTCAAATAAGAAATGTTTCAATTTGTCTAAATGAACTGCAAATTAGAAATTCATCAAGAAACCATTGAAAAAGCCACCACCTTGAACCAGAAACGGAAAGAACAGACAGAAGAAATACAAAACAGTCGAGTTAAAAATGGGTTTAGCTACGCACAGCCATAACCTAGGTAGGTAGGTACCAATCGTCGTTTTTTAAATTTTTGTAAATGCAAAAAAAGTTGCTTATAATGAACTTTCGTAGTGAGCCAACTACAGCACCCAAAGGTTGTGTCCGTCACGCTGTTTGCGATGTCGCCAGCACGTGTATTGTAGGCTAGTGAGTGATGCGGCACCCAAAATAAGTAGGCTTCCTACAAATTATGCCGCTACATAAGGGGCCAAAGACCGACAGGTCTCCCGGCCAAGAGAAATCACTAAATATCGGGAAACAATTAATATTGCGGGAACATCTCACTTAAAAGTGAATTTTTACTAAAGTTTTAATGACAATCGGCTGACTTGAGAAATACCCATCTGGTACATGACCTCACTGAGAGACAGCCTGGATTCTCACTGCCTCGTGAACTCTGGTCCGCCATCAATAGGATAAGGTCCTCTCACAACCGCTCTACCCATGTGATGCACAGGTGGGGCCTCAGAGAGTCAGCGATGTGTCAGTGCCATGGGATGCAGACCACCGAATATGTGGGCAAAGACTGCTGCATTAATTCCCCAGCGGGATGAAGTCCGAAGGGCGACGTCTCACTGCCCTAGATATTCCCCTCTGACTCCTTTTTATGTTCATCGGTCGTATAAAAGTCAACTTTGGTAGTAGTATTTAAAAGCAACGAAGTCATTATCTCTAGAAGTAAGATCTTTAATGATTTAAAAAGAAAAAAATAATTCCACAACACACTTCTATAAGTATTCCTTTACAGTGACGAAAACCAAATATTTAACAGATTTTTTTAGCATCATTTAAATTTTAACATTTTGTCTCAAAAATAATGTCTGTGTGGAGTTTGTTTTAATCAACAACACTTCGTCAAACATTATGTATAAAAAATATAGCAGACCATTAGCTCAATAGTAGAGCAAGGCGCTGGCAACGCAGAGGTCATGGGTTCAATTCCTGGATGCACCGAATCTGTTTCTGATTTTTCTGTTTCAAAATTTGCCAATTAACCGTGCTGTCAATACTTTTAATAATATTTGTATAAACTCTAACATCGACATTTTTCCAGACTCACTGCCCAAATTTAAACGTGACATCGTGTCAATAATATTATAAGCTGTTCAATCATACACACACACACACACACACACACCTATACACTACATGTTATATCACCTGGCAATCGCTGAATACTAGACAGTACAAGGAAGCATATCATAGAAATATTTAATATCTGCAAATTGTTGCATCGCTGTAACCATTATACTGTTTGTTTCTATAATATGAAATAGATAAAATAAATATTGGTATTATTTTAGAATGCCCGTACATTGTGAAGCAATCCCACTGACTTCACAAATAGAAATGCACCAGGAATTGTCTTGGGTGACATTTCATATGTCTCCGCATCTCGTTTTATGCACGGTAATTAAACTGCAAGATCGTTTGTCTTAGAGGATAGACTGCCAACGTCAGAGTCGACATTGTAATAATGCTGGTGTTTATTGAGAAACTAATTTTGCACTCTTTTTTAGATTAAAAGGCTTTAAATAATTGAGATTTTAACCTTCTGTTATGCGAATCTTATTTCCCTTCCAAAATGGTATTTATTATCTGTCTTCACCATAAACTATTTGAATAATTTTTGGTCATTGTTAACACTCCCAAACAGAGATTCTTGGATTTCAATGATGCCATTTTTAGTTTAAAATCATTTTTCCGTTAAACTGTGAAGATTAGAATGATCACTATAATTGTCAATGTCATTAGAAAACGTTACTTTATTAAACCCTTGGGCTAATTTGTTCGGTTTTTAACAGGTTTTTTAACAGTTTACCCGCAGAGTAAATTTTATTCCTTTTGGGAACAACTCATACAGTCTCATTGAAATCTTTTTGTCTCCCTTAATAGTGTTATAGTGATAGTTATGATATAAAAGGTGTTAGAAAGTAAAAAAAAAAACACTTTGTATGCAAGTCTAGAAGTAAACTGTGGAATAATTAAAATATGCACGCCTATAAAACGAAAGGTTCAGACTGCAGTTTGAGAAAAAAATTATGAAACTATGTGAATTTTTCATAAATTATTTTTATATGAAAAAACAGGGGAGGTAATATTTATAACACAATTTTCTAATTAAATGTGATTTTTTTGTTTGTTTGCAATACATTATTTTTGTTCGGTGTTTAGACGAAAAAACTAATGGTGAACCATTTTTTTATGTTTGCATTAAAAAATTTAATGTTTCAAAAATTTAAAGTGCCATCTTTTATTGCAATGTTGAAATACGCACGAATTTTCCGACCCACTGACAACTTTAAAAAAAAATACAATGTTCAATATGCCAGAGACCTGAAGGGTTAAAAAGACATACTTCTATTGATTCTCCCTACTTTCGTCATTTAAATGCTGTAATTGTAGTTTGTGTTATGATGGATAACTTGATGATCAATATGTGCAAAACCGCCGACATTTAGTTACTACTTGGCCACAACGTTTGTTTCACATTTTCGGTACAATTTCAGAAAAAGGTGGGAATTAAAGTTCCCTAGGTAATAGCAAAATTATTAACTATTACTGGAATCGTTTAAGACGAGATTAATATCTAGAAATAATCCATAAAATAAAGCCAGAATCTTAACGACGTAAGTGACGCAGCCGTGCACGTAAATATGCGTCGCGCGGCTTTGGTGTATTGGACAGACCTACGGTTGAATTTACCTTTTCAAATCTCTACAATAAAGTCAGAATCTTAACAACATAAGTGATGAAGTCGTGTAAAAACAATATTCGGCGTGCGGCCCGGCGTAATGGATGGATATACGGTCGACTTTTCTCTAGCAGGCCTATAAAATCGATAATTCCGTGGGGTTTATTTTAATTATTTCTAATGAACATATTACTAAAATATCAAATGTTTCGGGATCCTTCGAGAAGTTACTAATTCATCATCTGAAAAAATGGTGCACACCTGGTGCTTACCACTAATTTAATAGTTTATAAAATTTTAAAACTGTTTAACAAAATTTTATCTTAATTAGAAGAAATATTTAATCATTTTTTATTGAAAATGTTTTCTTTTACTTTTGAAGGTTAATGTTATATATCATTAAAGAATTAGATAATATTAAAAAACCTCAACGAAACATGAAAAACATAGAAAATAAAATCATTCATAAAAGTAGCTGCCAAAAATATGGTAAATAATTAGTAAACAACAAGATAGTAGGTATTATTAATTCTGAGTTGTTAAAGACGATGTCCCGGTAAAACACACATCCTGGGTTCGACTCCTAGTTGTGACCATAATTTTTTTAAATTTTCTGTGTCTTGTTATATTTCATGTTTCATATAGATTTGATATTATCTTTTTCTTTAATTATATAAGTATTTATTTTATAATATTTGCGTGGGAACCATACATAGATTTACCCACTCAAAATCAAATGCGTAGACGACTTAGGAAAATGAAATGAGGAAAATCTTATGAATATAAAAGATCGTATTGAAAAAGAAGCAAATTCACGACAATATTATTAGAGAAGTTGAAGAATTGAAAAATCACTACCACAACAACAAAGCACTTTTCGCGAATAGGTAGTTATAAAGTAGTGAGAATACGCTTTTGAAGGAATACCTACTTCTCAAAAAAATGTCCATTATGCAATCTTATACCAAGTATGTAATACAAAAACGATACCGATTCGTTCGGCTACCTACCGATGAACTAACTGTTATATCTTAATACGCCACAACCGCTCGTCCGCTTCAGGTATGTAACTTGGAAGCAACAACAACTAAGTTCAGCTCACAGGGGACAATTCTAAGCTTCTCCGCGTGCAGATTAAATTCTGGGTCAGAGTAACCCAGGAAGTGCGTATGAGTATCCCGAGGGAATTATCTGCCTATATATTGACCAACTTAACCTCTAGAAATAAACGCTATCTTAAATAATACCGCCCACATATTACATCAAGCACACCTTTTCTCGGCCCTGTCTTATGCCGAGTTCACACGAGGATAATACAGACAATATTAGGACAATATAAAAATTCGACCGTAGATCAAATAAAACTTCGACCGTAGATCAAAACGCTGAGAAAATTGATAAACGACGACACGCATAATAAGCGAGTTCACGTAAAATATTATTTATTTTATACGAAGATGGATAGGAATTGTTGGAAGACGAGCTAAATAATAACAACTGTGGATAGGAATTGGCTGGCGTGCAGATCTTCACTACAATTGTTTGCAAATATCCGTAAAGAATTAGAAGAGAAAGATTCTTAGGAGTTTATTTCCATAGCAGCAACAATTAGCTAGCCTCCACCGCGTTTTTTGTCCATTTATATTATGCAATTGATGCGTAATAATTAGAGATGGCAAAATTTAGCATTAATTTTCAGATTTTTTAGCATTAACAATTGGAAATTTAGCGTTTTATAGCATTTTGAGGCATAATTTAGCGTTTTGTAGCAAAATAGAAAAAATGTATTTCCTGAATGTTTTTAGCGCATATTTTAAGTATTTTTGGTAAAATATATGTTTAACCTTCATTTGCAAGTATTTCCATGTGAGAGATTATAAATAATTAATTTTAATATTAAATTAATAAGGAAGGAAACTCTAAGTACGGGTCGAACACAAACACAACAAATGCAGATTGCGATTAACATCAATAGGCGTAATTTATTTCGCACAATTTGTGTAATGTCAAAAAGCAATTTTAGCCTACAGTACAAAAATATCAAATATTTACACATAAAATAGTAACAAAATTAAAAAAAAATCGTAATGTAAATATCGATTTTTTGAAATTCTCACATATTATTTTAATACCCGGTATTTTCGGGAAATTCGCGCCTATTTAGCTAAATAGAATAATTTAGCTGAAATACGGCCAAAATCACGTTTTTCGCGTTAATTCGCGAAATAGAAATCACTGGAAACACTTTCAAATGCCTTGAAACGCAAAGAAAACTTATAAATGCCCTATTTTCGAAACATAAATATTTTTTCGCGTTTTTAGTTAAAACGAAATTTTGCCACCTCTAGTAATAAGCTGTAGTTTTTACTATATATATAGTTATCAATTTAGCAATCTCTTCCGGATTCCATTTTTGTGACATTTTCAGCAGATTAAATGCGCGGGAGCTATAATCTTGGTATATTGTCCTGTCCTTCAACCTTCTGTTTACACTAGGACAATAGATCCGTAGCTAAGACGATAAAATATTGTCCTGTACTCGTGTGAACTAGGCATTAGTAAACCGACTTCGTTTGCGTGGGTTCCCATACTACCGACGTATAGTGTAGGTAATAACTGTATGTACATATTTAATTGCTATTAATTAATTTCGCCAAGTCGCAAACCCACGGTTAAGAGAGTGGTAACGAAATCTGTTGTATCGACCCTCTTCGTTTTACATAATATATTATACTATTACCGACGTCTATTTTATTTTCGGAGCTTGTTAGATACTTTATTTACCATTGTCCATTGTCCAGATGAACAAATCTTTAAGTTCAAAGATTTGAAACACATATCGAATTACTTTGAGAATCTCGTAAATCTTGTCATAGAGTACGTTGGGAGGGTGAGTGAATTACTCAAATTGAAAATATTTTTTTTATAGATATCACAATATAATACGAAACAAGACGTAAACATCACACGACTACAAAGACAAATACCACATACATACAAAGAGATTACAATAATCCTGTTCCAAAATGTTTAATATTTGTTGAAAAAGACATTCAATTCATTTTGGGATGCGGCTATGGTTACCGCCGCCTCAGGAACCATCCATTGGATAACTAACACCTCTGCCATAGGTCACCCCAAGTGGTTCGCTACGTTTGGTGATATAGCAGGGGTGCACGGTTCATGGAGTGAAGATTGCTTAGATCTTGGCGGCGGATGCATGTGATCACCTACTGAGAGACTGATTGAGGGAAACCTTTTTACCTCTCCAGCAAGACTCTCAAAACTCACGTATGGATAGCCACCAAGGGCATTATCTACTGCAGATAAGTCATTTATACAATTAACAACAAACTCCATACATTTATTTTTCTCTTTTACTCTATTTTTTTTCCTTTGTTTTTATTCTATTTCTTTCACTTTTTCGTTTTTATAATATTTTTATAAATGGTAATTATAATATAATAGTGGCAATATGGTGGTTGGGAGTGTCAAGGAGTTATTAGCATCCATACTCTTTGGGGTATCAACTGTCGGGGGATCAAAAACAGTAAATTAACCGCTGCTCGCATATTTTCCGAAATAAGATCATTAATTTGCTGCACGTTTTGTAATGTAGTTATTTTTTAAGGACATTTTCAAGAAACTTATTAATTTTACTATAATTTTTAAACTAACAGTAGTTTTACAGTATTTTCCACGATTTACAATATCAATTTAGTAATTAAAATAATATTTTTATCTGGGAGAACTCTCAATGGTTTTTTTCTTTTGTTTTTAATTCCCGGGAACAGTAATTAATCAAAATGCCTTTAATTAACTCGGAAAATTTTAAAGGCAGATTTTTTCCTTTGAAAAACCAAGTTTGAATTCGGTCATTATTTGATTTATTGCCGAATTTGAGCGGAAAAAGTTATCCCAATTGGAAAACAAAAGCGACAAGTTTTTGCGATTAAAATAGATTAAAGATATTTTGAGGTTTATCTAGAATTTGAATAACTTATCTGCCTTTTGTTTGAAGAGTTTTAACTTCTTATTACTTTAGTAATTCTTCGTTCGTTTAGCTGAATAAAACCAAGTACACAAAAAACAAAAGCTAATTTAAAAGTTTGTAGAAGTAAATATTTAGTTTCAAGTAAAAAAATGGTCTGAACCCATAATAATATACTATGGGAATTTAGTGATTCTTATCTATCAGGATAAGCTTCGGTTACCTTTCAATACACACATCTTTTTGAATAACGTCGTTCGTTATGCAAAATTACTGGCTCATAGTAACAAAGCTTTGGGCTTGGAGAAAGTTGTGGATAAATACTTAAAAAAAAGGGAGTCAAATAGTACATGCGGACTGCAATACTTTTTTTTAAGTTAGTTTTTCAGTAAAAAAATGTCATTTGACTAATATTTTTATATGACCATTTGAAGTTAAGAATTGTCAATTCACAGACAGATCCACCGGTGTTGCCATCGTACAATTATTTTATGTCAATATCGGTTCGGATATCGACAGAGCAACCATGTTAGGGATCTTGATATAAAATTGTCTAAAGCCAGGTCCATCGATTTAATATTGTAAATTATCAATTTTATCGTGCAAGGCCCCCTAATATATAATTCTTGTTAGATTCAGTACAAGTAATTTAAAATATTTAATGAAAAACAACACATTTTTATTAGTTTAGAGCCTTTTTGGTATGTTAATTCGGTCTGTCCCCAAAACAAACAATTCATAAATCTTACAGACGCTAGGTTTAATCTACAAATATTTTTTATAGATTTCTATATTAATTGCTGTAATGTCATCCGATTTCAGAGGATTGAATGTGTGAAGGTAATTGCCACCAAAAGTTGATAGAATGTATTGCTATCGAAAATGGGTCCGTGTGTGAAAGTGTGTTAAACAAAGTGATGTTTAAATAGATATATTTTAAAATATATGTTTACTTTAGCTGAACAATAAAATTTATTATTTTATAAATCGGTGAAACTTTTCATTTACTGAAACGCCATCTCGCTTTCCAAATGTTTGAAGCAAGAACACTGTTTTAATTAATATCCTGACTGTAATTTACAAGCAAACCACGTTTGTTTACTGACGGTACTTTTTTGTTTATTTTGTGGCTGACCGCAAACGTAGTAAATAACATTTAGATACGAGGAATTCTGCACAAATAAATCAATTTAGAGCTTCCCATAAAATAATAATCATCCCTTACTGCACAAAATGCACATTACTGCATGTTGTGTATTTACGGCACATTACTTTAACCAGGAGACAAAACTATGAACCAAATGGAACAATTTGTAAAGGTTTTTATAGCCAAATGAAACTGTTATTGTTCGTGACCTAGCCTTTAAAAAGTAATTAATGGTATTTCAAGGCAATAAATAGCATTATTTGTTTTGTTTTTGAGGCTCTCAGTAAAATTTGACTTAAAAAATAATGAAAACATTTTTTTTTAAATGATTAATTTTTAAAAACTAACTACATATGGTTTAACCATCTGGACTCTGCAATACAATTTGTATAGACTTTCTACCCTGTGATGAAACTCTCGTAATAGGGGAGAGTATGGTATATCGTACCACTTCGCACTTAACTCTCAATACTGTATGATTGAAATGGGTTAGAGAAGTGGAGTTGGGTTCAAATAAATACTTATTTTATTGGGTACGATATTTATTTAAATCATATTTTACAGGAATCTGGAATGTTTTCAAATTACACGTTTTATAAAAAATGATTTTCGGTACGATTTAACGAACCGGTATGGTTAATCGTACCACCGGTATGGTAAATCGTACCTAGACCATTATTCCAATTTATATCGAAGAAAACATAGACATTTTTAAGGCATGCATGTATCGCAAATATCTGGGTTACTGGTGCAAGCTTCATGCACCCATTTATGGCAACGAACGCACTGGATACAATCTCCTTTGGGTCCTGCCTTTTCAAAATAATTGCCAAAGCATAGGTGGCATATGTTTTCTTCATCGTCATCATCAATATCCGTATCCGAATCATTCAAAACGACAATACTGTAGGCATCTTCACAATCACTACTACTGCAATGTTTGGCCTTCTTTCGTCGAGCACACTTCTGACCCTTAATGGGCTTTTTATCAGTTTTAATAATCTTATTTTTCTTTTTTTCAATTTTTAATTTGAGCATTTTGACAGCTGAGCGTCTACCAACAGCAACTTCTAGTCCTTTTTTATACGGACTTGCTGTTATTTCAGCAGCCTTTTGTGCCGTGCGCGTGTTCTTTTATCCTTGGTTCTTTGGTATTGGAGAAATCTCAAGAATTGATAATTGAAAAGATGTCGACGCGTTTGAATTCGTTTGCCCCAATTTAACTTTCTGAACTGCATCTGGTGGTGAAAAGAAAGACCTGTGGTGGTGTGACAAAGTGGTGGTGGTTGCAACAAAGGCTCTGACGAGATCTCTGGTGTTTGTTGTACTGAACTCTTTAATTTAAAACTAGAAAATAATTCACTTAAAAAACAACTAAAAAATTACGGTAAATCGTACCGGTACGATTTACCAGACCACTTGCGGTAAGATTTAACAAACTCCGAGTTTTTATAAAAAAATGACAACAAAACATGTAAACGACGGTGACAAATATGATTTTGCAATAGTAAATTGTAGAATAAAATAATGCTAAGTGAACTTAATTTGAGAAAAAACTAACATACCTACCTGTGAACACGAAATCACCTTACGCAGGAGCCGAAAAAATTAGATGAAGATTGTGAAAAAACAAAAATACTCCACTGCCACTGCACGCATGATCCAACACTAAATAAAAATGACTGGACCACTATGACGCTTCTAACGGTTGGCAGAGTATTTCCAGGATTAAAAAATAGTAACCCGTAGCTAAAATATCGAGGTGGTACGATTTACCGACCGGTACGATATACCATACTCTCCATTTATTTTAATATTACGAAATATTTGTAAACTAGTCTGTCTCGCCACAAGATTTCCCAGTGAGACAGGAAAAGACAAAAAATATATTAAACCTTTTTATATAGATGAACATAATATATAAAAAAATAAAATAAAATAAATTATAAAGAATTAGAAAATAATTGTGTTTTAAAACTCCTTTGAAAAAAATACTTCTATTTATTTAAATAATAATATTTGGCTGATTTTACGAAGATCACATGCATGTCCGAGTTCATGCAATTGTTGGTAAGATCGGATAAGTTCTATATATCCATGTCGTGCAAAGATGTTTCCGTTTTTAAATTATTTATAGGTTATGATCATATATATCTACTATGTAGGTACCTATGCATTAATAGCCTTTTTCAATGAAATTAAAATTAGATTTTCTAGTGACCCCGGACCAAATGAACACATTCTCTAAGTTTATTTCGGAAACTCAAATTAATAGGTAATAAATGTACGTGTTGTATTATTACGTGAAAGAATACTATTAAATATTTTTACAAAAAATGATGATTTGGGATGAGTACATAGGTACTACAAATGATTTATTAAATGTTATTAATTCTCCAAATAGTGTGGTTTTAAAGTTTTTTCAGCCCTTTGGAAGGTCTGATAGAGGCTGCAAAGTAAACACCTTTATATTTTGAATACAGTTTAAAAGAAAAAATATTAATGTCTCTGAATTTTTTTTACATTACTTGCTCTTTTGGATTTCATGACGCTTAATCACCTGACAGTTGGCCCCCGGACAGTTATTCCTCCAGACAGTTGTTTCCCTGAAGAGTTATTCCCCCGGACAGTTGTTATCCCGGACGGTTGCTGTCCCAGACAGTTGTCCCCCGGGCAGTTATTCCCCTGCACAGTTGTTCTCCCAGAAAGTTATTTCCCCGGACAGCTGGCTCCCCGGAAAGTCGATTTCCTCTGCTGGTTTTCTCTCGGACACTAGATCACCACGTCCTCATTGGTAAAATTAGTACATAAAGTGAATATACGGCGGTATAACTAAAGTCGATATCCTTATATCTTTAGGAGATCAAATATCCATCAGATTAACTGACAGGGGGATCAACTGTCGGGGGGTCAAATGTCACGGAGAGTATTTAAAGGGGTGCCAACTGTCAGGGAATCAAGAGCCGCTTCTATATCTATGGTCCTTAGCTCACATCGTGATATTTTGTGGTAAGGATATTGCTTCAGCACGTTTGCATATGTGGTGGCTATTCTCTCACATCTTTCTAAATAGTTAGTTATTATAATTAGTGGTAAGAAATTCACCACTAATTATAATAACTAATAAGTGGTGAGTGAGTGATTCAGTAAGTGATGAATCTGCACAACTGCCAGGAAAAATTGTGTTGTGAAGTGTAATTTTCAATTTTTGTTATTAATAACGTTAAATTTTCAGTTTTAAATACTTTAGTAACCTAGTTTGTAACTTTGTAGAAATAATATAGTATTTGATTTTTATATTAGCGCGTTTGCGACCTCTGTGCAAATGTACTATTTTAAGATAAATATATATCTAAAACCATTTTTTATTCAGAACTACTACAATGGCGATATTTTAGTAATCCGTTTATAAATAATTCTTCTTTCGCCGAGTTTTGAAGTCTGACAAACAGCTTCTCCGGCGCACACTCGTATATCCGGTAGGCAGGGATCTGTAGAACACTTTTTCACATTAAGGGATGATAAGTCTCCCGCAGCCCGCCCGCCGGGTGTGAGCCAAAAATCGTAAATCCACCACGCCTTTTGTATGTTCCTAACACCTTCCGCGAATACTTATGTATTGATGTACGATTTCAGCGGCTCTCTTTGTTCTGTTTTCGGGAGATTTTCAGCGCGCTTTAGAAATGCATTTTGCGGAGTTTTCACGAAAATGTGTATTGTTGTTGTGTATATTAATTTTATGTTTTTGTAATGCGCATTGTTGTTATAAATTTAAATTGTGGAGAATTTTCCTCTATGAGATTTACATAATGTTTAAATATTTGTAGATTTTGTGAAAATTTCAAAAAGACTTGGGTATTACACCCACTAAATCAGGCAGACTAATATTTTTTTTTTAGTTGCAGTTGTAAAAATTGTGTCGAAATACAAAACAATAAATTTTAAAACAATTTTGTGTAATAAATGATAAAAATTTAATTAAATTTGAAAGTTAGAGTTTCCTCATTGGCACTACATATCATTGATAATGGAAAGTTTTGCGCAATGAAGACAATAATTATTATCATATTTGGTGAATATTAGTATTTATATTGGAATTAACAATTAGAATTAACATAGCTTCAATTATTGCGATTAAAAATATTTCAAAGAAGTATTTAACTAGATATTTGAAGCTACCAGTTATTTACGCAAATGAGATTAATTTCACAATTTCGGAATACTGCACAGTAATTATTACTTAACTCGACCATGATGTAGATATTTTGCTGAAATGTTAAAATAATTGCAGGTAATGTTTACTAATTATTGACGCCACGATGGGGAATGATAGTAATACGAAAACATTATCACAAAATAATAGATAAAATTCCAGCATTTTAAAAACTGCGAATAAAAAAACAACATTTGCATCTTAAACACTGTATCCTTACTTACAAAAGTTAATGGACATATTTTTTTTGTTTTACTTACAAATTGCGCTGTTTGCTTGAAAATACTTACAATATTAGAGTGTTTAATTGTTATACAAAAAACCACTAATACTTCATTATATGTGAAAAAATGCAGCAAATTCTCACAGATACACTTTAATTTATGCAGATGATTTTTTTTTTAAATAATGTGTTTTTACTTAACCTGTTGCCAAAATTCCTATAAAGTTATGTTACTTCTCCCTAGATATTAATATTGTTGTTTTCAGAACTGGTTATTATTTTTATGGCATAATTTTTATTTAAACAGTATTTTAATATTACATTTATTTACAGTAATGACGTATTGCCCATCTCACTGGGTGTGAAACGCTTGTGTTGATATGGCAATTTACAGAGTGGTTGGTAGCTAGATTTTTGTTTACACAATGTTATGAAAATGACAGATAAAATAAAATACAATTATTTTGAAGTAATAAAATTTCAGTTCGACAAAAAGGCATAGTGATAAATGAGAAATATGTTATGAAATACTCCTAATGGATATGTTTATTGGAGATAATCAATCAATTATTTGTGAGTTTTGCTTCGTGGTATTTGGAATGGAAATTAATGCGGATATGTGAGCGTTATTCTCATTGCTTTAAAATAGGAAAATAATATGCAATAATACGGTGATTAATATAACAAACCAAATCATTCCATCTTTAATCCAGAATTACTACAACCAACGTTGTTTACTCGCATTTACCAATATCATAATATATTATATGTATATATTTACTAACAACATTTTAAGGGCGTTTATAATACATGAATAGTAAAATTTATACATATCTAAGCTGCTACAGTAATAATCTTTAGTATTAAGTGGTAAATTGAAGATGTCCACTGACTCGGTGTAACTATTTCTCTCCATAAGATTTCTGGGAATGAGAAATACATGTGGTAGTTTGTCCCTGAATTTCTTTACTTAAATGAATTCTGACTTTTGGTATTACGTAGTGAAATCCAAAATCTTATCAATGCTATAAATTTTGGACCATCAAATGCATATTTAGAATTGTACATAGAAATACTAAGGCAGTGAAAATCCTTCTGTCAGACAATTTAAGCATATTCATTTCATTTAAAAGAGGGTTGTAGCTAAATTGCAAAATTAAACATGAATTTACTAATGCGGTTTCAGACGAGAGAATTGTAATTGAGTTGACTTCTAACAACGGCAAAATAGAACCGTATGATAATTGAAATATTGTTGAAATTTCTGGTTAACTTAGTTATAAATCCCAATACTTGTAACCCCTTGTTAGAGATGTCCGTTATGTGGTTAACAAATGAGAGATATGATTGAAAAGTGATGCCTAAGTCTTAAAGTTGTGTTAATGTCACCATTGTTATCAATGTTGTCATTTAAGCTCGCTTGACATCTTCAGATATGCAAGGAAAGTCTGTTTTCATTGAAAAACATGATCAAGTTTTAATATCATTGGATTACTTTTTATGCACGTTCCTACAAACTTCCGCTATAAATCATAGTAACACGCTTCACTGTAAACTACCGTCTTCAACTAGTGCGATAAATTTAAAACGCCTAAGTTAGTGGAAGTGTTTAGGGTAGCATCCCCTAACCGCGGCCCAGGTGCTAGGGGCTAGAGGCTAGAGGCTAGGCAGTATTTAGTAGTAGGGGTAGGAGCTTATCAGATGAGCTGTCGTGGCCGAAGCGACTGAGTTACGTTTATTAAGGGTTGTTATTGAGAGAAACAGCTGCTTAATTTTAATCTCCCTTCGTAGGTATGGAGAAGGAAGGGAGAATACGAAACTGTCCGTATTTTCTATAAAGAAAGGGTTGATTCAATACTATGCTAGCTGAAGTCTTCTGGTTTAATACGAAAGATTTCGATTTCAGACGTAAATAGTAATTTTTCTCTAGTTTTGATCGTCAAGTATGCAATATTTCATTAAGACGTATCAACTTTCTGCTAAAAGGGGTGGGAAAAGGGATGGGAAAAGGGGTGGGAAAAGGGTTGGAAAAAAGGGTGGAAAAAGGGGTGGGAAAAGGGGTGGGAAAAGGGGTGGAAAAAGGGGTGGAAAAGGGGGTGGGAAAAGGGGTGGGAAAAGGGGTGGAAAAAGGGGAAGGTATGGTTTTTTTCTAAATCTCATGAAGACAGAGGCCTCCCTCTTATTTTGAAGGTCAAATGTGAAAAATTTGGTCGATCTGGGAATAAAACCATAGATTGTTTAAAAATCAAATCCGTAGAGACATTCTTATTTATAATATTTAAAAACATCAGATAGAAGATAGCTCCTTTATTCAATTACATTCATACATCGTCGCTTTAATCCTGCACAAGAATCTCTACTGTTTGAAACCAGCCGGGCTATAGCATTCTCAAGTGAGGTAAGTTGCAAGTCCTGTTGAAGTTCTGTTACTATATCAACATGGGCCAGTTGCTTCACAGAACTGAAATAAAAATAGAAATTTCACAGTCCTTGAAAATTAACTGTGAAATTTGATGAATTGTTCAAGTTATCTGAAACGGATTGTTACACATTTGAATTATTAATTGTGTTCTTTAAGCACAGCGATTGCAGAGTACCTACCTTCAGGATCGTGCCGCAAAAGTTAACTGGACAACTGAATGACACATTTCATTATATGACAAATCAACACTCTTTTGAAAAGTGTGTTCATGAAAGTCATGAAAATTTTAAAAAAATATTTAAATAGGCTTACTTTTATTTTATATATTTATTAAATTATAGATAAAATTTCCATCCTGTGACCTCTGGATTCATAGTCGAGAATTTTAATCTCCCAATCACTGAGGTCATCAATATGCGTTTTCATAAATTAAAATTCACAAACATCAACAAACAAAGAAATCATTTTAAGATATTGCTACAATTATTTTTGGAGCTTATAATATAATATTAGTAATAATATTTTTGGAGCTTAGTTTCTAGATAGTTTTAATAATAAAAAAGCATAATATAAGGTTTACATCTGGTTCAAGGACTTGCTACTTTATTAGTTATATCCCTTTTCATGTTGTGGCGACTTTCAACCACTTTATGAGACTTTCCCAGTTAAATAAATACAGGCCTATCGATATTGCTTTTCCTTTATGGGCTAGAAAGTCTTTTTGCGATGAGATTTTTTTGGAGTAAGGTTAAGAAAAACTTTTACACACCGAGGGCAAGCCACAAAATTATAATATTGATGAATTTAGTGTAGGAAATATGTATTATTTATATCATTTTTATCGTCAAAGGGTAGTAGCCAAACCAATGTATTACGAAAAGACCAAGAATAATTAATTGTCTTTGAATGATTACTGAAATAAGGATTATCTATCTCGAGGATTTGGGCTGTTGAAATATTGACTTTATAAATACAAGTTGTTCAATATATTGTTACCTATACTCTGCGACACTAACATTTAGTAATATAATAATTGTTGTTAATTTGACTGATTTATGGATATATAGCATTAGGACCTGTGTTGGACCTATATCATCGGTTAATTGGGTTGTCCATTACGGCACAGTAAAAAATAGCTTTACTATGGGAGTAGGAAAAATCTGAAATCTGAGATATTGGTATCAATTCGTTATCACTAGCTTTCAATCTGTCAATCAATCAATCAATTGGGGTAGTTACCGTTTTTCTTACTATTTTTCCGGCTTCCCAATATAACAGTAAAAAGTCATGTTTCAAAAGACAAATAGATTTTATTCATGTATAACATTTGTTAACAGGCATTCGTCAAATAACAACGAAGCACATGACACAAACTGAGAAACAATTACATTAAAATCGATATCTTTCATCTTGCATATATATTTTTTTCTATAACATATGCTATGAAAAAATATTTACAATTAAAAATTTGACGCCTGCCAAAGTGCATTTTCTCAAAACCAACTAAAATAGCATATAAGCCTTACTCTATAAAATCAACTTAAATAGCATATAAGCCTTACTCTATAAAACCAACTTAAATAACAAAGAAGCCTTACACTATAAAACCAATTTAAATAACATAGAAAACATTACACTATAAAACCAACTAAAATAGCATAGAAGCCTTACACTATAAAATTTCATTTTTCATCCACGTGGAAAAAATGCCTCCGGGTTTTAATGTACTCAAGTCTGTAAATATTGTGATAAAAGTAATTGTTTTTTGACAGTTGATATGAAACGGTTTCTCTTAGATATTATACAAAAACATGAAAGGTTTGATAAGTTCAAAAGCTAATTGAACATTAAAGTTTGTGAACTAACGATTTTCCACTACAAAAGATCGCTAAAGAAAGGACTTACAAACACAATAAGAAGTCGCTTTATAAAACTTGTTCCCAAAGCTTACACGAACTCATATAACTGTATCGTAATTGAGATAACCCTTTACTGAGGTAACGTGAATTAAATATTATGCAAGTAAAATAATTTTATAAAAATAAATACGACGTTGACGAATTCCGTCATCTATGATCAATCAACGATAATTGCAAGCACGGTCAGAATACGATTCTGACATTCGGTACTTTTACCTTTTAGCGTAGCCTCCAAGGTATCGGTAAGCGGTCAATATGCGCATTTTTTTTCATTATGTCGTTTGTTATGAAAAATAACTGGATTGTTAATTAATGGAGGTGAACTAACAAAAATCTTATAATTGAAAAAAATCGTTCACGATCCAAAGACTTAATTAATTCATCTGAGACGCGATCAAATGATTCCGTTCCAGCCCTCAGAAACAAGTTGTTAGTTGTGAATAAAGTCCTCATCAACAAATCAACTCTCTTTTAAAAGTAAAAAAGGGCGTGCGGACTACCCATGTATATTAAAGTTATTAAATCAATTCGACGATATCAGATTCATAGCGAGATTCGTCAGTGGTGCCAGCGTATGTCCATTTGTAATTTATTGCGTTATCGATTTCGGTCTGGCTGTCAACAGCGTGATCGTGCTTGGGAAATCGGTATAAAATCATTAGTAGTTAAGCCTGTCGATCCTATATTGTAAAGGTATCATTTTCACGGTGCTAGACCCCCAGGCTTCATTTGGGGCAGTAAAATACTTATTTAAAATCAATACATGAGTTACAGATGCGTTGAAGCCTACAGTGGGTTAAAAAAAAGCAGACTGAGCCCCTGAAGAGGAATTTCCAGGTAGAATTCTAACCTGAATCCTTTGGGTTTCATATAATTTATTTGTTTACTCTACAGATATAGTTCAAGATTTATACAAGGAATTCGCCATTCATGAAACATCCTATTGATTTATAAAAGCTTGTTGTTTATAAAATACTGGAAATAGTTTCATTTGTGATTTATTTCGTATTATTTGAGAACTCCGAAATATCAAATTTTACAAAAATTCTTATACGTCCCAGCTTTGAATGGGTACATTAAGATTAAATGATATCACAGCATGGGATTCTGGAAAAGATTTATCTAGTTCAAAAAATAAAAAAATAAAGGTTTTTAATTTAAAAAAATCATGTTAATGAACCAAATTTTTTCATAAGTATCCAGAGTTTAAAGGTGATACAAATATAAATTTAAATTCTTGACGAAATTTATGATAGATTTAAACCCCTGTCCTCATTTTATAATGTTTGTACCCGTAAAACTTCTGTACTTATCTTTCTTCAATATTTACTAGTAGTTCTATGAACACTAGACCTTGAATAATTTTGATTATTCCGATTTAACAGCTCATAACAGTTTCGATTCTCACCGTATCAATCAATATTCTGCCATACAGCTTACCAACAGAACTTACCACGCTGCGCTATCTTATTGTTTAAAACTCAATAACTCTATTACATGAATATTCAATTAAGAGTGCAAATTCCAAAAATAATGTATTTCCTTTTCAGATTTTAACGATGTTCTGAAAAAGTTTTTTTTTAATTTTTAGAATTAATTAATAAATAATGTTTTATTTACCATTTTCAAAGAGTTTATCGTAGAGTAATCTTTTCGAAGCGTTTATTTCTACCTAGTCACAAACGCCCAGGAAATATTGAAGTCATGTTGTGTGTGATAACGAATTATTAATGCGTCTTGTTATATGCTTTTCCCACGTAGAGCGTACGGCGTATCATGGCGGAATTCCCAACGAAATTGAATTTCCATCAACATTCAATTTTGCCGGGAAATTTCTCGGCGAGGTATCGCGTTGCAAAATGTATGGAATAATAAATTGCTACGGGACTTAAGAATATTAAAACGGAGCTTAAACTTTGGCGTTTCACTGGCAGATACCAAGAAAAGCAAAACTACGCGGTGCAATCAACAAGTTACTTTTCTTTTGCATTTCTGACTGAAGTCTTTGTCGCGTCCCTACTGAATTTTCTATTTTGCTATAGTGGGAAAGTGAGGAGCTTTTCAGGAGTTACTAATTATGTTAATTCATTTTGGATCCCGTGGAAAATATTTCTAAAGCCAGATTGGTAAACTCTTTTAAGTCGAGAAAATAAAAATATTTTAATGGTGGAAAGCTGCAAACTCAAAGTTACTATTTATATACATACTTTATAAGAAGGCACCTTCAAACATAAAATAAACCATTTACGTATGTGAAAAAATATATTACAAAACAAATAATTCAAATAAACTAAAATTTAAATAAGGGCAAAAAAACGAAATATGAAGTGATTACTCTTTTTAGTTTGCTGCTACTGCATTTCTGCTCATTGGTTACCAAAGCGTGCGCGCGTTGTATAAGAAAGTTTATAAATTCATTATTTACCTACAAATTCATACAGATAACGTCAGCGTATATCAAATAAATTTTAGTCGCACAACTTTTTTAAAAATGACCTTCTACTTTTGGACTCCTAAAGACGCCTCTGATTCTAGCAAAGTATTTAAATAAATATTTCAAAGTGTAATTGATCCGTGGAAAAACTTCATTAGAATTTTAATCTCGAAAAATCACCCACCAAAGTTTTGCTATATCATCCTGAAACACAGTTCACAATATAATATTTAACCCTCTTCATGCCGGTTAGGATCCGACAGACCCAGAGCATTTTAAAACAACTGTAGTTGTTTCAATGTCATGCGTTTCAATGGCTGCCGCTGGCATTACGTGAAGAGAAGTAAGCTGCCCTCGGAACCATACATCGTCAAAAAGTATCGCTGGGTCTCATAGGCACAACTCGTGTAAAAATTTCACAAGGCATTTTTTATTTTTTATTTGACATTTCACAAGAGTGTCCCTGCTTGTGCAGTGTACACTGTACAGACAGGGGAACTATGTCACCGCCCGGTTGGGCGGCGTTGTGAGGCGGAATAAGGTAGGGGCTGTAGGAAGGGATTTGTTAAAGCGGGCCTTGAAGAGGCTCGGATTATAGGAGGGAAGAAAAACAGATGCCGGTAGCTCGTTCCACATTCGAGCCGACTTAGACAAAAACGAGTCGTAAAAACGGCCCGTTCTCATGAAGCCAACCTCAACCGTGAACGGGTGTTCAGTTCGTGTCCGTCGAGTTTCGCGCACGTGCACCGGTGCATCAGGAATCAATGCTGCTAGCTCCTTGGAGCAGGCTCCATCGAAATACCTGTAGAACAGACACAGCATGTCTACATTGCGTTTATGCACTAGAGAAGGCAATCGGTATGTTAACAACGGATTGTCAATCAGACGGATCGCTTTCCTTTGCACAGATTCAAGCAGGTTTATTAAGTATTTTGGGGCACCAGCCCAAAGGTGGCTCCCAAATTCAATAGTTGGGCGGACTTGAGACTTGTACAGGGTCAGCAGCTGGTCACTGTTGAAGAATCTCCTAGCCCTGTACAAGACGCCCAACTTTTTGGAGGCCTGATTTACTCGGGCTTCTATGAATTCTCGATACTTGAGCCGGTCTGATATAGTAACTCCAAGCATTTCAATGGAGTCTTGGTGCAGGCATGTTGAGGGTTAAAAAATTAATTTTTTGAACGGTTAGTACCTACTTTATTCCCTCTGAAAATAAGGACGTGTAAGCGATTTCCTCCTTGCGCAACCAACTTTTCGATTGCCTCTCTCTTGGGTGTATTATTAATGCAAATTCTAGTGTGTGTGATTTTATCAGTTTTCGCGTGTCTTAGTAACACTGGGTACTTCCTATTCCTCGCAGATTTGGCTAAGATAAATTCACAATTTGAGAGAGCGCAGTGCCATCGTGTCGGAAAACAGTTTTAAAAGAATATAATTATTTTCAACGTTGATGGATGAGCAGCGTTATTTTATAATAATTATTATTTATTAACGGTTAATTATACAATAATGTGAATAGGTTATTATTTAAATATCATCATTAAATGTGCACAAATTTACAAGCAGTAAAACAATTGTGCAAAGGGTATTATGCCGTGTTGCGCTAACTCCTTCTTTAGCCAACGTTTCGGACAGCATTGCAGTGTCCATCATCAGGGCAAATGTCTTATTTGAGGTTGTTTTTTTTTTTTTTTTTTCATTTTCTAGATTCTTATATTCCATGAAGTGGTGAATCATTTAAATTTACTGAATTTAAAGTTAATGTTCTTTATACAAATAGAACGGCGTCATATGCGCCTCACAATTTTTACCTCATATGGGTTTATTCAAATATTACCTGGCTTTTATAGACTTAGAGGCCTTGTATTTTCTCGGTAGGGAAAAAATTTGTAACCTAAAAACCCTACTAAAATTGCATGTATCATCATCCAGCATCAGCACCAGCGGCGACCTACAGCGGCCATATACTACATACGTGTCTGTTTGTGTTGTGTTGGGAATGGGGAGGAAATTTTGGCTGCGCCCTTTTGTTGGAGTCCTTCCGCATTTGCCGTTGGGAGTAAGGAAAATCGCAGAAAACCTTACCCAGGAAGGAGCGGCCGAACGTCAACTTGAAACGTTTGCGGCCTTCAGTAACATCGGTATATGATGTCCTGCATTTTTGAGATGTGTGTGTGTGTGTGTCTGTTTTTATGTTAATATATACTTATGGGAAGATAGAAAATAAACATACATATACATACAAATTATAAAATATTATATAAATATATAAATAGATATATAAACATTATATATTTGGGAAGAAGGTCGGGAGTTTAGGAAATACCTACTGCTCGCTATTCGTCCGCGTCTAGTTCTGGTATGTGCCATATGTGGTCATGGTCCATGAGGATGTGTTTTGGTAGTCTATGTGTGTATCTGAATGTCAAGTCGCTCGGAGCATTGTATTGTCCTATGTCTCGTATTAGTTGATTTTTACTAAGTGTGAGTGATTTGTAAAAGCGTTCAGTCAGTCTGTGTGTGAATTCGTATAGAGTTGGAATTTGTTCTCGTTCGTGTAATCTCTTCAAGTTTGTTCTGAGTCTCGTGTTGTATGTGATTTTAATGCAGAGATTTTGAAGTGTCTGTAGATTCTTGTGGTCTGAGTGTGAGATGCTGCTCCATACGGGAATCGCATACGAGAGTACTGGACGAATGAGCGAGTAGTAGACGAGGAGTTTGGTTTTGGGAAGTAGCGGACTCCGTCTATTGAAAATTGGCTTCATCATGCCGATCGCTTGTCGCGTGCGCGTGTGCATCTTCGCTTGGTGAGATTTCCAGTTGAGGCGGGAGTCCATGGTCAGGCCCAGATATGTCACTTCATCTTTCCATTCTATGCTGTGTCCTCCCATTTCGATGTTAAAGTCAGGTGTTCTGTTTACACGTTTTCTCGTGAACATGATGGCTTCAGTTTTCGCCTCGTTCAGTTTCAGGCGCCATTTCTTGTAATACTCTACGAGCGCGTCGAGCGCCCTCTGTAGGTAAATAGCGGCCATATTCGCTTTCAGCGAGGAAACGTATAGTTTGACGTCATCTGCGTAGATAGACAGATTGCATCTCTCGTCTCGGGGGATGTCGAAGGTAAACAGAATGAAGAGAAATGGTCCAAGTAAACTTCCTTGCGGCACGCCTTTTGGAATCTCACGCATTGAAGATAGCACGTTCCTTATGAACACTCTGAACGATCTATTCTTTAGGTATTCCTGTATCAGTCTCGTTAGGTATATGGGCGTGTTAGTGCGGTGCAGTTTATGCACGAGCCCGTCAATCCATACTGTGTCGAATGCCTTCTCTAGGTCGATGAGCGCAGCGGCGGTGAAGCGATGTTCGTTAAATTTTCTTGCGATAAATTCCGCTACTCTGGTGAGTTGATGGGTCGTGGAGTGCCTCTTTCTGAAGCCGAACTGCTCGTCTGGCAACGTTTTGTTGTCGTCGTGGTGTGGTACAAGCCTGTTGAGTATAATTTGTTCAAATACCTTGCTCAGCGTAGATAATAGGCTAATCGGCCGGTAACTTGTCGGCTGCGTTCTATCTTTATTCGGCTTTGCGAAAGGCAGCACGGTCGCCGATTTCCAAATCTGGGGGAAATGCCCGGTCATGAGGCAGGCATTGAACAATTTTGTTGTGTAGATGATGGCTTTTTGAGGGAGATGTTTGAGTAAAATGTTGTGAATTTGATCGCTTCCCGGCGCCTTGTTTGTTCTCAATCGCCTGATTGTGACAGCAATCTCGCTTGGCGTAGCAAAGTGAATATCTTCAGCGTTTGTCTGCTCCGCTTCCCTCAAGTCTCGTAGAGAGTCAGCTACGATCCGGTCCGTAGCCGGGTCGGAAAGGCCGTCTGTAGCGGCGTAGGCTCTCTCGAATCCGTCGGCGAGTGTTTCAGCTTTTTCTTGTAGCGAAAGCGCCGTCCCGGGGCCGTTCAATTTCTGTAGCGGGGGGATTGTGAAGTCTTTATGTCGCAGTGCGCTTGCCATTTTCCATAGGGAATTATCCTTCGGCGTGAGTGATGCGACTTTTTTGTCCCAAAGTTCGCGCTTGAGTTCTGCGATTTCGGTCTTGATTTCCCTCTGCAGGCAGTTATACGCTGTCTTGAAATATTCGTCGCGTGTGCGGTGAAACATGCGTCGCAGGCGATTTTTCTCCTTGATGAGCGATAGAACGTACTCGGGAAGCTTGATCGTGTATGGGTGTATTTCTTTGAGAGGAATGTGTGTATCTTGTGCTGTTTGAAGAATCTCTGTGAGAGTGCTTGTAGCTGCGTCGATTTCTTGTGGCGTGCGCAGAGTTCCCGAAGTGAGATGAATTCGTTCGTTGACTTCTTTTTTGAATCCTTCCCAGTTCGCATCCTTGTAATTGCGCTGTTTTCTGGGGGTCCTTGAAGTTGTGCCGCCTATAGTAAAGCTCACGGGCAGGTGGTCCGAAGACAGTTCGTCTAGTGTGCGCAGTGGAGATATTGTCTTGACATTTTTCTCGAGTACTATGTCCAGTGTACTCGGATATCTAGATCGTTGCGAGTAGTACGTAGGTCTGTCGGGCGCCATTATCGAATAGGTATTTGTCTGCATGTGTGTAAAGAGCGTATTTCCGTTCGCATTTCCTCTGTAGTTATTCCAATAGTTGTGTTTGGCGTTCAAGTCGCCTCCCATCACAACAATCGGTCCCAGATTGAGCAATTTATTGAGATCTTCTCTCACTAGGTTATGTTGGGTGCAGTATACGGAGATGATGGTGTGCGCTCTACCCTCTATGGTGACTTCGATAATCGTGGCTTCGGCGTACTTCAACTTCGGAGTGGGGATTCTTGTGGACGTCATAGATTGCCGAACGAATATTGCGGTTCCTCCGCCTGATCTTCCTTGTCGGTCGTCACGATAAATCTCGAAACCTTGCACTCTCAGCGGTACGCTTGGATTCAAGTGAGATTCTGATAGGAGAATAATGTCGGTGTGTAATTCGTTTGCCAAAGCGAGCAGTTCGTCTGTCTTGTTGCGCACGCTAAATGCGTTCCATACGAGGACTTTCACCGTCTCGGTATTAGGCATCGAGGGTGTCTAGGAGCTCAATCAGGATGACGAGCTTGTCTGCTCTTGTTGCGCAGCGGGCGAGCTGTGATCGCATCCTCAGGAGGCCTTGGAGTAGGGCCATCAAGTCCAGGTTATCTTCAGAAGAGGTGGACGCGCGCACGGGCTCCTGCTGTGGGCGGGGTTGTGGGGGCGGCGCGGTCTCGCGCTGCTCTTGGGCGGGGGCGGTACCTTTCGGTGACCGATGCACTGGAGCGTAACGGCTACCCAGCAAGTCAGACAAGGCAAATCATAAGAGCCAAATCTGCACCAAACGAAGACAGAGTTGAACAAGAGTCGAAAGGCTGTGCCTTCCTGCCTTATGTGCACAATGTGACAGACAAAATTGCCAAGCTTTTGAGAAAGGAAAATATCAAGACTGTCTTCGGAACAACAACAAAGATACAGGACTTACTGAGGTCTGCAAAGACTAAGTTTCCTCTGGAAACAGATGGAGTGTATAAACTCAGCTGTTCCGGATGTGACAAGGTCTATGTAGGCCAGACAGAGCGGACTATCTCCAAAAGAATTTCGGAACACTTCAGAGCTTGTAAACTCGGCCACCCTGACAAATCGGCAATTGCCGAGCATTTGATTGACACCGGGCATTACTTTGGATTTGTTCCTGAAATCCTGGGGAGACCGAAAACTTATAGAGCACGGCTGATTACGGAGGCCATTGAAATTCATAAAAATCCCGTAAACATTAATAGAGACGATGGAGCTAAGCTTAATAGTTCTTGGTATCCGGTAATTGACGGATACACCAGAGCTAAACGAAGAAAACCACAAATAAAAAAATGATACGTTAATGTTAGCTCAGAGGGTTGGAGCTGGCAACACGGTATCACAACCTCATACTTAAGCTCACATTTTAACACAACCTCAAATAAGACATCTGCCCTGATGATGGACACTGCAATGCTGTCCGAAACGTTGGCTAAAGAAGGAGTTAGCGCAACACGGCATAATACCCCAAAAACAAATAACAAAAATACTTTTGGCCGTGAAAATCTTAAATCATAATTGTGCAAAGTATTGTAAAGAATTTTAAACAGAAGGAGCTTCTATTAAATCAGTAGTTCAATGAACAGTGTTAGCCATCGCGTTATATTGATTATTCCGATTCGATGGCTCCTAACGCTTAACCTTATTTCGTAACCAAGAACTTTCCCTCCTTATTTTCCACAAAAAGACCCTAAGCAAACTCCGACGGGATAAAAATCTAGTAGCCGACGTTTTTTTTTAAAATTTTTTTTTTTATTATCAATATAAAGTTTCTTTTACAGGTTTTTTTTTCGATGTCTGTCTCACTAGGATAAACCTGTGTCGAGACAGACGTATTTGATACATTAAAAATGTTTACATATTTTTTGATACATTAAATATTTCATTACATTAAATGACATTGTGAAAAAGATAATAAATAATAATAATAAATGATACATTTGTTAATCAGCATCTAGTTGGAGTACATACTTATGTAGGGATTTTTATAAAAAAATTTATCATGGATCTGTCTTGGCTGATGATCCAAGATTTGATGTCTGTTTTATATTTCAGAAAAAATTCGTTCAGTCTAATGGCTAGTGGGAGAGCATTATAGAGCCTTGTTGCAAAATATCTAAAATTTCTCTGGCCAAAAGTTGTTTTAGCGAAAGGGATTTGTAAGAAATTATGTCCTTTTGTTCTAGTATCACGAGCAGTTTGGATATTGTCAAAAGTAGTTTTGTGTTTGAAGAGGTATGTTAGTATGTTTTTGGCATAAAGTTGCCTAATGTCCATAACACAGATTTTCCTAAAGATTTCATCCGAACTGCTTGTGATTGGTAGTTTGAGGATAATCTTTATTATAAGTTTCTGAGCTTTAGATATTGGATCAATGGCGGCAGCGTTTGCTCCTCCCCATGCTATGATACCATACTCTATTAAAGATTGACAAAGTGCATAGTAGATTTTTTTGAGCTGGCTTAGGTTGAGAAAGTTGCGAGTTTGTCTAAAAAAATAAATGAATTTTCTAATTTTCTAATTTTTGCCTTGAACCGGACGCGGAACATGCCAACAAATGTATAGACGAAATGCAAAACGGTCGAGTTAACTAAACTTAAATAGTCAATATAAACATAATAAAAAGGTATTCCATGTTCATATTCTATTCCGAAACTCGAAGTTTAATTTTATTAAAATAAAATAATTTTCCATGAATATTTTCACAATTTGGGAGGGTGTGGGTACGGCCGCCCCCGGAACAATTTATTGGATACCCAACACCCCTATCATAGATAACCCCAATTGGTTTGCTACGTTTGGTGACTTTGGTGTTGGGGTGCCCGGGCTCACGGTGTGAGGTTAAGTTTGTCTCAGTCTTAGAGGAGAATACGTTTGCCCGTCTACTGCGTGGCGGATCGGATCAGGAGAGACTGATTGCGGGAGACCTTTTGACCTCTCCAGCCAGACTCTCTCTCGAACCATCGCCTAGCACAGCGGTAGGAGGGATGGATTTGTACGTCCGTCACTCCTGGACTCATTAACCTTCAGATTCCCGCCCATCGCTCATACATTTTTCCTTCCCAGAACTCTTTCTCCTTTCTTTCCCTAAAAGATCATTAGCGCAGCATCCGCAGAGATGACATAGGCCCTGAGGGATTTTTTCCCTCAGAGCTTTCTGTGTGGAACTAATATTTAAAAAAAAATTAAGATCATATATTAAAACATTATAATAAATATATAAAAGTTCGAAACAACAGTAACTTATTAAAATTATGATATGTTAGTTGGCCGAAAACCACCTGTGTATTTATGTTTTTTTATGATTGTGAAGAAGCAGAAATAAAATTACTTGTACTTTTTTTTCAACAGCATTTATTTTGTATTTTTATAACATTCTTTAAACTAAAATTAAATATTATTGAAGATGAAGATAATACTAATAAATCTGAAACATTAAACAGAACAAGAAACAGAAAAATAAAAAGATGACGGTCACAACTAAGAATCGAATCCCGGATAATATCTTCTCTTACTGGGATAGGCGTCTTAAACCACTCGACCATTGAGACTTATTTATTAAGCGTCATATTTTGCGATCTCATATTTCAAATACCGAATTAACAAAATCATCTTGCCACTAATTTTTACGGTATTTTTGGCATCTATCTTTTTAAATGGAAACAAAGTTTCGAATGAAATTAGTTAGTGACCTATTTAGTGTCTCACGTTTCGTTTAAATTTAAAGTGCAAAGAACATATTATCACTACAGTAAACAAGCTAAGAGAATCAGTATACTTCTTAAGACATACTCCCTTCTTAACTTGAATCAACTCAAACAATTTCCTATGCACTATGTCAATCTTTAATCGAGTTAAGTATTAGGGCCTGGGGAGAAGAAAACGCTGCCGCCGTTGATCCGAACTTCAAAGCTCAGAAAGTAATTATAAATATTATTCTAAAACCACCGATCACAACCAATGGATGAAATCTTTAAGAGAATCTGTTTTCCGGACATAAGGTAACATTATGCCGAAAACTTACTAGCATACCTAATCAAACAATGAAATGTTTTTGACAATGCTCGAAATGGCATAATTTCTTACTTTTCCCTTTTGCTAAAACAAATTTTTGGCTAAATATATTTTTAGATACTTTGCACAAAAGCTATATAATGCACTTCTACTGGCCATTAGACACAACACAAATTATTTGAAATATAAGTCAGATACCAAGTCTTGAAGTCAGATCAAACACCAACGATTTTTTTTAAACCTAATTGTAAATATTTATTTCTATGGTAAGCTGATTTATACTGATGAGATGATTTTATTTTAAATGCATTATTGTGTGGTTACTTTAATTTTGTTGCAAACTTCTTTGCACTCACCAATGTAAATTTAATTAGGTAATAGAGATGAATAAAAACAAATATGTTTTTCCTTTGCGACGGCACTGTATTCTGTGTGTAAGTGCCGCTCCCCTTTCACACAGCGTCAAACCCATCTACAAAGTGTTATAGGTGTTTCTTAACAGATTTGCATAAATTTAACAATTAACTGTAATTTGAAATGTATACAAGATTAACAACGGGAGTTAATGAGTTACGCGAAAATAAATGAATGATGTTGATGATGGAATATTTTGAATGCTTCATGACAGGATTTCACTTTAACCTTTTCAGCCCGGGTTAATTCAAATTAACACGAACTTTGTGTTTTTTTTTTACCGTAACTGTAGCGATTTAAAAAAAGTCAGGACTATTTTTTTCTCGTAGCTGGCAATCTTCTATGTGGCGTTTATTTTTCAATCCTTATTTCCGCCACAAAAACGCAAAATATTTTGACAGAAGCTGATTGTGTGTTCAATCGAATTTCCGCAGTCATTGATATTTTAACGTAGAAAGATGCGGTCTATAAATAATAACATCAGTTCAATTCACCGTCCACAGTTATTTGCCAAAATATCGTAAACGAATTTCAATGTTCATTCAAATGTAATACACTGCTAGTAACGCCATATTTTCGACAAGTATGGCGAATTCTTAAAGATTTTTATCCTCAAATATTTCTTAAATTCTTATTAGTTTTAATACTTTTAAACTTAAGAGATAATTTCAATGTGTTTGGTGCATTTTTAACAGTGATTTAAATGATTTGGGCGATATGTTGATTTTACCTTACTATTTAAAAAAAATACCCTCTGACGTCCAATGTTAAGCCAAATTAACAAAGGACAATTTATTAAAAAAAAAAAAACTATTTACCAAAAAATTAAAAAAATTTAACATAATTTTTTATGTGGAAACAATAATTCGGTTGTGAAAGTGTTAAAAAATTAATATATGTAAATAATACGAATTTTGTGAGGGCTTTAAGTCAAAGAATGTTATCAATAAAACCGAGTGGCCGAGTTGACATAGCGTTTGGATTCCACCCAGGCGTAGTTTGTTCAATTCCTCGGATGGCCAAGTCCTCCATCACAACACAAGCAACATTTTCCGCTTACTGTGGTGGTAGTAGGAGATTTTCAAATATTGTCAGGTTATTCGTAACCCGGGAATGTTTATCTTTCTTTGTAAAAAAAAATAAATAAATAAATAAATAAAAAAATTGAATATATAACATCAATGAAACTGCCCCAATAATACGGAGAGAGAAAACAAATAATGTTCTTATAAGAATCGCTAAGTTGCACTCTTCTCTTGCCATCGCGCATCCGTTCCTAAAAAAGAATAGAATAGTTTTATAGCCTACGTTTTTTTGCATAAATTTAAGTACTTTGTTTAATTTTAGTCGTCTGTCCAGTATTATGTGTGACGCTATTGTTGATTGTCCATTTATTTTGAACTGTCAATTGGCTATTTATAAAATATTATTGAAGACAATAATAGCGATTTCTAAACGAAAATCTGAAACAGAAAAATCAGAAAAGGATACGGTCACATCTAGGACTCGAACCCCGGACCATTGTCTTTCCGGGATTTTTGTATCCTTTTCTGATTTTTCTGTTTCAGATTTTCGTTTAGAAATCGCTAATATTGTCTTCAATAATTAAATATTACAATTTGAGGTTTTACTCAATAAAGTTATTCCGAAAAATAAATATAAAATATTACTACGAAAACAATTTAATTTAATTAAATAAACATACAAGATGCCACTTAAGTGTACAGCCAACGAGTGTAAACGTGTTTCAAATTAAAATAAAAAACGCCATGTATATCAATTCACAGGTAAGTAATTGAAAGTTTCGGAAAACATTTTGTCAATTTATTTGATAATTCGGACAATTTTTAGCGTACAATGTTAGTTATTGTTGAATTCATCGAAGAGTTTATTCTTTATGACAGTGAACCCGGCCAAATATTATGTTTCATAATTTAAAGGGCACCCGTCAAACAGATATTTGAAGCGCACAATAAAACAGATCGAAAGTGCGTTTAACGTGTGTTTAACAATTTATTTTAAAATATATCAATGATAATATTTATTAAAGCACCTTGTTAAGTTTGAAAATTTTTGTTTTTGAACTGGTGTTTGGACAGAATGTTCCATTGGTGTTCCAAGTTCTCTCTTAGGGTTCGACTTAGTCAATGATAAAAGAAATACATAAAATTCTAGTTATTATAGACAAATAACGTTATCCAAAAAAAAAAAAACAAAAAAAAAGGTTTTGTATTTTTTTTATTTTTTATGTGACACTTCACAAGAGCGTCCCTGCCTGTGCAGTTTACAGACAGGGGAACTACGTCACCACCCGGTTAGGCGGCGTTGTGAGGCGGAATAAGGTAGGGGCTATAGGAAGGGATTTGTTAATGCGGGCCTTGAAGAGGCTCGGATTATAGGAAAGAGGAAAAACAGATGCCGGTAGCTCGTTTCACATACGAGCCGACTTACACAAAACGAGTCGTAAAAACGGCCCGTTCTCATGAAGCCAACGTGAACCGTGAACGGGTGTTCAGTTAGTGTCCGTCGAGTTTCGCGCACGTGAACCGGTGCATCAGGAATCAATGCTGCTAGCTCCTTGGAGCAGGCTCTATTGAAATACCCGTAGAACAGACACAGCATGCCTACATTGCGTCTATGCATTAGAGAAGGCAATCGATCCGTTAACAACGGATTGTCAGTCAGACGGATCGCTCTCCTTTGCACAGATTCAAGCAGGTAAAGTATTTGCATATTATTTTGTAGGTATTTCCTACCTTCCTCTTCCCCATCCACTAACTCTAGCCTCATAGCATACCCCCTAATTGGGAAGAAAATAAAATACTTGTCAAAAGATTCGACACCGCTAAACTGACTCGGCGTCTATAAAAATGTTAACGGGCGGTGCAACATCACAAACCAGCTGAATTGCCTTAGTCACGTCCCAATAAGCGTACTTTCGCGTTTTTGGTACCTAAACAGAATGAAATTCAGCCATTTTTCAAAAGTATATAAGTTTTTTTGGAAAACGTTTATCTCTTTTGGCAAAAATATATAGTTATAGCAAATAAATTGAAAAGGTTAAGCTGAAAATTACAATTACTAACTAACTAACCAGCACGCCCTTACCGCTTCCTTATGTTTTTTATTATCAATAAAGATTACCATCAGGGGTGGATACAATCTCAAATGGATAGGTGTAACTACTGATTATTTTATACTAATTTCTCGAGTATTGTTGTATAATTGATAGCCAGCCAATGTTCATAATGCAAATCGATATACGCTGGCAACACTGGCGAATGAATTGACATTTATAAACGTCAAAAGGCCATGAAAGTGTAAATAACACTAATAAATTAGACAATCTCGAATTGAAATATTAACTTTAATATAAATTGGCAGTCCGCATGTACTTTTTGACCTTAAAAAGAGAGTTAATTAGTTGATGACATCTTTAGTCATAACTAACAACTTGTTTCTGCAGGCTGGCGTCTTAAGTGAATTAATTAGGCAATTCCATTGGTTACGAGGGGGGCAACATATATTCACTTTTATGCTCAATCAGCAAAACACTGAAAGTGTGATGTAATTAAAAATGTATTTATTTTAGTTAAATATTGAACATGTTTTGATATTTTATAAGATTCTTTTTGGAAGCCACAAGCAGATTTATTATTGTCGCTGATAAATGATTTGATAGCAACCAATAAGAGTTGTTTTAACACAACTTTAATCTTCTGATGTTACTGAAAATAAAATGAAAAACTTACTCTAAGGCCGTATAAAACCACTAAATCTTGTCATTTATCAAAAGAAATATTAAAATTTTCCAGCCGTTGATTTGGTCCACAAAGTGCTTCCCTTTATACCGTACCATTGATATTTAAAAACTAACATTTACTTACTCATTAGATTTTAAAATGTTAAATAAATTATGTAATAGAAAACTTTTTTTAATATTTAATAAAAATATTATTATATTTTTACAAAGCAGTTATTTTTACACGGGTTCTGGTGTGTAATTATCACTATACATGTCAGCTGATTCACCTTTCTAAAGCATTATCAAACTGTTGATCAAAAGCGATATCCGTCAAAGGCGATATCAGTTGATTTTTATAAATTTTAGAAAATAACAATTACATACTTACTCATGCCCATGTATTATGGTAGTCGTTCATGATTTATGTAAAAATAACAAAATTATATTTTGCATAACAAATAATAAAACACAAGGGAAAATGACATATTGTGGTTAAAGAAAAGTACATATAAGAAATAAAAATAAAGACTAAACTGATTGATGAAAATACATTTTAAAGAAAATAGAAATAAAAATCAAAATATTATAAGTAAGAATAAAATGCAAAATTATATCATTTTATATATTTTTTTTACACAGGTTAATCATGGTACGTACTTATCTAATGACTATGCCTACGGATTGCAAAACATTCGTCACGAATAAAATTTACAATTTACACTTCTGTGGTTTCTTGCTAGCCGTTATTTTCGAATGAAATTTCCAATGCACGACCAAAACTTGGTCCTTTTAATGAATTTCAATAGGATTACGATAATTGGTATTTGGCAGCTGATCCTGGTTGTTCAAAGTGACTTCCTAGAACGTGTCTCAACTATTTAACCACCGCGGGGGGACATTCAATTGGTGCCATAGAAGAATCAGTGTTTCTTTACGTTATATCCATTTTCCACACCCATTGCCCCTGATATAACAATAAACCATAAATGACCTTGTTAAAAATGTGGAAAATGCTGGATAAGATTAAGAAAGAGACGGTTGGATGGATTAAGCACGTAGAATGGATGCACCAAGAAAGTAGTATAAAGAGAATATATATGAATGGTGGAAGAAGTCAGAAGAATATATGGTACGATTAGTAAATCAAATACTTGAATCGAGCCATATTAAGAGTCAAAACAACAGATGGGTATGTATGTGATAATGCATGAATAATCACGATTGATTTTGAGTAATTATGCCGTGTTGCGCTTCCTTCTTCTTTAGCCAATGGGTACATCATAAGGAAAAAATTTAACGATGAACACTGTGATGCTATTAAAATCATTGGTACCTTAAGAAGGAGAAAGCGCAACATGGCGTTATAACATAAAAAATAATCACCATTATACTTTTGGACCGTGAAAATCTCACATCGTCAAGATCTAATTGTACGAGTAATATTCTCTGCATGCCCCACCGAGAGAATGTTTTTTCTTTCAGCAGCTTTATCTATGTCCTGTTGAAGGTCCTACCAGCAATTCCACCTCCCTGAATGAATTTCTGTTCATTTGAGTTGTTTCCCAGCTAACTTGACGTGGCTTTGAACACCTACAGCCATTTAAAATTGCTAATTCTTCAAAAAAATGATTGACATTCCTTTCGATTTTTATTTTAGTCACATACTCATTTAGAAAGTAACCTATATTTCGACTGATTTCTTACGAAAGGGAACATCTAGTTTCTTTACACCAATGACAGGCAGACACTGAGTAATGTAAGAAAATATGGTAAAATATTTATTTTGAAACTGAAAACGTTGAGAATATCTGAAATAATGATTGTCTCAAGTCTCCGATGTCATTCGACTGAAGCACCTCTGGGACACTACGGGATTCAAGGAAACATAATAAAAAACTCTAACGACGTAAGCCAAGTGAGATTCCCTTTGTTTTGAGATGATGTGAGAGGAGAACTAACATCAAATATGTAATGATGTTCTGGTGTGTGTCTTATTTAAGGAGCAAGCCTTCCATTTCAATTCCACTCTTGGATTAGAGACGCACCAAGTCACATTTTCTCATCATTTTGAAATTACTTGAAAACGCATGGATTTATCATTTCCATAAATTGACTTCACTTTTTCAATCGTACATTAATGTACATGTGTATATATACGAGTACATAGCAACATTACATAAACGTAGAATACTTTTGCATTTATTTAAGCGTGGTATATAATACAAGTGAACACTGCAATGCTTCGCTATTGCTAATGTCTTTCTAGAACGTCACTAACTTCTTCCACCGTTCACTACTGTAAACCATAAACGGACCATTAAAAAAACTACATTAAAATCTCATCCGATATCTCGTTCCGATTCAGCGATATTTCGTGAAGTATTCCTTGGGCGGCCCCAACTTCTTCCATCATTCAAACCACTCTCTAAGCACTCCTGGTACTAATAAGAACACTCAATGTGAGTTCTGAATTTTTATATAATTATACTTCGATTTTATGTCCGGGTTAAATCTTCCCCATAGGAAAAACTAAACCCTTCCACACATAACTTTTCTAACTAAACCTTTTCCACAAATGATCATCTAGTCAATCAACACTATGCAAGTGCATTATATAAGCAAAATAAATACAAAACAATACAAGAACAACACGTCAACTCACCAGAGATCAAATGGGAAAATAATTCACCGACTCCAGATATTTTCATATCAGAGGGTTCGGCTCGGTAGAACTTCTAACAGGGCCTATAAATCCTACTGATCCCTCAACATAAATATTTAAAAAATCTTTCGTTATCCTACATGTATTCAAAATGACCGACTTTTGCATCTTTATATATAATTTTTTGATAGATCTAATACGCCTAAATTTTAATGAGAGAGCTAGGTATAATGCCAGTATCCGGAATAACGAATGGTAATATTTTTATAGTCTGAGAATGCCAAATTCTTTTTATTTCATTTCCTAAATCTGTGTATTTTCTCTTTTCTTCATGAGCAGATTTTTGAATATTACAAGAATTTGGAATAGCGACATCAATGATGTAAGTTATTTTTTTTTAATTTTGTGTATTAAAAACTATATCGGGTCTATTATGACTAATCGTTCAGTTTGTTAGTATAGTTTGATCAAAATATATTTTATAAAATTCGTTTTCTAAAAATGAAAATATTATTATTATTACTGGCGCAAACTCGTGAATAACCACGTGAAAAAGAAACATTTAAAATAATAAATGTTATCCTCATTACTTGATTTTTAACAACTAATTTTCTGTCACCGAGTAATAAATATATTTTTTAAGAAAACATTTTATGAAGACAAACATTCCGGCGTTACGAATAATCTAAAAATATTTTAACATCTTCTACTACCTTCACAGTAAACGGAAATTGTTGCTTGGATGTTGTGTTGTGATGGAGGATTTATCCTAATTTTTGTATGATAAACTAATGATTATAAGACAAGGTTTTTAATGATAACAAATTATTGTGAGCAATAATTAGTCGCCTGAAATATCAATACAAATTGAAAATATCTCCGGAGTAAAAATAAATGGCGCCAACGGGAATTGAACCCCCTCTACTTATGTCCGGTCAGGTGCTCTGGACCAGTGAGCTACGTCGGCTTATTCCCAACCCGCCAAATAATTAAATATTTACTAGTACTTCAATCAACAATTACTGCTTATTATATTTTCTTAATGTGTATGGATATGGATTTAATTTGTATGGATACTTCAGGCAACTAATTATTGATTGTAATAATTTGTTATCCTTTGAGGATTTTGCCAGTCGAGGAATTGAACTCACGACGCCTAGGTGGGATCAAACGCGACGCCAACTCAGCCACTGACCGGTCAGTTATAATAATATCCAAATGGAAAATACCCGTTCATTTTTTTTTCCTGTTATTTAATTATTGTGGGCAGCTTCACGTTTTGACGTTCATTATTTTTAAATGTATAATTGTGATATTTAATTATTTATTATTCATTTACACCCAGTCGGGCTGTTTCAAAGGAACATGGATAATATCATAACTATATGAAACAAATAATTCAAATACTAATGCAATGATAAACATCAAATCCAAATAATAACACCTGATATTGCAAATAAAGCAAAGCTTCAAAGACGATAAGTATGTACATAGTACATTCGTATTTTCATGTTTGTTGAAAACCAATCAAACTTAAAACAGGATCCAGTATCCAGTTTTTTATTTGAGATTTAAATGTTATAATGTTGAGGTTTTTGAGTGAGAGTGGTATATTACTGTAGAGTTTAATACTATGATATAAGAAGCTTTTTTGCCCAAAAGTTGTTTTTGTAGTTTTTTGTTGGATAAGTTTTTGACCATGAGATCTAGTGTTTCTATTATACGTGTTTTTTGTTATTTCTTGGGTTTTGTACTTATGAATGTAAATGAGTACAGTTTTAGAATATAGTTGTTTAATTGACATGATGTTAAGATTGGTGAAGATTTCGTCAGTGCTAGTTCTTACAGGAACTTTCAGTATAATTTTCATTATGGCTTTTTGAGTTTTAATTAGTGTATTTAATATATTTTTATATCAATATTATATCAGTTGTATCTGTAGAAAATATTATTAAAAATTAATGTCATAATATTAGCGCCACTGCGAAAATTTCTGTGCTCTTTGTATATTGTTCCTGTCGACATTTTCATATTTTGACGTTTATTTTATTCATAAAATAGATGCGCAGACCCGTGAAACTCACGGAATATTATAATTCCAATTTCGAGAGAGACAATCAAAATAATTATCTGTTCTAAAATAACTTCATCGCTTGCCTGAATTGTCACACATCCGTCCAAATTTCGAAAATTACAATTAAATTCAAATTATTCCCGAGTTGTAGAATTCATTAAGCCGGAGTAAAAAACCAAAACTAGTGTTCTTGATTACTTAATGAGCTGACAGCATTCTGTTAATTCCCTCAGTTTAAGATGCCTCCGTGGCCAAGGAGTAAGGCTCTCCACTGGGAAACTTTAGATCGCGGGTTCAAATCCCGGTGATTTCATTAATTTTATATATTTTACAAATTTCTCAATAAAAATAATATATTATTCTTGCGGCACTTCCAGAGTGGAAGGTTCTCTCAGTATCGCCCTGGTGTAAGATTACCATTTAGAATTGAAACGTTGCTTGAAATGGCTTTGGAATTGGTGACCAGATCTCCATCTTCCTCTTCCCCATCTTCTTCCGCTCCCCACCACCTTAACCTCATAACATACCCCAATTAGAGATGCCTTAGTCTCACTGGTTTCATACGGCTTGGAGCAGTTTGGACTCTTGATAGGTTTCATACATTAAAATAGAGGTAATTGAGTTAATTTAATTAAAAATAAGTCAATTCTTTATTCTCCCCATATGTAATATTTTTGAAAATCTGATACTTTAACATTTTAAAATTTATCTTGGTAGATAAATTCAACAGCACCAGCAAGCATCTAAAAATTGTATTGAAAATTACGTCGGTTGAGATTGGGTACAAATGTAACATTATACGACTGTATCGATTCGATAGATAAAAGATTCTGTTGAAAGGTAAAACACTAAACGTTGAAACCACGGCACGTATTTCTTCATTCCATTATCGTGACACCTTGAATTCTCCAGTGCCTAAATTTCAATTCTGGCTGTACCTTAACATTTTTACAGCCCCACATAAAGTAGTTTTATTGCTTTACGACCTATCATGATATCGATGAGGTCATAACACATATTATATTGTAATGCAGACTATCTCGGTACGTCGTAAAATACCTCAGGTTTATTACAGTTAAGGGTGGAATCGTTTCGTGATTTTTATTGTGGATTATGCGGTATTATTTCAAAGCTTTAAATACAAAACTTCAAATAATATTTGTTCCGTTACGCCGTTTGCTTTGACAGGCCGTGTGCTAACCAATCGTATCGTCAGAATTTAAAATGTGTAGTTTAAGTTCGCACACGTCAGCTATAACCACGGAGAGACGTGAGCCGAACCAGTCGCACAAAAACCCTTCGTCCTGTCAAATCTCGACCGCCGGTCATCTATCGGAATAATCATAATACGTATTTTATATCGCAATTAAATTTAAAACAACGAGTGCTAAAGAACCACAATCCCGTTCCAGTGCTGACATATGATGCTCACTATGCAAATTTCACCATCGCTTCCCGGTAAGTTGATTGTGAATTAACGTTACGCATTGTGTTTTCGCATCGCCTGTCACAACCCATGTTCGTTCTTCGAACAGTATTGTAAAATGAAAAACTTCTTACCGCTGAAAGGACGGGCGTTCAGTTTTCGATTAAATCAATATCATTCCTCAAAATATTTATTTAGAAATACATGAACTGCTTACTGTGATTTAAAATAAATGAATTTTGAATTTCGATAAATGAAATTTCATTGTTATCACATATTTTTAGGTTCTGTAAATTTGACACATTATGAAAATTAATGGTTTAAGATATTTTGCAAACTTGCCAAAAAGTATTAACCTAAACTGAATTACGGTTTTGTATTGCGATCAATTATTAAATAAACTATCCACAATGTAACCTCCTCAATTACGAATCCAGATGTCACAGGCTCGAATCCCAGCATGCCCAAGTAAATTGTTTTATTAGGTTGAAGTGTGTTATTAAACCTTTATTTCACATAAAATGATATAAAGTGTGCTTGAAACACATTCCAGATTGATACATTCAGTGAAAAACCACATTTCAGAATTGAAAAGTTGATATCAATGGTTTAAGCTCTGTTTGGTGACCAGATCTTAATAAGCGGGTACTTCATCGCCTTCTTCTTTCATATTTCTTTCCCCTCTTCATAACTTTAAGCCTCACAAAGTAAGTTAAAAGCCTCGCGGGCTCCGGTTAACAGGGGGCAGTTGGGATCCCTTTGCGGTATTCACTTAATAATGAAAATGAAATTTTTTTTAAGCTGTGAAGAGATCAAACTAGGAAAAAAAATAAGTACATATGGTAAAATAAAGATTGCTAACTGAAATGGACCAACCACATAGAAATAAATGAATAAAAAAACGGTGAAGAAATGTGTTTACAAGACAATGTTTTTATGCAAAGCACAAAGCATAACAGATTCCGAGATTAAAAATTTACCGTCGGCGGCATTTTTTTTTTCTGAAGATTTTTTCATGTTTGCTATAATTATATTTACAAGACCTAAGACAACCATATAGCATTCAAACTTACCCCTCCAACCAACTGTTCCAATCGACCTAAGACAACCCTATCACATGCAATGTCCAAAATATAATTATAATAATAATAATAACAATTTTTTTATTAATTTCTTACACAATTACAAATTAGGATTTAATACATATAAGAAATTAGGTTATATAAATTTTACAAAAGATGGTTTTAAGTATTTATACACAGAAAAAGAAATTTCAAGAAATGTGGAATTTCCAAAAAAAATTCAGGCAGTGGTGAAAGATCTCGTCAATGTGGAGAGACTCTTTCAAGAATCAGAAGAATTTCCCTTCTGAATCTCTCCTCACTGACGCCAAATATATCAATCTCGGAGGAGATTTGGTTCAGGAGCAATATACTCCTCCCTACCGGGAGAACCATTGGCAGGTTAGTTCTGCAGGCAGGAAGATAGAATAATCTATGATGACGTTGTCTAAGATAGTCATCTGGAACATAGAGACTCACGCGCTCCAAAATGGCTGAGTTCTCAATATAGCCTCGCAGCAGTCTGAATAAGTGGGTAGCGGCATACCCCTCCCTTCTGAGCTGCAGGGAGTGAAGTCCCAGCATGCCCAGAAGAAAGTTCGTCGGGTAGAGCCATGGATAGTGGCCGTACTCCCTCATGTAAAGAAATCTTAGAAACTTTTTTTGAACCCTCTCCAACATGAGGGAGCACCCCGCCTCATGAGGATTCCAGATAAGCGAACCACTCTCCAGCCTACTGCGGACTAGGGAGAAGTATAAAATCTTCAGAGCACGGGTATCCCGAAATACTCTGACGGTTCGGAGAACAAACCCTAACATTTTTAAGGCCGACTGGCACACCCCTTCGATATGAGGACGAAATGTCAACTTATTCTCATACATAATCCCAAGATCCTTTATGTTTGAAACTCGTTTGAGATTATGACCGAGCATAGTGTACCTGTGGTATGTGAGACTAAATGCTCTGGTGAAAGTCAGAACTACGCATTTCATGACATTGAAATGAAGCTTGTTTCGTTGACTCCATTCTGAAATGTTATCAACATCAGCTTGAAGGTGCAGGCAGTCCTCAATATTTCTTATTAGAAGAAATAATTTTAGATCGTCAGCGAACAGCAGAAAGCGAGAAAAACGAATGACTTCAGAAATGTCATTAATGAAAATGGAAAAAAATTATATGCGTCCAACCAGTATGTTGGACCAAAGACAACCCTATAACATTCAATGTCTAAAATGTAATTATATGCGTCCAAACAGTATGTTGGACCTAAGACAACCCTATAACATTCAATGTCTAAAATGTAATTATATGCGTCCAAACAGTATGTTGGACCTAAGACAACCCAATAACATTCAATGTCCAAAATGTATTTATATACGTCAAACAATATGTTGGACTTAAGACAATCCTATAGCATTCAATGTCCAAAATGTATTTATATGCGTCCAAACAGTATGTTGGACCTAAGACAACCCTATAACATTCAATGTCTAAAATGTAATTATATGCGTCCAAACAGTATGTTGGACCTAAGACAACCCAATAACATTCAATGTCCAAAATGTATTTATATGCGTCCAAACAGTATGTGGACTTAAGACAACCCTATAGCATTCAATGTCCAAAATTTATTTATATGTTTCCAAACAATTCCACAAAAAAATCGAACCGTTCTATTGCGTCAAAACATTAATTTTTATGAAAAACATTTCTAAGCATGGCTGTAATATATATATTACAGCCATGCTGTAATAACATTCGCTGTAATATATATATGTATACATTTTTTTCTCTTCATCTAAATTTTATCTCGCTTATAATTCCGTTTTATATAATTCTGAACACGAGAAAAATAAGAATTTTGTAATAAAATATATAGTTTTTGCATCAATTTTACGATGTTTATGAATAATTCTGAGTAGTACCTACGTCACTTTTATCAAATACTTTTATTTAACCCATTTAGAGGTTAGCCTTAGCGTTAGAGGTTTTTTTTAAGACAGTATGCAGTAAAAGGGTGAAACATAGATAATTAAAAAAATTGTTTTAACCTTGCTGAGTTTGAAGTGTTCAGCTAGGTACAAATGTTGTTTTTTCGTAACCGATTTTAATATTAAAAAATGAGATAATTTAAAAAATATGTGCTCTTCCGTTCGAAATCATTACAACCGCTTGAAGATGCAAGTAGGACTGTTACAACATGTAAGCATACGCATTTATATATAGCACCTAATGCATAGCACCATCCTGATAAAATAAAAGTCATGTGAAGAAAACTAGAGTTAGAAAATAACTTTTGTGGAAATGAATACCACTGTAATTTGGAAATATTGAGGTTTGTTTCATTTACGTTTTGTTATTTTATTTGCTTTATGACTTTCCTTTTTGAAACACTTGTAAATATCTTATCAGTTTTAAGTTCTAGAATAGAATTAAGAAAACTAAAAGATAAAAAAGGTCACCTTTTTGTGATGATAATTGTGTCTTTTCACTCTTTCATTGAGGGAAGACTTTTAGTGGGTAAACACTTAAAATCAAAGGTTATAATTAACAGTCAGACAAGTCGAAACATATTCGCCATCATTAATAACATTAAATAAAAACAACTTGCGCTTAGATCGAACCACTTGCGCTTAGATCGAACGACCTGTGCTTTAAACAAACAACTTGCCCTTTAATCATCAGCTGATTCTATGCAACGTTAACTAGGTTGATTTTTGAAGTGCATTCCAAATGATTTGACAAGAGTTCCTAACAAATTATCAGTCAAAAGCGAATGTTTTATGAGATATAATACAAATATTGATATTGACATACTGATACGTGGCAAGCCGTTATGATATCTGTTAGGAAAAGAACACGTGATTTAGATATATTCTGAACGACTAATATTTTATCAGAAATTTGGCATACTGTCAACAGGATCGTTACCATTCGATTACCATAAGGAATCGGTGTCACCGAGTTACACGAACACCAACTTTAATTAAAACATATAATATACTAATAAATATTAGTTTTATAATTAAACCTCTTTCATTTACTACAAAATACTACTACTTTATAATGAAAAAAAAATAATTTTAGTAAATGCAAGAGGAAAGAAAAATCTAGGTCTGTAATAGATTCAATAAGTTTTCGAAAATTCATTCAATGATAGCGGTTTTATCGACTCGATCGATCAAATCGATTAAATTAATATCATTCCTAAAAATATTCATATAGAAAAAATTATGAACTGCTTCCTGCGGCTTAAAGCCAATGAATCCACTTAGATTTCACCATTTATTCCATATTTTTAGAATCTATATAAATTTGGCCCATTATGGCTAGCGATCAAATGCCAAAAATTGTTCGAGCGTCTGGGCAATGATCACAATATCAACAACTTTCATAATTTGTAGTTTTAAATTTATTGTTTGTAGCGTAATTAGAGTTGAAAAGAAAATTGAACGTGTTATTTTTTACTTTTTTTACATTAGCTCCACACAGGAGGCCCTGACAAAAATTATTTCCATCAAGGCTTACGTCATCTTTAGGGATGCTGTGTGGAGAGTCTTTTAAAGTAAATTAGGATAACGAATTTCTGGGAAGGAAAAATAGGAATCTGGGGGTCATTGTGTCTAGGTGTAAGAATCCATCCATCCCACTACGATGCAAGGCGATGGGTCGAGAGAGTCCGGCTATAAATGTCAAAAAGTCTCCCTCAAACAATCTTTTCCAATCCGGCGCACTACGAAATTGGAGGACAAATGCATCAGCATCGCAGAAACTTGCCATTTTGGGTGACTTAGGGTATTGATTTTAAAATAATTGGTTCCCGGAGCAACGGTACCCATACCCACCCACAAATCTGATATATTTGATCTAGGTATGTATCAAATGCTCCGAAATCCTACCCCGCATCACGTTTCGCAATCAAATCAGCCCTTCGTAGGACCTCTGTTTATCTTAAACGTGATGATCCCCCGTACTGTCAAATAACCCGGGCACCCTGGGGAAGGAAAAAGTCGTGCGGAATGATTGACGCCTTCGCCCTTCACCACTGCGCGTAGGGTTTGCTTTATTAAAAGGAATATTCTTCAACTATTACTTGAATAGGTTGCCTACAGAGAACCTCTTATAATATTTGATTACATTTCATTTTATATCTATCGATACTACGGGTAAATAATAATGGAATTATTAATAATAAACAATGGAATTTTTAAAGAAAACTTAATTATCTTACAACTTAAAAATAACAAATCAAATTTGTTAATTATTCACGATTATAAGTTAACTTTTGAAAAGGGGGGTACATTGGCAAATTTATATTAATTGAAGGTTAATTTTTTATTTTATTTGGAAAACCAACAGTTATAATTATAACAAGGTATGGTGTAGTAAGTGTTAATTTATTAACCAATAATATTATTGTTTTAATATAGGTTTTCATTTAGGTATTTTAATTATTTAGTGAATATATATAATATTTATGTAAGAAAAAAAGTTACATTATCCTATAGGGATGGGATGGCGGAGGGGAGGGGTATGGGATGGATCTAGTCTGTGTAATGTGTAGCATGTACATTGTACGTATGTGTATTAATAAAAAATAATAATGATAATATAATTATTTATTGATTTTAGGTTTGAAATTGTGGGGTGCTGAATTAAATAAGTCTAATTCACTGTATGGAGTATTAAAATTGTATGAAGCACGGTGAATAAAAGCATTTTGTTTTGAGTTAGTGTTACATTGAGGGATGTTTAATGTGTGATTTTGTCTGGTTTGTCTAATGGGTACTCTTAATTGAATTCTTTCTAGTAATTCCGGGCAATAGGTGATCAGTAAGCGATCCGTTGGCGATCCGTTGGCGATCCGTCGGTAATCCGTAGGCGATTGGTTTCAATTTTAAATCCTCGGAAATGGGTTCAAAGATCGCGGTTGGAAACCTAATATTCACAAATTTAATATTGTATCTAAGAATAATACTATAATATTTATTTTTAATATTTTATTTAACAGGTTTTTGAAGTTTTACCTACCATTGAATCATTTATTATGTTGCCTTCTTTATCCAGAAAATTAGTAATTTATTGAGATCTATCAATAATCTCTTTAATCACTTTAAAATGATTCGGCTTTTTATGCACACACATACTCGATATTGTAGAAAAAATTCTAATGAAGTCTTTCAAACATGGCAATTTATTATGCTCTCCAAAAAAATTGTTGAAAGTTGTGAAAAGCTTAGCCGATAGCTTTGCAGTACTCGAGTAACGGGCCATAAAAGTGCATTATGAATCGCTCGTCAGGTTGCGGTCGATCAAACAGATTTTCCATTTAGCGAACCAATACCGGTCTGCGGTTACGGAATATACACTATATACCTACTTGTTGAAGTTTTACCTACCATTAAAACTGTTATTATGTAGCCTTTTTTATCTAGAATATTAATAGTTGAGATAGCATCTCTGTTTCTATCCGATTTCGGCTTCTCTTTTCCTCTTAACTTTTTTCAGTGTTCGAATTTTGCGCCATTTGCCGCGCAATTTTGTCCATCAATGAAATCAACCACTGACGCCAGCTAGCAACAGCTAGTCGTATACATACGTGATGATGCGACGCCGTCTTCTTCACTTTTTGTATCACCAGACAAGGAATGAGGAATATTCTGGATAAGGAAGGCAACATTATGAAAGTTTTAATGAAACGAAAAACTCCAATATTATGTAGTGCCGTTCCTTATCTCGAATATTCCTTGGTGAGAATTATCTGCTATAGTTTGATGGCAATGTTTATGTTAACTGTTATCACTTTTATGAAGAAGCGTCGGCTGGAGGTCTGCCCTTCTTGGGCGAATGATTTTTCTTAACGGGTTTGTATATATCCCTAAGTATTGTATTAACCCATCAAATGAAAATTGTTTAAGAAGCTATTTTTGTTGGAACTGATGTGGATAAACAGGTTAACAATATTGAGTGACTCTCGTCTCTCGTCTTCTGAGAGAACACAAAGCCAAAACATAAGATCTATGGAATGATTTGATGAAGAGTTGAATTTTCATTCAACTCTCATTGGGCGGAGTTTTTCAGAATTGGGAATTACATTATTGTTAGACGGGAAATACCAGTTTAGTGGGAAAATATATAAAAGTGGGTTTATAATTTGTTTTGCTTATTAATTAAGTCTTCTTTTTTATTTACATGTTTTCTAATTTCTAAATAATTTATTTGTGAAGCTTTATATCCTGTGTGCAGTATTTTAAGACCCGAGTTTTTATCAAATGTGTGATCGGTATTTAAAAGATTCACAATTTCCGTTAAGAGCTCTGAGATATTCTTTAGTTCTAACTTCAAAGTTTCTATTGGTCCTACCTATGTAAAAGAAATTGCAATCATTGCAATTGAGTTTACGAACTTCTGATTTTTTAGTTAGATTATCGCTACCTTTATTATTAAGAATCTATTTCTCCATTTTGTTATTGGTGTAAAATGCCGGTTGAATAGTATCAGGAATGTTTTTATTTATAGAATTCTACGCCTTTTTTCTGTCTTTAGAAATAGGGTAAATATACCGTTTGAAGAAATTTTTTTTTTTAATATTTCAATTCACACTTTGAAAGCTATTTGTTTGGTGAGATTTAATTCTAAAGTATAATTTTGAACTAACAAAGAAATAGTAATTAATCTATAAATCATAGAGCGAAAAAGGATGATTTGATGAATTATCCAAAACAATATCGGTGTATGTATCTTTACGGAAAATATTAAATTCTATTTTAGTACCTCTTAATGTTCAATTTACATTTAAGAAATTTAAACTCTTATCTATACCTATATCTAGTGTGAATTGAATATTTTTATGTAATTTATTTAAGAAATTTTAAAACATTTTCAGTTGTCTTTCTGTTCCTAACCAAATGCAAAAAATATCATCAACATATCTTTTCCAACAATAAACATTTTCAATTAATAATAGTATTTTCGAGTAACAAATAGCACCGCTATTAAAAATCTTATTTTATAAATTATTAACAAAAATATCTGCGATCAAAGGTCTCGTACTACTTCCCATAGCTAAGCCATCTTTTTGTTTAAATATTGTTTTATTAAACTGAAATTTAAAAATAGTTCTGTTTAAAAATAACATCAAATTATAAAGTTAAATTATGTATAAGGTCTTTTTGCAAGTTTGAAGAATTTAACAAATTATTAATAATGGTTTTATTCTCTATAATCGGAATACTTAGAAATAAATTAACTATATCAAAGGAAACCAACAAAGCGTGATTAGGAATTTCCAAATCCTTTAAATAATTGACTTATTCTAACGAATTTTCGAGTGTGTATGTTGGTTGAAATATATTTGCATTATTAATTACATTATTCAATGTTACCGCTAATTTAAATGTAGGGGCATTACAGTTGGAAACTACTGGCCTAATAGGCTTGTTCACTTTATGTATTTTTAATAGATTCTTAAGTTTAGGAATATATGGGTTAGATAGAACCATTTTTTTGTTATTTTTTAAGTTTTCAAATATGTCAATTGTAGGTATGCCTGATATATGCTAACAATTAAAATATTGTACAAGAAAGAAAACAAAAACTACAGGTACGTGGAACGAAGTAGTATAGAAGTTTTCATACAAAATGACTCCTTCAGCCATCAAACCGATGCAATGTTCTTTTGCAAACCCAAAGTTAAGCAATTTCACCAAATAAATCAGGTCTTCTACTATAAAAACAAATGTATTAAAGCCAATTTATATTGCGATATTGATGATTTAAATATTAACAACAACGGAGTTTATTATTTTTCCTATGTTTGAACTCTTGTTACAATAATACGGTACGTAGTGTCTTGTACATATCCTGCCAGGAATATGAAACGAAATTAAGTACAGCAATTCATTGGGATTCAACGTCGATTTAATAAATTTCCACACGAAGCAAAGAAATTAATAAAAATTAGAAAAAAAATATTGTTTATAAATATTGTATGTATTACTAATATATCAAACCAACCGGTTTCGGTTAACCCTGAAACTTCATAAGGGTAATATAAAATCATTAACAGAGTTACAGTGTATTTATTGGTAAGATAAAAGAGAGACAGTGAACATGAACTTCGGTGGGGGGGTAAAGGGGAGGTAGGAGTGATGTATGTGGAGGGGGGGTGGATTTGTTTAAAATGGGGCTTGTCAAGTTTAATTGTTATAATTGGAATTATTTATTTATTTTATCATTATTTATTTCCAGAGCTTCTAGATTATTCAAACGCAAACCTATCCCATTTCTATGGTGCACATCTATACCCGAGAATTTATTAAAATAGTGATATTTTTCTATTAAGTGAATTGCGAATTGTAAAAAACCTACATCGTTTAGACACCTCAAGTGTGCAACCACCCTCGTTTGAGAATTCTTGCAGTTTTACATCTGTAAAATGCTGGGCAATCATTACATTTAAGCTTGCAGATGCCAGAATTTTCTTTATTTTTTGATTGATCAAAAGTTTGCCTAGGTTATGATTGGCATAGAAAGCGGCTTTAATTTTTGTTTAAAATTTTGAAACACCGTGAAAAACATTTTGATGTTAAAAAATAAAAATCTACGCCAACCGAGTTATAAATAATAGTGAAAAGTCTGTGGACCATCTAATGGAAGGCAGAATGTTTATGACAAATGGAATGGTTTCAAGTACTATGAATAACTGTGGTTTTCTGTAAATATTGGAATTGAATTTATTAATAATAATGGATAGATCTTGGAAATTTAAGGTAAAATTAGTATCTACTTCTACTGTGAACTAAATTTTATTATGGAACGAGTTTAGTAGTTTCTGAGCTCTAAATCACTTCTTTTAATAATGTCTTTATGTGGAAAAAATTACATATTTTGTAAATGGAAAGGTACCTTAACGTCAACTTAACTTTTTCTTATCACTCCCAAACTCGTTCCATAGCAAAATTCAGTTAAGTTATTTTATGGTTATCAATTTAATTATTTTAAATACGCACTTTAAATTGCAAAAAAAATTATTCGTCGGGTCGATACTTTCAATAAATTTAATGAATGAAGTACGAAAGGACAAAGTTTAAAAAATACTTACATTCATTTAGCTTTTATAGGGTTCAAAAATAATTTGAGGAAAAAACTACAATCACATCAAATTCAATAAACTTAATAACCTGCTCAAAGCATTTATGCTTGTACCAATAAATCTTTACTAAATATCTAGTTTTTTTGTTCGTGTTCACATTAAAAGTACATATCGATTGATCTGATCATTTTCGCGCTTCGTACATTGCATAATTAAGTTTTATTAGTAAATAAATTTCACGATGATTCGGTGATAAGATGATTTTACACGATATTTTTTTAGTGTTATTCGAGTCCATTGTGTAAAATTACATCGAAGGCATCACTCGTTGAACGGAATCAATATACGCCTTTTCTCATCCGATGTAATTTCGTAGAATTCTATGAAGAGAATTCAGAAGAAATTGAATGTAAACCAATAACTCCTGAAATAAATTGGTTTTCAAATAATAACATACATTTTTATCATCAATCATACATCAATCTAAAGCCGAATCACCACAAGCTTGTACAATGTCCGTGCTAGGAGGTACTTAGATTTACGCGATATAATTTTTTTTTTCTAATCCACGTTTCTTTTGTTATTTTTTGTTTTATTGGCATAAAAAGGGTGCAAGTAACTAGATTCACTTTGCAAGTAATGGACCATGTTCTATATACATAAAAATTTTAGGCAGGTACCGATTTACACTTTTATCAGAACAAGATAGGCATTCGGCTGGCATCAATTGTTTTCTTTTTATTTCTCGAAAATTTATCAAAAAAACAATATTTTTCTATTTTCTGCCAAAAAAAAGTGAAGTGTATTGTGCCTTGAGGATTCTTCTCCCCTGCTTTTCCAGGAGTTCCGTTCCGCCGGTAATTTTCAGATATTTATAAAACTTTTTTTTAATCTATAACTTTATGTTGTTATTATTATTGTTAGAAATTGGGAGATTTTATTGAAAAAATCCCTACTGGAACTCCTGCAAAGCCCATAAAATCCCCCACCTTGTCCCTCAGATGTTGAAAATACAGAAATTCAGATAATGAATCTGTCAATCTAACTTCAGCTAAAAGAAGGAGGTTGAAGCCTCCATTCCCAATAAAATTCGACTCGCCTTCGACTTCCTAGTCCCCACTAACAATTCCTCAAACTCCTCAATAAAACACGACTCGCCTTCAACTTCCCAGTCCCTATCAACACTTCCTCAACTTCGTCCATAAAACTCTACGTATCTTCTTTAGATGGACCCTCCAGCGAACCAGTAGCTTGTTTTCTCGGGACCAATTATTGGATGAACTTTAAAAAATGTGGAAGTTATACGGCTTGTTCCAATTTGATCATCCATTCCATAAAATTAAACCGTAAAATAATGCACAGACCAGGATTATTTGTAGAACATATGCCTGGTTGGGTCAAACTGCAGATTTTGTAAGCAAACAACAATGGAAAATGTATCTTGCCAGGTGGCTAAAAACTCCTAACAGGAAATTACGATTGTATGTTATAACGAAAACTCAACACAAAATTAGCAGATATTGGCCATCTTTATTTTGCGATTAAAAGCTCCAACATGGTTTTGTGCCAAAGAATTTTGGCACATTGCTAGTCAATCGAGCAAGGTAGACTATGTCTCAATAGGACTGACTATCCCATCAAAACCGTGGTTTGAACAGTTCACCATTTGTACTAAAAAAATACTCTCACTTACTCGAATGAGGATTGGTCAATGTTCCATACTTCTCATCGTTTTAAATTCACGTGCTTGACTCCTCAGATTATACATTCTGTGGGAAGCTTAGATCCAATTTTTTCTGGCTGTCCTTCTTTAAGCAAATATCCTCTCTTCTATCAAACCTTATCTAAAATTGCCTACGTCCCATTCAACACCTCACATCTTTTAACTCTGAACTCGACTCCAAACTTCCATATAGTTTTGAAATTTAAAATAAAATAGTGTTTAAATTCACTTTCTCTCTCTCCATAATTTGAAATGATGGCCTAACACCCTTGAAGGATGAAAGCCAGAAACGTCGAAAAAAGTTAAGTTTTATGAAAAGGCCCGCACTTTATCTCTGAGTTATTATAGTTTTATTTCAATATTATTATATAAAGTTCTTGTAAGCGTAAATTATCATAGAAACAGATTTAAATGAATCTACATATTTCTAATTTTCAGTAGAAAAATAATCATTTTTGTTATAATAGTTAAAAATACATTAACTTTTAATTCTGGACATAAATTTATGATTTTTTTTGAAATTTTATTCATTATAAATATTTCAATTCCATATAAATGATCTTTTGGAAAGTGGAATTTAAAAAAAAAAATATTTCATTAGAATAACCGTTAGTGGTTTTCGACAGTAGTCTAAATTTTACTTAACCATAGTTGAGTTAGTATAAGTTATCACTTTTTAAAAATTTATTTATTATTTTTCTTCTTTTGTTCAGTCGCTCATGACCATGCATGGCTATGCTTACTGATTAAATTCGTTAACTTAAATTAACTCGCTGTATCAATATTTTTAACTTTATGAAATTAACTTTCTTACGATTAAAACCACAGACATAGGAATTAATAGACGAGAAGATAATGGCGAGGGGTAAAATCAACTGTTGAAGAACGAAGGGAGTAAAGCTGACTGTGATTCGTCAATAAATCAATCTGACAGTAAATAGGCATCTCGCATTATAATATCACCATTTAGTTCTTAAAAGTAAAATCTGCTTTTGAATGAAAAGACATTTTTACATGGGAGCGCAAATTACTCGCCACGTTATAAACTAATTTGCGAAGTCCAAATTCGGCAAAGTAAATTTCTTCTGTTTGCAGAGTCGTAGTTAGTTTCAGAGTATTTAGTTAAGACACTTTTACAAATGTTTCATAATTTACTTACCCCAGTAAACAACGATGAGCACACTTGAGAATCGCTACATTGTGATGTGATAGTATATGTTTCTAAAACTGATTCATATAATACGGTGTGAATAAGCTTAAAATAAAGTAAAATAATGCTTACTTATGGAATGTAATACGACAATTGGGTTTATTCTCTTTTTCACATCTATTTTTACAAGTTTTCATATCACAAGTCAACATTTTGCCGTGTTATTTCGTAAAATGAACCGATGATGCCTCGACCATAGTTCGCACAAGAATGATGACGTCACGTTTTCAAATTTCACTTGAGGCCATACGCGAGCCCAGCCGGCTCCAATGGAACCGGTATGGGGAGTGGGGATAATACGCTTTTAATCACTTAGGGCAGGTCTACTAATATTCATATGTCTATGATTAAAACATTCAACCCCGCAATATTTTCTTACAATCAAGTACTTTGTATATTTCAATATTTTCATATGGTAACCCCATGGGGGCGTTGACCTTTATCGGGGGAGGCGGGACGAGGGCCCAGTCCTCAGCTCCGATGGAGGAGAGACCTTCTCTTGAGTTCTAGCTTTCGTAAAGACAGGTTGTTTCGCTCTCCGCTGGGAATTCGAGATTGGCTTTGCTAAACAGTGTTTGTCACCAAAAATTAATTACTAGTATATTTCGATGCATTTTTTCTTCTGCCTGCCACCCTGGACGTTTACCAAATTCCTGCGGTATCGTTCCATGCTTTATTCTATTAATTTTTATCTCTGCTCTCTTCCCATAAATTTAAAATCATTTTTCATTATTTTAACCGTCCACAAAGAGATTTAAGCTTTTCTTACGCATAAATTCAAGTGCTTTAATATAGGTCTTCTTGAAAACATTTAAAAACACCATAATAATAGTGTTTTATTTCCAAGAAACCCCTTTGTTCTATCCACTACTAGGAGGCGGCTGTTCTCTCTTAAAACAAACGAACTAAGAACACGGAACCTGTTTGAGCTAGCCCGGTATTCTTGAATATTGTATATAACATTTCCCTACGCGGTTCAATTCCGTGGAAACCCATTATCTAATACTTTAATTATTACAATTTTGAGGTTTTACTCGCTAAGTTATTCCAAAAAATAAAAATGTTGAATTTAATTAACATCATACATAATTTTTTAACACAATTTTTTTTGTATTTGAATATTATTGTAAAATGTTTCCATTTTTATGCAAAATTTGAATTTTCTAAATTATTAACGATGTGATTTAGTCACCTACTTTTTTGTTACTCTTCCTTTCAATATCCATACCCGTAGAAATAATGAATTGCTTTTCCTCAATCAATAGATTCCATTTACCAATGTCTAAAATGGTAAGGCTTGTCAACGTCAAGTCAGGACCTTGAGTTTTTTGGTGTAAGTCTGGAAAATGATTTTTGGCAGTCATTACGCGAATAATATTTTGTATTGATGTGGCAGAAGTCGTAAACTCCATCAAAAACTTATTCCTGTCTTGACTTGACATTATTTTTTTTTGTGCCCCGTATTATTATTTTTATTATTTATTGGATAATTTGTATAGCGCCGATTTTGTGAGATATCACCTTAGGGGCGCTTTACAGTTGATGCAGGTATTACAAAAATATAAATATTACAAAATAAGTGAAATTAATTTGAATAAAATGAAGTACATGAACAGGTGATGAAGTACAGGAACAGGTGACACGAAGATAGAAGATGGAGATGGAGACTCTGCAGCGAAAATCCTGGGTGGTGAGGAAACTGGACCAGCTGCTGCAGCGAAAGAGTCCACCGCGTCCATCAAGAGTGCCAGCACTAGGTTCGTCATCCGTCCAGGTATGTGTCTGCTGCTAATTAAGCGCTGACACAAAATCCTCACATAGATAACAGACCTTGGCAGCACCGTTGTGACGTTCAACGAAGATAGAGGATGGAGACTCTGCATCAAGAATCCTAGGTGGTGAAGAAACTGGACCAGCTGCTGCAGCGAGAGAGTCCACCGCGTCCATCAACAGTGCCAGCACGAGGTTCGTCATCCGTCCAGGTATGTGTCTACTGCTAATTAAGCGCTGACACAGTATCTTTACATTGATAACAAAACTTGGCAGCACCGCCGTGACGTTCTGACTGGCAATTTCATCATTCATCTCCATGTAATCTTGTTCCTGGAGATTGTGTTACTGGTGCATTATGGCCGCAATAAAAGGCGACGGTCGACATAATAAATTACCCTGGGCTTAACGAAATATTTCTTAGGGCTTTCAGAGTTTTGAAGAATTCCATTGAAACATCTGGCGTACCGACAGTTACCGAACCTCGTCGCAAGTTCAACTTCAGCGAATTTCGAATGTTTTAAGCAGAATTTTTGAATATTCATTTTCAACACACTGCACTCTAATCACATTACTATAAAGTTAGGATTACTAATTGTTTAGTGAATATAAAATGTTGATTGACTGATTTTAAAAATAATTTCAAAGGGATGTTGCCTCATTTCCCTTGAAAATAAAAAAAAAAAACAACACAATTCGGTTGGAGAACGCGAGAACGCGTTCGGCTGCCACGAAGGGCGCGGTCCGATTTATTGTAATGTAATATTTCTCCTTCTATAAACTTCATATCAAAATGTAATGTGTTGTAATTGGACATGGTCAGTTAATAAATAAGAATTAACCTATATACTCTGGTAGTAGATGACTGTGGTCATTGAATAAAGAATAAGAAGTGCCATCCATACAAATTTTAGACTTCTTTAAGACTTACTGAGCATTTCATTACTTATTGCAAAGTTGCGTTACTTTGGTTTTGACAATGAAGCAATAAAATGGTTTCAAAATTACTTCAAAGATAGAACTCAGCGCACAGTTTGCAAGGATAGTAATGGGACTTTAAAATATTCATCTGACATTATAATAACAAGAGGGGTACCCCAGGGATCGATACTAGGGCCATTGCTTTTTGCTATATATACCGCTGACATGATGCAATCTATTGAACACTGGGGTTCGCACATGTATGCTAATGAAAAACAACTATATTTATCGTTTGACGTAAGTAAAACTCATGTGGCAGTGGATATGGTAAATGGTGACCTACGTAGAGTTTGCAGTTGGGCAAAGGAGCACGCGTTACTTCTCAATCCTCAAAAACTGTTGCTTTATTAATGGGAACTAAGCAAAAAATATCATGCGTAAAAAATGGAGGACATGTTGTAAAAATACATGAAACCATCGTTCCCTTTGTTGATGCTGCGCGCAACCTTGGAATAATGGTGGACTTTAGATTGAGGTATGAGGAACATGTTAAAAACAGGTCACAGTGGTGCTACTCGAGGCTTCGTCTATTGTACAATATAAGAGATAACATATGAGTGAAACTACGCAAGATTATTACTGATAGTCTTGTTCTCTCAATATTGGTCTATGGAGACTCAGTTTACGGTCCATCTTTATTGAAAAAAACCCAAAAACAAGTACAACGAGTCCAAAATGCATGTGTCCGATATTGCTATAATGTCCCGAGACGCGAGCATATCTCGCCTTACCTCTATCGGCATCGAATACTGAATATTTCGAACAGAAGGAAGTTACATCAAATGTGTCAACGGTTCAACTTGATGAATTCAAAGGTTCCTTCCTATCTGTTTGACAGACTGCGGTGGTCCCGTGACTCACATGCACATAGTACACGCCAAAGAGACCATTTACTTGTTCTCCTCAAACATAAAACTGCTTTTTTTAAGGGTTTTTTTAGCTACTCATTGTCAAAACTTTGGAAAAAAATACCACTGCCTATTTGAACATCGACATCGTTGCAGTGCTTTAAGAAGCTCTGTAGCGAATGGTTGCTGACAGCACAGTCAACCGCACAACATCATAATTGATCGAATTTAAAATCAAAGGGACACCTACTTGTGATTATTTTTTATTTTATTTTATATGTGTATTTTATGTAAATTTAATCCTGAATTTATATTTTATTTATTTAAAAGAAATTTGTTTTTTTTAATATTTGATTTATTGAATTAGTTTGAATTTTGATGTTTTATTTAAATTATTAATTAAAAATTAAATTAAATTTAGTATTTATTGAAAAATTGAATTATTATCATTAATAATTAATTTTTTTATTTAAATTAAACAATTTATAACACATTATATTAAAGGCACTGCTGAAAACCAGCTACATTCCCGGAGAAATCCGGAATGTACAGCTGAGCAGTTGCCCTTTTGGCAATATAATCATCTAAATGTATGTATACTAACTATATGCAAACATGTAAAAATTATTGTCAAATAAACGTTTTTATTATTATTAGTATTATATTATTAAATTAGAATGGAAACAAATGTTCCATTCAGCCCAAATAGCCCAGCGCAATTACCACATCGTAGATGTCCGTTCATTTGTGTATTGGATATTAAAACCTCGATCAGTTAAATATTACATTAGAATGGAAACAAATGTTCCATTCAGCCCAAATAGCCCAGCGCAATTACCACATCGTAGATGTCCGTTCATTTGTGTATTGGATATTAGAACCTCGATCAGTTAAATATTAAATTAGAATGGAAACAAATGTTCCATTCAGCCCAAATAGCCCAGCGCAATTACCACATCGTAGATGTCTGTTCATTTGTGTATTGGATATTAGAACCTCGATCAGTTAAATATTAAATTAGAATGGAAACAAATGTTCCATTACCACATCGCAGATGTCCGTTCATTTGTGTATTGGATATTAGAACCTCGATCAGTTAAATATTTCGATCACGAAACACGCTCAAAAGGCACTCCTTTTGTTATTTTTTTAATTTATGCCTGTGGCCTTAGTATTCAGTCCAAAATTGGATTCCAACTGCGTATTTTTGAAATTATTACCGTGTTTTGTTGAAGTTTTGGATATCACTTCGTTAGCTCAAAACAAAGTATTGATTTATGTAGGTAAGTTAATTATTTACACTTACAACTATACTTTTATTAAGATTCAATGGATTGCTTTATAATTAAATATATTTCTCAAATATTCCTAGCGTAGTTGTCACGTACAACGTCATTCGGTTGACAGCCTTCATTACGAAGACTTTGAGAAACAAATTTACCATTAGAGCGTTGTATTACAAAAACCACAGTAACTATGAGAAATTTCACTTTTTTAAGAGGCCCTGACGAAAATAAATTCCCGTCATTATGTCAACTGTGGGGGTGTTGTATTGATGGTCTCTTTAGGAAAGGAAGGAGAGAAAGTTCTGGGAAATAAAAAAGTATGACGTTATTTTTAATTTAGTACATCTAAAATGGGTCGATGTAAGCTTAAAATACATGTATATAAATGTATGGGGAAAATGATTTCCTTTCCCCAAGACCCTATGTGATAGCTTGAAGTGGATGAGAACAGAAAGTGCCTCTTTAATTTTATTTTACCGTGAAAGTGGCGGTTGGTGGCATCCCTTGTATCAGAGGGCAGCTCTTCCAAAGGCGTAATGCTGTAAAAGGAGGTGTGAATAAGTATTGGTTCGGAATTTCAAGGGTTCAAACGGGGTTTCAAGGTTCCATCGGTTAGACCAATGAAGAGATCAATAGATAGAAGTGTGCTCTGGGCGTGTCTGTATGCCCGAAAAAAAATTAATTTTCTCTTACTTCTGCTGAAATTGATTAAACTTTTTAAATATCGATTATTTTTTCTTGAACAGCTAATCAAATTCCTTTTCTCTAATTATAATCTTCATATATTGTAACAAATAAAGATAATGATATCTTCACTGGGATCTCTTGAGTTGAGTATTTAGTTTGCACATTGTTAAAATTTAGTTGTATAGATGATATGAAGTAATTATAAATATATTATGTAGTGTTTGTTTCTGAAATATTAATAAATATATTACATGGTGTTTTTAGAGTAGTTGAGTGGTTTCGGTTTCAATCTGCATTGTTCACAATGTTATGGGATTTGAATGAGAGTGTATTTTGTTTTTGAGTTTAGTACAATAGTGGAACCTTTTTTGAACAAATTTGTATTTTTAGTTGCTTGTTGGTTATGTTTTTGACCCTGAGATCTAGTGTTTTTAAAATACGTGTTAGGTGTTATTTCTAGTATTTTATATGTATGAATGTAAATGAGTATTGTTTTAGAATAGAGTTGTTTAATTGACATGATGTTAAGATTGTTAATTATTTCGTCTATACTAGTTATAATGATGCCAAGGAGTCAAAAGATCTTGTAAAGTGTTAACTCGCTACATCAGTTTTCTTTAAAATTAGCGTAGATCACATTTCTGTGGAATTTTTATTCAGTAGTAAACACCTTCATTAGCATACTACGAAGAGCCTCTTTTGTAACCGCTTTTTATGTTACATTATCCTTTGCAAAAGCTGTAAAACCTCACACTGTTTGCATTATATTTAAGATAATTGTTAAATCTAGGCAAAAGTAGGGGGTGCTTAAGAATTTGGAGGTCAGTGCACCGACGAGTGACGGACGTAAGAATCCATCCCTCCCACTGCGGTGCAAGGCGATGTTCCTGGAGGGTCCCGCTGGAGATGTCAAAGGGTCTTCCTCAACTAGTCTCTCCCAATCCTGTCTGCCACGCAGTTGGTGGACGTAATATCGACAAGACAAACCTCACCCCATGAACCCGACTAAACAAACCTCACCCCATGAACCCGACTAAACGTAACGAACCACTAAGGGTGACCTACTGCAAAGCTGTTAGTTATCTAAAAAATGGTTCACAGGGCAGCGAAAACACATCCACTTCCCAAATTTTATTACCGCAACCTGGAGTTTATAATTTAAATCACCTTTTAGGTACATATTATTATAACCCACTTCAGCAAAGGAACTCTCTTTTGAAACAAACTAACCGTGCTTATGAAAACTTTTGCATTCATCGTTAATCGTATAATTTAAGAATAGTACGAATACGGCAAAAAAAAGAAAACACGTTGTCAAAACTGTCAAAACAAGTGACATTTTGAAAAAATTATTGACAGAAAAAATTACTTTGATGTACTTTTCATCATCTACATGTTTTTCAAAATGAGACACCTCACAAGAACGCCCCTATCCGTACAGGCAACGTAGAGATAGCCGTTGTTTGTAGTAATTAAGTTGAATAGAAGTGTTTGTTTTTCAAATAAAATCAATTGCATTTAAAGTGCCAGCTACTCTAAAAGAATATCATCGCTTTTTGTGGACGCAAAAAAGTACGTTTATTTGAATATTTATTTGAAGTACCAGGTACTTTAAATAAATAATAACAACAACTTAAAAATATTGTCCCTTTGTAAACCTGTTTGATCACTGCATTTAAAAAATGTATGTATTTCTTTGCCCATTGCAATTATATTTTAAGTATTTCATTCTAATGGTCCAAATTATGCTTGATGTCAAAATTTTACCACATATAGGTACGTATGTAAATGCCCTACGGGGTAAAATGAATTAAAATTACATATATTTCTAAATAAACATAAAAATAAAATAAAAATTCATTATTTTTTTAATTTGGTACTAATTGAAATTCCGAAATATGTAACAGAAACCAGGTTACTATAGTACAAAACAAATGCAGATGTTGGCGGTGAATTGGCGCTCCAGCGGTTAAATTCAACATCATTTATGGATAGTATAGCTATGTTACCATGCTTTACCCTGACACCCTATTTTGGACGTGTCTCCCCTATTTCAATATTTTTTCCTAGATGAGGGCTGACGTATTCACATAAAGAAATGTCAACAAAGCTGTGAAGTCGCGTTTACATAGTTTATCAACGCCAACCATCATCGTCACAACACAATTAACAAAAATATAAAAATATTTTTCTTCAGCCTCCGGATCTAAATTAATGTATCTTGACTATTCGCCACCGAAGGCTAATTGCTTGCAAACATTTGCCTACGTGCTAAAGGTTTAAAATTCCCCCGCTTGCATGGTCGGCATTAAAAACACGTTCTAATGAAAAAGCCCACTTTTTGCAAAATACCCGCATTTCCGACACGATTCAGCTTTTAGCCGGGCGTAGGTGTCTCTGAAGCACGCAAAGTTGCACAAAATATAATTCTACAATTAATAAAACAACAATTAAAACACAACCTACACAGCCAAAAAATCTAGATAAACTTTTATTTTGTAATGTAATACGATAGTTCTTTTATCTTATCCCATTGACGTAATGAAATAACAGGAGACAAATTTCTAAATACTTATGAATATGAAAACATTATGTGCACGTATACTTTTGTTTACACTTGTTTTATAGTAATAATAATAACATTTGGTTAATTCGTATACCGCCATTTTTGTGAAAAATCACCTCAAGGGCGCCTTACAAATCAATGAATCAAAAAATATAATTTTCTCGTAACTATGATTTCTAATTATAACCAGTGACTTACGACTCCTACTTATAACTAGTGACTTACGACTAAGACTTATAACTAGTGACTTATGACTAAGATTCATAATTAGTAACTAATTACTACGATTAAGTTTTAAATATTCTCCTGACGAAGGAAGGAATCTTCCGAAACCGGTAGAGTGAAAATAAAACTATAGTTGTCAAAAACAAATTTATGTGTTTTTATTATAAATTACTAAGATTTTTAACTACTGGGTTAAAACTATTGACATATTTACAACTGTAGCTTAAAGTAAGAAAAATGGGTTTTTTCTCATTTTTTCCATTTATCTATTTGTGACAATATAATTTTTTAGAAAAAAATGACATATGTGTAAAATGTTTAAAAATTTAAGTTATTGAAACTCACAAAGGGCGTGGGTAATATAAAAAATACTAATAAAATAATATTGAAATAAACTTACTTAACAAAATAAAATACAACATCAAACAAGTTTTAATATAAATTTTCAAGTAACTGTTTAATAATTTAATATTGTTTTGAAGAAGGAAAACATAAAGTTCCTTGATTTAAGTTTTTTTTGTTTTGAAATTAAATACAATATCAAGAAAATATACAAATAATGTTTATTTTGAAGTTATAGTAAGTGTTTCAACATCTAAATCATTCAGCCATAATTTTACATTGTATGATTTTTTTTTGATATTTTCATTTGTTTTGGTAAAAGATTAATTGTACGCGGATTAATAAAACTGCTGTATGTCTGATTTGGGATGATGAATTGAATCTTGTTCATTTGAGACTTTTCCATGTTGTGTGGAAAACTACATATTCATTCAAAGGTATCGACTTTACTTCTTGATTGTTTGTAATTAATTCTTTGTTTTGAACTTTTTTAATTAATTTTAAAGACAGCACATACAACTTCTTGATTTAAATCATTCTAACTAATTAACCAACCATCACGCCGTATGCACACTAGGGGTGGACATAGAGGTTTAACACAATTCTTGCCTCCTTTACATTCATACTTCGTCTCACATATACCCTTCTATTATTCTGACTCGACACGACCCGACTAAAACATTCAGTTACTTGATCGTGTCATATTTTCCTTGGACGTCCTCAATTTCATCTGCCATTTACATACTTATTTATTTATTTATTTATTTATTTTTCATGTTCTCCGTAAAACGGTTATTCACCAATACATTATGGAGAAGATTACAAATTAGACAAAAAGTATAGCAAAACACATAAAAAGGTCAGTTTCACTACTTTGTGACATACGTCAAAAGATAATTGTTAAACTGCCTGTAGGTTACGTTAAAAATGTCGATGGTCAATGCAGACTCGTTGAGCAGTTCAGTCGCTCTGTTGACTGGGGCGTTCTGATAGGCAGAAGTCCTCGCTTTTGGAGCATAAAAAAGGGTATGGGACCTTCCACGAGTATACTTGTCTGGGACATATAAGTTAACCTCTTTCAAAATAGGTGGATTATGTATAGTTCCAGAGATTATCTTAAAAAAATGTTTTCCTAAAAATATTTTTCGGCGGGCTTCTAATGTATTAAGATCGAGCATTCCTGCTAAGAATAAGGATGGATACAGGAAAGGGTAGTACATATATTCCCTCATATATAGGTAACGCATGAATCTCTTTTGTACTTTTATATACTATACGAATCATATTACATTCTCTTTACACTCCAAATACAAACCAAATAATATAAATATATATTTTTTTTTTATTTATTTATTGCACAACAGATAGATTATCCAATTACTGTACAATTCTCAATTTGACAATCTTAACACCTATGAAGATAATTACTATACAAAAAAAAACTTTAGGCTATTTAAAGAAGAATTATATATATCTAGTGCTTCTGAGATTTTATTCAATAGCACCATTCCTCTTGTCATGCTATGTTGTGCTAGAATATCTGTTCTGCCGTATGGTATTTTGAATAAGTCGTGTCGACGACTACGGCTGAAGTTTTCGGGCACGTATAAACCATAGCATTCCAAGAGGAACGGGCTATCAATATAGTTATGGATTATGTTAAAACTAAGTATTGCAAGATTTGCATGACGTCTAGTTTCCAAGCTAAATCTATTTGTTGCCTCAAGTAAGTCCACATGGTGCATGAACCTTGGATAAGTTCCACGCATCCGCATATAGACATACCTGAGGAATTTTTTCTGGATTTGTTCCAGCATATTAATATACTTAGTTTGGTGCGGAGTCCACACACCACAAGCATACTCCAGCTTACTTCGTATGATGCCATCAAACATGGCTATCATTGCATCTGGGTCGTGAAATTGTTTACATGTTCTGGTGATAAACTCCAGGAGTTTGTAGCATGCTGTAGTAAGTCGTGATATGTGGTCCGAGAATGTTAGTTTGGGATCAAAGACGATACCGAGATCTTTATAGCTATTGACTCGGCATAATTTTTTCTCTTTAATGGTGTAATCAAAAACTACGGGCTTCTGAGAGCGTATATAACATTGAACACCCATTATAACCGTAGTTTGATGCTAGATGTGCCCATTTAAAAGTAATATGTGAATTGTTCAGGAAATAGATTGATCGGTGATTTATTGGTGTAAGAAATGTCCAATCGTTTTTTTTGCTGGCGAGAATTTTGGGGAACGGCTACTTCGGTATTAAAAAAAAATATTTTGGATTTGAGGCCATAATAACCAAAGGTTCTTTTTCCAATAAAAAACGAAAAAATGTATATAAATTCATATAGCCATTAATATTTACTATTTAATTTGAATTCAAAAATCATTGAAAGAAAAAAAAAAACATATAAATATAAAAGATTCAGTTTTTAACAAACACAATACAAATCTTGATTGGTTTCTTCTTTTATTTTCATCTGGATGGGGTCCTTGTTTTGATTTCCATAAGAATAACCTTGTGCACGAGGGTTCATCAATTTGAGCCAGGGTCATCAATTTGGTTACATCTGGTTTGTTACATCAGTTTTGTTACATCAGTTTGTGGCGTGCGAAAAAACAAATGAATTGCACCATTGTTCTATTTCTTCATATTGCCCTTTGTTGAACGAGGACGTCATTGGCGTTCAAGGTTGTCCTCTATGGGTAGCAGACAAATTGTTTTAATCGGTCGCACGAACGTCCCTTGTGATGTCCGGAGGGTGACTACCCTTACGATTCTATCAGCTCCAGGATGGCAGGATAGAATGCAAGCCATTTTCCCTAGAGTGGGGGGTAAGTTATCTTCCTTCAAAATAATTAGATCATCTTTCTGGAGGGACCTCTGTTGAAGTTCTCCCAAATAACCCTTTTGTCACCTGAACCAAAAGGATTGAATAAGTTCTGTCATTTTTGATATTGATTTAGTCTGTTGTATGGTAGGTACATCTCGGACATCTTCTTCTGGAATAACAGATGCATTTGTGCCCATAAGGAAATGGTTAGGAGTCAGAGGATTTAAATCATTAGGATCGTTAGACAGTGGTGTTAAGGATCTGGAGTCGAGACATGCTTCGACTTGACATAGTAGAGTAGATATATAAAAGCTCAAAAGTTAAAGATGAACAATTTGTTATTCTATACAAGTGATATTTGGCAGATTTGACTGCGGCCTCTCACAGACCTCCTTGAGTTGGTGCGCGTGCATATAAAAAATGTGCGGTGAAAAAATGAAGACAATGTTGGTAGTTCTTATACAGTTAAAAGTGACCGAGGGGGATAGGGTCCAATTAGCTCAGTGGTAGAGCGGTGTCCCGGCAAGACAAGAGTCCTGAGTTCGAGTCCTAGATGTGACCTTATCCTTTTCTGATTTTTCTGTTTCAGATTTTCGTTTAGAAATCGCTAATATTGTCTTCAATAATTAAATATTACAAAGTTATTCCGAAAAATAAGTTATTAAAAAAAAGTCAGTTTAAAACAACATTTTAAAATAGATATACTTAAGTAAAAAAAGCTTTGTTTTTTACGGGTTGATTTTCTTGTCGCTAATATAACCGAAAGCTTACCTGATTTTCCTGTCGCTAATATAACCGAAAGCTTACCTGTGCATTTACGGTAGTAATCCCTAAATATAAAGTGACGAGCGCAGTCCCGTGAATAATCACAGCATATTATAATTGTAGAAATTCTGAAACATGCACAAACCACTCTAATTACACCATGTTTAATACAGCGAGATCATATTCAAATAAAACTGATCTTTACATTGCATATTGCATTTCCCGGTGTTTGCAACTTTAGTAAAGGTCAACTCAAGACGAACCAATCAGTCATTTGGAAATTAGTCTGGAAAATCATGAGAACTTGGCTACCGACATCTTATTTGGTAAGTTTAGGTAGTTCGTGAGATTGTATATTTCTACGTCTTTCCCAGTGAAGTAGTGATTTCACATTCTTTGTTAGATCTAGAATATTGCAAATTCGAACATTAATCAATTTTTTTTGAAAATCATAAATAGCCTTTTAGAATCTTCCCTCTTAGTAATAATCAAAATCAATCACACAATCACCGTTTATTACTAAATTCCGAAACTTTCCATATTCCTTTTCAAAGAACTAACTTAACCTCTTGGGCAAATGTGTAGACAGTAATCAACAGCCCCCAAAATATCTAATAAAATATGTAAAATCTCTGTAACTCCTTGTTTTAACTTGGCTCAAACTTTATAAAGACTCTTTAAATTCGTTAATATCATTATTCCATTTATAAAAATATTTGAATTATGAACAAGTTATGCAAATAATTAATAACTTTGTGGTGTCGTTTAATCTTTAATGGAAATGAATAAGTATTATTGTACACTCTTATTAGATGGTCAGTATTTTTTCTATGTTATCTCTTTTATTTTTTTTAGATTTTTCCTTTGACATTTTTGTGCATTAATAAACTAAAATAACGAATCGATAACTTTATTCTCGTATTTATTCTTGCAGGACTGAGTGGATGGCACAATACCAAACTTACCATATTACAATAGAAACAATATGAATTCAACTTCCAGCACTTCTTTACTGAATGGTTGATTGGACGGGTATCGTGAGGCGAGTTGTTAGTTGTTCTTTGGTTAGATGTACTTTCTGATTCGTCTTTTGTTTCTCGTTGTTTCTGATTTGTTTCCTTATTACACCATGGTACATCATATTGTCATCACATTAGACACCTTACATTGCGTTTGGGGATTTTGCAGGGGAGCTGGGGTTCATGGGTTGAGATGTGTCCATGTCTTGGCGGTGGATGCATTTGCCCTTTTACTGTTTGGCGGGCCGGGGATCGGGGGAGAATGGTTGAGGAAGACCTTTGGACTCCAGCCGGTCTTTTTCGACCCTTCTCCTTGCACCACTTCCACTAGGTGGGATGAATTCAGACGTTTGTCACTCCTGGACATATTAACCTCAGATTCCTACCCAACTCTCTTTACTTTTTCCTTCGCGGAACTCTTCTCCTCCCTTTTCCTAAAAATAACCTATTCACAGCATCTCCAAAGATGATATCGTCCCTGAGGGATTTTTTTTTTCCTAAGGGCCTCTTGTGAGCAGCTTATGTAAAAAAACATACAATTCTCTTTGAGAAAACAGAGCAGCAAAAATGTGGTAAACACTAAGATGAAATATGTTTCATGTTTTTGATGGCGTTAATCAATGTGTCGATAATGAGTAATTCCAAACCGTTTTCTGTAAACGTGCTAAGTATGGATTACACAACAAGTCTGACGATTTAAAAAAGTATATTAACACACAGTCGCCTTAAATTAAAATCAAACATTAATATTAAATTTCACTAGTATAAAGTAACGCTTCTTTTACGATATTAATGAAATACATATTTAAAAACAAAAAATAATGAAAACAGAATCAACATTAGAAATAATAATGTATTTTATACTCCCCAGACGAACACAAAACAAATGCAAACACACTGCAGTTTCATTGGACCTCGTACTTTCAATCTTTTTCCGAAAAATATAGGGAAGTTTAGTGATTACTAAACTTCCTCAATATTTAAAAGAGTCAAAATTATGGCTTCTCGACACAGCAGTTAAAATTTTTTTATTTAATTTGTATCAATTTATGTTTCTCATAAAATATTCACATATATTACACTAAACACTTATAATTTATTTTATAAGCAAAAATTATTAGCCTGAAACACTCATCCACATTAAAAATTTCTTGATAAAAGATACATGACGCCAACAGGACTTGAACACGTGTCCTTTCGATTTCCGGTCGACAGTTCTGACCACTGAGCTATGGCGGCTTATCTTTTATCCGCGAAATAATTCAATATATACTAGTGTTTCATTCAACAATTACTGCTTGTTACATTTTTTTTAAACATTTTTTTTCACCTGAAACACGGGTTCAAGTCCCGTTGGCGTCGTGTATCTTATATCAGGAGAGTTTTCACTGTGGATGAGTGTTTCAGGCTTATAATTATTGCTTATAAAATAATTGTCCCCTCTTGTGCTATGCATAAAAAATCTTGTCTTAAATAACATTTGTTTACCAAAAAAATAATAATTAATATTTGACAAGTTCTAGTATCTTCACCAAAAAATGTAGACAATTCGTCTCGACGCCATCTAGTGGGAGAGTTAGCACTTACAATGCCTTTCTCATATAAAATAAAGTTGGTTGTGTCAGGTGAAAAAAAAGGGAACAAGCAGTAATTGTTGAATGAAACACTAGTATATATTGAATTATTTCGCGGACAAGAGATAAGCCGCCATAGCTCAGTGGTTAGAGCTGTCGACCGGAAATCGAAAGGACACGGGTTCAAGTCCCGTTGGCTTCATGTATCCTTTATCGTTTATTTATTTCTAGGTACAATAATATAATAACTTAAATATATTACCCACGCACAGGCTGCGCCTTAGTGGGTTCCCATTATTCGTATTGATTTACATATAATATGTAAAAATTGGGAAAAATAAAGAAATTAAAAAATATATATATTGAAACAAGTAATTACAAAGGCATAGAAATTGAAAATATGAAAATTAGTCAACAGTTAATTAGTCAATTAATAAAATTAGTCAATTTAGTCAACAGCCTTTGGTTTCATTCTACATTAGAAATCAGAAGGTACTAAAATGTAAAACGTTGTAATTTCCTTTTTGTGGCGACTGAATATTTTATATCGTATTCGACCATTAAATTACTTAATATATTTACCTCATTCAAAAACAATACATTGAACCAATTTCATTTATGCACCACATAGTCCAAATGGCAAACAGAAATATCCTGAAAATACCTCGCGTTCCGTCCCATTGATTTTAACGGCTAGTATTTCAGCGGTCCACATTAGAAAGGGTCTGATTTAGTGGCCGCAGAATAAACTTCCCAGCGGCCTAAAGGTTTCACTGCTTAGGAGTGCTTGGTACCTGTTAATGGTATGGTACATAAAGATCCAAGTTTAAAAAATTCATTAATTGTGCTGTTGCTTGAATTCAAGTAAAAAAAAAAACCTACATCTGACAGTTAAACTATCGAGATTCGAATCGACTCTTTGGGGCTGCCGTGTGCTGGGTATTTTAAGTAAAGGATTGTGGAGGTCGGGGTATCCAGGAGTGTTGTATGAATCTATCCCTCCCACTGTGATGCAAAGGGTAAGGCTATGGAATAGCAAGCCGGATGTCGCGAGTTCAAATCCCGGCATGCAGAAATACATTTTATTCGTCTTATTTCATAACTTACTCATTTAAAATAACATATAGAATATTTGCGACACGTTCTCGGCAGTAGAAGATACTCTTCCTTGGTGTAAGACCAACATTCAGAATTTAAACGTTGCTTGAAATGCCCTTGACCGTGTTAAGATCTAAATAGCCAAGTATTTCCTTTCTACCCTCTTTCCCATCTCTTTCCGCTCCCAACTACCTTCAGCCTCACAACAGACCCCAGTTGCGCATGCCATAGTCACACTGCCTCCAAACGGTTTGGAGGCAGTGTGACTATACTATTTCTGTGCGGTTTCACATAATATAAAATAGTACATAATATTGTGTAAAATAGTAGCATTGTGTTCTAATATTGTAAATATAATATTATAAAGCAATTAAAGTAACTAACCTATAATTTTCGCTAATACCTTTCCTCTTCAAATATAAAAACAAAACTCTCTTACAACACAACTACACCACCAGAACAATAACTAACGGTGACTAAAAAGTACCTTCACTTCATACCACGTCAGCTCAAAGACAATTTTTCTTCCTAGCTCCAAAAATCTTTAACCTTATCCCTGAAAAAATTAAAAACCGTGATTCAACCCCAATCCTTTAAAAATGAAATAACGAAATGGATCCTTACACACGGAATACATTACAATTACAATACCCATTCATTATACACTTTATAAATTTAATCACCTTTCAGTCAAAACATAATATATCCTTATTCCCTAACTTAGCGGTATAGTATGTACATAATTAATTAGTGTGATTTATATACTACATTTTCATATTCTTATAATTCTCTAACTTTTCCATCCTCTTCTTGCAAACCAAACTAGCTATACATAATTTTTCTTTTTTATATTATAGTAATGTATAGATTCTATGTCCGCAAAATGTCAAATTCACCCGCCATAACACAGGGTCATCCCTAGCATGGAGGGTGAAATATCACAAAAAACCACATGTACTCTCTAAATCATGTATCAATAAAATAAATAAATAAATATAGTATTTAAAGGTTCCACATTACAAAGTTATTCATTGATAGCACATATTTCTTAAATTCGAACACATTTCTCATTTTATTTTGGTCTGTATTTCTTGGAACATCTTCACTGCTCTGTTCAGTTTGTCGAGGGACGTACTTGGCTTACTTTAACCAGCAATTCCTGATATTTGAAGTAAAAAATATATGTATGGGATTTAGGACCCGGAGAATTTTTTTGTGTGTGTGTTTTTTTAACAAATACGAACAAAAACACTTTCAGGTGTCATCACTGGTCGCTCCGCACATCCCCAAAACCGAACCTAACTGTCCAAAACGGACCGATTTTCAAATTTTATTTATTTAAAAAAATAACGTTATTTTCACCGGAAAGCAAAATTTTACTAACATGTTTTACACCAAATATAGTTTTAGGAATCACTTGTTAAATAAACTAAGCAGGGTACGTAAGGTAACGTCCTTAAGAACCTGTAGGTATAATAATTAATTCTGTGAGTTTGACTTACTTCGAAAGCAAGACTGTGAAGAAAATTAAATAATAGGAAAAATTAAAGTGAGTTCGCAGCAAATACTTTATTGTAGGAAAAGTAAAAATAATGATAAAACTGGAAAAACAATATGACTACGCTCGCGGGAAAGGGGACACGGCGCGTTAATTTTGACTATGTAGGAAAGATGAAGACTTTCTCTAGGCACTCTTTATCCTTACTGAAAGGGACAATACATGTCGCTACCAGTTATCAGGTATTGAGCGTATGACTTCTTTAAGACTTCAACGAAGGGAGGACACATCTCGCTACTAGTATCAGGTCTACCTACGACCGGTTCAGGATCACTGCTCGTTCAAGGCCGTGTGTCCGCTTATATAGGCCGTCCGTGGTATATCATTTGGTAGTTTTACTCTAGATTCGACGTAATGTGGGCGCGCGTCAATCTTGCCAGTACGGCAAGATTCTACGCATGTCTATACCGCTCACCGAACCTTAGCGAATCAGACATTTCCGAGCTCTTCAAACATTTGAGCGATACTATTGACGATCTCTTGCCCCGCTACCCTTCGGCCGAGTTTGTTGTTCTGGGGGACTTCAATGTTCATAACAAACCATGGTTGAAGTTCTCAGGCCCAACGGACTCGGCTGGCCGACAGGCGGAATCCTTTGCCATTTGCTACGGATTAGAGCAATTAGTTCAGGAGCCTACAAGGGTTCCTGATGTCCAGACTCACCGCTCCAATCTGTTAGACCTATTCTTAACTACTGTGCCACACGGTTATAAGATTGACGTCACAGCGCCTCTGGGATCATCTGACCACTGCCTAGTGACGACATCAATCCCCGTTAGCCTCAGACCAACCAATGAGAGACTGAGGAGAAAAGTGTGGCACTATAGGTCAGCAGATTGGTTCGGTATGCGGGCCCATTTCAACGCTTTTCCGTGGTCAGCTGTTTGTTTTCGGACTTCAGACCCTTCAAGATGTGCCCAGGAGATTGGTGAAGTCATCAAATCGGCGATGGATGGCTTTATACAATCGACTACTAAAGAAACTGGTGTGGGCTCAAAGCCGTGGTTCAGTCGACAATGCTCCGAAGCAGTTCGACGAAAAAACGCGGCTTACCGAGCCTACAACACATCTCGAACGCCCGAAAGCAGATCAGCATACAACAAATCGGCAAAAGAATGCAAGAGAATCATTAATAGGCCGAGCACATTCTGTGGCACTGTGAGATTTTGAAGGATGCCAGAGACGAAATGATAGACGGTCTGAATGTCCCCATTAGACCGGTGTGGAACACCGATCTTGTTTCTAACAGTGTGAATTTCGAATGTTTGAGGAAGTTTACTAGGATCTGGGTTGAGAGATGGCCTGTGCTTAGAGTCGTTGACTAGCGTAATAATTGGGAACCCCCGGTGTACTGCTCCTGCTCCATGACTTATTCTTTTACAACTCTTTCATTATTGTATATGCTATTCTGTTTTTCTTATTTTATTATTCTTTTCTTATTTCTTTTTTTTACTGTACCAGCTGTTGCAGATGATTTCCATTCGTTTATATTTTGTTTTTTTAATTAACTTGTCTTGTACTTTTTAATTCTTATTCTCTGTTTTATTTTCATATGTTTATTTTTCCCTGTCTAAGGTTAACACATTGTTTTTCTTTTTACAGACACTGTAAGCACTCTTATATATCTGTGTTTACTAATTATCTCTCTTACTTTACTTTGTTATCTTATTCAATACTTACTGTCCTCTTTACAGACCATCCAGATCTTATTTTTACACCTTTACTTTTTTTTTTACTTATTTACCGTTGCCCTTATGTGGCACTTTTTGGATTGATTATTGTTTTTCATTTTTCCTCTTATTTTCTCTTCTTTTTACATGTATTTTTTCTGGTTTTCTTTTCTTTTTTTTTAGCAACGAGTTTACAGGCAAGAACTGAACTCCGTTGTCTGTTTTGTTTTGTTTATTTTCCCCATTAGGGGTAGGATAACGGGCCTCGTCCCCGCATGCACGACTGGAGCTTCTTATTATTCTTTCTTACCGGGGTACTCCGCCAATCACCTGCGCCACCCCTGATGAGCGTTGGTGGTCAGAGGGGTGACTGTGCGGGCTGGGGTAACCTCCACCCTGCCTCCGACCTCCTGACGCTTCTTTCCCCTAGGTTCTTTAGGGTTTTATCCCTCTTTTTCCAATACTTATCTTCAGGGCACCACCGGGTGGTCGGCTAAGGGGTGTGGAAGTCCTGACCTGCACCAGTCGCCCCAACCACCACCAATTTCTCAACAGGACTGCCAGTCGTGGTTCGGCGAAACTCCCCCTTCACTCTATTGTTTACTTTACTTTTATGTGTTTACAGGTACTGGAGTGTGGGTCCCCTCCACCAACTATCTGCCTGACACTTAATCTTGATTGTTTTGTTGTTTATTTTTCTGTGTTGTCCTTAGTTTAGTACTTGTAAGCGCTTGCATACCGCTTCATAACCGCGTATGCGGGGACTTTGAAGGCCTAGCTTCATTTATATAAATTGTAGAGCCTTTTATTCAAAAAAATTATATTCATGCGAGAGCTCCGAAGGGGTGACCATAAGTCACCTATACCGGGGTGGGACAGGGTGGGTGTACCTTCAAAGGTCAAAATTCGAACACGACCTGCAGATCAGCAAAAAGCTGGCTGCCTGCCCGCATGGCAGCAGAGCATTCTGGTCGCTTGCGGGCTCAATAGGTCGAAATTTTCGCAAACCCAGTTTGCCACCTCTTACCAGACCTGACGGCTCACTAGCAAACACCGCCACCGAAAAGGCTAACCTATTAGGGAAAATGTTTGCGGAAAACTCAACCCTCGACGACGGGGGTGCTGTTCCGCCGTCGGTTCCTCACTGCGGCTTCTATATGAAAAAGCTGAGGATCCGGCATCGGGATGTACTCCACGTCATACGGGGGCTCGATGTTAACAAAGCTAGTGGACCTGATGGAATACCTGCCCTGGTATTGCAGAGGTGTGCTGCGGAAATAGTTCCAGTTTTGACAAAGCTCTTCAAAATGTCCCTGAAGTGTGGCACTGTGCCCTCTGGTTGGAAAAAAGCGGTAATTCACCCTATTACCAAGAAAGGTGACCGCTCCAACCCGGCCAACTACCGCCCCATAGCGATCACATCAGTTCTGTCCAAAGTGATGGAACGTGTGATCAACGACAAACTGCTCACATACCTCGAGAAGAACAAAATTATCAACGACCGTCAATACGGATTCCGGCGGAACCGCTCGTGCGGTGATCTTCTCGCGTATGTGACGCATGTTTGGGGGCGGTGCCTGGAACGTCACGGTGAGACCCAAACGGTCGCACTAGACATATCCAAGGCCTTTGACCGGGTCTGGCACCGAGGACTTGTCAACAAATTGCATTCTTACGGACTTCCCGCATCCCTGTGTACGTGGATTGCTGACTTTTTAAGGGATAGGTCGATTCAGGCGGTTGCTGACGGTTTCACCTCTTCCTCGCACTCCATAAATGCTGGCGTCCCACAGGGATCGGTTCTGTCTCCAACTTTGTTTTTGTTGCACATCAATGACCTTTTGACATGTGCACCGATTCATTGCTACGCGGATGACAGTACAGTTCATGATAGCTTTTTGTTTGATAGGCCCCCAAAGGGCACACAAACTCCAACGGTTCGGAGGGCTTTTAAGCAGAGAATGGACGGTTATCTCGAGAGTATTTCCTCCTGGGGTAAAAATAATCTCGTCGAATTTAATGTTTCAAAGACCCAATCCTGTCTGATTACGTCTAAAAGGGATCCAAATGATAATCTAGTCTCCTTCAACGGAAGCAATCTTCCGAACAGGCCTTCCATTGATATGCTTGGTGTAACTATAAGTGACCAGCTCAGGTACGGGGGCTCCATCGAAGCCAGAGTAAAGTTGGCCTCTCAGAAGCTGGGCGTACTGTACAGGGCCCGCAGATACTTTAATAGTGCACAACTGCTCACCCTGTACAAATCGCAAGCGCGCCCTACTGTCGAATTTGGCAGCCATCTCTGGTCTGGAGCCCCAAAATATCTGAAAAAAACCCTTGACTCTGTGCAGAAACGGGCGGTCCGTTTGATAGATTCCCCAATCTTAAAAAACGGACTGCAATCTTTAGAGCACAGGCGTCAGGTAGGTATGCTGTCCTTGTTCTATCGGTATTACAATGGAAGATGCTCTGAGGAACTAGCGTCATTGATCCCTTCGGCACCGGTGCGTAGTCGGGATACACGCCAAACGCGCGCCCAACATTTGTTCACAGTTGACATTTGTCACATGAGAACGGGTCGCTTCTACGATTCGTTCTTAAGTTCAACAGCTCGGCTGTGGAACGAACTGCCGGCCTCTGTGTTTCCTCCCTCCTACAACATGGGACTCTTCAAGACCCATGTTCACTCCTTCCTCTCCACAAAAAGACCCTCCACACAGCATCCCCAAAGATGACATAGGCCCTGAGGGAAATTATTTTCTTCAGGGCCTCCTGTGTGAAGTAAATATAAAAAAATAAAAATAAAAAAAAAGGTAGCGTGAAGGCGGCCAACGATTATTTATTAGTATGTAATAACCAGTAAGAGTTTTTTTTATTTATTGTTTTTGTGTTTAATTCGTAGAACTCCATTTAATTTTTTTTATAAATTTAATTTAGATTAAATTTGATAATATTATTATTAAGTTCTGCAAGTGTTTTAGTTTTTTATTATTGTGACAGCTGTTTCGGCTTACAAGGCCATTTTCAAACTGTGGTTAGTCCACATTGAGACGACGTTCTTATACTATTTCAAATGTAAATTTTGAAGGTGCATACATTGATTTATTACTGGTTACACCGATGACATGATCTATTGTTGGTTAAACCAATCTATGTTTTCCCCTCAGTAAATGGTAATGGGTTCTTAATTATTTACTAATGACTTTATTGCTATGAATTATTTGGGTGCATTATACTGCTTGGGTTTTGTGAAAATACTGAGAAGTGGTGAGTAAATTATTTTCAATTGGAAATCAATAAACGAACGAATGACCCAAATTTAACACTAATTAATAAAGTACGGAAAATAATTTACTCACCACTTCTCAGTATTTTCACAAAACCCAAGCAGTATAATGCACCCAAATAATTCATAGCAATAAAATCATTAGTAAATAATTAAGAACCCATTACCATTTACTGAGGGGAAAACATAGATTGGTTTAACCAACAATAGATCATGTCATCGGTGTAACCAGTAATAAATCAATGTATGCACCTTCAAAATTTACATTTGAAATAGTATAAGAACGTCGTCTCAATGTGGACTAACCACAGTTTGAAAATGGCCTTGTAAGCCGAAACAGCTGTCACAATAATAAAAAACTAAAACACTTGCAGAACTTAATAATAATATTATCAAATTTAATCTAAATTAAATTTATAAAAAAAACCAGTAAGAGATCTGCGTTGTTGTGTGTTCGTAGATAGGGATGCCGTTATTGGTGTGAGTGAGAAAGTATTCGGGTTCGCGCGGTTTCGTCCCATTACAATACATATTTCATTTTTTCTCTTTGTAAAGTGATTGCGTTAGGGTCGGTTTTTATAATGTTTTCACATAAATTCTGAATTTAATTGGCAGTTAAGTATTTAAAAAATTAAATTTAAATTATTTAACTATAACAATCAAGTACAAAATTTGTTCAAAATACTATACGATAGATCACTCAACGTATTTTAAATTTTAGAAAATAATTATGTTTCATCATAATTTATCTCAAAGGTTTGTTTTGCGAATCCGTAAAGTCTTCAGATATCCTCCTATTTTGTCTAGAAAAAAAAAATAAAATCATTTTATTATCTTCCTTATTTATAACAAATAGATAATTTAAAAAATGCTGCTACTATCAGGCACAAGGTTGGCATTATATTTAATAGACTTATTAGAATTCTTTACCGATATTTTATTTGCATATTTTTTTTGTTTATTATGAAAACAAACAAAGTTTTCCACATAACATTTACATTTTATAAAAAAATAAAAGTATTCAATTTTATAACCTCATTAGGTACATTCGTTTGATATGTCATATCTGTTCGTTTTAATAATAAACAAAAAAAAATATCATTTAAGAATCCTGAAAAAGTCGTCATTCTTCCTGATTATAGCAGTATTTTAATACTATATAGATAATATCACAAATGGGGAAAATAATAATTCACACTTATTTAAGTAATCTCTAGAAATAAGATTTTTTTAAATGTTGATCCAGAATAAAAATTCGATTTCATGACCATAAATTTATAAGTTGAAGAAAATCCAAATTAACAAAACATTGTAAACGCTACGTTATGCATCGATTACACTATGTAAGTACAAACTTACAGGGAAAATTCGGGTATGAATTTTGTTTTCTTTGAGTAAATGGCGTATTACCCAATACGCCATATAACTTTATTCAAATACTCATCATGTTTTTGCGAGGAAAGTGTTCTGCTTACAAATCTATGCATTATTAAGCATTATGCACCAAATCTGCTGTAAAGTTATGGTGCAACGTTCCGTACAGGTTTCTCAGAAATATTGGAAAATATTCTAGTCTTTTGCTCTTTTGGCTTATATTAAACTATGTATGTAAGTGCGCCAATTCTTTCAAAGGCGGTAAAAAGGTCTGAAGTCAGATAATAACCAAAATTTTGAAATAGCTAAAGTCATAGACTAAATTAGACTAGACACGGCATATTCATTTAAAAATAACCCCAACACAATTTTGGTTTGGTTCACATGCACATTTATGAAAAGGCCCACGCATTATGTCGCAATGCGAAATGGGCACTGTGCATTGCGTTTTACCTTTTGTTGGTCTATTTTGCTTCTCAGCTATGCTGGGCAAGTTCATTTTTTCAATCACAAAAATAACCGAGTTCCAAATATTTAAATTTGAATTATGTCCATATTACAACTCCTCTGACAACAAATTTTCCGTGGTTTCGCTTACGAGTTTGAACGCTTGTACAAGGAGTTTAAACAGAGTTGGGTTGTTAAGTTCATCTCTATATTTGTGACGTACGCTACGTGGCGTTATTTTTAAAATGAATTTAACTAGATAGGGCTAATCTAGTATAATACATCAATGGCTAAAATAGTTAATTTGGGAGGTGGTTTTGGGTACCGCCACTCCGGGAACTATTTGTTAGACAAACAACACCTCTACCATAGGACACCCCAAGTGGTTCGCTACATTTGGTGACTTCGCATGGGTGCCCGGGTCGTGTGGTGAGGTTTGTCCGGGTCATACTGTCAGACTGGTTGAGGGAGACCTTTTAACCTCTCTGGCAGGACTCTCTCGGAACTTCGACTGGCACGGAAGTTGGAGATTACCACCAATTTCCTACACACCCTTCATGCCTTTTTCCTTCCCAGAACTTCCTCTTTTTATTTTAATTTTTTTTTATTAGTGTCTATTTAATAAGGTTTTATAGGATTTACATTATATAAAAATCTAAAATATTTCATTCATATAGTTTCTTCTTAGTCCTCCTCACTAGGTAGTCCTGTGCTGAGGCGGACTGGTGGATTTTTTTGATTTTCTGTTATTTAGTTTCTATGATGTTTTTAGTACATTTTCTAGTATGTCTGCATTAATTTCTTTCACCCATGTTTTGATTTTTTCCTTAAGCTTATTTATCTTTTCTATCTTTTTCAAACTTGGAGGAAGGATGTTGTAAAGTTTGGTTGCCAGATATATGTGGTTTCTTTGGCCAAAACTTGTCTTGAATTTTGGAACATCTCGTACCTATATACCTTTTTGAGGCTCTTGTATCATGTATCCGAGTTTCATTAGGAGATTTTCTGTTTTTAAAATGATGTTTTAAAATATTCTTGGCAAATATTTGTTTTAAATTTAGAATGTCAAAACACTTGAAAATATCTTTTGAGGGGTTTCTGATGGGTAATTTTAGTATGGTTTTTATAATGCTTGTTCAGGATCTTGACTTCACTCTCCTGACAGAGCAATCCGGCGTGGTGAGTCACCAGATTCCAAGGAAGTATGACTGGAGTAAGTCTTCAATAATAACTCCAGCTCTCGAATAGTGGTCTTTATTTTAACAATAAAAAAGACCCGTAGGGCAGCTCATGTAAGGTGAGCCCAATATTGCTATCTCTCTCCGCGGTTTTATTAACCACATGTAAGTGAAAACCTGGCAGCTCCGCCGTTTTGCCAAAACGACCGCCCAAGACGGATGGTAACAAGAGAAGAACGATTAAATCCGTGGCAATACGAAATTGCCCCGGCAATCGCTAACACAAAAATAAATGTTGCCACACCCATAGGGTGACAAGCACCAATATTAATATTTCAGTACCTGAAATCTTAACATATTCCCGCCCCAAAACGAGTATTAAGGAATAGTCGTTTTTCATAAAATAATGTAGGAAGAGATTGCAACATTGGTACTCAGAATTTACCCAACAGGTTCACATACAAAAATAAACAATATTCAATACATGGATATCAAAATAATAACAAAAAACTTAACAACGTATATAACCCTATGTCAGACTTGACATTAAAAAATAAAAGTCTAATAACGTAGAAACTTCTGGTGCGCTGCACCCACTTATGAGAAAATATCTTATCACTTGGCACTGTTGAGCCTGACGGCATTTTGATTCACACATAACATCACTTTTAGTGTTGTAATTGGTTCTTAATCCAGGTTGGAGGAAGGATCCTCCTTAGGAAGTAGACAGAGCTGTGTCACGGCTCTTTTGGTGACACCTCTGGCCGTCCTCAAGGAGACGATGCGGACGCGTCCGTCTTGACCAGGGTGGATCTCCGTCACTCGCGCCATCCTCCAGTACTGCGGAGGTAGTTGGTTGTCTTTGATGATGACCATGTCACCAGGCTGTAAACTGCGTTGACGTCCTTCTTGCCATTTGACTCGGTTCTGCAATTCTGCTAGGTATTCCCGGCTCCATCTGTGCCAAAAAGATTGAACAACGGTAGACATCTTTTGGTAAATATTAAGCCTGTTTGTAGGCAGATGATGGATATCAAGCTCAGGCAATGCTAACAGGTTGTCGCCAATAAGGAAGTGTGAAGGAGTGAGTGCGTTTAAATCATTTGGATCTGATGATAATGGAGTCAGAGGACGGGAATTTAAACAAGCCTCAATCTGTATCAGTATGGTATTCATGCCTTCGTATGTCAAAACAGTTGACCGCATTGCCTTTTTTAAATGTAACTTAGTCATTTTAACTGCACTTTCCCAAAGTCCACCGTGATGCGGTGAGCGGGGAGGCAAGAAACTCCAGCTAATATTCTGCTGGGCTAAAAAATTATGGATTTCCTTATCAGATGCCTTCAAAAAATCAAATAGTTCAGTAAGTTCCCTATAACTACCTGTAAAGTTAGTTCCATTATCACTAAAGAGTCGTGAGGGTTTACCCCTCCTAGCTATAAATCTTTTCAATGCATTCATAAATGCCATTGAAGTTAAATTAGTCACTAATTCTAGGTGAATTGCCTTCGTTGAAAAACAAATAAATAAACATATGTAAGATTTTACACTCTTGGCATTTCTGGTTAAACCAGACTTAATTAAAATTGGACCTGCATAATCTATGCCGGTTACATAAAATGGTCTTTGGATTCTGAATCGGTCAGCAGGAAGGTCACCCATGAGCTGGCGACACTCGCGCGGACGGACTCGGAAACATACAATACATTTATGCAGTGCTCGCTTTACTGCGTTTTTACCAAATATTGGCCAAAACCGTAAACGCAGTAATGCGAGCAGAGCATTACATCCTAAATGCAAATTCTCATAATGCAGATGGGTTATTATTAAGTCAGTCAACTTATGATTTTGTGGTAACAAAATTGGATGTTTTTGAGAGACCGAGGTAATATCAGATTGTGATAGTCGACCTCCAACACACAATAACCCATCCTGCATAAAAGGATTTAGTGCCTTTACCTTGCTCCGCCTAGATACAAATCTTCCATCACTCAAAGAGGCTATTTCATCACGAAATGCGAATCGCTGAGCGTTCAAAATCAATACATGCATGGCATGTTCCAGTTCGATTACAGAAAGCTCGTCGACCCGCATCGGTTTTCGTTTAGAACAGTTATGTATGAAACGTAACATATAAGCAACTACGCGCCTCAGTCGTCTTAATGAAGAATAATTATTAAATATTTCCCAATCGACAGGACTACTAGTAACCAAAACTATCCTCGCCGTTTCTGGCAACTCCGTGGGAGTATCAAATGTAGTAAATGAAACGTCATTACCTAGCTGGTGCAGACAACGTATTGATAAATAAGGCGAAGGAGCCAAACCATATGTCACCGTGTTTAGCGTATAATGTTTCAAACAATCCTCCGCATCCCTTTTCCATAATATACGTTGGTAATTTCTGTGTTCCGGGTTGATATTAATTTGGCGGTACATCTTTGCAATATCTGCGGTGACTGCATATTGATGTTTTCTGAAAAATACCAAGTGACAAAATATATCATTTTGAATGGTGGGCCCAATCATTAGAGCGCGATTCAAAGAAATCCCTCGAGCGGGTTTAGCCGACCCGTCAAAAACAACACGAATTTTAGTAGTTGTGCTTGCTTCTTTAAATACAGCGTGATGTGGTAAATAATAAGTAATTTCATCGCGTTTTGGAGGTTCACATTCAGTCATGTGACCTAACGCAAGATACTCATCAATAAATTCCGAGTATTGTTCCTTTAAACTAGGTTGTCTTAAGAATTTCCTTCCCATTGACGCTAATCTACCTTTAGCAATACTAAATGAATCTCCTAATTGAGATAGGTTAGATTTAAACGGTAAGTTGACTACAAATCTACCGTTTGCATCGCGTTTATGCGTGCCTTCGAAAATCCTTTCACATTCACTATCTTCCAGAGAGTGATGCTTACTATTTTCGGTTTCTTCAACCTTCCAAAACCTTTCTATTTGGTTCTGCAAAGAATTTAATGAAATATGACAAACTTTAACTGGCCTCGTATTATGACGACTCTGTACAGCTCCTGATATTATCCAGCCTAGCTCCGTTCGATGCAATGTAGGTTTACCCTTTCCTAACTGTATCTGATCCGTACGAAGCACCTGCCAGAAAACCTCTGCTCCGATCAGCATATCAATAGAAGCTGGCTGGTAAAACTGCGGATCAGCTAACCGGACACCGTCTGGAATGTTCAACATTTTTGGGTTAATCACGGTCTGTGGAAGATTGCAAGAAATCTCATCTAATACCAAACAAGATATTTCATCCTCGTATTGAGAACATAATGATTTAAATTTAATGTCAACTGTTTCCTTTACATGAATTAAATTATTATGCAAACCTGAAACAGGTATGTTCAATTTTGTACAATGCAAATTTAATCTCTTACAAGTATCCTTTGTAATAAAATTAGACATTGAACCTGAATCCAAAAGTGCGCGTATTTTGTGTGTTCCACCGTACGCGTCTTCTATTTTTACTATTACGGTAGATAGTAAAATTTCTCGCCCGTTCATGTCGCTATGACACGCTAAATTCACTGGTGCCTCCGACTGACCCTTGCCAGTTGAAGTACCCGCTTGTACATTATCAGTATTGATATGTAACAGAGTGTGATGTTTTCGATCACAAACACTGCATTTTTCCTTCCACCTGCACACCTTTGAAGGGTGCCCCGGTTTTAGGCAGTTATAACATAAATTTCTCTCTGAAACGAACTTTCTTCGTGCCGCTGGTGCTTTGTTAACAAATATTTTACAAGAATAAATGAAATGGCTGTCATTACACAGCATACAATTAACGTTGCTTGACGCTAACGTAACCTTGTTCGTAGAATTCCTTTCCTTAAAATTAAAAAACTTTGGTTTTGTTGCAACTGGTTCCGCTTTCTGTTGCATTCCATCATTATCACCTTGGATAGTTTCCAGGATCTGCGACCTTTGTGAAATAAAATTGCTAAACTGCTCGAACGTAGGATAAATTTTATCGCACTCCATGGATTCCCACAGGCTACGTGTGTGATTATCTAACTTTGAGGTTAGAATATGTATAATTAATGTGTCCCAATGTTCTGTTGGAAGCTTTAAATTATGTAAAGCTCTCAAATGAATGTTTGCTTGATCAATTAAATTTCGCAATTCATGATGATTCTGTCGTTTTAACGGTGTAACATTAAATAAGAAATTCAGATGTCTATTTGCAATAAGTCTGACATTTTCGTATCTTGAAATAAGCATCGTCCAGGCTGCAGTATAATTATCCCCGGTTATTTCTAGAGAACTAATCAAATCAAGTGCGTCTCCGGACACATAACTAATAAGGTAATGAAATTTCTGAACATGATTTAATTTACTGTTATCATGAATTAGGGCAATGAACGAGTTTTTAAAAGTCAACCATTTATGACTATAACCTGAAAAAATTGGTATTGATATTGGTGGTAAATTCACAGATGTATTCGGGACATTTTCAATCTTCTTAAATTTTGATAATATTTCCTGTCCTAATGCAATTAAATTAAAATATGTACCTTCAAAATTATCCCTCGCGTCATGATCTTCTGATTTATTCAATAAATCAATCTCCAGCTGAATTTTGGAGAATTCTATCAGAGAAGGTTTGATGGCATCTAATCTCGACGACAATACGCTGGGCCTAATATCATTTTCGTTGCTTAAATAGGTTTCAAATCTCGTTAATGAACCTTTCAACACCCCGCGCTGTCTAACCAACTTGTCGAGTTCCATTTTTTAGAAACGAATACCACAATAACCTGATTTAAAACAATACACAACTCGAAACGGCAGCTTGACGTTTGACGTGAAAAAAAAAATAATACTATGGATTATAAAGAAACCGATTACAATACTATGGCATGCAAATTGCAAAGACAGCTTGCAAACGCGTGGCTAGATATGTACGTAGGCAAAAGCAAAGTTATTCGGCAGAATACAACAATAAAAATTATTATCACCAACAATTTTATGCTATTTTGAAAGCATCTGATTATGAACACCCGAATATAATTCGATATAATCAATACGAAATAATGTGGCATCTACACAGATTTTTAGCTTTTTTAAATGGAATTTGAAAGGACAATGAAAGGAAGGCTACAACCTGATTTGCTGTGCATGCGAGCGTCGTGATGAGGCTCGCTTGATCAATCCAATGATGGTGATGAGGACGCCGACTGGACCACTCCCGATGATGATGAGGCCCGACTGGACCACTCCAAATAATGATCTTCCGTCTCAAATGGATCAATCCAAATAATAATCATCCGGCTCTTGAATGACCAATGTTCAGGATCTTGACTTCACTCTCCTGACAGAGCAATCCGGCGTGGTGAGTCACCAGATTCCAAGGAAGTATGACTGGAGTAAGTCTTCAATAATAACTCCAGCTCTCGAATAGTGGTCTTTATTTTAACAATAAAAAAGAAAAAGACCCGTAGGGCAGCTCATGTAAGGTGAGCCCAATATTGCTATCTCTCTCCGCGGTTTTATTAACCACATGTAAGTGAAAACCTGGCAGCTCCGCCGTTTTGCCAAAACGACCGCCCAAGACGGATGGTAACAAGAGAAGAACGATTAAATCCGTGGCAATACGAAATTGCCCCGGCAATCGCTAACACAAAAATAAATGTTGCCACACCCATAGGGTGACAAGCACCAATATTAATATTTCAGTACCTGAAATCTTAACAATGCTCTTTTGAGCAATATCTAAGTGGTTAATATTATTTGCTGTAGCAGATCCCCATACTAGAATTCCATACTCAAGACGGGAATGAACTAAAGCATAAAATACTTTTTTTATGTCTTTCCTAGGTAGTATGTTTCTTAGGTTTTTGAAGAAATATACAAGTCTCGTAAGCTTTTTAGTGAGTTCATTTATGTGTATGTCCCATCTAAGGTTCTTCTTCCCTCCCTAAAAAAACCTTCCACACAGCATCTCCAAAGATGATATCGGCCCTGAGAGGAATTATCCTTCTTAGAGTCTCATGTGTGAAGCTAATATAAATAAATACCTATATCAAAAAAGTACACAGTCGCGACTTATTTTTTGAGCATATTTTGAAAATTTTGACTTAAGGTTTGGTGGTACAATAAATCAGATATAAATGTATGGAGTGCCTTTATTATTTATTCATATTAATAATATTTTAAATTACAATCCAAAATAGCAAAAGTCATATTTTTGTTACGTTTACAAAAATATGTACCTTTTACGATCCAAAAGATTAATCTTATAAGTAATAATGTCAATTAAAGAACCTTGAAACTTGAAGAATAAATTGATGAACTCAAAAACATATACATTATGATTATTTATGTTGTGGTAAATTGTTAAAATGTTAGATTTCTAATATTTGTTTTGCAGAGACAAGAAAAACTTAATTTGGCTCTCCTGGGGAATTGATATTTTGATTTAAGACCTTTTCCCCCATGAAAGAATTTTTAAAGTGTATTGGATCTTCAAGAACACCAAATAACATTTCAAATAAACACGACAAACAAAAAAGTTTTGGAAACTAGGTTTCATTCCACTCTTAATGTTGGAGTTGATTGTATGGCGATGGATGAAATAAATTTAATTAACTCCCAGTGTAATCTACAATTCTGTATCTTTTTCATCGAGCTACATAGTTGAAACTTGTTTTCATCGTGAAACAGTGTATTTGGAGAAAGAAACTTGATGTAGAGATCAAAATAGTCCAAGAGTAACATTGTGATATGATGTATTGTATTCCTAGGTTCCTAATAGAAAGGAAATTGTTATATGGTGTATTGTATTCCTGGGTTCCTTATGGAAAGGAAATTGTTACATGATGTATTGTATCCCTGGGTTCCTAATGGAAAGGAAATTGTCGTATGATGTATTTTATCCCTGGGTTCCCAATGGAAAGGAAATTGTTTCATTATGTATTTTATCCCTAGGTTCCTAATGGAAAGGAAATTGTTATATGATGTATTTTATCCCTAGGTTCCTAATGGAAAGGAAATTGTTTCATGATGTATTGTGTCCCTAGGTTGCTAATGGAAGGGAAATCGTTTTGTGATGTATTGTACAGGCTAAGTCCTAGTGAGGTTGATTTTTATGTGAAAAAAAAGTGTTTTATGTATAGTGAGATGCAATAAATAAATAAATGATGTATTGTATCCTTAGGTTCTTAATGTAAGGAAAATTGGTTCGCTGGATTCCCAAAAACAACTTTTAAATACATCGATCTGAATTTCTTTTTTGTTTTCGTGAATGATTGCACACCTTAGAAGTGGAAATTAACCAACTTCCCGACATCAACCATTAACTTTTAGCGGTATACATCCAAATACAAGCGCGCGCACACGAATTCGGATGACATGGTATAATAAATGTACAACAGTTAATATACAAAATAAATATCGGTCCTACACAATTAGAATATGGCTTAGGTGTTCTGCACAAGAGTCTCAACAGCTCACAAACGTCTGGAGCCAGTGAACCTGTGGCATATCCAATTGGAGTATGTTGTGAGGCTGAAGGTAGTAGGGAGGGGAGAGAAATGGGGAAGAGAAAGAGGAGACGAAGAGGTGGTCTTTCACTAGGGCGATACTGAGAGTATGACTCCAGTTCCTGTGTAGGAAAGTTCAATCCTCAGTCAAACCACACAAAAATATTTTTAACCGTTTGAGTGCCGAAAAAATTCATACAGTTGCTTGTAAAATGCCACCAAAAAAACATTATTTTTTATGAAACTATATATTTTTTTTAAATCCCATAAATTCTTTGAATTTTCAAGGATTTCGATGATTTTTTCGGTGTTTTATTAAAGAATATTGGTTTAGAATCACGCGGAGGAGAATCCCGAAGTCCAGGCGTTTCGAAAAAATGAGAATTTTACGTACAGACGTACGCGCGAATCAGAACACGACTGACGCAATCGACGGAAATCGACGATCGGCAATCTTCGTTAAAACACGAATCGACGAAAATCGACGGTTGGCACCCAAACGGTTAAATACATTTTAACCGTTTGGGTGCCAATCGTTGATTTTCGTCGATGGACAAACGCATTCGCCGCCAATATCTAGACAAACCTTTAAAAAATAAAATAAAATACTGTTGTTTTTTACGGGTTGATCATTAACTTGCCTTAGATGAGCACATGAAAACATTTTCCATCAATGTATTCGGAAGGCAAAACACCGTGAACGAAACAATTTTGTTAGTTATAATTTAAATTTTATATATATATATATATATATATATATTTATTATTATGTTTGTTTATTGCTAGAGTAATACCGACGATTTACAAAACTCATTGTAGTTGATTTAGGTATGGATCACTCTTATGTACTTTATTTATTTATTTATTTATTTATTTACTAAACGCCATAAAAGGCTTTTACAGTAATGTGAAACATTGGATTATAAGTACACAGTTCAGGGCTGTCAGAGACTTGACAATTAGAAATAGCATTTTTCATTAAAATAATACATCCACAAGCAGTTTTTATTGATGCTATACATATACATTTCACATATATGTATATATGTGGAATGTATATGTATAGAACACCATATATATGTTACACATAAAGAAGAACACAACAGTCAGTATGATGCAGTACAAACAGACATTTAACATTTCACAAACATATCAGTTACATTCACAACCAAGTATTTTTGCCTTGATGCAAGACGGTGAGGTTTTGAAAATATCAAAAAGGTCTGTATACGTGTTGGCAGTGCGGTGAAAACGCGCCAACGGTGAATGATACAAATAGTTAGTGCTATTATTGTCATTATGGAAAAGATGGTGGAGTCGAGTTGATTTAACAGGGACACGAAAATTTATAACACTTAACATTTGAGGGCAGTCTGTGAGATTGTTCAGTAACTTAAAAAGTATAAGAATGTCATTAATAGTTCGCCGGGTAGAAAGAAGTGGTAGATTTAGACCAGACATTAATGTATTATAGCAGATATCAATTACAGGCTGTCTCAATTTGAATTGAACGTATCGAAGAAATTTTCTTTGTACTTTCTCCAAGCGGTGTAAGTTACAGGTATAAATCGGAGACCATACAGGAGATGCATATTCTAGGTGCGATCTCACAAGAGAGCAGTAGAGTAATTTAATTGACTCAATGTTTTGAAAAGTCCTTGTGTTACGCATTACAAAACCTAGAATTTGCATGGCCTTATTGGAAATTGTTTCACAGTGACGATCAAAGGTAAGTTTTCTGTCAAAAATAACACCAAGGTCTTTGATAAATGGTACTAATGCAATTTCATTATTGTTAATTGAATACGATATGGTTATTGGAGTCCGTGAACGGTAAAAACACATGTGGAAACACTTTATATTTTTACTTGTTACTTGTTACTTTTACTTTACTATTTGTACTTATATATTTTTTAAAGGTTTGTCTAGATATTGGCGGCGGATGCGTTTGTCCACCTAATACGTGACGGGCCGAATCGGGGGAGACTAGTTGATGGAGTCCTTTTGACCTCTCCAGCCGGAGTCTCTCCACCCATCGCCTTGCACCCCAATGGGAAGGGATGGATCCATAGTCCGTCACTCCTGGACACATTAACCCCCGGATTCCACCAAGCCCTCATAATTTTTCTTTCTCAGAACATCGTATCCTTATTTTTCTTAAAAGACCCACTACACAGCATCCCCAAAGATGAGATTGGCCCTGAGGGAAATTATTATTCCCAAGGTATCCTGTGTGGGGTTTATTGAAAAAAAAAAATTTATATTAAGTAATAAATGTTGCTGAAACACCAAAATAGTAAATATTTGTAACAAACTCAATATTTACTGTTTAATGGTTCGTTAAACACAAATCGTCAAACACATTATTTGATTTAATTGTTTCATTCACACAAAGCAGGGATAAATAACACAAGCACTGTTCCCAATATATCCCTCTTTTTTCATGTTTACAATATTCAATTCCCTACTGTGTAATATGCAATTATTTAGCTCGATGGTGTGTAATGCAGCATTCATTGCGTGATTAAAAGCATTGCAAACTTACTGGTAAATATTAGCTGTGTGTTTGAATGATTGAGCGAGATTATCGCGGATTACGGATTGATTGATTGACCTTAGAACACGGTACGTAAGGTCACATTGTTTTCAAAAAATGTAAAAAATAAGGTACTTTATGCGCGAACAACTCTTATTATCCTTCATAGGTACCTACCTGAATGATATTCGTAATAATTTATCTTCTCCCTTGCCGTTCTTTCTAAACCTGTTCTACGACAATTTTTTTGAATAATTGCAAATTCACTTTGTGGTATCATTTTAATTCTTCTTCTTTATGTGCCGTATCAGGTCCCCCCGACGTTGGCGATCACTCTATAAAATGTCTCTTTGTCTTGCGCTGCCCGGAATAGCTCCTCCACACTTCTAATGCCGGTCCACTCTCGTATATTTCGCAGCCAAGACATTTGTCTCCTAATTTAATAATTTGTATAATATTATTTAATAAGTAATTGTATATAATTATACGATTCTCCCGATGAAGAAACCAATGGTTTTGAAACATGATGTTTCTTTTCAGTATACGTTGGTTTATATAAAATTATTTATTTTATTTGAACATTCTCTTATATAGATGAGGCGTCAACCAGACAAATCAACGCAATGACAATTCAGCACACCTTTAAAAAGTAATATAAAATCATGAAAAGTGATAAGTGAAAAAACTCGTTTAAAAATGTCACGTAGGTTAGGTTTAAATGCTAGTTTTTTAATATTTTTAATGCTTTTATCACCTTTTAAAGAATTGTCATTGTTGAAGATAATATTAGCGATTTCTGAACGAAAATCTGAAACAGGAAAATCAGAAAAGGATACGGTCACATCTAGGACTCAAACCCAGGATCCTTGCCTTGCCGGGTCACTGTATGTATAGATGTGACCGTATCCTTTTCTGTTTCAGATTTTCGTTCAGAAATCGCTAATATTATCTTCAACAATTTAATATTACAATTTAAGGTTTTATTCAATAAAGTTTTACCAAAAAATAAAAATTGTTATTGTGTTGAATTATCATAAAACCGTCGAAAAATAAAAAGGTAGTTATTTTTATTTTTAATTTGCATTAAACAGTCTATATGCATTCATATTTGTCAGTGTTAGGAATATTTATATCGTTGACAAATAAAATAATGTCACGCGTAAAATGAATTATTATACAATTGACACATAAACTAACCACATTTATAATACGCAAATAAAGCAAAATGAATATTGTCACACTGTGCAAACTTGGTTTTACAATACTTTACTTGAATTTTCAACCACAACATTAAACAAAACTTGAAAATCAAACAATTTTGAAATATTGCTTTGTCAATATGAAAATCAAACAATTTTGAAATATTGCTTTGTCAATATGAAAACCATTAATTTATAAATGTTGTGTCAATTGCTATTTATTTGATTAGTTGGTTCCTGTTAAATTAGCATCAAACTGCAGGGAGTAGAATTACAAAATTTCTGCATAATTTAGCCGTATTTTCCTAGACTAATTATTAGCACTGTTTTACTATATTTTTTTACCTTTGGATTTTATCTAAATTTCTTCAAATATAAATATAAATAAATATCTAATTTTCTGAATGTATTTCAATTGAAATTTAAAAAATGTGTAAGTAATATTTCAATAATCGTAATTAAGTAGTGCTCGTTAAATAATATTGGAAACCTGTTTTGAAAGAATTTTTTTTTTACTATAAATTAAGCATTTGACCTACAGACTTTAGACAGGCAATAATTCCATGTTAATGAATTAAAACTAACTTTATTAATTGAATAAATTTTGATGGAACATATTATTTATGGTAGTGTGTAAGAAGATAATTTCCCTCGGGCCTACATCATCTCTAGGTATGCTGTGTGGTAGGTCATTTTGAGGAAATGCAAGGGTGAACTAGGTTCTGGAAGAAACTCATGTTGTAGGGGAGAGGAGTCGTAAAACCGACCCGTTTTCATATGACAAATGTCAACTGTGAGAAAGGTCAACCTTTGAAAAAATATATATATCTCCAGACAATTAATGGTTCTTACCGATAGCATGATGTTATCGGGCAGATAATTCTCATACTTATGTCTTATCAACTTTTTCTAGTCCTATTTTTAATGTCGTTTGTCTGTAAATTTGTTTATGCGTTCCATCTCTGTTTTGTAAAATCCACTTTCAAGCAATTCATCATGCAAGCATTGCTTTTACCAAATGGCTTATTTTGACTATGTTTCATTAAAGATTATTTTTTTTAAATGTGGAATCTTCGTGTTTATTTCGAACTTTATATTCAATTTTTTTCGATACTTTGGTACCTACCAGACTGAAGAAAGTTTGAAGTTTGACGATTTTTCGAGCAAAACGTACAGTTCTGAATTTTAAATGAAATATTCTAAGGTTTACATGATTTTAGAAGAAATTTTGAATTTAATTTTAAAATAATTAGATTCATACTTTTTGGGCGCGAGGTGTACTATTCAAAGAATTACTAGTTAGTTACGGCCCCGTAGTAAGCGTTTGAAAGGGAGATATGTAATCACGAACGTTAGCGAGAGCACGCTAATATTGAAAAAACGAAATTAAATAAGCGAAATATTTCATAAACACTACTTTTTTGAAAAAAAGCTAAAATTTCTCGGCAATTGCTTTAGTTGCATTTAAAGATACACTGAATTTTTTCATGCCTATAAAATATTAAATAACAGAATAAAACGTGTTTTTAATAATTTGCATAGCTTACTTTGCGATTTTTTTGTATTGATCGATTTTTTTATAATTAACGTTTCGGAATAACAAATGTATAGATATTATCTTCAAAAATAAAATACATTTTTTTTTACTAAAAAACTTAAAGAGTCAAAGAGAAACTTGTTATAAATCGGTGAGAATTTGGAATTCGGAGGCTTCATTTATCTAAGGTCTTAAGTCTTATATTATGATTATGTGGGTATATTAGTTATAGGGGGGCTGATAATTTAAGTATGGTTTTTTTGAGGTTTTGGAACAATTCGAGGAAGTGTTGCTTGTCATGAGTGTAATTAACAACAGTAAAGTTGTGTATGTATTTACATGTATTTTTGCAACAGCCTGTTGTGCTGAGCATCCACGAAGGTTCAGTAATATTCGCGGAAGTTTAAGCATTAATGAAATGTGAAAAGAACTTTTATTGATCATGCGATAATTTTATGCTATTAAGGTAGGTTAGGCAGTGTTTATGTGCATGTTATTGTAAGTGTTGATTTTAGGTATAATTTTACGCTAGTAATGTAGGTTAGGCAGTGCTTATGTGCATGTTATTGTTAGTGTTAGTTTTAGGTATAATTTTATGCTAGTAAGGTAGGGTAGGCAGTGTTTATGTGCTTGTTATTTCTTGAGTTGGTTTTAGGCTAAGAACAATGCTCTTCTTTTACGTGCTTTTCGAAAACACGTGTTTTTTTCGTTTTGGCGAACGTAATAATAAAAATCATGCTGACGCAGTCATTTAGGGGCTTAGTGATGAAATGATTTATTTGAATTCTGCGCAAGATTTCTAACTGCTCCTATCCGCGTAGATTAATTTAGATCATGGCATCCTCAATTGAGGTATCTTGTAAGGATGAACTGAGAAAAGAATGGAAGGAGATTGTAGGTCTTCAGATTTCACCAAAAACAGCTTTTTCAAGCACCTTTCAAATCTTCCACAAGAGCAAATCTTCCAAAACAAAACAAAAATATAATTTAAGAAAAAATTGACGGCATAAGTAAATAAATAATTATCGTTCTGACAGAGTTACTAAATCCAAATGATTCCTTTAATATTAAATAATGTGTTCGTCTCTCCGCTTTAAGCAATTCTGCCTTCAAACCTATCAGAACTTATGTTCATTTCGTTTGGGATGGTTTTAACTTGTCGCGCGTGGTAGATGGAATAAATGTAATGCATAAAGAAGGAACGCGCCGACTGAAAATCCTTTTATTCAAATTTTCATTTTCGTTAAAGTCGTAAAACAGCCGTAAGACAGACGTGCAATCATACTCCTTTAGAACCATTCACATAGAAAACAGCTCTCCAAAAAAAATCCCTTGAAATATGTTTTATTCCATAAATTGGCGAAATATTACAACGATTTAATGAAATATTTAAATATATAAAACACATAATAATAACATTCTTCTACATATATAAAAACAGATTATTTGTTCAACTTCGTTTCGATTTTGTATTTGTATACTGTTCTTCATCAACAATAGATAAATCGTGATATTATATATATAATTTTTTTGGTCATAAACACAATGATGACCATCCTCCGATAGACAAGCTTCTTTAATTGGTGAAAATTTATGAATGATTCATTAAAATGAATAAATTTAAATCAAAATTAAGTTTCAACCACCATAATGTGGCATATAATGCCAATCCGTGTTTCTGTAATCGTAACACATATTTACCTCCTTACTAAAAAACTTGTTTTAAATTCAAATGATTAATGAATGGTTGTTTATCACTTGTATAAACTTAATACACGCTCAAGGGGGATGATATTTAAAATAAAATTAAAAATACGTCTTAAAAAAGGCATTTTAATGTGTGCATTTATTGTTATCTACTATATCAGAGAAATTTACTTCTGTAAAGTAGAAATTGTTTTCGCATTTGAGCTCAGAAATCATGTTATTTGCAAATCTTGGTCGATGATTCAAAATCTTGAATCTCGATTGCGGAATTTTAGTTATCATAAATTCACCCCAGTGCGTTTCATCAAAACTATTTTCAGCTCATATTATTGTATGTTTTTATTATATGTAGAAGAGTGTCTTTATCGGGCGGGTGGTGCGAGGATTTGATTTTTATTCTGCGATTGATGAAATTTGGCACGTTTGACTTTCAAAATTAGAGGAAGGTCACCATCAATATAAGATTCCTAAAAACCACCCCGATCCCATTTTTTCAGCCCAAAGCAGAATTTTTATAATTATTGACGAAATTTTGCCTGCTTGAAATTTAAAACAAGATGAACATTAGTAACCACATCTGATTTTGAAAGAATCTGCCCAAAGCGAAACGCTTTTGCTGGTTTTAATATAAAATCAATGTCATGACACCACGTGTGCTTTGTTGCGAATATTTTCTTGAAAGAAAAACCGATCGACTGATATTTTTATTACCAATTTAGCAGACAGAATGATACTCCCAGTATCGCCTTGGTGAAAGACCACTATTCAAATCAAAACATTGTTTGAACTGACTTTGGCGTGTAAAATGATTGAATCTGAATCGCCAGGTACCTTCTGACCTTCATCTTTCCCATCTCTAATCCTTCTCAATTCTCTCTGACCTCACAAATTACCCAATTGGGTATGCCATTGACCCACTGGCTATAAAAAAAGTGAATATAAATATTCACTTTTTTGTAAATAAAATACCAATCATCTCCATTCCACGAGGTAAGTTAAAACTAGTTCTCATATTACATTATGGTCGTCTCCTTTTGTCAATTCATCGCTTCATATCCTTGCACGCTGACTAAAGCACTAGAAATGCGATGAAAGCAAACTGCCAACCTAGCATTTCAAGGCAATATCTCTAATTAAGCAATGGATGGATTCAACTGTGTTCATGTCAAATAATATTCATACCGCATTTGTGAAATTAAACTATTTGAGCTTTTTGAAAGATTTTAACAAAGTTCTTTTCCAATAATGTAACTAACTGTAATAAGATTTATAATGTAAAAAACCCGTTAGAGACACTGCTAAAAAGCAGTTTATCGAGACTTTTTTCCCTTGTATTTATTTAAATAAAAGTGTGTAATATATAATAATATATATTTTTTAAATGGGCTTTTTGCATCCATTTTCGACACAAATCTCATTTACACATATAAACCGCTGTACTTGAGAGAACGATTGTTGTATTCCGGTAATTCTAGAAACCTACCTTGTTCATAATATGAATAATATTGTTCATGTACTTCTCTCGCGGTCCGCGCGGGCTGCAGATCGTTGGCCGCTTCCGCAGAATCCAAATCACCGCAATACACGCTGATCACCAGGCTCTCAAAACGCATTAAACTATTTGTGGGCCATGCCGTCAATATATAATAAACAATAATCCACTCCGCTTTCCGCAAAGAAAAGCAGTGAAAATAATCAATAACGAGAAGAAAGATATTCTACAAAATACGCGATGAGGCCTCATCGCTTTTATTATTATTTATCCTTTATTTATAAATTCATCATCAAATGGTCCTCCGATACATAATTACACATCAGACTTTGACAAATTTATGTGAATGGATTTATGAAAACAAATTTAAGTCAATTAAACAGATACGAGTACCTAGGTCATAAATAACTGATGATATTACAATATTAAAATTATTATTTTTGTAACACACGACAAATGGCTTTTTTACCGACTTAATCCGAAATAAATATTATAGAGCAGTGCACCAACTACCGCATGCAAAGGTTAAAGCCCAGCTACACTACTCGCGAAGTTGATCGAAGTTGACCTAATACGATAGTGTGGGCACGAACTTCGCTTCGCTTCGGGCATCTTCGCTTCGCTTGGCCCGACTTCCGATTGTTGTCGGTAAATGCGCCCGAGTCAAAGGACTCGAAGTTCGAACACGAAGTGTCTGCCCACACTACTCGGTTCACTTCAGTTCGCTTCGAGACGTCGTGTTTGGTGGTTGTGCGTGCGCAGAGTCATAGTGACTATACGTAATAAAATATGGCTTCTACACTGTGGTCACAGGACCTAATTTTTTTGTTCCTAGAAACACTCCAATCCGAGGCGGTTATTTGGGACCCAATTGAAAGGGACCATAAAGATAACTAACTAACCATCACGCCGTTTCCCCGCAGGGGTAGGCAGAGAGGACGGACCGCCAAACAACTCGGTCTTGGCACACACTCCTTGCCTCATTCACATTCATACATCGTCTCATACATACTCTTCTATTATTCTGACTCTTGACATGGCCCGACTCGAGTATCTGATTCACTTGATCGTGCCATGTCTTCCTCGGGCGTCCCCGACTTCTGCTACCATTCACATTTGCATCATATACCCTCCTTTTTTTATATTTTTTTTATAGTGAATACCTCACAAGAGTCCCAACTGCTCCCGTCTGGAGCCAGTGAGACTATGGCATCCCCAATTGGGGGATGTTGTGAGGCTGAAGGTAAGTGGGGAAGGGAAAGAGGAAGGTGGGGAAGTACCTGGCTATTCAGATCTAGTCACTAAACACGGCTAAAGCCATTTGGAGCAACGTTTCAATTCTGAATGGTGGTCTTACACCAGGGCGATACTGGTAGTATCTTCCACTCTGGAACGTGCCGCAAATATACTATATATTATTTTAATTATTAATTGTGAAATAACACAAATTAATCAAATAAAATTTATTTGCGCACGCCGGGTTCGAACCCGCGACCTTCGGAATGGTAGTCCAATGCGTTACCACTGGACTATGCCGGCCGTCACACTCCTATCTTCGCTCATTCGCTCTACATGCCCAAACCATCTAAGCGTCCCTTTCTTAATCTTACTCATTACGCTTACATCAGCCTTGCACTCTTTGCGGATCTCCACATTCCTCACACGATCAAACATGGTTTACAAATTATCCAATTATTATTATTATTATTATTATACGCCTCAGGGATCTCATTTCAACAGCATTTAATCTAATTTCATCCTTTATTTGCCACTTGAACGTCCATGTTGCCTAGTGCACGGACTCCGAGAGACTGAGCTACTCGCGAAGTTGCACGAGTGTGTGGGCACGCACTTCGGACTTCGGCTAACTTCGTCGAGGACTTCGTCGAAGCGCCGAAGCGAGTAGTGTAGCGGCCGCTTTATGTTAGCCACACTGTTCGCGATGTCGCTAACACGTTAATTGTTACCGAGTGCACAGGTAGGACAGTGAGTGATACGGCACCCAAAGAATGCCCGCTGCATTTATTCCCCGGCGGGATGATGAGTTCTACATGGCGACGCCTGTGGCCCAAGACTGGCTCACTGACCTAGATGCCCCCTCCTGACCCCCCTTCCATACGAAAGTAGAAGAATATTAGTAATTTATTTTTGTATTCATATAGTAATTTATTTTTGGGGTATTATACTAAGTTGCGCTACCTCCATCTTTAGCCAACGTTTCGTAGAGCGTTACAGTGTCTTTCATCAGCCCTCACACACAAGATAAAGCGCAACACGGCATAATACCCCAAAAATAAATCACTATAATACTTTTGGCCGTGAAAATCTCAAATCATTTACTATTCATATTTATAAAAAAAACCTTAATTGGCTTCTTAACATTTAAAGTTGCACATTTAAAATAATATTTTAAATGAAAAAAATATACGAGGCAACATTGAAGACTTTTGCATTTAATTTTCAGCAAACCGATGAAAAAATATGAAAAGACACATAAGTAGGCTACAATCATTTATAGTTACCTTCTGTCACAGAGATCAATGCCCTCTATCCAGGTTATTTTGAGAATGCGCCAGTATATCCAGATAGTCATCAAAGGTTTCTGTCTTCCGTGATGATGCATGGTTTAATGTCCAGGTTTACTACGGCGTACAAAATTATAAAATGCCGAGGTCTAAATATATCCTTAGTATATCTGATGACTGTCTCAGATATTATCATCATAGATTATTCTATCTCCCTGCCTGTAGGATCAACCAAATGATGCTTCTCACAGTGGGACGGAATATAATAGCCAGAACCAAATTTCTTGTAATAACGACAAATTTTTAGTCAGTGAGAAGATAATCTAAAGGGAAATCCTATTTATTCTAAATAATCTCTTGCTCATTGACATGAAACAATTGTCTGAATATTTTTGATTCTTAGGTACGATAAATTTTGAATTTTGCAAATATTACATTTAAAGTATAATAAAGTATATTGCATTACGAATTTTTAGAATAACATAAGATTATGTATGAGGCGATGCATAAATATGAATAAAGCAATTAGTATGTGTCAAGACAGTTCTGTGGCGGTCTACCCTCTCTGCCTCCCCCTTCAGTAAAAATATTGTTTTGGTTAGTTAGTTAATAGAAAAATACGTTCTCTCGGCAAAACGTTAAATATAACAATACAGTGTGTGGCAAGCCTACGCACGACGGAAGTGAAACTTTTAGTATTCTTCTCTCTCTCTTTTCATTTCATATTATTATTATTCAGAATGCTGTACATTATAGTTTTAAAAAGCATAATTTTTTTTATAGGCGTGTTGTTAACAAAAGAACGTTTAACTAGATTCCTAAAATTGACATATTTATAAGTAGCATGTGATAAAAAAAAATTAAAAGTTATAAAAATATGGGATTCGAACCCGGGTCCTGCATAACGAGTGTCGAACGCTCTGCCTCTAGACCACGAGGAGAATTATCTCGCGCGACGAGATCCGCGTATAACGTGTACTCCTCAATTGACTTTTAACGTGTAAATTTTCGTTTTCAAACACGGAAAATGAATAATATCACATAACGCCTCGTTAACGCTTTATATAGGGTCGAATAGAAGATATATCGGCAGTGTGAAGTCATATCTGTCGTTTTAAAAAATATTTCCGTATATTTGTAGGTATATTAATTAATAATGGGTGAGTTTTTTACTAAAAAAACTTGTCACGCACGTCTGCGAAAATAATTAGTCGCGTTATCGGCCTTGATTAGTAATTTTAATGATTTAAAATAAACATAATTAATCAAAATACCGAGCGACTCTACCGGCTCGATTTGTAAGCTATATTTCGACAAAAATATCATATAGGTACTGACCGTTAATTCTAGCCAATTACTCCTGCCGGTCTAGAGTCTCACTAAATGGATTTAGACATTTCGGGAGACTATCGGTTAAAATAAACATTTTTTTTAAATTATTTTAAAAAATGTAGATATTTTCTTATATGTATGCCTGACAAAGTCGCAGTACGAGAGCATTTTATCACTTTTCCTCGTATTAAAAAAATCACAAAAAGAAAAATAAAAATTAGTTAAAGCGGGGATCGAACCTCGGTTCTTTACGACGACAATCGGGCGCTCTGCCTCTAGACCGCGAAGCTGAGTTTGGAGAGTGACCTAAACTAGGTATATAATATTAGCTAGGCTCCTATAGCGAAATGATCCCCGTTTTTCGTGACGGTCATGAGTCGGTTTTACTCCGGTCCTCGAAAATGCATAACGCGCGTTAAGAAGTTTCACTTCAATATTTAGTTCCAAATAAACTCAAAATCATTGTTTTCAACAGTTCAGTACTGATAAAACTTCCCAGTAACCGCTTTATAACTGTGCCAATTAAATGTGCAATTAAAACAATAGATTCCAATTTGTCCAGACCTTTATTAAACCTTGTTGCATTCCGTCAAAATTCAATGAACCCTGATGAGAAAATCGAATAACCCGGTGAATTGTTTGTTCCTTGTTTTGTGACCTGGTCCAACTGTGATTGAATGGATGAATCGCAGTGTTCCGTGGAGAATGGTGGAATTTGTACCAATAACGAATTCTATGGTGAAAATTAGTTTTTTTTACCTGCAGCCAGGAAGGGCAGAGAGGCCGGACCGCCAAATAACTCGGTTTTGATACTCCTTGCCTCATTCACATTCATACATCGTCTCGTACATACTATTCTATTATTCTGACTTTTCACATGGCCAAACTCAAGTATCTGAATCACTTGATCGCGCCATGTCATCCTCGAGCGTGCGAAATTGCATATTGTAGAAAATATTTTTAAATGTTATTTTGATAATGAATGCACAGCGGAAATTCTTAAGTAAAATGTGCTGAAAATGCCCTCATTTGTCGTGATAATACGTTTATAGCAGCTTTTTCGTTTTATTATAGATTCAAAAGTACTTCTACCATATTGAATGAAAAGATTGAAAAATATATAAAAAAAAGTGTTCTCAAATATTTAGCGGTCTTGAATCTGTGAGGCCCCAAAATTTTTTTTGTTAATGGCACTGAACAAAAGAAAAATAATATGTTATATTTCCTGGAATTACTGAACATATGTCCTAGAAGAGTGATACAGTGAATTATGAAATTATTACATCCACTTTGTAAAATTTGCATATTTAGAGTTTAAATAGAAATTAATGCAAAGAAGCTCCCCCAGGCCCAATAGAGATGCATGCATAAAAGACTCAGCACCTTGCCAAAAAGCCAAAATTGTGATGAAATTTCTTCAGAACTGACCTGAAAATTTGCCTGATCTCAACCTACAAAAAACCTACGGAATTTATGAAAAGATAAAATTTTGAAGTCATAATCACGAACATAATAAAGAAAAAATACAAGCAAACTGCGCAATATACAAAAAAAAATCATTTTAAGAAGAATCGAGGCTGTAGTATCATCAAAAGATAAACGTTGCTAAGTATTATGTATACCCCCTCTAGGTGCGTTTGAAAAAAAGTATATATATATGGAATAAAAAATAAAAAATAAAAAATAAATATATATATATATATTTATGTCTTACACAAAATACTCAATAAAATTAACAGAATTGCTTTGACCTTCTTGGAAATATTATGGTTGGAAGCAACTGGGACTCTTGTGCGGTCTCACATTAAAAATCAACATTTCTTCACCCTTTCGGAATCATTGCTGTTTATTTATAACCGCACAATATATTTATATGTATGGTCGAAATATTGAGTTTTTATGAGAGACCGCATAGAGTCCCAGTTGCTTCCAACCATCTAGAGCAAGTGAAACTACGGCATCCCCAGTTGTGTTATATTGTGAGGATAAAGATAGTTGGAAAAGGGAGGAGATGGGAAGAGGAAGGTGGGGAATAACCTAAAAGCCATTTCAAGCAATGCCATTCAATTTTTACACTAGGGTGAGAATTATCATAATGAAATAATCAAAAATAATGATCAAATGAACTAAATGAATACAGTGAGAAATTACACAATTTTATTAAATAAAATTTACTTGCAAACGCCGTGATTTGAATCCGCAACCTCCGGACCTCCTTCACCAAAATAATTCATGTAAAAATAAACGTACAAGTAAAGATAAAGTGTCTTCATTTCACCGTAAACTCAATTTTGTGCTGTGGCTTAAATAATTTTATCACCCACTGTATTCTGCCAAATTGAATGAAAACTGATTTTCCCAATAATTTTTAACACCGTTTGAGTTTTAGTCTCCAAAATGGTCAATTAAATTAAGTTTCTTGTGCTCCTTAACTTTTAAGTTTTTGGTACTGGTAAATTTTAGATCGATTTCGCAAAAATAAATCAAGTTTTGGCTCTTTTCCGGTAATATGACACACCCATATCACACTTCTATCTGTTTTCTTCCCCATTTCTTACCACTACAGTTTTTCAGTTTATTTTTTTTGTTCCTCTCTAATCTGCTTAAGACTTTCTACAGAAAGAAAAATCCTCTATTATTTGAATATGCAATTAACAACAGAGCTTTAGAAAGAGTAACTGAAATAGAAAATTTCGGGATGAATAAGTAAATTTCGCTACTCAACCAAGTTTTGAACAAAGGTATGAAAAAACGCTTAATTTTAAAACAACTAAAAACTATAGTTTGGTCTCTAGTTATTTGCCGAATTGAATACAATTCATATTAATAACGTTGTGCAAATTAAAAAAATACGATTTATGTAAATGAAATATCTCGGTAGAACGCATGAATTTTAATTCCTTATTAAATACCCCTACATTAGAAAATACACGTAACAAAAATTAAATTTAAGACTCCGAAATTCAACTGATCCTAACTGCAAATCATTATCCAACGCGTACCCACAAGAACAAACAAATCATTAACCAACGCATCCACAAAAATAAATCATTAACCAACGCATACCCACAAGAACAAACAAATCATTAACCAACACGTATCTATAAAAACAAGAACAATTAATAACAAAATTCTTTTCGCGATAATAAATCTATTTTAAAATGTCTTTTAAAACATTTAAAAATTACATTTTTATTATTTTTGATATTTCTTTATTTAGTGACGTGGTTGTAACAATTGTATCTGCTTTCCGATGGTCCGGAGTCAACCACTCTGCCAACCTTGCCAGGTGTCAATCGAATGAGACCGACATTTAAGTCATGTATTGACGGCTGTAATGTCATCCGATTTCAGATAAATCAGTGTATGTCCGTGTGTGTGTTCGTGATTGACACTAAAAGTTTGTAGAATTCTTTGTCATCAGTTTCATCTCGATCGGATGTCAAGAAATGGGTTAATTGTCGCTTCAAGATTTGGATTAATTCATTAGGTAAAATTCAAATAGATTTACTTAAAAGTATACTATTCCACAACACCATTACATTACTCATTCCCAGATACAGCGCTGCAGCGGTTCCATACAAAGGAAAACAAATATTTGGTGATGGACATGCTTAATGTTGACTTGGTAAATTTTATGAGCAATATCAAATACTTATTCCAAACCTATTTATCTCCTCTTGTCTTTCTGTAAACCTGATCTGTGCATTTTTTATGATTTTTGTTTTTTCTATTTTTATTTCTTGTGTTTTTTTTTCTAAATGTTATTTTAATTTATTTATTTATTCATTTTTTATATTATTGAAACAAACAGTACATTGGTTACAGTGATAAAGTAATTTATAGATTTTAAATATTTCTAGGTGGACCTATGATATGTCTCATATATGTAGTATGTGAATTCAGTAATTACCAGGTGACGAGTTTTCTATACACTATACAGGTATACAAACACACGCACATAAATACACACCTATACAGGTGTGTGTATGTGTGTGTGTGTTTTTAATATTATTGACATGATGTCACTTATAAATTTGGGCAGTGAATTCGAAAAAATATCGATGTTAGATTTTAGACAAATATTTTTGAAGGGCATTTATTAGTTCTTTCTTAAGCCCAAAATTATTTTTCATGTTAAAGTTATACTGCCTATACAGGGTGTATCGGCACTAACCCGACAAACTTTAACCAGCTATTCCTTAGCACATTTGGAGTAAAAAATGTTATGGGCACTTTGCTGTCCGGTAGCATTTTTTTTTCAATTAGAAACAAAAAAAATTAAAATTCCCACACTACATCACTGTCATTGGCATTGCGTTTCGTGTACGACAGCTGTTATAAGCAAGTATGTCAAAAAGCGTCTTCGCTCTTTCGCACACACTAAATAATAATAGTTAAAAATGAGACGAATGGTGCCGTGCCATTTCGTTGTGATTGTAAAAGTGCGCCAATATAAGTACACACGTGCATTATACAACGGAATTCGAATAAAATATTTGCCAGATGGGTTTTCAAAATTTGACAAAGGATAAAACAGTGGTGACATGTGGTGAAAATATGAATAATAATTTTTTTATTAAAAAAAAAAACGTTACCGGACAGCAAAGTGCACATAAGATTTTTTACTCCAAATATGCTAAGGAATAGCTGGTTAAAGTTTGTCGGGTACGTGCCGATACACCCTGTATATAAAATGCCCACCGAGCGTTAAAAAACAATAATAATATAGCATAAAATAGCATTATTTCCACTGACTCCAGTTGGTCTCTCGCGCGGTAAGAATGTAGTAATGAGTTACTTGTTTCTGTTTGATGGCCACAACTTCTTTGTTTCTAACGTTGATTTATCTGCATAAGCTTAATACTAATATTTCATCACAAATGATGAAATCATAATACAGTTTTATCATCTTTATTAGATACCCTGAAAATTCCATTTGAGGATTTTGTAGGCCATAGTAATAAATCACTTCCTTGCTCCGCGAATTTCTCAAGTAGATCACGAACATCAACTAAGGGCTGTGTTTTCTGCTTCAGAAAAAACTCAAATGCCTTACAATCTTATCTTATTGATTTATTCGAATGATTAATGAATATCCTTTTTTACTTTGCATAAGCAATTTTATTGGTCATGCAAGGGTTTATCGGCTGATATTTTAATATTTCAACGGGGAACAAAATGAATGAAAAAATGCTTCATGCGTTTCCAACATCTTATACTATTTTGTCATGCGTATAATATTTTCTTATATTCCTTTCTCCGTTCCGCTTCACATATCTTTGTAGTCGAGGGGTAAGGCTCTCGACTAGCAAGCTAGAGGTCGCGAGTTCAAGTCCCGGAGTGCGCAAGTAAATTTGATTTGCTTATTTTGCTTTATTTCACAAAGTACTAATTAAAAAATAATATACTGTATATTTGCGTCAAGTTGGAAGGTGGAAGATACTCTCAGTATCGCCCTGGTGTAAGACCACCATTTTGAATAGTAACCGGATCTGAATAGTCGGTAGTCTCACTGGCTCCAGACGGCTGGCAGCAGTTCGGACTCTTGTACAGTTTAACATACAAAACGCTTCGTCAATCTCATTTTTACAGCAACTCGTTAGGTATGGTTTTATACTTGTAGCAATATTTGCTCTATAGTTCATGCACTTTCCCCGAAATTTTCACTTGGAAGTTTATAAGCCTTGAAAAACCGAATTGAGGAACTTCTTAAGCTTCTTTAACTTTGGGCGGTTTTAACAAAGATTCAACTTCGTCAATGAGAAATTATCAACGTTGATATTCAAAGGAAGATGGCGCTCTGTCGCCTAAGTCCATGTAGATAATGTCTTTTGTTAAACGGCGATTAGAGCGTGAAAAAATATCTTTTCAACAATGGAGCCTAATCGTTGGAATTAATTAAAAAGGAAATTTCCTTGAAAGTTTTAAAGACTCTGTTAGTGGATAAACACCAGAACTGAGAGAATTAACGCACAATCATCGCAAAGTTTTAATAATTTCTGTTTATTTCTACTTAAAAAAGAACAATTTCTCATCTTATCGTAAATCTCGTATCACAATGATGAATTTCAGTCTACTTATTTTATTTTCCTTGTTCATCACCATATAAATATATATATATATTTTTTTTATTTAGTAAAAGATTATACATTGTTTAAGAAATGTTTTACGGTCCAACTAGGAGGATTCTCGTTTTAGGACAGTCAAATTAGGATGAGTATTAACATTTTGATAAGTTGTTTGATAAGTATAGTATTAAAATAATATATTTATGTACTTTTGACTGGTGTCTAAGCCTACTAACATATTTTGTATAAACATGAATAACAAAGAGAAGTAATAGAATAAAATAAAATATCCAATTAAACATAAGATCAACTGCTGCTTGGGTAGCATTCTAATTTAAAAGTACTAGGTAGGTACACATATACACATAATGATAAAGATTAGAACATAAAGGTATCTTTTACATGGTTTATTTTTTGTTGTTGTTATTGGTTTGTGTTTGATTTTATTTTTTCTGTAGTAAAAGTTCACTCTCCTTTCTACCTAATTTATGAAACCAATTAGTGATCAATTTATGAAGAACAGCTATGTTTTCCTTTTTCCAAGCATCAGGCATGAAGTTGTATAGTTTTGGACCTAAGAATGAGAAGTGTCTTTGAGCGAGAGATGTTTTAGTTGTAAGTGGTACAATTGGATTTCTCCGTGAGTGGCGGGTGTCGTGAGAGTGGTTAATAGATGGGTAGAGGTGGCGTTGTTGATGGGTGTTTAAAATTAATTTTCTCATGTATAGTTGTCTAACATCCAGAACTCGGAACTCTTCAAATAGTGCATCGCTATGATATCTAAATGGTTTTTTGAGGATTACCCTTAGTAGTGATTTTTGAGCTTCTGCTAATTTGTCCAAAACAGTTTTTGCACACCCACCTCAACATTTTATGCCAGTATTTTAAAGAACTGCAGTCCGGGAAAAAAAATAAAACTATTCCCATTTTCGGGACAGAATAGACCAACTCCAAAAATATCTCAGAATACTTTCAAAGGTGCAAACTTAGCCAACCTGACAATTGCGCTTTTAAGTGAAACCGGCCATTAGTTTGTATTACATTTTCCTAAAGTCCTGAGAAAGTAAAACATATCGGGCACGTCTAATTACTGAGGTAATATAAAACATTAAACCATTAATATTAATAGATACGATGAAGCTAAGCTTAATAGTTCCGGTACTTGATACACCAAAACTAATCTCCAAAAATCACTAGAAATTAGTACACTGAAATACCAGCCCTAAGAGAATTAATTCGCGCTTATACGTGCATAAACACACATCTCACAATCTACACTTCTATATTCACTGAAAACCTTTCCGAAACGTTGGTTAGCAAGACGAACACAAGTTAATCACTTTTCATATTTTGTTATTTTATATTGATTAGAAATTGATCTTTCCGTTGGGTTTATTTTAATTATATATAGTTATCCATCTATCCTTGACTGACTGCAGGGGTCTCTTTGGAAAAAATTAAAATATTAGTAAAACGTTAGTTAGAAATATTAATAAATCAAAATGCGGGCGTCGAGCAAACCCCCGTTATTAGTTTTATCTCGCCTTAAACATGACAATACCACTACGCAAGAATTAACTGTTTTCGATTATATTTTACATTTATAAGTCAAGTGCCAAGCCCTCATTTGTATCTTAGTGTATAAGTAACTACATCTTTTTTCTAACCTTTAAGTATCAATCTTCTGAGAAAATCCTTGTGTTTTTTTTGTTGTTTTCATTATGTTTCAACAAATCTTTCGATTCTGTCCTTTTCACGAGATAATGCGTTCACAGAAACCATTTTCGAGATTTAATATTTTAATGCTGTGCTTCTAACCTACGTTCCAAAATAAAAGATTTTATTACAAAATAACAAATGGGTTCGTAAACAATTTTAAAATATTATTATATTTAATCATTGAAAACAATACTATCAAGTTTCGTGCTTTTAATACGATACAGTTAAATATGAGTGTAGGGGATTTGGTTAAATTAACACAGTGGTTTAACAAAGCCCTTGAAAGGCTGAGGTCCTGAGTTCAATTTCTAGATTCTCCTTTTTCCTTTTTTTCTTTTTTTTGATTTTTCTGTTTGAAATTTTCATATGAGAGTCGCTTATATTGTCTTGAGTAATTAAATATCCCAATTTGAGTTTTTACTCACTATGTAATTTAAAATCAATGAAATCAGTAGGTGATTAGCTGATCGAAGTGATTGGGCTTGTTCGTGGGCCATAAGTGAAAGTATTTTGTATTTTTTCAATTGAAATTTATTTGAAATTTTTCTGAATAAAAACTCTCTCTGGAACGAAAAATTATTTTAATTTTATTATTAGTAGTCTAGGAGCCGAAGATTCATATTTTAATTGATAACATCACTTTTCTCTTCTTTTTCAAGACACAAGGGTGAATTGATCCAGTAGAAGACTTTAAAGTAGTAAGGTAACTAAATTACAACAATTTTATAGTTAGGCACCTACAAGAAAACAATTTAATAGTTAGGTACCTGCATGAAAACAATTAAATAGTTAGTCACCTAAATGAAAACAATTTAATAGAACGAGTTAATTTACCTAGAAATTTAGGAGGTAGAGGTATAGTCAAAATAACTTCTTTGAAACATAATCAGGTAGAAATGATAAGAACTTTTTTCCATAGGAAAGCTCATAGCTCAGAAATGCACAAAATAATTTGCAAGGCAGATAGAAATATTACACCTTTAAATTTATACGATGAGAATGCCAACATTTTTATAAATCCCAACCAGGAATTATTAGATTCCTGGTCAAATAAAATTTTACACGCAAAACACTTCAATTATCTCAACCAAACGTATTTTGACAAAATTTCGTCAAACAAATGGTTGAGTATTGGAGAGTTGAGCGCAGAAATAGAAGGATTTATGCTTGCCATTCAGGATAGAGTCATTAATACTAAAAATTATAGAAAGCATATAATCAAAGATACAAATCAAATTGATGATTTGTGTAGAAAATGTTTGGCTTTTCCGGAAACTATAGAACATATTATATCGGGATGTTCTATATTAGCACCATCCGAGTATACATTTAGGCACAATCAAGTTTTAAAAATAATTCACCAAAATTTGGTAATTAAACATAACTTGATTGACTGCCGTAATGTAGTACCATATTATGAATACGAACCAAATTCATTTTTAGAAAACGAATTTTATAAAATATATTAAGATAAAACTATACTAACACATCGAGCGATTAGTCATAATAGACCCGATATAGTTTTACATGACAAAATTAAAAAAATAACTTATATCATTGATGTCGCTATTCCAAATTCCTATAATACTCAAAAATCTGTTAGTGAAAAAATAAGAAAATACACAGATTTAGGAAATGAAATAAAAAGAATTTGGCATTCTCAGACTATAAAAATATTACCATTCGTTATTTCGGCTACTGGCATTATACCTAGCTCTCTAATTAAAAATTTAGGCGTATTAGATCTATCAAAAAAATTATATATAAATATGCAAAAGTCGGTCATTTTGAATACATGTAGGAAAACAAAAGATTTTTTGAATATTTATGTTGAGGGATCAGTAGATTTTATAGGCCCTGTTAGAAGTTCTACCGAGCCGAACCCTTTGATATGAAAATATCTGGAGTCGGTGAATTATTTTCCCATTTGATCTCTGGTGAGTTGACGTGTTGTTCTTGTATTGTTTTGTATTTATTTTGCTTATATAATGCACTTACATAATGTTGATTGACTAGATGATCATTTGTGGAAAAGTGAGTGGAAGGGTAAAGTTTTTCCTTTGGGGAAGATTTAACCCGGACAACTAAATCGGAAGTTAAAAAAAAAGGTACCTGCATGAAAAAATTTAAAATTGAAAATATGAAAGCAATTTCATCGAAATAATATTTTAATTTCCTTTTTCTTAAGGAAATTAATTACTTTCATTGGAAGACTATTGAATGAAAATATCAAAAGAATTTAAAATTTAAAGAAAAAAAAAGTAGGTATTTTCCAAACATATTTAAAAGTGGGGAAATGGATTCATTTTATTCTTGGAGGAATACTATGTTCAGAAAGAGTATTATATCTCTAAGGAAATACTATCAAATATTAATATAAAATAATTTGATAATAAAAATATTGAATAAATTGAACTTTCAAACAATGACGTAGAATTTCCGAGTTGTAGATACTTCCAGTATCACCCTGGTGAAAGACAAACATTCAGATTCTAAACGTAGCTTTAATAGCTTTAGCTATATTTGGTGACCAAATCACCGGGTACTTTCCAACATGTTTCTTACCCATTTTTTCAATTCTCCACTTCATTCAGCCTTACAACATGTGTATAGGTACATATTCCGATTGAGGATGGCATAATCCCATCAGCTCCGGACAATAGGGGTGAAGTTAGCACTCTTAACCTACCCATTACCATCATACAATAATTCCATCAGTAAGCCGATTAAATTCATAAATAACAAAATCATAAGTCACTGTATTTAAAATAGATAATTGTTTCGCCCGAAGCTTAAAATGTTGTAACATAAAATAAAGCCGACATAATGAGAACCTAATTAAAATACTGTTCATAATTCATAAAGAAAAGTCCTCCAAGTTATAATATGTATCCTGTACTCATAATTTATTACTGGTTTAGCAACAAAGCGTTTCCGTTGAAAAAACACATTCTTTCCTCGTGCAGGGGGAACTCAGTTAAAACAGATGATTTATCTTCTACTATTTCTTAAATTAATGGAAATGGTAGATAAAAAAAATATTTTTTTACTCATCCTTCCTTTATCAAATGGTCGTAATAATTCAAACAGATAAATATTCTGAGTGTTTGTGCGCATGCTCGGAATCCGAAAATCAAAGTGACGATTCTTGATTAAAATTCGCTACGGAACCGCGGTGAATTTATTTTCATGTAAAAATTTGAAATTATTTTTTCCAGCAGTTTTTTAAGGTAGTACATTTTTTTGGAAAAATTCCATTTTTTACACTTCCATAAAATTTATTATTTTTTTACACAGTTTCCAAGAAAATAAGCATTTTTAATCTTTCTGAGACCATTTAATGTTTTTTATCAATAAATAATGATGATTCTTTGATAAATAACAGTTAGTTGTTCTTCACTCAATATAAATATTATTACGTGAAACAGGTTACGTTGCTTTATGAAGAGCAGCACCAAACAGCAGATTTAAGCCAAATTTATTTTTATTTTACTCAAAACAAAAATTCTTTAAAAACCACTGGTAACAGTTTGTGGTAACAATTCAGACAAGCGGTAAGTAGGTACCAACCAAAATTATTTTAATTTAATTTATTTTATTGATAATTCTATATTATTTTTATAATGGTTGTTTTCTTTTTAAAATGTTTATTTTTTGAGTACTATGCCATGTTGCGCTGCCTCCTTCTTTAGCTAATGTTTCGGATAGCATTACAGTGTCCATCGTCAGGTCAGATGTGTCTTATGTGTCCGATGATGGACTCTGTAATGCTGTGCGTTGGCTGAAGAAGGATGTTGCGCAACAAGGCATAATACCCCAAAAATAAATCACTTTTATACTTTTAGCTCTGAAAATCTCAAATTATATCCGATGTCTTTCTTTTGTTCAAATTTTTGACAAATATAGTAATTTTATCAATCTTTCTAAGGGTTCATTTTTTAAATAAATGTTTTCTATAATGTGTCGTGATTTTAACTGATCGGTGCTAGTCTATTACACAAGCTATTCAAAATAAAATTTAATGCGGCATTCTAAAAAATACTTTTGATGTATGCATTATTTCATTGTTGGCTATGCAATTCAATGAAATAGTTTGTTTTGTAAAGAGGAAGTATTAAAAATCACGCTTCGGTTTTTACTTTAACATGGATATTGGACATGACATAGTAATATTATCCAATTAATAAATACATTACATCATGCAAAAATATCTGGCTTCATCAGTCGTGAATCGGCTCCCAACTCCGTACGAGCAGTCAACGCATTTTCCATTTTAGTCCGTAACGGTACGCTTTGAACGTAATACGCTTTACGCTAGTCGTGTCGGTCCTTTACGCTTCCGTCAGAGTTTTCGTCGCGTGCGTAACGCGGTAGAGTTTCAACACAGTGCCATCAATCAAATCACTCAATCTGATCCTAATGACAGTCTCAATTACGTCCGATACGTTGGTGAAGTGTAATCATTATGATTTTTAAAGTGATTTTAACGAGAAGTTAATATTTTGTTGAAATTTTAAAATAAATTAAAGTGTAACTAAGAGTTTGTTGAAATGCGGTAAACAGTTAAAAACTTCAAAAAATGTGGATTCGACAAATTAAATTTTGTTTTCAGAACTAAATCGTAAGTTTCTAATTATTATCTTTTTTACTATCAACGGCAAATCTGTAGTTGATTTTATTTGTTGAATTTAGCTGTCACAATTATTTAATAATTTAATAAAAGTATGATAGATGTAATGATGCATGCATTGATCATAAAGTTAATTACATTTTTTGAAATTATGTATCATACTATCAAAGTTCTAGTTTAACTTTGCAAAAATAAAATATTTTTAATATTTTATAGAATTTGGAATGCGCTAAAACAGACCCTACATTTAAGCAAATTAAGAAAACGCATTACCTTTTGGCCCTTTACCACAGTGTGTTTTAATGAGATTTCAGAAAAAGAATAACAAATTTTTTCCTTCATCAGTTTTGCTACCCATTTTGTTGTCTTTTATACAATTTAAAAAAAAAATAATACGTGGAAAGAATTATACCGCTTATTGCATTTTTTTTTAATTGTACAATTTTTGACATAGTTTAAAATTCTCTTTAGCTCAGAAATGAAATGTCTGCGAGTTGAAAACGTAGAACAAATTTTCCAGATGGATATCGCAATGCAAATTTTATAACCCGTTTACATAGAAAATTTGACGATCTTAAAATCAAGGAAAATATTTATTACTCAATCTTTGACCGTTTTTACATCATTTTTCGTTTTTAATAATTTTTCTTTTGATAATATGGCTACCAGAATTATTGCTTCGTGATAATTATTCATGTTCGGGTATCGACAGTTTTTGCATGTAAATTACATGCAAAAATAAAACCTACAGATTTCCTGCTTTTGATTGTACCTTTAATAAAACAACGTTTTAGTTTTTTTTAAATGTGATTATCGCAAAAGAGTCCCAACTGCTCCCGACCTTCTGGAGCCAGCTAGACTATGGCATCCCCAATTGGGGAATGTTGTGAGACTGAAGGTTGTAGGGAAGGGAAGGAGATGGGAAAGAGGCAGGTGGGAGAGTACATTGCTATTCAGATTGAAGTCATTAAATACGGCTAAAGCCATTTCTTGCAAAGTTTCAATTCTGAGTGGTGGTCTTACACAAGACCGGTAATTAAAGTATTATCCACTCAGGAACGTGCCGCAAGTATACTATGAAGTATTTTTTTATGTAATTTATTGTGAAGTACAAGAAATTTAAAATATAAAACAACCAATTTTGCTTTGGAACATTCATTTTTCGTATAAAAATTAAAATTTCCACAAAAAATTTCCACATTTTTTTAAAAATGCTTTATTTTTTATTTCATTATGTTAGCATATTAGGTTGGACAAGATTTGTTTAAATAATTACAATGAACTCACACAAAATTGCCACTAAAATACTATAAAGCAAGGACTTTGGCATATCAGGAAGGTCCGATGCTCTGCCCGCTAGGCCCGCTAGCACTTCGCGGGTGTATACTGTGCGCGTCTTGTTAAGTTTAGACTTATGGAGTATTCTTCATGTAGTGAAAATTGAATGGTAAGAATAATATATTTTCTAATTTAAAAAAACTTATTTATATAATATCTCACAACGTACAAGATGTCTGTATAACTTTTGATTTCAAATATATATATATTAGGATTGGTTGGGTATTTTGGCTTCAAGTCCAAAATGAAGCATTCTATAAAGAAGTTCTTGATCTGACTTCTTCACAAATGCTACGATAATTCTCTAGCGTAGTTACCGTTCAATCGCATTTTTTGCTCGACTAGTTAACATATTTTCTGCTGAATCTTGTAGATCAATTCAAATTGAACCATTTCTTGGCCCGCCTATTTGAACCTTTAACATCTGTGACAAATTTGCACGCACTCAGCAAACACGCCAATCCATCAGCGATTGATTGATCAGTGCGGGTTTGGGTTTTGGGTTTGGGTTTTGGGTTCGGGTTTGAACTGGTCGACTGGCTGAAGCAAGGAGACGAGGGTTCCCGTGGCTACGCCCTCCGAATTCATCCTTTCAGAGACCGGAACATTTGAAATATATATTACGACTACCTTTTCAGGGTTTGAACCCTTGAATAATGAAATTAAGCAAACGAATGGCCGTTAATGTCACGACTACCTGAATATTCTTAAAATATAAAATATATTTTTTTTAAACAACTATTTTTCTTTTAATAACTTTAGAAGGTTATACACATCACTGTTATTTATTGAAGAAAAAAATAACATGATAATAAAACGAAAAATAAAATTTTAAATCTAATAATTGGAATCAGATAAGTTTATCCAAGACACTATCAACGTTAAAAAACAATTTTTTAAAACTTTGTAATCATTCTGTAAACGATAGCTGCCAAAAAAAATGGAAAAATTATTTGCAAGGTAATACTGTTAATTCTGAATTTGATGGATGAGATAGACAAAAAAGTAAAACAATTAGGTTCAAATGGTCGAGTGGTTAGAGACGTTGTCCCAGTAACACAGAGCTCCTGGATTCGATACGCAGTTGAGACCTTTTTTTCTGTGTCTTGTTCTGTTTCATGTTTCGTTTAGATGTATTACTATAATCTTCTTCTTTAATGAAATACAATATGTTTCTTCACGTTTTTCAAATAATAAATATAAAATCCTACATTCTAATGCTAAGTAGGAGATGTTCATTCTCATTTATCTTAATTAAAAAAAGAAGTAGATATTTATTTACCAACCAATGGTATGGATGGGTTCATACGTTCGTCACTCCTGAAAATACTGACTCCTAGATTCCTACCCACCCCTCCCAGAATCTTATAGAAACCCTCCAAACAGCATCCCCAAAGATGATAATATAAGCCCTCAAACATCGAAAAACCTTCTTGAAATTATCAAATGGATTAACCTAATAACGATTTAAAAGATTGACGAGATTTTTCAGTTATCAAAGTTTTCACAGTTTTCTTTTAAATCGGTATAGATTACGTATATAGGGAAGTTGTGCTCAGTGGCATGTTTGAAGTTATATGTTTATTAATTAATTAATTTATTTATTTATTGGTAAAGGTAAGAGACAAACAGCTTATACATAAAATATAAATATATACATGTTAAATACAGTCAAGCCAAAAAAGTCTCCTTTATTAAAATTGATGGTTTTATTGCATTAAAAAAAATATATATTTTAGGTGAGGAGGGGAGGAATAGGAATTTAGGATGAGGATAGGAGATGCTCTGGATACATTTCATACTATTGTATTAATTTTCGATCGTACGAGTTACTTCTAATCGATATTTGTGAAGTGTATTGCTAAAAATGTCTATGTTTTGAAATTTAGTATTATATTGGGCACATATACGTGGAATTGGTGATTTTTTTCTAAAGTTAGTTCTATATGTAGTTTTGTTTATAATTAATGTGTTTAAATTTTTTTTTTAATTCTTTTGATGTTGGTAAATATGGATAATTTTTTTTTGTCCCCACTACATAAAGCCATCTGAAACCAGTGAGACTATGGCATCCCCAAGTGGGGTATGTTGTTAGGCTGAAGGTAGTGGGGAGGGAAAAGAGATGGGGCAGAGGAAGTACTTTGCTATTCAGATCTGGTCAGCACATACGACCATAGTCAATCCTGTATGGTCGTCTTACACCAGGGGCAATGCTGTCAATATCTTACATTCTGTATAAAAATTCCTTCATTTCATTTTCGTTGGAAGTCATAATATAAAATGATGAAATAATATTGCATATCTCTCTTTTATAGGACGTGACGAAAATTTTATTAAGTTTCTTTCATTTGGCGCTTTCATTATGTCTATACGCATTGTTCGTTTTGCACAAACGGTTAATAAACTCCGCGTTCTTTGTACAGCGTGTACGTTTAATGACGTATTGTATTTAAGATATAATATACCTACAGAGTGTTAAGAGACGTATCTGAGTTAATAATTAAAGTTGAAAATGTGGGTATCATTTTGGTTTCGGGGCATTTATTTAAATTTTTTCAGCTGAATTTTGAAAAAAAAACAAAAGCTAAAAATTTCTTATGAATGAGACGAAAATTAAGCCAACACACAGACATAGGAATTAATAGACGAGAAAATAATGGCGAGGGGTAAAATCAACTGTTGAAGAACGAAGGGAGTGAAGCTGACTGTGATTCGTCAATAAATCAATCTGACAGTAAATAGGCATCTCGCATTATAATATCACCATTTACTTCTTAAAAGTAAAATCTGCTTTTGAATGAATAGACATTTTTACATGGGAGCGCAAAGTACTCGCCACGTTATGAACAAATTTGCGAAGTCCAAATTCGGCAAAAAAATTCGGTTCTATTTTCAGAGTCGAATATTTCGTTTAAGTATTTAGTTAAGACACTTTTATAAATGTTCATAATTTACTTCCCAGCAACCAACCAGCTTTGTGTTTCGCGTCCAGACGTTTCTCGATGTGATAGTATATGTTTCTAAAACTGATCTATATTATACGATGTGAATATGCTTAAAATAAAGTAAAATAATGCTTATATATGGAATGTAATACGACAATTGGGTTTATTCTCTTTTTCACATCTATTTTTACAAGTTTTCATAGTACAAGTCAACATTTTGCCGTGTTATTTCGTAAAATGAACCGATGATGCCTCGACCATAGTTCGCACAAGAATGATGACGTCACGTTTTCAAATTTCACTTGAGGCCATACGCGAGCACAGCCGGCTCCAATGGAACCGGTATGGGGAGTGGGGATAATACGCTTTTAATCACTTAGGGCAGGTCTACTAATATTCATATGTCTATGAGCCAACACCTTTTTTCAGCGTTATTGTAATTACTTCAACAAAGTACCCAAAATAGAAGGTCTTCCACTTTAAATAAGAGAAAATAAGTACAATACAAAATCAATTGTTACTAAATTATTTAACAAACTCAAAATTGCTCAGGGACGCCATCAGAGCTTGAAGAATATATTAGCATATTTGATTTTTTACATTTTTGGCTGTACTTGCTAAAAAACAGTGGGACAAAGACTAAAACATTTTGTAAGAAAATGATTGTTAGATTAAGGAAAAAGAAGTGCGACCGTTTTAATGATGTATTTTTTAATCTAGTTTGAGGGATTAAAAGTTACTGTAAAATTTCTTACAATTGCGACACAGAAAGATTTGTTCCAACCACAATTAAGAACGAAGCTTTGGCTTTGGTTTGGTAATGTGATATGGTTCCAAAATAGAAAAATCATTAGAATTGGGGCACATTGTAAGGTGCAAGGAAGTAAATGAGAGCATACGAAAAAAATCTAGAGGAGTTGGTCAAATACAATTTTTTAAGCAGATTTTAGTGAAAAACTTAACGAGTAAATCCCTATATTGTAATATTTGATCATCGAAGACAATATTAACGACTCTTAAGTGAAAGACGTGAAACATAAAAGACATGGACAAAGACAGCAGCCAAATAACTATCTGTTAAGAAAATGAAGATGATGTTGGTAGCTCTCAGTCGATGTATGATACAAGTACAGATAAAAATGGCTTAAGTTGACATGGTCAAATTAGCCCAGAGTCAGAGCACTTCCCGGCAAGGAAGGACTGAATTTGTAGTTGTGTTACATCATGATTTCCTCAACTTCATGTATTCACAGTCCTCCTTTCTAGGTTTTCCTGTTCCGAGGCAGGCTGCAGGTTGTTGTATGGGTGTTACATCATGATTTCCTCATCTTCGTGTAATCAAGATCTTCGTGTTTGTTGACTGTAAGTTGTGTTAATGTCGCTTCATAATTATAATGACTTACTCATCTTCGTGTTTTAACTAATAAGTCATATTTTGATGTAGTTTTTTTAATTTTGTCTCCATAGTGTTTTTCATTTAATTTCAAAGGGCATTATATAATTTTGGAGTGTGAAAATTATGGTTTTTCTGGCCAAAAATGTATTGTATTTTGGGATTTTTATTACATATGAGGTTTTCGTTTTTGTGATGTAAGTGTGTTGATCAGTGGATGAGTTTTATAATACTGAAGTCATTAAAGTTCTTCCAATTTATTTTAATCGTGTTTTTATTGGTGCTTTCAGGATTATTTATATTATTATTTTTGTATTTTAACGAGCTGTTTCATGTGGGTGTTTGAGGCAGATCCCCATAAAATAATCCCATATTCCATACGTGATTGGCAAAAAGCATATAAGACTTTATACAGATCATTTTTACATTTATTTCGTACGTTTCTAAAGTATGTAGTACAAGAGGTTTGGAAATTTCTTTGTAATTCTATATATGTGGGAGTGAGCATTATCATCAGCGGGTTGTCCTCTGGCCGTTATATAAAACGCAAAGTATTCAGTTTTATATAAACTACAATTACATTGCAATAAACGATTCAATAAAATATACAAAACTTATTTTGTGTAAAACCACTAGTTTAAAAATAATTTATTTAACCTATTAATCTATTTACTCCCATCTATGTATTGTAAGTTCCTCTCATCCTACAATGATTTTTGAAACTCATTGGGGATTGCTCTAGCTAGAAAAAAATACTGCAGTATTAATTTGTACCCTGATGCAAAGCGAAACCGGTCAGTAAATGAATTAATTTGAAACTCGTGGTTTTACACAAAATAAGTTTTGTGTAAGTTGTTTTTTTTATTAAATATCGCAAACAATGAAGTTATTGCTTTCTACAATAATAATTAACGTTTCTATTTTGAATTATGGTCTTTAATTGGAGTGATTTGAAGATCGTTTTTTTGTCTGGATCTGGGAACAAAATTTTATATCGCCTTAATTAAGACAACAATATCTTCAAAAAATACTTTAAAGAAAACCTTTTTTATGTGCCCACACAAGTCGGGATTAGAACCAATGTGCAGTGGACTGGTTGATTTGGTAAGTAAATTACACCTCTGTCAAGGAATTTGACGATTTTATTTTGGGAAAATCATCATTAAGAGATACAACCTTTCTTTGACCCTTTTTACTAAAGCATAAAAGCTCCCAGGTGATTGATGCGTAGCTTTATTATTCACTATTTCCAACACGTCATTGTCACTTTCGTGTGGTTATCTTTCAATACCAAATGTCAGTGGGTTTGAAATCAACAAAGCCTTTATAGAACTATCAAATTTTATTTCCGCTGTATTTATAGACAGTGGATAATTCATTTTATTTAATTTTGTTCACTTTGATGTCATTTGATGTCTTTGACTATGTTTGATGTAAATACTGAAACTTTTGAAAGGAGAATTATAATGAAACATTTATAATGAAAGCACTAGTTTAACTTCTATAATTGTAAGAAAATAATGACTGTACACTTATAACGATGGTATTTATAGTGCCTAGAAAAACTTTATGAACATGACACTTTGCTTTGAGTCCGAACGTAATCTAATTTATAACCTTGAGTTCATATCGGCAATGATTTAACCCAAGACTCATAACCTTATCTAAGAGGAACATTATTCATAAACATTCATCTCACAGACGACTAAATTTAAGTGACGAGTTTTGGGATACTTGTAAATAAAATAAATAAATTATGTATGGCTTTCTTTAATATATTTAATTAGGTAACAAAAAAAATAATAAACGATTTAAAATTAAATTTCATCGGTACATTCCACACATATGAGGCCGCGGTGGTCCATGCACATATACTTTTTGCATTGCTTGCATTAGAACTTTGTCATATGCCGTTTTTTATAATCACAATAACCACAAACCTTTTTTTGAGTACCACTTGGACCAGTGTGGCAATGTTAGGCATTTCATCTAAAACTTCGGCGATTTTCCTTTTCAGGCATCTCTCCATAGTTGGAATTTCGTGTATTTTACGTAACCATGTCGTTATCACTGTCAGAATCTGTCGGGACCATTTCATCTAATTCCACATGATCTTCGACATCACTGATTTCTACATCCTTTTGCTGACTGATAAAATCATCATAACCGGAATCAGATAAACGATTCAAATAGTCATCAATTTGCCGATCATCCATTCTAAAATAAAATAAAAAGATTTGATGTAAAATACACACAATAATACATTTTGCACGATAAAATAAGATGTAACTATAAATAATAACTCATATAGAATAGTATCATATACTTACTTTTACTCTGTATAACCAGAACTCATCAAAAACAATGTTTTCAAAATAATTTGCAGTTTCGTCAAAAGTTACACTATTCATAAACATTCGTCTCTCAGACGTTCAAAGGTCTATAACTTGTCCACAAGACTTCAGTGCGAGGCAAGCGAACCCGCGTTACTAATGAACAAGCGATCTAGGAAGGTACTTGAGAATTCATCATTCTATCTCTTTCACTCGAGACAATAGAAACAAATTTACGTTTTGCGCGGTCTGTGGGACGAATGGTTATGAATCTAGGGTTAAAAATCTAATATTTTAGACAGTACAGAGTGGGCAGACACTTTTATATTATCACCACGGTGAGAGATCAAGATTCAAAATCGAAACCTTGTTTTAATTATGATATCCGTGTTTGGTGACCAGATCTGAACAGTCAGGTACTTTCAACCTTTCTCTTTCCCGCTTCTTTTTATTAAACGGGTTCGGGAAAGTCGGGACTCTTGTGTGGTATTAATAAAAACTACCATACACCGTGTTCAGAAACTCGTAATACAAGCGGGAACTTGGAGAACGTACGTCGAATTTGTTGTAAAACTTTTTTTTATTTGAGCTTTTTTTGAGATTTCAGGTAAATCGAGTTCGAAGTTGGAATTTTTTAGAACAAATTTGAAGAAAATCGGCCGTTAGAAAGTTAATTTCAACAGTTAAATGTCTTTTAAAACTTGGTTACAAATGTTTTTTTAACGCTTTAGTTTCCTACAAAAAAAAAGTTTAAATAAATAGATATGTCGGTATATGTTTATATACAGAACTTTGTTATAATGAATCAGAAAATAATTCCAAGACACTTTTCCTCGGTAACGAAACTAAAAATATTTTCTTCTTTTTTTTGGACGAAATAGCAAAAAAAAAATTTTGTGCGATTTCTAATGATTTTATAAATCAAAAAATATATATATTTTTACAATAACAGATTTTTTTTAATGGAATGATTGATTGGTTTGCTATCAGTAACTAACAAGTTTTTTTTTTGCTAATAGTTGGGCCGTCAAAGATATAGTGTGGTAAAAAAAACGCGGACCGTAGCTCATTCATTTGGGAAACGATATAGGGTGGTATAAAAGTGTGGATCGTAGCTCAGTCATTTGGGAATAGATAACATTACAAGATACAGGATGGTGAAAAAGTGTGAAGCGTGGCTCAGTTATTTTGGAAAAGATATAGGGTGGTAAAAAAGCGTGGAGCGTGGCTCAGTAATTTGGAAAAATAAATACTAAAAGATAGGGTCGTAAAAAAGGTACTTCATCCACTTATTATTATTTTTAATCAATTAATTGATTATGACATGAAAGAAATTTTTTTAAATATCATAAGTATACGAGTAGATGAAGTGTGCATGATATTGACAAGATTATTCCGAACTGCACAAAACTTGTATTTAATGCATTGCATTATTATTTTATCTTGTAGATCTCCTGAGTTTAAAAATATTTTAAACCTTCAAGCCTCTGTCATATTGACCGTTACATTTGTTAAAGATGCTGCCAAAAAGCTGGAAAATTTATGTGTATTTCCGTTTCTCAATAAAATTCAAATTAATTGGATATTTCTGAACGTAGTATTCTTAAAAACTTTTTTTCGAAAGCTGATGAAATACGCTTTCACACAGATATATTATAAACATTACTGTCACCGCATTTTTCTATCGTTTCATATAAAAATAATAAATAAAAAATCAAGGTTTCATAATTTTTTTTAATTTGCGGTCGACTTCTACACTTGAATGTAAAGCTTAGTATCAACACCGTTTAGTTCATATTTTTAATAATAATGGTGAGGGAGACAATTTTTATGAGACCAATATATGAGCTTTTCCGAACAGCGAACCAACTGACTCTAAGCATAATAATTGTTTTTTTTTTTTAAATCAAACAAATAACCCTGCGTAATTAAGGTGGTTAAAGCCATACGGAATCAATTTGGGTAGGATTGTTGTCCTTTTTCAAATAGAATTAATTTATTTTGGAAATAATATCATTTATCCTTTCGACACCGGTACAGCCAGGAAACACGTAAATCGCGCGCCCAATATAGCGAGTGTCAATTGCGTACAATTGACATTCACCAATTGTCCTTTTTCATGTGATTTCTGTGTTTCCGCTCTCTATAATCTCTATCATTGGTCTCTTTAAGACCCAGATTCATTTCTTGCTTTCATTAACCCTAGAAAGATAACGTTCGTCAAAATAAGGAGCATAAGGCTGGCCGCATACATACGTTTTCCGTATTCGATTTCCGAATTCGTTTTCCGTATTCGGAATTCCGTGAGACTAGCGCAAACGTTCGTTTTTCTTCATTCGGAATGTATAAACGTCAGTACCAGTGTTGCCAACAAGGGCGATATATCGCCATTTAGGCTACTCAGAGCGAGAATCTAAGTGAAGTAGCTTAAAAGGCGACTGGTCGCCAATTAAGCTACTTCAAAAACATCAATTTTAAACATGTCCCACCTAACAGCAAATTCGGCTACTTTACGCTACCTTATGTATGAGAAACGGCGATATTAGGTCAAGATCCGTTGGCAACACTGAATTACGAACGGAAATTTCCGTACGTTTGCGTCGGCACAAACAAACTGTATGCAATAGCTGCGTTCCACATGACGTCATTAGGTTTTTTCCATTCGGTTTCACCGAACGCGCCGGCTTGCATTCGGAACGTGCGTAAGGAATTTGTTCCGTTCGGAACTAAAACGAACGTGTGCGGCAGTTAATGTATTTTCTACTGATTCCGTGCATTCGGATGTTCGAATACGGAAAACGAATTCGGAAATCGAATACGATAAACGTATGTATGCGGCCAGCCTTATAAGAAAATCTACCTGTCTCTTTTGAATGATTTTACGGAAAGTAAAATAACTGTCACGTGTAAAGTTTATGGCTTCTAGATTCTTGCGCGATACCTACCTACTGACTACTTGTCATCATTTGGTCAATTATAGTTCTGTGTCGTAATGTGAAAATAAGTTGTAAGTTGAAATTTATCTTAAAAAAGTAGTACCATTTTTAATGTGTGATTTAGTAGTCATGTCCTGAATCAAAACACATTTTTGTTATTATGTTGTTTAATTGATTATATTATATATGACGTAAAATAAAAATAAATAACAATTATTTTATAAGCAATAATTATTAGCCTGAAACACTCATCTACATTGAAAAATCTCCTAATGAAAGATACAAGACGCCAACGGGACATGAACCCGTGTCCTTTCGATTTCCGGTTTATTATCTCTCTTATCCGCGAAATAATTCAATATATACTAGTGTTTCATTCAACAATTACTGCTTGATATATTTTTTTTCACCTGAAACAACCAACGTTATTTTGTATATGAGAAAGGCATTGTAAGTGCTAACTCTCTCACTAGATGGCGCGGGGACAAATTGTCTACATTTTTTGGTGAAAATACTAGAACTTGTCAAATATATATATTTTTTTTGGTAAACTAATGTTTTATGGCGTCATGTATCTTTTATTAGGAAATTTTTCAATGTGTTGAGTGTTTCAGGCTAATAATTATTGCTCATAAAATAATTGTTACCCTTTGTGCTATGCATAAAAAAATCTTGTCTTAAGAACATTAGTTTACAAAAAAAAAAAATTAAAATAAATACATCTAAAATTTTTGTCAAAGAGTTGAATGGTTAGTTTATTGAGGTTCAATAAAAAATGTAGCTATATAGGGTTAAGAAAACCCTCCACGTGGCATCCTTAAATATGATAAAGGCTTCCTAAGTGTCTGCTATCTGGAGTCAGTTTCAAAAAACTGTATTTATTTTTAATCTGAATAACTCCTTGAAGTACGCCAAAGAAACGATTTCATACATAGTCGAAAAGAATATCACACAGTAAAAGCTCCGCATTCTAAAATTCAGTGACGTGCTGTCACTTTTCAAGATTTTTCGCAGAAACATTATTTAGGTTACTTTTTTTAGAGACGTTTTTTAATCTTTTACGTCATTCATACAAAATATCTGTTTTATGTCTTTGCTGTGATGTCACTAGCCGAATGTTGGTTTGTTCTACAGACCATTTTTAACAAAAAAGAAAAAACTATTATTATTATTATATTTAACGTGATGGACTTTTTCATATTGCTTATAGAAACCAAAAAAATTTAAAAGGTTTTAAGATTGTTTTTTTTTCAAATTCAAAATGTCTTGTAAATTAATATTTATAAGATATTTTGGTGAAAATAATTATATAAAAAGAGAAATTATCTTTTTTAATCAAACGCAATTACATAAGTAAACATGTCAACATGTAATGCTCATTTCCCACAACTTTTTAAAATTGTATAAAGAAAAACCGATATTCCGGTGGCGATGTGTCCTTCAACATTTGTTGAACAAATTACACTTTAACTAAAGGTGATAAAATATTATTTTTGACAAATAAGTCACCTAGTAACACTGTAGGTAGACACTCTCTAAGAAAACAGACTAGCTGAAATATTAAAAATATTCGTATAATTTTCCGTAATCTTCTTTAAATGGGTTTCCAGTTCACCTAACAAAGTAGTTTGACGGATTCTCTCTTATTTGTGACAAGATGGGATAAACAACTAGTCGCTACTATATTTATAATTTCCTCCTCTACAAAGCTCTGTTCTAGTACTGTAACAAAATATAACTAGCCATTGAAAATAACGGCTAGGTGTCGTCAAATTTCAACGTAAGTGTTGAAAATTTGCTCCAAGAGTTGATGGACATAATACATTGAATATTCAGTAACTTTTTCCAAATATTATTAAACACACCGCAACACAGTCTATGACTTGTATTATTTTTGTCTTTTGCTGGATTTGTTCCAGAAATTTGTTCATTTGTTTTATTTACTATTGAGTTTACATCCAGAATTCTCCAATTTGCTTATTATTATGCCATCAAACATGGCTATCATTGCATTTGGTTCATTGAACTGATGCAGGAGTTTGTTTGTAGTTTGTAGTTGTAGCAAGCTGGAGTGATCCATGCTTTGTGGTCCAAGTTGAGACCAAGATCTTTAATGTTTGCCTTTTTATGCTGTACTCAAAACTATAGACCTTTGGGAGCGGTTTTAGGAAATTATTTGCACTTTTTTAACTATTTATTATTTTTCGGACCATTATTTTTTATTTTATTTTATTTTTTGTTTATTGCAGAAACAAACAGTACATAATTACATAGATGACAAAAGTTACAAAATTATAAAAGTTAGTACAATAATTGGTACCAATGACATGTCGCTGACATATATGCATATGAGGTATATTATACATTTTACGGTTAAGTTACATTTTTAAGTTAAGTTAAATTAGTGTGCTGGGGAAGGAGAGAGGTGTGTGTGAGTGTTTGTGTGTGTGTGTACGTGTGCATGTGTGTCTGTGTGTGGTTGTATGTGTTATGTGGGCGAATTCAGTGTGCTAAAAAAGTTTTTCTTAAGTAGAGGGAGAGAATCAAAAAATATATCGGTATTTGTGCTTGTTTGAATTGAGTTGAATGTTTGAAGGATGCGAGAAATAGGGGAATTGGCTGCAGCGTTTGTATTATTACTTGTTGTGTAAAAAAGGTTGGTGTGTCGAGTTCTTTTAGATGGGATGTTAAAATTTATTTGGGATAGAAGTTCTGAGCAGTCTATTTCGTTGTGTTTTATTTTATGGAGAAATGTCATGTCAGCTACCGTTCGCCTGGATTTCAGGGATTGGAGACTAATTATATAATTATTTACAAGATTATAAAGCTTGTAAATCAGATTGCATTATATTAAGTGTGAGGAACAAAAAAAGACCACGGTTTGACCCCTGGGAAATACCCGTAAACCTACATACCTATCTTTCATCACGAATTTATATCAGTCAGAAATTGCTGTAAACTCTCTCTTCAGTTTACTACGGGGTCAGTATGGCAAATGTAATGCTGGACAGCATCTGAAGGATGAATTGCAACCCTTTTTTGATTATAAATTACAATTAATATTGTATTATTAGTCACCCATCTTACAATTAAAAGCAAATGAGTTGAAATTATGAAGAGAAAAGAGAGAGAACAGCTATTTTAATTTATAATCTTAACAAATATTAAGTGTCTCGGGGTCTGCATCCAGCTCCTTCAACGGATCCTAGCAGCGCGAGTGGCCGCTTCAAGGTGATCTTCAAAATAAAATTGTACCCAAGGAACTACGAGTCATTACTCAACAGACGAGTTCAAAGAGCTTAGCTTTAAGTCTTCATAGATGAAGTTGGTCACTTACATGAAATTACAAAATATTCTTCCACGAAAACACGCTATCCAGCGAAAACATGTTTTAAACTCAACACATCTATTAATGAAATAAAGTATGGAATTGATGCCACTATCAATTCCAGCAAACGCGGGTACCATGTACACAAACAATCATTCCCTGCCTCTCAGCTCACTTCTTACCGTCCTTCCGTTTCCATTTTACATAACGCTAGAGATATTTTCCATAGGGATTATCTACTAATTATCCGCCTACAATGCAATGTTGCATCCATTTATTCAAATAACCATGTTACAATATTATCAGGATCAATATTTATTATTTTTGTTAGCATCCGCATCACCATTTTCGTTATTTCCAACGGTTATTTTCAATCGTTAACGTTAATCAAATTGTCATCAAAGCTCAGTCTTACTTTGTACTTATATACTAATCTGACTAATGTAATATTTATGAAAACGGTTTTTCCCATTCCCAAATGACTACAAAATGGTAAGAGCTGTACTGTATCTACTCTAAAAAATTCTGTTTACTTTTGGTTTAGCACGCACCATAAAATTTGCTATTAACATTAAAATTAATTCCACCTCAGGATGTTGTTGGTATTTTATGAACCCACCTACCTGTTATTAATGTAATTTTTGTTGGTTTGTAGAAAATATAAATTATAATGTACTATAAAGCCTTCTATTTAATCTGAATCTCAAGAGGGCGATATAAGTGGGTTGTGAGCATGTTCGCAGGCTTGAAGTGAATTACATAATTTCATTTTGGTTATTTTCATTAAATATTACAAATATTTTTTTTACTTCTTTACAGAAAATCAATGATGCGCACTTAAAATTTATAAAAATGTACATTTTTTTAACGTATTAGGTATTCTGCATAGAATGTGTGTGCATGGCGTTTATTGTTACTCTTGGGGTCACCATTTTAAAACATCTGGTGGGGGGTAAATAAAAGTTGGTCCAATCAGCGCACAGGAAGTAGGTTAAGACATTTAACTAATGGGCTGGTTTATTTTGGACGCAAAGGCTTGAAAAGTGTGAACGTGTGTCAATTCTCTTAGATTCTTCATTGTTCAGTGCCACGAAAACAATGAACTACGAAATTTTTCGGAAGTATGTGTGATTTATAATTTATACATTTTTTCGAATAATATTTCATACCCTTTGGTTGCAATGGTTGAACATTGAGAAAAAAATATTTAACTAAAAAAAATAAAAAGAAGGTACCACACAAAAATCCTAACTGCTCCTAAGCGTCTGGATCCAGTGAGACTATGGCATCTCTAATTGCGGTATTTCGTGAGGATGAAAGTATTGGGGAGTATAAGATTATGGGGAAGAAGAAGGTACTAAAGTCGTCGCTCTAGTTCGTTTTTATCCAACAGACCAAAACGTCCTAAGGTCTAGTCACCAAAAACGACTGAAGCTCTTAATGGTGGTCTTACACCAGGGCGATACTGAGAGCATTTTCTACTCTGATTTAAGTTCGTTTATTAATTAATTATTTAAACATAACTTAACCTACATTGTGGCATTAATACAATACAGTTCCAAAATGACAAAATATCAATAATAATAATAAAAGGTGTTTGAAATAATTTTTTTTTAATCATCTGCCCTGGATTTTCATTCTGGAGACTTGTAAATAAAGACCTAGAAACTTGTAAATTTTTAGATAGAACAACACTTACTGAAAATTTTATTTTTTCTCTATGAAGAGCCCTTGAGGTAATTGATTCATCGTACACTCCAGATGAAGTTCACCATTTATAAAAATAATAATTATAAATTTATTTATTTATTTATTCATAAATTCACGCCCGGCTGGGCTTTAACATGTTATTTTCTTATTTTTTACAAAGAACACAACAAAATCAAAAATAAAACAAAGTCAAAGTAAAATCAAAAAACAAAATCAAATAGAAAATAGAAGACATAATAAAACACATCCTGTTAAACAAAAACAGTGTCAAAAGGAAATAAAGTGGAAACTAGACACTCCACCATGCAAGATGGAAAAATATAATGGAAAATTATAAAACTAAAAGATAAACAGAGCTACTTAGTTTCAATAGATAAATAATATTATATGTGATATTCTTCTTTCTGAAATAAATTGGGTAATGACTTGTTTATATTTGGTGAATGACATGTTGAATATATCAACAACATCTTTATAGTCATATAACGAAACTTTAAAGTTCCGAGTACCAAATCGTAACAACAGACTTTCATAGTAGTTGTCCATTTTGTATTCGGCGTAACAGGAGACTTCCATAGTAGTTGTCCATTGTGTATTCGACGTAACAGGAGACTTCCATAGTAGTTGTCCATTGTGTTTTCGACGTAACAGGAGACTTCCATAGTAGTTGTCCATTGTGTATTCGACGTAACAGGAGACTTCCATAGTAGTTGTCCATTGTGTTTTCGACGTAACAGGAGACTTCCATAGTAGTTGTCCATTGTGTATTCGACGTAACAGGAGACTTCCATAGTAGTTGTCCATTGTGTATTCGGCGTAACAGGAGACTTCCATAGTAGTTGTCCATTGTGTATTCGGCGTAACAGGAGACTTTCATAGTAGTTGTCCATTGTGTATTCGACGTAACAGGAGACTTCCATAGTAGTTGTCCATTGTGTATTCGACGTAACAGGAGACTTCCATAGTAGTTGTCCATTGTGTATTCGGCGTAACAGGAGACTTCCATAGTAGTTGTCCATTGTGTATTCGGCGTAACAGGAGACTTCCATAGTAGTTGTCCATTGTGTATTCGGCGTAACAGGAGACTTCCATAGTAGTTGTCCATTGTGTATTCGGTCTAACAGGAGACTTCCATAGTAGTTGTCCATTGTGTATTCGGCGTAACAGGAGACTTCCATAGTAGTTGTCCATTGTGTATTTGGCGTAACAGGAGACTTCCATAGTAGTTGTCCATTGTGTATTCGGCGTAACAGGAGACTTCCATAGTAGTTGTCCATTGTGTATTCGGCGTAACAGGAGACTTCCATAGTAGTTGTCCATTGTGTATTCGGTCTAACAGGAGACTTCCATAGTAGTTGTCCATTGTGTATTCGGCGTAACAGGAAACTTCCATAGTAGTTGTCCATTGTGTATTCGGTCTAACAGGAGACTTCCATAGTAGTTGTCCATTGTGTATTCGGCGTAACAGGAGACTTCCATAGTAGTTGTCCATTGTGTATTCGGTCTAACAGAAGATTCCATAGTAGTTGTCCATTGTGTATTCGGCGTAACAGGAGACTTCCATAGTAGTTGTCCATTGTGTATTCGGCGTAACAGGAGACTTCCATAGTAGTTGTCCATTGTGTATTCGGTCTAACAGGAGACTTCCATAGTAGTTGTCCATTGTGTATTCGGTCTAACAGGAGACTTCCATAGTAGTTGTCCATTGTGTATTTGGTCTAACAGGAGACTTCCATAGTAGTTGTCCATTGTGTATTCGGTCTAACAGGAGACTTCCATAGTAGTTGTCCATTGTGTATTCGGTCTAACAGGAGACTTCCATAGTAGTTGTCCATTGTGTATTCGGCGTAACAGGAGACTTCCATAGTAGTTGTTCATTGTGTATTCGGCGTAACAGGAGACTTCCATAGTAGTTGTCCATTGTTTATTCGGTCTAACAGGAGACTTCCATAGTAGTTGTCCATTGTGTATTCGGCGTAACAGGAGACTTCCATAGTAGTTGTCCATTGTGTATTCGGTCTAACAGGAGATTCCATAGTAGTTGTCCATTGTGTATTCGGCGTAACAGGAGACTTCCATAGTAGTTGTCCATTGTGAATTCGGCGTAACAGGAGACTTCCATAGTAGTTGTCCATTGTGTATTCGGTCTAACAGGAGACTTCCATAGTAGTTGTCCATTGTGTATTCGGTCTAACAGGAGACTTCCATAGTAGTTGTCCATTGTGTATTCGGCGTAACAGGAGACTTCCATAGTAGTTGTCCATTGTGTATTCGGTCTAACAGGAGATTCCATAGTAGTTGTCCATTGTGAATTCGGCGTAACAGGAGACTTCCATAGTAGTTGTCCATTGTGTATTCGGTCTAACAGGAGACTTCCATAGTAGTTATCCATTTTGTATTCGGTCTAACAGGAGACTTCCATAGTAGTTGTCCATTGTGTATTTGGTCTAACAGGAGACTTCCATAGTAGTTGTCCATTGTGTATTCGGTCTAATAGGAGACTTCCATAGTAGTTGTCCATTGTGTATTCGGCGTAACAGGAGACTTCCATAGTAGTTGTCCATTGTGTATTTGGTCTAACAGGAGACTTCCATAGTAGTTGTCCATTGTGTATTCGGTCTAATAGGAGACTTCCATAGTAGTTGTCCATTGTGTATTCGGCGTAACAGGAGACTTCCATAGTAGTTGTCCATTGTGTATTCGGTCTAACAGGAGATTCCATAGTAGTTGTCCATTGTGTATTCGGCGTAACAGGAGACTTCCATAGTAGTTGTCCATTGTGAATTCGGCGTAACAGGAGACTTCCATAGTAGTTGTCCATTGTGTATTCGGTCTAACAGGAGACTTCCATAGTAGTTGTCCATTGTGTATTCGGTCTAACAGGAGACTTCCATAGTAGTTGTCCATTGTGTATTCGGTCTAACAGGAGACTTCCATAGTAGTTGTCCATTGTGTATTCGGTCTAATAGGAGACTTCCATAGTAGTTGTCCATTGTGTATTCGGTCTAACAGGAGACTTCCATAGTAGTTGTCCATTGTGTATTTGGTCTAACAGGAGACTTCCATAGTAGTTGTCCATTGTGTATTCGGCGTAACAGGAGACTTCCATAGTAGTTGTCCATTGTTTATTCGGTCTAACAGGAGACTTCCATAGTAGTTGTCCATTGTGTATTCGGCGTAACAGGAGACTTCCATAGTAGTTATCCATTGTGTATTCGGTCTAACAGGAGACTTCCATAGTAGTTGTCCATTGTGTATTCGGCGTAACAGGAGACTTCCATAGTAGTTGTCCATTGTGTATTCGGTCTAACAGAAGATTCCATAGTAGTTGTCCATTGTGTATTCGGCGTAACAGGAGACTTCCATAGTAGTTGTCCATTGTGTATTCGGCGTAACAGGAGACTTCCATAGTAGTTGTCCATTGTGTATTCGGTCTAACAGGAGACTTCCATAGTAGTTGTCCATTGTGTATTCGGTCTAACAGGAGACTTCTATAGTAGTTGTCCATTGTGTATTTGGTCTAACAGGAGACTTCCATAGTAGTTGTCCATTGTGTATTCGGCGTAACAGGAGACTTCCATAGTAGTTGTCCATTGTGTATTCGGCGTAACAGGAGACTTCCATAGTAGTTGTCCATTGTTTATTCGGTCTAACAGGAGACTTCCATAGTAGTTGTCCATTGTGTATTCGGCGTAACAGGAGACTTCCATAGTAGTTGTCCATTGTGTATTCGGTCTAACAGGAGATTCCATAGAAGTTGTCCATTGTGTATTCGGCGTAACAGGAGACTTCCATAGTAGTTGTCCATTATGAATTCGGCGTAACAGGAGACTTCCATAGTAGTTGTCTATTGTGTATTCGGCGTAACAGGAGACTTCCATAGTAGTTGTCCATTGTGTATTCGGCGTAACAGGAGACTTCCATAGTAGTTGTCTATTGTGTATTCGGTCTAACAGGAGACTTCCATAGTAGTTGTCCATTGTGTATTCGGTCTAACAGGAGACTTCCATAGTAGTTGTCCATTGTGTATTCGGCGTAACAGGAGACTTCCATAGTAGTTGTCCATTGTGTATTCGGCGTAACAGGAAACTTCCATAGTAGTTGTCCATTGTGTATTCGGTCTAACAGGAGACTTCCATAGTAGTTGTCCATTGTGTATTCGGCGTAACAGGAGACTTCCATAGTAGTTGTCCATTGTGTATTCGGTCTAACAGGAGATTCCATAGTAGTTGTCCATTGTGTATTCGGTCTAACAGGAGACTTCCATAGTAGTTGTCCATTGTGTATTCGGCGTAACAGGAGACTTCCATAGTAGTTGTCCATTGTGTATTCGGTCTAACAGGAGACTTCCATAGTAGTTGTCCATTGTGTATTCGGTCTAACAGGAGACTTCCATAGTAGTTGTCCATTGTGTATTTGGTCTAACAGGAGACTTCCATAGTAGTTGTCCATTGTGTATTCGGTCTAACAGGAGACTTCCATAGTAGTTGTCCATTGTGTATTCGGTCTAACAGGAGACTTCCATAGTAGTTGTCCATTGTGTATTCGGCGTAACAGGAGACTTCCATAGTAGTTGTCCATTGTGTATTCGGCGTAACAGGAGACTTCCATAGTAGTTGTCCATTGTTTATTCGGTCTAACAGGAGACTTCCATAGTAGTTGTCCATTGTGTATTCGGCGTAACAGGAGACTTCCATAGTAGTTGTCCATTGTGTATTCGGTCTAACAGGAGATTCCATAGTAGTTGTCCATTGTGAATTCGGCGTAACAGGAGACTTCCATAGTAGTTGTCCATTGTGTATTCGGTCTAACAGGAGACTTCCATAGTAGTTATCCATTTTGTATTCGGTCTAACAGGAGACTTCCATAGTAGTTGTCCATTGTGTATTCGGTCTAACAGGAGACTTCCATAGTAGTTGTCCATTGTGTATTCGGTCTAATAGGAGACTTCCATAGTAGTTGTCCATTGTGTATTCGGTCTAACAGGAGACTTCCATAGTAGTTGTTCATTGTGTATTTGGTCTAACAGGAGACTTCCATAGTAGTTGTCCATTGTGTATTCGGTCTAACAGGAGACTTCCATAGTAGTTGTCCATTGTGTATTCGGCGTAACAGGAGACTTCCATAGTAGTTGTCCATTGTTTATTCGGTCTAACAGGAGACTTCCATAGTAGTTGTCCATTGTGTATTCGGCGTAACAGGAGACTTCCATAGTAGTTGTCCATTGTGTATTCGGTCTAACAGAAGATTCCATAGTAGTTGTCCATTGTGTATTCGGCGTAACAGGAGACTTCCATAGTAGTTGTCCATTGTTTATTCGGTCTAACAGGAGACTTCCATAGTAGTTGTCCATTGTGTATTCGGCGTAACAGGAGACTTCCATAGTAGTTGTCCATTGTGTATTCGGTCTAACAGGAGATTCCATAGTAGTTGTCCATTGTGTATTCGGCGTAACAGGAGACTTCCATAGTAGTTGTCCATTGTGAATTCGGCGTAACAGGAGACTTCCATAGTAGTTGTCCATTGTGTATTCGGTCTAACAGGAGACTTCCATAGTAGTTGTCCATTGTGTATTCGGTCTTACAGGAGACTTCCATAGTAGTTGTCCATTGTGTATTCGGTCTAATAGGAGACTTCCATAGTAGTTGTCCATTGTGTATTCGGTCTAACAGGAGACTTCCATAGTAGTTGTCCATTGTGTATTCGGCGTAACAGGAGACTTCCATAGTAGTTGTCCATTGTGTATTCGGTCTAACATCAGACTTCCATAGTAGTTGTCCATTGTGTATTCGGCGTAACAGGAGACTTCCATAGTAGTTGTCCATTGTGTATTCGGCGTAACAGGAGACTTCCATAGTAGTTGTCCATTGTGTATTCGGCGTAACAGGAGACTTCCATAGTAGTTGTCCATTGTGTATTCGGTCTAACAGGAGACTTCCATAGTAGTTGTCCATTGTGTATTTGGCGTAACATGAGACTTCCATAGTAGATGTCTATTGTGTATTCGGCGTAACAAGAGACTTCCATAGTAGTTGTCCATTGTGTATTCGGCGGAACAGGAGACTTCCATAGTAGTTGTTCATCTTGTATTCGGCGAAAAAAAACTATTTATTTCAATCCTCAGTCCAAAGGTTCGGAAAATTACTTTCTCTGTATATTTTTACCATTTCCCTTCTTTAATGTTAATATTTGTTATTTAATTTAGGCAGGTGACGATTCTTTTTATCTATTCTCTTTTCGTTGTATTTGTTCTAATATCACGTTGATATATTTTTTTCCATCTTATTTTATATATTCTAATATAAGCTGTAGTACCTATACGGAAAAATTGAATTGCATATTCCATTCAGACAGATGAGAATTAAACTATTAGTATTACAAATTTTTATACTTAAATGTAAATAATTCAGATTTTTTTATGTAAAAAGACCTACGGGTGTAAATGAATTAAAAAAATAATAATAGTACAACATTATTTATATAATATCCCCCAATATACCACAATTTCATTTTTCTACTGACGGAACTTAAACCCAAAACCTCATGACAAAGAGAAAACCGTAAACTGCTACATTACTTACGCAGGGCAAAGATTATTTTCATCTAGAACTTTTCTTTGGAGAAATCTGAACCTTCTAACAGTATACAGTCCGTTAATTAGGCAGCATCTGTTATTATGTAATTACCGCCTTTCATTAATTTCGTAATGTTTGGCCTAGTTTAAATATATATTTAAGTAGGCTTCCGAAGGTAGCTCTTTCCTCTCTCATTCCGCTTCGGCATTCCATTCTACCTTAAAACATTCCCCAATTTAGGGATTAATACTTCCTTGTTCCAGACGGTGTGGTGTTCAGAATTTCACGAAGTCTTTATTATAGCATAAACTTACAAATGATGAGCTGTGGCGTCAAAATTTTTTCACAGCCTAAATTACGCCTTCTTCTGCTTTAAGAGGAAGCAACAAGCAAAAAATGTGTATATTCTTGGTATACTTTATATCGTAGGTAATAGGCATTAAAATTGCTCGACAAACTGAGTCTTTTGCTTTCACAAAATAAGTAAAAAAACTGGTTTTTACTTATTTTGTGAAAGCAAAAAAGTTAATCAAGTGAAACTGTCACAGATAATCTTAGCTATAAAACTAAAAAAAATTAAAGTTGTTTCCTTTATGCTTTCAGACATTTCTATTGAAAAAATATTTTTTGTAGTAGTTTGCATTTATATATTTTTTTAAAGTAATTTATTTTTTAATTTGTATTTTACTCAAGCGAAGCGATAGGAAAACCTTCAATTTAACTAAAGCATATTTTTTGGTTTTCATAATGTACACCAATTCCTTATTAAGATTAATCAAAATAGTGATTTGGCACTAAGCTTTGCCTTAAGGGTAAACATAATATCATATGTTATAATCGTTGCATTCAATAAACTTTAAAATATTTAGACAATTTATTTGTTTGCGCCCGTACGGACGCAATATGAATAGGAATAAACAGATTTGTCTTTCTTAAAACTCAATTCTTTCAAGAAAGACATACAAACACAATATCGGATTGAATCACCAATACAATATTGTTTTTGCATGCCTTTCTTGAAAGAATTGAGTTTTTACACTATTTATTCATATTCATTATGCGTAGGTATGTACTGGCGTAAACAAATAACTCGTCATCATATTTGAAGGCATAATTTGCAAAAAGTGTATTTTCGTAAATAATACCATCTATGAATGAAAAGATTTTCGCTAGATTTTTACGGAAAAAAGATTATGCTTGCAGGATAATTTTCATCTCGACTAGAATAATGTATTTAGATACTAGTATACTCACTGTGTTTTTTAAATTGTTAATTTATGTCGATTTATTATGAGTTCAAATTTTTTTTTTTTAAATTTTAAATGGAAATACTTGCTTATTTTTTTTAATCTGCACATTAAAAACATTAGTCAGGCTCCGCGGTATATATTATTTTTCCCACCTGGAATTTTTTTTATTAAATAAATGGCAAATAATGGCAATTTGCGAAACTTCTTGACCGATAGCTTACCATAGTGAGCCAAATTTATATGGCTCCTTAAAATTGGCCATTGGCTTAAAACTCATGTTTCTTTATGAGTATTTTGAGTAATGATATTAATTAAATCAAATGGCTGAATCGAAAATTGAACACCCATCGCTCGAGTTGCAATTACAGCTGCCAGTTTACGTTGCGTAATTTTTGTGAAATCCTCCAAAAAGTCCAGTAAATACTTTATTTAACTATTTTTCGATTGTATCTAGGCCCCTCTGTAGAAGTGCCAGAAAGATTCCATCCTCTCCTGCGCTTTTAAAAGGGTCAAACCCTCTGATTGCCCATTTAACTCTGGAGGGAGTAACTATTTTAGCCGCAGTGTCCCAGTCCTTACCTTCACGTAAAATAATTTCTTTTTTGATTTCGGAACAACTATTTTAATCGTTTTTAATTTTAAGGCAAAGCTTAGTGCCAAATCACTTTTTTGATTAATCTTTATTACGAATTGGTTTAGATAAACTGAAGATTTCCTATCGCTTCGCTTGAGTAGAAAACAAATAAAAAATAAATTACTCAATAAAAAATATAAATACAAACTACTAAAATAAATATTTTTCAATAGAAATGTAAAATACAGATTCACTTGATTAACTTTTTTGCTTTCTTATAAAATTATTTAAAAAATAACTAAAAGCCAGTATTTTGCTTGAACGTTTCTTAGACTCTGTTTGTCAAGCGATTTTAATGCCTATTACCTAAAGTATAAGGTATACCAAGAATATACACATTTTTGGCTAATGTCATGCCTCTTAATGCTTTATCTAACTATTATGAACAGTTAACAGAATTAATTTAAAGTTTTTTTTATGGGACTAATTGTTTTTTTTGTAACCTTTACTGGGCAAGGGGACCATTATAAAAAATTGCATTTCATTTCTAATCTTTTAATGAGTATATCCATTTACATTTGTGTAATTTATTTATGTTTAATAGCTGTGATCATTTAAAGGTTAAACAACATAACGTTTTGTATTCAAATCTCATGGACGAAGCCGGGTAGTATAAAAAATACAAGTTTTTATTATATTAGTGTATTCTAATAATAAATATTCGGTAGTAATTTTATGTTTGCTAAGGTCCCGTATATACATTGGTATACAGAGGAAATAACTAGCTTAATAATTAAACTTTATTTACAGCAAACCTTTATCAAGCAGAAGAGTAACGTAAAAACCTAGTGGTGGGTTTTAAAAAATTTGGGAATCGTTATGTTTATATATGTTATTTATGTCATCATATATTTTTTATTGACGGTCTGCCTGGTCGAGGGGTAGATTCTCGACTAACAAGCTGGAGTTCGTGGGTTTAAATCCCGGCCTGCGTAAGTAACTTTGTTTTTCATATTTTGCGTAATTTCATAAATTGCTCATTTGTGCGCCCTACTGTCGAATTTGGCAGCCATCTCTGGTCCGGAGCCCCTAATTACCTGAAAAAAACCCTTGACAGATTCGATGTTTGATAGATTCCCCAATCTTAACAAACGGACTGCAATCTTTAGAGCACAGGCGTCAGGTAGGTATGCTGTCCTTGTTCTATCGGTATTACAATGGAAGATGCTCTGAGGAACTAGCGTCATTGATCCCTTCGGCACCGGTGCGTAGTTGGGATACACGCCAAACGCGCGCCCAACATTTGTACACGGTTGACATTTGTCACATGAGAACGGGTCGCTTCTACGATTCGTTCTTAAGTTCAACAGCTCGGCTGTGGAACGAACTGCCGGCCTTTGTGTTTCCTCCCTCCTACATCATGGGACTCTTCAAGACCCATGCTCACTCCTTCCTCTCCACAAAAAGACCCTCCACACAGCATCCCCAAAGATGACATAGGCCCTGAGGGAAATTATTTTCTTCAGGGCCTCCTGTGTGGAGTTAATATAAAAAATAAATTAAAAATAATATATAGTATATTTGCGAGAAGTTTCAGGGTAACTCTCAGTATCGCCCTGGTGTAAGACGACCATTCATAATTGAAACGTTGCTTGAATAGGTTTGGCCGTGTTTCGTGGCTAAATCTGAAGAGCTAGGTACTAATCCCACCTTCCTCTTCCCCATATCCTCTCCCCCACTACATTCACAGCATACTCCAATTGGGGATGTCATAATCTCACTGGTTCCAGACGGTTGTTGGAACTCTTGTGCGGTATCTCATTAAAATATCTTGTTTGTCAATCCAAAAAGTTTTACAAATCTTTACACGAAAACAATCAAATATTGCGGTCGACATCTTATCAAAATAAACTCAAAAACTCCGTAACTCTACCAGAAGTACAAAAATACGAGTCTTTTGTGTGTTGAACTAACAAGTCGATGAAATAAATAAACAAAAATTGGCAGTGCTGAACGAATAACTGTCGGCAGAGAGCCAAAGTATTAAGGTTTTTCTCGCTAGTTACGTTAGCGAATATTTTGAAACTTGCTCACCACATCGACACGCTCAATTATCTTTTTCTGTCAGAACCTATAAAATAATTTGGTTTACTGTCACTCTGTCTTACACAAAGCTTTATTTTTTTATTTTATTTTTAAAGATAAAATGGGGCGCATGGAAAAAGAATAGACTGAATGCAGGCGAAATGAGATCCTTTGGCGTACCTATGCCTGGTTAAACCCTGTTGGTCTATATTACGAAAAAGAGACATCCAGAGATAGTGCAAGACTAATTGAAATTATTTAATCAAGCTTATAAAAGGTACTGTTTCACAGGAAAACAGGATTTTGGACCAGCGACCTCTGAAAACAAAGCCTGTCAGCTTACCACTCTGCAATATAGCCTGGAACAGTTTTATTTGACGCCATTTGGAATATAAAATGGGAACACAACACATACGAAAAATACCGAAATTATTTTCAGAGTAATCATAATCTGCGATACAAAAAAACTAAGTGCTTGAAAGAAATGAAAAACAACATATTTGTGGCATATTCTAGATTGGAAAACACTCTCATTAATGCCCAGATGAAAGAACACCACTTGAATTGAAACGTTGCTTGTAATGGCTTTAGCCATGTTTGGTAGCCAGATATGAAATGCCAGGTATTTTCCCACCTTATTCTCTCTTATTTCTTTTAAATACGAAACTATTCGGATTTTCGTGACTACGTGTTTCGATATCGTAATAGCATAATTTTCGTAATTTACTTTTTTTATGTGAATACCACAGTCCCAACTGATATGACATACCCAATTGGGGAATTTGGTGAAACTGAAGGTAGTGGGAACGGGAAGGCGACGGGGAAAAGAAAAATTGAGGAGTACCTAACTATTCAGATCTGGTCACCAAACACGGTCAATGTTGGTGAATGTTGGTCTTACAACAGGGCGATACTGAGAGAATCTTCCACTCTGGAACGCGCCGTACGTATGTTCTATATTATTTTTAATTAATAATTTGTCAAATATTATAAATTCATATAAATTAAATTTACTTGCTTATGCCGGGATTTGAACCGGCGACCTTCGGCTGGCTAGTCGAGAGTCTTACCCTCGACCATGGTTTATGAATGAATTTTCACCAGAGTGATACCGAAGGCATCTTCCACACTGGAATACACCACAAATAATAGAAATGTTTTTTTAAACCGCACAAGACTACAAATTGTTCCCAACAGTATTTTTTTACGTTAACTCCTTGAAGGGGGACATGACAAAATATTTTTCTTCAAGATTGAAGTCATTTTTGGGAATGCTGTGTGGAAGGGAGAATAGGAAGTTCTTGGAAAGAAAAATGTATGAGTGGGAATCTGGACGTCAGTTTGTCCAGGAGTGACGGACGTCTTAATCAATTCCTGCAGAACAAGGCGATGGATCGATCAAATTCTGCCATAGAGGTGGAAGGGTCTCACGTCTCACTTCACTGGCCTCTACCGATACAGCGCGCAAGTCAGCGTGCAAACTCATCCGCCACCCAGACCTGAGCAAACCTTACTCTATAAACGCGGGCACCCCTGGTAAGCCACCCAACATAGCGAAACACAAGTGATTTACGAGAGTGAGGCTCACATTACCAAAAAATATTTTAACACAAAAAAAAACTTCCAATGTATCAGTAAAAAAATGTTTCTCTGGCATTCTGGAGCCAGTAAGACTAAAGCATTCCCTATCGGAGTTTTTTAGAAGACTAAGTATTGTAGTGAGGTAAGGGGAACTGTAGGCTTAATACGTTATTTGATATTATACAAATAATGTACATTTCATAAAAGAGTGCTCTGCATGGAATCTAATTGAAATCTAAAATTAAATACAAAAGTTTTTCCAAAGAAATTCAATGATTATTCTTATTTCATGAATGAAATGAAATAAATTATTAACAAGGTTCCGTGGAACTCAGAGGTTCCGAGGAGGGGTTGCCAGGGTTTCGCGATAGTTTTAGAGAACTGCAACATACCATAAGCATAAATATTTAACATTAATAAATTGTAGAGTTCTTGCATAGAATGACTCTTGAAACTTGAAGGCCAATTTCAAAACTGTTAAGAGACTTAGAGATTTCATTTAGCATTACCATACCTCTTGTCATGCTATGCTGTTAATTTTTTTTGTTTAAATATAAGATCGTCAATGTTTTTTTATCTCATTCGGTTAGATAGAATAGAAAGCTCCTGAGATTACGCCAACTTCCAAGTAGCCTGTTAGGTTTTTGTGGGCGAAAGAGTTTTGGAACCACTGACGTAGATAGTAGTTACAATTTACAGATTTTGAATAGCCTATTCTGAAACTGATCAATCTTTTTGTCCGTTTTATTAATATTATTGCAGACGGGGACAGATAATAATCACAAATAAATTGAACCCATTCTCCTATTCACAACTTTCTAAGTATATTTTTCCATTACTCAAACGACGCTCAATATCTCGTCAAATATAGATTTTTATTCTGATACCGAACAAGAGAACTGATTGCTTGAGCAAGTAGGACAATGTGATTTCTATTTTGGAAGAAAGGAGGCTAAAGGTTAAAGAAGGAGGTACTTTTAAAGTTTTTAGTGAATTCCGCACAACTGTTCGAAGTTAGTGGGGTTATGGCATTCATAAATGGATGTATATTGTAATTGTGAGTTGTAAGGCTGAAGGAAGTAAGGAATGGAAGGAGATATCGGGCAAAGTTTAGATTCTTAATAGTGGTCTTTAACCAGGGCGATACTAAGGAACCTACCACCATGCAATAATCCTAAATTTTAGCGAAAAATGAATGAAATTGGTGCAAGCTAATTTTATACAACTGTTACGTTTGGCAGCCACCTCTTGTCTGGAGCCCCATAGTACCACCCACGACTCTGTGTAGAAATGGGTGTTACGTTTGATAGATTCCCTATTTCAACAAACGGATTGCAATCTTAAGAGAACAGGTGTCAGGTGGGGATACTGCAGGTGTCAAGTGGGAATAATACCGGTCTTTCAATGGAAGATGCACCGACGATCTTGTGTCTTTGATCCCTTCTGCACCAATGCGCCAAACGCGCGTCCAACATTTTAACAAGGTTAACATTTGTCACATGAGAACGGATCGATTCTACGACTGCTTATTGAGTTAAAAAACTCAGTTGTGGAACGATTTACCGTGTATCCTCACTCCTACATCAAGACCTTGTTCACTCTTTCCCATCCTCAATAAAACCCCCTGTGCATTCCCACGAATGGCACGGGCCTTGAGGGAAATTATTTTCCATGGGACCTCCTGTGTGGAATTAATATGTAGGGTGTCTGGGGGTAAATGCGCCAACTTTGGGAGGTGATTCTAAATTATGGTAAATTTCAATGTTTATTTTCTATACAAACAATTCAAATTTTTGACCTAAACACAAAAAATATATATATTTGTCTTTTTTGCTCCTAAAATTATCTGTACCCCCAAGTTAGCGCAGTTTACCCAGGACACCCTGTATAAAAAGTGCAGATTTTTTCCACTTTATTTTAAGTCCTAGACCGTGTTATCTCGGCAGTCTAATAAAGTGGTACTCACTTTATTTTCTTTTTATCCTTCTTCATCAGTCTTCTGTCTTCCTGCCTTGGACGCAGACCTCCCTCAATTGTCCTTAGTTTTGTCTTGAAGGCTCTCTCTCCTGTAGTCCTTTTTATGTGTTAAGCCCTCTCATTATTTGTTAGCGTATCTAGACTGATTTATTTTCAAACTAGACCCGAGTTTACACCATTTTAAATTAATCCTGGCAACACTGAGTTAAAAGTGTGAGAATTGTTGTAGTTATTTGCAACATTTTAATTGCAATAGTAAATCCTCTGCCAGAATAACGTTGTATCTAACAAGATTATTAAAAAAATTATGTTTCATTATATTATATATGTGAATTATTCTTATTTTATACAATTCTTAAAATAAAAAGTGCGAAGATACATAGTGAAATTTAATAAATTAATAAATTTATTAATTACAAAAATTTATGGAAAAATGTTGTAAATGAAAATTTTACTCACAGTAGGTATCCAAAAAATATTTTTTGTTTGTCTGTTTTTAATTCTATTTTACTCAAAAGCGCCTTATAGAAAGTAACATTCTCACATTCGATAAATAAAAATAACAATAAGAATAAAGCAAACAATTTACGTTTAGTTAATTTTCACGTTATCGACTTCCAACATTATTCCATAAACCTGTTTCGACGCGTAAATATGATATTTTTTTTCTGGACAAATTATTGGCTTTGATTTCTTTCCAGTTAAAAACTTAGATGTCCATTTCCCCCTGACCATGAATTAAACCCCTTACTCCAATAATCCAATAGTCCCAATAAAAACCTCGACGTCCCTTGGGCAACGGCAATTTTCGTACTTCTGACCTAAATTATTTAATATCATTCCCGATGCTTGGAAAACGAAAAGTACAAATGTTTTGCGCAAATTGGTCAACGACTGGCTCCTTGATTTAGGGAGGGTTAAAAGTGAAGATATGTTAATCAATAGATAATCTCATTATAAAAAAAAAAATATATAAATATAGCACATAAATGCAAAAACACTCATACATAATTCGTTTAAGTCCATACGATGCAAAAACACATATTTATCACCTCTGAACACAATTGTCTATTCTTTAAATCTATACATTATGAATCTATGCTTTTGATTATTTTCTTATCACCCAACTAGATTATAAACTTATAACACTACCCTTCCCATTTGTCTACCTTACAACTCCTGCGGTGATCTGTCTTTTTATTACTATCATCTGACTTTTATTTACTTTACCGGTTTTATTTTATATTTAGTGCTCTAAGGGAAAATATCTCAGTAGGATAAAAAAATGAAGCAAGGAAATGGAAAAAATACATTTGGGTATCAACCATTGTCTCATGTTGCTTTTTATACACTTACTTAGATAAATATTCAATTTGGTTTTTAATCATTTGCTACATCTTTTACGAGTTGCATCTTTTTGAGTTTCTTTGCCAGCTGCTAAAGCTGGGGGATACGTCATTCACGTATTTTGTTAATATTTTGCCATCACGATTGAGGAATGTTTTGATTCTCGATTTTTGCAAGCAATTTAAATAACCAAACATATATATATATGTTATATATCAATATATATATATATATATATATATATATATATATATATATATATTGTTAAAAATAAGCATTCGATACTAAGTTTTTTTTTAAAGATATTACGAGTATTGTTTTCTTTTCGCTTATTATTATAAGTACAAAATTGTATATTTATCTAAAGCTTCTAAATGTAATATGAAATTATGATATGAACTAAATTTGTCAATTTGACTGGCCTAATACAGGATCCATTCCTAGTTGGCTAGTCAATGTTTCCGCATATGTTTTATTATATATTTTTTGTGAAATATATTATTATTATCATTATTAAAAGCCCGTCATACGATCATCAATAATAATAACTACTGTTTCCACCAGTCAATTCCGTTCTCCACTTTAAGAGTTGATATTCTTCTTGAAATAACTAAAAATATCGTTTTAAGTCCGCGCTGAAAACAATCTCCGGTGTGTAATATGAAAACTTCTGCCCCAGCCACCGAAATAAAAATTTACGAAATATTCGCCTTTCCAAGTCATTTTTATTCCCGGAATAAATTTCCAATTTCCTCGCGGTCTTACGTGAAATGGCGCCAAATAAAATAAGGCTTCTTGTTTCAATGCAGTTTCTTTTGACGGTGAAAAAGTGTCGTTTTTGGTGACGGAAAATAAAATTAAAAATACTCGGCGTTGATTAAAGCGAGAACTAAAATGCTTTAGATATCTTAATTAGAGAGTATTCGTAATATTCAGAGATGTGCAAAATGGGTACCCAAAACCATTTGAAATGCAAAATGGAAATGGGTCAAAACTTTTCCATTTGAAAATGCAAAATGCAAAATGGTTTTTAGAAAAGCATTTCAAATGCAAAATGCAAAATACCTATTTTCAAAATGCATTGAAAATGCAAAATGGTTTCTCAGGTTTAAAATAATTATTGAAATTTTAAACAACTTTGTCATTTAATAATGGACATCAATGTAGAACAACTTGTGGAGTAAAAAAATATACATACTGATATGTACTGTGTAAAAAACAATTGAATTTGAGTGGAATATAATAGAATCTATTATTAACTAAATATTGTCATTTTTAATGATTTTTTCCTAGGGCCATCATCATTTGTGTAATAACTCTCTAGTGAGGGGACATCCACCAGTGAACAATAAAGAAATACAGGACAGTGAGACAATCAGACAATATAAAATGTTGTTTTCTAGTGCGCACCCATTATTTGACCATAGATTGTCACAGAAAACTCCAAGCAGGCGCACTAGAAAACCCACAGATAATATAATACAACTTTGAGAAAACCAATATATATTCTATATTATGTAGCCTTAGCCATTTTTAGATTTTAGAATAACGAGCTTCTCAAAAACATCATCACTCATCTTTCTTCTATGAGGTCTCATGATTTTACCTCCATTTGAAAAGAGACATTTAACTGGTGCTGATCTCGGAAGACAAGTACATGTGCCTAACAGTAGCGTAGTCATGAAACATTTCAAAATCGGTTCTTTAGTCTTGAAGGTATTGCAAAGCTTCTAAATCCGGAGTTCTTGCTGTTGCTGCGCAAGAATCAGATGAATCTTCATTATCTTCGAAAAAAATAAGATTCATCTTCTACAAGACTATTAGTTCCACTTTGTGGAATTTACATAACATTTTTGGTACTTTCTTTTAATTTCCTTATTTGTAGTAAAAACACTGAACGGACTCTGTCCTTCTGTTCTTTAGGTGTCCACTTCATTTTAAAAAATAGATGCGACACTGTAGCGCAAATTTTACTTCATGCTTACCATGCTTCCTTTTAAAACCTTTGAACAAGTTGAGTAAGTGGCGGAAACATTTCCATTCTCAATGCTACCAATGATGGTAACATCTTTGAAGCAAATACTAAACTTCATATTTGTGGTAATGTATTGATATCTCTCACATCCCTGAAAGAAAAAATATATTTGGTTAAAATGCAGTTCGTACATATATTTATATAATGAAATAATATAAGCAATGCCATACAAATTATCCATCTAAATCCATCTTCACTTGTATATTCTTAAACTACTGAATATACTAACATAGCATTCTACAATTCTAGCCTAATATATTGGTTTTCTTTAGGAAGCGTGCATAGGTAGATAGTTCGATATGAGATATAATAGTATTAATTACAGTACTTACATGATTTTAGATCCAAAAACACCACGACCAAAGATTATGAAACCATTGAAAACACAAAAAATTTGCGCGGGACTAATGTTGGCAACGTAAAAAAATAGAAACTGCTATCAAAAATTTAATATTACAGCGTCATGGCCCCGTATTCACTATTTGAATCTGTATTTTTTTTAATGGTATCACTTAATTGCCAGGGCTCCTACCAGGTAGCAACTTGACAGACCTAAATTATCTCTCATGGCGAGGTTGAGGACCGACTGATATACTGGGCCTATGATGAAAAGATGAATGGAGATAATAGGAAGAATGTTGCAAAAAAGCATTTAAAATGGAAAATGCATTGAGAAAAGCATTTAAAATGCAAAATGCAAAATGGTTTTTAGAAAAGCATTTAAAATGCAAAATGGAAAATACCCATTTTGCATTTTGCATTTCCATTTGAAATGGATTTATTTGAAATAAAGCACATCTCTGGTAATATTACAATACCCTTTGCTATTTATAACGCATTACGCCTTATAATTATCTTATTATACTTATTTCACCATGCCGTGTTATAATACTGCTATTCAACCTAACGCAATATGCCTGAGAATAGTATTGCTATTCTATTTAACTCATTATACCTTATAATATTGCTATTCCATTCAACTCACTGTGAACCTTATACTACCAATATTCCATTTAACTCACTATGCCTTTTAATACTGCTGTTCAACATAATTTATTACACTTTATTGAGATATGGCTTTTCTATTAAACTCGTTATGCCTTATTACAATACTGCAATTCTGCCTAACTCATTATGCCTTATGGTATTTTTTGTAATTGAATATTTTGTGTCTTACAAAGACTTGTCTTAATTTTCAATTATTATTTTTTTTTTTTGTATCCATCTGTTTTTAAAGCCCAGCAGTATCATCACGATAAAATTTTATTTGGTTAGTAGTTCTGTGAACGATTTAGACCTCGCATAATGTTGATTATTCTTATTTGACAGTTCGCAAAGCTCACGCGAACTCTGGTGGAGTAAAAGTCTACTATCCAACACGTTTACCATCTTGACAGGATTGACGGGTCACGGAATACAAACAATATATACATGAAAAGATACAGATAAAATTCAAAGCGCCCAAGTTTAAACAAGACTTTGCTAAGCTCAGTCAACTAATCTACATATATTTTCTTGTTAAAAAATACGTGTGTTGTCACCGTACGTGGCGATGTTTGCAACAAATTATTCAAACCATTCACCTTCGCTTATTTCTCAATTCCGTAGTATTAGGTCACCTTTAATGATAATCTTGCTACGTATACCTACAGGGTAGGGTAGGGCGGGGCTAGTTGAACATGATTTTTCTAATTTGACCCAAGACTTGAAACTTTTATAGATATGTTTGTTTTTTTTCAATTTATTAAGATAGCTTCATTATCTGGCTTTATAATGTTATTCATGAAATGATATAATACGTTGACCTTATGCAAGATATTTCAATTTTCACGCAGAAGGAGAAATGGTTCAACTTGCCTCATAGGTGGGGTTAGTTGAACCACCCCACGGGGCTTGTTGAACAATACAGTGTCATATATTTACTATCATTCACACTCATTGTTTAATAAAACAAATTAAGATATTAAAGTAAATTTATTGAAATAATGAAACAATACAGAATTAGGTAATAGAACAATTATTTTATCTGAATAAAACTAAGTAGGTATAATAAAACAGGTAAGTTTTGTTAGAATAGTTCCAGATGTGCACTTTTGATGTGCCTACTTTAGACAAGCGTGACAACCAACCCTCTCTTCTCCAGGAAAGCTCTCTGAATAAATCTCATCACAAATTAGGCAAGCACACTCTTCACAATTGTCGGATAATGAGTCTGACAAAGTGAAGAGTTTTTTCTTAGTTGCCTTATCTGTTTCTGTCTTTTGCTTCTTAGATTGCTCTTGGGCAAGAGAATCCTTTTCAGGAGTGTCTGTTAAAATAGCTCTTCTTCTTTTCTTTCTCGATGTTTGCAGCTGTTTTCTAGGCCCTGCCTTTGGAAATGGTCTAACGGTCTCGAGTGAAAAGTAAACGCCACTTATAGATGTAGATGCTACAGTATTGTTGTTGATATTGGGTGAAACATTCTCTTTGCCTGTTGTCGGTATACCGTGTACGCATCTAGAAAGTTTAAAAAAATCGCTACTATTGATGTGTTGACGAGTGAAATGAATGCACTACGTATAAAATTACAGTAACGAATCTGAATGGGGCAAGTTGAACCAAATGGTTCAATTAGCCCCACCCACGTTTTATTACAAATTTCATCGGATAACTCATATACCACTAAATGTATTACAATTTTACAATTGACAAGATATAGTTGAGCAAACACCGATTTCAAATTGACTTACCTTCACTTGGTATCTTTTTTCTTGGCATCTATTTTCAAAAAAGTAGTCGGTCGTCTTTTTTTTTACTTTTGGAACAAAAATCACACAAAATCCCCGTGCACAGGCTACAGATGCCATGTGCTTACTGAATGTTTGGTGGCGCGGTCCTCACACTTTTAGCTTGCTAGAACATGTTCAGCATTCTTCGTAAGTCTTTTGACTCCGAAGATATTGGCGTAGCCCAACAAGCTCCTTGGTTCAACTAGCCCCGCCCAACCCTACAGTAAGAACTACGTAAAATAAGCTAGAACAAACCGGTTAATTACGCATTTACGATGGTTTTTTTCTACGACTCTTTAACCGATGGGTGCTTTTGTGTAATCAATTGTCAGTGTGGTCTATGAAATTTTAAGTAATGCAGTGTTAGTTTCATGGGTACAAAGAGGCTATTCTCATACAAATATAAATATTTATGTTTTTTAAAGTTAATTTTATTTTTGTTAGATGGGTTAAGTGTGCGTATAAAGTTTTGTGGTGCGTACACTTACCATATGAATATATGCGTGTTTTTCATCTCATAAGAAAATATCCGAAGAGTACATTTAGCAGCTAAAAGTAGTTTGAAAGCAGGGTGTGAACACTTACATTACGGAATGCGCATGATTACCCCGCCAATGGGTAAAGTATACGCAAACTTTTTGACACAACTTTTTGAATTGTGAACCGTGTCTAGTTTTGTGCATTTTTGACGTACCTTAATAAACAATCGTATTAGTAAAAAAAAACACGAAATAAAATATCTAAAGCTTTACATACTCCTAATTTAAAAATAACGTTACTCCACGTGCCTCTATTTAATTATATTTGCGGGTATTTCTCAGTTTTAATATTTGAAATGGTTGAAACGGCTTTATCTATGTTCAATCACAAGATGACTATTGAACTAGATACTCTCAAACTTTTCGTTCCCTCTTTATATACGGCCTCATTCACATTGCATGTGCTATCATGATTTGTTTTACACATTTTAATATTTTCCCTTATGTATAAATGAATTTTATTTCTTTGCAGGCACAAAGGAAACCCATATTTCTGCAGTCATCACCTCAACTAACCGTTCTTAAAAAGTGATAAACTCTATTTTCATCGAAAAGATACATTACTGATTTGTATTGAAATTTTTTTTTGGTGTTAACTTCAGTCATTCTTTGAACAAGTTAAAATTATTGGACATTACATAAAGAAGTAAAAATGTTAAAAAACATTTTTTTTCTAACTCCTGAAAGAATCCGTGAAATGTTTCCGTTATTTGATGATTTTGTTTTACCACTGAACTGTTTTGAATCCGGGCGAAGTGAATCCAACCCTTGTTCCACTCTTCCCGCCCATTGGCTGTAATTGGATGGTGAAGGCCGTCGGGTGAGAACTGGGGTGGTCCACCTCCACTATGGTGGAATTTGGAGGTAGAGCCTTCTTGTTTTGGCTCGTCAGCGTCGGCATGATTCACACCGCACCCTCCTACACGAACGTGCCGACGGTTCAAGGTATGTATTGTTGAAGTCTTTTAAATGTACTCCTGTTATAAATTATTGAAATATTTTTTTTTGTATAGTTAAAAGTAAAAACAGGATAATTTTCATTATACATGATATTTATTGAACATTTCAATTACCCAGTTAGTAGAGAAATCTCGGTTCTAACCGGGGAAAGTTTTAATTAGTAAGTCTATTTAATAATTAAATATATAGTATTTATAAATAGTTAAGGTCGTCGTAAATAGTAGACATCGCTATAACAACGAAAATATAGTATCTCAATATAAGAAGGACAAAAATAAAAATAAAAAAACAATACATAAATAAATTGCAACATTGTATATCTGAAAATCATCGATCATTGTTTAGATTTTCTGTAAAAAAAGTAATGTCAGTTGTTTAAATATTTTTTTGTACTTTTTATTATATCGGGTAAATTGTTGAATAGTTAAGGCCTAAGTATTCATAATGGTGCAGTGCAGCTGTCGTGTTGCATCTAGGTTCATATATATTCCCAGATGTTCTAGGTCTTAAGCTTCTTGTTGAGGACAGTTCTGATTATTTTAAATCTTTTAAAATAGCACATCTTTCAGATAATTTTAAAACAGGTAGGACGAAAGACATATGAATATTAGTAGACCTGCCCTAAGTGATTAAAAGCGTATTATTCCCCACTCCCCATACCGGTTCCATTGGAGCCGGCTGTGCTCGCGTATGGCCTCCCGTGAATTTAGAAAACGTGACGTCATCATTCTTGTGCGAAATATGGTCGAGGCATCATCGGTTCATTTTACGAAATAACACGGCAAAATGGTGGCTTGTGCTATGAAAACTTGTAAAAATAGATGTGAAAAAGAGAATAAACGCAATTGTCGTATTACATTCCATATATAAGCATTATTTTACTTTATTTTAAGCTTATTCACATCGTATAATATGGATCAGTTTTAGAAACATATACTATCACGCGATGGACGCGAAACACAAAGCCGTGCACAAGAATCAGGGATGTGCTTTCGCCTTTTGCGCTTTGATAAAATACATAATAGTATCATTTGGAACTCCGTCGTATTAATAAAGGATAATAAACCAATCATTTTTAAATTTTTTCCACTTTAATGGCGTTATTACTAAACGAGTTTTGAATTTTACACAACTCATAAACAACACTTAATAAAGGATAAATGGTTAGTTATCAATTGTGAAAAATTGGTATGTTTGGAAGTAAAATGTAGATACAGTGAGCATGTTTGGAATGAAAAATGTATGTGTGATTTTGCTGTCCGATGATATTTTTTTTATCTATTAAAATTAAAAATATTATATTTTTCTATCGCACGTCACCACCGATCATATATTATCTTTGGATTATACTATCAAACGTCGCAACGGACCACGTGTTAGGTACGCGCTTGTTTCGTATGTACGGTACTGCTGGAACGAGAAGGAGTGCATATCACGTAATGCGCTAGGTTATACCGAGTGGCGATGTGTGATAGAAAAACATGTTTTTGTTTTTAATTGAAAAAGTGTCATCGGACGGCAAAATGATGTCCCAATTTTTACTCTAAATACTCTTAGGAATCGCTGGTAAAAGCTGTGTGTATATAATTTCATTTGTTTTTTTAGTTGTTTTACATTTCTATTATCTTTTTAAAAGTGAAATGTTATATATTTTCTTAAAGATTTCATTATTTTATTATTAATAGGAACAGAGCGGTTTTGACAACCCTCCAACATTGGTCGAATGTAGCGATTCTCAAGTGTGCTCATGGTTGGTTGCTGGGAAGTAAATTATGAACATTTATAAAAGTGTAAACTAAATACGTAAACAATATATTCGACTCTGAAAATAGAAGAAATTTATTTTGCCAAATTTGGACTTCGCAAATTTGTTCATAACGTGGCGAGTAATTTGCGCTCCCATATAAAAATGTCTATTCATTCAAAATCAGATTTTACTTTTCAGAACTAAATGGTGATATTATAATGCGAGATGCCTATTTACTGTCAGATTGATTTATTGACGAATCACAGTCAGCTTTCTTCTCTGCGTCCCGCAACTGATGGTTTAAGGTTAAACGCAACGCTCGTTGTATTCTACGTGTTCACAGATGGCGTTAATTAATTAATTTTGTTTAAATACGCTTTTGAAAGGTATTGTTTTACAATATTAAGACAAATCATTTGTTTGCGCCCGTATATACGCAATATGAATATGAATCAATAGTTTTGTTCGTTTAAAGACTTTATTCTTTCGAGAAAGGCACACAAATACAATATTTTACCGATGATTCAATCCAATATTGTATTTGTATGCCTTTCTCGATAGAATTGAGTTTTTATATGGACAAAAATATTTATTCATATTTATATTGCGTATATGCGGGCACAAAAAAATAATTTGTCTTAATACTGTAAAGCAATACCTTGCAAAAGCGTATTTAAACAAAATTAATTAATTAACACCATCTGTGAACACGTAGAATACAACGAGCGTTGCGTTTAACCTTAACCCCTCGACTTTAACTTCTCGTCTATTAATATTCATATGTCTGTGGGTAGGACCTTAAATTTATTGAATATTTCACTTGTTGGAAATTCTCTTGGTTTTTTAAGAATAACTTTAATAATAATTTTTTGTGTTATTACTATCAGATACAAGTTAGTCTTATAAATGCTGCCTCATGCAATTACACCGTACTGCAACACTGATTGTACAAGAGCAAAGTAAACCATTTTAATATTTGAAAGTTTTGGGATATTTCTTAATCGTATAAATATATAAGTGAGTTTTCTAATTCTTTTAACACAGTTATCTACGTGTTTCTTAAATTTCGTTTTACTTTCAATAGTGATCCCTAGGTATTTGAAATCAGAAATTTTCTTTAGTAATTTTCATCTATCGTTAGATATATCCCCCACACATAAACGACTATGCACCAGCATTCCAATGAAATTGAAAAATGAAAATTTGATTCGTGTTACTAAATATCTAAAAAGTCGCATATAATCAAGTCGTAAAAATATATTTTCGTTCACTACATTGCTAACGCTTGCTAAACCTCATGAAATACATCAAAATAATGTACTTCGGAATTGTATAACTTAAAAAGGCCTACAGAAAAGACCGCGATGCTATATGTCTATATCCCAAGGATAACCCCCAGAAACGCCAGGTACACTTGAGCCTGTATTATATACGTGTTTATGTTTGCATAAATGCTCTTTATTTGTAATGTATTTTTTTAGAATTTTTTTTAACGGTACAAGTGTCATATAAATAGTTTATAGTGATTGAAATCACGGAATATTAAGTAAAAAAGAGAAAAAGTCTGTATGTTTACATAAAACATTTTATGTAAACATTCAGACAACAAACATAAATACTTTTTTCTTAATTTATTTTATATTTTGTGGGAACCAACAAATTATGAGATGAGGAAATCATGATCAACACACATACAACAACCTACAGTCCGCCTCGGAACAGGAATACCTAGTGAGGAGGACTCAGAACAAACTACATCACTTTATATCTTTATTTAATTTAATATTGTATCTTTTTTACTTTACTTTATACTGCCGTTATAAAAAAAAAAAAAAAACAAATCAAAAGAAAAAATAATATGCATTTAAATAAAGTTAATGAAACAAATACCCTATAATATTAAATATACTCTAAACTTCTCACATTTCCCCTATTTTTGATGGTAACATGCTATACTAGCGCCTCCCAGCGGCATAAGTTGTGCCCCTTGGTTTCCTCACCAACATTTTAATGAAATATATACTCTATTTCGGCCCCTTAGGGTCAAAAAAACGTATCTCATTTTTCTCTACTTTACAGGAGAGCAAGAAAACATAGTTCTCAATTAATCAATGTTATATACTTTTAAACAAACGAAACATATTAATAATTTCTTCTCATTTAGTTAAAAGATGGTATTTTGTGCTTCTGAACCATCTTTTAAAAAATAATAGTAATTTATTTTCAAGTGTTTTTTTAAATTTTAGTTCAGCTTTATTTCAGTTACGTTTCTTTGATCCTAACCAAAGTAAAAATTGCAAACACTAAACGAAAAACTTGCATCGGTATTTCACTTTTTTTACGTCCGAACGTTAGTATAGATGATGAATAGGAGTTATAATAGTGGTGAAACAGTAATAAAAATAATTCTTTTTTAGAAATATCTATTGAAAAACTTATTTAAAACAGAAAAACATAGAAAATATTTAGGTAACTATTTACCAACTGATACTATCGTCAAAAGAAAACTTAATATGCTAAATAATATTATTACTTGCTTAAAAATTGGAATCTTGTACCTAAATTATGAATAGGATACCTGCCTTCTTATAAATACTTAACTCGTACCAAAACACTTAAGTTATTTAGGCAAATCTTATAAATGAATCAAATAATATAATAATCACATTTGAAAGTGACTTTTTATACAAAATTAATATAAAAGGATTGAGTACCTTTTTAAAAATCATTGGAGATTACAATGATAATATTATAATTTAAAAACAGATGAGGCAAAAAATTACAACATTGTGTGAGTCAGAAGCCTCGTATATATTAAAATAAATCATAAACCATATTTAAAAAAAATCACATATTCATTTTATAATCATTCATCAACAAACTGTTCAATGATGTCTTCCTCAACTCGATTATCAGTAATGATAATTCCTTCTTTTAAAGAGTTGTAAAATGTGTGATATTGAGAGGGTATAATACCTTTATCACACAAATCTTGTAAGTCTTGCAACTTTTCAGTAGCAATTTTCATTGGGACGTTGTAAGCTCTTTGTAATTCTGGAAGTCCAGTTGATAGCCTCGTTTTAGCAACTTGTCGAATTACTTTGAGTTTACGATATTCTTGTTCACCTTTGTTATATTTGAAATAAATATGGTCAGGATCTTCTTTTTGATATTGCATCAATGTGATTTTTAACCAGTTTACATTCATTTGTTTCTGTCTTTTTGTTTTAAATTAATTGTTTCCTCAAATTGATGAAACTGAAGAAACACTCTTGTCCCATCTCAATGACATCATATTTGGATTTTCTGGAAGTTAATCTAACTGCCGTGTACCACGTTGAAGGGTCAAATACATTTATTTTCTTCGTAGACGTTTCAATATGGGCGTGAACCGAGTTGCATTCCATCATAGAATGCCCAGGTTCAAAAAAAGCATGCCCTATGTACGGAATATCCAAAGACTGAACGGCATACAGAAGCATGGCAGAGAAATTTACATTTCTATTTTAACCACCACAAGTATCACTCATCAAAATGAACTTCTTTCCGTTAGCATTAGCTGCCAAATACTTGTACATACATGAAGCGATTTCGTCTGAACCACGACCAGCTACTACTTCATGCGTCATGTAATTTCCAGCTTCATTGTTTCGAACATTATAAAAAAATACTTTCGAGTGGACTTTTGGACAATATCGAACGGCTTCTAAATCAAACTCGATGAAGTGTATAGTGGATTCTGAAGCGAGGGTTTTCGATTGGATTTTATAATTCTGTGCAGCAATTTTGCGTTTTATATGGAGATCATACTGTTGCGAAAGAGATATTTTGTCTTGCGTATTAGCATTATCGTATTTAACACACGAGTCGCACATATCCTTGAGTAGTTGATGGAACTTAAGGTTACATGTGTTAAATATGTTTCGATACAACCACATTTTTTCAGGTGCATATTTTTTTTCCTTACACAAGTCAACATACAAAGTATACATTAGGTGTAATGTTAAATCGGCTGCTAAATATTTAAATGAAGTCTTCGCAATACAGTAGTGTGACGGTACTGTGGGAAAAGACATAATATGATCCCTGATGATTTTTTGGACTCTTCTGGTCTTTTGACTCCAGGTGGGTGTTTTCCCCTTTTGCTTTGGAGAACGATTCGATTTTCAAATCTATAATTAATTATATTTCTAAAAAAAGTTTCAGTAACATCCTATGTAGCCAAGAAAAATCCTTGGCATACTTGGATTCTCGAATCGCCCTTATAGAAGAAGAACTGTCTTGATTTTTGGCGTCGTGACTCTTGATTTTCTTGATGGTAACTAAAGATGCGTTTCTTTGACCCACAAGCAAATATAATTTTATTCAAGTATAAAAAACGCAAGTAAAGATACATCCTACTGATATTAACAACAAATGATTTTCTGCAGATACGTATCGATGTATATTTTCTGCAGATACGTATCGATGTATATTTTCTGCAGATACGTATCGATGTATATTTTCTGCAGATACGTAAAGATGTATATTTTCTGCAGATACGTATCGATGTATATTTTCTGCAGATACGTATCGATGTATATTTTCTGCAGATACGTATCGATGTATATTTTCTGCAGATACGTATCGATGTATATTTTTATCCGTTGAACCTATTGATACGTGTCTTTGTCACTTAACGTAATGTGTTATTTTGTGACTAGTACCATCCGTAACTCAAAATCGATAAAAATCAAGTAACGTTTTTTTGACTCTAAGTGGCCGATTTTACGTTAATAAATTTAAAAAAAATTAAAAAATAGATACCCCAAAGTTGATAGAAAGTGCTTTTTCAAATGATCTGCATAAAGGTCAGGTAGGTATGCTGTCCTTGTTCTATCGGTATTACAATGGAAGATGCTCTGAGGAACTAGGGTCATTGATCCCTTCGGCACCGGTGCGTAGTCGGGATACACGCCAAACGCGCGCCCAACATTTGTACACAGTTGACACTTGTCACATGAGAACGGGTCGCTTCTACGATTCGTTCTTAAGTTCAACAGCTCGGCTGTGGAACGAACTGCCGGCCTCTGTGTTTCCTCCCTCCTACAACATGGGACTCTTCAAGACCCATGTTCACTCCTTCCTCTCCACAAAAAGACCCTCCACACAGCATCCCCAAAGATGACATAGGCCCTGAGGGAAATTATTTTCTTCAGGGCCTCCTGTGTGGAGTAAATAAAAAAAAAAAATATAGCATATGTTTCATACATGATTATATTATATTTCAATATATTGAATGATGATTAATAACTTCACCATGAACACAAAATGCTATATGGAACTCAACTAACACAGCTTTGATCAATTTACCGTAATATTTTAAGTCATATTTTTCATGGTATAATCCACCTATTTGCTAGGATTTAACTAAATCATATTATATTTCACCAACTAACCTCTCAACATTTTTTGATAAACTGAAAAACGATTGAAGTGTTTTTGTTGTTTTTTAATTATTACATCCGTAAACTGAACACGTGGAACCCACTTCTTGAAATATTTTTAAATATTTTTTTATTCAATGTTGTTTAAAATAAATTTAAGCAATACTGCTCTAAACACCGCCACCAAGTATAAATAAATTTACCGTCATCGAAAGAAATTTCAAAGACAATATTATACTACATAGCACCTCTAGCGGCCAGAGATGTCGATATGGCTACTATTTCACTGGAGTTGGACGTATTGTTAATATTATAGAGTATTTGATGAAATTGTAATTATTATGGAATATTTGATGAAAGCAATGAAAAGAAAAAATAATAAAATATGCAATGCTAAAAGGTTTATTAAGTACCGTTGTGTATTCGATAAGGGCATATTAAAAACGTCAGCAACATTAGCAGTAGAATTTCCAATAGAGTTACAAATCTGTTAACAACAGCATTGCGGCAATTATTATCAACAAGATATAAATTTGTAAGATGTGCTTTACAATTTGAAATAGCGATAATAGAGTTATTTAGTAATGCTTAATTAATACCTGTATTTTCAACCGTCAATCCATTGTTTCATAAATATAACCCAGATACCCCCACTAAAAAACTATGCAATCGAACAAACTAACTGAAAATCAGAAAACAATGCGAAAACAAGAAATTTTCCTCAAAAACGTCATTATTACTGAAATCAAAGTAGTCCACAATTATAGTACAATCCTCGAATAATGTAATTTCATTAGTATTCATTTCCGGCGCTAGCATTTTTTCTCTAACCTGTAAACGAAATTATTATAAAATATAATAATTTTTATTATAAAAATTATAAAAATTGTGCACCAATGATTATAAAAATAAGCTCATAATAATACTGGGGCAAAAGGATTGAATCATTTTCTTCATTATAAAACAATAATACTCACATGAGATTTCGTGGATTGGTAGCAAGTATCATAATTTTCGGAACACATTTTTTTCACAAGATTCACCATTTTTTGTGTCCTTTTACTAACTTTTTCAGTAATTGACATGTTCTTTAATGTTTCAAACAAATTAAAATGAATAAATTACGTTTTACACTGTTTAAAATACTTCAAATAATATGAATCTTCAACCGAAGCAAAAAGCACACACACCAATCTGACAGGAATGACAGTTGGGTTTAATGGTAAGTGCTGCCACCATACGGGAATATTTTCAAAATATGGCAGGGAAAAATAAGTAAGTGACTTTGTTTGCCAAGCAGTGTTGCCCATAGTGTGAGCAAAACCTAATCACAGAAGTCAGTGGGTGATGTTACAAACCTTAGCCTGTTCTATTTTGATCTTAGGAGCACTTACATTTATTTTGACTATGAAAAAGAGTAATTTATCCTTATAATATCACTTACAAGTTTTTACCAGACGATGGTATTGACCAAGTGATGACAAGTATCAAAAAATATCATTTTACGAAAAAATGTATTTACCAACTTCTGCTAGCAACCCTACGATATGTATACCTATTTATCCACGAATTTCAAAATGGATTTATATAAACAAATACAACATTTATGAAAACATCATAATAAACTAAACAAGACAATATAATAAACTGGACATAATTTCGGTAAAGACTTGAAGTGGTAAAAGAAACATAGGCCATAACGGTGTGCACATATACAATCTCCTTCCTGATTGCGTGAAAACAGTAAGTAGAATGAAAAAACTGTATGCGCCTTAAGATTAGTGAAGAAAATCACAAAAATAAGCGTTACATTTTTATTCAATTAAAATGTATTTATGTTAGTTAGGAAGTAAACAATAATACATGGATTTTTGTCTTTAATGTGTATTTTTTAGTTAAGAAAGTGAAGTGAGTGTATTTCTCTTAACAAATAAATTTAAAAAAAAACATACTCTGAAGTATTCCGACATAAACATTGATAAATTAACTTCTTTTTGTAGGAAATTGATACCTGTTAAACAAATAAAAAAAATTCGGTGTATGCAAATCCTTTATACAAAGGAAACATTTTAAAGTTTTCTTCATTTCTCCGTGTAGCAATATGTTTGATTATTTTACTCTCCCTTTAATGACTTACTTTTGTAAATGTTTATTTATCTGCTGCCCCCCTGCCTCGTGATCGTTGAAAATTATTAGGATGCAGGCGAATTCTCCAGTTTATGCTTTAACACGGTTTTGGTCTGTATCTGTGTTTTCTCCTTAAATTTAAAAATATACTAAGTGTATAGTGTTGAAGCCCTAACTAACTGTGCACTATTCAAACCGACAAAGTTGTGTAAAAAGATTTAAGTTTGTTTATTCGAAGAACTGTGTTTGTGAGCTGTGTGGAATTTTAAACTCAAAAACCACTTTTACTAGTGGCATTGTAAGAGAAATTAACGGAAACATGTTTTACACAAATAACCTAGAAACCCGAAATATTTGCCGACTTCTGTGTTTCCTCCCTCCTACAACATGGATCTTTTCACAACTATGTTCTTTCCTTCCTCTCCTCAAAAAGATCCTCTACACAGAATTTTTACACTTACTCCACACAGGTTGGAGTAAGAGTAAAAAAGAAAAAATTAAAAGATAAAAATTCTTTTTTCGTAAATCTTATACACGTTCCAAGGTTAAGACTTAGAGAAATATTCAACCGAAAGAGTGCTATTGTGAAGAGACTTTCAGAAGGATTATGATACTTGAAGACGACAAAAGAATAATAAAGGGAATCGGTTGAAATCGGACTCCAGACGATCACTCAAAGGAACATTGAGAAATGATATGAGACAAAATAAGGGTTAGAGTGAAGATACCCAATCCTTCTCACGTCGAGAAAAGGTTAAATTACAAACTAAACGCGTTATCTGTTACGCATTGAAACTCAGCATAAACCTTCGCAAGTTAGAATGGTTTTAGAAGAAATGGAAAACTCCTTCATGAAATCACAGTTTTTATTACCTAACTCCGTCGCATACTAAAAATATGTTTTCTTACAGAATAAACCTCATTACATCCTGTCTTATATTTTTTGTTTCTAGGAGCCCCAAAATAATTGAAAAAAAAGCGTTGTTTCTTCTATCTATATACGGGTTGCAATCTTTAGAGCACAGGAGTCTTGTGAGAATTCTGTCTTTATTCTGCCAGTATTTCAAAGGAAGATGCTCCGAGAAACTAACATCATTGATCCCTTCAGCACCGGTGCATTATCAGAAATACGCCGAACATCTTTACAAGGTTGACATTTGTCAAATGAGCAAAGGTCGTCTCTACGAACCGTTTCTTTGACTCGTTCTTGAGTTAAACAGCTAGGCTGTGAAAAGATTTGCCAGCCTATGCGTTTACTCTCTCCTACAACACATCTCTTCAAGCCCGAAATCACTCTCATGAAAATGAACATCCACAAAGGATCCCTAAAGATCACAATGGCCCCGATTGAAATGATTTTGTTTTTGATTTTCTTCACACTCAGAGGAAAATAACCAAAATTATTGTTCATCGAAAAACACGAATATCAATAGTTAAAGTTGCGTTTGCGTTGATTTTGATATTTCAACAGTACATTTCTACACCGTTTATCCACTTCGACAAATTATTTATGAATTTAACTAGTGATCTAATCCATTTTGAAAGAAAATTACATAATTCGATTTCTAGGTCCCAGACAAACAAGAAATTTATCATCTGCTCAAGAAAATAATTCCATATTGTTTATTCGCTTTTCTCGTTTTCATTTTATAAGTAAAGAAATAATTCTTAATATTGAAGCAAATATTGTTTTTGCCGTCAAGTTATTCCTAACTTTCCTTTGCGAGTAAAATACACAAATAACATTGCAGGCAGGTACTAAGATTAAAATAAAACAAGCCTACAAATACAAGTTTCTGCTACTGGCTTTTTGTCATCAACATAAGTAATTTAATCAAAACAAAGACAGCAAAAAGTAATCAAATTTTTTCTGAAAATCCCTAAATATAAGTCTGGAAATATTTTTAGTTAAAAAGAAATAAAAAAAGTTCAGGAAAATATTACATTTACAGTCATAAATAGTTTATGGTTATACAGGGTTTTCCAATAAGAGGTATTATTTTGATATTCAATCGTAAAAGATCAATGGTTTCATTGCTTGTGTGGCACTTAGCGCCGTCTATTTAAAATTAAACGTTTTTCAGATCAATATTATCTAATTCCGGCCATAAAAAATCCTTAATCATCTCTCGATAGCGCAATCCATTCACTGTAACTTATGCTCCAGCCTCATTTTCCAAAAAGTAAGGTCCAGTGACTCCGCCGGACCATAAACTGCACCAAACAGTCACACGTTGAGGATAGAGAGGGTTTTTAATAATAACTCTTGGGTTTTCCAAGCCCCAGATGCGACAATTTTGCTTGTTGACGAAGCCACCGAGGTGGAAATGGGCCTCATCACTCAAGATGATTTGCATTTGATTCACTCAAGTGAATTTTAATAATTTAAATGCGTTGTTGAAGCGTTTATCGTTCCATTTTTATTAATGACATAGTTTTTACTTGTCAAATGTCAAAAAATGACAGCTTTAAAAGTAACATCTACCGAAATAGCGGGCTATTTAAAATAACACCTCTTATTGGAAAACCCTGTATTTCAACGAAATTTATTCCATATTTTTCGAGAGCAAAAATATATTTTAATGATTACTCAGAATTTTTTTTTGAAATTTGCAGTAAGTAACCCCGTGGTGATGATTGCATTGATTAAGTAAATGAAATAAACGTGGAATTCTAGTACGAAATTACGGACGAAATGTAGCTATTGTGAAGCAACCAATCTCAAACAAGAACTATTAGTTTTCATAGACGGAAAAAACATTACAAAACTTACATTACAAAACTGCATTATTTGTAAAGATTGAGGACCGTTGGCTAAAAGCAAAACAGATACTAGCAATGTAACAAATTATTGTTTTAGTTTTCCTGGAATTAAGGTTTTGATAGGATTTCACTAGAGAAGTGAAACTATGTACTATTTTACGAAAATATTGCTTCCCAATATTTTTTTCATTTTAATTAAGTATCTCGAGATAAACCGATTGATTGTATCCACTTTGTTTTAAACTACAATGTTTTTACTTTCTTAGAACTCAGATCTTCAATTTCACGAGAGAAGTTTATCTTTATTCTGGAAAACTTTGCTGTTTGATTTTTTAGGATTTCGGTAAACTCGAATCATAACAAATTTAAAAAATCCCTGGTATTTGGAAAACTAACATTTTACACAAAAATAGTTAGTTCTTAGGATATCAACAGTTTAAATAACAGCAATTTTAAATAAATTTAAATAACAGCAATTTTAAATAAGGTAATGCGAAAAAATTCTATGAATCTATAAAAGTTATAGAAAGAGAATTTTTAATTCGTAGATATTTGAGTGCCCGCCTTTTGCCTACCTTCTGAATTTTACCATTTAATTTAGTTTGAAATTGGAAGTAAAGAGACCTTTCACAGAACATTTATTTTAACCCTCCTAGCTTCGACGGACATTACTAACCACAAACATCATATTCCATTAGTGCCTCTGAAGGACAGATCCGACCAGGGCGTCCAAACATGGTAAAACTTTTGTTCTATAATGCAAGGAGATGTGGTTTTCTTCGTCGTTAGAAACTTGATTACATGGATAAAATCAAAAAAAAATTGGTGTTAATGATTACGAATTGGCGGAATCTTTTCATTGACAGGTGAAAGTGAAGAAAATAAAAATATTTTTTTAAATGTATAAATGGCGTACAAAATGAAGTGTCAGTTTTCTTACTAATTCCTTACACAAAAATGAATTTGTTTTCTAAATATCGAATTTTCTCGAAATTATAGACGTTTTACATGTTTGATAAAATATTATTATACAGAATTATCAATTTGTATTTAAAATACAAACATTACAAAGATGTTTTTATCTCGTTTCTAAAGAGGTATTTCTTACAACAATTTCAATGAAGTTTTTATAATAAATATAAAATTCAAAATTCAAAAACATTCCGAAATTCCATAAAATTTCACCATGTCGTTGGGACTTGTGGGCATACAGATTTTATTGTCAAAAGGGTTAACCATATTACGAATGATTTCGTTCAGTATCACGATAAATAATTACATTCATTTAAAAGTGAGGAATGGAACTAAACTAAACTGAATGGGAGAAATCAACTGAATGAAGTTAAAATGAGATTCTAGAAGCTTGGGTCTGAATTTTTTATTTTAATTTTTGCTAGCACTACACAAGCGCCTCAACTACCCGAACGGCGTCCGTAATCGAGGCGTGTTTTGAGGCTAAAGGATTGAAGGGAGAGGAAAGAAATGAGTAGAAGGATGGTTGATATATTCAGATGTGGTCACGGCAATAAATTTATTTCAAGAATTATTTAATCCGACAAAATTTTATGCACGTAGTCAATTATCATATTGAGCATAAAATTGTTGCTTCATGATTTCATCACACTTCTAAATTTTCTTCTCTGCCCTTATTTTTTTTACTTTTTTAAATGCATATAAGTCAAGCCTTCTCACTTCAGACAAATTAGACCGCGAAGACCAGAGTTGCCCATTTACATCTTTTAGATAAATGCAAAACTAATATGGTCACATTTTCTTTCATTGATCTTTTTTAAATAATATGATTGATGGGTCGATTGAGTTACTAAATAAAATACTAAATTATTTGGTTTGCGTTGATAATATCAACAAAAATGTCGTAATTTTATTGCCAGATATCATAACTTGTAACCTTGTCAGTAGTAGTAATCAGATCAACCTACCTACAACTACGAGTTTCATTTCATACAACATCATCAAGCATTTTATTAGAGACTAAAAACGCCTTGCCATCATTCTTAGCGTAGTTATTACACTGGCGCAGCCGGTAGGATGATGTAAAAACCGTATGTCCAAGAATATGAAAGAGACAATCGTGTATTAAAGAGAGAACTTGATAGGTTAAATATCTAATACAAGGGTATGACAGGTCTCGTTCATAGTTCATGGCCAGCCATCTGTACTCGTAACATCGTCGGTAGTAATTAAATCAACCAACTTACTAACAACAAGCATTTTATTATAGACTAAGACGCCATTGTCATCAACCTTCATATAATCATTACATTGGCGCGGCTGGTAGAGTGATTTAAGGAACATATTATGTCCAAGAATATGAAAGCTTAAAAGATCATATATAATGTAAGTGAATGACACGTTATCTCGCACTTCTGTCATAACCAGCAATCATTAGTCGTAAACTCGTCAGTAGAAGTAATTATGTCAACTCTCCCGCTTAACAATTGGCGGTTAAGTTAGTTAGGAACAACTTTTTCTGACGGCATAAAATGTCCTCAATTCAAAATATACGTCATGAACCTTGAATAAAATTTTGTCGCTAAAGTTAAAGGAAAATTCCCTCAAGTTTTTCGATTTGATTGATTGAAGATTCCAACTCACCGGCTACAAGGGAAAATTGTATTGAAATATTGAAAAGTATTTTACTCAATGTGGAAATAATGATCATTTTGGTGTAATTTAATTGACTGGAAGAACAAAATTTAAAGTAAGGGCAGAGAGAGAAAATTATAACTGGGGTATGAAGTAATGTAGTCCATAGAAACGTAGAAAAAACTTGGTCTCCTTTAGAACTTTTTTGAGCAATTTTTCAATAACAAGAAGTATTGGCTCGGAGTTCTTCAAGTTTGGCACATTGCTGTATGTATGCTTGACGGCCAATTAAACTTTATTCAAAAGCTGAAACGAGACGATAATTAGCGTTACACGTGGACCATCAAATGTCAAAAAATTAAGATGATGTTAATCGTTGATTTATGGCCATTAAAATTAATGATTGATTCACATCAACCATTACTTCTTGAAGAAGAAAATACTAATAAATAAAAGAGAACAAACAAACCTAGGATCTCCGTATTACCAAAATAACGCTTTTTAACCACTAAGCTATTGAGACTTGATTATTTTCCATAATTTTTGTCTTCTTGGATTGAGATATGAGATCGAAAAACATGTAGGAAAATAATCAAGTGTCAATACTTTCAATAACTTAAGTTAAAAAGCATTATTCTGGGAAGATAGAGATCCTGGCGTCCCAAGTCGCGACGGCTACATCTTTATTTTTTGAGTCTTGTTATGTTTCATATTTCGTTAAAATTTATTAGTATTATTGTTTGTTAAATTTATTAGTATTTATGTTTGTTGCTTCACTGATTACAAATTACAATTATGGATATAACCTTCAAAAGCTACCAAAAATAAATTGAATCAACCATAACAGTTTTTACCTATTCAGAGCAGTAAAAATTTCGAAACTTATTTGGATGACATCGTGAGGCGCGTAATAGAAGAGACTGGAGATAGGGATTTATGATTGCTAGTGTTGATAATTCCCGGGTTGTAAATGAGTAATATTAATTGATTGTCGATAGCTTGTATGTAATTTTGTCAGTTTTATGAATCAATTACATCTAATAACACTGTCTGACAGGAGAATTACAAGAGCCCTGCCATCGTTGTCACTATTGAATTCTATGAGCCGACTAGGAACACAAGACAAAATATAACAGACATCTGCAATACATACACAACCAACTCTCATACACACTCACTAACCAATAAGATGCATGTTCCGGGCAACAAGGTTGGGGGTACTATTGATATTTTTACTGACTCCATTTATAGAATTAAGTGTAATTTGTATCAGCAAATTGTTATCCTACAAATCATGGTAGAGTTGGTAATCTAGTTTTAGTGATTTGTCTTATATGTAGTATTATTCTTGTTTCTATATTATTTCATGTTTTACTGATATTGTTGATATTAATTTCATCAGTTTACTGTTGTTACAAGCTTTCAAAACTTTGTGTATAATATTCAACATCTCACTAGGTATATTCTGTTCTTAAAAGCCTTGAAAAAAATATGACGGATGGGTCGAAATCTAGGGTTCAGTTAGATTGATGTACGTATGAATTTATCCCTCCCGGGATGCTCCTCTTGCGGTGCAAGATAATGGGTCCAGAGATACCAGCTCGAGAGGTTAAAGGGTCTCCCCAAACCGGCATCTCTCGATGTCGCCCGCCACACAGCTGGTGAACAGGGGCATCCACTGCCAAGATCTGAACATACCTCACTCTATGAACCCGGGCACCCCTGCTAAGTGACCAAACGTAGCAAACCAATCGATTAAACGGTTCCCGGGGTGGCGGTACCCATACTCGCCTCCCAAATTTAGATGTGTTCCGTTTTATTTCTAATGCAGCGGTGTGCAGAGAATCAATCTCAATCAAACAGACTTATTATGAATAACAGAGGAACCGCCTTCATTTTGCGTTGGGTCTAGAAGGTTATTCTAGTGATATAGGGCTTCATACCAGAGCTACGTAATTAAACTGCCAACTGAAGATACTTGAGATCTGTAAAGGGTCAGAAACTGGTTCCTCTTGAAAAATTTACGAGGAATATAAATATATTTTATTTAGTTGGGCCTTAATTGAGCCCCGATACTTGAGCCTCTCTGTAAATAATATGACAAAGAGGTGGTTACAAAAATTATAAAATATATTTTAACTTGATAAATGGACAAGTCCAACACTAGTTTCGTAAACTCGTGCCAGCTCATTGTTAAACAAAGGAAAAAAATATTTACAAAACATTGTCAAATATTTTGCGTAAAAGGTCTGGCAACCAAATTGTCGAATTTAAGAGATATTTAGATATGTCCTATCAGCATATAGTTATCATTCCGAGGAACCGTATGCCTAAAAATGAAAATACCTTCAACGAATTTAGAACTTCCAACAAAGTTTTTCTTTTACCCGGATATTATCATAACCTATTTCAAATTTATCCAAGTGCATGTAGTTATTTTTATATCATTTTGTATCCATGTAGAAGAACCTATTTGAAAATTTGCTCTTCCGATATTTAGATAGGACGTGAAAATCAAAATATATTCACACAAATATCTCTTTTAATATATATTTAGGTTTAAATAGTTTGTTAGCGCCCTTCGTGGAAGCAAGACGCGTGCTAATGCGTCTTCCAACCGCTTTGTGTTTTTTTTTTAGTATTTTCAAGGGAAATGAGGCAACATCCCTTTGGAATTATTTTTAAAATCAATCAATCAACATTTTAACTCAAATAAAAATAAACTTAATAACCAGTTATTACTTCATAATATGTGATTTGAGTGCAGTGTTTTAAATGTGAATATTCTGAAATTTTGCTCCAAAATATTGGACATTCAAGCAAATGTCGATCGGTAAATGCACCCCAGATGTTTTCAACGAAATTCTCAGAAACTCTGAAGTCCCTGGCAAGTTTTTTACTAAGCACAGGATAATTTACTATCCCGACCGGCACTTTTATTGCGGGCAGAATGCACCACTTCAACAATCACCAGGAACAGGATTATATGGAGATGAATGATGGACTTGCCGAACGTCACAGCAGTGCTGCCAGGGTTTTTTTTATCTATGTGAGGTGTCAGCGCTTTATTAAAAGCAGACACATACCTGGACGCTGTTGGTGGACGCGGTGGACTCTCTCGCTGCAGCAGCTGGTCCAGTTTCTTCACCACCTAGGATTCTTGCTGCAGATTCTCCACCTTCTATCTTTGTCGAACGTCACAGCGGTGCTGATAAGGTCTGGTATTTGTGAGAAGATAGTGTGTCAGGGCTTTATTAGCAGCGGACACATACCTGGTGGGATGACAAACCTCGTGCTGGCACTGTTGGTGGACGCGGTGGACTCTTTCGCTGCAGCAGCTGGTCCAGTTTCTTCACCACCTAGGATTCTTGCTGCAGAGTCTCCATCTTATATCTTCGTGTCACCTGTTTCTATACTTCATTTTACTGAATTTAACTTCACTTTATTTTTGTAATATTTATATTTTTTGTTAAACCTGCATCAACTGTAAAGCGCCCCTGAGGTGATATCTTACAAAAGCGGCGCTATACAAATTATCCAATAAATAACTATAATAATATATATTAATAAAGTTGGTGGTTTGAAGCCGAGAGAACAAATGTGTCGGGTGTTCCAGGCATCGTGGGTTCAACCCTCTGCTAGCTAAATCTTCCGTCATTGCTCAAACATTATAACCGCTTTTTGATGTAGAGAAGAAGATCAATTACTCTCAAAATTTGTTCTTCAACCAATAATCAATTTCATTGACCTCTCTGGGGCCTAGGAAATCGAAACTCTAATTTAGGTTGGCGATATCAGTTTTTTGCCTATTAATATCACTTTATTCTGTCCATAAAAAAGATCCCTTTTAAAAATAGAAATGAAATAGGAACATACCAAGCGTTTCATGAAATTTCCATTTCAAAGAATCAAGGAAAATGTTGTAGACACAAACTTTTGGTTGAAATATTTATCAAACGTTTATTATCTGTTTTTCTGAAGCTTCAAAGTAAAATAAGGTTTGTTCTATAAGTCTCTTTTGGAACTTATTTTCAATTTTTTTTAAAAAACGAACAAAGAATTATTTCTAGAATTTCGAGGATTCGAAGAGTTGCGTACCTACTGGATCGGATGAAACACTTTTTCTGATGGCGTAAAAATTAGGGAGAAATCGTATTGTCAAATTTATTGGAATAACTCATTGAATCTCGTAAACTTAAATAACTTAAGTAAACGTAATATTTGATGTTTATCAAAACAATAACCCCTTTAATACCTATTTTATTTGATACCCATTTTAAAACCAGGTTAAACTACTCCCGTAACTTTTTCAGGGCAGGGAGTGTTTTTGAGTCATTATTTGAGTATTTATACAGCCCTGAAGAACTACGGTAGTAACGAATCCTAGTGACAATACATAGGAATAAAAAAAAAATTATGTGAACTAAGTCACTTTTTTAATTGTAAATATAATTATCTGCTTCTTTTGAAAATATATTTAATGTAATTTTTTTGTTTAATGTATTATCTCTAAAATTGAACATGATTTAACTGTTGTGAAATAATATCTTCCATCTAGTAAACTTTGGAATTATATTTAACGACAGCAAATGTATAGCGTCAGGGCAGTCAAATCTTTAATTAACAATTGTATATAATAAAATAAGACCAAATATTTATCACCTTTCAAAAAAATTTAGTAAATTAAACTTGTAGAATATCCTAATGAAACAAAAATCTCGGAAATAGTCATAGACAATAAACAAATATGTAACGGTCGCAACGGGGAATCGAACATAAGCCCGAGGTCTTGGGAGTCATCATTAGAAATTACTCCACAAGTACACGGAACGAAATTTAAAAAAAAGTTAACTTTGCAACGAATTGAGAGGGATGTATTCATACGTAACGTACTATATCGCTCCTGCATACGCTGACCTCAAGATTCCTACCCACTTCTCGCACATTTTCATTTAAGCATCGTCCTTCAAAAATAACCTCGAAATATCATCCCCAAAGATAAGATTAACTATTTTCTTCTTGACCTCCAGTGAAAATTTAATTTAAAAAAAAACATTTTAGAAGGACGTAATTTAACTGGTTTCGTACGTTTGGAATTCGACAGATTGATCGTATAAAAAGAGGTTTCCTTTTTAACCTTCAAATTTAAAAATACCAATTACTGGCCAAATACACTAAGTCGGTACAGAAATAAGTAGTTAGCAAACATTTAGCAATTTTGTTTTAGAAGATTTAGCAACATTTTCACAAATTATTAATGATTAATGGTATATCCTTCAGTCAAGAATGAAGCCTTTTTTGACATATTCACAAGTTTGATTATTTTATTTTGTGCGTATGATCAAATTAGACAAAGATGGAACCAAAGCAATGTTCAGGACACGAGTAAGAAAAAACCCTCATTTCAGAGATTCATATTCAATCCATCCTATTTATTCATGCGGTAAATATTTTTACTCGTATATTTGAGATGTTATTTATTCGGGATAAAATCTGCTGTTTCTAAAAATACGTATTGAAATATCTGCATCATTTATTTTTCTATTTTTTTCTTTCCCAGTCAGAAATTCAAACAATTCATTACACATTTTAACTTCTCAGGCTTCAGGCCGATTCTGCTTGAAATAAAGTCGAAGTATTTCCGCTTTGCAATAAAATCCAAATAAATTGATTAATTTTGAACGAATCCAAAAAATGCTTTTGAAAGTTGATGAAATATGCTTTCAAATATTACAATCAAAAATAAATTTAGGTTTCTAGAAGTAGACAAATGTATTATAAACGTTAATATCGCCTCATATTTGTATCGATTCATTAAAAAAAATTTAAAAAATTTCGAGTCACGTGAGTTTGGTTTTATAAAGGTGCACATTTCAACTCTACAGTATTAAACTTCTAAATTTTTGTACAAAATAACACATTGTAAAAACTAATAATTATGTAATGTAGGTACAGGTTCCATGCTAACTCAACACAGTGTCTATTCAACACACTTTTAAAAAGGGATATAAAGTCATTAGAAACGGAAAAAAAAAATTTAACCTAACCTAACCTACTTAACCCAGTTAATAAAGTTTTTGTTTCATCACTTTCCATGACTATAACTTTTTAAAGATGTGATGAATTATCATTTTGATGATTTATCCGGTCACCGTAGGTACAATAGCTTTATAAATAAATAAAAATTATGATGGATAAAAATAAATAAGCACTATTTCTAAACTCGAATTTCACTTTTCAACATTTTAGTTTGAAAAATTGTCTTTCGCCGATTCGAAATACAGCAAAACTTGTGCCTGATCTTATTTTGTTAAGAAATATTTGTACGTGTAGATACATACGTTCATAGGAAAAAAAATCTAAAATAGGTTGCGGTTATAAGGAAACCAAATCTACATGTTCACAATTACTTTTGCATAAGTATTCCTCAATACATTTTCTAATAAATGCTTGAAACTTCAACTACCATTTACGTAACAATAATTTAATAGATAAGGAAGGAACGCTCCTTAACATTTTGAAAAAATTGCTCAAAATTTTCTTTTTCAACAAAAGGACATTTTGATTTAAGATTTTCAAGGCCAAAATATTTTTTTTATTTGTTTTTGGGGAGTTATGCCGTGTTGCGCTAAATCCTTCTTTAGCCAACGTTTTGGACAGCACTGCAGTGTTCATCATCAGGGCACACATCTGCCCTGATAACACCCCAAAAAAATAACAAAAATAGGGACATTTTATTTAAAAAAATCGTACTTTAAAAATATACAAAAAACACGGTATTTTCTTTTTCTACCTCCGTTCAGATCATGTACATAAAGCGCGATTTTTTCTCTCTCTAACACTGTTCAGATAATATACATGAAGCTTGGTACTTTTTCTTTCTAACACCGTTCAGATCATATTTCTTACCACGAGAGTAAGAGAGATACAACAATTTCAGATCATATAAGTTGTTTCCAAAAGAAGGCAAAGGATAACAAATTATTATGAGCTCCAGTAAAAATTACTTCAGTAAAAATAAATATCGCTTACGGGAATTGAACCTGCACCTTCTGATTGCCTCACTGTCACTGCTCTGTCAGGTGCTCTGAATCACTAAGCTACGTCGGCTTATTCCCAACCCGCCTAATAATTCAATATGTAATAGTATTTCAATCAACAATTATTGCTGATTATATTTTTTCACCTGCAGACTATCAACTTTATTTTTGCACTAACAAAGCTTTACTCCAGAGATATTTTCAATTCGTTTGGATATTTCAGGCGAGTAATTAATTATTGCCCATACCAATTTATTTTGAAACAGTTTGTTTATTTTGTCAATATCAATCTTGGAAAGAAACAGTGTTTTTCCAATATTTTAAACATACCAAAAATGTATTTCTGTTGTTTTTTAAGAGCTTAAATTCAAATAGTACTCCGAAATTAGCCTATTGCGCATTAATGAAGTTAAAAAAAACAATATGATTTGGTTTTTAAGTGACATTTTAAGCATTTTTCGAGTGCCAATATCCACTCACGGAATAATGTTTCAGTTCTTATTTGTTCAATCTCCTGGATATTGAACATTCAAACACTCAAAGTTATGAATATAACTTTTTTTTTAAAGTTCATAGATATTTGTTCAACATCCCGCAGAAGGTTGAGGTCTTGAATGTTCAATCTCCACTTTCAACCAATCAGGAGTCGGCTAGTTAAAATGTGCGGCCATGTTGATTTTTAGTTGTTTTCTAACAACGAAATTGTTCCACTAAAAATACGTTTAATTGCGAATATATACTGTTATTGAACTAAAACTAAAATTACTTCACCGACTCCAACATCAATAAACCTTAGAACAGTAGCTCAAATAGAAAGGTAAGTCTTAAAATTATGTCATTTATAGGCTTTTCACCATATTTTACATGTACTTCTTGAATTTGCTAGGCAAATATACAGGATGCTTCATTTATTATTTATTTATTCAATTATTTATTTACAAACTTAGGACTTTTACCTAAAATTTTTTTATTTTTATTTTTTGATTTTATTTTAGTAATTTGTACATTTAAGTTTACAAATGACTAGTTAATTTGTTAAATATAAATATACTATGTTTATTTTTCTTGCTTGATGTGGCTCCTACACAACATCTTGAACTTTTCAATTGGGACAGACTTAAGGTTTTCCGGCAGCGCGTTATAGTATTTCATCCCTTTATATAATATACTATTCTGGGTATTCGCTTTGTCCTTCTTTGGTAGCCTGATTTCATTCCACGTCCTAGTTTTATGTTTGTGTATGTCTTTGTTGTACACAATTTTATTTGAAAAATATTTGGGTAGCGGGTTGTTTACTATTTTGTGTAAAAATATCATCGTGTTCAAGGTCAACATCTGTTTCACCGTTAGCCAATTTAGTTCATTTAACATTTTATTTACTTTTGAATATCTATTTCGTCTGAGTATTGTTCTCATTGCCCTACTTTGGAGAATTTGAAATTTATTTTGCTCTCGGTCGTTACACAGGAAAAGGACAGTTGAGCAGTAATTAAAATGTGGAGCAATAATGGAGTTATAAATGGTGATTGCAGTTTTTTCGGACAGTTTTTGGCGAATCCTTCCCAAAAAAGATATCTTTTTTCCAATTTTCTTTTGGGTATATTCAGCATGTTTGTTAAAGTTGAGTTTGGAATCTATTATAATTCCTAAGTATTTTATATCGGTAACATTTTCAATAATTTCACCATCAATTTTGATTTTTCTTTCACTAGATTTCTTCTTATAACCAATTACCATAAATTTTGTTTTTTTGTATTTAATTTAAACTTATTTATTTTTAGCCATCTTGAAACATTATCTAGTTTATTATTTAAAACATTTATTAGTTCTTCATAGTTTTCTCCAATTATATATATAAGTGTATCATCGGCAAATAGTCGTACTTTGCATTTTGAAAATTTCACCATGTCATTAATATAGTATAGAGTATGAACAATATAGGTCCAATGACTGATCCCTGTGGTACTCCTAATTCATTTGTTTTGAAAATTGATTATAAATTTTTGTTACCTGTATTCGGTCTTTCAAATACTTTTTTATTAATTTAGTGGCTAGAGTTGAGAAACCAATTTCTTTAAGCTTTCTTATCAATGAGTTTTAATAAATTATATTAGTGCATTAAAACTTATTTTTATTCAAGAAATACAGGAAATAGCCAGGAAATGGAAATGTGCAAAAAGTAGACTGTCCTCGTAGTCTGATTGAAAAACATCTACGACACATATTTTTTCCGTTATCACTGCTGAGATCGCTGATGAAAACGAATTCCAAATATTTCAATTTTGAATTCATTCAATTAAAACTTCTGATTTTTTGTTTTTTTTAGTCACATAAAAAAACAAAAAACATATTCTTATGTAGAAACTAAAATAAAACCAACTAGGCATACGGCTAACAACAATAAAATGTAATGTTAAATAGCACACACCCATAACCCAAATCGCGGGATATTATAAGTGAAAGTATTTAAAAAAAATATATTTTACTCACGATAATCAACATAAGTAAATAATAAGCTCACGTCAAATAAGACCTTGCGAAAGAAAAAAATCTTTCTAAAGTAAGTAAACTTTAAAAACTACATTTATCAAATGTAGGTAACGAAACAATAAAAAAAACAAATTTTCAACTGAAAATTAAACTTCAATAATTTTACGCATCACTCGGGATTTTTTTTATGGAATACCGCACACAGTCTCCACTGCTCCCAACCATCTGGAGCCAGTGAGACTATTGAATCTCCAATTGGGGTATATTAGTATATTGTGAGGCTGAAGGTAGTGTGGAGGGGAAGGAGATGGAGAGGAGAAAGAGAGGAAGGAGGATGAAGGAGAAGAGAAATGGTATATGAGTATCTATTCAGATCTGACACCAAACACGGCTAAAGCCATTTCAATTCTAATGGTGGTCTTTACACTATATCTTCCTCTCTGGAACATGCCGCAAATAGACTTTATGTTATTTTAAATGAATAATTTGTGAAATAAATAACAGAAATTAATCAAATAAAATTTACTTGCGCACGCCGGGATTTGAATCCGCGACCTCCGGATTTCTAGTCAACAGTACCCCTAGACCGTGGAGGCCGTAATACGAACGATGTAAGAATATTTCACATCACGCATGCACCGACAACCGATAGTAGTATATTAGCGGTAGGTACCTTTGTACTTGTGCATTGTTTTCAAACTTCCAAAATATTGAATGATTTATATAGAGCAGTTTTCGTAAAAAATCAACTTAAGGACTCTGTTTGTATATTTTAAAGTAATACTTAAAGTCAATTACTAACTAAGATAAAAGTAAAGTATTTGAAATCTGAAAATCTCCCTGTGCATAAAATTTACCACTAATTGGCTAATTGAACAAAAAATACCTCAAACTTATGGGAGCCGAATTATTCAATCTCCAGACGATATGTTCAATATCCAAAATAATCATTCATCATTTTCAAGCCATGTTCAACGTCCACCTTTAAAGTCATAATATGGGCATATTATAGCTTCAATCTTCGAAAAATGATCTTTAATAATTTCCTGTTACACATAATATATGTACTTAGTAATAAACGAAATGACCAAAATCGAGAATTTTTTAGAATTTACCTGTAAAAACAAAAAAAACGTCTCCTGTAAAATTTGCTAAATGGTCTATTGAACATACAAGAACTAAGGCTGCGAAATGTTTTTATTTATTTTAATGCAAATGACATAACATGTGTCATTAACATCTACATTAATAAAAAGTAATAGTATGAGTACACAATGTAAGAAAAAATATTATCAAGACATAGTAATCTTTTCTAATCTTATAAAATTTATTGACAGACGAAATACAAAGCGGTCGAGTTAAAACAGGACTTTTGGAAAAAAATTGCAATATTTCACTATAATACTATTTAATATCCTCCCACTTGCAATAAAAAACATTTAAAATATGACTGACTTCAAAAGAAGAATTAAAACACGAATTGTGGACAGGGGATGGAAGAATATATTTCCCACAAATAACCATGTACAATGTGACATTAGAACGGGGTACCCTTGTAAGGTCACATTCTTTTCAAAAGATGAAAATCGTGATCATGGACACCCTCAAAGCATTGGCATTTAAACTTGACATATTTAACTAATGTATTATTCTTGTGGATAAACTCTCCCTTTTCAACCACTTCATGATATATACCTAACGTTATTATGAGACAACAGTCTGTGTGCAAATAAATAAATAGTTCATTTTAGTAAAATGACTTACAGACGTTTTTCCGACCAATGTAATATTTAATCAAATGAAACGAAAATACTTGGTTTTAAGTCACCTTATTGATATATTTTATCGTCTACCGGTTTTGGTACCTCCGTATCTTCATCAGGACTGGTATAAAAATTATGCTAAGTAATCATACAAAAAAATACAGTGCGTGGCAAGCCTACGCACGACGGAAGTGAAACTTTTAGTATTCTTCTCTCTCTGTTTTCATTTCATTCTCTGCGCGCTGTCCCAGTTGACGCCTGTTTACACACGCTTCGGTTGTAGGCACGACATCCCTACATCATATTTCACTGTAAGTATAATCTCGCCAATATGTTAAACAATCCTATCATGCTATTACAACAACAATACTATTTTGTGAGATATTTATCCACTCTTCTTGGTTATGTTTACCTTACGTTAATGTCATCACTGTGTGAATCAGACTCTCTTCTTCTTTGGTGATTTTCAGGGGATATTTCTTCTTGTGCCACGAATGTTTTTTTCACTTCTATCTCGTCACTATTCATTTTTGACACTAAAACTCTGTTCCAAATCGAATAAACCACAATCAATTACGTATTTCACTCGTATTACACTCACCGCGCAGTACACGAAGCAAGCAGCTGATGCCTTGCGTGGCGTCGTTGGCTAGAGAGAGAGAAAAGGAGAGAAGAGAGAGAGAGAACGTTCGTCAGTGGCTCCCTCACCTCAGTAAGCGACTACGGTGAGAGAGCGACAGTGAACGGTGAGCGGTGGTGGGGTCCCGTACCCCCATCACCAAATGATCACGGTTTTTCGTGACGGTCATGAGTCGGTTTTACTCTGGTCTTCGAAAATGCATGACGCGCGTAAAGAAGTTTCACTTAAGAAAAAATTGCTGACGAAAAATATTTGAAATAGGTTGAGAATAAAATTGTTAAATTTAAGATAGAGATCGACTCAAATTAAGGAAATAAATCAGCTCACAATGGCTGAATGGTTAGTGGCTTTGTCCCAACAAGACAGAGATCCTGGGTTTTATTCACAGCCTTTCGGTTTTTCTGCGTTGTTTTGTTTAGACTTATTAGTATTATCTTCTTCAACGATTAAATAAATAGTCTTCAAGAGATAAAGGGATAGGACTGGGAGATAAATTAAAGAATTCTGATGCATATTAAACATTTTTCACATTGGAAGTGTGAGAATCGTCATTATTTAGCCTTGAAAGTGGAATTTGATAAGAAGAATGAATTAAGTTTAGATTGAGCGGACGTGAACTTAAGCGAACGTTTAGTTATTTCTTCCCGTACCACTTCCCTCGAAGGTTGGAATCCATAGCTCCAATCAGAAATTTTCTAGCATCCTTGCTCTGACCTTAATGGAATTCAATATCGCTTGTGAAAATCACTTTTTTGCTTCATTAGATTCTAAGTGGCAATACGGGTGCTGTAAAAAATAAATATAAAAATCGTCGTGTTTAAATTAAGTTTACGTCATCTATTTAATATCGTTATCGGCGAATTTGTTCATGAAATTCTGGGGAGACCTAAAACACATACATCATTACACATTTTTATGTTAATTCTTAAGAATCCCGTATATATCTATAAAGACGACGGGGTTAAGCTCAATAGTTCTTGGTATGCGATAATTACTAGATGCTAAAAACCATCTTAATTTACAATATTTAACCAGCTTTTAGAGGATTGAAGTTGGCGACAGGGTATGACATCTACATCCATAAGCACATACTTCACCACAATCTTTACACATCTGCCACACTGTAATGTTGTCCGAAACGTTGGCTAAAGAAGGAGGTAGCGCAACACGGCATAATTCCTCAAAAATAAATCACTAAGTTTACGTCGTCCAATCTAAGTCGTGGCATGGTAAAGGACATTGAATAGAAATTTCCGGAGAACTGGATACAGCAATACATTACAAACAATTACAATGAATCTAAGTTTTTGATGGTAAAGTTGATCGGTCGGAGTGGAAGAAATACCCATTATAGCCCCGGTGACAGACCAAACTCGGAATCACAGCTTAGCTTGAATTGCTGTGCTGTGTCATAGATCCGAATGACTAGTTATAACTAAGCCTTCTTCTATTCTTTCTGCTTCAACTCTCTTTTCTTCATTCAGTTCCTCAATTTTAAAAACGTGGAACACTCACAAATTTGCACCTACCTTTCATGGTTCTCAAAATTGCTTTAAATTTAATAATCATTTTCAAAATTGAAACTGATTGTGTGAATGAAAATTCAGTCAAGCGATAGGGTAGGTACCTACCTATTATTTTTTTTTAAATGTAATATTTACAATATCTAAATAGTAACTAGTTATTAAATAAGTAAAAGCCAAGCTACTCAACTATTGAAGGTCTAAATTTAATTTAATAAAATGTGTATGATATATTTTGAATGACCTATTTTTAATATTAGAGAGAGATAGTGTCTTATAACGTACGACTGAATTATAAGTATGCATAAAATCATCTAGGTGCAATTATTATTTTATATAGAAAAATCACAACTTGCTTGTTAACATGCAACCATTTGCTGTCATTAAATCAATCCTTCAAAAAACAACTACTGTGGTGGCTGTCAACTTTTTAGATAAAAAATAATTATCAAGAAAAAAAATAATAATATTCAGTTGACGAATTTCCTTCATAAGGGCCTATATTTTTTTGATTCAAAATGGCACTTGTTAACTTATACGAAATGGAAATGGCTTTCTTTTGATCTAAAACTCAGCGCTTTGTTCGTTTTATCAAGAATAATTTTCTGAATGAAGTCAGTTCTCCTTTATAGTAAAAAAAATCCATTCTATAGGCAAATTTAAAGCAAAGCAATCTGTATATTTATCCGAATTCCTGATATTTCTATAGCAAGTTTTTAGGTCCACGAAATTCCACACGAATTCTTCGGCGATAAAAATATGAAACGATTTCTAAAAATTTACACAAAATGTAGGCAGATGGAATCTTCATTGTATTTTTTCGAACTATAACTGCATTGAAGAGGGTCTCTCTGGAATGTCTTTTACAGCGTAAAATGCCGTATTTATATTGTGGGGATGATGAGTCTTTTTGAGAAATTAAGGATTTACGGCCTCCGTGGTTTAGTGGTTTCGATACTTGGTTATGAATCCGGAGGGCACGAGTTCAAATCTCGACTTTTTTATGTGCCCAACTGCTCCCATCCATCAGAGGCAGTGAGACTATGGAATCCCCAAATGGGGTATGTTGTGAGGCTGTGAGGTTAGTTGAGAAAGAAATGAGATGGGAAAGAGGAAGGTGAGAAAGTACCTGGCTATTCAGAACTAAACACGGATAAAGCCATTTCAATAAACTTTTCTATTCTGATTTGTGGTCTTACGCCAGGGCGATACTGAGAGTATATTCTTTTCTGGAACCTGCTGCAAATATACTATATATAATTTAAAATGTGTAATTTTTGAAATAACATAAATTAAACAAATAAAATTTTTTTTGGGATTTGAACCCGCGAACTTTTTTTAATTAAATTATTTAAATAAATATGCATAATGAAGTACATTTGAAACATCTCACAGCGGTAGACTCTCAGTATCGCCTTGGTGAAAGATCACTATTATGATCCGAAAAGTATCAAAATGGTTTCACCGTGTTTGGTGACCAGATCGGAATAGCGAGGTACTTTCCCACCTTTCTCTGTACTTTCCCACCTTTCTCTACTCCCATATTCTTCATCTCCCTATTACCTTCAACCTCACAATGTCTTACTGGTCTTGTACGGTTCTTACATAAAAAATAAAAGTGTAAAAAAGGGAAAGGGAAAACCGGCAAAACATTAGACTACAGCATTTCCATTAAGAACTGGAAATCTAGGAAGCATACTTGGTGTTATCAATTTTATAAGAAACTAGCTGAACCCAGCCGCGCATTGCTGTGGCGCAGTTTATCTGTGCAGAGAGAGAAACATTAGCACGTGTTGCTCCTACGTACAACAGATGGCGCTGTTTAAAAAAAATTTACCTGTCACAGGTGATATTTACATATAAATATAAATATATATATATAATAATATTATAGGTATCGGTGAAGTATAACTTTCACAGATTTAAGACTTTGAACAAACGAACGTTTACATTTGAATGTGTGAAAATATAGATTATTTAAATAAATGTCGATTAAATATTACTTATTACTACCAGCTTTGTTTGTCCAAACTCAACTCTAAGTTTCGAAGATTCGACTGCAAATAGTGCCAGATACATCAGAACTGTAATCTTCAGTTAATATAAAGTTCCTGTGCAGTTGAAACACTTTTTACAAATTATAGTAAATATCTGATGCAGTTGGAACTTCTAATTCCTGCAATACGCACTAGATGATGTTGGTTTCTAAGGAAGAAACCAAGAATAGTACAGTTTGAACCATATTCAATCAATAACTCAAGTCATTTCAATTTTTTTAGTAGGAACCTTGTTATTCCACGGGGTCAAGTTTGTAAATAAGCTTGCCATCCTTGTCTCCTAGGATGATAATCTATTTTATATTTCTTCACAGATTTTAGATGAATTAGACTATTGTCTTGTCAGTATTGTATTTCTATAAGTTTGGGAATAGACGAGTATTTATATTTATTTTACCCTATATTTAAAAAGAACAGAGTTTTGCCTCGGAATTAAATGGGATGTTAACCCTTAAATGCATACTGTTGCAAAACGGCAACATACCGTTCAAACCACCTTTAACTCTTTGGTGTATACTTAATGCATGCCGTTTTAGAATTATCAAGCTCACGGTAATATATTTTATCGAGTGGCATCACTTTTTTTTTCTTTCGCGAATGTCAAATGTCACTGTTTCTTTAACAAAGTGAAGATTCTCGAAAATTGGTTGGAGGTTAGAATTACAGTTTTGTTTTGCTGTTATAATTTTGATTTTCTTAGGTAAGTAGATACAATAATACAATACTTATATGTAATAACTCGTATTTTTCCGATACACTTATTAGTTTTGAGAATTTTTTTTAGGTTTTTTATTTTTTTTCATACGTAAATTGTTCATATTAATTTTTATTAAATACATGGTGTTGTAAACCTGCAACAATTTTTTTTTAATCAAATATCATTAAAAAATTACAAAAAAAAAATTCTTTATATTTCCTTGCATATGCACGTAAATATCTACAAAATATATTTTTTTCCAGAAGGATAAATAAATCATGCATTTAAGGGAATGAAATAAGATAATTATTTGTATTGCAGAAAGCAATATTATTATTTTATTTCTCACTATAAAACGTTTGTTGTTTTAATAGCAATTAGTATTATGGTATGGAACGTATATGTACGTTCCATTTTCATATACTGATAATTGACAAAGTGTTAGATATATTTGATTTTATATTAAAATTCAATTTACCCATTAAATAGGCCTTATCTTTTTTAACAACTTTAACTTGTATTTTTTAATGCTAAATGGAACATCGCCAATGATATAAATAGAGTTTGGAAAAAAAAGGCAATTAAAAATAAATGGTTTTTTCTATACCCTGTGTGATGATGTGAATTATTTTACTTTGATAATCCTCAGAACAATTATTACGTATTGCCACTTTATATTACAGTCATTTTTAATTAAAATTAAAAAGGTTTGTCAAAACCAAAGGTTATTCGTCGAGATAGAAAGTATTCTGAAGTTTAATATTTTTATTTAATTTAAAACGACGCCATAAAGTAACTTTGCAATTGAGTTGTCGACTTGTAAAACCCACTCCGGGATTTTTCGGAAATCTGTAGACGTCACAAAAACTGTTTGGAATACTTAAAGTATAAAAATAATATACCTTTTAACCTTTCCTAATCTGTGGAGTGTATTTACAACACATTGCTTGTAATAACTTGAATAACTCTATGAATATAAGAAATTCTGGGTTCAGATTTTAGGTATTCATCCGTTATACATTTATGCACTGAATTAAAAAATTATATTTTACATAGTTTTTCATAGGTTTTCAAATTCAATTAAAAATCAGAGATTTTGTTAAAAATCGGGATCAAATACACCAATACAATCAACCGTGTGACACTGCTGCGCGAAGAGTGTGCGAGGAAATGACACGCTATTGATGTCCTGCTTTAGTTTGCTATGCGGGAACATGAGAAATACACACGTCCGCAGTTGTATTCAATTTATACCATCTATACCTACGACCGCATAGCATCCAGCGCCAGTCGGTCGCGAGCCGTCGTTAGATATGGACTTCTCGCATGTGTATTTAGCATCTGCCGATGGTTTTTTCATGTTTTCAGCACTTAAATTACAATTATTATCACCTTTGATATAAAATATAATAAACATCAGCAAATAGCTATGAATATTCATATTTTTCCGATATTAAATCACTTATTTTGAGATGTGTATTGACTACACAGCACCGGAACGCGTGGATTTTTTTAGTACAGTAAGGGAAAGGTTAAACTATACATCAACGTAACTCTACATTATTCTTTTAATATTTAGCGAAAGATATTAATTATTTATTTATTTTCAATTTACTTAAAGAACTTTTTGTGAATGTATCAGAACCATCAGAAATTTACGGAGCGGGTTTTGCAAGTCGATGACTCAATTATTAAATAACATTTTAACAGAAAATTATTAAATAACATTTTAATAAAAAGTCATTCTCACAAACTGATGGGTCAAGAATTCAGAAAAGCGATAAAGTACCTGTAATTTATATAAAATATGACCAGTCACTGGCTGAGTTGGCATCGCGTCTGGATCCCACCGGTCGTGAGTTCAATTCTTCGGGCTAACTCCTCCATTACGACCCGAGCAACATGTTCCGCTTTCCGCTTAATGTCGTGGTAGTAGAAGATTTTCAAACATTGTATGGTTTTTCATAACCAGGGAATGTTTGTATTTTTTATAAATAATACACCCTGTGAATTTATTTTTATTAAATAAATAAGGTAAGTACATGTAAAATAGTATTTACATAGTGTTCATGTATGTTGTGGGATTTAATAATAATAATAATAATAATAAATTATTTCACATAAAAATCATACAGTAAAACATGCGGAAACTTTGACTAGCCAACTAGGAATGGATCCTGTTTTAGGCCAGTCAAATTGACAAGTTTAGTTCATATCATAATTTAGCACTTAATATAAAACAAAACCGGTAAAGTAACTAACAGCCAGATAGTAGTAATAAAAAGACAGATCACCACAGGAGTTGTAAGGTAGAAAAAAATGGGAAGGGTAGTTTATAATTTTATAATATAGTTGGATGATTAGAAAATAATCGATAGCATTGATAAATAAAGGACAGAATTGACAATTGTGTTCAGAGATGATAAATATGTGTTTTTGTATTGTATGGACATTAAAAAATTATGTATCAGTATTTTGACAATAATGTACATATATATTTTTAATAATGAGATTATCTATCGATCAACATATCTTCACTTTTTACCCTCCCTAAATCAAGGAGCCAGTCGTTGACCAATTTGCGCAAAACATTTGTAATTTTCGTTTTCCAAGCATTAGGAATGATATTAAATAATTAAGGTCCTAAGTACGAGAATTTAAATACAACTCTTCCATGGAAACGTTAGCTTTGGTTGGGAGAAGAGTGCACAGCACATTATTGCTGTTATTTATAAGTCATTATTATTACTGCGCTTAGGGATTTTACATAAAAAAAGTCTTATGATTGCATTAGTTTGTCAACAGTAAAATAGTATTGATAAACGTAATAAGAAATTAATTCCCAGCAACAAGAATGGGATATGCAATAAAATGTATCCATATGGGAATTACCGCAAACAAAATCGCTATCCGCGTCTTTTTGTTTGTGCGCTTAGTTCTTCAAAGCGTCCCCGAATTCTTCTACCACCCGCATTTGCGTCATATATTCTCCTTTCTTACTTTTTTCTTCGTTCATTAGCTCTACATGCACAAACTATCTAAGCGTCCCTTTCTTAATTTTACGGCATTTACGCAATTACGTACTTTATGTATTATTCTAGTATTTTTATATAATCTTCAAAAAGGTTTAGGCTGAACCGAAATCGGTTGGTGTTTAATATTTGTATTTTACACTCAACAAAGTGTGTTAAGATTTATTTGGGCTTGATGAAGTCTTCAATAACAGACGCATGGTTTTTTTTTGTTATTAGTGCACAAAACTGCATTTCACTTTATTTAATGTTACAAATAGTTAAATTATTCCCGACCCGGACAAAACACTTTTACTAATGGTCTGTAGACCATAATGACTGCTTCTTACTATTTTATAGGAGAGAAGAAGAAGGAATCCAGTCGGCGAGGCTTTTTATAATCTAATCAAGTAAAACTCATTGACAAGCTAATTGTAAACAAACACTGTCAAAGAAAGCCAATTGATAAGGCAAAACATCTGTTTTATCTGTTAGCCCTAGTTCTACCTCTGACCGCTAGGTGCTAGGCAGGAACCTGTAAACTGGTGGTGAACTTTGCTAATGGTTCGTACATTTTTAACAAAGTGGTTTTCAAATAAAATGTTCTTAGTAAAATTATAAATATTTCACTCTTTTAATATTACATGAATATAAGAGCTTTTGTCTGTCATTGTGGACCTTAAATGAAAAACGATGAGTAGACCTCAATGCATTACATTTGAGACTGTTCATTTTCGGAATTAGATTGACATGCAGTCTCTTCGCTCTGATTTCTGGAGCAAATTCGCCCGATGTGGATCGAACGACGTATGCAACGTTTTGCATGAATTTATTTAAGTATTGTACCAATTGTATTTGTGGCGTCGAGAATAATCCATTGAATAATTAATAATAAACCGCTCGACCTACTTAGTACCTACTCCCGAATTATGTACCTGCATCGCATCGTAAACAAAGTAATCTACGTACTTCAAGTACCTACCTGTCTATCGACGACAATAATACTGCAGTCCGTCTGGGATACTACGAGAACTCGCCAGAAGGTTCGAGTCTACGGCCTATGCATAATCGCCGCAATGTTGAAGGTTCCCGAAACACACAGTCCGAGCGAGTGGTCTCGATTTAATTGCAATTTACTACCTACTGTCGCCATCTGCCGCGTAGTATAAATAAGCCCGACGCAGCGAGTCAGTCAGTCAGTCATCATTCCGCCGTCAGTCTACAAGGATCAACAAGTGTTAACCCGCGCTAATCTTACTAGCGCAAAGGACAATATTCCCGGCTTCGCCCGTACCATCATGGACTCCATCGGGACACCATCATAGCGCTTCGGCCACGTCCGTGGCCAGCGCTACTCGGATTACAAGCGCCCTGGTTCCAGTGTCTCTGACCAGCGCTTCTTCCACTCCATCATGACCATCACGAGGACATGCAGCATCCTCACTGGTCACACCGTTCCCGTTCAACCGCCTACAAGGTCCGCCGCACCTTCGGCCGTCTCGTCAGCACTGGAGTGCCTGAAGACCTACGTTCTTCGCCAGTGCCTGACCTTCATCGAGTCCCGGTCACCAGCGCCCGGCGTCGACTCACTGACCCACGCTTGACCTGCCATCACAGCCAGCACATCACAGCCAGCATCCGGTGTATTCTTCTGTCCAGCGTCAACTCTCGTTACGGCTACACTGACCCGCGCCTGACCAGCACATCATCGCAGCAACCGGATATTCTACCTCTGTCTTACATCATCTCCTCGTCACGGCAACTGACTCAATAAACACTGCGACCTTCACCACACGCTTTTTATTTCGTGCCTTCACCATTGATCCCCAAATATTTATTTCATTATTACGAAAACCATATGCGTCCAAATACTTTCTATAAAAAAATGATATTTTTAAATCAAAGTAATTTTGATAACCAGTTTTTGTGTGTATAGCAAAATTTCACTGTAATTTTTCTTAGAAAAATATAATCCGTGTTTATAATATAAAATTTCGTTGAGCGAAAAATTAATTCCTAAGTTCAAACGTGTTTTGTTTACTTTAAATATTTTCATTAAAAACACAGCATTGAGCTAAAAAAAATCACACCTAGTGTAATTTGAAATTTCGTGTTGTGAGCTTGCGGTGAAATTTTTATTAAAAGGTTTTGGTGAACTTGCGCGGTGTCGTGTAAAAGAACAACACATTTTAAAATTCTCTATAGTTTTTGTTTATTTGAATACAGCCTGAAATATACGCGTTGTACCTACTTTCATAATTTATTGTTTGTGTCTAGCGTCAGCAAGTAATAAAATAATTCCACGACTCTAGATCACATATTTATCAAAACACACAAACACGTTATAACTAAATCTTCAACTCTAAAAACAAACATTACTGACCACTACCCAACATTCTACGGACACAACATCTTAACCACAAATTCAAAAGAGTACTCTAACACTGTTGAAATAAATGAAATTAATTACATCACATTAAACAATTTACTTCATTCAGAAAAATGGGACAACATACTATCAATAGCTAACCCAAATTCAGCATTAGAAGTATTTTATAAAACTCTAGAAGCTTATATTTCGAAAAGTACAAATAAAATTGTCATCGCTAAGAGAAATTATAAAAAAATTAAGCCTTGGATCACTGTAGGACTAATAGTCTCTATTAAACAACGAGATAAATTATACAAAGAGATGTTAAATTATCAAAAAGCCTGTCAAAAAAATAACACAAGAATTATGCCTTTCATGAAAACGAAATATTTAATGTATAGAAATTTACTAAATAGGTTAATTAGAAATTGCAAAAAGAAGTATTATTGTGAAAAAATTGATAGTGCAAAAAATAATACCAAAAAAACGTGGAATATTATTAACGAAATCACGAACAAAAAAAAAGTATCAACCGATGTCAATGAGATTATAATAAATGAAAATATTATAACTGACAAATCGACTATTGCAGAAAACTTTAACAACTTTTTTACAAATGTGGTAGATCAAGTACTCGAATCTTCTAGTAAAATTGATAATACAATAGCCGTAGACTCATCTTTACACTTAGACTCAACTAACGATTCAATTAACTCCTTAGAATATTTTTCACCTATCACAAGAGATGAAATTGATAAACACATTGACGGTCTAAAATCAACAAATTCTACAGGAATTGATTGTTTATCAGGTAACACACTAAAAAAAAGAAAACATTACATTTTAACTCCATTGCTACATATTTGTAATATATCCTTAAAAGAGGGACATTTTCCCGAACAATTAAAAACCTCTATCATAATACCAATTCACAAATCAGGAGAAAAGCACATATTAGACAACTACAGACCTATTTCCTTGGTCTCAAACCTCTCAAAAATATTTGAAAAATGTATCAAAAATAGAATAATGAATTACCTAGAACAAAACAAAATTCTGTCCCAAAATCAATATGGCTTCAGAACAAAACTAAGCACTGAAGATGCAATATTCGATCTGACTAAAAAATTATACACATCTGTTGATCAAAATAAAAAGAGTTTAGCTATATTCCTAGACTTAAGAAAAGCTTTTGATACGGTAAATCACAATCTAAATGAATAAATAAATCAATAAGTAAATAATTTAATCACAAATTAAATGAATCAAATAGGTTTAAAAAATGATACACTTAAAATTCTTACTAGCTATCTCAAAGACAGAAAACAAAAAACAAAAATAGGGGATTTTTATAGTACTGAAACAGGAATAAAAAACGGAGTACCACAGGGAACTGTGCTTGGCCCAATTCTCTTTCCAATATACATAAACGATTTATGTGATGTTATAATCCCTGGTGAAATTGTATCTTACGCAGATGATACAGTAATAATAGTTAATGGAAAATCCTGGCCTGAAACTTTTTTGAAGGCAACAAAATGTATTACATATGTCTCATCATGGCTAAAATGTAATAGACTCTTCTTAAACTATAATAAAACATTTTACCTTACCTTTTCTAAAAATAGTAAAAATATACCCCCTAATAACCTTAAAATTCGAATACATAACGTTAACTGTAATCAAGAAATATGCTCATCTTGCTTTGAACTCGGAAAAGTTGAAAAGATTAAATATTTAGGTATTGTTATTGATACAAAATTAAATTGGCAGTCAAAAATTAATAATACCGTCTGTAAATAAAGATATCTTACATACACATTTTACAGACTAAAAGAAGTGCTCAATGTTGAAAAACTGAAAATTATTTATTTTTCTTTGGTGCAATCTTCACTCATATACGGAATAATAGGATGGGGCGGTGCGCTTAATGCACATATCAAACCTTTACAAATAATTCAAAATTATATCATCAAAGTTATGTATGGTCGGAAAAGAACATTTTCAACGGATGAGTTATACAAAGAATCTAAACTATTCTGTCTCCGTAAACTATTTATTTTGCAAACTATGAAATACATATTTAAAAACAAAAATAAATTCGAAATAAATGAAAACAGAACCAACATTAGAAATAATAATGTATTTTATACTCCCCTAACGAACACAAAACAAATGCAAACACACTTCAGTTTCATTGGACCTCGTACTTTCAATTTTTTACCGAAAAATATTCAAGTGATAACTAAACTTCCTCAATATTTAAAATAATTAAAATTATGGCTTTTCGATACAGCAGTTGAAACTTTTTTTATTTAATTTGTTTTAATCAATTTATGTTTCTCAAAAAATATTCACCATATATTACACTAAACATTTATAATTTCACTATACACTATTATAAACACTTTTTATACAAAACGCTAATACAAAATGTAATCTTGTTTTTATTTTATATGCCCACAATTTGTTTTATTTCTAGGTACAGTAAAATAATAACTTAAATATATTACCCACGCACAGGCTGCGCCTTAGTGGGTTCCCATTATTCTTATTGATTTATAAAATATTGTATGTAATTAATGTAAAAATTGGGAAAAATTAAGGAATTAAAAAAAAAAAAAGTTTTTAGTATCGTCCTGATTCAAAATCAAAATACAAGATTTTTTTTTCATTTCTTTCTTGCCTTCCGTGAAAAGCGTTTTTTAGAACTTTTAAATTTTTCAAAAAAGTTTCTGACGTCAAATAATGAGCATGTATTATTTTCGAACTTATCAACGTCCAAAAGCTAGAAATACAAGTGAAGATTCATGAATTTCATATAGGTAACGATATTCACAGCTTTACAAGTGTATGAACATAAACATTATAATGATGGCTCTCAACAATTACTTGAAAACTTTTCATTAAAAGTTGATGACGGTGTAAGTGACTACCCTGTTAAATAAGCAATGTAAACCATGTAATATTTTTTCTTTTTTTTTTCAGATCGAGAATACTGGTACGCAGAGGCGCAAAAGGACTTAACGAAAAGGCTTCAGGATTTCAGGGATCAGAAGCCGGTGGCCAGGTGAGTTTCCGCCCAATCTCCTTCCAGGGACCACTTTTCGGATTAGTTTCCCTTGGCACACATTGTCCGGAAAAGCTGCGCTTACAGTGTCGCGGGTATTATCCTTTACGTATTTTCAAGATGCGATATCTTTTATGTCTGTATATTCGAGTAAAGTCATATTTTGTGAGGATCAGATAATGGCGTTATTTATTAAGGAAATGTTTTGACGATGTCTTTAGACATTTTAAAATATATTTTAAATCACAAGTTATAATTTATTTATTTAATATCAACGGTATTAATATACCATAAACAATGATAACATGTCACAGTTAAAATCGTAGAAATATTAAAAAAAAAGAATTACTAATAGGTATATGTGGCATTTGATTGTGAAATGACATTAGAGAGTAAGTAAGTAAGTAAACAAGAGATACAAGTATATAAGTTTCTATAGTGCAAATAAGGTAGAATTAGATTAAATTAATATAGATTGAAAAGATTTGATAGCATAGCCCTCTTGTACCTACCTTGCGTGCAGTTAAATAGATCTGCCACATCTGCGTATCTATTACTAACTTCATGCAACCTAGGTACAAGCGAGTGTTTGGAATACTCAGTCCTGATATTGTTGCATTTAAACAAAATTTTAGAACGAGTAGCTCTCGTGGGTATATAAAATTCAATGAGGTTAATTAAATCAGGACTGTCTATACTACCATTTACAATTTTGAACATAAATATTAAGTCGGATATAATTCTTCGATCTGAGAGTTTTAATAAATTTAGATTTTTCATCAAGTAATTATAGTTTATATTTTCAATGGGAATACCGAGGTTAAAATTAATGTGTCTTAGGAATTTATGTTGATTTTTTTCGATTGAATCTGAATGTAATTTGTAGTGGGGGGACCAAATCGAGGAGTTATATTCGACTTGACTACGAACCAGGGATGTATACAAAATTTTTAATGTTGAAATATTCTTGAAACCTCTGGAATTTTGAAGCCTAGCATTTTCATTACTTTATTATTAAATGATATATCAACGTGATTTTCTTTACCAATGTACAAAATAATTCATAATATTATTGTACTAACATAATACTGCTTGAAAAAGCGGTAGAAACTCTAAGTATCGCCCTAATAAAAGACCACCATTGAGAATCGAAACTTTGCTTGGAATGGCTTATGTGGTGTTTACTGAATAGATCGGAATAGTTAGGTATTTCCTGGCTTTCCTTTCCCCATCTCACTCTCGTTGCCACTTCCTTCATATATATATAGCATATATGAATCGGAGATGCCACAACATATCACTACATCATTACAGTGCTCCGCACATTTGGGACTGTAGGGTGAAATAAACATAAATAAAATTTAACTACTTTTTTAGTATAACATTATATTTGAAAGTTTCATGGCCTAACTACATTAGTATTATGACATGGTTATTTTTCCCCTAAGTTAATTGTAAGAATATACAATTTATTTCATTGGTGGCAACTTGGGCGTTTATTGAAGTTTAGTACCAAATATGTATTTAAATATAAAATTTAAATCAAAATCTGAAACATGTCTAGTAAAAGTATCAAAATGGCTAGAATTCAACCTCTTGACATTAAATGCCAAGAAAACAAATTCAATGTTTTTTTTCTGCGAACAAAAGAGGCAAATTTAACAGCTACATAAATATAAAAGTCCATTTAAATGACGCTTATACCCCAGGAACACAAATACCTCACCCATGCGCATGCCAAGACCTTAAAAAGGTGGAATTAGTGAAATATCTGGTTATTTTAATGAATGACTCTTTAACCCGGAGAGCGCACATTGAAAATTCCGCCAAATGAATACGCAAACTAATTTTCTACTTGAAAGATATACGCAAAATTTTTGTTAAGAAAATCATGAAAATTGTGTACTATTCTTTGTGCCATTCAATTATCGGGTATGGCATACTAAGCTGGGGCGGTGCAGCCAAAACTATACTAGATCCGTTGGCCAAGGCACAAAAATCTGTAATAAGAGTGATGGATAAAAAACCTTATATGTATCCATCCACACCCTTATTTAAGGAAACAAAAATATTAGACGTAAACAGATTTATATACATGCACTCATAATGTACTATATGCAAAATAACAATCCCCAGCTTCATAGTCTTGCAGATCAGAGTTACACAACAAGACTAAGATCAGAACAAAGGATGATAGTACCAAAAATGAACACATCGTTTGGACAACGTTTCCATGTATTCCTGGCTCCTAAGGTGTATAATGGGTTAAAACAGCAATGCAGTAAGGTTAAAACATACCCTCTTCAAAAGCAAATGACCATATGGCTGATAGAAAGTGGAAGAATGAAATCTGAAAGCTTCCTGAATGAAATTATTGCCCGACTAAAGAAAGACCTTATGTGAAATCATTCCGACTTTATTCCTATCATCGAATATGTATTTATTATTTTTGTTTTGTATTACCAAATATATTACGATATATGTAAAACATTGTATTTTTATTTTTTATATGTTCTTATTTATGTTACCACCATAATACGGATTCCTAGTTTGGGGTATTAATAATAAATAAATAAAATAAATAATAATTGTACAAATAATAATTCAAATACGTTACCCGCTTCACTAGACGACGAAGATGGGACAGGTGGAAATATGAAATACCTAGGTATCTACCTATTATAAATATGTGAAAATTACGAATAGCTAATAGAATAATAAATAATAAGTAATTGGTTATTTGAAAAAAAAAATCTTCAAGCAAATAACTTTAATGTACTCTCCCAGACTAAAAAACATTTCTTCAAAATGTATTTCATATTTTGCGGTATAGTTTTAATGCCTTTCCAAAAGTTTCAAAACTACTCTCAAGGATAGAAAATGAAATCTTTTTCAACAGTTTCCTCGTTTCTTTTCTAGAAAGTCCTTCGCTTTGATAGGCGCTCCAGGTATACCTTCTGTCTGCTTTGCTACTTTGATATTTTTAGTGCACCGCAGGCCTAGAAAGTCACCAATGTTTGAGAAAATGTTTTCTTTAGTGCTAACCACGAATCCTACACTTTATCGTTTGCTGGCATTAAAAACAGTGCCCTGTCACAATAGTTCCGCTTAAAGTAGAATTTATAATTTTTGAAGCATTTCGATCTTTTTTGAATAAAACATGGTGTTTACAAAGTTATCTATTTTATTTAAATTGAAATCACTCCACAAAGTGATTTCGCAAATATTGAAAAGTCTTTTACGACTGTTTTAAAAATTATATTTACATAAATATTTGTGGAAATATTTTATTTTTTACAGCTTGAATTTAAGGCTTGTGCTATGTGAAAGATATAAAATATTTGATTAGCAAGGTTACATTGATTGTCATCTTGGGTATGAAAGTTTAACAGACGTTTCACGATTCTCAAAGTTGAGTATTGCGAACTAAAATCCATAATTTTACATAATATTACATTAGGTTTCTCTTCGTTTTCCTTTGGAGAAGGCAGGGCTGATGAAGCGTTGTTCCTAGAATCTGCCATTTCAGATATCCCAAGACTCCAAGTTTCAATTGAATATCTAAGAGAGCGTTATTTTATTTGTTTGTTGGCACTCCTGTACAATCAACCTCCCAAATACAATAGAATCAAGCTGCCAATAGGATATACATTACTTCTAAACGGAGTCTGTATAGTTTTAGACGTAATTCGTAGAAATCTGTAAGCACTGGAAAGGATCCTGGTTCACTGAATGAACATTTTACTTCATCTCATCCTACCTCGTTTTACAATTTTATGTCGATTTATTCGAAAAACAATTTTATTTTATTTTTATATGAATGGTACAAATAAGTTTTAAATTGTAAGATTTTAAGTGTTGATGCTGACAATAATTGTTCGTGGTGGAATGCCATTATAATGATTTATTGAAAAAAATTTTCTAAATTAGCCATCTTCTGACTGGATCAGTCTGAAAACGGTCGTGACAGGTTGAAACCGGTAACGGTGATAAATGCAAAAGGTGGACAAAGTCAGTGTTAGATTTTTTCCATCTTTTTATTTTATGATAACGTACCTAGCTCATAATAAAAAGTAAAATGTCAATTTCAACAAAATTAATAAATTTAAGTAAGGCGGTCCATATATAGGACGTGTTATTTGCAAATTCAGCATCTCACGTTGATGGTCATTAAGTTTATCGTTAATTTGTTTTTCCATTTATTTTGTTGCCTTCTCCTATTGGAGCTTGGTTACAATTACGGCAATAATCAACATGCGCTACAGCGTGGAATAACTACACGGTAGATACTCGCAGTATCGCCCTAATGAAAGACTACCTCTAAGAATCAAAAAGTTGTTTGAAATTACTTTAGCCGTTTTTGGTGACCCAATATGAATATTTAGGTGCTTTCAAACCTTTCTCTACCCCATTTTCTCTATTTTCCATTCCCTTGAGCCTCACAACACACCCCAAACAGGGATGCCATACCCACTGAATCTGACAGTTTTGAGTAGTTGGGACTCTTCTGCTTTATTAACATTCTTTAAAATAAACATCCAAAACTACAGTATCCTACTTTTAGATGAAATAAAAAATACTTTTTTCTATGACGCTGCGATGAGAATCTGAAGAAGTTTATATATTTTATGTATATATCATATCCGATAAACAGACGCATTTGTAAAGACTTGGATATAAATACCACACTAAAATATAACAAAAAAGCCCGCATCATAACTATTTTTCATATAAACATGGACAACCGACTGCGAAACTTGACTTTTAAGGTGCCTACAGATTGTAATAAGATTCACGCGCGTTCACGTATGGAAAGATATATAATTATTCACGTATGGAAAGATATATAATTTATTTGTTGGAAAAGATTAGAAATTTTTTCACATATTTTGCTAACGTGAGAGATATTCTAGTTCACAAAAATATCATGTAATACATCACATATTTTGCTAACGTGAGAGATATTCTAGTTCACAAAAATATCATGTAAGAAGGAGTTAGCGCAACACGGCATAACACCCCAAAAACAAATAACAAAAATCATGTAATATGGATAAAATAATTTTTAAAACAACAAATACCTACTTTGTAATACACATTGATTTCATTAAAAAAATAACAGCCGACCGGGTTGCTCTTTGGCTAAACCTTTATCGCGTTTCAATATGAACTTATCAATTATAATATTATGTGTTTTATTATAAAATATGTACTTACTTACCAATTTCTCTTTTCTGCAAACAAAACGAAATAAATAAAGTGTGTAATGTTTGTGAAACAAAGAGAAATATTAATTTTAATCGCGTAAAATACATCATTATGAGCACAGAAAACAATAATGTCAGTAATTCTCCTTCGTTGCTGTTATTGTTCGTAATAATCGCTTTGAAGATATACATTTCGGTTGTATTGTGATAAAATTACTCCCAAAGCTGCCGTTATTTATCGGATAACGAGAGACAAGGTAGTTCCCTTGTTTTTTCAAGCCATTACCCAAACTCAAGTATCTACGCAGGGTATTGATATAATATATCAGGTCTCGAAACAATATAACATGATTTATACGTATTCAGGCTGCGAGACGTTTGTGAATTACTATACAATCAGTGATTCCTGATATTATTTTACTTACTATTTAAGTGATTACTGACATTATTTTGTTACTTACTATGTAGTCAGTGAATCCTGACATTATTTTTTGACTTACTATATAAGCAGTGATTTCTGACATTATTTTATGATTTACTATCTAATCAGTGACTTCTGACATTATTTTGTGATTTACTTTATTTATAATCGGTGATTCCTGACATTATTTTGTGACTTACTATGTATTCAGTGATTTCTGGCATTATTATGTGATTTACTATATAATCAGTGATTCCTGACATTATTTTGTGACTTACTATGTAATCAGTGATTTCTGGCATTATTATGTGATTTACTATATAATCAGTGATTCCTGACATTATTTTGTGACTTACTATGTAATCAGTGATTTCTGACATTATTTTGTGATTTACTATATAATCAGTGATTCCTGACATTATTTTGTGAATTACTATGTAATCAGTGATTTCTGACATTATTTTATGATTTACTATATTTATAATCGGTGATTCCTGACATTATTTTGTGACTTACTATGTATTCAGTGATTTCTGGCATTATTATGTGATTTACTATATAATCAGTGATTCCTGACATTATTTTGTGACTTACTATGTAATCAGTGATTTCTGGCATTATTATGTGATTTACTATATAATCAGTGATTCCTGACATTATTTTGTGACTTACTATGTAATCAGTGATTTCTGACATTATTATGTGATTTACTATATAATCAGTGATTCCTGACATTATTTTGTTACTTACTATGTAATCAGTGATTTCTGACATTATTTTGCGATTTACTATATAATCAGTGGTTTTTGAAATTATTTTGTGACTTACTATGTAATCAGTGATTCCTGACATTATTTTGTTACTTACTATGTAATCAGTGAATCCTGACATTATATCGTGACTTACTATCTTATCAGTGATTTCTGACATTATTTTGTGATTTACTATATAATCAGTGGTTCCTGACATTGTTTTGTGGCTTACTATGTAATTAGTGATTCCTGACATTATTTTGAGTAAAGCGACATTATGGTCGCCTGTGATTTTTTTTTCAACTAAAAACATAAAAATCATAAAGTATTGGCCAGTTGGGATCGAGGTGGGGGTTGAGTGACCATCTTACATAATGTTATTTATTATTCCTAACCAAATTATGTTGGATATTAGTGTAATGTTTTCTCACGATTTATGACAATAGTAACAATTTCCAATTAAATTGTAGAAATGTGGTTAGATTATTTTTAACTCAAGTTGCGTGACAATGCAAAAATAATACTTCCTAATGCAATGCTCAAAAGTGTAAAATGGGAAGGCTTACTTAAATCTAATAAATTAAAGCATTAATTAAATAGTAGCATTTTTACTATAAATCATACTTAAACTCCTCCGGCATTTTGAGTCATTAATTATATAAAGAATCACTGGGCATAACTAACCTCCAAGAAACGTGAGTTGGTTATTTCATAAAATGTAAATCATGGTGGTTTTACAATATGGAGTAAGCAGGTCAGTTGAAAAGAAGCTGGTACGAATCATGTTAAATTAATTCCAATACATAGTTAAAATTTGAGAGGCGAGTTGGGTACCGCAGCCAGGGGAACCATTTATTGGATAACGAACATCTCTGCCTTATGTCACTCCAAGTGGTTCGCTATGTTTGGGGTTAAGCAAGAGTTCCCGGGTTCATCGGGTGAGATAGAGGCTGATTTAGGTAGACCCTTTGACATCTCCAACTGGTCTCTCGACCCATCTCCTTGTACTGCAGTGGGACGGAAATATTCGTATATTTGTCATTCATGGACACACTGATCCTTAGATTTCTACCCTACCCTCATAACCTTTACTTTCCCAGAATTTCCTCTTCTTCCTTTCATTTGAAAAATACCGTCTAAAAAGCATTCCAAAAGATGATGCCCTGAGGGAAATTATTTTCCATAGGGCCCCTTCACAAACCCCCCAACAAAACAAAAATATGGGTGCCAGCTCCTTAAAACCATCGTTGGGAACAAACTAATATCAAATAATTAAACCAATTTTTGCTGTCCCTCAAAAGCCGTCACCGAAATAATGACGGCCAAAACTGATCCCCATCGTATTTCTGGAATCTATCTGAGCTACTAACTTATTCAGGTATTTTCAGCCGGCTTGCTGATTGTGCCAATCAGGGTATGAAATTTCAATCCGTTAAAACCAGTGACAAAACTTGAAAGAAAAAATATTTTTTTTTTTTTTAGAAAAAATATTTTTAAGTGTCACCGGATACCGATATTTTATCTTTTTTACTTATAATAATTTCAGAAATTAATTGGTTAGAGTATGTCTGGTCTTTTAACACCCTGTAAAGACTCTATAACAATTTGCTTTCTTACCTTATACATTGCAATATTAAAATATATAGTAAAATATTTTTAACCTGTAAATTTCGTAGAAACGCCCAGAATTGTAACCAATTTATCTTGCGACAAAAAAAATCATTTTTTCCCTTTTTCTTTTGTGAATACTGACAAAATGTCCCAACTTACTGGAACCAGTTGGACTATGGTATTAGCCATTTAGGTTTCTCGTGAAGCATCATATTTGTAGATCTACAAAAAGCATACGACCGAGTCGACAGGAAAAAGCTATGGAAGGTGTTGTCCAAGTATGGAGTGAATACAAATCTGACTCAGGCAATTGCGTCTCTGTATGAGGGAAGCGTTGTATGTGTTAGGGTAAACGGTGATTTTACGGGGTGGTTTGATATCACAAAAGGTGTTATATAACAAGGCTGCGTAATGTCACCATGGTTATTCAATTTATAGATGGATAATTGTATGCAAGAATTGAAAGAGGTGGGATTGGGCGCGAATTTGAGTAATTTGAAAGTATGTTGCCTCTTGTATGTTGACGATGCGGTGCTGATTGCTAATAGTATGGATGATCTGCAGTCTCTCGTGTCAAGGATGAACGAAATATGCATGAAGCATGAGTTAATGATGAATGTAAGTAAGTCTAAAGTAATGGTTTTTGAAAGAGAGAGTACGAAAACAGTGTGCAATATAGCTGTGAATGAGGAATACTTGGAGCAGGTGGATGAGTTTGTGTATTTAGGAAGCATGTTTACGAGAGATGGGAAGGCTGACAGAGATATTGAAAGAAAAGTAAATGCAGGTAACTCCATTAATGGAGGACTGAACGCAGTTGGCGCTAACAAAAAATTGTCCAATGAAGCGAAGTTAGCAGTCCACAATGGAGTGCTGGTACCTACCCTGATGTATGGAAGTGAGGCATGGAACTGGCAAAGAAAGGATGAAAGTAGATTGAATGCTGTTGAAATGAGATCCCTGAGGCGTATGTGTGGTAAAACCATGTATGATCGTGTGAGGAATGTGGAAATCCGCAAAGAGTGCAAGGTTGATGTAAGCGTAATGAGTAAGATCAAAAAAGGGACGCTTAGATGGTTTGGGCATATAGAGCGAATGAGCGAAGAAAGGAGTGTAAGGAGAATATACGATGCAAATGTGAATGGTAGCAGAAGTCGGAGACGCCCGAGGAAGACATGGCACAACCAAGTGAATCAGATACTTGAGTCGGGCCATGTCAAGAGACAGAACAATAGAAGAGTATGTATGAGACGATGTATGAATGTGAATGATGCAAGGAATTTGTGCCAAGTCCGAGTTGTTTGGCGGTCCGTTCTCTCTGCCTACCCCTGAGGAAACGGCGTGATGGTTAGTTAGTTTTTTTAGTTTTTATTCTGAAATTTATTTTTATTATTCTTTTTGGGGAATTAAATGAATTGTTCAAAAATAATAGTGTATTTCTTAAAATTCGATTCCATTAATGGATCGAAAGATGAAAATTATATTTTTTGTGATATTCGAATATTGCAAACAGTTCAATTGTTAATTGTTATATGCCAGCTATTCACAGCGTTTGTCCCACTTTGAAGCATGGTCTGCAATATTCTAATCCACTTCTCAGTTTTAAATTGTCAAATAAAGAGTAAAATGAGTTGCGAGTGGCCAGGCAGGAATTATCCTTTGACATTTTTTGAAAAAATATTACGTTCTGGTACTTGTACATTCCATTTATTGTCATTTTCGTTTGTTCATAGAGCCCGGCTGTCACGTGTTTAAGTTTAAACAAAAAATTGGATGACTAAACATAAATGTAGCCTAATACTTATATTATTGTAGAAAGCAATCATTTTATGGTTCGTCATATTTAATTAAAATAAAATAATTATTTTGTGAAAAACCACGAGTTTTAAATTAATTTATTTGCCGACCGGTTTAGCTTTGCTTAAGCATCATCAGGGTAAAAATTAATACTTTATTTATTTGTACCCTGATTATGTTTCAGCAAAGCGAAACCGGTCGGTAAATAAATTATTTTAAAATACGGTCTTTACACAAAATAACTGTTTTATTTATACTAGTGTTAATAGCTTCTTTGACCTAAAAGATGTTTTAGTATGTATCGCCACAAAGTTCAATGTATAGCTAATTCTAATGGCACGGATTTTTCGTGTTCTTTCCGCAAATTTGATGTTCATAAAAATCTTAAAGTATTTCAATGAAATACAGCTATTTTACATTTACACATAACATTGCATTCCTTATAAAGTAGGTTGGATGGATAACGGATTTTTTGTTTGTACAGAACTTTAAGGATAAATTTATTAGCACTATTATTTAGTGGCTCTACATCAGACTTTAAACATGTTATTTATTGGTTCTACATCAAAATTTAGACATGTTATTTAGTGGCACTACATCAGACTTAAGACATGTTATTTAGTGGCTCTACATCAGAATTTAGAAATGTAATTTAGTGCCTCTACATCAGACTTTAGACATGTTATTTAGTGACTCTACATCAGACTTTAAACATGTTATTTATTGGTTCTACATCAAAATTTAGACATGTTATTTAGTGGCACTACATCAGACTTAAGACATGTTATTTAGTGGCTCTACATCAGAATTTAGAAATGTAATTTAGTGCCTCTACATCAGACTTTAAACATGTTATTTAGTGGCTCTACATCAGACTTTAGACACGATCCGCAGCAGACTATGTTATAAGTACGTCGAGATTGGACGACGGCAAAATATACAGTTTCTAATTTCTCAATATATTCATACCTAAGTTGTTTAAAAATATAGGTATATTTAATGATATTCTTTGTAAACACATTGATATGGTCGTTTCTAAAAAAATATCAATCTTCAAGCCCGAAAAAGTCTACATATTCCAAGCGGTAGAATTTTGTAATTCTGCAGACAATAATGAATAATTAGGTTGTGAGTGTTGGTAGGTTGACTTTTCGAAGATACTAAATGTCAGGTATTAAGTTTTTTGTTGTATTTAAAGTTAGGGTGTTATTTTTCAGCCAACTCTTCACTACTTTTAAATTAAATATCTATAATAATCTTCAATAAGTACAATTCTTTTATTTTTTTGTTTTGGTTCCTATTTTTATGATGCAATTATTCACCGTTTTTTATTAATTTTAATTAAATAATAAATATTGTTTTTTATATGTTGTGATGATAATAATATATAAGTATAATGGCATTACAGAATAGATAAAATAAGTATGTAGATCATTTAAAAATATATATTTGTGGCTCTCGTGTTTGGTGTAAGAGTTTGAGTAATGTAGATAGTACAAATAATTGAAAAGGTGTCAATAATAAATAAAGATTGTTTGAATAATGAATGACTGATATGTTGATAATGTTCAAAGAATGCTTAATTTTGAAACATGAATTTTAATTTTGCATTAATAAACATAGCAAATCCGTTTTTTCTCCTTCGGTTAAACTATTGAAATATACAGGGTTTTCCAATAAGAGGTGTTATTTTGATATTCAACCATAAAAAATCAATGGTTTTGTTGCTTGTGTGGCACGTAGCGCCGTCTTGTTGAAAGTAAACGTTGTCCAAATCAATACAATCCAATTTCGGCCATAAAAAATCATTAATCATCTCTCTCGATAGCGCAATCCATTCACCGTAACTGTTGCTCCAGCCTCATTTTCAAAAAAGTAAAGTCCAATGACTCCGCTGGACCATACACCGCACCAAACAGTCACACGTTGAGGATAGAGAGGTTTTTCAACAAAAACTCTTGGGTTTTCCGAGCCCCAGATGCGACAATTTTGCTTGTTGACGAAGCCACCGAGGTGGAAATGGGCCTCATCACTCAAGATGATTTGCATTTGATTCACTCAATGAATTTTAATAATTTCAATGCGTTGTTGAATCGTGTATGGTTTTATTAATGGCGTAGTTTTTACTTGCCAAATGTCAAAAAATGACAGCTTCAAAATTAACATCTACCGAAATAGCGGGCTATTCAAAATAACACCTTTTATTGGAAAACCTTGTAGTATCTCGTTTTAAATACCAAAATTCTGTGCATTTTTTGCTTAGAAAAAATGTGTGTTGATATAATATTTATACCAACAATGATGAATTTACTTCATTATTTAAATATAATATATTATCTCCTGCTCTGAAGGGGGGTTAATATACTTCCCCTAATACGGCCAAATTACAATATGTACCCAATTTTTATTTCTTAAAAAATATGAAATTCTACCAAATTAGTTATTTGTTTCTTTTTTAAACGCATCGGCATGATCGGTTACTTGTTAGATTTTAAAATGCTGTACAACTAAAGTTTGGTCTAGTCTATCGACAAATTCTTTTAGTTTGTGGTACAAAAAAATGTTTTTTATTATTTTTTGCAATCCTTTTTACGTGATAGCTATCCTTCTGCTACGAGAGTAAAACCGGAAACTTACAGCGAAATGCTTGGAGCTTAAAGCTACTGAGGTCGCTAGCTTATCCTTTATCCATAAGTTCATAGATTAGATCGTAAGGCATACGCGCAATTCGTAATAGGTTTCATTCCAACATAATTATTTTTAAAATTTATTTAATATTCTATGACCATGCTAAAATCGCAGTAATTATTCCATGTTCCTTATTATGTATTCCAGGGTGCTTAACAAGAGATATGACAAACGCGAGCCCCGCATCCATACGCGGTTTCCACCGCTAGCATAAATCAGTCGTTGTAAGACTTGGCTCATTCTTGCGTAAAACTGTCAGGGTTTGGTATGAATTACCTGACTTTCCGTCCCTGGAAGTGATATAATGCGTAACGTGTCCGTAGTACATAATCCCAATAAAACGTTAATCTTTTTGTGAAATAAAAGTAGATAAAAACACCATCGGTTTATGATTTAAGTCCAGAATACCATCAAAGCTTTCAATCATGTTTAAGCCATGGCATTTTACGGCAGTGTATTTTGGGTCGTCGTATTTAACTCACTTTTTTTTTCAGAAAACAATTAACACGATAACTTTAGTACTTAATAGATAAATTAAAATCAAACAATTTTTACGTGCCTGTTGCCAAGCGGTTTAGGTAATGCAACGGATCTAGCATTTTGACGTCCCCGTTGCCGAACGGCTTAGGTGATTAGCAGCGGATCTAGCATTTTTACGTCCCCGTTTCTAAGTGGTTTAGGTGATTAGCAACGAATCTAGCATTTTGACGTCCCCGTTTCCGAACGGTTTAGGTCAATAGCAACGAATCTAGCATTTTGACGTCCCCGTTGCCAAACAGTTTAGGCCATTAGCAACGAATTTAGCATGTTGACGTCCCCGTTGCCGAACGGTTTAGGTCATTAGCAACGAATTTAGCATTTTGACGTCCCCGTTGCCGAGCGGTTTAGATCATAAGCTTCTTCTTATAATCTAAAGTGAATGGTAAATGCTCTTAGTATTTTTCTGGTTCAGACTCGAAACATTGCTTGAAATGACTTTTGCCATTTTTCGTAACCAGATTTAAATAACCATGTATTTTCCCACCTTCCTCTTTAACATTTCCTTCCCTTCTTCTTCATATCAGGCCTCACAACATACACGGTCGGAGACGCCAAGGGAATTAACAGGCTCCGGGCTGTTAATTATCGAAAATAACGTGACCTTACAGGAGTACCCCCTTCATACGACTCACAAAATCTCATCCCTAAGAGAATTTATTATTTTCTTTCTTGGATAAAGAAACATGTCGCAAAAAGATGAATAAAGTACCTCTATCGTTGGTGGACAAACACGATTTCTTTTAATAGTGGCTCGGCTGCCAAATCCTAAGTGGATAAACTTACGGTGGAAATATACACATAATACGTAAGTTTCATTCCTACGTGTTTAGTGAATAGTCCGAGATAGAAATCTCTACGGATCTTTTGTGTTGACTTTTTATAAAAAAGATAATGCTATGTAATTTAGTATTTTGAAAAATATTTCTCCAATTGTTAATTTAGTAAGATCACTGAAGAGAATGATAACCATTGATAGAACTATGTTGTGGCGTGTCTGTGTGCCCGATATTAAGAGGTTTTCCCTTACTTCTGCTGAAAACGATCAAATTTTTTATTGTCAAATAAACCACAACATTTGTATGTCGGGGACCAAGCAGTTGAAAAGTCTTATTATAAAGTTGACAACTTCAGTTTTTTAAAATCGGTTTGTATTACGTAAAGCACACTTATATATTTAAAGATTTTCTTTGGAGTATTATAAAAACTAAATGAAAAAAAGATCCAACATCATTGGCATGTTGTGGGTTTACGTTTTCAAAATAATTTAAAGTTTACGATGATATTATAAAATTTTCATTGAAAAGAAAAATCATTATAATTGAATCGAATTGAAAATTCACCAAAATATTGTTAAATAATGTGTTATTCACGTAACGTTTATTTGGTTTTAACTGAACCAATCTTACAGAATGACAAAATGTTTCCGGTATACAAAAAAAAATCATCTTTTCTGAGCGGATTAAAACTCGCTATAAAATCACGCCCTACTTATTTGGAAATGGAAAGCGCAAAATTTGAACTCCAATATTAGGTACAGTAAATTTACTCACAATAATGTAATTATAGGTTAAGTGATGTAAAATTTATCTTTATATCTATGGAATATAAACTTTTAGTTGATTTCAGATAATTCTATTTTTTATTTATTTATTAGTTTTTAAAACCTTTAATTGAAACACAATTTTAAAATTAAAATTAATTGAATTTCGTAAACTTTATTACTCTAAAAATATCTCTCTCTCATTTATATTTTGCAAATTTCTCCCGTCCCAAAATGATAATATTTAATAAGACCTAATACCACTTTCATCGTAATATTATAAATATAATACCAAGCCTAAGGATAACATCTGAGTAATAAAATTACGGGTTAAAATAATTACAAAATTGATACCTTAGTTTTTCCTAATTTTCCTCAGTTACATAATACCAAAAATAATAATTAGCTCTCAAAGTTCTAGTAAAGTCGACAAAACTTTGGCTTTGACTCGAAATGAGATTTATTTTCTTGTGTAAATACATTTCCCCACGAGGAATTAAATTAAGTCTTTATGCTACTTAAGCCCTGCGGAATGTAACCGGTAACTCAGAGGTTGTGGCGGATTTAATTTGGCTTTAGAAAAGTGATCAAGAAAAAAATAGTAATTAGCCAGTTTGTTTTATTATGTAGTGCCGTTCCTTATCCAGAATATTCTTTGAAGAGATAGCATCTCTCTTTCTATCTGATTTTGGCTTCTCTTTTCCTCTTAACTTCTTTCAGTCTTCAAGTTTTGCGCCATTTACCGTCCCTTTGAAACTAAACGTGTAGTAAACAGCTCGATTAAAATGCAGCGGGATATAATATGGAACCCGAGACAGATATGTTATTGACTCCTGACTAACAATATGGAAACTTTAACCTTATGTGAAACATCTAGAATAATAATTGGATGACTTGTATAGCGCCGTTTTTGTGCAAAATCACCTCAAGGACGCTGTTTCTTTTTAATTTTCACCAGAAGGTGAAGATTTAAAAAAAAAATCTGCTTTGCCTCAGTTGTGGAATGACCGCACACAAATTTGTTATGATGTCGAACCACCACGTTTTAACTCTCTCTAACCAGTAAACTAAACTTAACCTCTTTTTGAAGTGAAACTTCTTTAGGCGCGTAATGGATTTTCGATGGACGGAGTAAAACCGAGTCAGGATCGACACGAAAATGCGGGTACCCCCACCACCGCTCACCGTTCACTGTCCCTCTCTCACCATATGCGCTTGTTGAGGTGGGGGAGCCGCTCACGAACGTTCTCTCTCTTCTCTTCTTTCCTCTCTCTCAGACACCAGCGAACTGCGCCACGCCAAGCATCAGCTGCTTGGTTAGTATACTGCGTCGTGAGTGTAATACGAGTGAAATACGTAATTGATTGTGGTTCATACGGTTTAACAAAAGAAGTTTCACTTCTGTCTTGCGTAGGCTTGACACACCCACTTTTTTTTTTTTATTAGTGTCTATTTAATTACAGGTTTGATGAGAGTTACAATAAATGATAATCTATAATATTTCATCTTTTTGTTCTTAGTCCTCCTCACTAGGTAGTCCTGTGCTGAGGTGGACTGGTAGATTTCTTTGATATTCTGTTATTTAGTTTCTTTGATGTTTTTAATACATTTTCTAGTATGTCTGCATTAATTTCTTTCACCCATGTTTTGATTTTTTCCTTAAGCTTATTTATATTTTCTATCTTTTTCAAACTTGGATGAGGGATGTTGTAAAGTTTGGTTGCCAGATATATGTGGTTTCTTTGGCCAAAACTTGTCTTGAATTTTGGAACATCTCGTATATCCCTTTTGAGGCTCTTGTATCATGTATCTGAGTTTCATTAGGAGATTTTCTGTTTTTAAAATGATGTATTAAAATATTCTTGGCATATATTTGTGTTAAATTTAGAATGTCAAAATACTTAAAAATATCTTTTGAGGGGGTTCTGATGGATAATTTTAGAATGGTTTTTATAATGCTCTCCTGGGCAATATCTAAGTGGTTAACATTATTTGCTGTAGCAGATCCCCATACTAGAATTCCGTACTCAAACCGGGAATGACATAAAGCATAAAATACTTTTTTGATATCTTTCCTAGGTAGTATGTTTCTTAGGTCTTGACCTTACACAATCGACTGTTGCAACTTACACGAACTAATAAATTTTAAAATATCTGCAACAGCAACTAGGTTAGAGACATAATATTCCACATTAGTAGGACGGACGCCCATGCTGATGTAGTGAAAGTGTGATATATTTCATCAAATCTCCAAAAAATTCCGACATTTTCCTTGATACGTGCTGTACTTTCAGTAGAAAATTGAAAGCCAGGAAGACAGGAATATATACAAAAAAAATATTTTAACATACTTCGTTTATACAATTTTTTTCCGTGTAATACGATATTTATTTGGTTATTATTTTCAAGAATTAATTATTAGCCTAAAAATATGAATTGAAAAATCTTCCAACAAAAAATAAATGCCGTCGACAGGAATTGAACCCGCAGCTTTCTGATTGCCGATCAGGTGCTCTACAATTATTTCTTATTAGATTTATTATTTAATGTTTTTGTAGGAATGGCGACAAGATATATTATATCTTCATTTAGTGGTAAAATATTTTGACTTATCAAATAATAATAAAAATAATATTTGTTAGTATGTGATACTTCGTTTAGACTTGTTAATTTACTCATTTCTCTGTGCAAAACAATTTACTTAGAGTTTATTTGAAAATGTTTATTTATCTGTCGCTTACGTTGATCAGTTTGAAATAGTTTTGATTCAGGCAACATCTCCAGTTATCATTAGTCTGTTAATTTTTTCAATTTTTCTTCTTTTTATATCTATTTTTTCTCCATTTAAGACAATAATAATATAAAGACCATTTTCAAATATTCAAATCACAAAGTTACAAAATAATAAGACTTTACACTGCCTACATGTGGTTACAGAGCAATAGAGCAATGCACGCCATTGCGGTCTAAATCAAGCGACGTTTTAATTCTAAATGGTGGGATTCTCTGTACTCTGAAATGTATCTGCATAAGGATAACTGCAAAAATACTAGATATGTGAAAAATTTTAGTTTATGTGAAATTAAAAAAAAAGCATTATATGCGCATGCCGGAATTAACACTTAAATTTAAACGATTAAACGCCCGACCATAAATCCCTTGGCACCCGCAATATTTTTGTAATTGTTCCCGCATGGTTCCCGCCAATTATTTTAAATGTAATAACTCTCGTGTAAAAATATTATGTCAGTAACGAGGATATAATATATTATTATGATTTTGTTCACGGAGGTGAAATTTATGAGCCACAAATAACGCCGTTCTATTTATATAAATAACAAATGGAGTTAAATTCTGTAAATTTAAATGATTCCCACTTTATGGCAAATAAGAATCTAGAAAACTAAAAATAAAATTAAACTAGGTTTATAGGCCTCCTCTAATGCAAGCTTAACAATAACACCCTACTTTGTTACAGTATCATTACTAGGGTATACTACCCCGCAATCCCACATTCCAGAAATCCCGCATTCCCGCAATCCCGCAATCACGCACTCCCGCAATCCCGCAATCCCATATTCCTGAAATCCCGCATTCCCGCAATCCCGAATTCCCGCAATCTCGCAATCCCGCATTCCCGCAATCCTGCATTCCCGCTCTGCCACAATCGCGCATTTCCATTGGATTTCTTTAATATAATATGATCCTGTAAGTTTGCGATATTTTCAAGTTTTCGAGTTTTCGGGATTGAAAGAAATACGGAATTTATTCCAAAAATATGTATTGATTTGCACTTGCTTGTGAGTTGCAAGAACGGCAACAAAGTTTTAACAATCATATTATTTAATCAAAGTCTCCTTTAAAAATTTATCATATTACTTATTGATAGTTTTGTTATTAATTCGAGGAACTTCATTTCATTTTTATAAAAAATAAATTTGAACAAAATTTTAATAAAATTAATCATTTCATTTATGTTTAAAGATACCAGAATGGCTTAAATTATATTCTGTATCCTTTGAATTAATTAAAAGATTACTTAGGTTATTATTGGTATAAAAAGCGGCTTTAATTTCTATTGGAAATTTTAAAACACATGAAGATGAAAACTTATTAATGAACAAAATTCTACGCCAACCGTGGTTTTTATTGTCTAGAGTCTTTGTTTTTTACAAGGATTCTATCAATTAAGGTATAGGCGTATCCATTATTTATGGCGATACATTTGATTACAGAGAGTTTAATTTTAAAATTAACTTAGATAGCGCAATAGTGACAAGTGTGTGGACCATAGAATGGAAGGCAGAATGTTTATGTGAAATAGGATGGTTTGAAGTACTATGAATAACTATATCGGTAAAGGTAGGTTTTCTATAATTATTAGGACATGCATTACCTGTAATAGGAGAAGAGTTTCTTAGTTTAATTAACGAATCGTTAGAAACAGGGAAGTTTCCTGAATCATGGAAAACGTCTATGGTGATACCGATTCCAAAGATTTCGAACACAAAAAAATGTGAAGACTTTCGACCTGTAAATATGTTACCAAAATATGAGCAAGTGATGGAATACATAATTAAATCTCACTTTGAAGAATACTTGGAAAATAATAGCATCCTTTGTGACGAACAATCTGGATTTAAGAACAATAATTCATGTGAAACAGCGTTAAATTTAGTAATTGATAATTGGAAGGAAGATATAAATAAAAACTTTCATATTGTTGCGGTGTTTTTAGATTTTCAGAGAGCTTTTGAAACAATAGATAGAAAAAGAGTTATTAAAATTTTTTAAAAAATATGGAATAAAAGGGAAAGAACTGGAATGGTTTAAAAACTACTTAAGCAACAGACAACAAACAACAAAGATAAGAAACAATATATCAAATCCGATTGAAAATAAGCTGGGTGTACCGCAAGGATCTGTATTGGGTCCGATATTGTTTATACTCTACATAAATGATATGGTAAAAATATTAAAACATTGCAAAATAAGACTGTTTGCAGACGACGCACTAATTTATATTGCAGAAGATAATTATGAGAAAGCAATCAAAAAGATAAATAGTGACTTAGAAACATTGTCAAAATGGCTCAAACTAAATAAATTAAAAATAAATGTAAATAAGACAAAATACATGCATATAGGCAGAACAAATACGCATGAGGAACCAAAGGTTTCTATAAATGGAGAAATCATAAAAAAAGTGGAAGAAATTAAATATCTAGGTGTTATTATAGACTCAAAATTGAACTTCTCAAAAAATGCAGACTATGCAATTAAAAAAATTGCAAAAAAATATCATTTCTTGGTAGAATCAGAAACAAAGTAAATAAAGAAACATGCCAGATAATATACAATACAATTATATCACCACACTTTAATTACTGTTCAAGTATTCTTTTTCTCTGCAATAAAGAGAAAATTAAAAAAATGCAAATACTGCAAAATAAAGCAATGCGAATAATACTTAAGCGCAACATATACACACGGATAAGAGACATGTTAAAGGAGCTGAATATTTTGACGGTGAAGCAAACTGTGTATTTGAATGTACTTATTTTTATACATAAAATTAAATTAGGGATGATGTCTAAGGAACTGAAAAGAAAAATAAATTACAATAACGAGATACACGGACACGGGACGAGAAATTCTAAGCAAATTAGATTGCCAACAAGAAAAAAAACAAGCAGCCAAAAATCTCTGATGTACCAGGCCGTTCAGCTCTATAACAAAATCCCGAAGGAAATTGCTGTGATAGAAAATATTAATAAGTTCAAAAATGAATTAAGAAAATATGTCTATCTCAATTATTAATGTTTCTTTTTTTGTGACTTTATTGAAATATTTAAAGAAAGATTATGTTTGCCAAACAATGTACATGTTTATATGTTTATAAAACTATTAGCACACACGAAGATGTGAGCTAACTTAAGATTAATAAATAAATAAATAAATATTAAAATTGAATTTATTGTTACTAATGGATAGGATAGGTGTGAGAAATTTAAACTACAATTACTACGTACCTATTTATACTGAGAACTGAATATTTTTATGGAACGAATTAGAAATAAGTTGACGGAGGGACGAGATAGAATTTAGTTGAAGTTCTGTACCTTTCCATATGCAAATATCATCAATGACGACTTGTTTAGTTTAAGAATGGCTTTGAACACCGAAACAACTGTCGCAATTAAAAAAAACTAATATACTTGCAGAACTTAATAATACATTGTAAAATTTGATTTACATTAAAAAAATTAAGTTACGTAAACGTATTTTTACAATATTACTGGTAACAAATATAGAGTCTTGTCAGTGGCGGGAAAGTTTTTGCATTATTTTTTTTATCAAAGTCCTAAAATACTCACTCCTAGAAATATAATTTCTACGGCACCCTGTCTACTTCCACCCTTGATGTGTCAGTTCCTAGCCCACTGCTAAACATCAGGGTTGTTATTCCAACCTTATTATGTAACAACAACTGCCCTGGCAATTTAACGTGAAAGCGATCCTCGCTCGTTTAACGGAACTACAAAGAGAAAATAATATAGACGCCTTCCGTTAGTCCGTAAAACGCCATCTGTATTGCTTTTGGCCGACAACAGTCCACGCGAAATGAAAGCACTTAGGGCAGTTTAACTTTAAAGCAAACCTCGTGTCTTTGATAGACTTTAACGAGAATTCCGACGGTTATTTTGGTTCATAGTATAAACAAAAGTAAAGTGCATGAAAATTATTTTAATGGGCGCACGTTTGAATGTATTTTTGTATAGTGTCAAACTGGTTCAAACTAGATATCATTTATAGTTTCACGGCCAAAAGTGTTATGGCGTATAATATTTTGGGTGACTATGATGTGTTGCGCTTCCTTATTTAGCCAACGTTTTGAACAGCGTTATAGTTTCCATCTTACAGTGTTCTTCACATCTGCTCTGATGATATACATTGTTACGCTGTCCAAAATGTTGGGTGAATAAAAAGGAAGCCCATAAAATAATCACGATTCTTAAAATACACCACTAAATAAGCAACTTAAAATACACCACTAAATAAGCAAGAATCTCTTTTGATATGATTTGAGGTTTTCACTACCAAAAAAGTATTATATTGGTTTATTTTGGGGTATTATGCCGTCTCGTGCTTCTGTCTTCTTTGTCCAACATCAAAGAGGTAGTGCGAACACGGCATACTACCTCAAAAATAAATCACTATAAAACAATTTCTTTCTTTTAATTTATATAAACGCGTGTGAGCCCAATGAAACCCACATCATCAATTAATGGAATAAAATAATGTTATTGTATAATTTAAAAAAAAATTTAAAGTATTATTTATTACAGTAACAACGTTACATAAATTGTTTATGTTTATCTGAAACGGAATAAATAAAATAATCACGTTTTCTTTTCACGATCAAAAGCATTGTTTTAACAATTTTAGTGCGTGTTGTATTTGCCAGACTAAGAAATTGTGCTTTACGGAGTTGATTTTTACTTCTTTAGTAGACCAATTAACAATATGCTTTGTTTTAAATTGGTAAAAATGTTGATTTTTTTAAAAGGACGGGCTCAATTGTCCACAAATGTTGTAAAAAGTTATTCGTTATGCGTCATCTAAGAACAAAAAATTACCGATCGTGTCAAAGAAATTTGCAGAATGTTTCATTTATTCATATTCTTGAAAGCCGAAAAATTGAAATTGAAAAAATCGAAGTCCTATGAATGTTGTCTTTTGTTTCTGGTGTTTTTTGACGTTTTGATGGTGATATTAGTGACAGTATGAAATGTGAAAAATAAAAAGTTAACTCGTCTTTTTTGTGCTAAACTTAGTTTTGACATCTATAGCTGAAGAACGGAAAGAGGGGCATTGTTAACCCTAAGATTCCTGACGAAGTTTTCTACTGCCAAATTAGTGAAGGAATCGATTTTCTGATTCTTGTGGGTCTGAAAGCAGCTACTTCAAATTGTTCTACATTATGTTTTGCATTCAACATCGCCGGTAAATCATCCATGTGAGCCATTAAAAATCTTTATAAGAATATTCGACGCTTGTCCTTCGAAGAGCGCGCGGAAAACGATCTTAGGTTAGGATAGAATAGACTAGATTTTGACAAGTCGGTGTCGCCTGATTCGACCCACTCGTTGTTCGAGTGGAATGACTTTTGACTTCTTGTAAGAATTTCGACCGATGTACTTTCGGCAGAATTGAACAACAGAATTTAATTTAATTACACTTTAATTACTGTTCAAGTATTCTTTTTCTCTGCAATAAAGAGAAAATGAAAAAAATGCAAATACTGCAAAATAAAACAATGCGAATAATACTTAAGCGCAACATATACACACGGATAAGAGACATGTTAAAGGAGCTGAATATTTTGACGGTGAAGCAAACTGTGTATTTGAATGTACTTATTTTTATACATAAAATTAACTTAGGGATGATGTCTAAGGAACTGAAAAGAAAAATAAATTACAATAACGAGATACACGGACACGGGACGAGAAATTCTAAGCAAATTAGATTGCCAACAAGAAAAAAAACAAGCACCCAAAAATCTCTGATGTACCAGGCCGTTCAACTCTATAACAAAATCCCGAAGGAAATTGCTGTGATAGAAAATATTAATAAGTTCAAAAATGAATTAAGAAAATATGTCTATCTCAATTATTAATGTTTCTTTTTTTGTGACTTTATTGAAATATTTAAAGAAAGATTATGTTTGCCAAACAATGTACATGTTTATATGTTTATAAAACTATTAGCACACACGAAGATGTGAGCTAACTTAAGATTAATAAATAAATAAAATAGAAATAAGTAGGATCTCAAGACAACGCTCCTTGTATACAGTTCTATTCTATCTCTGCACTTAAATTATTTTTCTACTGTATTATTCATACGCGAGGTGTTTGAGGAACGAACAAGGGTTGGTATAGCCGTATTTTGAAGGGCTATTCCACAACAGATAAAGCATGGACAAAGCCTATGGCTTATGACAGGCGAATGCGATAACACAATTTGTAAGGTTAATTCACAGTCAGCTTACCGGGTGGCGAACGAAATCTGCATTTCGAGAATCATCTGTCAGCACTGGAACGGTGATCGTTGTACGGTAGCACTCGTTATGTTGAATTGGATTGCGATAGTTGCGATAAAATACGTTTAAGGGATTATTCCGATAAATAACCGGCGAGAGTACACACATTGGTTTTGACAAGACGAACGTTTGGATGCGATTGTACGGCTCACGGCACTCCGTGATTATAGTTGACGTGTGTGAATTCAAACTGTACAGTTCAAATTCTGACCATACTATTCGTCAGCACACGGCCTGTCAAAAGCAAATCGGCATGACGGAACACGAGGACAAAATAATTTACTACAGTTTATTAAAATAGAGGGATGAGGATGATTTTACTGAAGGTAAGATTATATTACAAAATGTAATTATTACTACAGCTAAACAACATATGATATGAACATATAAAAGGTTAATAATTATCTACAAGCTTAAAAATAACATACTTAAACTGCAAACTTATATTTTGTTCCATGAAAATGTTCAAAAAGTTCCCACTATTTTAGGCTTACCAAAACAAAACTTAAGTGCACACAAAGCAGTGTGTTTTTATAATCTACAAAACTTTATAATAACCTACCAAAAGCCTTAAAGAACAACTCTTGGCACTTTGCGAAGGATATGTGCCATATGCGTGAAAAAATTGTATGATTTTTAAACATGTATATTTTGATTACTTTTAAAACTAATTTAACTGTATTTTTCAAATAGGTGTATGAATTTTTTTTAAATACGTACCTATATTTAAATAAAGATTACAAACAATTTTTTTTTTAATTTGCTGTCTGATTTTTATACAGTTTTGATTTTCACAGAGCTAATGTTTAGTTGTAATAATATTTACAAAATTAAATGTTTTAACACTCGAATCACATTGCTTGAATTGAAACGTTGCTTGAAATGGCTTTGGCCGTGTTTGGTGACCAGATCTGAATAGCTTGGTACTTCCCCACCTTCTTCTTCTCCATCTCCTTCCCTTTCTCACCGCTACCTTCAGCCTCACAAAATACCTCGGATGGGGATGCCATAGTCTCACTGGCTCCAGACATTTGGTATTCTTGTGCGGTTTCTCAGAAAAAAATAATTATAAGAAATAGTCTATCTTTTGAATATGTACTTTTAAACAATCTGAAGAAGTGCAATTCTTACGGACTTTTCCAGCACATTGAAATTTATATGGAATAACCTTATCTCAAATTTATCTGACATAAACATGTTAAGTGAACCAAGCCAATTATGAAAAAATGCTTATTGCTCAAATAAATATTATTATGTTAAAAATATGTACATAAAACTAACTAAAAATGAATTTACAAATGTTCAGTAGTTAAATTTGTTCCATGATAATCACAAGTATTTAGGTAGGTACTAAATTGTTTTATGTAAAGTTTGGCACGGCATTAAACATTGCTAAATGTCAAGGTTATTTACGAAATCTTAAAATACAAAGTTTTCAATTGTCTCACCAAATTTTTTTATAATTTATTAAAATATATTTTTGTCTCTTTTGCTCTTGCAGGAGTGTCGTGATGTTCATAGGAGACGGCATGAGTCTCTCCACGGTTACAGCCGCGAGGGAGCTGAGACGACAGAGAAACAGTATGAGAGCAGAAGAGGACAAAGATAGAGACTCAATACAGGGCCTGATCTGGGATCATTTTCCTGCTGCGGCATTGGCACAGGTAGGCTTTAAAATACTTTTATAAAAGTTTACTTTTGGGCTCTTTCCAAATAGAAATGCAATTGGCTAAGTGAGTAACATTATGCGTAGGTACTGAAGAGTCACCGCCCATCTGAATAACTGTTTAATCAGCGTTGAAAAATAATTTCATTTTTACAAACGCTCCAAACAGAATGCCGTGGAGAAAATAATTTTATCCAGGGCCTTTGTCTCCTGTAAGGATTCCGTGTAGAGGGCACACCTGATTGCTAAGTCACCAAACGAAGCGAACCCCTTGGAGTGACCTTTAACAGAGGTGTTGGGTTGATTATTCACGGGCGGCGGTACATATTCCAGCCTTTGAAATAAAAAAATCACCTTAACACCAAACGATGAATAAACCTTAAAAAAGGAAAACAAAATTACACATGCGTCTCATCACGGCATGCGTCTGTTTTTATGTTTTGACGTCTTCATTTTTATATCATTTTCATATTATCAAGATATTACCGAAGAACAAATTGTTTATCCAACAATCTAGATGGAAATTATTTTTTTACTAATCGGTTTGTTCACAAATAGATACTTGATTAAAAATTCACAATCATTAGGAGACTAATTTTCTTTGTGCGCTAATTAGATTACGATTAAAAGATAACGTAAGAAAACCTCACTTTGCCCGGGGGGGTAAAATTAAAACATTTAAAAAAAAATATTTAGTAAGTTGGTATCTCGTACCTTTTCGTAACTGCGTGTAGTGGCAGGTAATTGCATTGACAAATTTCATTAATAGAACTTTTACAACATGACCCGTCACATTACCTATTAAAAATGTGATGATTTCTCTAGGAACAGATAATTCGCACAAAAAATTGGTACCCATTACTTGAGTAGTAGATATTACATTATAGAATCGAAACAATAACTACTTTGAAAAGGACTTTAGTTGTGTACGGTGATCGGATCTGAATTTTTTTTATTTATATTAACTCCACACAGGAGGCCCTGAAGAAAATAATTTCCCTCAGGGCCTATGTCATCTTTGGGGATGCTGTGTGGAGGGTCTTTTTGTGGAGAGGAAGGAGTGAACATGGGTCTTGAAGAGTCCCATGTTGTAGGAGGGAGGAAACACAGAGGCCGGCAGTTCGTTCCACAGCCGAGCTGTTGAACTCAAGAACGAATCGTAGAAGCGACCCGTTCTCATGTGACAAATGTCAACCGTGTAAAAATGTTGGGCGCGCGTTTGGCGTGTATCCCGACTACGCACCGGTGCGGAAGGGATCAATGACGCTAGTTCCTCAGAGCATCTTCCATTGTAATACCGATAGAATAAAGACAGCATACCTACCCGACGCCTGTGCTCTAAAGATTGCAGTCCGTTTGTTAAGATTGGGGAATCTATCAAATGGACCGCCCGTTTTTGCACAGAGTCAAGGGTTTTTCCAGGTATTTAGGGGCTTCGGACCAGAGATGGCTGCCAAATTCGACAGTAGGGCGCACTTGTGATTTGTACAGGGTCAGCAGTTGTGTACTATTAAATTATCTGCGGGCCCTGTACAGTACGCCCAGCTTTTGAGAGGCCAGCTTTACTCTGGCTTCGATGGAACCCCCATACCTGAGCTGGTCACTTATAATTACACCAAGCATGTCAATGGAAGGCCTGTTCGGAAGATTGCTTCCGTTGAAGGAGACTAGACTATCATTTAGATCCCTTTTAGACGTAATCAGACAGGATTGGGTCTTTGAAACATTAAATTCGACGAGATTATTTTTACCCCAGGAGGAAATACTATCGAGATCATCGAGGGTCGAGTTTTCCGCAAACATTTTCACTAATAAGTTAGCCTTTTCGGTGGCGGTGTTTGCTAGTGAGCCGTCAGGTCTGGTAAGAGGTGGCAAACTGGGTTTGCAAAAATTCCGACCTATTGAGCCCGCAAGGGAAAAGAATGCTCTGCTGCCATGCGGGCAGGCAGCCAGCTTTTTGCTGATCTGCAGGTCGTGTTCGAATTTTGACCTATTAATGATTCTCTTGCATTCCTTTGCCGATTTGTTGTATGCTGATCTGCTTTCGGGCGTTCGAGATGTGTTGTAGGCTCGGTAAGCCGCGTTTTTTCGTCGAACTGCTTCGGAGCATTGTCGACTGAACCACGGCTTTGAGCCCACACCAGTTTCTTTAGTAGTCGATTGTATGAAGCCATCCATCGCCGATTTGATGACTTCACCAATCTCCTGGGCACATCTTGAAGGGTCCGAAGTCCGAAAACAAACAGCTGACCACGGAAAAGCGTTGAAATGGGCCCGCATACCGAACCAATCTGCTGACCTATAGTGCCACACTTTTCTCCTTAGCCTCTCATTGGTTGGTCTGAGGCTAACGGGGATTGATGTCATCACTAAGCAGTGGTCAGATGATCCCAGAGGCGCTGTGACGTCAATCTTATAACCGTGTGGCACAGTAGTTAAGAATAGGTCTAACAGATTGGAACGATGAGTCTGGACATCAGGAACCCTTGTAGGCTCCTGAACCAGTTGCTCTAATCCGTAGCAAATGGCAAAGGATTCCGTCTGTCGGCCAGCCGAGTCCGTTGGGCCTGAGAACTTCAACCATGGTTCGTTATGAACATTGAAGTCCCCCAGAACAATAAACTCGGCCGAAGGGTAGCGGGGCAAGAGATCATCAATAGTATCTCTCAAATGTTTGAAGAGCTCGGAAGTGTCTGATTCGCTATGGTTCGGTGAGCGGTATAGACATGCGTAGAATCTTGCCGTACTGGCAAAATTGACGCGCACCCACATTACGTCGAATCTGGAGTTTTCCAGACTCAATAGTCGTACACAGTTGACGTCAGCTCGACTGTAGAGGCAGACTCCTCCTTTGAGACGGAACTTGCTTGCGAGGGTAAAGCCCGGGCAGTCCAGATAGGAGGAGTCTGGCGGCTCGGCTATCTGAGTTTCGGATAGGAAAAGAAGGTTGGGACGCTGGGACAAAAGATGGTGATGAACAGAAAGCCAAGAACTGAATAGCCAAGGTTTTTTATTTATTTTTATGTGAAACCGTACAAGAGTCTCAACTGCTCCCAAACGTCTGGAGCCAGTGAGACTACGGCATCCCCAATTGGGGTGTGTTGTGAGAGTGAATGTTGTGGGGAGGCAAAGAAGATGGGAAAGAGGAAGGTGGGGAAATTCCTAACTGACTTAACATGACCATAGCCATTTCAAAGAACGTTTTAATTCCGAATTGTGGTCTTACACAAGGGTGATGCTGAGAGTACCTTCCTCTCTGGAACGTGCCGCAAATATAATTAATCAAATAAAATTTACTTATTCACCTTAAGAATTGAATCTGCAACCTCCAGCTTGCTAGTCGAGAACCTTACCCCTCGACCACGGAGACCGTCCAAAATTTCTTAGGTACCTACTTCTAAACGCTCCTTTTCCATCTCCTTGCACTTCTCACTAACAACATAACCCAAATGGAAATGCCATAGTTCCAAAGGCTCGGGGCGGGACTATTATTCGGTGTTCACACGAAAATGATAAAATATTGATAAAATATAATATCTTATTTTATTCAAGTGGTGCAATGTTACCCCCTGTACCATGCTACCCCATGGGTAAAGTAAGAAAATTTACAGTGACCTTCAAAACTTGCCTTAATCCCTAATTACGACCGAAATTGTTTATAAGTCGTAAATTAATATTGTTTTTTTAACTATACAATTATACATAGCTCTGCGATTAATAACTTCTATATTTAGTGGGCTGGTCTAATAAAGTTTTCACAGCGATTCTTTGGATGAGACGCCTGACTATCTTTATCTTTGGGGATGCTGTATGGAGGGTGTTTCTTAAGGAAAAGAAGGAAAAGTTCTGAAAAAAAGGATATGTAGTGTGGGTACACTGATGAGTGTGTCCAGGAGTGACGGACGTATTAATTTATTTATTTATTTATTGACGCCCTATTGGGCTTTTAAGTACATAAAAATTACAAATTTAATTTTTAACAACAGTATAAAACAAACAATAGAAAATCGAAACAAAATATAATGATTTCTCATAAATTATTTACATTTAAAAAATGGTGGACTAATTTGGCTTTAAATGTTTTGAAGTTTAAATTAAATATATCAGCGACATCACTTAGTTCATTGCCCAACCTATGTGTTCTTTCTAATACAGAATTCGTAGCGAAGTTATTGTTGTAGAATAAAATATTCCGTCTAGTATATTTTGGAGGTATATGTAAAGATAGCAAGTTTATAGTGTCAGGGCAGTCTAACCTTGAATGAACAATTTTATATAATAAAAGGAGATCAAATATTTTTTGCCTTTCAGATAATTTCGATAAGTTAAGTTTACTGCGTAAATTGACATAATTGATTTCAATAATAGGAATACCAATTTTGAAATTAATAAAACGTAAAAATTTATGTTGAATTTTTTCAATTTGTAAACAATGAGAGTTGAAATGAAGACACCAAATGGTTGCATTGTATTCAACCTGACTTCTAAACAGAGACGTGTATAGTAATTTTATAGTTTTTATGTTATTAAAGTCTTTAGCGATTCTGAGAATAAATCCAAGCATTTGTAATCCCTTACTGGTAATGCTATTAATGTGATTCAAGAAGCGTAATTTGGAGTCAAAGATAACTCCAAGGTCATTGAATTCAAAAACTCTATTTAGATTGGAATTGTTAATGGAGTAGTCGAATAATAAAGGGGTTTTAGATCTATGGAAACTGATCGTTTGGCATTTGTTGATATTAAGATGTAATTTGTTTACGATGCACCATTCATAAAGTTTATTAAAGTTCATTTGTAGAGTTAAACAATCAGAAGAATTACCGATCGATTTAAACATCTTAAGATCGTCGGCGAATAGAAGAAAGTGAATATTATCGAAAATTAGTGAAATGTCATTAATAAATAGTAGGAAAAGAATAGGTCCTAGGTGGGAACCTTAGGGGACCCCACTTAAGGCAAAAAAAGTGTAAAAAGTTGTGGAGGTAATTTTTACAGATAATTTTCTGTATGATAAGTAACTTCTAAGCCATTCGAGAAAGTTGCCGCTTATTCCCAAATGTTCTAATTTTTCCATTAAAATGCGATGAGAAACAGTATCAAAGGCTTTGCTAAAGTCAGTATAAATTGTATCATCTTGAAGACCCTGGGACAATGCACTAGAAATAAAATTTTCGTAAAGCAATAAGTTAGATGACGTAGATCTGTCTGGCATAAAACCATGTTGAAATGTTGATATAATTGGTTTAATTTGATGCATGATTTTACTTTATATAATCTTTTCTAAAAGTTTAGGAAGCGATGACATAATACATATGGGTCTATAATTTTCAATTTGACATTTATCTCCTTTTTTAAAAATAGGTGTTATAAAGCTACTTTTCCAAATTTCAGGAAAACAACCTGTAGATAAGGATAAATTGAAAATTATAGTAATAGGAAGAGCTAGAACATGAATACAATTTTTAAGTAATATTGAGGGAATCATATCTGGCCCCGAATTCCACCTGATATCCAGCTGTTTGATAAAAGTCACAACATCATCTACTACCACATGGATGTTATGCAAGTTGAGTGAGCTTTCGGTAAATTGGGGTTTATCAGATAATATGTTGTCATTCAACTCAACTATCAACTAGCTCAACTATCCTTTTCCTGTGTAACGACCGAGAGCAAAATAAATTTCAAATTCTCCAAAATAGGGCAATGAGAACAATACTCAGACGAAATAGATATTCAAAAGTAAATAAAATGTTGAACGAACTAAATTGGCTAACGGCGAAACATATGTTGACCTTGAACACGATGATATTTTTACACAAAATAGTAAACAACCTGCTACCCAAATATTTTTCGAATAAAATTGTATACAACAAGGACATACACAAACATAAAACTAGGACGTGCAATGAAATCAGGCTACCAAAGAAGGATAAAGTGAATACCCAGAATAGTATATTATATAAAGGGATGAAATACTATAACGCGCTGCCGGAAAACCTTAAATCTGCCCCAATTGAAAAATTCAAGATGTTGTGCAGGAGCCACATCAAGTAAGAAAAAAAAATCATAGTATATTTATATGTAACAATCAATTAGTCATTTGTAAACTTAAATGTACAAATTACTAAAATAAAATCAATAAATAAAAAAAAATAAAAAAATTGTCTTCAACATATACACTCTTGAAGAAATCTGCAAATAAATTTACAATACCGTTTTTGTCATGACCCACTTTTTTTCCCGTAAAACATTGAGTTATAATATAACTCTCCCGCTTCGGCGCAAGGCGATGGGTCGAGATACCAGTTGGAGAGGTCACAGGTCTGTAACCAGCCTCTCCCGATCTGGAACGCCACGCAGTTGGTAAGCATCTTCATTCTGAACACCTGGTTAATTGAGTACCAAAATTGAAGATAGTTAATGCAGCGTTAAAAAATATTTTAGATGATTTCGTTCGACAAGCTTATTTTCTACTGAAAATGTGTATATCTTTTACAGTTTTTGATATTGGAACACATTTTGGGTGTGTAATTTCGATGTAAATTTTCCTCGATATTTGAATGTGGTCTTAGATTACAAGACACCATCGTATACATATATAAGTATACATATGTCGATGGAAGACTGTAACACTAAATGAAAGTACTAAAGTGGATTTTGGCACCTGAAATATTATTGGAAAACGCACTTCGGTCTGAAAACCAGTCAGGAAACAATTGGGTAAGGGATGGGTATGAGATGGTCGGAGCTTATAAATGTGTATTGTGGAGATGATATAATAAATTTACTTTGATTTAATACGCAATACAGAAAAAAGGCAGGAACTTGCAAAAAAATTGCCCCAAAGTTGCTCCTAAAATCCTGCCAAATTAAATTATTTAATGGCCTGTACATCATTATTTAAAATAAAGGTGTACTTGATATTTACTATACCCTTTGAATAATAAAATGTTAACTTGGTTTGGTTGAGTATTTCAACCTTTAATCGAAGTTTAATTTTTGAGCGAAAAGGGTCGCGCAGCCATTCTTCTCAAATTTATTTAACATAAATAGAAAACTTCAAAGATTAAAAAACAACATATTCGTCTCTTAATTTTTTGTGAATGTCGGACAAATTAAATATTCTACGTATTAACATGGAATAAATATTTGTATAAATGTGTCAACCATGAAAAATGTTCCATGTGGAACTCCCATGTTGAGAATGTAAAATCCAAAATTTCCCCGATAACCGGTGTACTCTATCGACTCCAAGGTGTGATCCCCACTTCTCTACTGCGTGCCACATATTATGCTATGATCCAGTCCCACCTGTGTTATCAAGTTCAAAAGGTTCCGAAATACAATAGAGCCGTACGGAATATATATAAAATATAATCTACCATGGGATTCACATGTCAAAGATATACACTCATAGACACAAATTCTTCATTTTACAGTCCTGCCAAAGTATAACATCACAACTGCCATTCTACAAATAATTCAACACTCTTCACACACCAACACTAAAAAAGTCTTTAATTTCGACATACACCAGCACAAAACAAAATTCTCATGGCCAAACTTTATGCTATAGGCATTAGAAACCCGTTGTTATCATTCTTTCGCTCTTACTTGAGCGATAGAAAACAAAGGGTTAAAATAAACAACTTTGAATCCTTTAACATTGACGTAACGTCCGGCGTTCCCCAAGGAGCTCATTTGGCCCCACTTCTCTTCAACCTTTTTATTAACGATATCACCAAAGTTTTTTCTCATACACGCTTCTGGCTTTTTGCGGATGATAATAAGATTCTTCAGATAATTAAATCCTACCTTGACTGCTTACATTTTCAACGTGATATTGACTCGTTTAATAATTGGTGCAAAATAAACTGCATGGAACTCAATGTTGATAAATGTAAAATTTTGTCCTTTTATAGAACCAAAAAACCAATTCAGTTTGATTATAAATTAAACAATGTTTGTTTATCTACTGTAACATCTATCAAGGATCTTGGGGTCACTCTAGACTGCAAACTTTCTTTCCGTGAGCACATTAACAACATTGTTAACAAATCACTTAAACTACTTGGCTTCGTTCATAGAATAACCTCTGACTTTAAACATATAAGTACCCTTAAAACTCTTTACTGCTCGTTAGTTCGCCCTCACCTTGAATACGCTAGTGTTATTTGGTCTCCTTTCTATGCTGTCCACATCTGTCACATAGAATCCGTACAACATCGCTTCCTACGAGGAATCGCTTGGAGGTTGGGTCTTGAAAGAGGAGAGTACTCATATGATGAAGTTGAACAAACTTTAAACATTTCTTCTTTGGAGAAACGTAGAAGGGACACTGATCTGATTTGCATATTCAAGATTATCAATGGTATTACAGACTCACCTGCTTTGTTGCAACTTATCCAATTCAACATCCCTTCCCGTAGACTCCGAAATAATGAATTGCTGTTCGTCAATCAACATTCTACCAATTATGGATACCATTCTCCTTTGTCCAGAATGTCGAGACTTGTCAACTCACTGTCAAGTCAAAGCATTGAATTTTGTGGTATATGCCTAAATGACTTTCGACAGTCAATACGCAATGTCTAATTTCTAATGCCCTTTGAACCATCTTCATGCTTTGACTTATTATTATCTCCCATTCTTACTTTTATATTATTATTGTCATTGTTATTGTCTTCGCTCCTCATTTATATATGCTCTCCTTTCACTGTCATCTCTGTTTATAAAACTTATTCGTGTAATTAATATGTTGTTAATGGACTATTTGTCCGTAAATAAATAAATAAATAAATAAATAAATAAATAAATAAATAAAACCAGATCGCAAAATCAAAGACACTTATAATCATCTACTTACACGACTAAATATGGAATTAACTCTTACAATACATTGCACATAAGTAATACAACGCATTACCCAGTAACCTAAAACTTCCGGCAACGAACAAAAAAAGATTGGCAAAAGCTATTTCCTCAGCAGTTTTAATAATGACTGCCATATTCTTTCTTTGGAACTCCAAAATTACGTCTGCATTTATTTATTTTAATGTAGTCTTGTCTTTAATCTAGTGTTGTCTTTCCCGAAATGAATTTTTTTAAACTCACTGGGAATAGTATATTATTATAAATTTATTATTATCTTTTAATAACTAAATAAATAATTAATGTAAAAACGAATGAATGATAATGGAATGGAAACAGTTTTCAATTTAAAAATTGAACATTGAAGACAATATTAGTGATTCTTAAACGCAAATCTGAAACAGAAAAATCAGAAAAGGAAACGGTCACATCTGGACCTCTGGACATCTGGACATCTGGAATAATTCATTTCTAGACTTGCAGAAAAAGTCAATAGATGTCGCACATTAAAAATAAAAACAATAAGATAAGTTTATCTATAAGACGCTGTCTAGGATTGCATTTAGTTCGGGTTGAATCTTGCGATCATACATAAAGATAGTTGCCAATAAAAATGTGCGGTGAAAAAATGAAGACAACGTTGGTAGTTCTTATTCGAAGTATGATACAGTTAAAAGTGACCGATGAGGATAGGGTCCCATTAGCGCAGTTGGTAGAGCATTGTCCCGGAAAGACAAGGGTCCTGGGTTCGTGTCCCAGATGTGACCGTTTCCTTTTCTGATTTTTCTGTTTCAGATTTGCGTTTAAGAATCACTAATATTGTCTTCAATATTTAAATATTATAATTTGAGGTTTTACTCAATAAGTTATTCCGAAAAATAATAAAAATTGAACAATTAATTTTTGTTACAATTACATACTGAACGAAGATCAAGAAGATGTGTTTATTTCATGACGTCAGAAGACACCGTTCGAGAGTTTTGAGCTTTGAATCGGAAAAAATGTATGTACAGTTTTAACGTATACGTATACGTTAATGATTTTTAGAATACATATTATGGGTTATGCCTGTTTTCGACAAATCATCTAAAATGTTAAACAATGTGTGTTTTTAGCTCCCTTGAAAAATTGATAATTTTTTTTCCGAGAATTTTTTAGTGAGAGCTGATGGTAAATTTTCCTTATATTTCAATGATTATTATTAAAATGGTCACTCTCATAGGTGCTGAATACTAATAATATTGTTTTTCTCACTCATTTCACAAGCATGTAATTATAATTATGGCTATATTACTTGCAATTGTTATAAATAAATGTACAAATTATGTATATAAATAAATAAATAATAATTACTTAATTAATTGATTTTTAACTATTTAAAATAAATGTGTCCTGAACGTAACCTAAAATAATGTAAATTTTTACTTGTATTTGCCGTTATATTTGTACTATTTTCATCTATTACATCTTTCAACTTTAGCACTCAGTAAATATATTGAAAAAAACATTGTACCTTAAATATTTATTGTGCTCAAATATTTATTCACAAGCCAAACGTTCGACACCAACTCCTACTTAGTTTAAAAGCTTTAATACGGCGGGTCTGGTCAAAGCAACCAAATAAACTATATAATCGCAAGTCCAAAGCTAGTCAAAGTTAGTTGAAGTTAGTGGAAGTAAGTCACTTGCAAGTGCCGACCCGATGTCAACTAGAACGATAACTAATACTCAAAACGATGAAGTAATCGAAGAACTTTACAAGAGTCGTCTAAAGAGTTTATCAACTATTTTTAATGGGCGATTTTTATAATTTTGGTTCTTAATATCAACAAATGCTCAGAGATCTGATCTTAGAATTAAACCACATAACATCGCGGGAATGACAAACCTTCATAAAGTAAATACAGAAGTCAGCAAAATGCTGTTGGAAACAAAGTTTTGATACACTCTCCCATTTATTCAAATGTATTGCAATCCTTAAAGTACGTGCGTCAGGTAACGCTGCTCTTGTTCTTATTATAATGATCTCTTTGTCATCGATGGATAGTTGAGAAACACGCCAAACGCGCGTCCAACATTTGTTCAAAATTGACATTTTGATCACATGAGAACGGGTCGTTTCTACGAGTCCGTCTTGAGTTTCCTTCCTCCTATAACATGTGTATTTATAAAACCCAAGTTCACTCATTTATTTTCCTAAAAGGATCCTATGAGAATCCTCAAAGAAGAAAATTCTTCTTATATGCCTTTGTGGAGTGATAAAAAAATTTGCTTTCATAAAAATGTATCGGTGTTTTAAAGGAATTTATTTGTCTTAACTGTTATATAACAGATTAGTTTCACAATTTAAATTTGCCTACACTAAAATATACATTTCATTAAACGCAAAGCTGTAATTTTTTTATTAAAAAATTAACAAATTTGGTTATTTTTTGGAAACCAAAATACAAGCAGAGAATAATATACCTACCATAGAAATTATTCATGATTTCTAATCTGTCGGGGGAGACTCGGAATATTTTAATAATAATTGATGTCCGTTTTGACGGGCAATTTAGTTCATATTTAAAAAAAAAATTATATAATGAAATTTCGTTAAAAATATCATGCTACAATATTATGTTAACAATTTAACGGGGCATCAGATTTCACGGTGAAAAAGGCTTTTGAGTAATTTTTGTCTTTTGAAAAATGATCCAGTTTTTAAAATAATGTGGGTATTGGACTTTTAGAATTTTATGGGATGATTGTTTTTAAATAGTGAAAAAAATGTGATTTATTATTAAGATTCTTCTACTAATTTTGTATTCTGATATTAAAAAACATAAGCATTTTTTTAACATTTTATCTAGTCAATTTGAGGTGTAAGTGTAAGATTTTTTTGATCTTTATTAAATTTGCTTGATCTCTATTAAAGGCAAAATATTTAATGAATAATAAGTTTTATTATCCGATATCGCATGATATAGAACACTAAAAATAGCGCAGACCCGTGTGAAATCACGGGATAGTCCAAATTCTTGACGAAATAGTTCCAATTTTCAAAGTGTCGAATTTTTTTAATGATTTATTACAAAAGTGGGTACTTTATTTATTGCGTTATGAATTTTTCATACAATCAGTTAAATTTTTGGAAATGACCTTAAATTCTAAGCGGCTTTGAGTTCATTGAATCAGAGTTACGCAGCACGCACAGCCAACCGAAATTAGTATTTTTAATATTTTTTAAGGTGTTGCTTTATTTTCTGATATTCTTATGGACCATATGAAAAACTCATGGTGTAAAAAACATTTGCAAAACAAGCTAAAAATAGTTTTCTAATAATTCCAGATAGGAAAAACTTTGCGATTTTCATTGTGCCACAGCTCACCGGTCGAACTTTCCTACTTCTTCATGTAAACAGATTGTTCTACATTTATAAGAACTAGCAGTTAAAAACCCGCCCCGCGGGTTTTTGCTGCTAGGCCCTGCGGGCGGCACTTCGTTGGGCTTCGCCCAGTTTGAGTGATACTAACAGTTACATTTAATAGGTAGATATTAGATCAATGGGTAGATATATAATAGAAAGACATTCTGAACCATTAAACACCCCTCACCCCAAAATAAATCTCGTCAATGAGAAAAATGTTTCCTCTTCCATACCACCGAAATGATTTAATTTTTAAATCGAAACTTAAATTGCAAAATATTTATATGTAATTTGAAAATAAAAAAAAAATATCAACATATTACAATATTACATATAACTTTGGTAAAATAATATACTCTTACCAAAAGACTGTCAAAGTAATTACATTTTTTTTAAATATATAAAGAATTATTTTATTGGGATATGACCTAAAAATCTACATATTTGGGTGAAATAATATTACGCTCTTACCTAACGATTGTCAAAGTAAATACACCAAAACTCTCTTAATTCTTAGGCTGGAAAACCTTACAGGTGGGATAAATTGAGTCAAAAAACAAAACTTTTTAAGCAAGTACAATTTTTTATACTTTTATTTTTTACAATCTACAACATAATATTATACACTTTCATTAGGAAAAAATCTCTTTATAAACAATATTATCCGTATACCAATCAGTCAGAATTTGTATAAATAACGATGACTGCGCTCAAACTGTCCATGAGAAAATACTGGTTCAGGAAGTAACAGTCCACCCCGTTAAAAAGTTTGTCCTTGAAATTTATTGATGGTCATTGCATAAGCTAATTTGACTAATTGTAACATCCGACAAAGTGTTTTAAATTCTAGGAATGAAATGTACTGTACCTTTTCTGTTCCCCGTAATGATTTTGGCTTGAATTAAGTTACAGCTGAAATTTTTATAGCACCGCTTTTGTGAGATATCACCTCAGGGGCGCTTTCCGTTGAAGTACATCCTCATTGATAGCATAAACATGACTATTTTTAGGGCACAATATGGTACGTTGACTCATCACTAAGGCATCAGGAGTTGTATGTGTCTCACTGTATATATAGTGAATAATATCTTGACAAATATTTACATTGGGAATAAGCACAGATGATTCTAATGTTCCTTCTACAAAAGGAAGTTTGCCATCTTTCAAGTCCAAAAGCTATTTAGAAAATATATTTTCACTTTCTAAAGCTCTGACATTTGTTTTTAATTGAAAAGTTTCAAATGGTACCAAAGTATGCTGCTTTTTATGCAAGCGGCAATTAATTGTCCTCGTGAAGTACGTCGACACACTGGAAGGATCTGACGAAAGTCTCCGCCCAAAACAATAACTTTGTTACCAAAGACAGAATCACTTCCTATGATATCACGTATAGTACGCTCAATAACTTCTAAAGCTACACCTGGTGCTTCATCCCATATTATAATATCTGCTTCCGTTATAATTTTCCGATTCTTTGATGTGACCTTACATGTTGTATTGTCCTGTAAATTGATGGGTAAATTAAAAGCAGTATGATAAAACTCTTTTACCTTTTCGTCTTAGAGTGTGAATTAAAGTTTAGTAAAGGTATGTTTTCCCTGTTTCGCCTGGGCCATCAATGAAGAAACATTCATTGTCATCATTTTCATGTGAAAAAACTTATTCAAAATAGAATTATATGCTTGAAGTTGTACGTCATTGAGTTTGGCAGCCATCAATTCACCTAAAGTGTTTTCAGAAATTACATTAAAATCAGATACTTGTCCAAAACTGCAACTTTCATCGGGTTCAGGTAAGCCCTGCATTCTGCAAGATGAATTCTCCTTCATAAGAATATCCTGTATGTTTAAGAGACAAAGATTAATTAATAGCTGTTTCTTCAGCAACACCACGATGAAAAAAATCTTCAGCCGAAGATCGAAGGGATACATTGTATTAAAATTAAAACAAATAGATGTCTAAGAATTTTAGGCATCAAATACAATGAAGCCTCCGTCATGCACTGCGTCCATTCTCGTATGTCATCAATGATGTTGCCGCCTCCCCGCTGTCGCCTCGTCCACTTTTTACCAGCTGAAAAGACATAGTTATTTGGTACATCTTGATACAGAATAGAGCGTCCCTCAATATCTTTAAGATTTAATTGGAACCACGCTGTTAAAGAGGTGTTCCTTGTAGATGCTTCCCTAAGAGCCTGTTCCTCCCGCCCCTCTACAAAATAAACAGATTGGCTGTCGGGTAAATGTAAAGCCAGAAGTAAAATTGAGTGAGATTGATCATGTATAGATAAGTGAGAAAATCTCTAAAAACCCAGTATAAATAAATAAATACTATCCAAAGAGGAACAAATTTCAACATTAATATGAGCATCATATTTTTTGCTAAGGAATGCATTATATGGAACAACAAATCGATTGTCGATACGTATATCCCGAACAACGTGATTTTCAGAAAAATTATCACGTATCCTGTACTCTGGGTAGCCTGCGGAATTATTATCAGTAGCATCTTTAAATGATTTGGGGAATTTTTTAGAGCACTTACCGTATACCATGCAGACTGACCTTGGATTAAGAACGCCACATGGTCCATGAATGTTATTTTTTTAAATAATATGGTACAAAGCCGTTCTTCGGATGGGGTAGTTCTGCAGATACGGCATTATCAATATCAGAAGCTGTATACAACTTATCTTGGCTGCAAAGTGTAAACACACCATGTAGATGAGGGAGTCCTCTTTTTTGCTGTTCAATTGTATACACCCAACAAATTACCTTTCCAAAAACATGTTTCTCAGTCATATCATGAATAAATTCCTTGACTTTTAGATGGAAAACCTTGGCTACCATATCAGGCCTGTCCGCGGCCGATTGATAATGTTCCAATTCGGTTGGTATTTCTGGCCAATTGGGATTGCATGCAAAAGTTATGACGACGACAGGACGACCAAATTTACGTACCATTGCCATTGAAACTTGATAAAGTTTATTCACATGGCGTGGTCCACCAGTAAATGAAGATGGAAGAATGACTGTATTACCTGAACATACTCCTTTATCAGTGGCTAAATTTCTTACATGGTTTTGCAAACCTTGATAGCATTCCACTCTGAGGTGTCGTTGGTTTTTCCTAATGTAATCTAGGCGACCAGATTGGTAAATAATGTAAGCATGAATTAAATGCTGTTGAAAAAGTTTACCCGCATAATGGATTGGATTAAATATGTTTCTTCGCACTGCTAATTTACTTGCATAAAACTACATAGCAGTTACAGTATGACATTGAGCAGTACAGAAATCAGCATGATGCTGAAAGCCTGGAGTCCAACCACATTCACCTGATGGAAATAGTAGTGGGAAAACCATGGGATCTAAATGCTTTAATAAAGTTGCCATCCTTTGAGGTCCTTCAACATTTTTAGGTTAAACAGCGATATCTATACCCGATGACAAATTCCCTTCTGTCTGCTACGTAAACCATGGCGATATCGTGAGAACTGGTTGGAACATTGTACCTCTGATGAACGTGTAAATAATAGACGTATATCTCTCACCTGCCCACCGTGTAAATAATAGACGTATATCTCTCACCTGCCCACCCTCAGCCGCAATGCGTATTTCTTCTTCCTCGACAGCTTCTTTTAGTTCAATCATCAATTATTTGCATTATATTTTTATAGCAATCGGCATAACATGGATGACTCATACGCACTCTAACAGCCTCATCAGGATCATATAGATAAAGCTGAGCATAGGAAGGTATTTTACCTGCAACTTGTATACTTCTGGAAGTCAGATGATAAACCTAACCAAATTTTTTTAAACAATATGGACCATTACCTGGGATATTAGCTATTTGCGCTCCAAATGAGGCAAATCTATTAGCACTGCATACTAAGGTGGAGTGAAATTTTTTTTTTGAGAATTTCGAAATCGGCATTGTTGGAAAAGATGCTCCATATATTAACAATTACAACAAAAATAATTAAAAAAATATATTCACAATACCTGGACATCGCCAAAGCTTTATATTTTATCATTTTCACGATTTTACCTAAGTATTTATAGCTCATATACGCGAAATAAAACACACATAAAATTTGTATTTTACCATTTTTATTTTACAGATAATACATTCGTAGATTGTTAGAATGGAACAAATAGTGGAAATAAAAAATGTACATATATTATTTACCGCATTGAAAAACTTGAAAATTACAAAAGTTACTATGAACGGTACTGCATTTTGGTGTTAAAAATAGGCATAAGGTGTCGTGACTCTAACCTTGTTTTTATTAATCCATCTCGCCTCAAGGGTCCACAAACAACGGCTGAGGCTTCTGTTACAATTTTCAAACATCTCTCTGTAGCTTGAGTGTGGCAAGGAAAATTATTTATTTATCATTGGTAGTATGACATCGTCAATTATCGTGTGATCGGTAATGGCTTGTAAAATTGTCTCGTCACTTACAAATTTGGTTACTGGTGGCTCGGTTATATTTTTCCACTTTATAACATCAATATAACCATCTGCTGAAAAATCAAAAACAGGCACTTTGAAGGTACGAATAAAGTCTGATTGCATTTTCATTTGCCGAGCTTTCAATATTCTTCTCAACGCCAACTCTCTTACATATTTTCGGTTGTCGTTTAACATGGCTAACAATATATTTTCGTGATGCCCAAAAAAGCCATTACGCTGGATTACTGGATCAATAATATCTTTTAAATCACTGGAAAAATACCGTGAAAGCACTATTGTTTCGTGTAAATGCCTTGCACTGGAAAGACATAATGGTTTGGTCTTAATGTTGAACCACATAGGTGCGTAAACTGTTAATACAAATGTCGTTAAAGTTACCATATTTTTATGGTTTTAGGGTAGAAATGTAAAGCCGAAGAATCCGACTAGCTGTAGTGAGCCACCTGGATTGTACAATTTTACCGGGATTTGTTTTTGATAAATTTTCATTGCAGAATCCGGAGTCAATAGTTTTACACATTTTCAGTAGATACAGCTGATCTGTACTTAAATCCTGTGTATTTGTCATTATTGGTAATGAACATTGAATAATTTTAAATTTCACGACAGGAAGTTGTTCACACTTATTTAAAGATTTACCAATAATTCCAGTGAAACTTTGCGGTCCAGTCGTGGTTCCGTCGATGTTCTCAAAGAGATGTCGCAAAATGAGTTCGTTTGCTTGTAATTGACAGACAATCCACTGTAAAGGCCGTTTGAGATGTGATTCAAGGCGCCGAATAACACCTCCTTTGTACCCCGTATTAACTGCAGTTCCGTCGCATCCAATTGCAACAATTTTTTCCAAAGCAATATCTTTCGAAGACAGTAATGAAATAATTCCATTACTTATTGCTTCAGATTTTCCGGTTTTTAATGAAATGTGTCCCATGTACTCGCTACCTGGTTCTTTTACTAAACTAACGTGTTCTTCAGTTATTATTTTTCGCCGGTTGTCCTCCATGCTTAAAGTTTTGTCCTTCCGTCCGTCGAAGTATAAACCAAATTGATTGGAATCGATTACTAACGGCTTACTAGTAAGGGCGTTCTTTTCTTCATTCGAGCTTGACGAATTTTACTCCTATCCACAACGCGAGATGTATCGTTCTGTGAAATTAAGCCAACATCTTGTAATACAGCGAAAACAATTGCAGCTCCTGCTCGATCTGAAATACAATATCTGTCTAGTGTTCTGGCCACAACAGGGAAGTCTTTCACTTCATGGTGAGAATTATTTGGTTGTGCTTCACTTTGCATTATTTCTTGAGGAATTAAAGACGAAGCACATTTTTTGAGAGTCTTAATCTTAAACTACAAGAAGGAATAGCGTCAGTACCCCGATCTACTAGATAATGTCTAGCGGATCGGAAACTTCGCCAAGATGATACGCGATACACTTCACTCTGTTTGATACGCGTTTGGGGTAGAAGGATTCGTTGCTGTGTGGGAATAGTTTAACTGTTCCTACAGTCCTACTTTATAATTATATTATAAAATAATAATGTAATTATATCATAGGTAATAAATAAACACTATTTTTTTTACATATTTATAAGCATTTCTAAGAATCGGGAGAACATTATTGGTGTTTTCAGTGTTTTTATCAAAAATTTAAAGTGGTGGCGGTGTCGTAATTATAAATAAATATTTTTTATATTTTTTATTTAAGATAAATACATAACCTAGCACCAATCCCGCGTATGCCGAATTCTATATTACGAAAAAAAAAATTCTCCATACTAGACCGCTCCACCTTACTGTATACATCTAGTAGCATTTGTATTGACAAACAAAATTCCTAAAGTTTTTAGATTGACTACAATCTCCTGTCAATCATTCGTTAAGTGCTGGAGGATAAGCTAAAATTTGTGGTATATGGCACTTCAATCGCTTGGTAAATTTCCCTCTCATTCGAACATTCCGAAATTTGACCAATTCTGGTAAAATATTGCCCATATACCTTTTAGCCATAGTAATTAAATTGAAATAATAATCTGAAAACAAAATATTTCTTTTTAGCGATTCACAGAGATAGTTTTTAAAAGAAATATCTACGGTTATCACGTCAATAATAATTCTGTAATTATCACATATAAACATGACAGCTGATGACAGCGAATGGGGTCGGTGTTGTAATATCAAAAAATAATTAATTACGTATTTAAGTATCGAGTGGAACTGGCTATTTTTTATTTAATTTATAATGGTGGATTTATAATTATATATTATATTTATTATTTATAATTATTTATAATTATAATATATCTCACATTAAATAATCACACTGACATTGTACATTGCTTGACACTAACTGGCTATAAAAGTTTTTTACATTGATTGGAAATCCATATACGCTGGCAACACTGAACAATCTGTCTTTCGCGTGAATAATGATAAACGTCAAATTTTAATACGTAATTGTGGATAATTTTTACTGTAATGTAATGAATCCAATGGATTGTCAACTTTCTAAAACATATTCTCTTCGATATTATCCAAAAATCATATGAGCATCGTGTCTTAATTTTCAAATCGTGTCTTTTCAAGTTAGCGGAATTTAACCGAAACAGACAATTTAAATTTGACCAATCAGAGGGCCTACACCGTCCAGACGCTGGAGTATTAATAATATCAGATATTGTTTGATTTAACTGTCTTCTTGATCCCTGAATATAATAAATAAATATAATACCAGATTTGTGCGTTAACTGAGTAAATCGAAGTTTTTCTCGCTTAAATTTTGTCGTGAATTCCCCCATAAATCAACATACTTAAGTAAATTAAAATTTTACCAAAAACACTTATTATGTTCAACGGAGTTAGAATAACGTTGAACAAATAATGTGAAAAATTTGCTTACACAGTGTTCAACTTATACCTACCATTTTTTTTCGTGTATTCAAATAATGTTTGTCTGAAAACTGAATTCTTAGATTTTTTTCCGTTAGTAAAAAAAATTGAAAACTTGTAAAATAGGAGATTTCAAAGTTTTTCAGTCTTTTCACTTTTTTGTCACGTTTGTTATTTTGACTGTCCGTCATTGTCCCTAAGGAAAAAACAAATAAAAATAATACGAAAACTTCCAAATAATATCAACTTTTTTTCTGTCAACCCGTTAACATTGTGAAAAAATTGGGATGTTATTTGCAACATGAATTCTACTTTGGCGTTTTATTTTAATTTAATGAATATTTCTTTGTTGGAAAAAATTGTCGCAAACAATTTTGTATCTTCAGTGAATGTTTTTTTTTCACAAAACTTGACTTTCAAACATCTTTTTTAAAATTTTCCAAGTATCGCAATGTAATAAACCTGTGAGGGAAAAAATATAACAGAAAAGTTTATCGTTGATAGGCGTTTCAAGAAAATAGATTTCGAAGCATCTGCTTTAAAATTTGAAATTAAAATACTACATATATATTTTTATATTAGTGTTTTATCAGCAAACTTACCATTTAAAATCAAAAAGTCTGCTAAACGTCTTTTGGTATGTGTGACAATGTCTTAAGAAGTTAAGAATCACTACAAAAATTCTAGATCGGCGTTGATGAAGTGGATTAAAAATGGGAAACCATTACATGGTCCCATTGCGGATGAAATAAAACTGAAAATTAAGGAGTTCAAAATAGCTCATAAACAGTGCTAAAACTCTTCCGAACAAACAAATATCTATGATATCCTTAAATCGCTTGATACAAAGCAATTCACCCAATTCTGGAAGAAAAACAATAACCTGATCAAACCAAAAACTTTAATCGCCAGCCAAACTGATGGGTCCAAAAACGAGATTCTTTTAAAAGGAGTTTAAGAAGAACCTCTGCAGATATTTCCGGAAATGAAGTACCGATTGACCCTGATATTATGGAATATGATGGATAAAACGTTTACATCTCTAAAAGTAATATTATGAAGGCCATAACAGGCACTAAGGCCGGTAAATCTCCGGGACATCATAGTCTTAGTATTTAACACACAAGGTACGGAGGTAGATATATACTTAAACTACTAAACATACTGTTCAACGCAATCTTTAAATATAACCATCCACCGGGTGCAATGACGAAAACAATTATATCTGAAATCGGGACAGCCCGACATGACCAAACCATGCAATTACCGGCCAATATCCTTAGCAAGTATAACTGCAAGATCATTTGAAAGGGTGATTCTAAATGAAATACACTATAAAATATTGTCTATAGATAACCAGATGAACTATAAATGTATATTATATACTGATATGGCAATACATACTAATAAAAACTTAAAATAAATAATAAAATTTTTCAAGAAACGAAAAACTACTGCTTCGTAGACCTAAGAATAGCCTTCGAAAGGGTCTGTCATAAAACATTATGGGAGCAATTGAATGCTAGGAATATACCTTCTATATATATAATCACACTGTTCCGATGGCAAGTACATACTCTTTGCCGATATATTTGCGGTCAGGAGAAAGGCAAGAAAGGTATAATCCCCCATCATGTTTAATGTATACATGGACGAATCGCCTGAATCAAATCACCTGAACATCAAAGCGGGCTGTCGTATTAACAATGTACGCATACATATGACTACACACTACGCGGACGACATGATCCTCTTAGTTCCGTCAATCAATGGACTGAGATTACTGCTAAATATTAGTGAAGAATATTGAAAACAGTGTTAAGTAGGGTTTGACCCAGGGTACAAATAATAATAATTGTATAACTTTGTTCGGTAGAACGCGCCAATCTAGGTTAGAATTAATCATCTAGAATGTTTATACTCAATAATCTCAGGTGTGAAAGTTCGCAACCAAGGTCGCGTGTCAGCATCATGATAGTTTCTTTTGTTTTAGGATGGTATCTCAATGTACATAAATAAAAGGCGGTGCATGGATAGATATTACATGTATTAGAAACCTTTTGGACATTTTGCTGATGAGCCCTAGCTCAACAGATTAACATAATTATATAATTTTGACTTACCCCAAAGACCGACCAGTTTTTTGCTATCTGTATCTAAACTATGGGAGAAGCGACGGAACGTCCCGCACACCCATTCGGCGGCGGACGTAACTCCGTAGAAGCGTGATCCGTCTTCTGGAAAGGTGGATATACTCCTCCTGGCCACATCCATAAACTCCAGCTATCTATAAGCGCGTAGCCGTTCCTGGGGATGCTCCAACCCATACATAGGGCTCTTTCTCGGCCCGTCGAACACGTGCGATGTCGGGATTCAAACTCCAGAAATCAAAAAGAACGAAGTTCCCGATTGCAGCCATGCATGGCACAAAATATAAATCGCGTATGATCCAATCCTACGCAGGATTGACCGTTACTTTACGGATTCCCGTTCAATCGTTTAACGGCGGTCGCGTGGTCCGTCCGTAACAACTTCCGTCCAGCGAGATCACTATTACCCACTTCGGGAATGGTTATTTTACGGTCACAAAAACGTTTACCGCCGTGCCCGTAAGCAAAATCGCACTCATCGGCGACAAAGTATAAGGAATTACATTCCGTACAATTAATTATTCAAAAACGAAAAGCACTGCGACCATCGTCTGTACAGTCTACGAACCCACGCGTTGACTGTCCAGCCAAGAAGTGTTTTGTTTTTCTGTTTCCGCCCGGTACAGATTTTAAATTTTAAATTATGATTCGAAATTTTACCAAAACCAATACCAGCGACAATCGCCCAGTTCCTAACTAGGTTAGAGAATCGGCGAGGATAAATGTGATGATGCAGAATAAATTAATGAATAAAATATTAAAACAAAAGGAGTCTAGCCCTGCATCATAACAACAGCACAATCTGATGTACAACCCGAAGAAGATGGAATTTATTCCGTCCCACCACGGAAAAAATCCAGATACGAGTAAGATGCTCCCGGCACACCTTAAAGAGACAAAAATAAATACATGTATGAACGTAAAATACTTGAGGCACATTATTACTCAAGACCAATCAGACGATGGCGATATCAAATGACAACGGAGAAGCCTAAGCATAGTGTCTAGTATGATTGTCTACAGTTTTTTTTTAATGCAGCTATACCGTTAAAAAACACTATTCAACGCATTTTGTACCGGCCTGTATACGTGTGAGACATGGTGTCACTACCGAACTTGCTCGATGGAACGACTCCGAATTCAATATAATGACGCCTGTAGAATCATGTTTCAATACAGAAGATACATCAGCGCATCGACAATGTTTACGGAATTAGGACTAAATGGATTTGCCGGCCTGATGAGACACCGGAGCACTGGTCACTGGAGCTAGGATGCCAACACGGTGGTGACCGCAAGCCTATCAGTACCAAGCGCCACTCCTGTGAGAGCGCTGGGCTCAAGTTTACTCAAGACCACGTCTTACATAGTTGTCCTTAATTGCTATTTTTTTAAATTTATATGGGATGTGTGGGATTGCACTAATAATAATTCCCACATCCTGGAATAAAAATAATTCTTTCAGCCACAATGATCCCAATAATTGGACTGCCATAGTTTCATTCATTGAGAGATAAAACTTTTCTCCAATACTACTAAACTACGAAAACTTCATCCACAAACGACTTTAATCATTAATCATGAACACCAAATGCAAAAAGAATGTAGAATCGAAACCCACTTTTGATTTAACAGTTATAAGTTTTGGCATTAATTTAATGGTGAGCCCATTAATTACTTTCGATAGCCAGTTATTACAATAGGGCCTACCTATTTTTACATGAAAGAAAATTTGCCTAACTTTAAATTACGATATTATCTGAAAACCTGAATATATTTATGAATAGAGGTGTGTTGTGGGAAGGAACTTGTGTCTGAACTAAGCTCAGTTTTTTCTTACTTGATAAAGTGATCAAATATCGATGAGGTAGTCTCCTACAATGACATTTCATGCTTCAAATGTATCATATTAATTAGAGCATAATGAGGATACAACTTTATGATTTTTTTAAGCCGTCAAAACATTGATGTTTGCGGCCGGCCGAAAAATTTTTGTATCACGTTACATGCGTGGCGCACACCGTAATTTTTATTTATTACTCCGATATAGGATATATTAATTAGCATTCAACTAAAAAAAGATTCAAAAACAAAATCAATAAAAGTAAAAACACAAATTTATAAAATTATATAAAAGATCAATCAAATGATAAATGGCACAAAGAAAGGTAAGAGATACAAGGAATACATTATATAATTAGCGCAACATATTTTTTAGCACCAGCAACATTTTTTCTGAACACATATAAATTGTTGACGAAAGTGTCTACTTCAGCACACTCTATCTTATTAAATGGTTAACACATTTGGGTTAGAGCGATAAAGGGCTAAATTATAATTATAATCATGAGTCGGGTCGAGGCACCATTGCTTACGTTTTATCTAAGCTCACGTTGAAAGATCGTAGTAGAGTAAATTTTGGACATTTCGAAAAACTAAATTTACCGTTTTAAAATAAAATACACATAAATCAAAATAAAAAAGGCGAACTCATTATTTTTTTAACAGAAAATCAATTTCGTTAGCCTGTCTTGTGTCTGGAAATCGAAACATATTTTTAAAAATATTATTGAAACAACAACAACAACACTGAAAAAGACCATGGAAGAAAATAAGCTTGCAACTAATACACGAGACCACAAATATCTGGAGGTTAGATTTAGTATTAATCTCATTATATGAAAACATCTAAAAACGCTTATTTATGCAGATTTTGTTATTAATTTCTCTTCGGACCACAATTCTTAGTACAATTTCAAAATTTTAGTCCATTCGTCGCATTTAGAGAAAATGGCCTTCAAAGTTCGAACCCAAGTCTTGCATTTGTGCCCGTAAGATGATGATTTTCTAAAAAATGCATATTTTGGCAAATTTTGTTATTCATTTCACTACGGACCAAAATTCTTAGTACAATTCCAAAATTTTAGTCTTAAAAATAGTAACATTAAAAAAAAATTGTTTTGGTAATTTTTGTATTTGTCAACAAAGCTCTAACCGAACACGATTATAAACATTCATAGATCAGATGGTGTCATGGGTAGAAATATCCTATTTTATTTACGGAAAATCGGTATGGATTACACTTCTAGGGATTGTGTATTTAGTGGCGTAACGATAAACGCGACATTGATTTGGGCCATCGCCGCAGTTTGCCCAATCCTTTAATTCTGCCATAAAACTTTGAGAGTAATTGGAAGAGAGGTATTGATTCGTTAAGTAGAAAGGGGGAGTCGGTGACGACTTTATACTGTGTATTTTGAAGGTTCCAGTTTGACGATGACGCAAATAGGTGAAAACATATTTTTTTAAGAATCCCAATAAGTGTCTGGAGCCAATCGGACTTGGCTTTCAAATTTGGGTTCTTTTGTAAGGCTAATGAAAGTTGGGAGTGTAAAAGTTTCTGACTTTTCAGGTAAGTATTGTTAATGCATGGAGAAAAATGAGTGTGGCTGATTTATCAAAATTCTGTCCACTTTTTAACAAAATATTAGTTTTTTTTATAATATACCGGAACACGAGTTCATGCACCTCCGTTTTTTCTGTTATTATATAATGACAAAATTTAGTCCCGCAGGACTTTAACGAATGAAAACTTTAACTTTGCGTAGGAATACAAATAATTTGAAATTTTTTTAATAAATTAGAAATATTTTATATCAGTAAGTTTTTTCCTTGAAAACATGGCAAATTCAGGTGGAATTAATCTTCTGAATTTAATAATAATTTATTATTATATGCGGAGGATTTTTGTAAAAAATCATCCAAAGGGCGCAGTAAAAATATTTTTTCTTATTTCTTTATTTAATATGCTTATTACTAACGAAAGAAGGTTTATAATAATAACTTACAGCTATCAGTTTGCATCCCCCAGTTCATCGATCAATAACAACCTCATGCGCGAATGTGTTGATTATATCCACTGAAATGACAAGATTCCGGATATATTTAGCGATGGCCCCCAGAACTTTACCACATTTCTCGAATCTCTTTTCTCCAGTTGACTTCACTTGACCCAAACTTTATTGTTTGTTGTTTTGTTGTTGTTGTTTTACTTATTGTTTTATTCTAAAATTTTGTTGCCCACCGTTATTGAACGGTTAGTATTTACAATTTACTATTCCATCAATTATATAAATTGCCCCCCCTTTAGATAATAAATATACCATGTTTGACTGTATGTTATCGTGCTGTCGTGTAAAATGTGTGTGTATTTGTGATGTTTTAATGAATTCTAGGTTTATGTGTATGCGGCTAATATATCTATTTTAACATTAGGAGACGTACCATATCAGCGTTTATTATCTATAATATTAAAGTCATGTAGCATATTTCTAATATATAATTCAAAATTCTTAACTCGTATATTTTAAATGCTAGGACCAAATGCATATGGTCTCTAAATATAATTTACCACTTTCAGGTACTAGTAGAAAACTGAGTAGGTTTACGGCACAATCAAATCATAAAAATATATATTCAAATTCTAGATTAAAAATCTTTTCTTTCACTTTTTCCACCATCGAAACATAAATTTTTTTTGAAGAAAAACAAAATGTTTTCGAAAAAAATAACTCAATTGAAATAAATTCCAAGGAAAAAATAATGAGGTTCACTTCTGTCTACATGTGTACAATGTAAGCTATTGGCATACCTACAATTTTTTATATGCTTAAAATGATTTTCATTTTGGTCATAATCGAATAAGAAGTATATTCTATTATTTTGTTTTAGGCGTAGGTATTTGCACAAATCTCTTTCTTAAATTTTGATGGCTTGATTATTAAGATTTATTCATTTACTCTTTTTAAACGTCCATGGGGATTTTACATTGTGTGCATTGATTTTTTTAATGTTTAATCTTTTCAAATTTTTCCAAAGAAGTAAAGCTGGAACTTCTCATTGGCGTGCTAATACCGAAATTAATTTATGGCATGATATACTCAGTATCGCCCTGCTTTAAGACCACCATACAGAATTGAAACGTCGCTGGCTTTAGTTTGGTGACCAGATCTGAATAGGCGGGAACTTCCCCACCTTCCTCTTCCCTATCTCTTTACCTACACACTATCATCAGCCTCACAACATACCTCAATTGTAGATGCCGTAGGCTCACTGGTTCCAGAAGGTTTGGAGTAAAATGGTGGTCCAAAAATAATGCAAAGCTGCTCCTAATCGTAATGAGTAAGATCAAGCACGGGATACTTAGTTGGTTTTGGCATGTAGAGAATGAAGGTGTATAGTAGTATGAAAGAATAAAGTAGTTATCTTCTTTGTATGGTGGAAAATAGTTGGTGGAGATCATAGTGTATATTCAGTCAAACAACGGCATCGGGAGTCACTTGGTTCATGTGGTGTTGCGCTAAAAGGCTTGTCTGTTAGTCGCGAAACTTTGGAACCTCCGGAGATTGCCCAAGGCGGCCAGGGGTCTTCAGTAAAGGCGTTGCGAGTGGCCATATCTAAACACTCCGCTCCTTAAGCTAGACCAGAGGTTCCCAAAGTGGTCTATATCGACCCCCAGGGGTCGATATCGGCTTGCTGGGGGTCTATATCAGCGAGAAAAAAATTTGGGGATCCATGAGATTCAAATGGGGGTACATGCGAGCAGACCCCCATTTACCTCAAGTCAACATTTAGGAGTTCCGTAAATGACATAATAGGCCTAACTCAAATATAATGGACTGAGAAATTACTTATTTGATATTTGTATTTTTATATTTCATAAAGTTGTTAATTGAGGTATATAAATAGAGTCTACTTTCCTTTTCTCGTCAGAATTAATATATTCAAGCAAAACATTGCACATTGGAAGCCGCGAATTTTCCTAGTTCCCCAACTTGTTTTTGAAAAACGTCCAGGGTAATAATGACGTTCAACATTTAAATGCACTTCACGCAGACTTGAAAATTAAGTTTGAAAACATTTTCACTGTGGAAATGGAACGTTGAAGAATCGGAAATCATGTGACAAGAAGAACTGACAGGAATAAGCACTGACAAAGAACTTAAGGGGCAGTTCTGTTCGGCTAGCTATAGAATTGAATTACGAGTCGCACATCGCACGGAACGTACACGTCTCTACATCGCGCCAAATTTTTTAAAATTACTACGCGTTTTAGAGCTTAAATATGAGTGATTCCTTGCTCCATGAATTAAGGAGCATTGTGCTTAGGCAAAGCAAAATGATTAATGAACTATTGACTCGTGTTTTCACATGAGTTTTTTTTTTTCATTTGCGTGGAGGCAATTTTGAATCGGCAAGTGTCAAACGTGAATTCTGTGAACAACGGCGAAGATACAAAACTACCTACAACTCTTGAGTCTACCGTCCGCCACAGAGCGAGCGCTACAGCCAACGCCACGGCCCCCCCGCCGCACGCAGCCCCCCGCAATGCTCCTGCTGACCCGCCGACCGACGCAGTGACCAAAGAACGTATACGGACTAGAGCGGCTACCAAAATAATTCAAAGCCAACTCGCGGCTACCTCTACAAGTAGCGCCCTCGCAAAGGAAACGGAATTATCGGAATTAGAGCTGAATCCAGCTACAGAGCTCGAATCGGAATCAGCTCTTTCTAATAAAAAAGAATGGGTGGTTATCAAACGCAAAAAACGTCAACAGACAGCGAGGAACCTGATCGTCGGTAACTCTCAGATTACCTCCAATGTGAAAGTAGTTCCAAGGATCAGGAATATAATTATATCTAGGATTGAAAAGGATACTACAGTGGATCACATACGTGAGCATTTAGAGGTGAATAAAATTACGGGTTGTGAAATTAAAAAATTCGTCGCACACTCTCAGGAATACGCTGCATTCCGAATCGGAATAAAGGAGGAATTGTATGAAAAGCTCCTGCAGGAAGACTTGTGGCCCCGAGGAGTGCCGGTACGACACTACAGGTACTTTAAACCGCGAGAAACTACTGCGACGCCGCAAACTGCATCTCATCAAGATAAGGAACCGAGCGCCCGGAAGTGACTAGATGGCGATGATGATGTCACCCATTCGTCTCTCTACTACCAGAATGCCCGTGGACTCAGGTCAAAATCGCAGGACTTCCTAATGAGCGTGCTAGGGCAAGAGACCGACATCATTGTAATTACAGAAACCTGGCTGAACAGTAGTGTATATAATGCACAGCTGTTTGATGAATGCTATGAAGTACACAGAAGAGACCGTCACACAGGACAGACAAGAGGAGGAGGAGTACTGGTCGCCTTGCGGCGGAATAACGATGGACCTCGTGCCGAGAGACTTCAACATCTCGAGACTGACGGAGAAAATATGTGGCTGAAAATTAATTTAAATGGATTGAAAATATACACATGTATTGTTTACATTCCACCGGCATCACCTGTTGAAAGGTATACTAGCATTGATGTATTATACTAGATTGGCCCTGTCTATATTAAATCCATTTTAAAAATGACCCCACATAGCGCGTACGTCACAAATATGGAGATGAACTTAACAACCCAACTCTGTTTAAACTCTTTGTACAACCGTTCAAACTCGTAAGCGAAACCACGGAGAATTTGTTGTCAGAGGTGCTGTAATATGGACATAAAACCAAAAAGAAACTAACACTTACAGCAAATTTTATGTGCTGAATAAGGGCTGAATCAGGAAAAGAATTGATAAAAAACACAAAATGATTTTAATTTATTTTATTTGTGTTTTTGAATTTTATACAGGTCCTATAGAACCAAAAACGTTTATATTTTTATTACTGTGCAAAGGTTTTTTTTTTAAATTTACCATAGTTTTATATAGAATGGTATATAAATATTGAAAAAAGCAATCACTTTGTGACTTGACATCATTTTATTTTCTTTGGTTTTATTCCCAGTCGGGCTTTTGCATGCATTTTAATACAGAATATATCTAGTAAGCTATCGAAAATTTTACAAAATAATTAAAGCTGATGAATATAAAATAATATTAGTAAAACGTTTAACAGTAACATAAAAATTATAGAGACTAGAACAACACTATGTAGCATTAAATAATTATACCACTATCATTCAATTAAAGTTATTTTGTCTTCAACCACTTTGTTAGAATTGAGACATTGTGTCAAATAGTTTATCAACCTTCTTCAAGATAGCATTATTGAAAACTAACCTAAGTACTAAACGACTTTTCATTAAACATAATGTAAGATTAACATAAAGAGAGAGATAAATCATATAATGTTGCGTGTTTACGAGCGAGCTGAACCACGACTTATTAAGAAATATAAGATTGCTTCGTTCCTTTCCCATAATTCGTAGTTCGGCTCGCGTTCCGGTTCGCAAATGAATAAGCAGCAATGATGAGGACAGAGCTTCAGGGATCGTATGGGGGAGGGGTAAGGGGGGAGGGGGTGGAGGTTACATGATTACAATACATACTTATTTATTTATTTACGCCCGTTAAATAGAATTTTACGTGTTATTTACGGCATTCACGCAAATGTTTTAAAACCTGTTTAAAAAAAAACTTAAAAATTAAAACCAATCAATACATAATAAACTTGCTTAAGTTTTCACACGAAAATCAAACCAAATAATTACCGGAATAACAGGCAAAGCTTTTCAATCTACACGTCGGAAGCCGCTTGCAGTTGAATAAATATGTTTGGCGTGAAAATTATTAGAGCAAACGCGGTTTCCTGCTGATGGTACCCAGTTATTGTCACATAATTGAATGCGGATTGCTTCTAACCATTTCTCCATTTTTTTCCGGTTTATGTGGAAACCTAAGCGAAAATACACAAAAAATAAATGAAGTTATTAAATGACGCAATTTTATTTCTATCAATTCTTCTGCAAAAAATCGAAAAGGCGAAGCCCGAAAGGCAATGACGACTTAATACAACCCTGATTAGCAAAATGTACGGACCAAATAAATCACACATACACATGAGTTGTCGCGCCTCTCAATGCGTGTCAACGCTAGACGACTAATACATCCATAAGTATCACGCGTTGGTTGCGTGATTTTCGTATGCTCACCATGTGATAATAATTAACTTGAATCACCCTATTGGTCGAATCACTTGGAGGTGTGTTATGCATGTGACGTCACAAATTTGCCGGAAATAAATCTAATCTCGTTGAATTTTTCACATTTGTTAATACGCTGCCCTCAATCGATCTGTAAGGTACTGATATTTTTTTGTATTCAGATAGCTGATTACACTTCCTAAAATAAAGTCCGCGATGGGTGCAATCTAAAATATTTGGAACTGGGTTATTTTTGTGATTGAAAAAATGAACTTGCCCAGCATAGCTGACACGCAAAATAGCTTAACTCTAGACCAACAAAAGGTAAAACGCAATGCACAGTTGCAATTTCGCATTGCGACACAATGCGTGCGCCTTTTCATAAATGTGCACGTGAACCAAAACAAAATTGAGTTGGTGTTATTTTTCACTGGTTACACCTAGTCTAGTTGTATTTAGTCTATGTATACTAGCCTTTTTGAAAATATTATCTCAAATCACAAATTACTAAATAACAAAAAAATACTGCTAATAGGTGATTTTAATTTCTACTCGTGTTTAAATTTCAAAAACACTACTTCTGAATTTTCGTATGTATTGGATTTGTTTCAAATGTCAAACAAAAACTTTGTGTTAATTTTTTTTTTTTTTTTTTTTTTTTAATAACAAGATAATACATTACAAAATGATAACAAATTAATAATGTATTATTCCCAATGAGTTTATAAAACTCATTTCGGGAAAGACAACATTAGAAAGGACAAGGCAAATAAATAAAATACATTAAAATAAATACATTAAAATAAATAAACGCAGGTGTTATTATGGAGTACCAGAGAAAGATTGTATTAGTCATTAATGAAACTGCTAAGGAAATATCTTTTAAGAGCTTTTGTCAATGTTTTTTTGTTAATTGCCGGAAGTTTTAAATTACTAGGTAATGCGTTATATTGTTTGTGTGCAATAAATAATAATAATAATAATAATACCTGGATGACTTTTATAGCGCCGTTTTTGTGCAAAAACACCTCAAGGGCGCTGTACAAACTTATAATACATTTCTACAGTGTTATTACTTAACTATTTATGGAGAAAATATACAGTACAATACTTCGTGGGAGTGCATCATAGCATAATATGTTGCACGCAGTAAAGATGTGGGGAGCACACCTTGGAGTCGATAAAGTACACCGGTTATCGGGGAAATTTTGGATTTTACATTCTCAACATGGGAGTTCCACGAGAGGTTAGAGTCTATGAGTAACCCCAAATATTTAGTTACTTGAACATGTTGTAGCTTTTCATTTCCAAGAATAATATTCATACCCATATTATCTTTTTTCCGGAAATTAAGGTAATGGGTTTTTTTAACATTGAGGCTTAATTTGTTTAATCGAAGCCATTTAGCCAGCTTTGCGAGATCTTTATTCATTAAAGCTTCAAGTTCCTTCAGATTTTTACAATGGTAGTAAATCACAGTATCATCAGCGTAAAGTTGAAGTTTTCCCGAGATGCCACATTTAGTTATATCATTGATGTATAGTAAGAAAAGTAGAGGTCCAAGAATCGAGCCCTGTGGCACTCCACATGTGATTTTTCCAACGTCGCTTAGGTTCCCTCCGTTATCGACAAGGCAAAATCTATCAGTTAGGTAACTTCGGAGCAAATTTAAAGATTTCCCGACTATTCCCAAATGTTCCATTTTTTGTAGAAGTATTTCATGATCTACCGTATCAAAGGCTTTTTTCAGATCTATAAATATAGCTGCCACATATTCGCCCTGGTCTATGTACTGCTGAATGTTAGAAATGAAATCGAAGGTGGCACATTGGGTATTGGAGTTTTTCCGAAAGCCATATTGCTGTGGTGTTAGGATATCGTTGCTAGAGATGTATTTTATCAGTCTATCTTTGATAATTGACTCGAACACCTTTGAAAATACCGATAAAATCGATATTGGACGATAGTTAGAAATACACTTCTTGCAGTCTTCTTTAAAAATTGGTATAATTTTTGCTAGCTTTAACTGGTTTGGAAATATTCCCGAGCCTATGGAGAAGTTGATAAGTTGGGTTAGGTGCCCCGCTAGTTCTTCTTTACAGGTTTTAAGAATGCACGGTGTTACTCCATCGATTCCTGCCGCTGCATTCGACCTAAGTTTCGAGATGACCTTTATTACCTCATCCTTATTCGTCCTAGTCATATATAAGGATTGTCGTGCCTTTGGTTGTACATATATTGTATTACAGTCATCCGGGAATGATGGAATGGCAGCTGCCAATTTTTCTCCAACTGACAGGAAAAACTCATTAAAAGCCAACGCTATTTCACGGGGTTCCTTAATTTCACAATTATTTACGATGAGAGATTGAATTGTGTTGGTGGGTTTATGTACACGATTAGACAGAATTGAGTTAATGGTTTTCCAAGTTTTTCTTGGGTTAGTTAGGCTTTGTTGAAAGCTATTGATGTAATATTTGTTTTTCAGACTTCTCCTATAATTAGTTATCATGTTTCTTAGTTTATTTTTACGTATTGCAAGAGTAGTATTACCTGGGTCTTGTTTCCACTGCTTGTGAAGCTGGTTTCGTTCCTTGATTAGAAAATTAAGTTTAGAATCAAACCAAGGTGTATTTAGATGTTGCCGCCTTCCTGTTTTTACGTTGGGTGTAGTTTTACCTGCTTCTAATGCATTTTTGACATAATCATTAAAATCTTTGTAACCGTCTTCAGGTTTAGTTGAGTTGATAGCAAATTTGTTAGTCGCAATATAAGATTTTACCGCCATACTGTTGATGATAGGTTTAGTAAAGCGTGGTTTAGTTCTATTATAAAACCATTTTTTTAAATTATTCTTAAAGTCAACAATTAGTATATTGTGGTCACTAAGCGGGTCATCTATATTCGATATGGTTGTTAAAATGCTTTGTCTGTTTGATATAACGTGATCTATAATAGTGCTGCTTGTATCAGTGACTCTCGTGGGATATGATTTATTTTGTATTGAGAAATTGTATGTTAATAAGGTGTTGATATAATTTAAAGAAGAAGGTGTGTTTATGGAAGTGTCAATGTTGAAATCTCCGAGTATTAATGTATCTTGTCTGCTTTTGTTCAGTATTTTTTCAAAATGTGTAAGGAAATCGTGCATGTTGTTTGGGTTAGGTTTTCGATAAATTGCATAAATGTTGACTGGTTTCCTATTACTGCTGCAAACACTTATACCTAAAAATGAATTTTCGTTGGAAAAATTTTCAATGATAGAGCACTTCATAGAATCCAGAACATATATGGCCACACCTCCTCCTCCTTCATTTGGGCGAGAAGAAAAAGCACTGTAAAAACCATTTAAGCAAAAGAACTTTTCTTCTCCGACATCAAGCCACGTTTCAGTGATGACAAGAACATGAACAGTAAGTAAGTAATTCGAAAGGACGTTCATTAGACTTAATTGTGAGTAACTTTGATTTGAATGTGTGCAAGTCTATTTCTTCGCTAGTTAGCGAAGATCCTTACCATCCATCACTGGACGTAGAGTTTCTATATATGAAAAAAAAATGTAAAAATGAACCAGTTAATGATAATAATAAATTTATGAGTAAAATGCGCGGGTGGAAATTCGAAAATGGCAATTTTAAACAGATTTATAATCACAACACAAATTAAAGAATAACTTTGTTTTAAACCACTTTATTACATTTATAGATTACATTTTGACGTCTATAAATGTAATAAAGTGGTTTAAAACAAAGTTATTCTTTAATTTGTGTAATAATGTCAAGCCACAAAGTGTTTGCTTCCTTCGATAAGATTTATAATCACTTACAATCGCACGATTGGCAACTTTTGATGAATTTTGATAACGTTAATTTAGCCGTAGACTATTTCTATTCTACTATTTATAATTACTTCGATATGTGCTTCAAAAGGAAACACATTCCGAAGAATGAAAGAAAGTATCCTCAATGGTTTTCCAATGAAATTATTAGTGATATAAAGCGAAAGTTCAGACATGTTAGAAAATGGAAGAAAACTGGACCTGTAAGAGAACGTGAAATGTTTTGTTGTCTTAGAGCTAAAGTTAAACGCAGTATGCAATTGGCCCATACAAATTACATTAATATCATTGAAAAAAAACATCAAATCTGATCTCAGGTCGTTCTGGAAATATGTCTCATCCAAAAGAAGTGATAGTGGGTTTGTCGACCATGTCACTTGGAATGGACAATCACACTCGGGAATTGATATTCCCGAAGCATTTGCGGACTATTTTAAATCGGTTTACAGTCAGCAAGTTACGGAATACATCATCAGCAGCGCAAAATGTTGATATTCCTAACATCACAAAATCTGATATGTTAGCTGCAGTTAAAAAACTCAAAGCGAAAACGTCATTTGGACCTGATTTTATTCCGTCATTTTTATTAAAGGGTTGTATAGAGCCTTTATTAATACCCCTACTTTACATTTTTAATTTTTCACTTAGCACGGGAACATTTCTCAATTTATGAAAGATCTCTAAAGTTACACCACTGTATAAGGATGGGGATAAATATTTGGTCTCTAACTACAGACCAGTAGCGATCCTCTCCTCTCCGGCAAAATTGTTCGAACTAATAATTCATAAATATATCTACGCCCAAGTGGAACCTTATTTAATAGACGAACAATATGGTTTTAGATCTGGCAGATTGACTGTGTCAAATCTGATGGTCTTTACGGAATATGTATCTCAAGCTCTTGACGGTAACAACCAAGTTGACGTCTCATACAACGACTTCGCAAAGGCTTTTGATACCGTAGACCCGCTGATACTCTTAAATAAATTAGACCGTTTTGGATTCTCGGTCAAAATTTTAAATTTATTTTTAAGCTATTTATCAACTAGACAGCAATACGTAACGTATGGTATTTCTAACTCGTCGTACTTTCCCACAAACTCTGAGGTTCCTCAAGGGTCTAATCTTGGTCCTTTACTTTTTTCTCTTTTTATTAATGACATTCATCATGCTATAAAGTTTGCGAAATTTTTGTTATTTGCAGATGACTTGAAGCTATTTTTAAGAATCCAGACCTTAGAAAACTGCGCACAGCTCCAGAGAGACATAAATGCTATCGTGGTATGAAGTGAAATTAACAAATTAGGTTTTAATTTTAAGAAATGCGCCATAATGTGCTATACTAGAGCAAACACTGTGATTTATTTCAACTATAGGATGTCCCAATGTTCTCTTAAACATATTTCTGAACCGAAAGATTTGGGAATAACCTTTGACCCACACTTAACATTTCACGTTCATATTGAAACGATATGCAGCAGGGCTTTGAGAATGCTTGGATTTGTGCTATGTAACTCCAGGCATTTCTGCAGCTCTGCCGTGGTTCGCTTGCTATATTTTAGCCTAGTTTGTAGTATTTTGGAAAGTGGCTCAATAATATGGGGACCAGGGGATGCAACGTACACTTCTACGGTAGAGAAAGTACAAAAGAAGTTTCTACGTTATCTTTATCTTAGAGACTTCGGGTACTATCCCTATTTATACCCATCAGCCTTCCTTTCCGGAATGCTAGGTATCGATAGTCTTGTCAACAGGCGGAAAGCTGCGTTGCTGATGATGGCCTATAACTTGTTGAACGGTCACATCAACAATCCAGAAATTTTGAATAAAATTTTATTTTACGTCCCTGATAACTTCGCAAGAGCGCGTAGACACAAACCATTCATTCTTCCGAGATGTAGGACTAACTTACCATCAGCAATGCCTCTCGGAAGAATGATAGGCCTTCTTAACTCACTAGCCTCTGACATCGACATTTTCCACCTGCGCATTACTAAATTTAAATTGCTAATTAGGCAATTATGATTGTATAATGTATCTTTGTTAATTGATATTTTTATTCTGTAAATATACATGTAAAATATAAATAAATAAAATAAATTCCCGTTGCTTATCCTGCTTCATTTTCATATGGTGTAATACCTCACAAGGGCGCCCCTGTCTGTACAGTGTAAAGACAGAGGAACTATACCGCCACCCGGTTGTTGGACAGGCAATTGAAGGGAATCTTTTTACGAAAAAAAATAAATGATTATCACATGGGACGTTAATATTTTTAGGAAAATTCAATATTCGGGAGGCAAGGGGTCTACGGAAAAATATTTTTTGGCTAGTGGTCTACAGGGCAAAAAAGTTTGGGAACTTCTGAGCTAGACGTAGCTAGTCAGAGATTGTATTGTCAAATTTAATAAAAGTTCCACTGTTCAGAAGAACCTACGCGTTTAATTGGAGAATACTCTTCTATCTTCCAAGAGTATCTTAGACTGGCGACAAGGTCCCAGTCTAAGTGTTAAATATAAACGGTATCTCTGGAGAAAAACCGTTGAATACCCACAGCGGTATATTACAGGTCATACGTGCCAAAGGTGAACTGGCGAATGGGATATTATTGTACAATGGGTAAGATTGATATAGATGAGCTGAAGTGGATGATAAAAGAATGGAGGAAGACGTCGCATGATCAAGTGAACCACATACATAAGTCGGCTCATTCAAGAGCCACAAAAACAGAACAGTAGGTATCTATTAATATGAGTGAAGCAGGGAGTGCATGAATTGTGTGGCAGTTTATACTCTCAGCCTTATTATTAGTTATTTCATTATTATTTACATTAAATTGCCTTTTTACATAAAATTTCATCGTGATTTCATAACGGTAAATAAATTGCATTTTTCGATGGCGATGTATCTATGGTTGTACGGTTGATAGTTTTAATAGAATAAATATAAGTATAACCAACTCATTTGTTTAAATCTATACTTCTTATGATAACGTTAGGCTTTCTGTTCTCATTATTACTTTTTCTTATATTTCTGTTAAGTAAGTTGTTTATTAGGTACTGAATTCAAATCCCCCATGCTTGATATTAAAAAATCCGTGTTGTGTTTTATGCATAGTACATATAATTTTTTTTTAAATTATTTATCAACCAATAAATTAACATACATTTTTTTTGGTATAATCCACCTCACTTGGCTAAGCCTGTTCCGAGGTGGCGGGAGTTTGATCTAATTTTAGATAATGCGAATTTACATAGAATCACAGATATAAATAAAAACACACATAGAAAAGATAAATAATTAGAAAGATAAAAATTAAAAATAAAACATAAAAAATAATGCAGATACAAATAAATGCATGAGAACAAAAGAGAAAAATTCAGGCGTGGAGTTTGCTATAATTTATGGTAAGTATTGTAGATGTTATCTGTCCGCAGTAGGTATACAATGCCTTTGTTGACTATCCATGTGTGGATTTTGTGTCTTATATTTACACTTGTTGCCAGGGTCTTTAATATCTTTTTTCCATTAAATTGAAAATTTTTGGGGCCAGATTATGAAAATGTCTTTGTCCATTATTTTAATGACCTATATATCTCATAATCAGGAATATAAATCCCTGAAACGTTTTTTTCTTTATGACTAGATCCATAATGTATGAGTGATGTTTGGTGTCGATATTAAAATAATCAGGTAGATAATTTATGGGCTGGGTTTGTGTAATAATTAACACCTCTGCCATGGGTCAATACGTGTGCGAGATCGGGAGAGGCTGGTTTGTGGGGATCTTTTAACCTCTCCAACTGGTCTCTTGACCCGTCGCCTTGCGCCACAATAGGAAGGATAATATTCATATGTTCGTCACTCCTGGACACATTAATCCCTAGATTGCTACCCGATCCTCATACCTTTTACCTTCCAGAATTTCCTTTCCTTAAAAAAGACCCACCACACAACATCACATAAAATGACATTGGCCTTGAGTGAATTTCTTTCTTATATGGAGCTAATAATAACAATATTTGGCTCATTTCTACAATGCCGTTTTCGAGAAAAATATCTAGTGACATACGACTAGGGCCTTTAACTAATGTCTTAATGATGTTTGTATTTACATAATGTTAATGTAAAAATAAATTATTTATATCGTTATTCGTAAGGAAGGGTACATCTAATAATTTGTACCGGGTGTTATAGAGATATCGAGCTTTGTAGGTTATTATTTTTAGTGGAAGTAATGTCGCTGCGTTTAAAGCTGTAAGAATCCTTTAATTATTAAATCGTTAATAAAGTTTACCCACTCCTTTATTAGCAACTATATAACATTTTTTTAAATAAAAAATCATTCTGAAGAGCGAAAAATATAATTCTCTTCTACACAAAGGTTTTCTTCGAGATGCTGTGCTTTGCTACAGTTTCAGAATATATTATGAAGTATCAAAATTATACCTGCATGCATTTTTATTTATTATTATGAATGGCTTAGGGAAAAATATTGAGGTTGTAAAATCTAGTAAAATCCTGAAAACTTGGTCTATTTTTAACGTGGAAATAATATTATTCTAAAGAATTGTTTTTGCTTCACTTCATCGAGTCATGTTTTCCTCGGGCGTCCCCGAATTCCACCATTCACTACTGTATACCCCATTGTTACTATTAAAAACTACATTAAATCGACTTTTATTCGACTCCGTATTTCATTCCAGTGCAAAGATAATAAGTTAAGTCTTCCTCGGGCGTCCCCGACTTCTACCATTCAAACCAAACACTCCTGACAGTAATAAAAAACCCTGACGTTTTCAGTGAAATCGGTCGAGGAGTTTATGAGTTTATTGGGAACAAACGAAGAAACATTTGATGGTGGTGCGTAAATCCTTCGTTCGCAACTGTGCAGAGTTGGTTGCGGTAAAGTGCGATAAAGACTAAGACAAACAAAAAACGAATTGAATTTTCCTTAGTGTTTGCAAGAGGAAATGAGTGGGAAAGGCCAAAGACTTACCCTGGTCTCGTCCTCCTTAGCCGCTGGTTCTTTACACTTATCAGCTTGCATACAATTAAGGGCAATTCCCTTTTTTTAACATTCGCTCACTCAACACAAAACAAAACAGTGACATTCACTGCGGCGGGTAAAAAACGAACCATGTGTGCTCCAAAATAATCACAGCCGAGTTCAACATATGCGGGTATTCAAGATGACACGAATGTTCGCGGACCAAGATGCAACGATAACAATGCTCCTTGTTTTTTGGCCGGGTCAAGGAAAGGGGACAAGGGGCAAAGGGGGGAGTGTAGGGTACACATTTTAAGGCTATTCAATTTTAAGACCTCACGCGCAACTATTAATTATATATGTATACAAATAATAAATAACATAACTACATACATTATAAAATACAAACACAAATACTATGATTAATACGGTATACAAATAATAAGACCTGATATTTATTGTAAATAAGACAATGCTTAAACCTTAAAAGTAAGTGTGTATGTAAATTCATATTGTTATTCATGTGTGTTACATACCGCAAAGAAAACAGGAAAATAATTTACTATAATTTACTTGTAAAAAATTCAATTAGTTAAGAACAGAGATTATTTACTTTATTTAATACATCTATTGTTGGTGAACTTAAAAACATCTTTTTTATTTAACTGAGGATTGAAACTTCCTCCCCTGAGACTTGAGTCAACCGCGCAACAACAACTGAGCCAAATCCCGATTCCTGCATTTATTTCGTATATTAGACGCTGTAATGTCATCCAATTAATGTCATCAATTATTTATATGTCCGCGTGTGTATGCGCGATTGCCACCAAATGTTGTTAGAATGCATTATCATCGACAACGAGTGTATCTGCCGAGTGTCAGCTAGATCGGATGTCGGAAAGTGAGTTTATTTCCGCATAAAAATTCCACTTCATTTCTACATTTATTAACGAAAACATAAGTGATATTCATAAAGACGTCTTTAAAAAAAATTAAATAAACAAGTACCTATGGAAAAATTATTACCAATTATTAAAACACCAATACATTAATAAAATCGATATTGAAATTAAATAATAGGACCTGAAAAATCAAATACGTTAGTAGGTTCGAAGTGGTAGACAGAAATTTAGATTTGAAACTTTGCTTGAAATTAATTTAACCGTGTTTGGTGACCAAATCTGAACACCAGTTTCTTGCCCGACTTACAATTCCCCATCTCCTTCGCCTCCTTACAATCTTCAGCCTCACAATATATCCAAATTGGGGACCATAGTCACACTGGCTCCAAAGTGTTGGGAGCAGTTGAGACTCTTGCATAAACTACATTACACTATAAAAGTGAAATCATAATTAGCCTTTTTTTTCCACGTGAGACAGAAACACTAGTGAGTGGATTAAGAAAAAGACAAAGTTTGTCAAAATTACTACCACAAAGCCTGCAAGTATTTGACGCTTGTCGTGTTTGGCTGAAAAGAAAACAGAGGTCAAATAAAAAAGAGATTTCGTTTACTTCGGGTATTTCGTCAAGAGCCAGAAAATTTTCGACATTTTTAAAGGTATTATGCATTCGGAGAATAATGACAGAAATGTGACAAATCATCAGTATCCGTAAAACGCAAGTTTCCATATTAAAAGGTGTTATCCCATTCGTTATTCAATCCATTTGTGAGGATCGCTTTAAACGCGACGGTCAGAATAACGGGGATAGCTGATCTGAATTCAAAGATAAAACTTGGAAAACGAAAATTCCTTCAGCTCTCGTTTGGTCCACAGACCAATTGAGAGGACGGTAAATACCTAGTTGGATATTCAAAGCTTGGAAGTCTTTTATGAAGTCTATAAGAGTAGGTCTTTCCGAAGTTGAGCATTGTCGCTTTATACCATTTGGAATTCATAAAATATATAAGAAGGTACTGAATACTAATCGTTATAATAAAAGTAATAATAATTTAAGTAAAAGTCTAGTTTTGCGTTCCTCACCTCACTTACCCGTGATCTTGAAATGTTAACCTTTAGAGAAATGTCTCTATTTATGATTTTGACATCGTTTTTTTCTGTGTTAAGTGAGATTTACTCTCAATAATGGAACCTTAAATACTGCAATTAAGGTGTTTGCTGTATCTTTTCTAAATTAATAAATTTAGAAAAAGCCTTTTTAGAATGCTTTTTAAAATGGTGGTCTTTAAGAATATTCTTAGAGATACCTAGAGTACCTTTCCAAAAATTATCTGGGACCTTGAAAAAACGTGAACGAAAATTGTTACGATTTAACGAAATACGCGCGTAAAGTCGACTTATTATTTTTGTAAAAAAGTTATTTGCATGACACTACCAGCTTGGGAATTGTAACCGCTTGTCATGAATGCGGTTTTGGTAAGCAATGTCCGCTAGTTGGTACATAACTTTGTTTATAGTTTGCCCGTTGTATGTTACGATAAAAAAAAATTTAACATGTTAAAACAACATTAAATATAAACTACGGAGTGTATTTGGTTATCGTAGCATTAAACCACACAATCACTGTCCCTATATATATTTTTTAAAGTTTCGATTTGTTCAATGAGTACAAAGAACTTTTCAAATATGCTTACGTTCGTAACCTTTGTAGAAGTATAGTTGAGTTGATTAAGATCGCTTAAGTTATTGATCTGAACAAACTTTCAATATTCCTTCTCATCTTTTAAGCCTTCAGAGATTAATGATCAGCATTCGTTAGTTCAGATACGCTCCGTTCTTATTAGATTTTAGATTTGATGAATATGAAGTATGGCACCATACTGTCATTAGATTCAAAATATTGCTTTAATTTGCATTATATCAAAAGCTTAAATCTTCTTAAGAAATTGCTTTTTTATGTAATATTTGGGATGAAACTTTTCCCTCGGGGTGAGTTGCTTTTTGTTTTTGGATTTAATCAACGGAAAGTTTTTTTTAGGTTAGATCTTGCCGAATATATTGTCATGATAGAATTTAAATACTTAATCTGGTGATATTATATGGTGATGTCAAAAATCACTTCGAAAAAATGAAAAATGGCATTAAAAAGTTTAAGGACAAATATAATTTAAATGTCTAGTTCACAATTCCATTGGTTTATAAATAAAACATAAGAATTTATTTATCCACTCGAAAAATAGGGTGTTTTTTTTTTTAATTGGTAACACTTTTTTCCAGTTACCGCCGATTTGTCAGCTGATTTTTGATCAGTTTGGTTTGCCATTTCACCGTTTTCATGATTACTAACTTTTTTTTTTACCAATTAAATAAAAAAAAAAATTATTTAGGTACAATATCTTACATTTCCTTACTTACTTACCCGTGCTGTACATTACATTTAAGGAAAATATATAAAATGTTGGTGAGTAAAAAAGAACATAAGATTAAGATAAATTTAAACTAAAAATATAGATTTAAAATTAAATTAAAATAAATTTTAAATTAAATAAAGTAAAAAATCGGTATATTTATATTATATGTTGGGTGTTTGTGAGTGATGTGTGTTTTATATTGGTTTTTTTTTGTATTACGTGTAGGTTTTATTATTTTATGCTATGAAATTTTGGTAATATTGTCTTTTTTTTCTATAATCCATTTTGTAATTTTGTGTCTGAATTTATTTTTGTTTTCCTCAATTTTGTTTTCAAATATTAGACTTTTGAAAGCTTTTATAGCATTTTTTCATATTTTATTCACAGGTCCATAACACAAAATTATGCGCTTATCGAATGCTTCCTTCACTAAATTGATTGCGGTGAGCCTTTTTACATTAATTTTAAAACATATATATATTAAATATATAGTGTTATGGACCTGTGAATTGGCCTCCAGGATCATGGTAATCTTGGATTGAGAAAATTCTTTAGAGTATTTTCTATAAGGATATGCAAAACGGCTCCAGCTGCTTGATAATTACATTTCCAGATTGCGTTGTATTCCAGCGGTGGTGCCCATTTGCTCTAAATCACATTTAAACACTAACTGAATAGAATTATCTATCCAATAAATCTATTAATTACCATGATTTATATGTGTTTTATTTCGTTGTAAAGTTGAATACCTCTAAAAAAACTTTTCCTATTTTATTTAATTAATACCATTCCTCAAAATTTTATATATAAATAAATGAAACTGCTTACAGCTGTTCAAGCCAATGAATGAATCTAGATATCTAGATTTCACTGATTATTCCAAATTTTTAGATTCAATAAAATTGGCTCATTGTGACAAGCGATCGCTCAAAATTTTTTTAAAACTCGCCATAATTTACCAAAAATCGTTCGAATGGTTTAATATTTTTTTATATGACGAAAGAGAATTTCAAGATTCAATTCAATTCAATGTTTATTATACCTGCATTCAAAACGTTACATAAAATGGAAACGGGTACAATTCACAGTTTGGTCTATTTATTACGGCTCACCCAATTAAAGTAAGATTTTTTTTTAAGTTGTTATCGTCAGTATTTGATTTATTTTTTTAAGTTGAGAATTTAATATTTTTGATTGCACTTTGTAAGATGAAAATCTTATTCCATCCGCTCTCAAAAACCATATTTCAATTTGGGAAACTTTTTTTTAAAGGAAGACAAACATTCTCTGGTTACAAATAACCTGACAATATTTAAAAATATACTACTACCACCACAGTATGCGGAAAATGTTTCTTGTGTTGTGATGGAGGACTTAGCCAACCGAGAAATTGAGCACACTACGCCTGGTGGGACCTAAACGCGATGTCAACTCAGCCACCGACCGGTCAAACAGAACATTTATTTGAAATTGAATGTCAAATTGTGATATTTGACAACAAGATGTAATTATTTTGTCAAGGCCCGGAGTGTTCTATCTATATAATCTTATCACATAATCTATGGTCTGGAAACTCAAGTTTATATGCAAGTTATTTAAGGTCCATATTGAGTAGTGAAATGTATAATTCAGCATTATAATGGGCCGAGTTTGAAAACTCGAGTTCTTTTCTGCTAGATGAAATCCTGTTAAAAATCTTAGAAAATTGAAAACGTGGAATAAAATTTCCGAACTTAAACTACCCAGAATTAATAATCTCAGGAAACTTGTGACATGATGAGTTTTCTTCGTATTAATTTGCCAAGCAAATTACTAGGGGTTTTGCTCATATCTTATGTAATTTAAGTCTTCTAGAAACCTAGGTAACTGGAATAAATAGGGTATAATCAGAATCTACCTTCGTTTTACACAACCTTTACAATTCTATGTTTAAGCCGTCACCCAAGCTTTGAAAACGTTTTTATAGAGTTACAACTCCAAAACGAACAGTTTTAAAACCTTTTATTATTTGGCATATAATATTTAATATTAAAAAAAGGTTTTTAAAATGCGTATTTAGTATATACCTTATTAAGTTTGTAAAATAACTCACTTTTTGATTGTAAACATCGTGGGTAGGTCTACAATAAAGTAATATTAAGATATGATTTGAAAATTTTACCTAAAGGTAAAGTCGCTTGGGAAATTGTACTGTCCGATGTCTCGTATGAGTTTACTTTTACTAAGTCTGAGTGATTTGTAAAAACGTTCAGTCAGTTTGTGTGTAAATTCGTACAAAGTCGGTCTTTGTTCGCCATTGCAAAGGGCAGCACGGTCACCGATTTCCACATCTGGGGGAAGTGCCCGGTTATGACATAGGCATTGAACAGTTTTGTAGTGTAAATGATGGCTTTTTGAGGGAGATGTTTGAGTAAAATATTATGTTTTTGATCGCTTCGTTGTGTTATCATTCGTTTTCAATCGCTTGATTGTGACTGCAATCTCGCTCGGCGTAGCAAAATGGATGTCGACAGAGTTTTTCTGCTCTAATTTGCTCAGGTCTCGAAGAGATTCAGCTACGATTCGTTACCAACCGGGTCGTAAAGGCCGTATGTGGCCGCGTAGGCTCTATCAAACCCGTCCGACGCGTCGGCGAGCGTGTCCGCTTTTTCTTGTAGCGACAGCGCCGTCCCTGAGCTTTTTAATTTCACTAGGGGAGATCGTATGGTTTTTTTGTCTCAGCGCGCTTGCCATTTTCCATAAGGAATTGTTCTTTGGCGTGAGCGATGCTACTTTTTTATTCTTAAGTTCGCACTTGAGATCTGCAATTTCGCTCTTCAGGCTGTTATGATACCGTTGCGTAAAGTACTTAATTGATACACTGGTAATTAAGTAATTATTTATTGTTCTATTTCGCGTGATTGTCTATAGTTTCTTGGAGCGAGCAACTCTCCCGCCGAGGGAGGAAATGTCGGTTGAATCTGACTAGGAAGTGGAAGGCGGGCCGCTTTCTAAAGACAGTCGCATTCTTTTTATAATGGTGGAAGTTTGAAAACATAGTTTGTGAAATATTTTATTTAACACGGATTTTAAACGAATGTCTTTTGGGCCGGCCATCGACCGCAGGCTGATTCTGCATCGTTCCTCAACGACTTCTTCTTCTACGAATGTCCTTTGGCTATAGGCTGTCTTGAAATAACTGTCGCGCGTGCGGTGGTACATAAGTCACAGGCGATTTTTGCCCTTGATGAGCGATCAAACGTACCTACTTGGGAAGCTTGATTGCGTATAAGTGTACTTCTTTGAGAGGTATGCGTGTAGCTTGATCTGTTTGAAGAATCTCCGTGAGAGTGCTTGTGGCTGCGTAGAATTCTTGTAGCGAGCGCGAGTTCCCGTAGTGAGATGTATTCGTTCGTTGACTTCCCTTTTGAATCATTCCCAGTCGGCATTCTAATAATTGCGCTGTTATCGCATGTGTGTAAAGAGCGTATTTGCATTACCTCTGCAGTTATTTCAGTAGTTATGTTTGGCGTTCAAATCGCCTTCCATAACAATAATTGGACCAATTGTAATGATTGAAGGCGATTTGAACTGGTCCAATTGTTAAGAAGTCTGTTCTTAAGTATGAAGATGTGATACCGTGTCACCAACTCCAATCTACTAGGAGTTGGAATTATTTTATAATTTGTATTATTTTATAGTTTTCCTGTAGTTGTCAGTTATCAGATTCCAAGAACTATTGAGCTTAGCCTCGTCTACTATTGTCACCATTATTTCGCATCACTTCCAAGTTTAGAAAAGGAAGGATTCTATTTTGCTTATCCAGCTCCATAATGAATTTGTTTTGAAATTAAATTATTTAAAATGTTCCAGAAATTAACTCTGCGTTTCTATTCCGGGAGACCTAATGGTGAAAACATCATTGACGTATTGCCACTATACTTTAGGGACAGCTGAAACTGGCTCGAGTGCCACTTCTTCAAACTTCTTCATAAAGAAGTTCCGGAGATAACGGACTGCCCATCGAAACTTCTTACACTTGCTTCAAAAGTTCTCCCAGGAAAGCAAAGTATCTCGTTTTAAGGCAGTGTTCAAAAAGCTTACAAATGTCAACACACACAAAAGCATTCACATTTGATGAACCCTCTTCATCCAAAACACTTTGGATATTATTAAAATAGTGGTGTACTTACTTTCATGGACTGATTTAATTCTATTTTAAAATAAAACTACATATTAAGAAATACTAAAAATATCTACATCTAAGCAGAACTTTCGTATAACGGTAAGTTTATCGAATTCTAAAGTACCAAAATTGAGATTCTTTAAAAAAAATAGAGCACGAAAAATAATTTCTATCAGTATTTTGCCTTTTGAAACTTCTTGTTTTTGTGAATATGAACCTTAAAATTACTAACCTTCTGAAATATTATGCATATCGATTAAAAAACCTCCCTGATATTAAGAGATTTTTTCTACACACAAGTTAGTGGAAAATCATCAATTGACCCAGCATTTTCTTTCGTATTAATAGTTTATATTTAATAAAATATTCTGAAAAAAATTAAGCTAAAAATATTAATTTAAATTCGTGAATAAATATACTCAACATGCAATGCAGTACATGTTGTGACAACTTTACACGTCCGAATATCCATAGTTTATAAAGGTGTGACTGAAGTCTTGAACGAGAGAGATGGCATGAAAATTAAATAACTGTAAGAGTAAAAGTACGCATAGTTCCAAATGAAATAAAAAATAAAAATATATAACAAGTTCAAAAAGAGAATAAATATATCACTCAGTTCGCATTACGACGGGGAAATCATAAACAATGATTAAGTTTAATTAACGCTAGCACAACAACCTAAAGTCAATAACATGAAGATAAGAAAACCAAAAAATATCACAATGAGTTGTTCAACAAACATATTGAAGAAGTCAACAAACTTGAAGATTCGTTGGCTTCCTAATATCATAAATAAACGTACATAAAACGTCTTAAAATACTGATAATATTAAATATTTGGTAAAACACGAGATAATGGGCGTTCTACACTGATTCTTTTTTTATGCCGATTCTTTTACGGAAACCATATAAAAAAATATTTGCTTTACCAAATCATTATTTTTAAGCCTACGATTTAGTACAGATAGTTGCCATTAGAGAAGAAATATTTTTTTAGGGTGGTAAATTACCAAAAATGACACCATCTTAAACATCAGAAATAGAGCATATGAAAACATATCGTCATTTTCCTTTGCCGTTGCCGTCAACACAAACATTACCGCAAAACTCACCATAGCGAACAGTACGTTCACAATCAATTATAATATTTTAATTATTGATTTGATGACCATCTTAATTGGTTAAAAAATTAAACAAATCTCTTTTTAACCCAAATCCATATGAAAGGACAACCCGCATGGAAAATGGACGAAAAAAACATCGTGTAAACGCCCATAAGTCAGGGAACTCTTTGGTAATGGATACATTTATGCATATAGTATTCTGTAAGAGTTTGTCGAAGGTTAATCATTTTATGTGTTTCACTAACCAAAAGTTAAACAAGGAAAGTTTGACGATCCATCACCGAAAATTGATCACGCCATTGTTGGGCATCGCGTCCTTGCAAGTTGAGAGAAAATTAATCAAAGCAATTGGAAAAACAAAAATTCTACGATAACACCGATCGCTTTTTTTTTGACTCAAGAATGATCTACAAGCGTGATTGTGAAAGAAATCCTCAAAATCTTCAAATGGGTTCCATGGCAGCTCAGGACAGTGACAATTCAACACACTTTTGACAAGTGATATAAATTCATGAAAAAAAATGGCCGAAAAACCATACCTAGTTTTTTTCATCAGTTTTTAAGATTTTTTAAGAAGGGGTTGAAATGTGTTAAATTCCCACTGTCTTTAGTTGCTTGGTAACCATTTTTTGATTGTTTGAACAGAACATATATGCATCCTCTTCGTAGGAGAGTTGTAAAATATCAAAGTTCACAAATAAAACAATAACACAGTTGTCCTCTATCCTCAATATAATTGAAATTAATGTGTAACTGAATTTATGATAACTATAAGTTTATGAAGAGTAAACTAACCGGGTAACCGAGGAAAAGGGCAATTGAACACATCTCAGCACAATCTCAAAGAGTGATATAATTCAATGTCACTACTCCGACAATTGAATTTGATGGTTCAATCACCATGTTTTTCTTAATTCCCAAAAAATTCAATTTAATTTGAAAAGTGATGCATTATAAAGTGTATTTTTTTTCATTTTATATATAATGTCACACTCCAAAGTATTTACTTTCTCCGAAAAAATTAATGAAATACCTTTTTAGGCATCCAAACCATAAAAATAATGGCGGATCATTAAAATAACTCCACAAACAGGCCATAAAATAAACCCATTAGAATGAGATTTGCATGGAAGCCATAAAAATGGGAGCTTTACAATGAAAGCCCATTAAATATTACAAAACCTACTTCCTGTTTATAGTACAAAACTGATGACCTCGTATATCTCGCTTACGTGTAGATTAATAAAAAACAAATACTAAGCAATAAATTTTAACCGTAAATTTTGTTAAATTTGATGGGCGTTTAAAATTCTACTTATATTTTAACCACTTGACATCACGCTTTAGCGTAATAAATATTACCTTAATTAAACATTATTGATATAGACATAAAAATTTTAATATATGATGTTTTTAATGATAACACTGATTTGAAGAAATGATGTTGTCAATGTATTCCAAATAGTTTTGATTTCTCTATTGTGAAAATAAACTTGTAAGCCCCTATCAACTTATCAACCCCTAAAACCCCTTTTTAAACTATAGTACATACATTTATTTTCAATTTTCACCTAGTAGCGTATCTTGGTCTGGCTAGTAGACCAATTGGGAGATATTTTTTTTGGTTTGACTAAAGATTGAACCTTTTCTCCCCATGGCACTTAAAGTACTGTGAAATTTAAAAATATCTTTTAAAACTTGATTTTTTTAAAACTGGTTTGATTGAGGATTGAAACTTTCTCCCCAGGGATTTGAGTCAACCACGTAGACAACTGAGCTTATTTCCGATTACGTAGCACCAATATTAATTGCGTATATTAACTGCCTTAATGGATATATTAATTATTTTTATAAGCAATAATTTTTCGCCTGAAACAATCATCCACATTGAAAAAATCTCCTGATAAAAAATACATGACGCCAACGGGACTCGAAATATTTTTTATCAGGAGATTTTTTCAATGTGGATGATTGTTTCAGGCGAACAATTATTGCTTATAAAAATAATTGTTATCCTTTGTGCTATGCATAAATAAAATCTTGTCTTTAAAAACATTAATTTATCAAAAAAATAATAATGGATATATTAACATCGTGAATTAAAGATTATTATTTTTATTATCATAATATCATCCGATTTTAAAGAGATGTGTTTATGTGTATGCGTAATTGTATTGCCACCTATAATATAATGCATTGTAAAGATCTGCGAGTTTCAGCTCAATCGGATGTCGGAGAATGGATTCATTTTCGCTTTTCAGAATTGAACTCATTCATTGACGTAAACTTAAACGAAATTCAAATGGAGATGGATTTTAAAATACTGTAAAGCTTTTGTTTCGAGATTATTTCAGATTCATTTTCTTGGTGACGCCAAATAAAAAAAATTAAAATAAATTGTAAATTATTATTAAATATGTTACGTAAATCGTGAAGTTTGTAAAATTGAATGATTTATCTCATTATTACTATTTCCTTCCGAGGTGAATTTTGTGAAAATTGTTCCCTAGAAAACTAAACCTTTCTTCGAAATAATTCTTTCTTTTTGCTTATTTATCTTAATTCCCAGTTTTCTTCCCAATTAGTTTTAATCATTTCTGAGTTATTGTGATTCCTCATGATGTAATTCCCAAGAATAGATTTTTTTTCTACTCAACTGATAATATATATACATAATAAACTGAGTCTTATGTTATGATTAGCCGGTTAAGGAATTCCCTTTGACCTCTCCAGCCGGATTCTTTCGGACTTTCACAGTATTGGGAGGGACGGATTTATGCATACATCACTAACCCCCAATTTCCTATCAACCTCTCATAGTTTTTTTCTTTCCCAGAACTTCATATACTTCCTTTCCTTAAAAAGACCCTCGACACAGCATCCCAAAATATGATTTATCGTTAAGAAGAAGATGTTAACCTTGTTAACCCTGCTAAGTTGGAACCGTTTATTGGATAACCAACACATTCTGACATAGGTCACCCCAAGTGATTCGTTACGATTGGAGATTTAGCAGGGGTGCCCGGGTTCATCTGGTGAGGACGCGCCTGCCGTTTGAGGAGACCCTTTGACCTCTCCAACTGGTCTCTCCACTCAACGCCTTGCGCCTCAGTGCGAGGGGTATATTCATATGTCCATTACTCCTGGAGAAACTGATCCCTAGACTCCTACCCAACCATCATACCTTTCACTCTCCCAGAACTTCCTCTACTTTCTTTCCTTTAAAAGACGCTCCACACAGAATCTCAACAGATGACATAGGTTCTAAGAAAATTAATTTTAAAATATCTGTGTGTGGTTAATGTAAGAAATATATATCAATAATTCTAAAAGAAAACAGAAATAGAAAAAGACACAGTAAAAGTAAAAGTAAAACTGGGGAACGAAGAATTATTAAGAATCGCACTATTACTGAACTACCGAGAAATAAAGTCTGATTTTATAATTGCAGACCTACAACCTGAACGCCCAGACAGGCGAGAGTTCCGCTTGCGCCACCGCCCTCCTGTGCGGCGTGAAGGCGAACTATGAGACTCTAGGCTTGGACGGCAGGGCAGGCTTTGAGAACTGCTCCTCTTCCCTAGGGGCCAAGGTGTCTTCCGTACTGGAGTGGGCACAGGATGCAGGTGAGATTGTCTTTTTATCATTAATTGAGCTCTTGCCCTTAACAATTAACCACAACTACAACCACAACCACAACTACAACCAAAACCACAACCGCAACCGCAACCGCAACCGCAACCGCAACCGCAACCGCAACCGCAACCGCAACCGCAACCGCAACCGCAACCGCAACCGCAACCGCAACCGCAACCGCAACCGCAACCGCAACCGCAACCGCAATCAAAGGTCTCTCTGCGTAACTAAAACTGTGGCAACATGTGCAGCAAAATATAGTTCATCACCAAACCCCTACCAAGTGGAGCCCATATTATACACTATGCCAAACTTCTGATTCCATGTAGAATTTGTTGACATAAACCGTTTTTTTTTACCATTCTATGTATTTGGAACAGAACGGCGCATTCTTTATTAGAATCATTATATTTCTTTTCATCTTCGCCAAATTAATGTCTCACAAATTATAAACTCAATACATAAAATAAGACGTCTATAAATACAAAATAAGAAACACACTTCTACTAAGTAAACTTTTTTCGGCATTTTGTTGGCTAGATGCCTTCACTTTGCTGAACCACACTCAATTATTTGCTGTTCTATTTCTTCCATCACCTTCCGGACCAATGCACCTGTTTTCCCAGCCTCACTGACCCGAATGCTCTACCGTTCATGAACATAAAACTCCTCTAGCAAATTGCATTGCAGTAGTGGTTAGAAAACCGCCTTACGGAATTTACAAGAATACAAGCGGCGAATTTGAATAGTTTGGAAAACCAGTCTAGGAGATTTAGTAGACTGAAAGAATTTCTTAAAGTAATAAAACTAGCGCTACTGAAGACAAAGGAATTGAACCAAGAATTTTGTAAATCTTAAATTTTCTTATTGTGGAATACTGAGCAAGAGTTTTAACTACACATAGCCAGTGGCAATATTACGTTCCCATTTAGAAAATTTTGTGAATCTCTTGGAATTTAAATGAGGGAATAGGAAAGGGGAAGATTGGGTCCATGGACAGTAAGGTCTGTTTTTTAACCTAGCCAAATCAATGTTGTTTAATATAGCCATCTTGATTCTGAATAATTAGTTGTAAGTTAAGCAGGGATGATGGGGAATTGACTTCTGTGAAAGCGAAAAAAAAAACTTAAACTTTCGTCGACTTCAAAAATTAAAGAAGCAAAAGCATATACCCATTAGATTTATAATATAAAAAACTTAAGACCCATTACACTATTAAACACGTTGTCAAAAATTCTTGAAAAAGCAATAAAAGAACAGCTGCAAAATTATCTGGAAAACATGCAAATACTCTCAGTTAACCAACATGGCTTTAGAGAAAATAGGAACACAGAAAACGCAATTGCCATTGTAACCGAGTTTATGACACATAATTTAGATACAAAAAAAGTTATTTCAATCTATTTGGACTTATCTAAAGCCTTCAATACAATTTCGCACAAACAACTTTTCAAGAAGCTAAAAAACATTAGCATTAATGTAGTAGAATTTGAGTTAATGAAAAGTTTTATGTCTGACAGAACACAACAAGTTAAAATTGACAACAAGACAAGTGAACCAATTTAATCACGTACGTAGTCTCACATGGGAGTGTATTTGGCCCACTAATATTCCTCGTATACATAAACAAATTATGTGGCATTGAAATTGATGGTAAAATCGTGACCTTCGCTGATGATACAGTTATTCTGTGTCAAGCAGCCACATGGAAAGATTTATTCATAACAGCTGAAAAAAATTTGTCAATTATCGAAAAATGGGTAAACAGAAAAACACTTACCTTTAACGCAATCAAAACAAAATACATCACACATAGTATTACACAAAGAGGTCAACCTTCTTCTAACTAGAACTTGTTTTTGCATGACTGTAAATAAACATCATCCAATTGCCAATCCGAACACATCGAATGTGTAAAACAAATAAAATTCATAGGAGTTATTATTGATACACACTTACAATGGACTGAACATATTACTTTCATCACTAATAAACTAAAACGCGTCTTGCAACTAATAAAATCCATTAAAAACATTTTCCCACTAACAATACTCGAATCAATATATTTGGCACTGTGTCAATCCATTGCCACTTATGAAATATTAGCTTGGGGAAGTGCTACAAACACAATTCAAAAAGTTCAAAACGCAATAATAAAACTCATACTGCAAGTACCATTCTGAACAGACCCAAAACAAAATCTTCAAAACACTAGATGTCATGTCAATAAGACAACTTTACGCCAAAACTGCTCTCCTACACCTCATCCATATATCATCATCAACATCTTCATGTTACAAATCAACCAAAAGCCATAATAAAAACCAGGTCCTCAACAAATAAAACACTGAACATTTCGATAACACACACTACACATGGACAAATACACTTTCAATACTATGCAACCAAACTTTTTAACATTATGCCCTTTACTTTGAAACAATTACTGACTTAGGAGCCTGGATAAAGAATCAAGATTTTCACTTTATTCAAAAGATTATAATGCAAAACCAAACAAAACCATAATATAATAAGTTAAATTAAATATTAAACAAGTTTTTCAAGAATTATCCAAAAATACAAACACACATATAAATGTGTGTTTTCATGTTTAAATATATGTCTGTGAAAAAAAAAATTAACTTTCTACCACAACACACACCTGTCACACTTAATCACAAACATGTTAACACATCGGCACAGGTTCTCCTATCAACCTATGTTCTTTATGTTTTATACCTTTTCTCTGTACTACAATATAAACCGCTGTAATCATTTATTAAATGTGTATTCAAGAATAGACATTAATCAATAATCACCAAAAATTCAAACCATTGTAAAATTATGATAAAAAATTCGTACGAAAAGTTTTATATTTATATTTTTTGACACACTTGAAATAAATGTTTCCGAAACTCGAATCTAGCAAACTCATCGAAAAATATTTTATTTTATTTATGAAGGCTGACAGTGAGTGTTTTAGCATTAATAATAATTCTCTTTGAAATGCCAAGCTAGCTTAACTGTGGCTTTATAAATAAGTTTGCTCGATAGGCATCATGATATGACCAATCAAATTTTACTTTTTGCCATAAAATTATCGTATTAAATTACAAAACTACCTTCTCTTACCTACCTTCATTAACTTTAATTTCGGAGGCGGGTTTGGATACCGCACCGCCCCGGGAAGTATTTATTGGATATCCAACACCTCTGCCATAGGTCGCCCCAAGTGGTTCGCTACGTTTGGTGACTTAGCACGGTTTCGTGGGGTGAGGTATGTCCGGGTCTTTGCGACAGATGTTTCTGCCCTCCAACTGCATGGTAGGCTGGATTGGAAGAGACTGGTTGAAGGAGACCTTATGACCTCTCCAGCAGGCCTCTCAAAACATCGTATTGCACCGCAGTGGGAGGGATGGAGGGATGGATTACATCCTTCACTCCTGGACACACTGATCTCCAGACTCCTACCCAACCATTACATTTTTTTCCTCCCCTTCCATTCCTTAAAAGACTCTCCACACAGCATCCCCTAGTGTGATGTAAAAAAACAAAACAAAAAACACCTTTGCCAAAGGTCACCCCAAGTTGGTGTCCGGGTTCATCGGGTGAGGTGTGTTCAGGTCTTGACGGCGAATGCACCTGACTATCACCTGCTTAGCGGGCCAGATCGGGACAGATTAGTTTGGGGAGATCCTTTGACTTCCAACTGGTCGCTCGCCAGCCATATTTTTGAACCGCAGCAGAAGGAATATATTAATACGTTCGTCACTCCTGGACATCTGATCCTTAGATTCGTATCTACCCTTAATACCTTATTCTTCCCAGAACTTTCTTTACTTCCTTTTCTTAAAAATACCTTTCACACAGCATCCCTAATGATGTTATAGACGCCGTGGGAAATTATTTTCCTCAGGGATTTTAACTGAAAGTATTTTACATGATTAGGTACATTTCGTTTAGTGACCTTCTCACTATGAATCTATCTTTATTGTGCATAACAATGTCCATGAAATGATTTTCATAAAAAATATGAATCAAAATATATTTTTAACTTCCGGTAAATGTTTTTTGTTCGTTCTGAAATTTTAAGCCCAATAAGTCCTTGGGCTTGAGGATTGAGGCTGTCATTTTCAAGGCACTTCTGAGAAGTGGTCAAAAGATTTTACCAGAATTCCTGCGTTATTAAATCTTACCGCCAAATACCTTCCTTTGAAATATTCTGCGGTAAGCGCCAAATAAGTAAAACCTAATTTTTCTACCGAGAAGGTCCAGAAGGCTTCTATTGTCCCTGAATAAGGCTTTGTAATAAATAGTTCATGAAATTCCAACCGTATTTTTAATTAAATTTTAAATATTTCTATCATCAAAAAAACTAAAATAGCTTTTTATCAATGTCTTTGAAAATGGCTGTGAAGTCAAATTTTTTATCGGAAAATCAATTGTTCATCCTGTAGTCTGAAAAAACACAACAAATCCCGCGACCATTTTCAAGTTCGTTCGTCAAATAAATAGATTATGAAACATTGTGTTTGTAGTTAGTAAGTTTGACGGCCGGCTTAGTCCAGTGGTAACGCATTGGACTGCCATTCCGAAGGTCGCGGGTTCGAACCCGGCGTGCGCAAATAAATTTTATTTGATTGATTTGTGTTAATCCACAATTAATTAATTAAAATAATATATAGTATATTTGCGGCACGTTCCAGAGTGGAAGATACTACCAGTATAGCCCTGGTGTAAGACCACCATTCAGAATTGAAACGTTGCTCCAAATGGCTTTAGCCGTGTTTAGTGATTAGATCTGAATAGCCAGGTACTTCCCCACCTTCCTCTTTCCCTTCCCCACTTACCTTCAGCCTCACAACATCCCCCAATTGGGGATGCCATAGTCTCACTGGCTCCAGACGGGAGCAGTTGGGACTCTTGTGAGGTATTAACTATAAAAAAAAAAAAGAAAGTTGCTTGTTGTATACTGATGTACTGATTTATAGCAGTGTACCGATGACGGATGGCAACCTCCGATAGGAGATGGCACCAGAAGAATGGTAGAAACTGCCTATCAATGTAACTATTTTGATGATTATTATTCATTTAAAACTCATGAAATATCATGTTACAAAAAAAACACATCTCATCTAATGTCGCTGTTAATGATTTTCTTTCATTGCATAAACCGACGTTTTTCAAGTATTTTTAAATAAATTTTACGTGTGGTTCTAATTAATTAAATTAATTGATTCCAATTCACCAACCATAGTTCACCGTCCACAATTCACCGCCGGAAAAGTTCACCGCCCACAATGTTGACTCTGATCATTTAACTAATATTTTGTTACTCTTTGTATATTTCATTAGGTTCTAGGAAAATTAATTGACTGCAATTCACCAACCATAGTTCACCGTCCACAATTCACCGCCGGGAATGTTCACCGCCCAAAATTTTATGCGATCACACTTTACTGCCAGCAATTCACCGCGGGGAAAACCGCGTTTTTTTACAGAAACTATTTGTTTATAAAATTATAAGTTATGTTTAGAAGAACAACATAAAGTAAGTAAAAAACAAAACCGCAATTAACCTAACCTGAACCTAGTTTCGGTGTATTGTGAGAAGTGAACTATCACCTCTGTCAATTGTGGTTAGTGAATAAATGTGATCTAATGTAATGAGATATCTTTATTCACTAAAATAGTCAAATCGGTGAATCCTCCTAATCCATTGTGTAACGTTTAATTTAAGGATTATCAAGTTTCACAGTCCTCTGATGCTCCAATTCGATTTGGAAGATGTATCTGGTTTCGTTTTTCAAGACGTCGCGTCGTAACCTAAGTTATTTTTGATTTTTAAAAAAAATCTTGGGTTGTTTTTGCGGGCAGAAAATTGAGGAAAATGCGGTGAAAATGTTTGAAGTTTAAATTTGATTTTTTAGAGATTTTTCTACAAACAATTCCACATTCTTTAATAGGAACAAAAACTTGCGAAGAGTTTTCCGTCAATATCGCCTTGGTGATAGACCACCACTCAAAAAGCGAAAGGTTGTTGCTTGAACTGGTTTTGGCCGAATCAAGTGATCAGTTTGAAATAGCAAGGTGCTTTGCAATATTCCTTTTCTGTATCTTCCTCCCGCCCCCACACCACCTCAAATACCACCTTCAACCTTAAATAACTGCATTAATATTTAAAGCATACCCCAATTGGGGATGCCATTTTCCGAATGGTTCCGGGGAGTTTTTAATATTATACGTAATTCAAGTAAAAATTGGCTATCGAATGTTTTTCTAATCCAAGAATAAAAATACAACCTTCGTATAGGGTACTTAAATGTGTTTGTTTTTGAAATTCCGTGTATATAGGTCAATTAATTTCAAATTCCATCGAAAATTCAATAATTTTCAGAAACTGTTTTCACCCGGTTACAGTTTCCGAAGTCCTTACACAAATTCATCGCATCGATTTGAAGTCGAGAGCTTTCCCCCGACCAAGTTTTTGATGACTGTGTGTAATACAACCGGGTCTGATATATTTACAAAATACATTGATCTTTCGACACTTGATCACAGTCTAATGCAGCGATCACACGAGAACAGCACAATACTTTGTCCCAGCTTCGGACTCACTGTCCTAGTGTGAACAGTAGTTTGAAGAACAAATAACCAAGACAGTTCTCCCAGAGATATTCCGGGATCACACGAGGACAATTCAGAAGACAATACAATATTGTCCTGTCCCTGCTCCGTGATCATCCTCGACAACTGTACTGTACCTGTTTAATACTGTCTCTCTCTCCCTGTGGAAGGGGTGGAATACCCCATATCTGTGTACACCTAGGCGATCACCCACGCCTCCCCCTAAGACATGCGCAGTCCTGAGGAATGGCCGGGCGAACTTGACGACCTTCCGCCTTGCCTCTAGTGACCCGGTGATTACTTAGTCCTTAGGGTCTTCGTGTACTTCCGCTACTTTCCCATGCACACTCTTCAAGGCACAACCGGGAGACCAGATTAAGGGCGTGAACGTCGAGATTCGTTGACGGACAGGGTATCTATTCCAGAGTCTCTACCACGAATTACTTGCTATGCGCCATCTACGAACGAAAATCTCTACGACTTTTGTCATAAGTTCTATATGTATACATTCTAGAGTGTCGCACGGTTGAAGAGATGACTGTGTTGGCAACCCTGTGAATATTGTCTATGTTTCTGATGTGTTTGAGGTTTCTATGGATTTAATTAAAAATAATATTATAATATTATATAATTTAATTATAAACGATATTAAAAAAGTATACTATGCTTTGTGTCAATCACAAATAGAGTACGGAATAACTGGATGGGGGTCTGCCTTGAGCACTCACACAGAGCGGCTCAATATAGCACAAAAAGGAGTATTAAAGACTATACTGAAAGTTCCGCTTAGAACTCCGACAGAAGAAATATTCAAAAACTTCAATGTTTACAATGTACAGAAACTATATTCAAAAAATATTTTATTTAAACTGAAAAAAAACATATCCGAATACTCCACTGCCCAACATAAATACACAAACAGGGCAAAAAGCGAAAATATCCTGATTACTCCCAGTTTGAACACATCCTTTGGACAGAGAAATAATAAATTCCATGCTATAAAATTGTTCAATGCTCTACCAAATGAAACCAAAAAAATAAACGAAATGAGTATATTTAAACCAAAAGTCAAAACATGGCTTAGAGATCAAAGTAACAATCAACTTACAAACATTATGAAGACAATGTAAAGACAATTCAAAACTAAATACAAAAATTTAAGAAAAACTACAGGCCGCCTCAGAACAGGAAACCCTAGTGAGGAGGACTGTGAAAAAAATACAAAAAATATACTCATATTATACTTTAAACCTACATAATGTACAAATTTTGCTATTGATATTAATAAAAAAAAAAATAATAAAAAAAAAAAAAAAATATTGAAATGTCAAAAACAAACCGTTGCCGCGTCGTTCTGTCAACGTTTTTATTTGCTACCGCACTTTTTCTGAAATGAATGGCGGTGGTGGATACATATCAAAATGCCAGAAAATGGTTAAAACAACTTTGAAGAACTAAACGAATCCGATACCAACTTCGAAAAGCGCGCGGGAAACGATTTTTTTTTTGTATAAGGCAATTCACCAGGGTGCAATGAGATTTTGACAGTTTTGCCGATCTCTACTGCTTCGACCCACTCATTGTTTAAGTCAAATGAATTTTGACGTATGGCGTGTAGTATGTACTTTCGGTGAGACTCAAGAATAACAAACTCTACCAGTGTATGTACTTTCGGTGGAAATTGCGAGCGATCGAGACTGGGGAATAGATACCCAGGACGATCGCCATGTACATTATAATTAGACTTTCGGGTAACCATTAAAATACACTATTCGGCACCTCTTTTCTTTTAACCCAATGAACTATTGTAATATTTTATTTTAGTGTACCTACTTACACATTGCAGATGACGTTATCTTTATCTCTTAATTGTATATTATTTGTTTGTGAATAGTGAGTAATTGCCAACTACTTCCTAAAACCGTATGCAGAGACATTAAAGGGTCTAGAATTGTTTCATATTAAATGTAGCTTAATTTACACCAAAAAATGTCTTTATGAGAGCCTTGAAGGAGTAACCATCTGTTACTTGGCCGGTTGGCCACCTTTAATGTCCTCCAAACTACTGTTCACACTAGGACAATAGATCCGGAGATGGGACAAGACAATTTTGTTCTAGTATAATCCTTGTAATAGACTGGCAAGGTATCTTTGCAGAATAGTGTATAATCCCCACTCCCGTGCCCTCCCGCGTTGTGAGCATGTAAACGCATTTTAACAAGACGATAGGACAATAGTCAGTCGCTTCGCGTACGTATCCCGGTTCTCGGCGCACGGATCTCGTATATTGGCTTAAAAATGTCCTGTTAATGAAACACTACAGTACATATTAGTTTAGTATAATTATACAATGATAATATTTTTCGCTATATAACTCTCTCGTTACGGAAGTCGTCGTGTATAATAAATTTTGATAGAATTTTTGTGTTGACCCATTGTCCTGTTCTGCGCGGTCAAAACTGTTCACGGAGCAGGGACAGGACACTGTTGTATCATCTAATGTATTGTCATCGTGTGATCCCGGCATTAGACGTAGCCAGCCGAGGAATTGAACTCACGACACCTGGGTGAGACCCAAACGCGATGCCAACTCAGCCCCTGACCGTCATTCAATATTGAAAAGACGCATTTTTTTCCGTCAGCTCCACACAGCAAGCCTGTGGAAATAAATTACTCTAAGGAGCCTGAATTACCTTTGGAGATGCTGTATGGATAGTCTTTTAAGGAATTAAAGGAGAGGAGGTGATGGAAAGGAAACAAGGTATGAGGGTTGGGTAAGAACCTGGGAGCCGGTGTATCAAGGAGAGACCTATATTTCCATCCTTCCCACTGCGGTGCAAGTCTTTGGGTCGAGAGAGTCCGGCAGGAGAGGTCAAAGGGTCAGAAGGTTGGGATACTCTTATGCTGTATTCAATAATATAATAACATATTTTTTTTAATATTTCACGTCATCGTTCTTACTCTACTCCCTTTTGAAATTTTATGGTCCCCTAGAACAGAATGCAGCAAGTCGTTATGTAACGTGTTGGGATCCACGCAAAGCAATTCAAAGCATTCTTGCAGCTCTTTAATTGGTCGCTAATGGCAGAGCTTTATGGGTAGCATTTTGAAAAGTAGCTCAATAATATGAGGAACACGGAACTTGCAATTACAGAAGGTACAAAAGATTTGCAAACCGTACTTTTATTATGGAGACTTCACATACCATCGCTGTAAAAATACCTTTAGGCATTTATTGTGATGGTGTAGAGTGATGCAGAAAAGTTTATTTTTTTAATTTTATTTTATTAATACAAGACTTAGAGTGTATATGGTTTTTGTGATATTTCACCCTCCATGCTAGGGATGACCCTGCGTTATGGCGGGTGAATTTTACAGTTTGCGGACACAGAATCTATACATTACTATAATATGAAAAAAAATTATTAAAAGCTAGTTTGGGTTGAAAGAAGAGAATGGAGAAGTAAGAGAATTGTAAGAAGATTATAAGATCTATTTACCAATAATTTGAGTAATTATTAGTAAATAGATCAGACTAATTATTTATTTACATACTATACCGCTAAGTTAGGGAATAAGGATATGTTATGTTTTGTCTGAAAGGTGATTATATTGATAGAATGTTGAATGAATGGGTATTGTAATTACAATGCATTGCGTGTGTAAGGATCCATTTCGTAATTTGTTTTTTAAAGGAATGGGTTTGACTCACGATTTTTAGGTTTTCAGAGATAAGGTTAAAGATTGAGAAAAATTGTCTTTGAGCTGACGTGGTACGAGTATGTAGTGAAGGTACTTTGTAGTGACCGTTGGTTATTGTTCTGGTGGTGTAGTTGTATTGTAAGAGAGTTTTGTTTTTATATTTGAACAGGAAATGTATAAGCGAAAATTTTAGGTGGATTTGTCGTATGTTTAAGACCTTATACTCTATGAGGAGTTGAGTGGAGGGGTATCTTGTCGGTCGCTTGTTAATGACACGTATTACTATTTTTTGGGATTTTAGAAGAAGTTCGATGGTAGATTGTGCACAACCACCCCATATTATAATGCCGTAAGCTAGTAGGGATTGGCAGAGAGCATAGTATACAGTTTTAAGAACTAGAAAGTGTAGAGATTATATTATTACAGCGTCCGAGGAATGTGTGTGATTATAAGACTAAACGCTAATTCAGTAGGATTTTTGTCATTGTAGACATACATGCACATATCGTAGTATTTGATAATTGAGATCTAGATAATGGATTAACGCTGCAAGAGTAAGCGAACAAGGTGGTTCATCCAAGTCGAGAGGTATGAATGACTTTGTTTTGGATTTGGATTACAGCGTCGAGGACCTTGTTAGCTAGGGAAAGTATTGTAAGTAGATTTTTTGGATTAGAATTACAACACCCGGGATGTTGTCAGCTATGGGAAGTATTTTAAGTAGATAGGTGTTTGTCTGTGGTCTGGAATGGCTACACACCGATCAACCTTGTTTTCTGTAATGCGTCATGTTTGTGTTCATCAGCAACATGGTAGACTTTCTGGGAGATATGTTTTGCAATAAATGAGATTGGTTATTAAATAAGGGTAGATACTCTATCATGCGCCCTACAAACCAAAATTATCTTTAATATCGTACTTTATACGACTTACATTTCTTATGAATTAACTGAGTCAGCATTTTTATGACAAAAATATTTTGTACTGTGAATAGTGTACAAAAATTACTGCCATTTAATCACGCCATGACCGTTGGTACTTGTGGATAATCTTTAATTAAATAATGTTAACATTTTTATCTATGTAAATCAAATACCATGGTTTTATCCTGTTTTTCCCATCCTATTTTAAGCCCAACGACTACTTTTGCTATACACCATACATCGATCGTGTTTTTGAATAAATTACCCTAACTATAGTTTGGTAGTGGGATGCCATGTAGCGGAGTACCCAAAAATTCAGAATTACTAGATGCCGTCAGCCATCGAAATTAATTTAGTCGTCGGTTTCAAATTGATTCTCCACTTTCCAAAACACCTCCAGACTAAAAGTCCAAACTCAAATAAAAGCTAAAATCCCAAAAAATAACGATTCAAATCTGAATAGTGGTCTTTACAAATAAAACACTGAAAGAATCTCTCTCTCCGAAAAGGTTTGACTCTTTCAGTTCCTTTTCAAATTATTTACGTTACCATATTATGAGCCAACCCTAACTGCTTACACGAACTTCAAGATACTTTCATTTTAATAAAAATAAAAGTTACAACTTTTAACCACTTACTCAAATTCCCAGAAATATTCTCTCTAAGGCCACTTCTTGTGACCTACAAACTTATTTGCCCAACCATTCTTCTCGTCTCTTTACAAAATAACAGATTCGTTCCTCTTACGATATCGGTCAAGCAAGCCAAAAATATCACGGTTTCAAGTAGCTTCCATTTTCTTCTTGAACATCATACCCTTCTGGTATTACATCAAACAGAATACTTCTCGAATATATTATTTCTAAGCCTCGGAGCCTTTCCTCTTTACCTTTTATAATCTGTAACATCAGTTTTATTTTTAGGGAATTTCGCTCTCGGGTTTTTATATTATTTTTTCATGAAAAATAGTCCATTTCATGGTATTTCAAATATTTTTTCTATGTTTAAGCGCTGAGAGATTACTGACTATTATAAAACTTGTGATGAAAGAGATCAAGAACCTTTACGACATTAGCTAATCTAAATCGACATAAGGTCTTTTTAAAAACATCTATTTAAATTTCGATTTCGTTTTCTTGGAAATGGAAACTAATTCACTTCCCAATCTCCAATGGCGCTGAAACGCGGCAAATGACAATGAATTATATTACTTTTGGTGGCACTCAAACATATTCGCGCACTCACGAATTTCACTGAAATTAGCTACCAGCTCAAAAGATGGCCCAGAAATTGAAAATAGATGTAAAATTTTTATAAATGATTTTTTATTGATTTTTTATAAACCTTCTTTATTACTATTATCTACGGAAACTTCATACAAGAGGCCCTGAGGAAAATAATTTCCTTTGGGGCCTATGTTATCTTTGGGGATGATTTGGGGAGCCTGGGTCGAGAAAGTCCGACTGGAGAAGTCGATGGATCTCCCTCAACTGGCGTCTTTAGATCCGCCCCGTAAAGCAAATGATGGTCAGATGCATCCACCACCAAGTCCTAAACAAACCTCACCCCATGAACCCGGGCACCACTGCTAAGTCACTAAATTATTAAAATTAATAGATCTTCTGAGATGTATCAACATATACATTTACGAGCATTATGATTGAATTCTCTTTGAAGTCATCCAAATCAGTGACTTTGATATATTTCTTTCATCCACTTATCGCGCGCATCACTCATTGACTCCGCAACATTTCTTGAATTATTGTTGTTGCAGTACAAAGAACAAAATATAACAAAAGTGATTTAAATGTGTGATAATAAATTTTTTTTAAATGTAACGAATATTATCATTCAAAATATATCTAAAACTCGTGTTCTTTTCCTAATAAATATAATGACGGATTGCGTCAGTATCATTATCAATATTTGATTGATCACGTGTTCCGCCGTCCTCATAAAACATTCGCTTTCAACTGATACATTGTTAGGAACTCTGTTTTAAGTCTGCAGTCCCGTTTATAACAGGACAAAATTTACGAATTTTCATATGAGTAAGTTTTCTCCTTATAATCCCACTTAATTTGTGTTGTGAAACTCGCGATTGGTATCACAGAATAATACAGGGTTTTCCAATAAGAGGTGTTTTTTTGAATAGCCCGCTATTTCGGTAGATTTTACTTTTAAAGCTGTCATTTTTTGACATTTGACAAGTAGAAACTACGTTATTAATAAAAATGTAACGATACACGCTTCAACAGGACTGATTCCGAAATGATACTAAAAAAATTAATTTGAAATCACGAACGTCTCTATGTATCTTTATGTATCTTTTTATGTATCTTCGTTTTAACATACTTATTTTAGCTAGTCTTAAATCCTGTATTCGTCTAGGATAACTTGAAACCTGTAAATTTGACTGTCCTGAAACGGGAATCCTTCCTAGTTGGACAGTCAAATTCATAAAATGTTATCAATATTATACTATAAAAAAAAAAGAATAAACAACGCATTGAAATTATTAAAATTTACTTGACTGAATCAAATGCAAATCATCTTGAGTGATGAGGCCCATTTCCACCTCGGTGGCTTTGTCAAAAAGCAAAATTTTCGCATCTGGGGCTCGGAAAACCCAAGAGTTATTGTTGAAAAGCCTCTTTATCCTCAACGTGTGACTGTTTGGTGCGGTTCATGGTCCAGCGAAGTCATTGGACCTTACTTTTTCGATAAATAAATGAGGCTTGAGCAACAGTTACGGTGAAAAAAACATTCAATACATTGAATACACGATTAATGATTTTTTATGGTCGGAATTGGATGATGTTGATTTGGACAACGTTTACTTTCAACAAGACGGCGCTACGTGCCACACAAGCAACGAAACCATTGATCTTTTACGATTGAATATCAAAATAACACTTCTTATTGGAAAACCCTGTATATGCATAAATTCCTAAAAGTACCAAATTGATTTGATTATCTCTCACAGGCACATTTCTTATTCGAGAAAATCGTAATTTTTTTTCCACGTGTTCAGTGAAATAATATGTTGAGATATCGAAATCTCAAGAGGTGATCATAAATCAGCAATAATTACCTATCTGTAATCAAGTAATTGATACTGTCTAATGTATTATACAAAGGAAAATTCTTTTCGATGATATTATTAATTGGTCCTAACTTTAGATTAACGTATCTAAATCCGTCTCGGATTCTCAATTACTCAGGCTAATTAAAAGTAAATACTAAAACTAATCAATCAAGTTAAATATTGCTGGACTAAATGTTTTTTTGGTGAAAAAATACTAGAGAGTTAATTACCTTTTTGTTTTTTTTTTTCGTTTAAAAAAGAAAGACTAACACTTATGGGCTACGAATACCTAAAAATATTTGAAAATCTCCTACTACCACCACAGCAAATGGAAAATTTTGCTTGTGTTACGATGGAGGTCTTAACCAGCCGAGGAATTGACGCCTGGGTGGGACAAAAATGCGATATCAACTCAGCCACTGACCGGTCTTCTTTAATTTGCCTACTCACATTAATTACTGCAGTAATCGATTATCTTACGCAATTTGATTGGAGGACCCACCCCAATAAAGACGCCAATGAAATACTCGGAGTAAATATCTCAGACCGGCTCCAGAATCTGATTTCCAAGTAGCTGAACGTCGTGTTATAGGGATAGCAGATCCAGATGCCAACCTAGAACAAATCTCAAGTAAACGAATTTAGGATCCACCTCTGGGCTGGATCCCCAGAATACATGATAAACCTACTTGATTCAGTGCAAAGGTAGGCGTTGCGTCAATCCGACTATCCGTTGTTAACAAACTGATTGCCATCTCAGCAATGTAGGCATATTGAGTCTATTTTAAAGATATTTCAATGAGTCCTCTAAGGAGATAGCAGCGTTGATTTCCTGTGCAAAGGTGCACTTCCGCAAAATTCGACAGACACGGGCGGAACATCCGTTGATGTTAGTTTCATACGAACAAATGCAAAAATGGCTAAAGTAAAATGGCCTCACACTAATAATGTTAACAAGACTAAATATTTGACGTTTTCTATAACGGCCAGAGGAAAGCCAGCTGATGATTATCCTATTAAATTGCATGGATTTCAAGGGAAAAAACTTAATGCAATCATGCCATTGCTCCACTATAACTTACTCTAAACGCATATAATATCTTGGAGTTGAAATCGATGAAAAACTTTGATGGGACTAAACTAACATAGTCCATATACTACTTTAGAAACATATGCAATATATATACTAAGTAAAAATGATTTGGATATAGTCTGCAATGCTCTTTGCCAAGGATATATGAAGCTTGTGAAATCACAAAAAACAATCATCATTCCATTAAGGCAATGCCATACGTAGTAATGCAAAATCATGTGTTTTTGGATTGAAAATTTGGTCGCCTAGGAATATTCAGATGCTTTAATCAAATACTGCGAGTAGAATACATCTTGGCCTTTGAAATAATCGAGTATTTTTTAGATAAGTCTTTTTATAAGCCCACAAAAAACTAATGTAAAGGCCTATGAAAATTGCTTTAAAGTTCAAAATCTCCTTCTTACGAACCCATTTTCGGTTATGATTTTATTTTATATTGTGGCAAATTAAGTTATTTATAAAATGATCGAAAAAAAAAAATATTTATGCCTGAACATCCACAAAATAAAATAAAAGGCACTTTTTAGCCATGTTTTTTTCTTCCATAAATCAAAACAGGCGGATGGTGTTAAGCGGGAATTTAAACCTTATCACCATCTACGTAAAGGTTGTTATTGATAGCGGCTCAATTTAAAATATTACTCGACGTAGTGCATCGCATTAAAAAATAATTCTGAAAGTAGCCGTAAGAACTCTATCAAAAGAAAAAAATTAAAACTTTATTGTACTCAGTATTATAAAACTCATCGCAAAAATGCTCTACTCAAATTAAATGAAAAAATGAGTTTATTACTGACCAACACATCACTACAAGGACGAGAACATAAAATCTACTAAACATTACAAAGTTAAAAACAATTTTTTCCCAGAAAAACCATGATTTCCATGATGCAAAAACAATTAATGCCCATCCGAATAAAATTAAAAACACCGTAGAGATAAAAAAATTAAAAACGACGTCAAAATATGGATAACTAAACAAGAAGACGAGGAAATCATTAAAATTAGGAAGTATTTTTAAGTGAGTAATTCCTGATGTAGCAGCCAAACAACAATCTACAGTCCGCCTCGGAACAGGAATACCTAGTTAAGAGGCCTGAATCCTTTGCTTCGTATTTCTTAAAATAGTTGCTAAAAAATTCTTTAAAGTCATGACAAATAAATAAAAAAGAACAAAATATAATTTGTTATATTCCTTGATGGGAAAAGGTAATTCTTGTGTTTTTGTAACCCACTTATAATTCGTCGCTCCATAAATACTTTTCTACTTTGGGATTGTTACCAGTAAACCAAAATATAAAATCAAATGAAAAAACTCATGTTAATATATTTTTGTGCGCGACGGGAGTCGAACCTAATAAGAACCGAAGTTATTATTCATAATATTAAAAGTGGATATTTATCAAAGCGTGGTACAAAACTTCAGAAAATATTGGCGGCAATAAATAATTTTAATAACGTTAAACATTTCCCGACCTCTTGGGGTTATGTTACGATTCCAGGAAGAAAGGATCTGAAATTCTGAAATAAATCCTTAAAATAAGTTATGAGTTTTTTACATCCATGTAGAATACGCAAGGTTGGTCACTGTACTATGGTATATGACCATTAGATGATAAACACGGGTTGAAATTTCAAAAACTACTTTTGAATACAATATTATTATACAATTATATTTTTGGAGATTTTCGCAGCCAAAAATATTAAAGTTTTTTTGTAGTTTTGGGGTATTATGCCGTATCTGTATTATAAGCTGTCCGAAACGTTCGCTAAAGAAAGAAGTAAAGCAACACGGCATAGTACTAAATAAATCAATCATTTTATTTTATTTGGTTTTACGCCAAGCCGGGCTTTCACATGAATTTTAAAAACAGAATATATCTGGTGAGCTACCGAAAATTATACAAACAAAAAATTAAAGCATGATATAAATATATTGAGAACTTAATAATTTGTTTTCCAGTTGAAAGCGGCCTGGTGTGTTGCTCGGAAGTGGTGAAGCATTTTAATAGCTAGCCCATTGTATTCAAGAAACATCTAGTGATTTGCACTTCGTCGGTATCCCGTAACCAACACTGCAGGAAGACAGGTTCCCCCAGTATTCGTACCTTTACCAGACAAGATTTGTGCTGCTTTTTTTACTCCATTTACATTCTTACGATTTGAATGCAGCATTCAGGAAATTCCCGTTTGCGTCTCGAATAATGGGATAGGACGGTGTACAGATATTTTGTTATTTTAAATGGTTAAATGGTTGTTAGTTTATTGTAAACACTCCATTATTGAAGTGGGGGAGATACTCAAATATCATAGTGATATACATATTATACTCCCAGTACTGCCCTTGTTAAAGACCACTATTTATTTGTAATGGATTTAGTCATGTTGGTGACATCTGAAGAGCCAGGTATTTTCCATCCTGCCTCTTCCCCGTCTTTGTTCTTCGTATCTCCCTTAAGCTTTACATTATACCTACCCAATTGTGAATGTCACGATCACACAGGTTTCAAACAGTTGTTACTCTCATGCTGTATTCACATAAAATGATACATAAAAATGGTTCTCATCATAAAAAAATTGGACGGAAATACTCTATTAAATTATTAACAAGTTTGAAACTCCAACGTTAACCAATCCAGAATTCACCCAGAGACCTTACTTTTAGATTTGCCACTTTGTTTAATTTTTCTGATTTCGCGTTTTCCCTTATCTCTATGAAAAAAATATTGTTTAATTTATTGTAATTAGGTGGTATCTACCGTTAGGAAATGAATATCACTCGACTTATTCGACAAAAAAGTTTTTAGTATTTCTGAATTTTAAATAGTCGACCCAATTCTTTAAACTGATTGTAAATATTTCCCCAGAAGAAATATTTTTGTTTGAAGATGGAATTTCGAAATATGTTCCAGTTTTTTTAAAGGTTGTATTCTTCTTTTCATGTGAAACTGAATCGTTTTTTTTGTATGTTGTAGGTGCGAAGTAGGTCAAAGTTATCGGTGAATGGATCGCAAGTAGTTAAGATAAAAATGAAGACAATAAGGAAATGCAATTTCTTGACAAAAGAATGAGTCCGTGCTCTTTTCATAGGATTTCAACTACAAATTAATGAATATCTATTTTTTATTCAAGATAAAGAAGTAGTCTTTATTTCAGTTGTCGTGAAGGTTTTTAATAAATTTTTCGAATTTTTACTAAAATTACCACCCAAAAAATAGTGATACAACGCTCCTCAAAAAACAATATGATTTCTTTTCCGAGTACGTAATTGTGTAGGGGTGTACTGAATGAACCAAAAATAATTTTATAAATACAGTTATAAAAAGAAGGTTGTCGAATAGAATCTACTAATGACTTATGAATTGCTGACCAGTGGCAGATCTTTCAAACTAAAACTTTCGATTTTATTTATGTGAACAGCCTCTTTGAAATAATAAAAAAACCAATATTTATTTTTTAGGAATAATTTGATAAAAAAAAATCCATTATTGTTCCACATTTTAACTACTGCCCAACTATTATTTTCTCATGTAATGACAGAGATCAAAAATCTTGTAAATTTTCCAAAATAAAGCAATAAGAAAAATACTAAGGCGAAATAGATTTTCGAAAGTTACTAAAATGTTAATGGAACTAAATTTGCACAGTGACACAGATAATGACACTGACCTTGAACGCGATGATATTTATACATAAAAATAAAACGACCTTCTACCAAAATATTCATCAAAAGAAATTTTTACACAACAAGAATATTCAAAGACATAATACAATAACTTAAGTTAATAACACAATAACTTAAGTTAATAATACAATTACTTAAGTTAATAACACAACAACTTTAGTTTATAACATAATAACTTCAGTTAATAACACAATAACTATAGTTAATAACACAATAACTATAGTTAATAACACAATAACTTAAATAAAATAAGAATATCAAAAAAGAACAATGCCAATACACAAAACAGTTTACTATTCAAGGGAAAACAATGTTATAATGCGCTGCTGGAAACCATAAAGTGTGCAACAATTAGTAGATTCAAGCCGGATTGTAGGAGTCACATTAATCAAAAGAAAACGCAATAAATAATGTATTATGTAATAATAATATATTCGATATACAAATGGCTAAAATAAAATTTAAAAAAATCATAACATTAAATATCCCGTCAGTTAGAATGTCAACGTATGATACTATATAAAGTCAAACTTTGAGGAATAGCTGAGAGCTTAAATGGTCAATAATTAGTAAGCAACTAAAACAAGTATCAAAGCTCACGTGAAACCTTAATATGCTTTAGTTTGGTCAGTCAGGTAGACCGAATTGTTGGTACAGAAACCTCTCGGCTTAATTATTTGGTTCCGAATTTCCGAATTAAACTTATGCCAATTACGAAGTTATTGAAGTAGCGGACCGTACAAGACTCCAGAGATATTATTCCATAATTTATAAGATTAAAGCATTTACTTGTATAAAATGATAAGAGTTAATATTTATGGGTGAAACTTTAGAGAGATATTTTTTTCAAGTGTCGTTTTTCATGTTTATAGGCTTTGTTTTTATTTATTTTACTGTATACTTATTTGATATTCTTTCTGTCTAAGTTTCAGCGTTATAAAGTTAGATATTTGTTTGTGGCTGTTTTACTTTTAAAAACAAAAAGTGGCTAATACTGGTAAAATGGGTTTTAAAGAAAATTAAAAAGTAACGTTTTGGTATATCTGTATTCACTGAAGTTGTTATTATGAAATAACTTCAGTAATGTGCAAAGACGCCAACCGAAACCGGTTCACAACACAAATTTTACAATACTGATTTCATGGTTAAGTAATTTTACTAGTATTCGTGTTTGAATATGGCCTTTCGTTATTTACTAGATAATAATTAACTTAAAATGAGCATGTCAAAAATGGAATCCCCAATTGGGGTATTGGGGTATTTTGTGAGGCTTCAGGTAGTGGGGAGGGAAAAGAGATGCGGAGGAGGATGGTGGGTAAGTACCTGGCTATTCAAATCTGATCAATACACACAGCTAAAGTCATTTCAAGCAACGCTTCAATTCTGAATGGTGTTCTAACAACAAGGCGATACTGGTAGTATCTTCCATTCTGGAACGCCTCGAAAATTTACTATGTACTATTCTAAATGAGTAAACTGTGATTTAACAGAAATTAACGATTAACAAATTAGCCGACGGGATTTAAACGCCCGACCACAGAGATAAATATAAAGAATATAAGTACATGTCATAATAACAATAGGTAACAACAAACCGGTACAAACAGTTAAGCCTTTCGTATGAAAGGAAACAATATTATTAAAATATAGCATTTCGACAGTGACAGGACAAGAAGTGAAGAAGTGCGAAAAGCAACATCATTAAACTGAGCATGGAATCTAGAATTTTATTTATTGGGCATACGATACACGAGTCGCCAGTTCTTTTGATAACTTATTAGTCATTTTTGGCAGACCTTCACATACAATAATTATATTTACTCAGTTTGTGGATAACATCAATAATACATATTATTTGAAAACTCCACTTTATTTCAGTACAAAGAGTAAAACCCACTTGTTTTTGTATGCCGCAATCAAATAGGATTAAAAAATATCCGGAAGGCTTTTTATATCCAGTAAACACCCCCTATACTATAGGGGTGTTTAAAATCGAGAACACTATAGGGCCTATAGTGTTCTCAATTGTATTGCTTTAAGCGGTTATAAAAATACGGTGCACGGTGAAAAATGCTCATGATTATTCACAGATAATTTGAACAGTATATGGTAGTTTGTTTTGTTTTCTTTTATGCAAGAAAATATGCAACTAGATTTTCTATTATTTATTTTATTTATTTATTTATATTGGGTTTTTACAGACGATCTCACTTACGTGAGAACAATTCAGTTATAAAAACTCAGTGAATATACAAATACGCATACAAAGACACATTAATTCTCATATACCTAAATAAAGATTAAAATATAAAACAAATAAAAATAAAAATAATTATGAAATACAAATATTACAGAAAAGTAAGAGACGCAAGTAATACATAATATATTATAATCAGTGCAACAAATTATTCAACAAGAGCAGATTTTTTTTTTTGAATCCATACAAATTATCGAAAAAAATATCTACTTCAGCACACTCAATCTTATTATACAGTCTACACATTTGGGTCAGAGGGCTAAAGTAGGCGATATTATTTTTGAAATTATTCAGGTGAAAAATGCTATGGTGTCTTAAACAATGGGAATTGGGGACATTTATTTCAATATTGCTAAGACATAGTGAAGTATCAAGATGGCCGTGGATAATTTTATGCAAACATATTAGGTCAGTCAATTGCCTTCTTATTTTAAGTGTATTAATCTTAAATTAATCACGACGTGCGTCGTATGATCAAAGATGATCATATAGTCCATATTTGAAAGATAATAGTCTAAGCAATTTTTTTTAACCGATTCAATTATGTTTTCATACTTGAAATAATGTGGATTCCAAATAGTGCTTTCTTATTCAAGTTTACTTCTAACTAAGGTAAAGTAAAGGGTTAGAATTGACTGAGGATCTTTGAAAGGTTTAGTTATTCTGTGTAATGTCATTAATGTGTAAATGAAATATGATTTTAGAATCAAGAGTAATTCCTAGATCTCTTATAGAAGACACTTTCTTAAGAATAATCTTATTAATGAAATAGGAAAAATTCTTTATAACCTTATTTCGAGTAAAGTTTAAAATGTAACATTTTTACATTTAAATTCATATCATTGACAGTACGCCTGTTATTTAAGATATCGAGATCCCTTTGAAGCACTAGATGATCGGTAACAGACTTAATTTTACGAAAAATTTTAAGATCATCGGCGAAAAAAGCATAATCACAGTTTAATTTCGATCCAAGGTCATTAATAAATATAAGAAAAAGCAGGGGGCCAAGATTTGACCTCTGTGGTACTCCAGAAGTTACAACTATAGGGGATGATTTGTATCCGTTAATAAGCACTAGTTGTGATCTATTATATAAATATGATTTCATCCAGCGCAATAAGTCTCCATGCATTCCTATTTGTTCTAGTTTCTTTAGTAAGATGAAATGGTTAACTTTATCAAAAGCTTTTTGGAAATCAGTATAAATTGCGTCTACTTGCAATCTTTCATTAAAAGAATTACACGCATAATTACAAAATTCCAAGCGATTTAAGTTGATAGATCTATGAGGAACAAATCCACGTTGCCTGGTGCAGAGAATAGGCTTAAAATGTGAAAAAATATTTTTGTATTTCAACGATTCAAAAACCTTGGCAAAACATGACAGTATACTAATTGGTCTGTAGTTTTTTATCAAAGATTGGTCACCTGATTTGAAAGCTGGTACCACATGTGCTTCTTTCCAAAAGTCAGGAAAAGTTCCCGTAGTTAAAAAAGCATTTAAGATAATGAACAGAGGTAAACATAAAAAATCTGCACAGCAACTGACAAAGAATGGAGGAATCAGGTCCAGGACATTTACTCGAGTCTATTTTACTCAAAAAATATTTTATTTCATCTGCACTAATATGTATTATACCTAGGTTGCTTTGGTTGTGCTCAGTAATGTTTGGCATTGAATCAGTAGATGATTTTAAATTAGTGTAAACAGATGACAAATATTTAGAGAATATGTTTGCTATGTGTTCTAAATCATTTGCGGAAATATCATCAAGGTGCATTATTTTAGGAATGCAATTGGTTTTTCGTAATAATTTTGAGTATGACCAGAATACCTTTATGTATCATGCAGACCACTTTCAACCGAGTTAATGTATGATTTACAACATTTTGCATATTTTTTACTATTTTTCTTAAATTAGAGAATTCTCGATAATCTGAAGCATCATTATGTCTTTTTTACCTAAGTCTAGCCTTGTTTTTTTCTTAAAAAGAGCAATTATTGCTGATTTAACCAGACAGGATATTGATTTTTTGATTTAACAACATTTTTCATAAAAATTTCATCAATTATTTCCCACAATTTTTCATACAACAAGAGAACCATGAAACAAGAGAATCATTTATTTCTGTATCATTGTATCAGAACTTAGTTTAAGCAACTGAAAAAAACAATGCTTAGGTGTATATAATTTGTGATCTACGGTACCATTAAAAAACAAAACACCTTTGAAAATTGATGATAAAACTAATCTACCCTTTTTTTATTTTTATATTTACTCCACACAGGAGGCCCTGAAGAAAATAATTTCCCTCAGGGCCTATGTCATTTTTGGGGATGCTGTGTGAAGGGTCTTTTTGTGGAGAGGAAGGAGTGAACATGGGTCTTGAAGAGTCCCATGTTGTAGGAGGGAGGAAACACAGAGGCCGGCAGTTCGTTCCACAGCCGAGCTGTTGAACTGAAGAATGAATCGTAGAAGCGACCCGTTCTCATGTGACAAGTGTCAACTGAACTTGATTTGAGATTTTCACGACCAAAATTATTACATGGAATTGTTTTTGGGGTTTAACCTATAACTACAACCTAACCTAACTAGAGTTGAGGCGTATTTATCGTACCCAGTAAAAGTACCCGGTATTTCCATGCGATACTTTGTACTTGTGACAGATCTCTAAAATACCTGGTTCCAAAATACTCATGAGTATTTTATACCGGGATCAAATATTTTTAAAAGGTACTTTTACCAGGTATTTTTGGTAGGTATTTTTGACAAGTATTTTTAACAGGTATTTTTGATGCTTATTTTTAGTAGGTATTTTTAATGGGTATTTTCAGTAGGTATTTTTGATAGGTATTTTCGATGGGTATTTTTGATGGGTATTTTGGATGGGTATTTTTGATGGGTATTTCTAGTAGGTATTTGTGATAGGTATTTTCGATGGGTATTTTCGATGAGTATTTTTTGTTGGGTATTTTTAGTAGGTATTTTCTTGATCGGTAGTATTTGTGACTGATATTTTATCTGATATTTAGCGACGGGAAAAAAGTGGGGAATTTTTTCGAAACGGAATTCCGTAGCTTCCCCCCCCCCATATGGATTTTGAAAAATTATTGTGGGGAATCACATATGATGATTTTTCCTGTGCGGAATTTTTCTTCAGCGAAGTTCTGTAACAACCCCCCCCACATGGATTTAAAAAAAAAATTCGTTTTTTGTGGGGAGTACTTATTTTGAAATTTTTTCCGGGGAATTACGGTTTATAGTAATTCTCTAACAACCCCTCCCCCCTGGATTTCAAATATTCCGTGGGGAGTATTCATTTTGAAAATTTTTTGTGGGGAATAATGTTTTTCAGAAAGTCTCTAACAACCCCCCCCCCCCCCACCCCCCCACGGATTTCGAATAATAAAACGGGGAATCAAGAGAATATTTGTGGGGAATATGTCGGCAGAATTTATCAGGTATTTTTTTGTACCTGTACTCATTAAACCTATTAACGAAAAGTACTCATAGGACCCACCTCTAAGCCTAACCTAACCTAACCTGTTTTTTTTTCACTTACCATTTCCTGTATTCTGAATTTAATTATTTCTTTTATATTCTCAATATATAATTATTCAATTTAAAAAAATACATATTTATTAACAAGTTCTGCTGTCTTATTTTGAATACGCTTTTTTAGATGCGGTCGTAGATTTTTCTTTTTCATACTATCGTTTGACAATCGCTTGTATTATCTTCAATAGTGATTTTAAAAAAAAAATTATATTCTGTTTTATACGTCTACTGTGATCTACACCTAATTAAACTAAAATGCCAATTTTCATACGATATTTTAAATTGGGAGATACCGGTTGAGGGAATCCCTTTGTCCTCCCCAGACGAACTCTCTCAACCCATTACCTTGCAACGCAGTGGGAGGGATAGATTTTAACGTCCGTCACTGCTGGACATATTATTCATACCCCTCACACAGCATCCCCAAAGATGACATAGACTTTATGGGAAATCATTTTCTTTAGGACCTTCTTGCGGCTGATAGGGTCGTTAGGGGGAGAAGTTTACTAAAGAAATCTTCCCTTACTCTTATGTTGCTCGTAGCTATCGGGATTACCATTCATTGCACAAGTCGGCCAGGGCGGTGAGTTCTGCACCACTAATTAATCTGGTAACGTATTTACTCTCCAGAGTTAAAAAAATCACCTCAATTTTGCATTAATTGACTAAATTAATAACGGCAAATTTCTCATGTAAAATTTTCTGCTATATTTGTGTACCCATTGAAATTGTTTAAAATGACATTCAATGCAGATTCAAAACTTGGAATAAAATGTAATATGAATTTACACAATATTTTTAGCCCTAAAGTAAATTGTTGCATAATATTAGTTTGAATAATATAAAGGAAAACGTATTGTTTGTAAGTTTTTCCATACTATTGTACGAGGCTCTTTGTTCTATCGGCTCAGCCTTCGGATGCAACTTGGAACTTTGGATAACTTGTAATTTGCAAGTTAAAACAACTACACATAACAAGTTTACTAGAAACTTAAGTATCGTAGATCAATAGGTCTGGAATACAATGGAGTCAGTGTAGATTGGTATTACATTATGTGAACTTTCAAGAGATAACACTAGATGGGTAAAGAATATAAACAAAACAATAAACTTACTAAACACAAAGTAAACTAGAACAACAACGTAGTTTTGTGCGTACTGAAAGAAAGGTAATAATTTTTTTGTGAATTTTCTGACTATTTCGCTGTACTAAAATACTTCTTCAAATTTTGCAATTTCACTTTGTGGCACCATTTTATTAATAAAATAATTAAAACACTTTGTTTTTTCCACGATGTTTGAGAACGATGTTTCGAGAACATCGTTCTCGAAACATGTTGACTTTATATAAAAAATAAAGATTATCGTGGTAAAAACAAAGTGTTTTAATTATTTTATTAATGGTATAAATATAATTTATTAAACCAGCCATTGTGAGACATCGTTTCAAAAGGAACAGCCATGGGCTTTCTAACATAAATATGAATTCGAATGACAACCGCAGTGCCAAAGGGAACTGTTACGATTCTGAATTAATTGTAATTTTTCGACATTCGCTGTGAAGAAAAAGAAAATTGTTTTACTGCATATAATAATAATAATATTTGGCTAATTCATATAGCGCCGTTTAAGCGAAAAATAACCTCACTGTGCAGGAGTTAACGAATTAGAATTCGATTACCTACAATAATTATAATAGCAAATGCAGTAAGTCAGACATTTGTGTTCACAATTTATTTATTTCTTCATATTTTTTCTATATATAAGAAAATACCAGTACTTGATAATCGCTCATTATTTATTTTTAATTTTACCTGGTTTTTCGCCCAGCTGGACTTTTCCATGGATTATACGAACAGAATATACCTACCTAGTGAGCTATTGAAAATAATAAACAATGTTCTTAAAGCACGAAATAACGTTGAACTGTTAAACTGAAAATAAATCAATATTAATAAAAAAAATAATTGTAAAATATAGTATTGTTCTAACGCTACTATAATTTATAGGATCAACAAATTACTGGTCTAGATTACGCTTAGTTCTATAAATGGTGTCAGTAAATACTCGTACCCCCAAATTTGTTTCCTAGATCATGCATCCTATTGGTTAGTGAGTGAGTCTGATAGTTTTATTTTGTCTTGTGTTCATAGTCGGTACATTAAATGTAATAGTGGAGACGATGGCAGAGCTTATTGTGTTGATAATAACTCTGTATAATACAACCAGATCCAACATAAATTATAGTAATAATTAATAATATTGAATCGCTCTTTCGATCAAAAACAGATTGTGACAGAATTGAAATAATTTAAGTTTAAAAATTATTAAAACTGCTTAAACTTAGCGAGTCAATACTTGTAAATTTCAAATAAAATGTACATATCAAGTGCCTTGTGGTTTATTTTACAAAAAGCGATCCAGGAAAATATATAAATTCACCAAGAAATATGTGTACGAAGCATTGTACACATCCCGAGTGCCACGTTTAACGCTTGATGTCAAATGTCTCACGGGTTAAAGCGAGTTTCCATAATTTATGTTTTCCAAGCAATTTTCAAGTCAAACTTGGAGAAATAAAGGAAATTGTATGCATTGCAAATTGGAGCGTAAGTAACGTATCTTGAACTGGGTGTTCCGGAATGTGTTTTGCATAGCTAGTGGAGGATACACATAAATACTGAAACTTCGATATATCAAATGGTCCTGCATATTTATATTACATTTTGAAATTCAAATTAGGGGAAACTAAAAAAGAACGCAAGAATAGAAAGATAAAATATTTCTTAGTTCAATTTTAAATGTGTGTTCTCGGTGTTGTTAGACTTGATACCAGGTCATATTTATATGTAAAATACAAAAAAATTAAATTAAGGCGATGCACTACGTTGTGTAATATTTTGAATCGAGCCGCTATCAATAACACCCCTTACGTAGATGGCGGTAAGGTTTAAATTCCCGCTTAACACCATCCGCCTGTTTTGATTTATGCAAGAAAAAAACATGGCCAAAAAGTGCCTTTTATTTTATTTTGTGGATGTTCAGGCATAAATATTTAATTTTTTTCCGATCATTTTATAAATAACTTAATTTTCCACACTATACAATAAAATCATAACAGAAAATGGGTTCGTAAGTAGGAGATTTTGAACTTTAAAGCAGTTTTCATTGGCCCTATATATTATTTTTTTTATGGGCTTATAAAAAGACTTATCTAAAAAAAACTCGATTATTTCTTACTAGATTAGTATTTAATTAAAGCATTTGAAACATTTTTAGGCGACCAAATTTTCAAACCAAAAACACGTGATTTTGCATGACTACGTATGGCATCGCCTTAAAGGATTCTTTTTTTAAATGAAGTAAATAAAGTGTTTTATTTCATGGCTTCTATTTTTTACGAATGTGATTTTTTCCACGCATAAAATCTTTTAAAATCGAGTTGTCCCACAAAGTGTAATAGTACTTTTAGCAGGTATAATTTTATTCTGACATTCACAAATCACGAAAAGAGCGTGATTTACTGAATTATATGTTTTTGACAGTTGTGCTGAAAACAAATTATATATATTTTTATACCTCTCGTTCTTCGAATTTTGACATTCGAAGAAAAGTAAGAACATAATATATTTATAAACGACCTTGGAAAAAGTTAAATAACTTTGTATCTTATCTATTTATCCGACTTATCATTTATGTTAAAAATTTTAAATGGTAGTGTAGACAACCTTGATTTAATTAACCTCATTGAATTTCATGTACCCATAAGAGCTACTCGTTCCGAAACCCTGTTTAATTGTAACAATTCCAAGACTGAGCATTTCAAACACTCGCTTTAGGTACGCAGATTTAGCGGATCTGTTTAACTGCACAGAAGCTAGGCACAAAAAGGCTATACTATCATATCTTATAAATCATTACGTAAGTCTACTCACACTTGTTGATAATATTTTGCATGTACTTGTATCTCCTTCTTATTAATTTTATACTTTCCGTCGTCATTTTAGGATCAAATGCCACAGTTAATTGTTATTCTGTGACATAAATTATGGTGAATGGTATATTTTAACCGTCTATATTCAATAAATAAATAAATATATCAAGAAATCCGTGAATAATTACTACATTTCAACAATAATTCCTTTAGAATCTCGTTAATAATCTTATTAAAAGTTTGAAGTCTCTTCATGGTTGTGACGGGTAACTTATTATTAATTAATAGTCTATTAAGTAATTAAATTAATATGACCACACGAGCGCTTGAGGTTTTTACGATCTTCCTACCACCTTAATTTTCTTTCTATTATAACGTTACGTACATAGAATAATTATTATTCTGCGTACACTCTGTGTAAACGGTCGCCCGCTCTGCCACCAAGACATTGTACTAGCTAAGTGCTGACTTGTTTTATTTTTATTTATTTAAATGTTAAATATGTAGAATGAAATTTAGTAAAAATAATTAATTTTTATTTTTTATAATATTGTTATTGTGTTTTTAAAAATAGTTTATTTTTTAAAAAGTTCTGCTGTGTAATTATTACTACCCGTGACAGCTGTTTCGCCCTCTGAAGGCATTATCAAACTTCACAGGGCGAAACAGCTGTCACGCGTAATAATAATTACACAGCAGAACTAGTTTAAAAATATACTGTTTTTATAAACCCAATAACAATATCATTGAATTTATAAAAAATAAAAATTAAAGTGGAGTTCTACAAATTAAACTTGAAAACAATAAATAAAATAACGAAAATAATCTCTAAACGGTTGCTTTTATTGCATGAGGGGTTTATAATTATCAATCACAAAGTTGTCAATGGTCAGTGATTTACACCATACCAAGGGCAAAGGGGGAGTTTCAAACATATCACAACGCGACTTTTTTACAAACCGCACAAGAGTCACAACCGTCTCGAGCCAGTTAGAATATTGTATCGCCAATCGAGGTATGTTGTGAGGCTGAAGGTTGCGGAAGGGGAAGGAGATGAGAAAAGGGAAGGTGGGGATGTACCTGGCTATTCAGATCTTGTCACAAAAGACGTTCAAAACCATTTCAAACAACGTTTCAAATCTGAATGGTGGTCTTACACCATGGCAACACTGAGAGTATCTTCCACTCTTGAACGTGCCACAAATACTTTATTTAATATTTTCAATGAGTAAATTGTGAAATAACACAAATGAATCAAATAAAAGTTAATTGCGCATGCCGGGATTTGAACCCGCGACCTCCAGCTTTACGGGCCTAAAATCTAAATCCAATTACTTTTACCGTCGCGTCATTGGGAACATGGTGGGTCATTAATTGGGATCAAAGATCCCAATTAAAAAAATATATATATATATATTTTATTTTTTATTTTATAGATTTTTAATTATAATATACACAACAACATGATACAAATATAAGCAACACAAAGACGGTCATAAAATACATTAACATAAGTGCACAAGTAATGGAAAAACCGCCAGATAATTATGTAGACTAATGGGTTATATCAATAAATTTTTTAATTTCTAGAAATTAAAAAAACTGTAAAAACCAAAAGTCAGATACTTAATAATCAATTAGACATATCAAGTAGTCCAATATTAGGTCTGTTTCCAATAAACCCATAAAAAAATCCCAGTTCTCCTTACCTCCTTACCACCATGCCAGTTGATGCTTTGTTTCTCCCGATTTATTGATATAACCCATTAGTCTACATAATTATCTAGCGGTTTTTCCATTACTTGTACACTTATGTTAATGTATTTTATGACCGTCTTTGTGTTGCTTATATTTGTATCATGTTGTCTCCCTCTATATTTTTTTATATATATACACACATTATGTACTTCTTGTTTAGTATTAATTTGTACCCTGATGATGCTTAAGTAAAGCGAAACCGGTCGGTTCTTAAATTAATAAATATCGTTGTTTTAAAACAAAAAAGTATTTTATTTTATTAGATATCTTTTTAGTTGATTTTATATCGGTGCTCAATGCGTTGTTATTTTAGGGGCGATGAACCAGAATAATTGTCGTTGAGCGAATGTGGTTCTAGATTTTGGGACCTCGCATCCCAGGTTTGCTGAAAAGCAGGTGTGTACTTGATGTTGTGGAGCCACCAGCTGGTTATTTTTACGTATGTATGATAAGCTTGTCTTAGTGAATAGTTGGCGAATATTTAAGACCCTGATTTTAGCAAATAGTACATTGGAGGGGTGGGCAGATTGGCATTTAAATTTAATTCTCAGTATTAGTTTTTATACTGTAATTATTGGATTAGTGATGGATTCAGCACAACCGCCCCATCCCATAAAACCATATGTTGCGTTGGATTAATAAAGAGCAAAATATACCCAAATATACACAGTTTGTAGGTCTAAGATGGATCTAAGAGAACAAAATATATGGCAGAGCCTACAAAGTCTTTTTACTGTGTCACTGATATGTGCTTCCCAACGTAGTTGGTCATCTATGATTATTAATATATATAAAGAAAACTATTTTAAACTTTTTCCACTTGTTTTTATTTGACCGTGACCGGTTTCAGCCTGTTAGGGCCATCTTCAGACTGGTACCAATATTCTATTAATATTCTATTCATATATATACTATTCATATTATACTATTCATATTATGATTATTCCCAAATATTTAATTTCCTTTGATGATTTAAGTTTAGTACACGTGCAATTAATATTTGGTGAGATTTTGGGCGAGTGTATATTGAGTGAACATTAGTGAATTATTGGTTTAGGGCAGCTGCTGGGAAAATTATGTTTCCGTGTGGAAAATGATATATTGTATTTTGTAGATATTAAGTGTGAGGAGGTTTGCATCTAGCCAATATTTAATTTTAATTAGGCCAATATTAGTTTTGTTAGTAACTGATTGCCATGTTTCATCTTTAAATATTAAGACTGTATCATCGGCAAATGTTAAAATCTTACCTTCAATATCTATCGTACATAATGAGTTGATGTATATAAGAAATAGAATTGGTCCTGGTACACTGCCTTGAAGCTCACCGTAGGACATTGATAATTTTTTGCTTATATGTATTGTGTCAGAGTGGACAAGAATTTGTTGAGTTCGGTTTGTTAGATAGTTTCTTTTATGAAGCATAAGACACATAAAATAGAAAAAAGATCCTTTGATTCCAGATACTCCAGTTTTACCTAGACTGGAGGATCTGAGTTCGAGTCCCAGTTAAGACCGTTTCCTTTTTATTTGAAAATATTAAACAGACAGTTACAGAAAAATATGACGGTCATTACTGGGTTTCAAACCCAGATCCTCGCCTAATGCGACCGTTCCCTTTTTTTTTAAACATGAAACAGACAGTCACATAAAAATATAACGGTCACAACTGGGACTCAAACCTAGATCCACTAGACTAGACTAGTGGATCTAGATTCGAGTCCTAATGCGATTATTCCTTCTTTACTTGAAAATATAAAACAAACAGTCACAAAATAAGATAACGGTCACAACTGGGACTCAAACTAGAATCTAACCCTCTAGACTAGAATATTGGTTCTAGATTCAAGTCCTAATGCGACCTTTTTTATTATTTGTGTCTGCTGTTTCATGTTTCCGTTGAAGTTGTTGATATTATCTTCTTAAATTTCCCGATGATGTTTATCAGCTTCTTTTAGACCCATAAGCTAATTGAATTGAATATATCATCCTATCTATCTTTCTTTTCGAGGATGCGTCTATGAATAAACATTTCAGAAGCATGTGTCATCCAAATTGAACGATAAATACTCAATAATCGCTCACAATGAATAAAAATATTATTTGTCACGACTACCCGCATCTTTTTATATTTATCGCGTTACATTCGAATGTGATTTGTTTGGGGTATCGGCAAGGGTGTTTGGAGCCAGGGTGAAATATGCTTAGACATGAATATCAATAGTTTATTCCTTCACGAGTAGGTATGTGTTATCCTCGTCTTATACAGGATGTAAGACATTTGGATAGTTAAAAAATATAATTCAAAAACTAGTTTTTTGTTGTACGTCAAGCGACTATGAATTGGGAGGTCGCAGGTTAAAATCCTAGCGAGCGCAAATTAAGTTTATGATATGAATACGTGTTATTACATTTTTATTAATAAGAAAAAAAAATCCTATTGTTAATATGTGGCATAGAGGTATCTAGATCGGTAGATTCTTTCAGTATCACCATGGTGGAACCATTCAGGTTCAAAACGCCGCTTGAAATGGCTTTGGTCATATTTGGCGACCATATATGAATCTTTTTCTCAACCTTCATCTTCCCGATCTTCTTTGTATGTGATGAGGTGTAATATTCCTACTAACTAGATGTAATAGAAATGGAATTTTTTATCAAGCTTGTCCATTTTACTGTAGAAGTGAAATATAATTAAACTTTGATAAAAACATCGAATAAAATAACAGGTTTTCAGAAAGCAGAAGAATCCGCCATATTGTCTACCAGTGTTGACGTATTTTGACAGCTGCTTCAATTTACCTAGCTTTAACAATCATAATACTAGAAAATCAAACTAAAAAAGTGGTTAACTCGTCTAATCAGGATAGTGCGCGTCGGGACAGTGAATTTTTTATCCCACAAATTATCTCGCTAAGGCGGATTACTCGTTATTATTCTGGTGTTTGTACCACAAAATACAATTTAGTGCAAAAGTGACTCAATCATTATATAAACACAAAAAACCTATCCCAAAGGCGTTTTTAGCGTCACAAAGGCTCTGCCATCTCTCATACAAGAAACAAGCATTGTGTCGTTTTTTTTTTCTTTTCTTTTTGTGTGAAACTTTGAAAAACTACCTTTAAAATGAATACACTGTGCTCCATCTGTAAAAAAAACATTGACACCCCGTCAGACTTCATCTCATGTTGTATCTGCGACGATAATTACCACTTCATTTGTGCCGATATCGCAGAGACCTCACGGCGAGGAACTAAGATTTTACAGTGGCGATGCAAACTTTGCACAAAAACACAAAAAAACTCAAAAAAAAATACGTCTGAAAAAAATCAAGAACTGACATCTATCGAGAAACCTAATAAACAACCTTCATCAACACCAAAATCTACAATTGCCGCCTCACCATACGCCAGTGTGAACTTACCACCAACAACCACAGATGGCACTAGTAATCTGACAATCGATCTATTTTTAACTGAATTCGCAAATTTCAAAGACTCAGTTAATGAATCTGTTGGAAAAAAATACGATGCAATCCTGCTCCAAAATAATGAAATATTAAAAACCATTCAAAACATATCTCAACAGCAAGAAGATTTAAAATATCGAATAAATAATTTGGAAAAACTACATGAACAAGTAAACTCAGCCTTAAATTCAAGACTTGAGATCTTAGAAAAAAAAAGCGAAAAAAATAAAGAAAATGAAATAAAAATTTGTCTCTTGACAGAACGAAATGAAGACCTAGAAAAAAGAATAATAGCGATCGAGATTGACCAAGAAAACAGGAACAGACGAATCAACAATACTTGTTTGGAACTTCGAGGGCTTCCAGAATTCAAAGAGGAAACATCACAAACCTTAAAAGACATTATATTCAACACCAGTAAAATAGTAGACTGCCAACTAAATACAAATGATATTTATAACATATATAGAGTATCACAAAGAAACAAAAATATTCCTCCAACAGTTAAACCTAGGTCAGTGGTAATTAATTTTAATTCAATACCGTTAAAAGAGGAGCTCCTTAATGCTATAAAAAAATATAACAGGTCTTGCGAAAAGATTGGGGACAAACTAAACACGGGAACAATCGGATTGTCTGGCCCAATTACACCCATATACGTCTCAGAACTCCTCACATCTAAAGGCAAACGGCTTTGGTATCTAGCTCGCCAACGTGCGGCTGAATGTAAATATAGGTACGTCTGGACGAAAGCAGGTCTAATCTACATGAAAAAAGATGACTCTTCTCGACCTATATTAATAGACTCAGAACAAGCTATACCGAAGCTCTGACTACCTGCTCTTTATTCTGATTATCATGATAAAACTACTGACTACCGCTTTATATCGCCATTTCATACTCTACTACATAACAGCACTATATTATATGAACACCTAGGTTTTTGCATAACTCCAATTTGTACTGGAAAAACTTTAATTTTAATCTTTATTCTCTCTAGAATGGTAACTACACTTATTATAAGATTATTATTTGATTTATTAGTAATATTACTAATAATTCGGCAGAAGAGAACTCTAATCAACATATTTTACATAACCCAGATATTACTTATTTTTCATACTTATACTACTTTCTACTGTATTTTGAAAGAGAAAATGCCACACACCAACTACATACGTTATTTATTTCCTGGACTTTATTTCAGATATTATTTCTTACTCATATATACTTTATTTCTCCTAATTACATCATTTTGTTTACAGTTTTGTCGCTACATATTTCGTACTACAAGTATTTATATGATAATAAAATACTGTTTTAAAACTTTACCCAGAAAACAACAATTAATTTTTGAATTCTAATGGTAATAAACGATCTACAACATGAAATCGATAGTATCTTAGTGCCAAATACTGAAATAATTTTTGAAAACATTAACAAAATTATGCAATTTAATTGGGAATCTAATAGGATTAATATTGTTCATCAAAATATTAGAACGATGGGAAACTTGGATGATTTTCTTATATCTTTGGAAGAAATAAAAGCTGTGGTAAAGTTCCATGTACTAATTCTTACTGAATGCAGGTTAAATGATTCATACATAGCCAAACAAATTTCAGGCTATAACGAATACCATACAACAACGCATATTAACCAAAATAGTGGAGTAGTAGTATATATCGACAACACACTAAATTCCTTAGTACAAGAAATAAACATAAATCAGTGTAATTGTTTAAAAATCAACATTAATGAAAATTTAGGTATCCTAGCTATCTACCGATCACCATCATTCAATGACATCCAAGATTTCCTGGAAAATCTTATTGGTGAGTTAAAAAAAACTAAGGATTATGCACAATATGTACTGATCGGGGACATGAATATAAATACTATAGGAGAAGTATTGCATAGGCAGTCCGATGACTACTTATGTGCTATGGCTGAAAATAACTTTATTTCCAATATTAATTCTCCAACTAGGGTACAAGGTAGCTCAAGCTCATGTTTGGATCATATATATACCAGAAATATAACAAATTCAAATGCATTTATAATACATAATACAATCACTGATCATTACACCACTGCAATCAGTATCCCAAACTCAACACCCAAAAAACATAAAATTAAGCACAAACAGATTATCGATTATGAGGCTTTATTAAATGATCTTAATAATAAAAATTGGGAATATGTTTATAAAGAGACTGAAGTTAACAATGCTCTAAACTATTTTATTAATGAAATCAATACATTCATAACAAAACACACAATAACTAAACGCATTCCATATAGTAAAATACATCTCACACCATGGATTACCAACGGCATTGTTAAATCTATACACAAAAGAAATCACCTTCATAAAATAGCTAAACGAGACCCATTGAACGATACTAAACAGCAAAACTATTACCGATACCGTAATATTTGCAAAACCGTTATTCGCAAATGTAAAGAGCGTTATTATAAATTCTTACTTGATAAGGATAATTCCAGCAAAAACATGTGGAATGTTGTCAGAGACATAACTAAAAGTAAAAGAAATACCAATGCATCTGTAACTGAATTAAATACCGGAAATTTGATTATAACTGACAATCAATCAATTGCATGTCATACTAATCAATATTTTGCATCTGTTGGATCAAATCTAGCAAAAAAAATTTTATTAGAAACCCAGAAAACGGAAGACTCTTTAGCATCGACAATTGAAACAAAGGAACAATCTTTTTCATTTAATATTAAACCAACTACTGTAGAAGAGGTCTTAAAAATAATCAGCAGCCTTAATACTACACATGCAAAGGGTCCAGATAGTCTAAATACACAAATACTAAAAAAAATTAAAAATCAGATTTCTGCTCCGCTATCATATATTTACAACTTAAGTTTTGCATCAGGAATATTTCCTGATCACTTCAAAAAATCAATAATTGTCCCAATTCACAAAAGTGGACCTAAATCTCTTGTAGAAAACTATAGGCCAATATCACTATTAAGCGCGATATCCAAAGTCATTGAAAAGCTTTTCAAAACTAGGTTAAACGAATATGTGGAGAAACATAACATTCTAAGTCCTAACCAATACGGCTTTCGGTCGGGTAAGGGAACGGATGATGCCATCGCATGTCTTACTGAAACTATTGCAGGGAATATGAACCGTGGCAAGAAAACTATTGCCCTTTTCCTGGACCTGGCCAAGGCATTTGACACTATATCTCATAAAATTCTTTTACAGAGACTTAGAAATATAGGAATAAAGGAAAAAGCTTTTCAATGGATAGAAAGTTATATATCTAATAGATTTCAACAAACCAGAATTAACGAGGCTATTAGCACTTCACTAAAATACACTTTTGGGGTACCACAAGGAAGTACACTTGGGCCCCTTCTCTTTATTATATACATAAACGAACTTTGTAACCAACACATTGGTGGCAAAATTATCACGTTCGCTGACGATACAGTTATTTTGTTTGAAGGAGATGATTGGAAACAAACACACCACCTTGCGAACACAGGTATAAACAGAGTAAAACAGTGGCTGGACAGTAATTTGCTTACACTAAACATACAAAAAACAAAATATCTCACATTTAGCGCTACCCTTGCAGGTCAACCCAAAACACCTCATCACCTCACAATACATAATATTAAGTGTAGCCTTGGAAATAATAACCATACTTGTAAATGCGAAACCCTTGAATGTGTAAAATCTATTAAATATTTAGGTATAATAGTGGATAACCATCTTAAATGGAAACAACAAATTGAAAACACAGCTAATAAAGTGCGCAAGCTTATTTATATATTTATAGCATTGCGGGAAATTATAAAAACTCAAGACATTAAAAAAATATACTACGGGCTCTGTAACTCCGTCATAACCTACGGTTGCATTGGATGGGGTGGAACAGGATTAACAATATTATACCCGCTACTGAAGGCACAGAAATCCATTCTACGCGTCATTATGAAGAAACCCTTCAGATACTCGAGCGACGCTCTCTTCAAGGAGTTTAATGTGCTTGATGTTCGACAGTGTTACATAAAAAAAATAACAATCTGCGTCCACAAAAATAAAAACAAAACGATAACAGTCGATCATAATCATCAAACCAGAAGTAAGAGCAGAAACGACCTTTCTATTCCAACTAGCAATACTGCGGCTTATCAAAAAGTTTTCTCATACCTGGGACCAAAAATATACAACAAAATCCCTTATCAATTTAAACTGTGTGAATTATCAGCCTTCGGTACTAAAATTACTAAATGGTTATTAGACTTAGGTAGGACAGATTCCGAAAAATTATTAAAAAACGTAGTCTGAGTTGATTTCTTCGATTTTGTATTTTGTATTTACCTAAAAAATATTTTTTTTATTTTTCTTTCTTACATTGATATATTATATTTTTATTTTATATTTTACATGTACCTATCTGGATTTTATTGTTTATTACTGCTAAATTGTATTTTCCTAAAAAAATATTTTCTTTCTATTTTTCTTTCTTACATTTATATGTTATATTTTTATTTTATTTTTATAGTTTACATGTACCTACCTGGAATTATGTACACGCAACCTGCCAATTTGACTGTCCTAAAACGGGAAACTTCCTAGTTGGACAGTCAAAGCTTCCTTTTATATTTGTATATCTTGTATGTAATAAATGTAAAAAAAAAAAAAAAAAAAAAAAGAAGCAGGGTGACTAAGCGTAATTTGTTGTGAGGTTGAATCCAAAGTAAAATGGTAATAATAATTGCATCCGATTGCATGCTTTTCATCCCTTGGAAAATATCACGTAATTCACAGCTTTTCACCCCTTATAAGGTGTCTACCCTCCGAAGCACCTGCCTAAGGATCAATAGTGTGGAATAGAATCTACCACTTCTCAAAGGCTTTAAGTTTTCTGACTCGTGTGAGTTTGGCCTCAACTCACAGCAAACCTCGCTTTCAAATGCCACAAATCTATTTGAAAAATGCTTATATTATTTTCATTCTGATACCTCATAAATAAATGTCATATATATACCATTTTTTGCATTCACCGTGGGACTTATATTTTCTAAAATATTATAAAAACTTTAAATAAAGTTCACACATTTTTTTTCTTCCTTTGCATTTTTGCAAAAGTTTGGTATTTCGTATACAATCTCTAGATCTTACTTCACAAGTCCAATTCCAATTCAAGAAATAGCTAGATTACCTCAGTATCATCACCATTCAGAAAAATTTTTACAACCCTGCTTGAATAGATTAAGGTGACTAAATTGTGATAGCCAGGTACAACTTTCCTCTTCCCGAATGCCGATATAGCTGTCGTTATAATAAAAACTTATGAAAATGATTTCGATTATTTCATGTTAATTTTTGGAACAGCTAAATCATTAAAACCTCAAATTTATTTATTTATTTAATCGCCCTGATGGGCTTTTACATTATATATATTTTACATAATTTACTACTTAATACAGTGATAACAGAAGGTTTTATTTTTAAAATATCAAAGCAAAAATAAATAAAAATTTTAAGCTCACAACATATCTACAAGAAAACAACAAATTTACGCAATCGATCTTTAAATATGCTACATAAAAATGTCATTCAGGTATCTCTTGAATACAGGCAAACTTATATTAAATATGTCGATATTTGAGGTGAATTTGTTTCCAAGTGTGTGAAAGCGAGAAAAAGGTGCATGTATGTGATAGTTGGTACTAAAGTTATTGTTGCAGAATAATATATTTTGCCTAGTTGCTTGAGTAGGTACTCTGAAATCTATGAATCGCAGAAGTTCACAACAGTCTAGTTTGGAGTTAATAATCTTAAATAAAAAGTTAGGTCATTTATTTTTCTTCTGTTTTCTAGGGAATGTATTTTAAGTGTATTTAGTAAGAATGTATAGTTTATGTGTTGAATAGGTATGTGTAATTTGAAGTTAATAAATCGTAAAAATTTGTGCTGCACTCGTTCAATATTTTTTATATGAATCTGGTAGTATGGGGACCACCCTATTGAATTATACTCTAACAAGCTTCCTATTTTTATTTCCTTTCCTCCATTTTTTCCATTAGAACTACCTACAGTTAGTGTAAGGGCGAAATTACAAACGCGTGAATTTCATGTACCAATATTATACTGCCAGATTTATATTCGGAGGGATCTAGACCATCTTTATACCAACCGGAATACATAAAAAAATCTATTTTTAATAGAATATGATTTAAGATTTTCACGGCCAAAAGTATTTTTGTTATTTGTTTTTGGGGTATTATGCCGTGTTGCGCTAACTCCTTCTTTAGCCAACGTTTCGGACAGCATTGCAGTGTCCATCATCATCTGCCATCAAGACATCTGCCCTGATGATGGACACTGCAATGCTGTCCGAAACGTTGGCTAAAGAAGGAGTTAGCGCAACACGGCATAATACCCCAAAAACAAATAACAAAAATATTTTTAATAGGTTTAAATTTTTTAGTGTTAAGTAAATTTCGCTAACGTAAAGTTTGACAGAACACCAATTTTTTGTATTTTGGCGCATATTATTAATAATAACAGCCGGGACATTTTTTGTTAGATGAGGATCTGCCTTTTCAATCAATCACCGTAAAATAATAGTAAACGTCACCGTTATTTTTTTTATATTTAATGCTGACTGAGTTTCGCTACAACAATAACTTCCTTGGGGTATTATAGTTGTTTTATTGTGCTTCTTATAAACAAATGATAAGGTTTGTTTTAATAATTTTTTTAATAAATTTTAGAGAAAGCGTCTTTGGGAGGGAAACAGATTTTATATAATATTTTTTTTATTTATATACATTCAAGTAGATATGTTGAAATCAATTTAATTTTTTCCATGGGCATGTGAGGGAAAAATTAACATTCTGTAAAACACTAAATAAATTGTTTTTAATACGAAAGATAAAATTCTCTGGTCGCTCTTCAACCTTACCGAAAGGGACGATACATCTCGCTGCCATTATTAGGTCAAAGCCATGAGTCCACTTATCATTTGTGGTCCGTGGTACCGTGCTCGGATAATTATTTGCGTAACCAGTAAGAGATCTATGAAGTTCTGCCTTTGTAGATAGGTGTGGGCGAGAAAGTTTTCTGGGTCGCGCGGTTTCGTGGATTATAATTTTATAAATGTGATATTTAAATACATGATATTTCAAAGAATTCGATTTATAAAAAAAGCTTTAAGCTTTCTATTCTCAAGTTGCCCATTTTTGATTGATACATAAACAATTCCACAGTAAATGTATGGCGTTAATAATAATTAATTACTAGATATTTAACTGCCCATGAATGAACATACATCACGAATTTCACTGCAGACGAGATAATTAGCTAAATAAACAGATCATACAATATTTTCCTACATTTCATTTCCCATTCAACAAAATATTTTGTCTTTAATAACATCCGAAAGCTCCTTCATTGTTATTAATCTCCCCATTCGGGGTTTTGTCTAAATCTTCTTTTTCTACATTTCCACAAAGAGCTTTACTCATTTTTCCCCGTAAGCATTGTTAGATTAAAAAGCTTTCAATTTAATCGCGCTCATTTTGTTCATTGTTTCCACGTTCGTGCTCAATGCGGTACATCTCCCCATCGCGCGTCCTTGCGACATCTGCGGATGTTCAGATTAATATGGTTTTTAATGTATTCGTCGTAATTTTTCAGTTCTGTGTGTCACCTTTTTGTATTAATAACTACAGTCATAGAGGCCCTATAACGTTCTAATATCTCAACGAATATCTCACTATTATCACGCAATTAGCGTTGGGCTGCGACCAGATTCAGGAGTTTCTGGTCGTTCGGCGTTAGAGCGTTGCAGGTGTAATCGGACTAATTAGAGCTTAAAAGTGGAATCATTTGTTTCGCTTCGTGTCTCATCTAAATGTAACAAACATTAATGGGGATAGTCCCGTCAAATCAGTGCCAATTTTGAAAATGGCAATAATTAAAATAATTTTCCATTAAAAATATTGTGATACACGTGGTAAATATATCTTTTGTCTGGATTCTCCAAAGGAACACTTTCAATTTTGAAAATGGATCATTAAATTTAAAGCAAAAGCTTCGGAGTTCATTGAATTGGAGTTACAGACAGAATGACAACTGTAATTAGTATTATGTAACCGAAAAAATTGCATAATGAAATATTTGTGCTCATACGTTATTGAAGATAATAGAAACAATGGAGAACATGGCATGAAAGCGTGAGGACTGTCACCGAGCTACGACCAAACTGCACGGACCGACAAAGCGGCGGATGAAAGTTATACGTTTGGAGTGTAGATAGAAACAAAGACGGTAGTGGTAGTGATAGTTTGCGTATGTGCAATTTGAATAATGTATTTATTATTCATGTTCTCCATAAAACGGTAATGCACCGATGTGTTAATGTAACGGTAATGCAACGATCACAAATTAGTATGGATAATATACAATGTTGGTGACACGCAAAATCAATAATGGTTGATGGCCAATGTCGATTTTTCCTATTATCTATTTTCGCATCTCTATAAGTGTGATGCCAGAAAAAAACATTAAAAAACTTTTTGTTATTTACTCACCCCTGTTTACGAGTTTAAAATCTATGTTTTCGAACTTAACCATACTGGCTTCAGGATAGTAAATTTTCATTTTTATTTCATTTAACGGTTAGTAGCTAAGAAGTCAAATGCATCGGGTTTCCACCCAGGCGTTTCATTCCTATTTTAGCTTCTCCATCTTCCATCGATGTTTTCCGTTTATGGTGTTCCAGGATACTTTTGTCTCAAAAAACAGTATGTGTATAACGTGTGTTACAAAGTGATTCGTGGAAAGATTTTGTTTGTTTTTTTGTAAATTTCCAAAATGATTTAATCCTGTAAGCCTGTTTCCCTATTCAAAATTCTTTTGGGGTCTTAAAATTGATTTTACTTTTTCATTTAAAAGCTATTATTGGGATTTTGAATACATACATACAATTTTTTATATATTTTTTCCACGTGGAAAATAAGTATACAATGGTTAGAATAATATGATGACCATAATAACAATAACGTAAAAACAGACTGATGCTGTTAAGGGTTCTTGCACATCTGCATGTAAACAATATGCTTTTTAAAGAAAACAATCTTCTCTTGGTTACGTATCTACATCAAATGGAGCATAGATTGTATTGTTGTATTTAATGGGTACACAATAATTAATCAATCTCACCAAGCCAGGCCTTATTATTACCACCACGGTAAATATTAATTGCATATCTAAACAAATAACAAACAACAGTTATATACTCTCTTTGATTCAAATGCAAAGTAATAAATTCACGTTTAGCTATTTGCATACAAACCACTTTGTTCTTGGAACGAGCGAGGCAGACAATGTTATTCTAAAGGTCGTCACCGCAATGCGATTCCTGAGAGACGTGGTAAGTGTCACACTATGAGAACAAGTTAGAAGCTTCAAAATTCGAGTGGTTCTCTAATCGAACTTCTGCTACCCTTGATAGAAAAATCTTGTGTGTGGTGGCTTGGACATTTTTACTTGGGATAGCGAGTTGTGTATGGTATACGTAATTCTATCGGCAATTCAAAATGATTTAAATTAATAATAGCGAAATAACTCAAATTTATTCAATAAAATTTACATGTGCACAAATTGGTTGAATTTGAAATCATTTTATCAGTATTTGGTGAGCAGATCTAAAAGCCAGATTCTGCCTGAAACCACTGGTAGGTTATGTAGATCAGTTGTCTTGAGATCAAATAACATGGGAAGGGGGTAGAGAAAAAAGGGGAAGAACCAGGATATTCAGATCTCGTCAGTATTACGCAATGAAAATTTTTGATTATTCTGGTTTTCTCTGACCAGAGCACATATTTTCCGATGTGAAAATATTCTACCTACCTGCATATTTATCAGATGAGTAAAATTAAAAAAAGGAAGTTTTTTGTGTTTATCATTTTACTTTACAGACCATCGTTATAAGTTACACTGAAAAGAAAAAACATTTATGTCGCAAACGCCAAGACACTTTTTTATCCGTATATTTAGTTTTATCTTTGGCTCTGTGGCTCTTCTGAAACGCGCGGAGACAGCTTTCGATTTATTGACACCCTTCAAGATTGTTTGATGCGCTGCCAAAAACTCCGAGTAGATACAGACTACAAAAAATACACCAAATGTATAAAGTTCACAATTGTTGGTAGATAGGTAGCGAGATAAATGTAGGGTTGAGAAAAACAAGTTTTAAAAACACACGAACCCCACCGGCGCCATTAGAAAAAACCGTCATGAACGGAAGCTATTGAAAAACAATGTCATTCGCAATTCTTGACCTGTTCGAGCTATATTTATTTACCTTTTTACTGAATCGTGTTTAATATCTTAATTATGAATTAACGAATCCATTCTTGAATTAGTGTGTCCCGACGTTCCCATCACGATATATATTTGAACATTATTGGTTTTTATTGTAACATTTAAAAATGTTCAGTCGAAAACGCAATTGAAAACATAAATTGACATCTATATAATATAGGTATATAAAAATACACGCGTATTTAAATACAATATTTCAAAGCAATCGGTGAAGAAGTTAACTTATCGAACATTTTTATTTATATTCAATTATTCATTTTCATTTTTTAACAATATAAGGTAGATACGTAGTTACGAAATACGTATGTTATGTTTTACACAATTTTTATGGTTTCTGAATTTTATTTTATTTATTTATACTGGGTTTTTACAGACGTTCTCACTTACAAAGCTCAATCAAATGACAACATGTATAAAAAAGTAAAAGACACAAATAAAAAAACACAAATAGAGACCCAAACAATACATAATATATAATCAGCGCAACATATTTTTAGCAACAGCAGAACATTTTTTCTGAATTCGAATCTTATCATTGTACAGTCGACACATTTTAGTCAGAGGGCTAATATGTGAAACATTTTATGACGTCTTAAAAACTGGGAATTAAGAACATCTATTTCAATATTGCTAAAACATAATGCGATATCAATATGGCGGTGAATTATTTCGGATAAACATATTAGATCAGTCAGTTGCCTTCTAATTTTACGAGTATAATCTTGAATTATTCAAAATTAATGTTAATTAAAACCTCCCTAGTTGAGAAATTCTCATGTTCAGAAAACACACAGCATATTTAAATAACATCATTTCGTCTAGGTAAAATGTTTTCGTGTTTAACAATTGTGTTTTAAAAGTGAAATATGAAAATGAAAATCAGGAACACAAATACATTCGATGTTAAGTAAAAAAAAATCATCCCTGAATACGTGTCTGAAATACAAACAAATAAAATCGCACAAATTTGTAGATATATAGCGTGTACCAAAAACCACCAAAACCAAGAAGATATAATATTTCTTTGTAAAATAGACAGTTGATGCTTTGAACGAGACGTTTTCCTCTGCAGATAAAAAAGGACTCGATGTTCTTTCGGAGTGATATCGGATTATATTTTGTCTCCGATATCTGTAAGCTCTAAGTCTCCGGCAAAAAATTTGTCAAGAAAGCCTTTGATCTCTAGATAAGATATTAAGATATTAATAACACTTTTCTGGACCTCGTACCACGTAAATGTAGGAGATATAATTCGCTGTTTTTCCGATCCATTATCTGATAATTGAAGGAAGAAAGTTTCAACGTAGTTTTTAGTAAAATAAGCTTTTTGAATTATTAACGTTGAAAACTTGTTCGGCAACTATTTTGTACACATCTTACTAATATTATATAGTCTAAGTATAGTAAAAACAAATAAAAAAGGAGAAAATTTGAAACTTAACTCAATAACGTATTAACCCTCCATATGCCTCGTGAAATTATACCATTAGTTAGGGTAGGTCTGTGGGACTCAGCGATTCATATCTTCATATATATATTCATATATAGATATATATATATACTTTTTTGTGTTCAATTAACCATTATTATTTATTTTTTGTAGTTTTGTTCACATACATAAATACAAACATTTCAGAAACTTGAACTACCTCTTGATTTTTTTTTACCCTGGTCTTATTTTTTTGTTACAATTTTAAAATTATAAAGAATTTCAATTTTGGTTATTTTTCAACTACAATATCAAGCTCATGCTCGTATTATGGTAGTCGTACATGATTTATGTGAGAATAAAAGCCACATAAAGCAAGAAAAAACATAGAATATTAATATGTAACAAATTAATTAGTCATTTGTAAACTTAAATGTACAAATTACTAAAATAAAATAAAATAAATAACAAAATATTATTTTGTAGAACAAATAATAAAACATTAAAAAATGGATATGTTATGGTAAAACAAATTTTTTATATTATTTATATATATATATATATATATTATAGAAACCATTTAAGAAATACAAATAAAGATTAAACCGATTTATGAAAGATATTTAAGAAAAAAAAGATTAAAATATTATTATTATTTTATATCATTCTTTCATCGTAGATTCATTGTGGTACGTTCTTATCTAGAAACGTACTTATTTACGGTCACATAGTCACATAGAATTAAGTGATTTAAAAAAATAAATGATAGAATGAAAAATGATTAAATAACAGTGTTAGGAACTCATGTATTCTTTAAAGAGCTCGTCCTCTTCAAAATGACCAATGTTGAACACGGATAGTGAAAAGAGATATAGAATTATTTGACTTTATTTCGGTATTTAATGATTTGTATATTTTAGAAGCGATGAACTGTCGATAAGTGAATGTGGTTTTAGGGACCAGGCATCCCAGGTTTTATTGTATTGTATTTACCATGAGCGAAAAACAAATTCCCTTTCCCGTAATTTTAAAATTTAATAAAATCACGTGAAAATGACATTTTGGGTGTTGTGCATGAAATTTTTTTTTGTATTTAACTTAAAAAATAATAGATATTTGTGATTACGTTTCGTTAGGTTTTTTTTAATTTTAAAATAGACAGATTTTTGGGAGGAGAAAATTGAGTTCTCTAACTAATGTGAGTACAGTAAGTCACGTGAACACTTTTTCTTAATATATTTTGTATCAAAACATGTTGTACACCTGTGATTTATACTGAGGAGGTGGTTGAAAATCATAATAAATATATATATACAACAGCGCCCTTGAAGTGATTTCTCACGAAAAACAAACGCCAAATATTATTATAATATGTGCAAGTGAATCAAACAGTTTATTCGGAATCATGGTTTTCTTCAATGGATAGTTCGTCAACCATTCAACCTCTGTGGTTAGTTAAAAAGACATTGAGAATAGTGCAATTCTCTAAAAACTAAATGAAAACACAAGAAAACAATAAGCATTGCTTAAAGAAAACGAAATAAAAAAAATCACAGCTACCTTATGTGAGACCCATGAGGACTTTGACGACATATTTTTTCGAGGGAAGCGTGGGTCACACACTAAATTATCTTCATATAATACTAGCACTACTCATTAGCCGCAGCTACTGGAACGAATGAAATTAGTGTAAAAATTTTTAAATAGTGATAACTGTTATAGAATACCCTGGATCTGTCAGACCCTGCCAGGCACGCGGGGGTTAAGATATTTTTTTACGTGAACGTACAAGATATCTAAGAAAGGCATGGTACGATCGAGTATATTAAAAATCAAGTCATGTCTCGAGTTGCTACAAAAGCTAGTAGGTTAGTTAGTCCAACGACTTTTTGGCAGTTGTCAGTGTAAAAGTTGTGAAGCCCAGTTAGCATAGCTACAAAAGCCCTTGCGTACTTTATGAAATAGAGCGTTGGATAAATTGAAATCATTTTGAGTAAAATGAAGAAAATCATTTCGGACTGTTAAAAGTGTCTTTTTTGCTAGTCAGAAAATTTAATGATGAAACTTAAAATATTTTTGGAAAATACTGAAAAAAAATTAAGACTTTGTCAGGTCGTCGCTAGCAGTAAGAAGGATCGAGGTTAGAACTCAGAAAAGGAACCACTTGACCCTGTTTTAATAATAAAATATATTAATATTAGATGGTATGAACATTTAGAGCAAATGAACAAAGAAATGAGTGTAAATGTTGGAAAAAAATGGGGATGCCCGAGGTGGCAGATCAAGTGAACCAAACACTCAAGTGAAGCAAATAGTCGGGCAAGAATCAGAATTACACAAGGATATGTATGAGACAATGTTCTCTGAATGAAACAAGGTGTATGTGCCAACGTCGAGTTGTTTGGCGTTCCATCCTGCGTAGGAAACGGCGTGCTGATTAGTTTTAGTGGAATATTATAAAAAAGTCAATTTTGTGAAGCGATAATTAGTTTAGTTACTTTTTTTTAATTTAATTAAAATCAAGTTAACAATTCTTACATTAATAAATTTGATTTTATCAAAATTGATGTATTGAAATTCTACGTTGGTACTAATCTTACATTCAAATTTTAAATTTCAATTTTATATAGTATCGCATGGCCGTAATACTACTTAAAATTATCGTGGCTTATTCTATTAGCACTAAGTATTCCCGCGTCGGTAACAAAAACTGTTCAAAATTCCTTTTTGTTACGTTTAAAGCGGTTTGTTTTATAAACAATGCGAATCACTTACTTAAGTACCTAACTATAAACATAGTACTAGTCATTAAGCCTTGGGTTTAAGATGAAATTTTGTAAAATAGGCCATTTGGCGGAATATCACATTTGCAAACTCATTTTCATGCGTAAGTGTTCCTAACCTACGTCAGTGGTACTATCGTATTTTTAAACAATCGGTGGTCCCTGTTTTCTAAGTTGTCGTGTAATATTCAAGGGGATTTACGGCAAACCTTAATTCAAGGATCATTTAGCAAGAATGGATCCTTTAACGAGGAAAGGAAGAGTCTGCCTGAAAGTTACGATTATAGAACGTGAAACGGGAACCGATCTTTTATTTTAGTTTGAATAAAAACATCATAAACGATTTAAGATTAGACTGCTTCTAGGGTCGAGCTTGATTCTCGATTACTAGTTCAGAGGTCGCGGTCTCAAGCGTGCGCAAGTAAATTTGATTGAGATTATTATGTTTCATTTCATATTCAATTATTTGCGTACAGTTCTTTTGCGGCACGTTTCAGGGTGAAAGATACTCTCATCATCGACCTGGTGAAAGACAACCATTTAGAATCAAAACGTTGTTTGAAATGGGTTCAACCGTACTTGGCGACCAAATCCGATTAGTCAGGTACTTCCGAACGTTCTTTTTCTCCTCCTCACTCCTTTCAGCCTTACACTATACCCTAATTTTAAAATGCCGTAGTCCCGTTGGTTCCGAACAGTGGGAGGCAGTTGCGATTCTTTATTTATTTATTTAAGGAGAAAACACAGATACAGACAGTAATTAAAAGATAATTTTGTAAAACAATAACTTCAGAATTTGCCTGCATCCTAACAATTTCTCAAAGATTGACTGGTAGATAATAATTTTAAATATTTTTTTAATGTAAATAAGGAAAAAGTATAAAAGAAAATTATTTTGCATATAGATAATGCTCAGTGTCAAATAAAAGTGTACAAATATTTTTTTATACAAGTTTAGAGATACATCATAAAAAAGTACTTAAAGAGTATAGTGAATGAAGTAAGTACACATTTTCTTTTTTTTATAGGAAAACAGATTTCAATTTCCTACCAAAAGTGCTATATTTATCAAAAAATATGTCAGAATCCTTCAGGTTTTGGTTTTTACTATACAATTCGCACATTCTTCTGATTGGATCCCTGACACCAGCATTTGTGCGCGTCCGGCTAATATGGAATAAATCGTTAAGCCTCGTCATTCTGGGTGGTGGTTTTTTAAAGTTTATTAGATCGAGTAAGCCAGGACAGTCGATAAAATTGTTACAGATTTTATACAAAGTCATTAGGTCAAGGTAAGTTCGCTGGTTAGTAAGAGTGGAGACGTTATATTTCGAGAGCATATTTGTGTATCCCCGTTTAGGTGCGCTCATTCTGTGGTTGAGGTAACGCAGAAATTTCTTCTGGATACTTTCAATATTTTCTTTATAGATATCGTAAAGTGGAGTCCATATAGAGGTGCAGTATCCAAGTTGAGAACGGACCAGCGTATAGTAAAGCAGAAGGTAGGTTTCAGGTTTTCGAAATACGCGGCTGTTGCTGATAAGCATGCAGTAAGCTTTATTCTCAATGTTTTTAATGTGCGCATCGAAATAAAGTTTAGAATCAAAAAGTACGCCAAGATCCCTTATACAGTATACACGATCTAGTGAATAGTTACGAATATAATAATCTTGTATAATAGCGTTATGATTTTTAGTTTATTTGTTTTCATTTGTTGTAACTTAGTTAAATTTTGTTTTCATTGCAAAACGCTTCGAACCATACTAAGTCTTGTTGGATGAGCAGACAATCATTTAAATTCCTAACAATGGCAAATATTTTTATGTTATCGACGTATAAGAGAAATGAACAATGCATGAAACATTCAGAAACATTATTAATAAAAAGTATAAAAGCACTCTTGTGCGGAATTTACTTGAAAATAAAACAACGCCGCGTTAAAATCATCGCTTTATTAAATTGACCACATACTTACATACCACGCTCCACGACCCGAAGCCAAAAGAAAAATCGCACCGCCAAATGAAAAAAAAAATGTTGATGGTAAAATGAGAGCTGGAAGAAAAATAATGGGAAAAGGGAATATTTTATTATATTTTAACTAATGACTGACTATGTAGCCGAAACCTCTTTGTCGGTAAGCACTAAAAACTATTTTACGGCCCGTTGAGCTCTGGCGTCATTTCACAGTTTCGTGTTTGATATGTCAGTATCATTGCAACTAATTTCAGATCACGACGCTGTATAATCTCTGATGAAGCTGGTTACCCCACCATGGGGGCGGATAGACCCTGTTCCTGCATCCAGTAAGGTGACATTAATCAATGAACCACGGGTGCCTCCCCCGGCTTCATGAGCGGGCCTGGGGAATGCTTGCGCGAACCCGGTCCCCTTCCGTCCTGCCTCCGGTGACCTGAGGCTCACTGCACTCTTTGGGAGTATCTCCCCCCCCCCCACCCCCCATTTACATTTCTTCGAGGGTACTCTCGGAAAACTGGCTAAGGGACCCGGGTGCTTGGGATCGTTGTGGCCAGGCCGCCTGCCACGCTCATTCTTGCCGGGACTGCCCCGTGATAGTGGGGTAAACTGCCCCCGATACGCGGCTTGTATATTTTTATGTTTCAATCATACTTCCACTTATAAATATTGTTCTCCTTATTTATTATTTAATTTTAGATGCCAAACCACCAGGCGAACACATTTCAGATGTGTTCTTATTTTGTGTTACTATTAATGTAAGTATGCATACATTATTTCGTACTAACAATTATGCATGCAGGGACATTGGAGGGTCTAGAATCGTTTTAAAATAAATTTAGCTTCTTTTTTCAAACAAAAAAAAATTAGAGTCCTGACGTGTGCGGCTAAGGAGGTTAAACAATCAGTTTCTTCACACAGCCGTCGGGAAAGGGTGGGTCCCCTCCAATGATGAAGCTGGTTGACAAAACTGTACTTCTGAAGTTGAATTTCTAAATTAAAAATTCCTCATACGTTTTTTTATTTCCTTTGTACAAATGTAATTAAAATTAAAATAATCGATTATTCAGCTAACTCCTAATCGCCTCGTAGGTACGAGTAGCTTCCACACTTTGTAATGTCATTTTGGTACTCATCTAGTATGCAAATTAATATAGTGACTGGAATACGAAGCAACTGTTTTTGAGAATTTTAATCAATTCGCTACAAGGCGCTCGCAAAGTACAATAATTAATTATTAAAGTCTTTACGATGGAGCAGGCGTACGTAGTTAATGGTGGACGAAATATTTTAGTGCTCTCGACCTTTTGTTTGAGAACTAAAATAGAACCTTTCATTATTGCCTATAAAGTGATTCCTACACGGAGAAAATGAGTAACGTTGATTAACTAAAAATATATTCTTATTATTGGTATTCCTGTTAAGAACGAGACTGCAAGCGACTTCCTGATAAATCATTTGTGAATTCATTATAATATCAGAACACGTGTTCATCCACCTGCATTTGTCTTAATAATATATCATAACGAAAAGCAAAAATGTTAGGATTTTTATGAACGTTTTTATACGTATTTTCGGATACCGTAACAAAATATTGTTATTGTACTTAACGTTTATCAGGATAACAATCAATTAATTCGTCAATTAGGAGATTTTTAATATTTAAAAAAATTTAAATTTATGTTTACAAAGCAAGGTTTCGGATGCAAAACACGAAGGATAAGAAATAATTATAAGCTATAATTATTAGCCTGAAACACAATTATGAGATGAAAATTATGCCGCCAACGGGAATTAAACCTGAACCTTTTGACATAGCACAATGGTTTAGTGCACCTGGCCGGTAATATGTAGGGGCGTGTTCATTTCTCATTTATTTTTTCTGTGATAATTTTTTTCATTTTTTATTTGTGTTTCAGGCTAATAATTAGAGAATCTTAATAATTTTGCAAAATTTTTAATCAGTAAGTTTTTTCGGTGTAAAGTTATGCTTAAGAAATAAATTAGATATCCAACACAGTTGCTTTATAAGGAATGTATTGTCATGAATATAAAACAGCCATTTATCAAACAAACTCTTTGTAGATTTTTTAATAATATTAGTTTTGTAGAAAGAACGCAGAAAATTCGTAAAACTAGAACTGGCTCTAGTCTGAACTTTGTGGCAATTCACACTAAATCTTAGTTTGGTCAAAGAAATAATTTCTATCAGGCTCCACTTATATTTAATAGCCTTCCAGAACATATTATCATTGAATTTCTTGTGAACTTTTAAAAAGAAAGAAGAAAAAAAACCCGTTCGAAATTAAGTAAAAAAAATTAAATTTTTATAATATCACATAAGAAAGTATCTGCTTCATATGAACAAATTTAAAAAGATTGTTATAAATATGTTGAAACAATTTTTTTTCCACTTATTACATAACAGATGCCTATGTATAGTATGTATATTATTTTCAAAAATTACCTGTTTTGGAACTTGAAAACATAAACAGTTAAAGAGAAACTTGTTATAAATCGTCAGAAATTGGGACTGCGGGGGGCTTAATGTAACAATATTTTTGTTTCAAAATATTATTTTTCTGTTAATTTTATTATTTATAAAATTACTAACCTCAACACAGGCTTAGGTTGAAAATAGAAATATAAACACAGATTTCATGTTAAAAAAACAATTATCAATTTAAATCGTATCAAAATTGTCAACCGATTTATGACATCTGGGTTTAAATATCAGGTAAAGTTAGTACTCTCGTGTTCAAAATGTAAACAGTTTCAAAAATGTATTTCTGTATATGATCAAAAGAGAAACTAAAAAAAGAATGAACGATGAACTAGTTTACAAAAAGAATGAAAATGTTATCGTTTAAAAGCAATCACTTTGTGTTTCACATAATTATGTACCATTAAATTAGAAGTTAAAAACAATGTGTTTGTTTCATCGTCAAACATACTGATTCCGGTTGTCCCATTTAGAAGACAATTATTAATTTAATTTAATTTTAATTCTATATTTCAAACGTGTATTTCTTTAATTTTAATTTTGGCAAGACAACTATTAAATTTTATTAAGGACGGATTGTTTAGAAGAATTTGAAGAATTCATCAAATTTCAAAGTTGATTTTCAAATCTGTGAAGGTTCGATTGAAAATCTGTTGTTATATTATTATTGGCCAGTTGATTCACAAAACTGAAATAAAACAGAACTAGAATAGAATCTTCACATAACTTAAAAATCACCTTTGAAATTTGATGAATTGTTCAAATTCTCTGAAACCACCCGTCCTATCTCATTCTGAAGGTAATTTTCTGATATCTCCCCATTTTGTAAACAAATAAATTGTGTTGTAAAGAAAATTGACAATTTTAATGTGTGTTTTTTAAAGACAATGATCCTGAGGCAAATATTTAATAAATACTTCCAGCTTTACACATTCAACAATTATAATACCCCGTGATTTTTTACTGGTCCGCTCGTTAAATAATAATAATCTTGATCAGAACCTTGTTTAGTAATAATAATCCTTATTGAAATAAATACTTTTCACACTATATTTATATAACTAAATACCTATAATAGGCAAAAATAATACGATAGTACAACGACGTATAAAATTTTTACCCTTATTTGCAATATCATCTATTATTTCATATTTTGCGTACCTAACCTGACTCACTAAACAGTCATTTTTAGAAATAATTTGAATAGGTAATTACTAGAAAAGTTTTACCTATTTAAATTATATCTAACATCCAATAAGTGAGAACACCTGTAGTAAAGGTGCCAAGTGGGTATAAAATTCAATAGATAATAAATAATATGAACCTTTCTTCTGTGCTATTAATAATTTGAAAATATATATTTGTGTGGTCACGGGGCGAGCTTTTTGTATTGCGTTCAAAGGATTTAATTGACTTTATTATTACTGTAAAGACCCCAAAGACACTAAACATCCTAATTGTTAATGTGTAAAAATGTTATTTGACATAGACATTTACAAATCGTATATATATTTTGAATTACCACACTAGGCGGCTGCCAGGTATCCAATGTAATAAAAATCGGTATGTCTATCCGAGACACAGTCTGGTTTATAAACCAATTATTTAGAAATTTTTAATTATTAAAAAAATATAAATGTTTATCTGAGACACTATCTAGGTTACAAACCAATTCTTTAGACCTCTGTAATTATTAAAAAATATATCTCCCAAAAATATGGGAAAAATTAGTAGCAAAATCGAATTGTTAATTCTGAATTTGAAATATGAGATCCTTAAAATTGATGAATAATAATTAGCTCACAATGCTCGAATGATTAAAGAGGTCATCCCGGTATGACACAGTTCCTGGGTTTGATTCCTAATTTTGACCGTTATATTTTTTTTCTGTGTCTTCATGTTTCAATTATATATTACATTGCTGGGTTACCTTCAAAAAATTTAAAAAAAAAATTGTTCAAATAAAAAAATTATAAAACAAAGTTAACGCACTTCTGATTTCTAACATTCCTCACAGCGTTTCTGAGCCATTTTACATTTTTAACTGAGAATTTCCGAAATATTTAATCCAAATTGTTAATTTTGAACTCTCGTAGGGTGTGGAGCTTTTTCCTCTTGAAGTAATATGCTTTGCGCTTAGAAATTAATGTTTGATTGAATTACTTTAAAAATTTGATTAGTCCTTGTCAAAGAACCAGCTATACAAGCCTTGGAGTAAATCAAATATTCATTTATTAATTTTATAATAGGTGAGGCATTAAACAACAATAAGAATGGATAAATTATATTTTTTGTTTTAAAAAGAAAAACAAACATTCCCGGGTTACAAATAACCTGATAATATTTGAAAATCTCCTTCTACCAAAACAGTGAGCGGAAAATGTTGTTTTTGTAGTGATGGGGGAGCCGAGGAATTGAACTCAGTGTGCACTCAAGTGCATTAGCTTTGAGAATTTGTCATGACGAAATGCGAAAATATTCCGATTTTCATGAACACGTGTTCCGACATCATGATAATATATTCGAAATTTACGAAAAGGTTATCATACAATCTGTTAATTTATTTGTTAGGCCTGCAATCTCGTGTTTACCCGAAATGCGAATAATTTGAAGAGATTCTTAAAAAAATTAGTTTAACTCTTTTTTCCCCGTGTCACTGTTGAACTGAAGTCCTATTGTGATTTTTTTATTGATCAAGTTCTCTGTATAATGTTTATGTAAGCAATTTCGGAATGATGATCGCAAATTCGTTATCAATATTCAATATGTACTAAGTTGAAACCACTAGGATAGTTACCGGCTTCCCCTTTGCGTACCTCATTTGAGAGTTTAAAGATATTTTTTTTAATTTGTGCCTTTATCTATCTATACTCAGTGTCCTTTCTGCCCGGAGTCAATGAATCTAATTCATCATCAATTACAGTAGGGTACGCCGGCTGGCTGTTGGGAGTAAAGAGGGGAAAGAGATCGGAAAGGGGAAGGTTGAAATACCTGGCATTTCAGATCTGGCCTTTATAAGACTGAAGTCATTTCAATCGAAGCACGCTCCGGTTCAATATGATTTGGAAATGTATAGCATTTTTTATCAGCAATATAATATTTTATTTGATTTTATGCCCAGCTTGATTTTTTGTACTTCACGAGACACCACTGCATTGCATACGTTCTAGTCAAGTTCACTGTGAATACTTAGAACTGTGTATTTTCTATAAAGTAAACTAATCTCACGATTGTTTTTAACTACTCTTAAATATAATACATTTTCTTCAAAATAAAATTAAAAATTTGAAGAAAACCTCACTGAGTTATTGTCATCTTCTATAATTGGTAGATGCCAGTCCCGGTAAGACTAAAGGATCCGGGTTCAAGTTCCAGTTGCAACAATTAACCTTATAGTGTTGTATCTTTATCTCTTTCATATGTTCACTGAGGGTTTTTGATATTATCTTCTACAATAATTAAATAATACGTAGGTTTCTATAAGTTAATCCTGATAAATTTATTTTCCTTGTTCCAGGAAAATGGACTGGCATCGTCACGACTACCAGAATTACCCACGCTACTCCTGCTGCCCTGTTCGCACATGCAGCCTCCCGGTACTGGGAAGATGATAGCAAGATCCCTCCAGCAAGCAGGAAAACCTGCAAGGACATTGCACTTCAGCTGGTGGACAACCTACCTGGGAGGGATATAAATGTAAGATAACTAAAAAAAAATATTTAGAGTTCATATATAATACGTTCACGCTTCAACGCGACAAAATCCAACGTCAATTGAAAAAAATATCATAGTAGATACTTTGTTCAGTCTATTTGAAGAAATCCTTATGATTGGATTAAGTTCTAATAGTACCTACCTACAAATGTTGTGCACGCGTTTGGATTGTCTCTCGACCAGCTATCTTTTGAACACCTTTTGAAATTGCAGCAGAATAAATACAGTTATTTTACCTGATGTCCTATGGACTGCAAATTGATGTTTTTGATCCAAGATCAATCATTAAAGTTAAACGATAATACAGATTTTGACACAAATAGAAATCTAATATAAAATATTCAAAGAACGGCAATTATTATTCCTGAATGGTTTGAAAAATTAAGTGTAGTGAAAATATTAACGAGAGAATATTAAATTAAAAAGATCAATATGTTTTAAATATCAATGATAATTGAAACAGTATGATAAAGTGTAATATAATACAAATAAGCTTTATTGAAATTGAAATTGAACAAATAACTAGCTGAGCAACTTTAACAAGGCTTAACAGCCGCCAGATAAATCCTATATCCAAATTATAAAAGATTTACATATAACGGACAGTAAAAAACCAAAATTAAAATTATTTAAAAAAATCAAATTTCATTCAATGTTTTATTGAATCTAACCAGTTAACCGATACCTAAATTTATTTAATTTAAACTAACATTACCGATATCGTTAAAAGGGGGTTTGTTTAAGGGTATCGATTCGCTTTTAGCCTGTTCTCTTATCCAAACCCAATCCTAACAACTATAAAAGGATAATCTTCAGTCCGACTCAAACATTCCCCAATTAATTTAACTTTGCACGATTTGCTCCGAAGGGTTCGGTAATGTTTGGTAAGGGTTAAATACACGCACGTGTAAGTATATAAGTCGTATGGATACTTACATATGTGTGCGAAAGTATCCCATGAATATATGTTGGTACATAGTTCCTTTTTGTGAGAACAAGGAGTCTAGAAATTCACTGAGGAAAACTGATGATGTTAAAACTGGTTGCAAAATGAAGAAAAAATATATCCAAGGCGGCGTGATAAAGTGAGTCAAAAACTCGTTTTACACAATCCTTTTTTACATACCGATTCCTATATCGGGACATGTGCTTGGTCGTTATAAAATCGGTGTTATTTTTACCTTCGTTTGAACCTTTATCACCACGATTTTTATAGGTGCCTATATCTTGGCAAAATTGCCTACCTGATATCTTGATCGATACGATATTCGCTTAATATATTAGGTGAAACCATCAAAACACAGATGCTAAAGTAATATTTACTGTTGTCACCTGTCTCTATTCATTAATCAATAAAAGTTTGTTACAATATGAAGTTAACACACAGATATTATTTATTCTATGAGTTAACAGTACGTATGTAAAGTTCTCGTGTATTATATTCTCAAAACTAAATGTTAAGTCACCAAACATGCACAAAAAATTCGCAATACTTCACAGTAATACACATTCACAATCGTTAAGAAACACTTATTATAGTATATTTATAAATATTTGAAATATAAAACTGAATAAACATGCAACATTAACACGTAAAACAATGAGAGATGACAGAAGTCAAATAATGTCTGCCATCTAAAACTGTATAAATAAATAGGCACCAATATAGATACACCAGTGACGTTAACTACTACCAAAAAAGCACGTCATTTTTTTCATCTTGAGTCGCTAGTAATAGATAAACTTTATGAAAAAAGAAGTGTTTCATTTTACTAAGATGTAATTATATTATGTATGATGTTAGTTTTCCATTTGAGAACTTAGTTATTTCATATCGCTCTCGTACAACTAATTTTGAGCAGTATAATTTGTGATTTTGAGTGTTTTAATGATCGCTACAATGAACTAGGCGAACCTTCACTGAGTGAAATAATAAGAAAAATACAATCTGTGAAAAGTTATTTATTTTTACAATGTTCATTCGGTTACTTTTCTGATAAAAAAACTGCTCACTGTAAAACATGTAATATGTCTTTTTCTTTCACAGAAAAATATTTTGAGCAATCTCGATCACATTTCGTTTCGATTCTGAATGTTTTTCTTGATGTTCATACTATACACTTGCTAAGAGTGTCTTCCATCTTCCAAAAACAATTTTCTTTGTCGTACGTTCATCAAAGAATACCATATAATTTCGCGAAGAATTATCAGGTTTCCGTTTTCACGTTAGCGACAGGACACCGTGAATGGGGACATACCTACTACGGGAAATTCTCTCGGTAACTAAATTTTACATTGCCCCCAAGAGTGTTCGCTTCCAGAGGCGTCTTACAATGAACATTCAATAGTATTGAACGTCTTATACGATTAGAGTGCTGCCAACGAAAGGCAGTCGTAATGATTAAAAAACTTAAAATCTTTATTTCTAATTTTTCATATGAATCTGATGATTTCTTAGTACCAGCACTCTTTATCAAAATATCGTAGGAGCAATGGTGCCCTTTCAAACACATCATTTAAAATAGTAGAGCATTTTATCGACAGCCCGTGCCTTCTGGAATGCTATGAATTGTTCATACCGAAAAACTAGCGCCAGGGTCAACACCATAACCTGCTATTCCACATAGCAGAACGGATGAGCTGTCCCAGCATAGCATGACAAAAGGTATGGTGCTGTTATGAGCAGGATTTTAACGCGTACTTTTGAATACACGCTTAATTTGTACAAGAAGAACGTAGTTAAATGCTTCATCTAACGTTAAACGTTACATCTTCTCGACATGTGAATCCACTGAAGTAAAAGAAGCCTGAAAACGATGTGAAATTCAGTAATCGTTGCGAGTAATGTCCCCCGTTTTGGGCAATGATTAATTTTAACGTAATCCGTGTTTTAAATAAGTCATCGATCGATTTCGTTCTTTTTATCACTTAAAAAGGACACCGCTGAAATAAGAAACGCAGAATTGGATCTATTGGAAAAAGATCAGTACCTACTGAGATTAAACAGCCGAGAGATATCGCCTTTAAACGTAATTATTTGCAACAAGGGAACGCCGTGTGTATGCATTTATTCATGTTTAAAGTGACTTGTGATTAATTCATTCATTGAACATAATCATCAAGTGCAGGCCCCGCCATAGCCATCAACATACAGAAGTTTCTTCAAACCTGATAAGTGCAGAAAACTTCCGTTATTACTCTGTGTGTTGGACGGGGCATTGCGATCCTGCCAGAATTACAAGTCTCCCTAGAACAGAAAGACAGAGAGAGTTTCCAACTATTTTCTCTCACTCAGAACGGAACGCGACCTAAAGCGTCATCGTACGACATCTTTTCCCAGTAGTATCTTATTGTTATCTTTTTTATTTTCTTCCGATTTCGCAATTTCTTCAAAGTTTTTCTTAAAATCTATTTTTGTATAAAAGATTTCATACAATTTGGAAATCATGGAAATCTATGAAGGACTTATTAATTTTGTGAGAACACAAAAAACATCGATTTTATTTACTAAAATTTATCACGGCTCTAAGAAGGTTGATGTTGAAAACTTTTGCTCAAGTTGTGTGGAAAAAAGCAAATCGTTAATCAAAATATGTTTTGAGTACCTACATCACTTATTTTGAATACTTAACTCAAACCAAAAATTAGTCACGAAACGATACCCCCTGTTTGTTAAATGTTCCCTTGGCCCCTATTTAGCTTCAGGGCAGCCAACTAATGCCTTTTTTATCTCCATCGGTCATCGGCTCTCCGTGCGACATGGCCCACCCTATTCCATTTTATCTTAGCCCCGTTCTCACCTACTACTTTGACCTACAATTTGTCTTGATCAGTCCAATCCAAATGGTAAGCACAAAATTTAATAGAATCGTAGCTGAAATAGTTCTGCATAAATAGAATAACGATTAGGTCTATGAACAGTAAGTAGTCTGGTAGACATTGCATCCGAAAAAAGACTTTCTAATTTTCTCTTACTAAAAAAATTATTATGAACATAATCCTTTGAAATTATAGTAGTGTTTGTAAATTTATAAACCGTTTAGGTATATATTTTTTCGAAAAAGGATTAGTTATACAGTTTGTCCAACGAAAGGTCACTATCTCAATGAGAATTATTTTTAAAAATATATTTTTTTATTTTGGTCTTCGGATAGGTAGATAACATGAAATTAAAAAAAATGTGAATTATAAATTATAAATAGACGCGACGATTTCACATTTGAAGAAATATCCTTTTGCTGAACCATAAAAATGGCTACTATATTGAAAAAGAAACAAACATACAAAAAAATTTGCAAATAGACAAAAAGAAAAACGGTCGAGTTGAAACAGGGCTTCGCTACGGACAGCCAATAAAACTAATGCTGCCAATGACGTGGTGCGTTTATTATTTGTGTGGCAAAATATTTAAAACGTTTATCAAAGATGGAAAAGAATGTTGGATTTCGAAGTAATTTTTTGTTAATCTTGTGTCAAGTTTTTATTAATCTTTTTTTAATGTTTCCCCTTTATCTTGTATAAGTGTCTGTTAATGTTTCGAGTTAATTTTTCATTTAGTTTTGTAATTTTTTTCCAAAAAATAAGTATTTTTTTATAAAGATCTTCATACATAAGCTCACATTTCACCACAATCTCAAATAATACATCTGCCATGATGATGGACACTTCAATGCTGTCCGAAACGTTGGCTAAAGAACGAGTTAGCGCAACACGGCATAACAATCCAAAAACAAATAACAAAATCTTAAATCATATTTGTCAAATACTATCTTTAAATATTACATAAAGTTGATTTTTACAGTTTGAGAATCATTTTTACAATAATTGTTTTCTGCGCCTTTTATGCTGATGAAATACTTCATGCCCATGCAATAATACCCAATGATAGAATGGCTGACCGCAAGATAAATTGTTTTTAGAAGTTGCAAGTCGATATTATATTAATGACTCACACCTATTTCTCGTTGGCAAGACTAAGTATTTATTTGAAAGCATAGCTACCCAGGGGCATAGTATGGCGTCGCTGAAAGTGTAATAATAATTATTATTGTAAAAGAATTTTAAAGTCCCAAGTGACGCATAGCTTGAATTCGAACTACCTACAAAATGTTATGTAATTATTTGAATAGATTTGAACACATGAGACACCTATGTTTTATGCGGTTTCATGATAACTCAACACAGTGACAATTCAACACACTTTTAAAAAAGGATAAGTCATTAGAAACGATGAAAAAAATAATTTTTAAACCTAACCTAACCTACCCAACCCATTTAATAAAGTTTTTTTTTCATAACTTTCCATGACTTTATATATATATATATAAATATATTTTTTTTTATGTGACACCTCACAAAAGTGTCCCTGCCTGTGCAGTGTACAGACTGGGGAACTATGTCACCACCCAGTTGGGCGGCGTTGTGAGGCGGAATAAAGTAGGGGCTGTAGGAAGGGATTTGTTAATGTGGGCCTTGAAGAGGCTCGGATTATAGGAGAGAGGAAAAACAGATGCCGGTAGCTCGTTCCACATACGAGCCGACTTACACAAAAACGAGTCGTAAAAACGGCCAGATCTCATGAAGCCAACGTCAACCGTGAACGGGTGTTCAGTTCGTGTCCGTCGAGTTTCGCGCACGTGCACCGGTGCATCAGCAATCAATGCTGCTAGCTCCTTGGAGCAGGCTCTATTGAAATACCTGTAGAACAGACACAGCATGCCTACATTGCGTCTATGCATTAGATAAGGCAATCGGTCTGTTAACAACGGATTGTCAATCAGACGGATCGTTCTCCTTTGCACAGATTCAAGCAGGTTTATTAAGTATTTTGGGGCACCAGCCCAAAGGTGGCTCCCAAATTCAATAGTTGGGCGGACTTGAGACTTGTACAGGGTCAGCAGCTGGTCACTGTTGAAGAATCTCCTAGCCCTGTACAAGACGCCCAACTTTTTGGAGGCCTGATTTACTGGGGCTTCTATGGATCCCCGATACTTGAGCTGGCCTGATATAGTAACTCCAAGCATTTCCATGGAGTTTTTATTGGGGAGAGTGCTCCCATCAAATTGCAACAGACAGTCATTGATCTCCCTCTTTGCCGAAATCAGACACGCTTGGGTTTTTGAGACGTTGAAACTGACCAAGTTGGCCTTACCCCATGCACGAACCATCTCGAGGTGGTGGTAGATTTTTTGCTTCAAAACTTCCTGAGCTGTTCGGACATCAAAATTGGAAGGGGTCCTGTCAAAAAGATAACCCTCGTGAACGGTGCTGTCATCAGCGTAGCAGTGAATTGGTGCACATTCAACGAGATCGTTGATGTGCAATAAAAACAGCGTCAGAGACAGCACAGATCCTTGTGTGTCACCCCCGCATTGATTTGGTGCGGTGAGGAAGAAGAGCCGTCAACCACGGTTTGAATTGTTCTTCCCCTCAGAAAGTCTGCAATCCAACTATGCAGGGTTGGGTGGATCCCATACGATGGTAACTTCCCGATAAGCGCCCGGTGCCAGACTCTGTCAAAGGCTTTGGAGATATCCAACCCAACGGTTTGAGTTTCACCAAAACGTTCCATGAACCGCCCCCAAATATTTGTCACATATCCGAGTAGATCGCCACACAATCGGTTTCGACGAAATCCATATTGCCTTTCTATATGGATTTCGTCGAAACCGACGAAATATATAACTTAGTAAAGATGTAATTAATTATCATTGTGATGATTTATTCGGTCACCGTTTTATGCAGTTCTAAGAATAATGATTTTGGTGCGATTCTGACTAAACCTCCACATTAATTAACTCTAGATCTTTTATTTGCTTTGAATTTCGTAATTGGAACTGATAAGCGAGTAGGTATGTACCATTTTTTAAACTTTATAAATTAATGAATAATTCTGTATTCAAAATGTATATTTCTTTGGTTGAAATTTTTGACCACTGTCGCAATTTTTTAATTAACTAACGGTGTTAAAATGTAAAGATTGTCTCTAAAATTGACAATGTACATATATTGTTTTCAAAAGTCTATAACCCTGAGGGAAAGATATTGAAATGAATATTTTCAGCTTCTCAATTACCTTGTATTTAATAAATAACCATTACCTTGGTTATAGAGGGTTATAACTTCACTTTACCTTTTTTTTTTTTTTTTTTTTTTTACAGTATTACCGCACAAGAGTCCCAACTGCTCCCGTCTGGAGCCAGTGAGACTATGGCATCCCCAATTGGGGTATGTTGTGAGGCTGAGGGTATTGGGGAGGGGAGGGAGATGGGGAAGAAGAAGGTGGAGAAGTACCTGGCTATTCAGATCTGGTCACCAAACACGGCTAAAGCCATTTCAAGCAACGTTTCAATTCTGAATGGTGGTCTTACACCAGGGCGATACTGAGAGTATCTTCCACTCTGGAACGTGCCGCAAATATACTATATATTATTTTAAATTAATTAATTGTGAAATAACACAAATTAATCAAATAAAATTTATTTGCGCACGCCGGGTTCGAACCCGCGACCTTCGGATCTGTAGTCAAAAGCGTATACCACTGGACCACGCCGGCCGTCACCTTGTTCTGAAGACAATTTATTTTTACATTACAGAATGATAAAAGTGATCGGACCAATTTAGTGATTCGATTGATTCGGTTTGTTTGATTTTTTTTAAATTTTCTCTTTTTTTATTGATTGGATTATATTGCGATAGTTAATTTAATTATTATTTGGTTATTTATGTTATTTCATTGGTTGATTGACTTTAATGAATAATTGCTTCTTCTTTTGATTGTAAGATGGACAGTATTTCATTAAGTGATTGGCTGGTTGTATTGAATAATATTGAAATCTTAAGAGCACAGGCACCAGCTGGTGGGCATGCTTTCCTAGTTCTACAGGTATTTCAATGGAAGATTCTCAGAGGAACTAGCCTCATTGGTATCTTTGGCATTGGTGCATAGTCGGGAAACACGTCAAATGCGTACCCAACATTTGTTTACGGTTGACATTTGTCACATGAGAACGAATCGTTTTTACGATCCGTTATTTAGTTCAACAGATCGGCTGTGGAACGATTTGCCGGACTCCGTGTTTCCTCCGTCCTACAACATAGGTCTTTTCAAAACATATGTTAACTTAACCTTCCTCTCCCTACAAGAATCCACTACACAGCTTCCCCAAAGATTTTATAGGCCCTGAGGGAAATTGTTTTCCTTCGGGTTTTAAGGTGGAGTTTTTATTTTGTTGTATTGTGTATTGTAGACTCTGTATTCATTTCATTAATACGTGTAACATAAACTACATATTTTTAGATACATTCTTTAAAAGAGAATATTAAAAAAAAAAAACATAAAATACATATTAACACTAGTAATGTGTGGAATTTACATGCCTTTTAAATCCTTCAGGGCAACTGTTAAGTCAGCAGTCTTTTAAACGTTATTTAACAATGTCATACTTCGTGTTATGCTATGCCGAACCTGTACGTTCGTTCTGCCATATGGGCATAGCAGATATACATACATAGCAGATCATAGTGCCATCACTGGCTGTAGTTGTTCGGTACAAACAACTTATAACATTCCAATAGGTACCTACGGGATATTTATTAAATTATTTATGGTTTTATACACGTGACTGGAAGGACACAAAGGTAGCGCGTTATGAAGATCAAATCTTCGTAAAGCATTCTCATATAACAGGTATCTAAGAAACCTGTTACAATTTTTCAATATATTTTTGCTTGTTTGGAATCCATACAGCTGAAGAATATTCAATTTTAGAACTTATAAGGCAACTAAACTGGCTATCATTGCTTCGAGATTTGAAATCTGTTTAATGATCTTAGAAAATCTAAGATTTTTTGACAAACATGTTAATGTAATCGAAAAAATAATTATAAATATTTTATCACCGCCGATTAGTTTAAATGTTTTTTTCAACAATTAATCATTGGATTTTATTTATATATCAGGGGTTTGACTTTGTTATTTTGAATAAATGGTTTTTATTTGATTGATTCATCTCCACGAATGGACATGATTGGTTGATTTGTTTTAATGATTGAGTTTGAACCTGTCATTCCCAAAGTGGTCTAAATCGACCCTCAAAGGTCGATTTTGACCTGCAGGGGTCCATATCAGTGAAAAAAAATTCAGGGTGCATGAAATGAAAAAGGGGATCTACGAGAGAGGAACTTGCACATTTGATTTTGCGCTCAATAGAAACATTTGACCAACCTTACTAGACAGACACTATTCCAGTGATGTGATATCTAGGGAAAAAAATTTCGTGCGATACGAAATTGAAGTGCGTTAAAAATGTAAGAAAATATTTTTTTGAATTATTCCCCTCCAAATCTAAAATTCTCTAGCAACCACAAAAGTATTGTGGGGAATCAATTTAGTACTGAGCAATCGAGAACACCTCATACAAACCCATTCTAAAGTCTAGTGATATAAAAATCTTGGGCACACCAATAAATAGTCTACGAAAAACAGAAAAAAATGAGCATGACAAAAAGGTTTGGGGATCTCTGATTTAAACGATTTTTTTAGTAGGATACTTAACGTTTTTTAGCTGTAACCCAATTTTAAGTTGTACATTGTTTCACAGCTAGAGTAAATAAACATGATTAGAATACACGAAAAAAACATTATATACAAAATTTCAGCGTATTTTCTCACCCATAATACTCAAACAAAATTCATACTTGATGAAGATTTTTTTTTGCGAAATAACATCCCCTGTTGTGGTAATGAGCTATTTTATTACCAAAAATAAATTTTTTTGACAAAGCGAATGAAAACACTTTCGTGGAATTCATTTAGCTTTTTTTAGGTTACCAGAACATAAAAGATTGATTAATTTTTTACGGTGGTTTTCGGAGTAAAGCTTCAACGTAAATATAAAATTCAAACATCTCTCTGAAAAGCTCACGTCAAAACATAACTTATACATTGCGCACTCAAAGTGAAATCATGTAAAAGCTGTGCTATACAAATATCATGTTGTTACCACCAATACTTGATCATGTATTTTTTTAATTTTTAAAAACTTGTTCAATTTATGAGTTTGTGCATTTGGGAAGAATCGCTCAGAGATATTGAAAGAGATATTGAATCGCTGAGAGATATTGAAAGAAGATCGAGGAGTATGGCTCTTGACTAGTAATTAATTATATGCGGTTAATTTGTGTTATTTCACAATTTATTAATAAAAAATAATATATAGTATCTTTCCGGCACGTTCGAGAGCGGAAGATACTCTCAGTATTGTCCTGGTGTAAGAAAACCATTCAGAATTGATCGAAATGATTTCGGCATTGTTTGGTGAACAGGTCTGAATAGCCAGGTACTTTTCCATCTTTCTTTTCCCCATCTCGTTCATCTTCCTTCTACCTTCAGCCTCATATCATACCCCAATTGGTGATGCCATAGTTTCACTGGCTCTAGATGGTTGGGAGCAGTTAGCAGCAAAAACAAATCAGGAAGTTCCATTAACTGAGAACTTAACGCGATTGGCGGTAGCAAAAAGATGTCCAAAAAGACGACACTAGCAGACCATAATGGTTTGCTGGTATCTACCTTGATAAATGGCAGCGAGGCAGGATATTGAGAGAGGAAGGATAAAAATAGACTGAGTGCTATAGAAATGAGATCCCTGATGTTTGTGTGGTAAAACCGTGAATAATTAACAATAGACTGAATGCTGTAGAAAAGATGTCCATGATATTTGTGTGTTAAAATCGTGAATAATTAACAATAGACTGAATAATATAGAAATGAGATCCCTGATATGTTTGTGGTAAAACCGTGAATAATTAACAATGAATGCTTTAGAAATGAGATCCCTGATATTTTTGTGGTAAAACTGTGAATAATTAACAATTGACAGAATGCTGTAGAAATCCCCGAGGTGAATATGTGGTAAAACCGTGTATGGTTGTTTGAGAAATGTGGAGATCTTCAACGAATACGATGCTGATGTAAGCGTAAGGAGTAAGAATAAGAAAGGGACGCTAAGATTTTTCGGGCATGTAGAGCAAATGTACCAAAAAGGGAGAATGATATAAGAAGTCGGGGACGCCCGAGGAAGACATGATAAAAATTAACCAAATTCTTGAGTCAGACTGCCAAGAGTTCAAATGACAGAATATTATATATGATACGATGTATAAATGAAGCGAGGTGTGTATGTGCCAAGACAGAGTTTTTTCTATTGCCTATCCCTTCGGAAAAACGGCGTAGTGGTTAGTTAGTTAATTCGTTTAAATTTTGTATTTATTTGTATACAACCAAATTGTAATATCAACCGCCTAATATTAAAATTAATGGATATTTAATTTAACAATATTTTCGACTTCACGTTGACATAAGTTTTATCGGGGTTTTATACTAACAAAATGGACAGTGTAACCAAAACCTTTAACTTATAGTAATAAACAAAGAGTAATTATATGTCTTCTAAAACCCTATAAATCCCTACCTCATTGCCTATTTACACCCCATTATATTGCTGTCACTTATTAATCCACCGGCTCTCAACGTTATGTAATTACGTGTATCAATTTACGCATGTCCATGTCTGTAATTGAATTTAGCTAATATCAAGCACTGGTTCAACCTGAGCCAAAGCGAAAACCGTTCGTGATCAAATATATTAATTAACGACCCTCCACACTAGCGACCAAATTCATGTCGTAGTATTGCCATTTCAAATATGCAATGATCTTAACTTAAATCACAAAAAAGTCCAATAGATAATACATATGCTTTCAATTTCACTGTTTTTACTATTTATATTCGCTAAACACCTTAGAATGAATATCTTTCCTTTTACAAACATTATTTAGTTATTCATTTTAATATTTCTAAATTATTATTGTACTTTTCAGCGACTGACAAAAACTTGCTTTGATTTTTATATTGGTACATTTTTAAATTAAATATACTATTATACTTCACATAATATACATAAGTAGAAATATTGCAATAAAAACACATAAATTTTTTTTTGACCACATAGGGGTCAAAAACAAATTTATGTGTTTTTATTGTAAATTATGATGAGCCACAAAGTGAATGCTTTTTACAATTAAGAAATATTGCAGATTAAAAGGTATTCAGTATCATTTTTTTTTTTTTTTTTTTTTTTTTTTTTTTTATTATTTTAATATACATCATATGGGTTACATTAATACATACATATTTTGCAAAATATAATATTAAGGTTCATATATGGTCATGTATACCTTATCAGAAAAGAGGAGCTCTTGTGCCTGATAAGGGAGCCACGATTCTTACTTAGATTCATAATTCATAATGAGATATAATAATAAAAATATAATAATATATATTATAATAATAATATATATATATTTTTATTTTTGTTTAATATAAGTTTTTTTGGAAAAAAAGTTTGATTTTATTTATTTGTTCTTGTTGGTTCGTAATACAGCGCATTTCGGAAGGGAGATTATTGTAGTTTTTTATGGCTTGGTAAATATAATGGTTTTGCATTTGAGTTGTTTTAAAGATTGGCGTAATAAATTGATCATTTATGATAAAAATAAAAATATACTAAGCAGTAATTGTTGATTGAAGTGCTAGTAGATATATAATTATTTGGCGTTTGGTTGGTGGTCTAGAGCACCTGACCGGATATCAGAAGATGCGGGTTCATTCCCCGCCGCACAGTGGACGGAATGAAGAAAAAACACGAATTAATTGTTTGCTGGCTAAATATTAGTGCAATATTTTTTTTTTAATCTTATTAATGAATTATAACTATTTTTAAGTAAAAATATTAATATACTCTTATGTAGAAATTTACAACGACAAATAATTCAATAAAATTTGAAGATATACAAATATCTGGGAAAATAAAAAATATTAATCATAAATATTACATATTACAAGTCACTTCTATGAACACAAAAAGATGGGCAATAATCAGGTATACATATATTTTATTAGAAATATGGTCGTATAGAAAATCTAGGTGCTAAAGGTGTCTCCGTTGTCATCGGAGTCTAAATCATCACTCAAATTTCCAGAACCATTGGACGGAATTCTTAGTAGACTTAAAACTTCAGTTAGTAACACAGAACTTTTTTTTTAGGAAGTGGTCAAATAGAGGAAATAATTGGGTCTGATGAGATTAACAAAACCTCCCTTTGAACCTCTGATAATCTACTGACCGTATGATCGGCAAGTGCTTGGAGTTTTACTTCAACCAAATTAGCGGTCACTGTGATATCTTCTTTTTTAGGGAAACACTTTTGTTTGATTATTTGTACTAAATCGTAAGACGGATATAACGTTTTCAGACACCTGATTTTTGCTTTCTTTCTTAAACCTTTGTATTGTTCTTTCGTTAACTTTAAGCCCACAATAAGCGCTAAAGCCTCTTCCGGTGAGTATGGATTAAGGATGTTTTTACATTTCATTGCAAAAGCATGACGTATTCTTGATGCTCGACGAGGTTAAAATGTTATCTGTTTTACGAGTTTTGCAGCATCACTTTTTCCTGCGCTTCGAAAATTCAATTCTGCTGCTAACTGGAGTTCATCAAGAGTGCGAGACTCTAACAGATCGTGCACTTTTTTTCTGCTTTGATCTAGAACCACTTTCTTGAAAAAATTTTATTGGTCTACCCCATAGACATATGAATATTAGTAGACCTGCCCTAAGTGATTAAAAGCGTATTATCCCCACTCCCCATACCGGTTCCATTGGAGCCGGCTGGGCTCGCGTATGGCCTCAAGTGAAATTTGAAAACGTGACGTCATCATTCTTGTGCGAACTATGGTCGAGGCATCATCGGTTCATTTTACGAAATAACACGGCAAAATGTTGATTTGTGATATGAAAACTTGTAAATATAGATGTGAAAAAGAGAATAAACCCAATTGTCGTATTACATTCCATAAGTAAGCATTATTTTACTTTATTTTAAGCTTATTCACACCGTATTATATGGATCAGTTTTAGAAACATATACTATCACATCACAATGTAGCGATTCTCAAGTGTGCTCATCGTTGTTTACTGGGGTAAGTAAATTATGAAACATTTGTAAAAGTGTCTTAACTAAATACTCTGAAACTAACTACGACTCTGCAAACAGAAGAAATTTACTTTGCCGAATTTGGACTTCGCAAATTAGTTCATAACGTGGCGAGTAATTTGCGCTCCCATGTAAAAATGTCTATTCATTCAAAAGCAGATTTTACTTTTAAGAACTAAATGGTGATATTATAATGCGAGATGCCTATTTACTGTCAGATTGATTTATTGACGAATCACAGTCAGCTTTACCCCCTTCGTTCTTCAACAGTTGATTTTACCCCTCGCCATTATCTTCTCGTCTATTAAATCCTATGTCTGTGGTCTATCCAAAGATTTGGAGACAACTAGCTTTTCTTGCAACCACTCTAAATTATATTTTTCAAACCTCACAATATAACTGCGGCTTTTTCTCCATTTCTTCATTAATTGTTGTGAAAAATTCTTAATGTTTTTGTAAAATGTAGGGCTCAAAATGTTAGAACCTGCCGCTATGTGGTATTTTTGTGTTACGTAATTAATAAAAAACTCTTTTGATTTCACAGAAGTGGCATTTAATATACCCCGTTCTTTTAATGCCTCGAATAATTCTCTCCGGGGAATGCATATAGGCCTTCCTGAAAATAACAAAATTGTTCAAGGAAGGACAAAAGATGATCACAATTTATATATGACGTTAAAGCGAGACTTTAGTCTACAATACTTAAATATTCATAAATGGGAACAAACGATGTTTTGTTTCTAAATGCTAATTGAAATATGCATTTTAACAGCAAAAAAATTCAAAAATAGTGTAAAATTAGATGTTAGTTCAAATCTCACACACATGATATGTTGATATATAGTTTAGTAAATTAAATTAAGAATACCTTGAGGAATGTCAGCCATAACAAACTTTTGTAAATATATCCAAACGTCACTTATTACACAACCGTCTCTGCTCACGCGTAGGAGTGAACTGAAAAACGCGATACCGAATATCCAACTTACGACACACTTTGCAGCGTTGTCAAACTTCCATCAAGCCCTATTGACATATTTAAATTAACACATAAAATGCAGAAACTATTGTACTACACTAAAAAAAAAATAAATATTAAAAAAATTAACATTTGCAAAAACCACTTAATTCGCGTTTTTTTTCCATTCCGTCCAAAGTGCGCCGGCGGCATTTATTTTTACTCAGGAGATATTTTCATTTTGTATGGATATTTTAGGCGACTAATTATTGCTTAAAAATTTTTTTATTCTTTGCGCTATGCATAAAAAACCTAAACATTAGTTTATCATTATAAAAAAAAATGTTGATGATGGAAAACAAATCAAGGATCAAAATCAAGGTTAAGTATTATAATAAACATACATTTTTGGTCAAATTCTACTAACAACTTCTGTTTTGCTTGTTTTGCTTGCTGTTATGCTTTAAAAAATTTATTCAACTTAATGACAATAAAGAATAATTTTATGAATTTACTGTTATTGAAAATAATTCGATATTTAATAATGTTTTTTAAGTATTAATTAAAACACCCATAAAATCTATATTTGACATAACATTGTGGAAGCAAATGGAAGATAAGTTCACTAGGTAAAAAATCACTTAAGACGAGACAATACCCTAAAATAAACCCAGAATATTAATGACCTGAGTGAAACAACCATGCACAAAAATATGTGATGCGTGGCCCTGCGTATTGGATAGACCTGAGGTTGAATTTGCCTTATCATATCTCTAAAATAAAGTCGGAATCTTAAGGATATAAGTAATGAACTCGTGTAAAAACAATAATCGTCGCGCGGCCCGAAGTAATGGATGGACCTAAAAAATCAATGTTTAGAAACATTTGAAATTTAAGTAATACGTTCATCAGAAATAATTAAAATGTGAGCGTCGAACAAATCCCCGTTTTTAGAATCCTATGTCGCCTTAATCAGGTTCCGAAATAAAAATAATTAATAATAGGGTATTTTGAAAAATAAAACAAACCAATAATCAGAATCACTGTCAAAATAATAGAATAAAAAAACTGGGTCATATAAATACATTATGTGTCAATATATTATTATAATTAAATAACCCTGGCTTTTTCGTTTAAATAAATTATGCGTATTATGAAAAGGGGCTATTTTGTATAATACATTTGATATGGCAAAATGTATTAATATGAGACAAGACAAGTGATATTTAATTATAAAAATATTTACAATTTTTTTTAATTATTATGCAAATAAAAACAAGTAATACTTTTTGCTACGCAGGGTTTTGCTGGGCGCGCGAAAAGAAGTGTTACATTTGAAAAAAAACGTAAACATGGAACCTTCTCTCCAAGAGCACGAAATGTATTTGTCGCATTCGTTTATTGCCTATGTAATTTATAGGTTAGATCATTGTACTTTTTCAAAAGTTTAGTTCGTAGTGTGAGTGCGTAGTATTGTAAGACAAGGTTACTGTGTTTTATTTTACGATTGAATTTTTTGTAAACCACCGTCCAAATGCCAAAATATCGTCAACATAATTCATTTCAAACTGCAAAACTTTCAACGTTACAAGAGCAAACGTCTTTTCTTGAAGGAGAAAAATCTTTGGATTATTTAAAGTTGATTGTATAAGTAAGTACCGCTTTTATGTGACAAGATATGGTGGAATTTTTGATAAACTCCTCTTTCAAAGCGATAAAAAGTGCCGTAAAATGACGGGAAAAGCTTGCAATATTTTTCATTGCAAGTGAAAGCTAGATTCCAATTTTAATCAATCTTCTCCAGTACCGTCTTCACACAGAAAGTTAAAAAAATAATACCATGTAATTTGTAAAATGGGAAATAAATGGTTTTTGTCTGCAAATCTATATTTAACATATTTCAGATATTTATTGGAATTGGCACACAGTACCATATTAGGGAAGTGCATCAGTGTGGGCCTATTGCAAGGTTGCAATTTCTTCCAATGAATTTGCACTAAGTAGGAATGAAAAAACAAGAGATTTGTTGATATTTTCTTCTTTGATTAATTGAACAAGAAACAATACTGAAACTATTTCTTTTCTCTATTTTTCAAACTCCAATTTCGATGTCTAATGACTTATCTCAAAATTTTGACATTTCAAAATTTTGAGATAAGTCAAAATTCGAAATTTTCGCTCATTGGAAAATCTAAAATCAGTCTACCACACTATAGTACAAATCTCCAATATGCTGTAATCAGCTGGAGAGCTGCATACAAAAAAAAATCTACTACGTGTTGAAATTGTACAAGGTCTAATTATAAAAATAATATTGAAAAAACCGAGAGATTTTACAACACACCTAATTTTTGAAGAATTCAAAGTATTCAAATTTAATGATCTTGTCTGAATAAACATAATAATTCAAATAATAAATGAAAAACAAAATCACTGTTTTTTAACTGAAAGACGTACTCGTCGAAAACATATATTTCCGACACAAAAATGTAACAACTCTTTTGCTCAACATCATTACAAATATCTAGGGAAAAAATACTTCAACAGCCTACCCGAAAATATCAGAGCAATCGAAAAGATAAACACCTACTAAAAGCGATTAAAGAGAAATTCAATTTAAAAACACCAAAATGATGAAACTACCTTCTTAGTTATTTATAAATTTTAATATTCATATTTCATTAAATCATAACTACAAACACTAAATACTCTTCATCTTGATGCTCAACACTCTTTTAAACGGTGACCGGATAAATCATCAAAATGATAATTCATCACAGCTTTAAAAAGTTATGTAAAGTTATGGAAAGTGATGAAACAAAAACTTTATTAACTGGGTTAAGTAGTTTAGTTTAGGTGAGGTAAGGTTAGGTTGATTTTTTTTAATCGTTTCTAATGACTTTGTAATAACTTTTGTGTTAAATTGTCGATGTGTTGATTTATCATGGAACCTTTTTAGACACAATCGCCAGCTTCTATAGAAGAGAAACATTAAAAAATTAAAATCAGTGAAAACTAATTTTATGAATTATTTTTGATAATATTTATGATTATACTCTGTAAATAAATTAATTATTTAATAACGAAAAAATGTAAATAATGTTCCATATTATTACACGTAAGAAGCTTACATTTATTTTTTCAAAAGAATATATCGATTATATAAACCTCATTTAAAAAACTGATGGGTGTACGTGACATTACTAGATGTCTAACCAACTTAACCTTTAAAATTGATTTTTTGTTAGAAGGCTAAGAAACTAAGTATATTGCTTGAGTTGTTACACTGGGGAAATTTTGGGTAAAATAATGTGTTATTGGAATATATTGGCTATAATAACGACGCTGAAACAGTATTTATAATATCAGAATCTCCTCCACCGCGTTACATTTCAATAATTGGACAGATGTAATAAAATATAATATAAAAATTTTGAAGTTCCGTGAATAAAGTAGGTGAATTTGAACAAATTTCTACATATTTTAATGGTATTAAATGAAAATGTGTTGTGTATTTCCATTTGAAATTATGTTGGATTCTATGAAAACTGTAACAATATTTATTTTGCTTAGGAATTGTAGATATTTTTTTTGTGATAATATTCATTACCATTTTTTTATGTTTCCATTAGTTATATACCCAGTTGATCACGCACAAAAAATGTGTGCGTGGTTATTATAAATTATTTCATTTAAGTAAATACTTCTCTATTTTATAAAGAATAACTTAAATAATGTTGATGGAATTTAGATGTTATTTAAACGAAAAGATTTAATTAATATTTAACTAGAAGTTGCTATCGGGCTTCGTCCGAATCTCAACCCTTTTGAAAAAATACTTACCCTCTCTTTCAATATAAAAGTACAGATGAAACAATCTGGCGTTATGGTAATGATTTTAATATTAGGCTGATTTACATAGTGATATTTAAAGCTAAGTTTTACGAAGGGCTGCTAAATAAAGTTAAAAAAACAGTTTGGTATAACATCTGATGACCTCTGTGGTAGAGGAGTAAGGCTATCCGAAGGTCGCGGGTTCAAAACCTTGAGTGCAAAAGTAAATTTTATTCGACGAATTTATGTAATTTCACAATTTATTCTAAAATAATATAAGGTATATGGAGAAACAGTAGACTAAAACTTAGTTAACTTAAAATTTCAAACATAAAATTTAAAATAGTGATATTATAGACCTTTCTGGGAATTCTCGCATAGATTTTGCTCTGCGGGTAAAGTGACAATGAAATACAGTCATCTGTACATTAAGCAGCTGGATTCATCTGAATTGTGTTGTGTGACAAAAGAGGGCACCATATAAGGGTATAATATTATAGACCTTTCTGGGAATTCTCGCATAGATTTTGCTCTGCGGGTAAAGTGACAATGAAATACAGTCATCTGTACATTAAGCAGCTGGATTCATCTGAATTGTGTTGTGTGACAAAAGAGGGCACCAATATTCCTGCTTGGTCGATTTCAGACTAAAAGATTTAAATAATTTTTTCACAAGAAAGTGACAGTACTTTTAGAATTACAATGTGTTAATTCAATTTTATTCTAAATTCTACGCTCCCGAGAGCTTGTCGCAGATCATTATTTCATGGTGCGAATGCAAGTTTTATTGTGCTGATTCCCGTCCGCTGCCTAATTTTGGAGATTAACCTTGAGAATAAGGAATCGCTACCAATCTCAATGCGAGTAATATATTCGGTGAGTTCTCTGTTTTTTTTTTATATTTGGTAGCGGGATGATAATTTGTTACGTTTCCTGCAGAGTGAATTTTGTAATCAACCCATTTTTTCATAGGGAATTAATTGTTCCCCGATGGTCTGTGTGGCTTACAAGCCAGATCATCACCAGTATACTTGATGAACGTAACAGAATGGAAGATACTTTCAGTATCGCCCTAGTGTTAGACCACCATTCAGAATTTAAACGTTGATCGAAATGGCTTTAGGCGTGTTTGGTGACCAGATCTGAATAGCCAGGTAGTTCATTTTTCCATCTCCTTCCTCTTCTCACAACCACCAACCTCACAACAAAATCCAATTGGGGATCCTCTAGTCTCACTGGCTCCAGACGGTTGGGAGTAATTCGGATTTCTGAGTGGTATTCAAATAATAAATATACAAGTCCATATTGTAGAGCTCCACGTGTATAACTTATATTTTTCGATTTGGACCGATTTGTTTCATAATTTATGGGTCATTATTTGTATTGCTTGCCTACCAATATTGGTAATACATCTACTATGCGATGTATTTTTTTGTTTCACAGTTTTTTTTTCAAATACAATATCTCTTCCTCGTAGAATGACGTTAAGTTTCAAGTGGTAGAGGGGAATAAATCAGTTGTTAGTTGTTGTTGTTCTTAAGTGAAATGGCAAAACATAGATGATTAATTTATCGTCAACAATTTGTTGACTTAAAGTTGCTGCGTATTTGTTTGGTTGAAGAACTACTGTTGGTTTGTGAAGTTGGCAAAACAATGTCGCACAGAAGTAGAATAGCGGAAAGGTTAAGATCTTGCTTGAAATTCTTTGTAGTTAGATTTAGTCCAAATGAAAGCATGTCTATTCCAAAAATTACTAATTAATATGGCCTTTGAACATTCGTTTATTTCTTACTTTCTATATTTAATAAGAATCTATTTTAAAATCTATCAACTTCCAACACTGATCCTTTTTTATTGATTTTGTTTATAAATACTAGTATATTCGTGTTTATAAACAAAATCAATATAATCCATTGTAATGCATGTATTTGTATGCATATGCCTATAAGTCTGTTTGAGTATGCAGTGTGCCTTTAAGTGTATTTATACCTACGATGTATGTGGACTGTGTTACACCTATCTATATATATTTTATGCCTTTGTATTTGAGTCACTTGAAATATTATTCTTCCTTATCTATATAATATGTTGTGGTTTGTGTTTTTATGTATGCATTATTTTTTTAATTAATAGTGTGAAATTGACCTGCAGACAAAATGCTTTGGCAGTTTACGGGGTGCTTGTAATGAATAATTAAAAAATGACGAACATTTAAATATTTTAAGAAAAATTACTTTTTTCAAGTAATGCTTTAAAAAATTAGGACGAATTATTTGTTTTCGCCCGTATATACGCAATATGAATATGAATAAATAGTTTTATTCAATTTAGATTGCATTATGTTCGTGTGACGTCAGTTTATAGAATGAAACGCTACACAACTCTTTTAAAACATTTTTTTGGTATGGCTATACTTATGTTAGTATTGATTCGCTTTAGATGTCATATTTTTTATGTAATTTTCAACAAACAACATTAGAAGGCCATTTTTATATAGACAGACAAATAATAGAAATATCAAATATTTTTTTGCACAGTATTTTCTAAATTGCATGTTTTTCTGCCCCAGCCAACATTAAAAATTCTTGTTCCAATTAACGGTCTTATTCAAATTAACATAAAGTAAAATTGTCTAAACTACGCTTCAGTAATAACTCAGTTAATAAACGAAATCTGGCATTTACATAATTCCGGATGTCGTGGTTTGAAATGCCGTTAAAAGGTTCAGATTTGTGGAATAAACTGTCAAGAATGACAAAGTTAATAAGATTAAAAATATTTCATTTTGAACTATGGAATAAACCGAAAGCTCTTTCGTTGTGATTCATTTTTGGAAGTAGGTTTATCTGCCTTCACAATGGAAGCTTTAACAGGAAACAACAAGGCAAAAATTTGTGTGTTCTTGGTATGCCTTATATCGCAGGTAATAGGCATTAAAATCGCTGGACAAACGGAGTCTATAAACGTTTGATTTCAACTAAAAAACTGTATTTTATTTATTTTATAAGTAAGCAAAAATGTTAATCAAATGAAACTGTCACAGATAATCTAAGCTATTATACTGTATTTTTTAAGTTGTTTACTTTATGCGTTCATAAATTTTTTAGTAGTTTGCATTTATATTTTTTATTGAGTATTTTATTTTTTTATTTGTATTCTACTCAAGCGAAACGATAGGAAAACGTTCAATTTATATAAAGCTTATTTTTTGGTATTCATAATGTACACCGATTCGTTATAAAAATTAATCAAAGTGTTGATTTGGCACTAGGCTTCGCCTCAATACTATCCGAAACATCGACTAAAGAATTAAAAAAACGCAACACGGCATAATAACCCAACAAATAATGGCGATGAAATACCTCAATTTTCAAAATTTAACTATCGAAGATAATATTACCGATTCTCAAACGAAAATTTGAAACAGAAAAATCAGAAAAAGATACTGTTGCATCTAGGACTTCAACCAAGGACCTTCGCCTTGCCGGAGCGCTCCTCTACCAACCGAGCTAATCCGACCCTATTTCCTTTGATCATATTTAAATAAATGTAGGTAAAGAAGTAAAACTTCAAATTGTTATATTATTTTCATCAGTGTTCAATGGTTCCGTCCACAATGCCCTGAGCAGCGAGAACTAGCAAGTAAGTTGATTGAACATTAAATAGAATACCCGACACGGGCGTATAATAAAAATAATATTTGGATGATTTGAATAGCGCCGTTTTTGTTCATAAACACCTCAAAGGCGCTGGATACGTAAGTTTCTATAGGAAAACTACTTTATTTTGCCCTATTTGGGCTTTGTATAGACGGAATGTAGAATCAATGGTATTATGACCGATTTTAGGCTATTTCAATATTTTCAAGAATAATCGCATGGGCATAAATAAATTGAACAAATAATTGTGGCAACCCTCCAACTGCGCGGTGAATCATCAGCCGACTACCTACGAAAAGATACTATGGCATCGAATTACGCCAACCGGAATCCTGTGGACGCTTGAGAGCCTGGAGAATTTTCGGAAATTCTGGACCATTCTCACCGACCCGCACCGCGAGAGCTTCTATGTAATCTGCAAGACAAATCGTAAACAGTACGGCCCAACTCTTTTTATCTCCAAACAACACTTCGAGTACGAACTCAGTGAATAACAATATCTGCTACCTGTCTAACATAAGCAATTCGCTTAACTCATGTAACAGTGACCTGTAATATACGTTGGGAGGTGAGCTGTGAGGATTACCAGCAGGTCAATATCCTGACCAACGATTATGACTGCATCATGTTGGGATGACAATGAGTTTGCTGTGGTTACTGTAAAAACGTTATTTTCAGCTTGTACTGTCGTTTTGTGGGATCTTGCAAATGAGGTTCTGAATAGGGAAATACGAGAAACGAGACTTGTTCTTCTCATTTCTCTGAAACTTTTTCTGTGGCACTTGTGCATGCTTTCAAAAAACAAAACTTCAGCAGAAGTTGTAACTCTGGCACGCCGTGCTCTTTCCATCCCTTCAGTGGTTTTTTTTTCAATAGAATCTGGGTATCCATCGAAGACCACAACTGCATTGGATCCATAATGATTTTGTACATACCTGACATATTGCTGGAAAATCACTGAAAAAGGTTGAGCACGACCACATACTACTTTGTGCAGTAAATATCCTCCTCCACGTGTATTTTATTGCTTCCTAGTTATGTATTATTTGATAGAGGGTTGAATGGTGAGTAAAATATAGACTTCGTTCCTTTGCTTATGCCTTCCTCTGAGAAAAGAGACAATGTGACAGGAGAGAGTTCATATTGGAAATATTTTTTAAGTTCACTTTCAGACTTTTTGGCAATACACATAAGATGAAATAGCATTAATGGATCTATTGCCATAGTCACACCCTGATTTTTAACACTGCTGGTCAAGAAAAGCAAGCAAGAGAAACTATCGCATCATTACGTTTTAAGTGTAGGTTTCTAAAGTTCTGGTTGATAACTTTAGACATATCAAATTCATTTCCTCATCTGTTCAGCCATGTGACAAGTGATTTTGTATCCCCGATCGTGCCACTGCTTATAGACATAATTGCGTTTATTTTAGGAAATGGTTCATTGCAAACAAATCAATCAATGAGAGTTTTAACGTCTTAATCATCCCTATTAATTCTTGTTACATGTTGCTCTGACGTTCCTGATTCAATCCCACAGAATGACTCGATACCCTCACAAATGTTAAGCAGATAATCAAATCGGAGTAGAAAGGGGGGGGGGTGGTCCCCACTATACCGATGTGCTTTCTAGTAAATTTGTAGATGTATGTATTTAAAAATGCAAACAAAAATCTAATAATGTGATAATAAACCGTGATAGATTTTCTGTGCGTAACTACCTAGATTTGTTTATACTTTTTATCGTTAAAAAAACAATGTAAACATAAAAATTTGCACATCTTTTTGGAAATTTTATGTTCTACATAGTAAGTATCAATAAAATTTTCATCAAACGAGATATTTACGAAAAACCAAACCTAGTCGCGCAAAAATCTTGTTTTTTAAAAAAATATATGCACCTTTATGACTTTCCACCTCGGTACCTATTAGAGATAGAAGAAAATTGTTTGCTCTAAAGTTGTAGGTAATTTTATTTTATATTATACTTTTTTTTAAATATTGTAGCCGAAATTTGTATTTGAAATGAGGTATTCGGGAAAAATTAGATTTCGGCGCGATTTCGGCCGGTTTTTTTTCAAATGGAGGCGCGAGCACAGGTGCGCCAAGGTCGAAAACTCAGATTTTACATCAGGGGATCAGTTTATAAAACATAAAAAAAATTGGGACTGCTGGAATAATTACGATCGCGACCCCTTTTGGCGCTAATTGCACTGGCCTAGAAATAAGAACTAACATTATATAAGTGTAAAAATCATTCAAAATTTTATGTCAACATTTTTAATGGGCATTTTAAGTCGGCTTAATTTTCAGTATTTATTTCTTTGACTATAGAAAGCTTTTTATGTTGGGCTATAATCATCACACTAAATATGACAATTTCACAAAATCCTGGGAGTTTTTTAATAAGCTGAAAAGTAGAAAGGGGACATTAAATTAAGAAAGACAGAATTTGAGCTTTCAGTTCTAAAAAATGTAGACATAGGTACCTGTGTTTAAAATGATCTGCTAATTTAGTACCGTACAAAATTATTAGGTGAGTGAGAGCAGATAGCTAATTATTTTAATAATGTAGTAGTTAGAAAAGAAATTCTGAGTCTGAAATGTTGTTAAATAATTGATTAGAGGACTGATAAAGAAATGTTGAAGCAAATTACCCGATTCTGAAAATTTTCGAAAAATAAATTTAACAAGTTCATTAATTCAAAATGGAAGAAAAATGAACACTTTAATTAAAATATAATAAAAAAAACGGTTGATTTTTTATTAAAAATCATGTGACTGTGCCAAATTCTCAAGTGCTCCCTTAGTGCTGTAGTATTGGAGACCAACATATCGTGTTTTGTGACCTGATCTGAATATCCAGGATCTGCGAAACCTTCCCTTCTTCGTCTTCACCGCTCCCCGATTTCCTCGGCGTAGGGACGAAATTAAACAAGCATGAATGTCACATACCAATGTGATTTTTTTTCATGTGAATACCGCACCAGAGTCCCAACTGCTCCCAACCATCTGGAAGCAGTGAGACTATGACATCCCCAATTAGGTTATATTGTGAGGCTGAATATAATGAGAAGGAGGAGGAGGTGGGAAAGAGGATGGTGGGGAAGTACCTGGCTATTTAAATCTGGTCACCAAACACGGCTAAAGCCATTTCAAGTAACGTTTCTATTCTGAATGGTGGTTTTACACCAGGGCGATACTGAGAGTATTTAAATAAATAAAACTTTTAATAAAGCAAATCAATCACATAAAATTTACTTGCGCACGCCGGGATTTGAACCCGCCACGAAGGCCGTCACACGGACACATTACACACGACCAAATTACATATGGAGAGAATTAAACCTATCTACTTAAATGACTCCTATTGGACAAACGACACAAATCTGTTTTCAGTAGGTCTAAATTTTGAGGACCTTATTAATGTATGCGTTCTAAATTTACACAACTGATAAACAACTATTTATCCTACAATAATTTTACTGGCAAAGGCCCTGAGTGTTACATTGTGTATTAAATAAATTTCAAATCGGAAAAAATTACAAAAGTTAGGTTAGGTTACGGTAAGTTTTTTTTTACGTTTGTAATTTCTAGTAGGTGTTATTGAAGTAGATTCGTGTAATTTCTAGAAGGTGTGATTGATGGAGACGTGTGTAATTTCTAGTAGGTGTTATTAAAGTAGATGTGTGTAATATCTATTAGGTGTTATTGAAGTAGATGTGTGCAATTTCTATTAGGTGTTATTGAAGTAGATGTGTGTAATTTCAGCCATGCGTAATTCCGGCAGTATGTAATTCTGGAGTGTGTTATTCTGGAAGTGTTATTTGGTATGCAAATTTCCCGTGCAATTTCGATATGTGAACCAAAAAAATACAATAGTTTTTATATATTAATCATTTACCAGTAACAATCTAGTAAAGAAATTGATATAATTTTCTGTTCCTAATAGAGTCACACGAACGAAAAAAATTTTACTACAACAATAACGTTAATCCCAATCCGTTTTTAAACTCCATTATAATATTAAGTAACCAATATACAGAAGTAGCAGCCAAGTTTTTATTACTCTTAAAGAACTTACAAAAAAGCATTTCACATAATGTTTAAAAACAATTATTTGCTCACAATTTGTTAGGTTAGAACTTATGTTTAAGTTGTATAATTGCGTTAAAACTTCTACGGATAATGTCAAACTTTATGTTATTTTTTGTTTTAATTTCATCTATTATTTCTAGTTACTTTTATAACTTAATTTTATATCAATAAAATAATGAAAACACTTTGTTTTTATTATTTTATTTATTTATTTTATTATTATATTTATTTATGTTTTTATTATTTTATATGTTGACTTTATATAAAAAATAAAGATTATCGTGGTAAAAACAAAGTGTTTTAATTATTTTATTAATAAAATGGTGCCACAAAGTGAAATTGCAAAATTTGAAGAAGTAATTTTATATTATTTATCACCAAAGAAAACTTACACCTAAATTTTTATGTTTATATTTTGATAATCAGTACCAAAATAACCACACACAGACTTAGCATTTATGGTATTTTTTGATGCACACTATGATGAAATTTTATTTTTATAACTGTTCATAATGTAAATATGTATCAAAACTTTCAACAAAAAAATTGTGTGGTGATAACAAGCAGTGTCCTTGAATAATATCGATTGAAAAACCCAAGGGTAAGTCAGAATCCTTTTCAGTTTCTAACTGTTTGCAGCTGTGTCAAATATTGATTACAGCCCTCAATAAAACCACCAACTGATTTGCATTAAATTTTCGACTTCTTTCTTTATCTGCTTCATATTCTAAATGGATATTCATGAAAGTGTGTTGTGGTTTCCATTTATTTTGGTATGTAATACATACCACAATATTTGCAAAATGTACAGTTCTCAAACCAGCTACGGCCTTTTCAAACATTTAACCTAAAATTCCAGTACGCTTTTAATAATATTTAGAATATAACGGCTTACAGACAAACCTTTTTTTCGCTTGAAACATTATACATTTTCCTAACTACCTGTATAGAATGTACGGATAAATATAACGGCTTACAGACAAACCTTTTTTCACTGGAAACATTATACATTTTCCTAACTACCTGTATGGAATGTACGGATAAATATAACGGCTTGCAGACAAACCTTTTTTCACTGGAAACATTATACATTTTCCTAACTACCTGTATAGAATGTACGGATAAATCATTCGTACTATTGTTTGCGTTACAAACTCCAAAGTGTGTATACTTATAATTTAGTATTCTTTTTTGCTTAAATTTCGATGTTATGGGTTGTTAAACTTACGTCTAATCTTATTTTTTGGAAAATAAAAATTAAAAATAATAGAATTTTTAAATTGTTTTTATAAAAATAAATACTTTCTTAGAATTTATTTTGAGAGGAAACAATTTTGATTTCAGATTCATTGTGTAAAAGGTGTAATTAGTTTTTCAAGAAATATAAAATGGGATGGAAGAATAATCTTACGTAGAATATATTTTTTTCCGAAAGAACCGTGCTCCGTAAACACGGTAAACAACATATTGACAATATTTTTCATTCCATTAGGGGGTGCGTCAGTTGTTTGTCGCGAAGTTGATTTATGATTGATGGACCTATCAAATATGGAATGAAAGTTGTCAGAAAAAATGTATAAGTGAAAAATGTGTTTTATCAGAAAACATTACATGCAACTCATTTTAAAGAGCGCACGTTTGAATTGATGTAATTATACACAGTGGTCCAACTGGGTATCGATTCTCCGATCCAAGCCGCTCGCAAACGCCACCGAAAGTACATACATTGGTCGATATTCATATTTTCGCGTCTCGTTGAAGGAACACAATCAATTACAAACGTCGAATCGAACCACTCGTTGTTCGAGTGGAATGACTTCGTCAAAAATCGAGACCATGATTCTAAAAAGTTTCGAACAGTTGCTCGCAGTTCCCTCTCACCCCGCAGTAGTCCAACGATACAGTGCACTACAAACTAACAAAATAATTACTTTTAAATGACTTAACTGTACACATTATCACACTACTACCAAAAATATTCAAATCAAATCTGTTAAAAATGGCAGTTAATTATATTTAAAAAAGTAACCACGGTTGCCGTCTATCTGATAGTATTATTACGCCAGCGTCTGGACGATCTACTAGGCCCTCTGATTGGTCGAATTAAAATTGTCTGTTTCGGGTAAATTCAGCTAACTTGAAAATTAAGACACGATTTCATACTAAAATAGGATTGCCTCATAATAATACGAGATTTCTTCAAAAGCATCGTTTCTGTTCATATAATTTTTGGATAATATCGAAGAAAATATGTTTTAGAAAGTTCACAATCCATTGGATTAATTACATTACAATGGAAATTATCCACAGTTACGTGATTATGTTTGACGTTTATAAAAAATCACGCGTTCCTTATTCAATATGGCGGATACGCACGACTATAGATGGGCGACAGAACGCGCCTCTGGCGGTTTAAAAACGAACCAAATGAATGGCGCGAATATTTAAATATGCAGCTCACAATATTTGACTACTTACGATTAACAAGCATCTAATAAGAAGATTTCTTCTGGAAGCTTATCACTTTGTAATGGTATTTTTCATTATTATTTATATATTTTTTGCTTATTAATAATACCTTATTTTATATTGACATGTTTTCTAATTTGTAAAATTTCAAAATTATTTATTTGCGATGCTTTATATCCTGAGTGAAGTATTTTAAGACCTGAATTTTTATCGAAAGTGTGATCATTATTCAAAAGATGATTTAGAGCCCTGCGATATTCTTTAGTTCTGACTTCAAAGTTTATATTGGTTCTACCTTTGTAAAAGAAATTACAATCATCCCAGTTGAGTTTTTAAACTCCTGATTTTTTTGTTTGAATTTCGCTATCTTTATTATTAAGAATATATTTCTTCATTGTTATTAGTGTAAAACGCCAGTTGAATAGTACCAGAGTTGTTTTTATATATAATTTTAGAAGTATCGTTATCCACAAGCAGAATTCTACGCCATTGTTTATTTCTATCTTTAGAAAGACCGTTTGAAGAGAATATGTATAATTTTTTTTATTTAGTATTTCAACTATCAGTTTATTAGAATAACCGTTATTAAATGCTATTTGTCTTATGAATATATTGTTTTATGGTTATATTCTATTTGTTTTTTACAGGTCTTAAAATACTTCACTATAAATAATTTTGAAATTTTAGAAATGAGGAAACATGTCAATATAAAAGCAGATATAATTAACAAGAATTTTTTATAAACTCTCTTTTAAATATTTTCCCACTCAACTGGTCTTTCCCGTCTAACGATATTGTAATTCCTAATTATTATAATTATTATAAACCCAGCCTACTCTAACCCCTCCCCCCTCCTTCCACTTCTTCTTTCCCAATTGCAATCTATATTTAATTTTTGACTTCGGTGTATACACAATAAAATGTAAACATTATATTTATTTATTTATTGGACAATTTGCATAGCGCCGCTTTTGTGGGGGCGCTATATTGTAATAATTTACCTTTATATATAGATTTTTACTCTCCTGATGAAGGTGTATATATAATCTAACTTTAAACTTTATTAGATACAGTAACAGTTGTAGGTAAAGAATTACCAAATGATTACCCTCCTTTTATTCATAAACACGGGTACAATTAATCAATATGTAATAATCTATTATTTAAGTCAACTTTGTTATAACTATCTTTAATTGTGACAAACTAAACGATATTGATTAAACTTATAGACATTGACGGTTGTAACACATATTTAAGCACTGCAAGTCTCCTATGAGCTAATTATATTAGGTACGATAACAGTTAATATCAGTTGTAGACATGTAGTCAATAATAGTGTTTCATTTGAAATAATCCATCACAACTACGTAAAATTTAATTTATTCAAACAACTGTCATTCTTATTATGCGTAAATTTAGCATGTTATTATTAATTAACTCCTTCCTGTTCCGTGTGTTAACAATATATATACTCAACCTCTCTCTATGAATGTCCTAATATCTATCTATTAAATGTAACTGTTGTTAATATCACTTAAAATGGGCGAAGCCCAACTAAGAGCCGCCCGCAGGGCCTAGCAGAAAAAAACCCGCGGAGCGGGTTTTTAACTGCTAGTTTCAATTATTATATTTGGTTTGAAACTCGGCTGAATCCCCTGTTGTCTTATTTGGAATTTACTGGATAAGGTAGGAAACTACTCAGTAGTTACCTAAGCATGGGCTCCTCTCAATACATTTTATTATTATTATTATTATTGATACATTATTTTACAGTATTTCATATTTTAATTCAGTAATGTTGGCCTCACTGGGTTGTTTACCCGTGCTGAGGCCCCCATTTTATAATATAAGAACTTATACATTTAAACAAAAAACAACATTAAAATAAAGATAAATTTAAACTAAAAATAAAGATTAGAAATTAAAATCTAATTTTCACACTAAAAGAAAAATATTAAAAGAGAATAGAAATCGGCATTTATAATGATTTATGTGTTTGTGCGTGTTGCGTGTTTTATATTTTTTTTGTGTTGCGTGTAAATGTTTTATTCTTTTATGTTATAGAATTTTGGAAATATTGTCTTTTTTGTTCTTTAATCCATTTTTTTTATTTTGTGTTTGATTTTATTTTTATTTTCCTCAATTTTTGTTTCAAGTGGAAGACTGTTGAATGCTTTAATAGCGTGGTTATTTATGGTGTCTTTGTCCAAAGGTAGTGTTTACCGTCGGAGTTTTTATGTTTTTTTATACGCTTTTCTGACCGGTCTATTAGTGATATTTTGTGTTTGTTGGGGTTTGTTTTTTTGGTGGAAAATGTAGTTTAGTAGTGTTTTTACATATAATTGTTTTTACATATTATTGTGTTAGTTTGATCATTTTTTTTATATATATGGGTAGCTTCTTAATTACATATTTTATTTTTTGCGCAGAACAAAGTAGTTCTCTCTGGAACTAACGGGGAACCGAGCACGTCCTTTAACTGGGTGGAAATTAAAAAAAAGTGTAGATTCATAATGTAAATTGTTCCATTATATCAACTCTTTTTTTATTGAAGTACCTGAAAATCCACCAATATTTTTTATTCCAAATTATTTAAAGAGTCCTAAGCGGTCCAGACCATAAATCGGTCAAGACACTGAAATGCGCTATCGAATTATTATTATATTAAGTTTACATATATGTATTTATTTAAATGATGTAATTGTAAAGCTGCACATCTTGATACAGGAATGCCCTAGTGAGATGTGCAAAGTATGTTTTTTAAGTTGAATAAAAAGTAAAAAAAATGTGCTTACATCATTGGCAATATGCACAAATGTACAATTATCGACAGAAGGAATATTGACGGACCTTCAATCGACCCATCAATATTTTCACGTCAATTGCTTTGCTGACATCTGAGGAAACAGTGCGTAAATTGTGCGAATACAATGATAATCCTTTGATCTTTCTTTCCAAAACTCGGACAATGGCAATATGCAATAAAAAAAAAACAAATCTCGCAAATGAAATTGAATTCGACACGGCCTCATATATAGAGCAATTGAGCAAACGGTAGTCAATCACACAGCGAAACATTTTGTTGCGTCATTGTGGTCTATGCGCTCATTTAAAATACTTATCATTCCCCTGGTCTTGCGCCTATGGAAATTCTTAACTGTCAATCGCTTCAATTGCGTCAGTAAACCATTAATTAGCAATTATTGTCAATCGTATCAATGACGTAAATTGACAATTGGTATTTATCGTCTCACGTCTTTTGATACATGCAATACGATTTTTAAAATTATAATTGTGAAAATAGAAGATATGTATGAATGAGAATGAGGCAAGGAGTGTGTGCCAAGAGCGAGTAGTTTAGCGGTTATCCTCTCTGCCTACCCCTGCGGAGAAATGGCTTAATGGTTAGTCAGTTAGTTATGTTATTCATTTTGAAAGCAGCCACTAAAAAACTTTGATGGTGCTGGGACCGCATTACATTCCAATAATTTCCGTTCAAAAATACTGTAAATTGTAAATGTCAAACATAATTAAATATATTTTACCTTTATCTAAAGAAACAAGTGCGATGAAATTTCTATTTAGGTATGAGCTCATATATCATAAAATTTGCATGGATTTTTCGCTGTGGAGTTTTCAAATATCGATTTGTCAAAAAATTCGCCAAATTTGTTTTTGCTAATTTCATACAAATCTTCAAATAATTATGACCAAAACGTTTTTTTTATTATTTGAATACCGCACAAGAGTCCTAACTGTTTTCAACCGTATTGAACGAGTAAGTGAGACTATTAGACCCAATTTAATATGAGGCTGAAAGTACTGAGGAGGGGAAAGAGATTAGGTAGATGTTTTTTAGGTGACCGGATAAATCATCACAATGATAAATCATGACATCTTTAAAAAGTTATATAAAGTCATGGAAAGTGATGAAACAAAAATTTATTAACTGGGTTAAGTAGGTTAGGTTAGGTTAAAAAAAATAAATTTTAATGACTTTATATCACCTTTTAAAAGTATGTTGAATTGTCACTGTGTTGAGTTATCATGGAAACTTTTTTTATGTGTATACCAAACAAGACTCTCAACTGCTCCCAACCGTCTAAAAATGGGAAATAGGAAGGTGGGAGAGTACCTAACTAATTAGATCTGGTCACTAAACACGGCAAAAGCCATTTCAAGCACAAAACCGCGGCTACGATCGTCAGTTGCACATACAGCGCGCTTCGAAATGAACGTTGAGGAAATAGCAGTGCTTTTGTATCTTATAAGTAAGAAGCGGAAAAAGAAAAGGAAAAAATATTGGGTTTCATCCCTTGCTACGTGAAAGGCGAACAAACGGATTATTTCATTTTTTTTTAATTTTTTTTATTTTTTATTATTTCATATTTATTTCATCAGAATTCATACTTATTTCACCGACCTTCAGCAATATGATGACAAGTTCTTTAATTATTTGCGGATGAGCAAGTCTTCGTTTGAAGAACTGTTAAGAAAAATAAGTATAATAAAGAAGAAAATTAAGTCCATCAATCACCGGCACTGTAACTAAATTTCGCCCCTGCATTTCTTCCAAGGAAAAACTTGTTGTAACTTTAAGGAAAGCCTATGCCTATCTACTTTTATTAGTAGTCTTCACAGGACATGTCCCACAACGCCCTCCTTGTCTCAATCTTTCCGTGTTGAAAGACATCGCGATGATCACAAATCACGCTGTAGTTCAACAATACGTGCGGCCGCCGCGGCTAGTGCGCGCACACTGGTGATTTAACTACAATGCAATAGATCTCAGTGGCCGCAGCGGCCAGGGACTGAACACGGGCCGCAAATGCGTCGCTTCGATCTCGCTGGCCGCTGCGGCTTGGTGTGGCCGCTGGCCGCTGCTCTATAGGTACAAGGCACAATTGGGTAAAACAAGTGGGTAACGCCAACCCGTGGGAAATCCACAGCGCAATCGAAAAAACGGGAAAAGGTTCTGACCGGTATTTGACTAGCGTCATATCGGATAATCCCTCTGGGAACTCTGAGAGTACCGATGTGACCAGCACACTAAACACCTTGTTGGATAAATTAGTTCCATTAGACTCAGTAATCGGGGAAAACGACCACCACAAACAGATAAGAGCTCTGTCACGGCTTCAACCTAGGATCCTCGCCAGTGAGGATAGAACGCTAAAAGTAACTAAGGCTGAAATTGATGTTATAATTAAGGGTTTGGGTCCGAAGAAGGCACCAGGGCACGATCGTCTTAATGGTATAATAGCGAAGAACGTCTGGATCCATGCCAAGGAAGAGTTGTTCCAGGTTATGGAAACATGTCTGCGTAGAGGAGTTTTCCCTACGGAATGGAAGAGAGGTGTGCTCAAGATTATCCCAAAGGGAAACGACAAACTCAGGACGGACGTGAAGGCCTACCGTCCAATCACCCTTTTGCCTGTTTTCAGCAAAATTTTGGAAACACTAATAAATAACAGGTTGCAGCAATATCTTTCACCAGCATGTGAGCGACAATTTGGCTTCGTCCCTGGGAAATCTACCGAGCACGCCATTATGTATGCGCTTGAATGGGTAAAGGTCTGTCCAAAGAAGTATGTCATTGGAATCTTCTTAGATATAACTGGTGCCTTCGATCACGCGTGGTGGCCGATGTTGATCACCAAAATTAAAAATAGAGGCTGCCCACCAGACCTTTTTAAAATCAACTGCGATTACTTAAATGATCGCACAATAGAGATCGTTTATGGTGATCAGAAAATAGTGCGTAAGGTTGATAAGGGATGCCCACAAGGCTCCATATTGGCACCTAAATATTGGAATATAAATTTTGATGACTCCTCCAGGTTACCCTTTCCTGAAGGATGCACATCGGTCGACTACGCTGATGATAAGTTGTATCTGGTCTCGGGGGACAGCAGAAGGGAAGTGGAAAGAAAGGCTGAAGAAGGTTTGCGAGCAATCCTCAGTTGGGGTGAGAGGAACAAGTTGAACTTTGCCCCCCAAAAGACCGTGGGACTCTTGATGAAAGGCACCCTCAGTAGAGGAAGAAATCCTTTCATCAGAATGGGAGCCTCCACTATTCAATTTGCAGACTCTGTCAAATATCTTGGTGTAACACTAGATCGATCGTCTTCCTTTTTAACTCATGTTAAAGAGGTCTCCAGCAAGGCCCAGGCCCTCTTCTTGAAACTGAGAAGAATCTCTACAGCTGAGTGGGGGTTGCGATCCCCAGCGCTGCGACTACTTTATAGGGGTACATACGTGGCGCAAGTCTCGTATGCTGCCTCTGTGTGGGAGCACCGTTTGGGGAATTCGCTTATACTCTCGGCTCTCAAGAGGGGTCAGCGAACCCCCTTGCTGGCGCTCTCCGGTGCTTATAGAACCGTTGCTTCAGACGCTTTGCCCGTGTTGGCCGGTATTTTGCCAATCGATCTAGAAATTAGGGAGGTTTTAACGAAGAAAAAGTTGACCAGGGGACTCCCCGCTACCCATCTCGGCGTAACTCTTACGCCAGGCGGTGTCGGGACTCTTCCTGGACTGCTTAGACAAATGAGTGATTTGTCACTCAACGAGTGGCAATCTCGCTGGGATAGGTCGAATATGGGAAGATGGACTTTCTCCTTCTTCCCATCAGTTAAAATCAGAATGGAAGGAGCCCACATTAAATTGGATCATCACATGACGCAAATTTTGTCAGGACATGGTGAGTTCAGGGGGAGACTACATAGACTCTCCCTGTCCCCACATCCAAACTGCGCGTGTGGTAGTTCTGATCAAACCGCTGAGCACATTTTGTGGCACTGTGAGATTATGATGGATGCAAGAGATGAATTATTGGCCGGTTTGGAAGTAACAACGAGACCGGTTTGGAACTCCGATCTCGTCTCGAACAAAGTGAATTTCGAGTGTCTGAGGAAGTATACAAAGATCTGGGTTGAGAGATGGTCTGATCTTAGAGTCGAGTACTAGACTAAAATCGATAGCTTTAACGCCAGGTGTTGCTCCTGGACACAATGGACTACGAGACAATTGTTTTCATGTACATATTTATAACTGTTTTTTTTCTTTTTCTTTCTGTTTATTTACTGTATATTAGCATTCTACAAATTTTCTGTTCCTGATTATACTAATGTTTATTATTTGCATCTAATGTTTACTTTCTATCTCTTATTGCAGGTTATTTTGGATATTTTGTAACAGACTGATTCTGCTTATAATTTTTTTTAGATTTTCTTTTATTTTTATACACTGCTTTGTATCTTGTTCTTTCTTTTCTACTATAGAGTGACCTGCTTGCTGGTAGTAGCACTGAACTTATATTTTTCTTGTGTCAGTCCGGCGTACCCCAACTCTGGGGTGACAGAAGACCTCGTCCGTGCATATCAAACTTCAAGATCAAATCACGATGAGGGATCTGTGTCATCGTCTGCTCGCAGCGCCTCCCCTGAGGTCAGGAACTGGACTGAGGATGGGCCGAACGTGGATTGGCGACCTTCCGCCCTGCCTCCAGGTATTCCGACGCTTTCTCCTCATGGTCTTCGGGATATTCCCAACCCCAACTCACACTTCTCGTCGAGGCACAACCGGTTTCCTGGCTTAGGGGCGCGGAACCTGATTCTCGTGAAGCCAATCCAACGCCCAGCTTTCTCTCCCTAGGTCTGCCTGTTAGTGGGTATCGACACCCCCTTCACCACAGAAAGAGGCGCATACTTTACCATTTTTCTTTTTTGTTCTCTTTGTAGGTGGCTGTGTATTATTTTAATTCTTCTCTACCTATTGTTGACATTTTGTAAATGTGTTTTTATTATATTAACCAAGTAGAATAGAACTTACTAAAATTACTAAAACACAGCACTTGCATACTGCGAATAACATCGTATGCATGGACATCTCTGTTATAATGTTCTTTACCTCACGAGTAAGTTACACTCTAATTTATATTGGTTTATCGATTTGTTAAACACACAATTAATACTGGGTTTAAACACACCCACTTACTTACTTTTTATGTTGAACTTTCTTTTACTTACTATTTCATGCTTGGGTATATTTTATATTGAATCCATCTTATTAGTGTTTTGCTAATTTGCACAAAATTTTATTATATGTGTTGCTTTCTTACAATTAACTCCATTTATCTTCTTATGTTCAAATATTGTAATCAATGTAAATGTATATTTTCATGTAAAAGCCCATAAGGGCGTAAATAAAATAATAAATAAATAAATAAATAAATTTTGGAGGTCTTGTTTTGAAATTTTAAATGTAGATTCGTTTTTTAAAAAAATAGCGTCCTTGCGAGAGCTCTGAAGGGGTACCATCAGTACCTAAAACAGGGCGGGGAAGTGGTGGGCCTCCTCCAAAATGCTCTATAGGTGCGCGTGCTCTATGGCGATTTCATATTAATGTATCTATCTCGATGGCAGCCGCGACCTGGCCGCTGCGGCCTAGTCGCTAGTGCGCTATGAGCCTTACACAAGGGCGATACTGAGAGTATCTTCCAGTCCGGAATGCGCCGCAAATATACCACATATTATTTTTAAAATAATGAATTGTGAAATTACAGAAATTCACTTAATAAAATTAATGCCATTTTAAGCTACGTTTCGATTCCAAATGGCGATCTTTAATGAGAGTACCATCCACTAGCGATAATGAGAGTACCATCCACTCTGGAACGTGCCGCTAATGTACTTTATATTATTTTTAATTGCAATTAAACAAATAAAATTAACTTGCGCACAGCGGGACTTTAAAACCGCCACCTCTGGATTCGTAGTCAAAAGCATTCCCTTGTTCGTGGAGACCGTACATTGAATATTAAATAAACAATAAAATATCACTTTACCTACTAATCACCGCTTTCCTGAAGTTATATTGAATCCTCTGTTTTTTTAGTTGCATAGTTTTTTTTTGGATAAAACAAATTACAAACATACTGTTTTCAAATATTGAAATACTGCTTTTTTATAGTCCCTCAGTGGGTAGGTATATCTCTGTATTTCAAAAGCGTGAAATAAATTCAATATCCATATGACTGGATCGATACAAAATTATTTTTTTGCGTCGTAACTTAGAAAGGTCCATCTGAAAGTTTGTGCGGCCCATTCGTAACACGGTCCCGGTGTCGAGAACTTTCAACGTTGTAAAACCGATTTTGATGGAAGTTTTGGGCGAATAAAACAAACTTTAGTCCCAAAGTCGTCCGGACACAAAGAGGGGACCCTCCGACCGAAGAATAAAACTTCATTTAATTAAAAACAACCGAAAAATACACGAAAAAAGTGCGTCGGAGAGGTTTTTTTCGTTGTCGAAAACCGACGAGATTCAGACCGTGATGTCCAAGTTTAAAAGCTTTCGGTTTTTTTGTTGCTTTATTTACCTCTGGGAGTACCCAACAGAGAAAAATGCAGACTTAATCTCTGTTAATTGATAAATGTTGTATACCCATCTGATTAATTTTACGAAATCTAATTAATTAGAATTTTATTTTTAACCAGAAATACCGAGTAAATCTGGCTTCCAAGAAACTGGGCATCTTGCAAAGAGCTAGCAGATTCATCTATAGTGATTAACTGCCAACCATACACAAATTTCAAGTACACCCAACAATTGAATTTGGGAGAAACCTCTGAGATCCCCGCAATACTGAAAAAACCGTCTTGATTCTATGCTAAGGAGGGCAGTTCGTCTGATTTACAATCTATTGCTAACGGAATGATTACCTTTTCTTATGCACAGAAAAAAATTGTGCATGCTACGGGTGTTTTATTGAGTCTATTCTACAGGTGTTTTAATGAAGCCTGCTCTAGGGAGCTAGCATCATTGTTCCCTGTGTTCACGAGAACGGGTCGCTTCTTTGGCTCGTTTTGTTTAAGACGGCTCGTATGTGTAACGAGTTACTGGCATCTGTTTTTCTCCTTCATATAATCCGGGCCTCTTCAAGATCCATATTAATAAATCCTTTCCACAGCATCTTCTTTAACCCGCCTTACAACGTTTTTTAACTGGGTGACGACTTAGCTTCCATGCCTTTGCACTGTCATGGGCGCTCTTGTAATACGTGAATTTAAAAAAACTGACTATGTAACTAACCATCATGCCGTTTCTCCAGAAGCGTTAATAGAGAGGAAAGTTGTTTCATACATATCTTATTTCATATCTTGGCATACGCTAACTGCTTCATTCATTCTCTTTCATTTATCGTATTATCAACACTCTTCCGTCATTCTGACTAGTGTTTAATCCATTTGGTGGTGTCTTCCTTGTGCGACCCTTGCTTCTTCTACCATTCGCTTTCATACACTCCTTTGTAAGTAAAGCATCAAAAATAAGCATCCTTTTCTTAAATTTTCTCACTACGCTTTCTTCGGCTTTATATTCTTTATAAGAGTAGCATATCGTATGGACTATAAAACTTACCATAACGCCGCTTCATTTAAATTTATTAGTATTATCTTCTTCTTAAATAATAAAACTTTTATTCTAGTATGCGACGTTTTATTGTTGATTATTCCAAGACTCAAAATATGTTTGTTTTTTTACTGATTTTTGAGAAATAATAAATCTGCTTATGTATAGCATCTAACGAAAAAGTGTTCCTTCAAAATTAGTTTATTTCACTTTAACAGACCAGTGCCGAGTCAAGGCTCAAATTCACATTCTCTCGAAAAAAGTAATGAAAAGTTTTTATATTTTTGGATAGAAAATTCCTAAAAAAATCATTAAAGAGAATGTGAATAACCGACAACTTTTTTTTTTGTTATTTGTTTTTGGGGTGTTATGCCGTGTTGCGCTAACTCCTTCTTTAGCCGACGTTTCGGACAGCATTGCAGTGTCCATCATCAGGGCAGATGTGTTATTAACACATCTTAATAACACATTAAACGTTAATAACACATCTGCCCTGATGATGGACACTGCAATGCTGTCCGAAACGTTGGCTAAAGAAGGAGTTAGCGCAACACGGCATAACACCCCAAAAACAAATAACAAAAATACTTTTGTCTGTGAAAATCTTAAATCATAACCGACAACTTACAAATATGCAATGCGCAAGTCTCATTTCTGAGGAATTTTTCATAGCGACTTGAATATAACTGGAAGATCTCCCCTTATTAGAACACGTTGTAAGTATGGAAAATAGTTGACCAGAATGAAATATTTATTTTTTAGTGCATTTTTTTTTTATTATTTTTTTTTAAATTTTTATTCCAGATCTCGGGGAGGGTGGTGCAATCCCACGAGTTCTATATTATACATAGAATATATATAAAGTAAATATTTAAAAAAAAAAATTGTAATATAATACATACACAATAAACGAAAACAAAAGACCATAATAATAATACAAAAAAACATAATTATAACATAATAGATTAAAGTTTTTTTTTAAAAGAAAAAATATTTTAAAATATATATATACATGTATATATATTTTTTATCTATGACATCAGGATTTGGCTCCATCGCTTCTAAATAGGTCCCTGCCAGAAGTGCAGTGCTGCCATCACAATACCGTTTTCGCTCGCGGCTAGTCGTGTTCGAAAGCTGGTGATCCGTTTTTTCATTAGTGCTCGGAATCCGGGAGCACGCCCTTCTACAAACATCTCAGTGGCACTGCAGTACCAGGACAGCCCAAAAAGTATTCGGTAGGAATTGTTGTACTGTACTTCCATTCTTTTAAGAGATGCTTTGTTGAAGTTGGTCCACAGCTCCGAGGTATATAGGCTCGTGCAGTATGTGTTAAAAAGTTGCCTTTTTGCTTTCGGGCCACACTTGTTAAATCGTCGAGAAATATAGCATTGTATTGTTGATAGCTCTTGACCTCGTTGGTCAAGTTAGTCACTTTGATTTTGGTTGGTCACGTTGGCCACGTTAGTTGTGTTGGCATGCTACGATTTGGAGCAAGTACTGAAAATAATTTACCAGAGTGAGTTAGTTTTAACCTTCTTTTTACATGATGTGTTAAATTTTTAACATACTCACATAAAAAAAATTAGACAGTTGTTTTTAAAGGTCGGATGTCGGAGGTCGCAGCGAAATCGGATAAATGGTATCTATAGGAAATCGTACGGGAGAAAAAAAAACATTAATTTTGTTTGTATATTAGATAGAAAAGGAAGGCAATTATACTCTACAGTCAATAGTATACAAAAATTGGCTTGAGGTTTTTTATTTAGCGAAGAACCAGCAGAAGTGAAGTGCTTCTCACAGTCCTTTAGAAATTTTGTTCGTTGTGACCATTCTACTGATAATGAATAAATAATTATTATTCACAATCTTGTTCCCTTTAGGCAATTTGTTTTGAAGACGCCATTGTTTTATTTCTTTATAAATGAAATATGAAGGTAACGAAGAGTTCTTTTTGATTAAACGTGGACTTTTTTGCTCGCATAAACTTTAGTTTATTTTACACTAGGAACGGAATATGTTTATTTTAAAATGGGTTTCCAGCAATTATGTTGAACTACAACACTCTGTTAAATTTATGAATATGCTCAAATTGTCAGACAGAAGAATTTTCACTGAATTGGTATTTCTATATAAAATTCTAAATGATTTTGTTGATAGTCCGGTATTGCTGGAATAAGATAAACTTCCGGATTCCACAACGTAATACTAGATATATGGGACGTGCTTACCTGCACAAGAAAAGACTGTAAATAATAAGCACCGGCACACATCAACCCTCAACCAGGGTAATGATTTAAGTTAAACACCGTGAGGTGTTCTATCCAAACCATCATAAAAGAAAGACGATTCAAATCAAAATTTACATTTTAATTAGATGTATTGTACTGGTATACAGAACGTACAAAGGGGTGTAGCTTATAGGTAGGTACTTCATATTTCTTACATCCAACCCAATTCACAAGAAATAGTCATATGTATTTCAATACAACTAGGTTTTAATACACAGATAAAACCTGAGACAATCGGAATTCTTTCGGCGATAATTTCAGATTGGAGCACATTGTGCATCATCGCGCCATACGATACATTTTAGTTGACACTCAGAAATTGTAAGAACAGATTGCTAACAGATTTTTTTAACTGGTAAATATTATGATTTGGAAAAAGGGGTCATCAAACTTGCAGGTGTGCAACTTTAGCCGCAATTGATATTAAATGCAATAAAATCATTTTTCATGTTCGGTACACTAGAGATCGAAGTCAGGATTTATTTTAGTGCAGAAATTTTGGGACTAACTAACATATGTATTCCTCTTTGCCCAGAATACAAACGGAGGAAAACAATTATACCAAGTCAGTGGACATCTTTAATTTATCTTTAAACGTTGTTAAATGTTGTTAATGAAGCAATTCAGTTATGCACAATAAATAATTTACATTTCTTAATATTTATAAATAAAATCCTCAAAAAAGGTCGTTAATTAAATTATTGATAAATAAATATTAAAACTAGCATACAATGTTTTGATTGACTTGTGTCTGGGGTGCTAATTTGAATAAGTCATGAGAAAAAAACTTGCTATTGGATGAAAAATTTAACAGTCCAGCTGTAAGAAAGAGTTTTGATTGTAGGTAGCTGTGTATTTGGTTCGGATAAAAAATTAAATTTTATGTTGTTATGAAGCAGTTGATGTTGTATGTTTGTGAGCTATTGAAATATGTGTCCGACAAAGTAGGCGGCGTCAAAACATTTTAACATTTTTCACCTCCATCTCTTTTCGAAAGGTAACATGTAGGTTCCGAATTTTCAGGATGGAGTAGCATCTGAAATAATAATTATGTATAATATGTAATCATCATCCATATGATGATTAACTTAACTTTTTTATTCAAGATTCTAAACTTAAAATTCGACTGTTGTGAACTTTTGCAACTCATAAACTCACGAATACTTACAATAACAACACGACAAAATACACTATTCCACTGCAACACACATAAGCGCAATTACATTTCAAACTCCCCAATACAATGGTTTCACACTATGGGAAACCAATACTTAGGTGATGTCGATATATTTGATATTAACTTTGCGAATTTTGTGGATTACGTAAAATACTTATTTCAACAGTATTTCTAAATGGAAGTTATATTTTTGTAAACCAGTCAAATTGCTGTATTTTTAAATGTATTATCTTGTTATTTTTAATTTTGTTTCGAGCATTTATTATTTTTTAATGTTATTTTATTTTTATTATTTCTTTCTTATGTTTCAAAACTGTCATTAAAATTGTACCACCTACATGTAAAAGCCCTCTGAGCGTTAAATAAATATGTTAATTTCATGATGAAAAGTAACTGTTTTCAAACGGTTCATAGACAGTCCTATGAGAGAGATATATAAAATGATTATAATATATAGGTACCTTATGAATGAACTATATACCTAATAATTATACTAACCATATTAACCGACATATCATCAAGAGCCAAGTTGTTAAGCATATTGTATGCTACATACATAATTTTTTTTCATTATTTATTTCTATATAATATTAACAGTGTTTGCAGATTTATTTTTATTTGGACATGATATATTTCAAGCTTATAACTATAATATATTGTGTGTAAGGTAGGTTTGAGAAGGTGAAACTGTATGTGAGTAATATTGTATGTTTCGTGAACACCTCACTAGCAGAACCTGTGCTGAGGTGTTTACGTGATTATGTATAGGTGTGACAAGTATTTATGTGTTGTAGAAGAAAGTTTTAATTTTTTATAAGTTTTGATTTTTGTTTTTTTTTTTTTTGATTTTTGTAAATTGAATATTCATAATAAATATGTTAAAAAATATATTAATATATATTAACATATATGTAAGTGCATATATTTGAATTGTAAGTGTGAGTGTATTTGGTAAATTCTCGAAAAACGTGTTTATTTACTATACACTTTTTATGGTTTAGTTATGTTTGGCTTGGGGTTATTATGTTTTGAAAAAATAAAATATCTTGGTTTTTGATACAGGCTGTGATATTTTTTTGTGAACGTTTTCGGATATATTTGCAGTTAGTAGTTGCTTCAGAGTAATGGGCATACAATTAAACAGTTTAGTAGCGTAGTATTGAAAGTGTCTTTGTCCGTGTGTGGTGTGTGTTATCGGTATGTTTAGTGTTTTATTTGTTGAGGATCTGGTTTTTAACGAGGTTTTTGGTTGAATTGGAATATGGAGTTTGTGTTGGAGGAGGTGTAGTAATGCAGATTTGGCATAAAGTTGTCTTATTGACAAGACTTCTATGTTTTGTAAAATTCGATTTTTTTTTATTTTTTATAGTGAATACCTCACAAGAGTCCCAACTGCTCCCGTCTGGAGCCAGTGAGACTATGGCATCCCCAATTGGGGGATGTTGTGAGGCTGAAGGTAAGTGGGGAAGGGAAAGAGGAAGGTGGGGAAGTACCTGGCTATTCAGATTTAGTCACTAAACACGGCTAAAGCCATTTGGAGCAACGTTTCAATTCTGAATGGTGGTCTTACACCAGGGCGATACTGGTAGTATCTTCCACTCTGGAACGTGCCGCAAATATCCTATATATTATTTTTATTTATTTATTTATTAATTGTGAAATAACACAAATTAATCAAATAAAATTTATTTGCGCACGCTGGGTTCGAACCCGCGACCTTCGGAATGGCAGTCCAATGCGTTACCACTGGACTATGCCGGCCGTCGCTTGATTCTGTCAAATGGTACTTTTAGGATTATTTTAACTATTGCCTTTTGAATTTTTTGAATTGGGTCAATTGTCATTCTTGTAGCACTTCCCAAAGCTAGTATTCCATAAGTGGCAATGGATTGACACAGTGCAAAATATATGGATCTGAGTATTGTTAGAGGGAAAATGTTTTTGATGGACTTCATTAGGTACATGACTCGTTTTAGGTTATTAGTGATGAAAGTAATGTGGTCAGTCCAGCGTAAGTTTGTATCAATAATAACCCCTAGGTATTTTATTTGTTTTACCCATAGACATATGAATATTAGTAGACCTGCCCTAAGTGATTAAAAGCGTATTATTCCCCACTCCCCATACCGGTTCCATTGGAGCCGGCTGGGCTCGCGTGTGGCTTCCCGTGAATCTTGAAAATGTGACGTCATCATTCTTGTTCGAACTAGCGTCGAGCTATGGTCGAGGCATTTTATGAAATAACACGGCAAAATAGTGGCTTGTGATATAAAAACTTGTAAAAATAGATGTGAAAAAGAGAATAAACCCAATTGTCGTATTACATTCCATATGAAAGCATCATTTTAAGCTTATTCACGTCGTATAATATGAATCAGTTGTAGAAACATATACTATTACATCGAGATACATCTGGTCGAATGTAGCGATTCTCAACTGTGCGCATGGTTGTTACTGGGAAGTAAATTATGAACACTTATAAAAGTGTCTTAACTAAATACGTAAACAAAATATTCGACTCTGAAAAAAGAAGAAATTTTTTTTGCCGAATTTGAACTTCGCAAATTCGTTCATAACGTGGCGAGTAATTTGCGCTCCCATGTAAAAATGTCTATTCATTCAAAAGCAGATTTTACTTTTAAGAACTAAATGGTGATATTATAATGCGAGATGCCTATATACTGTCAGATTGATTTATTGACGAATCACAGTCAGCTTTACCCCCTTCGTTCTTCAACAGTTGATTTTACCCCTCATCTTTAATTTCTAGTCTATATATTCATATGTCTGTGGTTTTACCCTTCTTAACGTTCGCATTGGCAATTAAATGAAGTTTGTTTACAGTCATGTAGTAATATGTCTATGTTAGTTGGAGGTTGGCCTCTTTGTGTTATACTGTGTGTGATGTGTTTTGTTTTAATTGTATTAATGGTAAGAGTATTACTGTTTAGCCATTTTTTGACAATTGATAAGCTTTTTTCGGCTATAATAAATACATCTTTCCCACTGTAATCTCGTCGAAGAGCCGAGAGCTTAAAGTTATTATGTATGCTGCATACTTAATAACTTATATGGCATATCGTCCAAGAGCCGAGCTGTTATGCAAACTGTTTGCTGCATACACAATAACGTTACTAACTACCTATATTAGCCGGTTATTAACAGTATGCTTAACAGCTCAGCTCTTAGAAGATATACCAAATAATATTATTGGTTTAGATATTAGGTATGCAGCATACATAACAACTTAATTGACTATCAGTGAAAGGGCCAATGTAATGTCACCTCTGTGCAAATACTAAAAACGTGCACACCATATCAATGAAACTCTTTATTCAGAGGATTAAACATTACAATATCGTTAAAATAAACACAACGTTTAAGCACCGTGGTGCGTGTAATGGACGCCGGTAATTAGCACTCGTATTTCACACGTTTTCATTGTTTATTTAGGTGTGTATTATAGTTTAGCGGAGGGTGTTCGGTTCGAGGGTAGTTGTGGGTGGCACTGGGTAGTATGAAATTAAAATTCAGCTCACAAAAGCCACGTGAGTACCCATACACAAATAAATGCAGACTTTCCCTGAACTATTTTTGAGTAGAGATACATTCCCGAATTTATTAAGTTTATCCCAGATTAACTGAATTTACAACAAGCTTTGGTCTGTTGATTATTATAAGTGCTGGCTAAAAAATTGCAGGCGTTCCTCTAAAAAGCGACTGCCAAGTTTTTGTATGATGAAGATGTAAAAATAAATATAAATGAATAAAAATAATACTTTTTTCTTTATATATCTAAGAACTACCGACATCATGCTCATTTTCTTAAAGCATATTTTTAGTGGCTGCTATATTTATCTATAATCGCAAGATTCTTCCCGAACTAAATGTAATCTTGTAAGTATAAATATTTCTATTTTTATTTAAACGTGCGACATCTGTTGACCTTTTTACGAAATTCTTCCTTTAACAGAAAGAATTCCTTGGCATTGTTTGGTGCTCCTTCCTCTCCCTACTCTCTTCAGCATCACAACATACACCAAATCGCAATAAGTCTACTGACATCGGGCAGTTGGGACTCTTCTTCGGTATTAACTGCCCAAACAAACGAAAGATGATATTTACATAACAACAAAAACATGCATGAAACTAAAAATAAAAAAAATTAAAAAAATATTTTTTCATAACACAGACGGTTATTACTTGCATTCGTCTGGTTGAAAGAAATTGCCACCCTACCAAACTGTTTTTTCTTTTCAAATAGAAGATTTAGCAAACACCTGTTACGGAAGCGAGCTATTTCACTTTTCATTTGTGTTCATTATAATATATTTTGATCTTTTGCGATTTTAAAGGCAACTTCGTCCAAATTACAAAATAATAACACGAATACAGTAAAATGAAAAATACAGGATTAGACAAAGGTAGATGAAAGCAAAGACATAAGGCAGATATAATATAAGAAAATAAAGTGACAAGTCGAATCAAGTCAAGACTACGCCGTGGGTCAGGACCACAGGACACTTATTATATAATATTCCGTCACTTGTTTAGCGACCGGCAAAAATCATTCAGACTTATCCCAAAAAAGTTAAGGTTTTGACTTGAGTTGACCAGTATACACATTCTGGACAATGGTGAATAATATTCAAAATTTGTCGAATGATGGTTGAGAAAGAGCAGTTCATTATTTCTGAGTCTGTGTGAGGGGATATTGAAGGGAATGAGTTGTAGTAGAGTAGTAGAGTAGGTGAATCAATAATACCATTTATAATTTTGAAGAATAATTGAGGTCATTTCTTTCCCGACGGACTTCCAAAGGAGAGAGGTTTAGAGTTAGTTTAATTTCATCATATGAGTATATGCCTTTTTCTAATCCTAGCCCCTTAGCAATCTCTCTTAAGAACCGATGTTGAACATATTTAATGCGTCGAATTTGGACAGCATAAAATGGAGACCAGATAATATAAGCATATTCAAGATGGGGGCAAACCAAGGAGCAGTAAAGAGTTCTAAGGGTATTTACGTTTTTGACATTTTAATGATAATTTTACTCCTCATCATAATGTAAATATTGCGAAATATAAGTGTTTAAAACACCGCCTTCTGATATAACTTTTCGACGTAGATAAAATTCGATCATAAACAAATTTCTCCCAAAAACTCTAATCTCTCAAGAGTTTCTGCGGTGTAACTTAATTCCGTGGAATGACGCTCATTTGTCTGAAGCCGCAAGAAAAAAAAAGATTTTTTATAAAATTTCGCAAGCGGGTCACGATGTCACGAATTTGTTCTTGGCACTGGGTCGCGGGACCTGTGACGGTCGTATATCTCACTCTGAAAATTATTTTGTTCGCTTGCCATGGCTTGTAATGTTAAAATCTAGTAGTGCAGGTAAGATTTTATAACTGTAATAATGTAAACTACAGAAAGCTCGTTTAGAAAATGTGCATTAGAGCATGTCAAAATACTATGCGATATTACGCAATATGTTAAAAAAATGTGCTTAATTTCTGTAACTATCAGGAATCCGCCCTTCTGTTAGCCGCCACAGACAAACCAAAAGAATATTGATAGACACAAGCCAATAAATCTCATTATAATAAAATTGTAGATTTGTATAAAAACAAACATCACCCGCCCGGTTTCTGCCCTCCAGCCGCCACAGATAATACAATGGAAGATAGATAATAAATCTCATTATAATACTAAATCATTGACGAACATAATACCAACAACTCTCGGTGAAAATCTGTAACAGACAGACAAGGAAAACCAATAGGTAAAAGTCGCAAATATGTCTCGAACTCAGATCATCTTGTCTCACCGGAATTGGCAAAGAAAAAATTGTTTGGCATACTTGAGATATGTACTTTCTATAATGTTTGGTTTTATGATGTTCAAACACGTATTCAATAAGTTATCTGTTCATCTAGTTTCTATAAAACACCATGTAATTTAAGTTCGACTTAAGTTGGGAGAAAGTTTTTGTTACATAAATCGCGTGCACATAGCTTATTATTTCTAGATTATATTTGTCAAGTACCAAAACAACAGAAAAAAAAAATTCACATAAAAACCAACATCTTAAACCATAGATAACTCAAAACGTTATAAATTGCATTAGAAAAAGAGACGAATTACACAAAAAAGTTAAACTAAATCCTAGTGATATTTTTATACAACGATAAAAAATATTATAGCTGTCCATGTCAATGAAAACTGAAAAGAAGAAAATAGACGAATGTACTAACGACTCACGCAAATTATGGAGAATCATGAATGAAATTAAAAAATGCTAAATCTTCCTTTTATTCCAAGACAATAGACGAATTAACAATTGAAAATACTCAAATCTCATTCAAAAAGCATCCTGACAAAGTACTCAAATATATAAACGAATGCTTCACTAATGTTGTGTCACAATTACAAAGAAAATCAAACAACATTTAACAAAAAGCATTTTACCAGAAGAAAATGAAAATATGAACCAGAAAAAATAACTACAGTTAACTGAAGTGACCAGCACTAAATTAAGATGCGTAATTTATTTATTTATTATTTCTTTACATTGTATCTTTTTTGCAATCTTTTATGCCAATAATTCATAGGGAAATGATATAATCTCAAATAAAACAATTACAAAATTAACTGATTTCCCATTGAAATACTTGGTCAATCTTTCCATATCTAAAAGTGACGTCCTTTCTTTTCTTAAAAAAGCCACAGTTATACCCATATATAAATATGGAAATAAAGAAGATACATAGAATTACCGACCTATCAGTCCCAAGCTCCGTTTCAAAAATATTGGAAACTGTCATGAAAAAACAAATTGTTAAATTTCTGGAAAAAACAAAATTACTATCACCCTCCCAATATGGCTTTTGGAAAAATCTAAGTACCACTGAGGCTATAGAAAATTTAACAAGAATAGCCATAAGGAATATTTATGATGGGAAAAAATGATTGGCTCTATTCATAGATCCAGAAAACTTTTGACACAATAGACCATAAAATATTACCCTCTAAGCCAAACAAAATAGGAATGGCCGAAACGACAATGAATTTGCTGACGACATATACAACAGAGCGAGAACAACAAGTACAGATTGGCAAACAAAAGGGTAAACTATGGCGTCCTCCAAGGAAGCGTACTGGGACCGATTTTATTTATAATCTATATATCACTTACCTTAATATTGAAGAAAATAAAATCAGTTTTGCTGATGATACAGTTATATTATTTCAAACTGGATGGAAACATTTTATGTGGCTTAGTACTCTTCAAAATTAGCTGAAAATTAACTCACTTGCCCTTTATTATAAGGGTAAAGTGAAAAGAAAAACTAAATACATAACACTTTCAATGAACTCAAGGGGCCAACCAGTAAAATCACTCGAACTAAAATTACATGAATGCCAAAGAAAAAATGTCAATACCCAATCATAGAAAAGTCACAAAGCATAAAATATCTTGGGGTAATTATGAATGAAAATCATAGATGGGACCTACATATCAAAGGTATCACAGAAAAACTTACAAAACTTTCATATTTCTTTAAAAATCTAAGAAATGTTAGAATTAAAAAGAACATGAAAAAAATCTATTACGCTTTATGTCATTCTCGTATTGAATATGGAATTATAAGATGGAAATCTGCTGTATCTAAGTATATACATAACCTGAGCACAATTCAAAAAGGAATCATAAAGACCATACTGAAAGTACCCATAAGAACGCCTTCGGTTGAAATTTTCAATAGTTTTGATGTACTAAATGTACAACAAATATAAGCTTAAATTGTACTAATGAAACTATTCAAAAATACTGAATCCTCTACAATACCACGTTTTCATCAAACAAGGTCAAATCATAATGACATAAAAATATTACAGGTCATAAAACCACATTCGGACAAAGAAATTAAATTAATTTTGCGAAGAAACTCCACCACATCGTTCCCCTGATATAAAGCGAATAGAAAATTTGAATGCTTACGAATCAAGAATAAAAATCTGGCTGAAAGAGATTTATGAAAAACTCAAAAGCATTAAAACCGGCATAAAAAACTAATGAAATAGAAATGAATAACTTTAGTCCGCCTCAGCACAGGTCACCCTAGTGAGGAGGACTAAGAAATACAATTTACTATACATACATTTAATAGTAAACTTTGTATGTTCAATGTTTAAATAGTCGCTATAATAAAAAAATATAAAAATATTTCAAAAAATTCAAACAACTTTTGTTCCAAATTGGAAAATTTTTAATATGAAAATTTTGATACAAATGTTTCACCTCGAAAGTAATTTTTTTTTATAGTGAATACCTCACAAGAGTCCCAACTGCTCCCGTCTGGAGCCAGTGAGACTATGGCATCCCCAATTGGGGGATGTTGTGAGGCTGAAGGTGAGTGGTGAAAGGAAAGAGGAAGGTGGGGAAGTACCTGGCTATTCAGATCTAGTCACTAAACACGGCTAAAGCCATTTGGAGCAACGTTTCAATTCTGAATGGTGGTCTTACACCAGGGAGATACTGGTAGTATCTTCCACTCTGGAACGTGCCGCAAATATACTATATATTATTTTAATTAATTAATTGTGAAATAACACAAATTAATCAAATAAAATTTATTTGCGCACGCCGGGTTCGAACCCGCGACCTTCGGAATGGCAGTCCAATGCGTTACCACTGGACTATACCGGCCGTCAATTGGGCTCAAGCCAACGAAATTATTTTTCGGAAAGAACGATACATCGAAGTGCTATTTTTTATGTAAAATTTTTCTTTAATTATAGAAAATGTGACATAAAAAATTATTTGGAGGTACATCTTTCTAAAATTTGCAGATGGTTAACTTTTCAATTTATTTATTTTATTTAAGGCATAATGTCATTTACAATCAAATAAATGGTTTTTTTCTTCTGCTGCTCATCTCACTAGGGAAATTCCTGTGTCGAAATGAGCGGCTTTACAATTATATTTATTCAAATAAGTTTTCCAAGTGCTAAAAATTGAAGACATCATCACGAAAACATAAATAACACCATAAAAAAGACTCAATATTATAAGTATTCAAAGATATTTAAAACGACAAACATTTAAAAATGAAATTCTTCATTAAGACATAAATATAACATCCAAATTCCTCTATTTTCTACAAAACAAATAAATTTTCAAAGGGATAAAATGTTTTAAAAGTCTTCCCGAATAATTAAAAAAAAAACAGATTTGATATTTTTCTGGTTTGTTTTTGGGGTGTTATGCCGTGTTGCGCTAACTCCTTCTTTAGCCAACTTTTTTATGGAGAAGTTTGAAGAAGTGGCACTCGACACAGCTTCGGCTGTCCCTAAAGTATGGTGGCGCTACGTCGACGATGTCTTCGCCATTTGGCCTCATAAAACGGAGAAACTAAACGAATTCCTGGACTATCTTAACTCTCTCCAAAGCAAAATTAAATTCACAATGGAACTAGAAAACGAAGATAAAATCCTGCCATTTCTAGATGTGGAGGTGATGCGAAAACACGATGGTAGCCTAGGGCATACCGTATATAGGAATCCAACCCATACGAATCGGTACTTACACGCTGATTCGCACCACCACCCAGCGCAGAAGAGAGGAAGTATCCATACGTTGGTGACCCGAGCGACCAGAATATGTAAAGAAAAAAAAATCAGAGCGGAACTTGACAAAATTGAAAAAGCTGACCGATGCACTGGAGCGTAACGGTTACCCAGCAAGTCAGATAAGGCAAATCATAAGACCCAAATCTGCACCAAACGAAGACAGAATTGAACAAGAGTTGAAAGGCTGTGCCTTCCTGCCTTATGTGCACAATGTGACAGACAGAATTGCCAGGCTATTGAGGAAGGAAAGTATCAAGACTGTCTTCGGAACCACGACCAAAATACAAGACTTACTGAGGTCTGCAAAGACTAAGTTTCCTCTGGAAACAGATGGAGTGTATAAACTCAGCTTTTCCAGATGTGACAAGGTCTATGTAGGCCAGACAGAGCGGACTATATCCAAAAGGATTTCATAACACTTTCGAGCATGTAATCTCGGCCATCCTGACAAATTGGCAATCTCCGAGCATTTGATTGAAACCGGCCATTACTTTGGATTTGTTCCTGAAGTCCTGGGAAGACCTAAAACTCACAGAGCTCGCCTAGTTACGGAAGCAATCGAAATTCACAAAAATCCCATTAATATTAATAGAGACGACGGAGCTAAGCTCAATAGTTCTTGGTATCTAGTAATTGACGGCTACACCAAAGCTAAACATCTTATCACATCCTGTACTATCATATACTCTACAATATTACTTTTTACTCCTACATCAAACATAAGAGCTAGTTCTCTTCATTGGTGTAGAAATACTAAGAAAACTTTTTTTTTCACTGTTTAGTTCTTATGTCATTCAATTTGTATTTTTGTGACAATATTATATTTTTTCTTATACGCTGTGTATTTTAAAAGAATAATTGTGAAAATACAAAAAAAAAAAGTAAAGTGCATGATGAAGATGGATTAAATCGAATATGTGGTTTATAAAGTAAAAATGACAAAAGTTACGATTTGGGTAATCCAAAATCACCACTCTTTCAATTCTTGAATAGAATTAACGAGCCTATTGTATTTTCACTGAGCATATTATAAAGCTATGGGACTCCTTAAGAAAAACTCCTTTTTTAAATTTTTTATTTTTATTTGGTGCAATATTTTTTTACATTTCATGGATTAAAGAACAAAAAAGACAGTATTACCAAAATGTCATAGCATAAAATAAAAATAAAACCTACACTTAACACACAAAACCAATATAAACACACATCACTCACAAACACACAAGATTATATATTAAATATATTATTTTATCTTATATTGTAGATTGTATTTAGATTATATTTTTATATTATAAAATGAAGGCCTCAGCACAGTCAAGCCACCCAATGAGGCCTACATTACTGGAAAACTTTTAATGTAAAAAAAATACTGTACCAAATAAAATTAATAAAATTCAAGAAAAAGGTCAAGAATTACTATTTTTGTTGTTTGTTTTTGGGGTATTATGCCGTGTTGCGCTAACTCCTTCTTTAGCCGACGTTTCGGACAGCGTTGCAGTGACCATCATCAGGGCAGATCCGGTAGATCCGAAGATGTGATGATTACTATTTTTTATAAATTAATTATTATAACATATTTAATGATATATTACCTAGGTAAATGCACACAAATATTTTATAACAGAAACAACATTTATTTGCGCACGCGGGTTTCTAACGCGTGACCTCCTGGTACAGAACTAAGCTTAACCTCTCAGCTAAGTAAGGAGTTCGTTTGTTTGGTATATTTCAAACGTCAATAGAAATAAATAGTATTTGTAAGTCGAGTATAACAGCCTAGTACTCAATATTTAATGCAATTTTCTTACACAAAAACTTTTATTATAATTGTTAACTTTGCGTGTTGACTGCCAACGCGTGTGAAATTGAGCAATTTTTATTTTAGACGTAATAGTTGATAAGTATCAAAGAGGTAAAAAATATTATAAAAAACCATTTATTCCCAAAAACCGTCAATTTTATTTCGAGGCGACGAAATTATGGCAGGTTTATCAGACTTGTGGACAAAATTACAATATTATTAGTTAATGTTGAGGCAATTCTATCCTTAGCATATTTATCTACATGTAGAATGAACGTGCAAATAGAAATTTACAACCAAATAAGCAGCGACTGGATGAAGTATTTACGTAAATGCCTTGAATTCAGCGGGCTATAAGCACAGAACGATTTCATTCCGAGAATGGAAATCTTTGCCGTCAGTTTAGTAGTGAAATATGAAAAAATTGCAAATCATTATACTTACAACTGTTCCTGGCTCACACTGTTATTATAAGCTATCTGGAATTAACGGCACAAGTGCCATTTACATTCATGATAGTAATTAAAGGAGAAATTAAAGAATAATTACAAGTTTATATAAGTAATATACATTAGTACAAGTTAGTGAAAGAAATGAAGATGAAATACAAACATAAACAAAAAAACTGTTCTGAAGTGACCTTGTTAAAAAATGCACTGCAAAAATTTTTAATTAGCACAGCTTTATATTTCAATAGAAGCATATTAAAAATATCAGTTAACATTGTATAGGAGTACAAATGATGTGTAATCTATTTATAACAGAATTGTAGCCTGAAACCGTAGCATAATTGTAACAATAAAACATACAAAGGAACCTTGATCTAATGGTATCCAACTGATAATTTACAATTTTATATAAAAATAAAATCTAATTTTTTAAATTAATACGCATTTATTTATTTCCAAAGCATCCTGGCTCTTTTTTATTATTTACTTGAAAAATAAAAAAAAACCCGATCCAAGTTATTTGTATTCCTGGGATTTCACTAGCTACTTCTTTCATCCATTTGCGCGTCAAAGACAGTGCGGAATGCCACACAACTTTGTTCCATTACGAATCTCTTACTTAAACCACATTCGTATTATAATAAATGTAATATGATTCGGTATCCACATTTCTACATGGTATGGAAATATGGACACTTAGAGTCAGCAAAAGAAAGCGGACAGAGGCCTTTTAAATGTGGTGCTGGAGAAATATCCATGGACAGCCAGACGCACATATGTGTCATAAGTGTGTTCTGCAGAATGGACATATTTTTAGGAATCCACAATAAATAATAGGTCTGCCTACGACGTATTTGAAGACACTTTGTAAAACCGCTTGCGAAACTGAAGACTTCATCTTGAAGAAACTCAATAGTCGCTTGCAAAAGGTTTGGCAGGAGAAGCAGAGGAATGCCACCAATGCGCTGGAGCGACAATGTATGACTGACTTCGATATCCTTGACTCTCCACGCAGCACAGAATAGAAGAAAACAGAGGAGTAGAAAAGCCTTGTCTACCCACGAAAATTGTAGTGGGCACCGTCCTCAACAATGAGAAACCGGCTTAAAAAGATTCTGTTATTTCGTTAATTCCTAAAAACTATCCACAATTTAAATCTGGAAAAACGAGTTGCATTAGTAAAATTTTTGTGCCTACATCACTTTTATGTCATCAATTTTTTTTATTTTCAAACTTATATTATTTTAACGCCACAACCATATTTCTTTTTCTGAAAATAAGTTTCGTAATTTTCGCTAAATGTTATTTCATCAAAAACGAAATTTTCTGTCGAAAACAACATTTTTCCAGTAAATGGCTCATTTATTTATGTTTAACTGTTATGTGGTTTGGAACACGAAGCGTGGATTACATTATTACACAAATCTAAATTGCTTGGGATTTCCCAAAATGTAAGTAAATAATTTATTTTTATCGTTCCAGCAGGGGGGGGCGAATGATCCGAATTATTATTGCTCGAGTTCCTTTTTACAACGGCTAAAAGTTATTTTATCTGTTTATTTACTCTACTGGAGCGAGTTTCACCTCTGCTAATTGATTTTGAAGTGGGTTTATCTAGGGTGGCTGTGTTTGTGTAAGGAAACATATCTTTTTTTGGAATATCTCACTGTGAGTTTCTGAAAGGTTATTAACCTTCCCGTTTTCATGATGTAACGACACGTGGTCCAATATGCTCTTTAAATCTTTGACGTCCATTAATTTTCCATGTAAATTCAAGATAGAATAATCATTTTTTTTAATTATTATATATCTTTTTATTTATATTTTATATACAGGGTGTCTGGAAACTCGTAGTACAAGCGGGAAACTGGTGAATCTACGTCACATTTGGAGTCGATTTTGTAGTATATATTTTTTTTTGATTTGAGCTTTCGTTATCGAGTAAATCGAGTTAGAAGTTGATTTTTTTTTTTAGTCAAATTCTTATAAATTATTACTGAAGATCAAAGTACCCAACTAATTAAAACTATTTGAAAGTAAAACAAATGAAGAAACTCGGATTTGAAGCATTATTTTGAAATCACCCTTCATTTAATCCGGTGTAATCATAAAATATTTCTGCTCTGCAGGGTTAAAACATCTATTGTTCAACCCTAAACACCGGAAAAAACTTTAACCCTAAAATAGCCGAAAAATATATATATATTTTTTTTTGTGAAAATGCTCAAATCAAAAAACTTTATATTTATTTGGGTTCCCCATGTGGTGTAGATTCTCCAGTTTCCCGCATGTACTACGAGTTTCCGGACACCGTGTATATCTTTTTATTTATATCTTTGATTCTATGTAAATTCGCATTATCTAAAATTAAATCAAACTCGCGCCACCTCAGAACAGGCTCAGCCTAGTGAGGTGGATTATACCAAAAAATGTATATTAATTTATTGGTTAATAAACAATAAAAAACATAAAAAAATTTATGTGGGAAATCCCAAAACAAATACATATCTATCGATTAAAAAAAACAGGATGACGATTCGGTATTAATGAAGAAAACATATTCATGTGTAACAGAAATGTCCTAGTCAGCTGCGAGAGCTAATTCGTATTGAGAATTGAGATAATTGAGAGATATCGAAATTAACAAACAAACCATAATTATCTCTCAGCGCATATTGAGTCGGAAACCCGTGGCTGAACAAATATTTTTTTCTACAGTTGTTTATGGTGATTACAGGTTTCATTCTCAACGTTTAAGCAATAAAAAATATATGGCATAAATACACTTTTACCAAACTACATTTCTACATATAAATGTGAAAAAAGGTCCAACACTCCTACCGTAACGTTGCGTTACATGACGGCATCATGGATGATTTATTTGGCACGTAAAAGGGAAGGTTAACTAAATTCTTAAATACTTCCAGCTAACGAGTCCAGGCTGTTATTGGGGGGTTTGGTTAAGTGTTGACGGCCATCTTTGTAGATTTAACGGCCTCTAATGGTGTTTGGGGAAACTGTTATTAGTTAAATCAATTTACATTGGCAATTACAATTAATTTAATTATTTTTTTCATACTGAGTAAACACCTTATCTATCCCACCGCAAAAGTTTTACGATACCTGCTCAAATATTTGTCTACTCAACCATCACCTAAGAAGTATATTTTCTTAATGTGAAATAAGATTTATACACGTTGACAGTTTGATAATGCCTTCAGTAGCCGAAATAGCTGTAACACGTAATAGTAATTACGCAGCAGAACTTAATAAATAAACTATTTTTATTATATTTTTTTTAATTGAATAATGTTATCATTGAATATACAAAAGGAATGCTTAACATTAAAACAGAGATCTACAAATCAAACTTTATAACAATAAATATATACATAATCAAATATCATCCCTCGTTTCCTTCTTAGTAAACTGTATATTGTACAGTAGGCGTGTTAATTTTTTTAATTTTCGTATTCAATAACGTATAATTTCTCAAAAGTTTTTTTAGTTGTTATTAGCTCGTTAAAATGCCTTGTAAAAATCATATTTTAAAATTATGTTTATTAATGTGTTCTTCAAAATAATTATACTTTTTATTACAAAAAAGTATAATTTTTTGAAGAACACATTTAATTGTTATTAGCTCGTTAAAATGCATAGTTAAAAACTTTTTTTTAAATTATGTTTTTTAATGTGTTCTTCAAAATAATTATACTTTGTATTTTTTGATTACTATTCGAAACTGCGTGAAGTTGCCAATAACAAACGTTTCAATTGAAGTGATTTATTTTTGGAGTATTATATCGTGTTGGGCTATTTCCTTGTATAGCCAACGTTTCTGATAGCATTACAGTGATCATCATCAAGCCAGATCAGTAGAGTGACAGTTGTTTCCCAGAATTTTAACAATTCATTAAATTTCAATTTAAATATTCAATTTCTGTGAAGCAACTGGTTTAAAATCACATAATAACAGAACTTGAAAATGAACTATGAATTCGATGAATTATTAAAATTCATCCACCCGTCCTTCATTTCCTCTTATTTGAAATCAAAGCCAAAATTTAGTCTGAAATAATGATGAAGATTTGTAAATGGGCACTAAAATACGTACCTACTTAATTAATAAACAAAACGATTACACATTTAAAAAATAATCTATACTGAACGATTTGAATGGTAATCATCTTGCCAAAATGTAGAATTAAAATAGAACTTCGGAAAAATGAATACGTTGTATACCAATAAATTGTTTGACATAATGCCACTATCTCCAATAAAGAAAATAAACCTATCCCAAAGCTTACCTTGGAAGAAAACTTTTTTATGTGTCATTTTTTTACTAACCCAGATAAAGAAAATTACGTTTTTTACATATTTAAGAGGAAAAGTCACGCGGTCCTTTTTTATAAAAAACTTACATTTGGATTTGAGACCAAAATACCAAAATTAAAAATATTTTTAACAAAAGTATAGTAAATGTCTAGTACAAATATCTGCTACCTTAGTTATTTGTCTTTTAAATTATAAAAAGATGGCAACAGAGAATCCAAGTTTTCACGATTTTATAGGAAACTTTAGTAATTTTTTATGAGTTAATGGTTAATTATTTAAAAAATATATTTTTTCTCTCTTTACTATACGAAAATGATGAATATAAAATAAAAAATTTAAAATATAATGAGAATAACTAAAAACAAACTTAAATTCCAATGACAGATGTTAGTTGTTAATTTAAATATCCACCGACAATATGCCTCTTTTGCAATGTGCTATTTATTTATTTTATTTTTCCTTGTATTTAAAAGGTGGGTAGGGAAAGATTATTTTTTTTTTTGAATTACTTTATTAATTAAAACCTCAAATTGTAATATTTTATTATTTAAGACAGTATTAGCGATTTCTAAACGAAAATCTGAAACAGAAAAATCCGAAATGAAGACAATGTTGATAGTTCTTATCCGAAGTATGATACAGTCAAAAGCGACCAAAGGGGATAGGGTCCCATTAGCTCAGTGGTAGAGCGGTGTCCCGGCAAGGCAAGGGTCCTGGGTTCAAGTCCTAGATGTGACCGTATCCTTTTCTGATTTTTCTGTTTCAGATTTTTGTTTAGAAATCGCTAATATTGTCTTCAATAATTGACTATTTTTTTAATAATTTTAATTTACCCAAAAAAAATGTCAAAATTTCTTTAGAAATTTAATTTTTTAATGTCTTATACATCATAATATAAAAAAGTACCATATGTCCGTACTAGATATTTACTACACCTTTTGATTAAAAATGTTTTTTTTAGTTTAGCTAAGAATTTTGACCGCAAATCCAAATTTAAGTTTTGTATGAAAAAGGCCGTGCAGTGCTCCAACGTAACTTGAATGTTTACCTAAATTACTTTAATAATTACTGCTTTACCGGAATCTATCTTTATCCCGAAAACAATTGCAAAAAATATTTGTTTTTTTCTTTCCTCAACGTCTCAGTTTTCTTAACGAATCAATGAATGTCCTTTTTTCCATTTTAAATTGCTTTTATTTTTTCAAAGTTATTTTTCAATATTCTACATATTCACTTTAAAAAAAATTGTCTTTCGTATCAACGGTAACTTTAATTTTCCAAACTGAGACGAGTACAAATTCTCAAAAGTAAAAAAAAAAACTTTTTCTGAAAAATATAGTTATCTGGGAAGTACATAATTATCAAATCCTCACAAAGTCTTTGAAAAATATCTAAAATGTTATTTTTCTATAAAACTTTTAGAATTTACAGAAAACGCCCTCTCGTTTTAAGTTTTGCGAAAAGTTTTCAGACTTCAGATCTCAATTTCAGAATAAAATATGCTCTGAACAAACTTCTATAATTATTTTTTAAGTATCTAATTATGTTGTAAAGTTATTTATTTGTATAATACGCCCATACGGGCTTTTACAAACTTTTGATACACGAGTACGTAATGATTTTGTGGAACAGCAATCATTAAATAAACATTGTTATTAAAATGATACAGTACCCACGCTGAAGACAAGAATTATTATTTTTTTATGTGAAACCTTACAAGAGTCCCAACTGATCCCTACCGTCTGGATCCAGTGAGACTATGGCATCACCAATTGTATTGTACCAATTGGATGTTGTGAGTCTGAAGGTAGTAGGGAGGGGAAGGAGATGGGGGGAAGAAGAAGGTGGGGAAGCATGCAACGTTTCAATTCTAAAAGGTGGTCTAATCACAGGGCGATACTGAGTGTATCTTCCACTTGGAACATGCCGAAAATATACTAATAATTATTTTTAAAGAGTAATTTGTGTATGAATGGAAGGGGGTGCATGGACCAGATCTTCTCATTGCGTTTGCTTACCGAGAAGTTTCTGGCAAAAAACCAGAAACTTTTCTGTGCCTTTGTAGATCTACAAAAAGCATACGACCGCGTCGACAGGAAAAAGCTATGGAAGGTGTTGTCCAAGTATGGAGTGAATACGAATCTGACTCGGGCAATTGCGTCTCTATATGAGGGAAGCGTTGCATGTGTTAGGGTGAACGGTGGTTTTACGGGGTGGTTTGATATCACAAAAGGTGTTAAACAAGGCTGCGTAATGTCACCGTGGTTATTCAATCGATACATGGGTAATTGTATGCAAGAATTGAAAGAGGTGGGATTGGGCGCGAATTTGAGTAATCTGAAAGTATGTTGCCTGTTATATGCTGATGATGCGGTGCTGATTGCAAATAGTATGGATGATTTGCGGTGTCTAGAATGAACGAAGTATGCTTGAAGAATGAGTTAATGATGAATGTAAGTAAGTCTAAAGTAATGGTGTTTGAAAGAGATAGTACGAAAACAGTGTGCAATATAGCTGTGAATGAGGAATACTTGGAGCAGGTGGATGAATTTGTGTATTTAGGAAGCATTTTTACAAGAGATGGGAAGGCTGACAGAGATATTGAAAGAAGAGTAAATGCAGGTAACTCCATTAATGGAGGACTAAACGCAGTTGGATTTGACCGACTTGTTCGGCGGTCCGTCCTCTCTGCCTACCCCTGCGGGGAAACGGTTAGTTAGTTAGTAATTTGTGTAATACCACAATTCAACCAAATTAAATTCAAATGTGCACCCGCCGTACGCGATTTGTACCCGCCACCACCAACTTACTAATCGAGAGCCTTACCCTTCGCCCACGAAGATCGTCAACTATTATGCTTGTCTTAATTATTATTATTTTTTATTGAGGTATGTTATTATAGCCGTTTTGTTACTTTATTACGTACGCATCTTTTTTCTGTGAAAGTGTAGCCAACTTTACGCAATCTAGGTACTAGGGCGCATCTAAATGACTCAATCCTGATTTTTTTTTTTTTTTTTAAATTTTTATTTTATTTTTTTTTTTTTATTTTTTTTTAAATTTAATATAATTACATTTAATACAATATAAGATATGGGTAGTCCCACAAAGCTGTGACAATCAGCTTGTCTGTAGGTTCTACCATTTAATTTTATAACATAATACACATTAGCTTAAGTTTAAATATTAATACCAAATATAATGTTTAGGATAGATAAACGTTTTGTTCATTTATTAACCACTTTTTTGTCAGTTTAGGGCAGGGTTCCTCATTATTTTTCAAGTTAAAGTTTTCGTTAAATTTGTTATAAATCACAGGCATCAAATAGTCAAGTGTTCTGCTACCATACTTATTTGATATTAGTGGAATTTTTAGGCCTTTTTTTCAGTAAATCTTGTTTTGTGACTATGCACCAATGGCTTTTTGTACGCATTTTCTCATTGTTGTTGCAATAAAAAATAATTTTCAATCGAGTAGTTCTAGTTGGTATGCTGAATGGGGATTAGGCTTAGTAAATCAGGGCTGTCTATAATTGTAATAATTATTCAAAAAATGAAAGCATATTCTTAAAAAAAGTGTTATTATTTGGTGGTTATGATCGCCCACTTGAAATTATTTCTAAGGAGCCATCATTGCCGTAATTGGTTAGTATCATCGGGGTAGCTATTTGATGTTTGTAGATTATTGATAGATGCAGAAAATTTTATGAAAATTAAATAAGCAGGTATCTAAGAAATGTAAAGTGGTGTTATAATATACGAATTGCTAAGAGCTCATTGAACATTTTTTTGGAATCTAATGTATGTAAATAGGCAAAGTTTTGCGGTACCAAAATTTCTTACATCTTTTTAAGTTATTTTAAATGACGAGTATTTTAATTTTGTTGTATTAGAGCAATTTCGTATTATCTTTATTTAAGTTGAAACGCTATTCGGAAGATACATTAAATTACAGTCTCAATTTTTGTGCGACCATTTTTTTTTACAAAATTTTAAAGTACGAGGTTCATGTGTAGCTATTTCGTATTAATTTTCATCAACATTCATCTTTCTTTATAAAAAAATGCTTACTATTTTTAAATAATTATCATTGCTGCATTTTAGTGAATTCTTAACCGAAAGAAAATCTTTTCTTTCAATCAATGAAAACTGCAACATTCCTGTGCTTTGATTTATAAAAAATGGAATCCATAAGTTCCATTTTAGTGCAATCCTATTGATATCTTATGAAGGCAAACAAAAATACATAACATCAATAAATTTATGCAAACTGCGCTTCCATCATTTAGTCTGCAGAACGAAAATTTATAAATGTGTATCAATTAATCATCCGTCATGTTCCATGAAATCATATTTAAATGATTTACCTAAACTCTTAACTTCAGCAATTTAAAACAAAGGCACTGAATCCATTGTAATTTTGTTTTATAAAAACACTTTCTTAAAAAATAAAAATAAACCTCCAAAAGAAACCGTGACATTTCAGAATCTCAGAAACGAGGACGGTTTCTAAAGTTTCGTAAATTTATGTGAGATGGCGCCACAAATTAACAATTTTTCTTTGCACCGTTTGGGAGTATGATTCATCGAACAAATTTTGGTAAAATTTCAGTCAGATACAATACGGAGTTACTGTTTGACAGCCGTCAGAGTCCCGCCACTTTTGCTTTTAAGTAACCTAACGTAGCTTTTAAGTAAAAAAGAGAGACGTGCCGTCGGAAACAATATATTTCGATGCTGAGTTGGAAATAATTCATGGAGCGTTGAATTTTTATTTATTTTTTGATTGGTGAATTTAAAAGTGGCCGTATTAGCGCAGATGGTGAACCGCGTCTTTTGAAGATTATCTAGTGCATGTTCATAAGATAGCTGATTACAGAATGAGAGGTTAAAATTGTGCATGAAGATTTAGGCAAGAAAACTGCGCGATGGGTGCCGCGATTCTTGAATATTTCAGAGCAGTATTTAAAGTTGTGTAATGGCAATCTGAACGATTCTTAACCATGCATGTGACTTAGATTAATGACTCGTCGCCTGAGTCGATAAAATAGTCAAAACCCTAGATTTAACCAGGTGAATCGGCACCAAAGTAGACCAGGATATTGACGAACAAAGTCATGTCAACAGTTTTTAGGGGGTGAGACTTAATTCCAATGTGTCATCATAATTTAGTGATGATTTTAAATTTGCCACGAGAACAGACCATTTCGAGTTGAAGGAATAATAGCCGAGTTAGCCAAATATGCAGACCCATAGATCGGTCGTTGCACTGGCAAAATTGAACGATTTTTCGATTCCGCGTTCACTTTATTCTCCAGTCCTGACCCCTTTCAACTTTTGCGTTTTCAAAACTGAAAGATTGACACGGGTGGGAAGAAATATTCTAAGATCCAGGAGAGTGAATGGGGTGAGGTTATCGACTATTTTGCTGACCTTTGCGGGAGTTACAAAAATAGGAGGGTCGCAGGACCAAGAGTATAGTCCTCTAATGGTATAGGCTTTATAAATGAAATATTTTTTTACAAAGTAATTTATTTAATAAAATAAAATACATTTGTTTTAAAACCACGAGATTTTAATAATTTTTAGAACCGACCGGTTTCGCTTTACTCAAACATCTTCAGGGTACAAATTATTATTTAACAAGAAGTAAAAAGTGTGAGCTTATTTATAAAAAAAAATAGAGAGAGACAACATTATATAAATATAGCAAACACAGAGAAAGCACACAATACATTTACACAAGTACAAAAGACACGGAAAAAACCGAAAGATAATTATGTAGACTAATGGATTTTAATAATGTATCTGGAAAAACAAAGCATCAACTGACATGTTGATAAGGAGAACTTGGAATTTTTAAGGGTTTATTGGAAACAAACCTAATATTGGACTACTTGATATGTCTAATTGATTATTGAGAAAAGGACTTTTGGTTTTCATGCAGATGCTTAAGTAAAGCGAAACCGATCGGTTCTAAAAATTATTAAAAACACGTGGTTTTTAAAACAAAAAGTATTTTATTTTATTAAATATGTCAAACCACAAAGTGATTGCTTTCTAAAATAATAAAAATTTATTTAACTTCTTTTTTTTCGGAACTTTTCAAGTCACCCTCGTAAAAGCGAATAAACTACTCCGTCGAATTTCTGAAGCCGAGAATTTTTCTCGCATTCAAATCGTCTGACATAAAATATCTCTCCCTTATATGTTTCAAGCTACATATCATATTATTTCCTTATGTGGAATGCGTAGGAATATAGAATTTGATACGAGATAATCGCACGCCCGTGCTGAATCTGGTATTGATGTACTTACTCTACTGTAGGTAATTTGGATGGATGCAACGAATTATATAAACAGTATTCAAATGTATCGAAGAGTTTTGTTTGTTCAGGGAGTGTTGTGGTTTTGTTCTTTCTCTTGGTATACTTGTAGCCAATTTTATTATTATTTTAATAATTGTTCATTTGTTTTGGGCCGGCACAAAAAATTAAGAAATTTTAACAGCGTAAAATATCACTTTATTTTTTAAATACATTTTCTTTAATGTGAATCAATGAGGAAACAAGGATTAACATTTTTTATTTACCTTTTTGCTTGCTTTTTTTTAACTTTCAACAATGGAGTGCTGGTACATACCCTGATATATGGCAGTGAGGCATGGAAATTGCAGGGACAGGATGAAAGCAAACTGAATGCTATAGAAATGACATCTCTGAGGTGCTCGGGCCAGTTATAATTGTTGCATATAGTATTTGGTTCGGTTGTTTCCCGCCCGAGTCCCGCGCCTTTACCTACATCAGTCAGTTGTGTTTAAATTACCACGCCGCAAGGTACAACCGATCTACCGCTTTCTGCATAACCTATCTTGAGTTTTACACCACCGCACCGCGCTGAAAACAGCAAATGTTATACCGCAAAAGATCGCCGTGACGAAGTTCATAACAATAGCAATCTCTAACGCATTGACCATTTTGCAAACCCAATATCACCATTCCTTTTCCTGACCTCTCTTCCAATACTAACAATTACCCTACCGGTGATTACCGCAAAGCAAAGTGGAAGGTGCCGACAGCTTGGAGATATTGGTAAGTCAAATCAAACAAATTCACAAAATATCGCAATTACAGTCCATTCACGCCGCAACACTGAGGCGTATGTATGTTAAAACCATCACCGTGTGAAAAATGTGGAGATTTGCAAAGAATGCAAGGATGATGTAAACGTATTGAGTAAGATTAAGAAAGGACGTGAAGAGATATTTTGGGTATGTAGACGAATGAACAAAAAAAGGAGAGTTAGGATAATTAATATATGACGCAAATTCGAATGGTAAAAGAAGTCGGAGACCACCGAGAGAGTCATGTCACGATCAAGTGAATAAAATACTTTGAGGCGAGCTACTTCAGGAGTCAGAATAATAGAAGCGTGTGTATGAATGTGAATGGGGCAAGAAGTGTGTGCCAACCAAGACCGAATTGTTTGGCGGTCCATCCTCTCTGCCTACCTCTGCGGGAAATGGAGTAATGGTTGGTTAGTTCTAGCTTTTTTGGCTTGAATAGTTTGATTTCCAAAAATACATAAAAATATAATAAAACACTTGAACAAATGCCGATAAAAAAGTGAAAGGTACTTCTTGTCAACGTGGTGTAATTAATTATTTTATTTAATAATAATGCTCGCTACTGTTTTTATTTTTCAGGACATGAAAAATATATACTCAATAAATTCACTGAATGCGATTGCGTATTTAAACAAACAAAGTCCGTTCAACTGTAATATTTATTATTTATCTACTCTGATTCCGGATTACATGGATTGCAGGATTGCAGATAAACACCAATAACTACACCCTAAAATAAACACATCTTTTACTGTACTGTGTACAGGGTCCTAAAAATAAAACAAAATTCACGTAGACTTCAACAAAAATAACGAATTTATGACTTAGAAAGTCTTTTAACTCCACCCTTTCATAATAATTGCTACTCATTCTGCATTTTCACACTTACAAGCTTTCCAGAAGTAGCAAAGTTCCCATAAATGAATAAATAATTAATTATTATTATCTAGACACACTTTATAAATTATCTTAAATAGTTTTATTTTTTATTTAATTGTGTTTTTTTTGTTATGTGAAACTGAACAGAAGTCCCAACTGCTCCCAACCGTCTGGAGCCAGTGAGACTTTGGCATCCCTAATTGGGTTATGTTGTGAGGCTGAAGGTAGTGAGAAGGGGAAGGAAATGCCTGAAAAACCCGGCTTTTCAGAATGGTCACCAAATACGTCCAAAGATATTTCAAGCAACGTTGTAATCCTGGATGGTGGTCTCATCCCAGCGCGATACTGAAAGAATCTTCCACTCTGGAACGTGCCCAAGTATACTACGTACTATTTTTAAGTATTTAATTGTGAAATAACAGACATTAATTAAATACTATTTACTTGCGCACGCCGGGATTTGAACCCGTGACCTCCGGCTTGATAGTCGATAGTCTTACCTCTCGACCAATTATTTTGTCAAACATAAATTGTATTTCAATAAATAATTTTGACTGTAGATGTCTCTAAGTTTTTCTCCTAAATATGTTTTCTCATTAAAACCTAATTAGTGGGTAACTACACTCTAATCCTCTCCGACCAATTGTTTTTCTATGTCTACATTCGCACGTTATTTTAATATTTGGTGGGTACATGAACTTTTCATCCTGATGAAGGAATTACTGGTTCTGAAACATGTTCATTACATTATTAAAAACGATGCTTAAAACTAAAAGCTTTACAAAAAATAAAACACTTCACAACCGTTAAACGGTGTTTTTGTTACACATTATACAAAGACTGTACAATTTCTCATTCTAATTATTACTAATATAAAATTTCTTTAACTGGTTGTGGAAGATTTGACAACATAGCCCTTTGGCAGACTCATGCATGCGTCTGATGATGGAAAAATCACGGTCCTGATTTGTAATATATAAAGTGTGATTCTTATCATTTTTTCGTTAGTTATTTCAATTCTAATGACCAATTCACTTTTATATTAGTGTAATTAAATATATTTACTATTATTTGTGTTGTTTTTCGTCAGTTTTAATCAATTAATGATGTCAAATTGTGAACATTGAACATGTTGTGTCATGTTACCGGAAAAGAGAGGATATTTCGTGCATATTATTTTCTACTGACTTTATTTATTTACTTATTTTCTATTGACTTGTTGAAGTAAGTAGTACTTAAATTAGTAAAAGACTCATTCTTGAGTTCAACGGCTTTGCTGGGGAACGATTTGTCGTCCTATATGTTTCCTCTCTCCTACAACTTACATGATTCTCTTCAAGACAGATTAGTTAGGCGCCGACTGAAATCCGAGTTAGTAATTTTTAAAAATTCTTTGATAAAATCTTATTCCGTGCTTTACCGTACCACTGTTAACTTCACCTTATCCGCAATTCAGCGAATTTGTTTCCTCTCGAATTTAAAATCTTAAAAAAACACTGGTTATAATCTGAATAGCTGCCAATTAAAATCAGGCACTTTTTTCAAGCGTACCCTTGTTTTCGGCAAAGCTAAGATTATCTTTTTTCTCACAATACTTATAGATTTCTAAAAATTTCAAACCATGCTTAAGGATTTTAATTTTACAAAGGATTTAATTTTTTGTGATAACTTACCTTATGGTCGCAAAATAAATAACTGAGTATTTACCTAATGGTCTGAGGAAGCCAGTTTCTGTTAACACAATCCGAAAAATTTTCCTGGATTATTTTTATCATAAATACAAACATGAATTTTTATAGACTAATTAATATTATAGGTTCTAGATACATTAACCCTTTTTTGAAGGTGAGTGTAAAACCCTTCTAAGGCAAATATTATTACACCTGAAATAAAGACACACTTCAAATTGCTTACATGTTGGTATTCCTGCAATATGTACATGTGAAAATATTGAACTGGTCATAGAGTATGTATATTTAGGTATTATTATTGATTGTTTTTCAAATGGGACTTACAAATAAATAAAGTCTGTGAACGTCTGAGATCTATTGTTAATAGATTATATCAATTAAAATTCTATGTTCCAATACGTACACTTAGAATAATTTATTTATCACTAGCTGAATCTATTATAAGGTATGGAATCACAGCTTGGGGACTTTCATGTAAAACAAATATAAACCATGTTCAATAAGTTCAAAATTCACTAGTTAAATTATAAGCTCATAAAAGTTTATATGAACAAAGGCATAATGTTCCATACCTTTATCAGAATCTTAAAATTTTCTCAGTAAGATCAATTCTGTGGTATAAAATTATATTTCAGCATATGAATAGCCCTATATACATAAATAGACTGGACCACACTTACAATACTCGTTTTAGGATAAATGATGGACTAATTGTACCTAAGCATTTAAACAAATATGGACAAAGAACACTGGACTACATGATACCTAGTTGCTTAAATATGTTACCTGCTGAAATAAAAAAAATGTACAAATGTAAAAACAAATATTATGTTGAAAAAATTGTCTCGCTGAAAGAAATAGTTTGTATTAGAGTCTAATACAAACTATACGTAGATACTATCACTGTTGTGTATATGTTTTTTATATTTTAAAACAAATTGTTATTTTTTATTGTTATCACTGTTGTCATTAAGTAAAATAAGTTTTATCTTTTTTTGATATTTTTTATATGAAAAGTTGCCATCGACAAACTACTGAAAAGTAGTTTATTGGAACTTTTCTGTTTTTTTCTGTATTTTATCTTATTATTTACTGTAATATATATTATTGTCTTGCTTTCTTTAAATAAAAAAAATTAAAAAAATAAATGAAAAAATTACCTGCTTATAATAGTCATTTATTTACTTTTTTTATAGTGAATACCTCACAAGAGTCCCAACTGCTCCCGTCTGGAGCCAGTGAGACTATGGCATCCCCAATTGGGGGATGTTGTGAGGCTGAAGGTAAGTGGGGAAGGGAAAGAGGAAGGTTGGGAAGTACCTGGCTATTCAGATCTAGTCACTAAACACGGCTAAAGCCATTTGGAGCAACGTTTCATTTCTGAATGGTGGTCTTACACCAGGGCGATACTGGTAGTATCTTCCACTCTGGAACGTGCCGCAAATATACTATATATTATTTTAATTAATTAATTGTGAAATAACACAAATTAATCAAATAAAACTTATTTGCGCACGCCGGGTTCGAACCCGCGACCTTCGGAATGGCAGTCCAATGGCGTTACCACTGGACTACGCCGGCCGTCTGAACAAATGAAGTATGAACAAATTTGACAAATACCAATTGTGAAAATGATTATTAAAATCATTTTTAAAAATGATCCACCCGCGAAAATCAGGAAAAGTTTTAATTTTATTTGAGTTCATAGAACCAGATTTTACACAGGACTTACGCTCAGACAATCGAAATTAGTTTATTTTACAGACAGGTACCGTATGCTCTGTCGGAATCGTTATTACAATCAGTTCCAATTTCAAAAATGTCACCTAAATTCAAACAAATTTGAGTTAATTGAACCGGAAACACAGAACTCACAAACAACCTACATCAGTATTTTTGATCAGGTTCAAGACCACAATTAAGAAATTAAACGTTGCTTGAAATGGATTTAGCCGTACTTGGTGACAAGATCTGAAAAGCCTCTATATATCTTTTTCCCCTTCCCACTAACCTCAGCCTCACAACATATACCTATTGGGGATGCCATAATCTCACTGGATCCAGATGGTTGGGAAACGGTTGGGACTCTTGTGCGGAATTCACATTAAGAAAGTGAAATATTAGCTTAAGGAGTGGGCATCTTCAGTTTTCTATCAAATCAGTGTCAATAGGTCACTATTGTTTTCTATTTATTTTGTTATTGAAGACAATATTAGCGATTCCTAAACGAAAATCTGAAACAGAAAAATCAGAAAAAGATACGTTCACATCTAGGACTCGAACTCAGGACCATTTCCTTGCCGGTTCGTTCTGATATTGTCTTCAATAATTATATATTACATTTTGAAGTTTTACTCACTAAGTTATTCCAAAAAATAAATTTATATTTATTCTTCCAGTTCACGGTAAGGTTTATGTAACTAAAAAGTTTCTTAACTGAACCATGTTGTTTTCAATTTATTTAGTTGTGTATTTTTTACCGAAAAAGCATTTTTATTAAATTCACCCTTTATCAGTATATTGTATCTCCCTAATGTCAATTTAAGTATTAAGTTAGTTTCGCCCAAATCAAACGTAATATGATTACTCCGTATCAATAGGCATCAACTAATGTAATGACCAAAACAATGAGTATTTACGATATAATTCCGACCGAATTCGATACAATTTCTGATACTTGTAAATGAATAATATCAATAATGAGATTACATGATCGAACCGAGTTGTCGACATTAATTCGTTCCCAATGGAAGGACTAAATTTGTGATCCAGCACAGAAGTGCTTTTAATATTGCGCAAATTACCAATGTTCTAATTTATGCTAATTTAGAATGAATTCTGTAGCTATAATGCATAATGAGCTTTCCGGTTTGTCATAAAACTTTAATTTCGCCTAATTGGGGAAATTGGTACCAAATCATTTTTAAGACCGCTTCGTTTCGTTTTAAAAAATATGCTTTCAATCTTTATGGCTGTCGCGTTTCTGAAATGGCGTATTTGACCGATGAAAACGATGGATGAAATTCTGTTAGCTGAAATTAATTGTTTATTTCTTTATTTGCATCCATTTAATCCACATTATTTTTTCGAGATGGCTTCCGGTAAATTTAAACCACAAATTACCTGATCTGCTGTTTTAACATTGCGATAAATTCGATGCGATTCAGTTCTTCCCCCTGATTCTCATCACCCACCTTTAGATATTACTGTATTATGTAACCCTATAAAATGCCAAATTAAAAACCAGACACAATATCCTTACTTTAATAAAGCCAATTATGTTGCAATACGCGATTATCTATATAACACTGACTGGTCTATACTAGAAGGAGGTAATCTCGATGAGAATATTAAAGCCTTTTACGATCATCTATATAAAACCATAGAAAACTTTGTCCCAATTAGTTATAAACTATCTTCAAATTTCCCTCGCTGGTTTAGCAAGGACCTCATTAACATAGTAATTGAGAAGAAAAAAGCGCATAAAATTTACAAAGAAACAACAAATCTTTCTGATTTTATAATTTTCAGCAAGCTGCGAAAAGATTGTAATAAATTATCTAACATTTGTTATAATAATTACATTAGGAATGTGGAATTTTCGATTGGTAACAATGTAAAACATTTTTTCAACTATGGTAAAGCTCAAAATAACAACAACCTTGGCATACCTGAAACTATGCACTATAAACTGAAAACTTCCTGTAAAATCAAAGATATTGTCAATTTGTTTGCAGATTTTTTTAAGGATGTATATGAAACAGATATCCCTGATGAAGACATTCCAAACTTTGAGTCCGATATAAATTTACAACTATCTCAGATACATATTGAGATTAAAGAAATTGCAGCATGTATCAAACTACTGGAACCTTAATCGTGCTCAGGGCCAGATAAAATTCCCCCCGTATTTCTAAAAAACTGTGGGAGTAGTGTCTCTTACCCTCTGTACCTACTATTTAATCAATCACTTTTAACAGGCAAGTTCCCACAAATATGGAAAAATAGCTTTCTCACTCCTATATTTAAAAGCGGAGACAAGTCTTTAGTTGAAAATTACAGACCAATATGCATACAATCGTCAATACCAAAAATTTTTGAAAAGTTAATTCTCCAAAAATTATGTTCTTGCATAAAATTTAATATCTCATCATTTCAACATGGTTTTATCTCTGGACGATCTACCTTAACTAACCTTACACTGTATGAACATTTTATCGCTGGTGCTCTTGCTAATAGAGAACAAGTTGATTCAATTTACACGGATTTTAGTAAAGCCTTTGATAAGGTTTGCATTAAAATTCTTATAAATAAATTGTCTAAATTAGGAATAAGTGGTTATTTATTATGTTGGATTAAGAATTATTTATCAAAACGTGTACTAACTGTCTGTATTAAAGAACACTTATCTTACGAATTTGAAGCCACTAGTGGTGTGCCTCAGGGTTCGCACCTTGGTCCAATATTGTTTATACTATTCATAAACGATGTCACTTCCATATTCACTGATGTTAACATATTATTATTTGCTGATGACATGAAAATATATAAAATCATAAAAAATATATACGACTGCTTGTCCCTCCAATCCAATTTTATAAAATTCGTAGAATGGTGTACCATTAACAAACTTACACTTAACATAAAAAAATGTCAAATCATGAGTTTCTTTAGAATTAAAAACCCTATCAAATATAGTTACTCTTTTAACAATCACAGTTTATTGCCAGTACCTGTAATAAGGGACCTTGGAATAACCTTCGACTCTAAACTACTATTTACCAATCACATTGATATAATAACGGGTAAAGCAATGAAAATTCTGGGCTTCATTGTAAGAATTTGTAAAGATTTTAAAAATATCCAAACATTTAAAATACTATATACAACTCTGGTCAGGAGTCATTTAGAATACAATTCCCCCATATGGAACCCTTTCTACAAAAGCCATGCAAACTCCATTGAAAGAATCCAACGCAAATTTCTCAGATCAATTAATTTCAAATAAGGTATTCCCGCGGTTGACATAAACTATGAATCTTTATTACAAAAAATGAGACTCTTATCGTTAAAAGATAGAAGAATACTCAATGATCTTATTTTTTTATTTAAAATAAACAATAACTGGTTTGACTCCCCTGAATTGGTCTCATTAATAAATTACCATGTACCTAGTAGACCGACTCGCCTCAAAACACCTTTCCACTGTGACAATACTATGACGAACGCAGAACAAAACTCAACCATAAATCGCTTGCATATTTTAGGCAATGAATATGCTAATATTGATCACGCTGCCGGTAATCTGTCTTCATACAAAAGATGCGTTAAACTAAATTTGTTTGCTAGTACCACGTAAATACATCATGTAAACATAATATGCCTACCAGTACTTCTAAAACTATTAATGCACTTGAAATCATAAGTACTTGTAAAATTTATCATATCGGTTAACATAATCCAGGATTTATTACTTTTTATATTTAAATCATTGTCGGTACCTTGAGATAGGTATCTTATTGGTACATTTTATTGTTTTATTTCAATCTTTAAATTTTTATTTTTATTTTTACTTTTTCCTAATAAATTATGGTTTATACTTTAATACTTTATATTTTAAACTATTCACTTTACAATTTACTTTTATAAATTATAGTTTTTATACACTACTTATTACCTTACTTTTTACCTATTTTCTTAAATTTTACTAACATTTATACTGTTATTATACATAATTGACATACTATTATAAGTATGTCAATTATGTTAATGGCACGTGTTGTGCCGTATATGTGTAAATAAATAAATAAATAAATAAATAAATAAATAAATAAATCTATTTACCAGCTAACATAGTTTTATTGCCAAAAATTACTAACGGAGTTTCATATGTCAAATAGATTAGCTGAGAACTGTGGCAACACTGTTAGAGACATTATTTTATCATTGCGGCTTTCAATGTAAATTGTTAATGTAAGTAAAATGCAGTACCACTATAAATTATTATTTATCTAGATGCGTCCTCCAACTTTTCTGTGTTTTTTTTTAGTATTTTCAAGAAAAATGTGGCAACATCCTTTTGAAATTATGTTTAAAATCAATTAATCAATATTTGAAATAAAATAAACAACCAGTTATTAGAACTTTATAGTAATGTGATTTGAGTGTAGTGTGTCAAAAGTGAGTAATCGAAAATTTTGCTAAAAAATATTCGACATTTTCTCTTTTGCGATGAACGAACGTGGGACGAGGATCGGTAACTGTACGCCAGATGTTTATCACGGAATTCTTGGAAATTTTGGAGGCCCAAGCAAGTGTTTCGCTAAGACCAAATTTTATTTATTATCCCGACCGTCGCTTTTTATTGCGGTCATAATGCACTGCTTCAACAATCACCAGGAACAGGATTATACGGAGATGAATGATGGACTCGTCAAGGTCTGTTATCTATGTGAGGATATTGTGTCAGCGCTTTATTAACAGCAGACACATACCTGGACGGATAAAGAACCTCGTGCTGTCGCTGTTGGTGGATGCGGTGGACTCTCTCGCTGCAGCAGCTGATCCAGTTTCTTCACCAGCTAGGATTCTTGCTGCAGACACTCCATCTTCTATCTTCATCGAACGTCACAGCGGTGCTGCCAAAGTCTAGTATCTATGTATGGATATTGTTTCAGCGCTCTATTAGCAGCAGACACATACCTGGAAGGATGACGAACCTCGTGCTGGTGCTGTTGGTGGACGAGGTGGACTCTCTCGCTGCAGCAGCTGGTCCAGTTTCTTCATCTCCTAGGTTTCTTGCTGCACAGTCTCCATCTTCTACCTTTGTGTCACCTGTTCCTGTAATTCATTTTACTTAACTTAACTTCACTTTCTTTTTGTAATATTTTGTTTTTTGTTATACCTACATCGATTGTAAAGCGCCTTTATATATATATTTTTTGTACAGTTATTATGCTCATTATTACATTGCCCCGTCCCTAGCATACCTTCTGGAATATAATTTTTTTTATGTTGAACCTGGAAATAAAAATTGAACACAATTTGGTTATTTATTTGTAGGTTCTTCTCGGGGGTGGCCGGAGACACTGGTTGCCCACTGTGACGAAAGATCCCGAAGAGCCTTCGTTAGAAGGGAGAAGATTGGACGGAAGGAACCTGATAGAGGACTGGCTGAGGGACAAGAAGCGAAGGAAACTGCGGGCGGAGTACGTGTGGAATGGAGAACAGATGCAGAATATCGACACTGATAAAGTCGACCATTTGTTGGGTAAGTCCCATTTCAATTAATTTTCACATACGCATTTACTTCTCAGCTATGCGTTTCAAGACTCTTCGTCGAAATCGTTTTAATTTCTTGTTTAACATTTAACAAGACATCCACATGACATCTTCATAACATTTTTTAATTATTTATTCAGTTAACATAATTTGTAGCAGTTATACAAAAAAATATTATTAGTCAATAACTCAATGAGTAAGTAGTAGTTTTTTGCCTCAATAGAAGAACCTGTGCTGAGGTGTTATAGATAAAGTGTTATTATGCTGTCATAAGTAAAAACCAAAGATATTGTTCTTCTAATATCTTTGGTAAAAACACATACACATATATTATTGTATACACATTAAGTCAGTAGAAGTTAAATTAGAAGTGACAGTGTTCAGGTTCAAATTAATATTTTTTTGCAGTAAAAATAATTTAATTAAAATATATCTATCAAGTTATGATACTTCAAAAAATTTAAAAATAAAGTTTTGTAATTGCTCGAATCTATAAAATCGGTTCTGAGAACTAACTTTATAACTTATAGCTGTCACCGGTTAGGTTAGATTTTAACATTTTCGTTTATGTGATTTTGTAATCTATAATATGATTTAAATTGAAGTTTCTATAATACAATTTAAATTTAAAAACCATTTTCGGCCTATTTTGTGATGTTTGAAGTTAAACAAAATCTAATTAATTCTTGATCAAGTTACTTTGTTACTAATTCAGAATACATTATCTTGATACTCGTGAACCGACGACGTTAACACTAGCCACAACCTTTCAACCAACAAACTGCCACAATAGACGAGTACATTAATTATTAAACTAAAAGCTAACCCCATCGTCTACTATGGTAGTCATGTAATATAATATATGAAATACTTACTATATCGGCAAGAAGTTCTATTGGAATAACAAGGTTCTATATGCCGTTTGTATGAAACTGAGATATTGATGTTCAAAATATGAATCTCAAACAACTTAACTCTTCAGACTAATTTGTTCGCTTTTGGGAACAGCTCATAATATGTTATCATAGAAATCGTTGTGCCTCTCTTATCGTCATAGTTAGAAATATGAACTAAACCGTATTAGAAAGAAAATATACCAAATTTTACATTCACATATAGAAGTTAACCTCATAAAAATTAAAATTCACACCTCTACGATATTAAAGGTTCCGACCGCAATTTGATTAAAGTTAATGAAAGTTTGTGAATTTTTAAATGATTATTTTCATAAGAAAAGACAAAAAAGTGAAGTGGCAGTAAATTTCAAAATAATTTATAATTTGTCTAATAAAACATGTATTATTTGTTGTCAGTAATTAAAGTAAAGACGAAAAAATGTGAGAGGAGTCATTTTTTAAATTGTTTTTATTTTACTTGGTTGCCTTAATATAAATCAAACCTTGTTGATCTCAAAATATATATTTATCTCTAAATTGTATAAAATAATGTCGCTACCAGTATTTGTCTGTTTATGCGTTTAGTTCGTCTAAACTACGGAACGGATTGTGATTTCACTATCATTCAGAGAACTTTTTATACAAATAATACATGTATATTATACTTATGTATAGAAAGTCGATGTTTGGTAATCAAGTCGTAAAAAAATTTTTGGGCACTACCATTGCTAACGCTGGCTAAACCTTAAAAGATACATCAAAAAATTGTACTGCGGAATTGTATATCTTAAATAGGCCTACAGAAAAATCCACGATGGTATATGTCTATATCCTAAGGGTAACCCTCAGCAACGCCAGGTACACGTCAGCTGGAATAAAATATTAAAAATTGTGACAAAATAAAAACAACAGTTCTAGTATGAAAAATATTGTGAAAACAATTAAGACAGCAAAATTATATCAAACTTTGATGAAAGTGTTAATGGTTTGTTTGAAAAAATGGCATGATCGTATATGTGGACACGTGAAACTTATTCGAGGTTCATGCACCACACGGACTTGAGGCAACGAATAGATTTTGCCTACAAAATAAACCGTACCAATACTTACTTTTAATATAATTAATTACTCTTTGACAGGCGATTCCTCTTAATGCTATGGCATTACGTTCCTGAAAACTTCAACCGTAGTCTTCGCCACGACTTGTTCAAGATACCATGCAGCAGAATAGATGTTCTAACACAAAATGACAAGAGTAATGATGCTGTTGAATGAAATTTTAAATCAGTGGAAATATTTAATTACTCTATAAATAATCTTAAAACTATTTCCCAAATGTCAAAATAAGACATCTTCTGCGGTGACTGGATAAATTAGACATCTTCTACGGTGACTGGATAAATTAGACATCTTCTACGGTGACTGGAAAAATTAGGAAATAAAAATAATATAAAAAAAACTGTCGTACAACACAACAAAATGATGGAGACAATGATATCATGTTGACAATAATTTGAAAATGAAAACGTTTCGTTAACGATTGTTCGATAATGGCATCGAAAAGAACTTCAGCTAGTTTTTTTAGTTTTTCTCAGTAAGATTTTTTTTATTTATTTTTTTTTTATTTAAAAATAAATTTGTTATATATAAAAACATAAATATGTTATACTAAAAAAACTAATTACAATAAAAATGTTTTCTTTTTAACGTAACTACCCAATTCAATAGAGAAAAACGTTTCTCGTGTTTGAGTTGGGGAGTAGTGCCATTACAATATACATATGGTAAAGAAAAGAAAGAAAGTTTTTTATTTAAAATGTAAGAAATAAACAAAAATGTATATAGCATGATAACACAAGTATAAATAATAAAAAAAATAGACTAAAGTAGCATTTACTTAATTAGATACACAGTAAATGTAAATAAATTTAAGAATATATTTATTTACATTTAACATTAATTTAAGAATAGTAGTAAAATAAAAATAATATTATTACATTTCGATTAATAAGTAGGTAGTAGGTGATAAAATGGATACATGGAGTTATTTTATTCATTTGGAGTAAACGGAGCTGATAATATTGCAAGCGAAGGTACATAATAAATTGTGACAATAAGCTATTGGTGATTCGAATGCTGATATAATATTTAAGAGGATATGGTAAAATAATAAAAATATATTTTTTTGTTAATTAATAATGAAATTAAATAGTTAATCATATACTAAGTATGAAATGTTAAAATTTGAATTTGATCAATTACTACTAATATGTACCTGTAATCAAATGATACGTAAAAAAATAAATTAAAACTTAAAATTAATATTTGGTTGATCAAGAAGTTGTTTAATTTGTAATTTAAAGGCTTTACAAATTTTTTTAGATTTAATTTTATATTGGAGTGCATTACAATTTTTTTTACCCTGATAAGTACAGGGTTTTCCAATAAAAGGTGTTATTTTGAATAGTCCGCTATTTCGGTAGATGTTACTTTTAAAGCTGTCATTTTTTTACATTTGACAATTAGAAACTACGTCATTAATAAAAATGGAACAAAACACGCTTCAACAATGCATTGAAATTATTAAAATTCACTTGAGTGAATCAAATGCAAATCATCTTGAGTAATAAGGCCCATTTCCACCTCAGTGGCTTCGTCAAAAGCAAAATTGTCGCATCTGGGGCTCGGAAAACCCAAGAATTATTGTTAAATAGCTTCTCTATCCTCAACATGTGACTGTTTAGTGCGGTTTATGGTACGGCGGAGTCATTGGACCTTACTTTTTTGAAAATAAGGCTGGAGCAACAGTTATGGTGAATGGATTGCGGTATCGAGAGACGATTAATGATTTTTTATGGGCGGAGTTGGATGGTATTGATCTGGACATTATTTAATTTCAACAAGATGGTGCTACGTGCCACACAAGCAACGAAACCATTGATTTTTTACGATTGAATATCAAAATAACACCTCTTATTGGAAAATCCTGTATAATTGTGTTGAGAAGCGCTCATTTTGAATTTAGGCATTTCTTGATCGGTTACTTATTTAAAATATTGTAATATCTTTTGTCTTCGGTATATTGCACCTTTATATTATGTAACCAAGTGTGATATTTAGAAGGCAAAATAAAGAGAATGTAATTAACACATTTTATTAGCTCTATTGATAGTCATAGATAATCATAGATAGTAATAGTTAATATTTATTGCAGATAATTTTATGCGATTTTTGTTCGATGAATAATTCATTGTTTTTGTTCTTTTTCTCCGATTATCTATACAAAACAAATAAAAGCAAGTTGCCTTCAATCACCTGGGAGCAAGAAAGTTGCGAAACTGTCGTTCAAACGTTGTTTTTATTTGTTTACCCGGGAAGAGAAGGGTTTTATTTGAACAGGAATCAATGTGATATTTACATATCTTTTCCATCAGCCGTAAAAATTTCCTTGGAATGATATAGTATTATGATAAAAAAGCAGAGGATAAAGATAAAAGAATCAAACTTAAATATATTTTATAGTGTTCAAGGTGTCACAAGTATAAATAATAAAAAATTCAATCTATTCCCTTCGTTAGGTAAAGAATTCCAAGAATTTTGAAGTTTACACCGGCGACATGCTGAAATTATCATTTTGCAAACCGTGAACTAAAGTGGTACCATCTTGGCGCTACAAATAAATGTATTTTGTTTCCGCCTTGTCGAAGAAAACAGTGGCAATAATAAGCGCCGCTTATATTTCGGAGAAATTTCAATACAATGGTCAACATTCATGCTCTGCGCGTATAGAATTATTGATGTTCCCAGCGATGTTTCACAGTGAGCGAAATGAAATCACAAGCTCGCACCACGGGACTGTTACACGCGATACAAATAGCGAAAATTCGAGCCGGTTGAATTTAAAATAAAAAAATGTACTATTTACTTTTAATTGCTTTCCTTTTTGGTATTATTATTGGTTGATAATTATTATTTTTACAAAATTTGGGGAGTGCGTAGCTCCAACGCTCCTTAGCGCTAGCCGCAACTGCTTCTAGACAACAAGCACTTGTCTTTTATTAAATACATGGACCAAACTACATGGACCCTCGAAGCGGCAAAACCAACAAAAATTATGTGATTGGTGTATAGGTAGAAACAAATATGGGGCACGGAGAAAAATGGAGAAACGGGATTGCAGGCCTTACGAATGAATTAACAGGTTCCCAGATAAACTTTAGTAAATTACAAATATATTATCATGATGCCGGAACACGTGTTCATGAATATTGAATTTCATTGTGATACAAGGCAAATCGCTTATATTATACTATAAAAATTTATATCATAGAAAAGCAATAATTAACCTTTTGTCTAAATTCTTGAGACAATTAGTTCCAATTTTGAAAAATAACACTATCATTCATTCTTGAAATTAATATTTTTTTTAATGACACACGTCATTAAAAAAATGTGCATTTATACAAGTTTGGGAGGCGGGTTTAAGTACCGCCTCCCCGGGAACCATTTATTGGATAACCAATACCTCTGCCATAGTTTACCTTAAGAAGTTCGGTGATTGTAGGTGATTTAGCAGGACGATGCCCACAAGCTGCGTTGGGTGCCAGATCAGGAGAGGTTAATTTGGGGAGACCGTTTGACCTCTCTAACTGGTCTCTCCCAACCCATCGCCTTGCGCCGCAACGGGAGGGATAAATCATTTGTCTGTCACTCTTATATACACTGATCCCTAGATTTCCACCCACCCCTCATACCTTTTTCCTTCCAAGAACTCGCTCTCCTTCTTTTCTTTAACTATTTAATGTCCTATGACCTTCCACACAGCATCCCTGAAGATGACAAAGGCCCTTAGGGAAATTGTCTTTCTCAGGGTCTCCTGTGTGGTGTATTAACTTCAAAAAAATATTATTTATAGTTTTTACATCACCTTGTATACTTAAAAGAAAAGGATACTAAGCTCTTTCCGTCTCTTCGTTTTCTTTCTGTTTAAGATCCACTCGATTCTGAAAATTTTCGAAAATTCTCTCTCCCAAAAATATACTTTTTAGATGACAAACGTTATTCGTGTAAGATCAAAGTGAACATCAAAAAGAAAGCGATGTGGTCGTCGAATAAATGTTCGAACATTCAATTTTATTAGATGGGAATATTGCGTATTACTGTTGTGTAGTAGTTTTCTGATAATATGGGACGTGGACCAGAAATACCTTTCCATTTCAGAATTCTTGTCTGATATCAATGGTACCGATTAACACATTTAACTTTACATATAACATTCTGGCTACTTTAGAAACGCATAAAATATTTTATTTTTTTTCATATTTTAGTTTTTTTAAATTTATTGGTGTGTCTAATTTTGTTGATGTTTTTATGTCATCTTCGCTTAATAATATATTATAAACTTGGCTGGTCAGTTAAACTATCCTAAAACGAGAATCCTTCCTACTTTGACAATCAAAAGTGCTCTTATAACTATAAATAAATTTTGTTATGAATGAATAAATTAATAAAAACCAAATTTCTTCCCAATAATATTATAGCTTTGTACTAAGCATTTCAAACAACACTGACACTGCGCTTCAAAATATATTAGATTCCTTTTTAAAAGACGGGCAATTTTATTGGGTCATTTTATTTTAGTAACCGGGGTTAGCGAACCTTAAATTCTTGTCAAAAGCGGGGTCACGTATCAATCTCTTATTTCAAAGCGATACTTAAATTTACCTAATGTATGAGTTTCCTTTCAAATTTTCCTAAAAAGAAATCGCTATACGCAATGCTGGATATAATATTCTTGAAAACTTGAAGTCCCGGCGATGCCCGGAAATTTGTAAATTTTGAAATGGTGTAAACGGTACTCTGAAAATATTCTTGATGGTACGTTAAAAATTCAGAATCCTTATTTTCTAACCCTTCCTTTATCAACCTCGAAAAGTTTCTTGAAGTCCCAAGAAAAAACGCAAGCGTTACCGAACTATTTATGACATTTACACATTTTCTTCTGGAAAATTTCGATTATTTAAATTTATTTTAATATATTATTAAATATTATTTTAATTTATTTTAATATTATTTTAATTTATTTTAATATTATTTTAATTTATTTTAATATTATTTTATTTTATTTTAATATATTATTAAATATTATTTAAATTTATTTTAACATTATTTTAATATTATTTTAATTTTTTTTAATATATTTGACCACACTTGAATACAAGCAAAATGTAATATTTTCGGGAGATCCATTCTAGGTGTAAAAGGAGAAGAATATTTTTTCTATAGCCTGTTGTTTTTGGTTTTTCATAAAAAAGGCTTTCCTGCTAAAAATCTGCATGGTAAATTCGAATTTACCAGGCAAATACGCCAAGAGTAAAGAGTGGCAACGACGCATATCAGTCGTATGCATATTTTTTTGATTTGTATTTATTGAAACCGTACAAAAACAAAATCAACAAAATTTTTGACGGAAATGCATAAGTAAAAATAATTTCCGGAAAAGAACATACCGTGAAACGTTGTTATTTTAAACCAATATTCGGGCGGTTATTCACAAAACAAAACAAAAAAGATTACTTGGTTACGTCGTTTCATTACCACAAAAGTTATTTCCCATAGCTGCAGTCCCGTGAAAAATAACGTGAAATAATAATAGGATTAATAATTGCATGTTAGCTAAATAATCACATAAACTGACTTCATTTGTCAAGATTAGCCGTAAGAAATGTAATTAAAAGAAATACACATTTCAAATATAAAATTGAAATATTTTTCTTTAAAAAAATATTACATTATAAGTAGGTACTTTGTCGCTCATCTGATTTCTTGAATTTATAAGTATTTTTAAATATATCTAGGATGTGAATTTCTCTTTTGTTTTCGGTGATGAATGAACGCAAATCTTGGAAGCGGAAATTAACCAACTTTCCAATATCCGATCGAGGTGAAACTCGGCATTGACATAATAGTGTTTTGATTTTTTAAAATTAATTTGGTGTAATAAAACAACTTTTTTTTCACTTTTTGATTTTTTTGGTTATAAAATTTTCTTACTATCGTTTAGAATATGATCTTAATGTTACTACACTTTACCCACGAAAACTTTATTTCTATACATTAAAATTGTGTGAGTTTTTTACGTACCTAGAATAAAATAAGTTTTTGATTTAATTTTTAAATAGTATCGTTAAAATAAAGCAGTTTTGGTTTCCCTTTCAGAAATACACCATCTCTTTTTCCTGAAAGCGGAATATGCGGGTTTTGATTGCTTTTTTTATTCCACCCACCCCACATAAATAAGAAAAAACGGCCTTAAAAAGGTTTCCCATCCTTTTTTACTTTAATTGGAGTGAAACCATTGAATTGGTTCAAGTCCCTTAGATGTACAAGTCTGTACTAAAGGCAATTTTCGGCTAGTCTTGTGCAGAGATTCTAAAAATTTTGAGCTATGGACCAAATGCTTTTTTTCAGTAGAACCCCTGCCTGCCAAATAATATTTGTCGGGATTGCAGGCCTATTGAATAAATTAACAGATTTTAAATTACGAATATATTTTTACTATGTCGGAATACGTGTTCATGAAAATTCGAATATTTTCGCATTTCGTCAAGATATTAACATGGCAAATACAAGGCATCATAACGAAATGCAGAAATATTTAAATTTTCACGGACTCTAACTTTTTCTCGCTGATATAGACACCCGGCAAGTCAAAAACGACCTCTGGAAGTCCATAGAGCCCCCCCTTTGAAACCTATGGTCTAGTGGTTGAAAGAGTGAATAACAAACGGATCAGAAATATAAAGCGTGAAATACCAATATTCAGAAAGGAAACGTCGCTTCATAGTGTTAAGTGATAATAGTGACCAAGTCTTAATATCCAAGTACTTTTTTAACTTTCTTTTACAATCTCATGTCAATCGACACACCCGAATCGGGATTTTATTTTACTTTATTTAATAGCGTCACAAACAGGCATTAAATCATATTTGACTTAGGAAGGCTATATATAACATTGATTAATAAAATTTAAGACAAAAAGAGAATAATAATAAAATATTACGTTCAGGAATCTGGTTCTGAACTCGGAATTATTAAGAATTTAAGTGTAATTTTCAAAAGTGGGACGGATTGTGTCAAGGTTACAGACTACATGTAAAGTAATATATTAATAATAAGAGTAAGAGACGTTACAATGGTGTTGAAAAACAAAAATTAGTTTTTTATGATAATATTTCATCGAATGTTATTAATATATGATTATATTATCGACAATATGTTATGAATTTTCAGAGGTTAGTGTAAAACAGTGATTCCCAATATGGGCGATATCTCCTCACGATGGCAAATGGTGAGATTCAGGGTGCTGTTTTCTAGGGAAAATGGGTGGTAAGGCCAATTGCGTGAATCTTGGATTTGTAAATATTTAAAATTCACCCACTTCGTGAAAATTTAATCCAATATCAACGGTTGGTTGTTATACTGCAAAACGCATTGTGGTGAGCTTTCACTTTAAAATTGTTTTCACCTGCGGCGCTTTTCCCCCTATTGCTGCTATAATTTTATTAATGGGGGGTAGGGGCGTTGATGAAAAATATACTTATTATGACGGTGGTGAGTTATATAAGATTGGGAACGTCTGGTGTAAAACACATAGCATTACACATAAATATAGAAGTTACAGCTTGTTAGTGTAAGTTCATTTTCAATATAATGAGTGTTTCTCTTTGAAATGTATCCGGATATCGAGTAATACTTCTTTATGGATATCAGATATGCTATAGTTTGACCGATTCCAGGCAGTTATGACTAACTTCTACCGTGGTCATTACCGTTACCTAAAAGTGTAATCTAGTTGTCCCTGAATCAATGTTATCAAATTGGAATCGTCGGACTTTCCTAAACATTATATGTATTCTCTTCGCCCTACTCCAATCACAAGTTTATTTATTCAATCTGTAAAAGAAGCTTTTCCGAGCCCCAAATCAAGAAATAACCAATTAAATTCTTAGCAGAGCTTTCCTCATAAACCCTCGTAAATAATTTAAACCCTATCGGGAAGTGATATCGTTGTAACTTTGATAAAAATAACCTAGCGAACGGTAATTTTCCAAAACGGTGGAGTTTCAGACATATTTTATGGTAAATTAATGGAAATTACTTTAATTTTCCGGAGATTGTCGGAATTTAGCGGGGATACACTGTTATACTTTGTCGACATCCAGTTTAGACTCTACACAATACATTATGAAGCAAATTAGTTGGGAAGTTAATAAACTGCCATTTTATTCAGGAATGCGGGATGGTACACGTTATATCCTTGGGGTTTCGGCAAAAAACGAAGCCTACAAAAATTTTATAACACGTGGCGCACAAGATAAAATTATGAAAAAATGTGAAAAACATTATCAAACATCCGCTTAAATTTTAACCTTTCAAAATTCCAATGTTAGCTAGGCTAAGTTTTTTGCTAACTTTTCTCAATTTATTTAATTTTTAGATTTTCGTATTTATTTTGCAGTGGTCCATTTTTTATGTGAAATAAAATTATGGAGATTGGCAATTGTCTGACAGCAGATGTCTCTGTAGATTGGCATTGACTGACAGCAGCTATTTCTGTAGATTGGCATTGCCTGACAGCACCTGTTTCTGTAGATTGGCGATTGCCTGACAACAGCTGTTTCTATAGATTGGCGATTGCTTGACATAAGCTGTTTATTTAGATTGACGATTGCTTGACAACAGCTTTTTACTTTCAAAGTCATTTTAAAACTGTTTACAGGGCACACAAAGTAAGATGTCTTTTAATATTCATATAATATGTACGCATATATTTACCACTACCACTTTTTAAAGATTAATTTAAAAGATTTCTTGGATTCTGTAAGGTACTTGTCAAACAAATTTGTTTTACTTATTTTACGAATTTCAACTATCTGTTCATCAAATATTTGCGTGTAATGTGTTTTCTACCTAAATTTTATTTTTCTCCACCTATTAATTACGGAATAAACAATTTTTACTGAGATTCTTTGTTGTTTTTTTACAACAAAATCAAACGTTAGGATTCTATTCAGCAACCTATTTTAAAGAAAAGATTCGCTTTAATTGAAGATATTCATGAGATCTTGATTATTGGAATAAAATCAATTTTATTCAATGCCATTTTTTATTCTATTTTTTTCACTTATAAAATTGGCAGGTATTCCATTTCTTATTAATAATAATATTAATATCATAATATTTAAAATATGGCTACTTATGAAATCATTCAATTCAATTTGTTTATTCCTTTAAAAACATTACAAAATTACATTCAAATTCGTTAAATACATTTGTATAGTGGTATTACATAATAAGTTAGCGGTGTATCAACTATACCACCATCAATAGCGCTTCCCTTTTAAAGGCAGCTTCACTTTCAGCTAAATATGTCGATATCCGAATTGATTCTGTTCAACGGCAAGACTGCTCTCCCCACCGATATGACCTGCAGGCAAGTTAGTCCTGCAGGCCGGGAGATAGACCAGTCTATGCTGTCGGTGACGGAGATAACCATCAGGAACATAAAGAATCATAGAGACTCTCCATGATAGTCGGATTTTCCAAACATCCACGAATCGGTTTGAAGAAGTGCGAATACCCACGCACGTGCATTGCCTTTGTGGGATTTTTTTAAAAGATATCTACCGTGCATTTTTTATTACTGTTCCGATTTATCAAAAACTTTCAATAAAAAAGGTATTTAATAAGCTACTAATAAATCCCCAGCTGAGATCGTTTCAGAAGCCCAGTTTTCCTCAAAATTTTCCAATATATTTTTATTAAATTTTAATTCTATGAACAGTTACAGGCGGCTTTCCTTAGTAAAATTTCCGGTTCGCTTTTATATTTCTATGCCTTGTATTGATTTGAAATTCGTTTGAAAACTTCAACTATCATTGAACAAGGCTTTGCACTAAAAATAAATATTTTACGTGATGCATTGATGTTATACTCTTATTTTATGTTATAATTGCTGTACCACAAATACTATAAGGTTTTGGATTATTCTAACAAATGATACTCCGAGATTGATCATTTTGTTTATTGTTAACTGAGTACAAAGATTACCTATACGTGTTTACTAGTTGGGAGATGAGAAGTAAGAGTTAGATCAAACTAAAACATGTTTATATAATACGTTTTTCTCGCTCTACACTGACAGAGTTAAGTACCTGATTTAATTGTCCCTCAATTGGTTTTAAACACATTTTCCTGCGAATTTTCGAGCTAAAAAATTTATCCTCATTTCCGAAATAATTTTGTACCAAAAAGTTAAATCTGCTGTGGTGTACAAAAACAAATATAAATTTTAAACCTTCTATGCTTAAACGTAATAATGACTTTTAAATTTACTTGTGTATGAGATCAATTAACTTAAAAATATACTGAGTTAAAAAAAATATAATAATATCAGTAAAAGTGGATGAAAAATAACTTTACAAAATCCTTTTTTTTTAATTTATATAGAAAACAGTTGAACATTGCTCAAACTTATTGTTTTATTTGTTTTTACTTACATGTTATGTGTATAAAAATTTGTTTTTTATTTGGTATGATTCTTCAGACCATCCACCACGCGTTTTCCGAGGAAGGTTAACCATGGCAGAACCAATCGCCATTTTAAAAATTACAGTACCGCTGACGGCTAACAAAACTTAATTTGTAATTATCAGGGAAAGATTTTATCCTTGTATTATTGGCATAGCTATGAGATGAAGGTTTTATTACATATCGAGCGATTGGCATTTAAAATTTAAAAACCTTTATGTCAGCTGCATTTCCGTTTATCGTTTTTAAGCTAACATATTTCAGACCCGCGTATCGGCGTGGTTGGATTTTAATACAGCGATACACCCACGCACGCTCGCGGGGCTTGATGCCAATAGGTTAACAAAGTATTAGTACACATGACATGTCGCATTTTTAAAGATGATTACAAAGGGTGTACATACCAAGATTTAAGCCAATAGAATACTGTGGTAGGGTACCAGTTTGCCAAAAGGGACTTGTAAAATTCTTTCAATGGCTACGTTCAGACGACGCGACGCGCGCGCAACGCATCGAGCCGCCCAAATGTCAAGTTATTAATTAAACAGTCAACAGGATAAAATTAAGTGTATTCGAACCAAAACATTAAAAGTTTTGGCGCCATCGCTAAGTTTCCTGCAGTGATATTATTATTGTTATTATTTCCGTTTGATTACCCCTGCTGCGTTAATAATGGAAATTATTCCACGTGCCAAGCAATAAATTGTGCACATATAAAAAAAACAAAACGAATATATTATCAGTCACAAATCATTTCATACACTCTTATGACTTTTTGCTGCAAACGCGTGTAGCTATTTTAAAGAAACACTTTTCCGTTTTATGTATTTTTGTAAAGAAAACTGAGTGATGGCCTCAAAAGGGCTAATCCTTTGATGGGATAGTCCGAAAACACTATTTTAGTCACAATTGATTTAATACTCTTTATTTTGCCCTTTTGACTGAAATTTAATTATTTATTTATTGGTTGGGACAGGTTCAATGCGTTGTAACCAGTGGTGAAAAGTCTTACGTAAATTGGCGACATAAGTTTTTGTTCATATCGTTTTATTTTATTGTACGCTTGAACCATACTGTAATTGAGAGATCGCCCAGTTTAAATTATGGTAAAATACTTTACAAAATGGGAAAGGACGAACGCAATTAATCGAAAGGCCGAATTAGAGTTGGAACAATTTCTCCAGGGAATAAGATATTTTGTTTCTACCTTTTTAACGTTGACAGCGGTTTTCGCGTGTAGCTTTATCACTTTGTTTAGATCCTTGGCTATACTATAAGCGTTACGATATACGTGTGAAGAGGTACTAGTTTAAGCAGTAAATAAGAATAAAAAATACAGACAATTAATAATAAAATTATTATATTGAAATGCTGGTTTTAAGAGAATTAACGCTCGCAATACTGTATAACTTATTCATCACAAGCTGCACATCTGCCTTGATGATGGAAACTTTAACTGTGTCCGAAACATTGGCTAAAGAAAGAGGAAGAGCAATACGGCACAAGAACCCATAAAAATAGTCACGATAATACTTTTTCTCGTGAAAATCTCAAATCATATATAATTTATATGAAAATGAAATACTTTACTTAAAGATACGACTATAGACAAACAAGTTTTTTTTCCTTCGTGTTCTTATTTAAAAAACTGTCTTTTTTTAAATTCGTTAATTTTCATTATCCTGACGAAGAAGCCGTTGGCTTTGAAACATGTAGATTTTTATTTATTAAAAGTGGTGTGTACAATGTACAACGTATTTCATTTTCATATAGTTTAATTAACCACAAAGTAATATCGCAATCATTGAAGAAGTACATAATTTCATTAAATAGTATGATTATTTTAATGACTTAAGGATTGATGTAAACGGAAGTAGTGCCCTATTTTATTTTCAAAAAGAACCGTTAAAGTTTTTATCCGCTGGTTTCATTACTTATACGTCGGCCTTATGACCCGCGGCCTCTGGATTCGGATCAGAGAATCCGGCCGGGGAAGTCGTCAAAGCGCGTCGAATGCTTTCTCAACAAATGCTGAATTCATTTTGCAAGGAAAATGCATTATATTTCGCCACTGGAAAACTCAAGAAATGAACAAGAAAACCTCATTATTTTTCTTTATCTAAATCTCTGTTATTCTAGCAGTGCTTGCTTTACCAGCACAATACAGCATTCATTTGATTATAATTTCTCGAAAATTCAGTACTGTAGGCTTTGAATTCATCTGTTGTCGCGGAGTCTTCAGAGAATTTTCCTGAAAAACTTCCTGGCGCTGTAGAGGTGGCGGGGTTAGGGGGAAATATACTCCGACAGTCTATTGTTGGTTAACAAATAAATGTCGAGAGTTTGCAATAAACTCCCAACGGTACATTCGCGATTCTCGGAAATGTGTAGCCGGAATCTGAGAAGATTTTTTTGGCGTTTAACCCTTCTCAGACAAACTCGGCAATTACAAAAAAATTATCTACTATTATTTTTTTGATTTATTTCAAAATTAACCATCATATTTGAGCTTTAACGTAGATACTTTCGTCATATAATTGACTGAACGTAACGTAGTAAGTCCTGTTTACAATAAATAATAACAATATTTATTTTATAGCGACATTATGTAGCAAGAAAATGTGTATTATTTAACACATAAAAGGAATGCTTTTAAAAAAACAAGATTTTTCTTACATTGTTTATTTATTATAATTTTTTTTTTTTGCATACTAATATCCAATATTAATACAATACACGATTGGTTTCCTATATACTTTTACCATATTATTTAATTAATACAATTGCTCAAAATATTAATATTGGTGTATGTGAAACTGCTTACTCCGGTTTAGAGCCAATAAATCCCATATTATTAGGTCAAATATTTTTATTTCAACTTGTCAAAAATCGCTCCAGTGGTTAAAATACGAACTGAGAAACAGTTGCAATGAAAGAAGGGAATGGTAGCAATCTACAAACTAAGTAGACCTGAATAGAATATATCAATGAAAAACTGCACAAAAAATGCATCAGTTATCTGATTTCTGAGAATTATCTTGAACATTTAGAAGGTATCCACGTTTAGAAAACAGCTTAATTTACAATAATTGTGTTAAAACTCAGCAGCGCGAGAGTCGAATTCCGATCGTGGTGACTTCCATGTTTCTTCTGTGGTTTAATAATAAGGATGACTTGGTGAATTTCGTTATTTTTCTTTTCATATTAAAAATTGTTTTAAGTAATTTGAGGGTTGCTTCTTTCTCCATTTATCCCATAGCACGCGCAGGCCCGCGCCTGATTTACTAAAGGATTTAAGTATTACGATTCTGCTCAACATACATATTTTAGGTTTTTAAAGGTTAAAAGGAGAAAAGTGAAACACTGAATTTAGAGTGGAGGAAACATAAACAAGTGGAATAAGCAGGATTTATTATTAGTCTTGTAAAAAGTTGTATGACAATTTTTATTCGAAAATCATAAAATCATGAATTTACGATACTCCTTTTGTTGACACCTAGCTCTGCCCAAGTTTTAACACTCGAATTCACGACACGATTCGAATGTATTACCGCAGACAAGAGCACGCTTGTCCCTGTGCGACCGTTGCACCAGGGGGCACTTTTTTGTGAAGACTTGGAACACGTGCTCTGAGAATTGGAAGGAGGTTGGAGTTTAATCGACCGCTAAACATGGCAATCTAATAAGTCAATATTTTAATTTAAGATGGGAAGAAATAAAGTAATTGACTGTAATGGTTATTTTCTTCTTCATGTCTTTCTTCTTCTTGCCTCTTCTTGCATCTTCTTGTTTTTTCTGGCTCTTCGTGTCTCTTCTCAGCTCTGTTTGCCTCTTCTTTCCTCTTTTTATCTCTTTTTGCCTCTTCCTGCCACTTCGCGTATCCCTGTATATATATTGTGTTGTTTCTCCTGCTTTCCTCTTATTCCATTTTCTTTCTTATTCCTTCCTGTCTTTCCTTTACTTTCTTCTTATTTTCTCTTATTGTTTCTTGTTGCCTTTTTTTGTCCTTTTTTATCCTTGTCTCTAGGTGTCTGTTCTTCTCTCTTCTTGCTCCTCTTTCCTTAGTTTCTCTTCGTATCCTTGTGTCTGCATGTCTCTGTTTGTGTCTTTTTATCTCTAATTTCCTGTCCTATCTGCTCCTCATTTCCTTGTATCTGCTGGCCTCTTTTCTCTTCCTGTATCTTTTTGCCTCTTTTTGACTTTTTGTATTTTTTCCGGGGAACCGTCGTATTCATATACATAAATTCTAACATCACTATTATTTCAGTTGATCTCGCAAAACTGAAATGTAATTTAATATAAAATATCTTCACAATATTATCTACCTTTGTTAAATAATGCATTCACAAAGTTAAGGAACGGAGAGGGGTACATTGTTAGAAAAAATTTATGCAAAATGCTCTTGTCCCGCGGATGTTTATGTTCCGGTTCACAGTAAAAGTAGTTAACCAGAACAATGTATCCGCCTAGTTAAATAATGGAAAAATTTACCTACTTTAATCTTTTGAATCTTTCGTATAATTTTCTATCTCGCGTGCGGAAGGAAGAAAGGAATTAGTACCTTCACTTAACCGGATCTCATTGTCGTGTTATTCTAAAAAATATGTACGTATTATATAATAATACCAAACTTTTTTGAAACTTTCGATACCATGATTTGCCCATACTTTCTCTTACCAAACTAAGTAACTTATTAATAATCACGCAGGGTATTAATCATTACAAAGAGGTAAGCAAATAGGATGCACCGCCAAACAATTCGGTCATCGCGCACACTCCTTGCTTAATCCACATTCAAACATAAAGATTTGGTTCACCGGTTCGTGCTATGTCCTCCTCGCGCGTTCTTGACTTCTTCTACTATATACCCAAACATCTATGCGACCCTTTCTCAATCTTACTCACTAAGCTTAGGTACAAACTATTTTAAAAAAAACAAGATTTTTTCTTTTCACTATCAAACGTGTGCAGTGAATGTGGTTACGGAGATAAATTTGAGTCTATTTTTTATGTGAGGACTGCACAATATCCCGTTCTACCCAGATCCAGTGGGATTATAGCATCACCAATTCGGGAAATGTTGTGAAGCTGATCGAAGTGAAGATGGGAAAGTTATGATTACGTCAATATTAAAATATGATTACTTTATAAAGCCATGGCTATTTCAAGTAACACTTTGATTCTGAATTCTGATATTTCTCCAGGGCTATACTGAAGTATCTACCACTCTGAGGTGTTGGTCTTTGGTGACACAAAAATCTGTTTTTTTGTTAATAAGAAACGATTGTCACAAAAATAACATGCCGCCGACCCGGGAACTGTTCATTTGATAACCAACACTTTTCTCGACCTCTGCCAAAGGTCCACCACAAGTAGTTCGCTACTTTTGGTTACTTAACAAGGGTGCCCGGATTCTTGAGGAAAGATTTGTTCAGGTCCTGCAGGCTGATTTGCAATGTGCATCTTGACACATCGTGTTGCACTGCAGTGGAAGGAATGGATTTATATACCCGTCAATCCTGGACACCCTGAACCCCAGATTCCTTCCCACCCAATTTACCTTTTCCTCTAAATCTTTTCTTCCTTCCCCACATAGCATCCCCGAAAATTACAGCATGATAGCCCTGACCGAAATAATTTTCCTCGGGGCCTTCTGGATGTTAATTTTCAAAAAAATATATAAATTTTATTAAAACTTAATATTTTCTCTTTGAATGCAATATGTAATTAACCTTCACCAATTTACCACACAATTTTTAAAGTTTTTACTAAATATTAAAAATAGCAATTTATATGGCCAAACATAAAAAAACACTAAAACTTGGTTTTTGGCCAAAGAAATCCCATATTGAAACTAAATCAGGATCTAGGGTGATTTAAACGTGTTTAATGTCAACCAAACCCGAATCTAGCACAAAAACTTAAGCCACCCTATTCCAGAGTAAGATCTAGGATTAAATTAGTTCTCAGAATTGTCGCTAGTAGCGCTAGTTGTCGCAGTCAACAAACAGTTTTAAGGTTCAACATTCATTATTCATAAATTGAATTCTACTGACAATTTGTGTAATTTGAAAGGTTATCTGTACAAATATTAAAACTTTATATTGTGCTTCCGTTAATCTATATAAATTATGGTATAACACCATTCGCTCTAAGAAAATAATTACAATACCAAATCGTTTTTTTTTTCTTTCATGTTATTGTATTACTAGCTGCTACCCATGAAAAAATGCAGCACGTTATTTATGTTGTGTGCATTCATTTGTTATTATTTTGAGGAAAACCAAATTCATAACCATTATTGGTTCGTTTACTTATTCCATTTTAATGTTTTGAAAAGTTTTAATTTTATTTTTAGAGTATTTTATAGTATAAAATGTAATTTACTGGTAATAAATAATTTAGATTATCTGTTCAGTATTCAGTTGATTTTAGTTGTTGACTAGATGAAGTCCCGGCGTTACCCGTGTTTACGCGGCGCGTAAGGTCAGAACCAAAGATATTAGAAGAACGAGATATGCTATGTTGGCCGCCGGACCGTAGGCGGAGTACTACCTAATTAGGGTACTTTGGATACTATCGGGACGTGTACGCACAGAGATCTGTTCTATGTATTAGTGCGGATACCTTAGCGTAAGCGAAGGTGTGCAGTAGTATTGGTGAACAAAACCGGCGACACTGGGCAAAACAATTCCACACAGTATGAACTGCTCATAGCACATCTCGTTCTTCTAATATCTTTGGTCAGAACAGAGAAACACTTGAATTATTATCATGGTGTTTTTTTGGTTAAAACTGTGCTAAACCAGGCTCGAGGCCGGTTTTACTACACCGACGTTGAACGAGAGTGTAAGAATCTAATTAGTAAGACAGTAAGTGTGAAAATTTCATCATTGTCGGAATAAAACGGTAGATTTGCATTGAAACAAATCCAGGCATAAACACTGACACATACGCATTTCTCTGAAATCAAATAACATTACAACAGTTTATGTACGAAATAAAAATATGTCCTAGCCAATTGAGATTTGGTGCGTTGTTAGCGTGGTTGACTCCAGTCTTTGGGGAAGAAGGTTCAATCTTCACTAAAATTACACAATCTTTGAAATTGGCTATAAGCCTGCCCAAGAGATGGATCAACTAGGTCGAAAATTGAAAATGGATCTATTTTAATTTAAAAAAAAATTAACTTATGTAAAATCACCTCCCAACTTTAGTGCACTTTACACCCGGACACCTTTTACATGAATTTGAATAGATAGGTACTAATATTATGTTCTTGAGTTCTCTGTAAAGTGCAAAGGCTTAATAAATGAATCAGGTGCACCTCGCCATCGTATTTTACAGTTAATATGATCACTTTCACAACACATGCCAATATCGGTTCTAATGTAGAAAATATCACAATCGTACTCGCATGGTCATTAATTCTATTTAATAATAGGAAATGTTTATTCTGTGATGCAGGTCTGTTCGAGTACTCCCACATGGGCTTTGCGGCCGACAGAGAGGACAGCCCAGCCTCCGACCCAACCCTCGAGGAGATGACGATCACAGCCCTAAATATCTTAGAGAAGAGTCCTAAGGGGTTCTTCCTTATGGTTGAAGGTAGGAAACAAACCCTTATTCATCTTATATTCTATTTTGTACGGACTATATACAGGCTGTTGAGCAATTAAAGTGTTCCGGAGAATATCTATCGTAATTGGTTCAAAATTAACAATCTTAATTGATTGACCGTGAGTAATCATATTTTCATTTTACCTATCACATCTTCTAAAATAACAATAGACTCACACAGAAATACACACACACACGAACACACACAAACACACACAAACACACACCCATTTGCACACACATATATATGCACACACATACACTATTTATAATGGATAATAGTTCTTCCAAGGTATTGCTAATTTTTCGGCCGACACTACAGCCACAAGTAATATTATTTTCCAGTACTAAGAAACATATAATGTACCAAAGCCCTTTGTTTAGCGGTATATTATAGATATTATAAATAGGTATCTCCTATCCTCTTCCTATTTTACTCTTCCTCTCCCCTTTCTTTAACACCAAATTAATTTTAAGATGCTAAAACTTAATTTCTAATGCACTTTAACATAAGAAACTTCTGTGGCTTGACTTCAGTTAACTTGTATATTTATCTCGTATATTATATAAAAGCTGTTTGTTTCTTACAAAATATTAGATATCTGCATTGACTAACCGCTCGGAACATAATGTATTCTACAGTTGTTTCCATCTTATTCCATTATAGGAACAAGAATAGCAGTGTAGTCAAGTTTAATATTGCAGGTATTTAATTTTCTCCTAATTTTTATCTTCTGTCATTCACGAATTTTTAAAAAATACCTTCAAACGTCATCTTTTAATTTGCGTTGACATTAATTTAACATTAGATCATTTGATAATTAGACATCATTTTTTAAAATACTGGTATCCATTTTCCAATTATTTAATATGTATACATAACTTCGTATTAAGAACAACAAAAAACATTAATTATTTACAAGCCATTAAACTATTATACGCATCTCTAGTAAGAAGTCTAATTGAATATAACTCAGTAGTTTGGTCTCCATCTTACAAAATTCACATTAACAACATTGAGCGAATACAAAAAAAAATTCTACGTTTTATAAATTTTAAATTAAATATCCCTGTCGAAGACTTAAAAAACAATTTCTTATTAAATACTCTAAAAATATATACATTAGAAGATAGACGTAAAATAAACGATTTAACGTTCTTATTCAAAATACTTAACTCTAAATTCGACTGTTGTGAACTCCTGCAACTCATAAACATACATACACCCACAGTAACAACACGACAAAATACAATATTCTACAGCAGCACACAAAAGCGTAACTACATTGCCCACTCTCCGATACAACGACTTCACACCATGGGAAATCATACTTGGGTGATGTTGACATATTCAATACCAACTTGGCAAGTTTTGTGTATCATTTAAAACATTTATTTCAACAATACTCCTAAACACATCATTTTAACCTACAAATAGCTGTAATTTTCTGTTTTTGTTTCTTGTGTTTGTATGACTTGTTGCATAGCTTTTATCAAATGTAATTTTATTCTTATTTTTTATGTTTCAAAGTATCTGTCAAATTAAAATTATACTACCAACCATGTAAAAGCCCTCTGGGCGTTAAATAAATAAAAAATATCTATGTTTAAAAGTACAATTATACAAGTACTTATCACACTTAATCACAAACACTTTAACACACCTCGGTACAAGTTCTACTAGTGAGGTGTTCACGTAACATACAATATTACCCACACACAGTTTTACCTCATCAACCTATTTCCTTTATTTTTTCCAATTACCAGTATTGCTGACTTATTCCAGCTATTCCGCCCCTCTGCTAACATATGTGAGGCGCTGCAAGGGAAGCCGAACAGCGCCCTGTACGCGTGGTTATACTGGAGTGTGTTGGTGACGTCTTGTGTGTGTACCTTGTCCATAGTTTGCTAGTGTAAGAGCTCATGCAGTACGTCTGAAATATTTGCTTCGTCACCAGATCATAAATTCGTAGCGATGCTACTAGAATATTCGGGAATGTTCGCCCATGCAAAAGGCATCATATTTAGAACCCTCTAGCAAAGCATCGTAGGTACGGCACATCTACCTACACGCCCGAAGATCCTCGATGCACGGGTGCCTATAAAAACGAGCCGCATTGAGACGTACTTAATCAGTGAATAATTAGCAGTTACTGTTAAGCAGCCTGCGACCAGGGTTGCCAACCGTAAAAAAAATCCCTCGTACGGATGCAGCTAAAAATCTCGTACTTTGACTTTCAAACCTCGTACATTTATTATGCATCGAAAACGTGTTAAAAAAATTAAGGCATAATAATTGAACTACTGGATTTAGGAATTTTACTCAATGAAATAAAATATTGCAAATTTCCTACTAAATAAAACATCCCTTTTTGTGGTTTTAAAAAATATATATATATATTTATTATTACTCAAGTTAAATAACAAAATATAAAATTTAAATCAAGGTAACATAATTTACATCTCCTCTCCAAATATTATGTCAGGAACATCCTCACTGTCATCGTTTTTTCTGCCGTATATTTTGTCTGTTGACATGCGGCTATACATTTCTTTGTGGGTTAAAAATTGACGCAATTTCCAGTACGAGTTGAACCTTTTGCGCTTTCTGCAGCAAGGAGTGTTCCGTTCACTGATTCCACAGTAAGGCGGTTTCTTATATCTGTTTTAATTAAATTTACCTTACTAAAAACCCGCTCGCAGTCAGCATTTGCATGGGTCGCATATTGCAGAAAAGGCAAAATGAGCTAAGAAGTTCCTACAGGTTCTGATAGATGGCAGTAATTTTTACTATTATATAATAGTGATGCAAAATAGGTATTATCGAAATCTCGTACATAATTGTACGAGGTTGATAGTGTCCTCGCACCTCGTACGGAAAGCCACAAATCTCGTATTTATACGAGGAACCTCGTACGGTTGGCAACACTTCTGCGAGCTCTGCGAGCGCTCGCTGCCGACTGATCAGCCGCTTTGGCCGGCTATCTCGCCTCGCTCCATTTCCTACCTCGCCGCGCCGCTACGGGCCATGGACCTACTCACTACGCCCGGCGCTACATGGACCTTAAAGGAGAGGCTACGGATTATAGACTCCGAGGGATTATAATTAGCGCTCGAGTCCTGGATATCGTTCTTGGCTTACTCCCCGCGCACCTAGACCTTGCAACTTTGCCGCCCTGCATCACCTGCCGACCAGGACATTCAACCCTTCGACTAATCTTTTTCACACTGGTGTACTCAGAAGACTCAACGTCATCCCTAGTGCTACACATCCACAAGTCCGGTCTCCACCAACGCGGTGTCAAGCCACCGACTTTATCGCCTAAAATCTATTATTGACAACTACACCGCAGTCATCGCCGCTTACATCTGGTGTCAACATCATCGGTCCAGAGTCATCTAACAACTGCGCTACTGACTCAAATAAACGCTGCGACTTCACAACCTACATCTTTCTTTGTCTTTGTCTTCTTAATGTGTCTACAGTTGTCCCAGAAAGTTGTTGTACGTGACGTCATCTTCAATCGTCCTGAAATACTTACATAAAATCTTCCTTCTCACACGTTTTGTATGAAAACGAAAAAAGGAACCAAATGGAATGATAACGTCACGTGCGGCCTCTCTACTTTCATTTTTATTTACATGGGCCGATGTCATCTTTGGGGATGCTGTGTGGCGAGTATTTTGAGAAAAGGAATGGCTGTAGCTGTGAAATACAACATATAAAAGAAAATGGTACAACATATAAAAAAAATCGATAATCGGAAAAATGGGATATAATTGTAATAAAATCATAAAGAACTTAAACGGTCGGTGGCTGAGCTGGCATCACGTTCGGGTCCCACCCAGCCATAGTTTGTTCATTTTATCGGCTGGCTAAGTCCTCCATCACAACACAAGCAACATTTTCCGCTTACTGTGATGGTAGTAGTAGATTTTCAAATAGTATCAGGTTATTCGTAACATGAAAATTTTTGTCTTAAAAAAAACAAATATATTTTATATGCCATTTCTAAAAACCCATACCCCAAACGTGTAATTAAATCAGAGTTTAAAGAATATTTGAACCAGTCAAGAATGCTATAAGCTGAAACCGGTAACGTTTAACGATTTTTTTAATGGTTTCAATATTTCAAGTTATTTGCATTTAATTGATGATTTATTAAAAATTTCTTCAAATTAATCGTAATCCGTTGACGGATTTGCAGGCCGTTTCCTGTAAAACTTATGATACATTCCTGAGTTATCGGAACACGTGTTTATGCACCTGCACCATCCCTTGATAATATTTATTGCGAAAATATTATGATTTTTAAGAACACGTCTTCCGACTTAGCGAAACTATATTTTACTTTTACTAAAAGTTTAACAGAAAACCTAGCAATTCATTCGTTAAGAGCCTGCAGTCCCGTTTTTAATCGGAATACGAATAGTTTGAAGAGATTTGTTATAAATTATGAATATTTTATATCGGTTTTCTCCGTGTAGACTACGTATTCGTAACTTCCAGAAGGATTCAGTCAGAAACATCAGATTATATCATAAGATTTTAGTAATATGTTTATCAAAATGAATTAAATGTACCCCGCGGGAAGATCTATTTATGTTTGTGCCTGCTAGGAAACTTCGACCGTAGGTCCATCCAATACGACAGGGTCGCGCGTCGCTTATTTCTGTACATGCCTTTTTCACTTACGTCGTTAAGATTCCGACTGTATTTTAGGGTATGGTTTCTTCTTAATTGTGCCAAAATACGATCCTGAAATTTGCGTACAAACTACACAATATTCAACGTACCCTAATTATTTACACGAGTAGGTGGAAACCAAATTTATTTTTGACAAAATCAACTAATTACTCTTAGTAAATATTTTTAAGCAACTAGTTAGCATTATAAAAAAATCAACAGGTAAAAAATTATGATTTTAGACCACAATTCATATTTTGTATTTCTTAATACTTCATTAATAAAAACCTTTTTTTGTTTTGACTGAGGATTGAACCTTTCTTCCTAGCGACTAGCTACTTATTACTTGCTGTGAATTTTAAACACTAATGTACCCGACTAAATATCGTGTGCATACAGACTGTAAAAATAGGGGTTAGTTACACGCCTCAAACGACTTTGTAAATGCAAATCAATTGACTTTCGTCCTGAAAAGAACGTTTCTGGTATATAGATGACTTTTGTGCAAAATGTAAATAAGTGAAAGATCGCCTTTAAAAAGGCGGTTAAGTATGTCAGTGCCTTAAGCCTCGTGGTTTCCGCCGGAGTCTAGTCGATGCAGGATTCTTCAGTCGAGGGAGAAAGGCCAATAAAATTCTCAGAACTCAGTAGAAAGGGGCTGCGGCAGGTAGCTATGGACGGCAGGATGCGAAGGTCCGAGGCGTTGGTGACCCAATGGAGAAAGAGACTTTAAAATTTAAAATTGCTGCTTTTTTGTCAAAGTTGCGACTCGACAACGGCACATAAAAAAAGGTCGGCCAAGGTCCGGCGGCCCGTTTATGACTTCTCATTGGTCAGATTTCTATAGCCGTTGGAGCGTACAAGCCAGCCTCGGAGTACCCACACTTTCTAATCGCTACCCGCCGGCCAATTGTTTATTGTTTATTTTTTACAAGTTAGATTTTTTTAAATTTCAAGGAATTTGACAATCTTAAAGCTAGGTACACAATGCAGGGTTCCGTGAATGTGGACAATTTCAAATAGTTTATTAATGTCACATCCACGGATTAACATTATACACAAAACAATATTTATTTATTACTTCAAATATAAAATAGTAGCGACAGATATAAACAAAAATAATATAAACCCATTCTTAAAATATAATGCACAAGCGTCCGATATAACTAAACAAAACTAAAAATAATTGGATTGATTGAGGATTGAAGTTTCCTCCTCAGGGACTGGATTCAATCGTTCTAATAACTGCGCCAAATCGCCATTGGATAGGACCAACATTTATCTTGTAAGTTAACTGCTGTAATGTTATCCAATTTCAAATAAATGCGTGTGTCCTTATTTGCATGTGTGATTGCCATTATTGAGATTTTTCATCATCATCTTCATCTATAACAACTCTATTCGCCGAGTTTCAGTTCAATCGCATATCGGAATGTCGGTAAATTTTTACTTCCAAGATTTGCATTTATTTATTACTGAAAACAAAAGTAAAAATCAAATATCAAAAGATGTATTTCATTGAGATCTAGTATGAATATAGAACTCTAAAACTCTCAGTATCAAAATTTTTCCTAGTGAATATGTATGTGTGTTGGTTGATACACAAATGTATCTTTTCCCTTTTAGGCTTATTTACTTTTCATTATTTTCCTTAATATTGCTTTGTCTGATATGTATACAACACACTCATACTGGTTCTATCGGTAATAAAAACGCTTTCATGAAATTGGTCTACTCAGGATAACTCACCCTGAATAGACCAATTTTACTCTCTGGGCAGAAGGTATTAAATATGCTGTAAAATAATTCGGTCATATTTCTTTACTATATTTTTTATTATAGAAACAAACAGTACACGATTTACAGAGATGAAACAATATACAGGAATAAGATACATCTATGATATGTTTCCTTGTAATGTCTGCTAAGTGGCATGTTTATTCCTTAATTACCAGGTGACTTGTGGATTTTGTAGGTGTCTGTGAAACGTGTGTAATGTATGTGTGAGTGTTTGTGTGTGTGAGGGTGTCTGTATGTATGCGCATTGAATAGTTTAAATTATTGACCTGATGCCACGTTTGAATTTGGGCAGTGAATATAAAATACTGTTTCAAATTCGATTCAAACACTAGCTTTATTTGATACAAATTTTTTGTTGTGTAAATATTAAATATTTAAATATGTCACGATAGAACTAACTATAGGCTGAAAAGTTAATATGTTTCAATGGAAATTATTAACATTCGGTTTGTTTACATGTTTTTCACTCAATTGCATAATTATTTAGTTTTAGTTTACTAAATTTGAACAACAACTAAAAAAAATAACAATATTCTTCTGAATTAAAAATAATGTTCCATTTTTCAGAAAACTATATGAACAATTCTTCAATTCTGTAATCTAATAATCCATCAAAAGTATGACAGCATATTTTTTTTTCATCTTCGATCTTATAATTTATTTTTAAATCCACAGTTACTTGTTGTACGCAATAATTATTCTTTTCAATCTAAAATATACCAGAAAAAAATGGATACAACAGAATGTTACTCTGTGAGATATGAAGACGAGACAACACCTTAAAATAAAGATACACCTTATAATAGAAGAGAATCTTAACTATGTAAATGAAGTAGCCGTGCACAAACATATATAAAGTGGGAATATCAACGATATTAGTGATGAAATCGTGTAAAACAATATTTGGCGCGTGGCCCGGCGTAATGGGCAGACCCACGGTCGACTTTGCCCTAGCAGGCCTAGAAAATCAATCTTTCCTTGGAGTTTATTTTAATTATTTCTGATGAACGTGTTAATAATAACAATCGTTTTATATAAAATATTTTAATGGTAAGGTCCTGTTTTTATTCATCTTAAATTTAAATAACTTATATAACCATCCGTTGGGATCCCTCTGGAATCATTACTGAGATCTTAGTAATACATTCATCAGAAATAATTCAAATGTGAGCGTCGAGGAATCCCTTGTTATTAGAGTATTATAAAATAATTGTTATAAATGGGCTAGTTGAAAAATATGTAATACCTACAAGGGTATCAACATATTTTTCTCAAGCAAGCAAACAAATTGAAAGTTCAATGTTTTCTTATAAGCTTGCTCCTCGAACAGGGACTCACCTGTAGAGATACTTAACAACTAAACAGACAATTGTAGGAGTGGATTCTACATAATTTCTACTGATTTTAAAGAAAATTTATTTCACCGATATTTACAAGACCTTTTGACTCCACAGACAGGCCTATAAAAATTTAATCTCTCCAAGATAGAAAATCGATATTAGAAAAAAGGACACGAAAACAATAAATCATACAAGTTAAAACGGTAAGAGATTCAACCATTGAATAATTTCGGCATAAATCCTTCTTGGGATAAAACAGATTTCACTTTTCAATTGTGGTTCTTTTGAAAGCCTAAAAAGGATAATATAATAAAAGAATTATTTTACAAATTTGTAATAACTGTATTCTCGATTGTTATTTTTACAAACACAAACAATACGAACAAACAGAAACATGCCATACGACGTTTCGCGAGAAGCTATGACATAAATTTGCGTTTCCACAAAACTCCATATTGACATTGTTCATCTTTTTGCGAAATATGGTAGAACTCACCTACACAGTGTTGCTTTTATATGTAAATGAGAACAACTTTTACAATAATAATCTTACGCAGCCATTAAGCGTTCAGTCATCACACCGACAATCCACTGATATTTTACTAAGAAATATTTCCCTCCCAACATCGACCAGGTTGATGAGCAAGTGGTTGTCTATGAAGCACTGTCCCTTCCAATAAGTGTCACGGGTCATGGGACATGGGTCACGGGTCTTGTCTCAGTTTTCATGGGTCACGGGTCTTGGGTCACTTGATTTCATGCGTTATAGGTCATGGATCGTAGGTCGTAGGTCGTGGGTCGTGGGTCGTGGGTCGTGGGTCGTGGGTCGTGGGTCGTGGGTCGTGGGTCGTTGGTCGTGGGTCGTGGGTCGTGGGTCGTGGGTCGTGGGTCGTGACAAATACTGGCAACCTTCAGCACCAGCCGAGAAATCAGCACGAAAATGATCTTCTAAAGATAGCAGCTAAATGTCACCCATGTAAATTTCCCGAAATGATTAGGATCATAATACACTTATAATTATTTAAATCAAACCCAAAAATATTTTGCGTATTTGTCGTAAGTAGGTACTCACAAAATATTTCATTGGAGTAATGCAATATACACCGCAGGATTTATTCGGTTCCGTTGAATTGAGTTAAAAAAAGATTTAAGCTTTTTCTTTTTGGGTTTTTGTTTATGTAAATACTGCACAAGAGCCCAACTGCTCCCAATCTTGATCCCGATGATTAAGTTATGTTATGTGGCTGAAAGTATTGGAAGAGAAAAAGGGGTAGTACCTAGACATTCAGATCTGGTCACCAAACACGACTAGTGCCGTTTTAAGCAACAATTCAATTCTGAATGTTGGTTTTCTCCAGGGCGATACTGGGAGTATCTACCACTCTTATTAATACCCTTTATTAGGATCAATTTGTTCTTCGCATTCCCTCTGTAAAACTTTAAGTCATTGTGTAAAAGATTCCGCTTTGTAACCTATTTCAATTATCATAAATTATTTAAGTTTTTCGATTTGGAACTTACAAAACTTTTGGTGTTTAGGAGGTCGAATAGACCACGCGCACCACTTCAACAACCCTTACAGAGCCCTGGATGAGACCCTTCAGCTCGAGGCTGCGGTGAGGGTTGCGGTCAACAGGGCTGATCTGCTGTTAGTCACGGCTGACCATGGTCACGTCATGACCGTCGGAGGTCACGGAGCTCCTAGGGAGCACCCTATTCTTGGTAAGCTGAAATATTTTTTTTTGGTTTTATGTGATACAAAAGATTTTTTAAATTGTGTTAGAAAATGGGCTGAAATAAAAGGTATCTTATGTTGGGTCTTAAAAAGGCACAAAATAAAAGAAAGAGGAAAAATTAATGCCGAATTCTTACATTTTTATGAGCCATTTCTCGATTACCTGAAATGTGTTTTTTTATACTGCTGCTGACGTCAAGATATTTGGTTGAGAAAGTTTCTCAATTTACTCGATTGTAGAGTGTCAATGGTGCTTTATTATTGATCTTAAATCTTTTAAAAATATGTTCTTCACATTTGTTTAACATAAACTCTATTTATTAGACCCTGAAAAAAATAATTTCCAAATGCTATTTGCAGGGTATTTTCAGGGCAAGGAAGGAAATGAAGATCTGGGAACGAAAAGGGTGTGAGGCATAGGTAGTAATATGGGGATCGGAACGTCCCAAGAGTCAAGGACGTATGGATCCATTCCTTTTACTTCTAATCGATGGGTCGAGAGAGTCCGGCTAGAGAAGTCAAAGGGTCTCCTTTGACCTGCCTCTCTTGATCCGGCCCGTCAGGCGTATATTCCGCGAAGACCTGGACACACCAGACCCTATGAATGTGAGCACTAAGTCCTAGACGTGGCGAAGCACTTGGCCTGTACTATGGCAGAGGTGTTACTTATTCAACAAACAGTGTCCAGTGTTATGGTACCCATACCTTCCTCCCAAAATGAGATGTGTCATAGATGTAGTTGCAGTAACCAGGGCTTTTCGAAGACGTAACCTTCAGCTTAGTGGGCATAGCCAGACCAGCTTTGAGACTTTCATTTCTACTTTCTTCAGGAGTATTCTAGCCATACAAAGAAGCCATTCAAACGCAAAATTTACTGACCATAATATACATTTAGTTACATGCTTAGTTTTATAGACTACATTTCATGGAAACGTTATTTTTTTGCATTATTCACCTGTGTTTTGTTTGTCGAGTGCGTTTAATTTAGGTAGCTGTTCTCGTCAGTGAATAGTGCTTTAGTTAGCGAATCTGATATAAAATAATACAAAATTTTGCTCGGATTTTAAGCTGAGTGGTTATTTTTCTTCTTTTCCAGGCACCGACACCAAGACATCAGACGTGGACAGTCTACCGTACACGTCCATCCTGTACGGCAGCGGCCCGGGTTATGGAGTCAGGCCCGTACTAGGAACAGAGGAGCCCCACACAGATAGAGACAGAGTTCACGCGGCCGCAGCACCTAAGCAATGGGCTACGCATGGGGCGGAGGATGTACCAGTCTATGCTATGGGTAAGTTTAATCGATCACCACCATAGACTAAATTAGACTAGACACGGCATATTCATTTAAAAATAACCCCAACACAATTTTGGTTTGGTTCACATGCACATTTATGAAAAGGCCCACGCATTATGTCGCAATGCGAAATGGGCACTGTGCATTGCGTTTTACCTTTTGTTGGTCTATTTTGCTTCTCAGCTATGCTGGGCAAGTTCATTTTTTCAATCGCAAAAATAACCGAGTTTCAAATATTTAAATTTGAATTATGTCCATATTACAACACCTCTGACAACAAATTCTCCGTGGTTTCGCTTACGAGTTTGAACGCTTGTAAAAGGAGTTTTAACAGAGTTGGGTTGTTTAAGTTCATCTCCATATTTGTGACGTACGCTACGTGGCGTTATTTTAAAAATGAATTTAACTAGACAGGGCTAATCTAGTTTAATACATCAATGATCACCACCCTTAATATTTCAAGGATTGTTTAATGTTAATTTAAGCGATATTGTAGCTCCGCTCTTTGTAATATGTAGAGTTGAATTACATGCTATTTTAGAAAAAAAAGTATTTTTTCGTTCATTTATGTTTGACCGACAGAATCATACTAAGAGAATGTTCATGTTCATGTAGATTTTAATTTTGTTTCTGCAAAATCTCTTTTCTATGGTAGCCTTTTTGTAGTCAAATATTGCTACGTTGGTTTCAGTTTTTTTTTCGTCATGATAATATTTCTCAACATCGTAGAGCATTAGAGCCTAGCATTGGTCTAATTTATTTTCTACACGAGCTGTTTGATTCTAACTCATAATGTTTTACCTCAGTATTGTAGCGCCCTTCGTGGCAGCAGGACGCGTCCTAACGCTTCCTCCAACCGCTTTGTGTTTTTTTAGTATTTTCAAGGGAAATGAGGCAACATCCCTTTGAAATTATTTTTAAAATCAATCCATCAACATTTGAACTTAAATAAAAATAAACTTAATAATTATTAGAACTTTATAATATGTGATTTGAGTGCAGTGTTTTAAAGTGAATATTCTGAAATTTGCTCAAAAATATCGGACTTTCGAAACGAACGGCGACCGGTAAATACACTCCAGATGTTTTCAACAAAATTCTCGGAAACTGGGCAAGCTTGGACACTGGTTTTTTACTAAGCCCAGGGCAATTTATTACCCAACCGTCGCTTTTTTTTATTGCGGACAGAATGCACCACTTCAACAATTACCAGGAACAGGATTACATGGAGATAAATGATGGACTTGCCAAACGTCACGGCGGTGCTGCCAGGGTCTCTTATCTATGTGAGGTGTCAGCGCTTTATTAGCAGCAGATACATACCTGGACGCTGTTGTTGGACGCGGTGGACTCTCTTACTGCAGCAGCTGGTCCAGTTCCTTCACCACTTAGGATTCTTGCTGCAGAGTCTCCATCTTCTATCTTCGTAGAACGTCACAGCGGTGCTGCCAAGGTCTGGTATCTGTGAGAGGATAGTGTGTCAGCGCTTTATTAGCAGCAGACACATACCTGGACGGATGACGAACCTCGTGCTGGCACTGTTGGTGGACGCGGTGGACTCTTTCGCTGCAGCAGCTGGACCAGTTTCTTCACCACCTGGGATTCTTGCTGCAGAGTCTCCATCTTCTATCTTCGTGTCACCTGTTCCTTTACTTCATTTTACTTAACTTAACTTCACTCTATTTTTGTAATATTTATATTTTCTGTAATACCTGCATCAACTGTAAAGCGCCCCTGAGGTGATATCTCACAAAAGCGGCGCTATACAAATTATCCAATAATAAATAAATAAATAAGACCTTTAAGCGTATGAAAAGGTTTGTTTCCAGTTTAAAAAGATTTACTTTGGTATTTACGTGCTTAAATTTTATATGGTTTGTGATAATGGAGGTAGGAAGATCATAACTTTTCTTTTTTACATCGTATGAATGACAATGATTTGACGGCCGGCATAGTCCAGTGGTAACGCATTGGACTGACATTCCGAAGGTCGCGGGTTCGAACCCGGCGTGCGCAAATAAATTTTATTTGATTAATTTGTGTTATTTCACAATTAATTAATTAAAATAATATATGGTATATTTGCGGCAGGTTCCAGAGTGGAAGATACTACCAGTATCGCCCTGGTGTAAGACCACCATTCAGAATTGAAACGTTGCTCCAAATGGCTTTAGCCGTGTTTAGTGACTAGATCTGAATAGCCAGGTACTTCCCCACCTTCCTCTTTCCCTTCCCCACTTACCTTCAGCCTCACAACATCCCACAATTGGGGATGCCATAGTCTCACTGGCTCCAGACGGGAGCAGTTGGGACTCTTGTGTGGTATTCACTATAAAAAAAATAAAAAAAAAATGATTATAGTAGTTGGCAGGATTATTATCTCGTTTTAAAAAAGCCACTAAAATGCTACAAAGATTAAAATATTATCTAATTTTGGCGAGTCCAGTTTTGTGACACTATCCTTCTTATCTAGTCTTGGGAATCTCTTCTGCACCGTTTCCAACTTCTATACCACACTACATAAATAATATGTTAACTAGGCAAAAGAGTGCCAGTGACCAAAGCAAGGTATTCTACGTGCCTTTGACATTGAGAATTATTAAAAGGAAGTAAAATATAAGAAGGTAAAAAGAGAAAAGGAACCTTACTAGCCAGAAAACAAAATAACATCACAAATCATGGAAAGATTTAATCATAATAATGAAATCGGCAAGAAATGTTGAAGGATTTCAATTCTATTTGTTAATATCATATTTCCTTAAAACGCGGAAGTCATTATTACGTACACGGCAAAGACGTTAAAATGATTGATGGAATAAGTTGTTCGAACGATAAATACATTCTGGTAAATTAATGTCAAAATATTTGTGTTATAAATTCTGAAAAATTGATAAATTTTAGCAGGGAAAAAGTTTTCCGGAAATTTAACAAAAATAAAAAATTTAGTTACGAGTTACAGGTTTTATAATTTCACATTTTCTTAATTAAAAAAAAACCTTTATTTGTTTTTATTGTTTGGTTGTTCTTGATTTAAAAAGTGGTTAATTTTATGCATAACAATCTTTTAAGCCACAAATGAATTATACCAAAATCGTCTACATCGCCGAGGGGTTCTCTTTAACTTTCGATATCTTCACAATGCCTCAGGCTATTATCTTAAGTTCTTAGTTTAATCAACCACTTTTAATAAGGGATGTACCTATCTTCGAAGAATGATAGTAAGATAGACTAATAATTATTTATAGAAGATCTCAGGTAATAATTTAAATAATATAAGTCTAATTAAATCTTCAAAAAAAGAACAAAGTATTTAACTACTTGATTCCTCAATTTCTTAATCCTCAACTTTGTTAAGTAGGGGAGTGCGGGGCTGGTACTAACAAATTTTGTAATATGGTTTATATTTTCAATGATAATGAACTTTGTTGTTTTTTTTTTTATTCATAGCATGCTTTGGTTATTCAGCTATGATATTAGTAACAAAAATCATCAGTTAGGTAAGTCCTTTTAGAGACAGAGTCATCAAAACCAATAAAATCATTTGTTAATACATACCTCGTATCTGGGGTAAATATTAACGGAGCTGGGGTAAGTATTAACGCAAGGGGCAATTATTAAGAGAAGCTTTAATTCTATGAAATAATTAAATAAAGGTCATTCATATTAAAGATATATTTATTTGAAATGAAACAGTAATTTTTATGATAGAACTATGATAGGAACTATGTTAGGAACTTTGATAGTATATTTTTATGATAGACAATAATTATTCGGGATACGATCCCTCATCATCCGAGAAACAATTGAGGCATATGTATTTTCTGGTGTCACCTCTAACACAGGTGATATGAGCCCATCTTTTGCATAAAATACATTGTATCCAGTCAAGTCCAGATGTGTCTTCGTTATAAGACTCAGCGCAAACTAAGCAGAAGCAGGCTTCTTCGTAACTGTCATCCTGCAGAATATGTTTCTTTAACTTTTTCACTTCTGCTCTCCGGGTTTTTTGGCCTTTACCTTTCCCCTTTTTCTTTGCCTTTGATTTTGTTTTTCGCTTCCGTCTGACTATTTTTTATCTTTTTGGTTTTGAACTTTAATTTGGCATCATCCTCTAAGGCCAATTTTTCTGGAGTATCGGTGAGGATCGTTGATTTTCTTGAACGTTTGCGTTTGCAATCAAGACGTGGTGATGCTTTTGGAAGCGGTCGTATGCTTTCAATATTAAACTTTTCTGTAGACTTTGTATTTGATGGTCCTGGCAAATTTGAAGGTCCTGGCTCGTTTGAAGGTCCTGGCTCATTTGATGGTCCGGGCTTGTTATTAGTAGATGGTCTTGATTCGTTTGAAAATTCCGGGTCATTTGTTGGTATGCGTGATATTTGATCAAGAACCTCCGAAATACTTATGTAAATATCAGGCATGTTACTAATAATTTCATGAACGGGGTAAGTATTAACACGTTAATACTTACCCCACTCAATTTGTTAATTTTAGCCCCAAGGTCACTTTTTTACTTCATCGTTTACAGAAAACAAACGAGTTGAAATAATTACAAACAAATAATATAGTGTTACTGTCAATAAAATAGAGCTCGATTCATGATAAAACTATAATTTGACTCAGCGAATGAATAAATCTTAAATCAATTTATTGTAAAGAACAAAAAGTTCGCTTACCTGTCAATCTGAGGTCACTGCGCATAACCACTACAAGCGACGGCCGGTTGGCAACTGACAAGTCAGGATATGTTCGGCTGTGTATATACTATTTCTAAACCGAGTATCATATTTTTGACACTTCACGTTTGGCGGGAATCAGCTTGTTAATTCTTACCTCCGTTAAAACCAACCCCGCCCTCCCCTACATTGATAAATTTAAGAATTCCTTGTGTTGCACAGAACCTCACAGGCCTACGTAGTCGAGAGGTAAGACTCTCAACCATCAAGCTGAAGGTCACGGGTTCAAATTCTGGCGTGCGCAGTAAAATTTTATTATATTAATTTGTTTTAATTCATAATTTATACATTAAAAATAATATACAGTATAATTGCGGCACGTTCCAGAGTCGAAGATACTCTCAGTATCGCGCTGCTGTAAGACAACCATTCAGAATTGGTACGTTGCATGATATAGCTTAAGCCGTGTTCGGTGACTAGATCTGAATTGCCAGGTACCCCATCTCCTTCCCTTTTCTACTGCTATAGTCTCACCGGCTCCAAACCGCTGGAAACAGTTGGGACTCTGGGAAAAATTGACATCTCTGTTTATTTCAATGGTACTCTTCGAAATTATTAACGTATTGAACATAAAACTCATACTCAAAAAATTATATGCAATAAGAAATGAGATGCCTTATCACGCATTACATCAAACACAAACACAATATGAAATCAGGAATTAGATGTGCCTTATCACGCATCACATCAAATACAAACACAATATGAAATCAGGAATTAGATGTGCCTTATCACGCATCACATCAAATACAAACATAATATGAAATCAGGAATTAGATGTGCCTTATCACGCATCACATCAAATACAAACACAATATGAAATCAGGAATTAGATGTGCCTTATCACGCATCACATCAAATACAAACATAATATGAAATCAGGAATTAGATGTGCCTTATCACGCATCACATCAAATACAAACACAATATGAAATCAGGAATTAGATGTGCCTTATCACGCATCACATCAAATACAAACACAATATGAAATCAGGAATTAGATGTGCCTTATCACGCATCACATCAAATACAAACACAATATGAAATCAGGAATTAGATGTGCCTTATCACGCATCACATCAAATACAAACACAATATGAAATCAGGAATTAGATGTGCCTTATCACGCATCACATCAAATACAAACACAATATGAAATCAGGAATTAGATGTGCCTTATCACGCATCACATCAAATACAAACACAATATGAAATCAGGAATTAGATGTGCCTTATCACGCATCACATCAAATACAAACACAATATGAAATCAGGAATTAGATGTGCCTTATCACGCATCACATCAAATACAAACACAATATGAAGTCAGGAATTAGATGTGCCTTATCACGCATCACATCAAATACAAACACAATATGCAATCAGGAATTAGATGTGTCTTATCACGCATCACATCAAATACAAACACAATATGCAATCAGGAATTAGATGTGCCTTATCACGCATCACATAAAATACAAAAATAATATGCACAACATTATATTCAAAAATCAGAATTTTTCACCTAATGACGTGGTTCTAAGAGATATCCAAACTTGCAGAAGGCAGATTTATTTTATTTTTTAAATTTCTTCAATTTATAATGACGATTTTGAATACATATCGATTTAATTTCATAAAACGTATTTTCACCAAGAATAAATCAAAGTGTTTTATTTAAAAAAAATATACAGTATAAATAATATATTATGTGAGTTTTTTTATGAATTATGATTAATGTGCGATTTATATATCGAATGTACCAATGCGCGTGTGCGGGTGATATAAAGGAATGAATTTGCCTTTGAAACGCATAAATAACTTCCAATTCATCGGATAGGAGTGTTTTACTGCCGACCAGCAATAGTTTGCTAAGTAAAGTTTGAAAGGTTGAATTGATTTATGCTGCGATTTCGTAACAAAACGCCTTTCTTAAATCACTTAGGAGCTGTTAAAATTCTTGAGACATTGTATTGTGGCGTGTTGACGGTCTTTCTTTTGAAATAATATTTTAACTTTTTTTTATTTCGACGGCCTCCATAGTCGAAGGGTCAGGGTTTCAATTAGTAATCCAAAAGAAGCGAGTTCAAATTCCGGAGTGCGCAAGTTAATTTTGTATTATGAATTTGTTTTATTTAACAATTTACTCACTTCAGTAAATAATATATTTGCGGCACATCCCGAATTGGAAGATTGAAACGTTACTTGGAACGGCTTTACCGTGCTTTGTGACCAGATCATACATCCAGGTACTCCACCTTCCTCTTCCCCATCTCATTCCCCTCCTCACCACCTTCAGCCTCACAACATACCTCAATTGGGGATGCTATAGTCTCACTGGCTACAGACGATTGGGAGCAATTGGGATTCTTGTACGGTATTAACAATAAAAAACATCTACATATTTAAGTCAGTGAACGGATAATTCAACACACCTTTAAAAAGTGAGATAAAGTCATGAAAAGTTATGAAACAATAAATAGTCTACTTAAGTTTATGCCATTTGCACTTTTAGAACTGTTTTTTCTCTCTTTTCTTATATTATTGCTATTATTGCTATTATTGCTAGAACCACCTTTAGGCAAAAACATTTTAAATACACAGCTTGCAAACTATACAATACACTACCAGCCACGATTAGACAAACAGAGTCAATAACCAAATTCAAACATGAAATAAAGAAATGGATAACAAGTATTGGGCGTCCCACTATTGCAAACATCTGTAAACCAAATTACACGTAAACAATAACAACAATTCAAATACAAAATTAAATATTAGAATCAATAATTTTATAAACACCCCTTTGTTAGTACGTCCTCCAACTAAATGCATTTATATTACAAATATATTTACAATATTGTCGTACCTGTAACTACTCTTTCTTTTATCTATCTATTGACTCCATAGTTTAAAATGTATACAACTTTGTAATTTGTATTTTGATTTTGATTTAGTCATGCATGTAAATATTCTTTAAGTATCTGAATACGTCTGTCTAGACACAGGTGTACCCTAGTGAGACAGATGTCGATAAATACAAGTAAAAAACTTTTTATTGATAGATAAATAAATAAAATAAAAAATTATAAGTTCATTTTTAAAGTTTTTCGTTATTTATTTTGCTGTTGTTGTTTTCCAAAAAAAACTTCTGTTGTCGCTATACTAAGCAGTAAATCTTTTAAAATATGAATGATGAAAAAGCATAGTGTTTAAATTAATAAATAAATTAAATTAAATTAAGTCAGGTTTAGAGGTTAGTTTTTTAACATAAATTGTCATACTTTAATGAAAAAATACCGCAAACAATTATAAAACGCCCACTGTTCTAAACAACTGCCATTGAGTAGAATATTAGAAGATGGTCCTTGCTCTACCTAAAATGACCTCTATAAAAATCTGGTCGGCCTGAAGATCTTTTTTTTTATATTATGTATCAATTATTTTGCCTCTTTACAATATCTTCTCAATAATTATTTTAGGGTTTTAAGTGTCGGTATTTAATTTTTCACTCTTTCATCACGCGTCACTACAGGAAGAATAAAAACTGTGTTAAGCCATTTGGCGTGTTTAAACGTCAATTTTAAAGTACTTCTTCGGACTTTAAACCATTTTCTATGAAACATTAATAGAAACGAAGCGATTTTTTTCTAAAGTAAACTGTCCTCGAGACTTTTAAAACTGTTTTTCTTCAATAAATATTTTATATGTATATAAACACACTACCGTATTGGAGCACAATTCAACTTTGACGTGCCCTTTACTTCTAGAATCTCCAAAATATCCAAACGATAGATTGTAGGTACAGGCTCTGTAAATGACATAAGAGCAATTTTGAGCAAACAAATTTTATAAGATATTATACATGAAGAATGGTTTTATATGAAAATAGTTTTGTTTGGTGGTACAAATCGGTACACGATTTTGAAAGTTTAATTAAACTTTGGCAAATAATTGCCAATATTGATACTTTTTACACGATTTTTAATTAATAATTAGAGTAATGTAGAATAGACAAATTATATAATAATTAAATCAATTTGAAAGAACATACAATAGACTTTAATTTTTGTTTTGCGTATTTTCTCTCCGATTTCAAATAACAACACTAACGACCGAACAGCGTGCACACCCGAAAGCGACCGAACGTTTGGCGAACGATTGGCACATACAAAGTGTCGTGTTTACAACGTTGCCAAGTATCGCGCGTATTGTTTTAAATTTTTTATCGATGTGAACATAATACTATGGATATTCTTCAATGTTGTGAGAATATTTTTGTACATACATAAAAACATCGTTGAAATCTTTTTGTCTAGCTAGTTTCCTTTAAGGGGACCATAGTGCTGCGGTTCGATTCCCGTCGGTGGCATTTATTTTTTCTTGGATATGTTGTGTTGCGTAAATCGGTTTGTTGGTAACAGGTATCGTGCCGCCACTTTTCGGAAGTTGATAAGGTTGGTACTACTGACGCGTCACTTGAAAAGTTTCCTTAAACCTCAAATGTCAAATAAAAACTAATTTAATCATAAATCTAAGTCACATTACACAGCATTGGGTGTGGCCATGTTATAATTGTTGTCAGCGTAAATACAATAAATATACTTATATACTTTGGAACCCATTGAAAACAGTACCGTTTGAATCACTGTAGGGACATCTTTTGTTATTATATCATTGCAAGTCGTGGATAGAAATTCTAAATATCTGCTTTGAAAATAACGCAATCAATTTGTAATTAAAAACAAATTTCATTTCGCAGGAATAATCGAGTTGGCATTTTAGAATTTCTTTTTATTTTGATTAAAGGAAATATATTTCGGAAAATCAAAGAAATTATACAATTTCAATCACCAGAACCACATCGTCTTTGTGAAATTGTAATTTTCATCTGAAGCCGAGACGAAATATTGTTTCAAAATATTTTCCTAATTTCGAGGTCGATTTTTGGATATTATTTTACTTGTGCATTAATTTATTAAGATCTAAGAACGAAATTTTTTCATTGAAAAAAAAATAACAAGGTAAATATTTTTTTTAAATCAGCTAATGAAAATCACTTTGATAAACGAGTACACAGAAAACTAACACAGAAGTTATTTAACCCCTTTAAAAATTAACGTCGAGGAAAATTCATTAATCAGCCTAGACTTTGATACAAATTTCATTTATAAATCTGATGTCACATTTCTTTACTTAAAAAAATATGGACTTTGATAATGATGTTTAAAAAAAACTCTAATTTGCTTGTTTATTTCTTTAATATTTCACCGATCAACTTGCTTATACCGTGTATTCTCATTTTACCGCTGAAGTACAAAATAACAAAAATGATCACCGTAGACAAAAAAGCTTCTACGGTATCCAAGCCAAAAGACATTTGAAAATTTACACTCTCGAAGATGAAATCCAATATCCATAAATCATTCATCAGAACAGAGCTAAGCTAAGCCGTGTAAGAATTGTGAAAGGAGAATGATTTTGTTCTTAGAGGTAAATCTTTAGAAGGCTTTTGGATTCATAGCTTTCTCTTCTATTATAAAAGAGTATACTGTTTTTCCGATGTTAGCTGGGTAGATGGGCACCTTGAAATGTAGAATAAAGAAGAAAACTAGAAGAGCCTTTTATTCAAATTTGAATGGAAACAAAAGTTCCATTTGGCCCAATCTACACTTACTCTCGCCTGACATCGAAGATCTCCACAGCATTTGAATTTCGTAAACAGAGTTTTTTGTATTGGAAATTTCTGCCTCGATCGTGCAAATATTAGGATCACAAAACACGCCCAAAAAAACAATTCTTATGTCCTTCATTATCCTATGGGAGAGAATGAGTTAATGTCGATCGGGTCGGGTAGATTAATAAAATTGCATAATTTATCTGATCTCGGAAGATTTTCTAAAATTTCGTTGCATTTAAAAAATATTGATTGATTTTTACAAATTACGGTAGAATTTAGCTGAATTCGGTAGATCTATTAAAATTTTGTAATAAATTCACAGACAACCGTTACTTTTTCAGGGTCCGCGGCTGGATGCGTTTGACGGACGTCGGACGTAAAAACTGACATATTAATATTTCCGCATATACGCAACATTATTTGTCCATTTTTACGTCAGTTTTTTGGCTAAAAAAGTAAAAAAACATTTTTTTAGTTTTGTACTTCGCGGAAGAGTAGTATTCAAATGAATTAGTAGAAAAAAATCAAAAATACAGTTTTGGTAGATGTCCGAATTTACGTAAGGACCGTCGAAATGTAAATTTTTGCATTTTGCGGAGTGAAGTCAATCATGCTACGAGTATAGAAAAAAACAGCAGATCTTTAAATGATACGTAATATTTTAGATAAGAATTCCTTAAATTTCCTCAACATATTACGTTAAATACAAACATTAAAAACGAGTATGAGAAAGGCCAACAATAAAGAATAACAAAAAAATCAATGTCTTTTAAATTCACTGCTTTTATATTTTACAAATCAAAAATCCAACTTTAAACAAAACTCAACGGTAACGAAATCATATCATCCACAAGACAATGCAAGTAATGAAACTATTTCAGATAAACGTAAAAAAGTGACATTTTTAATGACTTCAACCCGTATCACCTACGGTAATTGAAACAAATGAAATTGGTCATTAACCATTATCAGTATGAAACCGTGCACACTAAATTGCCGCAAAGATCGTTCACTCATATTTCTTTAAATTAGAGCTTTTAATCTTGGGATCTCGAAAACCGGAATCCCGGACCTTTTTCCACACCGTGATTCAGGTGCTGCGCTTGTCGTAATCCCGGGATTACGGGATTTTTGTTGGTTTGGTTCTTCGTCGAAACGTTATTTTTATTGGCAGCATGTTGTAGTTGCACAATATTCTTGATATCTTGGGATACAGATAACAGGTCATATTTTTTTAATTTGGGAGACGGGATTGGGTGCCCCTGCCCCGGGAACCATTTATTGGATAACCAACACCTCTGCCATAGGTCACCCCAAGTGGTTCGCTACGTTTGGTGAATTAACGGGTGAGGTTTGTTCAATTTTTTGGTGGAGGATTTTTTTGGCCCACCAGCTTCATGGCGAGTGTGATCAGAAGATATAACATAGACGCTGAGGGAATTAATTTTTCTCAGAACCCCCTGTGTGGGGTTAATATTAAAAAAATATTGATTTTTGAGTAAATTATATTTGTTGCGTTTTTTCTAATGCCCCTACGGACTTGGTCATTGCGTGCGTTGGCCGCCAATGTTGGCCAGTCAACCGGATTACTTGCGGTTTTCGTGAACACATCAAATAATCATAGCGTTAACTAGTCAACAGCGTTGACACGTCATGTCTTTATTTTGCAATACGCATTATGTGGAGGCAGTAGTGTTAATTATTGCGTTAGTGATTATTGACGTTTACGAATTACGATGATTAGTATTTAAATATATTGTACAAATAAATTGCCGCGGCTGCGATAATTTCCGCATCCATCTAGATTTGACGGCCTCCGTGAACGAGGGCTATGGCTCTCGACTTGTTATTCGCAGGTTCAAATTCCAGCGTGCGCAAGTAAATTTTATTTAATTAATTTGTGTTATTTCACAATAAAAAACAATACATAGTACACTTGCGGCACGTTCTAGAGTGAAAGATGAAGACGCATCACCATTGAGTATCGAAACGTTGCTTTAAATGGCTTCAACCGTATATTTCGTGACTAGATCTGAATAGCCAGGTACTCCTCCATATTTTTCTTCCCCATTTCCTTTCCCTCCCCACGATGATATAGTTTCACTGGCTCAAAACGTTTTGGAGCAGTTGGGATTCGTAGTTGGGAGCGGTATTCAAGTCTAATAACTAACACAGAATTGGCTATTTTAGTTGAATAATATTGAAGGTATATTCACTGTATTTTTATGTAAACGAATAAATTGCTTACAACGATAAAATGTGCCATTTATTATTTTCCGCCAAAATGACATGATTTTTTTATTATCAAATACTACTAGTCGTAGAAAATAGATTATCTGGTTTGTAAGATATCACAGACCATCAGGAAAATTCAATTCCCTATATAAAAAAAGGTTGATTGCAAAATTCACGCTATACAGGAAGCGTGAACAAATACCAATCCATCAAATCACCCAAATACATAAAAAAACATAGAACTTACTGAAGATATCATCTGTCTTTGAGGGCTCTTCAAATCCTGTATACACGGTTATTTTCCAGATCAGCAGCGGCAAATAATTAGCACCATAATTTATCTCTTTACACCATGAAAACAATAATATTTCGCAGCCAGCTCTCAAGAGAGTAGAATTTTGAATGCGAAATCACACATTGCAATTTAAACTGTCATTCGCAACAATAATTACCAAGACGCAGATCATTGGTCCGAAAAAAATCGACAAAAACTGGACTAGCAGTGCCATCTCTCGTCAAATAACATCATCCAAAATAAATGTTACTGCTTAAATATACCCAGGTAAATGGGTTTCATTAACACGTCCCTGTAACAGATTTGAATCTATAAAAAGGCTACCAGAGATGTCAGTACTATCAACTATTTGTAATTTAAAATTTAAAATATTATTACACAAAAAATAAATAAATTAAATATCATCCTAACTACAGTCTACAGCGCTTCTCCAAGTGCAAAGCCTTTACTTTCTACCGAAACAAGTACAGAAATGAGAGATCTTGGTATCATTTTAGAAGAAAAACTAAATTTTGCTAGTCACATTTACCAAATCGCGAAAAAGGTATAAAAACACTAGGCTTCATAAAAAACGACCAATAATTTTACCTGCGTTAATTTGACATGCGCAAAGTAAGTGATTTTTAACAATTTTTATTTATAATGCTAAACTCTAAATTAAACTGTTTTTAACTTCTGCAACTTATATAAACTTAAACAAACCCACTAGAACAAAAATACACAATACTAGTATGCAGAAGCGCAACTACATTGATAATTTTACTCTCCGATACAGAGGTTTCACACTGTGGGAAATCAATACTTGATATTGACATGTTTGATGTTGACTTGGTGAATTTTGTGGATTATAATAAAAACCAATTACAACCGTTGGTTGTTTCTTTGTTAACCTATATGATAACTGTATCTTTATAAAAAAATGTTTCTTGTATTTTTACTTCACGTGTGTATGAATTCTTTGTTTATTGTCATCTTATTTGTTCTAAAATACGCAACTTACAGTATTTTAATTATTCCACTTATATCTAAGTAAAAGCCCTACGGGCGCATAGTGAGTAAATTGCAAAAGATTAAAATCTCTGTAAAATATTCGTGAATTGGCTCAATGCGTTTGGCCAACGTGTAATAGGGGCATTAGAAATAATATTTTTTATTGTAGCCGGAATGAAATTCAGTAATTAGTCTTGTGACTACCGAATGTTACTCATTATCAATCAGAATCACTACACCAAGATTATTCAGGCAGACAAGTATTGACTTCTCAGTGTTAAGTAGCAGACGTCATACTCGTGACGCAACGCTACTGTCAGCGGAGACAACAATTTATTTCATTCTCAAACATTTATGCAAGAGTGGTTTGGCTCTTTAATTTGAAGAGTCGTTTGCTGTACTAATTAATGAACGTCAGACTGTTGGTATCCTCTTTGTTCCAGTTTTGCAGAAAGGCAATCAAGATTATGCAGAAATTAATTTAAACCTACGGTTGAATTTTGGGTGTTTTTATAATATGTCGGATTTTGACATTGAAATTATAGAGGTAGTCAATTTAAATATGTATCTACACAAAACGCTCGATAGAACTATCGATCAACGAATTAATTCCAAAATCTTTTTAAAATAAAAACTGCCATACATTTATCAAATATTACTAAAAAGAACTTGTTAATTTTAAATTCGTAACGCAGCGTTGATTAAACCTAGAGAAATGCTACGAGGATTTACAATCAATACCACATATCGGCGAGGAATCCGAATGGATTTTTTGGGATGTGGGAAAATAGCTACTAAAATAAGATAAATGATGAAATCTCAGACACTTGGTTTAATTGAGATCACATTTTATGTTTCTAAATATTGATTCATTTTTTTATTCTATTATGTTTTTTCTGTTTAATTTTGTTCTTTTGTGCGAATATTTTTATAATTTTTAGAATTTAGTTAAAATACTTGAAAAATAAAACAAAAATGTTACAAATCCTATTTTTTAAGGAATTTAAACACTTTGATTCTAGTACCGTAATCCCGGTTCTGAAAAAAAATCCAGTGATTGAAAGCCCTACTGCAAATATCATCTACAAACAGCGAGCCAAGCCTTTGTTTCTACATGCACACCAAACGCATAATAGTGGTTCCGCGCCGCTTTCATAGTCCGTTCAGTTTGGTCGTAACTCGGCAACAATCAGCACGCTTCCATGCCAAACCACCCTTTGTTTCTGTTATCTCTCTACGTGTTATTTGGTCTCTCCTTAGTTTCTATTATCTCCGATCCTACCAGTAACCATTGGCACAGAAACTTGAGCGTTTAATAGGAAAACGATAACAATTATATGCAGATATTGACTAAATAAATTCCTCCCACAATGACCTGAAGAGAAAGGTTGAAATTGTCAGACCATTCCCACGTAGCGGAAATTGCCCAAATAACGGCGCAGCTTCAACGTAAAAAGGCTGACCACGTAGTGAAAAGATAAGTGATTATTGGTGCAATGCTGCGGCTAACTAGAAACCAAAAGATAAATACTTCTAAATGGACTAAAGCAATGTTATAGAAGGTCAGCCTTATTTTTTGGAAAAATAAAGTATTTTCTAATCACCTAACAGTCCCATGGTAGTGATTGAAAATTATTGCACATTTTATTGCATAATAATAATACTATTTAAGAAGCGGATAGTTTGAAATCCGCCCTAGCGAATACTACTACAAACCCATATATTATTCTTCTTGATTTATTACCCATTTCAAAACCTCGTAATTATCTTTCTCATCAGTACCTAGCAATTCTTCGATAACCTGCTTACTTCTGGAACCCTGGAGACCGTATTTAGTAACTAGATAGGTTGCGTATATTTTTTCGTTACCTTCACATATGACTTCATTATCTCGTAAAGATTTTCAATTCCAATATTTTTTTAAGCAATCCATTAGAATTACCTGATCCCCTTGTCTTAAAACCGCTTTGTTTCAATTTTAAATTCTGTTTACACATTTATCCACGTACACAAGATTTTTTTTCTGAAAATCTATTCCTACATTTTACATCCAAGATATTCTGACTGATGACTCTCTTGTGTATTCGTTTTCACTAGGTCCCCTAGCAACAATTCTCTTCTCGGGGACCTTCGAGCAGAGTTACATCCCTCATGCTGTGGCCTACATAGCGTGTCTGGGGGAGCAAGCTGCCAGGTGTGAGGAACAACACAACTATACTCAGCCACAGGTACGACAAAACTTTTTTATTTTTTTTATTATTTATGATGTCTACTTTTCTTCTTTAGACCATTGCTGAAGATCGAGACCCCCACTCCAATTTCTCGAAGATTCTCCACTCCTCCCTCCCCAGCGGTCCTGCGCTGCGTGGAGAACCATGGACCCGATATTTGATTATGGAATGCTGCCAATTAATGGAGTACATAAATAAAAGATTTTAAAAAATAATTAAAACATAGAAATACATAGTGTAAAATGTTAGATTTTTCCACCATTCTCTTATTCAACCCTATATAACTCGTTCAGCGTATACTTTTAGGCATCCCTTAGGTACGCATTTTGCAGTAGCGTGCATGCCTTAAAGACTGTATAGCTGTGCCTGCTATAAAAATATAATATATTTTACTCAATGACATTTTTATTAGGTTTAATAATAATTCATGATAAATACTTTTTGCTTTTGTTTCTCTTTAGATCCGGCAATAACAAAAAGATTTTTTTTTCTATGTTTTGTATATATATTTTTTTTGAGTGTTTATATGTTTATGTACTAACAAACGCTGAGTCATTCATATTAATTAAATTAAACTTTATTTCACTAAAAAAAATTAGAGTCTTGACGTTTATGATGATGGAGGTAAACAATCAGTTTCCTTATTCCGTCATCGGGAAATTGTGGATAAATAATAGCTATATCTTATATCGAATATAAAAAAACTTCACGGAAATGCGTCAAATCCGAACTATGTACGAAATATATAAAGTTCTTCTAGGAAGTCTTCAACCTCACGGAAAGGAACGATACATCCCGCTATCAGTATCAGGTATTGAGCCTAGGACTTCTCTTAGACCTCGCCGGAAGGGACTACACATCTCGCTACCAGTATCAGATCTTGAGCCAATGACCGGCTAAGAATCTCTGTTTGGTTCAAGGCCATGCACTCGCTTTTGTAGGCCGCTGGTTGTATAGTATATCCTTCGGTAGATAGCGTAAAGGCGAGCCGTTGCTTGGTGAACTGTGACCAATAGGAGATCTACGATGCCGTATTAGAAGAGAGCGAGGAAGCGTTCGGGCTATCACACGACTATAAAATATTTTTTTCCGTGAATTTTAAATGTCACAAAAATTAGCGGAAAATAAAATGATCATTTCCAAATATTCAATGCACGATAAATTCATACCAGCTTTGATAAACAACCACAGCCTTTGCTGTTGTGCCATTCAGATTTTGTTGTTACTTGACTTTGTTTTTGTTTTCTTTTTCTTTGATCTTCATGGTTAAGACCTCAGCTCTACGAATTTAGTATATATTCAAGATCGTAGTAATAATAACAACTCAATCTAATTGAATAATGTTATTTTATACAAAATATAAGCAAATCCCTTATTATGAACGCATTGTGTGCCCCGGGTACGTGATTATGTTAAAAACGCTTCAGCGAATAAATCATGCCTCATAACTACTACAGTTGTGTAACACATCACATAACATAGTCTTTAACTATATTATTTGGTCCGTATGGATTAAAAAACTTTCTGATTTAAAGAAATGTATTTTTTGTACAAAACTTGTACCTGTACAAACAAGTAGATACAAAATATCAAATTTTCAAAAAACAGTAAAAAATTGTTTTTAGCTACAACAATATCAATAATGCCATTTTTGTAATATTAGCACCCTAGTACATTCAAAAGTAAGGAAAAATGCCTATATGACCGCGTGTGTATGCGTGATTGTTGATATTCAATCTGCCGACTTTGAGTTTGGATGTCGGGAAGTTATTATATTAATTTCCACTTCCAAGTTTTCCATTCATTGTCTAAAGTCTAAAGTTTTCAAATAATTCCAATAAAAAAAATTTAAATAGATTTTTTTATCTCAAACACTTAATTATTACAAGTTTTAAAAATATTTGATAAATCTTAACAGCGCGAAAATTTGAAATTCCATACTTTAATAAGCAATTTGCTGTTTCGGCGACTTGGCTAAAATTACAAACTCAAGTTTCACAACGCGAATAAAATAAGCACCCGCTGGTCATAATTGAAAATAAACATCTTGTTTTGAATTTCCTAGAAATCGATTTACATAAAATTATATCCAATGAAAACTCGTGAAAATTAGAAACTAATTATTGTAGACAGAAATAAAATCCAGTCACAAAAATGCTAATCTATAATTAGCTATTTTTTTTACGTTATCTCCACACAGGAGGCTCAAAAAATATCATTAAAAAATATATATTATATTTCCGTCACCACAGCCTATGTCATTTTTGGGAATGCCTTGTGGAGGAGAGAAAGGAGGAAGGAATCACTGAGACAAAATCGTTCCTCAGCCAAGGTCTTGAACCCAAGAACGAATCCTGAAATTGACCCGTACTTATGAGACAAATGTCAACCATATACAAATGATGGGCACGCGTTTGGCGTGTTTCCCAACTTATGCATCTGTGCTGAAGGTAGCAATGCGCTAGTTCCTCGGAGCTTCTTCCATTTGAATACCAGTAAAACAAGGACAACATTCCCACTTGACTCGTTTGCACTTAAGATCCGTTTGTTAAGTTAGGGGAATCTATCAAACAGAACGCATATTTCTACACAGAGTTAATAGTTTTTTTTTGGAAATAAGTATTAGTGTGATAGTGGTTTATCGTAGAAAAGCTTTTTTTAAATAACGAAGCTCAAGCCACTACGTTATCTTAATTTCACAATGTTTTTTTTATGTGAAACTAAATGTGACGAGAGATGAAGTAATTGTGAAAGAGATGAAATAAATGTGAAAGAGAAAGGTTGAGAATTACCTGACTATTCAGATCTGTTCACCAAAAACGGTTTCAAAAACATTTCGAAAAACGCGCAACTTTTCGATTCTGAATGTTAGTCAGGAGTATTAAATAATGTAGTCAAAATGTTTTACAACACAATATATATATTTTAAACCTTAACAAATGAATCCATTCATAATCACCAAATTTCTTATTATCTTGACGTTGTATAAGTCTGTAAGGATGTAAATAAGTAAACAAAAACACGGAACGTTCTCTCGGAAAAAGTTATTTTACAAAATTAGTGCTAATGGGAAAACGCAATTACAATGACAATCTCATATTGTGGCACTTTCCTCAAACGACATTTTCTCCCAGTTTTGTGGACTTCGTGAAAGATTTTTTTAACGTATTTCATATTTTTTATTGTTTTTCTTTTGTCGGGTCCATTTGTACTTTCAGATGCGAGATTCTTTTTATTTGGAAAGTTTCTTTATTTTATTCCGGCGCGTATATTCCTCTTTCTATCTGTTTACTGAGCTCTATTTGAAACATTTTCCATTACCGCTGGGAGATTAGATTTATGATGGTCATTTGTGCCAAAGTTAATTTTATCACCACTACCTGAGAGGATCAGAGATAAAAATCAACTTACATAAGACGTACAACTTAATTTAAATTACTTTCAACAAATTGAGAGGCGGTCGTGGGTACAATCACCCAAAGAACCATTTATTATCAAAGAACTATTAATCCGTCCGTCACTCCTAAACATACTGACCCCCAGATTCCTACCAACTCTTCATATCTGTAACGGTCCCAAAACTTATTCTCCGTTATTTCCTTAAAAAGACTCTCCACACAGCGTCCCCACAGATGAAATAGGCCATGAGGTAAATTATTTTCCTCAGGGCCTTACGTGTGGAGCTATAAAAAGTCAAAAAGTGTAAAAAAAGTTTTAAATTGTTTCAATTTTAATAATATTATCATCATAATGAAATTGGTTTGATAAGATGGAAAGGTCTTTCAAACACATATGCAGAACGGATTTGTTTGGACGGATCTTTGATTGATAAACGCAATAGCAAAATACTCACACGTGCATATCCTTTTTTGTTTCCTCACCAGACCAAATTTTATTTTTTTTTAAAAGAAGACAAATATTCCCACGTTATTTATAACGTAAAAATATAATATAAATTTTTCCAACTACCGTAATAGTATGTAAATCTACCAATAAAAAATATAAATTACAAACACTTAATATGAGATGGATTAATTTAAAATATATATTTTTTTAAATATCAGGATAACAACAGTTGCAAAAACAATAATCAAAAATGGTTGTTGCAATTATGAAGAATTTTTGATCGAATAATTTTGGTTGGTATGTTGTAGCTGATTAGGCACAGTAAATAAGGTGTGCCAATAATTCCACTTATAATTTTCAAAATAAATGTCAAGTTGAAAACAAGTCTTCTGTCTGAGAGCTGAAAGAATTAAAATTATTGCAGCTCTCAGACAGAAGACTTGTTTTCAACTTGACATTTATTTTGAAAATTATAAGTGGAATTATTGGCACACCTTCTTTACTGTGCCTAATCAGCTACAACATACCAACCAAAATTATTCTATCAAAAATTATTCATAATTGCAACAACCATTTTTGATTATTGTTTTTGCAACTGTTGTTATCCTGATATTAAAAAAAATATATATTTTAACCTAACCTAACCTAACCTACATAACCCAGTTAATAAAGTTTTTGTTTCATCACTTTCCATAGCTTTATATACCTTTTTTAAGATGTGATGAATTATCATTGAAATGATCACCTATTTATTCATATCTGTCATCTGTCATTTGTGATTGTCTTACGTAACTTTATGACGTTGAAATGTTACGTGGTTATTTTGATTTATTTTTAAAATATTGATCAAAACATTATAATACGTAATATTAAATCAATGAAGACAATATTAACGACTCTGAGAAGAAAAATCAGAAAGATTCGGTCGCATACAGGAAATGAAATTCAGCATTGCCGGATCCTTGCTTTAACCTTCCAGCGGGCGCGTTGAGAAATTTCCCTTGAGCGGGCGCTTGTCGTAAATTTTACGTCTTCGAGTTTTCTCCATGTAAGTGGTATTTTCTTCACACAAATGTTAGGGTATTTCTTTGAGGTTATGAAAAATGATAATAGGCAGTACTTTAAAAAAATATATTTGATTTTCTTAAAAAAAACGAAGCAAACGTGTTAGTATTTCAAAACAACTTATTTAATCAGAAACAATATTCTCATACTTACAATTGTTACAAATCACCTCAACCGAAGAATGGTTCTTGCATGTAAAGGACTGGCAACGGCAACACTTCATTGATGCTGAGGATATTTTCTTATTCAGTGCACATAACCGACAAACACCGCATTTTGGAAAGCTTCTGTTTTCTTCTTCTGTTATCGGTTCAACTGCCCGACCGTAATTAACTTTGAGAAAAGCACTTATATCTTGCAGTAAATGTTTGACATTTGATTTGGTTTGATTTGACTCTAGCATAGCTCGAAGCTCGATGCTTACGACTAAGTAATAAGAGTGGGGGAAGCGATATGGCGCGTCTGTCGTAAATTTTACGACAGCGCGCCCGCTGGAAGGTTAAATCTAGATGCACATAATAAAACGAGTATTGCTATAATGAATCTCTTAAAATTGTTCATAATCCGATTAAAAACGGAAATACAGGCCCAACTAATGAATAAATAAGTTTCCTGTTAAACTTTTATTAAAAAAATAATGTATTATCACGATGACGGAACACGTGTTAGTGAAAATCAGAATATTTTCGCATTTCTTAATTAAATATATTATAACGGAAAATGCAGGTGCATGAACACGTGCTTACTGAAACTTTTTATGATTTTTCTTTGTCACGTTTCACGATTTAAGGTAATCTAAAAATTAAAAATGAAATGTGTTTATTACAGATTGTGAACTTGTTACTTCTTCGACATTGTGAATTTTGTGTGTTTTTTAATGATTTGTTGACGGCAAAGGCAAATGAAAAATGCTTTCATTTGATATATTTTTATTTTCAAGATGTTGCCATTTTTTACGATTTGGTACGGTCGCAAAATATGAAATCGTATATATAAAAATAATAATCGTGCAAAGCAAAGATTTTTAGCAATGGTCCCAATATAGTTTCCGTAGTATATCAATATGAAAAAAAGCACGGTGTAAAATGCCCATTAGAGCCAATCTTGTACGTAAGAATATCTACTCACCGTAAATTCAATCTTTCAGCCTAACAAGAGGAGAGAAAGATCCTTACTAGGATTTTATTTTTCGTTCCCAAAGTTCCTCGAAAAATGTCCTAGCCAAAATCAAGTAAAACGTCTGCCTTGGAAAATGTGATTTTTTTGGGAACGCCTCACGGATGGATGAATGTCAGTTTCCTTTTTTAAAGTATTGCGACGGAAATTTAGTTCAATATCACTTAACTGCGATAATATTTAGTAAAAAAATAATGGATGGTGACTGGTACATACTCTCAGTACTATGCTGATAAGCGACTAACATTCAGAAAAGTTATATTTTAAATGGCTTTAGCCTTGTTTAGGGACTACTTTGATTACTCGGGAAGGTGTTCAACCACCCTTTTTACAGCTCTTCATCTTCTCAGTTCCTTCAGTATCACAATAAATGAAGAATAGCTTGAAATCTTGTGAGATAACCCAAATATATTTATTTTTTCATAATGTAATAGTTTTTTTTTTAATTCTTTGATTGAACTCATTTATTATTTGACTCGATTACCTCTTATTTAGTCAAAAGGTCCTAAGAGTTTAATTTTTTTTTTATTTCCTGCATACAAATTTACTATATGTTTAATCCGCAAATCTTACAATAGGTACTTAGTTTCAATATGGTGCAGAACCCTATTTACAGCCCATTCCTATGGAATGTTATGGTCTACACTTGCCTGTTTTTTTTTTAACTTTTGCCGTAGTCACCGCCGCGACTTACCTAAGCTACCACATGGCAGAATAGATGTTTTAGCACAACAAAGCATATCTAAATAAATTTATAAAACGGTAGTTATATTTAGTTACCCTACATTATTCTTTTCTTTGACTTAAGCAGACTTCGGGTGTTAGGAACTCTTATAATCAGTAAAAGTTTCTTAATAATCTGTTTATTTACGTTACAATAACCTGTCTGGCTAGCTACAACTGTTCGTTACCCGAGGTTAGGTAAATCTCTGGGCGCGCAGATGCTTGCCTTGCCGATAATATCTATCGCCAGTACCTGCTATACATTAGCGTCATCTGGCGGGCCCTGGCGTAGGCTTTATGTCTACCGCCATCTATCGATTAACTACTCAACCTAATTACCATACATCACAGTTCTTAAATTTCCAAATGTTTCTTTTTGTGTAAGTTTTTAGGTATTTTGTGATTTTGCTACTCGGCAAGTTTTTGCAATACTTTTCGACTACCATTTTGTCTTAATTCATCTAAATCAATCTAAAGATTTTTGATTTGCTTATGAAAATAGATAATATATTTTCAAAATATCTCCCTTGCAGGTTTGATGATAATCTTTTATGTTTTTTTTTCTTTGAAGATACAACATTCGTCAAAATAAAAACAGTAAAAAAAAATTCTTGACAGTACGATAACAATATCGAATTACGCTGCGAAACTTCTCACTTATCACAACAATATTATTTATACTGTTGAACATTGAGATGCTATTATTCTTATAAAAGTTTTTTTATCATTCCATCGCATTTTTTGTTCATTCTTTCCTCACCTTCCTATTAAGTTACGTCTTAATTCAAAGTTCATGGTCAATGAACTAAATTAACCATAGCCCATTCAAATTAAGAAACCCAAGCAAACTGAAAACTATGACAATTTCCAAAAAAAGTAAAAATTATTTTAAAATGATGTACATTCCTACTTGCGAAATTTATCTTTTATGACATTTTAATTTTTTATTTTTTTATTATTGAATAAATAGTTAATACATATCAACAAACAAGTCCTGCTAAGCCAATTGAATTGGCTTGTCAACAGGTGCTTAAAGTTTAGTTTCATATACATTTTATAAGTTATAATTTACATCTTATATCTACAGAATCAACAATTTTTTCATACAAATTAAAGTAAATATTTTTTTCCGATAGCCAATTTTTCACCATATATTTAACCTTATTCATAGATTTACATTGCTTTATAGTGTCAGGTAATAAATTAAATATCTTCGGTATGTTGTATTCAAACGTTCTCTGTCCGTATTTATTATTAAATTTCGGAACTATTAACCCGTCATTGCGCGTGAATCTAGTACTGTATTTATCTTCTAATTTTTCTTTATGCTGCGGGGTAAATATATATTGAATTATGATTTTTTTCCATAGAATAGCCTTAACAGGTAAAATTTTGGCACTCTGAAACAGCAACGGTGTATTTTGTCTCTGTTTAAAAATATTAGGGACGACTAGTAATTTTACAATTGCGTTTTGTACAACTTGGACTTTTTTCAGATTGGTTATACTAGTATTTCCCCATATGGTTAATCCATATCTTATAATAGATTCTGCCATTGACATATAAATTATTTTAAGTGTTTCAATTGATAGGAAAAAAATTAATGTGTACATTCTGCCAGCAATTGATCCGAGTCTTTCACAGGTTTTTTTAATATGTTTGTCCCATTTGAAAAAGCAATCTACTGTAACACCAAGATAGACATATTCTGTAACTAATTCTAAACTTTCACATTTACAATTAGTCGGGATATTTTTATGGATGCAATTAAAATTATGAGAAATAATATTAGGATTAAATTGAAATCTGGCATTAGGTGATCTTATGTGCATAACTTTGGTTTTTTTAGTATTTATTAATAGTCCTGCATCATGTGACCATTTACAAAGTTGATTAAAGTCAATTTGCAGGAGTTCAATTGCAATTTTTAGATCTTTATGTGATATGACCAATGCCGTATCATCTGCAAATACAAAATGTTTAACAAAAGAGAAAAGTTTTTTCATTATAGTTACATAAATTATATATAGTGTAGGTCCCAATATGGAACCTTGTGGAACTCCTGCAGATACATTCTTTGTTTAACTAAAAGTATTAATATTAAACTAAAAGTATTAATATTGATTATGAAACAAGATAATTGTTCAGTTGCACCTATAAAATATGCAACGAACAAACACAAGATTTGTCTCTTTCATTTATAGCAACATGATATTTAAATGCGCAAAGGTCGTCAAAAAAGTCATTGACATTATGGCATTGTAGAATTTATGAATTAACACCCAGACATCAACCAAAAAATATAAATTTAAGGTCTACAAACATGAAGATAAGGAAATTAATAGTCGTCAATAAAATAACTTAAAATAATTCAAATCAAATATTATAGTAAACTAACTGGCATGTACTCGGAGTTCCTCGACTTTTCTCTTATATAATATGCATGTGTTATATACCTACGTATAAGCTTTCCAGAACTAATTTTCTATATTAAAGAGAACACAATTACATATTATACACTTAAATTGAGTACAATATTTAACACTTTAAGGTAAGGGAATCAATTGTTCCCCTTTGGAAAGGAAAATTCTTCAGTTTTCGATTAGTTCCGAAAATTTGTTCTTCTGATTGATATCGTATCACTAACGGCCAGCTCTTCGTTCTGCTCTAATATTTGTATACAATATATAATAAAAGTGTTTGTTTTTCTGCAGGTATCATCATGTCCCGAAGTACCAAATGGACCAGCACCCATCTCTCACGACCCCTTGACTCCGGGAGTGGTCCAAGTGGCATCCAGCGTGATGGCAGACGATTCGGACAGGAGGAACGCTCCTTCTTCTGGACATATTCAACGTCTGGACACGTTGCTAGGCATTCTGCGGTGTTTTGTGGTCGTGTTTCTACGGCAAGTAGTTTGGTGTATTTAAGTCACTAAATTTAATACTGAATTTTAGAAATAAAACGATATTGGATCAACATTTCTACTGAAGATGCATTTGAAACACATGTATCCATCTTTCAAGCTCTTAACTGTGAAAATCAAAGCCTAGTTCTGTGTTGGAGTCATAGATAATGGAAACATGAGAAGATATTGCCTTTGAGCGCGCACAACTTTTGCTGAACTATGACCAACTTATTGCACGGATTTAAGAAACAGCGGAGCCAATGAAGGTAATGCCTTTGGTGTGTAGGTTCGAAAATGAAGGCGAGGCTCCACTGTGCTTTTTGTATTTTTCAGCAAAGGTATAAATAGGTGAACGATTTTGATGACACTTTTGTGCACGCGGTTTCATACCTAAAATGGTTAATGGCCCAACTTCCTTGTTTCTATTATCTATGATTCTATTTATATCTAATAAATATAAAACTTAGCTAAAGGCATTTAAATACCTTAGAAAATATATTGGATCATTATTGTATTTGATTTGAACAAATTAATAAGTCACTGTAAATAAAAAAAATATTCAATATGAAAGTACAAAGTACGGATAAAATTTCCTAACAGAATCCTTAAATGAAATTTAAAATTTTATTGTAAATATCTAAAAAATAAATGTTTTGTGTATGTAGGTGGGTAACTAACTTTTAGTTCAACCAGCGTGGGCGGTACATATTTGAGAATGTTTTTCACGTTTAACATTCTTTCCTAAATTTAACAAATTTATAAGTGTCTGCTGATGATTTATTGAATGCAACTATTAAGGGTAAAAATTATGCATATTTTTAAAGAAATAAACATTAATATTTGTATCTTTTTTTAAACTAGGTAAGAAAAAATATGTTCATTTATGATGCTTATTTAAAACATTCGTTTTGTTAGAAAAAAATAGTTTTTTTATTTTATAAATTTATTATAAAAATATTAGAATAAAAATAGGTGTTTAAATTATAAAATCATATTATTGTAACGATAGATACTCAAAAAAGTGGAACGTTTGTACAATGTCCATACTTTGATTAAGTACCTTCTGAAGGTATTAATAAGATTGTTAAAAGAATCTGCATTATTTCTTAACATCTAAAACTAACACATTTTCAGAAACACATTTTATCCACCGTTCTTAAAAAATATTTTAAGTTAAATTCTATTTTAATCACCACTCCATTATCTGTGATATTAACTTTATTATTAATGTATTCATTAAAATAAAATGTACATTATATCGACTTTTATTATTTAGTAGCTCAGACCAGTGAAAAATCACGGGATATTATAATTGTAGGATTTGTGAAACTGAAAGATTATTAAGAAAACACACGAGCACAAGTACAATTGCTATAGAATGTCCAGAATAACGTTTACGAAATGTACTATTTTATAAATTGGTACTTTATCGCTTGTGTGAATTCTTGACACATCCGCTTTAATTTTGAAAATGACAGTTAAAATAACTTATATTATAGTGTAGATGGGTACTCCATTGCTTTTTATAATTTTTCACACAATCGGATCCAATGTTGAAATTGACAATTGAATTCAAAACAAATCCGAGCTCATTGAACCGGAGTTACAATCACTCTCAGGCGGACCTACAATCACAACCGAAATTAATATTTTTGATGATTAGGTACAATGAGGAGTATAAAATAATCCGTTATCAATTGTTGTGTTTTTAATGTATTTATTTACCATCCAAATTTTATTTTTTTCCCATAATACCTTTTTTTTTAAACTTGAAACTGCACAAAAATCCCAACTGCTCCCAAACATCTAAATCCAGTGAGACTATGGCATCCCCGATTGCGGTATATTGTGAGGCTGAAGGTAATGGAGAGGGGAAATAGATGAAGAAGAGGAAGGTGGGGAAGTACCTGGCTATTCAAATCTGGTCACCAAACGCGGCCAAAGCCAATTCGCCACATTTTGCGGCAAATTTACTATATTTTTTTTTGTTATTTGTTTTTGGGGTGTTATGCCGTGTTGCGCTAACTCCTTCTTTAGCCAACGTTTCGGACAGCATTGCAGTGACCATCATCAGGGCAGATGTGTTATTAATAACACATCTTTAATAACCATCATTAATAACACATCTGCCCTGCAATGCTGTCCGAAACGTTGGCTAAATGAGGAGTTAGCGCAACACGGCATAACACCCCAAAAACAAATAACAAAAATACTTTTGGCCGTGAAAATTTTAAATCATATTTTACTATATTTTATTTTTATAGAGTAAATTCAAACAACACAAATTAATGAAATAAAATTTAGTTGCGCACGCAAGGATTCGAACCCGCGACCTATTAGAAAACATTACCCCACCCTTAACCACGGGGCAGTCTCATAATATATTGTATTATATATGATTTTAAATGATACCTTCTTCTTAGCTACGATATTTCAAATGAGAAAACGGTTAATGACAAATTTATCGTGATCACCTAAGATGAATTAAAAGGGCAGTTAGGTTACTGAGTGGTTGCACTGAGCTAGGTCCAGTGGAAAACCTGGTGATTTACTGCGTTTAGTATTGCACATAAACCTGTCGGTCAGGCAAGATGCTTCCGGCTGCCACAAACACTTCCTGTGCTTTTGAGATGTGCACAAATCATTCTCGAGCAAAAACCAAATCTGTTGGAGTTTCTTTCCACTCGCATGTACTCAAAAATCACTTATTATTTCAATAAAATAAAATTATTTACAATGCTTCTCTAAATAGTATAAAACAAAATCGCTGTCCTTGTCTGTCTGTTTGTGCACTTAGTTCTTCTTAACCACACAACGGGTTTGAAAAGATTTTACTATCATTAAGGCCTCCGGAAGGTTTATATAAAATAACTTACGTTTACCCGGCTTTGCTCGGAGATTTTTCTCAATAAAAATAATATTCATGTATTATTTATACATGGGGATGGGATAACGTAAATTAGTTTAGAATAAAATAAAGTGAGAGAGCGAACGCAGAAACACATAAGAGTATGAAGGACAATCTAGTGACTGTACTTCATATTCTACTGGTGTGCTCGCTCGTTCGTTCATCGAGATTGAGGGTAAAAACGGCCCACTGACGGGCGAGCATGTGCGCGACGAGCAGTTTGAGCATGACTTCAATACAAAAACGTTTGTCACTCGCCTGTGACATAATGCTTGACATGGTCGCCCATCAGTGGGCAGCTGAAAGCTCGCAACTGGTGTTCCGAGGGGTGTTCATAATAATACAGACTTTTCACCCGAACACATATTCTTTGAATCTCTTTTTAATGCGTTCAATTATCTATGTATGATGTTATTTGTAGACATTTCATTCATTCACACAAATTCGTTGAGACTATTTTGTTCTCATGCGTTTCGTTATTCTATTTCAATTTGAAACAAGAACGTCCCATATTTTTTATTCGATTAGTGTAAACATAACACATCGTTATATTTATGAACTCTTCAGTAATTTCAACACTTTTGTTCAATTTGCAATGTTTTCTGTGAATTTTAAAAATGCGCTATTTATATCTTCTTTTTTAATTTTCCCTAAAAAATACTGCTTTAGAAACTAGATAGTATTATCTTAATGAAAAATGTATTTTTGTTAGATTTTTTATCTATTGGCATTTTAGATTTTTTTTTACAATGTATGGCTAACAAGTAAAAGAAACGTGATATATATTTGTAAAGGTACGATTCCGAGATCGCCGGCAGACTGCGAACCGTAGCGGCAGACCGCAGATCACGGAGGCAGACCGTAGACTTAAGGTTAAACGCAACGCTCGTTGTATTCTACGTGTTCACAGATGGCCTTAATTAATTAATTTTGTTTAAATACGCTTTTGCAAGGTATTGCTTTACAGTATTAAGACAAATTAATTGTTTGCGCCCGTATAGACGCAATATGAATATGAATCAATAGTTTTGTTTGTTTAAAGACTTAATTCTTTCGAGAAAGGCACACAAATACAATATTTTACCGATGATTCAATCCAATATTGTATTTGTATGCCTTTCTCGATATTATTGAGTTTTTATATGGACAAAACTATTTATTCATATTCATATTGCGTATATGAGGGCGCAAACAAATAATTTGTCTTAATACTGTAAAGCAATACCTTGCAAAAGCGTATTTAAACAAAATTAATTAATTAACGCCATCTGTGAACACGTATAATACAACGAGCGTTGCGTTTAACCTTAATATAACACTTACGTTATAATCTTATAATCTACGCATTCATAGATGGCGTAAATTTAATTATTTTATTAAAATAAATACACTCTTTGCAAGTTATATTTTAAAATATATAGACCAGTTATTTGTGTTCGCCTGTGCAAACGATGAATATGAATAAATAGTTTTTCCGTATAAAAACTCAATTTTGTTGAGAAAAGCATTCAAATACAACATTGAATCAGTGATTCAATTCAAATATTGTATTTGGAGTTTTTATACGGAAAAAACTATAAATTCATATTTATATTGCGTTTGCACAGGCAAAAACAAATAATTCGTCTATATATTTTAAAATATAACTTGCAAAAATTGTATTATAATAAAATAATTAATTTCACTCCATGAACGCGCACAATAAAACGAACGTTACGTTTAACCTTAAGTCTGCGATCTGGCACAGTTGTGGTTTGCAGTCTGCCGCCAACCTCGAGGGTTTTTCAGTATTGATAAAGGTTTTTCTGTAACTGTAAATAAACAACTACCCTATTTTCATCAGAAAAAAAAAGAATGTGTATTTCTCTGTTTTTTTTCAAAATCATAAAAATGTGGTGTTGAAAATAATAAATATTACATCACTGGTTAAATATTTTGTATCAATACTATTAAAAAAAAATTTCCTTTGTAAATATTTTTTAATACAAGCCGAACCAATGTATAATTTTTTTTATGTATTAAGTTTAAATACATTTACATATACATTTTATTTATATATAATACATAAATAAGTATAATTATTAACGATTTCAAAGCATAAGATGTTATCAATACCCCTACTTACTATGGAAAACAGTGTTATTAATAAATTATGTAGTCCATTAAATAATTTTAATCCATGTCTAAAAATATTTACATTATATTAAGATTTCAGATGTGTAAAATAAATAATTTTCAAATTAACCAGTTGTTTTTTTCGAAGTTTCGAAACTGCGTGGGTACAAAAATAATAATTATAATTATTTTTCTCCTGGCAACCCCTGATATATATAATATCCGGGCAGCGTTAAGATTATATACAGGGTGTATCGGCACTAACCCGAAAAACTTTAACCAGCTATTCCTTAGAACATTTGGAGTAAAAAATGTTATGGGCACTTTGCTGTCCGGTAGCATTTTTTTTTCAATTAAAAACAAAAAAAAAAAATTCCACACTACATCACTGTCATTGGCATTACGTTTCGTGTTCAACAGCTGTTATAAGCAAGTATGTCTAAAAACGTCTTCGCTCTTTCGCACACACTAAATAATAATAGTTAAAAATGAGACGAATGGTGCCGTGCCATTTCGTTGTGATTGTAAAAGTGCGCCAATATAGGTGCACACGTGCATTATTCAACGGAATTCGAATAAAATATTTGCCAGATGGGTTTTCAAACTTTGACAAACGATAAAACAGTGGTGACATGTGGTGAAAATATGAATAGTAAATTTTTTATTAAAAAAAACGTTACCGGACAGCAAAGTGCACATAAGATTTTTTACTCCATTTGGAGTAAAAAATCTTAGCATATTTATGCTAAGGAATAGCCGGTTAAAGTTTGTCGGGTACGTGCCGATACACCCTGTATAGTATATATAATATCCGGGTATCTATCAATATTGACCAAAAAGGATTTATCGAGAAAGTCGATAACTTGTCATCGTTCCTATAATATCCTTGGTGAATGTATTTTTTAATCAAACAGGTTTCAAATAACACTATATATTTATCATTGATACACAAATACTTTCTGCCATATATTTGGTAAACTCTGACCCACACACGACCTGTTACACCCAATCCCAGAATAACAATATATTTTTTATCATCAATACATTAATACTTTCAACTGTCACACTTAATCCCCGAAAAACAATATAAATTTATCATTAAAACATTTATACTTTTTAACATATATTTGGTAAACGCTGACCCAGACACAACATATCACACCCAATCCTTGAACGTCAATATGTACAGAGTTTTCCAATAAGAGGTGTTATTTTGATATTCAATCGTAAAAGATCAATGGTTTCGTTGTTTGTGTGGCACATTGCGCCGTTTTGTTGAAAATAAACGTTATCCAGATCAATACCATCTAATTTTGGCCATAAAAAATCATTAATCATCTCTCGATAGCGTAATCCATTCATCGTAACTGTTACTCCAGCTTCATTTTCAAAAAAGTAAGGTCCAATGACTCTTCTGGATCATAAACCGCACTAAACAGTCACACGTTGAGGATAAAGAGGCTTTTCAACAATAACTATTTGGTTTTCCGAGCCCTAAATGCGACAATTTTGCTTGTTGACGAAGCCACCGAGGTGGAAATGGGACCTCATCAATCAAGATGATTTGCATTTGATTCACTCAAGTGAATATTAATAATTTTAGTGCATTGTTGAAGCGTGTATCGTTCCATTTATATTAAAAAAGTAGTTTCTACTTGTTAAATATTAAAAAATGACAGCTTTAAAAGTATAATCTACCGAAATAGCGGGCTATTCAAAATAACATCTCTTATTGGAAAACCCTGTGTATAATTTAAACATTAATACAACAATACTTTCTACCATTATTTGGTAATCGCTGACCCACGCCCGACCTGTCACAACCAATCCCCGAATTACAAAGCGATATCCTAGTTACCTCGATTGTTAGGGGTATCTAGGATACCACCCATGTATACTACAGTTCCAGTTCAGAAATATACTCAGATTGCTAACATACAATTTTAAGAGACTTAAAATTTGTACAGTTTGTTTAATAAAATTATGCAACAATTTTTAAATCATTTTTTATTAAGTAAATTTTGAGGTGGGTCCAAATATATAATGTGGGACGGATTGTATCAGAGAATTTGAACAATTTTTCAAATTCCGAAGTTAATTTTTAAGTGCTGTGAAAGTTCTTTTCAAGTTCTGTTATTATTTCAGTTCCGTCGAGTAATCGGACTATAATGATGACAGAACTTCAATAGGACATTAAAAAAACTGGATAATGAATGTTGAAATTTGATGAAAAACATTTCTATGAAACAATCCAATCAATAAGTACGGGTTGTTTCGAAGAATTTGAACAATTCATCAAACTTCAACATTTATTTCAAGTTCTGGGAAAGATTTTTCTAGTTCTGTTTTTATTTCAGTTCTCTCAAGCAACTAAAAAGTTTATTTTTATGAGTTGTTAAAATTCTGTGAAACAATTCATCCTTGGTCATTGTGAACTGAAGTTTGTTCTTGAAGACAATGTTAGCGATTCGCGAAAATTTGAAATAGAAAATATGAAAAAGATAAGGTCGCATTTAGGACTTGAACCCAGGACCCTTACCTTCCCGAGGCACCGCTCTACCAACTGAGGTAGTGGAATCCTATCTCTTTCGGTCATATTTAACTGTATCATACTTCGAATAAGAACTATCAACATAATGTTCCATTCTTCACCGCACATTTTTATTGGCTGCTATCTTTTTTTATGGCGCTAGATTCCACTCTAATTGAATGTAATCTAGACAGTGTCTTGGATAAATATATCCTATTTTTATGTTAATGTGCGACATCTATTGACTTTCTGCAAGTGTAGGAGTTATATTTCATTTTTGGAATAATTTAATGAGTTAAACCTCAAATTATAATATTTAATTATTGAAGACAATATTACCGTTTCTTGAGCGAAAATTTGAAACTGAAAAATCAGAAAGAGATACGATCGTATCTAGGACATGAACTCAAGACCCTCGCCTTTCCGGGGCACCGCTCTAAACTAACTAACTAACTAACCATCACGCCGTTTCCCCGCAGGGGTAGGCAGAGAGGACGGACCGCCAAACAACTCGGTCTTGGCACACACTCCTTGCCTCACCGCTCTACCAACTGAGGTAATTTCAAATTTTGGCTTAAGAATCGCTAATTTTGTCTATAATAATTAAATATGGCAATTTGAGGTTATACTCATAAAATTATTTAAAAAAATATATGTTATTTGTTCGTTGGCATTCCCAATTGACTGATTCCCAGAAAAACACTCGAACCCGCCACTTAAGATTTGTAATGTTATGATTTAATGTATTAATTACCATTTTACTTGCCGAATGATCACAACTTGATCAAAGCTTAAACGGGTCGAAATTCGGCACTATCAAATAAAATCTCAAAATTTTAAATTACGCCCTACCCTCGATTGCTTTTATCTTTACCAAATAATTTTCGAATTCCAAGTCATATTTACCATCCAAGTTATTTATATCAGTAAATAAGATAAAATTTGACAAATAAGTAAATATAAACTTTCCAAACGAATTTCGTAAGAAATTTACTTGAAAAATTTACTTATTGAGTTTTTTCAATCATCCAAATTGAACATTGAATATTGAATATTTAATATTTATAAATATTTAATATTTATTAATATTTAATATTTAACATCTAAGTTGAACATTGAATATTTACAAATGAGAAAATTTTCCAGTCGATAGAACTTTTTCGCTCACTGGAAATAACATTCATTCAGAAATATTTATAATAATATAATCTTGACAACTTGAAGGCGTTTAAAAGAGCTTATTCTTCTACATATGATGGAAGAGAGTTGTCGGTGGAGGTCACAGACCAAAGAATCCATGATGATGGTCAAAGTCATAAGGTCATTCAGCCAGTCGATGGCATTGGAGGCCACTTGATTCCGCGGAAACCTCGAAGGGGACATTCTTCTGCTTTACGCTCTGTGGTTTGTATTTGTCTACAATTACAGAATTCAGAATCCCTGAGGACCCATTTATGCATCGCACACAAATAGTGACTATGACTTCATCGTGTACAGTTTAGTAAGAACCCTAACAGTTTATTAGTTGGCTTCACTCACAAAAAGGTGTCCACTGTCCATATTGACTACAAGAAACGCCAGGAATATTTCAAATCAGAAACATTCGGGACGGGTTTCGCAAAATTTGAAGTTCTGTGAAAGTTTAATTAAAGTTCTGTTATTATTTCATAACTGGTCGATTGTTTGGCGTCTTTGCATAAAAACAGAACTTGAAAAGGACTTTAACAGAACCCGATTATTAACTTTGAAATTTGATGAAATGGACAAATTTTGTGAAACTTCTGACTTTTAATGAAGTTCCTGACAAAAATGACGACAAAAATCTTTTCAGAATTATAATTTAAATAATCATTTAGAATTTTTCCTCTTGGCCAAACTCATCAAAGTCAATACCAACCACCATCTACTAAGAAACCCCAAACTTTCCATATTCCTTTCCAAAAAACCAACTTAACCTTCTCCCAATCTTTTATGTGTATGTGTCAACTATATATGACATCCAATGTAATAGCAAGATTCTGGACATAGTTTGCGAACTTCAGAACTAAATTTATAGAAGCTCTTCTTTTCACTTGACTTCACTTGACCCAAACTTTACTGTCTCTTACTTGGTTGTAATGAATGGAATGGAATTGTAAAAGGGATGAACAGAGGAGCGTTGAAAATTCCTAACGATTTCAAAAGCAACGTTTTGATCTTGAATAATGCTATATATCCAGGACGATACTGAGAGTATCTACACTCTGGAAGTACACATTGTTTATTTGTATTCATGAAAAGTGATATTTTATTATTTTGATTCGGTTCGACCACGAAGTTTGCCAGAGTGACTGAAACGAAATTTCGCCTTTGTCTAGAAGGATTCTTGAAGAATGAGACATTCACTAATTATTTCATTAAAGGACTTTATCTAAACAGCTTGAATAAAGTCTTGAAATAATGATTATTTTCTAAGATCAATCGGCAAATAAAGCTTTTATTTTCCTCGCTTAAACACGACAAAACTCTTTAACTATCTCGGACCAACTTCCCTTAATTTCCGAGTAAATAGTCGAAAGTGCTTGGGGCCCGGTTTATCAAAAAGATTTAATACTTAATTAACTTTATTATTAGAATTAACTCGGTTCTAAATGTTTTATTAACTTGCTACTGATTTGTATACTTTAGGCTCTGTATTAGAAACAATGGAACGAGAGGCATTGTGCGAAACTTATCAACACAGACTAAAGTAAAGTACGTTGTAACAGTGTTTTTTTTTTTAATTTTGATATTCTTATTTCGATAAGGATGTTAATGGTTACATTATTTTAGAAAAAGAAATTTCGCATTGCCCCAGTGTATAAGCACGATCCATATAGTTATACAATTACAGGCGCTATTGGTTACTAATATCGTTGGTGCGCTTGGTTCCACTATTAGCACTGGTGCGCTAGTACCGGATTTGGTAGTTTCGGGTATTTTTCTGTTATTCCGATAAAGCGTTGGGGGCTTTGGGGGTTAGTGGAGGTCAAAAAGTGGAACCGAGTTTTTGCTTCATGTCTCTTTTAAATAATATAAATCAGTTAAGATTTCAGGTCACTTCGGTAAATAAAAACAGACTCCGGTTTATAAATATTCGTCTGGGTTTATTTACAGTGGAAACAATTTACGTGAAGACTTGTAATTTTTTAATCTCTACTGGTAAAGGACGGCTCGGTAGTTCTGAAGGAACTGCTTTGCCCTGCGTATGAAGTAGAAGGAAGGAGTTTTAGGGGAGTTTATTGTGTTCATTAAAAAGGGATGAAATCAATAAAAGAACAAAGATTTGACACAATTTTTATTTACAGTGAAGCCCTGAAGTAGCACCCTACTTTATCATACAAACAAAATAAAAACTGCTTTATCAGAAAACCAGTGAAAAACAGATAAGATAACAGGGTTCAGTCAAGTTCCAAACCTAATAACTTAAGATTTACGCCATAGAGGGCAATAATAGTACCTAGCCACCATTTAAGCCTAATTGCATCAATGGCATAATTGCAATTTTACCTAATTGCATCAATGGCATAATCAAGCTTTAGTAAAGCCAAGTCAAAAGTTGGAATGACAGATATGTTTTAGTGGTTATTGCACAAAAAACCCAACTATCCGGAGCCAATGGGACTATCACATCCCCGATTGTATTATATTCAAGCAGAAATGAGGGATAAGTATGGGGAAAGCATCGTGGAAGAGGGAATTAAAATTCGAAGGGGCATTGTTTTTTAATCCAACAAAAACATTGAAAAAATGCGCACATGATATTAAACCAATAATTTTAAGTCTACTTATTCTCCAGAAAAAAGTAACACCAAACATGATGGCCTGTCTTAGATTACTTCCACCTAAGAATGACCACATAATATGCTCTCCGTCTAGTAAATTATAAGTAGTTAAACTAAGCAAGGCTTAATTTCTAAACATTGGCCTTTGACAAAGGTATCTTAGAATGACAACAGCTTTACGAAATTATTAATTACAATCAAAATGTTGGGTTTTGTTATATGAAATGTTTGTCAGGGAGTTTGGGACCCCACAGGGTATTGTATTACTCCGTTGCGAAGCAAAACGGGTTGATTATTTGGAATTCGCACGAGATTGTACATAGTTTATTTGCATGAGATTGTACATAGTTAATTTGCATGAAATATAATACTTCTGTCCATGGATGTATGTAACCAACGAAAAGATATACCATATAAGTGGGCATAATTTAAAGGCATGTTTGCATGGCATGCATAGACGATCGATAAATCCAACACGAAATTGACGAAATCCTTCATCTATGATCAGTTAGCGATATTTGCGAGCACCGTCAGAATATGATTCTAACCCCCGAGGTGTTTCAATTTTGTTTATGAGTAGAGAATATGAAGGAAAGAACTTGGGTCTGGAAGAAATGCTTTTGAATCATTCACATCTGACCTGTTGAACACTAGAACGAGTCATAAAATTAACTCGTTCTCATGTGATAAAAGTCAACCGTGTACAAAAGTTGGGCGCGCGTTTCACGTGATCTCTGACTGCACTGGTGCCGAATGGATCGACGCTAGTTCGTTAAAGCATCTGCCATTGACATACCGGTAGAACAAGTATAGTATTCTAACCTGACGTCTTTGTTCCAATGATTGCAATACGTTTGTTACGATAAGTTTGTTGGTTAATTCTTTAAACACATTACGCTATATTATGTGGGCATAATTTGGGCGTCGTATGGGATCTGTCACTTTGACAGATGACAGCCGCGTAATTACAGCGCTCCGTAAGTGGAACTGACCCCTTCTCCTGCCGTAGATAGGAGAGGGGGTCGCATAATTTTCAAATATCGCCTGGCTAGCAGATCACAGCGCATATCGTCGCCACGCCCACACTTATAACACATCACCTTTTTAGGTGTGACAGGTCTGTGTGGAATTGTATGGCGAGCAAAATGGAGTTGTATAAAATGGTTTGAACTTGTTGCTTAATCTGTCACCCCTTTGTCTTTCAAATGGACACGTCCGTTTCTGCATACTCATTGGATTTTCAAAATTCTTTTTTAAAAATTTATATTGTTTTTAACAATGCTGTCCGCTTTTCTGTAGATATTCTTAACGCTGCATAAAACCAACCTTTTTCCACTAAATTAATTAGCCTGTAACAAAAAACAGGTGATAAAAGAATCCTAAAACTTTGGCGACCCGTCGGCAACGGACAAACTTTTGGGAACATATTATCACTTAAGCGTCTGCTCCCTTTTAATTTAGTGAATACAAATATTCCTCCACTTAGCGCCAACTTTTTCATCAATTAACTCAAGTGATTAAATATAGACTAAGTGAGTTTGTGGAACTGGCAGATTCAGCGCGCGAAAGCTTTATATTCTGTACTATGATGGTAGTTACCTATTATTTCTGAAAATATACTGTGTCCGGAAATTTGTAATACAAGTGAGTAACTAATGAATGTAAATTAAATTTGAAAAGTCAATTGAAGCTGTATAACTTTTTTTTTTGAGCTTTGGTTTTTACGTCAAATTTGAAACAAATCAGTCCGTACGGGGAAAAATAACCTGTTTAATATATTTTAAAATGAGCAGAACCTTATACCCACCTACAGAAGTTTTTTAAGCCTTTAGTTACCGTAAAAAGATATTAGTTTTAAAAATTTTATAGTCAGACGGAATAAGTATATTTTAGGATTCTCTGTGTAATGGGAAAGAAACGAATCAACCGTAAACAGCGCGAACCTATATACAGATTCACCAGTTTTCCGCTTGAACTACGAGTTTCAGGACGCCGTGTATAAATAATTGTGAACTTTAGTTAATTTTAAACAAGTTGTGGTGAAGCAAGTTCGAACCCGAGTAAAATTATACATTTAATGTTATGAATTTAACTAAATTAAAGATGCCATTTAATACATTTAAATTTTAAACAGTGATGCTGAAGAAGTTATTAAATTAAAGTAACTTTTTGAAAATTCTATTTATAACCGGCGTCGCGAACTTTGTAGTATGTACAACCATTTGACAGTGATTTTTCACTAACCTCACTTTTGTCACTGCATTATCTTAAAACGGCAAATGATTCCTCATTAACCTCACTTCGGTCACTGCATCATCTTAAAATGCTCATTTACTTCGTCTGTTGATTACTTTGCGTTTCATTACAATAAAACTCTGATTTTTTAAAATATATTTCTACTTAAGTATTTAAATCTAATAAATAATTAAGGAACAGTGTAGATTTTACTAGTAATACCATAGTGAAAATCAACCAGTCGGAATCGAAACATTGCTTGAAATGTACCCGCAGAGTCAATTTGTTCGGTTTTGGCAAAGACATATGAATATTAGTAGACCTGCCCTAAGTGATTAAAAGCGTATTATCCCCACTCCCCATACCGGTTCCATTAGAGCCGGCTGTGCTCGCGTATGGCCTCAAGTGAATTTAGAAAACGTGACGTCATCATTCTTGTGCGAACTAGCGTCGAGCTATGGTCGAGGCATCATCGGTTCATTCATCGGCTTGTGGTATGAAAACTTGTAAAAATAGATGTGAAAAAGAGAATAAACCCAATTTTCGTATTACATTCCATATATAAGCATTATTTTACTTTATTTTAAGCATATTCCCATCGTATAATATGGATCAGTTGTAGAAACATATACTATCACATCGAGATACGTCTGGACGCGAAACACAAAGCTGGTTGGTTGCTGGGAAGTAAATTATGAACATTTATAAAAGTGTCTTAACTAAATACGTAAACGAAATATTCGACTCTGAAAATAGAAAAAAATTATTTTGTCGAATTTGGACTATGCAAATTTGTTCATAACGTGGCGAGTAATTTGCGCTCCCATGTAAAAATTTCTATTCATTCAAAAGCAGATTTTACTTTTAAGAACTAAATGGTGATATTATAATGCGAGATGCCTATATACTGTCAGATTGATTTATTGACGAATCACAGTCAGCTTTACCCCCTTCGTTCTTCAACAGTTGATTTTACCCCTCATCTTTAATTTCTAGTCTATATATTCATATGTCTGTGGGTTTTGGGAACAAACGGCTAGGACCCGTTGAGTAAATTTTTTCACTTTTTTTAACATTTCATGTTGTCTCATATTAATCGTTTTGTCTCCCTCGCCCTCATAGTAATAAATACGAACTTTTAAAATAATAGAATTTTTAAAATTATTTTCATGTGAAATGACAAAAAAAATTAGTGGCTGTAATATTTAGAATTCATTTATCTAATAAAATATGTGTGTTTTTACTATAAGTAATTTAAGTTGAGTGTTTAGACAAAAAAACGTAAGGCGTACCGTTTGAATTCAAAATAATAATTTTTCAAGAGTTATACGTTCATTTCTAATAATAAAATTTCTCAAATAAAAAAAATTGTTTTAATTTTCATTAGTTTTCGGATAACCTTTAGAAATATTCCATTTGTAGCGGTTTCGTCACCGCTCCTAGGGTCATCATATCATAACCAGACTGCACGAGTTAAAAAGCTGAGACAGCAATCAATCTTACGAAATTTCAATAAAAATATCGGTACCGCGATACGTAAAACTGCTGATAAGAGTGTTTGCATACAGGGTGATGCAAACGCTCATACAATGAACTGAGTCAGCGGTCCTGAGGGTTCGACGTCCAGACGCTGCTCCAACCCGTGGCAGACGAGAACAAAGGAATCAGCAGCTATATAAGCGGTGGAGGACCGAAGTACATCATCATTCCACATCGTTCCACTCAACAAGTTCGACGCGACATCATCCCACTCGAGAAGTCCGACTCGGCGTTCCGGAGGAATCGTCCATTATGGCCGGTTCCCCCCGCGTCACGCTTCGATACTTCTTCACCTTAACGCCCTGGCCCAGGCTATCATTCCTGGCCAGCGCTAACCTCACGCACCTAGACCCTGCGACCAGCTCATCGCCGTCTGCGCCTCGGCTCCGCGACCATCGTCGTTAGCCTGTACCTCCCGCTCATCTGCCGACCAGGTCCATCGCACCTTCGGCTACCTCGTTCACCCGGAAGACTCCTCGCCTTCATCAGTGCTGAACAAGTCCACGAGTCCGATCTCCATCAATGCGGTGTCAACCCACTGACCCGCATCTCGACCATTCTACCGCAGTCATCGCCGTCTACGCCTGGTGTCATCATCATCATCGACCCAGAGCTATCTCCCAACTGCGCAACTCAACTGATGTATTAGGAGCGGTGCAGCCAAGACTATACTAGATCCGTTAGCCAAGGCACAAAAAGCTGTAATAAGAGTGATGGATAAAAAACCTTATATGTATCCATCGACACTCTTATTTAAGGAAACAAAATTATTAGATGTTAGACAGATTTATATACATGCTCTCATTATGTACTTTACGAACAATCCCAAGCTTCATAGTCTTGTTGATCACAGCTACACGACAAGACTAAGATCAGAATAAAGGATGATAGTACCAAAAATGAACACATCGTTTGGACAACGTTTCCATATATTTCTGGCTCTTAAGGTGTATAATAGGTTCAAGCAGCAATGCAGTAAGATTAAAACAGGCCCTCTTCAAAAGAAAATAACCGTATGGCTCATAGAATGTGGCAGAATGAAATCGGAAAGCTTCCTGAATGAAATCACTGTCTGACTGAAGAAAGACCATTTAGTGAATTCATTCCGACTTTATCCATACTATCGCATATATATTTATTATTTTTGTTTTTGTTTTACCATTTGTATAACGATATATGGACAACATTGTATATTTGTGTTTATATTTTATTTTATATGTTTTTTTATATTTTCATATTTATTACCACCATAATACGGGCATTTGCCTAGTTTGGGGTATTAATAAAAAATAAAATAAATAAATTATTCTGACTCACAATAAACGCTGTGACAACAACAACATCATATTTTATTGTCTCACTACCAATTCCCATACATTAATCTTGATTTTATTTAGAAGCGGAAATACTCACCAAATCTCCGACTGCTTCAATGAGAAATATAACGGTCAAAATGTCAGAGACCTGAAGGGTTAAATGAATTAATAACGTTATTTTAAATAATAAAAAAAACACTTAAGGCGAATCGTAATGCTAAATCACTATTTTTAATTAGCTTTATAACGAATTGGTGTACATTATAAATTCCAAAAATATGCTTTGAAGGTTTTCCTATCGTTTTGCTTAAGGAGAATAAAAAAAAAATGAATTACTCAATAAAAAATATATGCGTAACATACTAAAAAAAATATTTTTCCAAAAGAAATGTATGAACGCGTAAAGGAAACAACTTTTAAAAAACGCAGTATTATAGCTAAGATTATCTGTGACAGTTTCACTAGATTTTGTTTTCTTATAAAATTATTTACAAAATAAATAAAAACCAGTTTTGTGCTTGAAATCGAACGTTTCTATATCCCGTTTGTCAAGCGATTTTAATGACCTATTACCTACAATATAAGGTTAACCAAGAATATACACATTTTTGGCTTGTAGTTCCCTCTTAAGACTCAAATGGTGTTCTTCAAATTAAACTTAATAACAATAAAATAAATAACATTATAATATGAAAACTAAATATTATATAGTGTGCGCCTTTTTTGAGTTTCTTCGGTATTTATTTACACCATCAAACAAGTTGGTCCACTAATTAATAATAGATATTATGTCAATATTAATTAGTGGACCAACTTGTTTGATGGTGTAAATGAATACCTCATAAGGGAAGGGTTGATGTGTAATATAAAGGAAACCACGGATTATTATTTTGTGAATTAAAGATTCATATTACTATTGAAGCATTTTGAAGCTGGTAGACGTTATGGCCCCAACTGCGACGGGTGAGTAATTTTTTTCTCCTATAATCCAACTAGGGCATATCTAATGTTCTAGAAGCCCACATGTAAATTGTTGAGGAAAACTGTCCATCGAATTTGGCGGATGCCTAGAAATCAATTGACCCATATAATATAATTGCAGTTGACATAGTTTCTGGACTGGGCCTTCGATTGCGTTGTAGTGAGAGTATCCAAGCAGCACCGTCTAACACCAACTCATACAGTGGAGTTGCAGTTTTACGTCACCAATATCATTAATCAGTCACTCCTGACATATATCACACACCACGGTTATGCACAATACATAACATGAAGTTAGGTTAGGTTAACCTAAGTAAGTAATATTATAAAACCCACTTAACTGTATAAATCCACGTTTAATGTGTAAAACCCACTGAAAGTGTATAATATATTGCGATTAAGTCACATATATCTGGGTTCGCAGCCAAGGAAGATCAAACTGTTAAACATTTGTCTGTTTTATTGGACAGAATGATTTGCTATGGGTCTATAAATACACCTTTGCCAGGGAAGCCCCTTATGTATAGCTTATTTGTGACTGGATACCAATAAACTTCCATACATTTTGTTCAATTTAGCAATACCGTTTGTTATGGGATTCTTATTTATGGGTAATTGTACGGAATGGGATAAATCGAACGATATACCTGGAGGATTACTGAGAAATAAAATATTTATAAAGTCTATTAGATATTGTTATTTTGATTTTCTACCGACATATAAAAAAAATTATTTGTGTATATTTTTTATTTTTATTTAAATGAAATAAAAATCTTCCTGTACGCCCACATTTAATCAAAAAATATCGACATGTTTCAAAACCAATAGTTTCTTTGTCAGGATAAACGTAATATATAAATTTTCGTTTCTTACATAAATGCAATAATTACGCATTAGTATAATAATAATTAATTTATCACAGCTCATTGTTACATTTTTATCTACTTATTTGTCTATACTTTTATACTTTAAGAATTTGTCGAGGTTGACTCCTGTTCCTGAGAGAGAAGGTACAATCATCGATTAAACCATACAATATATTGATAATTTTTCGTTTTAAAATACTCTATCCTATAATTAGAAAAAAAAATTTTACGAGTTGTTTTTTTTAATTTTTTTCATTTATTTGAAATCACTAGACGTAATAATATCGCTTAATTTATTTTTTTCCTGTATCGTTTTTATAAAAGGATTTTTTTGTAAATTATTCGACTGTGATTATTATTTTAACCTTAATTTTAGTCTTAATATTATTCCTGTACCAATAGAAAATAATTATTAAATTTTTGTTTCATTTAAATGTTTTTTTATTTGAGAAAAATCAGATACAGAAATAAACGAGACAGTAAAAACATAAATTGGATAACTCCATTTGTATCCTAACTATTTCTCACAGATTAACATAACAGCTGATGAAAATAATAATAAGCTAACATTTTTAACAAAAATTGAAGAGGAAAAAATGTACATATGTAAATAAGACAATTATGTTTTCTAGACAAATGGGAATACACAATATCTATAGTTAAATGCTTACAAATTATTTTTAGAGAATATTGGGAACGACCTTAACATTGTCGGAAGATCCTTACAGGCTGTAAGAGAGGTATTTGACCCTTTGGAGACTGCAGCAAGAGAGGTGGGCTTGCAAATCAATGAGAACAAAACTAAAATCATGATGCAAACCAGAACCCCACACCGCAGAATAAAAGATAAAGTGAATTTTAAAAACTCCTATAACTTTGAAGTGGTCGAAGAGTTTGCCTACCTGGGCTCCATCATAACGCAGGACAACGAAAACCCAGTAGAAGTAAGAAAGCGCATCACAGCCGCTAACAACACTTACTTCGCGTTGCTGCCAGTGTTCAAATCCCGAAACGTCCATAGGAAAACCAAAATAACCCTGTATAAAACAATTATTAGAACGGTATTGGCCTATGGATGTGAGGCGGGAACACTGACAGCAAAGTCTGCGGAACGGCTGGACACCTTCGAAAGAAAGGTACTTCGAAGAATCTTAGGAGCGGTGCGAGAGGGAGAGGCATGGAGAATCCGCCACAATAAGGAGCTATATGACATCTACCAAGCTCCCAGACTCTCCACTCATTTACGGCTCCAAAGACTAAGATGGGCCGGACATGTGCACCGAATGCCAAGCACACGTATACCAAAGAAGGTTCTAACAGGACACCCGGGAGGCAAACGAAAGGCGGGCAGACCTAGGCTGAGATGGGAGGACGATGTCAGGAAAGATGCCAGAGGACTACTCCATGTTGCAGATTGGAAGACGACGGCCGAGGACAGAGGGCGGTGGAGGCTCGTGTTAAAGGAGGCCAAGGCTCGAAATGGGCTGTAGCGCCATTGAAGAAGAATTGGGAAAATATCAACTAATTCAAAAATGTTGTTAAACTTAAAAATGAGAATGTACATAATGTATGTTTTTGTTTTGTATTTTTTTTGCTAAAATTACTGTATGGACGAAAAAATATGTCAGAATTCTTCAGGTTTTGATTTTGACAATGTACTCATTCTTCTGATTGGATCCCCGACACCATCATTTGTGTGCGACCGGCTAATGTGGAATAAGTCGTTAAACATCTTTGTTCTGGGTTGTATTTTAAAGTTTATTAGCTTAAGTAAAACAGGACAGTCGATAATGTTATTGCAGACTTTATACAGGGTCATGATATCAAGGTCTGTTGGTCGGTTTGAGAGAGTGGAGATGTTATATTTCGATAGCATATTTATGTATCTTTGTTTAGATGTGCTCATTGTGCGAAATTTCTTTTGTATGCTTTCAATATTGTCTTTATAAACACCGTAAAGTGTAGTCCTTACGGAGGAGCAATATTCAAGTTGAGAACGGACAAGCGTATAGTACCTGCCGAATCAAAATAACACACAGTAAAAGTGATCCTTTAAAAATTCTGTTTAATTGTGTGTATTAGCAAACAATACAATCCGAAACAGTAGCGAGATTCATTGCAGTGCTTGTATAAATTGTGATATGATTTTTTTTCATTGAAGTGAGATTATCCGAGTTAATTTCAAATAATGAACTTTTGCGAAATAGTGACAGTGAAATTGATATATAACTAAGCTATGTAAAACTCCTGTGATCGGTCAACACCATCGCCATCTTTTCAACACCAACCATACAGCTTTCTTCGGCTTGCTTGCTCTCAGGATAAACAGAACGCGCTTGCTCATTATATTATTTATGCTGAACAAACTGCTAGGGTGACCATGAGTTGAGCAAGATAATCTAAACACAATAACAAGGTCCAATAACCAAATTAATACTTCACTGAAGACCAGAAGATGTTTTTATTTTCAAAATTTCAAGATAAAAAACTAGAAACTTAAATACTTGAAAATATTGATAAAAAAAAGTTGGAATTTCAAAAAACAACCATTTTATTGTCAAAAATATGATGATATAATTACTAGCTTAGACTCCATGAATAAGTTTAAATGAGAAGTTTGGAGCTAAGCTAATGATTTGAAAACTAAAGTCAAACTATTAAGCATCTGGAAACTAAACTGGCTTGCTTATAACAGTCGAACATTGATGACTGTATTGAAATAACAGAAATTGAAGAAAAGTCTGACGAACATCCCAAAATAACTGCCATAAAACTAATAGAAAATGCAAATCTCAAAATAAGTTCAGATGATATTACCTCGGCAATAAGACAATATGACAGAAGACCAGGTCATGCGAAAAAAATTATCCTAAAAAATAGAAATCCAGAAACAAGAGTAAATTTATTAGCAAACAAGAAGGTGATTTCAAACCGCTAGAAAATGAAATTCCTAGGAGAGTCTTTAACTCGCCATTTGAAGGAACTACTTCGGAAAGCCAAAATGAAGGGAAAGGCCACTATGACAAGACTGTCATAACAAAATGTTAATTTTGAAACAAAAAATGTTTAATTATTAAAATATATATATTTAATTGTTAAAATATATTGTTTGTGTTTTTTTCTCACCTTTGTCCTTACTTTATTTCCATATGTATTTAATTTTTTCTTCTACATTTCATTTTTTTATTTATTAATTTTCGGGAAATCGACAGTTCACATTTATTTCAGTTTGTACATAAGTATTATATATCCAAAATAAAACCAATTATGGATTTCCTCATATTTGAATTATTATTGTTCTTTCACACTATTGGAAAAATATGTTATTTCACATGATCACCCTACATGTTTACAACATCATTGAAATAGGTTCCTTCAGCTTAGTAGGTACTCATTATTCATTCAACAATATTGCTCTTTCAATATGCATATTATTTTGTGTTATTTTTATTATTTTGTAAAAATATTAACCTCGACACTGGCTAATTCTAGTGAGGTTAGTACTTAAAATGTAAACAGTGATACCTGACGCAAAGAAACAATAAGTATACAAATAGTAAAGGAGAAGGTAGGTTTCAGAGTTTCAAAATACACGGCTATTTCTGATAACAAAGCCTTGCATGCAATAAGGTTTATTCACAATATTCTCAATGTACTCATTGAAATGAAGTTTGAAATCAAAAACACGCCTTGGTCTCTTATACAATATACGCATTCCAGTGAATAGTTTCCAATATAATAATTGTGTATGACAGCATTCTGATTTTCAGTAAACCTTATTTGTTAACATTTGTTGTAATTCAGATGAATTTTGTATTTTAAATATTTTTAAATCATCATCGTACACGACCCGAGCTAGCTTTGCAAGTAGGGAAAATCAATAAAATGTTACTTTTTTTCTCCTTAAAATATCTATATATTCATTAAATAAATTTGTGTATGGCAAAGCGTGTTTATCATTTAGTAAAGAGTTAATTGATTTTTATTCGAATAACAATAATCTGCAAACAAAACGCAAAAGAAAGAGGCAGAGCCAGGTAAGCGGTTTTTAGGTGACATTTTACAATCAGAACAATGGAGCTAACGATCTGTCACTGAGGTCATGTAATTTAATACCCTTTGGTTATCTTTTCGCAAACAAAAGGTCAAATTAAAATCTGGTAAAAACTGTGTAAAAGTAAACCTTCAATATTATTTTTTCCTGGAATACTAAGAGTAAAAATTACATATTTCAACATTGAACTTTCCGATAGCCTTAAAAAACATAGAAAACCTTAAACTAGACCAATCGTTTAGTGGAAATCTATTCATTCCACTGAAAAGATATTTATAGTAACCGATAGAAGCATGTTTTGGGCATATTTTAATGTGTGGAGTAAGCTCAATTTGTCCTTTCTTCTGGTGGAATCGATTCAAAATTTAAAATACCATAGTTCTTTGCGAAACAAATAATCAACGATATATATTTAAACAATACAATTACTTTGTATCATCCCTGTAAACTCACACCCTCCACCACCTCCTACAAATAATTTTAAAAATACTATTCGGATGATTTGTATAGCGCCGTTTTTGTGCAAAATCACATCAAGAGCGCTGTAAATGTCGTTTAAATAATATTTTGGAAAAAAATTATACCAGTCCGAAGATGGCTATAATAAACTGAAACCGATAATGGTAAAAAATAAAATAGGTGGAAAAAAGACATGATTTCAGATTTTTATACATATAATTTCAGCATAATAGTGAATTATTTTTGGAATATTATGCCGTGTGATTTGCAATCTGCCTTAATAATGAATTCTGTAATGTCATCTGAAACATTTGCTTAAGAAGGAGGTAGCGTAACCCGACATAATAACCTACAAATATATCACTGTAAGTGGAAAAACATTAAAATTGTATTTTATGTTGTATTAATGTCAATATATCATTGTAATGGAATTCCATCACCAATTGTGTGAATTTAAAATAGAAATAATTTATTTCTGGAAGTCAAAAATATTATAAAAACTGTACTTATACGACATCAGTTATTTTACAAATCAGTACTGATCACATTTCTAGGAATTGTTTGTTCAGTGTGTCATCCTTACCAGCCTGAAATATTACTCTAATAAAAATAATCATTTTTGGATTTCTGTTTTAATTTGAATTTGCTTTTATAATTTCGCTTTATTTGATCTGTTTTTAAGCTTCTGCGTCAAAGTGATTAAAGAAACGTTTTTAAATGCGCTTAACGACGGAATATTTTATGCTTTCAGAAATTTGTAAATACGAAATGATGGTGATCTAAATATGAACGATGGTTTATTTTGGTGGAATTATACGGGTTATTTTTCTGCCCGTAGATCAGTTTTGTGTCACGTATAAATTAGAAAATTTAATAAATAGAAATGAATATTTTTTATTATAAAAACAAATTGTACGATATTCATAAAATAAAATATTTTACAAGTCTATAAATACCATTAAATCCCCTGAAATATTGGCTTATAATTTTTTTCAAAGCCGTGCCTGTCTAGTTTTAAAAATGGACGCTTCATAGAATTAAAAAAGAAATCATGTTTTTTATGTAAGTGGGTTTACTAAGAAAAAATATATTTGAGTACATGCATGAATTGGGTCTACTGAATCGATTTTTAGATAATATGTTGCAAAATCATCGATTTAATTTGTTGTTCGCATTCCCGTATTTAATAAAATGTTTTTTTTTTGTATTTCAAGTGGGAAAACTTTTCAAATATTGTAGGATTGTTTGAAAATATACCAATTTAAATTCTTAATACGGTCAAGTTATTTAAATTTACGATTTTCATGACTAACTTATCCGTAGTTTCTTTGTGCTAATACGACTATTACAATATTTTTTTTTTTTACTTCATTTATTTTCATTTCTTTACATTTATTATACATAATAATAGACAGTAAATAATAACATAAGCGCTCCTGAGGTGATATCTCACAAAAGTGGCGCTATACAAATTGTCCAAATATTATTATTATTAATATATATTACCAAAATTGTATACACAAGAAATGAAAACCCACTAAGGCATTGCCTGAGTGTGGGTAATATAAAACCATTACTATATTTCAAGTACCTAAGTATAATATATATAAGGAGAAAAAGTTTTTTTTTGTTTATAGTTATTATAAAAGTAAAGAGAAAACATTATGTACAATAGTTTATACAGTTTCAGCAAGTGAGTTGTAGGAAGGATCAATGAATTTATATAAAAAGCGTTTCAATATCTGCGTCATTCAACCATAATTTTACCTCCTTAACATATTCTATTGTTTTATTTATCATTTGAGTTTGTAGTGGTAGAAGGTTAAATGTACGAGGACCAATGAAACTGCTATGTGTCTGCATTAATTTAGTATTTTTTTGGGGGGTGTAAAATATATTTATTATTAGTTCTTTTGCTCATTCTGTTTTCACATATTTTTAAATTATTTTTGTTTTTAAATAAATATTTCATTGTTTGTAATATAAATAATTTACGAATGCTAAATAATTTAGATTCTTTGTATAATAGGTCGGTCGAGAATGTTTTATTTTTGTTATATATGACTTTAATTATGTGTTTTTGAATTATTTGTAGGGGTTTAATAAATGTATCAGGTGCACCACCCCACCCTATTATGCCATAAGTGATTGCAGATTGCACCAGGGAGAAGTAGATCATTTTCAATTTTTCAGCGTTTAAAATTTCCTTGAGTCTGTAAAATATGTAGGTAAGATATCTTAGTTTAGAAGTGGTTTGATTAATATGTGATTTCCAATTTAGATTAATATCTATTGATACTCCTAAATATTTTATATTTTTGACATTAGCGAGTTCGTTGCACAGGAAGCACATTTCTTGATTGCAAGTTGTATTATGGATTCTAATTTTAAGGTTGTCTTTTGGTTTGTTTTTTATGTTTTCGTAAAAAGGTAAGTAAAATGTTTTGCTGTAGTTTAAGACAAGTTTGTTGTATTTTAACCATTTTGAAACAAGTGAAATACATTCAGTTGCTTTCGAAAAAGTTTCTGTCCAAATATTACCATCCACTATTATTGCCGTGTCATTGGCGTAAGAAACAATTTTACCAGGGATGACAAAATTACATAAATCATTTATATAAATTAAGAATAAAATCGGGCCAAGCACAGTTCCCTGCGGAACTCCGTTTTTTATCTGTGTCTCTGAACTATAATTATTCCCAATTTTTGTTTTTTGTGTTCTGTCTTTAAGATAGTTTGATAGTAGTTTTAGTGTGTCTTTTTTGAAGCCCAGTCGAGTTATTTTTTTAATGAGTAAATTATGATTAACGGTGTCGAAAGCTTTTCTTAAATCTAGGAATATGGCAAGACATTTCTTTTTTTTATCGATAGATGTGTAAATATTTTTTGTCAATTCATATATGGCATCCTCAGTGCTTAGATCTTTACGAAAGCCGTATTGGTTTTTCGATAGAATTTTATATTTTTGTGTGTTCAATGACTATAGATTTGATGCATTTTTCGAATATTTTTGATAGGTTTGAAACAAGGGATATTGGTCTGTAATTGTCTAATTTATGCGTATCCCCAGATTTATGAATAGATATTATAGTGGAGATTTTAAATTGTTCTGGAAAATGACCATCTTTGAGGCATATATTAAAAATATGTTGTAATGGAGTTAAGACATGTTGTTTTATTTTTTTTAATGTATCACATGATAGTCCATCATTTCCCTTAGAGTTGGATGGTTTTAGGCTATCAATATATTTTTTTATTTCATTAAATGTAATAGGAGAAAAATATTCTATAGAGTTGATTGAATCATTATTAGAATCTAATTGAGGAGATGTCTCCATATAATCATCATTAACATTAATGCCGGAAGATTGAAGTACCTCGTCTACTATATTTGTAAAGAAGTTATTAAAACATTCTGCAATGGTCGATTTGTTAGTTATTATTTCATTATTTATTTTAACCTCATTTACAATATTTGAAGACATAATTTTTTTGTTGGCAATTTCATTTATAATATTCCAAGTTTTTTTAGTATTATTTTTAGCATTTTCAATTTGTTCACAATAGTATTTCTTTTTGCAGTTTCGTATCAGTCTATTTAGTAAATTTCGGTACATTAGATATTTTGTTTTTAGATAAGGCATTGTTCTGATATTATTATTTTGGCAATCCATTTGATATTTTAACATTTCTCTATACAATTTATCCCTTTGTTTAATTGATATAATTAATCCAATTGTAATCTAAGGTTTAATTTTTTTATATTTTTTGTTAGTGACAACTATTTTACTTTCACTTTTTAGAATATAATCTCTAAGAGTATTATAGAAATTCTCTAATGCTAAATGTGGATTTTCTATTGATATTACATTTTCCCAGTTTTCTGACTGAAGTAAAGAGTTTAGAGTTTTATAATCAATGTCTACTTTTTCTAGAGTTACGGAATTTCGGTTTAAAGGTGTATTTTTGAAATGGTGTCCATAATAATTATAATATTTGGATGATTTGTATAGCGCCGGTTTTAAATAACCTCAAAGGGGCTTTATAAATATATGATACATTTCTACAATTACCTATCTTATATCAAACTTAATTATCTTTGTCTTTCGACTTTATGTCTGGGTTAAATCTTCCCCACAGGAAAAACTAAGCCCTTCAACACACTTTTCTACAATTTTTTTTTTTTTTATAGCGAATACCTCACAAGAGTCCCAACTGCTCCCGTCTGGAGCCAGTGAGACTATAGCATCCCCAATTGGGGGATGTTGTGAGGCTGAAGGTAAGTGGGGAAGGGAAAGAGGAAGGTGGGGAAGTACCTGGCTATTCAGATCTAGTCACTAAACACGGCTAAAGCCATTTTGAGCAACGTTTCAATTCCGAATGGTGGTCTTACACCAGGGCGATACTGGTAGTATCTTCCACTCTGGAACGTGCCGCAAATATACTATATATTATTTTAATTAATTAATTGTGAAATAATACAAATTAATCAAATAAAATTTATTTGCGCACGCCGGGTTCGAACCCGCGACCTTCGGAATGGCAGTCCAATGCGTTACCACTGGACTATGCCGGCCGTCAAATGATAATTTAGTCAATCCACATTATGCAAGTGCATTATATAAGCATAATACATACAAAATAATACAAAAACAACACGTCAAATCACCAGAGATTAAATGGGAAAATAATTCACCGACTCAAGATATTTTCATATCAGAGGGTTCGGCTCGGCAGAACTTCTAATTTGACCTATAAATCCTACTGATCTCTCAATATAAATATTTAAAAAACCTTTCATAATCCTACATGTATTTAAAATGACTGATTTTTGCATTTTTACTAGTGAAACTATTATCAATGTGTGGCTAGCAAATTGCATCTACCGGTTCGGCATTTGATTGATGAACGTGATGCTAGAATGTACATATTATGTTGTTATTATTATTTATTTAAATTTTATAAAGTCAGATAATATACATTACCATACTAACCTGGTAGGTAACTTGAGATTAACGGTGTGTGTTATTTATTAGAGAAATCTAGATACTAAATTAAAAGTGAAGGAGGAAAAAACAAATACCGCTGACTTGTTCCACATACGAGCCGACTTTGACATAAATCCAACATCATCTGTGAACGGGTGTTCCGCTTGTAACCTCGAATTTCTCGCACGTGCACGGGTGCACGGGATATCAAATTTGCTAGCTCATTAGAGCAGGCACCATTAATATACCTGTAGAACAGACTCAGCGTGCCCTTATTGTTTCTGAGCGATAGAGATGGCATTAGGTCAGTTAATAATGGATTGTTAATCAGACCGACCGCCCTTATTTACGCATACAAGTAGCTTTAACAAGTATTGTGGGGCTCCAGCCCAGAGATGGCTTCTTAATTCAAACGAGATGGTGGAGGATAAATTCTTCCGAGGGTAGAACCATAAAATTATATCGCAGACCTACCGAGTTGCGGAGTGGTGATGTAAAAAAATTGTTACTGCAACTTACGCACGCAGGTTGGTATTCTACATTATTTCGACAAAATATAATTAGCAAATCGTCAAATTTTAGAATTAAATGTAGTTGGTGTTGCTTTTCGGACATTTGTTCCGATAGTCTTTGGTTTGGTCTTCCATGCCATATCTCAACCATTTCTAATATCTATGGTAATAACTGTATTACAGATTAATTAAACACATATGTCCAAGAGCGCAATCTGTATATTAACAATAATTGATTTTAGATCAGATTGACCACTATTCTCTCCACAAAATGAAGCAGGCTGCTCTAATTAATATATTGGCTCTATCCCAAGAGTGGGACAAATTAAATCATCGGGCGTACTTGGAAACTGTACATAGCTAACAGCTGGTCGCTATTCCATTTATCGAATGGAAAAAACTTCACGGAATCTGTATTTTCTAGAAGCTCAAACGAATCCCGATACTTGATCGGGTCTGAGATTCTGATTTCAAGGGCACTTCAAGCACTCAAAATTTTTAATATTCCAACACTACAAACGATTTATCTTATAAATTGTGTACAGGTAGTTAGGAGAATGTCTAACGTTTGCATTGAATAAAATACTTACATTTTCAACTCACACTTTGTAAAATTATAATAAGGCAATATTGATTTTAACTTCTTATTTTATACGGGTTGCTTGGAAAATGCCAAAGATTTCGAGTTATAAAATTCTGTAAATATCTTCCTTTAAATTCTGGAAGAAATATATAATGGAGTTTTATCTACAACGCTCGAAAAAAACCTTCGTTGGTTTGCTATAAACTGCACCTATTACAAATATTTTGGTAAGTATTTCATAGATTTTCAAATAGTCATTTTTTAGTATTTCAATCGCTGAAAATTTTAACATTTTTCTGACTTCCCGTAGAGGCAATCTTCAATTAAATCATAACAATTGATAAATTTTTCAATCAAATGCAAGTCCAGATAAGTATTATTGACGGGCTTTAAAGTTTCTTAATCCATTTTAATTAAACTCTTTCATACGTTAAATTGAACAAAGAAAACATACATTCAATGTTTGTATCATACCTTTCACTCTGTCTTTAATAAATTTGAAGGTTTCTTTCAAATATGTCTTACTGTAGAAGAATGAAACATCTAATGTAAAAGTCCGGATAATATACATCTTGTTGCATATCATAATCAAAGTGAAATGAACGCATTGTTCATAGCAATTTGTCTTTTTACTATAAATATTATTTATATAAATACATATGTTCATAGATTTTATTTTATTTAGGCACATTTTTTGAACAATTTGTAACCTAATGATAATTTTGAGGCATAAAGATTTTACTAGAATATTCTGATCGTCACATTGTGAAATCGAGCAATTCATTTGTTCCATTTGAAAAAATCAAAATAAAATGTAATTTTCATTCCTGATTTCCCGGTATTTTTAAATTAAACTGTTCATGACGTTTTCCGGGAAATACGATTTAAATCGTTTCGATAAATTATTTACAGATAACATTTTTATATCAGGAGCGGAAAATTGATTTTTTTAAATTTCATGACCTGGATAAGGCTGACAGGATTTATTTTATAGTATAGTGTCAGTGACTGAGTTTTCATTGCGTCTGGGTCCCACAGGGGTGTTCAATTCCTCGGCTGGCTAAGTCTTCCATCACAACACAAGTCCTCCGACACAAATAGTCCTGTCAGTGACTGAGTTTGCATCAGGTCTGGGTCCCACAGGGGTGTTCAATTCCTCGGCTGGCTAAGTCTTCCATCACAACACAAGTCCTCCGACACAAATAGTCCTGTCAGTGACTGAGTTTGCATCGCGTCTGAGTCCCACAGGGGTGTTCAATTCCTCGGCTCGCTAAGTCTTCCATCACAACACAAGTCCTCCGACACAAACATCATTTATTTTAATGATTCAATAATATAGAAGCAACAATATGGAGCGGTAGATACTATCAGTATCGCCCTGGTGAAAGACAACCATTGAGAAAGCGAAAGTTTCTTGAATTGGCACCGTATTTAGTGAATTGATCTAAATAGACAGATACTTCCCGACCCTTCTCTTCCCAATCTTCTTCTCTCTCGCATCAGACTTATAACATAATATAACAGTTATATTAAACTTATCATAACATAAACCAATTGAAAATGCCATGGTCCACTGTCTCTGGACAGTCGGAAGCAGTTGAACTCTTGTGCTGTATGTAAGCACATAATCGAAAAATTCTGGAGGATCAGAAAAAAATTTTAAACACCTTGCAATTGCAGGTGCCTATTTTACATTTTTAAACTTCTATCACCAAATAAATTATGTTCAATACTAGTAGATTGGTAGATATGTTTCAAATCCGTCATTGGTCTAGAATATTTCAAACCGGGAAGATTAAATGAACATCGTGACAAAAATGAAATAAAATCTAATTAAAACAATAAATAACCATATAGAATGTTCCCTCTTGGCCACAATCAAAATCAATATAATCGTCTACTTGGAAATCCTGAAACTTTTCATATTCCTTTCAAAAGAACATACTTTACCGTCTTTCTCTTGTGTGAATGTGTCGACCATTAATATAACGCTCACTGTAGTGGCAAAATTCTGGAGAAATTTAGCGGTTGCTCCCAAAACTTCACAAAATCTCTTGTTTTAACTAGAATCAAACTTTGTTGTCGCTTGTTTTTGTTTTTGTTTTAATATATTTATAGTTTTATGTTTACATATTGTTGTAAAAGTACACCATTATTGTGTATTGTGTGCCAACATTAAAAAATTAAAATAAACAAAAAATAAAGTTTTATCTCCGCAATACTGTTGGAGTACTAAAAAGTAAATGGTCCCTTTTTGATAGAATAATACTTGTAGGGATCATTTAAACACGTGTTGTGAATACCTAATGAGGATCAAGAAAGATAATACACTCACCTTAGATAAATAAACCATGAAATTGGCAGCAAATGGAGAAAAGTTTTTATGGATGTAACTATTGTTTGGCTGGATTTGTGCTAGACTTCGCTGAACTATTAATCTTAACATTACACATAACCTCATATAAAGAGTTAATCATGCTTTATAGGTGCATTCTAATCAATACTACTTTCGACCAGCGACTGAAGCCCGGAACAGCTCAACGGAACTGCGCTCATACAAGTCATTTAGGTTTCGAAGCCCAAGTTGATAGGGTACAAATATGTCACTTATAATAATAGTAAGAAGCTAGGCCCTGCGGGCGGCTCTTAGTTGGGCTTCGCCCATTTTAAGTGATATTAACATCAGTTACATTTAATAGATAGATGTTAGGACATTCAAAGAGAGAGGGTGAGTATATATATATTGTTAAAACACGGAACAGGAAGAAGTTAATTAATAATAACATGCTAAATTTACGCATAATAAGAATAACAGTTTACATAATGAATTGTTTGAATAAATGAAATTTTAGGTATTTGTGATGGATTATTTCAAATGAAACACTATTATTGACTATATGTCTACAACTGATATTAACTGTTATCTTACCTAATATAATTAGCTCATAAGAGACTTGCAGTGCTTAAGTATGTGTTACAACCGTCAATGTCTATAAATTGAATCAATATCGTTTAGTTTGTCACAATTAAGGATAGATAACTTATATATAGATAACTTATAGATAGATTAATATAAGATAACAAAGTTGACTTAAATAATAGATTATTACATATTGATTAATTGTACCCGTGTTTATGAATAAAAGGAGGGTAATTGTACGATGAGATTAGCAGTCGGTTTAATTAAAAGGTGTTAATTACTCCGAGAGTACCTGGAGGACCTGCTGGTGGACGTGCGCTGCTCATCATATGCAGAAGTCAAAAGAGCCGCACAAGACAGGGAAGAATGGAAGAGGAGATTAGATAAAATTGCTGCAAACCAATCCCAGGATTGAAACCAGAGAGAGAACCAGAGAGAGAGAATTTTACTCCAACTGGTGGTAATTCTTTACCTACAACTGTTACTGTATCTTATAAAGTTTAAAGTTAGATTATATATACACCTTCATCAAGAGAGTAAAAATCTATATATAAAGGTAGATTATTACAATATAGCGCCCCTGAGGTGATATCTTACAAAAGCGGCGCTATGCAAATTGTCCAATAAATAAATAAATTTAATGTTTACATTTTATTGTGTATACACCGAAGTCAAAAATTAAATATAGATTGCAATTGGGAAAGAAGAAGTGGAAGGAGAGGGGAGGGGTAAGAGTAGGCTGGGTTTATAATAATTAGGAATTACAATATCGTTAGACGGGAAAGACCAGTTAAGTGGTAAAATATTTTAAAAAGAGTTTATAAAAAAAATCTTGTTAATTATATCTGCTTTTATATTAACATGTTTCCTCATTTCTAAAATTTCTAAATTATTTTTAGTGAAGTATTTTAAGACCTGAAAAAAACAAATAGCAGATAACCATATAACAAAATATTCATAAGACAATTAGCATTCAATAATGGTTATTCTAATAAATTGATAGTTAAATACTAAATAAAAAAATTTAAAATATTCTCTTTAAACGGTCTTTCTAAAGATAGAAATAAACAATGGCGTAGAATTCTGTTTGTGGATAACGATTCTTCTAAAATTATATATAAAAACAATCCTGGTACTATTCAACTGGCGTTTTACACTAATAACAATGAAGAAATATATTCTTAATAATAAAGAGAGCAAAATTCAAACAAAAAAATCAGGAGTTTAAGAACTCAATTGGGATGTTTGTAATTTTTTTTACAAAGGTAGAACCAATAGAAACTTTGAAGTCAGAACTAAAGAATATCGCAGGGCTCTAAATGGAAATAGTGAATCTGAGTTTGCAAATCATCTTTTGAATAATGATCAAACTTTCGATAAAAATTCAGGTCTTAAAATACTTCACTCAGGATATAAAGCATCGCAAATAAATAATTTTGAAATTTTAGAAATTAGAAAACATTTCAATATAAAATCAGATATAATTAATAAGCAAGAAAAATATAAATAGTAATGAAAAATGCCATTACAAAGTGATAAGCTTCCAGAAGAAATCTTCTTATTAAACGCTTGTTAATGGTAAGTAGTCAAGTATTGTGAGCTGCATATTTAAATATTCGCGCCAGTTATTTGGTTCGTTTTTATACCGCCAGAGGTGCGCTCTGTCGGCCATCTATAGCCGAGCGTATCAGCCATATTGAAGGAACGCGTGATTTTTTATAAACCTCAAACATAATCACGTAACTGTGGATAATTTTCATTGTAATGTAATTAATCCAATGGATTATGAACTTTTATAAACATATTTTCTTCGATATTATCCAAAAATTATATGAGCAGAAACGATGCTTTTGAAGAAATCTCGTATTATTATGAGGCGATCCTATTTTAGTATGAAATCGTGTCTTAATTTTCAAGTTAGCGGAATTTACCCGAAACAGACAATTTTAATTTGACCAATCAGAGGGCCTACATTGTCCAGACGCTAGGACAATAATGCTATCAGATTTTTACCACAATGTATGCAGGGGTAGTGCGATGCAATATATTCCATAATTGAAATAATATACATAATTTTACAAGCTAATTTAGATAAATTTTTTAAATGGTGCGAACAAAATATGTTATTTTTGAACATTGAGAAATGTCAAGTAATACGATTTTCCAGAACTCATTCTCATATCTTACATGAATATAATTTAAATAATGTTAAATTAACACCAGTATCACAAATTCGTGACTTGGGAGTTATATTCGAATCAAACTTAACATTCACAGCGCATATAGATGATATAACTAATAAGGCTTTAAAGATTCTTGGCTTCCTTTGTAGAACCCTAACTGATTTTAAGTCATTGGATTGCATGAAAACACTCTACATTTCACTAGTTAGAAGCCAAGTGGAATATAATTCACCTATTTGGTCTCCTTTCTATAAAGTACACTCTAACAAATTAGAACGGGTTCAACACAAATTTCTTAGGTACTTAAATTTCAAGCTTAAAATTCCAATAGAAAACATTAATTATGTAAATTTGATGAATGGACTTAATTTAATTACGCTGTCTGACAGAAGAACCATTTCAGACCTAATTTTATTATACAGAGTCATGAACAACCTTATTGACAGCCCTGCCATCGTTGCTGCTATTAAACTCTATGTACCGACAAGAAATACTAGACAAAATACAACATTCTTTTGCGACACATATAAAACCAACTATCAGTCAAACTCACTTACCAATAGGATTCATGATTTGGGCAACAAGTTTGGTGGTATTATAGATATATTCCATGATTCCCTTTATAATCTTAAATTCAAATTAAACCAACACTTTGTGGAATCATACAAATTATTGTAATAGATTTAACGATTAGATATGTTATTGTAATGTTTTATATTATATTTTGTTCTTTGTTATTGTTAAATATTATGTTGTTTAAAATGTTTCTTTACGCCATATTCTTCAAAAACTACTTGTATATTTTTTTAAAATTCTTCACTTTTATAACTCTTAGTATAAATTCTAACTCGATAACTTATGTAAAACTTATTTATAATCTATGTAAAAGCCCCTATGGGCGTATAACAACAACAATAAACAATAAACAATAAACAATAAACAATAAACAATAATTTGCATAATGAAAATAACAATAATACATAGGTGATTCCGATAGGCACAAAAAAGCGGAATTTAAGTTAATAAAGATAAAATATACACACAAAAATTAGTGTAAGCAGCCGTTTATGGAGGATATTCCCGTCTCCAGAGGGCCATCAGAGGGGACTCCATCCAGGTAACCATGGCAGTGATGATTTTGTTACTTGATTGGTGTAGTCTGCGCCATAAGTTTCTCATGTTATGGCGGAGAAGCGCTCTGAAAGAGTGTACTCGTCCCTCCAGGAACATTTCCGTGGCGCTGCAGTATGTCGGTAGGCGGAATAGTTGACGATAGGCATTATTGAAAGCAACTTTTAGCTTATGCTATTATTGTCTCCAGTACCCACAAGGGGGCAAACGTGAATACTCACAAAAAACAATAAATAATTAATACCATTCGTCCAATGTACGTTAGCTTAAAAGTATAACAGCATTAGTAAAAAACGTTGTAAATTTTTTATTTAATTAATAAACGGCTGTGTTAGTGAAGCCCTACTTTTTAAAACCCAAAAACAAAACCGAAAAAGCATGCCACTAACATTTTAAATTAAAACGTTGAAAATTTTAATTGAATTAAAAATTGAAAAAACGGAATAACCAATTAAATCTGTCATTTTAGATTCATTTTTGCACAAAAGCCAAAAGTATTTTTGTTGTTCTTTTTGGGGTGTTATGCCGTGTTGCACTAACTCCTTCTTTAGCCAGCGTTTCGGACAGCATTGCAGTGCCCATCATCAGGGCAGATGTGTTATTTAGATAGATAGATAGTAAATAACACATCTGCCCTGATGATGGACACAGCAATGCTGTCCGAAACGTTGGCTGAAGAAGGAGTTAGCGCAACACGGCATAACACCCCAAAAACAAATAGCAATAATATAAACGTTGGTTTCTTGGAATAGTATTTACCAATAATATGTCTGAAATAACCCAGTTTTTTAAAGCTGCATGCAGATCTCAACCCAGATGTTTTAAATGTGGAGAAAACCACGCAGCTGACCAATGTCCTTCTTCCTCCTCACCTAAATGTTTTAACTGCTCAGGCTCACATACAGCTATCAACACATCTTGCCCAGAACAATCTCGCCAAAAAAATATTAAAATTTCTATGGCCTCTCAGAACTTGTCTTTTCTGCAGGCTTCTAAACTATTCCCGCCTGTCAAAAAATCATTTGCTGAGGCTTTATCCAGCAACTCCTCATCCAACCCTCTTCCTTCCACTACAACAACTTCTTCTCGTTCAACTAAATTCACATACAAAAACGCTATCTCTAAACCGGCTCCTGGATACGATCAGCAACAACACAACTCACTGCTCTTAAATCCCAATGGTTCACCTCTTTCAAATGCCACAAATGGGTGTGCAAATAATTATAATCCGTCCTCAATGAACTCTCTTAAACTTTCTGAAAAACTCTCCCAAGACAATTCTTCATTTATCCAAACTCTTATTATGCTTCTAATTGACCTTATTTCTTCTCAAACTAATCTACCGTCCAACGCTGCTACTATTATTTCCACATTAAAATCATTTAAATCATTTATTCAAAATGACTCTTCAGGATGTCAGAATACTTCAGTGGAATAGCCGAAGTGCTATTTCTAACAAATCTGATCTCCTTAACCTATTAAATTCCAACTTTATTTCTTTGGCTGCTATCTCGGAGACTTGGTTTACTCCATCCACCCACTTTAATGTGGGAGGGTATTCCTGTCTCCGCGACGACCGCCCGGAAGGTTCGGGCGGCGGTGCTGCCCTTTTTATTAAAAAATCCATATCATTTTCCCCAATAAATAATATCAAACCCCCCAATGCTGACTTCCAAATGGTTGCAGCTAAAATAAAGGACACATCCTTTATTTCAGTCTATCTTCCCCCAACAGCCCACTTCAATAAACAAACTTGGTTGCAAATTGTAAGTCAACTAAGCCCTCCTTTCTTTATATTAGGCGATTTTAATGCCCATTCCCCCGTCTGGTGTTCTGTTTTCTCCGACCGAGATGGTCGAAGTGTGATGGATTTCCTAGATCAATCCAACCTTTTCCTTTTGAATGACGGATCTCCTACTAGGATCTCACGCCCCAGCACAAACCCCAGTGCAGTGGATCTTTCGATATGTTCTACTAGTCTGGCTTCTCTCTGCTCGTGGGTGGTGTCCCCCGACCCTTGCTCCAGTGATCATTTCCCGATCACCATTACTTATCAAACTTCTTTCCAATCAGACAAGTCTCATATTTCGACAAAAATTAAAACGAAACACACCAAATGGGATGAATTTACCTCTCATATGGACAAGTTCCTATTAAATTCACCCGCCACCGATATATTTTCCGTCAAAGATGATAATAATAACTTCAAATCAATGCTCATAACTGCAATAAATAAATCAAATCCTCCCCCTAAAACTAAATCTCTCAAAAAACTCCCTCCAACTCCCTGGTGGGATGAGGAATGTTCCAAAGTAGTAAGAATTCGGAAAGCTAAATCTCTTTCCTATCGTTACAATATGACTATGGAGAACTATCTTATATACAAAAACGCTGAATCCAATGCCAAAAGGGTATTGAGGTCAAAAAAAAGATCCGGGTGGTACAACTTCTGCAGTTCAGTATCTCCGAACACTCCAATTTCGGAAGTTTGGTCTATGATCCGAAGATTTAGATCTTCCTTCAGTTCACCATCTCCTCGAGCGTCTCATTCTAAATGGATCGATGAATTTTTGGACAAAATTGCCCCCCCTTCTGTACCTAACTTAGATGAAATAACGCCCATCTATAATACTCCTATGTCTAATCATTGGCTAGACTCTCCGTTCACCTTAATTGAGCTAAAAAATTGTTTATCAACAGTCAAGGACTCATCTCCAGGCAGAGATGGTATACCTTACAGCATAATCAAAAATAGTAATGATGATATTCTAAACCACTTCTTAAGCATCTTAAATAAAATCTTCCAGACTGGTATAATGCCTGATGACTGGAGTTGTCAAATAATCATCCCTATTTTAAAAACAAACAAATCACCAAATTCTGGATCCAACTACAGGCCAATCGCTCTTTCATCCACCCTCAGTAAACTTTATGAAAAATTAATTAAAAACCGATTAGAATTTTTTGTCGAGAGTAAACAGCTTCTCTCTCCATCTCAATTTGGATTTAGGAAAAAAAATCCACTCAAGATAACCTTGCCATCATCAGTACTGATATTAATTTATCAATTTCTAAACAGGAAGTTTGTCTTGCCGACTTTATAGATATAGAAGGCGCCTTTGACAATGTTTCCATCCCAATCTTGAAAAAAAAACTTCTAGGCCTTGGCCTTCCCCCCATGTTTGTCCAATCTATTATAAATCTATTTCTAGATAGAAATAGATTAATAATAGATAGAATTTTAATTGAACTTCCAGATATTTTTCCTCAAAGTAGGTCTATTTGGAAGGGTTTACCACAAGGCGATGTATTGTCCCCCTTACTGTATAATATATACACATATGATATGCATGTCACTATTCCCCCACAAGTAAAAGTTATTGAGTTCGCAGATGACATAGCTTTCTTCTTATCATCCAAAATCATCCCTCTCGCCGTCAAATATCTTAACGAAGCCATGAATACCCTTTGCACATGGCTCACCTTAAATGGTCTTGAACTTTCAATCCAAAAGACTCAGTGTGTCACCTTCTCAAACCGCCATAAAAACCCCCCCGTTCAAATTTTATTTAAAAATTCTCCAATCCCCAACGCTTCTGAAGTAAAATTTTTGGGAGTAACATTTGATAGGAAACTTAAATGGTCTTCCCATATTAATAATTTAGTTACTAAATGCGAAAAAAATTTAAATATCCTCAGATCATTATCTGGCGTTTGGTGGGGAGCTCACCCTACTTGCATTAAGTTGCTTTACAACGCACTTATTCGAAGCCATCTTGACTATGCCTGCCCACTTTTTAGTACTGCCTCAAAAAATGTACTTGATAAATTAGACAAAATTCAATCTAAATCTTTGCGAATTATAACTGGAGCGATGCAATCGTCACCCATCAATTCCCTTCAAGTAGAATGTTCTGATCCTCCTCTTTATTTAAGGCGTCAACTATTTGCTGACAAATTTGTTCTTAAATGTTTAAATTCTAAATGTCATCAGGTTATCCCCAGCGTCTCGTTGTTCATTGACTCAACCCATTCATCTATAATCAGAGCTTCAACTAAACCTCTTCCTGACATCTGTAAAAATTTTAAGTCTCTCTCAGAGCTTCACATCATCCAAAATGATCTACTACCCTTATACAAATTAAAATATAGTCACGTCACCCTATCCCCAACAATAATAGAAGGGATCGGAATCCTTAAAAGTCATTCCAATCTCCCGGCCCGAACTGTCAATAATATGTTCAATGACATTATTTCATCTAAATGGCCCAACTTTTTCTTTTATTTACTGATGGATCCAAATCTCCCGACTCTCCTAACTGTGGTATAGGTATTAACGTTTACCACAATAATTCTAATGACAGAATATTTCATTCAATTTCAAATCAATTTTCAATATTTTCAGCCGAGTGCATTGCTATAATAGAATATCTCAAATATATAATCAAAAATAATTTTGAACATTCCCTCGTTCTCTCTGACTCTCTCAGTTCCCTCCAAAAACTTAAATCCAGTCCTCTTCTTCATCCGATGATCACTTTGTATGCCTTATTCGAGAGATGATAGCCTCCATTCAAAGCTATGGTAAAACTGTAACTCTGATTTGGATTCCTGGACATGTTGGTATCATGGGTAATGATATTGCGGATGCCTTGGCAAAACAAGGAGCGTTCAACCCTGTTGTTACCCTCGTAAACCACATTCCCCTATCTGACATTTTTTCCATCATCAAAGATAGATCCCGCAATGTTTGGTCAGAGTATTGGCACATTGCTAGTCAATCCAAGGGAGCCTGCTATGCCTCAATACAAAGGACTATTCCATCAAAACCGTGGTTTCAGCAATTCCCTCATTTTTCCAAAAAAGAAATTTCTTCACTCATTCGAATGAGGATCGGACATTGTTCCGTTCCTTCCCATCTTTTTAAAATTCACGTTGTTGACTCCTCAGATTGTACATTCTGTGGTCTAGAAGTGGGAACTTTAGATCACATATTTTTTGGTTGTCCCTCTCTAAACAAATATCCTCTCTTCTATCAAGCCTTATCTAAAATTGCCTCCCCTCCATTCAACATCTCATCTCTTCTAAGTCTGAACTCGACTCCAATTTTCATTATAATTTTGAAATTTGCCTATTTAAATAAAATTAATATTTAAATTCACCTTTCATTTCTCAATAATTTTAAATGATGGCCAAGAACACCCTTGAAGGGTGAAAGCCAGAAATAATTAAAAAAAAAAAAAACCCAGTTTTTTCATAACATGAAATTAAATTCACAAAATAACATTATTAATAGATTAAGGAAACAAAAAATAACACAAATAATACTAAAGAATATATTTAAATATACTAATATAATAGTGAATTGGTCATTAGAATCGAAATTATGAACAAAAAAATGCTTTGAATCGCACAGCTTAAACCACAAATCAAAACTGTCATATTACTCATATTGGGAAAATGCGCCATGTTGTGAGATATTTTTATTTATAATAATTCTAAACAGAAGTTGTACAGTCTTCGTACAGTGTAAGACTAATTGTCTAAGCATCATAATGCTTTGTAAGTAAGTATATGGTGTTTTGGTACTATCTTTTATAATATTTATTCAACTATCAACAATAAGTCAGTAAACTTATTTAACTTTTTGTACGCACTATTCATGTTTAAAACAAAGTCAAATGGAACAGTGTTGCACTGCAGTACTTAACTTGACATATTGGTTATTTTTCGTTTTGGATATATTTTTAAAAGATTAAATAGTTTCGTCTCTGAAGGAATCCATTTATTCTTCCTACATCCTTTATTTGATAAATACTTTTCTTTGCGGAGTAAAAGAAAAGCACAATTCAAAGATCCGTCATTGAATTAAAGAAGAAAAATTTCTTTTCCCCGCGGGTCCGGAAATATTAAGGAAATTTCTTAACAAAAGCGTTTCCAGCAAACAATATTGGTGTCCAAATTAATAAGGGAACGGAAATATTAAGAGAATACCAAAAAGGACAGAAAGATACTTATTACAATTATTAAGTTTTATTGTTATACTTGTAGATACCATTGAAAAATAACATGAAAAGAAATGCTTTGAGATTTTCACGGCCAAAAGTATTATCGCGATTCATTTTTTGTTTATCGTGCCGTGTTGTAACTCCTCCTTCTTTAGCCAACATATAATATGTATCACTTTTGACAAATTAGCAATATTGCCGAGTGCTTCATTAAAAACGGCCATTACTGGGAAAACCCAAAACTCATCGAGCACGCCAACTTACGGAGGCAAGTGAAATCCATAAAAACCTCATTAATATCAGGGGATGACTGGGATGAGCTCAATAGTTTTTGACATCCGGGACAGTTACACAAAACTAAACAGAGAAACTACAATAAAATCTATTACATATTTTACTGAAATGGTTGCCTTAAAAAGATGAACGAGTACAACACTGTATCTTCTACATTATATAAACAAACACTTCACCAGAATCTACACATCTGCCTTGATGATAAACAATGCAACGCTGTCCGAAACAATAGCTAAAAAATGCGGAAAAGCAATTTAATGCAGTAAAAACCCAAAAATTAGAATTTGAAAAATTTAAATCCGCAGTCAGACTTTTATGAATAGTCTTTCTGATCTGTTTTTTTGAGGAGCAGACGAAATGAAGAGTGCATAGAAAATGCTACGTGGACGTATGAAGATTTTAAGAACAGTTTATAATATTGTTCATCCCAAGGGATAGTTTGAATGCAATGTCCAAAGCCGGGCATGTTGAAAATTTACCAGATGTGGACATCCCATTCGCCATTGCAGCAACCCGTGTCCCTCGCCCGCGGCGCACCTATACTTCAACCCCCGCTGCCGCCACTATCGCTCGCCTTCGCCGGCGCCATTATAGACGACTTTGAGACACATGACCTATTCGTGCTTCGGTCACTGAATCGCCCTCACAAGATTACCCGTAACAAGAGAAACATCTGGCGACTCCTGCAACCCCGTTGAACACCCCCAGCGCACCTACGCCCTTGGAAGGAAAATCGGACTGAAGCGGCGCCCCTTGTTTTCTGCCGATATACTCGTATATTGATTATAAACAATTATGTAGTGATTAGCTTATTTTGTTTTAGTGCTAAGTTTCTTCATTTAGACATCTGGAACAATTTTTGGGGGCGTTAGGATTAAATTAAATATTGTATTATTTTGTATGTTAGTGTCTTTATACATAAATATCAGTAATTTAGACTAGATAAGTAGTCCGTGGAAGCGAATGGCCGACAAAGGTGTCGATGATGCTCGCTATCCATCACATTGCCAGACCTTTGGTGGCGAAAAGAGAAGGAAGGAACATGAACAATGTCGAATTGGTACTTCGGATATTAGAAGAGGAATTGAAAGAAAGACTAATGAATTGTTTGATACAATGGTGAGCAAATGTTTGGACGTATCTTGAATAACAGAGAGTATGAAAAGAGGGAGCGGTAAAATACAGCGTGATGATAAGTTATTCATTTGGTCTAGGAGACAAGATATATGAGAAGGATTGTCACGGTGTTGCAGCGCTACTGTCTCCAAGAATGGTTGAATGTGTGTCGCAGTATGAATGTGTAAGTCCGAGAATATTGTGGATCAGATCCAAAATCAGTTTGACGCGGGTATTTTTTGTTATTTGCTATGCTCCTGCTAATTCTGAAAGCGGCGAAGAGAAAGATGATTTTTGGACTGCGGTGAATAATGTAATGAGAATAAAAAATATTAATGAAAGGATTTTAATGGCAGGCAATTTGAATGGATTGCTGAGAATTAGACGTGACTGATTTGATTCGGCCTGTTCTGGGGATAAAATAACGAATGAAAACGGGAACAGAATTTTTGAACTATGCTTAGATTGGAACCTGTTTATGTAGAATAATTCTATCATAATCTTCGATCATAAACCAATTTAAGTGGGAAAGAGGAAACGAAAAGTCAATTATTGATTTTGCAGTAATTATCTCTAGGTTGAGAGCCGTTACTGAAGAAACAAGTATTTTCAGAGGGGCTGAGGTTGAAACTGACCACATTTTTTAAACTTGTTCTGCGGTTGTCGCTCTAAAGTGGAAACGGTATTAACTCTAAAATCTAGCAAGGTAGGTAAAAATGTGATTCATGTTGGGGTGATGTCTCAGAGAAAAAAAACATGGTTATGTCTGCAGTGCTTCCAGTAAAGAGAGATATCAAGTGAAATAGGGGATAAGAGATGCAAGAGTTGGAGTGAAAGAACGGAAAAAAACGCTTGGAAAAGGAAGGGCAATCAAAATGACAGACAACTTCAAAGAAAACATAAAACTGTTTTAAAAGGTTTCCAAGTGGTCCAAAAAACGGAAGCACGAAAATAATATAATTGAAAAATGGAAAAATTTGGACGTATGTGGAAGAAATAAAAGCGAGATGGATGAAGAATTTGAGGAAATTTCCGAAAGCGACCCAAGTGACAGTCATTTCCGCGGTGAATCAGAAATGAATTATGATGGAGTGAATATTACCGAAATCAGCATGAATGAGATAAAAAGATCGATTTAATGTAATAAGAATGATGAAGCTGTCGGTTTCGACAATATTGTTTGCTGAATATCTTAAAAGAGAGAGCCGTATAATCATCACATGGTTGTGCAATCTTTTTAACCAATTTTCAAAGGAGGGTCACACGCCTTTAGATTGGAAAAGGGCTGTGAACATGCCATTATACACAAGTAAAGGGTCTCGCATGGAATTTGGGAATCATAGGGCGATTAGCCTTCTAAGCTGGCAAGCTGTATGGTGAAATTTTGATTAAAAGGGTAAGAAAGGAAGCAAATGATAAAATATGGGAAGTGCAAGGTACTTTTATTAGAGGAAGAGGGTGCATGGACCAGATCTCCGCAATGCGTATAATCTGTCATGATGTCTGTAATGAAGTTTCTGGCAAAAAACTTGCAAATTTTCTGTGCTTTTGTAGATCTACAAAAAGGATACGACTGAGTCTACGGGAGAAAGCTATGGTTGCCCAAGTATGGAGTGAATACGAATCTCACACAGGCAATTGCGTCCCTGCATGGAAGAAGTGTTGCATGTGTTAGGGCCAACAGGTGTGGTTTGATATTACAAAAGGTTTTAAAAAAGGCTGGGTAATGCGTGGTTATTCAATGTATAGATGGATAATTGTATGCAAGAATTGAAAGAGGTGGGATTGGGCGCAAACTTGAGTAATCTGAAAGTATGTTGTCTGTTGTATGCTGGTGATGCGGTGATGGTTGCTAACAGTAACGAAGATCTACAGTATCTTGTGTCTATAATGAATGTATGAAGAAGGAGTTAATGATGATTTTAAGCAAGTCTAAAATCATGGTGTTTGAAAGAGAGAGTACGAAAACAGTGTGCAATATAGTTGTGAAATACTGGATAGTGGAGCAGGTGGATGAGTATAAAGGAAGTATGTTTTCGAGAGATGGGAAGGCTGTCCGATATATTAAAAGAAGGGTAAATGCAGGTAACTCCACTAATAGAAGATTGAACGCACTTGGCGCTAGCAAAAAAATGTCGAAAGAAGCGAAGCTTGCGAAGCGAATACCCTGATGTATGACAGTGAGTATGGAACTGGCAGAGGAAGGATGAAAGTAGACTGAATACTGTAGAAATGAGATCCTTGAGGCGTATGTGTGGTAGAACCACGGATGGTCGTGTGAGGAATGTGGAGATCCGCAAAGAGTGCAAGGCTGATGTAAGCGTAATAAGTTAGATTAAGAAAGGAACGCTTAGATGATTTGGGCATATAGAGCAAATGAGTGAAGAAAAGAGTGTAAGGAGAATATATATGTCGTAAATGTTAATGGTGAGGCGTCCGAGGAAGATATGGCATGATCAAATGAAACAGATATTTGAGTTGGGCCATGTCAAAAATCAGAATAATAGAAGAGTATGTATGAATGTGAATGAGGCAAGGGGTGTGTGCCAAAACCGAGTTTTTTTGGCGATCTTTCCTCTCTGCATACCCCTGCGGGAATCAACGTGGTGGTTAGTTAAGTTACTTTATTTTATTTCACTTTTTTTTTATTTTATTGCATTCCATAATATTGAATTTAATTAATATAATTTCCATAGCTACATTATTTTTTTTATTTATAAACTTAATTTATAACATAAAAATGTAAAATGGGGCCTCAGCACGAGTAAAGCACCCAGTGAGGTTCATATTACCAAATCATATTTAAAAAAAGTTAAATATTGAAGACAATATTAGTGATTTCTAAACGAAAGCTAAAACAGAAAAATTAGAAAAGGATACGGTCACATAAATATTACAATTTGAGGTTTTACTCAATAAAGTTATTCCGAAAAATAAATATTCATTCTAGACTTGCTGAAAAGTCAATAGATGTCGCACATTAAAAATAAAAATAATAAGATAGGTTTATCTAAGAAGACGCTGTCTAGATTGCATTTAGTTCGGGTTTAATCTTGCGATTATACATAAAGATAGTTGCCAGTAAAAAATGTGCGGTGGAAAAAAATGAAGACAATGTTGGTAGTTCTTATTCGAAGTATGATACAGTTAAAAGTGACCGAGGGGAATAGGGTCCCATTAGCTCAGTTGGTAGAGCAGTGTCCCGGAAAGACAAGGGTCCTGGGTTCGAGTCCCAGATGTGACCGTATCCTTTTCTGATTTTTTTGTTTCAGCTTTCGTTTAGAAATCACTAATATTGTCTTCAATATTTAAATATTACAATTTGAGGTTTTACTCAATAAAGTTATTCCGAAAAATAAATAAAAAAAGTTAAATCGGTAATTTATGTCTAAAAAATATGGAAGTTTTTTTATATAACATCATAGACGCTAAGAAAGAAGGTAACGCAACAAGGCATAATACCCCAAAAATAAGCCAGTACAATACTTTTAGCCATTAAAATCTCAAATCACATCCAACATCTTATATGATTCTTATAGATAAATCTCAATTTTTGACACAATCGCTTCCAAATTTGAAAATGACGCTCAACTAATGTTCGAGTTCATCACAGACAGACCGAAATTATAATTTTTGATGATTTACAAACTCCTTGTTTTACTAGTGGAATCAATTTTTACCTTATGTTCCCAGTGAAAAATTAGGGAAAAGTTTTGTCCGCGTAAAGTTCAGAATTAATTTATGCAAGTACATAATCCTACCTAATTCGGGAATAAATTATATGAAATTCCTTTGCAAAAGCCTTTTAGTGACATTGAAAAGCCACGGAACAGAATGGTGAGAGTTTTATTTCAGGGATAGAAAATCGCAGAATTAAAAAATACCTCTTCTTTTTCAAAATGTTCTTTCTTATAAGACATATAATTTAATGTTATATTAAATAATATTGTAAACGCTTATAAACAATACACTTTCGGATGTGAGAACAAATCATTCAAAAGTACATAATATTCTTATATTTTAAGTAGGTATATATAATGAATTTATGTCGCTGTTCTTACAATACTTAGGACGGGTTGTTTCGGAAAATTTGAACAATTCATCAAAATTCAACGTTCATTTTCGGGTTCTGTGAAAGTCCTATTCAAGTTCTGTTATTATACCATTGTAGGCTAGTTGCTTGATAAAACTGAAATAAAAACAGAACTTGAAAAAATCATTCACAGAACTTGAAAATGAACGTTGTAATTTGATGAATTGTTCAAATTCTCCGAAACAACCCGTCCTTAGTTGTGTAATAGTCGGCGTAATTTGATTCTCAGCCGTGGTGTTTTTTTTTGTATAATTTTGATTTTTTAAATAATATGTACGTACGTTTATTTATTTTTAACCATAGTTTTTTAAAATAATATTTATTTTTATTTAGTGTCTCGGGAATTTTCATGTGGTCTTTAAATTCTTTAACTTGTTTGTTTGTGTTATTTTGGTATTGTATAAACATGAGATATATTAGGATATATAATACTTTGGACGTGAAAATCTCTAATCATGAGAATTTCTAAGTAGTCTTAAAAATTGTAAGGTACATTTTAATTACTTGACTTTTAAAATAATGTTATTTTTATTACACAAACCTAGATAATAAGTCATCCAAACTGTTTGAAAAATTAAAAAAACTTCAATTCACTAAGAACAGGTTGCTTCATAGAGTTTGAATAATTCATCAATTTTCATGTTCGGTAAAAGTACTACTCCGGTTCTGTAACTTTATTATTATGGGCCACACATTTGAAATGATTACAGAACTTTCGCAAAACTATAATTTCTACTTTAAAATTTGATGAATTGTTCAATTTCTGTGAAACAATAGGTCCTAAGCCAATGAACATGATTATTTGTTTGAGAAAGGTTTTAAATGTTGTTAAATCGATCAACTTTCACCCAAAGTAACACTTTAATTTGGTCATAACTGACCCGCTAACGTCACACTTACACGGGTTTATATTTTTATGTTTAGGGTTTATTTTTTGCTCGTATTTGCGTGTTCCTGCCAAAATATACACAGGAAAAAACTTATCACAATAAAACACAACACTAAAAATGCATATTTTCTAATTTTGTGAAATTTTCACTGATTTGTCACTTACACCCTTTTGGTTTAGAACAGGCAATATTATATCTGTTTAATTTATTACTATCCCACGCTCTTTTTATGTGATAACGCTATCAAACACCAAATAGTGTTAATTAAATACGCAGAAATTAATCGTAGTTTTTTTCCTTATTGTTTTTAATTTGGATCATTATGATTACAATGCCAACTAACCAGTTCTCGTTGGGAAACGCTGTGGAATAAAAGACTCACATTTTCAACATGATGTTGTCCCGATGCGTGCAAGCCTGACAGCACAGTCAATTTCCAACTTGTCAGTCAATGTCTGACAAGTTGGAAATGTTGTCGCAAGTAGTTATACAGCTGTAAACTGTCGTGATCAAGTAGATATGATAGCTGGTTGCTTCGAATTGCGGTGAACATGAACGGTTGCATATTTCAGGGACAATTGAATGATTTCTAACTATGCCGTAAAAAGTTATTTGAAAGATTTAAAAAAAAAAAAAATTAACATAATGAGATTCGACCAAAGATATTTGAAAAAAAAATTCTATAATTTCAACCCAAAAAGTTACCATAATTTACTTTGATATTTAAGCAAGAAGGCTATAAGTAAAGTGGATAAACTATAAACACACCCTGATATCATGGGTTCAATTCAAATGTTAGCTATATCCTCCATCATTGCACATGCAAAATTTAATTCTAATAATGATGGTAGTATGATTTTAATTAGTAATTATGATGAGTAATTAGTAATTGTGTAATTTTTGCTAAAAATAAACTACCGTGTTATATTATGTTACCGTGTATAAAATTGGACTTTCTCTTCACAAGTAAACTACCATGTTAACACAAAAGCTTATTTGACTTTCTCTTCACAAGCAAACACATTGTTGTAAAATTATTATTAAACGACTTATTTAAAACAAACCCATTTCTTAATCTACTTAATTAATATATTATCATCTAAATTTAAAATGATTTATTTGCTAAATAACAGAATCTTACAGAATTCATCAGACCGATCTGCCTACCCAACGTTGACATTACAACCGATTCTGACATCTATACATACATTGCTGGATGGGGATCCGACGGTGGTCGCTTACAATCAGCGGAGAAACGCCACCATCAGCTACCTCTGGTGTCTCTGGCTAGTTGTCAGGCTGCTTACATGAACTCCACATCTCCGGGACTTCTCTGGGACAAGCAGTTGTGCGCAGGGGGAGTGGGCATGGACTCATGCGCAGCAGATTCTGGAGGACCCTTCATGGACCGTTCGGTTTCAATTGATTCTACTTTTCACTGGATATTGTACGGGGTGCTCAGTTTCAGACCAACGCCTTGCGATCTCCCCAACATGCCCGCTGTATACACTAAGGTGTTTCCTTATCTGAACTGGATAAAGGAGCAAATAAGATAATAAAGTGTCACTATTTTGGAATTTGGACGGATTGCTCAACTTTAGATCAACACCTTGCGATCTCCCCATCACGCCCGCTGTATACACTAAGGTGTTTCCTTATCTGAACTGGATCAAGGCGCAAATTAGAGAATAAAATGACACTCTTCTAGTTATTGGAGGTTTCAGTAAATATCCAGAATAGTTTATAATTTTCTTTGTATCGTGATGTCGTACAATTGTTTCAAATGCTTTCAACCGTCTGGAGCCGGTGATACTATGGCGTCACAATTGGGGTAAGTTGTGAGGTTGAAATTAGTCGGGAGGGGAAGGAGTAGAGGTAGAGGATAGTAAGGAAGTACCTGGCTATTCAGTAGTCATCAAACACAGCCAGTCATTTCAAGCAACGTTTCAATTCTGAATGATGGTCTTATACAAGGGCGATACTGAGAATATTTTCCGCTCTGGAACGTGCCGTAAATTATTTTTAATTAGTAAATTGTGAAATAATTCAAATAAATACAATTAAATTTATGCCCGCGACCTCTTAATACTTCAGTAGAATACTTCATTGCTATACTTCAGTAAAATACTTCAGTAGAATAGGTACTTCATTAAAATACTTCAGTAAAATACTTCAGAAAAATACTTCAGTAAAATACTTCAATAAAAAACTTCAATAACATACTTCAATAAAATAAATCAGTAAAATACTTCAGAAAAATACTTCAGTAAAATACTTCAGAAAGATACCAGTAAAATACTTCAGTAAAATACTACAGAAAAATACTTCAGGAAAATAACTGGAGAGGGCTAACACGAACAAGTCACCGGAAATTGAAATAATCCAGTATAATAGTTATTTCGTTAATATGAAAATTGATTGTTCATTGTTTGGATTTAAATTTAAAAAAAGAACCGCCTAAAATAACTAATAAAACGTATTATTTTCCACTTCCTGTAACAGTTTTCCCTAAAGTACGTGTTTGCAGTAAACCCCCCATGAAAAAGATGAGATAATGAGAAAAACTTGCAATGTAATAATAATAGCGCATTATAAACCGCCATTATAATAGCCACTAAAATTGTGCCTTTAAAAAAAGCAACCCAATATCATGCTATAGAATCAGCACAAGATACTTAATACAAAAAAATAACTTTTGACCAACCATCCTAAATGCTACTTAGCAATTCCCCAAAACAGCTAAATAACAACCTAAATACACCAGTTACCTATATTTTTAAAAGCTCATAACTTTTCATTTTACTTCATTAGCTCCATTGCTCATATGCTTAGTGAAAATAGGTACGTTTTAAAGAAAATCCAAGAAAATGGAAAAAAATTCTGTACTAACTGAGATTGTAATATTACCGCTTTGTCATAAATCAGTGTTGTTTAGTAAGCCTAACTGTAGTCTTTATTTTTCTAAACATTTTGAAAGTTTAAATATCATTAGTTTAATATAACATTAAGTTAGGTAAGTTTTTAGATTTTCACGGCCAAAAGCATTTTTGTTGTTTGTTTTTGGGGTGTTATGCCGTGTTGCGGCAACTCCTTCTTTAGCCGACGTTTCGGACAGCGTTGCAGTGTCCATCATCAGGGCAGATCCGGTAGATCCGAAGAAGCATATACAAGCACGAAAATGTTCTGCTATCCTTTTGGAAATCGTCCGCTCTGTCTGGCCTATATAAACCTTGTCACAATCAGAGCAGCTGAGTTTGTACACTCCATCTATATCCAAAGGATAGCAGAACATTTTCGTGCTTGTAAACTTGGCCACCCTGATAATTCGGCAATCGCCGAACATTTTATTGAAACCGGCCATTACTTTGGATTTGCTCCTGAGGTCCTGGGAAGACCCAAAACTTATAGATCACGCCTGATTATGGAGGCAATTGAAATCTACAAAAATCCATTTAATATCAATAGAGACGACGGAGCTAAACTCAACAGCTCTTGGTATCCGGTAATTAACGGCTACACCAAAGCTAAACGCATATAACATGTCTAAGTATACTCTAATACCATATAATAACACAATATAAAATCATTGAATTTATACCTTGATACTGGGTACATTTGCTTTAACCGCTTTCAATCGGTTTTCTAATTCTAGAATTCGCCACAAGATGTCGCCACTTCCGTAGGCATTTCACACTTGGACGGGCCCCAGGCTAACGTAATTACTGTGCTTTCACTTAAATTGCAGTTCCCTTGTATTGTAATACCTACAGGCTCGTAGTGGATTGAAGCTGGCGGCGCGGTATCGCTTCCAAGTAAATAAGCACAAACTCGACAACTAACAATTACACATCTTTGGATCTACCGGATCTGCCTTGATGATGGACACTGCAACGTCCGAAACGACGGCTAATGAAGGAGTTAGCGCAACACGGCATAACACCCCAAAAACAAACAACAAACAAAACATTAAGTTGCTTTCCACCTCGACACAACAATACCCTAGTGAGATCGGCGGCTTATGATTTTATTATAATTTACTATTTTTTGAATAAATAAATTAATAGATACAAATTTATTTTTTTTGTTTGAAATTAGGATTTAAAAATATATATAATTATTCAAGACAATATTAGCGATTTCTAAACGGAAATCTGAAACAGAAAAATCAGAAAAAGATACGGTCACATCTAGGACTCGAACCTAGGACCCTTGCTTTGCCGGGGCACGGCAAGTTTCATATTTTTGTTTAGAAAAAGCTAATATTGTCTTCAATAATTAAATATTATAATTTGAGGTTTTACTTAGTAAAGTTATTCAAGAAAATAAATACATATACTGTTAACATGGTTGCATTTTTATTATTATTATGAAATTAAAATGCATATTTTTATATATTTAAAAGAGAAAAAATAAATTTGGACTATTTAGGATTATAGAATTTTTGGTACTTAATTTTAGGTGGATATAAAATTGATTATTTTTATTTTAATGCCGCTCAACGGTCACATCTTTAAAGCCCCTAACCGTTTGGAACCAGAAGGACTATGGGATCCCTAATTGGGGTATGTTGTAAGGCTAAAGGTGGTGGATGAAGGAGGCTTTGGTAAAGAAGAAGGTGGAGAAGTGCCTGGGTTATTGGTCAACAAGAAGATTACAATTTATATCTATTGGCTAAATGCCTTATAATAATATTCTTACATCTCAAAATTTACTTACTCAGTCAGCTAGGATGTTCTTTGATACTTTATTTTTATTAAAAAATTTGTACATTTCTACACAATAAACAGTTGTACAAATAAAATTGGACTGTAGTATGTAGCAAAAAATATCACAAAGACAAAGCCTGTGCGTGTGTATTATAGTAATTATTATCACAATTCTACGTTAATAATAAAGCAAAAGTTATAAGTTTATTTCTTCTTTGAAGATAAATAACATAAATTTAAGTTATAAGAAGAGGAACATTGAATGAAATGAAAACAATAATAACATAAAACTTGACGTTACCAGTGGAAGTTTTAAACCAAACATAAATACAAGGTACCTATTCTTGTTCTTTTTGAAAGGAAGGAGTTTTGTAAAATTAGATTGCGTCCTGTTCTTAACCATTTGGTATTTGATCTGTTTGTTATGTTGCGGTTCCAGTTTAAGGTGGCGGCCGTTTTTGATACTTCTTTCTTATTCCAGAAAAGTTCCCATAATCATGGTTCCTACTATGAGCTGACAAATAGGAATAATCAATCAATATTATAGTACCTCGGCTTAAAGATGGTTTGAACAAAGAATTTACATTTAGTGGTCACATTTCTTGGGCAAATTGTAAAGTTCCTAGACAGTAAATAAAAAAAAGTGATTTTAAATATCTATGGTTTATAATCGAGAAGAACGGTTGCGTGGCCTTTTTTACAAAAAACTTAAACTTGGATATCACCTAAAAATACCCAACTAAACCGATTAATAATTGTTTAAATCAAAAGTTGTATCGAATGACTGTTAGGTTTGAAACAACACTGTTCATTGAAAAAAAAAATGTTTTTTTTTTGCTATATATTTTCTTCTCTTATCTTTCGATAACTTTAACCTCAATTATTATTATTATTTATTGGACAATTTTCACCGTTTTTTGAGATATCACCTCAAGGGGGCTTTAAAGTTGATCCAGGTATTACAAAAAATATAAATATTACAAAAATAAAGTGAAGTTAAGTTTTGTAAAATCAAGTACGGAAACAGGTGACACGAAGACAGAAGATGGAAACTCTGCAGCAAGAATCCTAGGTGGTGAAGAAACTGGTCCAGCCGCTGCAGCGAAAGAGTTCACCGCGTCCACCAACAGTGCCAGCACGAGATTTGTCATCCGTCCAGGTACGTGTCTGCTGCTAACAAAGCGCTGACACAATATCCTCTCACAGATTCGAGACCTTGGCAGCACAGCTGTGACGTTCAACGAGGATAGAATATGGAGACTCTAACAAGAATATTTGGTGGTGAAGAAACTGGACTAGCTGCTGCAGCGTGAGAGTCCACCGCATCCACGGCACACTGTCAGCAAAGGGTTCGTCATCCGTCCAGGTATGTGTTTAATATTATAATTTCTGCTAATAAAGCGCTGACACCTCACATAGATAAGATACCCTGGCAGCACTGCTGTGACGTTCGGCAAGTCCATCATTCATCTCCATGTAATCCTGTTCCTAGTGATTGTTGAAGTGGTGCATTCTGCCCGCAATAAAAAGCGACGGTGGGGATAATAAATTACCTTAGGCTTAGCAAAACACTTGCCTTCAGAGATTCCGAGAATCCCGTTGAAAACATCTGGGGTACATTTACCGATCGACGTTCGTTTCGAAAATCGAATATTTTTTAGCAAAATTTCTGAATATTCACTTTTAAATCACTGCGCTCAAATCGCATATTATAAAGTTCTAATAACAGGCTGTTAAGTTGATTTTTATTTACTTAATGTTGCTTGATTTATTTTAAAAATAATTTCAAAGGAATTTTGACTCATTTTCCTCGAAAATACAAAAATAAACACTTATCGGTTGGAGGACGCGTTAAGACGCGTCCGGCTGCCACGAAGGGCGCTATACCAATGTGTTGTCTTGAAAAAAAAAGATCTCACTTCTAATATTATTTATTTATATATGTTTATCGGTTTACGTTGAACAAAAAGTAATGTTCTTTTGATGTTTCAACCATTTTTTCCATTCATGTCAATAAATATGGAAACAGTAGAATTTAAATTTACTTTCATAAAAAAAAGGTTCAATATTTCAATATTCCGACGGGATAAAATAGTTCCAACTACAAATAATTATAAGCAACATTGTATTTTCAATTTGTATTGGTATTTCAGGAGACTAATTATTGCTTATAATTATTTGCTATCCTTTGTGCTATGCATACAACCTTGTCTTATAAACATTTGTTTATCATTAAAAAAATAAGTTAAAACTACAGTCATAAATCTTTAAGTATAAAAATAAAAATACAATGCGATGTTTGTAAAGCTGTGTGTTAAGCTATTATAATCTTCGAATGTAACAAATTAATTATTAAACACACATCCAATAAATTATTCGTGCCAGGAACCAATCTTTGTACTCAAATTATTATAATCAATTGAAATAAAGTGTTACAATTATTTACTAAATTTTGTTAGATATTCGAAAGTTTGTCATTTGGAAAGAAAGTGGTACAACCGGCAGATCTTGTGGAATGCTTTCCGCATCTATTGAAGTTAGGGATATCCAATAAATAAGACAAAGTTATTTCATTCTCTGATCTGTGCCTTTATCCAGTTCAAATAAGAAAACACCTTCGTGTAGACACCGGGAATGTCGGGAAGAGCACAAGGTGTGGGTACAAAACTGACGATCCCATGGAGAGTCCATTGTATAGGACTGTTTGTATCGTCCATGACCATTAGAGATCCTCCAGAATCCCCTCTGCATGAGTTCTTGCCCGCTTGACCACCTGCGCACAATTGCTTGTCCCAGAGACGCACATGCAGTCTTGGAGTTTGCGGGTTCATGTAAGCAGCCTGACATTTGGCCAGGGACACCAAGGGTATTTGCAGGTGGAGTTTCACATTACTGGACATTTCAGTTTTGGTAGCACCCCATCCAGCGATAATTGGGAGAACGTTGGACTGGGTCATAATGTCAGACTTGGGAAGGCAGATTGTACGGATGAAATCTGTAAGATGGCAACAGAATGTAATCATTAAATCACGATAATCTTCCAATTTTTATTTCTAAAAATGAGTTTTCTTCTCGTATTTTTCGCGTTGTTTGGACCCTAAAAATAAATATTTGCTTGAGTTTCAGTATGATGTATTTGTTTGTATTGAATGTCGACGTATGCACAATGCAATGCAAATACTTTTAATACCAGAAATGTACTCCAATTGACAACACCAGAGTCTGGTACAGAATTGAAAAACTGTCGTTCTGGAAAACCATAGCAAAATAAGATTAATGGTGCTTTAAGTTTCTGATGCTATCCTAATACTGATCTATTACTTTAAGAAAATTTGTAATGATGAATATACCCAAATATTAAAAAAAAGTATTTTTCCTGTAGTTTGATGAAAATTTAAAGTCAAATTTGGAGTCTTAAATAAATGCGTTTCTTCCGATTTAGATATACTATTGCTTACATTATATATATATATATATATATATATATATATATATATATATATATATATATAGACTAAGAGCTCCCTTATGGATAGTGAAGATTTCAATGATAAAGTTTTTGTCGTTATTACCTGTATGTGGAGCATCTTTGGCGAGACGAATAACGGCGATATCATTCATTTGAGTTCCTTTCGAAGGCTGATAAGCCGGATGAGGTATGATTTCTTCAATAGCAATGGTCACGGGTTCCTCGTTGCAGTCATCCCCTCCAGGAATTTGTATGCAATCGATACCTGTACTTTTGTCGTATTCACCCAAACGAATGTTGACCCTGCAATAAATATGAACGTAAATTTTTTTAAATAAATAATTTTTCAAAAATGACTTGAATCAAATTGGGGTATTTAAATTATCTTGGGTTAATACGCCATGTTGCGTTTTCGTCTCTTTTTCCAGCCAAATTAAGTCATTAATGTTGTAATGTATTAAATTCAACGGCCAACGGAAGACAGGAAACCCCTCACCCCCGCTCTCTCCCGGACCCCGCAACACGTGCCCACCAAATATTCAATGGCATAACAACACGATTCGGACAGGAAACCCCTCACACACCGCTCTCTTCCGGACCGTCGCTAGGGAGCCATACGCACGTAGGCCATCGAGACTATAAAAACAAAGAAATGCACCCGTTAACGACAGTTAGGTACGAAAGCCCAAGGAAGTAGGTCACGCGGAGCCGCAGCGATATCCCGACTAGCGCGCGATTTCTAGATCATACGATATACTTACAACACAAGCTCCCGCGCAAATAACGATAGACCGGTACGGCTTGCCAACAACGTGTGCAGTGATGAACATTTTACAAATACCTATCTAACCGGACCTCTCGGACACAGTGCTTGAACGGTACCATAGTAACAAGCTTGTGCAGTGATGAACATTTTACAAATACCTATCTAACCGGACCTCTCGGACACAGTGCTTGAACGGTACCATAGTAACAAGCTTGTGCAGTGATGAACATTTTACAAATACCTATCTACTCGGACTTCCCGGACACAGTGCGAGACACCCCAGCCAGCGGCTCCCACACTGGGCTAAGGTAGCCCTAGGCGTCACCACGGCGTCGTCCACCACACCGCGGGTTCAACACCAAACCACTACAATCACCAAGTAACGTACTACGGAATCCCCCTTTAAGTCGTTGACATCCTCGAACGATAATAGAGCCAATATAGGTAGGGACTATACTTGTATAACCTGTCCATAAAAATCAACAATATATATATGTATACTTCAATGTCTAAAAATAACTTGTTTCTTTAAAAAAAACCTGTCAATACAATGATGCTTGGGTTGAGGACTGCACGCCTGAGAAATCGAGCATAGCCGCGGGACGATTAAGTAACACAAACCAAAGGTAAGCCAGTAAGGTTTGCAGAGGTAAGAAGACAATTCTAAAACGTTACACTGGCGCTCAACGAAATCATCAGTATCATTGTATTGGTAAGGCTTTTACGAAGTTTATAATATGTATATAATTGTGTTTGTTTAATGTTATCCGTTGCCAGAAATATATTATGTGACATAATCTTGAATACCTATTACAAAGTAATTCAGATCGGAACGAAAATCACCGCGCGAGTTACCGACGGCAACTTGAATAAATCAAATTCTCACTATCTCGTCATGAATACAGTCTCATAATTACCGCTTAATTGCACCTTTTTATACATCTGTTAATTTATACTAATCATACAAATTTGATATGGATTCCCAAACCCCAATTTTAAATTTTGAAAAGAGTTCTGCAGCTGTAATTAAAAAGCTACTTGTAAGTAAGGGATTAGCTCCCAAAAGATCTCTAATATCCTTACGCAAGCAGTGTTCGGATTATAACGCATCTTTATCAGCTCTGTCAAACCAACCCATAGCAACGGCCATTATCAGCGAACCTCCGATAACCGCGCAATTAGGGCCGATAATAAACATTACCAGTTCGCCCTCGGTTCAGGCAACAAAAAACACGAACAACGCGAACGTGTCAACAGAGGTTGTTACCAGTCGGGTAGGCAATTATAACATCATTAAGAGATCAATTAATTTAGCAAGTTGGAACCTAACGTTTGATGGCAAATCCGACGTCAGAATATTTCTAGAAAGGGTTTCCGAATTAAAATTCGCAAGGGGCGTATCGGACTCAGAAATAACACGAGGTTTCATCGATCTATTGTCTAATAACGCGCTAACATGGTATAGGAAAATATTTAACGAAAGTTTATCATGGAAAGATCTGCGCCAAGCATTAATAAACAAATACGACAACCCTAACCATCAACTAATGCAAAAAGCAAAGTTATTTAATTTGACACAGGCGGACGACGAGCTCGCGTCAGATTTCATATTAGAAGCACTCAATATTAATTCTAAATTAAATTCACCGGTCACAGAATCAGAGCTCCACCAACTAATCTTAAAAGGTCTGTCACAAAAATACCTACAGGTCAAAGTAGGAAAAACAACCTCCAGCATTAATGAACTTCTTTCATTGTGTACGGAAATAGATAACATATTATCAATCCACCCGCCCACGCCGGCATTGTCATTTAACGCGAATCCCGTATCTTTTTCTCATCAAGAACACTCGCGCACCGAGTTCCTCAAAAGGAAACAGTTTAACAACTCAACCGCGGCTTATTTCATCAAAATAATGAAAAATTCAAATTCCAAACTTTCGCCTCCTTTTTCAGAACCAGAATTATTCTCTATAATAAGGAAAGCGTTATTGCCCAAGTATATCGAGATAATTAATAATAAATCAATTACTAAATTGGAGCAATTGGAGAACGAATGCCTTTTTTTTGATATGAATTCAATACAGTCACCGATTACAGGTCGTACCTTCCATAGAAATCGTGCGAATAATAATAATCAACTCGCTGCCTTAGCCTCAAATCTCACTCGCAACCGCTCGGTATTATGCTACAGGTGCAACGGAAACGGCCATTACGCCAACCAATGCACGTTCTCACCAAAAAGAAATCATAGGGACAATAACAGGATTAGCGATAGGTTGCCCGATGTCACCAGACCACCACCGAATTATAAATCTTCAAAAAATGCGAATCCAATCAACAATTCACGGCTTCCGAAAGGGCATTAATGCACCAGGAATGGCTTGATTGGTTATCATTCGTGAAATTTTTTTATAGTACAACAACATTAGCCGAAATAGATTCTATATCAGCAAGTGACGGCAGACCATTCATTAACTTTAAAATAAATAACAGATTGTTTTCGGGTTTACTCGATTCCGGAGCCAGCGTGTCTTGCATCGGTGGCAACGCATATAAAAGTTTTATATCAATAGGCTATCAATTAACTAAAATAAAATCTTTTGTTATCACAGCCGACAATCGCTCACAAAAAATTATCGGTAAATTTTCACTGCCGGTCACCCTCGATAACTGCACACACACAATTGAATTTTTGGTAATCCCTTCTATAGGCAACCGGTTTATATTAGGTATAGACTTCTGGAAAAAATTTAACATCGCCCCCCAACTTTTCAAACACCCGACGGAAAACAACCTTAAAGTCATCTCAGAAATTCGCACAATCTCTTCGGCAAAGAACCTCTCCTCCAAACAAATAGTAATACTGGAGTCAGTAACAAAGAAATTCGAAGACATTTCCTTTGAAAAATGCGGTTTGGGTGTAACTCATCTGGTAACACATTCTATTAAAACAGAAGGACCACCGATAAGACAAAGGTACTACCCACTATCGCCGGTCCGCCTGGCTCAACTTAACAAAGAGGTCGACGAAATGCTGGCTCTCAATGTAATAACCAAGAGTTCATCAGCATGGTCCAACCCAGTCATACTGGTACCAAAAAAAGACGGATCAGCCAGGCTTTGTCTCGATAGTCGTCGTTTAAACGCAGTCACTTCACCAATTTTTTATCCTCTTCCGTACGCGAGAACGATTCTAAACAATCTACGTAATGCCCGCTACATCTCTTCAATAGACCTCAGCCGGGCCTATTGGCAGATTCCCCTCGACGAAAATTCTTGCGAAAAGACGAGTTTCGTAGTCCCCGGGGGCGTGGCAGTTTCATGTTTAAAAGGGTCCCATTCGGAATCCGTAACGCTTCAGCGGAGCAACAAAAATTGATAGACACCTTATTCGGCCCAGAATTCGATTCTCACGTATTCGGATACCTAGACGATCTCATAGCCATATCAGAAGACTTCGAATCACACATGTACTTGCTAAATCGCATTCATGAACGTCTTAAGTACGCGGGCCTAACAATCAATTTCAAAAAGTCAGAATTTTGCAAGTACAGACTGAAATACCTAGGATTTATAGTCGACTGCGACGGCCTCCGCACCGATCCAGGCAAAATCGAAGCTATCAAAAAATTCCCCCAACCTCAAAACGCGACTCAGGTAAAATCTTTTATAGGATTATGCGGCTACTATCGCAGATTTATCAACAATTTTTCCAAGATAGCATCACCCTTAACTAGATTGACGGGCGGTAATAAACGCAATTCAAAATTTTTATGGACCGACGAATGCACTTCAGCTTTCGAATCTCTCAAACAAGCTCTCATTTCAGCACCAGTCCTGGCTTGCCCGGATTTCAAACTACCGTTTATCATACAGTGTGACAGCTCCAATTTCGCCATAGGAGCATGTCTATCACAGGTGTTTCCTGACGGAGAACACCCTGTAGCGTATTACTCAAGAAGCCTTAACAAAGCGGAAAAAAACTACAGTACAACGGAAAAGGAACTATTAGCAAAGACCTATGTCGCATCTAATAATTTGAATTGGGTATTCAAAAGATTTTTAAACTGGTTGAATGTCAAAGAAAGAAGAGAGATAAGTAATATTCTTAATATATAAAATTATATATTTTCTTTTTTCTACTCTGTTTCTAATTTCTGATTTTCCTCTTATTTTATTATTATTATTTTTACTATAATATTTATATTTCTTTTTTTTTCTTTTTTAACCACTTATTTGTTTTTATGTAATTAGAAATTGTTAGTTACCAGCCTCAGAACAGACTTTGTCTAGTGAGGAGGGTAAGGAGAAAAATCATGTATGTACATAACTAATAATAAATAAACGCCCGGGTTGCCGGCACTGAATTGAAAATTGAAAAAAAGCAATCTTAGACTCGGTATACCACTTTAGAGAATATGTCGAGGGTTCCGAATTCACTGTCATAACGGATCATTCTAGTTTGAAGTGGTTGTTATCTCTCCAAAATCCATCAGGCAAATTGGCAAGGTGGGCCACAAGACTGTCCCAATATAAATTTAACGTCGTCCACCGAAAGGGAACACTTCATGTCGTGCCCGACGCCCTATCTAGAATCGAGATCGCCAGCGTTACAGTACCGATCGTAACACCTATTACGAATGACGAATGGTACTTAAAAATATTTAAAGGCTGCTCTGATAATCCTCAAAAGTTTCCCAACTATACTATACAGAACAACCAACTTTACAAGCACTGTAAAGCAGAATTCTCGTTGCTAGCAGACTTTGAGTGGAAACTGGTTCCGCCAATAGAAGACAGAACACGTATCATGTCCAACATACACACGGCTAATAATTCCATTCACCCGGGTACCTTTAAATCATTCAAAAAACTGGCCCTTAAACATTATTGGCCCGGCATGTATACAGATGTTAAAAAATTTATCGCAAATTGTCTCACATGCAAAGCCTATAAACATTCTACTAAACCCCCTCTCGGTTCTATGTCTAAACCAAAAAATACAGATAGACCCCTTCAATCCTAGAGTATAGATTTAATAGGTCCGTTTCCTAAAAGTTACGACAACAAGTTACATATTTTAAGCGTTGTCGACGTATTTACTAAATTTGTCTGGTTATTTCCACTAAGAAACCCTACTTCTAAAGCAATAATAAACTTGCTAGAAAATAATATTTTCATTCCTTTCTCGGTACCAAGAACGATAATAATGGACAACGGCCGGCAATTTATCAGTAAAGAATTTAAAGAGTTCCTTGCTAGATACGGTGTACCCGACTTATACTACAATACCTATTACACCCCCATGAATAACGTAGTCGAACGGTACAACCAAACCATCGGAACCTCACTTGCAATATTAGTGAATAACGATCATCGCAATTGGAGTAAATACCTAACTATCATACAATCCGCCCTAAACAGTTACGTAAACCTAGCAACGGGATTTTCACCCTTCTTCTTACTACACGGTTTCGAACCCATATCACATGGTTCAGATTACTCCCTTTCACTTTCGCCATCAAATAATAACAATCAAAATCCGACCGATGCACGCGCTTCCAACCTACAGGAAATGGTCGCTATTTACGACTTGGTCGCGGATGCCTTAACGAAAGCTTACCAGCAAAACGCAAACAGGTATAATCTCCGTCATAAGATTGTACATTATAAAATCGGAGAAATCGTTTGGCGTAAAAATAATGTTCAATCGAATAAAAGTATGTTTTTTTCCGCAAAATTGGCAGCACGTTTCATCCGAAGCAAGGTTATAAAAAAAATATCAGACACCGTCTATTGTCTAGCGGACATGAACGATAAGTACATAGGAAGATTTCACGTGAAAGATATAATTAAATCAGAATCCCCTTAAAATAATAATAAAATCAAAAAAAACCGTAAACACCTCGCTCACTTCAATTTTAATTTCCCCACCTTTTACCACGATAATGATTTAGATAAAATATGCGTGTCATAAGCATGGTACGGAACTTAGCTTTTTCATAGTATCAAATCGTATGTATGGTCTCTGGCAAGTTTGTTTGTCACATCAAATAGAGGAGTGCACGCCTCGAGATGGGACAAATTAACGTTGGCTATCATGCATTACGTTCACACAACCACTGCAATAAGGACCCAATTGTCAAGCGGTTTGTGAAACTTAGGTATATATATATAATTATTTTTTTTTTTCTTTCTCCCTCTTACCCATAAACCTCACTTCAATAATTTACGAATCTACTATAACAAGCTTAAAGTTTTATAATGGTTTACATGTCTTCCATAACCAGTTAGAAATAAAAGAAAAGAAACGTAAATTAATAGTAACATAAATAACGTTAAAAGACATGTTGGCGCTCAATTTTTTTTAATTATTATTCTACCCCACCACTTACCCTCGTAATTCTCATTATTTTTAAACATAAAAACATAATCACAAAAGTGATAATACCCGGACGTGACACGAAGGAGAATCTCGTATACACGGATAAACTGTTTACTTTGTATAATTAATAGGTATTGAAGATTAGTCCAGAAGGACATTTTCTTGTCAATGTTATGCCTAATTGTAATCATAAGATTATTCAAAGTATATGTACAGGGGTAACCCCCATCTCAGTCAGAGGAAGTCCCCTCTGAATTTGTTATAATTGTGTATTCCTGTTATGCACAATTAATTAAAAGTCACACGCCTGTCAGGTGTTATTCTTACCTTGATGAAGTTTTATTGTTGGCTCGGTGTAAGCCATTGTGCCTTACTCAGTTGACCACCAAGTCAAAACAGTAGATTTCGCTGTTTTGTTTTACATGAATAAATTGTTTTATTACGTTTAATAACGTGATACCTTTTTGTAATAATTTCAGTTTATTAAAACTGACAATTAAGTTGTTTTATTACGTTTAATAACGTGATACCTTTTTGTAATAATTTCAGTTTATTAAAACTGACAATTAAGTTGTTTTATTACGTTTAATAACGTGATACTTTTTGTAATAATTTCAGTTTATTAAAACTGACAATTAAGTTGTTTTATTACGTTTAATAACGTGATACTTTTTGTAATAATTTCAGTTTATTAAAACTGACAATTAAGTTGTTTTATTACGTTTAATAACGTGATACTTTTTGTAATAATTTCAGTTTATTAAAACTGACAATTAAGTTGTTTTATTACGTTTAATAACGTGATACTTTTTGTAATAATTTCAGTTTATTAAAACTGACAATTAAGATGTTTAATTACGTTTAATAACGTGATACCTTTTTGTAATAATTTCAGTTTATTAAAACTGACAATTAAATTGTTTTAATTACGTTTAATAACGTGATACCTTTTTGTAATAATTTCAGTTTATTAAAACTGACAAATAAATGGTTTTAATTACGTTTAATAACGTGGAACCTTTTTGTAATAATTTCAGTTTATTAAAACTGACAATTAAATTGGTTATATGTTTGACCTTTATTGAATTAATAACGTGATATCATTTTATACGACACTTTCAGTTCCTTAAAATCTATTGTATTTCAATTGTATTGTTATTATTATTATTATTTAAAAAAATTTTTGTTTGTTTTTCTTTTTGGTTCTTGTTGAATGGACAAATCATCCAAATAACCAGTTTCACTAGACTCAATGTTTATAAGCGACCCCCTAGGTCACCTGTTATCCTTATTAGCAAAAAGTTTATTTTATGATTCCAATGTATAAAAAACTCAGCAATGGCGAATAGTTTTTTTGTAACAATTTATAAACCTAAGTTTATAAAATTTAAAACAAATTTTTGATTTTCTTTTATCATTTTCAGTATAAAAAAAATGTTTTGTTTTATATAATTACACCGTACTATCGATGATTTCTAGACCTTAGTCTGGTCAAATTCAAGTAGTAACACTTGCTTCATTATTATTAGCTTTGTTCTTATTTCATGTTGTTCAAACTCTATAAACAAATAAATAATAGTGATAATCTTAGGCTCATACATTCGTCCATGTCATAGTTGTATAAGATAAATTATTATTAATAATTGTTATTTTCGTAACAAAACTCAATTACGATTTGTAAAGAGTTCCCTCTTTTGCATAATTTCTAATTTATAAAATTTCAAATATAGCCACATCACAACCTAATAAGTTAATCTTTTTGCTCTGTTATACTTTCTCATCGCTTTCAGCACAAACCATCTCACACATTTTTTGGGTGGTTGCATTACAACTTTCACACTAGTCTTTATTATTTACAAATTTTTATTTCCCTTAGTAATCACATTTAGATTCTAAACATAAAAAGGGACACTCACACCTTCACATTTATATTCTGTATTCTGTACTTACCCGTAAGTTAATTATAAGTAACATTTAAGTTTTCTTCTTGTTTATGTAGTCTGTAACTAGTTCTTTTCAATCAAACTTTTACTTTAGCTGGCTCTTAGGCAGTTAACTTCTAGTTTTGGTTTAGGTATTGGCTCTTATGTAGGTGAATGTTTTTTTTTTTCTTTTTTTTATTTTTCCGAAAAAGGGGGATAGTGTAATGTATTAAATTCAACGGCCAACGGAAGACAGGAAACCCCTCACCCCCGCTCTCTCCCGGACCCCGCAACACGTGCCCACCAAATATTCAATGGCATAACAACACGATTCGGACAGGAAACCCCTCACACACCGCTCTCTTCCGGACCGTCGCTAGGGAGCCATACGCACGTAGGCCATCGAGACTATAAAAACAAAGAAATGCACCCGTTAACGACAGTTAGGTACGAAAGCCCAAGGAAGTAGGTCACGCGGAGCCGCAGCGATATCCCGACTAGCGCGCGATTTCTAGATCATACGATATACTTACAACACAAGCTCCCGCGCAAATAACGATAGACCGGTACGGCTTGCCAACAACGTGTGCAGTGATGAACATTTTACAAATACCTATCTAACCGGACCTCTCGGACACAGTGCTTGAACGGTACCATAGTAACAAGCTTGTGCAGTGATGAACATTTTACAAATACCTATCTAACCGGACCTCTCGGACACAGTGCTTGAACGGTACCATAGTAACAAGCTTGTGCAGTGATGAACATTTTACAAATACCTATCTACTCGGACTTCCCGGACACAGTGCGAGACACCCCAGCCAGCGGCTCCCACACTGGGCTAAGGTAGCCCTAGGCGTCACCACGGCGTCGTCCACCACACCGCGGGTTCAACACCAAACCACTACAATCACCAAGTAACGTACTACGGAATCCCCCTTTAAGTCGTTGACATCCTCGAACGATAATAGAGCCAATATAGGTAGGGACTATACTTGTATAACCTGTCCATAAAAATCAACAATATATATATGTATACTTCAATGTCTAAAAATAACTTGTTTCTTTTAAAAAACCTGTCAATACAATGATGCTTGGGTTGAGGACTGCACGCCTGAGAAATCGAGCATAGCCGCGGGACGATTAAGTAACACAAACCAAAGGTAAGCCAGTAAGGTTTGCAGAGGTAAGAAGACAATTCTAAAACGTTACAATGTATCATCCACATTAAAGCTTATTAAATAGATGGCAGGGCAAAAATTATAAACATTAAGTTTGGTAGGTGCTTATGTAAAAACGACCCAGAGATAGAACAAATAGGAGGGAGATACACTGCTTGGCAGAGGATGGAAGCTGGACGGGAAGGGCGGATTGGGGGGACCAGAGCTAGGAGAGAATTGAAGAGAGGATTAAATCCCACAGCCGAATAAAGAAAGAAATATGCTTACGGAGTTCCAAGGTCGGTCAACACCGAACCATATACGCAGTGTCCAGCTGTTATGACGTATCGTTTGCTGATGAGCGTCGCTCCACATCCAAGGGAGATTGAACTCCTAGAGTTCTTGTACTCCACGAGCGCCATCCAACGGTACTGGTCAATGTTTGTCGCATTACCTCCTAAGATCCTATTTTCTCCGGCGTCTTCTCCACAAGTTTCTCGATTTGGTAGGAGATGGTCAACGTTCACTGCTGGTTCAATTCTAGTCTGGAATGGAGAATATGATGTTTAAGTATTTCGTAAGTCAATTTTTGGTTAATAAGTGGTGGATCGTTCTAAATAACGCCGCTCTAATGTGTTCGGAGTGCATCTAAGAGCGGTTCCTGTTATATTCCATTAAAAATTGGTAAATCAATTAAAATATATTAAAAATGGGTTTTTACTGTTCCATGCTTAGTTTATCTTTCACAAGAGAGTAAACGCAAAAAATATAGTACATCTTATTGTAATTAATCAACATAATTTTACCAATTTTAAAACAAAATGTTGACAAAAAATCTGAAAAATAAACGGTCGCCTCTAGGACTTAAATTTAGGACCATTGCCTTGCCTGAGGGCTGCTCTACCAACTGAATTAATGGGACCATATTTACTTCGGTCATATTTAACTGTATCATACTTCTAGTAAGAACTACCAAAATTTTCTTCATTTTCTCACCGCACATTTTATTAGCTTATGTCTTAATGTATGGTTGGAAGATTCAACTCCAACTAAATGTAATCTAGAAAGTGTCTTTGATAAATATATCCAATTTTTATTTTAATGTGCGACATCTGTTGACTTTTCTGCAAGTGCATGAAAAATATTTTATTTTTGGAATAACTAAATGAGTACAACCTCAAATTGTAATGTTTAATTATTTTAAGTAATATTAGATTATTATACAAAAATTAGTAACAATAAATTAGAAAAATATGGGTAGCATTTAGTACACGAACCTGCGACCTTGGAATTGTCAGGGCGCTGCTGATTCATTTAATTTTACCTCTGTTAGTGGACTTTCGAGAATTTAATAAAATTCAGAAGAAATTATAACCCTACATCTAAAAGCCTCAAACCGATCATTGCCACATCTCTCCACAATCTCAAACCACCTGGAACCAGATGTAGGTATTTCGCCTAACCTTATGAATGATCGCACAGTTTTACCAGTTTGATCTAATAAGAAGCGAATCTTTTACACAATTCAATAAGATCAGTTATTCATTTATCCGACCAAAAAACCCTTCATGAACAACATGACAGTCATTACAGAAAGGACAGTTGTAGATGCTTGCTCACTAAAGTCAATAAATTATGAAACGAAATCAATTTGACGGCCGGCATAGTCCAGTGGTAACGCATTGGACTGCCATTCCGAAGGTCGCGGGTTCGAAACCGGCGTGCGCAAATAAATTTTATTTGATTAATTTGTGTTATTTCAAAATTAATTAATTAAAATTATATATAGTATATTTGCGGCACGTTCCAGAGTGGAAGATACTACCAGTATCGCCCTGGTGTAAGACCACCATTCAGAATTGGAACGTTGCTCCAAATGGCTTTAGCCGTGTTTAGTGACTAGATCTGAATAGCCAGGTACTTCCCCACCTTCCTCTTTCCCTTCCACACTTACCTTCAGCCTCACAACATCCCCCAATTGGGGATGCCATAGTCTGTGATGTTTTGAACATCCACAAAAATAAACGATAAATAATAAACGAACGTGCTCTAAAAATTTTTTTTGGCTAGACTAGCAACACGGGATAGATTATAGGCCTTGAGTAAACAGATTCCCACGGGAAAGGAGAGACCGGAGGGACAGTCGAGTCTTGAACTTGGGTGCATTGACAGCCCCGAGAAATGGATACAAATCAGAAGTGTTGTTTGAAATTACAGTTAATTATTGAATTCAAATGGTATTAGAGAATATTGTGGAATATTGAATTAAAGTGAAAGATTATTGATCCGGTGTTTGTGTGAAGTGAAAGTGGTTCGACTCAGTGAGAAAACAATTAATAATAATGACAATAATAATAATTGGATAATTTGTAGAGCGCCGTTTTGTGAAAAATCACCCCAGGGGCGCTAAGGGTTGGGCGATCGCGATTATAATATAAAATGTGTTAAATTAAACGTGATTTCGTAAATATGTAGTTCAAACTAAGTGACTTGTCTTAAAAACATGGAAATGATAAAAATAATAATTGCATTTTTAAAACAGAGTGAACATATAAAGGCAGGAAGTGTTTAATCGGGCTAGGTTATTGATTTGGCGAGATGGCATTCTGTCCACGGAGACCGAAAACCAGAGAATCAAATAGATTATTAACTGTGGGTTCGAATCCTGACAGATTAGGGAGGTACAATTTTATTTACAGGAATATTTAATTACCCTTTTATAAGCGTAGGGAGGAGGTCGAAAATTAAAGTGATTTAGCTATATAGTGTAACCAGGTAAGCTTCACGCTGAGAATGAGAGGTGACTAACTGGGTGAGTTTTTTATATTATTTATTAAATTCCAGAGGACCCCTCTTAAAAGACGGATACAACCGAGGTACAGGAACTAAGTTTACGACACCTGCCACCCAAATAATGTTATCATTAAAAGGAATACCCTAGACGGATTGTCAATCAGCTGTGAGTGAGAGACAGGCCAATTACCTTTTCATATTCGAATTCAATGACTCTGTCTCGGCTCGTGAGGTTTTGACCAGGAACGCAAAACTGAAAAACGGTATAAAGGCCAGTAACGACCAAACACCATTGCAGAGGACTCAACTTCTAGATTTACGCCAACAACTCGAGACGAGGAAGAACAACGGTGAAACCAATATAACTATCAAATATGTGAACTCTGTACCTAAAATTATTGAATGTGCGCCAAAAAACTGAAACAACAAAAAATAAAATGCTACTACCAAAATGTGAGAGGGATCCGCACTAAACTTCCCATGTTGCTGACTTCGGCGGCAACTATCAGCAGTGATATCTTCATTTTAACCGAAACATGGCTCGACTCAGGAATCAATTCCGCCGAATTAGGCTTCCCTAATTTCAACATCTACCGTATGGATAGGAATTCTAAAACAAGTGCCAAAACGAGAGGAGGTGGGGTAGCCATTGCTATCTCAAAAAATCTCAGTTCTTCAAAAATATCCACAAAAAACACATCCATCGAGCAACTATTTGTCAATGTGAACACTTCTAGAGGTAAAATAATAGTGGGATGTGCATACTTACCTCCGAATTCTGATGTCCAAAGCTACAGCAATCACTGCGACGAGGTTGAATCAATTTGTGCTAAATATCCTAATACTAAACTACTTCTAGTTGGTGATTACAATCTGCCACATTATGATTGGTGTAATATGAATTCTGTCAATTCTTGTTCTAATGTTAATATTCGTGTTATTAGAGATATGGCACTGTTCTTAGGTCTAACACAGTGTAATAATGTTCTTAATATAGGAGGTCGTACGTTGGATTTGGCACTGTCAAATGTGTCTGACATCTGTGTTGTGAGAAGTACCGAAATTCTATTACCTGTCGATGTTTACCATCCACCACTAGAAATATGCATGTCTAATCTAAAACCAATTCCTATCGTAAAAAAGGTAGTAGAAACTCGAAATTTCAAAAAAGCTGACTATGTTAAAATTTCAAATTTCCTTAAACAGACTGACTGGTCATTCTTTGATAGCGACGATGATATTAATGTACACCTTAAAAAATTTTACTTCATCGTTAATTCTGCAATTGAACAATTTGTTCCTTTAACGACTTACAGAGAAACTCTATACCCAAAATGGTTCTCAAAAGACCTGATAGACTTAATTTACCTCAAAAAATTATCTCATAAGAGATTCAAACAAAGTCGCCTGGCCATCGATTATACTGCGTTTCAAAAATTGAGGGCAGAGTGCAATAAGCTCTCCGCAAAATGTTACAAAAATTACATTAGTGATGTCGAAGGCTCTATTATGGACGACTCAAATTTCTTTTGGAAATATGTTAAATCCCAAAAAGAAAATGGTACTTACATACCTAGTAGTGTGTCATTCGATTCTAAATTTTCCCAAAATCTTCAGGAAACTGTTAATCTTTTTGCTGATTTTTTTAGCGGCGTTTACATTAATGCAAGTGAAGACAGCAATATTTCGTGCTTTGATTTGGTTGAAACTCTTGATATATCTGACTGTAATGTAACCATAGACGATATTATATCTAAGCTGAAGAGTCTTGATTCCCGAAAATCCGCAGGACCTGATAATGTTCCGCCCAGGTTTTTAGTAAATTGTATGCATACATTGTCATATCCTATTCATAAGTTATTTACAAAGTCACTCTCATCAGGTGTATTCCCGGACCTTTGGAAGTTTAGTCTTTTAACGCCCATTTTCAAAAAAGGTAATAAGAGCGAAGTAACAAATTATAGGCCAATATGTATAATGTCTACTTTACCCAAACTTTTTGAAAGCCTAGTACTAGATAAGTTGATATCCCGAATCAATCGAACCATCTCTCCCCTTCAACATGGATTCATTAAAGGTAGATCTACTCTTACCAATTTGATATTGTACACGAATGATATTGTTAATGCCCTTAATGCATCACATCAAACTGATTCCATATATACTGACTTCAGTAAGGCATTTGATAAAGTAAACCACAAAATATTATTACGTAAACTAAAATTGTTGGGAATAAGAGGGAGCATGTTGGAATGGTTTAAGAGTTATCTATTAGGAAGGTACTTAGCAGTCAAGATAGATTCGTTTACTTCTTATACATTTGCTGCCTCGAGCGGAGTACCACAGGGATCTCACTTGGGCCCAATATTATTTTGTTTGTTTATCAATGATATTGTTAATATTTTTACTAATGTTAAAGTCCTGTTATTTGCCGACGATCTGAAGATATACAGAATAATCAAAGACGATGACGATCGCGCAATTTTGCAGTTGAACCTTAATAAACTATGTGCGTGGTGTTCTGTCAATGATTTGCAACTAAATTTAGGTAAATGCCAGATTATCAGTTTTTACAAAGGCAAAAATCCACTTAATTTTTCCTATTTTATGAATGGTGCTAATCTTCTTCGTGTATCACAGATTCGTGATCTTGGTGTTATATTCCACGAGAGTCTACAGTTTAACGAACACATCGATGAAATAACAAGCGATGCGATGAGAATACTAGGTTTTATTTTGAGAATGGGAGCAAATTTTAAAAGTATGTCAACATTAAAACATCTGTATTGCTCGTTAGTACGAAGCAAATTAGAATACAATTCCACCGTATGGTCACCGTACTACAAGGTCCATTCTCAATCATTAGAAAAGGTACAAAATAAATTCCTTCGGTACATTAATTTTAAAATGAAAATTCCAATCGAATTTATAAATTACAATAACTTGCTTGCTGAAACTAAACTTCTTAAATTATCTGATAGAAGAGTGTTAATTGATTTGCTATTTTTATTCAAAATTATTAAATCTTTAATTGACAGCCCTAATTTGTTGGAACTTATTTGCATTAATGTTCCTGCTAGGCAAACTCGCAGTAAAGATACTTTTAAATTTAACAAGAACCTCAACACTAATTATTCTATTTTTTCACCAATTCCTAGAATTCACAACCTTGCGAATAAATACTGTGAACTTATAGATATGTTTGGTTTTGACAATTTTGTGAGCTTTAAAAGGCAACTTATTTCGATTCTATCGGCTAATAATTAACTTTTATAGCTTTAATAATTTTATTACATCTTCTCCCATTCGAAACCTTTCAAGTAAATTATATCCATATTTGTTTGTTTTTTATTTGCTCTACTATACACTTATAATTGTATGCATATACCTACTAACTACTTTTTATACATAACACTATGTTCCATCTCAGATCTTATTATTTCTTATTCATGTCGATATTGCTAAAGTTTTAAAAAGCTATTAGTTTTTGCTTTTTACAGGTGCAACTCTTATTTTGTTATTTTTTTTTTAAATCTCTGTTATAATGTTCTTTACCTCACGAGTAAGTTACACTCTAATTTATATTGGTTTATCGATTTGTTAAACTCACAATTAATACTGGGTTTAAACACACCCACTTACTTACTTTTTATGTTGAACTTTCTTTTACTTACTATTTCATGCTTGGGTATATTTTATATTGAATCCATCTTATTAGTGTTTTGCTAATTTGCACAAAATTTTATTATATGTGTTGCTTTCTTACAATTAACTCCATTTATCTTCTTATGTTCAATTATTGTAATCAATGTAAATGTATATTTTCATGTAAAAGCCCATTAGGGCGTAAATAAAATAATAAATAAATAAATAAATAAATATATAGGCCGAGAAGCGCGGTGTACAGTCAGTCAAAGGGGAAGTTTTGCTAGCGTATGCCGTCCCAAATTGAAAGCGATCGGATGCAACCAGACGGAACAAAATGAAAACTTTTCTTCTGTTATTTGACTTTCTAATTTAATACTTTTCATCTATTGTTTGACTTTCTAAGTTACGAATTGGGATGCACAAAAACAAATCTAAAGTCAAAAGAGGGAGATGGTAATCTCCGAAATAAAACTACCAACCGAACAACTTTTCTCAACAGGTACCTTTCGAGAGGTAGGCAGCCTCTTTAAATTAAATGCAAAAATCAAACCAATTATCCGGTTATACCTACCTGAGAGGATAGGTATTCAGTAGGAGTTACCCATACCTAATACACGAGGATGGTAGTAACCTCATAAAATAATTACTAGAACCGAATATTAAAATACAGACAGTCCTCATCCTAAATTTGGCATTTCGAGTAGACCTTACATATATCTCACATGATAATTGGCTGAATGGGTAGGCACACAACCTATCGTTAAAAAGCAGGCTAAATGTCGACAAGATCGTCGTGTGTTATCTATGTATTGACCTAGAAAGGGATGTAAATCCCCGACGGCGTGGGAGTTACAACGTTTTCTAGAGGTGGCACGTAACTTAGGACCTTGCGTGTCACATTTTCGCGACTAGATTCGTGACAAGGGATGTCATGGTTTTCCCCTTCTACACTCAGTAAAGTAGGTTATCCTGGAGGTGTATGAGATTGGGGCAATTCTGAAATTGGTGATGAGACCTGGTTTTCTTTATTCTGGCGTGAAGGTTGCCGATTTGGAACAAGGGGAGACCCGGCCGGTTGTGATATCCAGACACGCAGATATCGATCGCCTTGCTCAAATTATCATCCATCAGTTTTGTTTGGTAAGAGGAGGAGTCAATCTTAGCTTGAAAAAAATTCATTCCCTTTCCTCTCCTTCCCCTCCCAAAATATATACATGGATGGCGCCGACAACTAACACCGTAAATTTATCGTATGTATATCACATATATAAAATCTAACACTTTATTATACTCACATAATCCTATGACAGGTAGACTCACGTAGCTAGTTTGAAGAGCAGGCGACCCAGAAAAATCAGGTTTATGAGATGGCTTTAAAACACAGCGGTAATGAATTCAACTCACTCTATCTCAAAAGAACCAAGGGATACCACACATACATAGATAACTAGGTTTCTAAACCGAGAAACAAAAAACCAACACAACGTTCGGTGAAGCCTTTTTATACTGAACCGTCACGTGAAATGAGTACTTTCAAGGTCGTACGTCACGTAGACAAACTAGGATGTACACACTTAAAGGGGTGTGAAATAAAGAAAAGACGGCAGGGAGGACCTTCCTACCCCGGATATATATATAACCAAAGCCTTATGGAAAAGTTACCTACGGGACTTAAGGAAAATTTATCGTAGAAAGAAGAGAAGGAAAAGTTTGAAGTAGAAAGGGCTGATCATTACAAGTCTCACTGGCTCCAGACGGGAGCAGTTGGGACTCTTGTGAGGTATTCACTATAAAAAAAAATATAAAAAAAAAAACATAGTCAACACTCACCAGAAAGTAAGACCCTAACAAAGCTTCATTGATAGTGTGCCAACCAACTTTGGAAGTCAAAGAGAAAGATTATTCAAATACTTTTTTACCTGACTTGTTACCGGCGCTTCTGAAGTGAATAGAGGTAATGGAACGCTGCAGCATACGCTGGACCAAGCAGAACTTCTGCATTCAGATCTCCTCAGGAAATTTAAGGTATCCGAAGGCAGGGGCTTTGGTCCATCGAACAGACTCTTAATGCTTGGGCAGTTGTCGAGTTTTATGCAGATTCCTAAGGTGCCGTCCGCAGCGGTGCAGGAGTTGGAAGCTTGTGGAGGAGTTGGACGTTGAGGATAAAGTGGGCGAGAGGTAGTAAGAGTTGGAAGCTGAGTAAGAGGTATTAGACGCGAGGTGCTGGATGCAGAAATAGAAGAAGGGCAGCACACTTTGACATCTATAAACAGTTGATGATCATAAATTAATTTCATTTCATGAAAAAAGAGCCACTTGTGTGCTTAACCAACCAGAAACTTATAAAAAAATGTATTCATATAGAAAATGGAATAAAAAAATTTAAAAACTTCTGTTGACAAATTTTGGATGAAAGATATAATAATGGGCTTTAGTATTTCCTTGCTATAACAATTAAGAATTGATTCAAAACACACATATTCAAATTCCTCTAATTCAAAGTACCCTTAATTTTCACCATCGGAAAGCGTAAGGCCTCCTGGGTGGAGTTTACCTATTTTAGCTATTTTGAAATAAGTAAAGATGTAAGTTGTTCCTTATACGATGGTAAATTTGTAATAATATATCATTTTCGAAATAGCAACGGTATTTTACGAAAACATTTTGTGGAAACAAAAACACAAAAGTTTAGAGGATTCATGAAGTTTGGATTATTTTGTTCCAGAACAAAGATGTTTTATCACGATGGAAAGGAATATGTGCGGTATATTGTGTGTCCTTGAATTCATCGGATTTCAGAAGTTGTGGTAAGGGTTAATTTGTCGAAACTTATAGTTACCTGCCGCGGATATTGGAGGGGCACTGCATTGTGAGTCTTTCAGCATCTTTGTCTGACTTGGGCTCCGACTCTTGCTCTGCAGAATGCTCAGCAAAGTGGGGCATTGTGTTATAAATACACACTGTCCCGATTCCTGGGATGGAGTGGTACAATGACTCTCTGGAAATATTTAAAAGTTGTTGTCTTAATTTGTCCTGCACAAAAAAGGTCAGTTAACAAACCAACAGGAAATATTTAATCAGAGGCTCAGAGGTACACTATCGCGCGTCACATCATGAGAGATTTCACAGAAGGGCAGAATCTGTGCTTTCAGATTGAAAGTAGACAAATCAAAAGGTTATTATCTTTTCCATTGATAATGCACTTGCCGGAGTATGCCATTATATCAAATTGAATCTTCTGATTTGGAATATAACAAAAATACTTATAGTGGACATGCGATAGTTAACCTCTGAGCAACAGTATTTACCTTTCGAAAAGGATGTTTAGTTTCATAATAAATATAATTTTTTTTTATTTGATTACCGCACAAGAGTTCAAACTGCTCTCAACCGTCTGGAGCCAGTGAGACTATGGGATTCCAAATTTGGGTATATTGTGAGTCTGAAGGAAGTGGGGAGCAGAAAAAGATGGGGAGATAAAGGTGGGGGAGTACCAAGTTATGTCACCGAACACGGCAAAACCCTTTTCAAGCAAAGTAAAGTGATTGCGTAAAACCCATATTTTCGATTACCATAATGCTATGGTATTTTCAACTGTTATATTAATACTCTCAATTTAGAAAAAAAAATTCAATTTTAGAAATTAAAATAATGGGAAGAAAAATTTATATATTACAATAATTAGAAAATCATTTTGAACGACTCTCTGTTAAATTTGTTCCCATAGTAAATTGCACCCTTTTTCCCTCCCTCCCTTTCCCCTCCCACCATTCCTTCTTCCCTGAAGAAGTGAGAAAAAACTAAACTAAAATAGATATCGGGACCTCAAAAAATTTTGAAATAAGTCAAACAAACTGTCAAACATGCGTTGCAAAGTCTCGTCTAATATAAACAGAGAGACGAATCCGGAAGTAATTGCCAATATTTTCAAAGTATATTTCGCGACTACCACGCCGACCATCTCCTCAAACGAAAAGCACTTTACTGCTTATGATGATATTGACCTCACAATCACTGGAAACATGGTAAAATGGCCATTACAAACATGAAATCCCGAACATTAGCAGGGCATGATGACTTAGGCATCGAAAATATCAAACATGAAGGGGTAGAGATTTTGAATCTACTGCAACACTGTTCACCGACATCATAAAAAGTTGTTATTTACCAAAAGATATGACAAAGATATTTATAATAACGATAATAAAATCTAAACTGTCAGACCTAACTTTACAGTAAAACTACAGACCGATATCCGTCGCCACCACCATCGCTAGAATATTTGAACGGGTTCTTTTAGACCAAGTTGGACTAACTAACTAACTAACTAACTAACCATCACGCCGTTTCCCCGCAGGGGTAGGCAGAGAGGACGGACCGCCAAACAACTTGGTCTTGGCACACACTTCTTGCCTCATTTACATTCATACATCGTCTCATACATACTCTTCTATTATTCTGACTCTTGACATGGCCCGACTCTAGTATCTGATTCACTTGATCGTGCCATGTCTTCCTCGGGCGTCCCCGACTTCTGCTACCATTCGCATTTGCATCATATATCCTCCTTACACTCCTATCTTCGCTCATTCGCTCTACATGCCCAAACCATCTAAGCGTCCCTTTCTTAATCTTACTCATTACGCTTACATCAGCCTTGCACTCTTTGCGGATCTCCACATTCCTCACACGATCAAACATGGTTTTACCACACATACGCCTCAGGGATCTCATTTCAACAGCATTCAATCTACTTTCATCATTTCTTTGCCAGTTCCATGCCTCACTTCCATACATCAAGGTAGGTACCAGCACTCCGTTGTGGACTGCTAACTTCGCTTCTTTGGACAGTTTTTTGTTAGCGCCAACGGCGTTCAGTCCTCCATTAACGGAATTACCTGCATTTACCCTTCTTTCAATATCTCTGTCAGCCTTCCCATCTCTCGTAAACATACTTCCTAAATACACAAACTCATCCACCTGCTCCAAGTATTCCTCATTCACAATTATATTGCACACTGTTTTCGTACTCTCTCTTTCAAACACCATTACTTTAAACTTACTTACATTCATCATTAACTCATTCTTCATGCATACTTCGTTCATCCTAGACACGAGAGACTGTGGATCTTCTATACTATTAGCAATCAGCACCGCATCATCAGCATACAACAGGCAACATACTTTCAAATTATTCAAATTCGCGCCCAATCCCACCTCTTTCAATTCTTGCATACAATTATCCATGTATAGATTGAATAACCACGGTGACATTACGCAGCCTTGTTTAACACCTTTTGTGATATCAAACCACCCCGTAAAACCACCGTTTACCCTAACACATGCAACGCTTCCCTCATACAGAGACGCGATTGCCTGAGTCAGATATGTATTCACTCCATACTTGGACAACACCTTCCATAGCATTTTTTTTTTTTTTTTTTATTTTTTTATTTTTTATATATACAATAATATTATTATTGGGTTTATAAAAACAGTTTATTTTTAAACAAGTTCTGCTGTGTAATTATTATTACGCGTGACAGCTGTTTCGCCCTCTGAAGGCATTATCAAACTGTGGGTAGCCCACTTACAGACGATAAATTTATATTATTTCTAGGTAGGTATTTTAATTTCATTTACTGATTTCTTAATTGATTTCTAAGTAAAATATCAAAAATTATTAATGGTTATTACCCCAGCAAAGTTTCCCCAATTAGTGTAATGTTTAAATTTGACTGAATGTCTTTATGTTAGTTATTCCCAAACGATGACTCATAGGGTTATTTTAATAGCATAATTAAGTACTTCATAGTGCACTCATATTTGCATTAGGTTTGAAGATATCTAGTAGGGGTGAACGAATTATATTTGTTTGTTCATTAATTAGAATAGCTTTTGGATTATTAGAGTTTTTGTTAATTTCTAACTGCTCTAAAAGATTCAGTTTACGGCCTTTATTTTGTATGTGTAACGGAGTTGGTTTATTATTATCATTAAGTGAGTGATTTTCATCTAGGAGATGTTTGGCAAATTGAGATTGTATTTTATTATTATTTTTAAAAGATCTTATATGTTCTTTAAACCTAGTGTTAAAGGACCGGCCCGTTTGTCCAACATAAACAGCGTTGCATTCGTCACACTGGAGTTTATAAATGCCACTATTTTGTAATTTGAGTACCTTACTTTTTGAGTTTTTAAGAGATGATCCTAAGTTGTTATTTGTGCGGAAGGCAATATCTAAACCACACTTTTTGAGGACTTTGGCAATTTTATTAGATGTCTGTCCGATGAATTCTAAACACCCGAATTTATTATTCTATTACCCTAATTTATTATTATTATTGAAACAGCTGTCACGCGTAATAATAATTACACAGCAGAACTTGTTTAAAAATAAACTGTTTTTATAAACCCAATAATAATATTATTGTATATATAAAAAATAAAAAAATAAAATGGAGTTCTACAAATTAAACTTAATAACAATAAAAAAATACCTTCCATAGCTTTTTCCTGTCGACTCGGTCGTATGCTTTTTGTAGATCTACAAAGGCACAGAAAAGTTTCTGTTTTTTTGCCAGAAACTTCTCAGTGAGCATACGCAATGAGAAGATCTGGTCCATGCACCCCCTTCCACTCATAAAAGCACCTTGCACATCCCATATTTTATCTTTTGTTTCCTTTCTTACTCTTTCAATCAAAATTCTACCATACAGCTTGCCAACTGAACTTAGCAGGCTAATAGCCCTATGATTCCCACATTCCATACGTGACCCTTTACCTTTGTATAATGGCATTATCACAGCCCTTCTCCAGTCTAAAGGCGTATAACCTTCCTTTAAACATTGGTTAAAAGGATTGCACAACCATGTGAGAATTATACGGCTACCTCCTTTAAAATATTCAGCAGCAATATTGTCAAACCCGACAGCCTTACCATTCTTCATACATTTAATCGAACTTTCTATCTCATCCATGCTAATTTCGGTAACATTCACTCCATCGACATTCATATCTGATTCACCGCTAGAATCACTGTCACTCACTTCGCTTTCGAAGACTTCCTCGAAATAATTCATCCATCTATCTTTTATTTTTTCCTCATTCGTCAACATTTTTCCATCTTTTGATTTTATCACTTTCATGCTTCCGTTTTCTGGGCCACTCCGGGACTTTTTGACTTCTTTCCAAAACAACTTAATGTTTTCTTGGAAATGGTTTGTCATTTTCATTCCTTCTTCCTCTTCCAGGCGTTTCTTTCGTTCTTTCACTCCAACTCTTACTTTTTTCTTACATTCCTTATATACTTCTTTCGCTCGATACTTTTCTTCGCTGGAAGCACTGCCAGCCGCAATCAGACATAACCATGCTTTCTTCTTCTCTGAGACCAGTGCTTTAATCTCATCATCCCACCATGCATCACCTTTCTTCCTACCTTGCGTACTTATTCCACAAACCTCCCTAGCAGATTCACAAAGACACACTTTTATGTGGTTCCATGTTTCGTCTATGCTTAGACCATCCATTTCCTTCGCATTCAATCTTATCTCTGCACAATTCATATACTTACTTCTCACATTATCATTTTGTAGTTTTTCTATTTTGACTCTTGTTGGAGTTAGTACCGTTTTCACTTTAGAGCGCCAACCGCGAAAGAGGTTTACTCTTGACACTACAAGAAAGTGGTCAGTTTCGACCTCAGCCCCTCTGAAAACTCTTGTGTCCTCGGTAACAGCTCTCAACCTAGAGTCAACTACTACAAAATCAATAATTGACCTCTCATTTCCTCTTTCCCACGTATATTGGTGGATACCTTTATGATCAAAGAAAGTATTCGACACAAACAGGTTCTAACTGAAACCCCAACTGAAATCAAAAGACAATCGGATGGGTTTTAAAAGAGAGTGCTCCACGACTCAGCCATATTCTGCGTAAAACGGATGCTAGAATACTACAGGAAGAAAAAAACCACAATATACGCGTGCTTTCTGGACCTCAGTAAGGCCTTCGACCGATTCTACCACCCATTATTAATGACAAAACTTAAAGAAAGAGGTCTACCATGGAAAATAGTACGAATTCTCGACATATGGCTCCGTCAACAGGAAAACCTCGCAAAATCCCTTTGTCTTAAAAAGTGGGGTCAGAAAAGGAGGACGTTTGTCCACAGTATTGTTTAACATATAAATGGATGAACTAACTCATATTTTAAACAATGCAGGGGTAGGCTGCCATATCTACAATGCATACTTATGCATCTACGACGTGAGTTACGCAGACGATATGGTGTTGATGGCACCGTTAATAAAGGGACCACGAATTTTCCTTAAGATTTGCGAAGAATTCGCACTACACTTCGCAAACAAACATGAAATACAACGCGAAAAAGATAGCACTATCGGTCATTAAACACGTACAAGGACCCAAAAATATTCCCCCAGCCTTTTTGAACGGTGAGCCTCTCACAATAGTGGAAGCTGCAAAATATTTAGGGCACATCATCACCAATAATTTGACGGATGATGTCAACATCGACAGGCAGAGGCGAAAGCTGAGCATAAAAGGAAATATGCTTAGTAAAAGATTTCGACTCTGCATTCCGCAGGTGAAAAGAATGAGCAATGTTCACGGAACCAGGGTGGCAGGAAAGAGGGGAAGGATCAACAACAACTCGTTATTTTTTTATCTTTTCCGATTTTATGTCCGGGTTAAATCTTCCCCATAGGAAAAACTAAACCCTTCTACACACTTTTCCACAAATGATCATCTAGTGAATCAATATTATTCAAGTGCGTTATATAAGCAAAAACAATACAAGAACATCACGTTGTGATGGTTTGAATACTCAGATAAATAAACAAACGATAAAACGAAACGAACGTGCTCCAAAAAAAATTTTGTTTGGAATAAGAACATAAGATTTATTGACGGGCGGGCCTTGGAGTAAACATGTTTCCACGGGAAGGAAGAAAGAAATACAGGCAGTCGATTTTTGAACTTGGATACGTTGACAGCTCCGAGAAATCGATACAAATCAAAAGTGTTGTGGGAGATTACAGTTAATTAGTGAATTCAGATGGTGTTAAAAGTATTGTGGAATATTGAATTAAAGTGAAATATTATTGAACCGGTGTTTGTGTGAAGTGGAAGTGGTTGTACTCAGTGAGGAAAGGAATAATTGGATAATTTGTAGAGCGCCGTTTTGTGAAAAATCATCCCAGGGGCGCTAAGAGTTGGGCGATCGCGATTATAATATAAAATGTGTTTATTATATTATAATTATAAATGTGTTTATTATATTATAATTATAAATGTGTTTATTATATTATAATTATAAATGTGTTTATTATATTATAATTATAAATGTGTTTATTATATTATAATTATAAATGTGTTAATTATATTATATTATAATATTAAACGTGATTTCGTAAATATGTAGTTCAAACTAAATTACTTGTCTTAAAAACATGAAAATAATAATAATAATGATTGCGTTTTAAAACAGAATGAACGTATTTAAAGGCAGGAAGTTTTTAATCGGGCTAGGGAGGAATTGATTTGGCGAGATGGCATTCTATCCACGGAGACCGAAAACCAGAGAATCAAACAAATCATAAACTCGGGTTCGAATCCTGACAGAGATTAGGGAGGTACAATTTTATTTACAGAATTATTTAATTACCCTTTTAAAGGCGTAGGGAGGGGACCAAAATTGAACAAATTGCAAGGATTTCGCTAAAATGAGGAAAGAAGCCGATAGGGAGGAGATCGAAAATTAAACTGATTTAACTATATAGTGTAACCCGGTAAGCTTCACGCTGAGAATGAGAGATGACTAACTGGGTGAGTTTTTTTTATATTATTTATTAAATTCCAGAGGACCCTTTTAAAAGACGGATACAACCGAGGTACAGGAACTAAGTTAACGACACCTGCCGCCCAAATAATGTTATCATTAAAAGGAATGTGCTAGGCGAACTGTCAATCAGCTGTGAGCGGGAGCTAACGACTTTTTCATATGTAGGCCGATAACTTTTGTTTTAGGGGAACGCCTTGGACCGAGGGTTATATCGAGAATTTGCCTACCTGCCGATCTGTTATTCTTTTAAAAAATTACGAATCAAATCATGACGTTGTCCCTGCGGTAGGTATTGAATCGCCGACGAAACATTAAATACCTATTACAAATTAGGCCAATCAATATAAATTCGCAGTATAAAAATACCTATCTACAGGGTACCTACCACAACACTGGCGTACAATTGAAACAGCGAACACTATGAGGGATAGAGGCGTTTAGGCTACGGCAGTGTACAGTCAGTCGAAGGAGAAGTTTTGATAGCGTATGACCGCCCGAATAGAAAGCGATCGGATGCAAGCAGACAGAACAAAATTTAACACTTTTCATCTATTGTTTGACTTTATAATTTACAAATTGGGATGCACAAAGACAAATCTAGAGTCAAAAGAGGGAGATGGTAATCACCGAAATAAAACTACCAACCGAACAACTTTTCTCAACAGGTACCTTTCGAGAGGTAGGCAGCCTCTTTAAATTAAATGCAAAAATCAAACGAATTATCCGTTTATACCTACCTGAGAGGATAGGTATTCAGTAGAAGTTACCCATACCTAATACACGAGGATGCTAGTAACCTCATAAAATAATTACTGGAACCAAATACTAAAATGCAGACAGTCCTCATCCTAAATTTAGCATTTCAAGTAAACCTTACATATATCTCACATGATAATTGGCTGAATGGGTAGGCACACAACCTATCGATAGAATCGGGCTAAATGTCGACAAGATCGTCGTGTGTTATCTATGTTATTGACCTAGAAAGGGATGTAAATTCCCGACGACGAGGAAGTTACAACGTTTTCTGGAGGTGGCACGTAACTAAGGACCTTACGTGTCACATTTTCGCGACTAGATTCGTGACAAGGGATGTCATGGTTTTCCCCTTCTACACTCAGTAAAATAGATTTTCCCGGAGGTGCATGAGGTTGTGGCAATTCTGAAATTGGTAAGGAGACCTGGTTTTCTTTATTCTGGCCTGACGGTTGCCGATTTGGAACAAGGGGAGACCCGGCCAGTTGTGATATCCAGACACGCAGATATCGATCGCCTTGTTCAAATTATCATCCATCGGTTTTGTTTGGTAAAGAGGAGGAGCCAATCTTAGCTTGAACAAATTCATTTCCTTTCCTCTCCTTCCCCTTCCAAAATATATACATGGATGGCGCCGACAACTAACACCATAAATTTATCGTATGTTTATCGCACATATAAAATCTTACACCTTGTTATACTCACATTACCCTACGATAGATAGAATCACGTAGCTAGTTGGGGAGCAGGCGACTTAGAAAATAAGGTTTATGAAATAGCTTTAAAACACAGCGGTAATGGATTCAACTTACTCTATCTCAAAAGAACCGAGGGATACCACACATACATAGATAACTAGGTTTCTATACCGAGAAACAAAAAACCAACACAACGTTCGGTGAAGCCTTTTTATACTGAACCGTCACGTGAAATGATTACGTTCAAGATCGTAAACCACGTAGACAAACTAGGGTGCACACACTTGAAGTGGTGTGTAATAAAGAGAGGGGCAAGGGTTTGTAAAGACGGCAGGGAGGACATTCCTACCCCGGATATATACATAACCAAAGCCTTATGGAAAAGTTACCTATGGGACTTAAAGAAAATTTATTGTAGAAAGAAGAGAAGGAAAATTTTGAAGAAAAGTGCAGATTATTACAACGTCAACTCACCAGAGATCAGATGGGAAAATAATTCACCGACTCCAGATATTTTCATATCAGAGAGTTCGGCTCGGTAGAACTTCTAACAGGGCCTATAAATCCTACTGATCCCTCAACATAAATACATAGAAAATCTTTCGTTTTCCTACATGTTTTTAAAATGACTGATTTTTGCATTTTTATATATAAATTTTTTGATAGATCTAATACGCCTAAATTTTTAAAATTATTATATAATTATAGGCGAGCATCTCAAAATGAGTTTCCTCCCGTAACAGAATAACTAAAAACCTCCTATAGAAAGTCCAGTTATATATTGATTGTAAATATATCACAATATTAAACATATTTGTAATCTCTGATGGAGCAAAGTAATTATTGAAATCACCCGATAATCAAGTGTTAAGTATTAAGAAGAGAATTAACAGTACACTACAAAACTTATTGTTGATTATTTTTTACGATATTTAGTTGCCGTTTCGTCCGGGTTTTACTATTGATAGAGCGTGCTTTTCTTATCACAATGATAAATTCATTGGAATTACCAGTCATAAGTCTCGGCCTCATAATATAAGTTAGCAATCTCTTAGATTTTAACGAAAATCTGATATAGCCTTTATTGTTTATGGTTTTTAGTAAAAACAATGGTTGTTTTAAATATAATTTTATTTAATGCTTCCGATTTTGTTGTCCGGGTTAAATCTTCCCCATTGGAAAAACTAAACCCTTCCACACACTTTTCCACAAATGATTATCTAGTGACTAGTCAATCAACATTATTTAAGTGCATCATATAAGCAAAATAAATACAAAACAATACAAGAACAACACGTCAACTCACCAGAGATCAAATGGGAAAATAATTCACCGAAACAGATATTTTCATATCAGAGGGTTCGGCTCGGTAGAACTTCTAACAGGGCCTATAAATCCTACTGATCCTTCAACATAAATATTTAAAAAATCTTTTGTTATCCTACATGTATTCAAAATGACCGACTTTTGCATCTTTATATATAATTTTTTTGATAGATCTAATACGCTTAAATTTTTTATTTGATTATATTAGTTTTAATTATTTGTATCTAACTAAAAGTTCAGAAGAAATAATTTAAATAAAATTTGATTTTTTGAAATATTATTTTTTAGATTTATTTTTACGGCTAAGTTAAAAAATAAAATTAAAAAATGCAAGGTTAAATATGTTTTTTTAAATAAAAAAATAGGGTAGTATAATAAGTTTTTGTTTAAATTACTCATAGGATCACTTAACCATCGTAGTGATATCACTTGGCTAGTGCCTGGATAGCATAAAACGTCCTAACCAAGGTGAGGTCAAACCTTTGCTAGTTAAGTCCTCTATCACCGCAAAGTAACATTTTAGAGAGTAGGAGGAACTCAAATATGCTCCAACTCCTATATCTCTGAGGGTTTTGAAGCAAAGATTGGATGGTTGGTTATCTCTAGACTTCAAGAGGAATTCTACTCGGAAAAGGAAAACCTACAAAGTCGGATTAAATGTTTCAAATACCCCTTTATTTCTGATTTCATCTAAAATCTTCCCAACATGCCTTCCATTAATATGTTTGGTGTAATTCTAAATGACCAGCTCAGGCACGGGCAATAGATCGATGTCATAGTCAAGTTAGTCTGTCAGAAGCTTATAGAAGTACTGTACACTGTACAGCGCCCGCAGATACTACATGTTGTACACAACGCCCCACTGTTGAATTTAGCAACCGTCTCTGGGCTGGGCCCCTAATATACTTGGAACAAAAACCGTTGACTTTGGTCAGAAACAGGCAGTTCGTTTGACAGATTACCCTATCTAAACAAACGGATTTCAATTGATATTCGACTAAGATAAGCCCGCTCCATATACGGACGAAAAACTTCCCAATAGCTCCACTAAATCATAGGCACACGCGCTACTCACCGAACTTTGGATGCATTACTCCCAAGACAAGAACCACATTCGCTCAACGTCAATTCTTCTTGTTAATTCAATATTCAAATGGCTCGTCGCCTCCAAAATTTTGAATGCATTGATCACCAATGTCAAGTCATCTAGCAGTTGTCACAATTTCCTTTTGGTGTTCAGAGTTAGTAATTTGAAAGGGGCAAACCGTAGAGAACATGGCTTCTCAAAACTGAATTTTTCACACTAATTTCTTTTTTTCGTTCTATTTCGCATTTTATTTTATATGTTTTTGATATGTATCCGAAACTCAGATAGCCGAGCCGCCAGACTCCTCCTATCTGGACTGCCCGGGCTTTACCCTTGCAAGCAAGTTCCAATTCAAAGGAGGAGTCTGCCTCTATAGTCGAGCTGACGTCAACTGTGTACGACTATTGAGTCTGGAAAACTCCAGATTCGACGTAATGTGGGTGCGCGTCAATCTTGCCAGTACGGCAAGATTCTACGCATGTCTATACCGCTCCCCGAACCATAGCGAATCAGACACTTCCGAGCTCTTCAAACATTTAAGAGATACTATTGATGATCTCTTGCCCCGCTACCCTTTGGCCGAGTTTATCGTTCTGGGGGACTTCAATGTTCATAACGAACCATGGTTGAAGTTCTCTGGCCCAACGGACTTGGCTGGCCGACAGGCGGAATCCTTTGCCATTTGCTACGGATTAGAGCAACTGGTTCAGGAGCCTACAAGGGTTCCTGATGTCCAGACTCACCGTTCCAATCTGTGAGACCTATTCTTAACTACTGTGCCACACGGTTATAAGATTGACGTCACAGCGCCTCTGGGATCATCTGACCACTGCCTAGTGACGACATCAATCCCCGTTAGCCTCAGACCAACCAATGAGAGGCTGAGGAGAAAAGTGTGGCACTATAGGTCAGCAGATTGGTTCGGTATGCGGGCCCATTTCAACGCTTTTCCGTGGTCAGCTGTTTGTTTTTGGACTTCGGACCCTTCAAGATGTGCCCAGGAGATTGGTGAAGTCATCAAATCGGCGATGGATGGCTTCATACAATCGACTACTAAAGAAACTGGTGTGGGCTCAAAGCCGTGGTTCAGTCGACAATGCTTCGAAGCAGTTCGACGAAAAAACGCGGCTTACCGAGCCTACAACACATCTCGAACGCCCGAAAGCTGATCAGCATACAACAAATCGGCAAAGGAATGCAAGAGAATCATTAAAAGGTCAAAATTTGAACACGACCTGCAGATCAGCAAAAAGCTGGCTGCCTGCCTGCATGGCAGGCAGAGCATTCTGGTCCCTTGCGGGCTCAATAGGTCGGAATTTTTGCAAACCCAGTTTGCCACCTCTTACCAGACCTGACGGCTCACTAGCAAACACCGCCACCGAAAAGGCTAACTTATTAGGGAAAATGTTTGCGGAAAACTCGACCCTCGATGACGGAGGTGCTGTTCCGCCGTCGGTTCCTCACTGCGGCTTCTATATGAAAAAGCTGAGGATCCGGCATCGGGATGTACTCCAAGTTATTCGGGGGCTCGATGTTAACAAAGCTATTGGACCTGATGGAATACCTGCCCTGGTATTGCAGAGGTGTGCTGCGGAAATAGTTCCAGTTTTGACAAAGCTCTTCAAAATGTCCCTGAAGTGTGGCACTGTGCCCTCTGGTTGGAAAAAAGCGGTCATTCACCCTATTCCCAAGAAAGGTGACCGCTCCAACCCGGCCAACTACCGCCCCATAGCGATCACATCAGTTCTGTCCAAAGTGATGGAACGTGTGATCAACGACAAACTGCTCACATACCTCGAGAAGAACAAAATTATCAACGACCGTCAATAACGGATTCCGGCGGAACCGCTCGTGCGGTGATCTTCTCGCGTATGTCTCGCATGTTTTGGGGGCGGTGCCTGGAACGTCACGGTGAGACCCAAACGGTCGCACTAGACATATCCAAGGCCTTTGACCGGGTCTGGCACCGAGGACTTGTCAACAAATTGCCTTCTTACGGACTTCCCGCATCCCTGTGTACGTGGATCGCTGACTTTTTAAGGGATAGGTCGATTCAGGCAGTTGCTGACGGTTTCACCTCATCTTCACACTCTATAAATGCTGGCGTCCCACAGGGATCGGTTCTGTCTCCGACTTTGTTTTTGTTGCACATCAATGACCTTTTGACATGTGCACCGATTCATTGTTACGCGGATGACAGTTCAGTTCATGATAGCTTTTTGTTTGACAAGCCTCCAAAGGGCACACAAACTCCAACGGCTCGTAGGGCTTTGAAGCAGAGAATGGACGGTTATCTCGAGAGTATTTCCTCCTGGGGTAAAAGTAATCTCGTCGAATTTAATGTTTCAAAGACCCAATCCTGTCTGATTACGTCTAAAAGGGATCTAAATGATAACCTAGTCTCCTTTAACGGAAGCAATCTTCGGAACAGGCTTTCCATTGATATGCTTGGTGTAACTATAAGTGACCAGCTCAGGTATGGGGGCTCCATCGAAGCTAGAGTAAAGCTGGCCTCTCAGAAGCTGGGCGTACTGTACAGGGCCCGCAGATACTTTAATAGTACACAACTGCTAACCCTATACAAATCGCAAGTGCGCCCTACTGTCGAATTTGGCAGCCATCTCTGGTCCGGAGCCCCTAAATACCTGAAAAAAACCCTTGACTCTGTGCAAAAACGGGCGGTCCGTTTGATAGATTCCCAAATCTTAACAAACGGACTGCAATCTTTAGAGCACAGGCGTCAGGTAGGTATGCTGTCCTTGTTCTATCGGTATTACAATGGAAGATGCTCTGAGGAACTAGCGTCATTGATCCCTTTGGCACCGGTACGTAGTCGGGATACACGCCAAACGCGTGCCCAACATTTGTACACGGTTGACACTTGTCACATGAGAGCGGGTCGCTTCTACGATTCGTTCTTAAGTTCAACAGCTCGGCTGTGGAACGAACTGCCGGCCTCTGTGTTTCCTCCCTCCTACAACATGGGACTCTTCAAGACCCATGTTCACTCCTTCCTCTCCACAAAAAGACCCTCCACACAGCATCCCCAAAGATGACATAGGCCCTGAGGGAAATTATTTTCTTCAGGGCCTCCTGTGTGGAGTTAATATAAAAAAAAAAAAAAAAAAATGTATCAATTTTTTTATGTTTGATGGCTATTTTTTTTCTTGGACGATTATTTTATTTTATGATGTGAGTTGATTTATATTTTTCTTTATCTAAATATATGTAGGTATGTAAACGTGTGTAATGTAACAATATTTGGGCACCATAATACGCGCTGTTCCTAGTTCTTCGTTTGTTCAAAATCTTACATCATCGAAAATTCTTCACCGATTGCTTTGAAATTTTGACCCAACTTTGCATTCAAATACGCGTGTTTTTTTATGTACCTATATTATATAAATTTCACCTGTGACAGATAAAAAACAAGCTTTTTTTGAAAAACAGCGCCATCTGTTGGACGTAAAAACTAACATGCGCTATTATTTCTACTTGCACATACATTCTGAGCCACAGCAATGCGTGGTGGGTTACCGCTAGTTATTAGATAAAATAAAGGAATAAAGGAGAAAAAAATCTTTAGAACACAGGAATGATGTACTTGGTCTACCGATATTTCAATGGAAGAAGCTCCGAGGAACTGGCGTCATTGATCCCTTCCGGACGATGCAAAGTAATGCATGTTTCAGAAATACGCCTAACGCGTGCCCAATATTTGTACATACTTGACATTTGTCTCGCTCTCCGATTTCCAACAGCTCGGCTGTCGAACGATTTGTCGGCCTCTGTGTTTTCTCCCTCCTATAACATGGATCTAAAAAGCCCCCCACATAGTATCCACAAAGATAACATTGGTTCTGAGGGAATTTATTTTTCTCAGAGCCTTCTGTGTGGAGTTAATATAAAAAATCCTATTTTAATAGTAATACGTATTTTTCAAGCAGCAACTTTGTTACGAACATGCAATTAATCTGGCAGTTTTAGATGTTCTCTACAAGAAACCTAAGCCTAAATCTTTACCAGTAGAAGAAGATGAAGACGACACTGGCAGCAATTTTGACGATGAAGATGAAATCAATGGGAGTCATTATCGGTGAAGCAGATTAGCCGGTGGAAATAGAGGAATTTTTAGATCCATTGATCCAAAAATCAAGAATTATCGCCTACAAGCAAGGGTTTTTTTTCAAAAAACTTATACAAGATCAATAAGCAAAGAACTTTAAGTGATGCTGACTGTCGAAACCCGGTGGAACAGCTTGTTTTTCATGTTGCGAAGATTTAATCACGTTAAAGCCTGCATTTTAAAATCGTTGATTAATGTGGAAAAATATGAATTAATTCATAATTGTTTGGAAACAATTAAACCTGTATAGGTGGCAGTACAAACATTTTTTCATCGTGACGCAACGGTTTGTTCTGCTGATACAATGATTTCTTTCATGATGAACAATTTGGACAATGCTGGTGGTTTTGCTATTGAAGAGTCACTTGCTCGTCGAATAATTGAACGTCGGACTCGCGATCTTCTTTGTTCCAGTTTTTGCACAAAGGAAATAAAGATTTTGCAGAAATGAATTTAGACCCAATTTTGGGCGTTTGAACAAAACGACAAAAATGGTGGCTGATATTTTGAAATCAGTCGAAGAAAAAGTGTCTTTATATGTGTCGAAATTAGGTATTTAGATTGTAGAGGAAGTCGATTTAAATTTGTCTATATAAGAAAAGCTTGATAGAGCTATTGATCACGGACTTAATACCAAAATCTCTTCAAGATGAGGAAAAATTACAACAAAAATAAGATCATCACTAAATGATTGAATATTAGAAATTTTAATATTTGATTTTTATTGTACGAGTATTATGTATTTTTTTAAATTTACTTACATTTTTTTGTGCAGATACCTTTATATTTAGTATATTTGAATTTAGTTAATAATGCATGTTACCTAATTCGTATATAATATCTGAAAATTACAAATAAATAATTGTAACAATTATTTTATTAATAATTTAACCATTTAAAATTTCGATGGCAGCAACGTTATCCCGGTTCTGAAAAAGTTCCCGGGATTGAAAGCCTCAATTTACAAGTGTACTTGTTAGAGGTAGGAATATTAAACAAGTTTGATCGTGTGAAAAAAAAAATTCCACCCGTATGTGCATACATGTGCAAAACGCTGTTTGCACAGTTATACTTGAGGGTGTGAGGGAGAAGGGTAAATCATCGGTTTAACTAACACTCATGGTTATCGTTCATAAGCAAATAATTGTGCAGGTATTTCGAAGACAATTTTAATGCACTGATTAATTATATTTGTGAAGATCATTATTTTCTTTAATCACCCAAACAATAATAATCAATTAAGAACTTTCAAACAGAACGCACGTCAAAAAATTGCTCTTCAAAAATCACCCGAATTCAGAGTCCACAATACATAATAATCAATCAATTTATCGGTAAATGATTTCCTGCAGAACAGTAAAGCGAACAAGCTACGTTAGCTAAGTCCAAACGGTCGCATTTATTCTTATTTGAAGTGATTAGTTCAAGTTCTGTGAAGTGACAGTTTAGTGTTGTCGCCGAAATAAACATTCACAAAAATAGAAATATACCTGTGCTAAGTCGATTAATATACAAATATTTCACGGTAACTCGCAGGCGGAGTTTGGCCCAGTGGTTAGAACGCCCGCTAAATCCGCACCGAGATTGGAAGAACCTCAGTTCGAATCCCACACAGATTCCTAAAAATTTTTTTTTTTTCTACGCCATTCTAAATAAACACAAAATCCTAGTGCTAACGCTATTATTACTAAAATATTTCACCCCAATATAAATAGCGCTCGCCATTTCTTTGTTGAGTTTCAGAGAACCTCAGTTCGAATCCTACTGGCATTAAAAAAAAAAAAAAAAAACAAAAATATATATATATATATTTTTTTTTTATTTGCACATTTTGGCATTAGAAAAACATTAACTAACCAAAATGTCTAAGTCTCGCAGCAAGGTTTGCAGTTTGAAGAAAACACCATCATCACCTCTATTGACTGAATCTGGCCCCATGGACTCACCGTCGGCAACGCACCAGTCAATAATAAACATTGACACAGACTCTCTTATCAACTTCTTTGAATCGAAACTCGAAACGATGCGTACTGAAAGTAAACTCGCAGTTGAGGCCATTCATCAAAAATAAGACGCGCTGTCAAATGAGTGGAAGGACCAGTACACCAAAATTATGGGATGTGTAACTGTTCTCCAGGAAGAAAATGCCAGCCTAAGACAGGAAATGGAATCAATCAGAGACGCTCAAGATGAAATGGAGCAGCGTAGCAGAGTGTGTAACCTAGACATTCACGGCGTTCCCGAGGCAAAAGGTGAAAATCTTTTAACATTACTGGAGAGAATGGGGTCCATTATTAACGTCCCGCTTCCAAGTAGCGCTGTGGTGGCGGTGCACCGTGTCGCTCGCGGTCACTCGTCGCCTTCCAACCGTCCACGCAACATAGTCGTCCAGCTTAGGACAAAACGTCTCCGTGATGACGTCATCGCTGCGGTAAGGACTCGCCGCGGCCTCACAACAGACCAACTAGGACTTGGCGCTCCCACCACCAACTTTTATGTTAATGAGCACCTGACAATAAAAAATAAAATACTTTTTTGAAAAACACGTGCCGCCGGAAAAGAAAATGGCTATAAATACGTATGGGTGCGGAATGGCAGTATCCTGGCAAAAAGGAATGATCTCTCTCGAGTGGTCACCATTCGTCGTGAGGGAGACCTTAACAGAATTAGGACTCACGATCAACAGAATATGTGACTTCTACAACACACTCGTTACTGTTGCTATCGATGCCAACTCTCACTCACTACCCTGTACCATTGTTCACTCGTTTGTTTCATAGAAATTTACTTAATATTTTTGCTTACAGCGCAATACCTCCACTATTATAATATGGCACTATCATGTCTCTTTCATATTAATTCACATTTTACAATTTTAAAATATTTTACACTGAGTAATCTTTGTTTCATAAATAATGTTGATGTTTCATACGTCCTACTCAATGTACCGCTCTCGCGAATGTGGAATAAGTCGAAGGTCACACTTACACTAATAAAATGACCTCATCATCTTTATCTGTTTATTACCAGAACTGCGGTGGTATTAAGACCAAAACTCAGGAGCTACTTATTAACATTTCATCGAATAACTGTGATGTTATAGTTCTAGTTGAAACGTGGCTAGTAGCAAGTGTTAATACGGCCGAATTCATAGATTCACGGTACACGGTGTTCCGACGAGATAGGGACCGTATACTTACTGGTAAGATGGACGGAGGCGGTGTGCTAGTAGCAGTGCGCAAGGAGCTCTCAGCTTCCCGTCTCGATGACTGGGAAAAAAATCAGATTGAACAAATCTTCGTATCTATTCCAGTAAGGTCTCTCAATCTCATCATATGTGCTGTATACATACCTCCTGTCTAGCCAACAACGTTTTATGATATTTTCTTCAAAAACCTGGAATCCCTTTTTTCATTAGAACCAAATAATATGTTTTGTGTTCTAGGAGATCTGAATCTACCTACTCTAACATGGTCATTTTCCGAAGGCTACAATCATGGTCTTGCCTCCTCGAACACGGCTACATCGCATACTTTGCTTCAAACAATGGCATTGATGAGCTTAACCCAATATAATAGTATACCAAACCACAACGATAAATTCTTAGATCTTATATCTTATAGTTGCGAAACAAAAGTTACACATAGCGACGACCCTCTCCTTTCAGAGGATAGACACCATCCAGCCCTGAAATTCGAAATATCCTCCGCGATTCAATCAAAAATTAAAAACAACAAAGAGCGTAGGCGAAATTTCAGGAAAACTGATTACACGCAAATTAACAATGACATTGACTGTATTGATTGGAAGTCTGAAATCGCAAATTTATCAGCAGAAGAAGCAGTAGACCAATTCTATTTAATAATAAACAATGTAATTGGTAAGTTTATTCCATTAATGGCACGACGAAATGAAAAATTTCCCATATGGTTTACCCCCGAAATTATTAGGCTATCACGGAAAAAGGACAAAGTCTGGCTCAAATGGAAGACATACAAAAGTCTTTCTGACTATCGTGAATTTTCCTTCTTACGTGCAACATACAAGAAGTTGTCTAGTGAATCTCGAAAGATATTTTTCGACAACGTCGAAAGTTCATTGCAAAACAATATCAAAAGTTTTCGGTCATACATATCCTCATTAAAGTCTTCCGACGGATATCCTGCTGCTATGTCCTTTGACGGACGTGAATCTAATAATGCCCAGGAAATCTGTAATATGTTCTCTGAATTCTTCAAGTCAACATTTGAATCCTCCTCCGTCAATGACACAATAGACATTGATCAACTTGAATCAGTTCACGACTCAGGACTTGCGCATATTCACACGATTAAACTAACGAAACAAGAAGTGAAATCAAGTTTAAAGTCGCTAGACATAAACAAAGGTGCGGGTCACGATGGAATTCCGGCGTTTTTCCTTAGATCTGCTGCGTCGTCACTGTGTGTGCCGCTTACCATAATATTCAATAAATGTCTGAGTGGTGGGGTTTTCCTTGGTAGGTGGAAGCTGGCCTACATCATACCGGTCCACAAGGGTGATTCGCGTCAACGAGTGGAAAACTACAGGCCAATATCCATTCTCTCGGTGTTTAGTATTGAAACAGCTTTTTGAATTACCTACCATTTTTCCTACTATCCATTTCCTTCCCTATAAACAGTCCTACCCACATTGGACATTATGAACATTTATGTTGCACTAATTGTCGCAAATACCAGTCGAGCTCGTGTCGTACATCAAGAAGGTGCCACCTAAAATTTCGTCGTCGTATCATATGTGTAAATACCGAAATAAATTCATTTGTTGTTCGTCTCGTTTGTGGAGGAAAATTCACCAGTGCAAAGTGCATCGAAAACCCGTATTTTTGCCCGGATTCATGGGAGTTCAGGTAAGCTGTTTTCCTTCTTCCAATTATTCCCGTGCTATTTACAAACCAATTGAATGAGCTTTAGTTATCGTTTTTTTACAGTTCACTCAAAGTGTTATAGAACACGCTACATTGTTTGGTCCTCTCCCCGGATATCGATCTGGTTGGATATTGAACATCGGTTCAATTAGCCATTCAATTGTTTTTTTGAATATCACAACCTTGTCATCCATTCCCCTGTCTAAAAGCTGTTTCAACAATTTAGAATCATTATTCAATAATAGAAGCATAAATTTAGTACCTAGAATATTGTCAATATTGTTTGCAAATTCGGTGGGTAATCTTAAATTTGTTACCTTCAAATTTGAAGTAGGTAGGTGCAATTATTTTTGAATATTCTCGTGTCGGTAAAACAGATTGTTTCAATAATCAGAAAGTGGCTGGTTTTTAAGTTGGTACTACTGAGTAGTCAGCTGTCAATTGGACGGCCATATTGGAATACATTGTTTACAAATTATCTAGCTGTCAAAATAGTTTGTTGTTGTTTTTCGGAATTTTGTTTACTAAAATACTTTTCTTAAATCTGCAAATATGGCATCGAACGCGATTAAATATAAATTGGCGATTTTAGATCTAGAAAGTATTCGCGCGTCGGCGGTTAAGGCTTTAAAAACATCGGATTTATCAGATAAGATGATTTTTAAAGCACGTTTTTCGGATATAACAACAGTTAGAGATAATTTCGTACAGTGTCATATGTTTTTGGAAACTTCGAAAAAGGAGGAATCTGAAATTGCAACTTTGGAAACTAAATATTCGGAATTTCAAGATATTTATTACGAAATACAGTCACATCACAGTGAATTGTTTCCGGAAAACTTCGAAAATGATTTTGAAAGTAAAAATGTTACTAAGAATTCAAATATTTCACTTCCGAAAATTAAATTGATAAATTTTTCTGGAATTTCAACAGAATGGGTAAATTACATAAATACTTTTGATTCGTTAATACATTCAAATAATACGTTAAATCCTGTACAAAAAATGCATTATTTAATTAGTAGTTTATCTGGAGAAGCATTTATTTGTGTTAAACATCTTCCTATTTCGGAAGAAAATTATATTGTTGCCTACAATTTGTTAAAGGCAAGATTCGAAAACATTCGGTTAATAGCAGATACCCATATAGAGTTAATATTGTCATGTCAAATTGTCAAAGCCAATGATAACTTGAGGAAATTTATTTCAATATTGAAGGAAAACGTAGCGGCTTTAATGGCATTACATTTTCCAGTACATGAATGGAGTTTCCTATTATTACATATTGTTTTACGTAAATTACCAAAAGAATTACGTATTGAATTTGAAATTCAAAATAAATTGGAAAAAGTGCCTACATTTGACCAATTATTACATTTTTTGGAGCAACAATGTCTAGCTAAAGAGACCGCGTTGGGCGTTTTTCCGGAAAGTCTGTCACAAAGGGAAATCTTTAATAAAAGCCCCTCGAAAGCATATAACATTAAAAATCGTTCGAATAATAATAATAATAATGTTAGTTCTTTTGTGTCGAATGTCGTAAATAAATGTCTTGTGTGTAAATCGTCACATTATCTGAATAAATGTGAAAAATTCTTACGTCTGTCACCAAAGGACAGATTTTCATTCGCCAAGGAGCACAAGCTCTGTCTCAACTGTTTACAAAATAAACATAATGCAAAAAATTGTCAGTCTCGTTTCTCTTGTAATGAGTGTCAAGCTAGACATCACAGTCTGTTGCATTTTCCAAAGAAAATGTTTGAAAATACTGAAAATCAGGAAAATTCTGAAAATCAAGAAAATTCTGAACCACTTGCGTTAACAACGTTCTACAATAAAAATAGTAAATCGGTACTGTTGTCCACAGCCTACGTGGAAATATTAGGAAAAAATGGCGTTTTTCAAAAAGCAAGAATTCTTTTGGACTCGGCGAGTCAGGCTAATTTCATTTCGGAGGAGTGTGCAAAACGCCTCGGCTTTTCTCGTTCAAGTAAACATTCATTTTCTATCGTCGGTATTGGTGGCACTCGCACAATTGGATCAAACGGATTAGTAAAAACAAATTTTCGTCCTGTCGCCTCGAAGGAGTCTGGTATTACAACAGATTTCCTTATTATCAATAACATTTCATCGTACTTGCCGTCGTCTCATATCGTTGAACATGACTGGCAACATATTAGAGGACTCAAATTAGGAGACCCAACCTTCTACTTGCCATCAGCAATTGACATTCTACTCGGAAGTAATATTTTTGCCTCATTATTAGGCCCAGGTAAATTGGTCGGCAAAGCAAATGAACCTATTGCCATCGAAACAACATTAGGATGGGTTTTAATGGGAAATGTCGGATCGTCAAATGATTCGATAAATTCATTTTTTACTTCAATGGATGACTCAATTGAGGATAAACTTAAATGTTTTTGGGAAATCGAAAATGTCCCCTCTTTGAAAGAAATTCGATCCCCTGATGAAATTCGGTGTGAAAAGTTGTATATTGAAAATACCTACCGTAACAAAGACGGGAGGTATGTCGTAGCTTTACCATTTAAGGAAAGCCCAGAAAAATTGGGAAAGTCATATGACACCGCATTGTCGCGCTTTATGCATTTAGAAAAGAGGCTGGATTCAAATCCTGATCTCAAATCGCAATATATTTCTTTTATGAGAGAGTATTTAACTTTGGAACATATGATTGAAATACCACCTCGGTCACCAGTTGGAAACTATTTCATACCACATCACGGCGTAATCAAGGAGACAAGTTCTACAACTCGTTTGAGAGTCGTTTTTGATGCAAGTACCAAAACATCATCGGGTATTGCATTGAATGATATACTTTTCGTGGGCTCAAAATTACAAAAGGACATAGTCGAATTGATGTGTAACTTTCGTATACACAAAGTCGTTTTTACAGCTGACATACGTCAAATGTATCGACAAATCCTCATGGATTCAAACTCATGTAATTATCAACATATATTATGGCGGGAGTCGCGCAATCATCCCGTAAAAGAATTTGAATTACAAACGGTCACATATGGGACAGCAAGTGCCCCTTTCTTAGCTATTCGAACATTGCATCAATTAGCAGCTGATGAAAGTACTAACTATTCAAAGGCTGCAAGCATATTAATTAATGACACATATGTAGATGACATTGTCAGTGGTGCGCAAACTTTGGAAAGCGCTCGATTTTACATCATGGAGTTGAATGCATTACTTCAAAAGGGTGGTTTTGAATTACGAAAATGGACTAGCAATTATCCTGAAGTTTTAGAAGACATTCCTCTCAATTATCGGGAAGTACCATTAAGTTTTGAATTTGACGGTGATAAGAAAAATATTAATATATTAGGTATTCAATGGATCCCGTCGCTCGATAAATTTACATATAAAATTAATAATGCTTTTAGTGACCACTGCACAAAACGTACAATGCTATCTACCATAGCACGATTATATGATCCATTGGGATTCATTAACCCTGTCGTTTTTGTCGCTAAATATTTCATGCAAGAATTGTGGAAGTTGCAACTTGGTTGGGATGAGGTAATCCCCATGGAAATGAGTTTGAAGTGGAAGAAATATATAACGGAACTTCCTTCCCTATCAAAGTTAAGAATTGATCGCTTTGTTACTACGTCTCAAAAAAGTCGTTGTATACTGGTTGGTTTTTCTGACGCCTCTGAACGAGGATATTGTGGAGTTGTTTATTTGATTGCAATCAATAATCGAGAAATTTCAAGCCACATTTTACTATCTAAATCAAAAGTTGCACCCATTAAGGTGATATCTATTCCACGGCTTGAACTGCTTGGAGCAGTTTTGTTGGCAAAGCTGTTAACCTATTGTAAAGAAGTATATAAAGATCGACTTCAAATAGAAAACATTATAGCTTTCACCGATTCCACTATTGTTTTGGCGTGGTTAAAAACACCTACGTTTCGTTTGCAAACTTTCGTTGCAAATCGTATTGAAACCATCATTCAAAGTCTACCTTATGAACATTGGTTTCACATTTCGTCGCAAGAAAATCCTGCAGATTTGGGGTCACGAGGAGTTTTTCCAAGTGAAATTGCCGAATCTTCCTTATGGTGGTATGGTCCACGTTTTATATCGTCACCCGTAGAGGAGTGGTCCTTTGTTAAACCTCAAGATATTCCGGTAGAACAAATACCAGAGTATAAATCGAAGAATCTAATTTCATTATCAACTAATGTGTCGACTCGTGACCAAGAGTTTCTATTGAAATTTTCATCACTATCGAAATTATTACGAGTTATAGCTTGGTGTCGTCGATTTATTAATAGATTAAGTTTGAAATCAAAGATAAGTTGCAACACACTCTCGTTGAAAGAAATTAATTTATCTTTGACCTGTTGCATTAAATTCGTTCAAAATATTTATTTTAAACAAGATATAGATAATATAATCTCGCATAATGTGTGTTCACCGCAACTGCAAAGACTTGCTCCCTTTATCGATGAATTTGGAATATTAAGGGTGGGCGGACGTCTTCGCTTTGCACAAGTAGTGTCGGAAACCTCTAGACATCCTATTATTTTACCAAAGCAATGTCATTTAACAACTCTAATAATAGATTATTACCATCGTTTGTACCTTCATCCTGGTCCGCGTGCATTGCAATCTATACTATCATTAAAATATTGGATAATTTCGGCTCGTAACGTAATTCGACATCGTTTGAGCAAATGTATCTCTTGTTTTAAAAACAACCCGCGTGGTAGTTTACCCTTGATGGGTAACTTGCCCGCTTCCCGTTTTCGAGAAGGTCGTCCATTTTTAAATGTAGGAACCGATTATGGAGGTCCGTTTGTAGTCCGCGAAAGTAGGCGTCGCGGCGCTAAAACCTATAAAGCCTATTTATGTCTTTTCGTTTGTTTATCGACTAAAGCCGTTCATTTGGAATTAGTGTCAGATCTATCCACTGAAGCATTTATAGCAGCATTAGATCGATTCATTTCTCGTCGTGGACTTTGCCAAAACATTTATAGCGATTGTGGTACCAACTTTGTCGGTGCCAATAGATATCATATAGGTCTTTCTAAATTTTTAAGATTACCTGAAAACAATAACACACTTATAGACGCTACTGCCATTCGTTCAATTATCTGGCACTTTAATCCTCCCTCCGCACCACACTTTAACGGAGTATCGGAGGCTGGAATTAAATCAACTAAACATCATTTGAAAAGGGTGGTGGGAAATCAAGTACTCACTTTTGAAGAGCTAGCTACTGTTTTGACTCGTATCGAAGCAATCTTAAATTCTCGTCCTATTGGCGCGATGTCAACGGATCCGTCTGAAATGGACGCCCTGACTCCAGCGCATTTTTTGATTGGAGCTCCTCTAGTTTCTGTTGTTGAAGAAGATTTTGTGGACGTACCAATGAACCGTCTATCGCGCTGGCAATTATTGAAACAAATGTCTCAACATTTTTGGAATCGTTGGCGAAAAGAATATTTACACACTCTTCAACAACGGAACAAGTGGTCATCATCATCACCCAATCTGAAAGTCGACGACCTAGTAATGATTGACGACTCACATTCTGCGCCCATGCGTTGGCCCGTTGGGCGAGTTATTGAATTATTTCCTGGCGCTGATAAAATTGTTCGTGTCGTTTCAGTTCGTACGCCACAGGGTGTTTTTAAACGCCCCGTAGTGAAACTATATCGATTACCTATCGAATAAATTTTGTTTTATTTAGTTTCTAATTTTAGTTTTCGTTACATTAACTTAAGTTTATATATATATATATATATATTTTGTCCATCTTCTTTTTTTTATGTCGATTGTTGAGAAAATTTGTACATTTCCTCAAGGCGGGCGGAATGTTTAGTATTGAAACAGCTTTTTGAATTACCTACCATTTTTCCTACTATCCATTTCCTTCCCTATAAACAGTCCTACCCACATTGGACATTATGAACATTTATGTTGCACTAATTGTCGCAAATACCAGTCGAGCTCGTGTCGTACATCAAGAAGGTGCCACCTAAAATTTCGTCGTCGTATCATATGTGTAAATACCGAAATAAATTCATTTGTTGTTCGTCTCGTTTGTGGAGGAAAATTCACCAGTGCAAAGTGCATCGAAAACCCGTATTTTTGCCCGGATTCATGGGAGTTCAGGTAAGCTGTTTTCCTTCTTCCAATTATTCCCGTGCTATTTACAAACCAATTGAATGAGCTTTAGTTATCGTTTTTTTACAGTTCACTCAAAGTGTTATAGAACACGCTACACTCGGCAATCCCTAAACTGTTGGAAAGACTTGTCCATACTAATATATATCCCCAGCTTGCTGCCAAAATTACAGAACAACAACACGGGTTTGTCAAAGGCAAATCTACCGTGAGTAATTTACTTATTTACTCTAATTTTTTGTTAACTAGCATGGATCGAGGCCATCAGGTAGATGCAATTTACTGCGATTTTAAAAAGGCTTTTGACAAGGTTGATCACCTTATTCTTATTAAAAAAATTATGTATAACGGAATTAGGGAAAACTTATTACGTTGGTTCATCTCATATTTAACAAAAAGACAGCAAGCTGTATCGTTACGAGGACATACTTCCGTATGGGAACCAGTTACTTCTGGCGTACCACAGGGATCAATTCTAGGACCGCTTTTATTTATACTTTTTATTAATACAGTTTCTGAATGTTTCATGCATTGTTTATTTCTCTTGTACGCCGATGACATAAAAATATTTGCTATTGTTAGGAATTTAAATGATTGTCTGCTCATCCGACGAGACTTAGTAAGGTTCGAAGCGTTTTGCAATGAAAACAAAATTTACCAAAGTTACAATAAATGTAAACAAATAAGCTTCACTAAAAATCATAACGCTATTATACACAATTATTACATACGCAACTATTCACTAGATCGTGTATACTGTATAAGAGATCTTGGCGTACTTTTTGATTCCAAACTTCATTTCGATGCGCACATTAAAAACATTGTGAATAAAGCTTACTGCATGCTAGGCTTTGTTATCAGAAACAGCCGCGTATTTCGAAAGCCTGAAACCTACCTTCTGCTTTACTATACGCTGGTCCGTTCTCAACTTGAATACTGCACCTCCATATGGACTCCACTTTACGATATCTATAAAGAAAATATTGAAAGTATCCAGAAGAAATTTCTGCGTTACCTCAACCACAGAATGAGCGCACCTAAACGGGGATACACAAATATGCTCTCGAAATATAACGTCTCCACTCTTACTAACTGGCGGACTTACCTTGACCTAATGACCTTGTACAAAATCTGTAACAACTTTATCGACTGTCCTGGCTTACTCAATCTAATAAACTTTAAAATACCACTCAGAACGACGAGGCTTAACGACTTATTCCATATTAGCCGGACGCGCACAAATGCTGGTGTCAGAGATCCAATCAGAAGAATGTGCGAATTGTATAATAAAAACCAAAACCTGAAGGATTCCGACATATTTTTTGATACATATAGTACTTTTGGTAGGAAAATGAAGTCTGTTTTACTATAAAAAAGATTAAAATGTGTACTTACTTCATTCACTATACTCTTTAAGTACTTTTTTATGATTTATCTCTAAACTTGTATAAAAAATATTTGTACACTTTTATTTGATACTGAGCATTATCTATATACAAAATAATTTTACCTTATTTACATGTAAAAAATATTTAAAATTGTTATCTACCAGTCAATCAGTGAGAAATAGTTAGGATGCAGGCGAATTCTCAAGTTATTGTTTTACAAAATTATCTTTTAATTACTGTCTGTATCTGTGTTTTCTCCTTAAATAAATAAAAATAAAAAAAAACAGTGCGTTGTTTTCTGCCCTTTTGATAGCTAACAATAGTCCAATGGAAGTCAAAGCGTGCGACGTTAGTAGACACCGTTGTTTGCCAGAACTGACACTATCTCGTACAAGTCTACTTAAAGGTGTATAGTCATTAGGCTGATCAAGTATACTTAGATAATTGTTGTATTATATTAAGTTGAGATATGAAGCGAAAAACCACACACTTAATACGTTTTTACCTCCAGTTGACCTCCAACATTCCCAATGCTCTAACAAAAGCTACCTAATCCGATCTACACGCAGCGCTTATCGCGGCTTACTAATGAAACACGTTTCTACAAAGAGCGCCTCTAATTGAATAACTCTATGACTTGCATACGTTTTCAGCTTGAAAGTTTATCGTATTTACGTGCGGACAATTTTTTTTATTTTTTTTATTTAATAAAGTTATTTGGATTGTCGTAAGGCGTATCAACTTTTAAATAAAAATGAGAAAAAAACTGAAATTCGTTGGAAAGGAGTTGAGGTGAATCCACAAAGACTTCAAATTAATAGTAAACATTGACTTCTTCAATGATTGAACATTAACTTTGTGACGTCATTTCAAATAGATAACTTAGTGTGAAACACTAATTAATTAATCAAAATGATTCTTTTTGAGTAAACATTGACTTTAAATCCAACATTAATACTGAAAATACAGAAGATGCTCAGCAAATTGTATGGCACCAGAAAAATCCGTCTTGGTTTTAATATAATACACAAACGCATTTTCTGCTTTACAGTTAAAGATTATCAGTACTCGTATTAAAACTTACGTCCAAAAACTGCATTAGTAAAACTGAACATGAACAAAACAAACACAAGCCATAAGAACAACATCTTGTTCAAAACTTGATTTTGAAAATCAAGTTTTGAAAACAAAGTAAACACTACTGCTATATCCGTTAAACTAGTATTGGCAACAGTATCAATAAATTAACAAAGATGCCATCTCCTAGCTTGCTAAAGCAAGACTATTAAACGAACCACGGTTGGGATACTTTTTGTAAAATAATTATATACATAGCTACTTGCAATCAAAGTTTAGCAGGGTTGACACATTCTTCGTACGGTTTTTTATAAATAATATTTTCAAATAGTTTTTGTTGGTAATGATAGACTTTCAAATGCAAAATATATTTGAAATAAGTAGATAAAACAAAAAAGTGCTCAAAATGCATGTCGTTATAACTCACTCTATTGAAGAGAGCATGTGTAAACTTCACAAAAAAATTGTAATAGTTAAAAAGGTTTGCCATTTTTTATCTTTTTCTTTCCCTTTCTTCCATTTTTCTTTTCCTTTTCCTTTTTATTTTTCTCATATTTTTTTGGTTAGAAAAATAATTGTTTACCTGTGTTAATTTTTTTAGTAATTTCTTAGTAATTATTAGCATTTAACTTGTGGTTTGATAAAACTTACGTTCTAAAAAGTATTTTTCTAATTTAAACATATATTTATTACTTATTAATTAAATGCCCACCTAAGTAATTATGAACTATAAATAGAATAACTAAAATATATTTCAAATACACTAAAATATATGTTATAAATATAATTTATCCAAAGAAATATCACCTTTTTTCAGGCCTGGAGGTATCATAATATTAATACTTCCCTAAATTTATACAAATATTTTATTTACTAAACAAAAAAAATATAAAATTTCCACCATCTTGAACCGGAACTGAAAGGTAACAATTTAACAAATATTTTTTATTTTTTATTATTGTTATTAAGTTTAATTTGTACAACTCCATTTTATTTTTTTTTTTTTTTTTTTTTTTAAACTTCCGATTTAGTTGTCCGGGTTAAGTCTTCCCCAAAGGAAAAACTTAACCCTTCCACTCACTTTTCCACAAATGATCAGCTAGTCAATCAACACTATGTAAGTGCATTATATAAGTAAAATAAATACAAAACAATACAAGAACAACAACACGTCAAATCACCAGATATCAAATGGGAAAAAAAAATTCACCGTCTCCAGATATTTTCATATCAGAGGGTTCGGCTCGGTAGAACTTCTAACAGGGCCTATAAATCCTACTGATCCCTCAACATAAATATTTAAAAAATCTTTTGTTATCCTACATGTATTCAAAATGACCGACTTTTGCATCTTTATATATAAATTTTTTGATAGATCTAATACGCCTAAATTTTTAATTAGAGAGCTAGGTATAATGCCAGTAGCCGAAATAACGAATGGTAATATTTTTATAGTCTGAGAATGCCAAATTCTTTTTATTTCATTTCCTAAATCTGTGTATTTTCTTATTTTTTCACTAACAGATTTTTGAATATTACAGGAATTTGGAATAGCAACATCAATGATATAAGTTATTTTTTTAATTTTGTCATGTAAAACTATATCGGGTCTATTATGACTAATCGCTCGGTCTGTTAGTATAGTTTTATCATAATATATTTTATAAAATTCGTTTTCTAAAAATGAATTTGGTTCGTATTCATAATATGGTACTACATTACGGCAGTCAATCAAGTTATGTTTAATTACCAAATTTTGGTGAATTATTTTTAAAACTTGATTGTGCCTAAATGTATACTCGGACGGTGCTAATATAGAACATCCCGATATAATATGTTCTATAGTTTCCGGAAAAGCCAAACATTTTCTACACAAATCATCAATTTGATTTGTATCTTTGATTATATGCTTTCTATAATTTTTAGTATTAATGACTCTATCCTGAATTGCAAGCATAAATCCTTCTATTTCTGCGCTCAACTCTCCAATACTCAACCATTTGTTTGACTTAATTTTGTCAACATACGTTTGGTTGAGATAATTGAAGTGTTTTGCGTGTAAAATTTTATTTGACCAGGAATCTAATAATTCCTGGTTGGGATTTATAAAAATGTTGGCATTCTCATCGTATAAATTTAAAGGTGTAATATTTCTATCTGCCTTGCAAATTATTTTGTGCATTTCTGAGCTATGAGCTTTCCTATGGAAAAAAGTTCTTAGCATTTCTACCTGATTATGTTTCAAAGAAGTTATTTTGACTATACCTCTACCTCCTAAATTTCTAGGTAAATTAACTCGTTCTATAGCTGAATTTGGATGGTGGCAATTAAACTTTGTTAGCGTAGTTCTAATTAATCTTTCTAAGTTATCTAAATCTGTATTAGACCATTTAATTATGCCAAATTAGTACGTTAATAGAGGTATTGCCCAAGTATTTATTGCTTTTACTAAATTTTTAGCAGATAGATTGCATTTTAAAATTTTCCTTATCCTAGTTTGAAATTTAATCCTAATATCATTTTTAATACTACTATGGTCTAATCTATTCGATTGTGGGTATCCTAAATACTTATAAACCTCATCCCTTTTCATACTAGTAATTTGGAAATTTCTAAATATACTCTCGTCCCCATCTACAATTTTGCCTTTCTCTATATGGATCGTTCTACATTTATCTAAACCAAATGTCATTTTGATATCATCTGAAAATTTTTTAACTACCTTGATCATTTTCTCTAAATTTTGTTCAGAATTCGAAAATAATTTTATATCATCCATAAATAATAAATGCGAAATTGTACTACTCTCCCTTGTATTACCCTTAACTTTTATTCCAAACTTGCTTTTAATTAAAATTTTAGATAGAGGATTCAATGCTAAGCAAAACCAAAGAGGACTCAATGAGTCTCCTTGAAAAATCCCTCTTTTAATTGAAATGCCCGGTATTACTATTTTCTTACCTTTTAAATTGATAAGTAAATTGGTATTCCAAAAGGACATAATATTTTCCAAAAAGCTAATAATAATGGGGTTAATTTTATATATTTTTAATACTTTGATCAGCCACGAGTGCGGGACACTATCGAAAGCCTTTTGGTAGTCTATAAAGCAAGTATGTAAATTACGTTTTCGAGTTTGAATCTGTTTTAGAATTACAGAATCGATAACTAATTGTTCTTTACATCCCATATGTTTTCTGCGACAACCTTTTTGTTGTTCAGATAAAATATTTTTTTCATCTAAATGAGTATATATTAAATCTGTTAAACAAGAGGTTAAAATTTTGTATATTGTCGGTAAACATGTAATGGGTCTATACTGTACTGTCTATACTAATAATATTATTATTGGGTTTATAAAAACAGTTTATTTTTAAACAAGTTCTGCTGTGTAATTATTATTACGCGTGACAGCTGTTTCGCCCTCTAAAGGCATTATCAAACTATGGTCCATTTAAAACAACGTGATTACGCTCATTCAATTACATACAATAATAATTACTCAAAAAATGACAAAGGAACTGAAAATTAAATCTAAACTCCGATGAAGCGTAGTAAAAAAAATCCGAGTGGTTATAAACCACCTGCCCTAAGTGATTAAAAGCGTATTATTCCCCACTCCCCATACCGGTTCCATTGGAGCCGGCTGCGCTCGCGTATGGCCTCTTGTGAATCTAGAAAATGTGACGTCATCATTCTTGTGCGAACTAGCGTCGAGCTATGGTTGAGGCATCATCGGTTCATTTTACGAAATAACACGGCAAAATGGTGGCTTGTGCTATGAAAACTTGTAAAAATACAAGTGAAAAATAAAATAAACCCAACTGTCGTATTACATTCCATATGTAAGCATTATTTTAATTTTATTCACATTTTCTAAAATGGATCAGTTGTAGAAACATATAATATTACATCGAGATACATCTGGACGCAAAATACAAAGCCGTTTGCATAAGAATCAGGGATGTGCCTTCGCCTTTTGCGCTTTGATAAAATACATAATCGTATCATTTGGAACGTTTATTTTTTCATCTGTTTTATCTTGCTGGAACTCCGTCGTATTAATACAGGATAATAAAAAAATCATTTTTAAATTTATTCCACTTTAATGGCGTTATTACAAAACGAGTTTTGAATTTTACACAACTCATAAACAACACTTAATATAAGATAAATGGTTGGTTATCAATTGTGAAAAATTGGTATTTTTGGAAGTAAAATGTAGATACAGTGAGCATGTTTGGAATGAAAAATGTAGGTGTCATTTTGCTGTCCGATGATATTTTTTATCTATTAAAATTAAAAAATTTATATTCTTCTATCGCACGTCGCCACCGATCATATATTATCTTTGGATCATACTATCACACGTCGCAACGGACTACGTGTTAGGTACGCGCTTGTTTCGTATGTACGGTACTGCTGGAACGAGGAGGAGTGCATATCACGTAATGCGCTAGGTTATACCGAGTGGCGATGTGTGATAGAAAATTATGTTTTTTGTTCTTAATTGAAAAAGTGTCATCGGACGGCAAAATGATGTTCAAATTTTTACTCCAAATACTCTTAGGAATCGCTGGTAAAAGCTGTGTGTATATAATTTCATTTATTTTTTTAGTTGTTTTACTTTTCTATTATCTTCTTAAAAGTGAAATGTTATATATTTTCTAAAAGATTTATTTTATTATTAATAGGAACAGAGCGGTTGTGACAACCCTCCAAAAATTGTTCGAATGTAGCGATTCTCAAGTGTGCTCATCGTTGTTTACTGGGAAGTAAATTATGAAACATTTATAAAAGTATCTTAACTAAGTACGACAACAAAATATTCGACTCTGAAAATAGAATAAATTTAATTTTCCGAATTCGCACTTCGCAAATTTGTTCCTAACGTGGCCAGTAATTTGCGCTCCCATTTAAAAATTTCTATTCATTCAAAAGCAGATTTCACTTTTAAGAACTAAATGGTGATATTATAATGCGAGATGCCTATATACTGTCAGATTGATTTATTGACGAATCACAGTCAGCTTTCCCCTCTGCGTTGCCCAACTGTTGATTTTACCCCTCACCTTTAAGTTCTAGTCTATTAATATTCATATGTCTGTGCTTGAGCCATGTTTGGTGACCAGATCTAAATAGCCAGGTATTTCCCCAGCTTCACCATCTGCTCCCCCATCCCACTACCTTTAAAATTACATGTTACCTCAATTGGGAGAGCCATATCCTCACTGGCTCTAGAAAGGGTGCTCACATAAAAAATCAGAAAATAGATTGATGTTTTAAGTTTCTTAGCTTTAAAATCGCAATGACATCAAAAATTGATAATTTCAGTATTGATGGCGCTCATCAAATTACGTAAAAATTAAAGTCAAGGGATAAAAGATTTTTTTTTAAACTTGTGCAAAAAAGTATAGATACGTCGTTTTATTTGATATGTCATCTAATTATGTGTTGTGGGTGTTTTCTAAACCTGGCACCAACGAAAAAGAATATTTTTTATTGATCTTTACCCAATTGTTTGCTTCGTATGATTGTAATTAAATGTATAGATAAATAATTGAATGGCGTTCGTTTTGATGGCCGACTTGAAAACAGGTTTCCAGTGGGTAATAAGTTTGCGGGCGAAGGATTGTGGGCGATCTCCACTTATGTTTATGGATGGCTGAACTGAACAGTTTGAAGGCGAACAACGGATATCTAAGCATAAAGAACTGGACGAAGACAGCAGAAAGGAGAGGAGATCAAAGAAGAGACATTTCCTAGAAGCAATCAGGACTCTTGAGAAATGATTATGATTTTAAATTAATTATAATATGCCCAACAGACATAAAAAATAACAATTAAATGACAAAGAATAAATTTCAACCGTCGAATAACGGTGTACAAAAACATAAACATCCCACTCGGGCGTAATGTGTTCAATTCCTCGACTGACTAAGTCCTCCATCACAACACAAGCAACATTTTCAGCTTACTGTGGTTGTAGTAGGAGATTTTAAAATAGTGTCAGGTTATTCGTGACCCGGGAATTTTTGTCTTTCTTTTAAAAAAAACATATATATATATATATAAAATGTAAAAAATAAAATACTGTAATCTGTAAAACAAAAACGAAAAAAAAATAAAAGGACAAAATACATTTTGGATCAAGTGAAAATAAAATATTTGAGAAGTTTAGTAAAGTTTTCGAAATTAGCGTCCGCTCGTTCGGTGAATGTTACATAGTCGACACATTGGCACAAGAGTTTGGGAGAAGGTTAATTTGATTCCTTGTAAAGGAATATGAAAAGTTTCGAGTTTTTTTGGTAGACAGTAGTTTATATTGATTGTGGCCAAAAGGAAAGATTTAAAAATTACTAGCTGACGTGTAAACGGCGTTGCTCGTGGTTATGAATGGTTTGAAGAAGTTTTGATTTTCTGAATTCTAGTCAGAATGTGTTTATTTCCCTTTACCTATATTTATTTATTATAATTATAGAGTCAGCATCACAGACATAGGAATTAATAGACGAGAAGATAATGGCGAGGGGTAAAATCAACTGTTGAAGAACGAAGGGAGTGAAGCTGACTGTGATTCGTCAATAAATCAATCTGACAGTAAATAGGCATCTCGCATTATAATATCACCATTTACTTCTTAAAAGTAAAATCTGCTTTGGAATGAATAGACATTTTTACATGGGAGCGCAAATTACTCGCCACGTTATGAACAAATTTGCGAAGTCCAAATTCGGCAAAAAAATTCGGTTCATTTTCAGAGTCGAATATTTCGTTTAAGTATTTAGTTAAGACACTTTTATAAATGTTCATAATTTACTTCCCAGCAACCAACCAGCTTTGTGTTTCGCGTCCAGACGTTTCTCGATGTGATAGTAACAACTGATTCATATTATACGATGTGAATATGCTTAAAATAAAGTAAAATAATGCTTATATATGGAATGTAATACGACAATTGGGTTTATTCTCTTTTTCACATCTATTTTTACAAGTTTTCATAGTACAAGTCAACATTTTGCCGTGTTATTTCGTAAAATGAACCGATGATGCCTCGACCATAGTTTGCAAAAGAATGATGACGTCACCTTTTTCAAATTTCACTTGAGGCCATACGCGAGCACAGCCGGCTCCAATGGAACCGGTATGGGGAGTGGGGATAATACGCTTTTAATCACTTAGGGCAGGTCTACTAATATTCATATGTCTATGGTCAGCATAGTCTTTGACTTACTACTTAAATAAGTTGCCATATTTTATACTCCAACTTGTCTTGCTTGAACCCTACTTCAAATGGAGGCATTATTTACGTTAAAAAACGTGACATGTTTTTATTAATTTTAACAATGATTTCCTAGTAATGAATTATTCATTTTTTTGCGATTTTACACGTGGTTCTAAACATTTACGAAAAAAATAAGACTTTCAATAAAAAACACAAGAACCATGGATTTAAAAGCTAAATAGTTCCTCGTATCCAATACTTGACGGTTACACCAAAACCAAACGCTTAAAACTACATTAATTTAATTAACTAATATACTGAAATACAGGCCTTAAGAGGATTAAATACGCGCAACATTGTATCAGATCAATAGAGACAATACACAAAATTTCACCACAATCTATACATCTGCCCTGATGATGAAATCTGTAATGCTGTTCGAAAAGTTTGCTAGAGAAAGAGATAGTGCAACACGGTATAACATCCTGAATATTATTCACTAATGTTTTGTTATTTAAACATTAATATTATTATTTGTGATAGTTACGACCGAAGAGTATGTGTCGTAGAATCACGTAAGACGGGAACGGGTCGTTTCTCCGACTTCATGTTCTCTCATTCCTCCCCAAATAACATCCAAACAACATCCCCAAAGATAATTTGAAATAATTTCTCTCTTAGCCTCTTGTGTGGAGTTAGTTTGAAAAAAAGTGGTGATCGGAAAGTAATGCAACACAGTGCACTAAGACCTACCATACATAAGCCAATTAGAAATAAAAAACACTACTTAACTATATTTTTGACCAAAAAAACTAATTTCAACCAACAGAAATCATTAATAGACCATATAAATAAGCGTACAAAAAACATTAAAAAAATTCCAACGATAAATACAAATTTTGGACAAAAACACTATGAATACCAGGCCTAAAAGCATTCAACAATCTTTCACTCCATACAAAAAATTAGGAGAGCAAAAAATATTTCATGTGCAAAAATAGAAAATGGATTAAATAACAAAAAAGGTAATATTAAAAGAAAAAATTATAACGCTAAATCATTAACCATAAAAGCCTAATCTATTTTATAGGTACATAAAGTCTTAACATACGTCTTAGAGGCGTACACAATAGTACACATGTAAATGACACCCAGTAGGCCAAATTATACTTACTTGTGTACCCATTTTTCGATGGAAAGTTAAGGTTGGTAAGTAAACTAATTATTATTTTTTTGATAAATTAATGTTTTTAAGACAAGATTTTATTTATGCATAGCACAAAGGATAACAATTATTTTTATAAGCAATAATTGTTCGCCTGAAACACTCATCCACATTGAAAAAATCTCCTGATAAAAAATACATGACGCCAACGGGACTCGAACGGACGGTCAGAGCTTTCGACCGGAAATCGAATGGACACGGGTTCGAGTCCCGTTGGCGTCATGTATTTTTTATCAGGAGATTTTTTCAATGTGGATGAGTGTTTCAGGCGAACAATTATTGCTTATAAAAATAAGTAAACTAATAATAAAACATAGTTTTATCAATGAAAACTACTAATGAAATAGTGTTTAATGTTTAATGTTTTAATTACATGTGATGCTATGTATTTCTTTTTTTAATGTTTTTTCTTGTCTATGATTTCATTTACAACATGCCAGACTTCTTTTGCATCGTTCTCCGTTGCTTCTAATTTTTGACGAAAATAGTTTTCTTTTGTGTTTTTTATTAAATAAGTAAGTTTGTTTTTTTATGCTTTTAAGTGATTCTTAAGTGTTCCATTTGTAGGTTATCGGATAAATTTTTTGTGTAGTGCTTCTTTGTGTCTGATTGATACAATTAATCCAAAAGTTATCCATGGCTTGACCGGTTTAAATTTTGATGATTGTTTTCTGGAATCAATGAATTGTGCAGTACTTACGTGCGTTGATATTTTTTTTTCAAACAGTTCGAAGCATTTATTCGTATCATTACAATTCAAGATGTCGTGCCATTTCTTTTTATCTAGATTATGTACTAGGGCATTTATGTTGAGCGTTTTGCGTCGGCCGTTGTCCTTCTCCGGAGTTAGGGTTTGTATTGGTAAATATTTTTTTATCGTAATTGTACGTAAAAATGCACCCGAAATGATCTGCGATTGTCGTTTGTATGACTGCAGATACTATGTTTTTTTATATCTTGAATATTTGTGAACCCATGATCTATGCACGAAGGTCGTTGACCTGGGATAATTCTCGTAAATGAATTAATACACGAAATATCATTTAATTCTGCCATCATATTCAGATAATTATCTTTGCCATAGGATGAGTAATCATTTGCGATATTGAGGTTAATGTCTCCGACAATGATGGTTTTCTTATTTGCGTTCGCAAGAAGAATATGTTTTAGTTCATCTACATAGGTTGGTAATATTGTGGCATGGGTTCTATATATAGCAAATATTCTAAAGGTGTACTTTTGGAAACTGATTTCCATATTTAAAATGTTTACATTGTGCATGTGGATATCTCTGTCAAAAGTCACAACATATTTATTTGATTTTTTCTTCATATGAAGCGGTTACTTTGTGATGTGGCATTATAATTTAAAATTAAACAATAACTTTGTAAACATCACTTATAGGTAAATACTTAATGCCTACCGGGTTTCGCTTCAACCGTAGCTTCATCAGGACAGTATAATACTACTATTGTACTGTCCTGACGAAGCTACGGTTGTAGCGAAACCCGGTCGGCATTGAGTATTTACCTAAAAGTGATGTTTACAAAGTTATTGTTTAATTTAAAATATTTATTTGAAATAAATATTGCGATTCCGCTGTTTTTATTACTTTGGGTATTTATTGCATAGTATGTATAACCCGGAATATTATAATTTATATCGCTCGATGAATGCGTCTCTGTTAATATTATGCAGTCTAGTCTGTTAAGTGATTTTATTGTTACCAGGAGTTCGTCTCAATGCCGTTCTATGCTCCTTACATTCATATGAAATATGGTTAGGCTAACTTCGGAATTTATCGCTAATATGTTGTTTTTTTCGTTCACCGATGTATATATTCTTTCGTCTATTGATATGGTTTTATCTATAGCATTTACCACAAAGTCATCCATATCGAAGAAATAATAATATTGAAATTCATTAGTAGCCGTGAATCACCTTTGTTCGTTTCACTGTTGGAGTTAGATTTTATGGAGAACGGACTTGTTGAGAGCCTTTGTGTTTTTTTTATCGCTAATAAGGAGGTGTACAATTTTATTCATATTCTATTCTCTCTTTGGCGATTTGAAGCATTTTTTGTCTGCATGTGCAGTTGATGCTATCAGCACTGTGGTCGTCCAGGTGTGTTTTGCCAGGGTGTGATCTTTTGCACAATGGGGGCAGGTAGGAGGTTGCGTTCTGCTCAGGCATCTTAATGCTGTGTGTCCATACTTCAGGCAATGATAACACTGCGTAAGGTGGTTAAGATCTTTAATTGGGACTCTTTGGTAGTTTATATTGATTTTTTCCAATGTTAACTAGTATTTTTCTGATGGCTCCCGACGTTTGTAGTAAGAAGTTTGACATTTCTTGTTGGGACGTCTTTTGTTGGTCGAATTTTTTTAGTTTGATTTCTTTTATGAGTTTGAAATCGTCCTTTCGGAAATTTTGTAGCCCCTCATTTTGCTGAGTTATGCCTAAAATAATTTCACCCTCTGACAAATTTGATTGTAATCTTTTTACGATCATTATTGGTTTTCTCTTTTTTTGTTTCTTCAGCGTCTATGTCTTCGCCGAATGTTTAATTTATTTTTGTGTCCAATTTTTGTACGTTTTCTTTTTTTGCATAAGAGATTATGATTTTTTGATCACCAATTTTTTTAAATTCATTTACACCAACTTTCATTTTGGTTACATCTATGTTTTTTTCCATTCTTTTTCTCATTTCTTCAGCCTTGAAGTTTTTAGTCGTTGATATTATGATAGCGTGCTTTTGTGGAATTTGTTTCTCGATTTTGTTAATTGTCGTTGTGGCTTTCGCATATGTTTTTATATTTTTTACCATGAAACTCTCTAATTTCTCATTATAGTGCTCATTGTTTGTTATAATTTGCTCTTGCAGACACATTATTTTTTTTGTAGGATACAATTTTCTATTATAATTTGTTCTTCTAGTTTCTTTATGTTGTTTTCCAAACTCAGTTTTATTCTTGAATCTTTAAAAAATGTGATCTTTGCGATATTGCTCTTAATATCTTCGATAATGTCATCCATGTTTTTTCTTAATACGCTCGCCCGTCCGGGCGAGATACTTTTCGAGGTAGGAATGTAGTACAATTAAATATACACTAGATATTTTTGTATTTTAATTTCTCATTTATATTTACTAAGTACCTCATAATGACCGTGTTATTTCCAATCTCAGAGAACCGACTGAATTAAGACGCAAATATTAATACAAAATACTCATTCAAGTGAAAATCTATAGGAGCATATATTTATGTAGTTTAACAGAACATTTTCATTTTGTTTTCGATATATTTTTGGATTATATTTATATTTTGATATTGATAAATAAGCTAATTTAAAAACAAATCATTTCAATAATATCTAATCATTCAAATAAATGTGTTGTGTTTTTTTTTCTTTTCCTACTTACATTTTTATATAATTATGCATATCTTGCTAGTATCTTGTTCAGGTTTGTATCTCTATTTTGTTATATTTACTATTTCACACCTTATGCTTTAAACTCAATATATTAGACAATGCTTGAACAGAAAATTTATTATTGATAACTAACTATCTAACTTACTAACCAACTCGGCGTTTCCCCGAAAAGGAAGGCAGAGAGGACGGACATTTGGAGGTCCGTCCTCAAGTACTCGGTTTCACCCATTCACATTCATACATCGTCTAATAAATACTCTTCCATTTATTTTACCCTTAACATAGCATGACTAAATTATCTGGTTCACTTGATCGTACCACTCCTTGTGGGTCCTTTACTTCTTATTTCATCCACATTTAATAATATAAATAATAATAATTGGGTAATTTGTAGAGCGCCGTTTTTGTGAAAAATCACCTCAAGGGCGCTGTACAATTTATTTCCTAGGATAAACATTTGTTATTTAGAAAAGATACCAAAACATACTTACCTGGCAAGTCACCTCCGACAAACACACTTATATTAAAAAGTTTATGCTTTTAAAAGATAAAACTGCACGCAGAGGACACTATATCAAAAAACACTGGTCATCGCTTGACCTTAAGCCTGCTATAGTTTTTTATTTTAATTTAACTGTATTTTAACTGTCTTAAAAAGCCTACAAATTGTTAGTTGTTATCATTTTTATTAATTTATTTTTAATTATTATTTTTATTTATTTTATTTTATTTTTAGTATTTTTTTTGCATTTTGTTAATTTAAATTGCCGTCGACTGTGAAAGTGGAGGTTTCTGAAATTATGGATACGACTGTCTGAAAAGGTGCGTTTTAAGTTTAGACCTAAATTCTGTCGGGTCTGCGATCATTCTCAAATCATGTGGCAGTCCATTCCAGGCTTTAGGTCCTGACACGGCGAAAGCACGCTCACCGAATTTAGTATCTGGTGTGCGCTTTAGTTCCTTCAACCTTCCGATAGCTGATGACGTTGCTGACCTAAAGGTTGACTGTCGGGAATTGGATTCTTCTGGAATACACAATTTTGATAAGTAAGCCGGAGCCATTCCGTTAAGTGACTTAAATACCATCCAGCATACCTTGAACTGGATTCTTTCAGGATATTTGAGCCAGTGCAGATTTTTGAGATGCTCTGAAAATGGAGTATTTAGATACTCCGGTGATAAGCCTTGCCGCGGCGTTGAAAACGGATTGTAATTTGTTGATTTGACATTTGGGAAGGCTTGCATATATTCCGTTGCAATAATCTAGACGTGAAACACCATAGGAATTGACTAGCAATTTAGTCGCCTCTGTTGGCAGGTTTCTCCGCACTGCTTTAATTTTCCTTAATTGAAAGAACCCCGTGCTTACAGTTCTGTTCACCTGAGTTTTAAGGGAAAAATTAGCGTCCAGATTGGCACCCAGTAATTTGATGCACGTTTTTGGAGTGATGTCACTTCCTGAAATGGTTATTGCGGAGTTTTCAATGTTATGCTGACGTCTGCTTGCGTCATATATCCTCGTTTCACTCTTTCAAAACTCCTTTGTGTGTCTGAGTGTGTTTGAGTGTCCCATTCTTAATCTTACACTTTAATTACGATCATACATGGCTTACTCACATACGCCTCAGGGATCTCATTTCAGCATTCAGTCTGCTTCATCATTCCTCTGCTCTGTATAGGTCGGTACCTATCAGCTAATCTGTTAGTACTCCGTTGCGGACTGCTAGCTTCGCATCTTTGAACTGTTTTTTGTTAGCGCCAACCGCGTTTGCATTTACCCATCTTTCAATATCTTTTATCAGCAAATAATTATAAGCAATAATTAGTCGCCCGTAATATCAACACAAATTGAAAATATCTCCCGAGTAAAAATAAATGCCGCCAACGAGAATTGAATCCGTACCGTCTGATGTCCGGTCAGGTGTTCTGAACCACTGAGCTATGTCGGCTTATTTCTAACCCGCCAAATAATTTAATATGTACTAATACCTCAATCAACAATTACCGCTTATAATATTTTTTCACATGTAAACAACCAATTTTAAATGTGTAGGAAAGGCTTTGTTAGTGCTGAATTTCCCACTAGATGGCGTCGAGACATATTATATTTCCATTTGTTGGTGAAATATTTTGACTTGTTGAATATAATTATTTTTAATGATAAACTGACAAGGTTTTATGCATAGCATAAAGCATAACAAATAATTATAAGCAAGAGTTAGTCGCCCGAAATATCAATACAAATTGAAAATATCTTTTGAGTAAAAATAACCCCGGGGTTCAATTCCCTTGTCTATCAGTTTTTCATTAAAAATAATCTTTATTAGCCTTTCCATCTCTGCCAGAGAAAACCAAATGGAAGTAATGTAGGTACTTATCATTAATCAAAGTTATCAAAATGACGCAAAAATAATTAGTACTCATTAACTGGTAATGTATATTGACGGAAATAATGTACATTCATACAAACTGTTTGAATTGTGAACCTCCTATTGAAATAGCTGCTAAACATTTATAAAAAGTCAGGTACCTACTAACCGTCCTCCTCCCAGGTACATACTAACCTCTCTTTCCCTTCCCCACTTCTTTAAGTGGACAACAAACTGGGGATTCCAAAGTCCCGCAGAATCACTTGGGATTTTTATGCGGTAATCACAAAAAATATAAACATAATTAAAGACATGATATCTTTTGATATATTATAATAAAACAAATATGAAACTTTTTCCGCTTTAATTTGACTGACCGTAACCGGTTTCAGCTCGTTAAAGCTATCTTCAAACTGTTTTTTTGACTTGAATATAATATTGGGTACCTTTTATTAAAACCAATGGAAATGCCTACCAATTAATTATCAATGGATATTTTAAAAATGTTTTATGTTATTTTGCTCATTTACAAGTGTCATATTGCAAACATTATTACAAATTTATTATACATGGTGTCCGGAGACATCAGTAAAAAAGGGAAACTGGAAAATCTACATCATATTTATGGAGAACCAAAAAAAAAACAGATGTAACAGGAAAAAATCGACTAAAAATGTGATTTAGATTCACCAGTTTTCCGCTTGTATTTCAAATTTTGAAACATTTTATATACCTTCAACGCTGTCGCTGCGAATTTTACGAACCAATTTTACCTAAATTGCTGAGTTTTTCTTCAATTCCACAATGTCACTGTTAAAAAAAATTACATTATTTTGACCTTAACTTGACTCCGTATCTCATTTCAATGCAGAGATAATTCGTTGTTATTCTCGAACGTCCCCGACTACTTCTACCATTCAAACCACTCACTAAACATTTTATTTTATTCATTACATCATGCCGTTTTATGGATCAAATCCTAAAGACGAAATCAGAATGATGACGGCCCCCAGCAGCGATACATTGATGAAGGCGATTTCTGAAGTTTTTGGGCGCATGTTGGCACATCTAGACAGGTTTAGCGGCGATTGCCTCCCGAATTCGATCTTCGAGTTCTTGCAAGGTGTGAAACCGATGTTTAAAATTTTTCCTTCAGGTAGCTCTACAAATTGAAGTAAGAAGACCCGCGGAGTAGCGACGAAAGAATTGCCATTTTCAAGAAACGTGCGGGCGGTGAAGCCCGGTGTCGTCCGGACCAAACCGTGGTAACGACTGAAAACGGCACGACCCTCTCGATACAGTGAGATCCATTGCAGAGTCCTACCCCTCCCACACGGAATGTACCGACCTTTCAAAACTGCACTGTCTGTTTTGCTGCACCCTGTATATAAATTCTTAATTTTAAAATGTGGAAACAATATGATTAATTTATTAATAAAATATTTCTCAGGTTAACACCAAATTATTGTTTTTTTTTTCTTGCTAGGGCAATTCCGATGAGTTACAAAACTCATTTTAGGATGGGAGGAAATTACAATACATAAGTCGGAACAGAATACAAAAGAAAAATACATACAGAAGTCAGTACATACAATTTTACATTGGCATCAATATATCAAAAATACAACACTGCATAATCATTTTTAAGAGATAGGTTAAATTGAACAAAAAAAAATAATACCAAACAAATAAAGGAACAATCAAAGATATACAATTATGGATTTACTGATTTTCTTTTTTTTTGATATTTCTTTAAACCATCATTGTGAGTTTTTTTATTTTTCTCAATGGTTTTGTACATTTCTGAAAGCGAATTATAAAGTGTGTAGGCAATGTAGTTTAAAGATTTTATTCCATATTGTGATACATTCACACATTACCTATCTCTGCTGTTTCTGAGGCTTTGCCTCAAAGAAATTGATTGCGGACCTACAGGTGTAAATTAAAATGGTTTCTACACTTCTCTTGGATGCTTTATTGAGTGTTAGCATGTAAAGTAAGCCTGCAAACATTTGCAATAAACGAAACTGCCTCACCTTTACCTCGTGATATGAAGAACAGCCTGTTGGACGATGATGTTTACTGGACAAGAGTGACATCATTAACCGATGTTCTTCGACCGATTGTTTCCTGGATTACACAGCTAGAGGGAGACGATCCACTAACACACAAAGCATTGTATGCTTTTGAGGATATTGAGAGCAGTCTAAGTAAAACTCTTCCAGCGTCTCTATTGTCACATGCCGAAGAGAAGCAAATACTGAAAAAGGCGGCGCAGCGCAAAGAATTTGCTATTGCTCCAATACATCTGGCTGCTGCCCTACTAGATCCAGGTTCCCAAGGACATCTGCTAAGCCACGCACAGCAACTTGAAGCACTTGAATTCATTGACCAAGTAGCAAGTCATATGGAGACTGTTGATATTGCAAATGTTCTTGTTGATTTAGCCAAATATAGGGCTAAAGAAGAATCATGGAGCAAGACATTCCTATGAAAGTTTGTCGATAAAATCACGCCAGTGACCTGGTGGAAGGGGATGTGCGGATGATCTGATTTGTCACAGATTGCCATAAGAATATTGACTGCTCCCATTACTTTAGCAGCCACTGAGAGATCTTTTAGCACGTTTAGTCGCATTCATATAACACGGAGGAATCGTCTAACAACTCAAGGAGCAGGAAAAATAACATTTGTGGCACACAATTGGAAACTTCTTTCCTCTGAAAGAGGCTCTCAAGTTGCTCCCACGAAAACCCGTTCTTCCACGGATGAGCAGATTGCTTCGCATCATAACGTTTCAAACCTATCTGGTACTCGCAAACGCAAACATCCAATTGACTGTGCTGAGGAAGAAGAAAACGTAGATAATCTTGAGTCGGCAACAACTTCGTCCGGGTCGGATGAAGAAAAAGAAGAAGAAGAATATGAAGGTGAAAGTGGAAGCGAAGTTGATAATGTCAGTGTCCAATCGGTATCATCAGATGAACAGTAACGATCTGTGAAGTTGTGTCATTTTTACAGTTTTACGATTGATTTTTTATATGTACCGTTTACTAGCATAAAGTGTATATAGGCTACTAATACTGTACAGTATACAATTATATAAAGATACTACTCACTTTAAAATAGTTTTGATCGGTGTTTTTTTGTTATTTTTCTCTTGGATCCTATTCCTATATATATGGGAATAGTTTTTATGGATCTATCCTGCTCTATATGTACCATATGTGTGTATATTTTATTTTTTATTTAATAAATATTATTCTTTTTGAGGAATTTATATTGTTAAAATCAAAATTTCCAAAATTTTCCGTCCAGGGGAATATTCCCGGGAATATTGCTGGGAATATTCCCCAGAAATAAATACCCGGGAATTTATACATCACTACTCATGACCGTCACGAAAAACCGTGATCATTTTGCTATAGGAGCCTAGCTAATATTATATACCTAGTTTAGGTCATTCTCCAAACTCAGCTTCGCGGTCTAGAGGCAGAGCGCCCGACTGTCGTCGTGAAGAACCGAGGTTCGATCTCCGCTTTACCTAATTTTTTTTTCTTTTTGTGATTTTTTTTATACGAGGAAAAGTGATAAAATGCTCTCGTGCTGCGACTTTTAGATATTTTGACTATATGATATTTTGGTCGAAATATATCTTACAAATCGAGCCGGTAGAGTCGCTCGGTATTTTGATTAATTATTTTTATTTTGAATGATTAAAATTACTAATCAAGGCCGATAACGCGACTAATTACCCTCGCAGAGGTGCGTGACAAGTTTTTTTAGTAAAAAACACAGCCGTAAGTGAGTTTTTCAAAATTTAGAAATGTTTTTGAAATTCAGACTCCATACGGGTATGAGACTGTTAAAACACGATAGATCTTTTCCAAAACGGACAAATATACGGAAATATTTTGAAAAACGACAGATATGACTTCACACTGCCGATATATCTTCGATTCGACCCTATATAAAGCGTTAACGAGACGTTATGTGATATTATTCATTTGCCGTGTTTGAAAACGAAAATTTGCGCGGGACAAGTCAATTGAGGAGTACACGTTGTATACGCGGTTCTCGTCGCGCGAGATACCTCTCCTCGCGGTCTAGAGGCAGAGCGTTCGACACTCGTTATGCAGGACCCGGGTTCGAATCCCATATTTTTATAACTTTTAATTTTTTTTTATCACATGCTACATATAAATATGTCAAAAGACAGAAAAAAAGAGAGAATGAAATGAAAAGAGAGAGAGAGAAGAATACTAAAAGTTTCACTTCCGTCGTGCGTAGGCTTGCCACACACTGTATTTTTTTGTACGCTTTTCTATATGGTCTATTAATAATTTGTGTTGGTTGAAATTACTTTTTTTGGTTAAAAATATAGTTAAGTAGTGTTTTTTATTTCTAATTGGCTTATGTATGGTAGATCTTAGTGCACTGTGTTTCATTACTTTCCGATCACCACTTTTTTTCACGCTTACTCCACACAAGAGGCTAAGAGAGAAATTATTTCAAATTATCTTTGGGGATATTGTTTGGATGTTATTTGGGGAGGAATGAGAGAACATGGAGTCGGAGAAACGACCCGTTCCCGTCTTACGTAATTCTACGACACATACTTTTCGGTCGTAACTATCACAAATAATAATATTAATATTTAAATAACAAAACATTAGAGAATAATATTCAGGATGTTATACCGTGTTGCACTTTCTCTTTCTCTAGCAAACGTTTCGAACAGCATTACAGATTACATCATCAGGGCAGATGTATAGATTGTGGTGAAATTTGTGTATTGTCTCTATTGATCTGATACTATGTTGAGCATATTAATCCTCTTAAAATTAAAATTAATGTAGTTTTCAGCGTTTGGTTTTGGTGTAGCCGTCAAGTATTGGATACAAAGAACTATTTAGCTTATAAATCCTTGGTTCTTGTGTTTTTTTATCGAAAATCTTATTTTTTCGAAAATTTTTAGAACCACATGTAAAATCGCAACACTTAAGGAAAAAAAAGAATAATTCATTACTAGGAAATCATTGTAAAAATGAATAAAAACAAGTCACGTTTTTTAACGTAAATAGTGCCTCCATTTGAAGTAGGGTTCAAGCAAAACAAGTCGGAGTGTAAAATATGGCAACTTATTTTATTAGTAATTTAAAGACTATGCTGACTCTATAATTATAATAAATAAATAAAGGTAAAGGGAAATAAACACATTCTGACTACACTAGAATTCAGAAAATCAAAACATACTAAACTTCTCGAATATTTTATTTTCACTTGACTTCATTTGACCCAAATTGTATTTTGTCCTTTTATTTTTTTGTCGTTGTTGTTTTACAGACTAAGTATTTTATTCTGTACATTTTAAATATATATATTTTTTATTTTTTTCTTAAAAGAAAGACAAACATTCCCGGGTTACGAATAACCTGACAATATTTGAAAATCTCCTACTACAACCACAGTAAGCTGAAAATGTTGCTTGTGTTGTGATGGAGGACCTAGCCAGCCGAGGAATTGAACACACTACGCCCGAGTGGGACCCAAGCGCCATGGCCACCGACCGGTCAAATGTTTATGTTTTTGTACACCGTTATTCGACGGTTGATATTTATTCTTTGTTATTTAATTGAAAAATTTTTATGTCTGTTGGGCATATTATAATTAATTTAAAATCATAATCATTTCTCAAGAGTCCTGATTGCTTCTAGAAAATGTCTCTTCTTTGATCTCCTCTCCTTTCTGCTGTCTTTGTCCAGTTCTTTGTGCTTAAATATACGATGTTCGCCTTCAAACTGTTCAGCCATCCATAAACATAAGTGGAGATAGCCCACAATCCTTCGCCCACAAACTTATTACCAGGAAACCTGTTTTCAGGTCGGCCATCAAAACGAACGCCGTTCAATTATGTATTTTTACATTTAATTACAATCATACGAAGCAAACAATTGGGTAAAGATCAATAAGAAATATTCTTTTTCGTTGGTGCCAGGTTTAGAAAATACCCACAACACATAATTAGATGACATATCAAATGAAACGACGTATCTATAATTTCTTTCACAAGTTTTTTAAAAAATCTTTTATCACTCGAATTTATTTTATTATTACGTAATTTTATGAGCGCCATCAATACTGAAATTATCAATTTTGGATGTAATTGCGATTTCAAAGCTAAGAAACGTAATACATCAATCTATTTTCTGATTTTTTATGTGAGCACCCTGTCTGGAGCCAGTGAGGATATGGCTTTCCCAATTGAGGTAACTTGTAAGTTTAAAGGTAGTGGGGAGGGGGAGCAGATGGAGAAATTGGGGAATTACCTGGCTATTTAGATCTGGTCGCCAAACATGGCTCAAGCCATTTCAAGCAACATTTCGATTCTGAATGGTGGGTTTCCACTAAGGCGATGCTGAAAATATCTACTAATCAGTTTCCATAATACTGCCTCGGTGACTGTACAGAAGTGTTAAAAAAATAAGAAGACCCCAAGATCGAATTGTGTTAGGTAAGGTTAGGTTATGTTAGTATAATAGTAAAATCTAATTATAAATATTTAATTATTGCCATAAGTTGAAATACACAATTTTTTTAAATATGTATATATTTATTTTATTTTGATATAAATTCAAAAAGCCAATGGCCAAAAGGCCAAAGCCTACTCATATATAATATATATATACTTGCTAAATTCAATGTCAACAAAGTACAAGTGCCTCATGTAATTTTCTTTAAAAAAATATTTCCCTCTTGATTTTAAAAGGTTTTTCAAATTTTAATGTTAGATTATGGAGAAGCAGTAGACTTAGGACGGGTTGTTTCGGAGAATTTGAATAATTCATCAAATTTCAACGTTCATTTTCGGGTTCTGAGAAAGTCCTATTTAAGTTCTGTTACTATATCATTGTAGGCCAGTTGCTTGACAAAACTGAAATAAAAACAGAACTTGAAAAAATCTTTCACAGAACTTGAAAATAAACGTTGAAATTTGATGAATTGTTCAAATTCTCCGAAACAACCCGTCCTTAAAATTAGTTAACTTAAAATTTGAAAATTAAAAATAGTGGACAGGATAGACATCTCTGATCAGTTATTGTATAGATTTTGTTATGCAGGTAAGTGACGATGAAATTCAGTCATCTGTGCATTAAACAGCTGGATTCATTTGAATTATGTTGTTTGACAAAAGAGGGCACAACTATTGCTGTTTGGTCGATTTACGACTAAAATATTTAAATATTTTTGTCACAAGAAAGTGACAGTTTTGAATTACAATGTGTTAATTCAAATTTCATTAAAAATTCTACTCTTTTGAGAGCTTGTCGTGACAGATCATTATTTCATATTGCTGCCAATCTCAATGCGAGTGATATATTCGGTGAGTTCTCTCTTTTATGTATTTGGTGGCTGGACGATAATTTGTTACGCTGCCTGCAGAGTGAATTTTTGTAATCAACCATTTTTTCAAAGAATTTCAAAGAAAGGAAAAAATGGTTTGACTGAGGATTGAACCTTCATCTCCAGGAACAGGCTCTAAACTGCTGTAAACTTTTAAAATGTCTTTTGAAACAGGTTTGGCCGGGAATTGAACCTTCCTTACCAGGAATTTGAATTAACACCATGAATTCCTAATCCAAATCATAATTAGATAGTAATGACATTTATTTCTTAAATTAACCGCTGTCAATTTTTCAATACAATGTCATCCAATTTCAGAAAAAATCGCCATCCATTAATGTCAAAAATAATTAATAGATGCATTGTCAATGACAATGAGACAAAGTTTCACCTGTGGGTTAATTTTCACTTTTAAGATTAGATTTCATTCATTAAATAATGAAAAATTTTATAAGAATATATTATAGAAACAATTATTACTGTTGTCTGGCATCATCTCGTCGAAAGACACTCCATTTTTGGACCAACTTTTATGTTTTTATTGCTGGAAATAAATAATTATCAACATATATTTTTACTATATTAGACCTATTGAACTTTATAAGATAATAAGTAAGTATACGTTCGAACAGCCACCGTGAATTTAATAAACATATTTATTTATATACCTTATCTTGCTGGTACGGGAAAAACAGAACAAAATAATAACCGACCTCAGATGCAATATAAATACATGTAATTAACTTTATCATCGGCCGGAAAAAGTAAATGTTATTGTGATTAATTATTTTTTTAGTCGTAATAGGTTAAAGCATGTATTGAATGAATTGACACAGTTGTTATGTTTTTAAAAATATATTTTCTTTTTACTACGCTTAATCGGGGTAACATTTAATTTTACAGTTCTTATGTCATTTTTTGAGTAATTCTTATTGTATTGAATGAGCGTAATCACGTTCTGTTTTAAATGGACCATTTGGCATCATCATATGTTTGCAAAATTGTTACGTTTCAGTTCCGGTTCAAGATGGTGGAAATTTATTTTATATTTTTTCTTATTTTTTTATTTATTTAGTAAATAAAATATTTGTACAAATTTAATGTAATCCTACAAAACTGTCATATGGCAGCTTGTCCGTAGGTTGGATACTACATTTTGATCCTGCCCGCACGATCCTGATTCCTACTATGAGCTATCAAATAATTCGAAATAATTAATATTATGATACCTCCAGGCCTGAAGAAAGTTTAAAAAAAATTGTCATTGAGTTGGTGATATTTCTTTGGACAAATTATATTTATAACATATATTTTATGAAATAAAATAAGTTTGAGTTATTTTATTTATAGTTTATAATTATTTAGAAGGCTATTTAAGTACCTGCCTAGAAACCTTACGATTTCAGATGAAATTTTGGTTTCGGTTATTAATAAATAGTGTTATAATTAGAAAAAGGACGTAAGTTTTATCAAACCACAAGGTAATTGCTTCCACTAAAAAATTAACATAGATAAACAATTATTTTTCTAATGAAAAAAAAAAGAAAATTAAATTAAAAATAAAAAGGAAAAGTAAAAGAAAAATTTTAGAAAAATAAATAGAAAGATAAAGAAAAAATGGCAAACCTTATTAACTATTTAAATTTTTTTTGTGAATTTTATACATACACTCTTCAATAGAGTGAGTCATAACGACATGCATTTTGCGCATTTTTTTGTTTTATCTACTAATTTAAAAGATATTTCGCACTCGATCATTACCAACAAAAACTATTTGAAAAAATTATTTATAAAAAACCGTGCGAAAAATGTGTCAACCCTGCTAAACTTTGATTGCAAATAGATATGTATATAATTATTTTACAAAAATTATCCCAGCTGTGATACGTTCAGTAGTCTTGCTTTGGCAAGCAAGGAGATGGCATCTTTGTTAATTTGTTGATACTGTTGCCAATACTAGTTTAACGGATATAGCAGTAGTGTTTACTTTGTGGTTCAACGAACATTTTCAAAATCAAGTTTTGAACAAGATGTTGTTCTTATGGCCTGTGTTTGTTTTGTTCATGTTCAGTTTTACTAGTGCAGTTTTTGGACGTAAGTATTAATACGAGTACTGATAAAATCTTTAACTGTAAATCAGAAAATGCGTTTGTGTATTAAATTAAAACCACGACGGAGTTTTCTGGCGCCATACAATTTGCTGAGCATTTTAGCTCGTAAATTCAATTTTATCTGCATGACTTTGTGAAGACAACAAGGACGTCATATCACTTAACTTTAAAGCAGGAAATATGTTTGTGTATTTTATTAAAACGACAACGGAGTGCTCTGGCCAAGTTGCAGAGTATTTTCTTATCGTAAATTCAATATCATCATTTTTTTTTAATTTAATAAAAAAAAATTTAATAAAATAATTTTTAAGTTCTGCAAGTATTTTTTGGTTTTTGTTAGTGTTACAGCTGTTTTGGATTTCAAGGCCATTTTCAAATTGTGGCTAAGCCACGTTTTGACGGCTTATTAATATGATTCTATTTTACCCCCTCCCAATTTAAAATGATTTATTACCGGTTAAACCAATTTACTGATAAAAATAAGTTTGACAGTAGATTTCATATTCTGTGGGGGTATTTTGAAGTCTGTTTTCCCCAAAGTAATGTTATCTTAATTGTTTAATAATGATGAGGCAGTTATTAATTTATTTAAATGTGTTTTATTGTTTAGGTTTTGTGAACATACTTAGAAGCGGGGAATAAATAATTTTCCTTACTTTATTAATTAATGTTATATTAGGGTCATTGGTTCTTTTATTGATTTATAATTGTTCAAGTAAATTTAATCTTTCTTTTTAGGCCCTTTCTTTCTATGTGCAAGGGTTAAAGTTCATTGTTGTCAAGCGGGACGTGATTATTTACTAAGAGATGTTCAGCAAATTTTGAAAATGTGCTCTTATTATTATAACATCTTATAATATGTTCTTTAAATCTAGTTGAAAAAGCCCTTCCCGTCTGTCCAATATAAGTAGCGTTGCAATCGGCGTGGTCACATTTTAATTCATATATGCCACTATTATTAAGTTTAGGATTTCTACTTTTAGAGTTTTTAAGTTTTGTTCCTATGTTATTATTGGTTTTGAAAGCTATATTTAGACCGCATTTTTTATTTCTTTTGCTATTTTTATGGATATTGGACCGATAAATTCGAGACATGCAAATTTTTCTTTATTTTTATTATTTGCCGGATATTTTAAATTAATTTTATTTTTATATTCCTTATTTTTTATAATTTTTTCAATGTTATTTATGTTATACCCATTATTAACCGCGATGGTTTGTATCGTTGCCTTTTCTTTCTCATACGCTGTCCAAGGGAATGTTATTAAGTCTATGTACCATGGAATGGTAAGCTGATAATTTATGAGACCAAGACATCATCATTTTAACTTTGAGCTTATTACCTGTGTAATGTTTTTAATGTTGGTAATGTAAATGGCTAAGCAGCCAAACACATAAGACAAAACTATTCCCAAATAAGAATAAATTGTTTTCAACGCGTATTTTTCTGTATTTTATTCAGTTATTAAAGGGGAGGAAAGATACCACAAATAAAAAACTGTTTGTTGCTCTTGCCGGCATTCAAAAACGCGATCTCTTAGCCAAGGCCAAGAAGAGTATCGCTCTGCCCCTAAAGTCATCACATAAGATAAGACTAGTACTTCCCAAACTACGTCTTTATCAACTCCTTCTTTTATCTCTACATTTAACTCATAACATACTCATTAATTATTGGGAATACTATAGTCCCACCGTTTACGGTATTCACAATTTTGTTTTGTAATTACACTCATCGTCAAAAGCATATTTACGAGAGATGGGAAGGCTGACAGAGATATTGAAAGAAGAGTAAATGCAGGTAACTCCATTAATGGAGGACTGAACGAAGTTGGCGCTAACAAAAAATTGTCCAAAGAAGCAAAGTTAGCAGTCCACAATGGAGTGCTAGTACCTACCCTGATGTATGGAAGTGAGGCATGGAACTGGCAAAGAAAGTAGATTGAATGCTGTTGAAATGAGATCCCTGAGGCGTATGTGGGGTAAAACCATGTATGATCGTGTGAGGAATGTGGAGATCCGGAAAGAGTGCAAGGCTGATGGAAGCGTAATGAGTAAGATCGAGAAAGGGACGCTTAGATGGTTTGTGCATGTAGAGCGAATGAGCGAAGAAAGGAGTGTAAGGAGAATATACGATGCAAATGTGAATGGTAGCAGAAGTCGGGGACGCCCAAGGAAGACATGGCATGACCAAGTGAATCAGATACTTGAGTCGGGCCATGTCAAGAGTCAGAACAATAGAAGAGTATGTATGAGACGATGTATGAATGTGAATGAGGCAAGGAGTGTGTGCCAATACCGAGTTGTTTGGCGGTCCATCCTCTCTGTCTACCCCTGCGGAGAAACGGCGTGATGGTTAGTTAGTTAGTTCTCATCGTCAAAATTATGATGAATTTTGAATGATTATTTTTTTTTTAATTTACTTAGAATTTTTCGAGCCAGTATTAATGTTGGATTTAAAGTCAATGTTTACGCAAAAAGAATCATTTTGATTAATTAAATAGTGATTCACACAAAGTTACCTATTTGAAATGACGTAACAAAGATAATGTTCAATTATTGAAGAAGTCAATGTTTACTATTTATTTGAAGTCTTTTTAAGTGGTTTCACCTCAACTCCTTGCCAACGAACTTCAGTTTTTTTTTCACATTCTTATTTAAAAGTTGATACGCCTTACGACAATCCAAATAACTTAATTTAATAATAAAAAATATTATTTGTCCGGACGTAAATACGATAAACTTTCAAGCTGAAAACGTATGCAAGTCATAGAGTTATTCAATTAGAGGCGCTCTTTGTAGAAACGTGTTTCATTGGTAATCCGCGATAAGCGCTGCGTGTAGATCGGATTAGGTAGCTTTTGTTAGAGCATTGGGAATGTTGGAGGTCAACTGGAGGTAAAAACGTATTAAGTGTGTAGTTTTTCGCTTCATATCTCAACTTAATATAATACAACAATAACTTAAGTATACTTGATCAGCCTAATGACTATACACCTTCAAGTAGACTTGTACGAGATAGTGTCAGTTCTGGCAAACAACGGCGTCTACCAACGACGCACGCTTTGACTTCCATTGGACTATTGTTAGCTATCAAAAGGGCAGAAAACAACGCACTGTTTGGATGATTGAAGAAAATAATGATCTTCACAAATATTATTAATCAGTGCATTAAAATTGGCTTCGAAATACCTGCACAATTATTTGCTTATGAACGATAACCATGAGTGTAGTTAAACCGATGATTTACCATTCTCCCTCACACCCTCAAGTATAACTGTGCAAACAGCGTTTTGCACATGTTTGCACATACGGATGGAATGTTTTTTTTCACACGGTCAAACGTGTTTAATATTCCTCCCTCTAACAAGTATACTTGTAAATTGAGGCTTTCAATCCCGGGAACTTTTTTCAGAACCGGGATTACGTTGCTGGCATCGGAATTATAAATGGTTAAATTATTAACAAAATAGTTGTTACAATTATTTATTTGTAGTTTTCATATATTATATACAAATAAGGTAACATACATTATTAACTAAATTCAAATTTACTAAATATAAAGGTATCCGCGCAAAAAAATTTAAGTAAATTAAAAAAAATACATAATACAAGAAAAATCAAATATTAAAGTTTCTAATATTCCATCATTTAGTGATGATCTTATTTTTGTGGCAATTTTTCCTCATATTGAAGAAATTTTGGTATTAAGTCCGTGATCAATAGCTCTATCAATCTTTTCTTGTACAGAAAAATTTAAATCGACTTACTCTACAATCTCAATACCTAATATCGACACAGATAAAGACACTTTTTCTTCGATTGATTTCAACATATCAGCAACCATTTTTGTCGTTTTGTTCAAACGCCCAAAATTGGGTCTAAATTCATTTTTGCAAAATCTCTATTTCCTTTCTGCAAAAACTGGAACAAAGAAGATCGCGAATCCGACGTTCATTTATTCGACGAGCAAGTGACTCTTTAAATTCAATAGCAAAACCACCAGCATTGTCCAAACTTTTCGTCATGAAAGAAATCATTGTATCAGCTGAACAAACCGTTGCGTCACGATAAAAAAAATTTCTACTGCTTCCTATACAGGTTTAATTGTTTCCAAACAATTATGAATTAATTCAAATTCTTCCACATTAATCAAATGCTGGCTTTAACATGATTAAATCCTTGCAACATGAAAAACAAGCTGTTCCAGCGGGTTTTAACAGTCAGAATCACTTAAAATTCTTTTCTTATTGATCTTGTATAAGTTTTTTGAAAAAAAAACCGTTGCTTGTAGGCGATAATTCTTGATTTTTGGATCAATGGATCTAAAAAATCCTCTATTTCCACCGGCTAATCTTCTTCACCGATAATGACTCCCATTGATTTCATCTTCATCGTCAAAATTGCTGCCAGTGTCGTCTTCATCTTCTTCTACTGGTAAAGATTTAGGCTTAGGTTTCTTGTAGAGAACATCTAAAACTGCCAGATTAATTGCATGTGCGAAACAAAGTTGCTGTTGGAAAAATAAGTATTACTAATTAATTATGAAACTCTTCATTCGATCGGTAATCCGGATTAATTAAAAATGGGATTTCAGGCCTTTCACGAATGAATTAACAGGCATCCAAATAAACTTTTAGCAAAATTTCAAAAAAATTAATACTTTGTCGGAACCCGTATTCGAACACTCACTAATGATTCACATACAAAAACTTTCATGATGGTATTTTTGTAATTAAACTTCCGAAATTCCGCATTGCATATATTTAGATTGTTTTTTATAAAAAAAATGGAAAAATGTTACTGTAAAGATAGTGAAATAACAAAAAAAATATTTATCACCTTAGAGAAAAAAATGCAGAAAAAAAAAATTTTTTTATGAATGAAATCTTTTCTTATTTTTATACTTATTTTTATGATCTGTTTTCTGTACCCCAAGATCTCAAGAATATTTTGCAATGAACGGCATTACCTCAGTAAAAAATACAATATTCCCTCAGTTCCCAACTCATGGAACCAACAAAAATCCCGTAATCCCAGTATTAGGAAAGATGCAGCACCGGGATTACGGTGCCAACAAAAGTGCGGGATTAATAATAATAATAATAAAATTTGGATGATTTGTATAGCGCCGTTTTTGTGCAGGCGCTGTACAAATATATAATATACTTATAAATATATAAATAAGGATCCCGGTTCTCGAGATCCTGGAATTGAAAGCACTATTGCGAATGTCTCAGCTCTTTGTGTCTCTCATTCGATTGATGATGCGTAATGGAAAAATATTTATTTTGTTCTTAATTGAATAAAATACCATCGGACATTAAAATAAATCTACATTTTTAGACAAAATGTTATCTAGAATTGCTGGTTAAAATTCTTCGGGTAATGGAGTTACACCTCTATACGAAAGTGTTAAAATATTAATATTTCAATACGAAGAATTTTTTTCGATATCGTGCACAATGCGTCTTGTCGGGTCGACATTTAATTATGTTCTAAGGAGCCAAATTCCAAATGATTTATGCTGTAATAAAATTATTGTTTTTATTCAAAGTATCTACTAAGTGTGTCATTTTTAAGTGACATTATTTAACAAATTTTCAGACTTCTCTCTACCTAAGCCAATTAATCATTAAGGCGAAGCACTACGAAGTTGAAATTTTGATAGCTTATAAATATATATAGTACATTTTAACCTATAAAAACTGCATTAAACTTCAGATTCTCCTACTTACGAACCCCTTTTCGGTTATTGTTTTATTGTATAATGTTGCAAATAATGTTCTTTAGAAAATTACTCATTCCCTTCAATATCCCCTCGCAAAGACTCAGAAATAATGAACTGCTCTTCCTTAACCATCGTTCGACAAATTATGGATATTATTCACCACTGTCCAGAATGTGTAGACTGGTCAACTCAAGTCAAAACCTTAACTTTTTTGGGATAGGTCTGAATGATTTTTGCCAGTCGTTAAACAAGTGACGGAATATTATAAGTGTCCTGTGGTCCTGGCCCACGGCGTATTCTTGACTTGATTCGACTTGTCACTTTATTTTCTTTTATTATATCTACCATAATATGTCTTTGCTTTCATGTACCTTTGTCTACTCCTGTATTTTTCATTTTACTTTATTCGTGTTATTATTTTGTAATTTGGACAATGTCCGTTAATAAATAAATAAATAAAATGACGTAATACTTTTAAACATTTGTGCTTGTACTACGCAAAATAAAACACACACTTTTGTCTATGTTTTTTCTTCATAAATCAAAAAAGGCGGCTGGAATTATGCGGGAATTTAAACCTTTTCGCCATCTTCATAAGGAGTGTTATCGTTAGCGGTCTGATAAAAAATGTTAACAACGTGGTACATTGCCTCAAGTTGTTGTTATTAACCATTTAGTGAAGGTTATTTTAGTTTATAGGTAGCAAAAATTCAACTAGTTAAGTAATTTTAAAAAAATGTATAATTATATTTGTTACAATAACATGACCACAAAGAAAACGTTTTTATTGTGATTCATTAGAATGCTAAATTGCTTTACGTGTTATCTGTTACTTATAATTATTGTTGTTTTCTGTCAAGTACACATTGTTCACGTCGGAAAATTCTCCCATTATTGCCCTTGCGTGAGATATGAAACCAACTGGCTTAGTAATATGAAGTAATTGAGTAAATAAAATTTCAAAGGTTACGAATAACCTAAAATAGGTTTTTTTACATTAACTCGATACGGGAGGCTCTGAGAAAAATATATTTCCTCAGAACCAATGTTATCTTTGTGGATACTATGTGGAGGGGGGGGGGGGTTTTAGACCCATGTAATAGGAGGGAGAAAACACAGAGGCCGGCAAATCGTTCGACAGCTGAGCTGTTGAACTCGGAGAGCGAGACAAATAATGTCAAGTATGTACAATTGTTTGGCACGCGTTTTTTTTTTTTTTTTTATAGTTAATACCTCACAAGAGTCCCAACTGCTCCCGTCTGGAGCCAGTGAGACTATGGCATCCCCAATTGGGGGATGTTGTGAGGCTGAAGGTAAGTGGGGAAGGGAAAGAGGAAGGTGGGGAAGTACCTGGCTATTCAGATCTAGTCACTAAACACGGCTAAAGCCATTTGGAGCAACGTTTCAATTCTGAATGGTGGTCTTACACCAGGGCGATACTGGTAGTATCTTCCACTCTGGAACGTGCCGCAAATATACTATATATTATTTTAATTAATTAATTGTGAAATAACACAAATTAATCAAATAAAATTTATTTACGCACGCCGGGTTCGAAACCGCGACCTTCGGAATGGCAGTCCAATGCGTTACCACTGGACTATGCCGGCCGTCAGAAGGCCGTCGCTATGAAGGCCGTCGCGTTAGGCGTATTTCTGGAATATGTATTACTGTGCAACGTCCTGCAGGGATAAATGACGCCAGTTCCTCGGAGCTTCTTCCATTGATATATCGGTAGAACAAGTACATCATTCCTGTGCTCTAAAGATTTTTTTTTCCATTATTCCTTTATTTTATCTAATAACTAGCGGTAACCCACCACGCGTTGCTGTAGTTCAGAATGTATGTGCAAGTAGAAATAATAACGCATGTTAGGATTAGTCATCGAACTACGGTAGTGGATAGTCGTGCTCTGTGTTTGACGAATTGCCTACCTGCTGTCGCGGACTTCGTACAGATAAGAAATTATTGTTACATTTTTGTTTTCTATTATTTGTTTGTTATATTTAGGTTTTGATAAATTAGTGTGTACAGTCAATCAAATAGACTGTATTATTTTTTTTTTTTGTTAATTAATTAATTATAAATATGGAGGAAGATGAAAATCGCCCTCCTGACCCCGAGTCCATATTTAATATTGGAGATGAGTATGAATCGGATGTTTCTATAATACTCCCTTCCAGAAAACGAAGACCATCGCTCTGTCTTAATGTACCACCCAAAATTAAACCTTCGCAATCCGATGAAACCTCAAACCCTAAGGAAAGTCGTAAGGATACCATATTATCAGAATCTAAAAATACTGATCTAAGTTATTCCCCATCTTCCTCGGCTCCATTCATTGTCAATGTCCAAAGTACTGAACAAGGAAAAATCATTCATCCTCTGGATTTCGGGAAATTCATTTTTAGTTCAAAAAACAGTAACCTTGGCATAGTTAACGGATCTATTAAGCCGGAAGGCCGCTATAAGTTATCCCTAGAATTTAAATCCGCAAACTTTGCAAATGAATTTGTCCAAAAAATAGATACGCTTTCACACCACAAATTTAAATCTTATATTCCAACTTACAACCTTACTAGAATGGGCCGAGTGAGAGGTATACCAACCGATCTCTCAGAATCTGAAATTGTTGATGCACTTAATGATTCTCAAGTGACCCCCAAGGTTTTAAAAGCACGTAGATTAAATTACAAAGATACATCTAATGGAACCACTACATGGAAACCCTCACAATCGGTTGTTATTACTTTTGAAGGCCAAACTTTGCCATCTCGGGTATTTATTTATTACAACGCACTCCCTGTGGAAGTATATAAATTCCCGACGATCCAGTGTTTTAACTGCTGCCGTTTCGGACACTCAAAACCCATATGTCGTTCCCCTCCACGTTGTTTTCATTGCGGAGAAGACCACCCCTTTGATCTTTGCCAAAAATCATCGAATGATCCACGTTGCATTAACTGCAAGGGAAATCATACAGCGGTTAGTGTGGCCTGTCCAGAATTGACCAGACAAAGGAATATTAAACAATCAATGGCTTCAGACAACATTTCATATTTCCAGGCATCAAAATTATTCCCACCTGCAATAAAATCGTTTGCTGAGGTAACATCTACCTCAATTCCTAGCAATCTATCTTACTCTAAATCTCCTCCATCATCTTCTCACAGGGAAACAATTTTTATACCTCAAAAACCAAAACCAAAATTTATTGCTTCTATTGATAAAAATCAACATAATGATATTTTGTTTAACCCAAATGGGAATTATAAATCTCAGACACTCAATGGGAGTGCTTTAAATAGTTCCCAATCTTCCACTAATTTAGGGAAAGTGGTGAATGAAAATTCTGCTTTCATTCAGACTTTAATTACCCTCTTAATTTCTATTCTTTCAAACAACAATAATATACCGTCCAACGCTGCCGATTGCATTAAATCATTATTATCCTGTCTTCCTAATGTCTCAGAAACTGAACAGAATTCTTCAGTGGAATATCAGAAGTCTAATCTGTAATAAATTTGAACTTGTAAAATTACTCGATGAACATGAAATTTCAGTTGCCGCTATTTCTGAAACGTGGTTTAAACCCTCGTATCTATTTAAGATTTCTGGATATAATTGTCTTAGACATGATAGACTGGATGGTAAAGGTGGCGCTGCCTTAATCATCCACGACTCTATCCCTTTCAAACCAATCATGTTTCATACTCTCTCCAACAATTTTCAGATAGTAGCAGCTGTTGTATGTGATATTACAATACTATCAATATATGTCCCTCCCTCCACTATTTTTGATGAAAACGAATGGTCATCATTTATGTCTCAGATCCGTCCCCCGTATATGTTACTGGGCGACTTTAACGCTCATTCTACCTCTTGGGGTAGTGAATTAACGAATCGTTCTGGCCGTAATCTTTTAGATTTTATTGATTTCCATAATTTATGTATTTTAAACGACGGATCTCCAACCCGATTCACCCCCCCTCAACAAAGGAAAAGTGTTGTTGATTTATCTCTCTGTTCATCTTCGGTGATACGTAAATGTTCTTGGAACATACTTAAAGACCCCCTTTCCAGTGATCATTTCCCTATTATAATCCTCTTTCACTATCTAACCACCTCGCATTCCTTTACAATTAACAATAATTTTAAATTTAAAACGAAAGATGCGAACTGGAGATTTTTTTCTTCGGTATTAGACTCTCTTGTTCACTCTGTAAAATCTTCTCTTGGGAACATCAGAACACAATGTGAATTATTTCCTAGTATAGTTATAAAAGCAGCAGAAAAATCCATTCCAAAGCGTAAAGTTAACATTAAAACTAAACATTCGACTCCGTGGTGGGATGAAGAATGCACTCGTGCTGTTAACTCTAGAAAAGAAGCAGTTTCCATTTACCGCAAATGCATGTCTTTTGAAAATTTCTTATCAGTGAAACGCGTCCAATCAGAAACTAAACGTATTTTGAAAAATAAAAAGCGGTCTGGATGGCGAAAATTTTGTGAAAACTTGTCTCCTGAAACTCCCCAGTCATCTGTTTGGACTAATTTAAAAAAATTCGGTTCGTCATATGCTCCGGAGCGTACCAAACATATTCCGGAGGAAATTATTATGGGTTTTGCTGATAAGATTGCCCCTCCTTCAGTTGCCAGATGTGAAGAAATGCCCTCTTTTATTTCATATCCATCTCACTCTAACTGGCTAGACTCTCCTTTCTTAGTTAGTGAACTAAAACGAGTAATCAAATCTCTTTCTGACTCTTCTCCGGGTCCTGATGGAATATTATATAGCTTCTTTAAAGTATTCTCCGACATGTCGGTTGAATATTTCTTATCCTTAATTAATAACATGTTTGAAACAGGATTTATTCCGGATGTCTGGAAAGTTCAAAAAATCCTCCCGGTTTTAAAACCAGGGAAAAATCCGTCCGAAGTTTCATCCTATCGTCCTATTGCTCTTTCGTCGTGTTTAATTAAAGTAGTGGAACATTTGATAAAGAACAGATTAGAATGGTTTGTTGAAAATCACAGTATTATCCCTCCTAATCAATACGGCTTTCGTAAAAAGAAATCTACTATGGATAATTTAAGTTTGTTAACAACAGATATCCGTATTTCTCAATCCCTTAACTCTTGTACATTGGCCACATTTCTAGATCTTTCTTCAGCTTACGACGATGTATTAATTGATGTTTTGAAGGAAAAATTAATTAAAATAAAAATCCCCATAAAATTAGTTCAATTTATTATCAACTTGCTAACAGACAGAACCATTATTATCCACTCTTCCTCAAACATATTGAAGCGCAAACTTTGGAAAGGGCTACCCCAGGGGTCTGTAATCAGTCCATTATTATTTAATATTTATATGAGTGATTTAGACATTGTAATCCCTTCGTCTATTAAGCGACTTTATTTTGCGGACGATTTTCTCATATATTTATTTCACAAAAATTTATCGCATGCTGCGAAGGAATTAAATTTGGCTTTACATAATATTAAAGTTTGGATGTTGACAAATGGAATGAATTTAGCTACCTCTAAAACCAAGGTAGTGGCTTTTACTCGCAAAAGAAAACTGCCTAACTTTACAGTCTCTTTTGATAATTTCCCCCTTCAAATCGTTAAGCAAATAAAATTTCTTGGCCTGCTTTTGGACCATAAGCTTTCCTGGCTCCCGCATATTCAGAACGTTTCTGCTAAGTGTGAAAAGGGGCTTAATATGATGCGAGCTGTTTCCAGAGTATGGTGGGGATCCCATCCTACTACTCTTAAACTAATGTATAATTCCCTCGTTCGAAGTCACTTGGATTATGGCACATTTCTTTTCGACCCACTTCCTAAATATCTGGATAAAAAACTTGAAAGAATCCAATCAAAAGGGCTTAGAATGATTATTGGGGCAATGAAATCTTCTCCAATTAATGCTCTTCAGATAGAATGTGTAGATCCTCCCTTGTTTTTGAGAAGACAATACCTCGCGGATAGATATATCTTCAAAGCGTTATCTTTATCGCGTCACCCATTGGAACAGAGTCTCGATCGTTTGTTAAGTAATTTAAATAGCAGAAGGAGGGTAATAGATAGAGATCGATTCCCTCTCTTATTAAAAAGTTTTCTATCATTTAAATATCTGTCTTCTTACCTTCAAAATCTACAAGATGATCCAATCCTTCCTATTTACAGTACCCCGTTTAATGCTATTAATTTTATCCCAAACGTAATAATTTCTGACTTCCGGACGAACATTTTATCATCAGCTAATAACTTTCAAAATGTTGAAGAACATTTTAAAAACTTTATATTTTCAAAGTTTCCTGGATTTTCCCTCATATACACAGATGGTTCCAAATCCGACCACAAAGAATGTGGCGCATCGGTATATATTCCTGAATTCAATGTTAATCTGTCTTATAAATTGCCTAAAGAAATTTCCATATTTACTGCAGAATGCTTCGCAATTGAACAAGCTTTAATTCAAATCCAACTCCTCAATATTCGTCGAGCCTTAGTGTGTACTGACTCTCTAAGTGCAGTATTAAAAATTTCCTCTAATATTGTTCGATGTCCAGAAGACTATGTTATTTGTAATATTAAAAAAATCCTCGATTCTTTAAACGAATCTATGTTTGAGACAATACTGGTTTGGGTGCCTGGCCATCTAGGAATTGAGGGTAACGAGAAAGCTGATTCTCTCGCTAAACTTGGAACTGTATCTGGTTCTATTCCTTTAGATTTTAAAATTCCTGTCTCTGACGTCTTCTCTATTCTTAAATCCAACATGTCTCGTTCCTGGGAAGAAAATTGGACAATCACGAAAACTCAAACTGGATCTTTCTATGCTGGAATACAAAATCATATTCCAAGTAAACCCTGGTTCCACGGCAAAAAAAAGTCCAAAAGATTTATTTCCTGTATCTCGAGAATGAGAATTGGCCACTGCTCTATTGCAACTCATTTGTTTAAAATTCGGGTGCTCGAAAGTTCATTATGCCAGTGTGGTGTGGAGGATGAGACTCTTGACCATGTCTTCTTCAATTGTAAAAACCATTCTTCTTTCAAAGGCATGTATCGATTGCTTATTAAAATCACCCACCAGTCTCCCCTTAGTATTCCATATTTGCTGTCTCTCAACAACTCTCGCGTATATTCTATTCTTTATAAGTTTATAGATTTGAATGACTTTAATATATGATATGTCCAGTCCCCTTATAGATAATTCACATCAGTTTAACCATATATCTTAACCCAATCGGCACAAAGCACTCTCTTTAGGGTGAATTGCCTAATACAAAAAAAAAAAAAACGCATGTTAGTTTTTACGTCCAACAGATGGCGCTGTTTTTCAAAAAAAGCTTGTTTTTTATCTGTCACAGGTGACATTTATATAATATAGGTACATAAAAGAACACGCGGATTTGAATGCAAAGTTGGGTCAAAAATTCAAAGCAATCGGTGAAGAACTTTGAACAAACGAAGTACTAGGAACAGCGCGTATTATGGTGCCCGAATATTGTTACATTACACACGTTTACATACCTACATATATTTAGATAAAGAAAAATATAAATCAACTCACATCATAAAATAAAATAATCTTCCATTAAAAAAAATAACCAACAAACATAAAAAAATGATACATATCAAAAACATAAAAAATAAAATGCGAAATAGAACGGAAGAAGGAAATAAGTGTGAAAATTCAGTTTTGAGTAGCCATGTACTCTACGGTTCTCCCCTTTCAAATAACTAACTATGGACACCAACAGGAAATTGTTGACAACTGCTAGATGACCTAACGTTGGTGATCAATGCATTCAACATTTTGGAGGCGACGAGCCATTTTAATATTGAATTAACAAGAAGGATTGACGTTGAGCGAATGTGGTTCTTGTCTTGGGAGTAATGCATCCAATGTTCGGTGAGTAGCGCGTGTGCCTGTGATTTAGTGGAGCTATACGGAAGTTTTTCGTCCATATATGGAGCGGGCTTATCTTAGTCGAATATAAATTGAAATCCCTTTGTTTAGATAGGGTAATCTGTCAAACGAACTGCCTGTTTCTGACCAAAGTCAACGGTTTTTGTTCCAAGTATATTAGGGGCCCAGCCCAGAGATGGTTGCTAAATTCAACAGTGGGGCGTTGTGTACTATATGTAGTATCTGCGGGCGCTGTACAGTGTACAGTGCGGCTATAAGCTTCTGAGAGACTAACTTGACTCTGACATCAATCTATCGCCCGTGCCTGAGCTGGTCACTTAGAATTACACCAAGCATATCATTGGAAGGCACGTTGGGAAGATTTTAGATGGAATCAGAAATAAGGGGGTATTTTAAACATTTAATCTGACTTTTTTAGGTTTTCCTTTTCCGAGAGGAATTCCCCTCGAAGTCTCGAGATAACCAAACATCCAATCTTTGCTTCAAAACCCTCAGAGATATAGGAGTTGGAGCATATTTGAGTTCCTCCTACTCTCTAAAATGTTACTTTGCGGTGATAGAGGACTTAACTAGCAAAGGTTTGACCTCACCTTGGTTGGGACGTTTTATACTATCCAGGCACTAGCCAAGTCATATCACTACGATGGTTAAGTGAGATAGTAATTTAAACAAAAACTTTTTATACTACCCTATATTTTATTTAAAAAAAACATTTTTAACACTGCATTTTTTATTTTATTTTTTAACTTAGCCTTAAAAATAAATCTTAAAAATAATCTTTCAAAAAATCAAATTAAATTTCAATTATTTCTTCTCCACTTTTAGTTAGATATTAATAATTAAAACTAATTTTAATTAAATTTAAGACAACCTTTGTTTTTATTTTACAAGCAATAATTGTTCGCCTGAAACACTCATCCACATTGAAAAATCTCCTGATAAAAGATACATGACGCCAACGGGACCCGTTCCCGACCGGGACCGGGACCGTTCTCGACCCGACCGGGACCGGGTCCCGTTGGCGTCATGTATCTTTTATCAGGAGATTTTTCAATGTGAATGAGTGTTTCAGGCGAACAATTATTGCTTGTAAAATAATTGTTACCCTTTGTGCTATGCATAAAAAAATCTTGTCTTAAAAACATTAGTTTACCAAAAAATAATAACTGTATCATACGTATCCAGACCTCCAGAATATTTCAAGAGAATTCATATTTACGCCAAAATCACAAAAACACTCAAACCCCGAAACCGCTTGATACCGTGTCGCCGACACATTTGGAGATCTTTACATCAAAATAACTCAATCAAATGATGTTTTATATGTTATTAATCAAGATAATTACATAGCAATATAATAGCAGAACCTGAAACACATCTGATAATAATCATCTATCACCTCCCTCGGACACACCAACCCACGAAGTGACCGCGGCTAGGAAGGCTACTCAGTATTTACGTAGGACCCCCTCCACTACTCCCCGGATGGAATTCCATGATGGCCGCCGTCTCCAACCAATCACAGCCCAGCATTTCACCTTGACTTTCTTATCAAACACTGATAACAGATTCAAATGTGATTAATTGTGATATCATCAGACTGGATTTACGGAAAAATGATGCAAGATATAACTACGAAATAAATATCAACATCAAGAAATGATTATATACTAATACAATAACATGAATAATTATATCTAACTATATTTGTTACCCTTTGGGAAATGTTCAAACCAAAGATATTTAACTTCAAACCCAATATGAAAATTTGTATAATTATTTATAAAATAAATAAACGGGACTGCGGGAGATGGTTTTGGTAGATTGAACTGACTTGGTGAAAGGTATCATATTAAAATATAACTTTCCTCTCAACAAGATAATTGCAGAGAGGAAAAATACCTAACCACTTTACTCCTCACGAAAGAGGATAGAACGCCTCCGAGAGGGTTCGATTTGAAAACGTTCTATAAATAGAGAACCGAATTCCATACAAAGTCAGTTCAACAACTACCTCTGAAAGAGAATCCTCTCTCCTGAAGAACCATCTCCAAGTCTCCAAAAGTCTCAAGAAATATTTTCAAGTGTTTTATTCAGTAGTAAATTCAGTTTTTCCAAGTATTAAATTCTTTTCGTCAGTTCAGATCTGGAAATAAATTCCTCTCTGATCGTGGTTTTAAACTCTACCACGAACTTCTACAACATCTACTACCTCTACCAAGACTGAAAACGCTGACAAGTGTACCCAGCTACCTTCGTATCTACAGTTATTGTACGGACAGTATATTGTTTCGTACAATAACCTTTGTTTTTACTAAAAACTATATACAATAAAGGCTACATCAGTAAATTTATTATGTAATGAGTAAATTCTGTCACAAATGTCGTCGTAACATTTTTTTTCAATGAAAGCTTATAGAGACTGATAACTTATATTTTGGGGCCGAGACTTCTGACTGGTAATTCCAAGGAATTTATCATTGTGATAAGAGAGGCACACTCTATCAATTGTAAAACCAGGACAAAACGGCCACTCAATATCGTAATAAATTATGTTCATTAAAAATAATCAACATTAAGTTTTGTAGTGTACTGTTAATTCTCTTCTTAATACTTAACCATTGATTATCGGGTGATTTCAATAATTACTTTGCTCCATCTGAGATTACAATTATGTTTAATATTGTGAGATATTTACAATGAATATAAAACTGGACTTTCTATGAGAGGTTTTTAGATATTCTGTTGCGGGAGAAAACTCATTCTGAGATGCTCGCCTATAATAATACAATAATATTAAAAATTTAGGCGTATTAGATCTATCAAAAAAATTACATATAAAAATGCAAAAATCAGTCATTTTAAAAACATGTAGGAAAGCGAAAGATTTTTTATATATTTATGTTGAGGGATCAGTAGGATTTATAGGCCTTGTTAGGAGTTCTACCGAGCCGAACCCTCTGATATGAAAATATCTGGAGTTGAATTATTTTCCCATTTGATCTCTTGTGAGTTGACTTGTTGTTCTTGTATTGTTTTGTATTTATTTTGCTTATATAATGCACTTGCATAGTGTTGATTGACTAGATAATCATTTGTGGAAAAGTGTGTGGAAGGGCTTAGTTTTTCTTATAGGGAAGATTTAACCCGGACATAAAATTGGAAAAAATAAAAAAAATAATAATAAACTAGTTTATTCCGGAATATTGGGAGGTTTGTGAAGTCCCACACATTCCATAAAATATATACAATAATATTACAATAAAAAAATAACATAAAAAAAGATGGCATTAGATTGACGGGGCCAACAATATTCTCCAGTACGCTGCGATGCTTGAGTCTGGACTCTGTCTGGATTCCATGATAAGGACGTTTTTAGGGTTGTTTGTCCTCTCCCTTAAACCTTGTTTTTTATTAGAGCGGTTTGAGGGGGTTTCAATTATGGGGGGTTAACATTTTCCAGCGTTCTTCGTTGCTCGATCCTAGAATCATACGGGATTCAATGATAAGGACATTTCTGGAGTTATTGATCCTTCCCCTCAGTCCTGCCACCCTGGTTCCGTGAACATTCCTCCTTTTCTTCACCTGTGGAATTCAGAGTCAAAATTTTCTACTAGGCATATTACCTTTTTTGCTCAGTTCTCGCCTCTGCCTGTCGATGTTGACATCATCCGTCAAATTATTGGTGTTGATGTGCCCTAAATATTTTGCAGCTTTCACTATTGTAAGAGGCTCACCGTCCAAAAAGGCTGGGGGAATATTTTTTGGTCCTTCTCCGTGTTTAATGACTGACAGTGCTATTTATTTCGCGTTGTATATCATGTTTGTTTCAAGTGCGAATTCTTCGCAAATCTTAAGGAGAATTTGTAGTCCCCTTATTAACGGTGCCATCAACACCATATCGTCTGCGTAACTCACGTTGTAGATGCATAATTATGCGTTGCAGATACGGCAGTCTACCCCTGCATTGTTTAACATATGAGTTAGTTCATCCATTTATATGTTAAACAATACTGTGGACAAATGTCCTCCTTGTCTGACCCCACTTTTTAAGAAAAAGGTCACGAGGTTTTCCTGTTGACGGAGCCATATGTCAAAAATTCGTACTATTTTCCATGGTAGACCTTTTTCTTTAAGTTTCGTCCATAATAATGGGTGGTAGACTCGGTCGAAGGCCTTACTGAGGTCCAGAAAGCAGTCGTATGTTGTGGTTTTTTTCAGATCGACAATTTGTTTGAAAATATTTTTCGTGGTCTAACCACCTGGTAGTGTTATGTGCGTCACTGACGTATGTGTAGCAGGAATTAATCAGCAGGTAGAATTTCAGTATCGGCACAAATTTATTCGAATTTTCGACAAAAGGATTTGAGCTCGGTTCCAAAAAGTGAATCAGGATTAGCATTGAAGTCTCCGATTATGACTGTATTGATGTAATCTATATCTTCAATAACTGTTTATAAGGAAGAGAGGCAATTTGAATACTCCTCAAAGTTTTCAGTTGTAGAGGTCGGCATTCAGGTCGTAAAGATGGTAAAAATTTCGATATGCAATCTCACCTTGATTCCTGCCATACGACAATTATCAATCGGGATTGTGGTGACCCTCAGATCTATAGACCTATAGATCGGCTAGCACCGGTCGTACTCATAACCATTCAGGTATTAGACCCAAACGGCCAACGTGTTGTCTCTATAATGTGGTATTACTACTGCCACTTTTGGAGTCACTTAAAACTTCATAAGCTGAAATACTTTATGAATGAATGATGAACTACCTATATTTATTAATAATACAAGAAAGAACAACTTATATCGTTTAAAAACAACTAACATGATAATAAGTAATGCTCACTGTACGGGACGTGTTTGCCTGCACAAGAAAAGACTGTAAATAATAAGCACCGGCACACATCAGTCCTCAACCTGGGTAATGATTTAAGTAAAACACCGTGAGGTGTTCTATCCAAACCATCATAAAAGAAAGACGATTCGAATCAAAATGTACATTTTAATTACAAGTATTGTTCTGGTATATAGAACGTACAAAGGGGTGTAGCTTATAGGTATTTCCCGTTTTTTACAGCCAACCCAATTCACAACAAATAGTTACATGTATTTAAAATACAACTAGAATTTAAAACACAGATAGAAAACTGATACAATCGGAATCATTTCAGCGATAATTTCAGATTGGAGCACATTGTGCATCATCGCGCCATACGATAGAGCAAATGGCGTAGACGACTGCTGGAGCAGTGGCCAGTTCAATTGGTAGCCAGCAGAAATCGGCCAGCCTCTAGGCTTCAGCAACAATCGCCAATTCAGTCGGTAGCCAGGAAGAATTGGCCGGCTTCTAGGTTTTCACCATCAATGGCTAATTCATTCGGTAACCAGGAAGAGTTGGCCGGCCTCTAGGTTTTCAGCATCAATGGCTAGTTCAGTTGGTAGTCAGGAAAAATTGGCCGGCTTCTAGGTTTTCAGCATCAATGGCTAATTCAGTTGGTAGCCAGAAAAAAATGGCCGGTTTCTAGGTTTTCAGCATCAATGGCTTATTCATTCGGTAGCCAGGAAGAATTGGCCAGCTTCTAGGTTTTCAGCATCAATGCAGCAGGGATTGGCCAGCCTCTAGGTGATCACCGGCAGTGGGCAGTTCAGTCGGTAGCCAGCAGGTATTCATCAGCCTCTAGGTTATCAGCATCAATGCAGCAGGGATTGGCCAGCCTCTAGGCCAAGGCTGCCCAACCCCAGGCCCGCGGGCCACATTGTGGCCCGCGTACGAATTATAAGTGGCCCGCGTGCACCATTTTCAAAAAACCCGCCAATTTGAAAAAGTGTCGCGGGCCCGCGGTAAAACGAACAATGCAGCTTGCGCGCGGTCTCCAGTGTTGGCAACGAAGGCGATTTATCGCTATTTAGGCTACTCAGAACGAGAATCAGCGACAAAAAAATCTAACCCCTTGAACTTACTTTTTAAACAAAAATACACCGGTTTTTGATATAATATTTTTTGCGTCCGAAATGGAATCTTGTAGCCCCTCCCCCCCCTCCCCCATGGAATTCGAAAAATTGTTGTTAGGAATCACATGTGATGTTTTTGGATGTGCGGAATTTTACTCAGCGAAGTTCCGTAACATCCCCCCCCATAGAAATTTTTGAATTTTTTTTGTGGGGAATTATGTTTTATAGAAATTCTCTAACAACCCCCCCCCCCCCCATGGAAATAGGAACCGTCGGTATTCAGTGGCCCGCCAGTGATTTTTAAATCGTCAATTTCGCCCAACTGTTAAAAAGGTTGGGCAGCCTTGCTCTAGGCGATCACCGGCAGTGGGCATTTGATTGCCGGCACACGGAGACGTCCCATTATTGTAATGATGACAGATGCGTCTGGCTCAGCTGATAGAGTGCCGGCCGTAAACAGCTCGTTAGAAATAGTTGTAATCTTTAAAATGATTGTGCCGTGATGGAGGAACAGAAGCGACTACAGATTTCAGTTGACACTCAGGAATTTATAATTATAATTAACAGATTGCGTTTTAACTGGGGGTGTTCCGTCCACTCGTGTTAATTTATGAAATTCGACTGCCAATATTTTGTTTAAATGGCCTATTTATATTGTCTTTCTACCACCGTTTGTGTGGCGTCAGCTTGCAAAAACATGTTTACGTTTTTCAAAAGGCAGATATTTTTAGTTGCCAATAATAATCTTGCCCAGCGACTGGTTTTTTAAAAATAGGGTTATCGAACTGTTTCATGTTAAATTCAGACTTCTTGCGGCCTGGTAACAGATTGGTAGATATTTTTCAACTCGTAAATATTATGTTTTGGAAAAGGGCTCATCACACTTGCAGGTGTTTGTATGAGTCAACGTCAGGTGTTCAATTTTTTTTTCTCCGGCTTGAATCGCCTAATAACCGAGTATTTTTATGCATTTTTCAACTAGCAAGTTTTTTAATATAAATTGCAATAAGATCGTGTTTTCATGTTCGATACACTCACTTCTTCAAGGAAGAAGGAATGGTGGGAGGGGAAAGGGAGGGAGAGAAAAAGGGTGCAATTTACAATGGGAACAAATTTAACAGAGGGTCGTTCAAAATGATTTTCTAATTATTGTAATATATAAATTTTTCTTCCCATCATTTTAATTTCTAAAATTGAAATTTTTTTTTAATTTTGAGTATTAATATAACAGTTGAAAATACCATAACATTATGGTTATCGAAAATATGGGTTTTACCCAATCACTTTACTTTGCTTGAAATGGGTTTTGCCGTGTTACGTGACAACTTGGTACTCCCCCACATATCTCACCCCATCTCTTTCTGCTTTCCACTTCCTTCAGACTCACAATATACCCAAATTTGGAATCCCATAGTCTCACTGGCTCCAGACGTTTGAGAGCAGTTGGAACTCTTGTGCGGTAATCAAATAATAAAAAAAAAATTATTATGAAACTAAACATTCCTTTCGAAAGGTAAAAACTGTTGCTCAGAGGTTAACTATCGAAAGTCTACCATAGGTATTTTTATTATATTCCAAATCAGAAGCTTTAATTCGATATAATGCCATACCCCGGCAAGTGAATTATCAATGGAAAAGATAATAACCTTTTGACTGTCTACTTTCAATCTGAAGGCACAGATTCTGCCCTCCTGTAAAATCTCTCATGAGCTTCTGAGAAAATATTTCCTGTTGGTTTGTTAACTGACCTTTTTTGTGCAGGACAAATTAAAACAACAACTTTTTAATGTTTCCAGAGAGTCACTGTACCACTCCATCCCAGGAACCGGGACAATGTGTATTTATAACACAATGCCCCACTCTGCTGAGCATTCTGCAAAACAAGAGTCGGAGCCCAAGTCAGACGAAGATGCTGAAAGACTCACAATGCGGTGCCCCTCCAAAATCCGCGGCAGGTAACTATCCCAAAGTTTCGACAAAGTAACCGTTAACAAAAATTCTGAAATCCGATGAATTCAAGGACACAATATACTGCACATATTCATTTCCATCGTGATCAATCATCTTTTTTTCTCGAAAAAATAATCCAAACTTCATGAATCCTCTAAACTTTTGTGTTTTTGTTTCCCAATATTTTCGTAAAGTGCCGTTGCTATTTCAAAAATGATTTATTCTTACAAATTAATCGTCGTATAAGGAACAACTTACATCTTTGCTTATTTCCAAATAGCTAAAATAGGTAAACTCCACCCAGGAGGCAATATTAAGGGTACTTTGAATGAGAAGAATTTGTATATGTGTGTTTTGAATCATTCCTTTTAGATCCTTAATAGTTATAGCAAGGAAATACTAAAGCCTATTATTATATCTTTCATCCAAAATTTGTCGACAGAAGTTTTCAAATTTTCTATATTCCGTTCGTCAATTTTTGTTCTTCATATGAATACAATTTTTTATAAGTTTCTGGTTGGTTAAGCACACAAGTGGTTTTTTTTCATGAAAGGAAATTATGTACGTCGATTTTATACTTATAAATAACATCTGCAGTGTTAAATTAATTTACGATCTTCAACTGTTTATAGATGTCAAAGTATGCTGCCCTTCTTCTATTTCTGCATCCAGCACTTCGCGTCCAACACCTCTTACTCAGCGTCCAACCCCTACTACTTCTCGCCCACTATATCCTCAACGTCCAACTCCTCCCCAAGCTTCCAACTCCTGCACCGCTGCGGACGGCACCTTAGGAATCTGCATAAAACTCGACAACTGCCCAAGCATTAAGAGTCTGTTCGATGGACCAAAGCCCCTGCATTCGGATACCATAAGTTTCTTGAGGCGATCGGCATGCAGAGGCCCTGCTAGGTTCAGCGTATGCTGCAGCGTTCCATTGCCTCCACTCACTTCAGAAGCACCGGTAACAAGTCAGGTAAAAAAGTATTTGAAAAATCTTCCTCTTTGACTTCCAAAGTTGGTTGGCACACTATCAATGAAGCTTTGTTAGGGTCTTACTTTCTGATGTTTGTTGGCTATGTTGATTTTGTTTAATAATTTATTGCCTTAAGTAAGCAAGCATCTATAACTGTCCTTCCTGTTTTTACTGTCATGTTGTTCATGAAGGGTTTTTTGGTCGGATAAATGAATAACTGATCTTATTGAATTGTTTAAAAGATTCGCTTCTAATTGGATCAAACTAGTAAAATTGTGCGATCATTCATATGATTAGGCGACATACCTACATCTGGTTCAAGGTGTTTTGAGATTGTGGAGAGATATGGCAATGTTTGGTTTGATGCTTTTAGATGTAGGATTATAATTTCTTCTGAATTTTATTAAATTCTCGAAAGTCTACTAACAGAGGTAAAATTAAATCAATCCACAGCGCCCTGACAATTCCAAGGTCCTGGATTCGTGTACTAAATGCTACCTATATTTTTCTAATTTATTGTTACTAATTTTTGTACTGTAATCTAATATTATTTAAAATAATAAAACATTACAATTTGAAGTTGTACTCATTAAGTTACTCCAAAAATAAAATATTATTCCTGCACTTGCAGAAAATTCAACAGATGTCGCACATTAAAATAAAAAAAATTGGATATATTTATCGAAGACACTTTCTATTTTCTTACATTTAGTTGGAGTTGAATCTTGACACCATGTATTAAGATATAATGAAGAAAATTTTGGTAGTTCTTATTAGAAGTATGATACAGTTAAATATGACCGAAGTAAATATGGACCCATAAATTCATTTGGTAGAGCAGCCTTCAAGCAAGCCAAAAGTCCTAAATTTAAGTCCTAGAAGCGTCCGTTTTTTTTTTTTTTTTTTTTTAAGTCGGTTAAATTATTTTGATTAATTAAAATAGGACGTGCTATTTTTTGCACTTACTCTCTTGTGAAAGATAAACTTAGCATGGAACAGTAAAAACAAATAATAAATTAAAATAGACTTAAGAAATACTCAAACATCATATTCTCTATTCCAGACTATAATTGAACCAGCAGTGAACGTTGACCATCTCCTACCAAATCCAGATACTTGCGGAGAAGATGCCGGAGAAGATAGGATCATAGGAGGTAATGAGACAAACATTGACCAGTACCCTTGGCTGGCGCTCGTGGAGTACAAGAACTCTAGGAGTTCAATCTCCCTTGGATGTGGAGCGACGCTCATCAGCAAACGATACGTCATAACAGCTGGACACTGCGTATATGGTCCGGTGTTGACCGACCTTGGAACTCCGTAAGCATATTTCTTTCTTTATTCTGTTGTGGGATTTAATCCTTTCTACAATTCTCTCCACAAGCTCTGGTCCCCCCAAATCGCCCTTCCCGTCCAGCTTCCATCCTCTGCCAAGCAGTGTATCTCCCTTTTATTTGATCTATCTCTGGGTCATTTTTACTTAAGAACCCGTATAAAAATTAATGTTTATAATTTTTGTCCTGCTATCTATTTAATAAGCTTTAATGTGAATGATACATTAATGACTTAATTTGGCTAGAAAAAGAGACACAAACGCAATATGACGTATTAACCCAAGATAATTTAAATACCCCAATTTGAGTCATGTCGTATTTGAAAAATTATTTATTTAAAACATTTTACTTTCATATTTATTGCAGGGTCAACATTCGTTTGGGTGAATACGACAAAAGTACAGGTATCGATTGCGTACAAATTTCTGGAGGGGAAGACTGCAACGAAGAACCCGTGACCATTGTTATCGAAGAAATCATACCTCATCCGGCTTATCAGCCTTCGAAAGGAACTCAAATGAATGATATCGCCGTTATTCGTCTCGCCAAAGATGCTCCACATACAGGTAATAACAACAAAAACTTTATCAATGAAATCTTCACTATCGTTAAGGAAGCTCTAAGTCTATATATGTAATGTAAGTTATAGTATTACTTAATCGGAAGAAAGGAATTTATTTAAGACTCCAAATTCGACTTAAAATTTGTATCAGACTACTTGAAAAGTCTTTTTTTAATATTTGGGTATATTCATCATTACAAATTTTCTTAAAGTAATAGATCAGTATTAGGATAACATCAGAAACTTAAAGCACCATTAATCTTATTTTGCTATGGTTTTCCAGAACGACAGTTTTTCAATTCTGTCCCTGACTCTGGTGTTGTCAATTGGAGTACATGTCTTGTATTAAAAGTATTTCGACTGCATTTTGCATACGTCGTCATTCAATAACAATTACATCATACTTAAATTAAGGCAAATATTTATTTTAATGGTTCAAACAACGTGAAAACTACCAGATGAAAACTCATTTTTAAAAATAAAAATTGGAAGATTATCGTGATTTAATGATAACATTCTGTTGCCATCTTACAGATTTCATCCGTCCAATCTGCCTTCCCAAATCTGACATTACGACCCAGTCCAACGTTCTCTCAATTATTGCTGGATGGGGTGCTACTGAAACTGCAAAGTCCAGTAATGTGAAACTCCACCTACAAATACCCTTGGTGTCCCTTGCCAAATGTCAGGCTGCATACATGAACCCGCAAACTCCAAGACTGCATGCGCGTCTCTGGGACAAGCAGTTGTGCGCAGGTGGTCAAGCGGGCAAGGACTCATGCAGAGGAGATTCTGGAGGACCTCTAATGGTCGTGGAAGATACAAAGATCCCTGTACAATGGACTCTTCATGGGGTCGTCAGTTTTGGACCCACACCTTGTGCTCTTCCCGACATTCCCGGTGTCTACACGAAGGTGTTTTCTTATTTGAACTGGATAAAAGCACAGATCAGAGAATGAAATAACTTTGTCTTATTTATTGGATATCCCTAACTTCAATGGATGCGGAAAGCATTCCATAAGATCTGCCGGTTGTACCACTTTCTTTTCAAATGATAAACTTACGAATATCTAACAAAATTTAGTATATAATTGTAACACTTTATTTCAATTGATTATAACAATTTGAGTACAAAGATTGGTTCCTGGCACGAATAATTTATTGGATGTGTGTTTAATAAATAATTTGTTACATTCGAAGATTATAGAGCTTACCACACAGCCTTCAAACATCGTATTGTATTTTTATTTTAATACTTAGAGATTTATGACTCTAGTTTTAACTTATTTTTTTAATGATGAAATAAAGGTTTATAAGACAAAGTTGTATGCATAACACAAAAGATAACAAATAATTATACGCAATAATTAGTCTCCTAAAATACCAATACAAATTGAAACGATAATATTGCTTATGATTATTTGTAGTTGGAACTATTTTACCATATCTTGTTTCGTGATGTATAAAATCTTGCTTGTCTTTTCAATTCTTAAAGAATTGTTCCGGTCAGAAGTTTGAAATATTGAACGATTATTTTACTATGAAAGTATATTAAAATTCTACCGTATTCATATTTATTGACATGAATGGAAAATATGGTTGAAACATCAAAAGAACGTTACGTTTTTTTCAACGTAAACCAGTAAAAATATATAAATAAATAATATTATAAGTGAGATCGTTATTATTTTCAAGACAACACATTGGTATAGCGCAATTCGGTTTTTTTTTTTTTTTAATATTTTCAAGGGAAATGAGGCAAAATCCCTTTGAAATGATTTTTAAAATCAATCAAACAACATTTTAAAGTAAATAAAAATAAACTTAACAACCAGTTATTAGAACTTTATAATATGTAATTTGAGTGCAGTGTTTTAAAGTGAAGTTTTGAAAGAAAATTTTGCTCAAAAATATTCGATGTTCAAAACGAACGTCGATCGGTAAATGCACCCCACATGTTTTCAACGGAATTCTCGGAAACTCTGAAGGCAAGTGTCTTGCTAAGCCCAGGGTAATTTATTATCCCGACCGTCGCTTTTTATTGCGGGCAGAGTGCACCACTTCAACAATCACCAGGAACAGGATTATTTGGAGATAAATGATGGACTTGCCGAACGTCACAGCAGTGCTGCTAGCGTATCTTATCTATGTGAAGTGTCAGCGCTTTATTAGCAGCAAACACATACCTGGACGGATGACGAAACTCTTGCTTACAGTGTTCCGTGGATTCGGTGGACTCTTACGCTGCAACAGCTGGTCCAGTTTCTTCACCACCAAATATTCTTGTCAGAGTCTCCATATTCTATGTTCGTCGAACGTCACAGCTGTGCTTCCAAAGTCTGGTATCTGTGAGAATATATTGTGTCAGCGCTTTTTTAGCAGCAGACACATACCTGGACGGATGACGAACCTCGTGCTGGCACTGTTGATGGACGCGGTGAACTCTTTCGCTGCAGCGGCTGAACCAGTTTCCTCACCACCTAGAATTCTTGCGGCAGAGTTTCCATCTTCTGTCTTCGTGTCACCTGTTCCTGTACTTCATTTTACTTAACTAAACTTCATTTTATTTTTGTAATATTTATATTTTTGTAATACCTGCATCAACTTGAAAGCCCCCCTGAGGTGATATCTCACAAAAACGGCGGTATAAAAATTTTCCAATAAATAATAATAATAATTGAGGTAAAAGTTATCGAAAGATAAGAGAAGAAAATATAAAGCGAAAAAAAACAAAAAATTGTTTTAAATCAAACAGTGTTGTTTCAAACCTAATAGTTATTCGATACAATTTTTGATTTGAACAATTATTAATCGGTTTGGTTGGGTATTTTTAGGTGATATCCAAGTTTAAGTTTTTTGTGAAAAAGGCCACGCAGCCGTTCCTCTCGATTATAAACCATAGATATTTAAAGTTTTTTTTATTTCAAACTAGGACTTTTACAATTTGCCCAAGAAATGTGACCACTCAATGTAAATTCTTTGTTCAAACCATTTTCAGGCCGAGGTACCATAATATTGATTGATTATTCCTATTTATCAGCTCATAGTAGGAACCACGATTATGCGAACTTTGCTGGAATAAGTAGGTGGTATCAAAAACGGCCGCCACCTTAAACCGGAACCACAACATAACAAACAGATCAAATACCAAATGGTTAAGTTAAAACAGGACGCAATCTAATTTTACAAAACTTCTTCCTTTCAAAAAGAACAAGAACAAGTAACTTATATTGATGTTAGGTTTAAAACTTCCACTGGTAACGTCAAGTTTTATGTTATTATTGTTTTCATTTCATTCAATGTTCCTCTTCTTGAAACTTAAATTTATGTTATTTATCTTCAAAGAAAAATAAACTTATAACTTATGCTTTATTAGTAACGTGGAATTATGATAATAATTACTATAATACACACGCAGAGGTTTTGTCTTTGCGATATTTTTTGCTACATACTACAGTCCAATTTTATTTGTACAACTGTTCATTGTGTAGAAATGTACAAAACTTTTAATCAAAAGAAAGTATCAAAGAACATCCTAGCTGACTGAGTAAGTAAATTTTGAGATGTAAGAATATTATTATCAGGCATTTAGCCAATAGATATAAATTGTAATTTTCTTGGAGACCAATAACCCAGGCACTTCCCCACCTTCTTCTTTACCATAGCTTCCCCCATCCACCACCTTTAGCCTAACATCATACCCAAATTAGGGATCCCATAGTCCTTCTGGTTCCAGACGGTTAGGGGCTTTAAAGATGTGGCCGTTGGGCGGCATTAAAATAAAAATAATCAAATATATTTCCACCTAAAATTAAGTACTAAAAATTCTATAATCTTTAATCCTCCAAATTTATTTTTTCTCTTTTAAATATATAAATATTGCATTTTAATTTATTAATAATGATAAAAATGCAACCACGTTAACAGTATAAGTATTTATTTTTTCGAATAACTTTATTAAGTAAAACCACAAATTAAAATATTCAATTATTGAAGACAATATTAGCTATTTCTAAACTAAAATCTGAAACTTACCGTGCCCCGGCAAGGCAAGGGTCCTAGGTTCGAGTCCTAGATGTGACCGTATCCTTTTCTGATATTTCTGTTTGAGATTTTCGTTTAGAAATCGCTAATATTGTCTTCAATAATTAAATATATGTATTTTTAAATCCTAATATCAAACAAAAAAAATAATTTATATTTATTAATTTATTTATTAAAAAAATAGTAAATTACAATAAAATAAGCCGCCGATCTCACTAAGGTATTGTTGTGTCGTGGTGAAAAGCAACTTAATGTTATATTAAACTAATAATATTTAAACTTACAAAATGTTTAGAAAAATAAAGACTAAAGTTAGTCTTACTAAACCACACTGATTTATGACAAAGCGATTATATTACAATCTCAGTTAGTACAGATTTTTTTTCCATTTTCTTGAATTTTCTTTAAAACGTACCTATTTTCACTAAGCATATTAGCATCATAGGATCGTGTGAGGAATGTGGATATCCGCAAAGAGTGCAAGGCTGATGTAAGCGTAATGAGTAAGATCAAGAAAGGGACGCTTAGATGGTTTGGGCATGTAGAGCGAATGAGCGAAGAAAGGAGTGTAAGGAGAATATACGATGCAAATGTGAATGGTAGCAGAAGTCGGGGACGCCCGAGGAAGACATGGCACGACCAAGTGAATCAGATACTTGAGTCGGAACAATAGAAGAGTATGTATGAGACGATGTATGAATGTGAATGAGGCAAGGAGTGTGTGCCAAGACCGAGTTGTTTGGCGGTCCGTCCTCTCTGCCTACCCCTGCGGGGAAACGGCGTGATGGTTAGTTAGTTAGTTAGTTAGTTATATTAGCAATGGAGCTAATGAGGTAAAATTAAAAGTTATGAGCTTTTAAAAACATAGGTAACTGGTGTATTTTGGCTGTTATTTAGCTGTTTTGGGGAATTGCTTAGTAGCATTTAAGATGGTGGTTGGTCAAAAGTTGTGTGCGTAATTTTTTTTATTAAGTATCTTGTGCTGATTCTATAACGCCTAGCATGGGAATATTGGGTTGCTCTTTTTAAAGGCACAATTTTAATGGCGCGCGGTTTATAATGTGCTATTATTATTACATTGCAAGTTTTTCTCATGATCTCATCTTTTTAATGGGGGTTTACTGCAAACACGTACCTTAGGGAAAACTATTACAGGAAGTGTAAAATAATATGTTTTTTTTTAGTTATTTTAGGCGATTCTTTTTTTTTTAAATTTAAATCCAAACAATGAACAATCAATTTTCATATTAACGAAATAACTATTAAACTGGATTATTTCCATTTCCGGTGACTTGTTTGTGTTAGCCCTCTTCAGTTATTTTACTGAAGTATTTTACTGAAGTATTTTACTGAAGTATTTTACTGAAGTATTTTACTGAAGTATTTTACAGAAGTATTTTAATGAAGTATTTTACTGAAGTATTTTTCTGAAGTATTTTACTGAAATATTTTTCTGAACTATTTTACTGAAGTATTTGACTGTAGTATTTTACTGAAGTATTTTAATGAAGTACCTATTCTACTGAAGTATTCTACTGAAGTATTTTCACTGTTTTTTTATTACTAAAATGGAGGCATTTTTATTTTATTATTATGTTTATAAATCAATTTTCTATATCGAGTTTCTACTTGCCGCCAAAACGAAATGTTCGTTTTTATTAGTCAGTATACCGGCGTTGAAGTTGTTTTTGTGCACCTAATTGGCATTTGGCGAGGTTGCTAGAGTTGTCTACTACAGCCTGGGAAGGTTGGTTACTTTAAAAAAAATTGCAAGACATTTTAAAGTGAGTAAATAGTGAAAGTAAAAAAAAACTTTATTTTACGCGTTGATTTTTTAGTACAACGATCATAGTCAGATTAAAAAAACTTTATATCATACAGACATTTTTAACGGTATTCAAAGTATATTAAAATTCCCCTTGTGGTTCTCGACTAGCAAGTAAGAGGTCGCGGGCTTAAATTTAATTGTATTTTTTTGAATTATTTCACAATTTACACATTTGAAATAATTTACGGCACGTTCCAGAGCGGAAGATATTCTCAGTATCGCCCTTGTATAAGACCATCATTCCGAATTGAAACGTTGCTTGAAATGACTGGCTGTGTTTGATGACTATTGAATAGCCAGGTCTTCCTCCCTCTCCCTCCCGACTACCTTCAACCTCACAACTTACCCCAATTGGGACACCATAGTATCACCGGCTCCAGACGGTTGAAAGCATTTAAGACAATTGTACGACATCACGTTAGAAAGAAAATTATAAACTATTCTGGATATTTACTGAAACCTCCAATAACTAGAAGAGTGTCATTTTATTCTCTAATTTGCGCCTTGATCCAGTTCAGATAAGGAAACACCTTAGTGTATACAGCGGGCGTGATGGGGAGATCGTAGGGCGTTGATCTAAAGTTGAGCAATCCGTCCAAATTCCAAAAGAGTGACACTTTATTCTCTTATTTGCTCCTTTATCCAGTTCAGATAAGGAAACACCTTAGTGTATACAGCGGGCATGTTGGGGAGATCGCAAGGCGTTGGTCTGAAACTGAGCACTCCGTACAATATCCAGTGAACAGTAGAATCAATTGAAACCGAACGGTCCATGAAGGGTCCTCCAGAATCTGCTGCGCATGAGTCCATGCCCACTCCCCCTGCGCACAACTGCTTGTCCCAGAGAAGTCCCGGAGATGTGGAGTTCATGTAAGCAGCCTGACAGCTAGCCAGAGACACCAAAGGTAGCTGATGGTGGCGTTTCTCCGCTGATTGTAAGCGACCACCGTCGGATCCCCATCCAGCAATGTATGTATAGATGTCAGAATCGGTTGTAATGTCAACGTTGGGTAGGCAGATTGGTCTGATGAATTCTGTAAGAAGGCAAATTATAAATAAAAAATATGAATTAATTAACAAGGAAATAAATGGTTTCAAAAGTAGCTACGTAGAGGAAATTTTAGACCATGTTGAGGGAGACAATTTGATCTCTCCGGCAGGACTCTCTTGGAACATCCTTGTACTGCGGTGGAAGGGATGGATTCATATGTCCGTCACACTAACTCCCAGATTAGCCCACCCCTCAAACCATCTCCTTCCCAGAACTTCTACTCAATCCTTTCCTAATCCTTGCGACGCGGGGCACTGGTGTATTGGACAGACCTGCGGTTGAATTTTCCCTTTCAAATCTCTAAAATAAAGTAGGAATCTTAAAGATATAAGTGATAAAGTCGTGTAATAACAATACTCGACTTTGCCCTAGCACGCCTAGAAAATCGATCTCTCCGTTAGGTTTATTTTAATTATTTTTGATGAACGTATTGCTAAAATCTCAAATGTAAATCGTCCAGAAAAAGTAAATTTGATGCTTACCACAAACATTTTGTTTGGTAAGGTCTTGTCTTTATTAATCGTAAATATAAATAACTTACACTCGCAGGGATCCCTCTTGAAACGTTGGAGATTCTAGTAATTTTTTCATCAGAAATAATTTAAATGTGAACGTCGAGCAAAACCGCGTTATTAGAGTCTCATGTTGCCTTAAAAATGTTTAAAGCACAAGTAATGTACGAATTACATTTGATTCTGATAAATAAATTATTCTCAAAATCAAGGTAATGTACATAACAACATAAAAACTGAATACAATTGACAAAGTAATTAAGATAATTAAAATACAAATGAGTGAATAACACCGTGTGCGACCCCATGCAAGTAATCACAAATCTCATCATCTTTTTTTATTTATTGTTTTTATTTTAGTAATTTGTACATTTAAGTTTACAAATGACTAATTAATTATTACATACAAATATACTATGTTTTTTTTTCTTGCTTGATGTGGCTCCTACACAACATCTTGAACTTTTCAATTGGGGCAGACTTAAGGTTTTCCGGCAGCGCGTTATAGTATTTCATCCCTTTATATAATATAGTATTCTGGGTATTCGCTTTGTCCTTCTTTGGTAGCCTAATTTGATTGTACGTCCTAGTTTTATGTTTGTGTATGTCCTTGTTGTATACAATTTTATTCGAAAAATATTTGGGTAGCAGGTTGTTTACAATTTTGTGTAAAAATATCATCGTGTTCAAGGTCAACATCTGTTTCACCGTTAGCCAATTTAGTTCGTTTAACATTTTATTTACTTTTGAATACCTATTTCGTCTGAGTATTGTTCTCATTGCCCTATTTTGGAGAATTTGAAATTTATTTTGCTCTCGGTCGTTACACAGGAAAAGGATAGTTGAGCAGTAATTAAAATGTGGAGCAATAATGGAGTTATAAATGGTGATTGCAGTTTTTTCGGACAGTTTTTGGCGAATTCTTCCCAAAAAAGATATTTTTTTACCAATTTTCTTTTGGGTATATTCCGCATGTTTGTTGAAGTTCAGTTTGGAATCTATTATAACTCCCAAGTATTTTATATTGGTAACATTTTCAATAATTTCACCATCAATTTTGATTTTGCTTTCACTGGATGTCTTCTTATAACCAATTACCATACATTTTGTTTTTTTTGTATTTAATTTAAGCTTATTTATTTTTAGCCATCTTGATACATTATCTAGTTCATTATTTAAAATATGTATTAGTTCTTCATAGTTTTCTCCAATTATATATATAAGTGTATCATCGGCAAATAGTCGTACTTTGCATTTTGAAAATATTTTCACCATGTCATTAATATAGAGTATGAACAATAGAGGTCCAAGGACTGATCCCTGTGGTACTCCTAATTTATTTTCCATTGGTTTTGAAAATTGATTATTAATTTTTGTTACCTGTATTCGGTCTTTCAAATACTCTTTTATTAATTTAATGGCTAGAGTTGAGAAACCAATTTCTTTAAGCTTTCTTATCAATATTTCTCGATCTATGGTTTCGAATGCCCTTTGAAAATCCAAGAATATTGCTAAGATAAATTTATTACTATTCATTCCTTCTTTCCATTCTTCAACGATTACATTTAACGCTGTTTCACAAGAATTATTACATCTGAATCCCGATTGTTCTTGGTATAAAATATTGTGTTCATCTAAGTATTGCAATATTTGTTCTTTTATTATCACTTCAAGTATCTGTTCATATTTCGGTAAGGTGTTTATTGGTCGAAATTCTTCACATTTTCTGGTATTTTTAACCTTTGGGACCGGTATAATGGTAGACAGTTTCCATGACTGTGGAAATTTTCCCTCTTCAATTGTCTGATTAATAATATTTAATAGAGTGTCATTAATATAGAATTGGATCTTTTGATGCCATGTTTGCACAAGTCTGCATCTGTTTGACTAGTTACATGCCGTGCGCACAGCGTTCTGCACAGTCTGGGGACATAACGCGTATGTGTGCCGAATATTTCAAAGAAATGCTATTTTAAGAATTAAGACGTCGAAAACTGTGTATTTCGAAGAACTACCATTCGATAAATATGTCATTCTAACAATTGATTTCGGTAAATTGATTTCCAAGAATTGATTTTCAAAGAATTTACCAATAATCGTCCACAATTTATCGTAAAATACTTTGAATGTGTTGTTCGCTAAACTAAGAATTCAAACCTGGGGAGGCTCTTGGTTTCTGGCAAAGAGGAATACAGAAGTAGAGAAGCAGAAGAAAAGGTTCCCCATTCAGCGCAATACTGAGAGGAGTGAAGGAAATTGGTTCATAAGGGCAATCGGAGCAACGGATGGAGATCCTTGGCAATGAGGTAGTGATTCAAGAATGACACGTTAGACCCTCCTCACCATTCAAACATATGAGCCTCTAAATAATTATTGCTGTATTACTTGAGAATGTAACGTCCTCGGAGAGACGTATAACGGCGATGTCATTTTTCTGAGTTCTTTTAGAAGGCTGATATTCCGGGTGGGTAAAGATCTCTTCAATCCGGATGACTACGGATCTGTCATTACAGTCGGACTCTCTGCCATATCGAAAACAATCGATTGCGGTTCTTTTGTCATATTCGCCTAAAACAATCCTGATCCTGAAATGTAATAAATTTAAATAAATAAGTCGTCAGAAATATTCGTATGTAAAAATGATAATGGTGGTAAATGAAAATTTTTAATTACGCAAAAAATTTAAATTATAACCCACAAAAAATTTAAAAAAAACAGTGCAAAAACCTAGTAAATTACTATTGTCGTGAAACAGATTTTATAAAATTTTAAAAGGAAGGGTTTCACTATTTCAATACACAAGATATAATAGATTAAACTATTTCGATAGACAAGATATAATAGATTTAACTATTTCAATACACAAGATATAATAGATTAAACTATTACAATACAAAAGATATAACAGATTTAGTTATTTCAATACATATAATATATATTGAAGGTACAACTATATTATACGAACATAAAAGGTTGTTGTATCTCCTTTTATCACAACGTATTTTGTGATCAGCATAAATACTTTGCTTTGAATCTACTTCATGTAAATGGAGTTATTTATTATTTCGTTTAAATCACTAACACCAACCAAGATCTATGCAATAATTTCAACATCAAAACAGATAAACTTATATAACATGTAAAATATAACTTTATCTTTGTAAGTTTAATATATCGGAATATATTATATTTATCAGTGGGCACTTCATAGAATATGACTTAAATAATATATTTTACAAAATCTTGTAAGACTGGAGCTTACATTACTATCAGAAAACTTGTTACAATATGCTTACGGAGATACAAATTGTGGCAGCACAGCGTCAAACACACAGTGTCCAGCTGTTACGACGTATCGCTTGCTGATAAACGTAGCTCCGCACCCAACAAAGATTGAACTGTGTTTCGGAGTGGAGTTTCGGTATTCCACAAGAGCCAGCCAAGGATACTCGTATAATTCGGTCGTGGAACCTCCAACTATTAACGGTACCACTCCAGCAAAATCTATTCCGCAACTAGCTGGACTTGGAAGAAGTTGGTCGACGTTCACTGTTCGGTTCGATTTTTCCTAGAATGATAATAAACATTATTGACTGAGCGTAGCGAATTCCCGTTTCAATTCGACACATTTGCATTTGGTCTGTTTATAAATTTGTCTGTGTCTTTCGGGTCCAATCAATCCTGTTAAGATGATCCTGATGAGGGCGCGCTCGTGCGCTGTGGTGCACAATGTGTCAAATCGGAATAATCAGCATTCGCAAAGTCTAACGTTCACAGAACAAGTTGAGTGGTTTATTTATGGTCATAAGTCATAATTCGTAAGCATATTGTTTGCCGACGTGCAAGGCCGCTTCAGATAAGCAAGGGTCAGACATCTCGGTGTTCTTCTTCTAGCAAGAATGTATCATAACTTATGTAAAGTTTTGCATTGAATTAAACCGGTAATCTGCATTTCTTCATGAAAATAAATATGTTTGTGAATGTTTGTCAAAAGAAAATTTTCCATAATTTATTTTTATCCATTTTTGGCCATACCCATGTTAGTGATTACTATAGCTGGATACTCACAATTGCTGAATGTCGACCAGGTCAGAATACTCAAATACAAATACAAACATTTTTTTAAATAGATTAATTAATAATTATATCGTCACTGGGATTTCCCGTGCTGCGGAATTCATTTACATTTGATTAAAATTTGATAAGATTGTTTTTTTTACACTTCTCTGTTTGTTGTTACCTCCTGTGCACTGCAGCAAACGTTTTGATTAGAAGGATCTCCGCAGACCGAACGCCTCAGAAAGCTAGAAGTCTCCGAAGGTGGCGGCCTTGGGCCATCGGGTAGTCTCATGAGGCTCTGGCATTTGTTGAGGGGCATGCATAATCCAGGGGTATTGTCAGCAGTTGTGCAGTAATTGTAAACAGGGGAAGGAACTGGACGCGGAGAAGTGGTGGAAGAAAGGCAGCATACTTTGACTGCTGCAAAAAATGAGATATCTGTAGAAGTCTCGAGAAGTAAATTAATTAATTAGTTTTATCAGCTTACTTAATTCTCATTCAAATTTGTTTGCACTCCACAATTCAAAGATGTACTATTTTTCTGTTTTTCCAATTTATCAGAAGAACTGTATCATCCGCAAAACTTGAAAACTTATGAAACTATTTTATAACTTCAATTGGTTTAATACCAACACAGAAATACTCCACTGGTTTTATTGCCAAATAAATAATGTTTTTATCAACAAATACGTAGATTTAACTAGGTTATTCAATATTTTATTGCAGAGCCGTTGATGTTATTGTGCAGTATTAGAAGTATACGTAGAAGTTGCAGCATTGAAAAAAAACTAAACGTATAAAAATGCTAAGCATTGATAATTTAGCATTTGAACCTAAGTAGAATTTCTAATCTTTTAAGCTAATTTCATAAAATTTATCCAGTTTTAAAAATAAACAATTAAAATAAATATCAAATCTGCTTTTGTCACTAATCTTTTAATAAATGTAAGATGATATAGCAAATGTAAAGTAACGCAATTTAGTTTTTTTAATATAATTCCCTCTGCGTGCAAATTTGCATACAATAAAAGTGTATTTATCTTAAGTGACCTGCCAAGAAACTATAAACAAAGTTAGTAAATAATAAAATAAGAGAGAGGCTAGGAAATGATAATTGTACAGCGACCTCGAGGAGATGTTTCTCAAAACGGATCTATACAAATAACCCAATTATTATTATCATTAGTGGCATATTTCAAACACGAAAATGCATTTATTATTGCACGGTGACCGGATAAATCATCAAAATGATAATTCATCACATCTTTAAAAAGTTATTTAAAATCATGGAAAGTGATGAAACAAAAACTTTATAAACTGGGTTAAGTAGGTTAGATTAGGTTTAAATTGTTTTTTTTCATCGTTTCTAATGACTTTATATCACTTTTTAAAGTTGTGTTGAATTGTCGATGTGTTGATTTATCATGGAACCTTATTGCACAGCGTGACAAACGATATCTTGCATATTACGACATGAACAATAGAATACGGCCTTCAGATGAACTTGACTAAAACATTAATTGAAATAAACCAATTCCCGCACAGGTACCTATATGTAATTTCATTATTTTGTTTGTTTTACGATGAATTCTTAAAATATTTTTAATATTTGAAGTGTCTGAATTCTGGAAAAATCAGTTCCGATTTTGAAAAGTGTAATTAAAATATTTTCTGTTCAAAATGTTACAAGTAGGGACTCTTATTCCAATTAATAAAATGAAACTTAAATTCGAAGAAAATGTGACATCTTCAGTTCATACAGACTCACAACCGAAATTAATATTTTTAATAATAATAATAATATTCGCGGTACGTTCCAGAGTAGAAGTTACTCTCAGTATCGCTTTGGTGAAATACCACCATTCGAAATTAAAACGTTGCTTGAAACGGCTTTAGTCGTATTGGTGACTAGATCTAATTTTTTTTATTTTATATTAACTCCACACAGGAGGCCCTGAAGAAAATAATTTCCCTCAGGGCCTATGTCATCCTTGGGGATGCTGTGTGGAGGGTCTTTTTGTGGAGAGGAAGGAGTGAACGTGGGTCTTGAAGAGTCCCATGTTGTAGGAGGGAGGAAACACAGAGGCCGGTAGCTCGTTCCACAGCCGAGCTGTTGCACTTAAGAACGAATCGTAGAAGCGACCCGTTCTCATGTGACAAATGTCAACCGTGTACAAATGTTGGGCGCGCGTTTGGCGTGTATCCCGACTACGCACCGGTGCCGAAGGGATCAATGACGCTAGTTCCTCAGAGCATCTTCCATTGTAATACCGATAGAACAAGGACAACATACCTACCTGACGCCTGTGCTCTAAAGATTGCAGTCCGTTTGTTAAGATTGGGGAATCTATCAAACGGACCGCCCGTTTCTGCACAGAGTCAAGGGTTTTTTTTCAGGTATTTAGGGGCTCCGGACCAGAGATGGCTGCCAAATTCGACAGTAAGGCGCACTTGCGATTTGTACAGGGTCAGAAGTTGTCTACTATTAAAGTATCTGCGGGCCCTGTACAGTACGCCCAGCTTCTGAGAGGCCAGCTTTACTCTGGCTTCGATGGAGCCCCCGTACCTGAGCTGGTCACTTCTAGTTACACCAAGCATATCAATGGAAGGCCTGTTCGGAAGATTGCTTCAGATTGGGCAGGTACTTCACCATCTTCCTTTTTCCCGTCCTACTGCCTCAGCCTCACAACACGCCCCGATTAGAGATGCTCTAGTCTCAATTTCTCCACACGGTTATCTTCTTCTCAATCAAAACTCCTATTGTTTTGCAGCCTGCATCCACTCAGGAGAAAAATATATTTCTTGCTTATAAATTAATGTTAAACTAACACTACTACAAACTACACAAATATTATGTTATTCGTATAAATAAATTGGTCTAGTTTACATAAACAGTGTTGTAATGAGCAAATTATATGGACAACAAAATACATATACACGCTTTAGCTTTGACCTTCTAAAAGTTCATCATGTATCTGAACACTGAACGCAACAGGTTTTCTATACAAACACGTTGCAAATTATGAACTTAAAGTAAGGACACACTGGGCCCACGTACGCAACACGTGTATTTCTATCAGACCAACGTGCACAGCGTGCTCCGTACGCAGTGCAATTTTTAATGTTATTCAAATGACCTAACTAACTCACTAACCATCGCGCCGTTTCCCGTAGGGGTGGGCAGAGAGGGCAGACCGCCAAATATCTCGGACTTGGCACACATTCTTTGTCTCATTCATATTTAAACATCGGCTCGTTCATACTCTTCTACTATTTTGACTATTGATATGCCCCGACTCCAGTATTTGGTTCACTCGTCTTCCTTGGGTGTCCGCGACTTCTTCTGGCATTCACATTCGCGTAACATATTCTTCTTTCACAATTTTCTTCGTTCATTTGCTCTACATGCCCAAACCATCTAAGCGTTTCTTTCTTAATCTTGCTCATTACGCTTATATCAGCCTTGCATTCTTATGCATCATTATGCATGATTTTACCTCACATACGCCTTAGAGATCTCATGTTCACAGGATTAAGTCTACGTTAATCTGTTCTCTCTCAATTTCATGCCTTACTGCCAATCATCAGGGTAGGTATTGAGTTTTTGTTACAACACTTGGTAACCTCTTACTGTTTCCATCTCTTGTTTATCTGCCAATTGAACAACGAGCAACAAATGTCAGTAAACGCCAAACGCCAAAACAGACATAACCAAAGGTAGAATCAAGAAGTTGGAAGGCCTTCCACCAATGTCATTTTTCTTTCTAACGTCCCACGCCGACATGAAGAGTGTTGAGTGGGACGCGTGGGATTGCGTTGCGGGTGATACGTGTATTTTTGAAGCATCTACGGGGTGCGGCAGAGAGGACGGACGTTTTTGAGATGGGTAGTACTCTCGCCCTCCGTCTACAAGAGAGAGGTGAGGGGGATGCCGCTTGACTCGTTAGTTCCTAGCATTGTTTTACCAGTTGTCGTCATGGAGCCGTTTACGGTGGAGCACCGCGTTTTCGCCTATGATTGTTTCGTCCGAAATAATGAGTCAGTCACCGTCGTACAGCGTAAGTTTCGTCGCCACTTCAACATTCATAGGAATAGAGCTGTTCCCTCTCGAAACACCATCCTTCGTTGGGTTGAATCATTTCGCAGGCGTGGTGGACTGATCAACAGAAGACCAAAAAGAGCTTCGCAAACAGTTAGAACTCCTGAAAATGTTGAACGCGTTCAAAAAGCCTTTCTTTCGCCTCAAGCACTGCATCAACGATTTCGGCCACCACATGCCTGATGTGATTTTCCTTACTTGACTGTTTCAAATGCTATTTCCTCGCAAACCTGATTCCATCAATAAATTTGTTATTGAGTAACAATTAATTATTTTATGATTTTTTTAAAACCGTCCGTCTTCTCTTCCGCACCCTGTATTTTTATAGAAAGTGAAAGGCTTGTAAGTTGTCCAGATATCTTAATGCGTTGCGTACATTGTTTGCCCCGTGTGTTCTTACCTTTACCCTCGCCTTTCATTCTCTACAACATTCATAACATAACATAATTCTGTGCTGGCACACACTTTTTGCTTCATTTCCATTCACAATCTTCTATTTTTCTGACTTTTAACCCAAAAAAAACAATTTAATTTTTTTGATCGTGCCATTCACCAATGCATTCTTGCAATCCTTTATTAGTTCATTATGCTTTACATGCCTATCTAAGCTAATTTCATAAATATATTTTACTGTGTTTTTAAATGTGTTAAGCTTACTAAAATAAAATAAAACCAAAAAAAAAATACTAAAAATAGTTTTTTTTATTAATAATAGCCGCCAAGCGAACCACCGATTTAATTTTTTTAAAGCAATAACTATTTAAATAATCATTTTCCATATTCGGTTACTGAAATAATTGTTTCTCCCGTTATCCAACTCATATAAAATATTTTACAATTAAAATATGCATATTAAAAATATACCAATTTTCTCCATATTAACCTAAATAATTCCGGTATTTGATAAATATTATTTTTCATAAAATGTTGAATAAATAATATGAAAAAAGTGCTTTTTGAAGTGAAATTGTGAATTTTCTGCTTCGAAAAGTCATCGATTAGATAATTGAAAGATGTATGATCTATAATATCAATTTAAAAATGGAATAATTTTATTTTTTATTAAAACACAAATAACTTAGTTTACATCTCTTTATTTCGATACAAAATCTCAACATGTTTCGTGAACCAAGTTCACATCATCAGGAGCACAAGTATACTCAAATGATGCACAAGTATACTCCTGATGATGTGAACTTGGTTCACGAAACATGTTGAGATTTTGTATCGAAATAAAGTGATGTAAACTAAGTTATTTGTGTTTCAATAAAAAATAAATAATGCCATCACAAAGTGAAAAGCAGTTAGAAGAAGTTTTCTTCGAAGAATAATTTTAACAAAAGCATAGCTATACTTACGTCCAAAATCTGCTAAACTTAAAAACAATACCAACAATATAAACTCAGGACGTTGCAGCGTCATCCTGAAATAAATATAGAATTTACTACTGAATAAAAAATATAAGCAATATTATAAAGCTACAAAGATACCACTCTCTAAGCTGGATAATCAAGACTGGAAAATTTATTGTGATATGATGTATCCATGCACATATCTATGACTATAGAATTATAGATATATCAATGATTATAGATACACAAATGATCAATGCGCATTGCTCAATTAAATAACAACTTGCAATTAATTAATTAATTGCATAAATACCACGCCATTAAAGCATTCAACAGTCTTCCACTTGAAACAAAAATTGAGGAAAATAAAAATAAACTCAAACACAAAATAAAAAAATGGATTAAAGAACAAAGTAGACAATATTTCCAAAATTCTATAACATAAAAGAATAAAACATATACACGCAACACAAAAAAATATATAAAACACGCAACACGCACAAACACATAAATCATTATAAATGCCGATTTCCATTCTCTTTTAATATTTTTATTTTAGTGTGAAAATAAATTTTTAATTTCTAATCTTTATTTTTAGTTAAAATTTATCTTTATTTTAATGTTGTTTTTTGTTTAAATGTATAAATTCGTATATTTTAAAATGGGGGCCTCAGCACGGGTAAATAACCCAGTGAGTCCAACACATAAATCATTATAAATGCCGATTTCCATTCTCTTTAAATATTTTTATTTTAGTGTGAAAATTAAATTTAAATTTCTAATCTTTATTTTTAGTTAAAATTTATCTTTATTTGAATGTTGTTATTTGTTTAAATGTATAAATTCGTATATTTTAAAATGGGGGGCTCAGCACGGGTAAATAACCCAGTGAGTCCAACACATAAATCATTATAAATGCCGATTTCCATTCTCTTTTAATATTTTTATTTTAGTGTGAAAATTAAATTTTAATTTCTAATCTTTATTTTTAGTTAAAATTTATCTTTATTTTAATGTTGTTTTTTGTTTAAATGTATAAATTCGTATATTTTAAAATGGGGGCCTCAGCACGGGTAAATAACCCAGTGAGGCCAACATTACTGAATTAAGATATGAAATACTGTAAAATAATGTATCAATAAAAAAAAATAAAAAAAATTATCGGCAGGTTTTTCCTCAACTAACACAGCCAAACGTTGATCCGCCTTTAAAAAAAAACAACGCCTTCAATAATTGTTAAGATTATACATTTATTACAGTTTATTTCTCACCCACAACTTCTGAATTTTGCAATGAATTTCTCATTATTTGAACTGTCAAAATGCAGATTGCGTGGAAAAAATTTTCTCATCGCATTCGATTCCAGATGGATTCGCTCTTTTTTAAAGTATTTCAAAATATTTTTTTGAAATACCTTAAAAGACTCCGATATAAATATTTTTTAAGTATCTTTCATTAAATATAAAATTAAACATTGTATATTTACTGTACTATTCTATTCTAAAACTATCCCATTACCAACGTTCAAATATTTGGACTTCACAACATTGAGACATAACCCACGACATTATGCAATACTTTTGGCTTCCTTAACATTTAAAGGCAGTTCATTGAACGAAATAAAAAAAAAATACTGCAAATAAAAATATTTAAAATTTTAAGACAAAGATTTCAAAGTCGCTTCACGAGCCTTATTAATTGAATTACTACTTTAAATTTAAGTAAAAAAATATTGAATCGTACAAAGGTATTATTAAGCTTTATGAGACCGTGTCAGGCTAGGAGATATATCTCTACGGCTGCCTGTTGGCTGTGAAGAATTTATCCTAAAATTTCCGTTCAAAAAAGACTTTATTCAGCAAAATTTTAAAATATTTATGTTTTTACATATTTTACAATAGTTTATGAAAATAATCTAAATTTGTTAAAATTACTCAAATTTAGATCAGGTGCGGAGACTTCAAAGTTAAAACAGAAGTTTAATTTTTATTTGCCTTTCTTTTACGCTCTACTGTTTCAAATTTTCAACTTGGAAAAATTTCTTCATCTCACAAAAAAAAAAATTATGTAAATATTCTATTTTTTAAGGAAATTATATATTTTTGGCATCTTGCGGGATTCCTAAATGTTTTCAGTTTGAATAATTATTCTGCGGTATACCTATATGAGTTTATATAAGAGAAACCATTTTACCATTGGTTAAGTTGGGCGAGATAGTAAATAAATAATCGTTAAATAATAATTAATAAAGTTTTTTTTTCTATGTGTATTATTTTATGATGTGAGTGTGGGAGAAACCGACAAAACAATGACTCAATTCGGTTGAAAAAAATTTTTTTTGCAAGAATAATAACCCTTTTTATCTACAGGAAAAATAAGTGTGGTTTTCCTGTAGCTGTTTCCTGTATGTAATCTATTATTCTCTCAAATCACCTAATTATAATCGTTAGTTTTGTGTATTATATATAACAAAAAGGATTTAATTTGTGGCCTGACACAATTTCGAATATGCACTACACAGGTGTGTAAAATTATTTCATGCTTCGTCAGTAGTCGAGTACCGCCCAACTCCCCATACCGAGGAGTGTACCATTCTAATACACATCGAAAATATAATAATTAATTGCACTTACATTTTCCTTGATAATATCTCTTGACGAAATGCGAAAATATTCCGATTTTGGTGAACACAAAAGCTTATCAGGAAACCTGTTAATTCATTCGTTATTCCTGTAATTCAGTTTTTAACCGGATAACCATTAATTTGAAGAGATTCTCAATAAATTAGCAATACCCATTTTTCTCTGTATACGTATTTTATACATTTCTAACGTAATATGTTTTTTTTATTATTGCTTTAAGACCAAGCATTCTGAATTTCTGCCGATTTTTAACAAGTTTCTCTTTAACACTTTAAGTTAAGTTCATGAAAAAATAAATGTTGTAATAGAAGATAACATCTATGAATTTTCGAGCCGAAGCGGTAATTAGATGAAATTCCTTCTATAGAAAAAAATCGTTAAGTATTAAAAAAACACTTTGTTCTGTTATTTGACATGTTATAGATATAAAAAAATATCACAGTGAATCTTTTATATGATAGGCAAAAAGGTATGATTTGATGGACAACAGCCATTAACCACTCGATTGATTTTCGGCGTATTATGTCAAGTTTTGCAAAAACATTTTGATGATCGCACGTTTCATACAAAACTTTTAGAATAGTTGTTTACGATTAAAAATTAATCTTGTAATTCATATATTTGTATCTGTGATGATCAAGGAGGCCACAAACAATTTACAGAAATATAAATTATTCAATGTTACAACATGTTCAAGTAACGAAATATTTTGGGTTACTCATAGACTCTAACCTCTCGTGGAACTCCCATGTTGAGAATGTAAAATCCAAAATTTCCCCGATAACCGGTATACTTTATCGACTCCAAGGTGTGCTCCCCACATATTTACTGCGTGCAACATATTATGCTATGATCCACTCCCACGTGAGTTATCTAGTTAGTATCTGGGGAACCATTACCAAAAAAAAAAATTCCAAAATACAAGTAATTCAAAATAGAGCCGTACGTAATATATAATATATAATCTGCCATGGGATACACATGTCAAAGATATATACTCACAGACACAAATTCTTCCTTTTACAGTCCTGCCAAAGTATAACATCACAACTGCCACTCTACAAATAATTCAACACTCCTCACACACCAACACTAAACCAGTCTTCAATTCTGACATACACCAGCACAAAACACGATCCCAAAATCAAATACATTTATCGTAATCTACTTACACGACCAAATTTGGAATTAACTCCTTACAATACATTGCACATAAACAATATAACGCATTACCTAGTAATTTAAAACTTCCGGCAACGAACAAAAAAACATTGACAAAAGCTCTTAAAAGCTTTTTCCTTAGCAGTTTCATAAATGACTAACACAATCTTTCTCTGGAACTCCATAATAACATCTGCGTTTATTTATTTTAATGTATTTTATTTATTTGCCTTGTCCTTTCTAATGTTGTCTTTCGCGAAATGAGTTTTATAAACTCATTGGGAATAATACATTATTACTTTGTTATCATTTTGTAATATATCATAGTGGAAATTTTAAAAGAACTAATACGCGGGATTCGCGTATTTATAAAGTTTATTAATTTTTATAAATTCTGAAAATATGGAATAAACGACAAATTATATATTACATAACACTACTGGCACTAATAAGAACAAAGTTAAGAACTGGATCTCTCTATGCTGGAATTCAAAACCATATCCCTGCTAAGCGATGGTTTCACGGTAAAAAACTTTCAAAACGATTCATTTCATGTATTTCGAGAATGAGAATTGGTCACTGTTGCATCTCACTTGGCTAGAATTAGAGTTTTGGATGATCCGGTCTGCCAGTGCGGTGTGGAAGAGGAAACCCTCGACCACGTTTTCTTTAACTGTAAAAACCATTCATCTTTCAAGAACACATACCGTCGGCTTATTAAAATCACACACCAGCCCCCCCTTAACATTTCATACCTTTTATCTCTTAACGATTCTCGTGTTCATACAGCTTTATGTAAGTTTATTAACCTGAATGAATTCAACATTTAATTTGTTTTAGTGATCTAAATGAGTCCAATATTTTATTTGTTTTATTATTCTCCCAATAGATTAACCGAATTTTTTTATCCACTTTAACTGTTACCGGCACAAAGCACTCTTTTCAGGGTGAAATGCCTAAAACCAAAAAAAAAAGAACAAAGTTTCAGATTTCATCAGATGAACGGTGTAGGAACAACGAAACGTTAATTATTATATGTTAAATGTTTTCAGAAATTTCGCGTACTCATTATTTTTTTTTTTAATATAAGCGAGCTCCCTCTAACATTTTTATTTGCATTTTTATTATCACCCTTTCAAACCACCTCGTTCTTCTTTTGAATGCTTACTACGGAGCCTTATCAAACAGTGATCCACGTTAGTAGCTACTATTACTTAAAATAATCGTATCAATACATTATTTTGTTAGAAAGGTAGATCTACGTTACAAAAATATTGGAAAGCTCTGCCGATATTTTACCGCATATCTCCTATGTAAACGAGTGTAGACATATTAATAAGTTATATTATGCTATGTTATTTCATAGAAAATATTAATAAGTTCAAAAATGAATTAAGAAAATATGTCTTTCTCAATTATTAATGTTTCTTTTTTTGTGACTTTATTGAAAGATTTAAAGAAAGATTATGTTTGCCAAACAATGTATATGTTTATAAAACTATTAGCACACGCGAAGATGTGAGCTAACTTAAGATTAATAAATAAATAAAATAAAATAAATAAATATTGAACAATAATTCCTTAAGACGAAAGTCTTGCTTTGGAAAATTTGGAGAGCGGTACATATTACCACCATACAGGCTTCACCTCCCGATGTTAGTGCCCTTTATTCCCGGACACTTTGTATATTAATTGTTCTGGTTACAGTACAACTAACGATAATAACAATTTTATTCAACACACTAATTATAATACATTAAACACACAATTTTTAAATGTGATACAATATGATAATGTAATGTAACTAACTAACTAACCATCACGCCGTTTCCCCGCAGGGGTAGGCAGAGAGGACGGACCGCCACACAGCTCGGTCTTGGCACACACTCCTTGCCTCATTCACATTCATACATCGTCTAATACATACTCTTCTATTGTTCTGACTCTTGATATGGCCCGACTCAAGTATCTGATTCACTTGGTCGTGCCATGTCTTCCTCGAGCGTCCCCGACTTCTGCTACCATTCACATTTGCATTGTATATTCTCCTTACATTCCTTTCTTCGCTCATTCGCTCTACATGCCCAAACCATCTAAGTGTCCCTTTCTTGATCTTACTCATTACGCTCACATCAGCCTTGCACTCTTTGCGGATATCCACATTCCTCACACGATCATACATGGTTTTACCACACATACGCCTCGGGGATCTTATTTCAACGGCATTCAATCTACTTTCATCCTTTCTTTGCCAGTTCCATGCCTCACTTCCATACATCAGGGTAGGTACCAGCTCTCCATTGTGGACTGCTAACTTCGCTTCTTTGGACAATTTTTTGTTAGCGCCAACTGCGTTTAGTCCTCCATGAATGGAGTTACCTGCATTTAATCTTCTTTCAATATCTCTGTCAGCCTTCCCATCTCTCGTAAACATGCTTCCTAAATACACAAATTCATCCACCTGCTCCAAGTATTCCTCATTCACAGCTATATTGCACACTGTTTTCGTACTTTCTCTTTCAAAAACCATTACTTTAGACTTACTTACATTCATCATTAACTCATTCTTCACGCATACTTCGTTCATAATAGAAACGAGAGATTGCAGATCATCCATACTATTAGAAATCAGCACCGCATCATCAGCATACAACACGCAACATTCTTTCATGTAATGTAATAGAATAAAATAACAAGAACATAAATTAAAAAAAATACTGCGATTTGACTGGTTTACAAAAATATAACTTCCATTTAGGAATAGTGTTGAAATAAGTCTTTGACGCAATCCACAAAATTCGTTAATATTAAATATATCGACATCACCTAAGTATTGGTTTCCCATAGTGTGAAACCGTTGTATTGGGGAGTTTGCAATAGTGTATTTTGTCATGTTGTTATTATAGGTATTCGTAAGTTCATTAGTTACAAAAGTTCGCAACAGTCGAATTTAGAGTTTAGAATCTTGAATAAAAAAGTTAAGTCGTTTATTTTACGCCTGTCTTCCAATGTGTGTATTTTTAGAGTATTTAATAAGAAATGATATTGTAAGTCTTCTAGGGGGATATTTAATTTAAAATTTATTTATATTTTTTCTAAAGTGTGTTGAATTACTACTGTCCTGATTTGCCCGGTTGCCATTTATTCTATATCAACAGTTATTATTATTTTATTCCATATTTTTTGTGAAACCATAATTTTCATATATTTTTTAACAAAATGGCGCTGCAGCGGCCTGAGTTCATTTTGTTCGTGCTATTTATAAGTTTTGAAGTTTTTGGACGTAAGTATTATTATTGTTGCTTATTACGCACTGTACAAAGACTGTACAATTTCTACTTCAAATTAAAGCTAAAAAAATGTCTCTAATTGCACTGCAAAGAACTGAAAATATTGTATTTTGGCAGCTATATGCACATGCGCTACTTTTACGCATGCACAATAGAAGTCAGTAATTTAATCAATAATTAGTTCTGCGAAAAGAACGCAACAAATTCGTACTACAAAAATTGGCTCTGGTCTGAACTTTATGGCGATTCACCCTAAATCCTCATTTGGGCAAAGACATTATTTGAACCAGGCTCCACTTCTATTTAATAGCCTTCCAGATCACATTAAATCGTCAAATTCCTTGTGTATATTTAATAATAATAATAATAATAATAATTGGATAATTTGTAGAGCGCCGTTTTTGTGAAAAATCACCTCAAGGGCGAATTAAGATTGTTAAATTATTTCTGCCATCCGAGGATTTCCAACATATTTTTTCATCTTTGTCCTTTTAAATTGTGGCATAATATTTTGAATAAGTTAATTTTTTCATCCTTTTATTTTTTAATGTGAATTTTTTTTCTCTCTTTCTTTCTTCTCTGTTTTGAAAAAAATAATAGTTTCTTACATTTTTATTGCAATTAAATATCATGGTCACCCTACATGTTTACAGCATTATATTGTAATGAATAGGCTGATAGGTACCATGTAGGTATCCAATTCGCAGAAACGTCAATGTAACAATATTGTTATCTTAATATTTGTTTTTTTTTTTTTTTAATATCTGTACTATTTTAAATCTCTTATAATCTTTGTACTATTTTTTTAATATTTTGTAAAATTATTAACCTCAACACAGGCTTGTCCTAGTGAGGTTAAAAATTATAACTTAAAAAAAAGATACAATGTAAAGAAACGATAAATAAATAAAAATCACCGCAAACTAAATTTTGATTTGTTATTTGTGATGTCTGTGATTCAAATCATGTTTTTTTAATAATTTCTATTCCACTTTTAACAACCGATTCAGTATTATATTGGTATAATTCAATATATTTACTATTATTTTTGTTATTTTTTGTTAAATTCATTTAAAATGTCATATTGTGAATAAAGTTTCACCTTTAATAAAATGTAACGTGAGTTTAATAAAACATTCATACACGGTCGTTTATCAATTGGATAAAATTTTAACCCCGTTTTTTAGTAAGGCTGTTATGCGATGACGTTGTGTTTGTGTCACAGTAATTGGGGCTGAGAAAGGCTTTCAATCCTGTCTCTGTTCTAGGGAGACTTGTAATTCGATAGGAAATTCGCTGCCCCAACCAACACAAATTAATCGGAATGATTTTTGCAATTATCAGGTTTGGTGATTGTTTCGTCTCCTGATGTCTAGTGGGGCCCGCATTTGGGAAAAAAATCGATGAAAATGATTTTTTTTATTTATTTTGAAGAGATGCATTACATTATATGGGAGGAAGCTTTTGACTGTCCAACTAGGAAGGTTTTCCTTTTTAGGACAGTCAAATTAAAAGGTTTAAAATTATCACACATGTACACAAAGACAATAACACAACAGCTACACTACATAATACATAATAATAACATTTATTTTTTGGAATAACTTTATTGAGTAAACAAGTAATATAATTGAGTAAAGGCAAAGGTCCTGGGTTCGAGTCTTAGATGTGACCGTATCCTTTACTAATTTTTCTGTTTCAGATTTTCGTTTAGAAATCGCTAATATTGTCTTCAATAATTAAATAATATTAACACATACCCAGTCACCCATATTGCACATAAAGTGTCTCGATTTGAGAAATGTCTTTTACTGTGTTTGGTTTTGTAATATTTTTTTCTTATATTTAATATTATTCTCAAATATGTATACCTAAACCCTAGTCTATTTCAATAATATTAAACAAGTAACGCTTATGATGGATACTGTAACGCTTTCCGAAATGTTTGCTAAAGAATATCCCAAAAATAAATCAACTTCAAAATATACTTGTTTAAAAACGGTTTTAAAAATATGATTATTTTATTTTAGTTTATATGAAACCGCACAAGAGTTACAACTGCTCCCAATCGTCTGTAGTCGGTGAGACTTTGGAATACCTAATTGGGGTATGTTGTGAGGCTGAAGGTAGGGGGGAGGGGAAGAATATGGGATAGTAGAAGGTTGGATAGTACCTGGCTATTCAAATCTGGTCAACACACACGGCTAAATCCATTTCAAGCAACGTTTCAATTTTTAATGGTGGCTTTGCACCAGGGCGATGCTCAAAGTATTTTCCATTCTGAAACGTCCCGCTAGTATACTATATATTATTTTAAATTAATAAATTGTGAAATAACACAAATTTATTAAATAAAATTTACTTTCGCACATCGGGATTCGAACCCACGACCTTTGGCTTGCAGTCCAAAGCCTTGCCCCTCGACCACGCAGACCGTCTATTGAACTGCAATCACAATCTCGTTTTGGCGTATGGCATTTACAGTGTTAAACCTTGAGACAGCCGTGATGGGAAACCAGTTGAGAATGAACAGAACCAGATGCAAACACTCCACTACATATAATCCAGAACTTGGATAATATGTATGCACTGCACAGTGTATATCAAACGTATTGAATATAACGCTGGCACAATACAGATACGTACACACAAACTCATTTATCCACGGCTGATATAGATACTTCTATACGGTCGGTGGCCGAGTTGACATCGCGTTTGGGTCCCACCCGGGCGTAGTGTGTTCAATTCCTCCACCAAAACACAAGCAACATTTTCAGCTTACTGTGGTGGTAGTAGGAGATTTTCAAATATTGTCAGGTTATTCGTAACCCGGAATGTTTTTCTTTCTTTATTTAATTTTAAATTTAAATTTAAAATAAATTCTTACATTTGTTATAGTACATTTACGAAAATATTATATAAGTGTTAAGTTATGGCCTTGAAAACCGAAACAGCTGTGACAATAACAAAAACCAAAAAATACTTGCAGAACTTAATAATAATATTATTAATTTAATTTACATTGTTTAAAAAAATAAATTGAGTTCTACGAATTAAACATAAGAATAATAAAATAAAAGTATTGTATTTTCGATATATTAATATTGCAATATAGTATTAATTACGCGATCTCACTATTTGCTTTTTTGTTCTAACTTCTATTTTCTATTATTTGCTGTTTTAAACGCTCATAAGAGCTGTTTTTTATATCATTATTATTAAGATATATTTTCACCTTGAAATATATACTTATCTTATGTCTACCCATAAGCATCTGCGTCGTCAAGTTGAGCAAGCTTTGCAATGTTTCTAAGATATGTAGAAAAACTGCTTGGAACACTTTGATTATAAAACGATTATACCTTTTATGCCAAATAACAAATTAATTATACATTATTCTTTTAATATATATTACATATTAATAATTTGTATATTTTTAATTTACTTTCAGCGCTTTTTGTAAATGAATCAGAACCAGCAGAACTGGTTCATCTATTTAAATTTAGTTACATATATTTTTCTTTACATAAGTTTAAACATGTATATGCATAAGTTTAAACATTTAGCATTCAAATACTATATAACTTAAACAGTATCTCAGTTTTTTGTTATTTACACACGTTCCACTAGTATGTACCAACTTTTGCTATTTTACATGCTCATAAGGCTCTTTATTACTTACGCAATTCTAATTTAATGTTATACGTAGTTCGTGTCTATATCTCGTCTATAAGTATCATATCTAAAGCCAAAAGGCGTTAATGATATAAATAAATAAATAAACACTATAAAGTTTATATAAAATAGAAATTTTTATAAAATAAAATACATTTACAAAAATACAAAAGTTGTTAATAGGTTATTATTTAGTCTTCCACGAGATTTTTTTTATTTTTTGTTTTTTTTATTATTTTTTTTATTTGGTAAACTACTTTATTTTTTTATTTTTTTATTTGTTAAGACATACACAGTACAATTAGATATTTTTAGTTATTACATAGTTGTAGTACCTATTACGTATGTCCATAAAATATCATAACGTAATTTCGCCTGAGATTGTTATAAAAGGAAGGAAGTGTGTGGATAATAATAAAAATAATAAATAATAAATTAATTGAAAACAAGAATTATAATAAGCTCACGAATTGTAATTGTCTGTTAATAAATAGGAGTTTTGAAAAATGATGTGAAAATATTTTTGAAATATGTCATGCTAAGAAATTTAATAAGTTAGTTTTGTATGTTAGAAAGGAATCATGAAAGATGTCTAAATGTAGTAATTTTTCGTAATGGGTGTATGTTGTGATTGCGCGAGTAATAACTGAATTGTTTGCTGCATTGGTATTGTTGGCTTCAATATGAAATTATACATTTTAAGTTTTCCAGTAATGTAGGCCTCACTGGGTGGCTTGGCCGTGCTGAGGCCTTCATTTTATAATATGAAAATATAATCTACCTACATAATACATTTAAAGAGAAAATAATACATTTAAAATTAAAAATACATAATAATATATTTAAAATGAAAAAATAATACAGTTAACATACAATCTTGTGTGTTTGTGAGTGATGTGTGTTTATATTGGTTTTGTGTGTTACATGTAGGTTTTGTTTTTATTTTATGCTATGACATTTTGGTAATATTGTCTTTTTTGTTCTTTAATCCATTTTGTAATTTTGTGTGTGAATTTATTTTTATTTTCCTCTATTTTAATTTCAAACTTTACACTGTTGAAAGTTTTTATTGCATGGTATTGGTAGTGTCTTTGTCCAAAGCTTGAATTTACTGTCGGATTTTTTATGTTTTCTTTGTACGCTAGTCTAACTGGTCTGTTAGTGTTATTTTGTGTATGTTGAAATTTATTTATTTTTTCAAAAATGTTGTTTAGTAGTGTTTTAACGTATAATTGGCGTATATCTAGTACATTACATTTACGTATATCTAGATTGCATGTTGTGTTTGAACTTTATGAAACGAGAGTCCAGAATAGTGCATTATTTGCTTGCCATGTGAACAAAAAATATGTTGGTGTGCCATTATGCTACAAAATAAAATAAAAACTGAGAAAGTAAACTGAAAGTGAAAGGGGTAAGCTACTAGCCAATCCACGGTGGATTCGTTGGCATAGCACGGGTACAGATATGTACAGATATATAAAGGATATGTGCTCTCCATACAAGATATGTATACAGACGTAGAAACACAAGTAAGATGCACATCCGGGATGTCACCAACATTTCCAATTAAAGTGGGGGTACACCAAGGATCTGTCCTCAGCCCATTGCTATTCATAATGGTCATGAATTACCAGTCAGAGAGAGTCAAGAAATGAACAGTATTCTCAAGACTATGCTTTTTGCAGATGATGTAGTACTGATAGAAGAAAATCATTGTGATCTACAAAATAGCCTGGAAAGGAGGAGAAAGATCCTGGAGGATAATGGACTAAAAATTAGCAGGAAAAAGACGGAATATTTGTATTTACCATTTGAAGACCCAAATGCTGTAACTCCTTCGATGCAATTGGATGGAGTAACATTAGCCAACTGTGACTCATTTAAGTATCTGGGCTCACTCATCCACAGAGACGGAGGATGTGCAGCAGATGTAAACCATAGGATAGGAGTGGGATGGATGAAATTTAGATCCGTAACAGGAATTTTGTGCGACACGAAAATGCCAATAAAACTTAAAGGAAAGACATACCAGACTATTGTTAGACCCGCGATAATGTATGGCTCCGAATGCTGGACTATGTACAACTCCTACTCTAGGCAACTCGAATCAGCAGAAATGCGAATGCTTAGATGGACGGCAGGAGTATCATTAAAAGATAAAATTAAAAGCTCACGCATTCGTGGTAGCCTGGGTGTCACTGACATAAACAGTAAGCTAGAGGAACGACAGTTAAGATGGTATGGGCACATAAGACGGAGACCACCAGACCACACAGTGAAGCAGGCAATGTCTATAGAGCTTCAAAGACAGTCATCCAGAGGTAGACCAAAGAACTCCTGGATGACCCAATGCTCCAAAATCCTACAAAGAAACGGCCTAGATGAAAGCGACACTCAGAACCGAAGAAGCTATAACCTGAGAACGAGAAGAGCCGACCCCAACAGCCTACCTAGGCAATGAGTTGGGATAGTGCTAGGAAGAAGAAGAAGAAGCACGGGTACAGATATCTTTTGAGATTTTTCTGTACATTAAGGGTTAAACGAGAGTCCAATTAACTGACACAACGTAAATTATCTTGATAAATTATTAGGTGAAATATACCTACCAACTGACAAAATTAATTAATTGACTTCTATAGACTCTTACAGACATTTCAAACTATTTACAGATGTCAAAGTTTAACAATAGCATTACTTCCATTACACGTAACTGTAACTTACTAAATCCAAATTATCCAGGCTTATTTTTTCATAGTCTTGCCAACATCGTAATCCTCTTCAATCACACCACTCTCATTATCCATAAATATACAAAACAGCATACTATAGCCACAATTCTTACTTTCTCTCTAAATATTACTTAATGATTATATATTTCCATTACAACAGTCTTTATGTAAACATTGCATATTACCCTGCAATACCAAAATATTATTTACATACAATTTAATTTGACCCTGAGTACCAGAAAGTCACCACCTACACCAATAAAAATTTCATTGAACTCTGTTATGACAGAACTATGAATAGATACTGTAAAAATTCTCACTACCATTATTATCCTTAAACACCTATGGCACCATTCCTCAAATAATTTCTATCATTTTACCAGGTTCATCCATAAATAAAAAAAACATCATAGCTATAACCACAAGTTAAACTAACCCCTCACACATCAGTACTCATAACCACAACAAGTCATATGTACACCACTTACCCTCAACACCAACGCTTACGTTCCTAACTCTGATTATACATGTAATCCATTCCACCATTATAATTATCTACAAAGTTATAATCAAACAAATAAAGCTCATACTTTCATTGCATTTAATAACCATTACGATTGTAGATCTTCTATTTATACTTACTTGTTTAATTAATGTTATTCTCTCAAGAACTGTAAAATTAACCCTCCATAACAGAGGGTCATCCCTAGCATGGAGGGTGAAATATCACAAAAACCATATGTACCCTCTAAGTCTTGTATTAATAAAATAAAATTAATAAATAAAGTGTGCTGCCTCACCCCTCAGGCCCTCCCCCGGCTTCCAATTCCTGCGCCGCTGCTGACGGTACCCCTGGATTATGCATTCACGTCAGAAAATGCGATAGCCTCAAGAGCCTGCTCAATGGACCAAGGCCCCTGCCTTCGGAGACAATTAGTTACCTGAGGCGATCGATCTGCGGAGCTCCGGCTAAGAATATGCACGTATTCTGCAGTGCGCTGGAGGTAAGCACAAAGGGGAAAGTGTAATAAACAATACTAGCAAATAAAAACTAGCTAAACTTCAGCTGTTCTTTTTGGAAATAACAGAGGGCGTCACTTCCATTTATAACAATCCTAAACTGTACAGTTATTAAGATAATCAATCATCAGTAGGATCTAAATGAAAGGGCATATCGTGAAATAACAGTTTTTTACAAGAGTAAGTTAAATTTGTTAAAATATTTAACATATATTGAACTTATTATAACAAGTATAAGCTTTTGGCATAAATTAAATTCACAATATATGTATGTATTTATTTATTTACTAAAGCTTTTCTAGGCTTTTATATAACAATTATAAGGTAAATTGAAAACAGCAGTGTAACATTAAAAAAAGAATTTAAATAAAGCTGAAAATAAAAATTTACGTATTTTTATTAAAGCAATAATTATTCGCCTAAAACACTCATCCACATTGAAAAATCTCCTGATAAAAGATACATGACGCCAACGGGACTTGAACCCGTGTCCTTTCGATTTCCGGTCGACAGCTCTGACCACTGAGCTATGGAGGCTTATCTCATATCCGCGAAATAATTGAATATATACTAGTGTTTCATTAAACAATTACTGCTTGTTACATTTTTTCACCTGAAAACAACCAACTTTATTTTGCACTCTTAAATAATAAGTTTATGCTTTTTCTTATGTCTTTAAAATGTATTATTATATGTATAATTCATGTAAAAATGTTAATTGTTATTATATATCTTCAATTCACTATGCCTATATAATATTTTACTCCTCCCACTTTCATAATGTATTATATTCTGTCTCCCTCTGTTTTCCTATAAATATGCATCACCTCTGTCTTAGTTTTTAGTTATATTTCACATCCTGATGAAGCTCGACCGTAGCGAAACCGGTAGATGTAATAATAATAAAGTCGTGGTTAATAAACAAAGTGTTTTATTTGATTTAATATTAAAAGTTTACTTGTTAAGTTAAGATCACACTTACTTTAAATTACACTTTAATTTGATATACGAGTAATATCAAGATTAATCTCAAAAATATCAGCGACATTCTAATAATAATTATAAGCTCATTGCCCAGTCTTTATGTATTCTTTCAATAACAGAATTGTAAACGAAGAATTGTGAAAAAATATATACCAACTATTATGATTCGGAGATACACGTAGTGACAGCAAGTTTATACCGTCAAAGCAGTCAAATCTTAAAATAATATATTTTTACAATTAAAGGAGTTCATTTTTTTCGCTTTTTAGATAATTTGGATAAATTGTGTTTACTTCGAAAATTTACATAATTGATTTCATTTATACTCTTAAGAATACCAATTTTATTTTTTTCGATTTGTAAGCCATCATAGTTAAAATGAGGAGACCAAATGTATGAATTATATTCTATTTATTTTTCGGAATAACTTTATTGAGTAAAACCTCAAATTGTAATATTAACAAGAACTAAATGCAATCTAGACAGCGTCTTTTTTAGATAAACTTCTCTTATTTTGTTTTATTTTTAATGTGCGACAATATATTAAATACCTACTACATTGAACGCGATGTATTTAGGCTCATTATGTATAAATGATTTTTTTCTACTTTACTTCTTTAATTCTACACAGGAGGCTCTGAGGAAAATAATTTACCTCAGGGCCTGTATCATCTTGGGGATGCTGCGTGGAACGTTTTTTTTGAGGAGAGGAAGGAGTGAACATGGGTATTGAAGAGACCTATGTTGTAGGCGGAAGGAAATACCTAGATGAATGAACTCAAGAACAATTCGTAGAAGCGACCCGTTCTCATGTGACAACTGTCAACCGTGTTTATACTTTGGGAGTGCGTTTGGCGTGTTTCCCGACTATGCAATGATGCCGAAGGGATCAATAACGCTATTTCCCTGAAGCGTCTTTCAATGTATTACTAGTAAAATAATGACAACAACTTAACTGACGCCTGTGCTCTAAGAATTGCAATCCGTCTGTTAAGAGATGGGAATCTATCAAACAAAGGCTCATTTCTGCATAGAGTCAAGAGTTTTTTTTTCATATATTTTGGGGCTCCAGACCAGACATATTCAACAGTGGGGTGCACCTGCGATGTATACGGAGTCAACACGAACTGACCCTTTGAATACTACTAAAGTATCTGCTGGCCCTGTACAGTACGTAGATCTTTTGAGAGGCTAACTTGACTGTGGCTTTGATGGTGCCCTGGTGAGCTGGTAATATAGAATTACACCAAGTTTATCAACGGAAGGCATGTTGGGAATATTGTTTCCGTTGAAGGAGACTAGATTGTTAATTCGATCCTATTTAGATGTAATCAGACATGATAGATTTTTGAAACATTAAATTCAACTAGGTTATTCTTACCCCAAAAGTTTCTCTGTTTCAAAGCCCTCCGAGCTGTTGGAGTTTGTTTATCCTCTGGGGGCCTGTCAAAATAATCGTAGCTATCGTGGACCGTACAGTCATCTACGTAACAATGATTTGGTTCACGCGACGAGTACACGTGACGTGCAATAAAAATAAAGTCGGAGATAGAACCGATCCCTGTGGGATGCCAGCATTTATTGTATGTGAAGATGAGATGAAACTATCAGCAACCACCTGAATCGACCTTTCCCTCAGAAAGCCGGCAATCCACGTACACAAGGTTGCAGGAAGTCCGTAAGAAGGCAGTTTGTTGGCGAGATTAAAGAGGATGAGACAATCTGTGTTTTTTATAGGAACCATACATAATATTTATAAATTTAACATAATTATAGTTTAGCCTACTGTTTTTATTCACAAAATATTAATAAAACTTAATAGATTGTCATATTGTATTACTTTTTTTACATTCCATTCGTGTTATATCTTTAATACTTATGACAGTCACATAGCCATCAAATTGACTTTAACAATAAAGGTTACATATAAAATTTCTGCCTTTCCCATTGTTTTGCTTGGTTTTATTTCTATTTTTTTTTGCATTATTAGCTTGGATTTTGCATTGCTTCGGGTGTGTGATATGAATACTGTAAAAGTTTAATCCAGATACCTGACGTACAGAAATTCACCAATGGAAGTCAAATCGTCATCAGCGGAAACCATGACCTTGTTTTGTTATTCGCCAGAACTTGCACATATATATGCATGCAACAGACGATATATATGTACATATATATATTTGCACAAGTATATATATAAAAGGCCGATCTCAGACCTACCAAATCTCAGCTCAAGTATCATTTAAAGTGTATCGTATTTTCGTGTCCATCAATCACCGTTTTCATTTTTACATTAACGATACTAATGATAACTTTTGGTTGTATTTTAAGCAAATACAACAAAAAACCTATCGAATGTATTGGATATAATGAACACTCTTTCATCCTTTTTTTGTCAGTCATACAGTTATTAAATTGGCTATAATAATACAATAGAGTTTAAATTTTAAATTTTATAAAACCCATTTAATGGCAATAATAATTTACTAGATTTTTTGCAACGTGTTGCCAATTTTAATTTCAACTTTTTGCGTTATTAGAAATTTTCTCGTAAAGTTTCTCGCCAAGCAACCACCGTTTTCATTTGTGTATACAAGATGTTTCCGACAATTATAATTTTTTTAAATTTCTTAATTTGCAGGATCAAGATTGTTTTAGGCGAATATGACAAAAGAACCGCAATCGATTGTTTTCGATACGGCAGAGAGGCCGACTGTAACTTGGGACCCGTAGTCATCGCGATTGAAGAGATTATCACCCATCCGGAATATCAGCCTCGAGGAACTCTGAAAAATGATATCGCTATCATTCGTCTCGCCAAGGACGCTCTATTCTCAGGTATAATATCAATAATTATTTGAAAGTGTGTTCTTGTTTCTTCTTCTTAAATACACTTAAACTTTTCATGTTTATATTTATCCAAACGTAGGTGATGATGTATTGTATAGTTTGCATGCTACGCATGATTCGATGGCTCTTGAAAATAACCGGATATATTTCCGGCCGCGAATTTCTTCCTTGAATATTGTATATGCCCAGATCTTGGTGGCGGGTGCGTCGGCCCACCTTCTGCGTGGCGGGCCGGTTGGGAGATGCTGGTTGAGGGAGACCCTTTACAACCGGTTACCGCTGTCCGGGCCGCTCGATAGTACAGGGGCCCGACCCTCAGGCTCACGACTAAGGGTGGGCTGCCCCATCAGCGAGTGAAAAAACCCTGCCACTGCTATTGTGCCGGTTTGTGACCGGTGGGAACCCAACAGCAGCGTTTGGGGCGCATTGGATGCCCTCTCCAGCCGGACTATCCCAGCCTATCGCCTAGCACCGCAGTGGGTGGGCTGGAACCAAACGCTCATCACTCCTGGACAGTCTGAACCCCAGATTCCTACCCACCCTCATACCTTTCCTTTCCAGATCTTCCTTTTACTTCATACCCTTAAAAAAAAATTAAAATCGTGAATATATGTACATAAAAAAAACTTAACGTCATTACAGCGGCGAGTAGCAGGCGTCCCCGGTGCGGGCCAAAACTGTCGGTAAATTTTGCCAACATTCGCGGTCTGCACACTAATTTTAATTCTGTTCATCACCATCTTTTGTCCCAACGTCCCAACCTTCTTTTTCTATCCAAAACTCAGATAGCCGAGCCACCAGACTCCTCCTATCTGGACTGCCCGGGCTTTGCCCTTGCAAGCAAGTTCCGACTCAAAGGAGGAGTCTGCCTCTATAGTCGAGCTGACGTCAACTGTGTACGACTATTGAGTCTGAAAAACTCCAGATTCGACGTAATGTGGGTGCGCGTCAATCTTGCCAGTACGGCAAGATTCTACGCATGTCTATACCGCTTACTGAACTATAGCGAATCAGACACTTCCGAGCTCTTCAAACATTTGAGAGATACTATTGATGATCTCTTGCCCTGCTACCCTTCGGCCGAGATTATTATTCTGGGGGACTTCGATGTTCATAACAAACCATGGTTGAAGTTATCAGGCCCAACGAACTCGGCTGGCCGACAGGCGGAATCCTTTGCCATTTGCTACGGATTAGAGCTACTGGTTTAGGAGCCTACAAGGGTTCCTGATGTCCAGACTCACCGTTCCAATCTGTTAGACCTATTCTTAATAACTGTGCCACACGGTTATAAGATTGATGTTACAGCACCTCTGGGATCATCTGACCAATGCCTAGTGACGACACCAATCCCCGTTAGCCTCAGACCAACCAATGAGAGGCTGAGGAGAAAATTGTGGTACTATAGGTCAGCAAATTGGACGGAGGTGCTATTCCGCCGTCGGTTCCTCACTGCGGCTTCTATATGAAATAGCTGAGGATCTGGCATCGGGATGTACTCCACGTTATACGGGGGCTCGATGTTAACAAAGCTAGTGAACCCGATGGAATACCTGCCCTGGTATTGCAGAGGTGTGCTGCGGAAATAGTTCCAGTTTTGACAAAGCTCTTCAAAATGTCCCTGAAGTGTGGCACTGTGCCCTCTGGTAGGAAAAAAGCGGTCATTCACCCTATTCCCAAGAAAAGTGACCGCTCCAACCCGGCCAACTAGCGCCTCATGGCGATCACATCAGTTCTGTCCAAAGTGATGGAACGTGTGATCAACGACAAACTGCTCACATACCTCGAGAAGAACAAAATTATCAACAACCGTCAATACGGATTCCGGCGGAACCGCTCGTGCGGTGATCTTCTCGCGTATGTGTCGCATGTTTGGGGGAGGTGCCTGGAACGTCACAGTGAGACCCAAACGGTCGCACTAGACATATCCAAGGCCTTTGACCGGGTCTTGCACCGAGGGCTTGTCAATAAATTGCCTTCTTACGGACTTCCCGCATCCCTGTGTACGTGGATTGCTGACTTTTTAAGGGATAGGTCGATTCAGGCAGTTGCTGACGGTTTCACCTCTTCCTCACACTCTATAAATGCTGGCGTCCCACAGGGATAGGTGCGCCCATAAGTGCGCCCTACTGTCGAATTCGGTACAGCCATCTCTGGTCCGGAGACTCTGTGCAAAAACGGGCGGTCCGTTTGATAGATTCCCCAATCTTAACAAACGGACTTCAATCTTTAGAGCACAGGCGTTAGGTAGGTATGCTGTCCTTGTTCTATCGGTATTACAATGGAAGATGCTCTGAGGAACTAGCGTCATTGACCCCTTCGGCACCGGTGCGTAGTCGGGATACACGCCAAACGCGCGCCCAACATTTGTGCACGGTTGACATTTGTCACATGAGAACGGGTCGCTTCTACGATTCATCCTTAAGTTCAACAGCTCGGCTGTGGAACGAACTGCCGGTTACTGTGTTTCCTCCCTCCTACAACTTGGGACTCTTCAAGACCCATGTTCACTCCTTCCTCTCCACAAAAAGACCCCCTACACAGCATCCCCAAAGATGACATAGGCCCTGAGAGAAATTATTTTCTTCAGGGCCTCCTGTGTGGAGTTAATATATAAAAAATAAAAAAAATAGCGAAATGGGAACGAACGGGATCTATAAGAGGATGCCACCAGAATAATGAAGGTCCTACCCTGGTTATGTTGTCTTCAAGGTTCCTCTTGGCCAGCACGTAAAGAAACTCACGGCGTGATTGCACTTAACACTTTTAATGCAACCTTACAGCGGCGGGGTAGAAATTGTACTGGCGAACCTTTCCTCTCCTGGTGACAGGGTTACAAGGACGGGTAGGTAGGATATAATAGTTGAAAATATCTATCGGTATATATGCCCAAACAACGCATACAAAATGTCTTTTAGGAAAATGACCACGGATTAGTTCTATATTTTTGGTTATGTTGAGTTTGCGTTGATTTGTATTGTATTTTGTTATGTTGGTGCAAATGAACCAGGATTTGTCTTCGAAAAAGCTGTTTTATATAGATAAAATTAATAATATAGAGATAATATCAGTGCTGGTAAAACAAGGAAGTCTCAGAATTTTTTAATGGTAAATTTTAGTGCTTTATGATGGCATCGATGGCAGTGGAAGAAGCATTAATAATTCCGTATTCTGTGTGTGATTGGCACAGTTAGTAATACACTGATTTCAAAAGTTTTAGGTTAAGGAGTTTGCGTGTTTGTTTGCCAAAGTACATAAATTTACGAATATTATTTATAATACTATGAATATTATATAGTTTTCAATTTAAGTTTGAGTCAAAGGGTTATCCTAATATTCTATATTGTTTACTTGTTCGAGGCAAGGAAAGTCACTACTCCGGTTTATAGATGATGTTTTGCACTCATGTATTTAGAAAGCGAGGTTCATTGGGCTGAGTTAGACAATAGTCTAAGTCGTAAAGAAAGAGGAAAATATTTGGTTATGATGGAGAACAGTAATGTGCTATGATACATGTATTGATGTTGTGTGTTCTTTGAAGACAGTTTGAATTTATTATAGCGATTTCTTTGTCGTTAAATGAGTAATGTTAGTCTTTTGATGTGTTGGTGACTGTGACATCGTTTTGTCTATAATGTTTTGTGGTTTGGCGTTGGGTGTAATTAAGCAAATGTTCTGGAATATAAGAAGGTGTAAGCCAACATTCTCTAAGGAAAATTGATCATGACTTCCAATCAAATTGCCCTGATTAACCCTGCTCTTTCTCCCGCCACGGTCATACGTTGCATGGAAGGTCACGTCTTCATCTTTTCAACGTATCTCCCCCTGCTTCTCGTTTCTTCCTTTCTGCCAGGAACCAAGAGTTTCCACTGTTTCGAGTTCTTAGTTTGGCGAGCAAGGTGTTCAAAGTAACTCAGGATACGTTATGAACTGACTAGCTAGCCTATTTTGGATTCCTAGCTAAGCTGTCCATGAAATTCTGATCATTCTTCTCCAGCAAAACATTTACAGTGCATCTATCGGTATACTATTTCCCGTTTAGTGGTTCCCAAATAATATTTATTTAGGGTAATTGTAGTAAATTTAATATTTCTGTGTACGCACAAAAAGGGCCTAACTGGAAACAAAATGTAGCGCAGTAACAAAGCATCATATTTGCTCATGGCAGAACTTCGATCGGTAGATACATAGCATTACTCGTCAAACGAAGAATATTTTTGAAAACCACCTATTCAAAAAGATTCACTTGACTGAATTTAAAATTTTTGATCTAGTTCGATGTACAAAAATAATTGCCATTAGATAAAGTAGAACCATGACGGAGGAATTTGTAGCCTATGGCGATTTTTGCTGTCAACCTAAATACATTATCTCTACGCACTGGCATCTAGTGGCTTCTTCGGTGTTTCTGGATCAAGACTATTTCATCTTTTATTTATTGTCACAGCAACTGCATTCCTTCACATTTAAGAAAAAAGAATTGGAAAGGATTCCAAAAAAATTAATCCTAAAATTACACTGGTAAATAACGTCAGTGATTCCTATAAACAACTTTCTGTCAGCTATTCCAAAAATTGAACGGTAAAAAGATGTCCATTGACATTATTTTTTTTGTAAGTTTATTGTCTTGTTTTTAATTTTTTTTTTTTTCACAATTACAAGTTTTCAATTTTTCAGATTTCATCAATCTGATCTGCTTACCCAACTCTGCCATTACAGCCGAGTCTAAAGACTTTAGATACATTGCTGGTTGGAGATCTAGTGATGTAAAAAGCCACCATTTCCTTAATAAGGTGTCTCTAGCTAGCTGTCAGACTGCTTACACGAACTCCAAAACTACTGGACTTCTCTGGGACAAGCAGGTGTGCGCAGGAGGAGTGGGTGAACGCGAGAACTAATGCGTAGCAGATTCTGGAGGACCTTTCATGGGCCGTTCGTTTTCGAATGACACTGTCCACTGGGTTGTGTATGGGGTGCTTAGCTTCAGATCATCGCCATGTGATCTCCGCAACGAATCCGCTATATTCACGCAGGTGTTTCCTTACTTGGACTGGATCAAGGCGCAAATTAGAGAATAAAACATAACTCTTGCAGTGATTGGAGATCTCTTCCCATTATATATTATGTATATGACATTCCAATAGGTCTCCCGTAAGTTTCAAAACATTTAAGCACATATTTATTATTATCTTCATTTAAACATATTATTAAATAAAGCATATTTTAACCAGCCATTTTTATTTGTAAAATTCTTTAAGGTCCTTTGAGAATCCCATTTTATTTTCTTTATGTGACACCTCATAGAATTTAGTCTAGTTATTGATTAACGCGTACGTGCACCGGTACAAGGGGAATGATAAAAAATGACTGTTTTTTTTATGGCAATGAGAGGAAGATCTTGGAAGGAAAAATGTAGGAATAAGGGGTAGGTAGGAATCTTGGGGTCAGTGTGTCCAGGAGTGCTGGACGTCTGAGTTCATCCCTCCCACTGCGGTGCAAGGCGATGGGTCGAGAGATTCCTGCTGGCGGGTTAAAAAGATCTCCCAGAACCATCTCTGCCCGCCACACAGTAGTAGGTGCGCAGACGCATCCGCCGCCAAGACCTAGATAATCTTCACCCATAACAATAATACTTAATATTTTTTGCAAAACCCACACACAGATAGCGGTTTAGTGGGTACTTTTGTTTAATATTTTTTTATTGACTGATCATAGCGAAGTCCTGTTTTAACTCGGCCGTTTGGCATTTCATCTGGTTAACTATGATCAATAAAGATTATATTTTGAAATGTGAAATCGTCGTGTTTATTTGGATTTTCTCATTCATTTAGTTTTTCAATATTGTGGCACCAAATATTAATAATACCTCCAACTTCTGACGTTTTCCATACATCTGATGGCAATCTGCCACACATGCGCCTCTAAGCGGCATGAGTTGTGTGCCTTGGTTTTTGCTCATAGATTTCAATAAATTTTATCAGAAATTACATTCTTTATTTTACGTAAATAAATAAAAGATATCGAATTATTTTATAAAATTAGATATCCCTCGTACAACCTACCTTTTTTTGCTCGTACATTTAAAACATATTATAGCGCCTATGAACTATTTTTCTTACATTATCTCCATACAGGAGGCCCCGAGACAAATAATTTTTCTCAGGTCTTATATTATCTTTGGGGATGCTGTGTGGCATCTGATACGTGGGTACTTACATAATGATTTACATCCAACACAGTGGTCAGCTTTGTTTCCTTAGGAAACTTTAAGACGCCAAACTTTGAGTGACAAAGTATGCCGAGCCAAGTCTACTGTGGTAGACACATGAAACCCTCCCTCAGGGATGGCAATAGGGTGCTTATTCACAAGCAGATCTGATGAGTATTAATGAAAGCCAATTTCTCTAATAGGACCAATAACCTCTATTTCCATTATAAGTGGTTTTTACAGAAAAGAAATTTATTAAAACTTACCCCCCATCACAGACCGTATACCGAAACCCTATCTAACTAGCTATGCTGTGGATGGATGGAGACGCCTTCCTTTAAGTCCTTAAGGTCCGCGACTGCTTCAGCGCGGGCGACTAACCCGCCAGCTCCGTCTCTCGTTCAGTCGCAGCCCAGGGACTATCAGTTCCTCTGCAATGGCCTCGGGTTACCATCCATCCTAGTACTCGCGTTGACTGCAAGGCGTGCGTGGTACAGTGCGCAATCCGGCAATCCCGTCCTCAAATATGATACCCATCTGACAAATTGACAATTACTGCCTGCTCCCGTCAGTTATTATGTGCGAAGCGAGTGAGGATTTCCGCCCTTTTTCGTGGATTCCTCTCGAACGGAATCTTGCATCCCGGTGTCCAGTGACACGCGTTTCACTCTCTCGGGTTCAAATTTGAGTTGCGCATTATTCGTATTTACCCGCGATTTGTACATGAACGCAATAATCCGCGTTTCAGGATCGGATGCCTGGATGAAAATATTCGAGCATTTGCTCCGTTCAACTTTTAAAATTCACAAGGGTTATCAACTTGGCACTTTGACATTCCCACAGAGTCCGAGCCCAACTGGGCCCTGTAGGTAAGTGCCGGATCCCGCAAGAATAATTCCTATCGTCCTATGTTGCGCTCATATGTGGCTGTCAAAAAAAACCATAGACAATAATCGAAGTGGTAATCAGTACCTGATTACCTAATTGTTATGTTCAAATGAAATATTTTCATGCTGAAGGTTTTCTAAATCAAAGGAAGGATAGGAAAATCTGAGAAAGAAACAGGTATGAGGGGTGGGTAGGAATCTGGGAGTCAATGTGTCCAGGAGTTTTTAATGAATCCATCACTCCCAAGACGTGAAAGACAATGGGTCGAGAGAGAGTCCGGCTGGAGAGGTAGAAATTTCTCCATCAACCAGTCTTTCTCTATCAGCAGGTGGGCAAATGCATCCGCTGCCAAGACCTAGACAAACCTCACCCCATGAACCTGTGCACCCCTGCTAAGTTAACAAACGTAGCGGACCACTTAGGGAGGCTTATGGCAGTGGTGTTTCCTCCCGAATTGGGAGGTTTGAAAGTCTTCAATTTGTCTTTGGTGGTTTAGAATGGTAATAAAATACTTATAGATTTTTTACAAGAAGGTAAAAATATATTTTATATTATGAATGTATTGAAAAATGGTATTTCCATATAAATAAAAATCTAACTGTTCGTTTGTTCACAATCTTAAATCTCCGAAAGTTTTGCCATGAAAGCTTTGAAATTTTGACGAAAACTGGCGTTCGAATACGCTTGTGTTTTTATATACCTGTATTGTATAAATATCACCTGAGAGAGGCAAAAGATTTTTTTTTTTAAATAGTGCAATCTCTTAGATAAACATGTTTTTTTAAATCAGCGCTATCCGTAGAACGTAAAAGCAACACGCGCTATTGTTTTTATATCCGCACAGAAACACTGAGCCACAGCAACGGAGGGGTACAGCTAGTTTATTAATATTATATATCTTTGTATTTAAACTAACTAACTTACTATATTCGATAGTTGGAAACATAATTATAACAGTTATACAATAAATAATAACAATTATAACAAATTCTGTATTTCCTCCTTCATATAACTCTCTTCAACACCCGCTTTGATAAAACGTTTCCTACAGACCCTACCTTAACCCGCATGTTAAGATTTCAGGTACTGAAATCTTAATATTGGTGCTTGTCACCCTAATGGGTGTGGCAACATTTATTTTGTGTTAGCGATTGCCGGGGCAATTTCGTATTGCCACGGATTTTTAATCCTTCTTCTCTTGTTACCATCCGTCTTGGGCGGGTCGTTTTTGACAAAACGGCAGAGCTGCCAGGTTTTCACTTACATGTGGGTTATAAAACCGCGGAGAGAGATAGCAATATTGGGCTCACCGTACATGAGCTGCCCTACGGGTCTTTTTTATTGTTTTAAATAAAGACCAATATTCAAGAGCTGGAGTTATTATTGAAGAGTTACTTCAGTCACCCTTCCCTTTGGAATCTGGTGGTACCACGCCGGATTGCTCTGTTAGGAGAGTGAAGTTAAGGTTGCACAACCGGGTTGCGATATAGCTCCCCTGCCCTTAAACTACACAGACAGGGGCGCTCCTGTGAAGTGTCACATAAAAAAAAGTGTTTTGAACATCAACATTTTTGATAATTATAACATTAACTTGAACACAGAATGCTACATGGAAGTAACACATCTTTGCTGAATTAACTTTAAAAAAATTATTATTATTTTAATAGTTTAATCCACGTTTTACGTAAATAAGATCATTTATATGCTAGGATTTAACTAAATCATTTCACCAAATACAACCTGTCCACGATTTTTTGCACCTTGAAAAATGACTTGGGAGTGTTTTTGTTGTTTGTTCTTAAGCTGACCACGGAATCCACTTCTTTCCATATTTATATATTATTTTTATAAAAATTGATCAAAATACAAATCAGAAAGAGCAAAAGACCGTCACCAAATACTAAATAAATTTAATTTGTCGCCATTGAAAGCAATGTTACATGCTACACAAGCTTCCTCTAGCAGATAGAGATGTTAAAATTGCCACTATTTCATTGGGGTTTGACGTTTTATTAAAATTATAGGGTATTGGTGTTACATACCTGCTTAAAAAATGTTTGAAAAACGAAATATCATTCAGACAAGCACATCGGCTTTTAAAAATAATTAAACTTATTTGGCAGACATTTCTCTTCTCAGAAAATCGCTTAAAATTCTAGGCAAATAATTAGATTTACAGTATCTATGATCCCGATTGAAAGCCTGATGAATTTTAAATAAGGTTTAAATCCAATCAAAGGTCATTTCATCACTATCGCAGTTCACAGCCTCTTCCATTTAACCATCCCTACTTTGCAATCTCCATGGGTTTTCACTAATCTATCTTAGTATTTCACCACCAGATTTATGAAATCGAATAATTTTTTTTTTAAAACACTTTTATTTATGCTATGTTAAAATCTATGGCACCTCTAATTAGGGTAAATTGTGAGGGTTGAGAGAGACCGAGGAAGAGAAGGAGATTAGTGAGAGGAAGGTTGGGAAGTACCTGGCTATTTAGATTTGGTGATCAAATACTAATACTAATAGGCTAATTTATTCGGATTTGAGAACAACTCATGTGGTCTCATAGTAAAAGTGGCTGTATAATATTAACCAAACGGTTTTAGAAAAATATACCACTAATATACATCACAACTTTCCATTAAAATTAATATAGAAATTAACCACTTCAAAAAATAAAATGTACTCCTCTTTGAAAACAAAAATAATTCGAACGTAATTCGAGAAAATATTAAGAAACTTTATTATGAAACGATGATTTTTTTAGTAATTATTTTTATGGAAACGATAAAAAGGCGAAGAGAAGGTAAAGTTTTTAATTCATTAGTCTAAAAAAATCAGTAATAAGTAAGTAATTTTAGTCCAGTGCTTAGAGGAAAAAAACAATTGTTTTCGCATACAAACAATTTTAAAAAAATTACCTTAAAACTACCTTAAACTTTGGAATGTCAAAAAAGTTATTTATCTTCTTACTTGAAGTATCGTGTAGAATTCGATTAGTATTCTCAACTAGTACTAGTCCCAACTGCTCCAAACCGTCTGGATTCAATGAGACTATGTCATCCCCGATTGGGGTATGTTGTGAAGCTGAAGGTATTGGGTAGGGGAATGAGATGGGGAAAATGACGAAGGGGGTATACTTGGCTATTCAGATCTGGTCAAAAAACACAGCTAAAGCCATTTCAAGCAACGTTTTAATTCTGAATGGTGGATTTACACCCGGGCGATACTGAAAGTATCTTCCACTCTGGAACACAAACACAAATTAATAAAATTAATTTACTTGCGGGATTCGAACCTGCGACCTTCGGCTTGCTAGTAGAAGAGGCCGTTGATTGAATAAGGTCGATGAATAAATAGTTCATACGTATACATTTCAAATTTTGCAAATGCTTAGTTGGTATTATAGTCACAATTTGATTTCAAACACTATGTTTTCCCCTTTTGACTGTTTAATTCTTTATTTGCTGGTTGGGGGCTTCTCAATGTTCTGTAAGAGTGTCGTGGAGATGGGATCCAAATTCGTTTGTAGCTCTTAAGATCGGATCCGTTTTACTAATTGTTTTGTGTTTAATTCATAAAACTTTATCTTTTTTTTAAAAATTGAATGTTAATTAAATTTAATACTTCATGTAAGTAATTAATAAAATATATATATTTTAATTAAGTAATAAACTTGATGTCATTAAGCTCTCCAAGTACTATACTTTGTATACGACTTATTTGTATGATTCAATTTACCCTCTCCCAATTTCACTTTTGATGATGTCTAAAATGATTTAATACTGATTAAACCGATTTACTGAGAAAGTAATCGTGACAATAGAACTGTTTTCGCGACACAACAAATGCTTTCAAAAATATTCACTGTTAAGTTAAACGGGGAATATTGCGAAAAAATCGACTTAATTCCCTATCGTACCACCAACTCAGCATTAATTGAGTTTCCTATTGCAAAAAAAAGTTTCTAAATTCTTGCTAAAGTGTTCAAACTTATCGACACGACTATAACCTCAGTAATTTATATGGGATTTGATCCCCACGGTCTCAACTAAGGCCTTTTTAACAAACCATCGACTAAACCCGGCCTATTGACAAAGAAAATGACCCTAAACCAATATTGATTTCTTTTTTATTTCTTTTTCGGAATAACTTTATTGAGTAAAACCTCAAATTGTAATATTTTAATATTGAAGACAATATTAGTGATTTTTGAGGTTTTACTCAATAAAGTTATTCCGAAAAATAAATATTCATTCTAGACTTGCAGAAAAGTCAACAGATGTCGCACATTAAAAATAAAAAAAACAAGATAGGTTTATCTAAAAAGACGCTGTCTGGATTGCATTTAGTTCGGGTTGAATCTTGCGATCATACATAAAGATAGTTGCCAATAAAAATGTGCGGTGAAGAAAAAATGAAGACAATGTTAGTAGTTCTTATTCGAAGTATGATACAGTTAAAAGTGACCGAGGGGAATAGGGTCCCATTAGCTCAGTTGGTAGAGCACTGTCCCGGAAAGAAGGGTTCTGGGTTCGAGTCCCAGATGTGACCGTTTCCTTTTCTGATTTTTCTGTTTCAGATTTTCGTTTAGGAATCACTAATATTGTCGTCAATTTTCAATATTGATTTCATTCACGTGTACATTCACGAAAAAACGAGCGCATTTTGTTGAAATACGAAAAGGGCACTGGACATTGCATTTTGCCTTTTTTGTTGGTTTACTTAAAAATAAATAATGAATAATGAAACAGGACAAGACTCGAAAAATAAAAAGGTAACGGTCCAACAGGAAATAAATAAAAATAAAAAGGTAACGGTCCAACAGGAAATAAATAAAAATAAAAAGGTAACGGTCCAACAGGAAATAAATAAAAATAAAAAGGTAACGGTCCAACAGGAAATAAATAAAAATAAAAAAGTAACGGTCCAACAGGAAATAAATAAAAATAAAAAAGTAACGGTCCAACAGGAAATAAATAAAAATAAAAAGGTAACGGTCCAACAGGAAATAAATAAAAATAAAAAGGTAACGGTCCAACAGAAAATAAATAAAAATAAAATACTTTTATCCAAGACACCATATATGTTACAAAACAATTTTTAGAACTTTGTAGTCATTCATAAAGACAGCTGCCAAAAATATAAGAGAAAAATATTTGCAATATAATATTATTAATTCTGATATAATGATATTACGTATTTGAATATGTACCTATCTATGTTATACACAGAAGTAATAAATTTGAATAAATAATTTACAAGAAACAAGAGTTTGTTTTACTTGCCACAAATTATCTTAATGTTATGAGTTAATAACAAGTTCAGGGGCCCTACTCTGTATCTTTCGGGTTAACAAACCGGAAAGTTCGTGGTTTAACCTTATATAATATGACGTATTAGGTCCCAATTGCCGAGTGGTTAGAGGCGTTAATACGGATAAGACAGAGATCCTGTGTTCGATTTTTTGTGCATTGTTCCGTTTGATGTTTCGTTTAGATTTATAAGTATTATCTTCTTATTCAATAATATATGTGTAGTTATAAATATTATATGTATTTTTCTATAATCTTTTTAAAATTTAAAACATAAAAAGTGATTGTAAGGGCCTCGTCGTGCTAAATTTAAATTTTTGAAAGGTATTTGGAGCCATTATTTAAATTCACTTGAATTATATATCCGTAGTTTTGGCTCATATAAATTCACGGCGAGTCCGAGCACGGGGTGGGTCCAAAAATAGAAGGAATTTAAAGCAGCAATCGTACATTTTTAACTACCGTTTGCAGAGTAGATGGATGAACATGTAGACGCCCAATGGTACTATCCCATCTGCATAACCAGACCTCGGATTATATGAATTAGCATAATATAAGCATATTGCATTTTTCACCATTGTTTGTGCAAATTTGAGCCAAATCATTCTGTATTCATTCATTCTTCAAAATTGAGCTGAAAAACATGATCTTCTAGGCTTTGCGGTAATTCTGTATTCATCACCATTTGATTTTCTCTTAACCAATGCAGAAAATCAAATACAAGCAGAACCAATGATAGATTGGGAATAAATATCCAGAGAAGCCGGACACACGCGCTTTATAGGCAATTTTTAATTTTTTTTATTATTATCAGTTTGATAACAATGAAAAACAACCATATATTTTAGTAACCAAAATTGTAAAATGTTGTATTTTAATAGATATTTCGTTTAAAATGCAGATAATTTGAAGTTTTTTCTTCACGTCGTGTTCTGATAAAATAATATTATTTTTTTTGGGCTATTTTTTTTCTAACTAAGCCAAAACTAAGAACCTGAGAACCTTGTATTGGTTTGTATGTTCATAATGTATGCAAAAATAAGAAAAATAATGCTAATTTTAAAATTTTCACGCTAGTAACAATGGCTGCCAAGTGGAAAATCAATTATAATTTTTATGAAATTATTATCAAAATGCATATTTTTTCATCTCCGGTGACTAAAAAAGTTTTCTCATCGTTATTAAACTGACTTTTTTCAATTATCTGTGCGTGTTAACCGGTTCCAGAGTATCTGGGTATATACCTAGATTGGTCTTGCGGTCAGGAAGATAGAATAACTGGAGAAGCAGTAAACTAAAACTTATTTTTGTTGTTTGTTTTTGGGGTGTTATGCCGTGTTGCGCTAACTCCTTCTTTAGCCGACGTTTCGGACAGCGTTGCAGTGTCCATCATCAGGGCAGATCCGGTAGATCCGAAGATGATCTACCGGATCTGCCCTGATGATGGACACTGCAACGCTGCCCAAAACGTCGGCTAAAGAAGGAGTTAGCGCAACACGGCATAACACCCCAAAAACAAACAACAAAAATGCTTTTGGCCTTGAGAATCTAAAAACTTACCTAACTAAAACTTAGTTAACTTAAAATTAAACATAGTGGAAAAGATAGACCTCTGTGGGAATTCTCGCATAGATTTTGCTCTGCAAGTGAGTGATAATGAATTTGTTTGTTTGTTTTTGAATCTTTATTTAGATGTATGCAAATTTTTTCATACATCTAGTAGGAAAATATAAAAAATACAAAAAATAACAATTACATTTTAAGAGAAAAAGATAAATACACAAAATTATATTATATAAGATATCTAGGTAACTAAAATAATATTAGTACAGTCATCTTTGCATTGATCAGCTGGATTCATCCGAATTATATCGTTTGACAAAAGAGGGCACAATTATTCCTGTTTGGTCGATTTAAGACTAAAAGATTAAAATATTTTTGTCACAATGATGTGGCAGTACTTTTGGAATTACAATGTGCTAATTCAATCTTTTTGGAATTACAATGTGCTGGCAATCTTCATAGACTTACAAAAGGCTTTTGACACAATAGATCACAAAATACTTTTTTCAAAACTTTCAAAAATTGGTATGTCATGTACAACACTAAACTTACTAAAAAGCTATATGACGGAGCGTACACAGAGCGTCCGAATTAACAAGAGAAAAAGCAAACCTCTCCTAATCAACCATGGAGTACCACAAGGAAGCGTACTAGGTCCGATATTATTTTTAATATACATTAATGATATCTGTAACCTAGAAACAAGAGGAAAAATCATAAGTTTTGCTGATGACACAGTAATTTTATTTAAAGAAAAAGATTGGATAAATACCTACAAAGAAGCTGAACACGGACTTGGTCTCCTGCACAACTGGCTTAAAAGAAACTCCCTGACGCTTAATGTCAATAAAACAAAATATCTGACATTTTCTAAAACAGCCAGAGGGCAGCCGTCAGAGGACCTTAATCTCAAATTACATTCATGCCAAGGAATTTATCAAAAAAATCAAGGCTTATCATGCCTCTGTCCCACTACAGCACACTCCAAAAGCATCAAATATCTTGGAATTGAAATTGATGATAGTCTCCGTTGGAACTCACATATAGATGTAATTACAAAAAAACTAACCAGGTACATATACTTCTTTAGAAACATTCGCAATATCCTCAATATAAACGATATTAAAAAAGTATACTATGCTTTGTGTCAATCACAAATAGAGTACGGAATAACTGGATGGGGGTCTGCCTTGAGCACTCACACAGAGCGGCTCAATATAGCACAAAAAGGAGTATTAAAGACTATACTGAAAGTTCCGCTTAGAACTCCGACAGAAGAAATATTCAAAAACTTCAATGTTTACAATGTACAGAAACTATATTCAAAAAATATTTTATTTAAACTGAAAAAAAACATATCCGAATACTCCACTGCCCAACATAAATACACAACCAGGGCAAAAAGCGAAAATATCCTGATTACTCCCAGTTTGAACACATCCTTTGGGCAGAGAAATAATAAATTCCATGCTATAAAATTGTTCAATGCTCTACCAAATGAAACCAAAAAAATAAACGAAATGAGTATATTTAAAACAAAAGTCAAAACATGGCTTAGAGATCAAAGTAATAATCAACTTACAAACATTATGAAGAAAATGTAAAGACAATTCAAAACAAAATAAAAATTTAAGAAAAACTACAGGCCGCCTCAGAACAGGAAACCCTAGTGAGGAGGACAGTGAAAAAAATACAAAAAATATACTTATATTATACTTTAAACCTACATAATGTACAAATTTTGCTATTGATATTAATAAAAAAAATAAAATATTATTCTAAATTCTACTCTCTTGAGAGCTGGTCGTGACAGATTATAATTTCATGGTGCGAATGCAAGTTTTATTGTGCCGATTGCCGTCCGCTGCCGAATTTGAAGATTAAGGAATCGCTGTTACTCAATGCGAGTGATATATTTGGTGAGTCCTCTGTTTTTCATTTTTTTGGTGGCTGGATTATAATTTGTTAACTTTCCTGCAGAGTGAATTTTGTAATCAACCCATTTTTTCATAGGGAATTTATTATTATTACCTGATGGTCTGTGTGACTTACGAGCCAGATCATCATCAATAACCTACGACGACGTAGGTTATTCTATCAACAGTTATCTCGTCATTTTGAACAGAGACTTACTGTAACGACCGTGCGACTGACGTCTAGTATGAAAGAGAAGACATGAGAGAGCCAGAACAATAAAATAGGTTAACCAACCGACCGTACAGTGACCGTACGTTCTTCATCACCTGTTGCCATGATATAATTACATTGTGCTAATTATAATAAATTACTGATATTACGTTAATTATTGACTATCCACAAATAATAATTCCATAAAGAAATCAAAGAGCAAGTCATGTCTAATTACGTCTCAAAGGGATCGAAATGACAATCTAGTCCGTTTCAACGGAAGCAATCTTCCCAACAGGCCACCCATCGATATCATTGGCGTATCACTAAGTGACCAACTAAGGCACGGGGGCTCCATCGAAGGCAGAGTTATGTTAGTATTTCAAAAGCTGAGCGTACTGGGCCATACAGGGCCCACATAAACTTTAATAATGGATCAAAAGCCGAGCGTACATACTATATTACATACTTTAATAGTGCACCAATGCTAAACCTGTACAAATGGCAAATGCGCCCCATAGTTGAATTAGGTTGCCATGTCTAGTCTGGAGCCCCAAAATACCTTAAAAAATACTCGGTCCGTTTAATAGATTCTCTTTTCTTAACAAACGGATTGCAATATTTGGAGCACAGGGCGTTGGGTGGAAATGCTGCCTTTGTTCTGTCGGTATTTCAATAGACGATTCTCCAAGGAACTTGCGACATTGATTCCTACACTTCTCACAGTCGGGTAACACGCCAAACACGCGCCCTACATTTGCACACAGTTGACATTTGTCAAGTGAAAACGGGTTGTTTATACCACTCGTTTTGAGTTCAACAGCTCAGCAGAGGAATGCTTTCCACAGCCTGGCAGCATTATGAAGAGGTGTAACCCTCTGTATTAAGCTCCAAAAAGAGATTTGACCGACATTGCCTCTGTAACTGGAGGTTACTGGTTTAAACATTTTATTCAATTTCCTCTACTTAGCCTCCCACAAACGTCTCCAAACCACCCAAAATAATTATCTCAATACACAGGAAAAAATAATTCTGTTAAAAAATGATAGCGTGCCAATTTCCTGAAAAAATATGAGTCATTCAAAATATATGGAGATTACGCATTATTTTCTTAAAAAATATCTTGACAGACATGACATATCTAGTAGACATGTGACGTAAAACATTCGCTTTTAATAATAAATTATACTTTATTAGAAATTCAATCGGTAAAGGCTTTCAGTCCTGTTTTTCCGAAGGCCTGTTTCCTATTCCTGTTCCTGTTTTTTTAATAGAAAACGAAAAATTTGACCAAATTTTTATAATTAACAGTATTTTTTATCAGTAAGTTTTTTTCGTGTAATTCAGGTAAATTCTTACAAACTCGTTTTTGAAAATGATTCTTAAAATAAATGTTAATTTATTTTAAAGGCTTTCGATATTTCGCTTTACCTAAATTTTAAATTTCTCAGTAAAAATTACAGCCCTGAATCCTGTCATCGGTTCAAACGGATGTCACAAACAAACCCACCCAAGGCATCGGCCAAAGAATCAAAAAATAGGTTCCTTCCTGGAATTCCAAAATCATTTATTTTAGTAAATGGAAATTAAAATGTTAAGATTTTAATAGAATGCGTAAAGATAGCGAAATTGTATATATTTTTCATGATTTTTTTTCTCAAATGTGAATAATTGGATATATATATTTCATGTTTTTTTTTTAAGTGTTTAATTTATTAAAAAAAAATTCCAAAAAACAAGTCACAAATTTTATAATTTATTTAGAGTGTAGATCATCGAATACGTAATATTTTTACACAAATTGTGATAGCGTGGCCGTTGAAAAGTAGTTGTAATCAAGGTTGCAACTTAAAATGCCGATGCATCAAAGGAATTACTGTCACAAAATATTTTTTATTCGAATCACGTTAAATTTTTATTGCTGTGCAGTTCGATCTGGACTTGTGTGTTGCTGCGAGTTTTTTTTAAATGAATACTATTTAAATACTAGTACAAGAGGCAAGAAAAACAAAGAAGAGCAAAGAAGAGCTAAAAATAGGAGATTCAGAAAAAAATAGAAGAAGGGCAGAGAAGAGGCAAGAAGAAGAAAGACACAAAAAAAAAGAAAAAAATCAACTAACTCAATCAATTCCTGCCCATCCTAAATACCAATATTGGCTTATTAGGTTGCCGTTTGCCATTTGCCATTGCCAATTCTGGTCGATTAAACTCCAATCTCCTTTCCATCCTAAGAGCACGTATCCCAAGTCCTGCAAATCAGTATCCACTGGTGGACAGGAGTGCTCCTTGTTGGGGTGGTGGTACAATCTTTTTTTACAAACTGTTTTTTTTTAATTGACCGCCAAAAAATCCTTTATTTGTATCAGTGGAACCGAAGGGAGTAAGCAAATTTCTCAAATTCAGAAATTTTCAAAGAAGAAAAATTATCTCGAAATCCGTGATTTTTTTTTTTAATTTTGGGAGTCCCCCACCCATCCATAGTTTAAAGGTTATCCACTGCTTACGGGACATCCTGTGCAAGGGAATGTTTTATGTATATAAAAAATGCAACAATCGTCACATCAGAGCATTACTCGTATTTTCGTATTTTAAGATTTCATGTCAGTTTCGGTTCGCAAGATTTTTCCTAAACGACTGGCAAGGAAATGTTTTATAGCATATTGTTTCTGCTATATTTAACCATGGAAAAAAGCTTACCAATAGCTAGCACTAGTATGAATGATACTTATTTTTGTGGTTGAAAAAATATCGACTATGTAAGACTTTTTTGCGAAACTTTTAAAACACGAACACTCTCCACTAATCTCCTTAATGTATTCAAGAATAACACCGGGAAATAAATTAACTTTCCCCGGAGCGCAACTTTCCAGCGATATCGTTTTATTTAATGTACTTCAAGCCAAAAAGAGGATATTTTGAGAACGGGCCATTTTGAGGAAAAAATCAGAAAACGGGTCCGTTTAGAGGCTACGGACAAGCAGTGGTAATTCCTCGTTAATAACGAACCATTAGAAAGGCTTTATATTATTCCCTAAACCCGTAAAAGGTTTTCAGTCTGAAAGCTCTTCATTACGCGACGTACGAGGAACATTTTTAGGGTGACGCTTAATCCTCCTAGAAAACCTTTTCACTTTGTAGTTTCTATTTTAATTTATTGATTTTAAAGGTCGTCACATATTCTTTGAATCCATTGTTTTAGTGATTTAAAAAAAAACTTAATGCATCGATTTGAATTTTACTTTTGTTTTGGGAATGAAAGAATGAAAATCTTAAAAGTGGAAATCGACCAACTTTCCGATATCTGCTAAAGCTGAGAGAGATTCTCGTTATCAATGACAATGCATTCTGGCAACTTTTAATGGCAATCACGTACATATTCGCATTTCTCTGAAATCGGTTGACATCACAGAAGTTAATACAAAATAAATGTCAATCCTACCCGATTATACTTTAGTTCTTACTTATCTTAAGCACACAGCAGAAAACCTACACTTAGCGGAAAAATAATGACCTCTGACATTTTAAACTTTTAATTTCGCAACGAATTTTTTTAACATTATATATTTTCCAAATATCTTATTAACTAATTAAAATATGAAACAATATTATGTTATTCATTTTTTGTAAACATTTTTAAAGACGAATTAACTTCTAAGTAAATAATTTGACCTGAATGAAATTTGAAATAACTGTTTCCAATTAATAATTAATCATCATTTACTTTTTGTTTTTTTATTCTCGTTTCGTCTAAACCGCTTCATGTTGTTCACTCAAAAGTATCATTTTCTTTTCACTACGTTGTGCTAGTTACATTGTGTCAATATGATCTTATGGTGACCGGATAAATCATCACAATGATAATTCATCACATTTTTTAAAAGTTAAACTTTATTAACTGGGTTAAGTAGGTTAGGTTAAAAAAAAAATCATAGTTTCTAATGACTTTATATCACTTTGTCAAAGTGTGTTGAATTGTCACTGTGTTGTCATGGAACCGATATTATGATGTTTAATTCAATTAAACTTAGAGTTTCAAGGAGAATGCCGTGTTTTTATTTATGAAGGCGATGCACTACGTCGTGTAATATTATAAATTGAGCCGCTATCAATAACAACCCTTACGTAGATGGCGATAAGATTTAAATTCCCGCTTAACACCATCCGCCTGTTTTGATTTATGCAAGAAAAAAACATGGCCAAAGAGTGCCTTTTATTTTATTTTGTGGATGTTCAGGAATAAATATTAAATTTTTTTTCGATCATTTTATAAATAACTTAATTTTCCACATTATACAATAAAATCATAACCGAAAATGGGTTCGTAAGTGGGAGATTTTGAACTTTAAAGCAATTTTAAAAGGCCTTATACATTATTTTTTTTCTGGGCTTATAAAAAGATTTATCTAAAAATTACTCGATTATTTCAAAGGCCAAGATGTATTCTTTTCGCAGTTTTTAATTCAAGCATCTGAAACATTTCTAGGCGACCAAATTTTCAAACCAAAAACACATGATTTTGCATTACTATGTATGGCATCGCCTGAAGGCAGAAGGGAATGGGACGTTTCTACGCCACCGGTTCTTTGCCGCCAGTTCATCGCCGCCGTTTCTACGCCGGGACGATTCTGCACTACCGTTTCTACGCCAGCCGATTCTACGCCGCATTCAAATTAAATTAACAATTACAATTAAACTTTATTGTTTAAACACATACCTACATACAGTCATAGAAAATAAAGTAGACAGTACAAAAATTATCGAATCATTTAAAAAGTAGCATTAACATTTATTTTAATTTAAAAGAATAAAAGAATTTCCGAATTGAAATTTTGTACATGCAAGTTAAAATCGCCGGGATCATCTTAATGACCCATTGACAAAGCAGGTAAGCATGACAAAGCAGGTAATCAGAAGTTTTAATCCGGGTTATCTTAATGATGTTATGGTTAGGCTAGGTTAGGTTAGGTTTTAACAATAAAGTTTAATTGTAATTGTCAATTTAATTTGAATGCGGCGTAGAATCGGCTGGCGTAGAAACGGCCAGTGCAGAACCGTCCCGGCGTAGAAACGGCGGCGATGAACTGGCGGCGAAGAACCGGCGGCGTAGAAACGTCCTAGACCCAAGGCAGAATAACACAGGTTTTCCTAGTGAGGGCTTTCCAGGGACCAGATTCAATTACGTTACTAACCTGGCCAGATGCCGATCGTGTAGAACTATGAACTGCATATGAACTGCTAAAATGTCATCCTATTTCAGAGAAATGCGTAAATGTTCACGTGTGTGTGTTGTATATGACACTAAAAATTGAGAATTCGCATCGACGATAACTCTATCTACCGAGTTGAAACTCGATCGGATGTTGGGAAGTGGGTTTATTTCCCTGCCATGATTTGCATTCATTCATTACCGAGAACAAAACTGAAATTTAAATAGATGTTCTTCAATAATTTCATAATCACTTTGTTGCGTTATTTTAATTTTAATAAGGAATTGACTTTGTACTCACCACTATTTTATCTAAATAAATCGTCGTTAGTTTCGACTTCTTTTATACTTCTAAAAACTTATTTAATATTGTACTAAGTTGCAACAGACAATAATCATACAAATTGTAAGTATCAAATACCTACTTGCTAATAGTGTATTTACGTTTATACTGTGAATACTCCTTGCAAATACATTGAAACTTGTATTACATACCGCACACAAGAGAAGTTCACAAAATCATCTCTCAAGGCCTAAGGGACCTAGGAAGTAGCCGTTGCATTGTATTATGATTGGAGTACTTATTATTTTTTTATCTTTATTAAATAATTAATCAATTTACAGGGTATAATCATTAATGTTAACAAAAATAATTGATGAAATTTGTTTTGTGTCTAGAAGAAATGTTCTAACTGATATGTTTGTGAAATGTTAAATTTCTGTTTGTACTGCATCATACTGACATGTTCTTCTTTATGTGTAACATATATATGGTGTTCTTATACATATACATTTCACATATATACATTTACGTGAAATGTATATGCATAGCATCTATATAAACTGCTTGCTTCAGATGTCTTATAGTGTTGGCTAACGGATGTATTATTTTAATGAAAAATTTTATTTTTAATTGTCAAGTCTCTGACAGCCCTGAATTGTTGAAGCTATTTTGCCATACCCTCCGGCCGTAGTGGCCAAGTGGAGATAAATTTGATTGTAACAATAAACTCACTACTATTTGCGCTATTATAATATTTTGCTATATTATATCTGTTGGTAAGTCACCTTTTCTGTATATTTTATCCTGTTTAAATGAAGTGTTTTCTATTATTATAGCATTCTATGCCTTAAGAAAATTTCAGCTGTATCACATTCAATGTCGTTTTGTATACATATTGTTGTGTTCTTAAATGTAATACTAATATTCGCCTATGTACCACTTTGTATTTATAATCTCATGTATCACACTATTGTAAAAGCCTTTTATGGCGTTTAATAAATAAATAAATAAGAGTGGCGAGTATCAAAATGAAGAATATTTATGTTTGTAGATATTATTATTTCTAAATATTGGTCACCGCAGATTTTTGCAGAAATTTTATAAAACCATGCGGTGTGAAATGTCGGATTCCCTGGAGGTTTTCAATGCAAGCTACTCGTATTATAAATGTAACTCCGTAGCCTTTATTTCATTATTTATTCCGTAATTGTGAAATTTATGACATTTTGTACGAAATTTAAGACTATAGTGATAAACTGAAGGAAAAATTGTTGTTTTTTTCTTCAATATTTGCTTAACCGGTATTGGCGATAGAAGTGACTATAGATATACAAGTATGTTTGTTTGAAAATATGATTTAAGATTTTCACGGCCAAAAGTATTTTTGTTATTTGTTTTTGGGGTATTATGCCGTGTTGCGCTAACTCCTTCTTTAGCCAACGTTTCGGACAGCATTGCAGTGTCCATCATCAGGGCAGATGTCTTATTTATAATATATTTAAATAAGACATCTGCCCTGATGATGGACACTGCAATGCTGTCCGAAACGTGGGCTAAAGAAGGAGTTAGCGCAACACGGCATAATACCCCAAAAACAAATAACAAAAAAAAAATGTTTGTTTGAAGTTTACATTAGAGCTATAAAGTCATGAAATGTGCATATTTTTGCTAAGCTGTGATTGAAAAAATATATATATCAGGTTTTTATTAGAAAACGGTTTTAATTATTTATTTATCAATTAGTGTATTTTGTTTCGGTACGTAATAAGGTGCCTTGAAAGTATTTATTTATTTATAGTATCGTTACTTACCTGCTGAAAAAGATTTTCTATCACGATATTATTTTATTAATAAAAAATACAAGTATTGTGTTTTCTAACACAAAAAGCGAATACTCACAGAATTTCAGTTGTGGAATTTGTGAAGCTGGAAGTATAGAAATATTCCTCGGGATCATTGCCTTTTAAAATCAATTAATGCCAAATTATAGAGATGTCGGAAATTTACCTTTTGAATTTACTTTTCGAACAACTTTACTAAACTTGAAAAATCATCTGTCAAAAGTTAAACAAGAAATACTCGTTTCAACGACTTATACTATATGGGAAGACACACGTTGTCTTTGCTCCGTGTTAAATTTGTACTAAACCCGGTAAAAAGTCCGCTTAAAGCATATATTTAAATCGAAAGTAGTCCCTTGAGGGACAACTAATAAACAAGATTAATAGTTGGTTAAAACCGAACAATATTTAAATATTTTAAAGTGAAATTAAAATCTTCAGTGACAGTGACAGAACAAGTGATAATAACATTTCATTTTGGACACATACAATCACAGTTCACAGTACCTACCTCGCATGTATCGGTGTAACGGTGCGCACAACATGATGCAAATATACTACCGCATCAAATAAATTACATTGTGTACTCAAGCAGGGCTGTCACACACAACAACATGAATACTAACGACAACGCCCTCATATCTAACTATTAATGAAGCAAAAGAACTCATTGACGGCATCCATAATGCCATTACGGATCCATCTCTCAAAATTACTAAAGACCAAATGGCTAAACTTTTGACAAAATTATCTACCCTTTCAAGCAAAATGATTGACGTTGGTACCAAGGTTGGAATAATTGAGGGTAAATTAATGACATATGAAAAAATTGTCTCTCAACCCCCGCAACAATCAACGGCGGACGACAAAAAAACGTACGCTAGCGTAATTGAAAAAGGAAAATCAAACTTGCCAAAAGAAGAGCTGCATACAATTAAGATAATTTCGAATAATAATGAAAACACTGACCAAATAAAAATAAACATACAAAAACAAATTAGAGTCGGGAAATTGGGAGTTGAAGTTTCTGGAATAAAAAAAACAATTAATAACAATGTTATCATCACTTGCCCCAAAAAAGAAGACGCTGATAAAATTATGAAAGAAATAAACAAAAAAGAAAATAACAGCATATCTGCATCAGAAATAAAAAAACGTAAACCGAACGTTATCATCAAAGGAATACATAAAGACTACAACATTCAAGATTTTAACGAAGATTTTATAGAACAAAATGAAGACATTTATCAACTTACCAAAGAAGACAGCAAACACATGCCCAAAATAATGGCAAAAATAAAAAACAAAAGAAGCGATCAACTATCCAACTACATCCTAGAAACAACCGGTCAAATGAGAAAACTATTAATCGAAAAAGGAAGAATAAACCTGGGATTTATGCGGGTTCACGTAGAGGACTCCAACCCATTGTCCCAATGCTACCACTGCCTGTGGTTCGAACATACTGCCAACAAGTGCCGAAAGAAAACAGAAAAACCCAAATGTCTCCACTGCGCAGAAGAACACATTCTAGCGAACTGCCCAAATAAAAATCAAACACCAAAGTGCTACAATTGTCTAGCCTTTAATAAAAAAAGAAATGGGAAAATAAATTCTAACCATCGAGCGAATGACAGCAAGTGCCACTACGTCAAGAAAATGACAGAATCTGCTTACCAGAAAATTGACTATAATTAAAATGCTATATTCATTAAAAAAAACAAGTAAGAAATTAATATCTCAACTATACTTTGTTTACAGCATATCAATGTCGACACCCTGTTTAATAGCGCCTGTTCAAATTTGCAGTATCTACTTAAGTACTAACAACTCACAGTCGAGTTACATTATTATTTATAAGTATATGATTATTATTGTTCCGCCCAACTATGACGTTATTAATAGAAACGAGTTCTTAATTACTAACAAAATATACTTCCGAACATATTTATTTGCACACTCATTCATCTGTAACACAATATTTCATGATGATTTCAGATGATTTCATAAATAATGAATTAGAAAAAAATATTAAAATTCAAGAATATGAATGCATATCCACTGATTCATGTAACAAAATTATTTCTAAAAACAACAGTGATACAATTATTATGCACCTAAATATTCGTAGTGTTCAAAAAAATTTTGAAGAGCTAACTCTAAAAATAAATAATTTAATAAAAAAACCGGACTTCATAGTATTATCCGAAACATTTACAAATGCTGAGTCACCTTCTTATTGCTTACCCGAATACAATTATATTTCTACCAAAATAGATATCAATAAAAATAGTGGAATAGTAATATTTGCAAGTAATAAATTTAGTATTATTAAAATAATTGAACACCCAATACATTTAGTTAACTGCATCGAAATACATTTTAAACTCGGCAAATCAATGTACCATCTAATAGCTATCTATAGAACGCACGGCTCGAATATAATTACGTTTATTAATGACCTTAAATGCATATTATCGAAATTTAAAAATAAGCTTTGTTTCATTGTAGGTGATTTTAACTTAAACATTAATGACAAAATTGAAAATGGTTGCAAAAATGAATACATTAACTGTATGACTGAACAAAACTTCATATCTTGCATAAATAAAAACACAAGAGAAATAAAAGAACATACTCCATCCTGCTTAGATCATATCTGGACAAACGTAAATATTAAAAATCTTCACAAACTAAAATCAATTGTTTGGAAAACGAACATAACTGACCATCATTCATGCTTACTTCTATATAATAACAATATTAAACAAAAAAAACATAATATAATAACTAAAAAATCCACCATTAATATGACCATTCTCACTGAAAAGCTAAAAAAAGAGGATTGGAACAATGTTTTAAACAGTAATGACACTGAAACATGTTCGACTAACTTTGAAAATACCCTGTCGCAACACATTAAAAATTCAACAAATGAAACAACAACACACATAAAATCTAAATTAAGATGTTTAAAGCCTTGGATTACACAAGGACTTATAATATCTATTAGAAACAAAGAAAAACTTTACAAGACAACTTTAAAAAATCCCCAAAATGAAAATGCATATATTTTATATAAAAAATATAAAAATAAATTAACAGCCTATATTAAAAAAAGTAAAGAAGATTTTTTTTAAAATAAAATATTATCCTCAGAAAATAACCAAAAACAAATGTGGAAAGCAGTTAATTTGGCTATTGACAATACAAAAAAAACACAAAACGTAAAATATATTGAGCATGATAACAAAATTATAGATGCCAATATGCAACCTAAACAATGTGCAAACATATTTAACTCTTTTTTTGCTAATGTCGGAAAAAATCTTGCGAAAAATATCCAAAAATCTTTTATCCCGGAAAATCATAATAATGAAAACTTACAGGAACGTAATATACTCTCAACGTTTGAAACGACAACAGAATGTGAAATCATAAAAATAATAGATAATATGAAAGTAGGTTCGTCTCCCGGTTTTGATTCTATTACGGCACATATGTTAAAATCTATGAAACCTTATTTAATAAAACCAATCACTCATTTAATAAACCTAAGTTTAACAAAAGGAATATTTCCAACGAACTACAAAAATACAATAATCTCACCTATTTACAAATCTGGAGATCCACATCAAGTAACAAATTATCGACCAATCTGTTTAATTTCAAATATAGGAAAAATCTTTGAAAAAATAGTAAAAAAACAATTAGTCAATTTCCTAGATAATAATAAAATACTACACAAAAACCAGTTTGGATTTATAAAATCTCTCAGCACACAAGATGCTATTGCTAACGTAACTTCATACATTTACGAATCTTTAGATAAAAGTAAAAAATGTGCAGGTATATTTATTGATCTAAGGAAAGCCTTTGATAGCATATCGCATAAGATTCTACTAAAAAAAATGAATAATATAGGCATAAAAGACAATGCGATTAAATGGATTTCAAACTACCTAAAAAATCGACCACAAGTCGTAAAAATAAATAATGTCAATAGCGATAAAGAACATTCTGACTTTGGAATCCCGCAAGGTACAGTGCTTGGACCAATTCTTTTCACCATATATGTTAACGACATTTTCTTTCAACCACTACATGGCCAAATTACTTCGTATGCCGACGACACAGTTCTAATAATAAGCGAAAAAACTTGGGAAAACGTAATACTTAAAGCCACTGAAGACATAAATACTCTTAAGAATTTCTTCGACATTAATTTGCTATCACTAAATAGCGATAAAACATATGTAATTCCATTTGCAATACACACAAAAGACATCCCTAAAAATTTTAACATTATCATTCATGACAATTCCAAAATACATAATAAAAATTACTGTCTCCAAAACTGCACAATACTAAAAAACACAAACACAATCAAATATCTAGGAGTAATTATCGATAAAAATTCTTTCGTCTTTAAAAAACCTATATTTAATATATTATGCCTTGGTCCAATCAACGCTACAATATGGTATCATTAGTTGGGGATCCACATACAAAACTAACCTTACTCCAATAGAAGTGGTACAAAGGTTAATAATTAAAATAATATTACGAAAACCTTCCGATTACCCAACGGATCGATTATTCGAAGAATTTCAAGTGCCTTCATTTAAAGATCTTTATATTAAAAATGCACTAATTCAAATCATAAAAGAAAAAGACAAGTATCAATTTCTAACTGAAAACGGTACTAGACTTAAATATATTTTTCCATGCCCAAAATTAAACACTTCCTTTGCACAAAATTATTACACTTACCGGGCAAGAATTTTTTTCAATCGACTACCTGAAGAAATTAGAAACATTAATGATAACATCAAAATAATAAACACTGTAAAAAAATATTTTAAAGACAAACTCACAAAAAATAAAAATGTTTCCAATTGAATTAATCTTTAGAATAACTCACTTCATGAAAAATAACTCACTTCATTTAAATAAGTTTAAAATCATTTAATTTTTAATTACTTACTTATTGCAATAAAACAATGTACACTCCTCTTCCAGCCACAAGCTAATGCTTCTATGGAAGAGGGGTCCTGAAATATTTTATCTTATATTGTAACAAACACACAAAAATGTACTTATATAATAAATGTAATAAATAAAAAAAAAAAAAAAATTTAGAATTATTAATTAATTATCTAAAATAAAATGTTGAATTTGTGACAACTTTATCGCTTTTCTGAATTATAATCTATTCCAATTTTATACAAGTAGATTTGGGACAAATAGATAGACGTAAAATATTTTTCTTCAACAAACCCTAATAACCGCCTGTTGTATGCTGATGATGCGGTGCTGATTTCTAACAGTATGGAAAATCTACAGTCTCTCGTGTCTAGGGTGAAACAAATGTATGAAGAATAATGAGTTTATCAGGTCAGTGTTTGTATTTGAATGAGACAGTAGGAAAACAGTGTTAAAAATAGTTGTGTATATGAATACTTGGAGCACGCGTATGAACTTGAGTATTTGTAAAATGGTAAGGATATTAAAAGAAGGGTAAATGCAGATAACTCTATTAATGGAGGACAAATGAAACTATTAGTGAAGTAAACAGTGGAGTGCTGGCACCTACCCTAATGTATGGCAGTGAGGAATGGAACGGGTAGAGTAAGCATGAAAGTGGACTGAATGCTGTAGAAATATGTTAAATACGAGAGATGGGAAAGCTGAAAACAAAAGTGCAAGGCTGATGTAAGCGTGATGAGATTAAGATATTAAAAGAAGGGTAAATGCAGATAACTCCATTAATGGAGGACAAATGAAGCTATTAGTGGAGTATACAGTGGAGTGCTGATACCTACCCTAATGTATGGCAGTGAGGAATGGAAAAGGTAGAGTAAGCATGAAAGTGGACTGAATGCTGTAGAAATATGTTAAATACGAGAGATGGGAAAGCTGAAAACAAAAGTGCAAGGCTGATGTAAGCGTGATGAGATTAAGATATTAAAAGAAGGGTAAATGCAGATAACTCTATTAATGGAGGACAAATGAAGCTATTAGTGGAGTATACAGTGGAGTGCTGGCACCTACCCTAATGTATGGCAGTGAGGAATGGAACGGGTAGAGTAAGCATGAATGTGGACTGAATGCTGTAGAAATATGTTAAATACGAGAGATGGGAAAGCTGAAAACAAAAGTGCAAGGCTGATGTAAGCGTGATGAGATTAAGAAATTGACGCCCACATGATTTGAACATATCTATTCAGAGTACCAAAGTATAGCATGACGAGGGGAGTGGTGCTGTTGAACGAACTAGTAAAGAATTTAGATGTAAGTGACTGTTCTCTAAATTACCTAAAACAATTATTGAAGAGTCACTTAGCTAAATGGTGATGTAATGTAAAATTGTAATGTATTATTTGATTTAAATTTGTACTGTAACTGGAATTATTGTTCTGTTGTACAATAAAAAATATAAAAATATATATAGAGCAAATGAACGAAGTAAGAAGTGCTAGGAAAATATATGACGAAATGTGAATGGTATAACATGAAACGATCAAGTGAATCAGATACTTCAAGAGTCAGAATGATAGAAGAGTATGTATGGATGTGGATAAGGAAAGGAAAATCCCAGCGGGGAAATGGCATGATGGTTAATTAGTCTGTTTTTCTTGAGTACCCAACTATTTAATGTTACTTCTCATTGAAACACTGAATACAACATATGTTTAGTAAATTAGTGGGTCAATTTATTCCATTAAAAGTAAGATAAAATTGGGCGTACTTCGTGCAACGAACGCTAACAACATAATTCTATCGATTAAATGGGTGGAATAATTATTAGGTACTTTCAGTGATACGGTAATTTGGAATGATGAAATTAATAGGTAATTACACATTACGCAATTGGAGTATTATTCGAAGTGGGTAATTAATGGGCTGATTGACGCGGTTGGAATATTCAAATAATGTTAGGTGTGTTCGAATTAATTAAAGTGGCTCTCATTTGTACAGTGGTACTTTAACAATTGATCGTTATATTGACGCGAATGTTAAAAATACTAACTTGGATTGTTGGGAATAATTCAGGCATACGATAAAATAGATACCAAATATATTTCATTTAAACTTTGTATTTGAAATGCATATTTCTTTTGTTTTATTTTTTTACAGATATCGTAATTTTTCAAGTTCATTCGAAAGGTAAATATCTGATCACCTGCAAATTGACATTTGTTCTTAAGGGGAACGGTTGTCTGACCTTTTATACAAAACTGATTTGAGGCCAAAATACCCAACCAAACTGAAAATTTATTTATTTAATCGGTATAGTAAATATGTGCTACTTTATTTATTTGTATTTAGATTCTATTTGGCAATGAATCGTGAATTTAATGGTAATTACTTAAAAACCAATCTTATATTTTCTATTATACATAAATAATTAATATAAAATAAAATTAATATAAAATTAATTTAAAAAAAAAATATTTTGAGTGTCTTAAATTTTAGTTTACAACTACCGATTTACATAAATTTTAGATTTAGATCCAAAAACGTCTTTTTGCGATGTTTTATTTAACAATATATATATTTCGTTGCATTTATTTATTTATTTATTTATTTCTTTATTTATTTATTTATCAAAAGAAAGTACATATTACATATTGGATGCGTTGCCTGTCCAACTAGGAAAGTTTCCCGTTCTAGGACAGACAAATTGACATGTTTAGTTCATATTATTACTGAAATGTACATAATTACATAACAAAAACCAAAAAAAAAGTTTCATTTTTCTCTGAAACTGAGTTGTGTAATAAAGAAAATGTATATAGTAAATAGAAGTACACATACATTGTTTTGTGAGAAGTAGAAAAAATTAATCTGGTAGCATATATTATAATCGGATTTACCGAATTAACCTGGTAACATAAAATATTAAAATTTACAGAGTATGAGGTAAGCGTTGTAACTAGAATGTGTAATAAATTATGTGCATGATTGTTTTCACTGAATTAAAACATGAATTCAGAACAAATTATATTGTACGACAATACGAATATAAGCCGCGCTTATTTCTTGAACTACTGCTAAAATGTAAAAACAATAACTATATATATAGATAGAAATATAAACTATGAAACATAAACTATGAATATAAATTTTTAAATTTTGACCGGTCAGTGGTTGAGTGGGCATAGCGCTTGGGTCTCACCCGAGCGTCGCGTGTTCGATTCCTCGGCTGGCTAAGTCCTCCATCACAACACAAGCAACATTTTCGGCTTTCTGTGGTGGTAGTAGGAGATTTTCAAACATTGTTGGGTTATTCGTAACCCGGGAATGTTTGTCTTTCTTTAAAAAAAAAAAAGAAAAAAAAAAAAAAAAAAAAAATACATAGTACCTGATTTAGTGCTACTTTGGTGAAATTGGTGCATTACTTCGTACGCCATATTGTGTTATGTATTTATTATAAATCATTACCGTAGTAGGTACCAAGTTTCACACAGAGTTAGTGTGCGACGTACAAATGTGATACGCTTTACAGTAGTGATGTACCTAATGAGCAGGCAGGCTTCAGGGGCGCATAACCATAAATCTTAGGTTGAAAAACATCAGAAGTTTGGTGATTTTGTTTAACAGTTATACAGCATACGTTCACTTTCGACTCTCCCTAAGTTTAGAATCCAATCATTGACTAATTTACGCAGGACGCTTCCACTTTTCAATTTCCAAGAACCGGGTATAAGGTTGAACATTTTTGGACCTAGGTAAGAATATTGTCTTTGAGCAAGGGATGTCATAGTAGCAAGTGGAACTATTGGATTCCTCCCTGCATGTCGAGTGTTGTGATAATGTTCTACGGAGGGGAAGAGGTGACGATATTTTTGTGTGTATAATATAACTTTTCTTATAAATAGTTGCCTCACATCCAGAACTCCTATCTCTTTGAATAAATCATTACTGGGGTATCTAAATGGTTTTTTAAGTATGACCCTTAGTAGTGATTTCTGTGCTTTGGCTTAGGGGTCCAGAATTGATTTGGTACATCCTCCCCATCCTAAAGATGCATATTCAAGTAAAGAGTTGCACATGGCATAGTACATTAGTTTTAGATCTTTTGCGCATAGAATATTTCTAATCGCCATGAAAAGATGCGTGAGTTTTCTAACCTTTGTGGAGATTGAATAGATATGTTCATTCCATCTCAGATTCTTGTCTACAATAATTCCTAGATATTTTATGCTATCCACATACTCTAAGGTATTGCAATTGCAAGTGTTTGGGTCATTGCAATGGTGTATAATAATTCTTTGAGTTTCTCTTGGTTGTCCCGCTTGAGTTGCACTGAAGCAAATGAATTTAGTTTTGTCAGTATTGAGAGTGAGAAGATTATTATCTAGCCATTGTTTTACCTTGTTAATACCAATTTCTGCATTACTATGAACTTCATTCCAATTTTTGCCTTCAAATAATAATACTGTGTCATCGGCAAAGGTGATAATATGATCGGCAAATGAACTGTTACATAATTCATTTATATAGATATTGAATAAAAGTGGTCCTAGAGTGCTTCCTTGAGGTACACCAAAGTTTATATCAGCCGGATCGCTTAGAGTATCGTTAATATTCACTCTTTGGCTCCTATTTTCTATATAACTACCTAACCACTTAAGTAGCTGACCCTGAATGCCGATGCGCTGTTTTTTTTTCAAGAGAATTTTGTGTGAGATAGTATCGAACGCTTTGGCTAGATCCAAGAAGAGCGCAATGCATTTTCTTCCTCTATCTATATTGTTGGAGATGATTTTCGTCAGGTTTGTAATGGCATTTTCAGTGTTCAATCCTGGTCTGAAGCCATACTGTCTATTGGAAAGGATATTGTTTTTTTCAAGGTAATGACTTAGACGATTCTTTACAATTTTCTCAATAATTTTCGAGATTGAATTGAGCAAAAAAATTGGCCAGTAATTGTGTATCTGCGATTTATCTCCATTTTTGCGAAGCAGTATAACAATAGAGTGTTTCAAATGATTTGGAAATTTTCCTGAATTGAAGCTTAGATTGGAAATATACGCGATTGGAGTTGCTATGAAGGATTTAGTAATTTTTAGCAGAATTGATGAAACGTTATCAGGACCACAAGCATTCGATGACTTAAGTTCGTCAATTATATTTATGACTTCGTTTGAAGTTGTTTGGATGTTGTCTAATTTATGACCAAAATTAGAGATTTTTAACTTAGCGAGATCGGATTCTGTTGTATTAAGATTGTTGAGAATTTTTTTCGCAAGTGTGACTCCCACTGACGTGAAATAATTATTGGCAAAATTCGCAATGATTTTTGGGTCTGAGGTGTTCGCGTTATTAATGTTCAGTGATTTAATATCGGAAGATTTATTTATTTTTGTTTTAGTTATATTGCGAAATGCTTCCCATAAACGTTTTGGAGTACAGTTATTTTCGTAAATTATTTTTTTATAATAATTTTCTTTGGCCGATTTTATTAGTTTTTTGCAAAAGTTCCTTTAATTTTTGTAATGAGCTTGTACTAAAATATTTTCAGGGCTCCTATTCGCCTTTTTATGAAGTTGGTTCCTAATGTTAATCGATTTGATAAGGCCAGGGGTGATCCATGGCGTAAGTTTTATTTGTTTATGTGGTATAAGTTTATTGCTTGTATGTTTAGAAATATATGAATGTAATTTAGTGATAAATTCATTCATCGATGAGTCGACATCAGTTTGGTCTAGAACATTTTTCCAGTTTTCTGAGCTTAAGTCTTCAATTAAGTTATTATAGTTTATTCTTGCAACATGTTTAATTTTAGCAGGATTAGGAGGTTTGTTTTTAAGGCAGAGTGCTGTTGTATAGTGATCTGAGATTGTAGAGTGAATGACAAATGAGTCAACATGGTTAATTTTTTTGACGTTGATGTGGTCAAGACAAGATTTACTCATGCCCTGCTCACGAGTAGGGCTAATAATTGTCTGAATGAACCCATTTTCAGTTAGCAAACATAGGTAATCGTTGGATTGGCGGTGGTATTCGGTAATTGTATTGATGTTGAGGTCGCCTATAATTATTTGCCGTTCTATATTTTTTGAGCTGTTGATAATTGATTGGAGTGAATTCAGAAAAGTGTCAATATTTTGAAAAGAGGGTGATCTGTATATTGCAAAAATACATAGATTATTATTCAATACAATTTTCAGCATTAAGCTGAAGGTTGTGTGGAGAGAAAAGAAATGGGGAATAGAAAGGTGGGAAAAGTTCCTGGTATTCAGATTTGGTCACCAAATACGGTTAAAGTCATTTCAAGCAACGTTCCAATCTGTCATAAACAATGCACTGAATAAATAAAATAAATTAAAAACTTACGAATGGTGGTCTTTCAACAGGACGATACTGTGAGTATCTTTCACTCTGGAAAATGCAACAAATGTGGATACTATATAGATTATTTTAAATGGCTTAATTGTAAAACAAAACAAATTAATTATCTAAAATTTACTTGCGCACGCCAGGATTTGATCCCGCCACCTATGAAATAATAATCGACAGTCTATCTACTGATTTCCGGCCATTTTCCTTTCTAATCGACCAAAATAACTTTATGAGGTATCATTTTCATCCCATTTTAGATATAATATCAAATCCCTTAGATTTAAGGGCCCTTTCTAAACCCACCCTTCGTGCTATATCTAGTACTCGAGTACCTTTAGCATACTTCCATTTTACCCGAGGTCAGGAATATTTCTAAGTGCATTATTATATACTAAAAGACAAAACATATTGGCACACGGAGAAAACTTACCGATATGAAATATTGTTAATCTATTAAAAGTTTGGTGAAATTATTCGTTTTCCTGTTAAAAATGGTACTGGTGGTCATCAAAGCTTGATTTGACAAATTTCATAAGAAACTTTCAGTAAAGCACGAATATGTTATGAGGAATTCAGAACACGTGTTCTTCAAAATAATAATATTTTCGCATCTCGACTATGAAATTTATTCTGACAAGGGGACCTGGGTTAACACGCAGATATACTCTGAATGACTAATATTTTATTGAGATTTTATCATGCAGTAATAGTATCTTGATTAAAAAAAAACTGTATTTATTTTTCTCCGTGTAGATACTCGCACGGTGCAAAGGAAAAGAATAAGCATTTTATATCTCGTTATTTTATAATTATTTAGCATTCGATACATTTAACCCAAACTACTTTGGACCCATAAAAAATCAAAGGACAACATTATTTAATCTCTGGGTTTTTCTACTTCAAATTATTTAAAAATAAAATAAAATAAAAAGGATTTATTAGTCAGCATAAGAAATAATCTCCTGTTAAGCTATTTTTATCATAATACAAAAAAAAACATTGAGTTTAATCAAAAGAAATGAAAATTCTCTGAATTTTTAAAGCAGAAATTCTGCTTAGTGAAAGCGAAATTCTCTGTAAGTTTTGTTTGTATTTCCTCCTAAAGGCTCCAGAGAAATGGTTCAAAAATATTGCAATTTTTCGGTCTGGTCTTTCTGACAGATAAAAATTTGATTTCTACGGATTTGAACGAAAACTAACGTCGCCAATTTACTTAAGATCTTTCCACTCCTAGATCCCAAACAGGACAGCGGAATTAATTTTCTCTTCCAGAAAGAACTTATATATTTGAAAATGTTTTATCGATTTCGCCCGAATTAAGAGATAATTAACCTTACTGGTGATGGTCTGGATTGTAAGCCACACAGACCATCAGGGAATAAATAATTCCCTATGAAAAAAAAGGTTGACTACAAAATTGACTCTGCAGGCCACGTAAAAAATTATCATCCAGCCACCAAATACATAAAATAGAGAACTCACCGAATATATCACTCGCATTGAGATTGGAAGCAATTCCTTATTCTCAAGGTTAATCTCCAAATTCGGCAGCGGACGGCAATCAGCACAATAAAACTTGCATTCGCACCATGAAATAATGATCTGTCCCGACAAGCTCTCGAGAGAGTAGAATTTTTAATGAAATTTGAATTAGCGCATTGTAATTAAAAAACTGTCACTTTCTTGTGACAAAAAAATGAATCTTTTAGTCGTATAGTAATAATAGTGGTGCCCTCTTTTGTCAAACAACATAATTCAGATGAATCCAGCTGTTTAATGCACAGATGACTAAATTTCATTGTCAGTTAACTGCAGAGCAAAATCTATACAATAACTGACCAGAGATGTCTATCCTCTCCACTATTTTTAATTTTAAGTTAATTTTAGGGGCTACTGCTTCTGGACTTACTTTTTAAGTCCGTCACTTGATATGTAGCTGTTTTTTTTTTAACATTAAACCCACATAGGAAGCTTTGAGGAAAATATTTTCTCTCATACCATCTTTTGTCATATTTTGGGATCCTATGTGGAGGGTCTTTTTTGAGGGAAGGGTAGGAATCTAGGGATCAATATGTCCAAGAGTGACAGACACATATGAATATATCCCTCCCACAACGGTGCAAGGCAATGGGTTTTGAGACTAGTTGGAGAGGTCAAAGCGCCTCGCAGCCGATAGGCAGGCCCATCTAGAACATTCCTCACTCGACGAACCCGGCTACCCTTGCTAACTCTAACCACTCGGGCTGACCTATGGTAGAGGTATTGGTTATCGAATAAATGGTTCCTGGAGCGGCATATACCTTGATTAAACTATCGTTTATTTCACATTTTGATAAAAAAAAACTGGCCGGGTCTAAGCTTCTTATTTTAAAATAAAATACTTTTTTTTATACAAATTTTCTGCGTTTAAACAAAATGTGTACCAACCTTTCTACTTTCTACTTTAAAATCTTCTTGCTTACCGAGGACATTTTAAAAAGATAGTGGGCTAATGTTTAAAAATATTCCGGTCTGTAAAACGCTTCTTGAAAAGTCTATTTCAGTCCTTGTTATAAATTAGGGTCCTTTTAATTAAACTCCGTTATTGAGAGCAAACTGAATCACTCTATTAAACAATAAATATCCACTATCACATGATATGACTAGGCACTTTGTACAGTAAATACTCTAGATACAGGCTAGTTCCTGTGGTTCTTTAGGAAAGGTGAAACCTTCGATTGTTTTTGAGCAAGAGCGAGTTTTTAAGGAAACCCAACCTTTTATATGAAAAGACTGTTGTGACAAATGACTGTTGTGACTAATGACATACTTCAAATTCAAAAAGCCGCAAAACAGGAATCGGCCTTGCCGACGCGACATAATTACAAACAAATAGCAGAGGCGAGAACCTTTCATAAATACTATCACCTAACCTTCATAGGTGTCACTAGTGGTACATAATTACTCTGAAAATTATACAGTCCTAACAATAAACCATTTTTTCTGCTATAATCTGGAATACTGAAAAATTAAATAAAATATGTATTTTTAATTAACTTCGTTCGCCTCTGAATTCATGAACTCAACAAAGAAAAACTTATTATGTACCTTGAAATTGATCGTTATTTTCACGAAATGAGCAGTCGCAGTGTAACTTTTGTATCTCAATGCTATAATATTTTGTTACACGCTAAGAAAACATTTCATATTATATTATCGATACTAATATTTCGTAAATTAAACATAACATTTTCTCTTCATATTGCAAGTCCGTGATATTAATAAGAAGTTTCTTCGGTAATATCTCCAATCAATAACACTCATCCATCTTTCCAGTGGCATTATCTATCACGGTAGACAATAAACTATCAGTTATATTATTTGATATATCAAATATTACATATTGTACGGCGTAGAAAAATATTTGTTTCCTAGAATATTGTCGGATAGGCTATTAATACATAATATGTATCATAAATGTTTGTTTTAGACAAATCGTTCACGTAGGTGGTTCTGAGATGTGGTGGGATTATTACTTCATATATTAATTCATTCAAAATTATTATTATAATTATTAAAAATAATGATCACATTGATTTAACAACTTTCATTGTTGAGATACTACTGGCATGTTTTGTGTGCAATGCTCGCCTCATAAATGTTTACTGAAAACTAAATTATAAACATAGAAAGATGTAGTGGGAGAAGGAATGGTGATGGGAGAGAAAAGGGGGGTTTATTTTGAGAAAAAATGGTCAAAACTATATTCTAGCTGAGAGTGGCGATTTTGGATTACCCATGCTGTCGCTTGCGTCATAAATAATTGTGCCAACCCTTTATTCGATATTATCTATATTTACTTACTACTTCGTATACTATCGTACATTTATACTATGATGGCCGTCCGACATGACCTACCCCAGGCAGAACGGATATTTAGGTGTTCGAGGGTTGGGGGAAAGAGCACGGAAACGAAGGGAAAAGCTGATGAAGACGAGCTTGCCTTGCGGCCGAGCTTGGCGGGTGAAAGAAATGAAAAGCCAGGCGACAAGGAAGCGGAACGAAACGAGGTTTGAACAGTCACGAGCCATTTTTGTTCGGATAGTTTCACGCGCTACGATCAAATTATAATAATTATTTAATAATTGACGATGATGGGAAGGGAGAAAGGGGTGGACGCTGGCAGGCATGGCACGGGGGCGAACGAATGAGGCGAATGGGAAGTTGGAGTGTGGATACTCGCGGGAGTAGCGGAATTTAATCACGCCATGTCAAAGCGAGGCAGCAAAATCGAGAAAACGAAAATAAATAATAACAAACATCACACACCCGACATGTTTCATTTCCATGATTTCTATTTATATCCGTAAATATGTCACTCACATCAAATCGATTGATTAAAGCCTGTTTATATTATTATTATACATTGATAACAAAAGTAATGAAAACCCACAACAACATTAATATCTGTCCACCATTAACCTAAAAGGCCCTGGATAGACAATACAAGAACAATTTGAAGCCGCGAGTGAGGGGGGAAGATGTATAAAAAAATGTTTCTACTTACCTAATTTTTTAATGAGCTTCTTCATGAGCTTGTCATACAAGATTTCTCATCACCTTAGATTTGGCGTCAATGTCATTCAACAAAATCGCACTAATGCTCTCTCTGTTGGCATTTTGGGTTTTAATTTAGTAAAAAAAAACAAATAATACAATATAAATAAGAAATAAATAATACTGGAAAAGAGAAAAGTCCCAATAAACTACATTTTAGTTGGTACCAAAATTTAAATAAGCTGCAAGAAAAGAAACACCTTCATCTGGCCAACAAAATTAGACAAAGTTACATTTTTTTTTAAATTTAAGTTAAGTTGACTTAACAATTGTTAAGCAACAGTTTCGCAGATGCTCTAACATCTTGTACAGATCTAAACAATTGTGACTTTCAAGACGTTGAAGATACCGTCGATTTTATTATCAATAATCTTTTTGAAATTCTAAATTCTCGCAAAATGATTCAACTACTTTACAAAAAGTCACTCAATATCTACAATAAATATCTCGTATTTGTATTTTTATGGTAAACTAATGTTTATAAGACAAGGTTTTTATGCATAGCACAAAGGATAACAAATTATTATAAGCATCAATTACTCGCCTGAAATATCATTACAAATTGAAAATATCTCCCAAGTTAAAATAAATGCCGCCAAGGGGAATTGAACCCGCACCTTCTAATGTCCGGTCAGGTGCACTGGACCACTGAGCTACGTCGGCTTATTCTCCACCCGCCGAATAATTCAATATTTTCAAATACTTCAATCGACAATTACTGCTAATTTTATATTTTCACCTGTAAACAACCAAATTAATTTTTGTTTATAGGCTTTGATAGTGCCGGATTTTTCTACTAGATGGCGTCGATATACTTTTTAATATAAGTGTGTTTGTCGGAAGTGACTTGCCAGGTAATTATGTTTTGGTATATTTTCTAAATAACAAATGTAGATCCTAGGAAATAAATTGTACACCACCCTTGAGGTGATTTTTCACAAAAACGGCGCTCTACAAATTATCCAATTATTATTATTATTATCATATCTACATTTGTCAGTGAAATATTTTGACTTGTCAAATATTACTATTTTATTGATAAACTAATGTTTATAAAACAAGGTTTTTATGCATAGCACAAAAGATAACAAATTATTATAAGCATTAATTAATCGCCTGAAATATACACCAATTAATTGACATGAGAACTCATGTTTGACCATATACGTGCGTACGAGGGGTGTAATACAATCCCAAGCGATTTACATAAAAAACTTCTTGACAAATCAGAACTAAGAGATTTATTTACGGAAGAAATTTAGTTATCTAATTGTAGGTATTAAATTATCGATATGGGGTGTTACGCGTCTAAACGCGTCAAGAGTTCAGATCACATTTACTCCTTATTATCTGTTCTGAGAATAAGAACTTTTTATGAAATGAAAGTTAAACTTGAATATTTTTTATTGCAATCCCTATCTCTTTGTATATATTGCTAATCGCGAATGCTGTCGGATCGTGTAGGCACGGGAATATGTTATAGTATTAGTGCCAACGAAAATGATATGCTTTATGTGTTAGTTTGGAATGGGCAGACACTTTAGCCTAAGCGAAGACGCGCAGTAGTTGATTATAATTAGGAATTCCAACCGAAGATCTTAATTATACTTTTTTAATGAACTTGCAAAACTTAACCGACTTATCACCTAGGCGCACAGTGACTAATATGGTATGTCTATTCAAAATATCGAATGGCAGACTGGACGCCATTGATTTAACAAGTGTTATTTCCAAAGATATTAGAAGAACGAGATATGCTATGTTGGCCGCCGGACCGTAGGCGGAGTACTACCTAATTAGGGTACTTTGAATACTATCGGGACGTGTACGTACAGAAATCTGTTCTCTGTATTAGTGCGGATACCTTAGCGTAAGCGAAGGTGTGCAGTAGTATTGGTGAACAAAACCGGCGACACTCGGCAAAACAATTCCACACAGTATGAACTGCTCATAGCACATCTCTAACTAACTAACTAACCATCACGCCGTTTCCCCGCAGGGGTAGGCAGAGAGGACGGACCGCCAAACAACTCGGTCTTGGCACACACTTCTTGCCTCATTTACATTCATACATCGTCTCATACATACTCTTCTATTATTCTGACTCTTGACATGGCCCGACTCTAGTATCTGATTCACTTGATCGTGCCATGTCTTCCTCGGGCGTCCCCGACTTCTGCTACCATTCGCATTTGCATCATATATCCTCCTTACACTCCTATCTTCGCTCATTCGCTCTACATGCCCAAACCATCTAAGCGTCCCTTTCTTAATCTTACTCATTACGCTTACATCAGCCTTGCACTCTTTGCGGATCTCCACACTCCTCACACGATCAAACATGGTTTTACCACACATACGCCTCAGGGATCTCATTTCAACAGCATTCAATCTACTTTCATCCTTTCTTTGCCAGTTCCATGCCTCACTTCCATACATCAAGGTAGGTACCAGCACTCCGTTGTGGACTGCTAACTTCGCTTCTTTGGACAGTTTTTTGTTAGCGCCAACGGCGTTCAGTCCTCCATTAACGGAATTACCTGCATTTACCCTTCTTTCAATATCTCTGTCAGCCTTCCCATCTCTCGTAAACATACTTCCTAAATACACAAACTCATCCACCTGCTCTAAGTATTCCTCATTCACAATTATATTGCACACTGTTTTCGTACTCTCTCTTTCAAACACCATTACTTTAGACTTACTTACATTCATCATTAACTCATTCTTCATGCATACTTCGTTCATCCTAGACACGAGAGACTGTAGATCTTCTATACTATTAGCAATCAGCACCGCATCATCAGCATACAACAGGCAACATACTTTCAAATTATTCAAATTCGCGCCCAATCCCACCTCTTTCAATTCTTGCATACAATTATCCATGTATAGATTGAATAACCACGGTGACATTACGCAGCCTTGTTTAACACCTTTTGTGATATCAAACCACCCCGTAAAACCACCGTTTACCCTAACACATGCAACGCTTCCCTCATACAGAGACGCGATTGCCTGAGTCAGATATGTATTCACTCCATACTTGGACAACACCTTCCATAGCTTTTTCCTGTCGACTCGGTCGTATGCTTTTTGTAGATCTACAAAGGCACAGAAAAGTTTCTGGTTTTTTGCCAGAAACTTCTCAGTGAGCATACGCAATGAGAAGATCTGGTCCATGCACCCCCTTCCACTCATAAAAGCACCTTGCACATCCCATATTTTATCTTTTGTTTCCTTTCTTACTCTTTCAATCAAAATTCTACCATACAGCTTGCCAACTGAACTTAGCAGGCTAATAGCCCTATGATTCCCACATTCCATACGTGACCCTTTACCTTTGTATAGTGGCATTATCACAGCCCTTCTCCAGTCTAAAGGCGTATAACCTTCCTTTAAACATTGGTTAAAAAGATTGCACAACCATGTGAGAATTATACGGCTACCTCCTTTAAAATATTCAGCAGCAATATTGTCAAACCCGACAGCCTTACCATTCTTCATACATTTAATCGAACTTTCTATCTCATCCATGCTAATTTCGGTAACATTCACTCCATCGTCATTCATATCTGATTCACCGCTGGAATCACTGTCACTCACTTCGCTTTCGAAGACTTCCTCGAAATAATTCATCCATCTCTCTTTTATTTTTTCCTCATTCGTCAACATTTTTCCATCTTTTGATTTTATCACTTTCATGCTTCCGTTTTCTGGGCCACTCCGGGACCTTTTGACTTCTTTCCAAAACAACTTAATGTTTTCTTGGAAATGGTTTGTCATTTTCATTCCTTCTTCCTCTTCCAGGCGTTTCTTTCGTTCTTTCACTCCAACTCTTACTTTTTTCTTACATTCCTTATATACTTCTTTCGCTCGATACTTCTCTTCGCTGGAAGCACTGCCAGCCGCAATCAGACATAACCATGCTTTCTTCTTCTCTGAGACTAGTGCTTTAATCTCATCATCCCACCATGCATCACCTTTCTTCCTACCTTGCGTACTTATTCCACAAACCTCCCTAGCAGATTCACAAAGACACACTTTTATGTGGTTCCATGTTTCGTCTATGCTTAGACCATCCATTTCCTTCGCATTCAATCTTATCTCTGCACAATTCATATACTTACTTCTCACATTATCATTTTGTAGTTTTTCTATTTTGACTCTTGTTGGAGTTAGTACCGTTTTCACTTTAGAGCGCCAACCGCGAAAGAGGTTTACTCTTGACACTACAAGAAAGTGGTCAGTTTCGACCTCAGCCCCTCTGAAAACTCTTGTGTCCTCGGTAACAGCTCTCAACCTAGAGTCAACTACTACAAAATCAATAATTGACCTCTCATTTCCTCTTTCCCACGTATATTGGTGGATACCTTTATGATCAAAGAAAGTATTCGACACAAACAGGTTCCACTCTAAACATACTTCAAGTATTCTGTTCCCGTTGTCATTCGTTCTTTTATCCCCAAACATACCTAAGACCGAATCAAATCCGTCACGTCTAATTCCCACCCACCCATTCAAATCGCCTGCCATTATAATCCTTTCGTTCGTATTTTTTAGTCTCATTACATCATTCACACCAGTCCAAAAATCATCTTTCACTTCATCGCTTTCAGAATTGACAGGGGCGTAGCAAATAACAAGAAACACCCTTGTCAAACCGATTTTAAATCTGATCCACATTATTCTCGGACTTACACATTCATACTGCAACATACATTCAATCATTCTGGGAGACAGTAGCGCTGCAACACCTTGACAAGCCCTCTCCGTATCTGGTCTACCAGACCAAATGACGAGCCTATCATTATGCTGCATTGTACCGCTACCCTTTTTCATACTCTCTGTTATACACAGTACGTCCAAACATTTGCTCACCATTGTATCACATAGTTCGTTCATCTTTCTTTCCATTCCTCCTCTAATGTTCCATGTACCAATTCGACATTGATCACGTTCCGTCCTCCTCTTTGCGTTCTTCTAATATCTTTGGTTATTTCGTTGCGAGTACCTACACGGGACACTCGACTGAACGCCTTGTATAATCTTCCAAAATCTGCTAACAATTATTTCTTAAACTCGCCTATTCAAAGATTACACAGACTTGGTAATAAGTATAGTTCAATCGATGTTTACCGCTGCCAATCAGTGTCTAAATTTAAACTCAGTTTAATGGAATGTTTACATTGATATAAATGTTTTTTTTTCTTTTTTTGTCGGTTCTTATCATAATCTTGCGTAATAGAGATTGTTAATTAAAGTTACATAGATTATAGGCTAATGTGAACAACAATTTCATCCTTTTTTAACCAATTTATTTGGAGGATATTGGCAGATCATCTATTTTTATTTCGCTTACTGAAATTCCATGTTACCTACGTTTCGTAAACTCTTATATTTAATGTTTCCTTATTTTGTTAACCTATGCATTGTTAAATCTTATATCCTATGTTATCTATTTATTTTTATATATTATGAAAACTCTCTATTTTTTTTGTATTTAAAAAAAATGGGTTGCGTGTAAAAGCCCAATGGGTGTTTAAATGAAATAAATAAGGGCGAAATTAGGTCCGATAGTAAGAATGTTCAACAGCATATCTCCTCATATTCTAATTTCTTTGATATCAACTAATGCTGGTGCTAAATACAGTAAAGTATATATAATTATAGGTAGAATTAATAAATCTTCACTAAAAAAATAATTAAAACCGTGAGACACTCAAACACCCGGTGATTGGTCGGCGGATTCTGACAGCACTTAAACGGCTATCTCACGGCTTTGCCGTCCGCGTGCATTAAGAATGCGGACTATTTTGTGTGAAATTGCGCTGCGAATAATACTGACAAACGGTTCACTATTGCGATTTTAGAAATCATGTTTTTAGGAAATCTTGCAATACAATAATTTGGGTTTTTTGTTTACACACCCGATTGACTACCCGTCAGATTTCGATCGTTCAAATCACCTCCTGAAGATTGTGCACTTTACCCCCAGACACCGTGTATATTTGTTCACTCTACGTGGCATTTGAACTCATTTCTAAACATTAACATTTCTACTTCTAAAGCTTGATATTTTGAGCTCGTTGTGCCTGTGGGATCGCCGTCTTCTAATTGTGTTGTGTGGTTTGTGGTTTGGGCCTCTGTTAAATCATCTGCACAGACCACTAACGACATTCCTGAGTGTAGGTCCTACGGGTTAAATTCTCAGTGGTTTTATCCAGTTGAAATTAAAGTTTCCTTTGGGTAAGAACAGACATTCCTCCTTCAATTTTTCGGATAATTAATAAATCAGAGCAAATATTTCTCCAGCTTCTTCCAAACTTCTTTTTCAGCAGCACGGTTACTGACGAGGCAGAACGCGTATTACACGATACGTTTTGTAGCAGTAAATATTTTTTTCTGTTTTTAATTGAAAAAAATATGGTCGGACCTCAAAACGACATTTACATTTTTTACTATAAATATGCGACATCGACTGCTATTACTGATTAGATAATACACATTAATCATTCCTTCTATATAGGTTTGAATGGAAACCAATATCGCAACTGACTAATTTTTTACTCTAGTCAACTAAGCACGCGCTCTGTATCTCTTACACTTGCTTACATCGTATATCGCCAACACGATCGCAGTGTAATTTTAATAATGATGATGAATAACAGTAACAGTTATTTATTTTAAAATTAAGCAAAGAATGATCAGACTTTTGAATCACGAAACACAGTGTGTTTTTCTTGATAAAAATAAATAATTTTACATGTACATAATCGAATGCAGCTGTCGTGGCACCTGCAATAAAAAAAAATTAATCTGGCACCGCTAACCGAAGGTTGAGTTATCATATATCGAAATCGATAATTTTTCAGAAACCAAGACAAAAACCCTGACTCTGTAAATATATTGTTTTTTACTTCTAGAAAAAATGATTGATATTCATTAAAAGCAATTATCGCTATCAAAAAATAATAATATATGATACAAGAATTTTTTATAATCGTGTGAACATCTCTCTTTTGTCATTGGGAGAAATATAAAAAAAGCTTTTGCCTCTTGTCTCTCTTAAATAAATAATACACTTACCTTGTACCTCGTTATATAGGGGAATAATTTTATCATATGCTCTTGAGACCTTTTTCATGATAAATGTGTCATTTAGTCAACACATCTTCATTTCTGATGGAATCTTTTAATGAAACATTAATAAAATATTTTTAACTGGTCTAACATAAATTCTTAATCTAGTTTTTGTGGAGGCTGTCGATATTATCGAAAAATACTGTCTTTTAACCGACAAGATCATATTTATTATATTTGGTGCAATCTATAACCCTCAAAGACAGGCTTAATTAAGCAAGCTATGAGATTGGGGTTAATTTCCCTAGATACGAATCTGGAGGTCGCGGGTTGAAAATCTGTTTTTTTTTTTAATGAATGCGTTCATGTTGGAAGTAAGTAAAAAAGTGTTTTTTTCATCAAAAATTCATATATTTTTTTAAATTTTATTTTATTATGTTCATGGTTAATAAAATATCAAATACAAAAAATTATTGTAACATTTTTTTATAATGAACTTAAAGCCTAGGTGACTCAAAGAAATTTATAATCGCCATTTAGTTTTTTTTTAAACATTTAGAAGGTCCCCGTTACACGCCAAGTTCGTTTCAGCAAATTGTAATAATCTGACAAGATTAACAACATTATATTGTTCTGTTCTTGGTTTTTAACGAAAACCTTTCAACTGTCGAAAAAAATAAATGGCACTGAATTTGATGACAGTGAAACAACCCGTCATTAGTTGTTTAGTAAAAAGAAAATAGTTTTGATTGAAAAGCTCTATTAATAAAATTGAATGGCTACGTTTTACGTCGCAAGTTAATGATATCAAATATTATACAGGGATCTAAGAGAAGTACCTGACTAACTTTAACCCGTGATTCCTGACATTTTTGAAGTAAAAATGCTAAAGAAATTTTGGTCTATACCAGACGTAATAAACGAGCCTTTGCACTAGCGAACTATGGACATACAAGGCATCATGAACACACTCCGAGTACAGCATAACCACGCATACAGGGCGCTGTTCGGCCTCCCTTGGCAGCGGAGCGCAGCGCCTCACAGATGCTCGCCGGAGAAAGGGTGCATGATTTCACTGCTTTGATACGCCACAGAGTAGCCGGAACGAGTCAGGGCTACCAGATTTTGGAAAACATTCTCCTCCAGGCCGTCGCCCAGGGACATTTTCCCTCAAACCACCGTAATACAAGCTTAAAATATTTAAAAAAAATTATTAATTTTATATCCTGTATTCAATTTTATGTCTTATATGTATGCTTTTATATTGCAGACAGAGATTAACACTCTCCGCTTAGGCCCGTTCCAGAGTGTCAGATAATCTCATTTTTATTTTTTTTATTTCACTTTGATGAAAGACCACCATCGCTTGAACCATGCTTAGTAACGTAAAAGACTTCGTAATATTAAATACTATTGATAGACGTGTAAGTTTGCGAAAGTAACTAGCAAAGCCGAAATAAGGTATATATTTCGGAACCTGAGGCAAACAAGCATATCCAATAACGCGTCCCGAAATTGTTGAAATATTCTATCCCAGTGTAATTATGATTTTCTTAGATCCTGCTAATGAGATCATTGCTGGCTATAAATCGTCGTATTGCCAACAGCGCACAGTTGTAATTGCGTATACATTTAAATGTAAATTCCACATAAATGTTGAAAATTAACTGTGTTATTACGCAGAAATCATGAGGATATATTTCTAAGGACGTACGCCTACACAATATCCCAAAATTATTCTACACCAGTACCATTGCGGACTAATCGTGTACACTTTCCAACACTATTTTTTCTAAGTAGGTTACAGATTTTAGATGTTGATTTCTAACCACTGGAGCGTTCTGAAATATAATCAAATTCATCCTTGAGCGCTCGGAAGTTTTTTGGTTTGGAAATTTTCCACCCTCTCCCAAAAAATTATATCTTGAATTTTAATATGGAGACATATGAAGTGCTTTGGTGTTTGAGAACTATTGAATGCACATACATATGATCGTTTATCACATATTTTTAGGATATATGAAAAAAATCGTCAAATATCAATAACAAAAAGTCGGAAGAGATATGATGCATATTTTGTTAGAATGTGAAACTACTAAGTTAGCGTTATGATTAATTGAAGATTCCAAATTCGGACCTCACAACATTGAGACATTAATGACTACCATAACACGGGCATTAGCCTAGCGTGGTAGGTACTAGAAAATTGTAATATTTAAAAATTTTGTTAAATAAAACAAACGAAAAAAAAAAATTACCACCAAAAACGTTTCTTTACAATTAAAATTTTTAGCTGGAGGTGTAAAATGGTCAGCATAGTTGCCTTCCAAGCAGTTTTCTTCCATGCAGTTGCCTTCCAAGCAGTTGCCTTCCAAGCAGTTGCCTTCTAAGCAGTTGCATTCCGAGCAGTTTATTTCCAAGCAGTTTATTTCCAAGCAGTTGCGTTCCGAGCAGTTTCCCTCCAAGCAGGTGCCTTCCAAGCAGTCGATCAGGGTTCGACTCTCGGCCATAGTATTATAAAAAATTACATTTTTATTATTTTATTTTATATTCCGACCGGTATTATTTATTTTATATAGACCGGTTGGTGGCCGAGTTGACATCGCGTTTGGGTCCCACCCAGGCGTAGTGTGTTCAATTCTTCGGCTGGCTAAGTCCTCCATCAAAACACTAGCAACATGTTCAGCTTACTGTGGTGGTAGTAGGAGATTTTCAAATATTGTCAGGTTATTCGTAACCCGGGAATGTTTGTCTTTCTTTTAAAAATAAAAAAAATAAAATAAAATTCCTAGATTTTTTACGGATCTGCGCTAGTTAATGATATTTTTTATTGACATTACTTTAATGACTTGAAATTTTCTTTCCTTATGAGCGTTTGTGTTCTTTTTGTAATGGCTTTATTCATCTGCGTATACCATCCTGATCATATTTTATATTAAGATATATTTGGATAAAAAAGCCAAATTTCTTATGTTATTTTATTAATAATATTGTAGGGGATAGTTATGAACTCAAACGAAAGCAAGGTTCCTTTGATTGTACGTAATGCGATTAGTTGTATCTCAGACCTATATAAGTCCCCCTGAGTATTCATAAATAGATTTGGAAGTTTGTTGCTCTCTCAAGAACATGGCTGTTTATTAACAAAAATACAAAAATTTAATCTCATCAATGATATTTAACGCTATCAACTTTCCTATTTTAATGAACACGTGATTTCATATTTATAGAAGTTTTAACTCGGTCAGTTAAAACAGCAGCCACTGAATTTTGAATTTCCCTTTTGTTTTCGGTAAAGAATTAATCCAAATCTTGGAAGCGGAAATTAACCCACTTCCCGACATGAGACGAGCAGCAACTCGGTAGATAGACTCGTTATCGATGACAATGCATTATATCAACTGTTGATGGCAATTGCGTAAATACACGCGGACAAATGTGCATTTCTCTAGAGCAGAGTCAATTTTTTCGTTTTCCGGAACAGCTCATATGGTCTAACAGAAATCCACTTATTTCATCACATATCTAAACAGTTTTTAGTTTTCAGATACGTTCAAAAATATCCCATTCAAGAAGCGAAAATACAGACAAATTCTCCGACTTTCTGACAGTATGTTTAAGATATATAATAGTTAATATGCCAGAGGCTTGAAGGGTTAAACAACATACTGCCTTTTTTTTGCTACAGAAAAGTCATTTTAGAATCTTATATTAATTCAGCTGAATACAATCGAGTTTAACAATAAAGCGAATGAATATAATCGTTATCCATACCCAACATATTAACGTCAAAAGACTTCTTTCAATACGAAAACCCCGGGAATTCTTGGGTCAGAACTGAGGAGCTCACGTACACATTGGTTCTTCGAGCCGGATCTGAACTAGCGGCCTGTGGACTTACAGTTCACATTATATACATGGATGTCGAAAATTACTTATTCGAATATTCTTCGTATCAATTACCTCAGAATTAAATATTAAATCATGCAAAACATCCTGCATCGGATCATTAACTCTTAAACCCTACCACTCTGGGAATGTAATTATTCCTACCACGGGGTACTGCAGAACCCCGCGCAAAAAAAATTAATAAAATAAAAGTTTTTGATATTTTTTAAAATATTATTGTTATTATGGCAAAGTAATAAGAAAAGACAGTAAAATTTATTAATAAAAACTAATAGACATTTTTGTCGTTACATGAAGGACAGATTTTGTATTGATGGTCAACACAAATATGGCGGCGACAAGTGTTACAGACAGATCGAGATTTTCTGTCCTTTGTGCGCGGACAAAAACAGCAGCGACCAGGTTTGAGATTATTAGGGACCGGCCTATGATCTTCACTATGAATATTCAAGACTGCACGTATAGTTTCTCTGATATCCCGGGGTAAACTTTGCTATTGTAATTTTGCTCCCATATGAGGTTTTATGAGTGCCATTGACAAACTCTTAAGAAATTCACGCCGCTTGGTTATTTTCTCTTCATCAATGTTAGTTAACAGCTTGAATAAGACCCAAGAGTTGACAATAACGGCATTTAGCAACCCGTAGAAGAGACACATGGGCCACCTTTTGATGTTCCTGGACGTTGAGTACTTCTTACAAAGTTGGTCGAACACATCCACCCCGCATTTGGTTTTACTATAGAAATGTATTATTTCTGGAAGGCACACTTCATTATCCTTGTCAGGGCTGTCATGCATGGTGGACAGCATGATTACAACTTTATTCTTAGCTGACTTCACCGGACAATACGATAAAAGTGTGAGAGGTCCGTCGTAGGCAAACATTGATGTGCATCTCTCTCGATTTTAAGTGTCCAAGAAAACAGGAGGAATTTCTCGTTTATTCTTCTTTACAGTTCCAACTAATGCTATACCTTTTTCCAGTAACTTCTTGGCTGTGGGTGTTCGAAGAACGAACAGGGGTTGGAATAGCCGCACTTTAAAGGGCTATTCCACACAGATAAAGTATAAATGAATTATATGGCTTGTGACAGGCGATGCAAAAACACAATACATAACGTTAATTCACAATCAACTTACCGGGAGGAGATGGTGAAATCTGCATAGTGAGCATCATCTGTCAGCACTGGGACGTTTAGCGTGGTTGTTAGTACTCGTTATTTTAGATTAAATTGCGATAAAAATACGTCTTATGATTATTCCGATTAGACAACCGGCGATCGAGAGTTGACAGGACGATCCGTTTTTGTGCAACTGCTCGGCCCACGGCCTCCGTGGATCCAGCTGACATGTGCGAAATTTAAACTATACAGTTTAAATTCTGACGGTACGATTGGTTAGTACACAGCCTGTCAAAAGCAATCAGCGTTACGGAACAGTGGGTATAGACGTGAACCAATTGCCACATGTCAGGTTTCTGTTAAGACGTTACCAGGTGGGTGCAACAAAATATTACGGCGAGGCATTCTTGAGCGAGAAGGCTTAACACCAGTCCACTTTTGTCGCTTATTATGACCTTTTCCATACATAACTAATGGAGAATCAACCAAGCGCCTACCGTCTTCATTTATACCAGCCCAGTCATTGTCAGGCACAAAATACTCTTCATCTCCTTCCACACTATCTTGATCACCGTCTTTACGAGGTGCGACTTCAAAATGGTCCCGGAAATCCTCGATAACACCGTCGGGCTCATCTTCTAAATCTTCTCCTAGGTTGAGCTCTTCGTCATCGTCATTTTTTTTTGTTTTTAATGTGAAACCGCAAAAGAGTCCCAATAGCTCCCAACTGTGTGGAGTCAGTGAGATTTCATTTCAAATTTAATATATATTATACTTTAATGATTAATTTGTGAAATAACTAAAATTGATCAAATAAAATTTACCTGCGGACGCCGGGATTTGAACCCGCGTCCTCCAGCTTGCTAGTCGAGAACCTTTCCCCTCGATAGCGGAGGCGGTCAAAACTGTAACTAGAATAGCTTAAGATATTGAATAAATTTTCTATTTCATCAAAACGTTGTTCAGAAATCATTACATTTCAATGACTGTTTTTGTACAATTTGTAGCTAGGTTCTTACCATTTGCTTTGTTAATTGCTATTGTTTTTTTTAAGTTATTGTTATATGCTTTGCACTGTGTTATTATTGGATAAGAGTCTGCAAAAAATGTTATAATAAATCAATGTCAAAGCTTATATGTACTACTAAACAGGAATAATTATGCCATTCGATGAGATCAAATTATTTTCACCTCTTATGACAAGAAAATTATTATTTTTTCTGAAATAAAAATTACATAAAACAGGCTTTAAGACTGAGGATATTAATAATAAATGTTCACCCTCAAATTCAATTCTGTTTTTGGACTGATACGTTTTTTAAGATAGGATTTCAATTATTTCAGATTAAAAAAATTATAACGCAAATCTATATTATTTTGAAACAACTTCTCGATACCGCCTATCGTCTTACAGACAAATCTAAGCTAGAATCCACAGATGTATGAATACATTTCAATTCCTTTTGTATTATTGAAATTTATTGTAAATCGGTAGCCTTGAATAACGCAACGAAACTTTATTTTAGCAAATATATTATTTCGAAAGCGTTTTATTTTTCTACCATTTGAAACTTTAGTGAGTACCTACTTTGAAGTTCCTAACAATACTAATAATGCTTTATCTCACTCTTGCTAGTTTATGCAAGGAAAATTTTAGAACATTGCTAAGCCGGCATTGTATAAACTGTCAATCGATAAGCCGTGGTTGGAAATATTTGTTAAGCGGGATTTACACAATAAAAACGCTTATGTCGAAGTTTGATCCTATAAGCTCTTGGTTACAAAACGACAAAGGACGGTCACATTTTGCAATCCAAGGATTTAACTCTGGAGATTCTGTGGATAAGTAAACTAATTTATTTTGATTGTGTATTTTATCTGAAGTTTAACATGGCAATACCAAAGCCTAAAGATATCTGCTTTGGTCAAGATAAAGAAAAATAAAAAAGGTAACGAGCGGTGAAGAAGCGCCTACAATGTTGGTCGTGCGCTCAAAACGTTGTGTTTTTACCCAAGGCGTCGCGGGCGTAGAGCTATTGCTAGAGGCGATATTGCTTACTAATACCGCTGCGTGTGAATCAGACTTTTTTAATTTCCTTTTAGTCGGTTAGTAGAGCGTTGGAAGCCGAATCGGACTAATTGGACTGACAAAAGTGGAACCTATTTTTCACTTAAAGTCTCATCTAAATATGATATATCAGTGGTCGTGAGTCCAAACCTTTACCTAACTAAGTCTTCCATCAATGCCGAAGCAACATTTCCGTTTATTATGGTGGTAGTTTAAATAATTAATGACGTAAAAGATGAGCCGACTCGATGTGCGAACTTATTTAATAATTTTTTTGCAAATGTTGGAAAAAATTTAGCACAACAAATTAACCCTTTAGCTGCTAGCAAAACCACTGAGGCTTTTGAGAGAAATTCAATAGATACAAATAAAATGCAACTTCTTGGACCCACATCGGAACCGAAAGTTGTAAATATAATTAGTTCACTGAGAGGTGGCTCAGCGCCGGGATACGATGGAATAACAGTAGAAATCATAAAAAAATCAAAAATACCTTTCGTGCATATCATTAATTTAAGCTTTTCGGTTGGAAGATTTCCAAATAATTAGAAAAAAACTGTTATTAGTCCGATTTTTAAATCTGGCGACCCAGAGGAAATGACTAACTACCGGCCTATATCTTTGACATCTAACATTTCTAAAATAATTGAAAAAATAGTGAAGAAGAGACTATTCCTATTTCTAGAAGAAAAAAAATTCTGCATTCTAACCAATATGGATTTAGACCTAATCTAGGAACTCATGATGCAATTGCAAAATTGACTTCACTAGTTATGGGGAACTTGGATAGACGTCGGAAGTGTCTAGGAATATTTATCGATCTAAAAAAGGCTTTTGATAGTGTGTCGCATTCTAGGCTGATCGCTAAGCTAGAGAAAATTGGACTGGAAGACAAAGCTTTATCTTGGTTCCAGAGTTACTTAAAAATAGAGAACAATACGTTAAACTAAATAATTCACTAAGTGAACCCTTGTCTTCTGAATATGGAATTCCACAAGGCACAGTAATTGGGCCAATACTTTTCCTTATATATGTCAATGACATGTTCACTCTCCCTCTTAATGGAAGTGTCATCTCATATGCGGATGACACAGTCATCATAATCGAAGGAATAACATGGACAGATGTGAATATAGCTGCGAATGCTGACATTAACATATTGAAGGAATGGTTTGATGATAACTTACTTTGTCTCAATGTAGAAAAAACATCATATATACCTTTTTATCTTAATGCTCCTGTCACAGATTCCAATATTAGTGTGATAGTGCACAGTCGTTCGTGTAAAGAAGAAGAATGTAACGATAATAATTGTAAAATCCTGAAGAAAACACCAGATGTCAAATATCTAGGGATCACTATAGAAAGTAACATGAAATTTAAGAAACATATCTAAAACTGTGTAAAAAGAATTAGAAAACTTACTTACATTTTTATACAATTAAGAAATATCCTAAATCTTTCAAATATTAAAATGGTTTACTTTGCTCTTGTACAGTCAGTGTTGCAGTACGGAATAATCGCATGGGGAGGTATCTATAAGAATAATCTGTATTCGATAGTAACAACACAAAAAAATGATAATCAAAGTTATTATTAAAAAACCAAAAATTTTTCCAACCAACGAACTTTTTGAAAAATTTAAGGTCCTACCGATTTCAAAACTATTTCAAAGAAATGTTATTCTAAAGGTTTTCAAAGATTCTGAAAGGTGCTCAACGCGAAGTATAAGACCTAGAACAACTTGGATCATGTATGTACCTAGATGCAACACGACAGCTGCACAACACCATCATGAATATATAGACCCTAAGTTATTTAACGATTTACCGGATACAATAAAAAGTGAGAAAAATTATTTTTAATTAAAAAAAAAACTTTCGTTGTATTTTTACAGAGAAGATTGACGTACTTTTATCGATGATTTTCAGATACATTCTGTTGCTTTTATTTTTGTTGATTTTTCGTTGATTTTTGTTGATATGACGGCCGGCATAGTCCAGTGGTAACGCATTGGACTGCCATTCCGAAGGTCGCGGGTTCGAACCCGGCGTGCGCAAATAAATTTTATTTGATTAATTTGTGTTATTTCACAATTAATTAATTAAAATAATATATAGTATATTTGCGGCACGTTCCAGAGTGAAAGATACTACCAGTATCGCCCTGGTGTAAGACCACCATTCAGAATTGAAACGTTGCTCCAAATGGCTTTAGCCGTGTTTAGTGACTAGATCTAAATAGCCAGGTACTTCCCCACCTTCCTCTTTCCCTTCCCCACTTACCTTCAGCCTCACAACATCCCCCAATTGGGGATGCCATAGTCTCACTGGCTCCAGACGGGAGCAGTTGGGACTCTTGTGAGGTATTCACTATAAAAAAAAAATTATAAAAAAAAAATCTGTTTCTATAATTATATGTTATTTTCTTATTGTACAATATTTTGTAGTATTTTACAGTATTTTTGAAAATATTCTTTATCCATTTTTGTAACTATACATATTATAATCTATATATATATATATATATAAGCACATAGACTAGCTCCCCAGTTTGACCCGAGAATATTTCTCTACAAATTGGGTAAACTAAAAAGTGATGTCTGATATGAAATGTAATATATTTTTATCTCTTGTGAATATTAACTTTTTTTTCTAAATAAATTAAAAAAAAAAAATTAAAATATCGCAACATGAGAAAGTTTTTTCTTTCATTTAAGAATAACATAAAATAAATAAATAACACATGAAACAAAAACAAAAACAAAAAAAAAAACAAAAAAACAACAAAACAAAAACAAAAATATAATATCGTTGCAAACACCAGTTACCTATCTTCATGTTTTAATCTATTGAGGTGTTCACGAAAGGTATAACATTACCCACCACCTACTCAAACCTACCTTACACCCAGCATAAAACAAACAACAGGTTTAAATATGTATATATATATTATATACAAATGTGAATAATTTGGTAGACACTGTAATGTATGTACAGAAATAAATCCTTTATAATATGTACCTATTATTTTAATAAGTATCCTAATCTATTTTTTCTGCCTTTTTATCTCTCATTTTTTTGTACAAAATGTGTGTTCTAATTCGTCCAAATTTTGAATGTCCTAAAACGGAAAGTTTTATGTTTTTTGTTAATTTCTTTTTTATGTCTTTCCTGAAACCGGGCATAACTTCTATAGTTAATTTTCAACTATTTATTGCATTTTTGTGTTTGATTTACAGTTAAAAACACTGTTTCGTCAAATTTCATATTAACTATTCTCGCGTGTTGAGAACGAATTCTTTAAAAAACAAGAGTTATTACATTTTCACATTCAATTCATGTTATTCCTCAACCATTGTTATAAAATAACCCTTTGTCAGAGAAATAGTTATGCCACGCCTTATCGACACGCTCATTTTCAATCACAACCAAATAAAAAAGTTCTTACCTTTTTAAATAAAAACTGTTTTATCCGCTCGATGTCTTTTAAATATCTTACTTCACGATAACTTTGCAGTTGGTGGCCTCACGAGTATAGATTTTTGGGATGCCTTTTGTAGTCTCGGTATATAATGTAAAGATAGTGTTATGAGTTGCCCATATCCTCCGTAATAAAAAAAATGATACGTTAATGTTAGCTCAGAGGGTTGGAGCTGGCAACACGGTATCACAACCTCATACATTAGCTCACATTTTAACACAACCTCAAATAACACATCTGCCCTGATGATGGACACTACAATGCTGTCCGAAACGTTGGCTAAAGAAGGAGTTAGCGCAACACGGCATAACACCCCAAAAACAAATAACAAAAATACTTTTGGCCGTGAAAATCTTAAATCATATTTAACGCTACAGACACCTGAGAAGTAACCCAAACGTCTTACATCGGTTCACAGCCGTAAGCGCTTTAAATACTCGTATATGGTAATGAAACAGAGCCAGTAACTTTTAGCGTATAATTGTTCCATACCATAGGTTTAAGATAATTTCGTAATAAAATACATTTCTTTTTGCCAAATATATGATATATCAGTATAACTGTATAAAGTGTTTTCATTTTGATGGTTCCTTGATAGATAGAGAGAGAGGCCTGAGCTCGTGATCTATTGAGATTAAGCGTCAATAAAATGCCCGCCGGCATAATATGGATAACTTGTTATCAATGGAGATCATTCTTCTTTCTGGCCTGGGTAAGTCTAATAATTTATAACAATAGTTTTAGTAATTAATTATAGGCGGCATACAAAATAGTAATCAACGTTTATATACTAAATAATTGACCTGAGAAGATTTCATCCAATAAAGTTTCTATAATAAATACATTTTTAAACACATCTACCTATTTGAATTTCGGTAATTAACGAATGCAAATCTCGGAAGCGGGAATTAACTCAGTTCTCGATATCCGATCGAGCCGAAACTCGACAGATAGACTCGTTGTCGATGACAATGCATTTCGGTTATGCATGCATTTCTGTAAAATAAAATTAGTTATTACAAGAAATAAATGTCAGTCCTATACGATCAGCATCTGGCAAGATCGGTATCGCGGCCGACTCCTGTCCCTGGGGAAGAAGGTTCAATCCTCAACCATTAAAAAAAAACGAAAATAAAGTTTTAAAAGACCTTTCAAAATAGATGTAGTTAATAAAGTTTTAAAAAAATATTTTTTACGGGTTGTTTTTTCTTAGTATTATTTCGCTCGCAATGCTAGGAATGTTCGTGTGTAATAGCGCGTCAAGTTTGAAGATTTAATTATAACATTAAAATATTATGTTGAAAATATTGAATGTAATATTTTAAATGTGGGACATTTACTAAGGTTAAAGAATAAAGCGTGTGGGTATCGTGGTTGAAATACATTGCAGATGTAAAGAAATGATCCACAGTTTATTTTTGGTTTGAAGTTGGGTGAGTGTATGGAGTTGGGTTTCGGTTTTTAAGTTATCAGGTTGGAGATTTTAGGAGTTATGTACATTAATTGTCTTTGTGCTGAGAGTATAGTTCTGCTACTTGGTAGTGTCGGTTAGTTATTTATAGTTCTGGTGGAGCAATTATGTTGTAATAGAGTTTTTTTCAATATGAAATATGTTTGAAATTTCAGATGGAGTTGACGTATGTTTAGGACATTAAACTCGTTGAACAGTCGAATAGTCGAATATCTTGTCGGTTGCATTTTGATGATACATATTACCATTATTTAGGATTTTTGTAGAGGATCAATGATAGTTTAAGCTGGTTTGAGCTCAGTCAACCAAATGATAATGCCGTATGCTAACAGGGTTTTGCAGATAGTATTATATATTGCTTTAAATATGGTAGGAGTAAATATATTTATAGAGCATTTTACATTTTTAGTACGTTTTCTGACTGCTAATTTATATTTATCATGACGGTATAACTCGGAGATAAAGCGATCAATAGTTTCATATAAGTGTTTTAAAACAATAATAACAAAAAATCGTGCTTTTTAAACGGCCATAACTCAAAGTCTACTTATTTTCAGGCCAATACTCAGATGATTTTCTCGTTTTAGAAATAACACTTTTTAGAATAAATAACTGTTATATCTGCCTTACTTTGCAGATTTAAGTGTTGGGAACTCTTTGTAAAAAGTAAAAGGTTCTACTTATAATTGTGTTTAATTATGTTACAAATAATAGGTGTGGATTTAGCTACACTGTTTACCCGAAGGTTGGTAATTCTCTGGTTCGAGAAGCTTGTTTCCTGTCAACTTCATCTCACAAGTAATTTTTAAACTCTAGCGACATCTTTCGGACTTTAGAGTAAACTTTATGACTAGCGCCATCTATCGCTTAAATAATCAACTTTATTACCATACATCACGGGATACAAGATACGAATTCAATCTCACATCTAACATATTATTTTATGTTGTTTTTAAAGACATTAACTGTTGACGCAGCTATATGAATCTCCCTCTAACATATGATCCTGCATCTCCCACTTACCTGTACCTTTCCAAAAATGTGAAATACCAACATCAGTGACATTTTCAACAATCAGTCTGTTAAGAAAACCGGACAGTTAACTTGTCCTCTAGGTAAGTGAGTATAATATAAAATCTTTTACGGAAATCTTGCGCAGTGATTACAACACGTGATGTCTTTAATAGTCTGAATATCTATTTGCAACAAGACGTCGTTCAATATACCAGGACTAAGTCAGAATTCCTTTCCAATTTCAATTAACTGTTAACCAGCTATCCCAAATAGTTGTGTCAATTTGAAAACTTGTAAATATTGATTAAAGTCCACTAGAAACTGATTCGCATACAATATTGCTACCGCAGTAACAATAGGGTAATAAATGGAAAGAGGGATGTAACGGATATTCAGATCTGGTCACAAAATAATTTGCATTTTTTTAGAGGGGATATAAGCGTTGGTTCAACAGTCGCTGTTAAGTTTTTCAGCTCAGTTAAATAAAGTGAACCATATTTCAGATAAAGAACAAAGTTATTAACCATTATTCTGCAAGGCAAAAATAACTGAAATGTGATTGCACGCTAGATACGGTATTTAATGAGTGCCGTATTTCATTGCCTCACATTTATTTCTATCTGCTTGAAAAACCTTTAGTTTAAACCATACATAAAAATGTACATTTAAACGTGGTTTTTGTACAAAAAATAAAGAATGACACGGCGTTTGTTAAAGGAAACAATAGGGGAGTTCTCTACTTGCAAGTAATATCAAATAAATTTATTGTTATAATAAAGCATATTAACCCTCAACATGACTGATGAAATTTTACCACTAGATACGCCTGGTAAAGTTTGTGATTAAGCCTCCCTAGAATTTTTTTTACTTGGAAATTGACACATTTTTGAAGGAGAAAAATGAATTCTGTTAACAAATATAAGTTCTCCAGATGCGACAAATATACTTTACCTTTTGACATTTTATTTTAGAACATGTTTTACCCCTGTACACACGTTATAGGTGGTTATAACGAGAATTGTAATTATTTATGTATAATTAACGTCTTTCCGCTTTTACATATGGTACTTTTAGTTTAAAAAAACATCAGTAAACAACAAAACAAATTGAGATCCTATTGAAGTGATACAATATTGTATTAATATTATATTTTTATAATACATTTATTTGTTCGAGGAACAAACAAGGGTTGAGATAGCCGTATTTTGAAGGGCTATTCCACACAGATAAAGCATGGATAAAGCCTTTGGCTTATGACAGGCAAATGCGATAACACAATTTGTAAGGTTAATTCACAGTCAGCTTACCGGGTGGCGAACGAAATATGCATCTCGAGAATCATCTGTCAGCACTGGACGGTAGCACTCGTTATGTTGAATTGGATTGCGATAGTTGCGATAAAATACGTTTAAGGGATTATTCCGATAAATAACTTGCGAGAGTATACACATTTGTTTTGACAAAACGAACGTTTCGATACGATTGTACGACTCATGGCACTCCGCGATTATAGTTGACGTGTGTGAATTCAAACTATACAGTTCAAATTCTGACCATACTATTTGTCAGCACACGGCCTGACAAGAGCAAATCGGCGTGACGGAACATTTATTATATAAATAATTAAATTAAATTTTAAAACCAATCTGTAAGTAGTATTTTTAAGTATTAACATCGATGTCCACAATAGGTAATATTATTTGGAATTCAAAACAATAAACTTTAGATACATTTGTGAACTTTCGGGTTCGCCAGGGACAAAATTAATTTTGTCCATTGAAGTAGAACTAGGAGGGGAGTGGAATTAGTGTAACGTAGTTTTGGGACTTTAGCAATAATTTGAAATTGTACTCAAAATTATTGAATTGTTCATAATTGGCAAGAATAAGCAACAGTTCATTGATTTTTACGCCAGAGGCCTCGGACAAAAATAAATTTGAAACAATGGTATTAATTAAACATATTTATTGAACATTCACTATATATCTATCGAAATATTTGTAAGTAAAAAGAAACAAAACATGTCATCTTCTCGAAATCTCATTTCGTGTTACACAAGAAGCACACGATAATATGAAAAAGTAACACTACTTAGAAATTGGACTAACAAAATTCTCAAATTTTATGATGCCAGAGCTCACTGTTCTAGTGTTTAAGGTCGTGCTAAAAATATTAATATTAGATACTTCAAAATTTTAGCGGAATAATTGTCAAATTGTTAAAAGTAATTATTATTAGCCTGAAACACTAATACAAATTGAAAAAATCTTCCGAGAAAAAATGCCACCGACTGGAATCGAGCTGTAAAATTGAATTTAATTGAGTTGTTTTCGAGTTAAAAAATCTACTACGTCATAATTTTTAGATAAAATACTAGTATTATAAAAATAAACCGACTTAGCATAGTGGCTAGTGTATCTGACCGGCAACCAGAAGGCTGCGAGTTCAATTTTCGTCGGCGGCATTTATTTATTTTTCTAGGAAGATTTTTTCAATTTGTATGGGTGTTTCAGGCTAATAATGATTGTTTTTAATAATTTGTTATTATTTCTTAAATTGTTCATTTTGGGAACCGGATAAAACAGAACATGATAAACATAGGTTATTTGATATATTCACTTTTTTATTGTTCTGTTTTGTTTTTTCACGGAAACGTTCATTCTCGTTTTATTGTATTTATTAAATAAAAGTGTTAATAAAATAAATTTTAAAAAGCCAGTCAAGCACGATAATTTCCCCACAAAGGCTGGCTATAAGTAATGCGACATTTTGATAAACTCTATTGGAAAAACGTCCACCCTTCATTATTTACTGGTATTTTTGTGGATTTTTATGTTTTTTCGGTTTCATTCTGTTTTGGGGGTCATGAAAAAAATATTTAGACGTTAATACTTCATTGAAATAACCGAAAAATGAGCGAAATAATTATATTTTGAAAATTGCCGATGATATGTGCTTAAAATGATGGTGAACAATTAATTGGTTTAAAGATCTTTGTGTTTAGATATAGTCCAGTCAACGGACGCATTGAACAAATCGGTGGAAAGCTAAATTTTCGCAAGCTAATGGTACCTGCGCCAGGGAGTATTTTCACTAAAGTTCCCACTTTAGTGAAACGTTGCTTTCCTCCTGTGACCCCTCAAACTTGGAAATTGTAGGGTTTTACTAAAGCCATTATATCTCAAAAACTAAACCATATAATAGAAAAAAATTCCCCCGACGAACTTTTTATAAAACGACATTAAAGTCAGTCCCAACCATGTGGAGAAAGTGAGACCATGCCATCCCCAATTGGGATATGTTGTGAGGCTGAAAGTAGTGCTGAGGGAAAGAAGATGGGGAAGAGAAAGATGGGGATGCTCCTGGCTATTCAGATCTGGTCATCGAAAATGGCCAAAGCCTTATCAAGCAACGTTTTAATTATGAATGGTAGTCTTTCACCACAGTGATACTGAGAGTATCTTCCACTCTGGTACAAGCCACAAATAGAATATATATTATCTTTTTCAATTCAATTTCAGTGCCGGCAACCCAGGCGTTTATTTATTATTAGTTCACACTTCTATGAAGTTTTCAATTAAGCAAGCAAATTTTTCGTCCTACAAAAAGTTTTAAAAATCGTTATCTACATTGTGATTTTCATACAAAAACTAATTGTATCACTTTCAAAAAGTGGATCGTTTTCCGATTATTAAATAATCAAAGTGTGAACACATCTACTATAACAGTGATTCTAAAAACAAAATCTTATTTGCGTGACAAGTGACATTTAAAGCCATAGACATAAACCTAATGAAATATTGTTCTGGCTGTCACTGAAACCAGAGACAATATTTTGAATTTGAATTGAAGTGGGGGCATTTTTGAACCCAACTTTCTTGTAAACTGTGAACAAAATGTCTAATACCCAAACACGTAGCAATAAATCAAACCTTGATAAAGAGGACAAACAAACTATGGATAAAATTTTTGATTATATCGACAAAAAGTTTGATTCTTTAAAAAAGGATATAATTCAAAAAATTGAATGTCAGAATACGGAATCTATAAAAAGTATTGAGTACATAAGTGCTCAATATGACGAAATTATTAAAAAATTGGATACAAATAATAACCAAAATAAATCAATCCAAAATGAACTTGAAAATATAAAAAAAGAGCAAGTGGGAAAAAACGCTACAATAAAAAAAATGGAACTAAGACTAGATGAAATTGAATATACATCAAATCTGCACTACCTAGAAATTGCAGGAATTCCACAAAAAAATGGTGAACAACTGGAGGAAATTATAAAAAAAGTCGCATCTGCAGCTGGAGTTCAAATCAAACACGCTGATATAAACAATGTGACCAGAACTACAGACCGAAGACTTAATGCTCCGCCAAAAATCCTAGTAAAATTTACAGAAATTAAACTAAAAGAAATCCTTCTATCTAAAAAAAGAGAAATGGACCTTAATTTACTAAAGGATTTGACAAACGAAAAAGTGTACATAGGTGAAGTAATAAGTCCCTACAAAAAAGAGTTGCTTTGGAAAGCAAAGCAACTAGCCAAAGAAAAAAATTATGAATTTGTTTGGATCAAAAATGGGAAAATAATGGTTCGTAAAGGTCATGATCAAAAAATTTTGTACGTAAATCATCTGGACGACCTCGATAAATTAATATAACAAATCACTTACTTGAACACACCAAACTGAAATACCTACTGAGAACATGGATAAGGAAACAATAACTACAAACAAACCAGATGAACTGCTAACTCTTAAAAACAATTTTAATATATTAAATAAAAATATACGAAGTATCAACAAAAACTTCGATGAACTTCAAATACTAATTAAGAATCTAAAAATTAATCTTGATATAATTATCCTCACTGAGTGCTGGATAAAGGATAAATATTCACCCTTACATATTAATAATTACACCTCATATGCAACCAATTTGAATTACACAAAAAATGATGGTGTGATAGTGTACATTAAAGATGACACTAAAACTGAAGTCAATGAAATAAAATTCCCAAATGCAAACTGTTTGAAAATCAAAGTGGGTGATGAAACCATTATATTAGCTCTGTATCGATCACCAGCTACAACTAATATTAATCAGTTTCTTGAAACGCTTTCTAATGAACTCAATCTTCTAAAAAACAAAAAAAATGTCTTCCTCATTGGAGATATAAATATTGACATACTAGAAAACGGTCATCCAAATAGAACTGATTATCTGCAAACACTGGCCGCCCACGGACTTGAAAGTTTGATAAATAAACCTACGCGTGTTACAAATGACAACAAATCTTGCATCGACCACATATTCAGTAAGACTGTTAAACCAACCAACTCTATCATATTCACCTCTACTATAACCGACCACTATACAACAATTTTATCTATTACAAAAAAGAAAATACAAAGATCGCAGCCCTACCCAATTATCGTGCAGAAGACAGAAACCATATGGAATGAAGTAAAACAACAATTACTAAATACAAACTGGATAAACCTACTGGAGAACCTTGATACAAATAGTGCCTGGAGTAAATTCATTGAATATATAACTCATACCATCATGTCAAATACCAAATCAATAGAAAAAAAGATTTCACATAAAAATCAACATCTTAAACCATGGATAACCCAAAGCGTTATAAATTGCATTAGAAAAAGAGATGAACTACACAGGAAAGTTAGTTTAAATCCTTGTGATATTTTTATACAACGATATTATAAAAGATACAGAAATATTTGCAAAAATGTTGTACGCAATGTCAAAGAAAATTATTATAAGAAAAAAATAGACGAATGTAACAATGACCCACGCAAATTATGGAAGATCATTAATGAAATTACAAGTGCAAAATCATCCCATAACAAAAGCATAGATGAACTAACAATTGAAAATACCCAAATCTCTTTCGAAAAGCATCCGGACAAAATTCTCGAATACGTAAACGAATTTTTTACAAATATAGGGTCAAAATTGGCAAAGCAAATCAGACATCCAAAAACTAGCATTTTACCAGAAGAAAAGGAAAGTATGAACCAGATAGATAAATTAAAGTTAACTAATGTAACCAATACTGAAATCAGAAACGCAATTGTATCCCTCAATGTTAATAAATCATCGGGAAATGATATAATCTCAAATAAAACAACTCCAAAATGAACTGACCTTCCCTTTGACATACTTGGTCAATCTGTCTATATCTACAAATGTATTCCCCTCATGCCTTAAAAAAGCAACAGTTATACCTATACATAAAAGTGGTAACAAAAAGGATATATATAACTACCGACCCATAAGTCTCTTAAGCTCCTTTTCAAAAATCTTGGAAACTGTAATGAAGAAGCAAATTGTTCATTTTCTTGAACAAAACAAATTATTATCACCATCCCAATATGGCTTTAGGGAAAATCTAAGCACCAATGATGCCATAGAAAATCTAACAAGCATAGCCATAAAAAACATAGATGAAGGGAAAAAGTGTTTGGCTTTATTCATAGATCTTCAAAAAGCTTTTGACACAATAGACCATAAAATATTACTAACTAAGCTAAAAAAAATAGGAATGGCCGAAACAACAATGAACTTATTAGAGTCATATATAACAGGGCGAGAACAACAAGTACAAATTGGCAAACAAAAGAGCAAACTACTATCTTTAAACTATGGCGTCCCTCAAGGAAGTGTACTGGGACCGATCCTATTCATTATCTATATCAACGATTTAACTAACCTTACCATTAAAGGAAACATAATCAGTTTTGCTGATGATACTGTTTTATTATTTCAAGAAGAAAATTGGACGGATACATTTAATGAGGCTGAAAAGGGGCTTAGTGCACTTCAAAATTGGCTTAAAATCAACTCGCTTACCCTTAATATAAGCAAAACAAAATATATAACATTTTCAATAAACGCAAGGAGCCAACCAATAAAATCACTAGAACTAAAACTACACGAATGCCATGGAAATAATATACAATGTTACTGCCCCGTCATCGAAAAAACACAAAACATAAAATATCTCGGAGTAATAATCGACGAAAATCTTAGATGGGACCTACACATCAAAGGTATTACGGAAAAACTCACAAGCCTTATATATTTCTTTAAAAATCTAAGAAACGTATTAAATAAAAAGGATATGAAAAAGGTCTACTACGCATTATGTCATTCTCGAATTGAATATGGAATCATAGGATGGGGATCTGCTACACATACGTACCTACACAACCTGGATACGATTCAAAAAGGAATCATAAAGACCCTATTGAAAGTACCAATTAGAACGCCTTCAATTGAAATATTCAATTCCTTTGACGTACCAAATGTACAACAAATATATGCCAAAAATATATTATTGAAGCTCTTCAAAAATAACAAATCCTCTACTAGACTGTGTATGCATAACACTAGATCGAACAAAAATGATATAAAAAATATTCCAAGTTATAAAACCACATTCGGACAAAGAAACTATACATACTTTGCAACAAAACTCCATAACATCCTTCCCCAAGACATAAAACTAATAAAAAATTCTTATGAATACAAATCATTAATAAAAATGTGGCTGAAAGAGGTCAATGAAAAAACCCTAATGAAAACACTAAAAACGATATAGAAGACACTAAAAACGACATAGAAGACACTAAAAACGACATAGAAGACAAATAAACCATATTTAAATAACTTTAGTCCGCCTCGGCACAGGACCCCCTAGTGAGGAGGACTAAGAAATACAATATTTTATACTTAATTTCACCATTATATTTTGTATGTAACAATTATTTTATATAGTCGCTAAAATAAAAATAAAAATAAAAGTTATGTACATACATGATTTTTCTCCTTACCCTCCTCACTAGACAAAGTCTGTTCTGAGGCTGGTAACTAACAATTTCTAATTACATAAAAACAAATAAGTGGTAAAAAAAAAATATATATATATATATTATAGTAAAAAGTTAGTTAAAAGTTAATCTTAGTTAGTCAATTATGAAATGGCACAAATTAATCAAATAAATGTTACTTGGGCACGCCGTGATTTGAACCGGCGACCTTCATCTTGCTTATCGAAAGCCTCTTCCACAGAAGTTCGCAATTACCCACTTGGGTAACATCTTCATCTTCTTGGGTAAAATTCCATACGTTATTCAAGACGAGACAATACCCTAAAATAAAGCCAACATCTTAACGACATAAGTGATGAAGTCACGTAAAAACAATATTCGGCGCGCGGCCTGGCGTAATAGACGGACTTACGGTAGACTTTGCCCTAGCAGCCCTAGATAATCGTGGGGTTTATTTTTAATTATTTGTAAAGAACGTAATACTAATATCTCAAATTTTTATAGAGGGATTACTCGGGAGATTACTAATTCATCGATACAAAATTAAATCTGCTGCTCACCCCTAATTTTAAAGATTAAAAACGTTTTATGTAATTTTAAAACAGTCTTACATAAAATATTTGAATGGTAAGGTCCCGTTTTTATTACTTTTAAATATAAATTACTTACACCCAAAGAAACTGCTCTAGAAAAAAAATGATATTTTGGTAATACGTTCATCACCGATAATTCAAATGTTAGCGTTGAACAAACCCCGAGACTTATATTTTAAGAGACTTAGGTCGTATTATTATTCAAATGACACGTGTTTTAAATTTTACGAAAACTGTGATGGGTACAAAATAACAGGCATGTTCACTGTTGGCTTGATTTAGAAATATTAAACGAAGTACCTGCTTAATGAATTTAAACTAAAATGTAAAAGGCAAAACTAAAGCCCGAGCCACAAGGGGTTTGTTTTTGAAGCCAGGACAGCAAGCTTTTGTAATATCTCAAACAAGGATAGTTTAATAAGATTGGGTTTTATTATTTAAGCTAGTTGCGCCCCTCACTACCGAAGGTCTTATCCTGGACTGTACGTTTAGCTTCGTGTGGCCGGAGAAGCTAGTATATTATCGGCTAGTGTTCGATTGTTACCTTGTAAAAATTTCCGTAATGGACTGACCGGTAAAATGGTTGCAAGTTACCTCAGGTATGTATTCCACACTGACATTACACAGGGACAGGTAATGGACAACATGTCGGATGGGGGAATGAAGGAGAGATGCATACGTCAACAATGCACAATATATCATTATATGTCTTGATTGGGACGGACAAGGGGCTTATAAGGATGAAGGAATTTAAAATGTACCTATCAAAAAATGAATTTAAAATCTCATAAAATTGTGCTATTCTTACCTAGAATATGACACAATGAACTACAGGGTTTTCCAATAAGAGGTGTTGTTTTGAATAGCCCGCTATTTCGGTAGATGTTACTTTTGAAGCTGTCATTTTTTGACATTGGACAAGTAGAAACTACTTTATTAATAAAATTGGAACGATACACGCTTCAACAACGTATTAAAATTCACTTGAGTGAATCAAATGCAAATCATCTTGAGTGATGAGGCCCATTTTAACCTCAGTGGCTTCGTCAACAAGCAAAATTGTCGCATCTGGGGCTCGGAAAACCCAAGAGTCATTGTTGAAAAGCCTTTTTATTCTCAACGTGTGACTGTTAGGTGCGGTTTATGGTCCGGCAAAGTCATTGGACCTTACTTTTTTGAAAATGAGGCTGGAGCAACAGTTACGGTGAATGGATTGCGCTATCGAGAGATGATTAATGATTTTTTATGGCCGGAATTGGATGGTCTTGATCTGGACAACGTTTACTTTCAACAAGACGGCGCTATATGCCACACAAGCAATGAAACCATTGATTTTTTACGATTGAATATCAAAATAACACCTCTTATTGGAAAACCCTGTATAACGATAGTAACTAGCAACTACGTCTATTTGCAAAATTTATTGTCGTGACAGTTCAAGTTGCTTTTCATAAATTCATTTTGATTGTAATTAGTGCTGCAATTTATTTATTTCGATTGTGTTTTAATCACTTAAGATTCATTTTCTTTATCGTTATTAAAATATAATGTAGGGTTTTATTATCCTTTGAGATCGTTTATTTTCTTGCAAAACAGACTTTGAATGTAATATTACGTCGTAGGCGTTTAAATCCTCCTAAGCATTTCCGTTCTTCAATGAATATAATTAATTCGGGTAAATTTATTTTTCATTACTTGTACAGACGTACTGGAAAGAATACAAAATACACAAACCTACGGAAAAAAACGTTTTCTTAATTTTTTATTTACTTACATTTAATACACAATATCTTTGTTTTATTGTTAACATCTTGAGCAACTACATATGAATTATTAACAGCACAGACCTGTGAAAAACCTTAAAAAATTTAATAAATAAAAATTAGAAGTTTAAAAATACATTCATTTAAATTTTAAAAATTCTTCAATCGCTTGAATGGTACACTTCTTCTTCTTCTTCAATGGTGCTACAGCCCATTTCGAGCCTTGGCCTCCTTTAACATGAGCCTCCACCGCCCTCTGTCCTCGGCCGTCGTCTTCCAATCTGCAACATGGAGTAGTCCTCTGGCATCTTTCCTGACATCGTCCTCCCATCTCAGCCTAGGTCTGCCCGCCTTTCGTTTGCCTCCCGGGTGTCCTGTTAGAACCTTCTTTGGTACACGTGTGCTTGGCATTCGGTGCACATGTCCGGCCCATGAATGGTACACTTTGCTGACAATTATTATACCACCAACGGAACGGCGGTATAAAATTCTTTACAAATCGGTAGGTACTGAAAATATAGTAAGAATAAGAATTACGTTAATTTGATCAAAATATCAATTCGTCTGAACTCTCATTTGGTATTTTTTTGGACTCGTCGACACATTTCTTGTTCAACCGAGGCCTTGAGTTCGGCAACTGGGCCGTCGAATGATTTGTCGTCCTCTGTGTTTCTCTGTGTTATCCCGTATTAAAGACACATATTCACTCCTTCCGCACTTCACACAAAATATGGAATAATCTCACGGTGTGGTACAACCTTTTCGGCCATAGATTCAATATCAAAGACGCAAAAACTAATTACAAACGTTATCCTAAAATTCCCTAAAAGCAAGCACTGAAAACAAATTTAATATACTACAAGTACTGGACATTTGACAAACTTACACCTAAAAAATCTTAAAATGAAATAACCTCTCTAAAACAGTCTTAAAATGAACTCACCTATTTAAAAAAGTCCTATAAAAACATGTTTAAAAACAAATTAACCAAATATTAGGAAAATACTAAAAACACACAATATTTGCGATGATTGAAGTAATGGTACATGTTGAATTATTTGGCAGGTTTGGAATAAGCTAACGTAGCTTAGTGGTTTAGAGCAGCTGAAAGGCAATCAGAAGGCTGCTTATTCAATTCCCTTCGACGGCATTTATTTTTACTCTGGAGATATTTTCAATTTTAATGGGTATTGCTTATAATAATCTATTATCCTTTGTGTTATGCATTAAAAATCTTGTCTTATAAATACTAAGTTTATCTTTAAAAATAACAATTTAAAATCGCCAATAAACAATAAATATTCTATAAATGTCGTGCAATAATAATAATGTCGTTGTTCGAAAAACGAACAGGGGTTGGAATAGCCGCCCTTTACAGGGCTATTCCACACAGATAAAGTATAAATTAATTATATAGCTTGTGACAGGCGATGCGAGAACACAATGCATAACGTTAATTCACAATCAACTTACCGGGAGGAGATGGTGAAATCTGCATAGTGAGCATCATCTGTCAGCACTGGAACGTTTAGCGTGGTTGGTAGCACTCGTTATTTTAGATTAAATTGCGATAAAAAATACGTAAGATAATTATTTCGATAAGGAACCGGCAATGTTGTTATGACGGGACGAACGGTTTTTGTGCGACTGGTCGGCCCACGGCCTCCGTGATTCCAGCTGACATGTGCGAAATTAAACTATACAGGATTAAACCATACGATTGGTTATCACACAGCCTGTCAAAAGCGATCGGCGTTACGGAACATTCCGCCCACCAAAATACAACAACGTGTATTTTAAAGAAAATTTAGAAAACGAAACGGGCAATGCTGTGGAACGTTGCGTGAACGAAGAAACAGTGAAAAAGAGAAGAAAAAGAAAAGAAAAAATATATATTAATAATAATAATGAAAATGATAAGAAAGAATGCGCCGCGGAAGCGAAGATGATTAGTCACATTGACTAGGCAATGGACATAATTTGGTTAATGGTCTCGTGAGAAGAGAACCATTCGATGTACGAACCGTAGCGATACGAACAACGCCGTCGGGGCCTGGGTGACAATGTTCTCGATGTAGAGCGTCTATCACAAGAGAAGTAAGCTTAGATTCGCGAGGAAGTAGGGCAGGATGTTTATACTCGAATTCGAGCCCGGATCGAGATAACCTGCCACCCACCCTGAGCACACCGTGGTCGTCAATGAAGGGATTAAGCTTCCGCATTTGTTTCGACATAAGGTTGCCCTCTTTCAAGCGCGTGATATCATCATTAAAATGTACATGTTGAGTGCGTTTAACTACTGTCAAAAGTGAAGTGTGAATTTCGGCACGGTTTAATGGAAGATACAAACGACGAGATTCTTTATTCTGTAGGTTGTAGATGAATCTAAGACAGTAACCGAGATCTTCCGAATCGAAGAAAATTTAACTAGTAATAGGTCCACCAGATTTTCGTCCTGTTGGACAAATAAAGATCGAACTCGTTCCTCAGAGTGAAGTTCAATTTCGTCGAAATTGCCATCGAACGACGGCCAAGAATCGGATGACTGGATCAGCCACGAAGGCCCCGCCCACCATAACGTGTGATCGATCAGATTGGCTGAGGATTGACCACAATAAGCGACATCCGCTGGATTATCTCCAGATGACACGTGATGCCAGGAAGTCCCTTCGAGGGCATCTTGAATGTAACTGACACGGTTAGCCACGAAAGTCTTCCAGCGACACGAAAGAGAACGTAACCAGGCGAGCACGATGGTTGAATCCGACCACGCAAAGGTATTGGAGATCGGAAGCAATGGTACGTATAAATCTTTGACGAATTTTAATAGATCTGCTAGAAGAACTGCCGCACACAGTTCAAGGCGAGGCAATGAAATCTTTTTTGTGGGGGCGACTCGAGACTTGGCGCAAACCAGATATATTTGGACTTTATCGTCAACATCCATGATTCGCAAGTAATTGAGGCAGTATTCCGGAGGCAGATCGGCGAGGAATTCTGGTTTGTTACTAGCCCACTTCCGCAATTCGAATTGACCTCGTTTGAACAGCTCGATAACTTCGGTTTTCGTTTGTTGAGCTTGTTCCAAGCTGTTACAACCGGTGACGATGTCATCTATGTAAATATCCGAAGTTAGCACACGACGCGCTAGCGGTAAATCATAACCTTCATATTTGGTCAACTGTTTGACAGTACGACAGGCTAAAAATGGGGCGGAGGAGACACCATAGGTTACAGTGTTTAGTTGATACTCTTGGATGGGTTCCGACGAATGAAAACGCCAAAATATTCTTTGGAAAGCACGATCTGGTTCTTGAACCAATATTTGGCGATACATTTGTCGTACATCAGCCGTAAACACTACCGATAGTATACGGAATTTTAGCAAAAGCTCCAGCAGGTTCTTTTGAAGCTTTGGACCGATAAGCAAGGTATCATTTAACGAGGATCCGTTCACATCCGTCGCTGAGGCCTCAAAAACCATTCTTAGGTAAGTGCTAGCGCTGCCTGGACGAAGAATGCAATGATGAGGTGTGTGATACTTTCCCTTGTGCAAATCTTTTCCAGGAACACGAGTCATGTGACCACTGTGTAAATAATCAGTCATGAAAGCAGAATGTTGTTCACGTAAGGTTGGATTTGCTATGAGTTTGCGCTCGAGTGAATGGAATCTGCGTAAAGCGATCTCACGCGACCCTGGGAAAGAGATATCCCTTCCCCTTTCTCGGAAAGGCAAGGATACGATGTATCTTTCCGAAGATCCGTCCCGTGAGTGGTCAGTGCAGTACATTTGTTCACAAAGTTGTTCCTCAGGAGTAAGGTGTGAAGATTGGGGAATGGTGTCTAACTCCCACAGTTGCTGGACCTCTTCGTGAAGCCGGTCCTCGTTAGTAACGATGAAAGATTTCGTTTCGTGAGCAGTGTTCGAACCAACTGAACCTAGAAGAAGCCAACCAAATGCAGAATTGAAAGCTGATGGCTGACGTGGACCACCATTCACATTACCAGGTCTCAGAAGAGAAGAGAAAACCTCAGCACCCAGAAGAAGATCAATCGGTCCCGGTTTGTGACAGTCAGGATCGGCAAGAGGCAAGTTTCTCAACTGATGCCACGATGACTTATCTAGACGAACAGTTGGCATGTTGCCGCAGATACTAGGCAGCGTAAGTGCCTTGATGTTGAAGAGAACCCGTCCCTTAACACCGATCTCTAATTGAATGACTCCCGACGTGGTTGCGGAAGATTGGCCTAAGCCGCTAACTCTCTGAGAACTGGCTTGACGAGGGATGCCTACGAGCTCCGCAGCACGATCGGTGATGAAGTGAGCTTGACTGCCCGAATCGATCAATGCGCGAAAGGTTTGGAAACGGCCGGATGAATCGCGAATGCCAACATTGGCGGTTGACAATAGTACTATGGACTTGTCTCCTAAGTTGGTGAGGACCTGAATTTTAGAGTCGGAAGACGTCTCCTGGTCCGTAGACGTCGTGGAGTGTTGCTGCTGATCTTCCAAAGAAGCGTTTTCGTCTCGATGAAGCAAAGTATGATGTTTTTGCTGACATTTTTGACATGCAAACAAAGATTTACAATCTTTAAGATAATGAGAAGAATGAAGACAATTGAAACACCAACGGTGTGATTGAACAAACTGTACGCGATCCTGAACTGACTTGAGTGCAAATACCTTGCACTTGGAAATGGAGTGGTCTTCCCCGCAACAGGAGCATTTCAGATAAGTGGTGGAGTTCGAGGACCTATTTATTTTAGGCTGTCCTTTCTTAAGATCGCAAAGAAGCGCTGAAGTGAGTTTTTTGGCAGCCTGATTAAAGTTCCGTGCAAGAGGTTTGTCAATAGTACTGCTATCGCGAGTTGAAAAATGTAAGTCTCGTACAAGAGCTTCGCATTTGTTATAAAGAAACTCTTTGAGTTTCAAATATGAAGGCAGCTTGGTAGGAGACTGAAGTTGTTCGAATGCGCATCTTGTAGGTGAATCTAATTTCGACAGAATTAAATAACAAAGCACGAAGTCCCAATTATCTGTTGGGAGATCCAATTCTTTTAAAATTGTTAAATCCTCATTAAATACATCGAACACGCGACGGAATTCAAAAGGATCGTTGGGCGGAAAATTTAAATTTAGCATTTCCCGCCAACACGTAAATGCGAGTTCACGCGCGTTACGATAGCGCGCGATTAATCTTTGATATGCTTCAACGTAGTGAGCTCCTTGTACTGGAAATGTCCGAATTAACCCTAAAGCTTCTCCAGATAAACATGAGAACAAATACTGCATGCGTTCGATGTTGGATAAAGATTTGTTTTCATGAATCAGAGCGTTAAACATGTCGTAAAATTCGGGCCATTGCTTGACATTTCCAGAAAATATTGGAATGTTTATTTTTGGTAATTTAACGTTTGTGCACGCATTCGCGGTCTTACAATCGAGAGGCTGACTGGTTAACTCCTGGTAAATTTCGACAATTTGATAATACATCTCGTCAAAGGTTTCGCGAATTTTATCCTCATCAATTTCGTTTGTGTCATCTAAAGCTAATATTTCCGCGTGAGACGTTTCAAATTCAAGAACTATCTTTTCCAGAGTAGTATAATGCGCTAACAGTAAGTTGCACTTAGTTGCATCGTGCAAAGCGCTTTTTGCTATTTCATGTGTCTTGAGTAATCTATTATTCGCTAATGTCCGTTTCCGGCGCAATATTTGAATTGCTGGGGCCATGTTGAATAAACACGATTGGAAACGTACCCAAAAACGAAACAAAAATAAATAATAATACCTAATATAATCTATTACAATTATATGCGCGGTAGGTCGTAAATACTCAAGAGCTAGGTACCTACCTAATTACTGTTCGAATTGATTATTATTCAAAATTTAAGAAACATTCCACAGCATTATCCGTTTTGGCATAGATAGATAATAATCTTAAAGTTCCCTGATTTCGGCACCAAAAATGTTCGAAAAACGAACAGGGGTTGGAATAGCCGCCCTTTACAGGGCTATTCCACACAGATAAAGTATAAATTAATTATATAGCTTGTGACAGGCGATGCGAGAACACAATGCATAACGTTAATTCACAATCAACTTACCGGGAGGAGATGGTGAAATCTGCATAGTGAGCATCATCTGTCAGCACTGGAACGTTTAGCGTGGTTGGTAGCACTCGTTATTTTAGATTAAATTGCGATAAAAAATACGTAAGATAATTATTTCGATAAGGAACCGGCAATGTTGTTATGACGGGACGAACGGTTTTTGTGCGACTGGTCGGCCCACGGCCTTCGTGATTCCAGCTGACATGTGCGAAATTAAACTATACAGTTTAATTTCTGACGATACGATTGGTTATCACACAGCCTGTCAAAAGCGATCGGCGTTACGGAACAGTCGTGATGTGTTATATTTCGATTAGACATGAAAAATTAATAGGTTCCGCCTTCTTACCTCCAACTCTCCCAACGCTCAACTAAAACTACCGAATCCGGTCTTCGCGCACCGCTTATTGCCTTCGAATAGTAGCAGAAGTTTTGGTGAGATAATTAGTACGCAGCAGCGCTTCTAATTGTAGCTCTATGACAATAACCAGTGAACTCTAACTAGCGAATTTCAAATGACTGTTAACCTTAAACATGACCAAAACTAATTATATTATTTTTCCTCTGTAAATAAGCTATCTTTGGACCGTTCAAGCGTTCCTTAAAATACATTCTTGTGAGCAGGAGTGTAATTGTCAACCATTGGAAAGAATAGAAAATATAAAATATTTTAGCTTGATAGTTGATAGAAACCTAAAATAGAACATCATATTACTATATTATCAAACAAGTAAGAAAGCTAGACTACATCTTGAAGAAATATATTGGACATAGTTTGACATATCTGTATATTTGTTCAAGCAATGCTTTCAAGTAAATTTGTCTGTTGGGGTTATTGTCACAAGACTACCCTAGGGCTTTTAAATATTGCATAAAAATTAATTTAAAAAATAATGTATAAGAAAACCTTTTTTGTATTGTCTATAGTTATTACATAGCGAAAGTAAAATTATGTCAGTAAGGCAGTTGTACATAATACAGGTTTTCTGTAAATTTTACAACAACATTGATATTGAGAAAAGATCACAACAACACTTAATTGGGTTCTTTTTTAATGTATCAGCCGGTTAATACCGGAACATAATTTGTCAAAGGATTTTTTCTTATAAAGTAAATTAAATTTTATGAATTTTAGTTTCATGATTTAATTTTTTTAAATTCAATAATAAGAAGGTATACAAATAATGTTAATTTTGATGTAAGGTTTAGTGAAAAACGAAACATGAAAAAATTTTGCAAACCATTTATATAAACAGTGTTTCAACGTCTAAATCAAAGAGCCCTAATTTTTTTTCTTTTACTTACTCGTAGTAAGATAATTTACTAGCCATTGGTATTTGTTTATTTTATATATCGGTAAACCCCAGGCCGTGTATTTATGATTTTGCTCAAGATTCTGCTTCAATAAAGGTTCGCCTTATGAGGCAATGCCCAATTTAAATAAACCCACTATTTTTGGGTGGTTATTAATGTGTTATTTTCTATTTTTTCAATTACTGTATTTTATTAATTAACTTTTTTTTGAATAAACAAATTCCTTTAGGAAAATTACTTTCATCGAGGCTTTCTGTGAGGAGATAAAAATTAAAATCACTAATGGTTTTTAATGGGGACCTTTTAAAATTAACCCGTTGATTGTAATTTCATATTTGAATTTCTCTGAAATAGTGTCTTATAAAGAAATTTGATTCTAATAATTGAATACCTCCTAGTTGAAAATACTCGCAGACATTCTGCCATCCACGTTCAAGACATAAACGGTTTATGCTAATCAGACGTGTACATATAATATTTGGATTTGGGTTAATTTTAACTGCAGCGCAATTAGCTACATCACGAGGTTTCAAATTACCCGTCGCTTGAGAACAACTATCTACTGCTCCTTCCAACTTTGCTTTAGAACCTTCGTCTGCTCACAAAGGACCACTCTAGCAAAGATAAGACTTTACTTATTAGTTTAAAGGTTTAAACAATTATAATATTTAGGAATATTCTTAAAAGTAGGCAAACTACCAACACTATACGTACTCATACATACACGCAAATACGTACAATCCCAAATTATACTAATTATAAAACTTACTTATACAAGCATAGGCATATTACTTTACGCATACATCACCCATAAATATATACGATCCCAAATTTTACAAATTATAAAACTTAATAAAACAAGCATACACATATTATTTTACTCATACATCACCCACACATATGTATGATCCCAAATTGTACTAATTATAAAATTTACTAACACAAGCATAGGCATATTTTTTTACTCATACATAACCCACAAATATGTACGATCCTCAATTTTACTAATCATTAAACTTACTTATACAAGCGTTGGTATATTACTTTTTTCATATTTCACCCATAAATATGAGCGATCCCTAATTTTACAAATTATAAAACTTACTGATCCAAGCATGCACATATTACTCATACATCACACAAATAGAATATCTACGATCCCTGATTTTATCGTAGTGGGTATGTTTCGTGTTAACTAACTCAAAAAAAATGTAAGTGATTCAAGTACATTTTGATATTTCCGATGAAACCATGCTCACATGTAACAGAAATTTTATTGATCATTTTTAAGAGATGAATAAATTATGTTGGGATTTGAATGGTCTGAAAATCATACACCAGAACATAAGGAGTATAAACGACAATGATTATTTCTTTGTATTTCTAGACCCTTCTTAATTTTACATTTGACATACCTACTAGATTTGACTAAGTACTACACCTTCAAAAAGATACAATATTTTACTGTATATCAGATAACTAGTAAAATAAATAAAGCTAATGGTATTGTTATCTATGTGAAAGATGGTATACAAACGCAAATTGACGAACTTGCAATCTATAGATCACTGTTAGACATTAAAAACACAAATACTTCTAACCCCAAATGGATGGCTAATTTTACGAACCACTATTTCATTTCAGTGGAAGCCTCACTCACGAACAAAATACTCGAAAAATGTGATAGAACTTAATCTAAACTAGTCAACTCTCAACTGTTCTTAAACTTGAAGCAGACGTGATACGAACAACGACTAAAAAGTCATAAAAATTATAGATGAACTCAAGACATCGAATGTTTGTGGGCCAGACAAACTTTCTTCAAATATGCTGAAAGTACTGAAATCGCTTATAGCAAGTCCTATTGCATTGATCTACAATCTTAGTCAAGCATATTCCCAAACCACTACAATCAATTTTTGTATTGATTCATAAAAATGGAAATAAATCGGACGTACACAATAATCGGCCAATATCTCTTCTCAATTAATTCTCAAAAATTATTGAAAAAATCATCTCAGCGTCTACCTACAAAGTCATAAGATCCATTAAAAAAACACTACGGCTTTCGACCAGATTTAAGAACAGAAAATGCCGTTGGTAATATTATTGACTTCCAATAATATAGACCGGTGAAATAAACATATCGCTCTTTTCTTAGATCTTGCCAAAGCCCACGACACCATCTTCCATAAAATGCTTTTTAAATAACTACACGCTATAGGTATTCAGAGACAGCTATAAAACTGAATGGGTAGTTACTCAGCTAACAGACACCAAAAAGTTAAAATTAATGACACTGCTACCGATTCTGCCCTTGTAAAATTTGGTGTACTCCAAGGGAGTTCCTTAGGACCACTTTTTTTCAGTCCCTATCCCCCTCCTGACCGAGGGGGATAGGGTCCCATTAGCTCAGTTGGTAGAGCAGTATCCCGGAAAGACAAGGGTCCTGGGTTCGTGTCCTAGATGTGACCGTATCCTTTTCTGATTTTTCTGTTTCAGATTTTCGATTAGAAATCACTAATATTGTCTTCAATATTTAAAATATTTTTATACATAAATTCTCTGATTCCTCATCCTGTAATTGTTATAAATTAGAAGTGTTAACAAATACCTGAGGTAAGAAGGACACATAGATCTAGTCACCACAAATTTTTGATAGCTTACGCACATGCTTATGGCGATTGGAAATATCCTATGTAAAAAAGAACTGAAACTCATTTACGATGCTACGTGTGGATCACTACTAGACTAAGCATCCTTAGGCAGGGGTGAGTGTGCAAAAGCTGTTTTGGACAACTTAGCAAAAGCTCAAAAATCATTACTAAGGGTCATCCACAAAAACCATTAAGGTAATAGCAATAGAGCTTGCATTTTAAAGGCAGATTCATTGTTTCTAAATATGTCGATAAACGAACTGTCTTTGTTCAACAATGAGATTGCCCTCCTCACTGGCATGACGGGAACATAGTAATTAATCCACCAATCAGTCTGAATAAATATGTTCCTACATCCCTTCTGACCCATAGATGGTTCATTCTGAGCATACCCCAAAAAAATTGAGTAGGATAGAGCCAATTAGCAGTGTTCCCTCATGTAAAAAAATCTCAGAAATTACACGACCTCTGTGGTCGGGGGTTAAAATTTCGGCTTGCGTAAATATGGTTTTGTAAAAAATTTTCAAGTAGGTACCATTTTTTTTATAATGTAAAACAGTTTTAATCAATTGTCTAATAACGGTTAATTATAATAATGATGATATAACGGATGAAAAATAAAAAGTTATACAAAAAAATTACCACTAATTGGGGTATTTAGTAGTATAGCCGATATTCTACCAAAACAAGCAAAGACAGGATTATACTATAGTTTAATTCAGTCCCATCTAAATTATTTAATTGAAATATGGGGAAACACATACATTACGTATTTAAACAACCTATAAATAATACAGAATAATGTTTTAAATATACTTTTTAATTATAACCCAGCATACCAAGATACGAAATTATCAAAAAATATATGAATATAACATTAATCTTATTAATCTACATAATTCAAAATTGATTCACTCTATAAAAATTATCACAAGGACATGAACATTACACAAGACAACATTATAAACTATACTCGCATTTAGAAAATACTGAAAGTGGTGAAATAAACAGGCCACGAGGGTGTACACTGTACACATATACAATCTCTTTCCCAATAGCCTGGCATCAGTAAATAAAAGAAATATATTTTGGAAAAAAAAGTTTGCTTTGAAGATTAGCGAGCTAAATTAAAATGTAGTTATGTAATGAAGTTACGTAGTAACAATTATATTCAGATTTTTATTTTTGAAATGTACATATTTCTTTTAACTTAATATAAAATATAAAATAAAAAAGGAGACAATATACGAGTACAACGCGAAAGTGAATGATCGAAAAAGTCGAGGACACCCGAGGAAAACATGATGCAATCAAGTAAATCAAATACTTCGAGCCATGTTGAAAGCCTTTGCTAGATTTGATATATCAATGTGAAGAAAGCAAGGAGTGCAAGCCAATACAAAGTTGTGTGGCGGATTATTATCTCTGCTTACCCCTGCGCAAACGGCATGATGGTCAGTTCGTTAGGGTAGAACTTTAATAAACAAAAATCTTACACCATATGCTTGTTTCTTGGAGAGTTTTAAATTAATACCTTCATTGTTTCCCATGAAATTTCTCATAATTTTGAATATCTAACATGAATAACCCCGTTTGGTTATAAACGTCCGGAGGTTAAAAAAACACCCTTCCTTATTAGCCCAATGAGATTCTGACGTAGTCAAAACATTTAAGGCTCTACCGGGCACAACCTTTATCATCCCTTCACAAACATTGTGGCCGAGAAGGGAAATTTGTATATTAATCACCTTCAAACTTAGACCAGGTTACTGGCACGTACGAGGACGCAGCAAGGATTTTAGATTGAATCCATTTAATTTGTTCTATCGGTGTTTCAATGGAAGGTACTCCGAGGGACCATCATCCCAGTCAGTTTTCAATGCTGCAGCAAGGCTGATAACCGGTGTTTCTAAATATTCCCACATCTCACAACATCTGCGGTACCTTCATTGGCTTAAGTGCCCTGAGAGAATAAAATTCAAACTCTGCTCGAAGGTTTTCAAAGCGCCACCCTGCTTGTCAGAACTGCGCATTCCAAGCGATGGTAATATTAGGCAAGCTACCCTTCTATCAGCATCTTCAACCATCATAGGTAGACTCTCAGTACCTATGCGCAATCCCAATACCAGGCTGTTGGGCCTGCTACTGCAAAAGCCCGGTCTTCAAAATTGGTATTGGGATTACGCATAGTTACTGAGAGTCAGAGCAAAACTAAAGACTCACCTTTTCAACTTGTCGTATCCAGAATAATGACCGCATTTTTAAGTAGTATTTTATTGCTCAGTCCAGGGGATTTTTCTTCTTAACTACCTACTTTAATTTAATAACTATTTATTATGAGTAAACTATTATGGTAATATTTTATACCTTACCACTGGTAAACGTAAATATGTATGTTGGTCGTAAATCTCTAGCTTAAGCTAGTTAGTCATATTATAGCGGTATTTTTTATATACCCCCTCGGGTATAAAAATATGGGTAGTTTTAAGTTAGTAGTTTAAAGTCTTAGTTGTAAATCACTAGCTATTAAACTTAGTTATAAGCCACGAGTAATAAATCATAAGTCTAAGTCATAGAAATTTGTAAATTAAGTTTATAAGCGCCCTTGAGGTGATTTTCTCACGAAAATAATAAATAGAACAGCTCAAATCATAAATAGTCTCGAAACTCTAAAGATATTTGATCCTTGCCACCAACTTATCAACCCTCTCGGACGGCTCCGTGTTTGATTTGCTTTGTGTGATCAGGGTTGTTTTTTTACGGCCCAAAGGGTTAATAACTAAACCGTTGGAGCGTCAGAAAGGACATATCACCTTGTTAATTCTGAGGGGATATGTTGATTTTTAATCATTTCCTTAAATTTCAAATAACAGTGATTTTAATTGATATTCTTCCTAGTAACAAAAAAAAACTTAAGACGTAAAATTTAGTCCCTTCAGTGAAAAATCCTTGAAAAGTTTTTATTTGGGCGAATCATTACGAAGTGATAAAAAATTATGTGTTTTTTGTTTTAAATTTGATCGCTTAGAAGTATTTTAGACGCTATGAAGTGAACCAGCTTTTTTGTTTCTAGTCCAGAGATAAATAAAGTATCAGGCCAATAAAAACTGCTCTATAGTTCAAAATCTCCTACTCGTGAACTCTTTTTTGGTAATGGTTTTATTGTGGTTGGAATTTAAACCTTATTGCCTTCTACATAAGATGTGTAATTGTTAGCGGCCCGATTTCGAATGTTAACAACGTGGTGCACCTTTATTGAGATTTTATTGTTATCTGTTAGTTTTAACGGGTGCTTCGGACTATGCCATTATATGCCGAACCTTCTTGCTGAATTTGAGACTTTTGTTCGTAACATGTTAGAAATATCTTTTTTGTTTTACGTCACCTTCACTAACCTTTTGGCGCAAATATAAGTATAACATATGATCTACCTTATGATACAAATAACTGTATTGAAAGTGCGACTGATGTCTTGTATGAGAGAGAGCATGTTTGAGGGACTACCGTACACATAAGAGTGTACAAAGTTGACCAGAGTCTTTTCGCTTTTAGCTGTCATCCGAGATAAAACACTGTGTTAATTACTGTAGCTCTTATTTCTTAACTAGCGCAGACCCTTAATAAATCACAGGATTGTCTGAAATCTTGACAAATCAGTTCGATTTTGAAAATAACAATAAAATATTTTCTATTAAATTATTGTATGATAGTTAGGTACTTTATCACTTGTATGAACACTTCTCACAATCAGTTTCAATTTTGAAAAACGACACCAAATTCAAATCAAATTTGAATTCATTAAACCAGAAACATTGTTAATTACTATCATTGTTAATATTACTATCCCGCCATCCCAAATACCCAAAGGCTTTGGACATTACAATAACAAAGGTGTGTAATCAGAATCTTATGTATAAGTAGTCTCAGAAAGAGGTCGTAACGTCTAGAGGTGACTAAAATCTTCTGTCTTTTTCGATTTAATATAAGACTTGTTAGAAGGAAGAGACAATCGTCAATGACATACGTACGCCCTGTGTATGTGACTACAGAGAAGAACTATTCTTACGTTTAAAGTCTCTTTTTTAAACAAATTTGCTTTTACTGCGTCATTTTTTTTACGAGTGACTCTATATGTAATGAAAAGTGAACGAAAAAACCAAATCAAATATCAACAAATAGCCCTACATTTTAACTAAGTTATAATGAATAAGCTTCCTACAGCTCAGTGCCCATTATTTGTAAGAAACATTAATCTTACAAAACTGTTCTTTCCAAATATTATTTTGTGTTATTTTGAATTATTTTATAAAATTATCAACCTTCACACAGGCTAATCCTATTGTGGTTTAAAATTGAAATGTAAACAATAATACCAAGTGTAAAGAGTGAAATAAATTACCATATTAAATCTATTTTAAAATGTCTTTTAACGCTTAAAAAAATATTAAAAGAGTTATTAAAGAATCAGGATCGAACCTTTTTACCCAGAAACTGGTCCGACAACTCTATCAACCTCGCCAAATGCCAATCGGGTTGGACTGACAAGGATTTCGTAAATTAACGTACACCAAAGCGGATATATATATTCATTTCTTTTCTGAAATATAATATAAGAAACCCATTTTTCCCCACACACCTAATTTTCTTCACAACCAACCACTGCCAGTGTTATGTTGGTAGATAGCCCTCGGTGTCACATCGAATGTAAGAGAGTTTGGTGGGGGTGGCTGAGCGTGAATGGGAGTGGGTGACGAAAATATGCTTTGTTATAGGAAAGCCGTGAATCCGTCAGATTATTTCAGAATGGTCCCACCGACTGTGTCGGTGAGTTTGGAAGGTTCCAGAAAGTTCATGAAGATTCTCGAATGTTCTAGAAGGTTCTGGAAGGAGAAAGTTCAAGAAGGTTTTGTAAGGTTCCAAACTCAGTGGCGGAGTGTGTCGGTGAGTCTAGAAGGTTTCAGAAAGTTCGTGAAGATTCTCGAATGCTCTAGAAGGTTCTGAAAGGAGAAAGTTCAAGAAGGTTCTGTAAGGTTCCAAACTCAGTGGCGGAGTGTGTCGGTGAGTCTAGAAGGTTCCAGAAAGTTCGAGAATGCTATTTCTGGAAGGCGCCATAGCAACGCTTGGCGGGGTACAGCTAGTTGTATTTACTACCGATGTATTTAGAAATATTTCTAAATTAATCAGTTATGACAACAGATATATCTCGCAGGTTTTCATTCTACCGGCTTTTTCAGCAAAGCTGAAAATATTATTTTCAGCCCGATTTATCGTAGATAAATATTGCTAACGAACTAGAACTAATCAATTTTGTAGCAAAAAAACGTGAAATCTTCTTAATTTATAAAAGCTTTTACGAACCAAAAATAGAACTGTAAGGTGACTCCAAAAAAACCTCATTCGAACATTTTTTTAAGCTTTTTTCTAAAAGCTGCTGTGCAATGTAGTTTGTGTGCGGTAAATCCTCGGAGAAAGTAACTCTGAGAGCTTTTTCAGCTGGTATGTTCGTTTTAGATTGGAAGGCCAATAAGGACTATCAAAAGAGTGAATGCAGTAAATACAAATAAAGTACACTGTGAGCAGGAAACATTTATTAACTCTTTTTAAAGGATAGTTCTTCTAGCAGGCGAATTTGAAGTTCTCATACAGACCCTGATGACAGTGACGTTAACGTATTTTTGGGATCATGTATACATGGTAACTATTTCAACAGGAAAAAGCGAGAAGTTTATTCATATTTATCATGTAAAATAAAGCCAGAGTCTTAACGACGTAAGTGATGCAGCCGTGCACAAAAATATACGACGCGCGGCTCTGGTGTATAGGTGAGACTCGCGGATTAATTTGCAATATCGAATCTCTAAAATAAAGTGAAAATCTTAAAGACATAAGTGATTAAGTCATGTAAAAACAATATTCGGTGCGTCCCGGCGTAATGAACGGACTTTAGGTCTACTTCGGCCTAGAAGGACTAGAAAATCTTCTATCTTTAATTATTTCTGATGAACGTATTTCTAATACCTCAAATGTTTCTAGAGGGATCCCTCGGGAAGTTACTAATTCATCGCTTAGAAAAATAAAATATTATGTTTACGCCTAATTTTAATGATTAAAAACGTTTTATAATTTTTTTTAAATAGTTTTACATTAAATATTTTAATAGTAATATCCTGCATTAATTGATCTTAAATATAAATAACTTACAGCCGCAGGGATCCCTCTAGAAAAATTTGAGACATTTAGAAAAACGTTCATCAGAAATAAGTCAAATGTGAGCTTCGAGCAAACCCCCGTTATTAGTCTTATGTCGCCATAAATAAATGGTCACAAATTTATTATATAGAATTCCAGGTATTTTGTTTGAAATTCGAAACTTTTACTTCCTTTTTTAATCCTATTTTGAAAACATCTCTTTATTTTTGTAATAACTTTGCGGTCAGCCAGTCCGGTGCAGTTGACATGTTTTCACCATAAATAAGCAATTAAAAACGAGCTTGTGGGTTTCGATTTTGTGGAGTTAAAAAATATTGTCATTAACTACAAATAATATAAACCATATTATGTGATGCCGTGGTTTGAAGATAAAATTATACAACTTTTCTTTTAATATTTTAAGGTTATATCCATCAATGCAATATACTAATAAATCTAAACAAAACATGAAACAGAACAAGACACGGGATTATTTTTGGAAGCTTTCTTTTGAATGATTAAAAAGTTTTAAAAAATCGTTTTTTATTTATATTAATTATTTGAAAGATTAGAAAAATTAGTTAAATGATAATATTCTTAAATCTGAATTTGAAATACAAGATCGACAAAAATTAGGTTGCAATGGTCAAGTGGTTACAGACGTTGTCCCGGTAAGACAGAAAACCTGGGTTCGATTCTATGCCTTCTTCTATTTCATGTTTCATTTAGATTTATTAGTATTATTTTCTTTTGCAATGATATATAATTATAAGATTAACCTACAAAGCTAGACATTTGAACAGATATTTGAAAAAATATTGAACCTACACTTTGTAATTTTATATAAATATGAAATAAAGCAATTTGATTCAATTAAATTTACTTGCGAACGCCGAGAATCAAACACCAGGACCTTACTCCTCGACTACAAAGGCCGTCCAAATTCAGTTGCGTTGTCCTGAAAATTCCAGAATGAAAATAAGTTGGTGAACTCATCTGGCTTCCACTTCATATCTTTTTCAATAAAGTTATGTGTATGCAAATACTCCGATTCTGTTGAAAAAATTCAACATAAATTTCTAATATATATTAACTCAGTTTACCTATAGAAACTATAAATTACAACCACTCGATGAAAGAATTAATATTATTATAACTCTCAAATAGAAAACTTGTTTCCGACTGGTCCCTTATTTTTAAAATTGATAGTGAAATTATAGACCGCCCTGATTTACTGAGCTCATTCACTTTCAACATACAAACTAGAAATACTCGTTATAATTGTAACTAAAATATCAGGACTTAGTCATTTAGATACTCGCCTGCAGTTAACAGTACTTTCCCAGAAATTTTAGATGTGTTCAACTCCACGGAATATAGTTACGAGAAGGCTATACTAACATACTTTAATAATAATTATTACTGTAAGCGTAATACTATTCCTCTCCATACGCACAGTTCAATCGCGATTTGTAATAGGCTTTTTACACTTGTAGAATGAATACTAATCAAACAAAAAACCAACAAAATCGCGAAGAATTATGAGCGAGCGGCCCATAACCCGTAATAAAACGACATTGCGTACGAAGACGGAGAAGAGACTAACTTTACTATCTTTGTAAAACTTACACATGACATACATATATTTATGGGCGTATAATATTAATAAATAAAATATTATCATAAAATTGGTGTTTTTTATAATTTCCTAGAGATATTTTAAGCTCCGTTAATCTTAAGGACACGCCTGGCCTCCGCTTTACTTAGGGTAAATATTTCAACCCAATTTAACTTGCAAAGGTGGTGGTTGGTTTACCAAGAAATTGTTATATTTACCCAAATTTCTCACCGACACACACTCCGCCTTGGGCTTAACCGGCTCGCTGTAGCAAATTTTTGCATAAAGACAGAGATATAATATGTTACAACTAACTAACCATCACATCATGTATCTGCAAAGGTTGGTAAAGAGGATCGAATGCAATAAAATTGTATCTTAGTTCTTGCTGTACAACTGGGAAAAATGTAGTCTAATGGAGATCAAACAGGCACCATATTTATAGAACTAGGAGTTCTATGAACATCTCTGCACACACTTGGTGCACAACTGGATATAATGTTTATTTTTTAATAACTTAATGGATAAAAGCACAAATTGTAATATTTAATGAAGACAATATTAGCGATTCTTAAACGAAAATTAGATGCAGAAAAATATACGATATCATCTAGGACATGAACCTAGGACCCTAGCCTTGCCGGTTCCTAGATGTGAATGAAAGAGAGAGAAAGAGAGAGAGACAGAAAAAAACACTTATTGTCTTTGGCTAACAACCCAGCAGCGTATTTGATTGCGTAATATTGATTACTCCGAACAGTTGCAACGATCGTGCGGAATGCGGATCAACGCTCTGGCGGGATAAAAAGATACTATCAAGCACGACTACCATCTTGACAGGATTGACATGATACGGAACATTCAAACAAATTTACAGATAGATGAAATGCAAGGTCGTGTAAAACAGTACTTCGCTGCACTTAGTTAATAAATCACAATGCATTAAAGTGATTTATTTATGGAATATTACGCCGTGTCACGCTACCTCCTTCTCTAGCCAACGTTTCGGTCAGCATTAGTGTTCGTCATCAGGGCAGATGGCAGATGATGATGAACACCGAAACATTAGCTAAAGTAAGAGGCAGCGCAACACGGCGTAATACCCCGTATTGTTAATACCCATATTGCTGTGAAATCTCAAATCATATCAAATCACAATATAATTATAAAAATAAATTAAAATCCATATCTTACTTAGAGGTTACGTACCATCTCTTAAATATCTTGGAACTTTTCTGAAAACGTTGGAAGGTATCGAATACTATTTGTTTTATCTATTAAGGCTGTCTCACTTGAGGAAGGTTCCACCTGAAAGAGGCCTTATTCAATTTGGCAAACAAAAGGCTCCGGTGCGGGAGTTGTTATACATTTATCGATTTTTTCGAAATTGAATGCTCAAGGTAAATGCTTTGAAGTAAATGTAGGCATTAAGTTCGTAAATAACTTTTATGATTGTGTAAACTTTCGATTGTATTGTTGAACCTTTGTACTTTACAAACTCCGAACTTAATTTCCAAATAAATGCCTCAAGTTACAGCGTGTAAGATCATTTAACTAAATATTATTATCTAATTTTAATACTTTATGAGGCGTAGATAACTGTTTGTTAACGTTGTTCAACACTAGCGACCAAAACATATAAAACTTTACAAATTGGTTTTTTTCGTTTAGATCGACAAATATAAATTTGAGATACAGATTTTTGGATCCATTTAAACTTTTTTTTCGATTTATTGTCTAATTTATGTTCTAAAAATACAACAAAAGGAACATCTTGAAATTTCCCAACTCTCTGCGATAGTATAAATATCTTATATATTATTAATTACCATATTGTTTGCACTTTTCTGATAAAAACAAACAAAATTAAATATTTAAAAAAATTGATTCATTAAATTTTCAGTTTTCAGATTTCTTTTTCAGCTTTTCTAAGAGATAAATATTTTTTTCAGATTTCGCAAATTGCTGGTGAGTACTTAAAAAGTCTAATAATTAGTAAAATTTACCTTTTTTTTATTTAAGGAACTTATCATTCAGTTCAAAAAACTTTAACAGTAAAATAAACAATACGGTTAAGAAAACAATATTTTAACGTTTTTCTTTGAGCTTTTACTTGAAATGTACTTTAATTATAACTGACATTTTTTACTTTCAATTTGGGAGGCGGGTTTTTGTAACGCCGCAATTTATTTATTGGATAACCAATACCTTTTCCATGGGTCACCCCAAGCGGTTCGCTGCGTTTTGTGATATAGCAGGTGTGCCTGGGTCCATCGGGTGATGTGTGTTTAGGATGCGCCTACCACCCATCAACCAGATCTAGAGAGGCTGGTTTGGGGAGACCCTTTGACCTCTCGAACTGTTCTCGCAACCCATCGCCTTGCGCCGCAGTGGGAGGGATATTTTTATATGTCACAAGTACACACTGATCCCCAGATTCTTACCTAACCCTCATACCTTTTACCTTCCCAGAACTTCCTCTCCTTCCTTTCATTAAAGACCCTTCACCCAGCATCTCCAAATACGACATAGGCGCTGAAAGGAAATTATTTTTCTCGAAGCCTCCTTTGTGGGGTTAATATAAAAAAAAAATACAGTGTGTGGCAAGCGTACGCACGACGGAAGTGAAACTTTTATTATTCTTCTCGCTCTCTTTTCACTTCATTCTCTCTTTTTTCTGTCTATTGACATATTTATAAGTAGCATATGATAAAAAAATTAAAAGTTATAAAAATATGGGATTCGAACCCGGGTCTTGCATAACGAGTGTCGAACGCTCTGCCTCTAGACCGCGGTTATTACGTATTCGACCAAAATATCATATAGTCAAAATATCTAAAAGTCGCAGCACGAGAGCATTTTATCACTTTAAAAAAATATATTATTAAAAAAATCACAAAAAGAAGAAAAAAAATAGTTAAAGCGGGGATCGAACCTCGGTTCTTCACGACGACAATCGGGCGCTCTGCCTCTAGACCGCGAAGCTGAGTTTGGAGAGTGACCTAAAGTAGGTATATAATATTGGCTAGGCTCCTATAGCGAAATGATCACGGTTTTTGATGACGGTCATGAGTTGGTTTTACTCCGGTCCTCGAAATTGCATAACGCGCGTAAAGAAGTTTCACTTCAAAAACTTTCGGAACTAGTATAATACACCCGATTTTTTCATATTAAACAGTATAATTTGTGAAGCTTAAAAAAATAACGCATTGTTTTATTTTTGACAGTATATTAGTTGCAATGTCAACACGTAGATTTGTCTTTATTTTGTTCATAAATTCATTTTTTGTGGTTTTTCCCAATTAAAATATAAATAAAGTCAGCCTTAATTATAAAAGTGATGAATATTTTATAGCAAATATTTTTACCTACTCCATACGTCTCAAAATTATAGAATACGAGATTTTTTTTTAATTCGTTCATTTTATTTAAGGAATCGACAAAAAAATTGTCAATTGATTTCGTTTATCCAATAAAAACATGTAAAAAATTATAATAATAATTCATAGTATAACCAAAAAAAAATGCATATTGGATCCATAGTTTGTGCAATATAAATATCGTCTTAGCGGAATTGTCGTTAAATTCAGTCGGTAACAGTCAATTCAAAAATTATTAGAAGTCAGAAATAACCTAACTTTTTGAAGACGGGAACCTCATGTGCCAGTCTGCTAAAACGCGGCGTTACCAGTTCTCTCGCATCCAGTTAAAGACATGTTTTATTATTTATAAATATAAACAGAAATTATACAGTATTATTAAAAATGCAATAAATCAAATTTTAACGGATGGGAATTGTTTTTTTTTCATTAGTAAGGCTATTTATCCATTTATTTTAAGATTTAAAATGACTGGTGATGTTCTGGCTTGTAAATAGCACAGACCATTAGGGTATATTTTAATTCCTTATGAAAAAATGGATTGATATTGAATTCACTCTGCAGGAGAAGCAACAACTTATAAACCAGCCACCAAAATACATATAAACAGAAAGACTCACCAGAGAATACCACTCGCAATTGAGTTCCACTCCTTGATCTTGAGATTCGGCAGCAGACGGCAAATCAGCACAATAATATATTTGAATTCGCACTATGAGATTATAATATGTCAACCAGCTCTCAAGAGAGTAGAATTTGTAATAATGATGAATTCGCACATTGTAATTCAAACGTACTGCCACATTATTGTGACAAAAAATATTTTAATCACTTTAGTTTTAAATAGACCTCTTTTAAACGATACAATCTGGATGAATCCATCTGATCAATGCAAAGGTGACTGTAATTCGCTATCACTCACCTGCAGAGCAAAATCTATCTAAAACTGACCAGAGATGTCTCTTTCGTCCATTATTATCAATTTCTAATTTTAAAATTTAATTAAAACCAATTTCAAGTCGATTGCTTATCCAATGACAAAGCCCTCGTTCGAAATATTTGCTTCTTCACACATAGAGATTCATAATGCACGGTTTATATCAGTCCATTTTTCTTTAAAGCTCAGTAAATGAATAAATTTCCAGTACTTCGAATCGAATATTGTAAGACTTCCTTGAATTATGATCGGAGTGTTGCGTTTGACACCGCGAGCAACATGAATACAGCCTCCGCATCTCAGAATTCATGCCTCGGGCTCGGCTCGGTGTGCAAATTGCAACGTTTTTCACGTCCGAACCAGAGGCGCTTGAATGGGGATGCTATCGTAGTTCCGTCACGTAGTTGTATAAGGCTGTGGTGTGGTTACAACCTTTGGTACAAAATATACTAGATTGTATAGCGGTTTCAAAGTGCCGTGATTTTCTTAATTTTTTCCAATAAATAGTGTCTAAAGCTATTATCGACCAGAATATCAAATATCCAAGAACTGTGGATTGTACCTAATATTTTAATATTACTTGCGTGGCAACTTTTCCTTATCCTTCTCCTCCCCTTTCCCGTTCCATCCCAAGTCTATTGAAGTATAGTTATAATCGCATTTATTTTATTGTTGTTTTTTGTAGGCTTATCGTTTAGTAGGCTTATAGGTTTATCTTTTGTTGAAAATTCGTATTATTATTTTTCTTATTTGCTGCTTTATTCTGTTTTTTTTTCTATTTTTATTAAATATTTTAGTTTACAGGTTAGTTTTATGTTTCTGAATATCTATCTGTAAACATTAATAATTGGTCTGTTTTTTGTTATCCTCTTATGTATATTGTATTACTAAGACTGTTTATGTTCCTCAAATAAATAAATAAACTGTCTCAAAATGGAATAAAAATACGCAAAACACTGATTCAAATCAATAAATATAATCTATTTAAATAATATATATAATTCATATTATGTGGCCGTCTGACGTTTAGGAATGCCAAGTCATAGAGAGATACGCCAGTGTGTATTGAATTCTCATTTATTGTGTTATCGAAATAGGTCTAGATACCAATCATCTGGAAAATTATATAATATCATCGGTAGTTACCCCTATCGGTCCTATATTGTAAAGTTATGCTAGACCCCCTGGAGTATTTAGTACCAATGGTTAGGAACTGTCTAGGGCGCGACCGCTAGGACTGACTTGGTTTAAATCCTTTGAATATTGATAGGTACATATATATTTCGTGAAGTTCATGTCATCACATAGTTAGAGCAAACGCTTGCAAAAAATATCGTTTAGATTCTAAAATGTTTCGAAAAAAATCCTTCCAGAGAATATTCAGAATTTTTTGTCAAATCATTACTCTTTACTCAGGACTGAGGAGTGAACCTTCTTCTTTGGGGACTGGAGTCTATCACGCTTACAATTAGCCAAATCACGATTGGGTAGGACCAACATTTATTTGGTATATAAACTGCTGTAATGTTTTCCAATTTCGGAGAAATTGGTTAATTTCCGCGTGTGTATGCGTGTTTTCTACCAAAAGAAATTAATTTATGCTTCCTAGATTTGCATTAATTCATTACGGAAAGATGAAATGTTAAATATTTTAGCTTTTCTCGACACAGAAAACACATTCAAAATTTAAAATTTTAAGTAAGATTTTATTAAAAAAATAATTAATATCTCGATGAACGTCACAGTTCGCATAGACAGAATATCACAGTTGGCCATTCACTAGTTAATGACCTGTCACAGAAGCATTCTTTGTTTAAACAAAAGGCGAATAACTTCCAGTAGGTTTACTTTTCTAAACCTTTCAAATGATTTCAATTAAGATTTGAATCTTTTTTTTCAAACTAGAGTAAATTAAAATAGAATAGTTTTCTGTGTCTACTCGAGGAGTTGAAAATTGCTATGGCGTATGTCAAGTATTATTTTAAATAACTCCATTCGAATTTGACTTTGGTTTTTGGGAATGAATGAATGAATTAATGGATACAAATTTTGGAAGCTGAAATTAACTAACTTCCCGATATCCGATCGCGCTGAAACTCGGCAGATATACTCGTTGTCGATAACAATGGATTCATATACATATTTCTCTTGGCATTTAACAATTAATATACAAAAAAATGTCGGTCCTACCCGATCGGCATTTAGCGAGGTTTTTAGAGTAAACTGAAAAAAAATTTCAAAAAAAAAAAAAGTTTTTTGTGTTTGATTTTTAAATTTTTTCTACAACTTCAGGTTCCAACTACCCGGATTCAGTGGTACTATGGCATCGATAATTGAGTTGTTTTTTAGGATGTCGAACCTTGCTATTCAAATCTGGTCAGTAAACTAGATTTTCTTAGATAAACTAGCTTTTTTTCAATAACTTCACAAATGAGACACGGAAGGAAATATCTTGCCCAAGGGCCCACGTCATCTTTGGGGATGCTGTGTGAAGGTTTAGAGCTGATATTAAGTAGTTGCAAGCAACGCTTCAATTATTAATTGCGACCTTGCCGCAGATAAACTTATTCTGCTTTATATTTTTTTATGTGAAGCATCACATACGAAATCACTCAAATTAGTGAGTACATATTTATATTAATAATCATGGTAGTTTTCTAAACACTCGACCTGTGGATCGTGATGTATATATAGTTCCCGATAGTTAAGTACGAAAAACTACACAAAAAATTTTAACAATATTTTAAGGTGTGTTTTAGCTTTATCAAAAATAACATTATTACACAGAGAAAACCTTCTGATTCAAAATATTGCAAATTTATTAAAAATCTTATCAAAATATTCATATTACTGTTAAAACGGGACTGCAGGCCTTTGACAAATGAAATGACAGATTTCCTAATAAACTATCAGTAAAACGCGATTGTGTTATGGTGACGTCAGAACACGTGTTCATAAAAATTCTAATATTTTCGCATTTCGTCATTATATAATAACAGGAGAAACGCAGCTGCATGAATACGTATTCCAATATATTATAGTGAAAGTACTTACAGTTTATTTCTACGAAATGGCCTGCTAATCACCTTTATAACCGGATTTTAATAGATCAGCAATACTTATTTATCTTCTTGTAATATTATTTTATTACCTTCATCCCTTTGTCTGCCGTGTCTGACGTAGGAAAACTTTAATGGAATACTCCAGTGGCGTGCGATTAGAGTTTAACTAGCGATAACCATAAATCTTGAACTTTCTGTCTGTCAGAAGAGTCCGAGTCGCATTGTAAAACCTACCTTTATCCCTCTTGATGGGTCGCTTTTCATTTTCGGGTAAATGGTTAGTTTTTTTTTTATTGTTGATACATTTTTTTTTTACAATATTTCATATTTCAATTTAGTAATGTTGGCCTCACTGGGTTGTTTACCCGTGCTGAGGCCCCCATTTTATAATTTAAGAATTTATACATTTAAAAAAAAATAAAAGAAAAACAACATTCAAATAAAGATAAATTTAAAATAAAAAATAAAGATTAAAAATAAAAATATAATTATAACACTAAAAGAAAAATATCAAAAGAGAATGTAAATCGGCATTTATAATGATATATGTGTTTGTGCGTGTTGCGTGTTTTATATATATTTTTTTGTGTTGCGTGTATATGTTTTATTCTTTTATGTTATAGTATTTTGGTAATATTGTCTTTTTGTTCTTTAATCCATTTTTTTATTTTGTGTTTGAATTTATTTTTATTTTCCTCAATTTTTGTTTCAAGTGGAAGACTGTTGAATGCTTTAATAGCGTGGTATTTATGGTGTCTTTGTCCAAAGGTAGTGTTTTTTTTTTACCGTCGGAGTTTTTTATGTTTTCTTTGTACGCTTGTCTGACCGGTCTATTAGTGATATTTTGTGTTTGTTGGGGTTTGTTTTTTTGGTCGAAAATGTAGTTTAGTAGTGTTTTAACATATAATTGGCGTATATCAAGTACGTCACAGCTTTTAAATATTTGGTCTGTGTCGGTTAGTTTATGTTTTTTGAGTATTACCTTTAATATCGTTTTCTGTGCGATTTCTATTTGAGCGATAGCTGCGTTTGTTGCTCCTCCCCAAGCAATTATTCCATATTCTATTATTGATTGGCATAGTGCATAATATATTGTTTTCAATTGTTTTATTTTATATATGTTTCTTATGTTTAGGAAAATGTGTATTGTTCTAAGGAGTCTATTTGTGATTTGTTTGATGTGATGTGTCCATCTAAGATTATGGTCAATTAGGATTCCTAGATACTTTATTTGTTCTGTTTTTTCTAGAGGGGGGCAATCGCAGATGTTGGTGTTTATGCATTCGTGTATTTTTATGGTGTTTGTATTGTTTTTTGGCTGTCCTGTGTTAGTTATGCTGTACGTTGTGAATTTTGTTTTCGATATGTTTAGTGTGAGTGTATTTGAGTCCAACCATTTTTTCACTTGCGTGATTCCTAGATTCGCTATGTTATAAACCTTATTCCAATCCTTAGATTTAAATAATAAAACTGTGTCGTCTGCGTAACTAATTATTTCTCCATTTATTTCCATGCTGGAAAGTTCATTTATGTAAATTATGAAAAGAACGGGCCCTAGTATGCTTCCTTGTGGAACTCCGTGTGTAATCGGCAGTGGTTTGCTAGTATAGTTTTTAATTTTGACTTGTTGTGTTCTGTCGCTCATGTAGCTTTTTAATAGTTGTAGTTCTTTGTCTTTGATACCCATATTTTCTAATTTTTTAAAAAGTGTTTTGTGGCATATTGAATCAAAGGCTTTAGCCAAATCTAAATATATCGCTTTGCATTTAAACCCTTGATCTAAGTTGCTATGTATATAATCTATTGTACTTGCTAAAGCTTCTTTTGTGCTTCTTTTTTCTCTAAATCCATATTGTTTGTCCGAGATTAATTTGTTTTCTTCCAGGTATTTTATTATTTGGTTTTTTAATAGTCTTTCGAAAATCTTTGATAGAGAGTTTAACAAAGTAATTGGTCTATAGTTAGTTATTTCCATTTTCTCTCCGGATTTATACATAGGGATTACCAGTCCTTTTTTAAGAGTATTAGGAAAGCAGGCATGTGTTATGCTGAGGTTGATTAGGTGTGTTATAGGTTTTAATATTTCATTTTTTATTATTTTAATGCAATCCGTTGTTATCTCGTCTAATCCAGGAGCAATCTGGTTTTTTAATGTATTTTTATTTTGTTAATTTCCATTTCCGAACTTGTTTTTAATATAAATCTGTGTTGTGTTGGTTGGGTATCGATGTTTGATCTGTTTGTTTGTGTTAGTGTGTTTGTGCTGTGTTTTTTTACGATTCGCTAAAACTTTCCCTATAGTTGCAAAAAAGTTATTTGCGTGGTTTGCCATCGTTTCTATATTTGTTTTGGCATCTATTTTTTTCGAGTTAATATTTAGATGTTCGATAGTATTTTTTTGTTTGTATTTTTGTGTGTATGTAACTTCCTTTAATATTTTCCATATTTCCTTTGGGTAATTGTTTGCTTTTTTAAGTTTTTCTTTTTAGTACATCTCCTTAGCTACTCTAATAATTTTCGTGCATATGTTTCTATATCTTTTATAGTAATTAAGTTGTTCCATGTCATACGGTGTTTGTTTAATTTGTTTGTGAATTTTGTCTCGTTTACGAATACAGTTTAATATTCCTTGTGTTATCCATAGTTTAATTTTTTTTGCTTTGTGTGTAAGTTTTATATGTTTTATTGTAGTGTAATTATTTATTTCTTGCGTTAGCGTATTTGTAAATGTATTCCAGGCTTCCTCGACATTATCTATTTGGTATAATGTATTCCAGTTTATTTTTTGGAGTTTTTCTTTTAAGTTTGAGTAGTCAATTATTTTTTTTGTAAATATTTTATGTTGTTTCGAAGTAGTGTTTTCGGTTCAGTTAACATAATAGAAGTTAACACGATACATTATTTATTCTCTTTGAGACAGTGGAGTGCGATGGCAAAATAAAATAATAACCTAACTTCAAATACAAGTAATTTTTAATTTTTATTTTTCTTACTTAATATTTATTATGAGCAGCACATCTCTAAATGAGTAAGATTCAGAAAGGGACGCTTAGATGGTTTAAGCATGTAGAACAGAAGAAGAAAAGATTTTAAGGAGAGTGAATGAAAAAAGGAAATTAAGAAGAATATATTACGCGAATGTGAGTGATAAAAGAAGTCGGGGATGCCTGATGAAGATATGGCACGATCAAGCGAACCAGCGAAGCGGCCATGTGAAGAGTTGGATTAACAAAAGAGTATATATGAGACAATGTATGAATGTGAATTAGGCAATGAGTTTGTGTCAAGACCGTGTTGACGCTCTCGACTTTTTTTTATTTAGTTATAAAAAAAACATTTTTATATCTTGTATAAACCTTTACTAACTACTTATTTCGATGAAATTTAGGCACACTTTACACAACATTAAGCATAGCATTTATGCATAACGCTGCGAAGCAGAAAAGCTGCAAGGCTTTTAGTTTCTTTAACATCTGTCGGAAGTTCATTGAAAAACGTAAATCCTTTTAAAATAGAGATTATTTTGGGTTTTCGACAAATTTGTTTTCGGAAGTTTAAAATCTCAAGTTTCTCGTGGGGTAGCCATGTATTTCGAAATTAAAATTTACATTCTTAAACATGTATTGCGAGAGCATCTTATTTTTGAGCTTAATTACAAATATTTACGGGTATTGTTAGTTATGCGCTGTCTCACAATTAGCATACCTAGTTCTTTGCATATTGATTATCTCGGAATACCTACTACAATGCAAGACTCTTCGCATGTCTTTATTTTGAATTATTTGCAATTTCTGTTTAATTGCAATCTGTGTTTGACTGCACAAGAAAAGGACACTAAGGCAGTAATTGAAATGAGATGCTACTATACTATCATAAACTAATTTACTTGTATTTAGATCTAATTTATTTCTTATTCTTCTTTAAAAATCTACCTTTTTGTCATTTTCTTTGCTAATAATTCAAAGTTAGAGTTAAATTGGAGTTTATTGTATATGATAATGCACAAGTATTTGATTTTCTCTACTTCCTCTATTTCTTCATTGTCTATAATAATTTTGGAGTCCGTTGAATTTTTTACCTATTTCAATGTATTTACTTTTCTTTTATTTAGTTGTAATTTGTTAATCTTTAACCATGTAGGTATTTGATCCAGGTCGTACTGTATTTTGAGCATAACTTCTTCAAAATTATTTTCTGTTATACTCGTATATAAAAGAGTATCATCTGCAAACAGTTTGAGTATACAATATTTTAAACACTGCACCATATCGTTGATAAATAATATTTATTATAACGGTCCCAATATAGACCCTTGTGAGACACCTAGTTTCACTGGCTGTTTCTCCGAAATGGCGTCTCCAAACATGGTTTTTTATTTTCTGTTTTTTAGGTAATCTTTATACCATTCTTATTATTTGTGAACTATTCTCATATATTTCAATCTGAGTATTAATTTATTCCTCTCTATTGTTTTAAAAGCACGTCGAAAATCAAGAAACTCTGCTATTGTACACTGATTTTGGTCCATGCATATTTTCCATTCATTAATTACATCCTTTATTGATGTTTCTCCTGATTTTTTTTTTTATTTATTACCTTAGCTGCTCTTTAACAACGGATTCTAGCAATTTTTCGTGTTTTTGTAAGCAATTTATTGATCTAAAATCTTCAATTTTTGCGTATTTTTTATTTTGGGAATTGGCGTTATTAAAAATGTTTTCCATGAATTTAATGGTATTCTTTATATTTTTACTTATAATAATTTTCAATTCGAAGTATTTTGTATTTTATCTATGTTCAACTGTTGGAAGAGTATTTTGTATAATTTGTATGCTTTTATTTAGTGGTTCCACGCTGAGTACAAAATTGATATTCGATTCGTGTGCTACTTTATTTGTGTCATTTTCAATCGCATCTAAAAATTAATCTTCTTTACTCTTCATATTTTTTAATTTCGTTGAGAGTACTCAATTTTTTTTGGATCAGTTTGTGAAACATTCAATTTTTCCCTATAGTAATTATTTTTGGTAAGTTTTATTTCTTTATCATAAATATTTCTTAGTTTTTTGTAGTTCTCATTTATTTTCTGTAAATTGTAGTTAACAAGTAGTCATAAGGATTTCAAATACCATTTATTTGTATCTTTTATGGTAATCTTAGTCATCGGCATGAGCTTATCTACTGCTGTTTTCAGATTTTCAATTAATTCGTCTGCCTTTTCATTAAATTTTTTTCCGTCTACATGTGAATCATTGCCATGCACATTTTATCTTTACTATAGAATTTCTTACCTTTATATGTTATTGTCTCCTACCTGTTCTGTTGGTCTTGAACTGCTGTGTTTAATTGTTATAACAATCGATTCATGATTCGATATTTTAGGTTAATCTGCAATCTTAACTGGCAAGTAGAAATTATTAGAAATATATTATTCGATAAGGGTTTTAGAATTTATACCTACTCTTGTATAAACCGTTCCAATCCAAGGCAATCAATTGTGTCTTAAGTCTTTTGTTTTTTGTATTTGATTTCATTGTGCAAATTTTAAAATCTCCTGGAATAAATATGACGCCCTTTTTGTTTTGTTTAATACACCATTCTTCAAAGAAATCCAAAAATGGTGCATTATTTTGGTTTGGAGAGTGATACAAAACTGCAAACGTTCTATGTTTAAATGGTTTTTTAATGCCAATAGCCAAAAGCCAGGTATTTTTTCATCTAAAACTTTTTTGGAAATTTTGTGTGAAATATTATTTATAATAAAGATAACAACTCCTCCTGTATGATGACTGAAAGAATCACATTTAATAGTGGTATAGCCGGGAAATGTAATATCGGGGTGAATAAAAATTGTACATATCTGTAATACGCGTTTCAGTAAGCATTACCACATGTGGTCCATAATCTTTGAGTAAAACATCCACTTCTTTATGATATTTTAGTAGACTTGGTGACAAATGTTTTGGCTTAATATGGTTATATGATTTGAATTTACTAAATGTATCGCCTTGTTTTCTTGTTCCAGTTTTCGTACGTAGACTGTGCATTCCTCTGGTATGTATTTTCATCGATGACAACAAGTAAGTAAGCTGGAGGTAGCGGGTTCAAGTCCAGGCGTGGACAAGTATTCTTTATTTAATTTTTCACTTTTAACACTTTGTGGGTACACATCATTATAATAATTAAAATAAAATAACTTCGTTTGAATATATACTAATAGAAGTTGATATTAGTGGTATTCAAACAAAGTTATTTCATAACAATTATTATAATTTTTATTAGATTAATTTGTGTTTTTTCACAATTTACTCAATTAAAATAATATCTTATCTCGCGATTATCGCCCTGGTGTAAGAAAACCATTAATAAATTAATCGTTGCTTGAAATAGGTTAGGCCGTGTTTGCTGACTGATTCGAATAGTCGGGTACTTCCTTACCTTCCTCTACCCCATCTCTTTCCCATCCCACTACCTTCAGCCCCACAACCCTTATTGGGGAAGCCATAGTCTCACTGGTTTCAGACGGATAGGAGCAGTTGGTAATATTGTGCTTTTTCAAATAAAAACAACAAAATACCGAGTTGTTTGGCGGACCGTCATCTCTACCTACCATAACTGCAAGATGATGAGTTATTATTAAGTTTTCTCTAAATCCAACAAAGCAACTGTTTTCAAATGTCAAAAAATCTAACGATATTTTTTATACATATTCTAAATACACGAATTCTCTTCTATCAATATCAACTGCGAGCAGTAGTCCGGAAATCCTTGTCACGCCACTGGCAACCGAAATCTGAATAAGACGTGACTACATCATTTCCGTGGAAAACGTTTAGTTTACTTTATTTAGGCTTAGGAGAGTTGCAAAAGTGGTTGTTTTATTATTATTTTATTATCCTTCGGAAAAGTTGGAAAACGTTAGTTGATTTTTTAGAAACATACAAGAGATGTTGTTCAACGTGCTGCTTTTAAGTTTTTGTTTATGTGAATAAATGATTTCACTACCCGAAGCCAGTTAGAATATGGAATCTCCAATTATCGAGATATGTTTTGAAGTCGAGTGAATCGGAAAGATATCAAGAATTGAAAGGTTATTTTTTGTGTAAATACCTCACAAAAATCCTAACTGCTCCCAACCGTCTCAACCATGGCATCTCCAATTAGGGTATGTTGTGAGGCAAAGGAGATTGAAAAGAAGAAGGTGGGGAGTTCTTGGCTATATAGATCTGGTCACCATCGTACATTTCAAGCAACGTTTTGCTTCTAAATGATAGTTTTTCACCAGGGCGGTGCTGAAAATATATCATTATTCTGGAACGTTCCGTATATTATTTGATTTTAATAAATTTATTAAATAACATAAATTAATCTAATAAATTTTTCTTGCGTACGCTAGGATTTAAACCCGCAACTTCCGAATTCGTAACTAATGATTTCAACCACTTAAACAAGGAGTCCTTCAAATGGAGGTTGGATAGTACCTGGCTACTCAAATGGAGGTTGGATAGTACCTGGCTACTCAAATGGAGGTTGGATAGTACCTGGCTACTCAAATGGAGGTTGGATAGTACCTGGCTACTCAAATGGAGGTTGGATAGTACCTGGCTACTCAAATGGAGGTTGGATAGTACCTGGCTACTCAAATGGAGGTTGGATAGTACCTGGCTACTCAAATGGAGGTTGGATAGTACCTGGCTACTCAAATGGAGGTTGGATAGTACCTGGCTACTCAAATGGAGGTTGGATAGTACCTGGCTACTCAAATGGAGGTTGGATAGTACCTGGCTACTCAAAGCTGATTGGGAAAACATTGTTAAAAGTACAAACGTGTTCAAATTCCCAGCCTCGTATATTTTGAGTTTTTGAGATTCACATTTTGGAGCACAAGATAAGTTGTAACATATACACTATTTGTCAAAAGATACTTGGTTTACTCGTATTGGATATTTAATCTCAGATATTATGCCGTTTATGACACATGTCAAATCCAGATGCGTATTTTCTTTTTCGTGTTCAATAGGAGGCAGTAAAAGGTAGTACTGCCTTTAAACACGCACGGGTTTGTGTCGCTAATTCTCTTTCTAAACTCTAGTACTGCCTCCTATTGAACACAGAAAAGGAAATACGCAATCCGGACAGTTCACTTTGCTCGTGTGCAGTTTGCAACGTCCATCCAAATATCGGAGCAATACTGGCACAAACATTACTTCTAGCTTTTTTAATCTAAAGTTGGGGCGCTATGTCTGTTTTTAGCCTAGATTTTAAAGTTTTGACTCGACTTCAATTTTAAACTTTTGCACGTCAAAATAAACACATATTTATGTAGCGCATTAAAACCAAACACCCCGTAAATCTAATTTGTAATAATACACCCACACGGTACATCAAAGCCATTGTCTGACGAGATAGCTTTGTTGCAATTCGATATTGGCGTCACAAGGCCTTACATATATCCCAGAGCACATAATTAGCTATATATATGTTTATTATAACACATTATCATACTATATGTTATGGGCCCAACATGTTACATGCAGAATACTGCGAGGGCAGAGGGTAAGTCGTGGGGTTACGAATTAAGGGATAGTGGGAGGTGGTAGTGTTGGTTGGATAGGGGTAGAAGAAAGGTGAAGGGGAGATGTAAATTGTCATTGGGTTGGGGAAGAGGCATCAAATTATATACAATGGAATTTATTTGATTTTTTTCTCATAATATCATTTAGATACTCTGAAACTAATATTTCCTGCAAAAAAAATCTGAATGATTTGACGGAAGGTTATAAAATTACAAGAAATTTAATGTTTTATTTTTGGGGGATTAGCAAACTAGCATGAGAATGGACAATAAATTAATTTGAATACTTATTTCTATACACAATAACAATCTGGAAGGCAGGCATACAATACATGTGCTTTACGGAAGAAATTTTAATTAAATTGCGACATAAATTTTGTTCTTAATATACCACCCTGAATTTCTGAATACGGATTATAATATTTTTGTCTTAAGCTCTTAAAAATATACATGTTATTTTTTAAGATAATCTCTAAACATTTACTGAGTCAAAAAGTAAATTTAAGAAATTCCAAAACTTATAAAAAAGAGTTTTAGATTTTTTTATTTTTAACGTGTTATGGATATGAACAAAATGCAGTGTTTTTTAATTGACAATAGATTTTTTTCTATATTTTAAAGTCATGCTTAGTGTCTATTCTTTTAAAAATTATTTGTATTTATTTATTTTTATTTAAGTACATAAAACAGGCATGGTGCCCAAAAATTTATATACATGGATGTTTAAATACATAATAATAACAAAATTAACAAAAATAGTAACAAAAGGAAAATGTAAGTAATATTAATATTAATATTAAATTTATTAAATGAAATAAACAGAATTTGGCATTCTCAGACTATAAAAATATTACCATTCGTTATTTCGGCTACTGGCATTATACCTAGCTCTCTAATTAAAAAATTAGGCGTATTAGATCTATCAAAAAATTTATATATAAAGATGCAAAAGTCGGTCATTTTGAATACATGTAGGATAACAAAAGATTTTTTAAATATTTATGTTGAGGGATCAGTAGGATTTATAGGCCCTGTTAGAAGTTCTACCGAGCCGAACCCTCTGATATGAAAATATCTGGAGACGGTGAATTTTTTTCCCATTTGATATCTGGTGAGTCGACGTGTTGTTGTTCTTGTATTGTTTTGTATTTATTTTACTTATGTAATGCTCTTACATAGTGTTGATTGACTAGCTGATCATTTGTGGAAAAGTGAGTGGAAGGGTGTAGTTTTTCCTATGGGGAAGATTTAACCCGGACAACAAAATCGGAAGCATAAAAAAAAAATAATAATATGTAAGCTAAATATGCAAGTAAATAACAAATAAGAATGGGTAAAAGATAAATACAAATATGTTCATAAACGATTTGTTATTGTCACACCTGTACTGGTGAGACACTGATTACATAGGTAGGTACAATGTTGCTTCTCTTTAAATAAAGGGCTTCATCACAATATCAGCTTAGTATGATTAAAGGTAATACATTTTTTTGAAGTATTTAAATTGGTCATTAAAAATGTCTATTTCATTATTAGAGCCATATTAACAAACTCCCTCTAAAATTCGTGTTTTTCATGTCTCCCTTTCAAACCATCTTCTTCCATTTGAACGATTACTTCCTGTTTCTGAAACAATAATGAAAGAGGTGAGTGATGAATGAAACAAAACCAAACAAAAAATGTTTGGTGCCTATATTTGAATAGCCAGGTACTTTTTACCTTCCTCCATCTCAGCTCCTTTTCTTCTTCATTCCCTTGAGTCTCTCAACATAACCTGAATTGGTTTCGGGTAATTGGGATTCTTGTGCGGTATTCATAAAATAATTGAAACAAGAGGAAGTAGACGAAGAAGAGGAAAGTTGGTAAGTACCTAGCTACTCAGATTTGATTACTAAAAATGGCTAAAGCCATTTCAAGAATTTCAGTGGTGGTCTTTTTAAAAACTAAATTTTGTATAAAATATATTTTAATAATATAAGGGAGTGAAAAAATTGCGATTATATTCATTAATCTTAGAAACCATTAGACCAACAGATGATTGACAAATAAGAAATATAATATGTGTATTATTGTATGGCTTAATGCTCGGCTTATACAATCACAGGTAAATGGGAAATGCTTGGAAGACAAGGGAAATGAAATAGATATTCCTGATATAATCTGTCAATTAACCTGCTCCATTATTAAAGCTTCCTGAATGTAATCACTATCTGACTGAAGAAAGACAATTAAGAGAAATCATTCCAACTTTATTATTATTATCGTATATATATTTATGAATTATTTGTGTTTTACGATATATATACAACATTTTATTATTGTTTTAATTTTTTTATTTTACCAACATAATACGAGCATTTGTCTAGTTTGGGGATATTAACAATAAAATAAATCAGAATTGAATTTGTACCAACCCATTATTTATTTATTTATTTAGAATTTACGGCACCATTTACATACATAATGTTTTTTTTAAACATACATGGTACAGTATTAAATTTTGAAGAGTGACAAATTAAATTTAAAAAAAAGTGGGTGTGTCAAGCCTACGCAAGACAGAAGTGAAACTTCTTTTGTTAAACCGTATGAACCACAATCAATTACGTATTTCACTCGTATTACACTCACGACGCAGTATACTAACCAAGCAGCTGATGCTTGGCGTGGCGCAGTTCGCTGGTGTCTGAGAGAGAGGAAAGAAGAGAAGAGAGAGAACGTTCGTGAGCGGCTCCCCCACCTCAACAAGCGCATATGGTGAGAGAGGGACAGTGAACGGTGAGCGGTGGTGGGGGTACCCGCATTTTCGTGTCGATCCTGACTCGGTTTTACTCCGTCCATCGAAAATCCATTACGCGCCTAAAGAAGTTTCACTTCAAAAAAATAACAAATAAAATAACAGCAAAGAAAGAAGCAATAACATAAACCTGTTATGTAGTGACCTCATTAAAATAAGTGGCGTTAAAATGTGTTATTAGTGCAGCTTTATACTTCACAAGGGGGGTATTAAGAGTATCTGAGATTTTAGCACAAAAGTTTCCAAGTGTGTGCAATCTATTTATAACTGACTTATATCCTGAGACTGTGGGATCATTGTCACAATAATACATACTAGAGGACCTTGATTTAATGGTAGGTACATGAAATTGAATAAACTTTAATATATCAGGGCTATCCAACTGATAATTTATAATTTTGTATAAAAATATAAGAACAAAAATTATTTTTAATTGAGTTAATAGAGTTAACACTGAATATATAAACTCATAAAAGTGTATTTTGAACATGCTGTAGGTATACCCGAAAAAAGTGTTAAAATTATAGTCTGGTAGTTAAAAGTTATTGATGAAATTAGCGATATCAGTTATTTTTTAAATCGGTATAGGTCACACTTCTAGGAGATTTTCCGTTCAGTACATACACCCATTATTGAGATAATTAACACAATATGCATTTATAATAGGAATCAGAGGTCTACGTACAAGTACAGGAATTAGAACAGATATCTAAGGACTATACCACGTAGGAAATTTTGGATAGATAACAATTTGAAATATTTAAAGTCTTTCAGGACATTGAAACTGGTAGCGGTAGAACATATTATTGATTTTTGATAACATTTGGTATTTACAATGATTTTTTGGGGTATTATGGCGTGTTTCGCTACCTCTTTTGCGTTTCGGCTACCATTACAGCGTCAATCATCAGGGTAATTGTGTAAACATCGTTTATTATTATGATTTTATTGGCAAGTGCATAAATATCTTTTATTATTGCACATGTTGTCTGATGATGGATGCTGTAATCCTGTCCGAAGCGTTGGCTAAAGAAGGAGGTAACTCAACACGGCAAAATACAAAACAAAAAAAAATCACCGTTATATTTTTGGCCGCGTAAACTCAAATCATATCCAATTGTTAGTTATTTGAAAAAGAAAATAATAGTTTAGAAATTATTTCTAATTTTATTTCAAAGAATTTAAAATCTTTAGAGGATGTGTTTCACATAAAATGACAAATCGTAGAATGTTAGCAAAAATATTCATGAAAGTTAAAACTATGAACCACTACATTTTTTAAATCAAATCTGAAAATAAAATTCTTTCGAGATTCAACACAAAAATCGCATTCAAAATATGAAAATGGGAGCAAACCTAAACAATTAGCTAAAATTCAATTAAAAATGGCGCGCAAAGCTAGTTATACCAGTAATTGAAAAACGAAAAACGACTATTTTTATTCGCTCTAGATAGGGATGAAAAAATTCTAAAATCTATTTATTTTCAAATATGCGCACTGGTTTAAAGGGTTAATTAGAGCCTTTTACAAGTAAGCACCACCGAATAGATAAAACTTACTAGAAATGCCTCTAATGTTGATTTTAATGAAAACCATTGTCACCACTGACTTAATACTTATTTGTTTATATTATTTTAAAACAGGCATAGTGCCCAAAATGTACATATATATTTATATATAATAGAAACAAAAATAATTATGTAAATGTACTAAAGTAAATGATAAACAAGAATGGGTTAAAGGTAGAATACAAACATTTCCATAAACGATTTATTTTTGTTACCTGAGCGGATGACACACTGATTTGAAGGATATAATATTTCCTGTCTTTAAATAATGAGCTTCTTCACAATATCAGCTTGATATGATTAATGGTAAAACTTTTTTTAAAGTGATTTAATTTGTCACTAAAAAGGTCATTAAAAATACTTAGATTTTATAAAAAACACTACTTATAATAAAATAGTGAACAATATATTAAACATATTTATTTATAGAAAAGTTAAATAAAAATAATGTTTTTAGGTTGTCCACAAATTGCATTTTTAATAATTTTAACAAGATTGGATATCAACAGCTTACCACAAAGTTAAAGAAAAGGGAAAAATTAGAAATTAATTCACTAAACAAATATATAAACCAATGTTAAGGAGTCATGACATTTAAAAAAATGTTGCTCTTTTTCGAATTGAATTGAACAATAGTGGTAAAAAGAGATATATTAATGAATGAGAGACAACCGAGTATGAATAAGATAACATCATACTGAGTATGCCAATAAAGGAATATACCGGTTGTGTTTCTTCGTGTTCACCTACCGTCCTAGGGTGAAACTAACTTCTCATAGATCAACGTATTATACTAATTAAACTGTACCCACGAGAATTATTATCATTACCAAATTATCAAATAAATTTACATGGTGTCAATCGTCACTATCCCAAGACGAACAATCGCCATAATTGATATCAGTGTTTAATTAAAGTATATTACAGAAGCGAAGAACCAGAATTATCGTTGAGCGAATTCTGTTCTACTTTTAGTTAAGATAACAAGTCTACTAATGAAACAATGTATGAATGTGAATGATGCAAAACGTGAGCAAAGACAGAGTGGTGTGATGTGAAAAAACAATCTAATCACATATTTTTTGCATTTTACATTTCATGTTTGGTGCCACGTTTGAGTAAAATGCAGAATTACTAAAAAAATTCATGTCTACTACCTTAAACAACATGATGATCCCTGTCCGTAAAACATCACGATAAATTTTTCAAGGGCGGTTACAAATTCGAGGTCAACACCAAAATAAAAATAGCACCCCAATTCGTAGTTTGGACCTTGAAAAACTCATTGGAAAAGTTTTAGTCAATGAAAGTTAGGAACAATTTCAAGGTATTTATTGTTATTAAGTTTAATTTGTAGAACTCCATTTTTTTTATATATTCAATAATATTGTTATTGGGTTTATAAAAACAGTTTATTTTTAAACAAGTTCTGCTGTGTAATTATTATAAAAATAAACTGTTTTTATAAACCCAATAACAATATTATTGAACATATAAAAAAAAAATATTTCAAGGTAATTTTCAAAAAACCTAACAACAATGACTAAAAAAAATTAAATTTTCTTAAAAAATTTTGCTTTTTCCAAAACATTTTTCATCATTGTCGAATTTATGTTTTTGTATGGAAACATTTGTGTGTACGTCCTTTTGAAATTTTGCATTTTATTGCATTATTATTTTAGGCAGTGGAGTGCCGTGACGTTTTTTCGGCCTGAATGACCCTTACTTTGAAGCAAAGTGCATACGTTTATGGTTCAATTAATTCTTGCAAAACGATGGGCTCTGAAGTCATGCAATAGGTACTGCTTGTTAAGTCTGAAATTTTTAAGTCCACTCAGCCTTTTTCAGCTATAATATCGGCATCCGTGACGATTACGAAATATTAATTTATATTTTTAAACATCAGAAATTACTCCAGCCGCTATTTTCGTATTACTTGTAAATGCAGAATATAAAAGAGTTTAAAAATTATGATTTTATGTAAGAATATAATGAAATTGCAAAAAAATACTCACGGTACCCCACTGCTATCTAATTTTAAAGATTTATGCAAAACAATTGTTCCAAAAGGTACAGATAGCTAGCTATCTCCCCTTTTCATTACGGAATTGGCAGGGCAATGTTTGAATTTGGAATGAACAGTTCGTGACAAAAATTTATTATGAATTTTGTTACCGTTCTTGTTAGAAATTTTCTTAAAGGGTTTCGAAATTTGAATTTCAGACTGACAGTAGAGTATTTGATATTGCTATATTTTAAATTAACCCCCGCCCTTTCCTCTTTTCATTTTCTATTTATTCCCTTCTCCTATTAACGTTCTGCTCAAATGCAAGGTCGTATGCAGACGGTCAATTTTGTTATGCTTATCGCTAACTAATCCGCCTACCGAGATACTGCAGCGCTGCGGAAATGTTCCTGGAAAGACCAGTGCACTATTTAAGAGCCCTTCTTCGCCACCACATGGGAAGTGTATGGCGCAGACTAAGCCAATCAAATAATACAATCATCACTGCCATGGTTGCCTGGATGGAGTCCACCCTGATAGACCTCTGAGAGACGGGAGACGTTCAAATATCCTGCATAAATATTATATAATAATTTATTTTACTTTTTTGTCTGTTTTTCTTTATTTAATGTGTTTGTTTTCTGTGCCTATCAATGTTTTATTATTTTGTCTAATTAGCCATTATTATTATTTGACTAATTTATTTTTTTATTATTTCAAAATTATGGAATGTATGTATTGCACTACCCATGAATACATTCTGGAATTAACAATTATTTTCATTGTTAGTATTATTTTCAAAATGAAAAATTAATACTGATTTAGCACTATTTTATAAAATGGCGAAAAAGAGGCAATTAGCACTCTATTTTGAAAAGTTTCATGTTACAAATCCAAATAAGGGCAAAGAATAAAATTGTTTCAAAAAAATTAAATCATAAAATTTATTTTGAACACTTTATCACCATCAAACACACTCATTTCGGTTTTGTCTCTGGTTCAATGAACTCGAATTTGTTTTTAATTTGAATGGCATTTTTAAAGTTGGAACTGATCGTGTCAAGAATTAAAACAAGCGATAAAGTACCTACTTAAAATGTAATATTTTTTACGAAAATTTATATTTCAATGTCAAAATTGGAACGAATGATCAAGAGTTCAGACTTTCCGTAATTTTTTACGGGTCTGCGCTATTATTTTAGTTAAAATATCGACTAGTTTTGAGAGTACTTATGGAGAAGTACTCTTGAAGATGGCTTCAAAAGAATATTATATAAAATTATGCTATTTTTAGAAAATACGTAGTTATACCCAATTAGTTACCAATTGAAATAGCCTCGCAGAATTGACTTTTAAAAATCACTTATCGAAACAGAATCGTTACTGTCCTTCTATTTTCTCTTCAATTTTCCTCCCGCCATGCAATATCGAGCATAACATAGTGAATATATGCTCAATAAGGTCCTGGTGAGAGACATACACAAGCCAAAAGTGTGTATATTCTTGGCGTGCCTTATATCAGCACGATTAAAGGTAACAGACCTAAAATCACTTGGCAAATGGAGTTTTTTTTGTTGGTAATTTTGCAAGAAAGAAAAAAGTTAATTGAGGAAAACTTTCACAGGCAACCTTAGCTATAAAAAAAACAATTTTCAAATAAAATATTTAAGCAAAGTTAAACTTTTTTTACGGTTACCGGTTTTATCTTATCAGACTAGAAACCGGTAACTTTCTTGCTATTTGTTTTTGGGGTATTATGTCGTGTTGCGCTAACTCCTTCTTTAGCCAACGTTTTGGACAGCATTGCAGTGTTCATCATCAGGGCAGACGTGTCCTTTGATGATGGACACTGCAATGCTGTCCAAAACGTTGGCTAAAGAAGGAGTTAGCGCAACACGGCATAACACCCCAAAAACAAGTAACAAAAATACTTTTGGCCGTGAAAACCAAGTTTTGGCCAAGAAACCGGTAACGGTTAAAAAATTAATTAAAATGGGTGGAAAAAAAAATATTTTTTCAATATGTCATTACAATGGAATACTACCACGACTTGTCAGTGTCAAAGAATTTTATTAAATTTGTTTCTTTACGCTTTCATACATTTCTTATGAACAAATACATTTTTCATTACTTAACGCTTCTATTTTTATGAAGTTATTATCTATTTTATTTTAATTCTATTCAAGTGAAACTATAGGAAAAGTTTCAATTTATCCAAATCATTTTTTTAATACTTAATTACTTACGATTGGTAGTAAACATTAATCGAATATAGTGATTTCACAAAACTTCGCCTTGACTTATTATCTAAACAGACAATTTTTCCTTCCTAATAGAGACTCCATAGTTCCACTGGCTCCACGCAAATGGTATTCCGTTCCTATAGCAACGTCTGACAACATTTCCTATTTTAATAAGGCGTAAAACAATACTAAATAATACCTTAACAATATCGAATAACGTCCAAAATGTTTCTGAATTAAATACAATATTTTCTTTTGCCACTGAAATACTTTTCTCTGATATTGGATACTCGACTTTTTATATCAAAATAACAGTAATAATTACAAGATTCATTATGTTTTCTTTCAGGCGATTTCTTTAGCAAGGTTTCCAATGGTCAGGTTTCAGGTAGGTATTGGATTGTGTTGACATTTCCAACAATACCCATTCAGTCTGTATTGCAGGCTTCGATCTCAACAATAACACCTGTATACAGCACGAAGCAACAACGATGTAACAATACCCAATGATGTGGTCTTGCACTAAACATATATGTGTTGTGTTGTGTGGGCACGTCTCGGTAATCTCGATAGGTAGCGGAATAGTGCTGTTTGTTGTAGTTTGTGTTTAGTATACAGGGTTTATCAGTATGTACCCGAATAATTTTAACCAGCAATTCCTGAGCATATTTAAAGTAAAATTGTATATATCATTTTGCTGTCCGTCAATGTAATATTCAATAAAAAATTAAAAATAATAAAAATTCCATCACACGTCGCTACTGGTTAGAGCCTAGTATGTCACGTGATACGCTCTCCGTCTTGTTCCAGCAGCAGCAAACAGACGAGATAGTGCGCGTATCACGTGACCCATTGCGATGATCGACCAACTATCGATGGTGGCGACGCGACGTGTAGCAGTTCGATCAGTGGCAACGTGTGATAGAAAAACGTGTATCTTAATTTTTTTTTTAATTACGTCAGACAGCAAACTGACACCTACATTTTCAACTCCAAACTATGCTGAGAAATATCTGGATAAAACCATTCGGAAAAGTGTTGATACACCCTGTGTATATGGTATTATCTAAAATGTATATGTCTCTTTGAAACGTGAATTTACAAGAATACAAGGCTGATGTAATGATTAAGATTAAGAAAAGGACGCTTAGATGGTTTGTTCATGTAGAGTAAATGAACGAAGAATGGGGTGTGAAGATAATATATCAATCAAATGTGAATGGTAAAAGAAATCGGGGAAAGGATGACATGGCAGGAACAAATAAACCAAATTCTTGAGTCGGGCCACGTCAAGAACAGAAAGGATATATGGTAAGATGTATGAACGTGAATGAAGCAAGGAATGTGTGCCAATACTAATTTCTCTACCTACCTCTTGTTATTATATTATTTATCCATGGTTTACCATATTAGAGGAGGTCGGTATCCTAACGAGACGCTCAGTTGCAATTGGAAGGACCGAGTTTAATATTCACAGCGGTTCAATTACTCTCTTTTCATCACAAGCAACGAACCGAATACTTCTGTTCATAATTATAGTGCTACTTTAAAAAAAAACTGGTGTCAACGTTTTTTAAGCACATTGATAAACGCAACTTTGAATCGGGAAACTGTACATTCAAAATTATTGGTTAAAATAAAATTGTTGTCATTTTCATGCACCTAAAAAGCCCTGGAGATAGCATTAGCGCGATTTTGTATGAATGACATTGAAGCCAAATCTAAGGTGAGAAGAAATTTCCTGGCAGCCATCTTGTATGGCAAATTTTCGAAAGGATTTGTATTTAAAGTGGTGCATAACGAACTACTTTAATTTTATTGTTGTGCACATGATCACTTTTGACACTGCGTCTTATCCGATGATCTATAATTAACAAAGTCGCAAACCAATAGCTGTCTTACCATAATGCAGATTTCTAATATATGTCCTAATTTAAAAATATGTGATTCATTTCGACTTGCTCATTTTAACTTTGATTTCAGAAAATCACCTTATTTTATTTCAATAAACCAATGAAGTATATCATAAAAGGGGTTCCAGTCGGTAATATCGTTGCACCCATACAACTGCAAATTACATCTAAGCATATTGGCATCCCGCCATTTTTTACCTCCACACCAACCATGGACCTAATAAGCCCTGGACGGAACTATTCACGAAAAAATTGAGCCGTGGGGTGAGGAGAAATATGTATGAAAAATGCCAATCCTACTTAATTTTTTTGATGACATCCCATTCCCTGTTTCATAAAATAAAATAGTTCATTATAAAGGGATTTCGGGGTAAAGTGGGCTAACTTCGGAGGGTGATTCTACATGATTTTAGAAGTAAAAAAGATGGTTATCTTAATTAAGTAATTTTAATGTTTTATGGTTGTTTTTAGGTAAAAAATTGAATTTTTTGCATGAGAAAATAGATATTCTTTTGCGGAAAAATATTTTTGTATGGAAAAATGAACAATGAAATTTCCAAAAAAGTTATTTTTCTTTTTTACTTCTACCATCGTGTAGAATCACCTCCTAAAGTTATCGCACTGTACCCCTGGACACCGTGTATACCACTTTGCACAAAAACATTTTAAAAAATTCTCATACAAGATGGCTGCCAAGCAATTTCCCCTCATCCTAGATTTGACTTCAATTACATTCATACAAAATCGCACTAATTCTTTGGCCAGGACTTTTTAGGTTTATGACAACAAACGTATAACTTTAATTGACTTTATTTTCATTTTATATTTTTTTATAAGAATGAAAAAGTCTCCCGGGTAACGGATAAGCTCGCAATATTTGAAAAATCCTACAACTATCATTATAAGCGAAAAATGTAGCTCGTGTGGTGATGGAGGAATTAGCCTTTTTTACATTAACTCCACACAGGAAGCCCATAAGAAAATAATTTCCCGCAGGTCCTATTGGATACAATATTTTACATGGGTCTTGATGAGGCCCATGTTGTAGAAGGGGGGAGATACAGAGGCCGGCAAATAATTCCACAGCCGAGCTATAAAATTCAATACCGAATCCTAGAGGCGACTTCTCATGTGACAAATGTCAACCTTGTACATATGTTGGCATGTTTCTCGACTGTGCACCGGTGCCATCCGAGGAATTCAGCTGACGACGCATGCGTGGGTTCCCACGACGCATTTGCCAACTCGACCACTGATCGGTCCTTTTAATGGGTATTAATAATCGTTCTGGTCAGTTAATCTTGAAATTCAGACCTGGTCATCAAACACAGCCAAAGCCATTTCAAGCAACATTTCAATTCTGAATGGTGGTTTTACGCCAGGCCGATACTAAGAGTATCTTCCACTCAAGAACAATATTAACAATATATATTATACGAATTCAAAAGCCACCTTAAAAAGTATTCCGAACAGTTGAACTGAATCATAACAAATATAAACCAATATAACAACACCCCCATACACACAAGCCCTGCTTATTTATGGGGGTACATCAAATACATATATTATGTAATTAATAACTGTACTTTATTCAATATTGTGTAATGTATATCATGTATCTTTTTTTTACTAATAAAAAAAAATATATATATATATATTATTTTTAGGAGTAATTTGTGAAATAACACAAATCAATCAATAAAATTTACTCGCGCACGCCTGGATTTGAACCCGCCATCAGCTTGCAAGTTAAGGCCCTTACCACTCGACCATGGAGGCCGTCTCTAATTATGGCTGGACAGTGTAATAATTCTTCTTCTTCTTTCGTATTGTGGGGGGGTCAGAGGTCATCTAGGTATGCGAGCCAGGCGTCGCCATGTTGACCTCATCAATCCCGCCGGGAAATGAATTGAGCGGGCATTCGTTGACCACATGTTCGGTGCTCTGCACCGCACCACTTTCACACATCACCGACTCTTTGAGGCCCCATCTGTGCATCATGTTGGCCACAGGGGCTATGGGAGCACCTTAACCTAGTAAGTTTAATAATTAATCAACAGTCATATAATCATCTCATAACTGAAATATAATCTTTCAGACGGGTGTAGGTACCTAATACCTGATGATAGCAAGAGAGTGCTTGGGAAAATTAGAAACATGCCGTGAAAATAACAACCGGGTAAAATTTCAATGGGTTAGAGTCCACAAAGGCTTAGAGGGAAATGAAAAAGCAGATGCGGCAGCAAAGAAGGGAAGATTACTGAAAAAGTGTCCAGACTCAGTAAGGTACCTCCAAGTTTCACTAAAATAACATTAAAGAAAGAGACGGAAGAAAAATGGAATATCAGATATATGGAAGAAAGCACGGGCAGAATAACTAAGAAATACTTCCCAGATATTTACGCAGCAATTCAAAAGAGAAAACACGCGGAAAATAGCTTCCATGCGACACAGATGCTGACAGGACATGGATGCTTAAAAAAATACCTGAAACGCTTCAAGATAATAGACGATGACAAATGCCCGTGTGACAAAACTTCTATTCAGGACAGTACCCATCTTTTAGAAAAATGTACAATTTTTGATGTAGACAGATTTAAATTAAATTACAAACTAGAAAACCTTGGAATCACTGAAGAGAATAGGACCCACATATGGAAACGGAAAAAAACAAGCGAAATATATGTAGCGTACTTAGAAAAAATCAACAAAAGAATTAAAGAAATAAATGAAATAGATGGAAATTAAAGAAAATCCTGTGAACGATAAGGAATATTTATAAAAAAGAATTAGGAGAATAACGATAATAACAAGCAAGGTACCCACGGCAGATACTACAAATCCATACAATACCTGATGACTACAATTCCCAAATTATTATCTTTCACTAAATTCATTATCACTATCAAAAATGTTTCAGACTAGTTTAAAAATATATGGTAGCAATAATAATGAAACATCTACTTTAAAATTTGCAAAATTACTTTGTGCTGTCATTTTTAGTTAAATGCAAATAAACACCATTATTTACACAGTTTTTTTATTAAAAATATATACGAGTTATTTATTTTATCAAGTTTAGTTTCTAGAACTCGATTTCAATTTTAAGTATTTCTTTTATACGAGTTAAGTCAAAGTTTTTTTTTTGTATTAGGCAATTCACCCTAAAGAGAGTGCTATGTGCCGTTAAAGTTAAGGGAGATGGTTATAATTTTATGGGAAATCTATACGGGAATAGGAAATCTCAAATATTGAAGTCATTCAAGTCTATGAACTTGTATAGAACTGAGAAAATGCGAGAATTGTTGAGAGAAAGTAAATAAGGAATACTAAGGGGAGATTGGCGGGTGATTTTTATAAGTAAACGATAAATGCCTTTGAAAGATGAATGATTTTTACAATTAAAGAAAACGTGATCAAGAGTCTCATTTTCCATGCCGCACTGGCAGAGTGGACTATCTAGGACCCGGATTTTATACAAATGGGATGCAATGGAGCAATGACCAATTCTCATTCTCGAGATACAGGATATAAATCTTTTGGATTTTTTCTTGCCGTGGAACCAAAGTTTACTTAGAATATGTAAGTCAAAGTTATTAATTCAGTTAAGAAGAAGATAATACTATTATAATATGACACTTAATAAATAGGTCACAATGGTCTACTGGTTTTAGACACCTGTCCCGGTAACACAAGAGATCCAGGGTTCGATTCCTAGTTGTGGCCGTTATTTTTTTAGTTTTTTGTATCTTGTTCTGTTTCACGATTCGTTTAGATTACGCGTAATTATTAGATATCACGTACTAGTATAATTATTATAAAATAACTCACTTCCCAGCGTTGCACGGGCTTTACACACAGTTTTTCAAAATCAGACTTAGACAGTGATGTTCATATTGTTTTGAAGGTCAATTGTGCTAAATTTCATCAATCTCGGAATAAAACTAATGATTTGTACAAAAATTAAACAAACGCCGGCCGCCACAGACAGCCTCCTTTATATAAATAGCTGAAGTAAAACCAACGGTACTCGGGGTTATTGGCTTGGAGTAATGTTTTGGAGTTGTAAATTCTACAAAAGTGGGTGTAGTTTCAAGATGGAAATAACATTTTTTTTAAATAATTGAATAAGTAATTGATTACTAGGAGGCTAGGAGGCTAAGAGGCAATTACTCGTAATATGAAATTGAATAACTTCTAAACCTTTCTCCTTTAGAATACCGTCAGAGAAAATCTGATCTCATTTGTTTCTTTAAAATTATCAACAATTTAATTGACTCATCTCATTCAATATACATTCTCGTGGACTCAGAAATAAAAATAAAACTACTCTTCCTCAATCAACACTCGACTAATTATGCTTATAATTCGAGTAATTGTCTATGGACACACATCGAAAAGTACAGTTGAAGTTCTATCCACAATTTTTTTATTGATAACAGTGCCAAAACTTAAACCGAACTAAAAAAATACCTTATAAGTGATCCGTTATTCAAATAGTAGCACGAAACCAGAGTGATCTGTGAGTTTTTAGTGTCCTAACACTTCATGCTGACATTCTAAAACAAACGTCACTCAGCCACAATAACAACACAGATAACGCAGCGAATCCACATAGAGTAGTAGAGCCAGTTTCCAACCTTTCCTACTACAAAGAGCACAAAAACAAGAAATGTGATGTGAAAAAAAAATGGTAACAAAACTGGAAGCTTTTAAATCGGCAATTATTAAAAAAATTGACGATGAAAACTTAGAGAATAAACACTCGAGAGATTTCATCAGCCGTCAATATGACGATCTAATTGCTAAAATGGAAACCATCACTAAATTGGTTTCCGAAGTAGAGTCACTAAGGAATACACTCGTCGAAAAGGACAAACAAATAAAGTGTCTGGAAGTCAGATTGGCGGAAGTTGATCAAAGATCACTAGAAGATTCACTGGAGTTTGCCGGCCTCATTCCAAAAAATGACGAGCAGCCCTCTGATGCTATAAAACGGGTGGCTTCAATTGCAGGAGTGGACATAAAAGGAGAAGATATAGTGGAAGTGAGGAGGATACCTGATAAACGACCGGGAGTCCCCCCAAAAATACATATTAAACTAAACAATAGACAAAAGAGATACCAACTTCTTACAAACAGGAAACTTTTAAGCTCAGCCACCGCGCAGGATCCAGAAAGTCAACGAATCTACATCAGCGAAATTCTCAGTCCTCATTACAAAGACCTTCTATGGAGAACAAAATCAGAGGCGAAAGAAAGGGGATATAATTATGTGTGGTACAAAGATTCAAAAATTATGATTAGAAAAAAAGAAGGAGAAAAAATCATCTACATTAAACACGCTGATGACCTGTTAAAAATGGTTTAGATGCTTCTGGAGAGCTCCAACGTCGGTTAGTTATTGGCCCGATCACCCTTCATAATCAAACGGTAAGGAGAAACTTTACATTTATTGTTTCGAACTACAACAATAATTATCCACTTCGGTAATTCTCTATCTGCAACTAGGGTGAAACTCCCGGTAACTGCCACGGACAGTGGAGCTCCCATAAACATATAAACTATTTTTTTAAATTTTCGTATAATTATTATATCAACATGCCTTTCTCAATGGAATTTTTTGATGAGGAATTACACAACTAAAACCTTTCTTACGCAACTTCAGATACTAATATGTGTAAACGCCTGATTGGAAACTCTGCCAATACAAAAATTATGCACCAAAACATAAGATCTATAAATGAAAACTTTGACGAACTCTTAATTCAACTTCACCACAGAGATATTGTTTTCGACATATAACACATATACACCTAAAATCATAAAAAATTACACATCACACAATTCAACTACGTTTGATAATCAGAACGATGGGATTGTTGTTTACACAAAAAATAATCAAAACTTCACAGTAACCGAACTAAAAATTCAGGATGCAAGTTGCACACAAATAGAATACAACAATGATACAGTAATCCTCGCTATATACCGCTCGCCATCGACTCGTAACATCACGCCATTTCTAAACAGTCTTAGTTGCACATTTTTAAATCTTTCCAATACCAAAAATATCATAATAATGGGCGATCTAAATATTAACATACTACCGAGCAACCAACACCACCAAAGCCAAGACTATATCAACATGCTAGAATTTCATGGATTAGTGAGTACCGTTAACTCACCAACAAGAACGACAAATGGATCTATATCATGCATTGACCACATTATGGTATAGTCAAAAAAACCATCTAAAAGTATCGTCTACAAATCAACTATCACGGATCATTATTCAACTATCTTTGCACTACAAACAGCTATCCAAATAAATAAATGTAGCCTGCCTTTAGCATACAATAAAATCAACTTTCAAAATATAATAACCAATTTAAAGAACAAATCATGGCAAGAACTCTTCCAAATTAAACAATCGGAGGACGCATGGATATACTTTATTAACTATTTGAAAAACGAATTACACCACCATACCCTGACGATGACCAAAAATATAAGTAACAAATTGAAACCCTTGAAACCATGGATTAACCACTCCATTATAAATTGCATTCACAAAAGAAACACGCTACACAAAAAAACCAAAGAAAATCCGTATGACCAACTAACATTCAACTATTATAAAAAATATAGAAACATGTGCTGTAACGTCATCAGAAAATCAAAAGAAATTTACTACTCAGAAAGAATTAAAGAAAGTAACAATAATCCCAAAAAATTATGGGAAATACTTAGAGAAGCCACAAACTCGCAAACTACAAAAGAGAAACAGAGCATAAATAAACTTTCTATTGATGGACATATTGTTGAAACCACAAAAAATCCTAAGCTCGTTGCTGATCATGTAAACAATTTTTTTATTAATATCGGTCTAAATCTTGCTTCTCAAATTGCCCAGAGCGGAATCACCCAATCTACCGATACAGTGGTTCAAACAAATAACATAAATACAAAATTTCTATTCCAAACTGTGTCACAGGAAGAAATTCTCAAAACAATTAATTCTCTAAAAAAACTTCTTCTGCTGGACCAGACGAAATTTCAACGAAAATCCTTAAAACGCTGTCTTCGGAGATTACATTGCCACTAGAATACCTTATAAACCTAAGTATTACACAGGGCTACTTCCCCTCTAACCTAAAACAAAGTATCGTAATTCCCATCTACAAATCTGGAAACAAGTCAGATATCAATAACTATAGACCAATTACTTTACTGAATAGCTTGTCTAAAGTTTTTGAAAACCTTATTAATACACAACTTTTAAAATTTATCGAGAGCCATAAAATACTTTCAAAAAATCAATATGGTTTTCAAAAAAAACAAAAGTACCTCAGATGCCATTGCCAGGGTGACAGACTTCATTGTAAAAAGCCTTGATAAAGGAAATAAATGTATTTCAATCTTTGTAGACCTCTCTAAGGCTTTTGATACAATATCAAACTTTAAACTAATTAAAAAACTTTAAAAAATCGGCATCACGGACAAAGAGCTAAACTTCTTTAAAAACTATCTAAATGGACGCAAACAACAGGTTAAAATACATAATACCCTCAGTAACCAGCGCTCAACTGACTATGGAATTCCACAAGGAAGCGTATTGGGACCAACTCTGTTCTTACTCTATATAAACAACTTTTGCAACCTTGAAATTGAGGGAAGCATTGTTAGCTTTGCCGACGATACTGTCTTACTGTTTGAAGGCAACAATTGGTCAGCTGTATTTAAAAAAGCTGAAAAAAATATTAACTTAGTTAAAGAATGGTTAGATATAAACACGCTTACCCTTAACACGAAAAAAACAAAATATATCACTTCAAGCATCAATACTGCAGGCCAACCTAATGATGATTACTCCATAAAAATACATAACTGTACGAATTCCAATGTATGCAATAAGTGCCCCTGTATAGAGCGAACTCCACAGATGAAGTACCTCGGCCTCACCATTGACCCATACCTCAAATGGAATATACATACTCAGATCATTGCGAATAAAATTAGGAAAACAATACATTTCTTCAGATCCGTAAGGAACTTCCTCAATTTACAAATTCTAAAAACGATTTATTTTGCATTAACCCAATCTATCATTGAGTATAGTATCATTGCATGGGGAGGTGGTACTTCATCAGCAGATCCTGTTGAAAAGGCGCAGAAAACAATTATGAAAATTATTCTCAAACTTCCTCAAACTGCAAACAGTAACTTAATTTTCAACATAATGAGAGTATTTGATGTTCGACAGATCTATGTAAAAACTATCCTCATGCATCTCTTTAAAAACAAACACGTGCTTTACGAAAAAAAACTAACTTTAGATTTATGCGTAATTCAAACAAAGACATGTTGCAAGTTCCAGCACTTTCTTCCACCTTTGGTCAACGTAGCTTTGGCTACTTTGCCACAAAGATCTTCAACATGCTCCCGGAAAATATTAAAGAGAGTCAAACACGGAAAAAGTGTAAAAAAAATGTTAAAATTTGGATTTATTCAAATGATCGAGCCTACACTAGTGCCCTCATCCAAACGCCTTGTCATTGACAGTTATTGCAGTATGTACGGTGCTAAAACTTACTATATACGTATTGTGTAAATGCAAACAATAATGAAAAGTAACCAAATGCCTTGTCACAGTGAGTTATTATAGTATGTATTGTGTTTAAACTTATTCTATCTGTATCTTCAATATGTAAACAATAATGTAACCTAAAATAATGGATTGCTGTATGGGAACCCATATTAAACATTTAAATATTAGCAAACCATAGACTAAATGGAGAAATAATTAACTAAAAATTCTGCCTCAATACAGGTTCGCCTAGTGAGGCAGGTTATGCACAACCTAAAATATAGTATATTATGCCATTTCTATATAACACTCTTACATTCATATATATTTTTTCTTATATTAGAAACTGCCGTATTACTGTAACATTATTCTTCCAACAATTTCATTGTTTCTAACTTACATATAATTATACAACTTACTAATGATATATTATATATATTCTGTAATTTTTTGATGAAATAAATAAATTAAAAAAAAAAAAAAAAAAAAAATTAAAATTCACCATCGTCCAGAATATGTAGAATGGTCAACTCACGTCAAGACCTTGATTTTTTTGGTATAAGTCAAAATGTTTTTTGTCGCTCACTATGCAATTGAGGATATTTTGTATCACTTTAGTTTTAGCAAAGTCTTGACTTGACTTGACACTTCAATTTCATATATATTTTCTTATGTTTTCCCTGTTTGTCTCTGCTTTTATATACCATCCTTTACTCTTACATTGTACACTGTCCCAAATCTCGTGTCGCTTTGTAATATATTGAACGTAAGTTCGTTAATTAATTAATAAATAAATAAAAATGTATGTTTGCTTAATCTTTCAAAGTACATAATTCAAGCGAAAGAAATATAGTAAAAATTCTTTTACATCTACCGTCAATAAATCCACAAAAAATGCATAAGTCTAGGCAAAAAAAATGATAGGGAATAAGAAATAATTTAAATTTTATTCCAAATTTTTATGTATAAAATATTCTATATAATACTGTAATATTTTAGTACTCGAACACATTGTCCCCAACGTTGCGCGGGAGTTATGTAAAAAGATAGATACATAGCCAATGTCCCTAGCGTTGCCCGGGAGTTATGTAAATACATAGATACATAGCTAAATTCTCCAGCGTTGCCCGGGAGTTATGTAAATAGATAGATACATAGCTAAAGGCCCTAGTGTTGCCCAGGAGTTATGTTAATAGATAGATATATAGCTACATGCCCCAATGTTACCCAGAGTTATGTAGAATTTTTAGAAATTGAGAATTAACCGATTTTTTTAAAATTCATTGTGTTGTATCAATATTCTAGTTTAAGGGATGGGAAACGGTAATAGGGGAAGTTTTTTTAAATCTTAAGTACCTACATAATGACATTTAATCTTGGTTCGAAGGTCGATTGTGCAAAAACTGTAGATTTAAAAACAAAGACAAGCCGGGACGCATATGTATAGATACTAACAAATAATTTAAAGCTGATATCCCCGGCGTTGCCCAAGCTAAATACAGAATTTTTCGAAATCAGATGTAGACAGTAATTTTTCTCTTATTTAGATTATCAAGGCTGCAAAATTTCACCAAAATTCCCAACGTACTGGTTTGGGGGGAAGGAAACGGGATAGAGTAGTTTTTGAAATCTCATGGAGACTGTGACCATCCTCTTATTTTTAATATCAAAGTTGCAATTCCGGAATAAAACTGTATTTTTGTACACAAATCAAATCCACGTTGCCACAAACACACAATCAATTTTATATATTAGATGTGTAATTGCGCGAGCTAAATTAAGAGTTTTTCCGAATCAGATGTAGACAGTTATTTTGCCTCTTAGTTAGAACGTGAAATTTTCAAAAAATCATCGATTTGCATTAAAATACTGCTTTAGGGGATAGGAACGGGGAATAGGGTGGTCTTTCCAAATCCAAACAGTGAGCTTCCTCTTCTTTTAATGTAGATTTGCATACAAATAAAATCCACGCCGCCCGCCCGACACAAATCCACAATCAACTTTATACATTAGATTATTGTCAGTATGTGTATTTAACAAAAACTTTTATCAATCAAAACAACAGAATCGTGGAGCAACGAAGGTTCCAAAATAACAGAACAAAAAAAACATATTTTTTTGCCGTGATTAATTAGCAGTTATAATTATTATAAAACCAATTTTATAAAATAAAATAAATATTGCATATAATATATAAAAAAACTTAGAAAGCATCGCAACTATAGATATAAGATGGCAACATAATATCTGCTCTAATTGTTAATATAACTTTCAGGTATTGGCCGGCTATCTACGTTTGAACAATCTATTTCTAGAAATGTGAAAATTCATTGAACTTCCGAATATTCTCCCACAAAATAGATATGTTTGGATGGGTGTTCCCCAAGGCTTCCGATGAGCATGTCGCAATAATTCCTTTCAAGTTAAAATAATTTAGTTTACTATTCACATAGCATTATAATATTCACTACCTATTCAAAACAGCCAACAAAGCGTCATGTGTTACTAATAATGCTGTGAATTCCCTTACAAATGGCTCATTTCAAATGAACCAGAACTTACAAAAGGTATATTATTTTCAAATGCCTACACTCGTGCACGGAATTTATATAACTACAATGCTAAGATCAGTTTGTATTACATGTACTTACTAACGAAGGTTTGGAACAACTGAAACTTGTTTACTAAGGACGGGTTGTTTCACAGAATTTGAATATTATTATATCATTTTTGGCCAGTTGCTTCACAAAAATAAAATACTAACGAAATTGGATAAAACCTTCCAGAACGTGAAAATCAACCTTGCAATTCGATGAATTGTTCAAATTCTGCGAAACAACCCATCTTAAGTGTGTACGATTATAAATGAGGATAATATTTTAACGGGTAGTAGAGTAGATTAAAAATTTGTTATATTTGCACATTCACTCACGAGGTTTTCTTTGGCAATGTAAAATCTCTATAGTTTTCCTATTATTGAGGCTTATTCAAAAAGTATATTAGAAAACCTTTAATATTAGAAATTTAAGTTTTCTTCCCTTTTATTTTTTTTTTCTTTAGCTTCACACAGGAGGCCCTGAGGAAAATAATATTCCCTATGGGCTATGTCATCTTTGGGGATGCTGTGTGGAGGATCTTTTTAAGAAAATAAAGGAGTGTAAGTTCTGGGAAGGAAAGATTTATGAGGGGTGGGTAAGGAATTTGGGGGTCAGTGTTTCCAGGAGTGACGGACGTTTGAATTCATTTCTCTCATTGCAGGGCGATAGGACGATAGAGTCCTGTCAGAGAAGTCACAGGATCTTACTTAACCAGGGTCTACCGATCCGACCCGCCAAGCAGTCGGTGGTCAGACGCATCCGCCGCCAAGGCCTAGAAAACCTCGCCCCATTTCAGACAAATTTGAAAATCTTATTTGTTTTCAGTGGACAAAGTTCAATAATGAGCAAATTCAATGATGAGCAATACATTTCATTGTGAAAAATTGGAAAAACTACCAAAATTTTTTATACAAATTTGTTTTACTGCAACATGAAGAAAAAAGAGAAAAAATGGAAACTCTGGCAATACCAAAAAATACAGCAAATAATTTCGGGTTTTGTATCTCAAGATATCACAAATGGGTATTAATACATTTAATTATTATTTGCATTTCAAAAAATCTTTTTCCGTTTTCATCAAAGTACTAAAAATGCCTATAAATCTTTCAGATTAATGTAAACATTTGACGGGGTCTCAGAGATGAAATTTTAAATCTCTGGGGAAATAAATACATTTTCGGTGAAAACGGTGATTTTCGTTTCAATGTTTTTAACATGATATATACAGCTGTTTAACGTGAGTAATTCATTCGCCGCAATCTGTTTGTTAGTTGACGATTTGCGGATAAATTACCAACATTAGACGAGTACGAGTAGATAAAACCTTTATTGATTTTCTTGTGCCAATGGTGGTCAGATTAGTTGAGGTTCTTTAAGAACAATCTGACAGCATTATTACGCTAACGTCTGGACGGTTTCGGCCCTCTGATTGGTCAAATTCAAATCTTTTGTTTCGTGTATATTCCGCATTGCCTTCGCGCAAAATAAATAAATCGTAGGTCTACAGGCATAAAACGACGACTCTGCACCTCAATTTTAACCGACCGTAAAGTTCATTTCGGTTTGCAAGCGACCGGACCCAAAAAATTAAGACCCGATTTCATACGGAAATACCGTTACAAAATTTACTTGCGAAAACTGGAAACTCTCATTACTAACCAAAGAAATTCCGCCGTAGTTATACTTCTATGCGGCAGGTTCACCAGTAAAAAAGTAAGTTTTAAAAATGAAATTCTCGTGCCAAAAAACATATTTAAAAATTGTTTTTTTTGCCGTACTGCCGTTAGAAAATGTTCTAATTTTTGGAAAGCCTTATGTAACAAATAATTTTTAAATAATATCATAGAAAATATGTTTTGTAAAGTTTATAATACATTGAATTAATTAAATTACAATAAAAATTATCGCATTATCGCAACTAGCGCACCTCTGGCTCTTTACCTTTATTTACCTACAACTACCGTTTTAATACGCAATTAAAAAATATACACTTGATTCAACTTAATCACAATAAACAACAATTTATAAAGATAATATAATCAAAAAATTTGAAACCCACTTATCTAAAAGATATCAATACAATATCAAAATTCCAAAATGTAATACCAAATAAATGCATAGCTATAAATATTTAGGAATAAAGTATTTCAACAACTTTCCGATTGAAATAAAGAAATAAAAGGATATAACATACTTAAACTAAAACTGAAGTTACTCTTTCAGAAATAATTAACTGAATAATTGCTTGTTTTTCCCTTCATTGATATTATTATTTATCAGTCTATACTCATCTCCACTGTATTTAGATTTTGTCTCTTTATATATTGTTCCTACCATATATATACTTACTTATAGCATAATGATATTCTATTTTTCTTATAATTAGTGTAACTCTCTCACCAAGCACAAGAACCAGTTTTTTCATTGGTGAGATTGCGAACATCAATATATTTTGTAATGTAAATATATTTTTTATGTACTTATATTATATCCTGTACCCACTTATATATATTAAATAAAAAAATGAAGAAAAAAAAACAACAACTCTTTGCATTTACGATTTTGAAAAAGATTGATATTTTTTATTATTTAAGTAAATAATAATTTTGCACTATTTTGACAGAACACCGATATGAAGCATAATACGCGTTTGTTTGTAGGAAGTGTAGGCACTGCCAACCCAATAAAAATACATGAAACACAATCGGAAGCTAGCAACGCTCTGTTTGTTGTAAAATAAGCCAACAAATTTATAATCTGACATTTAATTATATGTATAATAAAACAATCCTTTTGCCAGGTATATACATTTATATAATAAATATTTATTTACATTTACCCATTTAGGCAATTATTTTGGATCTGGCAACGCTTAATACGATTTTATTTAAAATAAAGCGTTTTGATTAGGGTTGCCAGGCGTCCTTTATTTTAAAGGACGTCCTCTATTTCAGACCCGAAAATTGATCTTGTCCTCTAATTTAAAATCTTCAATAGAGGACAATACTTTATCGTTTAATTTGGAAAAAATAAATGAATAAGCGTGATTTCGCGCGATGTGCTGCGAGGCGGCGGGCGGCGGCGCGGCGCGGGCGGCCGAGTCGAAATGCGGAACACGGTCGGGCAAATATTGCTCGGCGCCTATTTCCTGTGTCCTCTGCTAGGTGATGTGACGCGTGACGTTAGAGAGCGTGTTATTTCGTCTGTATGCAAGTAAATCGAATTGAAGATGCCTTTTTTGGAATGGCAGTCCTCAAATTCTTCGAAAAATGTCTACTTCTCAGGCTGAAAAATACACTACTATATTTTTGGAGTGGTATCAAAATGTACTGACATATATAGAATCGCGATTCGATTTCTCAGAAAACAGTAATTTCCATTGTTTGCAGCCGCTGACACTGACGAAAGAAATTAAGTTACCAGGATTTGTGCATCATGGTATCAAAACTACAGATACCTAATATTAACCTTGATGCATTGTATGAAGAGTTCTGTATATTAAAGCCTCTCCTGACGAAAATTGTAGACGATAAGAAAATGTTCTTGAAATTTGGATTCAGATTCTCAAATCTACGGATGAAAACAAGAATCTGCTAAAAATAATACAATACGTATTTTTCATCCCCGTTTCTAATGCCCAAGCCGAAAGGATTTTTTCCTTGTGTACGAATACGTGGACCAAAACCGAAATAAGTTAAATATTGATACATTAAAAGCCAAAAGTAATACCAAGTATTAACTTTATTTATTACTTTAAATGCAATATGACTAACTAAGGTCGTACTTCTTACTTGGCTTCGATTAACATTGTTTTTTATTAATAAATGTAACTACTGATACCATTACAGCATTTTATTAAAAAAATATTGATGTCCTTTATTTTCATCATATGTCCTTTATTTAATCGTATCAAATCCTCTAATTCAGAAAACGGGAGCTGGCAACCCTAGTTTTGATTAAAGGTTAGGTTAGGTTGGGTTATTATAGGTTAGGTTAGGATAGGTTGGGTTAAGTTGGGTTATGATAGATTAGGTCAGGTTAGGTTGGGTTATTATATGTTAGGTTAGGTTGGGTTATTATAGGTTAGGTTTAGTTAGGTTGGGTTAGGTTATTATAGGTAGGGTTAGGTTAGGTTAGTTTTGGTTATTATAAGTTAGATTAGGATAGGTTAGGTTAGGTTAGGTTAGGTTAGGTTAGGTTAGGTTTGGTTAGGATAGGATAGGTGTGGTTGGGTTAAGTTAGGATAGGTTATGTTAGGTTAAGTTTGGTTTTTTTAAATATTTAAAAAACTTGCCTTAATACCCTTATTTTAATAAATAACGAGTTTTTTAACACACTATTCATGTAATAAACAAAACAAAATAAACCCCTTTTACACATTATTAGACATTATCACATTATCACATATTTTTAAGTTTATTTAGATTTTGCGTTTTTAGCTTCCGATTGAGTTTCATGTTTTTTTTATTGCCAGGTTGGCAGTGTCGACACTGCGTACAAACAAACGCGAATTATGCGCGAACTTCATATCGGTGTTCTGTCAAATTGGTGCGTCGACAAATTTTCGCGTAAATTATTATTTACGTAAATAATATCAAATATCAATATTTTTCAACATCGCAAATGCAAAAAGTTGTTTATTTTTTGTCATTACGTTAAATCAAATGTTTGTTTTTTTTTTTGCGTATTAAAAACGGCAGTTGTAGGTAAAGTTCTACAAAAACAACTGTCATACTTATTATGCCTAAATTGAACATGTTATTATTCATTAACTCCTTCCTGTCCTGTTTTAACAACATATACTCACCCTCTCTCTGTGAATGACATAATATCTACCTAACCTTTCCTTATCTGTGGTGTGTATTTACAATACATTGCTTCTAATAACTTTAATAACTCTATAATTATAATAAATTCTGGGTTCAGATTTAAGATATTCTACCGTTATACATTTATGCACTGAATGAAAAAACAATATTTTACATAGTTTTCAAATTCAATTAAAAATCAGAGATTTTTGTTAAAAATCGTAAACAAATACACCAGTACAATCAACCGTGTGATACTGCTACGCGAAGAGTGTGCGAGGAAATGACACGCTATTGATGTCCCGTTTTAGTTCGCTAGGCGGGAACATGAGAAATCCACACGTCCGTAGTTGTATTTTGATTTAGACTATCGATACCTACGACCGCACAGCAGTGCGCCAGCCGCCAGCCACCAGCCCAGCCAGTCGGACGCGGACCGTCGTTAGATTTGGACCCCTCGCACGTTTTTTTAGCATCTGCCGATGGTTTTTTCATGCTTTTAGCAATTAAATTACAATTATTACCACTTTTGATATGAAATATAATAAACATAAGCGATTAGCTATGAATATTCATATTTTTCCGATATTAAATCGCTTATTTTGAGATGTGTATTGACTACACAGCACCGGAACGCGTGGATTTTTTTAGCACAGTAAGGAAAAGGTTAAATGTAACTGTTTTTAGTATCACTTAAACTGGGCGAAGGCCAACCATGTGCCACCCGCAGGGCCTAGCAGCAAAAAACCCACGGAACGGGTTTTTAATGTAATTTTAATATGCATCATTCCTAAATTATCTTGATTTCAAGTTTCTAATTCCCAACAAAAACCACACAAAAGTTATACTACATGTTAATTCCTTTTTTATATCAAATTTGATTAATTTCAATTGAGCAATCAGCGAAATGTTCAAAAGACTTTCGCACACGTGCCCATATAGGTAGGTATAAGTTATGACGTCATATTTGTTAGACTTTCTATCTTTGTTTTATTTGTAATACAATTTATTTTTGATGAATTTCTGCTAATTTATTATTTGTTAATGGGACTTCGAAAGAAGTTCGGGTAACTAACTAATTAAGCGTAGAAAACCGCTGAAACATTTATACTTTGTAACGAAATTTTACCTTTGTAACGTAACGAAATTTTATGTATTATGCAATTTTTTCTTACCACAGAGCATTCCCGATATTTATAAAACCCATGTTGAAAGAGGAATAATTTACAATACGTATGTGATATGCTGTACAATTCTATATAGATATTCAAAATTATTAATTTCACATTTAATGGAGTACAAAAATATATATACTGACTTGTGTGTCCCTCGAAAGACCAAGAAAATTTCGGAGAGCTTGGTTTTAGACCACCTGCGGGTCTTCTATCAGTTCCGGACACATAATAATTTGAAGCTACAAGAGGCGTAGAAACACTTGAAATGATGTAAAAATTTTGCTTTGTATGGTACTTCATTGTAAAGAAACAGTGCTCCTCAACAAAGCACCCTTACAAATGCATATCATATTCTAGTTTGAGATTGTTTGTAGTACAAATTCAGAGCGGAATCTGCTTGATTTCTTTGGAACAACGGCACCTCGGTACTCTGATCCTACAACAATACGAATAATTATATTCATTTTGCCATCCAACGACAGTGCAGAGAGAGAGATACGACTGGAATAAGAATACTAGAAACTGACTCAATTCTCTTTCTGAAGATAAATATTTTTATGTGTATGCACAATGAGTCCAAATTGTATGAAATAAGTGGTACTTTGTTATCCTCGATTGAGAAATGTCGTGAGGAAGATTTACAAGTATACGAGTGCCTCACTGCCATTCTAAAATAAAAGAAAGAGGACACAACAGGGAGGAAGATTTTTCAGTATTGCCCTTGTGAATAACACCATTCAGAATCTAGAAAAAAAAAATTTCTTCTTTCACATGGTCTTGCGTTGATAATAAATAATGACGAAATGCAAAAGTATTCGGATTTTCATGAACAAAATCTTGATAATATATTCGCAATTTACTTAAAGTTTATCACGCAACCTGTTAATTCAATCGCTAAGGCCTGCAATCCCGTTTTAACCGGATTATCAAAAAATTAAGAGATTCTTAATGAATTAGCAATACTAATTTTTCTCCGTGGACCTTCAATAATATGATTAGACAATTTATAAAAACATTATTTATTTATATGAAAGTTCTTCTGTGTAATTATTATTAAGCGTGTCAGTTTGATAACGTCTTCAGAAGACGAAACAGCGAAGACATTCAAGCTGTCTAAGTCATTGAATATATTTAATTTAAATTATTACAATGTATTTCTACAAGTTATACTTGATAATAATATTTTTAGACGATGGTGATAAAAGCAATAAATCAGAATTTATGGCAATATACAATACATGCACCAGTTTATTTATTGTTATCAAGTTTAATTTGTAGAACTCCATTTTAATTTTAATTTTTATATATTCAATAATATTAATATAGATTTATAATAACAGTTTATTTTTAAACAAGTTCTGCTGTATAATTATTACTACACGTGACAGTTGTTTCGCCCTCTGAAGGTTTGATAATGTACAGTTTGATAATGCCTTCGGAAGGCGAAACAGCTGTCACGCGTAATAATAATCACACAGCAGAACTTGTTTAAAAATAAACTGTTATTACAAATCTAATAATAATATTATTGAATATATTAAAAAAATATATATTTAAAATTGTACCTGCATCTCTCTATGAATTGACATTCCTGAACGTCAAACGGCTACGTAAAATTTTAAAATACATAAATATTTGACGATTTCGAATTGAAATATTAACTTTAATATGCATTTGACACTAAAAAGGAGTTAATTAGTAAGTTTATAAGTTCATTAGTCGAAGTGGAACGGAACAATTGATCGCGTTTTAGGTTCTGATTTAGGTGATGATTTCTTTCAGTTCTATGAGCATAGTTAGTTCACTCCATTACATATTGACAGCTTATCCGACACGTTGGAGGCCAGGCAAAAAGTAGCGGCCTTTGTCTACCGACGCGACGGTCGGAACCATATCGGAACCTGGTAGAGAATCTTCTTCACATCCATATTCCTTTCAGCAGTTGGGATCAAAGCAGTTGGAGATCGCTTCGGATAGTTAGCAACAGGCGGAACAATGTATTAATAATCATAATAATAATATTTCGTTGATTTGTATAGCGCCTTTTTTGTGCAAAATCATCTCAAAGGAGCTGAAATTGGGATGAAGTCACATAAAAATAATTCATTTCAATCCCCTACGAGTGCACGGAGAAAACTTACTTATACATAATACTGTTAATTTTCTAAAAACAGGACTGCAGGCCTTTAACGATTGAATTGACAGAGTACCTAACAAAGCTTTAGTTAAAGACGAATGTTTTATGAGGACGGCGGAACACGTGTTCAAACAAACATTTATATTGAAATTGACACACCGATATTGTCGCATTCCGTCATGATATTTATTAGGAGAGGCGCAAGTGTTCTCGATATATTCTGAATGACTTTTGAGTTTTTCATGAAATCAATTTTTTAAAAGGATTATTTTTCTTCGTGTAGGTATAAACTGTGCTCTGTATTGTAAGTATCTGCATGTTTCAACGTGTCTGAATTTAACTTATATTTGAGGATTGACTGTTTTTACATATACTCAACCACATAAAGAGACAAAGAAAAGAATATCTTTCAGCAAAATCTAATTTGGGAAGCGGTTCTGGCTACCGCCGCCCCGGGTACCAACAATATAACCATAGTCTACCCCAAGTGGATATCTACGTTAGGTGTCTTAGCAGGGATTCCCGGGCTCGTGTGGGTAGGTTTGTCGATGCCGATTGGGGTGGCTGGATTGGGAGTGGCCGGTTAGGGGGACCCTTTGACTTGTCCAATCGGACTCTCTCTACCCATCGCCTTACAAATTGCACCGCAGTGGGAGGGATGGATTCTTACGTCCGTCGCTCCTGGACACACTGACCCAGAGATTACCCACCTTTATATCTTTTTCCTCTCCAGTACTTCTTTTTCTTCTTTTGCCTAAAAACACCACACCTACCACACAGCATCCCTAAAGAGGACATAGGCCTTCGGGGAAATTATTTTCTAACTGTACAGAGATGATGTAAAAAAATATATAGAGACAATAAATATAATAGGAGAGAATAAATGTAAGAATTATAATTGAAAACAATTAGCCTCGTATGTTTCTTCGAAGAATTTCATTTGAAGACATCAATTGCGCAAATAGCTTGTCGCTGAAACAAATAGTAGTGATCAGTGATTACAAGCAAAATTCTCAAATGTTCAAAGGAGCTATAAAATTGACTGAAATACTAACGAAATAGAATGAAAACATTCCTACTACTGGATTATTCTTTCAGGCGTTTGATTTTCTCTGGATTCCTGAAATATTATCTTCCCCTTTACCCATTTGAGTTCCGCTTCCTGTTAATTGTGAGAAGGCTTTCAGGCTAAATCGGAATGTTTCCTTTCGATAGGCTGCGTATTTGTGAGCAAAGGGAGGCAACACTTTTTAGGATATTAAAGGCAACCCACCTCAAAACGCAGAACTGAGAAATGACTAGATGTTTTTGACTCGATCATTTTTGTGTCACAGTTTTTCTCATCGCATGTAACTCCATCGTCTTGTCCTATTTGAACATCAGGCCTCCGCGGTTGAGTGGTTACGATCCTTTGCTACGAATATGGAGGTCGCTGGTTTAAATCCTGGCGTGCGCAAGTAATTTTTTTATTTGATATTATTATTTCACATTTATTAATCGAAGCATATTTGCAGCAGTTTAATGACCAGATCTGGTTAGCCAGGTACTATACCACTTTCCTCTTCTTCATCTCCTTCCACTCCCCATTTTCTTCAAAATCACAACATATCGCAATTAGGAATGCCATTATCTCACTGGCTCCAGACAGTTGTGAGCAGTTGGGACTTTAGCGCGATACGATAAAAAATAAATTATTGTAATATAAAGCGTCCCTTACTTGTGCTTCTTCAGCGCGGTATTTATCCATTACTGGTACACTCTCTCCTCGCACAATCCACGAAGTTGCTTTACTTCAACTCAACTTTGGCTGCAACTCTTTGCCCTCTTCTTATATATCTACATTAGCTATATATTAGCTAAAAGTGGTGCTTTTAAAATAAGTGAATAACATCTAGAACTTTTGAACATTCTTTGAAAGTTGTAAATAGGTACTTCCAGGATACTTTAAGCCCTCTGCTAACGCGTCCTGAAATGTTAATATTTATGTGAAACGGATATCCGGGATCGCGACCTTTTTCCAGTCACTGGAGGCTTTGGGCATAGCGGGCAGATTGACCCATAAAGCCATTAGTATGGCCCTGCTGTGATTAACACCATACAACCTTAAACAGCCTTAAAGCGGTCAGGAATATCTCATAATATAATCTACTTTATTCTCACCAAAACAAGGCTTTTCGAAGATTAAATTATCATAAATGCTATATTCGCATTGTTACATATGTATATGTGTGTGTCTATCTAAATGAGAATTTTGTGTGGACGTACAGAAAGGAAATATGGAATATGAAAAAATTGGGATAAATAACTAGAATTATCTCGTTTTTAATGGTATCAAAATTCAACCACACTAATAAATATTTTTCATCGGTTTACACTAAGTCAAAATCATCTACTGATTCAATGCCAAACATTACTCAGCACAACCAAAGCAACCTAGGTATAATACATATTAGTGCAGATGAAATAAAATATTTTTTGAGTAAAATAGACTCGAGTAAAGGTCCTGGACCTGATAAAATTCCTCCATTCTTTGTCAGTTGCTGTACAGATTTTTTATGTTTACTGCTGTTCATTATCTTTAATGCATCTTTAACTACGGAAACTTTTCCTGACTTGTGGAAAGAAGCACATGTTGTACCAGTTTTCAAATCAGGTGACCAATTTTTGATAAAAAAAACTACAGACCAATTAGTATACTGTCATGTTTGGCCAAGGTTTTTGAATCGTTGATATATAAAAATATTTTTTCACATGATAAGCCTATTCTCTGCACTAAGCAACATGGGTTTGTTCCTCATAGATCTATCGACTCAAATCTTTTGGAATTTTGTAATTATGTGTGTAATTATTTTAATGAAAGATTACAAGTAGACGTAATTTATACTGATTTCCAAAAAGCTTTTGATAAAGTTAACCATTCCATCTTACTAAAGAAACTAGAACAAATATGATATATAATACATGGAGACTTATTGCGCTGGATGAAATCATATTTATATAATAGAACACAACTAGTGTTTATTAACGGATACAAATCATCCCTTATAGTTGTTATTTTTGGAGTACCACAGGGGTCAAATCTTGGCCCCCTTCCATTTATTATATTCATAAATGACCTTGGCTCGAAATTAAACTGTGGTTATGCTTTTTTCGCCGACGATCTTAAAATTTTTCGTAAAATTAAGTCTGTTACCGGTCATCTAATGCTTCAAAGGGATCTCGATACCTTAAATAACTGATGTACTGTCAATGATATGCACTTAAATTTTACATTTTAAACTTTACTCGAAATAAGGTTTAAAGAAATTTTCCTATTTCATTAATAAGATTATTATACATTAAGATTCTTAAGAAAGTGTCTTCTATAAGAGATCTAGGAATTACTCTTGATTCTAAATTCATATTTGATTTACACATTAATGACATTAAGTCCAGATCACTTAAAATGATGGGATTTATTCACAGAATAACTAAACCTTTCAAAGTTCCTCAATCAATTCTAACCCTTTACTATGCCTTAATTAGAAGTAAACTTGCATGGAAGCACTATTTGGAATCCACATTATTGCAAGTATCTGAACATTATAGAATCGGTTAAAAAAATGCTTAGACTATTATCTTTCAAATGTGGACTACATGATCATCTTAGATCATACGACGCACGTCGTGATTACTTTAAGATTAATACACTTAAAATAAGAAGGCAATCGACTGACCTAATATGTTTGCATAAAATTATCCACGGCCATTTTGATACCTCATTATGTCTTAGCAATATTGAATTAAATGTCCCCAATTCCCATTGTTAGACACCATAGCATTTTTCACCTGAATAATTTCAAAAATAATATAGCCTTTTTAAGCTTTCTGACCCAAATGTGTCGACTGTATAATAAGATTGAGTGTGCTGAAGTAGATATTTTTGTCGATAATTTGTATGGATTCAGAAAAAAATGCTTTTGTTAAATAATATGTTGCACTGATTAATATTATGTATTACTTGCGTCTCTTACTTTTCTGTAATATTTGTATTTCATAATTATTTTTAATTTTGAATTTTTATTTCTATTTGTTTTACATTTTAATCTTTTTTTAGGTATATGAGAATTAATGTGTCTTTGTATGTTAACTGAGTTTTCATAACTAGATTGTTCTCACGTAAGTGAGATCGTCTGTAAAAAATCCAGTATAAATAACTAAATATCTAGCAAAGTTTTGATTTATTTGTTTTTTGTTGTTGTATTACCGCACCAGATTCCTAGAGCCAATGGAACTAAGGCATCCACAGTTTGTATATGTTTAAAAGTATATTTAACTCTGGAACGTGCCACAAATTAATAGGTATGTGTGAAGTAACAAAAACAAATTAGACAATTGGTAAAACGTCGGGTTTTGAACTAGCGACCTTTGGATCCGGAGATGACTTCGAAACTTTGTTGCTTTTGTTTCAAATGAACAGTGTAGCGACATCTAACTTTTATTAGGTGATATATAAGGTAAGCTCCTGTTTTCAGAATTTTCGCAAAAGGTTTGAGTCCTTGCTATCCTACTGATTTTACTTTCCCTGTAAAGATGTCGCTTTCCGTTTCCAAACTTATAATTTAAAACTTAAACCGAGAAAACATTACAAATTATCTGATTCATTTTAATAAGCTTTAACGTTTCGAGTGGTAGTTCATTTTTCTTTGTAAAGTATGTTATTACCCACTCAACGGGGCATTTAAAAAAAATATTAAATTCCTTATGGTTCAACTTTTTTAAAAGCCCTTAAATGTTTTTTTCCGTTTTTCTGAATTTTCATGAATGGTTTGAGTCCTTGCTATCATAATGATTTCGCTTTCTTTGGACAGGTGTCTTTGTCGATTTCCAAACCCCAAATTTAAAATTTAAACAGACATGAAAAAACTAAACATTAATTCTTACGAATTTTTATGTTCCTTCTGAGTTTTTTTACATAGTTTTGAGTGGTGTTTATTTTATTTTTGTGAAAAACAAAATGATTTTCTCACTACAGGGGCCATTTTTTAAATCAAAATTTAATTAAATTGCTTCAGGTTCTAAAAAACCCATTACCAAAGCAATTAGCGAACCCGGTCCGCCTTTTCTTTTGATTAATAAACAACAAAATCTGTTAAAAAGTCCGAGTAAGGGAAGCTTTTGTCGTTCTGAAAAAAATAATTAATTAATGTATTTTATGATTTGTCCTGAATTTTTTTCATTGCACTGAGAGAAAGTTCTTTGCTATTTTTTTACTGAACCACTTACTCTTTTGAATATTTCTATTGCATTTGACTTCCGTTTACACGTGGAAACCCTTGAATATTCACCGCTTTTCTATCGCAATAATTATGCGTTTTGTTTTATAGTGCGTGCAGCATATTTTCAGAAACATACAAATATATATAGACAAACATGGTCATTTCTGAAAACAGCGAAAAAAATTATATATCCAGGAATAATCATTGATAAAAACCTAAAATGGAAAGATCACATCTCCCATACAATAAAGAAAATAGGAAATTAACTTATATTCTTACGAATCAGAAATTTCTTATCAATGAAAAATCTATTCTCAATATATTATGCATTAGTACAGTCTGTTCTGCAATATGCCACTATCAGTTGGGGAGCAGCTTACAAAACTAGCCTGACCCTCATAGAAATTGTTCAAAAAGTAACAATAAAAATAATACTAAAAAAACTTCCAGACTTCCCCACTGACCGCGTATTCGAAGAATTCAAAGTTCCTACTTTTAAACACTTATTTAAAAAAATTCAATTATTCAAATTATAAAAGAAAAAGATAAATACTCATTAATAGCTAAAAATCGAACCAGACTTAAATATATATTTGCATGCCCTAAACTACACACTTCTTTTGCTCAGCACCATTATACCCACCAAGAAAAACATTTATTTAATAAATTACAAGAAGAAATTAGAAGCATTAATGATAAAAAATAAATATTGAAGTATATAAAAAAATTATTTTAAGGAAATCGTTAACAAAAAACTGACTAAGCTAGTTTCACTTGAAAATCTCAGAAAGTATCCTTCTATACTCTATTTATCCTCCATAATATTTTTTCTTCCTTCCAAATACAATAATTTGCATGGATTTTAATTTTGTAATTTTTTTTACTTTGTAACCTAGTAATATTATTTTTTCGCAAATGTACACTCCTCTTCCATCCACAAGCAAATGCTTTTAATGGAAGTGTAGTATAAATTAAAACAGTATGACTTGTAAACATTATATATTTATTGTAAAAACCATAAATAAATAAATAATAATAATATATTGGTGAGGATTTACAAGTTAATACAATTTTAATTTATTTTTACATATATTAAAGGACAATTTTTATTAATCTGTTAATTGGCTATTTATTTATTGTACGTACCTAATCAAAGGATCATTTGACAAGCAGAAAATATGTTGCGAAGGAAAAAATGATACCACGTATTCAGGAGCAAATTCTATGCAGGTAAATGGCGCGCGGTACTAAAAAAAGTGGACGACAAAGTTATTAGGCTAGTGTTTGTTGTTCAAAAAGGCCATGGGCCAATTTGCATTTTCACTTGTAAGATATAATCTTGAAGAGATAGGCGAATGCACTGAACCCGTACGAGCGGTGAGAGCTGAAGTGAGAGAGAAGGCGGTAGTCAAGGTCTTTTGGAAATTACGGAAAACAAAACAATACCAAATACGAAGTTCAGCGGTCTTGTCTGTACGTGTGTGTGTATTGTGTAAATGGGATATGTATCGAGTAAACGGTGTAACCAAGTTTAGCCTTGTATGCAAAACATAAAACACGAAAACGATAAATGTAAGATTTTGTTTCATTTTCCGAATAACTTAATGAGTATTATCTCAAATAAAAATATTTAATTATTGACGATAATATTAGCAATTTTTAAGCGATTGTTTATATAAATCATGGTGCGTTATAATAATAATAAAAATGGCACATTTTAATTATTTTTTTGTTACAGTATTATTTTTCTGATAGGTACCTACCTATTTTATAGCTTGTCTGGATGATTATCCTACACACAACTGATTACAATAAATCGACAATGACACTTAAATTTAAAGTAAATCCGAGTTACACAGTTCATTGAACCAGAATTGCAGACAAACACACTGCAATCAGTAAACAACCGAAATCAGTGTTTTTGATATTTTGAGAAAAACTGTTGTTCAAATTTCAACAAAACCAACTGGAACTCGTTTCGTTTTCTGCTGTTTGTGACAATTCTGTCAGTAACTAAATTACGTTAATATATGTCATTAATCACTTTTATCAGTAACAATCTTTTGTTTTCGATAGAATGATAGAATCATTTTTTTAAATAACATGTTATGGCTTATTTTTATTTACACTATCGATTCATTTTAAAGCGCAGAGTCAACACTTATGGGAATCCAAACAAAAACATTTCGCAAGTTCCATTTCTGGAGAGTATAGAAGAAAAGAAAAGATATAAAATTTACGGATCTAAAGGAAGCTTTACGATACGAAATAATAATTTATTTGACTCGTACATTTAAGAAAATAATAATTTGTAACGAAAAAACATAATTCAACACAACATCGCCAGTTTCATCAGTGATTATTACATCGCATGTTTCATTACAAGTTTCTTAGCATGTTTCATCACTGATTTTATCACAGGTTTCATCGCTGAATTCATGACTGGATTAATAAAAATATAAATATATATTTTTTTAATTTACAATATTGGATATTACCCACCAAACAACACAAATTAAGGTCATGGTTAGTTTCTTAGAACAGGCACTGCCTATAGAAAAACTAATGTTGATTGCTTTCTTAACTGGGCTATAATGTATTTACGCCGGTATTTCTGCCTTTCATTACCGTACATTTTACTTTTAAATATCACTGTGCATATATCCAATACACATGAATCATTATTTGGCCTAATTTGTCACTTATAAATAAAAAATTTAAAAAAATGGAATAACAATGGAAAAAAAAATTATGATTAGATGGTATCGGTTAGCAAATTAACAAATAAAAATTATTTTAATTTATTAATTCATTAAGCATCCTAACCACGCAACCATGGAGGCCGGTAGTATATTATTTATCCGAAAAAATATAATAGTAAAATGTACGATTCTGGTCCATAAAATGGCTTCAAAATCAATATTTAGATGCCTTAAACACACATAGTTTGAATTTTCCGGGAAAACGTGTCGGTAAAAGAATCAACGAAAAACCAACAGACAAAAGAAAAGAAGGGTAACATGTATTTACTCATCGAAAGGTAATTGCTTTAAAATATAAACAAATGATATTGAAAACCGAATCCTTGGATTTGTACCAATCTGAAAAAAAACAATCCAATATTTGAATCTGCAGCCATATAGAAATCCAAGCTTTGTCTGGAGTGTTTAATTTATTACATTTTTTATGTCAAATGCTTTAATAATCCACAATCAAGCTACTCTTCGGTAAGTAGCCAAGTAGACAGATGCGTGGGTTTACCATTGCGGCGTCGTCAATTCAATTCCTCTTCTGGTTATTTATTTGTTTATTTTTAATTTCACCCCAAGCTGGGCTTTTAAATATTTTTTTTACACGAAGAACATCTAAACGAATAAAACATAACAAACTCTACATTGCAAGACGGAAAATGGCAAAACACGATTTGTTATTCTGCTTGCGATATATAAATTCCACTAAGACCTGTTGATATATTTAGTCCTTCCGATTACATCCTTACAATCATGACCCAAAATCTTTATACTGCGAACGGTAGTGAACAATTATGAGACCGTGTTGGAATTGTCGCAATAATACGGTAGATTTTTTTTTAGTATTGTATGACAGATTATTAATCTATTTACAGTGCAATCTTTTTATTCTGACACTTTTAACATCATGTAAGTTAAGTATACAAAAAAGTCTGAAGGATATATTAAGAATAATTAAATACATCCACTGTTTCGAAAATTTCACTCAAAAGCACCATTCCATTCAATTTGTCTTGCTATGTTGTGCTAGAAAATCTGTTCTGCAGTGTGGTATCTTGAATAATTCTTGGCGACGACTTCGGCTAAAGTTTTCGGGCACGTACAGTTTGTATCTTCTTGGATGCAATTATTTGATTTTTTTTTTCAATAACAGTTTTAGAGAACCAGTGTGGATAATTAACATTTTTATATATTTTCTAGTAGGGACATATATTTCAAAAACACTGAATAACAGTTCGCCTTAATATTGGTTTGCAAGAAGTCAAGTTTATTATTTTACAGTATATTGTTCCGGGCTGTCGGTTGTTAAATTTATGTTTTATATAAACATGTTAATTTAGATAATTATTAAAAGCAATAATTATTCGCTTGAAATATCCATACAAATGAAACATATATCTCCCGAGTAAAAATAAATGCCGCCGAAGGGAATTGATCCCGCACCTTCTGATGTCCGGTCAGGTGCTCTTTTTTATGCATAGCACAAAGGATAACAAATTATTATAAGCAATAATTAATAATTGTTTATTGAAGTACTAGTACATTTTAAATTATTATTTGGCGTCTTGGAAATAAGCTGACGTAACTCAGTGGTCCAGAGCACCTGACCGGACATCAGAAGGCACTGGTTCAATTCCCGTCGGCGGCATTTATTTTTACTCGGGAGATATTTTTAATTTGTATGAATATTTCAAGCGAATAACTTTTGCTTTTAATATTTTTTTATCCTTTGTGCTATGCATAAAAACCTCGTCTTATTAACATTAGTTAATCACAAAAAAAAGTTAATTTAGTTTAGTTATGTTCTCCATCATTGTACAAGAAACTCTTTCCGCTTATAATCATAATAGTAGGACTTTTAAGACGCTGGTCAGTATATTTGTAACCCTTTTGTAATAATTTTTAAGGAAAAGGGGAGGTAGAATTAAGCAGGTAATGTTCCGTCACAAAATAAACATTACTTCACTGTATTATTACTTACTTTATTTCACTAAATTTACCTTTACGTCTGGTGGAATGTGACGAAACATTTTCGTTTCCCAAAATTCTTTCTTAGATATGTTGGTACGAGTTAGAATATGTTTTGTGCATTGACAACAGATTTGTAGCTTCCTGTGCAGCCTGAAAACGAAATGTTAATATTATACCCTTAGCAAAATATAGTAAAAAAAAACATCTCTTGAAATATATTGCCATCCAAAAATAAAAGCAAGGTAATTTTTTTAAAATAGAAAATAAAACATTTTTTAACTTATTTCCACTTGTTTATTTTACCACTACCGGTTTCATCCTATTATGGACATCTTCAGGCTGGCAATTAAAAATCTTTTGTTAAAGAATTTATACAAAATTAGGTACACAATGTCAAGGTAGGTACATATGATTGGGTTATTAAATTACAATGGTTCTTTAAGGTTAATATGTCATAAATAAGAAATAATAATATAACAATGGTCACTATAGCAGAATAATCATTTTAATAATAATTTTTTTATAGAAAAACAACGTATTCTGGAAAATTCATCAAATGTATTCTTTCAATCATTTAGAAACCAAAAATCTTCGAACACGTGGAAAAAGATTTGTGTATGTTGCGCGGGGTGAATTGGAACAAATATTTCTCCAAACTAAAAAGCAATAGAAGTTTTGTGCCTCAAAAATAAAGTGTCTTCCGCTTTATTTAGATTTCGAAGGTGAAATAATTTAATAGTTACCTTCCCAAATTCTGATTTTGTTTTTCCCAGATTACTATAGAGTTGATCGCTCCGGGTATTGTCTACAACATAATTATGTGAACATAATTTCAAAAATTTATTTTAGTAAATGTTTGAACATGTCAAAATCAAGTAAGTGTTATTATTTTATTAGTGAACATTAAAGTTAACTTTGAAGACTGTTTTAGACTCAAGTGGTAATTACAGTATGTTATGTATATCATATGAAACCGATTATTAAAGAAAATATATAAGATTAATGTCACAGTTTTTTACAGTCCTGAGTTCTGACTCAACCTGTTCTACAATACATCTATTTGATTATTGAAGACAATATTAGCGATTGCTAAACGAAATTTTTAAACAGAAAAATCAGACAAAGAAACGGTCACATCTGGGACTCGAAACAAGGACCCTTGCCTTGCCGGGTCACTAATCGCTAATATTGTCTTTAATAATTAATTATTAAAATTTGATGTTTTTCTCATTAAATTATTTCCAAAAAATAAAACATATATTCGAATTTCTCTTTTCTTTTCGGTTCATTTATTAATGAAAGCAAATCTTGGAAGCGGATATTAACCCACTTCCCGACATCCAATCGAGCTGAAACTCGGCGAATAGACTTTTGTCAATAATAATGTATTCTATCTACTTTTAAACAAATGTCGCACAGTGGGCTGTAAATCGCCTTTCATAGACATAGAGACTTGAATTTTCAAGGGTATTTTTTAATGCTTAAATGCTTTACATATGAGTATGCTTTGTCTAGTTTACAATATTTTATTAACACTGCAAGCCTAAAAGCATTTAAGCATAAAAATGAATCATTAACAATCAAAAGTGTTTTTTTCAACTTTGAGGATTTAAAAAAAAAATCGCAGTTTGCGCCACAATACGAAGTATGTCGAAAAAATACAAATAAATAGTAGTATATCTGTGTGTAAGGATAGAATGGCCAGCCTTATGATTCCAGAGATAGCCTCATTTTTAATGTCAGTGCCATACAATTTTTTCGTAAAAAAATGATAACTCCTTCATTTGTACACGCAATTGCTTAGTACTAAATTTTATAGCATAGTAATGATCAGCAGAATCAATTTCTAGCCAAAAAAATACCCTTGAAAATTCAAGTCTCTATGTCTATGAAAGGCGATTTTCAGCCCACTGTGTGTCGGGCCTACCCAATTGGCATTTGAAAGGTTAGTAGAGTAGTTAACTTCAGTTCCTGGGTAGGAAGGTTCAATCCTCAATCAAACCATTTTTTTAAATAGCTGTATTATAAAGCACTTTGTTTTTACGTTTTTCATTTCATTGTATTGACTATCCAGATAACTTCATATTAGCAATATTTGATATTTTGCAGTTCTCTCACTTTTGACTTGATTTTAATATGCATACCTACTAGTTTTGGTATATTAGTCCACTTTTACGGCAGTAATAGTTATTTTTAGTGTATTCTAATATTAACTAGCATCTTTGGGAATGCTGCATAGTTATTAATAAGATTACACATGTCAAATTCAGGTCATTGGAACGATTTATTTCTTGAGCAATATCTACTTAATCTAAGTAGTAGTTTTTCAGGCCTCTCACTCCGTTCTTAAGAAAAATATCATGTAAAATTATTGTAAGTAATAATTATAATTATTTTATTATTAACCTGAAACACAAATATAAATTGAAAAAATCTTCAGATAAAAAATAAATGCCGCCGATGTGAATTGATTTTTTTCGGAATATTTTTTCAATTTATATTTGTGTACTATTTTATACTATTATGTACTATTTTACTATCTACTATTTTATACTATTTGTGTACTATTTTATTTGTGGCTTATAAATATTGCTTATACTAATTTGTTATCCTTTTTTGCTTTGCATAAAAACCTATGTGAAAGAATTAAAATAATGGCTTCATTAATAATAAGTATGTTGATACACTATTCGTATAAATTATTTGTATTTGTAACTATTTATCCCGAGACAATTGATGGTCTCTTTTTATGTGGATACCGCACAAGAGTCCTTACTGATCCCAACCGTCTGAAGCCAGTGAGACTACGGCATCCCCAATTGGGGTTGTAGGGCTGAAGGTAGAGGGGAATGGAAGGAGATGGTAAAAAGGAAGGATACTCAGATCTGGTCACCAAATACGACTTAAGCCATTTCAAGGAACGTTTCAATTATGAATGGTGGTCTTGCACCAAGGATATGAGGGTTTTTCAACTACACCGGGACTCTGAAGTTCCCCTCCTTAAAGATCATATCTTAAGTCGCGCGGGATCATTTTATGCGGGCCTCCCCATCCATAAAAACGCGTCCATCAACTGCCTCGCACAGTACGATGAAAATATAATAACTACTTATAAAAAACCTAAACAAATCCTCCGTAAACCTTAAATCCCCCCATATTGCAGCCATGTTACCTTGCAAAAATATTTCCCAAAATTTAATTAAAATTATCCAACAACCAATATTTAAAATCATGATGAAAGAGAAAGGGGCCTTTTTGGCCCGGAGCTCTGTATGCCAATATTTCATAAGTCATAAGTGCATCAAGGCAATACTGAGAGTATCTTCCACTCTAGAACGTGCCGCAATTATACTAAAATATATTTCAAAGACAATTTTTTAAAAATTACAAAATTGTTTTTAAAAAAAGAATTTTTATTCACCCCATTTTCCGTAGTAAAAAAACAACACAGAAAACTCTCCTTAGTTTCATTTTTAGTCCATCAATGTAAGAAAAGTCTTACTTTTTCACTTCTGTCACACGTCGTTAGAGCAATCCCATCATTATCTTGTTCCATTATCAGCAGTAGATACATTTTTTCTCACAGTGATGTCAAAAAAATGTTTTCAGGCTGAATCAGCTATTGATTTTACCCCCAGCTGGGTTTTAACAATTATTTTAAAAGAATATTTTATTTAACGGCGTGCGTACATAGCGTAACAAATTACCTTATATATTCCTTTAACACATAATTGATTCACAGATTTGAAAAAACTTTGTCTGTCAAAGGCAGTCAAATAGACAAGCCCATTTCAATTATTAAGTGCAAATACAATATAAATTAAAAATATATAATACTATGTTTCAATTGGTTAAATTAAATGAAGTGAACATTTTTAGGATTATTGATAACTAACTGAAGCCTCACTCTGAGTCTTAAAAAATCTGATATAGACAGTGACCTTCCTCTTGTTTTGAAGGTCAAGTGTCAAATCAGTCTCGGAATATGACTGAAGATTTATAAATCAGCCCGCCCGCTGCAGATCATCTTCATAGCGGTCGTTTTTTTATGGTTTGTTTTTCTTGTTGGCAACACTTTTTTCCAGCCGCCGCCGATTTGACAGCTTGTGTTATATTGTTTGATTTGTGTTAAGTTTGGTTTGCCATTTTCATGATTACTCACTTTTTGTTCCCCAGTTGAATAGCATTATTATGGAAGAGCTCACCGTAATCAATTTATTAAATGAAACATTCGATGAGCGCATAATTTATTGATGGAAACATTCGATGAGCGCATAATTTATTGTAGGAAACATTCGATGAGCGCATAGTTTATTGAAGGAAACATCCAATGAGCGCATTATTTATTAAAAAAAAATCAATAAACACATAATTTATTAAGGCAAACATTCGATGAGCGCATAAGTTATTGAAGGAAACATTCGATGAGCGCATAGTTTATTGAAGGAAACATTCGATGAGCGCATACTTTCGTGTTATGGACCTGTGAATTGGCCTCCAGGATCAAGTGAATTTTTCTTTAGATTATTTTTTTTGTGGTGATATTCAAATTCGCTAGTCTCCGTCAATAAACCAGAGACGATGGAATACTTGGAAGCTAACATTCGCCGCGTTATTGCCGATATACGACCCCAGCTGCTCGAAAATTACACTTCCAGATTGCGATTTATTCCAGCGGGCGAAGGTGACCATACGCTCGAAATCATACAAACACTAACAACATAAAATTATCTATCCAATAAAGCCAATACTATGGCCACGATTTTTATGTGTTTAATTTCATTCAATAAAAAACCCCTTTTATTAATAGATGATAATGAAATTTACATAAATATACATATAATTAAACGTAAATTGAACTTTTTTAGTGTTTCTATTACTTTTACAGAATCGTTACCCTACAAGAGCGAGTGGATTTATGACACTCCTATTAGAGGAATGTTATGAAGCTGAAGATAGTGTATAGAGTAAGAAGAGAAGAAGAGAAAAAATACATAGCTGTTCGATTATTGGTATCCGGCATTAGGCGGCTACACCAAAAGTAACCATATAAAACCACATTCTGATGATAAACTCTTGCAGCACGTTTCACTTTTGTGTGCATAAACACACATTTCACCGCAATGTCTATCACATTGTAATATCATCCAAAATGTTGGTTAAAGGAGGGAAAAACGCAACAGGCATAATAACCCAAAAAATTATCAAGATAAAGTCTTCGGGCATTTTAAGAAACTTTTTGATTTGATGTGGTGAACTGTTAAAAGCAATTTTATGAGACACAGTCACGTTTAAATATACACCAGGACTAAGCATTTACCTTGATTGTTTGAAGTTGTTAATTAATTTGCAGATGTGATGGATCTATTTAACTGCATGGAATTTAGGTACAAGAAGGCTATACTGTCATAACTTTTCGATCAAAACTAATTTATTTGAAGTCTACTTATAAGTTTTGAATATACTTGTATCTCATACTTTATTTACATTTAGAGTTTCTGTTTATTTTATACTTTCTGACGTCACTGTATATGATATATTGTTTACCGTTGAGATTAAATAAATTTATTTCTTTTTATGTACAAATATAAGCAAATAGCTAATGAATACATGCTTCTTGAATAGTAGGCTTATTCTTCAACACCTTAAAAGTACAATATCCGCTGCATCCCGAAGATAACAGAACGTGATGTTCAAAAGAGAGCTAAATAATTTAAATAAAAGGGTTAAATCACAGTATTCTTTGCTTGAAATAGTATACATATATAATATGCCAGTTTATCAGCGAATTTCAAATTTCTTTATCCACTAACTTTAAACTGAAAGATTTAGTCTTCGGGTAATATTTTTTTAAGCCGGGGCAAAGTTTCAGTCGAGAATGGCTTATTTTCTTTAGCCGCGTGTTTAAAAGTTAAAGTTTTCGAGTTAACTTGTTTCTCCTGTAAAAGAGATTGTTTATCTTTGTATTTTCTGCTTTACACTGCTGTGTACTTTTTGAACGTGTACGTTTTACACACGGGAATATTGAACAGACCTACTACAGTTGAATCGTTTATTTTTAAATCGACTTGAATCCATTTAACCCAACTCTGACATAAAAATGGAAACTTTGTAATACTTTATATTCAATTTGGGAGGTGGGTTTAAGTACCGCCGCCCCGGGAACCGGAACATCTCTGCCGTAGGTCACCCCCAAGTGGTGGGCATTTAGCAGGGGCGCTCCCGTTCATGGGCTGAGGTTTGTGCTTACATCAGCTACGTGGCATGGGTTGAGGAAGACCCTTTGACCTCTCCACCGAGCGAACTCTCTCGACCCAACACCTTACACCACAGTGGGAGGAATGGGTTCGTAAGTCACCCCTAAACACTGACCCCCAAATTATTACCCATCCTTTTTGCTTTCCAAGAACTTTATTTACTTTGAAAAAACGTTAAATGTGTAAAAAATTATAATTAAATCAGTACTCCTGATACAAAAAAAAACTCTTACAAAAACAATGAAACCTTTCGTATCGTTGTTCTTCAACTTTTTACCCTTCACTCTTTTTGAAGTGTTTGTGAGGCTCTTTTCCATTGGAAAATTATATTATAACGCGCACTCTTCAACAACTTGATGTGAAATCAAATAGGTTTATTTCACATTCTATATGAAATAAATGGGTTTTATGTAACTGAAAGATTATTTTTATGTAGCACTAACTGACAAGTACCTGGCGTTGCTCTACTCGTCTCTACTTTCTATAAATATAATATTATGTTTTATATACAATAACTATCCGAAAAAATAATTCTGAATGACAGAGAAAACCCTTTCAAAATCCGTTGCATAGTTTAGACGCGGATAGCTACTTTATTTTAGTATAATAGAGATAAAATTATTACTTAGGAACATCGCATAAGTTCGATTCAGAGATGTGCAAAATGCGTACCCAAAACCATTTGAAATGCAAAATGGAAATGAGTCAAAACTTTTCCATTTGAAAATGCAAAATGCAAAATGGTTTTTAGAAAAGCATTTCAAATGCAAAATGCAAAATACCTAATTTCAAAATGCATTCAAAATGCAAAATGGTTTCTCAGGTCCAACAATTAAAATAATTATAGAATTTTTAAACAGTTTTGTCATTTAATAATGGACATCAATGTAGAACAAACATATTAAATGATGGTAAATCAAATAATGCCACGACTACGGATTATGAACCACAAAAAATTTGCGCGGGAAAAATGTTGCCAACGTAAAAACATAGAAACTGCTATCTAACATTTAATATTACAGCGTCATGGCCCCATGTTCAGTATTTTTTGTAATGGTATCACTCAATTGCCAGGGCTCCTACCAGGGAGCAACTTGACAAATGTAAATTATCTCTCATAGCGAGGTTGAGGACCGACTGATATTTGGGGCTTATGAAAAATAGATGAGTGGAGATAGTAGGAAGAATGTTGCAAAAAAGCATTTAAAATGGAAAATGCATTGAGAAAAGCATTTAAAATGCAAAATGGAAAATACCTATTTGGCATTTCCATTTGAAATGGATTTCTTCGAAATAAAGTACATCTCTGGTTCGATTGAATATATATTTTTTTAAATTCTTCTTATTGTTCACTTGTAAATTTTGTAGGTATTCTGAATCTTTATTATTTTTATGATATCTGCAATTTTAACACTGGTTTTCTGTTTTATTTTTTTCTCTTCTCTGTGTTCTTTTAAAATATGTACATTTGAACGCAACATTATGTGTGCCATGTATTTTGTTCATTTTGAAAGTTTATTTTTATTTTTTTTTATCTAAACATTTAAAAACTGCTGTCACTGCATCATGCAGTAAATCATGGAAAATATATATTTCATGTAAAAGCCCATCAGGGCGTTTAAAGTTAATAAATAGTAATCTGATGAACGTTGATATTAACTCACAGATATTCAGTCATTGACATACAAGAAATGTAAAAAGATTAAAGGTAAAAATTAAGAAAACTTTGATATCTTCATCTTCAAAAATTACGTTTCCAGAAGGAATAGGTAGACATGATAGACCATCACGCAAAAATCCCGTGTTCATAGATGGCGTTAATTAATTAATTTTGTTTAAATACGCTTTTGCAAGGTATTGCTTTACAGTATCAAGACAATTTTTTTGTTTGCGCCCTCATATACGCAATATGAATATGAATCAATAGTTTTGTTCGTTTAAAGACTTAATTCTTTCGATAAAGGCATACAAATACAATATTGGATTGAATCATCGGTAAAATATTGTATTTGTGTGCCTTTCTCGAAAGAATTAAGTCTTTAAACGAACAAAACTATTGATTCATATTTATATTGCGTATATACGGGCGCAAACAAATGATTTGTCTTAATATTGTTAAGCAATACCTTGCAAAAGCGTATTTAAACAAAATTAATTAATTAACGCCATCTGTGAACACGTAGAATACAACGAGCGTTGCGTTTAACCTTAAGGACGTATGAACGATATTTCAGCGCCTTTGAGGTGATTATTCACAAAAACGGCGCTCTACTATTTTTTTTATTTTTTTATTTTAAACTTCCGATTTAGTTGTCCGGGTTAAGTCTTCCCCAAAGGAAAAACTTAACCCTTCCACTCACTTTTCCACAAATGATCAGCTAGTCAATCAACACTATGTAAGTGCATTATATAAGTAAAATAAATACAAAACAATACAAGAACAACAACACGTCAAATCACCAGATATCAAATGGGAAAAAAAAATTCACCGTCTCCAGATATTTTCATATCAGAGGGTTCGGCTCGGTAGAACTTCTAACAGGGCCTATAAATCCTACTGATCCCTCAACATAAATATTTAAAAAATCTTTTGTTATCCTACATGTATTCAAAATGACCGACTTTTGCATCTTTATATATAAATTTTTTGATAGATCTAATACGCCTAAATTTTTAATTAGAGAGCTAGGAATAATGCCAGTAGCCGAAATAACGAATGGTAATATTTTTATAGTCTGAGAATGCCAAATTCTTTTTATTTCATTTCCTAAATCTGTGTATTTTCTTATTTTTTCACTAACAGATTTTTGAATATTACAGGAATTTGGAATAGCAACATCAATGATATAAGTTATTTTTTTAATTTTGTCATGTCGGGTATTATTATTATTATTAGTATTATTATTATTATTATGAGCCGATATGACATAATCAAGTGTCCATAAAAATTTCACTAAATATAAGGACAAGTGGTGTTTTTCTAATAAGCGACTCAGTTCATACGTGAACAAATAAACACGGTTCTACGGAGCTTCTACTGTACTTTATTCTTATTCCAGATTTTTCATTAGAATTTCATTCCATGACCTTCATTTAAAAGTTAATATAAAAATTTAATCTAACCACAGAATTAGTTTTGAACAAACCTGTTCCGCGGAAGATTCTGGAGATTTGCATATTCTTATCTTACAAGTTAGTGGTTAGGCTTGGAATAATTCCACATGCATAAATATTAATCATTCGAATGCAATTAAAATATACTTTGTAAAACAATGTTTACATTTACAGAAGGTATTGCTCGATTATTTCAAAGACCAAGATGTATTCTACTCGCATTATTTAATTAAAGCATCTGAAATTTCTAGGCGACCAAATTTTCAAACCAAAAACACATGATTTTGAATTACTACTAATAAAGGATGCAGGTGATCTAAGCTCTTAGAATTTAAACAAATCGAATATACGATACACAGACTTAATTATTTCATCTAAGACGCACTCAATTGATTGACGGAGGGCTTCCTAATAGGGTATTCAAATGTTCGTTATTATCTTTGCTGAAAAAAATAATGAAATGTAACATATTTAAAATAAAAGGACTTAGTTTAGTTTATCAACGAAGGTCGTATTGACGATATTCACTGTAAAAAATCTTTGTTTTTAGTATTTACTTAATTTAATAAAAAGAAAGGGTAGTCATTAAAATAAAGTTCCTAACCATAAAGTAGAAATTATTTTATAACGAAACAATGACTTTGTTTAAATCACTCTCATTCTTTTAATGTTATTACCGACCGGAATATATAGCACGGTACATCGATAAAACCGAATATCAATACAATGTGGACAAAATCCACCATGTATGGTCAGTTAAAGATATTTGCGAGCACCGTCAAAATATGATTTCGACAGACGGTAGACAAAAGCCGCTGCTTTTAGCGCAGCCTCCAAGGTAAAAATAAGTGTCAAATAAACTATCAATATACACAACTTTTTGTCACGTTAATTGTTGTGCAAAATAACAAGCTTTAGGCGATTCACTATGTGGTGTAACATTTTAAATTCAGCCGCTATCAATAACAACTCTTACATAGATGGCGATAAGGTTTAAATTCCCGCTTAACACCATCCGCCTGTTTTGATTTATGAAAGAAAAAAAACATGGCCAAAAAGTGCCTTTTATTTTATGTTGTGGATGTTCAGGCATAAATATTTAAATTTTTTTCGATCATTTTATAAATAACTTAATTTGCAACATTGGAGAATAAAATCATAACCGAAAATGGGTTCGTAAGTAGGAGATTTTGAACTTTAAAGCAGTTTTCATAGGCCTTTACATTATTTTTTTCTGGGCTTATAAAAAGACTTATCTAAAAAATACTCGATTATTTCAAAGACCAAGATGTATTCTACTCGCATTATTTAATTAAAGCATCTGAAATTTCTAGGCGACCAAATTTTCAAACCAAAAACACATGATTTTGAATTACTACGTATGGCATCGCCTTAATAAAGGATGCAGGTGATCTAAGCTCTTAGAATTTAAACAAATCGTATATACGATACACAGACTTAATTATTTCATCTAAGACGCACTCAATTGATTCCGTTCCAGCTTAGAGAAACCAAACTTGTTAGTTATGACTAAAAACTTCATTCACTAATTAACTCCCTTTTTAGTGTCAAAAAGTACAAGCGGACTGCCAATGTTAGGTGAGTTATTAAGTTCTTATTATTTCATTTTGACATTGTCATTTTCTTATTATTATTTACTTTCAAGTAGCCATCTGACGTTAAGGATGTCATAACATATACATATGCACCAGTGTTGTTATATTTATTGCATTATCAATATCGGTCTGGCTATCAACAGCGCAACCGTGCTCGGGAAGAAGTTTTTAAGCCTTTTCATGTGATATTGTAAAGTTATCATAGACATATGAATATTAATAGACGAGAACTTTAAGGTGAGGGGTTAAACCAACAGTTGTGGGACGCAGAGGGTAAAGCTGACTGTGATTCGTCAATAAATCAATCTGACAGTATATAGGCATCTCGCATTATAATATCACAATTTAGTTCTTAAAAGTAAAATCTGCTTATGAATGAATAGACATTTTTACATGGGAGCGCAAATTACTCGCCACGTTATGAATAAATTTGCGAAGTCCAAATTCGGAAAAGTAAATTTCTTCTATTTTCAGAGTCGTAGTTAGTTTCAGAGTATTTAGTTAAGACACTTTTACAAATGTTTCATTATTTACTTACCCCAGTATACAACGATGAGCACACTTGAGAATTGCTACATTGTGATGTTATAGTATATGTTTCTAAAACTGATTCATATTATACGATGTGAATAAGCTTAAAATAAAGTAAAATAATGCTTACCTATGGAATGTAATACGAAAATTGGGTTTATTCTCTTTTTCACATCTATTTTTACAAGTTTTCATAGCCCAAGCCACCATTTTGCCGTGTTATTTCGTAAAATTAACCTATGGAGCTCGACTATAGCTCGACGCTAGTTCGCACAAGAATGATGACGTCACATTTTCTAGATTCACGGGAGGCCATATGCGAGCCCAGCCGGCTCCAATGGAACCGGTATGGGGAGTGGGGAATAATACGCTTTTATCACTTAGGGCAGGTCTACTAGTATTCATATGTCTATGAAAGTTATCGATTTCACTGTGCTGTACCACCAGGTTTCGCCAGTACCGTAGCTTCTTCAGGGTATTAATCAAAAGTTACTCTTTTGTTTTAAACAAGATTAAATTGTTGAAGCTGTAAGGCCGTATTAAATTCTTGCCTCACGATGTCAATTTTCTTTTTAAAATTATTTTTGACAAATAATTAATAAAGTTAGTATATTTTAAAAAATCACCAGTGTTTCAGATTTACATCTTCTGTCGAACAAAACAATTTAAAAACACAAATACACATTTCAAACAAAGAATAATTCAATTAGGTATAAAATAATATTGGTACCTCCTATTTGGCTATTCAAATATGATTTATTCTTATTAGTTCCAATTAAGGGTTACGCAGGAACTCAATTTACAATCACGCATGCTCCCATGCACAGACAACCGGGATTACCATGTTTAGTAATTATATGCAAAGTATCTGCTTCATATTATGAAACGAGAAAATATTTGTGTTTAAATATTTAAAGTAACAAAAAGGGACGAACTATGAGCCGTGTCGGCATGAAATAGACAGCTTTGTAAATTTAATTTTAAGGTAAATTTAATAAAACTGTTTAAATTTTGTATTATGGAGTTTTAAAATGTTCATTGAACTGTCAAAAAAACCTACAGTAAACATTATATCACGAAATACTAACTATAAGTTCAGACTTCCATACTTGTAAAATGAATAATAATAACAAAAAGTGTTTTTTTATCATTTTTCTTCAAACATTCCCGGGTTACGAATAATCTGACAATATTTGAAAATCTCTTACTACCATCGCAATAAGCGGAAAAGGTTGCTTGTGTTGTGATGGAGGACTTAGCCAGCCGAGGAACTGAACACACTACGCCTGGGTGGGACCCAAACTCGATATCAACTTAGCCACCGACCATTTCTGATATAATGGTATCCTCGCTAGGATCTCCCGTGATGATTTCGTTTATATATTATTAAAATTTTGTAGTACGGATAATGTAAATTAATTATAAATATAATAAATACATTTTTTTCTGAAATAATTGTAATAAACATTATGTTTTTTGTTCAGTTGAATGAATTCAGTTTCAGTCCGTAGTTGGTATTTGTATATTATCTATTTCTCATCTTTGTATATTTTGTATCAAGCTTTATATCTTGTTCATAATTATTACTTTACACACACCAACAGAACTTTAGAATTAGTATTTTTTTAATGATTGACTAATGTTTATAAGACAAGGTTTTTTATGCACAGCACAAAGGAAAACAAATTATAATAAGCAATAAATAGTCATTTATTTACTCGGGACATAATTTTCAATTTGTATAGATATTTCAGGCAACTATTTATTGCTTATAATAATTTCAAAATTAGTTATTATTTTAATGTAGTCACTGTAAGTGTGTAAGTAACATTAGGTTGATGTTATAAAAATGATTTTCTTACCTAAACTACTTGAAGTTAACATTTGACATTAAGCTGCGCTATATAAATGCTAAGTTATTATTTTTATTTCATAGCGATGAGTGTATTCAAAACAGGTAATCTAACGTAATAAAGGTTTGATAAATACGAACATGCAACATCTCAAAAAACTATTCATGTTTGAAAATTTAACCATTGTAGTACCTGCTCCAACTACTTTGTAGTAGTAAGTCTTATTGTTTTTATTATTTAATAAATGTTTACATGTTACATTTTTTGACATTTTTTTTAATTACCATACTAGGCTAATGCCCGTGTTGTGGTAGTTATACATGAAATAATCATAAAGATAACATAAAAGAACTAAAAAATACTATTTTATAGAAACATAAGTATGCAAGTATGAATCATACATGAAATAATAAAAAAAATAACATAAAAGAACTAAAAAATACTATTTTATAGAAAAATAAGTGTGCAAGTGTGAATCATACATGAGATAATAATAAAAATAACTTAAAAGAACTAAAAAATACTATTTTATAGAAACATAAGTATGCAAGTATGAATCACGCATGAAATAATAATAAAAATAACGTAAAAAAAAAAAACATAAGAAAGAAGTAAAGAAAAAAAAACAAATTTAATGATAAATAAAACTAAAAACAAATACATATATTAAAATTAATAGTAAACTAAAAAATACAGAAAAATTATATGTAGGTATATTTAAAAAGATACAAAAAAAAATTTAAAATATTAAACATTAAAATTAAAATATAAACATAATTAATATAGATTGTTTAATGCATATAATTGTTTGTGTGCATGTTTATTTATCGTAGGTATTATCTACAAGACAACATTTTTATGTTCAACACTTAATTTTTAATTTTCGTGATATGAAACAAGTTGGACAGAAGTTTTTATAATTCATTTTTTTATTATGTTAGGAACTCATATAATCTTTAAAAAAATGTCGTCCTTTTGTACTTTTATTGTATATAATTTGTATATAATAATAATACATTTTTTACTCTTATTGTATAATATATAATCATTGTACTCGTTATTATACATAATTATTGTACTTGTTATTGTATATAATTATTGATATACTTTGTACAACAGAACTCTCTACGACAACTTGTATTGTACCTGCTTGTATCATTCATACTCAGTTTTTGCACTTATTATTGCACTCTTGAAAAACTTACCAACAATAAAAATGATTGGATTATTTCTATAACGCCGTTTTCGTGAAAAAATCACCTCAAGGGCGCAAAATCACAACAATGTATAAATGTAAAACCCTTTAAGGCGTGAATAAATAAATACATATTATTGAAGAAGAAGTCAATAATAAAAAAATTTAAATGAAACATTAAACAGTACAAGATGTAGAAAAATGAAAAGATAACGGTCACAACTGAGAATCGAACCCAGAATCTCTTGTTTTACCGAGACAGGCGTCTTAACCAACTTGAACGTTGGAACCTAATTATTAAACTTCATATTTTTAAATAAATAAGTAATTAAGGATATTTTTATAATATGCCAATAACGCCCGGGTAGCAGAATGGGCCGCAGGTAGGATGTACAAATCATTCAAGCGTTGGTTAGTAATATCATATCCTTTGGAGCGTTCGGACGTACGCCCTAAAAGCTCTCTGAAGTGGGCTTTCAACGAATCAAAAGTTACATTGAAACTTTCATAAATATTAAGTCTTGAATAGTTAGTTTAAGTGTTGCAAGTAGTGATTAATAAATAGCAAAATGATAAGTGCATTTTTAAATACGTGTAATTATTAAGCATGTTTATAAAACATTTTCTTATTGATGATATCGAAGTTACGATTTCGTTTCATAATTTTTTTTCTGACAAGAGTAATACATGTCAAAAGGGTAAGTAATTTATATTATTAATCAATTTAAGGCATATCAAAATTTTATAACTCTTTTAACTAACACAATTGATGTATTTGCATTTACACATATTAAAACAGATTGACACACTTGACTTGCGCTTAAGTATGTGGCATTGCGATTTTAAAAATAGTTCGTTCATTTGTAGCTTCATCAGTTCCTCTTTTGGCCATCTACGAAGTGTTTAAAAATATTTTATTTTATAATAATTTATAATCTAAATTTATTTTCGTCCATTTTTAAATGTGATTTTATTTAAGATTATTACTGCCAAAAATATTGTGGTCATTTTTTGGTGTACTATACCGTGTTTATTCCTTCTTTAGACAACTTTTCGGACGGCGTTACCGTGCAAACACGGTCAAAATGTATGATGGTAGCGCAACACGGCATTGTAACCCACAAATTAATCACTATAAATCTTTTAATGTATTTAGGAACTAGCTTTGCTACCTACCTTTGCTCCCTCCCTTTGCCGGATAGTATTGTGTAGATCTCTCTCGGACATTATTTTATTTCACCAAAGTACTTAAAAAAAGAAAAGAAAAATCGCTGTAAAAAATGTAGTTTGCACGAATCTGTCAAAACCTTGTACACAGTCAATACAGTTATTTTTTTTTCATTATAAATATATCACTATGCAGCATCTTCTCTTGGTTTTTTAGTAAAAAAAATGAACATTTCAAAGCTCCACAGCTCATGATGCACTTAACGTTCGAGACCTTTTACCGCTTTAGAGTAAAGAAAAACAGTTTTCCTATGATATCATATAGTAACATAGGATAGACAAGACTTACATAACTAATTATATTATTAATTAAATATTCAATTAACCCTTAATGTTATTCATTGTGGGTAATAGAGATAATAAATCTGGTAGAAAATACACGATTAGCAAAAGGTTGCGAAATTCAAATACCTTTCTCGGCAGTTAAATAAAACCTTTAAGTAAACCTTTATTTAAAAGTTTATTTAATTTGATAACAAATGATATTAATAAAGTAGGTATATGTAACGATAACGACAAGTAAACAAATATTACATTGTGGCCAAACGGTCCAAATGGTCCAAAGCGTCGATTTTGCTAGCAGGGGTTGTCGTAGATTGTAAAATAAATTGATAGTTTTTTTTTTAAATAACTTAATGAGTAAAACATCAAATTTGAATATCTTAATCAATAATTTTTATCATTAAATTATTCCAAAAATAAAAATATTACAGGAAAGTCAATAGATGTAGCATATTAAAATTAAAATGGGAAATATTTATCCATGACACTATCTTTATTGCATTAACTTTGATTTGAATCTTACGACCGTACAAAAGGTAGCCAATAAAAAATAATAATATATGAGTTCTTATTAGAGTTAAATATACCCGAAGGAAATAGGGATAGAGGTTAGAGCAGCGCCCCCGCAACGTGAAGTCCTGGGATCAATTCCCAGATGCGTTCACATCTTTTACTGTTTTTTTTTTTTTTAATTTCAAATCTTGGTTTCGTAATCGCTAATATTATCTGCAATAATTAATATAAATATCAGCTTTTGCAACCAGGATATGTATATTTTTTTTTAAAGCCGGTAAGTACGAAGAACAATTTTAAAAATGAGAATTTTTTGTGGGTTTCAACACATTTGTTAAACTTTTTCATTGTACCATTCTTAGAAATGTAACAATGTGAACATAAAATTAATCATATAAATGCCCACTTGTATTCAAATAAAAGTAAAAAACGTTAAAAAAAGACACGGTTGTCCTTTGATTTATTTATTGTGATTTTTTAAGGCCGCTAACCGATTAATAAAAGGGTTCATATTAACCAATGTCAGCCTCGAAAATGTAATCCCATTTTTTCATCACCCAAAACCACAGAAATTTAATCCGGAGACATATTTTGAAACCTCAATCAACGTTGGTCGCATAAATTAGAAAATTTGGACAAAGGAAAACCTCACCAACGTTTTGTTTAAATTAACTACTTTGAGAAAATTGCGAGGACCTATATTTTGAATCGAGCAACATTTATTTCTAAACCAATTCAATATTTGTTCATTTTATGGTATCGATTGATGTACAATATAGTTGATTGAATAGGACTGAAAAAATCTTGCGAAAATCTTGAAAGAATGTTTTTGTAAATATAGCTATTTAGTGATATAATATTACCTTTGAAACCAGTTGGACTAAAGTACCCACCCGATAGCTTGCCGGAGCTTTCATTCGATTTTCAATAATCAAAACATTCGATTTCAAATCTGTTCAATAAATACTACGTTACCAAAAATGCGTTGAAATTTTTATTCAATTGATAAACGACCGTGTATATGAAAAACTTGATAATATATTTATTGAAGTGAAATAGTTCATAAAAAGTTATATACATTGCTTATCCAGCCAAAGAGGGTTGTTTAATTGTTGTGTAAACTTACAATAATAATAATTTCTAATTGAATTTCGCAATTTTTCCAAGGTATTTTAAACGTTTTATATTGTAATACGTTTTGAAGATGTAGTAAAAATAAATACGATTTTAGAATAGATTAATTTTACAGAATTTTGAATATAATATACTTTAACATTTGAATTTCAAACATGAAAAAAGCTTATCATATTATAACTTAGTCAGAACGTCGAAAAATTTAACAGAATTTAAAATAAACAGTCCATGTATAAGGAATTCGCAAATAAATTTTCACTTCACTTTTGATCTCATTCATACAATTGAAAATTAAAATTGTATTTCCCAGAGGAACAAAAAAAATGATTTATGAGATTCATTATAATATTTCCAAACATAATTTATTATTTCCAAACACAACCAAAATATAATAAGTAAAATTAAATATTATACAATAACGTGTATAATATTTAATTTCACTTTTAAGAATTATCCAAAAATACATACACTCACATATAAATGTGTGTTTCATGTTTCAATATATGTCTGTGAAAAAAAAATTAACTTTTTACTACAACACAGACACCTTAGCACAGATTTTCCTAGTGAGGTGTTCACGTAACATACAATATCACCCACACACCGTTTTACCTACATCAACCTATGTTCTTTATTTTTTATACCTTTTTTCTCTGTACTACAATATTAACCACTGTAATCATTTGTAAAATGTGTATTTAAGATTAGACATGAATAAATAAATTTTAGTAAAGGGATATTTTTTTGAAATTATAAATAAAAAATCAAAGCTCTCATCTTCACGGGAAAAACATGCGCATAGCTCACCAGGCAGGCGCATGCGCTAGTCTGCCAAATGGCTAAGTTGCCAGATCTTTTGCAGCCAGTTAAAAATATATTTTTTATTAGTAATAATACGAAATAAAAATTGCACAGTCTTTGTACAATGCGTAACAAAAATACCTTTTTATGGTTGTGGAGTGTCTTTTTAGGCAAGCTGTATATGTATGCATATAATATTTTACTTTGGGTTTCACGTAAATGTAATATTTTCTTACTGATATTTTTTTAGTAAAATAAACTATATAATCCGACTGGGTGACCAGATAAATCATCACAATGATAATTCATCACATCTTTAAAAAAATAAACAAAAACTTTATTAACTGGATTAAATAGGTAAGGTTAGGTTAGGTTAAAAAAAATTTCATCGTTTCTAATGACTTTATATCACTTTTCGAAAGTGTGTTAAGATATGATGGAACCGTTACCTGTGAAATTAATACACACATAATTTGCAGTCATCTCTATGAATATTTTTTTCTATCAATTAATATAAAAATCACACTTTTTGGCCGTATTTAATGGCCGTACTGGTCAATCTTATTCAGTCTTAAAAACATCTAAATTAGGATTTTGTTTTCGTGAATGAATTAATGCAAATGTTGGAGTGGAAATTAACCCACGCGTCAACATCCAACCGAGCTGTATCTTGTCAGATAGACTCGTCGTAGTTAACAATGCATTGTCTCAACAATCTCGGTGGCAAGTGGACATATACGAATGTCTATGAAATTGAATGACATTACAGGTTAATATTCAAAATAATTGTTTGTTCTACCGATTGGTATTTGATAAGGTTGGTAGGGTGGTTTAATCCTTATGCTTGTACTAATTATGGCAAGCAATCCATTGGTTACGAATGGAGCAACATATACAATTGCCTCCCATATGAAATTTAAAATGAAAAAAAAATAGGTACATTTGAAAAAAAAAATTTCAGTTTTATGCTTCAAAACAATTAAAGTGAATAATATCGTTGTGTAATATATTAGTTATTTCTAGTCAAATAAGTAAAAAAATTATTTTATTTATCTAGAATAAAAAAATAAATAATCCTTAGACAGTAAAAGAGGTGTATATATTATGGTAAAAAAAACTTTTATTTTTACGAGTTGATTTTTTTTCGGTCTACATGTTGGGGTTCGAGAAATGGAAATTAATCCATATTGGCAAACAGTACGATAAAACATTTTTTCAAAAACAACATGAGAAGGAAGGAAATAATTTAATATTCCACAACAAATAAAAATAAATTAAAAAGTTTAATACAATGAATAAATTTTTTATTTTTTCAAAAGGAAAGGCAAACATTCCCGGGTTACGGATAACCTGACAATATTTGCAAACCTCTTACTACCATCACAGTAAACGGAAAATGTTGCTTGTGTTGTGATGGAGGACTTAGCCAGCCGAGTAATTGAACACTCTACGCCTGGGTGGGACCCAAAGGCGATGTCAACTCAGCCACCGAACGGTTAAATATAATTTACGTTAAAATATTAGTTAATTACTCTATAGTATAAGTTATAGTTAATTACGTAAGAATAATTTACAATATTATATTTTATTTCATCATAAGTTCCTTTAATGGAGGCTTTGGTAGATATTTTTGTTGTATTGTGGTGTTTAACCAACCGATAGCGCCTTTTATTAGAGCATTTAAAAGCTAGCATCGGGAGTTGACCGCTTTGTGCCTCGTTGTAACATAAAAAAGTATACTTATATGTACGGGTAGAAGTACATAACAAAGATTTTCAAAATTGTTAAAATTTCAACATAAATCAAAACCACAATGTAACTCCCAAACATTAAAAGAATAAATGAGATCTTACCGATAAATAATTTTCCCTTTATTCCTTTCGAAACATAAATAATAATTTTCAAATTTAGTATCCATTTGTATCCGCATTTTAAATAACCGAAGCCGCCTCATAACTCCTTTACCTTACCCGAGGGATAATATTATTTTAGAGCAACCCTTAAATTCTCGTTGGGGGCGACTTTAAATTTCACTTAGCAACCGCAAAGAGGAAATTGTTGTAAAAATTGGGTTATTTTTCCGTAAAAAGTACAGCGGTTCGAATTACTTGAGTAAGCGAGGTTCTAAGTCAAATAATCAGGAGGAAATACCTTCTGAAGACTACAGTCTACAGGTCAATTGGTTAATCGTGGCACACGCTATTGTATCCGTGAGACTTTATGAGTGAAATGAAACCAGGTTACATTTTTCTACTTTAGGTTAACAATGGATGTTTGTTATTTAGCAAGAACCCTTGGGATTTTTAAAATTATTATTAACAAACCAGTGAGAGCTTCTAAGGCGAGAAAGAGACAAACTTTTAAAATGTCCATTTCGCAGTATCATGGATAAATATAGGTAAAAACAACACATTAATATAGTAAATAACTAAACAAATTTCATAAATTAACACAATTTAATACAAATAAATCACATTTAAATATCCTTATCGAAGACTTAAAATACAATTTCTTATTATATACTCTAAAAATACATACATTAGAAGATAGACGTAAAATAAACGATTTAACGTTCTTATTCAAAATACTTAACTCTAAATTCGACTGTTGTGAACTCCTTCAACTTATAAACATACATACACCCACAGTAACAACACGACAAAATACAATATTCTACAGCAGCACACATAAGCGTAACTACATTGCCCACTCTCCGATACAACGATTTCACACCATGGGAAATCATTACTTGGGTGATGTTGACATATTCAATACCAACCTGGCAAGTTTTGTGGATCATTTAAAACATTTATTTCAACAATACTCCTAAACACATCATGTAAACCTACAAATAGCTGTAATTTTCTGTTTTTGTTTCTTGTGTTTGTATGACTTGTTGCATAGCTTTTATCAAATGTAATTTCATTCTTATTTTTTATGTTTCAAAGTATCTGTCAAATTAAAATTATACTACCAACCATGTAAAAGCCCTATGGGCGTTAAATAAATAAATAAAATAAATAAATAACATTGTATACACCACTATTATTTATTGCTAGCAAGTTAATTTGTTGAACTCCATTTTAATTTTTTTTTCTTTATATGCTCAATTATATTATTATTCAATTTATATAGAACGGTATATACCGGTATATACCTATATATATAGGTACAAACAAGTTCTCACTGTCAGCATTTTTATAATGCTCTTAGAAGGTTAAACACTTATCAAGCGTTATTATAATTTCATCACTATTTAATCAAAATGATCGTCATTTATTTATATAATCAGCATTTTTATAATGGTTTCTTCGTTCAGCACAGTTTTTTTTAAAGAAAGTGTTATCTTCAGATTAATTAACTATCCAATTTATTTAATAGCAGATTGACAATTAATATAAAATTAGATAAATAAAAACACAATTAGCCTCACCATATGCTGTCTTTAAATTCACTTCGCATTTCGCCCATTTTTCAAGTGGCTCACGTACAGAAGTGCGCGGAGAATTTCATTAGCTATCATTCGTGCGAGGGTGGGTATAATTCTAGGGATGATTTCAGCCGTTCTGAGGGCGAAAATTAAATTCTCTACGGAACCATATCTCAATTCATGCATTATCCTATATGTGGTACCTATGTGACACACATTCCGGAAACTATTTTTATGATTATTAGTAAGGGTATGTCATACCTATTTGTAATTTGGAGGCGATGACAAGTGAAAAATCACGGGATATTATAGTTATCTTAGGATTTGTAAAGCTCGAAGTATACAAAAACTTACATTTGCCTGCATCAAAAAGGATTATTGTCTTTCAAAAACCAACGTTGACAATTTTAGAAACGATCATAAATTTAACTATATCATGAACACTGTTAGAATACTTGAAATATTACATCTGCCAAAAAATTAAACAAAAGAATTAAACATTTCAAAAATTATTATTAAAAATGTAGCTTCTTTATCGCTAATTTGGATTGTTTCCACAAACAGTTCAATTTTTTTATATTTTAGTTGAATTCTAGAGTAAATTGAGCACTTACTCAAACTTTACTAGTATTAAACCTAAGACATTTAAACAAAATAGCTCGTTTCAAATGTAGAATGGAAAATGAAAATAATTTATAGTTCTGAATTCTTAACTCAATCAATTCCAATTTTATGTATTTATTTAAACATTTTCTGGAAATCTATAGCTTACGTTTTATCAGTTTGTACAGATGTAAAGTAGTATGAAGCAAAAATAAAACCAATTACGAATTTCCTCCTTGTGACTTTAACCCTAACAAGATATCATGTAAAAAATAAAACTACTGAAATTTATAAAAAAATTCTTATAAAATCTAGTCTTATTTACAAATTTTTTCAAAAGAAATGACGATCAAGATAATATAAACATTTTTTTAAATAAAATAGCGCAGACCACTGAAAAATCACGAGATATTATTAATTATTGTAAGTTTGTGGAGCTGAATGTTTATGTGAAGAATACATCAAAATAAGTACAATTATTGCTAAAGAACGATAAAGAAAATAGGCTTACGCCCTCAAGTATGTTCTAGGCCATCATTTCACATATTATAAAGAGACGGAATGTGTATTTTTATTTAATTGGGTAAATTTTAGAATCTCAATTAAGTCAAAAAAATTTACAGCAGCAATTCTTTATTGACAACATTTTTCGTGTATATATATTTTGATTAGTTAGGTGAGTTATTATCAAATTAAGTTTGAATTGCTGCCAAAAAAAACATCAGTTTCAACTTTGAAAATTATGTAAAAAGTAATCCACCCTTAAAATATTATGTTGTAGGTAAGTACTATATCGCTTGTATGAATTTTTGACACAATCAGTTCCAATTTTGAAAATTATATATAAATTCTACAATTCATTGAACCAGAGATATAATCACTTACAGACCCACACCTGAAATAAGTGTATTAATGTTTTTTTTTCTTTCCCACCAAAAAATGATTATAACTATTCTTAACTACTTATTACACGGTAATTTATTTTAGCATATTTTGACCTACATTTTGTCAGTGCCTACTTCCAGGTGAGCGAATATCTTTTTCGGGTAAAACATTATTTTTATATAATTGTCATTAATTCCAAAATATTAGTATTTTAATAACTGGTCGATTAAAATATTATTTTTTGTAATAATATATATTTTTTAATTTACCCTAATTTTTTTACTGTTTTTTGCTTTTCTAACTGTCACTTACCATTAAATAACTCTGTTTTATAATATTTTACGCTTTTATAATTGTTACTTACCATTAAATCCCTCTATTTTATATAATATTATGCTTTTCTAATAGTTATTTTTATCATTAAATTCCTCTATTTTATATAATATTATGCTTTTCTAATAGTTATTTTTATCATTAAATTCCTCTATTTTATATAATATTATGCTTTTCTAATAGTTATTTTTATCATTAAATTCCTCTATTTTATATAATATTATGCTTTTCTAATGGTTATTTTTATCATTAAATTCCTCTATTTTATATAATATTATGCTTTTCTAATAGTTATTTTTATCATTAAATTCCTCTATTTTATATAATATTATACTTTTCTAATAGTTATTTTTATCATTAAATTCCTCTATTTTATATAATATTATGCTTTTCTAATAGTTATTTTTATCATTAAATTCCTCTATTTTATATAATATTATGCTTTCCTAATAGTTATTTTTATCATTAAATTCCTCTATTTTATATAATATTATGCTTTTCTAACAGTTATTTTTATCATTAAATTCCTCTATTTTATATAATATTATGCTTTTCTAACAGTTATTTTTATCATTAAATTCCTCTATTTTATATAATATTATGCTTTTCTAATAGTTATTTTTATCATTAAATTCGTCTGTTTTATATTGTTGTATGCTTTTCTACTTTTTACTTATCATTAAATTCCTCTTTTTTAAAACTGTTTTATTGTTTTCTATTTTTTACTTACAATTTAATGCCTCTATTTTATACTGCTTAATGCCTTTCTAATTGTTACTTAAAATTAAATTCCTCTGTTTTATTGTTTTCTACTTCTTACTGAACATTAGATTCCTCTATTTTATGCTTTTCTTTTTGTTACTCATCATTAAATTCATTTGTTTTTTTATGGTGTACTTGTACATACACTTCTCACCAATTCATTATACTATTGTATTAATTTTACTATTTTGTAGCACTTGTATTGTGAACGTTGCGCCTTAAACAATATGATTTTTTTTTAATATATGATTTATTTTTATAATAACTCCAAATACGAAATTCTCCCTAAGGTAAATAATTTCCATAGGGACCTGTGTCAGGTTTTGTAATACTGCGTGGAGGGTCTTTTTAAAAAAAAGAAGGAGTATAAGCTCTGGGAAGGAAAAAGGTATGAGGGGTGGGTAAGAACCTTGGGGTCGGTTGAAGGCAATGGCAAGGGAGTCCAGTTCGAGAGGTACGATCTTCCAGGCAAACGCATCCGACACCAAGGCATGGACAAACCTTACCCCATGGAATCGGGCACCTTTGTCAATGGTAGAGGTATTGGCTAACCAATTAATGGTTCCCGGGACGGTAATACTCATACCCGCCTCCCAAATTGACATATGACTTTTGTTTTTTTGGTTTATAAGTCTTTTGGATAGAAGCGATTTTCTGTACTACGGGCGAAAGATGTTGGCAAAACGCATTGATTGTTCCTAATAATGGTGCATGGCCCATCTCTTTATCTAGTATCTTTGTTTTCTTTAGCTACAAATTTTGAAAAAGCATATTTTCGTGATGTTTAATAAGACTGTTCCAAACAGAAGGGAAAACTTAGGGATTTATATCGCAGACGAAGATGGAACTTTTTTTAGATATTTTGCGGACAGCCTTGAAGTTTTTTTTCGTTATATCTCAAAGGAATAAGAATAATTTATAAAAAGCCGTACTTTCGCACGAACACCCTCTCGTGAAGTGTTTTCTTCTTGCGCAGCGCGGTTGGTTAGCGACTATATTTTAATATTACGGTGACATTCATAGACCCGAAGGAAGAGTATCGCCTGCTTAAGGTTTGTCAATCATCCATAAACTTTCGTTATTTGGAATATGTGCGAAGAAAAATTCGGAGTAGTTTATACTGTACATGAATACTCAATTTTTTTGTTTAAATAATCCACTTATTGTACTCGATTTTAAGACTCGTAGGAGTTAATCTGTGTTGTGTAGAAATTTCTCAAGAGGCGAATTATGTAACATTAAGTACAACGAAAGACTATAAAGAAATAATATAAATGGTGATTTTTTTATAAATCTTAACTGAATTTTTTCAACATTTTTAATTAAGATGGCCGAAGTGATCGGGGAATAAGATTCTCGACTAGCACTTGGATGTGGCGGGTTAATTAATTTGTGTTGTTTCATAATTTAGTCATTAAAAATTGTGAATACACTATATTTTTGACCCGTTCTGGATTTGAAGATACTCTCATTATCGTCTTGGTTAAGGACTATCATTCAGAATTGAATCGTTGCTTCAAGCCGTATTTGGTGAGACCAGGCTAATTGTGAAATTAATATTTTACAATTATTTTACAAGCAATAATTATTAGCCTGAAACACTCATCCACATTGAAAAATCTCCTGATAAAAGATACATGACGCCAACGGGACTTGAACCCGTGTCTTTTCGATTTCCGGTCGACAGCTCTGACCACTGAGCTATGGCGGCTTATCTCTTATCCGCGAAATAATTCAATATATACTAGTGTTGCTTGTAAAATAATTGTTACCCTTTGTGCTATGCATAAAAAAATCTTGTCTTAAACATTAGTTTACCAAAAAAAATAATAATTAATATTTTACAGTCCACTCTTGATTCGTCGATTATTCACATAACATATTCGTGCATTACTGATAGTTTTTTCTGAAATTTTTCAAATGATTTGTTATAGGTTTCCAGTCCCGTTTTGAACAGGAAAACGAAAAATTTGACTAATAAATTTGTAGCGTTTACGTCACCGCTCCTAGGGTCATCATATCATAACCAGACCGCACGAGTTAAAAATCTGAATTAACAATCATAATTACGAAACTTCAATTGAAATATAGGTACCGCGATGCGTAAACTACTGATACGAGAATTTTTGCATACAGGGTGATGCAAACGTTCATTCAATGAACCGAGTCAGCGATCCTGCGGGTTCGACGTTCAAACGCTACTCCAACCCGTGGCAGACAAGAACAAAGGAATCAGCAGCTATATAAGCGGTGAAGGACCTAAGTACATCATCATTCCATTCAATAAGTTCCACCCAATCATCATCCCACTCGAGAAGTCCGTAGCGGAGGAATCGGCCATTATAGCCGGCTCCCCGCGCAACACGCCTCGCTCTTTTTTCACCACATCGCTACACACCTACACCCGACCTTGCGCGAACTACAACCATGGACTCCTTGAGATTTCACCTCAACGCTCTGGCCCAGGCTATCATTCCTGTCAAGCGCTGACCTCACGCGCCTAGACCCTGCAACCACATCATCGCCGGTCTGCGCAACGACCCGTGACATTCGTCGCCGGCCTGCATCTCCCGTTCATCTGCCGACCATGTCCATCGCACCTTCAGCTACCTCGTTCACGCTGAAGTACCTGGAAGACTCCTCGCCTTCACCAGTGCGGAACAAGCCCACGAGTCCGATCTCCACCAACGAAGTCATTGCCGTCTACGCCTGGTATCATCATCATCGGTCCAGAGCCATCTCCCAACTGCACAATTATACTGACTCGCAATAAATGCCGTGACACCACATAACATCATCCATCATTGTCTCACTACCAGATCCCCACAAATTAAAAATATTTTATTTTAATAAGTTTTTTCCTTGTAGGTACAACTGTTATTGATTATATCTGCCTACCCTTGTGGGTAAATAATGGCTGGATAATTATTTATTCATTTTATTAGTTAATTTTCGTGGAAATAGACCGAATTGTATAGTGAACGTTTTAGTTCTTCAATAAAAACATTTTATTACGGAAGTTAAATTGAAAACACAATGAAATAATTTTATATCTACCTGCTACTATTACTGAAGCCATGAAATTAACATTTCAATTTCTCAATTAAGTACACGTTTGAAAGGAGAAAAATTAAGAAAGTTTGTATGTTTTAATTGTTATTAGAAATACTTCGAACAAGTTAAATTGGCATTTTTGAGATATTAATCTTTTCAAATGAAGTTAAGACGAAATTGCCCATTGGATTTTGGTAAAAAACAAATTTTTCACGAATCGGAGTTGTCAGAATTTTTGCCAGTTTGTGGCTTCTATTTTTGATGTTTTTTCTGAAGAAACTTCATCCTCTTCCTTCTCACGCGTCTTGTTCTTCCATGTCCAAAACAAAAAATCAACCGTAAAAACAAAGTTTATTTACTGCGATACATCTCTCTTTATTAATAGTAATTTTAACTCTTTATTAGATGTAATGAAAAAAAAAAATCTTTTTGGATTTTCTGAAGATTGGGCATACTTTCCCAGGGGCTGGCTCTTAACTGATGGGAACTTTTTAAATGTCTTTTAAAACTATATATATTTGGAGTTAAAGTTGAGATTAAACCTTTCTCCTTGGGACTGGAGCCAACAATCCTAACACCGAAGCCAAATTCTAATTGGATACTTATGCTTAATTTACTGCTGAAAATTTGTATTTAATATATATAAATTGTCATCCAATTTCAATTAGTGCCACCAAAAGATGATACAATGTGCTAAATTTTAGCTCAATCGGGTGTCGGCAAGTGGGTTATTCATTTTTCATTAATTCAAGAAAACCAAATCGAAATTCAAATAGATGTATTTAAGAAGACAGAAGATATTAGAACTTCAAGTACGATCTCTCGTTGGACTTGTATAATCACTTCTACGCACAGCGGTTTTCCTACCTACACATCGCATAACATACGCACAACTTATATAGCTCCACGCATCGTTTTGATATTCCGTGTAGTTAGGTTAGGTTAGGTTCGTCGACAATTGGCACGCTTACATGCCATATCTCCTTTGTTTCTTATATCGAAAAGCTAAACGGTGAAGTGAGAGTGAAGAAGGTATCCGGAAACTAGTGGTACAAGCTGTAAATATCACCGAGATCGAAAACCCAAAAAAAAAATTTTTTCGGTCGGAGCATTTCGATTTCTTTTTCTATTTTTTTTTTGTTCGGTATCTAAAGAGTTAATAAATGAAGCCTAGTTTACGTTTCAAGGTATTTTAAAATGCATAAAACAGCTGATATTAACCCTATAGTGACTTATATATTTTTTTTTAATTTTCCCTATTAATTCCAATTTCGGAATCAATTTACGCGAAAACGTAAGCTTAAATCTAAAAAAAAGTGTATTATGAAATTGACACCAATTGTAATTATGTGGATGAAACATTTTCCTTATTTTAGAGTTTCCGGTATCTATGTATAGGCCTTTGGCGAATGCTTCCAGTATTGTGAATTAATCTTATTCAGTGTCAGCCTTACTAAAGAAAAACCACTTCACATTCGTTAAACGGTGTTTTTGTTACACCTTGTACAAAGATTGTACACATAAATAAACCACGCCTGTTTCCCCGCGAATGACTGTGTCTGTTTGTTATGTGTAATTAATAGTAATTTAATAATATTTTTTTAAATAAAGTTTTTAATAATAATTTCTATCCTAATGACTAACCATTATATTAGTATAATTCAATATGTTTACCATTATTTGTGTTATTTTCGACAGTTTTAATCCGTTAATAATATCATTTTGTGAATAATATAGTTTCATCTTATCGGAAAAAGCGAGGTTATTTCCTAATTATTATTTTTAATTGACTTTCAACGCATGAATTTAATAAAACTTCCATTAAATCTACGCTGATCAATAACATAAATGCCTTATGCTTTTGTCGGTAAATACTAAGTTTAAACAGAACGTTTATATTGATGACAAAATGTCTAAAAGTTTTCGGTAATTCTCTGGAAATAACGTTACGTTAGTAAAATATATTTTTTATTTTTTATTATATAAGTACATTTTTGTTTATTTGTTACAATATATGATCAATATTTCAAGATTATTATAATATTTTTAATTACATAAACAAGATAAAAAAGTGAAGTGAGAGATATCTCAATTTTTTTTAAATAAAAATTCTGTGTTTTTTTATTATTTTTCCGAGATTTTGCGACCTTTTTATTCAAAATATTTGTGTTTGGGTTTTTTTTTATTTTTTTCACGTTTGAAATTAAAATATTCCAAACACAGAAATCAAAAAGGAAAGTTCCTCTTGTTTTTAATTCATTTGTTTTTACGAAATCTTTAAAATGAGGAAATATAGAGAACTTTTAAAATACCTTGGAAAAATTTCGAAATGCGATTGAAAATTTTTATTATTTGATGTTTATACAACAGATAAACTACCGCCTTGGACTGGATAAGCAAAGTATATATCTTATTTATCTTTCCATGAACTATTTTATGACATTTTCTATTTTGCGTTTAATTAGTAAGGAATTGAATAAAATTTTCACCACGTTTTTTAGCTAGGCTGAGTATTAATAATGCTTCAAACATTGTGATTATATCAAATATGGAATACGCAAATTTTGTAAATGTCGCGGTTGTCGTTAGTGATGTATCGAGTGTTGTAAATGCTGCAAATGTCCCCAATGTTGTAAATATTATTAATGTTGTTTATGTTCCAAATTTTGCAAATGTTACGAATTTTAACCAGATAATGAAAATATGAAATGGAATTTGGTTTGGCGTAGCTATAAACGTTTTTGATGGGAACTTTAGGTGACTCTAGGATTCTCAAAATAAATACCGTAATACTTTTGACAAACTTTATATTGTTTTTTTTTTAATTTTCAACATTGGTTCTTTCTTTACCCTCAGTTTCTAAAACATATCAATATTTCAAAAGACATCCAAATATTGTTTTCGTCTTTATAAAATTTTAGGTTTTATATTGAAAATATTATTATTTTATCTACGAGTACATAGGTCAGGGAAAAGATTCAATACTAACCGTTTATTTGGATTCACCGATAACTCGATCTCACCTTTTACGTCAAATTCAATTATAATCAATAAAACTAGCCACGAATTTCTAAGGATTAATTTACCCTTATATACGAAAATGGTTAAGCCCAAGTGTCACAATTCTAACAATTAATAACGAATAATTCAACAGCTGACCACCTGCCAGAAAACAGATGTCCCCGTGGCGGCAGGCAGAGAGGGGGTGATTTATGTCTGCCGGAAGTGGCAGGAAGTGGCCCGGAAGTAGACCGGAAGTCAAACTATCCCACCCCACGTATTCTCCCTTTGTGGTGTCCGGTACTGTTTCAACTTGCGCCTTGGGGAGAGGAATGGGAAAGGGAAGTAGAATCGGAAGGGGAAGCAGCAATTAGCGCAATTTCCCACCGGAAGCAATTAGAATGATCGACTGGACATGGCTGGACTGCGGCGGTACGTGAAACTCCGCTGGGCTTTGCACTAGTGCCCAGTGCAATGCGAAATACATATAATGTGTATTAAGACCTCTGCGCTTGGATCCAATAAATCAATACGTTCAATGGATTCATACTTAACAGAAACTTTATGTGGATGTTATTCGTGAACCCTGTTATGGGAAATAGTAAAAAACATATTACATTAACCTATCCACTATAAATAAATTTCTGAAAATGTATGAATTTACCTACGGGTTACATATTACATAGTTTTTTATACAAGTTCGTAAAAGAAGATGATCCATTGAATTTAGGTAAAATCTAATAGATTTTTCGTGTAAAACCTGCTTTCAAATAACTGCTGTAAAACAGATATATTTTTTAAACACTCGAAACGGCGCGACATCGTGAAAATCGTTTACAATTTGGATTTTCGAGGTTAATGCATAATAACAGTTTTATGCTCAATCAACAAAACAATGAAAGTGAATAATATCAGTGTGTAATATATTTATGTGTAATATATATGTAATTTCTAGTTAAATAAGTGAAAAATGTAATTTTCTTTTATCTAGAATAAAAAATAAAAATATCCATTTATTATAAAATGCGATGCACACAAATGCTTTTTTCATTAAGAAAAATTAGGCTAGACCAAATTTTAAAAACTACATTAAATAATTTTTATATCATTAAAGAAGAACATAATACTTAAATAACTAAATATAAACGAGACGTGAATAGAACAAAAAAAAATCAGAATTAACAATATCTACCTCAACTAATTTTTTTCATATATATTTGGCTACTCTTTTTTTGAATGATTACACCGTTCTAACGAATTTATCGGTAACACAAATAGTGTCTTGGTAAACATGTGATCTTTATTTATAACACGTTTACATAAAAAAAATTCTCAATCTGGTAAATAATATTTTTTATTATAATATCTTTTTTTTCAATTCATGCACTAGGCTATTGTTAATTAGTGTTTTTAATTTAAAAGTCCAACTCTACCGGGAATACCATCGAATCCAAAGGTAATTACATCATAAGTCCTATGGGGGACATGTGAAGCCCCGTGAATTCCAATAAATCCCTGCGATTTGATTGATTCGCCGATAACCAGTGGAATTAACGCGAGCCCGCGGGGCCGGCGATTAAATTGGGTTACCAAGTGCTCTTAGATTTCATTGATGGAATCGTGACACTTATTACTTGTGATAATTCGGGGTTGAGTTGAGCTTAATGAGCATCTTCTAATAAGGTTTTATCGACCACTGTAATGGGAAAAGAGTTCTGAAAGTAAATTCTTTTCACAAACAAAATTTTAATATACCTTCATGCCGTAAGTACCGTGCACCCACGCAGTCGCAGTAGGAAAAACAGCGAATTAATTAATATTTTTAAAATATCATGAAATGAATATCCTGAAAGTTTAACATTCAACCCCGTTAAATGTTTTTGTAATATTTCTCATTAAAAAAATAGCAGTACTAGCCTGCATTTTCATTTTGTCGGGATATTTGAGGGAGGAGATTTGGGAGGTCAGTTCGGTGCCCAAAACCCCTTCAACGAACTCTCTCTGGTATTAATCGTTAAGGAAGTCGGTCATTACCAACGAAACTCTCGTGTCTTTAAAATGTGAACTCAAATCATCGTAAGTTAACTGAAAGGGTATTTTTTTAAATATAAGAAACAAACAGTACATGATTTACAGAGATGAAACAATATACAGGAATAAGATACTTCATGTTGGTTACCTATGATATGTTTCCATGTAATGTTTGCTAAGTGGTATGTTTTTTTCCTTAATTACCAGGTTACGTGTGTAGTATATAGGTTTGTGTGTAATTTATTCGTGAGTGTTTGTGTGTGTGTGTCTGTATATATGCGCATTGAACAGTTTAAATTATTGACATGATGCCGCGTTTGAATTTGGGCAGTGAATCCGAAAAAAATTTAATGTTATAGTTTAGACAAACATTATTTATAGTATGAAGAGCTTGGTTAATTGGCGAATAAGATGCTGAATTTATTTTATAATTAGACGTGTGGAATAGCACTGTATGTCATGTACGTCTCAAAGGTATGTTAAAATTAATAAGTGACAGAAGTTCAGTACAGTCGATGTAATTGTTTAAAATTCTGTGAATAAATATTGAGTCAGCTACTACTTGTCTTTGCTGCAAAGTTTCAAATGAACGTTCAAAGTTATTGTTGAATTTGGAGGTAGTATATGTTATAAATGTGTTTTGGATACGTTCTATACTATCTATGTAAAGTTTATATTGTGGATTCCAAATTAGCGATGCATATTTCAGTGCACGTCTGACTATTGCGAAATATAATATATTTTAAAATAGAAACAAAATTAAATTGTTTAGAAATCAATTAAGTGTTTTCGAATTCGCTTATTCTGGCTGCGGAAGTTAAATGCTATGGTAACGTAAATTTAATTCTTAAGTTTTGAAGTATTTACAGATCTTTTAAAGCTGAAAAAGATTTATCAGTTAATTTATCTACCAAATTTGTCCACAAAGAGATTAAAGCTTTTCCTCGAAGTGTAAACTCATTCGCTGCAATATACTCGTAGGTCTCTAAAGGGACATTCGTTCATACTATTAAAAAATATTTTTTTAAAGTTTTTTATATTTTCATTTCCCAATTCCTGAGAAGCTGTGATTTTTCAAGTCAAACATCAAATAACTGAAAACACGACAGATACCTTCTCGATTGAGCTAGTAAAAAAAGAAAGTTTTTTAAAAGAAAAACAAATATTCCCGGGTTACGAATAACTTCACAATATTTAAAAACCTCCTACTACCACCACGGTAAGCGGAAAATGTTAATAACAATCAACACCAACACGGTTAGAGACCGTTTCTTTAAGTATATAATTATCAAAATATTGAAGACAATATTAGTGATTTCTAAACAAAAATCTGAAACAGATAAATCAGAAAAGGAAACGGTCACATCTGGGACTCGAACCCAGGACCCTTGTCTTTCCGGGACAGTGCTCTACCTCGAGGTTCGAGTCCCAGATGTGACCGTTTCCTTTTCTGATTTTTCTGTTTCAGATTTTCGTTTAGAAATCACTAATATTGTCTTCAATATTTTGATATTACAATTTGAGGTTTTACTCAATAAAGTTATTCCGAAAAATAAATATTCATTCTGGACTTGCAGAAAAGTCAACAGATGTCGCACATTAAAAATAAAAAATAAGATAGGTTTATCTAAAAAGACGCTGTCTGGATTGCATTTAGTTTGGGTTGAATCTTGCGATCATACATAAAGATAGTTGCCAGTAAAAATGTGCGGTGAAAAAATGAAGACGATGTTAGTAGTTCTTATTCGAAGTATAATACAGTTAAAAGTGACCGAGGGGAATAGGGTCCCATAAGCTCAGTTGGTACTGTTGGTAGAGCACTGTCCCGGAAAGACAAGGGTCCTGGGTTCGAGTCCCAGATGTGACCGTTTCCTTTTCTGATTTTTCTGTTTCAGATTTTCGTTTAGAAATCACTAATATTGTCTTCAATATTTAAATATTACAATTTGAGGTTTTACTCAATAAAGTTATTCCGAAAAATAAATATAATTATCAGTTAATATAATCAACGAGCAGAACGGATTGATTTTCGTTACAATAAATTACAACAGACAACACCCTTCGTGTAAGTTTTCGCTAAGAATAGTTAAGCTGCTATTGGTTCGCCGTTGGTTGGGATTGCTTAACAAACATCATTAATGAATAAATATCTACTGTATTTACTCGTATAACAAGCCAATTACCTGCACAAAATTTCCAAATTGTTTACGCAAATAAAAAAGACTCATAGTTTTATAGCGATTTCATTAATGGGCATTATGCCATATGGCGTTACCTCCTCCTACAGGGCAGACGTGTCATGACAGATTCATAGACTATATTTTTAAAGAATGGTAACATGATATTTTCATTATTTTTTTAGTAAAGTTGTACGAATTGATAGATGTGCCAACAGATGGCACTGATTGCTATATTTGCCGGCATTGTCAAAAGTCACGGCCTTTATGGACACTAATGGACAAAAGAGCCGTCCCTTGCGCACTCATGTACAATGTACGTGTTTTGTGAAGAATACAATAGACATTTGAATGAGACGTCTACGTTATTTTGTTAACTTAGTTTTTGTCATTGACACCACATAGTGTGCGGTCGGTGAATTATGCGGGTTCCGTAGAAGGGTCTTAACAGATTGCAACCGTCTGGAGCCGTTGGAACTATAGCATCTCTAATTGGGATCTACTCATCAAAAGGCTGGGGAAGTGAGGAGGGGAAGTAGATAGAATAAAATAAGTTCCTGGCTTTTCAAATCTCTTCATCAAACATGGCTGAAAACATTGAAGGATTCTGAATGGTGGTCTTTCAAACGGACGACACCGAAAGTCTGTGTAACATCTTTAATGAATTAATAGTGAAATTATTTTTAATTAATTTTATTTGCACACGACTGGATTCTAACCCGCGATATCTGGATTTGTTGTCAAGGATCTTTATCTCATGACTAGAGATCATCTATAGATGTTAGACGATATTATACTCAGTATGAACTCTTGTCCAGGCTAACAGTTAAACGAAACGAGCTCAAAACGCACTACGGATATCCCACTATATGCCTCGAATTTCTACAAGCGTTATGCGTTGTGAAAGGATCCGTTCAAAGTTGAAAGCTAAAATACATAATAAAAAGATTTTTAAATGTAAAGAGGTCCTTTTGCTCCAACCACCTTAATACTCCATATCCACCCACAATCAAATCATTTCCTTTCCCTTCTTGAAAAGACTTTGCATGTTTTTATTTTACTTTGAATTTTTATTTTTATTTCGCGGAAAAAACTCCACAATATTTTATTCTCACCGTAAATCTGGGTTTCTTGGGAGAAATTGCCACCAGGTATTAGTCGTTATTCCTACTCGTTGTTTTGTAAAACGGCTTTTATGTGGAACGTGTTGCAAGCATTCGTCTTTCTTCCTTCATTTAATCCCTTCCCTCAACCCATTTACCATCCAACCTACAGCGCTGCCGGGGGATGAATTAGACCCCTGGTTCTACAATAAAACAACATGGATGTATAAATACTCTCCTGCGAAAGTATTAAGTCTGTATTTGAATTTGTTCCTTGTAAACAGAACTTGGCCTTAAAGTCAGTTATTCTTGTGTGAAATACAAGATTGGCCTCCGTGGTCGATGGTTAAAGCTCTCGACTAGCAATCCTGACGTCGGGGAGCGCAAGTAAATTTAATTTAATTTAATTGTGTTTTTCACAATTTAATAATAAAAATATTGTAAAGTTTATTTGCGACGCGTTCCAGAGTGGAAGATACTCTCGGTATCACCATGGTGTAAGACCAACATTCAGAAATGAAATGTTAATTGAAAAGTCTTTAGATGTGTTCGGTGATTTCCCTACTTTCCTCTTTCCTGTCTTTTTCCCTTCCTCGCTACTTTCAGCCTCATTCCCCAATCAGGGATACCACATTCTCTCTGGCTCCAGACGGTTGGGAGCGGTTATGACTCTTGTGCGGAATTCAAAAAATATATATTTATCTCAAATACCCTTCCAGCCCTAATCTATTCATGTAAATCTAAAATGCATCATAATGAATATTCTTATATGACATTAAAATATTAGCCTTGCAATTTATTTATAATATATTATTTTTTCTTCTTCCGTTTGGCGGTGGGGTTGGAGGGGACATCGAAATCTGAGAGTTAGGCTAAGGCTTCAGAAGTCGCCCTGTGATCCTCATCAATCCTCCCGTGAAAAGAATGGAGCGGGCATTCGTTGACCACAAGTTTGTAATTAAAAATTATTCATTCTATTTATGTTACTTTAAATAATCGGTTAGTTGGTGGAGCAGTTCAAAGCGTCTGGTTTACGGATTCAAATAAGATTCTTTTTTTACAATTACTTGTGTAGGAAGTTTTTCAAGGAAATTAAGGAAAACGAGGAAACGAAAGTTGTCATATGAGGGGTGGGTTGGAAACTGGAGGTCAGTGAGTTCAGAAGTTGCGGACGTATGGATCTATCCCTCCCACTGTGATACAAGGCAATGGGTCGTAATTTTTAAAGGGTATCCCTAAACCGGCCTCTCTCCAAATCTATTCGACTTATCAGTGGCTAAGTCGAATAGATTTGATCACCCAGGCATCTTGGATTCAATTCTTTGGCTGGCTAAGTCTTCCATCACAACACATCGTGACAGTAGGAGATTTTAATTTTTTTTTATATATTCAATAATATTGTTATTGGGTTTATAAAAACAGTTTATTTTTAAACAAGTTCTGCTGTGTAGTTATTATTACGCGTGACAGCTGTTTCGCCCTCTAAAGGCATTATCAAACTGTCAAACAGCTGTCACGCGTAATAATAATTACACAGCAGAACTTGTTTAAAAATAAACTGTTTTTATAAACCCAATAACAATATTATTGAATCGGCCTTAGGTATGTTTGGGGATAAAAGAACGAATGACAACGGGAACAGAATACTTGAAGTATGTTTAGAGTGGAACCTTTTTGTGTCCAATACTTTTTTCGATCATAAAGGTATCCACCAATATACGTGGGAAAGAGGAAATGAGAGGTCAATTATCGATTTTGTAGTAATTGACTCTAGGTTGAGAGCCGTTACCGAGGACACGAGAGTTTTCAGAGGGGCAGAGGTTGAAACTGACCACTTTCTGGTGGTGTCGAGAGTAAACCTCTTTCGCGGTTGGCGCTCTAAAGTGAAAACGGTACTAACTCCAACAAGAATCAAAATAGAAAAACTACAAAACGATAATGAGAGGAGTAAGTATGTGAATTGTGCAGAGATGAGATTGAATGAGAAAAAAATGGATGGTCTAAGCATAGACGAAACATGGAACCACATAAAAGTGAGTCTTTGTGAATCTGCTAGAGAGGTGTGTGGAATAAGTACGCAAGGTAGAAAGAAAGGTGATGCATGGTGGGATGATGATATTAAAGCACTGGTCTCAGAGAAGAAGAAAGCATGGTTATGTCTGATTGCGGCTGGCAGTGCTTCCAGCGAAGAGAAGGATCGAGCGAAAGAAGTATATAAGGAATGTAAGAAAAAAGTAAGAGTTGGAGTGAAAGAACGAAAGAAACGCCTGGAAGAGGAAGAAGGAATGAAAATGACAAACCATTTCCAAGAAAACATTAAGTTGTTTTGGAAGGAAGTCAAAAGGTCCCGGTGTGGCCCTGAAACCGGAAGCATGAAAGTAATAAAATCGAAAGATGGAAAAATGTTGACGAATGAGGAAAAAATAAAAGAGAGATGGATGAAGTATTTCGAGGAAGTCTTTGAAAGCGAAGTGAGTGACAGTGATTCTAGCGGCGAATCAGATATGAACGATGATGGACTGAATGTTACCGAAATTAGCATGGATGAGATAGAAAGATCAATTAAGTGTATGAAGAATGGTAAGGCTGTCGGTTTCGACAATATTGCTGCTGAATATTTTAAAGGAGGTAGCCGTATAATTCTCACATGGTTGTGCAATCTTTTTAACCAATGTTTAAAGGAAGGTTACACGCCTTTAGATTGGAGAAGAGCAGTGATCATGCCATTATACAAAGGTAAAGGGTCACGTATGGAATGTGGGAATCATAGGGCTATTAGCCTGCTAAGTTCAGTTGGCAAGCTGTATGGTAGAATTTTGATTGAAAGGGTAAGAAAGGAAACAAAGGATAAAATATGGGATGTGCAAGGTGCTTTTATGAGTGGAAGGGGGTGCATGGACCAGATCTTCTCATTGCGTATGCTCACCGAGAAGTTTCTGGCAAAAAACCAGAAACTTTTCTGTGCCTTTGTAGATCTACAAAAAGCATACGACCGAGTCGACCGGAAAAAGCTATGGAAGGTGTTGTCCAAGTATGGAGTGAATGCGAATCTGACTCAGGCAATTGCGTCTCTATATGAGGGAAGCGTTGCATGTGTTAGGGTGAACGGTGGTTTTACGGGGTGGTTTGATATCACAAAAGGTGTTAAACAAGGCTGCGTAATGTCACCGTGGTTATTCAATCTATACATGGATAATTGTATGCAAGAATTGAAAGATGTGGGATTGGGCGCGAATTTGAGTAATCTGAAAGTATGTTGCCTGTTGTATGCTGATGATGCGGTGCTGATTGCTAATAGTATGGATGATCTGCAGTCTCTCGTGTCTAGGATGAACGAAGTATGCGTGAAGAATGAGTTAATGATGAATGTAAGTAAGTCTAAAGTAATGGTGTTTGAAAGAGAAAGTACGAAAACAGTGTGTAATATAGCTGTGAATGAGGAATACTTGGAGCAGGTGGATGAATTTGTGTATTTAGGAAGCATGTTTACGAGTGATGGGAAGGCTGACAGAGATATTGAAAGAAGAGTAAATGCAGGTAACTCCATTAATGGAGGACTGAACGCAGTTGGCGCTAACAAAAAATTGTCCAAAGAAGCGAAGTTAGCAGTCCACAATGGAGTGCTGGTACCTACCCTGATGTATGGAAGTGAGGCATGGAACTGGCAAAGAAAGGATGAAAGTAGATTGAATGCTGTTGAAATGAGATCCCTGAGGCGTATGTGTGGTAAAACCATGTATGATCGTGTGAGGAATGTGGATATCCGCAAAGAGTGCAAGGCTGATGTAAGCGTAATGAGTAAGATCAAGAAAGGGACGCTTAGATGGTTTGGGCATGTAGAGCGAATGAGCGAAGAAAGGAGTGTAAGGAGAATATACGATGCAAATGTGAATGGTAGCAGAAGTCGGGGGCGCCCGAGGAAGACATGGCACGACCAAGTGAATCAGATACTTGAGTCGGGCCATGTCAAGAGTCAGAACAATAGAAGAGTATGTATGAGACGATGTATGAATGTGAATGAGGCAAGGAGTGTGTGCCAAGACCGAGTTGTTTGGCGGTCCGTCCTCTCTGCCTACCCCTGCGGGGAAACGGCGTGATGGTTAGTTAGTTAGTTAGTTATAAAAAATTAAAATTAAAATGGAGTTCTACAAATTAAACTTAATGACAATAAAAAAAGGATATTTTAAAATTATTTTCTTATAGTCTTTTTTTCTAAAAAAATAAAAATTTTGGAAACCTCTCTCAGAGGTGTTAATCCAATGAAAGGTTCGAGGTGCGACCTCCTCCCAAATAGTAAACCAAAAACCAAATTTAAATGATAAGCTTTCAAGTTTTCAGACAGAAACAACTTTACTTTAATCTAACAATAGTAAAGCAAGGCGTTTTAACAAAATAAAACCATAACTATACACTTTCTGTAATCTTAACGCATATTTAAAAAACGGACATCGTGCTTATCTTCTTGCGTAAAATTACAATAGCCTAAAATGTAAATTTACGCTAAGTACGAAGCCTTTTTGTGGAGAAAGACATTTTTTGCCGAAATAAGTCGTTTGCTCACTATAGGACCTTTCTCAAACAGATATGTTTCAGCTTAGAAATTAAACGAACAATTTTTGTGCGAAATGCGATCATTATCTGTCCAATGCCGTTCTTTTTTTAGGGTACAAAATTATTTGAGTAAAAATGTAAACATTATTGTACAAAAAAAAGAATAAAAAATCCGAAGAAAATCATTAAGCACATTTTATATTGGACTTTTATACAAATTTGTATTCCGTAATTTGGGTAAAATTCTCGAAATGCAATAATTAGGGATCGAATTATATTTAAAATGTTAGGTAGGGTGTAATTTGCAGTATTTATGGTAATACCCGTAACTGATTCAGATTTATCAATTTTACTTGTTTGAGTTTTCCATTAAAAATCACAAGTATTTTTTTTTGTTGACTTTGATTTTTTTTCTGTTGATACTACCATTTATTATAATACCACATCGACTATATTTTGTATAGCTAATGTTAGTTTTAAGGTTTCTACGAAATGCTTCAATGGAATACTAATTCGATGATAAGTTATTCTCAATAAGTTAAGATAACTTATTCATAGAATTTAGTCATAAGTTCATTTTAATCGATTATATCGCTCATATAGTTAGTTGGCATTTTAATATATTATGTATGTATGCTTAAATAGAATAACTTAGAAGTCAAGCGTGCTAGAAAGATATAATACGATCAAATTAACTAAATACATATCTATATAAATACGAATCATGTAGTATGTTATGCGGATGAATCTAGAAGTGGGAGCCTAGAGAGTTATTAAGCTTTCTCTTATATATACCTACCCCTGATAGTTTAGTCATTGGGTGCTGAAAAGTGGTGTAAAAAAAAATCCTCTGTATTCTGTGATATGGGGTGCTGATTACGAATGCCTACAAAAAAAATCGTTGGAATTCCAGTTTTAACCAAGAACTATCTAAATTAAAGCCATTAAATTATCATCAACGATGTTAATATTTTTACAAAGATATGATAAAATATATAGCAAAAAAGTTTAAATGAGCTTTCTGAGCTTAAATTTAAGTTACAAGCGACTGATTTACTTGAGATGTAATAAAAACCAAAAAACTTTACTCTTTCGTTTTGTTTTTCTTTTCACGTAATAGGTGGGATAAGATTTTTTTTTAAATCTGTCAAAATTAACCACAAAAAAAATTTGTCAGATCCGTTTTAGATATTTTTTATTACATTTTTTTAAATATTCTTAAAGCCGTTCATCTTAATAAGTTAACGTAAACTTTACGTCACTAATTAAGATAGAGAAAAAATCTGTTGGAATATTTTTAGAACTTCTGCAAATTAATCTGACTTTCGTGCCGGACAGGTATTGATAAAAACCTTGTCAAAAAGGGACGTAATTTACGCCAGCCTTTTATATCGTACCTCAGGGAACAAAAGGAGTGATGGGAGAAATCCATCAAAGTCAAACATCTTCTGGAGTGACTACATTAATCTTGGGGACTGTTTTTTTTTACTGCATTTAATCTTCCTTTGTCGTTCATTTTTATAATGTAATATTTGAATCCTTACAGGAATATTAATATCCATAATTTAATTCACTAATCTGCAGGAGTCAGACCATGGTCGTGGCTTTGTAGAAGAATTAGTCTGACGTCAATAGCCGTCTGGCTCCCGCGTCAACCCTTTTAAAAGGTTGGGTAGGAAGTTTCAATCCTCAGTCAAACCGAAAAAAATGTTTCTAATTTTTAATTTTTTTTTTAAATATATATGTATGTAAAATAAACTTCGTTTTACGGGTTGATTTTTTTTAATTAAATAGTTACCAACATTTGATTTCACTTAACTTGTCAATGACGAGAAAAGGTTTGGCATGTGCGCTCATCTACTTGGAACAGCTTTTCACGGTGTTAATAGTATTTTTTAATTAACATATATATAAATATTTGAATATTCTAAAAATATTCAAATTTACGGTAGGTTCGCATAACAATAAAAAATCAGGAAGTGGTGAAGATCGTGTCAATAGGGAGAGATTCTTTGAAAAATCAGTAGAATTTACTTTTTAATGAAGTCTGAGAAGAAAGTTCATCAGTTTAGATAGTGGCCGCACTTTTTCATAAAGGGAAACCTTTTTCTAAAATTCCCCAACACGAGGGATGAGGAATGAGGATGCCAGGTAACTGAGCCACTCTCCAGCCTAGTCACTCTCCTCTCCAGTCCGTAGTCGGACCAAGGAGAAGTACAAAATAAAGTTCCTACCTTTATCTTGGAAAACGCCGATGGAGACTTCACATCTTTGTTAAGCTTCGAAGATTATGAGAGAATATTTTAATACAAAATTAGTTATTTATTACGAAATGTGACAAATTTATGCGTAAAACTGTAATTTTATCAATGAAATAATTAAAAATACTTTTTTTTCCCACGATAATCTTTATTTTTAAAAATCAACATGTTTCTAGAACGAACATCGTTCTCGACATTTAAGGTGGAAACACATTATTAAAACCCGACGCGACCCGATGAAACGCGATACGTGTTGAGTCGAATCAAATATATTGTTTTCTATAGACCAGAATCACACTATGAACATCCGACGCGACGCCATGCGCGCACACGCCACCCGATCCAGACGTGCCAGGTCGGTGTGTTGCCCATGGTGGCGGTAAACACGCCACCCGACGCGGCCTGTGCAGTATGTTTCTAGACAACACCCGACGCCACGCGTCAGTCATTCGAGAACTGTCACAGAGCATATACGGAATTTATTCCAATTTAATATTATTTTAGCATTTATTTAGCGAAATGACCGACGAACAATTAATTGAGTTGGTAAAACGATATCCTGTTCTATATGACATGAGTTTAGCTATATACAGGGATCATACTGTGAGAAATAATGCATGGGAAGAAAGTAACCAATATTAAAAAAAAACCCTATTCAAAATACATATGAAATCTTTCATTATCTTGAAGTAAGTATGCTATTCACCACACATACTTCTCTTTTGATTTATTTCATGAACCCAGTAACGCCTAGTTATTTTCTTTTTCTTGAGACGTTTAAGTATCATATATGTACCCATAATTTGCATCAAATCTTCTTAAAAGTCTTCATCTGACTCGTTATTTATTAAATCCATAGTACAAAACCATTCACTTCCACTGCTGTTAGCTAACTGTATTCAGAAATTGCTAGTATGTCGTGGCGTCGCGTGTTGGTAATGTGCACGGTGCATATCGGGTGTCGAGACGTGGCGTCGCGTCGCTTTTCAATAATGTGTTTCCTCCTTTAATGTCCTGATGAAGAGAACATCGTTCTCGAAACATGTTGATTTTTAAAAAATAAAGATTATCGTGGTAAAAACAAAGTGTTTTTAATTATTTCATTAATAAAATGGTGCCACAAAGTGAATTTGCAAAATTTGAAGAATGTAATTTTATCAATGGAAATATTATTTTGCTGTGGAAATATACAACAGCTTAAATTAGTGTATATTTATATTTTATGTTTAATAGATATAATATATTCTAAATGTTGACAACTAATTTTATAATAAGTAATTATGAGTTAAAGTTTTTTTTTGATTTACATTCAGCCTTAAAATATATAAGTGCCCAATTTAATCTCTGACCGGACTTATTGGAATCAAAGTTTTCATAACTTTTTATGTGAGTTCCGCACAACTACTCCCACCGTCTTTACCGATTCAGGGGGACCATGTCAACCCTAATTGAGGTATGGTGTGAGACTGAAGGTAATGGGCAAAGGTAGCCGAACCTTGCTATTCAGACCTGCTACCCAACACAACTAAAGCCATTTTTTATTTTTATTTTTTTATTGTTTAACTTATAACGTTACATTGTACAAAAAAATTAGGTAATAATAGGTAATAGTGAAAACATATGTTATTGAATTTCTACTCCAATGAAGAGTGCTAGCTCTTGAGCTTGGCGTAGAAGTTATTTCACAATTTTTCATGTTTATATCAGTAATTAACATAAATACAGTACAATAAATATAAACTTAAAAGAGGATTGTGACGTTAATTTTGGTTGTAACATGAATTGAAGTTATAACATTTGAAAGGTGATATTTTTTTTTTAAAGATAAATTTGACCTTCTTTTTGAATAAAATAAAATCTGGTATTTTTTTCACTTCTTCGGGAAGACTATTAAAATATCTTATGCCTTTTTAAATGTAATTATTGTGCATTTTTTGTGTTGAAAATAGAGGAATTTGGATGTTAAAATTATGCCTTAGGGATGAGTTAAATTTAAGTTTTTTTTATTACAGTTTCTTTATATATTTGTAATATTGCATCTTTTTTATAAAGGTCTTCAATTTTTGGTACTTCGAAAATTTTGAACAATGATGCTGAAGAGAATGTTGGTTGTTTTTTCAAAATTACTTTAACAATTAGTTTTTGTACCACTTTTACAGAGCTTAAAATTTTTTCATATGCACCTCCCCACCCAATGATTCCATACTGAAGTAATGATTGTACTGGTGCGTAATAGACTTTTTTCAGGTTGTTTAGCTTGAGAACATTTCTTAATCTAATGAATATATAGATAATTATTTTCTAATGCGCTTAACAAGTTCACATATGTGTCTGTTCCATTTCATATGTTGGTCTACAATTACACCGAGGTACTTTATTTCATTTGTTTGGTTTAGTATGGTACATGATTTATTACAAACATCTTTGTTACATTTTTTGTTGTGCATTATTTATTATATGAATGTTGGGGTAAGTTTTGAATTTATTTATTGTGAATGGTATATAAACTGTTTTTTTTTTGCGTTAATTGTAAGTAGATTTGTATTAAAGCAACGTTTCGATTTTAACGGTGGTCTTACACTAGGACACGCCGGGATTTGAAGCCTTGATCTTTGGATTCGTAACTAGGATCGTAACCACCCATCTAGAGGTTGTCGAAACTTTTTCAAATCTTTTCAACGGATGACTTTTGCTTAAAAATAAGTAAACATTCTCTTTTTACGAATAACCTGACAATAATTGAAAAACTTATATCACCTTTACTAACACAATGTTGCTGAGAGAGGACTTGGCTAGCAGATGAATTGAACCCAAGACGCGACGCCGGGGACCCGACGCATTTGTTCACTCAGCTACAAAAACCGATATTTTATTCCATTGGATAAAGACTCTCCCCGAACGCGAATGAACTGGTCGCACAGTCGTAAATTTAAATTTGATTACTGGCTTAACCAATTCAAAACGGAGCACCTAAGAAAGGTTAAATATGTATATGTAAATGTTCCACACATAAACGCTTTTTATTGAAACTCTTAGATTTAAAAAAAGCTGATCGATTTCACGAACTAGAATGGTGTTACGGTTGAATCAAACTACTTTGCATACTATAATAGTTACCTTCCTACTTATATTTATAAATTATACTCTTTATAAACCCAACTTTACGCCTCTTAGCTTTCTTATCCCACTACCTACATAAATCTTTATTATAAATAATGTACAATGTACCCATCTTCCTAATTTATTTTACTGGAAAGTGATTTTTTCAAAGATAATAAACGTCCATGAGATGGTTTGATCACAAAGGAATCAAACTTATTATTATCACTAGTAGTTTTGTGAACAGACGAAAACCCCCTGTTTAAAAAGTCTGTTTGTAATTTTTTTATATTTATAATAACTTTTAATGATTAACTAATGTTTATAAGACAAGGTTTCTTATGCATAACACAAAGCATAACAAATTATTATGAGCAATAATTAGTCGCCTGAAATATCCAATAAGAACTAGTACATATTGAATTATTTGGCGGGTTGAGACTTAGCCGACGTAACTCAGTGGTCCAGAGCACCTGAACGGACATCAGAAGGTGCGGTCACTTGGTGCGTTCAATTCCCGTCAGCGGCATTTATTTTTACTCGGGAGATATTTTCAATATGTTGGATATTTCAGTATTGCTAATAATAATTTCTTATAAGATACATCAAAATAATTTGCAACGGAATCGTATATCTTTAAAAGGCTTGGAAAAAAGTCCGGCATGGTATATGAGTATATATTCCTATCGATTCTATCACCCGAGGATAACCCCAAACAACGCCGAGTACACGTCAGCTAGAATTTCATAAATCAAAACTTTAATTTACTACGAAATCATAAGATTTGTAAGAACATAATACCTTCATACTAATTATTATAAGCCACGTTTATACGAAACATCTGATTATTTCAAATAAGGAATTATATATTTTCCAGAGAAACGTTATTTCTTCATAAAAAAAAAACTTTTTTAACATTCTTCAGGCGGGTAGGTGCCGTAATATTTAAATACGCGAATGCGTACGTCCAAATTAAAACGAGGATTTCACATTTGAAAAAAGAATCTTAATTGAAAGTTTTACGTTTGGTGTGCATCTCCTGTAATTGTGACAAAGATCTTTCGAAATGACAATAAATGGCATGGACCTAATAAGTCCTGGACGGATCTATTTGAAAACAATTTGAATCTGAGGGAAGTGGGGGAAGATGTATGAAAAATGCAAAACCTACTTAATTTTTTTAATGACATATTCCATTCTCTCTCTCATCAAATACCCAAAAAATCAGAATCCGTTAATCTGCATTAACAATACCAAAATGAAAATATTTAATTAAATACCACTTTTTTTACAAATCATTTCAAAACTTTGTCATACAACATGGTTTCTAGGCAATTTCCACTGACCCTAAATTTGGTTTCAATGCCATTCATACAAAATCACACTAATGCTCTGTCCAGAGCTTTTGGGTTCATGATAAATGGTCATAATATTATGAAAAAAAAGAAAAAAACATCACAATTTTTTGGCTATTCAATAAATAATACAAATTTAGAAAGAGTAAAGGAAATGCGAGATCTTGGCATAATAATGGAAAGAGAAACTAGACTTTTCGGCCCACATTCAACAAATTATGAATAAGGGTATGAAAACATTAGGTTTTATATTAAGAACAATTAAAAACTTTGAATCTTTACAAATCATAAAACTATTGTACATATCCCTTGTTAAAAGCCTGATAGAACATAACTCCATTGTTTGGTCGCCCTTCTACAATCTATATATTCATAATTGAAAGGGTTAAACAAATAAAGTACCTAGGAGTTATTATTGATGCATACTTACAATGGACTGACCACATTACTTTTATTACCAATAAACTAAAACGAGTCTTGCACCTAATAAAATCCATTAAAAACATTTTCCCACTAACAATACTCAGATCAATATATTTTGCACTGTGCCAATCCATTGCCACTTATGGAATATTAGCTTGGGGAAGCGCTACAAACACAACAATTGACCCAATTCAAAAAGTTCAAAAGGCAATAATAAAACTCATACTGCAAGTACCATTCTACACAGACTCAACCAAAATCTTCAAAACACTAGACGTCATGTCAATAAGACAACTTTACGCCAAAACTGCTCTCCTACACCTCATCCATAATAATCTTCATATTACAAATCAAGCAAAAGCCATAATAAAAACCAGGTCCTCAACAAATAAAACACTGAACATTCCGATAACACACACCACACACGGTCAAAGACACTTTCAATACTACGCAACCAAACTTTTTAACAGTATGCCCATTACTTTGAAACAATTATTGACTACAAACACATCTACAAACTTTCTCAAAAAACATATCATAGCCTGGATAAAAAATCAAGATATTCACTTTATTCAAAAGATTATAATTCCAAACCAAACATAACCAAAATATAATAAGTAAAATTAAATATTATACACATTCATCAAGAATTATCCACAAATACATACACTCACATATAAAAGTGTGTTTTCATGTTTCAATATATGTCTGTGAAAAAAATAAATAAATAATATTAACTTTCTACCACAACACATAAATACCTGTCACCCTTAACCACAAACACGTTAACACCTCAGCACAGGTTCTCCTAGTGAGGTGCTCACGTTACATATAATATCACACACACACAGTTTTACCTAAATCAACCTATGTTCTTCATTTTTTATACCTTTTTTTCTTCATTTATTATACCTTTTTTCTGTACTTTTTTTCTCTGTACTGCAATATAAACCACTGTAATAATTTGTAAAACGTGTATTCAAGAATAGACATAAATAAATAAAAAAATAAAAATAAATAAATAATGTTGAAAGAATTCAAAGAAAATTTCTACGCTTCGTCAATTTTAAACTTAACATCCCTAACACATAAGTTACCTGTCATTATTGAATCTTTTAAATATTCCGAAATTAGAAAACAGAAGAAAAATAAACGTCCTAACCTTTTTATTAAATTTATTGAACTCTAAATTCGATTGTTGTGAACTCCTGCATTTAATAAATCTACACATACCTACACGAACAACTAGGCAAATATCAACATTTTACATACACACATCTCATTCCAACTATAGTTTTCACTCTCCAATACAACGATTACACAGTCTTGGTAACAAATATTTAAACAATATAAATGTATTTGACAGTAATTTGAACTTGGCAAACTTTAAACGGAGTATGTTCGAACTATTTTTACCTAATTTGTTATACTTTCTTACTGTCATTATGTTTGATTTGGAGGATTTTGGCTGATTTTCTATTTTTCGTCTCACTTATTTGTACTCTATCCATACCTATATTTTTTAAACTCTTATATTTTATGTAACATATTTTGCTAACTCTGATATTTTTTTTATTTAACCTGTATTTTGATTTTTTTTTAATGTTCTGTATAACTAAAAAAATAAAGATGTACATTATTATAGGTAAAAGCCATATGGGCGTTTAAATAAATAAAATAAAATAAAATATTAAAATGTGTAAATTTAAACACATATTTACACGCGCACAGTTCTTGTTTAAGAATATTAAAATTCTAAGTATTTTATGACGTGTAATTCAAAACACCGGTTTTAAACAACTTTTTACATCTGTCAACATAACAACAACTGCTGAAGATTCATAGGACACGATAATTCCCTTTTCATCCCTTTCTTTTCTCCGTTTCTACCTTGCTACACATTCTTCCCGTATTATCCAAAGATTTATAACTTAGGATCTCGCACCTGGTGCGTGTTTATAAAATAGGACTGAAGAATGAAAAACATTCAAAGAAATTCGGTGAAAAAGAGACCCATTTTGTGTTTGATCGATGGAATTCTATCAAAATGTTCAAATTGCAAGGAAACTGGAAGCGAGTGCAAAATATTGCAAAGATTTAGTGAATTTATTTGTTTGTGTAAAATTACAACACATTACAGGTTGCGTGAAGTTAATACAAGGAGAAATGTTACAAATACAGGATAAATAAAAAAAATTACAGCTTAATAACCGAACAGAAATTGGCTGTAACCTAACTAAATAACCGTCACGCCGTTTCCCCGCAGAGTAGGCAGAGAGGACGGATCGCCAAACAACTCGGTCTTGTCACACACTTCTTGCCTCATTCACATTCATACATCGTCTCATACATACTCTTCTATTATACTGACTCTTGACATGGCCCGACTAGAGTATCTGAGATTCACTTGATGGTGCCATTTCTTCCTCGGGCGTCCCTGACTTCAGACACAATTCGCATTTGCATCATATATCCTCCTTACACTCCTTTCTTCTCTCATTTGCTCTATATGCCCAAACCATCTAAGCGTTCCTTTCTTAATCTTACTCACTACGCTTACATTAGCCTTGCACTCTTGCGCTGATTCCTCACACGATCATATATGATTTTACCATATATACGCCTCAGGGATCTCATTTCAACAGCATTCTATCTACTTTCATCCTTTCTCTGCCAGTTCCATGCCTCAATTCCATACATCAAAGTAGGTACCAGCACTCCATTGTGGACTGCTACCTTCGCTTCTTTGGACAAGGTTGAAACCTAAATCATGCATTATAGAAATAAAAAAATTCATTAGCCAGTTTTTTTTCGTAACATTTGTTGAATTGTTGAAAAAGTCTTACAGATTTGATAATTCAATCGAAGTTCTAAGCTATAACAGTAATACGTAGTATAGTGCCTTTTCTGTGAACACCAAGGGCGATGTACAATTTATTATATGCTCCTATGCTCTATCTAATTAAATTTTTGACAAACAGATACAGAAAACAAAACATATTTTATTAGAAAGATTAACGGAAAACCTATTAATTCATTAGTTGAGACTCTGCAATGCCGTTTTAACCATATTAATAATTTGAAGACTTTCTTTATAAATTAGCAATACTCATTTTTCTCCGTGTAATATAATTTTCACTATTTCTTTTATCAATTTGATGTAAATAAGAAGTTGTGGTGAATAGAAATCCCAAAGTTTTTTATGCATTTATAAACTCGCTCCTTAGGGTAGAACCCCCCTCCCCCCCATGTGAATACAAAAGCTACGCACTTGTTGTTAGCTCAAATTATCTGTTTGTTTCTAAAATAATAAAAAAATGACATAAGCTTGCTCTGATCAAAACACCATGTAAAAATACAACGTGAAAATAATCAATCAGGTCTGATCGGTATTGATACTCAGATGTGAGAATTTCCGATATGGCCGCAACCTCTTTTCATCGAACCGGAACAGAAATAATATTTCTCAGGATTTATGCGAGAACCTCCACTATTTACCTGTGCCAAGAGATGATGCACACCTTTTTAAAATACAGCCTCTTTCTGTGAAATTTAATATTGAAAATATGTTTCCCGACTTTTATTTCTTACAATACGGACCATGTCAACTGGAAAATAATTTTTTCGCACCCTTATTTGTACTACCTTTGAAGAGACTCAATTGTTCCCGACTATCTGGAACCAGCGAGACTATGGCATCTCCAATTGAGGTATTTTATGAGGCTAAAGATATTGAGGAGGGGAACGAGATGAGAAGAGGAAGGTGAGGAAGTACTTGGCTATTCAGATCTGGTCACCAAACACGCCAAAGCCATTTCAAGCAACTTTTCAATTCTGAATGGTGGTCTTACTCTAGGGCGATACTGAGAGTATCTTCTACTCTGAAACGTACCGCAAATATGCATTTTTTTAATATATGGGTAATTTATGAAATAACAGAAAAAAATCAAATAAAATTTACTTGCGCGCTGGAATTTGATCGGGCGATCACCTGCTTGGTAGTCGAGAGCTTTACCCCAAGACCACAGAGCTGTCAAACCTAAACTAACACATTGAATTTATCTTATACGTTTGCGTAAGAATATCGCAAAGAGTCCCAACCCCTAACTGTCGTGAGGTTGAAGTGGGTGGGAATTGTATAGAAGATGGGAAGTAGAAGTACCCAACAATTAGAATGAAATAAAATCAAAACCATACCAAGCAACATTTCATTTCAGTTAAGTGGTCTTTCAGGGCGATTCTTGGAGTACCTTTACTTCATATTATATCATCTGTATTTTTTTGTTACCTACTTTTTAATATTATAACAGTTTTATGATTATTTCGAATTCCAATTCCAACTCAGATTGTCTTTTCCCTTGTTTTTTGTTCCGTTCCTAAAAGGCTTACCTTGAAAGAAAGAAGATATACAAAGCGGGTACCGACGCAAGTGTCATTCGTTATATGTTGTTATATGTTGTAACTTGGCCGTAACAGTCGTAGTACATTATTTTTATTTGGCTTCTTATAAAAATTCATCTCGTAAAAAGTCAATTAAATTGTGCTGATAATAATTATCATCCTCAAGTTAAATACATTCAATTGTGTCGTGCGGTGATTATCAAAGAGTTTGTATTGTGAAAATCTCTAACATTGACAGTGCTCACAAGATGAATCATATGTGCCTACGGAATTTTCCAAAAATAAGCAGAACACCAAAAGAACCAACCATCAGCAATAGGTAAAGACAGTCCGAATATTCCTTGTGATAAATAAACATGTCGTGTGCACCAATTGATTATCACGTCCATGAAAGAATTTTTTTAACAGGCCCTCAAAGGATACCCAAACTTCAACCGCTCGGAGGGTTTTGAAGCAGAGATTGTACGGTTACCTCCAGAGGCTTTCCTTTTGGGGAAAGACTAAACTAGTCGAATTTAATGTTTCAAAGACCCATTAATGTCTGATTACGTCTAAAGGGGGTCGAAATGACAATCTAGTCTCCATCAGCGAAAGCAATCTTCACAACTTTCCTTCCATTAATATGCTTGGTGTAACTCTAAGTGACTAGCTCAGGCGCGGGGGCTTTATCGAAGCAAGGGTCAAGTTAGCCTCTCAGATGCTGTACATGGCCCGCAGATACTTAAATAATATATCTACAATCGCTGACCCTGTACAAATCGCAAGTGCGGCCCACTGTTGAATTTGGCAGCCACCTCTGTTCTTTGGTCCTAAAATACCTGAAAAAGCCCTTGACTCTGCAGAAACAATGTCAGTCATTTGATAGATTCCCATCTATGGTATGGTAGGTATGCTGTCCCTATTACAATGAAATATGAACCGAAAAACTAGCGTCATTACTTCCTTCGGCACCGGTGCCTAGTCGGGAAACACGCCAAATGCGCCCCCAATATATAGACGGGGTTGACATTTGTCACGTGAGAACGGGTCGCTTCCACGAATTGTTCTTGAGTTCATCAGCCAGAGACGTCGTAGGCCGTAGTTAAAAAAAGGAACAGAAAAACAAGATTGCTTGATTTTTTCTTCTCGTTAAAATACAGTCCATTTCAAGTAGCAATCGTCGGTACGAATCATTTTATGAAGAACGAAAATAAAATGAAAACCTTGCTTTCATTTCTGCTTTATTTTGTTTGAATGTCAAATTTAAAAGACATACTATTTATTTTTGTTTTATTTTCAAACTGTTTTGACTTTAAAGACAATTCTATTCAACGCTTACATTGTATTGTTATTCCCTGATGATATTGAAAAATTTTTTTTTGTTAAAATCTTGTCTTGTTATATTCATTATTTAATTGTCTGCTGATTTTACCTTTGACTAGGTACCTACCTACCCACCCCAAGGGAATTTTATAAATCTATTTAATTTTCACTTTGACAAAAGTTTTTTCACAGAAATTAACCCACTTCCCTTCTTCCGTTGATTAATTCGCGTTTCTCTGAATTCGAATGAAATTACGGCGGTTAATATACGAAATAAATTTCAATCCTACCCGATTGGCATTTACAAGGAAGATACAATACTCAGTAAAACCAAAAAAAAATGTTTTTAGGTTTTAAAAGACATTTCAAAATTGATGTATTTCGTAAAAAAAAAATGTTTTTTATGGAATGATATTTCTAATTCTCATATTTATAACCTATTTTGAAAATATTTTTAAGGCTTTCGTTGGTGTACAGATACTTGCTGCGTGATACTTATGGCGTATACTTATGAGTAAAACGACTTATAGGTACTAAATTAATCGTTGGTTATTTACCATAATTGATTATTAGATGATAACGATTTTACGACATCCATCGAGAATAAAACCTGTTAATCCGCGTAATTTAGATTAACAGATAAGTAGCAAGAATAAGTATAATTAGTTTTATCGATTAGTTTAATAGTCATTAGCTGTAATTTCTCAATTATTTTCAGCAAAGTTAGAATATTTGAACAATTTTTTTTAGTTCCTTTGGGTAATTTAACTAATCGCAAAGATTTTTACGAATTATATTTTTAAATCTAATTCTTTTTACAATGTAAAACTTGACGTAGGTAGGAAGACATATAACATTTATAAAACAAATAATTAAGTCAATGGTTTTAAAATAAACGTGACGTCAACCATGAACTCGACTTCAATCGAATAACGTAATTTGAAGTCATAAAAATACCCATTCGCTTTATCAAAAAAAATGTGATTTCTCGACTTTCATGGAAAAAATTTAACATGTCAATCAGCACGTACGTATGAAGATTTTTTATAAAACATTTAAAAAAAATTCTGTTCTAATGAACTGGGTACATACACGCTTAAAGTTTAGTATTTTTTTTTAATATATTATTTTTTATGATTCTGTATATTTTAAATAGCTTCATACTGATGATTTCATTGACATATTATTAAAATTTAATTTGATACAGAATGAGAAGGAATTATTTTTTTTTAAAGAAAGTTACGTAAAACTTGATAATTTTTGAAAATCTCCTACTACCACCACAGTAAGCGGAAAATGTTGCTTGTGTCGTGATGGAAGACTTAGCCAGCTGAGGAATTGAACGTATGAGGCTTGGGTGGAACCCAAACGCAATGCCAACTCATAAATATACTTTATTTATTTATTTATTTATTTAATATTTTGCACGGCGTGCACTTGATTTGTGTCAGTATATTTTCTACTTCTGATCTCCGTATGTTTATCCAGCTTTTTATTTGAAATTTTGTATTATAATATTTTCTACTTCTGATCTCCGTATGTTTATCCAGCTTTTTATTTGAAATTTTGTATTATAATATTTTCTACTTCTGATCTCCGTATGTTTATCCAGCTTTTTATTTGAAATTTTGTATTATAATATTTTCTACTTCTGATCTCCGTATGTTTATCCAGCTTTTTATTTGAAATTTTGTATTATAATATTTTCTACTTCTGATCTCCGTATGTTTATCCAGCTTTTTATTTGAAATTTTGTATTATAATATTTTCTACTTCTGATCTCCGTATGTTTATCCAGCTTTTTATTTGAAATTTTGTATTATAATATTGTTGTGAGTTTTGAATGAGAGTGGGATTTTGTTAGAGAGTTATTACCATAATACAGAAAGAATTTTTGTCAAAATGTTGTATATGTAGTTGGTTGTTGGTATGTTACTTGTGAGTGCATTTCTGCTATTTACATATCTATGTATTATTTTCAACCATAGCGAAGTCCTGTTTTTTGTCGAGCGCTTTGCATCTCATCTGTCGTAAATGTATCTGTGTGTTTCGTTTCTGGTCAATCCTGTCAAGATTCAACATGTGTTTCTAGTTAAAGTAGCTAATTTATTAAAATAAAGATAAAATTATCATTAAAGGTAATCCCAATATTTACAATAACCACATCAGCTGAAAAATGTCAATATTTTAGGCCGTTTACTTTATTTTTTATCTAAGGCATTTTTCATTCTAACTTTTTGATTGTTGTTACGAGTATAAATTATTTGCCTGTGGTGTTTATTTCATTAAGTTCAAAGCGCATTGTTCATTGGAGAAAAAGACTGAATAATAACATTTCTCAGAATTCATTTGCTTCATTCATAAGCTAATGATACCATGAATTATTTTAAGGCTATTTTCACAGCGCATAAACTCGTGGGCTGAAGGATAAAGAAATATTAAAATTGAAAGAGACCGGCTGTGGAGGGGGTTTTGGCGAATTGTTTGTTTCTTTCATTATTCCCGGGAAAAATTCATGAAATATAAGAACATAAAAGAAACAATTTTCTCTAAAATGCCTGGTTAAGCTCAATTTATGAAAAATGAAAAACATAAAAAGGTAGAAAACGTTTCAACTGAGAAGTTTTTTTGTTGTTGATTATTTTTATCACCCCCAAAAGTCATCAGTTCATCAAAAAAGTAGTAACTCCTCAAATGAGGCCCCCTCCATGTAATATGACTAGAGTTGTTGAATTTGACAGGCACCTCAATTCCCTTTTCTCATTGGAAGAATCACAAAGTTACAAGCTTAACACAGAAATCAAAGTATAAAGAAGAACAAATAATTTTAAGCAATAATTAGTCGCCTGAAATATCAATACAAATTGAAAATATCTCCTGATGAAAAATAAATGCCGCCAACGGAAATTGAACCCGTACCTTCTGATCTCCGGTCAGGTGCTCTAAACCACTGAGCTATGTAGGCTTATTTCCAACCCGCCAAATAATTCAATATGTACTAGTACCTCAATCAACAATTACTGCTTATTATATTTTTTCACCTGTAAACTACCAACTTTATTTTTGTGGTAAAGGCTTTGTTAGTCCTAAATTTCACAATAGATGGCGTCGAGACATGTTATATCTAAATCTGTTGGTGAAATATTTTAACTTGTGAAATATTATTATTTTTTTGTTTTTAAATTAAAATTAATTTAATTTTTTTTAATTAAAATTTGTATTTTAAATGTAAAAATAAACAAATATATTAAGCAGTAATTGTTGATCAAGGTACTAGTACGTATTGAATTATTAGGTGGGTTGGAAATAAGCCGACTTTTTACTCGGTAGATATTTTCAATTTGGATTGAAATTTCAGGTGACTTTTTACTGCTTATACCTATTTATTTTTTATCCTTTATGCTATGCATAAAACCTCGTCTTATTAACATTAGTTTATCATTATATAAAAAATAATATAAAGAATAACACCATAAGTACCTCGTGGGCGTTATTCTTGACCCAAATTTAAGCCCTATAAGCCCGAACTCAACCGATATTTCCATACAAAATAGTGTTTCACCACGATTACGTAGTGTAGGAGAGACAGATCGCAAATAAAAATGTCAAAATGTCAACGGGTCGGTTTTACGTTTTTGCGTACAATAATAGCTCTGCTTAGAAATGATTTGACCACTTACGTATTTCTTCCATCTAGGAGATTTTCAAGGCCCAGTCTTCCTTTCCTAAAAATAAAATCCCTACATATCATCCCCGAATATGACGCTGAGTTTTTAGCCCTATTTGATATAATTGATTAAAAAATCATGCCGTTTTATGCACCGAAGACGCAAATTGCACACGAAAGGGCCGCTGAGTGGTGACGAAATTACGGCCATTTCCAAGAAATGGGGATGACGAAGCCCCGGTATTATCGGGACCAAATCATGGTAATGACTGAAAACGGCACGACCCTCCCGACACAATGAGACCCCTTCCAGGTTCCTACACCCACCACACGGTATGTACCGGCCCTTCAAAACTGCACTCTCTGTCTTGCTGCACCCTGTATATTATTGGACATTACTAATATATCTAATAATTATTATCCAGAGGAAAAGGTGTATTAAAAGGACTTAGTTTATGGCCGTATAAAGATGACACAATAAAGAGGTACCAATGACGATCCTTTAACAACAGAAGCAAGCTTCGCTGCAACCAGAACCTCCGAACAGTAAACCAACGGAGCGATTGAATTTAGCAACGTGGCCCGACGCGTCACCCTCGTTGGGAATTCGCCATACGATAAGTTTAATTACTTCCTAGGGTAAGTTGAATATCACAAACAACGAGCGTATGTATAGAAACCTGGCACCCGCTCAAATGTGTAGGTACTCGGCAAAATTTCTGTGTATGGATTTACGGCCCTGCCAAAGCTGATCCTTTTTGCATGGCTGTATCGAGGAGCTTTATATCGCATTGAGCTTGCCCTTCTTAACCTAACCTCCTATAATTTATACAACATTGATGCGGTCGGCCAAACAGCGCAGTAAAAATAGAGGAACATTTGTAAGGTTTGGTTTTTTGGTTAAAGAGTTCCAACTGTTCCCAACTGTCCGGAACCAATGAGACTATGACATTCCTAATTGTGAGGCAGAAGGAAGTTGGGAGGAGAAAAATATGAAGGAAGGAAGAGTTGTAAAGTAAATTGCTATTCAGATTTTTCACCAAACACGATCAAAGCCATTTCAAGCGACATTTCGATTATGAATGTTGGTCGTCCACCAGGGAAATGTTGAAAGTATCTAGAATAGGAGATTGCGCAATACCGGAATAGCATTAAATAATTTTAAGATTTTTCTTAGCTTAGATTTTTAGCTCACTTGAAATGATGTATTATGTTTCACAATAACGACGATTTAAAATTACTCATGTATTAGTATTTTCATTCAAAATCATATTACGTCATATATGATTTGTATTTCTAGAACGGAACGGATCAGTAATCATTTCTAGAAGTTTATATTACAAAATTTTCAAGCAAGTAAATTGATTTCGGTTTCAAAGGATAAATCAAAAGACTTCTCCCGTCATTAATAATTGGTAACAAGGTTGGAAAACCAATGTCTCTGCGGAATAGTAACAGGAAACCATCATTATTTGTTTGAACAATATGTTTTCCGCGTCAGGAAACTTTTAACAATTTGAAAATCCTGCATGATTGGATCGCTGGAGTGTACGGAAATTCAAAATACAATTAAAATACGAGTACGTACGTGTTCACACTTAATTGTTATTTAAACAAAGCACGTGTATCGGTATTTCGTAAAATTATTATGTTTCGTTAATGATGTCTGGATTTTAGTCTTCAGAACTTATATCAAACCGTGTATCAAACACTAGGCCACATTCAATTAAGATAATTCTGAAAGTTCTGTAACGAAAGTAAATCAAATATTTAGAAACTTTGTTGAAAAAAATATTTATCTAATCTTTAAAAAAACATATCTTAATACTCACAATGCCCAACACGAATACTCAACCAGGACAATAAGGCAAAATATACTGGTTATTCCAAGTTTAAATACGTTTTTCGAACAGAGCAAAATTAAATTTTATGTTACAACAATAAAATATTATAATGCTCTACCAAATCAAACAAAAAATAACAACAGAGAATTGACAAACAATCAATTTGCAAACATTATCAAGAAATGTAGAGATAATTATAAACTAAATACAAAAATATAAAAACTAGAGGCTGCCTCAGAACAACAAATCCTATTGAGGAGGATTGTGAATACTGTGACACTATTCTTGTACCTCCTATTTATTCCCGGTGCTTTATTTATAACTTACTGTAATTATCACACAAGTCATAATCTTGTACAAGCTTTGCTGACTAAACTTTAGTGTAATTTTTTTTTTAAATTAAATTGTTTTTTTTCTATAAATTTATTGGTAAATTCAGTGGCAGTTCATTGGTATCGTCCATAGCTTTCAAAATATTCCACTGCCACTGCTCGACACGGACGGGTACTATGTAGGTACTACTCTAGTACCTATTACCAAGCGCTAGCGTCCTGGAACCTACTGGAAGAGTTGGTTGATGCGAGAAGGTAACGCGACTATATTATGTATAAATGTCAGTCAGTCTTTTCACAAATTTTAACGCGCTAATCAAGATACCTTTCGCTCTCTTAAATAATCTTTACCAATTGTGTTGTGAATCACTCGTGTGGCTTAAAATTTATCACGGCTGGTTTATCCCCGTAAACAAAAAAGCCTATTATAAAAAGATTATATATTTTTATTTTCATCAACTTCAAACACATCTTCAACCTTCACAACACATAAACCAAAACTCAAAGATTTCCTGTCTTTTTATTTTGATGTTAAGTTTAGGATGATGTTATTTCAAAAGTGCCGCCATTGTAGAATTTCATAAAATCTGAATTGATCTGAGTGCAAACACTGACACGATATGACTACCGAGGAAGACATTGCACGAATGAATGGTTCAAATATTTGAGGCGAACCACGTCAAGTGTCAGAGTAACAGAAGATACTGAACTGAAGATATAAATGAAGAAAGGAGTCTGTACCAAGCTGGCTTGGCTTGAGAGATTTTGAACTTTGATAAAACTGAACCAATTTTAATTAAAAATTGAGGTAGATTTCGTAAATGTAACTTGTATTTTCCTCAAATTCTAAGGATGTGTAGTTTCAGAGAATTTGAACAATTCATCAAATTTCAAAGTTTATTTTCAAGTTCTGTGAAGGTTCTATTCAAATTCTGTTATTATTTAAGTTTTTTTAAATTACTGAACAATAATGATATAATAACAGAACTCGAATAGAACCTTCCCAGAATTTGAAAATGAACTTCAAAATTTGATGAATCATTCAAAATTTTTGAAACAACCCATCCTTAGTGTCCAAAAAAGCTATGAGAAACTTCAGATTTTACATCTTTATTTTGATCGTGTTCATTCCAACAACATATTTTGTTGCAGATGAAGTCAAACGATACGACTTTGAAATAAATTTGAAGTATTAGGAAAGCAGAAAGTTGGAAGAGTGCAGATGTTAATCAAAACCATTGAAGTACCAGAAGCATGTGAAGAAGTCGAAAGGGATAAAGGAACTACTGCAGCATGAGATCGCTGCCCTTCCTACTCGTGGCACTTATCATAGAGGGAGCTTCAATGCCCGGTAAGCAAAACAAGTTATATAAACTTTATACTATAGTATTTTTTTATATGCTTTGTAGACATTCACGCTATAAATACAAATAATTCCATTCGTGCTAAAGTTTCATTCATCATTAACCGCCATTCATTATGTAACCGCCAGTTTGGTCATAACTTACATCGAAAATTAGGAGGATGCGAGTTCAATCCCCATGCAGCGCAAAATATTAATGAATATAATTTATTTTGGATAGGTGTTAAGTGTTAGAGGATGCCAAGACAATAAACTAGTGTAGTTAGTTAGTGTTATGCTACGTATACATCCGCGAGCCGAACTGCCGAACTGAACCTCAACTTATGGGAAGGAAACGAAGCAACCGCAAATAACGAGAAACTCCACTTGCAGTTGATTCGTTCTTTTCCCGTAATTCGTGGTGCGGTTCGCGTCTCGGTTCTCAAATGTATACGTACCCTTAGTGGCAAACAAAAAGCTCACACAAACTGCCAGAAGCATCTTGCTTCAATTGCTCCTATTAGTATTTAGAAATACTCAAAGGTTCAGTATCACCGTCTCCAGAGCTTTGGCGACACAAAGAGAGAGTCAATTATCCTTTGCAATAGTATTTTTTTACGTCTATGTTAGTACACTACTCATCTCTGCTATGTCTTATTATATATATCTGATTTTATGTTTTATTTTCAGAATCAACAACCGAATCCACTCAGGATGTTAATGGAAAAATATCATCTAAATACAGAGAACTTAAACCAACAATTTCATCAAATAACTTGCCTTTAACAGTTAAAATTATATTGAATGCAAAACAAAAGAAAAAATTCCAAAATATTACTACATTCATCCAACATAACAAAAAAAATATACATGAAAATTTAACAAAACCCGTTGACCTGATAAACCATTTAATTAAATTGAACAACAATTTCGAAGTTGGTGAAAAAGAGCCCACTACAAGTTTTCAACAAGATAATAATATCATATTTAATCGAACCTCAAATAAACAAAACAATATTTCAAATATAATGCGTGTTCTGAATTTAACTAACGGAAATAATTTTACAATAGTACTCGTGAATAAAAAAACATCAGTAGATGATTTAATTACAAAGTTTAGAAACAATGGCACTGATAACTCGGCGAAATTTCGAATGGAACAAAATATACATCTCAAAAACATTGGAAACAAGACGAAAAGAACTGATTCTTTAGTAAACACTTTTAATGAAACTTTTGAAAATATCTTTCCGACTTCAAAAGAAGTCAATAATTTTACCACAGGCATTGTAAATGAGATAATGATAACAGAAAATTTTAATGAAACCGTAAAAAACAGTGAAATGCGTATTGAAGAAGTGATCAAAGAACATCAAGACAAAACTAGTGTTAAAGTGGCTTTGGTGTCTCTCTCTCAAGTTATAAAAGAACAACAAATTTTGAACAGAACAAGAATAAGAGTCAGCAAAAAAAATGAAACATTAAAGTCATTAGGGTCAGTTGACCTCATTCTCTCTAACTTTAATAATAAAAGTGAAATTAAAAACCCTTTCAAAAGTTTAAGTGCATCCGGAGAACATATTGTAGGTCCAACGAGAACTGATAAAACAGAAATTCAGGCTTTAAGCAGAACAGATTCGCCAATGCTCAACTATATATTTGATACACATGCTAATCTTAATAAACACCAGCATCGGAATGACAGGTAAACTATCATTTTTCCCAATACATAATCTTAATATGTAAAAATCACGTGTCACTGTGTTCGTACACGCTAATCTCCGAAACCACCCTACCGATTTTGATGAAATTTTGTGAATGGTTGGTTCCAGCTTGAAATATAGGATTATAGTTTTGGACTCGATAAGTGGTGCTGCTGTCGAGAACAAAAAAAAATACATACCACAAATTTTAACTTCAATATGTTTGTGCTCGCAAAACTCGAAAAGTAGATAAACGATATCTCTGAAAATTTCAAAGTTTGTTTTTACTAGTGCCAAGAGTGTTTAGAAATGGTAGAAGTTAGAATCTTTAAATGTTAGAAGTAGTCGAGGCTGCATGAGGAATAATTAACGCAATATCTCTGCATCGTAATGAGATACGGAGTCGAATTAAAGTCCATGTAATGTAGTTTTTTAACAGTAACATTGTGGTATACAGTAGTGAATGATGGAAAAAGTCGGAGGCGCCCGAGAAAGGCAAGAGCAAAAGCGAAGCATTGCGGGGTATCCACTAGTAAGTTTCAAATACATAGAATCCAAAGGCCTTCCTATAATATTGTGAATTGTGACTCTTAATCCAAAATTTTGACAAAAGCATAAATGTTACTTCGGGAGCTTAAATCGTGCTTTGCTGACTCCTCCCTCTTGCGACAACAATTCAAACAGTTTCGCAGTGTCTTTTATCAGAGCCCAATTGTAGATAGTTATAGGTTCGATCGTGAAGCACGTCCTCGCTTTTTGGAATCAGCAGTCACTTCTAGGAAATACCACCTCCGCGATAAGCTATCTTGATAGGTTTGGACGTTCAATTCCTTAGAGTCCAATGCAAAGAAAGAGCTTGTAACTATTTATAAAATGTCTGCTTTTGTGGATTTGTCCGGTTGGCCAAGTTTACATGTTCACACAGAGAACATTTTTCCATTTGTTAGATAAACTGAGATTAAGTTCATGGACTCCACCTGCTATCATTTACATAAATCCAATGCAAAACTTTCTGAAATGGTATTCGAATCACAAAGAAAATATATAAAACGAAATAAGTTACCTCGATACAGGCTTAAGGTTGTCGAACACATATCGCCCCTGCACCAGACCATCATCGCCTCTGCTCGAGCCACTCGTTCATAATTTCACTGTAGAACAACAACAAAAATTGATATAAAAATTTAAAAACTCGTGAAATGAACTCACGGAGGAATTAGGTACGAATGTAAACTGCAAGCAAAAGTAAGATCATAAGGCATATGTGTAATACCGTTGTAAGAGTATTAATAATATTAAGAAAGGGTTTCTTAGACTGTTTGAATATTATGTAGAGTGGATGGATGAAGAATTTAGGACAATTTAATATTATGAAAGGCAAGGCAAATTGCTAGACAAGGCAAGATTAAGTGAATCAATAATTTAACAAGAGGGTATGTAAAGGAAAGCAATGTTTGTGTGTTAAGAAAGAGCTGTTTGAAGACATTTCACTCTGCCTGCCACTGCGAGGAATGGTGTGACGTGTGGCTTACTAGTTAGAAATGTCAATAAATGTAGATCCTAGGAAATAAATTGTACAGCGCCCTTGAGGTGATTTTTCACAAAAACGGCGCTCTACAAATTATCCAATTATTATTATTATTATTTCATGTCTCCAAAACACAATACAAGTTCCATGACTTGAGTAGATTTTAGGAAATTGTGTATTTTGTGTTTATCAAGGAAATATACTAAAAACAAAACTCATTTAAAATCTTAAGCTAAAACCTCGAGAGTTCGAAATTTAAAACTTTTCAGCCAGTGAGAATGGAGAAAGGGGTGTATTTACTCCAGGTCTCTCTACCCACATAGTTTTCAAAGAAGAGAGGTATGAAATATTGTAACTTATCCGTTATACGGTTTCACATCTGCTCTTGAAACCCACTTAAACAAGCCACAAGAAGCGGCGAGGCTTTAGTTTTACTTTAGTAAAATAATGATAAGATGCGCTATTCAGCACAGCAATTAGGAACGAAGGTGTTTGCTGTAATTAGATGTTTAATATGTTAATGTGTTTTGTAGGTTTGGAGCACCAAGGATTGAATCTTCCAGTAGTAACATAACATTAGACACCGAAGAAAGTGCCAATTTAGATTGCAGGGTTTCTTCACTGAGAGAAAAACTTGTAAGACATAAAAAAATAATTGCATTTTTTAATGAAGCAGCTATTTTTGTGGAATGAAGTAATATATTGAAAATATTTTTTGCAGGTTTCGTGGGTCAGAAGAAAAGGAAATGACCAAATAGATATTTTAACAATAGGACTGCAAGCTTACACCTCCGATCCAAGGTAAAAACATTAAAATCCGTTCGAAAGACCGCTTTGGTCAAAGATTTTCCTTTCTTTGTAACTCGCATTCATCCGAAACCGGTTGTTAATTATTTCAAGTCCTAACTTTATACGTCATTGATACATTTTTCCACACAAGAACACCATTCTTTTTCAAAGATCATCGTCATCAGTGCTAGTTGTTCTACTTGGCCAACAAAATCACCCTGGCGTTTTGAGATTAACATAGACTTTTTCATTTATTATTTTTTTTGATAAATTAATGTTTTAAAGACAAGATTTTATTTATGCATAGCACAAAGGATAACAATTATTTTTATAAGCAATAATTGTTCGCCTGAAACACTCATCCACATTGAAAAAATCTCCTGATAAAAAAAACATGACGCCAACGGGACTCGAACCCGTGTCCATTCGATTTCCGGTCGAAAGCTCTGACCACTGAGCTATGGGGGCTTATTTCTTACCCGAGAAAATATTCAATATATGCTAGTGTTTCATTCAACAATTACTGCTTTTTACATTTTTTCACCTGAGAACAACCAACTTTATTTTTAAAATAAAGTTGGTTGTTCTCAGGTGAAAAAATGTAAAAAGCAGTAATTGTTGAATGAAACACTAGCATATATTGAATATTTTCTCGGGTAAGAAATAAGCCCCCATAGCTCAGTGGTCAGAGCTTTCGACCGGAAATCGAATGGACACGGGTTCGAGTCCCGTTGGCGTCATGTATTTTTTATCAGGAGATTTTTTCAATGTGGATGAGTGTTTCAGGCGAACAATTATTGCTTATAAAAATAATAGACTTTTTCAGTTATCTTTGTGTGTTTGTACTCTAGACGGTTTTGGCATTAATGCATTTACTGAGCAAACATCTTCGGAAGTGTTAAAGTATGTTCTCATTTCTGATGATATGACTAGACCTGGTATACTAAAGACAACTAATCCAAACACGATTGTTTTCTCTATATCGCCGGCAAGGTATACTTCTAAAAGTAATTACATCCCTTTATATTTGCAAGAATGTTCTCCTTGCGGGGGAAAGTCTGTGTGTTGTGGTAGTATGAAACCGTAGTATATTTTTTTAAATTTTAAATACATAAACGGCCATACAGCCTTTTATAATTAAACATATAATAGAGTACAAAAGTAATAAAAATAATATCATTACATAATAGTAGTTTTAAACTTAAAAAAAACATACAATTATTTTGTGTATCACAACCAAAAATAACAAAAAAAGAACAATGAGAAATATCATCATTTCATTTCAACATGTCCATATTGCGTATATAAAGTTACATTATGGAAAAATAATTTTTGAGTGCATGTTTATATTGCGCTAATTTTAAGAAATAAATGTCGCCGATGTTAGCATATTCATTTCCCAAAATGTGTAATCGACTGATTGGTGAGTAATAATGTGATAATGTATGTGTGTTATTATAGTAGAACGGTAGAGTCAGTCTATTGTTAGCGCGACCAGGGCAATGAAATCGTATTAGTTCTACTAAATCAGGTGTATCCAGGACCGAGTGAATTATTTTATATAATATTAATAGATCACAGATTTTTCTGCGATCTGATAAATTTACGAGATTAGTCCAGTCAATCTTAGTCGAAATCAAAATTATCGCTTCCATATGCGGCACAGATCCAGAAAAAAACGGCCTCTCGCATTTTGTCAGTAAATTTGGTTTTTTATTCTTGAAAATATTGCGGCTGATTTTTTCATTGAATCGTGTTCAGTCCATCAATCTAATCCGTAATCCAAGATCGGAGTCAAATCGGTGAAGTGGAGCCATGGAAAATAGCGTTCATTGATCGGCCCCGAGGCTCGCATTTGCCAGCAAATATGATGTTATTATTGCAAATGTTCCTTTTTGATGATTTTTTATTGAATCATTTTCAGACCATAAATCTTAGCTGATTTTCAAAATATCACTCATAAATGGCATAAATCTAGAAAACGGCGTTTATTTTTCGTAACCGCGGCTAGCGAATTGCATGTATTATAATGTAATGTTTTTTTTATGTTTCATGATTTTCATTCAGATTGATTAGTATCAAAAACTTTTGTTATGATACTTTATACATTTAATAAGCAAATATTTAAATTATTTCTTATAAACAAGTAGTTTCAATTCTCGTCTCAATAATTTGGATAAACTACTATCCATTATTAAATTCATTTGTGCGAAAGACATATTTGGTCAGTAAAAACAAAGAATTGTGATTGATTTCACGAAATATTCGAACCATGTTGGAGATACCCACTTAGAATTACAGAACCATTCAAAGGTACTTTATAAAAATCTGAATTGACTTCTACCGATTTAAGACCTTTACCCTTATTTTGTCAAATGACATTTCAGGACAACGATTTCATCGATATTTTATTTTGATTATACTATTTGTTTGTGTGTTTAGATTTTCAATAGATTACTTGGAACCGAACACCTGGAGATTGGTGCTACGTGATGCTGTTTCGTCAGACTCAGGCACGTATGAGTGCCAACTCAGCACCCATCCACCCATCATATCAAGACATCACCTTTACGTCCATGGTAAGTTATTTACCAATTGTTACAAAATCAACAAGTAAATATTTCAATATTTTTACACTTTTTTGCTATACGTTATCTCACAACAATTTGAATGGTCCTAAATTTCTGAAGCCAGTGAGACTATGACACGTTGTATGATTGAAGGGAGTGATTCAGATCTAGTTAGCAAAGAAATACGGCTAAAGCTATTTCATGTGACGTTTCCATCACTCAGATACTGTCAGTATCTCATCCTACTGTAGTAGCCATAATCCCACTGGATCCGTGCAGTTGGGACTTTTTTTGGTTTCCACAAAAAACTTATAAACCCCTAAGTCATCTAAATTATTCTTTGAAAACACGCTACTTTATATGGCGTAGGTAATAAAAATAAAATCAATTTGTTTTTCATTGTTAGTACCAACGTGGAAATGAATATAAATATATACTCTATATGTAAGTGGTCTTACCACAGTTAGATAATACTTTCAGAAGGCGAAACAGCTGTCATATGTAGAGATAATTACACAGCAGAAATATTCTATAAATAATCTGTTTTTTTGTTACTTGAATTATTGAATACATAAAAGAAAAACTTTAAATTAAAATGGAGTTTTACAAATTAAACAATAAAATTTGCGTTCATTTATAATATTTACTCTCTCTCTCTCTCTTTCCACGTAAACATAAAAAATATTAAACTATTTATAGATTTATTATATTTATAGATATATTATGTCAATTGTAGGTATGCTGATGCTTAAGATTATTCAAGTAAGTATTTACGTAAAGAATATTCTGAAAGGAGAGATTTTCTGGTTTAACATAAATAAGCTTACAAGAATATCACCGACAGAAAGCTTATCTTTACGTTCTGGTAAAACTTAAAAAGGCTTTAAAAAATTTGATACGAAACATTATGAAACGAAACAGTTATAACAACAAGAATTGGATAATTAAGGAAGCTAACCATACTTTATAATATATAAACCTATTAAAAGTACTTACAGTTCTTTGATGTTTTCCCTGAAGAAGACACGGTTGTGCCGCAATCCGTTGACATGTTGATATAAATATTGGTATAAATTCTATGTAGAAAACGTATTATAAGTTTCTAGATAAGGGTTCACTTCTCCAAAAGTCCCTCCGCACAGAATTCCCAAAGACGATTTACTCCTTGAGAGAAAATATTTCCCTCTGAGCCTCCAGTGTGGAGTACATATTATATTATGTACATGATATGATATGTATGTAAATATATTTTTATCTTTTCAGGGAAACTCGAACCAACTTGTAGAGTTCGCCATACCCACTGAAAGAACACTAAAGTGGCCAGTTCTGACACGTAGATTTTTCATTCCGACGATACTCAAAAAAAAGTCGATACGATAGAGCCACGGGTAGTAGCCATGCACCCTCATGTAAAGAAACTCTAAGGATTTTTTTCTGAACTCTTCAATATGAGAGAATGCTTTAACTGGTGTGGACTCCAAATTACCGACCCACTTTCAAGTCTCCTCCTTACTAAGAAATTAAATAAAAATATGAGACTTAATTAGTAAAACCTCAATTGTAATATTTACACAGTGAAGACAATATTAGCGATTCTCAACGGAAAAATTGAAACAGAAAAGTTACGGCCGCATCTAGGAATCAAACAAAGGACCTTAACCTTGCCGAGGTTTTATTCATTAATACTAAAAACAAACATATCCATCTTAGACTTGCCGAAAACTCAATAGATGTCACTCATTAAAATAAAAATGGATTTATTTATATAAGTATCTAGATTGCGTTTAGTTCGAGAAGAATCTTGCGACAATCCAAAAAAAAGCAAATAGAAAAAAAATCAAAAGTTTTTAGTGAACAATTCTATCAATGTCTGACTGGAGTTGGTTGCAATTTTTAAAGTTAGTATTTCTAAGAAAGGTTTAAGGTAATCAGAGGTTAAAAAGAAGAAACCTTTAGTACAGAATTACTTCTGAAATATCGTTAATAAAAATGGAAAAGAGGAGTGGACCTAAATAAGAACCCATTAATTTTATATGATCAGTTAACTCCTAAACGTCTAAAATTTATAGATTAGAATAGTCCATGAGAAACAAACTGTTTCCTGTCTGCGAGAACAAAAAAGGAGAGTAGTCTCATGGAGAATCCACTTGTAGCCAGTTTATTGAGTAAGACAAATGATTATCGGCTTATATATTATTTTCCTCACATATATTATTTTTATTGTTTCGCAGCTCCAGAGTTGGGCATTCTCGAGGGGGTGGCGGACAAGTACTACGAGATGAACTCAACGCTGGCGCTGGGGTGTCGCGTGAGGCACCTGGTCGCCACCACCGTCAGTTGGCTGCACAAGGACAGGGTACTCAACGATGACACCGAGAGAGGAGGAATCAGGTAAAACCAAAAATCCAGGTTCCTTAGCATGAAAGACAGCATTAATGCGATAAAAGTCCATAATCAACAACACGAGCACGACTATTAAAAGTTGACACCGACTGTAACTATATCATTATTTTACTGTTATAGTTAGAGGCACGAGACATAAATGGCTCCATTGTAGATAGATCTTAGAGATATGTATTGTTATATAGCAACAATAAAACGCTCTTCTTTACGGCCTACGGCAATAATAACATCCAATATTCAGTGAGGTTATTTCGCAGGTTATGCGCAGTTTGAAATCCCAGCTGTTGGCTGTTGGCCTTTGGCCCGGGACCGCCTGTTCCCGGGCGTCAATCCCTTCTTTACCGGCCGATACGCACATTAGCTGGAGTAGTTTCCCTATTGGCTGACAGAGCGCACCTCTGGTCACATAAGATCGAACCAAACTACTGTAGCGCCAATATTAAAATAAGCCGCTAACAGTATATACTTATCTGACAGATGTCAGTAGTAGGTACAAGGAATCGGTCCTATGCAAGTGGATTATTTATGGTTCTACGGTTTCACAACCATGGTGCGCAAGCAGTTAGGTTTCTAGCCACAGAGCGACTTTGAGATCTTGAGAAGACGCTGTCCTCCAGGCCGTCATATGCACACGTTTCTAATTATTTTAAGTTTCAGATTTAAGATTAGTTTCTGAAGAGTTTTAAGTCATAATGACAAAGTGTTTTGTTGTAAAGGCGTTATTATTTATCAAGAATCAATCAAGAGCCATACCGAGCCCGTTCGCTCCTTAGATAAGCTTATTTACATTTTAAAGATCACTGCAAAATTTTTGTGGGTATATCAACTTACAAAGACTACTTTTTGCTCAATACTGGCAGATCTGAATCTATATATATAAAATATCACGGCTAATGGTTAACGACCATTAAAAAAAAACAACAATTAAAAATGTTTAAAATAATAAGACAAATCGAATTTTATAATGCATAATAAATTTGACTCTTACAAATAGTTAGATACATGTCGTTATCGTTCTTTCACATTTAACACGCATCTTACACTTTTAAATTTCGTCAGCCTTTTTCCGGTCATTGATTAATTTATCGATCATTAGTCATGCTAGGGATATTGTTAAGATTTATTTGGGCTTGATGAAGTCTTCAATTTCAGACGCATGGTTTTTTTTGTTTTTACTGCACAAAACTGCATTTCACTTTATTTAATATTACAAAGAGTTAAATTATTCCCGACCCGGACAAAACACTTTTACTAATGGTCTGTAGACCATAATGACTGCTTTTTACTATTTCTTAGGAGAGAAGAAGGAGGAATCCAGTCGGCGAGGCTTTTATAATCTAACCAAGTAAAACACATTGACAAGCTAATTGTAAACAAACACTGTCAAAGAAAAGCCAATTGATAAGCAGTGGCGGTTCGTGACTTTTAGGTTACTAGAGTGCTAATATTACAAAAAATGGCATTATTGATGTTGTTGTAGCTGAAAACGATTTTTAATTTTTTTTTCGAAAAATTAATTTTTTGTATTAAGATTTTCAGGAATTCCGTGCGGCGCACGGCTATACTGAAATTTCCTGAAAATCTTCATACAAAAAATCGATTTTCTAAAAAAAATAAATAATCGTTTTCAGCTATAACAACATCAGAAATGCCATTTTTGAATATTAGCACTCTACTACACCCAAAAGTCACGAGCCGCCACTGTTGATAAGGCAAAACATCTGTTTTATCTGTTAGCCCTAGTTTTACCTCTGACCGCTAGGTGCTATGCAGGAGCCTGTAAAGTAACTGGTGGTGAACTTTGCTAATGGTTCATACATTTTTAACAGATATCGATAAACAAATATCGAAAGCTATTTTTATACTACCGATATTGCTTCATTATAGTTATTCTAGGCCCCCTGTAGTACAAACTTCTCAGTCAGCAGAAAGGAGCGTCGTTACTGTCTGTTGACTGAAATACCAGGACCGGCCTTGCACCAAACGGCGCCTTGCGCTTGTAAAAACCTCAACTATTGTCATCGCCCATTTGAGGAATGTGGAGATCCGCAAAGAGTGCAAGGCCGATGTAAGCATAATGAGTAAGATTAAGAAAGGGACGCTTACATGGTAAGGAGAATATGTGATGCGAATGTGAATGGTAGCAGAAGTCGGTGACGCCCGAGGAAGACGTGGCACGATCAAGTGAATCAGATACTTGAGTCGGGCTATGCCAAGAGTCAGAATAATAGAAGAGTATGTATGAATCTGAATGAGGCAAGAAGTGTTTGCGAAGACCGAGTTGTTTGGCAGTCCGTCTTCTCTGCCTACCCCTGCGGGGAAACGGCGGGATGGTTAGTTAGCCTTGGCTCCTTGGATCAGGCGTATTTCCAAGTCGGCGCCCGGAGCGAAATGTTGCAATTGCGCCTATACAGGGCCGGCCTTGTGAAAGTTCATTATTAATTTCCCCTTTTTGCGCCTGCACCGAAAAGTGTGCGTATGTGAATTTCTACATTTTGGAAATATTTTGTTTGGCTTTTTGTAAGACATTTTTTTACAATTGTGCATTTCTGCAGTGATAATTTTAATATTAACTTTTAGTAAAGCGAACTAAACAAATTAATTCATATAAGAGAACAACGACGCATTGTTTATTATCTTCGTAATATGACGAATCCTTCTCGACACCTCATATCAAGACGATATTAGAAACATTAATCTTACTCACAAACTAATGCAATCTAATATTGTTTACTTAATAAGATGCTTGATTAAAAAAGTGCCCACTGCAATAAATAAGTTTGAAATGGTTTCAAATTTAAATTAAAGCTGGATTGTGAGGAAAACAAAGTTTCTGGGAAATGGTGTAATTGTATTTGCAAACTTTGGTCAGAGTTTTAATATTCCCTTGATTAATTTTAAGTAAGCAAACTGCTGTTTTGTATGAAAAACCAAGTTTTATTAATTGTAAAACAGACTTTGTTTACGAAAGTTTTAAGCTCGGAAGCAAATTGAATAATCGGTTAGTTTTGGTTACGTGTGGTTTGCTTAAAATTTTGAAAGCAATCAACGCCAGCAGTCCGCAACGGAATTCTAATACTAACTGTGTGGGTCTCTGGTATGAACGCCTTTAAATTATCAATATTGACACGTTAAAGGTTCGTAACAATAATATCGTGAATTAGTCGTCCATAACATTTGACAATGCCATCGACCAAAATGTTATTTGTTTATCGAGCCAGTTAGCTCACTATACAGGGTGTCCGGAGGTAAAGTGCAGTAACTTCGTGGGGGGATTCTACATGATCGTAGGAGTAAAAAAGATAAATAACTTTTTCCGAAATTCCAATTTTTTATTTTTCATACAAAAAGACATACCTGCTAAAAAGCCATAGTGTAGGTGCAAACTTACCCGATAAATTCGCAAGTGTGAACGTGGCAACGTTGCATATTTGTGAGTGGCGCGTATCCATGGAAACCGCATGTGAATTGTAAACAATAACAACACAGAGTTCGCCGTATGTTTTGATATTTTACCAAATTCAAAAAGAGAACTGCACTAAAATCACGTTACACTTTTTATTATAAAAAATATTAATAACTCATTGAACACTTAACTAATTTCATCGCTTTTTACTAATAGGCCACTTGCATCATATTTTTTATTTTTTTTTTCCGGTTAAGGAAAATATTCTAAGACATTCTGTATTATTATTATTTTTTTAATCGTATTTTTGAAACCCTGGGGATTTTTTGAAAATTTCTATCCGAAAAATCAGACCTTTTTTTATAAACCGGAAAGACGGGACATAATTTTATAGGTGAGAAAAAACAATGATTACATAGCCGAAAATCATTTTAAAAAAAAAGAACGTTTTCCACACGAATGACACAGCAGAATAACGAGGCATACCAAAAATATTACATCTCATAAATATTTTTTTCCTTGATCCATCTTATTGATCATAAATCATTATAATGTACAACGCCTATATTAATAAATCCAATGTAATATACTTGTACTTGTAAATTATAATAATAATAAGAATATTATAAAATTTGATTTTGATAAAATCAGCACCATAACCATTATACCTCTAAAACACGTACCGACATCTAAATTGTACGGGGTTCTCTTCACATCTGTCAAAAATTCAAACCAAATGAAAAGTTCGCAGAGAACAAACAATAAATCTAGTGAACGAATTCAAAAATTCTTAGATAAATTAAATTTTCAAAGTTGTTTACTCCGCCCGTCAAATTTTGTGACACATTACATTCAAAGCACGATTTACTAATAGCGGGGGGTGCAGGAGGGGGTGCGGGGGACAGTTTACCAGCTGATCGACTGAATTCGGGTGCCGGGGGTAGCGAGGATTAGTTACCGGGGGGGCGCGGGATGTAGATTTGGCAACGACGAAAAAAATGCCGTCTAGGCACGTCGGAGAAATTTTTCGTTATTAGCTTAAAAGTACATCTAAAAGTTGGAATTTCAGAAAAAGTTATTTATCTTTTTTACTCCTACGATCACGTAGAATCACCTCCCGAAGTTACTGCACTTTACCACCGGACACCCTGTATAAGTTTGCCTACAAGTCGACTAACATCTTTATCGAGATATGAGAGTAAATAATGAAATTAGTCGAGTAAGAACCAAAATGTAATGAATTTAGTAGATACGGATTCAAGAGCATAATATAATATGTGGAGATCCATTAAATGAAAGGTCCGAAAAGAATTCTAACAATAGGTAATTAATGAAGTTACGAAAGATACGATAATGCGATTTGTATTCGTATGGAGGATAAATGAAGAAAGGAATATCAGAAGCCTCGAAGATGAAGGTCATGTCAAGATTCAGAATAATAGACATTACAAAATATTATATATGAATGTGGATGAAGCAAGAAGCGTGAGCCAGGATACTGATTAATGGTGTTAAATCCTTCTTAATTAAATCTTCATACCTTTGGTGTAACTTTGATGGCCGGTTTGTGAATTAGATTTTTTAATAAAAATAATAACGCGAGGGGGTGAGCTTTATTTAAAGAATACATGAGTTTCTAAAACTGTTTAAAAATTAAAAATTTCACTAAATTCAAATGTAACCGTAAACATGTACTCTCCTAGATAAAAGTACCCACCACGATTGAACAGCGTTAAAAACTTTGACTTTTGAAATTGGTATAAATTTGCGTACATTTATTACTTTTCAATTTAATTTTTATTTCTATTATGTTTTATATAATAATATGTATACTATTTTTTCAATAAAATGTCCTTTTCCCTTGCGTTTTATTATTTGTTTCCATATAATATTATTTTACAAGTTCTGACATTATAATCTGAATCATGTATGACTACTTTGAGAAAAAATGTAATTTTATAAATTTATAAATAATGTCGTAAAAACATAATATTTCACCATAAATGCACTTTAACCCTTGTAATGCCAGCGAATCCGTGGCGGATTTGTTAGGAACTCGCCGCACTTGCCTCAATTTTATGATATTTTGAACCTTCTAAAGTGCTCATTGCATACTAAGATATTTGTTTTGGCCAAAATGACAAAATGTATCTAACTATAATTTTAACTTGCAAAACATTGTTTTTTTTCTGTGAAAAGCGTGTCGCAAATTTTATTTCAAAATTTTCATTTTCAAAAGTCATAGTGCGGTTAATATTTTAGTAAAGCCTCAAAATAATTTATATTTTGTAAATATTTAATATATATAAAGCCTCAAGATACTAACAATTAAAAAAAATGTCCATAATCAAACTAACTGTCAATATTACAAAAAAATACTCGCTCTTACGCAACAAAATTTGGAATATTGTTATAAATTTTAAAGATGTCTATAAAAATATCTCATGTCTATTCTCAATGTCTTACAAATACGCATGTAGTTTTGAATATCCACAAAATATAAAAAATAATAATTCTATAGTCTATACATTAAAAAACCGACAAATCTTTCATCATTCTACATACTTTAAAGTCAGGATATATGTATTTAAAACCAAAAAATTTAAATCATTCTCTATATTGAAGATAAAAAACCTAAATATTTTCTTAATGATAAAACATCTCTACATACTACACTTTTATATTTATTTTTACAATACATTACATCTACGTTCTACATTTGTATACTCCTACCAGAAAATAGATAATACAACAACAATCCACAACTACGTTTATCGAACGCTAGTAAATTATAGAATACTAAAGTCTAATTATAGATATATTAATTTGTCAAAATTATTATTATATACATTACTAACCCATATATCATGCTGCCAATATTCTATATGCAATAAATCTCTACACTATATGTTCACTTGCACTATTGATATATTCTTACACAAGCTATTTTTTTTGTAATTATTATAAAAAGAATAACTAATCAAATTAATTTTTGCTGTCAATTAAACAAACACTCACTATGTCTCCGAGTATTATCTAAACATAAAATAAATCTTATAGAAAAAATCAAAACCTACAATTTTAGATATGAACTGAAATCGAGCAAGAATAGTGTTACACTAATTATGAGCATTATTACTTATTCATTTCCTCGTAGAATTATATATACATATTTTATCACACCTAAATAAATGCAATGGAAAATTTTAACTTAAGCGAAATTGATAAAAATCTAAATATAGAAGAATACGTAGGTGAAACAGCTAGTGAATGCAATAGGATCTATGACAATATAATACATAGACTAACAATCTTGCACCTAAACATTAGAAGTATAAATAAAAACATGGATGAACTTCTGGTATCCCTAAATACATTATGTTTACAGCCAGATTTCATAATACTATCCGAGGCGCACATACATGCAAGCATAAAAATACCAATCATCCCAAACTACAAAAATTACAATACAAATTATCAGATTAATAAAAATAGTGGAATTGTAGTATACGCTAAAGAAAAATTTACTGATGTCAATATTACCGAAATACACATATGCAAAGCAAACTGTTTGTCATTAAATTTTGTTTTAAATAATATGCCATTCAATATAATCGCAATATATCGAACACACAGCTCTGATGTGTCTTTATTTATAGAAGAATTAAAAAAAAATACTATGTAACAAAAACCATCTAAATTGTATCGTAATAGGTGATTTAAATATTAATATTGGTTCAAATAACCACTGTAAAAATAAAATAGATTATATAAATGCTATGAGTGAAATGAACTTTATATCATGTGTAAATAATTACACAAGAGAATTTGCAAACCAATCGCCATCATGCCTGGACCACATATGGAGCAATATTAAACACACAGAAAAAATTAAATCTATTATATGGAAAAATGATATTACAGATCACCATACAAATATTTGTATTTATGATTTAAATAAAAACTTAGGATTAAATGACTCTAGAAAAAATATTAACATAATTTCCAAATTGAACAATGTAAAATTAAATAATTAATTAAGTAACGAATCTTGGTCCTCAATACTAAATTGTCAAAACCCAGACATGTGCGCAAACTTCTTTGAAGAAACTTTAAATGCTCATATCGCAGACTGTACAACCTTTGTAAATAATCAACCTAGTTCTAAATTAAGGAAAATCAAACCATGGATTACGCAAGGATTACTCATATCTATCCGGAAAAAAGAAAAACTTTTCATAGATACAAAAAAAAACCCTACCAATAGCCAAGTAAAAAACGATTACAAAATATTCCGGAACAAACTCATTAAAATTATCAAAGACACAAAAGAAAAATATTACAGGGAAAAAATAATCTTCACAAAGGAAAACCCTAAAAAAACATGGAACACTTTAAATGAAATAGTGAATAAAAGTAATAAAAATAAGTCTACAATAAATGTCATAAACAATAATGGAACCAAATGTGAACCAAAAATGTGCGCAAATATTTTCAACAAATTTTTCGCTACCGTCGGTCAAAAACTTGCATATAAAATTGACCAAAATTATCAACCTGATGACATACATGAAGATAAAATAACAAATAGCAATCTTTCAATTTTTAAACCGACTACAGAAAAAAATACTGAAAACATAATACAATCATGTTTTCCATGATGCATTTTCAATTTTCAAATTTTCCATTTTCAATGCCATTATAAAAAATGGTAGTGCGCCAGAATACGACGGTATAACTACAGAAATCTTGAAAAAATACTGCAATTTTCTAACCAAACCGATTACGCATATAATTAATGTAAGTACTAAATACGGAATATTCCCGTCTAACTACAAAAAAGCCATTATAATCCCAGTATATAAATCCGGAGATTCAAAAGAAGTAAACAATTACCGCCCAATATCCTTATCATCCAACATTGCAAAAATACACGAAAAAGTAATAAAAAAACAAATTACTGATTATACAGATAACCAAAAATGTATTAACCCTAGTCAATACGGTTTCAGACATAAACTTACCACATAAGACGCAATTGCAGAATTAACTAAGCTTATTTACAAAACATTAGATAGAGGCAAAAAGTGCTTAAGTATATTCATTGACCTCCGTAAAGCTTTTGATAGTGTCTCACATTCAAAATTAATTAATAAAGTAAATAATATAGGAATTACTGGCAAAGCTAAAACATGGTTAAAAAGTTATCTCTATCAAAGAACTCAACAGGTTAAAGTAAACAACGAATTAAGTGAAATAGAAAATATAGATTTTGGAATTCCACAAGGAACTGTTTTGGGACCTTTACTATTTATATTATATGTAAATGAACTTTTTGAACTCCCAATCATTGGAAACATTATATCTTACGCAGATGATACAGTGATAACTATTGAAGGAAATTCTTGGAATGAGGTCGAAGTATCAGCTAATAATGCCATAAATATCGTTAAACTATGGTTTGACGAAAACTTATTGACACTAAATGTCGAAAAAACCCATTTTATACCTTATAGCCTAACAGGGAATATCTCAAATGTAAATCTAAACATAAAAATTCATGAAAGAAATTGCCTCCTTAGAATCGCGCCCTGTAACTTAAACTGTGTAAACATTAGTAGTAAAGAAGAAGTAAAATATCTTGGAATAATTATTGATAATAACATCAAATGGAAAAGTCAAATAAATTCCACAGTAGACAGAATGAGAAAACTGATCTAAATATTTTTTAGACTAAAAAATATTGTATCATTAAAAATACTAAAAGTTATTTATTATGCACTTGCGCACTCTGTACTACAATATGGAATCGTGGCTTGGGGGGGGTGCATATAAATCATCCCTACTCCCATTGGAAACTATTCAAAAAATATTAATAAAAATCATCTTAAAAAAGCCATATTACTACCCAACTATAAATGTTTTTCAAGATTTCCCGGTTCCCCCACTTACAAAAATTTATGACAAAATTGCACTTCTACAAATACATAAAGATTTCTTTAGTAAAAATAATTTACCACAATTGAATATTAGCAAAAGAATAATATCTGTTGGAGGACTAACCGTGCCACTAGCACGAACCACAACAGCACAGCATCACTATATATTCAAGGGTGTAAAATTATTTAATAAATTACCCCTTGATATACGATCGGAAGAAAACTACGAAAAATATTTTAAAAAAAAAAATTTAAATACTCTTGTACCACCTCATAACTTTACTTATTGTTTAGAAATATGTTTTTGCCTTTTCAATTCTTTGAATCATCTATTAACTATTATTTTTCGGAATATTTTTTATTGAGTAAAACCTCAAATTGTAATATTTAAATATTGAAGACAATATTAGTGATTCTTAAACGAAAATCTGAAACAGAAAAATCAGAAAAAGAAACGGTCACATCTGGGACCAGGTCCCACCATCTGGTCCCAGATGTGACCGTTTCTTTTTCTGATTTTTCTGTTTCAGATTTTCGTTTAAGAATCACTAATATTGTCTTCAATATTCATCTATTAACTAACCAATATTTTTATTACTTTTATTGTTATTTTTGTTAAATTACAAATATTTTTAGTTTAATTTAAACAAATGTAAAAATATTTCGTTGTCCTCTCCTAAACACAAGCAGCTGCTTTATTAGGAGAGTGATTGAAATATTGGTGTTTATATTGTCATTAAATTGTAACTTTGTTTATATATTTCAATAAAAAAAATAAAAAAAATAAAATTTTGTGAAAAACGCTTATTGACCTGGAAAATATAATAGTACTACAATATTTTTTTATAATTAAGATGTTAAAAAAAAATCTCTGAACATAAATAGCTATCCTGGGGAACCTAAATTTCATAGATATATTAGGTTTTTACGTAAAATAAATAAACTCATTATCTGGTAAGACGGTAGAATTTGCTAAAAATAAGTATTATCAGAGTATTATTGCAAGTTATTACAAAAATAGTGTCAGCAGGCGAATGGCGGGGCGCTTGGCATTTTAGCTGGTGAATTAAGGGTTAAAAGGCTTTTAACTTGAAGATCACTGAACACCGACCAAACTTTTTTGTAGTTTTGTCATTTGGTTATAGTTTCGATACCGCCCACTAGATGTCGGTAGAGTGTTGTAGATCTAAGTTATTATCATCCAACTAATTTGTTTTATGGTATTTCCTTAGATGGCCGTACATATGCCACATGACAGAGACAGCATGTCGGCATTACAGCAGATGCTAGCCGATCCCTAGGTAGCCAGCTCAGTTCCATTTGCTTCTCTTATTAGAATTGTAGCAATGCTACGAGAATATTTTGGAACAATCGCCAATGCAAAACGCATTTATCGGGAACACTATAGACGCAATGCGAGCCTTCTGCGTTCCTACCTACAGATCTGAAATGTTCTCGACGCATCGCGCGGCTATATAATGAGGCGCGTCAATATTTACTCAGTCAGTCATTAATTAGCAGTTTTACGAGTGACCAACAAGCGAGCGCTGCGTACTGAGGAGTTTCCCCCGCATCGCGCCCCGCTGTTTCTTCACCGCGCCTCTACAGGACCAGCACCTACACCCGGCTCTGCATGGACTACAAATCATTATGGACTCCTCGGGATCACATCAGCGTCCTGGCCCCGGCTATCATTCCTGGCCAGCGCTGACCTCAAGCGCCTAGACCCAGCGACCACTTCACTGGACTGCGCCTCGGCCCCGCAGCGTCGTCGCCGGCCTGCGTCTCCCGTACATCTGCCGACCAGGTCCATTGCACATTCGGCTACCTCGTTCACACTGGAATACCCGTAAGACTCCACGCCTTCATCAGTGCTGAACACATCTACGAGTCCGGTCTCCACCAACGCGGTGTTGACTCACTGACGACACTGCGCCTTGACCACGTCATTGCCGTCTACACCTGGTGTCATCCTCATCGATCCAGAGTCATCTCCTAACTGCGCAACTCTACTGACTCAAAATAAACGCTGTAACACATCTTTCATTGTCTCCTTACCAGATCCCAAAAGTATTACCCATGGTCTCTAAAAGAACGGACGTTATATCCTGTAAGATATTCATTGTAATTATCTTACGGTAATAAGGTACTCGTAATCTTTGATGAACCAAAGCATTTATTGAATACTCCCGATCTTAAAAAAAACTATTAAACAGTATACCAGTTACACTTTTCAAATTTCTGTTTCACCTAAACAATACTGCGAGTATCTATCACCCGTATATTTAGGAACCGATTCGAAACACTTTATGATGTGGGTATTTACGAAATATATTTTTTTGCACACCTCATTTTTTGTGAGAAAACACTTCAAAGACGCCTTACAAAAATAGAATTCACATTAAGCTTAAATTATACAGTTTAGTTCAATAAAAACCTACCCAGAATACTATTAGTCCAATCAAAATAGCTTGAACGATATTATTTCTCAGAAAAGACGTGCCTGACGCCTGACGCATGTTGGGCGAAATATCTTTTGGACGGAACGTCTTTTATACGTAATGAATTTTGTACGTGAGATATTTGAGAGTAATTCTTTTAAGGCGATGCACCACGTCGTGTAACATTTGGGATCGGGCCGCTAACAATAACATTCCTTATGTAGATGGCGATTAGGTTTAAATTTCCAGTTAACACCAGCCGCATGTTTTTATTTATGCTAGTAAAGAAACATAGCCAAAATGTGTTTTATTTTATTTTGCAACGTTCGGGCACAAATATTAAAATGTTTTAAAATTATTTTCTAAAGAACTAAATTTTTCACATTTTATAAAATTCAAAAAAATATTTATTGCACAAAAAGAGTACAAAGGGTATAGCATATAGGTTACATCCTATTTCTTCCAGCTTACCCAACAAATACACATTATATTACATAACCCAACAATTACATGTTAACAAATACATGTAAATAAAAAATAAAAAAACAGAGGTATTTAATTTATGTAAGGTATTCATTTAAGGTGTAGTGACATTTGTTTAAAATAAAGGTTTTTAGTGTTGATTTAAATTTAATTATGTCGGTTATTTGTTTGATGCTACGTGGAAGGTTGTTATATACTTTAATGGCCATGTAGTGTGGTCCTTTTTGAAAAATAGTTTTGTTTGCTTTTGGAATTAATAAGTTTTCTGTGAACCTTGTAGCGTGTTTATGTGTTGAGAATAAAACCTTAATCGAAAATTGATTTGTAAGTAGAAGATTTTGAACTTTAATGTCGTTTTATTGTAGACTTATCAATTTTTTTTTTCAATGGGTAATTATTCTACTCGCAGTATTTAATTTAAGCATCTAAAATATTTACAAGCGATCAAATTTTAAAACCAAAAACACAAGATTTTACATTACTACGTAATGCTTCGCCTTTATAAATTATATCGAACATATTTTGTTTAGAAGAGATTGACTATTGGATCATGAAGATATATGAAGTATGTAAGATTAATATAATTTTTTTTTTCTACAGTGTGAAGATAGAATCTGTACCTGGTGGAGCTGACAGCACTCTACAGGTGGCCAGATTGACCTCTGGCGACGCCGGGAGATACACATGTTTTATCAGGAAGGGACTGCAGGCAACTGTCAATGTTCACGTCCTCAATGGTTAGTAATCTATCCTTTAAATTAGTTTGTTTGTGTTTGTTGTCATATTTACAAATAATGTTGTCGGATCGAGCTTAACTATAAAACAGGTAATCTGTTACGTGATGATTACTTGTAACAGAAAAACTCTCAAAACTTGAGCTCTAAGTTAAATTGGAAAATATTTTTCTGTTTGAATTTTCTCGATAGGCTGCTAAGTTAATAATAATATTATGTATTTATTTCGGATCTGTCGAACTATACATTTATGTAAATAAGAGTGACTGTGTGTGTTTGATTTGTATACAAATCTACAGTTTCATTTCATATCATTTTATTTTGAAATTTTGCACACAACCTTCAACCAACTGGTCAACCTTCAAAACAACACTGTCTATATGAGATTTAGAAAAATCACCACCGCCCCCTTTTTCCATCCCTTAATGCAAAATTTGTATGCTTGGTGATGAAATTTTGCACATTTGACGTTCAGAACAAGAGGAAAATTACTTTTATAATCTGATCCTGAAAAACTGATTAACTAGAAAAACACAAACGATGAGAATATCTAATTTGTAATAAATATGAATATTATTACATTTTTTTGAGATTGCACTCCGTATTTTGATTTAAATTTCTGTACAAAAAACTCGAGAAATATGGTGCGATCTCTGTTATGATGATAATATTCGCAAAGTTTTTTTTTCATATAGAAACTTCTAGATAAACAAGTACGTTTTTTGCAAATGACATTATTTTCGTCGCGAGCTAATCAGCTTTGAAAAATCTACTCAGTTGTCGAATTGAAAAAGATTCAGTTAAAACAAATACATTATTACATTATATAAACTAAAGGCCGATTTACAAATTGATTTGTAGCAAGCGCGAGTATGTAGTGCGAGTTATTACAAGTGCAAGTTATTACAAGTGCGAGCATATAGTGCAAGTTATTACAAGTGCGAGCATATAGTGCGAGTTATTACAAGTGCGAGCATATAGTGCGAGTTATTACAAGTGCGAGCATATAGTGCGAGTTATTACAAGTGCGAGTATATAGTGCGAGTTATTACAAATTAAGTATCAATAATTTAAAGAACAGATGTATTCTTTGGATTTAGATAATAATTTAAACAAATGCTCGTAAAATTACGTCTCACTGATCATTTTATTTATAAGAAGTAAAAAATCCTGTATTCACCTTCAAAATACAATTAATTGAAAAATTGTTCCCTGTATGCTTTGATAATTTGTGTACAACAATTTATCATTTAATTGTTATCTACGTGCGCCATTACTTTCTTTATGTCGCTTGATTACACTATATTATGCACTTCAATTACTCGTAAAACTGTAATGACTGCTCCCCACCTGAATGGATGGAATACACCCACGGAATGGATTTCTCAAGTGAGATGGGTAGCACAGTTAAAAACAAATGTGGATGTGTATATATTTATTAAAAAAAGTTACGTAATAAATAAAATAAAATGTTAACAAATTATTTATGCAGTTACGAACACTAATCAGTTATTAACTAATCAAAGTTTAAATTGGCCTTAATGCATTTAGTCACAGGCGTTGGCATCGTGAATATATTTTTAAAATTTAATTAATTATAAACGTAGTTTCTTAAAGTTTTTATTTTTTATCATGCTTTGTATCCTGACAAAAAAACAAATGATTTTTGAAACATTTCGATATTTTTCATTAAATTATGGCACCGGTCGGTGGCTGAGTTGACATCGCGTTTGGGTCCCACTCGGGCGTAGTGAATTCGATTCCTCGGCTGGCTAAATCCTAAATCCATTGATGTACAGGGTGCGGCAGAGAGGACGGACGTTTTTGAGATGGGTAGTACTCTCCCTCTCCGTCTACGAGAGAGGTGAGGGGGGTGCCGCTTGACTCTTTAGTTCCTAGCATTATTACCAGTTGTCGTGATGGAGCCGTGGACGGTGGAGCACCGCGTATTCGCCTATGATTGTTTCGTCCGAAGTAATGAGTCAGTTACCGTCGTACATCGTGAGTTTCGTCGCCACTTCAACATTCATCGGAATAGAGCTGTTCCCTCTCGAAACACCATCCTTCGCTGGGTTGAATCACTTTGCAGGCATGGTGAACTGATCAACAGAAGACCAAGAGGAGCTCTGCGAACAGTTCGAACTCCTGAAAATGTTGAACGCGTTCCACAAGCCTTTCTTCGCAGTCCGACTCGATCTGCCCGGAAACATGCTGCTGCACTTTGCCTCAGTGATTGTTCGGTAAGGCGAATTTCACATATGGATCTCCGTTTTCACCCCTATGATATAGAGCGATGTTGGAGAGAGTCTACGTGAACTTCCAAGAACGCCTCCAGCTTTGCATCAACGATTTCGGCCACCACATGCCTGATGTGATTTTCCACACTTGATTGTCTCAAATGCTATTTCTTCGTGAACCTGATTCCATCAATAAATTTGTTTTTGAGTAAAAATGAACTATTTTATGATTTTTTTAAAACCGTCCGACCTCTTTGCTACACCCTGGTAATTAGTCTATGCCTCCATCACAACACAAGCAACATTTTCAGCTTACTGTAATGGTAGTAGGATATTTTCAAATATTTTCAGGTTATTCGTAAGCAGGGAATGTTTGTCTTCTTTAAAAAAAATTATTACGATACATTGAAACAATTTTTAACCTATTTCTCCTTTTTTTATTTCTCACCGTTACCGGTTTCAGCCTATCACGACCATCTTCAGACTGGCACAATTTTTCCTCAAACTGTGGTAGATTTGTGGTTAGATTTGTATACAGTGTGTCCGGGGGTAAAGTGCGCTATCTTCGGGGGGTGATAAATATTTTTTTTCGAAATTAAAAGGAAGTTTTTAGGTTAGGAAGTTGATTTGTTTGTATGGGAAAACAAACATTGGAATTAAAAAAAAAATTATATCTACCATCATGTAGAATCACCTCCCGAAGTTATTTCACTTACCCCTGGACAACATTGATTTAACAAAACTGATTCAAAATAGCATTGTAATGCACTGAACATAGATTAAGAGTTATTCTATTTTATCATTATTATGATGGAATTTCATCACGAATTAATTGTCAGTAATAAAAATATTAATATTTAAATCTTTTGTATTAATTTTTTTACTGCCTGTAAATTTGTTTGTTAGTTTGTAAGTCCTCCTTTTGGCGGTCCACACCGACGCATTTAAATGTACTATACCAATGAAATGTACTAGCCCAACGAAATTATAATTATTCTTCTGGAAGACATTACTAATGGTACATTCATTTTGTAGATGGAAATGGTGAAAATATATATGCTCACTGTCATCAGTTCAATTATAGTTAGAGACAATTAGTTTTTCCTTATTTTTTTCTCGTTTGTTGGCAAAATAATTAATTTCCAGTGTTCACAAAAGGAGAGCAGATGTATATAACAAGTAATAGTTTTTAAAGGTCCTAAAATACAAGAATTTTAGTAAAATCCTTCTTACCAAATTATTATAAGCAATAATTAGTCGCCTGAAATATCAATACAAATTGAAAATATCTCCCGAGTAAAAATAAATGCCTCGGACGGGAATTGAACCCGCACCTTCTGATGTCCGGTCAGATGCTCTGGACAACTGAGCCGCGTCGTCTTACTTCCAACACGCCAAATAATTCAATATGTACTAGTACTTCAATCAATTACGGCTTATTATATTTTTTCACCTGTAAACAACCAACTTTATTTTTGTAGTAAAGGCTTTGTTAGTGCTATATTTCTCACTAGATGGCGTCGAGACATATTATATCTTCATTTATTGGTGAAATTTTTTGACTTGTCAAATATTATTATTTTTTTAATGATAAACTAATGTTTATAAGACAAGGTTTTATGCATAGCACAGAGGATAACAAATAATATATTTTCAGATATATATCCGAGTATTTTGGATATTTCAGGCGACTAATTATTGCTTATAATAATTTGGCATCCTTTGTGCTATGCATAAAACCTTGTCTTATAATCATTATTTAACCATTGATAACTACATAAAATCCAATGCGAGCATATTTTTTGTAATAACATACAGCTAAAATACAGCAAACGTTCATCTGCAAAATGGCATTCAGTAAATCCCGGCGTTATTTTACTACGAGTTACCTATAACCCTTTATTCGTGACACTAAAATCTTCAAACGAAAAACGTTTGTCCGCATAGTTTAATGTTACTATGTAATAATTGAACATGATTTATGAGACTTTTTCTGGACTTGATGGTCCCACTGATAGTTTACGAAATATACGGATAGGTAGGATTGTGACATAAACAAAGAACGAAGCGCACATTGTTATATTTTACGTTATTGTATTATGTATAATTAAAAGAAAACGAATAATATATTATTCAATATTAATATATTATTTTTCTTTGTTGTAATATTAATATTAAATTATAATATGTAAATGAAATCCTCAGCACGGGAGATCCCAGTGAGGATATCATTATCTCTATATGTTACTAAGAAAAGAAGACAATAAATCTTTATTATTATTATTATGAAAGAGCCCCGTTAATTAATCTTAAATACATCTATTTAAATTTGCAGTTTGTTTTCGGTAGTTGATAAATGCAAATCTAGGAAGCGGAAATTAACCCACTTCCCGACATCCGATCGAGCTGAAGCTCGGCAAATAGACTCGTTGTTGATGACAATGCGTTATGTTGTGGGCGCATTTTTAGTATATGTTTTACTGCTAGCGCAGACCCATTAAAAATCACGGGATATTATAATTGTAGGAATTGTCAAGCCTAAAGTTTATTTAAATAACACATCAGAACAATTAATAAAAAAAATCACCGAAACTTACTAATTCATTAGTAGGTAGATACTTATCAATTAGTTCCAATTTTCAAAATGAAGCTTAAATTCAAAACAAATCCGAGTTCATTTGAAATAGTTTTACAATCACAGACACACACACAACCGTATTAGTATTTTTATTACTAACTAACGCAGACCCGTGAAAAATCACGGAATATTACAATTTGTAAAAATATTTAAAAATGGCCTTGACCGCCGAAACAGCTGTCACATTAATTATAAACTAAAGTACTTCAGGAACCTAATAATAACATTATGAAATTTGATTTACAATAAATTTAAAAATATTTATATATGATTTATGGTAGGATTTATGATCACGTGTTAGCTTGAAAGCGCAAGACACTTGAAAAATCATGAAATCTGACTTTGATTGTCAAAATAAGAAATTTAAAAAAAATCATTTATTTATATTAATTTAATTTTAAATTACATACTTTTTATTTTACTATTTTACCTATATTTTATTTTATTGTATATTTTATATTATTTAATTTAAATTTTTGTTGTATTCAAAATACAGAAAAAGGTTTATAATTATAATATAATAGGTTGGTAGATGATCGTTTTCCAGAATTCTTAATAGAATCAGTTCCAATTTTTAAAAAAACATTAAAATTCATAACAAATTCATTGAACTAGCGTTATACAACAGACAGACCCACAACCGAAATGAGTATATATGTTTACTGCAAAATAACTCATTCCTACTGTCCTAACCTGTGGGTTAACTTGACTTGGTGAATTTTAAGTTTTTGCAGACCTAGAACCTAGAGGAAGGGAAAACCCTGGCCATTCAGATTAGTCTGTAAATCCGAAAGAAGTCTTTTGCGAGAAAAAATTTGAATTCGATTACTGAACTCTCACTAAAAATATGCAAAGAATAATATTTAATTATAAGCAATAATTAATCATCCGAAATACTAATATAGATTGAAAATATCTCCCGAGTAAATATAAATGCCGCCAACGGGAATAGTATATGAATAGTAATTAATAGTAGGGAATAGAATAGGGAATAGTATTTCGGATGACTAATTATTGCTTATAATTATTTGTTATCCTTTATGCTATGCATAAAAACCTTGTCTTATAAACGTTAGTTTATAATTAAAAAAATAATAATATTTGATAAGTCAAAATTATTTCACCAACAAATGAAGATATCATATGTCTCGACGCCATCTAGTGAGAAATTTAGCACTAACAAAGCCTTTCCTACAAAAAAAATAAAGTTAGTTGTTTACAGGTGAAAAAATATAATAAGCAGTAATTTTTGATTGAGGTACTAGTACATATTGAATTATTTGGCGAGTTGGAAATAAGCCGACATAGCTCAGTGGATACAGAGCACCTGACTGGTTATCAGATGGCACTGGTTCAATCCCCGTTGGCTGCATTTATTTTTACTCGGGAGATATTTTCAATTTGTATTAGTATTTCGGGTGACTAATTATTGCTTATAATTATTTGTTATCCTTTACGCTATGCATAAAAACCTTGTCTTATAAACGTTAGTTTATCATTAAAAAAATAATAATATCTTTGTCAAAACACATTAATAATATCATTGAAGAAGAAGATAGTACTAACAAATCTAAACGAAACGATAAGAATGTAAAATCCAAAATTTCCCCGATAACCGTGCTATAACCTCTAACCATTACCAAAAAAAGTTTCGAATTACAAGTTATACAAAATAGAGCAGTACGGAATATATATAATCTAGCATGGGATACACATTTCAAAGCTATATACTCACAGACACAAATACTTCCTTTTACGATTCTGCCAAAGTATAACATCACAACTGCCATTCTACAAATACTTCAACACTCCTCACACACCAACACTAAACCAGTCTTTAATTCTGACATACACCAGCACAAAACACGATCACAAAATCAAACACACTTATCGTCATCTACTTACACGACTAAATTTGGAATTAACTCCTTACAATACATTGCACATAAGCAATATAACGCATTACCTAGTAATCTAAAACTTCCAGCAACGAACAAAAAAACATTTGCAAAAGCTCTTAAGAGCTATTTCCTCAGCAGTTTTATTAATGACTGACATATTCTTTCTTTGGAACTCCAAAATAACTTCTGCGTTTATTTATTTTAATGTATTTATGTTGTATTGTCTTTAATCTAATGTTGTCTTTCCCGAAATGAGTTTTGTAAAATCACTGGTAATAATACATTATAAATTTGTTATCATTTTGTAATATAAGTTGTAATAAATAAACAAACATGAAACAGAACGAAACCCAGAAAATAATAAGACACGGTCTCAACTGAGAATCGAACCCATTATCTCTATCTTACATGGACAATTTCTTTATCCAGTTGACCAATGGGACCTAATTATTATGGATAATATTTTTCATTCTCATATTTCAAATTCAGAATCAACAATTTTTTTTGCAATTAAAATTTGAAATATTAGATCCACAAATGTGAAATGTAATAATTTAATCGCAATGGTCGGCTCAATTAAAAAAAAAATAACGTATTAAAAAATCTTGATGAAATTTACGATTTTTTAATATAATTCACTCAAATTACCATGTATAATGTGATATTAGAACGGGGTACCCCACTAAGGTCACATTCTTTTCAACAAATGTAAAAAAAATAAAAAATCATTTTTGTTTTATTTTCTGTGTCTTTTCTATTTCGTTTTTCATTTAGATTTTTAAGTATTATCTTCATCTTCAAAGATATATTATATTGAGGGGTATAACTTTCAAAAGTTTTTCCAATGGAAATAGGTCACTAATATTTCAATGCTTTTTTTCCAGGAAGTTTAGCTGAACTGCAGCAAACATCCGGTGCTGATGACCTTACTTCATCACTGGTGGACTTCCTCATCAGAGTCATCATATCATCACTCTGCTTATCGCTCAACCAATTACTGTGCTGTGTGTGGCGATCATAGATAACAGAAATATAGGGAGATTGTCTCCGAGCTACAGCCAAACTGCATGGACCATCAAAGCGGCGGAGCCAATAAAAGTTGTGCGTTTGGTCTGCATGTACATAATTACGATTTGCAGTAGATATGTGAACTATGTTGGCAAATAATGGTTTATGGCCAATCTCCGTTGTTACAGTGGAAAATAAAATACTTTAATATCAAACTGAGGTGCTAAATGTGTCATGTTTTTAATATTAATACGTATGATAAACTACTGTATAGTCTCGTATTAAGATACTTTGTTTTATAAGTATGCATGAAAAACTATGAGATAATAATGTAGAAAGACATCCCTAAAATAAATTTTAAAGCATAATACTGTTTGTTTTCATTATACACGGTGTCTGGAAACTCGCAAAATAAGCGGGAAATTAATAAATCTACATCACATACAAAACCCAAAAAAAAATATATATATATATTTTTATTTTTTATTAATAATTTTCTTTTGTTACATGCATAAAAATATAATTAAAAAAATGAAGTATTACAAAAACAAGTATTACATTATTAAAATTATTTTAGTATTACAAAAAGCATTTCATTCACAGATAAAGAAGGTACTATAAAAAATAAAAAAGGTAGCTTTAAGATAAGAAAAATAAAATGATACAATTAAATAAAAAATATAATAGAATAGTATGGATATATACCAAAAAAAATCCCACATAGGCATCGCCAGTTCGTGGGTATACTTATTTTGTTTAGTGCAGTTTATAAAACAAATAATTCCGTTTTTACAAAATTATAATAAGAAAAAAAGGTTAAAAAATAGAAAAATTAAGGATTTGTAAATTTACAAAAGGTAGGATGTTATAGCAGGTAAGTATTTGTGTCAATGGTAGTGATCCAAGTCTTTATTACATTTTTGTATATGCTGTAAGACGATATATTTTTAGATCTAATTTCTATAGTCTTATAGAGTGCATTGTAGATTTTTGGGGCAGTGAAAAAAGTATATATTCTTTCGATTTGAACATTCCGTAATTTTTCCTTTTTTACGGCAACTAACAGTTAAAAGATTTTTGAGCCGGATCCCTTTTTTACGGACCGTTTTTTTTTATTCAAGTTTAACCATAAAAAAAATGAAAAATTATGATTTTATTTACCCAAAAATGAAACCTCAAATCTAAAAAAGTTGTACCCGAAGATCAACTCCAATGTGATGAAAATTCACCAGTTTTCGGCTTATACTAAGAGTCTTCGGACACTGCGTATTTCTCCCCGTTTCCCCGCAGCAGTAGGTTTATAGGTTGGAACGACAAACAACTATGATTCACTGAGTCACTCATTTCTAGCTTTACCTCAAACAGACTTTTCTGTTAACACGACTGTTGACAGAACCCACCTCAAGTATCGGTTCACTTAATCGTGACATTACTCTCAGGAGAATGTATTACTTCTTTTAAAAAATCATGAATGATGAATGAAAATAATTTTGTTAACTTAAACATTTTACTGAAAGGTTTTTTAAAAATATTTACTACCCAAAAAGGTCCTATTTTAAGTTGAAAAGATTTTGAATAGACAACCACTTACTCAAACGACCCTTCATAGAAATGTAGGGTCCTTTTGGTGTATCTGCCTAATAGGCAAAGCCTATAGAATTTTCAAAGCACCATCCATTGAGATAACGGTGTGATAAAGGTGTTAGGGTAATTCTACCCTAAAAATATATAAAGTCATGAAAAGTGGGTTAAGTTAATAAGAAGTTTATCTTCATCACTTTTCATGACTTTATATCACTTTTAATTTTTTCATGTATAAATGCGGTGCGGTACGAACCACTGAACATGGTTCCTCACCCCATTCACTAACTCACTAGCATACCTTCCTCTCCCCATCTCCTTCCCCTCCTCATGACCTTCACCCACACAACTGACACAACATACCCCATTTTACCATATGCCATAGTTTCAATGGCTGCAGAAGGTTGGGAGCAGTTGAGACTATTGTGCGGTATTCACATTAAAAAAATGTGGTCTAAGAATGCGGCGTCACCTGAGGCCCTAGACTTTCTCACGCACCTAGATTTTTCCTTCTGACCCCCATACGAAAGAAGAAAACTTTTCAAAAGTGTGTAGAATTGCTACACTCCTATGTTGTCATGGAACTCAAAGAACGCGTTCTAACTTTACGTCTGTTTTACGCGATAAGATGAGTCAAATACTTTTTTCTAGATATTCTGAATTACCAGACCAGAGGTGGCCAACAAACTCAACAGGAGTATACACAAATATTTACATGCGCATGATGAAAAAACAACCCAAAAGGAAATAGAAATCTTAAATAAGTGCAATGTAATATATGTATATTCCTTCAGTACAACTTCACCGCATCTAATAATATATTGGAGGATTTACTTCCTAAAACAAGCTTAAGCGTCGGAAAATCCGTGATCATGTTAAACCCCTAAGCCAGGTTTAGAGCGGGCTTTGTTTATTTTGCATCAAGTTTGCCTCAACTTGTAAGACGGCCGATTAAGATCGTTATAATAAAATAAACTGTGTACCCGGAGATTGTTTATGAATACGCTACAACTAGGGGAATGTTTTTAAGTCACCCTTAAGTAGAAATAATAACATAAAATGGAAATTTTGTTTATGTTCGGTAGAGAAATACGCAAAAAACTCTGTTATTTAAAATGCACGTAATACCGCATCTCTACTTTATCCCATTTTTGGGAAATTTTATGAGGCTGAAGAAAAGTGGAGAAGAGGGAAAAGATCACACGGAGAAAAGCATACCAATTTCCTGATGAAATATTAGTCATCCAGATTATATCGAAATACGTATTCACGCGCATAATGCTGATACTACATGGTATAATACTGCGGTTGGTTGATGCTGAGCGGAACAAAAATGCTAGATGTTCATTTGGAAACACAATATTACTAAAACTATGACATAAACGTGTTTCCGTTTAACATACTACTGAACAAACCGTTCCTTCTTAAATGGTGCTAAAAGTATGAGCGCCGTGCATGGTACGGTAAAATTTGCAAAATAATGCACATACCTTACTAAGGTTATGATTGTTCATAGCAAATATGCAAAATAATATTAAAATTGTGGTTCAAAATCGAAAACAAAATGCTACGAACTTAGCACAGTCGCTCTCTAAGTTACGTGATATTCAAAACGAACTACTGTTGAACACTGAATACAGAAACAAGTCGCTCTGCATCTGTTACGCACACAAGTATAGACACATATTTGTATGCCTTATTAACGTATACAAATAACGCCTAACCACTGGATTGCTTTTGGTAATATAAATGCGCCAATTTAAAGGCCTCCGTTTGCTTTATTGAAAAGAATTGCAAATTATCTCGTGATTCGGAAAAACAAATTTTTAAAATTTTGGCAATTCCCGCATCTATTATTTTGCACTATCGCACCTTTTTAAAGATTATTTTATATTAAAATCTCGTTGTCGAGTACAAAGAACTCTATCAACAATCTTGGTGGCTGTCACGCTAACACACGCCAGCACATATGCATCGCGAAAATTGGATGATATTATTCTAAAAAAATTACAGCAGCTAATATGCCAAATTAATCTCAGTCCTGTCCAATTAGGATTTGGAATACGCGTTAGCGCCGTTAGCGGTGCTCACTTACTTTAGACAGTCTCAGAATAAGATTAAATCGTCAGGCAAAACATTTTTTTTTATGTTTTAAAAGTCCTCAAGCGTTTCCATATTCAGTCCAATCCAATCCAAAAACAAAAAATGCAAAAAAGAAGAAGAAGAGAAAATTGAAATATTTTTAAAACTTTGTTTATTATGGGTTGATTTTTTTCGGAATGGCAAACATTCTCGGGTTACGAATAACCTGATATTTTTTTAATATCCTACCACCATCAAACTAAACAGAAAATAATATTGCTTTTGTCGTGTTGGAGGAATGAAACTCACGACGCCACGTCTTTACGAGAAGCAGGCGCGATGCTTGCTCAGCCGCTGACTGATTGTTAGATTAATATCTTCATGTGGGTGCTATGACGTTTATTTAACTCCACAAAAGAGGTATCACACTTCTTTCATATTTGGCAGTGCTGTATAGAAAGTATTTTCCTAATGGAAAACTGGGTCTTGGAGAGAACTTTGTTATTAGAGGAAGGAAACTTGACTCGTTTGGCTGCTTGTCTCTCGGTGCCAATGCGCAAAGGGATCGATTCAAGCTAGTTCCTTTAAGAAACTTCAATTGAAATACCACTGTAAAAAACATTGCATGCCCATCTAATCTATTGTGATAGGACTTTTTTTACGTTTCCCGTGTCAAGAAGAATTTCAGGTAACTAAGTGAACCAAACCAGGGGTGGCTTCCAAACATAATTTAATCAAATTGAAATTGAACCCTGAATTTTAAAAATATTTTACACTTTTACAGACAAAGCTTTGATTCATTGTACACAATTATGTACAAGGTGTGAATATTTAATGCAAAAAAATTGTCTCTAAAAGGATTATTCCAATATTTATTTTAATATACAAAAAATTAATACGATGTTATATGTTAAGATATTATTGCTGTCTACCTTAACACTCCTGAACTTCCAAACGTTTAAAATACATAAAATGTTTTTTTTGATTTTTTTTATCTACAGCATAAATAACTTACAACACTGCAAGATATCAGAATAACATTAAAATCACAAAATTGAACACTAACCATTTTCAAAATATCTACCTGTCTAGGAATATAATAATAACTTACTTTATCAACCTTTCTTCATCGAAAAATGATTGTATACAATCATGAATTTTAGATTAAATTGAAAATTACTCAGACTACTTACTATAATATGTAACAGCCGTTTTTTAATATTTTTTTTGTTTTCCACCAAAGTGTGTGTTTTCTTTAATAACCTCCTTTTTTGCACACCTGTTTCGTGTTTTCACTTCGAGTTGTAAAAACTAAACATTTTTTAGTTAGATACCGAAATATATTATTTAATTATTTGAAAAGCCTATGTTTTGCGTTAACTATGAGTTTATTTTATAGTATGTACATTTTGTAGAAAATGTAATATTTATCGTAGGTATATTTATTTTTAAAAAGTACATATTAACCTTTTATATAAAAACGAATGTTTCTTTGCTTATCCCACACGCGTTCATCATCCATTCATTCGATTGCGATGAAATTTAAAATCTGTGCTTATTAGTTGCAGGAGTGTTTTTAATAGTATAAGAAGTCGAGTACATCCGTGGAAGACTTAACGTACCATCTCTGCATTGGTATGTGATATGGAGTCGAATTAAATTCGATAAAATATTTTTTTGGAGTAAAACCGACTCATGACCGTCACGAAAAACAGTGATCATTTGGTGGTGGGGGTACGGTACCCCCACCACCGCTCACCGTTTACTGTCGCTCTCTCACCGTAGTCGCTTACTGACGAAAGTTCTCTCTCTCGCTCTTCTCTCTTTTCCTCTCTCTCTAGCCAACGACGCCACGCCAGGCATCAGTTGCTTGCTTTGTGTACTGCGCGGTGAGTGTAATACGAGTGAAATACGTAATTGATTGTGGTTTTTTCGATTTGGAACAGAGTTTTAATGTCAAAAATGAGTAGTGACGAGATAGAAGTGAGAAAAACATTCGTGGCGCAAGAATAATGAAATGAAAAGAGAGAGAGAAGAATACTAAAAGTTTCACTTCCGTCGTGCGTAGGCTTGCCACACACTGTATTTTTTTGTAATAGTAACCATATGGCACAACTTGCGAAAGAGTCGGAGCCGCTAGAGGAAGACTTAACGCATTAACTCTGTACCAGAATAAGATGAGCAGTCAATTTAAAGTCTATGTGATTAAGTTTTTAAATTGTAAAAATATGTTATAAATTAGTGAGCTGTAGAAAAGTTGGAGACGCAAGTGGAGGTGATGCACAAAACAAGAGGTGTAAGGAGAATGTATAGTATAGGTTCCTTAGCGATGAGCTCTTTAAACAATTTAATGTACTTGATGTTCGTCAAAACTATATAAAAAAGGTTACCATGTACATAAAAATCTAGACAATATTAATAATATTTACCATAAACATATCACAAGAAGCCACACCAGAAATGACCTTATGATCCTAACGAGCAATACGACAAAGTATCAAAAGACACACACATACATGGGACCTAAACTGTACAGCAAAATCCCCCCTGAATTAAATATAAAAACTTGTAATATTTCATACATAGGCCCAATAATAACTAAATGGTTGATTGGACTGGGCAGAGGAGAATCTTAAAAAATGTTAAAAAACGTCACATAATAAATAGACATAGACTAATCACACACTATATATATCTTTCATTATTCTAATTATTGCTCATACACAATTGAAACATACACAACAGCTCAAGTTCGACTCTATCATAAGATTGTAACGATTAAACATCACAAATTAACACATTAATGAGATATATTATAGACATAGACAAATCACACACTTACTTTCACATATGTTTGGTTCCTTGGAACGGGCAATTTGCCTAGTTAGGAACCAATAATTTCGACCTGATAAGGTACAATAATCTATAATCACTAAAAATATTTTAATTATATCTTAAATCTAAAGGAATAAATAAATAAATAAATAATGTGGAATTGAATGACAGGAGAAGTTGAGGACGCCTATGGAAGACATGACACGTTCAAGTGAAACAAATTCTTATTGAAATACAATAATGATATTTAATAAAATTCACAACCTCCAAACTTCACGCCAAACCATTCATGATCCCGTGCAACGCCGGATTCATGTTCGCTATTAAATAAAAATAAATCTCTCAGTAAAATTGTATTTAAATTCGTAAGTTAACATATAATCCATTCTAAACCTGCCTTAAGGGCTATTTACTTGCTTGACACAACCTTAAATCGCAAACGTATCGATAAGCATTAGCTCTCTGCCCGGGGCCAAAGGCAATCTTTGCCAAATTTGTTCAGGGAATGAGGCCTGTAATACATCTCAAAATGTTATATTTTCTCCGAAACCATTGAAACCATATAAAAGCAAATATTTAATATCACTTTAAGTCTTTGTGATATACAATTACATACATTCTTTCAATAAAAATAGAAAAAACTAACGTGTGGCATTACAGAAGAATCTAATAATCAAAACCGAGCAGAATCTTAGATTAATGTAAAGAAATCATTTATTTATTAATTTTCGGAAAATCGACAATTTACATTTATTTTAGTTTGTACATAAGTAGGTATTATACAGCCAAAATAAAATCAATTATGGATTTTTTCCTTGTTACTACCTCTACTGAGACAGCATAATAAGGAATAAATAAATTAAATTATTAAGAAAGGAATATGAATTCAAAAATCTATACAAAACAAAAGATTATATAAAAGGCCACTACAACCTGTCAAACACAGTATATTTGTTAACAATACTGCCAATAATTATTTCGTTAGCTTTCTAACTCAAAGGCCTCATACACTATGTATCGTATTGAATCATGTTACTGCTGCCACTACCTAGCATTTACATATTAACTTTAGATTTCTTATTAACTAATATTTAAGTCTGTATAACTTAGGAGTAGGAATATTCTTATTTTTGTACTATTTACTTGCTCTTTTAATATGTCAAATGGATATGGTTATATGTATTTTTACTATTACTTTTGTGAACTTGCAATCTTAAGAATATTATTTTTTTTTGAACTATGTATGTAAAAGCCCAATGGGCGTATAAATAAATAATTAAAACGAAAAATTTGCAAAACAAAACATTTATCAATACATTTATAGCTATGAACAAAGGTTGTAGATATAAATCAAATCATAATAAAATATAAACAAAAAGGACATTACATTATTCACAAACCATCAGAGAAATATTCTTTTATGGACGTCTTGTATTCGGTAAGATCGCAACTGAAAATATCGACCTTGAATAATACGCTATTGTAATTATTGCACAGTCTGTTCATCTGTTAGTTTGTTCATTGAGCCAAGGACTGAGAAGAATTTCCTGATTATGTTCCATAAAACGGATGAAAATGATAATTTTATGATATAACACCTCACAAGTGCACCTCGTATACACGGTATTAAGTCGGAGGAACCATATCACCATTCGGCGAGGCAGCGTTCTTGGGCGGGTCAAGTGAAGGATTTGTAAATATGGGCCTTGAAGAGGCCCTAATTGAATGAAAAGGGACCTGCCCGTAGCTCTAGAAATAACCTCTGGAATGTGAAAAAAGTGTACATATGTTATTTTTACAGTGTTTTTTTTCCTATTTTAATATTTGTACTTAGTTCCTGTAATATTTAAAAAAAAATAATGGGATATGGATTCTATTCCCACTGATACGCAGCTGTGTCCGATGGATATTATGGATGGATTCTTATTCTTATTCCTACTAAACATAACAAGTTTTATCGAGAGGTGTTAAGACATATTAAACTTAATTTTGGATTTGAGGACAAACGGAATATAAATAAATGTAAAGTAAATTTCTATCTCTGATGTCAACTATTTTATGTATTTCTTTGAATTACATTTTTATAGATTAGTGAAAGATAATTATAAAAAAATAATAAAGTTAACCTAAAGAAATATAAAATAAAACATCGTAAAAAATTGGCCGGAGTGTAACGAATGCGCTACTAATGCTGCCTTTACATTTACGAGCCAAAACGCGAGCCGAGCCTCGAATTATGGGAAAGGAATGAAGCAACCGCAAGCGACGTTTCGCGCCATTTGCTGTTGCTTCGTTCCTTTTTTTTTTTTTTTTTTTACAGTATTACCGCACAAGAGTCCCAACTGCTCCCGTCTGGAGCCAGTGAGACTATGGCATCCCCAATTGGGGTATGATGTGAGGCTGAGGGTATTGGGGAGGGGAGGGAGATGGGGAAGAGGAAGGTGGGGAAGTACCTGGCTATTCAGATCTGGTCACCAAACACGGCTAAAGCCATTTCAAGCAACGTTTCAATTCTGAATGGTGGTCTTACACCAGGGCGATACTGAGAGTATCTTCCACTCTGGAACGTGCCGCAAATATACTATATATTATTTTTAAATTAATTAATTGTGAAATAACACAAATTAATCAAATAAAATTTATTTGCGCACGCCGGGTTCGAACCCGCGACCTTCGGATCTGTAGTCAAAAGCGTATACCACTAGACCACGCCGGCCGTCACGTCCTTGCCCATAATTCTAGTCTCGGCTCGCAAAGGTATTCACAAGAGATACAAATGCAAATGTTTTACACGAGAGATACAACATGAAAAGATTGTCCAGTGTCTCTGCTTTACAACCGGTCATCCGATATTATACATTGTGCATTACAGTCGTCTCAATAACGAAGTTAAAAGTTAAATGATTTATAAAAGGTTTTATAGTGTTACATAAACCTCAAGGATAAAAATAAGTGTTAATGATGTATTAAATCCTGTTAAAATCCTGTTTTAGTACATTTATAATACATCGGAACACGTATTTATGTTGTTCTGATAATATACAATGCCGAAATGCGAAAATATTAGAATTTTTATGAACACTGGTTCCGATGTCAATTTGGTGTTATACTTAAAATTTTCTAGGAAACCTGTCAATTCATTCGTTAAAATTGTTTTGAACCGGATTACGAAGTTTTGAAGAGATTCTTAATAAATTATCAATACTTTATATCATTCAGTTTTCTCCGTGTAGTATTTTCTATATCGCTGGAATAAGTATAGGTACTCGTATCAGCCATACAAATTTCAGCCCGCGGGTATCTTTTTTACCCCGATATCTTTTTTGGCAGGTTTTCTGAAGACAAATTATTTGACTCTGCCCTTCCTACCATTCTAGGCAAACATTTCTCACGAGAAGTGGGGTCGGACGGTCGGTTTGTTGGATTTCCACTGCCCCGCGGCGAATGTGGTGAAAAAATGAGTTTCCTGAATGATTTATCTATGTACGTAATGGAGTCTTGATAGCAACACTAAATTCACTTTCGGGGAATGAAAAAATAACGTTTGTTTAAAACAATATTTCTGACAATTGCCAACCCTTTTTGTTGTTTGTTGTTTCTTTACATTGTAGCTTTTTTACGTTAGAATTTTTAACCTCACCAGGACAAGCCTGTGTTGAGGTTGTTAATATTTCAGCCAATTCTTGCGCTGCTCTAAATCTTTTTTTGATTTTTTTGTTGTTGTTTATTACATGGCTATTGAAATCTTGTTTTTGCCTCGGAAATACACTGGTCAAATAGTGTTTTGGCAGACAATCTAAACGAATCCCAAATTAATATATGTCACATAATTATTATTTAATTAAAATAATATGGAGTGGTAGATACTCTCAGTATCACCCTGGTTAGAGACCACTGAGTTTTTGTAGACCAGAAACATCCAACCTTCATCCTCCTCTCTCCCTTTAGCTTCACAACATAACCCAATTGGTGATGCTATGGTTCCACTGGCTCCGGTTGGTAGGGAAGATTCTTGTGAGGTCTGAAATCACACTAAAATAAGATCTCCAGAAATATATATATTTTTTAAATTTAACCTACGATAAAAATAGAAACCATTTTGTGATAATTCTAGGAAGACCTTTCAAAAAGACCTGAGACGACTTTTAAAGATGTTCAGTATTGTTCCCAAATTTCAATTAAAAAAGTATCCAACCCAGATTCTCTGTAATTACACCACCCTGTGAAGTTTGCGGAGTGTTTACCAAACACACTCTATTTATAATAGGAGCAGATCTCCATTATAAAAGGAATGCAAACACCCCGTGTAACCAAGATTTAAGATAGCATGGACAAAGTCCTGACCAAACATTTTAACAAACTTTTTCACAAAAATTCTGATTGCTGTTTCGTTACCGTTTTGTTAAAGGATAACTTAATTACAAGGGTTTTTCAATTACTTATACTCAATAATATACTATTTAAACTTACCTTTTATTGAGTAGGTATTACAGATTTCTCCATTCGTACGATGCTCATTAAATATTTACCTAATGAAGTATGTACCTTACATATTAAATGAAAAATACACTTTGTAAAACACCACTTTTATTTTGAATTAATATTAACAGCCAACCAGGTTTCGCTTAGCTCAAGCTTCATCAGGGCTTATTATATATACTTTGTCAGTTGATATAATAAGCCCTGATGAAGCTTGAGCTTAGCGAAACCTGGTTGGCTGTTAATATTAATTCAAAATAAAATTGGTGTTTTACAAAGTGTATTTTTCATTTAATATATAATGTCACATCACAAAGTGTTTGCTTCCTTCGATAAAAATATGTACCTTACGTTTACTTGTGGTTTTTCTTCTTTAAATAATCACTGGATGATCTTCAAGTATTACTAATGATGGGTAGAATAATAATATTAATAAAGTGTAGGTAGAATATTATCACTGTTTATTATCGCTCTGTTATACAAGTTACTAGAATGAAGTTTACTGGTAAAAAGACGCAATAACAAAGCATACAAACCCTTTTATAAGTAGGCATAATCATCACTTTTATACACGAATGTCTCTTTCATACATTTAGACACACTTCATTTTACAAAATAAATTAGACACTTTCCAAAACTATTTAAATATAAAAATTAATAATCAATTTATTGGGTTTAAGTTGAAGCTTGAAAACCATAATTATTGTTAACGGTTGACTTTTTCATTTCTTCGCCTCATTGTAAATTTAATCATCAAAAAAGAAATGTCAACAACTCTCAATGAAAATATATATTTTTTTTTAATAATAAAATATTTATTACATTTTATGATTTTGACTGTCCAACTAGGAAGTATTCCCGTTTCAGGACGGTCAAATATGAAAGACACAATGACATGAAACGGTAACGGTAACCAGATAGCAATAGCTCAAGTGGTGAAGACGCTAGTCGTGGTAAAATTAGAGTATCTGGGTTCGACCCCAGGTTGCTGTTACCTTTTTTAAAATTTTCTATGTGTTTATTTGTATTGGGTTCTTAGAGGTGTTTTCATTTATGTGAGAACAATCCAATGATAAAAACTGTGTTACTTTACGAACTAGTACAAAATATTATAAAACCCTTGTCAGTCAGTCGTAAAATAGAAAAAGTGGCAAAGAGAGATATACCAGTGATTACGTAAATTTCCATTATATTTTCATTGATATTATCTTCTTCAACGATACGATACGAAACGATTGTACCACCCCAGCCAGGAGCACTCCTGTCCTTGTGAGACCTATATACCAGGAGGCAGTGTTTTGTTAGGACTTGTGAACACGTGCTCCGGTAGAAGGTTGGAGTTTTATCGACAGATACCGATACGATATGTGTAATTGCGATGACTAATTAAATTATTAATTAACTTATTAATTAAATTAAATTAAATTGAGGTGATTTCTCACGAAAACAGCGCTATATAAATTAGCCAAATATTTTTACTATTATTAATGTACAATGTATAATATCGGATGACCGGTTGTAAAGCAGAGACAATGGACAATCTTGCAGGTAAGAATATACCTATATTGTTGTCTCTCTTTTACGTTGTATCTCTCGTGCAATCTAATAAGCCAATATTAGAATTTAGGATACGAATTTTCGTTTCTCGTTTCCCCCTTCTTTTGGCTTCGAGTTTCTGAAATGTTCTTACCTCTTATTATCTCTTTTTCGTATTCTTGACCATTTTAATCTCTTCTCGCCTCTTTTCGCTTTTCTTGCTTATTATTTTCTCTTCTTACTTTTTATTGTTCCTTTTTTCTCTTGTTGCTTATTTTTGCGTTTTTTTGCCTCGTCTTGTTTCTACTATGATTTTTCTTTTCTTCTTTTTTCTCATCGCTCATTCATTGCTCTTCTTGCCTCTTCTGGGATCTTCTTTCTGGTTTCTGATCTAATTTGTGGTGCTCTAATTTTCTTGCTTCATTTCAGTTTCATCTACTTGCATCTACTTGGCTCTTTTTACTTCTCCTTTCCTCTTCTTGCCTTATCTTGGCTTATCCCTCCTCTTCTTGAAGAAATTGTTGTTTCACTTCTTCTTGGCTAATTTGCCTCGTCTTGCTCTGTCTGGAATATTATTGGCATTATTGTTTTTTAATTGCTTATCCTTGAGTATTCAAATCAAATAGAACTTCGTGAGAACAAAGTATACCTCTCTGAAATACGATGAAGGGTAATTCCAAAACTAGAATAAAAAATAATGATGTTGCATAAGATGACTCTTGAAACCTTCGTGGTTAATGTTGGAAGTATCAAGAGACATTGTTATATATTCTAGCTGCCTCATACTTGTCATGCAATGCTGGGTCAGCACTCCGTTCTGCCATGTGCAATATATATAAGGTCGTGGTGTCGACACTGGCGGTAGTTGTCCGGTACAATCCATTAATAGGAAATATGGGCTATCAATGCTAAGGGCCCTTCTATGTTAGTTATATTCAAACCCGTTTTATGTATGTATCTATTAACGTAACATTTTTACGTGAAATAAAAATATATTTGCCGTAATTCAATAATAAATACAGGGAGTGGTTATCAAAGAACTAATGGGTGAACTTCCACAGTGGAAGCTCTGATGTAAGACCATCATTTAGAATTGAAACGTTGCTTAAAATGGCTTTATCCATGTTAGGCGACCAAATCTGAATAGTCTGGTACTCCACCACCTTTCAATTCCCCGTCTTTTTCCCCTCTACACTACCTTCAGACTCACAACATACCCAAATTGAATGACGAACATTTCACTGGCTCAAAACCAAAATAATAAAAAGGCGGTCATATCGTACTAACTTCCTCCGTTGAATTCTTATCCCTCTAGCTCATAATCAACCCCATGATCCCTAATCAGCATAACAAATATAATAATCGCGTCACCTAACCATCTCAGCACCTCACCACCTCACCAACTCACTACTTCTACACCTCACAACACCTAGACCTAAAGCACGCCACTCAGTGAGGGTAGGTCCACCGTGATAATGTCGGGGTTTCGCAATTTCCAAATCGTCAGGCAGATTATGCAAAGGCCTGTCCCGTTCCTTAGACATTCCGGGAATTATTTATGCAGACTGTATGTATTACGTCAGATCCGCTGGGCTTACTGTTAAATAAATTGTAATTAGTTTGTGCGAAGGTACAGGTATTATTTTCAATATCGTGTGATTCGATCAAATATGTTGATAAACAACGAATATCTGTCCGAAATTCAAATAAGCCGACAATTATGGCTTTTGGGTAGTTTTTTTCTTAGCTTCTCCGTGGAAACAATCTGTGACCATATTTTGAAATCACATTATTCTATTTTGATATATTCTGAACCGCAAAAAATAAGCTTAAACTCTTTGGGAAGCCTTTTAGAAAAATTGTGATGTGATGGAGGACTTAGCCAGCCGAGGAATTGAACTCACGACGTCTGGATGGGACCCAAACGCGATGCCAACACAGCCACTAACTGGTCGTATAGTACGACTAATGACGTATCATTGATAGTTCTGTTATAACTTCGATGCATGTTACAGAAGCGCTGAACCCAATACTGTAAAAATTGAGAGCATTTAAGATCTTCACGGCACATTCTACCCCTGATGACGGATACTGCAAACCTGCCCAAAACATACTAATCAACAATTGGGTAATATTTTTAAATCTCTAATATTTTCTCTAAATAGTATAAAATAAAGTCGTTATCCGCGTCTCTCTGTTTGTGCGCTTAGTTTTTCCAAGCTACGCAACGGATTTTGAGAGGGTTTTCATTATGATTTAGAGAATTTTTTCGGAGGTTTTATATATATATAATACATGCATTTAATATTTTTAGAAAGTAGACACCTCGATGTTTTCTATTAAGTCGAAAAAAAATATGTTTGCTATCTAAACCATATGAGATACATCAAAATAATGTAATACGGAATTATATATCTTAAAAACGTCCATAAAAAAGGCCTTGTTGGTTTATGTCTAATCTCCTAAGGATAACCTACAGTAATCATTTTTATGCATTTTATATTTATAGAAAGGAGAGAAAAGTCGATGTTTTGTAATCAAGTAGAAATTAAATATTTTCGGTGGCTTATATTGGTAACGCTAGCTAAACCTTATCAGGTACATCAAAATAATGTACTACGGAATTGTATATCTTAAAAACTTCCATAGAAAAGTGTGTATTGGTTTATGTCTATCTCCTAATGATAACCTACAGTAATCATTTTTACCTTGTTTTTACATATGCGATGGGTTATTTGCGAAGCTTTTTTGATGAATAAAATGTTAATCCTTTTCCAATAAAACATGCTAGTTACGTTGGGCATTTAATTTAGATTAAAATTGCCCTTCACAGCATATCATTAAAGTGAATATCTTTGAATATTTGATTTAAAATTACGCACAACAGCCGAAGAAATTTCAAGAAGCTTCTTTGACCGATATTGTTTCAAATCTTACCCAATTACTCATATTAGTTACTTTTGGCTTTAAATGTAGATAAACATTGTTTTAATAATATCTTAGTTTTGACGGGACTTTTAATGATATACATTCATTTGGAAGATGTTTTTTATTGTTTTTGTGTTTAATTCGTAGAACTCCATTTTTTTAAATTTAATTCAAGTCAAATTAATAAAAAGAAATCATTTTTAATTGGGTGGGGGTAAAATAGAATTATGTAAATAAGTCGTCTAAAAGTGGTTATAACCACAGTTTTAAAATGGCTTTATAAGCCGAAACCTCTGTAATAATAAAAAAAAAACAAAAATACTTGCAGAACTTCATGGTTATATTATTAAATTTGATTTTAATTTTAAAAAATTTAAAATTTTGAAAATGAACAGAGGGCTTATTTTACTGTGATGATGTTACTAATCCGTGGGATACAATACAGGACATACACAAACATAAAACTAAGACGTGCAATGAAATCAGGCTACCAAAAAAGGACAAGGCGAATACACAGAACAGTATATTCTATAAAGGGATGAAATACTATAACGCGCTGCCGGAAAACCTAAAGACTGCCCCAATTGAAAAATTCAAGATGTGTAGAAGCCACATAAAACAAGAAAAAACATGGAATATTAATATTTAAAAATTAATTAGTCATTTGTAAACTTTAATGTGCAAATTACTAAAATAAAATTAATAAATAAATAAAACAACACTAAAAGAATTTTAAAAATTATGTGTTCAAGACGGTTTCATAAAAACACAGACATATGACAAAGTTCCAAGCTATTATAAGTGGAATCAGATTGCTAAAACCTACCAACGGAGAAAGCAAGGTACTACAGTTGACGGCTTTCCTAGAGTTAAAAGAAATGGATGCTCTTGCGAGTTTCGCACATAGACGCTGTGCCTCAATTTTGAAGATATGTTTGTAGATTTGAGCGTTGAGTGTTTTTCACATGAAAAACTATATGTTTCCATTTTGATGTTTACTGTTAATATAATCTAATGATGTGGCTAAATCATTAAGCTGTATAAAAATGTATGTTGACAATTAAAAAATAATAAAACACGTTACGTAAAGAAAAATAATTTTTTAATGTATTGCTTAACGCACTTTTTGGAAACTGTCCATGACAAAGGGTCAAAAAATGGATCGGATAGTTCATGTGTTTAAATCACTCTGACACTTATGACGCCATATTACACATTGCACCCTGCGAAACCGGGGCAGGTCGATAGTTTGAAATAACCCAATAACTTAAACAATTTTTATTTTTATACCTAATTCCCCCCTAGGTTTTGCTGCAACCGTAGCTTCGTCGGGGCAAAATAATACCACACTCTCGCAGGATTTTTTTAAGTTTGCATACTTTTGGAAAATGTTGGAAACTGTTGGAAAATGACCAATAAAAAATTTGACAGTATTTGGTAAAAGTATTTTGTATTAAATACTGTACTAACAGTATGTTGACGGCCTCGGTGATCGACGGATAAGGCTCTCGACCAGTAAGCAGATATATAACAGATCGCGGGTTCAAATCCTAGCTTGCGCAAGAAAATTTTATTTGATTGATTTTTGTTATTTCACAATTTAATCATTTAAAATAATATATAGTTATTTGCGGCACGTTCCAGAATGGAAGATACTCTCAGTATAGCCCTGGTGTTAACCACTCGGTCAGGCTGGCAACAGCGCGACTTTGCTCGGGAAATCGTTATAAAATCTGATATTGTTAAGTGATCGATTTCACTGTGCTAGACACCCTGATCTTAAAACTTCATAACATCTCAGGGGATCGAAAGATTCAATTTATCTTCCATATTGTAGATTGGCAAACAGCATCTTCCTTCTAACACTGCCTTGCACGTGCGCAGTCTTTAAGCGGTACAAATCTGCAAGTGAGAATACTAATATGCCCGCTCCGAGATAATAATAATTTGTATGAGAAATCTACCAGCTTTCACTAGCGGGTACGTAAGGTAATATGTTAATATTATTATGTAAGGGGTGAAACATTATGGAAGACATAAATTATACATTTTGAGAATTTTACAATCAAAAATTTTAAAGCAATTTATTTTATGTTGGGGTGCTGTGCCGTGTTGCGCTTTCTCCTTATTTGACCAACTTACTGATTTACATTAATTATATTGAAACACCGCCCCTAAGAAGACAAATACACACTTCACCATAATCTACACATCGGAAACTGAAACGCTATCTGAAAAGTTAACTACAACGAGAAAAATGAGTATTGCCAATTAAGAATCTCTTCAGATTATTAGTAATGTGATTAAAAACGAGATTGCAGGCCGTTTTCTGATAAACTTTTAGTAAATTCCGAACATATCGTAACTTCGTACATATCGTGTTCCAGCATTTGCGTTTGGCTTGATAATATCTAATGACGAAACGCGAAAATATAAGTTCCGACATCCCGTCAGAAAATCTATGAATTCATTCGTTAAGGGCCCTTAACCGAATTACCAATAATTTGTTGAGATTTTCAATAAATTAGAAACACTCATTTTTCTGCGCGTAAAGAATGTGAAAGCGCATCGCGGTATAAAACCCCAAAAATTATGTAGGATAAAATAAAAAATAAAAATTATAAATATGTATTTTGCAGTGAGTCACCTAGTTTATATGACACGGTGTAGTTAGGGGATGCCAACCAGTGGTTATTAAACTCCCGCATACATTACTACCCCCGAGAGTTGCGAGGAACCGCCTTAACACTTTGTACATCCATGCTGCCAACCATAAACCTCGGACAAACAACGCCAAGAAGGAATATTTTGAGGACACATGAAAAACGTGGTAACTTATAAAATATTGAGCTTACCGTTTAAAATAGTAACATAAAACGTAACATGCTTAGTAGAAAATTTCGGCTCTGCAGTCCACAGCTGAAAAGGACGCTCTAGTTAGCTTGTTGTACTACCTAGTACGTGCGAACCAAAGAAAGGCTTTACGTGAAATACATCAATAGATAACCGTAGGAGGTTCTGACTTACCTGGCACCGCAGTGCCTCCTCGGTGTTCACGAAAGGGAGAGTTCCTGGCTTTATAGATCTAATAAGAAACAGGGAAACAGGACAGAGGGACAGGATCAACAACTCAAAAAATGTCCTCATAATCGAATCCCGTCTGACACCAGGATCGAGCATCGAAGATATTGGGTCCTTTAATTTTCGATCCCATGTACCAAAACTATTACTATTACTTCACTGTTTAATACACGAATAAAATTGAGTATTGTTAATTTATCAAAATTTTTAACACATTTATAACAAATTGGAACACGTGTTCATACACCTACTTTTGTACTGATAATATACGATGACAAAATGCGAAAATATTAGAAATTGAATATGTGTTCCGACGTCGCGATAATACATCTATGTTTTGCTGAAAGCTTATTAGGAAACCTATCAATTAAAGGCCTGCAATCCCGTTTTAAGCAGGATTATGAATAATTTGAAGAAAATCTTAATAAATTAGCAATATTTTATATCAGTGAGTTTTCTCCGTTTAAGGAATCATCTCCCTTTAAGCCTTTAGCAGACATAAGAAAACTGTGCTAATTTTGATAAGCAACATTTTTGAGAAATTTTACCATAGTTTTAACGCATTTTAGTAATTTTAACAGTGCCTCCGAGATTAAATATTATGATTTATTTTTCATTCAATTAAATGAAAAACGTTAGTGATACATTTAAATTTCTCTCCATTCGGATTAAAGTTTTTTTCATAGTTACTTTTTCAAACAGGTGATCTTAACTTAAAAGCTATACTTAATCCTTTTTGGGATAAATAATCTTCAATCAGTCCAAAGTCAAGCTACAAAAATAGTCGGATTACGAATAAAATAGTAATGAAAATATATTGAAAATTTCCAAATCCGTTCACATTCCTAGAAAAAATAATTCAGGCTTATAACATCTTCAGGGGCAGAGTGGTAAAGGAGTCTTCGAAGAAATTTTTTTGATTATAATTTGGAATTGATCTTCAGTGTACAACGAAAAAACGATTCAGTGAAGATATTTGAAATTAAAGATCGCTTCTCCTGTAGTTACTAAATTCAAAATCAACAGTTGTATTTTATAACTCTTTTCATACAAAAATAAAACCAGTTATAGATTTTTAACTAGTGATTTTACCTATAGTAAGAAATGATATAAACATAAATTAAGTATATATGACATAAGATATGATTTGAGTTTTTCACCGCTAAAAGTATTATAGTGGTTATTTTTGAGGTACTACGCCGTGTTGCGCTACTGCCTTTTTAGCCTACGTTTTGGACAGCATTACACTGTCCATCGTCAGGGCAGATTCGCAATCGAAGATTGTGGTGAAGTGTGTGCTTATGTATTGAGATGCGATACCGTGCTGCCAATTCCAATCCTATAGTAAAATTTAAAATGGTTTTCTGCATTTAGTTTTTGTGTAGCCGTCAATTATTGAATACCAAAAACTATTGAGCTTTTAGACCCGTCATCTTTATTTATATTAGTGGTATTTTTGTGAATTTCAATTGTTTACGTAAGTAGGCGTGCTTTATGTGTTTTGGGTATTCCCATTACCTCAGGAACAAATCCAAAATAATGAACTATAAAATCTTAGTAAATTATCATAATTAGCGTATAAAACAAATAAAATTTTATAACAAAATTGTATAAAACATCAACAGAAAAGATACTCATGACGTGTCAGAAAACATTTTTCATAAAAATTCTCATATTTATTCAGCTCACAATTGAAGATAATCTACTTTTCGTATAGTATTATTGTAATTATAACACGTGGTCAGTGAATGCTTGCTACATTTATTCCCGGCGGGACTGACGAGGTCCACAGGGTGACGCCTGTTGCTTATAGATATCCCCCTCTAACCCCCCACCATACGAAAGAAGAAGAATTATCATACAGTCTGTTCAAGCAAGAATTTTATTTACAGTTTATTTTGAATAGGATACAAGGGCTCGTAGAGCATTTTGATCCAACGCGTGCTCTCGGGCGACTGCCCAACCTTTGTTGCGCCACTGCCTCCGAGCTGAATTTGAACATTGTTGTAATGGCTTAAGCTGTGTTCAGTGACCAGTTCTAAAAACCAACGTTCTTCTTTCACAACTCCTTCTCCTCCCCACTTCTTTCAGGCTCACAACATTGGGAACGTCACAATCATTCTCGGAACTCTTCCACGGTTATCATTAAAATATATACTTTATCTTTATCAGACAACATTTTAAAAAGATTTTTTTAGAAAAGCGTAAAAATAAACCGTTGAAAAATCTCGCTAACAACGGTCTGCAATATTCGTAAACGTGTCTATCTATTTAAGATTCCCTTTGGTGTCAGTGTTATTTTTCTCGTCGTAGAGAAGAAAGGAAAAAAAATCATGATTAACGCTTGCCCTGCTATCCATCCCCTACTTTCAATAATTCCATTAACAGGTAGCCATTTTAAAACCGAGAAAAGCGCAAGGATTCGTTATTTCAAACTTTGCTAATCCATTAATTGGTTCCATGATAACTCAAAACAGTGACTATTCAACACACATTTAAAAAGTGATATAAAGTCATTAAAAACGATGAAAAAAAATTCAACCTAACGTACTTAACCCAGTTAATAAAGTTTTTGTTTCATAACTTTCCATGACTTTAGATAACTTTTTAAAGATGTGATGAATTATCATTTTGATGATTTATCCGGTCACCTTCATTTCATTTTGTTTCAGGTCTGCTTTCAAGAACAGTATTTTATTTTTAAATATTTCAGAAACTGCTAATTTACCTGGATCTGAATCTGAAAATTGATGAAATAAAAACAAGGTTTTATAGGTAACTATTAAACCTAGTTTTTGTTTCATCACTTTTAATGACTCTATATCACTTTCTGTAGGTGTGTTGAATTGTTGATGACATACCCGGTCACCCTATGAAACACATTTAGCATTTGAAAAATATTTGTCATGGTTTGTTATTATAAAAAAAAAATATTACCAAAAAAACTGAGGTGCAAAATTTGTTCTTATATCTAATTTACTATGTTTTTTAGCTTCGTGTGTAGTTTTTATCACAGTTTGCATGATAAAAAAATCGGTTAAGTGACTTGAAATTTTTTTTTATTTTTTTTTTTAATATTTATTTATGTATTTATTATTACACGCCCTAATGGGCTTTTACACACTACAAAGTTTAATAGTAGAGTATCACAGTTATTATAAATTCTACAAAATTAAAAGAATAAAGGAAACATGATACAACGAAAAAAGAAAAAATATTAAATGTTACAACAAAAGCATATAATAAAATAAGATACATTAGTAAAAATGATAAGAAGTCTCACATAAATAGATATTCAAAATAAAAATATATGTTTTGCGGAAATTATTTATTTGTCTATTTGTTCATCTATAATTTAATCAATACATGTCGATTTGTAATTCCAAAATCTGAAAAATGTTTTCTTTTACATTTACCAGTAATCCTTAGCACAAGCACCTAAAAGAATAATATTGCATGAAATTGAATTGAAAACTGTTATTTTATTTAAAATATATAATGGAAATACAAAATAATAATAATATTAACATCACATTTTAAAGATCTCTTTTACTTGTCACCAAAAAAATATAAACATAATGTAAAGAAAATTGGCAATTTTTTTTTTGAAGGTCATTAAGATTAAGGGTCTGCGCTAGTACATAAATCTAACACATCCTCATCTTAAAATTTTCAGGAGAAATGCAAAACAAACTTAAATCTCCTCTGCTATCCGAAGCTGGTCCACTGAATCTTGCCTAAGAATCTCCGGAGGTATATTAAACCCTGTCAGCATTACCTGAGTCAGCTTTCTCCTTGTTATCTGCAAGTTAAGTTACGATACGGTAACTGACTATGTTATTTTGTACTTGCTCTATGAATAATTATGTTATGTTTGTTTCGTTCTTAGCCTGAATTAAAATAAGATTAAGGACCGGCATTTCAGAATACTCAAGAATGTTATGAGTCCGTTTCGTGTTCTCAGTATAGCGACTTGACGAATAGCAATGACAGTTTGCAAACGCGGTGATTGTTGTTGATATTCGTTGTTGCTGCTGACTTGTGACTTGTTTTACAGCGAGCATATTAAACAAACCGAATGATTAGACTTTTAAACGGTGAATTTAATATGCACCTATTCTCTATTCGGCCTTGCATATTACATTCAGAGATGTGCTTTATTTCAAATAAATCCATTTCAAATGGAAATGCAAAATGCAAAATGGGTATTTTCCATTTTGCATTTCAAATGCTTTTCTAAAAACCATTTTGCATTTTAAGTGCTTTTCTCAATGCATTTTTCATTTTAAATGCTTTTTTGCAACATTCTTCCTACTATCTCCACTCATCTTTTTTTCATAAGCCCCAAATATCAGTCGGTCCTCAACCTCGCTATGAGAGATAATTTACATTTCTCAAGTTGCTCCCTGGTAGGAGCCCTGGCAATTGAGTGATACCATTACAAAAAATACTGATTCAAATACTGAACATGGGGCCATGACGCTGTAATATTAAATGTTAGATAGCAGTTTCTATGTTTTTACGTTGTCAACATTAGTCCCGCGCAAATTTTTTGTGGTTTCATAATCTGTAGTCGTGGTGTTTTTGGATTTACCATCATGTAATATGTTTGTTCTACATTGATGTCCATTATTAAATGACAAAATTGTTTAAAAATTCTATAATTATTTTAATTGTTTGACCTGAGAAACCATTTTGCATTTTCAATGCATTTTGAAAATAGGTCTTTGCATTTTGCATTTGAAATGCTTTTCTAAAAACCATTTTGCATTTTGCATTTTCAAATGGAAAAGTTCTGACCCATTTCCATTTTGCATTTCAAATGGTTTTGGGTACCCATTTTGCACATCTCTGATTACATTCAAACCAAACTGACAGAAATATATTATAATCTATTAAAAAAATTCAACATTGAAAAGTAGCCCTATTTCGTCCGTAACATTTTTTTTGCAAAATATTTTGATGGAAGACTGAAATCTTAACATGTTTCTCAGTTTTATGCAACTTAAAGAGTTTCTTATATATGATATTATATTTTAACCGCTTTATATTCAAGTCACTTTAAGAATAGAAGTAAAATTTGATGGTCCAACCGCATGTGGATCCAATTTTTTTTAATATTTGATTTACAAACTAGAGTCCCAACTATCCGGAACCAATGGGACAATTAAGGGGGGCTAGGGTTAATTCGTACGAAAAAAGGCATTTTTTTGTGAATTTTTTGTGACAACACAGTTAAAATTTCTTTATCAAATCTAATAGGACAGTAAATTATGACATTTAAAGAATGTTGTATAAAATTTTCACGGAGAAATATTAAAAAACACGGCAATGGCAGCAATTATTCGGACGTGTCTCAAAAAAAAGTAGAATGGCGGTGTCCCTCATAACTCGGTGCTGGGTCATCTGAAATCAAAAAATCAAAGTTCATTCGTTAGATCATAGTTTTTCCCAGGTAAAGCTGGGAAGGTTTTTCGAAATTTTAATTTTTCACTTTTTTGGAACACTTTGAAGGGAAAAACGCTATTTTTAGTGAAAAAAATCGGTTTATTTGTTATTGTAAAATAATAATTATTAACGAATTTGAAAAAAACTCTCCAGCGTTACCTCGTAAATTATGTACAAAAATACTTTTCTAAATTTCAAAAGGATCGGTGCAGTAGTTTTGAAGTTATGACGGTCACCGACTTTGAAAACGTGAGTTGTGGGAAAAACGCTATAAAGTTTTGAACACTAAAAAATCTGGTATTAAACGTTTATAAGCAAATTTTATCGGCTTACCTCACACTGAATCATCAATGCCAGGTGCATAAAGGATGTTGCTATCATCCATGATGTCTAAAGCACCTTTTTGCTCCTGTCTACGACGAATCCTGCCTTCTTTAGTTGGTTTCTCAGCTTCCTGCTCTGCTCGGCTTATACGTATGGTCGGGTAGGGATTAAAATCCGACAGGTATAAAAATACTCGTAACTTCGTCAATTTTGCTCCAATCAACTTTAAATTTGAACACAATATTCTTAACATATTAAGCATTTATTTAAAAAATAAAAAATAAATGCAAAAAAAATAAAATTAAAACCCTAGCCCCCCCTTAAGGTGTGTTGTGAGATTGGTAGGAGTAGGAAAGGATCAGACCTAGTCACCAAACACGGCTAAACCCATTTCGAGTTTAGATTCTGAATGTTGGTCTTTCACCAGGGCATTACTGTGGGTATCTAGCACTCCTTTACTTAAACATGTCCATGGCACAAATTAAAACGACCTCTGAAATAACACATTTGGACCATGACACATTAGCCGAAACCCATATTAAATGATAGTTTATTAGAGAGTCAAGTCGTATTTATAATCCGCTAAGACGACCCAATATAACAAGACCCAAACAATAAGACGCAACACGACATCCAGTGAATAGAAATTTCCTAGAAGTGATTCGAAGGAAAAGTGATGCTGCCAAATTTTTGACGCAGTTGGGAAAAGGATCATATTTCGATCCTTTTTTTATGAATTGCGCACCAACTATAAGTTCAAGCAAACTTCATGTTATTATTGTTTAGGGACATATCCCGAAGACTGGAATATTAACTCGGAGATGAGAAGAAAGAGAAAAGGGCACAGCATTGCTTCCGGCCGTCCGAGCTGCGAAAAAATACGATGGATGTTGTATATATTCTAGGTTTTGGCTTACGCATATACGCAACCTTTGCACTATTTTTTCTTTAATTTCTAAAGGAACAACTTTTCTTTAACTCTTGAAGGTTTTACCCGTCAATGTAATTTATAATTAAAGAAGAAGATAATATAGGGTTTTCCAATAAGAGGTGTTATTTTAAATAGCCCGCTATTTCGGTAGATGTTACTTTTGAAGCTGTCATTTTTAATTTATATACATAATAAAATAAAATAAGTGATAAGAAAGTAATAAGTGATAAGAAATGATGAGTAGTTTGTGGCAAGTGTGTGTTTATATAAGTTTAATAAATATAAACGAATCATATAACAGAACAAGATACAGAAGAAAAAATAATTATGGTCTCAGCTGGGAATCGAATAGCAATAATAATAATATTTGACTAATTTATATATTTTCGTGAAAACGGCGCTATAAGAAAGGCGCAGAAAAGATTAATGTTTTTGATTCTCATCAGATTTTGATAATAAGTAGTAGCTTACTACTCGTGAATGCCCTTCAATTTGTTACAATTAGATACTATTTTTATATTTTTTTCATTAACTTATACTGGCAAAAACGTTAACTCTAAAATCGCTGTTTTAAGAAAACAACTTTGTAACAAATTCAAAATTGTTACCAAATTAAATTGCAATTTTTAAATTTATTTGCAAAATGGTTGTGTTGCATCCGATACTGCTTCCGAATTATACCTTCAGGTGAACATGAATTGTGGACTGTAAATTAGCTAATATGAAATGTAATGGTGTTTGCTGGAATTGGAATGAAACATGGTATGGAAAAAAGAAAACAAGATGACCAATTACTTACCAAGAAGGAGCACACGACACAATCACAATATAATGAGTTCCACCGCAATACCTCTAGGCAAATATCGCCACGACATAACGAATAAATACTTAAATTATATATACACTTTCAGTATAGTCAACTTTCTTCATTACAAAGATTATGTACACGACAAAACACCGACAACTTGCTTCCAGTAATTCATTATTTCTTCTGTTATTTTTCAAAATATGCACTCGAATTTGCAGTGTGTTCTTGCCATTGTTCCAAACTTCAAACACTTTTCCAGCAAGGTGATGGAAAGTGATAGGTTGGAACTGGATAAGTCACATTCCGGTATGAACTATGAATATTGTCATTTCAAAACCAAAGAGGTAGCAATTATTATGTTTTTCTAGATGTTTAAACACTAAATTATTAAGTCCTCTTTGTTCGTTGTGTATTTGTTTCCAATTGACTGCTTCACTCTCTGAAATACATATTTACATTTGCTGAATTAAATATAATTTTCCACTCGAACTTTCAAACAAAAGGCAAAAACATGCATCGATTTTTATGTAACATTTACAGAAGTAAAGACACGCGAAACGCCTACAACCAAAAATAATTAAGTGTTCTGCCAGAAATGATAGGAACAGAAACTAGGGCAAATGCATTGACATAATATAATTTGTAAGGTGACGTTTGTTATAATCTACGTGTTCATAGATGGCGTAACATAGATGCCTAGGAATATAAATAAATAAAATTTTGGTAAACTCAATTCTATCAAGAAAGGCACACAAATATAGTATTATACCGGTGATTCCTGATCAATGATTACAACAATCTCCTCACATTCCGGAATATTGAATAAAATAAATGTATAAGCTATTCCGACTCCTGGGCCGCAGACAGGCGAATGAAATTGGTGTATATAATTGACTATCTGAAACAAGAAAAATGTTTGAACATTTGAATTATTTATTTATTAAAATACCTCAAACTAGGCAAATGCCAATAGGCTAGGCCAAGGGTCGGCAACCTGCGGCTCGCGACCCACATGCGGCTCTTTGGATGTGAAGCTGCGGCTCTTTAGTTCTATACACAAATATTATTTATTTTATCAAAAAAAACATTTAAAAATCGTTCTGAATCAATGAACCAGGATTAGGCGCCATTTATGTCTCTCAGCCACTTGTACTCGCTTTTCACCACAACCCTCCCCCGTGACACTCTTCGTCACTGTCGTTAGTCCACCGGAAGCTCTCGAATAACGCCGTCGTCAGATTTTTCTTCAGAATTCATTCAAGATTGGACAGAATCGTTCACTTTCATATGCAACTCAGATGGCCTTCCGACTTGTCTCATTTGCCACAAAAAACTCGCACATAATAAGTAATCAAATTTAGAGAGACACTTCACTACAAAACATACTCACATTGCCAGTAAATATCCAGCCAGCCAGCGTATAGAATAATAGTAGACGTATGGAATAATCTTCCAGATTGCTATGAGTACTGTGAGGTGAAGAAGTTGGCATTTGGAGTGCTAACTATCTTCGGATCGACATATTCGTGCGAGCAAGCGTTATCTTGCATGATTATATTATAAAAATTAAAGTAAGCAGCCAACTAACTTATGAAATATCTAATTAACTAATGAAAATTTAGACTGTCTAAAACCATGCAAAGCCAACGCTCCCATTGAATTGTTTTGCTCAATTGTATGTTATTGTGTTTTTATTTTTATTTTTAAGTACAAGTTACATTGTTTAGAAATGTTTAAATTTTTTACTTGAATAACCATTCAAATCCATCGCTGCCATTGAATTTGTTTGCTCAATTGTTTGTTCTGGAAGTACAAGTTAGTGTTGTAAGTAAATATTTAATTGTTTTAATTTTTTCCTTAAATAATAAGTAATTACGTAATTGTAAAAAGCATTCACTTTGTGGCTCATCATAATTTATAATAAAAACACATAAATTTGTTTTTGACCACGATAGTTTTATTTTCACTCTACCGGTTTCGGAAGATCCCTTCCTTCGTCAGGAGAATATTTAAAACGAATCTACTACACAAAATATTGACACATAAATACAAAAATGTTAAGTGTTTGAGAGAGATGTCGACAAAGTGGAAGGGGTAATTACGGGAATTCCAGGAAGAACAGAGCGTTTAACTGGAAATATGTCAAGAATAGGACTATAAGACAGATTAATTTGGTTATTTATTATACTGGAGTTATTATTGATGGCTTTTCTGATTTCAAGTGCTTCTAAATTATCTAATTTTTTGCCTTTATTACTACGGTGAAGAATTTTAACCCCTGTATCTTTACTAAAAGTATGATCGGTGGAAATGAGATGATTGGCAAACTCCGAAAAATTATTGTTATTTAAACATCTTAAATGTTCGGTGATTCTAATATTTATATTTCTAGTTGTCTTACCTATGTAGAACGATTGACAATCATTGCAACATAGTTGGTAAATGCCTGAGTGGCTAAATTTGTGATCTTTATCTTTAGTATTTTTAAGTAAGTTTCCCAAGTTGTTATCAGTATAGAACGCGGGTTTAATGTGGGTAGGCAAATTTTTTGTACTAAGTGAAGAAAAATTGGATATGTATAAGATTTTACGCCATTGAAAGGGATTTATGATTTTATTATTAGTTTCAGGTGTACCAAATAAAAATGTATTCGTCGAAATGAGTTTAAGTTTCTTATTCAGGATTTTATCAATTAAGTGTGTCGAGTAACCATTATTTAGAGCAATTTGTTTTATTTTTGACAGTTTTTTTTTTTTTTTTTTTCCATTATTTCTGGCTTTCACCCTTCAAGGGTGTTCTTGGCCATCATTTAAAATTATTGAGAAAGGTGTATTGAAAGTTGAATTTAAATATTAATTTTATTTAAATAGGCAAATTTCAAAATTATAATGAAAATTGGAGTCGAGTTCAGACTTAAAAGAGATGAAATGTTGAATGGAGGGGAGGCAATTTTAGTTAAGGCTTGATAGAAGAGAGGATATTTGTTTAGAGAGGGACAACCAAAAAATATGTGATCTAAAGTTCCCACTTCTAGACCACAGAATGTACAATCTGGGGAGTCAAGGACGTGAATTTTAAAAAGATGGGAAGGAACGGAACAATGACCGATCCTCATTCGAATGAGTGAAGAAATTTCTTTTTTGGAAAAATGAGGGAATTGCTGAAACCACGGTTTTGATGGTATAGTCCTTTGTATTGAGGCATAGCAGGCTCCCTTGGATTGACTAGCAATGTGCCAATACTCTGACCAAACATTGCGGGATCTTTCTTTGATGATGGAAAAAATGTCAGATAAGGGAATGTGGTTTACGAGGGTAACAACAGGGTTGGACGCTCCTTGTTTTGCCAAGGCATCCGCAATATCATTACCCATGATACCAACATGTCCAGGAATCCAAATCAGAGTTACAGATTTACCAGAGCTTTGAATGGATGCTATCATCTCTCGAATAAGGCATACAAAATGATCATCAGGATGAAGAAGAGGACTGGATTTAAGTTTTTGGAGGGAACTGAGAGAGTCAGAGAGAACGAGGGAATGTTCAAAATTATTTTTGATTATATATTTGAGAGATTCTATTATTGCAATGCACTCAGCTGAAAATATTGAAAATTGATTTGAAATTGAATGAAATATTCTATCATTAGAATTATTGTGGTAAACGTTAATACCTATACCACAGTTAGGAGAGTCGGGAGATTTGGATCCATCAGTAAATAAAAGAGAAAAGTTGGGCCATTTAGATAAAATAATGTCATTGAACATATTATTGACAGTTCGGGCCGGGAGATTGGAATGACTTTTAAAGATTCCGATCCCTTCTAATATTGTTGGGGATAGGGTGACGTGACTATATTTTAGTTTGTATAAGGGAAGTAGATCATTTTGGATGATGTGGAGCTCTGAGAGAGACTTAAAATTTTTACAGATGTCAGGAATAGGTTTAGTTGAAGCTCTGATTGTAGATGAATGGTTTGAGTCAATGAACAACGAGACGCTGGGGATAACCTGATGACATTTAGAATTTAAACATTTAAGAACAAATTTGTCAGCAAATAGTTGACGCCTTAAATAAAGAGGAGGATCAGAACATTCTACTTGAAGGGAATTGATGGGTGACGATTGCATCGCTCCAGTTATTATTCGCAAAGATTTAGATTGAATTTTGTCTAATTTATTAAGTACATTTTTTGAGGCGGTACTAAAAAGTGGGCAGGCATAGTCGAGATGGCTTCGAATAAGTGCATTGTAAAGCAACTTAATGCAAGTAGGGTGAGCTCCCCACCAAACGCCAGATAATGATCTGATGATATTTAAATTTTTTTCGCATTTAGTAACTAAATTATTAATATGGGAAGACCATTTAAGTTTCCTATCAAATGTTACTCCCAAAAATTTTACTTCAGAAGCGTTGGAGATTGGAGAATTTTTAAATAAAATTTGAACGGGGGGGTTTTTATGGCGGTTTGAGAAGGTGACACACTGAGTCTTTTGGATTGAAAGTTCAAGACCATGTAACGTGAGCCATGTGCAAAGGGATTTTTGACAGTTCAATTTCGAAATTAACAGCTGATAGTGGGATTTTTACTAAACGGTGTACCATTGAATGATAGGCAGAATGTTTGTGTGATATCGGGTGGTTTGACGTGTTATGTATAGTTATATCCGTGAATGTCGGTTTACGATAGATGTTAAATTCAATTGTATTTTTTATTGAAGTTAGTGTTAAATCTAGAAAATTAATCGATGCATTACTGCCTACCTCTACAGTGAATTGAATTTTTTTATGAAATGAATTTATAAGAAGAAGGAATTTAGTTAGTTGCCGCTCTGTTCCCGTCCAGGTACAAAAAATATCGTCTACATATCGTTTCCAAGTGAGAACATTATTTAAAAGTGATGACTTACAATTAAAAATCTTATTTTCTAAGTTATTCATAAAAATATCTGCCAACAGTGGGCTAGTAGGAGCTCCCATAGGTAGCCCTTGGCTCTGTTGGAAGACGCAGTTGTTATACTGGAAATAATTTTGATTAAGGCACATATTGAATAAACGAGACAGGTCATCAATCATATCTTTATCTAAATTAGAGGATTTTAACATATCTACAATTATTTGTTTGCAATCAGTAGTTGGAACATTTGGAACTAAGTTAATTACATCAAACGAAATTAGCTTAGCATTATTGGGAATGAACAAGTCCTTAACTGAATTTATTAAATCAAATGAGTTTTTAATGGTATATAAGGGTGAAAACACATTAAAATTGTTGAAGACATTAGTGATATGAGAAGCTATTATGAAATTCGGGGAAGCACAGCATGACACGACAGGACGAATAGGTTCATTGATTTTATGTATTTTTAAAAACCCGTACAACTTGGGAATTTTAGGATTAGACTGCAAGAATTTATTCTGGTTAGGATAATCATCTTTAAAGATTTGGGATTTGCATGCATTTATTGAATTTTTTATATCTATTTGAAATTTATTAGTCGGATCTTTTTTTATAATAACGAAGTCGTCACTTTTTACGAAGTCTTCCATTTTTTCGTGGTAGGCCATTTTGTTCATTATGATCACAGTGTTCTTCAGTGTTTCCTTTGTCTAATTTTTTGTGAAAAACACTACTTATATATGAATAAATAGATATGTTTTCTTACGAATAAATAGATTAGTTTTTTTATCAAAGAACTTTATTAATGCAATGCTATTTATTGTTGGCAAGAAAAAAAATTGTAACTCTTTAAAATTTTGAAATTATGTAAATTGTAATTTTGGACTCTTCGGACTAGACTAACACCAAAAGTTTGTGAACCCCTGGGCTAGGCCAATACAAAACAAAAATAATTATTATTATTATTTGGAAAGCTGTCCATTTATTGGTGGCTGAGGTGATTTGGGAGCCAGTTGGTAGGTAAATCCGAAAACGTCATGTTGAATAGAAAGTTAATTAGTAGTTGAGAAATCTGCTTCTTCAGTCCTCCTGTTCAGTCCAGTTCTCAAGTCCAGTCCTCTTCATTAACTTACATCATTCACTTCTCAAGAACAGGATTATCTCAATGTCAGCGTTGATCGATAATAGGGATAAAGACGGAATGATTGGTCATTATCTTTTCCCCGATTTCCACAGCGATTCGTTAAAGTCTATCTTTCTTCAGTGAGACAATGATTTTATTCTGTTAGTTTTTTATTCTAGATAAAAGAAAATTACATTTTCACTTATTTAACTAGAAATAACTAACACATTACACATAAATACATTACATAACGAGATTATTCACTTTCATTGTTTTGTTGATTGAGCATAAAAGCAAAAAAAAAAAATTTAAATGTACCTACACTTGTTCAATTTTTAATTTTGTCTGGGAGGCAATTATATATGTTGCCCCCTTCGTAATCATAATGAGTATGTATGGTGTTTAAATGTATTATATCGTGTTTCCGTGTAAATTGTGTGTGTACTTGAGACGTTTCAATGAGTTCTGTATTGATATGTATGAATTTATTATTTATTTTGTTTATAAGGAGACATGTATTATATTTACATAATTTTCTTATTGCTAATAGTTATGTTTCCATATTTTATTTTTTGTGGATGTTCTAGGTCTGAGGTGAAATAGCTTTTTGATAACTTTGTTTTGTGTAACCTGTAGTTCATTTATATATGTTTCATATTCGTTTCCCCAGATTTCAATCAAGTGGTTTAATTGTGAAAATACGAGGCTATAATATAGACCTTTTTTAATTTTTATTTGGTAACATTTTTGATATCCGGCTAAATACGCTAATTAACGGGGTGATTTTATCTTTAATATCTTGAATATGCTGTTTAAATTTTAGGTGTTTATCAATGCATAGCCCAAGATATTTCTTCTGTATCGGGATTTGCAGGTTGTCATATTCAATTTTTAAAGGTAGATGAGGAGGAATGATTTTACGGGCTGAGCTTAAAATCATGTATCCTGTTTTTTTAACTTTCTCTCTGCCACAGTGTAATTCGTTTTTTTAACAGTTTTCTGCTTACTGTATTGCTGTTTGAGTCCATTATATACCTTGAGATATAAAAACATTTTCCATGTAAGTAAGGAAACATTGTGCTTACTTCGGGCGCTAGAACAGATCACAACACACTTCTATTGACTTATCTGTTTATTGGCTACGGCCATACCCAGAAGTCCCTCTCCTAGTGTGTCCAATTCGCGGTCACACCGTAATAAGGTATAATTAGAAGCCGGATAATTCCTTAATTACCATGTGGTAAGTGCTTGAACTAAGGCAAACTTCAACTTGTAAATAAACTACATACATTGTACTAAACTTGTACATTGTCCCTACATCGGTGATTTATTTAAACATGATATAAACAAATATGTTATCGTGGGATTGAATGAATTATGAACTTTAAACACAACATTTTTTAAGTTTCTTTAATTATTCAATTTTATTTATTTTGTATTATTGAAAAAAACTAAATATATATTGTTTACAGATTACAAATATCAAATATTTAATTATTGAAGACAATATTAGCGATTTCTAAACGAAAATCTGAAAATCTTGGCTCAGTTGGTAGAGTGTCCCGGAAAGACAAGGGTCCTGGGTTCGAGTCCTAGATGTGACCGTATCCTTTTTTGATTTTTCTGTTTCAGATTTTCGTTTAGAAATCGCTAATATTGTCTTCAATAATTAAATATTACAATTTGAGGTTTTTCTCAATAAAGTTATTCCGAAAAATAAATATTAAATATTTTAAGGTGGGTACCTATGATATGTTTCCGTGTTGTATCTCATATGAGGTATGTATATTTAGTAATTATCGGGTGACATGTGTAGTGTATATGTGTGTGGTGATTTGTGAGTGTGTGTATATATGTGTTTGAGGATTGAAATTTTTTTATATTATTGACACGATGCTCCTTTTAAATTTGAGCAGTGAATCCAGGAATAGGTCGATGTTAGAGTTTAAATATTATTGAACGTATGAGAGGCACAGATAATTGGCAAATTTATTAATTGCTGCAATTAAGCGTGTGGAATAGCGCCGCATGTCGTGCACGTCTCAAAGGTATGAAAAAATTAATTAGGGGTGAAATTTTTGTACGGCAGATGTTATTCTTTAAATTTCTATGATATTTATAATGAATGCTAAACCAGCAACTGTTCGCTTTGTTCCAAAGATTGATTACTATTATTTTTATTTGTACGTCGAGATGGAAATTATTTTGTAAGTTTCTCAGATATAAAGGCTCGTTCATAAAACATATTTCCTCCAAAAATCATAAGAACTAGCTTTGGAGTTTTAATATTAATGACGGCAAATTAATATGATAAAATAATTAAAAGGTAATATATAGACCTCGCATTAACCCTTCAATCCTCGGAAAGACATTACTAGCCACACATCATATTCCATTAGAGGCTCTGAAGGACAAATTTGACCGAGTCATCCATACATTATAAAAGTTTATAATGCGTAGATATATTATTTGTTTGTCGTTGAAAGACAAATAATTACTATTCACAGTTGGTCTCAAATATTTATACATAACTGGACAAAATACCATGGATAAAATCCTATAAAATTATAAGATTACAAACTGGGGGGATTTTTCATTGACAGTTGAAAAATATTTTATTTTTATTGTGCAAACGGCATAGAAAGTTACAGTTTTCTTACTAACTCCCTATATGAAAGGAATTTCCAAATATCGAATTCTTTTAAAATTATGGACTTTTTGAGTCAAAATGTCTGGGGAAGTTATTTTGATAACATTTTCATGATTGATATTTAAAATAGATTTCTTAGAATCATCAATAATTATTTTAGTTACAAACATTTCGAAGATAATTATATCTACATTCCAAATTAGTATTTTACTCTAAGACAACTTCAAAAATAAGAAATATGTAGCACATTTTATATAATTTTTCACTTGTAGCAAATTTTATGGTTACAATTTTTGATTGTGTACCAAATATTCTAATACTCGAAAACAAAAGTTACGTTGAGTTTTTGCCATGAAAGATACATGACGCCAACGGCGCGGGCATTAATAAAAAACATATTATATGTTTATTATTAACCCTGATGAAGGTTTGGGTTGAACTGAAATCGGTTGGTTATAAATATATACAATAAAGTGGTATTCAAACAAAGTTATTTTATTTTAATTACATTTTATATACCTCGAGAGTATTCTGAAATTCTATGAAATTTCATGGTGTCGTTGGCACTTGTAGGCAAAAAAAACTGTAATCTGAAGGGTTAAAGAGGTAAAAATAAATAAAATACCTTCTTCTTTATGAAAATGATCTAAGAAGTATTTACTTCCACTGTGATAAACATTTTATTTTGATCAGAGAAGTAATTTCCGGTATCGTTATTTAGAATTGTATCAAGTACTGTCTCAAGCATCCCAATTTTAGATATAATTCTCAGAAAATAGCAAAACTGAACGTGGAAAGGTATAATGTGATATAGACAAAGAAATTTCTGAAGAATATATTTAAATACGAATTAAATTAAATCTTAGTCTAATCAAGAGTCAGTGTAACAAAATACTATGTAACAATTATTGTTTATAAAATAATTGTTACCCTTTGTGCTATGCATAAAAAATCTTGTCTTAAAAATTAGTTTACCAAAAAATAATAAAATATTATGTCTTATTTTAATAAACATCAAACGAAAAAAACACCTAGATCACACAAAAAATAGGCACATGAAAAAAACTGTCTTTTAATGGTTACAATTTTTGATTGTGTACCAAATATTCTAATACTTGAAAACTAAAGTTACGTTGAGTTTTTGCCATGTGGAATTCGATTATGTGTAATTTTAGTACGTTTAGTTCTCCCACGTGTAATTCCGTCCATGCGTAATTCTGGCAGTGTGATTTGGCACGTGATATTCACGCCGGTGTAATTTCGTAATTTAACCGAAAAATGGCGTCGTAGTAAGTAGTAAATTAGTTGTAGTCATTTTCAATAGATTTAGCAAACATTTACACTAAATTATGCAAATTCACTTATTTTTTCGGGGCTCTCTCTTATCTTATAGAATTATTCATTTTCTTCTAAGAATCTTCTTTCCTATTGGAGCGCAGAGATTAAGGCATGTACCCTACAGCCTGCTTCCAAATGCACGTACATTTGCCTTTATTGCGAAATATTATTATCTTCATGAACACGTGTTCCGACATGGTGATAATATATTCGTAAATTACCTAAAGTTCATCAAGAAACCTGTTAATTCATTCGTAAGGCCAGCAATTCCGTTTTTAACCGGATTTCCAATCATTTGAAGAGATTCTTAATAAAGTAGCATTACTCATTTTTCTCCGTGTAAACCCTGTTTTTCGTTCATGAACAAAATTAACCTTATAATGAGACTATAACTGGCAAAATTTATGAGAGAAATATGTTTCCAGACTAAAGTTGCCTAATTAATCCATAATTATTTTATATGAAAGGATTTGGAAGATATTTCAAGGATTCGGGTTTGTTTGACCTTTGACTTTTCGGGAACAAATTCCTCAGTCCCAGAAGGGGATGAATTCCATTCCCTTTCCATACAGATCACGGTGATGACCTCAAAGACAAATGAATCAATATCTTCTACAGTAAACAAACCCTTAAAACCTTTAGATTCGTTAGGAAGGAATAAAATACTGGCCATTTTGGATGATTGAAATGTGAAGAAAAATTTCGTGACAATTAAGTAAACGTTTCTCATATGTGTACATAAAACAAACAATGGAATTGTTTAATAAGTATGAAATACCCAAAAGGACACGGAACGACAGAAAGGACACATTTTTTTATAAATACAATAAAGCAAATAAGATAGGACAGAGTTCCTGAGTTCGATTCCCAGTTGAGGCTGATATGTTTTTATTTTTCTACTTCTTGTTCTGTTTCATATTTCGTTTGTATTTATTAGTATTATCTTATTTTTCATTGATACGTTGATGAGTATAACCTTTAAAAGTTATCGAAAAGAAGTTATTCCAGTAAAAATTGAGAATTTTTAAGACTTAGAAAAAGTCAGTAGGTAGGTATCCCATATAATTAACAAAATAATGGATACGTTTATCCGAGACACTATGTAGGTTACAAATAAATTCTTTAGAACTTTGTAATCAATCAAAAAGATAACAGCCAAAAATATGGGAAAAATTAGTTGAAGATAATATTGTTAATTTTGAATTTTCAATATGAGATCGACAATAATGACGTAAAATAATTGTATCCCAATGGCCGAGTGGTTAGAAGCTTTGTCCCGCAAGGACAGAGATCTTGGGTTCGATTCCCCATTGAGACCGTTACCTTATTATTTTTCTGTCGTGTTCTGTTTCATGTTTCGTTTAAAATGATATTGTATTATTTTCTGTCATTTTACTATTTATAATAACAGAGAGTATATTTCGCTGGTGAAAGACCACTATTCAGAACCGAATGTTGGTTGAAATGGCTTTAGCCGTGTTTGGTGACCAGAACGGAATAGCAAGGTACTTCCTTCTCCCCTCTCCCCTCCCCACTACCTTCAGCCTCACAAAATACCCCAATCGGGAATGCCATTGTCTCACCTACTCCCAGTTGTACTCTCAGTTGGAGTCTTGTGCGGTACTTAATTAAAAATAAATATAAATTGCTTTCTCGGGCATTCCCGACTTCTTTCAGTATGCACTTTAGTATTTTATTCTCCTGGTGCTCCTCTCCGTTCATCCAATTAAAAGCCTAGTAGTACTTATATATTTTCATTATCATAGTTAAAAACAAATTTAACATATTCGATGATAATATTATTAAAGTCTATGAATAAATTTAATAATATCCCCTTTCAAATGACCGCACCTTGCTTGAATTACCTCTGCTGACCTTTGTGTAAGCTTTTATGTGTTAGATTTTGCTATTAGGATTTTCATTATTTTGCGGCAAACTCATACCTGTGGTAACCTCCGCAAATAAGCCAGAAAGTGAGAAAAGCAAACTACGAGGAAATAATAATAAAATTGTTCGGTTAAAGTTTTGAGAGTGGGTTTGTTTTAAATAGTTTCTAAACACAGTTGTAAAGGTCTTTAAAAATTAACAAGTGAATTATGAAGGTGAAAGCAGTTGGGGTCAGCCACAGCAATGTTTACCTTTTCACCTTTGTAAATAGGTTACATTTTATTTGTGTTATTTTGTGTTCATGAATCGATGTACTGCTTTTTTGTTTTAAATAATAAATTGTACATCTGAGTATTTGAATACAGAAGGGCAATATGATTGTTTCGCTAACGAAGCATTTTTTGGAATGATTGGTACAGGCGTACCTCAAGGCTCCCGTTTAGGGCTTGTCTTGTTTATTTTATATATAAACGAAATGAAACATGTTAATAGTCATTCTTCTTTCCGATTTTAAGCAGATGACATAAAATTAAATACATTTATTGACTCCACAGATTACTGCAACCTGTTACAAGAAGATGTTAGCAAAATTAAGCAATATTGCAAATAACAATCAATTTTATCTAAATACAGACAAGTGTAATGTTATTAACTTTACACGTAAAAAACAGCCGATTAATTATACTATGTACCCCTACAACGAGTAGAATCAATGAGAGATCTTGGAGTACTGCTAGATTCTAAAATTTTATTTAATGATCACATTGAAAATATTTTAAAAAAAGCTTTTACGCAAATGGGCTTTATTATACCCATTATAAAGGCAATCACTGTAGCACACACACTAATTCTGCTATGTATATCATATGTAAGGTCACAACTCGAGTTTGCCTCAGTCATTTGGAATCCTCAACACCAAACATACACTGACCTATTTAATAAATTTGTATTGGATATTTTCAACACATATCATCGCTTTAGTGATCATCGGTTTGAATCCTACCGCTTTGCACAAAGGCAGCGCCCTTGAGGTGATTTTGCACAAAAACGGCGCTATAAAAGTCATCCAATTATTATTATTATTATTATTATTATTATTATTATCAGAAAAATTTCTGATGTCTTATTCTGATACAAAATCTTTCATTTCTTTAACAGATATGATTCATTATATCTGTTAAAAAATATTGCATTTCGTTGACCTGAACACAACACCAGATCGAACGACTTATTCAACACCACACTGGAAAGCCAAATATGCGCAAAACTCTTAAATAGGACGTATCTGTAAAACTCGCGATGCCTCTAGAGATGTTCACATTTTCAACTGTTACTTGAAAACATATAAAATGCAGCTTACTAAACTGAAAACATTATTTTTATTTTGTGAAATAATTCTTTCACCTTAACTAAGTTTATAGTTTATTTTATCGTTTTTAGTATAATCAGGCGAAAACTGTATAACTACTAACTGTCTTTACTTTTTTATAACATTTTGTAATTCCTTATAATGTGTATTTATTTTTATATTTTTTTGTCATTTATAAATATATTGTGTAGGAGCAAATACTAAATCAACAACTAAACTTAATGGAACTTGGTCTATAATTCTAGAACATATGAATAATTACTGTTTATGCTAATTGTACGACTGTTTGTTTCCTAAATACATTTTTTTAAATTCAATCCTTTCTTCCAATATATGAACAGCTTCAATAAAAAAACTACATTAACTCCACAGGAAATCCTAATATTTGAGCATTTCATCGTGATATGTTAAGGCAAATGCAGGTGCAAGAACGCGTGTTCCAATATGTTAAGAATTTACTAAAAGTTTATGATTAAACGACCTGCAATCCCGTTTTCAACCGGATCATTTTAAGAGATTATTATTAAATTAGCAATACTCATTGTTCTCCGTGGATCCTTACTCTTCCCACTATGTTCAATCTCACACTGTGTCATCTCCGTGTGCCAGCTACAGCTAGTAGCCCAGGTAGATGATTTGTATTGCTTGTGTAGCGCTTTTTTTGTGAAAAATAATCTCTAGGGCGAAGTATTGCGTCTTGACAAACCCGGAACTAACTGCTCTAATTGCGCCCGCATTGAGCCGGCCCTGAATTCTCACAATATACCTTTATTGGTCTATTGGGAATGATGTACTGGCTTCGTGCGGTTCCGAGCAGTTGGGACTGGCGCAGCATTCACATAAAAAAATATTAAACAACATACTTCATACATCAAGTAATAATAGTTTGATAATTTAAATAGCACCAATTTTGTGTAACAACACCTCAAGGACGCTAATGCTAACATAACATAATTAGTCAACTAGATTTCTTAGAGCAAGCTTAGTATGTTTATGTAGAATATTAAATTATTTTATTAAACCTAAAAGTTTATCACACGGATATGAAACGAAGAAAAGCCCACGTTCAAATGAGTCTCGCACCAGTCGTTGAAGCGAGATCTTTATTGCTGTGTCCGCATTTACTGTTTGCTTGATAGTTTTGTTACACTTTGTGAGTGGCTGTGTTCTAGGTAGTTTCGATGACAATGGCCATTACTGCGTAAACCATAATGTAAATCTTAAATAATACATTAATGGATGACTGGATCTTGCACAAAGTATTATCACAAACTTTTATATCCCAGAGAGTAGTTTAAGATGCTACATATAGATGGCATTAGGTTGTAATTTAAGAGGTTAACCAGATATTGCTTTGGTTAATGCAGGGTTTGAGACTATAATAAATACTATTACAACCTCAAAGTCAAGGCCCAGAATAATTCCTACGGCCTGTTAAATAAGTCATTAGTGCTCTTTGTTATCCGTCACAAATAAAGTCAATGGTGTTTTGATGTCTCGCAGTTTTTTTTTTTTTTTTAGAGTTTACGAGTCAAACGCGAAGTACTTTTTTTTAAAGAAACACAAACATTCCCGAGTTACGAATAACCTGACAATATTTGAAAATCTGCTACTACCATCACAGTAAGCCGTGTTGTGATGGATGACTTAGCCCGCCGAGGAATTGAACACACTACGCCTGGGTGGGACCCAAACACGAAGTCACTCACCGACCGGTCATTTATTTATCGGGATCATTTTTTATGGCCTCCGTGGTTTGATCCTTGGCCACGAATCCGGAGATTGCAGATTCAAATCCCGGCAGGCGCTAGTAAATTTTATTTGATTATTTTATTAATTATATTGGTTTCTTACATATATTTTCTCTTATTTTGGAACAATCCAGATATAAAAACTCAGTTATTATACATAGTATAATAGGTACATAAATAATATTATCAGTAGTTGTTCAGTCAAAGAATATATAATAAATATCCACATAGAACTACAAACTTTAAATTATAAAGATTCACTCAAATGAAACATAATACATCGAGAACCAAGAGACATGAGCGACTAAAGTGACACAAAAAGAGACAAGTGATCAAAATGGTCGCATCATAACTCAACTCAATGACAATTCAACACACTTAAAAAAGGATATAAAATCATTAAAAGCGATGAAAAAAAACTAACCTAGTTTTTGTTGCTTGCTTCCATTCCAAATTCCATTGCTTGAAATGGATTATGCCATGTTTAGTCACCAAATCTGAATAGTCAAGTAATTTCCCACCATCATTTTACACATTTTATCTCACTATCCAATACTTAATCGGTCACACTGGCTCCAGACGGTCGGGAGCAGTTGGGATTGTTGTGTGATTTTCACACAAACGAATTAAATAATAATAATATCTTTATTTAGGAAAGTTTACACATTACAACTATACCTACATATTATGGTGTACATTGATTTGTAACTTTTATATTTAAGGTTATAAAATTAACAGAAAAATACAAACATAGTATTGTGAAGGTAAAAAGAAAATAAAAGTACAGTTGAGGTTTCTCAAATACCGCCTCACTAGGCTAGCCTTTGTTGAGGCAAAATTTTTCGTGTTAGTTCCTAATACCTTTGAACATACCTATACTTGTATTAAGATGTATTCACTCAATAATGTGGTGACTTTAATAACTGCGAATTTGGGTGAATGCACCGGTGAAGGCCCTATTCTTATTTTTGATCCAAATTTTAACACTATCTTTGAAATTTTTTTGTGAATCACATTGTTTTATGCTGTCTGGAAGAAAGTTGTAGAGTCTTATCGCAAAGTATTTAAAGTTTCGTTGACCAAACGTAGTATGTGTTATCGGTATTTGTAGTAAGTTTTTGTTGTTGCTTCGAGTACATTGTGTATTTGAACTTTTTTCGTAGTTATTATGTATATTTGAGTATAGATGAGTTAGGATAGTTTTTGCATATAGCTATAAAATAAATCAAATATAATATCGCAATTAGAAAACAAAATTTGCTCACTGACTAAAGGTAAGCTGTGTAAAGTTTTTCGAGTTTGAATATGATCAATTTATTAACATCTTTCGCTTTTGTAATGCCTAGTTCACACGAGGACGGGGCAATATTGTACTGTCCCATTCCGGACCCATTGTCCTAGTAAAAACAGAAGTTTAGAGGACAGGACAATTGACAAAGATATTTTCATAGAGATAGACGATGGATAGCGCATGTCTCATCTCGGCTCTCGGAACTCATGATGCTCGAGAAAATGTGTGTTTCGCTTATTATTTAGTTCATCCTCTAATAATTCCAATACATCTTGCTATTAAAGACCTAATATTTTTCACAAATTGGCTAATAACGTGCCACGTCATGTGTCCATTTTCGCAGTGTTCCTCCTTGGACAGCGGTCGAATTGTTGTACTGTCCCATTGCAGTGTCCTGCTCAATCGTGCCAGTTCATGTAGCTGGGACTGGACGATATTGTATTGTCTTCAGTATTGTCCTCGTGTGAACAAGGATAATACTCATTAGGACGAACGATTAAAAAATATTCACAAATTAATGGAAAACTTACATCTTCATCCAAAATTTACAATCCGTATCTCTTTTCATGGTGCGTTTTCTTCTTAAGGTACAAAAAGAAAAATAAATACGGCTTTTTATCAAGATACTGTTGCGACTGCACGACCATTTCGACCAACAACACGTGTTCTGACTTCCTCATAACATAACTTTACTGATTGTTATAAAATTTATCAATTCATTCGTTATAGGCCTGTAATCCCGTTTTTATTTCATATCAGTAAGTTTTATCCTCGTAGGCACAGCTTTTTAGCCTTTATGGACTACACGTCACTGTTTATTTTATGTATTTGTTTGAGAATCAAATGGTTAATGGATAAAACAGTACATTACAAAATAATAAGTTAGGTTGTGGATTTCGTTTACTCTTCTTCAATGTTTTGTTTTGTTATGAAATAACGTGTGCCTTGGGGCAGTTGCCCAAGTTGTCCAATTGTTGCTGCGTCACTGCCTCTCAACTTCCTTATTATTCAGCAAAACATCCCAAGGATTCTTAGTATATTGTGTAACTTCTCTTATTTTTTAATATTTGATAAATGACCTGCAAAGTAAAGGGTATGGGGCCCATGGCGATATTGATTACCTGGTAGGAATACTGAACACCTTTGGGATGGAAAATAAAACATAGATACTCAAAAAACCTTAAACTGAAACGGACCCTAAAAGTAGGCGCGGGTGTTGCGCGCGTGACTGTACTTCGAATGAACTCACAAATATCTTTACTTTGAAGGAAAATCATATATTTTATATGGCGCGGCGCACAAAGATCGTCTTAACTAAGGAGATAAGGTAGCATTCGGTTAATCTTGTAAATGAGTTTTGAAACAGCCATTGTGAAACAGGTAGCAGAGGTGTGACAAAGACTCAAGTTCGAATTCCATAGTGAGTGCACGGTAGGGTATTTTAATTAGTCATTGGTATACGGAGAAAAAATATCATGTTAAAAAAGAGACAACATGCCAACTTTCTGAAAAAATATTAATCATTCAGAATATCTAAAGAGCACGCATTATTTTCTTGATACATATCATGACGGAATGCAACAATATTATCATGTCAATATCAATTTCAGTATTTGTATGAACACGTGTCTTCCGTCCTCATAAAACATTCGCTTTTGCTTTCGTTATAGGCGTGCAATTCCATTTTTAACAGGAAAAATAATAATTTAACGATTTTTTTAGTAAATCAACAGTCTTTTACATCAGTAACTTTTCTCCGTGGATCTACCAACTTCATTAATAATAAAAAAAATAATTATTGAAGACAATATTAGCGATTCTTAAACGAAAATTTGCAAAAAAGTCAATAGATGTCGCACATTAAAATAAAAATTAGATATATTTATAGGAATCGCTAATATTGTCTTCAATAATTTAATATTACAATTTGAGGTTTTACTCGTTAAGTTATTTCAAAAAATAAAAATATTTATTCTAGACTTGCAAATAAAGTCTATAGATGTCGCAGATTAAAATTAAAATAAAATATATTTATCTAAGACGTTGTCTAGATTGCATTTAGTTGGAGTTGAATAAAAATTGCAGCCATTAAAAAAAATAAAGGTAAGTTCTTATTCGAAGTATGACAACAGTTAAATACGATCGAAATAGATAGGGTCCCATTAGCTCAGTTGGTAGAGTGGCTCCCCGGCAAGACGAGGGTATTGTATTCGAGCCCCAAATGCAACCTATCTTTTTTTGATTTTTCCGTTTCAAATTTTCGTTTAGGAATCGCTTATATTGTCTTTAATAATTAAATGTTACTATTTGAGGTTTTACTCATTTAGTTATTTTGTATTTTGCCCGTGTTGTCAGTAATCTCTATATATGTAGTATAAAATAAAGTCTCTTTTTTCTTCTAAACTACGTTCTTTTAAACTACGCAACTGATTTTGAAAGGGTTTTCACTATCATTTCAATTCAATTTAGAGAATTGCTTCTGGAAGGTAAATACATATAATACATGCATATTATATTTATAGAAAGTAGAGAAACTTCGATGGTTTGTAATCAAGTCGTAATTAAATATTTTCGGGGGCTTATATTGGTAATGCTGGCTAAACCTTATGAGATACATCAAAATAATGTACTACGGAATTGTATATCTTACAAACGTCCACAGAAAAGTCCACGTTGGTGTACGTCTATCATTTAAATATGTGATCGGTTATTTGCGAAGCTATTTTGACTAATAAAATGTTATTCCTTTTCAAACAAAATATTTTAGTTGCTTTGGGCATTTAATCAAGATTAAAATTGCCCTTTACAACATATCGGTTCCATAATGACTCCTCGAAATAAGGTATTGGTACAAATATAAGGTATAGGGTAGTGGGGAGACATTGTAGATGGGGAGGAGGTATGTAGGGGAAGTTTCTGGCTATTCAGATCTGATCTAATGCAATTTCATGGTCTGGTGATGGTTTTACACCAAAACATAGAGTTTCTCTCACTCTAGAACTAAGGAGAGTTCGTAGTGACGACGTAGTTCTTTTTTTATGTGAATACCGCACAAGTTGTGGGGCTGAAGGTAGTGGGATGCGAAGGAGATGCGGTAGGGGAAGGCAGTGAAGTACCCGACTATTCAAATCTAGTCAGCAAACACGGCCAAACCATTTCAAGCAAGGTTTCAATTCTGAATGATGTTCTTACACCAGGGCGAAGCTGAGATTATCTTCCACTCTGGAACGTGCCGCAAATACAGGGTGTATCGGCACGTACCCGACAAACTTTTACCAGCTATTCCTTAGCACATTTGGAGTAAAAAATGTTATGGGCACTTTGCTGTCCGGTAGCATTTTTTTCAATTAAAAACAAAAAAAATAAAAATTTCCACACTACATCACTGTCATTGGCATTGCTTTTCGTGTGCAACAGCTGTTATAAGCAAGTATGTCGAAAAGCGTCTTCGCTCTTTCGCACACGCTAAATAATAATAGTTAAAAATGAGACGAATGGTGCCGTGCCATTTCGTTGTGATTGTAAAAGTGCGCCAATATAGGTACACGTGCATTATTCAACGGAATTCGAATAAAATATTGCCAGATGGGTTTTCAAACTTTGATAAAGGATAAAACAGTGGTGACATGTGGTGAAAATATGAATAGTAATTTTTTTATTAAAAAAAAACGTTACCGGACAGCAAAGTGCACATAAGATTTTTTACTCCAAATATGCCAAGGAATAGCTGGTTAAAGTTTGTCGGGTACGTGCCGATACACCCTGTATACTATATATTATTTTTAATTAATAAATCTTAAACTAACACAACTGAATCAGATAAAAGTTACTTGCGCACGCCGAGATTCGAATCCGCGACCTTTTGCTTGCTAATCAAGAGCCTTACCCTTCGACCATGGAGACCGGGCCTTTTTCGTTTTCATACGATACATGGGAGAAGGAAGAAGATAAACGTTGGGACTAGTTTATTTAATAACACAAATTAAAACAAATTAAAGTTAAATTACATGCTGGCGCCGGGATTTGAACCCGCGACCTCCGGATTCGTAGTCAAGTGCGTTTCCCCTTGCCCACGGAGGCCATTAATGTTTAAATAAACACAGTACTCAAACATTGCACTCAGCATGTTTCAAAATTGTTATTCGACTTCAGGAAGAAAATTAATTAAAATTGACAAAACTTTATGTTAATACCGTAGAAAGATCACAGTTATACATATGCACCAATGCACACAATCCTAAGTATGTGTTGTTCGCATTAACCTTTTCATCACCGCACTTTTTTTTCCACATATGGACCTTGATAACACCTCAAACATTTATTTGCAAAATTTTGGTGTATACATTTTTTTGCGCACTAGATTAGATTTTTATTATTTTTAGGTCTGAAGGGTTATTTTTTATTAGTGAGGAAAAACGACATATCGCAAAAACAATTGCTTAATTTTCAAAAATATCAATTTACAGTGTAACATGCGCCCTACTGTCGAATTTGGCAGCCATCTCTGGTCCGGAGCCCCTAAATACCTGAAAAAAACCCTTGACTCTGTGCAAAAACGGGCGGTCCGTTTGATAGATTCCCCAATCTTAACAAACGGACTGCAATCTTTAGAGCACAGGCGTCAGGTAGGTATGCTGTCCTTGTTCTATCGGTATTACAATGGAAGATGCTCTGAGGAACTAGCGTCATTGATCCCTTCGGCACCGGTGCGTAGTCGGGATACACGCCAAACGCGCGCCCAACATTTGTACACGGTTGACATTTGTCACATGAGAACGGGTCGCTTCTACGATTCGTTCTTAAGTTCAACAGCTCGGCTGTGGAACGAACTGCCGGCCTCTGTGTTTCCTCCCTCCTACAACATGGGACTCTTCAAGACCCATGTTCACTCCTTCCTCTCCACAAAAAGACCCTCCACACAGCATCCCCAAAGATGACATAGGCCCTGAGGGAAATTATTTTCTTCAGGGCCTCCTGTGTGGAGTAAATATAAAAAAAAATAAAAAAAACATGCATAAATATAAAGATAACATAAAAAAATAATAATGGATCCCAGTCCAAGCAAAACAGTTAAAACGGGATCTGTCATTATATTTACAGTATTTGTAACTGGAATATAGGATTCAAACTAGCATTAAAAATATACGCGCTCGAGGAATATCCTCCACATGCGATACACAAAATACGGGGCAATGTGGTTTACTAAATCAAGAGATATTAATTTGTTTGTTCATGTTCCTCGGGAGGAACTTAATATGGAAACTCTAATTGAACGATATATTATATTATACTATTCAGAGCTAAAACACCTGTTCTACCACATGGCAGCGAGCACTTTGCACAGGTCACGGGGTTAACTAAGGCAGTATCTACCTAGTTTTCGGACACGAAGAAAAAGGTCATTGCAAGAAGTATGGGATGTTCTTCAATAGTATTATTTTTTGTAATTTGTTACAAAATATTTTGAGTGTTGCATAATATTTACCGTTGTAATAAACAAATACATACCTTTTAAATGGGTATCTTACAAAACCGTTTTTCATTTGATATAAGAGATGAAATTTGCAACAATTTTCCACATTATTTAGAAAAACGATAAACTATGTAGCATGGAAAATCATGCCATCACGCCAAAGATATTTCAAAGTAGATACAAAAGCAAGATGTTGGCTGTGACAGATTGTTTATTGGTGGGAACAAAGTTTAGTTTCGGAAACAGAGAACAGAAGGGTTAACGAAAGTTTCAGATTGGATGGTGGTCGGAGTAATGTGCTGTGTAAATTATGTTATATTAAGATTAAATTAACAAATACTGTAACCACTACATTATTTATTTAAACCATCGATATACACATGTTATGTTATTAATTAAATGATTTAGTTATTACTACTACAATGTAATGTTATATTTTTTTACCATTTCTCATTTACTTTACCTTTCTGCATTTGTAATCTATGTAATAATATATTGGTGTACAACAACTGTAAAGACTATGACCATGAAGATAAATTCAAATGTAACCATTAACATGTACTTTTCTAGATAGGTACCTTCTAAGACTAACTTGCGTTAAAATTTTTGGTAAAATTATTTAAATATTTTTTTTTATTTAAAAATATATTTATTTATATAAAAACATAAATATGTTAAATTAAAAAAAAGTGGGTGTGTCAAGCCTACGCAAGACAGAAGTGAAACTTCTAGTATTCCTCTCTCTCTATTTTCATTTCATCATCTCTATTTTCTCTCTTAGGTTAGTTTGAAAATTAGAGGTTAAATAATTCAACGACGAAGCATGGATTTGCTTTTTCTAATATTTTCTTATAGATGAATGACGTTCGATTAATGTATAGTTCCAAAAATTTTCAATTTATTCACAAGTATACAATATTACATAAATAACAATATTACAATTAAAAATTACAAAGAAATTACAATGACAATTTACCAATCATGTGCCATTTTCATTGTCAATTTCATGAATATCATTTCCTAATGTCGTGATAATTGGGTTATGGTAACTAAAGTGCGAGATATATACATGAGCACTTAAATCCTTAATGAATCGTGCAAAAACTGCATCGATTGTTGTCCCGTGTCGGGAGAGAACGTTCGTGAGCGGCTCCCCCACCTCAACAAGCGCATATGGTGAGAGAGGGACAGTGAACGGTGAGCGGTGGTGGGGGTACCCGCATTTTCGTGTCGATCCTGACTCGGTTTTACTCCGTCCCCGAAAATTCATTACGCGCCTAAAGAAGTTTCACTTCAAAAAAAACTAATTACAATAAAAATGTTTTCTTTTTAACGTAACTACCCAATTCAATAGAGAAAAACGTTTCTCGTGTTTGATTTGGGGAGTAGTGCCATTACAATATATTATATTGGGTAAAGAAAATAAATGATTGGTGTAATTTTGCATGTACTTTTAATCTTATCTTAATATATTAAAATCGTCCTGCGTATGTTTGTACTCGCAAAAATCTAAAATTAGTCGACTGATTCGCAGAAAATTTCAATGTTTATTCTTATTAGCGCCAGTGAAATTATTAGTGCAAGTCGGAGACGCCTGAGAAAGACATTAGCAACATCGTTATATTATATTTCGATGACACATGAAGTGAAAAAATAGATTCCACTTTTTTACCTCCAACTGACCTCCAATTCTCCCAGCACTCTAAATAAAACTACCGAAGCCTGTCTACACTCTACACACAGCGCTTATCGTGTTCTAATAGTGGAACAAGTTTTGACGAGATATTATTATGCAGTAGCGCCTCTAATTGTAGCTCTATGATTAGCAATAGCGAAGCATTGCTAATCATAGAGTAATAAGATATAAGTATGCAGTAGCGCCTCTTATTGTAGCTAATCATAGAGCTACGACAAGACATTAGTATGCAGTAGCGCTTCTAATTGTAGCTAATCATAGAGCTACGACGAGATATTAGTATGCAGTAGCGCCTCTAATTGTAGCTCTATGATTAGCAATAGCGAAGCATTGCTAATCATAGAGTAATTTATTTATTTATTAATCTTAAGTTAGCTCACATCTTCGTGAGTGCTAATAGTTTTATAAACATATAAACATGTACATTGTTTGGCAAACATAATTGTACGGGACGTGTTTGCCTGCACAAGAAAAAAAAAACTGTAAAATATAAGCACCGGCACACATTTGCCTTTGTCCTGTGTAATGATTCAAATAAAGCACTTGAGGTATTTCATTTGAATCATTACAGAGTTATTTAAAATATCATAAAAATGCAGGGAATATCGACTATTGTAATATGTTTGCCTCAATGAATGCGTCTTGAGAAAGACGATATATTCGAAATTTGTAATTTGCTTTTGAAAAGAACGCCTTTATAAAGGCGGTTGTTTTTATTGCGGATAAAACTCCTTGTATTCGTCCAAGGTCAGTCAGTAACGGCTCTGTGACATCGGGGCCAGTGAGCAGGACCGCACGCTGGAGGGAAGGCTCTCCGGGACTGGCTGGCAGGCGGGCTGGCAGGCGGGCTGGCTCAGTCGGCAACGTTCAGTCCCCTCGATCCAGGGAATATCGACTCTTGTATGTTTGCATAAATGAATGCGTCTTGAGAAAGACGATATATTCGACATTTGTAATTTGCATATTGGAAAGAACGCTTTTATAAAAGCGGTTGGTTTTTATTGCGGGTGCAACTTCTTGTATCCCTCCAGGCTCAGTCGGTAACGGCTCTGCGGGGCGCTGGCTGGTTCAGTAGGCAATGGCAGATCCTCTCTCCGAGGCTGGCTGTTGGGAAGGCTCAGTGAAGCCCGAGGCAGAGGCGCCGCGACGTCGGGGCGTCGTTGGCTTGTCGGTGAGCAGCGAGCTCAGCAGCAGGCAGTTGCAGTAGACAGCGGAAGTGGAGCGGGGGGGGGAACCGGGTTGAAATCAAACACAGCGTGTTGCTCTCAGGTAGCGAAGCGGGTCAGGCAGAGCGGACAGCGGTAGATGTTGCTCGGTCCAGGGCTTATGGCGGAATGGTGAAGGGACCGGTTTTTGCGGCGCCTTTATAAGATTCTATAGGACCGCGCCTCCGACCCTTGATTGTATTATGAAATTCCCGTAACGAGCTTGCTTTTTTCTTGCTATGAAGCTCGCCACGCTTGTAGGATTAAATCTGTTTATCTCAGAAATATAGGAATATTTTATAATATTAGACCTTATCTACCTCTGTCGCCCTGCCAAAACCACATCGTCGCAATATTGTTTATTTAGTTATAATAAGACATATTCTACAAGATAAGTGGTCAAATCTCTATAACATTTTCAGAGTTTCGCTGATTACATAATTATCTTACGTGTAACATATTTTATTTCTATTCGAGCTTATTTAATTAACATATAAGTATCTTTGTATATAATTATTTAGTTAACATTGTTTCCTATTATTACAGGAAGGGCTTGCAAATTTGTATTTTTTTACAAATCTCTTGGATACACGTGGGTCGCTCAAGCAGGTTTTGTGCTTAGCCAATCAGCGGCTGCCTAGCCAGAGTAAGATGGTTGCTTGAGTTGAAGCGAGACAACTGCCTTTTAGGTCCGAGCGATAAAATTTACCGTTAAACGGCAGGGCAGGTTTTTAAACATGAGTTACCTATATGTAAGGCAGGTTTATCAACATTAGTTTTATGGAAGGTTTTACATAGTTTTCGACAGTGGTAAATATGATGGCATTTTGTTGTGTTTTTTTATAATTGATGTACATTTTATATTGATGATGCTGATGACGTTCGATACAATAATCTTTCTTTAAATATTTCAATAAAGTCACAAAAAAAACATTAATAATTGAGTTGTTTGGTATCAAAACTGGTCAGATCCAAAATTTAAAAAAAAATAAACTAAGTATTGAACTGTGTTCATTATTAACAAAAGAACAGTTCTTATTTTTCAAAAGCAGTCATATCCGCATATTTTGTAAGAGAAACCGGTTTAAAAAGCGGCTGTGGTATGAAAAATAGTCAAATCCAGCACTTGTTTTGGTGTTTCCTGAAAATTCACCTAAAGTGGAGTTGACCAGTTTTGATACCAATGGTCACAATTGAGGTAGACATATTTTCTTAATTCATTTTTGAACTTATTAATATTTTCTATCACAGCAATTTCCTTCGGGATTTTGTTATAGAGTTGAACGGCCTGGTACATCAGAGATTTTTGGGTGCTTGTTTTTTTTCTTGTTGGCAATCTAATTTGCTTAGAATTTCTCGTCCCGTGTCCGTGTATCTCGTTATTGTAATTTATTTTTCTTTTCAGTTCCTTAGACATCATCCCTATGTTAATTTTATGTATAAAAATAAGTACATTCAAATACACAGTTTGCTTCACCGTCAAAATATTCAGCTCCTTTAACATGTCTCTTATCCGTGTGTATATGTTGCGCTTAAGTATTATTCGCATTGCTTTATTTTGCAGTATTTGCATTTTTTTCATTTTCTCTTTATTGCAGAGAAAAAGAATACTTGAACAGTAATTAAAGTGTGGTGATATAATTGTATTGTATATTATCTGGCATGTTTCTTTATTTACTTTGTTTCTGATTCTACCAAGAAATGATATTTTTTTGCAATTTTTTTAATTGTATAGTCTGCATTTTTTGAGAAGTTCAATTTTGAGTCTATAATAACACCTAGATATTTAATTTCTTCCACTTTTTTTGTGATTTCTCCATTTATAGAAACCTTTGGTTCCTCATGCGTATTTGTTCTGCCTATATGCATGTATTTTGTCTTATTTACATTTAGTTTTAATTTATTTAGTTTGAGCCATTTTGACAATGTTTCTAAGTCACTATTTATCTTTTTGATTGCTTTCTCATAATTATCTTCTGCAATATAAATTAGTGCGTCGTCTTTTTTTTTTTTTTTTTTTTACAGTATTACCGCACAAGAGTCCCATCTGCTCCCGTCTGGAGCCAGTGAGACTATGGCATCCCCAATTGGGGTATGTTGTGAGGCTGAGGGTATTTGGGAGGGGAGAGAGATGGGGAAGAGGAAGGTGGGGAAGTACCTGGCTATTCAGATCTGGTCACCAAACACGGCTAAAGCCATTTCAAGCAACGTTTCAATTCTGAATGGTGGTCTTACACCAGGGCGATACTGAGAGTATCTTCCACTCTGGAACGTGCCGCAAATATACTATATATTATTTTAAATTAATTAATTGTGAAATAACACAAATTAATCAAATAAAATTTATTTGCGCACGCCGGGTTCGAACCCGCGACCTTCGGATCTGTAGTCAAAAGCGTATACCACTAGACCACGCCGGCCGTCTGTAATAAGATATAATTATGCAGTAGCGCCTCTAATTGTAGCTAATCATAGAGCTACGACAAGACATTAGTATGCAGTAGCGCTTCTAATTGTAGCTAATCATAGAGCTACGACGAGATATTAGTATGCAGTAGCGCCTCTAATTGTAGCTCTATGATTAGTAATAGCGAAACATTTCTAATCAATTGATCCACTACTTTTTTTTTATATTTTGATTTTTATTTCTATTTTCTTTAAAATATCTTTTAATCATTAAGTGTAATCTAAATTTTTATATAATAATGTGTATTGTGTTTTTTATTCCATATGTCCTTTTCCCTTGTGTTTTATTATTTGTTTCTACAAAGCATTATGTTTCTAGTTTTTACAGTATAAACCAAATCAAAAACTATCATAATACGGACGTGAGTCTAGTATGGTAGTTGAGAAAATCACAAAAATTGTTATTTATAAATAAAAATAAATAAATAAATTTTCACCCGCTATCACAAAAACTTTGCGAATGTAGAAAGATTTTTTTTATTAAATGCTATTAAATTCATTTCAAAATAACACAAATTCAAAGGTGAAATAATATAAGGAATGTGAAGGAAAAACAGAAACATTAGCAAAATTGTTGTAAATTTGTGATATTTAAGGCGATGCCATACGTAGTAATGAAAAATCATGTGTTTTTGGTTTGAAAACTTGGTCGCCTAGAAATGTTTCACACGCTTTAATTAAATACTGCGTGTAGAATACATCTTGGCCTTTCAAATAATCGATTATTTTTTAGATAAGTCTGTTTATAAGCCCAGAAAAAAATAGTGGAAAAGCCTATGAAAACTGCTTTAAAGTTCAAAATCTCCTACTTACGAACCCATTTTCGGTTTTGATTTTATTTTATAATGTGGCAAATTAAGTTATTTATAAAATGATCGAAAAAAAAAATATTTATCCCTGATCATCCACAAAATAAAATAAAAGGCACTTTTTGGCCATGTTTTTTTCTTGCAGAAATCAAAACAGGCGGATGGTGTTAAGCGGGAATTTAAACTTTATCGCCATCTACGTAAGGGTTGTTATTGATAGCGGCTCAATTTCAAATATTACCCGACGTAGTGCATCGCCTTAATGTAAAATGGAAAAAAGTAAACAAAGAAAGGAAATGTTTGGATACATATTTTACACGACTATATATAGTAATAAATTTTACACGACTATATAAAGTAGAAATTTGAGACATGGATCTCGCTGCTATATGTTAGTTAATTACTATTTTAGAGCTACTGCACTGCCCTGTAAGCGTCTTTACTGCAGACATAATACCCAGTAGCGCAATGGGATAAGATGAGGGTGTGCTATAACAACTTATGCAACTACAAAGGTTCTGCAGTTCCTTCAGATGTGCACTCATTCCCAGAAGGAAGGCTGTACTCATTCCCCGCCTTACTTCGCCACCTACTAGCCAACTTCTAGGACACGAAAATCAACAAACGTCATCGTCGTGGCTGCTTCTGATTCTCGGACGATCCTTTAATCTTTATTTAATTTAATTTTAAAATGCTTTCCACTTATTTTTGTTGTTTACATATATCGTGCAGTATGGAAGACGGATTGAACTAGTCGTGCTGGGTTGAAAACTTAAATAATTTTTTATTAATTGCTGGAAACCCGGGCGTTTATTGCAATTACATGATACATTACAAATGTGAAATTAACCCGCCTCACTAGAAGATTTCTGTTCTGAGGCGGGTACATATATTTGCTTACACATGCACATACATTTATACAAATATATATATATATATCAATATATACGTGGAGCATTACATATATATTTACATACATTTATAGTTACATAAAAACAGGAATTTCATGGGAACTTTAAATTAACAAAATGGTAGCGTCTAAATCTCATAATAATAAGGAATTGATAAATTAGGCATGCGTAAAACATAAGCAGTTTTAATAAGAAAGAGTAAATCACTATAAATTTAAATAACACATGTTTGTAAATAAGGAATGAGAATTAGACTAAGAAGGGATTGCTAGAAATTTGCTAATGCATGCCCTTTTTTATGTAGTAACCAGAGATGTGCTTTATTTCAAATAAATCCATTTCAAATGGAAATGCAAAATGCAAAATGGGTATTTTCCATTTTGCATTTTAAATGCTTTTCTAAAAACCATTTTGCATTTTAAATGCTTTTCTCAATGCATTTTCCATTTTAAATGCTTTTTTGCAACATTCTTCCTATTTATTTTTTTTTTGTTATTTATTTTTGGGGTGTTATGCCGTGTTGCGCTAACTCCTTCTTTAGCCAACGTTTCGGACAGCATTGCAGTGTCCATCATCAGGGGAGATGTGTTTATTATGTTATGTTGTGGGAACATTCTTCCTACTATCTCCACTCATCTTTTTTTCATATGCCCAAAATATCAGTCGGTCCTCAACCTCGCTATGAGAGATAATTTACATTTGTCAAGTTGCTCCCTGGTAGGAGCCCTGGCAATTGAGTGATACCATTACAAAAAATACTGATTCAAATACTGAACATGGGGCCATGACGCTTTAATATTAAATGTTAGATGTTTCTATGTTTTTACGTTGGCAACATTAGTCCCGCGCAAAATTTTTGTTGGTTCATAATCTGTAGTCGTGGTATTTTTGGATTTACCATCATGTAATATGTTTGTTCTACATTGATGTCCATTATTAAATCACAAAATTGTTTAAAAATTCTATAATTATTTTAATTGTTTGACCCGAGAAACCATTTTGCATTTTCAATGCATTTTGAAAATAGGTATTTTTCATTTTGCATTTGAAATGCTTTTCTAAAAACCATTTTGCATTTTGCATTTTCAAATGGAAAAGTTTTGACCCATTTCCATTTTGCATTTCAAATGGTTTTGGGTACCCATTTTGCACATCTCTGGTAGAAACCATGTGTTGAAATGTTTAAGTAAACTGTTTGGGTGTTTATGAGTGTTGCAGTAAGTGGTTTCTTTTAGGAAAGTGTTGAAGATGTAAGGTGCGAGGAAGGATTCGGCCTTTTTGACAATGGTTGAATTAATTTTTGGCACTTGAAGTTGATTCTGTGATTTTGCCCTTGTGTTATGTGGGTGAGTTACGTGGCATGGTGAGGATTTTATGCAGTTTATTTGAATGATCTTTTTAATGAATAGTTTCCTAATATCTAGTATATTATTTGTAATGAGGAGATTTTCCGTTGGATGCATATATGGTTTTTTAACATAATCCTAATTAATGTTTTATGCGTTGTGTTGAGGGGCTTAAAAAACTTGTCAGCGGCTCCCCCCCAGGCTGATAAACCGTAAGTTAAAAGGCTTTGACATAGCGCGAAGTAAACATTTTTTAATTGTTTTTGTGACATGATGTTTCTTATAGTTTTAAAGATAAATTATAGTTTACGGATTTTCTTTATGAGGGAGTTAATGTGAAGTTCCCAGTTTAATTTATGGTCCACTGTTAAGCCTAGATACTTGATGTTGTCAGTATGTTCTATTTTTTCGCAGAGGTGGTATGAGGATTTTGAGGGAGTATATGGGTGTAGGTATAAAGGCGGAAGGGTTTTTGGTTGCCCAGTGATGGTTTTGCTAAAAGTTAGGTTTTTTTTTTTGGAGATGTTTAAAGTAAGTAAGTTTTTTTCGAGCCAATTTTTTATTTCTGACATACCGGTTTCCGCATTTTTGAAGGCCTTTTCCCAACTTGGACCTTTGACTAAAATTACCGTGTCATCTGCATAACTGATTATCTTATAGCTGATAGAAGCCATTTTAATCTCAGTAAGTTCGTTTATGTAAATGAGAAATATATATATATATATATATATACACCATACCGGTCTTCTAATATCTTCTGTGTATTTAATTATTTATTTATTGAGGTGTCAGACGTACTTCACTTTAAAACAGTATTAAAAAAAACTCCAGAGTCTTGTGATTACTCTAAAAAGATATTTTTTTGAAGTTAGTGTAAATCTGCAGATATTTTAAAGTGCCAAATGTGCGTGATGAAGATGTATGAATATTATAGAATAGGAATTCACATATCAACTTGCTGAAGAACAGCGTAAAATGAGAAAGACATCTTGATTATCTGAAATTAAAAACAAATAATATTAACCACATATTTATTTTTATCATCAATTAAATTCAATCACTTTTGTTTTCGTGGATGAATGAATGGATATTAACCAACTTCTCGACATTCGATCAAGCTGCGACTCGGCAGATAGACTCATTGTCGATCTCAATACACACAATCGGTACACCTAAAAACTTTGACATTATCATACATGACAAATTCTAAAACTCACAAAAAAAGATTGTATCCCAAACTGCACAATATTAAAAACAGCCAGCACGATCTAGGAGTAATTATCGATAAGAATCTGAAATGGAAGGATCAAATATGGGAAGTTATAAAAACAGCAAGCACGATCGAGGAGTAATTATCGATAAAAATCTGCAACGGAAGGACCAAAGGAGTGAAGTTATAAAAAAATAGAAAATTACTATAAATATTTTTAAGAATCAGAAAATGTGGATAAAAACCTATATGTACTATACCACACCTTAGTTCAATCAACTATTAGTTGGGGATCCACGTATAAAACTAACCCCGATAGAAGTCGTACAGAGAATGAAAATTAAAATCATATTTGAAAAATCCAGCGACTACGAAATAGGTCGCTCATTCGAGAACTTTCAAGAACTTTTATTTAAAGATGTGTAAATAAATAATTAATAATTTAAATCATAACAATAATAACAAACGGTGTCATTCAGGTAGACACATTCGGACAAATACGCATTTCTGTGAAATCGTATGACATTCTAACAGTTAATTTACGAAATATATGTCGGTGCTAACCTATTTCCATGGTGCTAACCGATCGGCATTTGGCGAGGTTGTTAAAATTGTACTGGGTGGGAAGGATAAATCCTTTAAAACCAAAAAAAAGCTTTAAAAGCTATTTTTATAAAGGTTTTCTATTTTTTTTACTTTTTTTAAAACCTATAAATCAATAGTAAATATTTTTTAAACATAATAAAATAATTAATAGAGTAAGATTTTCTTATTATATCGACATTAAATGTTTAGTTTCAATAATTGAATGGTTCTTTTAGCCATCTACCGACTACTGAGATCAATGGAATAAACTACTGATTTAATTAGAATCGTGGAAAACTTTTTTCTATTACTCCAAATGATTTTTATTAAATTAAGCCCACGCAATGGGAATTTTTTTCCCCGGGGCTTATGTCATGTTTGGGGATGCTAATAGAAAGGAGGTGAAGTTCTTAAAAGGACAAAGGTGTAAGGAGTGGGTAGAAATCTGGGGGTTTGTGTATCCAGGAGTGAAAGATGATTGAATCCATCCCTCCCACTTCAGTGCAAGAGTACAGCAGGAGAGATGAAAGGTTCTCCCTCAACCAAATTGAGGGTAGACGCATCCGCCACGAAGACCTGAAAAATCGTCACCCCTGCCAAGGACTACCTATCGCAGAGGTGCTGTGTATCCAATGAATGGTTTCCGGGGCGGCGGTACCCATCTCCGCCTCCCATAATAATATTGTAATAAGTCTCACCTCCAAGAAGGCGGGCAAATTCACCATCGTGGGACCAGCAGTGATGGTCAGCGGTGTTTGACAAGTAATAAGCAACATCATTACAGTGGATCGCGCACTCTTGGTGCAGCGTTCCCAGCCGGTGTTGTAGATGTAGAATGAAATCTTATCGCTCTGGAAATGTTAAATATATTATTTATTCCATTTTCGACTTTGGACTTAGATACCTACTTTTAAAGTTATTTTAGTCATTTATATTTGACTCACGAAAATTATAAGTGCTCATAATGGTATATTTTCACAATCTTTGAATCCCGTCGAGAAATGTGTAGAAGATTAAAAGTTTATTTTTCTGATTCTGATCATTGTACTCGTACCTAAAATACGTAATTTTTTTTTATTCATAATTTCAAATCGCACATTCTGAAAGGGTTTCAACTGACTACAACGTCATTATGACATAGAAAACGCCAATGTCTGGTATATGGACTTAATAAGCTCTGGACGGAACCATTCGAGAAAAATTGAAGCCTCGGGGTGAAGGATGTAAAAAAAATATCAAAACCTGCTTTATTTTTTTAATGACATCCCATTTCATCAAATACCCTAAAAATCATAAGCAGTTATAAATTAACAATACAAAACACAATAAAAATAGTTAATTAAATGCCAAATTTCATAGAAATCATCTCAAAAGTTTGTCATACAAGATGGCTGCCACGCAATTTTCCCTCACCGTAGACTTAAGTAGGCTTCAATGCCATTCATAAAAAGGCTCTGTCCAGGGCTTTTAGGTTTATGGCCTGGTAAGACGGATTTTTAAATGCACCACTTAATAATACGCAGCATGCTAAAATTGAAACATGGGTAATAAACTAACCTTATGATTTATGAGTTGACCAAACCAGCAAAATAGGAAGATCTCCGACATCACAGCAATAGCCATTAATACCATGAACATGTCTGTATCCTGTGAAAAAAATTAGTAGTTTTTATTTATTAACCTATTAACTAACCTGAAACCAGAAAAAAATTATTGCTATCATTAGCGGATATAACTTGAATCAGTAATCTTTTTTTTTAAATTAGAGAAATTCGGCGAACCGAGCAACGAATTACGGGAAAGGAACGAAGCAATTGCAAGCGGCGTTTCTTTCCTTTCCCATAAAGTGAGGTTCAGTTTAGCAGTTCAGCTCACGCATGTATACGTAGCATTAGACCAGGGGTGTCAAAGATACGGCCCGCGGGCCGCATGCGGCCCTCGGACCCTATCAATACGGCCCGCGAGCCGTATGCGGCACTCAGGTCCCATCATTACGGCTCGCTACCACGTGACAATATTATGTTGCGGAGAACAGAACCGCACTCTTTCATTGTAGATTTTAGATATTCAGAGGACAGTCGATGCCTACGCGTGTTTAAAATTGCAAGCGATTGATTTACAGTGTAATTTCAAGAGACGCGCGCATCGGACGCGGTGCGCCGTGCACCAAGCGTGAGCGTAACCTTTTCTCTTACGCCGGCTGGTGGCGCTGGTCTGGTGCACGACTCGTACTCACGACGCCCCCTCCCCCCCGACCCCGCACCGCAAGGGTCGCAGTTGCCGGTCGCCGGCGCAGTCAGATTTAAGCCTTAGCATCGAGCGGTCGCGTCGAGTGTTTATATTACTTACGTACTCATAGTTTGTTGTTCATTCAAGTTCTAATATTGGTACGTGGCATAATGTCGCAAAAACGTAAAGTTGATAGTGAGTGTAGAGTTTTTCAGACAAAATGGGAAATCGCATATTTTTTCATGGAATGGAAAGGTAAATCACTTTGTTTGATTTGCAATCAAACAATTGCTGCTTGTAAGGAGTTTAATTTAAAGAGACATTATGATTCGAATCATAAAGGAAAATTTGAAGGTTACACTGAAAAGATAAGAATGGACAAACTATTATCTTTAAAATCTAACCTTCACGGCCAACAGTCGAGGGGCAGTTTTGGAAAGATTTTTTGAGTTACGTGACCCTATTCAAGCTTTTATGTTAGAAAAAGGCAAGCCAATTGATTATGACAACGACTGGTGGCTTGATTGTGCATTTTTAGTAGATATGACAAAACACATGAATGACCTCAATATAAAATTACAGGGTAAAGACTTGATCGTCACTCAAATATATTCGCATTTACAAGCCTTCGAAACAAAATTAAGACTGGGAAATTCACATAAAAAACCAAACACTCGATCATTTCCCTCACGGGGAATAATTTGGCACAGTGAACCAGACAAAATTGTTTTTTTTTTTTTTTTTTTTTTTTTTTTTTTTTTTTTTTTTTTTTTTTTTTTTTTTTTTTTTTTTTTTTTTTTTTTATAAATTTAATTTAGATTAAATTTGATAATATTATTATTAAGTTCTGCAAGTGTTTTAGTTTTTAGACAGTTTGAAAATGGCCTTGTAAGCCGAAACAGCTGTCACAATAATAAAAAACTAAAACACTTGCAGAACTTAATAATAATATTATCAAATTTAATCTAAATTAAATTTATAAAAAAATTAAATGGAGTTCTACGAATTAAACACAAAAACAATAAATAAACAGACAAAATTGGATGAGTATTCTTAACTTTTGCTGAATCTGATCACAGAATTTAACAGTCGTTTTGAAGATTTTCGCAAAATGCATAAAATGGAATTCCCACTTTTCAACAATCCATTTACTTTTGATGCTGCACTGGCACCAATTCATTTGCAAATGGAATTGATAGATCTCCAATGCAACGGCATTGTAAAGGATAAATTTAAGGAAGTTAATGTTACTACATTTATTTATACACAATATTTCAAGAGTTTGAATAACTATCCAAGTATAAGAAATCATGCGGCATGTATCCTGTGTATGTTTGGTAGTACGTATTTATGCGAGCAGATGTTTTCCGTTATGAAAATAAATAAAAACAAACATCGCTCACGGCTTACGGATGAAAATCTCCAATCGATTCTAAAAGTAACTACGACGAATATGACACCCGACATCAATGAACTTGTCAAAAACAAGAGAAGTCAGGTGTCCGGCTCAAGATAATTTACCTTGTTACCCTTCTTTTTAACTTACTGAATTTATAATAAATAGGTATCTAACTAAATAAAGATTTTAACAATTAAGTATGGGTTTTATTTTTTTAAATATTGAGTCCGGCCCGCTTACACACGCCAAATGTTATAAACGGCCCTTAAGAATATCCAGTTTGACACCCCTGCATTAGACCAAACCCTAATAAATCTTGTACTACAACTTGCTTAACAATTCACAAACCTTTACAATATAATATCTTCAACCTTGACTCCACGAACTTGAATTTCCACACTAAGCAGATTCAAACTATGGTCCCCAGCAAAGATATTAGAAGAACGAGATATGCTATGTTGGCCGCCGGACCGTAGGCGGAGTACTACCTAATTAGGGTACTTTGAATACTATCGAGACGTGTACACACAGAAATCTGTTCTATGTATTAGTGCGGATACGGGATAAGGTGTGCAGTAGTATTGGTGAACAAAACCGGCGACACTGGGCAAAACAATTCCACACAGTATGAACTGCTCATAGCACATCTCGTTCTTCTAATATCTTTGGTCCCCAGTTTCAGTATCGTTCGTAAGATGTAGAATAATGTTCTCGGTTTACCCGCGTAAAGTAGTCCTTAAAAGGACTTTTTAATTTATGACGTTTCGGACAGATCTCACTGTCCATCTTCAGAGGCCTTATGTCCTGAATTTCGTCTCAAACTGAACGCTTTCGCGTGTCTGTTCGGTCCAGAAGTCAAGATACAAGTGGGTGCTTATCAATTCTTATGTCTAGGACGAAATATGCGTGTTGATAGTGAAATAACCCAAAATAACCCAAAACCGGCATTTCCAAAATTCTCAGAAACACTTCCAACAAGTTCAAAGCAACACAATCAGGTCGCTACACGCATACTGCTTGATATTGCCAACCCCGCCCCCACCCCCTCTACCGTCAAATCACTATTCTTTATTTTGGCTTTCACCCATTAGGGGTGATCTTGGACATATACAATTAACATTTTTCTTATCAACAATATCATCATAAAATATATTAATACCCTTTTAAGGGGCTTTTACATTTCAATAGTAATATATATAATAAAAATAAAACTTTTATAAATAAATAATTTGTTAAGTATTGAGTTCCTCAATCCAATTTCCTTGGTAGGCAAAATGCTTTTCAACTCCTGTTATTCTAATTATTAACCCAAGTGTGTGAAAAAATTGTTAATATTTCAAACACCCGATTTAAAAGCCTTACGGGCACATTAAATAGTAAATAAGTAAAATTAAAATGTATGTCTTGTAGCTCGAACTATCACAGTTACATTGGAAGATATTATAGAAATAAATGTTCAAATGTATTCAGTGTTCTGGCCTGGCTTGAGGTAGCTTTCGGTGGAATCTGGAGGGAGGTTTGGTATCCTTCCTCCCAAATTATCGTCGACTTTGAGAACGTGAAAATATGTCTGTACTTAATATGTCTTATGCCACCTTATACACCAGGCATAGTTAATGGACTTTCTTGGCGAAGGCAAAATAAATGTATTGTGTGGGGCTTAATTAATGTTTCAACAACCTAAAGGTATACACGGTGTCCGGAAACTCGTAGCAGGTACAATCTGGAAACTGATGAATCTACATTACACTTTGAGTTGATTTTATGGGCGCCATTTAGGTGATTTTGCCCAAAAACGGCGCAATACAAATCATCCAAATTTATTTCTTCCGACTTTATGTCCGGGTTAAATCTTCCCCACAGGAAAAACTAAACCCTTCCACACACTTTTTCACAAATGATCACTTAGTCAATTCACATTATGCAAGTGCATTATATAAGCTTAATAAATACAAAATAATACAAAAAAACACGTCAAATCACCAGAGATTAGCGGGTTCGGCTCGGTAAAACTTCAAATTGGACCTATAAATCCTTCTGATCCCTCAATATAATATTTTTATTACAACTTTTTTTGATTTGAGTTTTTGTTTTCAAGTGAATCATATCCTAAGTGGGAATTTTCAGGTATTTTTTTTAAATACAAATAATATTAGTGCTTTACATACCTTCTCAGCCTTGTAAAGCGAGGTACAAACTGTCACCAATCCTACGTAATACTGCAGTTGCAGAAGGATGGCAAATATGTGTTCTACCTTGCGAAGAGTTCTGAAATAGTGTAAGCATTTTATGCATATAAATAAACAACATCATAATAGCTATTTAGCTAAACGCCTTCAATAAAACATTTATTGGCTTTTTTGGGTAACGGTTAGCAAATAACCAAACCATTAAGCAAATTAATGAAATTAGGAAAACACCCTCTGAACCACCGAGAATTATTGCAAACTGACGATCTTTTTAGTCGAATAATAATTATGTACAATAATTTCGGCTGTCGGTGCGTGGATGCGTGCGTGAAATATTTAAATTTGTAAGGCGGGTTTGGGTACCGCCGTTTATTAGATAACCAACACCCTTTGACCTCTCTAACTGGTCTCTCGACCTGATATATAGATGCCGAGGGATATATTCATATGTCCGTCATAGAACTTCCTCTCCTTTTTTTCCTTATAAAAGACCCTCCACCACAGCATCCCAAAAGATGGCAAAGGTCTTGAGGGATTTTTTTTTTTAAATATGTATTTCTTTAAAAGTGATTTATGTTCGGCGTATTATGTCGTGTTCCGCTATCTCATTCTTTAGCTAGCATTTCGGACAGCATTACAGTGTCCATCAAAGACGTAATTTTTCAAGTTTACTAACATTCAATTTTAGTTTAATTTGGGAGGCGGGTATGGGTACCGCCACTCCGGGAACCATTTATTGTATAACCAACACCTCTGCCATAGTTCACCCCAGGTGGGTTGCTGCGTTTGGTGACTTAGCAGGGGTGCCCGTGTTTATAGGATAAGGTGTGTTCAGACCTTGGCAGCGGGTGCGCTTGACCACCAGCTACGTGGCGGGCCGGATCATTAGCCGTATTGGGAGAGGCCAGTTTGTGGAAACCCTTTGAATCTTGCACTGCAACGGGAAGGATGGATTCATACGTCCGTCACTACTGGACAAACTGATCCCTAGATTCTTACCCACCCCTCATATATTTTTCCATTCCAGAACTCACACAGCATCCTCAAAGATGACACAGGCCCTCAGAGAAATTTTCCTCAAGGCCTCCTATGTGGGGTTAATGTAAAAAAAATCTTCGTGATGAATTTCTTCTTTCGAAAGTCAATGATTCTGGGACAAAAGTTTTTAATTAATACTTTCTGCTTCATAAATCCCACAATTATAGATACTATTCAGTGATTTTTCTTTAAGGCGATGCCCTACGTCGTGTAATATTTTAAATTGAGCCGCTATCAATAACAACCCTTACGTCGATGGCGATAAGGTTTAAATTCCCGCTTAACACCATCCGCCTGTTTTGATTTATGCAAGAAAAAAACATGGCCAAAAAGTGCCTTTTATTTTATTTTGTGGATGTTCAGACATAAATATTTAATTATTTTTCGATCATTTTATAAATAACTTAATTTACCACATTATACAATAAAATCATAACCGAATATGGGTTCGTAAGTAGGAGATTTTGAACTTAAAAGTAGTTTTCATAGGCCTTTACATTATTTTTTTCTGGGCTTAAAAAAAGATTTATCTAAAAAATACTCGATTATTTCAAAGGCCAAGATGTATTCTACTCGCAGTATTTAATTAAATCATCTGAAACATTTCTAAGCGACCAAATTGTCAAACCAAAAACACATGATATTGCGTAATGTAATTTTTTCACAATTCCTAATATGGTGACGACCACCGTAGTAGATAGACACGATTCTTGGCTGGACTCGGGTTCAAATTCATTTAATCGAAAGTAGCCATTATTGCAATATACAATACATCTTAAAACATTATTTTCTTGCAAATCGTTAATTCATTTTGACTCGTTACACTGTAACTACTATTGTAATATTGGATCAAACATCCAATATTCTATCCCGATCTCAACCCACATGATCATTTAATCCCTTCATCAATCATGTTGTAGTTTTTCAATGGAGAGCGACAATGAATAGAAAAAGAAAAGTGCCACATTTTTGTAATAAAAATGTGTCAACCTTGTGAGAATGAATGACGGATCGCATATGAAACATCGGCAATTATATTGAGTATGTATTCATCGAATATTCTATTAAGGATAGAATTATATGAAAAATTTTGTGAGAAATTTTCTTTTTAAGTTCTTTTATTACGATAACGTTTGTAATATCGTCACTTTCACGCACTAATCAATATTGTTTCTTCTTCTGATTGCCCACTTTTATCGTAGTGTGTCTACTTTCGAAAAAAACCTTGCAGAACTGCAAAAGTTTCGAAGCCATTGTGATGCAGCCACATTCTTTATCATGTTTCCACTTTTTCTCCTTTAAAATATCAGTTTGGTTGACTTTTTTGGTATCTCAAATACAAATCGCTTGGGCGAGACCATTTTTTGAGATTTTTTAACTCCACCAAGTAGAGGATTCATCAATTTTGTATTTCAAATTCAAATAAAACAATTGGTCAAGTCCATTTTTAAGCTATCCGAGTCAATGACAATCGCATCTTAGTGAAAATGTGAATGTTTAAACAGATTTAAAGCACTTCCCTATTTTTATTATTTGTTTTTGGGGTGTTATGCCGTGTTGCGCTAACTCCTTCTTTAGCCGACGTTTCGGACAGCGTTGCAGTGTCCATCATCAGGGCAGATCCGGTAGATCCGAAGATGTGTAAATTTTGGTTGTCGAGTTTGTGCTTATTTGTTTGTGGCCTGGGCCCGTCCAAGTGCGAAATGCCAACGGAAGTGGCGACATCTTGTGGCGAATTCTAAAGGCACAGTATTTATGTTAGCCTGGGGCCCGTCCAAGTGCGAAATAAGCAAATAAGCACAAACTCGACAACCAAAATTTACACATCTTCGGATCTACCGGATCTGCCCTGATGATGGACACTGCAACGCTGTCCGAAACGTCGGCTAAAGAAGGAGTTAGCGCAACACGGCATAACACCCCAAAAACAAACAATAAAAATGCTTTGGCCGTGAGAATCTAAAAACTTACCACTTCCCTATTATTTATGGTAGACCTACTTAAAGTTTTTTCAAAGAATATGCCAATTTATTTCATAAATATTTATTTGTTACAGCAAGAAACAGGATTCTGAAATGTTTATAGCTTATTTTTAGTTAAACAAAATACTATCCAAACATGGATAAGCCTGTTTTTTCATTCGTTCTGCTTTCACACACGAAAATAAGACTGTATGACAAAGAAACAGAGGATAGAAAAATAACTTAAGATCTGCGAAGCTGCGCGCTGGGAGACGATGTAATCTCAAACCTTGACTCCTTTGAAACAATAATGTTTTGATTGTATTGCCAAAGAGCAATAGTGGTTATCGTGATTTATTTTTGGGGTTCTAAACTGTGTTGCACTTACTCTTTTATTCCAACGTTTCGGATTGAGTTATAGTGTCCATCGTCAGAGCAGATGTGTAGACTGTTGTGGAGTGTGTATTTATGGATGTAGAAGTGATTAGTGGCTAATTATGACATTAATGACTTTTAATGGATTTCAATTGCCTCCATAAGTAGGGATGGCTTCAAAGACTTCACAAATCAAAAGGAATGGACGGATTCAATTAGTGCTTGGCGATTGCCGAGTTATTCTGGATGGCCGAATTCGCACGCCCTAAAATGTTCTGAAATCCTTTTGGAGATGGTCCGTTTTGTCTGGCCAACAACAATGGTGGTGTTTAAGTTACTTTAAAATGCTCAAAAGAAAACTTACCTTACTATAATGATGTAGTGGCGATGAACCTGGATCAATCCTTCACAAAGACTCCTCGATTTTTCTTCAGTGTTCTCTAGACCGTTAGACTTGAATTCGTCCAGTTTAATAAGTATGATGTCCAAATGCTTCGAGAGGAATATCAAAAAAAAGATCAGCATTCCATCGAAACCTGCGAAAATTATAGTCCCGATAAATTCGATCCAGAGTTGATAAAGTGAGTTCACCCAGAAACTTAGGTTACTATCATCAAAAATCAGACGACCTAGAAAATCCATCGGATTTTTGAAAGATGTATCAAACGAAAATTTCGCATAGGAAAATCTACTGCACACTGACTGAAAGCCAAATAAAATCACAACAGATAAACGAGTTGCGATTTTAATAGGTTTTTTACAAGCTTCTACAAACTTTGCCTCGTCTTTGATGTGTTGATATAAGTCTTGCGTTATTAAAGTGTTGACTTCCCGTATATCTTTTGCGAAGAAGATCAGTGTCCAAAACTTTATGAGCAATATCAATAGTGTATTTGTACTGAACACTTTTTCTATGAACTCGTTGTCATATTGGAACAGAGAATTGATTCCATACAACACGGCGTACGTAATTGTGGAAAATATAATAACTGCTCTGAAACTTAAAACTCTCGTGTTAGGGGTATTGGCATAGTTCAAACCAACAAATTTGGGAAAGGTGACGTTGACTTCAATCGTCTGGAAATATTTTAAAATGAAATTAATGAATAATTTCATTTTGAATTCAATTTCTTATCTTTTCAAGAATTTGTATTGGGTACTAGTAGCATTTAAAACTGTACTAGTTGGTATATTCTAGTGTCACAGAAAATGCAAACTTGGCGGGAGCCGTAATTCAGACTAGTTATATTCAAAATATTTAATTGCTCTAATAAAATAAGCAATAGGTTTGGCTGTAAAGTCCATGACTGATTTTTTACATATTACTGATCAAATTACAATCTTGAACAAAACAGAACACACAACATAAAACAAGACTCAACTAGGATAAAATAAGAAAGACTACATTAACCTTTGGACGTCAGTTTGTATTAACAATACCCTGGATGTGGAGTCTTGCAGGCTTCAACATTCACAAACTGAAATCTTGCGGAGCCTGTGGGGCTCCACGTCTATACTTACAGGTAAAGAAACAATGCTATTGGTGTCGAATAATAGTAATAGTTGGATTAATTATATGGCGCTGTTTTGGTGAAAACATCATATCAAGGTCGCTTCACAACTTAATTTTTTGATTATGAAAATTTGTGCATTTTTCACGGGTAATGTATCGCAACGAGTATATAGAATTCGTCTTAATGATTCAATTTCATATTTGGTTGAGTAAATAGATAAAATGTATTTTGCTTTGTGACAGTGCCGTGTGACTGATAAAACGTTGAAATTTTTATCTATTTTTGGAAAATTTTATATCAAAGTATGTTCGTCTTTTATTACAAATAAATATTTTACTATATTTAATTATTAAAGACCATATTGGCGATTCCTAAACGAATATTTTAAACAGAAAAAGATACGGTCACATCTTGGACTCGAACCCCGAACTCTAACTCAAACTCGAACCTCGTGCCCCGGCAAGTCAAGGTTATAAGGTTATATACTCTAAGTATCTTTTTCTGTTTCAAATATTCGTTTAGGAATCGCTAATATTGTTTTCAATAATTAAATTTTACAATTTTAGGTTTTACTCATTAAATTATTTATTTATTCATTTATCAAAGCTCTACTGGGCTTTTACATAAAGATCACAACATAATTTTAAAACCACAGTATAACACAAATAATAAAGCATTAAATACAGTAAACTTACGTGAAAAGAAACTCTTTAAATTTATGTACTTTTAATGCAAAAAAAAGAAAATATAGAATTATTTATCTATTTAATTAAAGTAAAGGAGCATAATATTACTTCGCGCTATTATAAACATGACTTACTTAAAACTATGATACGTTTTCTACCAAATAACTAGGATAAGGTTACATTATCGTTCGCGTATCTAAGGTGGGGGGTCTCTAAGTTTACCCTGAAATGGAGCAGAATGCTTAAAAGTTTTAAGTTATGCGAATATTTCTACCATTAAATATTAGTAAACTAACTGCAAAGAAAATGCCGTTAGAATCAAATTAATGGTTGCGTACTTAAAATAGTGGACAGAATTTTTTAAAGAGCAGATGTTTTTTTTAAATACGAATTTTCTTTTCCCTTTTTGATTTAAATTCGTTTTCCACCATGTTTACAATGTGATTCAAAATTACGTACAATGTGGAAATAAATAATTGCGTTTCGATTATTGTTAGCTTTGCGCTTCTTGGAAAATCATTCCGGTTGAGTGCACATCTTCTTAAGAATCGTGTTCAACCCTGTAATATTACCTGAAAGGCGAAAAATATTTTATCTCATCGCTTAAAATTGATAATTCAAGATTTGACTGCCCTGACGCTATAAATATTTTGTACTTACATAAACTTCCAAAGCATAAAATACATTTTTTCACAAGAATAACTTTGTATTAAATTATGTTATGGAGAGAATAAATAGACTGGGTAATTAGCAAAGCCAAATTAATTAAACTCTTAGTAGTTTATTTAAATAACGAGTAATCCATATTTATGCATGTGCCTAAGAATTCAAGCTATCCTTTTATTTTATTTCTTATTACTCGTGTTTGAATTTCAAGGGTACTTTAAAGTTAGTGTGTTAATAACTTTACAAGTATATTGTGTTTTATGCTTTATATTTGAAATCTTTTTTATTTGTATTATAATGTTGTTTTCAAGTTAATTTGAAATCGAAGTACAAAGTGACGGCCGGCATAGTCCAGTGGTAACACATTGGACTGCCATTCCGAAGGTCGCGGGTTCGAACCCGGCGTGCGCAAATAAATTTTATTTGATTAATTTGTGTTATTTCACAATTAATTAATTAAAATAATATATAGTATATTTGCGGCACGTTCCAGAGTGGAAGATACTACCAGTATCGCCCTGGTGTAAGACCACCATTCAGAATTGAAACGTTGCTCCAAATGGCTTTAGCCGTGTTTAGTGACTAGATCTGAATAGCCAGGTACTTCCTCACCTTCCTCTTTTCCTTCCCCACTTACCTTCAGCCTCACAACATCCCCCAATTGGGAATGCCATAGTCTCACTGGCTCCAGACGGGAGCAGTTGGGACTCTTGTGAGGTATTCACTATAAAAAATAAAAAAAACAAACAAACCCAAAAATACTTTAAAATTATGCCTTTGAAGTTTTTCTTTTCAAAGTTAAACAGCATAAAAAGTTTATCGTATTCACTTCCTTTGCTTCGGGAAAATACATATTTTATTATTTTTATAAATCCTTGCCAAATTAAGAAAAAAATGTATAGTTTGACTATTGAATTGGTACTGTTTTTAAATGTTTTATTTTTAAAGAAAAATTTTATGCGTAAAATAAAACTTGTTCTGAATTTCTTCCAAGTTAATCTTTTAATACTAAATGAAGGCGCTAATAATTTCATGGAAAAGAGCCTGCAAAGCATAAGATAAAAAGAAGATAAATCTGCAAGTTCTGCACTAATTGATATGCAAACTAAGTCGTAGAACTTTTCAGCCAGACCGCTGAACTGTAAAGCTTTTAATTGGAGTGAAAATATATTGGAGCCTGTGACTGCAGTGAATACAGCCCAACAATTGAAAAATATAATAATCCTCCATGTTCCGTCACGCCGATTTGCTTTTGATAGGCCGTGTGCTAACCAATAGTATGGTCAGAATTTGAACTGTACAGTTTGAATTCACACACGTCAGCTATAATCACGGAGTGCCGTGAGCCGTACAATTGCATCGAAATTTTCGTCCTGTCAAAACCAATGTGTGTACTATCGCCGGTTATTTATCAGAATAATCCCTTAAACGTATTTTATCGCAACTATCGCAATCCAATTCAACATAACGAGTACAACGATCACCGTTCCAGTGCTGACAGATGATTCTCGAGATGCAGATTTCGGTCGCCACCCGGTAAGTTGACTGTGAATTAACCTTACGAATTGTGTTGTTGCATTCGCCTGTCATAAGCTATATGCTTATCCATGCTTTATTTGTGTGGAATAGCCCTTCAAAATACGGCTATCCCAACCCTTGTTCGTTCCTCGAACACTCCATGAATGAAAGCTGTCTCCTTACGTACCAAAATGTCTCCCATGCATAATAAATTGAATTATTTGTTATTGAATTATTTTAAAACTGTACTATTGAATCTTGAGGACGTTAGAGGTGTAAGTGTAAGATGGTTGAATGTACTACCTAACCTAAGAGTATGGATATTATAATATAGGAATAATAGTTCCATGGAGAAGACGGAAACATTTCAAAGTAATATAACAAAATGTAAACAAATTTTAACGGTTTATGGGCTGCTTAATTTTCGTGGGTATATTATTTATACCTCTACCTTCATTAGTATGTGAAGACAGTAAAGACGTCCGGGAGGCACAGCCATACAAAGTCGTCTCTAAAAACCAATGAATGTGAATTGCTTGTATTGAAGACGTTTTTAACGTGACAACATTTTTTAAAAGGCTTCCATACTAAGGGACCGCCAGAGTTCGTGATGAAACGCTTTTGATATCGCCAAATATTTAAATATATCTCGCGGGCGATGGCTGTTGCTCCCAGTGGCGTGTTTATTAAAAAAAATATACCACTGTCCGTTGCTTGTTGGCGCGCCTACATAATCGTGCGCTTACGTCATCGAACGAGAAGGGGGTCAAATAAGAGCCTCAAAATTCACTCTACGCCACAAAAGAATCAGTCATAACAAAGGTTTGTGTGATTTATTTGTCCGTCGTCATGTAGAGTTGCTCTAAAAAGTTAACTGAGCAGAAGCTAAGCTGAGTGGCCGAGGATGACAGTTTACAGAGCAAAAGCTAAGCTGAGTGGCCGAGGATGACAGTAAACTGAACAGAAGCTAAGCTGAGTGGTCGAGGATGACAGTTTACAGAGCAGAAGCTAAGCTGAGTGGCCGAGGATGACAGTAAACTGAACAGAAGCTAAGCTGAGTGGTCGAGGATGACAGTTTACAGAGCAGAAGCTAAGCTGAGTGGCCGAGGATGACAGTAAACTGAGCAGAAACTAAGCTGAGTGGTCGAGGATGACAGTTTACAGAGCAGAAGCTAAGCTGAGTGGCCGAGGACGACAGTTTACAAAGCCTTAAAAAATTGCCTGTTTCAGATAACATGAATTATACTTCATTACCAATATATTACGTCATATATGCCCAATGATGAATAAAAGACGTTTCCACGAAAAACAGTAATGGCAGTGTAGATATTTACGCACTCCATTTTTTGTTAATTAGCGTAGTTAGAAAATGCATTAAAGTACGCCAATGTCAGACTATTAGTGCGTTTAAAAATATAAAACCATCATTGTCAGAAAACGTATCCTGCGTTTATTTCATCCTTGCGTTTATAGCCTCCATTAGCGGGGAGAAAACTGCATACCGACCTAGTCGCTAAATGAAAATGATCAATTGGGTAATTAGCATTAATTATTACAAGTGCAACCCTTTCATTTCAAAGCTGGCTAATTACTAAGCCTGTTATCCATATCCTGAAATCATCAGTGTCCCACATATGTAGGAATTCAATTAATACCGTATCAATTATTTACTGCCGGTAAGTGCACTGTCATTGCCATACAGTTCAATGGAAGAATATTATATATCTATCTCAGCGTTGTACTGCGAAACTTAATGCCTCAGGCCTCTGGCTTATTCTGCCAGAAGGTCGGAGCATTTCCAATAATCCAAATAAATAGAACGAATCTGATCATATCCGAAAACTAAAAACGGTTTTTTTGAACTTGATTATAAGCTTTCAAATGTATTATTTTTAATATTAAAATTTTGAAAGCAAACATATAAAGTTTTTAAAATGACTCACCTTACGTTTTTTCTTCAAATACAGAACTAAAATTACTGTTAACGAAAAATACACATTTTATTACAAAAATCTATTGTAAACTTTACTGTTATATTTTTGTCTTTTCATGTAAAAATAGAAAAAAATTTAAATTCAGAAATTTCACTTTTTTATCAAATTGCGGTCCAAACCTATGGTTCCCTAGAGGAACATTATTCGGTTTTTAACTTCTAAATTTTAATAAAAGGCGTAGTGGTGTCTCTTTCTAACACCGTTTAGGACATATTTCTAACCAAGAGAGTAAGGGAGACACAAAGATTTCTATAAGACCATATGAGCTGTTCGAAAAAATGAGCAAATTAGTCTACGGGACAAAGAGGTGATCATTTACGATATTGTACAAAAAAAACAGGTTATGCTCATTATAATAATTCTTATCGTCAACTATCCCACCTACCGGGATACTGCAGCGCTACGAAAATGTTCCTGGAGGGACGAGTGACTCTTTCAGTTTCTCTTTCTCTGACTTTTCCGCCACCATATGGGAAGCTTATGGCGCAGACTACGCCAATCAAACAATAACAATACAATCATCACTGCCATAGTTGCCGGGATGGAATCCCCCTGATGGCTCTCTGGAGATTGTCAAATATCCTCCATAAACGAATGTTAGCATAAATTTTTGTGTTTCAAAATTTTCACGTCTTTTCAGCATTTTTTTATTACGTTCTTTGGATTTTTTTATGTATTGTTATTCTGTCTGTTTTCTTTTTTGTTACTTAAAAATATGGAATAAACTATCATTATTTTTAATGATAATCTAATTTTTATAAGACAAGGTTTTTTTATGGACAAATGTAAATATAATATGTATCGACGCCATCTAGTGGGAAATTTTGCACTTACAAAGCCTTTCCTACAAAAATAAAGTTAATGAAATAAAACAATATTTTTTGTTTAAAACCACGAATTTTCATAAATTTTAAGACCGACCGGTTTCGCTTCACTCGAGCATCGTCAGGGTACAAAAAAAAACTGAAATATTCGTGGTTTTAAACAAAAAATATTGTTTTATTTCATTAAAATGTTAAACCACAGAGTGATTGCTTTCTACGAAAATAAAAAATAAAAAAATTAAAAAAATAAAGTTTGTTGTTTACAGGTGAAAAAATATAATGAGCAGTAATTGTTGATTGAAGTACTAGTACGTATTGAATTATTTGGCATGTTGGAAATAAGGCCGACGTAGCCCAGTGGTCCAGAGCACTTGACCGGACATCAGAAGATGCGGGTTCAATTCCCGTCTGCCGCATTTATTTTTACTCGATATTTTCAGTTTGTGGACAGCAAAGTGCCTATAACATTTTTTACTCCAAATGTGCTAAGGAATAGCTGGTTTGTTTGGTACGTGCCGATATACCCTGTATATATTATTTTGATGAATTACTGAAATGACACAAAATGAAATATGATTTATTTATTTATATTGTACGCCCATACGGATTTTACCACTCATGAGGAAGAATAGTATTATGCTTACCTTAACTATTACTATTACTTACGTATGTTATTATAGTCATAAATAAGCCGCTCAAATTATAGCCTTCTTGTAACTACACTCCGAGCTCATCTACAATTTCTGCGAAAGTATCAATACCAACTGCACACAATCTAGGTACAAGCAAGTATCTAAATTACTCAGTGCTGATATTGTTACTGTGATTAGGCTCAGTAAAAAAGGGCTGTATATAATTCCATTAACAAATTTAAACGGAAACCCGACAGAGGACCCGAAGAATTTACTAATGTATTTTTGAAAGTTTCAGAATGAATTTGGTGTCAGTATATTTTCTACTTCTGATCTTCCTGTGTTATGTATCCAGCTTTTTATTTGAGATTTTAATGTTATAATATTGTTGTGAGTTGTGAATGAGAATTTTAAGTTTTATTACATTCGTAAGAGCAGGTGTTGTGTAAGAGTAGGTGCTGTATATGAGTAGGTGTTGTGTATGAGTAGGTGCTGTGTATGAGTAGGTTCTGTGTATGAGTAGGTGTTGTGTATGGGTAGATGCTGTGTATGAGTAGGTGTTGTGTATGGGTAGATGATGTGTATGAGTAGTTGTTGTGTATGAGTAGTTGTTGTGTATGAGTAGTTGTTGTGTATGAGTAGTTGTTGTGTATGAGTAGGTATTGTGTATGGGTAGATGCTGTGTATGAGTAGTTGTTGTGTATGAGTAGTTGTTGTGTATGAGTAGTTGTTGTGTATGGGTAGATGACGTGTATGAGTAGTTGTTGTGTATGAGTAGTTGTTGTGTATGAGTAGGTATTGTGTATGGGTAGATGCTGTGTATGAGTAGTTGTTGTGTATGAGTATTTGTTGTGTATGATTAGTTGTTGTGTATGAGTAGTTGTTGTGTATGAGTAGGTATTGTGTATGGGTAGATGCTGTGTATGAGTAGTTGTTGTGTATGAGTAGTTGCTGTGTATGAGTAGTTGTTGTGTATGAGTAGTTGTTGTGTATGAGAAGGTATTGTGTATGAGTAGGTATTGTGTATGAGTAGGTGCTGTGTTTGAGTAGGGCTGTGTTTTCATCAACTCTGGCTGCAATGCCTTTACCGCCAAGGCATAAAATTCAAACTAAAATGTATTAATATTGAAATTGGTACATTACAAATTACAACACCCATCAATAATAAGATATACATCGTGAGATCACATTTTCCAGCGTGTGATCAATCATTATAATGTTACAATATTATGAGAGTGATGTTATGAAAGTAATTTTCCATATTTTGTGTAAGTTTTCCCATGAAGATTATTGTAAGAGGGCATTGAACATAAAATGTGTAGAAGCGTGATCCTGATAAATTTGATAAAAATGGCTTACAATAAACCCACACCTTCCTCCCAGGTCTCGGACAGGCCGATGAAATTAATAATTTGACGACCTCTGTGATTAAGTGAATACGATCCTGGGGTACGAATCTGGAGGTCGCAGCTTCAAATCCCTGTGGCGTGAGCAACTAAGCAGGAAGACAATATATGTACATTTGTAGATCCGAAACGGTATTTACATGAAAATCCCTCGATAGAAAAAATTCGCGACGTATGCTCCGAAATTTATAAAAAGCACAATATATTCTGTTATTTATCATGTTATAGGTGTGAAAAAATTCACAGTGTTTCTTTAAATGGAAAATAAGCATTTGTTGAGAGATTCTGCTCTATTTTAAACTAGTCAAATTTTATTGAGAATTTTAACAATTTTCGCTTAATTTTTATCGTTTTTTTAGGATTAGCGCGATCACTATATTCGAATCTATACATCTCCCTTTCAAACCATATTCTTCTTCTTTTTGAACGCTTACTACGGAGCTTCAATCTGTGTTATTTCACAATTTATCCTTTTTAAATATTATTTAGTACACTTGCGGCATTTGCTTCGTAGTGGTATATACTTCCAGTATCGCCCTGGTGAAAGCCCACCGTGCACAATCTAATGTTGCTTGAAACTGATTAAACCGTTTTGGTGACCAGATATGAATAGATAGGCGCTTCACGCCTTCCTCTTTCCCATCTCCTTACCCTCCCAACTATCTTCAACCTCACAAAATATAGGAATTGGGGATGCCATAGTCTCACTCGCTCCGGGCCGTTGGAGGCCGCTGGGACTCTTGTGCTATTCTAGAGGAATAAAAAACGATATTAAGATAAGTGAGGAAATATTGAGCTTACTTCGGGCACACGGACACAACTCACTTCTAACGGTTTATCTTTTCGGTGTAAGAGGGATTAGTGGGGGGAAGAAGAGATGTGGTGAAGGAAAATCGAATTAGGAAGATAGGGCGAGAGATTAATGATTTTTAAACACGAAGAAAAATTGTTTTTTTACAGATGAAAATTTACCTTTTCCCAAATATTAAAATCTTAATGGTGAATTTCAGTTTTTATGTACCTCGAAAACTCTCGTAAGAAGAGTTGTGGCGTCATGAAATGTTATTTTTTTGCCCAATACCTGTATCCATGATAAGCCATGGATGATAAGTCACCTTAATATCGTTCTATGGGTAGTAAAAATGAATTAAATTCGGCTGAAACCGGGTAGTAACTACAAGTCATCACTTTAACAAAAATCTGTGGACTGATGCAGTAAAACCCCTCGAACGGTGAGCTGTGACGTCATCGAATTGGCTAAGCTACCTATCTTTTTGGAAACCGTTTGCGTTCAGCTATTGAGATGTGAAATACCCTATATCATTATTAGTTCATGTAAATAAAAATAACAAAAAAACCGTCCGAACTCCATTTATAAATATACACGCTGTCCCGTAAGCTATGGATCACACGAAGTCGGATGATAGGGGAGGTTATTTTTAATCAGAAGTACCCCATATATAGTAGTCCGATTCTTAACCCTTTCAATGCTATATTGATTTTTATATTGTTCTTTTTAATACTTAGTATACCGTCTTGAAAAAGTCGTAAAAAATGTGCAGTGTTTTTTGTATATTTTTTCCTAATTCTGTATATTCAATGATGTATCTATCTGTTTAAAGTATTTTCATGAATATTAAATGATGTATCTGTCTGGTTAAAATATTTTCATGAATGTTAAATGTTGTATCTATCTGCTGAAAGTATTTTTATTGATGTTAAATGATGTATCTATTTGGTGAGAGTATTTTTATAAATTTTAAATTATGTACCTATCTGGCGAAAGTATTTTATGAATTTCAAATGATGTATTTATCTGGTGAAAGTATTTTTATAAAGTTAAATGATGTATCTAATCGGCGAAAGTATATTTTTTAATGTTAAATGATGTATCTATCTGGTGAAAGTATTTTTATGAGCTCCGTGTCCTTATTAGAAATGTAAAACAAATATTTTGTAATACTATTTTATTTAAATACAACTATAACTAACATTTGAATGAAAATATTTACCACAGAAAGATGAACCACACCTAAAACAACTTCTGTAGTTTATACTGATTCCAGCAAGGAAACTCATCGTTCACTAATGACTCAGTCCCAGTAAAATGAAGTTAAACTTCAAACACTTAAGATATATATATTTTTTTTTTAAATTGTGTTGTCCGGGTTTTACGCAGAGTTTTCAGGAATCAGATAATTCTCATCTAATTTTGAAAGTTTAGTGTGTAAAATTTCATCAAGAATTATTAACAACGTTTTGCTTTGTGGTATTCCTAAATCTCATGTATACAGTCACCTTCTTCTGATTTTGAAGGTCAACTGTGCAAACGAATTAAATCAATCTCGGAATAAAACTGTAGATTTGTATGATAAAAACATAAATTAATTAATGGGTTAATTTCCGCTTTCAAGATTTGTATTCATTCATTACCGAAAACAAGAGTGAAATTCAAACATATGTATTTAAAAATCAAAGCGGAGCCGCACGCTTGCTCACTCTTTTTTTTACACAGAAGATATAGATTATAAAAATCAAATATATGTACATTATATAAATATTACTTTCAGAGTTTCCAGCAGGAACACATAGAATGCCTTCATTTTACATTACTTCCTCAATTTTCAGAGTTTTATTTTTGGATTGTGAAATATAAAATCTCATCTTCTGAATCGTGACATTTGTGAGTTGTCCGTGATCTCCGCCAGAGGCGCCTGTGCACCATCACGTGACTTCCGGTATCCGGTGCGGGACCGCCTTTTGTACAGTGTGACAGGAAATAGAAAATTCCGGTTGCAATGAGCACTGCAACGTTGTCTCGGTGGATGCAAAAATGTCTCACCAATTTCAAAAACCAACGTGATGGTTAGTTTTTAATATGTTTTAAGGTATTGTATTACATTTTACCATGCATTTGCATTCGTTTTATTAGTTTTTCACAAATCTCATCTGTGCGATGACGCTGGAATTGCGTCACAGTAATTTGGGGCAGAGAAAGGCGTTATCCTTTCTCTTGTAATTCGAAATGGAGATTGCGCTACCCCAACCAACACACAAAGTAATCGCCAGATTTCTGTACTTACCAGGTTGGTGATTCTTTGGTCCCATTGAACTAATGCACACAATCAGTCAGCATGTGTTACGAATAATAAGATTAAACGGCGGTTTTTCTCTTCGGACTTTAGTTGATGTCGGTTGAATTGTTACTTGTTAGTTGCCGCACTTTTTCCTACGTACAAAAACAGACGCAGAGTTTGAATTGCTGCCCTATGGTTGGCGGGAGCAGAAAAAAGCTGGTAATGCCAGAAAAATGACAAACGTCATAAAAGACGTCAATTAAAAAAAACTTTTTTCAAAGTTCCAACGTTTTAAGGTAGTTTTTAGGAAAAAAAAAAAGAATTGTTTGTATGAGAAAATAAACAGTGGATTTTCGAAAAAAGGTGTTCTATATCTTTTTTACTTATACAATCATGTAGAATCACCTCCCGAAGTTGGCGCACTTTACCCCCGGACATCCCGTATACCCTTTTTTTACTTTTTTTTCAATAGTGCCCATATAGAAAAGTTTCTGCCTTTTACAATATGTTCGTACAATCACACCTTTATTATTATCATTTCTCCGCGCTCAGTCAGCCGTTGTATAAATTACTTTGATTTTGAATACACACTATTTATTTGTTTATCTTTTAAAGAAGCTTATAAAATGTTTCAAAATGAATAAACACAGTTACTAGGCATGTGCTTAATACCCGAATACGATCATTATAACTCGCAAACTAATGCTACGATATCACTAGACAATCTTTATTACAATTTTTTTGGGTAACTAGAACAATTATATTTGTCCAATTCCATTATAATCGTATTTATGTCTCAATCTTTACAATAAAAAAATCCGTCTTAGTCTCCGAGCGGCCCTGGCTGAGGCCGGAAAATTTTGGGGATTTTTCAGAAATAATTCTCATAGAATGCATTTTAACTAGTTAACCATTTCGCCGTTTCCCGATGGATAGAGAGAAGATAGACCGCTATACAACTCTCTTGCAGACACTCCTTGTGTTCGAGGAACGAACAAGGGTTTGGATAGCCGTATTTTGAAGGGCTATTCCACACAGATAAAGCATGGATAAAGCCTATGGCTTATGACAGGTAAATGCGAAAACACAATTCGTAAGGTTAATTCACAGTCAGCTTACCGGGTGGCGAATGAAATCTGCATCTCGAGAATCATCTGTCAGCACTGGAACGGTGATCGTTGTACGGTAGCAATGGTTATGCTGAATTGGATTGCGATAGTTGCGATAAAATACGTTTAAAGGATTATTCCGATAAATAACCGGCGAGAGTACACACATTGGTTTTGACAAGACGAACGTTTCGATGCGATTGTATGGCTCACGGCACTTCGTGATTATAGTTGACGTGTGTGAATTCAAACTGTACAGTTCAAATTCTGACCATACTATTCGTCAGCACACGGCCTCTCAAAAGCAAATCGGCTTGACGGAACACCTTGCGTCGTTCATTTCTCATAAATAAACCTTGATCATTCTGATGTAAGATCTGATATATGATACGGAAGACGTGGCACTTACAAGTCAATCAATATTTTGAAATTTTCAGATTTTGATATCATAATTTTTTTCTTCTAAAAATCTGAATCCCGCATCCTCGACTTCTCCCACCATTCACTTTTGCGTCATATATTCTTATGACACTAATTTCTCCCTCCATACGCTCCACACGATGAAACCATCTAAGCGTCCATCCCATAGTATTCTTTAGCCTCAACTTAAACATTCGTCAACCCTGCATGGTTAAACATGGTTTTAGCACACATACGTCTCGGGGATCTCACATATACTGCATTCAGTATACTTTCACATTAAAAGCAAGTAAAATAAGGACATGTACTTTTTCAGGCGATAGTACCTACCTACTGTACACACAATACATGCGCAAATCCCCCATACACTGCAGGGGAATATTTCCCTTACCAAGCCACCCTTCCGATTGAAATTTAACCAAGAAAGTATTATATATACCTACTTACATCCCGACCCATTTCTGCTGAAGCTGAGATACAGAAATCAACATCTATAAATGTATACAAAAATGAATGTTTTTTTGTATCCTAAATACTCTATTACTACTGGCCAGATTGAACTGAACATTTCAAATGTTCTTCTTATTATTTCCAGGAATGGTTTGAATAGTCAGGGACACCCGGGAAGACTTTTTTTAATATTTTTATTCTAGATAAAAGAAAATTACATATTTCACTTATTTAACTAGAAATAATATAATATATATTACGCATAAATATATTACACACTGATATTATTCACTTTCATTGTTTTGTTGATTGAGCATAAAACTGAACAATTTTTTTTAAATGTACCTATACTTTTTTCGTTTTTAATTTCGTCTGGGAGGCAATTATATATGTTGCTTCCCTCGTAACCAATGGATTGCTTGCCATAATGAGTATGTATGGTGTTTAAATGTATTTTATCGTGTTGCCGTGTAAAGTGTGTGTGTACTTGGGACGTTTTAATGAGTTCTGTATTTGTATGCATGAGTTTATTATTTATTTTGTAAATAAGAAGACATGTATTATATTCATATAATTTTCTTAATTTTAATAGTTTTGTTTCCATACATAATTTTTTTGTTGATGTTCTAGATTTGAAGTGAAATAGTTTTTTGATTACTTTGTTTTGTGTTACCATGTTACCTACTTTACATTATATCTGCACTGAAATGCGATACGGAGTCGAATACAAGTCAATATGGTGTAGTTTTTTTAAGAGCAACAATATGGTGTGTAGTAATGAACGGTAAAAAACTTGGGGACGCCCACAGACATAGGAATTAATAGACGAGAAGATAATGGTGAGGGGTAAAATCAACTGTTGAAGAACGAAGGGAGTAAGGCTGACTGTGATTCGTCGATAAATCAATCTGACAGTAAATAGGCATCTCGCATTATAATATCACCATTTACTTCTTAAAAGTAAAATCTGCTTTTGAATGAATAGACATTTTTACATGGGAGCGCAAATTACTCGCCACGTTATGAACAAATTTGCAAAGTCCAAATTCGGCAAAAAAAATCGGTTCTATTTTCAGAGTCGAATATTTCGTTTAAGTATTTAGTTAAGACACTTTTAAAAATGTTTATAATTTACTTCCCAGCAACCAACCAGCTTTGTGTTTCGCGTCCAGACGTTTCTCGATGTGATAGTATATGTTTCTAAAACTGATCTATATTATACGATGTGAATATGCTTAAAATAAAGTAAAATAATGCTTATATATGGAATGTAATACGACAATTGGGTTTATTCTCTTTTTCAAATCAATTTTTACAAGTTTTCATAGTACAAGTCAACATTTTGCCGTGTTATTTCGTAAAATGAACCGATGATGCCTCGACCATAGTTCGCACAAGAATGATGACGTCACGTTTTCAAATTTCACTTGAGGCCATACGCGAGCACAGCCGGCTCCAATGGAACCGGTATGGGGAGTGGGGATAATACGCTTTTAATCACTTAGGGCAGGTCTACTAATATTCATATGTCTATGGGGACGCCGGAGAAAGACTTAACGTATCATCTCTAGATCGCTGGAATGAGCTGATACGGTGTCGAATGAAAGACGATAAAATCTAGTTCTTTTAGTAGTTGGTAACAATGTTGTATACATCAGTGAATAGTGGAGTCGTCCGAGGAAGACGTAACGCGATCAAGTGAAACCAAAACTTATAATAATATTATTACCACCTTAAAAATATTTCATAAAAAAGCTCTAGGTACACTAGAATTAAAAACCTTAAAACTTTATTCCAAACCATTCATAACCCCGAGCAACACCGGGTACACATCAGTTAGTAAATAATATATTCCAGTTGAGGAAGGAATACGAGTAATACTAAACGTTAATAATAATTCAAAATTTAAAAAAAATTCTAGGTGTAGCCTAAGAAGAAAAATGAGTATTGCAGATTTATTAAAATCCGGTTTAAAACGGGTTTCTTGTTAAACTTTTTGTATATTCCAAATGTAACGAAAAACGTATTCACAAACATGCATTTGTCCTGATAATATACTCTCACAATGACGAAAGTCTATTAGGAAACCTATCAATTCGAATAATTTGAACAATTTTTAATAAATTAGCAATAATTTATTTAAGTAAGTTTTCTCCGTGTACTAATATTAATGCTTTTTTCTTGGCTACACATTGGGGAGTTTTACAGTGAAATATAATCTAAATTTGTATATTATATTAAGGAAGGAAGGAAAGAGATCAACATTATGCAATAAATAAAATGAAAAGAAATAAATAATTTGAATAGCAGAAGAGTGTTGCAAGGGGAATAACAACCAAATAAGTATAATAATATCGGCATTATTTTCAGTAATGTAAGTATTACACAGGAAGTTCCTCTTTATTTGTTTTGACCACTTTACACATTAGGCCAGTGCAATTAGCGATTCGCGATCGAAGTAATTCCGGTAGTCCCAATTTTTTTATATGTTATATAAACTGATCCCCTGATGTAAAATCTGATTTTCCGACCTTGGCGCACCTGTGCTCGCGCCGCCATTTTGAAAAAACTGGCCGAAATCGGGCCAAAATCTAGTTTTTCCCAAATATCTCATTTCCAATGCCAATTTCGGCTAAAGTATTTTAACAAGTATAATATAATATAAAATAACATACAACTTTTGTTAATAAAAATTTCTTCTATCTCTAATAGGTACCGAGGTAGAAAGTCGTAAAGATGCGTATATTTTTGAAAAAACAAGTTTTTTGCGCGACTAGGTTTGGTTTTTTATAAATACCTCGTTTCCAGTACAATTTTGTGAAAAATTTATTGATAATAATTTTGTAGAAAATAAAATTTCGTTAAAGAAATAGGTATATAATTTATATTTTTTATCTCTATTACGTATCCAAACTCTAATCCACCAAAACCAGGCCAAAAATTGAAACTGAGGTTAGGTGTTTTAAACTTGGCATTCCTTGATTTTATTTTTCTTTAACAATTATTGTTCTAAGAACATATACGTTGACAACAATCGTCATGCCTGTGTCAGACCTAGCTATAAATATAGTAGATAGACTATTTCAGCATATCGGTCGCCATACATTCCCAATGGGAAGACCACTAAAATAGGCCAAGCCACTACATTTGTGCTCGCAGCTTGGTCTGACATGCCTATCAACGTAATCACAACATACATTTAAGATTATTAATACAATTAAGATGATAAGGTACATAAAAAAGATAAAAAAATGGTATTTTTGTAAAATTAACATTTATTGACATTCTTTTCTTTATTAGTTAAGTTGTCAGCATAACAAAAAATAAAATTAATGGTAGATCAGTTTAGACAGAAGTACGAGCCCTTGACTATAGTTTCTTACTTCTGGCCCTGAATAGCTTCTTCATCTGTCTTATCACCCAAATTTGTGGCGACTGGGTCATCATATTCCTGTCATCGTCATCAACGAAGGCTTCTACAGCATTCTCGCAGGAGTTGCCATTGCAATGAATGCAGAGTAGGGAGCATTTCAAACCCGACTTTCTGCAGGTGCACTTTCCAGCGCAACCTTTTTTACATTGACATGATATGAAGTTCAGCAAGGCCTGAGGTGCAGCTTCCTTCAACATTGTTACTAGAGTAAGTAACCCAACAGCATCCTTTTTCCACCCCCATTCAGTCGGATCTTTATCGTGATCAAGCCAAGTCTGCACTTGCAAGTATGTTCTTGAAGCGTGTTGCTGGACTGCATCTTTGGTGGGTGGTAGCCTGGATAAATTGAATTTGTTCTTTTTTACTCCTTTGACGAAAATGATGTACCTTAAATTTTCCAAATATGATTTCTCGTTGCCGCCATACAAAAGTGCCAATAGTTGTTCGGCAGCCAAAGTGATTGTTTCTGTCTTTGCTTTTGGGTCTTGAAATACACGAACAAGTTCATTCACTGAGTGGTTCTTGAGAAGAATATTACAAAATTTGTGTTTGCCTTGACCGAACGGAGCTCCAGTTGTATTGCAACCACTTATGGCATGAAGTAATAAAATGTTTTCAACTATTTCAATGTGTTTAAAACATTTTTTCGAGTACAACGCGTTAGAACTTTTTGGTAATATACGTTGAGAGGTGAGAGAGCTGTGAGGAGTACCAGCAGATCAATATCCGATTATGACTACATCATGTTGAGATGACAACGAATTTGCTGTGTTCACTATGAGAACGTCAGCATCCTCTTCAGCTTGTACTGTCGTTATGTGGGATCGTGCAAATGAGGTTCTGAGTAGGGAAATAAAACGAGACTTGTTCTTCTCATTTCCCAGAAACTTTTCCTGTGGCACTTGTGGGTGCATGCTTTCAAAAAACAAAAATTCAGCAGAAGTTGTAACTCTGGCACGCCGTGCTCTTTCCACCCCTTTAGTGCTTTTCTTTTCCATAGAATCTGGGTATCCATCGAATACCACTACTGCATTGGATCCATAGTGATTTTGTACATATCTGACATATTGCTGGAAAATTACTGAAAAAGGTTGAGCACGAGCCCCATACAACTTTGTGCAGTAAATATCCTCCATCAATTACCTGTATTTTACTGCTTCCCAGTTCTGTATTATTTGGTAGAGGGTTTAATGATGAATAAAATATAGACTTCGTTCTTTTGCGCATGCCTTCTTCTGAGAAAAGAGACAATGGTACAGGAGAGAGTTCATATTGAAAATATTATTTAAGTTCACTTTCAGACTTTTTGGCAATACACATACGATGGAATAGCATTAATGGATCCATTGACATAGTCACACCCTGATTTTTGACACTGCTGGTCACCGCCGCAAGAGAAACTATTGCATCATTACGTTTTAAGTGTAGGTTTCCAAAGTTCTTGTTGATAACTTTAGACATAGCTGATTTCCCCATCTTTTCAGCCATGTGACAAGTGACTTTGCTATCCCCGATTGTGCCACTGCTAATAGACATAATCACGTTTGTTTTAGGAAATGGTTCATGGCAAGCAAACCAATCAATGAGAGTTTGAACGTCTCGATCATCCCTCTTAATTCTTGCAGGCCTCATCTCTACATGTTGCTCTGACGTTCCTGATTCAATCCCACAAAATGACTCGATACCCTCACAAATGTTATGCAGATAAACGAATCCAGCAGTCCAACGAAGGATGGAACTGTCTGTGATTCCCCGTCCTTAGGTCAAACCTCCAGATGTTTTCATCGATCTCATCAGAGTTTGTTCGATGGTCATGTCAGACCAAATCCCTGACCAAAATTTATGAGACCGTCGGATCGTAAAGTAGCCCTCTTTTGTAAATCTTTCATACTCGATTGCACTGAATCATTTCGAACTGAACGCTGCTGTGACACTGACGCTGTCAAGCTCCGCTCCAGGCTCAAGACGTGACATGCGGCAACTAAAGGGAACCGGAGGGGAGGAGTAGAAGGGTGGGGGGTAGCCCCCCCATACCGAAGTGCCCTCTAGTAAATTTATAGATGTTTGTATTTAAAAATGCAAAAAAAAATCTAATAACGTGATAATAAACCGTGATAGATTTTCTGTGCGTACCTACCTAGATTTGTTTATTCTTTATATCGGTAAAAAACTATATAAACATAAAAACGGCACAGCTTTTTTTGAAATTTTATGTTCTACATAATTGGTATCAATAAAATTTTCATGAAATTCCACTGGAAACGAGGTATTTATAAAAAAACAAACTTAGTCGCGCAAAAAACTTGTTTTTTCAAAAATATGCGCACCTTTACGACTTTCTACCTCGGTACCTATTAGAGATAGAAGAAATTTTTATTAACAAAAGTTGTAGGTTATTTTATGTTCTATTATACTTGTTAAGATACTTTAGCCGAAATTTGCATTGGAAATGAGATATTTGGGAAAAACTAGATTTTGGCCCGATTTTGGCCAGTTTTTTCAAAATGGCGGCGCGAGCACAGGTGCGCCAAGGTCGGAAACTCAGATTTTACATCAGGAGATCAGTTTATATAACATATAAAAAAATTGGGACTACCGGAATTACTTCGATCGCGACCCCCTTTTTGGCGCTAATTGCACTGGCCTACATCATTATAGCATAACTACAATAACTACCTGATATAATAATTTCGTTGGCACTGCAAGACCTCGGTAACGAACCAGTTGTTTGTTGTATTTAACTATTAAGGCGTTCCACTTGGATTTTTTTTACATTGCCTCAATACGCCTATGTCATCTTTGGGGATGATGTGTGGAGGGTCTTTTAAGGAAATGAAGGAAATGAGCTTCCGGTAATGAAAAAGTATGAGTGGTACACCGTGAAAACTTACTGATATAAAATACTGTTAATTTATCAAAAATCTGGTTGAATTATTCGTTTTCCTGTTAAAAACGGGACTGCAGGTCTTTAACGGATGAATTGACAGAGTTCCTAACAAAGTATCAGATAAAAGCGAATATTTTATGAGGACCGCGGAACACGTGTTCATTCAATTACTGATATTCTTGTTGACATTTCAGATCAGATTTGCATAATTGGCATGCTATCACTTTTTAACAGCATCATTTTTCTCCGTGTGGGAAGGAATCTGGGGGTCAGTGTGTCCAGTAAAGACAGTGGTATGAATCCACCCCTCCCACTGCGATGCAAGAGTCGAGAGAGTTCGGCTAGAGAGCTGAAAGGGTCTCCCTCAACCGGCCCTTCTCAATCCGGCCGGCTACGCAGTAACCAAACGTAGCAAACCACTCGGGGTGAACTCTGCCGAAGGTATTGGTTATCGAATAAATGGTGCCCGGGGCGGCGCGGGCGGTACCCATACCCGCCTCCCAAAATAATTAGAATAACCTACTACCTACCTAATACCTTGCGCCGTAGACTTTCAATTAACTATATATTTCCGTATAATATAAAATTTTAATATTTTATACTGACTTTGATAGGGTTTTCACTATCAGTTAGACATTTTTTTCTGAAACGTTTATATACAGGGTGTCCGGAAACTCGTAGTACAAGCGGGAAACTGGTAAATCTACATCACATTTGGAGTCGATATATTATATTTATTTTTAGTTTATTTTTTTTGATTTGAACTTTCGTTATCGAGTAAATCGAGTTAGAAGTTGATTTATTTTTTTTAATCAAATTCTTATAAATTATTACTGAAGATCAAAGTACCCAACTAATTAAAACTATTTGAAAGTAAAACAAATGAAGAAACTCGGATTTGAAGCATTATTTTGAAATCACCCTTCATTTAATCCGGTGTAATCATAAAATATTTCTGCTCTGCAGGGTTAAAACATCTGTTGTTCAACCCTAAACACCAGAAAAAACTTTAACCCTAAAATAGCCGAAAAATATTTTTTTTTGTTTTTTTTTTTTTTGTGAAAATGCTCAAATCAAAAACTTTATGTTTATTTGAGTTCCCCATGTGGTGTAGATTCTCCAGTTTCCCGCTTGTACTACGAGTTTCCGGACACCGTGTATATAATACAAGCATATTACGTTTATAGAAAGTAGAGAAAAGACGTAAAATATATTTTCTGGCGCTTACATTGCGACGCTGGCTAAACCTTATGAGATACATCAAAATAGTATGACATGGAATTATATATCTTAAAAATACCAACAGAAAAGTCCGTGGAGGTATATGTCTATCTCCTAAGGATAACTCCCAGCAACGCCGTGATATATAATGAAAGTGTTAAAAAATTTACATACCAAAACAAATGGTAATTTTAGAAATTTGAAAAAGTGTTAATTGTCAATTAATATCCAAATATATACATTTATAATAAAAGACATAAATTTGATTTATGCCACTTTAATTTTAATTGTTAACTTTTATTTTAAAATTAAACAAATTGCTCTTGAAATATAAATATTAGAATCACGGAACATTTAAGATGTTTAAATAACAATAATTTTTCAGAGTTTGCCAATCATCTTATTTCCACCAATCACACTTTTAATAAGGACACAGGGGTTAAAATTCTTCACCGTAATGATGAAAGCAAAAGATTAGATAATTTAGAAGCCCTTGAGATCAAAAAATCCCTCAATAATTACGCTAGTATATTTATTTATTTATTTATTTATTTATTTATTTATTTATTTATTTATTTATTTATTTATTTATTTATTTATTTATTTATTTATTTATTTATTTATTTATTTATTTATTTATTTATTTATTTATTTATTTATTTATTTATTTATTTAGACGCCGTAAAAGGCTTTTACAATATACATGATTTATGTTTACAGTGGTTCACAGGAGCGAAACAGTATTATGTTAAACAGAATAATTACAGAGAAATTATGTTGAAAATTAAACAAAAATAACATCTGTTATACATAAGTACATTAGCATTTTTATTTTCGATCCGTACAGTAGTTTAGTATTGAGGTTATTGTTACCTTCAATATTGAATTTGGTTGAATTTGCTGAGAACTAAGAGTTAGCTCTATTGAATCAGGGCTGTCAGTAAGACATCTCATAACAATTTTGGGAAAAATTATAGTTTTGATTAACATTGATAATTACGACAGAGGTATGTTATTATAGCCTTCTTATAGCTATATTCCGTGCAGTTGAACACATCTACTACTTCTGAGAAAGCATTGCCAACTGCATGCAATCTAGGTATAAGGGAGTTTCTAAATGACGCAGTCCTGATATTGTTATTAAAATTAAAAAGAATTTTGGATCGAGTGGTTCTAGTGGGTATATGGAAGGTAATTAGGCTTAATATATCAGGGCTGTCTATAATACCATTGACAATTTAAAAAAAAAAATATTGAATAACCAAATTAATTTATCGTTTAGTCCCATTCTAGATATATTTCTAGTAAACCGCTCTGTTATTGCCGGAATTCCCGCAATTACCCGTCCCCCTTTGTTAAGCTCCCACTCAAACACCTAAATTATATTTTTTGTATATATATTATTATATCTGTCAATATTTTGTATCATAGATTACTTTTAATATTCTCCTGACGAAGGAAGGGTGCTTCCGAAACCTGTAGAGTGCAATTAAAATTAAAGTGGTCTAAAACAAATTTATGTCTTTTATTGTAAATTATGACGAGCCACAAAGTAAATGCTTATTACAAATATATATAAATTTATCTTCATATTGATTTTTTTTTTGCTATTTAAATATCTTACTTGGTTACTCCTTTATTCTGACGTATTAATTTGTGAAAGTTTTCGACGTGTACATAAATGTGTTCGTTTACAAAAGTTTTATGTTGTATGGATAAATAAATGCAATAATTTAAATAAAAATACCTATTTTATGATAATGTTTTTTTTTATAATAATAATTAATTAATAAGTGTTCATTGTAATATGTTTGACTATTGGTATTTATTTGATAAACGATAAAAGTGAAATGAGAATCAACCATTGGTTTTGAATCATAACGATCCTTTTTGATTAAATAGTTTTATAAACAAAGTTATATATTTTATTTAAATTTTAAACTAACAATAATTGGAACAGTTGTGACAATTCGAATTAAAAAATATTCGTAAAACTACTCGTTTCTATATATTAACCCCCATTTAGCGAAAGCAATAGTTATTTCAATTACTTCGTTTTATACGTTTTAAACCAATGTCGACCAGGTTTCGGCAATCACCGAAATCAGGGCAGCATAATAGTAACTCTGTAAGTATAATGTGGATGTAGAATGGTTAATTTACCTTTATCACAAGCAGAGAAAATGAGACAAAATACAGGACGGAGCATAAAGGGGATGGGTTAGGTAAAATAATGGAGAGAGGGTGATCTTTATCAATACAGGGAACTGCTTTAGTATAATGACGATCTCCATGGTCGAGGGGTAAGGCTATCTGGAGTATCTGGCAAGCTGGAGTTTGCGGGTTCAAATACCGGCGTTTGCAAGTAAATTTTACTTGATTAATTTGTCTTATTTCACAAATTATTTAAAAATAAAATATGGTATATTTGCCCTGGTGTAAGACCACTATTCAGAATTAAAACGTTGCTTGAAATGGCTTTGGCCATATTTGATGACCAGATCTGAACATCCAGGTACTTCCCCATTTTTCTCTTCCCTATCTCCTTCCCCTTCAGCCTCTCGACATACCCCAATTGAGGATACAGTCTCATTGGCTTCACACGGTTGGTAGAGCAGATAGGACTCTTGTGCGGTTGCACATATTAAAATAATAATATTAGCGCAGGACCGTGAAAAATCACGGGGTATTATAATTATAGGATTTGTAAAGACAAAAAAGGAAAATTATTGCTGCAGAATGATCAATAAAAAATATTTAATCCACGGTAAGTAACTCATATGTTTCCGTATTAATATTTAAAAGGTATGATATCAATTAAACAGAACAGCTGAATCGAAAACCTACAACAACATTTAGCTCGGCTACAAATCCAGAGATCATGGTTTCAAGTCCCGGCGAACATTATTTAATTAATACGTTTTATTTCATATTACATCATTACATTACATTACAATGCCTGAATTATTATTGCATGAAATGGTCTATATCTTAAATATTAATTATATGTTCTCCCTGCCTAACCCGTATAAAATGCGGGCACTAGTAAATAAATGCTTTCTTGCACTTGGTCCATTTATTTTACCGCCAGGTTCATCCAAATACAATGAAAATCCATTTAATCTTATAGAATGTAAGAAGGAGAAAAGATCCTGTGCTGAGGTGTTCACAAATGGCTGTTTTCTTTAGCTTTACTGTTAATTAAAACTTATTTTTACATTAGCTCTTCTCAGGGCCCATGTCATTTTTGGGATTGCTGTGTGGAAGGTCTTTTTGTGGAAAGAAAGGAGAGAAAGTTCTTGGAATGAATAAAGGTATGAGTCCATCTCTCCCACTACAGTGCGAGGCGATGAATCGAGAGAGAATCCAGATCAGCGTTGCCAACTCAACTACTTCAAAATATGCCAGAAATATGCTAAATTCTTTTAAAAAATGCCAAAAAAAGTCAACATTAATTGAACTGAAAGTATTTGTTGAGAAATAAAGTGATGGGAAAAATATACCAGAAAAATGCTAAATTACTTTAAAAAATGCCAAAAAAAGCTAACATAAATTTAATTTAGAAATAAAATCAGTGAAATAAAATATCAATATCTTCATCTTCTATTCATTAACAGCAGCTGATGTGGAAGGCTGAGAGACGGAGTCATAACTTTCTTGCAGCGTAGTACTTCGTCAAGAACAGTGTAAGAATAACAGCACTTCCCTGCTCTCTTTAGGCCAAATCTCACGTACAAAATGGCATTCAGGGTTCTCACCGCCAAACGATTTCTTATAACGAGTAACGAGTTTTATAAATATAACGAGTTTTGTTTTGACCAGACTCATTTGGCTAAATACACGTTCAATGTCCGCATTTGAATGCGGCAATGTTAAAATATACATTGCAAACTGACATAAATCACCGAAGGGGTTATTATTAGCTGCATCTTTATATTGCATGACTTCATTCCAAAACTCTACAGTGGAAGTCAAGGATTCCCATTTAATGTGAACTATGTTTCTTCATTGAGACACCAGTTTTTCAATCGATATCATTTTTGTTAGTTAAAAAATTGCTTTTTTTATTTTCATGTTTCTGTAAAAATAAGCCAAATAAATATGCTATATTCTAAAAGCATAATAGTTATGCTAAACATGGAGTAATTATGCCAAATTTAGCATATAATATGCTAACTTGGCAACACTGATCCAGATGGACAGGTCAAAACATCTCCTTCAACCAATCTCTCCCGATCCGACGCATCCGCCGCCAAGACCTCTACAAATCTCACTCCATGAACCCGGGCACCCTTAATAAGTCACCAAACGTAGCGAAACACTTGAGGTAACCCATGGCGGGGGTGTTGGTTATCCAATAAATGGTCCCCGGTGCGGCGTTACCCATTCCCGCCTCCCAAATTGAATAGAAGAATAGATGTCACAGTTTTTAATAATAATTAATAGACTGTAGCATACTGATGGAACCTAAGCGAAAGCCAAATACTAAGTTTGGTGATCGCGCTTTCGGAGCATCTGGGCAGAAGGCTTGGAATAAACTTCCTCCGAAACTAAGATCCATAACAAGTCCAACAGAATTTAGGTCTAATCTAAAAACTTTGCTTTTTAAGCTGTCATAGCCTTTAATTAAATACACCATTCCTAAGAGAAAGTCCAGTTATATCCAATTTTCCAATTATGTCCTAAATCCTGCATCTAAATTTCGCTAATAAACAATTAGTTAATGTTAATTAAGTGTTAATCTTATGTGACCTACCAGGTAAGTATGGTTTTGTATATTATCTCCATATATACAATGGACAATATCAGCGGGAACATAACAAGTCAATCGGTTTAATTGTTGGCAGATGAATCATCTAAATGCGTTTAAGATTGAAGATTGATTTTATTCACTAATTTCATTCATTTAACATATATATCCAGCTAACCATAAAACACCCTAATATAATGGAACTTCCTTCTTCTTCTGGCGTTAGTAAGATTAGATTGTTAATATTAATTTTAGTTGTAAGTTGCTAAATATGTAAATACTCGTATATATGTCGTTAAGATAGTAGTTATAGGCCTTAGTCGTAAGTCACTAGATATAAGTCTTAGAGATAAGTCAGTAGTTCTAGTATTAACTATTTAAGAAATATATTTGTACAGCGCCCTTGAGGTGATTTCTCACGAAAACGGCGCTATATAAATTAGCCAAATATTAAATATTATTAATAGTTAGTTATAACATAGATCATTGTAGAAATGTATTATATATTTGTACAGCGCCCTTGAGGTGATTTTGCACAAAAACGGCGCTATACAAATCATCCAAATATTATTATTAATTTAACAGTTATATTGATTCAATCTTATGCATTGTAAGAAGAGGGAGAAGAGAGATGCATATACTGTAAACAATTTAAACATAATATTGTTTCGTGAACACCTCACCAGGAGAACCTGTGGTGATGCGTTCACTAATGGCTGAATCTGTTTTCTTTTTCTTTCCTGTTAATTAAAACCGTTCCTTATCAACGATTTTATTAAACCATATTAGGCGCTATTGCGTACTAATATTACGTCGAAATGTGTTCCACTATTAGAACGCGATAAGCGACGCGCATAGACCGGATTCTTTAGTTTTAGTTAGAGCGTTGGAGGTCACTTAGAGGTAAAAAGGTGTAGCCTATTTTATCGCCTATGTTACAAATGATGTATTACAAAATGATACGCAGTGCCGGTCCCCTGCAGGCGCAATTTGTGCCGACTTGCCAAGGCGCCAAAAATAGCTACGTCATACCTCTTGCTGCGTATACACATGAGAAACAAAGCGCTAGCCACTACTTTGACGTGAGCTAAGTTATTATTTATTACTATTGTGAGTGCCGTTAAGTGATGAAAAATTTATTAAATGATTTACTCTTTCAAAATAATTCACATCTATCAAAAAATAACGCATTTGCATCAAAATAACAAACAAAAATGTTTCAAGCGGAATATAGTAGTAACTCAGCCGACTACTAAATTGCTTTTTCCTCAAAACTCAATTTACGCGCAGGTCCCATTTTTCTTTCGAAATAAGATTCTGAATAAGAGTGAGTAAACTTATTTTCCCACATTACATTAGTACTTGTTAAGGCATCATATTATAATGTACCAGTACCAGTGGACTTTATACAAATGTACCTAATAGTTTTTTCCATGCCTCATTCGATACACGATCCAGTCTCTTGACGGGATGATTTAGGGAAAGGTCGCCATTTCGTAAGATGGCGCCTTCCTGTTTCCGGCGACACTAATGTGAACAAACACGATTCGTTAAACTGTGTATTCATAATGGTGTATTCGTTAGGAGAGGGTCCGGAACTCCAGAGTGTTGGGGAAATTTAAAAGGGTTGCAACTTGAGTTCAGGTTGTTTGCTGAGAAATTCGCAAAAGTGAACATTCTGCCCAACGGCCACCCACACTAACGGGCAATTGTTAAAATACTGCGTAGTCTAACTATATATACATACAATATATAATAGCCAGGTACTTTCAACCTAACTAGATTCTTCGCCTGCCCACTCCCTTTGGGTTCACAAAACCCTCAAATTAGGGATTCCTTAGTCTACAGACTACGGGCGGTTAGTGCATTTGTTGTACGTTATTCAAGTGTATTCACATTATTTATTTATAGATTTTTGGGATATTGACAGCTTACATCAGTTTGTGCATATAGAAAAAATTAATCAAAAAAATGGTTTACCTCCTTGTGACTTTACCTCTATTAAGACAACACAAAAAAAAATAAAAATCATTCATTTACAAAAAAATTATATGAAACAAAAAATTGCTCTTGACAAATAAGAAAAAAAAATTGTTAAGCTTATTATGGTGGTAATTGAAGATGACATGTTAAAATCATATAAATATAACGTACATTATAAAATTAGATGGAATAAAACATTAATTAAGTTCAATAGAGAATTATGTAAAACAACATTTAAAAAAAATTTAAGCTCTGTAAAAGTGGTACAAAAACTAATTATAAAAGTAATTTTGAAAAAAAAACCAACATTCTCTTCAGCATCACTGTTCAAAATTTTCGAAGTACCAAAAAATTGAAGACCTCTATAAAAAAGATGCAATATTACAAATATATAAAGAAACTGTAATAAAAAAAACTTAAATTTAACTCATCCTCGAGGCATAATTTTAACATCCAAATTCCTCTATTTTCAACACAACAAATGCACAATAATTACATTTACAAAGGCATAAGATATTTTAATAGTCTTCCCGAAGAAGTGAAAAAAATACCAGATTTTATTTTATTCAAAAAGACGGTCAAATTTATCTTTAAAAAAAATTAATATCACCTATCAAATGTTATAACTTCAATTCATGTTACAACCAAAATTAACGTCACAATCCTCTTTTAAGTTTATATTTATTGTACTGTATTTATGTTAATTACTGATATAAACATGAAATAATTGTCAAATAACTCCTACGCCAAGCTCAAGAGCTAGCACGCTTCATTGGAGTAGAAATTCAATAACATATGTTTTTCATTATAACCTATTATTACCTAATTTTATGTACAATGTAACAATGTTATAAGTTGAACAATAAAATAAATAAAATTAAAATAACATAAAAAATCAATCAACAACAATAATGCGATTTTTGTAAAGTTTCTAGTTAACATCGAATATTACGTTATAATCAACAATAAAGATTAACATTTTCATTGGAACGCTCAGCAATAAACCAAACAAACGGGGGGGAAACAGCGAAAGCCTACAAAAGCCGCCTAGAGGGCCTTACACCAAAAACACCCAATCGCGAACACAAAGCTAGTAAGTAGTTTGCAGCATTCTCTTTACCTTTAATAGTTGGTTTACCTTTTGACCTCTTCCCAATCTGAAATATCCTTTTAGCCAATCCTTTTAAGGCGAAAATTTTTCATTTTATCACAGCACCCCGCGCCGATCCCGAAAAATGCGTAAAAAATCCCGAAAATAGGATAAAAAATCTCGAAAAATACATAAAAATTCTAGAAAGGTGTTCATTTCACCCGGTGTCATAGACACCCCGATTCAACTTCACGTAAAATCTCCAGAATCTCCAGAATCCAATTCATTTTTTGTCTTTTCTCCTTTAAGGACGTGATTCGTCACTCTGTCACGTAACTTCACGTCTACGTGATGGTGCGATGGTGCGATGCTGATCGTTGGTAGAATCGAGGTGGTTCATCTCTGTAAAATGTTAAATCAATGTTCAAAACGAACTATTGTTCTAGCCTACGAATCTGACACCGCTGAAGGAAAGAAGGATATTCGGTTTGAAGACGACGCTATTTCTGTATTCATTTAAACGGATTGTTGATTCTTAGCTAATTAAATAAAGAATAATAATTACCGTTATTCTTTATTTAATTATTTCAACTATACGTAATCAAAAACGACCCATTCAATACATAACAAAAAGCATTGTAAAATATATAACAAACTTTAAATATACCTCTATGTAAAAGAAAAATAATAAAATGATATCACCAATACATTTTGTTTTATGTTTTTTTTTAATTAGGGAAGTTCTTGCGAACACCCGGTACTTTTTTATTATGTTATACCTCACAAGAGCGCCACTGTCCATACAGTTTGAAGGCAGGGGAGCTATGTCGCTACCCGTTTGGGCAGCTTTGTGAAGCGGGTTAAAGTAGGGGCTGTATTAAGGTTAACAATTATTTTACAAGCAATTATTATTCGCCTGAAACACTCATTCACATTGAAAAATCTCCTGATAAAAGATACATGACGCTAACGGGACTCGAACCCGTGTTCCTTCGATTTCCGGTCGACAGCTCTGACCACTGAGCTATGGCGGCTTATCTCTTATCCGCGAAATAATTCAATATTATATACTAGTGTTTCATTCAACAATTATTGCTTGTTACATCATTGTTTCAGGCGAATAATTATTGCTTGTAAAATAATTGTTACCCTTTGTGCTATGCATATAAAAAATCTTGTCTTAAATATTAGTTTACCAAAAAAAATAATAGCTGTATTAAGGGTATGGGGAATTGAGAAAGAACTGCAAAAAATCGGTTTATTTATTTTTTGTGTGCCCAACATTCTTTCCCTGGCAACACCGTACCATGACGGACCATAGATATATAACACCCATAGTGGGTGTTATATATCTATGTGACGGACCCCAACTAATTGTTACGGTGTTGCCAGGGAAAGAATGTTGGGCACACAAAAATTAAATTAACCTATTTTTTGCAGTTCTTTCTCAATTCCCCATAAGGGATTTATTAATACGGGTCTTGAAGAGTTCTGGATTACGTGAAGATAAAAGAGTAAAAACAGATTATATGAAGGAGGAAAAATAGATATATGACGCAGGAAAAGAGATTTTACGACGGAGGAAAAACAGCTTATATGTAGGAGAAAAAACAGATGCTTTTAATCGGTTTAGGTCAAGGCTGCCCAACCTTTTTAACAGTTGGGCCAAATTGACGATTTTGAATCACTGGCGGGCCACTGAATACCTGACGGTTCCTATTTCCATGGAGGGGGGGGGTTGTTAGAGAATTTCTATAAAACATAATTCCTCACAAAAAAAATCAAAATGAGTGCTCCCCACCAAATATTTGTTATCCATGGGGGGGGGGTTGTTACGGAACTTCGCTGAGAAAAAATTCCGCGCACCCAAAATCATCATAATATGTGATTCCCCACAACAATTTTTCGAATTCCATGGAGGGGGGGGGTGGCTACAAGATTCCATTTCGGACGCTAAAGATACTATATCAAAACCGGTGTATTTTTGTTTAAAAAGTAAGTTCAACAGGTTAGATTTTTTCGTCGCTGATTCTCGGTCTGAGTAGCCCAAATAGCGATAAATCGCCTTCGTTGGCAACACTGGTGACCGCGCGCAAGCGGCATTGTTTGTTTTACCGCAGGCCCGAGACACTTTTTCAAATTGGCGGATTGGCTGGTTTTTTGAAAATGGTTCACGTGGGCCACTTATAATTCGTTCGCGGGCCACATTATGGCCCGCGGGCCTGGGGTTGGGCAATGGGCAGCCTTGGTTTAGGTTATTACAATTATAATTGTTTTGGTTTTTGCAGTTTCCAAAAATCGGTAATGCCGGTATTATGATTGTTTTCTTTCGTAGAAGACGTCAATAGCAGTGAGGTTAATATTAAGTTATTATTGTTTTATTGCATTTATAAAATCTTCTTTTACTTTTTCAGCAAATCATTTTATGAATACTTCCACACTGTGTTTTCGTCACTACCGCCATCTGTGAATTTTTGTTCAAACGATTTCCAATGATCTAATAATCTCTCCTTTTTAAATTTATTTGACACAAACGATGCGACGCCGATGTTCGCAAAAATGTTAATTTCAATATGAAAATAGTGAAATATTGTGTTGCAACTATTCCAAAATAACAACACTAGCAACTGCGCAATAATATAAACATTTCAAAGAAGGCAAAATATTAATTCCTGTCAAAGTCAAACTAGTGTGAACTTTGCTTAACTAAAGTTTGGTTGTTCTTTTCTCACTAACGTTTGTAAGTATTTCACTGAAATCTTAACAGATGTCTCTTTTAGTTCATATGAATCGGCACACTGCCAAATCGGCAGAAACAGCCGGTTACACAAAACTAAAATGAGATTTTGTGATTTTTTTTAAATTCTGCAGGTATTTTTTAAATTTTCATGTTTTATCTAAGTACTATTATTGTTGTTTTATTAACTTCTGTGTTTATTTATTTTAAATGTATTTAATAAATATTGTCCATTGTCGGTCTCTAGTCTGTTTTAAAACCTATCTACAGTCTACATTATACATTCAACTCCCTTTTAAATTAGTTCTCTTGTGAAAAAATATGTTTCCTCCATTTTATTAATGTTGTCTTTCTCGAAATGAGTTTTTTTAAACTCACTGGTAATAATATATTATTGCTATTATTTTTTATTGTATTATCATTTTTTTAAATATTTTTTATTAAATCACTAAAGTGGACAATCACCATAAGCAAGTGGACAATTACTGAACATTTAGCTCTAATTTTTTTATGTATATGAAAAAATAAAAATTTCCATCGAATAATTTTAAAACACGTAACAGTTATTATAAAAATAAAAATTAAGGTAATATATTATATCCCTGCTTATTTACGGAATCATAGGTTGGGGAGGATCTTATAAAAACAACCTACACTCAGTAAAAGTCTCACAAAAAATTATTATAAAGGTAATACTTAAAAAAAACTCTACTTTCCCAACAAAATTGCTTTTTAAATTGTTTCCAGTACCAAATATTGATGATATATTTAAGCAAACTTCAATTATAAAAATGTGTAAAGAAAAAAATAACACAGAATATCAAGAATTTTACAAACTGATGAGAAATGGAAATCAATTTATTACGCCAATCTTTAAAACAACTCAAATGCAAAACCATTATATTTACCAAGCCATAAAAAACTACAATAATCTCCCTTCCGAATTGCGCTGTATTACGAACCAACAAGAACAAATAAATAAAATCAAACTTTTTTTCCAAAAAAACTTATATTAAAAAAAATATGTATATATATATAATATTTATATTTTTCACATAACATTGAATCTAAGTAAGAATCGTGGCTCCCTTATCAGGCACAAGAGCTCCTCTTTTCTGATAAGGTATACATGACCAACTATGTACCTAAATATGATATATTGCAAAATATGTATGATTTAATGTAACTATGATCTATATTAAAATAATAAAAAAAAAATAAAAAAAATATGACCGAAAATTTCCTCGACGCCTACAGCCTGTACCCATGCAGTGTTGTGCATTGGTAATATGACCAAAGACTTAAGGCGATGCCATACGTAGTAATGCAAAATAATGTGTTTTTGGTTTGAAAATTTGATCACCTAGAAATGTTTCAGATGCTTTAATTAAATACTGGTAGTAAAATACATCTTGGCCTTTGAAATAATCGAGTATTTTTTAGATAAGTCTTTTTATAAGCCCAGAAAAAAATAATGTATAAGGCCTATGAAAAATGCTTTGAAGTTCAAAATCTCCTACTTAAGAACCCATTTTCGGTCATGATTTTATTGTATAATGTTGCAAATTAAGTTATTTATAAAATGATCGAAAAAAAATTAAATATCTATGCCTGAACATCCACAAAATAAAATAAAAGGCACTTTTTGGCCATGTTTTTTCATGTATAAATCAAAACAGGCGGATGGTGTTAAGAGGAAACCCGGGCGCTGAGAAATTTGAACAATAGGTATTTTAAAAATCACTTGCTATTTCACTCTGCTCAGCGAGCGCGCTATCGATGTGTAGGTACCCACCCAACTAAGAGTGTGTGCATGTTACGCTCGCCCTCCCGCCCCGCATCTCCCGTCTTCCGTCCTTCGTCATGTAGCTATATCTGGTGTTTGTGGTTATCTTTCCGACTTATTTCTCCGTTACTGTTTTTGTCTCGGCATATAATGTTTTTGTTTACTGGGCACTTACTGGGTCTTACTAAAATCTGTAAATAGTATCGAACAAAGTATCAGCGTCTGTCTGTTTGTGTGCTTAGTTTTTGTTTTCTTATAAACTACGAAATGGATTTTGATAGGATTTTCACTATCACTTAAAGATTTTCTTCCGAAAGGTTTACACACGTAATTTATAAATATGTATTATATTTATAAAAAGTAGAGGAAAGTCATTGTGTAATCAAGTGATTTAAAATATATTTTCGGGCGCTTAAATTGCTAACGCTGGCTAAACCTTGTGAGATACATCAAAATAATGTACTACTAATTAATTGTATTGCTCTTACTTACTTGACCGGTCAGTGGCTGAGTGGGCATCGCGTTTGGGTCCCACCCGGGCGTCCCATGTTCGATTCCTCGGCTGGCTAAGTTCTCCATCACAACACAAGCAATACCTTCCGCTTAGTGTGGTGGTAGTAAGAGTTTTTCAAATGTTAGGTTATTTGTAACCCGGGAATGTTTGTCTTTCTTTTAAAAATTAAAAAAAATCTTACTACCCATATAGGTACACCTACTAAAATATGTAGGTGCGTACATTTGAACTGCCTCCGTGGTTGAAGGGTAAGACTCTTGGCTACGAATCCGCAGGTCGCGGCGTGCGCAAGTAAATTTTATTAAATTAATTTGTGTCGTTTTGCTAAATTAATCAATTAAAATTAATATAAAATACTTGTTTGGACAGATAGTTATCTTTTTTGTTTATCAAAACTTAACTAAACCATTCAAGTTGTTTGAGACAGGGAAAAGTATTAAAATAAAATATTTATTTTTTATTTTAGTAAAATTCCTGAAATCAACAGGTTTTAATTTCCTTGCGATGTTTATTTGGCCAAAATGACCAATTTTTACCACATAAACATCGCAAGTGACCAATTTTCGATATAATATTGCAATTTTTTGTTCACTATTTTGTTTTACGAATCTTATTATTGTGTTTTTTTAATAGAGCCAACGCCAATGCCATTCGTTGAAATTTTGAAAATGACATGAAAGCCATAACACCCTTGCCAATCACCACACTGCAAATCGGATGGTGTGGAGGAAACCTCCTTTTTTTTCCACCCTACCTCCAGACATGTCGGGATTCTGAAAATCGGATCATGAGTAAAAATGAACTAGTATTTAAATATAAATGTAACTCGAAAATAATAGAAAATGTCATGACTAAACGGCGCAACTTTTCCTACTGTGTTTTGTTATAACAGATCATCACGCAAATGGCATCTTTTTAAAAATATATATTTAAAAAAAAATCTTTATTCATTGTAAGTTGAGGATTTTTTGACTTTCATGCTAAGTACATGTCCGTGTTACGACCAAATTCTGTATCGGGTTGCTACAGGGTTTTGTTATAATACTCGTCCAAATAAGTCGCGTCTCAACTTGAGCGCGCACATACAATAGTCAGGTGGCTTCTTGCTGCTAACTCATCTTCAGTCGCGTCGCGACTTGAGCGTGCGTTTAGACTGGTCTCCCGATCCGGCCTGCCACGCAACTGGCGGACCGATGCATATATCGCCAAGACCCGGACAATCCTCACCCCCATAAACCCGGGCACCCCTGCTCAAGTCACCAAACGTAGCGAACCATTTGGGATGACCTATGACAGAGGTTATCCAATAAATGGTTCCCGGGGCGGCGGTACCCATAACCACCTCCCAAATTGAAAATTATTATAGTACTTGACGTATACAAATTGAATTTGGTCCAATTTTAGTAAGATCGGCAAATATGGTATACTCGAAATAAGTCACTAAACCAAAAAAAAAAACTAAAAAAATATATCAATAGCTCGGGAAAAGATAACACTAGTGCACCGACACAATTCGATATACTACGCTACATCACTTTGCTGTATATTTATTTGTCGAAATAGAAGTTAAATAAATAAAATAACAATATACATTATAGGTTATTGAAGAATTATAATATTATGCTAGTTACCCTAAAGTTATATTAAAAAAAATTATCCATTTGAGTGTTTTCGTATCCATATTGGCAATACGGAACGAAATCACCTCGGAGTCGGTCTTGCCGTAACGAACAAACAAACACAAAAGTGACCAAACGGAAAAAATAATAAAAAAACATCGATCACTCGGGACAACACAACACTAGAATATCGATTTATGACTACGTGACATCACTTCGCACAAATACATACGTATTTACCTAAACCCTGTCCCCCCGACCCTTACCTCCCGAATACTGAGCGAAAGGGACACATGCAGCTTGCTCTACTAATACCTAAATGAAATCTTCAAAATCGAGGTTTTGTATTCCCCATTTTTCTCCTCCAAAAGTTAACCGATTTTCAATTTTTTTTTTACCAACTACATAAGAAGAAACTATTCTATGTCGGACCGTTTTGTTTTTTTTCAAAATATATTGTCTAGTTTGTAGACTTAACGTCTTTTGACTGCGTTTAAATCAGGCAATTTTATTGATTTTTGGAAGGTCATAACTTCTATAAGAAGCAATTTATCAAAAAAAAAAAACGTACCAACACGCAAGCTGCCGATATCTATTTTATGTTAAAAAATATTTGCTCTAAGGTTAAAATCCAGAAAGATAAATGGGGACTACGTTTGTATGGAAAAATCAACGCCCGGTTACGTCTTAAGTGGAAATTTAAACCTTATCGCCATCTACGTAAGGGTTGTTATTGATAGCGGCTCAATTTAAAATATTACACGACGTAGTGCATCGCCTTAAACATTTAGTTATGGTAGCCGAGGCTCGTGGTGGAGCCCAGTCTCGCATTTTTCGCTCAAATGATACTTTTAAAGTAGTCGTCATAGCAAAAAGTATAATTGTTTTTAAATTTCTGAAAACTCATTTTAACATATTGACACCGATTCAAAATGGTTGAAACAGTTATTCAATGTCACAAACGTATTTAGAGATTCATTAATCATAATGAAATACCTATCTATATACATATTTATTGGCGACATATTTCTTATCAACCAGTTAATCCAAACAAAAAAGTTTTTGTATAAAGCATGCCTACAATATATGATGTTTTTTGTAAAAATAATTGTTTGGTGGAGGTAGGTCTCGCGACGTCAGAGTTTTATTTTTCATTATTAATGACTGCATCTAGAAGCATCGTATTATTTTATCAGAAAAATTGTTGCCTGTTGAAAAACCTTAAACATTTTTGGTTGATTTTGTAGAACTTTATATATTCACGATTTTTCAATGGATGATAAAGCATATATTCCTAACAGACGATCGGTGCGGTAAAATAACTACGAAGCGAAAAAGAAACTATTAACAAAAACAGTAGTACCTGAGGTGTGTTTTCATCACCTCTTGCAGATGAGTGAAAACGATCAAATAAGAATTTGCAAAAAGAATGTCGAAAATTGACAGTGGTGCCAATGATGAAATCAGAGAGAGCAGTAGATTTATTGTGTTCATTTGGATTGTTTGTCGAACAATGGGCTTAGTCCCGTTGAAAATAACGAAATGCAGAGAAAATGGCATAACAGTATGGATCGCTTCTTATTCTAAAGGTTGGACTGTCTACAGTTGGGCTTTTTTACTTTTCACAGGTAACTTTATTAAAATTGATATTATTCTTTTGTGTTTTTGTGGTAACGTTGGAAATTTTAATATTGCATATTTTCTAAAACATGTACACGGAGAAAAACGAGTTTTGCTAATTTGTTAAGAATCTCTTAAAAATATTCGTAATCCGGTTAAAAATGGTTACATCCTGTTAAAAAAAGTTAATTGATAGGTACTTGGTAAACTTTTCATTAAATATCTATGAATGTGTTATTACGATGTCGAAACACGTGTTCATTAAAATCCTAATATTATCGCATTTCATCAAGGTAAATGCAGGTGCATGAACACGTGACCTGATATATTAGGAAAATACTAAAGGTTTATCAAGAAACGGCCTGCAATCCCGTTTTTAACCGGATTACCAATAATTTGCAGAGATTCTTAATCAATTAGAAAAACTAATTTTTTTCCGTGTAGTGCACGTGAGCCATTGTTTGTACATGTGCAATTGTTAGATGACACAGAATTTGGCGGTGCTGCCAAGGTCGTTTATCGATGTGAGGATATTTTGTCAGCGCTTTATTAGCAGCAGACACATACTTGGACGGATGACGAACCTCATAATGGCAATGTTGGTGAACGCGGTGGACTCTCTCGCTGTAGCAGCTGGTCCAGTTTCTTCACCACCTAGGATGTTTGCTGCAGAGTCTCCATATTCTATCTTCGTGTCACCTGTTCCTGTACTTAATTTTACTTCATAACCTCACTTTATTTTAGTAATATTTATATTCTTTGTAATACCTGCATCAACTGTAAAGCGCCCCTGAGGTGATATCTGATAATTTCCCAATAAATAAACACCTCTGCCTTAGGTAACTCCAAGTGGTCCGCCACCGCCACCAAGTGGTTCGGATGCGTCTGCTCACCAACTACGTGACGGGGCAGAATCGGGAGAGACTGGTTGAGGTTGAAGGAGACATTTGACTTGTCCAGCAGGTCTATCTCGACCCATTGGCTCGCACTACAGTGGGAGAGATGTATTCATACAATTTGCCACTCCTGGACATACTGATCCTCAGATTCCTACCCTCCCCTTATACCCTTTTCCTTTCCAGAATTTCCTAACCTTCCAGTCCACAAAGATTACATATAGGATTTAAGGGAAATAGTTTTCCTCAGGGCCTCCTAGCTAATGTAAAAACATGTGTTACGGGTCCAGGGGACTTAGCACTGTATAAGTTTAAGTAAAGTGCTGTGTTTTTACTTTCTAGTATCCATGAACGTGTTTGGAACAGTCATATTGACAATGGCGCGGACAAAGCAATTTCCAAAAGTCCTTTTGTTCATGTTGATATTTAACGTGGTATTAATGGACATCTCCGCATTCGTCGGCATTTGTAGAAGTCAAACACATGCCAGGAGGCTCATCAAAGCAAGAAGACTTATAGAAAAAGTAATCAATATAATGTTTGCACCTGAATCCAAAATAAAAACTATGGCTTAAGTAGTTACATTGGGGATACCTAAAGAGAAGGAACAATGTTCTATGGCATTACTTAAGTGGACGTCTTACCTCATCGTCCCAGATAGTTGTCATTGTCTTCCGGAATAATGCTCATTGCTAATTGGATGTTGCCGAAGTTGGTGGTTTGCCTCATCTGGGTCTGTTGCACTTAGCGTTTATTCTCTCCGTGTCTACATTAGGCCATAAAGTGATCACTGTTCAGTCACGTCTTTTTTGTTGTACTTCAACAATCTCATAGTTTTATTTTCACAATACATTGTCCTTGTAATGTTATTTTTTTACAATTTTCTACAGGCTAAGTCGATAATCAGCTGGAGCAAGAACACAACAGATTGCAGTAGCAAATATTATAATACAATTAGCATATCTTTTCTGCTTGTTTGGTTACTGAATTTAATAATGGGGTTTGTTTCCCAATTGATCGGAGGAGTACAAACAAGTAAGTAAAAATAACATGTGAAATATAGTATTATTATGCTTTATAAATTCATTTCATGGCTTGTCAATTTGACTGTCCTAAAACGGGAATTCTTCTTCGTTGAACAGTCAATGCTCTGTAATTTCTGTAAATAAATTATGTCATGAAAATAAATTAAAAAGTAGCAGTTTTTACAGTTTAGCGTGATGTGCTTATATTTTGATAAATATTCATTTTATCTACCAGGAATAAATTTCATAATTGTTTTCAAGGGCGGCCAATGCTTTACTCTACATATTTTGTAAGCACCCACGCTGTTATATACTTCATGGTACTTAATTTTACAAATGTGATAAATTGCATGATGTATACAATCGTCCAAGTCAATGATACAATAAAACATATTCAAAAGAACGTCAATAGAAAATCAGGTAAAACTAGAAAGATGTTCAATACCAATATTCTTACTGTAAACGTGTCTAAAAAACTAAGTGATTCTAAATAGAGAGGTCTTTCAACTGAAACATGACTGTATATCAGCTTTTTGGCGTCCAACTTTGTACATACTTTATACGTTGTAAAACATCCATTGAATATCTATTTGGTGATTCTTGGCGACTAACCCATTATGCCGGCAGATCTCCTTCCGTTGTGAGTCCTCATACTCATTTGTTAATTTTTCACATTCAATCATCAGTTAGTAGTGCCTAACCCCTAACCGGCGTGATATTGGGCTAAAAATGTAAAATTTATCACTTATTTTATATTTAACAATCTCCTTATTGCAGGTGGATATGGAGACCTCAGAACTAAACTGTCATCTGTGATTGAAGCCCGTTGCCTCGTAGGCAAGGCTGGGTCCATTTTGAGCAAAGACCAGAGTCCTGTTCTTCTTGTAATGCTTCTATCCATCGTATCCAGATCAGTCGTCATCTGTAACAGCTTCATTTTTGAGTCTAGTATGCATTCTTTGGATATTTGCCCAAAACAAATTATTCACAACCGTCGGAGTGATTGTATTCATAAGTTTCATCTACGGGAAATGTCTCCTCTCTTGACAGCTTTATTTCCCCTTTCTCTCCATTTTGCTTACGAATTAAGTTTTATCCTCCACTTCGACCAGCCATTTTTTTTATGTCTCCAAGTATTCATTGGTCCTGTAGACTTATTGTAAATTAATCTATTTGGCTTTCTTGCATCCTTTGGCTAATTTCTATTCTTATAACATGTGCTAACTCATATTAATAAGCTATCCGCTAATAGGTTCCAAAAATCTTGTTATCTAATATCACCAACATTTCTGATTATACATATATTTTTTAAACTGGTTTCAGGTTTTCAAGGACGCGAATTCTTTGCATCGTTTCAGTTAACTTGCTGTATTGGTGAAATAATCAAACTTGTATGCATCGTTGAATCTTGTCATGATTTAAAAAAAAATGGTATTAAACTATTTTTTTCTTCATACTTTCTCCAAGTACGTGGTTTTATAATTGTTGATTCATTTTTTGTTCTTTCTTGTTACACTTATTTCAGGCAAACGAGACAAAAGAAGACATCACAAAGCTGCTGAAGATGGTGTGGGATTTTGATTTGAGATCGGATTTGAAGCATTGTCTGAGGCAAATAAATGAACACCCAATTGAATTCACAGCCATGCACGTTTGGACTATCGACAGATCACTTATAGGAACTGTGAGTATTACATTTCTATTACTCCTTTGAACTTCGCAATGAATTTAACATTCCGAGAATTGATTGGAAGACATTTCCACCCCGAGCTCCTCACCTCATGGGTTTGTGGGAGTCAAAAGTTAAAAGCATCTGTATGGAGTTGTAGGTACTCAACTTTTATGTTATGAAGAGCTTCTTACAGTTCTGACACAAATAGAGGCAGTACTTGTTTCACAGCCGTTATATTTATTAAGCTGTTGGCACTATCCAGAAGTTCTTACTCCAGCTCACTTTCTGATGTCTCCGATTCAGCATTTCCCCGCTTATGATATGACTAGTGAACGCATTAGTCTACTAAAACGGAAATAGATTTTAGATCACCTCGTTCAATCTTATTGGAAAAAGTGGCATATTATAGAGTATCTTCACTCTCTGCAGATGAGAAAAAGGCAGAATAGTCCCGCGAATAACATTCCAGTAGGTAATATCGTATTGGTGCATCAAGACAATGCGCCTCCGCATTTTGATTGTTCATGGAGTTTGGTTGTAGATTCCCTACAGAAAATGTTGGTAGCTACCACTGGTTTGGCGTCTTTAGATAGGTTTTCTCTAAATATTCTTAAGTTTTGTACAGGAAGAATAACAATGTTTTATTTTTTTCAGGTGTTTGGGCTGGTTCTAACAAATCTTATAGTGCTGATACAGTTTTCTAACTAGATTTACGAACTTTTAAAGATAAGGCTTATCATGATTCTTAAAATAATAAATGTTTGAAAACTTATTTTCTCATTAACTGTTTTAATATAGAAAATACTAGAAATTTCGTATTATAATATGATAATTAATCAACGCTATCTTCAACCCTTAGGAAAATGTTGATCGCTTCTTTGTAGATGCAAAATCAAAATTGAATATATATTTTTTTATTTTTTTTTATTTTAGTTTATTTAGGAAACATACAGTTTTACAAAAAAAATAATTGAACATAAAATATAGAACATGATTTAAACCAGTTAAGTTCCATTTATAATAAAGCTAGAAATTAATTAAAAGTAATAAAGTACATAGTGTGTGTGAAAAATGATTTGAAAAATGATTTTTGATGAAAACATTTCACAGATTGATTTCTTATCATTAATAATGACCCACTGACACTAGTTTCACGTTTTTGGAATTATCAATTTCTTTGTTATTTTAATGATCAAAACGATTAACTGTATTATTTATTTTCAATTTTATATAATTAATGATTTTAAATATCTACCTACCTTTTAAATCAATCATTTTTATTAGGGTTAATATGAGTTGCTTTCATAATAATGAATCAGATAATAAAACACGTTGTGTTTTAGTCGAGAATTGACTGCCATAGATAAATATTACGTTCAATACTCTCACGTATTTCAAAGAGAGAAAAAAGGTTAACAACTTCTAAAACAAACATCAGTATTTTTGGGTAAAAATATTTTTCAAGACCTGTGGGAAATTTAGTTTTTCAAATATTTGCTTTGTTCAAAATAATGCCGCGTTGCGTTGACAGCGATTCTAGTTATGAAATTAAGGAAAGCAATAGATTTTTTGTATTTATCTGGATCATTTGTCGTGCAATGGGCTTGGTCCCGTTGAAAATAAGGAAATGCCGAGAGAATGGTAAAACGGCTTGGATGGCATCTTATTCAAAGGGCTGGGCTGTCTACAGTTGGGCTTTTATGGCTTTCGCAAGTAAAGTATAACATTATGTTAATTAAGTAGTTATTTATGTCATTTACGGACTGTCGAAAATTCATATTCATATTCTTGATTTCATTTATTATTCTTTAATGTATTTTTTTATTACTTAGTTGAAGTGGCATTAGTTTTAGACAGCGATAAAGGCTGTGAGTCCTGGGTCACGGGTTTAAGGCAAATAAATTGTATTATGTTTTTATTCATTTTATAAAAGAATAATATTAAATAACATTTAGTACATTTATACACGTTCCATGTTGTCCTGTTGAAATGGCACTATTCAGAACCTAAACATTGCTATTGGTTCACTTTAAACGTTTTTGGTGAGCAGAGCTGAACAGCCAATTACTCACCTTGCTCTTGCGTCTTCATCCTCAGCATATCCAATTTTGACGAATACCAATTAAAATAATATGTATTTGTTGGTTTTCCAGTATGTACCAGCCTATCTGGAGTATTCATGATTTCGGATGTGGAAGAAAAACTATTGACTAAATTTCTATACTTCATAATGGTATTCAATGTAACAATGATGTTATTGACTACATCGGTTGGAGTTTCGAGAAGTGGATTACACGCCAAGAATCTCATCAAAGCTAGAAAACTCATGGAAAAGGTAAGCAATGTAGAATTTTTCGAAAAATGGTTATAATATCAACATGTCCAGTTAAAGGAAACTCAATTTTCGCCACAGACTATTGTATCACCTACCACCAGCGCAGAGATGATATTGCGTGAAGACGTAAAAATTTCTCAATCGTTTTTTTTAGTTTATGAATGTATACAACAGACATTTAACATAAAAAGTAAAGGTATAACGGTGTACATCAAAGATATTTTATTCTAATATCTTTTGTGTACATCAATAATATATGTAAAGGTAAAAAACAATAAGATGTAATACGACAACAACAACAAGAGACAATAATGTTTGAGTCATGTAAAATAAAGTTAAAACGACAGATTCAAGAAATTTTGTAAAGTTCTGGGGGTAATTTCCGGAATCTTGCCGCTACAGTGGATGTTAAACGCTACAGATAGTCGACATATTCGTACAAGAAGTTGGAAGAAGGTTAAGTTGGTTCTTTTGTAAGGAATATGAAAAGTTTCTTGGATGAATACTGATATTCATTTTGATTCTGATCAAGAGGGAAAATCTTAGGTATAGGGTTATTTATAATTTTGAAAAGAAATTTGATGTCATTTTTGCCACGACGTTAATATATTAACATACTTACTACAAATCACTTCTCAACCGTTAAACGAGGTTTTTGTTACACATTGTACAATTTCTATCTCGCAACATTGCATTTTGGCAGACTGACGCATAATCACAGCAATATGTGTAATAAGGGTGAGTGATGTATTTATGATGACAGTTCTGGTGTGTGGTTGGAGATGTTTGATTTAAAGCATGTTTTCCCTCATAATTTCGATTCTAATTATATTATATTAATATAATTCAATCTGTTTTTCACTATTTTTGTGTTACTTTTTGTCAGTTTTAATCCATCTTTTTTGTATTTAGCTTCATGTTTTCGCAAAAAGCTATATTATTTTTTAATTGACTGTTACTGCGGAAATTTTATAAGAATTTCATGAAAGCGATTTAATTTTAATATCGCAAATGTCGTATTCATAGTTATGTAAATAAAAATTCAAAATATTTATGTTCATATTGTGCCAAAATGAATCTAAATTGATCTGATTTTTTGGTTATCCTCAGGGATTTTTTTTTTTTATAATCATTTTTAATTTCATGAACGAGTTAAAAAGTGAAGTCACAATTTTCTTCCAAATTCCTTAGTTAAAAGTGCTGTGATTTTTGAATTTTTAATTCTTTGAAATTTTTTGAGGTTTTAATTTAAAAAATTGCAAATTTTTAAATACAAAAATCTAAAATATAATATTATCTAGTTCTAAGCGGTATTTGTTTTTACGACAACTTTAAAATGAAAAAATATATTGAACATTTAAAATACCTTTAAAAAATTTCGAAATTCAATTAGTAATAAACAACCTTCTTTGACTGGATAAGCAATGGATAAAATCTCTCCATTTTATGTCAGTTTCAATTAGTAAGGTTTTCACATACACGGTCGTTATCGATTGGATAAAATTTTTACCACGTTTTTTAGTAAGACCGTTAAAGTTTCTAATTTTAAACATTCTAGATTCTAGACGGTCGCTAACTAAGCATTGTGAACAATTCGGATCTTTAATGCCCGAGTTAATATTGTATATTTATAACACTTGTAATGTTTTCGCCTTTTCGCCATTCTTTTATTTTGTTTCAAACAATATAGAATTTTCTTCTCTCTTGGCTATGACCGATGTTTAATTTTTTTTTCTAAGGCTTTGCATATGTGTTCGCAGGGATGGAAAATTCCTCCCCTACAACACATAAGCCTCCATGAAAATTGGACCCTCTTCTTTGATATCTACAGAAAGCTACTTAAAGCTCTCTTGTACTATATATCTTTATAGACATATGTACTTGACTAATTAATACGTTATTTACGATCTTGAACGCAAATATACCCGTATTTATATTGTAATTAAATTCCATCAAACGTTGTGTAATTTTTTTGATTTATGATATAGGATTTTAATTACTTTCATTTTTGTGGTAACCCTCTTGGTTCTGATCGAGGTGTTGAGTTCAAAGTTGAATTAGTCTTTCTATTGCAAACCTAGACTTAAATGAATTTTCTGAATGAGCTAACTTTCCTATTGTAATTATTCTGATTCCCTGCACCCTAACAAAATCGTAGTTAAACGCTGATAAAAGATATTATACATGTTTATTTGGACAGGTAATTTAATATAACTCAAATGGTTAATTGTTAGTAAATTTGATTTTGGTAAACTCTTGTGTCTGTCTGGCGCCACTCCTTTATGATTCTGCTGCTATAAGACACATGTAAAGATTGATTTAGTAGGTTAATGTAATTAGTTAATTGCATATTTGACGAACTCGGAATAGCCCATTTGCTGGCATAATTTGGCTCCAATCCTCCATCAAGTAAACGAGATGATCGGGAGTGGACTAGAAATTTGCACAATCCTTTGACACGGCTCCTTGATTGATACCTAAGTTATCGTGTCCCAAGAAGCCTTCCACGTCATCATGTACTGCATTCAAGTTTCCCCCCGGGTCCCGATACCCCCAAATTCCGACCCCTCCTTGGACTACAATTTACTTAGGGCGAACCGGTTTCGTCCTATATACAATCATATACTCACGGTTGGTGTGGACTTACGGGTCGTGAATCCTCATTCCACGTTTAAGAGAAAATGCGAGGGTGGTCTATAAGACCTAAAATGCAAGCTGTATGCAGGTCCGCATTCTCCAGTAAACAGTACATACGAATAAATATATGTATACATACAGTTTGGGAAAGGTTTATAACTCGCAATACGAGGCTATCTACCTCGCATCCCGAGCTCGGATCTCGCGCCAAGAACTCTGCGAAGCTCTAGGTCTGGTAACCGAATATATACGTACTAATAAGGTGATACTAATAAATACTAGTAGAATAAGGTCATATTTGATAGTTTGTTTTGGAGAGCTATCGAACTCCAAGCTTTTGTTTGTTTGGTTTTGACGTTTTTATTTAAGAGAATCGTCATCTCTATTTGGTTTGGTTAATGGTCTTGTTGTAGGAGCGACCACTGCCTCCTATTGATGAACTGTATTTGTTTTAAATTTTACCTCCAGGGTTCAACATTAATTTTTGTTCATCCTATCCCGTGATTTTCCAATTGTTTCAAGTGGTTGATTGCCACATTAGAGAGTACTCGACCCTCAAATATCTCAGGCAACTGATGGGGTTTTGTATGAGCACCCAATCAATAAAATTCAAATGTTTCGTATAATTATTCGATATAAATCTTCCTAACCCGTGATTTTTCAATTGTCGTTTGTGATTGATAGGTATTTGAGCGCACGCAGCTTCCAGCTGGTTCAGATAACTAATAAAAATCTATGCGACTATCTAATCAATGATATTTAAATGTTTCATGTAATATTTCGATATAAATCTGGCTAACCCGTGATTTTTCAATTGTCGTTTGTGATTGATAAGTATTTGAGAACACGCATCTTCCAGCTGTTTCGGGTAATTAATAAAATCCTTTGTGACTAACTAATTATGGCCAAGGTCGTTTCCAAACTATGCGGTTGACCCAATTCTCCAGTGATCCTTTGTTTTGTAAACAAATAATATAAACATCTCCTGACACACTAACCTAAATGTGAGATTTGTTTATTTTAAAATTCCTTAGAAGTCATTTGTGCCTCTTTACTTTTATTGCGCACTATTTATTAAAATATTTTTAAATCTTTTATTGAAGTTAAACTATTTATTTCATTTTCCGAATTTAGTAAACTTACTAGGTTTAATTGAAGAATAAATATAAATATATATTTAAGTACACAGATCTCTATTGTCAAAATATGTTAAAAAAGAGTACATATATTAATAAATAAATATAAAATATATGATTCTACATAGTCTGGAATATTAATAAATACATATTTTCTTTTCCAATAATATAGATATGTCCTCGGGTAGGTATTAAAAATCGCTACCATTTCGATGTTTCGATTAATAAATAAAATACATATATATAATTACATTACTCATATATATATTCTTTATATACAATATTTTATTTTATATTTATAAATATATATACAAATATACAATATACATATATTAATGTGTAATTCTTTGTTTTGTTGTTTTAATTTAATATTCAATTGATATACTTCCACTTCACAGCCCTTCTGTGTCTCCTGGGACCTGAAAATTATTTATAAAAGGAAAAACTCACCCACGTCAAGGTATTTCCGGTCGGGTAGTACACAACAACCTTGATGAAGAAATCCTACCTAATTAATTGTATTTTTCAACTAATTTCAAAATAAATCCTTTCGACTATTTATTCCTATTTAATATTTTATTCTCGCTTGAATCGTATAAATTAGCTGATATTTAATTTTTCTTCCGAACGAAATCCTAATTCAGAAAACCCGTTGATTTAATAACACCTTTCTAGTTTAGGCTTTTGAATGATAGCTGTTTCAAATTCTTTTTCGAAATGATAGACTGATGATTAAAATTCCGGTTAAAACGACAAACACTTTTAACACTGTCGCTATACGCACGATGGATTTTAATTGAACAATTTATTAATTCTAAATTTCTTTTTATATATTTTTAAAAGAAAATTTTTTCGAATTGCGCAGACTTTTAATTATCTCGATTCTTAAAATTAATTTCTTTTCCGAACTGTTAATTTTAGAACAAAGGTTTGAGCATTTGTTATTATTTCTTTTCGAACTGTCTAGATTGTGTTTATTTTAAACTAAGACGTAAATATTTATTACTATTATTATTTTTACACAAAATTATAATCTATTTTTAAATATCAATACGCGATCACGTTCACTTTAGATTAACGATAACAAACTCTTAAATTTAATTTGAATGTTTTCACTTTGAATGAAATAATTATTTTTAAATTTTTAATTAATTCACAATTCACTTTTTGCACTTCACTTAACACTTTTAAGCACTGAGTTTAAATTATATTTATTTTCACTGTTTAACCAAATTAAACTGATTTAACAAAACTTCACTGGTGGGGTTTTCAGAATTTAGAAACTGAATTTAAGACTTATTACAAAACTTGCTAAGTCCAGGGACTTGTTCAGAATTTAACACTTAGATTATTTCACTAGAATTTTACCAATAGACGTAGTACTGCCATGTAACAACTTTTCAAACCCTCGGCGCGACTGCCTCCTGACTGATGAGTTCCATCTTTTATACCCCTCTCAGGTTCCAAAAGACGTATCTGAATTTCTCTTGATGCTTAATTCTATCTCCTATCAACTCGTAAATCCGAACATCCCTCTCATCAATATCGATTCTGCTTCCATAAGATGTTCTGCTTTCCGGCTCTGGGCGGTAGTTAGTTTTTATCTCACAAATCTAAGTCGATAGGGTCCGAATCGGGTAAGTCTGCGTTAATCGCCCAAGCTCCCTTTGTCCTCTGTTCATACAAAAATGTAGTTAAGATCTCATGATTTTGTGTTCCTTTTTTTTCTCAATTCGCGATAGGTCCATCCTCAATAACATATATATAAATCTCAATTTTATGCATCTCGTGCGAAATTGTTTAAATCCATGCTGAAATCTTTACTACGCATTTTTGAATTTCGATTCGTCTAAATTCTACTCAATTTTATTGTCCCTTATATGGGCTTTTCCATTTTCACCAGTACTTTCTCTCTTAATGCCGCAGATTTGAATTTTTCCTTATCTTCTTGGATTTTCTTTTATCCGCGACGTTTTCTTGCACAATTTCTTCTTTTTTTCTTATGTTATTTCTCATAACTCTATAATTAATTATTTTCCAAGTCGTATTTATTTATTTCACGGATAAATTTGAATTGTATCACTTTTCTCCACTTGGATTATTCTTTATCTTCATTCTTTACCCTTTCTTTTATCTTTTCTCCACTTTTCCCGACGTGTGTGGTCTCCAGGAAAATTTCATACTTCATCTATTATTAATTAATATATAGTTTTCCACACTTCCATGGGAGATATACCTAATTAGACTCTGGGATATCTGTCATTTTTATTGCCTGACCCAATCTCCGCCCCATCCTCCATCCCTCACTTACAAGATTTCACATAAATTATATGTCTGGACACCTGTTTACGTTTAAAATTTTGGTACCAGACTCGTAAATTTAGTTTAATTTCAAACCTATTAATTTTTATCTCTTTTGACTAATCTAAATACTTCCATAAGGTCCACGTTAAAGTTAATCGCTTTTCTAATCGTTTATTACCTTAACGTAAATAAAAATCATGTTCGGATTTCGATTGTTTACCCTTCAAAATATACATGAGACCGCCAACCTTTTATCTTGTTTCGATCCCTTCGTAATATTGGGTAACTCTAATATATATCTAACCTAATAATCATGAAAATGTCTACTTTTCCTGAATCTAATCTATCGATATATGTTTAATTTTACTGTCTTCTTCTAATACTCGATTTTCACGTCCCTAGGACCTTCGTAGCAGTCCAAAATATCTGTATTAACCTTCCATTCGATCGCCGCACTTTTCTAAAATGTGTATTTTTTTTGCGAGATTTTCATTCAAGATTGATTTACCAATATGTCCGTTTCATCTTAAATTGATAACGATTAATTTCCATTGTTTCCAACACTCACTCCTCTCTTTAGTACGATTTTTATCGAACATGACACCCTCCTTCTATCATAAATAATTGTACTACAGTTGAAAATTCTGCCAGTGATTTTCCTTCGCTTTTCCCGTCCTTTTTTTATACTATCACGTTTATATTTTTTCCATTGCATTTTCGTGTGTGTGTTTTTCAACTTGTAAATCTTCAAAGCACTCGATTTCAATGGTTCGCCATCACCTAAATGCCTCAGTTATTGTAAACATTTCCAGGAGTTTGTCACCTTGAAAGTCGACGTTGACCCTAAAGTGCGTTCACCTCTAATTTCTGTGGGAAAGAAGAAGCCATTAATTATCTTTTTTTATTGCCCGATCCAAAGTTTATTCCTTTGTCCGTCGTAGACACACCTCCCTCCGCTCACTGATTGGTTACTCAAAATTTTATAGCTCTTTGTTCAGATCTATTGGTTAAAAGGGGATGTACCAGTCGTCCTAGACGATTTTACGACATCTCTGCTCTCGTCCCGGAACCTTGATTTAATTTCAACTATTACAGGAGTCTACTGCAAGCAAGCTGGATCAATTCTTTCTCCGCCAGATGTCGTTAGCATGTCCGTTTTCATAAATAATTTGCATATTTTCTTGCAGCTATGGTTTATCTGTTTTTTCTTTCACTGTGATTTAAAGCCTTTCATCACACACTCCAAAGCTTATTATAGCTTTGTTTAATTTGTTTAACAGGCGCAGTTGTTAAGCAATTGGACTAAGAGCACGAGTAAACGCAGCAAATTTTACAATAAAATGAGCATTTTTTGTTTGTGTGTTTGGATTTTCAATTTATCAATTGGTTTCGTTTCCCAATGTGTAGGAGCAGCAGGCACAAGTGAGTACTCAGTGGTTCTTTTTATATTTTTTTATTTAATTATTTATCTATTATTATTGGTTGTTAAGTATCTAAAAATAATGAAATGTTATTTTTTGTGTTTAATTCTTAGTGCTCCGTATATTTTTTGAAAATCAAATTAAATAATGTTATTATTAAGTTTTGAAAGTATTTTTGTTGTTTATTATTGTGATACAACAAAAATACTCACAGAACTTAATAATAAAATTATTAAATTTGATTTAAAAAAATGAATTATATTAATATTAAAGTGTTATTTCAAGGGAGGCCAATGCTTTACTCTTGGTATTTCGCCAGCGTCAACACAATTCAGTACTTCATGGTTTTGAACTTTGCCAATGTGATAAATTCAATGATGCATACAACTGTCCATGTCAATGAAACCTTAAATCAGATTCAAAAGGATTTGAATGCTAAATCAGGTGAGTTCAGAAAGAAAATATCGCACCATTGAAGCAGGTGTAGGCATCCGGTATAAGGGTAGAAGCAGAATCTATGATAATCGTAGTTCATTTTGAATTTGTCCACATTCTCACAATTCAGAATTCTTTAGGTTTTATATTCAAACAACAGAACGCATCCTAGAAGATTGTCCCTTCATCAGTTTACCTACGTAACAACTGTCCTGATCCAAGTAACTCCCGAAGCCATCAGCTGGCTGAATAATTGTATATCCTCAACATCAGCACAATAACCTTCACCAACTCTCCTCTTACCAAGAAGAAGATTTAATATCAACACTCAATTCAATGTTTTTATATCATTACAGGAGTCTTTGAAGACCTAAAAACCAAACTATCAGCTGTAATTGAAGCCCGCAGACTTATATGTAAAGCTGGGATTATTCTAGGCAAAGACCAAAGTCCCGTCGTGCTTGTGATGCTTCTCTCCATTATATCAAGATCTGTCATCATCTGCAATAATGCCATCGTTGAGACTAGTATAACTTCCTCAATTATTTTTCTACTTGGTAGCAATACTTATATCTTAAAACCTACATCTGATCATGTTTTCTTTAATTGTAAAAATCATTCATCTTTCAAAGGCATTTATCGTTTACTTATAAAAATCACCCACCAATCTCCCCTTAGTATTCCTTATTTACTTTCTCTCAACAATTCTCGCATTTTCTCAGTTCTATACAAGTTCATAGACTTGAATGACTTCAATATTTGAGATTTCCTATTCCCGTATAGATTTCCCATAAAATTATAACCATCTCCCTTAACTTTAACGGCACATAGCACTATTTTTAGGGTGAATTGCCTAATACAAAAAAAAAACATACATAATTATTTAATTGCATAGTGACATTTTTTCTGATATACCTATGTGTTCTTAAATTTTTGTAAACGGCAGCAATTTTTTGAAATTGTTACGGTGTTACCTGCTAAATTGAAATTTATTTATGAAACTGAAAAAAAATTACGTTTGTGCAAACCATACAAGATTTCTCAAATTTTTGTCAGAAGACATAATTAAAAATTGATTTGAAATTTCAAAAAACGTTGGCTGGTCAAATTCACTGCCAATTATAGAAAATTCAATCATAAAATTAAAATACATGCCAATGCATTATTATTGCTTAACCTTCTATAAAAAAATATTTAACCTAATTTTTTTGTTTGTATTTTAAGAATTTCCAGGTCGAGAATTTTTTGTTTCATTTCTGATTGCTTGCTGTTTTGGAGAAGTTGTAAAACTAGTCTTTGTAGTTGAATCTTGTCATTATTTTGACAAAATTGTAAGTCTCTTTCTCATTTACTTTTTTGCCCTTCAAAAATATTATCACTAACCATTTTTTTATGTGAGAGAATGGTTCCTACGTGATAAAATGATTTCAGGCAAACCAGACAAAAGATGACATTACAAGATTACTGATGACTATCAGAGAATTTGGTTTAAGATCAGATTTGAAGTATTGTCTGAGGCAAATCAATGATCAACCGATTTCATTTACAGCCATGGATGTCTGGATTATCGACAGAGCACTGATAGGAACTGTACGTATAAAATAATATTTAAAAAAAACACTACCAGGGCCTCGATTCTCGACGAAGTCATTCCACTCGAACAACGAGTGGGTCTAACCCAGAGGTTCCCAAAGTGGTCTATATGGACCCCCAGGGGTCGATATCGGCTTGCTGGGGGTCTATGTCAGCGAGAAAAAAATTTGGGGGTCCACGAGATTCAAATGGGGGTACATACGAGCGGACCCCCATTTACCTCAAGTCAACATTTAGGAGATCCGTAAATGACACAATCGACCTAACACAAATATAATAGACTGAGAAATTACTTATTTGATATTTTCATTTTTATATTTCGTAAAGGTAATTGCGGTATATAAACGTTCCTTTTCTCGTCAGAATTATTATCGTCAAGCAAAACATTGCACATTGGAAGCAGCGAATTTTCCTAGTTCCCCACTTGTTTTTGAAAAACGTCCAGGGTAATAATGACGTTCAACATTTAAATGTACTTTATACAGACTTCAAAACTAAGTTTGAGGACATTTTGACTATCGAAATGGAACGTTGAAGAATCGGATATCATGTGACAAAAAGAACTGACAGGAATAAGCACTGACAAAGAACTTAAGGGGCAGTTATGTAGGGCCAGCTATAGAAAGAAATTCCCGTTGATTATCATGCTTCATTTTCATTTGGTGTAATTCCTCACAAGGGTGCCCCTGTCTGCACAATGTAAAGACAGAGCAACTATACCGCCACCCGGTTGTTGGGCAGGCAAGGGACGGCAATATTTTACTAAAAAATAAATGATTATCACATGGGATGTTAATATTTTTAGGAAAATTCAATATTCGGCAGGCAGGGGGTCTACGGAAAAAAATATATTTGGCAAGTATATATTTGGCAGGGGGTCTACGGGGCAAAAAAGTTTGGGAACCTCTGGTCTAACCGAACCATTCATAGTTCGAGTGGAATGATTTCCGACGTTTGACGAATGTAATTATGTACCTTCGGTGATACTCAAGAATAAGAATGTCGACCAATGTATGTACTTTCGACGGCGATTGCGAGCGGCTAGGATTGGAAAATCGATACCCAGGAGTCACTCGAGATTTAACAATTTTTTGGAAATATGGTGTAATACGTGTTTCATTGTTGAACTACTAAAAATTATGGAACGAACAATTCGACATCTGGTATTATTTTAAAATAAGCACGTCTATTTGAACTTTACATTTGTTTTCGTGAATAAATGAATGCAAATCTTGAAATTAAAACTTAACCCACTTCCCGACATAATGTCGTTCCTACCCAATCAGGATACGGTTCAGTTGTTAGCGCGGTTGACTCCATTTTTTGGGTAGGAAGGTTAAATCCTTAGTCAAACAAAAAAAACTTTAAAATTGGCTACTAGCCGGTCAAAGAGGTTGCGCAACTAGGACAAAAATTGAAAAAAGATGTATTATAGTAAAAAAAACATAGATTTTTTTACAGTTATGGCGATGCACTACGTCGTGTAATATTTTAAATTGAGCCGCTATCAATAACAACCCTTACGTAGATGGCGATAAGGTTTAAATTCCCGCTTAACACCATCCGCCTGTTTTGATTTATGCATGAAAAAAATATGGCTAAAAAGTGCCTTTTATTTTATTTTGTGGATGTTCAGGCATAAATATTTAATTTTTTTCGATCATTTTATAAATAACTTAATTTGCCACATTATACAATAAAATCATAACAGAAAATGGGTTCGCAAGTAGGAGATTTTGAACTTTCAAGCAGTTTTCATAGGTCTTATACATTATTTTTTCTGGGCTTATAAAAAGACTTATCTAAAAAATACTCGATTATTTCGAAGGTCAAGATGTATTCTACTCGCAGTATTTAATTAAAGCATCTGAAACATTTCTAGGCGACCAAATTTTCAAATCAAAAACACATGATTTTGCATTACTACGTATGGCATCACCTTAAGTGAATTTAATTGACTATTTATCGAATGGTTGTAAACAATTTATAATGAATGCTTTCTTTCTTTCAGGTATTTGGACTTGTTCTTACAAATCTTATAGTGATTGTACAATTTGCTAACTAGATACTACTAAGGATTGTTTGTGAAATCTCCAATAAAGAAACAAAATAGTTTTTTCTTTGACATTGTGTAATTACTAACAATTTTTGTATTCTTGGTTTCTTTTAAAAATCTGCAATTTCAGCTATTGAAATCAAAAGTTTTTGATTTCGACAGAAATGACTAACAAAACTATGCGTTTATTTACTAATTATTAGTATAAATTGAAAAGTATTGCGAGACGTGAGACATGATTTCATAGAGTCAATTCTAGTAGTAAGAATATGCTGCATTATTTTTGCACTACTAATATTCTTTTTAAATCTACAAAGCGTCTGTGTGATAAATAGATGTTTTACATTCATGAAATTACATTCCTTATAAAGTAACCGAGTTGGATATCTAATTTTTCTTGAACTTAACTTTAAGAATCAGCTTTTGGGCAATATTGAGTAGTTCTATATTGGTCGATAGGCGGAATATACTATGCACTTTCTACGTTCTAACTTGTTTTGTAGAAGAACGTTGCTGAACTCAACAAGGGGTTCCTTTTGCAGCGCTTACAAATGGCTTACTGGCTTTTTGATTAACTTTTTAAATAAGTCTCTATTCTTATATTTCACGTTTTTCATTTTTGGCTATGTTTTGTACTGCGCTGATTATTTCATTTATACTTAATAAAATATAAATTTTATATTGTGCACAAATAGCAAATCGTTTTATTTTAACCCTTTCTGTAGATAGGAGAAATGTCCAAAATAATTGAAGCAATTAATAAATATCACTTTTTATTTTATTTATTTATATATTATTAACACCAAAATACAACAAAAGTCCGCCTAAAATAGCAGTTCACGTTGACTAAATATGCTTAATTAAGTTGACATGAGCTGTTGTTTGTATATACTTGAAAAAGACAAACATTGATAAAAATGGTTTACGGAACGAAAAAAAAATCAGTATTATGATTAGTACTAAATTGAAAAATATATATATTGAAGGTTTTATACGTTGCATCCTTTTCAATACATTTGAACTGCTCCAAAAAAAAGAACCGACAAGCTTCGTTCCTGGCACCTCTATCAGAGTAAAACTTGCTTGTAGTATCCTCCAAGCAACAAAACCTATATATAATTTCAAAAAAATCTATGTATTTATATATATATATATATATCGATATCAAATAATACATATTGATATAAGTAAGTAGAACATAAGTAAGTGTACAGCAGACAGAGGGTTAAAATTAAGAAAGTTGCAAATTAATAACAAAGTATATATACTAACATTGACCGGACAACCGGACACACTAGTGATGTTTACTAAGCGATTGTATTATTTTAAAATAAAGAGAAACTAATCACCGACTAATCATTTCTGATATTTATTAAATTGTTGTTCAAGTTTATTAGGGTGGTTTCATCCAAGCTAAAATGGCGTTAATCTCGTCTTCATCTTCACATTATATTCTAGTCCGAAAACTGAACAAGCATTATTAGATTAGTAAGAACGAGTCCAAACACCTGAAAAAAAAACTTACTTTATATACTCATACTAGTAGGATTGATAATTGCATTTTGGCTGTAAAGCGCAGACCTTTGAAAAATGATGAAATCTGACTTTACTTCTCAAGATTAATCATAAGAAATTTAAACAAAAGAAATACACATTTCTAATTTCATTTTAAAATTTCACTCGATACAAAAAGAGTGAGAAACAAAAAACATTTCAGATAAATAATTAAAAGATGGATTAAAAGAATAAAAAAGATATAATATTACAAAAATTTTAAAGCGCAAAAGAATAAAACACAATAGCATTACAATACATTTTTTATGTGAATCCGGCACAAGAGTCCCAATTGCTCCCAATCGTCTGAAGCCAGTAAGAATATGCCATCCCCAATTGGGGTATGTTGTGAGGCTGAAGGTAGCGGAGAGGGGAAGGAGATGGGGAGATGAAGGTGGGGAAATACCTAGTCTATTCAGATCTGGTCACCAAATTAAAGCCATTTCAAGCAATGTTTCAATTCTGAATGGTGGTCTTACACCAGGGCAATACGAAGAGTATCTTTCACTCTGGAATGTGCCGCAAATATAATTTATGTTATTTTAAATGAATAGGTTGTGAAATAACACAAATAAAATTTACTTGCGCAAGTAGGGTTTTCAACCCCCGACCTCCGGGTTGCTAGTCGAGATAATCGACCGCGGAGGCCGACGAGTAAGGATAAGTAAAGACAATTTTTTTTTTCAATTGAATACTGAATAATATTATTCATATGCCTGTGATTGTGATAAATATTTTGCTCATCGGCCGAGCGACGCGACCTTTTGCCGTTTGCTAATGCTACTATGCTACGTATACACAGGACAAAATTTCCGCAGGCCAAGCCGCGAATTATGAGAAAGGAAAGAAGCAATCGAAAGCGGCTTTTCGCGCCGTTAAGCATAAAATGTAAGGGTGATTTTCTCAGTACCTAATAATTATCAAACATCATTCTGAGACTTACAGTTCCTATCAGCGATCTGTCGACAGTCCAAACATCCATGGCTGTAAATTCAATCGGGTATTCAATTATTTGTCTCAGACAATGTTTCAAATCTGATCTTAAACCAATATCCCAAACCATCATCAGCAGCTTTGTAATGTCTTCTTTCGTCTCGTTGGCCTTAAAGAAAATAACAAGAACAGAGGAGAACACACACATACCCACACAATTATAATAGCCACTTCCATTTTAATGAAAGCTTGAGGAAAAAATGAAAGGTCTTACGGCTTTGGAGATATAATGGCACGATTCAACGATCCAAATAAGTTTGACAATTTCTGCAAAACAGCTGAGCACTTGAAATGCAGCATAAAACTCTCGCCCGGGAAACCCTGAAATAACCCTAGAATTGTGTTGATCTGTTCTCTTTATGTTTATAAATACGCTACAGTCTACTGATTAGAGAATAAAAAAATAAACAGATTCAAGTGAGCAAAATATTCAAGCACACATTTAAGGACGGGTTGTTTCGGAGTATTTGAACAATTCATCAAATTTCAACGTTCATTTCTGGGATCTGTGAAAGTCAAATTCAAGTTCTGTTATTATATCATTATAGGCTAGTTGCTTGACAAAACTGAAATAAAAACAGAACTTGAAAAAATCCTTCACAGAACTTGAAAATGAACGTTGAAATTTGATGAATAATTGTTCAAATACTCCGAAACAACCCGTCCTAAGAGTTCGAAATGATCAATATGTATTTATGCAGTATTTGGGGCCTGTAAGAGTGAATAATTTAGTAATTTTCTTGACACGCTTTATGGACATGATTTTCGTTTTTGTGTTTGGAGTTTCGCTTCCAAACCTGTAATGTGTCCATCTTTGTTCACATTCAAGTTCAACTCAAAATTTTGGAACAATTTCTCAGAAAGCGTAACCTTCAACCATCTGTATAAAATAATCCAATGACTATTTTCTGGAGTTAGCTATTGATATTTTTCTTGAAATTTCCTAGCTAACTTCAATGGAATGTGGTATACCTATTAATGATGTTTTGAGTTATAGATGAAAAATGTTTAACGAAAGCGTACCAGACTCAAAGATGGCACTATTGGAGATAATAACAGCTCTGAATACGATGGAGAGAAGCATGACAAGTGCAGCTGGACTCTGGTCTTTGCTCAGAATTAACCCAGCCTTGCTTATGAGGAAGCGGGCTTCTATTACAGTTGACAATTTAGTTCTTAGATCTCCATAACCTCCTGTAAAAGTAGTATAGGTATTTATAGTAAATAACAAGCTAATATTTTCAGAGCCTTGTCCATCAACATAAGACTTCGCTGTTAGTGCATTAGATTTATTTCTCTCCCCAAGATTAGGTCTATCTTCCTAATCCAAATTATTTTCTGTAATTATCAATTAGTACCTGATTTAGTATGAACATCCTTTTGAATCTGTTTCAATGTATCATTCACTTGGACTATTGTAAGCATCAAGGAATTGATCACGTTTGTAAAATTAAGAACCACAAAGTATATAATGGCGTTAGTGCTGGCATAATAAAGTGAGAACAGCACAGGCTTTCCTTGAAAAAAGAAAAAGAGAATCAGTTTTCATTGTTTAATAATTATTCAGTCATTACCAAAATACATAGTAGCTGACAATTTTAGATTCAATAAACATAAACATTTTTGATTGTTCAATATTTTTATTCCAGCTTTTGCACCAGTCAAGGATAAAAAACATTGAAATCTGATAAATAAAACTCTTTCCACTTCTACTCACTTGTTTCTTTTCCTCCTCTTATTTGAGTAACTACACCGGTTATTGAGTTTACAATCCAAACAAATAGATAAAATGTGCTCATCTTATTGAAATATTTACTGGAAGTCCTTGTCTTTTTACTCCAACTTAACAGCGACTGTGCCTGCAGGATGTATAAAAAAATCTGGAATTAAATTCAATAGAAAGTCTGCTTCGTAACCCAGTAAAAGCTCTCCAACGGTGTACCTTGGCGTCATGACTATGCACAATCGAAAAATATTGCTTATTTCATGCTTTACCTTTAATAATTTATTGCTAACCTTTTCTATAAGTTTTCTTGCTTTGATGAGGTTCTTAGCATGTGTTCCGCATCTGCCGATACCAACTGATGTAGTTAAATTCATCAAACTGACATTAAGTGTGACGATGGTAGCGAGCACAGTTGTTATATCTTTCCTTGTCCAAACCATTTTGTGAATTCCAAGAAAGCTCATGGAAACTATATGGAAAAACAAACACACCACAAAAATAACAAGTTTTCTCTATGCACCATCATAAAAGACCACCCTACTAACAAACATATCTAACTACCAAGCCATTGGGGCAGAACAAATGGGACACCACACAAACACAACCATCTTAGCTTTATACTTATAAGTCCTTGGTGTTCTCAACATTTTCTTCCACCCATTTATGCATCATGTGTTCTCCTGACACTCCTTCTAATGTAAACGCCTCTTGGCTTTCCTAGTCCAAGCTGCTACTGCTGTCTCATTCCGTTACAGATCCAGTATCTCCTGGAATAACCTCTGCAGTTATACAGTGCATATCCAAGCCATCTCATTTGAGACTAGCACAAATATAAAGAATAGCAGGGGCTTGATGCTAAGCACCTCTCATATCCACGCACTTCTCTCTAGGTCCTATTTGACTCCTGATAGCCCTATTAAAATGGGCATGTTGGCAGCTTAGACCGTGGAACGCAGCACTATTGTTCATCACACAGACCATTTATAAGTAATTACGTGTAATGTACATTTGGAAATCATTAGGATTCACTGTCATTTTCGCTCACTATTTTTACCTGTGAAAGCCAGAACACCAAAACTGTAAATTGTCCAGCCTCTAGAATAAGATGCTATCCAAACTGTTCTGCCATTTTCCCTGCTTATCCTTATTGTCAGTGGAATCAAACCCATTGCCCGGCAAATAATCCAAATGAACACAATAAACCTACTGCTTTCTCTGATGTCATCATTGAAACCACTGACAAATTGGGACATCTTGACAATCGCCGTTCAATAGTAAAAATTGTACCAAAAGGATAGATTTATTAATTAAATTTAACATGAATTAATAGTTATTACAGAACCAAAAACGTTGTTACAAGCAATGCCCATGCTTTTAGAGTTGTTTGGATTCATTATGACTACACAGTACTAGGTAAGTATTAGCTACCTACAATAGTTTTTCTTTTTTTTTCAGATTAATTAACCCTCCGATTGACAATGTACTCTTACCGATTTTGATGGGCAATGTGGCCAGGCCAGGCAATATAAGAGGTGTGGGCTGTCGAAGTAGTTTTAGATAAATGCAGGTGTGCAAATAGTCTGTATCAAGGCTGGCCAACCTTTTTAACAGTTGGGCAAAATTGACGATTTAAAAGTCACTGGCGAGCCACTGACTACTGACGGTTCCTATTTCTGTTACCTAAGCTTTTTAATGTCTTGTTTTATACAACAAACAAATAAAAATATCAAAATTTTATTGTCGTTTATTGAAATAATAAAATAAATAGCATCTACTGCCAAATAACGAAACAATATTTTATGTAACAAAAATCTAAATTCAAGTAATTGGTACAATTAATGTAATTTATGACATTGTTTTTATTTTAATAATTCTCCTATGTTAGGAGTCAGTTCAGATGTTGACAGTAGCAACAAATCAGACATAATATGTTGCTCAGTTAGAGATGTGCGGTATTAATTTTTCACAAAATTAAGATTATAAAAAAACTTTTCACAAACATACGTTGATCCAAAACTACTTAAAAATTGAAACGCCAGTTTTCCTTTGGCACCAATTTCCAGAAATCTCCAAATTCTTCTGAAGAAGTTTGTGACATTGAAATTATTTTTTATGCAAAAAGGTTTTTCAGTGCAGAATGATTTTGCAGTTCAGTGAGTTCCAACTGGATATTGGCAGGATAACTAATTATTTCATTCAAACTGATTGTGAAAGGATTAAAACAAAATTGTAAATTTTGTTTTGTACTTTCAAAGTCCTGGAATCTGCTTTCAAACGACTCTAATAAGCATCTAATTTTAGTTTCGTACTTAGTACAGTTTATGGTGGCAATATTGAGATTCTGTTTCAAATCTTTGTGAATGGGAAAAAGGTCAATATTTTTGTGGCTAAACATAGTCGGAAGTGAACAATCTTTGCCTTGTAATTTGAGATTTAAAATATTGAGATAATTGGCGATGTCAACAAGAAATGCAAGATCACTCAACCAGTACTTATTCTTGAGTAAATTGCTTTCCAAAGGTAACGCCCCGTTTTCTTCTATAAAACAACTGCTCTCTCAACTTGAAGAATTGCTTTAACATGTTGCCCTTGAAAGCCATCGCACAGCGCAATATTCTTCAAATAAAACTCTGAATCGACGGTCTGTGAAGAGCTTTTGGATGTATGTAATTTATGCAGCGTACTACCGGCTCCATTATATCATTAAACTTTATGTCCTTTGCACACAACGCCTCCTGGTGGATGATGCAATGATACGAAAATATTTTTCGATCCAAGTAATTTTCAAATTGGCGGGTATTTTGAAAATAATTCACGCGGGCCGCTTATAATTCGTTCACGGGCCACAATGTGGCCCGCGGGCCTGGGGTTGGGCAGCCTTGGTCTATATGAACGTGTCAATATGTTGTAAATGTGTACATAACGGGACAAACACCCTGTTTGCACGTACAGTAAGTCTTTTTTTCCATCAGTATTCTGGCCAAGTCGAGTGACGTAAAAAAGTTATCACAGTTCAGCCGGTAGAGCGATACTTCAACTAAATCCAACACCACTCGTGCACCTTGATTCACTTCACGATCAGTCTGGAAGTTTTCCGGTGTAAATTTGAACTCTAAGCGGGTAGTTGGTATCCGAATTTCACACCCACCAGACCTTGATGCCATATGCGATAGCCCGTCCAGGCCATGTGATACGATTCTTGAAGTTATTGTCTTAATTTTTTTCTATTCTACCAACAAAATGCAAGCTCATCGGCAATAGCAGCATTCGATGCAGCTCGCCGAGTTGTAGAGTATATTGATAACGCTTACCCAAAAGTCAACAGAAAAAAAAGAAAATCACTTTGATATTCAAAATTCAGGCCATGTTGCCCGTTGGAGGGTTAAATCAGATCAAACATGATCACTAAAATGATAAAATTATCCATAATCATCTCTTTTAAATAAGTTTCATGTTTTCGTAATTCATTTAAGTAGGTACTCACCTATTAGATTTTTTTCTTATGGCATCAAAAAAATCTTTGCTATAAAAATTCAAAGTTAATTAATTCAAGATAAGAGATCTCTCACTAAATTGCGTTTGTAAAATTTAATGTGGACAAATTAATGAATGTCAAAGTACTTATGGATAATTTATGTCTGATAAATATCTATTATGTTTAGTGTCATTCGCTAATGTTATAGGTATAGGTCAGTGCGATTAGCTATCCACGATCGTAATTACTCCAGTATGTAGTCCTAATTTTTTAATACGCTTTGTAGACTGGTCCCCTGATGTAAAATCCAAGTTTTCGACCTTGGCAAACCTGTGCTAACACTGCCATTTTGCCTGTGCCAAAATCTAGTTTTCCAAAATACCTCATTTCCAATGAAAATTTCCACTAAATTAGGTTGACTAATTTAGTAGAACATAAAAATATGTACAACTTTTGTGCAAACAATTTTCTTCTAACTCTAATAAATATCGAAATATATAGTTGTAAAAATGTTTGAAGTTTACAAAAACAAGTAAATTGTACGACTTGGTTTGATGTTTTGGGAGTACCTACCTACCTACCTCGTTTGCAGTGTAATTTGGTGAAAAATTTATACTAATTCTACCAATTTTGTAGAGAATAAAATTTCATAAAAGAAGTAGGTATACATAAAATCAGGTCAAAATTGAAACAAAGGTGTAGTGTTTTAACCTTGACATTCCTTTTTTCTATATTTTAACTAAATTGTATTATTGTTACAGTAGGTATATACAACAAGTTCATTCGATGAGTGGCTCTTGAGAAGAATATTACAAAATTTCTATTTGCCTTGACCGAATGGAGCACCAGTAGTATTGCAGCCACTTATGTTGTGATAGTTATGTATTACGTCAGATAAACAAATCCAGCAGTACAATTAAGGATAGAACTGTTTGTGATCCCGCGTCCTTGGGTCAAACCTCCCGATATCTTCATCGATCGCATCTGAGTTTGTTCGATGGTCCCTGATCAAAATTTATGAGAGCGTCGAATCTTAAAAACACATAAAAGACACACCTCTTTTTGGAAATTATATGCTCTTCAATAGTAATGTGGTAGTAATTTTTTTCTAGAAATTTCATATAAAACAAAGCCTAGTCGCACAATTTACTTGATTTTTCAAACGTAGGTATACGCATTTTTTGGACTTTATACTCGATACCTATTAGAGATAGAATAAAATTGATTTTTTTAAACTTGGAGAAAATTGTATGTTCTACTAAATTTGTATAGCTACTTTAGCCGAAATTTGCATAGGAAACTTGGGAAAAATTAGATTTTGGCACGATTTCGGATGGTTTTTTTCAAAATGGCAGTGTTAGCACAGGTGCGCCAAGGTCGAAAACTTGGATTTAACATCAGGGTACCAGTCTATATTTATTTATTGGACAATTTGTATAGCGCCGCTTTTGTGAGATATCACCTCAGGGGCACTTAAACATATTAAAAAATTGGGACTATTGGAATAATTACGATCGCGACCCCCTTTTGCGCCAATGGCCTAGTGGAGGGCTACCTCTACCTTGTCACGTAACGAATTGACACGTTCAAAACTCCCGCGAATTCAAATTAGTACCTATCAGTTGTAACCATTGTTCGCTGTGCGCATGCGTGCACCGTGAGGTTGGTAAACTGCACAACGCTCCACGCGGGCACAATCACCAACGGCCGCCCCCTCTCGCAATCTGGCCTCGGCCTTGATAACATGTGAGCGTTACCGCCAACAGAGGCGCAACCATAAGCGCGCCTAAATTAACGACTGTTTTTTCGCACAAGTACTTTATAAAACCTATATCAATTCTGTGCCAATTCACGATGAAGAACCGTGCGCGCAATAGCGCGTACAGTACAGCCGATGACCGCTAATTGTGGTTCAACAAGTACGAGATTCATCCTGCAAAACCCATGTAAGCTGATAACTATAATTCCCCTTTATGTGCCTTTTATGTTGAATCATGCTCACCTACAAAGCTTGCCAGCCAGAACCTAAAATACCGATAGAGATTGACCCAACGAAAAGCTAGAAATGTTAGGATGTTTATTACTCTTTTCATGTGTGTATCTGTTATGTAAATGTGCTTTGTGAATATACTTTCATATCCCATTCATTGCGTTTCCTTTGACGAATATGGAGTGGTTGTTTGGCCTTCAGTCCCTCGTGTAAAAGCCCAATTGGCTGACCTAACCCCTGATGTCACGGAACTCAATCTCTACCACCTGAGCTAACGCCGATTTGTTCCAAGGCACCCTTTCTACGACGGGCCCCGTGGGGAATTGCGGCCCCTCACACTGGCGCCCCTTACAACCTATTGGCCTATAAGAGGGATAATAATAATTAATTACATAATTTATTTTATGATTTATTTGTATAAAAATGCTTTTACATAAAGGTGATCGTAAGTATACAGTGTGCATAGGAGAATATCTGTTTTATATAGGAAACGATAATAATACAATTTTTATAAAGAAGGTTATAAAGTCTGTATGTGTTCAATGCACAGCGTAATGCGAATACCAAATTTTGTTAAATACGTACCCAATCAGAAAATACAAAGTTTTGTGTAGGTACCACAGTAGTACCTTTTCTTTAATATATTTTTTCCATCCAGGATATCTGCAGTAGCGTCCTTGACTGTTCAGATAAGGCTGTAAATCTGTATCTCCCAGCATTTTTAGGATTGTTTATTTTATAAATGCATTGAAAAACGAGTATTTTTCTGGTGTCCTCTACTCTCCGAGATTGATTATTATCAGAACATGCAATAGCCCAAAACAACTCGGAACTCAATAGCTGAACTGCACTAGTCACAAGCATATTATGTCTTTTGTCAATTTTTCCATGGACTATCAGTTGTATACGCGTGTTACCCTTCAAGTTTTTGTACGATGTGTTTAGCAAATTGTAAAGCTGACATTCATCTTTGAGAATGGTTACAATAACACAAAATTATCCGGTAAGGAGAAATACAATACTCATCTTGTTATTCTCAATCTAATCAGAAAACTGTATCAAGACAATAAGATTAGAAAGAACAAGTCCAAATACCTGAAATAAAGAAGAAATCTGTTTATTGGCTTTTTACAGAAATAACATCCTTCTCACTAACATTTAGTGCCTCCATTATTGTGCCGTCATAAGGAAAAAGGCAACTTCCTAGGAATTTGCAAAGGTTATTTTATTATAATAGGTGAAAGGTCTCTAACGTCAGAATGTAACTTTTACAAATTCCTAGCTGCCTTTTTGCTTATGACAGCAGTATTGCTTCCTGTAAAGACTAAATAAAGTAACACTTTTCATTTAAAATAGATATTATTATTCAATTCAATCCATTCTCTTAATCCTGCTCAAACAGGTTATGGGCCCAGTTAACGTATAACTAAAAATTAAGAGAACGCGAGTGAAATTATTCGACAAGTCTCACGTGGTGCGGAACGGAAGTCGGCCATTGTTTTAGTGTCAGAGCTAACTGTTTGAAAACGAGCGTGAAGTGTGAATAAAATTCACGATGTCGGTCGGCATCTCGGTGAAGGGTGTGAAGCCTTTCGATGGAACAAACTTCCAGGGCTGGAAAGCTCAAGTGAGTGCACTATTTGTGATGAACGATGTTCTCGATGTCGTCGATGGCACGAGAGAGAAGCCTGCTGCCGGCGATGGACATGCGGCCGCGCTGAAGAAAAACGTGAAAGATGACGCAACGGCAAAATTCATAATTCTGTCAAATCTTGACGAGGCTCAACAAGTGTGTGTGTTGTCGTGCATCTCTGCGAAAGAGATGTGGGACAAATTGTGTCTCATTCACGAGCAGAAAACCGCGTCAAACAAGCTGGGTCTGCTACAAAGATTTCACGCTTATCGGATGAGCGAAGCAGACACTGCGGTTCAGCATGTGGCCAGGGTGATGAATATGGCGAGTCAACTGAAGGACGTCGGTGAGAATGTATCAGACGCTACGATAATGGCAAAAATACTCGCGAGTCTCACCAAAAAGTTTAGCACGCTGCAGGTGGCGTGGGACAGCGTAGACCCTGCGCGACAAACTCTTGATAATCTCCAGGAACGGCTAATAAGAGAGGACACGAGGCTCAGCGGCGAAGAAGAAGAAGCGTCGGAAGCGCTGGCTGCAATAGCCAAAAATCGTCGTGGGCGAGGAACAAAAAGTGCTGAAAAGGACATGAAGAAAGTGCAGTGTTATAAATGCCAAGGCATGGGACATATTGCGAGTCAGTGTCGGAATAAGCGGAAGCCACGTGACGACGGCGAAACATCAAGTGATTGCGCGTTTGTAGGAGAGACAGGCAGCTCGATCGCGTCGGGCATGAAAAATAGCGCGCTTATACCGTGGACGGAGAGTGGCGTAATGGCGATCGATCAAAGCGAGGTCTGGCTGATCGACAGCGGCGCATCGAAACATCTAACCTACCGACGTGACTGGCTGACTGACTACAAGCCGGATAACACGGGCGCTACAGTATCACTTGGTGACAATCAGATATGCGACGTCGCTGGTGAAGGCACGGTGCGAATTAAAAAATTGATCGATGGAGTGTGGCAAGATGCGAGAATTGAAAAAGTGCTACACGTTCCGAAATTGAGAAAAAACTTATTCTCCGTCGGAGTATGTACAAAGAAGGGACTCGGAGTGCGTTTCGAAAATAATCGGGTTATTGTGGATCGCGACGGTGAAGTGCTCGGGACGGGAATGAAACAAAACAATGACGTGTATCGCATGTTCTTCAAGGTCACGAAACAAGGAAGCACAAAAGAAGCTAACGTAGCTACGACAAATTTAACTGTGTGGCACGAGCGATTGGGACACGTCGGGAAACGAGCGATTCGTGAATTAGCAGAAAAGGGGCTCGTGAGTGGAGTAACATTTTCAGACAAAAGTGACGTCTTCTGTGAACCGTGCCAATTTGGGAAATCGCACAGGCTGCCCTTCAACAAGAAACTGGAGCGAAATAAGAAAATAAAGCCAGGCGAGAAAATGCATTCAGATGTCTGTGGGCCGATGTCAACGAATTCTGTCGGAGGATCGAGGTATTTTTTGACATTTAAAGATGAAGCTACCGGCTACAGACACGTGTACTTCATAAAAACGAAATCCGAGGTGTACGAAAAATTCAAGATCTTCGAAAAAATGATCGAAAATAAGTTCGGAAGAAAAATGAAAACTCTTCGCTCCGACAATGGCCGAGAATTTTGCAATGACCAGATGGATAAATACCTCGAAGAATGCGGAATAAAGCGAGAGACAACAGCGCCATACAATCCGGAGCAAAATGGCAAAGCTGAACGCGACAATCGGACGATTGTTGAAAGTGCTCGTACAATGATAATCGCGAAGAATCTTCCATTAACCCTTTGGGCGGAAGCAGTGAATTGTGCCGTATACGTTCTCAACCGAACAGTGTGGACAAGTGGTGCAGTAACGCCGTACGAAGCGTGGATTGGAAAAGCTCCGAATCTGAAACATCTTCGAATCTTTGGATCAGACGCGTATGTGCACACTCCCAAACAATTCACACGAAAATTCGATGCACGAGCGAGCAAAAAGATATTCGTCGGATATACGGAAGAATCGACGAATTACCGGGTGTATGATCCTGAAAAGAAAAAGGTCAGTGTGGTTCGAAATGTTGTGTTCAACGAAAAAATCGGGGCGCCAGTGGCGAAAGAAAACGAGAAGGAGGAGGAATACGAAACAATTCTTTCACGACCCGAGGAACGAGAGAACGAGGCACGAGAGAACGAGAACGTGAACGACAATGTGATCAACAACGAAGAAAACGACCAAAACGAACAAGAGGACGATCAAGACTGTGAAGATCGAAGAATCCTGCGAGATCGAGCACTGATTAAAACTCCTAGAAGGTATCAACACAATGCAAATGTGGCGGAGTACATAGTCCCATTAACGTACGAAGAAGCGACGAATAGCACTGAAGCTGCGCAGTGGGCGGGTGCTATTAAATTCGAATTTAAAGCACATGAAGAAAATCGTACGTGGGAACTCGTGAAGAAAACGCCGGAGATGAGACTAATTGACTCGAAATGGGTGTTTCGGGTAAAGACGGATGTCGACGGGAAGTCACATCGTTTCAAGGCTCGATTGTGCGCAAGGGGCTTCTTGCAAAGAGAGGGGATTGACTTCAAGGAAACGTTTTCCCCAGTGGTGAGATATGACTCGCTGAGAATTTTGCTGGCAACGATAGCCGCGGAAAATCTTGAAGTAATGCAATTTGACGTTCAAACTGCATTCCTGTATGGCAAACTAGAAGAAACAATTTTCATGAAAGTTCCGGAAGGACTGAAGCTGAAAGAAGACAAAAGGAACGTCGCATGCAAGCTCGAGAGGGCTCTCTACGGGCTCAAACAAGCCCCAAGATGTTGGAATCAACGATTCAACAAGTTTTTGAAAGAATTCAACTTCGTAGAATGCGAAGCAGACAAATGTGTATTTACTGGAAGGATTAAAAACAACAAAGTATATCTGGCGCTATTCGTCGATGATGGGCTAGTAGCCTCGAACAATATAGAGACCCTTAAGGAAATTATTCAACGACTAAGCGAAACATTTAAAATAACAGTCGAGGACTCGAATATTTTTGTCGGCTTACAAATAAAAAGGGATAGAGAGAGAGGTAAACTGATGATTCATCAGAGCGCGTACACGCAGAAAATAATTGAAAAATTCGGAATGGCGGATGCGAAAACAGTGTGCGTGCCAGCGGATCCGCACGCAGCACTGATTCCAGTTGTGGAAAACAATAAAACTAAAAATGTACCGTATCGCGAAGCAGTAGGGTCTCTGGTTTTCCTAGCGGCTGTATCGAGGCCAGACATCGCGTTCGCAGTAAATGCAGTAAGCAAGTATTTGAACGAGCACAATTCATCGCATTGGCAAGCAGTAAAGAGAATATTTGCATATCTAAAAGGCACAACTGATTATGGTATTGAATATCAAAGCGGTGGTAGTGAACCAAAATTGATAGGTTTCTCGGATGCTGACTACGCCGGGGATGTAGAAACGCGAAGGTCGACAACAGGATACGTTTTCTGTCTCGCGAACGGGGCCGTAACGTGGTCGTCACAGCGTCAAAGACTGGTGACGCTAAGTACAACGGAAGCCGAGTACGTAGCTGCATCGGCAGCAGCTCGGGAAGTAGTCTGGATCAGAAAGCTGTTATCGGACATCGGATGTCCATGTAATGAAGAAACAACGCTTTACGTTGACAACCAAAGTGCAATTCAATTAGTCAGAAATCCAGTATTTCACAAAAGAACGAAGCATATAGACATACACTTCCATTTTATCCGCGAGAAAGTGAATGATAAAGAAATTGTAGTTAAATATGTTCCATCTGCAAATCAGAGAGCAGATATATTTACGAAGGCGCTGCCGCGAGACCGGTTCCAGGATCTATGCTATAAGCTAAATATGGTAACGAGAAATGAGAAACACTCGAACGGCGGTAGTATTAAGGCGAACTGAGTTCTGCATGTTTCTGTAGGCGAATGTGTGGATGCACGGTTAGGTAGAAACTGTGCAGGTGTGTGGGTCGAGCGCGATTCGGTAATCCTCGGCAATGCTCGTGCATTGATGTGAATCATTCTGAATCGAATCGCGCGCTCGCGAACAGCATTTAATTAAGCTCATGTAAAGACTAAATAAAGTAACACTTTTCATTTAAAATAGATATTATTATTCAATTCAATCCATTCTCTTAATCCTGCTCAAACACTTCCTAATGAAAATATTATTATAAGTAGGTATTTAAAACTCACCGTTCCTATTAACGATCTGTCAATAGTCCAAACATGCAAGGCTGTAAATTCGATTCCCTGTTCGTTTATTTGCCTCAGGCAATATTTCAAATCAGATCTCAAATCAAAATCCCAAACTAACATCAGCAGTTTAGTCATGACTTCTTTCGTCTCGTTTGCCTGAAATAAAATGAACAGGAAGAGATAAGATCAAAACTATCCTAGTATTATTCAAAACAATTGTCACATTAAATCAGTGGCGCCCAACGTGGGGCATTCTTCAAAAAACTGCAATAAAATGTGATTGTAAGTATCAACTTTTATTTTTTACCATAAAAGTCATAAGGGTAAAAAAAATCTTGAAGAAGATATGAAAGTGTCTCACAATTTTGACGTAATAGTGACAAGATTCAACGATCCAGACAAGTTTTACTATTTCACCAAAACAGCTGAGCACCTGAAAAGAAGCGAAAAACTCTCGCCCCGGAAATCCTAAAATAAAATTTCACATGCAATTTGTTGTTTGTTTTCGGAATAACCCATCACACCCTCTGTTACAATAAATGCATAGATATATATTATAAGGTACAGCACTGAGCGCCCAAAGTGACTCCAGCAAAGTGACGTCCATGGGTCTCACAGCCAGACTCATTTCTTTAAGAAGAACCGAATAAAATGTCAACTTGCATAATAAGATATTACAAAAACTTCACTGGAAAGTTTGGTCCACATGCAACCGCCACAGCACTGCAGCATCTCGCGGCGTTATGTTCTGTAGTCCATTCCCACGCGAAATGGAACAAGTTATGAATTCACGTTAATGCCTGACAACGTAAAAAAGATGCAGAATGCAATTTGAAGAATATGGCACTAATTATTATTGAACATAAGCATACTAGACTCAAAGATGGCACTATTGCAGATGATAACTCCTCGGAATATAATTGAGAGGATCATCACAAGGACAGCAGGGCTTTGGTCTTTAGCCAGAAAATACCCGGCTCTGCCTACGAGGCAACGGGCTTCAATTGCAGCTGAAAGTTTTGTTCTCAGATCTCCATAACCCCCTGCAATAAGAACACGTAGGTACTTTAATGTGTTGATGGAAGAAGTCATAATTAATTGTAATTGAACATTTTCATGTTGAGAGATTGTTTATTTTTCTGATTCTGATCAACAAACTAAATTTTGATTGATTTTTTTTGGTAATATTTTTGTTGGTAGTTAAATTAATGATTTAAAAGCCAATCTAAAATCGCATTTTCCTAAACGTTTCATATTTGGCTGCCGTTATTGTGACATAGATTCTGCCTATGCAGCAACAACAACTATCACCGGAACCTCCTGGATAGTTTAGCGGGTGTGACTATTATGGTTTCTACACAAATTTTAAATATGCAAAATTTATGTTGAAGTGAAATGCAAATATTGTTACATATACATACATATATATGTTTCCATTTTTTTTCGAAACATCGTCAATTATCCCCTTAATTTACACTTGTTTTGTCCATAAGATCGAAACGGATTGCAATCTTCAGACCATAGGCATCAGGTAGGAATGCTGTCCTTGTTCTACAGGTATTTCAATGAAAGATGCTCTGAGGAACTAGCATCATTGATCCTTTCCGCACCAATGACAGGAAACACTTCACACACGCGCCACACATTTTTATACACGGTTGACATTTGTCACATGAGAACAGTTTGTTTTACTACAACTAGTTCTTGATTTCAACGGCTCAGCCTCTGTGTTTCCTCCTTCCTAATACATGGGTCTATTCAAGACCCACATTCACTCCATTCTCTCCTCAAAAAGACCCTCTACACAGCGTCAAATTTATATAAAATAAAAAAAAATTAATTATTGAAGACAATATTAGCGATTTCCAAATGAAAATCTGAAACAGAAAAATCAGAAAAGGATACGGTCACATCTAGGACTCGAACCCAGGACCCTTGTCTTTCCAGGACACCGCTCTACCACTGAGTTAATGGGACCCTATCCCCCTCGGTCACTTTTAACTGTATCATACTGCGAATACGAACTACCAACCGTTTTTCAAAAATCATCATTTTTTCACCGCACATTTTTATTGACAACTATCTTTATGTATGATCGCAAGATTCAACCCGAACTAAATGCAATCTAGACAGCGTCTTTTTAGATAAACCTATCTTATTTTTTTTATTTTTTATGTGCGACATCTATTGACTTTTCTGCAAGTCTAGAATGAATATTTATTTTTCGGAATAACTTTATTGAGTAAAACCACAAATTGTGATATTTAATTATTGAAGACATCGCTAATATTGTCTTCAATAATTAAATATTACAATTTGTGGTTTTACTCAATAAAGTTATTCTGAAAAATAAATTTAAAAAAATTGTTAGGTCAGTGATGTAGTGGTTCAGAGCATTTGGTTACCAGTTCCCACCGAGGCATCGCGAGTTAATAGCCAAGTAATTCATTGTCGCACAGCGGTAACAGGAGGAATTAAAACATGGTCAGGTTATTTGCAACCTGGTAGGAAGGTACTTAACATACTTGTCTTAAAAAATAATACATGGGTGTAAATGTCAAAAGTTTTCCTGGAATTACCTGATCTAGTATTCATATCCTTGTGAATCTGTTGCAATGTGTCGTTTACTGTAATGATTGTATGCATCATCGAGTTGATCAAATTTGTAAAATTAAGAACCACAAAGTATGTAATGGCATTCGCGCTACCAAAGTACCTAGTGAAGAGCAGCGGCCTCCCTTGAAAAAATATAAATATGTAGTTAAGTTAGTTTTCTTTGGACTTACTGAACTTAATATTCATCATTAACTCATTCTGCATACATATATACATCCTAGACACGAGTGACTGTAGATCTCCCATAATATTCTAAATCAGCATTCAACAGGTTGTTTCAGATTGTTCATTTTCGCACCCAAGCCCATAACATTGAATTGGCGACAAATCAGTTTTCTTTTAAATTGGTATACATCACGCTTCTTGCAATTTTCTATTCATTGCTCGAAAGTCAAAAGCGGCAATTGATTTGGAACAAAAAGAAAACAATCCATTACTACTCACTTATATTTTTTTCTCCTATTGTTAGGGCCACCATAGCACATATTATATTTGCAATCCAAACCAGTAGAAAAAATATGCTCATTCTTTTGTAATAATTAGTACAAATCCTTGTGTTTTTTCTCCAAATTATTATTGACTGCGCCTGTAGAAAAATGTAGAAACGTTGAGTGCAATATTCAAATAATTCTCCAGTCCCACGTCAATAAATAAAGATTACAAATTCCTTTGTTCATATTTCTTACTTTTTCTATAAGTATTCTAGCTTTAATGAAAGTTTTGGCATGCATACCACTTCCACCAACACTAATAGATGCAGTCAAAATCATTAGTATCACATTAAATATCACCATGGAGCAGAGGACTTTGGTTAAATCTTTTCTTATCCATGTCATGTTGACTGCTCCGTACAAACTCGTACTAGCTAGAAAACCAAGAAAACATACTCTTTCATACCAGAAAACTAAGAAAACAAACGCTTTGATACTAGAATACTAAGAAAACAAACGCTTAGGTTATAAATTGAATGGTTTTTATGGAAGATAGAGACAAAGGCTGGGAATAGATGGACTTCTTGAGGCAGTCAATATTGTTCCTTCCTGTAGTTTCATTGATTGTTTTTAGTAATACGCGGACTTCTCAAGCAATCAATTCTTGACCCAAGCTCGATCCATCTTTAGTATTCAGCTTGGAACGAATAGCTCGAGCTGTTGAACATTTTCATTGATTATTGACAGCCTGAGCTGTCCACGTATTCCCAGCCTTAGGCCCCAGATCTCGCCTACACAGATCTGAAGTAATTTCAGGAAAATTTTACCTGAGAAAAGTAGAACACCCCAACTATAGACTAGCCAGCCTCTTGAATAAGATGCCATCCAAACCGTTTGGCCTTTTTCTTTGCATTTCCTTATCTTCAATGGGATCAAGCCCATTGCCCGACAAATCATCCAAATGAACACAATGAATCTACTGTTTTCTCTGATTTCTTCATTGAGACCACTGGCGAAGGAATCAATCATTCTCACAAACAAATATTATTTGTGAATATACCCCTTAGTGGCCGAGTTGACAAATGTGTCGAATTACCATCCATGCGTCGTGGGTTCAATTCCTTTGCTAAATAAGTAACATTTCCAATTAGTATGGTGGCAGTAGGAGTTTTTCTAATACTGTCGAGTTATTCGTAAACTAAAGATATTTATAATATACAGTGTCCGGAAACTAATATCACATTTGAAGCCATAGAATAAAGAAGAAAACTAGGAGTTCCTTCCATACAAATTTGTATGAAAACAAATAATGTTTCATTTCGCCCAATAACCCAGCGCTTATTTACACTCACCTGACATCATAGATCTCCATCCCATTTGAATTTCGTGAACTCAGTTTTGTATGTATTGGAAATTTAAGCCTCGATTTCGCAAATATTTGTATATCAAAACACACGCACAAGGCATTTCTTGTGTTCTTCTTTATTCTATGGAGTAAATCAAGTCCGAAGTTAGAACGTTTGGGTCAAATATAAAAACCATCAGTCGCTAGGGGGTTAATTTTAGCTTTTTGTATTTTAAAATGCTTTGTAGCATAGACCCGGCTCCAAAACTTTACGTAACCCTTTATTTTCCAAAAAGAATGGAAAAAATTATAATTTTAAAAAAAAATGGAGATTGAAAAATAAGTTTTTTGAGTTCTCTGTGTTGTAGATTCACCAGTTTCCCGCTTGTACTACGAGTTTCCAGACACCGTGTAAAACATATGAAATTTATGAAAAAACTGGATTATGAAAAATGTCTGTCGAACAATACCAACGTGTCTTCAAAGATGTATGAAACTGGATAGAGCAAGATTAGTGAATTTATATTGTGAGACTGAAAAATCTTTCCCTCTGTATGTATCTCTCCGCAATAACATCAGGAAGTGTCACATAATCGTTGATATCTAATTACATACATATTGTATTCTACGTAAGTATTTCCTGTGATTTTTAATATGTGCATAATATATTATGTTTTTAAAACAGTTAATCAAATAACCACATGAAAAAACTAAAATTAATTATAAAAAACACATTCATCAAAATAAGTCATGTTTTGTTTTATTTCAATCAGGTTCAATCATGTCAAATATTTACTTCAATAAATCATAAAAAACAGATAGGTTATTTGATAATTTGTCAGTTTAATACAAAATTATATTCATATTTTGGTACATTATTGACAAACCTTCTGTGTAGTTCAACTGATACAAAATGATCAAGATCTGTCACAAAACGAATTTATTTTGACAAATGTGCTTTATAAAGTATAATCTACATTTTTTTTTTCCACAGTTTGATAAGGGGCCATTCAAGTATTATGTAAGCACTATAGGGGGGCAGGGGGGTCTTTGCTTTGCTTATGTTTGATGACATGGGGGGGTGGGGGGGTCGAGATAGTGATTACGTCAGCACTGCTCAGCAGTAGTTATTTTTTTTTACACATTGGCAACCCACACATTGTCTATGTTTGAAAACCGAATACATATTCGGGGATTCCCACTGTGTCAATAAAGTTTGTTTAAATGAATATTATGTGCATTAAAGTCCTCTATCCTAAGTCTATTTTATAAGTGCTGCTTATGAATCAATAAAAAAACAGAATACATTAACAGAAAAATGCACATATGTAGGTACCAATTTTTACGTAAGCATGGGAGGGGGGGGTAAGAGCTTTGCTTACTTTTGGTGACAAGGGGGAAGAGGAGGTAAATAATTGTAATAAATCTGCTTACGTAATACTTGAATGGCCCCTAATGGCCTCAAAAGCCGAAACAGCTGTCACATTAAAAACTGTAAAAATAACAGAAATACTTGCAGAACTTAATAATTATTATAACATTATTAAATTTGATTTATTTTAAATTTATTTAAAAAAATATATATAATATAATCTGCATCACTAAAATATTACTTATCACACCATTATCAATTTAAACGAAATACTATTAATCTTTAAATAACTGTTTTAGATTCTGCAAATTCCTTAATATATAATAATGTTACGGTGGGATTAAGTGGCAACAAATAGGATGGGTTTATTATCTAGAAATAAAAAAAAAATATTTAAGGATACTAAAATGTATTACCACAAAAAAGACATAACAAAAAATAAATTAATTAGCATCCTACTATATAATCTGTCTGACAAAGGGCTTGCATAGGTAAAATGAAGGTGTGATACCAGTTCGTTCTTGATGCGAAGTAGTAGATTCCAGTTCTTCACAGCAAACTCCCGGTTTATAATTTATCCAAAAAATAATCTTGTAGTCCAATGCAAAACAGCCTCACGCTGCTGGTTTCCAAAAGGTCCCTCTTAACCGATCGAGATCGGCAGATGCCATCCGATCCCATCAATCCATTGGTCAATGCTCCATATCAGAGGTTCCCAAAGTGGTCTATATGGACCCCCAGGGGTCGATATCGGCATGCTGGGGGTCTATGTCAGCGAGCAAGAAATTTGGGGGTCCACACGAGCGGACCCCTTTTTACCTTAAGTCAACAGTTAGGAGTTCCGTAAATGACACAATAGACCTAACACAAATATAATAGACTGAGAAATTACTTATTTGATATTTGTATTTTTATATTTCGTAAAGTTGTTAATTTAGGTATATAAATAGTCTACGTTCCTTTTCTCATCAGAATTAACATATTCAAGCAAAACATTGCACATTGGAAGTCATGAATTTACCTAGTTCCCCAACTTGTTTTTGAAAAACGTCCACGGTAATAATGACGTTCAACATTTAAATGCACTTCACACAGACTTCAAAACTAAGTCTGAGGACATTTTGACTATTCAAATGCAAAGTTGAAAAATCGGATATCATGTGACAAGAAGAACTGACCGGAATAAGCACTGACAAAGAACTTAAGGGACAGTTCTGTAGGGCTAGCTACAGAAAGAAATTCCCGTTGCTTATCCTGCTTCATTTTCATTTGGTGTAATACTATAATTTTCAATTTGGTAGGCGGGAATGGGTACCGCCGCCCTGGGAACCATTTATTGGATGACCAACACCTCTGCCACAGGTCACCCCAAGTGGTTCGCTACGTTTGGTGACTTAGCAGGGGTGCCCGGGTTCATGGGTTAAGGTTTGCCCAGGTCTTGGTGGCGGGTGCGTCGGCCCACCTTCTGCGTGGCGGGCCGGTTGGGAGATGCTGGTTGAGGGAGACCCTTTACAACCGGTTACCGCTGTCCGGGCCGCTCGATAGTACAGGGGCCCGACCCTCAGGCTCACGACTAAGGGTGGGCTGCCCCATCAGCGAGTGAAAAAATCCTGCCACTGCTGTTGTGCCGGTTCGTGACCGGAGGGGACCCAGCAGCAGCGTTTGGGGCGCATTGGATGCCCTCTCCAGCCGGACTCTCCCAGCCTATCGCCTAGCACCGCAGTGAGTGGGCTGGAACCAAACGCTCATCACTCCTGGACAGCCTGAACCCCATATTCCTACCCACCCCTCATACAAAAAAAAAAAATTAAAATCATGAATATACATAAAAACATACATAACATCATTACAGCGGCGAGTAGCAGGCGTCCCCGGTGCGGGCCAAAACTGTTGGTAAATTTTGCCAACATTCGCGGTCTGCACACTAATTTAAATTCAGTTCATCACCATCTTTTGTCCCAACGTCCCAACCTTCTTTTCCTATCCGAAACTCAGATAGCCGAGCCGCCAGACTCCTCCTATCTGGACTGCCCGGGCTTTACCCTCGCAAGCAAGTTCCGACTCAAAGGAGGAGTCTGCCTCTATAGTCGAGCTGACGTCAACTGTGTACGACTATTGAGTCTGGAAAACTCCAGATTCGACGTAATGTGGGTGCGCGTCAATCTTGCCAGTACGGCAAGATTCTACGCTTGTCTATACCGCTCACCGAACCATAGCGAATCAGACACTTCCGAGCTCTTCAAACATTTGAGAGATACTATTGATGATCTCTTGCCCCGCTACCCTTCGGCCGAGTTTATTGTTCTGGGGGACTTCAATGTTCATAACGAACCATGGTTGAAGTTCTCTGGCCCAACGGACTCGGCTGGCCGACAGGCGGAATCCTTTGCCATTTGCTACGGATTAGAGCAACTGGTTCAGGAGCCTACAAGGGTTCCTGATGTCCAGACTCACCGTTCCAATCTGTTAGACCTGTTCCTAACTACTGTGCCACACGGTTATAAGATTGACGTCACAGCGCCTCTGGGATCATCTGACCACTGCCTAGTGACGACATCAATCCCCGTTAGCCTCAGACCAACCAATGAGAGGCTGAGGAGAAAAGTGTGGCACTATAGGTCAGCAGATTGGTTCGGTATGCGGGACCATTTCAACGCTTTTCCGTGGTCAGCTGTTTGTTTTCGGACTTCGGACCCTTCAAGATGTGCCCAGGAGATTGGTGAAGTCATCAAATCGGCGATGGATGGCTTCATACAATCGACTACTAAAGAAACTGGTGTGGGCTCAAAGCCGTGGTTCAGTCGACAATGCTCCGAAGCAGTTCGACGAAAAAACGCGGCTTACCGAGCCTACAACACATCTCGAACGCCCGAAAGCAGATCAGCATACAACAAATCGGCAAAGGAATGCAAGAGAATCATTAATAGGTCAAAATTCGAACACGACCTGCAGATCAGCAAAAAGCTGGCTGCCTGCCCGCATGGCAGCAGAGCATTCTGGTCCCTTGCGGGCTCAATAGGTCGGAATTTTCGCAAACCCAGTTTGCCACCTCTTACCAGACCTGACGGCTCACTAGCAAACACCGCCACCGAAAAGGCTAACTTATTAGGAAAAATGTTTGCGGAAAACTCGACCCTCGATGACGGAGGTGCTGTTCCGCCGTCGGTTCCTCACTGCGGCTTCTATATGAAAAAGCTGAGGATCCACGATACTCCACGTTATACGGGGGCTCGATGTTAACAAAGCTAGTGGACCTGATGGAATACCTGCCCTGGAATTGCAGAGGTGTGCTGCAGAAATAGTTCCAGTTTTGACAAAGCTCTTCAAAATGTCCCTGAAGTGTGGCACTGTGCCCTCTGGTTGGAAAAAAGCGGTCATTCACCCTATTCCCAAGAAAGGTGACCGCTCCAACCCGGCCAACTACCGCCCCATAGCGATCACATCAGTTCTGTCCAAAGTGATGGAACGTGTGATCAACGACAAACTGCTCACATACCTCGAGAAGAACAAAATTATCAACGACCGTCAATACGGATTCCGGCGGAACCGCTCGTGCGGTGATCTTCTCGCGTATGTGTCGCATGTTTGGGGGCGGTGCCTGGAACGTCACGGTGAGACCCAAACGGTCGCACTAGACATATCCAAGGCCTTTGACCGGGTCTGGCACCGAGGACTTGTCAACAAATTGCCTTCTTACGGACTTCCCGCATCCCTGTGTACGTGGATTGCTGACTTTTTAAGGGATAGGTCGATTCAGGCGGTTGCTGACGGTTTCACCTCTTCCTCGCACTCTATAAATGCTGTAGTCCCACAGGGATCGGTTCTGTCTCCGACTTTGTTTTTGTTGCACATCAATGACCTTTTGACATGTGCACCGATACATTGTTATGCGGATGACAGTACAGTTCATGATAGCTTTTTGTTTGACAGGCCCCCAAAGGGCACACAAACTCCAACGGCTCGGAGGGCTTTGAAGCAGAGAATGGACGGTTATCTAGAGAGTATTTCCTCCTGGGGTAAAAATAATCTCGTCGAATTTAATGTTTCAAAGACCCAATCCTGTCTGATTACGTCTAAAAGGGATCTAAATGATAATCTAGTCTCCTTCAACGGAAGCAATCTTCCGAACAGGCCTTCCATTGATATGCTTGGTGTAACTATAAGTGACCAGCTCAGGTATGGGGGCTCCATCGAAGCCAGAGTAAAGCTGGCCTCTCAGAAGCTGGGCGTACTGTACAGGGCCCGCAGATACTTTAATAATACACAACTGCTGACCCTGTACAAATCGCAAGTGCGCCCTACTGTCGAATTTGGCAGCCATCTCTGGTCCGGAGCCCCTAAATACCTGAGACCCTCCACACAGCATCCCCAAAGATGACATAGGCCCTGAGGGAAATTATTTTCCTCAGGGCCTCCTGTGTGGAGTTAATATTTAAAAAAAAAAAAAAAAAAAACCTCACAAGGGTGCCCCTGTCTGCACAATGTAAAGACAGAGCAACTATACCGGAAGGGAAGGGAATATTTTTACTAAAAAAATAAATTATTATCACATGGGACGTTAATAGTTTTAGGAAAATTCAATATTCGGCAGGCAGGGAGTCTACAGAAAAAAAAAAATTGGAAAGTGGTCTACGGGGCAAAAAAGTTTGGGAACCTCTGCTCCATATGCAAAGCTGATGCTCACAAAAATCGGCGAATGTGTTTGTCGAACCTCAGCCAAGAGGAATGCTCGCTGCTCTGGGCTGGTGATCACAGAATGGCGACTGCTTCCAATGCAAATCACAGATCCTTGCTCCCTCAGGTTTGGCAACTCTCCAAGTCAGAATTCCATGGCTGTCAATTTGACCAATAGCAAAATGACAATGAGTAGGTACTTAAAGGTCCCACACACCAAGACCATAGATGCGATGTAAGTAAAGTGATACACACACACCTTGTTATAAATCTAATATGTAACATTTACCTATCCCTAATCTATCTCACCATTAACGCTCTTAGCGCTAAACCGTTGGGCACACTTTAAATAAACTTATGTTAAAAACCAAGATGTATCATGTAAAAGAAAATGGCATTATGTGAATATTGCACAAGAGTTCTAATGGCTCCCGACAGTCTGGAAACAGTGAGACTATGGCGTCCCCAATTGAGTATGTTGTGAGGCGGAAGGTAGTGTGGATGGGGAAGAGGAAGGTGGGAGGTACCTGGCTATTCAGATCTGCTCACCAAACATGGCTAAAGCCATTTCAAGCAATGTTTCAATTCTGAATGGTGGTCTTACACAGTAAAATATGGTTACAAAAAAAAATGCAAAGTATTTACTTACAATAATGCAAGTTGACTGTAAAAACAAACTTTCTTTATTTTTTAGAATAATAACAAAGCATGAATTTGATGAATTATTCAAGTTCTGAGAAACAAGTGGCCCAAAGTAGTAAAATTATGTATTGACATATCAAGTAATTTCATTTGTTCACACATTCTTTGAATGACTATACTTTCATTAGCGGTGCTATATTTTTTGTTCGATTAGTATGAATATGATGTCTTATATTTTTATAATGTCGATAGTGGACCCCGCAATGCTAAGCTATTGTTAATGTCTTTCTCGGGCGTCTCCGACTTCTTACACCATTCACTACTGTATACCATAATGTTACTGTCAAAAGAATACATTACATCGACTTAAGAGATACCGCGTTAAGTATTCCTCGGGCGTCCCCGACTTCTTCAAACCACTCTCTAAACACTCCTGGCACTAATAAGAACAAACTTCGAAATTCTCAGCTATATCGTTGACTACTTTTTGAGTTTTGCAAGTGTAAACATTCCCAGGCTGAATTTTTATATATTAAGATTGGCTACAGCAACTTTTTGCTTGGGAGTGAGGTTTAAATTAGAATTCAACAATGATCGGTGGCAAAGCTGGGTCTTGTGATTTCAGTTGCTACATCTAAGGACTGTCTAAATGGAATGCTGAGGTTATTCAGTAAGTCAAAGGCATTGGTTAAGCTAGCTCTAAGGAGCGTTGGATCAACACACTCCCAAAAATCAATCTAAAAATAGTAATTATCAACTGATAATAATATTATCGAAAATCAAAGCAAATAGGAGAAATAAAATTATTAAGTTAAATTCAACCGTCTCGAATGTTCATTCTTTATATCATGTATCAAAGTCACGTGGCGCGAACAAATTCCACATCGCTCATCGAGAACCATCACCCAGGAACATCAATTATCTATACGCGCAGAGCGTGGATGTCGACCATAGTATTGAAAATTCTCCTAAACATGAACGGCGCTAGCCGATACCTCATAAACTCTTCAGCGAGATGGCGCCACTTTAATTTACAGTTGGCATACCGATCATTCCAGTAGGTCGGTATAAGCTTCAAAATTGCTAATTGTTATTATCTTTCATCGCTGAAGGTTTACCTGACCGGAAACAGGGATAGATTGGCAAGGTAATATTTTTAGCGCAGTATCGTATCCATTTTTCTGAGTACAAGCCGCCACTGATTGGGAGTCACTTAATTCAGAACAGATGTGCCTCTAGGAAACTGTAGTGGTGGGCGTTTTTGTTCTTTTTAAAAAACGAAAACGAACTGTTATTTGTAAAACGTCAACTGTTTGCCCAAACTGTTGAAAAAAAACGAGTCGTTTTAGAGGTAATTTGTGTGAATTAGTAATGGGTTAGTAGCGTAACTGTAAGTTACCGTCCATAACAATAAAAGTAATAAAACCCTGCTATCTATAGGGGCGAGATAGCTAGGTATCATTAAAATTAAGTTTTGTGATTAAGTACCTACATAAATGGGTTTTCAAAATATTAATCAATAGTGGCCGAATTTCGGGGAAACTTTGCGGACTCATTTATTATAATAGGATTAATAAGCAGTTTACCAGATTTACCTGGACATGTAATTAAGAGTTCTTGGAAACGTGGAAACTTTACTATTTAAATATCATTATTAACAGGTAATAATATGGTTAGTGTTGTTAAAATTACATGAAGTACAAAAACTGGTTTTTAAATATTTTCCAAATCAGCCGAATTCCGGGGAAACTGCAGTCATTTATTATTAATTTGGTAGGCAGTTTACCCGATTTACCTGGACAAGTAATTACGAGTATGTTCTTGGAAACATAATTTTCATGCCATTCTTATTATTATACGAGTAGGTAGGTGCGTATCTCTAAACATTACGAAAATTTACAATCTTATATTGTTTTCAGTGAGGGTTTAACCTATTTAACTTAACATTATTTATATAGCACCGTTTACAAATATACAAAGAAATAATAATACACAGAATATACAAAGTAAAACAAATATAATTTCTAGGCAGAATCAGAAACAAAATTTATTAAATAAACTTTCAGATAATCCATACAATGATATCATCATACAATTGTTTTCAGACGATGTACCCATTTATATTATAAATATATACAAGAAAAACGTATTTTTTATTCTATTTTGTTAACATTCAAAAACATGAGCATTTCGACCTTTTTTGATGTTAATCTAGCTCTCCTTTCACTGATTAAAATTCCTGTTTTTGAAAACATCCTCTCGCATGGAACCGAAGTACCAACAATATTGCATTTACTTTTAAATATTTCAGCAAGATTCGGATACACATGTTGGTGTCTTTTCCACCAATCCAGAGGGCAGTTCATTAAACCAGCTTCGTTTCTCAGGGGCAGCATATCATCAAAAATATACATATCCGATTCTTTTATTGCCTGGGATAATGGAGTGCTTTTCCCCTGCACGCATTTCTCTGCCAAAATCTCATCAAAAATACTCCAGGCCGAAATTTTTTTAGACGTCGTGGATGATGCCGTGGTGCCCGTGGTAACCGATTCAGCTGTAATGGGTCTCACTTTTTACAAGTTTTTTTACTTATCATCGCCGCTACCAAGTCTCGAACATGGGTTTTGATTTTGTTGGCAGCGGTGACATCTGAAAAAACGTGCAACTTGTACCTCGGATCCAGAAAAGTACACAAAGCAAATGTAGTGCTAGATTCTATATTTCTGAACCTTTCTTTTAATCCGTTTTGCAGTTGCAGAATTATGTTTTTAACAGGGTCGCAGAACTTATCCGAACTTTCAAATTTACTACATACACCCAGTAAACATCTAGTAACTACGATTACAGAGCTTCCCGTCATGTATTTTTCACCGCTCATTGAAGCTGTCATCTCTTCGAATGGTTCCAAAACCTCGCACAGCTCTTTGCAGGCTTTCCATTCATGACTTGTGATTAAAGGCAAATCTTTGTTAATTAATGCCATGGTTGCTTTAACGGCTTCTTCCAATTCTGTGAATCTGCGCAGCATATAAAATACAGAGTTCCACCTCGTTGGAACTTGCTGGATCAGACGTTTAGGATCCTGGACACCCTGTGATGACTGATATTTTAAAAGTTTCTCGCACGACAGGGTGCTCCTTTTGAAATGGGCAACGATTATTTTAATTTTTTCGATGGTATTTTCAAAACTTTTTAAAGCATTCTGCACTATTAAATTTAATTTATGCGCAAAACAGCCGAAATGCTTTCACTGTAAAATTTCTTCGAGTGCGTTGGTGATGTTACTTGCATTATCTGATACGGAGAAATTTACTAAGCCGATCAATTTCCACTCCGTTAAACCTTTTCTGAGTTCTTCGGCCAATCGAACTGCGGTGTGGCTTCCAGGAAAACTTGTACACTATAATAAAACACTCCTGAAATTAAAGTCGTTGTCAATATAATGTCCTGTTATAGCAAGGTAGCTCTCCGTAGTCCTGGAAGTCCACATGTCTGTCGTGACGCAAATGCTAACAGCATTAGCAGCAACAATGTCTTTAACGGTCGATATGGATTTATGATATAACGCAGGTATCATGACTGAAGATATTGTTTTCCTACTGCGAAGATCATATCCTGGAATCCATTTAGAATATTTTCGAAATCCTCTGTCCTCGACGATACTGAATGGCTGAAAGTCCTCAATAAAGAGATCCAACAAGTCATTATCGATTTTCTTCTTCTGATCCGGCGTGACCTTTTTTGAAACAAAAGAGCTCAGCGTTCTTTGTTGCTTGTTGAGATGAACCGTTTCCAGAGAAACAGCTGCACTGCCTGTTTCTTGTCTTCTGGAACAGCCTGGTTCTTGGGAAGAGCAACTTGGTTGCTGAAGAACAGGCTGACGTTGTGTTTCTTCCTGTATTGGTTCTCGAATATTATTTGACGTCATCTCCAGATGAATAGATATGTGTTTTCTTTGTAAATGCCCCTTTAAATTTGATATTGTCGATTTATATGACACGGCCTGATTACAAATTATGCAAATGGCCATATTGTTATCAGACTTATTAAAATAGTTCCATACTCCACTTTTTTGTCTATTCGCCATATTTAATTTTACTTTAAAAAACACTTCAACTTTATTTATTATAACGTAGTCAACGCACAGCACAACACAAAACCAAGAATTTGTCGTTCAGAAAATAAAAAATTTTATACTATCAACACTCAGTATACGAGCCGTTTGGTAAGGTCTGTTCGTTTTTCTCGTTACTCTCGTTCTCGTTTTGTAATGAATGGAAAACGGCAAACAGCCCCTTATTTATGTGATTTCAATTTCAACCCGTTTAAAAAATAATAGGATTGCCTTCTCTCTCTTCTCAGTTTTTTCCCGGAATAACAGGTAATGTTTTTCGCCTGCAACAGACCTATCTCACTCTTACATATTATTACGACGTTAGTGCGAGAGAGTAAGATAATGTTTTTCGTTTGGAATAGTTCTTTTTCATTCACACTCGTGCTTTCTTGATATAAGTTAGAAGAGTCGACAAAACGGACAAACTGTTTGTGCGGATTATAAATAACAGTTTGGGCATTTTTTAACTCCAAACATGTTGTGCAAACGTGTTTGTCGTTTTTGGACTCACCACTAGGAAACTGGTGAAGTATACATTCTTCTGAGATATATTTTATTCTGCCGGTGACAAAACTGACAACCAATTAGAGAGTGAATAGATGATGCCATCCCAGGATTGACAAAACAAGGAAAATGGTAGTAAAATTAGACAACAGAGACAAGATTCGACATGTCGTCTCTGACATATTTATATTCTGGATGAGGAAGGCAACATAATCAAAGTTTTAATGGTAGGTAAAACTCCAATATTGTTCTTCATATGAAAGCCTTAGATATACATATACTGGAAGGAAACAGCAGGAGTGGAGGTTTTCCTGGAGACAGCCAAGACTCTCCAAGGGTTGTACTCGTAGATAGAAACAAGGGGAAATATGACATTGAAGCGTGCCAACTGTCACCGAGATACGATAAAACGGCATGGACTATCGAAGCGGCGTAGCCAATGAAAGATATGCATTTGGTGTGTGGGTAGAAATAGAGGCGGGGCGCAGCTGTACGTAGATGCAATTTGCAACAGTGTGACTAAATGAAGTTGGCGACACGCAATGTGTGCACGGTTTCTTTCTAATAATGGTTCATAGTCCATCTCCCCTGTGTCTATTATCTATGGTTGTAGCGCTTGTGATACATGTATGTGGTATGAACGAACTATGTACAAAGAAACCATATTTAAAGAAATAACTTATTGTTTTATCTTATAAACCAAATAATATATTTATTAAAAACACAAGGCGGGTATAAAACACTGGAATGTCATAATGCCTTCATTTTCTATGAATAGATTCACTATTTTCTTGTGGGACATTGAACAGAGGACCTTTGAATGTGTGATTTGGTCCGCACTTAGAAACATGGCAAATTTCTTTATGTCTATTCTGCAAACTATGAACGATTCATCTCTCTGGTCATCGTCTTCTTCTTCTTTATCGGCATCTGAAAACAACATTAAAAAAATTACATTGCGGTCTATTTGATAGTTCCCCTATCTCGACAGATTGGGATTGCAATATTAAGAGCAGAGGCGTCAGGTGGGAATGTTGTCCTCGTTGTACCGATATTTCAATGGAAAATGATTAGAGGAACTGGCATCATTGATCTCTTCGGCACCGGTGCATAGTCGGGAAACACAACAAATGTTTTTCTACACGGTTGACATTTGTCGCAAGAGAATGGGTAATTTCTACGGCTTGTTCTTGAGTTCAACAATTCGGGTGTGGAACGATTTGCCGACCTCCATCTGACCTTCAAGTCCCATGTTCACTCCTTCCTCTCCTTAAAATGACCCTCGACACAGCATCTCCAAAATCGACATAGGTCCTAAGAGAAATTATTTACTTCATGGCCTCTTTAAATAAAACAATACAGCAAATATAATGGGGAATTACACCATCTTCATAATGTAAACGTCTGCTTTCTGAAGCGGCAAAAGCTCTCGAGCGAAGAGATCCGGCGGGATGAAATTTGTACAGCTAGAATTCAATATGTTATTTTTAATTTGACAATTCATTGGTGATACTTGGGATTAGACATAGACATATGAATATTAGTAGACCTGCCCTAAGTGATTAAAAGCGTATTATTCCCCACTCCCCATACCGGTTCCATTGGAGCCGGCTGTGCTCGCTTATGGCCTCAAGTGAATTTAGAAAACGTGACGTCATCATTCTTGTGCGAACTATGGTCGAGGCATCATCGGTTCATTTTACGAAATAACACGGCAAAATGGTGGCTTGTGCTATGAAAACTTGTAAAAATAGATGTGAAAAAGAGAATAAACCCAATTGTCGTATTACATTCCATATATTATATAAGCATTATTTTAAGCATATTCACATCGTATAATATGGATCAGTTGTAGAAACATATACTATCACATCGAGATACGTCTGGACGCGAAACACAAAGCTGGTTGGTTGCTGGGAAGTAAATTATGAACATTTATAAAAGTGTCTTAACTAAATACGTAAACGAAATATTCGACTCTGAAAATAGAAGAAATTTATTTTGCCGAATTTGGACTTCGCAAATTTGTTCATAACGTGGCGAGTAATTTGCGCTCCCATGTAAAAATGTCTATTCATTCAAAAGCAGATTTTACTTTTAAGAACTAAATGGTGATATTATAATGCGAGATGCCTATATACTGTCAGATTGATTTATTGACGAATCACAGTCAGCTTTACCCCCTTCGTTTTTCAACAGTTGATTTTACCCCTCATCTTTAATTTCTAGTCTATATATTCATATGTCTGTGCTATTAGACCATTTTATTTTTAAAATATTACTTACCGTTAAAATTATCCACCGTCATATTTTGGAATCTTGAAGACACAGTAGCCATATCAGTCTTAATTTGAAGAATGAATTGCCCCGAAGCATTGGCCTTCACAATGAGTTCAGGTGACATACTTTTCATTCTATCCACGGTAGAACGTAATTGCTTTAGCGCAGGCATTACTATTGAAATCTGAAATAATGCAATAACAAAATTATGATTGATAAAAATTATTATTATAACTAGCTGTACCTTGCCACGCGTTGTTGTGGCTCAGTCTGTCGGTGCAGACAGAAAAATAATAGCGCATGTTGCTTTTACGTCCAACAGATGGCGCTGTTTTTTTTTTTTTTAAAGCATGTTTTTACGTATCACAGGTGACATCTTTATAATATAGGCGTGTAAAAACACACACATATTCGAATGCAACGTTATGTCAAAATTTCACAGCAATCGGTGTCGAACTTACCAAGTTTTAGGATTTTTAACAAACGAACATTTACATTTTTACTCATATAGATTTCTGCCTCGCTTCTGAAATCAATGTAAATAATCAAAACAGCATATTAAAAGCGGTTTTAGTGATTCTAACGTTTAATTGAAAGTTTTTCGTGCAGTGGAATCTCATTTTATTACTAAAAATTAAAAAATCTCTTTGCATAAACATTACGGTGATTATACATGGTGTCCGGAAACTCGTAGTACAAGCGGGAAACTGGTGAATCTACATCACATTTGGAGTCGATTTTGTAGTATAATTTTTTTTGATTTGAGCTTTCGTTTTCGAGTAAATCGAGTCAGAAGTTGATTTTTTTTTTGATCAAATTCTTATAAATTATTACTAAAGATCAAAGTACCCAACTAATTAAAACTATTTAAAAGTAAAACAAATAAAGAAACCTGGATTTAAAGCATTATTTTGAAATCACCCTTCATTTAATCCGGTGTAGTCATAAAATATTTCTGCTCTGCAGGGTTAAAACATCTGTTGTTTTGAATTGCATACCTATCTCTGACATATTCGCAAAATAAAAAATTTTAACCCTGAAATAGCCGAAAAATATATTTTTTTGTTTTTTTTTTTTTTTTTGATGAAAATGCTCAAATCAAAAAACTTTATATTTATTTGGGTTCCCCATGTGGTGTAGATTCTCCAGTTTCCCGCTTGTACTACGAGTTTCCGGACACCGTGTATAGTGCTACAGTCTCCCTCAGGCCGAGAATATATTAATATCCAACAATGAAAAGTAACACAAGATCTATGAAACAAAACGCAGAAGATTCTCCACAAATCCTAATAATAATTTTCTAAATTTAAAAAGTTAAAGCACATAAAAAAAAAAACATCATGGATAAATTCGAAGATATTGTGAAGTCTGTTGACTTTCTTAGCACACAAATTGAAGAAATCAACCACCAAATGAATAGTGAAATCTCGCAAATTAAAGAAGATATCAAGAAATTACAAATCTCCCAAGACGTACATCTTAAAAAAACAGTGGATTACCTAGAAAGTAAAATTGAAACTCAAGAATATGAGTCACAATTTAACAACGTGGAGATACAAAACATCCCGGTAAACCCACTGGAAAACCTGGTAGCTATGTTTCATAATTTATCTTCAAATGTATTAAAATCGGTCATACAACCCGAGGATGTGACGTCCATAGTGCGGGACAGAGGAAGGCACCGCTCTGACTAAACAAATACTTGGCTAAAACTTATACATAGCGACAATATAACGAGTGTGTTAAGATTTTTTTGGGCTTGATGAAGTCTTCAATAACAGACGCATGGTTTTTTTTGTTTTTACTGCACAAAACTGCATTTCACTTTATTTAATGTTACAAAGAGTTAAATTATTCCCGACCCGGACAAAACACTTTTACTAATGGTCTGTAGACTATAATGACTGCTTGTTACTATTTTATACGAGAGAAGAAGAAGGAATCCAGTCGGCGAGGCTTTTTATAATCTAACCAAGTAAAACACATTGAGAAGCTAATTGTAAACAAACACTGTCAAAGAAAGCCAATTGATAAGGCAAAACATCTGTTTTATCTGTTAGCCCTAGTTCTACCTCTGACCGCTAGGTGCTAGGCAGGAGCCTGTAAAGTAACTGGTGGGGAACTTTGCTAATGGTTCGTACATTTTTAACAGAGTGCTTAACAAAGTTAGAAAATAACTTGTGGATAAAATTTAAAATTATGGGCTGATACTAATTATGTATCTGTACCCAAAGGGGTTTTTACTTGCATTAGATCCTAGACTTATCCGACAGATATCAGTAGTTTTCCCCTCTGTACTGTCTGTTTTCTGTGCTCAGTACCGAGGTGGACTGGTAGTTAGGTTTCTAGCAATAGACAGATATTTTGAAAGAATAATATAGAGGACTTTAGCCTATAGGCCGTCCTTCGCACTCGTTACTGATTACAGGAGTTTTTAGTATAAATAAGGACAAAGTATTCCAGCAAATAGACTTGAAAGTTTTGTTTCTTCACTACGGATATACTCAATGGCGGCTAGCCCTAAAGAGCGGAAGAGCAACACACTCCCTGAATTTCTGCCAGTCTAAAAATTCCCAAGAGCCGAACAATATACTAAATTTCCCACATGCCTCATCACCAATAAACCCACAAAACTCGAGTCGGATATAACATAATGCATAGGTACAGCTAGGTGTCTATACAATGTGTGATGCATGCTGAACAAAAGCATAGCGTTTTGTACCTATAATCAGAGCAGTGGTTCGTTTCATGTATCGCTCAAAGAGTTTTATGATAATGTTCACATATATTGTTATTGAGTCCAAACCGTGGGTAAGTACATTGCCTAGGGAGAATGGCATTCAAAATTTTACCACCACATCAAAAGGAACAGTTTGCCAGTAGCATTTTGACGTAGAGTTTTAAAGTAGAGAAAAGTCGATGTTTTATAATCAAGTCGTAAAAATACGTTTTCAGGCACTACATTGCTAACGCTGGCTAAACCTTATGAGGTAATGTACTACGGAATTGTATGTCTTAAACAGAGATGTGCAAAATGGGTACCCAAAACCATTTGAAATGCAAAATGGAAATGGGTCAAAACTTTTCCATTTGAAAATGCAAAATGGTTTTTAGAAAAGCATTTCAAATGCAAAATGCAAAATACCTATTTTCAAAATGCATTGAAAATGCAAAATGGTTTCTCAGGTCAAACAATTAGAATAATTAAAGAATTTTTAAACAATTTTGTCATTTAATAATGGACATCAATGTAGAACAAACATATTACATGATGGTAAATCCAAAAACACCACGACTACAGATTATGAAACCACAAAAAATTTGCACGGGACTAATGTTGCCTACGTAAAAACATAGAAACTGCTATCCAACATTTAATATTACAGCGTCATGGCCCCATGTTAGTATTTGAATCAGTATTTTTTGTAATGGTATCACTCAATTGCCAGGGCTCCTACCAGGGAGCAACTTGACAAATGTAAATTATCTCTCATAGCGAGGTTGAGGACCGACTGATATTTGGGGCTTATGAAAAACAGATGAGTGGAGATAGTAGGAAGAATGTTGCAAAAAAGCATTTAAAATGGAAAATGCATTGAGAAAAGCATTTAAAATGGTTTTTAGAAAAGCATTTAAAATGCAAAATGGAAAATACCTGATTTATTTGAAATAAAGCACATCTCTGGTCTTAAAAAGGCCCACCGAAAAGTCTGCGATGGTACATATCTATCTCCTAAGGATAACCCTCAGCAACGCCCAACAACAACACGTCAGCCAGTTTTATAAAAAAAACAATGCTCTGAACTAGGCCCATTTTATATATTACAGGAGTTCAAGTCAAAAACATAAACCTAAAACCGCAGTTTTTAAAAGGAGTTTTATAAATAATAAAGCAGAGTGTTTGTGCTGGTGCGATAAACAGAACAGTTTTTGTTTTCCATGCTTAATGTTAGGTGGGAATTTAAAATAATTAAGACCACAAAATCGGTGATTTGTAGAGAAGTGTGTGATATTATATTATCTCAAGGATTTGGACAATCAGGATTTCAGATCGCAGATCACCTATCAGATAGTAATGAACTGTTTTTTAAATTTAAATGAGTGCTTTTTTCGAGTGTTGTAAATTATTTAAAAAAATATGTGTGCAATAAGGAAGTTGAGTCCATTTTTTTTATTTTTTTTATCAATGTTCGCATTCAAACTTAAATACTGGTATTTTTTTTTTTTTTTTAAAGTTTGTTTTCATAGTTAAATTAATTCTCAAAGTTTAAATTTTATTAAGCCCGCCAAAACGAGCGGAATCCGAGCGGTAAGAGGCGGGGTGTGGTGTGACGTCATTAGAACTGTGAAAACCACGTCGCTTAAGCATTATGTATGGAAAAAAATTTAATTCTTCAACAAGGAATTCCAGTAATTTTTTTACCAATGTTAACCGTCTATTATAATTGATGTTATTAAAAAAAAAAGAAAATTGATTAAGATTTCATAGTTAAATTAATATTTTAAGTTAGAATATTTGCTTTTCACGCCCGATACGGTACTTATACGGTATCGCCGTCGTTACTTGTTGACGTTCCCCGCGCGAATTCAGGACCACCGCGCAGAAAAGTAAAGACCAAAAGTAAAATAACGGTTTACAGCCCAGTTCACTGTGAGACTTTTCTGAGCGGCCGGCGGCCTGAAGTGTATCACATGCCATGTGACATGTATAATAATAAAAACATCTAAGTTATGCAATAAACAACATATTATTATAAAGCACTATACGAATATGTATCTTTAGAAATCCATTTCATATAATAATAATAACAAATACGTACATATATTTGACAAACCCAAATAAACCTTTGGCCTATACACCTCTCTCATCTAAATCGATCATCTCTCATGTAATAGAAAGAGATGCACCATAGGTGTTCCGTTGTACGTACAAGTCACGACACATGTGACGACAGAATTCTTTCGACCAATCGTGGAGCGTATACAGTGTATTGCTATTGAATGCTTTTTCAAGAACGTTTAACTAATTCTAAGAATAATAATATAGAAATATATTTATATATTTAGAATCGATATTTTTTGATCTACATGAACATATTTTTTATAAGTCAAAATATTTTTCACTCAACTTCCTTATTTATAGACATATGAATATTAGTAGACCTGCCCTAAGTGATTAAAAGCGTATTATCCCCACTCCCCATACCGGTTCCATTGGAGCCGGCTGTGCTCGCGTATGGCCTCAAGTGAAATTTGAAAACGTGTCGTCATCATTCTTGTGCGAACTATGGTCGAGGCATCATCGGTTCATTTTACGAAATAACACGGCAAAATGTTGACTTGTACTATGAAAACTTGTAAAAATAGATGTGAAAAAGAGAATAAACCCAATTGTCGTATTACATTCCATATATAAGCATTATTTTACTTTATTTTAAGCATATTCACATCGTATAATATGAATCAGTTGTTACTATCACATCGAGAAACGTCTGGACGCGAAACAAAAAGCTGGTTGGTTGCTGGGAAGTAAATAATGAACATTTATAAAAGTGTCTTAACTAAATACTAAACGAAATATTCGACTCTGAAAATAGAATCGAATTTTTTTGCCGAATTTGGACTTCGCAAATTTGTTCATAACGTGGCGAGTAATTTGCGCTCCCATGTAAAAATGTCTATTCATTCAAAAGCAGATTTTACTTTTAAGAAGTAAATGGTGATATTATAATGCGAGATGCTTATTTACTGTCAGATTGATTTATTGACGAATCACAGTCAGCTTCACTCCCTTCGTTCTTCAACAGTTGATTTTACCCCTCGCCATTATCTTCTCGTCTATTAATTCCTATGTCTGTGGTACAATTCCTGTTACATCGGTAGAGAGGGAAAGGTATTTTTCTACTTTAGTCAAGATAGACTCGATGCTTTGTAAGTGCTGAGCATTGAAAAAAGCCTTAAAAAAAATCACCGACTTCTTTGCCAGTAGAATGGAGGATCGACCTAATCTACAAATAGGTAGGATTTTTTTCGTTATTAAATTTATTTTCATTACAGTAGGTAGGAATATATTATGTTGAAGATTTTTTGCGACCACCCATTTTTGTGAGCAGCAGCCGCCACTGGATGAAATAATATATGAATCAAGATCTGTGAAGATGAGAAGATAAGAACTTGCGGGATAAACTTATAAAGAATGAAAATAAATAAAGGCACAGTGAAACTTTTATCACTGTTAAATCATGTGGCAAAGTTTAGGGTCTGACTCTCGAAATCGCTTTCACTGAACTTTAAATCTGGTTTGCTCTTTGGTTTATTAAACCTTCCATAGCCGTTGAAGGATAAATACAGGGTGCGCCAGAGAAACTTACTTATTTGAAAAAATTCCCGTCCGTTGAGTTGGGCAGGTAGAGGGGCGGGAGGGGGCGCATCTGGAGGGGGACGTCCCCAAGTTTGTTTCCCATTCTCGTCAGTTGCCATTATGCTATGGTCTAGAGAGCAGCGGGCATGAATTTGCTGCGACAACATTTCCCCAACCGCCTCATCTCTCTCCGAGGCGATCTCCCATGGCCGGCGCGCTCTCCGGATTTGACTCCATGTGATTTTTTTTTATGGGGTTATTTGAAATCCCTTGTTTATGTCGATCGACCACGGACCATAGATCACCTGAAGAACAACATCCGCGATGCTATTGCCAATATTCCGATTGATATGCTGAGAAGAGTGGACGAGAACTTCAAAAAACGACTTGTGTATGCGCGATGAGGGTCGCCAATTAAAAGATGTAATTTTTAAGACAGTATGAAAAAAAACTTGGTACATTGCATTTTCAAATAAAAAAAGAATTACAACAATAACTACAGTGTTTTTGTTTTTATTGAACTTTCAAATAAGTAAGTTTCTCTGGCGCACCCTGTACATACGAGTTTACATAATAAAGAAAATAAATAGGCGAATACTTACATGATAACTCTGTATATTAGGTTCATTATAACTTCGCCAGGATTTTCTTGGTATTACATTAACAGGAACATCGTGAGTTACTTGTCTCGAATGCATCAAGTTTAATGAAGGCTATAATAAAACAACATTTAGGACGGGTTGTTTCGGAGAATTTGAACAATTCATCAAATTTCAACGTTCATTTACGGGTTCTGTGAAAGTCCTATTCAAATTCTGTTACTATATCATTATGGGCTAGTTGCTTGACAGAACTGAAATAAAAACAGAACTTAAAAATATCTTTCACAGAACTTGAAAATTAACTTTGAAATTTGAAGAATTGTTCAAGTTCTCCGAAACAACCCGTCCTTAGTATTATACTGCCCGAGATTGCTACTTAGTATTATACTGCCCTGATGAGGCTACGGTTGTAGCGAAACCCGGTCGGCATTAAGTATTTACCCATAAAAAAATCCCATAAGTGATGTTTACAAAGTTACTGTTTAATTTTAAATTATAATGTCACATCACAAAGTAACCGCTTCATATGAAGAAAAAACAACATTTCATTATTAATTTATTTTTACATTAACCCCACACAGGAAGCCCTGAGGAAAATAATTTCCCTCAGGGCCAATGTCATCTTTTGGGATGCTGTGTGGAGGGCCTTTTATAATGAAAGGAAGGACAAGAAGTTCCGAGAAGGTAAAAGGTATGAGGGTTGTCTAAGGATTGGTGTGACCAGGAGTGACGGACATATAAATATATCTCTCAGAGGTAAAAAGGTCACCAAAACCCCCCTCTCCCGATCTGGCATGCCACGCAACTGAACACACCTCACTAGATGAACCCTGGTACTCCTGCTAAATCCTGTCATCTGTCAAGATGACAGGTCCCATACAAAGAGATGATATTCCGCGGCAGTTCCCCAACTGATCTGACCAATTGAATAATTGGTCTCGAGGAAGATTATAGCGTAGTGTGACACCTCAACATATAATCTTAATAGGTCACTCCCAAATAAGCGTTGATGCGTATAGCGCAATGTGTCTAAGCCTTTAACGAATGTGAAGATGTTAAAGAAACTTCAATTAACCTATGGTGCCAATGTTTGTTTGTTTGTTCAATCAATCACTTTATCCATGATAAAAACATTACAAAATAAAATTTCAATTCGTTTTTAAAAGATACATGAAGGAAAGCAGGCATTTATTCCGCTTCTAACCCTACAGAACCGACAAATAACCATTAATGTATTGTAAATGGTCATTTATCAGAGAAACCTTATCAATAATAAAAATAATTTATACTGCGGTACACCACTACAGCGAAATTCGGCATATATTTAACCTGTAGATTTGTGTGAAATGATTATAAAATTAATAATATTTACCAATTCAATTTCAAGTGTCAGGCATGGAGACTGTTTATTAGTTAATTTTATCTTTACACATTTGGCTGATTGCTTCAGGGATGCTAATGATCTCGCAAAATTGCCTGAAAATTAACAAATAGGAACATATATATATTATTGTAACATTTCTAAACAGTGCAAGGGATTTTTCCCTCTTCGTGTGTCATCTGTGGGTAGAGGTGTTAATCTTTCAAACGACGCCTGGTGCTGTATTAGATGTTAGGTATTATCAGAGCCTTGACTCCTCGGTGCCTTGGCAAGTCGGGGCCTGTTGCCAATTGCACCTTCACAGGGCCAGTCCTGCTCTGATCACCGGCTGCCTATTGCTACTGTAGGGTTTAATAAACAAGAAAATAATATTATTATAATACCTCACTTATTCAATTTTATAACTGACTATCCTGACTTTCCTGGCTACCTTGGAGAGCCGTTTCGCGAGCCGAAATGTAAAAATATTCATTATAATGTACTTAGCAATCATAAATTGAAATTAAAATTGAAAACCTAGAAATCGGAACAGACTTCGTCTAAAATCTCTGTAAATAAATAATACAATAAAATAAATGCTCGGGTTGTCAGCATTGAAATTGAAATTGATTTGATTGAAAAATGTAGGTAAATATTAGAATTAATATTTATGTTAATGTTTATTTAAAAGTAATGGGCAGTGTTGCCAAGTTAGCATATTATATGCTAAATTTGGCATAATTACTCCATGTTTAGCATAACTATTATGCTTTTAGCATATAGCATATTTATTTGGCTTATTTTTACAGAAACATGAAAATAATAAAAACCAATTTTTTAACTAACAAAAATGATATCAATTGAAAAATTGGTGTCTCAATGGAGAAACATAGTTCACATTAAATGGGAATCCTTGACTTCCACTGTAGAGTTTTGGGATGAAGTCATGCAATATAAAGATGCAGCTAATAATGACCCCTTCGGTGATTTATGTCAGTTTGCAATGTCTATTTTAACATTGCCGCATTCAAATGCGGACATTGAACGTGTATTTAGCCAAATGAGTCTGGTCAAAACAAAACTCCGAAATCGTTTGGCGGTGAGAACCCTGAATGCCATTTTGTACGTGAGATTTGGCCTAAAGAGAGCAGGAAAGTGCTGTTGTTCTTACACTGTTCCTGACGAAGTACTACGCTGCATTGGGACCATTTTTATTTATATTTGTTCAAAGGCTGAAACGAATTTAAAGTCCGCATTTAACGGGAACCTTTCAAATGTCAAAAAAAAAAAACTGCACGGTCTGTTCTGCTGCCCCCTGTATTATAGCCACTATTCAGATTTTATAAATAAATATATATTATCAGATAAGCTATCAAGAGGATGATAAAATACCCCCTATTTGACAAAACTGGGGAAGTGTATTACCCCTCTTCAAAACAGGAGTGTTAAGAATGAGAACATTGCAATAAAGAATAAGATGCTAATTTATTAGAATGGCTTACCTGTGCCAAAGCCTAAATATATCTCTCTGTGTGAATCATCAACACCCTCCATGTGATACTCCGAGAAGAAGGAAGACTGGTCCAGGTGGCACCACACATTGGGCGGCGTCTGTCCGCTGGTATTCTCATCGGAAACTATAAAGTACACCTTGTCCTGCGATAGCCTCAACACACAATCCTTGGCAATCTTGGATAATGTCGTCACTATATCTGTTGTGAGAATCAAAACAAGAAAAATTTATTTATTTACATTTAATTGTAAGAAACAAATGGCTCATATAAAACATAACTTTGGGAGGTGATTCTACGTACAAGTAAAAAAGATAAATGCCTTTTTTCAAAATTCCAGCTTTTAGAGGAACTTTTCAGGTAAAAAACGTAAAATTGGTCCGCCGTGTGGGTCTCGCATTATTATTTTGCACTGTTGCCAAACCTACCATCCCGCACCCAAACATTGTTGTTCTGTCAGTCTATTTAATTGCCGCTCTTTGTGTGAATAACTTTTATTTTATTCGCAAAGGATCTGATAATTAATTAAATGTATCTAGCCGTGTTTAACTTTAAAAACTTGATTGTTTTAATCAAAACTTGTTAATGTAGTGTGTGTTAGTGTGCATTTATTAACCCATCGGCATACTAATTTTAATCAAAACTTGTTAATGTAGTGTGTGTTAGTGTGCATTTATTAACCCATCGGCATACTAATTTTAATCAAAACTTGTTAATGTAGTGTGTGTTAGTGTGCATTTATTAACCCATCGGCATACTAATTTTAATCAAAACTTGTTAATGTAGTGTGTGTTAGTGTGCATTTATTAACCCATCGGCATACTAATTTTAATCAAAACTTGTTAATGTAGTGTGTGTTAGTGTGCATTTATTAACCCATCGGCATACTAATTTTAATCAATACTTGTTAATGTAGTGTGTGTTAGTGTGCATTTATTAACCCATCGGCATACTAATTTTAATCAAAACTTGTTAATGTAGTGTGTGTTAGTGTGCATTTATTAACCCATCGGCATACTAATTTTAATCAATACTTGTTAATGTAGTGTGTGTTAGTGTGCATTTATTAACCCATCGGCATACTAATTTTAATCAAAACTTGTTAATGTAGTGTGTGTTAGTGTGCATTTATTAACCCATCGGCATACTAATTTTAATCAATACTTGTTAATGTAGTGTGTGTTAGTGTGCATTTATTAACCCATCGGCATACTAATTTTAATCAAAACTTGTTAATGTAGTGTGTGTTAGTGTGCATTTATTAACCCATCGGCATACTAATTTTAATCAATACTTGTTAATGTAGTGTGTGTTAGTGTGCATTTATTAACCCATCGGCATACTAATTTTAATCAAAACTTGTTAATGTAGTGTGTGTTAGTGTGCATTTATTAACCCATCGGCATACTAATTTTAATCAATACTTGTTAATGTAGTGTGTGTTAGTGTGCATTTATTAACCCATCGGCATACTAATTTTAATCAAAACTTGTTAATGTAGTGTGTGTTAGTGTGCGTTTATTAACCCATCGGCATACTAATTTTAATCAATACTTGTTACTGTAGTGTGTCAATTATATTTGTAATTTTTATTTGTGACATCTGTGCATACTTGAGAAGGATTATTAGTGTGCAGTATTGCACCCCATATTTCCCCAAATTAAACACTTTTTATGCGTTTATATAGATTATAATTTTATTGTGAACTATCTAAATACTCGTTTTGTGGGAAAAGCTTTAGTCGCCCCAATGGGGTGGGCCATATGCCGATCTTGGCCGCAGGTATGCCGATGGGTTGAGACTTACTTGAAAGAACATCTTTATTCAGTGTGTGTTTTCTCCAAGGGCTTGCTTTTAACATTGTGTTTATTTGTGCGTAATTTTTATTACTGTGACAATGTCTGGCTTCACCCACGAAAAACGGGAGGATATTCATTAGGTTTACGGGCTAAATAATTTAAATCGCTCAGTAGAAAGGAGTCCATATCGGAGTGAAGTATTCATGTATTGAGGTATATAGATAGAGTCGTAGGTAGGAAGGGGGGTGTGGCGGCTGTCGATGTCGCCCAAATCCTACCAACCGCGAACAAACTCAACGAACGGAGTCCGCGGTGGCCATCTGCCGTGCCACTGCCCAGAAAATTTGGGTTACCCACAAGCTAACTTCAAGTGCTCCTTGAGTTTTTTAACATTAAAAGCCAATTTACACTACTACCGATTACGGTAAAACCCTGTTTACCGATGAAAAATTATACAATTGCTTTTACTATCTTTTCCAATACGACTTGTATCTCAGCGTGCATATCGGCATTTTGAAGTTATCGCTGGAGACCTGTGCCCGGCGGGCGCTTGTAACTGACTGAAGCCCGTGGTATCTCACAGCGGTTAATGAACCGATGTTTGTGGCCCATAATTCGAACGCCAATGTTGGCTCTATATATATATATATATATATATATATATATAGGTCCCACAACATTTATTGCGTCCGTGCGTAAATCCGTCTTTGGGCGTCCAGCACTTCTAGTTCTTTTTTTTAGATTGTTTTTGTGAATATTGCACTATGTTTTACTCACGATAATCGCTAATATCATATTTTTTTAATATTCATAATAATGCAGGTTTTGATGTTTATTACACTCTCATATATTTCTAGCGTCACGTACATACTCACGTCCGGGTGTATATTTTTTGTATATTGAAGGTTCCTTTTAATATAGGTTTCACGTCCGTTCACTCTAATTTAATTGTTACGTCTGCCGTATATTTCTGACTATTCTAATAAAGGTTTCACGTCCATACTGAATAATATATTCTTGCGTCCGAGTGTATATTATTTGTTTGTTACATGGCGTTTTGAAGGTCGATTTAATTTTTACGTCTTCCGTATATGCGGCCCTTAAGACTCTTGGATTTGTTTTGAGAGTTTCAAAAGGTAAATTTAGGCCGTTGTTATGCCCCTTATATTATTAAACCCCTTAGGATTACATGACTTATTCTGATATGGGAGATATATTTCACCTTAAAAATAATCAATATAAATATTGTTTAGTTTAATTCTTTTATATATCGAGACAAATAGACATCTATAATTTTTGCAATCTTTTCTTTATTTTGAATATCTACTTATGTGAGACTTCTTATCATTTTTACCAATGTATCTTATTTTATTATACGCTTTTGTTGTAACATTTTACTTTTTTTCATGCTATTTTGTTTTCTCTATTGTTTTAATTTTGAAGAATTTATAATAACTGCGATACTCAACTATTAAACTAGAATGTAAACGTCTATTAGGTGTAATAAATAAATTAACAAATAAATAAACAACACAAAATATTTCTTACTTTTCTAGTGAAGTTTTCACGTTCATAGTGAATTAATTAATTAATTACAGCATCTGTGGTTGAGTGATAAGACTCTCGACTCGAAATCCGAAGCCCGTAATCTGACGGTCAAACCCGGCGTGCGCAAATAAATTTTTATTTGTTTGTGTTATTTCACAATTAATACATTAAACATAATATAAAGTGTCTTTGCAGCACGTTCCAGAGTGAAATATACTCTCGGTATCGCCCTGGTGTGTGACCACCATTCCGAATGGAAACGTTATTTCCAAGCTTTTGCCGTGTTTGGTGACCAGATATAAATAGCCAGGTACTTTTCTACATTTCTCTTCCTCATCTTCTTCCCCTCCCCAATACCTTCACCCTAGTACTCAGATTGGGGATGCCACAGTCTCGCTGTTCCAGACGGGAGCGGTTGAGACTCTTGTGCGGTATATAAAAAATATATGTATATATATTTATGTTTTATTTTTTTGACATCCAGAAACACACCAGACCTGACAACAAACTGTCTATTGATAGTGAGAAGTTTGAATGAATATCTTATTGCACCATGTATACAAACGTACCTACTGGGCGCAGGCGTGCGACAATTTTTTTTACAACGATATCCTTAGTAAAAATGTATCATTTCATAACGCGCCAGTTCGTTCCATTGCAGAGGGCGGTCGGACATTTTTAGGTCGGGATATCAATTTACCGTCCACTGTAAACCATCTTACAAAAATGCCCACCCGCGCAAGGCGCTTTTTAGTTCTGAGTGCTAAGTGGCAACGTTGTAAATGAACTGAATGTTGCCAAATCTGGGGTTTTGATTCACCAAGGACTCAAACAATACATAAAAATGTACAAATTCGCCAACGGCCATGGGGACGCAATACTATCGACGAAATGCGTGGACGCAGCACGGCCGTCGTTATGTATACAAAATAATATCTACTCGTGATTGGTCTCGAGGATACAATACCATCGACGCAGAACTTCTGTCGTTACGTATTCAATATAATAATATCTGTTTTTATATTTAACTTAATTAGTTCAACCTCAAATTGCAATATTTTAATTAATGAGTTAAACTTATTAATACCATTAAGTTCAAAATAAAAATATTTTTTTATTTTTATTTCTTAACATCTTTAGTGTTACAATATTTACAACATAATATTAAATAATATTTAAATCACTTTTCTGATAAGTAAGATGCTTGTGCTTAGGAGAGGACAACAATATATTTTTACATATTTATATTGCAAATATTATTACAAAAACTATTAATAGCCTTACAAGAAAATACAATAAAAGTAATAAAAACAGGTTAGTTATAAATAATACCAAGGAATGATAAGCAGAAACATAATATGTGGAGTTTATTAAGCAGAATTGATTTGAAAGTACCTACACGGCACACACGCTCATGTAATCTAGTAAAATAAAAATGCTTGTCTTAGAAGAATATGTTCAACATATGTATAATAACATTCTCTCTGATTCTATTTTCAATGTAACCAAAATAAATATAAAAACTATATTAAAAATGTATTAAACGTGTACCAAACTGCATAAAATGTTATTATATTATGTAATGACATATATTATGTAGTATTACGTTATAATAATCTTCTGTTTTAATAATCTCCTGTTATAATAATCTCCAGTTAAAATAATCTCATGTTATAATAATCTCCCTCTTGAATAACGTTATATTTTTTACAAAATGAAACAATACTATGTTTTAAACCACTTTATATTTATTTTATACAATATTTGGGTTCAATCCAAACCGGTCGACGAAATATAAATAAAAATAAAGTGGTTTAAAACAAAGTATTTGTTTCATTTTGTATAATGTCAAGCCACTAAGTGTTTGCTTTCTTCGATAAATTTAATATTTTTTAGTTCTTGTAAGTATAGTTTTTAAATTTTTACATACATAATAGAATAGAATATTGCGGAAATCTGCAATTGGTTTCTCAGTTAGGTAAATTACACGTGTATAAATGAACCACATTGTACACTGTTGATTTCCCTGAAATAAAATAAATAAATAAATAATTTAAAACAATAAGAAAATTTATTAGGTGGTATTAGAGAATTTTAAATTGTTTTTTTTGTAACTGTCATAATTTTCCTCAGATATATCCAGGAGTAATTTATTGAATAATTTTATACCGTTAAATAAATAATGATGTTTTGCTGTTGTAGTTCGAACTAGTGGTACGGTTAGTCCTCCAATATAAATAATTATTTAGCTTAAAATTAATTATGGAATATTATTTTTATCAAATAAATCTTTATGTAATTGAAGTTCTTAATGTACGAGTATTTTTGTCATAAATTTTTGTGAGAAGGGGAACCGGGAAACCTTGGAAAACATTTATTGTTGGATAGTTATATGGCTTTTTTAAATATAATTATTATTAATATTTTTTGAATTGTCACAAGTGGACGTAGGTATGATTTATACGTACCCCCCCCCCCCCCCCCCCGCAAACCACGATTTCATATTTTAGTAGTGTAGAATGTGCAAGTGCAAAATAAATACCTTTAAGTATTTTTAATGATACAGTATTTCTAAGTCTAAAAAACATAAAGATGAGTTTTCTCATTCTGTCTACTGTGGAGTTTATTTGACTTTTCCATTTGATGTTATTATCGATAATTATTCCAAGATGTTCACAGCCTAAGCACTCTGATCAAGTTTCTGAAGGAATCGCTTGGGTACCTACTGGACTATAAGGGTATAACGAGCTATGTATTCGATACATGCAATTATATTAATTGGCCAATTATTTAGATTCATTAATTGACAAACAGTTTGCGTTACATATTGGTATTTCGTTAACATTGATATCAGTAAATTTTTCTTTAGCATAGACTACAATTCCACTAAGTACTTTTATTTTTGTGATAATTTGTGACTTATTGTTTGTAGTTTGGAATACTTGGTATATTTTTATGTATTGCATGCGAGTGTGCCTCGGATAGTATTAAAAAATCTGGTTGTGGACATAATGTTAAATACATAGGTATACCAGAAGTTCGTCCATGTTTCAAATTATACTCCTTATGTTTAAGTGCAAGATTGTTATTATTATATTGTTCTAGATTTTAGTGCATTCGCTGTATGTTTCACATACGTATTCTTCTATATTTTGATTTTTTGTTGATTTCATTTAAGTTAAAGTTTTCATTGCATTTATGAAGGTGTGATAAAATATATAGTTATAATTCTATGAATATATTAATAATAATCCTCACAATTTGTTTTACGATATTCTTGCTAGATTTCAATTCATATCTTGAGGTTTTTATTTTATTCTATAAGATTTATTTTATATTCAGATAATATTCGGGAACTTATAAATTGTTTGTTTAATTGACAACAATATTTAATTTAAAATAAAACAATAACTTTGTAAACACCACTTTTATTTTTTATACTTTGTGCCGACCGGGTTTCGCTCCCAAAAAAAACGCTTTTTCTTTTAAAAAAAACAACAACGGACGCAATACTACCAACGTAATGCGTAAACGCATCACGATCGTCGTTATGCATTAAAAACTACGCAGGATGCTTCTTAGTTCTTAGTGTCAAGCGGCATCGTTGTAAATTAACCCAACGTTGCCAAATCTGATGATTTACTCAACCAAACGCTCAAATAATTTATAAAAATGTACTCGTGAATGGCCATAGGGACGCAGTATTATCGAAGTAATGCGTGGACGCAGCAAAATCATCGTTATGCATTAAAAACCACGCAAGACGATTCTTAGTTCTGAGTATCAAGCGGCATCGTTGTAAATTAACCAAATGTTGCCAAATCTTATGATTTACTCAACCAAACGCTCAAATAATATTTAACAATGTACTTCGAATGGCCACGAGGACGCAGTACTATCGACGTAATGCGTAGACGCAGCAAGACCGTCGTTATGTATTCATAATAATATTTCAACGTGATCGGCCAGGGGGACGCAATACTATCAAAGTAATGCGTGGATGCAGCATGACCGTCGTTGTATATTCAAAATAATATCTACTCGTGATCGTTCACTGGGACGCAATACTATCGACGTGATGCATGGAAGCATCATGATTGTCATTATGAGTTAAAAATAGTATATTCTCATGAGCGGCTACGGGGACGCAGTACTATCGACGTAATGCGTGGACGCAGCACGACCGTCGTTATGTATATAAAATAATATCTACTCGTAATCGGTCTTGAGGACGCAATACTAACGATGTAATGCGTAGACGCAGCATGATCGTCGTTATGTATCGAAAATTATATTACTTCGTGGACGCGGCAAGATCGTAGAAATGAATAAAAACATACACTGCTCGATATATACATCGTGTAGCGAACCTGTCGGCAAAATGTCAAACGTTCAATATTCGTTTCCAGACATTCTGAGACATTTTTTGCTTCCACAAAAATTTTTGCCATACGATTATACATGGGGTAAGCATCGTTCTGGCCAATTTTGAGGTCAAAATATTGCAGCGTCCGTATATTGGACGCTGTAAGTCGGTGGACGCTGCAATGCTATGGAGTTTTTAGGGGTCGGACGCAACAAATGTAGCGGGATATATATATATATATATATATATATATATATATATATACCTCATTGGTTCTAAGTGGGGGCGGATATAATATGCAGTGTAAAGGGAATACAGAATAAACATAATATAAAATACACCATTAGCCATGATTATTACATATGATGGGATTGAAAGAGAATATCACCAATTTAAGTTAATTATACTGTAAAATCAGTATAAAAACACTCACTTAAAAATTCTCTCATGGGAACAGAGTCCACCATCACAGCACGAAACTTCATATTTGCGAGAATAAATATTAACGACTTTACATTAAAAATACTATTTAAAGTACAAAAATACTATAACGATTTCCTTTATCGCGTTGTTTCATCATCAAAGACGAATTTCAATAAAAATACGAGCTAATGAAACATAGAAACCATTTGACGTTTTGACTGACATTTGCATAAGATTTAAATAGTAAATTATGACGCTTGTGTACTATAAACACTATTTCATAAACAATTACACTTTAACGCTTTCTTTTAATGCATTATATCACCAATATTTACACGAATTTCAATAACACGAGCTAATGAAACACAGAACTACAAGAAAAACACTTTGACGTTTGACATTTGTACAAGATTTCGCGCTCAAAACACCGCATCCCGCGTAAGAAACTCTGCTACAAATTCAATAATTTTAAAATTAAACGATAACGATTCAAAATACAACTTTACCGTAACAAATAGTACATATCACTGTGTTTTGTACGAATTTATTTGTTAGTTGTATGTCATTTCGCTAGATCACACTGCTAAAATTGTAAAAATTCAAACGTACCAAGTTTTCATGAGATTTCCGTGCCCATATGGTGTGAAAAGGTTCGTAGTGTTTTGTGTAGATGTCACTAGTTGCAAGGTTATTTCCCGTATTCTATCACTAGACGGAACCACTTGCTGTCATTAGAACCAAAATAACGTTTTCTATTTTACGATTCCTAGCTGTTTATCTATCCCGCTCTAACACGCGCGTTTCCCTTTTAAAAAAGAGTGAAATAGCAAACACTGCGCACAGTTTGTGCGTTTCTGTGTAAAACGAACTAAAAATGTCAACATTTTTTCGATGATAATAATATATCTGAAATATGGACTTTGCTGCCGTGAAATGCACTAAAATTACAATTGTGACTGTTTATTTGCTTGTGATTAGTTTAATTCGGTGAAATTGAGTGATACTATACTGCTAAATTAGGATGGCGCGGCGAGATGTTACCGAGTGAGTAATCAATATCTTAAACCGTCAAATGGATTTTGAACAAAAATCGTTGGATTCAGATACGAATTTTGTCCGTTATTTAATCAAAACATTATCGGTCATATTTACACCTAGGTCAATACCACAATTACGGCAAATATCTTAAATGAATTCTAGATGTTTTAGCGTATGAGATAATATATCCTTAGGTTTGTTGTGATCATTTGACATGGCCTCTCCCATTCGTGGGTTTTCCACCGATGCACATTTCCTAGATGATAAATATATTCATTCGCTCACCTTTAGTGCATTAAAATCGTTCATAATATGCTGCGTTATGCTATAATCATTCAATTCAATCGCTCAAGTACCTTTTTAAGGCAATATCCTGCATTTTATTTGATTTTGAATGCGGTCGTTCATACAATACTTTCCCTAGGTCATTCCACGTTATCTAAGATTTATCACGTGTTATCATTTTTAGCTTAGAAATTTGATAGAATTATTAGAAACTGACACTTTCAATACATTTTACAGGTTATGTTTTCATAGTCCCTACATTAGATATATTACATAATCCACGAAATGTCCGTTTCTAATCGCTGTACAAACATGTACCTACGTGTGCATTTATATCGATTATATTATTTTCCATGCAAAATTTTAGTAGGTGGCAACAGAACCGTTATTTTAAAATGTGGTTTTATTTGCATACTGGATTTTATTTTGTATTGAAGTCTGTAAACGTTTGCCAAGATTTTGGCAATTGTAAATATTATGCTTGTGGAGTTTAGGTTGAGTATTTTATTTTTAGAATAAAATAAAATATCCCCCAAGCATTTTATTTTAAGCGCCGCGTTCAGCCATCTATGAAGCAAACAAATAAGTTTTATAATATGTGGGGGGGCTTTCAAAAATGGATGTTGTACGTAGGTACTAGGTATCACATCCTAAATGGGGTATTTTCACTGTTTTATTTATTCTCGAACAAAATTACGATAATGAAGGTATTTTTATGTTGACGAATAAATTTTTGACATGTAGCCAGTTTAAACACTATAAAGCCTTTTGAATACTAAAATTCGATCAACATACTCAAATGCAGAGATGTGCTTTATTTCAAATAAATCCATTTCTAATGGAAATGCAAAATGGGTATTTTCCATTTTGCATTTTAAATGCTTTTCTAAAAACCGTTTTGCATTTTGCATTTTAAATGCTTTTCTCAATGCATTTTCCATTTTAAATGCTTTTTTGTAACATTCTTCCTACTATCTCCACTCATCTTTTTTTCATAGGCCCCAAATATCAGTCGGTCCTCAACCTCGCTATGAGAGATAATTTACATTTGTCAAGTTGCTCCCTGGTAGGAGCCCTGGCAATTGAGTGATACCATTACAAAAAATACTGATTTAAATACTGAACATGGGGCCATGACGCTGTAATATTAAATGTTAGATAGCAGTTTCTATGTTTTTACGTTGGCAACATTAGTCCCGCGCAAATTTTTTGTGGTTTCATAATCTGTAGTCGTGGTGAGAGTGGTATATTTATGGTCGTGGTGTTTTTGGATTTACCATCATGTAATATGTTTGTTCTACATTGATGTCCATTATTAAATGACAAAATTGTTTAAAAATTCTATAATTATTTTAATTGTTTGACCTGAGAAACCATTTTGCATTTTCAATCCTTTTGAAAATAGGTATTTTGCATTTGAAATGCTTTTCTAAAAACCATTTTGCATTTTCAAATGGAAAAGTTTTGACCCATTTCCATTTTGCATTTCAAATGGTTTTGGGTACCCATTTTGCACATCTCTGCTCAAATGCAATCCCTTTTTCGCTAAAAACAATAAACAGGCGTAAGTAAGACAATGTGCTGTTTCTCAAAGACATCGCTTTCTGTTTACCTACATAATATACACAAATAGGTAGGAACCCTACACAATGGTGAGTGTGTTGTTTTGGTGAACTGTAATTGCGTGACCTACCGGAGGGGTAGGCAGATGATGAACCGCCTCGCAACTCTGTCTTGTATACCCTCGGCACAGCTTCCCCAAACCGTTTCCCCATCCCCAAATATGTAACTGACCTTAGTAACCTCAGAGCCTCTTTTGTGAAGTTAGTAATACAATAACAATGGTAGCCTTTAACTACTAATTAATTCGTACTTTATGGATTTCTTTTCCTCAAACGATGACCTTTCCGAACAATTAAAATAAATGTATCGTCGCTAGTATCACCACGGCTGCCTGAACTCATTATTATAATAACTAATTACTCGTTTTAATAGCTAGCCCCCGGGAGATCGTCTGTTCAATTAATTGGCCTTATTATTTCTCACCACCTACTAAAATAATGCACCTTTCAACCTGGGATTAAAAATTGGTCAAAACACAAAACCCGTTTTCTAAAACACGCCATTTCTCGCTTATTAGTGTAATTATTTATACCACTTTGAGGTATTTTTTAAAACTTTGACTTCACAGTTATTTTATTCGCTTTTACAGTCACCTCGCTGTTGACTGGCCGACTCTTACCCTTATTTGTATGAAATCTCATGACCCGATTCATTTGAACGCATAAACATGATTCGTTCATCACTCGATTCAAATATATATTTTTCGGATTATGAAATTTAACAGGACACAATCAAGATTCCTCGCGAATCGTTTGTTTTGCATTTTCGTTTTTTTACCGTATAGAAATAATTCGTTCATGACTCAAAAGTTTCACGATCTAAATTATTTATTATTTATTATTATTACACGCCCTAATGGGCTTTTACACACCACAAAGTTTAATAGTAGAGTATCACAGTTATTATGGATTCTACAAAATTAAAACAATAAAGGAAACATAATACAACGAAAAAAGAAAAAATATTAAATGTTACAACAAAAGCATATAATAAAATAAGATACATTAGTAAAAATGATAAGAAGTCTCACATAAATAGATATTCAAAATAAAAATAAAAATATATATATTGCGGAAATTATAGATGTCTATTTGTGTCTCGATCTATAAAAGAATTGAAATAAATAATATTTATATTGATTATATATATCCCCAGAGGTCGCGTGTTGCATGCATCACGGTGAATATTTTCTTTGCAATTCCTTTTACCCTATCAACATGATTCGTTCATGACTCGTGACTCGATTTAAATACTAGTTTTACGCCATCGCGGTATTCGAAAGGACACAATCTGAATTTCAAATCCGAATATTTTTATTTTAGTTTATTAAAAAAACAAGCAGTTAAAAATATTTTATGAAAATGGCATATTTACATGGCACCAGTGAAGTTTACGAATAATATATATCGACTGTGTTTTGGTAAAACCCTTCAAGCCATATTTTTGGGAACTTTACTTTCCAGTGGTTTCATGTGGAGTAATATTTTTTTTGCCGATTATGTACGACTATTATATTTTTTTACACTAACCCCTGCACCGGAGACCATGAGGGAAAAAAAATTTTTATATTTCCTATGAATTTTCCTAAATTATAGGCCTATGTCACCTTTTGGGATGCCGTATCGAAGGTCGGTTTTAAAGAAAGGACGGAGAGGAAGTTCTGGGAAGGTAAAAGGTATGAGGGTTGGGTAGGAATCTAGGGATCAGTGTGTCCAGGAGTGACGGACATATCAATATATCCCTCCCACTGCGGCGCAAGGCGATGGGTCGAGGGACCAGTTGGAGAGGTCAAAGGGTCTCCCCAAACCACCCTCTTCTCAAACCAGCATCTCCCGATCTGGCACGGTAAATTGTTTTCCGTGGCGGCGGTACCCAAACCCGCCTCCCTAATTGATATATCATACGAGAAAAAAATAACGAAAAAATCTTAAGCGATGACTCGATTCAATGCAATTAATTTGATTAAATGATTCGTTCACGACTCAGATTTAATGCAATTCATCCAGCCTCTTCCGATCTGGCACGCCACGCATCTGGTGGGCATTCGTATCCTGAACACACCTCACCCGATGAACCCGGGCACTTCTGCTAAATCATAAAACGTAGCGAACCACTTGGGGTGATCTATGACAGAGGTGTTGGTTATCCAGTAAATTGTTTTCTGGGGCGGCGGTACCCAAACCTGCCTCAAAATTGATATATCATACGAGAAATAATAACAAAAGAATCTGAAGCGATGACTCGATTCAATGCAATTTGACGAAATGATTCGTTTACGACTCGACTCAATGCAATTCATTTGACGAAATGATTCTTTCACGAATCGTTTCAATGCAATTCATTTGACTAAATGATTCGTTTACGACTCGATTCAGTGCAATTCATTTGACGAAATGATTCGTTTACTACTCGATTCAAAGCAATTCATTTGACGAAATGATTCGGTCACGTTTAAAATAAAATAAACATCTCAGCCACCTCTTGTCTGGAGCCCCAAAATACTCCCAAATGGGAGCTACTCCTAGGAACAAGCATCAATGATCCCTTCGGAATCAATACACAGTCGGGGAAAACGCAAAACGCGCGCCCAACATTTGTACACAATTTGTTACATGAGAACGGGTAGTTTCTTTAACTCATTTTTGAATTCAACACCTCGACTATGTGATGCCTTCTGGCCTCCTACAACGTGTATCTTCAAGACCCAGGTTCAATCCTTCCTTTCCTAGAAAACTCTGCACACAGTATCCCCAAAGATGACATTGACCATGAGGGAAATTATTTCTCTCCAGCGTGGAATTATTATTAAAAACAAAAAATTTTTTAGGGAGCTGGTTTAATTTTACGATAAAATATTAATTTTTATTACCAGTTTACAAAGAGCTGTCTGTTTTTTCCTCAAAATACACCGTTTCCCAAATTTCAACTCTTCCCTTTAATTTCGTATTCTCTCCTTACTCGTACAAATGACCAACACGCGTGGGCTTTTGATAATCGTATAATAAAATGGTAATGCAAGACCCCCTGGCCTCACTAGTTAGCATTATTTCGAAGAGTTCGAAGTTTGTATAATTTAGTACCTAACTGGAGCTCCCTGCGTACATCTGCCCTGATGATGGGCTCTGAAACGTGTTCCAAAACGTACGCAAATTACATACAAGGATGCTTACTAATTATGTTTTTTTTAAGGTGCCAATTTTGTTTATATTTTTTAAATAATTTCAAAATTATTCACAAAATAAATAAAAACCACTTTTTCGCTAAAATCGACTGTTTCTAGACTCCGTTTGCCAAGCGATTTTTGTGCCTAATACCTAATTTTTTGGTGATATAAGGCAAACTAAGAATATACACATTTTTAGCTTGTGTATGCCTCTTAAAAATAAATATAAATGTAAGATTTTATTGAAAGTACTGGTTGTAACCCGCCACGTGTTGCTGCGGCTCATTCTGTCTGTGCAGATGATAGGGAAACAATAGCGCGTGTTTCTTTTATGTCCAACAGATGGACCTGTTTAAAAATCATTTTAGTCCAACAGATGGCGCTGTTTTTTTTTAAAAAAAGCTTGTTTTACCCATCACAGGTGACATCTATATAATATATAGGTATATAAACACACTTTTTGAAGTGAAGAACTTTCGGGGATTTGATTTTGAACAAGCGAACATTTGCATTGTTATTTATATCGGTAGACGATAGATAGATAGATATTATAGATTTATGACAGAATTCTTCAAAATTAACTTAGTATAAGGTTACATATTCTGTTTTTTTATTGTTTTATGCTAGAACTACTACAATGACGTTTATATTTACAAGGTTTTATTAATAATTACGTTTTTTAAATAATAATTATTGTAACTTGTCATTACTTATTTATAATAAGTACATTGTAAATGTTCCGAGACACAAACTCGAAGCTTGTTTTACTTTTAGATATTTTCGCTAGATGGCGGTAGTAGTTGTATTTTTGTTCAATATGTAATTCCATGTTTGTTGTTGTATTTTTTTAAATGCTTACTCTTCGAACACGTATAAAACTTTAGCTTGTTCTATTTTTCATAAATACCTACCCCTGACATTCATTACTCTGTGATACAAATATAAAAATATTTATTTACTTATTTGCGTTTAGTTTTGAATGAAGTGATAAAGAATTACGTGTCTTATTCATTTCTATACTAGGTATTTATTTATTTATTTGAGGAACATAAACAGTCTTAGTAATACAATATGCATAAGAGGATAACAAAAAAACAGACCAATTATTAATGTTCACAGATAGATATTCAGAAACATAAAAATAACCTGTAAACTAGAATATTTAATAAAAAATAAAAAAATAAAATTTAAAAAAAAACAGAATAAAGCAGCAAATAAGAAAAATAATAATACGAATGTAAATTCAACAAACGATAAACCTATAATATGCCTACCATAAACAGCAATAAATTAGTGATTATAACTATACTTAAATATACTTAGGTTGGAACGGGAAGGGGGAGGAGAGAGATAAGGAAAAGTTGCCACGCAAGTAATATTAAAATATTAGGTACAATCAATTTAACAGTCGTGAATATGAGTTAGAATGTGATACAATGAAATTCTGTAGTGATAGTAACTAGCAGTGAATATGTCAGCACGAGTGTCTATATTTGCAAATTTATTATTATGGTAGTTACATGTCCTTTGCATAAATTCATTTTGATTGGAATTGGTATTGCATCTATCAATGTAGAAAAGGGTATTTTGTCTGCTGTATCGAATTGGCGCATGGATATGTATTTTGTTCAGCAACTCCGGGCAGTCAACTTTTGAGTTAATAATTTTATACAAGAGCATCTGATCAGCGACAATCCTCCTGTTGAGTAGTTTCGTGATTCGAAAATGTTTCTCGATTTCGTCGTAAGAGTTGTATATGTTAAATGATTTAAAATTGAGGAATTTGAGAAATCGTTACTGAACTCTTTCTAACCTGTTAACATAAACAAATAATAATAATAACAGGTATAATGTATTTCGTATTACCTGCTAGAGTAAGCAGAGATAAACGGACGACTTTTGTTGAGATATCACAAGATGAGTAGTATAGCCTGTTTATTTTATGTGAATATGGCCCAAGAGTCAAGATGTCATACCTGTGGGACTATGGCATCCCACATGAAGGGGGTAGGGAAAATACATGATGGTAAAGAGGAAGATTTGAAATAAAATGGACAATTCAGATCTAGTTATTAACGCGAAAAATTCATTTCACGCAACATTTCGTTTTTGTTTTATGGTCTTTCACCAGGGCAATACTGACAGTACTACCACTCATTATTCAATAATTATTTTTTATATTAGCTGTATCCCGCCACGCGTTGCTGTGGCTCAGTCTGTCTGTGCAGAGAGAAACAATAACGCGTGTTGCGTTTACGTCCAACAGATTACGCTGTTTTTCAAAAAAACATGTTTGTCTAACAGATTGCGCTTTTTTGAAAAAACAGCAAGTTTTTACCTGTCACAGGTGATATAAATTATAAATATAAATTTGATTAAATAAATCCTCTATTTAAAAAAAATATTTTTTTTACCTGTCACATGTGACATCTATAAATACAGGGTGTATCGGCACGTACCCGACAAACTTTAACCAGCTATTCCTTAGCACATTTGGAGTAAAAAATGTTATGGGCACTTTGCTGTCCGGTAACATTTTTTTTAATAAAAAAATTATTTTTCATATTTTCATCAACAATGTTTTATCCTTTGTCAAAGTTTGAAAACCCATCTGGCAATATTTTGTTCGAGTTTAGTTGAATAATGTACGTAGGTACGTACCTACGTTGGCGCGCTTTTACAATCACAACGAAATGGCACGGCACCGTTCGTCTCATTTTTAACTATTATTATTTAGTGTGTACGAAAGAGCGAGGACACTTTTCGACACACTTGCTAATAACAGCTGTTGAACACGAGATTCAATGCAAATGACAGTGACGGAGTGTTGATTTTTTATTTATTTTTTGTTTTTAATGGAAAAAAAATGTTACCGGACAGCAAAGCGCCCATAACATTTTTTACTCCAAATGTGCTGAGGAATAGCTGGTTAAAGTTTGTCGGGTACTTGCCGATACACCCTGTATAATACATATAGGTATAGCACACACACGTATTCGATTGCAACGTTGCGTCAAAATTTCGAAGCAATCGGTGAATCCGTGAAGAACTTGAACAAACGAACATTAACATTTTTATTAATATAGATGATTGGTACTAATTGTAATCCGTGAAAATCACGGGGATATAACTCGACATGTCAAGATGAAATATGAGAAATTTTGTTGCACACAATCAAAAAAAAAAATTACGCATTTCCAAAATATCCAACAAAAATATTTTATAGGAACATTATCGCTTGTCTGGAGTTGAAAAGATTATTTGTGTAATTCACCACTACAGATTGTTATATATTATAATTTAATATTATATATGTTTATAATTTTTATTTTTTACGTAAAATAAACGATTTAACGTTCTTATTCAAAATACTTAACTCTAAATTCGACTGTTGTGAACTCCTGCAACTTATAAACATACATACACCCACAGTAACAACACGACAAAATACAATATTCTACAGCAGCACACATAAGCGTAACTACATTGCCCACTCTCCGATACAACGACTTCACACCATGGGAAATCATTACTTGGGTGATGTTGACATATTCAATACCAACTTGGCAAGTTTTGTGGATCATTTAAAACATTTATTTCAACAATACTCCTAAACAAATCATGTAAACCTACAAATAGCTATAATTTTCTATTTTGTTTCTTGTGTTTGTATGACTTGTTGTATAGCTTTTATCAAATGTAATTGTATTCTTATTTTTTATGTTTCAAAGTATCTGTCAAATTAAAATTATACTCCCAACCATGTAAAAGCCCTCTGGGCGTTAAATAAATAAACAAAATAAAATAAATAAATAAATAAAATAACAGAATTTTAGCCCGAATAAGTATTATAATACATTATATTGTTTAATAATTTAGTTAATTTCCATGACTTGAGATCATTGACATTTACCACCCTATATTAAGTTTTCCCACACTCGTGCGTGTTTTACCCCCAAGTAAAGTATTTAAAATGTTAAATTCAGTATTCCCTTCGTACCCTCATTAAACGAATGCAAAAACAATGAATTTTCGCATTATAAGTGAGGTATTTTGAGCACCTGTCTTATATTGAGTGTTGACCTCCTACTGTAGTAAGACCTTTACGGGAAGAAATTTTAACATGTCGTGTCGTGTAGGTAGGTACCTATTTACCACAAATGTATAAATTCGTTTTTTTTTCTTTTCAGCGTTCCTCTCCCCAACTCATTGGAGTGATAAATACAGGGTTTTCCAATAAGAGGTGTTATTTTGATATTCAATCGTAAAAGATCAATGGTTTCGTCGCTTGTGTGGCACGTGGCGCCGTCTTGTTGAAAGTAAACGTTGTCCAGATCAATACCATCCAATTCCGGCCATAAAAAATCATTAATCATCTCTCGATAGCGCAATCCATTCACCGTAACTATTGCTCCAGCCTCATTTTCGAAAAAGTAAGGTCCAATCACTCCGCCGGACCATAAACCGCACCAAACAGTCACACGTTGACGATAGAGAGGCTTTTCAACAATAACTCTTGGGTTTTCCGAGCCCCAAATGCGACAATTTTGCTTGTTGACGAAGCCACCGTGGTGGAAATGGGCCTCATCACTCAAGATGATTTGCATTTGATTCACTCAACTGAAATTTAATAATTTCAATGCTTTGTTGAAGCGTGTATCGTTCCATTTTTATTAATGGCGTAGTTTCTACTTGTCAAATGCCAAAAAATGACAGCTTCAAAAGTAACATCTACCGAAATAGCGGGATATTCAAAATAACACCTCTTATTGGAAAACCTTGTACTATAAATAGTATTGCCTTGGTGAAGAAACCACCCTTTTACAATCGAAAAATGTTGCATTAAATATCTTTAGCCGTGTTTTGTGACCAGATCTATAATAGCCAGGTATTTCCCGACCTTTATCTTACCATTCCCCACTACTTTCAGCCTCACAATATACCCAAATTGGGGTTGCTATAGTCCATATAGTCCTAAAGACAACACCGGCAAGGAAGGGTTAAAAAAAGTTTTCTACTTTATGGTTTTGTTCGAAAAAATTTCATACGTCGAAAGCGAATTAGATCGTATGAAAATCTATGATTTAACCTACATTTAGTCTTTTCCCTCTTTCATTTTGATGTATTCTTCTGCTTCCAGGGAAGAGGGGCCCAAGTCATACCTGCAGCACAAGAGGGAAATGATAAAAGCGGTGCAAGTGATGAGGAGGGCCAATTTCCGCAGCCTGCTGGAAGCTAAAGCCAGGTTAGTTCTTCTCGTGTTTAGTATTATTTATGTTACATTTTATTTCAGCACTACTTAATTTTTCTCTACGGTCTAAAAAAAATTAAATTTCAGTGCCCGTGTTAAAAACCGGAATAAACCGGAACGCCGCTCCGGTTTATTTTTAGGGCGGTTATGGCAACATTGCAGTGACACTTGTCAAACATTGCATTGTTGGAAATGTGCACTTGGATACACTTGACGAAATAATAAACAATTACAATTCATAATTTCGTATTCGAAGGTCGAATTCCACGAAAAATTCTCAGTACTATTCCAAAGGGGACGTCCGGTGGAGAGCTCCGGCTTCATACTTAGTTAGGAGAAACGGTTCCATGATGTTTGATCAAAATTAAAATTCAACACACCTTTAAAAAGTGATATAGAGTCATTAAAAGTAATGAAACAAAAACTAGGTTTAATAGTTACCTATGTAACCTATTTAACCCAGTTTTTCTTTCATCACTTTTCATGACTTTGTACCACTTTTTGTAGGTGTGTTGAATTGTCATTTTGATGATGTACCCGATTACCAGGAGAAACGAGTGCGGAAGCTGTAACTGGGGCAACTATGGACCGAGGCCGCTGAAGTTACGCAGTATAGGGACGCCTGGAGAAGGAAGCTATTAGCCAAAAATGTGTATATTCTTGGTATACCTTATATTGTGGGTAATAGGCATTAAAATCGCTTGACAAACGGAGTCTAGAAACGTTCGATTTCAAGCACAAAACTGGTTTTTATTTATTTTGTAAATAATTTTATAACAAAGCAAAAAAGTTAATCAAGTGAAACTGTCACAGAAAATCTTAGCTATAATACTGTATTTTTTTTAAGTTGTTTATTTTACGCGTTCATAAAATTCTATTGAAAAAATATTTTTTTTAGTAGTTTACATTTATATTTTTTATTGAGTAATTTATCATTTTATTTTTGTTTTACTCAAGCCAAACGATACAAAAACCTTCAATTTATTTAAAGCATAATTTTTGGTATTCATAATGTACACCAATTCGTTATAAAGGTTAATCAAAATAGTGATTTAGCATTGAGCTTCGCCTTAATGCGATGGGCCCCCGATCCGAATACTTCAAGGGGATGTATGTATGTAATTTCGTGTTACCTCTTTGTAAAAACAATATTATCACCTTGTTGAAAGATCAACATAGTAATTATCAATATAGTTTTAGCTATTTTATTGACCAGATCTAAATAGCCAGGTTCTCTTATTCCCCTCTCCAATATCCATCCGCTTTGCAACCTTCCCTCATAGGATTGATGGTCTCTGCAATTTGGTCGTAGCTCGGCGAAAGTCGACTCGCTTCCATGTTTTTTTCAAATGTGAATCCGTACAAGAGTCCCAAGTGCTCCCAACCGCTGGAGCCAGTGAGACTATAGCATCCCCAATTGGGTATATTGTGAGACTCAAGGTAGTATGGAGGGAAGGAGATAGGAAAGAGGAGGCTGGGTAAGTATCTGGCTATTCAGATTTGGTCATCAAACACACCAAAATCATTTCAAGCAACGTTTCAATTCTGAATAGTGGTCTTACAACAGGGCGACGCTGAGAGTTGGGACCTTCTACTTTAGAACCAACCGAATAAACTGTATATTATTTTTAATTTGTAAATTTTTAAATAAAAAAAATAATCCAATTCAATTTACTTACGCACGCCGGCATTTGAACACGCGACCTCCGGCTTGCTAGTCGAGCGCCTTACTCCTCAGCCACGGAGGCGATATATCCTTTTGTTTCTATTATCTGTGTGTGCATAAGTTCCACTAACTCTCGACGTTCTTTCAGCAGTGCTTAGAAAAATCTGATGATAAAATCTACATTTGATTCATAAACTTTTTACCAAAGCCCTAACATAATTTTTCCTTTGTTATTAGTTCGATACGATTCCACCATGAAATCATCCCCTCTTTATAAAAAAAATATTCAAATTTAACCGTAATCTTATACTGGTTTTAGGGTTATTTTTGCATGTATCTTTTAAAATAATAATAGGGTTTAGTGAACCTTTGTTTACAAATTTTGTGCAAATTTAACCCTTATCCTTTCCTATTTTAAGGGCGACTTTTAAATGTAGCTTTTTAAACAATTTGAAAGGTTTTTAGTAAAGCCTTCCAACCGTAACATCCCTTCTATTGTTATTTTTTCTTTTCTTTCAAATTAATGTTTACTTGGATTAAATTTATAGGATGGTTTATATTTCCGACAGAATGAAATAAATTCGCACAAATCTTTGATAAATTACGTCTTTGAATTTTTGTGGATTAAATTTTATGGGGGTGTTTTGAAACTTTTAGAAAAATAAAATCCTGGGATGTGAAGGCCACCTAAATATACCATACGCGGTCCTGTAAGCATGTAATCTGTTTCGTAAAGCAACTAAAACTCAATGGTGAAATATTTTTAGTTCGTAACTTTTTTCAACCATGATTTATGAAACTTTGAAAGCATCCATTTAAGTTTCGCGAAATAAAAAAGACGCGATAAGATTGACCGGTTAGTTCAGCGATTTCCAACGGGCGGTACCCCCCCCCCCTCACCGATGGGGGCGTTGGTGAGTTCCAGGGGGGTGGGCGGTGTTGGCCTCGATGACAAATGGGGGGCGGTGAAAAGCTGATGGTCAAAGAAATATAAAATATTCTAATGAAATCAACTAAGTCGTTGATATACCATTGCAAGTATTCACAATATATTTTTTTTATTACTCGTGTATAAATTTTATGTTTTAATGTTGTTTTCAATTTTTAAAAAAATACGAAAATCTGCCCTCTTCAACCATTGAATGCCGAAAATATGGCTTGTGCATTGATGGAGATGTAATCTAGTAGAGAATATACACCCGCCACGCCTGAGTTAAAACAATAATTACCACGTTACCACAGACATATGAATATATAGACTAGAAATTAAAGGTGAGGGGTAAAATCTACTGTTGAAGAACGAAGGGGGTAAAGCTGACTGTGATTCGTCAATAAATCAATCTGACAGTATTTAGGCATCTCGCATTATAATATCACCATTTAGTTCTTAAAAGTAAAATCTGCTTTTGAATGAATAGACATTTTTACATGGGAGCGCAAATTACTCGCCACATTATGAACAAATTTGCGAAGTCCAAATTCGGCAAAAAAAAAACTTCTATTTTCAGAGTCGAATATTTTGTTTACGTATTTAGTTAAGACACTTTTATAAGTGTTCATAATTTACTTTCCAGTAACAACGATGCGCACACTTGAGAATCGCTACATTCGACCAGATGTATCTCGATGTGATAGTATATGTTTCTACAACTGATTCATATTATACGATCTGAATAAGCTTAAAATGATGCTTACATATGGAATGTAATACGACAATTGGGTTTATTCTCTTTTTCACATCTATTTTTACAAGTTTTCATATCACAAGCCACTATTTTGCCGTGTTATTTCATAAAATGCCTCGACCATAGCTCGACGCTAGTTCGAACAAAAATGATGACGTCACATTCTTAAGATTCACGGGAAGCCATACGCGAGCCCAGCCGGCTCCAATGGAACCGGTATGGGGAGTGGGGAATAATACGCTTTTAATCACTTAGGGCAGGTCTACTAATATTCATATATTATGTCTATGCACGTCACTAACCGGTTGGTGGTGGTGATATTGCAAAACTTTAAAAACGCGATGACTTTCAAAAAACTTCAGATTTTTTCACCGGTGCTTTTTTCGCCTTGTAATAATTTTTTTAATCGTGAGGAGGGGTGGGGGCGTTGTAAAAAAATATACTTGAAAATTGGGTAGTGAGTCGGATAAGTTTGGAAACCTCTGGGTTGGTTGGTCGAGCGGTCCAAAATCTCTGGTTCCCACTTCCCACCAGGCACCGCGAGTTCAATCCTCTTCTAGCTAAGTCCTGCATCATCGCACAAGCAACGTTTTCCGCCGGTATTAATTGTAGTAGTAGGAATTCAAATATATTCGGGTAGTATCATTTTTTTTTCATTCTAAAGACCCGCTAAACTGATGCAGTTTGTCAGCATGTCAATTCCACAATAATAATCATAACACTAAAGCACACATATAACGAGATACCACAATTAATAAAATTTATGGAACTGCAAAACAAAAGTACCTGCTCTCCTTTCATGTTTTATATTAGAAAGATAAATTATTTTCCGATGCCGAATTATTAAAAAAAAAGTTAAATTCCCTGATTAATGGCAGTCCGGGTGGAACTGACAGACGAAGGATAAAAGTAGACTGAATACTGTAGAAATGAGATCCCTGAGACGTAAATGTGGAAAAACCACGTATGCCCGTGTGAAAAATGTGTAGGTGTGCCAAGATCGAGTTGTTTGGCGATCCATCCTCGCTGCCTACCCCTGCGAGGAAACGGCTTTATGGCTAGTTAGTCTAAATTCTCTGACTTTTTGTTTGCGTTTAAATACGTGAAACAGTTCCGGTCGGTGCCCTGTGATGTGTTGATTGGTCCTTTAATTACTGTTACTAAAATGACTCCACGAGGGATAGTTACGTTTTTTTTAAACTTTAAGTAGCAACATTAATCTTGTTTTAAAATTATTTCCAGTGCGTCTTGGGAAATCCTTACTTGCAAATTGAATTATAATTTTTTAGGTGAACTTCCAAGGACTTACTTGCGTAATATTGAATGCATTCCCACGTTACTCGCTAAATATTATAGAATTGCATCTGCAGCCAGTAATAAAACATTCCAGTGGTGTAGTTCGATACATGAATCGATTAATTTGATTCGATTCATTGAACGAATAAAAACGATACGTTATTCGTGAGTCGTTTCCTTTTCACTCTTCACCAAAAATCTATGAATTTTTCAAAACCTTACAGATGTTTATCGATTCATTCGATTCAGTTCGTTCAATTAAAGTCAAGTATTCACATTTTTTAATCATTAATCTTCATGCTGAAGTTTAGCGATGAATTCACTTGGCGTGGTTCAAATTTTTTTCAAAAACGTCTTATTTGTTGCTTCCTATATAACATACACGGGTTCTATTCTTTCCAGTATTTTCTAAAAGTTTTGCTGAAATTCGACTAACGAATAAACCGAACCACTTGATTCGGTGTTTTCGATCAAATTCAAGCCTTACAACAATTTGATTCCTTGGGGTCAGTTGAATGCCTCCTTTTTTTAACTCCAGTTTGATATGATGCCTAGTCAAATATCTTATTCAAGGATTCCTGGAGACGTATGCGCTTTGGGTAACGATATTGCTGATTTCAATGCAATCATAAATAGTAAACCACATTCCCCTATCTGACATTTTTTCCATCCTCATAGATCCCACAATATTTGCTACATTGCTCGTCAATCCAATCAATGCTATGCCTTAATACAAAGGACTATCCCATTTTCCCAAAAAAGTAATTTCCTCACTTACTCAAATGAGAATTGGACATTGTTTCTTTCTTACTCGCCTTTATAAAATGCACTACTTCTATACCCAGATTGTACATTATGTGGTCTAGAAGTGGGAACTTTAGATCACATATTTTTTGGTTGTAAAAACAAATCTAAACAAATATCCCCTCTTCTACGAAGCCTTATTTAAAATTCCTCCCCTCTATTCTACATCTCATGTCTGAACTTGACTCTAATCTTCCATATAATTCAGCAATGGCCCATCTAAACAATATTAATATATAAATTCACATTCCCTCTCTCCGTAATTTTAACTGATGGCTTAGAACACCCTTGAAGGGCGAAAACCAGAATCGTTGGATAAAAAAAAGATTCAATATTTTGAATTCGACTAATGGATGATCTTGGTTCATTTCGTTTCAAGTCGAGGTCCTGAAGGATTCGTTCAAATGCGAATATCATTACTGGTGCACGCAAATATACATTAAATTACTACCCACGTTCATTTATAACAAAGACGTCCGATCATTCGTTCATCCCAGCCTCTGAAGTAAACATTTGCAACTTGTTTCATAAAAGGTGCGTCTGTAAAAATTGCATGTAAATGAGGTGTTTGGACGATTTACTACTTAGCAAGTCTGCAAATGTCTGGTTATCCTACGAGAAACTGCAAAGATTTTAGGCTTCCTAAGACACATTTATCGGCAACACAAAACAATATTTAATATAAAGTTCTCAAAATGTTTAATAAACTCCCTTTAAATGTTAAGGAAGTCAAAAGTCTTGCAGTTTTTCATTCGTTGTGTTTCAATGTTGTGAAGTCCAAATATCAGTACATAGGTAACAGCATATTTGTATAGTAGTTTTAGAATAGATTTATACTAGATATAAAATGTTAAATTTTATAAATAAATTAAATATATTTTTTTAAAGTGGGTTCAGTGTTCATTTATGAACGATTGGGTAGATAGGTAAGTTATTTTGAAGGAGAGTATATCGACATTGAAACAAAGTTTTTGGTTCCTTTGGAAGTAATTCGTATTTTAAATCATTATCCAAGGTGGAAACTACCTCTAGGTATCACTATGGTTAAAAATCACTGCAACTCTTTTAGAATGGACAGATATCTTTGATTTTTTTCTAGGTTTCAATAGCAAAGTTCTCCCGACCAACCCCCTACCCTTCCCCCCGATTATTCTCTTATTTCATATTTATTTGCATTTACCAATATTGGGGTTGTCACAGTCACACTGTATTTTGGCAATTGGGACACTATTTTTACGTCACATTTAAAAAAAATGTCTACTGTAATCGTGTTTAAAAATGTTGTCAGCCATGCAAGCTGATAATTTGAGATTGATTCCAACATTTTACTTTTTATCAAGGTGAATTTCTCGACTAAAATTGCCTTTGAAAATAACTCTTTAAGGGAAACGATCAGAAAACGATCTTAAAGGTAATACTAAAAAAAGATTGACTGACTGATACAGACCAAATATTCAACAGCTGTGACGTATTAGATATACGCCAATTATACGTTAAAACACTACTAAACTACATATTTGACAAAAAAATAAATTTCAACATACACAAAATAACACTAACAGACCAGTTAGACAAGCGTACAAAGAAAACATAAAAACTCCGACAGTAAATTCAAGCTTTGACCTTTTTTTTTAACCAATACCATGCTATAAAAGCTTTCAACAGTGTAAAACTTGAAATTAAAATTGAGGAAAATAAAAATAAATTCACACACAAAATTACAAAATGGATTAAAGAACAAAAAATATAATATTACCAAAATGTCATAGCATAAAATAAAAATAAAACCTACACGTAACACACAAAACCAATATAAACACACATCACTCACAAACATACAAGATTATATTTTAAATGTATTATTTACTCTTTATATTTATTATGTAGATTATATTTTCATATTATAAAATGAAGGCCTCAGCACGGGCAAGTCACCCAGTGAGGCCAACATTACTGGAAAACTTTGAAATGTAAAAAATATTGTACCAAATAAAAAAAAAATAAAACAATTTAAATTAAATGAATTTGATAGAGTCGTCTATTCATTCTTTTTTGATCGGGCCATTATTTTGCATTCAATGTACCCATTCACATAACAACCATCTGCATTGTATCAGCCATAAGCGTGATAATATTATGTAAAATGTACGTAAAAATAATCATTTCATATTTATCGATAGATATTTACGTCTTCTATTTGATGTATCCCTTTTGATATTGTTTCGGCAATCGTATCATTTGCTTACCAATTAATGTTCTGAATGTGGATTGGCTTACATCTGCTTAATGAACATGTGTGTTATTTTTAAGCATGTGTTTGTGCTTAGTTGAAGGGGGACATTATTAACCATGGGCGTATCGTGAAATATAAAAATAAGTACTTAAGTAACTTATAAATAACATTGAACAATTATTTTTTTTTCGATTAAATCCTTAATTTTGATTTTCTTCCGTGGGATGATAATACAGTTTTATAATAAGATGCAATTTTGATCAATTTCAAACAGGCGAGTGAGTACAAGAAACAAGGTTTATTTATTTTTTGTGCCCTTAAAAACGCTTTTACATAAAGGTGATACAAGAAATCGTAGGTATAAAGTCAACTTTGGTTAAATTAATTTAAATGTGTCTTGTGACGTCACATACAGCACAATTTATTCATAATTCTAATGGCCGTGCTGCAGTATTGTCGCGCATGTACCGTAATGTCACACGCCTTTCGGCCGGCCGCAAATATCAAGAAGATACAATTTTTTAGTTTTTTTATTCATTTTGTGTTTAATTCGTAGAACTCCATTTAATTTTTTTTTTAATTTAATTAAAATCAAATTTAATAATATAATCATTAAGTTCTGCAAGTATTTTTTGAAAAAAAAAATGAAAAAATTTGGCAGCTCGTTCTTATTAAGAGGAAGCTACAAGCCAAAAATGTGTATATTCTTGGTATACCTTATAATGTAGGTAATAGGCATTAAAATCGCTTGACAAACGGAGTCTAAAAACGTTCGATTTCAAGCACAAAACTGGTTTTTATTTATTTTGTAAATTATTTTATAAGAAAGCAAAAAAGTTAATAAACTGAAACTGTCATAGATAATCTTGGCTATTATACTGTATTTTTTAAAGTTGTTTATATTAGTTGTTCATACATTTCTATTAAAAAAAATATTTTTTAGTAGTTTACATTTATATTTTTTATTGAGTAATTTATTTTTTTATTTGTAATCTACTCAAGCAAAACGATAGGAAAACTTCAATTTATCTAAAGCATATTTTTCTGTATTCATAATGTACACCAATTCGTTATAAAGATTAATCAAAATAGTGATTTAGCATTAAGCTTCGCCTTAATTCAAATCTTGGAAGCGGAAATTAACTCACTCCCCGACATCCTATCGAGCTGGAACTCGGCAGGATAGACTCGTCTTCGATAATGACAATGTATTATATCAATCACGGCATTTGATGGCAATCATGTACACACACGCGTATATATGCGCATTTCTGTGAAATCGGATGACATTATAGCAGTTAATATTCCAAATAAATCTCGGTCTCACCTGATCGGCATTTGGCGAGGTCGGTAGAGCTGTAGACTCCGGTTCCTGGGTAGGAAGGTTCAATCGTCCGTCAAACCAAACAAAATGGTATATTGTTATTGACAAAACTATGTTTTTACGGCTTAATATTTTCAAAAAGAATTTCGTTCTATTGAAAAAATGGCTGAATTAACTTAATAATTGTAAAATTTAAAAATATATATTTTTATTATTTATATAAGTCATACTTGTTTATCTGTCCGTATTTGTTGTAATATTACTGGGTGTAACGTGTTCCATTACACGGAAATGAACTGTAAATCAAATCCACAAGAAATACGACAATGTAAAGCTCATTCAATTGGGTTTGAAAAATCACGGGAAATGTGGAATGATGGAAACAGCCTACCTTGAATTCCCATGAATCCGGCAATAAGGCTCTCGACGAACTTGCACTGTTCACATGGTGAAATTTCCTCCAAAACGAGATAATCGTTAATGATTTTGGTATTTGCAAACAGAGCACAAAGCATGTGAATATACGACGAGGACACGACGATTACACCTTCTTGCTACACGACACGAATTCGAATGCTGTACTTGCGACAATTTACAATGCAACAAATCCATCTTATTCTTTCCAATGTGGGTAAGGCTGTTTTTAGAGAAGCAAAAACTGTTTCAATACTAAACAGTGGGTGTTAATTTTACGTAGGATGGGTTGTTTCATAGAAATGAAGAATTCATCAAATTTCAACGTTTGTTTTCGGGTTCCGTGAAAGTCCTATTCAAGTTCTGTTATTGTATCATTGTAGGCCGGTTACTTGATAGAGCTGAAATAAAAACAGAATTTCAAGATAACTTTCACAGAACTTGAAAATTAATTTTTAAATTTGATGAATTGTTCCTATTCTCTGAAACAACTTGTCTTTAGATTATCACAATAATTCTTCTTGATTATTCAATAAATTGTAAATTTTTATATACATCAGCTTTATCACAAACAATTCTTCAAAAGACACCGTACAAAATGAAGTGGCGTCAAGCTTCAATCCATTTTAGTTGTCACTTATAATAGTTACACAAATCTAAGTGTTGACTGGAGCCACTGGGGTCCCACGCAAATCACAAAGCTATGCGTAGGCCTTACTAAAACACTTTTCTACAAATAACACAACAATGTATGCCCATTGCCCACTCGGGCAAACACTGTGCGGGCATACTCAACGATTTAATAGTGTTTACCTTACGATTAGTATCGTGTCCCATTTGCACGTCCCACGTACCGCCACTGCTCTTTGATGGCTCTCCTCCGCCAAGCCACTGGTATCATAACAATGATTGTAGCATCAGTGGCGCGTCGCTTTCGGTCACTTATTTGATTCTCTTTTTAATTGTGTTGAATTGGTCAAATCTAGGTCAATTAAATTACGGAATTGATTATTGTAGGTTCTTAATTCATATGGGCCTATGTACCTACTGCATAATAATTTTACAAACCAATATTTATCATGTTATCGTAAAGCAGGTAACATTTTGAGCGGTAAGTCTTGCGTCTTTCTTTTTGTCCCTTAATTTCTAGGTCAAAGAAATTGTTTTCAGCCAGCATCTTCGTTTCTATCGTGAACTATGGAGCTTTAGAATATATATTATTTTTCATTTGATTAATAAGGAAAGGGTAGTGCGATGCCGGCTATTAATAATACTTAAATATTTTTTATACCGCCATTATTGTGAAATTTTAAGTACTTTCGGTTCATATTAAATATTATAGCCGAACAATTCTCTACAATGTTGATATTCTGCTTAAACAGAGATGAAAACATTCCAATTATTTTAGAAAGTCGGTGGAGTACCTCACTTTCTCTTGAAAAGTTTTTATTTCTTTAATATAACTGCTAAAGCAATAAATAAGATTATTTCTAAAATATGAAGTTTGACAACCATAAATACGGACATTGCACTATTTTCACATAAAATAGGTGAAAACTTTATGGACACCCTGTTGAAGTTGAACGTGATTGTAATAAATAAATCCTAGGACTAGGGTGGGCTGGTCACAGATTCTATGAATCTATAATTCCATTAGTTCGCCGGATACGGCTCATCCTTCAAAGCCTCTGTTCATCCTTCTGTTTTATTTGAATTAAAAAAATGGCGTCGGTATTTCCGCTCCGTTCAGGGCGCCTACACTGCTTCCAGACCCTTGCCCTCGAGTCCTGATTCCTTAGTCCCTGGGAGATGTCTAAACTTGTGTCTAGTCTTGCAACTCTGCGTTTACGAGCCTCGTCTTCATTGTTCGTGGTGTAATGCTTAGCGTGCGTTGATGTTGTGTTTAATAAACAGCAGGAAATTTTAATTACTTAAACATTTAATTTGACTGTACACATTGAAAGTAATTTTTTTTAAATCATGATATGCAATCAATAGGCAACACGTTTTATGTGTTTTAATCAATGTATTCATACGTTGTGAGTACAATACATGCAAAAGAAAAAAAATATACGTTTTTCCATAAGTGTTTGTTATTGATAAATTTAATAACACAATTCAGAAATAAAACCATATCACCATAACAATGACAAATATACCAGCACCGATCGCATAGACTGTCAGTTTTTTTTAAATTAAGTAATTTCCGACTTGTCTTGAGAGCGCGATACCAACTGTGGTCGTCTGTGGTTGAGATTTTAAAACAATTTTTGCTGTGGACGTAGATAGATATGTAGCGCCTAATTTGAATGGACCTGTACAAAAAGGGAGTTTATTTTGATAACATCTTATAATAATACATATACATCAATGTTGGTATCAGCGAATTCAGTAATCTGGTTCAACATTAAGCTCTAGAAATAATTTTTTTTTTAAATTTTTTTTTCTGGGTAGGTTTGAGTAGTGGTCATTTTCGTATAATGATCTCCATTTTATAACTGGGAAGGATTGCTTTGAAAATTAAAATGTGTCTAATATTTATTAGTCTTTATTTCTTCTCATTGGTCCAACAGTCCAATCGAGTACTCGCGATTGTTTTCAAAAGCCCCCTACTCGCCATCCGATTTGCAGGCCAGCATGTTGGGGTTCTGCAAATTGAATCGTGCGTAGGCAAAATTGCCAGCCGATTTATTATTATTCCCTCTGTCGTGCCGTGGGAATAATAATAATTCGGTTGACGGTTCAACAAATCGAATGGGGCTTAAAGAAAGTACCGACAGGTACGATTGCTATAATTTAAACCAACTAGACATAATTTTCAAGGACAATATAGAGAGAAAATTCACCACATAATCTTTTGGGTTTGAGTTCAGGTTCGTGTGTGTATTCTGTATAATGTAGATTATTTTTGTTATCTCAGGTCTCTTGAAAACTATGCCCTGGTATAAATGACCTTTCTACTAAATACTACTTTATTTTGTTATTTCCTTCACCTCCTCATACATTGAAATTTAGAACGTTGAGTATTTTTTTATTATTCCGAGTATTCCGAGCTTCCATCTTTACAACACCTGCGTGAAATAGTATCGTATGTTGTATACATCTTTGTATACAATTCGACAATAAAAATTACATAAATTAACATAGATTTTTCTGTTTCAAATTTCGTTTGGGAATCGCTTATATTGTCTTGAGTGATTAAATACTACAATTTGAGTTCTACTCATAAAGTTATTAAAAGAACCATTCTAGGCTTGTAGAAAAGTCAACAGATGTCGCACAATTAAATAAAAGTGGACATATTTATCCAAGACTCTATCTAGATTGCAATAAGTTCGGAAAGAATTTTGCAATCATACATAAATATAGCAGCCAGTAAAAATATGCGTTTAGAAAATTAAGATACTGTCGAATTAGCTCAGTGGTAGAGCAAAGCCCCGGCAAGGCTGTGGTTCTGGATTTAATTCCTAGATGCGACTGAATGTTTTTCTATTTAAAATTTGCGTTTGAGTGTCGCTAATATTGGCCAATGCTACGTATACATACGCGAGCCGAACTGCCGAACTGAACCTCAACTTATGCAAAGGAACAAAGCAACCGCTAAGGGCGCGTAATTCGTGGCTCGGTTCGCGTTCAGGTTCGCAAATGTATACTTACCATTAAATGAATAAATTTTGGTTTAAAAATATTGTTATTATGTTTGAAAAGCTTGTCGATGGTGTGTGGACTTTTTGGAGTTTTCTAGCTGAACTCGTTTTACATTGACACTAATGCTAGGTTCCCATTTACCATAAAATAGATTATGTGAAATCCCAGCCTTAAGCCAGGACAATTTCATCGAATTTCAAAGGTAATATTCAAGTTCTGCGAAAGTTCTATTCAAATTCTGTTTTTCCATTAGAGACCAGTTGTTTCACAGAACTTGTAATAACAGATGTTGAATATTAACTTTGAAATTTGATGAATTGTGCAAGTTCTGTGGATCTTATGCAAGGATTCCACCACATTTATTTTGTGATCTAATAAGTTAGAACTTTAAAAACTGTGACCATTATAACACAAAATCTCAAAGATCTCATTATTACTGCATACCGTCTGCTGTTGTCCTTCCTCTGCCTGTTGCATGACGCACTATCATACATCAGGATCAGTATCGAAAATCCATTGTAGACTGCTAGTCTTACTTACTTTGACAAAGTTAATTAAAAATAGCGAATCCTTAAAATAAGATGGGTTTTAAGCGGTTCATTAAAAATAACGAATTGGTCTCAGTATACATCACTACCTTCTTGTCCAAGGACATAAATATTTTAAATAATTAACCCCAGATTGGACTTTTTAATACCTACTTCACAATTATCTGATTATTTTGAAACTTGCTTAAAATTTTTTTTTTCAAAATAATTAATTACTACTCTTTGATTTGAGAACCAATTTGACATTCACATACTTGTTTCTGTCGCAAGAAACTCGCCATCAAAACAACTAAGCATATCAAAATAATAGCGATGATTATTTTCAGTATTCAATGCCTTGATTCCTTGATTGATCACTGTGAGATAAATCAATAAAACTAATGACTTCCGCGACAGCCTATGCTGGAGACGAAGACGGTGTTATGTGGCATTTCAAAGAGAAACTAAAATTAAACATTATATTATTATGGAAGATGAAAAAAACTGGGAATTGGTCGGACGGACCTGTAAAACTAGTTTCCTGAGTTTATGCGTGCGAATTCCTCGCACTGGCTTCCATCTGTCCTCAGCTGTCCTGTTCTGCCAGAGTCTAGTTCATCTGAATCATCTCGGACACGCACACGGCATGCGTAGACAAAATAAATAACACTTCGCATTAAGCATCGGCTTAGTATAGCCTGAAGAGTCCTTTGTTTGCAAATGCCTCTTCAATGATTTGAAGCTTTTATATGAAGTAAAGCTCTTTGCAACGAATAACCAGATGCTTTTTACATTAGCTTCACACAGGAGGCCCTGAGAAAAAAAATCCCTCAGGGCCTTTGTCATCTTTGGGGATGCTGTGTGGAGGGTCTTTTGATGGAAAGTAATGAGAGGAAGTTGTGAGGGGTGGGTAGGAATCAGTGGTCCAAAGTGTCCAGGATTGACGGACGTATGAATTTATCTCTCCCACTGCGGTGCAAGGCAATGAGTCGAAAAAGTCCGGTTGGAAAGGTCAAAAGGTCTCTCCCGATTCGGCCCACCACGCAGTAGGTGGTCAAACGCGTCCGCTGCAAAGATCTGGACAAACCTCACCCCATGAACCCGGGCACCCCTGTTAAGTCACCAAACGTAGCGAACCACTTGGGTCACCGTCTCATGAAAATTCCAAAGTGAAAAAGTTGACATTGTAGAAGACTGTCAATTATTTCAAGTTTTATTTTCTTCATTCTATTTGACTTTGAAATATTTACGAAATATTTGTGTTATTTGTCTATTGATTAGAAAGTTGATTATTTAGATTAAGTATCTGCGGGCCCTGTACACTGTACAACTGTACACGTACAGTACTCGGTACGCCTAGCTTCAGAGAGGCTAATACATTTAGCTCTGGCTTCGATGGAGTCCCCGTGCCTGAGATGGTCCCTTCATGTTACACCAAACATTTCAATGTAAGACTTTTTGGAAAGAGTAGACTAGATAATTAAAGTAGACTAGATTCTCATTTCGAATACTTTATTATTATTCTTTCATTTGAACCCGGTAATTTGTCTTTCTTTAAAAAAAAAAACGAGAAAAAAAATTCTTTATACCTTCCACAAATCACTACTAAAAACTCGAGCTTCAGGCTAGGTGTTTTTTTTTATTTTTTCTTGCTTTCAGAGCTTTTTATGATAGCGGCATATAATGGCAAGTTTGCAAAAACGTTTTGAGCGATCGCTTCACATTATGTGCCAAATTTATAGAACGTAAATTTTTTTTTATGATAAACTAATGTTTATATGACAAGTTTTTATGCATAGCACAAAGGATAACAAATAATTATAATCAATAATTAGTCGCCTGAAATATCAATGCAAATTGAAAATATCTCCCAATAATAAAGTTGGTTTTTTGCAGGTGGAAAAAATATAATAAGCAGTAATTGTTGATTGAGGTACTAGTACATATTGAATTATTTGGCGGGTTGGAAATAAGCCCGCATAGCTCAATGGTTCAGAGCACCTGACCAGACATCAGAAGGTACGGGTTCAATTCCGTTGGCGGCATTTATTTTTACTCAGGAAATATTATCAATTTGTATTGATATTTCAGGCGACTGATTATTGTTTATAATTATTTAATAAAATGTAATAAACGACGTAATCATAATAATTCAAGTGCAGGTGCATGAATACGTGTTCCAATATACTGGGAATTTACTAGAAGTTTTTCAGGAAACGGCCTTTAATCCCGTTTTAGCCGAATAACCATAAATTTTAAGAGATTTTCAATTAATTAGCAATACTCATTTTAGTCTGTTTTTTATTTTTATTTTTTATTGTATTACCTATTTATATGACTATTTTATTTTTGATTTATATTTTAATTTTATGTTTAGGTACCTGCCTCATATATTTTTTTCTCTTTGTTTTATCTTATTTCCATTTTTATAATTTTTTACTTTATTTTATTGTTTCCCTGTTTTACTGCATTTCATGTAATATGGCAGACTGGGATTGCACTATCCTCCCAGTCATGCTGGATTAAAACTTTAATAAATAAAATAAAATATTCTTAATTTTTTCTTGCTTTTAGATTTTATTTATTAAGCCTTGTTTGATGCATAGGATTCTAATTTTAACACTCCATAAGCATTAGTGTATTACATATTGCCGGGCCCTTTGTTTGCGAGGGCCATAGCATTGAAGGGCCCCCGCCTCTTATAGCTTCTCTGCTTGTAAAGCTACGCTACTTTTAATGACCATCGGTCACCCAGTCGCATTACTAAAAGTAATACACGTATAAATATATATGAACGGAAATAACAGTGTGCAATACAGTACAAAAGCGGGAACGTCATTCACATCAGTCTAAACATCATAACCATTATTGGGTATCGTGAATAAGCTTTCAAAAAATAATTACAGGAGTAGATTTATTTTAACTACTTCTATAAACCTTTTTTGTCTTAGCAAGAACCTCATGGCTATGGCTCACATGAAAACATCTATATGAGGAGAGGATTATATGTGAGAAGAGCAATGAAGCATAATATTATATTATAATTAGAGTTGGACAATCGACTGCCTCGGTGACCGGATAACTCATCAAAGTGACAATTCAACACACCTTTAAAAGTGATGAAACAAAACTAGATGAAATAGGTTCTATTCGTTTCTATTGCTTTTAATGACTCCATATCACTTTTTAAAGGTTTGTTGAATTGCCATTATGTTGAGTTATCATGGAACCAATAATGATCTGAATATTTTATAATTAATAACTTTTTTTTTTCCTTCCGATTTTATGTCCGGGTTAAATCTTCCCCATAGGAAAAACTAAACCTTCCACACACTTTTCAACAAATGATCATCTAGTCAATCAACATTATGCAAGTGCATTATATAAGCAAAATAAATACAAAACAATACAAGAACACACGTCAACTCACCAGAGATCAAATGGGAAAATAATTCACCGATTCCAGATATTTTCATATCAGAGGGTTATTCTGGGTAGAACTTCTAACAGGGCCTATAAATCCTACTGACCCCTCAACATAAATATTTAAAAAATCTTTCGTTATCCTACATGTATTCAAAATGACCGACTTTTGCATCTTTATATATAATTTTTTTGATAGATCTAATACGCCTAAATTTTTAATGAGAGAACTAGGTATAATGCCAGTAGCCGAAATAACGAATGGTAATATTTTTATAGTCTGAGAATGTCAAATTCTTTTTATCTCATTTTCTGAGAATGCCAAATTCTTTTTATCTCATTTATATACATTCATTTATGTTCATTATATTTTTTTAACTTCCGATTTAGTTGTCCGGGTTAAATCTTCCCCAAAGGAAAAACTTAACCCTTCCACTCACTTTTCCACAGATGATCATCTAGTCAATCAAAATTATGTAAGTGCATTATATAAGCAAAATAAATACAAAACAATACAAGAACAACACGTCAACTCACCAGAGATCATATGGGAAAATAATTCACCGACTCCAGATATTTTCATATCAGAGGGTTCGTCTCGGTAGAACTTCTAACAGGGCCTATAAATCCTACTGATCCCTAAACATAAATATTTAAAAAATCTTTTGTTATCCTACATGTATTCAAAATGACCGACTTTTGCATCTTTATATATAATATTTTTGATAGATCTAATACGCCTAAATTTTTAATTAGAGAGCTAGGTATAATGCCAGTAGCCGAAATAACGAATGGTAATATTTTTATAGTCTGAGAATGCCAAATTCTTTTTATTTCATTTCCTAAATCTGTGTATTTTCTTATTTTTTCACTAACAGATTTTTGAATATTAGAGGAATTTGGAATAGCGACATCAATGATATAAGTTATTTTTTTAATTTTGTCATGTAAAACTATATCGGGTCTATTATGACTAATCGCTCGGTCTGTTAGTATAGTTTTATCATAATATATTTTATAAAATTTGTTTTCTAAAAATGAATTTGGTTCGTATTCATAATATGGTACTACATTACGGCAGTCAATCAAGTTATGCTTAATTACCAAATTTTGGTGAATTATTTTTAAAACTTGATTGTGCCTAAATGTATACTCGGACGGTGCTAATATAGAACATCCCGATATAATATGTTCTATAGTTTCCGGAAAAGCCAAACATTTTCTACATAAATCATCAATTTGATTTGTATCTTTGATTATATGCTTTCTATAATTTTTAGTATTAATGACTCTATCCTGAATGGCAAGCATAAATCCTTCTATTTCTGCGCTCAACTCTCCAATACTCAACCATTTGTTTGACGAAATTTTGTCAACATACGTTTGGTTGAGATAATTGAAGTGTTTTGCGTGTAAAATTTTATTTGACCAGGAATCTAATAATTCCTGGTTGGGATTTATAAAAATGTTGGCATTCTCATCGTATAAATTTAAAGGTGTAATATTTATATCTGCCTTGCAAATTATTTTGTGCATTTCTGAGCTATGAGCTTTCCTATGGAAAAAAGTTCTTAGCATTTCTACCTGATTATGTTTTAAAGAAGTTATTTTGACTATACCTCTACCTCCTAAATTTCTAGGTAAATTAACTCGTTTTATAGCTGAATTTGGATGATGGCAATTAAACTTTGTTAGCGTAGTTCTAATTAATCTTTCTAAGTTATCTAAATCTGTATTAGATCATTTAATTATGCCAAATGAGTACGTTAATAGAGGTATTGCCCAAGTATTTATTGCTTTTACTAAATTTTTAGCAGATAGATTGCATTTTAAAATTTTCCTGATCCTAGTTTGAAATTTAATCCTAATATCATTTTTAATACTACTATGGTCTAATCTATTTGATTGTGGGTATCCTAAATACTTATAAACCTCATCCCTTTTCATACTAGTAATTTGGAAATTATAATTAGTAACGTATATTATAATTAGTAACGATATTATGTATATTATAATTAGTAATAATATTATCAACCTATGATATTATTTTTACGCCATCTGCACTTTTAAAACTGGTTTATTTATTTTTCTCTTTCTTTTATATTATGTACAAATTCTGTTTTCACTGTATTATGTAGTAATCTTGTAAAATATTTATCATGTAAAAGCTGATCAGGGCGTTAAATTAATAAATAAATATCTTTTCATTATAATTAAACGTGTACATCTTGTTGATAAACTGCTTAATTGTAGTTTAATGGAATACTACTTTAAAAAACAATAAATGAAAGAAAAAAACCTTAATGGTGGATGTCGAATTATGACTTAAAAAAAAAAGAATTATGTTCTAATTCCCCACCGCAGAATAACAATTCGATACCGTGAAACTTTTGATGTAATTTAATTAATACAATCTAAGGTATTCAAGTTTTTAGCGTTCGGTTAGTAAAGATGTAGTACTTTTTTTAAAAAAAGATGAAAAATTCCGGGTTACAAAAAAAACTGATAATATTTGTATTTTTCTTACAACCATCATAAAGGGTGATTGATACTGTTGCTTGTGCAATAAATCAATAATAGAGGACTAATATGGAATAGATTTGAAAATGAGACGCCTGCGTCCGTTCCCGACGCTTTGGACCACTGGGCCAAAAACTGGCCTGCTCCTAAACGTACCTTTAGGCTGGCCGCATACATACGTTTTCCGTATTCGGAATTCCGTGAGACTAGCGCAAACGTTCGTTTTTCTTCATTCGGAATGTATAAACGTCAGAACCAGTGTTGCCAACAAGGGCGATATATCGCCATTTAGGCTACTCAGAGCGAGAAGAATCGGCGCCGAAAAAATCTAAAAGGCGACTGGTCGCCAATTAAGCTACTTCAAAAACATCAATTTTAAACATGTCCCGAAATTCCCTAGCCACCCCCCCCCCCCCCATGAAATTTATTTATTTATTTTCGGGGACAAATTTTATATTTGATGAATTTTTTTTTTTTTCTGGGGACATATTTTATTTTTTACGCTACCTTATGTATGAGAAACGGCGATATTAGGTCAAGATCCGTTGGCAACACTGAATTACGAATGGAAATTTCCGTACGTTTGCGTCGGCACAAACAAACTGTATGCAATAGCTGCGTTCCACATGACGTCATTAGGTTTTTTCCATTCGTTTTCTCCGAACGCGCCGGCTGGCATTCGGAACGTGCGTAAGGAATTTGTTCCGTTCGGAACTAAAACGAACGTGTGCGGCAGTTAATGTATTTTCTACTGATTCCGTGCATTCGGATGTCCGAATACGGAAAACGAATTCGGAAATCGAATACGAAAAACGTATGTATGCGGCCAGCCTTATACCTAAACAACTTACGTAAAAATAGTTTGACAGTTTCCAAAAGATATCTAAAGCTCATTTCGAAAAAAGGTGTGTTTTTAAATATGTAGATCTATATTAATTTCACTTTTGTTTTCGTGAATATATGAATGAATGAATGTATATCTTGGAAGTGGAATTTAACCCACTTTCCGACATCCGATCCAGCTGAAAGTCGGCAAATAGACTCGTTGTCGAAGATAATTACTATCTAATCTCTTTTGGTGGCGATCACGTATACAAACGCGGACACACGCAATCTTCCGAAATTAGATGTCATTACAACAGTTAATATCTGAAATATTGTTGGTTCTACCCGATTGGGGCTTGGCGCAGTTGTTAGCGTGGTTAACTCCAGTATCTGGGGAGGAAGTTTCAATCTTCAATCAAACCAAAAAATCTTTGAAATTGGCTACTAGCCGGACGGAGAGACAGAAAACAGATGTATTATAGAAAAAAAACTATTGAACTATATAACTAATGAAAAAACTATTGTTGAATTTCTATTTTGATATTTTAAATATTATATTTGATTTTCGCTGTGAATCGTAGAAATAAGTAAATAAGCAGAATTTCGAGAAGGTATTTCGAAAATTTTATTCAAACTGTGAACGCGGAGGTTTGTATCATCAAGGTATTCAGCATGATAAGATAGATAACTGTAGACGTTGTATTGTAGATAATGTATTTGTACAGAGCCCTTGTGGTGATTTTTGCACAAAAACGGCGCTATAAAAATCATCCAAATTGTTGACGCAACTATTAATCTTCCATCAACATTGTCCTTGCAATTTTTCCCATCATATTTTACCTACAAGTACCTGTCATTATCCGACTATACTCACGTGTGTGTTTGACATTTTACAACAATAAAAGCGACTGTCAAACCAGTTTATTGATGGAGCCTATTTGTTATCAGTGCTGTTATTGATATCAACTCAGGATAGAAGGCCTGTGCAGTGAACATATTCGGTGTCTCTCGTATCCAACTTGGATGTTATGGAAGCTTGTGCGTGAAATAAATCATATCCCCTGTGAGTGAAACCAACCATCATCGTCTTTGAAGAATATCAAAGGGGTAAGTCGGATTTCTTCCTTACTCCATGTTCACCATCTCCAACCATAGTTGTGTCAACTTCCAAGTTCACAATTAATATTTTACAGCCACTCTTGATTCGCTTATTGCGATCACACAAATATTATTATTATGAAACCAACCTTTAAATCATATATCAGCGGTTCAATTTCTAAAAAATATTACGAGTTAAGGTTTCAGGCGTGTTCGATGACTCGCTTCCGCTGGGGACATAAATTTCAAAATTTTAACACATGGCCGCTTACCACCGATATGTGTCACACATATGGCGTTTTGAAATCGAATATCGAAGGAACATAAAAAAACACGGTGCTGAAACACCCGTTGTCTCGCTTTGAAGAACTGAAAGTTCGACTGATAGACCAGATGAAACATGTGTAAAAAATATAATACAATAATAAAACTGATTTTAAATTAAAATAGCAAAACAAATGAATATGCATGTTTGCATTTTTACACAACAATAATTACAATTTTAACAGCCACACTAATAAAAAAACACTTATTAACCGTTATACCGTGTTTTAGTTACACATTGAGCACAGATTTGAGTTCTTAATAATAAAAAATGCCCTTAGTTTCGCATTTTGGCGGACTGAATCATGATATTTAAAATAGTTGGGTTATTTATGACATTTCTTTTTTTTTATTTGACTGTTACCGCGTAATTTTATAAGTATATCATGAAATAATAACATAAATGCCTGATGCAAATGTAGGTACACACAATTCCAAGAAATAACTTTATATAGCGCAAACAATTTTTGTTATTCTCTGAGATTTACGTGTTTTATAAGATTCCACTGGCGTTCGTAATAATTATAACTCGTCCAGCAGCCGGTAAATGAGGGATTGATATTTTCAAGGAACGAATGCGTGATATTTTGCGAGAACACTATGCGGAATTTACTCGACACATAAGATTTGAATTCGACCAATCAGAGGGCTGAAACCGTCCAGACGTTGGGGTAATAATACTAATATATATAATCAGATAATAATATTGGGATGATTTGTATAGCACCGTTGAAAGTTTGAAGTTGGTAAAGTGTACATATTGTTTTGTGTTTTCTATTACTAAAACGTATAATATTGTTTTTTGTTTTCTCTTACTAAACACCCATATATTGTTTTGTGTTTTCTATTACTAAACACCCATATATTGTTTTGTGTTTTCTATGACTAAGCACGTATATGTATATTGTTTTGTGTTTTCTATGACTAAACACGCATATCTTATTTATTATTATAGTATTATAATAGTATTTATTACCCGGCTTGGCTCAATTTTCAACATAATTTTTTCTTATTGAATAATTGGTGCCTACTTAAATGGGTTGATGGATTAGTGGGAATTGCAATATGGAATAGGAATTATAATTATCTTCTTTTTTAAACATATTTATGTGTATATTTCATAGCTACATAGCTCACGGTGGAAATAAAAATCTGTGCAAATTTTATGTACCAATGCTCAACTTTCGAGAGTCTATTGCTTCAAAAGTAAAGAAACGTTTTCTACTGTATTGTTAAATTTTTTGAAACTGAAACTAATTTCTCGACAAAATTCTTCGTATAAAGCGAAAACTCAATAAGCTCCCTTATTAAGTTTTCAAACCAAATAGCTGGTGTGTGGAGTCCCTTTGACCTCTCCAACTGGTCCTTCGATAAATCTCCTGTGTAGGGTTAATATAAAAAAAGTACTCACATTATTATTGTTTGTACGTGCAAAGCGTTTTTTTTTCATTCATGTACTTTATATTTTTAACATGAATTGTATAGTTCCGCTTTTAAAAATGGTCTGCAAAGATATACACATTTCAATTTTAGAATTAAAATAATTTGTCCAGATTTGAAAAGATTGTTCCAATTTTAAAAATATATATTAAGGACGGGTTGTTTCGGAGAATTTGAAGAATTGTTCAAATTCTCCGAAACAACCGTCCTTAATTTTTCTTCCTTCATATGAACCAATTGAGTTTAATTTGGAGTAGTGTATATTATGTAGACAATGTACGTGGTAACATTGCAACCTGTGGCCTAATGCGCTCCGTGCGCGGAATGCCGCACATGCATTATAAACCGATACACATACGTTTTATATTATACACAGCCGTGAGAATCGTACCCTGCCAGTGGCTTCGCGATGTATTTACGAATCCCGGGCAAGTAAATTGGCTGGACTCACCAATTAAATATAATGGTAACTAAGGTAATCGAGATGATTAATCAATTCTTCGAAAATTAATTCTTAGAAATCAATTGTTCGAAGGACTTTTTTTTCGTATAGCAGTTCTTTGAAATACTCATTTTTCTCTTCTCTCAATCTTTAAGTCTCAATTCTTCGGCATAAATATTCGGTGATGTTCAATCAAACGTAGTACATTACTTGTGCTTTAAACACGTAAACTCTTAATATCCGGAATTGCCACATGCTACTACGACTAATCGCCATTTTTGCACCGAAAAAATATGAACGAAATTCGAAGAATTGAGATGCACGGTCGGAGAAAACGTAGTCAAAGAATCAGTAGTTTCGAAGAATTGATTTAAAAAAATCTTATTTAGAAGACAACATTAGATACCAATCGAAATATATGCAACACTTTCACAGTAAAACCCCAAATCAATAAATATTACGTTAACCTAAACAATGTAGATACAATGTAAAATGTTAAACATTCATAGTTATAACCTTGTGCAATATTATTATGGTAAACTAACAAAATCGGGCTTAATAACTCTTTCATAATAAACCCCATTGCAATAATATTATGGTAACCTAACATAATCGAGATTATATAACAGTTTCACGGTAAAACGTCAATGCCAATTCAAAAACCAATATTATGGTATCCTAACATTTTCGAGATATTTTATTGATTTATTTACTCCGTGAAGGCTTTTACATTATAACACTTCCACGGAAAAAAGAGTATACGTATTGACTTTTCACTAAGTTAAAACAGTTGTACAGCTAGCTAAATGTCGAAAAGTTCACTGATGATTATAAAAATACCCTCTACGTAGCATACTTAACCTTACATTGACATAGGCAAAGATATTAGAAGAACGAGATATGCTATGTTGGCCGCCGGACCGTAGGCGGAGTACTACCTAATTAGGGTACTTTGAATACTATCGGGACGTGTACGTACAGACATCTGTTCTATGTATTAGTGCCAACTGAAGCGATACGTCCTTAGCGTAAGCGAAGGTGTGCAGTAGTATTGGTGAACAAAACCGGCGACACTGGGCACAACAATTCCGCACAGTATGAACTGCTCATAGCACATCTCGTTCTTCTAATATCTTTGGACATAGGCCATGATAGAAACATAAGTCTCCTTTGTAGAGTTAATGGAAAGAAAATTGATGATTAAGAAAATTCAATAATACATTTCCGTTATCTGTGTCTTTTTCAACTATAAATCCCGCCTGCCCAGTCTGCCCAGACCCTTTATACGCTCCTCCATTTTGGAGCCTGCGAGAACCTGTTCTTCTCAAAGAAGTACTCTTCCACCGCAGATCTCCGCCTGACCGCCTGGTGTATGGTGCCTGATGGACATGTCTACGCCTTGATTAGTGGGGTAGGATCTACATAAAACATAAATATAAGCAGATACCTCATAAACAAAACGAGAGTAACAGGTAGACAGTGCAGGACTCTAAATGACCCCAAAACTTTCAGATGCAAAAAGCTCCAACCCCAACATGGCATTGAGAACTAAATAATAGTAGATTTGAATATAAGATGAACCGATAATCGAACGCCCCATATCCAAGACGGGCGTTCCACGAGACTTTGTTTTCGGACCTCTACTATTATTATGTTTTGTTTTTATTACTTTTTTAAATCCTTTGTTATTAAATGCTTTTGTGGATGACACTGGTGTATGTAGGAGCGCCCTCGAGATTATTCTTCGCCAAAACAGTGCTATAGGAGAAAAGATAACAAATTACGACTAAAATAAATTGCGTTCAGTAGCTCATTGTTGAACCGAAATAATTTAAACGTTGTCGGCACAGTAAATACATTGTGTTGAACTAGGTGATAGTAATGATTATGATTACCTAAAATATATATTTTTTATTTCCCACTATTGTAGGTACATAATCTAACCAAGTTGGATGCGTTCTCTCAAATAACTACCTTAGTCATACAGGACCTGTTTTTACAGTTTAAGAATCGTTTATTACAAATATCACTTTTCTAATTTGCACTATACCATATTTCATTTATTGCCTATGGTCTCATTTACTCTTTGATATAGTAACCTAAGGATGGGTTGTTTCACAGAATTTGAACAATTCATCAAATTTTACAGTTAATTTCCACGTTCTGTGAAAGTCCTTTTTTAAGTTCTGTTATTATAAAATTATAGGCCAGTAGCTTCACACAACTGCAATAATAACGGAACTTGAAAATTAACTTTGAATTTTTTATTATTATTTTTTTTTTTATTTCCTTTATTTTTTCCCAATTTATATATTTCACATTACAAGTTTAATAATAATAGGAAAGAGAACCCACTAAGGCGCAGCCTGTGCGTGGGCAATATAAGTTAATACATTAGATTTTATGTACCCACAGACATAGGAATTAATAGACGAGAAGATAATGGCGAGGGGTAAAATCAACTGTTGAAGAACGAAGGGAGTAAGGCTGACTGTGATTCGTCAATAAATCAATCTGACAGTAAATAGGCATCTCGCATTATAATATCACCATTTACTTCTTAAAAGTAAAATCTGCTTTTGAATGAATAGACATTTTTACATGGGAGCGCAAATTACTCGCCACGTTATGAACAAATTTGCGAAGTCCAAATTCGGCAAAAAAATTCGGTTTTATTTTCAGAGTCGAAGTATTTAGTTAAGACACTTTTATAAATGTTCATAATTTACTTCCCAGCAACCAACCAGCTTTGTGTTTCGCGTTCAGACGTTTCTCGATGTGATAGTATATGTTTCTAAAACTGATCTATATTATACGATGTGAATATGCTTAAAATAAAGTAAAATAATGCTTATATATGGTATGTAATACGACAATTGGGTTTATTCTCTTTTTCAAATCTATTTTTACAAGTTTTCATAGTACAAGTCAACATTTTGCCGTGTTATTTCGTAAAATGAACCGATGATGCCTCGACCATAGTTCGCACAAGAATGATGACGTCACGTTTTCAAATTTCACTTGAGGCCATACGCGAGCACAGCCGGCTCCAATGGAACCGGTATGGGGAGTGGGGATAATACGCTTTTAATCACTTAGGGCAGGTCTACTAATATTCATATGTCTATGTATGTACCTAAAAATATATAACAGTAAAAATAAAATAAAAAACAGTAATCATAATAAAGAAAAACGGTAGGATTATAATTAAAGTTAGTCTAAAAGATTATGCAAGAGGTGCATATTAAAAATAAATCAAAGTAAAAATAAAGATTGTAAGATAATATATATGAATTAAAAGAACACAAAATAAAATAATAATAACTATACAGAAACAAAATAGAAAAAAGTAAATATTAAATGAATAATGCTTCAACATTTGCATTGTACAGCCACAACTTTAATTATTTTTGGTATTGCGCTAGTTTAGTTGTTACTTGATTTTTTTTTGGTAGTAGATTAAAAGTGCGAGGTCCAATAATTCGAAGAATTGTTTAAATTCTGTGAAACATCCTAAGTTTTTATATTATTTCTTAATTGCTTAAATAATCATTTCTTATCGTGAGTTGAAATATACCTCCCAACTGCATATTTATGGCTTAATATATCCCCAAAGCCAACCCTACTCAGATTAACTTATCTAAAATGACTACAAATTCAAATAAACAGCATCCACCAAACTAAAAGCGATAAGAAGAGAGCTGCTTTACGGCTGCGGTAATTACGTCATTACCCGGTCGATAATGCGTGCCCACACTGCCGACTGTCCTGACTGCAGTCAGTGCAGACCGTGAAATGCAACGAAAGATGATGATGATGGATTGCATTTTAATCCGGATTGCAGATTGCGGATAGTAGATGAAAGGGAAATGGCAGATGACTCGTGGTTACCTGTTAATAGCGCAGATAAGAACGAAGATTTAGTGCGGTATTATGCATGAAGATTCTCACGGCTTAAATTATTTACTTGCCTTTATATACGAGCTCTTGCAATTTGCAACTAGACTGCCGTGTTGAAAAATACGGCAAATTGAGATAACGTCGTAAACTGAGGTAGGTAGAGTGCTCACTTTCCGGAATGAAGTTTACGTATGGCGAATGAAAGTAAAATTGCACATGATGCGCGATTGATTACCAGTAAATATTGCAGATAGGAACTGAAATTTAGTAGGTAGTATGATGATTATTGACTTGCCTTTGTATGTTGCACTCCCTCAACTAGACTACCGCGCGTGTTTTAATCCGAAGCTTTTCGTCGAACTGAGAAACCATTTTTGAGTTCCTCATTTTTTTTCCTAGTCCACCCGCTCCACATATTCAGTAAATATCCCTTCCTTTAAATATACTTTTAGACATGTTCATTACACTCACGTGGGCCTTATTAGGCGGTATTTCCGAATATCCACATTCATCATACCTACTCGGTTTTGCCTCTGGGATCTCAATTGTATTGCATTCATATTGCTTTCTTTGGCGATTTTATGCCTCACTGTATAGTATATATCAGGATTAGAACTCTACTCTAGACAACTAACCTTCCTCGCTTTCTGTGGCGACTTATTTTTTTTACATTAGCTCGACACAGGAGACCCTGTGGTAAATAATTCCCGTCAGGGCATTTATCATCTTTGGGGATGCTGTATGGAGAGTTTTTTTAAAAAGGAAATGAAGGATAGTAAGATCTGGAAAGGAAAAACGTATGAGGGGTGGGTAGGAATTTGGAGGACAGTGTGTCCTGTAGTGACGTTTGAATTCACCCTTGCCAAGTCGCCAAAAATTGTGAACCACTTGGGGTGACCTATGGCAAAGGTTTTGGCTATCCAATTAATGGTTACCGGGGCGGCGGTACCCACACCGCCTACCAAATTGTAACTTATTACTAGCGACTGCATTCAGTTATCCATTAATTGAATGTCACGCTGTCATCCTTCTTTTAATGTACTCACTCACTTGCTCCAAGGATTTACCGTTTACAACAATGATACAATATTACACTGAGTTTTGTACCATTACTTTGGTATTCCATACATTCATCATTAAATCATTATACACAAGTTCATACTTCGTTCACCCTAGTTAAGAGAGTCTACAAATCTTCCAAAGGTAAAGAAATAAACACTTCATCGTCAGCGTACAACAGTCAGCATCTTCTCAATCCAAAAAGAAACGTAGGTGCATATCGTTGGAACATTATTTCACATGTATCGGATTGGCACAAATAATTACAAATTGCTTTTCAAATTGCATCTTTACCAGTGACCTTGGGAGTTCTGAGTAAACGGTAATTGATCCAGCTCCCCATACTGGCCGGTGGCCAATACAACCAATGCATTTATTACGCATTGGAAAGCTCGTGTGCAATTTCCTATATCTGTCTAGGCGTGTATGCTATTCTCGCTGATTCACAAGATACTAGATTGGCTTTTACATATGGATTCGTCTGAGAAGCATGCATTGTTATCAATAAATGTTAAATTTTAAAAGAGCGAATTTTGTAAAGGAGTATATGGATTGCGAAGGTTGGAAGAAAGATTCAGAACCTTTCAGAAAAAAACTGTACCGAATTATATTGTCATCTAGTGGCTACATAATTTATCTGTTCGATCAGTCGAAATAGTACTAAAAATTACACCCTACACAGGGGTGTAGGTAAGCGTGTATAAGCAGGTTAAAAAGGGGAGTAGAATCAGCCTGGCCAAAAGAAGCTTGGTATATTTAGTACTACTGTCCCCAAAGAGTTAATTCCGGGCTTTTCTCATTAAATACCAAATCTCTGTACATCGCTTATCAGACCTGTTCTAAGCCACAAGCCCGGGACCTCAAGAAATAGCGAAAGAGTTGAAAGCAAGATCCTAGAAGAGTCTTCGGATTCATCCTTGGTGTCTGTCAAACGAGGTACAATCAAGAGGCATGTCAACCGGTAAAAGCATCGTCAATTACTATATGCATAAAACTGGCACTGCTGCGCTTGAGTATAACATAATATTAAGTAATAAAAATGGAAATAGAAGACTAAGAAAGAGGCTAAGCTTGCAGGACATAGGAATGTTGGAAGACTTGGATCATAGATGGCTGAATTTTGTGAAGGCCAACATCGCTTCTTTGAGCTAATATGATTTTTCGGTACAGCAGAAGATCGACAAGAGTAAAGGGGTTTCTTAGAGGTGTATGTGACTCTCCAAAGTGTGTGGTGTATGATGATGATGTTTTGTGTTATGCCGAAGAAGCTTGCAACTCTCTGGGGGAATAAATAAATATCGACATGTTCATCTAGTGCATTCTAATACATCGTTATTCATTTTTATTTCTTTTCCATTGCAATTTTTCCAATTTGTATCGCAATCTTCTGCATTATGAGCTACCAATACATCTCTCGGTTTCGTGCAATCTTTTTTAATATTGCTCCTCGCATGATTGCACCTCAGGACAAGCGGACGGTAGTTGTCGACGGCCGATTGGCGGTCCGGTGGTCAGCATCGGCAACTTATAATATTGACCGCATCCGCCGGGCCGGGGCTCGAACACGCAACCACTACGACCGCTGTAGATATAAACCAATGGAAGTGTGTCATGGGCGTGTCCGTGTGCCCTCAATAATTTCAGTTTCGAGTTTGATAATACCTTACTTGGCGATATTTTGTTTCTTGTCTAAGACCTAGTAACCTCCATTCCATTCCGTACCGCCGCCCCGGGAACCATTTATTAGATAACCAACACCTCTGTCATAGGTCACCCCAAGTGGTTTGCTACGTTTGGTGACTTAGCATGGGTGCCCGGGATCATGGGGTGAGGTTTGTCTAGGTCTTGGCTTCGGATGCGTTTGCCCACCTACTGTGTGGCGGGCCGAATTGGAAGGGACTTGTTTTGGGAGACATTTTGACCTCTCCAGCCGGACTCTCTCGACCCATCGCCTTGCACCGCAGTGGAACGGATGGATTCATACGTCCGTCACTGCAGGACACATTGACCCCCAGTCTCATACCCACCCCACATACCTTCCTACCTAGAACTTCCTCTCTTTCCTTTCCATAAAGGGACGTCCAAGGGATTTTTTCCTCAGGGCCTCCCATGTGAAACTTCCAACACCACATTAGAGAGGGTTAGTAATTCAGTTAGTTCCCTGCTTTACCGACATGGACCGATTAAACACTTCTCTCACATGCTGTCAGTGAGAATCCACGCATATTTATTTGGAAAATTCTTTAGAAATAACAGTAGTTTATTTGTGATAGAATTTTTGTTTATTTTTTATTGACAAATTATCGTTGAATTAATGTTAACAATTTCGTACGTTTCGTACGAAACTTAGAAAAGTGGCCCATTCTCTCAGTATAATTGACGTAATTGTTCATGTGTTTTTCTTAAGGCGAAGCTTAATGCCAAAACACTGTTTTGATTAATCTTTATAACGAATTGGAGTATATGAATACCAAAAAATATGTTTTAGATAAATTAAAGGTTTTCCTATCGTTTCGCTTGAGTAGAATACAAATAAAAAAGTAAATTACTCAATAAAAAACATAAATGTAAACTACTAAAAAAAATATGTTTTCAATAGAACAACTTAAAACGAAAATACAGTATTATAGCTAAGATTATTTGTGACAGTTTCACTTGATTAACTTTTTTGCTTTCTTATAAAATTATTTACAATTTAAATAAAACACATTTTGTGCTTGAAATCGAACGTTTCTATAATCCGTTTGTCGAGCGATTTTAATGCCTATTACCTACAATATAAGGTATACCAAAAATATACACATTTTTCGCTTGTAGCTTCCTCTTCAGTCTCAAATTCCTGGTACTATTTTTAGAACAGCTCATGAACCTTGGGTCATGTGTATAAATTATTTTAATTCTTTCCTGAAATAAAAATCATTCACCAAGTTTCCGCATTTCACCGGGTTACCTCAGTTTTGACCAGCATTTTAATCTGCGAAACATGGGCTCTTTCAGATATTTGGAGAAAGAAAAATAATTTGTCTCCAATATCCTTTACAGAGAGGAAATCGTTGAACAGTTTTATTATTTTTTTCAATAAACTCGTATCACAATATACCCCACTTCGGGTGAAACTTAACTATTTTAAAAACTGAGATTCTTTCTTCAACGGATAATCAATTTCGTTGACCTGTCTGGGGCATAGGATTCGAAGAGTCTTTCTGTCAGTATAAATGACTACCGCGAGTTAAGAGTCCCAAATATCCGGAACCAGTGAGAATACGGCATCGCCATTTTGTCTATGATAGGAATGGGCAGTAAGAGGATGGATGGAGTACCTGTATATTTGGATCTAGGGTCTTTCACCAGGGTGATACTGACAGTATCATCTACCACTCTAGAAATGATATATACAGTGATTAGGACGCATGCACAACTACACGCAACTTGCATAATATGATAGGGCTTGAAGGACCATAAAAATATCACGTTTCGCGGTTCTTTTCATTCTCTTTCCATATTTTGAGATTGATATATTTACGTCACTCGATATTATGTACGTAACGGAATTTGGTAATATTGCACCCCTAGTGCACTTTTTTTCACAAATTCAGGGTCTAATGATATTCGAGCTACGACTCGTTCTTTTTTAAGAATATTTGTTACAGCTAGTATAAATTATATTAATTATTTAACGTTTATTTCGTGATGAGAAATTTGTTCTCTTTATATCGAAAAAACTGGACGGTACGGGCATTGTATGAAGGAATTGCAGGGTTTGTGCGAAAGCTTGGTTTTTTGTATAAATACAAATTATATTTACAATAAAAATAGTTAGTCGATTCATTTCGACGGATCTATAGATTTGGGTTGGCTGCCTGAATTGGAATTATCAGCAATGGTTTTATTTTGGGTTTGACGCTAATCTATTTCATTGCATTTAAATTGATTTTAACAATTAAAAGGATTTTAAAAATATCAACACATTGAAAATTCTGTTCACATCTCTCATTAGAAGTATTCTAGAATACAACGCTACAATTTGGTCACCTGTCTTTAATAATCACATTAATACCATTGAAAGAGTCCAACGCAAATTTTTGAGGTGTGTTAATTTTAGGCTTGGAATTCCTTTAGAATCAATAGATTATCATTTCTTATTATATTCATTGAAATTGCTTAAGTTAAGTGATAGAAGAAAAAATTTTGATCTTATATTTTTATACAAAATTATCAGTTGGACAGCCCTGACATATTAATGTTGATTCAATTTCATGTACCTACCATTAGATCAAGGTCCTCTAGTATGTATTATTGTGACAATTATACCACAATCTCAGGATATAACTCAGTTATAAATAGATTGCACACACTTGGGAACTTTTATGCTAAAATCGCAGATACTTTTAATATTCCCCTTGTAAAGTATAAACCTGCGCTAATAACACATTTTAACGCCACTTATTTTAATGAGGTCACTACATAACAGGCTATTGTCAATGCTTCTTTCTTTACTGTTATTTTATTTGTTATGTTTTAACTAAATTTAATTCTATAATTTTTCTCATCAAAATTTAATACTGCATTATGTATATGTAAAAAAAAAAAAACTTTGTATAAATGGCACTTGTGTCGTAAATTATAAATAAATAAACTTTTATTTCCTTAAAGAATGATTGAAGTGGAATCTTGGAAGAGGATTCTAAACCACTTCCCGACATCCGGTCAATCTGAAACTTCGCAGATAGACTCGTAGTCGATGACAATGCGTTCTACTAATGGTGGCACTCAAGCACAGACACACGCATTTCTCTGAAATAGCTTAAGACTATAAAAATTTACAGCAGTTAATATACGAAATAAATATCGTCACCATCCAATCTGGATTTGGCTTAAGTGATAGCGCAGTTGACTCCAGTACCCGGGGAGTAAAGTTCAATCCTCAGTCAAACCAAAAAAACATCTTTTAATTAAATTAGTAAAATTAGATATATTATGTTAAAAAAAACTTTGCTTTTATGGGTTGATTTTTTATAAACAGTCTTTGTTTGTTTAGGTAAGCAGTGGACTGTAAATTTTGGGTTGGGAAGGCAGATCGGGGACGGAAATGAGTTTAAGAAGGATTTCAGAAATCAAACCCTCTGTTAAGATTTGTTTGGGCTTGATGAAGTCTTCAATAACAGACGCATGGTTGTTTTGTTTTTACTGCACAAAACTGCATTTCACTTTTATTTAATGTTACAAAGAGTTAAATTATTCCCGACCCGGACAAAACACTTTTACTAATGGTCTGTAGACCATAATGACTGCCTGTTACTATTGTATAGGTCAGTCGGCGAGGCTTTTTATAATCTAACCAAGTAACACACATTGACAAGCTAATTGTAAACAATTGATAAAGCAAAACATCTGTTTTATCTGTTAGCCATAGTTTTACCTCTGACCGCTAGGTGCTAGGCAGGAGCCTGTAAAGTAACTGGTGGTGAACTTTGCTAATGGTTCGTACATTTTTAACACCCTCCTTGCGGTAAATCTGGTGGAGACTGTTTCGCATACTCACGCAAACCCAATATATTTATAGGTAATATGATATTGCAAAGATGTTGTCGTTTGTGTGTGGCAATTTACGTTTTGAACTGATTTGTTTGTGTGCTGAAATATTCACCCATTTGACGTGAAAACGATGCCAGGTGTTGGGAGGAAAACGCGTCCAAATGAGCGACAGTTTCTGTCGGGGTTATTTAAAATTTCTATAACTCAATAGTCTCGCTTTAAAGAGTAAGGATGAAAGTTTGCGCAAGTACCGCTCCGTCGTGGCGGTGGGAGGTCGCGAACTGCGCTCGCGCAAAGTGAATTCGCGATTTTCCGGATTCGACACGTGTCCCTAAACGGGATCATATATCACATGTATATGTATCCTACTTCTCATACTATAACTCCCACTACCCTGTAATGTATTCATTAAATGTAAGTTGCAAATATACAACGCAGTGAATACACATCGACCTTGTCAATACACGATTGAAGTTTTCACAAAAATTACTATGCAGTGGGTATGATAATTTTTTCAATGTTTTTATTCTAGCATAACTGGCAGGATAGTGCAATCCCTGTAGTCTGCCATATTACGTGCAATAAAAATGCAATAGTTATACGAAGAAAAATAAAAATAATAAATGTTGGAACTAATATAAAAATGGTAACATAAAATAAAACATCATCATCTAAGTAAAAATTAAAATTATGTAATCGCCCATCAAGGTATGAAGTCGCCGCATCATCTACGTATATCGCTCATTTAGAGGAGAGCTGATCCCATCAGATGCAGACACAACATTGATGTTGGTTGGCTTCCGTTTCTGCTCCAAAGCTTTTGGTTTTTTGTTTAGCTGTTCTTTCTTTCCGGTTCAGAATAATTATGAGAGGGAATTTTGGGAAAACTGATTTTGACCCAACCAATTACATTTTTCCTGAAGCTTGAAGAATAAAAATGAACTTTCTTTAAATCTATTTTCAGAGATGTTTTTATTTTACTTATTTTGACTTAAATCGTTATTTAATTTTCTCACCTTAATGTCTCTGCTTTTTTTGTTGTCTTGCTATTGTAAATCGTTATTATAAATAAGCACGAACGTGCAAAAGTTGCTGCAATTGCGTTGATTTAAAGAGTTGATGTACAGTGGGCATCAATATGAAATGAAATGGCTCGCTGAAAGCAAATGCGTCTTTGATTTTCCCAATGAATGGATGTGTGAATGCCACGAACAAGACAATGATAAAGGTTCATGAATGCAATGCACACTGGACTGGAGATGTGCATTCGTGCAGTGATTAAGATGTGTGATGAATTTTTCAACTCAAGGACATTTTCTGCCAACCTTACGCACTTTAAGTAGTGTTCTTCTTCTTCGTATGGTGAAAGATAGTTGGAGGTTGAAGTGGGATGTTGAGGTTATTCAGCCAGTTTACAGCATCGGGAGTTACTTCATTCAATACCTAACCTAACCTAACCCAACCTTACGCACTTTAAGAAGTGTTTTTCTTCTTTTCGTATGGTGGAGGATAGTTGGAGGTTAAAGTGGGATGTAGAGGTTATTCAGCCAATTAACAGCATCGGGAGTTACTTAATTTAATTTCTAACCCAACCTAATAGGAACGAACAAGGGTTGGGATGGCCGTATTTTAAAGGGCTATTCCACACAGATAAAGCATATGGCTTATGTCAGGCGAATGCGATAACACAATTTGTAAGGTTAATTCACAGTCAGCTTACCGGGTGGCGAACGAAATCTGCATCTCGAGAATCATCTGTCAGCACTGGAACGTTGATCGTTGTGCGGTAGCACTCGTTATGTTGAATTGGATTGCGATAGTTGCGATAAAATACGTTTAAGGGATTATTCCGATAAATAACCGGCGATAGTACACACATTGGTTTTGACAAGACGAACGTTTGATGCGATTGTACGGCTCACGGCACTCCGTGATTATAGTTGACGTTTGTGAATTCAAACTGTACAGTTCAAAATCTGACCATACTATTGGTCAGCACACGGCCTGTCAAAAGCAAATTGGCGTGACGGAACACTAACCTTACGCACTTTAAGAAGTCTTCTTCTTCGTATGGTGGAGGATAGTTGGAGGTCAAAGTGTGATGTTGAGGTTAATCAGTCAGTTGACTACCTAACCTAACCTAACCCAACCTTACGCACTTTAAGTAGTGTTCTTCTTCTACTACTCTAAATTATCGGTAATCCGGTTCAAAACAGGATTGCAGGCCGTTTCTTGATAATCTTTTTTTTAAATTCGTGTTCATGCATCTGAATTTGCTTTGATAATATACAATGACGAAATGCGGATTTTTAAGAACACGTATTCCGACATCGTGATAATACATTCGTATTTTACAAAAAAAATTATTAGGAGTAAGTTATAAAATATTTGAAAAAAATCTCACAGACGAGAATCGACCCCGATCGACTGCTTGTAAGAACGGCCACATAAATATTCATCGTATTTACTGAAAATAAGAATTTTATTATATTTTGAATTTTAAAATATTACGTAATCTGACATTATATTGTTTAATAATACTTGTTTTTTTTTTATAAATTGGTTAAGTTCAAGCGAAACCTGATATAATTTAAAATATTACTGGCGCAAAACCGTGATAAATCACGGGTCAATAAAAAATATCTATTCAAATAAAAAATGTATGTTTGTTCATAATTTTTACGTTAAACGTTGCATTCGAATACGCCTGTGTTTTTATATACCTATATTATGTAGATATCACCTGTGATAAGTAAAATCATGAAAACAGCGTAATCTGTTGGACAAACATACTTTTTTTAAACAGCGCCATCTGTTGAACGTAAAAGCAACACTCGATATTATTTTTATTTGCACAGATAGACTGAGCCACAGCAACGCGTACAGCTATTATAAAATAAACTAATCTTATTTATTTTTTTTTAAATTGCCACGGGCGAGAATCGATCTCCGATTAACTGCTTGGAAAGCAACTATGCTGACTTGCGCAAACAGCGACAAGAACGGTGGCATTAGTTCTTGCATGTTATGAAAATATAATATGGTGTTTTACATTTCAGATTGTCGCGAACATCGCTTCTGAAATTACGTTGTTTAATTATTAAAAAAATTTTAAAAAATATTTTAAATTCAAGTTAATTTTACAGAAAAATCCGCTGAAATTAAAAACTGTTCCCAAAACAAAAAATTGGTGAACTTACTGGAGACTTGGCTTACTGAAAGAATTAATTTGTATTAGCTTGCAATATATTATTCTAAAGACTTTTAAAATTGTTATTTATGTTTTTATAATTGTCTTTTGTTATATTTCTGTAATTTTTTAAAATTTTATTGTTTTATATAATTGTAAAAATGTAACTGTAAACTCACTATAATCAGATTTATAATGTAAAGAACCCGTCAGCCAAACTGCTAAAAAGTAGTTTATCGGGACTTTTATGCCTTATATTTGTAAAGTTTGTAAAATAAATAAATAAAAATGATAATTAATTAATGGTGATGAAACCAAAATATTAATTTCTCATACTGTTAGTATACCTAATGACACTGGATGTGGTGTTACGCATAGCGAGAATTTGATATATATTAGACAACGATGACATTTTTTTACGGTTTAGATATTTCAAATCTCCGTAGTTCATGATGGATATCATGTTCTGAATTTAGCTAAGTAAAAAGTAAAAAAAAATCATCTCTTTCTGCATTATCACACAGATTTCGTTATTTAAGTTATGATGTTTTATCACCCCCTGTGTAGATATTGAATTTTATCGGTTGTGTAAAAACACGTTTATTAGTGGGGCATTTAGCGTGTCCATTTTGTGTAAATGTAAATGAAATTTCGCAAAAATTTGTGAAGTACACATAGAAAACTTACTGATGTATAATATATTGCTAATTAAAAAAAAATGATATATAATATATTGCTAATTTTTATGTTTTATTTTATTTAGTTATAAAAATTAACATTTTATATGTAGTATAAACATCTAAAACTTATTATTTATAGCATTTAGGCATAACCCACGAAAAGCTGCAAGGCTTTTAGCTTCCTTAACATCCGTCGGTAGTTCATTGGATATCTTGAATCCTTTAAAATATTAATTAATTAAACCTTTAACAATTGAATTGGCAAGATTCCTAATAAACTGTCGGTAAAACACGAATATGTTAATACGATTTCGGAAAACGTTTTCATAAAATTTTTAACATTGTGAAATTTCGTCATTATATTTATTAAGAAAATGAAACCTGCATGAACACGTGTTCCGATATATTCTGAATAGACTTATATTTTATTATTTATTTATGTATTAACGGACATCGTCCAAATTACAAAATAATAATAGGCCAGTGCAATTAGCGATTCGCGATCGAAGTAATTCCGGTAGTCCCAATTTTTTTATATGTTATATAAACTGATCCCCTGATGTAAAATCTGAGTTTCCGACCTTGGCGCACCTGTGCTCGCGCCGCCATTTTGAAAAAACTGGCCGAAATCGGGCCAAAATCTAGTTTTTCCCAAATATCTCATTTTCAATGCAAATTTCGGCTAAAGTATCTTAACAAGTATAATAGAACATAAAATAACCTACAACTTTTTTTAAAACAAATTTCTTCTATCTCTAATGGATACCGAGGTAGAAAGTCGTAAAGGTGCGTATATTTTTGAAAAAACAAGTTTTTTGCGCGACTAGGTTTGGTTTTTTATAAATACCTCGTTTCCAGTACAATTTTTTTGAAAAATTTATTGATAATAATTTTGTAGCAAATAAAACTTCGTTAAAGAAATAGGTATATAATTTATATTTTTTATCTCTATTACGTATCCAAACTCTAATCCACCAAAACCAGGCCAAAATTGAAACAGAGGTTAGGTGTTTTAAGCTTGGCATTCCTTGATTTTATTTTTCTTTAACATTTATTGTTCTAAGAACATATACGTTGACAACAATCGTCATGCCTGTGTCAGACCTAGCTATAAATATAGTAGATAGACTATTTCAGCATATCGGTCAACATACATTCCCAATGGGAAGACCACTAAAATTGGCCAAGCCACTACATTTGTGCTCGCGGCTTGGTATGACACGCCTATCAACGTAATCACAACATACATTTAAGATTATTAATACAATTAAGATGATAAGGTACATGAAAAAGATAAAAAATTGGTATTTTCGTAAAATTAACATTTATTGACATTCTTTTCTTTATTAGTTAAGTTGTCAGCATAACAAAAAATAAAATTAACGGTAGATCAGTTTAGACAGAAGTACGAGCCCTTGACTATAGTTTCTTACTTCTCGCCCTGAATAGCTTCTTCATCTGTCTCATCACCCAAATTTGTGGCGACTGGGTCATCATATTCATCGTCATCAACGAAGGCTTCTACAGCATTCTCGAAGGAGTTGCCATTGCAATGAATGCAGAGTAGGGAACATTTCAAACCCGACTTTCTACAGGTGCACTTTCCAGCGCAACCTTTTTTGCATTGACATGATATGAAGTTCAGCAAGGCCTGAGGTGCAGCTTCCTTCAACATTGTTACTGGAGTAAGTAACCCAACAACATCCTTTTTCCACCCCCATTCAGTCGGATCTTTATCGTGACCAAGCCAAGTTTGCACTTGCAAGTATGTTCTTGAAGCGTCTTGCTGGACTGCATCTTTGGTGGGTGGTAGCCTGGATAAATTGAATTTGTTCTTTTTTACTCCTTTGACAAAAATAATGTACCTTAAATTTTCCAAATTTGATTTCTCGTTGCCGCCATATAAAAGTGCAAATAGTTGTTCGGCAGCCAAAGTGATTGTTTCTGTCTTTGCTTTTGGGTCTTGAAATACACGAACAAGTTCATTCACTGAGTGGTTCTTGAGAAGAATATTACAAAATTTGTGTTTGCCTTGACCGAACAGAGCTCCAGTTGTATCGCAACCACTTATGGCATGAAGGAATAAAATGTTTTCAACTATTTCAATGTGTTTAAAACATTTGTTCGAGTACAACGCGTTAGGTGATTTACCTTTTCCAACTTTTTGGTAATATACGTTGGGAGGTGAGAGAGCTGTGAGCAGTGGCGGTTCGTGGTCTTTTTAACAGGGGGTTCAGAAATTCAAGAGAAGATAAACATATCTAATTAAAATTTACTTACTGTTGTCCTTCGTCAAATAGTCGAATACGGCAGCAGTCACACAACTTAAATAAAGTTAGTGGGAGGGGTACCTACATATTATTGTTTTTAAATCACTTTACACTAGACACAAATATTAGATAATGAGAAAAGTTTTATAGGAATTAAATTGTTTAATGTTTTTATAGCACTCAATGTATGTTGCTAATTATTATTGTTTTTTCGAGAAGAATAATTTCGTAGAATATATAATAGATATTTAAAACATTAAAAAAAAAAACAAATAAAGGTGGCACGAAATAAATTTACTAAGTCTACTTCAATAGGTAGTAGATTTGCAAATGCCATAAGCAAACGGTTGGAGAAATGCAGAAACAAGAAAACAAAAATATGTACAAAAATGACTACAAAGTTAAATACCATAATATAACATAAAAAATAACACTTGCTTCCCTATGGTTCAAAGTTCAAACGTCGACCGCGAAGTTCTCGGGTTTCTTCGGTTACATTCGTCAATGTTCGGAGGTCACGTGATAACATAACGCGTGTTCGGCGCACACAATTTGTCTTACTTTTGCAAAGAAAGACCAAATTTTGTATATGTCACCGTCATAGGGTATGTACCGGCTAAAATTCTTTTGTATGAAGAGTTTGGCGCGGATTACAACTCGCACAAAGTTGGAATATGTATCGTATTTTTCGGTGGCGCGGGTTTTGAAGGCGAAATTTTAATAGCGTGCTATCTATAATGTGCTTATATTATTATAAAACAAGTTTGTTTTATTTTCTCATCTTTTTAATGGGGGTTCGCCGCACAAACGCACTTTAGAGAAAACCGCCACTGGCTGTGAGGAGTACCAGCTGATCAATATCCTGACCAACGATTATGACTACATCATGTTGAGATGACAATGAATTTGCTGTGTTCACTATGAGAACGTCAGCATCCTCTTCAGCTTGTACTGTCGTTATGTGGGATCGTGCAAATGAGGTTCTGAGTAGGGAAATAAAACGAGACTTGTTCTTCTCATTTCCCAGAAACTTTTCCTGTGGCACTTGTGGGTGCATGCTTTCAAAAAACAAAACTTCAGCAGAAGTCGTAACTCTGGCACGCCGTGCTCTTTCCACCCCTTTAGTGCTTTTCTTTTCCATAGAATCTGGGTATCCATCGAATACATTTGGATCAATAATGATTTTGTACATACCTGACATATTGCTGGAAAATTACTGAAAAAGGTTGAGCACGACCCCATACCACTTTGTGCAGTAAATATCCTCCATCAATTACGTGTATTTTACTGCTTCCCAGTTCTGTATTATTTGGTAGAGGGTTGGATGATGAATCTGAGAAAAGAGACAATGGTACAGGAGAGAGTTCATATTGAATAGCATTAATGGATCTATTGGCATAGTCACACCCTGATTTTTGACACTGCTGGTCACAGCCGCAAGAGAAACTATCGCATCATTACGTTTTAAGTGTAGGTTTCCAAAGTTCTGGTTGATAACTTTAGACATGGCTAATTTCCCCATATTTTCAGCCATGTGACAAGTGACTTTGCTATCCCCGATTGTGCCACTACTAATAGACACAATCACGTTTGTTTTAGGAAATGGTTCATGGAAAGCAAACCAATCAATGAGAGTTTGAACGTCTCGATCATCCCTCTTAATTCTTGTAGGCCTCATCTCTACATATTGCTCTGACGTTTCTGATTCAATCCCACAGAATGACTCGATACCCTCACAAATGTTATGCAGATAAGCAGTCCAACGAAGGATGGAACTGTCTGTGAAGGGAACCGGTGGGGAGGAGTAGAAGGGTGGGGGGGTAGCCCCCCCCCATACGGAAGTGCCCTCTAGTAAATTTATAGATGTATGTATTTAAAAATGCACACAAAAATCTAATAACGTGATAATAAACCGTGATAGATTTTCTGTGCGTACCTACCTAGATTTGTTTATTCTTTATATCGGTAAAAAAAACCATTTAAACATAAAAACTGAACAGCTTTTTTTGAAATTTTATGTTCTACATAATTGATATCAATAAAATTTTCATGAAATTCCACTGGAAACGAGGTATTTATAAAAAACCAAACCTAGTCGCGCAATAAACTTGTTTTTTCAAAAATATACGCACCTTTACGACTTTCTACCTCGATATCTATTAGAGATAGAAGATATTTGTTTTTAAAAAAGTTGTAGGTTATTTTATTTTCTATTATATTTGTAAGAATACTTTAGCCGAAATTTGCATTGGAAATGAGATATTTGGGAAAAAATAGATTTTGGCCCGATTTCGGCCAGTTTTTTCAAAATGGCGGCGCGAGCACAGGTGCGCCAAGGTCGGAAACTCAGATTTTACATCAGGGGATCAGTTTATATAACATATAAAAAAATTGGGACTACCGGAATTACTTCGATCGCGACCCCCTTTTTGGCGCTAATTGCACTGGCCTATAACACGAATACAGTAAAATGAAAAATACAGGAGTAGACAAAGGTACATGAAAGCAAAGACATAAGGCAGATATAATATAAGAAAATAAAGGGATAGTAATAATAATAATGTCGCTATTCCAAATTCCTGTAATATTCAAAAATCTGTTAATGAAAAATTAAGAAAAAAACAGATCTAGGAAATGAGATAAAAAGAATTTGGCATTCTCAAACTATAAAAATATTACCATTTGTTATTTCGGCTACTGGCATTATACCTAGCTCTCTCATTAAAAATTTAGGCGTATTAGATCTATCAAAAAATTTATATATAAAGATCCAAAAGTCTGTCATTTTGAATACATGTAGGATAACGAAAGATTTTTTAAAATATTTATGTTGAGGGATCAGTAGGATTTATAGGCCCTGTTAGAAGTTCTACCGAGCCGAACCCTCTGATATGAAAATATCTGGAGTCGATGAATTATTTTCCCATTTGATCTCTGGTGAGTTGACGTGTTGTTCTTGTATTGTTTTGTATTTATTTTGCTTATATAATGCACTTACATAATGTTGATTGACTAGATCAGGGGTCTCCAAACTACGGCCCGCGGGCCGCATCCGGCCCGCCAGTGTCTTCCATCCGGCCCGCGACATCTTATGACCAGTGTCATCAAGGACCCGCGACAGCTAATGGCTAAGACCTTGCTCAGAAGGGGCGAAAACTCCGCGATTTTTTTCGTGCGAATAAATAAATATGCTCGTTGGCGAGGTACTTGGCACCAATACATTGCGTCCACAAGTATCGCGCGAATATATCGAGAGGATTTTTTTCAAAAATCTTTATTTGATTCGCAGTGATATCAAGGTCTGAGAAACGAGTATCAAAAATTATCTTCAAAGCTACGTTATCTAAATCTATATTTTCATCCCTGAAAATTCTATTGTCTACCCCCCCCCCCCTCCCTAGGACAGAAAATATGGGTGTCTAGAAATTAAAACGGTTTTGGCCCTCTGAACTCACTGGAGTAGTCAATGTGGCCCTCCGGCTGAAAAGTTTGGAGACCCCTGGACTAGATGATCATTTGTGGAAAAGTGTGTGGAAGGGTTTAGTCTTTCCTTTGGGGAAGATTTAACCCGGAAATAAAATCGGAAGTATAATTATGAAGGGGAGTGCAATCACGTTTTTAACAGGATTTAATTACTCAGCCATACTCATTTTTCTCCGTGTATTATTCCGTTAATTATCTGTTTCTTTTGTCGGAAAAAGTACCAAATTGAAGCCCCCGTATACCCAATTTCTACCGGTTTATAACTAGTTTCTTGTTTACTGTTCAAGTTTTCAAGTTCAAGAAAAAATATTTTTGAAGATATTATTTATACATTTGTTTTGACGAAATGTTAAGTATATGAAATTCCCTTCATAGAAAAAAATCGCAAAATAAGCTCCAAAAATTATCAAAAACACGTTTTGTTCTGTTATTTTATATTTTACAGGCATGAAAAAATTCACAGTGTATCTTTAAATGTAACTTACGCATCTGTCGAGAGATTTTTGCTCTATTTCAAACGAGTCGGGTTTTATTAAATACTTTCACCATTTTCGCTTAAGTATTATAGTTTTTTGAAATATTAGCGCGCTCCCTCTAACATTCGTATTTACATATCTCCCTTTCAAACCATATTTGAACGCTTATTACGTGGTCTTAATAAAGAAAGGTGGCTGATTAACAAAGGAAACCGATTTACATCCATTAATTAACCGATGATTTTAATTGCTTGCAATTACGTTGTATAATAACGTACCAGAATAATCTCTAGTTACCGTAAATGGATATCTGCCCGACATTTTTTTTCACATCCGCCGAGTTGTGAACTTTCGCCACAAATATATTGTATTTATCCCCCAAATGACGTGCTCAATGTACCCGGCTATGCCCGGCTCCCGTGGAAATATCATACGAAAGCAGCGGTGACCGCCGCAGCCTAAAAGGGTAAACATTAAACGTATCTCGACGAAGAAACAAATGGAGATGATGTTGTGTTGTGTGATCTATATTATTTGCACTATCCTAATTTTTCTATTGCGTTCCCAACAATTGAGGAACGTTTCTACATAGAAACATAACTGCAATTTTGCTACTGTGGTTTCAGGCTTCAATTCAGTTATAATCTTATAATAGAGTACACACCATCGGTAATTCCTATGCTATGTTAGCTGATGTTTCAATATCTGTCTATTGAAGAAGAGACATCTGGGCCGAAGGCTTTGAATAAACGCCCTCCGGAATTAAGATCCATAACAAGTCCAATAAAATTCAGGTCTAAACTGAAAACTTACCTTTTTAAGCTGTCGTACCCTTAAATTAAATATACCATTCCTGAGAGAAAGTCCAATTATATACAATTTTCCAATTATGTCCTAAATCCTGTATCTAAATTTCGTTAATACACAATTGGTTAATGTTAATTAAGTGTTAATCTCAAGTGACCTACCAGTTAAGTATGGCACTGTAGATTATCTCCATATATAGTTAGCAATAACATAGATCATTGTAGAAATGTATTATATACGGGGTGTTTCGGCACGTACCCGACAAACTTTAACCAGTTATTCCTTAGCACATTTGGAGTAAAAAATGTTATTGGCACTTTGCTGTCCGGTAAAATTTGTTTTTAATAAAAAATTTACCATTCATATTTTCACCACATGTCACTACTGTTTTATCCTTTGTCACAGTTTGAAAGTCCATCTGGCAATATTTTATTCGAGTTTCGTTCAATAATATACGCACGTACCTACATTGGCGCGCTTTTACAATCACAACGAAATGGCATGGCACCATTCGTCTCATTTTTAACTATTATTATTTAGTGTGTATGAAAGAGCGAAGACGCTTTTTGACACACTTGCTAATAACAGCTGTTGAACACCAGAAACAATGCCAATGACAGTGACGGAATGTGGATTTTTTATAATTTTTTGTTTTTAATTGAAAAAAAATGTTACCGGACAGCAAAGTGCCATAACATTTTTTACTCCAAATGTGCTAAGGAATAGCTGGTTAAAGTTTGTCGGGTACGATACACCCTGTATATGTACAGCGCCTTTGAGGTGATTTTGCACAAAAACAGCACTATAAAAATCATTCAAATATCATTATTATTATAAAGCTGTACTAATTAAACATTTTAGCAGTGCATATTTGAACAAGGTCACTGCATAACTCCGTTTTTTTTAATTTTTGTTTCTTCATCATTTCATTCATTAACTTTGTACTAATATATATTCTTTTGTCTTGTTTACTCATATAATCTTATAATTTTTCTTTGACTGCCAACAACTCTCATGTATGCAGATGGTACATGTTTCAATTATTTATTAAAAAATAGTTTATTTATATGCACAGCAGAATTTGTTTATAAATAAACTGTAAAGAAAAACTCACATAAAAAAAACTTAATATATTTGTGAAAAGCCTTCGAAGTAGACGTCGAAAAATGCGAACTGTTAGAGAAATTATTTTGTAAAATAAAAAGTTTTCAAATAAAAATATGTCTCGCGTTTCAACACAGTTCAACGATAAACTTAAATAAATTACGTGGTTAACTAGGTTAGTTGTGTAATCTGAAAGAGCCATTTTTATCTTATCTTACATTATTTCATTAGCCATAATAATTTACTGTAACCAGTGATTTCTGTCGTAATTTGGAGTAAAAAATATTAATTAAATTTTGTCCCCCGGCAAATTTGGTGTTTTATTTTTTCAAAACATAAATAAACAATAGGCATTGGACAGTTAGGGAAAAGGTAAAGGATTAATCGACTGTGTGTCCAGTCCCGATAATAATGCATATTTTTGAAGAAAATCAATAAAAAAATCATCAAAAATGTCAGCGGAGACCAAAATTTCATTTAATTTTTTTCTACAAATAATGTCAGAAATCACTGGTTAAAGTATGTCAAGTAAACACTTATATATTTAACACCTATTCACCATAGAAACTTTATTTCTGACGAGCTGTAGTCCCCGGCATTGCCCGACATAATTTAAAGATTTTCCTCTTATTTTAAACGTCAAATGTTCAAAATTTCATCAATATGGTGGTGGGGTAATTTTTCTCTTGTTTTTGAGGTCATTTTTTGCAAAATGTCGTCAATCTCGGAGGAAAACTGTAGATTTGTATAAAAACAAAACCACGGACACTTCTTATGTATAGAAGATAAGGTCTTTGAAGAAATATCCTCTGGGGTAGTCAGTTAACTACTTATTATTATTTTTTGGTAAACTAATGTTTAAGACGAGACAATATCTTTTATCAGGAGATTTTTCAATGTGGATGAGTGTTTCAGGCGAATAATTATTGCGTGTAAAATAATTGTTACCCTTTGTGCTATGCATAAAAAATCTTGTCTTAAACATTAGTTTACCAAAAAATAATAATAATTAATATTTGACAAGTTCTAGTATTTCACCTACAAATGTAGACAATTTGTCTCGACGCCATCTAGTGAGAGAGTTAGCACTTACAATGCCTTTCTCATATAAAATAAAGTTGTTTGTTTTCAGGTGAAAAAATGTAACAAGCAGTAATTGTTGAATGAAACACTAGTATATATTGAATTATTTCGCGGATAAGAGATAAGCCGCCATAGCTCAGTGGTCAGAGCTGTCGACCGGAAATCGAAGGGACACGGGTTCGAGTCCCGTTGGCGTCATGTATCTTTTATCAAGAGATTTTTGAATGTGGATGAGTGTTTCAGGCGAATAATTATTGCTTGTAAAATAATAGTTAACTAGTTATTATTATTTAATTCTTTATGGACTTTATCTCTGCTCTGATTGTTAAATGGCTCCCTCCCCTCTGCAGTTATTTAAGCCTCGCCAAAAAGAGTATAAATAACCGGACAAGTCAAACCGCACGCCACAGAAAGTAAGGTGCGACCGGCCTTTATTGGATGGAAGAGGATAAATTGCAGGTTGAGGAATGAGATGACTTCGCCGCTGTATTCACTCGGAGCACAGGGAGAATAACTACTTGGCCAGTGGCCAGTGGCCACCCATCCAACTAGGTACTAACAATCATCTCAGATTTCGGTGGTTCATCACGATTTTGGCAGCAATTGAAGTCAATTGCCAACTTTAACATTTCGGAGAGAAGGGAACTGAAACGAAAGAAAAATAGTAGTTCCAACCGCCTGAAGCTGGTGGTACTATCAGTGGCGGCTTGTACTCAGAAAAATTAGTAATGCGCTATAAATATTTCCAATCTATCCCTACCTACTGGAATTATCGGTATGCGAACTGTAAACTAAAGTGACGCCATCTCATCGAAGAGTTAAAAGGTATTGTCGAGCACCGTTCATGATTCGGACAAATTTCAATACTGTGGTCGATATCCAAGCTCTGCGCGTATAGCTAATTGATGTTCCCGGGTGACGTTTCTCGATGAGCGGTATGGAATTCGCTCGCACCACGTGACTTATGACACGTGATACAAAGAACAAAAATTCGACCCAGTTGAATTTATCTTAATACTTTTATTAGTCTATTTACTTTGATTTTCGATGATATTATTATCGGTTGAAAATTATTATTTTTAGATTGACTGACATTTTGCGAGTGCTTGCTCCAACGCTCATCACAGCTAGCCGCCACTGGGACTATGTATATATCATCCGCAATTGGTAAAAGTGTGCGGCTGTAGGTAGTGGGGAGGGGGAGGAGATGGGTTAGAGGAATATTAGTAAGTGTCTTGCTAGTTCTTACCCTACATGGAAATCATTTAAAAAATTACACTTTTGAATATATTTGTGCACATCGATGGTACCGAAAGTAGGTACAGACAAATCATTTCTTGAAAACTTTAAATTGCTAAAAATATATGTGTTGTTTTTTATAGCCGAAACGATAATTATATGAAATTCCCTCGATAGAAAAAATCGTAAACTAATGATATTAGTAATAAGATAATATCTACATATGAGTATAGTCTGAACGGTAATTATATGAAATTCCCTCGATAGAAAAAATCGTAAACTAATGATATTAGTAATAAGATAATATCTATATATTAGTATAGTCGGAACGGTAATTATATGAAATTCCCTCGATAGAAAAAACCGTAAACTAATGATTAGTAATAAGGTAATATCTATATAGCCGAAACGATAATTATTGAAATTCCCTCGATAGAAAAAATCGTAAACTAATGATATTAGTAATAAGATAATATCTATATATTAGTATAGTAGGAACGGTAATTATATGAAATTCCCTCGATAGAAAAAATCGTAAATGATGATATTAATAATAAGATAATATCTATATTAGTATAGTCGGAAGAGTAATTATATGAAATCGCAAAATATGCTTAAAAATTATTAGAACTCATTTTATGCGTTATAGGTATGAAACAATTCAGTGTGTCTTTAAATACAACTTTTGCAGATATGTATTTTATCGAGAGATTTTTGCCCTATTTTAAACGAATCGCGTTTTACTCATTATTTTAAAAATTTTCGCTTCTTTCTTCTCGTTTTTTTTTTTAAATATTCGCGCGTTCCCTCAAACATTCGTATTTACATATATCTCTTTTTCACGCCATCTTCTTCTTCTTTTTGAATGCTTTTTACGGAGCCTGAATGTATTTGTGCAAGTATTGTGCACACCTGAAGTTCGAAGAGTTTTTTTTCCAATTTAGTTTATTTACATTTGACTGCGTATCCCTCACTGCGGTTGCTTTTTACGCTTAATGACGACACCCACCTTTTTGTCTTTTGAAAGCAAATTGTCTGTAAATTGCAAAGTTTCAAATTCTGAAGGAAGGCATCTCAATCAAAACAAAATAAAGCCTCGTTATATGATGCTACCTAGAAGGTAGTATGGACCTATCCTGTTCACATAGAAGAAATCATTATAAAAAATAAAATGTAACAATCGTTGGTATTCATGAAAAATAAGTTTTATTGGAACATAACACACAATTTTCTCTCAATATTTTATAGTAGACAATAGTTTGTAAGGCGTTTCATAATTATTATTATGGAACGCCTTACACTCGTAAACTGGGAATGTTTGTCTTTCTTCAAAATGTAAAATACTGATAGGGTCATCATACACATTATGTAGGGCCCGGGTGAAAGACCTCAATTCTGAATCTAAACATTGCTTGAATCGTCTTTATAATAATAATAACGATAACATTTAAATAAAAAAAAATTAAATTAAATTAATAAAAATTAAAATTAATCAAAATTAAATTATCAAAAAATATTATCATATCTCGGTCCTAAAATATATAATAAAATCCCCTCTCAGCTGAAACTGTGTGAATTGTCATCCTTCGGTCCAAGAGTGACAAAATGGTTGTTGGATCTAGGCAGGACTGATTCCGAAATGATACTAAAAAATGTCATTTGAAATCACGAACGCCTTTATGTATCTTTTTATGTATTTTCGTTTTAACATACTTATTTTAGTTAGTCCTAAATCCTGTATTCGTCTAGGATAACTTTAAACCTGTAAATTTGACTGTCCTGAAGCGGGAATCCTTCCTAGTTGGACAGTCAAAATCATAAAATGTAATCAATATTATATAATAAAAAAATAAATAAAAATACCGCAGTTTTGTGTTATTTCACTTCAAGTGCGCTTTACTATAAAAAACTTAAAATTCAACATTCAATGGTCATGTTTTTTCAGATTACTCCTACAGTGCGCCTTACCTAATACAGATTAAATAATATAAAACAAGATCGTTAGTTACTAGATCTGAATAGCAATACCTCCTAACAGTCGACAGTCGGGGCAGTTGGGGCTCTTGTGCGGAATATATTTTTTTTAAATACATGGTGTCCTGAAACAGGCAGGTAACTTGTGAAACTACATTATATTTGTAGTCGATTTTTTTTTATCTTTTTGATTTGAGCTTTCGTTTTCGAGTAGATCGTGTCCCCTAAGTTGGAATATTTTAGGTCAATTTAAAAAAAAAATAATCCCTGGTGTTTAATATACACGTAAGCTCTTTAATAAATTTTAAAATGTGTCAAATAATAGCCTGGCTTCCAAAGTTATTTATCCCTTTAAAAAAATTGAGAACTAAAAATAAATTGCTGCGCTCAGATCGAAGTTTTTTTGGGTTCTATGTGATGTAGATTCACAGGTTTCCCGCTTGTAATACGACTTTCCGGAAACCATACAATATGAATGAAGCTAGGAGTGTGTCAAGAGCGAGTTGTTTGGCGGTCCGTCCTCTCTGCCCATCCCTTCGGGAATCGGTGTGATTCTTAGTTAATGTTTGCAAAGATGTGTTGTAAAGGTAGCAAAGCTCGTTTTTTAAATAAAAAAAGCTATTTATAAAATCGCTTTTGTTCCCAGAATGGCATTCCACAATGCGTTTGCTGCAAGTTCCTAAATATAATCGCTTCGAAATGATACTCGAATGCAGTTTGTACGAGGATGTATGGGGTATTTCGGGCGTATTATGGGTGGCGAAAAACTACATGTGGATTCTCGGAAAAGGGTGCAGTGCTCGTGATGCTGTGAACGTCGTGATGCGCAGACGCGGCCCTTATCATCTGCGCATCTTCTCTCCTGGAATGCATCTGTGGAGAAAGCTCTCTCTACTTCATTGTTTATGGCGCGGTACTGCCGCTAAGAGCTTCGTTTTAACACCTCTCTGACTGTTACGTGCCGTTTATGATAGGTAATTATTGTGAGAGTTTGCATTGGAGCTGGGAGCTTTAAGGTATTTTAGGAAGTGGATGAAATATGATTTTTAAACACGTAATCTTTATACTGATCAGTTTCTTTGAATCCTAATTTTAACATTCATTGTTAGGATATTTTATTGGAGCCAACTGTTAATTTTGTCTAAGTCACTCTGTGCATTTTTTAGTAAGATGTTTAAATCTTTACCCCAGTAGAAAATTGCAGTATCATCTGCATATAAAAAAATATCACCGTTTAAAACTAATTGGGAGATATCATTTATATATATTTGGAACAGAAGTGGTCCTAGTATGGATCCTTGCGGAACTCCGTAGTTTATTGGTAGGTGGTTGCTATTTATATTATTGATGCTAACGAATTGCTTTCTGTTGCTAAGATATGATTTGAATAGATTAAGAGCAGGACCAACTACACCAATTTTCTCGAGTTTCTTGAGAAGTATATCATGGCTTACTGTATCGAAGGCTTTTTGAAGGTCAATTAGTACAGATAAAATATAATTTCCACCATCAATGCTGCTTCTTTTATTAAAATACTAGCGACGATCCGCGTAAAATCACTAGTTATTATAATTGTAGGGTAGATTGATATGCATGTTTGCTAGAAAGCTTTAAAAAAATACAGTCATTATTTATTGTATAATTATTTTATTTTGGTTTGACTGCAGATTGAACCTTCCTCTCCAGAGACTGAATCAAATCCCGATTGTGTAGGACCGAGATTTATTTCGAATATTTACTGCTCTAATGTCATCTAATTTCAGAGAATTGCGTATGCGAGATTGCCGCCAAAAGTAGATAGATTGCATTGTAATCAACAACAATAAATCTTTGTTCATTGTACCAGAGAGATAGTCGAAGACAGACCCACAACCAAAATGTAGTATTTTTGATTTTTCGTCTCCCAGTTCGCTTGTACCTACGTAAGCTCCTTATAGGTCAAACTTTATCAACTTGTTAATATAAATACTGCCCCGATGAAGCTCCTATAGTGACATATTAATAATTTGTTCAATTATTAGTACCTTTATACAAACTCTACGATCGGTTTCAATTTAGAATATCTCAATTTGTTCTTTTTTCGTTATTGTTTTCAGTTCCTCCGATTTGAAGACACCTCCTATCATACTTTTAAGATGATCTAAATCTAAGGGGTTCTCCTCTTTTCCTTTACTCCAAGAGCACCAAGGATCTCCATTCTGCTGGGGGTCTCAAAAACGCGTCCGAAGAACTAATTCACATTCTTTCAGCTAAGTTTCGGCTGCTTCCCAAGAACGCATTTCAGCTGAAAAAACCGTGTTATGCTACGTATACATACGCGAGCCGAACTGCCTAGAGGAACCTCAACTTATGGGAAAGGAACGAAGGTACTACAAATGGCGCGAAACGCTGCTTGCAGTTGCTTTGTTCCTTTCCCGTAATTCGCGTTTCGGTTTGCAAATGTAAACGTATCTTTATGCGTAATAAATAGTTCTCTACTTAATCTTTTCTTTGTCGCGATGTTGAGCGGTCTAATTAATCTCTTGTGAGAATCACGTAAACATTAATTGTTATTAGTTATCGCATTGATTTGTTACACTTTCCTAATGGCCGTTTTCCATTACATTATGGTTTTTTCCTCCTATATGGGTCATCTTTTCTTATGGATTCGGGTTGAAAACAGGACATGTTTATTTCGATATCGATTTCCGTTCATTTCAAGATGGCGGATATCATTTGAGATTATGGCGTTTGTCATTGTTTTACGTAACTAAACCATGGGGAAATGTTGCGTGTTTATTTCGTTTTATATTTAAAATATTGATGTTTATTACTTATTGTCAACGTTTATTACTGTTCGGTATTATGTCGCAGTATTTTGACGACTTGTAGAAGGTAAATGCAAATAACAGATTCTTTTACGTAATCTTTTACATGACGGTTGTTCTCTAATGGCAACTATCTTTATGGAATCATAAGTAAAATAGGCGTCACATTACGCTATACGCATCATGGCTCGGCCTATTTCAACATTTCGCTCGCCATACACTACCAATGGGAATGCATGGCGAGCGATATGCTGAAACAGGCCAAGCCACAATAATGTAGCGCGCTTATATCGTGGTCTGTCACAGGCATAAATCATAAGCCTGAAGATCGGCTAGCATCGGCTGTAACTACTCGTTATCATTCTGGTATGGCCGACATGTTGTCTCTGTCATGTGGCGTTACTGCTGCCACGTATGGAAATATCTTTAAACTACATAAACTGAAAATCAATAAATTAAATCTACACACTACCGACAACTATTAAGCAACACTACATTGTCGCATAAAGCAAAGATTTTTCATATGGGTCCGGATATGGTTTCCCTATGGTGATAGGTATGAAAAAAGCACAGTTTAAAATTCCCCTAACATACAAAGGTTTACTGTGAATACCTACACGTAGCGAGGTGGCTAAATTTAGCCTCGGCCACATTATCAGATCCCAAAACGGCAAGAGCAGAAATCTTCGATTTCTTTAACCTTTGTTTGGCCCGGAAGATAAAATTGCTAAACTTGTAGACGATACGGGGCTAAGTTGACCAACTGTAGGAAACGGTTCGATGATAAATCAGAACATTAAAAAAAATTAAGAAAATGAACAAACAAAACAAACCTAACCTATTAATTATCATGATCTGATTTGTCCAGTTACCGTTGGAAACAGTTTTATTAGGTCTGTGGTGTAATTCTAACGATTCCATAACCTTGGAACTAATAATAAGTATGTAAATAATATCAGGCAAGTGTTAAAGTAGGTTAACAAAAATCAAAAATTCTTTCTTCGATTTGTGTATTTGCTTTGTCAGACGCCTAGATGAGTGACCACGGGCGTGGTTTTATTAAACCGGGTCCAGAGACATACTGTACATGGCTATTTCATTCGCTCACACATCTTCGAATCGCTATTCTTTTCATAAGCGGTGCTAATTTTTTTATTCTATTAGTATGAATATAACGTGTCTTGAATTTTTGTAATGTCATTGGAAAGAAGTCGTAATTTTTCAAATTTACTAACATAAATGAAGAAAATATTTGTTTGCTTTTTATGCTTTCAGCTTCACAAATCTTCCAAATATATCCCATAATTTTTCACGGGTCTGCGCTAGTAGTTTACACCCATAATGGTTCATGGCCAATTATCTTTAAAATGAACATTGCACCACGTAATAAGAAGTTCTAATCGAGCCTTCTAGTTCGAGTTCTAATCGTAGCCGAGAAGTAATCGAGAGTTCCATCTCGTCGTGTTTGTGGGACGTTTTATGATTATTTATGGTTCAAATTGTTCATCGTGGTGCTGCGACCTCTCCTGAACCATTTAGTACCGTCCACATCGCGAGACGCCAAACCAGTTTTCCAGATCTCGCCTCCTTTGTCGGCTCACCGAAGGTGCTCATTGTCCAATTGTGCCCATAGGCACGGGCCGCCGGTCCTGTAGGCTAAAGATTCGCCAGTGCGCCCTCTGGTCCCTAGTCCCGGCATTGCCCGGCAAGCAGCCGCGGAGGAATTTGGAATTGGTTCCACACACGCATTTGCCATTTCTCAATCGATCGGTTTTGTCGTTCTCAAACGAGTTTGAGACATGGGGTTTGACGTTAAATTCCCGTTCAAAACCGGGTTCCTTCAGCTGATGAATATGAATTCGTCGTTACAAACCAGGAGGAAATTTCGCTTTAGTGAAAACTCGTAATCGACTAAGCAACCAATTTCCACTATTCTTTAACCTTTCGAGAGTGGTAGATGCACTCGACCACGACTCGGAATCAAAACGTTGCTTGAAATGGTTTAGACTATATAGTGACCAGATTGAAGTGCCAGGTATTTCTCAACCTTTTCTCTCCCCACACTTAACTTGATGACGCCATTGTCCCGCTCTTGGCACTTGAGACTCTTACGGGGTGGTAACATCAAACATAAATAATCAAACATCAATTCAACAATACTAAGTGGTAACATCAAACATCAATTCAACAATACTCTATACCTGTGAATAGTTCATATTAACTTGCTCCGTAGTAAAGTGTATTTTAAAATCTATAACGCTCAAATTAAAAGTTACTCGGAGTGTTACGTGTTCGTACTACAAAGTTCTTAAATATTTTTTTTATAATATCCGAGTTATTTAAAGTTCCTTCCGAATTAAATCAGCAAAACTATAAACAATACAATTTGCTTTTACGCGGGTAGTACGAAAAAAACATTAATTCAAGATGCATTGCCGAGTGTGCTCAGAAACTCTACGTACTGACGAGTTAAAATTCACGTGTGCCGCATGCAAAGGGGCATTTCATTTGGCTTGCGGAGGTATTATTGAGAACAAATATCGTCGACTTAATCAAGAACGGCGATCTCAACAAGTTTGCAAGCATTGCAATTCAGCCAAGCCCGGCGCTGCTAGCCCGTTGCAGACAATCAGTGATACTGAACCTTTGAAGCAGATTAAAAAAGTTACGGATATTAGTTCAGCGATCGCCGCTCAGACACCGACAAATCTTAAAGATATTCAAGATCTAGTCATGAACAAGACGTCCAATCTGGAAAAAACACAAAATGATATTCTAGATCAGAATAACAAAATACTTGAAAGTATTCAATTTATGAGTTCTCAATATGAGGATTTCATGGCTAGAATCCGTGACATCGAACTAAAAAATGATGAACTCACTAAAAAGAACTCAACCCTGGAAGCTAGGATTTATGTCTTGGAAAAATGTGTGGACATGCAGGAAAGGGAACTCAAAGCGAACAACATAGAAATAAGAGGCATCCCAGAAATCAAAGGAGAAAATCTGCAAGACGTTTTTTTCAATATCTGCAAAACAACAAAGTCCTCCACTGATACAAAGGACATTGATGCCATTCATCGCGCAGCAGCAAAAAAAAACAACAAGAGTCATCCGAGAGAAATCATTGTTAAATTCAAAACGAACATAGCAAGAGAAAACCTGTTAACAGACGTAAAAACTTTCAACAAAAACAAACAGAATCCAGAAGACAAATTGAACACCTCAAACATCGGTATAGCTGGTTCCTGCTCGCCGATCTTCATTTCAGAACAACTAACATTTCGCGGTAAACAGCTGTGGTACAAGACACGAATAGCGGCGAAGGAGAAACAATATCGCTTTTTTTGGATTAAACGGGGGCAAATTTATCTTCGTAAAAACGAGGGAACTAATGCCATTGTTATCTCAGACGAAAGCAAATTGGCTGCGCTTTGATAATTTTGAATTAATGGCTATTCTTTCGAGGTATGTCTTGACCCGTGCATTTATGTCTCGCTCTATATTTCTCCATATTTGTTTCATTTCCTACCCTTCTGGAATTCATTTGTTATGTATGTTATGCAGTTCCTGCTACCTTATTTTTATTATTATTATTTTTTTGTCTTCTTGCTATCTCTTTCATAGTACTATATCTAATTACATTATTTATACTATATTATTATATATTACTCATATTTGTATAATTTACTACCGTTTTCTAATTCATTTGATATCAAGCAATTCTTGCTACCATTTTGTTTTTACTTCTTGCTATCTCATTAATAGTACTACATCTAACTACAACATTTATACTATATTATTTATATTGAGCACATTTACCATTTTAACTACATTTGGAATCGCATTTAATTATATATTACTCGGGAACCAACTTCTATACAACACACAACCAACACATACTTATGATTCAATTAAATTATGATACCGGAAATGATTCCGGCATAGATCTTAACATGAATGTCATTGATGATATGAACAATCTAAATAACTATAAATGGTGTGCTTACGGCGTTAAAATTATACACCAAAATATAAGAAGCATTTCTAATATTGACGATTTTTTAATTTTTCTGGATCAATTCAATTACCAATTCGACGTTATTATTTTATCGGAATACTGGCTTAGTACTGTTAAACAAAATCACCAAACTTCTGATGTTTTTCAACCTAAGATTTATGGTTATGCGCCCCTGAAGCCTGTCTGCTCATTATGTACATCACTACTGTAAAGCGTATCACATTTGTACGTCGCACACTAACTCTGTGTGAAACTTGGTACCTACTACGGTAATGATTTATAATAAATACATAACACAATATGGCGTACGAAGTAATGCACCAATTTCACCAAAGTAGCACTAAATCAGGTACTATGTATTTATATTCATAGTTTATGTTTCATAGTTTATATTTCTATCTATATATATAGTTATTGTTTTTACATTTTAGCAGTAGTTCAAGAAATGAGCGCGGTATATATTCGTATTGCCGTATAATATAATTTGTTCTGAATTCATGTTTTAATTCTAGTTACAACGCTTACCTCATACTCTGTAAATTTTAATATTTTATGTTACCAGGTTAATTCGGTAAATCCGATTATAATATAAGATTAATTTTTTCTACTTCTCACAAAACAATGTATGTGTACTTATATTTATTATATACATTTTCTTTATTACACAACTTAGTTTCAGAGAAAAATGAAACTTTTTTTTTTTTTTTTTGGTTTTTGTTATGTAATTATGTACATTTCAGTAATAATATGAACTAAACATGTCAATTTGTCTGTCCTAGAACGGGAAACTTTCCTAGTTGGACAGGCAAAGCATCCAATATGTAATATGTACTTTCTTTTGATAAATAAATAAATAAATAAAATAAATAAAATAACCGTCACAATATTTTCTCGAATCGGAAAGTAGGAAGATGAAACCTCACAAAACTCTGGCCTTGCAAATACTCCTTCATTCCCATTACTCTTCTGTTATACCGACTCTTGACATGATTCGACTATTATTTTATTTGATTCACTTAATCGTTCCATGTTCCTTCTGAGCTCTTCTACCAATCTCTTGCGCGAAGTACTTTCTCCTGATAATCCTTTCTCCGTCCATCCGCTGTGTCAACGTTTAAAACAACGCAGCGTCTACTCAATTATTTGATCCCGTTTTGTCTTCCTTGTTTTGACTTCTTCTATCCACTTCTCTCTCCATCCAATGTTCAATTAGTTGTTGTTCTTTCAACTCTCTCCATCGTTTTTAAAAGTTTCACAACGATCTTCATTGTCCACCGTCAAAGCTCCTGTTCTAAGTCGCCTGCAAATGTGAAAACTCCCAGCGCACGCTCGTCGAGTATTTTAGTTCAGACTATTCAGAATCCTGCAACATCCTACTTTTTTCTCCCTGCTGACTTTATTCCTAATATTCCCACCCGGATTTGAATCCGGTTCCATTCTTACGTCCACAACCATTGTCCATTTCTGTTGTCAACCGAATTTATGTGTTTTGCCATGTCATTTTTTCACGTTTGGCGTACCTTTTAACAACCCGTTTAGATATCACATTAATACGTCCTGTAGAAAAAATCAATTCATTTCAACTTTTAAAAAGGAGTTGTCCTTAAGCAATATTCTAAAAACATATATCTATATTATACGCAGGCTTTGATGTCTAAAATAATAATCAAAAGATTCTATGTAGGTATGTATGTACATATTTATTATATTTTTTAATTAAAGTCGTGCTTCTCCCTTTGTACAATCAACTCATTCCAAACACCTCTCTTCTTATCTTCGCTTTTTAAATTATCTCTTCTCGTGTAAATTATTTATACACGTGTATCATTATTTTGTTTACCAGCTAAGGTTCGTTGACCTAATAAGTAAATCCTGGCTCCATTTTACTTCCTTGGATACCGTTTACCTAGGCATCAATCCTAAGCAAATGAATCTAGGCATTCCCTTATATTATCTTACCTGCTGCGTTAGAGCACACAATCTAAACTTCTAAGCAAATATTGATACAGTAAACAAAACTTTAAGGAAGACTCACGAAGGAATGAGAATTCTTCAGGTTTTGTTTTCGTCTTACTTTTTTTATGGAGAAAGCGGTCCTTCGTTTCGACTCTGCAAATGTTTCAATGGATTAGCATAAGAAATGTAGGGCTTCAGAATTCCTCTGTGGAACTGTTGTCTCTTTTTGTTCTTCAAATAACGGCTGCCATTGTCTCGTATTTTTGATTCTGTATTGCAGAGGCTCAACCACAGCAGTGAATTGTTTTTTTTTTGTGATGACCTTCTAATAATATTTTTATGGCCACAAATTTTGAAAGGTTCCCCCCGCGGAGATTCAATATTATCTTTCTGTTCGCTACGTATTCATCTAACTGACATTCCTTAATCGATTTAATCTTCGTTCGGTAATCAATTGAAATCTTATTTAGATCCTCCCACCATTATAAATAAAATACAATTATATAGTGTTAAATTTAAGATAACAGCTTCGTTAGAGACATGGACGTTTATTATATTTTATAAATAGAAACTACTTGTACAGGAAACGGGCCTCTAAATCGTGACACATTGTAAACTAAGTTTTATTACCCAAGGAGTTGTTTGCCTTTAAATATAAATATATTTATTGTTGCTGTCGCGTTCCTCATGGTCCCTCATCTCTTCGTCGGTGTTTCCGTGTTTTCTGTGAACTTTCTTTGACCTGTTTATTTGCTCAATTATGGTGTTTTTTTCTACAAATTCACAATTTTATAAATTTTATATTCGACCCAATACTTGCCAGTAAGTTTTTATTCCAACAACCATCAAATACATACTGAAATTAAAATAGTTTGTTTGGTGTTTTTTTTTTACCAGGATATCCATATTATACATTTATAAACTGTCCAACTAGGAGGAATTCCTATTTTAGGACATTAAAATGTGTATGAATTCGCCATACATACATTTGTACAAAAAAATGAAAGACGTAGAGAAGAAACTACTGCATTATTTCTTGTAAATTTCAACTCTGGTCGCTTTTCTAGGAAATTTCACTTAAAATGCTGATTTTAAGTTCTTAAGTGTAAATGAATGATTGCGAGATATAAATTGATTTTGTAATAAGAGACCTGTTGGTTATCTGACATTTTATGTGTTTGTTGTTTTACGTTTGGCCATATTCATTATTTTACCAAGTGTAAAATGCCCTTGAGGGCGTGTAGTGTTGTTTTTATAAAAAAACGGCCACTATAAAATTAGTTAAATTATAGGTGCTATTATTTTTGTTAGTGTTTTGGAATATTTATGCTTTGATTGCCCATCGCTAATTCTTAAAAAAAAGTTTAATCCAAATTATACATCACGGCTTTATCACTATTTTAGAGCCTAGCACCAAATTTCTGCGGTCATTTTTATTATATTTAGCGTTCTTTTTCTTATCTGTGTCTTTAACCATTTAAATTATATTTTTAAATACCCGGAGTAGCGCTTTGCTATATACCTACTGTCTGTGGTTCCTATCAACTAGTATAATTCATGTTTGTTCCAGCAGATAATTTATCTCGGCGAAGGTCGGAGGCCAAAACGTTGACATTGAATATTAACTAGGTGCTTGTCTACCTCGTTTATTTCTTTTCCTCGTGTAAACATTACAAATGGATTTTTCGACATTTTGATGTGTAATTCCTCTTTTCAGACGACTTCATTATAAGCTTTTTTCTTTTTGATAGTATTCTCAAGAATTTCTTCTCTTACCCTACAATACCTTCTTCCTCGTGTGTGCCCAGACTCAAAAACTACTGGTCCGATAAAATCTCGTTTCAATGTTTTTTCTTATTAGTTCCAGGATTGCTTATTGAGTGGTTTGAATGGTAGAAGAAGTAGGGGACGCCTGAATGAAATATATATATATATATATAAAAATATCAAAATCGAAGCATTGCTGGGTCCGCTAGTTTAAAATAATTAGTAACTCCTCCCATAAATAACTAAGCTGTTACGTTGGCCTAAAGCCTAACCTGTCACAGCATTTTGAAGACCTTCATCGTCATTGAAGTGCTGGGTCCGAAGCCACTTCTTCGTGTGAGTGAATATATGGAAATCACCTCCCGTCCGCTGTACAGGTCTGAAGCCACTTATTCCTGTCAGTGAATAGATTTAAATCACCCCCCTTCCTCTGTACAGGCTCAAACTTCTTCATGTGAGAGAATAGATGGAAATGACCCCCCCCCTCCCGTCTTGTGAACAGGCCCGAAGCCGCATCTTCGTGTGAGTGAATAGATGGAAACCCCCCCCGTCCTCTGTACAGCATGAAGCCACTTCTTCATGTTAGTGAATAGATGGAAACCCCCCCCCCCCCCGTCCTCTGTACAGCATGAAGCCACTTCTTCATGAGAGTGAATAGATGGAAATCACCCCCCGTCTTGAAGCCACTTCTCCATCTGTTCACTCCCATGAAGATGTATCTTAGGTCCCAGGAAGAAGATCTTCAAAATACTGTCACAGGATGGCTACCATTCCCAGGCGGTCGAGTTTCGTGCAAAAGGAATCGGCAAATTGGTGAAGCACTACGACGTGTGCTTAAATCTAATCCCAGTTTATTTTTATTTTAATTTGAAACCATTTTTATGTTTGTTTTACACGTTATGAAATTGATCATGAAATAAAAATCGCCCATAAAAATATCTAATATTGATTATTAATAAAGATCTTCATTTTTATTTATTCCGATAAAATATTGCAGACTACCCTAACAAATTGCTTTCCGTAATAATACATCATTTTGATTTAAAAAATAACTATTCGCTGGCAATTGCAACAAACAGAAACGGAAAGGAAAATAAAAAAATTTTGGTTTGTCTTTGGTGTTTTTAGGGACAAAAATATCCTGGTTGAAAAAAAGCCAGCCTTCCATAAAATCACTGCAAGCGTTATGCACACATAAAATGAGGAAAATAGGAGTTGGATGGGAGGTGAAGATGACTTGGGGAGGTACCTAGTTCGCAAACACAAATTCTAAAATATTGTATCTGGTAAGATAATATTCAAATTGTATTAGTTCTATTGGAATTAAATGGTGTAGAAAAATAGTGGAAAGCTGTAGTTTTAATATCCACATAATAACATATTTGTATCTGTGCGGTTTTTATTTATTTATAGCCAAATGATGTTTACTTTCCTTCGCATTGTTTAATTTCCAGAATTTGTTTAATCATTTGTGAATTATTCCCATTAGTTAGTTAATTTCATTCTTAACCTAATGCTCCTCAGGCTGTAAGATGTTATTCTCCCGATTAATTTTTGCTAGTCTTCAATGTACGCTGAAGTAGTCCGTTAAAAAGTAGTTAAGTCCTTACTTAAATATCATTATTTTGTGATATGGGGAAGATACTCTCAGTATCGCCCTGGTGTAAGAACACCATTCAGAAGTGAAACGTTTTGCCGTGTTTGGGACCAGATCTGTATAGGCAGGTACCTCCCCACCTTCCTCTTCCCCATCTCCTTCCCCTCTCCGCTAGTGTCAGCCTCACAACAAACACCACATTGGAATGACATAGTCTCACTGGCTTCAGACGGTTGGAGCAGTTGGAACTCAAGTGCGTTTACACATAAATAATAAAGTTTATGTAAAAATGAACTACACGTCTTTGAATTTTGTTTATTCTTTAAAAACTATTAGACTTCTCTAATCTCTTAAGGCGATGCACTACGTAGTAATGCAAAATCATGTGTTTTTGGTTTTGAAAATTTGGTCACCTAGAAATGTTTCAGATGCTTTACTTAAATACTGCGAGTAGAATACATCTTGACCTTTGAAATAATAGAGTATTTTTTAGATAAGTCTTTTTATAAGCCTAGAAAAAAATAAAGTGTAAGGCCTTTGAAAACTGCTTTAGAGTTCAAAATCTCCTACTTACGAACCCATTTTCGGTTAGGATTTTATTGTATAATGTGGCAAATTAAATTATTTATAAAATGATCGGAAAAAAATTAAATATTTATGCCTAACATCCACAAAATAAAATAAGAGGCACTTTTTGGCCATGTTTTTTTTCTTGCATAAATCAAAACAGGCGGATGGTGTTAAGCGGGAATTTAAACCTTATCGCCATCTACTTAAGGGGTGTTATTGATAGCGGCTCGATTTAAAATATTACAGGACGTAGTGCATCGCCTTAAGCTTTAAAATCTTCACTCCGTCTTCTAAAGCCTAGTTCTCACGACTGTGAGCCACAACTTCAAGAATGGGCCCATTAAAATAAACACATTACCAAAATAATATATGATATTCATAGAGTTATAAAAGAGTCAGTCCATGTATTATTATTAGATTTGAAATCGTGTTGCATTTTGTTAACGGGTAGTATGATGAATTAGGGAGATAAAACTCTCGCGTTCGCCAGGCGAAGGATGCTGACGCTATTGTTGATGATGCCGAAATTAGCAGAACCTTGATGAACGCTGATAGTTGTTTTGCGATCTTATTGTAGGAAAATTAGTCTTCTTGTTTAATTAGCAATACTTTTAACTAAATTGTAAAAATACACTTTCCTTGGAAAAGTTAATCCGTCGGCTTTTCCAAACTATTTTGTAGTTCATGCAGTATCTAACCCCAACACACCAGACTTTTTTTTTGTATGAGCAATATGGACCGACGATGGATGTAGGTCGTTGGATGTTAGGTGGTTGTATCAACCTCCAACAAAATGACACTTCTTGGTCGCTAAGGCTCATCATCTATGATTATTCGCATTCATTCGCACATTTCAGAACACCTTCGTAACTTTCACTGGCTCAAGTGCCCTGAAAGAATCCAGTACAAACTGTGCTGGATGGTTTTTAAATCCATCAATGAAATGGCCCCACCCTACATCTCTGAACCATGCGTCCCGGAAAACACTGGTCTGAGGCAGTCAACTCTTAGATCAGAAACATCATCAGCTGTAGGCAGACTGATAGAACCTAAGAGCAAGCCAAATACTATGTTTGGTGATCGCGCTTTCGGAGTATCTGGGCCGAAGGCTTGGAATAAACTCCCTTCGGAACTAAGATCCATAACAAATCCAACAGAATTCAGGTCTAAACTAAAAACTTACCTTTTTAAGCTGTCGTACCCTTAAATTAAATATACCATACCTAAGAAAAAGTCCAGTTATATTCAATTTTTCAATTAAGTCCTAAATCCTGTATCTAAATTTCGCCAATAAACAATTAGATAATGTTAATTAAGTGTTAATCTCAAGTGACCTACCAGGTAAGTATTGTACTGTATATTTTCTCCATAAATAGTTAAGTAATAACATAGATCACTGTAGAAATGTATTATAAGTTTGTACAGCGCCCTTGAGGTGATTTTGCACAAAAACGGCTCTATACAAGTCATCTAATTATTATTATTATTATTATTGATTATGTCAGTCACTAATTACATATTAACATTCACATTTACCCTATAGAAATCCCTTTGATTCCTCAGCCATGTTTTATCTTATCTTATTAACGCTTGTTGTTTGCATACCAATTTTTTTTACTATTTGTAGGTGTTTTTCGTTCCCGCAACATTATTTCTAATATTTATGTTGTAAAATATAATGTATGTATTTTTTAAACACATATTTTGGACACTCTGCCTCGACCTCGTGTCCCCACCAAACCCCACCACGTGTAGAAGTCGCTTTTTAACAATAGTTGATTGATTGATTCTTATCTTTCCCCAATATTTGTTGATGAAAATCCTCGCGATAAGCCACCAAGCCACCTGTGATATATCAGGAGTGTTCCAAACTACCGTCACATTTGAGGTGAATCAAATGTAAATTCAATATTGTCTTTTTTGTTCTTTAATCCATTTTGTAATTTTGTGTGTGATTTTTTTGTTTATTTTCCTCAATTTTTATTTCAAGTTTAACACTGTTGAAAGCTTTTATATCATGGTATTGTTAGTGTCTTTGTGCAAAGCTTGAATTTACTGTCGGAGTTTTTATGTTTTCTTTGTACGCTTGTCTAATTTGAGATACTTTTTTTAACTGCAATTACCTCACACAATTGATTTTAATTGAAATCACTACAAATATCACACATTTTTTTACTAGCGGACGGGAAGAAAAAATGTGGCGTAACCACAGTTTGATAATGTCCTTGAACGCTGAAACCGGTCGGTGGCTGAGTTATGAATTATTTTATAAAATCTGGTTGGATGGGTTCAATATTATGAATTACTCGCTAAGAGCTTAGATCATTTATATTTATAGTTTCACTCTTTGTCCTCGAGTATAACACCTAAATTTACAAAACTCACGTCTTTTACATCCTCGCCTTGGTTTTAAAACTATTATTGTTATTCCTGGTTTGAATATTTAAATAAATTAACCTCTCGTCTCCGCCATTCCTTATTTGAACGCGATACAATGTACACAGTATTTCGGGAGTGCAAAAAATAATACGATAAAAAAGCAAATCATTTCATTCATAGCACTCAGACTCTGCTCTGAACTCTGCACAGGTTGTATCTCGTTATCTTTACAAAGTGGCATAACCGAACCACTTGTCCGATCATCTCCTTGATTTAGGATCTCTCGATCTGCAGACCACAGTATTATTTTGTTGGTTATTTATTTATTGTGAGAAACGCACAGATTTTTAATACGAAAATAAAAATTTACATGGGAAGTTATGCAAAGGTGAGCCAAAAAAGTTTCTTGTAATAACATTGTCACTCGTCACCACGAATTGTTCAAGATACCACACGGCATAACAGATGTTAGAAAGGCATAAAAACAGATATGTTTAATTACTCTAAATAACTTTTCTTTTTTTTGGAAGACAAACATTCGCGGATTACAAATAACCCGACAATATTTGAAAACACCACTACAATAGGCATAAAATGTTTCTTGTTTTGTGGTGGAGGACTAAGCCAGCCGAAGAATTGAACACACGACGCCTGGGTGGGACCCAAACACGATGTTTAGATAAATAGATTTTCCCAAATGTTAAGAATATTAAAGTACGAAATCTTGTACTGTAAATAGATGATTGATATGTCGTACAATACATAATTGAAATTTAAATAAATGGTTTTTATATTAAAATAACAAGAATTTTATGGGAAGAGGAATATAGGATAAGGATAGGAGATGCTCTTGTATCATTTTGTAACCGTACGCATTACTTTGGTTCGATATTTCTGAAATTTTTGTGTTACATTGCTCACATAAGGGAATTGTATAATTTATCCATTGATGTATTATGTTTAAATTTATCATTTGTTTTAACGGTATGCGGATTTCTATAAAATTGGTGGTCTCATGCGAGTCCAGACTACTGAATTATAAACAATAAGATTTGATCGAAAATTAAACGTTGCCCTTGAAGCGCGTTGAGGTTGTGCGTTGAACTTTATGGATTTGGTGTTATTTGTAAAATGTAAATTTAATTTATAGTTATGTTATATAACTTCTTTCAACTTTTCGAACATGGGCTTGGTAGTATTGTCAGAGGTAGGTAGACGACTACAAGGATGAAGGTGCTCTTGCTGAAGAACTATTCGGACTTTTCGTTCGTTCATAAAGCGGCTCGTTTGTTCCTCGGTGTTCTGGTAGTATGGTTGGGGTCGCGCCCATAATTTTCGTTAGGAATTTTAGACATGTGTTCTGAGATCTTTACGGACTTGTGAACTGACTGAAAAAATGCTCCACGAACTAATAATTCTGTGCCGTGAATATTTTTTATCTCGAGTTTTGTTTTAATAATAATACTTGGCTAAATTTTTTAACACCATTTTTGTTTAATATCATAGAGAAGAAACGATTTTGAAGGCGTAGAATACAATGTTAAAAACACTTCACATTGTATAGTTTTATAGTTGCTATTGTACTCTTCAGATATAGGTAGCACGTACATTTATTGAAATATTAGTTGGACTTCATATTTATTTTTATAAATTGGCCCTAAAACATTGAGTCTTATTTAGTAGATGCCTTTAAAGCTTAAATTTTTTATTTTTTTATTTAAAATTAAACAATAACTTTGTAAACATCACTTATAGGTAAATACTTAATGCCGACAAGGTTTCGCTACAACCGTAGCTTCATCAGGGCAACCGAAGAGTCAGAATAATAGAAGAGTATGTATGAATGTGAATGAGGCCAGAAGTGTGTGCCAAGATCGAGTTGTTTGGCGGTCCGTCCTCTCTGCCTACCCCTGCGGAGAAACGGCTTAATGGTTAGTTAGTTAGTTAAAATATGAACTTCAGTTGTTATTGATTTATTTTTACACATTTAGTTATTTACAATATCGCGGATTATGAAAGGTTTCTTTGACTTTTTTGTATAGCAGGTGAAACATTTGCAAACTAGCTCTTAAAATTATTAACTTTATTCTTAAGTGTCTTTAGGTCAATTGATGTGCATTTCTAACATTTATTAATGTGATTGTCTGAAAGATGATTTTTAAATTCAGCTCTAGAAATGTAAAAAAATATATGGCCGGACGTTGCGAAAGCTCGTCAGTGAATTTAGTATCTTGTATGCGCTTTGGTTCCCTCTTGCTTACGATGTGTAATGACTACTGACCTAAGGGTTGTCTCTCGTCAATAGGTAATTAGTTTGTGCTTGCTGTTATGTGTAACTCTAATTGAATCCTGTAATTAGTTGCAACAACATTGGCGAACTCTGAATTTCATCACACGCGTGAAGTCGCATTCATAAACAAACGCTCATAAGATTAGAATTTATTAAATTGTATTTAAGGCTCAACTTTATTCATGGAATTCTATTATTTATTCTACAATTAACGCCTCATCAATGAATATTTTCTTCACCAACGTCACGAGAGTGTGAAAACTATTTTCAATCCATAGTTATTCTTTGCTAAATATTTGTATAACGCTGCTCTTGTGAAAGTAGTGACCTCACCTCAAGGTCCTACGCAAATAACATAAATTATCTAAAAATATTTTTAAGCTGTTGTATTCAATCCAGTTACTTATTTGGCACTAGCTTAGTGGTTGGAAGGCCTCCATGGTCGAGGGGTAAGGATCTCGACTAGCAAGATGGGTGTCGCGGGCTCAAACCCTCGTGTGCAATTAAATTTTATTTGATTAATTTGTGTTATTTGAGAAATTACTCATTTATAATAATATACAGGGTGTATCGGCAAGTACCCGACAAACTTTAACCAGCTATTCCTCAGCACATTTGGAGTAAAAAATGTTATGGGCGCTTTGCTGTCCGGTAACATTTTTTTCCATTAAAAACAAAAAATAAATAAAAAATCCACACTCCGTCACTGTCATTTGCATTGTTTCTCGCGTTCAACAGCTGTTATTAGCAAGTGTGTCAAAAAGTGTCCTCGTTCTTTCGTACACACTAATAATAATAATAATAATGGATTACTTGTATAGCGCCGTTTTTGTGCAAAAACACCTCAAGGGCGCTGTACAAACTGATAATACATTTGTACAGTGGTCTATGTTATTACTTAACTATTTATGGAGAAAATATACAGTTCAATAGGTCTAAATAATAATAGTTAAAAATGAGACGAATGGTGCCGTGCCATTTCGTTGTGATTGTAAAAGCGCGCCAATGTAGGTACGTACGTACATTATTCAACGAATCTCGAACAAAATATTGCCAGATGGGTTTTCAAACTTTGACAAAGGATAAAACATATGTGGTGAAAATATGAATAATAATTTTTTTATTAAAAAAAAAATGTTACTGGACTGCAAAGTGCCCATAACATTTTTTACTCCAAATGTGCTAAGGAATAGCTGGTTAAAGTTTGTCGGGTACGTGCCGATACACCCTGTATAGTATATTTTCGGCACTTTCCAGAGTGGAAGATATCAGTATCGCCCTGACCGCCATTCAGAATTGAAACGTTGCTTGACAGGTCTGATGTAGGGCAGGGTGTTTGGTGACCAGATCTGATACTTCCCCACCTTTCCATTCCTCGTCTCCTTCCCCTCCTCACCACCTTCAGCCTCATAACATACCCCAATTGGGGATGCAATAGTCTCACTGGCTCCAGAAAGTCGGGGGCAATTGGTATTCTTGTGCGGTTTCACATATATTTTAATTTATTTATTATCACGTCGTATATTAAATTAAAGAATTTATATATCTATGTACTAACTTTTTTTGATATGGTTTTCATCTTTTTCGTCCATTTTTTAAACGATTTTTTTTAGAGATGAGCTTTAAATTTCCCTCTGAATTCTTGGGATTAGTTACAATTTTTAATTATCGTGGACCATTTTTTGTAAATCGCCGTCTTGTCGAGCCTGATCTTCGAGTTCATTTCACCTGTCCGCCCCACATCGAACCAAACCACACGTAAAACAGCTTCATTAAAACCTGCATCTGAAATATAAAGTACCTACTTTTACTTTCAGCTTTTCAATATCCGGTTACTTTGCAGTTCTCATAAAACTACAAATTATCAGACGCTCCTTATTGTCCTTTTTTAACATCTCGATACAGACGATTGCTGACGGTTTCACCTTCTTCCTCACAATAAATGCTGGGGTTCCACAGGGATCGGTTCTATCTCCGACTTTATTTTTGTTTCCACATCAATGACTTTTTTTCGTGTGCATCATTTAATTGTTACACGTAACATCTATGGCAGTAGAGTTCACGATCATTTTTTGTTCAGGAAATGAACAATAGACAATAGAGAGATTATCTCTAATCATCTCGAGAGAGTTTCCTCTGGGGGTAAGAATAAATTCAAATACTAATTGGTCGTTTCTAAGAACCGTTATTGTGTTCAACATGCACAGCTGTTGAGTGCTTCAAACCCGTGTTCACTACTTATTTCATCAAAAATATCCTCCACATAGTATCCCCATAGATAACATTAAAAAAAAAAAATTATTCAGGGCCTCCTGTGAGGCGTTAATATATTTTTTACAGTGTGCTTAGTGTGGATACGTCTCCAAAAACGCACAACATGACCTACAAAATATATTCATACTAAGATCTCATTCAAGGTCTGCAGTTTGAAGACTGAATATTAAACTGACTTGCGAAATTCACCCATACCCAGTCACTTCAGCATTAACATTAAATCAATAACATATCCTCGCGCCAAAGCGGAAACTCAAATACATTATTACACTCTTCTACTATTTTGATTTAATTTACATCCTAATAATAATTTTATTTTAGAGATGCTCTCAACTATTGATATAGTTTCAAAGCTCATTATGGAAATGGCGTTGACCTGTGAAAAGCTGTGCTCATTCCATGAAACCTGGAACATTATTCCTTTTACTATCAAGGTTTTTTCTGAAATGTACGAACAGAATTCCTATTTTGTAATGAAGTTAACAACATAAACATACTCAACAACAGTTACTATTTTATCATAATATTTCGTATGTGCTATTAATTTTAGGTGCCTAGTCTACCTATAAATTAAACATTTTTATCAATGTATTGATTTGTTATCATTATTTGTTTCAGGTATGTTATCTATTCATTCTGAAGATTAACTGAAATACACTGAGGGTAAGTTACGTCTTTCCTTTGATTCATAGATTTCTTGTCTTGTTCTGGCATCACTTTCATAAAATTAAACTAATTGTTGCATTTTCTTTTTATCTTGCTGATTGAACTAATTGAAGGCATAAATTAGTTTAAAATCTTTTATTTCTGTTCTCCATTCTTCATCACACAATTCGAATCGTTTCTTCCATAGTTTCTGTATTGCATGAATTTGTCCTGCATAATAATAATACTTGGCTGTTTATATAGGGCCGTTTTCGTGTAAAATCACCTCACGGGCTCTGTACAAATATTTGTATTGTATAATAAATTTATATCTAGTGACTTACAATTAAGGCTTATAACAACTGACTTGCATCTAAGACTTGTATCTAGTGAATTACGTCTAAGGGTCATAGTGTCAATTTATTGTCAATATGACTCAATGATCCCGTCTCGGGATGCCATATAAACGTAGTCAAGCCTTAAGAATTCCATAAATCCTTTTCTAAAATATAACTTATTTTTCTAATTTCTTCGTCTCTTCATTCGAATACATAATTGCTTCTGTCTCTTTAATTCTCGCAATTTGAATTCTTCTCTCTGCGGTCTATATTCTATTCAGCGATGTGTAATTATTCTCATCATGGAGTCAATACGACTCGATGTTCCCGTCCTGTAGAACTTCAATGGTAGAAAATTCTTCCTTTTATTCCAAGATTTCTTTTTCTTTCGCGACACTTCCATAAAATAGAGCCATTCCATGTTCCATTTTCTTCTTCGCTTTCTGCCTTTAATGGCTATAATCTTTCTTAAAACTCTTCTTCATTATTCATCACGCAATTTGAATAGTCCATCCTGTATTGTGTGATTGTTCTCATCAAGGTGTCAATACGACTCAATGTTCATGTCAAAGTGAGTCGTGTGGTAGATACTCGAGAGCAGCAATTACTTTAAGTGGGTCTGCTCGATTTGCAAGTCTTTCAGCTGTCTTCTGTCTAGGCCGCAGCATTATTGGAAAAGAGTCGAACAAAAACCTGAATAGTCTATTTATGGATGTTATTGTAAAAACCTTTGTGCCACTTAGTTTTAAAAAAATTATACCATGTGAAATTGTACCGGTTTTCACAGGGCGGACATCCTCGTGAATGAACATTGTTTAAGTTCTGTTTTGTGCCCAAATACATTTTTACTCGATCTTACTTCTTTCGATGGCTCTATACAGGGTGTATCGGCACGTACCCGACAAACTTTAACCAGCTATTCCTTAGCACATTTGGAGTAAAAAATGTTATGGGCACTTTGCTGTCCGGTAGCATTTTTTTTCAATTAAAAACAAAAAAAAATAAAAATTTCCACACTACATCACTGTCATTGGCATTGCTTTTCGTGTTCAACAGCTGTTATTTTTTTTTATTGAATATATAAACACATTACAATAATTTACAAATGTAGATATTTCGAGGCTGATTGCGAAAAAATTAGAAATTTTTAACAAAAAATTGCCCAACTCAATTGAGAAATTATTTCTCGTGTTTGAGTTGGGGAGTGTTGTGAGTCATTATGGTTTATAGGTTGTAAAATTTCACTAGTTGATGTAGCTAAAAATTAACAAATAGCTATAAAACTAGATGATAAATTTGATAACTCTATATAATTAAGAAAATAAGAAATTTAATTACAAACTAAAAAATAAAAAATATAACTTAAATAATATAATAGTTATTAAACTTAGAAAAAATAAGATATAAAAATAAAAATGTACTTATTAGGTACGAAATAATAGTAGGTAGGGACAGTACTGGTAGTAAATTGTTCAAAGACCGAGCTGGCAATCTTGTATGAAATGGGTACTTAATAAAATGCAACAACAATAAATGCATATTAGCACATATTAGGAAGCGGATAATATAATTTAGAGGATATGTATTTTTTTTTTTAAATATTAAATTTTGTTTATTTATATTTTTTTTTTATTAATCATTAATCAATTTTCCTAAATTCATAACGTGAATTTAGGAAAATTTAATTAATAAAAATTACAAATGAGTTCATATAAACAATTATTTGAAAAATGTATCCAATGAAATTAAAACTTGTGATTACCGTTGGGTTTATCTAAAAGTTGTTTGATTTGTGATTTGAAAGTTTTGTAATTTTTTTCAGTTTTAATTTTATCCGGAAGGGCATTAAACAATTTTATACCTTGATAATTATAATAATTGATTATAAAGTTGTAAGCAAGTATGTCGAAAAGCGTCTTCGCTTTTTCGCACACACTAAATAATAATAGTTAAAAATTAGACGAATGGTGCCGTGCCATTTCGTTGTGATTGTAAAAGCGCGCCAATATAGGTACACACGTACACTATTCAACGGAATTCGAATAAAATATTGCCAGGTGGGTTTTCAAACTTTGACAAAGGATAAAACAGTGCAAGTGGTGACATGTGGTGAAAATATGAATAATAATTTTTTTATTAAAAAAAAACGTTACCGGACAGCAAATTGCACATAAGATTTTTTACTCCAAATATGCTAAGGAATAGCTGGTTAAAGTTTGTCGGGTACGTGCCGATACACCATGTATAACTGTATTCCATAAAAAATATCAATGTTTTCATTGAGATCTGAAAAATAGTAATAAATATAAATTACTTTTATTTTGTGTTATAAACTGAAGATCTAATTATTAAAAATAGTTTTTTTTTTAAATAATAATCATAATATTTTATACAGCGTCATTTTTGTAATATATTAGTATTTGTATTCCAATGTACGATCTTGTTGTGTAAATATATATCTTTAGCTACAGCTTGTCATACTTATCTCTGCAGGCTGTCAAATATGAAACAATGAAAGTGCGAACTATTTATTCATTTTTTTAGTAATTTTCGATACGGTTTATAGTTACTTTTTTGCTTTGTTAACCCTTTTAGACCTGAATTAAAACGAACAGTTTCAGAAAATATATTACGTTTGATGACAATTGGTGGAGTTATTTGAAAATCTTTTGTGTTTTTTTTATAATAGTTTAGAAGTTATTGCTATTTTGATTTGAAAGATCATTAGGTCTCAGAGGACGTGTTTTTTTTTCTTCATAAAATGGCAAATCTTCTACTGTATATTAACAATATAAGATATAGTTATCTTTAAAAAAATTAAAAGTTGAAAAAATACCTCCAAAACTTACTTTAAAAACAATCGAGAGTAAAAATTCGGTCGAGTTTAAAAACAAAAATAACTAACTAACTAACCATCACGCCGTTTCCCCGCAGGGGTAGGCAGAGAGGACGGACCGCCAAAAAACTCGGTCTTGGCACACACTCCTTCCCTCATTCACATTCATACATCGTCTCATACATACTCTTCTTTTATTCTGACTCTTGACATGGCCCGACTCGAGTATCTGATTCACTTGATCGTGCCATGTCTTCCTCGGGCGTCCCCGACTTCTGCTACCATTCACATTTGCATCATATATCCTCCTTACACTCCTATCTTCGCTCATTCGCTCTACATGCCCAAACCATCTAAGCGTCCCTTTCTTAATCTTACTCATTACGCTTACATCAGCCTTGCACTCTTTGCGGATCTCCACATTCCTCACACGATCAAACATGGTTTTACCACACATACGCCTCAGGGATCTCATTTCAACAGCATTTAATCTACTTTCATCCTTTCTTTGCCAGTTCCATGCCTCACTTCCATACATCAAGGTAGGTACCAGCACTCCGTTGTGGACTGCTAACTTCGCTTCTTTGGACAATTTTTTGTTAGCGCCTACGGCGTTTAGTCCTCCATTAACGGAATTACCTGCATTTACCCTTCTTTCAATATCTCTGTCAGCCTTCCCATCTCTCGTAAACATACTTCCTAAATACACAAACTCATCCACCTGCTCCAAGTATTCCCCATTCACAATTATATTGCACACTGTTTTCGTACTCTCTCTTTCAAACACCATTACTTTAGACTTACTTACATTCATCATTAACTCATTCTTCATGCATACTTCGTTCATCCTAGACACGAGAGACTGTAGATCATCTATACTATTAGCAATCAGCACCGCATCATCAGCATACAACAGGCAACATACTTTCAAATTATTCAAATTCGCGCCCAATCCCACCTCTTTCAATTCTTGCATACAATTATCCATGTATAGATTGAATAACCACGGTGACATTAGATTAGATAGATTGGAAACAAAAATAAACTTTTAAAATATATCGAAATGTGTACCAGTAATCAAAATTCAATTAAAAAATATGTGTAGAGCCTATTAATTGGAAAACGAAAACCAATTGCCAATTTTTATTAGTTCTAGATAGTGAGGAAAACATTCTTGAATCTTTTTACTTTCAAATATATACACGGTATGATGGGGTTAAGAAACTCTAAGGAGATATTATTATTTCTCAAATATGACTCGTGTACTGTCTAGGTTGTACTAGAAATGTCAAGATGTAAGATGAATTAATTATTTGTAATATTATTAATTTCTATAATCTTCAATCGTTTCTCTTGAATATTCGAGAATATACCGTTTCCGCGGTTACCTGGTAACATTATTAATTTTATGTCATTCCACTTCCTTATTCCATTAGATTAGCACCTGCGCAGCTCCTATGGCACTTCCATTAATAAAACTTAAAAAGAACATGCAAAAGTACTACCTACCTACTACATTGTTTCCTACGTGCCGAACTAAACAAAAAATGTACTTAAACAAATTAAAGTACATTGCTCGAATTTCTCACCCTCTTTTAAATATCCTAATGTTTAAACAAAGGGAACAATGAAAGAAATTTATAAAAAAGGGATAATTGAACCAGACGTTCTTTTCTTTTGTTTATGGCAGACGTGATAGACCCCTTTTAAGAGGGCAAACTTATAAGGGTAGTGCAACATGCAAATACTTTTGGTAGTGTCTAGCTTTTCAATAGTTTGGTTGTTAAGTTTATTTGATTATGTTTTAAAAGCTTGTACTTTGCTGTTATCGTGTCTATCGCCATGGTTTTTATTAAAATCAGGCTCTACGTCATCGGCACTTTACTGCCAACGTTATTGTTTTTTCTGTTAGGGCTTGCAAGACTTTTATCATGTGTTTTTTGTTCATTAACCCCACACAGGAGGCCCTGAGGAAAATTATTTCCCTAAGAGCCTACGTCATCTTCGGGGATAGTGTGTGGAGGGTCTTTTAAAGTAAGGAAGTTCTGGAAAGGAAAATATATGAGGGGTAGTTAGGAATCTGTCCAGAAGTGACGGACTTGTGAATCTATCCCTTCCGCTGCTGTGCAAGGCGATGGGTCAAGAGTCAAGAGAGACCACTTGGAGAGATCAAAGGGTCTCAAAACAGATGGTGGGCAGGCGCCTGAACACACCTCACCCGATGAACTCGGGCACTCCTGCTAAATCAACAAACGTAGCGAACCACTTGAAATGAACTATGGCAGAGGTGTTGGTTATCTAATAAATGGTTCCCGGAGCGGCCGCCTCCCAAATTGACTACTGTTTTCTTGTATTTTTATTTTACTGAATCGTTGGCATAAATTAAAAACAAATTTGCGGCAATACTCAATGACATTATGAAAATACAACACACGTTATATTACACTAATCGAAAAAATATATAGCACTGCTTATGAATAGGATAGCCATTCAAAGAATAGGTGAGTACGAATACAATCTGATTTAATTCCGTCAAATATTTTTGCTTTAAATTTATCAAAAAATGTACCTTTCAAAGTTAAGGTTATCGAAAAATGTATCTATTGTTAAATGAGATATTTGTATTAAATATACTATCCTGTCTCGACACAGGGTGGCCCTGTACAGGCACAGTAAAATGTGTGTAAACCTTACATACATTAATGTACCTAATAAATAACGAAATAGCTGTATGAATTGCCCGCCAAAGCATGTCCACTGAACCTCGTTCAGTAAACTACGCGCGTTTTCTCAATCACGTTCTTCACTCTATTTATGTACCGACGGTAGTAAGTAGTTCATTTAATATGATAAAAAATCGTAAATTTAGATCGAATCTTACCACATAACTTACTAACTTGTTAACCTATCAAAACTATATATCTGATTCCATGTCTAGTAAATCTCAAGTTGACTCTATTTATACCGATTTTAGCAAGGCGTTCGATAAAGTCAATCATGAGTTATTGCTGAATAAACTCCATAAATTCTGTATAGGTGGTTCACTATATAAGTGGTTTAATAGTTATTTAACCAACAGATTACTGGCTGTTAAAATTGATGGCAAATTTTCATACAAATTCACTGCTACGAGTGGTGTTCCCCAGGGGTCACACTTAGGTCCAATCCTGTTTTTATTATTTGTCAATGATGTATTGTATATTTTCAATGATGTTCAAGTGTTAATGTTTGCAGACGACCTGAAATTATTCAGAGCAATCAGAAACATTAACGATTGCCATATATTGTCAAATAACTTGTCAAGATTAATTATATGGTGTCGTGATAACCGCTTCCAACTTAACATAAGCAAATGTCAAATTATGAGGTTTCATCGAATAAAAAATCCAATATTTTTTGATTATTCCATTAACAATATGTCGTTAGTATCTGTCTCGGAAATTAATGACTTAGGTATTTGGTTTGACACGAAACTTAACTTTATCAAGCATATTGAAACAATAACCAATAAATCTTTGAAAATGTTGGGATTTATTTTAAGGGTATCTAGTGATTTCAATAATGTAAATACTGTAAAAACATTATATATGTCACTAGTAAGGAGTCATGTAGAATACAATTCCACGGTTTGGTCCCCAAATTATGAGGTTTATTCACATGCGATTGAAAGAATCCAAAATAAATTTTTAAGATATGTAAATTTCAAAATGGGCATTTCTAGAGAAAAACTAAATTACGATAACGTACTTTGTTCATTAAATTTAATAAAATTATCTGATCGCAGAATTATTTCCGATTTAACCTGTCTGTATAAAATCATTAATTCAATGTTTGATACCCCTGATTTATTATATGTAATCTCTTTTCATACTCCAAGCAGGTCGGTTACAAGACAGTACCTACCATATTATTGTAGCAATTCTATGTCAACGTCCCAATATCACACTCCTATGCGACGGATTCAACAGCTAGGAAACAAATACTACGATGTTGTTGATATATTTAGTACATCAATTTCAATATATAAAAGCATACCCTATTGAAGTTTTTTTTATCAAGTTGTGGAATATTTTAATAAAGGTATTTAATTTGATTTGACTAACATATAATAATTTTGTCAACTGAAACAGAAAAAAATATTTTGGATTTTTTATGTTTTGTGCCTACATACTGTGTAGATCAAGTTCAGTGATATTTTGACTTTATATTTATTTTTCTGCAATTGTTTTAAATAGTCGTTTCATGCACTATTTTCATGTATAATTTCGTAAATATTTTTTTATATATATGTATGTAAAAGCCTTAATAGGCGTGAAATAAATAAATAACTTACTCGTGAAAAACCTTTCAAAGGTTTTATACAATTCGTTGTTGTGTAGAACTTTTCTCTAGCATTTCGCGTGTTACCTTTCCTAAATTACATACCCGTTTTTCAATCCTTATTCTCTCCTTTTCTGAGTCCTAATTAATATTAAAATTGCATTTTTCTTGCAGCTGCTAATCTCACCTTTTTATTTTACAGTTTTACCTATAAAAAAAACATTCGTCAACACTAAATAATTGTCTTGAAAATTCCTGATGGAAAAAATCTGTACAAATCATAATGCCACACCTCACCGCTGGAGAGTTCTTACAACTTCATACTTTCTAATTTTCTTCTGTGCATATTGTTAATGTTTTAAATGTAATGAAAACAGATGTCCTATTTTCGACTCGCTTGGTTTTCAAACCGTGTTCTCTAATCCCAAAATCAAACCTCTTACACCGCTGGCACGAAGCTCACCAGTCTCGATATCCGCAACAAAGTATCAGACACTTCAAACTCCTCTTCATAAAACCCATAATCACGTTTGTATAATGTCAACACACCAACCATTATCTTTTCTTAGAATTTCGACCCCCCTGACTTGTGACATTAACGCTGAATCCGCATCTGTCTTTAAACTTCCTCTTGATATGACTTAATCACGACATAATCAAATATTAATCACTACCTGGACAATTCAATATCATTTGATACCCCGCATCATTCATTTTAACACAATTTAATCTAAAAGTGCTGCAAAAATATATATGTTTTCCTAAAATCTACTCACTGCTTTTTAATGGTTTTTTATTTTTTTTTATTATTATTTAAAGAAAGCAAGACAAAAATATATATTACAGTAAATAATAAAATAAAATACAGAAAAAAAAACAGAAAAGTTCCAATAAACTACTTTTCAGTAGTTTGTCGATGGCAACTTTTCACATAAAAAATATCAAAAAAAGATAAAAACTTATTTTACTTAATGACAACAGTGATAACAATAAAAAATAACAATATTTAAAAATATAAAAACATATACACAACAGTGATAGAATCTACCTATAGTTTGTATTAGACTCTAATACAAACTATTTCTTTCAGCGAGCCAATTTTTCAACATAATATTTGTTTTTTTATAAATTTAATTTAGATTAAATTTGATAATATTATTATTAAGTTCTGCAAGTGTTTTAGTTTTTTATTATTGTGACAGCTGTTTCGGCTTACAAGGCCATTTTCAAACTATAACCTTGTAAGCCGAAACAGCTGTCACAATAATAAAAAACTAAAACACTTGCAGAACTTAATAATAATATTATCAAATTTAATCTAAATTAAATTTATAAAAAAACAAATATTCTACGAATTAAACACAAAAACAATAAATAATATTTGTTTTTACATTTGTACATTTTTTTATTTCAGCAGGTAACATATTTAAGCAACTAGGTATCATGTAGTCCAGTGTTCTTTGTCCATATTTGTTCAAATGCTTAGGTACAATTAGTCCTTCATTTATTGTAAAACGAGTATTGTAAGTGTGGTCCAGTCTATTTATGTATATAGGGCTATTCATATGCTGAAATATAATTTTATACCACAGAATTGATCTTACTGAGAAAATTTTAAGATTCTGATAAAGATATGGAACATTATGCCTTTGTTCGTATAAACTTTTATGAGCTAATAATTGGTGTTTTCGAATGATCCGTTATTTATTTCACGAATTTCCTGCCTTGATTATTATAACTGTCTTAATTTCTGAAATCTTCTTATGGCTAGTTTTTGACCTCTTCAATGTCCAAGCATTGGCCTAATAGAGGAGAAACACCTGCTTACACCTTGTTAATTTCAAAGGGTCATTGAATTACACGACTCTCACAATTATATACATAGGAAACATGTATCCACTGAACCCCACTACAGGGATAGCGAACCTATTACTGCAAATGTGTTAAAATAAACCAAATACTTAATAAAAATTTACTAAGTGTAAAAATATACGTCGACAACATAGTCATAAAAATACATGGGTCAAAAGGCGTCCTCTTTGTTTCTCGTTTGGCAAAATTTTGATTGTTATTGAATTATTTAAATTAAATTTATTGTTATTAAATTTTCGTAGTTAATGTCTTTTAAAAATATCTTAGAGTGTACCGATGCATCTTGCTTGCACACACGCTGTTTGATGGAACAGATATAAATTCACCTCACGCAGTAACATAAGACTAACCCATGAACAGGACAATGAGAAATGACATATTTTTTGCATAATAATATGTATTTTACAATTTTCTAACTTCGCCCGCGTGTCACTAAAAATATCCTCGTGAAATATCTGGTACGTTCGCCATTCCTACTGTACTTTAGAATGTCTCCCTTATATAATATAATGCCTCAGCACGGGCAAGCCACCCAGTGAGGCCTACGTTACTGGAAAACATAAATTGTAAAAAATAATGTACCAAATAAATAAATAAAAAAATAATAATGTTTTATTCTTCGCCGCCGATAAATACAATTAAATAAATATTAATAATAATACTAATATGATTTGTAACTACAATTTTTGTAACAGCTTTGAAGACCTTACCAATGCGGTTAAGTTACCTTACAATAAGTACCAGGTAATTTTAAATAATAATCGTAAACTCTTTAATTTTCTTGATTGCGTTTGTGATTTTATTTCGGTTTCGTTATCTTTGTGAAAAAATCCTTTTTCTGTCCATCGCCAAACTATTATTTATTTGCGTTTTGCTTACTGGTAATATGATATAATATGAATACACGACATACTATACTGTGCATGCTAACGAGCGACTAAAATCCTTAGGGCGGGTCATGAAATGAATTAAAACCATAAACGACTGTCAATGGGAAGGAATTTGAATTTTAATGAAGCAAGATACGCTACAAGGAAGACGCCGTTCCATCAATCTTTGTTTTTTTTTAAATACGTAGATAGTATTTTTTATTCTGCTGTCGAATAGTGGTAGAATGTCTAAGGGCAAGACTGCTGCCAAGCATGCCAATAATTTACATTAAAAATAATAATCTTTAGCAACAACTTTCAAATGATAAAATGTAATGCACGGTACCATTTACATAATCCACTAATAAAAATAAAATAAAAACTTGTTGGTTGACGCAGTAGGTAGCAGTTAATGAGGGTGAGACATCTGCTCTCTAAAGGTCATTAGAATACTTCCCACAGTTAATTATATAAATTTTTTTTAAGTTTTATGATATCCTTGTCAATATCTTTCCATGCTTTTTCTTTCCATCGGACGACCTCTGCGAATTATTGTATGTGTACAGAATATCATCAAATGGTAGAAAAACACCTGCTCCTCTCTTCTCCGAAGTCATTAGACAATTCGCATATTCGAGGAGATTGATTTTTTATTAACTTATTTTAATTGATGTTCTTTCGTGTCAGCATACCAGGCATTGCTTGATATCTCTTCTGAGCTTGTTAAGATTCAAATTGTTCTAGATATGTAATGACTGTACGAATGGTAGTCAAACAAACTTTTGCTCAAAATCCTAAATTCAGGAAAATTCTTAATTTTTCCTTGGGTCAATAATTGGTCTTCAATGAATCTTCGTTGGGTCAATAATATTATTGCTTATAAATATCTTTCCAAGTTTGGCCATCGTACGGATTTCTGTATATTATGTGTACAGATGGTCAACCTGTTTCTTCCGCAAGTCATTAGTCGATTTCCACATTCATAATGATTGCTTTGAAGATATTTTAATTGATTTCTCGTTCGTATTTCCTAGCCATTAGTTTTTCTTTCAAGCAGCTAATGGCCTCCACAAAATGTTCTGCTTTTAATAGAAGGACTTGAATGAATGACTTATTCCCAAATTTTTCAAACGGTCAACATATTTAAATGCATTTCCAGGTTTCTGTTGGTCATCGCTCGACCTTTGCAAATCATTACAGTATATTATTAAATGACAGATAAATTACCCGCTGCTATATTCACGGTGTAATTAGTTGGTATCTATATTCATAATGATTGTGGATATTTTCTTAACTAGTTTATATTCCAATCGTCTTTTGACCTTCACAAAGTGTCCTAGGCGTGTAGTAGATGGACTAATGACTGTGAACCACCTGCTCAATTCCCCGAAGGGTTGTAATGTTATTTCCACATTCTTCATAGATCAATATTTTTAGGTTGTGAAGTGTCATGCATTTCCAGGCTTCTGTCAGTCATCGCTCGACCTTTGCAAATCATTACAGTATATTATTAAATGACAGATAAATTACCCGCTGCTATATTCACGGTGTAATTAGTTGGTATCTATATTCATAATGATTGTGGATATTTTCTTAACTAGTTTATATTCCAATCGTCTTTTGACCTTCACAAAGTGTCCTAGGCGTGTAGTAGATGGACTAATGACTGTGAACCACCTGCTCAATTCCCCGAAGGGTTGTAATGTTATTTCCACATTCTTCATAGATCAATATTTTTAGGTTGTGAAGTGTCATGCATTTCCAGGCTTCTGTCAGTCATCGCTCGACCTTTGCAAATCATTACAGTATATTATTAAATGACAGATAAATTACCCGCTGCTATATTCACGGTGTAATTAGTTGGTATCTATATTCATAATGATTGTGGATATTTTCTTAACTAGTTTATATTCCAATCGTCTTTTGACCTTCACAAAGTGTCCTAGGCGTGTAGTAGATGGACTAATGACTGTGAACCACCTGCTCAATTCCCCGAAGGGTTGTAATGTTATTTCCACATTCTTCATAGATCAATATTTTTAGGTTGTGAAGTGTCATGCATTTCCAGGCTTCTGTCAGTCATCGCTCGACCTTTGCAAATCATTACAGTATATTATTAAATGACAGATAAATCACTTGCTGCTACATTCACGGTGTAATTAGTTGGTATCTATATTCATAATGATTGTGGATATTTTCTTAACTAGTTTATATTCCAATCGTCTTTTGACCTCCACAAAGTGTCCTAGGCGTGTAGTAGATGGACTAATGACAGAAAACCACCTGCTCAGATCCCCGAAGGGTTATAAATAATGTTATTCCCACATTCTTCCTTGGGTCACTCGACTCATTAATGACGCGACACGGCGCCCGCCGGAAATGTACACTCAACAGAACAACAGACGAACAGACATGTCCAGGCGGCGTTTCGTGAATTAGAAATACATATTTTTGCTATTCCTGATTATCCGTTCTTCGATTATTCGGCATTTCGGATAATCCGACCTTTGATTATAATCAAAGGTCGGATTATCTTATTCAACATTCCGGATTATCAGACTAACCCCGATTATTTTATAGCATATTGTATTTGTCTCATTGAATTTATATGATTGGTACCAACATCAGCACTCATTACCGTACATACAAAACGTATAGTTAGATATTCTTGTGAATAAACTTGATATGTGATGATGTCATGTTATTTCATAACTTATCGCGGTTTATATTTGCTCTAAGTCAAGCTAGTAGTGCCAATCTGGCGTTGGCATATACACGCAGAAAAATGAGTACTGCTAATTTATTAAAAATCTTCAAATTATTGGTAATCCGGTTAAAAACGTGATTGCAGGCCGTTTCCTGATAAACTTTTAGCAAATTTGCTAAAATGCTAGCAAATTTTAGTAAAACGCTAGGGCATATCGGAACACGTGTTCATGTACCTGCATTTGCCTTTTTAAATTGTTTTCTTTATTCGGTGCATTGTGCATTGTGTCGGTGCATTGCATTGTGCAGTAAAGTATTGGAGAATTTTCCGACCACCATACTAGGAGGCAGTAGGAACGTGCCTGTCGTGTGGTTGCCTTGATAATATACCTACAATGACGAAATATTAGGATTTTTATGAATACGTGTTCCGACATCGTGATAATTTTTTTTTTTTTTTTTTTTTTTACAGTATTACCGCACAAGAGTCCCAACTGCTCCAGTCTGGAGCCAGTGAGACTATGGCATCCCCAATTGGGGTATGTTGTGAGGCTGAGGGTATTGGAGAGGGGAGGGAGATGGGGAAGAGGAAGGTGGGGAAGTACCTGGCTATTCAGATCTGGTCACCAAACACGGCTAAAGCCATTTCAAGCAACGTTTCAATTCTGAATGGTGGTCTTACACCAGGGCGATACTGAGAGTATCTTCCACTCTGGAACGTGCCGCAAATATACTATTTATTATTTTAAATTAATTAATTGTGAAATAACACAAATTAATCAAATAAAATTTATTTGCGCACGCCGGGTTCGAACCCGCGACCTTCGGATCTGTAGTCAAAAGCGTATACCACTAGACCACGCCGGCTTTATATTTCATAATAAACTTTCGTTCTAAAAGTTTATTATGAAACCTGCCAATTATGGGCCTGCAATCCCGTTTTTTAGCCGGATCACGAATAATTTGAAGAGATTCTTCTAATATTCAAAATAATAATTTTTCTCCGTGTACAGAACGTAATCAACAGAACAGCATACAAAACACGACGAACGCTATGCAACTATCATATCATAACTACGTCTGATTATAAACGTCCTTCCTTCCTTTATTTCCCTTATCCTTCACCACCCCAATTTAATTCCGCATATGTTCCCCAATTGGGATAGTCATCGTTTCACTGGTTCCGTTATTTTGCATCTCTTGTTTTATATCTGTCATAAATACGTGAAATGTAGTGTGTAGGTATCCGATTGCTTGCACATCTTCGAGCTTATCTCTGTGATAATTTATTGTTTACGTTATCACCGGTCAGTGGTTGAGTGGCCATAGCGCTTGGGTCTCACCCGAGCGTCGCGTGTTCGATTCCTCGGCTGGCTAAGTCCTCCATCACAACACAAGCAACATTTTCGGCTTTCTGTGGTGGTAGTAGGAGATTTTCAAACATTGTTGGGTTATTCGTAACCTGGGAATGTTTGTCTTTCTTTTAAAAATAATTAATTAATTAAATTAAATGTGATCAATTTCAATGTTTTGTTCAGGTTATCTGAATAAATTCATTCAACTCCTGAGCTAATTAGAGATACAGATGGTAATTTCTCACAACCATTGCGAATGTTTTGTGATCCTGATAACCATTTAATCCTTTTATTGAAGCTACAAAAATCTAAAAGTGTTTTACAAAATCAGTTGTTTTCACGCATGTAAACAACCCAGTGAGGCCAACATTACTAAATTGAAATATGAAATATTGTAAAAAAAATGTACCTATCAACAATAAAAAAAAAATAAAAAAAAAATTAAATTGCGCAGCAGGAAAAGGTTTTGTAATACAAATTTTATTTTTTATTAATAACTAAAATACATATGATAGGATATTCATAGTCCTTCTCCCCCCCCCCCCTACCATGGATCATATACCGAGGCGGACTGTAGGTTGTTGTGTCAATATTAAATCATATTTTTTTATGATTTCTTCATCTTAGTGTTTGTAGACCTCATCTTCGCGTTTGTTAATTCCTTAATGTTCATGTGTTGTTGATTTCCTCAACTTCATCTTTGCAGACTGCAAATTTGTGTGTTGGTGTTACTTAATTTTTTTTAATAAATTCATCATCTCCATATTTGTTGACAGTGGGTTATTATGTTGATGTTAAAACATCATTTTTATGACTTCTCCATCTTAGTGTTTCTAGACCTCATTTTCATATTTTTTGGTTTCCTCGTTTTCATGTCTGTTGATTTCCTAATCTTCATGTTTTATTCGTAGATTGTTGTGTGAATTGCACAGCAGGATAAAGCTTTGTATTACTTTCTCAAATGTTAGACTTACACCAATCCTTTGCATTCACTCGTAGCTCCTGTTTGCTTTGCACTATAAGTTGACGTTGGTTTAAATTATATTCATTATTATATTGAGTTGGTCGGGGTATTTTGTTTGCTACGCCACTGATCATTTCATGAAGTGCAGCGACGCACAGTGGGCTGAAAATCGGCTTTCATAGACATAGAGACTTGAATTTTCAAGGGTATTTTTTTTGGCTAGAAATGGATTCTGCTGATCATTACTATGCTATAAAATGTCGTACGAAGCAATTGCGTGTACAAATGAAGGAGTTATAATTTTTTTAAGAAAAATTTGTATGGCGCTGACATTAAAAATGAGGCTATCTCTGGAATCATAAGGTTGGCCGTTCTATCTTTACACACAGATAATACTACTATTTATTTGTATTTTTTTGACATACTTCATATTGTGGCGCAAGGTGCGATTTATTTTTTAAAAATCCTAAAGTTGAAAAAAAATCTTTTTTTTTGTTAATGAATCATTTTAATGCTTAAATGCTTTACATATGAGTATGCTTTGTCTAGTTTACAATATTTTATTTACACTGCAAGCCAAAACACTGTGCACAGTGGGCTGAAAATCGCCTTTCATAGACATAGAGACTTGTATTTTCAAGTGTATTTTTTTGGCTAGAAATGGATTCTGCTGATCATTAATATGCTATAAAATTTTGTATGAAGGAATTTCGTGTACAAATGAAGGAGTCATAATTTTTTTAAGAAAAATTTGTATGGAGCTGACATTAAAAATGAGGCTATCTCTGGAATCATAAGGTTGACCATTATATCCTTACACACAAATATACTACTATTTATTTGTATTTTTTTGAAATACTTTGTATTGTGGCGAAACTTGTGATTTTTTTTTTTAAAACCCTCAAAGTTGAAAAAAAAACTTTTTTATGTTGAAGATTCATTTTAATGCTTAAATGCTTTACATATGAGTATGCTTTGTCTAGTTTACAATATTTTATTTACACTGCAAGCCTAAAAGCATTTAAGCATTAAAATGAATCATCAACAATAAAAAGGGTTTTTTCAACTTTGAGGATTTTTAAAAAAATAATCGCACCTTGCGCCACAATATGAAGTATGTCAAAAAAATAAAAATAAATAGTAGTATTATCTGTGTGTAAAGATAGAACGGCCAACCTTATGATTCCAGAGAAAGCCTCATTTTTAATGTCAGCGCCATACAAATTTTTCTTAAAAAAATTATAACTCCTTCATTTGTACACGCAATTTCTTCGTACGACATTTTATAGCATAGTAATGATCAGCAGAATCCATTTCTAGCAAAAAAAAAATACCCTTGAAAATTCAAGTCTCTATGTCTATGAAAGCCGATTTTCAGCCCACTGTGCGACGCGACGTAGTGCTACGACCCTCGGTTGAGGCGCAGTAAATAAAAACTTAACTCTGTACGGCGAGCGGTTGTCGAAAAGTTCTCTTCGTGGTTGATATATAATTTGGAGATCTGGACACTGAGGATGTGTATATAAGATCTGCAGGTGTAAGTGTGTAAGTATCTTGGGGTGATACAAGTTCCAGTGTGTAAGTATCTTGAGGTGAATATTCCACACAATAACAACTTTATAGATTTAGTTGAATTACTTTATTTAGATAGAAGTACACTTATGTACTTAATTAAATGATAAGTACATTAATTAAATGACAATGACAATAATGCGTAGAGGTGCAGCGTGCAAGCAGCACAAGTGATGTTAATTGTGAACGTAGGGGAACAGCTTGTTCCTGTTTATATAGTATTCCAGGTCTCTGGGACCGTGAGAGCTTTGTGGACTTTAATCCCTAAGATGCAAAAAAGGGTCATGTGACTAATTTGAATATTGCATCATTGATTGGTTTCCCAAAATAAATGAGTGTTTGCCATTATGGCTTACTTTTGGGGCACCGGCTAAGATTAACAGTAATATTAAGATGTAGAAGGAAATAAAGGTTGACTTTAATTACTTAGATTAGCCTAGGCTGGGATTATAACAGTAGGTACTATCAAGTTAGACTAATTGTTGGCCTTGGGGCATTCATTCATTTTCTACGGAATTTCTTTCGCTTTGTTAGTTATCGCTACACCTCTGTTTAATGTAATATAAATAATGTTTGAAGGTGAGTTTTTTTTAATTCACTTGAAAACGAATTGGTGATTGCAAAACACAATTGCATCTTTTCCAAAAAATCGTCAATGAATTTGGTCGAAATCCGACGATAATTTTAATAGTTATCATTTTATTGCAGACAACATTTCCTGTTAGCAAAGATACTGTTAATACTATACGTGTATTACAGTCCCAAGTGTTACAAATTCATTCAACGCTTCGACGCTCGCTGATAAGAACATTTAACACGGGTCAATTGAATTCAGATTTTTGTTGGTTTATTTCTTTGCAACTATAAAAGTTTTCTTTTCTTTCTCCATCCACTCCCAACTACCTTATATATACCCTAATTAAGGGTACTTTAATCCCACTAGAATAAGACGGCAGAGAGCAGTTGGGACTATTGTACAGTACATACTAGTTTACTAGACAAAATTTCGTAACATAATTTTTTTCACTATGATTTCTTTAAAAATCTCCTTGGTGGAATTTATTAAATAAATTAATGAAATGTGCTTTGCCTTCAATCAAGTTCAGGACACTACATAAAAAATCTTTTTTTTATGTAACTAACTCCGTCTTTGATTAAAAAAAAAGATTATTAGCGGCTTGTCGCTGCTTCGAGAAAAGCCCTGGATGCGTGTGTAAGGAAATTTTTGTACATGCATTTAAATCTTTATTATATCTTTTTTTATTTACATAAAATATTGAGAATATTGAACAACTTCATAGTTTTAAATCTGGTACTATCCGCTGGCACAATGATGTGCACCCGGGAATATTCCCTCGAGAATATTCCTCACCCTTACATAATTTTTCCAAAGTTGGGAATTTATTTTTTATTATTAAGAAAGTTATTTTATATTTTTTTATATTGTGATGAATCCATCCCTCCCGCTGCGGTGTAAGACGATAATAATAATAATAATTGTATAGCGCCGTTTTTGTGAAAAATCACCTCAAGGGCGCAATGGGTCGAGAGAGACCAGCTAGAAAGGTCATAGGGTCTCTCCAAACTGGCCTCTCCCGATCCGCCGCCAAAATCTGAATGCGCGTCATCCGATGAACCGGGCAACCCTGCTAACTCACCAAACGTAGCAAACCACCTGGGGTGTCCTATAGCAGAGGTAAATGATAAATGATTCCCGGGGCGTCGGTACCCTTACCCGCCTTCCAAATTTAAAACGAACATGTTGTTTTAGCAGTACATTATAAATCCTTATAGATAAATGCCGTAATTATTTTCAAGAAAAATCGACTGCTTCCTTGTCAAGGGGTAAGGATCTCGACTAACAATCCGAAGGTCGCGGGTTCGAATCCCGACCTGCGCAAGTAAATTTTATTTGATTATGAATTTGTTGTATTTCACAATTCATTAATTAAAAATAATATATAGTATATTTGCGGAACGTTCCCGAGTGGAAAATACTCTCAGTATCGCCCTGGTATTCAATATTGAAACGTTACTTGGAATGGCTTTAGCCGTGTTTGATGATCTGATCTGAATAGTCAGGTACTCCCCCACCTTCCTTTTACTCTTCTTCCCACCTCATAGGAATTCAATTGTAACAATTTTCCAAGTTAATATTTATTATTATTTTCTGTACTAATCGAAGCTTAGTATTATCTTTATTATTTTATTTTTTCTTCAAATTTAATTTATAATGTAACATTTAGCCAATCGTTTGCACCATTGTGCAAAAAATAATCTTGAAATATGGCCTCCGTAAGCGTATCCAACCGCTTTGCCAGAGTAAATTTACATAATATTACGTCATTCTAAAAACATGAATGAATGAAAATTGAATTGACAGAGATTCAGAGTTCCTGTAATACCGACATAACTTATTTATACCCTTTTCAATATTACCACCAGTAAGACCACCATGAATTATGTATGGATTTCATTTTTGCAATCTTCAAATTTATCAAACGTACTTGTTAAGGCGATGCCATACGTAGTAATGCAAAATCATGTGTTTTTGGTTTGAAAATTTGGTCACCTAGAAATGTTTTATATGCTTTAATTAAATACTGCGAGTAGAATACATCTTGGCCTTTGAAATAATCGAGTATTTTTTAGATAAGTCTTTTTATAAGCCCAGAAAAAAATAATGTAAAGGCCTATGAAAACTGCTTTCAAGTTCAAAATCTCCTACTTACGAACCCATTTTCGGTTATGATTTTATCGTATAATGTGGCAAATTAAGTTATTTATAAAATGATCGAAAAAATTTAAATATTTATGCCTGAACATCCACAAAATAAAATAAAAGGCACTTTTTGGCCATGTTTTTTTCTTGCATAAATCAAAACAGGCGGATGGTGGCGGGAATTTAAACCTTATCGCCATCTACGTAAGGGCTGTTATTGATAGCGGCTCAATTTAAAATCTTACACGACGTAGTGCATCGCCTTAATGACGATTTCTGCCCGGTTTTGCACGAGTTACAGTACAATTTTTTTTTATTACGAAATTTTTTTTGGAACATATATTGAGATATTTTCTGTTTTTGGCTCTTTTGTAAATATTCTAAAGCTCCATAGATCATGATGGAGATTCGAACTGTACGCGGAGAAAGTAATTTCTAGGAAAAAAAGGTTCATGAGTTTTTGTTGCCTTATCGTTCATCAGGCCACACAGTTTTATTCTACAACTACAAAATAAAATGAAACGTTGGGTATGATTCTCCGTCTTTTTTTGGTTTTTTAACAGCTTACCACTATCGCTATTTCTTTTGTGAGTATTATGTCGTGTTGCGCTGCTTCCTACTTTAGCCAACGTTTCGAACAGCGTTATAGTGTTCATCATCCACCATGATGATGGACACGCTGTCCGAAACGTTGGCTAAAGAGGGAGGTAGCGCGACACGGCATAATACCCCAAAAATAAATCACGATAATACTTTTGACCGAGAAAATCTCAAATAATAATCAGCTTAACACTACTTGAAATCGGTGGATGCGCACGCATCTCTTTGGGAGTGGCTCTGAATAAAAAAAAAAGAAGAAGTTTTATATTTTCTTTTTCTTCTTATTTTGTGCATTCTTACTTCTTATCTGACATTATTAAGATTTGAGATTGTCATTATTTTTTTAACGATTTGTGTATTATTATTATTTATCTCTATTTATCAACTTCACCACACACCCTTTTCCTAAATTAAAGGTCTGAGGAAGTCAACTCTTAGATCAGCAACATCATCAGCTGTAGGCAGACTGATAGAACCTAAGCGCAAGCCAAATACTATGTTTGGTGATCGCGCTTTCGGAGTATCTGGGCCGAAGGCTTGGAATAAACTCCCTCCGGAACTAAGATCCATAACAACTCAAACGGAATTCAGGTCTAAACTAAAAACTTACCTTTTTAAGCTGTCGTACCCTTAAATTAAATATACCATTCCTAAGAGAAAGTCCATTTATATTCAATTTTTCAATTAAGTCCTAAATCCTGTATCTAAATTTCGCCAATAAACAATTATAAAATGTTAATTAAGTGTTAATCTCAAGTGACCTACCAGGTAAGTATTGTACTGTATATTTTCTCCATAAATAGTTAAGTAATAACATAGATCACTGTAGAAATGTATTATAAGTTTGTACAGCGCCCTTGAGGTGTTTTTGCACAAAAACGGCGCTATACAAGTCATCCAAGTATTATTATTATTATTAAAGAATCGGAGATCCATCGTTTTAGGCATTTCTAGTGTGCCTACCGCAAGTCTGTGCGAGTTCATTGTACCACTAACTTATTCAATAGTGTCAATCGAAAGGTTGCTACTAACGAACGGCATTACTCTCGCTGGCTGTTTACTGACTCGACCGTCAATGGATGTTCGCGCTAACTGGACATATTGAATTGTTCAACATATATAGGATGAAAGAAATGGAATTAACGATTCCAGTCATACATCATATAACTAGGTATCACAACCAGAATTGAGTTGAACATATTACCTATTTACATGGATGAATTTCTTGCATTCAACAAGCATTTCTTGCATTCAAAAGATCATTTTAATAATAAAATAAAATGCGCTGAAACTTTTCGAATATTCAATCGATCGTATACAGACGGCTTCAGCAAGTCGAGAGATAAGACTCTCGATTATCGCGTGTTCAAATCCCGGCGTGCGCAATTAAATTTCATTTAATTAATTGTTTCACAATAATTAATTCATTTGAAATAATAATATATAGTGTACTTGCGGCACATTCCAGAGTAGAACATACTCTCTGGATCAACCTTGTGAAAGACCACCCTGTATTTATTTAAACGAAAGTAAAATTAGTTTTTCGTGTCTACAAAAAATCTTGGTTAAAAGTGTTAACAATTCATTATTCGAATGTAAGTGCTGCAGTACCTACCGCCGCACAATTACCGTGATGTCGCTAGCTTTTCGGCTTACATTTTCGTAAATTTTCGATATTTTCTCTAATACTCTACATAATTAATTTGTAAGATACATTGGACAAGAGAAGCACACCCGTCATTGGGAATTCCAGAGTCTCACTAGCTCCAGGCGGTTGGGAGCAGTTTGGACTCTTGTGTGCAGTATTCTCATTAAAAAATACACTTCTTTTACGTTTCTCGCAAATAACAATTACGTGGGCAAATAAGTACGGCAAAGGGCTGTTTCTCGGTGACGCTCGGCAAGGAAATCTCTGCACCAACATACAAATATGTGTTATTCGGGGTGACTGTTATAATTTTAATTGGTAATAAGTAATAACCTAAAGAAATATCGATATGAAGTAATGCGTACGATCGATTATTAATATGAGAGTATGGAATGTATCGGGAGCATCTCCTATCCTTTTCCTATTTTCCTCTTCCTCTCCCCTTCCTTTAACACAAAATTAATTTTAAGATTAAAACTTAATTTCCAATGAACTTTAGCATAAGGAACTTCTGTGACTTCAGTTAACTTGTACATTTATATCTATCATTGTATATTATGTAAAAGCTGTTTGTTTCTTACAAATAAATAAATAAATTGTGTTGGTTGGTTATTTTGTTTTCTTTTAATCTTAGCCTCTAGCACGACAATGTTATATGACCTGCCGCAGTTGCTCTTATCATATTATAATTCTGATATTCTGATTAGAATAGACCCGCATGAATGAATCGATTGCAGAATTACGTTTCATTCACACGCAGCATCTTGTGAAGAATATTGTTGACTACAGAAATTATATCATGATATGTATTTTATAAGGCAGGGAGGTCCATTGCAAACTGATACACATTTCCTTGAGCGATAACCCTGGATCACATTGCAGATATTATTATAACTGTCAACTGTATTTCTGTAAGCATTCATTAAAAATTATTTATTTTTATTAGTGAATTACGAAGCTGGGCCTGTTGATTTAAAATTTTAAAATAACGAAAATTGATTTTTTTGCTGTAATTTTTTATTGCCTTGTTTGGCGCGGAATATCGTGTTGGTGACAAAATAGCCTTTGGTAAAGTAGCCTTTTCCACATTGTTTGTATAAATAAACATAATATTATTACTAATTTTAAATATTATTACTAATCCTAAATATACATAATATTATTACAAATTTTTATTATTCACAGATTTCTAAATGCTGACGAATAACAACTATTGATCGAAAGTGATGACTGATATAAAGCATATCTACTTATAACTCTTATAAGCCACGTTTACAACATATATCTTAATCTATATCGGAATTCGCAATGTTTGATATTTTAGGTAACATGTTTTTGTAACATTTTGGGTACGTTAAAATAGACTTCTTTAAGGAAATATTATTAAAAATCTACTATGCCAACAGTTTATCCACGAAAATGGATGATTTTATGAAATACATTGATTATTAACTAGCTCTGTTTATGGAATACAATTGTTTCATGTTTTTTGGGAGTTGGTAGAATGTCGTGTTCTTACTGTTCTTACATTAATAAAAATCCTTAGTTAAAATTTTCCTATTTCACGTAATTATTTATCAAAACAAACTCTAAGGAAAGTTTCACCATAGTAATCAATTATCAAAACAAATCCCAAAGAAAGTTTCACCATAATACAGACTCGAAAATTTACTATTTTATATTTTTATAAAAGTTGAAATCACCATTATGTTTTGTATAGTCAAAATATAAAAATATTATATTTTTGAAAAAAGCCCTCTATAAAATTATTATGTATTATCATTACTCTTAATTAAAGGATATTATTTTATAGATATTTTTTTTTCTCTCCGTAAAAGGAAGATTGTTTTTTTTGCCGTAAAGTGTAGATATCTAGTATTGTTAGATATTAACATCATTTTCCATTAGAGGCTCTGCGGGACAGATCTGACCAGGGCGTCCATTCATTTTTAAGTATTTTTATATTCTTTCTATTATGCCTAAATATGTGATTTGTTCGTCATTGGAAAGATAAATAATTATTCTTCTCAGTCTGACTAAAATATTTATTCTTGATTAGATGAATAAAAAAATAAAAAATTGTCGAAGTACATGTTTACGAATTGGCGGGATTTTTTCATCGGTAGGTAATTGAAAGATAAAAAAATATTTATATTTTTTTTATTATATAAACGGCATAAAATAGTGAAGTGACGATTTTCTTACTAATTACCTACACAAAAGGAATGTGGTTTATATAAATATAGAATTCTTTCAAAATTATGTACGTTTCGAGTCAAAATGTCCCGATAACTTTTTACGTTAACATTTTCATGTTTGATATTAAAAAAATATTTAATCATACACATTTCGAAGGTTATTTAATCTTATTTCTAAAATGGTATTTTATTTTACGACAAACTTCAAAAATAAGCAATATGTTCCACATTTTAAATACCTCGGGATCATACCGAAATTACATGAAATTTCACCATGTGCGTCGTTGGGGCTTGTTGATAAAAATATTTTAAAACCTGAAGAGTTAAATATAGCAAAAAAAAAATCCGGGTTTCAAAAATATTTTATGTAAATAAATTATTTATATCTTAATAGTTCCCCACTGAAATATCTTTCCTTTTTGCAGCCTTTATTCAAGCGTGTACTTTATAAATAATAGAAACAAAAGAGATAGGTCTTAACTAAAAACTTACCTTTTTAAGCTGTCGTACCCTTAAATTAAAAATACCATTCCTAAGAGAAAGTTCAGTTATATTCAATTTGTCAATTTAGTCCTAAATCCTGTATCTAAATTTCGCCAATAAACAATTAGATAATGTTAATTAAGTGTTAATCTCAAGTGACCTACCAGGTAAGTATTGTACTGTATATTTTCTCCATAAATAGTTAAGTAATAACATAGATCACTGTAGAAATGAATTATAAGTTTGTACAGCGCCCTTGAGGTGATTTTGCACAAAAACGGCGCTATACAAGTCATCCAATTATTATTATTATTATTATAGGCCTTGAACCATTATTAGTATGAAACCGCATGCACAACGCGTTTCACCAGTATCGTTCACCTTCACTACTACACATCGCATCTAACCACAACGGCACCCAACATTTGTTTCTAACTTCACGCAAAACGCTTTTTTTTAAATCGTGCTATTTGTTCGCAGCTCGAAGACAGTCGGCACGCAAACACGTATCCCTTTGTTTTTATTTCCTTTATCTATGTTGCAGTTACTTTGATCGACAGCCTCTTATGTTAAAATACCCTAGATGGTATCCTCGTTTTATAGGACCACCACAACGAGAAGAAATGAACACAATGACCATCTCGTACAATCTGTAACTCTGAAGTAAACCGCATCACGATTCCTTAACCGCTAATAGATCACTTACTCAAAATCACTACTATTTAATCACGATCAATTTAAAGTAATTGCGTACAGATAACCACTTCTTCCACCTCTTGTCCGCCTTTACGAATAAGCTATTTCTGATTTATATCAAATGATCACTGTGCGTCCAAAACAACTCGCACCAGGGCTAAATGCTGGAGGCTGTTTTATCAGTGCTTGTTTTGGTGTTAAAAAAAGTATCCTTTTTATGAGGTTTGTTGGATATAATATTATATCACGATATATTTCCGTGATATATTGTATCCGGGATATCTCTGCGTTTCTCCATGTTTAACTTTACTGGGATTTCTTGGACACCGTTAAATCGCGATATTTGGAACTCATTTTCAAAGCACATTGCCCTTGAAAAGATGGAAATCTCTAAACATTTATGACAATTGTTGGCCATTGGAAAAAAAATCGTTTTACTCTGTTAGCAGTTATCAACTGTTCAATTTATTAGGATTAAATTATTGAAGCTTATTTATTGTATGTATTACATATTTAATCATTGAAGACGATAATTTCAGCAGTTGCTTTCAGCTGTAGTTACAAGGAGAGAAAAGATCCAAAAAGTTAAAAAAGTGATAGCATGCCAATTTCCTGAAATATTAGTCATTCAGAATATATCAAGAACACGTGTTATTTTCCTAATAAATATCATAACAAAGTGCGAATATTTTAGTATGTCCAATATCAATATAAATATTTGTATGGACACGTGTTCCGCCGTCCTCGTAAAACATTCGCTCTTGACTGATACGATTCATTCGTTAAAGGCCTGCAGTCCCGTTTTTAATTGGAAATCGATTAATTTGACCATATTTTTAATAAATTAACATTGATTTATATCGGTAGGTTTTGTCCGTGTACTCTCAATGAATATAATATATGTATGTGAAAGAGACAATGTCACAGAAAATATAAAAGGAAAAGTCTCAACCGGAACTCAAACCCCAATCCTCTTGTCTTACCGGGGCGCATATTCGTAAATACCAAACGCGTTATCCATTCGTGATATTTCGGCAGCGTTCGTGACGACACTTCCGCTATTTACCTGTCTTCAACAGTATTGTTTTGTGAACTTAATAATTCGTGGAGCCCAACCACGAATTATGGGAAAGGCACGAAGGAAATGCGCGAAACGAAACCTAAGTATGAAAATTATGACCCTGTAAAGCAACATTTCACACTATGTGAAAAACTGATTTCTAATCAGTTTATTTGGATAAAATTTTGGAAGAAAGGTTTGTAGTTTTAAAAGAAAACACTATTTTATTTATTTTTTATTTGTTTTTGGGGTATTATGCCGTGTTGCGCTAACTCCTTCTTTAGCCAACGTTTCGGACAGCATTGCAGTGTCCATCATCAGGGCAGATGTGTTATTTGATAGAGGAGTTAGCGCAACACGGCATAATACCCCAAAAACAAATAACAAAAATACTTTTGGCCGTGAAAATCTTAAATCATATTTGAAAACACTCTTCGTCAAAATTTTGATAGTGGCAATCTGCTAATTTTATATATTTGTATTAGCAACGAAAAATAGCTTCTTACTTCCATATTGGTGAATAATGCGTTAAAATGTGTTGGTTTATTCGAGTCAGCAATATGTGAACAAACATTTTCAATTATAAATACCTAATAACCGTTTGAAAGACGAAACTCTCGAATCAATTTTACGTTTGTCCACTATAATGGTCTCGATATCGTTTCCGTATGGGGATCTGTATGAAAAAAGCGTCGTGTAAAACACGCATTAGCCATTTTTGCTTTGCTAAAAAAACTTTGTGAAAAATCTCACTTTATAGTTTGGTACTATTTTTGACGGTCATGGTTTTCTCGGCAACACCATAAAACACGCCACAAAAAATATCGACGCATAATATATCCGTGTATTTCACACTTTATTTTCCCATTCAAGTTATATAATAAAAATGATTGAGTTTTGTATCGTATTACATTATTTGAGTCCGACCGAAACCGTAAATTTTTAAGTTTGGCCGAATTAAAACCCTTTTGTTTTGTTTTTGTTTTCTTCGTAAGGTTACGTAAATAAACCTGCTGATGTTAGTTAATACATATTGTAAAAAAAAAACAATTTAGTATTGAAATCATACTTATTTGTGTTACTTGCTTTTAATGGGGCCAATGTCCGTTTTCCATGTATATATATTTTTAATTTTTTTTTTTTTTTTTTTTTTTTTTTTTTTTTTTTTTTTTTTTTTTTTTTTTTTTTTTTTTTTTTAAAAGAAAGACAAACATTCCCGGGTTACGAATAACCCAACAATGTTTGAAAATCTCCTACTACCACCACAGAAAGCCGAAAATGTTGCTTGTGTTGTGATGGAGGACTTAGCCAGCCGAGGAATCGAACACGCGACGCTCGGGTGAGACCCAAGCGCTATGCCCACTCAACCACTGACCGGTCAATATAAACAATATTTTTATTTATTTTATAAAATACAGTATAATGTTTAAATTTACATAGTAAGAACATATTTCAATAAAAATTAACATTTTTACCTTTACAAGAGTCTAAAACTCGTGTGTAAAGGGAAAATAATAAAAACTTAACATACATATGTAAATAGAAGAAAAAAAGAATCATAAAAACATATAAAGTGAAGAGATTTTAGTTTTTTTATACAATAATTTATAAAATAATATAGTGAGACATCATCGTCATTCTAATTCGTTAAATTATTTATTGTAGTGAAGTTAATTTTATTTTAAAATTTATTAAAGTCCGGTTCTAATCTCATCTCTGTCGTTAATTTATTAAACCATACCACTCCAGTGTACGTGTAATAGTGTTGTGCAAAACTGGTATGCATTAATGGAGTCCATAAGCGACCAATTGTATTTTGCCTATTGCTCTCGACACGAACCATGGCATGGTGTGACTTCTTATACAGATCTTTGTGGATTTGAAGTAGCGTATTTTTCGTATATGTATTTTTTAGTGATGGGACTTGAAAATCTTGGAAAAGTTGTAAGGTTGGGTAGTCTGATGGTTTTTTTATTAAATTTTTTATTAACAGCCTTTGAGTGATTTCCAGCGGTAAAAGTGATGATTTGTAAGCTCCCCCCCCCACGCAACGATACCATACTGTATTATTGAATGGGCTAGAGCGTAGTAAATATTTTTAAGAATTTTTAAGTTAAGTATATTTCTTAGACTAATAAATATGTAAATGAGTTTTCTTAATCTATTTATGATATTGTTTATGTGAGTTTTCCACTTAAGTTGACTATCTATTATTACACCTAAATATTTAATTTCATTTTTATTTCCTATGGATAAACAGTCATTATTTTGGCAAGTAGATTTTTTTGATATGCATTTTTTTTAATGTATTTTAATATTTAATGTAATAAAAGGGTTTATTTTGTTTATACTAAAAATTATATAATATGTTTTTTCAATATTTAATGTTAATAAGTTTTTATCAAACCATTCTTTCAACGTATTGATATCATTGTTAGCAATTATTTCAAGTTCATTCAATGAATTCGCTTGAAATATAATTGCAGTATCATCTGCATATGAAATGAGTTTTCCTGTTAATGGTAATTTAAAGATATTATTAACATATAATATGAATAGAAGAGGGCATATGGTGCCTTGTGGTATTCCAAAGTCACTTGTGTTCGGTTCACTGAGAGTGTTATTTATTTTTACATATTGATTTCTAGAGTTCAGGAAACTTTCTATCCACATTTTGGCATTATCTATAATTCCTATTTTGTTAAGCTTGTAGAGTAATTTTTTGTGACTAATGCTGTCGAAGGCTTTCTTTAGGTCCATGAATATTGCAAGAGATTTTAAACTAGTCCTATGTAGAATTGCTCTTTATAGCAAGTTTTCATTTTGAAAAGCATTATTCTTGTATATTATTGGCCCCCGATACCTAATCGAAAATTTCTTTCTCGAAATTGAAATATTATTTTAGATAACGAAGTAAGAAATTCTGGGACTAACTACCATATGTATTCCTCTTTGCCTAGAATACTAATGGAGGGAAACAATTATACCAAGTCAATGGACATCTTCAATTTATCTTTAAACAAATATAAAATGTTGTTAATGAAGCAATTCAGCTATGTACAATAATAATATTAATTATCATATTATCTGATAAGCCAGCACAGGTACCTTGTACTTTAGTTAACAGAAGAATATTATTGTTGTCAACTTACTTACTTACCAATGCTTCTTTTGTTGACATTTTTGTTTTTATTTTTCGTACATTTGTTACTAAAATTTTGTTTATTTTTGTCTACCGGTCTCGAAACGACTGTGTCATAAACTTTTCTTTTTTAGGTTTAAATTTAATGTTATTATTATATTAAGTTTACATATATGTATTGTTTTAAATGATATTATTGTAAAGCTGCACATCTTGATACAGGAATGCCCTAGTGAGATGTGCAGAGTACGTTTTTTATGTTAAAAACTTTTTTAATAAATAAATAAATAAATATTAGTAAAATCTTTTTTTTTCAATACAATGACTCTCAATTTTGTTTTCGGGAATGAACGATTGCAAATCTTCCACCCTGCCATACTTCCAGCAGTTAATACACCCGATCGGCATTTGGTGAGTTTGTTAGCGTGGTTGATTCCTAGCCCCTGGGTAGTAAGGTTAAATTCTAAATCAAACCAAAAAATAATGTTTTAATAGACGTTCTCTGAGATTACTATGACTTTTTACATAGGAGACAGTAGATTGGATAACAGATGAAACGAATCGGAAATACATAAAAGTACGTATGAGACGATGTATGACTGTGCGAAGCAACTAGTGGTTGCCGAGACAGATTTACTTGGCATTCCATCCTCTCTCTTCACTCCTGCGGAGAAGTGGCGCTATTTTTTGTTAATTTTATCCTGTTTATTTCATCTACAGAGTACATAGAAAATTTTCGTTTTTTTTTCGGTTTCAGCTCAATTTGTAAATAAAGCAGTTTCGGTCGATCTCCAAATACGACATGTACCAAGACTCACCTGGCCAATAAAATCGAAGCTTGTCATGATTCGATTGTTATTATTATTCTTGGCAAATATTATCTCCTGACGTCACGCACTTTATAAAATTAATAACTCACACGCAGTGTTGCCAAGTTAGCATATTATATGCTAAATTTAGCATAATTACTCCATGTTTAGCATAACTATTATGCTTTCAGCATATAGCATATTTATTTGGCTTATTTTTACAGAAACATGAAAATAATAAAAACCAATTTTTTAACTAACAAAAATGATATCGATAACTTTGTCGGTCTCCCCACCTCACTTGCACTATGGACAACACTTTTTCGGACGATAAAGATAAAGATTCTTTAAAAGTAGTAAAACCATCCATTGTAAAAATAGCCCAAGAGTTCCGACTAAATGAACCTACGATTGAAAAATTGGTGTCTCAATGGAGAAACATAGTTCACATTAAATGGGAATCCTTGACTTCCACTGTAGAGTTTTGGAATGAAGTCATGCAATATAAAGATACAGCTAATAATAACCCCTTCGGTGATTTATGTCAGTTTGCAATGTCTATTTTAACATTGCCGCATTCAAATGCGGACATTGAACGTGTATTTAGTCAAATGAGTCTGGTCAAAACAAAACTCCGAAATCGTTTGGCGGTGAGAACCCTGAATGCCATTTTGTACGTGAGAATTGGCCTAAAGAGAGAAGGAAAGTGCTGTTGTTCTTACACTGTTCCTGACGAAGTACTACGCTGCATTGGGACCAAAGAAAGTTACGACTCCGTCTCTCATCCTTCCACTTCAGCTGCTGTTAATGAAGAAGAAGAAGATGAAGATGAAGATATTGATATTTTATTTCACTGATTTTATTTCTAAGTTAAATTTATGTTAGCTTTTCTTTTGGCATTTTTTAAAGTAATTTAGCATTTTTCTGGCATATTTTTCCATCACTCTAGCATATTTTGAAGTTGTTGAGTTGGCAACACTGCTCACACGGGGAACTATGTATATGCACACTTAATATGTACAATGTACAGTGTATAAGTGTATAAGTGTTCACGTCCAATCCCAAGGACGGGGTCTGCCCCGTATATCTGTATAGGTGTATATGTATTACAGGTACATATATGGTTTATTGTAAGGAACCTGCGTTACTTCGGTATGTATTGTTCAATTTTTAGTATAGTCATCTTTGCTTCTATAAATAATATTACAAACCAAAGTAGCCATAGTAACCATGCTTGAATTATTTTCGAAATACTTAATCGATTATAATTATGTATTGGAATGGTTTAAGGACTTCGTCACATTTAAAGTGGTCACATCGGCAATTTGACCCATTTAAAAAAAACCCTCATCTTCCCGTCAACGTTTGATCAAATTTTGTGGTAGGTTTCCAAAATATAACGGTTATCAAAATTTAACTACACCTTATAAATGTTATGATTAAACATATTTTTTATTATTATTTGACTGAATTAATAATCGAATTATGTACTTGGATTCTTTTAAATGATTGTATACAGGTTGTCCGACAGTAAAGTGCGCTAACTTCGGGGGATGATTCTACATGATAGGACAAGATAAAAATAACTTTTTTCGAAATTCCAACATTTTAAGGTAAAAAAGTTCAATTATTTGCAAAATTAAATAATATTCTTTTATGAAAAAATCATATTGTGTGGGAAAATAAACATTGGAATTACGTTATTTATCTTTTTTTAATTCTACCATCATGTAGAATCACCTCCTGAAGTTGGCGCACTTTATCCCCGGACTATATTAATTATATTTGTAAAATAAGCATTTAAAAAATAGCTAGAAACTTAATTAAATTACATGACTAGGTATTTCGTTTGTGCCCAAGTTCATTATGTTTTTGAAACAGTGGGTATTACGTGGATCCTCTTCCAATTATTTTTTAGTTTTTAGAACACAAAATCGTGTACTATTTATCGCCCTTCCTGAAGCTGATGTGAATCAAGTCTTCTATATTTTTATAACTAGTAATTTTGGTAATTCAGCGAATCTATACATTTATTAGTTACCCATTCTGTCCAAGGCATTGGGTATTTCAAAAATCGCCCACAAAATTCGATTTAAAAAAAAAACTTAAATTTTGTCCAAAATTAACTTTTTTGCATCAAAATTCTTGCATTTTTTTACTCTTCAAAACCCCATCTAAAATATGTCCAAGTTCTATGTAATAATAATAATAATTGGATGACTTGTATAGCGCCGTTTTTGTGCAAAATCACCTCAAGGGTGTAATAAGAATTATGCAATAAAGTTCTATTTAAAATACTTTCTTTTTATTTGTAGATCTAAAAATTTCCATTTGCAAATTTTACAGGGAACTTACTTCTATCTGCCAAAGATAAAATATTTTTGGAGCAACATGATTCCATTTGCATTGTACTTAGAGCTCATTTGCTTGGGACAACAAGGTTCCATCTACCAATCACGTGAAAACGAGAAAAAAATAACGTTTTTGAAAAAGTGAATCTGTAGAACGTAACTATTGTATTTGTATTATCTTTAGGTTTTTGAACATTCTATGCACAAAAAAAGCATTATTAACCAATACAAACTAAATAAGTAGTCATATAGGATCCTGTTGCTTTGAGTTTAAAGTAACGAGGTTCTATCAGTTTTTTGACTAAATGCCACTTTTTTGTCTAGAAACCTAAAGAAAAATCAATTACTTTTAAGTATAATACACTCTATAATTTATTTCAAGTATTGAATTGTTGTCTATTTGTTCGTATTTGTTGTCTATTCGTGCCATATATAAGATAAGAATAGAGAAAACATAAAACCGACAATTCTCTTTCTAATCAACTCTTCAGGCGTCTGCCATATTTTGACAGAAGGTCGGAGTATTTCCGCTTTGCAATAAAATCCAAATAAATGGAATATTTCTGAACGTATCCGAAAACTAAAAAACTGTTTTTGAAAAGTGATGAAATACGCTTCCAAATGTTATTATTAGAAATACACATATACTTTTTTAAATATATAATTTTTGAATGCAAACATAAAAAAATAAATAAAAATGGCTCACTTTAGGTTTTATTGTAATTAAAATTACTGGCAACAAAAAATACGCGACGAATATAGTGACAAATATATTACAAGCATTACTGCCACCTAAATTTTTTGTCGTTTCATATAAAAATAATTCATAAAACATGTTATGAAAATAACATACGATTATTACTCTAAGTAGGAACCTGTCAAATCTGTGATTTATCTTGTCTATTGTTTATGCTTTGGCAACAAGGAACTTTAACAGGAAGTGAGAAAAAATTCAAGATGGTTTCACTTCCCGGCCGGACAGACAAGAGAGAGGGTGTCCGGTCGGGGGGTCAATTATTATTTCTGTAGGTCTGAGGATCTAATCGAAAGTTATTTCATGGATTTGTGATTAATACCGAAATGTTCAGTTTGTGCTTCAAGATTAGAAGTCTAGTAATATTTCCCGCGAGTGGAATTCGCCCCGAATGGCGTGAATAATGAAAACGTTTTTCACCATGTGTGGCCATGGGGGTAATCAGAGTTTATCCAAGCGATCGGTGATTATTTCTGCCGATAAACTGTTTTCGCCGTGTGCATTTTGATTCAGAGCATTATTAAGTTCCACCTTGCCTCGTGGAAGGGCAACTTACGGATTAACCGTCTACTCTTGGCTGGACCACACTGGGCCGTTGGCCAGCCACATTCTGATGCCGTCTACTCCTCTTGGCTGGACCACACTGGGCCGTCGGCCAGCCACATTCTGATGCCGTCTACTCCTCTTGGCTGGACCACACTGGGCCGTTGGCCAGCCACATTCTGATGCCGTCTACTCCTCTTGGCTGGACCACACTGGGCCGTCGGCCAGCCACATCCTGATGCTGCCGTCCTCTAGCTACATGGCTGATTCATCTACTCCGCCATTCGCGGCACTCAGTGTTCGTTCCTCATAACTACGTACGTTCATATTATTTTAGACAGGGTAGATAGATTCTACGTTCTGGTCGATGGGGGTAAGTTTTCACCTTTTTGTATTTCTCTGTGAAATTTATCAAATATAACTTGTTACGGCCAGTCCAAAGTTTATCCAGATTACTTTCATTCTACAACCTTGCAACTTCCTTTCAAACATCATGTAGATGGGATATATTTTTCCCCGCCCTGAATGGAGAATTATGCTCTACCGTCAGTAGGTCGGTTTGGCGAGCTCTTTTCCAGTTCAACCACTGGAAGGGACTCTGGCGCGTTGGCCTTCAAAGACCAACAAAGTCAAACTTGGCCACCCACTATTCATTCAACATAACAGTCAATAATGTACTTAAGAAACCAAACCCATAAACAGCCTTTTAACACAACTTTGGGCTAAGTAAGTATCCTAACATATCATAACATTGTGACAACTATATTTACATAACAAACATTATCATAAAAAGTTGTTCTTCAAATTGCGCTTGGAACCTTTGGTTTCATAAAAGTGCACTTTGTGAATATTTTTTATATTTAAAATATAAAGCATGGTACTTTCTCTTTCTAACATCGTTTAAATCTCAACTCTAACTACAACAGTAAGGAGTAATAGCGATTTCTGTGAGACCACATGAGTTTTTCCCAAAAGCGAAAAAATAGCCCGAAGAGTTAATACTTCCCCAACAAGCTTGTAACCGACCACTTATCATAGCAAAGCCATCAAACAACTATGCTGATCTTGAACCGATGAGAAACCGAAAGTACAACTTGTTATCCCATAGAACCTGCTCATGGCTTTTATTCAACTAATATCCCGAGTACCAATAAACTTGTCTCAAATCTCAAAACCACATACCTGCACAGTAGTATCAAAACACTCCCACGCGTGTGGCAAAGGCCTATTATGAGTTATATCATTTTATAGCACTTTGCTTTTAAATTTGCTGTGGTATTCCTTTCGTCGCTTACCTCAGTCGGCTATTTATAAGCACTTCTACACGATGTTGTAGTCGATAGTGAATTTTATATTTTTTAAATGAAAATATTAACTGTATTATACAATTTTACAAATAGTCAACTAATTTCAGTTCTAACAAACCTTCTTCAGAACCGTAGTAATAATATAACAGACATTTACGCGTATATGTATAAAGAGTTAACAGTAAGAAGAGAGAGAAAATTATAGAGCGTGGTAGTTAGAGAAGAGTGAAGTGGGTTACACGGGGAGAAAGGGAACAGCTTTCAAATTATATCTTTATACTTTGTAGGCTGATATATCATCCTTATGAAAATTTTATATTGTTTCAAAATGTTTTGCTGTGTTTATTATTGTTGCAGATACTTCGCCACTTGTAGGTTTTATTTTATGATGGCGAGATGAAAAGACGCCGAGAGACGTGAGAGATTTTTACTGCGCATCTTTGTTGATAATTATTACTGCAGCGAGTTTGTAAAAAGTGATTAACAGCGGTACGTTGAATCGATTGAATGTTTTTGATGCAAGGAGAGCATACCTTATTAAGCCAGTCTTCAACTTCAACTTCTTTCATTTAGGTAACCAATATTCTTTACAGTTTTTGTGTGGTCAAAAGTGTAATGGTCAACTTTCAAACTTCACAATTAATATCTCAACACCCATCAAACCTGACAACGTCCACGATAATTTACCTATTAGGTTAATGGAAAAGTTATGTCAATGATATATATATTTGTGCTTTGTGTGGAAAAGAAACCCTCATCCTTATATTTATATGAAATTGGCGCTTTGGCATAATTTTAAACCTTTAGATGGATATTTAAAGGCTTGATAACTCTTGATAGAAACGACATTACAAGCTGAAAGTAGATTCACAGTCCTGTAAATTCCAGACATAAAATTCTGTAAGTACCATTTTATTGACGTCTTAGCTCAAAACTCAAATCGATTCATAATAGAAGGGGGTAACAGGTTGCTCTATAAGTTCAAAGCGTTTTATATAACTCCATATTGCTCGCCATACAATCCCATACAGGACCTAAAAAGATTATGTGTTATAAGTGTTGGCGTTGCGACGATATGCGCTGTGATCTGCTAGCCAGGCGATATTTTAAAATTATGCGATCCCCTTACGGCAGAAGAGCTTTTTTTTAGATATTTTAGGTCATGGAAAAATGTAAATACATTTTATATATTCCTCAACTTGTATAATAGTTTCGTGTCGCTTATTTTCGATATATTATAGCTAATCGCTTGCATATTCAAACTCGTATTTTTTTTTACATTGGCGTATCGTTGTAAAGCTTAAGCTTAGAAAAATGGTACATCAAAGTGGCTGCCCTTCGAATGGTGACTTATAACACCGTGTTTTTTTTTACTCCACAAACATTTTTTTAGCATGTGCTTGGATAATAATCGTGTTTTATTTTTGGGATATATTAATTTTTGTGCTTTTGATATTTTGAGATACGACGTGTCCAGGGTTAAAGTGCACCGACTTCTGGAGGTGATTCTGCATGATTCTAAAAGTAAAAAAGATGTTCGAAATTTCAGGTTAAAAATTTAAATTGATTTAATGGAAAAAAACTATGGAATTTCGAATAAGTTGTTTTTCTTTTTTGCTTCTACCATCATGCAGAATCATCTCCCGAAGTTAGTGCGCATTACCTCCGGAATCCTGTATTTGAATTGTTTGAACGTCTGCAATAAATATGACATCAAAATTTCCGACATCAATAATCTAATGCAAAAGTTCTTTCAATGTTGAAAATTAACAAAAGCACCCTATTTTACTGTACCTTCATACTGAAACATTACACATGCATATCCTGTAAAATATCATGGCATTGTTTTAGCCAATGGCTGCGCAGTAATGCCGGTTATTGTTAGCTGCAATAAAAGCTGGCGAGAGTGTGCTTTAATCTGTCGCCCCCACTCGAAGCTCAGAGCAGAGTTGGTCTGTAACCATTATAAATGTGTAACAATATTGAGTTCATCGTGTGGGAAACAGCCATAATAGTAAACATGGTAACTACTTCCTTCACGGAGTGAAGATATCACTATAATAACTCACTGATTTAAAATATTACTAATTCATTAAGAATCTCTTCAAATTATTCGTAATCCGGTTTAAAACGGGATTGCAGGCCCTTACAGGTTTCCTATTATAGTTTTACTAAAATACGAACGTATTATCGCCATGTCTGAACACGTGTTCAAAAAAATCCTAGTTTTTCCGCAATTCGTCATTGTATATTATTAAGGCAGATGCATGAACACTTGTTCCGAAACGTTAGGAATTTATTAAAAGTTTATCGTGAAGCCGTCTGCAATCCCGTTTTCAACCGGATTACCAATAATTTGAAAAGATTTTTAATAAATTAGCATCACTCATTTTTCTTCGTACATATTCCGTATATTAAAATCTCTGTGTTAGGGATTTATTTAAAAAGGCTGATTGAAGGTTATGAAAACTATGTAAATACATGTTTTACGTAAGTTTTTTATTGAAAATTTTAAGTAAGGAAACAACGATACCTAAATTAATGTTTTTTCTTTAATTAACACGTTAAATATTAGGAAATCAAATTCATATGATGTTTGGGACCAAATTTTGGTGTCCTAATAATTAAAGGGTTAAAAATAAAAATTTAAAAAAATACTTGGCCTTTTTTTACCGAAAGAAGGGAGAAAACGTTCTACCATACCGTTTGTACTAGAAAAAATTACAGTAGGTAGCGTAGGTATCGCTTTATATGTTTTTTTTAAATAAAAGTAACATGATATATTAATTAAATATATTTTGTAAATAATCGACATGTTTATACAAGCTAATGGTTTCTTCGTCTGGGCTACTTATTTTATTTGAATTAAAATGGTTGTTGAAACAATAATAATAACCTATATATCTATTGATAAAGATAATACTTAGCTAAAGGGACATTGTGAACCTGTATTGAAGTTTAAGAACTGATTCCCCATGTTCAAATCTAAATATTTTTGTGACCCGTAAAAAAAATGTCTTCGTAGATTTTAAAAACAATCATGGACGTATAAATGACCCAACCATGAAAACATTGTTCATGCATCTGACACTGGCCTTAGTCATGCTATTCTTGTTAGAGTTAATTATGTATTAGGTTTTGTATTGTTGTCATCAGGAATTTAAATAAATCAGGTCATATAAATCTTTATCATTTATTTTCGTAATAAATAATGGAAAATTCAAAGAGTTTCACACATTTCATCTTGTAATAGTGCCGACATGCAATCAAGAATTTATTGAATCGTTCTGCTAGCAAGGTGTAGACATTTTGAAATGTTTGTCTTCAATAACACTATCAATGAACGAAGGCACTATAATGAAGCATTTTCATATGCATGCTCCTCAACCCTCCCCAAAAAGTGGCCTATAAGAAATAGTTAAATAGTTATTTGTTGATGATTAACATGGTAGGCACATAATGAAGAATATATGTAACAATACCAGTACTGAACATTTCAAATACTCGCTTGTATCTAGTTTACATTAAGTCAGTAATAGATACGCGTGTGTGGCGGATCTATTTAACTGCAAGGAATGTAGGTACAAGAATGCTAGACTATCATATCGTTTCAATCAATATTAATTTAACCTAAGTCTACTTATAAGTTTTGCATGTATCTCTTACATTTCCTTAGAGTGTCATTGTATATGATTTATTGTTTATAGTATATTTATACCGCTGGTGTTAAATGAATAAATAATGGGTCCTTGAATACTAAAAATAATTGGTTCCAATTGTAGCATTTGGACATTTTAGTTCCTTTCCTTATACTTTCCTACCTGATTGATCTTATTTAAGCTTTTATCCCGACAATATTTGATCTGAAGCTTCAACAAATTGTTGGAATCTGTCTATTTTCTTATCTTGTGAGTCTGACGTAGTGAGGTTAGATTAGATTAGGTTGTGTGATTTAAACGCATACATTTTTAAAGATAATGATTTTGTTATCTTTCTCGTCAGGGAGACCCCCTCTTTTACACACACTTTATTTTGGAAATTATTCGTTGCCTTCAATTTTCAATTCGTTACTTTATACTCAACATCTCTAAACTAAAAATCCCTACAAGTGTCGTCTTTACTGATTTGAAAGAAACCTGTTTTCGCCAATAAGTCCCAGACAGGACGATTGAATTGATTATTTAAGCATAAATGCATTTACTTCAATCACACGGACTTGCCAACAACATCATTAATATACTAATCTCGGTTGTGGTGGTTGTCTATGAGTGAACTCTGTTTCAATAAACTTGGATTTATTTTGAATATTGGTGTCATTTTCAAAATTTGCACTGATTGTGTCAAAAATTCAGACAAGTGATAACGTACGTAAGAATTACCCAACTGTTAATTAATAAGTACCTTACTGTAATATAATATTCTAACAGAAAATTATTTTAATTATCATTTTCCAAACTGTTCAATTCAAGAATTCAAATAATTAAGAATTTAATTTTTGATTTTGTTATTGCAATAAACGGCCGGGTTGACGGCAATTAAAAAAAACATAATTTGAAAACTTGCAATACTACTTATGATTAGAAAAAAATATTCACGAAAAATGCTAGTTGCTGCTGTAACTATTTTTTCATTAATGTTTTTGTTTACCATTCTGCATTAATTATTGTTCCTGTTCTGGTGTATTCTTTACTTAAATTTTCAGCTTCACAAATTCTACAATTATGATATCCCGGATTATTCACGAGTTTGCGCTAGTACTTCCATGGGTGCGTAATATCTCTTTAATACTCATCACAATATAAAATAAGCCCTACTTATGACACTCTATCCCTATTACGCGTTGCTTCAGAATCTCCTCCCATAACTGCATATTTATGTAATTGATGTTCTAAGTGCTACTTTGCCTTCCTCTGACATTGCCATATTAAGCCTCGTTCTGGTTTTACTTTCGAATCCTTGTCCCTTGACTGTGGCAATGAAATGATGAAAGCGAAAGGGGTGATGGACGTGGTGATTGCCACTATTGGTAGCTTCCTCGGCGCCTTAATCAGATTATTCATAAACAATGCAACAGACCCCCAGACAAGCTGCTTGTCGCTTGATTGAATCATTTCCGTCCGCATAACCAGCAAAGTTAGACGGTCACTCTGGCGACTTGTGAGTCTTGTGACTGGTGACCGTACTGTACACAATCAGAGGCGGATCATTGGACAGAACCACCTATTAACAGGTACGTATTATTGAGGTATCATTTAGGCCGGTCTGCTTTACATTGTCTACATCCAGATTCGTGGCCATAAGATAAAGTGTCGCCTACTATCACGTCTCTAATTTAAATTTTAAATAAAATAGGACCCAATACTGATCCTTGAAGACTCAATAGGTTTATTCAATTGGTTAGCTAATTCTTATCAAGCTTAATTTGTAGAACTCCATTTTAATTTTAAGTGCTTTCATAGGTTCAATAAGTTTATTATTTAATTTATTAAACAAGACAAATAACTTAATTTATATTACTTTTTATTTACACAATCGAGATATTTCGTGAACAGTGTTTACTTCTTCACGACTAAATGTATTCATTTGATGTTTTCATAAAATAAATAATGCCATCATAAAGATAACACAACAGATTAGAAAACATTTTTTCCCTTGTTTCAAATGCTCATTTGAAGTCTAATAATTCTAAGAGATTATACTAATAAGCTTAAGGCCGTATTTAACTAAAGTATAGCTTCCTTAAAGGTCGTTAATTTAAAAAATATATCAACTTTAAATCTATAAATAATATTTTTTAATTCCTTTTCTGCAGTACATCCCTGATCCGCCGCCTCCTAATTGGTCTAAGGAATAATAATATTAACTATGTCAACTTTTTATTGATAAATTGTCCCCGGGCAGCAGAGACCGCGAGGAGGGAACAGTGGAACGATTGTGCCAGAGGTCGCAGCTAGCGAATTGTTCCCATACGCCGAAATGACGCAATTTCTAAACTCGGCACCAAAAAAACCAATACTAAAAAAGCGCACACGCAGCTTTATGGGATTATGTTTATGGCTGAAAATATGATTATATTATTTTACAAGGTGATATCTTATACTATTATCTTGTAGGAGCGGTAGGAGGAAGTCAAAACTCAAAGTTGACTGTATGTGCTACGTAGAGTGGGCCGTCAAAACTTTTTAAAGATTATTTTTTTGGTAAACTAATGTTTAAGACAAGATTTTTTATGCATAGCACAAAGGGTAACAATTATTTTATAAGCAATAATTATTAGCCTGAAACACTCATCCACATTGAAAAATCTCCTGATAAAAGATTGGCGTCATGTATCTTTTATCAGGAGATTTTTCAATGTGGATGAGTGTTTCAGGCTAATAATTATTGTTTATAAAATAGTTGTTACCCTTTGTGCTATGCATAAAAAATCTTATCTTAAACATTAGTTTACCAAAAAAAAAAAAAAATTAATATTTGACAAGTTTTAGTATCTTCACCAAAAAATGTAGACAATTTGTATCGACGCCATCTAGTGAGAGAGTTAGCACTTACAATGCCTTTCTCATATAAAATAAAGTTGGTTGTTTCAGGTGAAAAAATGTAACAAGCAGTAATTGTTGAATGAAACACTAGTATATATTGAATTATTTCGCGGATAAGAGATAAGCCGCCATAGCTCAGTGGTCAGAGCTGTCGACCGGAAATCGAAAGGACACGGGTTCAAGTCCCGTTGGCGTCATGTATCCTTTATCAGGAGATTTTTCAATGTGGATGAGTGTTTCAGGCTAATAATTATCGCTTATAAAATAATTGTTACTTTTTAAAGAATTCGATTTTTTTAAATAACTATACACAGGAGTCATGTCATCTTTGGGGATGCTGTGTGGAGGGTCTTATTTAGGAAAGGAAAGAGAGGAAGTTCTGGGAAGGACAAAGGTATGATGGATGGTAGGAATCTGGGGGTCAGTGTGTCCAGGAGTGACAGACGTATGAATTCATCACTCCCATTGCGGTGCAAGGCGATGTTCCGAGAAAGTTGGAAATGTCAAAAGATCTCCCTCAACCAGTCTCTCCCAAATCAAAACGCAACCCACTGAACCCGGCACCCCTGCTCACCAAAGTGACCAAATGTAGCGAACCACCCGGGGTGCGGAGGTATTGGTTATCCAATAAATGGTTCCCGGGGCGGCGGTACCCTTGCCCGCCTCTCAAATTGAAATCTGTGAGTCGTCTGAAAAGATGGTCAATGGAATATTGTTAACTTAAATATTCCATTCTAGTTTTGGTTCTCTGCCAAAGTTCTCAAGTATTGTGTTATTCTTCTTAAGTCGGTTCCTCATTGCTGAGGATTGTGACACACACTTTAATTTTGCGTGGAGAGCCAATGACACCAACGTACCTGACGCCAGTGATGCTTGGTCACTCCGCGTTTGGTGGTCTTCCTTTGTTTCACCTGTCAAATACTTTGCCAGTGAATATGAGTTTTGAGTTTCTCCAAGTTGGAGTCAGTTTGGCAAGTAACGTGTCCAAAGTATATTAAAATACGCTGTAGGAATAAAGTATGTTGAAAGAGCTAGCCTCTTCCAGAATGGACACATTTGTTCATCTGCCTGAGCACCACATTTCGAGGGCGTCTATTCGCTTTCTTTCGCTGGCTCTAAGTGTCCATGTTTCCACACCATCTACCTTCTATTTATCCCATATTCAATCCTCATTACAGTAAAAACAAAGTTGTTTTAGTGTTCTTCTTCTTTATGTGCCGTATCAGGTCCCCCCGACGTTGGCGATCACTCCAGAAAATGTCTCTTTGTCTTGCGCTGCCCGGAATAGCTCCTCCACACTTCTAATGCCGGTCCACTCTCGTATATTTCGCAGCCAAGACATTTGTCTCCTACCAGGCCCTCTGCGACCCTCTATCTTGCCTTTCAATATTAACTGGAGCAAGTTATACTTCTCCCCTGGAAGTACATGACCCAGATATGAAATTTTCCTGACTTTTTATTAATCTAGTTTTAGTGTTATACATCTATTTATATTATAATAGATGCATTTTGGTTTGACTGAGGATTGAACCTTCTTCCCCAGGGACTGGCTCTTAACTGATGTGAGCTTTCAAAATGTCTTTAGTACTTAAAAAAATGATTGTACTGAGGATTGAACCTTCCTCCCCTTGAATTGGAACTAACCTAACCCAAATTCTAATTGGATTGTACCGACATTTATTGATTCATCCGCGTGTCCTAGTGTGTGTGTGCATGCGTGCACCAAATAAATGAATGTTATCGCCAAAGAATATATCTGCCGAGTTTCAGCTCCATCGGATGTCGGGAAACGGGTTAATTTCCACTTCCAAGATTTCGCTTCATTCATTCATTCATTCAAGAAAACGTAATCGAAATTCGAATAGATATATTTAACAAAACTAAAAAATAAAAATAATGGATTTGAATATCTCAAATATTATTATATTCCTCTAAAGATCGACGGCCCAGCCTACTACTACGGTGTACTTGTAGTCATAAATTATACAGAATGTTGGCGGAGCTAGCGAAGAGTTGTGGAATGTAGCATGGTCTATGGAAGAGGCTGTGTCGGAAACAATGCTTTTGAAAGATGTAATCGACGTCCACTGAAAAAGTTATTCAATTTTTTTTTGCTTTGCTTTTGAGATGAATGAGACACGATAATGGTCTTGTATCTATGGAATGAATTATGAAAATAAAATTTCTGAACACAAGCTAGTATTAATTCGTGGGTTTAGAATCGCGAAGGACTCTTTTAAATAAATATAAGACAAACCCCTGCGATTCAGGCACCTTATAATTATTCTTGTAAGTATCCATTTGTATTCGGATACATTGACCGTGTGAATGAAAATAAAATAATCGTTTTACTAGATTTCGTTTGCTTTGATATATTTCTTGTCAGTCTTGTTTGCTCTTATATTGTGATTTTTTTAGTGTTTTTAATATTAATCGCAGTTGTTAACTAAATTTGTCCGATATTATCAACCTAGAATTCCAATTAGAATCACATGAAAGAGTAGTTTTGGTTCTTTATGATTTCCTGTACTTCTTTAAGTGAAATATGTACTTATTAATAGAATATTTATTTGATAAGAATTCTGGCACTGCAATAAATCTATACCTTCCTGCTCGGAGGAAAGAGAATGCCCGGAGAATATATTAGGACGCATGAGTTAGGATTAGGTTAACAATAGGACGCAGTGGATGGAAGGAGTTATCTGTAACGTCCAAAGATATTAGAAGAACGAGATGTGCTATGAGCAGTTCGTACTGTGTGGAATTGTTTTGCCCAGTGTCGCCGGTTTTGTTCACCAATACTACTGCACACCTTCGCTTGCGCTAAGGTATCCGCACTAATACATAGAACAGATTTCTGTGCGTACACGTCCCGATACCGTTCAAAGTACCCTAATTAGGTAGTACTCCGCCTACGGTCCGACGGACAACATAGCATATCTCGTTCTTCTAATATCTTTGGTAACGTCCCAGGAAAGTATGGCACAGCAAATTAATCAATTCGTGAGTCGGGTCATATCAAGAAGAGACTATGTTTAAGACAGAGTTGTTTGGCGATTCCTCTTCTCTACTCACTTTAAAGATTTTGTTATTTAACCCTTCAATACCCCTAAAAATTTTTAATTACTTCTTTTAAAAGAACTGTCAAAATACAGATTCTGTGGAAAATATTTTCGCATTACGTTTTCCAGATAAATTCGCTGATTTTTAACTTATCTCCAAATAGTATAAAATAAAGTCGCTATCCGCGTCTGTCTGTTTATACGCATACTTCTTCTAAACTACGTAACGGATTTTGATAGAGTTTGTACTATCATTTAGAGTATTTCTTCCGGAAGGTTTACGCTGGATCACGTCAGCTAGTTTCAAAATAAAATACTATTCTTGAAGGCCGATGAAAGTCTCCTTTTTTAGTATTACAAATCGATATATTAACAATTGAAAATATTAAAATTTTGAACGCTAACAAAGTTAAAGTTTTTAAAGTCGCTTACCGATGGGTTTTTATCGTGTAAACTGTAATTTAATTACTGTTTTACACTAAACTAAAACACCTATTTAATTAGACAAAGGTACTATAAAAGTTATTCTCGCTTCGTTTAATTTAAAAAAAAAAAATCATTTTCAAACCTTGACAAATTTTTTTCAAAGGCTAAATGTTGTTTCATGAAATTATTAAAAAAAATCTATCGGTGTACTCTCTTTCTCAAACTTTTTAAATCATATTTTTCACCCTATTACAAAATGAGATAGCATAACTTTTATGTGACCGTGTCAGGCTGGGAGATATACACGGTGTCCGGAAACTCGTAGTACAAACGGGAAACTGGAGAATCTACACCACATGGGGAACCCAAAAAAACATAAAGTTTTTTGATTTGAGCATTTTCAAAAAAAAAAAAAACCAAAAAAAAAATATTTTTCGGCTATTTTAGAGTTAAAGTTTTTTCTGGTGTTTAGGGTTGAATAACAGATGTTTTAACCCTGCAGAGCAGAAATATTTTATGATTACACCGGGTTAAATGAAGGGTGATATCAAAATAATGCTTCAAATCCGAGTTTCTTCATTTGTTTTACTTTCAAATAGTTTTAATTAGTTGGGTACTTTGATCTTCAGTAATAATTTATAAGAATTTGATTAAAAAAAAAAAAAAAATCAACTTCAAACTCGATTTACTCGATAACGAAAGCTCAAAAAAAAAAATACTACAAAATCGACTCCAAATGTGATGTAGATTCACCAGTTTCCCGCTTGTACTACGAGTTTCCGGACACCCTGTATAATATACCTCTTAAAAAAAACTCTACGGTTGTTTGTTGTCTGTAAAGAATGTCGTCCAAGGAGTTAAATACTTAGTAAAGTAGACTTTTTCCAGATATTCTTTGCCTATATTCCTCTAACTTGTGTAGGTACTTACATTTTTTGGAATGAAGTGATAAAAAACAGGATGAAGTTCAAATAATACGATGTATATTGAAATAGCCACCGGCTTGAATCTTTAATAAATCTCAAAGTCAACACATTCCATTATCTTTAGCCTCTTCACTCTTGACCCAAGTAGTAATGATCAGCTATATCATAAAAAATATCAAAGTTTTACTTTCTGTTAAGTATCCGTCATCAAAACAGGCTTTCGACAAGGTATCTTACGTATTAATATTCACATTGGCACTCAAACAAAATCGATAGTTGGTCCAAATCCAACTTTGAATAAATAATAAGGCTCAGCTGTCTTCAAATAATTCCAAAGAGAGAAAACCAGATTTGTGGCCTGAGGCATTTATTGAATGCCTATCAGTATTATTAATTTTTGGTTCGAATTTTGTTGTAAGCTGTAATCAGTTGGACATTTTGGTTTTAGCGCTAACGATTTACATCCGATAGTACCGACGAATTCCTTGCATTAATTAGAACATGATTTTCATGTATCGGCTTTAGTATAGAATTAAATTTTGCGTACGCATAATATTTAGAATTTGAGGTCAATTGTTTTTATGTGGAACGACACAAGAGTCCCAACTGCTCCCAATCATCTGAAGGTAGTGGGGAGGGAAAGGGGATGGGGAAGCGGAAGGTGGGGAGTACTTGGTTATTTAGATATAGTCACCAAACACGACTAAAGCCATTTCAAGCAACTTTTCAATAACTGAATGGCGGTCTTACACCAGGGTGATACTGAGAGTATCTTTAATTCTGAAACATGCCGCAAGTATTCTATTTATTATTTTAAACGAATAAATAGTGAAATAACACAATTTAATCAAATAAAATTTACTTGCGCACGCCGGGATTTGATCCCGCGACCTTCGGCTTGCTAGTCGAGAGCCTTACCACTCAATCACGGAGGCCGTCAAATAATAAATTTTTAGGAAGTTCATTCGTAAAAACAAAGGTAATAAATATGCGAAACTTGTTTACTTTTGCTCTTAAGACGAGACAATACCCAAAATGTCATATAATAATAATGCCATAAGTGATGAAGTCGTGTAAAAACAATATTCGGCGCGCGGCCCAGCGTAATGGACATTCCTACAGTCGAATTTGCCCTAGCATGCCTAGAAAATTGATCTTCCCGTGGGTTTTATTTTAATTATTTCTGATGAACGTGTTACTAAAATCTCAGATGTTTCTACAGGGATCCTTCGGGAAGTTATTATTTATTTATTTATTAATTTTTTTAAAACATGACATATTACATATTAAAGTGATCTTTGGCTGTCCAACTAGGAGATTACCTGTTTTAGGACAGTCAGAAATAGGCAGATTTATTAAATGCGATTCTTGTTTAGTCTAGTGTATTGACTTTTAATTAGTTATTGCACTTTATAAATAATATGAAATTTTTTCTTGGTTGATATAAGAAGTTGATAACTATATATTTTAAATAATATGAACGTAGAGAATAGACTAAAAGAATATTCAAATATGATAATTCAAAAATAGCAATATAGTAAAAAATTATTGACATGTGAGCTTATCAAAATGAAATTTTACTTTTTATTAAGATGTAATTAATATTTAAAATTTAAAAGAGAGTTGAGAAACTAAAACAAGGAAAAATAAAATAAAAAGATGTGAAGAAAGGTTATAAGCAGATTTTGAATTTATAATGATAAACACATAAATTTACTGTAATTCATATATATATATATATATATATATATATATATATATATATATGTATATAAAATAAATAAGTTAGGTACTAAGTCATCGTCTAGAAAAATAAAATCTGGTGCTTACCGCTAATTTTATAGTTGAAAAAGGTTTTGTAAAAATTTCAAATCGTTTGATACATAACATTTTAATTATAAGGTACTGTTATTTATATATATTAAATATAAATAACTTACATCGGAAGCATAAGTCGAGGACGTCCGAGGAAGACATGGCACGATCAAGTGAATCAGATATCTTTGTAAACATAATATTATTTAGAATTCTTGAAAGACTTGCAACTTAATCTTGTTAAACGATAATGCTCCTGGATACTGAGACTTCTTTGATACTATATCGATTGCATAAATTGGATCCAATTCATTTTTTACTTTCCCTTTCTCCCTTCTCAAAGTAAATTGGGATATGAGGCCAAAATGCCCAACCAAACAGAAACTTAAATTACAAACGACTGATTTACGTCCGAACACAAATTAGTCGCACCCATATGAATTTAAAATTTTACCCATAAAAAAACCCTTTTACGACATTTAATTTATTTTATTTTATTTGTCATTATATTTAAAAGTTGGGTATCGGAAGAATATTTTTATAATAAGTACAATTAACTCACAAAAAATGCCAAAGTTTTCTTTAAATTCATGCAAATTTGAATTCTTTAACGGCATATATCTCTAAATAGTATAAAATAAAGTCGCTATCCGCGCCTGTCTGTGCGCTTAGTTCTTCTAAACTACTCAACGGATTTTTATCGAGTTTTTACTCTCATTTAGAGCATTTCTTCCGGAAGGTTTATATATATGATATATGCATATTATATTTATATAAAGTAGAGAAAAGTCGATGTTTTATAATCAAGTCAGAATCAAGTCAAAATCAGAATAATGAGAGACCCTGCCCCAAAAACACTAATAAGCGTTGGCTAATAAGCGACGAATCAATGTATCTCTGAACTTTATTATTGATGTATTCCTGAAAATCTCAACGTACCTGCCTAAATAATTTGTATATAGGTAGGTACTTTGAGATATATTATTTTGTGATATTGTTTATTGTATAATTTTGTGTCATACATGTATTAAAAATTAAAAATGTTTATATATTACCGTAAAATGTATAATATACCTCATATGCATATATGTCAGCGACATGTCATTGGTACCAATTATTGTACTAACTTTTATAATTTTGTAACTATTGTCATCTATGTAATTATGTACTGTTTGTTTCTGCAATAAACAAAATAAATAAAATATATATTATTTGTAGAACCTACAGACAAGCCGTCATGTGTGACAGCTTTGTGGGACTGCATAAAACTTGTATCTTTAAAAATTTATAATTAATAAAAAAAAAAGTCGTAAAAATATATTTTCGGGCACTACATTGCTAACGCTGGCTAAACCTGATAAGATAATGTTCTAGGGAATTTATATATGATTTAAGATTTTCACGGCCAAAAGTATTTTTGTTATTTGTTTTTGGGGTGTTATGCCATGTCGCAACACGGCATAACACCCCAAAAACAAATAACAAAAATACTACGGAATTGTATATGTTAAAAAAAATCTACAACAAAGTCTGCGATAGTTTATGTCTATCTCCTAGGGATAACCCCCAGTAACGCCGGGTACAAATCAGCTAGTCTCATAATAATTTAAACAATAATCAATAAAATATCACATATCCGTAGGCACCAGATATTTGCTATTTGAATCAAATGATAATTATTCAGTTTGGTTGGGTATTTTTTCATCAATTTCTAATTGTATTTCGTGGGTAAGGAGTTCTTTTGTTGTTAGCTATATCTACGCTAATGCCAAAGGGGTTTAGGCGTTTTAACCCTTAAATGCATGATTTATTTATTTTTCTGGAAAAAAATATATTTTGTAGATATTTACATGCATATGCAAGGAAATATAAAGAATTTAATTTTTTTGTAATTTTTTTAATGATATTTGATTAAAAAAAATTGTTGCAGGTTTACAACACCATGTATTTAATAAAAATTAATATGAATAATTTACGTATGAAAAAAAAATAAAAAACCTAAAAAAATTTCTCAAAACTAATAAGTGTACCGGAAAAATACGAGTTATTGCATATAAGTATTGTATTATTGTATCTACTTACCTAAGAAAATCAAAATAATAACAGCAAAACAAAACTGTAATTCTAACCTCCAACCAATTTTCGAGAATCTTCACTTTGTTAAAGAAAAAGTGACATTTGACATTCGCGAAAGAAAAAAAAGGTGATGCCACTCGATAAAATATATTAACGTGAACTTGATAATTCTAAAACGGCATGCATTAAGTATACACCAAAGAGTTAAAGGTGGTTTGAACGGTATGTTGCAGTTTTGCAACAGTATGCATTTAAGGGTTAATCTAAAAAAGGAAATTTATTTCCGATCAAGTTCCAATTTAAAATCTGCAATATTAAAATAAAACCAAAAACCTAGTCTAATTTCGTTTCATGCATAAATGTTTCGCCATTTAAATTCAAATCAATTTCAGTTACACACTTCAAGTGATCTAAAATAATAGATTATGTCATTATGTCAACAAACGAGAGCAAAGTTGAATTTTAGCGTTGGTCATCGTTAAAAATACGTTTCCTTGACTTTAAAGTTAGAAGATGCTTGTATAACTCAAGAATGATTATTGTTTATAGTGTTGTGTTCGATGCAAATGTTTGTCTCTCTCATATCTTCAAATTATACACGGCAAAACTCTGTATCCATTACAAAATTATCCCATCAAAATTGCCAAATAGATTTTTTTTAAACTGCCGAAATTTTCGAATATTTCCGAAAATATCTGACTTTTTCGCATTTATTTTAAATTTAATGACCTTTTGTTAACAGTTAATTTTCTAAAATGACGGTCCTACCGTCTTTGGGAGGAAGGTTCAATCCCCAGTCAAACCAAAAAATATAAATAAATAGATATATTACAGTATAACGGGTTGATTTTTTAGACAATCATATCCATAAATGGTATAAAAGCTCACCCAAATTAGTACTTATCTAAAGTTATTATGGAATGTAAATTGCTCCTCCGTGGTCGAGGGGTAAGGCTCTCGATTAGCAATCCGGAAGTCGCGGGTTCAAATCCCTGCGTGCGCTAATAATTTTTTTAATATTATTATTTCACAATATAATCATTTAAAATTATATAAAGTATATTTGCGGCACGTTCCAGAGTGGAAGATACTATCAATATCGCTCTGGTGTAAGACCACCATCCAGAAATGATACGTTGTTTGAAATAGTTTTAGCCGTGCTTTGTGACCAGATCTGAATAGCCTGGTGCTTCCCCTCCCCGCTAACGCCAGCCTCACTACATACTCTCTCTTCGTTGACTCTTGGGCGGTATTCACATAAAAAAGGTTATCTTTAGATGTTTGAGCTTTAGTCAATAAGTCAGGATATTACAATAAGTTAGAATTTTCTTGAATGATTATTATTAATTTATAGGCAGTCCTCGGTTCATTTAGAATTGTTGAACTCTAGCTTCGGTCTCATCCTGTGATGCACTCGCGAGTCCTCGGCCCTTAGCCCGCAGCCCTCCGCGTTCGCACAAAGCATGGTGATGGTGTCTTTGAACCCTCGCGGGCCATCTGCCTCTCTGCCTGCCACCGGGAGGAAGGGATGTACGGTGAGCACCTACCACTACCTACCGCCGGGTCCTGTGTGACCCTACACCCTACATACACCCTACACCCTAGTCCCCGTTCATGGGCTCTCAACACGGTCCCCAAGGGGCTATCAGCTTTTTAAAAAGTTAAATCAATTCATAATTACATGAGACATTGTTAAATCAAACCATTAACTACAGGGTTTTTCCAATAAGAGGTGTTATTTTGAATAGCCCGCTATTTCGATAGATGTTACTTTTGAAGCTGTTATTTTTTGACATTTGACAAGTAGGAAACTACGCCATTAATAAAAATGATACACGCTTCAACAACGCGATACACGCTTCTTGAGTGATGAGGCCCATTTCCACCTCTGTGGCTTCGTCAACAAGCAAAATTGTCGCATCTGGGGCTCGGAAAACCCAAGAGTTATTGTTGAAAAGCCTCTCTATCCTCAACGTGTGACTGTTTGGTGCGGTTTATGGTCCGGCGGAGTCATTGAACCTTACTTTTTCGAAAATGAGGCTGGAGCAACAGTTACAGTGAATGGATTGCGCTATCGAGAGATGATTAATGATTTTTTATGGTCGTAATTGGATGGTATTGATCTGGACAACGTTTACTTTCAACAAGAGGGCGCTACGTGCTACACAAGCAACGAAACCATTGATTTTTTACGATTGAATATCAAAATAACACCTCTTATTGGAAAACCCTGTATTATATAAAACGCATCAAATCTTGGCTAAAATACACCGAAATAGATACATTTTTCTTAAATCAACAGTCATCCGTATTTAGTATTCAGTTGTACAAGTTATAACTTGAGTGGCAAACAGCCAACGTGAAAAATGCCCACCTCATACAGGATCCCACCGAGAGACAGCCTGGGTTCTCATTGCCTCGCAAAACCTGGTCCGCCATCAATAGGTTAAGGTGCTCCCATAGCCGCTGTACCCACGTGATGCACAGATGGGGCCTTAAAGAGTTGGCGATGTGTGAATGTGGTGCGGCGCAGACCACCGAACATGTGGTCAACGATTGATTGCCTGCTCCATTCATCCCCCGGCGGGATTGATGAAGTTCACATGGCGACCTAGATGTCCCCCTCTGAACCCCCCACCATACGAAAGAAGAAGAAGAAGTTGTACAAGGCCATACATTCATGCTCTTGTTTTCATTTTTGATTGCACAATTGTCATATACTCGTACTTCAATAAAACTTATTTTTTGCGTTTAGTATAAAATTTTATTTTTTATTTTTTTGTTTACATTTCACATGCCGTTTTATTTATGAATACTTTATTTTATATCTTTTATCTTCAAATGAAATGTACACTTTAATATTATGCTTCATTTAAACCATGTAAATGTTGTAATCTACTATAATACCCGCGCACAGACTCTGCCTTTGTGGGATTTTTTGCCACTTACACTTTAGTGTATTTTTATTTATACAACTATTCCAATGCTGTGTCAAAACTTTTAATGGAAAAAAAATAATAAAATATGTTTACAGCAGGTAGGTTGTTTAAACGGTGTATCGATCTAAAAAATATGGATATACTTATATGATTAGAAATATCCATGAAATCTATTTATTTCAAGAAGAGTGTATGTAGCGGGCGGCCTAGCTTTGATTTTTATACAAATCTACAGTTTTATTCCGAGCTTGATGAAATTTTGCAATTTTGTTAATTTTGGAGTTATGTGTAAAAACAGGGGAGATGGCAATGACATTATAAAATTACAAGACACGTTATATTCATACCAATCGAAAAAAAATTGTAGCACAGCTTTTGAAAAGGATGGCAGTAGGTCGGAATGTGTGTTCGAATGAAATAGCTGTAAATATGAACAGCCCGCTGAAGTATGTCCACTGGACTCGGTTCAGTGAAATCGCGCGCGATGTCTCAGTACCATATATTCCTCTGTTAATTCATCTAAGGGTGATGTGCCATGAACTAGATATCATTAATATGAAAGCGCTCACTCAAATGTGTCGCCAATATCGTTCATCCATACATGTGCAAAAACACAAAACGCATAACTTTCATTGGCTCCGAAGCTTTGATGGTTCGAGCAGTTTGGTCATAGTTCGACGACAGTCGGCACATTTCCATTGCATATCTCACTTTATTTCTATTATCTATATCTACGATTCTATGTTATGGAAATTTTACATATCATACAAAGGGTTAAATAATTTGTTCTCTTTATTGATTTGTTACTTTTATTTGTTTCAGGTAAATTATCTGTTCTACTCATCGTACACGACTCTTGGGGCCCTTTTTGACTTTAAAAAGTTGGTGAGTTTCTGTTTTGGTTTATTTCATTCATTTTATTTCCGTATTATTCTTCTTTTTATAACGAAAACCTTGCAAATGCATGGTTCCAAGCAGTGAGGCTTAAACTATACTTAGTATCAGTTGTCTCATAATTGGCCAATTGAAAACAATAAACTCTAAAAAATATTCTCGAATAATTACAAAAATTGACTATTAACTCTGAAAATTGATTATTTGTTAAAGTTCTGTTAAACAACTGGCCCTTAAAAAAATCAATCAAATAGTCTAGCTATAACATATAAAAATCTAATCAGTGTTACAAGGTGTGATTTAAAAAAAAACAACATATTTTAATATGAACACTCCGAACGGGGTCTGATGACGTCATAAGAACCGTCCATAGCATCATGGGAAGGGAAATTGACGGTACACCGTGTTATTTAAAAAAAACAACATATTTTAATATGAACACTCCGGACGGGGTCTGATGACGCCATAAGAACCGTCCTCGTGGGAAGGAAAATTGACGGTACACCGTGTTATTTAAAAAAAACAACATATTTTAATATGAACACTCCGGACGGGGTCTGATGACGTCATAAGAACCGTCCATAGCATCATGGGAAGGGAAATTGACGGTACACCGTGTTATTTAAAAAAAAACAACATATTTTAATATGAACACTCCGGACGGGGTCTGATGACGCCATAAGAACCGTCCTCGTGGGAAGGGAAATTGACGGTACACCGTGTTATTTTAAAAAAAAAAAACACATTTTAATATGAACACTCCGGACGGGGTCTGATGACGTCATAAGAACCGTCCATAGCATCATGGGAAGGGAAATTGACGGTACATAACGCCATGTGATGCTGAACTTCACACGGAGAAAAATGAATATGTCTAAATTAACTAATTAACCATCAAGCCGTTTCCTCGCAGAGGTAGGCAGAGAGCCAAACAACTCGGTCTTGGCACACACACTCCTTGCCTCATTCACATTAATACATCGTCTATGGCCGAGTATGGCCATTTACTAATAAAATATTAATACATTCATCATATGTCCTGATAAATAAAATGATAATGACGAAATGCGAAAATATTAAAATTTTTAGAAACACGTGTTTCGACACCTCAAAACACATTCGTTTTTTTACTGATAGTTTGTTAGGATAATTCTTTAAAGGCCTGCAGTCCCGTTTTTAACAGGAATACCAATAATTTGACCAGATTTTTAATAAATTAGCAATATTTTACATCAGTAATTTTTCTTGGTGCACTGCACCGCGGACCATTTTTTAGTAACAATCATTTATTTTATGACTCCTCATTAGCTCCTTCTATTCTTATGGGGGCAGTGCGTATGTCATACATACTGATTTTTTAAGATACTCCCGACCTTAAAACGATTGAAAACCCCTGTCCTACTCCCTCCGATAGTCCGCGTTCGAGGGGATGCGTTTATTTATTACAATACTTGCTGCGTATCGGCGGCTCGAATCGCTTTATATTAGTTTATTATTATTTTATAAGGTAGGTAGGTACTGAGGGTAGGAACTTTAGGTAGGTAGAAAGTAGTAGGTTGTGCATTGTGTACTACAACCCTAGTACCGGGCTTGGTATCAATTTTATATGTTTATGTGTGTGTACTGTTTGCTGATGATGTATTGTTTACTGTTTTGTTTGTTTTTGCGACGAATATAATATAGTATATAATTACTATTTTCGTCTTGCCTTTTTTAACCGATAAATGGGTAGGTATTTCAAAGCCTGGCAATCCCATTTTTAAGAAGAAGCTACATGCCAAAAATGTGTATATTCTTGGTGTACCTTATATCGTAATAGGCATTAAAATCGCTTGACAAACGAAGTCTAGAAACGTTAAATTTCAAGCACAAAACAGATTTTTATTTATTTTGTAAATAATTTTATAAGAAAGCAAAAAAGTTAATCAAGTGAAACTGTTACAGATAATCTTAGCTATAATAATGTATTTTTAAAGTTGTTTCGTTTACGCTTTCATACATTTCTATTGAAAAAATGTTTTTTTAGTAGTTTGTATTTTTTTTTTTTATTGAGTAATTTATTATTTCATTTGTATTCTACTCAAGCGAAACGATAGGAAAACCTTCAATTTATCTAAAGCATATTTTTGGTATTCATAATGTACACCAATTCGTTATAAAGATTGATCAAAATATTGATTTGGCATTAAGCTTCGCCTTAACCGGTCTACCAATAATTTGAAGAGATTTTGAATTTTGTTCCATAAATCAGTGTAGGTACCAACACTCCATTGTGGACTGCTAGCTTCGAATCCTATGTTACTTCGTCGATTACTAGTTTTGTCTCTGCTTTCAAATTATTTGTGTATATTTTGTGGTAAGCAATATAAACATTACAATGTACAGAATATCGAATATTAGGTGTAGTTGAATGAACCTTCGAGGCTTCATGCCTGTAACCACAATGCATTCTATAGTGGGAATCTAAACCACTTTTAATTAATTATTTCTGTGGTGCAGACGACTTTCATTAAGCAATGTATCCAATGGATGACTTCATTCGTAAGAAGACAGTAGTAATCCACAGAAACTAAAATTTATTAAAATTAATTTTGTATTTTAAAAACCAATGATTAAAATTATGCATTTAAAAAAATGTGCTCTGAAAAAGTAAGACAAGAAAAATATGCATGAAAAATAGAGCAAGTTTAAAAAAAATTTGTGAGAAAAAAAGAGTTGAGTTAGAATTTTCATTGAATTTATTTAAACTAGTGCAGACCCATGGAAAATCACGGAAAATATGATATGATTTGTAGGATTTCTGAAGCTTTTTTATGGGAATACCGCACAAAAGTCCCAACTGCTCCCAACAGTCTGGAGCCAGTGAGACTATGGCATCCCCAATCGGGGTATGTTGTGAGGCTGAAGGTAGGTAGGTGGGGAAGGCGATGAGGAGGATATAAGGTGGGGAAGTACCCGGCTATTCAGATGTGATCACCAAACACGGCTAAAGACATTTCAAGCAACGTTTCAAATGTGAATGGTGGTCTTACACCAGGGTGATACTGAGAGTATCTTCCACCAGTTGAAATATTTTTAAAATATTCGTCTTAGGATTTATTCATTGCCTATCGAAAAAATAATTAGGGACGATTTACCATTAGAATGAACAATTAACTTCAATAATCGTTATAAAGATTTAGCTCTGTCAAAAATGTAAACGAAAGAAATACACACTTAAAATCTGGATTTATTATCTATGATTAAGTATTATATTAAAATAATGTTGGCACCTATTTGATCGCTTTTCTAATATGCTTATCTGTTCTAATTTTAACTTGAATATACGTAGGAATATTCACATCTTGCAACCGTGCACCGACAACCGAAATTAGTCTCTATATTTGATAAACATAATGTATTATATGTTTTATGTGTTTACGATAAAAGAGTCCCAATAGCGCAATGAGATTCAATTCAATTAGTTTATTCCTTTAAAAACATTACAAAATTACATTTTATTTCGTTTTTATGTACATTTGTAAAATGGTATTTACATAATAAGTAAGCGGTGTATAACTATACCAGCATCAATAGAGCTTGCATTTTAATGATCAGATGATTTTGATGATTTTTCTGTATTTTGCTGTACTTCATGTCTTCACAATTATTAGTATTATTATTACTATAGCCAGTGTTTTGAAATTGGCGATAGTGAGGAGAGGAAGAAGATTAAAAAGAGAGAGATTGGGAAGTATCTGCCTATTCAGATTCGAAATGGTGGCCTTATCGTCTAACAACTATACTACCGCTTTATGAAAGTGATTGATTGTGTTGCATTGCAGCGAAGTGTCAATGTCCTTTGAAATAAGATGTGAATTAATATATCAACCTATTAATTCATGCTAATATAAATGTCTACGTCTTCGATGTTTCTATTTTTCATCTACCCAACAATCGAACACGCCCATCAAATTATGTTTTACGAGCGGATCACCGAAAAACTTCATCTCCATAATAGATAGGTAGAGTCTTTTAACCCCTCAGGTCTCTGGCATATTGACTGTTATATTTATTAAAGACGCTGTCAGAAGGTCGGAAAACTTGTGTGTATCCAAATGAGTGGAATATTACTAAACATATCCGAAAACTAAAAACTGTTTTTGAGGGGTGTTGAAATTTTCTTTTAAAATATAAACATATATTTTTATTTAATTATTTAGGACAATATTAGCGATTCCTAAACGAAAATCTGACACAGAAAAATCAGAAAAAGATTCGGTCAAATCTAGGACTCGAACCCAGGACATTTGCCTTGCCGGGGCACCGCTCTACCGACTGAGCTAATGGGACCCCTATCTCCTTCGGTCACATTTAACTGTATCATACTTCGAATAAGAACTACCAACATTGTCTTCATTTTTCTCACCGCACATTTGTATTGGCAACTATCTTTGTGTATGATCGCAAGATTCAACCCGAACTAAATGCAATCTAGACAGAGTCTTTAGATATATTATTAATATTATTTTTAATGTGCGACATCTATTGAATTTTCTGCAAGTCCTAAACGAAAGTAGTATTAGTCTAAACACTGAACTTATTTGTAACCAAAAACACATTTTTTAGACAAATGTATTATAAACATTGGCGTCAGCTCACTTTTTGTCGGTTTATATAAATCTAATTAAAAAAAAATCACAAAGTTCATAAATTTTTATCAAATTACGTTCTCAACTTTTGGTTTTACATTACATTTTAATTATTCTGTGGTTGACTTCTATAACTGAATATTAGTTTAGTTCATATTTCTAACTGTGACAGTAAGGGAGATATATTGATTTCTATGAGACATTATGAGCTGTTCACAAAAGCGAACAAATTGATTCTAGGGGTAATAGCTGTTTGTTCGCAAAACCGAACAAATAATCCTGAAGGGTTAAATTACAATCTTTAGTTTATATGGCAAAAAATAATACGTAAGATTTTTTCAATGATTTTAATTTATCAACCTCGCCGATTTGTTTGCCCCTTGCGTGGATTTGCGTTTCTAAGGCAGTTAATCTCGGGGCGGGCCGGAGGCGCAGAACCGATACTGCAATATTTTACACATCTGCAGTTATCGCGTCGAATGTGCACATTGGGGCACTTTGGAGCATCTCGGGGCCTTTGTGCCGCTTCTTGTACGGACTCGGTGACTCGAACCCCCTTTGCTTGCATTGCATGCTGTTTTTTTTGGTGCGGAGTGACTGGAAATCGATGTGTCAAAGTCTTGAAAAAATTATTTTGTGAAGAAAAGTCTTTGCGAAAAGTCTTTTGCGAAACCTCTTGTAACTCGCTAATAGGACAATCCAACTTTTTTCATCCTCCTTCGCCCATTTACATCGAGTGCTATGAATCTTTTAAATTACCTGTGAAAAATCACAGGAAGGATTGATAATTGCATGTTTGCAAAAAAAAGCAAACCCCTAAGAAATCACGAAATCTGACTTTCTTAAGAACTTTCAACAAAAGAAATACACATTTCAAATATAGAATTAAAATTTATTTACTGTTAAAAATGTTATATTAATGGTAGGTTATCGTATGCCTGAATTCTTGTCTCGTCAGTTCCAATTTTGAAAAAGATAATTAAAATATTGTATATAGGTAATAGGTAGTTAACTTCATAGCTTAACCGAATTCTTGAAACAATCAGTTCCAATTTTGAAATTGACACTTAAATTCAAAACAAATTCATGTGTATTGATCCAACTCTTTCAAATTATGGACAGACACACTCTCCCACAACCCGAAATTAGTATTTTTTATTAATTTATAAATATTATTGGAATTATTTCTCTAGAAAAAAGCTTACCAAAAAAAAAAAGTTCGAAGCCTATTACGGATAATGATTACTTTTCAAATTAAAAAATATTTTTTGGTTCGTCAAAAACCAATCACCCTGTAAGATTTTGGTTTCCTCCCGGGCACGCGACCGTGCCATCTGCCCTTATAAGGTCTCAGGTAACGGGAAGAAGGTTCACTGTTCACTAAATACATATTACTTCCGAGTTCCCCAAGCCAAATAAGCGGGCAAACACATACATGGCACATTGCGCATTGCCGGCAAGAGTTCCTGAATTACGTACATTAGGTACCCTTAGACTCGAAGGTAGAAGGTCTACCATCTACCCACCGAGGCGATGTCCTTGCGTGGTGTAGTAGTTATAAGTTTTGGGAAGCATCTGTCCCTTGCATTTCTAAAGACGTGGTCAATGGCTTCTTATATTTGGATATTGCGAATTTAACGTCTGTTGTTATATTTCATTGTGACTGACTGAACTCTGTTTTACGGTTGTTGACTTAACAGTATCCTGTCGTACATTACCATGGTCGAAGATTTTATCAATGTAAGTTAAAGTAGGTTATAGTTGATAACAATGATAAAGTTTTAAATGTAAAGATTGCTCAAGCGGGTATTGGTCGTATTGGTAGTGTTAATTTTGTTACATGTAAATCAAACTTTTGGAAAATTTTTCCACCACGCTGTCTGATGCAGTTTTGATGACTTGTGATAATTGTATTCTTAATATATAAGCCTTTACATCAGTAGCCTCTCTGGTAATGTTATGGAAAATGTAAAATACGAACTAATTAGTTTGTATTACTTATTCTTATATTATCAATGTTTATATTTCTAATAGCTTTATCAGGGTGGGCACGTCACCTTCTGTACACTACAATTTAAACAACATTGTCGATTTACAAGCATTTCAATTATGTATACAACCATCTCTAATCATTCTCGCTACTTTTTTAAATCCCACCTAAATACATTTTTAAATTACATACTTGTCCAATAGGATTTCTTTCAGTTGGTTTCATATTCCTCAGGTTTCTTGACCTTATAAAAAGTTGTCCTTCTTGTTGAAATAAATCTGCCAGTTTATAGCATGTTTTTTTCTGCATGCGCATAAAATATAATTGAAATATTCGATTTAAAAATCTAACATAGATGGAAAACATTTGTATGTCGTTAACAATAGGTACGAATTCAGGCTAGCAATTTATGGGCTAGCCTTTTTTATTGCTGTTAATTATTTTCGTATCCCGCAATATAAGAGAGGTAAAGAATATTATATATAGAATTAATGGGACAACAGGAGAGGGACAATAGGAGAGGGATAACATGAGAGCGACAACAGGAGAGGGAAAACAGGAGAGGGACAATAGGAGAGAGACAACAGGAGAATGACAACAGGAGAGGGACAACTGGAGAGGGACAATAGGAGAGAGACAACAGGAGAAGGACAACAGGAGAGGAACAACAGGAAAGGGACAACAGGAAAGGGACAATAGGAGAATGACAACGTGGAAGGGTCTGGGGATGAAACGACAGCAGGGTATCGGTGTAAACATTCATCCTAACGTTTTTTTTTAAATCTTAAATCAATGATTTTTTGATATTCTAATCGGCATTATGATCAACAAACTCGGTTTCTGAGTATACTCGTTTTACTGCTAGGTGCAATATAAATGGAATCCATCAACAATTATTAAATCTCTAAACGCTCGGGACGTGTTTTAACGTCATCGGTACCGACCGGGGTGTTATCGGAAATCGGACAAGCATATGACGCAAAATACTAACCACTAAATAATACCACTTTAAATTACAAATTATTTTGTCTTTAAAAAAAATGTTTAACCGCATAACCGACAAGCGAGCAAACAAAAAACTGCCCCTAACCGTCCGGAGCCAGTGAGACTATGGCATCCCAATGGGGGTATGTTGTGAGGCTGAAGGTGGTGGGGAGGGAAAGGAGATGGGAAAGAGGAAAAAAAATGTTGGAAGTACCCGGATATTCTGATCTGGTTACCAAACACGTTCAAGCCATTTCAAGCAACATTTCAATTCTGAATGGTGGTCTTACACCAGGGCGATACTGAGAGATATCTTCCACTCTTGATCGTGCCACAAATATACAGGGTTTTCCAATAAGAGGTGTTATTTTAAATAGCCCGCTATTTCGGTAGATGTTACTTTTGAAGCTGTCATTTTTTGACATTTGACAAGTAGAAACTACGCCATTAATAAAAATGGAACGATACACGCTTCAACAACGCATTGAAATTATTAAAATTCACTTGAGTGAATCAAATGCAAATCATCTTGAGTGATGAGGCCCATTTCCACCTCGGTGGCTTCGTCAACATGCAAAATTGTCGCATTTGGGGCTCGGAAAACCCAAGAGTTATTGTTGAAAAGCCTCTCTATCCTCAACGTGTAAATGTTTGGTGCGGTTTATGGTCCGGCGGAGTCATTGGACCTTACTTTTTCTAAAATGAGGCTTGAGCAACAGTTACGGTGAATGGATTGCGCTATCGAGAGATGATTAATGATTTTTTTGACCGGAATTGGATGGTATTGATCTGGACAACGTTTACTTTCAACAAGACGGCGCTACGTGCCACACAAGCAACTAAACCATTGATCTTTTACGATTGAATATCAAAATAACACCTCTTATTGGAAAACCCTGTAGTATATATCATTTTTAATGAGTAGATTGTGAAAAAACACTAATTGATCAAATGAAATTTACTTTCGCACGCCGGGATTTGAACCCACGACCTACGACTTGCCATTTGAAAGCATGACCCTAGACGACGGAGGCCGGATTTATGAAAATAAAGTCACAGTCAATCATGGATTTTGCACGAATTATTGTATTCTATTTTTTGTTCTCTAGTTATCTTTTCGTCATTAACTAACTAACCACTACGCCGTTTCCCCAAAGAGGTAAGAAGATGGACCGCCAAATGGCTCGGTCTTGGCGCACACTACTTGATTCATTCATATTCGTACGCCTCATATATATCCTTTTTGATTCTGATTCTTGACATGGCCCGACTCCTTATCCCGTGTATATGATTCGCTTGATCGTGCCATCGTCTTGTTGCTTGGGAGGTGCGGCTTATAGTCCGCTTTCGCCATCTGTTCTGTATCCCTCCCTTGGACTAAATCTCAAAAGGTGTTCATTGATGCAACAAGGTCCCAGTTCCCAATCAACCAGCTGTTCAATAATCGAACATCACCCCAAAGGATCTTGAGGATTTTGACCCCTTACGGTGCTATCTTATTATTCCATAAATATGTCCAAATTGGCCTCGCCAAGGAAATAATAAGAATAATAATGGTAGAAAAAACTTCCCCTCTATCGAAAATTATGTGTTTCAACTTTAAAGGTGTTGTGCAATGATGAAGAGAGAAATAAACAATGAGTTATACTTTGTATAGGTACTACGACACATCTGCGTGTTACATATTTCAAGCTAGATAGATGATTTTTTTAAACCTCCATAACTTCCCCACTTGTTTTATTAAATTGGATATCTACCACGAATTACTAGTTTGGAAATGTTTAATTATTATGTTTAAATTATTTAAATACATAGATATTAAATTATATTTTTACTTTAAAAAAAATTATACCGTTTGTGTACCTAACTACCGCTAACAATTTATTAATTATAATTTATCTTTAATTTTTCTGTACGATTTCAGCATCGCGACTCATTTTTAATGACTCTATGATTTTTTTTAACATTTTTAATAGCATTATCTTATCCATCGCAACTTTTTGAAATGGTTTTAGCGGTTTTGTAACTATATCTGAATAGCCAGTAAATTCCTCACACTCCACATCTCCTTCCGCTCCCCACTTCCTTCAACCTCACAACATACTCCAATTGGGGATGACATAGTCTCATTGGCTCCAGACGGTTGCCAGCAGTTGAGACTAGGGTAGATAATATTTTTTTAACATTTATCATATTCGTATCATTATTAAGTTTTACCTTCTGGTTACTTTTTTTCTGGACACTGTTGGAAAGGCGACTTTTGGACTTCTCGTTCACAGCCCTTTTGGCTGGACGCTTTGCGAGTTTTGTCCATTCGCACATTCTTATCTTGAGCCAGGTGATGCTTTTTACGACCTCATGACGTTCAATTAATGTTATCACGGGATTCCTTCCGTCATTCACGAATATAATGGCTGATTTCGGAAGTAGATTCACACTTTGTTATTAAGTTTATATGCTTATTGAAATTCTTGGTCTTTATTTATTAAAAGGTTAGCCTATAAAAATTGCCGACCTTAATGCATATTTTTGCAAAAAACGTATCCGGTTTTTCTTCTTAATCGTATACAGTATACAGGTGTAATCTGATAATTACTGTGGGTTTTCTTGAGCGTTTGTGTTCTGTGATGACCACTGAATAAAGCCCGAAACTTTGACTCAAGATAGAGGAGAACAAACTCTACATACAAAAACAATCAGTTCAGATTTCAGATTCACAATCAAATTATTTTCTTTTTCACATATGTAGACGGTCATCCACGGCCATCTTGATACCTCATCATGTCTTAGCAATATTGAAATAAATGTCCCCAATTCCCATTGTTTAACACACTATTGCATTCACCTGAATATATTCAAAAATAATATCGCCTATTTTAGCCCTCTAACCCAAATGTGTCGACTGTATAATAAGATTGAGTGTGTTGTATTAGATATTCGTCGATAATCTATACAGATTAAAAAAAATGTTCTGCTGCTGCTAAATAATATGTTTAGATAATTATATTATGTATCACTGTAACTCTCGTGTCTCTCGTCTCTCCTAGTATTATTTGTCATTTCGCTGAACTTATGTATAATTTTATAATATTATATTTTTTTGGTTTTTTAATTGTACGTAACCTGTATTTAATTGCATTTTTTCCTGTATGTATGTAATTTGTAGATTTTTGTCTGTAACTTAACTGAGTTTTTGTAACCGGATAGTTCTCACGTAAGTGAGAACTTCTGTAAAAATACACTATAAATAAATAAGTAATCAATAAATTAATTAATTAAGTAATTAAGTAATTAACAAGACTATATCAAACTTGGGAACCTTTACGAGGATTTTTTAAAATTAAAAATACGGTCAATTGAAAATTGATAAAAGTTCACAATGTCTATAAATATAAACGTTTTAAAATGAAATAGAAAGCATAACCCTTCCAATAACAGACCTCTTCCTCAGGTACACGAAGAAAAAAGTAATATCTCTTGATATTGTTAAACAAATCGCCTCGTATTTTGCGTATCGCTTGTACAGGATATTCCTCATGGCCTCTATTTTTCTGCTAGGCTGTATGCAATCTTTATTCCAGCGACAAACACCGTAAATATAACAACAGATCCAGTTTCGGCTGTTTTGCTTGGACTTTGATCGATTATTATTTTTATGTTATATTTATGCATATTGCACTGTTAATTTATATTTTAATATAAAATTGTTTATGCGGTAGGTTATTTTCTAAATAAATAAAATAACCCTTTGAGGCTTAAAAATAATTTTTAAAATTAGAGGAAATTCTAAATTTTGTAAGCAAAAAGGTCAAATAGAGTGTTGTGAAGCATTTAATATGATCTGCGAGGGTGGTCTGAAAAATTTCCGACCTCAACGCAAAGATGGCGGTACTCGTCAATAAAAGCTAGTGAATATAGTTGTGCATCAAAGTGCTGTGCTGAAACGGAGGTAGCAAAAAATAAGCGTTTCTATTAATTCTTATAATTTAAATGGATGTAACTGCACTGCCCTCATTGTTAGACAGAATCAGCCAATAACAAAACCTCTTGAATGATGTTCTTTGACATTATTTAAATTTTACATCGTCTTCTGTCTGGTATTTCTACGTTAAGTGTTTTACCATTATTTCCATCATGAGCTATGGATCTTTGAAATATACATCTTAGACTAGATGCTGAGGGTAAGGCAAGGCTGATGTAAGCGTACTGAGTAAGATCAAGGAAGGGACGCTTAGATGTTTTAGGCATGTAGAGCGAATGGGCGAAGAAAGGTGTCTAAGGAGAATATAAGATGCAAATTTGAATGGTAGCAGAAGTCGGGGACGCCCGAGGAAGACATGACACGATCAAGTGAATCAGATACTTGAGTCGGGCCATGTCAAGAGTCAGAATAATAGAAGAGTATGTATTAGATGTATGAATATGAATGAGGCAAGGAGTGTGTGCCATGACCGAGTTGTTTGGCGGTCCGTCTTATCTGCCTTAGTTAGTTATTTAGTCACTCCAAATCTTTTATAAGCTTGGTAAATTGGTTGGTCCGGAATAAATTCTGAAAATGTGTGAATATTTGTCTTTGTTCTTTTTAAAATTTTTAAATTTTCTTTATTCTTATTAGATATTTTTCTCTTCTCTTTCTAAACTTAAGTTTTAAATTTCCGTGTTATGCTTGTGGCATATTTTTGTTTTTAACTATCAGGTAGTCTATAATACATATTATTGTATTTAGCGTACCTATGTATATTGTATATCATTTAAGCTTTCCACTTTCCACCGTAATTGCAATAGTCTCGCCTCCGTAATTAGTCAGTTAGGTAGATAATAACGGGGTATGCAGAGCGGGTGTACGTACTCCGGCACGCGTCCGCAGCCAGCACCTGGATCCGAAAGGTGAATCCACTGTCCGATATAAGGGCGAGATCTAAGGTATGATAAATTGACTTCATTCGATTCAGGGGTCGGCAAAGCGTCATCATTTTACTGAGATGCCAATTGGTATATACAGATCTTTTTTTACCACGGTTCTATTCCGCAGATACTTTTATAATACCTAACTGTTGACTCTCTATAAATCGCAAGTGCGCCCTGCTGTTTAATCCGACAGCCACCTCTGGTCTGGAGCACTTGAAAAAATACTAGACTCTGTGTGGAAATGTGCGGTCCGTTTCATAGATAACCCTATCTTAACAAACAGATTCATTATTTAGAGTGCAGGCGTCAGATGGGAATTCTGTGATTGTTCTACCGGTATTTCAATGGATGATTCGAGGAATAGCATCATCAATGTCTTCGGCACCTGTGCATTGTCGGAAAACACACCAAACGAGCGCCTAATATTTTTACATGCTTGACATTTTTCGTCACAAACTAGTCACTTCAACAACTTTCTCTGTAATAAATTTAATTTCTTCCTCCCTTCAAAAATACCCTCCATACAGCATCCCCAAAGATAACATAGGCCCTGAGGGAAATTATTTTCCTCGATGCCTCCTGTGGGTAGTTTACGTAAACAAATGGGTCGCAGACAATGCTTTTCCATGTGGATTTCTAGAGTAATTTAAAAAAAATCTAAAGCATGGCAGAAAGCAACTAGTCTAGGTGTATATATTACTTAAGCATGTGATGCTAAATGTCTAAATTACGCGCTTGTTCTGTTTTCTAGCGCGAAGCGGATCATAAAACTTTGTCTCTTTGTCGCATAGGAATCCCTCTTAGTACAAACATTAAATTAAATATGTTGTTTTATTTCTCGACCCCTGTCTCATTGTGTTTCTTGTGGGCTTCTTCCGCCGTCATGCCAGACGGTATGCTTCTGCGTAGATAAGGAAATTTTACCCTCGTGCCAAGAAAGATGGGGACAGCTGTTGCGCCACTGGCGGGTGTCTTGTAAGGGGGACGGAATAACAAGAATAATAATAGTGAATGCAAGCAATTGGTACCTACCTTGTTCCTTTTGTGTTTTGTGTGTACTTTGGTACCTTAGTCACTTCCCCGGTGCATTGACTCTACGTCCATAGACCTACTACCGCATTTCACCTTGTTGTCCCGGGGGCAATTCAGGAAGAAAAACTAACGAATCCGCTTTTAGTTTGCTATACAGTGTGTATGACAAACAAAGGCAACGTGTTCTCTACTAATTGCACTAATGCTAATTTGCCAAAGAAAATGTGTTCTGAAATGTTGGAAATATGCTTAAGCTTTATAACGATTTTCGAGGAACAACAGAGGACCGAGGTTTGACCCCTGAGGAATACATCGCAGGGAATTTTTAGATTTATGCACCTATTGGCTTCTGCATTTCAAATATGAGGCAAAGAACATAAGTATTTTTTAATCGAAGCCAAGTTTTTAAAGCTAACATTTTGAATAATAAAATGTCATGATCAACTCGTTCAAATGCCTTTGCAAAATCCGTATACATTTAATATGTCTGGTCTCGTTTCCAGTCCTATGGCCACTAATCGCACAATAGCGCATAATAACAGTTTTCATATTTTCTTGTTTCGCATATTAACACACATGGTATTTAATTTATCTGTTTTTTAAACGCGTTTCTATTATGTATTGATTTTATGTGCATGTGTTACAACCGTAGTCGAGGGGTAAGGCTCTCCACTAAGAATCCGGAGTTCGTAGGTTAAAATCCTATTTTTTTTTTAATTCTAAACCCAATAAATGGTTAGGTAAAGTAAAAAATAAAAATAAAATAATAATAATAAATTATGACTAACAGCGTTTGTTAACCAGATGTGAACAGCCAGGTACATCCCCACCTTCCTCTTCACCATCTCCTTCCCCTCCCCACAACCTTCAGCCTCACAGCGTACACCAATTGAAGAAACCATAGTCTAACTGGCTCCAGACGGTTGTGATCAGTTGGAACTCAAGTTAAGTATTTACAAAAAAAAGTAAAACTTGATTTTATTCAAATCGTCAGCCATTCTAAGGACGGGTTGTTTCGGAGAATTTGAACAATTCATCATATTTCAACGTTCATTTTTGGGTTCTGTGAAAGATTTATTCAAGTTCTGTTTTTATATCATTGTAGGCTAGTTGCTTGACAAAACTGAAATAAAAACAGAACTTGAAAAAATCTTTCACTGAACTTGAAAACGAATGTTGAAATTTGATGAATTGTTCAGATTCTCCGAAACAACCCGTCCTAAACATTTTTCACAAAATTTGAACAAATCACCAAATTTCAAAGCTAATTTTAAAGTGCTGTGAAGGTTCTATTGTTATTTCAGTTTTGTGAAACAACTAGCCAATAATGGTGTAATAATAAAAATAATAATAATTTTTATTCCAGGATGTGGAGAGGTTAGTGCAATCCCACACGTCCCATATATACATATTTTTTGTACAATAGATATGTGAAAAATGCAAAAATATTTGAGGAAGAATAAATTAACACGGAGTACAACTATGCAGGGCGTGGTCTTGAGTGAGCTTGGCCCCATCGCTCACTCAGGAGTGGCGTTTGGTGCTGGTAGGCTGCGGTCACCAACGTAAGAAAAGAACTTGTATAGAACCTTCACAGATCTTGACAATCTACTTTGAAATTTGATGAATTGTTCAAGTTCTGTGAAACAACTCGCCCTAAATCAATTGCTAGATGGAGTACTCTTTCCGGCATTTATTTCGTACATCAAAGATAGATCTATTTACTTTGATATGAATTTCATTCAAAGATAGATCTATTTACTTTGATATGAATTTCATTCAAAGATAGATCTATTTACTTTGATATGAATTTCATTCAAAGATAGATCTATTTACTTTGATATGAATTTCATTCAAAGATAGATCTATTTACTTTGATATGAATTTCATTCAAAGATAGATCTATTTACTTTGATATGAATTTCATTCAAAGATAGATCTATTTACTTTGATATGAATTTCATTCAAAGATAGATCTATTTACTTTGATATGAATTTCATTCAAAGATAGATCTATTTAATTTGATATGAATTTCATTCAAAGATAGATCTATTTACTTTGATATGAATTTCATTCACTCTACAACAGCTATTGTAGCAAGTATATATCTTATTATATGATATCTTTATCGTTTTGCCCTAGGCAAGGGCATTTAACAAATACTACGATGTAGAATCTATTCTTCTGTTTTGTACAAGTATGACGTCAAAATCGGCCTTTAAATAGCCATGCCGTCGATAATAGCACAAGGGATTTGGTTGGGGCATGAACGTTGTTAGCATGAAACCGGACGCAAAACGCGTGTCGCCAACATCGGTCACTCTTATACTACAAATCGCAAATCTATGCGCGCCGCGGCTCCACAGTCTCCGCCTACACACCACGAACAAACGCATTACTTTCATTGGCCCCTCCGCTTGATAGTCCGTGCAGATTGGTCCTACCTCAACAGCGGTCAGTTCGTTTCCATTCCACATTGTCTATATTTGTTATCTATGGGCAATACGACTTATAATATCTATACCACCATAAATATTGAAAAAGCATGAAAAAAGTATAATATGTTCCTGGAACCAGCCTACCTAATACTTAGAACTCTAAACATGTGTTATTTTTTTGTATTTTAGTTTATTGGGAAAACAAACAGTTATACATATTTTATATAAATAATTACATTTTACATGTTTGCATGAACCAGTAATGTTTCCACATAAAATTCATGTTACATACAGAAAAAACATAAAGTGAAAACACAAAAACAACTTAATGAAAATAACTTTGATATATTACACACAGCAGGGGTAGAGGGTACGTAATTAATAATTTGATTTAATTTTCTGCAATATTAATTTAGTAAAATGAACTAAGGACAACTGGAGAATATTAGAGTCTGACAATATATTATTGTATTTTGTGCATGTTCTTCTGAAAAATGAATGTTGCGTGTAGATAGTTATTTACTTTGAGAAACATAATTTTTCTCAGTGTTGAACCTATTGACCTAAAATTCTGCAAAAAATACTGAATTCCCATTAAGAGATATCGTTGCATTAAATTTGTAAAACAAAAACACGAAATGCATAAGAAACCACACGTTAAAATTAAAAGCAAAGATGACTCGTAAATTCCCACCACGATTATGTATACAAACTGTTTATTCATACTGGATCTTTTTTCTTTTATTTGATCTACGGGTTTAACAGAGCCTTATTTGCTATGAGATTTCTATTTTCGCTTTTTCTGAATAGAAAAATAATAGCTGTCATTTTTAAGTTCTAATTGCCAATTTTGGTAAAAAAATTCAGGGGTGCGGGCCATTTTTTTTAGCTTAATAATTTTTGACCAATGGGTTCATATAACGTGTCCCAAATAAACGCCCAAATAAATATGACAGATTTGAAAACATTCAAAATTAATTTTTAGATTGGGTTGAAAAATGTCCTTCCTCATTTCTAATTTGCAAACGAAAACACAGCTCCGATTTAACCTCTCCCTCTCTCTCATAAAGGAATATTCTTAGAGAAAGAGATGATATAACGGAGCTCTGAGCAACAATACCATACAAATGTCTTTTCTCATCATACTTTTGCAGAGAAAAACACTTCTCATATAGCCATACCGCTTACAGTTCTGATTTAACCTCTCCCTCTCTCTCATAAACGAAGATTCTAACAGAATGAGACGTTACAACAGGGCTCTGAGTGGCAGGACCTTACATCACGAAACTCAGACAAAGATCCTTCTTATCCTCGTCATGTAGATATCTTTCGCTGATAGCTCCGATTTAACCTCTCCCTCTTTCTCAATAATGACAGATGTGACAGAAAGTGACATTATAGCGGAGCTCTGCGCGGCAGGACTCATTAGTTTCCCGGGCACACCCGAAGGTGAACGACACTGTCTGGGAATTTGCCGAATTCCTTTAGGTCCCGACCGGTTCCTGCCGAAAGCCTTGCGGGATTCTTCCTGGTCCTGAAACGGGGCTTCAGGTTTTCATGGAGAACTCTTCCACTCGGGTTTAATTGTTGTCCTTCCGAATTTTGGATCTCCCCACACCCTTTCCTCTTTTACCAAACCCTTTCCGCACTGCGCTGATGAAAAATCATAACATTACCTATTGATCATAAACTTTTGTTTTGTCATATTTTGCACTTTGGCAATCGACTTACGTAAATGTATTTCTGATCGGATAAACATATTTTCCAATGTATTTTATTGTCATTGGTACGTCAAATAATTCATCAAAGATTTTTGAAGTAAGGTATATTTACAAGTTTTGTAACCTTACTATTGATTTGGTCATAATTAGGTAATCTCTTAATTTTTTTATTGAAATGTATTATATAGAGTATAAACGACAGTAAAATTAAGTTTTTTAAAGTTAAAATGAAGTTATGAGTTTTCCAAGTAAACATTGGTAAAATGTATACTTATATAGTACAATTCATAATTCGAGTGTATGCTTATATATAGTGTCCCGTGAAGTAACACGCAGCACAATCCATAATTCGAATGACAATGCCGCAGTAATCTTCGATACTTTTCGGTATTTTCCAAAAATTCTGTCATCTGCATGCTCTAATTAATATTAAATATTATTGTAGGAGACGACTACATTATATTTAGAATATATTCATTCGTTCTATTAATGATAATAATATTTGGCTGATTTATATAGCGCCGTTTTCGTGAAAATTAACCGCAAGGGCGCTGTACAAATATATGTATTGAATGACAAATACAGCTGGCTTACGACTAGGATTCACCATAACTAGTGACTTACATCTAGTAACTTACGTCCGAGGCTTATAATTGCTGACTTAAAACTAAAGACTTACATCTAAGGTCGTTAGTTCGAAAATTAATGGAAAGGATCTTTAATTCAATTTGAAGGATTATTGCGTTGCCTGTTTTTGGTGATTGCAGTTTATATAATAGCACTACAAACAATTAACTGCTTTTTTAAATATCAAAGATATTCACACCCAATCGATGCTTCTGGTCTTCCTATCACGACAGCAACATTATGTCGTTGTGATTCCTTATCGTTTCTCTTGATTATGCATTTTATTATGTTTTTTAAAATCTCGTCCAGAATTAGGCCAAAATGAAATATGAAAAGTACTGCTGCTATCTCTACAGTTTCACTCTCTCCGAGAGAATATTGTTCAGACCCAGACTTCTTTTGGACTTTTAAATCTTGGTCTTTTGACGTTTTCCTTTCATAGAATGTCACCCCTCGCGAATTAGTTTGCTGGCTCGTCTGACTCGTTTTTACTTAATAGCTATTTCGGCTGGCATTATCAGAGGAAGTATTGTTATTATTAATACGGAGATGGTCTGCGTAGCTCCCGTAAGCGCATGAGTAAAAGGCCTATTGTGTTTTCGCCTTATTTCTTTGACAATAGATCAGTCCCTTTGATGAAGTTCACCATGTTTGTCTTTGGGTGTTTGGCGATGTCTTCTGATTCCTCGTTCTATACTACTCTACTCTACTCGTCTAGTATTTTAAGCCTTGTATTCCTCATCTATCATGTTTCACCTTATTCCTTTAAGGCGATGCACTATGTCGTGTAATATTTTAAATTGAGTCGCTATCAATAACAACCCTTACGTAGATGGCGATAAGGTTTAAATTCCCGCTTAACACCGTCCGCCTGTTTTGATTTATGTAAGATAAAAACATGGCCAAAAAGTGCCTTTTATTTTATTTTGTGGATGTTCAGGCATAAATATTTAATTTTTTTTCGATCATTTTATAAATAACTTAATTTGCCACATTATACAATAAAATCATAACCGAAAATGGGTTCGTAAGTAGGAGATTTTGAACTTTAAACCACTTTTCATAGGCCTTTACATTACTTTTTGTCTGGGCTTATATAAAGATATTAATTATATTTAATTAAAGCATCTGAAACATTTCTAGGCATCTAAATTTTCAAACCAAAAACACATGATTTTGCATTACTACGTATGGCATCGCCTTAATGATGGACCAGTCTCTTTTTGAAGCTGTGTTCAGTGTTGTCATTGAGTGTTGATGGGGTGGTTGATTTTTTGATATTATTTAAAAGAAAAAAAATAATCGTTCATCTTTATGAAGTACCTACATGGGTGATGTACACTTTGCTTGTCTCACTGGGAAATACTGTGTTGAGAGCAGGTGCAGTTTACAACACAATAATACAATCAAAATGAAAGCCAATCAACATTATACCATTGGTAATATCTACCTTTAAACATAAAAAAGGTTGATGTTTCATCTGTCTTGGCTGGTGTCCAATTTGGATGTAGTTAAATTTGTGTTCTCTCTAATAGCATTGTATAGCTTTGTTACAAAGTATCTGAAATTTCTTTGGCCAAAAGTTGTTTTAGCGAAAAAGATAAGTAAGATGTTGTTCCTTTTGGATCTTGTATCACGGGCAGTGTGGACATTGTCAAATAGAGTTCTATGTTTGATGTAGTATGTGTTGGCGTAAAGTTATCTAATGTCCAAATCACATATTCTCCCGAAGATTTCTTCGGAAGTGCTGGTTATCGGTGGTTTTATAATAATTAAAAAAAATATTGCTTATTTATTAAAAATGTATAAAATATTGCTTATTTATTAAAAAGCTCTTCAAATTTTTCGTCATACTCATTTTTCTCCGTTCCATGTCTCCTGATTCCACGACTTAGCTTCAAAGGCATCTAACCCTTCTTCCCATCAAGGCAGGACACGATCTATACAGATCAAATTTTATTCTCAATCATCATGCTTTCTACTCCCAACATCTGCAAGTATTTCCTGAGTTGGCAGTGTCCTGTTAATAGTCCTAATAGTTCTTTCAGAGAGTTTCTTATCAACAGTTGCCTGACTCGTTTGGGACTTGAGAGGAAGTATTACTAGAATGTATTATTTTGTTAAGTTATTTAAATATTCTGCTAATAAGTCGTGACTCATTGTTGACTGGTCGTTTTCCGTAAATGTTTAATTTACCTATGTCTTGGGATGATGTGTATTTGCTTTGTTGGTTATGAGATGTTGTTGCTAGGATCTGTGATAAGAAGTTCTAAAGTTGCTTTGCTATTCCTAAAAGTTTTGTGCGCGACTGTCTTCAGAGATTAATTAACCTTTTGGTATTTGGATTAATGCAGGTCTGGAATGAACATAGTATTTTAGCAGAATGATTTAGTAATTAGCAAGTTCGATATCATCGTATCACAATGAAAGGATCCGAAAACGCGTGTAATGTAGTTGTGAACGGTGAATCCTTGAAGCAAGTGGATGGTTGTGTTTATTTGGAAAGTACGTTCGTAAAATGCAAGGATTAATACAGGAAATGCAATTATTGAAGCAGTAATCTCTAACAAATTCACTTGCTAACCGGATTCTATAGTAGTAGGATTCTTCTGCAGTAAAAACATTTATTTTTTGGAATAACTTTATTGAGTAAAACCTCAAATTGTAATATTTAATTATTGAAGATAATATTAGCGATTTCTAAACGAAAATCTGAAACAGAAAAATCAGAAAAGGATACGGTCACATCCAGGACTCGAACCCAGGACCCTTGCCTTGCCGGGGCACTGCTCTACCACTGAGCTAATGGGACCCTATCCGCTTCCGTCACTTTTTTTTAACTGTATCATACTTACTACCAACAATGTCTTCACTTTTACAGTTAAAAAAAGTGACCGAAGCGGATAGGGTCCCATTAGCTCAGTGGTAGAGCAGTGCCCTGGCAAGGCAAGGGTCCTGGGTTCGAGTCCTAGATGTGACCGTATCCTTTTCTGATTTTTCTGTTTCAAATTTTCGTTTAGAAATCGCTAATGTTGTCTTCAATAAGTAAAAATACTGTTTTTTTAAAGTCCTTTCTTACTATGCGTTCATATTTTCTAATAAAAAATGAATTATTTAGTAGTTTACACTTTATACTCGATCGAAACTATAGATATATCTTTGAGATTTGCTTGCCGAAACGCGCTACCAAAGTCTCCACTCGAGGAGGAGTGGGGCCCTTGCAGTAACGGTGTATAAAATTCTTAATAATTTAATATATAGCCCATACCTTCTGGAATGCTATAAGTTGTTCGTACCGAACAACTACAGCCAAGGACGGCACCATGATCTGCTATGTATCCCACGTAACGGACGTACTGGCTCGGCATAGCATGACACGAGGTATGGCGCTGTTAAACAACGCCTCCAAGACTATCGATATTTTAATAGAGTAGCCTTGAAGAATTCAAGAGGCATGTCAATGCCAAAAACCACTATTTATAACTTATTATTTCTATTCTTTTTTCTTTCATTGTTTCGTATCATCTATATGTAGTTAAAGTTACATGTGTATTGTAAATGGACACCCAGTGTGTAATACACAAAAAAAAAAATCCACAGTATATTTTTTGGTATTCACAATCTGAACCGATTCGTAGTAAAGATTAATTACGCAAAGTGGTTTCACCGATAGCTTCGCCGCAAATTAAGTAATTATTTATATATTTTTATTTCTTTTTATATTAAATTACTAGCTGTACTTCGCCACGCGTTTCTGTGGATTAGTCTGTCATTGCAGATAGAGAAACAATAGCGCATGTTGCTTTTACATGTTTTTACATGTCTGTTGAACCTAAAATTATGTTTAGGTTCAACAGAATGAAATATCCAGTAAAATTTCCCGTTGTAAATAAGATCCTCATAATAATGTTCGATGGATAAATTGTGACATAATATAATGGTTCCAATACAAACACTTGACTTCCTGTCAGCGTGCGCATGTTTGTACATTACACATTGGACATTGATGTAACAAGACACAAGGGCCATATGGTCCGGGCTGTCTAAAACCCCATCAACAGTCATCAAGTCTAAGGCAGTCCATGGGAATACATTGAGGGAAGTACTGAGGTCCCTAATACCCCTATGAACACCACCTGACGTGAAGGAGTTTGAACCCCAACTCTATTATTTCCTTATAACGAATATTGTTATATCGCGAGTAAAACAAAAGAATGACTCATTTTGTTCCCTTCTGAATTTGAAATTTTATTAACACTACTTGAAGTGTTATTTATGGGAGGTTAGAATTTTTAATCGCTTTTTAAATACACATAGTGTGGGAACACGTATATTTATTTTTAAGTTTCTTTCTATTAATTTATTAAATCATTAATTAATCATTGACTGTGCAGAAACGGGCGGTCCGTTTGATAGATTCTCATATCCTCAGGACTCTGGCATATTCTGTCAGAAGGTCAGAGTCACCAAAAAAATCTAAGGGAATATTTCTGAACATATCTGAAAAATAAAAACTGTTTTTAAAAGGTGACGAAATACGCTTTCAAATCTTGTTTTTGGAAATTCTGTCCTTCACAAGTAGCGTCATTGATCCCTTCGGCACCGGTGCAAAGGCGGTGTACGCCGGTGCACCAAACACACACCCAACGTTTGTACAACAGTTGAAATTATTTGTCACATTTGAACGTACAGCATCCCCAAAGATGGCATAAGCCCTGAGGGAAATTATTTTATTCGGAGCCTTTTCTGTGGAGCTAATTTGAAAAAAATTGTGGTTTTGCCACCCAGTTTTTACAGGCTCCTTTTGAAAATTTGTGATCTGCCTTTTCAATTGAAATGTGTTGAATGAAAAATTATGTTTCTTTCTTTATTTTTTTGACATTTGGATAGTTTCGCTGGGTGATCGGGTATCCCATCAAAATGACAATTCAATTTATCTACAAAAAGTGATATAAAGTCATGAAAAGTGATGAAACAAAAACTAGGTTAAATAGGTAACTATTAAACCTAGTTTTTCTTTCATCGCTTTTAATGACTATATCACTTTTTAAAGGTGTGTTGAATTTTCATTTTGATGAAATATCATGGAACCGTGAGTGTGTCTGATAATTGTTGTGTATGTGTTGCAGAAAATTTTTCTCTTCGGTACATGAAATTTAAGAGCCGGTATAGATTTCGCTTAATTCTATAAATGAATATAACAATTGACCCCCAACCTGTTGGAGAGACCATGCGTATTATTGGTTAATGAGGGTGTCTGATAATTTTTGTGTATGTGTGTAACATTTTTCTCGTCTGTACATGAAATTTAATCGTGGCGACGATGGCAGGACTGTCATTTAAGGTGTGAATGGTAATTTGATGAATTGATCAAGTTCTGTGGAACAACTTGCACTTCCCATCTTCCAGACTGTTTCCCATGCAACATACATTCAATGGTATGTTCAATTATTATAATAACACATAGTACATGCTTCCTTATTGCTTTTACCATTCCAGTCATCCCCTACAGATCAAGATAGTAAAATTGGGGCACCGCATTGTGCCTTATGGTCCCTTATCCAAATCTTTCGTAATGTCTGACACATTACAATTATTATTATTGTTATTTCTGTTGCGTTCTGCATATTATTTATGGTGTGAAATTTTGTTCCACGGTAATTTGTGTGGGTACCGTATTATTATTATTATAATGCTTCCTGTCATCCTGTCCTATTTAGTGTCGTATCCGATTATATCTGGAACTATTTTCGAAAAGTACTTGCCATGTATTTTTCATTTCAATTTGTCAATAATGCCGATGAAATATTTTATTTTTCACATTGGTTTTCTGAAATTTTAGAAAAAAAAAGCAAAAGCAAATTGTCATAATCCAACGTAACATCCAACTTAATTTAATTTGTTATGCATTTCGGTGGTACTAATATATATTAATATTTGGAAACCTTATTTGATTTTAAGTAGCGTACCCCGGCGTTGCCAGCGCTTTAAAAATAGTTTTCGAAGTAAGAATTTTTCCCTGGTTATAAAGGTTGAGTGTGCAAAATTTCATAAATCTCGGAATAAAACTGGAGATTTGTATAAAAAATCAAACAAACGCCGCCCATCCTGTGTTTGCCCGCCCGCCACAGATATCTCTTCGTTGTAAAAATAAAAGATATATAGACGATATCTATCTTCTATCAATATAGATAGATTCGTCATGCACAATGTACATGGCTTATGTTCAGAGGACATTACTAATATTGATACATTTTCGCACATTGAGATATTAAAGTTTTTTTAAATTCATATATACTTATGAGTTAATGCAGGAGTTTTGTATTGGTGCATAATGAATAAGTATGTAATGACAATGACGTATGTAAAGCACTATATATGCTGTAGATTTTGGATGTGAAACATCTTTTGACGCGCCGAAGCTTGCGTGGCAAGGCGGGACGACGATCTTGCACGGAACGATCCTTCAATCGGCCAGCCTCGTGACTCGTCGGCTCTTACTCCCCGGCCGCCAAAACTCTGTGCGGTATACACATTGCTTCTACTCTCACTAAAATTGGCGATGAATCTATTCTAAATGATTTAAAATTCAAAAATTTTAATTTGTAGCATATTGTGTGTATATTTTTATAAAAATAAAATACTTTTTTGTTTTAAAACCACGATATTTATTAATTTAAGAAAGAATTAATACTTAATTTGTACCCTGATGATGCTTAAGTAAAGCGAAATCGGTCGGTTCTTAAATTAATAAATATCGTGGTTTTAAAAAAAGTATTTTATTTTATTAAATATGTCAAACCACAAAGTGATTGCTTTCTACAATAATATTTTTTTATAATCAAAAATATAATGACTTCTTTACTTGCATCAATAAAAATCATTTTCGATTCTTCACATCTGCCAGGCGTCCCAAAAATAAATGTGTTTTTAATTTGATTTTTAGATCCCCAATGTCAATTTCTGACCTCAGACTACATGGCAGGTCATTTAAATAATTTGAAACAAGCGTGTTAATTACACTTATTACATAACATTTTGGGGTATACATTCGTAAATTGAGTGAACAGATTCTGACAGCTTTTAGTTCTGACAATTTTAAACTCTTTTTAAAAATTCAGTTGTACCATTTTATTCGACTTTTTTCTTTCTTCGCCTTGCTCTACCCATTTATGGGTACGTCCACCCTTCCTGTCTTTCCAATTTTTTCCTGTTTTTGTCCAGGGCTTGTCATTTAAGTCCTCCGCATATTTTTAAATCGTTGCTCCATCTCTGCTGCGTCTTCCTGGTGGTCTTTTTCATACACCAGTCATACACCGTCAAACTTTTTCCTTATAGCATGACTTGCTAATGTTCATTTCAGTTCTACTGTTCTCGTTTTTTCAATATCTAAAACGTGGTAATGTTCTCCAAACCACGTAATATCTATGTTATAAAATCAACTTCATCCAGAACACTTACACATATCGCCTTTTTATCCATAATTTTACTAATGGTATATCTTTAGTAGCCTAGTATCTGTTCTTAAGGCGATGCCATACGTAGTAATGCAAAATCATGTGTTTTTGGTGTGAAAATTTGGTCGCCTAGAAATGTTTCAGATGCTTTAATTAAATACTGCGAGTAGAATACATCTTGGCCTTTGAAATAATCGAGTATTTTTTAGATAAGTCTCTTTATAAGCCCAGAAAAAAATAATGTAAAGGCCTATGAAAACTGCTTTAAAGTTCAAAATCTCCCTCTTACGAACCCATTTTCGGTTATGATTTTATTGTATTATGTGGCAAATTAAGTTATTTATAAAATGATCGAAAAAAAATTAATTATTTATGCCTAAACATCCACAAAATAAAATAAAAGGCATTTTTTCCATTTTTTTTTCTTGCATAAATCATAACAGGCGGATGGTGTTAAGCGGGAATTTAAACCTTATCGCCATCTACGTAAGGGTTGTTATTGATAGCGGCTAAATTTAAAATATTACACGACGTAGTGCATCGCCTTAAACTAATTGCTAGTAATTATAGTTGTTTTATCATCGGTGACAACATACAGTTTTGTAACGCTACTCAATATATCATTCCCATATTTGAAATTTGAATAGTATTAAAAATCTCTTTGTAAACTACGCAACGGATTTTCATTGGGTTTTCACTATCATTTAGAGAATTTCTTCCAAAAAGTTTATATATAATCCATGCATATTATATTTATAGAAATCAGAGAAAAGTCGAGAAACTCCGGCTACACGACAGCTAGTTTACTATAAATAATAATAATAATTTAATTGATTCATCTGGCATTATGTAATGCACGAACATAAAACGATATCTATATATATTTTTATAATCCACTTCAACATGGTAATCAAAACTAGTTAATTTGTTGAATAATCCTGTCCTAGTTTTATATCTGCTGGCTAATTGTCTGTTTATGAACGGAAACCCGATAGTTAACCCTTTGACTACCAGCGTTAATTAAAGTTAACAAAAGTTTTTTTTTAAATATTTTTTCCTATGTGTTGGCAATCTACTCCGTGGAATCTTTTGTTTCCTATTAGGCTTCAATCCTTATTTCTGCCACAAAAACCGCAAAAGTGATTTGTTTATTTTACCATAATTATTTTTAAATATATCTTATTTGATTTTCACTTTTGTTTTTGTTTTCTTAGTGAATGAATGCAAGACTTGGAAGCGGAAATTAACCCACTTCCCGACGTCCGATCTAAGTGAAATTCAGCAGATAGACACTCTGTCGATGACAATGCATTATATCATCTCTTAGATTAGCAACATCATCAGCTGTACTCGTAGGCTGACTGGTGGAACCTAAGCGCAAGCCAAATACTAAGTTTGGTGATCGCGCTTTCGGAGCATCTAGGCCGAAGGCTTGGAATAAACTCCCTCCGGAACTAAGTTCCATAACAAGTCCAACAGAATTCAGGTCTAAACTAAAACTTTTTAAGCTGTCATACCCTTAAATTAAATATACTATTCCTGAGAGGAAGTCCAATTATATCCAATTTTCCAATTATGTCTTAAATCCCGTATCTAAATTTCGCTAATAAACAATTAGTTAATGTTAATCTCAATTGACCTACCAGGTAAGTATGATACTATATATTATCTCCATATATAGTAAGTAGATCATTGTAGAAGTGTATTATATATTTTTACAGCGCCCTTGAGGTGAATTTGCACAAAAACGGTGCTATATAATTCATCCAAATATTATTATTATTATCAATCACGTACACACACGCGGATATATTTTACGCATTTATCTGAAATCGGATGACATTACAGCAGTTAACATACGAAATAAATGTCGGTCCTATCCGATCTTTTCTTCTTCATCTTCCCGTCGAAATACTTTTTTTGTAATAGACGTGTATTTATAATACTTTTCACAAGTTTAAAAAAACTTGTGAAAAGAAGCATGAAATAATATGCTTAACATTATGTGAAAACAATAATGCGGTTGTCAATGGGTTAAAAATAACTTCATAAAGCAATGAACTTGATGCAGTGACTAGAATGTAAATCAATTATTAGTTTTTAATTTAATATAGGTCACTTTTTGCTTTCAGTCGCTTACCCCACATTTCCGGAGTTAATAGCCCAATTAATTGCAAAGTAATTAAATAACACGGACATGCGCGGACCCAACCAACTGCATGCTGGAAAATAATTTTGTATGAACCATTGACTAATCAATATACGAATCGCCCTCCTTAATAAAATCCCGATTATGATGAAAGAATCTATGTTTAATTGGGAAACGGGACTGTGAAATATTTTAGTATTTGGACGTGCTAGATCGTGCCAGATCCACATCTCGACCCATACAATATCACATATAAGACAAATTACTAAAACCACATTACCAACGCTACTCTAATTTGTAGCAATAATTGCAACAAAGTTCTGGAATAGATTACGCTTGATTCTATAAATGGAGTCAGTAAATATATAAATAGTACCCCCGAACTTGTTGCCCAAATCATGCATCCTATTGGTTAGAGAGCGTGTCTGATAGTTGGTTGTGTATGTATTGTAGAAGAATTTAACATTTTGTCTTATTATTTTCTTACCATCCAATGTAACATTATTTTTATGTGAACACCGCACTAGAGTCACAACTGCACGGAGCCAGTGGGACTATAGCATCCATAAGTAGGGTTTGTTGTGAGGATGTAGGTATTGGGAATGATATGGGGAGGAGCATGGTTAAAAGTACCTGGCTATTCAGGTCTGGTAGCCTACGACTGAAGCCATTCGTTTCTAATCTGAAAGATGATATTACACCAGGACAATAATGAGAGTATTCTCGGAATTCGATGATCTTTTCTGAATATGAATCTCATATGATTTATGAAATTATTTTATTTATCATTATTACACGCCCTAATGGGCTTTTACACACTACAAAATTTAATAGTAGAGTATCACAGTTATTATAGATTCTACAAAATTAAAACAATAAAGGAAACATAATACAATGAAAAAAGAAAAAAATATTAAATGTTACAACAAAAGCATATAATAAAATAAGATACATTAGTAAAAATGATAAGAAGTCTTACATAAATAGATATTCAAAATAAAAATAAATATATATATATTGCGGAAATTATAGATGTCTATTTGTGTCTCGATCTATAAAAGAATTGAAATAAACAATATTTATATTGATTATTTTTAAGATGAAATATATCTCCCAGATCAGAGTATTTATTTCCGAGACTGTGAAGTCTTGGAATTGGGGAATTTTGATAAGACAGTGTCCTGGTGTTGTAAAAATAAAAGTGTAGTAAATTTCGGCAAGATCTTTTGGGTATGTGGATGCTGATTAATTGGAGTAACTCAGGACAGTCAATTTTGTAATTTATTTATTTATTTGTTAAGACATACACAGTACAATTAGATATTTTTAGTTATTACATAGTTGTAGTACCTATTACGTATGTCTATAAAATATCATTACGTAATTTCGCCTGAGATTGTTATAAAGGGAAGGAAGTGTGTGGATAATAATAAAAATAAAACGAATGTAACGTAATGAAGTATTTTATGTAGTACTATTAAATCTGTGTTTATTCTTCTTTCAGAAAGTTTTAATAGGGACAATTTATCTATAAAGTAGTTATAATCAATGTTTTCTACAGGAATATGCAATTTATAGTTTATATACTTCAAGAACTTATGTTGAATCTTTTCAATATTATCGGAATGAATATTGTAAAAGGGAGACCATAATGTAGAGTTATACTCTAGTTGGCATCTAACAAGTGTTTTGTACAACATGATAAATGTGCCTAAATTATTGAAGTCTTTTGAAACTCTCAAAACAAATCCAAGAGTCTTAAGAGCCTTATTGATAATGTTATTAATATGATACACAAAAGTTAGTTTGCTATCGAACAATATACCTAGGTCAATAATTTCACTGACGCAATTTAAGTTTTTATCTTTTAATGTATATTGAAAAAATAGATTCTATGATGTATTTTCGAATCTTCGGTTCCTCAAGTTGTAATTTATCATTGATTTATCAATACCTGCTTACGTTTTTTGTATTGTTCTTGGTAACTGGTATAATATTGAATATTCTTCTAATTTTTTTTTTTTTTTAAGTCCACGCATTCCGAATTTCTACCAATTTATAACATATTTCTCTTGAATACTTTTAACTTTTTAAGATCCTAAAAAATATATACTATGGTGTTTTTGAAAATAATTTCTACAAATTTGTAGAGCTGAAACGGTAACTATACGGAATTCCCTAAGTATTCTCCAAAAACTATTAAAACGCATTTTTTAATTTTATTTAACATGTTATAGGTATGAAAAAATCATAGTGTATCTTTTGATACAACTTGGGCTTTCGTCGAGAGATTTCTGCTCTATTTTAACCAGTCATGTTTAATTATTGTTTTTCATAATTTTCGTTTAATTTTTGTTTTTTTTTTGTTTAATATTAGCTCTTCCTCTATCATTCGTATTCAAAGAATATCTTCCCTTCAAACCATCTTCTTCCTCTTTTTGAGCGTTTACTACTGAGCCTTAATCGCTAAGCCTTATCCTCTCCCCTTCTGTTGTAATGAAATTCCTCCCCTCTTCAGTATAAATAACAATATAATGGTTAGACTATCGTATAATCTGCAACGCGAACGCACCAAAGCTCGCACTAAAATGCTGAAACTAGTTCACGCTTGCATTTTACAAGGTGCAACCAAAAGCCCGCGAGTTTATGATGCAATTCCGCGTGCGATTTGCAGCTTTTAATGCACCCTTATAAATAATGTGGACTGCATTATTTAATTACTCAACAAGATATGTTATTTTAACAAAAACCCTTGCAGAACGATAATATATCTGAATATTGGTACAATAATTTTATCACCTTGGATTAAATGGGGTAGTTATGATTTTTTATGTTTTACGCAATAAAGGCCTGCGAACCTTGGTAAAAAATCCATAAAACTGCGGATTTTTCTACTTTGATTTATTATTGTCACTTTTGACCCCTCTCCCAAGATTGTCTATGTGGCTCATCCCCAAGAATACCTACTCAGAAGCTGAAGAACTTCGAAGCCACAATAATTATTATCGAAATCATCATCGAGGATCAAACTCAACAAAATTTTATGAAAATCGTATAACTCTGTAAATATACAGTAAAAGTTAGAACTATTATTTCATTTGGTGGTATGTAATGGTACTTTACGAAATTTCGAATTGTATTTCAGACATTGTATTTCAGCTTTACAGAGACCATGTTTGCTTCAAATTATAGCAAAATTATTGTACTTTAAAAATTATAACCATCAATCCTTCGAGATCAAATTAGTATAAACTGGATATTTTTTTAAAATCGAGGTTTTTCTAATAATACGTGATAAAGATCCAGAAATCTGTTAAGATCTGGCAAGTTTTGTGGATCATTTAAAACATTTATTTCAACAATACTCCTAAACACATCATGTAAACCAACAAATAGCTGTAATTTTCTGTTTTTGTTTCTTGTGTTTGTATAACTTGTTACATAGCTTTTATCAAATGTAATTTTATTCTTATTTTTTATGTTTGAAAGTATTTGTCAAATTAAAATTATACTACCAACCATGTAAAAGCCCTCTGGGCGTTAAATAAATGAATAAATAAATAAATAAATAAAGATCGAAAACGTGGTTTTTTCATTAGGATTAGATTTTAAGTTATTCATTTGATTCTGTGTCCCATTTGATGCAAGGTAAAATGTTTCAAATTACAGTTCTATATTCCTATTAATGTGGTAGTATATTCGTTTTGTTACATGCTACTAAATAGGTGCTTAGATATCGTTATACTAATTACTGTCACAAACTCTTTAAATAAAAAAATTTAAATTAAAATAAAATCGACAAAATTCTCACTCCCCGCATAAATCAGAACAAAAAAATCATCTTCATTATAGTGTCTAGGAATTCGCGCATCGCTTCATCCCCTTGTGCAGCTTTGCATTACCTACCCACCATGCCTTTATTTGGGGTAGTGTGGGGTAGTGTCCCCCTGCCACGGCCCGTCGCGGTCTCCCGGTTCCCACCCCACCGTGGGAAACCCTCTACCCTCTTACCCATCGCGGTGTTCTGTCCCTCTTTTATCCCTCCTCTTGCTTCTTGCCGCTTGCCGCTTGCACCACCTTCCACCTTCATGATTGCTATTGTTAAAGGTTATAAACTACCCGATGCTTTGGTAGTCGGGTGTGCAGAATTTCAGGGTTTTAGGTTTGCGGATTTCCATTTTTCCTTATTTTGATTTTTTTTTAAATATCCTGCATGATTTCAAATTTAAAAAATAATTGTCCTTATGGTTATAAACTACCCGATGCTTTGTAGTGGGGTGTGTAGAAGGTTTTTAGATTGAGGATTTCAATTTACTCCTGATTTTGAAATTTGTCATCCCATTCCCATAGAGAGCATAAAATACCTCAGCACGGGTAAAGCATCCAGTAAGGTCCACATTCTCAAATGTGTTAAAATGTATTAAATATTAAACCAAATAAAAAATAACAAAGAAAAAATCAAACTAAAAAACAAAGTTTTTTATTATAATTCACCTATTTTAAAATGTCTTTTAAAAAAAGATAATTTTTTTGCTTTGACTAATATCTGAACCTTCCTACCAACCTCGCCAATTGCCGATCGGGTAGGGCCGATATTTATTTCTTATATTAGCTGCTGTAATGTCATCCGATTTTAGAGAAAAGCTTATATGTCCGCGTGTGTGTACGTGATTGCCACTAAGAGAATTGATAAAATTCATTGTCATCGATAACTAGTCTATCTGTTGAGTTTCAGCTCAATCGGATTTCGGGAAGTGGTTAATTTCCGCTTCCAAAATTTGCATTCTTTCACTATCGGAAATTATAGTGAAATTTAAATGGATGTATTTAAAAAGAACATTCTTTGATTACTAAAATAAATAAATTTTTTTAATCACTTTTGCTACGTTTTATCTGACGATATCTATTCCTACCGCTCTGACGCGGATGTAGTTATAAAATTAACAGAAAAAAATTGAGGATGAACTGGATCAAATAATATCTATCCTAGATTATTTTATAAAATAAATAAATTCTCATTACTTTTTAGTCACCCTATTTTGCATTTTCCTCGTAGGGTGGCTCCATCAACAATCCCGCATTAGGGTGGCTTTCTCACACACACATACCTGTCATTGTACCCATACGTCATAAAGGTGCACGCAGACCATTGCACATGACGCAAAACTCGGTAAGTTGCGATCATGGAGGGCAGTGATCGACAACCCTTTGCTTGCCCGCAATGCGAAATATTATTACATGTATTTAGTATTATACTAATAATTTCATGTTTTTTCTGTAAAAGATTAATATATTACTTAATCAATTACTATTTTTAATTCGGTGCGTGTAGATAACCAGTAAAAATATTTATTTGTTCGTGGCTTTGTAGTACTAAATTGACTTCTTAACTTACACACACCGAACTGAAAATTACGCAGTCCAAATATGAACATTGTATTTACATTCAGTAAATCATAATTGTAAATAGAGTAAAACGTTCAGAACTAATTGTTTTCCTTTATCTTGTCATTTGTATGAGGTTTTTTAATCAGTTAAGAATTTTTCCTCATAAAACATTACTGTGACGTAAATTCAGTTAAGTAAATGCAACCATCAGATGGTAATAGTAATGAGGTCAAATGAGCCCCAATACTAGTTGGTTAGTCACATAAAAGGGTATTGTTACAAACCCTAGCTCGTTACAGGATTACGTAAGAATCCATAAAATCTAATCAAAAATCTGACAGAAAATGCAAGATAAGCAAGGTTCATTGTTTTACTTCTTTTTATTTATATTTTCATTTTTTAAATCTGTCTGTCTGAAGTAACAAAACTCTAGGACGGCGGAAAAAAATAACTAATAAAGAATGTTACTAATTTACTAAGAATCTCTTCAAACTATTTGCAATCCGGGTAAAAACGGGATCGCAGCCCATTAACGAATGAATTGTTAGGTATCCTGAGGAACACGTTCATAAAAATTCTAACATTTTCGCATTGCATCGTTAAATGTATAATTACGAATTTACTGAAAGTTTATCAGGAGGCGGCCGCAATCCCGTTTTCAACCGGATTACCAATAATTTGAAGAGATTTTCAATAAATCAGCAATACTCATTTTTCTCCGTTTAGTAATATACCTTTTTCAATGCAATTATTTTCAGCTCGCGAGGTCGTTTCCAGCATAAGATAAGAAGCTTTTACCGTAAAAAGACAAGACGCCATATTGTTTATTCCATATTGATTTATCAGTTGTTTGCTAAGAGCAAAATTTGTTGAAACTCTCTGAAAGTTTATTTTTTAAAATATTTATTTAGATCGTGAATGGTTGTAAGTTTCTGACGATTTTATTAGTATTAGGAAGTATTATCTAGTTTTTCGATGTTGCATAGTTTGATACCCCTGACATAAAGGAGCTCTGTCTAGGTAAGCCCACCTTAGTTGCACATGCACATGGACATATGCAATTTGGGCATTACACATTAAAGGTTACTGCTGCATGTTGTATTGGAGCATGGGAGAGGTGATTGCACTATTGCCCGAGACCCACAAACTAATACAATGGGAATTTGTTTACATTATGCTGAGGGAATCTCACAAGTTGGGTAAAAAAAGTATGGGAATTTCTAGTATTTGATGCGAATTCGATTGGATTAGGTTTGAATTATTTGAATGGACTCGTTTTTTTGTATTTTTTAAAAATATTTTAGTAATATTAACTAGGGACATGATGTGTCAATCATTTGTTTGTAGATACTCGTAGATGATTTTTTCAATAATAAGATATCAAATAACTTCAAATTTTATTATATTTATTTTTTTTATTTTTTATTTAGTTGATTATTTGTAAGCTCCATAGCGCATGATGGAAATGACGTAGCAAGCTAAAATATGAAGTGTCTAATGTTTAACATTTCTTTTGCACATAAACTAGTAAGAATATGTTTAAAAATCTATTATTTTATGTTTGGCAGTTACTGTAATCTTCCCTTATTTTAAATCCGTATTTTCCTATCTGGTTAGCGATATACATTTGTACTGATTTTTATAGAAATTAGATCCCTTAGGAGTATATGTGGTAAAGCCATGTATTGGAGAATCGCAAATAATGCAAGGATGATGAAGAATGAAAGCGTAGTGAGTAAGATGGAGAAAGAGACTTTTTGATAGTTAGGACAAAGAAAGTTGGCAAGGAACAATGAAGGAGTGGAACTAACTAACTAACTAACCATCACGCCGTTTCCCCGCAGGGGTAGGCAGAGAGAACGGACCGCCAAACAACTCGGTCTTGGCACACACCCCTTGCCTCATTCACATTCATACATCGTCTCATACATACTCTTCTATTGTTCTGACTCTTGACATGGCCCGACTCAAGTATCTGATTCACTTGGTCGTGCCATGTCTTCCTCGGGCGTCCCCGACTTCTGCTACCATTCGCATTTGCATCGTATATTCTCCCTACACTCCTTTCTTCGCTCATTCGCTCTACATGCCCAAACCATCTAAGCGTCCCTTTCTTGATCTTACTCATTAGGCTTACATCAGCCTTGCACTCTTTGCGGATCTCCACATTCCTCACACGATCATACATGGTTTTACCACACATACGCCTCAGGTATCTCATTTCAACAGCATTCAATCTACTTTCATCCTTTCTTTGCCAGTTCCATGCCTCACTTCCATACATCAGGGTAGGTACCAGCACTCCATTGTGGACTGCTAACTTCGCTTCTTTGGACAATTTTTTGTTAGCGCCAATTGCGTTCAGTCCTCCATTAATGGAGTTACCTGCATTTACTCTTCTTTCAATATCTCTGTCAGCCTTCCCATCTCTCGTAAACATGCTTCCTAAATACACAAACTCATCCACCTGCTCCAAGTATTCCTCATTCACAATTATATTGCACACTGTTTTCGTACTCTCTCTTTCAAACACCATTACTTTAGACTTACTTACATTCATCATTTACTCATTCTTCATGCATACTTCGTTCATCCTAGACAAAATATATATTGGAAGGAAAATTTATTATGCATAAAGCGAATATGAATACAAAATATATATTGGTTGGAAAATATATTATGTAGGTATAAAGTGAATATGAATGGCAGAAGGAGTCGAGGACGCCCGAGGAATTCATGGCACGATCAGGTGAACCAAATACTTGAGTCGGGACATGTCAAGAGTCAAAATAACGGAAGAGTGGTTAATAATAACCATTATTTGGATGATTTGTATATGCCGTTGTTTTGCAAAATCAAGGGCGCTGTACAAGTATATAATAAATTTCTACAATGATCTGTTATTACTAACCATATATGGAGATAATCTACAGTACCATACTTACCTGGTAGGTCACTTGAGATTAACACTTAATTAAAATTAACTCATTGTTTATTAGTGAAATATGGATACAGGATTTAGGACATAATTGGGAAATTGGATATAATTGGAATTTCCCTAAAGAATGGGGTAAGTTTTTAGTTTAGACCTGAATTCTGTTATTTATTCCAAGGCTTTGGCCCAGATGCTCCGAAAGCGCGATCACCAGACATAGTATTTGGCTTGCGTTTAGGTTCCCTCAGTCCAAGGAGTGTGTGCCAAAACCAAGTTGTTTGGCGGTCCATCCTCTCTATTCTCCCCTGTGAAAACCGCGTGATAAATAGTTAGTTTTTTTCTATCTATACCTACAATTTAACATTATTATTACGGTGACCGGATAACTCATTAAAATGATAATTCAACGCACCTATAAAAAGTGTTCTAAAGTTATGAAAATTGATGAAACTAAAACTAGGTTAAATAGGTTACATATTATGCAACTATTTAACGTAGTTTTTTTTCATCACTTTTAATGAATTTATATCACCTTTTAAAGGTGTGTTGATTTGTCATTTTTAGAAGTTATCATGGAACCAATTATTACACCGAGCCTTTAAAAGAAAAACTATCTACCGAAGGAATGTTTTTTTGTTCACTTTTGTATACGAAATATCTACAGTAGCGACGCCCCAGTTAAAAAATGAACTGTGTCTATCTGAACTTTATTTTTATGTAGTGTCGTGTACAATTTACTGTAATTTTCTGAACAGCCATAAACCACTGAGAGCTTCTTTTATTGTAAAGATTTTTGGAACACGTAGATAAGGGGTTTGTGAAACTATTTTTAGTTGTCAAGAATACCTAAGCATTATTAATTATTTCACCATTTTTATTATTATCTATTGTGGTTTTGTGGTTAACTACCAAACTTTATTTTAAACTAGATGTTTTATCCGGCCTTGTACCATCGCATCCTTCAAGACGTAAATTTATTTTCAAAATTTTGCTCCCACACTTTTTTTTATGGAAACGACATTATTAGCTGAAAACATTTTTCTTGGCAGAATTAGAATTATGTAAAATAATGAAATGAAGTGTGTAAATTTTTTTGGCATATTTATTTAAGTTTTTTAGTTTATGCTGTCTGGTTTCAAACTACCGTTGTCATCTTTGAGAATTATTGTCTTTATTGACAAATTAAGTCAATAATACACCAGGACGCAAATCAATTAGACGTAGGTACATAACTGCTGTGTCAAATTCATAATATTCTATGATGTATGTGTTTGACAGTGTGTTGTGTTTCGTTACATGCTCAACTATTACCTACATTTATTTTATCACAGACACGAACGAAGCAATCAGGCCGATTGCTTTTGATGCCATGCTGAAAAAGAAAACAAAAATACTTAATGTATATATCTTATTTATCTACTATTTATTATTTATTTTTTTGCGAGAATGCAAATCAATTGTGATTTAAAAAAATATACATAAAATTTAAAAAAATAAATTATTATTATACAAGAAATCTGCGAGAATCTTAACAGCATGCCAATTATATTCTAAAATCGTAGGTACTCTTTTAGACTCATTAGTGCTTATCAGTCTAAAAGTCTTCGGGTTCTGTGAAAGTCCTATTCAAGTTCTGTTATTATATCATTATAGGCTAGTTGCTTGACAGAACTGAAATAATAAAAGAACTTGAATAAATCTTTCACAGAACTTGAAAATTAACTTTGAAATTTGAAGAATTGTTCACATCCTCTTAAACAACCCTTCCATAATCTCAGAATGAAAAAAAAACTAACAAGCTACTACGAATTCAAAATTTGAACAAAAAAGCTTATTTTAATGTTATTAAACTCTACAACCAAATTTCACTCGGATTCGAAAATAAAAACATTAATAAAATAACGAGTAATAGCCGGATACAAAACATAGGAAGATCAGAAATAGGCAACATACCGACACCAAATATAGACTGAAAAAGATACCACACAACTGCACTAAATAGACGAGGTACATAATAAATTTATAATTAACAAATTATTATAAGCAATAATCATTAGCCTGAAACACCCATACAAATTGGAAACTTTATTTTTTATTTTTCCATAATTTTTATGCTAACACATTATTAAATTTTAATGTCATTAAATCCTCACCACGGTAGATCCTAGTAAGGATATCAGTAACTCTATTTGTAACGATACAGGGGGAATAATTAAACATGGTTTATTATTATTGTGTTTCCTTCTACAGGACAGGTCTCTTCACCCCCCAGGTTCGCTCATTCCTTTCCTTTAAAAAACGTTCCGCCAAGCAACCCGATGCCGAATAAAAACGTAATGCTCAATAATTAAACTTGACAGGCGATCCATAAAAAAATAGTCAGGTTGAACCAATCAACCGAGAAGTATTTAGCGCGATTTCAACGCCGAGACAGCACGGTATCGATCAATGTTTGTCGCCCATCGCTCTGTTCCTCGAGCAGCCATTTGGCCGGGGATAGAGTTGCACATTATGCCGGAACCCGAGGAATGCTGTCCCGTGTCCTGTATGCAGTATTCAACGTGTACAGTGTGCACCGTATAGTGTAAAGTAAAGCCCCATAAGTAATATTCACTGCACTAAGATGCAGGGGTGGGGTAACGGTGATAATAGAGTTTAAAGAAGAATCGATATACCTGCTCGACTTGAGTCGAGCTTACAGTTTCTAAAACGATTCTTGATACTCGAGTTTATCGAAAATCGGTTTTAGCGCGTCGTTCCACTGGTACTGAGTCGGTATCGGTACAGAATCGACAAAAACACGAGTCCCTGCGCAGAAAAGTAAAGTTCACTACTGTTTGCGGCGCAGCCATTGTGGGTCTTTTCTGTGCAGTTTCTCCCATTTTGGCTTACTCGACATGTTTAGAAATGACCGCTCCGAATTCTTATAAAGATTCGTCATTAAAGTACTCAAATTCACAGATTCGCATATATCGTATTACTCGATTGAATCGAGACCACACATTCGAATGATTTGCGACAATCTAGTGGCGGAACTGCTTGTCTCGTAAATCAGGCACTAATACTATAAGGTGTAGCGCCCTTCTTTACTCCGTCTTCCATGTTCCACTTCTTCGTATGTTTCTGTTGGGTTAGGTTATCTAAATCTAACCTATGTATCGCACCTCATGATGTTACAAAAATATTAAAGTCTTCTTTGTGCATTTTTATCAAATTTCGGTCGAATTTTTAGTCACCATATCTTTCATTGGTATTTTGATGATGCTCCTCCCCCATATGTTCACAGTTTAAAAGCTTTTATCACCGGTTCTTCCTCTATTTCAATTCCTCTAATGTGTTTTCACCGTGTTTTCAATCTTCAATCTGTTTTACGAGTTGTATCTTTGAGGCCAATTTCTATCTTCCTCTTGCTTTTTATTCTTCCCGTCTAGGAGGAGCCTTGTATCATATTTATATATTTTCGCAGAAGCTTTATTAATTCATTTACATTGTTAATGTGATTACAGTTGACGAGCCCTTGCTAAACCAAGACTGATGAGTTTTAAAAAATTCTACTTCAAATCTCGGAGCTTCTTTCAGGGAATCCTTTCCTTTTATCCCGTAAATCCTTTTTAGTCGAGGCACTCCGGCGTCAACTTTTCACGTCAGCCTCATCAAAGGACGAAAGGATGTCTCCACGGGATAAAAGGACTGCGTACAGTCCGTACAGGTGGAATTTAAACATTATTGCGAATATAGTAACCTATATGATTTTCAAAGGACGTTCTTTCATCCATTCATTGTGAAAAAAAAAGTTAATTGTTGAAAGTAATGGACCATTTTACTATTTTTAATAGTCTTCCCGCGTTCAAAAACCAAGACTCCTTGGTAATGTATCCAAACTACAAAGCAGAGATCTTTTTATCTGTAGGGACAAAACTCTCAAACGCTGAGCTCAGGCCTTATGAAATTTGAATCTTTTTTGTTGTCACAAATTTGTAAATTGTGAGCCTACGATATTTCTGAAAGTCGTGTAGTAAGCTAGTATTTGTTAAATAAAGATGGAATTTTTTTTGTTTTTAAATTCTAATTTCGGTTGTGTGTCTGACCTGCGTAACTCTGTTTTGATGAACCCTAGAACTCGAGTTTGTTGAAATTGAATATAAGTGTTATGTTGTCATTCTCTCTAGATTGAATTTAAGTGTCACTTTCAAAATTGAAACCGATCGTGTGAAACATTCAGACAAGTGATAAAGTAGGTACCCATCTATAAAAATATAATATTTGAGTATACCGTGATTTTTCACGGGTCTGCGCTAAGTATTTTACTGATAAAATAACGTTAAAATATGAACCGGTTGAAAGGAACAAAATACCAAGAGTACAGAAATGTCAAAGTGTAATTATTTGTGTTAATTTCCGCAGTCGTTTAAAAATCACATAAATTATACATTATTATACATAAAAAATAATAATTAATATAAAAATGTGAACCTGCCGTACGTTTTTTTCATTTTCCCGTGATTTTTCATGAATTTGCGCTAGTCTTATACATAAATAAAATGTAAGTGTTCGTTTGTTCAAAATCTTCAATCTCCGAAATTTCTTCACCGATTTTTTTTTAAATTTTGACAACGTTGCATTCGAATACGCACGTGTTTTTTATATACCTATATTATATAGATGTCACCTCTGACAGGTAAAAACATGCTTTTTTCAAAACATCGCAATCTGTTGGACAAACATGCTCTTTTTAAACTGCGCCATCTGTTGGACGTAAAAGTAACATGCGCTATCGTTTCTCTATCTACACAGACTGCTTGAGCCACAGCTATGCGTGGCGGGTTACAGCTTCATTTATTATAATTGTGGTGTATCAGTGTGCTGCTTAGTAGTCTCTATTTGTTTTACAGTTCGTAGTGATTTTTCTTCGGTATCTAATTATTTACAAATTTATTCATAAATTATGTATTAATTTCTAATAGTTTTTCTAATCAGGTAAATTTTTGGTTCAAAAATCCCGGTCATTTATGCCCACCAAGCTAAACAAGATATAATTAATAACGAAAAGCCATCAATTATTGGAAATCCTTTGCCAACTAATTGAGTGTGAAACAAGTTGTAATTGAAACAATGAGCTCGTTTCAACAACGATGTAAAGCGGTGTCCGAACTTATTATCTGAGTTGCTAATTGATGGCAGAATTGAGATCTGAAAGGAATGCCAACTTAATGGATTCACTCTCAATGTCTTTGTGAATCATTTGCACCGTGTATCCAGGGCCACCACTTAAATTCTTAAATAAAAAAGCTAACGTTACTTCACGATAAAATCCAATACGATACTATTATGTTGAAGCGTAAACCCGGCTCTAAATTTGTAATACGAGTTTCAAGACACCATGTACATTCTAACGCAGCATCGCGTTCATTGGTCAAACGCATTGTACATATAATTTGGTATTAGTGATCGCCGAACCGGTGGATCCAATCTGTTAGCCATGAGTTGATAATAGTTAGCCTAGTTTATATTTAGTAATAATATAGATCATAGTACAAATATGTTATATATTTGTACAGCACCCTTGGTGATTTTTTACAAATCATCCAAATATTTTTCAACTTCCGACTTTATGTCCGGGTTAAGTCTTCCCCACAGGAAAAAACTAAACCCTTCCACACACTTTTCCACAAATTATCATCTAGTCAATCAACATTATGCAAGTGCATTATATAAGCAAAATAAATACAAAACAATACAAGAACAACACGTCAACTCACCAGAGATCAAATTGGAAAATAATTCACCGACTCCAGATATTTTCATATCAGAGGGTTCGGCTCGGTAGAACTCCTAACAGGGCCTATAAATCCTGCTGATCCCTCAACATAAATATTTAAAAAATCTTTCGTTATCCTACATGTATTCAAAATGACCGACTTTTGCATCGTTATATATAAATTTTTTGATAGATCTAATACGCTTAAATTTTTAATGAGAGAGCTAGGTATAATGCCACTAGCCGAAATAACACATGGTAATATTTTTATAGTCTGAGAATGCCAAATTCTTTTTATTTCATTTCCTAAATCTGTGTATTTTCTTATTTTTTCATTAACAGATTTTTGAATATTACAGGAATTTGGAATTGCGACATCAATGATATAAGTTATTTTTTTAATTTTGTCATGTAAAACTATAACTATATAATATGGTATGATATTACGGCAGTCAATCAAGTTATGTTTAATTACCAAACTTTGGTTTTTGTTTATTTTTAAAACTTGATTGTGCCTAAATGTATACTCGGACTATACTTTATTATTATTATTACTAAGGGCACTCATGTCATTCCAGAATGGTAGATACTCGCAGTATCACGCTGGATAATGCATAATTATTGAATTGACTTAAGCCTCGATTAGTGACGAAATCTGAAAAGCCAGATATTTCCCAACCTTTCTCTTCGAAGCCATAGCTCCCTGGCTCCGGGCAGTAGGAACCCTTTTACATTATTCGCATAATTATTATTTCCCAATTTAGGCACCACAAATATATATATTTTTATACCAATGCCTACGTCACATAGACTGTCGAATCAAATAGTATCATAGTTGCAAATTCGAGAGGCTGCCCCTTGTTTCTGCCGCCCGTGTGCATAGCACACATTGCACATTTGTGCGATGCGCTCCCTCCTGTGTGTAGGTACTTAATCTTAATGACATAATGAGAAGAATGAACGCAGTGAGAAGGCTGAACGTTCATATGGAAATATGGTAATGGTAGTTTGTGTATTCTCTGATCTTTCAGTGAGACATACCTACTAACAGATTTTATAATTAATAGCCCTTCAGGCATTATTCCATTTAAATACAAAACTTATACGCCTGCGTATGTTTGCGCTCGCAAAACTCGAAAAGTAGTCGACCGATACCTCTGAAAATTTCAACGTTTGTCCTTATTAGTGCCGAGAGGGTTTAGAGATTGATATGAATGATAGAAGTCGGAGACGCCTGAGGAATAATACTTAACGCAATATCTCTGTACCGAAATGAGATACGAATTCGAATTAAGGCGATGCACTACGTCGTGTAATATTTTAAATTGAGCCGCTTTCAATAACAACCCTTACGTCGATGGCGATAATGTTTAAATTCCCGCTTAACACCATCCGCCTGTTTTGATTTATGCAAGAAAAAGACATGGCCAAAAAGTGCCTTTTATTTTATTTTGTGGATGTTCAGGCATAAATATTTAATTTTTTTCCGATCATTTTATAAATAACTTAATTTGCCACATTATACAATAAAATCACAACCGAAAATGGGTTCGTAAGTAGGAGATTTTGAACTTTAAAGCAGTTTTCACAGGCCTGTACATTATTTTTTTCTGGGCTTATAAAAAGACCTATATAAAAAATACTCGATTGTTTCAAAGGCCAAGATTTATTCTACTCGCATTATTTAATTAAAGCATCTGAAACATTTCTAGGCGACCAAATTTTCAAACCAAAAACACATGATTTTGCATTACTACGTATGATACATTAATACGCCTTAAAGTCGATGTAATTTAGTTTTTTAACAATAACATTGTGGTATTAGGAAGACATTAGCAGTAGCGAAGTATTGCGGGGTTCACTAATACCATATAAAACTTTTATCAATTATGTCGTATAACTATAGTATGTAGCTCAAACATGAATGCGCCAAATTGATTGAGTCAATTCTAGTGTAACAAATTATAATAAGCAATAATTAGTCGCCTGAAATATCCATACAAATTGAAAATATCTCCCTAGTAAAAATAAATGCCGCCGACGGGAATTGAACCCGCACCTTCTGCACCTGACGGGAAATCAGAAGGTGCGGGTTCAATTCCCGTCGGCGGCATTTATTTTTTTCTCGGGAGATATTTTCAATTTGTATGGATATTTCAGGCTACTAATTTTACTTTTGCTTATAATAATTTGTTATCCTTTGTGCTATGCAAAAAATTAAAACTAACTATTTTAACTTCTGCAACTCATAAACTTACGAATATCTACAATAACTACACGACAAAATACACTATTCCACTGCAACAAACATAAGCGCAATTACATTGCGAACTCCCCAAATACAACGGTTTCACACTATGGGAAACCAATACTTAGGTGATGTCGATATATTTAATATTAACTTTGCGAATTTTGTGGATCACGTAAAAGACTTATTTCAACACTATTCCTAAATGTAAGTTATATTTTTGTAAACCAGTCAAATCGCTGTATTTTTTAATTTATGTTCTTGTTATTTTAAATTTTTGTTTCTTGCATATATTATTTTTTAAAGTAATTTTATTTTTATTATTTCTTTATCATGTTAAAAAACTGTCTGTCATTAAAATTGTACCACCCACATGTAAAAGCCCTCTGGGCGTTAAATAAACAAATAACTATATGCATAAAAAACCTTGTATTATAAACATTAGTTTATAATTATAAAAAAATAATCAATTCTAGTGTTTCACTCTCCCAAAAATTCTTCAAATTGATCGAATGATATTTTTACCGGATAGCAAAATAAACACGTAATATAAATTGCTGCTACCATACATATAAAAATCTTTGAAACTCCGTCTTTACTAGAATATAATCACTTCTTTTTTCTTCAATGTATTGATGATGTTTTTATTTGTTTCAGGTATGTATTCTCTACTAATACAGAAGCGCTCCTCAAACACGTCCCAGAGGTTGTATTTGATTTACATAAAATAGGTAAGTGCCTACGTATGTTTTGTTTCAAAATCTCGAGTGGAAAACCACCCACGTAAAACTGAAAGCCTCTAGGGACTGAGTTACTGAAGGCTTTGTTTTTTCATGACGAGCTGATCAAATATTTGAGACCCTTTGCGTGGCTGATAAAAGGCTGACGAGGAAGCGGGTCGACCGTCACGTGAAACGTAAGGAAATCTCGTCAACTTATAATAATATACTTTTTTAAATTTTATTTAGAAAAATCAACACAAGCCATTAACATACTTGATAGATACTGACAGTTTTAGTAAAAAAAATAATATAAAATATGCAAAGAAGAAAGGAGAGAAAAATTATAAGATTGATTTTTTTATAAGTAAACTAAAACAACAGAAAAAAGGTGCAGTAAAATATTTGACAAGTACAGCTTTATACATAAATAAAAGCATTTTAAAAACATCAGCTACATTAGCAAAAGAATTACCAGTGGTGTGTAATCTATCTATAGTGGAATTGTAGCCTGAAACCGTAGTATAATTGTCACAATAATACTTACAAGGAACGTTGACCTAGTGCTATTAATATGAAAGTGAGTCAACATTAATATATCCAACTGATAATTTATAATTTTATTTAAAAAATAAAATCGAAAAATTTTCACCTGCCACAAGTTCAACAATTTCAATGAATGTAGTAAAAAATCACCCCACATATATTGATTCTAAAGCAATTCCGAGTCTAAAATTAATGCTCTTCAAAAAATTGCGTTGGACTCTTTCAATTATATTAAAGTGATTACTGATTACGATATTGTAGACTTATATTCAAGAACGCTTCTAATGAGAGATGTGAACACAATTTTTAATATTTGAATTTTCTAAAAAAATGTTGAAAATCCTTTCTATTAAACTCAACATATCGGATTACTTTTATGCATTACCAATCCATATTTCAACATTACTTATCTATCTAAAATATGTTATAGTAAGAATACGTTCAGCTACTTAAAATAAACTGCTCTAAATCAATCAATAATTTGCGTCTAGCGAAATTTGCTTTTTACGAAAAAATTTTTTTTCACGAAATTAATCTTGTTTTAACAAGATCGGCTACCATCTTGGCTATGTGGGCATTTACATTTGGTTTTAGATATTATTGAAATATCACTTACGTAAAATTGTGATATACAGAAGAAGATAATGAACAACTAACAGACACAAGTGTGCAGTACAAACAAGTGCAGTACAGACGTGCCCTGTTCAAACAGGACCACAAAGGACGAACGAAGGTACGCAATATGAAGGAGTTGAAGTATAGTTATCAGGGTGACAGAAAGCAGGAGATATAGTATTGTGATGTGTTGTGTCGTGAGGGGACATCGACTTTGGTTGAATGTCCTTCACAGCAATTACATAACGACAAGATGAGAACGGAAGAACGTTGTCAGTCCTCCGCTGATCCGGTTAATGAATTGATTTAAAAAGAGGTTCAAACGGCCCTTGAAGTAATGCGGCTTTGAGTGCATTTTTTCCACAGTTTGTACTCGGTACTGAGTGCATCTTTTTTCACAGTTTGTAGCCCAGTACCTTCGCGTCCCGAGCAATGATGTTTAATGCTGATTATATATTATTATTTTTGTCGTCGTTTTTTTGCTAGCCATATGAAGTTGTATTTTACTTTTCATAGCTCAGAATCAAGTTGAATTGATTGAGAATCAATTTGTTTCTAATGTAAGATTCGAAGTTGATTCACATGATATTTATTTGCTCACGGTGACAACGTCAAAACATTCAAGAGTCAATCTATTCTTCATTGTATTAATTCGCCTCTTCTTTCCCGTTCAATTTTTCATAACTGTATTGTTTGAATGACAAGATTTTCTGAGAACAGCCTGAATGAAATGTCTTTTTTATTATAATTTCATGCATAATTAGTATGCCCGTTTTGTGCAATAGCCTCAAAACCATGGTGGTTCGGTGCATTTCTTTCCAGAGAGCAGAATTTATGCATTTGAATACTTAACGTGCATGTCCTTCTCCCGTACAATGACTTGGCGGTGCTTTAAATTAAGTGGATTTACCATCACAACGGGTCCTGGCCGTGGCTGCATTATTAACTGAACTAAATTCTATCGGTGCATTCGACCTTTGCAAGTACCTTATTGCATACTGTCAATTCTATAACGACAGAATACTCCCTTTTTAAAATTTTATTTGAATACCGCACAAGAGTCACAATTGCCGAGTTTAACTGGAGCCAGTGAATTAATAGTAAAATAACCAGAATAAATACAATAAAATTAACTTGTGCACCCGACCTCCAGAACTTCGGTCGTCTCGTTACTCAATATTGACTCATTTGCCTGCTTTCGATGGTTTTCCCTGTCGTGAAACTAATTATAAATTGTGAATTATATAAAATATTTTTTTTATATTAATTATCATTTCAATTGCTCTGTACAAACCCAAGTAACAAAGAACTTGAAATGACCTTAAATTTAGATTATTGGGAGATAAACAGTCGAGAGTTAAAATACAAAATATCCCAATTTGTACACAGTCGCAGTAGAGCAAAGTAAAATTTTATGTTAGGTATAAAATACACATTTTTTCTACAGGCTAAATAAAGGTTTCAACATTGAGAGATTTTTATTGATAAAAAGTAGGTAGCGGTAATTTTTCAGGATTATGGAATCTAGAAGATTTTTCATTTAGCATCCTTGATATAATGTAGAACTCTACACAAAGTGTAATAGTATATGAACGGTCAAAATCCCAGATTTCTGAACTCCACTTGTGCAATTCCAGTCGTGCTTTATTGGGTATGCAGGCTTCGATTTGTAACTTCCCTATCTGGATCTCGGATAGATCAATTTTAATGATCCACGCATGTCTGATCTGCTGCTATTCCTACCACTGCTATTGTCCCCTCGTTACGTCAACATCTCGAGGCGGGAGTCGTTGATCCCATTGACTGGTTTATCTCTCTGCAACCCGCTTTTCCTTATTTCCTGCGGGATTCCTGTTCCGCTGGTGTTTTGTCTCGGAGTCCTTGGTAAACACACTCGTCAGGATGGAGCACTCGGCTCTTGTCTTTTGTCACACGCTCGAGTGGTGACGGTTGTGTGAATGCTTTTCCAGGATGCAGCAGAATTTTGAAATCAAATGAGAAGAATGATTCTCCTGGCCTCCTTCGACCTACCTACCCCGAATTGTGCATCTAAAATTTCGGGATTGCTTGAAATCAAATTGATTCATCTCATGCTGATATTCTTTCAATGCAATTCAGTTGCCCGAATTCAATGGTTGTTATTATTTAAAATTGTGATACCACGAAAGAGCTGGCAGTGGAGGGATTATAATTATGAATGTTGTGAGGTGGAAGGAAGTGGAAAGGACAAGAAGACGAAGCCAATGGTTAGAAAGTACCTGGTCATATATTTCTAATTATTTCTATAGTAGTTTCAATTATATTTTCGGTTATATATTCTACTTAGAGTATCCTCTGCTGTAGGTGCGACATGTTTAATGTGTGTGAAAAACCCCATCGTCACTGTCTATTTTTGATGTTAGTATATTTTACCCAAATACGAGTTTAAGAAACTTATTTGGCCAAATGTTGTATTCGTTATTGCTTTTTGGGTATGTTTTGACCGTGAGATCTAGCGTTACTAATGTGTGTGTTTTTCGTTATTTCTTTTGTTTTGTATTTTTATCAATGTATAGGATTATTGTTTTAGAGAAGAGTTGTTTAAGTTGTTTGTGTCTTTTGATTACTTAAATGTTTGTGACGTATTAGGTAGTTTCTTCATCATCCCGATCCTGCTGCGACTGTGTCTATATTTGGAATGGCATCTCCCGGGCATTGGCGCTATGCAGGTTACGCACTCTCAACAGACTCACTCACTTTGTCTCGACCCTGAATTATGGCTAATCGATCACGTTTCCTTGATATCCAGAATAGTCTGAATACTCCTCGAATGATTGTTATTGAGCTATATAATCGAATTTGCATCTAAATGAATTTCTAACGTCTACTTCTGCCTTCCCCATTTGGCATCCAAATGCATTTTCATAACAATTTGTTTTTAAAATGCTAACCTAAAACTATGCCATTTAACTTACCCCCTTGCTTATAAAGGCGGTGTAAATATTACGCGGTGCGTAACTTTAGAACCGTGAAGAATTTGACTTATTACCATGCCGTTTATTTGGTTAAAACGGTCTTAAACCAGGCTCAATGCCAACTTAACCACATCAATGTTGAACGGGCGTATAAGATTCTAATTAGTAAGAAGTAAGACCATCGTAATATAATATCACATGACGGCCTCCGTGGCTGAGTGGTTACGATCCTTGGCTAGGAATCCGGATGTCGCGAGTTCAAATCCCAGCCCGCGCAAGAGAATTTCGCTTAATCATTTAATATTATAATATATTTGCGGCACGTTCCAGAACCGTAGACACTTACCTACAGTAAAGACCAGAATTGCAAATCAAAAGGTTCCTTGAAATGGCTTTAACCGTGTTTGGTGAGCAAATCTGAATAGCCAGGTACTTCCCCACCTTCTTCCTCACCATCTTCTTCCCCTCCCCACCATTTAAAAAAATAAAAAAGAAATGTTTTCACTTTGGTACCTACCTATATTTCTAAGAGTTGGTTAATGTGCCGTGCATGGTATGAAAGTAGAACTGAAATGTAGACTTTGTGACTTAATTCAGCTTTTGTAGCTTTGACAAATAATGTTTTCTTTTGCATAAGGAGCTGGAAGGAGATAGTAGGAATCCTGTAGAAATGGAGATATTTGCTAGAGCCTACCACTACTCCTCAAGGGTTATGCTGCCATTGATGTATCCATTTATGTAGATAAAATAAAACATTTCAATACAGAAAATAAATAAATAAAAACCTTTTATCTTTTACATATACGTAAATTTCTGACCACACGAATCCTTCTTGATAATCTTTTGTTGCTTTAAAAATTGGCTCACTCGAAAGTACAATACATATTTTCACACTTGGTTCATCTCATCCAAGAAGAAAGCTTTGTCCAAGATACCATCAATCACAGATCTGTCAAACAACCATTCGTCAATTCAAATTTTCTAAAAAAATGTGTAAAAAGCTCCCTGGTGTATTCCGTGCAACGCCACTGCCTATTTCCTAGTACTCTGCGTTCGCATCCCCTGTTGATTTTATCGCTCGCATACAAAAGGCCACCAGTGGCGTTCCGCGGCGGCGGCTCGCGGGGACAATGCGATATTATTGCTGTATGAATATTGAACATTCTCGTGCCCTTTTGTGCGCTCGGTGCGGGCAAATTGTCTTGCCACACCGCAAACGGCGCGCATTGTCGTGCTCTCGTATTGTTTCGCGTCCAACATTTTTATTGACGTCTTTGAATAGGATATTTAAATTATGGTCAACATCGCCCTTAAGTTATGTAGTTTTGATGACCTGAGGGCATTGCAACTCGAGTCGTGTTGTTTTTATTAGTAGTTTGTAATCAGTGTCCGTCAGTTATTGCAGTATCTTCATCAAAGATGTCATTGTATCTCTCATGTGTCACTACTTAGTGTTCATTTACTTTGAATCGATACAGCCTTCTTTCCAAGGTAGTAGGTACCAGTTAGTAGTCTGAATTACTCCCCTTCAGGAAAAAAACACAGAGTCAAAAGTCATTGATGTACGGAGCGTTTAAGATATTTGGAGAGCTACCAGAAGAAATAAAATCAGAAGAAAACATAAAAACATTTAAAATTAAATTACGAAAATATGTTGTTAATTCATTTTAAATGTGTTACTATAATTTATGTATATGTATATAAGGATTGTATTAGGACATAGATAACTATGTACCTACTTAAAATACCGCAATAAACAATAAACAATAGTTTCAGGTTTGTACCCAGGCGTCGAGGATTCAAGTCTTTTTAAGGTTCTGTAAGTCCTTCATCATTTCACATTCAACGATTTAAGAGCCCGCATTCTGGATTTCTACCAAACATTTCTTATAACATATTTCCCTTGAACACTTTACCTCAAATGTAAGTTTACTGTCAAGCAGAACAAGTAGGTCACGAATTTGTGTAACCTTTTTATATGTTTTTTAGCTCTTTATATTTATTTTTAATATAATCTGTAAACATTTTCCGATTCGAAAAAATATTTATATAAAATTCTATCTACTTATAAGAAAATTATATTAAAAAAACACATTTGTTTCTGTTATTTAACATGTTATAGATATGAAAATTTTCAGTGTTTCCTTAAATGCTACTATTTTTCGCCGAGAGATATGTGCCATGTTTTAAATAGGTCATGCTTTTTAAATATTTTCGCTTACGCCTATTTATTATTTTTTCCGTATTTCCACACCTCTCTTTCAAACAATCTTCTTCTTTTTGAACGCTTACTACGGAACCTTACGTTACAGTCCCCAATTCGGCGAGTAACGTCCGAAGTATCTGAAAATACGTTCTAGGAACACAATTAAAAGTCTATTTTGGATGCCTAGCTCCTACCAGCATGGACACATTTGCGCTTGGCTATTCAGGGAAGACTGAGCATTTTTCTCCAACAACACATTTCGAGGTTGTCTATCCGTTTTCTTTCGCTGGCTCTATTGAAGGAATATTAATTTGGTATAACTCTTATAACGATTTCTCAAATTCCTCAATTTTAAATCATTTAACATATACAACTCTTACGACGAAATCGAGAAACATTTTCGAATCACGAAACTACTCAACAGGAGGATTTTCGCTGATCAGATGCTCTTGTATAAAATTATTAACTCTAATGATAGAACGTCCAGCGTCCTGCCAGCAGGACTTTACGTACTACCGGTAGGACGTAAGTTTTTTGTTTATATGCGGCTTTGTAGGCCTGCTAGCAGGATGCCGTTAACTGCATTGCATAGTGCGTCTCTTTCTGATTCAGCGAGTTTTTGAATCGTATTTCTGCGATCAGTCTGGCCAAAATGGCGGCGAGTATAAGACGTGGGGTCCGCGTTCGCGTCAAAGCCACGTATTTCGACGAAAATGATGGCCTAAACACATGGAGTCGCAAACATTTTGGTGATAATTACGACATTAGTTATTGTTGGGGCACTGTAAAAAAGTTAGAAAACAATTATGCAAGGGTATATTGGGAAATTGACAAAAAAATATCAACCGTGCCCGTTGGAGTTCTAATTGCTGAAACCGAAAATGACAATTTAGTGGAAGCAAATACAAATGAAGAACATTGTAAGTACAAACTTTCTTATTTTATTCATAGGCTTACGTTTATAGTAAGCCTAGTATATTCCCATAGAAAAAATAGTACTTGGAGGTTGCTTGTTCGTTTCCATTATTTACGTGATTGACAATTTTTTTTTGACAGGCACAACATAAATTAACTTTGCTAAGTTTGACTTGTATGGGTATGTATGCGTATGTATTTGCGTGTCTGTGTGTGTGGGCGCGTGCTTGCCTGTGTGTCTGTGCCTGGGTGTGTGTGTATTAAAAATATTTTTATTATTTTTTAACTGATAAACTTTATTAATGTTTATAAGACAAGGTTTTTATGCATATCACAAAGGATTACAAATTATTATAAGCAATAATTATTAGCCAGAAACACCCATACAAATTGAAAAAATCTTCCGAGAAGATATAATAACTGCCGACGACGAAAAATAATAATATTTGACAATTCTAAGTATTCACCAATAAAATGTAGACATAATTTGTCGCGACGCTATCTAGTGGGGAATTTAGCAAGTAAAATTGCCTTCCCTACTATAATAAAGTATGTTGTTCTTAGGTGAAATAATAAAATAAGCAATAGTTGTTGAACGAAATATTTCTAATACATATTGAATAATTTGACGGGACAGGAGATAGGCCGGCGTAGCTCAATGGATCGATCACCTGACCGGAAATCAGGAGGGTGTGAGTACCGTCGCGACGCGTCGGCGGTTATTATTTCTTCTCGGAAGATTTTTTCAATTTGTATGGGTGTTTCTGGCTAATAATTATTGCTTATATTTATTTGGAAAATAATTTTAAGTTTAAATATATTGAGTACCTACACCCCTTTGCGTCTGTTGATCACTAATAATGGATTTTTTTTCAGCATCGTCTGAATCGGGTTCTTCTTCTTCGAGCGAAGATGACGAGACAAGTATTTCAGTACATCCGAATTCAAGTACAAGCAACGTAAATTCTGCTCGAAATACAACAGTTGCAAAGGGTGTTACCTGGACTTTTCATGAAGCAATACGTGTCGATCAACGACAACAAGGCTATTTCAAAGCTACCTTGCTAGTACCATTGGGGCCCGCACGAAGTATCAAGGATGCATTTTTCATGATATTTCCGAGAGAGAAGCTTAGTTACATAGTCCATTGCACCAACTATTCGTTTCCAGCAAGACAAAAACTGTTGAACGAGAAGGAATTATTAACTGTTTTTGGCATATTATATGCTATGACTCTTCAAGAACTTCCAGATCGACGATCCTATTGGAATACCACCTCTGATGGAATATATCCCCCTGCAAATTTTGGACAAAGATTTGGTATGAGCCGCCAAAGATTTGAGATCATTCTCATGGCATTGCGCTTCACACAATCCTCAGACCTTGATTTTTCTGATAAATGGCGTAACACTAGAACATTAGTAACGATGGTGAATGATAAACTAAAAGATACCATCCATCCTGGGTCAAAAATAACTGTAGATGAATCCATGTTCGCCTGGTATGGAAGGGGTGCGTACTTCAAAAACGGAATGCCAGCAGTTATGAAGATTAAAAGAAAACCAAAAGGAGTCGGTTGTGAAGTAAAAACAGCGTGTGATAGTGACACAAACATTATGATCAGAATGGAAATTAATGAGGGCAAAGAAGCAATGAGTACGAAGAAATGGCAAAGAGAATTTGGCGCAGGAACTGCAACTACTTTGAGATTGACAGAGCCATGGTATGGTTCTGGCAGAGTTATAGTTGGTGACTCTTGGTTTGCTTCAGTCAAAACAGCTGTGGAGTTATTCAAAGTTGGATTGTATTTTATTGGACTGGTAAAGACAGCACATAGTTTCTATCCTGTGTCTGAGATGGCAGCTCAGTGTCCTACGCATAAGGGGGCATCTGTTGTGAGTACAGCAGAAAAAGACTCTGTGCAGCTCACTGCCTGTGCCTGGAGAGACAAAAAGATTCATACATTTGTAGCCACTTGCGAAACGACACTGCCTGGCCTGCCATCACGCAAAAGAAGGTGGGACGATGAAGGAAATTTATTTTACCGAGAAGTCGATCGGCCTAAATTAGTCCAGCAATATTTTGACGGGGCTGCGGCTATCGATATTCACAATCACATTAGGCAGGATGGATTGGCATTGGAGAAAGCTTGGGGCACACAAAAATGGGAACATAGAATATATGCCTCAGTTCTGGGCATTATAGAAACGAATGCGTATTTGGTTTTTAATAATTTCTTTCGCTCCGAACATGATCAGGTGTCTCACAGGTGGTTTACTACCAACCTGGTATTAGCTCTAACTATTAATGACGATGATAACCTACAAGAGAATGAGCCGCCACCACACGAGAACATCGCTCACAGCGGAGAACACATTCTTGAGGCCCTGTCAAAATCAGATGACAGAAAGAGAGTTCAACGCAAATGTATAGTTTGCTCCAGAGTCAACAAAAAACAGCAGAAGGCGAGCTTTTTTTGCAAGACATGTGGTCCGCGATGTGTTTTATGCTCTCCACAGACAGGAAGAAACTGCTTCACCTACCATATCGCGAATGGAATTCCAGCATAATCCTTTTTTTAATTTTCTCAAAGTAAATACAATTTTCACTTACGTTTTTTTTTCTTCATTTTCTTGTTTATTTTCTACCCTGTTATATTAATAAGCGCCCATGTCTTATTTTATTATACCTTTTTTTAATTTTCTCAAAATAAATACAATTTTCACTTTCGTTTTTTTTTTCATTTTCTTGTTTATTTTCTACCCTGTTATGTTAATAAGCGCCCATATCTAATTTTATTAAATAAAATACAGAAAGTTTGTCACCTCTGCCTATTTTTAACATGCATAAAAGTCGAGTACTGCTAGAAGGACAGCCTCTTATATTCATACAAAAACCGCAAAAAATTGCGTACTGCTGGCAGGACGCACACTCGTCGAATTGTCCTTCCGGAAGCTCCTTCCGGCAGGACAAGGGTTTGGACGTTCTATCACTAAAGTTGACTGCCCGGAGTTGCTGAACAAAATAAATTTCCATGCGCCAATTCGATATAGCAGACAAAATACCCTTTTCTACATTGATATATGCAATACCAATTCCAATCAAAATGAATGTATGCAAAGGACATGTAACTACTATAATAATAAATTTGCAAATACAGACACTCGTGCTGACATATTCACTGCTAGTTACTATCACTACAGAATTTCATTGTATCACATTCTAACTCATATTCACGACTGTTAAATTGATTGTACCTAATATTTTAATATTACTTGCGTGGCAACTTTTCCTTATCCCTCTCCTCCCCTTTCCAGTTCCAACCCAAGTATATTTAAGTATAGTTATGATCATTTTTATTTATTGCTGTTTATGGTAGGCATATTATAGGTTTATCGTTTGTTGAATTTACATTCGTATTATTATTTTTCTTATTTGCTGCTTTATTCTGTTTTTTTTTTCTATTTTTATTAAATATTCTAGTTTACAGGTTATTTTTATGTTTCTGAATATCTATATGTGAACATTAATAATGAGTCTGTTTTTTTGTTATCCTCTTATGTATATTGTATTACTAAGACTGTTTATGTTCCTCAAATAAATAAATAACAATAATAATTAAGTATTTATTTATTCCGGAAAGTGTGGAGGTTATTACGATACCACACATCTCAAAAGTATATAAATGTACGTTCACGTAAGAAAGTCCAAATATCAAGGATTAATCTCTTCAAATTATTGGTAATTCGGTAATAGGATAATAATATATATGCTGAAATAAAATTACGTGTGCATATATGTTTGCTGTGCCTCCATCGCGGATCAGAGCACACTAGATTGTACCGAGAGATATTTAATTTGCCCGCATAAATTGTACTCGAAGCGATCTCTGTGCTTCTGACAACCACACGCAATAATGCGGGTACCTTCGACTGTTTATTTTTGCATAAACGTAAACAAATAATAACAAAGCCTCATGTCGTAACAAAGTGTGAATACGATAGTGGTAGGAGGTTATTGCGGGTGTTCATATCGCAAGACGCTACTTATTTTTGTTTGTTTTGGTTTTCTTTAATAGTCTTTCACCCCCATCATGCTTTGTCCACATGAATGTTTCTTAGATATGAACATTGTAATATACGTTGCTATATATTTATTTTTTATACATAGTTTTTATTTTCCATGTGAAATACGTAGGTTCTGAAATCTTAGTTAAAACGTTCAATGCCTTTGACTGGTTTTCAAACCGCTCCTTTACGGACATTTCGGTATAAATCTATACTAAGCAGGCCCACTGAACAAGAAATATTACAAAACTTCTGTATTAAACATTCCTTGTTGATGCTTTGTTTATTGTCCGTATATCATACGTGTCCGTTACCTTATCGTATACAGATCTGTACAGACTTATAACTGTCTCGTACAGTCCGTGCTTATAAACTATTCAGAATAATATAGAAAACGTAATACTGTTTATTCAAAAAAATAGTTAAGTAAATAATAATTTATACTTATATTATAATTTTAGTCACTGTTATGGAAGAGTGTCTTTATCTTTGAAAGCGCTCCTAGCCATCTCCATGCAAACCCCTAAGAAGTGCCCAAGTTCATGAATGTTTTAGTATGTTACGCTAGCTGAATTATCGGGCTTTACTCATAGTTTTTCGAAATGTCATGTAGACAGTGACCTTGTTTTGATGGTTCAGTGTGCAAAATTTCATAAAACTCTAGCTTTGTATGCAAATCAAATCCATGCTGCCTATCCGACCGCCAGCAAGCTCCAAACACTCTAATTTATATATTAGATATCACCAGAGATGTGCAAAATGGGTACCCAAAACCATTTGAAATGCAAAATGGAAATGGGTCAAAACTTTTCCATTTGAAAATGCAAAATGGTTTTTAGAAAAGCATTTCAAATGCAAAATGCAAAATACCTATTTTCAAAATGCATTGAAAATGCAAAATGGTTTCTCAGGTCAAACATTCAAAATAATTACAGAATTTTTCAGCAATTTTGTTATTTAATAATGGACATCAATGAAGAACAAACATATTACATGATGGTAAATCCAAAAACATGGTGTTTCATGTGACTACAGATTATGAAACCACAAAAAATTTGCGCGGGACTAATGTTGCCAACGTAAAAAGATAGAAATTGCTAACTAACATTATTACAGCGTCATGGCCCCATGTTCATTATTTGAATCAGTATTTTTTGTAATGGTATCCAATTGCCAGGGAGCAACTTGACAAATGTAAATTATCTCTCATAGCGAGGTTGAGGATCGACTGATATTTGGGGCTTATGAAAAAAAGATGAGTGGAGATAGTAGGAAGAATGTTGCAAAAAAGCATTTAAAATGGAAAATGCATTGAGAAAAGCATTTAAAATGCAAAATTGTTTTTAGAAAAGCATTTAAAATGCAAAATGGAAAATACCCATTTTGCATTTTGCATTTCCATTTGAAATGGATTTATTTGAAATAAAGCACATCTCTGGATATCACCAATCAAAATAAGTTTTATATTGTGCGAACAGCGTTCACATAAAAAAATATCACTAGATACAATAAAATAAAATACAGTCGACACGGGAACTCCTCGCATTTAAACGGGCATAGCAAAAACCATCGTTATATTTAATTGCATTCCTATCAAGATAAATAAAGTTGAAAAAAATGTGTATTACGTATATTATAATACTTAAACCAGAAAATACAGCCGATAGTTACCGCTTCCCTGAAAGGTCTAAAATATAACATGTGTTGACTTTGACGCAACTAATTCATTCACATCTCACCCTGCGAAGCAATAACTTCGTTCATAATATCAAATTTCTCTATTGGAAATTATAAAAAAAACTTTCTGGATGAACTGCGGTTGAAGTCATTCATTAAAAAGTTCCAGACGGCAACAAAAAGGTTAATATTTTGGGAAGAGGTTTTTTTGTTATCAATTGAATTTTTTTCTGGATTCATTGTGTCGTAGGATGTTCGGCTCTTGGAGTTCCCAGTTTGCCACATGTTGTATTGTTTTCAGTAATATTTGTATTATTAAAACTCACTTCGATACACAAATTGAACACACATTGAAGTTTTAATTTTATGCAAATACATTTTGTGCAAAACCTCCTAGATCACATGTGAACTAGGATGTTTTGGTTTGTTCCGCGTCTCTGAAGATTGACACCTCGTTTTAGAGTGGAAGATACTGTCATTTCTCATGCCTAGCCCTAGTGAAAGACCACTATTGAGAATCCAAACGTTGCTTGAAATGGTTTGGATATTTGTAGTGCCCAATGTTTTTTGGACTAGTTTGGAACAACTGTCCCCTAATACCCCACAACTGCGTAAAAACGCTGGGAGGGTAGCTACGTTTATCAATTCCTTTAAATTGTAACTGTATATTGACTGAATTTCGCTCAAATTGCTTTGGCGCCTGGGTATATTTTTTTAACTTACTTTAATTCAACTTATAGGGGTTTTTGCTTTGTTACATTTTATGTACGTATATAATGCAATTTTAATTAATGCAGGCATTCAAGGATCTGCACTGAGTCCCACTTTGTTTTATTCCAAAATTATTTTATGTAACAAGAATATTAAACACAAGTTGTTATTATAGTTGAAATTGAGTAGCGTATTACTATTTTTTTAATTAATGCAGGCTTACCACAATGATGTGCATTTGGACCCGCCCGGTTTTCTTTCTACAAAATGACAGAATCGAAGATTTTGCTATCGACATGCCCTGTGAGTCAGCCCAGCGAGCGGTGAATTTCACATTGAATGAACCTCACCAAACATCTGCCTATCCGTGAATAGGAATTGATTATCGATTATTCCATTGTTGCCTGAACGATAAAATTCTGATTATAAATTGATATTCTGACACCCCCGTTGAAAATAAACATTGCGGGTTGTTGATTCTATCAACCCTTACATTTAACCCAATATAATATACTGACGATTCCAGAAATAATGCGAATCTAATAAAATATAGCCCATGTTAAATGTAACGTACTGTAACATGTAATACGAGTAAACCTGATACACCTAAATAATATTATATTTTTTAAATCTACATAATACCCATACAACAAACAAATGAAAAAGTTTTATAAATATATTTTTAAATGGATATTCAATTTAAATACAGTTCCACGTATCTCTATTCCCTGGGGCCGTTTATGTTATTGATTTGGAAATCTAATGAATAAAAATGCACTCATAACAACCAAAAATGCAATATTTCCATTCAGAAGACAATATCTGTGTGTTTGGAGGAGAGGAAATTATTTAATGTTGAACTCGAGGTCACCAAATTCACACTTCGTTCTTCCGTGTCTAGAATTTCCAAATTAAGCATTTCTATTACGAGCTATAGAGCTTCTAATTATCCATTTAACTATCAAAAAATAAGACACGACGCATTCTACTTGTTCCGTGTTTACATTTCAAATCTCGTGAGAAGACGGTACAAAAATTTCCCAACGTCATTCACGTAAATTAAATAATACCTACTGCTTTTCTCGTAGCTCTAATTTTCTAGTAGCTTTTGTTAAAAAAAACTTGACTGTTGGAAATACGTCCTTTGTAACACTGTCGCTGTTATTATTTACTGTACCTAGAACATGGTAACAATAATTATTATTATCTGTAACGCGTTGAACCTCGCAACTTGCACCTTTCCTTTTCAAGCACCCGCCCGCGCACGCGTCCAACAGCAAAAAACGCACAATACATTCTTAGAGAATCTATTTTGTACATAAAATGCACATTTTTATAGAACGGAGCTTAATAAACTTAAAACTTTATATCGACTAAATTTCGGTCGAACTGTTTTGGCGCGCGGGATATTTTTTGTACTTCAACTTATAGAGGTTTTTGCTGATGTTTTTTTATCCTTATTTGGGTTTTTGATATATTTAAAATACATATTTATTGTTGTAGTTTTCTGATTTTGATTAATGCAGCGTTCCCCAAGGATCGGCACTGAGACCTAACCCGTTTTCTTTTTTACCAAATCTTAGGGTTATTGAAACATTGATGAAACCTAAGACGTTATTATTGTTGAAGCTGAATAGCATATTAATATTTTTAATTAATGCAGGCTTACCACAATTATGTGAATTGGGACCCACTCGGTTTTATTTATACAAAATTACAGAATCCAAGATTTTGCTATCGACAGGTCCTCATTCAGCGTAGAAGTCTGGAAGTTATGTTTGAACCTTTCTAGGTGTTCGTGCATGAAGTAGGGCCATAGTAGTCAACTACAACGTTTCCGAAAATGAAGCGTGTCTGTGATCTCAACTAACATGGACATTAATGACTGTTTATTACACCTTACAGGAAGTATCCTCCTCAAAATTAATTTCATTGAGTTGCTTTGAGTGATTATCTTAGACCAATTCAAGTAGCGTGGCTTTATTGAAGTCCGAGTAAATCTTGCTACCTGAAATAGTACTGGTATATTCTTTAATAGTGACCATTTGGTGACCCTGTTATAGTATAATAATTTTAGAATAATACCTGCTCGGAGGTGGTTACTTTATTGTTTCCGGTTTTTGTTTTTGCGATCTTTCTCCTTCTTTTGATCCGGACCTCTTCGCATTAGTAAATCCCTTCATTCGCCTCCTTCCATAATCCGTCTCACCATGTTGGTCTATCGAGTCACATAATACCGTGTACCGAGGAACTTGCATTTATGCTATTGTGATTTTGGTTGTTTACTAGGTAGGTGTGAGGAACGGATTAAAGATTTAATGAAATGTTTCACAGATCTTAAATGAATTCAGTTCCGAATCTGCATTCATTCATCTGCCACTAGTTACAAATCACACATTCGAAATCCCCTTTCTTCAATGCTTATTTAGTTACGTAGGTACTCACAAAATATGTTACGAATATTTATGAAGTTTGATGAACCTGGTGAACTTTCAAACGTGAGTTACTTTTGCACGCATATATATTTAAAAAAAAACATCCCCTGTCCATATTAGTATTGCTTTTAATTCACCATTTCCTTTCACCAATAATGGACAAAAACCCTTAACGCACCCTTTCTTATTCACGCAATTTTAAACCCTACTACCTTCTGTCAAAGGATCAAACTGCGTTTTTATTTTATTTTGCGGTGTCAGAAATGTCATACTTTTAGTTTGTCCAAAGCCTCTTATGAATACACGCGATTATATCGCTTGTTGCCTTATTCCGTAAGAACTAAATGAAGAAAAAACTTTAAGTTCGAGACGTGCTTTTACATTAATTTATTAATAGATCACCGTAACCTAACTAATACTGATCGAAAAAAAATGTTTTAATCTTTAAAACTCTCTTACAGAGAGCCTAAATTAATTAATCGTTTTGATGACGTAAAGAATATTATATCAATTCTCATATATTTAAAACGTCAAATAGATTGTTTTTAATTGGTAATTTATTAATAAATGTGATAACCGAACCTTTTACAGAGAGAACCTTGAAAATATTTTTAATGTATTTTAGATTTTGTTTATAGATGGACATTTCCAGATTACGAATAACCTGACAATAATTTTAAATCTCTTATTCCCATCACAGTAAGCGAAAAACGTTAGTTTGCGTCGTGATGGGGGACTTAGCCAGCCGAGGAATTGAACTCACGATGCCTGAGTGGGACTCAAACGCAATGCCAACTCAGCCATTGACCTTACTTAATTATTTTTTTTTATTAATAATCCTCTTTATCTATCTTATTTCTTAGTGACCTAACTAACACCCGTTAAAACATGATTCCTAGCTAGAGATCACAAATATCTGTTTTTCGTTTTAATAAATTCGAAAAAGCTTCCATGGAAACATGGCACGCATCGTACACGAGAAATTTAAAAATAAAATTAGTGATTAGAACGGAGCTCTCAGCGGCATTTCTTTGTCAATTTATTTTTGATTATTTATAGCTCATTTGGCTCGATTGCGTTTTTTAGTATTATAAATTAAATAATGACGGTGTAGGTACATATTTTGTTTCAAAATTGGCCATTGCGATCTCGTGCCCAAGATAGATTATCGCGTGCCAGGTGTTTTTTTTATAGCGTAGGCAAGGGCATGGGCCGATCGGGGGGCGACCCTATGCAGCTGTTGGAACTGCAGATGTGCCGTAATGTGTAGTGGAACACAATAATGCCGCGATTAAAGTTACCAAGCCTGGCGATGTAAAATGATCAAGCTACGAATATGACAAAGTTACTAGCCTGGCGCTATTCACCCCCCTCGTTTTCGTAGACACAAGTAGTCACCAGCGGTACTTGAACGAATACAAGGATTAGTTTTATAGCGCCATTTTAAGTGAGATATTTTATTGAAGTGAAACTTCTTTAGGCGCGTAATGGATTTTCGATGGACGGAGTAAAACCGAGTCAGGATCGACACGAAAATGCGGGTACCCCCACCACCGCTCACCGTTCACTGTCCCTCTCTCACCATATGCGCTTGTTGAGGTGGGGGAGCCGCTCACGAACGTTCTCTCTCTTCTCTTCTTTCCTCTCTCTCAGACACCAGCGAACTGCGCCACGCCAAGCATCAGCTGCTTGGTTAGTATACTGCGTCGTGAGTGTAATACGAGTGAAATACGTAATTGATTGTGGTTCATACGGTTTAACAAAAGAAGTTTCACTTCTGTCTTGCGTAGGCTTGACACACCCACTTTTTTATTTATTGGATGATTTTTATAGCGCCGCTTTTGTGAGGTATCACCTCAGGGGCGCTTTACAGTTAATGCAGATATTACAAAAAAAATATGAATATTACAAATTGAAATTGAAATTAAGTTAAATAAAATGAAGTACAGAAACAGGTGACACGGAGATGGAGAATCTGCTGCAAGAATCCTAGGTGGTGAGGAAACTGGACCAGCTGCTGCAGCGAGAGAGTCCACCGCGTCCACCAACAGTGCCAGCACGAGGTTCGTCATCCGTCCAGGTGTGTGTCTGCTGCTAATAGAGCGTCCGTGTCTGCTGCTAATAGAGCGCTGACACAATGTCCTCTCATGGATTCCAGACCTTGGCAGCACCGCTGTGACATTCGACGAAGGTAGAGGATGGAGACTCTGCAGCAAGAAATCACCTCAAAGGCGCCTTATCTTAAAACTAAAGAAGAAATTTGGTATATTTAATCTAGCATGTGGGTATAACATGCTAATAAATGCGGTAATAGTGAGATCATCGATGCACGATAACATTAAAAACCTGCAGCACATAAAAAATAAATAAATCGTAATCAAATGAGACTCCCCATTAAAAAAAGTTGTTGATGTATGGAGCAATGACGATATTTGACGAATTACCAATTTAAAATTTAAATACGAAAATGTCACAATCAATTTATACAAACAAAATGTTTTCTTTTTTATATGATTAAATATTGCAATTTGAGATTTTACTCATTAGGTTATTCCAAAAAAAAATCCTCCTAGACTTGTAGAAAAATCAATAGATGTCGCACATTAAAATAAAAATGGATATATTTATTCAAGATACTAACTAGATTGTATTTAGTTTGGAAGATTCTTGCAATCATACATAAAGATAGCAAGCAGCCAATACAAATGTGCGTTGAGGAAATGAAGATATTGTTGGTAGCTCTTACTCGAAGTATGATACTGTTAAATATGGCCGAAGGATAAGGGTCGAATTAGTTCAGTGGTAGAGCGGCACCCGGCAAGGCTGCGGTCCTGGGTTCAATTCCTAGATGCGACCGACTTTTCTGTTTCAAATAATGGTTTGGTACCTACCGCACTAAAGTCCCAACAGCCCAGTGCCGGTCGGACTATGGCGTACTGGCATAGCTCATTTAGGAAATTTTGCAACACTGAAAAAGTAGAGAGTGGATGGAGATAGGAAAGATGAAGTGTGGGAAGGATCTGGTTTTCAGATAAAGTCATTTCTTCTTTCGTATTATGAGGGGTCAGAGGGTAACATCTAGGTCAGTGAGCCAGTTCTGTATAATAATAATAATAATAATATTGGACAATTTGTATAGCGCCGCTTTTGTGAGATGTCACCTCAGGGGCGCTTTACAGTTGATAATAATAATAAGCGTTTTATTATCTTATTTCTTGTAACAAATAGATATAATGATATCCTCAATGGGATCCCGTGCTGACGATTTAATTTATTACTATGGATAGTATAAAGTAATTATAAATATATTAAATATGGTGTTTTTTTGTTCATTTGATCAATCCCGCCGGAGAATGAATGCAGCGGACATTCTTTAACCACTTGTTCGGTGGTCTGCACCGCGCCGCATTCACACATCGTCGACTCTTTAAGGCTCCACCTATGCATCAGTGGGCACAGCGGCTGTGGGAGGACCTTATCCTGTTGATGGCGGACCAGAGTTTAGGAGGCAGTAAGAATCCTCTGTGATATCGTGCACGAGATGGGCATTCTCACATCTGCCGATTGCCACTCAAGTTTCAAGATCACTAAATACGTCTGAAGCCAAGAGTATTGGTGATTTGCTTTAGGTCATGTCAATCCTCTCTACGTCTGTTTAATCCGTCTCAAATGTTGATACCTGCCAGTTGATTTATTTATATTGGGCTGTAAAAATTCCACAGTATCTTAGTACAAGATCAGACATTTTAATTTGCTGGTGATAAATCTTTATGATAAAGGTTTTGCATTTCAATCTTTACTGGTCCATGATCTCTTCCAGCCTTCTAAATAAGAGCCTAATGGTTTCTTAACGGCCACTTCTCATATTGTCTCTAATTTAGTTGTTTCAAATGGAATCTTTTAAAGTTCCGTTGAACTTACTAACTACCAGTGTTGCCAACTCAACTACTTCAAAATATGCTAGAGTGATGGGAAAAATATGCCAGAAATATGCTAAATTACTTTAAAAAATGCCAAAAAAAAGCCAACATAAATTTAACTTAGAAATAAAATCAGTGAAATAAAATATCAATGCTTTCATCTTCATCTTCTTCATTAACAGCAGCTGATGTGGAAGGCTGAGAGACGGAGTCGTAACTTTCTTTGGTCCCAGTGTAAGAATAACAGCACTTTCCTGCTCTCTTTAGGCCAAATCTCACGTACAAAATGGCATTCAGGGTTCTCACCGCCAAACGATTTCGGAGTTTTGTTTTGACCAGACTCATTTGGCTAAATACACGTTCAATGTCGGCATTTGAATGCGGCAATGTTAAAATAGACACTGCAAACTGACATAAATCACCGAAGGGGTTATTATTAGCTGCATCTTTATATTGCATGACTTCATTCCAAAACTCTACAGTGGAAGTCAAGGATTCCCATTTAATGTGAACTATGTTTCTCCATTGAGACACCAGTTTTTCAATCGATATCATTTTTGTTAGTTAAAAAATTGGTTTTTATTATTTTCATGTTTCTGTAAAAATAAGCCAAATAAATATGCTATATGCTAAAAGCATAATAGTTATGCTAAACATGGAGTAATTATGCCAAATTTAGCATATAATATGCTAACTTGGCAACACTGCTAACTACTCTTTCCGGTCCGTTGATTATATCAGCTAACAGCTAAGATTTTACTTATTAATCATTAGATGCTCAGGAGTTTTTTTAAATATCTACGTACACAGCACACTTTCAATGTAAGATCACTTATTTCAACATTTTTAACATCTGGGTAGGGAGGTATACAAAACATTTTTAAGGTTATTTAAAGAGTAATTAAATATATCTACAGCTTTAGAAATTTCATTCTGTAGCACCATTCCAATTATCATGCTATGCTGTGCTGGGACATTTGTTCTGCCGTGTGGTATCTTAAACAATTCGTGGTAACGAGTGACGACTCCGGCAAAAGTTTTCAGGCACGTATAAGCCGTAGCATTCTAAGAGGAATTCTAATTCTAAATTCTTTGATATCACTATATTAAAATTAACGACTGTTTTTTAGGTTAAACCTATTTGTTGCCTCAAGTAAGTCTATATGGTGCATGAACCTCGGATAAGTTCCGTGCGTCCACATATAGATATACCTACCAAAAGATTTTTCTGGATTTGTTTCAACATTTGTGTGCATTTAGTTTGATGCTGAGCCCATACAAAAACCACATAGGTACCTCAGCTTGCTTTTAAAATATCGTATAACATTGTTACCTTATGCCCGGAGCTAGCCAGACTATTACTCCTCATATTGGTTCACCCCACAGACATAAGAATATATAGACTAGAAATTAAAGGTGAGGGGTAAAATCAACTGTTGAAGAACGAAGGGGGTAAAGCTGACTGTGATTCGTCAATAAATCAATCTGACAGTATATAGGCATCTCGCATTTTAATATCACCATTTAGTTCTTAAAAGTAAAATCTGCTTTTGAATGAATAGACATTTTTACATGGGAGCGCAAATTACTCGCCACGTTATGAACAAATTTGCAAAGTCCAAATTCGGCAAAAAAAAATTCTTCTATTTTCAGAGTCGAATATTTTGTTTACGTATTTAGTTAAGACACTTTAATAAGTGTTCATAATTTACTTCCCAGTAACAACGATGCGCACACTTGAGAATCGCTACATTCGACCGCTACATCCGCTGATGTATCTCGATGTAATAGTATATGTTTCTACAACTGATTCATATTATACGATGTGAATAAGCTTAAAATGATGCTTACATATGGAATGTAATACGACAATTGGGTTTATTCTCTTTTTCACATCTATTTTTACAAGTTTTCATATCACAAGCCACTATTTTTCCGTGTTATTTCATAAAATGCCTCGACCATAGCTCGACGCTAGTTCGAACAAGAATGATGACGTCACATTCTCAAGATTCACGGGAAGCCACACGCGAGCCCAGCCGGCTCCAATGGAACCGGTATGGGGAGTGGGGAATAATACGCTTTTAATCACTTACGGCAGGTCTACTAATATTCATATGTCTATGGTTCACCCACTTTTTCACATAACACTGTTATTCCACATAATGGCTCAATTGTTGTAAATATGCCTAGCTCGTCCAGAATGGGTGGATTAGTGCGCCTGGCTGTCTGTCCACGGAATCCTGAGCACTTTTCTCCAGCACCACTTTTCCAGCGCATCTATCCGCTGCCTGTCATTGGCCCTAACTAAGTTCTAAGTATCCAAGAATCCATATGAAGTTTGTTTCTGAATGCGCAGCAGCAGCTTAGTACAGGGTTTTCCAATATGAGGTGTTATTTTGATATTCAATCGTAAAAGATCAATGGTTTCGTTGCTTGTGTGGCACGTAGCGCCGGCTTGTTGAAAGTAAACTTTGTCCAGATCAATACCATCCAATTCCGGCCATAAAAAATCATATCATTTCTCGATAGCGATCCATTCACCGTAACTTTTGCTCTAGCCTCATTTTATTTATTATTATTATTACACGCCCTAATGGGCTTTTACACACTACAAAGTTTAATAGTAGAGTATCACAGTTATTATAGATTCTACAAAATGAAAACAATAAAGAAACATAATACAACGAAAAAAGAAAAAATATTAAATATTACAACAAAAGCATATAATAAAATAAGATACATTAGTAAAAATGATAAGAAGTCTCACATAAATAGATATTCAAAATAAAAATAAAAATATATATATTGCGGAATTTATAGATGTCTATTTTCTAAAAAGTAAGGTCCAATGACTTCGCCGGACCATAAACCGCACCAAACAGTCACACATTGAGGATAGAGAGGCTTTTCAACACTAACTCTTGGGTTTTCCGAGCCCCATATGCGACAATTTTGCTTGTTGGCGAAGTCACCGAGGTGGAAATGGGCCTCATCACTCAAGATGATTTGCATTAATTTTAATAATTTCAAAGCGTTGTTGAAGCGTGTATCGTTTCATTTTTATTAATGGCGTAGTTTCTACTTGTCAAATGTCAAAAAATGACAGCTTCAAAAGTAACATCTACCGAAATAGCGGGTTATTCAAAAAAACACCTCTTATTGGAAAACCCTTTATAATAGTACAACTCTTACTAGAGCGATAACGTCAATTCCACTCTCTCTAAGCTCAAATAATATACTCTAATTTTATGTCCTAAAAATCTTAAATATATTAAAATCTCTTTTTACTCGGTTGCGCTTTGGAGCCGTGATCGCTGCGTGCAGAACCACGAATCTTATGTAGTAAAATATTCAAATTCAAGTAACAGTTAATAATTCTTCCCGGCAAGAGTGGGCAGTGCTCTGAATTCTTTAAAACCCACAGCTTTCTGTTATGGCTTTCTTTTTATGGCTCTTAATTTCTCAAACATGCATGGTATTTTTTGTATTTTTCCCTTTATGCAATATTGCTCATTCATTACCAATATTAATAATATCCTCGTTGGATCAAATGTTATACAGATGTTAAGTGACGTACTTGACTTACTTTAACCAATGATTCCTGGCAAGAAATGTGAATGAAATTTTGATCTCCTTTGAATTTTATGATGTTTTATTTTTTTTAATTTTCAATTCGTTTTTAAAAAACGATTTTGAAAAAATTCTTCAACGTTTCGTAAATTTTCTCTTAGCCGTGTAATCGCTCAACTTATCACATTGACCCTATCTGTCAAATTACCACTAATTATCTATGGTTTTGTTGAACAAAAAAAACATCAAAATTTAATTTACATTTTTTACTCCTAATAATGTCAGGAATCACTGGTTTTCAACGTACGTCCCTTAACACCCTGTATGAAGGCAGGTTTTAGTACCGCTGACCCGGGAACCATTTATTGGATAACCAACACCTCTGCCATAGGTCACCCCGAGTCGTTCGAATCACCTACGATTAGTGACTTAGCAGGTGTCCCAGGGTTCATCCGGTGAGGTGTGTTCAGGATGCGCCTGCCCACCAGCTGCGTGGTGTGCCAGATCGGGAGAGGCTGGTCTGGGGAGCCCTTTGACCTCTCCAACTGGTCTCTCGACCCATCGTCTTGCGCCGCAGTGGGTGGAATATATTCATACGTCCGTCACTCTCCGTCTCTCGTCGTCAGATCCTCCTCACAGCATCCCCGAAGATGACACTGGCCCTTCTGCTGTGTAATTATTATTACTGATAATGCCTTCAGAGGGCGAAACAGCTGTCACGCGTAACAATAATTACACAGCAGAACTTGTTTAAAAATAAACTGCTTTTTTATAAATCCAATAACAATACTATTGAATATTTAAAAAATAAATGGAGTTCTACAAATTAAACTTGATAACAATGAATAAAAATATCTTATTTTGTGCTAAATTTTTGACAAGTCATAACACTTTTTAAATACATCTAACTACACGATAGCTTAACTGGATTTATCTAGATTTAGAATCTAGTCAGAAACTTTTTGCGGATATACGTAGCAATAGATAATTATCTACCATTGATAAAAAAGCTCTCACAGTGAATACAAATAAAACTTTTTATCTCTCCTTATCATAAGTCGGTTTCCTGAATCCTACATTCATTCATAGTCCTTTACTATTTACCTTAGCTTGACATATCAAAAGCGCCATCATTTTTTTGTTCACGGTAGTTACATATTGATATGGTTTTCTCAGGATCGTGTTTTTTTAATAATATTTACGTACTACTTAGGTGTTTGTTCTATTTTCAATTTCTTTGAAATTTTGGAATAATCATGTAATATTATCTTTTTTAGTTTTTACGAACTTAAGAGGAAGCTACAAGCCAAAACTGTGTATATTTTTGGTATACCTTATATTGTAGGTAATAGGCATTAAAATTGCTTGACAAACGGAGTCTAGAAACGTTCGATTTCAAGCACAAAACTGGTTTTTATTTATTTTGTAAATAATTTTATAAGAAAGCAAAAAAGTTAATGAACTGAAACTGTCACAGATAATATTAGCCATAATATTGTATTTTTCAAAGTTGTTTCCTTTATGCGTTCATACGTTTCTATTGAAGAAATATTTTTATTAGTAGTTTACATTTATATTTTTTATTGAGTAATTTATTTTTTTATTTGTATTCTACTCAAGCGAAACGATAGTAAAACCTTCAATTTATCTAAAGCATATTTTTTTGGTATTCATAATGTACACCAATAAGTTATAAAGATTAATCAAAATAGTGATTTGGCATTAAGCTTCGCCTTAATAAATATTACCAAATCGACAGTATTTTTTGCAGACTTTATCAACTTGGATTCGTGTAATAATAGTATTTAGTAATTTGACCTTCAAATGTTATTTAATTTCCTCGAAACGCACCACTTGTGTTGCGTATGTAGCATATTGCTATACAAAAAGAATACATATTATAATCACTTATTCTTTCACACCACAGACATAGGAATTAAATTCATATGTCTATGTTTCACACTATGTTATATACTAATTTCCTTTGTTGGTGCATCGGTAAGTTGGTAAGTAATGTGAACTTGAACCTTTCATTCAAAATTGGAACTACTTGTTATAACTGCTTATCATAACAGACAATTCGATTTAATCGTATTTTTACAATTGCATTGGAGAGGTTTCGTAATTTATTAAGTTTGCTAACATTTGATAGGTAAAGTTCTTCTTTTGAAAGGCAAATATTGTTTTTATAAATGCTTTCTCCTTCACAAATCTTACAATTATAATGATGGCGTCCGTGGTCGAGGAGTAAGGCTCTCGACTAGCAAGCCGGAGGTCATGGGTTCAAATCCCGGCGTGCGCAAGTAAACATTATTTGATTAATTCAAAATTTGCTGGTTTAAAACAATATGTAGTATATTTGCAGCACGTTGAGTGGAATATACTATCAGTATCGCCCTGGTGTAAGACCACCATTCAGAATTGAAACATTGCTTGAAATGGATTTGGCCGTGTTTGGTGACCAGAACTGAATAACCAGGTACTTCTCCACCTTCCTCTATACATACCCGAATTAGGGTTGCCATAGTCTCACTCATTCCAGACGGCTGGGAGAAATTGGGACTTTTGTGCGGTATCACATTGCAAAAAAAATCTGAGCATGCCCATTGTACATACTTAAAATATTTTAGATTAGACGAATTTTTTCGTCAATTTCAGTTAGTCTTCATTAAGTCTTTGTTTTTGCATATTTATATCACAATTTGAGGCAGTTTTAAAGCTAGATATCGTAAAAACGACGTTAATAGTTCATAAACAGAGTAAGTCCAATTACGATATTTTTAATTCACTAATTTGATATTTTTGATATAATAACCTAAGGTTTAACTTGTTTGTTCACACGGATTTTAAATTTTACCACCCAGCATTTATATTTTTAACTACATTTTTGGTATTTTATCAGCATTACACACTCGTATGTTCGGTTGTAAAGGGTTTTCTGTTAAATAACTAATCGATTAATAATCAAATTAATGCTTTTACAACCAGATTATTAGAATGTTATTTTTACATCTTTACGTTTAAGCTTCGACGTTTGATCTCACATTATTAAAGTTTTCTTTTTTTAATTTTAAAAGATCTCACTGTCACATGACTGTAAAAATGTATGAATAGAAAGGTACGTATTCTTATAATTAAACTGAAAACATGACGAAATCCTGTTTCAACTCGACCGTTTTGCATTTCGTCTGTCTGCAAAGTTCTTTATTCTTACGTTTCTGTTTCACGATGGTGGCCGTTTAATTTTTTTAAACTTGATATTGTCGTGTTTATTTTGACTTTCTTATTCTCAATTTTTATATAATGGTACCTAACTGCCTAATGTTGGTTTTAAAAAGGTATTGACATAATCTTTAAGATATTGACGTTTCTTTGGATAAATTAAAAAAAAATTAACATAATTCCTTATTTGAAATATTAAAAAACGTAACTTGAACATGGTTCATTATAAGTAGGCAGGTATTTAAGTACTTACAAATCTTATGATTTCAGAGTCAATTTTGGTTTTGATTTATTAAATACGAGAAAATTAGAAACATTATTTTTTGGACGCTTGGTCTAACTGTTAATCTATTCCAGGTGATGGATTGGACTGGATAAAACACGAACAACTAAAGATAAAATTAATGTAAAAGAGGAAAGTTAAGGGTCTTTGAACCACTGACTAGATAAATCTACAAACATAAGTGTGTTGTGAGCCTGTACGACCAAAATACAACATAATTTTGTCTTACTATTCTTCAATACTTTCAACTTAACAAAAATGCAGATTCAGTACTTTAGAGTACATTGAATGCCGTGTTTCTTCTGCGGGATCGTCATTTAAATTATTAACATTGTACCGACCCGGTTCGAAACCGAACTGTGTAGAATTTGGTGTATTGACATTATTTGTCTGTGACATGGGCTTAATTATCTGTCATCAAAATTGTAGCACCTATATGTTAAAGCTCTCTGGGCGTTAAATAAATAAATATTATAGTTCTAGAAAGTAGAGAAAAGTCTAGCAACTCCAGGTACACGTCAGCTAGTACACATATTATACACACTTTTTCTCTACTTCTATGTAGAAATATAGTATGCATGTATATGTATTTAAACCTTCCGGAAGAAGTTCTAAATGATAGTAAAAACCTTATCAAAATCAATTGCGTAGTTTAGAAGAACTAAGCCCACAAACCGGCAGACGCGGAAAGTTTATTTATTTATTTATTTAATATCGACGGTATAAATATACCATAAACAATGATAACATGTCACAGTTAAAATCGTAGAAATATTTTTAAAAAAGAATTACAAATATATGTGGCATTTGATTGTGAAATGACATTAGAGAGTAAGTAAGTAAGTAAACAAGAGATACAAGTACATAAGTTTCTATAGTGCAAATAAGGTAGAATTAGATTAAATTAATATTGATTGAAAAGATTTGATAGCATAGCCCTCTTGTACCTACCTTGCGTGCAGTTAAATAGATCTGCCACATCTGCGTATCTATTACTAACTTCATGCAACCTAGGTACAAGCGAGTGTTTGGAATACTCAGTCCTGATATTGTTGCATTTAAACAAAATTTTAGAACGAGTAACTCTCGTGGGTATATGAAATTCAATGAGGTTAATTAAATCAGGACTGTCTATACTACCATTTACAATTTTGAACATAAATATTATATTATATTATAAAGTGACTTTATTTTAGTATAATAGAGATTATCCTATTTTCACTTCCTGTTTCTTATGTCTTTGGTACTCTATCTCAAAAGAACAAAACAGGTAGTCACACAAATCCTCATTTTTGAAAATTCATTGTCGATGAAATGCTTTATTTTTTTTACATGCTACACCAACCAACCAAGAAGATGAGACACACGTGTGGCGAAAGTGTATGAGTTCGAGTACCCATACCTACCAAGAATTCAAGTCATTGTTAGGATCTGGAACACTTTCGCTGGAGCGTATCGGATCACTGAAATCCGACGCGGCCGGATGCGTGATGCATCGATCCCCAACATTTCCAATAACCTTACATCCTTCCTTCTCATTCCCAAGAACGAGGCTCTTATCGATCTAAGGTTATTCATTTTATCTGTTATTTGTGATAGCTTTTAACTCTTGGCGTGCATTTCTACGATCTCTAATCTCTACCATAGAATAAAGAAAAAATACTAGTAATGCGATGTGGACGTGTTTCGTGATCAAAATTTTAAAAATATATATTTTATCAACTTTATTTTAACATTACATCGGTTATATGTATACTGTCCCTGTCTCACTAGTAAATCGTGTGTTGAGAGCAGGCACAGTTTATAAAATAAGCAGTTTACAAAATAAATAACATCAAACTTGGTATTTATCTATATTTAGAATAATTGGTGTTGTTTAATGACCAGTGAAGTGCATTGTATAGCATTTTTGCTAAAAAAGTATCTAAATTTTATTTCGTCTAAAGTTGTTTTAGCTAAAGGCTTTATAAGATTATGCCCTTTGGTTCTGGTATTCTGTGCAGTTTGGACATTGTTAAAAAGGGTTCCATAATAACTCAACACAGTGACAATTCAACACACTTTTAAAAAGTGATATAAAGTCATTAGAAACGATGAAATTTTTTTAACCTAACCTAACCTACTTAACCCAGTTAATAAATTTTTTGTTTCATCACTTTCCATGACTTTATATAACTTTTTAAAAATGTGTTGAATTATCATTGTGATGATTTATCCGGTCACCGTTAAAAACAGTTGTTTGAAGAGGTATACTGGTAGGTATGTTTTTGACGTAAATTTACATAGTGTCCTAAGTAAGATCGTTCTTCCCTTAGATATCCAATACAGAAATTAGTTTTATAATCATGATGAAAATTTCATTTCTGTAGAACGTAATAGCGGTAATCATATAAAAATGTCAAGCAGTGTACAAAAGGAAGAGCGCGGGCCAAATGGAACCAACGTGACTAAGTTAGTGGCGATATTGGTTTCACAATCTGTTGTGTATTATTATCTATTCAGTGATCTCTACCACAAATAGCTCATTGTGTGATACATTTCTTGAAATTTTCTTTTTGGCATACCGCTGGTAGATCCCATGCATGCTCTCACTTTTCTGAAACGGCACATGTGACGAATTGTGACGATGCTCGCAGTGGCTGGAGAATGCTTATTTTCCTAGTTAATCTATTCAAATTAGTCACAGGAAGAACGGTACTTCTAATTAGTATTTATTTTTTCTTATAGCTATTCAGGAACCTAGTTCTTATCTATTTTATCTCTTCTTGGAGACAGCTTTAGCATTATGTGTATGTATCCCATATCTCTATCATAAATAATAATAGTTCACTGTATGATGTGTGATACACTACTCCTTTTTTCACATGTCACATTTCGTTTTTGATTTGTATATTTCTTCCCTCTTGTTGGTATTGAAGGTTCCTATCGATGTGACGTTATTCATTTTTATCGTTCCTTACGATAGCTTTTGGCTTACGTTTCTTCGATCTCTACCATAAAGAGCGCAGTATGTGATGCATTCAAGAAATGTCAATTAGCGTCATCTCTATCGGTATTTATTTAATTTTTGATTTCTGAACAATACTTATTAATGCGGAATGGTCCATTTTTACCTCTTCTTGTGGTAGCTTTTGGCTTGCTTTTCTTCCATCTTTATCATAATTTTGTCTATATAGTCATATCAAGGATCTTTTGTATCTTCACCAAAGCAATTCTGAAATTATCTTCCATTCTTAGGTTAACAATTGAGAAGCATAATAAGTGAAAGTTCTCGTATCAAATGTGACTATTGCAAATTCCTAGTTTCCTTTTTGCTTTTAACGGCAGTATTCCCTGGGTTTCTTTTGTTTAGCTGTTCATACCGGTTATTGGTGAAATTGTGTATATTCCATATAGTCATATTGCTATTTGTTTATATTATATTTGGTCGTATATTTATGTTCGTCGCCATCTTACGATTTACTACTTAACTACCGTCCAACTAGCAATTATGTACAATAAATTAATATTTTTCATCCCATAAGTATTGTTTTATTACATCGAAACATTTAGTTTTTCAATCGTGTCTCGTTATCCCACCTGAGAATTTCGCACCCCGCAACATCTGTAAATACTGATAAGTTCCTTTTTATCGTCAAAGTTGCTGTGCATTCTTGCACTTTATTTTTCCCCCTTTTTTTTTCAATATGTTTCCGAGTATCGGAACTTTCCAACTTTGTTCACCACTTGAAATTGTCAATCAATGTTCGACAACTCCCAATAATTTCTGTTATGTATTCACGCAACTATTATAGCTTTTTGTGCAAAAAACGTTACACTTTAAATATTGTATGTATATTCAGGATTGATAATATATCCCATATAACCACTCGTTTGTGATTTCCTGGACTTCATTACTTTAGAACCGACTTGGAATATTTGTCCATCGTGATGGCCTGGGAAAGTGCCTAACGCATGTACGTATTATCTACACCAAATTTGATTAAAAAAATATTTGCCATATAAAGATTAAACTTAGTATGTACCTACTTCTAAACTTTCCTCTTCTCGTATCCTTCTCCACTCTACTTTCTTCAGCTCGACAACATAAAACTAATTGGAGACGCCATTGTTTCACTGGCCCCAGCCAATTTAGCCCGTCGTCCCACTGGCTCAGTAACGGTACGAAATCGACAAAAACAGGAGACCGTGCGCAGAAAGGTAACGTTCATTACGGTTTGCAGAGCAGCCATTGTGGAATTTTTCTGCGCAGGGTTTCCGATTTTTGTCAATTTCATACTGTTACCGTACCAGTGGGACGACGGGCTTAGACTCTTGTACGATTATCATATAACTGTCACTGGATCTGAAATAAACATTCTCGCCGAAAGTGTAGAGCAGGCAGTATAATGTTATAAAATCGCGTTTTTATTCTTTAATAAATCATTGATTTATAATATTCAATTGAAAAGACACAGAAAATAAGAAAGATTAAATTGCGACCGAGACACTTATCCGGTGTCTCAGTTGCAACCTAACAAAATTAAAGTGAAGAGTTAATTATTTTATTTAACCAGTGATGAATTCCATTATGATCTTTGTTAGAATAATGTGCTATGCGATTTTGATCTAAATGCTTCGAAAAATGAAAAACATAATCAGCGTCGTTTGGCTAATAAAACTTTATGTTCCATTAATATTTTTTTCTGTTTTATGCTACGGCTTTCAACAGGTTAAAGCAGTTTTATCATTTAGTGTACGGTTTTTTCGAATATGTTTGAGATTTTCGTCTAAATCCTTGAAATTTTTGACTAAATGGGAAAAAAAGATTTTTTTTATTTTTTATACCTGCATCCTTTCCCAACTGACCTTTGACCATTCAAGCGTAGCTGATTGGACTATTCTCCTTTTCAGACATTCTTTCAAACAACCTCTTAATCCATTTTCCAGAAACAAGGCCTAACGTATCACTTTACCCCGCAACTCTTTCATTCGTGTGTTTTTTATCGGCCACGTAATAAGTTAATGTTTCACCTGTTCACCAGATGCTCGATTCGACGTGGACCTTGGACCATTACCACCTTTTGGAATTCTAGATAATACTATCCAATCCAGTCATTCTTTTCATAATATTTATGTGTGACCACCGAAGAGACCGATATAAGCGTGTTGTCGGCTTGTCTGGTTGCCCAAAGTGAGCTAGTTTTTATCTTATTTCTGGTCTTTTTCTTTTATACGGTAAAGGAGACTCGGTGGAGGTGAAAGTGGGGTGTTGAGGTTATCCAGCCAGTCGACGGCATCTGGAGAAGGGCCGGTCCTGTGCAGGCGCAATTGTCGCAAGCAGTCCGCTCCGAGCGCCGGCTTGCGAAGGAGCCAAAACGCTGATAATACAAACCTAACCTAACCTAACACAGTGCCCTCGAGGGTTTTATTAGGGCCAGGCATCGTTTGGCTCATGGCCGGCCCTGGACTGGGAGTCACCTGGTTCACTTGATAAACCTATTTGATTCTGTGTAAAAGAGGGCGGTAACGTGCGTACCACAGTTGATTTTGGCTTCATGAGAACGGGCCGTTTTTTTACTCCTTTTGTGTAAGACGGTATGTGGAACGAGCTACAGGCATCTGTTTTTCCTTTTTCATATGACCGACCTTCTTCGAGACCCGCTTTAATAAATTCCTTCATACAGCCCCTACCTTAACCCGCCTCACAACGCTGCCCAACCCAACCAAAAGTTTACTTCTGTTGATGTTGTTTAAACATTTTCAATCGTATAATTTTCAATTAGTCGAAAGGTTTTATGTAAATTTGCGAAATCAGTTTTATTTCAAATCGGTATCACACTTCTATGGAATATCAGTTCGGTGTGTGTAACCTTGAATACAGATTATTGCGGCCTATCGAACTTAATTAACTTAGAATAGATCTGCTTATGTATTTAACATGTTGTAATATCTGGATGACCTTAAAAATGTAATCATTCGTCTAATAGGAAGTAATTATCATTATTATTTTATTAGGTTAATGACTTAAATTTAATATTATTGTAGAAAGCAATCACTTTGTGGTTTGACATATTTAATAAAATAAAATACTTTTTTGTTTTAAAACCACGATATTTATTAATTTAATAAACATAAATAAATAAAAAATAATATTAAACATAAAACAATTAATATAAAACAATAAAACAATTAATAACATAAACATAAAACAATTAATTAAACATAACATAAAACAATTTAATAAATAAAAAACCGGTCGGTTCTTAAATTAATAAATATCGTGGTTTTAAAACAAAAAAGTATTTTATTTTATTAGACTTAAATTTAATAATGTTCTTCGATTAATTTCCGCGTTTGGTAACAAATTCGACCCACGTATCCTTGCGAATATCTTTTTGGCCATCCCTGGTGAATTTCAGTGACAAATTGGTAGAAGAAGGAGACTAGACCGAACAAAAATCAGAAATAATATTATGCCTGAGGTGAATGTGAGCAACGGGTGACAATTGCTAATAATAATGCAGGGTCGATGGCGATGCCTAAGATGTATCCCAAATCCCATATGTGCGTTATGAATATCAGCACCTATGGGACCTTCTTTGGTTCATACAAAACATAGGTACTAGTGGCGCCAGAGAGGTAGACCTGCAAATCTTGAAAATGACTGAGTGCGCAGCACCTGATATTTGTCAACACCAAATTTGTATGGATTACCTAGTATTTTTCAAGAATCACCGGATTTTTTTCTGCGATTACCGTGTTTTAAGTTGTTGTTAAAATAAGTTAATTACTGAAGATGTTACTTTATTGTCATAAAAAAACGAACAGTTTCTTGTGTAAATTGTGATTTTCGTATTTGAAACAATTATTTGCAGCCAACGACATTATAACAATATAAATTCCTAACTACATACTCTTAATGAATTATATGTCGCTGCTAGGTCGCTAATATGTAATTCGGAAAAGACCAACATAGTATTTTTTTTAATTTATCTGATATATTTTTTTTTCTCTCTTTTTTATCTTCGATTGAACAATGTATTATTTCACAGAGTAGATGTAGGGATTCATCGACGGCCCTGAAAGATATGAAATCATCAAGTAAATTGATTTCTTGAGGCAGTTCACGCCAGTGAAAGAATTTTAAATATTGACAATAATTTTTTTAAATCTTTTTTGAAATCGGTAAGATTATTACAAAATTAACATTCAATTGGACGGGTCCAGGTGTCTCAAATACATTCGTGATAATCTACATTCCGCGATATGTTTTTAATAAACCACCAGAAAAAATCTGTGATTGCAGGATATTCAATTGGAGTAGTAGAAACTTTCAGCCCTGGTGAATACCACCATTCAGGATCGAAACGTTATTTGTAATGTTTGGTGACCAGATCTGAATAGCTAGATACTTCCCCATCTTCCTCTTCCCATTTCCTTTCTCTCTCCACTGCCTTCAGCCTCACAAAATACCCCAGTTGGGGGTGCCATATACCTAACTCACAAAAAAAAAGTCGTCGATTAAAATTAAAATCTCATACGAAACGAAACCAACAGTCCACAACACAGGTATGTCATATTATCGTACCTGACGTTTCATAAAAAACAATACCTTTAAAATAAAATTTTGGCAGTGAATAGCACTGGTAATTTAAGCGTTTAAAACAACATCTAACACATTATCAGTTAAACCCTCCAGCGTTTTAGGGTCATATATGACCGGGCGTCCAAATTTTATAAAAGTATTTTAATCTTTTTTTCTATCATGCGAAAATACGTGATTTTTTGACGTTAGAAAGAGAAATAATAATTCTTTCCAGTTTGCCTCTAAAAGTTAGCCAATCATGAAATCCTAAAATTAGTGAATAATTATGAATAATTCATATTTCGCTTCGCTATCGTAACAATCGGTTTGACTTTAAAAATTATTTCTCATTATATGGACGAATAGTTAAGTTACAGTTTCTTACAAATTCCCCAAACAAAACGAATGTGTTTTCGTTATATCTTTTCTACGATTAAATTAAGTCAAAATGTTGTAATTATTTATTGTTTTTGTGTTTAATTCGTAGAACTCCATTTAATTTTTTTTATAAATTTAATTTAGATTAAATTTGATAATATTATTATTAAGTTCTGCAAGTGTTTTCGATACATTTGAAATTTCGAAAAAATTTTGAAACACTTGCATAACTTAATAATAATATTATCAAATTTAATCTAAATTAAATTTATAAAAAAAAAAAAATGTTGTAAGCGTTTTTGAGCACATTTTTTCACGTTTTATATTAAAATTTTATTATTTAGAAATAGTGTTTATTTTGAATGCGTACACCGGAATGATAAATTTATGTAGTTTCTAAAACAGTATTTGTTTTTACGGATAATTAAAAAATAACACAGCGCATTTGAAATACACAGAAAACATTGCAAACTGACCAAAAGTGTTTAAAGTACCAAAGGGTTAAGAGTTTATGGAGGTATTATCACAAATATTACCATTTATCAACTAAACATAATGTTTACCAATATACCCCTCTATTGCAACAACTAGGTCAAGCGGGACAAAGGTTCTAAACCATCTACAACCTATTTATCTATATCCAGTTTATCTCGGATCTATTATAAGACGCCTCGAGAACTCGCAGCAGCCGTGAGATTTCACATTTCATCTATTCATCCCTTAACCTGTTCCCGGAGTTAGGGATGAACTGTTTTTCCCACACGTATGCACATTACTAGGGCCAATGCTCCACTACTTGTTATACTTTTATGGGATGTTTTTGGTATTGTTTAAGTAGTCTTGTTATAGAGTTGGTCATTGCTTTGTTTGGACATGCTTAGCAGTGATGCTTGACGATGCATTCATCAATTTCGAGTTCGCTAAGAAATAAGGTTTTTTTGACCGTAACAACTTCAGAGGGTAAAAGCTCTACTAGATACTAATACAGCAGATAATTACCCACTACTTAAGACGACACAAGACTCGGTTTGCTAGAGAACTTTGCAACGGGGTTTGCTAGAGACTCGCATTAGAATTAATTACGACGAATTAGTGGCTATAATATCGTTTTTAGGCCAATACCCGTGGATGTTATTTATATTTTAGTTTAATAAAAACAGTACCTTACCCTTGAAATATTGTACGTAAAAAGGTTTTGAAAATTTTAGTGGCTATAATATCGTTTTTAGGCCGATACCCGTGTATGTTATTTATATTTTATTTTAATAAAAACAGTACCTTACCCTTAAAATATTGTACGTAAAAAGGTTTTGAAAATTTTATAAAACGTTTATCAACAAGTAAAATTAGCGGTAAGCACTAGATTTTATTTTTCTGGACGACGATATTTAACTTTCCGGGGTATTCGTTTAGTAAAATCTGAGATTTTAGTAACACATTTATCAGAATTAATTAAAATAAACCTCTGCTAGGGCAAACTCGACCTTAGGTCCGTCCAATACGCCGGGAGGCGCGCTGATATTTTTTTACACGACTTCTCCACTTACGTCGTTAAGATTCCCGCTTTATTTTAAACCGGATTTTCTGGGGCAATTTTGACTGTTCAATACACCACGGTCGCACTTTGCTTTTTGGTACACGGCTGCTTCCCTTACGTGGCGTCTTTAATATTGCCACTTTATTTTAGGGTATTGTGTCGTCGTCTAATTTATATTGCGCCATTTTTGGAAATGTACTCATCAACTTAATACTTGGTTCAAATTATCTAAAATACCTATTTTTTGCTTCTTACACATTATGTACCTACTCACTTGTAGGTTTAAATAAAACGTAGTAATATTTGACTAAGTGTAATCCGTTGAGGTGATTTTTCAGGAAAACGGCGCTATATAAATTAGCCAAATATTATTATTATTAATGCAATAAAAATCAAGCCATATTCATAAAAGGTCTCTTTTCAACGCAGATTCTATTGTTGTCATCACGTTTCTATTTTATTTTATATTATAGAAACAAACAGTACACGATTTACATAGATGAAACAATATACAGGAATAAGATATTTCATGTTGGGTACCAATGATATGTTTCCTTGTAATGTAATGTAAGTGGTATGTTTATTCCTTAATTACCAGGTGACGTGTGTAGTTTATAGGTGTGTGTGTGACGTGTATAATGTATGTGTGAGTGTTTGTTTGTGTGTGTCTGTATGTATGCGCATTGAATTGTTTAAATTATTGACATGATGCCACTTTTGAATTTGGGCAGTGAATCCGAAAAAATGTCAATGTTAGAGTTAAGACAAATATTATTTAGAGTATGAAGAGCTCGTTTAATTAGATGCTGCATTTGTTTTATAATTAATCGTGTGGAATAGCACTGTATGTCGTGTACGTCTCAAAGGTATGCTAAGTATGTTTTGTGCAAAATCACCTCAAGGGCGCTGAAAATAGGCTACTTTGCCGTGTTCAACATTGTGAAGTTTTATCATTTCTGCCCATCAACTATTTGCCTACGTAATAAAAAATGATGTTGTTGTTTATATTCAAGGCGTTGTCAATCACAGCGCGATTTTTTCAGAAAGGCTCGTCGTGAGAGTGCCCACGTAACAACTCCCACGTCAAAAGCTCTCGGCGCCTGACATTTGAGTCCCTTATGAATAAGGCTTTACTTTCATAATTAAATCATGCTGTAACTAGTTCAGTTACCCAGTGGCGACCTTTGTCTATCTCTCTCCCTTCTTCCTAATTATTTCGAAAAATAATTGTCATTTTTTTAACACCTAAACAATGTATTTATGTAAATAGATATCCGATTTGCCAGTGTTGTGCATTGCTCTATGACCAACGGTAAGCTCTTTGTGGTTTTTGAGGTTCGAGTAAGAATTAATATTTATTTATTTAATTTTATTGGAAAAAACTTTTTGAAGATTATACCCATCAATTAATAATTGAAGATGTAATATAAATCATTGATAGATATATATATAGGAATAAATCTAAAAAATACATAATATTGTTGTATCTGAATTTGAAATATGAGATCGATAAAAATTACGTTTAACCCTTAAATGCATACTGTTGCAAAACGGCAACATACCGTTCAAACCACCTTTAACTCTTTGGTGTATACTTAATGCATGCCGTTTTAGAATTATCAAGTTCACGGTAATATATTTTATCGAGTGGCATCACCTTTTTTTTCTTTCGCGAATGTCAAATGTCACTTTTTCTTTAACAAAATGAAGATTCTCGAAAATTGGTTGAAGGTTAGAATTACAGTTTTGTTTTGCTGTTATTATTTTGATTTCTTAGGTAAGTAGATACAATAATACAATACTTAAATGTAATAACTCGTATTTTTCCGGTACACTTATTAGTTTTGAGAATTTTTTTTAGGTTTTTTATTTTTTTTTCATACGTAAATTGTTCATATTATTTTTTATTAAATACATGGTGTTGTAAATCTGAAACATTTTTTTAAAAATCAAATATCATTAAAAAATTACAAAAAAAATAAATTCTTTATATTTCCTTGCATATGCATGTAAATATCTACAAAATATATTTTTTTACAGAAAAATTAATAAATGATGCATTTAAGGGTTAAAAAAATTCGTCAGAATGGCAGACTGGATTGAGGTGTTGTCCCGGTAAGATCCTGGGTTCGTTTCTTATTTTCTGTGTTTTGTTTGTTTGTGTTGTTGCAGCTTTTGGCATCTATGGATTGCACGCCACTGTTATCTATTTGTACAGTAACAATAAACCGTCTAAGATTACCACACTGCGTAGTAAAATATTTATGTAATTCCTGAACCGTGTCTTCGGACTTCTGTCCTCGATATGTACCTACGAATTTTCAAAACTCCATTACATACAGACCCCTTTTTGTCATTACTCGAACCGCGATGCTTCGAACCCTAAACTGCGTCTTCCTGCTGCATATCCTCTATCACGCCATAAATAATAATACAACCTAATTTCTCCTTTACGCACAAACAACCTTCACGCCACCGAGTTAAAAAATACACCCTAACACCATCAATAACCTCGTTCCTTCCTTTTGATACAAGCCTCCAAAATCAACATACCCATCAAAATTACTATCATTTTTTGCCAATTTGTAAAAAGATCGCATTATAAAACAGTGTTTTTATGCATACTAAGCCAAAAAACTACTCCTTTTTACATTACATACCTTCTAAAATTAAAAATTCAAATTTAGAAGCTGACTGCGTTGTTTCAACTTCCAATATTCTTAAATTCTTTAAAAGCTCGTTTTAATATAAAGGACACATAAACATTTTTTGTTTTTACTTCAACCCTTTTGTCGTAAGAGTTAACATATTAATTTCACCATTTGATATTGAAAGCAATTTATATTTCTACGGTTTGAAGTTTACAATAAGTCGAATACATTTTGTAAAAAGGTTCTTATCATTTAAACGGTTCGTTTTATTTTTCTAATAATAACGTTCTTTCCCTTTTATCGTAAGGATTAAATTTCTTCATCGTAATATCGTGTCTAGAGTGAAATTTGAGAACTTCGATAAACTTTTTTCGTGTTTGTGTTTTGTATTTTTATTTAGTATGAGACCTCCCCTACAGCTTTTATTGTTACAAGTAGAGTTAGTCCGAAGGGTTGCGACAGGAATTCCGCTTGAAGGAACACCCTAAGTCTCTGTTTCCTACCCCCGAGCCACTAGGCATGGACATTTTGGATAGCCTGGTTGTCCTCCTTCCTGCCATTGTTGTGTTTCGTTAACTGACGACGTTTTCTTATTCTAATTCTTGGATTATAGAACTGCTTCTATTAAAGAGAAGAAAGATTTAAACTGTATTTTATAGTTTTCTATGAATATTTGAAAATGAACGCTTTTGTTTTATGCTATAAATAAAAATATTATTATTATTTTTGATGTAAGTCTGCATCTCACAGTGACTTGCATTGCTCTACGACCAAAAGTAGGCTTGTGTGTAATTTTCAAGTCAGGGAATGAATTGTTTTTTGAATATTTGAAAACATTCATTTTACTACCATATTCCGCTGTGGGAAGTGTAGATGAGCCTACAAGTTATTACATATATTATTTCATAAGAATGTCTCGTAAATTGTGGCATTTTATGATTTCTAATTTTTTTTATTTTTTTTTTGGTTTGTTGTTTTTCTTGGGGCAGGTACAGTTTTTAGCCTTAGTTACTGCTGTCCGTACGCTACTGGTTTAAATCAAAACCAAAGTGCTTTGACAGCCTCGGTGGTCGAAGTATAAGGCTCTCGACTAGCAAGCTGGATGTCGCGGGATAAAATCCCGGCGTGCGCAATTTTTATTTGATTAATTTGTGTTATTACACAAATTAATCATTTTAAATAGTAGATAGTTTATTTGCAGCACGTTCCAGAGTGGAAGATACTCTCAGTATCGCCCTGTCGCGAGACCGCTATTCAGAATTGAATCGCTGCTTGAAATGGCTTTGGCTGTGTTTTGTGACCAGACCAGAATAGTCAGATACTTCCTTGCCTTTCTCTTCCTCATCTCCTTCCCTTCCCCACTACCTTCAGCCCCATAACATACCCCGATTGGGGATGCTATAGTCTCACTGGCTCCAGGGTGTTGGTAGCATTAAAATAAAAATAGTACAAACCTTGACACAAAAAAAAATTATTACATTGTGAAATAAATTTTCGAATTCCTCAATTTTTTATTGTTTTAAATAAATATAATGTTTATTTTACCGGTTGCCTTCGGAAAGCAATAACTTCATTAATGTATAGTAATACTATTTTTAAATGGATGATTTATAACAAATCTCTTGATAGACTGCTCATTTTAAATTCATTTATCGCAATGTTCTTCAAATTGAAGGTCGCGGGTTCGATAATGGATTCAGCACAAAAACAAATCAACTATGATTATTTAAAAATATATATCTGTCCGCTTTTCAAGCCTGGCCGATGTGAATAAAATGTAATAAATTACCCGTAATGTAAATTAATAAAATCTGTAGCATGACGCATTATTTATTTATTTATTAGATGTAAAGTGTACACCGCCACGCGTTGCTGTGAAAAAAAGCGTGTTTGTCCAACAGATTACGTTTTACGTATTACGTTTTTTCAAAAAATGCATGTTTTTACCTGTTACAGGTGACATATATATAATGTAGATTGTAGATATATAAAAACACTCGCGTATTCAAATGCACGTTGTGTCAAAATTTCAAAGAAATCAGTGAAGAACTTTGCAGTTTTAAGATTTTGAAAAAAGTAACATTTTTATTTATATAAATATAAATTTAGTAAAGAAAGCATTACATTATTATTTTTTATTAACCTTGCAAACATGACTCTAAAACTAGTTCAGAGTTATAGTACAGAACTCCACTGTTAATGAGTTACCAAAAATTATTTCCCTCGGGGCCTATGTTATCTCTGGAGATGCTGTTTGGAGGGCCTTTTTTACGAAAGGAAGGTAAGACCCATGTCGTAGGAGAGAGGAAATACAGAGGCCGACTAACCGTTCCAAAACCGATCTATTGAACTCTAGAACGATTCGTAGAAGCGACCTGTTCCCATGTGACAAATTTCAACCGTTTGTTAAGCTCGCGTTTGGCGTGTCTCCCGGGTATGTACTGGTGCTGAAGGGATCAATGACGCTAGTTCCTCTTCCTCATCTTCCATTGTAATACTGGTAGAACAAGGACAGCGTACCTACCTGACGCATGTGATCTGAATATTGTAATCCGCTTGGGTAATGTATAAAACGGACCGCCCGTTTCTGCACAGAGTCAAGGGTTTTTTTCAGGTATTTTGGGGCTCCAGACCAGAGATGGCTGCCAAATTCAACAGTGAGGTGCACTTGCGATTTGTACAGGGTTCCTACCTAATTATTCTTATTTTTTTCCCAGGCAGTATTTCTTACATACAAATCTGAACCCATTCTCTGTGGCAGGCATAAGTAAATATGTAATTTCTATAACTGGTGGTACTGTAATTTCCAGTTTTCAGGTATTGTGTTGTGTGATAACTGATCACTGTGCAAAGTTAAGTATTTTTAAGGTATTTAACACGAGCATATGCCTTGCAAACCGGGCGACAAGTATTCCGACGTCCGAAATTGTACACTATTGTAAGAATGTATTTAATGATCTAAAGAACCCTTTGGGTGGTATTTCACAAAAAGGCTCTATAAAAACTACCCACGTGTTATAAGAAAGTAAAATATATTAATTAATTCATATAGGTAGTTCTTTCGTCATTTTTTGTTCTATATTGTGTTTTCTTCAAATGACATGCATCGTCTTCCTACCGGCATACTAATTTGTCGCTAGATGGGGCTGCAGATAAGGGCTAAGGAAGGAAGTGAGAATAGGGAAATCAAGGCGTGTGACGATATGACTGTGTGCAGGGGGAATTGCATTTCATGAGACAAATCTTATAGTTTATTATAAGATTTTTGTAAAATATACAGAATCGCCAGGGTCAAAGTTAATGTGTACAAATAATTTTTAAAACACTTTGTATCAGTTAAATAACTACAGAAAGAACTATTTATATAAGAATTTAATGTAATTCAAATTTATATAAGATAAATATTAATAATAAAGTTAAGAATATTATTTATTCCCCACTTCTCAGTATGTTCACAAGACCTAAACAATATAACGAATTTAAATAAATATCAGTCACGTCATTATTAAAACAATTAAGAAAACATTGCCATTGTAGGGAAACAGACTTTAAAATACCCCACAGAATAGAAAATCTATTGTCAAAAATACTTTCTCAATAAGTCGGTTTAACCGGTAATAAATCCTTTTAGACATCATACAAATTAAAATACTAACTAACTAACCATCACGCCGTTTCCCCGCAGGAGTAGGCAGAGGGGACGGACCGCCCAACAACTCGGTCTTGGCACACACTCCTTGCCTCATTCACATTCATACATCGTCTCATACATACTCTTCTATTATTCTGACTCTTGACATGGCCCGACTCGAGTATATGATTCACTTGATCGTGCCATGTCTTCCTCGGGCGTCCCCGACTTCTGCTACCATTCGCATTTGCATCATATATCCTCCTTATACTCCTGTCTTTGCTCATTCGCTCTACATGCCCAAACCATCTAAGCGTCCCTTTCTTAATCTTCCTCATTACGCTTACATCAGCCTTGCACTCTTTACGGATCTCCACATCCTCACACGATCAAACATGGTTTTACCACACATACGCCTCAGGGATCTCATTTCAATCTACTTTCATCCTTTCTTTGCCAGTTCCATGCCTCACTTCCATACATCAGGGTAAGCACCAGCACTCCATTGTGGACTGCTAACTTCGCTTCTTTTGACATTTTTTTTGCTAGCGCGAACTGCGTTCAGTCCTCCATTAACGGAATTACCTGCATTTACCCTTCTTTCAATATCTCTGTCAGCCTTCCCATCTCTCTAGAACATACTTCCTAAATACACAAACTCATCCACCTGCTCCAAATATTCCTCATTCACAACTATATTGCATTTAAAATTGCAATTAAAATAAAATCATTTTAACAAGCCGTGAAAGCCGAAACAGCTGTCACAAGAATAAAAACTAAAATACTTGCAGAACTTAATAATATCATTATTAAATTTGATTACGTTTAATTTTTATAAAAATTAAATGTTGTTACGAATTAAACACAAAAACTATTAATAATTAACAACTATTTAAGTTATTGGAAATGGAAAATAATGCATTATAATAAGTGTTATTTTTATTTAACATGGTTTAAATAAAATCTAGAAAAAAAACTAACCAACGTTTAAACTGTGCCACATCGATAATAATGGCCGCCAAGTGAACTATCACTTTTAATTTTAACGATGTAATTAAAAGTGGTTCGCTACGTTTGATGGCTTAGCGAGGGTGCCCAGTTTCATGGGATAAGGTTTGTCTAGGTATTGGCGGCGGATGCGTCTGCTCACCTTCTGCGTGGCGGGCCGGATTGAGAGAGACTGGTTGAGGAAAGCCTTTTGTCCACTCCAACCGGACTCTCTCGACCCATCGCCTTGAACCGCAGTTTGAGGGATGGATTCGTACATCCGTCACTCCTGAACACACTGACCCCCACCTCCTACCCACCCCTCGTACCTTTTCCTTCCCAGAACTTCCTTTCCTTCCTTTCCTTAAAAAGACCCTCCGTAGAGCATCCCCTAAGATAACATAGGCCCCGACTGTTCCTTCGTATGGGGCCGTTCAAGTATTACGTAAGCAGATTTATTACAATTATTTACCCCCTCTTCCCCCTTGTCACCAAAAGTAAGCAAAGCTCTTACCCCCACCCCTCCCATGTTTACGTAAAAATTGGTACCTATATGCATTTTTCTGTTAATGTATTCTGTTTTTTAAGCGAGTACCTAAACGTATTAATTATTTGTGGGAATCCCCGAATGTGTATTCGGTTTTCAAACATAGACAATGTGTGGGTTGCCAATGTGTAAAAAAAAAATAACTACTGCTGAGCAGTGCTGACGTAATCACTATCTCGACCCCCCACCCCCCCATGTCATCAAAAATAAGCAAAGCAAATACCCCCCTACCCCCCTATAGTGCTTACATAATACTTGAACGGCCCCTATCATCTAAAGTACATATCCAATCCAAATGTCTGATGCATGTTAATTTTCCATAATATAGTTTTGTGACGCCAACAAGCTCTAATTTGTTGAATTTTTCTTCAAAATTAACCCCCCGAATCCTTATAATATTCACCTTCCAGTAAATTGTCACATAAACTTCCGATCACTCTGTAACTCTATACAGAGCGGAAGTCCATTCACACTTTTTGGAATGAAAAGTTTTAAGCAGGTTATTTGATTTATCTCGAAGATTCGTTGATAAGAAATTACATTATAATATTATACAGGTGTCCGGGGGTAAAGTGCGCTAACTTCGGGAGCTGATTCTACATAATGGTACAAGTTAAATTGATAAATAACTTTTTCTAAACTCCGTGTTTTTTTCCCATTTAAAAATATTTTTCTATAGAAGAATATTCAACTTTTGTACCTGAAAACTACCTTAAAATGTTGATATTTCGAAAAAAGTATTTTTTCTTGTTCATCATGTTTTTACCTTCTGAAGTTTTTGCGCGTCACCCCCGTCACCTTATAATATACTTCACAAGTACAGAATACATTTTTGTCTTCGTTTGGTATTTATAGTAATGATAAATAAATTAAATTGTTGTATTTATGTCTTTTCTAATTATTTAGAAGAAAAAAGTTTATTTAGTAGTCTTAAATAATAATAATTTTGTATATTTGAATGCGCTGTTTTCGTGAAAATCATGTCAAGGGCACTTTATAGTGAATAAATTATGCCGTGGTGAGAGACTAGCATTTAGAATTGTATTCTTGACCGGGTCTGAATAGCCAGGTACGCTCCCGTTATTCCTCACAACATGCCTAGAATTTTGGGTTATGATATTTATTCATCTTGTGCAAAATTCACATTTAAAAAAAAATCAATCCGTTAAAAACAGTGTTTTTTTTTACCGTAATACTGCACTGGAGTCAATAAAAATAGTTTTATTTGACCGAGGATTGATCATTCCTTCCTAGGGACTGGTGTCAACCGCGCTACTAACGCGCCAAATCCCAATTGGGTAATGCCGACATTTGTTTCGTATATTAACTGCTGTAATGTCATCCAATGCGTGATTGTCACCAAAATCATGACAACGAGTCTATCTGTCAAGTTTCAGGTCGATCGGATATGTCGGGAAGTGGTTTAATGCATTCACGAAAACAAGATCGAAATTAAAATAGATGTTTTAAAAAGAATTTTTTTGAAATTCAACCTACCATAACACATTCAAACCCTCAATCAAAACATTGACTTAGAACAATTCTTAATACAGGGTTTTCCAATAAGAGGTGTTATATTGATATTCAATCGTAAAAGATCAATGGTTTCGTTGCTTGTGTGGCACGTAGCGCCGTCTTGTTGAAAGTAAACGTTGTCCAGATCAATACCATCCAATTCCGGCCATAAAACATCATTAATCATCTCTCGATAGCGCAATCCATTCACCGTCACTGTTGCTCCAGCCTCATTTTCGAAAAAGTAAGGTCCAATGACTCCGCCGGACCATAAACCGCACTAAACAGTCACACGTTGAGGATAAAGAGGCTTTTCAACAATAACTCTTGGGTTTTCCGAGCCCCAGATTGATATAGACAATTTTGCTTGTTGACGAAGCCACCGAGGTGGAAATGGGCCTCATCACTCAAGATGATTTGCATTTGATTCACTCAAGTGAATTTTAATAATTTCAATGCGTTGTTGAAGCATGTATCGTTCCATTTTTATTAATGGCGTAGTTTCTACTTGTCAAATGTTAAAAAAATGACAGCTTCAAGAGTAACATCTACCGAAATAGCGGGCTATTCAAAATAACACCTCTTATTGCAAAACCCTGTCTATTTTTATTGAATTCACTTTCGATCTCATCTATTCACCTGTTGCTACGTACACTTATTTAAAAAGTAAAAGTCAAAACTACCAGGTGTACTACGTGTCACTTCCGTTTAGTGTGGTTTATGACTACTTATACTGTGATTAGGAAATCACGTAACACTTGTAATAACTAATAATAATAAGCTGTATTTTTTTTTCAATACGATTAACAATACGTACTTGGCAATTATTAAAAAAAAACATTATTTCTACCGGGTGTCTCATGTTTTGTTTCCGGCTTTTGTACATGTTTATTACCACACGGGGGTTAGGATATCACGTATCGCAAATTCTACGATGTTCGGCATCGAAATTGTAGTTTTTTTGTTATGAATTACGATGAACAATATTATTATTACCTATTGAAAATTCATCATTTAACAAGTGGGACAAAAGTAATGTCATAATTTGAATGTGCCATAATTTTTGCATATGGCATCAAATGTCGTTGTGCGTTGATATATGTGTTGACAAATAGAGAATTAGTTGACAACAAGCAATGGAGGGATATAGACCTGAAGAACACGGAATTATTGTTACTGCTTGTTTGACCAATTTCCGGTCTGTTGTTTTAACGCAGGTGGGGCAAAAGTAATGTCACAGTGTGAATTGGCTGCCATTTTGTTTGAAAAATTCAACCCCGTTAAAAACAGTGTTTTTTACCGTAATACTGCACTGGAGTCAGTAACGTATCAGTTGTGCTCTGTTTTCATGGAAAGTTTATTTGAAGGTTTGCACACATGGTGCATGACAACAAAACAACAAAACAACAAACCGGTAATTGGTCAAATAAGCAGTAACAATAGTTCCGCGTTCTTCTGGTGTGTTTTTAGCTCCATTGCTTTTTTCAGCCAATCCAGTCTGTCCACAACATATATGTCAAAGCACAATTACATTTGACGCCATTTGCAAAAAATTATGGCACATTCACATTATGGCATTACTTTTGCCCCATCTCTTATTACAATCCTGAGATCGTTGATATATAAATGTCAATACGGCCACAAAATTATAGAAAACAATACTGCATCAATCGATTTGGTTCTCTGAAAAGATAAACCAATCATTTTTGGGCGTATGAGTCTGTAGGTTTCATGAAAATGGTGACTTCTATTTTCTTTCAAATCGGTTTAGATCGCTTATATGGGTTTTATGTTTCGTAGCAGATCACCACAAACTTGAACTGGCGTCAGCCGTGGATATATCAGAACAGAATAACTCCCAATTTTCGTCTCTTCCTTTTGAAGTTATCGCCGGAGACATGTGCCCGGCAAACGCTTGTAACCATAGACATATGAATTATGTCTATGCTTGTAACCGACTGATATCTCACATCGGCAATGATCCGATATGCTTGGCCCGTACTTCGAACGCCAAAGCTGACCATCTATATACCTCATTGACTTCATATTAGCTATGAGCATTACGACCAAACTGTCACAGACAATGAAAGTTGTGCTTATAGTGTGTAGGAAGAAACAAACCGGGGTAGATGCGATTTGAAGTGGTATGGGCGACACACATGTTCGCTCGGTTCCATACTAATAATGTGTCACGGCCCATCTGTATTTGTAAAGTTAGTGTCGTTTTGAATAATTCGCTTATGATATTATAAGGCAGGTACTATTCGCGTAGAATAGCTAATAAGGTAATAAAGTTTAGGATATTTGTAATAACTCGGTATTCGTATCACGTCCTGCTTAGCTATGAGTAGTTTGTAGTCCTTCTACTAAAATATTTCGTCCTTCTCGGAACGCCGATGGATTAACCTCTAGACGGAGAAGGTTGTACTAAACTATTGGCATGTGAAAAAAACTTGTCTTTAATCTATAATACATGTTGTCTTCAATATAAAATTCTTTCTTAAATATTCCAGACAAATTTTGAATACATTAGATTCTTCCCCGCTCAGTTTTTGATGACTATTCTTAATAGCCGAGCACTCCCAACCTTCCCCACTTACAGAAATCATGTACACGCACGAACATCAGTTGATATACGAAAAAGTGTTGATCTTGCACGATCGGAATTTGGTTCGGAATTTGGTTTTGGATCGGAAGTTGTCTGCTTTAGTTCCTGGGTAAGAAGGTTCAATATAAAGTTCAATAACCAAACCAATTTTAATAGATAGTAAAAAAAACTTTATTTTTTTGGTTTAATTATTATTTTTTAAAGCCCATTGAATATTAAAAAAACGTCGCTATAATTTTTTTACGTGGGAGTTAGCAATCGATCATTCTCGCGATCGCTATTTTGCTATTAGCATCCTTTCAGTTTGACTTTTACATTACGCTTTGAATGTACCTACACGGCGCTAGCTTTTTTATATGGTTTTACGAATGGACGAATAGTTGGCATGCCAAGATGATCATAATATACCATATTTATTTAAAACTAAAAAATATTATTGAAATATGTAATACCATTAATCAAAGACAAAATTAGAATACTGTCAGCCGTTAGTTCCATATTCAGCCGGTGGTAAATTAAGTCTCTTGATCTTTTAGTAATAGGTAATAACTGCTCGATTAGATCACCTTGCAATAATAACATTGCGCTAAAATATGCTCCCTGTTGAAATAAGTCTTTTTCGAATTTCTAATTAAAAACTGTGTTTAAATAAATTATTTTTTATAACATCGAATCTCAGTTCATCTATGTTACATAGCACTGCGCCGCAGGTAAAGAAAAGAAGAAAAAAAACGTCTTCACTCTTTGGGCATGGAAAAAGCTCTCGACTACGAATCCGGAGGTCAGGAGTTCAAATCCTAGCGTGCACTTGTAAATTTTATTAAATTGGTTTGTGTTGCTTCACAATTGATTAATAAAAAATAATTTGTATTATATTTGAGGCACGTTCCATATTGGAAGATACTCTCTTCCATCCTTCAGAGTTGAAACGTTGCTGGAAATGGCTATAGCTGTGTTTGGTGACCAGATCTGAATAGCCAGGTACTTCCCCACCTTCCTCTTGCCCATGAATTCCCTCCCCACCACCTTTAGCCTCACAACATACCCCAATTGGGGATACCATAGTCCCACTGGTTGGGAGCAGTTAAAAGTGTTAAAAACACCTGATTTTAATGCCTATTACCTAAAATATAAGGCATACCAAGAATATACACATTTTTGGCTTGCAGCTTCCTCTTAAGATAAAAATCTATATACTGCCAATCTTTATAGCGTGGGGTAGGTATGTTGACTTGTTCTATCAGTATTACAATGGAAGATGCTCCGAGGAACCAGCGTCGTTGATCCCTTCGGCATCGGTGCAAAGTCGGGAAATACGCCAAACGTGCGCCCTACATGTGTGCAGGGTTAACATTTCTCAATGAGAACGGGTCGCTTTTTCGACTCATTCTCGAGCGGAACGATTAGCCGGCCTCTGTGTTTCTGAAGCTCACCTGCAAATAAACGTCCTGGTTGCGAAGACTTATTTAATTCAACATCGGAAACAAGCACGTTGTTACAGCTTGTGTGACGCTTTGGCGTAATTTTGAAATGGTTGATTGCACCTGGAAACATTAAAAAACCTTGTTGACACGATCCAGACATTTTGCATTAAATTATTATGTGCTGTTGTGATTCGTGTTCTTATTTCATTCAAGATTTAATTTCAATCCCTATAACTTAACTATATAGTCATGAATAAAACTGTATAAAATTCTATTTCATACTTTTATTGTCGGCATAAAATCGAACCCTCAACCCTCGGATTTCGAATCGTAATCGTAATCGTAATGGTAAAGTGATTCAACTTGACCACGTGTGTATAACCATAATACAATTATTTAAATCTTGGGGTTAGCGTGCTCTGAGAAATTCCCAGAAGGGTTAATCGTTTTCAAGGAAATTAACATTCAAATAAAATTTATTTAACTAACAAAATCATCACGCTATTTCCAGCAGGTGTATGCGGAGAGGACGAACCGCCAAACAATATCAACACCACATTTCTCACACGATCATACATGGTTTTACCACACATACGCCTCAATGATCTCATTTATATTTTCTTGCAATGCATCAATCGTCTTACAGAAAAAGTATTACACCACGAGATCAAAAACTTTTATCATTTGAACATTAAACCTGTATTTATCGCGATTGATTTTTGGGTTATTATGCCGTGTTGCGCTTCCTACGTCTTGAGCTGACGTTTCGTGCAGCGTTTAGCGTTACAGTGTCCATCATAGGGGCAGAATTTCACTGTATTAATACTTAACCCACTCGGTCATAAATAAGTACCTATTAATTTTAACCCTTTACAGGACATAATTTTAAATTTCATTGACAAGTGGCAAATGTTATTATAATAACCAGCAACTTATAAGGTATTAAGTCACTAGTTATATGTTTTAAGTCTCCAGTTATTAATTAATCTTAGTTGTTAACCACTCTTTATAAATCTCAGATGTAATTTATTAATTATAACTTATAAGTCGAAGTGCTATGTTATAGGGTAAACAAATAACGTTGTTTGTTTTTTTTTATTTGTTTTTTTTTTTAATAATTTTGATTACATTTTATGCTCATGACTGTCCAACTAGGAAGGATTCCCGTTTTAGGACAGTTGTAAAGAGCCTTTGGGGTGATTTCCCATGAAAACGGCTCTATAGAAATAATCCAATCATTGTTATTAACTATTTTTTCACCTCAAGGGCAAATGAAAAAAAACACAGCATAAAGAACACTAAACTTAACAATGTTAAAATCACGTGTTATTTAAAATAAATAGTAAAATATTAATATGGGTACAAGTTATGAATTAAGTACAACGCTATTTATGTGTAATACACGTTAAAAAATATATTATGTATGCACATGTGTACAGCGCCCTTGATGCGATTTTTCAAAAAACGGCGCTATACAAATCATCCAAATTTTATTATTGTCATTCTGAGCAACGTTTTTATCGCCCTTATTTTTAAATTAATTGTTTCGTGCAGCCCAAACTTGTATTCGTCGTCATTTTTTCAAGCTAATGCACACACGCAAAAAAGTCAGAATCATTACTAATAAAATAACATACTTACATTAAAAGTCACTCACATTATTACGATTGTTCTTAAATTTATCTGCCAGTTTAAACGATCCCTCTCCCTCTCTACCCATAACTTAAGTTTTTTTTTACTAGTTGTTGACCGGGTACATTCCCTCGTTCGGGACAGGGGGGGCTTTCAGTTTGTTGAGTCCTTTCCGCGGTTCAGTCTGCTTTCGTTCTTTGTCGCGTGAACTTGTGTCGATAACGCGCGTCTAATCTGCGGGCAAGTGGACAAGTTTACCTAGTGAAACCGCGGGCTCATGGCCCAGACCGGCTAAACAAAACAAAACAAAAAAAATATCAACCAGTTCAAAAGTGTCTGTGAAAAAGAAATGTGCCTAAATCCTGCGTAGTAAGTTTGGAATCTTTGACAAATATATAATTTCTTTGGTGTCCTTTTTGGGAATTTTGTTTATTTTTTTTTTAAAGTCGAGTTTGGTTTTTGTATGAGACAACGGACGCATGTATCCGCGCCTGTGCGTGCCAGCACGTCTTGTCTCCGATGGGGTAGGAAGTGAGGAGAGAACGCCATAGCTAGCACAAATGCTACGACAAGAGATAAACATCAGGTTATTTTTACATTATTGCACTTTTATATAAAATGAAATCATATTGTTATTTAATTTAGCCTACTTTATAATGGCGTGTTGTGCAGATAACGCGCTACGCCTTTGCTGTATGTACTTATAATTAGACCGTACAATTGAATTATAAATTACATTTCAGTTTCATTTTATTTTTTCTTCACATTTATACTATTCGTTTGTCGTTGTCATATTTTATTAACATAATAATGATGTTATGGAATAATTTTATTTACAATATGGATAGTGTGGTGTTTAAACAAAAAAAAATTATATTTCATTTATTGAAAGTTCTTTACTTTTTGATGTTTTGCAACTTCACTACAGACGTGTCCTTTACACCATTAAGTTAAGTTTACCCCATTAATATGTATAAACCGAAAAATTGAAGATCAGAACATCGCACCGGTTTAGTATTTACTAAGAACTTTTTGAGGTTATGTATTTACATAACCTCAAAATTTATTTGTTCCGATGAACTCAATCTTTTATTTTTTACCACTTGATATCGTTATGCATTTTTTTAATTGTGTTGAGTATCGCACAGATTTCCAACTGCTATCAATTGTCTAAATCCAGTGAGACTATGGCATCCACAAGCGGGGTATGTTGTGAGGGGTGAAGTGATGGTGATGGGAAAGAGGAAGGTGGGGAAGTACCTGGATATTCAGATCTGCCCACCAAACAAGGCTAAAGTCGTTTCAAGCAACGCTTTGATGCGGAATGTTGCTCTTTTATTAGAGCGATACTGAAATTAACTAACACTCTTTTATTTATTCAATATTTTAAATCAATAAATTGAGAACGAATTAATCAAATAAAATTTACAAGCGCCGGAATTTGAACCCGCGAAATCCGGATTCGTAACTAAGGATCGTAACCAATCAACCAAGGAGGCTTTGATTAGATCATATTTTGTTTTGTTTATTTTCATATTCCTCGCTGATGGTTTTTTCCCACTTATAATCGTAGATTTTGATTGTGGTTGATTCTCCATTGCAAATGAATTTATTTGTTCTCCAGTTCATCATCAACCGATTGATGATTATTATAATTATAATTTTTCCTTAAATACGATGATTTGTTTTTTTTTTAATAGTAATAAAATAATAATACTAATAAATAATCCTACTACAATGATTAAAACATATCATTCAACTTGAAACAAGTATGTAGGTATGGGTAAAAACCAATACATGGTCACAGGTTATTTACTTAACCTAAGTTATTTGTTTAATTACATTGTTTGAATAAGAATGTATGTGGTTTTTTTATAATTCCAGCAATAACTCTTACGAATAAAAATTCAAATTAGGAACCATAAATGCTCACCGTGGATTGATTTAATTCACAGGTCCAACTGATCCATATTATATCAATTCCATCTTCTTGGAACTAGTTTATTGGGAAATGTTAAAAACCCAAAATGACTGAGTACAACCCCTCTAAATTTTTTTGTTTTTTTTTTTCTTTCTTAATTACCTTTTTCTTTAGCTAATCCAAGAAATCTTGGTAATGTGTTATTAATTGTTTCCAAAAATCACCTTTTTTCCCATTTTCAATTTATCGAAGGTGGTTATGATTTTAGATTTTCTCGGCCAAAAGTATTATCGTGATAAATCGTTGGGTTATTGTGTCATGTTGCTCTTCCGCCTTCTTTATTGAAATCCACAAAAACCCCATTGGGACTTTGACGGTTAATTCAAAACTAAACGCCGAAAACCACACTATGTTATGCTGAAATTCCGGCCCTAAGAGGATTAAAACTCGCAAAACGGTATCACTTGTACATAGAAATATGCACAATCTACACATATGCCCTGAAGGAGGAAGCGCAACGCGTAATAACCCAAAATATGAATCACAATAATTATTATGGAAGGTTTTTGGAATGACCATTTATTTGAAAATCGTGCTAGACTTTTGTTACACGTATATGGCAAGTATATATTTGTTTATTATATATCGATGGCAGGTTGCATTAATGCTAGCTAACCTCCGATGGAAGAGGGTCACAGAAGAAAGATCCGATGCAGAGATTGGCAGTTATCTTAGACCCGGTATATGGGGTGTACCACATTCCTCGCTCAAATTTAAGCCGGCTTAATCACTAAATTACTTGTGTGCGTTGGTTGAATCCTAATTATTACTGACTAGGGTAAACTAGGCTATGATTGCCCACTCTCACTTTGATTGTCCTTTTCCCACTAACGTATGTAAATATTTCTGTGAATTCTTAACAGATCTCTCTATTCGATCTAAGTTTGTCTATTCAATGTGAATGGACAAATTGCTATATCGATAGAAACAGCCACATTGTTCAAAAGTGAAATGATATTTTGTGAAGGGCGTAAAGGTTTTTTTTAACTTTTGCAGGTGTTTCTTATTTGATAATAAAACAATATAAAGTACTGCCTTCAAATTGTTTTATTAACTTTTTTTTATCGAATCTGTAAAGTGGGCAATAACTGTCAATCACTCTAAACAAGTGGGCAATCACTGTGTATTTAGCTAAATTTATTTAAATTGTAATTTTGTTACAATTCCGGCCCTAAGAGCTACATTTATTTAAATTGTAACAAAATTACAATTTAAATAAATGTAGCTCTTAGGGCCGGAATTGTAACAAAATTACAATTTAAATAAATGTAGCTCTTAGGGCCGGAATTGTAACAAAATTACAATTTAAATAAATGTAGCTAAATACACAGAATCAGTAAAGTGGGCAATAACTGTCAATCACTTTAAACAAGTGGGCAATCACTGTGTATTTAGCTGCAAATATTTATTGTTTTGTAAAATGTTGGATAGTGCCAGACCTACACTAAAAATCTCATTACTCATTACATATTTGACCTCAAATTATCTATTAAACGTAGACTTTCACTGATTGGGTATGCGAATTTCAAAAATGATGGAAAGTTTACAAGCCTTCAAAAAGAGTAATTTCTTTATATTAAAACACTTCGTCTTCTCACGCGGCTTGATTATAGAGAAGTATAAGAAGCACTGTTTGAAGCCAGTAGGTTTTCTCTGTAACCTTATCCAATTTGTCAATAATTTTCGTAGAAAGAGGAATTCGAACTCGTCTTGAGCTTTTGGTTTCCTAGGTTAAACCTAGCCTAACTTAACTTTCGTTTTCGCGCCCTTTTGTGCAAGGCACAAGGCGTTGTCTGATCCTTCTAGCGACTGGCGCCTCTGTTTACGTCACTACCGTACCTTGAGAGTTTGGACTATTGTGGTAAACGTCAAAAACCACAAATGTTGCGTGTTGTTTTGAAACACTTCCTGCCATCGAGTGTTTAGTATGATGTGTGGTCCATTTCTCGAGCAAAGATTATGTTTGTCTAATTCCTAACCTAGCTTACACTAACTTGTATGACCGCACATTGTAAATATGTCATTATTTCTTTGTTTATATGTTTGAAAAGTAAACTACGAATATGTTTTGTTATCTTCTCTGTGCTATTTCCGTTACATGGTTAGTGTTAAATATTTTACGTACTTTCCCCATTTTGTAGTTAATTACATACTAACTCAAGTATTGTACGATAACTTTATTTAGATTATTCTTTCAATGGTGTCTCTACTTTCAATTACTTCCAACAATGTTGTATGCATTAGTATTACGATTATAGTAATTAATTGATATGCTGATCATTAACCAAGAGAGGATTTTATAATGTCAAATTGGTTCAATGTTGCATTTATGACAGCATAATACAGTAATTCGACTTCTTCGTGTATTCTCCTTACACTCCTTTCTTCGATTATTCGCTCTACATGCCCAAACCATCTAAGCGTCCCTGTTTTCATCTTACTCATTACTCTTACTGCGGATGTCCACATTTCTCACACGATCATACATGGTTTTACTACACATACTCCTCGGGGATCTCATTTGTACAGCATTCAATTGTGGATATTTTCTAACTATTATAATAATGAATAATGCTTAGAGATATTGACATTATTTTCTCTCTCAACCATTGGCGTCCACAACTTTTACAACATGGCATTTTACTTCAGCTCCTGTTAAGTCCATAAAATCATTCATTACGGTCTTTTCTGTTCAACAACTACTGCGGTGGCTCCATATAACCTCTAGGAATGGTTCAGAGCCAATTCTTTTCAGCTTTTTTTGAAAAATGGTCTTTGGTATTACAGTAAAGGTCCGACCGGGCACATTCCAAATTACTTCTCAGAATCGCCCAGGCACAAAGGGCCTGGTGGGATGGGTCCTGCAAGGGTCCTGGGACCGCAGGGTCCACAGGTAGTTAGGGCATGTGAACGAGGAATTTTGGCGGGAATCAGCTGTTTTCGAGATGGCGGCGATGGGATTCCGCTCGAGTTTTTCGGGTAAACGTCAAAAAACGCGGGGAATTTTGATTTGGACGTATATTTCTGTTAGGAAGTAACTAATATGGTTGTATTTTATGTAAGGATTTGCTTGTATGACTGTACTTTTTCTGTTTACTTTTGCAGCTGTTCTTCTCTGTTACTTGTTATCTTGTACTTTTAGTTATGCTATATCATAAAATAACTTTAGTTGGATAATTTGTATTGCACCGTTTAAAAATCACTTCAAAGGCGCTTAATAATGACAGTAAATTAAAATAACTCACACTGTATGTTTCTTTGCTTCCATTTCCTTCTAAAAACTACCCTTTATCAATTGTTTTCTAATCCTTATTATGTTAGCGCCATCTTACAATATGTTTTGTAGAATTGAATATGTTGTTGTGTTGGTGTTAAAATATACCTGCAAATATTACAAAAACAATTATTATTGTTGAATGAGCTTAGCAAAAATTTCCATGAAGGTTTTAACAAAATGGAAGAAAAACACTGTTTAACTATTGACCACAGAGCATTTGCTGTCGGTTTCAACTAAATAAGCAGAAGTGAATGTTTCTAGATCGAAAATATGCTGAGATGAGAAAAATGGTTTTTTTTTTTTCAAAATTTCTTCTGTTTCTTTCTTCCCTCGATCTCAAGCTATCGCTGGGGCTCTGATACTTTCGAGTGTATATTTTAAACCCCACAGCCGCCCTTGAAAATTGGTCTCGCCGACATAAAGCGGAGAGGCGCCCATCACATTATAATATTTATTATTATTCTCGCCGCCAAAATCGTTCGAGGCTATAATACATCTCGAGAATGCATTCGCAAATTGTTTGTATTAATTCCACATAGGAAGAGGTTCCCTCAGGGCTTGTCATCTCACATTTGGTTGTCGTGGTAATGAATTATATCTACATATTGTAGAATTATAATTACTTACTATTTTAATTTCTAAAAATCTTTGACATCATTGGAGTGCTTGTACCAGCGATTTTTACCTTGGTTGCTAATCTTTAGTCTGGCAATATCGCTAGTGAAAGACCACCATTTAAAATCAAAGCGTTGCTTGAAATGGCAACATCGGTGTTTAGTCACCAGATCTGAATAGCCAGGTACCCCAGCTATCTCCCCTTCTCATTACGTCCTATATTATAATATATCGTATAAAATAACTATAATATTATTTCATTCCAATTCTCCACACACTTTCTTCATTTTGTAACAATCTCAGGTGAAGTTACGTAATGATATTTTTATGGACATACGTAATAGGCACTAAAACTATGTGATAACGAAAAATATCCTTAACTGTATCTTATTGTACTGTGTATGTCTTAATAAATAAATAAATTATAAACTTAATTATGTTTGGACGAAAGAAACATTGGATTTCAAAAATTTTGCCATTATAATTCGAAAATATTTATGTAAACATTAATAGTGCATGCTTTCAGCTTAAGGCGATGTCATACGTAGTAATGCAAAATCATCTGTTTTTGGTTTGAAAATTTGGTCGCCTAGAAATGTTTCAGGTGCTTTAATTAAATACTGCGAGCAGAATACATCTTGGCCTTTGAAATAATCGAGTATTTTTTAGACAAGTCTTTTTATAAGCCCAGAAAAAAATAGTGTAAAGGCCTATGAAAACTGCTTTAAAGTACAAAATCTCCTACTTACCAACCCATTTTCGGTTATGACTTTATTTTATAATGTGGAAAATTAAATTATTTATAAAATGATCGAAAAAAAATTAAATATTTATGCCTGAACATCCACAAAATTCAATAAAGGGCACTTTTTGGCCATGTTTTTTTCTTGCATAAATCAAAACAGGCGGATAGTGTTAAGCGGGAATTTAAACCTTATCGCCATCTACGCAAGGGTTGTTATTGATAGCGGCTCAATTTAAAATATTACACGACGTAGTGCATCGCCTTAAGGGGGCTGACATATTACGCCATGTATGTATCATGACTTGGCCTGTTTCAGCATATCGCTCGCCATACAATCCCAATGGGAATGTATGGCGAGCGATATGCTGAAGGAGAATATAGCGTGGTCTGTCACAGGATTATCAGCTCGGCATGAATGGCCAAAGCCAACTGCATATCTCGCTATAAAAATCTCCGCGCCGACCATTTAGCTCCATTGTGAATGAGGCTTAAAACATCGTTTAAATTATTATTCAATTACAAGGTCTGTCTTTCTGTAGCCCGTAGCGTGCAAGTTGTTATAATATTATTATAATCCTCTTCAGGTGATGCATTGTGCTTTTTAAATTATACGCAATTTTACTGATTGTTGCAAATAATAGAATTTGCAGATCAAAAGAGCGGCAAAGAAATTGCAAACTTTCAGAGGATGTGCGAAATCAATTGATTGAAAGGGCTGCAAATTGGTGTTCATTATAATTATATATTACTTATTACATGTTTATGTTTGGTTAATAATGGATAATTGTAGGGTATTGAACATTATGAGATTTTCACTTATCAAATAATTTGACAGCTTCTTGTGGCTTCCTTCATTTTCAGTTCAGTTTCAGTTTCAGTTTCAGTGCCGGCAACCCGGGCGTTTATTTAATTTCATGGTTGTTTACATTGCCTTGTTTACATTTTGCCTTGCGGTTATGGTATACTTACACGCCTTTCACAAGTTTTCATTTTTCCCTTTGCCGGCAGTTTCTAATGGCTTTTCCTTATGTATTCTAGTATATCCACAGATATACTAGAATACATAAGATATAATACTCACTTAGCAGACATTACATGGAAACATATCATAGGTACCCAACATGAAGTATCTTATTCCTGTATATTTTTTCATCTCTGTAAATCATGTACTGTTTGTTTCTATTATATAAAATAAAGTGATTAATAGTTTGGTATCTTTCTCTACATATCTCTTCAAAATCATATTTTATTTATAATACTTTCTTTCTTCATATGATTTCTTCATACTCATATGAAGTATTATACTGTCCTGATGAAGCTACGGTTGTAGCGAAACCCGGTCGACATTAAGTATTTACCTATAAGTGATGTTTACAAAGTTATTGTTTAATTTTAAATTATAATACTTTCTCTACGCTCCATTTTTGTAAACACAGTTTATACTAGACCGTATTGAATACATTCTCACCAATCATTAATTTTACAAATACTGTAAACAACAATACCCCACCCCATAAATATTACCTAATTTTTATGCTTCCGATTTTATGTCCGGGTTAAATCTTCCCCATAGGAAAAACTAAACCCTTCCACTCACTTTTCCACAAATGATCATCTAGTCAATCAACACTATGCAAGTGCATTATATAAGCAAAATAAATACAAAACAATACAAGAACAACACGTCAACTCACCAGAGATCAAATGGGAAAATAATTCACCGACTCCAGATATTTTCATATCAGAGGGTTCGGCTCGGTAGAACTTCCAACAGGGCCTATAAATCCTACTGATCCCTCAACATAAATATTTAAAAAATCTTTCGTTATCCTACATGTATTCAAAATGACCGACTTTTGCATCTTTATATATAAATTTTTTGATAGATCTAATACGCCTAAATTTTTAATGAGAGAGCTAGGTATAATGCCAGTAGCCGAAATAACGAATGGTAATATTTTTATAGTCTGAGAATGCCAAATTCTTTTTATTTCATTTCCTAAATCTGTGTATTTTCTTATTTTTTCATTAGCAGATTTTTTAATATTACAGGAATTTGGAATAGCGACATCAATGATATAAGTTATTTTTTTTAATTTTGTCATGTAAAACTATATCGGGTCTATTATGACTAGTCGTTCGGTCTGTTAGTATAGTTTTATCATAATATATTTTATAAAATTCGTTTTACTGCCTTTATAATTTGATTTTTTGTCATTATTTTCTTTCTTGATATTTGATTTAATTGAATGTTATTTCAATACAGTAATTTTATTTATATTCATATTTTGTATCCTAAAAAAAGGAAAATGGGTACCTCTGCTTGGGTACCCAGTCAGGTTAACATCACATAATAATGTTTTATAACAAAACATTGCTAACATATACATTTAAAAAAAAGGTCTTAGTTTGGAGTTTCATTGAATTGTTTTTTTATGTGAATATTTGGTCCGCACAAGAGTCCCAACTACTCCAAGCTTTCCGGAGTCAGAGGGAATATGACTCACTCGAGGAGATGAGATAGGAAGTGCCTAGCTTATCAGATCTGTTCACCAAAAACGGCTAAAGCCAATTTAAGCAACGTTTAAATTCTGAATGGTTGTCTTTTACCAGGGTGATACCGAGATTATTATTAGATATATATGTAAATAGAATTACCGACTAATTAATTAATAACTCTACGCAAAATTTGCCGCTCACAAAAAGAAAACATTGTAAAGTAATAAAACGTAAATCTTATTAAGGAAAAAAAAAAATTAATAATTTAACCCCTGTGACCACAGTCTTATCGGTTATCAGAACAAAATAAGTTTTTTTGTTTATTAATTACGTAGATACATTTATATGGAAAATAACATAAAAGGGAGTACATAAAATTGTACAATAACTAAAAATATTTAAAATGTGTGTACAAGTGCTATTATTGTGCCTTGTCAGTTCGTAATAAGTTCCTAACTAGCAGGTAAAAACCCGTTCCGGCTGCTAGTAGTTTTGTTACAGACTTCACGTTCTGAAATGGTTTTGCATACGGCGCGGTGGCAGAGATGTACCCGAAGGTGGGTTCTTAAGTTTCAACTTAAGGCTATGCCATACGTAGTAATGCAAAATCATGTGTTTTTGGTTTGAAAATTTGGTCGCCTAGAAATGTTTCAGATGCTTTAATTAAATACTGCGAGTAGAATACATCTTGGCCTTTGAAATGATCGAGTATTTTTTAGATAAGTCTTTTTATAAGCCCAGAAAAAAATAATGTAAAGGCCTATGAAAACTATTTTAAAGTTCGAAATCTCCTACTTACGAACCCATTATCGGTTATGATTTTATTGTATAATGTGGAAAATTAAGTTATTTATAAAATGATCGAAAAAAAATTTAAATATTTATGCCTGAACATCCACAAAATAAAATAAAAGGCACTTTTTGGCCACGTTTTTTTCTTGCATAAATCAAAACAGGCGGATGGTGTTAAGCGGGAGTTTAAACCTTATCGCCATCTACGTAAGGGTTGTTATTGATAGCGGCTCAATTTAAAATATTACACGACGTAGTGCATCGCCTTAACAAAAAAATATTTATGCACGTGAAAACTCCAACTCTTCTTTTTAAAATAACAGAGGGCGCAACTTCCGTTTACAACAATCGAAACTATACAGACTTTAAGATAATAATACTATCAGCATCAGACTAGGCAGATTGGTCTGTTCTAAGGAATCAAATGCTCAAGTTATGCTATGTGGATTATTCTGTAGCTCATCGCTAGAGAACATATAATATGGGGTTTACACATACTTATTATAAACAAATAACAGGTACAAGATATACATATATATTTTTTGAATATAATGATGTATCACGTTGCACATTTTTTTGAGAACAACATGCTCGTGTGTAGTCAAAAATATTTTCTTCTTATGCTGCCAGTACACATTGTGCCAACGCACTGAGCCAATGCGTTGGCCCAATGCGTACAGTACCACGTATATTGGCCGCTGCGCCCTTTCACACGGATCTTGGCGCCAACCCGCCAGCGGTGTTCACACGTGTACTAGGGGCTTTAGATCTCTTGTCTAATTGTATTGTCAAACCGCTAAACGTTTTCCCGTACATATCTCCAGGTAGTCACGGTATTTACCTGCGTATTACGTGGTATCTGGTGGCAGCACGCTATCTTTTACCGGACGGTAATTTTTAGCTGTGATTCAGTGATTTAACACCGGAGGTGTGTTCATATTAACTTTACGAACAAAACGATTCAATTATGAAGGCAATTTGATTACAATGCATTACCTAATTGAATGCGTTTGTTTCCGTCTCGTTTTATAAGTAGCATGATGTATTAACTAAGTTGTTTACATTGAATCATTTTTATATACATAATTCTTTTTTTAATTTATTCGTACACACAGACAGAAATTAATAGACGAGAAGATAATGGCGAGGGGTAAAATCAACTGTTGAAGAACGAAGGGGGTAAAGCTGACTGTGATTCGTCAATAAATCAATCTGACAGTAAATAGGCATCTCGCATTATAATATCACCATTTAGTTCTTAAAAGTAAAATCTGCTTTTGAATGAATAGACATTTTTACACGGGAGCGCAAATTACTCGCCACGTTATGAACAAATTTGCGAAGTCCAAATTCGGCAAAAAAATTCTTCTATTTTCAGAGTCGAATATTTCGTTTAAGTATTTAGTTAAGACACTTTTATAAATGTTCATAATTTACTTTATTTTTATTTTTATAGTGAATACCTCACAAGAGTCCCAACTGCTCCCGTCTGGAGCCAGTGAGACTATGGCATCCCCAATTGGGGGATGTTGTGAGGCTGAAGGTAAGTGGGGAAGGGAAAGAGGAAGGTGGGGAAGTACCTGGCTATTCAGATCTAGTCACTAAACACGGCTAAAGCCATTTGGAGCAACGTTTCAATTCTGAATGGTGGTCTTACACCAGGGCGATACTGGTAGTATCTTCCACTCTGGAACGTGCCGCAAATATACTATATATTATTTTAATTAATAAATTGTGAAATAACACAAATTAATCAAATAAAATTTATTTGCGCACGCCGGGTTCGAACCCGCGACCTTCGGAATGGCAGTCCAATGCGTTACCACTGGACTATGCCGGCCGTCAAAGCATTCCCAGCAACCAACCAGCTTTGTGTTTCGCGTCCAGACGTTTTTCGATGTGATAGTATATGTTTCTACAACTGATCCATATTATACGATGTGAATATGCTTAAAATAAAGTAAAATAATGCTTATATATGGAATGTAATACGACAATTGGGTTTATTCTCTTTTTCACATCTATTTTTACAAGTTTTCATAGCACAAGTCAACATTTTGCCGTGTTATTTCGTAAAATGAACCGATGATGCCTCGACCATAGTTCGCACAAGAATGATGTGAATGATTTCAAATTTCACTTGAGGCCATACGCGAGCACAGCCGGCTCCAATGGAACCGGTATGGGGAGTGGGGATAATACGCTTTTAATCACTTAGGGCAGGTCTACTAATATTCATATGTCTATGTTCGTACACAATTGTTGTCAGTGGGTCGGTGTTAGATTTTTCGAAATTTTTATTTTAATTGATACGGCATAGCTGGGGCATCTCACCACCCTCTTTATAGCTTATCGATAGAATTTCGTATATTTTGGATTAGTTTAATAGTCGGTATTCGAACCTATGAATAGTAGGTGTATGTTGATAAGTTTTCTAACTATTTGTATTTATTTGTTTATTTATTGATATACGTTATCCTACGGATACGCTATCAAGAGGATTGTGAAATATCCCCTCAGAAACCAACAGCCCGAAGCCTGTGAGACAATTATATGGTTTCACCATTTTGCGGAATGTTTTAAGGCTGAAGGAAGAAAAGGAGAATATTGGAAATTACGTACCAAGTTTTACCAAACATAGCTCAAGCCATTTCAGGCAACTTTTCGCTTCCTTAATTATAATAATAATTCGTTATCTTCTTCTCGTGCAAGATACTCTTTTGGCGAAAGATCGCAGTTCAGAATCGAAACCTTGCTTAAAATGACTATAACATTGTTTAGTAAATAGTTTTAAATTTCTAGATGCCTTAAATCAACCTTCCTCTCCCACATCTCCTTTCGCTTCTAATTGTGCTGCATCGTACAAAATGTAAAAATAAAATAATCTGACCTCAAAGATTTAATAACATTACTATATATTTTTCCTCCTTTACATAATCCGAGTTTCTTCAAGACCCGCATTAATAAATTCCTTTCCGTTCAGGCATAAATACATTTTATTTTTTTTCGATCATTTTATAAATACCTTAATTTGCCACATTTTACAATAAAATCATAACCGAAAATGGGTTCGTAAGTAGGAGATTTTGAACTTTAAAGCAGTTTTCATAGGCCTTTGCATTATTTTTTTCTGGGCTTATAAAAAGACTTATCTAAAAAATACTCGATTATTTCAAAGGTCAAGATGTATTCTACTCGCAGTATTTAATTAAAGCGTCTGAAACATTTCTAGGCGACCAAATTTTCAAACCAAAAACACATGATTTTGCATTACTATGTATGGCATCGCCTTAACCCGCCTCGCAACGCTCCCCACCCGGGTGGCGATATAGATCCCCTCCCTTTCGACTGTACAGACAGGGGAGCTCTTGTGAGGTATTTTTTTTTATAATTACACGATCTTTCCCGTATTTGATCTTCCAGTTCGTCTTCTGATTATTTACAAAACTTTTGAACTATTAATTTGAATATGTTGTGATTTTAAATCGTGGGACTTTTTATTCTCACATACAGATTGCCAATTATGTTAATTTTATCACGTCTAAGGATCTTGCGTGAAATTAATCCAATATTAAATTTTATTTTATGTGTTTGTTAATGTGGATTAGTTTGTTCGAGATTGGTCAAATTCAGATAAATATAAAACATACTATCTTCCTGCCAAGAAAAAAACGTTCGTTGTGCTGTTTATTTATAATTTTATGAAATTTATTTTATACGTTATTTACAAGGTTAAGTGGTTAATATAATACTCTTGTTACAAATCTTTTTCCTTCAACTACTTTTCTAAATTACTACCTTTTTGTATGGAACAAGCAATACACATCGTGTCATAATTTTCGATATATCAATTGATATTCAAAGCCTTAATCCATGATGGAAATGACATAGCGAGCAGAAAACAGTATCGTTTACATGTACTTTCCAGGGTTCCTAGCAAGGTCGATCGATAAAGGTTTTATCGATAAAATCGGTAATTTGTCATCGTTCTCGAGCACGACTACAGATCGATAACGTACAAACAAGAGTTCGCGTCGAATAAATTAAGAACACTTAGTCGTCGTGAACTGTTGTTGTTTTTCATGCTCCGAAAAGTGTCAGGTTCCTGACATTTTCGATCAAATCTTTATCAAATAATTAAAAGCAATAATTAGTCATCCGAAATACTAATACAAATTGAAATATCTCCCGAATAAAAATAAATGCCGCCAACGGGAATTGAACCCATGCCTTCTGATGTCCGGTCAGGTGCTCTGTATCCACTGAGCTATGTCGGCTTATTTCCAACCTGCCAAATGATTCAATATGTTCTAGTACCTCAATCAACAATTACTGCTTATTATATTTTTTCACCTGTAAACAACCAACTTTATTTTTGTAGGAAAGGCTTTGTTAGTGCTAAATTTCTCACTAGATGGCGTCGAGACATATGATATCTTCATTTATTGGTGAAATATTTTTGACTTGTCAAATATTATTATTTTTTTTTAATGATAAACTAACGTTTATAAGACAAGGTTTTATGCGTAGCATAAGGATAACAAATAATTAAAAGCAATAATTAGTCATCCGAAATACTAATACAAATTGAAAATATCTCCCGAGTAAAAATAAAAATAAATCTTTATCGGTCGACTGTGCTATTCACCCTGGTAGAAAATACTGTGCAAATTTCATGACGCTCTACGTTGTTTTTTCAAGTTTTTGCATCTTCAAACGCCAGTCAAGCTTTTGAGACGTTACAAAAAATCTATCGACGGTTTGAATACTTTGTTTTTCTCCTGCAAATATCAAATGGTTGATAATTGATATTCCGTAGTAACCCGATAGCCGATAACACACACACCTAGGCGTATAAAACCATAAATAAATATACATAACAACCACAAAAACTAGCGTTTGAAGACGCATAAATTGAAGAACGTAATTTCGACCACATCACAGGTAGTCTTGCAGATTGCCGACAAATTGAAAAAATTCTAACACTTGTATTATTGCCATGGCTAGAACAAATCACGCTGGGGTATTTACTGTGGTTAAGCGTTAGGTGTTGCCAATAATGTATTGAACCCTCGAGTGTGTGTACTAACTGGTCTCGTATGATTTTCTACTACGCATAATTTGAATTGAACATGAATGTGGAATGAACAATCTATCTCTATTCATTGTCCTTTGATAATCCATTCAAACCCACGCAAAACGTTACAAAGCTTATCGACCATTTGGTTTTTCCTGTCTAGTGGCTTGCCAGTTAGAACATGCAGTCAATATTATCACACCTTAACAATTACTTTTATTATATATTGGTTATATGTGGGCCGAAGTTTAAGACCTCTGACATTCGACCCCTTAAGTAAGAGGCGGGTAAGTCTACAGTCGAATCTTCCATCTATTATTTATAATAAAAAAACCTAGTTGATTATAAATGTATATAGTTTTAGGATGCAGCGGAGCGTTAAAAGTGTGCAACTAATATCAAAATAATAAAATATTTTTTGTAATGGTTTTAAGGCCCCGTAGTAAGCGTTCAAAGATGGTTTGAAAGGGAGATATGTAAATACGAATGTTGGAGGGAGCGCGCTAATATTAAAAAAAAACGATAATAACTAAGCGAAAATATTTAATAAAACACGACTCATTTGAAATAGAGCAAAAATCTCTCAACAAAATTCTTTAGTTTCATTTAAACATACACTCAATTTTTTTGTCACGCTATGACATATTAAATAACAGAACAAAACGTGTTTTTAATAATTTTCGGAGCTTACTTTGCGATTTTTTTCTATCGAGAGAATTTCTTGACTTTAAAATTTTAAAACATAACTTGCAAAAGAGTATTTTCATAAAATTATTAAATTTACGCCTTAATTGTACGTTTTACCTTAATAATGGTATAGCTATAATACTACATATTTGTTTAAAATTATTTTTTATCAACTATACTAACTCGACTTAGTGGTTGATCTAATGGCTCCACCAGGTTGTCCACTAAAAGCTTCGCTTAAAGCAAAGCTTGGTAGAAAAGTTAAGTTTGGTGGGTGACCTTGAGCTTGGATTGTGAGTTGAGAGATGAGCTTGGTGGGTGATCTAAAGGTTAGCTTGGTTTGCGACCTGCAATCTGAGTTTATATCTTATTCTTTCGTATCTATTATTTTCTACTATTTGTCATATATTTTTGTTCTATTGCTCTTTTTGAAAAGTTTCTGGGGAAATTTTACATTAAACTTTATTTTCCTATGTTTCTCCGTCTTTTTCACACGAGTCTTTGCTATAGGTGTAACAAGATGTTTATCTTGTTTTTTTTTTAAGTGAAACTTCTTTAGGCGCGTAATGGATTTTCGGGGACGGAGTAAAACCGAGTCAGGATCGACACGAAAATGCGGGTACCCCCACCACCGCTCACCGTTCACTGTCCCTCTCTCACCATATGCGCTTGTTGAGGTGGGGGAGCCGCTCACGAACGTTCTCTCTCTTCTCTTCTTTCCTCTCTCTCAGACACCAGCGAACTGCGCCACGCCAAGCATCAGCTGCTTGGTTAGTATACTGCGTCGTGAGTGTAATACGAGTGAAATACGTAATTGATTGTGGTTCATACGGTTTGGTACAGAATTTCAGTGTTAAAAATGAGTAGTGACGAGATAGAGGTGATGAACACATCAGTGGCACAAGAGGAAATATCCTATCAAATCCATGCTTCGTCGTTGAATTATTTAACCTCTAATTTTCAAACTAACCTAAGAGAGAAAATAGAGATGATGAAATGAAAATAGAGAGAGAGGAATACTAGAAGTTTCACTTCTGTCTTGCGTAGGCTTGACACACCCACTTTTTTATCATTTTAAGATTAATAAAGACATTAAAAAATATGTATGTATGGTGACCTTAAAACTTATTTGGTGGTGACTTCAGTCAAATCATAATAAATATCAAGACCGTGTGGAATTGTCCCATATATCGAAAAATTGACATTTTGACTGGTTTCTTTGTTTTGGACAACCGTTGACCAATTTTGTACGTTTCTGTAATATGTTGACCTTAGAACATAGATTTATATTCTACATTCCGTATTGACCACTTATAATATATAAATATATATACATAACCTTAACGTCTCTTTCGGCATCTGCTAAAGCCCAGCCTTACCGTGAAGATTCAAGGTTGTTAATTTGAGCGAATCACGACTGTGAAATGTTTAAAAATGATCACGGCAGGTTCATTAGCCACGATCGATCGTTTTGTAACAATAAAAATAATAATGGCTGTTCAAACACATCAAATCTGCATTCATCTCTGTAATCTTAAACTTCTTAATTTAATTCCCAGCAGTAGGGCAGCACGTGCGAAATCCAAATAACTGCCTATATATTTATTTTTTTACATACATAGTTAGGTAAGTACTACAAATTGTATACTATTATATTATTGTGTACTGTGAATCTAGGTGTATGGAATGTTTCACAATATATATTCTTATTATGGAATTTACGGAAAATATATCGACCGAATCTTGGATCGAAGAATTTAAGCTTAGAATTTGTTTAAAAATGCTTTAATTCATATTAATAAACAAATGTGATAAGGCATTCGAGGTTTGTTGTTGATCGGAAGCATTTTTCCTAAAGTATGTGTTTGTATTCGGGTTTTTCATTGCAAATTTGTCGTATCATTGAGTTTTTAGTTTCGAATTCTCTTAAGCCGGACTCACACCTGATCTATTTCATAGAATCTATGCAATATTTCAGTGAGAACAGGCTTTTCTATGGAATGGAAACCCAAAGTTGAATGGACATCAACTTGTTCTACAGGTCTGAGCGCAGCGTAACAAAATGTTTTAGGAATGTCTCCAGAATTGCCGAATGTGGTTAATTTCCTTGTTCCCACTCGTCCCTGTGTCTCATTAATTGTGAAGCACTATAGAAGTAAACAATTGTGAGCAAAATTCCTGCTTGATTCGATTATGTAATTTGATGCATGTGCCTTATTTTGTTTATGCATAAGCTGTTGGATTTACATTAAATCGGTCCTAATGTAAATTCTGCCAGAAGGACGGGAGTATTTCCGCTTTGCAATAAAATCCAAATAAATGGAATATTTCTGAACGTATCTGAAAACTGAAAACTGTTTTTGAATGGTGATAAAATATGCTTTCAAATGTTAATATTAGAAATAAACATATATTTTTGAAACATTAAAATTTTGATGAAACTAAACTTTTTGTAACTTAAATTACTGATAACGAAAAAAGTATATAAAAACTCACTTATTTTATTAGACAAATGTATTATAAACGCTAACGTCACCTCACTATTTTTTCGTTTCATATAAAAATAAATAATATAAAATTCATGACGTTTCATAAGTTTTTTTTTTCAAATTGCTGTTGGAACCTTTGGTTTCATAAAGATGCACATTTTATTTATTCTGTGGTTAACTTCTAGATTTGAATATAAAGCGTGATGTTTTCTCTTTCTAACGCCGTTTAGATCATATTTCTCGCCACAATAGTAAGGGAGACACATCGATTTTTATGAGACCATATACGAATATTTCCCAAAGGCGAACAAATGACTTAATTTTGCGTTTTATGAATATGATTTCGCGGCCCCCTTTTCCCGCCGCCCGTGTGCATCACACACATTGCGCGAATGAATGCGGCGCCCCTGTTTTAAATCGTTTCAATGGTAATAGTATAAGTATGATATTGTCAACTTATGTGTGGTCTTCCGTATCACCTCGATATTAAGTTGCACCGCCTGATCGTAAGTATTACACGCATAGGTTGTTGTTCAATCGGCGTCAGTATCAAATGTCTCGAGATAAATTTAACACACGATAAGTTAGTCATTCATAACATCATAACAGCGATAGAACATTTTCCAGTCGAAAGAGAACAACATGTGGCTGAAAGAAACACATGTGATATTTTATCATGTTGCCAGTTTTTTAAAATGTTATGTTCTCATGCTCTCCTATTATCAAAACAGATGAACTTCAGATAAAAAAAATTCAAATTTTGTCTTATTGTAGTAACACCAGGTTTTGTCCGAATTTTTACACATTTTTTCCGAAATATTGTTTTAATTGAATAATAGAAACGAAGCATATTGCGTCTCGTCTTATTTTTGACGAGAAAATGAAGATGACCCAAACTGACCTGACTCAAAAATTTAGGATAGGGATATTTCATAACCACCGTGAGTTGTAACAAAGCGAACTGTTTTCCTTCTATCTTCTATCTAATTGTAGTGTTCCCGCTGTTTTCTCTCACTCTTTCTCATAAACAATGCGTGTAATAGAAAGAGAGGTTATTACGGAGATAATAATTATAATGATACTTTTGGATTACTTGTATAGCGCCGTTTTTTTTTATGAAAAATGACCTCAAAGGCGCTGTACAAAGATGTATATATATATATATGTCTTAATGCTTAATTATAATCTTTAATGCTCAATCTTATTACTAACTATATGCTAGACAAACCATTAAATTAACTTATGGCTAACAGATTGCATCCACCGGTTCGTTGATCACTAATACAAAACTGTATTACGTACAATGCATTTGACCAATGAACGCGATGCTGCGTTAAAATGTACGTAAAATTACTATTTATTTATATTATGTTCATGCAGATAATATACAGGACCATACTTACCTGGCAGGTCACTTCAGATTAATGCTGTTTATTTATATTATGTTCATGCAGATAATATACAGGACCATATTTACCTGGCAGGTCACTTCAGATTAATGCTGTTTATTTATATTATGTTCATGCAGATAATATACAGGACCATACTTACCTGGCAGGTCACTTCAGATTAATGCTGTTTATTAAGTTATCGGGGGTGTGCACGTAAGTTAATAAATATAACAAGACGATCAGACGAGTCACGAGCGTGAAGACCTCCCAATTCCTTCGAGACTAAACCTGCTTTCATGCAGCTTTGGTTTTTTGCCAGAATTAAACGGTGGAATGCCTAGTTATATATTGTATAGTCTGCCTCAGTGACTCTTTCTCTCGGAATCTGGGTACAAGAACACATAACTAATCTGCTGTTCCCTCTATTCTGTTTCCCTGGAAGAATATAAAAAAAAATCTCCTCAGACTCTTACCATGTTGAGCTTGTGAATTTCGGAAGTATGAAGTATGTACGGAAGCAGGTCATCATCCATCAAATTACTGGATCCGAATGCAAGGCTGATGAGATTAAGAAAGGAACGCTTATATGATTTGGTCACGTAGAGCTGACGAACGAAGAAAGGAGTGTAAGGTGTATCTATAATATTATATTTGAGACGCGAAATTAAATGATAGAAGATGTCGCACACTGCCGATAAACACGTAGTACGATATAGTGAATCAATCATGTACTTGAGTACGACTATGTCAAGAGAATAACAGAATAGTACCTATGTATGGGACCATAGTATGAATCAAGGAGTGTTTTGTACAGTGAGAAAGTTGTGTGGCGGTCTATCCCTGCGAGGAAACGGAATGATGGTTAGTTAGTTATGTCCAGTTCTCTGAATGCCCTTGAAAACCTTTTGTTTTTCGTTGAACTGAGCCATCTCATGACCAATCCACTTGTTGGTGTCTGTGACGAAAGAAACCGGTCATGCTCAGCTGGAATGTGTATTAATATCCAATCTCGCAATTCTTATACAGATGTTTACTTATTGCAACTGTTCTTATCTTGACGTTTAGGTAGTTACTGCACTTGTTGATTTCATTATCTTCTTGTGTCCCTTCTTATATTCGTTTTTTCTGACTTGTTCAGTCTTTCTTATTGCGATTTTTTCTTATTGTAGTCGGTCTTATGAAGGTGTTCTTACTGAAGTTCTTGATTTTATTGTGATGCTTACTGGCAGTTCTCGTTCTTGTATTCGTGCCAATTAATTTGTTTCAGCCGTTTTCATTGTAACGATTATTTGTTGCAGTAATTCCCACAATTCCTCTTGTCATTTTCTATTTACTACAGTCGTTTTATAACATTTATATTTTACTTCTTAACGTCGTTCTTGTGGCGATATTTACTCCCTGCAGTAATTCTCAAAAAGATGGTATCACTTTTTCTTTTATCGACATGTGCTTACTATAGAGATTGCAGTTTTTAAATGTTTAATTGTTGCTGTTTAGTTTTAATAAATATGTTTTCTTGTTGAAATCGTTATTATAAAGATGTTTACATGCTGCATTCGTTCCCATAGTGATGTTCCATCGTTCATATTCTTCGGCTTATTGTTGAAATGCTTTTCATGATAACGGTTACTTGTTGAAGTCATTCTTATGCAAATTTTTACTTGTTACAGTCATTATAATGCTCATATTTACTAGCTGCAGTCCTCCTTGTAACGACGTTAACTTCTTGTAGTGATTATTAGATATATTGACGTTTACTTGCTACAGTCGTTCTTATGTTGTTTTTTTTTACTTGTTGCAGTCGTTCCGGCTATGACAGCGAGAGCAGCGAGGATCTATCTGACGACTCTGCGGCCACAGATGAGGCAATCTCCGCCAAAGGAGGGGCAAGCGCCAAGTTCATCAACAAAGGAAGATGGAGCAAAGAAGAGGTAAGAAACCACATCAAACAACAATCATGCCAACAAATCTGCAGTGAAACTTCCTACTTTCAACATATTTGAAAGCAATTCTAAATGAACTTGCAAATATGAACCATCCCTGCTGAATCAACAGAATCTCATCCAGGCCAAAGTATTTTTGTAAACGAGTACTTTTACGTTTTCTTCCCTTGCGTTAAATTTTCGGACAGTCTTGCTGTATCTATCGCCAGGACAAATAAGGTCGTACTGTCCTAGATGTGCCTATGACGGCTCAATACCTCAAAATTAAAACAGTGGGTCTGGAAACCGTAAAAACCTTAAATCACATTAAATTTAGTTTAATATTTGGAACTGATTCGTAATCGCCACTGAATCAATTAATTCGATTCATTAGGAGTAGTTAATATGTAGTGCCACGTTGAATCCGCCAAGAACTCTTTTTGGGGCTCCGGCATTTTGTAAAATGATTTTAACCAATACAATTAAAATATTATCAATCTCACATTTGTTTCGTCGGAAGTCCCATAAAAATCTGGATCTTCAGTTTTCCCTGGGCTAAACGGGTACCTACGCAATTTAGTCCTTGCGCAAAGCAAAAATATATCTTCCCATTGCCCTTGCGTGACATTCATACTCCTTTTCCCATTACCAACAATGGATTTCTCCCCTATTATCTGTGAATGGTATAAATAATCATTCATAGCTTTCAAAATTTTAGAGTTGTTAATCATAAACCAAAAAAGGGTGACATGTCGGAACTTTGAGACAATGATCAATGGAGCATTTTCAGAAATGAGGGATGCTGTTAAAAACAAGTGAATTTTTAAAAGTTTAATTTTCTGATTCTGGCAGTTTCACGTCTCAGTGTGACAGTTGTTGCTCAGGGTTAGTATACCCAGTGTTGTACGCCATTGTGTGTGACTATCTCATCCTGTCTTCCGTTAATAGAGTTCTGTTCAACCATCCAACTTTCAAAGTCTTCATCACAGACATAGGAATTAATAGACGAGAAGATAAAGGCGAGGGGTAAAATCAACTGTTGAAGACCGAAGGGAGTGAAGCTGACTGTGATTCGTCAATAAATCAATCTGACAGTAAATAGGCATCTCGCATTATAATATCACCATTTACTTCTTAAAAGTAAAATCTGCTTTGAATGAATAGACATTTTTACATGGGAGCGCAAATTACTCGCCACGTTATGAACAAATTTGCGAAGTCCAAATTCGGCAAAGTAAGGCAGCTTCTATATTCATAGTCGTAGTTAGTTTCAGAGTATTTAGTTAAGACACTTTTATAAATGTTCATAATTTACTTCCCAGCAACCAACCAGCTTTGTGTTTCGCGTCCAGACGTTTCTCGATGTGATAGTAACAACTGATTCATATTATACGATGTGAATATGCTTAAAATAAAATAAAATAATGCTTATATATGGAATGTAATACGACAATTGGGTTTATTCTCTTTTTTCGCATCTATTTTTACCAGTTTTCATAGTACAAGTAAACATTTTGCCGTGTTATTACGTAAAATGAACCGATGATGCCTCGACCATAGTTCGCACAAGAATGATGACGTCACGTTTTCAAATTTCACTTGAGGCCGTAGCGAGCCCAGCCGGCTCAATGGAACCGGTATGGGGAGTGGGGATAATACGCTTTTAATCACTTAGGGCAGGTCTACTAATATTCATATGTCTATGGTCTTCATCTTCATCTAGCTCTCGGTCTCTCGCGACGTAAAAAGTTATGAAATTTGTTCCGCATCACTCCTAATAACCAGCGCTCTTCTATTTAGTTTCCTTTCACCTTCTTTTATACAAACCGTTGATTATTTTTGCAGCTCCTCTTTACAACATATAATATCTGGTAGTTAGATTACATCCTTGTAAGTAGTTGTACATCCCATCTGACGTAGTTAGGTTTAATTACACATCGGCTTCGCTTACTAACATTTAAAGGAGCCGCCGTTCTATAAACTCTAGACAAAGTAGGGTACCCTAATTATTCAATAAGCTTTTGCTAAATATTTTTTTTATTGAATTTCTCAACGAGACTCCGCAGTAATGTTACGTGTGATCGTTTGCCGACAGTGAATTAGAAAACGCTATATGTACGTAGATACAATCTTTTAGTAATATTATAATAGTTTTACTAACCGGTTTCGTCCGTGATTTGAATTATTTTGTTTTTTAATTATATGTTTCCTCGTCTGGTGTAACCAGAATTAAAAAAACCAATTATTATTTTTTAAATTTTTTTTATTAGTAAAAAAGATGCACGAATTACATTACACAATATAGTACAGATATTAATTACATAATATAATATAAGTATTTGATGTACCCCCATAAATAAGCAGGGCTTGTGTGTATGGGGGTGTTGTTATATTGGTTTATATTTGATATGATTCAGTTCAATTAATCATTTACAAAAATATATTTATTTATTTCGTTTTAACGCCCATAGGGCTTTTACATACAATGCAATTATTTTTTTTAAATACAATAACATTAAAGAGTTTACATAATATATGAGAATATACAGATTACATAAAATATAAGATTTAACAATGCATAGGTTAACAAAATATAGGTAACATGAAACAAGAGTTTACGAAACGTAGGTAACATGAAGTTTAAGTAAATGAAATAAAAATATATGATCTGCCGATATCCTCCAAATCAATTGAACGAAAAGGGATGAAATTGTTGTTCACTTTATTCATATATATTCATTCATCATTTACAAAAAATGTGAAGCAAACGTAGTTTGGCGATTTGTGTTTTGTTAGCTTATTGAATATTTTATATCTCCATAGCTCTAAAACTAGCTTCTAAACCGAATATTTTATAATATTGTTTATCACTTGCTCGCCGTGATTTATGAATGGTCAGTCGGTAGGCCGGTTTCCATGGTCACTATGGTCGGCCATGGTAAAATATTGTATATTGTACTCGGTATCGTTTTGTCGAATTCGCTCAAGTCCCAAGTCCCAAAACACACAACCCAAAAAACCGGTTGTATTCAACAGGAAAGATTATTACCTATACATTCTGAATACGCGTACTAATTCAGCTAAAACCGCATGTGTTTTTCTACTTCATTTATCGTTCAAGCCTTGTTGGATACTCATTTTGTTAGTGTTCAATGCCAGAGGTATAGTTATATAATTTTATTAAATAGTTTTATGACAACCAGATTTACCCTAGTTTCAACACTATTTTTTTTTTTAAATTTCTTATTTCAAAGCTCCATAGCTCATGATGAAGGCGACGTTACGATCTGAACATAGTTGCATCGATTTAGACATGGTTGAAGAAATAAGCTGTGACGAATATTCATGATGCCAGAGCTCACTGTTTGAGCTTTTTTAGTGGCACACACAAAACAGACATTTGAAGAATAAAGTTATTTTTTACATGTCTCCAATGTCATATTTGGTGATGCTGTGTGGAGGGTCTTTTTAAGGAAAGGAAGGAGAGTAAGTTCTGGGAAGAAAAAAAGGTATGAGAGGGGTAGGAATTTAGGGGTGAGTGTGTCCAGGAGTGACGGACTTATGAATCCATCCCTCCCACTACAGGGCGATGGTTTGTGAGAGTCCAGCTGGAGAAGTAAACGGGTCTGCCTCAACCAACCTCTCAAGATCCGGCTCGCCACGCAGTAGGTTAATAAAGCCGGCAGCTTTAAGTTACATTAAGGGTATCTAAATTACTTATAAAATAAAGCTTAATTACATAAGCCATTAGGACGCTGAATCCCTCCTAGGTTTTAAAGATCGTTAAATTCCTGAAGGCTGACGAGGGAACCTGATTTGAAACAACTACGTCATTAGGTCTCCAGAAAAGGATTAAGAAATTCTTGGATTCCGAGATGTTCTGAAGGCATTGAATCTGTTATGTTTTATATATTTTTCTGGACGGTGTGGAAACCCGGACACAAAGGACGGGTTGTTTCACGGAATTTGATCAATTCATCAAATTCCCAAGTGAAAGTCGTATTCGAGTTCTGTTGCTATCCAAGTACTGTAGAACAATCGGTAGTTCATATTCTATGAAACAACCCGCCTTTAACCAAGAATTGTTTGAAAAAAGAAAGCTTTTTAACCCTTTTATTCCATGTGTATATTTCAGATTGTTTTCCTCACTATCTAGAGCAAATACAAATTTTCGGTTTTTCAATTGCCGATATCACTGGCTTTGTGGGTTATTTTAGCTACTAGTTCAGGCGGCAGCTAGTTTTATATTTTGAAAGGTGATTTTTGCGTTTAATCTCAACCGATTTGTTCTCCTATTGTTTTGTGATGTAAGTTTTGAAGGTTGTTTTACAATGCTTGATTTTTACGCATTTTTTAATTTAATAAAATCTGTATGTGAAATACGCCCTCTGAGACCTAATGAAATTAGCAACAACTTCTAAACTGTTAAAAAAACGCAAAATTATTTCAAATAACTATCAATTTTCAAATATGTTTTACAACTTCCAGTTTTAATTCAGATCTGATAGGGTTAAATGTGGATGCATTTATTACAATTAATAATTGGGACTTAACACAAATTAATCAAATGAAATTTACTTGCGCACTCCGGGATTTGAACCCGCGACCTTCGGCTTGCTAGTTGAGTACCTTACCCCTCGACCACGGAAGCCGTGGTTTTACATCTTACATTCTGTCACTAAATAAATTAGGCTTTTATTTCATCCAAATACTCAAAATATAGCTCCTAGACTTTTCAATGCGAATTCCGAAGTTGTTGATTCGTCATCGCGTGTATTTTTAGCTTTTGAAAGGTAACGAGCATCAGCCCCTCCGCAATGATAAGTAAGTATTGTCTCGTTCCCGCTGAAAGTGATAAACCACATTAAGCCGGGCTGACCGTGACAAACTGGTTTCCTTCACGTGGTCCACGGTCCACGGTTCGAACCAATCTGTACTCTGCACTGCCTTTACATTATTAGTATTCGATTAAAAGCTTCGACTCCGAACAGCTGACATGGTTGAGTCAATAACTGGCCAAATACGTACGTGCTTAAATACTTTGGTCATGAAAAGACATTAAAGAGTGTAAAAGTTATAGGCAAACTATTGATAGATACACTCCTCTTCCATTCACAAGCAAATGCTTCTGATGGAAGAGCCTAGAGACCTAAGATCTAGAGCCTAATCCTACCTAACCTCTCATTCTTTCTCATTATTCTCATAAACGAAGTTAACTTGAATTAAAAAAATAAGATACAAACCAGATCATATATTACTTTTACAGCGGTGAACCATTTAATTTTTTTACAATCTATTAACGAAATTGTCAAATTTGAATCTCGAATAAATGTTGAATGCTTTTTTTTGGATTTAAAGATTCGACTACAACCTGGCAATAGCTTTTACAGATTGATATCCCTACTTATCTTTGCAATTGGTGAGTGTCTCTAATTTAGTAGATCTTTTGGACACGAATCTATGGATTTAAAATGTGTTTTTGTAAAGATAAGTGCGACAAGCTGTACAACAATACGTACGTGCTAAAATACTGTATCTATGAAAAGACAACGATGGCTGTTAAAGCAGTGACGTAAACAATTTAGGTTTCGACAATCCACCGACAAAAATATTAAAAATAATTCTTAGAAGTCTTTTTGTGGGCCTTTTAGTCGGCGCGGCGCTTTCGTTAGGATCATATTGTTAGTTTCACTTATCTCTAACTTTTTCATTTCTGAGCACCCTTTTCGAATGAATAAAGCCATTCTGAGAAGGAAATACGTTTTTAAGATAGTTTCTCCGTTATTTATCGTTAAATTATATGGCCCTATAAAATGTAGTTTCGCTTTGAAAATGCGTGCAGAATAATCGTAAAAACATGCAGAAACCCCAAAGATTGTGCAATCTCTAACTAGAACACTGAAATAGCGATTTCATAAATTTTTAAGGAGAAACAATATAGTGTTTTGCATCAGTCGCCCAAAATTACAAGGCATTTCATAAAATCGACAGCTTCTTTGCCTAGCAAAACTAACTTTCAGTGTAACACATAATCCAAATAAATACTCATCATTAACTAGCTGTACCCCGCCACGCGTTACTATGGCTCAGTCTGTCTGTGCAGATAAAGATACAATACCGCGTGTTGCTTTAACGTCCAATGTTTAATACCTGCCACATGTGATATCTATATAATATATAACAATCGCGTATTCAAATGCAACTTTGTGTCAACATTTCAAAGAATTCGATGAATTACTTTCGGAGATATAAGATTTTGAATAAACGAACATTAACATTTTTATTTATAATAGATAGAACATAGATGATTCAAAAGAAATTTGGCCAGCCAACTCGTTATGTCCTCAGCATTTCACAAAAAAACCTTTTGACTCGTAGATTACCTTCATTTTTTTGATAATATTTTTCTTACTCCAGATAAACCTTTATATATTATTATTGATTTATGAACAGTTTGAACTATAATGAAATTATTTAATACCTTTTATCTTGTTCCCAAATCTCCATTGCCTATTTGCAGGACATAGATTCGTGTAGGCCTCTCCTCCCAGCATCAACACCAACAAAGGATTCGACTAGTCACGATCGTATTTTTTTATCCCACAGCCATCCCCTCGAATCTAACCCTTTCTCGGGGCCAATGAAGAATAATAATATCTAATGTAATAAATTATTACGTTACCTGCGTTTGGTTTTAGTTCTCAGGTAGGGGTACACCCTGGGATTGGATGCACCGAATGCATTCACCCCAAATCTAATTTGAAATAGGGCTAGAACCTGTTCCTGAAATGCTAGGAGCATAGTCATTATAATGCCTTTGGATTATAATCTTCTTCTACCTATACCTTTCCTGTGTATTCGTTTTAGGATCGTAGGTAACTAACTCTACATACAAAAAATTGGGATTTGAATATGGTCGGCACACAGCTTTGTTTTGGTATTTTTTTCGTCGATATATTACTTAGGTACCTAGACACTACTACGACTGGTTTTGATTTTAAATAGGTTGTTGTTCATTATCCATTTTGTAGTCTCGGTATTTTCTAATAGTAATGGGGGGCCAGGTTTATATCAAAAGGTAGTCGGATACAGATGTGAAATATTAACTCAAGGCGCTTCTTATAAGCCAGATTTTAGTTTGATTTTTATTTAAATAATCAAGTATAATGAATTTTGGTACGCACTGGAATTAAGGTTTTCTATTGTCTTGTCTCTTTATAAATATGACCATTTTAAGAGATTTTGTGTTTCGCTCTGAATCTTAATCAGTTTTAGTTCATAACGTACCTAGTCTATTCCAAGTTTTATGGCCTGATGCTCCGAAAATGCGATTTCCCAACTTAACTTTCCGATAGCTGATGACTCTGTTGATCCAAGTCGTGAATTGGTGTTTTCGGGAATGTCTTGTTCGCATAAAAAAGGCGGAGGCATTCTGTTAAATGATTTAAATACCATTGACCAATACATGAACTGGATTATTTAACAACAGTGAAGATTACACCTACGATGGTCTAACTCTAAAAATATATTGTGAATATTTGGTAAATTAAGATAAATGATAAATGCGCTGGTAATTCGTTTATTGGATTTCCACAAACGTGAATACTTTCTTTCTGTCGTTCGTTTCTCTCCCTAAAAGAATAACCGGTATCTTTGAAGTTTAAACTGAGCACACAGGTTCAAGTTTTGGCAAGTATTTCCAATTCTTCAATAGTATTTGTTCTATATTCAGTGAACATGATTTTACCATTTATCAACTCGACATAAGCATACAGTATCCCGTTTATCACGTCCCATTTGGTTGTGTTATCTTCCGAACACAACGTTTTATAATTCCTCCAACCTTGTCAAGGACATTATTGCATATTTGGTTTTTTTCTGCTCCCACTAAATCACTTGCTGAAATTAGTTTTTTAATTGTATTTTTTTCTTATTTTATGGAACAACTCTTCTGTATTGGATCATTCTTATAAAGCAGACTTACTGTTTTTTAGTATAATTCCCAGCCAAGAGAACCTTTTTGGACTACTCAATTTTGGTATTCGCCTTCTCACGTAAGCCAGACATGCTAGGAATGGGTCGGAATAGGTCTTGAATCTTGAAGACACCTGTGTTGAGAGAGGAAACACAACATCCATCAAATCATTACACCGCCGATCTAGTTCTTCTAAGCTTTGTATTTCCACCTGACGTCTATATTCTGAAGACAATCCATCCGTTGGGACAGGCGAATTTATCAAACAGACTTGCGGTTTTTTCAGATATATTATAGGCATTGATTGTAGGGGCTTCCGACCATGGGGCCAAGTCATAACCGCTAGATGGTTTTTGTCTAGCACGGCCATATTCGCAGCTAAGCATTTCTATGACGTTGAAGAGCTGAATAAACTAAGTATCTTTTATTTAATAAAATCGGTCATTTCCGATTTACGGGCGTATACATAGATGGCGATAGTCGACTAATCACCGATAATGTTGATAGAACCTTTATGATGTTAATATTGATGGGGTCAATTGTTGTGTAGGTACTATCAGTGGCATGCGAAAGAGCCTATGTCTATTACTTGTTTCTTGTAAATCTATAACTCGTTAATAATAGGTAAATAATTGGTTAATTCGTTTAACTTCTTTTTTTTCCTCTATATTCAGTCAACCCTTTCTAGTTTTATCAACGTAACAAAATACAATAGTGTCACCTATTGTATGTTCATTTGATGTTGTTGTCTTTAGTATTTTTAAACACTTACTTCTTCTACCTTTTTGTTATTGCTACTTCTGGTTTATATATCTTTCTTTTTAACCATTTCTCATTTTCTGTAACCTTTGTGTATGCTATATTTGTAATCTTCTCTGTAATAATAGTGTATACCTAACTGTTTTGTGGAGACCATGAAAAATAAATAAACAGCATGGTTTTTGTAAAAAATCACCCCACGTGAGCTGTAAATCCTTATTTTGTTTATTATTTGTTGTATTTCTAAGAATTGGTGTGTTTTCTGTTGTGTAGGACAACCAGCTCAAGGCGCTGGTGGATGAGCACAGGGAGCAATGGGACACCATAGCGTCTCACTTCACCGACAGATCGGACGTGCAGTGTCAACAGAGATGGACGAAAGTCGTCAACCCCGACCTGGTCAAAGGTCCTTGGACGAAAGAGGTCAGTAGGAAACAAACTCAAAAACACAAGTAGTTTGATTTATTGTTTTAAGCATTGAATAGTAAAACCTATTTGTGTACTAACCAAAACCAACCCAAGTAACTAACCATCACGCACATGGTTTGGAAGGCCACAAAACTCTAACCTAGCATGACCTAATTGCCTCACATATATGCTCTGGTGTTCCGACTCTGGGCAATCTTTACACGCCCCAACTCGAGTGTTTGAATCATTGGATCATGCATTATTGTTGGGAGGTCTCGTTAGATTGTCGATCCACTTGCGCCCTGGTAGATATTTAATCTGCATTCAGTCTTCTTTCATCCTGGCTCTGCCAGTTCCAAGCCTCGCTACCACACATCAGAGTTGGAGTTGGTATTAGTAATCCTATTGTGGAATACAAGCCTAACTTCATTAGACAACATTTTACTGGCGATTACTGCATTAAGACCATAATTTATTGAATTCCTTACATTTGCCCTTTTGTCAGTGGTGTCATCAACCCTCAAGCCTAAGTACACAAACTAGTCCAATTTTTTCAATGATTCACCATTTAGAAGCAGTATCCTACTTCATCTAATTTACTTTCGAAACGTTCTCACGAATTCATGGTTGTATATGGTCTGATGGTATTCTAGCTTAACATTATGAATGTTTCAGTCTCTATTGAGACTTTAGCATAACAACCAGAAGTCAATCTGCAGATGTGTTTCAAGTGCTTGGAATATTGAACTTGCAGGTTCTCGCGAGCTTTTACCATATTTACATCGTGTAATCCGACCCCGCCATTTAATTTCGCAAAGCAGGTTACCGCCAACATGAATGTGCATTTCATTTCTCAACGTGGTCCTGCCACTTAAACCAGACTATCGTGACCAAAACACTTACAGGAGAATAAAAACTCACTTTGAAAAGAATCTGATAAAACGCAGCTTTTTGCCGCATATCTAAAGTGAATAAGACGACGTTTATAGATTTAATGCCATTGGTTGGTTCACCATCTTCAAAATAGTGGTTTGAAAATTATTAGTATTATTTTAGATTATTATTTAATTAAATATTGCGACCAGGAACCTATCTTGGCCTTAATTTTCAACCTACAATTTTTTTAAGCCTAGAAAAAAATTGAGTATCAACTGTAAAATAAAAATGCTTTAAAGTTTTGAATATCCTACTTACAAAACTTTTTTCGGGTGTGGTTTTATTTCATTAAGTTTGTGCCCGATCTCCAAATAAAAAAAGTGCATTTTTGACAGTGTTTTTTTGGTGATTTGCTTAGATTTCCAAAGTATTTTAGGAACTATTTCGGCCTTAAATCGTCGTTTCGGTTGGCGAATGCACTCAATATAAAATATGTTGTCGGGAGACGAAAATACTTTGTCGAATTTAGAATTGTTGTCGCGGCGATTCTGTATTTGTATGCAAATCCACCATTGAGCCTTCCATTATAATAAACAGCTCCGGAGACGTCCTACAAATTTCAATTCAGGATCTGCGGCGTGGCCAATAGCAAATAAATGATTGTTTTAATGAATTTTGACCACGCTGATACACGGAGAACATAAGACACAACAGGAACGTGGCTTGCTTTGTGATTTAGTTCCTCGCTGACTCTCTCATTCATAACTTATGTAACAACGACTGTCTGATTTCCTGGACGGCTTGGAATCTCATTCAAGGATTTGATAAATCACTACAAGATGTCCGGCATTCTTTATGCCGAATGCAAATTCCTAACACCCACACCATTCCTGCCAGTTTGCACTCACTTATAACATGACACTATTTAATTTAGTCCTTTTTTGTTGATGAAACAACTAACACCCACTCTCTCGATGTGTAGATATGGCTATCAAACTACCACTGATAGCTCGGTCTAGTTCCTTTTCAGCTTGCTGCAAACATTTATGTGGCGATACAGAATAATCTGTGAAGTTATCCAATAAACCTCGCTTAGTTCAATTAGCCTGTAGATTTTATTGACCGTAAAATAGTTAATGAAAAGTGAAATTGAATAGCTTTATTCCACTGAAAGTGAAATGATGACCTACCACTTTATATCACTTCCCAGACGTACGTGTAGAGTGTAGACGAATAATTTACAAAGATGACGACTTTTTTGCATTAGATATTCGATAAAATCTTGCAAATTCCTTGTCACTATGGATGGTCATTGACTCAAGTTGATATTACATACCCGTATCTTAGCATTTTTTCTTTTCCATTAATGGTGCCAGTTTTTATTTATCCTGGTTACGTAATAAAATAACTTACGACATTAGCTTTTAATCCGGCCTCTGCGTAAAATTGTGTTAAGTGTTAATGAGATGAATCAATATGTGGTTTTAGAAGTATGAATGTAAATTATTCAACAAGTATGTGTGTGCCAGGACAGAAAAGTTTTCTATCCCCTCTTTTTTCGAGTATTTTAAGTATTCAAAATACCACAGGAAAAAGTTACGAGTATGTCGGTTTTTTTCGTTTGTGAATTCAATAAATTGTAATAATAATAATTATGATTTCATTAAAAATTTAAAAAAAATGAGTTCGCTTAATTGACCTTTTGGTTATAAAAATCATGCAACTATATCATCGATCATAAATCTAACACTAAATTCAGCGATCTGATACAATGGCCACCGTTCAAAAACAGTTGGCATTCAGCAAGGATCTCGCTTTGGCATCCATTTTATATTTTTTTTCATCCTAATAACTCTATTCGTCTCGTAAATTTATTCATTTATAGTCATTCGTGTCAAAAAATATATAATTAATTTCACCCATCTTCCATTATGTTGTGAATCTGACCTTGTTTGCAGCAATTTTACCTCGATTACGTTTATACACATTCAATTCACACCGTTGCATTAGTCGCGGCTAAAGATCTACCTAATCATATATGGTGTGTTTGTTTAATCCCACATCCGTTTTCGATTTCAATTGGCTTTGCGCGAAATTGTTCAGCTTGTGCTCTGTAAAAAATATGCACAGTATAATCTAATTCGGTTCAATAAATACATCCACAGTCCGGTATTTACCACTTCTTTCATTACTAATCAAACAATTCCAGCCTCACAAAAAACTTTGATTATAGGCGGCTTTTTTTGCCTTAAGGTGTTTCTAAAATGCGTGATTTTTCTTTCGTCATTATAATAATGGCCTTCATACCGCCGACCCTGAGTGAATATTCTTCTATCATTTTTTAATCATAATTTTTCGACCCTTAACCTCAGCAATTTACGATTTTGCTTCCACATTATCTCAGCGATGTGCTAAAGTCTTGAAATTGCTCCTAATTGCTCATACAATCGTCTCAACAGTCACACATATTTATCCTTACTCATCGTCCCGATTTCGTGAGAATTTTTAGTTCTTCACCCCAAAGTATTATTCTCAAATTATTTAAGCGTGGCCTTCGGCGTTTTATCTATGTATTTATCCATCAAAAGATCCATTATTGTGGAGTTTCATCTCATTTAGCGCCTTTTCTTTTTATTGCACTTTTATGAGTGTGATGTTTAAGAAACCTGTAATATTTTGTTTAAGCTGCCTAGGAATGTTGCGATTAAAGCGTAAATGTTTGAATGCCGACATTCCACAAGGATTTAATCATGGTCCAGATCAAAAATAAACTTTAATCTTCCGTTTGTCACAAAAAGGTAAAAGACAGTCGTTTTATCAACGTAGCCCAACAATCCAATTCCAAAGCCGAAATAGGCACGATTCAAGGAAATGTTGAAAACCTCCACGCGTTGTCCTTTGTCCCGGTTAGAAATAATTCATTACATAAAATAGAGAATTCTTTTCACATGCCACGTCCTATTGGTCTTTGTCGGTTTGCCTTCTTTTTTCACGCCTATATAACAAATACCTAGTATCCATTTAAAACCCAGTCTTGTTTCCCGTCGATATTAATTTTGATTCCATAATTTAAAAATAACTAGTCAATACCACATATTCACTTTTTTTAATTACTTCAATGTGCAATGTTCTGTAATCTATGTTAGTGCAATATTTCGCCTTTAATTCTAACATATCCTGTTAAATTAACGAATAATTATATTTTTTATGTCTTTTTTCTAAATGCTTTGGACTTTTGCATTATTAACCTGTGCTCTAACAGTTTTATTGCATTCTTTGCAGTTGAAAAATTCCACATAGTTCTTTCAAAGGACTTCCCAGAAACACTTTGCATAATTTTCCGGTGCTTTTTTGCTGTTCACTCTTGAACTTTGTGGTGCTTTTCTTTGCATAGGTTTTTAAACCGAATCACCACTCGATCTATACCTAACCCGTAAAGCGAGAAGCAGGAATAAGCATCTCGAGTATTCACATTAATTTTAAGTACCTTTAAAAAAATGTGAGTTATTTACTCTCCGTTTCATTTGACAGATACTCTTAAAATTTGCTTTGCCAGACGCCTTTTTTACACCATGGCAAAAACGTACATAATTTATAACAATAATGTTCGTCTTTTTGATAATTCTATTTTGTGATTAAAATGATTTTGAAATAATTCCACAAGATTTGGCAAGACGAAGACAAAGACTTTATTCTTTATCACTTCTTTCTCCATATATATAACAACACCGAATTTTATTTATTATTATTATTACCCATGGTTCAACATGCTTTTTTCCCAAAAACAAAGCATTTTTTCTGTCTTGACAATTTAGCTGTATATTTAAAATCCTCATAACTCACGCTGTATGTGACGTAGCGATGTGAAATTAGTTGCATTTACCTAAAAATTCAATTCTGAATAATCTGTGCAAATTTCACTACGCCAGAGCTCACCGTTCCAGAGTTTTTACCCGTACAAACAAAACAGAACGCACTTAATTAATTATCCTTTTTGTACAGAACGCCGGCAGCAACAGGATATTTAGTTTCGAATTTTTTTCTTTATCCCAACCGAACTTATTTGAAATGAGAGAATAACTAACATGTATCAGCTGGACCGGTCTGGGTAGGCAGTGACGTAAGGCCGACCTCCCGCCGCACACATAGGTCGTGTACATATTATTATTAGTTTTTTCTCTTTCGTTCAGCTGTGGAGGAGAGGATAAAAGGCATTCAATGAAGACGTGCCGATAATAAATTAACACCGGACATTCCTTGCATTTTTTTCGCCGCTCTGAACACAGCAAAGAACACATCGGTAGGTACCGGGTAGTTAGGCAGGTACTCGTTTGATGTTTTCATTCAATTTACATTGTGTTTAGGGCGATGTAAAAATATTAGCAAATAAATAATTAAGTCATTCAAATTAAGGCGATGCACTACGTCGTATAATATTTTAAATTGAGCCGCTATCAATAACAACCCTTACGTAGATGGCGATAAGGTTTAAATTCCCGCTTAACACCATCCGCCTGTTTTGATTTATGCAAGAAAAAAACATGGCCAAAAAGTGCCTTTTATTTGATTTTGTGGATGTTCAGGCATAAATATTTAATTTTTTTCCGATCATTTTATAAATAACTTAATTTGCCACATTATACAATAAAATCATAACCGAAAATGTGTTCGTAAGTAGGAGATTTTGAACTTTAAAGCAATTTTCATAGGTCTTATACATTATTTTTTTCTGGGCTTATAAAAAGACTTATCTAAAAAATACTCGATTATTTCAAAGGCCAAGATGTATTCTACTCGCAGTATTTAATTAAAGCATCTGAAACATTTCTAGGCGACCAAATTTTCAAACCAAAAACACATGATTTTGCATTACTACGTATGGTATCGCCTTACGAAAAAAACTACAAATTTGATATCATTTGTGACTATACTAATTTACAAATTTCCGGTAGTGGTCAACTATTGCTTGTTACTTATTCGCACTTATCTAGCGCATGCGTCGCACTATAGATATTCATTGAGTCATGAGAACGGGTCGCTTTTATTTCATTGTACTGCGACTCTTTCTTGTGTTCAACAGGTCGGCTATCCTACAACATGGGTCTATTCAAGGCTTCATTCCTACCTTTCCTCAAAATTTCAACTTTACTCCACTCAGCATCCCCAAAGATGACACTTTTAATTCTTTAAATTATTTTATGACAGATTAATCATCCAATTACTGTACAATATTATAATTCTGACACTTAAGGCGAAGCTTAATGCTAAATCACTGTTTTGGTTAATCTTTATAACGAATTGGTGTACATTATGAATACCAAAAAATATTCTTTAGATAAAATGAAAGTTTTCCTATCGTTTCGCTCGAGTAAAATACAAATAAAAAAATAAATACCTCAATAGAAAATATAAATGTAAAAATTATTTTATAAGCAATAATTATTAGCCTGAAACCCTCATCCACATTGAAAAATCTCCTGATAAAAGATACATGACGCCAACGGGACTTGAACCCGTGTCCTTTCGATTTCCAGACACGGGTTCAAGTCCCGTTGGCGTCATGTATCTTTTATCAGGAGATTTTTCAATGTGGATGAGTGTTTCAGGCTAATAATTATTGCTTATAAAATAATTGTTACCCTTTGTGCTATGCATAAAAAATCTTGTCTTAAACATTAGTTTACCAAAAAAATAATAATAATTGTAAAATACTAAAAACAACATTTTTCAATAGAAATGTATGAACGCGTAAAGGAAACAACTTACAGAAACAAAAATACAGTATTATAGCTAAGATTATCTGTGACAGTTTCACTTGATTAACTTTTTTGCTTTCTTACAAAATTATTTACAAAATAAATAAAAACCAGTTTTGTACTTGAAATCGAACGTTTCTAGACTCCGTTTGTCAAGCGATTTTTATGCCTATTAAGCTGCTGCCACACGCAAAGCTCACATCAACAGATAATATAAAGCACAATAGCGCTCGCCATACAATCCCATACAGACCCGACACACGTAAATAGATAACGTGCTATAAGTGTGGTTCTGAACTTCGCTAACCGAATTTATTTTACGTAACCGCTCCCGACGCGATATTTGAAAAGTTATGCGTCCCCCTCTCCGCCGTAAAAAGGAGAGGGGGTCATTTTAATTACGGAGCTACCAACTAAGTTCCGTGTTCCCTTTGACAGCCATGACATAAGCAGCCTAATAATGCATTTCTTATTTATTATGTTAGCTCATATCGTCATGTGTGCTAGTAAATTTAGAAACATAAAAAAAAACTTTATTTGGCAAACATACTTAACATATATTTAAAATATAAATATAATCAATATTTGAATTTGAAGTAAACAAATTTTCGCCCTTTCAAAATTAATCATATTTTTAACTCAGTATGTTTATATGGTAATATCATTCGGTTTTTTGATAAAGTTGGACGGCCTGATACCTACATAGAGAAGCTTCTAGTTTGTTCGTTTGTTGATTGTTTTCAATTGTTTTCCTGGGTAATCTGGTTTGCTCTCGTCAGCTCTCGTGCTCTCTTCTCGTTCCCTGCCCTGGTGTTGGTCCTTGCCGCCTTTGCCTTCGACATTTTAGGAAATCGACGTGAGCTTATTTTACAATAATTTATTATATGTCGCTTTCGTCGATCGGCGTGCGAACTGCGAATTTCCTGATTCGACGGAGAGGTTATGTCAGGTTATGTGAAAATGCGCTATTTACGCGCAGATTGTTTAAAATCTAAAAAGTTTATAAATAGCATTTATAATTATATAGTTGGCGGCATCATCATCTGAGGATGAGCTGTCCAACAGATCCAGCAATAGGCGACAAGTATCATCCATTTCGAAAACGTGCTCAAGCTGTCAGTAAGTAATGTTGTCACTTTGACAGATGAAATTATGTTCCTCGGCCGCTCTCGAATTCAACTGACCCCCTCTCCTACCATAGGAAGAAATATTTGATAGCGTCGTGTGTCGGTAGAAAAGATGTTGCGCTGTACATTAACTTTTGATGTGAGCTTTGCGTGTGGCAGCAGCTTAACCTACAATATAAAGTACACCAAGAATATACACATTTTTGGCTTGTAGCTTCCTCTTAACATTTGCGTAGCTAGCAGTCTACAGTGGATTGCTGGTACCTACTATGATGTACAGAAGTGAGGCATGGAACCGGCAGAGAAAGGATAAAAGTAGACTGAATGCTGTAGTAATGAGATCCCTGAGGCGTATGTGTGGTAAAACCGTGTATGCTCGTGTGAGAAATGCGGCGATCCGTAAAGAGTGCAAGGCTGATGTAAGCGTAATGAGTAAGATCAAGAAAGGGACGCTCAGATGGTTTTGGCATGTAGAGCGAATGAGCGAAGAAAGGAGTGTAAGGAGAATATACGATGCAAATGTGAATGGAAGCAGAAGTCGGGGACGCCCGAGGAAGACATGGCACGACCAAGTGAATCAGATACTTGAGTCGGGCGATGTCAAAAGTCAGAATAATAGAATAGTATTATGAGGCGATGTATGAATGTGAATGAGGCAAGGAGTGTGTGCCACGACCGAGTTGTTTGGCGGTCCGTCCTCTGCCTACCCTTGCGGGGAAACGGCATGGTGGTTAGTTAATTATACAAAAAAGTCTTTAGACCATTATTTAAAGATGTTATAAATACATCCACTGTATCAGAAATTTCATTCAACAGCACCACATCTCGTGTCATGCTATATTGTGCTAGAACATCTGTTCTGCCGTGTGGTATCTTGATACGATAAATCCTGATGGGTATTATCTCTCTAGGGGCCTCCTGTGTGGAGTTTATATGTATTTAAAAAAATAATCATATAAATCCTTCCGGAAGTATCCAAGTCATACATAATATTACATTTATTAATCGGTACATATTATCGACTTGATTTTTACAGATCTTATCTTTACACAGCAGTATCACAGCTGTCTAAGGATAAATACATAGTTACATATTATTATTATACAAACATTATCAAATTCAGGCGTATTTCGATTGCTTAATACGTAAATAATTCTACAAATTTAGCCCTATTTTTAACTTCTGTTGAAAGTGCCTCCATTTTAAAATAATAACCAGGTTATTTCGTTTATCGTAATTTCTCCTATTTCAAAACAGTCGTAGCTGATTTTTTTCAGAATTCTAACTATAATATTCTGTAATTAAATTTTCCCATTACCATTTGGTATTTTACTAACCTAACCTAAATAATAATATTTATTTTATTTTATTTTACTAACCTTACCTAACCTAACCTAACCTAACCTAACCTAACCTAATACAACCTGTAAAAATCAAAATAAAAATATCACACAATGTTTTAGTTAATCAATTTACTTTAGAAGCCCTGGAATTATTTTTGAGTTTTTTTACGTGTTCGAATTGGTTTTTCTGAAAAAAATTCTGCTTTGTTTCTGCAGCTGGTGCAAAAATGTTTTTTTTTTCAATATTATATAAAAAAAACGAATTTAATCGCGATTTCTTCTGATTTTTTTTATAAATATCAAATAATCAGAACATTTACTATTTAATTACATATGACACATGTTTCATATCACCAAAAATACAGATGTCTTATTATTTCTCACAGCTGTTTGATAGGTTTCAAGTTCGATGGTAAAATCATAAAAACGTGCGTCTTTCAAAATGGCGGTCGCGGTGACATGACAGAAGTTACAAACGATTTGATAACTTGGTCGCGTCATTCAATTGCACGTACTGATAGAAAGAATGCATTTAAGCAATATGATTATAATTATTTATTAATTTGAACTGTGTTAACCCTGCTTTGCGATTTCATCTGACACCGCTGGCCTTGAAAAGTAACGGCCAACGATTTTGCCGCCTTTTTCAGCTCATCATTATATTTTTTGTTGTTGTTATATTCGAATTTTAAGTTTGAAATTTGAATTTTTCTCCCATTTTGACACTTGAAACGAATGTTTGTTCTCAAGGTGTGATTTCTCAAGACCAATATTATTTACGAATCTCCATCAATCTTCTAGAGTTTTTTGAGAGATTATTATTGCCTGGCGAGTGGTCTAAAGTCTGTATAAAAACACTCGATGCATAGAGAGATTTAGTAACGAATAAATTTATGTCTTAGGATATTATATGTGATATCTTGTTGCTTCGAATTTTAATGAATTTCAATTGATGTTGCTTCAATATACCATGTACGTAATGTTGGGTAGGTACCTACTGGCATTCATACTTTTGTTGTGCTAATATTATGACTTCTAAATTAATTGTAAGTGAATAGGGTTGCCAGAACTTTAAAGTGTAATAAAATACAAAGAGAAAGAACTTAAAGTGAGGTTAGGTAACTTAAATAGAATAAAGAACAAAACTGGAGATGCCTTCCATACAAATTTGAATTGAAACAAATGTTCCATTTAGCCAAGCGCTCTGTCTCACTTGCACTCTCCTAACATCTCCATTTCATCCTCCATTTGAATTTCGTAAACATAGTTTTGTATTAAGGCGATGCACTACTTCGTGTAATATTTTAAATTGAGCCGCTATCAATAACAACCCTTACTTAGATGGCGATAAGGTTTAAATTCCCGCTTAACACCATCCGCCTGTTTTGATTTATGCAAGAAAAAAAAATGACCAAAAAGTGCCTTTTATTTTATTTTGTGGATGTTCAGCCATAAATATTTTTTTTTTTTCGATCATTTTATAAATATCTTAATTTGCCACATTACACAATAAAATCATAACCGAAAATGGGTTCGTAAGTAGGAGATTTAGAACTTTTAAGCAGTTTTCATAGGCCTTTACATTATTTTTTCTGGGCTTATAAAAAGACTTATCTAAAAAATACTCGATTATTTCAAAGGCCAAGATGTATTCTACTTGCAGTATTTAATTAAAGCATCTGAGTCATTTCTAGGCGACCAAATTTTCAAACCAAAAACACATGATTTTGTATTACTACGTATGGCATCGTCTTAAGGTTTCGTAGTAAGCGTTCAAAGATGGTTTGAAAGGGAGATATGTAAATACGAATGTTAGAGGGAGCACACTAATATTAACAAATGATGATAATTAAGCGAAAATTGTGAAAATATTTAATAAAACACGACTCACCAACCATTTTTATCTCTTAAGCATATTTTTCCGAGGTCCTACATACAGTTATCTAGCAAATAAAAAGATCTTATATAATTTCAATCCTGGTGACTTATCGGTCGTAGGAAATCTTAGTAATATTTTTATGTATGCATAAACCCCACAAAATCTACGTACCCCTCTGAAAATGACTTTATAATTAGTAATTTAGACTTACGGCATTGTGGTTGCATGGGTGCAATGTATTGTTAAATTTACGACTTTCTTTTTGGAATGGACGTGGTGATGGGTTAAGATTGGCCCGATGAATCTTTTCAATAAAACTAACCTGTTTATTTAATGTTTTCAGGAGGACGAGAAAGTCGTGGAGCTGGTCAACAAATATGGCCCCAAGAAATGGACACTGATAGCGCGCCACCTGCGTGGGCGGATAGGCAAGCAGTGCAGGGAAAGGTGGCACAACCACCTGAACCCCGGTATCAAGAAGTCCGCCTGGACCGACCAAGAGGACCGTCTCATCTACCAGGCGCACCGCCAGCTCGGCAATCAGTGGGCCAAAATTGCTAAGATGCTGCCTGGAAGGTACCTAATAATTACTAATAACCTACTTATCTCTTAACGTAAATGTAGTGATCCTACTCGTTTGTTGTGAATGGTTTGAAACAAGACTCTAAAAATCTCCCTGTTGCTAGAAGTGGGAGAGCAAACGTATGTACCACCGCTGTCTGTTGAATAAGTCTATTATCTCTAAGATATGACTGCTAGAGCCACAGTAAAAATATCAGTTCCAAAGTATAAATGTCAATTCTTTTCCTTTGTCAAAGTAAAAAAATGAATTTTTTCCCTTGCTTCAGGACGGACAACGCAATCAAGAACCACTGGAACTCCACAATGCGCCGCAAATACGAAAATGAAGAATCCACCTACTCAGTGGGACGGCGGAAAAACTCGCGGGCAGCCAAACCGGCCGCATACTCAAAGGCCAACACGTCCGCCAACAATGTGAATAACAACACCAGCAATAGTACAAACGAGACGTTGTTTGCGACTCAGCAACTGATTGAGTCCAGCGGCTATCTGATCGATTCGCCGTACAGTAATTGCTCCAACGACGCAGTGCAGGTTGCTGTCGCCAGCTCGGTGGAGCAATTGACTGAACTGGACGGGTTCAAGTTGCTAGGGAACGTGGATACCGATTACTCGCAGTTTCAGAATAACATTGGAATGGGTGCTAGCGCTAATCAATCTGTGAAAATCGCTTACAGTGATGTTAGTTTGTTGTGTTTTTGTTTTTTTAATTATTTATTAACTGTGCGGATAAAATGTAAGCCTTCTCAATTTTTCTCCCGAAAATTAAAGATACCATGAAAACGCAATTAATTGATGTGTGAACATTAAAAAAATTTAATATGCATCACTTCAAAATTGCTTTTCTGAATCACTATTGGTTACTTGCTGGTTTTTTCTGACTACTTTTTACACTCTTTTTTCTTATTGACCATTTGAAAAATATGGAAACATATTGTTTGACAATTTAGTGAATTTTTCAAAGCTCCATAGCTCATGATGGAAATAATCTTTCTATCTGAATATAGTTGTGTCGACCTTTGAATTTCAGATTCATAAATGTGCGCAAATTTCATGACGCCAGATCCAAACAAGCCAATATTCTCATTTCAATATTGAATATACAGATACCTATGTATTTGTTGTGTTTCTTACATCCTACAACCAGGGTCTCTTCAAGATATGGATTAACTACTCACTTTCCCTTTCAAAATTGTTAAAGTTTCCCATATTATGGTCTCTTAAAATAATTTACTTTTGAGGTTACGTTTTATCCGTACTATTTACTTATTTTTTGTGTTTTTAACCTTTACAACACCCACACAATTACCTAATTTAACCCTTACGTACTTGAAGGTAAAAATCACGTTTCACCCGAAGGGGGGTCACTAGGATCCCCCATGTATCGCGGAGCGATCATGTCTCGTAATACTTCTTTTGCACTTTGCAGTTACACTCAGATATTAGTTAATATATTTTTTAAACGTGTTAACCGGACAACGCCCATCTTCGCCCAGCTGTCAAAACATTGAGTAGTTAAAAATGGTAAAAGAGATTGTGTGTAACTCCAGTAAAATACACGTTATTTGTTAGTGATTCCGGAGGAGAGTAATTTCGTCAGAATTGTTTAGATATTATTTAAAATCAATAGTAACAGTATATTATTTAATATCAATAGTAACAGTATATTATTTAATATCAATAGTAATATTTTTTTATATGATTGACTACTGAATAGTTTTTCTAGAATTACCTAAATTATTATGTGATGCATGATGATATCGCACACAACTCTTGTTTGGAGGAAGTATTTTACCCCCATCTGGTGTGGGGGGGTTAAACTGTTAAAGGAAAGTAAGATTGTCGGGTATTGTAAATGTTAAACTTGTTTATGTGTTTGTGGGGAAAGAAGTTCTATTTAAATGCTGATTCCTGTTTTTCTGTATTCACACGTAATATAACTAAGTATTATGTGTAAAGATTAACCCAGGACACAGGATTTGTATAGTAAGACTGCCCCGATAACTGTGAATTAATTAGAGCAAAATATTATTGTTTTAATTTTTCATTGTTTTAAATTTTGTTTTTTGTGTTTAATTTTTTTTGTTCTTTTGTTTAATTGTTTTGTTTTTGTTTTTCGTCACTAAAGTGAATTCACTGCACTCATTTAAAAAAATTTGTTTGATTAACACTATAAATGTTTATGTTATTCATTCTACATTTTTGGGCTCATTCATTAATCGTTTGATGTTTGTCTAAATGTTTTAATGTTTTGAATGTACGTTGAATTATTGTCAGCTGTTTGCGCCTTGCCTCATTTTTTTGTATCTTGTACAATTTCTAACTTTTCTTGTTTTTTAACTTAAATTTGTAATGTGAATAATAAGTTTCATACATTTTAATCATAATGATTTCTCGTAAACACATATTAAAAATGTATGCATATCATATCAATTTAATTAGTGGAAAGATATAAGACAAACTAGGTTTTGAATTAACCCCTCCAGCATTATGGGGTCATTTATGACCGGGGGGAATATTTGATAAAAATAAATTTAACTTTTTTCTAGCGTGCGGAAGTACGTAATTTTTTTGACGATATAATTATTTTCCAGTTTATATTGGATGCCATTGATAAAATCCTAAAAATAGCCAAAATGAATAGTTCATTTTGTTTTTAATTTTTTAATAATTCATTTTCCGTCGTTATCGTAAGAATCGGTTTATATCAACATATATATGAATGAGATAAAAGTGAAGTTACAGTTTTCTTACAAATTCCCCAAACAAAAAGAATGTTTTTTTGAAATATTGAGTTCTCTCAATTTCTCTACGATTGGAGTAAAAATGTGGTTAAAGTTTTTGACAACATTTTTCACATTTCATATTAAAATTTTATCATTTTGAAATAGTAATGTTTATTTTAAATGCGTACACCGGAAAGATAATTTTATCTAGTTTCTAAAACATTATTTGTTTTTACGGAAAATTAAAAAATATGATGTAAATAGCGCATTTGAAATACACAGAAAACATTGCAAACTGAACAAATGTAAAGTACTGAAGGGTTAAACAATACATAAACACAAGATTAAATCACCCCCATGGCGCTTTACCTAGATTTTTAGCTTTTTCTAAATAGATGTGTTTTATTTGTCTTATAATGTCCTCAATACTGGTAACTTCAGACTATATGACCATTCAAAGAAAGAAAGAAGTTGTTTTTTCAATATTTTATATCATTATGGAGGGGTTCGTGCGCTCTTAAAATTGTGTTATAACATTTTTAATAAAAATAACTGTATTTATTCCTTCTCCAGGACTGGCCGATAGAATTCTATAGCAACGACCGTTCCAACAGTTGTCACAGCAACGCCTCTACTGAATCCGCCAATCGGTTAACTTCGTCGATTAGCATCATAAACCGATCGTTGTCGAGCAACCATTCGTTGTCAAACCACGGCAACGGTGGCCACAACAACAGTCACCAGTTGTCTGGTTCGAGCGGCAGTCAACAACAACAGCTGCAACAACCGATGACGAATCAGCAACAGACCACGAAGCAGTTCCTTCACTTCCGCGAGTTGTTGAGGAAACAGATTGACTCGGTTGACCAGGATAAGGCCAAGGAGAAGGTTGTTGTGCTGGAGAATGCGGGAAATTCTTCATTCAGGTCAGTTGAACAAGTTTTTATTTTTTTGAATTTTGCAATTATCAAGAAACTTGTTAAAAACCACAAGTAGACAATGTCAAACTTGATAATGTGACATTCTTATTTTTGTCTTTTTACTAACCTAGTAGAGGTATTATCCAAAGACAAAATGAGTGTACAAGGTAGAAACTGCAATTGCAGTGCTTCATACTTTATACAGATTCTTCAATACTGCAAATACAGGGGTCTGACCCCTGGAGGTTAAATTATTTATTTATTCGATAACTTTGATAACGTTGTTAACATTTAAAAATCAATAAATTATTGTGTTTATGATTACTGCTGTCATTAGTTTGAAAATTAATATTAATCAACTATTAGATCTGCCAGCTATTTCACCCGATGTTAGCATTTTCAAAATGTTACAATGTAGCATGTCCTCCCGGTTACATAATAGATTATTTTGATTTTGAAGTTTGGTTTGTAAATCTGATAATAATTTAAGAATAAGTAATTTATTTTAAATAAATGTATTTAAATATTTCTATTGTTTTTTGTAGCAGGTATTCAAACCTCATGAACATTCTGGAAGATGAAGATGACACCGATACCCCTGTGAAGTCGGATGCCCTGGTGCCTCATCCTAAGATCAAACAAGAAGTTGAGGAAAACAGACTTCCAGTCATATCTCCAAGTAAATATTTCTGTATTAAGCGCCCTCTAGCTGATATTTCACAAAAACAGTGTTCTACAAATAGAGATATCATCCCTTTTAACGCGGATGTTGCAAATTCATTGGGACGTTGCCACAACATAATATTGTATTGTCAAGCCAGATGCATATATCTGTTCCTGAATTCGCCTGTCGGAAGATTGACCAGCTATCTGAACACGGTAAACATAAAATTAGACACTTTCTTCGAAACCTATAACGAGTTAGTTAAGTTTTTAGCACCACATACTCACTGTATTAACCTTTTCAACGCGTTAATTTGCTCCGTTTTATCTATACCCGTACGCGGTACATATTTTCAAATATCTATGCACGCAATTAAATGTCAAATTATAGCATTCTGGCATGATTTATTGGACTATATAGACATAACAGATTATTCTCCACAATATGAAAACAAATCCTCGTGTGTCAACACTCTTAGATGTTTATAAATACAAAAACATAAAATTTCATACAAAGACGTACTGTATCTTTTGAATGTGGTCCCGCCATTCACTCGGCGTGTGTGTACTTAGGCCACTGCATTGATAGACACAAGTGGGACACCATGATCACTTATCATTTTTAGTTATGAAAAGTTGTGAATGACATACTAGTACTAAGGCCATCCGTTGACAAAAGTGTAAACTAAAGGACGAAAAGGCGCGAAGAGGCGCACTTGATTATCGATCTTTTTTTATGAAATACAATTTTATTTTTGAGAAATTCTTGTAGATGTCAGAATCGTGATAGTTCTACGAATGTCCAAGTGAGCAAGAAATACATTTATGACGAAAGAGCGCTGGAATATCAGCCGTCAAAGTTTCCGTATCAACTGTTGATACAGCCGCGTGTGAGTATAGACTTTTTGCCGTAACAACAGTTGATACGGCCGCGTGCAAAGAGTTAATGGTACTTTTGGGATGAATTAGATAAAGATATGTACTAATTATTATGTACTCAAATAAAATAGAGTTTCACGAAAACGCATACATTGTGTCAAAACGTGCCATATGCGATGGGATAGATTAAATTGAAAAGCTCAGCATTGTAAAGATTGACCACAAGTTTAGTACAGCAGTCTTTTGTGTCATACTCGCTATATATTATATTATTCAGACTCCTAATATGTTTGACCTCAAGTGTTTTATTCACTTGATGATGGCGTTTTTTCCTGGATGAATCTGACTACTTCCATCCACTTGCGTCATTTATTCATCAGACACTCCTCTCTTAGTCCATCTCCTGTATATATCCAAAACATCTAGGCATCCCTTTTTCATCTCACCAATCTTCTTCTCTCGATCTTTTCGTTCATAATTCTATCATACAAGGTTTTACCATGGACGTGCCCCGTAGATCTCATTTCCTCTGCATCCAGTCTACTTTCATCCTTCTGTCAATTCCATACCTCACCACTAAATATACATTAAAAACTCCAATATCCTGGTCATATCATTAGAAGTGACGAACACAAGGTTAGGCACGTAACTGATCATCCAGGGGAAAATTGATGAAAGATATAGCACAAGACTACATACATGACTGGTAGTTTGCAGGGTGCAGATTGCTCTGATGATAGCCAAACTCCAATAAAAGATGGAACCAGAAGAATAATTATTCTGCTGTGAACTTCTAACCTCACTTTCTTATTTGTGCCGACTCCCTACAGTGATGCAATTGTCTTGTTCGCAGTAAAATACGAGGAGAGAGAGGTGTTGCCTTCAATAGCCGTGTCCCCGGCCAAGAGTGGCTCCATGAGGAACAACTCTCCGCCGCCCATTCTCAGGAGGGCCAAGATGAAGAAGATCGGAGCAGGTTACGCCAGCTCTGCCAGCCACGCTTTGGTAACTTTACTGTCTTTTCAATTATACATCAACACTTCCGCTTTTATAATACTGATACGGGAATCATTTTATAGCCATACTGAGATGTAAAAAGGTCTTTAATTTTGTGTTTATATGTCATATATGATTTTTTTAAAGTGTTAATGATATCCAATACCTTTGAAAAAAAGTTTTTTTAATTATGTTTTGGATAATTTATACAATACAAATGTTCCATCCCAGCCTGGAGTACTCCTGTCCCAGTGCGGCTGTGACACCAGGGTACACTGTTTGGATGGAAAGGAGGTTGCATTTTAATCTTCTTTCTTCTTGCCTCTTCTTGCCAGACCTTGTCTTGTTCTGGGTCTTCTAGTCTCTTTGTGCTTTTTCTTGCTTTTCTTCTACTCTTCTAGCTTTTGCTGGCCTCTTATATACAAAATGTTTAACATTGTAATGTTGTTGTTTAGATGCTGAGTGACGATACCCCCAACAAACTATTCCTGAGCACCACCCCCATCAAGCAGCTCCCCTTCAGCCCCTCCCAGTTCTTCAACAGCCCTGGCTGCCTGCTGCACGCCTTCCAGTCCCCTGTGCAGGCCACCCCCGAGAGGCGCGGCTCTCCCAGGATCATCAGGGTAAGGGACTAATTAATTAACCATCGCTCCACCCCCATCCAGCAGCTCCACTTCAGCCCCACCCAGTTCTTCAACAGTCCAGGTTGCCTGCTGCATACCTTTTAGTCCCCTGTGCACTTATTTGATTGTGTTGCGAATAGCCGCCCGGTTTACATCATCAGGACAGATGTCTTCAGATGTTAAATCACATTGTGCCGTGATCTTACAACTATATCATTTATTTGAAACTATTTTTTATTTCAGGAAAGCGGCATCAGCCCCCTGCATACCCCCACCCCGGCCATGTGCGCTCCCAGTGGCTCGCAGTCCAACTCTCACATCACTCCGGTGGGAACCAGGAGGACTCTTCTACCGTACCGTTCTCCAAGGTTAGTGTGAAGCATTATCAATATTTCATTATTTGCTGACCATAAGTAGTGATAATAACAGTTTACAATAATACAAATAAAAAGTCCTATATTTGTCTATGTTTCTAAATATCCTCACTTGGATAATATTCATACTATTGCTACTTTTTGGTATAAGTTCATTGATAGTTGTCAGTTTGACGTTAACGCATTTGCTCAATGGTTAAGTTTTTATCTTAGATTTAATAGGATTGCCAAAATGGTCAAATTTATTCCTAACTTGTTTCCTTTGAAAGTCTCATTATTTTTTAAAATTTTTATTAATTAAAAGTTTTGACAATTATTGTAAAAAATGATGACTCTGTAGCTAACTTCAGTTACAATACTAGTAATCACCATGTAAAAAGTACCACAAAGTGAGTTAACTTCAAAATTTCCACCCCGATCGTTCCCTTGGGTGGACCAAGCCAAATTACTTTTTTTTTGCTGACAAAAGGTAGCGTATGTCAATCTTACCCAGTACAAAGCCGGTAGCGAACTTGTGTTATACGTTAACCACTTACTAGCAAATGAATATAGGTTCGTATACATTATAATAAGTGAGTTCAAATATGATATTATGTAAAGTGATTATTGTTATTAATGTTTAATCAATCTATTTCTAGAACACCTACACCTTTCAAGAACGCCCTCCTAGAGCTGGAGAAGAAGTCCGGCCAGATCAAGTACGAGCCGTCCTCACCGGGAAAGCTGGTTGAGGATATCACCGAGATGATTGAGCGCGAAGAGTCTTCCAACGGATCCCAGCTGAACGGGTCCCAGCTGAATGGGTCCCACATGAGCGACTCTCAATACTGTACTGAGGGAGAGACCAGCAGTATTGCTGGCAATGAGAGTAGCTTCCAAAATGGTAGCAGCACCAGTCAGGTAGGATTATCAATCAATTTATCCATAGATACAAGATTCTATTATTTTCAGATTCAATTAAAAATACAGAATTCAATAATTTTCACCGAAAATGCACATATCAATGATGTTGTCAAAAGACACCTTTCAATCATTTTGTCCAAAGATACACAGAGATACCATACAATCATTTTGTCTATAGATACACGGAGATACCATACAATCATTTTGTCCAAAGAAACACAGAGATACCATACAATCATTTTGTCCAAAGATACCATACAATCATTTTGTCTATAGATACACGGAGATACCATACAATCATTTTGTCCAAAGAAACACAGAGATACCATACAATCATTTTGTCCAAAGATACCATACAATCATTTTGTCTAAAGATACACAGAGATACCATACAATCATTTTGTCCAAAGATACACAGAGATACCATACAATCATTTTGTCCAAAGATACACAGAGATACCATACAATCATTTTGTCCGAAGATACACAGATATACCATACAATCATTTTGTCCAAAGATAAGAGATACCATACAATCATTTTGTCCAAAGAAACACAGAGATACCATACAATCATTTTGTCCAAAGATACACAGAGATACCATACAATCATTTTGTCCAAAGATACACAGAGATACCATACAATCATTTTGTCCAAAGATACCATACAATCATTTTGTCTAAAGATACACAGAGATACCATACAATCATTACAGTAAAAAAAACCCTTCACAGGATTCTTGCACAAAAAGTGATGCAGTTTATTTTTTCAGACCTGGTAGGTAATCTGACTTAAAAAAGGCCAACTTTGGTCTTCCCTCGTAACAAGTTTTCCAGTCTCTTGACTAACCTAATAAGAGAGTTTCACTGTATTTTGAATGCTACAAATGTTTCGAAATATTTACTAAGAAATGCCTTTTATACCGAACAGTTGCTTTACCTCCGCCTGGTGAAGTTGTCCTTTGAAAATTTCCTCAACTTTGCTGATACGGGGACGTTGGCCAGTCGGAAAACATCAGCACATTAGGGTTATTGTTTCATGAATTCGTTGAATTCGATGCAGTGTCATAAGTGTTACAGTACGCGCATGTATTAGATCTAGTCTAATATCCCTTCATGTATTGCATTAGGTTTTGTATCACAGCTAACAAAACTTCAATTTATCCCTTCCAGATGCACTACGACTCTGGTATCTCAGCCTCACTGAAGCGCAAGCCCTCTGAGGCCCAACAGACCGGCAAGGAGAATGAGGTTCCGAGCGGGGGCCACAAGAGGGCGCGCAAGGCATTGCTGCCTGCCTGGACCACCAGCACCCCACAGTCCCACCAGGGGGCACCCCCGCCCAACCCTGAGGGACACAAAGTGCCCGACATGTTCATCATCGAGACACCAGTGAGTTCAATGACTAACCCAACCTTCAAATTCATGCACATATCAGCGTGACCCAACTTTACCCACTCTACAAATTCACGCACATGTCAATGACTATTTGTTAGACCTTTTTTCCGCGACTTTCGCATATGATATCTATAGGTGTCTTTCCCCCGTACATGGATATAATATGGTTCACTAAAGTACATACGCATAACATGTCTACACGTACACCATGTGGTGCGATAGATTGCATTGAAAAGGTTAAGAATTTTGTTTGAGGTGGATGTCATAATAGGCCAGTGCAATTAGCGCCAAAAAGGGGGTCGCGATCGAAGTAATTCCGGTAGTCCCAATTTTTTTATATGTTATATAAACTGATCCCCTGATGTAAAATCTGATTTTCCGACCTTGGCGCACCTGTGCTCGCGCCGCCATTTTGAAAAAACTGGCCGAAATCGGGCCAAAATCTAGTTTTTCCCAAATATCTCATTTCCAATGCAAATTTCGGCTAAAGTATCCTAACAAGTATAATATAACATAAAATAACCTACAACTTTTGTTAATTAAAATTTCTTCTATCTCTAATAGGTACCGAGGTAGAAAGTCGTAAAGGTGCGTATATTTTTGAAAAAACAGGTTTTTTGCGGGACTAAGTTTGGTTTTTTATAAATACCTCGTTTCCAGTGGAATTTCATGAAAATTTTATTGATACCAATTATGTAGAACATAAAATTTTAAAAAAAGGTGTGCCGTTTTTATGTTTATATAGTTTTTTTACCGATATAAAGAATAAACAAATCTAGGTAGGTACGCACAGAAAATCTATCACGGTTTATTATGACGTTATTAGATTTTTTTTTGCATTTTTAAATACAAACATCTATAAATTTACTAGAGGGCACTTCGGTATGGGGGGGCTACCCCCCACCCTTCTACTCCTCCCCTCCGGTTCCCTTCAGTTGCCGCATGTCACGTGTTGAGCCTGGAGCGGAGCTTGACAGCGTCAGTGTCACAGCAGCGTTCAGTTCGAAATGATTCAGTGCAATCGAGTATGAAAGATTTACAAAAGAGGGCTACTTTACGATCCGACGGTCTCATAAATTTTGGTCAGGGATTTGGTCTGACATGACCATCGAACCAACTCTGATGAGATCGATGAAAACATCTGGAGGTTTGACCCAAGAACGGGGAATCACAGACAGTTCCATCCTTCGTTGGACTGCTGGATTCGTTTATCTGCATAACATTTGTGAGGGTATCGAGTCATTTTGTGGGATTGAATCAGGAACGTCAGAGCAACATGTAGAGATGAGGCCTGCAAGAATTTAGAGAGATGATCGAGACGTTCAAACTCTCATTGATTGGTTTGCTTGCCATGAACCATTTCCTAAAACAAACGTGATTATATCTATTAGCAGTGGCACAATCGGGGATAGCAAAATCACTTGTCACATTGCTGAAAAGATGGGGAAATCAGCTATGTCTAAAGTTATCAACAAGAACTTTGGAAACCTACACTTAAAACGTAATGATGCAATAGTTTCTCTTGCGGCGGTGACCAGCAGTGTCAAAAATCAGGGTGTGACTATGTCAATAGATCTATTAATGCTATTTCATCGTATGTGTATTGCCAAAAAGTCTGAAAGTGAACTTAAATAATATTTTCAATATGAACTCTCTCCGGTACCATTGTCTCTTTTCTCAGAAGAAGGCATGCGCAAAAGAACGAAGTCTATATTTTATTCATCATTAAACCCTCTACCAAATAATACAGAACTGGGAAGCAGTAAAATACAGGTAATTGATGGAGGATATTTACTGCAGAAAGTTGTATGGGGCTCGTGCTCAACCTTTTTCAGTAATTTTCCAGCAATATGTCAGATATGTACAAAATCACTATGGATCCAATGCAGTAGTGGTATTCGATGGATACCCAGATTCTATGGAAAAGAAAAGCACTAAAGGGGTGGAAAGAGCACGGCGTGCCAGAGTTACAACTTCTGCTAAAGTTTTGTTTTTTGAAAGCATGCACCCACAAGTGCCACAGGAAAAGTTTCTGGGAAATGAGAAGAACAAGTCTCGTTTTATTTCCCTACTCAGAACCTCATTTGCACGATCCCACATAACAACAGTACAAGCTGAAGAGGATGCTGACGTTCTCATAGTGAACACAGCAAATTCATTGTCATCTCAACATGATGTAGTCATAATCGTTGGTCAGGATATTGATCTGCTGGTACTCCTCACAGCTCTCTCACCTCTCAACGTATATTACCAAAAAGTTCTAACGCGTTGTACTCGAAAAAATGTTTTAAACACATTGAAATAGTTGAAAACATTTTATTACTTCATGCCATAAGTGGTTGCGATACAACTGGAGCTCCGTTCGGTCAAGGCAAACACAAATTTTGTAATATTCTTCTCAAGAACCACTCAGTGAATGAACTTGTTCGTGTATTTCAAGACCCAAAAGCAAAGACAGAAACAATCACTTTGGCTGCCGAACAACTATTTGCACTTTTGTATGGCGGCAACGAGAAATCAAATTTGGAAAATTTAAGGTACATCATTTTCGTCAAAGGAGTAAAAAAGAACAAATTCAATTTATCCAGGCTACTAGTGTTATGCTAGTGTTGCTGGACTGCACCCACCAAAGATGCAGTCCAGCAACACGCTTCAAGAACATACTTGCAAGTGCAGACTTGGCTTGATCACGATAAAGATCCGACTGAATGGGGGTGGAAAAAGGATGCTGTTGGGTTACTTACTCCAGTAACAATGTTGAAGGAAGCTGCACCTCAGGCCTTGCTGAACTTCATATCATGTCAATGTAAAAAAGGTTGCGCTGGAAAGTGCACCTGCAGAAAGTCGGGTTTGAAATGTTCCCTACTCTGCATTCATTGCAATGGCAACTCCTGCGAGAATGCTGTAGAAGCCTTCGTTGATGACGATGACAGGAATATGATGACCCAGTCGCCACAAATTTGGGTGATAAGACAGATGAAGAAGCTATTCAGGGCCAGAAGTAAGAAACTATAGTCAAGGGCTCGTACTTCTGTCTAAACTGATCTACCATTAATTTTATTTTTTGTTATGCTGACAACTTAACTAATAAAGAAAAGAATGTCAATAAGTGTTAATTTTACGAAAATACCAATTTTTTATCTTTTTTATGTATCTTATCATCTTAATTGTATTAATAATCTTAAATGTATGTTGTGATTATGTTGATAGGCATGTCAGACCAAGCTGCGAGCACAAATGTAGTGGCTTGGCCTATTTTAGTGGTCTTCCCATTGGGAATGTATGGCGACCGATATGCTGAAATAGTCTATCTACTATATTTATAGCTAGGTCTGACACAGGCATGACGATTGTTGTCAACGTATATGTTCTTAGAACAATAATTGTTAAAGAAAAATAAAATCAAGGAATGCCAAGTTTAAAACACCTAACCTCAGTTTCAATTTTAGGCCTGGTTTTGGTGGATTAGAGTTTGGATACGTAATAGAGATAAAAAATATAAATTATATACCTATTTCTTTAACGAAATTTTATTTTCTTCAAAATTATTATCAATAAATTTTTCACAAAATTGTACTGGAAACTAGGTATTTATAAAAAACCAAACCTAGTCGCGCAAAAAACTTGTTTTTTCAAAAATATACGCACCTTTACGACTTTCTACCTCGGTACCTATTAGAGATAGAAGAAATTTTTATCAACAAAAGTTGTAGGTTATTTTATGTTATATTATACTTGTTAAGATGCTTTAGCCAAAATTTGCATTGGAAATGAGATATTTGGGAAAAACTAGATTTTGACCCGATTTCGGCCGGTTTTTTCAAAATGGCGGCGCGAGCACAGGTGCGCCAAGGTCGGAAAATCAGATTTTACATCAAGGGATCAGTTTATATAACATATAAAAAAATTGGGACTACCGGAATTACTTCGATCGCGAATCGCTAATTGCACTGGCCTATAAGGTCTCTCTCATGGATATTCCTCGTTTCATAGTGTTTCCTATGTCATTGTCTTTTATATGATACATCAAAGTTTGCTGTGATAGATCGACGCTGTGAGGCTTTTAATGTGAGAAATAACGCTTTCAATAATCAATAAACCTTGTAAACTCCCTTCTAGTATTTATTTTTATCGTATGATAGTGCGTCATTATTAATAAATCTTTTTATTTCCAGAGCAAATCACTTGCCGACACCTCGGGCATGTTCTCCCCGCCTTCCATCATCAAGGACACCCTCATGGGAGACGAATCCTCCAGCCTCCGCAGCATCCTCAGTTTGGACTCCACCCCCGGAGTCAACTCTTCCATCGAGGACCAAACAGCCATCATCCTCGCTTCGTCCAACACCAATAAGGTACAACACAAGGAACTATCCTGTCTCCCTTCACATCCCAACCCCACCCCTCATAGACCTGTCTATCCAAACCTTCTTGACAAGACAAGTAATATATTCTATACTAACAACAATTTTGGATTCGAAGATAACGTAAAACACGAAACATACCATTTAGAAAACAACGACTCTGGGATTAATAGCTTTTTTGTCATCAACGGAGACGTAAACAACTCAAATCAATACACTTCCGAACAAAACGATTCTTCTACCGAGGCAAAAACTGAAATCAAAAGTGAAATGTTTGTTGATCAAGCGTATTACCAAGAAAATTCCCCGCCTGCTCAAAGTTTTTCACGTCTGAACGCCGAAAGGTTTAAAGCCATTTCGACGGGAGCTTACGATGATTTCAAAGAAGTTAAACGGGAAAAGCAATGCTTGAAAAACATCACTAATCTGAAATTCAGTAACAGTAATGTTTTAGCACCTAGACAAACGTTAGCGAGTGCGTTTGCTAATCACATTTACAAAGTGACGAATCAAAAGCCTAGCACGTCTGCTATCGATAATATCCTATCGCAGAAGATGATGCAAAGCAAGATTGCGTCAAATGCGGATCAAGATACGGAGAATTTAAATAGAAATTGGATCGAAACTAATATAAGACAGACAAACAATAAACGCTCACAAGAACATGACGAAAATCAAAATGGTAATGGATTCTGGGGTCATTACAACTCGCTTTAAATCTTATTTCTGTGAGTTGACGTAAAATTGTAAATGATAATTGACTTAACGCTTGTAACGGAAGACTTTCGTTAATGCGTTCTTATTTTCCTAACTGAAATTTATGCAGTTATTTTATTTTAGTGAATTGTTTAGTTTTATAGGTTGTGAATCAATTTAAAATATTGATGTTTTACCAGAGATTTTGGCCATAAAAAATGTTGCCATTGTAATTCATTGTCAGATTAGGATTTTTTTATTTTCGTCTTTCACTCTGTTTTTGATGTTCATAGTATGTACTTATGTTTTCTCAAATTAAAGAATGAGAAAATAACCTCTGCGATGATAGTACAAACACGTAAGCCATCTTAAATGTTCATATTTTCTATGGTAAATTCTCGAAGAATTTGAACAATATTGACGCTTTGTTGCACATTACGTAAAACCTGCAAAATACAATTATTAGTTCAACTAAATTAATTGTAATTTTAATTGTACATATATTATTATATTTAAAAATTGAATTTGATTTATTTACAATAATTTTATTTTTAGTTCGGAAAATATTTAGGCATGTGATTGCATTTGTATTTTATTGCTTTTTCTGCATTAAAAACTCGAGCATTTTTTCGGTTTTACTTTTAATCCCTCAGGCCTCTGGCATGTTCTGTCAGAATTTGTGTGCACTTCCGCTTTGCACTAAAATTCAAATCAATAGAGAATATTTATAAAACTTTCCGAAAACTATAATTTGTTTTTGAAAAGTTATTATTAGAAATAAACACAATTTTTTTGAAATATTAAAATTTTAAATGCAAACATAAATTTTAAATGCAAACATTTCCTGTGAGACCCTCAAAAAAGACACTGTTTTGCTTACCGAACCCTTTTTCATAATTCATTGAATACGCGTTGAAGTATATATTTTTTTATGTGATTAATTTTATCGTTGTTTTAAATTATTTATACTGCATTTTTTTTATGCCTAAGTTCTTTGATATTTTAAAGCATTTTATTAAGCTGTTGTTTTAGATTTTTGTTTTGTTAATTATTATTGAATATGATTATGTCAAAATGCGTTCGCCGCCGGTTTTGTGATTTTACGCTAATTATACAATATAGTTTTACTACGTCTTGTACCTACCCACACAATGCAGTGAACTTTAGTCATAAAATGCACCAAATGCAGTTCTTGCACAAGTAACTCTTACCTATCGTAATACGAATTCTCCTGTAAAATATATCATATGTAATGTTTAATGATTTAACCTTTTAATTAGCGTGTTCCAAATATGGATCATGATATCGAGATCAAATAAGTCACGCGTCGGTGGAAGGGTTAACAATGAAATGTTTTAACCGTTTAATGTTTAATGGCCGTCATTTATGATTAAGTATTTGTACCATCTTAATATATTCTAATATAATACAATAATGTAGTTTTTCTTATTTAATAATCAAATGGTAAACTGTAAACCAAAGATGTGAAACAAAATAGATTTAGAAATATAATATAAACAATATTATTTTTATTTAATTTAACACTAAGAGCCTCTGCAAATTATCTTGCATCCCAAAACGCTATTAAAAACACTAACAATATATATTTATTTTAATAGTAACAAAATAAAACGTACTTAATAGCATTTAAAGTCGTAATCGATAAAAATTTACCTTTATTTAATTAATTTTTATAAAAGTAGAATTAAATTAACTAAAAATACTTTTATAAGTCAGAAAAAATTGAATGTTACTACTGACAACCAAAACTAATTAAAACATATTCCTTATTAATTATAATAACTAACTTTTGATAATTTATTGGCCTAAAAATTAACAAAACTAATAAAATTTCATATTGCTTGATATTTCGTTGTCTTTATTTTTTAAATGTGCCATTTTTTTTACGTAAAACACAGTGGATTTTTTATATTTTGCGAGAAAATCTCTCAAAATTGGTCTTAATTTCATTTATATAAAATTATAAATGGTGATTTTATGTTTACTTTACGTATTAGTGAAAAAAATATTTTTCTATAAATTTTTTTTAATCTGTAAAAGGAAGGATTTAATTGTCAAAAACAACACTTAACACCAAATAACATCTATTTAAAATAATATTATTATAATTTAAACATTTATTTATACATATTTATTATATTTTACTTTATTCTATTTGAATTTTCAGTTTAAAAAGGTTTAATTATTAACCTTTTGTACGCAGTCGTAACAACATTAAAGTTGTTACGGCAAGAAATCAGCATCGATACGCGGCCGTATTAACTCCTGATATGACAATTTTGGTGGCCAATAATGTTCCGCTTAGGGGTATTGAAACACCTGGGTATCTAACGCGGTAGATCGATAACGTTGGTAACTTGTCATGGTTCCCTAACATGACTGCAGATCGCCAACGATCAAATAACAGTTCACAACCACTAAGTGTTTGTAATTTATTTGTTGTGATCTGTTGTTTGTATTGTAGCGATCTGCAGTTGTGGTCGGGAACGATGACAAGTTATTGACATTAGCTAGATATCCTGAGCTATTTAACGCTGCCAAAAGGTTAAAGGACATATTTATGACTTGATTTACTGGACATTTCAGGTGTTTTTGTGCGGTTATGACAGTACTATATATGTAGCAACATTTGCTGATAATTATTATTACATAATATATAAACTGTAATCCTCTCCTTAAAAAATCCACAATATTGACAGATAGATTCCGGTGTTGGCCTTAAATGAGTGTACATATTTCTGTTTCTGTGTTACAAGGAACTTGTGTATTGAGATATAATATGATTTTATTATTTATTTGAGATTTTTATAATTTAATTTATTTTTAATCTAGTGTTTTTTTTATTATTTATTACTTACATACTTCTCTGCAAAGTATTTTTTCACCAAATTCCTTTGTTTTGTATAGTGTTCAGATTGACCTCATTTGCGATGGAAATGCTCTTATAAACGTCTATTCTAAATTAAAGGTATATTTTAAAGTGATCCTCCTTTAGCAAAGACTTTTTAAACTTCTTTTGTGTTGTCTTCTGTCAATATTGTATTTTCCGCAAATATCCAAATGTCCAAAATGTTCCACTTATTTATGTTTTAAAATAAATTTATTTTTCTAAAACTTGTCTTGTTGCTTTTGTTTTTATGTTTTGTTCTCATATTCCTTTTCGTTTTGGTATCATTAACACTGGAAAGAATATTATTCTTTTTTTAGATTAAATTAATCCTTTTTATTTCCCTTTGTATTTAATTTTTGGTTAAATGTCACCGAATATATTCCAATAATTACTAATTTTCCAAGGTAAATTATACCAAATGTTTCCAACACTTTTTTGTACATAAATGGTGCGTCTAATTTTACAAGAATTAGCAGTAAATAGTAAATGTTATTTACTTTAATATGTAATGTAAATATTATAATTGGGTTACCTTCTAACTACCGCTTTTACACACTTATTTGCACAGTATTATACTATTTCTACACGCACATATATAATTTTATGGACAAAAGAGATTAATAGGGTGTGTTGCATATATGATACATGCAGACATTTATAATGCCCCGAGAATTCCCCTGGCAAATCAAGACAGATTTCATACTATGTATTGGCCAATGTATAGAATGCCTAGGTATTCTGTACATTATCACTCTGCTCAACAACTCAAGCCATTATGAATAATTTCCGCCCTATTAATCGTTCAAATTTGCTCCATACAAATTACATCAACATCTATTTGGGACATAATCTTTCTGTAAAATTCACCCTGGGAATGCACTCAATTACTGTCACAATTTTGTTTACCTTTCAAATGTGGGTAAAAAAGTCTTGCTTCAAAAGTAAACACAATTTTCAATTCAACTTGATAATTCATATGCCTTGTTGAGCATTTTGTGAAATTGTGTTCATGTCTACTGCCAAAACTTTTAACAATTTACTTTGCATGTAATCATTTTGAGTAAATACTATAATGTTATTGTCACATCAAATTAAAACGCCATCAAAAAATTATTTTGAAGGATGCAAATGAATAATAATGTTTGTCATCTGTACGGTATTCCATTTATTTGCTGTTTATACATTTCAAATTAATTAAGATCAGTTGGGGGAGATGTGAACATGGGATGATTGTGTCAATTCACTCTCTTTTATTTAATTAATTTAAACAGTTGTATGCGTAATAGTATACACAACGGTTTCAACGTGTGGACAGCAAAGCTCGTGGGGCGATTGCTCGCTTCGAGCCTGGCCCTAGAGTGTGTATGTTACATCGAGTAAGTTAATAGTGAAAAGTTACTATTTCTTCCACATTGTAGACATGCTGAGGCTCAAGCTGTTCGACACTAAATGTCGAGTAACATCTTGTAATCTCTGCATTTTGATTTTAAAAATTCTTAATTTTTAGGTGACATTACCTTTATCTCCTTATTCAAATTGATTCATGCAAAACTAAAGCTTCTCAGTGTCACATTGTGTTATGTTGTTTGTGAGTGACTCTAACTCTTTGGTTGGAGTTATCTGTGTCGTGTGCCGCTTAACATTGCAACATTTGGTGTTGTTGTTCTCTAGTGGCGTCGCAAAGCCCTCAACGCTTCCAGTCCCTTCCAGAAATCCTCAGCCGTTCGCTCCATCAAGTTTGACGGCCATAAAGTGAAGAAACCTGCGGTAAGTTCAAAGTTCAACACGAAAAAAGAACCAAACTAAAACAACATTTTAGGCTGTCAGGATGAATTTAGTTCTTTTCTATATTTATATAGAACGTTTTTGTTCTGGCAAAAAATAATATGCAATAACATAGCATTTACATAAAGCAGTTTAGTGTCATTTCATTTAAAAAAAAAAAACACTAAGTTACTAAAAGTAATTTTGTCCGTTAAGTATTTATTTCAAATTGACTGCTTCACTTTTATGTCAATGCACTACACATTTGCATTACATCTTCAAAAAATAATATTCCACTCGAACTCGCAAAAAACATAGAAATATAGAAACGCCTACAGCCAAAACCAATTGAGTTGAGTTAAGGTTTTCTCCCGGAAATGAATAGGGTAGATACAAGTGCACATCCGTAGACATAATACAGGTTACAGCAAAACAGACAGTGCATTTGAAGGTCCCCGTTGAACGCCGATTCTAGGTGCGTTTCAGCTTTCTATCAAATTATAATTGTCTTCTGCTGATCACAATTAGTTCAAAAGCTGAAACGAACTTAGAATCAGCTGCACCCTGTATAAGGCAAATTGATTTAATACATTTTGCCAGTACAAAGGTATTCATTTTCGACTTAACGTTAACTTTATTTTTTAAATTAAAGAATATTTGAATTTAACACGACGATGTAACAAAAGAAGCCAAAGAAAGGGTTTTTGCTGAAATACAATCTAGTTACGTCAATAATACCATTTGATTGAAAAATGGCTATAAAACTTCATAAAAAAATGATATAATGCTTTTTGATGTTTTCTTCAATCACATTATCCAATGCTTTTTGTTTGTAATAACGTGTGTTTATATGCTTTTTTACTACATTCTTCTCTTAGACCTTCTAGATTCTTTTCTATAAAATTTTGCACGCATTTCAATGCAGAGCACAGTATTTTGTATTCTCTTAAAATTTGTATGTGTAAATAAATTATTTGTGTAATTTACCCACCTTATTTCAGTAAATTTTGCTATTTGACACCATTATGTAACTGTAACCTACATAGTGTCATTATTTTGTTGACTTTTTATTTATTTATTTATTATTATTATTGATTACAGATTGACGACAAGTGGCAAGTAGTAGCTTGTGGAAGGACGAAGGACCAACTAGACTTAACGCAACAGGCGTACCTTTACCTCAGAAAAACCGCCCTCAAACCTCGTTCCTTGAACTTTTTGTAAATCCATGTCCCTTGAAATAAACCCTCAATCCTTGAGAAATTCTGTTAACCTTATCTATGCCGCTGTTGTATATATGATCCATCGGCTGCTATCCCCGTACGTGGATGTCGCATAATATGTGATCCATGAAGTTTCACTAAAACATATACATTTTGTCAAAATGTGCTACGTGATGGAATATACTGCGTTAAAAACAACATCATTGAAAAGGTTAAAGCAGTGAAAATAAATCATTATTGAAGAACAATTCTATTTGGCCTAAAAAAACGATAAAACAATGATTCAATCAAAATAGAATATTAGTAAAGTGTCTTCTTGTCGCAGTTTGGATCCAGAAAACTGGGCTTTTTGGACTTAGACATTTAATCAAAACTAGTTGTAGAATATTTTTACCCTAAACAGTCGGTACTTTCGTCAGTTAAAAGTTACAACAATAATTTTCCTGAATGACGAATTAAATTTTAAGAATTATTGCCATTTTTGTTTAATTTTAGACTATTTTTATGTTCAGATATGCACTTTCAAAACTTCTTTTAAGTTAAAACTATGTAATTTTATGTTTCAAAAATATTGCCGGTATTATAAAGTTCAGATATAGTTGGCGATAGAGAAAATACTGCCATTTTGTGGTATCATTCAAATATCATTATCTGCCCGCTAAAATGGTTATATTGGGAAGAATTTCCTTCACTACCTAATTGGATTTGCCATAATCCCACTGCTCCCACAGGCTCCAGGACTTTAGTGGGCGGTAATCGCCTGGAAACAACGAAAACGGATTCATTTTAATACCGGCCATAATTTACTCGATTAATTCCGACTATCAATTTCCAGACTGTACATAGAATTATAAATAAAATGGTTAGTTTTATGGATTAAATGTTTTATGTAAAATATTCATACTCTGTACCTTTCTAGATGTTAGTTTTGAAGAAGATATTATTATTAAAATAGACAAAATGGCTTGTTTATGACTTGAACAAAATGTTTTTTGTTGTTGTATGTGTGATATTAATTTTCTTACACGAAAAGTATACATTTTTGCAATTTTATTTTGAGACTTTCAACCATTTATTAGCATTATATTTGTACGCAATTTAAAAGTAGAATTTCGGTGTTTAGATTCATTAGTAAATCATTATCTTTAATAGATAGTTAAATCAAGTAGAGATTTTATTATATCAATATATTCATAGGCATTTATTGTAATTTCACAATAATTTACCCTAATTAATTTTTAGATATTTTAACCTCTTGGATACATACGGGGTCATAAGTGACCAATTGGCCACATTTGGACTAGTGGCATTGAAAGGGTTAATTTAAAAAAAAATACTTTACTAAATTTGTTTTTTTTTAATTGCCTGATAATTATTATTTTTTACTGAGCACAAAAATTGTGTAATAATTGTGTGTGTATTTCAATTTAAAACAATGAGTAAGATTTAATATATGTAAGTTAGCTATTTTATATTTAAGACGTTATGTGCGCGTTGGTATTTTTTAGTTAAAATTTTTGTGTTAGTTTTTAGAGTAATGTCTTTTTTTATTTAAATTAATTTATGTTGAATGTTACAATATTATATAATTTATTTCACCCATTTTCAATAATTTTACAAATGCAAAAAAAAAGCATTGAAATTTTTTACACTTATTTTTATTTTTAAATATTTTTTTGTCACAACTATTTTCTGAATTTTATAAAAGCATTATAGTAAATTTAGGAAGTAGCCGCCCTATTATTTTATAAGTTTGTAAAATAAAAAGCCATATTAATTATAAACAGCCAAATGGAGTAAGCAATACTCTAACTTAATTTATAATATTTTCTAAACAGAATTATTATGTATAATTTTATTCATGTAATATGAAATAAATAAAAATATGACGCTTATTCCACCAAAGTGTGTTGAATGATATCTTGTAAGAAGATAGTAAACTTTATTTCCCATCCATCGCCTTTTTTTTTCATGCATCGAAAATAATGGAAATTTATAAAAGTGCTCCTTAACCTATAATATTTTGTCAAAATTTTATGGTTTTTTTTTTCATTATCATAATGTCAACAGTGAATTTCAATAAAACTATTTTATTCTTATTTACCCCCAAGTGGCTTTATTCAATAACTCTGATTGAATTTCATTGTAGTATTATTTTGATTTTAAAACTCATTCGGGAATTTGTTAATTAATGCATATATAAAAATTTGGCCTCACAAATTCCTGAAATTTCAACATTTTCACATGCAAAAATATTAGCTATATTTGAATTTTCTTTTCAAAATTTTGAAATATTTTCGTAAAAATTGTAAAACTGTCTTTTATAATAAACATTATCTTGTGGTAAAATGTGTCACTAAATATCAAACTATATTTAAAGTACAAATTCAAACTATTTGTTGGATGATTATGTAAATAAGCTGCAACAGAGTGGTTTATTATTTCCACAATCATTTTATCAAATCAATGTTCTCACAATTTATAATTTTATTAGAAAATCTAAAATACTAATATTTATATATTGTTTGTTTTAATTTCACATAAATATAACTAATGTTATTTTCTAACCCCCCCCCCCCTTTGACAACGTTGCGACTAATAACAAAAATTGTAACTAATAATAAAATCCCAATATTAGATTTTGTATGTCTTGTGTCTTTGTGGAGTTTGCGATAGATTATAGTTGGAAAATAAAAATATTTATAAAAAATAATTACACTACTTTTACTATCTACTTTTTATCCAACACATTCATTTATACTCTATGTAATAAATGGTCTAGCGTCAAGAACAACCAACCCCGGACACGCCGCATCAATTCACAATAAGTGATGTTGAGAAATATCTTGCGGGTGGCCATTTCGGGGCGGTAGATAGACTTCCTACACGTTTCTCGCGCTCTCTTCTCTCTCCTGAATCCAAGCCGGAAACATCACCAACTACATTAACCTTTTAAATTTTCTTTTTCTTAAAAACATAATACACTTAACTGTTAACCCTTGGGACCTTCAAGACCCAAACAGTCCCAAATGCCGTGCGCGCATTATACTCTCCTAAGACCATATTTGTTCCAGAACGACCGCACATTATTAAAATGCATATATCTCTCTTCCTCTCATCTAAAAATTAATTATTTCTTTTATGTCAGAAAGAGAACGAAATAGTGCTTGTTATTGTCTTTGAAAAATGGAAGCTTGTAGAAGGTTCGATCCGTGCAAATCAACAACGTCTCAAGGGTTAAAAGTGTCCAAGCGTTTAATTTATCAAGTTATAAATGCTTACGCCTGTTAAAATATTGTTTAAGATTTAATAAGTTAGCCTGTCGTCCCAGGGGTTGGAAATCAGCATAAAGCGAGTGCTTTAAGAACCCTGCCCAAGAAATTAAATTCGTTATATTAAGGAAACGGTCTGCAACGCAGTTCATTGTAAAAACTTTTGCTGCGCAGGGTCCTTACAGCATTTGGTTTATCTCGATTGCTAACCGACCCGTGGGACAATGGGCTTATAGATATTTAGTATTGCCCTGGCAAATTACCACTATTCAGAATAGAATGTTGCTTGAAATAGCTTAATGGTGATCAGATCTAAATAGTCAGTTGCTTCCTCACCTTCCCCTCCCTCATCTCCTGCCCCTCCCTGCTCCCTTTAACCTTATAACATATCCCAATCTATGATGCCATATTCTCACTGGCTTCGGGCAGTTGCTAAACTTGTGCAAAATTTACGTAAAGATAGTTTAGGGTAGACTACTGCTTTTGGAAAATGATTATTAACTAAATAATAAAAGAGAAACTAAATATGTAGTGAAATATATTTAATTATGCCACAGATTATACAATAATCCCAAAGCATTCTTACAAAAAAAGCAGTAAGACGTTACCTTACTTTGCTATTCTTTAGAAGAGCTAATTTGCCGTTATAAATAATTATAATTTCTCTTGCCTTTTCGCTTCTATTTTCTTTTTAATTTTTAGTATTTTGTTTTTATAAGTTTTACACCTCATTCTATACTTGCCAGCAAGCAGTTTGGATTTCTTCAACAATTCCTTGTAGTCTTCTACGCTTGTTGGTTTTCTTCGTTTAAAAGATTTCACTTTGTCCACTGGTTTCACGGGATTTGCTTCAGGTTGTGAAATATCTGGACTTGAGGGTTTTGTTTGTTCAAATGGTTTCATTATGTCTACCGGGTCTGGCTGTAAAAGATCTGGACTTTTAGAATGAAATCTTGTTGGTTTTGTTTGTTTAAAAGGTTTCCCTGGTTTAATGTCTGGTTGTGAAAGATCGGGGCTTGTAGACGGATATTCTTCAGTCATTATTTCAACTTCTTTTTTTATCTTCATTATTTTATTTTTTTGTTGATCTATGCTCTCTATTTCTATTTCAATCATTTCTGTCTTTGGTTTGATCGCTGGCTTCTTTGTTTTGAGTGTCTTTCTTTTTGAGAGCACAGGACTTTGTTGCGGAGAGGATTCTGGACTCGGTGAAGGACTAGGGCTGGAGAAGTAAGTTGGACATTGCAGGTTGATCTTCATCTTGGCGTTAGCGTTAATAACCCCTGGATCATCTTCTTCCCCATGGATTTTGACCGATGGTACGGCACCGGGACAAACTCTGGAAAAATTAGAAAAATACAAAAAGTCAAATATCAATTCTTCGCGTTGATATGACAACAACATCGAACAGATTGTTTTTATTACTTTTTAATCAAGATAAACACAATATTTATATTTTTGGTATAAACTACCTCACTAGGCTGAGCCTTAGCTTCACGTGGGAGGCCTACGTCATCTTTGGGGAAGGTGTGTGGGAGTAGGTTTATGGAAGGAAGAAGAGGAAGTTCTGAGAAGGAAAAAGGTATGATGGGTGGGTAGGAATCTGGGGTCAATGTGTCTAGAAGTAATGGACATATGAATCCATCCCTATCACCATGGTGCAAGGCGATGGGTCGAGAGAATACGGCTGGAGAGGTCAAAAGGACTCCCTCAACCAGTCTCTCACGCAGTAGGTGGGCAAATGCATCCACTGCCAAGACCAACGACAAACCTCACTTCATGAACGCGGGTACCCCTGCTAAGTCAACAAACGTAGAGAACCACATGTGGTGACCTATGACAGGTGTGTTGGTTATCCAATAAATGGTTCCTTGGAAGCGTGCTCCGAGTTGGCAGAATTTGATATGATTTTAACAAGTTAAAGGAAATGAAAAGAAGAAAATTAAGAACTTTAAAAAGATGAATAGAAATTAAAGAAATGAGTGAAACAAAAAAGAAATAAATTAAAGAAAGAAAGAAAAGGGATAATACACGAGACCTTCCGACTCTTAGGCCCCAGACAGGCCAATGAAATTGATTATCTGCTCAATAAAGAATTTCGACATTTGATCAATGCCACCAGAAGTAAGGGAAATTAAGATGACTTTGGGAATACAGACGTGGCTACTGAATTCTTTTCAGTGACTAAACACCTTTACCTAAAAAAGTAATGACCTTCAGGGGTTATGTTCTTACACAGGTCCTACTGCCACAGGTATCTATGTTATAGGGAAGAATTTTGCACATTTGGCCTTCAAGAAAATCAACACGGAAAAAACAGTATTTTATTCTACAATGCATCATTTTAAAATAAATCTATATTTTTTGTTTTTGTTTTGATTGAGGATTGAAACTTTCTATACAGGAACTGGAGTTGACCACACTATCAACCTTACGATCGGGTATTTGACATTTATTTTGTATATTAACTGCCGTAATGTCATCCGATTTCAGAGCAATGCGTATTAACCGGGAGTGAAGAATCTCATCAACAACGAGTCTATCTGCCGAGTTGCAGCTCAATCATATATGGAAGTAGGTTAATTTACGCTTCCAAAATTTGCATTCATTCATTACAGAAAACAAAAGTGAAATCAAGTAGATTTATTTAAAACGAAGAAAGGATTGGCGTGTGCTTCAATACAAATTTCAATGCTCAGTGTAAATCCAGCAACTGTTGCGACATGCTTGCTGCTGCTGGACCAGTGCTTGAAAGAATCACAACAAATTGTGCAAACGTGGTTTTTGATTACCTACTCTAGTTATAGCATGTTGAATATAGGAGACAGAGAGTTTCAAGTTTACATGTCGGAGTTTTCCAAGCCGTTAGTGGCCAAGTTTGGTAGTGAACATTATACAGGGTGTATCGGCACGTACCCGACAAACTTTAACCAGCTATTCCTTAGCACATTTGGAGTAAAAAATGTTATGGGCACTTTGCTGTCAGGTAACATTTTTTTTTTATAAAAAATTTATTATTCATATTTTCACCACATGTCACCAATGTTTTATCCTTTGTCAAAGTTTGAAAACCCATCTGGCAATATTTTGTTCGAGTTTTGTTGAATAATGTACGTACGTACCTACGTTGGCGCGCTTTTACAATCACAACGAAATGGCACAGCACCATTTGTCTCTATTATTTAGTGTGTACGAAAGAGCGAGGACACTTTTTGACACACTTGCTAATAACAGCTGTTGAACACGAGAAACAATGCAAATGACAGTGACGGAGTGTGGAATTTTATTTATTTTTTGTTTTTAATGGAAAAAAAATGTTACCTGACAGCAAAGTGCCCATAACATTTTTTACTCCAAATGTGCTAAGGAATAGCTGGTTAAAGTTTGTCGGGTACTTGCCGATACACCCTGTATTGTTCATGAAACAGAATGGTAGCAGATTGGAAGATAGTTTGAAATGAAAAAGGCTATATTTAGTAACTAGATTTGTATAGCAAGCAAGGTAAGTACATTCCAACCTTCCTCTACCTTATATAGATTCCTACACTTATTTGTATCACCAGAGAGTCCCTATTGCTCAGTTAGAGGAACTATGGAATGTTGTGCAGCTGAAGGATGTGTTGAGGGAAGAGGGATAGGGAAGTTTCTGACTAATTCAGGATTGGTATTTAAACATAGCTAAAGCTATCTGTATTAGTAAAGAAAAGAGAGAAAAAATATTAACCTTTTTATTCATAAAAATTTACAAAATCTTCGACAACCTGAAAACATAGCGAACAAATAATATTAATGCTTTAGGTTGGGTTGTTTCTAGCTCTCGTCACATTTGATGAAAACATCAACAAAGATTTTAAATAACCCAACCTTATTGCGTTCAATTGTTGATAACGTGATATGTACTTATTTTCAGGCCCTATTTCCATTGCAGTTCTTTCAATCAGAACAATGTGTACTTTTATATAATAGCAATATTTTCTGGATTCTACACTTCTTTCAAAGTGGTTTTTGCCTCCATGACTTGGTCATTTCGAAATATTTCCAGATATTGATATCAATGTAACATACGCATCAATAATTGAAATATTCACATGTTCTTCTTTTTCAAAAGGCAAAAAGAATCCATTTGTAGGAATATACTGTTTCTTAGTAACACCCCTTTCAATTAATTTTTGCCTCCATGATCCCACCCCCACCCCAACCCCACACAGGAGGCCCTGATGAACATAATTTCTCTCAGGGCCAATGCCATCTTTGAGGATGCTGTGTGAAGGGTCTATTTAAGGAAAGGAAGGAGAGAAATTTCGGAGAAGGAAAAAGGTATGAGGGGTGGGTAGAAATCTGGGGGTCAATGTGTCCAGGAGTGACGTACGTATGAATCCATCCACCCACTGCCGTGCAAGGCGATGGGTCGAGAGAGTCCTGCTGGATAGGTCAAAAGGTCTTGGGGCGACCTATGGCAAAATGTTTAGTTGGTAGTAGTTGTAATACACAATAATAACACTCCTTTCAATTGGTTTTTGCCTCCATGAATTCGATTAAATAATCAAAAGTTAAGTCAAATTTCCACCTATCGTTATCATCAAATTCACAACAATTATTATTTAAAATGTCCACTGGGTCTCCATCTAACAAACAATGACCAATATTGTTTATTCTCACCGAAAAGAAGAGATTCCGAATTTCAAATCTTGAATTATTTCCTTCGACCGAGAGAAGATAATTTGTTTGAGAATTATATTTCAATAACGGCTGCATTTTCGAATCTCGACATGAACGGAATTTGGTTCTGATTTTTAAAACCGATTGTATGCTTGGTCATGTCAATGCGGTGTAATCAGCCTTTAGCTTGGTGTATTGTTTTTGCAACTTCCTGCTCTTCTTCTTGTATTTGCTGACGAGCCTGTGAACGTGAATTATTTTCGAGGTAATGTCTTCCAAGCTTGGTGTTGGTTTAGTTTCCTTGCCCTTGGACTTTCGCTTTCTGGTTTTGACGGGTTCCTCCTTAGGGGCGGAAAGTTCAGTTGGAATCGCTCCGGGGTAAATTCTGCAAAAGAAAACTTGCTTACAATCAAAACAAAGCTCCAGGATTAAAATACATTACTTAAGTATTGGCCGAGTAAAAGATGAGAATTGAAATGCAGTCACTTCAGCCTCACAAAAATTCCTAATATTGGGTGCACCATAGCTCCCGGTAGTTGGACTATTACATATATCTAAAATTTTAAGTTGATAATGTAAACTTCTATTTTAACTACATAAAAAAAATACATACCAATAATTTATCAAGATTTTACATTTGTTTTGAATCTTCACAATCCAAATAAAATACATAAAAATTATTTGACATCAGAAGAAAAAACTTATCTAGTGTATTCTACGATGTAGAAAATAGTACACAAAACGGTTTCCCATAAGAGTTCAAATTAGCGATGAGTTGTTCATGAACGAGCCGCACAAATGAGTTAGTTCTTTTTGAAGAGTCATATTCGTACGACTCCCGGTACGACGTCTCAATTGAACGTTAACTCTTTTTTTTATGAGATATTTTAAGAAAATAGCCCCATTAAAATTATCCAAGTATTAATTGTTATTACTTAGAGACGTGAACAGCATCATGTCTGGACTTGGACATAAGTATCTACACCTATTAACACATTATTTAGGCGTACCGGTAACAGGAGTCGTACAATCATTCAAATGCCTACGCTGGGAAGCTGGGAGCCGTATTGGGGGAGCCGTATCGGGAGAGTCGTATCGGGTCATTATCTCCCATTCAATTTAAACTGTCATTGAATTGAGCTTTTATTGAATTGAGCCGTCATTGAATTGAGCCGTCATTGAATTGAGCCGTCATTGAATTGAGCCGTCATTGAATTGAGCCGTCATTGAATTGAGCCGTCATTGAATCGAGTCTTTGAGCCGTATGAAAATATTGAGCTGGTACTATGACTCTTGCTCTTGATAAAATGAGTCATGGCCTTTAGCTAGTTCAAATAATATTTTTGTAATCCAACCATTATTCACGGATACAACATGGCAGTGTGTCTTATTTTACTCTGTTATTCGTAGCTCATGATCGAAATAACGTTGCAAGCAAAACGTAATAATTGATTTGACTTAGAAATTCCAGATAGAAACAGCTTCCAAATTTGTTATACAAGGATTCAACATTACTGACTTTTATTTTACCCCAAAAATCAAACAGCATACTTTATTGACCTGATCTGAAGAATCAGGAACATCCCAACCTTCCTCTACTCTTTCCGCAATCCTAAAATTGTTACCTAATGTTAAGTCCCAGAGATTCCGGGCAGTTACATTAGGTTAGGTTAACAATAATTTAATAATAAGTGTTTTATTATCTTCCTTTTTGTAACAAATAGAGATAATGATATCCTCACTGGGATCTCCCGTGCTGAGGATTTCATTTTTATATTATAAAAATTTTGTAGGATGGATAATATAAAATAATTATAGATATATGGTGTTTTTCTAAAATAAATAAGTATATTACATGGCGTTTTTGTTCAGTTGAGTGGTTTCAGTGTCAGTTTGTATTTGGAGTTGGTATATTATCTATTTCTGATCTCCCTATGTTTTGTATCCAGCTTTTTATTTGAGATTTAAATATTATAATATTATTGTGAATTTTGAATGACAGTGGGATTTTGTTTGTAGAGTTTAGTACCATAGCATAGGAAGCTTTTTTGCCCAAATATTGTATGTTGTAGTTGCTTTTTGGATATGTTTTTGACCCTGAGATCTAGTGTTTCTAATATACGTGTTAGGTGTTATTTCTTGTATTTTGTATTTATGAATGTAAAGGAAAATTGTTTTAGAATAGAGTTGTTTAATTGACATGGTGTTAAGTTTGTTGAACATTTCGTCAATGCTAGTTCTTACAGGGACTTGGAATAATTTTCATTATGGCTTTTAGGTTTTGATGAGTGATTTTAGGATATTCTCATACATACAATATTGGATATATACACACCCTTGGGTAGGTTTGTTGTTATTTCTGAAATCCTTAGTGGTGAAATGGTGAGAGCAGAGACTGTGGTTCTTCGAGATATATTCTGGCCCCTTCTCTGCAAACATTTCGCGTAGATCATCCCGCTTGCATTTCTCCACCCATTTTAGGCATCTGGAAGTAAATAAATAAAATAACCATCACGTCATTTCTCCACAGGGGTGGGCAGAGAGGATGAAACACCAAATGACTGTGGTCGAGCGATTAAGATCCCCAATAACGAATCCACAGGTTGCGGGTTCAAATCACAGTGTATGCAATATCTTTTAAATTTATATTACTTCAAACTTAATTAATAAAAAAAAACATATGAAATATATTTGCAGCATGTAGATACTCTCAAGTTAAGTAGCCTCACTCGTATATTATGTTTTTAAGCACATTCGAACACCTTCGAATACCTTCTCGGTACACACATTGAGATTTACTTCACTATGTAAATATTTACAATTGCATGTACTCTGTTAAAAGAGCATTAGTAATATACCTGTATAAAATTGTTGTATTTTAAATTATTATTACTATTACCACTAGTACCACTCTGGCTAGTGACCGCCGCTTATCAGCAACTAAGCTAATAGCATTTATCGTGCATTTATGTAAAAATTTATATATTTCACCCGATGAGCATTGAAAATATGTATCAACCATAAATTTATTTATTTATTTACGCCCTAATGGGCTTTTACAAAAGTAGTTAACAAGTAATACAGTTGTGTTACATAGTTTAGAATAAATTATGATTTTTGATTAAATTAAGGTAAATTCAAATTAATAGTGTGGATTACGGAAAGCTAAATATGTATTAAGGAACATATACATATAAAAACAAAAGTGTATTCACTGTGGAGTTGTGAATTCATACATCTCAGTAAAATGATTAAAAAGATTTCGTTTCGAATCTTTAAGCATGTTCCTCAATCTCGTTTTGAACTGATTCAAATTCTTGTAACCAATCTTTTAACTTTTCACATCTAGCAAGAAACGTATCTTTTTTCTTACTATCATCATAAGTGCTCGCTATGAGCTCTTGCGTAATACGAATACGAGATACTATTCGCTCACGTCGGGATTGCAACAAAAGTACTTTTTTCTCAGCCATTGTATTGAGAAATTAATCTGCACAAAAATGCCGAGTGAATACAACAATTTATTTTAAATATTAACAAATTTGTCACCAGTTAAGTATTTTTTACTACCTACAGGCAATTTTCGCGAACAGCACGGCTGACGCGAATTTTACACATAGATCAACTTTTATGAACAATTTAACCTTGAAATAATTAAATTAACCACACTTTTTTCAATTAATATAAATTATCAGGCTCGAATGACCAATGTTGGGGACGGATATAGCACCGTCGCAACGCGGAACAATAGGATTGGAAAAGGTTCGGAATGCCGACTTACCCTTTTCTATTCTTCCACGGTTTTCAATTCTTCTTTGCGCTGGTTCACAACAATTCACAAATTTCACCATGCGCGAGCTCACGATGGCTTTGATTTCGACACGGTCGATAAAGGGGGCTCCGTAATCAAACGATGTTGACAGGACGAATATTTTTAATCAACTTTCGTCGGCATAGGAGAGGAGAGGAGGGGTAGATAGGCCACAATAATTTTAGAAAGGATATAAAGGTAGGTAGCACGATGCTAGGTGCCAACATTTCCGCCCACCTAATTTGAACGAATTAATAATTATGATACAAAATTTAATAAAAGGTAAATTTAAATATATATACATAGGTAAATTGTTCATTCAAGTTGTATCCGTAATGCCTCGCAGAAAACAATTAAAAAAAAAAAAAAATAACTTTTACTAAATTAAGTATAACTTTTCGAAGAATGGTTCCTGGACCATAACAAAAATTTTGGTTTTGAAAAATATTGAAAATTGCTAATAACTCCTTTGGTCTGGAATCTGAGTAAGAAACAAAACGAGAATTAGAGTATAGACATCTAAACAACAACAACAAAAATATATATAGATCCCAATGGTAAATAAAGTAAAATATAAACACAACAAAAAAAATATTGAAAATGAAAACGTATTCTATTTTAGATGTATATCTTAAGAATTATCACTAATAATAATTTTATTCTTCTGGTAACGGGCAAAGCTTTATCACTGGTCGAACCAACGAACCAGATTGAGTTTTAACAGTAGCTACCCTAACTATTCCATCCTTACCGGGATGAACGTGGATAATTCGTCCTAATACCCACTTCATCGGTGGAAGACGATCGTCCTTTATTAACACTAATTGACCTAATTTAATGTTTGGATTAATTTTGCACCACTTTGATCGCTGTTGAAGCGTATTTAAATATTCTAAATGCCAACGTTTCCAGAAATGTTGCGACATCTTTTGGAGATGTTGCCACCTACTTAAACGATTAGACGTGGTGTCAAGAAAGTCATATTCAGGCAAACCTAGTAGGAATCCACCGATTAAAAAGTGGCCCGGGGTGAGTCCATTCACATCCTCGGGGTCTGAGCTCATTGAACACAAAGGGCGGGAGTTGAGGATGGCCTCAATTCTAGTGAGAACTGTCGCAAATTCTTCATAAGTTAGAACGGTCTCACCTATCACCCGTTTTAAATGGTATTTTACAGATTTTATCCCTGCCTCAAATAAGCCTCCGAAATGAGGACTTGCTGGAGGGTTAAAAGACCAAATAATGCCGCTCTGAATTAGATGATTAGATATAACATCACGCTGTGATGCCAAGAATTTATTTATACCGAGTAGGTACCGATTTGCACCGACGAAATTGGTTCCGTTATCGCTTATGATTTCAGAACATAACCCTCGACGATCTGTAAACCGGCTAAGGGCTGCAATAAATGCTTCAGAAGATAAATCAGACACGATCTCTAAATGAACTGCTTTCGTCGCCATACATACAAATAGACATAAATAACCCTTTGACGTTTTTGCTCCCCTACGTTTGTGATCTTTCAAGGTGAAAGGTCCTCCGAAATCTACACCAACTCGAGAAAAAGCACGGCTTTGTTGCACTCGAGAGGGAGGTAAATCACCCATTAGGGGAGGTAGCACCGAAGATTTCATTTTATAGCAGACAATGCATTTCGACAGTTGTGAGCGAATTTTGTTCCGTGCAGCCACTATCCAAAATTTACGCTGAATAGTGAATTGAAGGCTTCGTGGCCCAACATGAAGATATTGTTTATGATAATAATCTATAATTAAATAAGCTAAATGACAGATTTTCGGAAGTAAGATCGGAAATTTACTTTCATATGACAAATTTGAATACTTGAGTCGACCGCCCACCCTGATAATACCGTGGCTATCAAGAAACGGTTTCAAGTTTTGAATTTGCGCTGAACATGGACTGCCATTTCGCATATTACGTATATCAACAGAAAAATACGTTTCCTGTTCAATGCGTACGATTTTCATAAGCGAATCATTTAATTCGCGAGAACTTAGATAAGTCGAGTTTGAATTTCCACTACCAGGACGTTTCTGACAATTATTTACGAAACGCATTATCCAAGCGACGACGCGTTGCAATTTATAAAATGAAGAATATTTACTAATAATCGAATTAGGTACTATTTGAGATGATACAAACGTTTTAAGGTTGCATGTTTTGAGTTCTGGTATTTCTCCGTCAGATTGATTGTACACAGCTGAACAAGGCCAGAGTGCTATTGGTTGGTGAAGCCATTTTGGTCCCGTAAACCACAAAGGGTGTGATATAATGTCTGCCGGGAAAAGCCCTCTTGAACCAGAATCGGCACAATTTTCCTCCGAGACAACATGCTTCCAAACAGCATTTGGTGTATTTTCCAGTATTTGTACAACCCTATTAGCGACAAATGTTTTCAATAAATATGGCGGCGTTTTTAGCCACGCTAGTACAATACTCGAATCTGTAAATAGAAAAACGTTTTCTATTTGTTCGGCAAACTTTACAGATGACATAATATACTTTACAAGTTTCGTGAGAAGAACCGCCCCACATAATTCTAGTCGTGGAATTGACAGGGTTTTCAAAGGAGCGACCTTCGATTTTCCCATTAAGATGTGAGTGGTATTGCTATTACGCTCTAATAAATATACCACTGCAGAATAACCCAATTGTGAAGCGTCACAGAACCCTACGAGGAAAAGACGACTTGTCATCACCGTGTTGTAATATCTAGGAATATTCAATGTTCGAAGTAATGAAAGTTGACTTACAAATTTACTCCACGTATTATGAATATGTGGTGGAACATCACGATCGTCCCAATCAACACCTAACTTCCATAGTTCCTGTAATAGACATTTTGCGAAAAATGTCACTGGGGTGATGATCCCAAGTGGGTCGAATAAACGAGCTACCGTTGATAAAATTGTTCTTTTTGTGCATATCTTATTTGAAGGTAGATCGACCTTGTAGGTAAAATTATCAGTCGTTGGACTCCACTGAATGCCTAATATTTTAACAATTTGATCAGTTCCGGCGTTATCAAAAGAATGACCATCTTGCTGGTGCTCTTGCGAAACGTGATCCAAAAGTGACGGTGTATTAGATTGCCATTTACTAAGTTCTAATTTCCCAAGATTTAACAATCCAATGATATCTTGTTTTAGTCTGAGGGCTGTGCTAATCGTTTCTGTCCCTGTTACCAAATCATCTACATAAAAATCATCGCATAGAACCTTGGCAGCGTCAGGATACTTTGATCCTTCATCTTGTGCTAGCTGGCGAAGGGTACGAATGGCCAAGAATGGTGAACTAGACAACCCGTACGTTACAGTTTGTAACTCGAAATCAATAACCGGTTCATTCTGAGATTCTCTCCACAAAATATTTTGGAATTTACGCTGAGATGGAATAATTAATATTTGCCTATACATCTTACAAATATCAGCTGTAAATACATACTTATGAAAACGAAAATTTAAAATCATACGTGGAATTTCAGTTTGCAATTTTGGACCGTTCAATAATAAGTCATTTAGAGATAAGTTATTTGGTTGGGTTTTTGCCGACCCATCAAAAACCACACGTAGTTTTGTAGTTTTACTGTCAGGATTCAAAACACAATGATGAGGTAAATAGAATGCATCTAAATTCCGAGGTACCCGTGTCATGTGTCCCAGACCCTCATTTTCTTGTATAAAATTTCCGTAAATAATTGCTAACATGGGATCCCTTTTAAAACAAATTTCTAGTTTGTTCAATCGCGATTCCGCAAGTTTTAAGGAATTTTGAGAAGGCATAATTTCTGATTTTGTTAATAATGGTACAACATATCTACCATCACATTCTCGATAGTGATTCGAAGCGTACATTGTTTCGGCTAATTCGTCGTCCGGATTACTCGTCACAATTGAAGGTGTTTCTTCAATTTCCCAAAATTTTCTAAGAGTATTGCTTAACGAATTTGTTTCAACAAATAAAGACGAAGGCGTTTGAAATGACGAGTTTTCCATCTTCCCCATTATAATGTAACCGAATACACTGTTTACAGCACATGGAGAGCCGTGAATTATTTCATGGCCACTATTAAATATATCCAAGTATACGTCAGCTCCTAACAAAAGGTCTATTTTGCCCGACTTGTAATATGATTCATCAGCTCACAAAAGGATATTGATAGAATAAAGGATATTGATGAATCATCTCACAAAAGGATATTGATAGACATATCAGAGATTATAACTGGAGTAAACTTATAGAGGATAAGGATTGTATTTCATTATATGAAAAAATAAAATCTTTATTTAATAAATTTTACAAGAGTAGTTCTAAAACGATAGTGCAAAACCCGAAAACACGACCTTATGCAATAAATGAATGGGTAAGCAGTGAATTATTATGTCAAATAAATAAAAGGGATAAACAATATAAAAAATGGAAAAGTACACCAACAAACAAAACATATGAAACAGAATACAAAAAATCACGAAACCTTGTCAATAAAATTATAAATAAAGATAAAACTAACTACTATAATAATAAATTTAAAAACTGTTTTAATGATACAAAAAAAACTTGGGATGTGATAAATAATATTTTAGGACGTAAACCCAAAAACGATTGTGATGAAACAATAACACGATATATGTTAAAAGATAGAACTGAGGATTCTGTGTCAAATGATTTTGTGAATTACTTCTCGGATAGCATCAGCAACATGTTACATAAATGCAATCACAAAGCTACTAATATTGTACTGGAAGAACTGCCTCACAGTTTATTTATACCAAGAGCTACTATAACTGATATTGAAAACATTGTTAAAAAAATGAAAAACTCTAAAAGCACAGGTATTGACAATATAAGAATGTTTGATTTAAAAAGAAATATAAAAACTCTTGGGCCAATAATTACTCATTTAATCAATACGATAATAAAGCAAGCAAAAATTCCACAAGAATTTAAATGTAGCATTACTAGACCAATATTTAAAGGTGGAAAACACATTGAACTGGGAAATTATAGGCCTATTAGTATACTACCTGCGTTAGAAAAAATTCTCGAAAAATTTTTATCAAATAAATTAAATAATTACATAGAAAAATTCGCTATCATAGATCCAAATCAATATGGCTTTCAAAGAAAAAAAAATACTGAAAAATTACTGCAAGATTTTTCCAATTACATAAATAATCAATTAAATAATAAATTACATGTTATTGTGTTATTTATCGATAACTCTAAAGCTTTTGACACAATTAACTCTAAAAAACTGCTAGAAACCTTAGAAAAAATTGGAATAAGAGGAAATGTGTTAAATTTATTTAAAGATTATCTTAGAAATAGAAAAATATGTACCAAAATAAATAATACTTTTAGTAAAACAAAGAATGTATCTGCAGGAGTTCCACAAGGTTCCATATTGGGACCTACACTATATATAATTTATGTAACTATAATGAAAAAACTTTTCTCTTTTGTTAAACATTTTGTATTTGCAGATGATACGGCATTGGTCATATCACATAAAGATCTAAAAATTGCAATTGAACTCATGCAAATTGACTTTAATCAACTTTGTAAATGGTCACATGATGCAGGACTATTAATAAATGCTAACAAAACCAAAGTTATGCATATAAGATCACCTAATGCCAGATTTCAATTCAATCCTAATATTATTTCTCATAGTTTTAATTGCATCCATAAAAATATCCCGACTAATTGTAAATGTGAAAGCTTAAAATTAGTTACAGAATATGTCTATCTTGGTGTTACAGTAGATTGCTTTTTCAAATGGGACAAACATATTAAAAAAACCTGTAAAAGACTCAGATCAATTGCTGGCAGAATGTACACATTAAATTTTTTCCTATCAATTGAAACACTTAAAATAATTTATATGTCAATGGCAGAATCTATTATAAGATATGGATTAACCATATGGGGAAATACTAGTACAACCAATCTGAAACAAGTCCAAGTTGTACAAAACGCAATTGTAAAATTACTAGTCGTCCCTAATATTTTTAAACAGAGACATAATACACCGTTGCTGTTTCAGAGTGCCAAAATTTTACCTGTTAAGGCTATACTATGGCAAAAAATCATAATTCAGTATATATTTACCCCGCAGCATACAGAAAAATTAGAACATAAATACAGTACTAGATTCACGACGGGTTAATAGTTCCGAAATTTAATAATAAATACGGACAGAGAACGTTTGAATACAACATACCGAAGATATTTAATTTATTACCTGACACTATAAAGCAATGTAAATCTATGAATAAGGTTAAATATATGGTGAAAAATTGGCTATCGGAAAAAAAATATTTATTTTAATATGTATGAAATATTGTATGAAAAAATTGTTAATTCTGTAGATATAAGATGTAAATTATAACTTTAAAAAATGTATTTGAAACTAACTTTAAGCACCTGTTGAAAAGCCAATTCAATCGGCTTAGCAGGACTTGTTTTTTGATATTATGTATTAACTATTTATTCAATAAAAAAAAAAAAAAATAAAATAAAAAAAAAAAGCTAATTTTAAATTTTTAAATTGTGACGTTCCACTCGATGGTAAATCATATGACGGATGATTAGAAGTGATTTCTGTAATCACGACAGTTTGACATTGAAGAATAGGCCCTTTTTTATTTCGAGGTTTTATAAAACATTTTGTTTTTCCATGACAAGAATTTATACTAGAATTTCCTAAACCGTTCAGTGAAATACGATGTTTTTTAATTGACAAACCCAAGAGCTGGGCACATCTTTCCGTAATCAGAGAGACTTGACTCCCACAATCTACGACGGCGCGGATAGGTATATAATCATTATATTGATTTCGGACCTCAAGTTGTACAGTTCCTAACAAAACGGTAGAAACGCTCGGAATCGCTGTTGCGGCCAGGGTTGCACTTGAATTATTAAATTCATTTTCGCCCGATGGTTCGGCAGCAATGTGCAACATTGAATGGTGTTTTTTATTACAAACCTGGCATGTAAATTTTGATACACAATCTTTTACATGGTGCTGTTTTAAACAATTGAAACAACGGTTTAAAGTTTTAATTTTGTCCCTCCTTTGATGGGGACTTAAAGATGTAAAAGAATGACATTTGTAAAGAAAATGTGCACCTTTACATAATGGACAATGAAGGTTATTATCATTCTTATTGGCAGATAACAACGTTTTAAACGAACCTTTTTTCTCTTTTGTAGTATGTGGAGATAACATTTCTAAAATACGCGTTTGATTTCTCAGAAACTCGAAAATTGAATCCAATTCTGGAATCTCTTCACCGGGCAATTTGGATTCAAATTGACGTTTAGTTGTCAGATCCATCGATCGTATCATAATATGACCAACAAATTTATCAAAGATATTTTCTATCTTCATCGCCTTTATAGCGGCGCAATTCTCTTGAAACGTACTGAGTAACCGCGCTATACCTGACGCAGACTCGTTTTGTAATATTTTGAAATTAAGAATTTCATCAACATAATGCGTGAAAAGAATTCTAGAATTTTGGTATTGATTTACCAGAATATTCCAGGCAATGTCATAATTCTCTTCGATAAGAGGCAATGATTGTATAAGTGCCAGTGCCGGCCCTGTAATAACTGATAAAAGATAATGGTATTTTTCTACATTAGTGTATGCATTGCTGTCATGTATAAGACTTTTAAATAATGAATGAAATGAGCACCAACTTTTAATGTTACTATCAAAAGTGGGCAGCTTTATCACTGGTGCACGAATCACCGAATTACTTGCCGTTTTTGGAATTGAATTTTCATTATTACTAGTGATAACGCTTTTCATTTGCATGATCTCGAAATACATTGAATCAACATTATTCGCAATTAGTTCTGACATTTCTGTAATTAGACAAAGCATGTCTACAATATTCCCAAATTTATTACCAAAATGATGGTCTATTTATAGGTGTATGAGCTTCATAGTTGGTTTTAAAATTGTCACAGAAAAATGTAGCACTTTGCCTCGTATTTCTAGTCGGTACGTAAAATTTTATTTTGGCGAGAATTTCAGGGTTGTCAATGGAATTATTAATAATTTTATTTAAAAGTACAAGGTCAGAGATGATCCGCCTATCTGATAGCGTTATTAAGTTAAGTTGTTTCATCAAAAGAACATAGTTAATATTTTGAATTGGAAATGAAAAAATTTTAAATGACATAAGATAACATTATTAATAATTATAATAATAAAAGTGTTTATTCCGGTATGTGGGGAGGTTAGTGCAGAAAATTCAGAAAAGGATAAGGTCACATCTAGGACTCGAACCCAGGACCCTTGTCTTTCCGGGACGGGATTTTTCTGTTTCAGATTTTCGTTTAGAAATCGCTAATATTGTCTTCAATAGTTAAATATTACAATTTGAGGTTTTACTCAATAAAGTTATTCCGAAAAATAAATATTCATTCTAGACTTGCAGAAAATTAAATAGATATCGTACATTAAAAATAAAAAAAATAAGATAGGTTTATCTAAAAAGACGCTGTCTAGATTGCATTTAGTTCGGGTTGAATCTTGCGATCATACATAAAGATAGTTGCCAATAAAAATGTGCGGTGAAAAAATGAAGACAATGTTGGTAGTTCTTATTCGAAGTATGATAAAGTTAAAAGTGACCGAGGGGGATAGGGTCCCATTAGCTCAGTGGTAGAGCGGTGTCCCGGCAAGACAAGGGTCCTGGGTTCGAGTCCTAGATGTGACCTTATCCTTTTCTGATTTTTCTGTTTCAGATTTTCGTTTAGAAATCGCTAATATTGTCTTCAATAGTTAAATATTCTAATTAAATCAAAGGTTTGAATAGTGCACAATTTATTAAATTAAACTGCATTCTTCATTTTCAAGATCATCATGACATTATGAATCAAATATAAAAAAAAAAATACTTTTCAAATTGTACATTTTACATTTTTAACAAATTAATAATGTTTTTAAATTCTGTATATTAATTTTTTTATTATGTTCTTTATATCTCGTGGAAACGCTGGTAGGTAGGTATCTGGGACTACATCAATATTTCCCACTGTCTGTCTGTCCATCACCACAATTACCGTCGATCATGACGAAGCAAAAAGCATTCCGGTCTTAGCGTTCGTCCCTACTAGTCACACTATCTCTTTGCCACCGTTTCCCGCGTAATACGCATATTGTATTTTATAAAAATAGCTCTCATAAATAAAATAGAAATCATCGTATAACTACTTGAGTTATAATCAACATCTTCCCATATCTACTGAACACGGATTTACGGATTGGAAAGCACCGTAAATTACAGGGACCTTACAATCAATCTGTTGGTAAATTACAGAAGTCCTACATTAGTAACAAGCCTTTCTACATTTTTTTATTTGATATCGAGCGAACGGATCTTCAACAGAAATTTACGATTTGATTGAGCATCTTGGTGGTATATCTATGGCATCTTGTGTGGAGCTGCTTGAGCGTGTTGACGCAATCACGAGCATGGTTCCAAGTCAACATGATCGATCGAGCCAAACCGTCAAGCACGAATGTACGTTTGTGCGTAGCTTTAGGATGGGTTATTTCCAGAGATGTGCAAAATGGGTACCCAAAACCATTTGAAATGCAAAATGGAAATGGGTCAAAATTTTTCCATTTGAAAATGCAAAATGGTTTTTAGAAAAGCATTTCAAATGCAAAATGCAAAATAACTATTTTCAAAATGCATTGAAAATGCAAAATGGTTTCTCAGGTCAAACAATTAAAATAATTATTGAATTTTTAAACAATTTTGTCATTTAATAATGGACATCAATGTAGAACAAACATATTACATGATGGTAAATCCAAAAACACCACGACTACAGATTATGAAACCACAAAAAATTTGCGCGGGACTAATGTTGCCAGCGTAAAAACATAGAAACTGCTATCTAACATTTAATATTACAGCGTCATGGCCATGTTCAGTATTTTTTGTAATGGTATCACTCAATTGCCAGGGCTTCTACCAGGGAGCAACTTGACAAATGTAAATTATCTCTCATAGCGAGGTTGAGGACCGACTGATATTTGGGGCTTATGAAAAAAAGATTAGTGGAGATAGTAGGAAGAATATTGCAAAAAAGCATTTAAAATGGAAAATGCACTGAGAAAAGCATTTAAAAAGCAAAATGGTTTTTAGAAAAGCATTTAAAATGAAAAATGGAAAATACCCATTTTGCATTTTGTATTTCCATTTGAAATGGATTTATTTGAAATAAAGCACATCTCTGGTTATTTCACAGAATTTGAACAACTCCTCAAATTCTGAAGTTAATAATCAAGTTCTATGAAGTCCTATACAAGTTCTGTTAATCAGCCCTTGATGAAATAATAACAGAACTTGAATTTTAACTTTAAAATTTCATTTGAATTATTCAAATTCAGTGAAATGACCCATTCTAAGTATCGTCCGCAGTGAAAACCATCGTTCAGAATCGAAACGTTGCTTGAAAAGGCATTAGCCATATTTATTGGCCAGATCTGAATAGCCAGGTACACAACCTACCTCTTCCCCATCTCCTTCCTCAGTCCCACAATATACTTCACTCGGGGATGCCATAGTCCACTCTTGTATGGTAATTCATGCAAATAATTTATTAGGATCTTTCTCAAGGGCGGCCAGATGCAACATCAACTCAACATTAATCCTGAGCTTAGCGAAAGCAGTTAATTGATTATTCTTAAGCTCTGGAGAATGATAGAAGGCATGTATTTCAAAGATGTCCAAAAGAACTAACAAAAGTAACTAACTAAGTAGGAGTATTGATTGTTTTCAAATAAATAGTATCTGTATTGCATAAATCAATCAAAAAAGGTAAAATCAATAAGCCTTTGTAATTTTAGCAGTTTATTACTAAATCTTAACCTACTGTAAGATGATATAATTGCATAAAAGTCCAAAATAACGAATCTAGTTAAGTCTAGGTGTATTGATCATACTCAAACGCATTTCCAACGATGCAGTTATGCAGTCTATTGCGACAATAAATGGTAAACCAATATGATGCGATGAAACTATATAGAAATTATAAAACGTATGCTTACATTTCCTTGTTCTTCGGAAATCTGTAGAAGGAAGGTCCGTTCTTCATTTTTCTGTGATTAGGGCAGCCGAACATCATGCAGACACCTCCGTGTGGTTGCATATTGATTTTAAAGGTAGAACCGACGCAGCAGACTGCAATCCTACGGAGACTGTTATATCCACACCTCTCCGTCTGCGTTATGGCGGTTATATATACACCGAAGTAATAACTATATTCACGGTAACAAAATGCAACGTATATAGATGTAAAACATACAAAAATGACGGGTAAAAATAGAGTAATGAACGCGAACCAAATGGATAACCGATTTTCACAAAAATCACAAAAGCTTTGATATATTTTTTGACAGTTTGCTTTTAGTTTTGACGTTTAGAACATAAATGCAGCCGTTTCGCGCATTTTTCACTGCGGTAGAAATATGAACTAAATTGATACAACGCTAACCTTGTTGTTCGGTAGATGGCATTACTTTCTGTATATAAGTACGTATCTGATGTGATCTTTCCCGCCAGCAGTCGTGGCCGAGTGGTTAAGGCGTCTGACTCGAAATCAGATTCCCTCTGGGAGCGTAGGTTCGAATCCTACCGGCTGCGAATCTTTTTGCCTTTTTTAAGTAACATTTTAATAACACTAACGTAGACCCGTGAAAAACCACGAGATATTATATTATAGGATTTGTAATGCTGAAAGTTTTCACCATTCTTTGCATATAGATTATTCAAATAATAAAATATAAAAAAACGCCATTTTTTGTTAACATATTGTCGTCAGGTACTCAATATATTTAAAAATCATTAGTATTAGTCATTGACTAAATAAAAAACTTTTTGGTATTAGTCATTGATGTCTTATTTAGTCAATGGTAAGTAGAATATAGTAGTTACCTATCACAAGTTTCTACGGTTAAACCAGTCGAAGATTATTAAAAGACTCGATAGAGGAAAATGCCTTCAAGTTTATGTGCCCGGTACTAGTGCAGTTCCGCCGGCAAAACGAGTCGTAAAACAGGCAAGAAAATGTGAGGCATAGGTACGCGTAGATATTCAACGAATAAGTAACTACATCATTATTATACATATATTGTAATAATACTTGCACGTAACAACTATATTCAGTTAACCAATACTAATTTTTTTTTCCATTGTCGTTTTTCTACCATATATTTCTTCTAAATGTACAGGTTTTCCAATAAGAGGTGTTATTTTGATATTCAATCGTAAAATATCAATGGTTTCGTTGCTTGTGTGGCACGAAGCGCCGTCTTGTTGAAAGTAAACGTGCGTTGTCCAGATCAATGCCATCCAATTCCGGCCATAAAAAATCATTAATCATCTCTCGATAGCGATCCATTCACCGTAACTGTTGCTCCAGCCTCATTTTCGAAAAAGAAAAGTCCAATGACTCCGCCGGACCATAAACCGCACCAAACAGTCACACGTTGAGGATAGAGAGGCTTTTCAACAATAACTCTTAGGTTTTCCAAGCCCCGGATGCGACAATTTTGCTTGTTGACGAAGCCACCGAGGTGGAAATGGGCCTCATCACTCAAGATGATTTGCATTTGATTCACTCAAGTGAATTTTAATAATTTCAATGCGTTGTTGAAGCGTGTATCGTTCCATTTTTATTAATGGCGTAGTTTCTACTTGTCAAATGACAAAAAATGACAGCTTCAAAAGTAATATCTACCGAAATAGCGGGCTATTCAAAATAACACCTCTTATTGGAAAACCCTGTGCTTATATCTTCTTGTATCTTCTAATGTTTTATGTATTTCTTCGCTTGTCTCATAACCCCATTTCTCAAAATCATTTGAGCATGACTCAAATGTTAAATGTCAAAAGTCAAAACACCCCCTATCAACTATTCATACAAATTATCTGGAAAGAAAATAATTTCTACTATACCACGAAAAACACACAATAATATTGTATATAAACCTTGGCCTTTCGGAAAGCGTTTCACTCTAGCGGCAAACTATTAAACTAACAAGTTTTTCTTTATAAATCGTTACGGCCTAGATAAAGCTTTTCTCAGAAAAACTCGCCCAAAGTTTTATTGGTAAGCAATTTGGTCGAGTAGTTTTCCGCATATCGTGAATTCTCGATATTGCCAGTCTAGATGATTTAAAATTATTTATTAATCGAATTGTCGGTAAAAGGTAGGCGGTTTGTTGGCGGGTTTATTTACAAGGAAAAATGGATCGCCCCATAAAATAATGTAGGTATGTAATAGTGTATGTAATAATGTATGTAATACTGTACTTCTGTAATACTAAGTTAGAAGGTCAGTGTTGTATTTTGTACTGTGCTGCATTTATGAGGTAAATTTAATTGCATAAGTATTGTCCTTTGTATTATAGTGGGTTTTCGGAATGACTGAATAACAATAAATGGATGTATTATGTATTTTTTTAATTACAGGTCGTAATAAAGAGACATCGGACAACATTTCACGTTATTTTTTTACCTACTTTGTTGTGTCTTTTTTATGTTCCATAACGACCATCATTCAGAATCACGATATTTTAAATGGCTTTAGCCATGTTTGGTGACCAGAACTGAACAGCCAGATTCTTTCCTCACCTTACTCAGTATGAGATACTCTCAGTATCGCCCTGTTGGGAGACCATAATCAAGAATCGAAACGTGCGTTGTTTGAAATTTATTGACTAGATCTGAATTGCTAGATACTTCCCAACCGTCTTCACCTTACCATTCCCAACTTTCCTCACTAAAATTCATTAAAAATTGTGGATCCTTCCTTTCAACATTTCTTCCGTCTCACAACGTTGAACGTTCCCCTATCGGGGGTGACATAGACCTATTGGTTTAAGGTAGAATGCTTCTTGTGTAGCATTCACAAAATAAACGTTAAGATGATGCCATACGTAGTAATGCAAAATCATGTGTTTTTGGTTTGAAAATTTGGTCGCCTAGAAATGTTTCAGATGCTTTAATTAAATACTGCGAGTAGAATACATCTTGGCCTTTGAAATAATCGAGAATTTTTTAGATAAGTATTTTTATAAGCCCAGAAAAAAATAATGTATAAGGCCTATGAAAACTGCTTTAAAGTTCAAAATCTCCTACTTACGAACCCATTTTCGGTTATGATTTTATTGTTTAATGTGTCAAATTAAGATATTTATAAAATGATCGAAAAAAAATTAAATATTTATGCCTGAACATCCACAAAATAAAATAAAAGGAACTTTTTGGCCATGTTTTTTTCTTGCATAAATCAAAACAGGCGGATGGTGTTAAGCGGGAATTTAAACCTTATCGCCATCTACGTAAGGGTTGTTATTGATAGCGGCTCAATTTAAAATATCACACGACGTAGTGCATCGCCTTAACAAAGAAGTATTTATTACAGTTATCTTATCTTCTGACGTGAAATATGTGGCTCCACAAGGTTAGGCAGATAAGACAAGAATTAAACCAGAACGTATTATTAAAATCAGATAATGTTATAATCGATAACAGTTCTGTAATATAGGATTCTATATAATAGGATTATGGATAAATTCAAAGCTCAGATTAAACTGTTTGCAATTCGTCACACTTAACTTTGAAGTAGTTTCTCTATAGATGTTATCAGTGGCGTAGCCAGGGCTGACCCTGAGCCAAACGGCGCGATTCAAATTTTGGTGACAATTTTCAAAATCATTAGACGCTTAGGCCCTAACTAACTAACTAACTAACAAACAAACCATCACGCCGTTTCCCCGCAGGGGTAGGCAGAAAGGACGGACCGCCAAACAACTCGGTCTTGGCACACACTTCTTGCCTCATTCACATTCATACATCGTCTCATACATACTCTTCTATTATTCTGACTCTTGACATGGCCCGACTCGAGTATCTGATTCACTTGATCGTGCCATGTCTTCCTCGGGCGTCCCCGACTTCTGCTACCATTCGCATTTGCATCATATATCCTCCTTACACTCCTATCTTCGCTCATTCGCTCTACATGCCCAAACCATCTAAGCGTCCCTTTCTTAATCTTACTCATTACGCTTACATCAGCCTTGCACTCTTTGCGGATCTCCACATTCCTCACACGATCAAACATGGTTTTACCACACATACGCCTCAGGGATCTCATTTCAACAGCATTCAATCTACTTTCATCCTTTCTCTGCCAGTTCCATGCCTCACTTCCATACATCAGGGTAGGTACCAGCACTCCATTGTGGACTGCTAACTTCGCTTCTTTGGACAATTTTTTGTTAGCGCCAACGGCGTTCAGTCCTCCATTAACGGAATTACCTGCATTTACCCTTCTTTCAATATCTCTGTCAGCCTTCCCATCTCTCGTAAACGTGCTTCCTAAATACACAAACTCATCCACCTGCTCCAAGTATTCCTCATTCACAATTATATTGCACACTGTTTTCGTACTCTCTCTTTCAAACACCATTACCTTAGGCCCTAGGTATGTGATAACTGAACACTGTTATCAATAAAATTCGGATGATTTGTATTTTTGTGTAGCGCCATCTTTATGAAAAATAATCTCAAAAGGCGATGTGTTAGGACTGTTAGGTTTTATGTATTGTCAGTGCGAAAAACTAAAACTAAGTACACACAGAAAAAAACCTAACCTAAAGTCACCTAGACAAAATTAACCCATCTTATTGAGTTATCATGTTCAGTTTTGTCACCCTTCATGACTGCAGTTTCGTGTGTGCTATTCCGCGCTGTAGTCTGGTGGGTAAAGTTTGCTCGGGCACGAGTACGAAGGCGTATATTTCCATGGAAAATGTAAAAAATATCAATTTAACGGTGAATACGCTGATGATATTAATATTTTTCCACGAAGGCCAGCAACAAAGATGAGCGGAAACTAAAAGAGATTAAAGAAATTAAGGGTTTTTCTAATGGTAATGGCACGTAATGGAAACAAGTTGGTAATTTATTTTTAATTGGAATTTCTAACAGCTAAAATTACTACGATAGTTTTAATTTAAAACCAAGATTTGACTTTCAAAAAAATGTTTTTTCTCTTTTTCTTTCAATTATTTTTCGGTGCTCATTATTAGTTATAACTAGCAAACTAGTCCCCGGCGTTTACCGGGCTTTGTACAGATATTTTTAAAAATCAGACATAGACAGTGACCGTCCTCACTTTAAGTGTGCAAAATTTCATCGACCTAAGAACAAATCTGTGGAATTGCATAAAAATCAAACAAGATATATAAAACCTTTTTGAATAAATAGTGGAATTTACGTACAAAGTTATTTATATAATTTAAATAAAACGACGCCATATACGTGAATTTTCAAGAGAAGAAAATCATTGAAGAGAAGACATATAGCTACTATTCATAGTACCGAATAGTAAACTCGAACTTTATGTATAAATCAATAATAAATCGAAAATACACCTTATCCTATGGATAAGAGGGTACGTTATCAAGAGGTTGTTGAAATATCGCCTTATTCGTACCGTTATTATATAAAATATAGCACAAATGACTTGACAAAATTTATGGACGACGCGGACAAAATTCTCAGAAACTGAAATCCAGAACTTAACCTCTGTTGGTGACATTTAAAGGATTTATCCAAGGTAGACAGACGATTTAGTTTTGCAAGAGAAGCATAAATATTTCGTCCACAAAGAGATGGGTTGACGACCTGAAGAGAAATTTCAGCCTTGTATGGGTGAGATCTGCCAATAATCGATAAAACTGGAATCAAGTTTTGAAGGTCGTCTTTCTGTTGCCGGGAGATCTTTCAACAGTCCGCATAAGACATTCTATCCAAGGTTTGATTGGAAGAGAAGTAGAGGTGGCCCATAAAGAGACGGGGTGACGACCTGGAGACAATAATTGCCTTCGGATGGGTGAGAGCTGGTACTAATCGATTAAACTGGATGCAATTTGAAGAAGGCCAATCTTGAAGGCCGGAGGCCAGAAGGTTTTTGAAGAAGAAAGCGGTTTGACCCAACACGTACCAAGAACAAGTACGACTGCGTACACGTACAGAAAGTACGCAATCGTCTTTTAGTGATTGCACAACCATGGTTTACATCCTCCTTGTCACGTGGTGCTGTGCCACGTGAACGTGACATAAGTTCCCTGTCTCTAAATTTAGAGGTCTCCGGTTCAAAACCCAACACGGGCAAAAATACTACTGCAGATCAATTTCACTGGCCTGTTTTTGGGAGTGTTTTTGAAAAGGGCTTTCGAAGAATGTTTATGAAGAGTGTTTTTGAAGAGTGTTTATGAAGAGTGTTTTTGAGGAGTGTGTTTGGAGAGTGTTTTTTAAGGAGTGTTTTTGAAGAGTTTTTTTGAGGAGTGTGTTTGGAGAGTGTTTGAAGAGTGTTTTAAGGAGTGTTTTTGAAGAGAGTTTTTGGAGAGTGTTTTTGAAGAGTGTTTTTGAGGAGTGTTTTTGAAGAGCGTTTTTGATGATTGTTTTTGAAGAGTGTTTTAAGAACAGTTTTTGAAGTGCGATTTTGGTTATTGTTTTTGAAGAGTGTTTTTGAAGAATGTGTATGAAGACTGTTTTTAAAGCTTGTTTTGAAGAGTTTTTTGTGGTCAATAGAATTTTACAGTCGGTATGTATATACATATTATAATTTCTGCAGGAAAAAGTGCAAGCATAGAAGTAAATACCTACCTCAAAAAGCTATATTTCAAGTATGGTGTAATAAATCAAAACAATAAAATATGTGCCTTCTGTGTATTAAACAGCGTTCAATTTTAATCTAAACTATTAAATTATTCATTGCTCATTCATTTAATACCAGGCTACAGTTATACTATAAGTGTCAGGTAGACCAGTACGATAAGTGGTGCATGCGTTAAATTTAGGGAATAGTAAAAAAAATGTTGAAATAATATATATTATCCTTTCTGCATAACCGATACTCAAATGTGGGACAATCTCACAATACGCGACATTGTAACGAATGTACCTACCTACATATTTCCAACGGTACATATTTGATACGGGTCACGTACGGACATGTCTTATATGTTTAATATGTCATAGAGGCTAAAAGGCTCGACTATCACGTGGTGGTTGTCACGTCGTGATAGCGAAAGTATAAGTATTTTTACTTTCTAATTTAGTAGAGTGCCATTGGCGAGTGTGTACTTGAGTCGTTCAAGGTGATGCGCGTATTTTTACTCGTAACGCACATGTTGTAGATTGCCATTATCAGAATGTTTCGAGGAAATGGGTTTATTTTTACATTCATTTTTACACGCAACTGTCGGCTCTCCTAGTAGTAAGAATACACCAAAATTAGAGTATTTAAGTAGATTGAATAAACCACTGAAGACAAGAACCAATAGGAGTGTATTGTGGGCAGAGATGTGCTTTATTTAAAATAAATCCATTTCAAATGGAAATGCAAAATGGGCATTTTCCATTTTGCATTTTAAATGCTTTTCTAAAAACCATTTTGCATTTTGCATTTTAAATGCTTTTGTCAATGCATTTTCCATTTTAAATGCTTTTTAGCAACATTCTTCCTACTATCTCCACTCATCTTTTTTTAATAAGCCCCAAATATCAGTCGGTCCTCAACATCGATATGAGAGATAATTTACATTTGTCAAGTTGCTCCCTGGTAGGAGCCCTGGCAATTGAGTGATACCATTACAAAAAATACTGATTCAAATACTGAACATGGGGCCATGACGCTGTAATATTAAATGTTAGATAGCAGTTTCTATGTTTTTACGTTGGCAACATTAGTCCCGCGCAAATTTTTTGTGGTTTCATAATCTGTAGTCATGCTGTAGTCGTCTGTAGTCGTGGTGTTTTTGGATTTACCATCATGTAATATGTTTGTTCTACATTGATGTCCATTATGACAAAATTGTTTTAAAAAATTCTATAAGTAATCATTTTAATTGTTTGACCTGAGAAACCATTTTGCATTTTCAATGCATTTTGAAAATAGGTATTTTGCATTTTGCATTTGAAATGCTTTTCTAAAAACCATTTTGCATTTTCAAATGGAAAAGTTTCGACCCATTTCCATTTTGCATTTCAAATGGTTTTGGGTACCCATTTTGCACATCTCTGATTGTGGGCGTGTATGAAGTTTGCCCAATTTTCAACTACTTCACATCAAACCATTTCAAAACATTTTCAAATGTAATACTCTCTTAGTAATCCCCTACTACTATAATCCGCCGTTATTTTTACTAGTTGAAAGCACGAAATCAAGCTCTATAATTCGCCGGTATTCTTATTTCAAATTCGCGTGCGTTTTTCGTTTGAATAGTTTTCAAAATAGAGTCTTCTCGCTAGCATTAACATGACTTCGAAAGATCGATAGCGGCGTTTGTTTATTTTTACGAAATACCTGTTTTAATTTTTAGCAAATTTGAATGTATACACTGCAATCCGCCTCTCCGGGGACTGAAGACATCAGTTCGGTTTCAAATCCGCATAGATTTCCAGGGACACTCTGTTCCGGGGATTCAATAATGCCTGTATCAGACCACGCTACACGCATTAAGCGTTTTATGGGTGTGGCCATATTATATAACGGCAGCTACGCAATTGATCTGACGGTCGCATCATTTCCAAATATCACCTGGCTAGCAGATCACGGCATATCATCATCGCCACGCCCACGCTTACAACACATCATCTGTCTGGTGCGACAGGTCGATATGATATTGTTATATAGGCAACGCCCAAAAAAACGCCTGATGCGTTTATACGTAGTGTGACAGTATCAGAGTCTCGACTAGATTATAAGCTAAAACTATTACCACCAAATTACGTATGATACAATAACTATCCGACACACTCACTAACCATTAGGTTGCATGATCTGGGTAACAAATTTGCGGGAACTGTCGATATATTTGCTGACTCTATTTTTCCAAATAAAGCGTAATATATACCAGCACTTTACTGAATCCTATAAATTACTAAAGCGTAAGTAATGAAGTTATAACAATTCGTGTTATAATATTGTTATACTTTATTAAGTTTATCAGTTTGACATTATTGTATGCTTTAAAACCCTTTTGCGAAATTTTAGATAGATTATGTATTCTGTTCTTATAATCTACGTATAATCCAAGCTGGGCGTAAGATACGAGGAATAAAAACACGATATAATGCTTTACTTTCAGCAGCTTTTCACGCTAACTTACAAGCGGTGATTTTCAGACTAGATTACTTTAAATTTAGATATTATCAGCAATGGAATCTTTGGGACGCAATCACTAAAGTTCTACTTAATTTGCGTGATGAAAAGAATTAGATAGGTATAATAGAATTATACTGCGTACTAAAATAAAATAAAAATAAATATGAACAACCTTCGTATTCCCTCTACTTAACCTCCTCAACTACCTTTAGCCTCGTAACACGTAATTTTTGGCTAATTCGCATTATTTTTGGCTAACTTGGTTTATTTTCGTCAAAATTGCGTTATTTTCGATAATTTTCATAATTTGTGTCAAAATTGCATTCTTTTCGATAATTTTCATTATTTTTAGCTAAATTATATAATATTTTGGCGAATTTGATTTTTTTTGGTTAAATTGCTTATTTTGTAAAAATTGCGTTATTTTTAATAATTTCCATTATTTTTGCAAAAAATAATTTTGGCTAAATTGCGTTATTTTATTACTACATTCGTGTTACGATTATGTTTGGCTAAATTCGCGTTACGATTGTCGAAATCTGCGTTAGTTTTTGTGGAATTTTTGGAAAAACAATTTTCTAGTGGAATCATTGGCCAAAACAAACGAAATCAGAGAAACGGAAAATCCTTTCTCGAAATCGTAGAATTTGAAAGATCCCAATTTCGAGGCGAAATCGTCAGAAATCTATATCGACAAACTGTCGTTGGAACTATTAGAATCAATCCACGGAATTATAAATGTTGCGGTAGAGTAATGAACAAATAAAATATATTCTCTATTCAATGCGGTAGACACAGGAATCATTTTAAAGATCGCACGTTTGAATGTATTTGTGCAAATCAGTGGTTCAAATTGTTTCGAAATAATTAGTAACACCCGCCCGCAGTTCCCTCTTACCCAGCAGTAATCCTACGAAACCTCAGTACACTGCTTTTTTAATTTAATGTTTTTACATTTACTCTACACAGGAGGCTTAGAGGAAAATAATTTCTTTCTTCTTTTTGAGGAGGAGTGAATATGGGTCTCGAAGACACCCATGTTGTAGGACCAGGGCCGGCCTTGAGCCAAACGTCGCCTGGCCCCTTTCAAAACCAGTAGACGCCTAGGTAGGAGATCGCTGTAATCAATAAAACAAGTAGACGCCTAGGGTAGGATATCTCTGTAATCAATAAAACCCTTAGACGCCTAGGTAGCAGATCGCTGTAATCAATAAAACCAGTTGACGCCTAGGGTAGGATATCTCTGTAATCACTAAAACCCTTAGATGCCCAGGTAGGAGATCGCTGTAATCAATAAAACCAGTAGACGCCTAGGGTGGGATATCTCTGTAATCACTAAAACCCTTAGACACCTAGGTATGGAGATCGCTGTAATCAATAAAACCAGTAGACGCCTAGGTAGGAGATCGCTGTAATCAATAAAACAAGTAGACGCCTAGGGTAGGATATCTCTGTAATCACTAAAACCCTTAGACGCCTAGGTATGGAGATCGCTGTAATCAATAAAACCAGTAGACGCCTAGGTAGGAGATCGCTGTAATCAATAAAACAAGTAGACGCCTAGGGTAGGATATCTCTGTAATCACTAAAACCCTTAGACGCCTAGGTATGGAGATCGCTGTAATCAATAAAACCTGTAGACGCCTAAATAAGAGAGATCACTATAATCAATAAAATTTGGCTAATTTTTGTAAGTGTAGCGCATTTTTTATGAATAATAATCTCAAGGGCGATGTGTTGTATGAGGTATTATCAGCGCCTTGGCGTCTTGGCAATTCGGCGCCCGGAGCGGAGTGGATCTCTAATAGCGCCCGCATAGGACTGGTCCTGTGTAAGACGGAGGAAATAGAGGCCAGAGAATCGTTCCACAGCCGAGCTGTTGAACTCAAGAAGAGTCGTAGGAATATATACTATAGTACGTTCTCATATATATACTATAATACAGGGCTTTCCAACAAGAGGTGTTATTTTGATATTCAATCGTAAAAGATCAATGGTTTCGTTGCTTGTGTGGCACGTAGCGCCGTCTTGTTGAAAGTAAACGTTTTCCAGATCAATACCATCCAATTCCAGCCATAAAAAATCATTAATCATCTCTCGATAGCGCAATCCATTCACCGTAACTGTTGCTCCAGCCTCATTTTCAAAAAAGTAAGGTCCAATGACTCCGCCGGACCATAAACCTCACCAAACAGTCACATGTTGAGGATAAAGAGGCTTTTAAACAATAAATCTTGGGTTTTACGAGCCTCAGGTGCGACAATTTTGCTTGTTGACGAAGCCACCGAGGTGGAAATGGACCTCATCACTCAAGATGATTTGCATTTGATTCACTCAAGTGAATTTAAATAATTTCAATTAAAAAATTTAAAGCGTGTATCGTTCTATCTTTTAATGGCGTAGTTTTTACTTGTCAAATATCAAAAAAATGACAGCTTCAAAAGTAACATCTACCGAAATAGCGGGCTATTCAAAATAACACCTCTTATTGGAAAACCCTGTACAAACAAGAATCTCTTAAACGTTTCTACTGTACCTAAGACAATATATTATTATATGTACATATTGTAAAGAAATAAAAAATTACATATTACATTACAGTAAATCGTCAAATATTATCTTCGAAGCAATGCTATTAAATTTCATGACGTGCCAATATTTTTTCGTATAGAATTTTACCGGATCGATAAAAAGGCAATTAGACCAATGACCTCAGAAGGTCATGAACTCCATTGCAACTTCGTAGAACTAAACAAATAATATTTTGATTATGTCGTAAAACTTGGTTACGACGGAGTGGTTCAACTTAACACATTGCGAAGATAAGGCTTATCTTTGATTTAAATTTTGAAAATAGGGCGATTGTGGCACTGCTTTGACAATTGGGTATTATCACAATTTTTTAAAGTTTTCCGTTTAAAATATTTTCAGTTTATTTTTTAGATTCTGATTGTCGCACAAATTTTAACCCTTCCAGACACGGCGCTTCAGAGTGGACAGCACATTCAATGCCCGTTCAGTAGATGGGGGCCAAATGATGCATTTCAATCGGCAAGTTGTCCTCTCTATTACAGGGGATTGTTGCTACCAAGGTTTTAAGGTAGCCTACGGTTTATTAAAGGATGTGAAAATCAAAAAATCTTCAAATATGTGGAATTGAGAAAAAGGGAATTTTCCAACGATGACATTTCATGTCTGAAAGGGTTTTGAATAAAAATATTTTTTTAAATTCAAAAATATTTTAACACCGCTTTATTGATTATATAAATCAACCAGTTTTGGTTCATCATGAATCTTACTCAGGGTTTTATAAATACATCTAAACCTTCCTAAGGGTTGCATAAATACATACGTATTTAGGCAACCAGGAAGGTTGAAGGTTTTTATGTGAATACCGCACAAGGTCCCAACTACTCCGAACCGTCTGGAGCCAGTGAGACTATGGCATCCCCAATTAAGGTATATTGTGAGGCTGAAGGTCGTGGGGAGAGGTATGAGATTGGGAAGTGAAAGATGGGGGAGTACCTGGCTATTCAGATCGTGTCACCAAACACGGCTACAGCCATTTCAAGTAATGTTTCAATTCCAACTGTTTTGTTTTATCAATGTTCTGTTTTGTAACTTTCTGTACTGTTATTTTTTGTCACTGCACTGTTTTGTCAAAGATTTGTCATTCACTGTTTTGTATTAACATTGTTCTGTATTGTCAATGTTCTGTTTTGACACAGTTCTTATTTGTCACTGTTCGATTTAGTCATTGTTCTAATATGTCACTACTCAATATTGTCACTGTTATATTTTGTCACTGCAGTTTTGTCAAAGATTTGTCATTCACTGTTTTGTATTAACATATTTCTGTATTGTCAATGTTCTGTTTTGACACAGTTCTGATTTGTCACTGTTCGATTTAGTCTTTGTTCTAATTTGTCACTACTCGATATTATCACTGTTCTGTTTTGTCGCTTCTCTGTTATGTCATGGAACCGCTTCGAAGCCATGAGGTGGAACCATTTTTTACTAGGTCTTTTATAAATATTTTTCTGGATTAATAGTAAGGTATTTTTGCATTTGTCGCTATTATAATATAATTATAATATAATTTTAATTGTCAGTTATTTTCAGCTAATATGCGTAAGTAACTTATCGAAATATCACGGAAAAGTGATTACGTTATTCAGTTTGTTTATCAGGGCAGCACAGGGCCTGCGGGCTGCTGCCCGGAACAACTCAACGGAACTTCACTCGTATCAGTTAGTAGGTCACGCAGGTTTCGATGTCACGATGTGTGGCATCTTCCTTTACTAACTGGGTAAACTTGTATTTGTCGCTATTGTGCGCCATTATAAGAATAAAATACTTATATCATTAATAGCACAGTTAATTTCCGCTCATACAAGCGAGTACCTTATCGAAATTTCATGGAAAGGAATATATTTGGCTGAGTGAAGGGAAGTTCTGTTTTAACACGACCATTTAGTGTTTCATTTGGCTATAAATTTGTTTGTTACGTTCCGGTTCTGTTTCAAGATGGTGGCCGTGTTGGAAACTACCTTTTTCAAGTATCTTCCACGAACTATCGAAAAATATTTATGGTTTATAATTAACTAGGTAGGTACCTACAAATCTTACGGATTCTTAGGAAATTTTGGTTTTAACTTATCAGATAAAAGAAAATTAGAAACATACTTTTTTGAATGCGAAGTCTAGATACTGTTCACAGAACTGCTGATATCAGAATTTTTAATAATTTTTAGTTTGTTTTGTAATCTTTTTTACATTTTCCGTGGAAAAAAACTGTTACCAGATATCACAACAGAATAATTAGCCATTTTATCTTGGTTGTGTAAAATTGCGACTTAGCGTGTTTTTCCACGGCGACGACACGTAGTTTCATTGGCATAATATTGAACTGACAATTAAAATTTAATTAGGTTTATTTATTTCAATATTTTCCATGAAAAAAAACTTACACCAGATATAATAACAAAACAATTGCATATTTTATCTGGGGATTTTAGAATTTTAATCTGGAGTGTTTTTCCCCTCGTTGTTTTTACTGTCATTTTGAACTATTTAACCGCTGCGATCATGAATAGGTACACTTATAATCGTTCATAAATAATTAATATTACTTACATGGTCTGAGAATTCCCCCGGAGGTCAGCGGCCTCCATAACAGAACAATAATAAAGCATTTAATATTCTGTCTTTGCAAGGTGCATTCAGCCATTGGCTTAGAATTTCTGGCTGTGGAGTGCGGTACGAACTAAAATATTTCATATATATAAATTAAAATGTAAATGTTCGTTTGTTCAAAATCTTAAATCTCCGAAATTTCTTCACCGATATCGTCGAAAATTTTAAATTATTTTTTTTAAAGATTTTTTACATTTTATTCCGTTCAGTGCAAAATATACTTGTTTAAACTTACCAAACAATAGGTGAACACAATTAATTACTAAGTGTTGAAGAGGGGGTGGGGGGGGACGAGCCTGGGATTAGTGAAGAATGAGGGGGGAGGAGATGGAATAGACGATGAAAGGGAACATGTCTAAGAAGTGCCCTTGAGGTGATTTTGCACAAAAACGGCGCTATACAAATCATCCAAATATGATTATTATTATGGAACTGTAAGATAATATTTTTTGTGCATTGATAAAGGACTTATTTATTTTAGGATTTATTTATTTCTAAGGCTTCTAAATTATATAATCGTTTTCCACTATTTTTAATATGAAGAATATTTATCCCTGTATTGTTTTCAAAACTATGATTGTTTACAATGATATGGTTGGAGAATTTTAATGTCGAAATTACGAGTTGTTTTCCTGTTTTTTTTTATTCCGGTACTTTCCGGTAGACCAAACAGTCAATTTATGGTCCTTATCTTTATTTCATTATATTTTTTCAAGATAAAACCATCACCAGGATGACTTAGAACGTGAGGGGAACCACTAATGAATTTATTAATCTCATTCAACGGGAATTTGTGAAATTAGCAATAATATTGTGACTTAAAGCCATATAGAATAATAAATGTACACAGATTCTGAATAAATAAATATTTATACCGTACACAAAAAATTTGGTACAATTTATTAATAAATAGAACATAAAATAAGTAAACTAAACGCACCAATTGGGCTCTGACGTCATAGGTAACCGCTAGGAGATACCTTCGCGGACGAGATTGGTAGCTGTGTGACGTCATCTCACGAATTTTAAAATTGCTAACACAAATAATAATATTTAATAATTGAAAACAATATTAGCCAATCTCAAACGAAATTTTTAACGGGAAAATCAGAAAAAGATTCGGTGAAATCTTGGAATTGAACATACCGTGATTTATTTTTGGGGTATTACGCCGTGTTGCGGTTCCTCCTTCTTTAGCCATGTAGTCCATCATCAGGGCAGATGCCGCGAAAACTTCAATCATATCTACGAGTACATACAACATGTTTTGGACGACATTTTAATTTTGAAATGTTGGATATCATGAGTCATTGAGATTTCAGTAGGTACTTGGATAACCGTACATTTTCCAAGCTGTAGTCATTTGAAGTTGAAAAATTCATTTTCATTGTTGCTTAGCAATAATTAAATTAAATGAAAATTATTTCCATTACAGACCGGTTTATATAATATTTTGGAAATTATTGAATCATAAAAGTACGTACACCTAAATTACCTTGCGCCAACCGGTTTCAAAGCTGGTTTTCTTTTGTAAGGGCCAGGGTCAGTTTATATGTGCTCTGACTGGAGGCTTGGTTTTAACCGACACCCGTTGTAACGAAACCGGTTTGGGTGCTTTAATTTAAAAAAAAAATTATGCACCCAAAATTAGTCTTAAATTTAAAACAGTATTAATTTCTCAGAAAATATGTATGGAAAAACGCCACTGAATACCAATGTCGTATATGCCTAGAATTTACGCAAGAGGGAAATACCTCAGTTAATTCTATAGTCAGGAAAACCTTGTAAAACAGAACTAATTCCTTATACTTGAACTAAACACAGCGAGTATTATAGTCATTACTCCCAATGTCTTAAGTCCCACGAACACATGAGCTCTAAGTTGCTAATGTATACAGGGTGTATCGGCAAGTACCCGACAAACTTTAAGCAGATTTTCCTTAGCACATTTGGAGTAAAAAATGGTATGGGCACTTTGCTGTCCGGTAACATTTTTTTTCAATTAAAAACTAAAAATTATAAAAAAATCCACACTCCGTCACTGTCATTGGCATTGTTTCTCGTGTTCAACAGCTGTTATTAACAAGTGTGTCAAAAAGCGTCTTCGCTCTTTCATACACACTAAATAATAATAGTTAAAAATGAGACGAATGGTGCCGTGCCATTTCGTTGTGATTGTAAAAGCGCGCCAATGTAGGTACGTACGTAAGTATATTATACAATGAAAATCGAATAAAATATTTCCAGATGGGTTTTCAAACTGTGACAAAGGATAAAACAGTGGTGACATGTGGTGAAAATATGAATGGTAAATTTTTTATTAAAAAAAAATGTTACCGGACAGCAAAGTGCCCATAACATTTTTTATTCCAAATGTGCTAAGGAATAGCTGGTTAAAGTTTGTCGGGTGCGTGCCGATACACCCTGTATAAATAATACCATAATTATTTTGTTGAAGCTTATAAACAGCATTTTTATATTTATATTAAAAAAGGTAATGGTCGCAACTAGGAATGGTACCCAGATTTTTGAGTACGAATTTGATTTTTTTAATATTCCATTTGGTTGAGGAATTTGGTCTTAAATCCAAAATTAAGTTTTTCATGAAAAAGGACGAGCAGCTTAATACTAAATCACTCCAACAAATCTGTGATCTTACTCTGTTTCTGCCATTCATTTTGCCAATGAGCAAGAACTTCTCCTGCTCCAGGTTCGAGTTCTTAGATTGGCAAGCAATGTGCCCAAGGTATCTTGGATTCTCTATTTTAGATTCCTCCCTTCCAGAATGATAATAATAATAATTTATTTTATTTATAAAGCGGAGACGGTTTACATGTAGTTCCCGTGAGCACTTAGGCACTCCCATTTTACCTCATTCCTCTGACAGTCACCCGGTCCCTTTTATAAAGTTCACCAGGGTTGTCATTGGATATGTGGTATGTCTTCTGGTTCCACAATGTGTCTTCCCAGTTCTCATCTCTCCTCTCCATTCCCCTTTGGTTCCGTGAAGGCCCCACAAGGGAGTTTATGGAGGTGGCCTCATCTCTCCTATCCACTCCTCTTTGATTCCCTAAAGATCCCACGAGGGAAGAGGGTCTCATGTCTCCTTTCCATTCCTCCTTGGTTCCTCGAAGGTCCCATGGGGAAGAGTCTACTCCCCGTTGGTTCCCTGAAGGCCTCACAAGGGAAGAGTTCACGGAGGTGGCCTCATCTCTCCTATCCACCACTCTCTGATTCCCTAAAGATCCCACGAGGGAAGAGGGTCTCATGTCTCCTTTCCATTCCTCCTTGGTTCCTCGAAGGTCCCATGGGGAAGAGTCTACTCCCCGTTGGTTCCCTGAAGGCCCCACAAGGGAAGAGTTCACGGAGGTGGCCTCATCTCTCCTATCCACTCCTCTTTGATTCCCTGAAGATCCTACGAGGGAAGAGGGTCTCATGTCTCCTTCCCATTCCTCCTTGGTTCCTCGAAGGTCCCATGGGGAAGAGTCTACTCCCCGTTGGTTCCCTGAAGGCCCCACCAAAATAATTTACTAACTTCCATTTTTTGTAACGAATAGAGATATGATATCCTCACTGGGATCTGCTTTAATTTAATTTACATATCTTTCAAATTTAGTAGTATAAAGTAATTATAAATACATTACATGGTGTTTTTAGTGCAGTTGAGTGTTTTCGGTTACAGTCTGTAATTGGTCTCAGTATATTTTCTATTTCTGATCTCCTTATGTTGTGTATCCAGCTTTTTCAATTGAGATTCAAATGTTACATTATTTTGTGAGTTTTGAATGAGACTGGAATATTACTGGAATATTTATTACCATAGTATAGGAAGATTTTTCCCCAAATGTTGTATTATAGTTTTTTTGTTAAATGATACAAATGTGAATGCAAACGCTTTGTGAAAGAGTCAAAATAACAAAAGGGTATGTTTATAAATGTGAATGAAGCAAGGAGTGTGTGCATTGTGCAAAGGCCGAGGTGTTTGGTGGTCCGTCCTCTCTGCCTACCCCTGCGGGGAAACAGCGTAATGGTTAGATCTTATTTTTAGGAACTGACTTTAGTGCGGGAAGTTTTCGAATTCTTGCGAAGATGTTTTTTTTACAAACTTGTTACTATAAATTTGAATACTAATGACATGGTAATGACAAGCAAAAAAGACTGGTTAGAATTCTGTATAGTAGAAGTAATTATGTCGTTTTTCCCCAATGTTATTCAACAGAATTATGCAGATGATTTCGAAGTTTTCTATTTATTTTATGAATTGGGGATAAATTAAATTTTGTCAGTACTATTTACATATGCAACAAAAAGCCATAAAAATGTGTGTTTGAAGGTAAACAGATGATACAGAACGCCATACACGGCTGTCATAGCACATTTAACTTGCTTCAATCACATTATCTCGCACATTATCTCGCATATAATTTATGTTATTTTATTGGAATTACCTGACACGAGTATTAAATAATTCACTTGATCGTCTTCCATAAATTAAAAAAAAACTGTTTCGTAAATTATTTTACGAAAAATTAGGACAAAATATCGCACTTATTTAAGTTTTTTTTTTAAATTCCAAAATATAATAATTTAATAAAAACACATTTTAGAAATACTTTTACCACAATATGTTTTTACTCTTATTGGCATATTTATTTTTTATGCAAAATGGGAGCCTTCATGATACCATCTTTTTAAAAAATATTAACTCTATTTTAGAAAAAATAATTTGCTTCTGTGCCTACTTCATCTTTGAGGATGCTGTGTGAACTGTGGAGGGTCTTTTTAAGTATTAGTTCTGGAAGAAAAAAGGTGTTCTGGGCGGATAGAATTCTGAGGGTTAGGTTATGAATCGGGTCGTTGAAAGTCCTGCTGGAGAGGTCAAAGGGTCAAGGCCTTTCCCGCCACACACAGCTGGTCGGCAGACTCAGAGCTGACCCTGTACTAGTTCAATTAGAGCAGACCACTCCGGGCGCCGACTTGCCAAGGCGCTAATAACCCGAGAAGCAAAGGCGCTAATAAAACGTAACACGGCGCCCTTGAAGTTTTACTAGCGCCAGGCGGCGCTTGGCTCAAGGCCGGTCCTGGGCAGAGGCATCCTCAACCAAGACCTGGACAAACTTCACCCCATGAACTCAGGCACCCCTGCTAAGTGAAAACCTCCACGGAGAAATCTTACCGACATAAATTGCTAATTTATTAAAAATCTCTTAAAAATGGGAATATACGCGTTTAAAGAATTAATTGACAGTTTTCCTAATAAACTATCAGTAGAACACGATATTATTATGCTGCTGTCGGAAGACGTGTTAACAAAATAACATAATTTTTATTTTTTTTTACATTTCGTTATTATGTAATAACATGATAAATGCAGCCGCATGAACACGTGTTCCGATGTATTATGAAAGTACTAATAACTTATAAGGAAATGGCATGCTATCACGTTTTAACAAGATTTTTATAAATCAGCGATTCTACTAATTTTTTTCGTTTAGCAAACCACTTGGGGTATCCCAAATTAAATAATGAATAGTGGATTAAATTTGCCAATAAACAAATAATTATTCGGTTACCAACCAAATCTATTAATCGAGTGAAATATATGTTTTTACATTTCTTTACGGCTTTATCTCTGAGTCACATTTTTCGATTGAATGAATCACCAACGTCTTACGAGTAATGATTCATAACAATTGGGATGCGTGGCCACGTAATGCATTGTCTGTTTGATCAGGCCCATTTACACCTGCCCATTTCCCACTACGCATTACCTGTAAACTTCACATTGTGAATACGGCGTACATATGGCGTGATGTTCTGTAAAAGTTCCTAAGAATTTAGGTAGGTTGTATAGTGTGTTTAGGTGATTTGCATTTCCGAGTGTCTTGTCAGTGGCTCTGCAACAATTTCATAGCCCCGGGCAAGTTTTCAAACCACACCCGCTATCCATATCCATTCCATATATAGTAAATTATTGACGGTCGAGGGGTAGGTGAGACTCTCGACTAGCAAGCTGGCGGTCGCGGGCTCAAATCCAAGCGTACGCAAGTAAATTTGATTAGGTTAATGTACATATGTTACTTCACAAATTACTCGTTTAAAATAATATGTATAGTACATTTGTGAAAGATACCACTATTCAGAATTAAAAGTTGCTTGAAATGGCTTCGGCTGTGTTTGGTGACCAGATCTGAATAGCCAAGTGCTTCCCCATATTCCTTTTCACCGTCTCCTTCCCTTCCCCACTACCTTCAGCCTCACAAAATACTGAATAAAATAAAATAAAATACTGAACATACAAATTGAGGATGCGGTAATCTCACAGACTCCAGACGGTTGGAATCAGTTGGATCTCTTGTGCGGTTTCGCATAAAAAAATACTCACATGCGTTTATTTGAAATTAATAAAATGTATTTTTATAAGTATACAATGAACGATTTGTCATTTGTCATTTCAAAAGATAGTGGAAATATTTTCAAAGGAATTGAAAAAAAGCTACATCACAATTTTAAATAATTGTACAGGGTATCAAACGTTAAAATGCTTTGATAAATGAAATAATCTTTGTAGTTAGCCTTATACATGACACAGAGGAATAGCTTGTTTCTGACAAACTTTTGGCTTCTGAATTCAAAAACATTGAAAAATAGTAAAAAATTATTAAATTTAAAGTTATTTTGTTCATTCAAATGTTTTGTTCATTTTGTTACTGTACATCAAATAAGACGAAAGTAGTAAAGTTAGGTTACAATTAAGATAAAGAAATTGATTTTGTAGCTTTTCACGGAGCGTTCAATCTGTGAACAATCTCTCCTGATGCTCCAACAATGTTAAGCTATCATATAATATGTTCATTCTATCGACCACGACACCATTCCTCCATGGCGTTCAAACATTGGTGGAATTCTTTACCTTGCTCATCACTGACTGCACCAAGGTTTTACGGGAAGACAGAAAAGATGGCAAAGCAAAAAAATTCACCATGATGCTCATGCCAAGCGTTTTGTAGGTTTCCAAGATTTTCTCAACAATTTCGGTGCCATAGGTAGATGAAATGGACACTTATCACGCGTTCCCTTCGTCCACACTTGTAAAAATTCGAAATACTGCTTGCACACCTTGTGAGTGTGAGGGACCCAAGACTTATCAATAAATAAGAGAAAAATGCTTGCTTGACAAGTGTACGAAAATGCGTAATGTTTGTCGTGTTGTACTTTGTTTTGTTTCTTTCTCTCTCCTTTTCTATCCCCTATATTTGTAATCAAGCTTGATCTTTTAGCATAATTTTTACCAATGTATTAGCGGGTAAGTAAATACCTTCTCCTAAATTCCTACCGTCGCTCTGTGCTTATGTGTAAATCCCTGTCGGTTTTTTTGTTTCTTCTTATTTGTTCTACTTAACCACCTCTTTATCTATTTGTATACTGTTTTGTATGTGAAATTTATAATTTTGATATCAAAATACCAATGTAAAACTGTACCTATTCCATGTATCGTAAGTTCCTCTCGTCCTACAAAGAGTTTTGTAACTCATCGGGATTGCTCTCGCAAGAAATAAAGTATTTAAAAACATTATGTGCACTTTTATTGAGAACGGTGAAACTGCCACAGATATGACAAAAGTAATCAGGGCTATTTCGGCACTTATGGCAAGAAGTTGTCCACTCTCCTCGCCTCGATTTCGGCCAATAGGAGGGCACTCGTGATCCCTAGATCCTATAGAGCAGTCATATTAAGATAATAAGCTGTAGATAAAAAAATCTGACGTGATAGAAGAACACTAACTGCAGATTTGAAATCAGCATACCTAATTTAATGTTAAACAGTTGAAAAATTAAACCAAACAAAAATCTTGTTAAGAATTGTTGCCTTGTGTAATAGTTCTCAACAGTACCTAATGCCAAACGTTTTCTGATGTAAAATTAGTAAGAAAGTGAAGAAAAAAATCGTGACCTCTGGGGGCGACCCGCCCACCCATCTAGTCTATACGCCACTGTCTATATTTGTCAGTATTCGAGTGAATTCTGACATGTGTCCAGAGCCATGTGTGTGCCACTTTACCGTAATATATTTATTTTTATCTATATGAACATATCAGAATCCGTCTGCGGCCTCTGGTCGCGTGGCTCGAACATTTAACTATTGGGAAACAGAATGACGCAAGTTGTATCCGAAATGATGTTATTGGCGTTTGGCAAATCACTTCACAAATCAGAAGCGGATCTTCCTACCCGAGGCGTCTGATGATTATTTCTCTGATTGGTTCCTATCTGCGATGATTTTGTTGACATTATTTGGTGTCAGTTCGCACCTGTGACGTATTTGCAATGCAGGTTACAAAATCCATGATCCTGGGTCAACATAAATTACATAATATGTGATACGTAGAAAATTGTTATTTTTGTAAACTCTTTGCTTTTTATATCCTCTTTCGTTTTCTATTTGTCATAAATACGAAACCTCTATCATTTACTTTAATTATCTAGTTTGACCTCAAACTCGAGAAATTCGCAGCAAAATGTTTAAAATCACTATTTCACTATCGCTGTGGCTAAGTGGCGTAATCCTAGGCTCTGGCCCTAGAGGTAGTGGTTTCGAAACCAATTATAAATCAATGTTTTTATCAGTCAACGACATAGTGTAGGTTACTAGACTCGCTTTGTCGTAAGGATTTTTGACCCTCGTACCTTGTTTTTATCATTTAACGACATAATGTAGGTTATTAGACTCGCTTAGTCGTAAGGATTTTTGACCTTCGTACCATTGCCCTAATATAATTTTAATGTACCTACATTATCGTACTCCTGAACAACTTACCTACAATAATGTTTGCGTGTAAAAGCCTTCAAGACGTGAATAAATAAATAAATATTTAATGAAAGAATTAAGATAATTAAAAATCTCCGACTTAATATTTTATGTTCAAAATCGTAATTGGTAGTATAGGCAGCCCTAATTTACTTAACCTCAATGAATTTCAAGTAATTGCGCGAGCTACTCGTTCCAAAATAATGTTTAAATGTATCAATACCAGGGTTGAGCATTGAAAATACTCACTTATACCTAAATTACATGAAGTTAGTAATAGATAAGCAGATGTGGCGGATCTGTTTAACTGCAAGAAGGCTATAATATCATATATTTTCAATAAATATTAATTAAACCTAGAAAGTCTACTTAGAAGTTTCGCGTGTATCTGCATCTCTTACTTTAATATCATTATAGAGTTTCTGATCATTTTATACTTTCTGATGTCATTGTATTTGATTTATGGTTTATGGTATATTTATACCGTTGTTATTAAATAAATAAAAATATCCCCGGCGTTGGTCGGGCTTCGTGCGGAGTTTTTCATAATCAGACTTAGACAGTGACATTCCTCTTGTTTTGAATGTCAAGTGTTTGCAAATTTTAGTCGATTTAGGAATAAAACTGTAGATTTGTATACCCGTCTACCGGCCGCCCGTCCGTCACAGACAATCAACTTTATATATTTGATATTTGTGTTTCGTCGGTTTTTGATTTTTGATATCAGACCTCTGGAACAGTGCCAAATATCTTACCACAGGGTGTCCGGGGGGTAAAGTGAACTAACATCGGGGGGGGATTCTACATGATAATACAAGTAAAAAAAAAAAAAAATCTTTCGAAATTCTTATGTTTTAAGGTAAGAAGTTGAATTGTTTGCAAGGAAAAATAAATATTTTACTATGTAAAAATATTTTTGTATGGGAAAAAAATGTGGAATTTATACAAAAATAATCTTCTTTTTTAAATACATCTTTTTGAATTTCACATTTATTTACGGCAATAAATTAATGCAAATCTTGGAAGCAGAAATTAACCCACATTCCGACATCCTATCGAGGTGAAACTCTGCAGATAGATTCGCTGTTGATGACAATGCATTCTATCAACATTTGATTGTATTCACGCACACACACAATTTTTATGAAATTGGATGAAATGATGGCGCAAAAACGTTGTGCCGTTCCATGCGTAGGACGTGGATATCCAAAACTACATAATAAAAATAGATATATTACAGTAAAAAAAACTTTGTTTTTATCGGGTTGATTTTTTATTTCTACCTCCCGAAGTGTGTGCATTTTACCTCCGGACACCCTGTATTTCATCTATTTGATAAACAGTTATTTTCCACCATTAAAAAGTTCTTATCTACATTAATTCATAATTATGAATCAAATTTACTTCGCATCAGGTTTATAAATAACAACGCCATCCAAATTACTTCCAAAATACATCCTTTCATGAAATTGAAAATATTTACGTAATGTCAACAAAACCTGTTCACGTGCTATTTTTTTAAGACCGCATCGCATCTTCCTAAATTTTTACAATCCCCTGAATACGATTGTAAAAAACAATGTAATTTATTATTGTTTGCATGACAAAGTATTGCGCAACTTTGTAAAATTAGCAACCAATCAGAACACAGGCTTATTCTCTGCCCACTAACAATCACGTGCTTACTTATTTTACAGAGCTATAATATCTTTGGCTATAAACGAATGCAAATGTTTGACCAGCGAACAAAACAATGTGAAAAAATTGTTCGTTTTTTGTCCAAACACAATTGCTTTTTTTATCTAATCGCAATCTATGGAGTTGAATATGTTTAATTGTCTTAATTAGTTTCTTTATCTGGATTAATTAGATAATAGAAAGAGGGAGATGGGCTATGAAGCATTATCAGCGTGTCGCCAATATCTTGTACGGTCGGTAGGTACGCAGTCATGGAACAAATAGGGATTTAGAAAAATATGTTTTTTTAGATTAGCTCCACAGAATTGTCCCGGAGGAAAATAATTCCCCTCGGGGCCTTTGTCATCTTTGGGGATGCTGTATGGAGGGTCTTTTTAGGAAAGAAAAGATAGGAAAACTAGGAAGGAAAAACTACTAGGGGTGGGTAAGAATCTGCGAGCTGGTGTGTCCAGGAGTGACGGACTTATGAATCCACCCTTCGCACTGAGATGCAAGGCAATGTTTATTTATTTATTTCACATATACGGCACAACATGTGCCATTCACATACTAATTTACAGAGAATAGTACAGCAACACAAGGAATGCAACAATATAAATGTAAGTATAATGGTATAACCAGTAAATAGTAAGTAAGGTTAAAAGTATGAAAAAACAAAGGGATATAAATATAATATAAGTAGCAATCTGTAGTATAGTATTAAGTCAAAGTAAGAAATAATATGTAATAATATACAATAAAGTAGTATAAGGAAGAATGAAGAGCTTATAAAATGTTATTTATTTATTATTACACGCCCTAATGGGCTTTTACACACTACAAAGTTTAATAGTAGAGTATCACAGTTATTATAAATTCTACCAAATTAAAACAATAAAGGAAACAATATAACGAAAAAAGAAAAATATTAAATGTTACAACAAAAGCATACAATAAAATAAGATACATTAGTAAAAATGATAAGAAGTCTCACATAAATAGATATTCAAAATAAAAATAAAAATATATATTTTATTTTATTTTAAATACATAAACGGCTATACAAATATAATATAGAGTACAAATTAAGAAAAATAATATCATTACATAATAGTAGTTTTAAACTTAAAAATAACATACAATTATTTTGTGTATCACAACCAAAAATAACAAAAAAAAGAACAATGAGAAATATCATCATTTCATTTCAACATGTCCATATTACGTATATAAAGTTACATTATGGAAATTAATTTTTGAGTGTATGTTTATATTGCGCTAATTTTAAGAAATATATATTAATAAATATATTAATAAAAAATAAATATAAATATATATTGCGGAAATTATAGATATCTATTTGTGTCTCGATATATAAAAGAATTGAAATAAACAATATTTGTATTGATTATTTTTATGATGAAATATATCTCCCAGATAAGAGTATTTATTTCCGAGACTGTGAAGTCTTGGAATCGGGGAATTTTGATAAGACAGTGTCCTGGTGTTGTAAAAATAAAAGGGTAGTAAATTTCGGCAAGATCTTTTGGGTATGTGGATGCTGATTAATTGGAGTAACTCAGGACAGTCAATTTTGTTGCGAAAGAGTCCTGTTGGAGAGGTCAAAATGTTTTCCTCAACCAATTTCAGCAGCATTCCAAGTCACCAATCGTAGCGAACCACTTGGGGTGACCTATTGTAGAGGTGTTGGTTATCTAATAAATGGTTCCCAGGGGCGGCGGTACCCATACCCACCTCTCAAATTGATATACGAGTATATGGCGTGGAACATGGAAGCCAGCCGGCTGCACCGAACTACGACCAAACTGCACGGATTATCAGAGCAGGTGATTGGTATTTGGTGTGTAGATAGAGACAAAGACTGGGCGCCGCTGTAGATGCGATCTGCAATAGTATGGCTGATACACTGGATGAAGGATGTTGTTTCATACATGATGATGGTTCAATGATGGTTCATGACTCATCTACTGTGTATCCATTTATTTATAACATTATGTCGATACACGGCAAAAAACATAATAATATTGTATAATAACTGACAAAATTATTTCAAATGTACACAAGCGCTATTCTGTCTTGTCATGTCCAAATTAATTCATAGCTGTGCAGTTTGCCTGTTCTATGGAATCAAATAATGTATTCGTTATGCATTGTTTTCTTCAAACTATCTATGAATAATTTATTTTCAGTGACGTTGTTTAACATTTTTTCAGACTCCCCTCTCTCTTTAATTATTATTTAATAATTGAAGACAATATTAACTACTTTCAAACGAAAACATTGAACACATGACCTCTTCCTTGCCGGGGAAGTGCTGTGACCACTGAGCTAATTCGACCAAATCACCTTACGTGATTTTTAACACTATCGTACTTCGAAAGTGTTCAAAATGAGATAGCCACCAACATTATTTTTTTGGCTGCTATCTTTATGTATGATTGCAATTTTCTACCTGAACTAATTGCAATATACACGTCTTGGATACCCATTTTCTCTTAAGTCTGAAATTAGCGGAAATACGACAGAAAAAACCTTCCACACAGCAATTCCAAAGATGACATGTGGAGTTAAAATAATCGTATGGGAAGATATATGTATTATAAGTAGGTAGGTACTTTATCGCTTGTCTGGATTTGAAAAGATTATTTTAACATAATTAAAATCAGTTCCAATTTTTTAAAGTCACTTTCGCGCGTAGAAGGAAATTATAATGTATCGCGGAACCTACCACAAAAATAGTTGAGTAATTTCAATTCATTTGCATAAATTAATAAACCTCCGCTTATAGCTTTAATTGCTCCCAATAAAACACTGCTGCTATATTACTAGATACTAGACATATCAATTCTAATTAATTATTGTGACGGTAGAAGGTAGACTACGGGTGAAGCCATCAATGACATCTGTGACGCGTTATGTGTGTCGACTATGACGAAAGAAGCCAATTAATTTAAATCAATATATTTTAACTACGACAAGAAGGACATACGTATAATGTTATATGGTCTAGTATTGACGCACCAAGCGCATTTGAACGCATTTGGATTGACAATTAGCACATGAAACTCGTTTGGTAAAACCTGCATTCTGAATTATACAGGCTGTATCGGCACGTACCCGACAAACTTTAAGCAGCTATTCCTTAGCACATTTGGAATAAAAAATGTTATGGGCACTTTGCTGCCCGGTAACATTTTTTTTCAATTAAAAAAAAAAAAAAAAAAAAAATCCACACTCCTTCACTGTCATTGGCATTGTTTCTCGTGTTCAACAGCTGTTATTAGCAAGTGTGTCAGAAAGAGTCCTCGCTCTTTCATGCATACTAAATAATAATAGTTAAAAATGAGACGAATGGTGCCATGCCGTTTCGTTGTGATTGTAAAAGCGCGCCAATGTAGGTACGTACGTACATTATTCAACGAAACTCGAATAAAATATTGCCAGATGGGTTTTCAAACTTTTACAAATGATAAAAAATTGGTGACATGTGGTGAAAATATGAATAGTAAATTATTTATTAAAAAAAATGTTACCGGACAGCAAAGTGCCCATAACATTTTTTACTCCAAATGTGCTAAGGAATAGCTGGTTAAAGTTTGTCGGGTACGTGCCGATACACCCTGTATTATGGCGAAAGGTATATTTATCGTCGGAATTCATTTGAATAATTCCTGCGAACTTCGGTGCTAGAAGTGTTTTCAAAATTATTTTTCCCACTACAATGCAATTCAGTATAAAATTTTAATTAAAAATGAAGAGTTTTTGTATGGGTGTTTTTTGTGAAGATTGTATTCTGGTTTTATTAGTACAGGGTTTTCCAATTAGAGGTGTTATTTTGAATAGCCCGCTATTTCGGTAGATGTTACTTTTGAAGCTGTCATTTTTTTAACATTTTACAAGTAAAAACTACGCCATTAATAAAAATGGAACGATACACGCTTCAATAACGCATTGAAATTATTAAAATTCACTTGAGTGAATCAAATGCAAATCATCTTGAGTGATGAGGCCCATTTCCACCTCGGTGGCTTCGTCAACAAGCAAAATTGTCGCATCTGGGGCTCGGAAAACCCAAGCGTTATTGTTGAAAAGCCTCTCTATCCTCAACGTGTGACTGTTTGGTGCGGTTTATGGTCCGGCGGAGTCATTAGACCTTACTTTTTAGAAAATGAGGCTGGAGCAGCAGTTACGGTGAATGGATTGCGCTATCGAGAGATGATTAATGATTTTTTATGGTCAGAATTGGATGGTATTGATTTGGATAGCGTTTACTTTCAACAAGACGGCGCTACGTGCCACACAAGCAACGAAACCATTGATCTTTTACGATTGAATATCAAAATAACACCTCTTATTGGAAAACCCTGTATTTGTTTGTAATTAGGCGGGTAAGCCACAATGAAAATAGGTCAAGGTCCCTCGTTTATAATATAATATAATTCAGCCACCTCTAGTCTGAAGCCTGATAACTGAAGAAAAAACTGGATTTTGCAGAAACGGGCCTTCTGTTTGATAGATTCCTTTCTTTTAACAAACGTTTTATTTTGTCCATGTTCTAGCGATATTACAATGGAAAATGCTCTGAGGAACTAGCATTATTGATCTAAGACTCGTTCTTGAGTTCAACAGCTCGGTTGTGGAACAATTTGCTAGCCTCTGCGTTCCCTCCCTCCTACCACAAGTCAACCTGCGTTTTTTCTCACATTTAACACTGCTGCCACCCCAACGCTTCATACCAAGCAGACCAGTAAAAATCACGGGATATTATAATTGTAGAGCTACGGGTTTATGTAAAAAAACACATCAGAACGAGAACACTGCAGGATGATGTATTAATTTATACGTAGGTACATTATCGCTTATCTGAATTTTGGGGTTCCATGATAACTCAACACAGTGACAAATCACACTTTTAAAAAGTGATATAAAGTCATTAGAAACGATGAAAAAAAATTAAACCTAACCTAACCTAACCTACTTAACCCAGTTAATAAAGTTTTTGGTTTCATCACTTTCCATGACTTTACATAACTTTTTAATGATGTGATGAATTCTCATTTTGATAATTTATCCGGTCACCGAATTTTGGAAATATTAATTCCAACTTTGAAAATTATTTGGTTTTTAAATTGGGTAATACTTTATCTCTTTCTAAATTTTTGACCCAATCAGTTGTGATTTTGAAAATGACACTTACACAAACCCACAACCAAAATTAGTATGTTTGAAGATGATATAATTATTCCAATTGTATAGAACCTCGCGCAAACTTCGACGTTTGACATGTTTTGTAAATGACTACATCACAATCAAATAAAAAATGTTGTTATTTGATATTAAACTACTTGTAACCTGTATTAGGTTTTTTTATGGGTTTTTGTGTTGTTTGAATCCTGGTTTTATTATTATTTGTCAATTTGTCAAGTGGAAAAACCTTTTTTTATTGAAGTTAAATAGGTAGGTCTCTCATCATAATTATGTCACAATAGAGATTGTGCTTTCTGTATTATAATATGTTCTCGGGTGTTTTTTTTTAAATTCAAAAGCAAAGATCAATAGAATTATTTTTACACAGGCACAAGAATGACGTTCCTACCTACCACTAAGGTGTTTGCCTCCGATAACCCAATGACCTTGGCTTTCCTACACTCCTTCGTCCTGCATTATCTCTAAATAGTTTAAAATAAAGTCGCTATCCGCGTCTGTCTGTTTGTGCGCTTAGTTCTTCTAATCAACGCAACGGATTTTGATTGGGTTTTCACTATCATTTAGAGAATTTCTTCCGGAAGGTTGATACACATGTACATAATATTTATAGAATGTATAGAAAACTCAACATTTTGTAATTAAGTTACATTATAAAAAATTACGAAATAAATCTAAATAGGATGATCGGTACCATCCAATTAGGATTTGTCTTAAGTGATAGCGCGGTTTACTCATTTTAGTCAGTCCATGCCGAGGAAGATTCAATAATATGTCAAAGCAAATTTTTTTTGTTTGTTAAGTTTCCAGCAGTAGGAGCCAGTCCCTGGGGAGGAAGCTTCAATCCTCGGTCAAACCAAACATCAGCAAATGACATAACAAGCTAATAGTGTTTGACTTGATCTATTACATTTGAAAGACCTGTGTTAATAATTTGTGTGAAAATTTTGGTCAAATATCGCTTAATTTCGTGTCCAAATTGATTGTAACTTGAATATTCGTTGTATTTTGAAAATCCAACTACAGTTGAATAAATAATAATACTTAGTAATTTGGAAAAGGAAAAACAATTTAAAGAATGTTTTTAAAATTTAAAATCATTTTATTTTTATCAGAAACAGTTTTACAAGAAAGTGTTTTATTCATATAAGAATTTTCGAACATTCAATACAAAATCAGAAACTACTTTCAAAATTTGCTAGCATTTTGTATAAAATCTACATATTAGATAAACATAATATGTAATAATAATTTATTATCTATATTGCTTTTGTATAAATGTTATCAACATTAAATACTACAAATATTTTAAATTCATCATACTTAAATTGTCAAAATTCATGTTAAAATTTGTTTTGTTAAATCATGGAAGGCAAAATATTGCTTAACAACAAGTAATTGGATACACGAGCATATTTGTACATAATATTTTTTTATCAATTTTGAATTATCAGGAATTTATCAAAATCTAATTAGACTGAATTGTCTGCAGATCAATAAGTTTGTTTTATGGAATTTTTTTTTTTGATAAAAAGATTGTGAAATTAACATTTTTCAGATTATTAAGGCAATTCCTTTAATTTTATCAAATTTTGTGAAAGATCCAATCAGGTACTAAGATTATACATATACATTCCAAAAAATTTAATTAGCTGTAACAATATTATATTTTTACTAAAAGCTGCATCTTCCCAAAAGATGCCTAAAACAAGACATTATACACTTAGATCCTGACATTTATAATTTTTTACTAAAATTTGTTAAAGTTTATCATCAATTTTCTATAAACATTTATTCGATGTGTAAAAAATCTATTCATTGGAATGCAGCGTTGTAAGAACTAATTACAACGACATATAAAGCACTTCTCAAAAGATAATTAAAAAGCATTTTAATCACAACAAACCATGAATCGATATCTCATCATTCAATAATTTTTACAGTCAAACCTCAATTAAAGTAAGACACCTTTCATTTATCTAATTCGCTTGCGTTAATTAATTATCAGTTTTCTGTTTAAAATCTTACAGATTCTGATCCTCCGAATCTACAAGATCCATAGTCTATTACAAAATACATAGACGTCTTACATCTTTCCTTTCCATCAACTAGTCAATAAGAAATTCATATAATTTTCTCTTTAGTCAATAGTTTTATTGATTCGAGTAAACAATACATCATTAATCATCCAGTGTTATATCATGCGTAAAACGCAGCCATCTATCTCTTACAACATTACCATAAGAAGTTTGCGTGGCAACTTCAAAATCTACCGATAAAACGTTACATTTATCATTCCCTGTAATAATGATATTATCATCAATTATAATGATATCTTCAACAATTATTATTGAGTTATAATCTTTGATTTCAAAGGCTCCTTCTCTGACAACCGAAAGGTTGTTCTAATCAACATTTATTTTCATAAATCCGTTTGATTTGTTTTTTTTTTTTAAACGTCAATCAATCGATTTTCTTCATTGTTCGGGGAGTCTAATGATGGGGGTTGGTTGAACATCCCACATCATCTCGCAGTGCTCTGCGAGGAGTTTCTCCGGAGGAGAGAGATGATCCAGGTTGGATCGAGGACACCCGTCGGAGAAGGGGTCGGTGAAAGGTTCGTGGATGAGGATACAGGAACAGTCTCGGGAGCTGGATCCTTGCACTAGGTCATGTAGTTTTTCTGCGCAATCAACCTGTGGACAAAGAATAATACTTATTAGATTTTTAATTGCATTTAACAGTTATTTTACAAGAACAAAGTAGAGAAAGTAACAAGAAAAAATATATGTTGCATTTTCGGAATAGCGTTTTTCAAATGCATATTTGAATACTCTTATGCGGAAAACGCTCAATCAAAATTATATGTTTTTAGGTAGGTATTTTGAAGATAAAATAATGAGTTCAAACATACAAGAATTTTATCTAATACATAATATAACACAAAATGCGCCGTATAATGTCTTATCTTTCTTTCTGTTGGTCTTATCAGGGTGTTTGCCAGAAGTAGTGGTTGTTTGGGAGAAGGTCACTAAACGCTGTGAGAACAATTCTCAGAAACATTACATGAAAACACAGGTAGCTAGCCTCGTTTATCTTTCTGTTTAATTGCTTTGCTAATACTGCAGTAGTTCAAGGTATTTGCATTGTATTTAGTAATATCCTGCAGTAAGTGTGATAAGATTTCTATTTTTATATTGCTAACTTGAATAAATCATTGATAATTCTGTAAAAATAATAAATTCACTCCAACAATGTTCATTTTTTTACATTTTTCAAAGAATAACTAAAGAGCTGGGTATATTATAGTTTAGTATGAAATTTCTTTTTACCTTCACGATATAGATGTCGTTTTCGTAGCAGAAAGCCTCTAGCAGGACTTCCTGCATGTGGTGGGCGGAGTCCCCAGGTCTCGAGGGGGCCAACAGGCAGAAAAGAGCCCCATTTGGTCCCATTGACAGCCTCTTCACACAAGCCGGGAGCCCAACAGTTAGGCGCTGACTCGCCTGGGCAGAACGGAGGATGTTCTTGATAGTAGAGCCAACACTGCTATAAAAAATAAACACAATTATTAGTAAAAGAAAACATTTAATTGTTGTATACATATAAAAAAAAATCTCCCCGGCGGGGAATCGAACCCCGGTCTCCCGCGTGACAGGCGGGGATACTTACCACTATACTACCGAGGATGGTGTCGAGGGCGCCAATATTTCGCTTTATAAAATTGTTGCGCAATCGTTTTCAAGTTCAATGTTTTGTTGAAATCATTACACAGTGTTGCGAAATTATGTTATAAAGGCTTGACAATTTATACTACTCTTTAAAACTCGTATGGCATTAATTATTTTATATGTAGGAAGCCATTAATTCTCATTGAAAAGGCGGAAATATTGGAATCAGTTCAAGAATAATTGATTGAAGGCAAAACATTGCGCCATAATATTACGTTTAGCTTTTATTCAAGGCAATTTTATTGAAATATAAGGCAGTGTGGATAACGTTAAATTTAAAGTGGATTAAATTTTATCTGATTATTTAGTTATTAGATAATAATTACCATTTAGCAGAGCTGAACGTCTCTCTTCCATTGACAATAGCGGCAGCTTGATCTTCGAGGCACATTTTGGCTTCGTCTTCGGAGCTACTTTCACCACTTGAACTGCTGCGACTCAATACACTTCGAAAAGCACTGTATTTCTGCCTGTATGCTTCACGGGAATAACTTAATTTCTCCAGCTTTTTACTTGTGGACACACGCAAATAAAAATCACAACAAAATCTCACAAAACAACTTTTAAACGAGTTGCAAATCGAATTCACCAACAAACAAACACTTGTAAAGTTATTTTTTCACTCTTTGTTATTGTTTTTATAACTTTGCTTCAGTAGAAGTAGAACCAACAATAATTTTTCTGATAACGCCAAAAGATCGCTTCAAACTATCACCAAACCGTTTGAAAATTCTCAATGAGACTAGCTGACGGTTGAAAAATCAGAACGATAATGAAAATTAAACCATCCCATAGCGCTTATATAGACTCGTGTCCAGCGCATGCGCAGAACGAGTTAACAAAAGTGGGGAGGATTTCCCAGAACGCGCCGCGGCGAAATTTGTTGTAAGCGCCATTCTGTGAATCATTCCATGTGAGTTGTAATGGTGTGTGTGTTTATCGTGAAACGGAGGCAAAAGCACGCATACAACTTTAACTAGTTGTAATGGTGTGCGTAATTAATCGTGGAAAAGAGGCAAAAGCGCCCATACATACATACAACATTATCGAGTTTCGACGGCTTGAAGTTTGAATGTATTGTGAAAAGCACGCATACAACTATGGTGTATTTCACAACGCTAAACTAGCGAGTAGCGTTCAGTTATATTATATTAATTTTATGCAATGTCTGCTTTGGAATTTCTCGGACGCGCTCATTTCGGAGTTGGTTGGAAATTCCCGCATTTACTCGGAAGTTTGCTAAGTTGATTAGGGTTTTTACTGTTCACAGTGATCGCTTTGTAGTTTGTACAGGTTTTTACTCGTCCACGGTTCGGGTTTAAACACGATATGTTATTGTTTTTGTTTTTGCTGGGATTATCATTTTTTTAAACAGTGATGTTGTTGTGTTTTGTTCCTGCATCACACTATTTTGTAAAATTAGCAATAATATTGTGAATAAATGAGGAAAATAATATGCGGATGTACGCCACGCTCCTTCAGTTAAATAAAACGTATTTAAATATTGGAAATACACAACACAACATTTACACATATCAATAATTAAAAACAATAATAAACAAAAACCAAAACATGAGATTATTGACAACAAACCGTTAATTTTCTGACGATGTGGACTTATTTAATGAAATTCATTTATATTCTCACAAAATGTTAAAATTAGGTTGGGACAGTTTTTGTTGAGTATAATATAATTAAAAAATTATAGTTGTAAATTAGCATGGTTATTTATTAAAAAAATATTAAAGTAAAAGCAATTACATTTTTTTCAAAATACTTGTACCTACTGTAATAAGTAGGTACTATAAACGAGGTTTTTGTTTATTTTATTGTAAACTTTATAGTATGAAAACTGTATTTTGGAGCACCAAAAATGTGAAATATGCACAGTAGTTTGATATGAAAAAATTAATCGAAAATATTTCTAACCGCAAGGGTAAAAAAGAGTATGGATGGTTTATTAAAATCATGTTAAAATAGTGATTGAAAATCTATTTCACAGTAAAATATTAGTCTATTCAGAATATATCGGAACAACTGTTCATGCAGGTGTCCTTTTCCTAATAAGGACGAAATGTTACAATATTAAATTTTATGAACACGTGTTCCTTCATCCTAATTACATATTCGTGTTCTACCGACAGTTTATTAGGAAAGCTGAAATTAATTTGTTAAAGTCCTGCAATCCCGTTTTTAACATTCGAATAATATTTACCATATTTTTAATAAATTAGCAATATTTTATACCAGTTAGTTTTCTCCGTGTGGTAACGTCATTTTATCACCAACTATAAGATACTTCAAGGTCGGCCAGGAAAGTAAAAAATATGTGGAATTCATTGATTTACCGTAAATGTTGCAAAATTATTGTGGTGCAAGTGCAAATCCGTGAAAAATCAAAGGACATTACAATTATTGTGGGATTAATAATTTCATGAAAATTTGTACACAATTTGCATTTAATTACAAACATTAAGCCGCTCTCACGTGATTTTGAAGGAACAATAGTTAACATTATTATTTTCAAGATACACGGAGAAAAATCAGTATTGTTAATTAAAAAAAAATCTCTTTCAAATTATTGGCAATCCGAGTTGCGACATCGTGTTAATTCATTCGTATTTTGCTAAAAGTTTATTAGTAAACCTATCAATTCATTCGTTAAGGGCCTGCAATTCTATTTTTAACACGAATACGAATAATTTGAAGAGGTCCTTAATTAATTAGCAATATTCAATATTACTTATTTTTCTCCGTGTTCATAGATTGGTATTTTACAGCTTGTCTGAATTGTTGACACAATCATTTCCAATTTTTAAAATTACACTTAAATTCAAATCAAATCTGAGTTTATTGAACCAGAGTTACATCACAGACAGACCGATAACTTAAATTCGTACGTTTGAGTTGAATGAATGATTGATGACGTACAATATACAGAGATTGACCAAAAATATTATTCTGTTATAATCAATTAAAATTTACAAAAAATGCCCGTAATGTTTTCAATAATGTACTGTCTACGTGCTTTTTAAAAATATTTTTTAATGATTTTGTTGTTTTGCATAGTGCAAAGAGTACCCCCATTCATTATACATAATAATTGGCTATTTATTTCGACTTGCGCAAACATTGTTATTGTCGGTGCGTCGCCAAATTGAAGTTGAACGTTTTGTAGATTTGTCGGTTATTAAGTGAAGTCAAATTAGACGGTGGTCACAAGGATTGCTATTCATATTTAAACGTGGGAATAACAAAAATCTTAAAAATATATCAGACGTTATTATGCAAATAATTTTGCCAGTGGCGCGGTGACAGACTTGCGGGCTCCATTTAGTCTTTATAAACTGCACGTGAAATGATCGTTTTTAAGACTCGTTCTTGTGGTCGATAAGACAAGATCGATAAGATAAGATTGAGACAGTAAATTTTCGTCTTATTTTGAACGTCAAGTGTGTAAAAATTCATTAAATTTCTGCTTGAAGGAGTTGGTAAAGTGGGTGGAGGTAGTATTCCGAAATCTAATGTAGACAATACTACATGAGATTCCTCCTGTTTTGAAGGTCAAGTGGTGCAATCTATCAATCTCGGAATAAAACTCTAAAGTTAGCTTAAAAAACAACTCACAAACACATACCGGTACACTCTTTTTTATATGATACATAATATATTGTATCATTATTAAGTTTCATTATTAATAACTGTAGAGAAAAACAAACTGTTTTCAAATCAATTGAAAAGTCTCCAACTGTCAGATATGCTTTTTCTTTCTTGAACTTCCACAAGAAATTTCCATCATAACCCACAGTGTTATTTGTAAATATTCCCTATACGCCGCTGCAGCGCATGATAATATTCATGCAAGATTTTACCACTTTGTTTCAATACTCAAAAACATCATTTTTGCATTTCGCGTTTAGGCGAAGTTTAATGCTAAATCACTATTTTGATTAATCTTTATAACGAATTGGTGTACATTATGAATACCAAAAAATATGATTTAGATACATAAAAGATTTTCCTATCGTTTCGCTTGAGTAGAATACAAATAAAAAAAATAAATTACTCAATAAAAAATATAAATGTAAACTACTAAAAAAAATAGTTTTTCAATAGACATGTATGAACGAGTAAAGTGAACAACTTAAAAATACAGCATTATGGCGAAGATTATCTGTGACAGTTTCACTTGATTAACTTTTTTGCTTTCTTATAAAATTATTTACAAAATAAATAAAAACTAATTTTGTGATTGAAATCGAACGTTTCTTGACTCCGTTTGTCAATCGATTTTAATGTCTATTACCTACAATATAAGGTATACCAAGAATATACACATTTTTGGCTTGTATCTTCCTCTTTAAGATGACATTTGCAATGTCATTGACCCGGTCTGCTTTGTATTGCTTCGAAATTTGGCCAATTTGATAAAGCGTTCCGTATTTGCTTTGGAAAACCTATATTTCGATTTAAGATATTCCCCTGATAGTGCTGCGAATAGGTATTAATACTTTTTTACATTTTCATTGCGCGACCATACGATATTTGTCAAATCAACAAGATTTTTCTCCGTCTTAATACCATAGTAATACGTCCTTAACCCTGAGGGTTGGGCAGTTAAAAAATTACTCATTCACTCAAGAGACTCATGTTGCAGAAGGGAGGAAGCACAGCCGAATCGTTGAATTCAAGAACGAGTCGTAAAAACGACCCGTTCTCAGGTAACAAAAGTCAGTCGTGTAGATATGTTAGCCGCCCGTTTGGCGTGTTTCCCGACTATGCACCGGTGCCAAAGGGATCAACGGCGCTTGATTCTCGGAGCACCTTCCATCGTGATATTGGTAGAACAAGGATGGCACACCTATCTGACGCCTGTGCTCTAAACGTTGCAATCAGTTTGTTAAAATAGGGGAATTTATCAAACGGATCGAGTAAAGAGTTTTTTTTCAGGTTTTTTGGGCTCCAGACCAGAGGTGGCAGCTAAATTCAACGGTGGGGCATACTTGTGATTTGTACAGAGTTGCGTACTATTACAAAAGTCGACTGCCCAATATGGATCGAAGATGGTCGCTGCACTGGAAGGCATTGACCATTATTTTAAATGTCAACGGTTATTTCTATTAGTTTGAAGTTTGAACTACATACGAGGTACCATAGACATATGAATATTAATATGTCTATGCGAGGTACCTACTTGAATCTTCGCACTGTGTATCTCAGTCGTTGGTATTCCCAGGCTGGATATAGTGTTACTAATTAAAGAATACCTACCACAAACATCATTGTTGTATTTTATTGTCTTTTGTTTAATTTGTTTGCCTCCGTGACGGAGCGGTAAGCTCGTTGACTCTGGAACAAAGGTCGCAGGTTCAAACACCCGGCGATGGCAAAGACAAGTAGTTCATAATCATTGAGGTTTTATATGCGTTTATTCACGTAATGAAATTGCATCTCATTTAAGAGTTATTTTCTCAGTATATCCCCGATGAGCGATTACTAATCAACTAATATGATTCAGAACGTCGCTTAAAAAGACTTTAGCTGTGTTTAGTGTTCGGATCTGAATAGTCAGGTACCTCCGAGCTTCTATCTTCAGCTCTCTCTTCTGTTTCTTCTTCCCGCTTCCATCTAACAATTATCTTTGATTTAGGGATGCCATAGTCCTACTGGTTCAAAGCAAATCAGATTGTTGCGCCATATACCAACAAATGTTTTGTCGAACCTACAGGGCCTACTCTGTATCTTTAGGGTTAACAAACCAGTAAGTTCGTAGTTAAACCTTTCCTTGCAGTCAACTGAGTGAACATCGATTCTAATTAATAAAATATCTTTGTAAATATACTAAACACAGTTTTAGAATTTTAGGTAACTCTCCGCAATACATTTATGTTTTGCATTATGTAATTGAAATATATAAATGAATACCGAGTGTAGAGACCGGAGGACGAGGAATTTTCGAACACCTAAGGAAAGGGTTAATACGGGTTTATGAAGTGGCAAGGCGAAGCCTAATGCCAAATCACTATTTTGATTAACCTTTATAATGAATTGGTGTACATTATGAATAACAAAAAATATGCTTTAGATAAATTGAAGGTTTTCCTATCGCTTCGCTTGAGTAGAATACAAATAAAAAAATAAATTACTCAATAAAAAATATAAATGCAAACTACTAAAATAAATATTTTTTCAATAGAAATGTATGAACGCATAAAGAAACAACTTAAAAAAATACAGTATTATAGCTAAGATTATCTGTGACAGTTTCACTTGATTAACTTTTTTGCTTTCTTATAAAATTTTTTACAAAATAAATAAAAAACAGTTTTTTGATTGAAATCAAACGTTTCTAGACTCCGTTTGTCAAGCGATTTAATGCCTATTTCCTACGATATAAGGTATACCAAGAATATACACATTTTTGGCTTGTAGCTTCCTCTTTGAAAGATGAAGAGCAGGCCCCGTAGTCAGGTAGATAGGTACCGCCCAACAGTCCCAACCTACCCATTTTCCCTACCTACCCTTATTACTTTCTTCAGTCTCTCAGCATCCCAAAATTGGAGATATCATAGTCTCGCTGACTGGCTCCGGGCAATTGGGATTATTGGGACTTGTGTGCACTCTGTAAAATAAGGCAGAGATGTCGAGTAGAATCAAGGATAACAATATTCATGATTCTCAACTTTTTGAAAAACCGACTGCATTCAAATTATTGATTATTATTTATCCAAAATCCACAGATATGGCATTCAATCCTATCCGCCTATCTCTACAGAGAGACGATTATGAATTGTTCACAGTAATATGGGAGTTATCGTATCGTGTTTACTAACAATAAAATTACCCTAAACTGATAAAAGGTTAAATTCCCAGAAACAGAATTAAAACTTGAAACGCCCATTAGTTTAGTAAGTATTATATTTGTATTGCTATGAAGGAAAAATAAACAAAAACATATTTTTCGTTATAATCTATCCCCCAATTTTTCGTTATAATCTATCCCCCAATAAAGTATAAGGAAAACGAGTTAAATCATTAATTTAATTATCAATTTTTAGAATATTCAAATCATAGACATTTTCCAGCGAGGAAAATATAGGTTATTGATCTTCGATAAACCGGGCCACTGTTCTAAACTACTAAGCTATCCAGGTAACTAAAAGGTATAATATTGCACCGCCAGAAACACGAAAATGAAATTCTTTGAAAATTTATTCAATAAATTGTATTTTTTACTCCCATAGTAAAATACCCACTCTGACTGAGCTCTGGCGATTTGAAATGTTGTACAGATTTCTATGTTTGTAATTTCTAGACCAATGCCACAATTTTCAGCTGATTATCACGTCATTAGCTAGGTACCTACCCATCATATAAGTATTATTCTCCATCAAATACATACATAGAATCAGCCACTAACAACTCTTGAACGATTAGCTCTGGCGTCATGAAGTTTGCACATCTATCTCTGTCAACAATTTACATGCCAACGTTATATTTTCAGGTCTCTACGTGTTTTGCATTATGAGCTAAGAGGATATGAAATACAAATGAAACTATCAGCAAGTCGTCTAATTATAAACAATATTTATTATATTATAGGTAATTATTAATCAACTGATCAAAGAACTAACTAAACTAAGAACTGAAGAAAAGAAGATCTTGAAAATATGTCGAAACCGGGTAGTAACGTCTAGTAATACGTAAAATGAATAATATTACGTATTATGAGAGAAATCTCTAAAAATAAAATGTTGCCAGCATCGATCTATAAATTAAATTAATATCTCAATAGGTTGCTAGAGTTTTAAACAGCTATGACGTATTTCCCGCCAACCTACGTCATCACCTCATCGCAAATATCATGGAATGCGAGTATTTAATTACGTATCGTGTATATGTACATATCTCCTTCCAACTTATTGTAAAACAACACACGCGTAGTGTTTACGCATATCGTGTCAATAGTGCAATTAAAATTTATGATTATGATATTAGATTTTGGTAATATTCACTAGTACCAGGTTTTGTGCGTAAGTTTTTATCACGTAACTTACTATCAATAAAAAGTCAAAATTTTGAGACAAACATTTCAACTTCTCTTGGAAAAAAGCCAAAAGTGTGATGTGAAGTTCCCACTTCTAGACCACAGAAATACAATACAATCTTGAATAGCTAGCATGCGATTAACCTTTAGTCAAATCAATCCTTAATTTTGCTGAACGATTTATTGTATAACCAACACCCTTGCAATAGGTCACCCCTAGTGGTTCGCTACGTTTGGTGACTTAGCAGACGTCCAGGGTTCATGGGGTAAGGTTTGTCTAAGTTTTGGCGGAGGATGCTTTTACCCAGTTACTTCGTGGCGGGCCGAATATGGAGAGACTGGTTGAGGGAGATCTTTTGACCTCTCTAGCCGGACTCTCTCTTCTGATCGCCGTGCACCGCAGTGGGGAGGATGGATTCATACGTCACTCCTGGCCACACACCCCTTATACCTTTTTCATACCCAGAATTTCCCCTCCTTCCGTTCTATAAAAAAGATCCTCTACCCAGCATCCCGAAGGATGACATAGGCCCCTAAGGGATTTTATTTTCAACAATGCCTCCTGTGTGGAGTTATTATTCACTAGAGAAACAAGTAGAAAACAAGACAGAAACAAACACACATTGGAAGAAAGGCGTAAAATAAACGACTTTTTTTCAAGATTCTAAACTCTAAATTCGACTGTTGCGAACTTCTGCAACTCATAAACTTACGAATACCTACAATAAAAACACGACAAAATACACTATTCCACTGCAACACACATAAGCGCAATTACATTGCGAACTCCCCAATGCAACTGTGGTTTCACACTATGGGATATCAATACTTAGGTGATGTCGATATATTTAATATTAACTTTGCAAATTTTGTGGATTACGTAAAAGACTTATTTCAACACTATTCCCAAATGGAAGTTATATTTTTGCAAACCAGTCAAATCGCTGTATTTTTTAATTTATGATCTTTTTATTTTTAATTTTGTTTCTTGCATATATTATTTTTTAATGTAATTTTATTTTTACTATTTCTTTCTTATGTTTCAAAACTGTCATTAAAATTGTACCACCTACATGTAAAAGCCCTCTGGGCGTTAAATAAATAAATATATACAAATTTTAAAAAATCATCTGTATTGAACTGTAAATGCCTACAGTTGTGTAACAATGCACTGACGTCATTATAATTTTACAACAAAATGTCTGATTTTCCTATAAAATTAAGACAAATTCGACTTTTTTTTTTAATGTGAAGAGGGAGATTTCTTTACCATTATTTTGCATTGTTAATTCAAAACCCAGAAATGTTTAGTTATTTCCTTTTGTAACTGGGGTTTCGAAATGTGATGAAGATTCACCAGTTTTCCGATTGTAGGAACACGGAGAAAACTTACTCAAATAAAATAATTTTAATTTTTTTTAAATCTGGGCAAATTATTCGTATTTCTGTAAAAAAATGGGACTGCTGGCCCACAATGAATGAATTGAAAGAGTTCCTAACAAGGTATCAGTCAAAAGCAAATTTATTGTGAGGACGGCGGAACACGTGTTCATACAAATACTGACATACTTATATTGTAGCATTACGTCATGATATCTATTAGGAAAAGAACACGTGTTCTCGATATATTCTGATTGACTAATATTTTATCGGGAAGTTCGCATGCTGTCACTTTTTTAACAGGATCATTTCTCTCCGTGTACCACTAGTTTTCGGATACAGTGTATAATAATATATTTACATCTAGAAATAGAATGATACCGTATTTCGTTTCGGATAGCCTTGCAGTATCATGATCAGGACTGATGTGAGAATTTAACACACTGTTACCTATATGTAGGAACTGCTGAGAGTCAATCTACATAACGCTATTGGCCGTGAAAGTGTTAAATCATTTATCTACCTTGATATTATAATAAAATATATTACGTGACTGTTACGTTATGAAAAAACCGATTCAAATGAGTATTATGTGTTATTGACTATAAGTAAACGAAACTAAATACATCGACCTTAGACGATTCAAATCGCGGAAGCAAATAACCATACAACGACTATAAATTAATCTACACTTATTATGCATGTTTAAGATCCTGCATTCCGAATATCTACAGAATTATAACTTCTTTCCCTTTAACAGATTAAATCTTTAAGCTCTTAATATAACCTTGGTGTCTCTCTTGATAGCAAGCTTTCTTTTCGGGATCACATAACTGCAATCGTTAATAAATCCCTCAAACTACTTCATTTCATCACTAGAATCATCACTTCGGACTTCAAAAACGTAAATACCCTTAGAACTCTTTACTGCTCCTTGGTTCGTCCCCATCTTGAATATGCTTGTGTTATTTGGTCTCCTTTTTATGCTGTCCACATTCGACGCATTGAATCTGTTCAACATCGGTTTTTAAGAGGGATTGCTAGGAGGCTAGGATTAGAAAAAGGCAAATACTCATATGATGAAATTGAACTAACTCTAAACCTCTCTCCTTTGGAAGTCCGTCGGGAAAGAAATGACCTCATTTGCTTCTTCAAAATTATAAATGGTATTATTGATTCACCTACTCTACTGCAACTCATTCCCTCCCATATCCCCTCGCAAAGACTCAGAAATAATGAACTGCTCTTCCTCAACCATCATTCGACAAATTATGGATATTATTCACCATTGTCCAGAATGTGTAGACTGGTCAACTCAAGTCAAAACCTTAACTTTTTTGGGATAAGTCTGAATGATTTTTGCCAGTCACTAAACAAGTGACTGAATGTTATAAGTGTCCTGTGGTCCTGACCCATGGCGTATTCTTGACTTGATTCGACTTGTCACTTTATTTTCTTATATTATATCTACCATATGTCTTTGCTTTCATCTACCTTTGTCTACTCCTGTATTTTTCATTTTGCTTTATTCGTGTTATTATTTTGTAATTTGGACGATGTCCGTTAATAAATAAATAAATAAATAACAAATCTGATTTTTGAAGATGTTTACTGAGCCGAAATATTAATTATATGAAATTCTGTGGATAGAAAAAATCGCAAAGCATGCTTCAAAAACTATTTAAAACACATGAATCTGTTATTTAACGTGTTATAGATATGAAAAATATTACAGCTACTCAAGACATTAGTCGAGAGATTATATTGCATTAAGAAGAAGCTACAAGCCAAAAATGTGTATATTCTTGGTGTACCTTATATTGTAATAGGCATTCAAATCGCTTGACAGACGGAGTCTAGGAACGTTCAATTTCAAGTACAAAACTGTTTTTTTAATTTATTTTGTAAATAATTTTATAAGAAAACAAAAAAGTTAATCAAGTGAAAATCATCCTGTTAAGAACAAGGATGGATACAGGAATGGATACTATGTATATTCATATACAGGTAACTCTATTCTATATATTTCCACTATACTAAAATATAGTCGCTATCCGCGTCTGTCTGTCTATCTGTCTGTGTGCTTAGTTCTTCTAAACTGCTCAATAGATTTTGATAGAGCATTCATTATCATTCAGAGAATTTCTTCCGAAAGGTTTACATATATAATACATGCATATTATATTTTAGAAAGTAAAGATAAAACGAACAACACCGGGTATACAACGGCTAGTCTATAATCGATAATCGTCTCATTCCATCAGCACCGTACAGACGAGACGGAGCGTGTATCACGTTATCCATTACGACGCGTGGCATTGTGATCAGTAGCGACGCATGAGATAATTAAAAAATAAAAACGTCATCGGACAGCAAAATTAATTTTTTACTCCAAATATGATCAACGCAAGTCAATCTTGTGGATAACTTTATACTGATACTCCCTGTATATTTTTGTTTAAGTATTTCATAACCTGTATGTATACATTAAGTTAATCACACATGCATATATGATCAGAAATAACAAATTTGTTGCAAGGCACAGCTGCATTATACATAAATCTAACGCTAAATTTTCACGTGGTCTAAGGTGAGTTGACCCGAATTCATTAAATGGATTGAGGAAACAGTCAGTATTATTTGTTGTTGACAATATAATTATGTTAAGACATGCTGAACCTAATTATTAATTATTATCAGATCAATGAGGCACGGATTGACTGAAAGCCATATGCTTATCAAACATTATTATTTGTACACGATTGATAACACCGCATTCCGTCGCGGGTCGAAAAATTCGGCTATTTTCAGCGTCCTGATAGAAAGGGATATTTGTAACATGTTCCATAGCGGTAAAAATGTATATTTGCGGCATGTTTCATAGTGTTAGAAAGCTATATTTACAGTATCTTCCATAGTGGAACAAATGCATATATTTGAAGCATGTTCCATAGTGGTAGGAAGGTATATTAACAGCATATTCTATAGTAGTAGAAAGATGCATAGTGTTGAAAGGTATATTTGTAGCATGTTTCATAGTGGAAGAAAGGTATATATTTGCAGCATTTTCCGTAGTGGTCGAAAGGTGTTGTTTCAACATGTTCTATAGCGATAAAAAAGGTAAATTTGCGACACGTATAATAGTAGCAGAAAGGTGCATATTCCCAGTATCACCCTGATGAATGTGACCGCCATTCAGCGTGAGATGGCTTAACCCGTGTTCAGATCGTACTTGAATAGTCAGTGGTCAGATCTTAATAGCTGGGTCTATCCCGACCTCCCCCTTCCCCATCTCCTAACCCTCCTCAATCTATTCAGCCTCATATATAATATATCAAAGTTGGGGGTGTCATAGTCCCGCTGGATGCGGAGAGATGTGAGCAGCTGGGACACTTGTGCAGTAGATATTATAATATCTGAGTCAGGAGAGGAAATCCTTGAATATATATTTAGACCGGTTAGTGGTTGAGTGGGCATAGCGCTTGGGTCTCACCCGAGCGTCGCGTGTTCGATTCCTCGGCTGGCTAAGTCCTCCATCATAACACAAGCAACATTTTCGGCTTTCTGTGGTGGTAGTAGGAGATTTTCAAACATTGTTGGGTTATTCATAACCTGGGAATGTTTGTCTTTCTTTTTAAAAAAAAAAAAAAAATTAAATATGTTAGTAACCCACCTAATAAGTATTTATAATTTTAAGAATGGTTCTACTCATTGAAGGTATTGATTGCTTGTATTTATAAATTTAATTGGGTGTAAAAGTATAAAAATATTTGTGTTTTTCACCTTTTGAGAGACGGGATACATATAATAAAGTAATTTAATTATCCAGCCATTTTATGTAATACTTGTTAATGTGACTTTGCGGGGAAATTAAGTTAGTAGAATTACTTATATAACCGCTCAAGAATTTCATAAATTTTTTTAAAAATTATAATATTAGTTACACAATAGAAAGTTGATTCACAAAGGAAGTTGATGAAAAATTATAATGTGTTTAATTAAAAATCAGAACTGGCTTATAACTAAATATTTCGAACTATTATTGTGAATGTTACGTCTGGGAATCATACAACACTTTGTCAACACGTTTCTTCGGATAATTATCATTTTAAATGCCATATAATTGACAACATATTTATTTATTAGGAATTATGAACAACAGTCATCTTCCAAAAATGGTTGATCCAGTATTTATATAGGTAGATATAATAATCTGTTTTAAAAAGAAATTTTATTCATTCATTCATTAAAAAAGTGTTTACAAAATAATCGCGGGTAGTGATAAAAAATAACATCGCTATCTAATGATTAAACAGGTGCCATTTTTACAGCTTATTCATAATTGTTATTCTGATAAAATTCTAAGAATACTTGAAATGTTTGTTTAATTAATCATTTTATATAATATAGAAGTATGTTTGTCAGATAGTATGGCCGATCAGTCCAATTTTTTTGTAACAGTTGAAAGGTCCCCGTTAAACGTCGATTTTTGGACTATTTCAGCTTTTGGACAATGTGTGATCAGCAGAAAAGCACACTACTATCATGTTGTTATAGGATTTGTTCTTAATCTGTTCACAAATTGATGAAAAGTTGCCACAGACTATCCAGCGTAAACGGAGAAAAACGAGAATTGATAATTTATTATGAATCTCTTTAAATTATTGGTAATCCAGTAAAAAACGGGAATGCAAGTAAAGAAAAGTAAAAGAACTCCATCCACTTATTTTATTATTTTGGGGCTATTCAAGATAAGTAGAAATTCCTCAGTATCGCCCTGGCGAAAGAAAACCATTCCTTTATGAATGGAATCGGTGTTGATTGAAATTGCTTTAGTCGTGTTTGGCGACCATATCCGAATATCCAGGTACTCCTCAACTTTCGTATTCTAATATACTTTTCTTCCCTACTCCCCTCAGCCCACAACATTCCCCATTTGGGAATGCTATAGTCCACTGGCTCCAGACAGTGGGGAGCAATTGACACATTTGTAAAATAAAACGATAATGACGTTTCAAATTGGTAAACGTAAAAGTACTCAATACTGATGCATAATACAGGTAGGTACTAGGTACGCCTTGTGAAGAAGCCTCTCAAAACAAAGTGACTCATGTTTTTCATGCGAAGAGGTAATAATTAAATTATTCACACTAATAATATTTTCCAGTGAAACGAGTAGATAATATTTAATGAGAAACATACTCATAAAAACATATTTTAACGAAAATCGATAAATTCTTTGACATTTTTGATGAATTCCTAATTCAAAATTCAAAGCTCCATAAATAACTCTTGATATAATTGACTTTGCGAGTTGAAAATAGAATTGAAACGCGAAATATAAAAAGCTGTCCAACTTTCATAATGCCAGAGCAGCGCTGAACAAAAATCTCATCACTCTTTCAATTTACCTGAACCACTAGAACGATGGAGATTTCAGAGTGTTTGGTTTTCGATCCGGCCATTCATACTGTGGATTAAAGCCAATGAATCTACCGTTTATCCCATTTTTTTATTTATAAAAAAAAAAAAAATGTAAAAATTTTTAAATTTTAAATAATTCAATTTTATAAAAATCACCAACTCAATTTAGGTAGCTATCTCTCGAGTGGTTTATTTCACTATCCTTTTTTCCCATTTGTTATAATTGTGGTGAATTCCAAACAATTATTATTGTGCTGTAGATACCATAAGAATAAATTGTAAAATTTCAAATTTTACAGAAACCTTTTACTAATTTAATATAAATAGTTTCAACATCTCGATACTTTAATTTGAAATAATCCATAAACACATTATTTTTTTTTTTTTATAGTCAATATTGATAATATCATTAAGTTTGCGATGCAATTCGTCTTACTTTAGAAAGTTCATTATACAGGGTGTCCGGGGGTAAAGTGCGCTAACTTCCGTGAGTGATTCTACACGACCGTACAAGTAAAACAATTTGCCAACTTTTTTGGAAATTCCAAAGTTTTAAGGTAAAAAACTTGAATTGTTTGTATGTGAAAATAAAAATTCTTCTATGCAAATACATTTTTGTATGGGAAAATAAACATTGGAATTTCTAAAAAATTTATTTTTCTTTTTTACTTCTACCACCATGTAGAATCACTTCCCGAAGTTAGCGCACTTTACCCCCGGACAACCTGTATTTAACCAATACAATTTAACAACACATGGTATTTTAATATATTTTTGTATTACAAAAGATGTTTATTTCTTACAAATAAATTAGTAAACTAGACTTATTATAGAACATCTGTAAATAATTATATTTGGGAAGCGGGTATGGATACCGCCGCCCCGGGAACCATGTATTGGATAACCAACATCTCTGGCGTAGGTCGTTTGGTGGGTGGTTCGCTACGTTTGGTGACTTAGCATGGGTGCCCGGGTTCATGGGGCGAGGTTTAACCGGGTCTTGGCGACGGATACATATGTCAACAAACTGCGTCGCAGGCCGGATCGGGAGTGACTGATTGAGGGAGACCCTTTGACCTCTCTAACAGGACTCCCTCAGAACATCGCCTGGCACCGCAGTAGGAATGGGAGTGGGACATACCGACCCCCAGATTCCTACCCACCCCTCGCAGCATTTTCCTTCTAAAAAGATCCTCCACACAGCATTCCCATAGGTGACTGAGCGGAAATATTTTGCTCAAGGCCTCATGTGTGGAGCTAATGCAAACAAATAAGCATATTTAAAGTAAAATTTTACAAAAAATTATGCATGCAATTAATCACATTACATTAACAGGATTAGTGCAAAAAAAATAAACATATTTAAAGAAAAATTTTACAAAAATTGATGCATGCAATTAATCAGATTAAATTAACAGGATTTCTTTGTAAGATTATAAATTGTTATTGTATCCAAATATATTATCGTTAACAACAAATAATTGAGATAGTACCTAGTATAATAATTATTACGAATTGATCTATCGTGGTCTAAATCTTTATAGGGGATTTCCTGCTAGTTGCCATTTGCCTGTTTGTTGATTATCAAATTCTATTTGAAGATTATATGAATAATCATAAGAATAATACAAAGGTACATTTTTAGACAGAATTCTTGTAATTGGGATACACAGATTTACGCTTATCTTGAAATGTTTCATAATAAATGTTATCTTTATACTTGATGAGAAATATTGGAAGGCGTTGTAGAGAAGACAACTGGAATACGAGTGATACGAATTTGATAATTATATGTTACGTGTTATGCATTGGAAGAGACCTCTGTAGGGAATGCAAAGATGGAGTGTTGGCTCAAATTGTTACTGGAGATGAAAATTGGGTTCATTATTATGAACCTGTGTCTAAACAGGACTCTATGCAGTGCAGAGATGTGCAAATGGGTACCCAAAACCATTTGAAATGCAAAATGGAAATGGGTCAAAAATTTTCCATTTGAAAATTCAAAATGCAAAATTGTTTTTAGAAAAGCATTTCAAATGCAAAATGCAAAATACCTATTTTAAAATGCATTGAAATTGCAAAATGGTTTCTCAGGTCAAACAATTAAAATAATTATAGAATTTTTAAACAATTTTGTCATTTAATAATGGACATCAATGTAGAACAAACATATTACATGATGGTAAATTCAAAAATACCACGACTACAGAATCTACAGATTATGAAACCACAAAAAATTTGCGCGGGACTAATATTGCCATCGTAAAAACATAGAAACAGCTATCTAACATTTAATATTACAGCGTCATGGCCCCATGTTCAGTATTTGAATCAGTATTTTTGTAATGGTATCACTCAATTGTCAGGGCTCCTACCAGGGAACAACTTGACAAATGTAAATTATCTCTCATAGCGAGGTTGAGGACCGAATGATATTTGGGGCTTATGAAAAAAAGATGAGTGGAGATAGTAGGAAGAATGTTGCAAAAAAGCATTTAAAATGGAAAACGCATTGAGAAAAACATTTAAAATGCAAAATGGAAAATACCCATTTTGAATTTTGCATTTCCATTTGAAATGGATTTATTTGAAATAAAGCACATCTCTGATGCAGTGGCACAAGAAAGGCACACCACCACCCAAGAAGTTTAAGATGTCGCAATCGGCTGGGAAAATCATGGCGACAGTCTTTTAGGACTCAGAAGGAATCCTGTTGATCGTTTAGAAAGATAAGTTTACTACGTTTCAATTCTAGCGCAATTATAGGAAGCCATCAAGGAGAAAAGAAAGGGAAAATAGACCAAAGTTGTCCTCCTTCTGCACGACAACGCGCCTGTTCACAAGAGCCGTGTTGCGATGGCTGCCCTGCAGAAGATGGGCTTCGAAATATTGCCACATCCACTCTACAGTCCTGACCTGCCTCCTAGTGATTATTACCTTTTTCCAAACTTGAAAAAAGAACTTCGTGGGAAAAAGTTTTCAAGTGATGAAGAAGTGAAAGATACAGTTTCGACGTATTTTTTAGACAAAGACAAATCTTTTTTTTAGGGTAAGTTATTGAAATATCCGAAAAATGTATTAGGGTAGCTGGTGAATATATTGAAAAGCAAAAATAAATTTGTATTTTTATTTCCACTCCTTACCCCCCATTCCGCGAAAACAAAAACGTTCCCTTGTATCATGGACTTGTGGTCAGCCATGATATGTCATAATAATCTTAATAACCAGTTTTTTTTTGCTTTATTGCGTTATTTGTAACACAATACGCACTTCAAGATTATTATAAATCTATTATCTATGGTTCAAAATAACCTTTAATTGGATATGAAACAAATATCCTACTTGTTTTCCTTAATATGAAAAATCGACGTTAACCTCAAACGTGTGATAAATGTTATATGATACGTATATAGTATACATGAATGATACCAAAGTAATAAGATATCTGTCAGATGATGACAAAATATTGAAAAAAAGAATTTTACACGATTATATAAATTTCTCTCAAAATGGCTTGATGTCGAAAAAACTCATATCTGCATTCAAAGCGCGTGAAATTCGCCTTTCATTATTAATTATTATTTGATACACTAATTATCCAGAGAGGCTGGTTTGGGGACACCATTTGGCCTCTCCGACTGGTCTCTCGACACATCGTTTTGCGCCACATTGGGAGGGATACATTCATAAATGTCCGTCACTTCTGGATGCACTGATCCCTAGATTCCTACCCAACCCACATACCTTTTACCTACCCAGAACTTCCTACCATTACTTACCTTAAAAAATCCACTCCACACAGCATCCCCAAAAATGACATAGGTCATGAGGGAAATTATTTTGCTCATGGCCTCCTGTATGGGGTTAATGTAAAAAAACCTTTTGTACCGAAAAAGTTATCTATTCGGAAAGTATTATATTGGCTTAACATCACAGAAAATCTCATAACTCGTTTTGCATCGTATTGAAAAACAAGAATAAAAATATTTTTTAAATATGAATTTTTTTTGTGTAGTGATGGCAAACGTTAAGGCGCTTTACTGTTCTAATATAGCTTTTAGTATCTAAATTAAAAATAAGATGAAAGTTATCAAGAAAAAATAGGATGAAAATGTTTTTTTTAAATTAAAAATTACCTAACGTAATATTACTCGGGTGATTCTATTTTTTAAATTAATCTAAGCTCCAGTTTATCATCAAACCTTCACTAGATAAACAATATTATTTACTTACCTTTAAATATACAGAATAAATAAATCCCAGACTTCTTATACCATTCAAACGACTCCCTAAACACTTCTAGCACTAATAAGCACAAACTTTGAAATTTTAAGCGATATCAGTTGACTTCTGTTTGAGTTGAGTTTTGCAAGCACAAACATACGCAGTATGAATTTCTAGGGTTTTCCAATAAGAGGTGTTATTTTGATATTCAAAGAAACTTTTCCAGTAAAAGATCAATGGTTTCGTTGCTTGTGTGGCACGTAGCGCCGTCTTGTTGAAAGTAAACGTTGTCCAGATCAATACCATTCAATTTTGGGCATAAAAAAATCATTAATCATCTCTCGATAGCGCAATCCATTCACCGTAACTGTTGCTCCAGCCTCATTTTCGAAAAAGTAAGGTCCAATGACTCCACCGGACCATAAACCGCACCAAGCAGTCACACGTTGAGGATGGAGAGGCTTTTCAACAATAAATCTTGGGTTTTCCGAGCCCCAGATGCGACAATTTTGCTTGTTGACGAAGCCACCGAGGTGGAAATGGGCCTCATCACTCAAGAAGATTTGCATTTGATTCACTCACGTGAATTTTAATCATTTCAATGAGTTGTTGAAGCGTGTATCGTTCCATTTTTATTTATGGAGTAGTTTCTACTTGTGAAATGTCAAAAAATGACAGCTTCAAAAGTAACATCTACCGAAATAGCGGGCTATTCAAAGTAACATCTCTTATTGGAAAATCCTGTATATTGGTTACCCAAGCTGCGTAAAAGCATGGAGATGTAGCGTAAAAGAAAGTTGCTATTGGCATTAATTGTAGCAGTGAAATGTATTATTTATCTTTGGAATAACTTAAAAAGGAAAACCTCAAATTATAATATTGTCTTTAATAATTAAATATTTTATATATATAATAGAAATATAATCAGTTGCGATAATGCAGGACTGTCAACAAGATTATTAATAAATTTTTAAACCGAGAGTTTGAAAAAAGAGCCACATCCGTCTGAAGCCAGTGAGACAATGGCATCCTCAATTTGGGTATGTTGAGAGGCTGAAGGTAGTTGGGACTGTTGGGAGGGGAAGGAGATGGGGAAGAGGAAGATGGGAAAGAACATGACTAGTTAGATCTGGTCACCAAACAAATTCTGATTGGTGGTCTTACACCAGGGCGATATCTTATATACGAGGCATATCCAGAAAGTAAGTGTACTGAGGCTCTCACGACCGAATGAATTTTATTTTCGATATGTTGGCTACACTTACGTGTAGCCTGACTCTTCCCCTCCGCAACGAGACCTGTTCAAGGTCAGTATGTTGAGAAGTTTCAACGCGACAACACGTTTCGTGAAAAATGTCAATCCAATCTCCCGCCAATTGCGAAATACGCGGCGTCATCCGTTATCTCGTTTGGAAGGAAAAACCTCCGTTTGAGGTTTATAATGAGGTTAAAACTGCATATGGTGATAAAGCTATGAATTGTACGAGTGTGTACAAGTGGTATCGCGAGTTTAAAAACGGTTCTCACGTCTTCACCCTCCACCAAAAAGTTCAAAACCACAATTTCAGCCAAGAAAATCGTGATATCCGTGTTTTGGGACTGTCAAGGCATAATTTTGATTGAATATCTGCCTCAAGTGGAGACCATCAACTCTGCAAGATACTGTGAGACCCTAAAAAAATTGCGGAAGGTGATTCATAAACAAGAGGAGAGGCATGCTGACAAAGGGAGTCAGCCTGCTGCACGACAATGCCAGACCACACACGGCCAACGCCACGAAGGAACTGCTCGCTTCGTTTAAATGGGATATCCTGAACCACCCCGCGCATTCCCTTAACCTAGCACCTTCAGATTATTATCTCTTTACCTCCCTGAAGCTGTACATGTGTGGAAAAAGGTTTTTAACCGACGAGGAGGTAAAGGAGGAGGTGGAAAGGTGGACGAAGGTGTTGGCGGGAAACTACTTCGAGGAAGGCATCAAAAAGTTGATCCCCCGCTTCACCACCTGCATTGAGAGGAATGGCGACTTTGTCGAAAAATAGCTTACATATGTACTACGGTAACCATGTAATTTTTTTGTTTCAATAAAAAGATTTGTAACCTACAAAAGTTCAGTACACTTACTTTCTGGATACGCCTCGTATATCTTCCACTCTGGAACGTGCCGCAGATATGCTATAAATAAAATTTACTTGCTCACGCAAGGATTTGGACCCGCGATCTCCAGATTTTTAGTCGAGATCCTTACTCCTCGACCATGGAGGCCGTCTGTCCGTCAGTTTTATTCATTTTAGATGTTTATTTTCGAATTTTAATATTCTAAAGAAAAAATTATTCATTCATTTCCGGGAAATCGACAGTTTACATTTAATCAGTTTGTACATATGTATTATATAGTAAAATAAAACCAATTATGGTAATTATAATTTATACCTATGTCTTAAAATGTTTGACTGTTTTTGCAATAGAATCTGACTGAACCTTATAATGCGGTGCGTAAATGGCTTATACTCAATTATATACAATATTAACTACTTTTTAGTATTTATACTCTACAAAGTAGGAACTGGCCTCCGGGGATACTTGAACATCAGGCGTAATGAAACTTGGTCTTGAAGAGACCCGTGTTACTATGCGGCAAATATCAACTGTATGCAAATGCTGGTCACGTGCTTGCACAAACTTTTGCACAGCTCATTTATTTATTTATTGCATCTCACTATACATAAAACACATGTTTTTTCTCATAAAAATCAACCACACTAGCACTGAACCTGTATCGAGGTTAACAATTTACATTATAGTGAAGCAAACATAAGAGTAATCACAAACATAAATTAATTCTACATACAAACACAAAATAATTCAAAATTAAAGAAAAAAATAAGTATTAGATGTGTTACCAGATGGGTAATTTGACAGTATATTGTAACAATATTTGAACCATAACTAATCATTAATCATTATTCAAAAGAAGAAGTAAAGTAGATAATAAAGACAGATAGGGTGACATTCAGTTTTTAGTAAATGGGACTTATATAAAATCTTATTATTTAAGAAAGGACAAGGATGAAAAAATATTAAGACAATTGTCTGTCAATACAAAAATCTTAGTTAAATTTTTAAATTTAACTAAGGAATTGGTAGAATTAATATGATTTGGAAGAATATTAAACATAAGTGGTGCCTGATATAAATAAATTCTTTGACCAAAAGAAGTTTTAGTATGTACAGTCACAAAGTTCAATGTAGAGCTAATTCTAGTTGTCCGCATTTGTTGTGTTCTTTCAGCAAATTTAATATTGATAAAAAATCGGCAAAGTATTTGAGTGATATATAGCTGTTTTATACACATAACATTACATTCCTTATAAATTAGGTTGGATGGATAACAGAATTTTTTTTGTACATTACTTTAAGGATCAATTTTTGAGTAATATTTAGTGGCTCATCAGTGATTCTAATAAAACAGACACATGTATCATGTCCGTCTGTCATTAGGTCCGTCCTGACACGACGGATCGTGCGACACATGCCCTTGACGAAAAAAGACAGATTCGTCAAAAAACAGGACAGTCCGAATTCTCGACACATCAATTCGGATTTTGAAAATGACGATTATAATAATTTTCTGTTAAAATATTATACCAAAAGTATTTATCGCTTTTTTTACATTGGCTTCACGCAGGAGTCTACGCTTTTTATTAAAATCAAGAAGTTGACTAGGGCAGAATTAAAATGTGTACCTCTATGAAACCAAAGGTTCCGACCGCAATTTGAGAAAAATTTGAGATATTTTTGAAAAATTTTATGGAAAGTCAAAAAATTGAGTTGACCATAATATTTATAAAACATATGACTAACAAAATTTGTGTTTTATTCCGTTATTGGTAATTTTAGTATTTTTTCAAAATTTACATGTGTACAAAAGAATTCGAAAGTTCATTTCATCACCTTTTAATATTTAAATATTTTATTTATTTGCAAAGTGGAAATAAACACCAGTTCTCCGACCTTCTGACAGCTTCTTTAAGAAATATAACGGTTAATATGCCAGAGGCCTGAGTGGTTAAATCAAATTAATTAATCGAGTTCATTGAATCAGATGTACAAACAGCCTGCCAGATGATTACTATATTTGGCATGTTTTTTGTTGTTTTTATGGAGAAATTTCACTTCACTCCTTAACATCATCAGATCAAAATGTCAACCACAATTGTTTTGCATTGATAGACATAAGTTTTGTTTTGCTCTTACTACGTATTTATTTACAACCATGTACATGTTTGCATTATTATACATTTCTATTCCCATATCACATTAATAAAAATATATTAACACGCAAAAACGAAATTCGTGACCTTGGGGTGATCTTCGAAGCAAATCTCTCTTTCAAATCCCACATATTTGACATTGTCTCCCGCGCCAACAAAATGCTTGGATTTGTTCTTCGTAATGCGAGATCATTTACTAATGGAATTGCAATACGGAGAACATAATATGAAGCACTTGTCCGCAGCATCCTGGAATACAGCTCCATTATTTGGGCCCCTTCTGAACAAAACCATATCTTAGAAATAGAAAAAGTACAAAAAAGGTTTATGCGTTACCTGTATATGAGGGAATATACATACTATCCATTCCTGTATCCATCCTTGTTCTTAACAGGAATGCTCGATTTCAATACATTAGAAGCCCGCAAAAAATATTTTTAGGCAAACACTTTTTTAAGTTAATCTCTGGTACAATACACAATCCGCCTATGTTGAAAGAGGTTAACTTTTATGTCCCTAACAATTATACTCGAGGGAGATCCCATGCACTCTTATATGCTCCGAAAGCGAGGACTTCTGCCTATCAGAACGCGCCAATAAACAGAGCGACTCAACTGCTTAACGATTCTGCATTAGCCATCGACATTTTCAATGTCACCTACAGACAATTCAGTAACTATCTTATAACACATGTTACAAAATAATAAAACTGCCTGTGTAAACCTTTAAATTGTAATCTTCTCCATGATATATTGGTGTATAACCGTTTTATGGAGAACATGAAAAAATAAATAAATAAATAAAAAATAAATAAATTATAAGCCCACAAACCAGTCAAAGGTGAATAAGAGAACATGAAACAAATCCCACAGATTAACTCGTACCACAACTAATTGCACATAATCTTGCGGTAGTTTTATATTGCATTCAATTCTCAGAAATCTCTGTAGTCAGACCTCAACATTTTATCATGAACATTTACCAAATCGTATACTTATTTAACATCAAAATCTGTTTTTCTAAATCAGTAAAAACTCCCGAACAGTGAGTTCTGTATTTATAGAATTGGATCAGCTATTTCTGTTTTCACCACAGACATAGGAATTAATAGACGAGAAGATAATGGCGAGGGGTAAAATCAACTGTTGAAGAACGAAGGGGGTGAAGCTGACTGTGATTCGTCAATAAATCAATCTGACAGTAAATAGGCATCTCGCATTATAATATCACCATTTACTTCTTAAAAGTAAAATCTGCTTTTGAATGAATAGACATTTTTACATGGGAGCGCAAATTACTCGCCACGTTATGAACAAATTTGCGAAGTCCGAATTCGGCAAAAAATTCGGTTCTATTTTCAGAGTCGAATATTTCGTTTAAGTATTTAGTTAAGACACTTTTATAAATGTTCATAATTTACTTCCCAGCAACCAACCAGCTTTGTGTTTCGCGTCCAGACGTTTCTCGATGTGATAGTATATGTTTCTACAACTGATCTATATTATACGATGTGAATATGCTTAAAATAAAGTAAAATAATGCTTATATATGGAATGTAATACGACAATTGGGTTTATTCTCTTTTTCACATCTATTTTTACAAGTTTTCATAGCACAAGTCAACATTTTGCCGTGTTATTTCGTAAAATGAACCGATGATGCCTCGACCATAGTTCGCACAAGAATGATGACGTCACGTTTTCAAATTTCACTTGAGGCCATACGCGAGCACAGCCGGCTCCAATGGAACCGGTATGGGGAGTGGGGATAATACGCTTTTAATCACTTAGAATATTAGTAGACCAGCAGGTCTACTAATATTCATATGTCTATGGTTTTCACCCTCAAATCCCTTTTTTCAGCTAGCAATGTTAATATATTACTATAAAACAGATTATCTGGGTTTATGAAGCAGTGAAAACCCTCGGAGAGTGATAAAATAACTTAGTTTTGATTACTTTAATTATACATGGTGTTCGGAAAATAATAACTTTTTTTTCTATCTGAACATTCGATTAATATTTTTTTTTGTTTTTTTGCGGCAACCGAAGGGTTAAAACAAACTTTTGGAGCCGGGTCTACACTTCGACGCAGTTTAAAATCCATTAACAGTTGATATTAACTCCCGCCGGCTGATTTATTTAAAATTTAATTTCAATTTCGGAATCGATTTAATGGAAAACAAAAGCTCAAATCAATAAAATATATAATATAAAATCGACTACAAAATTGTTTTTTTTTTTAAGTTGAGGTTGGTTTAGGTAATGCCATAATCATATTTATTGGTGACACGAAGCTCTATCTCGTACAATTCGAGAAAGGAACGAATCAACCGCAAGCGGCGTTTCGCGCCATTTGCGGTTGATTCGTTTCTTTCCCACAAGTTGGTTCAGTTCGGCAGTTCGGCTCGCGGATGTATACGTAGCGTAAGGCCTAAGAGATATGGTTGGCCATATGAGAATGCCAATCTTTATTGGTGTTTATCTCATAACTATGTCTTTATAGATAGGCCCCTGTGATTATAAAACCCCGAAGTAAGATCGATCAGTTTCCCTTTGTACCATGAGTTTTTGGACACAGTGTATGTACATTGTTAAATATACTAATCTAGCCTGTTTTGTTACAATTGTAATATCACACATACATTATTTTTAACTGATTTAAAAAAAACAATTTCTTCTTTTTCTTTTCATAAATGAGGGTGAAGTGTTTTTTTAAAAGAGATAAGTGATTTAACTCCAGCTAAGTAGAGCAAAATCCAACTAGATAAGTCTTTTTAATATTAAAACAAGTCTACCACAGGTCACCCCCAGTGGTTCGCTACGTTTGGTAACTTAGCAGGGATGCCCGGGTTCTTGGGGACAAATGCGTCTGGGTCAAAATTAGTCCGGGTCTTGGCGACAAATGCGTCTGCACCCAACTGCGTGGCAAGTCGGATCGGCAGAGACTGATTGAGGGACTCAATAACTACTTCAGCAGGACTCTTATATCGTATCCACTTTCTGCCTCATACGGTTTTCCTTCCCAGAACATCCTCCCCTTCCTTTCCTAAAAAGACCCTCCACACATCATCCCCAAAGATGATATAGACCCTGAGGGAAATTATTTTCCTCAGGGCCTCCTGTATCTATTGTATAAAACGTTGGCATGAAAACTAGGGACAATTTATCATTACTAACGGTGGCATGAAAACTAGGGACAATTTATCGTTACTAACGGTGGCATGAAAACTAGGGATAATTTATCGTTACTAACGGTGGCATGAAAACTAGGGACAATTTATCGTTACTAACGGTGGCATGAAAACAAGGGACAATTTATCGTTACTAACGGCGGCATGAAAACTAGGGACAATTTATCGTTACTAACGGTGGCATGAAAACTAGGGACAATTTATCGTTACTAACGGTGGCATGAAAACTAGGGATAATTTATCGTTACTAACGGTGGCATGAAAACTAGGGACAATTTATCGTTACTAACGGTGGCATGAAAACTAGGGACATTTTATCGTTACTAAAATTCATAGTTTCCCACACCTGCCTTGTCTAAGAGATCGAGGTGATATTACTCACTTTCAAAAAAATAACCTCACTTACTATGTAATTGAATATACATAATATTATGGGCAGTGCGATGGTCAAGATTGTACAGATTAACATCTTAACGTACACAAAGAATATTTCAATATATATCATTAGTGTTTGTTCGGTCTTGGAGTGATATAGTGTGTCCTTTGATTTATACGGTGTAAAGTTTTCATTTTAGAGTTACCTAATCTAACAAATAAGTTATCATTTTAGTAGTAATTAGTTTAATGTGGTGAGTTATTATTTTTTAATTTGTAAAAAGTAACTTTGTGACTCGCCATAATTTACAACATAAACACATAATTTTTTTGACTTCTTTATTTTATTTTAATTAATAAATTTATGTGTTTACATTGTAATATTTTTAAAACTTTATTTGGTAATGTGGGCCTCACTCTTTGATTTCAGTTAAGTTGTTTGCTTTTCATTCTACTGTTTGTAACCTACCTAAATATTGTAGGATGCGCTTTTTCTTATAGACTGATAAAATGTGTATTAATATGACTTGCATTTTCATCAAGGGCGTAGCTATAACATTCACATGGAGAGGTTTGACAGTAAGGGGGGTGGGTTCGATCCTGGGAAAGAGGCAAAAGAGAAAGGATGGGACGAGGAAAAGGATTTGGTAACTTATTATTTATATCAAATCGATAAAAGAGATGGTGCTGATAATATTGTTGTATTTTCCAGGAATTTAATCAACGAGTAGGTACTATTCCATTATTGAACCCCATAATCCTTTCCCCTCTTATATGTACCATTGCAAAAATAATTCAGAATTTATGAAAATTTAATAAAATAATGTTAATTGTTGAATTAATTTATATACACTTGAAACAGGACAATTCGGTTTTCGTTAACATCCTGTTTCATTTATTTATCGGCTGCCTATGTTATATATTGGTCAATTAGAGTCCAAAAATATTCTCTAAAATTGAGTTAGGTATCAGAAAGTTCTCTAAATTGAGTTAGGTATCAGAAAGTTTTCTAAATTTGAATTAGGTATCAGAAAGTTCTCTAAAATTGAGTTAGGAATCAGAGTGTTCTCTAAATTTGATTTAGGTATCAGAAAGTTCTCTAAAATTGAGTTAGGAATCAGAGTGTTCTCAAAATTTGATTTAAGTATTAGAAAGTTCTCTAAATTTGAATTAGGTATCAGAGTGTTCGCTAACCTTTCCCTTATATACATATTTTCGAATTTAACACAAAGCCTTACACACATATACACCAATGCGGAAATAATACAAAGAACCATTACTTACGATTTTTTCTTATATCTGATTTTATATTTATAGCCCTTTATTCATAAAAAATGTTGTGATTGAAAAAATCACCTCGTTTTCTCAAGGTTTAATTATGGAGAATCACATGAATGGTATACAAGTCAGGAGCACTTGAATCTTGAGACTACAGGAATGTTATTTTTGTTAACTATCATATGATACTGTTATACTATCATATGAATGTTATTTTTGTTAACTATCAATATGTATACAACCAAAATACTTTATCATTTTACTATCAGTAGATCTCAGGAGGTCTAGCACGGACGATCGATAAGGCCCTATGCCAATACGAGATTGACGAATTACGTATTACTACTACTTTTAGCAGGGCCTCCAGGGTATCTTAATATATACAACTTTTGGATAATGTTGTTTGCTATGCAAAATAACTGGCTTATTTATAAATAGGGGTGAACTAACTAAGGTCTTAGAACTGAAAGAAATCGTATACGCGATCCATAGATTTAATAATTAAAAGTTGTTGGTTATATCTAAAGTCCTCATGAACTAATTAAATCCCTTTTAAGTGTTAGAAAGTACATGTCGATTCATAAAGAGATGCGCCAGTATTGCCAGCATAAATCGATTCAGATTTAATGCGTCATCAACATCTGTCTGGATATCAACAGCGCGATCGTTCTCGGGAAATCAGTATATCCGATATTGTAACGATATCAATTTCACTGTGCTAGATGTAAGATGACTTTGCAGAAGAGCAACTGGTTTGAAATGTCACTAGCCGGGTTTTGAGATCAGATTTTAATAGGCAGATAGGTAAGTCTTAACATTCCTATTTTACACATCCTTTGCCATCCCTGCCCCCTTCTCATTTCTGTCAGCCTTACAACATACTCCTAATTTAACATGCCATAATCCCAGGGACCCCAACAGTTGGAACTTTTGTGCTGTAATCACATAAAATTATTTTAAAAAGACAGATCCCCATGGGATTGAATGCTACAAAACTACGTCTTGGTAATGACCTTTTTTTATTTTATTTAGTTACTTTTTTAAATAGTTAGGTACATTTTTGTATGGAACATGAAATAAAATATACATATAAAAATTAAAACAGATCATTGAAGTCCTCCTCACTAGGAGATCCTGTGCTGAGGGGGACTATATATGTTAGTATACGTTTTCAGCGACTAAGATGATGTTTTAAATATATTAGCTAGTTCTTCTTCCGATATTTACTTAAGCCAAGATTTGATGTCCTTAATGTAGTTATTTTTCGTTTTCCTTTGTTTGATGTTGAGAGGGAGTTTATTATATAATTTTATTGCTAAAAATTCAGAGTTTCTTTGTCCAAAGGTAGAATTACATTTAGGAATATTTAGCATGTCTGTTTGCTTGGCTCTGGTTTTATGATCGTGAGAGGGGTTTGCCTCTGGTTTATTTTTTAAGTGATGAACTAGAATATTTTTAGCATAGATTTTGTGTAAACTTGGAACATCAAACAGATTAAAAATATCAGTAGTTGGCGTCCTTACGGCGTCTTTACCTATCTCGATAGTTTGATTTTGATATCTTCCTTATCATTTGATCTTCTTTTTGATCCAGCGAGAATTATTTTTCAATTAACTTGTATCGTTTTCACTTCTCTAGATTTGTAAAACAGTTATACATGATTTTAAATCACGCCAAAGGATATAATTTCTACAGCAGTAGTCCCCCCTCGGCCACTTCCACGTCCAACTGTAAAATCAATAATAATCGTATCGGAACTCTACTATCACGGACTGGTAGTCCAGCTTCCTAAAACAACATTTTATTAAAGACTGTTGCTTTCAATCCTCTGTTAATAAAACTTCCCATAATTTATATTCTTTCAATATCCGTATCAGAATTGTTTGTACATTGTACATTAATATTCTCATTTCGCCAGTATATTATTTCATTCTTTCAGTAATTAACATTCAACCAAATACCCGATTCAACAAAATGCTGATTGAAGTAGGTTGTATCCTAGGGGCGGTTGCAGCCATGCTGGCGTTTCTCTCGACTCAGCCACACCCCCTAGGAGCCTTCTTACGAGGGATGAATTACCAAGTTCGCTCTGATATTGGGGGCTTCATTTCTTTAATTGCTGGATTTTCCATGAAAAAATACAATAAACTAGAAGAATACCCTGACAGAAAAGGACTAACTGCTGTCGTTACAGGAGGAGGAAAGGGAATAGGGGTATTTGTTATTAAAGGATTGGCTAAATGCGGAATGCATGTAATAGTCGGCGTAAGAAGGCCAGAACTTTGCAAAGAACTAGCTAAACAGATCACAAAAGAAAATCACTCAGGAACTGTTCAGTTCTTAACACTGGACACATCGTCACTGGCTTCAGTCAAAGCTTTTGCTGATAAAGTCAGAGAAAAACACCAAGAGATCCATCTCTTGGTGAACAATGCAGGAGTTATCGATCATCCATTCAAAATCACTGAAGATGGTTTTGAAGCTCACTTGGCCACTAATTACATTGGACACTTCTATTTGACTCATTTGCTGATGAATAATTTGATAATGGCTGGTAAGGTTGGAGGTCTTCTATCAAGAATTGTGAATCTGAGCTCCTGTGCTCACGCCTACACACATATAGACTATGAAGATATTAATATGGAAGACGAATTTCATCTCCTTGCAGCATACTCTCAGTCAAAACTTGCGCAGGTTAGTTAAATTCACTATTTATTTAACAAATGACTGTTACATCGCCGCTTGATGTCCTTGAATGGGTAAGTGGTGAGAAGGGCTGATTACGTAATGTGAGGATTTGTGGAAGGCCCACTATGTCTAAAACTGGATACTAGTAGACTGGTGAAAAAGAAGAACGATTACAAATAATTATAAGCAATAATTAGTCGCCTGAAATATCAATAATGCCCCCAACGGGAATTGAACCCGTGCCTTCTGATGTCCGTTTGGTATTGCTTAAAATTATTTGTTATCCTTTATGCTATGCATAAAACCTTGTTTTATAAACGTAAGTTTATTATTAAAAAATAAGAACGATTAGATATTTTGTACATCCAGAGTCTTAACTCTGCTTGGTTTATAATGGTTCACATCTCACCAAATGAAACAGTTCTATTTGAAGTCATAAAATGTATTAAAGCGCACTTATATTGGAATATTGTTTAGTCAAATATATCTACAACATCGGAGTATGTTTCCCAAATTTTTAATTCGTCTCATAGACGCGCAATCTGTCACTCCATTCACCCAGGAGTGATGAATGATCTATCCGCCTCGCTGCGAAGCAAGGCAATGGGTTAAGAGGGACCAGTTGGAGAAATCCAAGGGCCTCCCAAAAACCAGCCTCTCCCGAACTGGCACGCCACGCATCTGTTGGGCAGGCGCATTCTGAACACACCTCTCCCGATCACCCCGGGCACCCCTTCGAAATCATCAAACGCAGCGAAGGGTGACCTATGGCAGAAGTGTTGGTTATCCAATAAATCCCGCCTCTCAAATCCAACAACAAATCCAAACATTGCTGAGTTTCCTTGAAGTCTTTCATAAGTATCATGGTCCAGTTTTTCATTTTGATTAGTGAAAAATTAACTAATATTTGTTTAATTCTTCCAGCTGATGTTTTCAAGATACCTCAACCGCGACTTCGTTAGACGCGATCTTCCCGTCAGGTCGTACGCAGTCCATCCCGGTATCGTGGACACCCAGATGACCGAGAAATACAAATCCAACTATACCATCGTCGGACTGATGATGAAGATGATGAAATCTCCTCTTGAAGGAGCCATAACAGTTCTGTACTGCTGCCTATCTGATAAACTCGAGGGAAACGGAGGACAATTCATTAGTGATTGCAAGCCATATTTCTCTACCGGCTATTCAAAGAGTGTCTGTGAACAGAACAAACTCTTTGAGTTTACCAAGAATGTTCTGAATATCAAAAATTTTGGCTGTGTTGAATAATAAATAAAATTATTACTTTTATACTGTGAATTTTCCTCTATAATAGAGGTGTGATTTGGCGCATTGAAGCTTGACAATGTAACGATAATTTACTGACAATTTTAAATTTGCAGGTGGCTAAAGGAGGAACTAAAATTTCATAATATTTAAATCGAATGGTTCTAAAATTTTCAATAGTAATTTTGGCTTTTGTTTTTCGGTCTCATATTTTAATAAAAAAAAAAACAGAATGTAATTATTTCTTTAATCGTTTTTAGTTTTAAGCGCCAGCACAGAGAAAAATGAGTATTGCTGATATTATATTGCTTGCTCTATCAAAATCCTTTTAAAAACGCAATACCAGGCCATTTCGTAATAAAATATAAGTACATTTACAATATATCGGAACACGTGTTCATGCAGCTGCATCCTGGTAAATATTTTTTTTTATTTAACGCCCAGAGGGCATTTACATGTAGGTGGTACAATTTCAATGACAAAGAATTTTGAAATATGAGAAAGAAATAATAAAAATAAACTTATTTAAAAAAAATAATACATGCAAGAATCAAAATAAAAAGAGCAAGAACATAAATTAAAAAAATACAGCGATTTGATTGGTTTACAAAAATATAACTTCAATTTAGGAATAGTGTTGAAATAAATGTTTTACGTGATCCACAAAATTTGCAAAGTTAATATTAAATATATCGACATCACCTAAGTATTGGTTTCCCATAGTGTGAAACCGTTGTATTGGGGAGTTAAATATGATGACGAAATGTGAAAATATTATGAACACGTATTCCGACATCCTCATAATCCTGATAGTTTGTCGGAAAGTCCAGTTTTAAACAGGAAAACGAATAATTTGACCAGATTCTTAATAAATTAGCGATATTTTATGTCAGTAAGTTTTCTCCATGCGATTTCACAAAATTAGCGCAAAAAAATTGAATTCAAAAAAATTTCACACGAATGAACGTATTTTTCAAATTTCCACAAAATCGTGACATTCCCTAGTGTTGCGTTTTTGGTCAGGAAAAAACAATGTTTATATAAAATAAATACTTCGTTCGTTAGGAAGATTGATTTGTTGTGATATGTCGTATTTTATTTTTTGTTTGCTTTTTTGGCCTTGTTAGATTCGTATAGGTACCTGGTTTATATTGCACTTGAATGGATTAGAATTAAACTCTGGACATTGGTCAGTGACTAGAGTTCAATTCTTAGTCAACAATCACCAATTGAAAAATATTGGCAACCAAACTCAACACTTCAATAGAAAGAATTTTTTTCTTTATGAATGCAGTATATAAGAAGAGATAACAAACATTTCACATTTTTGAACAAAAAAATTATTCCGACAACATATTTACAAATGATCGACCGGTCAGTGACTGAGTTGGCAAATGTGTCATGTGAATAAGTTGCTAAATAACACAAATAACATTTACATTTACATAACGATTTCAACCCGCGGCCTCCGGATTACTAGTCGAGAGCCTTACCGCTCGACCACGGAGGCCGTCCTAAAAAATCTGAACCACTGTAAATTTTATAATAATTCAATTGATATTAGCTTAATTAGAACAAATGATTGAAATGGTTTTAGCCGTGTTTGGTGACCAGATCTAAACAGTCAGGTACTTCTAAACGTCCCTCTTCTGCATCAATTTTCCTTCCCAACTCCATTCAGCCTTACAACATGTTCCGGAAAGTTGGAACTCTTGTGCGGTAATATATATATATATTTTTTTTTAAATAGTGTATATGGAACAGAATATGTAAACCTTTCCAAGATCCTCAATCAATTCTAACTCTTTACAATGCCTTAGAAGTAAACTTGAATATGGAAGCTCTATTTGGAATCCACATTACTGCAAATATGAAAACATTGTAGAATCCGTTAAAAAAAAATGCTAAGAATGTTATCCTTCAAATGTGGATTACATGACCATCTTATGACGTACGTCGTGATTACTTCAAGATTGATACACTTAAAACTAGAAGGCAATTGACTGATCTCATATGTTTACATAAAATTATTCACGGTCAACTTGATACTACATTATGTCTTAGCAATATTAAAATAAATGTCCCCAATTCCCATTGTTTAAGACGCCATAATATTTTTCACCTGAATACATTTATAAATAATATCGCCTACTTTAGCCCTCTGACCCAGATGTGTCGACTGTAAAGTGTATAACAAGATAGAGTGTGCTGAAATAGATATTTTCGTCGACAATTTGTACGGATTCAGAAAAAAAGTTCTGGCGCTATTAAAAAATATTAGCTAATTTATTGTGTCAATTTTCTCTCTCTGCATACCTCTCGTATTTCTTATGCCTCTTACCACTTGTAATAATGTATAATGTAATGTGTTACTTGAACAAGCTTGTATATGATTGTGTATTTTATTTTTATTTTTTGATGTTTTTGTTTTCTAATTGTATGTAGTGTGTCCTTGGACGAGATTCAAGAATATGAATGTCGACCAATGTATGTAGTTTCGACGGCGATTACGAGCGGCCTGGATCTGAGAATTGATACCCTGGAGGGATTCCATAATGAGAACATTTCCGGAGTTGTGTAGATAATATACTATCGTTATCAGTTTATCAACAAAGGTTTCCTGAGAGTAGTAATAAACGGTTTGGTCTTGAACCTTCTGAATTTATGAAATAATTAGAAGGTGAAGATTTATATAAGATGATATTGTTAATTCTTAATTTGATATATTATATCGACAAATATGACGCTTAATAAATAGGCCCCAATGGTCTAGCGGTTTGACGCCTTTCGCGGTAAGACAAGAGACCCTGGGTTCAATTCCTAGTTGTGACTGTTATCCTATTCTTTTTTCTGTGTCATGTTCTATTTCATGTTTCGCTTAGATTTATAATGTTTTTCTTTAACCCTTCAGGCCTCGAAGGACATTACTAGCCACAAACATCATATTCCATTATTGCCTCTGAAGGACAGATCTGACCGGGGCGTCAATACATTATAAAAGTATTTTTTATCTTTTTTCTATATTGCGTAGATATTTGATATTTTCGCCATTGAAAAGATAAATAATTATTCTTCACAGTTTATATCAAATATTTATACATTATTACATGGATAATTTTTTTTTAAATGTCAATGTGCATGATTACGAATTTCAGCATTTTTCATCATTGACAGTTGAAATTTAAAAATATTTTTTATATTTTTTTATTGAATAAATGGTTTAAAAAGTGGAGTGACAGTTTTAATACTTATTTCCTACGCAAAAGAAATATATTTTATAAATATCGAATTATTTCAAAATTATGGACGTTCAGAGTCAAAATGCCCTGGTAAGTTTTTTTGTTAAAATTTTGATGTACGAGATTAAAAAAATATTATTTAGAAATATCTACTTTTTTTTACATGCAAATATTTTAAAGTTATTTTTTTTTAAATTTCTAAAATAGTATTTTTTTAACGACAACTTCAAAAAAAAGTAATATGTAGCACATTTTAGATACTTCGGAGCATTCCAAAATTCCAAGAAAATTCAACAATACGTTGGGACTTGTTGGTAAATATATTTAAAAATCTGAAGGGTTAATTAATAAGACTTCATTAGCAGAAAATTATTATACCTACGAGAAGAACATTTTTCAATCGACAACTATTAGAAGCATTTATGACAAAATCCACACATTTAACACTGTGAAAAAATATTTTAAAGAAAATCTTATAAAAAAAAACTGTTTCCATATGAATTGGTTTAGAGAATAAACTAACTCTCATTAATTTCCCGTAGGTGACAATTTACTCTCCGAATATATAAATAATAATCTAATGTCTTTATTACTACATATTTACATTATTTTAGATACGTTTTAGCTACCCACATTTTACAAACGTGTAATACAATTATTATTATTTTTACTTTCTCACTGCAATGAACTTGTACTTGCTATATATGTACATCTCAAAATACATGTACCTACCATATTATTATTAACTTATAAATAACTACAATAATGTACTGTGCACTCCTCTTCCAACTAAACGCTAACGTTTCGAGGGAAGATTAGTATTCAAATCTCACACACAATATGTACAAACACAATTCTTTAATAAAAAAAAGATTAATGGGACGAATGAATATTACCGAAGATAGCCAACCTCAAATGAAGAATGTCTTACCAGAATTCTGTGCATGCTTTGATGCTCTAAGTTGATTGTTTACAATACTGTGACGCACTTTTTATAATTTCGGAACCCATTTTATCAATTTTTACAAATGTTTTTTTAGCGTTTGATGTTCTTGGATAAAGTTCAACAAATATTAGGAAAATCTTTTTATAATTTGGTTACTTATCAAATTTGTACTCGCATGCTATGACGTACGAGGCAGTTATTTTAGTAGGTAACGGAAATTTACCTCTAGAAAATTACCACAACTTTAATGGCTGTGAAAAATTAAAAAAAAAACTGTCTGAATCGACTAAAATAAGAGATATTATATATTATATTAAGGTTTCTCTTGTAACATTTCGTTTATTGACTGAGCTTAAAGTGGTCATGTTTAAACTCGACAATTTCATCTGTCTGTGCATTTTTTAGTTATGTTCCGTTTCTGGTTCAAGATTTCGTTATGTTCCAGCTTTCGCATTGTCGTGGTTCCTACTACGACTACTGTCAAATCGGATTAATCAATTTTACCGTCCCGAAGAAAGTTTGAAAGAGAATTGTCGTGGAGATGGTGAAATTTCTTTAGACATTTAAAAAAAAAACTATGCTAATAATATTTATTGTTTATAATTAATCAGATAAATATTAGAGTACCTATTTATAAATCTATTGGTTTTGATTAATTAAATATGACAAAATTAGATAAGGTTAATTTTTCTTCTTTTGAAAGGCAAGGATCGATTTTGCTTTCGTGAATGAATTTTGGAAGTGAAAGTTAATGAACTTCCCGTCATCCGATCGAGTTGAAACTCGTCAGAGAGGCTTGTTATCTATGACAATGCATTATATCTAATATATATTGTGGCAATCATGCTTAAACACGTGGACATAATAAAAATAGAGTTAAGCATTATACGATTTTTTTGATTTTTGATTCTGATTTTTTGTAATTATCATAATTGGAAATATGTTGTGATTATTAAAGTTTAGTTACATTCGGTAGGGAAATTTCTTCTATTAGGCAAATATATTATTTTATAAATTCTTTCTGCTTCGCAAATCCTGCAATTATAATATCCCGTGATTCCTTGGTTTGCTTTCTCTAAGTCTTAGCTTAGCTTTTGCTATTCTTGCGTAGGTATTTTTAAATTAATAAGTGATAAAAATTATGTAAAGTTTGCGATGTTGATGTAAACAGTTCTGAAAGGTTATCGCAATCGTCGATAAGATACGATTTTTGTTTGGTAAATATTTTTCCTTATTTGGACTTTAAATAGTTTATCAAAGAAGACCAAATGTTAATACTGATCAACTAATAATTCCCGCATTCCCCCGGTCGGGGAATCCTGCTTTTTGTACTCCGCAGCTACTGATGCCGACAGCCAAGATTCTACTTGTTTTTATTTAATTATTTATATTACCCACATCTGAACATACATTGTTTACGTTGACCCATATACCAACCTACTTTACGAAATGCATTAATCATGTTTGAGTGAAAACTGCACGAGTGAACTGCGTTCCAACTGAACCCGACTGTCCGGAGCCATTGGGACTTTGGCATCCCCAATCGGGGTATATTGTGAGGTTTTAAGAAGAGGGAGAGGGAAGGAGGCGGGAAGAGAAAGATCAGGAATTAACTGGCTATTCATATCTAGTCACTAAACAAGGCTATAGGCATTCAAGCAGTTTCTAATATAAATTATAAATGGTGGGATTTGACCAAATCTATGTTTTGCAAAAATATGATTAAATTTTATTAAGAATACTTTGATGAAACCAAAACAATCATCTTATTCTTTAGACCGGTTTCGGAAGAATACTTTCTTTCAAGGACACTAACAGCACGGTTGACGAAAGAAGGGCAAGAATTCCGAAACAGGTCGACAGTTAAAATATAGGTACACGTGTAAAGAAGTATATATTTTTTAATTTATTAATTTATTTATACTGGGTTTTTACAGACGATCTCACTTACGTGAAAACAATCCAGTTATAAAAACTCAGTTAATATACAAATAGGTACGGGCAATTATTAAAATCTACTCAGCCATAGGACACATTTAATTTTCATATACCTAAAAACAAATAAAAATAAAAAATATATATGAAACACAAATATTACAGAAAAGTAAGAGACGCAACTAATACATAATATAATCAGTGCAACATATTTTTTAACAATAGCAGATTTTTTTCCTGATTCCATATAAATTATCTACAAAAATATCTACTTCAGCGAACTCAATCTTATTATACAGTCGACACATTTGGGTCAGAGGGCTAAAACAGGCGATATTATTTTTGAAAATATTCAGGTGAAAAATGTTATGGTTTCTTAAACAATGGGAATTGGGGACATTTATTTCAATATTGCTAAGACATAATGAGGTATCAAGATGGCCGTGGATAATTTTATACAAACCACAGACATATGTATTCATAATGTCTATGATACAAACATATTAAGCCAGTCTTATTTTAAGTGTATTAATCTTAAAGTATTCACGACGTGCGTCGTATGATCTAAGATGATCCATTTGAAAGATATTATAGATTATTAGACTATGTCTAAGCATTTATTTTGAACCGATTCTATAATGTTTTCATACTTGCAATAATGTGGATTCCAAATAGTGCTTCCATATTCAAGTTTACTTCTAATAAGGCATAGTAAAGGGTTAGAATTGATTGAGGATCTTTAAAAGGCTTAGTTATTCTGTAAATAAATCCCATCACTTTGAGTGATCTGGACTTAATGTCATTAATGTGTAAATCAAATATGAATTTATCATCAAGAGTAATTCCTAGATTTCTTATAGAAGACACTTTCTTACGAATAATCTTATTAATGACAGAGGAAAAATTCTTTATAACAAATTTAATAATGTCACAAAGCAGCTGTTTCTTTTTTTTAAGGAAGAAAACACATATACAGGCGGTGATAAAAATATATATTTAAAAAAAGAGATTTCTTGTCAACAATAAACTACATAATATATGCCTGAGTCTTTGAGACGTACCATGTTAATTGATTAAATAATATAATAATGTGATAAAGAAAACTCTATTTTTTATTAAGGAAACAACTAAGATACAGGCAGTGATAAAAAATATACTTAAAAAAGGATATTTCTTGCGAACAATAAACTATGTGGAAATACCATTGTGTATGTATCTATTCAATGAAGTAATACCTTAGGATGGGTTGATTCACAGAATTTGAACAATTTATCAAATTTCATAGAACCTTCTCAGAACTTAAGAATCAACAATCGCAAATATTTTTAATTTAGAATTTTTATTTTTATTTGTTTTATATTTTAATCTTTATTCAGGCATATGGAAAATTAATGTGTCTTTGTATGTGTATTTGTATGTTAACTGAGTTTTTATAACTGGATTGTTCTCACTGTTCAATTTTGCAGGCTACCGACATCTGTAGTCTAGAAATTTGAAGTTACTACGTTTAACCAAAATGGTGTGAGTCCTTGCTTAGAAAATAGTGCCAATTTGGTCGGTATAGCAGGTTTCATTTTTACTGCTAGACATCACGATGACAAGTGTTTTATTTACATGTAGTGGGTTTTGAAGTCTTTAAAAAGGCTCGCATTATGTGTTTTTTCGTTACTTTCTCAACAATAACTCGATAATAAACAAGCTCATAATACCTACCGTCATAATAATACCTACCGTCATTGATTACACAGATAGTGAATACGCTCCACATTAAAACTTCCAAAACATTAGAAAATTGCAAGTAAACACAACATAAAGTGTCGAAGTAGTTAAATCACTTCATCTTCGAAATATTCAATCAGTTAGATTTTTAAATTATCGTGTGTGCTGTGCAGTGCTGTGTTTTAAAAATATTAAAATAACAATTTTCAACTGGTAAACATACCAAACGCGCAGGCGCATTATCAGTCCGTCATTACTATCGCCATTGGTCGAAAGTGTCGTCACTTTTGAATAGTGCTAAACAGTTTGCGGGAAACAGGCGTTTGTGTATAAACTAATTACGAATAAAGTTAACATATTTTTAACTCTTTTTAAATAAATTTTAATATGGATTTAAACGAGAACTCTCTTAACTATATGACCAAGGCCAAGGATCTACTCTGTTCGCTGATAAAAATTATTAATGACCCCGGCAACAAATTTACGAAGGAGCAAATGGGTAAAATTACCCCGATAACAACGGATCTGTTAGGAACCACAGGATTGATGGCTGTTCGTATGGGAATGTTGGAAGGAGAATTGTCAACATTAAAAAGTGTAACGGATACTCAGTCTATTGTTACTAACCCGACAAATACTTCATCTTCAATAAATGATTTGCTCGCAGAGGCCGAGGAAAGAAAAACCCGGTCAAAGAACATTATTTTATTTAATGTTCCCGAAAGTATTTCAGAATCAACAACAACAATTATTAAAATGGACAGCGATAAAGTAGTTTCAGCGATTAGTGATATAAATAATGAATTAATACCGAGTGTGGTTAAGTCGTACAGACTTGGTGTAAAAAAGTCCAACAAAATTAGACCGATTAAGGTCGAATTCAATGACTCTGTCTCGGCTCGTGAGGTTTTGACCAGGAACGCAAAACTGAAAAACGGTATAAAGGCCAGTAACGACCAAACACCATTGCAGAGGACTCAACTTCTAGATTTACGCCAACAACTCGAGACGAGGAAGAACAACGGTGAAACCAATATAACTATCAAATATGTGAACTCTGTACCTAAAATTATTGAATGTGCGCCAAAAAACTGAAACAACAAAAAATAAAATGCTACTACCAAAATGTGAGAGGGATCCGCACTAAACTTCCCATGTTGCTGACTTCGGCGGCAACTATCAGCAGTGATATCTTCATTTTAACCGAAACATGGCTCGACTCAGGAATCAATTCCGCCGAATTAGGCTTCCCTAATTTCAACATCTACCGTATGGATAGGAATTCTAAAACAAGTGCCAAAACGAGAGGAGGTGGTGTAGCCATTGCTATCTCAAAAAATCTCAGTTCTTCAAAAATATCCACAAAAAACACATCCATCGAGCAACTATTTGTCAATGTGAACACTTCTAGAGGTAAAATAATAGTGGGATGTGCATACTTACCTCCGAATTCTGATGTCCAAAGCTACAGCAATCACTGCGACGAGGTTGAATCAATTTGTGCTAAATATCCTAATACTAAACTACTTCTAGTTGGTGATTACAATCTGCCACATTATGATTGGTGTAATATGAATTCTGTCAATTCTTGTTCTAATGTTAATATTCGTGTTATTAGAGATATGGCACTGTTCTTAGGTCTAACACAGTGTAATAATGTTCTTAATATAGGAGGTCGTACGTTGGATTTGGCACTGTCAAATGTGTCTGACATCTGTGTTGTGAGAAGTACCGAAATTCTATTACCTGTCGATGTTTACCATCCACCACTAGAAATTTGCATGTCCAATCTTAAACCAATTCCTATCGTAAAAAAGGTAGTAGAAACTCGAAATTTCAAAAAAGCTGACTATGTTAAAATTTCAAATTTCCTTAAACAGACTGACTGGTCATTCTTTGATAGCGACGATGATATTAATGTACACCTTAAAAAATTTTACTTCATCGTTAATTCTGCAATTGAACAATTTGTTCCTTTAACGACTTACAGAGAAACTCTATACCCAAAATGGTTCTCAAAAGACCTGATAGACTTAATTTACCTCAAAAAATTATCTCATAAGAGATTCAAACAAAGTCGCCTGGCCATCGATTATACTGCGTTTCAAAAATTGAGGGCAGAGTGCAATAAGCTCTCCGCAAAATGTTACAAAAATTACATTAGTGATGTCGAAGGCTCTATCATGGACGACTCAAATTTCTTTTGGAAATATGTTAAATCCCAAAAAGAAAATGGTACTTACATACCTAGTAGTGTGTCATTCGATTCTAAATTATCCCAAAATCTTCAGGAAACTGTTAATCTTTTTGCTGATTTTTTTAGCGGCGTTTACATTAATGCAAGTGAAGACAGCAATATTTCGTGCTTTGATTTGGTTGAAACTCTTGATATATCTGACTGTAATGTAACCATAGACGATATTATATCTAAGCTGAAGAGTCTTGATTCCCGAAAATCCGCAGGACCTGATAATGTTCCGCCCAGGTTTTTAGTAAATTGTATGCATACATTGTCATATCCTATTCATAAGTTATTTACAAAGTCACTCTCATCAGGTGTATTCCCGGACCTTTGGAAGTTTAGTCTTTTAACGCCCATTTTCAAAAAAGGTAATAAGAGCGAAGTAACAAATTATAGGCCAATATGTATAATGTCTACTTTACCCAAACTTTTTGAAAGCCTAGTACTAGATAAGTTGATATCCCGAATCAATCGAACCATCTCTCCCCTTCAACATGGATTCATTAAAGGTAGATCTACTCTTACCAATTTGATATTGTACACGAATGATATTGTTAATGCCCTTAATGCATCACATCAAACTGATTCCATATATACTGACTTCAGTAAGGCATTTGATAAAGTAAACCACAAAATATTATTACGTAAACTAAAATTGTTGGGAATAAGAGGGAGCATGTTGGAATGGTTTAAGAGTTATCTATTAGGAAGGTACTTAGCAGTCAAGATAGATTCGTTTACTTCTTATACATTTGCTGCCTCGAGCGGAGTACCACAGGGATCTCACTTGGGCCCAATATTATTTTGTTTGTTTATCAATGATATTGTTAATATTTTTACTAATGTTAAAGTCCTGTTATTTGCCGACGATCTGAAGATATACAGAATAATCAAAGACGATGACGATCGCGCAATTTTGCAGTTGAACCTTAATAAACTATGTGCGTGGTGTTCTGTCAATGATTTGCAACTAAATTTAGGTAAATGCCAGATTATCAGTTTTTACAAAGGCAAAAATCCACTTAATTTTTCCTATTTTATGAATGGTGCTAATCTTCTTCGTGTATCACAGATTCGTGATCTTGGTGTTATATTCCACGAGAGTCTACAGTTTAACGAACACATCGATGAAATAACAAGCGATGCGATGAGAATACTAGGTTTTATTTTGAGAATGGGAGCAAATTTTAAAAGTATGTCAACATTAAAACATCTGTATTGCTCGTTAGTACGAAGCAAATTAGAATACAATTCCACCGTATGGTCACCGTACTACAAGGTCCATTCTCAATCATTAGAAAAGGTACAAAATAAATTCCTTCGGTACATTAATTTTAAAATGAAAATTCCAATCGAATTTATAAATTACAATAACTTGCTTGCTGAAACTAAACTTCTTAAATTATCTGATAGAAGAGTGTTAATTGATTTGCTATTTTTATTCAAAATTATTAAATCTTTAATTGACAGCCCTAATTTGTTGGAACTTATTTGCATTAATGTTCCTGCTAGGCAAACTCGCAGTAAAGATACTTTTAAATTTAACAAGAACCTCAACACTAATTATTCTATTTTTTCACCAATTCCTAGAATTCACAACCTTGCGAATAAATACTGTGAACTTATAGATATGTTTGGTTTTGACAATTTTGTGAGCTTTAAAAGGCAACTTATTTCGATTCTATCGGCTAATAATTAACTTTTATAGCTTTAATAATTTTATTACATCTTCTCCCATTCGAAACCTTTCAAGTAAATTATATCCATATTTGTTTGTTTTTTATTTGCTCTACTATACACTTATAATTGTATGCATATACCTACTAACTACTTTTTATACATAACACTATGTTCCATCTCAGATCTTATTATTTCTTATTCATGTCGATATTGCTAAATTCTATTAGTTTTTGCTTTTTACAGGTGCAACTCTTATTTTGTTATTTTTTTTTTTTTTTTTTTTTTTTTTTTTAAATCTCTGTTATAATGTTCTTTACCTCACGAGTAAGTTACACTCTAATTTATATTGGTTTATCGATTTGTTAAACTCACAATTAATACTGGGTTTAAACACACTCACTTACTTACTTTTTATGTTGAACTTTCTTTTACTTACTATTTCATGCTTGGGTATATTTTATATTGAATCCATCTTATTAGTGTTTTGCTAATTTGCACAAAATTTTATTATATGTGTTGCTTTCTTACAATTAACTCCATTTATCTTCTTATATTCAATTATTGTAATCAATGTAAATGTATATTTTCATGTAAAAGCCCATTAGGGCGTAAATAAAATAATAAATAAATAAATAAGTCAGAGCGATCGTAGCAGTGTTATTCGCACAGTTCTTTATAAATATTATACCTGTTTCAATAGTTTGAAATAAATGTAAAGTTGTGTTAAGAAAACCAGTTTTTATTCAAAAAGGATCACCCCCAATTTTTAACATTTGATCCTTCAACCGGATTACGATCAGGAGATTGTATGTAAAAAAAAACAAAGAACCAGCAGCCAAAAGGATACAAAATTGATTGAAACTGGAAATCATTAAGGAAAGTGGACCACATCGCAAATCTGAGATAAGTATTCAGTGCTTTCCTTCCTATCATCCATTTTATGTTTATTCAGGTCTCATGTAATTTAAACGAGATTAATCTTAAATAGAGTCAATATTATAAATAAAATCACTACCCACTTGAAAATAAGAATATAATATTATTGAATAGTGTTCTCAAATAGTATTGTCAAGATTGTCGTGGTATTCTTTCAAACGGGTGTTTGCTAAAATAAAATAATTGTCAACCGATATTAACAAAATATAATTAAAAATGGAAAATATGAAGTCATTAATAAACAAACGCGGCGTAATCAAAGGAAAACTAACCCGATTCGCGGATTCCTTAAATGCATTGTCGGTAAATGAAATTAAATTAAGATATGAGCGGGTGAAATCATTGTTAGATGAATTCGAAGCAGTTCAACAGAAAATTGAAATGTTACCGGATTCAGACGAAATTGAAAATTATAGTCAACGAGAAGCTTTCGAAAACCAATATTTCTCAGTTTTGGCAACGGCCAAAGGCGCGATCGAATCCGTCGATCAAAGTAAGGTGGAAATTAAACTACCCAACCTCCAATTACGGGAATTTCATGGCGATCAGAAAAATTGGGTTAATTTCGTCGAAACCTTCAAGACTTTAGTCCATAGCAATAGTAATTTAAGCAACGTACAAAAATTCTTTTATTTACAATCAACTTTAAAGGGAAACGCATTAAAGATAATTGCTAATCTAGAAATTTCTGAATTAAATTACATTTCCGCTTGGGAATTATTAAATGAACGTTATGCAAATTTAAGAACTACCGTTCATAAACACATCCAAGCTCTATTTTCATTAAAAGACATGAAACAAGAAGAGCCTGTAGCATTGAGGTATCTAATTGATGAAACAAACGTTAGTTTAAAGGCATTACAAAATATCGGGGTCAAGGTAGATCAATGGGATCCATTGGTTATTTATATAATATCAAATAAATTAGACACAGCTACCCGAAAAAATTGGGAACAATATATATTACAAGACGAATTACCGACGTTAAAGGAATTCTTAAAATGTTTATCTGCTAGAGCCCAAGTATTGGAACTGATGAACGCTTCTGAGAAAAAATTTTCTAGCTTACATAAAACACAACTAGGCAACAATAATTGCAAAAAAGATTCATCAGTATTTTTAGCGGTAAAGGCTAACAACTGCATTTATTGTAACGAGAAAGGTCACCATATTTATTATTGTAAAAAATTTCTGAAATTAAAATTACATGAGAGGATTGATGCTACGAAATCAATCCAAGCTTGTTTTAAATGTTTAAAGGTGGGTCACCAGGCACAGAGTTGCAAGGCAACCTTTTCTTGCAGGCGTTGTGGCAAAGATAATCACAACACCTTACTACACAATGAGGTACCTCTGCGGGAGGCCTCCAATATGGATGCTGATAACGAGGTTTCAGTATCGAATTTTTCTGCATCGGATAAAGCAGAAAAAATAATATTATTGTCAACTGCCAACATAGGAGTTGTGGGTAGTAACAATAAAATTTTTAAAGCCCGCATTCTGATTGATTCAGGGGCCCAGTCAAATTTTATGAGAGCAGAATTTGCTAATAAATTAAATTTACCATGTGAATTGATAAACAAACCCGTTTCTGGGATCCATAATAACATCACTCACATAAAAAAGAGAATTTCAGTGGAGATGAATTCGCTTCATACTGATTATAAAAGTGAAATATCATGTCTGATTTTACAGGAGATTACAACAAATTTACCACAAGTGACAATGGCGAAAAAAGACTTCAAGTTACCACGAGGATTGGAGCTAGCTGACCCGAACTTCAATATAGCTGCACCCATCGACATCCTGTTGGGCGCGGAGAGCTTTTGGGAAATCCTAACCAACGATAGATTGAAACTCGAATCGGGACCAACACTTCAACGTACGCAACTGGGATGGATCATATCAGGACCAATCCACATGTACCCAAAGCAAAGGCCTGTATCAGATTGTTGTAATTTATCTATAAATAAAATAAGTCACCAAATAGAAAAATTTTGGAAATTGGAGGAGATTAATCCCACTAAGATTCTAAATCATGAAGAAAAGGCTTGTGAAGCCAGTTTTGCTAGTACTCATACTAGACAAGACGACGGTAGATACGTAGTAAGTTTACCGCGTCGAGCATGCATTGATCAGCTGGGAAGTTCATTGCTCACTGCTGAAAAAAGATTTAAAAATATAGAAAGAAAATTTGTGTCAAATCCCGAATTGAAGACACAATATATACAATTCATGCGTGAATATGAGGAATTAGGTCATATGGAGGTGTGTGACCAGTCAAAGGGGGATCGTGAATCCTATTTTTTACCTCATCACGCTGTAATAAAAGAATCAAGCACTACTACTAAAGTGAGGGTCGTTTTTGACGGCTCCGCCAAAACTTCAAATGGAATTTCTCTCAATGACGCCTTGATGACAGGACCTGTTATACAAAAGGACTTATACACCCAACTATTGCATTTCAGGAAACATCAAGTAGTACTGACGGCTGACATCGAGAAGATGTACCGCCAGATTAATGTGTGTGAAGCGGACCGTGACCTGCAGAAGATAGTGTGGCGCGAGTCGCCGCAGGAGGTGCTCAAGCATTACCGTCTGAAGACAGTCACATATGGTCTGGGGCCTTCCTCTTTCTTAGCCACTAGAACTCTACGGCAAATTGGTATGGATAACAATATAAATTTTCCTAGAGCTAGTCAGGTCATAGAAAATGACTTCTATATGGATGACTTGTTAACCGGAGGAGATGACATGGAATCCTGTAGAGAGTTAAAAGAGCAACTAATCAACATCTTTTTGTCTGCGGGGATGACCTTGAGGAAATGGAGGTCCAATGTCTTGGAGTTGTCAGCCGAGTCGGGCCAAGCTAAGATTGCCGAATCAGGCAATTCTGAAAAAATTATTACTGACAATCCAAAGACTGAGAAAATATTAGGATTAATATGGAATAATGAATCTGATTATTTTTCTTATGTAATAATGAAACCATCAAGTCGAACCGAGAGTAAAAGACAGATATTATCTTGCATCGCATCAACCTTCGATCCATTAGGTCTTCTAGGACCGATTATAGTTGTAGCCAAATTGATAATGCAGAAGTTATGGCAGTCTAAAGCAGCGTGGGATGATCCATTGCCTAATGAAATATTAGCACCCTGGAGGTCCTACCTTCAAGAATTAATTCAACTAAATGTGTTGAAAATACCAAGAAAAATTATTTGCAGGCAATCTACATATCTACAACTACACGGTTTTTGCGACTCATCTGAGAAAGCTTACGGAGCCTGCGTTTACATGGTGTCAGTGGACCATGTCGGTAAGCGGCATTCCCATTTAATAACGTCCAAATCAAGAGTGGCGCCATTGAAGTGTATTTCCCTGCCCAAGTTAGAGCTTTGTAGTGCTGTGCTACTGGCGAAATTAATAAAAAATATAAAACAAGCGCTAAATATAGTGGAGATCGACACACATTATTGGTGTGACTCCATGATAACGTTGTGCTGGCTGAAAGGTCAACCTACGAGATGGGCTACTTTCGTTGCAAACCGAGTAGCTGAAATACGATTAAAATTTTGGCCCATCTTTGGTAAAAATACTATTAAAAAGATATTACATAAATGTGTTGTATGTTTTAGATGTCGTCCCCGAACCGGTCATCAAATCATGGGAGATTTGCCACCCGAAAGAATTACGCCGGGTCGTCCTTTCGCTATCACCGGAATAGATTACGCCGGACCAATTCTAATTAAAAGTGGGACGCTGAGGAAGGCTTCCCTCGCAAAATCGTATTTATGTATCTTTATTTGCTTCTCAACCAAGGCCGTTCACTTGGAATTAGTTTCGGATTTATCTAGCAATGCTTTTTTGAACAGCTTAAAAAGGTTTATATCCCGTAGGGGACAACCTGAAAAGATCTTTTCCGACAATGCTAGTAATTTTAAAGGAGCTAGCAGCAGACTCAAAGAGCTGTACACCAGCTTGAGGGAAAACAACGACAATATTCAAAATTATTTAGTGAACAGAGGTATTGAGTGGAAGTTCATAACCCCTCGAGCCCCTAATCAGGGAGGTTTGTGGGAAGCAGCAGTAAAATCAGCAAAATTCCATTTATATAGAATCACTAACAATTCTTCATTAACATTTGAACTCTTATATACCTTAATTTGTCAGATTGAGGCCTGTTTGAACTCCCGTCCATTAACTTCCTTATCCGACGACATCCATGATTACCAACCTCTTACCCCAAACCATTTCCTTATAGGCACTGAATCCTGTATCATTCCTGAGAGAGACGTCCGGGCGATACCGGACAACAGACTAACTCAATATCAGAGGATCAGTTCGCTAATTCAATCTTTTTGGTCTAGATGGAAGCAAGATTACCTGATGGAACTACAAAAGAGAACTAAATGGCAGACCAGCACTCAACGGGCACTGCAAAAAGACGATCTGGTGATTTTAAAGGAAGATCATTTACCTCCACCTTTATGGAAAATGGCCCGAATTCTGCATACACACCCTGGAGCGGATGGAGTAGTACGAGTTGTTACACTAAAAACACCTCAAGGAGTCTTTGTGAGACCCATCACAAAGATATGTCTGATGCCCCTGGATTCAGACACTAAACCTGTAATTGACGTCCCGGACCTTACCAAGGATTGATTATGTACATTACACTATGATGCTTATCTTCTCGACTCCACCTTGGATGGATCAAGCAGAAGACCTGAGAAGAAAGAAGAAAAAAAAAGGAACAATAATTGTGTTGTGTTCAGTGTGAACTATATTATTTGTGTTATTGAACTATTTAAATATGTAAAAATTAGTATGCAGACGTGTGTAATTTAGTCATTTTTGAATTTTTTTTGGTTATTTAATAGGATTAATAATTTTCTAGTTATTTTTAGTTTATTAATAGAGTAATTCAACAGCATTTATACAGTTAAATTTATAAGTTTACCAGTAGGGCATAAAAAAGGGAGTTTTATTTTGTTAATTTCTGCTATTTTGAATTATTTTGTTAGTATTTTTGTGGTATATTTAGATTAAGAATTTTTAGTTTATTCTGTTTGTTTTATAGTTTATTTTTAAATAGATTATCATTCAAAAATTTAGTGCAATTTTTGAATCCCGCCCCCTGGCAATATGTTCAATTTTGCAGGCTACCGACATCTGTAGTCTAGAAATTTGAAGTTACTACGTTTAACCAAAATGGTGTGAGTCCTTGCTTAGAAAATAGTGTCAATTTGGTCGGTATAGCAGGTTTCATTTTTACTGCTAGACATCACGATGACAAGTGTTTTATTTACATGTAGTGGGTTTTGAAGTCTTTAAAAAGGCTCGCATTATGTGTTTTTTCGTTACTTTCTCAACAATAACTCGATAATAAACAAGCTCATAAGTCAGAGCGATCGTAGCAGTGTTATTCGCACAGTTCTTTATAAATATTGTACCTGTTTCAATAGTTTGAAATAAATGTAAAGTGGTGTCAAGAAAACCAGTTTTTATTCAAAAAGGATCATCCCCAATTTTTAACACTCACGCAAGTGAGATCGTCTGTAAAAACCAAGAATAAATAATTAAAAACATTGAAATTTGATGAATTCTATGAAACAACCCGTCCTAAGTCTTTGATTTCATAAGGCTGACTGATTTTTTTTTCATTTTGTAAAAAACATAGATAGCTATCTACTATGATTATATAAGACAATGAAGTTCTTGAATTCTCATGAACAAAAAATAACTATCTGGTGACAATAATTCAACGACGTAACATTTTACTGCATAAGGTGGGTAGGTATTTTTTTTCACTCAATGCCACGAATTAGCTTTTTTTTATTTATTTATTTAACGCCCAGAGGGCTTTTACATGGTAGGTAGTATAATTTTAATTTGACAAATACTTTCAAACATAAAAAATAAGAATAAAATTACATTTGATAAAAGCTATGTAACAAGTCATACAAACACAAGAAACAAAAACAGAAAATTACAGCTATATGTTGGTTTACATGATGTGTTTAGGAGTATTGTTGAAATAAATGTTTTAAATGATCCACAAAACTTGCCAAGTTGGTATTGAATATGTCAACATCACCCAAGTAATGATTTCCCATGGTGTGAAGTCGTTGTATCGGAGAGTGGGCAATGTAGTTACGCTTATGTGTGCTGCTGTAGAATATTGTATTTTGTCGTGTTGTTACTATGGGTGAATGTATGTTTATAAGTTGCAGGAGTTCACAACAGTCGAATTTAGAGTTAAGTATTTTGAATAAGAACGTTAAATCGTTTATTTTAAGTCTATCTTCTAATGTATGTATTTTTAGAGTATTTAATAAGAAATTGTATTTTAAGTCTTCGACAGGGATATTTAATTTAAAATTTATAAAACGTAGAAATTTTTTTTGTATTCGCTCAATGTTGTTAATGTGAATTTTATAAGATGGAGACCAAACTACTGAGTTATATTCAATTAGACTTCTTACTAGAGATACGTATAATAGTTTAATGGCTTGCAAAGAATTAAAGTTTTTAGTTGTTCTTAATACGAAGCCTAGTGTTTTCATACCTTTGTTCACAATTTGATGGATATGATTGGTGAAACTTGGTGAAGCTTGTTAAATACACCTATTTGAATTTCACTATTGTTTTCGGTAATTAATGCAAATCTTGGAAGCTGAAATTAACCATCTTCCCAATCGAGCTGAAACTCAGAAGGTAGATTCGTTGTCGATGACAATGCATTCTAACAACTTTTGGTGGCAATCAGGCATAAACACGTGGACATGTACACATTTTTCTGAAAGTGATGAGATTACAGCAGTTAATATATGTCGGTCCTACCGATCGGCACTAGACGAGGTTGGTTGGGTTGTCGACTCCAGTTCCAGGGTAAATAGGTTCAATTCTTAGTCAAAGAACTTTTTTAATGTTTTAAGAGTTGAGTTTTGAGAGTTTTTTTCAGTGATCGTAATATTTCTATATCATCAGTTCTCTTTAGATTTCGGCAGCATTCGGAAAATAAAATTATTTTTCCCCAACTAATCCTATTGTAAGACAATAGTTAGTGTAAATCGAACCTCTGACCTGCATGAATAAAATACATTCCTACAGTTTTGTTTAATCCTGATAATAACAACCTCGCGTCGCCTTACCAAAATGTAAGAAATCCCCACAAGTGATTGAACAATGCAGATCATAAGACCAAAATGCAAGAAGTCCCCACAAGTGATTGAACAATGCAGATCATAAGACCAAAATGCACAAAGTCCCCACAAGTGATTGAACAATGCAGATCATAAGACCAAAATGCAAGAAGTCCCCACAAGTGATTGAACAATGCAGATCATAAGACCAAAATGCAAGAAGTCCCCACAAGTGATTGAACAATGCAGATCATAAGACCAAAATGCAAGAAGTCCCCACAAGTGATTGAACAATGCAGATCATAAGACCAAAATGCAAAAAGTCCCCACAAGTGATTGAACAATGCAGATCATAAGACCAAAATGCAAGAAGTCCCCACAAGTGATTGAACAATGCAGATCATAAGACCACGCAAGTAACTATGAGTAATATCCACTGCAGAAAAACTGACAGACCTTTATATCTTTCTGTTCAGTGGCAGTATTGCTTACATTAGTACACATCATGCAATAACATTGCACAAGTATTTACTCTTTTAGAGCAGTTTTTATAATCTTGTATAGAAACTCAACTATCGGGATAAACCCCGTGATTTCTCTCTGCATTAGTCACTTCATCTCGTGTTAGGGCTTGTCGGCCTCTTATCGGTAGGTACCAATGGCCTGTAATATAGTATATACTTTATACAGTATTTACTGTAATCAGCTATTATTATACAGGCATTAGTGTGTTCAGTATGTGATAACGGCACTTGAGTTAACATGTGTGGTTTGGAAGCATTCCAAAATCATCATATAAATATAAATGTATTATTTTTATATCCATCCAGGGAACGGGGAACTTCAATAGTGGCGATAATAAACAAGCGTAGCACCTATAAATAGTCGATTAAAATATAAAAAATACATTTAAATTATAATATGATTCCCCGACTCGTGCGTCCGTTTATTTGAATTATTGAGCGTTCCACGTCTTCCTGGGATGTCCCGCATTTATTTTTACTTCCACTTGAGCACATTTCTCTTTCTAAATGTTTAAACAATTCTTACATTCTTGTCTAGTCGCATCATTCATAAAATACCCTCTTTCAACTATCATAACTTGTATATGCATTCACCATTAAATTATTCTGTGTACGCTGTACTTAGTTAATCCTCGACAGGAGAGGCTGAAGATCTGATAGTTAAAACTATCCTAACCTAACCTAACGAAATAAGCTTTGCATCATCAGTATACATGATGGCAGCATACTTTCAGATTGTTCATCTCCTCGTCTATGCCTATCTTTCATTTCTTCCGTACTTATCCACACACTGATTGAATAGCCACGGAGATATTTTATTGTCTTTCTAATTGATGACTTTGACAATACTTTTAGGAGCAGGTTTTGACTATGAAGTATAAAATGCAATAAGATAATGTTTGAAGAAGAAATTAGTTATATTTCATATCATATTATAAACACTGTCCCATTTGAAACTCTCGGTGACATTACGAGAATAATGACAATGATTTCGCTTGTCACATGCCATGTCTCACGTCTGCGAGGATCCTTGTACCCCCTGAACCCACGAATTTACCCCATGGTCGAAAGTTGAATAGAAACCCGAAACAAAGGCCATTATGCTAAGTGGTCAGTTTCTTAGAATCTCGTAAATTGGCAAAACAAATCGTTATTGCAATCTCTGTAAACAAACAATAACATCTTCAGGCAGCAAAGTGAAATTTCGGGTTAGTAATATTTATTATGATTATATCAGGATTTATAAATGAAATTTTCGTATTTACGAGTTCACTAATGGGGTAACATAAAATTAACACTTATCGGGATTAAGATAAAGAATCTCTCCACAGGGACATAGACAAACTCTCTCCTAGACGAAGGAATCGTCAAAGAGAAAGTTAGGTTTATAATAGAAGTGAAACCTCGCAAACCAAACGTTTGTTGTTCTTGTAAAATTTGTTTTCGCGCATGCAATGTACCAAATTCTAATCTAATTGTAGGAAAAGTACAACAGGCATTCCATTCCTCTGTTCAGTGTATAATTCGAGATTGATTTAAGTGATTTTTCAGCACGAGCATGTTTGAAAGAACAACATATTCTAAGTTAATAGTGTAAATATTGATGGTTGTTGGATATGTTGGAAAAATTGTTGAAAAATTTGTTATGGGAAACGCTTTACTTTTCTAGCAACGCTCAAAATTTGAACCAAAAATGAACCACGAACTTGGGAATCTAAATCTAATTGAACATTAAACCACTGTTAGAAGCTGTATGTCCCAAATACGATGATGGGTAGTTTTGTTCATGCAAAATGTGAGCCAGATGACTGGATACCACAGGAGGCCGGAAAGAGGTAAACTGACTGCAACAAAGAAGATTGGAGTAAGATCAGATTAAGATCTGATAGATTGGAACTAGTGGAAAGCATTCATAGAGACCAAACCCAGTCTTGGGATGTAGCACCGTGCCTCTCTCTTCATTTTACACTCCTTCTCTCTACCCCACTTCCAGTCTTACAGGAATCCCAAAAATGCCACGTCATAGTCCCAACGGATCCGGGCATTTGGCAGACTTATACCGTAACAAAAGTTACTTACTAACAAGTGTTGATACATCATAAAAAGGTGGAAATTGATATTTTCGTGATTCATATAAAAAGATATGACCGTAAAAGGAAACAAAAATTGACTACTTATAACAATGAAATGCATGTTTCTTTTGAATTTTCGAATTCGCTACAATCTGGCAATGTTCATTCCCCAATGTATTTTCGAGGGTATTTCAAATATATATTCTGAGAAATTATTATCAGTATCGCCACTTATCATCAATCCTCATTAACAGCGGAGTATACATTCAACAATTTGAACATGGCCCGTGGCGCCCTTGCTGTTAAAATATCTAGACAGCTAAACATGATACCAAAAAGATAGGAAAGATAAAGCCAAAATTCTGAAAAATCTGTGGATAGTGATTAATATATTATGTATATCTTTATCGATTGATTGGATGATTTGCCGACTGATAACCACGAATCACGGATGTTTTATTATCTATTGTATTGTTACATATAATTACACTTATTCAAGGGATAGTCAGAAAAAATGAGGTGGCATCATATATTTTAGAACGAGGAGATGATATAATTTGAGGTGTACCTACTAAGCAATTTAGATCATACTGAGAAGAGAATATGAGGCTTACTAAACGATTTTTACGTTAAATTTCATTTTAATTTATGGTAGGACAAAATACGAGGTTTAACGTTGAATTTATATCGGAAAAAGAAGAGAATACTGGATTCACTGATCAATTTAGAACGGGGACTGTAGAAAAAACCTGTTTTATTGACTAATTAAAATTGGGATATGAAACGGTACTAAATGAACTAATTAGTTTATAACGTGAGAGAAGAGTATACACTATAGATTGACCAATTCAGATAAGGGAATGAAAAGAATACGAGTTAAATTGGACATTTTAATTGACACAGATCAGGTAGAAGAGATAATATAAGATGGACTGACTATTTAGACGTATACTGACCAATATAAAAATAGTTAAGGAATCAAACGAGGTAGTGTTCAATTATTAATGTTATATTGGTGAGAAATGCCGAGGACAAAATGAGTGAGTGAAAAAAACAATACTGATTTCATTCCACGGTTATTATAAGCACTCTGGGAACTGAAGAATACGACAAGATTCATTGCATAATACATTGTAATAGCATTTATACAGGTTTAAATTGGTTTTCAGCAAATAAACTATGTAAACGCAACGTCTTATTTGAACAAGTGCAGAGGTGTTTGAATCGTTTGGTACCTAGGTATGTAAACAGAAAGAGATATCGTGTTGCTAACAAATGAAAATACAGTCATAATTAACACGTTTATCTAATGTATCATTTATTGTCTCCGAAGGCAGAAATGAGGTTGAGATGTCTCGAACTTCATACAAGTCTGGCCCCGAGTTTTGACTCATAAAAATAATAATAATATTGTAACTATATTGAGTATGAAGATTTGTAACATTCCATTTTGTTACGCGTGCGTAACAGTCAATGTTACGGGACTTGACTTGACAGATATTTTCGGATAAGGTAGTCGAAACAAATGGGTAAAATAAAAATAAATAGATTGGAGCAGAGGTTAGAGGTAGATAAAACATTGTGTAAATGACGCAACAAACATACACGTACACGATAAGTAATGGGAAAGGAAGAACAAGCGTGGAGGTATTATGTGCACCAATTAATCTTAGGTAGCTGAATGGTGTGGATACCAATAGCCAAGTTTTAAGGGATAATCTTGGGTAACTGGATGGTGAAGATACCAATAGCCCAGCTTTAAGGGCTAATCTTAGGTAACTGGAGAGTATGGATACCAATAGCCCAGCAATAAGGGCTAATCTTAGATAATTGGATGGTGAGGATACCAATAGCCCAGCTTTAATGCGTTATATCTTAGGTTAGACGGCCGGCATAGTCCAGTGGTAACGCATTGGACTGCCATTCCGAAGGTCGCGGGTTCGAACCCGGCGTGCGCAAATAAATTTTATTTGATTAATTTGTGTTATTTCACAATTAATTAATTAAAATAATATATAGTATATTTGCGGCACGTTCCAGAGTGGAAGATACTACCAGTATCGCCCTGGTGTAAGACCACCATTCAGAATTGAAACGTTGCTCCAAATGGCTTTAGCCGTGTTTAGTGACTAGATCTGAATAGCCAGGTACTTCCCCACCTTCCTCTTTCCCTTCCCCACTTACCTTCAGCCTCACAACATCCCCCAATTTGGGGATGCCATAGTCTCACTGGCTCCAGACGGGAGCAGTTGGGACTCTTGTGAGGTATTCACTATAAAAAATAAAAAATAACTGGAGGGTGTGCATACCAATAGCCCAGCTTTAAGGGCTAATCTTAAGTAACTGGATAGTGTGGATACCAAAAGCCTAGCTTTAAGGGCTAATCTTAGGTAACTGGAGAGTGTGGATACCAATAGCCCAGCTTTAAGGGCTAATCTTAAGTAACTGGATGGTGTGGATACCAATAGCCCAGCTTTAAGGGCTTAGCTTAGGTAATTGGGTGTTGAGGATACGAATGGCCCAACTTTAAGAGGAACGGCAGCGCGGCCTTTTACAAACAAAACTTAAATTTGGATTTGAGACCAAAATACACAACCAAACTGAAGAGTTCTTCTTTTATTAAAAAAATATGGCAAATATCTAGAACGGGTATATGATACTTTATTTTTTTTTTTCAAATTTTAAAATATAGACCATTAAGGAATTTAATTTTTCACGAATTTTAGAGTTAGATAATTATTTAAAAAAATTCTAGCCCCACCAACTATAAAAATAAAATAGATAAAACAAAACATAAAATTGTAATTGCGATTTTTGAGAAGAAATTTTAAATTTATATACGACTAATGGTGTTCCAACGTAAAATACTGTTAGTTCGTAATTTAAATTTTAGCTCATAAAAATGTTTTTTATAATCTTTTATACTTTTCAATTTCATTATATTTACGTAGTAGACAAGGCAAAATGATTATTTTTATAATTACAATTAACTCATAAAAATGCCAAAGGTGCATCTAAAATCATGCAAAATACAATTCATCATCATTCTGTATATTTGTTACGTTTTACTGTTTAGTTAAGTATTTTGGCATCAAATCCAAATTTTTGAATGAAAAAGGCCGCGCTGCCTTTCCTCCTAACCATAAGGGACAGGAATGAAACAAAATGAGAACGGCAGGATTTTCCTGGTAAGCCAAAAATCTCCAAGGGTCTTATATACATATCATTATACCAATGATAAGTATATAAGAAGAAGAAGAAGCTGTTAAATAATGGCTGTTATATCTGAATAATAATAAGAAGAAACTGATCCCAAATGCCAGAACACCATTGAGCGAACAAACTCGGCCATCCTGACAAATCATCAATTGCCAGAGCACTTTTGACACTGACCATTACTTTGGATTTTTTCCTGAGATCTTGGGAAGACCCAAAACGCATCGACCACGCCTGATTAAAGAAGCAAATTGCAATCTACAAAAACCCCATTAATGTTAATAAAGACGACGGGGCTAAGCTTAATAATTTTTGGTATTCGGTACGTAATGGCTACAGCAAAACTAAACGCCGAAAATTATAAAAATTCAACAAATTACACTAAAAATTCAGACCGTGAGAGGATTGGAGCTCGCATCGTGTTATCGCTTCCACAAGGAGAAAAATTACTAATATTAAATATTTATAAATTTATTAAGAATCTCTACAAATTATTCGTAATCCGGTTAGAAACAGGATTGCGGATCCTTAACGAATGAATTGATAGGTTTTCTAATTAACTTTTTGTAAAATACTAATGTATTATCATAATGTCGGAACACGTATTAATAAAAATCATAATTTTTCCAAATTTCGTCATTGTTTATTATTAAGGCAAACACAGGTACATGAACACGTGTTCCGATACATTGGGAATTTTCTAAAAGTTTTGTTCAGAAAACGGCCTGTCCCGTTTTTAACCGGATTTCCAATCATTTTTATTTCACTTACTTAAATTTACTTACTCAAGTTTCATGTTACCTATATTTTGTTAACCTACGCATTGTTAAATCTTATATTTTATGTAATCTGTATATTCTTATATATTATGTAAACTCTTTATTTTTATTGTATTTGAAAAAAAATGCATTGTATGTAAAAGCCCCATGGGCGTTTAAATGAAATAAATAAATTAAATTAAATTATATTTAAAGAGATTTTTAATAAATTAGCAATACTCATTTTCTCTGTGTACTTACATAAACACACAAACTCCACCACGATCTATACATTTGCCCTGACAACGGACACTGTAATGCTGTTCGAAACGTTGGTTAAAGGAGGTATAATAACACAAAAATATATCACGCAGTGAAAATCTAAAATCATATCAAAAGAAGCTGATGTATTCTTCTCAAATATCCCGTAAGGTCCTAGGACACGACTTCCCTGCATGCTCAGCTGATGAAACAACGTGTTACAAATTACAAACGAAAGCGTAGGAAGTTTATTGTCCACAAAATATGATTGAAACTAGCACCTTCACATCTCTAATAATAACAGAACATGTTCCCAATTTATGATTACAGCTTTTATCGCTGGCAGACAAAATTCATAATATTGATGTCAAGTGCCGACTCAAATTAAGCCATTTGCGGATGTCACACGTTTGGTACAGGTGGAAGTAGGCGTTCGATGATGTTGCATCAGATTTGTATAATAAATGCGCAGTTCCTATTAGCCTAGACATAAGCTTGCATATCTATTGTAAAGCAAATATTTTCAGGGAATTTAATTCAGCACAAGATAAATAAGTTCCTAATCGTTTGTATGTAGCCATTAAACATAATTTTTATGTTTTTTCGGAAATATTTGATTCTGAATCATGGTCTGTAATCATAGCGCCATAACTTATGATCGAATGCACGTGGCTAGTGAAATTGTGTGCATTGACCTAGAAATCCATAAACAAACTTATCTTATCTAAATCCTGTAGAACTATGGCCCGGTATATCAGTCGATCCGTATCCTCGCTATGCACCACATTCCTAATATCGTATTGATAAATCGCCCGCTTGAGCCATGATAAGCCGCAGAATAGTTAATTTTTAGACGCCGAGGTGCTAGCAGTAACACATGTTAAATCTGAAGTTTACCTAAATAATTGCATACTTTCACGTCACTGAAATTTACGTAAAATGCCTAATTTTATTAGTATTATTTATTATATTCATCGAGCAATAAGGAATGTTGCTGTCATTAAAAAAAGTTAAGAGGAGAGGGAGAAATAGAGATGTTATCTCTCATTAAGGAATATTTTGGATAAGGAAGGCAACATAATAAGAGTTTTAAAGGTAAAGATAAAACTCCAATATTCTTTGTAAAAATATAGAATGGTCGATATCACTGGTTAAACTTTATTCTTAAAAATATGTAATTAAAAGGAGCCCAGACCCTTTCACAAGAACTGTTGGTAACCTTTTTCTTTCTTAGCCCTTGGCCCAGTTGGGTCGTGAAAGCGTGGCGTTTGGTGTTGCTCTGAAACCGGGTATTCCCGATGGAGTTATGCAAGAACTATGCATCACACAGATCGCAGCATCCCGCTCTATGGTATTCCCCGACTGGGTTACGCACACACTCTCCTGTCTCATCTAGTATATCCTGTTTCCACAAAATAAAAATAATGTTACATTCTTGGCATTCCGGAACGGCTAACAACGGGTTACAACTGGTATTTGGTACAGACAGCACAGGTCGGTACCGAATGGTACCAAGTTCCTCGATCAATTTCAAATGAAATTTAATACGAAATTACCTACTTCCAGATAACGCACAGTAAAATTAACGTTCAATTTATTCAATTTTATTCGATATCTGTAAATCACAAAGTTAACAAATTGAGGTATTTATTATTAAAGTTGGTACCTACACAGAAAAAAATTGTATTGCTACCTTACTATAACTTACGTAATATGGTTAAAAAATGAGATTGCATCCCCACGAAAGATAAACTTTAAGTAAAATACGAATATGTTATCACGGTGACAGAAATTCTAATATTTTCGCATTCGAAACAGGTGTTCCAATATATTAGGAATTTACTAAAAGTTTATCAGGAAACGGCCTGCAATCCCGTTTTTAAGCGGATTACCAATTCTTAATAAATAGCAATATTCATTTTTCTTCGTGTCGGGCGTTTCATACCATTAGGGAGTATTGGGTAGGGATTTTTTTTTATATGAATACCGCACAAGAGTCCCAACTGCTCCCAAACGTCTGGAACCAGTGAGACTATGGCATCCCGAATGGTGATATGATGTGAGGCTGAAGGTAATGGGGAGGAGAAGGAGATGGGTGAGAGGAACGTGGGAAATTACCTGGATCTTCAGATCTGGTCACCAAAAACGCCCACACCCATTTCAAGCAATGTTTCAATTCTGATTGGAGAATTACCGATACCTAAATAATGTTCCACTCTGAAACGATTGATCAAACGAGAGAGTGTTGTCAGAATGTAGGAAATAAAATCTTGTAATGTTTCCTACATGGACCCAATAATAACTAAATGGTTGATTGGATTGGGTAGAGAAGAAAAAAAGTTTAAAAACGTCACATCATAAATAGAAATAGTACCTATAGACATAGACTAATCACACACTATATGTATCTTCCACGATTCTAATTATTGCTCATACACAACAGCTCAAGTTCGATTCTACCATAAGATTGTAACGATTAAACATCACAAATTAATACACTGATGAGATATATTATAGACATAGACAAATCACACACTTACTTTCACATATTTTGGTTCCTTGGAACGGGCAATTTGCCTAGTTAGGAACCAATAATTTCGACCTGAAAAGGTACAATAATCTATAATCACTAAAAATATTTTAATTATATCTTGTTTCATATTGTAGATACTGTGTGTAAATCTAAAGGAATAAAATAAAATAAATAAATAAATAAATGGTCTAAGAAATCGGGACTCCCGAGGACGGAATGATATACGGAGTCGAATCAGAGTAGATGTAATGTAGATTTTTTAACAGCAACGTTGCGATATACAGTAAGAATGGTGGAGGAAGTCAGAGACGACCGAGAAAGACATTAGCAAAAGCGAAGCATTGCGGGGTGCACTAGTACAAATATAAAAGGTAATGGCCTCAACTGGGAATCGAATCCAGGATCTCTGTGTTACCGGGACAACGCCTCTAACCACTCGACCATTGGAACCTGATTATTCTTGGTTTGATTCCCAGTTGAGGCCGTTACCTTTTTATTTATCTGTGTCTTGTTTTGTTTCATGTTTCGTTTAGATTTGTTAGTATTACGTATTACATTGATGGGTTTAACCACAAGTTTATACTTTTTATTTATCTGTGTCTTGTTTTGTTTCATGTTTCGTTTAGATTTGTTAGTATTACGTATTACATTGATGGGTTTAACCACAAGTTTATACTTTTTATTTATCTGTGTCTTATTTTGTTTCATGTTTCGTTTAGATTTGTTGGTATTATGTATTACATTGATGGGTTTAACCACAAGTTTATACTTTTTATATATCTGTGTCTTGTTTTGTTTCATGTTTCGTTTAGATTTGTTAGTATTACGTATTACATTGATGGGTTTAACCACAAGTTTATACTTTTTATTTATCTGTGTCTTATTTTGTTTCATGTTTCGTTTAGATTTGTTGGTATTATGTATTACATTGATGGGTTTAACCACAAGTTTATACTTTTTATATATCTGTGTCTTGTTTTGTTTCATGTTTCGTTTAGATTTGTTGGTATTATGTATTACATTGATGGGTTTAACCACAAGTTTATACTTTTTATTTATCTGTGTCTTGTTTTGTTTCATGTTTCGTTTAGATTTGTTAGTATTATGTATTACATTGATGGGTTTAACCACAAGTTTATACTTTTTATATATCTGTGTCTTGTTTTGTTTCATGTTTCGTTTAGATTTGTTAGTATTACGTATTACATTGATGGGTTTAACCACAAGTTTATACTTTTTATTTATCTGTGTCTTATTTTGTTTCATGTTTCGTTTAGATTTGTTGGTATTATGTATTACATTGATGGGTTTAACCACAAGTTTATACTTTTTATATATCTGTGTCTTGTTTTGTTTCATGTTTCGTTTAGATTTGTTAGTATTACGTATTACATTGATGGGTTTAACCACAAGTTTATACTTTTTATTTATCTGTGTCTTATTTTGTTTCATGTTTCGTTTAGATTTGTTGGTATTATGTATTACATTGATGGGTTTAACCACAAGTTTATACTTTTTATATATCTGTGTCTTGTTTTGTTTCATGTTTCGTTTAGATTTGTTGGTATTATGTATTACATTGATGGGTTTAACCACAAGTTTATACTTTTTATTTATCTGTGTCTTGTTTTGTTTCATGTTTCGTTTAGATTTGTTAGTATTACGTATTACATTGATGGGTTTAACCACAAGTTTATACTTTTTATTTATCTGTGTCTTATTTTGTTTCATGTTTCGTTTAGATTTGTTAGCATTATGTATTACATATAGATGGGTTTAACCACAAGTTTATTATACTTTCCCGCAGCCAAATGGGGGAGTGGTAGCACCCAGAATTACTATCGTCCTTCTTCTTCTTCTTCAATGGCGCTACAGCCCATTTCGAGCCTTGGCCTCCTTTAACATGAGCCTCCACCGCCCTCTGTCCTCGGCCGTCGTCTTCCAATCTGCAACATGGAGTAGTCCTCTGGCATCTTTCCTGACATCGTCCTCCCATCTCAGCCTAGGTCTGCCCGCCTTTCGTTTGCCTCCCGGGTGTCCTGTTAAAACCTTCTTTGGTACACGTGTGCTTGGCATTCGGTGCACATGTCCGGCCCATCTTAGTCTTTGGAGCCGTAAATGAGTAGAGAGTCTGGGAGCTTGGTAGATGTCATATAGCTCCTTATTGTGGCGGATTCTCCATGCCTCTCCCTCTCGCACCGCTCCTAAGATTCTTCGAAGTACCTTTCTTTCGAAGGTGTCCAGCCGTTCCGCAGACTTTGCTGTCAGTGTTCCCGCCTCACATCCATAGGCCAAGACCGTTCTAATAATTGTTTTGTACAGGGTTATTTTGGTTTTCCTATGGACGTTTCGGGATTTGAACACTGGCAGCAACGCGAAGTAAGTGTTGTTAGCGGCTGTGATGCGCTTTCTTACTTCTACTGGGTCTTCGTTGTCCTGCGTTATGATGGAGCCCAGGTAGGCAAACTCTTCGACCACTTCAAAGTTATAGGAGTTTTTAAAATTCACTTTATCTTTTATTCTGCGGTGTGGGGTTCTGGTTTGCATCATGATTTTAGTTTTGTTCTCATTGATTTGCAAGCCCACCTCTCTTGCTGCAGTCTCCAAAGGGTCAAACACCTCTCTTACAGCCTGTAAGGATCTTCCGACAATGTTAAGGTCGTCTGCATATCCAACTATTTGATTGCTTTTGTAGCAAATGTTTGAGTCGGTAGCAATCATTGTCTTCCTCACGACGTGCTCCAGAACAATATTGAAAAGAGTGGGAGCTAAGCCATCACCTTGTTTCAGCCCCTGGGAGACGTTAAAATCCTCCGTTGTTTCACCTCCTATCCTTACTCGACATCGTGAACCAACCTATCGTCCTTATATAAGCTTACTATCGTCCTTATATAAGCTTAAATACTTGACATATCATTTTAGTATTTTACGTATTTCTTCGCAAATACATAAGTTACTATTAAAAATTGACTGAATAATTGGGATTTCTATATTTTAAAATCCCATAACGCAGAAAATGCTTGGGGTCGTCGGAAGACCCACTTGGTTACAGACGTTTTGTATGGCATCTTGGCCTGTCAAGTGTTAAAACAAAAGGTTTGCAATAAAAATGCCTTGAGTTATACATCTTCTATCTATATAAATAATAATGTAAATGTTCGTTTGTTCAAAATCTTAAATCTCATAAACTTCTTCACCGATTGCTTTGAAATTTTGGCACAACGTTTTTCATTTATAGATATAACATGTGCAAAGAATAAAAGTTTTTTTACAGCTCCATTTGTAAAAGCAACATACGCTATTGTTTCTCTATTTGCACAGATGTACTAAGCCACAGCAACGCGTGACGGGGTACATTTAGTATTGTAATATTCGTCTTGGCATAATAAATTCTATAAAAGATTCAATCACTATAATATTTTATTAGCTTTGGCAAAAAGTTTGTATTATTATTTATTTATAAAATAATTTCAGTGTTCAAATATCTAATTTATATACCTATCTAAAATTATTTAGTTACGTGATTAATGAATTGGTTGTGTAATAATTGATGTGTACATAAGCCGGATGATAGTTTGTTGTGTAATTGATGTCGGTACTTGTAATAAAGTGACCAGAATGACCGAGCTAAAATAACGTCGTTTGACTATACTAACTAGATATATGAAAGACCAACAACAACCGTGATCACTATACAAATACAATTCAATCTATCCGCTTATATGTTTTTTTATAAATTGCAATTTTTGTGATTGAGGCGATGCCATACGTAGTAATGCAAAATCATGTGTTTTTGGTTTGAAAATTTGGTCGCCCAGAAATGTTTCAGATGCTTTAATTAAATACTGCGAGTAGAATACATCTTGGCCTTTGAAATAATCGAATATTTTTGAGATAAGTCTTTTTATGAGCCCAGAAAAAAATAATGTAAAGGCCTATGAAAACTGCTTTAAAATTCAAAAAAAATTTTATTATATTTATTTTATTCTCAGCTAGTATGGACTTTTTTTACAATTTTCTTGAATAGATTTAACTAGCCTATAGTTTTTTTTTTATATTTTCACTGACTATATTATAAAGCAACGGAGCTCTATAAGAAAAACTCCTTTGTCCAAATGATGTTCTGGTATTCACGGGCTGATACGTTAAAGAAGAACCCAATCTATTGTTGCGCACTTGTTGTGTTCTTTTGACAGTATCAATGCTGATGAAAAATTTACAGAGCGCCTGTATTATGTATATACAACTTCCTTATTGACATAATTTATCTTTCACTATATAATAACTGTGACGAATACAAAAAACTTTTCTTATACATTATTTTTTAAATTAATTTTTGTTCAACATTTAAAGGCTCTATGGTATACTTACTATACTGTGCTAATGCCCGTATTATGGTGTGTATACATGAATTATAATTGCATATCTATAGAAAAACGTAATAAAACATAAGGAGAAAAAAGAAAAAAATAAACATTTGACTGAATTATAAAACAGACACGTCGAAGAATATAGAACTAAAAATCTAAATATTAAATGTAAGATTAAAATTTTTTTGTTAAATTAAAATTATTTTATGCTTATATTATATTAGTAGTAGTTCTGTAAACAGTAAACCTCGTATGATTTGAGATTTTCACGGCCAAAAGTATTATAGTGATTTGTTTTTGGGGTATTATGCCGTGTTGTTGTTGTGGTGGCTAAAGAAGGAGATAGCGCAACACGGTATAATACCCCAAAAACAAATCACTATAAGTAAGCCTCGCATCCAAAAAAGTGGGTAGGTATGTTTCTAATTTTCTCATGTTTAGTAAATCAAAATTTCCTCTGAATACATAAGATTGGTATGTAGGTACTTAAATACATACCTACTTATTTAAACCATGCAATATTTTATGAAAAGAATCTTGTCAAAATTTGTCCAAAGAAACCACACAATCTTAAATTATAATTCTTCATTCAAACAATATTTACATGTAACTACTAAATTTGCAAATATAGACACTCGTGCTGACATATTCACTGCTAGTTACTATCACTACAGAATTTCATTGTATCACATTCTAACTCATATTCACGACTGTTAAATTGATTGTACCTAATATTTTAATATTACTTGCGTGGAAACTTTTCCTTATCCCTCTCCTCCCCTTTCCCGTTCCAACCCAAGTATATTTAAGTATAGTTATGATCACTTTTATTTATTGCTGTTTATGGTAGGCATATTATAGGTTAATCGTTTGTTGAATTCACATTCGTATTATTATTTTTCTTATTTGCTGCTTTATTCTGTTTTTTTTTTCTATTTTTATTAAATATTCTAGTTTACATGTTATTTTTATGTTTCTGAATATCTATCTGTGAATATTAATAATTGGTCTGTTTTTTTGTTATCCTCTTATGTATATTGTATTACCAAGACTGTTTATGTTCCTCAAATAAATAAATATAAACATTTTTATTGTAACATAACAATGAAAAGCTCAATCAAAAGTAGCAATCTTCAACTTCAGATAGTTATATTAGAAAGAAGAGTGTCCCAGTGTGGGTTTGTTTTTCATGCAAATCCACAGTTTTATTCCCAGTGGAATAAAATGACAGAAGGAAGGTTATCCCTAATTTTAGCACTTTGTTAATGATGTAATTTTGCACCTTTGACGGTCAAAATAAGAGGAAAATTTGTGTCTAATCTGATTTCGAAAAACTCTGCATAAAATTGCAAAATTCGGGCAACGCAACGGACTTAGATTTTAGAAATAAAATCGATTTTGAAGTTCGCTCTGAGGTCAGGGAGTTGTTCGCAAAGTCACCGAATAAATACTAACTAACTTAAAAATCATACATTTCGTTATGTCACCCTCGACGATCATAACATATGTATTGTTTTGAACACGCACTATGAAAGTGGGTGAAACAAACATAACAATATAACCAATAATATAACCTTGAAGGAAATATAACAGTAGCAATACAGTGATAAGCAACCCGCTAATTTATTCAAAGCTCGTTTCGTGCGGCCCCAGGCTTTGTAAGTAGGTACTTTTTATATGTTCTTCAATAACAATATTTTGATGATTTGTAAAGCGCCGTTTTTGTGAAAAATCAAATTTCAATTTTATAAATTTCCACAATGCTCTTACTATAACAAATAATATTTTAATATTGAAAAATCTGTTTCTGAAAAAAATAAGAAAATACACAGATTTATGAAATGAGATTAAAAGAATTTGGCATTCTCAGACTATAAAAATATTACAATTTGTTATTTCAGCTACTGGCATTATACCTAGCTCTGTCATTCAAAATTTATTATTAACTCTCAAAGAATTTATATATAAAAATGCAAAAAATAGTCATTTTAAATAGATGTAGGATTACAAAAGATTTTTTAAATATTTATATTGATGGATCAGTAGGATTTATAGGTCCAGTTAGGATTTCTACCGAGCCGAACCCTCTGATATAAAAAATATTTGGAGTCGGTGCATTATTTTCCCATTTGATCTCTGGTGAGTTGTTCTTGTATTGTTTTGTATTTATTATGTTTATATAATGCACTTACATAATGTGGATTGACTAGATGATCATTTGTGGAAAAGTGTGTGGAAGGGTTTAGTTTTTCCTGTGGGGAAGATTTAACCCGGACACAAAGTCGGAAAATAATTTAGTCTAGACAAACTATTACCAACTATTACCAACTGACAGATTGCATTCACCGGTTCGTCGATCACTAATACAAAACTATATGTACAATGCATTTGACACATACATTATTAATTATTTATTTTCTCTACGTGCAGATAATATACAGGACCATACTTTCCTAGGAGGTCACTTGATATTGACACTATTTATTGTTGATTAAAAAAACTTAGATATAGTATGATATGTAATTGAAAATGCCATTATCAATTCTTGTATTTGTTTTAATAATATATAATTTTGTTCTTTAATATCTCAGAATGATATAAATCGAATAATTTTTATTTATTAAAATACCATTTTACTGTTGCCCGCGCACAAACTGAAAAAAGGATAAATTGGCTCTCCAGCCAAAAAGGTTGATCGTTACTGAGCCATGATATCGTATAGTAGTAGGCAGGTAAGAGCGTAAGAGGTAGCTGATAGCTAGTAGGTACTTTAGCTAGTAGCAGGTAACCGTGAAAAGTAAACCACAAACACAGGTAACCTATCAAGGCTGACGTAATGGGTTAACTAGCCCGCATTCAGCAAGCGAGCAACGACCTTTCAGTACTTACTCCTAGAATTTCAGATTAACTAGTAACTAGGAACATAAATTATACATGTGTAAAATGGGCAAGTACCGCCTACTGAATTGTTGGAACTTGGTTGGTCTTTCTGAACTTTTGAATATTGAATTCATATTCCCGGAAAAACTTCGTGTTTTCTTTCCTCTTTTTAGGAGTAACGCATAAAAAGTGATTCCAATGATTCATTAACAGGCCTTATTAATGAATTATCTATTTAAGAATGTTTTCCATTAAGATATAAAAAGTGCTTCCAATGGATACATTAACGGGCCTTATTAATGAATTATCTATTTAAGAATGTTTTCCATTAAGATATAAAAAGTGATTCCAATGATACATTAACAGGCCTTATTAATGAATTATCTATTTAAGAATGTTTTCCATTAAGATATAAAGAGTGCTTCCAATGATACATTAACAGGCCTTATTAATGAATTATCTATTTAATAATGTTTTCCATTAAGATATAAAAAGTGATTCCAATGATACATTAACAGGCCTTATTAATGAATTATCTATTTAAGAATGTTTTTCCATTAAGATATAAAAAGTGATTCCAATGATACATTAACGGGCCTTATTAATGAAATATCGATTTAAGAATGTTTTTCCAATAAGATATAAAAAGTGATTCCAATGATACATTAACAGGCCTTATAAATGAATTATCGATTTAAGAATGTGTTTCCATTAGGTATAAAAAGTGATTCCAATGATACATTAACGGGCCTTATTAATGAAATATCGATTTAAGAATGTTTTTCCAATAAGATCTAAAAAGTGATTCCAATGATACATTAACAGTCCTTATTAATGATATATCGATTTAAGAATGTTTTCCATTAAGATATAAAAAGTGCTTCCAATGATACATTAACAGGCCTTATTAATGAATTATCTATTTAAGAATGTTTTCCATTAAGATATAAAAAGTGATTCCAATGATACATTAACAGGCCTTATTAATGAATTATCTATTTAAGAATGTTTTTCCATTAAGATATAAAAAGTGATTCCAATGATACATTAACGGGCCTTATTAATGAAATATCGATTTAAGAATGTTTTTCCATTAAGATATAAAAAGTGATTCCAATGATACATTAACGGGCCTTATTAATGAAATATCGATTTAAGAATGTTTTTCCAATAAGATATAAAAAGTGCTTCCAATGATACATTAACAGGCCTTATAAATGAATTATCGATTTAAGAATGTGTTTCCATTAGGTATAAAAAGTGATTCCAATGATTCATTAACAGGCCTTATTAATGAATTATCTATTTAAGAATGTTTTCCATTAAGATATAAAAAGTGCTTCCAATGGATACATTAACGGGCCTTATTAATGAATTATCTATTTAAGAATGTTTTCCATTAAGATATAAAAAGTGATTCCAATGATACATTAACAGGCCATATTAATGAATTATCTATTTAAGAATGTTTTCCATTAAGATATAAAGAGTGCTTCCAATGATACATTAACAGGCCTTATTAATGAATTATCTATTTAATAATGTTTTCCATTAAGATATAAAAAGTGATTCCAATGATACATTAACAGGCCTTATTAATGAATTATCGATTTAAGAATGTGTTTCCATTAGGTATAAAAAGTGATTCCAATGATACATTAACGGGCCTTATTAATGAAATATCGATTTAAGAATGTTTTTCCAATAAGATCTAAAAAGTGATTCCAATGATACATTAACAGTCCTTATTAATGATATATCGATTTAAGAATGTTTTCCATTAAGATATAAAAAGTGCTTCCAATGATACATTAACAGGCCTTATTAATGAATTATCTATTTAAGAATGTTTTCCATTAAGATATAAAAAGTGATTCCAATGATACATTAACAGGCCTTATTAATGAATTATCTATTTAAGAATGTTTTTCCATTAAGATATAAAAAGTGATTCCAATGATACATTAACGGGCCTTATTAATGAAATATCGATTTAAGAATGTTTTTCCATTAAGATATAAAAAGTGATTCCAATGATACATTAACGGGCCTTATTAATGAAATATCGATTTAAGAATGTTTTTCCAATAAGATATAAAAAGTGATTCCAATGATACATTAACAGGCCTTATAAATGAATTATCGATTTAAGAATGTGTTTCCATTAAGATATAATCATTTAGATATAATTTTTTTTCGTTCAAATCATTGTTTTATTATGTTTAGATGAGACACGAAGCCAAAAAGAGCTGACCTCCAACCCTCCCAACGTTCTAGCTAAATCTACCGAATCCAGTCTACGCGCACCGCTTATCGAGATCTAATAGTGGAACAAGTTTCGACTAGGTATTAGTATGCTGTAGCATCTCTAATTGTAGCTCTGTGGTTGTAATGCACAAATATTCGGATTTTCATAAACACGTGTTCCGATCCGACATCATAATAATATATTCGTTTAATAAAATAAGGTTCATTCGTAAGGATTGCAATCCGGTTTTTAACAGGAATTACCAATAATTTGAAGTGATGCTTCTTAAATTAGCAATATTTATTTTTCTCCGTGTGGAGCTATTGAAGCTGTGGCATCCCCAGTTGGGGTGTGTTGTGAGACTGAAGGTCGTGGGGAGGGGAAGGAGATGGGGAGAGGAAGGTTGGGAAGTACCTGACTAACGATTCTGAATGGTGTTCTTTGAACAGGACGATTCTGTAAATGTAGTATCTACCACTCTGGAACATGCAGTAAATATACATATTTTATTTTATTTTATAAATTTTAAAAGATTACAATTTTGGTGATTTTCTCAACGACCACACTAGGCTCTTACTTTATTTAAGAATAACAAATTAATATTTTGTAGAACAAATAATAAAACATAAGGGAAAAGGATATTGTTATAGTAAAAAAAAATCAAAAATACATATTATTATAGAAACCATATTAGAAATAAATATACAGATAAAACTGAGTCAGAAGAAGATATTTTAAAGAAAATAGAAATAAAAATATTAAGATTAAATGTATTATTGAAAAATTATACGAAATTATTTTGTATCATTATTATTTTTTAAAACAGATTAGTTTTGGTACGTACTTATCTAGAAATGTACCTATTTCAAACGATATTATTTAAAAAAATAAATCGTATCGTTATAATTTTTATAAACAGTGTTTGGAACTCGTGTATTCTTTAAAGTAAGGACGTTCCCTTTAAAATAGTTAGTGTTGAACACAGATAGTAAAAATTGACATGGAATTAATTTACTTTATATCGGTGTTAAATGCATTGAATATTTTAGGAGCGATATATATTATATTTTTAATAAGTAAATGAATCAAACGAGATTTACTTATTTCCGGATTCGTAAAAGATCGTAATTATTCAACCACTTTTATGTATCTACTCCACACATGAATTATGTATATCTTCAGGGAGTGGTACTGTTGAAGGTTTTGAGGAAAAGACCCATGCTGAAAGAGGGAGGAAACACATAGGCCGGCAAATCATTCCCAACTGTGTTGTTGAACACAAGAACGAGAGTCATTCTCATGTTTAATTCTCATTCAAATTAAACTTCATCCGTGTACAAGGTTGGGCGCGCATTTGACGTATATCTCGATTATACCCCGGCGCCGATAGGGTCAATGATGCTAGTTCATCGGAGCATCTTCCATTTTAATACCTGTAGAACAAGTAAAATTCGTGTCTGTCTTGCAGTCAATAAATCCTATCCACTCCTTTCCCCATATAAATGTCAGAATTTTAAAACATATCTATTTTTAATTTTCACTTTTGTTTTCGTGAATTAATTAATGCGATTTTTGGAAGTAGAAATTAACCCACTTCCCTAGATCCGATTGAGCTGAAACTCGACATATAGACTTAATGTTGGTGACATTGTATTCTATCAACTTTTGGTTCCAATCAAACATACACACGCGAACATATACGCATTTTTCTGAAATAATAAATGACAGCCCTACCCAATCAGGAATTTGCTCAGTTTTTAGCGCTATTGAATCCAGTACCCTGAGGGATAGGGTTCAATCCCTAGTCAAACCAAAAAAAATACATACATATTTTTAAATACATCTTTTAATAAAAATAGATGTATTATAGTTAAAAAAAACTTTGTTTTAATGAACTAAAATGGTAGTTGCAAATAATAAATGCAATAAAATTTTCCGTATCTATATTGTCAACAAATGTTTTTTCCTTGTTTACTTTTACGACTTTACCTTGTTTACGACTTTGTAATTTTACAAAATAATTAACAACCTGTTGCAATTAAATAAAACTTATGTAGTGTTTATTTCCTCGCATATGTTGTGCAATCGTTAAACCTTATTATGTTTGTAAGCAATGAGGATATGTCATTACTATCACATTATATAACATTAGGATAATTTTCAACCTTCGACAAGCGCTATTAAAAAGATTTTTTTTTCACAAAACTTTTTGAAATCAAATACTATAGTCGGTCAAGTCTTGTGTCAAGAGTCGATACTTATAACAACATTTGGGAGGCAAGCATGGGTACCGCCGCCCCGGGAACCACTCATTGTATAATTAACCCAAGGTTACCCCGAGAGGTTCGCTACGTTTGGTGACTTAGCAGGGGTTCTCGAGTTTCCAGGTCTTGGCGGTGCATGCGTGCCAATTTGCAAGGCGGGCCAGATCGGGAGAGACCGGTTGAGGGAGAGCCTTTGTCCTCTCCAGTCGGACTCTCTTGATCATCTCTTGATCCATCTCTTGATCCATGATCCACATGATTCCTAACCACTCCTAAAACATTTTGCCTTCCCAGAACTTCCTCTCCTACCTGTCCTTAAAATGACACTTCACACAGCATCCCCAAAGATTACATAGGCCTTGAGGGAAAATATTTTCTTCAGGGCCTCAAAGTGTTTTTACTATAATACAACATTTTTTAAAATTTATTATTATTTTTTGTTAGACTGAGGATTGAACCTTCTTCCCCAGGAACTGGAGTCAAGGGGGCGCTAACAACTGAGCCAAATCCAGATCGGGTAGGACCAACATTAATTTTGTATATTAACTGCTATAATGTCATCCAAGTTGTCATTCAAGAAAACAAAAGTGAATTTCAAATAGATTTACAATTTAAAAAGTACGTATGTTACAGAGCCTCGTGACCATTATCTCTGTTAGTTAGTAACAATGGAATTACATATAATATTGTATCAAATATAATAATTTGTAAATATTCCATATTTTTTATTTCAAGATAAAAACTATAGAGATGATTTATTTATTCAGGGATTTTCTCATCTATTATTTATCAAAGATAACACATTCATTTTTTTCCACAAGTAATTAGTTTATATTAATGACACTTAATTAGTTAACCTTTGAAAATGTGAAATAATAACATTGCTATCAAGAGTCCATCAAGAGAAAGTATAATGATGTGTAATTCAAAAGATAAGATAAGCGACAGATAAATCATTAAACGTGTCTTTAAATTACATCGTGTTATTATAAATATTTTGTTTATCATAATACTGCAACAGTACTTTGTCCTTTTTGGCGTATGGATATGAAATGATTCACAAGATATAAAAAATAATATATTCTGTAATATGGGGAGACTTTTGAATCAGGAGGGTGACATTGATCATCACGAAAGTGGATACATTTCTCTTTACCACTCAGAAATTAATATTCGCTCGGCCCTAGTCGAGGGGCCAGCCGAAGATTGCGGGTTCAAATCCCTTGAAATGGCCGTGTTTGGTGACCAATTCTTAATAGCAGGTACTCCCCCCCACCTTCATCTTTCCCATCTCCATCCTCTCCTCACTTCCTTCAACCTCACAATAGACCCTAATTGGAGATGCCATGGTCTCACTGGCTCCAGACGTTGGAAGCAACTAGGTTATTTTTTCACAAAAATAACCTCACTGCATTCTATAAGTATAACAGAAAGGGGCGTTAAATAATTTATAATTTAAAAAGTTTTATTTAGTTTGAAGGTTGATAAAGTCACCCCATTTTACGGTAATTTAGACTCATGGACGATCACCCGGAGACCGGATATTTTGTTATGATTAATTCGCGATGATTTTGTTGATAACGTTATTAAAAACATGTCGTTGGGATAACCACAATATATTGACTTGGGACACAGAGGTCGTGGGATCAAAACTATTGGGAAACTTTTGTGCGGCATACACATATTTAAATAAATCTATTTGAATTTCACTATTGTTTAATGAATTAATTCAAATCTTGGAGCTGAAACTCAGCAGATAAACTCGTTGATAATGCTTCAACTTTTCATGGTAATAACGTACATATTAGATGTGGGAAAATTCGATCAACTGTTACACTACGTGTGTCAACGTATTATTTGATACGTGGTTCATACTGTAAAATAAATGATAATATAATATATATATACACAATGTGAATGGTAGCAGAAGTCGGGGACGCCCGAGGAAGCCATGGCACGATTGAATGAATCAGATGCTTGAGTCGGGCTGTGTCAAGAGTCAAAATAATAGAAGAGTATGTAATGAGGCAAGGAGTGTGTGCCAAGACCGAGTTGTTTGGCGGTCCGTCCTCTCTGCTTACCCCTGCGGAAAAAAGGCGTAATGGTTAGTTAGTTATTTAGTTATAAATATACACAGTGTCCGTAAACTCGTAGTATAAGCGGGAAACTGGTGAATACATATATTTGTAGCCAATTTTGTGGTATATGAATAAACTATTTGCTTGGTGTTCATAAAATGATTTGCAACTAAATATTAGTAAATGCCAGATTATTAGTTTTTACAAAGGTAAAAATCCTCTTCATTTTTCTTATTTCATTAATGGCGCTAATCTTCTTCGAGTTTCACAGATTCTAGATCTCGGTATCTTATTCCACGAAAGTCTACAGTTTAACTTACACATCGATGAAACTACTAGCGATGCAATGAGAATGCTCGGTTTTATTTTGAGAATGGGGGCAAAGTTTAAAAATGTGTTAACTTTAAAACATTTATATTGCTCATTAGTACGAAGTAAAATAGAATATAATTCAACAGTATGGTCACCGTTCTACAAAGTCCATTCTCAAGCCTTAGAAAAGGTACAAAATAAATTTCTTCGGTACATCAATTTTAAAATGAATATTCCCATCGAATTTATAAATTATAATAACTTACGTACCGAAACCAGACTTCTCAAACTATCGGATAGAAGAGTTCTAACTGATATATTATTTTTATTCAAAATTATCAAATCTCTCATTGACAGCCCTGAATTATTAGAATTAATTTATATGAATGTACCTGCCAGACAAACTCGAAGCATAGACACTTTTAAATGTAACAATAACCTCAATACTAACTACTCTTTGTACTCACCAATTCCAAGAATTCATCACCTTGCAAACAAATATTGTAAACTTATCGACATATTTGGTGTTCATAACTTTGAGAGTTTCAAAAGGCAACTAATTTTAGACCTATTTGCTAGTTATTAACTTGTAATATTTATTAGCTTTAAAAAAAAGGTCTAGCCTTCATACTATGATTTACTTTACCATATTATTTTCTAATTACCTTATGAGTAAATTATATTTAGCTATTTTATCCATGTACATGTTACACTTATATACATATACTGTCAACTTACTATGTAAAAGCCCGATAGGGCGTTAATAAATAATAAATAAATAAATATATTTTTTTAATTTGAGTCGTTTTCGAGTGTATCGAGTACAAAGTTGAACATTTGGAAATTTGAAGAATTCAACCGTAGAAAACAAAAACAATTCTATCTGTCGGGAAGTAGGTTAATTCATTACCGATAACTAAAGTGAAAATTAAAAAGATGAATTAAAAAACGGTCGCTATAGGATTAACAAGAGCTGTTTAGTGTATTTTAAACCTCGCTCTAAATGTATTTTTAACCTTTTCGCTGTGCAAAAAAAGTCAAATAATGTTTATTGGGCTCTCTGTGATGTAGATTCGTCGTTTCCCCGTTTGAGCTACTAATTTTTTCCGACACCGATAATGAAAACGTATGTACGTAAAAGTATATACATTACATATTATGATGGAGAAAGTTGTTGTTATTTTTCAGGGCTAAAAACTTGTTTATAATTTAAACGTAATCATTAAAATTTCACGTGTGTATCACGTAAAAGGATAAAAAGTGTATTAAATGCCGACTTGTCAGAAATAAGGATAAGCACTTTTTTTTATAATTTCCGACTTTATCTCCGGGTTAAATCTTCCCCATAGGAAAAACTAAACCCTTCCACACACTTTTCCACAAATTATCAACTAGTCAATTAATATTATGCAAGTGCATTATATAAGCAAAATAAATACAAAACAATACAAGAACAACATGTCAACTCACCAGAGATCAAATGGGAAAATAATTCACCGACTCCAGATATTTTCATTTCAGAGGGTTCGGCTCGGTAGAACTCCTAACAGGGCTTATAAATCTTACTGATCCCTCAACATAAATATTTAAAAAATCTTTCGTTTTCCTACATGTATTTAAAATGACTCATTAATTAATTTATTTATTGGGTTTTGTTCTTACTACCCGGTAAATTGACAATCGTGAAAGGAACACTATGTGAATAACCATAGATAACGGAAACATTTGGTGATATGACATAGGATGAAAGCGGGACCAAACTGCACGTGTATTGAAGTTCTACGTAGCCAATGAAAGTTATGCGTTTGGTATGTAAAAATGTGGATAGAAAAAAGGCTGGAAGTTACTGTGCATATATATGCATTCTTATAGGTGAACGATGTGGACAACAATTTTTAGCCCGGGGTTTTATACTAATAAAGATTTATGGCACATCTCCGTTGTTTCTAGAATGTGTTTCAATCAGTAAAAATTATTTAATTTATGATGAACACATTGCTTGAATTTTAATTATTAAATTTATTTATTTTAAGGATAATAAACAGTCTTAATATTAATTTAATATACAAAAGAGGATGGCAAAAAAACGGACCAATTATAAATGTTCACAGATGGTTGAATTGGTGATATACAACTAAGTTTGTAGTGAATGTAGACTTAAATATAAAATGCAGGACTAAGTAAAAAAATTAAAAGCCGAACTAAGTAACAAGTATAAAAATGTATAAAAAAGGAAGTAAAACCAATATACTAAACCTAAATAATGTATTATACAAAAATATATGTGTTTATAAGTATACAGAACGGATAGAGTGTGAGACAGGTTTTGGCGTTGGAGCGGGATGGGGAAGGAAAGGGATGAGGGAATGTTGCCGCGCTACTAAAATTTAAAAAAATAATAAATTAGCAATTTGAAGATAAAATAAGGTACAACTAATTAAATCATCATGATTTTGGCCTATTCATACCTAAAATGTCATACAATGAACCTCAGTAACGGTAGTAACTAAGTTAAAGTTAAATTTTGAAGACAAAGATCTTGGTGTTATTTGATGTAAGCACCCTCCCCAATAAGAACTCCATTGAAAGTACCTAGAACGGTTAAAACCGGCGAAAGAAGCCTGAGTAAATCTGGCTTCCAAGAAACTGAGCGTCATAACAGATTCTTCAATATTAACCAGCTGCTAACCTCTGGACTGGAGCCCCAAAATTCCTGATAAAAATACATGATCCTGTGCAAAGGAGGGCGGTTCGTCTGATCGACAATCCATTGTTAACAGACCGAATTCCATCTATTCCATAATGCACAGACGCAATGTAAGCATGCTGAGTCTATTTTACAGATGTTTCTACGGACCCTACTCGAAAAAGTAAGCAGCATTGGTCCCCTGTGTACCGGCGCACGTTTGCGATTCTCGACGAAGCGAGCGGATCACGCGTTCACAGTTGATGCAGAAAAAAACAAAAACAAAAAATCATTTCTTAAAAATTCCGTTCGTTCAGAAAAGTCGCTCACTGTGACAGAAATAGCTTTCCTCGTGGTCATTTTTGTTTCCCACTGTCACGAGCCAAGTAACCTCAAAATACTTTTATGTTCTGGGTGGAATGTATAATGAATCATTAATCAAGTACGTTTCGAAATATTTTTCCTTATTTAACAACGTCTGAGATAATATGTACAACAAACAATATAACATCTTGTCCTACTTAACGACATTTCTACGAATATTGAACGTTTCGTAACTCATACGGAAATAATGTCTTAGTTAACTGAAAATAATTCCGCTGAACTTGAAATTCCAGACAGTAGGTAATGGTACTGTCAGATAACGCTATGTGCATCAAGCGTTTTTTGGGCGTGGCCAATTTTACCATATCGCTCGCATTCCATCCCTCTCTGATAAGTATTATTTCATATTGCTTTCACACAAACGAAGTATTGAATTCCGTAAATCTAAACTTAAACTTAAGGGTACACAGTATTCCCTACAGAGCATCGGACCATCCCACCATCGTCACACATGACAGATGAAGTGTTATACGTGTGGGCGTGACCTAGATGATGTGTCATGATCTGGTACCCGGGCGATATTTGAAAATCCTGCTGTAGGCAGGAGAAGGGATCAGATCAAATAGGGAGCTGCCGTGGTCACGCAGCTGCCAGCTCTGAAGGTGACAGTAAAAAACAGATATATCGTTCTCTCCCACTCCCCCTCCAGCGTATGCTAAGGAGGGGGAGATGAAGATTATAGCTTCATATGACACTACAACACATAATATGTATAGACCATGCCCAAAAAACGCTTGATGTGTATAGCATCGTCTGATACACGATTAAATTCGGTGTAAAGTTAACGTGACCAGACGTCCCGTTTTGAACGGGACTGTCCCGAATTTAAAGTGTTAGGAGTGTGATCTATACAGATTTGAAAGAGAACTTATGTCGCCAGTCAGATAAGCCGTAAGGCCTTTTGACTCCTAGGCCCTAGTCAGATAATGAAATTTGAACATCTCTACAAGAAAGAGTTTCGATATTTGTAGATGTTAGATTAATTTCACTCGGGGTTACATAAACTTGAACTTCCTTTGGACAAACAACAAAATCTCCACTGTTTTATCTCATCGGTGGGTATCGTGAATACAATTTTTAGAGATGGTCCCGATGACTTTGAAGGGGGAAGGTTCTAAACCATATTCAGAGTAAGCACCTCCCCACCTTCTCCGACTTCTACCATTCGTACTACCAAGTGGCCAATCTATCTAATTCATTACACTTACGTCAGCCTTACATGCTTTCCGGATCTCCACATCTCATTTCTAGATCGCAAAATAGCGTTGTCTGTGATGTGCGTTATTCTTACATGAAATTATTCACATTCAATGAACTCCAATTTTATTTGAATTTAATTGTCATTTTCGTAATTGGAACTGCTAACACGAGTATCTATGATATTTTATTAGATCAAGAAACGGACGCTTAGATGTTTTGGGCAGGTAAAGCGAATGAACGAAGAAAGGAGTGTAAGGAGAATAATTTGGGGACGCCAGAAGAAGGCATGGCACGATCAAGTTGAACTAAATGAAAATGACTAGCGTCATTGATCCCTTCCTCGGGAAACACACCAAACGCGCGCCCAACATGTTGTACACAGTTGAACATGAGTCACATGAGAACGGGTCGCTTCTAAGACTCGTTCTTGAGTTCAAAAGCTCGGCTGTGCAACGTTTTACTGGCTTCTGTCAACGATTTCTTCACTTCTACAACATGGGTTTTGTTTGAAATTGTTTAAAAATTCAAAACCCATTTCACTTATACTTCTCCTCAAAAGGACCCTCTACACAGCACCCCCAGAGATGACACGTAACATCGGAGTCAGGCCATGTCAAGAGTCAGAATAACAGAAGAGTATTTATTAGACTAATTCCGCTATGTCTAAGGTTAGTTAAGGCGATGCACTACGTCGTGTAATATTTTAAATTGAGCCGCTATCAATAACAACCCTTACGTAGATGGCGATAAGGTTTAAATTCCCGCTTAACACCATCCGCCTGTTTTGATTTATGCAAGAAAAAAACATGGCCAAAAAGTGCCTTTTATTTTATTTTGTGGATGTTCAAGCATAATTTTTTTTTTTGTTCATTTTATAAATAACTTAATTTTCCACATTATACAATAAAATCATAACCGAAAATGTGTTCGTAAGTAGGAATTTTTGAACTTTAAAGCAGTTTTCATAGGCCTTTACATATTTTTTTCTGGGCTTATAAAAAGACTTATCTAAAAAATACTCGATTATTTCAAAGGACAAGATGTATTCTACTCGCATTATTTAATTAAAGCATCTGAAACATTTCTAGGCGACCAAATTTTCAAACCAAAACACATGATTTTGCATTACTACGTATGGCATCGCCTTAGACTTATTACAATTGTCCTTTTCGAAATTGGAATTATGATATCCCGATTTTTAACACGGCTCTGCTCTAGTAATACGATAATGCACATTTCATTGTGAAAGTGAAAATATATGAATTGTGTCCATTAATGTAACCCAACATCCCAATTCAATGTGATAATAAGATATTAACATTATTACGTTTGACCAACAAACACAGTATCACTTTCGGTAAAATAGGGTTACTTTCTCCAGTCTTGGCTTTGACCTTAAAACCTGTGACTACAATGTCGAATGCCGACTACAAAACGATATAGCAATATTGCCTAATCCATTTTCTCCGTGGGCACTCGGTATAAGTATCGACCGAGAGACGAAAGACGGGGCGGGCGAGTCAACATTGAAAGAGTAACCAATCGATACTGACTAATTTTTTGGGGTCACCATTTTATAATTTATTTAATCAGGGTTTCGATCGCTTTACCAAAGAAGGCACGCGTGTTAATCATTATGTAACTATGTAGTATGTAGTTTATACATGCAATAAGGGGCGTGACATTCGTAGTAATCGATTATCTTTATTCTATTGAATGCAGCTATAACTTTATGGTCATCCATTATATTTTAATGAAACAATATTACTTTGTTTTAAACCACTATATTTCGGAATAACCGTCCCTTGCTCAAAATATAAATTATTTTGGGTTGACATAATATTTATTTATTCAAACGCCATAATGATGGCTTTTACAATACAGTGATAATTGAATTACAAGCGTACAGTGGTATACAGGATAATAATAGCAGTAAATTAAAGAACAATTAATGTGTAAACAAAAACACGTGATGCAGTTATTAATATAAGTGCTGTAAGACCAGAGATGTGCTTTATTTCAAATAAATCCATTTCAAATAGAAATGCAAAATGCAAAATGGGTATTTTCCATTTTGCATTTTAAATGCTTTTCTCAATGCATTTTCCATTTTAAATGCTTTTTTGCAACATTATTCCTACTATCTCCACTCATCTTTTTTTCATAAGCCCCAAATACCAGTCGGTCCTCAACCTCGCTATGAGAGATAATTTACATTTGTCAAGTTGCTCCCTGGTAGAAGCCCTGGCAATTGAGTGATACCATTACAAAAAATACTGAACATGGCCATGACGCTGTAATATTAAACGTTAGATAGCAGTTTCTATGTTTTTACGTTGGCAACATTAGTCCCGCGCAAATGTTTTGTGGTTTCATAATCTTTAGTCGTGGTGTTTTTGGATTTACCATCATGTAATATGTTTGTTCTACATTGATGTCCATTATTAAATGACAAAATTGTTTAAAAAATTTAAAATTATTTTAATTGTTTGACCTGAGAAACCATTTTGCATTTTCAATGCATTTTGAAAATAGGTATTTTGCATTTTGCATTTGAAATGCTTTTCTAAAAACCATTTTGCATTTTCAAATGGAAAAGTTTTGACCCATTTCCATTTTGCATTTCAAATGGTTTTTGGTACCCATTTTGCACATCTCTGTACAATGTACAATGCATAATTCAAAATAAATACTATATACCAGTGTAACAATAGTTGAACTACTTTATACTAGGTTCGTATAAGACCTGTCATAAATCGCGGTATATATATTATGGTAATAGTCAGTAGTGAGTTTATCGTTACCCACAAAACTAATTGTACTTGGAATAGTTGAGTAGGCTGTCAGCGATTCAATGATACTTATGAACTATAATAATATTTTTTAATAAAATAATACATAATATTTTAGCTAACACTATGAGATATCAAGGAGCCATGCAGAGGAATATTATAATTCCTGGCATTGATTATTGTGTTTGAGGTATGTTATTATAACCTTCTTATAACTATATGATATTAGGTGTTGAAGTTGGGGTGGTAATGTGACTAGGGATTAGTGATTTTTCTTTTATATATGATTATTTTTAAATGTATTCTTGGATTCTCTCCTTCTATGGGTTTTATTTTCTCCATTTCTTCTATTTTTTGTATCAACAGATCACATAACCATATAAATACTGTACATATTTGTTCTTGAGTTTTTATAATTGATGTGAACAATCCGTAAAAACCAGGTAAAATAAATAAATTAACAAAAGCATAGTAAGTAAAATAAAAATATAATTTTGCAGGAAAGTTTTCCATGGTTTACAACACACGTAGGCGGAAAATTTGGAGATATAATTGTATTGAAATATAAATTACTTAAGGTACAATGCATAATATATTTAAACCATAAATAAACATAAGTTAATTTTAGAACAACATTTTGTTTGAGACGAAATTAAACTTTTGATAACAAGTCTCAAAATAGATTGAAACAATTTCAAGGATTTAAAAAACAAAATGATATCAGGTACTAAGTTGTGAGTGATTGTAAATTGTAACTCTGGTTCGATGAACTCGGATTTGTTTGAATTTAAATGTCTTTTTCATAATTGGAACTGATTGTGTCATGAATTCAGACAAGCGGTAAAGTACCTATCTACCTTTTTTATTACCTCCACACAGGAGGCCCGGATGAAAACAATTTCCCTCAGGACCCATGTCATCTTTGGGGATGCTGTGTGGAGGTTTCTTTTAAGGAAAGGAAAGAGAGTGAAAGGGTATGATGGGTGGGTAGGAATCAGTGCTGGCGAGATAAAAAGATCTATCTATCCAGTGACATTTCACGGGTTTACTAGTTTTTAATGATACAGAAAACGCAATATTTTTTTCAACACTGATACAGAATGTTTTAAATATTTAAAAAAAATAATTTAATGAATGAAATGCACAATAAGATAATCCGGCATTCGATCGTATTTATGCCATATACCTACATAAATTCTTCAGAAGGTGAGTGAATTTAGTTAACAACCGGAACACTTCCTGGTTTTAGCAGAATCTTTCAGCTAACCTATTGATACCTTGGACAGGAACTACACGGATTATACGGAAGGCAGAATTAACAAACCGGAGTAGCGTTCCGGTTTACTCCGGTTGAATCTAACCACTGTCTAGTAAGTTACATCTTTCGGTAGAGCTAAGCAGTGTTGCCAACTCAACTACTTCAAAATATGCTAGAGTGATGGGAAAAATATGCCAGAAATATGCTAAATTCCTTTAGAAAATGCCAAAAAAAGCCAACATAAATTTAACTTAGAAATAAAATCAGTGAAATAAAATATCAATATCTTCATATTCATCTGCATCTTCTTTTTCTTCATTAACAGCAGCTGATGTGGAAGGCTGAGAGACGGAGTCGTAACTTTCTTTGGTCCCAATGCAGCGTAGTACTTCGTCAGGAACAGTGTAAGAATAACAGCACTTTCCTGCTCTCTTTGGGCCAAATCTCACGTACAAAATGGCATTCAGGGTTCTCACCGCCAAACGATTTCGGAGTTTTGTTTTGACCAGACTCATTTGGCTAAATACACGTTCAATGTCCGCATTTGAATGCGGCAATGTTAAAATAGACATTGCAAACTGACATAAATCACCGAAGGGGTTATTATTAGCTGCATCTTTATATTGCATGACTTCATTCCAAAACTCTACAGTGGAAGTCAAGGATTCCCATTTAATGTGAACTATGTTTCTCCATTGAGACACCAGTTTTTCAATTGATATCATTTTTGTTAGTTAAAAAATTGGTTTTTATTATTTTCATGTTTCTGTAAAAATAAGCCAAATAAATATGCTATATGCTAAAAGCATAATAGTTATGCTAAACATGGAGTAATTATGCCAAATTTAGCATATAATATGCTAACTTGGCAACACTGGAGCTAAGCTGGCATTATATTTAAAAAATGTTGATTTGGGATTTTAAAAAACACATTATCTCGATATTTTGGCACGTGCTACTGTAATGTATTCATGAATAATATAAGATCTGGAAAAGATTTGTAGGCACAAGAATTACTCAAGAATCATGGAATATTAATTGTAATCACCGTAGAAAATAATTCGGGCGATCTACTTTCTATCTACACCAATTTGACAAAGAACTGGTCACTAATTTACATAAAACATTTAAATCTTTTTAAGGTCAAGGGAATCATGAAAAATTTTCGACATTCTGAAATTTAAAATTGAATTTTACCACAGACATAGGAATTAATAGACGAGAAGATAATGGCGAGGGGTAAAATCAACTGTTGAAGAACGAAGGGGGTTAAGCTGACTGTGATTCGTCAATAAATCAATCTGACAGTAAATAGGCATCTCGCATTATAATATCACCATTTAGTTCTTAAAAGTAAAATCTGCTTTTGAATGAATAGACATTTTTACATGGGAGCGCAAATTACTCGCCACGTTATGAACTAATTTGCGAAGTCCAAATTCGGCAAAGTAAATTTCTTCTGTTTGCAGAGTCGTAGTTAGTTTCAGAGTATTTAGTTAAGACACTTTTACAAATGTTTCATAATTTACTTACCCCAGTAAACAACGATGAGCACACTTGAGAATCGCTACATTGTGATGTGATAGTATATGTTTCTAAAACTGATCCATATAATACGGTGTGAATAAGCTTAAAATAAAGTAAAATAATGCTTACTTATGGAATGTAATACGACAATTGGGTTTATTCTCTTTTTCACATCTATTTTTACAAGTTTTCATATCACAAGTCAACATTTTGCCGTGTTATTTCGTAAAATGAACCGATGATGCCTCGACCATAGTTCGCACAAGAATGATGACGTCACGTTTTCAAATTTCACTTGAGGCCATACGCGAGCACAGCCGGCTCCAATGGAACCGGTACGGGGAGTGGGGATAATACGCTTTTAATCACTTAGGGCAGGTCTACTAATATTCATATGTCTATGGAGATTTAAGATTTAGAACAAACGAATATTAACTATTAACATTTTTATTTATATATAATAATTATATTTATACGAGCAGCCTGACGCGTTTTGGTCGGTCTCGTCTTTCTTCGACAATTACAAGGGATATTTCATACATTCCGCCCTTAAAAGTGTCAATAAATGTTCCTTACTGTGTTCAAATTGCTTAAGTGTACTAAAAACTAATTTTACTGTGACCAGTGTGGACGTATAACGACTTTAAGAATAGGTGACAAATAATATTGTTAATCCTAAGATGTGTGAATTCCAATGTGTATAATACGAGACCAGTGCTTTGAACATTCACCAGATGTGATCATCCCATCGGCCCTTGCCCCTTGCCCCTCGTCCACCCGCACCAATACTGCAAACCCCGCTGTCCGACGCATACAGTGCGGTTATAGAATGTGGGCCATATGACATTGCTTAGGCCACAGAATCGTCGTTTCTCGGAATCTACCCTTAACCCAGACAAGAAGAGAGTCATTTGGCGACTCATGCAACCCCTGCCGCAACCTCCGCTCCCCACCGCTCGTGCCCTTCCGCGCGTGAAATAATGACATCGGAAATGAAGGATGAAATCGGACTGAACCCGCGCTCTTTGGTTTGCTGTCTACATGGAGTGTCTTAAAACAATTATACAGTGATAAAATATCTATTTTTAGTGGTAGTTTATTTGTTTAGTCATTCTGAAACAGTTTTTTCTTTGGTTGAGTTTAGGATTAAGTTAAATGTTATATTAAGCGTATAAATATGTATTTTTTTATGTGTGTAACGATATGTTAAGTTGTATAAGTAAGATGTTTATGTAGTACTTGGAATGGAATGGCCGACAAAGATGTCGATGAGGTTCGCTATCCATCACATCGCCAACCCTTCGGTGGCGCAAAGAGGAGGACGGAACGTGATCAATGTCGAATTGGTACATGGAACATTAGAGGAGGAATGGAAAGAAAGATGAACGAACTATGTGATACAATGGTGAGCAAATGTTTGGACGTACTGTGTATAACAGAGAGTATGAAAAAGGGTAGCGGTACAATGCAGCATAATGATAGGCTCGTCATTTGGTCTGGGAGACCAGATACGGAGAGGGCTTGTCAAGGTGTTGCAGCGCTACTGTCTCCCAGAATGATTGAATGTATGTTGCAGTATGAATGTGTAAGTCCGAGAATAATGTGGATCAGATTTAAAATCGGTTTGACAAGGGTGTTTCTTGTTATTTGCTACGCCCCTGTCAATTCTGAAAGCGATGAAGTGAAAGATGATTTTTGGACTGGTGTGAATGATGTAATGAGACTAAAAAATATGAACGAAAGGATTATAATGGCAGGCGATTTGAATGGGTGGGTGGGAATTAGACGTGACGGATTTGATTCGGTCTTAGGTATGTTTGGGGATAAAAGAACGAATGACAACGGGAACAGAATACTTGAAGTATGTTTAGAGTGGAACCTGTTTGTGTCGAATACTTTCTTCGATCATAAAGGTATCCACCAATATACGTGGGAAAGAGGAAATGAGAGGTCAATTATTTATTTTGTAGTAATTGACTCTAGGTTGAGAGCTGTTACCGAGGACACAAGAGTTTTCAGAGGGGCTGAGGTCGAAACTGACCACTTTCTTGTAGTGTCAAGAGTAAACCTCTTTCGCGGTTGGCGCTCTAAAGTGAAAACGGTACTAACTCCAACAAGAGTCAAAATAGAAAAACTACAAAATGATAATGTGAGAAGTAAGTATATGAATTGTGCAGAGATAAGATTGAATGCGAAGGAAATGGATGGTCTAAGCATAGACGAAACATGGAACCACATAAAAGTGTGTCTTTGTGAATCTGCTAGGGAGGTTTGTGGAATAAGTACGCAAGGTAGGAAGAAAGGTGATGCATGGTGGGATGATGAGATTAAAGCACTGGTCTCAGAGAAGAAGAAAGCATGGTTATGTCTGATTGCGGCTGGCAGTGCTTCCAGCGAAGAGAAGTATCGAGCGAAAGAAGTATATAAGGAATGTAAGAAAAAAGTAAGAGTTGGAGTGAAAGAACGAAAGAAACGCCTGGAAGAGGAAGAAGGAATGAAAATGACAAACCATTTCCAAGAAGACATTAAGTTGTTTTGGAAAGAAGTCAAAAGGTCCCGGAGTGGCCCAGAAAACGGAAGCATGAAAGTGATAAAATCAAAAGATGGAAAAATGTTGACGAATGAGGAAAAAATAAAAGAGAGATGGATGAATTATTTCGAGGAAGTCTTCGAAAGCGAAGTGAGTGACAGTGATTCCAGCGGTGAATCAGATATGAATGACGATGGAGTGAATGTTACCGAAATTAGCATGGATGAGATAGAAAGTTCGATTAAATGTATGAAGAATGGTAAGGCTGTCGGGTTTGACAATATTGCTGCTGAATATTTTAAAGGAGGTAGCCGTATAATTCTCACATGGTTGTGCAATCTTTTTAACCAATGTTTAAAGGAAGGTTATACGCCTTTAGACTGGAGAAGGGCTGTGATAATGCCATTATACAAAGGTAAAGGGTCACGTATGGAATGTGGGAATCATAGGGCTATTAGCCTGCTAAGTTCAGTTGGCAAGCTGTATGGTAGAATTTTGATTGAAAGAGTAAGAAAGGAAACAAAAGATAAAATATGGGATGTGCAAGGTGCTTTTATGAGTGGAAGGGGGTGCATGGACCAGATCTTCTCATTGCGTATGCTCACTGAGAAGTTTCTGGCAAAAAAACAGAAACTTTTCTGTGCCTTTGTAGATCTACAAAAAGCATACGACCGAGTCGACAGGAAAAAGCTATGGAAGGTGTTGTCCAAGTATGGAGTGAATACATATCTGACTCAGGCAATCGCGTCTCTGTATGAGGGAAGCGTTGCATGTGTTAGGGTAAACGGTGGTTTTACGGGGTGGTTTGATATCACAAAAGGTGTTAAACAAGGCTGCGTAATGTCACCGTGGTTATTCAATCTATACATGGATAATTGTATGCAAGAATTGAAAGAGGTGGGATTCAATAATTTGAAAGTATGTTGCCTGTTGTATGCTGATGATGCGGTGCTGATTGCTAATAGTATAGAAGATCTACAGTCTCTCGTGTCTAGGATGAACGAAGTATGCATGAAGAATGAGTTAATGATGAATGTAAGTAAGTCTAAAGTAATGGTGTTTGAAAGAGAGAGTACGAAAACAGTGTGCAATATAATTGTGAATGAGGAATACTTGGAGCAGGTGGATGAGTTTGTGTATTTAGGAAGTATGTTTACGAGAGATGGGAAGGCTGACAGAGATATTGAAAGAAGGGTAAATGCAGGTAATTCCGTTAATGGAGGACTGAACGCCGTTGGCGCTAACAAAAAACTGTCCAAAGAAGCGAAGTTAGCAGTCCACAACGGAGTGCTGGTACCTACCTTGATGTATGGAAGTGAGGCATGGAACTGGCAAAGAAAGGATGAAAGTAGATTGAATGCTGTTGAAATGAGATCCCTGAGGCGTATGTGTGGTAAAACCATGTTTGATCGTGTGAGGAATGTGGAGATCCGCAAAGAGTGCAAGGCTGATGTAAGCGTAATGAGTAAGATTAAGAAAGGGACGCTTAGATGGTTTGGGCATGTAGAGCGAATGAGCGAAGATAGGAGTGTAAGGAGGATATATGATGCAAATGCGAATGGTAGCAGAAGTCGGGGACGCCCGAGGAAGACATGGCACGATCAAGTGAATCAGATACTAGAGTCGGGCCATGTCAAGAGTCAGAATAATAGAAGAGTATGTATGAGACGATGTATGAATGTGAATGAGGCAAAAAGTGTGTGCCAAGACCGAGTTGTTTGGCGGTCCGTCCTCTCTGCCTACCCCTGCGGGGAAACGGCGTGATGGTTAGTTAGTTAGTTAGTTAGTTTGTTCCGACCTAAATTAAACAGTCTATTAGTTCTTCTGCCAGTTATATATCCCTCGCTACCTACTACACATTAATATTGGTCGGTATCAGATAAAACATATTTACACATAGATAATAAAGCAATAATTAGGATACAAATCTATGAACCATGTCCCAGCAGGGTTAATAATATTGATCAATCAAACGATAAAATATATTGTTATTATTGGTAAGTACATAATAATTCACGATTCAAATCAAATTCGAGGAAATATTGCTTCGATTGACAACTGATAATTATTTTATTATTTCTTGGGAATTTGAATTTTGTATCCGCTTTTGATATTATGATTCTTGAACAATATAATTATTTTTTATCACTACCTGTGATTCTGTGATATGTAGGTATATAATGTGATAATTATGTATCGTGGCGTGTTATTGTCTGAATTTTGGTAAATCTTAATCCATATTTACTTTTCTCAAATTGGAACTACGATAAGTAGAACTACTTTACGCACTTGAAGTGAAATGACACAAAACTGCGCTATATAAATGCCATGTTATTATTATTAGACAAATAATACCTTCAATCATGTATAGCATTATTTTGAACTAGTGATCTAATCGAACCATGTATTTATTGAAATAAATATTCGTGGAATTGTAATAAGATTGAAAAATATATCCAGTTCAAATAAAAAATACCCATTATTACGACTAACAAATAAAATTAAATATTTCATTATTCGTCGCTAGAGACCAAGAAAACTAACATAATTATTTATAGGTAATAAAAATAATAAAGAAATAATATTAAGTAAAAAATTTCATAATGAAAAGGTGCAAAAAATTTGGAGATGCCGGGGATCGAACCCGGGGCCTTTCACATGCAAAGCGAACGCTCTACCACTGAGCTACATCCCCATCTGTTGGAATCGCGTTATACTACTTTATAACAATTATGTACGTAGATTCACGCGTACGTATTTTTTTTTCAATTCATAATATTGGGATGGTTCGATTCTTATAATTTGGAAGAATTGTATCAATTTTATACCTAGTTAGCTGGTGTAGACCCGGCGTTGATCGGGAACTTATAAATAGTTTGAGGTAAAGTTTTGTGGTTGTGAAGCCTTTATAAGATATAAATGTAAGCACCCGAAAATATTATTTTACTAAATGATTACAAACATCGACTTCTCTCTACTTTTTATAAATATAATATGCATATATTATATATAAACCTTCCTGATGAAATTCTCTAAATATTAGTTAAAACCTTATATTGTTTTTTACTATTTAGAGATAATTAAAGATTAGTAAATCACAAAATTGATTTTTAGTTTCAGAAGGAAAATGTCTCTGCTACAAAGAGCCTATTTATTTTTTCTATTTTATTACACGCAATCGTGATATTATAATTATGTATTGTCATGTAATTGTACGCAATGGAAGTTTTACTTAAAATTAAATTAAAATAATTAACTAAATACCATTACGCCGTTTCCCGCAGGACGGACTGCCAAACTACTTGGTCTTGGCACACACTCCTTGCCTCATTCACGTTCATACATCGTCTACATATACATACTCTTTTGTTATTCCGATCCTTGAACATGGCCCGACTCTAGTATCTGGTTCACTTCTGCTAAAACCAAAATAAGCTAAACCTAAAAAAACACACTTTTCTTTACGGAATAAAATGTTACAAAAACTAGAACCATGTTAAATAATTTATTTGCCAAAAAATTGGACAAAAAATTATAGTTAGGGGACACCCGGGTTTGAACCGGGGACCTCTCGATCTGCAGTCGAATGCTCTACCACTGAGCTATATCCCCTTATGACTGGATTGTAAAAATTACCGTACAACTAAAAAGTAATAAGTAGTAGTGGTAGCTAATTGCCTCGTTGCACATCGAAGGAAAGAAATTACATAATTACATAATATCTTTCCTCCGTGAGCCAAAACGATAATATTAATTATTATGTATGATCAAAGGTAGTTTAGGTAGATATTATTTATATCATGCAAAACAGATACCTACATAATTTTTACGGAAAAACTATAGGAATATCTGGTTATGATTCTAATTTAAACAGTATCTATCAATATTTTCGAACTCAATATACCTACTTAGGTAGGTAATAGAGGTTTCTTCAAAAATATTAAGTTGTTAATAGTCCTAAAACCGAACAAGATTCAACAGTGTAGAAAAAAAAATTCTCCATTTTGACAGACGTGAAATAAAAATAAAACGAATAAAAAATAATTCAGAGGAAAAAAAAGCAAAAAATAATCGCCCCCGGGTGGACTCGAACCACCAACCTTTCGGTTAACAGCCGAACGCGCTAACCAATTGCGCCACGGAGGCAGTTGTGTTAAGTGACAAAATAGTAAATTATTTGAAATTGTCCTTTATGTAAAAACTAATTTCATACTTTCAAGATATAAGACTATTCAAGTAGTGTGTTTGTTTTCTATTATTGTCCCTATCGACAAATGACCATCACGCCGTTCATCGGGGTAGTAAGGATCGTCAAACAACTCTGTCTTGACGCACACTCCTTGCTTCAATATTTTCATTAGTCTTCTGCGGTCCAGTTTTGAACATACATTATCCTTCAAAACATGACTCTTATTTTTGCCTGTTGTATTTAAGCATTAAGCGTGTTCGTACTCAGTGTTGCCAAGTTAGCATATTATATGCTAAATTTGGCATAATTACTCCATGTTTGGCATAATTATTATGCTTTTAGCATATAGCATATTTATTTGGCTTATTTTTACAGAAACATGAAAATAATAAAAACCAATTTTTTAACTAGCAAAAATGATATCGATTGAAAAACTGGTGTCAATGGAGAAACATAGTTCACATTAAATGGGAATCCTTGACTTCCACTGTAGAGTTTTGGAATGAAGTCATGCAATATAAAGATGCAGCTAATAATAACCCCTTCGGTGACTTATGTCAGTTTGCAATGCCTATTTTAACATTGCCGCATTCAAATGCGGACATTGAACGTGTATTTAGCCAAATGAGTCTGGTCAAAACAAAACTTCGAAATCGCTTGGCGGTGAGAACCCTGAATGCCATTTTGTACGTGAGATTTGGCCTAAAGAGAGCAGGAAAGTGCTGTTATTCTTACACTGTTCCTGACGAATTACGCTGCATTGGGACCAAAGAATGTTACGACTCCGTCTCTCAGCCTTCCACTTCAGCTGCTGTTAATGAAGAAGAAGAATATGAAGATATTGATATTTTATTTCTAAGTTAAATTTATGTTAGCTTTTTTTTTAGCATTTTTCTGGCATAACACTCTATTTCTCAATAAATACTAAGTTAAATTTATGTTGGCTTTTTTTTGGCATATTTTAAAGGAATTTAGCATATTTCTGGCATTTTTTCCCATCCCTTTAGCATATTTTGAAGTAGTTGAGTTGGCAACACTGTTCGTACTAGGATAATTGTTGTTATCAGGGCCGGCCGGGAACCAAAACGCGCCTGGCGCGAATACAATTTTGAGGCCCCTTGCCAAAAACGCCTGGGATCAATAATATTCGGATTTAGGCTCTCATACCTTTAATTAAATATACCTGCATGGGAGTAGCATTCTTGTATTGCCTAATCACATTTTTCTTATTGGATTGACATTTTTTTTTATTTATTCATCAATATAAAGTTTTATTACATAAATTTTTCGACAACTGTCTCACTAGGGTACACCTGTGTCGATACAGACGTATTCAGGTACTTAAAGATTACTTACAAAGGGGCTATTATAAAATTATTTTATTTTGTTTGTGAATTGTTGTTACTGTTTATGTGTAATTTGGTTTACATATGTTTGTGATAGTGGGACGCCCAATACTTGTTATCCATTTCTTTATTTCATGTTTGAATTTGGTCATTGACTCTGTTCGTCTAATAGTGGCTGGTAGTACATTGTATAGTTTGCAAGCTATGTATTTGAAATGTCTTTGCCCAAAGGTGGTTTTAGCAAAAGGAGTTTGGAGTTCTTTGTTTTTGGCTCGGGTATTGTGTATCGTTTGAGTTGGTCTGTATAGTGTTTTGCTGTTTTGGTGTAAATTAATCAAGATGGATCTTGCAAAGAGCTGTTTTACGTCCATAACGTTGATAGTATTGAAGATATTATCAGTGCTGGTAGAAAGAGGAAGTTTGAGAATAATTTTTAATATAATTATTCTAAGCCTAAAGGACACAGTCTACGTTGACTCAATAGATCCGCGATCATTTTTATATCCGAGAGACCAATTTTTTTTTCGACTCCGCCATTTTGAAAAAACCAGCAGAGATTGCGCCAAAATCTTGTTTTTCTAGATAGTTGCTTAAAAAAATTAGTAGAACTTAAAATTGCCTACAACTTTTTGCAGACAATTGTCTTTGATCTAAAATAAGTCTCCAGATATAAAGTCGTAAAAATAAGTATAAGTCAACAAGAATAAGTTATTTGCACGACTAATTAAGACTATAATTCCAATTTTGTAGAGAATAAAATTTTATGAAAGACGACTGTTATATATGTTTTATCTGTCTTAGGTATCCAGGTTCTAATCCTCCAAAATCATGTCAAAAATTTAAACAAATGTTTTGTGTTTCATATATTACATTCCTTGATTTTTTAAAACAATTATTGTTACCATACATAATGAAATATTTATATAAAATACACGAACAACTTCATTCATTGAGTGGTTCTTGAAAAGAATATTACAACATTTGTATCTGGATTGACCATTGACTAAAGAAGTATAATACATCGGCCTTGGCCCTACATGGCCTTGACCGAACGCAGCACAAGTTGTGGAGCAGACACTTTTGGAATGAAGGAATAAAATGTTTTCAACTATTTCAATATGTTTAAAACAGTTGTTGGAGTACAACGCGTTAGTTGTCTTACCTTTACCACCTTTTAGGTAATACCCGTTGTAATGCGAGGAGTGCCAGCAGGTCGATATCCTGACCAATGTTGTTGACTGTTATGGATTCTATTGATAAAAACACTTTTACACTTGGTTTAATATTTATTTGTAAGTCTTACAATTATTTCTAATTATATACTAGAGTTTTAACAGCGTTAAATGTCTCCATGTGAATGTTTCCAAACTGAAATCTGGGATGAATCTGATCTGAATCTGAGCGCACAATGTATCTTATAGTAAACTTAAATTTAACTAGTTTGGTATTATAAATAAAGTTAATTAATAGTAAACATCGAAATGCGTGAACAATAGACAAGAGATATGGCGACAATCATAATATTGACCTTGATATAGAATGGTGCAACGGACAAATAGTATATAGTGAACGAAGCATAATAGGTTCAAAGGTTGTAGCAGTATGTTAGAAAGGTACATAACACCTTCCTCGTTAAGATGAGATAATATGGCGTCCATCATTATCTCATATCAGTTCGAAGTCTTGCACTTCGTTTGAGCTTTAGGGTTTCATCAGTGGACCCGGTTACGTTTTATTCCATTTCTGCCTTTGTTTCTCTATTGTCTTTTGTTTTACAAATGTTCAAGTCATTTATAAAGCTTACACGAGAATCACCTTTAAATTATTTCTTTTAGATGTGTAACACTTATATAGTTTATATAAAATGTAAATGATTATTATACTTAAAAATGCATAAGAAAAATAGTTATTTTTAATAATTCTAATAACAATATGGTCTTCACAGATATTTTCTAAGTCATCGTTAATTTTATTTAGCTTTTGGCTTGCTAAAATTAAATTATCTTTATCAACAGTAAATATTTTTGGTAATATTAATGGAATATTTATTTCGATAATATTGTAGTACTCTTGACCGTGACAAAAGAACTCTGGATTCTATGAGTAACTTCTAATTATTTGTAGCTGTGTTATGGGCCTGTTTGAAGTGTGAAAAAACTCTTTCGGTTCAGTTCGTAATAAAAATTACTAAATTAATTAGTAAGAAGAAAATAAAATTGGTGTCAGAAGTGGGATAATTTAAAATAAATTGTTTTGCATATCTTCGGAATTTGACAATCATCAATCGACGGACAGCTGATTGTTAATCACTACCGTGTTTTGCAAATCCTCGGTAAAAGGCAAATCATTATCGACGGACAGCTGATATCATCACTAAGTCCCAGACAATATATGCCGAACAGCCCATTGTTGCCAACCTGTTGTTATTGCTGTGAAGAAAAAGAAAGATCACGAGAAAAAATCTGTATTCAGTTGGTCATCTGCAGCTACTCTTGGGACAACCGTTCCGTAGACGAAGACAACAGAACTCATAGTTTATTCAGTCATCGTTCTCATCAGTCATCGTTCTGCTGACTACAGACGTGCAGACAAACGGTACCATCCTTCACGAAGCAATCATCATTGAAGTAAAACCAGACAACATCCAAGCAACTTTCAGCTCACCACCCGTACAGGAAGACACCCCATTGTCCGAGCTACCCCCACCCCTCCGTCACCGGCCGGCACTACCCTGCCCCAAAGGGTATATAACACCTATATGGAGTCAGAGTATCCAGTCTTCTGGTTAAACTAAGCATCAGAACCCTAGTGGTCATTGCCCAGTTAAACCCTCCCCAGTACCAAGTCAAGAGAACGCCCCGGGTCCTCCTTGGGAATTCAAGTAACAGCTTCCTCGGGGACATTACAATAGAAAAACCTCAACCCAACTAAGAGACAACGGGTCCTCTGTTGAGGTTATTACGCTAAGTGTTTAGTGAGAACGTTACTGATCATTGTTTAAACTCGAAATGACTTTACTTTGTGCTACAACTTTCCTGTACTCTGTTATTTACTATAAGCTGTGTACCCTGTATGTAAAAGAAACAAACTGACCAACGCTGAAAGACTATTTTCTTACAAACACCCTGACACACTTATATATTTTGTATTAGATTAGATTTATTTTATTTAGATAGATTAGTTACAAAATGGCAAAAGTAGAATCAGATAATTCTTCAGTACTAAAAAAAAACCGATTACTTATGAGCTTTCTTACGTAATTTATTTCCGCATCAACGTACGATGGTAAATCGGATAATTTACACAAATTAATTAAAGATTACGATTACTCCTATAGTCTAGCCAACGAAACACAAAAATACATGTTGTACAGGTATATCTGCACCAAAATTATGGGTAAAGCAGATGATGTCTTATCTTGCAGACAAAGTAATACTTGGGAAGAATGCAAAGAATTTTTAATAGAAAATTTTACGGAAATAAAACATTCAACTCATTTGGCGATCGAATTATCGCAGTGTAGACAGAGGAGAGGAGAATCAATAATCAGTTACACACAACGGGTAGATCAATTTAAAAAAAAAATTAACACATGCGGTACGAAACGAAACAACAAACCAAACCAAATTAATTGGTAAATACGCAATGGTTAAACAGAACGCTCTACAAGTTTTTTTTTCTAGGAGTTTTGCCACAATATCGAACGACCTTAATCGCAAGAGAACCGAAAGGTTATGAAGAAGCTGCACAGATAGAAATAAATCAAGAAAGGTTAAGGCAACAGAATCCAAGTGGTCATTGCCCAGTTAAACCCTCCCCAGTACCAAGTCGAGAGAACCCCCCGTGTCCTCCTTGGGAATTCAAGTACATAACAGCTCCCTCGGGGACATTACTTGTCAGAAAAACCTCAACCCAACTAAGAGACAACGGGTCCTCTGTTGGGGTTATTACGCTAAGTGTTTAGTGAGAACGTAAGTGATCGTTGTTTTAACTCTAAATGACTTTACTTTGTGTTACAACTTTCCTGTACACTGTTTTTTTTACTATAAGCTGTGTACCCTGGATGTAAGAGAAATAAACTAACCAACGCTGAAAGCCTATTTTCTTAAAAACACCCTGACACACTTATATATTTTGTATTAGATTATATTATTTTATATGATTTATATTATTTATATAGATTATTAAGTTACAAAATTGTTAAAGTAGAATCAGATAATTCTTCAGAAATAAAAAAAAACGGTTACTATGAGCTTTCTTACGTCATTTATTTCCGCATCAACGTACGATGGTAAATCGGATAATTTACACAAATTTATTAAAGATTGCGATTACTCCTATGGTCTAGCCAACGAAACACAAAAATATGTTATACAGGTATATCTGCACCAAAATTATTGGTAAAGCAGATGATGCCTTATCTTGCAGACAAATTAATACCTGGGAAGAATGCAAAGGATTTTTAATAGAAAATTTTGCGGAAATAAAAAATTCAACTCATTTGGCGATCGAATTATCGCAGTGTAGACAGAGGAGAGGAGAATCAATAATCAGTTACACACAACGGGTAGATCAATTTTTTTCCAAATTAACACGTGCGGTACGAAACGAAACAATAAACCAAACCAAGTTAATTGGCAAATACGCAATGGTTAAACAGAACGCTCTACAAGCTTTTTTACTAGGAGTTTTGCCACAATATCGAACGACTTTAATCGCAAGAGAACCGAAAGGTTATGAAGAAGCTGCACAAATAGAAATAAATCAAGAAAGGTTAACACAGGCAGCTTCGTTCTCAAGAGATTAGGTCAAGAGAAATATTAGTAGTTTTTGTAAAAAACCTGGTCATGAGGCGAGAAACTGTTTCAAGCAGAATAAACCTGCTACTGCTCGGTGTTCCAAACATCCGAATACCAGGATCGTGATAAAAATCATTTTAAAAGAAAGTTGATAAAAATAATCCACATACTGATTTTAAATCATTAACGTATTTTTATTCCAGCCATTTCATTTATTCAAGCCAGGGCATATAGAAAAAAAATGTTTTAAATATAAAAATTCTCAAGGAAATAATTTTACTAAGAGTTCGGGAAACGAGAAATCCCAGTCACTCACTGCCGGAGTGAAACTGGCGTCGGTTCAGGCAGAATTTTAAGCTTAAGAAATATTTAAAATTCTAGCTTAAAAATATATTATTTTAAATATATTCAAACCAAAGTTACTGGAAAAGCTGATTTAATAACATCATGTAGAAATTTGCGTACATGGGAGGAATATAAAAGTTTTCTTGAAGAAAATTTTGCTGATTCAAAAAGTTTTCCACAATTATAATTAGAATTGCAGACATATAAACAAAATAGAAATCAGAGTATTCTCAAATTTACACAAATAATTGAAAGGTGCTATTTAAATTTAATAAAAGCTACTAAAGCAGAAACTGACGATGTCGCTGAATTAATAGGAAAAAATTCTATGACAAAACAAATGGCTTTTCTAGCATTTATTTGGGCGCATTACCGGAGTATAGCATTATTTTGAGGGCTAGAAATTCAAAAACCTTTGAAGAAGCTTTAATATTTGCAATAAACGAAGAAAAAATGCTTAATTTGGATGGGGTACCTCTGCTGTAGATTTATCAAACGGACCGCTACGAGGCCGACCCTACGGAGGAGTCGCAGTACTTTGGAGGAACGAGCTGCAAGCTTCAATAATACCGTGTGGAGATGACCGCATCGCTGGTATTCAGATAACCACCAACGGAGGGATGAAGCATACTGACTGTCTACATGCCGGTATGTCACGCGGACAACCTTACCGACTTCACCAACTACCTTTCCAAAATACATACGATCATTCAAGATAACGAACACTCTGAAACCATTGTTATGGGAGATTTCAACGCTCACCCATCCTCCATATTCGGGAAAGAACTCTCTCATTTCTACACCGAAAATAACTACAATTGTATTGATATTGAAAGACTACCGAATGACACATATACATATATTAGCGATGCACACAATACCACTTCCTGGCTCTAACACTGTATATGCACTAATAATCTTAAGAACAAAATAGACAGTCTAAAAATACATTATGATACCGGCTGGTCCGATCACAGGCCGACATCTTGCGTAATCGCTGCTGAAAAATTACCTGCAACTATTTTTAATATTCCACAACAGCCTAATAACATAATATGGAGAAGGAATAGTTATAAGAAAATCAGTGAATATACGTCTGTAGCAGAAGCATTACTTAGTATAATCTATCAAAGACACTCCGAATCCATTTGTAATTCGGATTATATATGTGACAGATGCGACCATATACAAAGCATGGAAAATATATATACAGACATCGTTGAAGCTCTAATTAAGGCTGCCAATACCGTATTTAATCCGGAGAACGATCAAAACAAACCAAAAACACATCGTGACATTGCTGGGTAGAATCAACAAGTTAAGGAACACTACGAAAATTCCAGATCGGCGTTGATGGAGTGGATTAAAAATGGGAGACTATTACAAGGTCCCATTGCGGATGAAAGAAAACGAAAAAGGAAGGAGTTCAAAATAGCTCTTAAACACTGCCAAAGCTCCTCTGAACAAACAAAAATGGATGATATCGTAAAATCACTTGACACAAAGCAGTTTGCCCAGTTCTGGAAGAAAAGCAATAACCTGATCAAACCAAAAAATCGAATCGCCAGCCAAATTGATGGGTCTACAAACACGGAGGAAATTGCTAATACTTTTAGAAGAACCTTTGCAGATATTTCTGGAAATGAAGTACCGTCTGTCCCTGATATTATGGAATATGATGGACAAAACGTTTACCTCTCTGAAAGCAGTATAATGAAGGCCATAACAGGCACTCAGGCTGGTAAGTCTCCGGGACATGATAACCTAAGTATTGAACACATAAAATACGGAGGTAGATACATACCCAAACTACTACACATACTGTTCAACGCAATACTTAAACACAACCATATACCGGGTGCAATGACGAAAACGATTATAACTCCAATATGGAAATCGGGACAGCCTGACATGACTAACTCCAGCAATTACCGGCCAATATCTTTAGCAACTATAACTGCAAGATTATTTGAAAGGGTAATATTAAATGAGATACATGATAAACTAATGTCTAAAGATAACCAGATGGGATTTAAATGTAGACTATCCACTAATATGGCAATATATACTGCAAAGCAAATAATAGAATTCTACAAGAAACGAAAAATTACCGTGTACGGGTGTTTCTTAGATCTAAGTAAAGCCTTCGATAGGGTCTGTCATAAAACATTATGGGATAAATTGAAAGCTAGGAATATACCTACATTATTTATAAACATACTATCCCGATGGCACTCCCAGTAAGAAAATGTTGTACGGTGGGCAAGTACATACTCCCAGCCGATATATTTGCGGTCAGGAGTAAGGCAAGGAGGGTGTATGTCCCCCATTCTATTTAATGTATACATGGACGAGTTGTCAAGTCGCCTGGACATCAGAGCGGGCTGTCGTGTTAACAGTATATGTATGAATCATATAAGCTACGCGGACGACATGATCCTCCTAGCTCCGTCGATCAAGGGATTAAGATTACTCCTAAACATTTGTGAAGAATATGGAAAACAGCATAATATGATGTACAACCCGAAGAAGACGAAATTGATTGCGTTCCACCACGGAAAAAGTCAAGATACAAGTAAGATGCTCCCCGTATACCTTAACGAGGCAAAAATAAATACATGTTTGAACGTAAAATACTTGGGGCACATTATTAATGAAGACCAGAGATGTGCTTTATCTCAAATAAATCCATTTCAAATGGAAATGCAAAATGCAAAATGGGTATTTTCCATTTTGCATTTTAAATGCTTTTCTAAAAACCATTTTGCATTTTGCATTTTAAATGCTTTTCTCAACGCATTTTCCATTTTAAATGCTTTTTGCAACATTCTTCCTACTATCTCTACTCATCTTTTTTTCATAAGCCCCAAATATCAGTCGGTCCTCAACCTCGCTATGAGAGATAATTTCCATTTGTCAAGTTGCTCCCTGGTAGGAGCCCTGGCAATTGAGTGAAACCATTACAAAAAATACTGATTCAAATACTGAACATGGGGCCATGACGCTGTTATATTAAATGTTAGATATAGTTTCTATGTTTTTACGTTGGCAACATTAGTCCCGCGCAAATTATTTGTGGTTTCATAATCTGTAGTCGTGGTGTTTTTGGATTTATCATCATGTATAATGTTTGTTCTACATTGATGTCCATTATTAAATGACAAAATTGTTTAAAAATTCTATAATTATTTTAATTGTTTGACCTGAGAAACCATTTTGCATTTTCAATGCATTTTGAAAATAGGTATTTTGCATTTTGCATTTGAAATGCTTTTCTAAAAACCATTTTGCATTTTGCATTTTCAAATGGAAAAGTTTTGACCCATTTCCATTTTGCATTTCAAATGGTTTTGGGTACCCATTTTGCACATCTCTGATGAAGACCTATCGGACGATGACGATATCGAACGACAAAGGAGAAGCCTAAGCATAGTGTCTAACATGATTGCCCGCAGATTTTGCAAATGCAGCAATACCGTTAAAAAAATACTGTTCAACGCATTCTGTACTGGCCTGTATACGTGTGAGACATGGTGTCACTACCGAACTTGCTCGATGGAACGACTCCGAATTCAATATAATGACGCCTGTAGAATAATATTTGGATACCGAAGATAGCAGCGCGTCGACAATGTTCACGGAACTAGGACTGAATGGATTTGCCGGCCTGATGAGACACCGGGTCACTGGAGCCAGGATGCGGCTAATGGCCTCCGCCAACACGTTGGTGACCGCAGCCTACCAGCACCAAGCGCCACTCCTGAGTGAGCGCTGGGCCCAAGCGCACTCAAGACCACACCCTGCATAGTTTTCCTTATTTGATAATTTATTATATCTATTGTACAAAAAAAATGTATATCTATATGGGACGTGTGGGATTGCACTAACCTCCCCACATCCTGGAATAAAATATTATTATTATTATTATTAATTTTACAGCACAAAGTAATTCAAACCAAAAATTCTGCTCTATTTGTAAAAAAATCAGGACATATATCTATAAATTGCTTCCACAATAAAGATAAACGTTTCGACCAAGTAAAATCATTTAGTATCTTCGCTTCAAAATAATTAAATTCTCAGTGCAAAAATAATGACAGTGCAAACCCATACCGAAACATCACAATAACGTGTTTCTTTTGTCTTAAACGTGGACACTACAAAAAAGATTGTTGGAAATATAAAAATCTCTTAGAAAAGAATGCTTCGGAAATTTTCCAAGACGAGCGAAGGGTACCGAAACGAAGAAGTTATACAAATTTTAAATAATCTCGAAAATATTACAGCATACATTTAAATCCACATCAAAGAATGTAAAAACAAATATGTCGAACTATTATTAGACAGTGGCGCAGATATATCACTAATTAACCCCATGGTTTTAGATGGCGAAACTGTATATTATAATGATAAAGAAATAATTAAAATTAGAGGAATTAACGCTGAAAAATCGACCCAAACGTTAGGATCTGTCAAATTGAACTTATTATTCAACGGTATCCCAATTTCTAAAAAGATGCATTTATTGCCTCGAGCAACAAATGTTCCACACGATGAACTTATCGGAAATAATTTCCCAAGAAAAGAGTGAATCATGTCAAAAAATAATAATTCTCGTAAAAGATTTATTCATCCAATGGAAATAACTACAACTTCTGAGAAACCTTTCGAAAGGATATCTTTAGATATTGTAGGTCCGTTACCCTTATCCGAAATTGGAAATAAATATATTCTCACGTTACAAGATGATCTGACAAAATTTTCGCAAGCATTTCCAATTCCAAATCAAGAAGCAATTACTATTGCAAAAGAGTTAGTCAATAACTTCATTTGTAAATTCGGAATATTAAATCGAATACTTAGAGATCAAGGAAAAGATTTCACGTCAAATATTTTAAAGGAAGTCGCGAAACTATTTAAAATTAAACAAATCCAAACAACAGCTTATCACCCTCAGTCCAACGGTGCATTGGAAAGGTCTCATACGACCTTAGCAGATTACTTAAAACATTACATTTCAGAAAAGCAAACAGATTGGGACGAATGGATAAATTTAGCAATGTTTTCATGTAATACAACGCCTCATACCAGTACTAGGTATATGCCATACGAATTAATTTTCGGTTTAAAACCAGAACTACCAACGTAATGAACACAAAAACCTCAATTCAAATATACATATGATAATTATGTTGACAATTTAAAGTTGAAACTGAACAAATCACAAGAAATTGCACGCGAACATGTTCAAGTCCAAAAGATAAGATCAAAAGAGAACTTTGATACGAACATTTCTAGTAATGAACTTTATAATGTTAACAATTTAGTCTATTTAAGAAACGAAACTACGAAAAGTAATCATTCCAAAAAATTGTCACCTTATTATCAAGGCCCCTATAGAATTGTTAAAATTAATTCAAAAGTAAACTGCACTATACAAGTAAAGAAAAAAATGTTAAAGTACACTTCAATCGTTTAAAAAGGGCTATTCATTCAGATTGATGACATGGTTGCCTTACGGTAATGGATTCAACTGGACGCAAATATCTTCGTCCGCAGGGATATATCATGAACACGTTAATATGATTAATTAAGAGTTATTGGAATGTAGTGACATATATTTTTATAATAAGTTAATATTAATTGATAAAACATATCGCGATAAACAACTATTATGTAATGACTATAACATCACGAATAAAAGTTTTTCTCCTTGCGAACCGCATTTAAATATTTTACATCAACTAATAATAATATTAAAGCAAAAGGATAAGACGCTAAAACAATTAATAGGACAACCAAAAATAAGAGTAAAACATGGTTGGATATGGTAGGTACAATATTTAAAACTGTATTTGGAACCTTAGATAGTAATGACACGCTTTATTATGATGAAGCCATTGATTCTCTAAATACAGGCGATAAAGACCTATAAAATATGTTAAAACACCAAACTCAAACAGTGAAAACAAAAATAACAAATTTTAATAATACGATAACTAATCTTGAAAGAAATGAAGAAATATTTGGTAAAAATTTGGCAAATTTAAAGTCATTTACTACAAAAATTAGCGATGTTATATATAATTTAGAATTAAATCAAGAAATAGAAAAACATCTAACCCTATTGAATTTAATCACAACAGAATTACAAAACGAATATACCTACACTTATCATAAACGCATTATTGCTTTCCAAGACTAATATAATACACCCATTTATTATCACACCTCATATATTGAAGAAATAAGTAAATCCTTGCCTTATTTACCGAATTCCGTTTCTTATTATGTCCCACTAAATACAAAAAAAGGTTAATATTTTAATGTCAATGGTAAAAATTGATATTGCATATGTAAATAGAAGAGTAATTTTTGTTACATCAAACCCCCTGTGTAGTTAGTTATGTAAGCTATAATTTATATAAGTTAATACCCTTGCCTATGAAAAGACAAGACGATTTATATGTTTTTATTATGCCTAATTTTAAATGTTTAGCTATCGCTGAGAGTAAAACAAATGATTGAACTCTTGATAATATAGATTCGTGTAAACAAACCGTTTTATATAAAGCGATTTGTAAAACCACAAACATTTATTATAATCTAAATATTCTAAATGAAAGATCTATTTGTGAAACAGAATTACTAATCGAACCTTCTCATATGTCTCCGAATTGTGAAACCAGAATTATGAATACGATTAACGAAATTTGGCATACTACAAATAAAGGAAAGAAATGTATTTTTGTGCTCCCTAAACCAACATTGGTTACAATTAAGAGTAAGAATTCTGAACCAATCGCTGTTAAATCACAGAATACAGGAATATTAATTATAAAGCCAAAATGCAAACTTTACACTAGTTCAACAGTGATTGTTAATGTAGAAGACCGATATTATAATATATCTAACCAAACAGCTTCAAAATCAATAATTCCCCTGTTCAATATAACTGATGATAATTGTTGCAATATAAACCAAACACAAAATGTCAAAATTAATATTTCATTAATAGTACCAAAAATATTTACTCTAGATAAAAATGATTTAATTTTAGAAAGCCATAAGCTAAATGAAATGTACGATAGTACGATAGACCATATCGTAATTTCAATTATTAAAAATAAATATTTTTCCTATGTATTTTTAAGTTTAATAATCATTTACATTTTATATAAACTGTATTAACGAGTGTTACACATCTAGAAGAAATAATTTTAAAGGTGATTCGCGTGTAAGATTTATAAATGACTTGAACATTTGTAAAACAAAATACAAAGGAAAAACAATGGTAAAAATTGAAGAAAACGTAACCGGGTTCACTGATGAACCCCTAACTCTCAGACGAAGCGCAAGACTTCGAACCATTGATGTGCTTCGAACTGAAGTGAGATAATGATGGACGCCATATTATCTCATCTTAACGAGGAAGGTGTTATGTACCTTTTTAACATACTGCTACAACCTTTGAACCTATTGCGCTTCCTTCACTATCTATTATTTGCCCGTCGCACCATTGTATATCTAGGTTAATATTATGATTGTCGCCATATCTCTTGCATTTTCATGTTTACTATTAATTAACTTTATTTATAATACCACACTAGTTATATATAAGTTTCTTTAAAATACATGAAACAATAATCAGACTTACAAAACTATGAAATACCAATTCATCTTCAGCAAGGCAGGTCCGCGACGTGAAGGTGAAGGTGAAGTATCTTCCCGATATTCGGCTACATGCACAGCAAAGGGCAACAACGTACTTCCTCGGAATCCTCGGAGAATGTGAAGTGTAGAATTGTGGTATTTGTGGTAAGATCCAGGTTACCCAGGGATGTTTAGGAATCTTCTTGTTTCTTTCTTCTTCGTGCTATTCGGCTTTTTGAAAATTATTGCAACAACTTCATCAGCCACAAATAATTACTCATAGAATCCAGAGTTCTTTTGTTACGGTCAAAAGTACCACAATATTATCGAAATAATATTTCCATGTAGTATCTACTTAGACCATATCCCACTTATGACACCAATTTATATTGATAAAAACACTTTTACACTTGGTTCAATATTTATATGTAAGTCTTGCAATTATAAATTAAATACTAGACTTTTAACAGAGTTAAATGTCTCTGTGTGAATGTTTCCAAACTGAAATCTGGGATGAATCTGCTCTGAATCTGAGCCTACAATGTATCTTATAGTAAACTTATATTTAACTAGAATGGTATTATAAATAAAGTTAATTAATAGTAGACATGGAAATGCATGAACAATAGACAAGAGATATGGCGACAAACATAATATTTACCTTGATATACAATGGTGCGACGGACGAATAATAGATATTGAACGATGCATAATAGGTACAAAGGTTGTAGCAGTATGATAGAAAGGTACATAACAACTGCATCATGTTGAGAAGACAACGAGTTTTTATGGTTACTATGAGAATGTCAGTAGCATCCTATTCGGCTTGAATTGTCTTTATAATAATAAAAATAAAACGAGACTTGTTCTTCTCATTTCCCAGAAACTTTCTTTGTTGTGCTTGTGGGTGCATGCTCTCAAAAAACAAAACTTCAGCAGAAGTTGTAACTCTTGTACGCCGTGATCTTTAAACATCCTAAATGCTTTTCTTTTCTACCGAATCAGGATATCTGTCGAATTCCACTATTGTATTGGCTCCATAATTACTTTGTACATACCTGACATATTGTTGAAAACTAGTTGAAAAAGATTGAGCACGCCCCCATACAACTTTGTGCAGTAAATGTTCTCCATCAACTCCGTGTGGCTTCCCAGTTTTGTGTTATTTTTTATTTTTTTTTATTTGGTACAATATTTTTTACATTTCAAGTTTTCCAGTAATGTAGGCCTCACTGGGTGGCTTGCCCGTGCTGAGGCCTTCATTTTATAATATGAAAATATAATCTACATAATACATTTAAAGAGAAAAATTATACATTTAAAATTAAAAATACATAATACATAATAATATATTTAAAATTAAAAAATAATACATTGAAAATAATCTTGTGTGTTTGTGAGTGATGTGTGTTTATATTGGTTTTTGTGTGTTACGTGTAGGTTTTATTTTTATTTTATGCTATGAAATTTTGGTAACATTGTCTTTTTTGTTCTTTAATCCATTTTGTAATTTTGTGTGTGAATTTATTTTTATTTTCCTCAATTTTAATTTCAAGTTTTACACTGTTGAAAGCTTTTATTGCATGGTATTGGTAGTGTCTTCGTCCAAAACTTGAATTTACTGTCGGAGTTTTTACGTTAACATACAGTATAAATAGCACGGGACAGCCAAAAAACAACACAAACAGCATAAAAATACACGAATGTTTAAACACCAACATCTGCGATTGCCCTCCTCTAGAAAAAACAGAACAAATAAAGTATCTAGGAATCGTAATTGACCATAACCTTAGATGGATACCTCACATCAAACAAATCACAAATAAACTTCTCAAAACAATATACATTTTCCTAAACATAAGAAACATATATAAAATAAAACAATTGAAAACAATATATTTTGCACTTTGCCAATCAATAATAGAATATGGAATTATTGCTTGGGGAGGAGCAACAAACTCGGCTATCAATTACATAGAAACCGCACAGAAAACGATCTTAAGAGGAAACCGGGTGGTTTTTTTTCCATACAAACGTATTCCTCATTTCCCTCTCTGGATTTTGATACTAGAGAAAATATTTTTTTTACATAATATGAATATTGATCGCAAGCGTGTTGGTACGTTTTGATTTTTTTGATAAGTTACTTTTTATAGGAGTTATAACCCTTCAAAAATTGTTAAAATTGCCTTTTTTTAACGCCATCAACAAACGTTCAGTATACAAATAAGACGATGTATTTTTAAAAAAAGCAAAACGTACAGACATAGAATGTTTTCTTCCAATACATTTGGTAAAAAAAATCTTGGAAATCGGTTCAGTTTTGGAGTAGAAAAATGAGGACTACAAAACCTCGATTTTGACAATTTTATTTAGGTATTATCAGGCTGAGGTGCATGTGTCCCTTTCTCTCAGTATTCGGGGGTGAGGGGGGGCGGAGAGGGTTTTGTTGAATACGTATACAGTCAACGAAGTGATGTGACATTCTCAATAATTATATCGACACACTAGTCCACTAGTGTTGTCATGTCCCGAGTTATCGACGTTTTTTTTAAAATTATTTTTCTGTTTGGTGACTTATCTTGAGTGTGCCAATACTTACCGAGCTTATTTACTAAAGTTATTGTGACAAATTTAATTTGTTTACGTCAAATAAATTAATGGAAAAAAATTGAAAAAAAAAACATCTGTTACAGACAGACCCCGAGATGATTCCGTTCCGTATTGCCGAGTTGGATATGGAACACAAAAATTAATTAAAATATTTTTTGATAACTTTTGAAGGTTGTACTCAACATAATATTATCCCTTTATAGGACACTTTTTTTAAGATACAACTACCGAACCAAAAAAAAAATTTTATATTTGACTTAATATATTGTTCTAGATTTTTTTTCAAAAAAATTATATTTTACAAGAAAATGTGTGATGGTAAGTACATACACCACTGATCGTTTAATGGAATGCTGGTACAGCGTATGTTCAGTGGTACATGCATCTACCACATGTTGTTGAATCGATTATGTTATTATAATATCATATTATACAAATGAATATTGAAATCTATGTATAAGAGGCACCATATTGTTTATTGTGCTACATATTAGGTACATACACATAACTAGTTTAGTTTTTATTTAACTTTTTTAATACGTTATATTATTACAGAAAAATGCACTTTTGAGAATACCTCCTACATCACTTGACATTTTCAATCTTCTTCAATGATCTAATATTTTTTGTTTTTAAACGCTTTATTGTAAAAAAAAATACTGTTTAACATCTACACAATGAAATTAAAACAATTTATGGTCCAGACCTTTCCCTCGCCGGTAAATTTCTTGGTATGCGACCGTCAATTATTTCTGGTAAAAGGCATTGGTGGTAGAAATTTTCTAACAGTGGAACGATTTTTTGCCAGATTTCATCGTCCCTCTCAATTTTATTCATACAGCAAACCTTTTGGACTCCACACAACAAAATAACAATAATTACGACGAGTAATATGTAACTGGCCTTGTACTTGGTAGAAGTAATTATGATTCCGTTTTAATGTTAAAGAATGGTCTTCCAATTTACAGTAATCAATTATCTTTTGTGCAATTCCCTCTTCTGGTGACATATTTGCTATACTATAAGGGCATTTAATTTCAATTATAGAATCCTCACCGATAAGGCCATCCGGACTTGCCGCTAAAAAGTTTTTCGTTTTATCGATAAATAGCCCACAAGCGGATACCTGAAAACTTGTTTGTTTTGAAAATTTCTCCATTGCTAGGCTTTCATTTTCTTTTCCATAATTTGTGGCCATAGTTCCTTTGAATTGTGAGTACAGTAAAGAGTTTAATACTCCCGTAACTGAAGTTTTTTGCCGAAGCTTATATATTTTTCCAAAGTTAGACGCCGTTATCCGCTTACGTCTTTCAATTGCCCACAGATTGTTATTGCTTTGGCCTACCGTATTCCGTTCGAGCTCTTCCTTATTCGTTGAAGATAATTCTTTGAGAAATTCCTCTTTTTTCGTTTCAAATATTTCAGGTGGCATATCTGGTTCTAATTCCAATTGACCATAATTTTCATCGGGCCCTGTAACTTTTTTTCTTTTTTCTGTCGTATTTTCATTATAATTTAGTTTTTTTTTTCGACACATTTGTGTATTCTCCTTCGAACGTCGTTTTCTCTCTATAAAGTGCTTTGTGTATTTGCCGGGACTGTGGCCTTGGATTTTCTTTTGTATTCTTGAATGGGTTGCCAATTCACTATTCCACGAAGCTACTGCTCCAAAACATCTTGCTTGGTAAGATCCTCTTGTAGTAAAATTTACCCTTTTTCCATCTATAAATTTGGCGATAACGTTGTTGAATTGCTCCACAGTGTTATTTGTCACGTCAATAATAAGACTTTCTGCATTTGCTATTAGAGACAATAAGAATTGTTGGATATCAGTCCATATTCCACAATCTCGAAGATCGCTTACTAAATTTGGATCATCAGTATACTTCTCCGGCTTGCAATAGTACGATGCACAATTTTTATGATCACCAAACACATGATTTGCGGTATTTTTTATGTCCATTTTCAAATTTTTTATTTTATCACTTTGTACTGTGTTTTCTTGCTCTTTCCTGTAATTTACTGCTCCAACTACAGCTCTTCTCATGCGTAAAACGTTTGCTTCAACCTTTTTCCTTATATGAACTGGTACAAAGCCTTTAGCGTTGTTGGTTTTTTTCCAAGTGCTTTCATTTTGTTGCAAAAATTGCGGAGTAAGTGATTTTTGCACTCTATTTTTTGTACTATAAGGTTAGGACCATATGGCATTTGTTGCATTATTTTTTTCATGATGCTGGAGTCGCCATCACCAACTAGTTTGTTAAATTTCAATCCATGCATTTCCATGCTTCTCGAGAACCCTTCTGCTATAATGTGGGCTTCCATGGCATTAGCACTGTCACGCCAGTTTATGAAGCACCTATGTGCTCAGAAGCAACTATGTGTAGTTTAGTAGCTCTAGCACATATGCAGCAGTATGAGTTTCGCACTCCCAGAAATAAAACCTTTTTAGTTCGTATCCAACTGTGCACCCTGCGCCAGATGAGGAGCTAAATCCACTTTTGTACGACCTCTTTGCCCAGGAGCCATCTGCAACCAACGTTACCAAAGGATAGCCACCCTCGTCTACGTCACCGTTTAAAATGGCTAGCCTTTTTTCTTCTTCACCAGCTGCGATCATTTCTTCTAAGGCACATTCTTCAATTGTTGGCGCTAAACATTGTTCTATTTTCGTGTAAGTCTTACAATCCATATTTGGCATATTTAAAACCCCACAAATTTCATTCCATTGTGAATACCCATTTCTTGTACACATCACTCCTTCGACGACAGAAGTATTTATAGACATTTTCCGTTTCGGGTCTTCGGAGTGTACGTATTCTATTTTCTTGCACATTTTGCACTCGAAAACATACTGGCTTAGAAGACCATTTCGTCGTTCCTTCACAAATTTTAAATCGGAAAATGTGCAGTTGGTGTGTTCGTGCTTTATATTTGATATCTCCTTTTTTATGTGTGCAGCAACCTGTATACACGCACCCACAAGTCTCATTTACTTGTGCGTGTGCAGAAGATGAGCTCGGAGCAGGCAGTCACATGTATATAACTACGCACAAGTCGCGATGTGACTGAGGTGATGAGCGAACAGCAGGCGCTCTAGTTGCGAGTTGCGACGTGACTTTTTTATGTGAATACCGCACAAGAGTCCGAACTGCTCCCGTATGGAGCCAGTGAGACTGTGGATTCCCCAATTGGCGACTTAATTGGACTAGTATTACAAAACCCTGTAAGCTGATAGCTGATTTGGCCGTAACTAAGTCGCCGCGTGTATCATTATTTCTCCAGACAATTATTTTATATTATATTTAATTAATATTCTTTTTAATAAATATTATTTTTAATATTGTGAAACAACATAAATTAATTAAAATCAATTTACTTGCGCACGCCGTGATTTGAATCCGAGACCTCCGGACTCGAAGTCGAGAGCCTTACCCCTCAACCACGGAGGCAAAATAGATGTATCTACGTACATATTTGTAGTAAGTAATAATAATAATAAAGTTAAGTACAATACAATATTAAATAATGTAGACCTCGCTATTTTATTACGAATATGTACCTAGGCACCTACTTAATTTTTGGAATAAATGAATAACAGTAAATGAAATAATAAGAACTGATCGCGATAATAAGTCGCTATTGGGCGCGGCGCGACGATTCGTGCATGCACCTGCAGCCACGCACACACACGCATTGGGGTTCACCAATACACCGATAGCGCTTTTGCTGTCCCCGTTGAGATGAACGAAATAGAAATAATTTTTACAAATACCTATCGTTAAAATTTCTCGGCGCTCCTGCGCGCTCTTAAAGGTAATACTAAAAATTATTTGGTAGAGGGTTGAACGACGAACTTCTTACCTTTGCGTATGCCTTCCTCTGAGAAAAGAGGTAATGGACAGGAGAGAGTTCACATTGGAAATATTCCTTAATTTCTCTTTCAGACTTTTTGGCAATACACATGCGATAGAATAGCATTAATGGATCTATTGTCAAGTCCCACCCTGCTTTTTGACACTGCTGCAAGAGAAACTACCACACCCTTACGTTTTACGTACAGATCTCTGGTTGATAACTTTAGATATAGCAAATTTCCTCATCTTTTCAGCAAAGTGACCACCAAATTTTTCCACCCATTTATAATTTTAGTAATAAAAAAATATTTTGAAGCGTCTAGATAAAAAAAATTCGATTGGCCATGTTTATTATCCAATTGTTGGATCAAAATATAATAATAAAAAGGGCAAATAAAAAAACGACAAAAATATGTTGTCAGAAGTTTTATTATCCAATTGTTGGATCAAAATATAATAATAAAAAGGGCAAATAAAAAAACGACAAAAATATGTTGTCAGAAGTGGGATTCGAACCCACGCCCTCAGAGAGGACCAGAAGAGCTCGTAATCCCCGTGTACACGGGTAAGGTAAACCTTGAGTCTGGCGCCTTAGACCGCTCGGCCATCCTGACATGCAAGACTGAGGCGCTAATGTCGTTTTTACTATAATATTGTTAGAATGGAATTAAATTCGGTGAGATTTCCCCGAAATCTGCCGGGTTTGTATGAAGTAGAAATCATAATCGTTTTCTCTACCCACTATTCAGAAATATACCAAAAGCATGTCAGAATTTCACGTTATTTATTTAAAAGAACCATTCAAGTGGATAATTTTTCCACAAAGTCTAAAGAAAGACATTATTTACACGTACATTCGAATGAAAAGTTTAGGTAATAAAATAAATTAGGTTTATCCCGGTTTGTAAAACGTAAAAGTCCAGAACTTGATCACATATTGTTTGTTTAATTATTGATTCAACTTAAAATGATTCCACTTCACATGGTCTCATAAATAATATCCTTTTTGTTTCTATCGGAACTAGGTACAGCATAATTAGACAATAGCGCCATCTGAAAATACTTCCCGAAATTTCCAATTCAATTATTTTCCGTTGATGTTAATCATGGATGGTTTCTCTTTAAGGAGGTGGGAATCTCCGCTGTACAGTAAATTAGTTCATACGTTCGCAACCAGGTGCCGCTACCTCGAAATTTATTGTAAATTAAAGGAACTATTTTTATTTAATAACATGAAAGTACGTTAATGTAATTTTCAATAAGTTGTAAGGCTATAAATTTTTTTTTTATATAAGCATTTATTAGATAATTGAAACATTCTTAAATAATTTAAAAGCGAACACATACATATTTCACGATTTGTCCAAATTAAAACAATTTAGAATTATGATACTTATTATTATATAACTAATTATTATCACACAGCGAATGTTTCTTTCTAGTTATGTAACAATCAAATTAATTGCGACTACGGGCGTTCCGTTATTCAAAAAACTAATTTAAAGTGGAATATTATGAACTTATTTCTAGCACGGACCGGTGAAAAATCACGGGCTAGTCTAGTCAGAATTCTCGATAAATCAGTTCCTATTTAGAAAACGGCAATTAAAATAATTTTCTTTTAAAAATATGATTCGTAGGTGGGTTCTACTTTAAGCCTGTGACAGACAAGGCTATACTATCGTGGGTTGGCCTATTTCAGCATATCGCTCGCTATACATTCCCATTGGGATTTCATGGCGAGCCAATAAGAAATGGGCCAAGCCATGATGTGTATAGAGTAATATGTTAGCCCCATAATCGCTTATCGGAATTTTTCAAACAATCAGTTTCAATTTTGATAACGACACTTAAATTCTAAATAAATTTGAGTTCATTTATAGTTTATGTTTGATGATGATTTTAAAAAATTGGATGTTATAAAAAATTACAATAGTAGGATTTTAACGATATATGCCTGCCTTTGACATAATTTATGATTAAAAAAATCAACCAGTATAAAACAGTTTTTTTCTAAAATGGTTTGACTAAGGATTGAACCTTCCTACTCCGGAACTGGAGTCGAAAATTCTACCAACTTCAAGGTAAAGAAGGTACTTCAAGGTGAAAGTACCTTAGGAAAAAAATAATATACATTATTTCAAAATATGAATAATGTAGAGGTGTCTCACCCGTAAAATTAGGTAGGTACCTACTTAATGGAACTGGTGGGTAAGTACCTTGTTGGGCACAGGTGTGGGTTTCACCTTGTAGCCTTAGGTTTCATCACCGCCTTGTGTTTATAATATTATCTTCTATGGCCTGTGGCATTATTATACGCGTTCTTTTGGAATACTGCAAATGTGCGAACGGGATTCCAATGATCTTTGATCACCGAAGGAATAAACAAAAGTGTATTGTGGGCATGTCCGTGTGCCAGATTTCATATTTATTTTTCTTTACTTCTGCAGAAATTGTTAAATTTAACTAGCTGACGAGTACCCGGCCTTGCTGGGGGTTTCCTTAGGAGATAGACATGTACCATCCCGTACTTTTCTGGAGGCCTTTTTACGATATCCAACTCTTTAGTATTTTGATGTATCTCATATGTTTTAGCTAGCAATAAAATATTTTTTAACGATTTGTTCATAAAACATCAACCATTCTCAACTTTATATAAATATAATATGCATGTATTGGTTCCATGATAACTCAGCACAGTGATATAAAGTCACTAGAAACGATGAAAAATAAATTAAACCTAACCTAACCTACTTAACCCAGTTAATAAAGTTTTTGTTTCATCACTTTCCATGACTCAATATAACTTTTTGAAGATGTGATGAATTATCATTTTGATGATTTATCCGGTCACCGCATGTATTGTGCACTAACTTCAGGAAGCGATTTTATATGATGGTAGAAGAAAAAAAGATACATAACTTTTTTCGAAATTCCAACTTTTTTTCCCATACTAAAATATTTTTCCATAAAAGAACATTTCTTTTCCCATACAAACAATTTTGTTTACCTTAAAACTACCTTAAAAATGTTAGAGTATCGAATTTTTTTATCTTTTCTACTTCTAAAACCATGTAGAATCACCCCCCGAAGTTAGTGTACTTTAACCCAGGACACCTGTATTCTATATAAACCTAATTCTCTTCACATTTTAAAACAGAAACAACCATAACCACCACAACATCACAACCACTACAACAGTCACAACCGCAACCACTACAACAATTACCACACCAACCACCACTACAATAACTACCACCTCAACATTCACCACAAAATCTACAAGAACAACATATATCAGAAACACAAGATTTCAGGGCCAAAACATATCCAACAAGCAACCACAAATAAAATATTTGGGCAAAAACGCTTCCAATTCTTTGATACTAAACTCGACAACAAAATCCCACTCGCGTAAAAAAATCACAACAACCTTACAAAATTTAAATCTCAAATAAAAAGCTGAACGCAAAACATAGGGAGATCCATAGACATATGAATATTAGTAGACCTGCCCTAAGTGATTAAAAGCGTATTATCCCCACTCCCCATACCGGTTCCATTGGAGCCGGCTGTGCTCGCGTATGGCCTCAAGTGAAATTTGAAAACGTGACGTCATCATTCTTGTGCGAACTATGGTCGAGGCATCATCGGTTCATTTTACGAAATAACACGGCAAAATGTTGACTTGTACTATGAAAACTTGTAAAAATAGATTTGAAAAAGAGAATAAACCCAATTGTCGTATTACATTCCATATATAAGCATTATTTTACTTTATTTTAAGCATACTCACATCGTATAATATAGATCAGTTTTAGAAACATATACTATCACATCGAGAAACGTCTGGACGCGAAACACAAAGCTGGTTGGTTGCTGGGAAGTAAATTATGAACATTTATAAAAGTGTCTTAACTAAATACTTAAACGAAATATTCGACTCTGAAAATAGAACCGAATTTTTTTGCCGAATTTGGACTTCGCAAATTTGTTCATAACGTGGCGAGTAATTTGCGCTCCCATGTAAAATGTCTATTCATTCAAAAGCAGATTTTACTTTTAAGAAGTAAATGGTGATATTATAATGCGAGATGCCTATTTACTGTCAGATTGATTTATTGACGAATCACAGTCAGCCTTACTCCCTTCGTTCTTCAACAGTTGATTTTACCCCTCGCCATTATCTTCTCGTCTATTAATTCCTATGTCTGTGGGGAGATCAGAAGTAGAAAATATATTCCAAAATAGACTCCAAATACAGACTGAAAAGGAAACCAATCAACAGCACGAAAACACGATGTAATATATTTCTAATTATTTGAGAAAAAAACACTCTACAACATATTTATAGTTTCTTCATAAATATTATTCACACTGCTAATTTTTAATCATATGTTAATGAAATCAATATCTGTAAGGAGGATATCAATATCTATATTAGCAGAGATGTGCTTTATTTCAAATAAATCCATTTCAAATGGAAATGCAAAATGGGTATTTTCCATTTTGCATTTTAAATGCTTTTCTCAATGCATTTTCCATTTTAAATGCTTTTTTGCAACATTCTTCCTACTTTCTCCACTCATCTTTTTTTCATAAGCCCCAAATATCAGTCAGTCCTCAACCTCGTTATGAGAGATAATTTACATTTGTCAAGTTGTTCCCTGGTAGGAGCCCTGGCAATTGAGTGATACCATTACAAAAAATACTGATTCAAATACTGAACATGGCCGACGCTGTAATATTAAATGTTAGATAGCAGTTTCTATGTTTTTACGTTGGCAAGTTTTAGTCCCGCGCAAATTTTTTGTGGTTTCATAATCTGTAGTCGTGGTGTTTTTGCATTTACCATCATGTAATATGTTTGTTCTAGATTTATGTCCATTATTAAATAACAAAATTGTTTAAAAATTCCCTAATTATTTTAATTGTTTGACCTGAGAAACCATTTTGCATTTTCAATGCATTTTGTAAATAGGTATTTTACATTTGAAATGCGTTTCTAAAAACCATTTTGCATTTTGCATTTTCAAATGGAAAAGTTTTGACCCATTTCCATTTTGCATTTCAAATGGTTTTGGGTACACATTTTGCACATCTCTGTATATTAGTTACAAAAAGGGCTAGACAAGCCACACTTAAAAAAAATTATGAACTTATAATATGACCAGTCGGTGGCCGAGTTGACATCGCGCTTGGGTCCCACCCAGGCGTAGCGTGTTCAATTCCTCGACTGGCTAAGTCCTCCATCACAACACAAGCAACATTTTCTACTTACTGTGGTGGTAGTAGGAGATTTTCAAATATTGTCAGGTTATTCGTAACCCGGGAATGTTAGTCTTTCTTTTAAAAATAAAAAAATATATATATATACCCCACCTCTTTCACGTATTTTTACCCTCTGCGCTCCATTCTGCCTCATTCTGTCCCAATTGGGACTCGAATTGTTGTGACTCTTGTGCGACGTTGACTGGTAAAAAAAAGGTCTTTCTAATTTTATGACATTCATAAAATTATTACGTTAATGTTATGCACTTCTAGGGATTATTCGTTCAGTATCCTAGATTGAGTGTGGCCTCATTTGCGAATAGTTTTCAACAGAGTTGATAAAAATGCACCGTGCGTTATTGCCGTATTTGTCAACCACAAACGGTTGACATTTTCTAAGGCATTTATTAAATCAAATGCAATGAATCGTTTCGTAATCAATGATTAATAATTCTGCAGGTGTTTATGAGTGACCACAATAAAATAACAAACAATATTGTTAGCATTTTTGATTACAGAAAGTGTTTTTCTTCTATATTAGTTGTAAGATATCAGTGAAAATAACTGAACTTGAATTGTCATTGCCTAGATGAAAACTGCGAAATTTCATTTCCACACAATCAACAAAATACAGGGTTTTCCAATAAGAGGTGTTATTTTGATATTCAATCGTAAAAGATCAATGGTTTCGTTGCTTGTGTGGTACGTAACGCCGTCTTGTTGAAAATAAACGTTGTCCAGATTAATATCATCCAATTCCGGCCATAAAAAAATCATTAATCATCTCTCGATAGCGCAATCCATTCACCGTAACTGTTGCTCCAGCCACATTTTTTAAAAAGTAAGGTCCAATGACTCCGCCGGACCATAAACCGCAAAAAACAGTCACAAGTTGAGGATAGAGAGGCTTTTCAATAATAACTCTTGTGTTTTCCGAGCCCCAGATGCGACAATTTTGCTTTTTGACGAAGCCACCGAGGTGGAAATGGGCCTCATCACTCAAGATGATGTGCATTTGATTCACTCAAGTGAATTTTAATAATTTCAATGCGTTGTTGAAGCGTGTATCGTTTCGTTTTTATAAATGGCGTAGTTTCTACTTGTGAAATGTCAAAAAATTACAGCTTTAAAAGTAACATCTACCGAAATAGCGGGCTATTTAAAATAACACCCCTTATTGGAAAATCCTGTAGTACACTTTTTCAATTATATATATTTTCTAATATAATTAACAGGTAAGGTATATTACCACTTTTCTTGATTTAAAAAGATTCTTTTTATAATTAATGTTTTGAAAACAGCATGAAAGGCTCTGCATGACAGCACGGCCTCTGTGGTCGAGGGGTAAAACTCTCGACTAGCAAGCTGACTTTCACGGGTTCGAATCTGCGTTATTTCAATATTTATTAATTAAAAATAATATATAGTATAGTTGCGGCACGTTGAAAACATTGAAACGTTTCTTGAAATGGTTTTAGCCGTGCTTTGTGACAAGATCTGAGTGGCCATGTACCCCCCCTCCTTCCTCTACCCCATCTCCTTCATTCCTCACAATCTTTAGCCTCACAACATACCCCAATTGGGGATTCCATAGTCTCACTGGCTCCAGACGGTTGGGAGCAGTGACTCTTGGGCGGTATACATATTTAAAAAAAATCTTCCTTTTGTAAAATGGAATTGTAATCATCTATAATTTTCAAAGTTTTCGTCAAATGGATAAATATCCAAATGGACGAATCAAAATAGATATATGTCTAATTGGATAAATTCCAAATGGATCAATGTCGAAACGGACAAATTCCAAATGGATCAATTTGCAAATGGACAAATTCCAAATGGATCAATGTTCAAATGGACAAATTCCAAATGGATCAATGTGCAAACGGACAAATTCCATATGGATCAATGTTCAAACGGACAAATTCCAAATGGACCAATGTACAAACGGACAAATTCCAAATGGATCAATGTTCAAACGGACAAATTCTAAATGGATCAATGTCCAAATTGAAAAAATACTGTCCAAATGGACTAAAGGTGTTGTGTCGGTAGTACTATGGTTGAGTACTACCGACACAACACCTTTAGTCCGAAAAAATACTGTCCAAATGGACTAAAGGTGTTGTGTCGGTAGTACTATGGTTGAGGCAGAAAGGAATTGAGAGAGAAAGGAGTCAGGGGAGTTGGTTAGGAAGTACTTAGTTTGATAATGCCTTCAGTAGGTGAAACAGTTGTCACGCGTAATAATAATTACACAGCAAAACTTATTTATAAGTAAACCTTTTTTTATGAATGAAATAATAATATTAATAAATTTAAAAAAAAGTTCTAATTAAACTTGACAACACTAAATATCTACCTAGTTACTCGAGTTTGGTCATAAAACATGGCTAAAGCCATTTATAGCAACGTTTCGTTTCTGAAGTTCTGAATCGTTTTATAAAAAAGTTTTTAATTTAATTTAATTAAAATTTATTTGATACCCAAATATGTGTTGCGATATAACTGATTACGAAGGAACAAAGAGGTTTTTTCAACAATTTAAATTGCTTCTATGATAAAATGAAAATCAAATATTTTTCCGCATTCTTGCGTCTAGCGTCAACAAATGAAAACGCGTCGCGGAAAGCACCTTCTTGATGATTAAAAGGTATTTGATTATTGATTAGTGTGTCACAAAAAGTAGTTGTCGAGTCCCAGATATTTCTCATACATTAAAGATCGTGTCACATTCTTGTGAGATGCAAGGAAAAGTTTCAAACGTGATTTGGACACTGAATTCAATAATTTGCTATCGGAATGCCAAGCACTCATTTCGTTGACGATTTTAGCTACGATTTTTTAAAGAAATACATTCTCATCTAGACACGGATAACTTTGCAGTTGGCCATAAGAAGAATTATTAGAGATGCCATTGTTGTTGTTATTCGGGTTTCTATCTATATTGAATTGGGCTGCTTTGTTTTTGTTTTTACGGTGTATGTAAGGGGAATCAAATGGGAATTCTATTGAAAATAGAAACAGAGTGAAATATAATAACAGAGTGAAACGAAATATAGCTTAGAAGCGATCCGACTATTGCTGAACTACGACCAAACAGCACAGACCATCAAAATATCCATCCACTGAAATGATACTTTCAATATCGCCCTGGTGAAAGACAGCCATTGAGAATTGAAACGTTGTTCAACGGGCTTCAGCCGTATTTGGTGACCAGATCTGAATAGTGAAGGACTTCCACACTATCCCCTTCGACCTCTCATTCCCTGCCCCTCTGCCTTCAGCCTTGCAAAATATCCCAATCAGGAAAACCATATTCTCACTGGCTCCAGACGGATTGGTGCAGTTGGAACTATTGTGCGGTAATCATATTAAAAAAAAACGAAGGCGGCACGCCGCTGTGCATTGGTGCAATTTGTGAGATACTAATATTATTCAAGGTACTCTATACAAGTCTCTTTCTTTTACTTTAAGTCTTGTTTCTTTTACCCATGGTAAGAGTTGGACAGATACCTAAAAATACCTAAAAGAGATGTTATGTTGTCCCATCTAAAATAAGGTGAGGTGTCATAATATTGTTGTATGTGATGGGGAGTTAGGGGGGTGGCTAAAGGATTTCAGTGAAAATATCCCCCTTTACAACCACCCCCTCATCGTCAGTCAAAACCCCCAATGTGATTGCTAGCTATAGCTATGCCACAGTGGATTTGTGTTGTTTGAGACCCCAGTACTACAAGAGTAATGTATTTTGTATGAGGTCTCTCATTAAAGATGTACTACGAATGTCCCATATATTATGAGGTCCCATGCTGTATAGATCCTCATACCTCACCTCACCACCTCACGGGTCTGGTAATACGAAGTGTAGTGACGTAGTACCAACACACCAACCATCTCACTACCTTATTTGTAGTATACAAAGAAAATGAGTTGGGGTGAGGTGGCGGGAAATTTTGTGTTTCTGTATGGTACATTTGTGGTGCATCTTGTATGAGGTACTCAACAATACTCATGGTACTTACCTATCCAAACAACATATATCTGTACTTATTTAGTTTTTACCAGAAACATATTTTTTAAACTGGCACACCTCTAACGCTTTAAGCATGTTCGTAAAATCACCCATTCCTTAGCACAAATTTAATGGCTCATCTGCGGGCAAGTACGTAGAATGGAAATTACCCATTGTTCATGCAGAATTTATGACTTTTGTGGGAAATGTATTATGATATTATTTAGCATTATTCTGTAGAGAAAATGAGAAGTTGGTCAACAGCAATGAGAGATTAAAAATGAAAGTGGTCATGAGGGTATTTTAAAACATGTGACGTGTGACGTATAAAATTTATAATTTCAAAAACCATACAAAACGTAGGTAAAATTATTTGGGCATCTCATTCAACAGTACTAATAATAATATACAAATAATATGGGTAGGTAATAGGTTTATTACTATCTAAGATCGACATAGTACCCACATCTATTGAGTGATAAAAGAAATTACATTGTTAACTCCGTAGTTCCACAATGCCAATTCAACGCAACTTTAAAAAGTGATATAAAATCATGAGAAAAATTAACATATAAACCTAACTTACCTAACCTAACCTACGTATTCGATTTAATCTAGTTTTTATTTGATCACTTTTCATTACTTTTTATAAAATATGATTTAAGACTTTTTATAACTTTTTATAGGTGTGTTAAATTGACATTGTGTTGAGTTGTCTGGTTACCATTAACTATTTATTTTAATAATTTGATTAAAATCTGGAGAAACGCATATAAAACATGCATAAATGAACTACAGGTAACACAACACAAAGTAATCAAAAAGCTATTTCACTTTTTTTTTTTTTCTTTTTTTTAAATTTTTTTTTTATTAAATTGAATATAATTACATTTAATACAATATAAGATATGGGTAGTCCCACAAAGCTGTGACAATCAGTTTGTCTGTAGGTTCTACCATAAACCCATAAAAAATATAAATATATATACATATCTACTTTAAACCCAGAATATCCACAAAAAAGTATATATGGAAACAAAACTGTTAACATTAAGAAAACTATTACTAGTTGCGAAGGGGAGTGACCGTTTCCCTTTCTCTAATTTGTCGATATACGAATCTGACAGTATACAGGCAGCTGGCATCACTAGTTCTATTCGCGATGGCAATTTGCTGGCAAACTTAAGTACAAATCCCAAAAGTTAAAAAAAGTTTGGGCTTGTTACGGGACGAAGGACGAAGTTACGGATGGACGATATATTTCAGTGTTGAATGGATAAATCATCACAATGATAATTCATCACATCTTTAAAAAGTTATGCAAAGTCATGTTCATCAATCAAGTGATGAAACATAAACTTTATTAACTGGGTTAAGTAGGTTAGGTTATGTTAAAAAATAAATTTCATTGTTTCTAATGACTTTATATCACTTTTTAAAAGTGTGTTGAATTGTCACTGTGTTGAGTTATCATGAAACCAATTCAGTATATCGCTCGCCATACAATCCCAACGGGAATGTATGGCGAGCGATATGCTGAAATAGGCCAAGCCACGAGAATATAGGGCGCTTATAACGTGGTCTGGTCTCAGGCTTGAAGGTGTTTACAATCCTACATCCCGCATTTTTGAGATTGAAGATATTATGTTACATTTTCAATATATTTTTATAATAATACTAGTGTCAAAGATAATTGGTAAAAAAAATAATAAATGTTTATGAAATGTTTGCATTATTTCAATTTAAGATCCTTCAAACCCCGCGAGATCCTGCAACATTTTTCAGTTCGATCCTCATTCCCGCGGGATTTGAAAGAGGTGCGGGATTTGCAAATCTTCATTCTCACCTGACGTCGACTGACCTGATTGGCGGTTATCAACAAGTTACCAACACAATAATATTATATTCCACGACTGAAATATATTTTTACTTTATTCGTCTGCGATTTAAACGTATTATTCACGACTTTACAAGGCTTAAACAAACACGAAACGTAAATATTATTGTAAGAACAAAGCATAATTATTTTTGTTCTCACCTTGTTTGTCACAGCAAACAGATTATTGTTAACGAATTCAGTCAATAAACTCCTTTCAGACTGTTCCCGCGACTAAAACTCAGCTTTGTTATTCAGTAAACGCTCTTTTGAGAGCATACACGATGATGATAGAATACTAATGGATCTAATAGACTAATTCAATTACAGAACATGTCTGCGCTCGACAATATTGGAGAATGCGAACCGATTGACCTCTACGAATGGGTATATCACCTAGATTCCATCTACAGGTGTCACCCATTTGTGAAATTAGTGTCAAAAGGATGCGTGTAATGTCAATTACTTGTGATTCTGATTCTTACCGTTGTTTAGAAAAACAGTCTTTGAAAAATTCGTACTCCCAAATTGTAAATAATACTCAATAAAAATGTATAGTTATAGCTTTATATTTCGATGTTTTCATTGAATTATTGCAATTTTTATAACATGCCTATTATGTTTTACTAATTATTTCTCATTTCAGGGTTTACACTTCTCTTCCTTAAGGCGATGCCATACGTAGTAATGCAAAATCATGTGTTTTTGGTTTGAAAATTTGGTCGCCTAGAAATATTTCAGATGCTTTAATTAAATACTGCGAGTAGAATACATCTTGGCCTTTGAAATAATCGAGTATTTTTTAGATAAGTCTTTTTATAAGCCCAGAAAAAAATAGTGTAAAGGCCTATGAAAACTGCTTTAAAGTTCAAAATCTCCTACTTACGAACCCATTTTCTGTTATGATTTTATTGTAAAATGTGGCAAATTATGTTATTTATAAAATGATCGAAATTTTTTTAAATATTTATGCCTGAACATCCACAAAATAAAATAAAAGGCACTTTTGGCCATGTTTTTTTCTTGCATAAATCAAAACAGGCGGATGGTGTTAAGCAGGAGTTTAAACCTTATCGCCATCTACGTAAGGGTTGTTATTGATAGCGGCTCAATTTAAAATATTACACGACGTAGTGCACCGCCTTAAGTAGCATTTGCTTGTGAATTGTGGATGGAAGACGAGTGTACGTAATGTAGGGTAAATTATAGGGAGTTTACATCTTCCGAAAATAACTACAATAATATTTTTACCCACATTCTTGTGAGGCTGGTATCATTACCTCGCGCGGTAAATAATATTATTCTGTCTCCAGCAGTCTTGCCGTCGGGTTGACCCAAAACCTCCTCTAGCGTACGGGATTTATTTGTTCCTAAAATTATTATAACTTAGTTTTGATAAAATAAAAAAACTAAATTAAAATTATCCAAATATACGTTATTTCACAATGAAGGTAATCACGCAACCTCGGATTGCGCGGATTTGGAGAACCGCAGAATCATTTAGCCAACAATCCATTTAAACTGGCGATGATAAGCAATTCTCCAAAGCAGAAAACACACAAAACAGTATTAAAAATGGCTAGACTACCATTCACTTACACTAAATGCTAATAAAACCAAATTCATCACATTCAAAATAAAAAATACAAAAACTCTGAAGAAAACCTTAACTTAACATCATGCCAATTAAACAACTATATTCTAAAACTATACTCATTTACATTCATAAGTACAAAGCCCAAGAAATAACAAAAAACACGTACAATAGAAACATTAGATCTCATGGTCAAAAATTTATCCAACAAATAACTTTTAATACAACTTTTGAGCAAAAAAGCTTCTTATTTCATAGTGTTAAACTCTACACTAAAATACCACTCTCACTCAAAAACCTCAACATTATAACATTTAAATCTCAATCGGAAATAGAAAATAAACTGATATCAAACACAGACTAAAACCGAATCCACTAAACTGAACTATACAAAAATACACTATCTTACTTATGTTAAAATTATTTAAAAAAAAATCATATTACATGATATAAATGTTTATAATTAAATTCATATGTTACTTTGTTGTAGTATTAATTTCTTATAATTAAATTATAATATGTAAATGAAATCCTCAGCACGGGAGATCCCAGTGAGGATATCATTATCTCTATATGTTACTAAGAAAAGAAGACAATAAATCATTATTATCATTATCATTATCATTTGCGGTTGCTTCGTTCCTTTCCCATAAGTTGAGGAGCAGTTCGGCTGTCGTATGTATACTAACATTTCGTGGTGGAATTCCATTATAATGATAGATTAAAATCATTTTAAACTTTTTTGATCTTATTTTATTGTAGCCATCTTCAAACTGGTACATTTATTTCCTAAACAATGGTTATGTTTATAACATTTCGGGGTGAGGGCGGGGTTCACAGGGATGGTATACAATGTTTTTATTACAATTATGTGGAGTTCCCATAGTCGTTGCTATTTGGTGTTTACCAGTCCGAAGACTGCTTTAAAAAGGTAAAACTGGTAACGGTCAAATAATAAAATAAGTTTAAAATTGTTACAATATATTATTATATTAAATGTTGTTATCGATTGGCAGATAAGATGATATACAATTTTCGTAAGTTTTTTCATCATTAGATGACAACGAGAGTTCTATTTGAGATGTATATCACGTCATGTACTCTCGGGTCTATCAAGAGAAGGACATTTACAGTATGCATCGCTAATATTAGAACAGTCGTGTACTTTGAGTTTTAGATGTACGAGTAGTTAGGTTGGTCAGCAGTAATATATGTATTTAGTATTAAGGAATTGATATCTAATTGATTTATCAATATTTTGTCTATATAATGGTATTGTGCAAAATGAATATTTTTGGCATACAAAACAAAATATAATAAATATACATATTACGTATTTAAAAGTCTAATAAGTTTTTCCGTGAACGAGTACATTTGTTTTCTTTTATAATTCGAATAATTGATTTTTCATATACAAATCTTTAAATAATATTCAAAGTTATCCCTGTTCCTGTGTTGTAATATATGTAAAATAATTATCTGTTTTTCTTTTCTTTAATGTACATTTAATTAACATAAAATCATTTAATAATATACGCATATTTGCCGCATGTTCCTGGGTGGAAAACCACCTTTCAGAATACAAAAGTTGTTAGAAATGGCTGTTGCCTTGTTTGATGACCATATCTGAATAGCCAGGCACTTTCCTCCCCCATCTCCTTCCCCTTCCCGCTCCATTCAGCCTCCACAAGATGCCTAAATTGGGAAATCCATAGTCCCACTGGCTTCGGACAGAAGGGACCGTTGTGGAATATTCACATGAAAAAAATCAGTTGTATATTTTTTTAACTAACTAACCATCACGCCGTTTCCTCGCAGGGGTAGGCAGAGAGGACGGACCGCCAAACAACTCGGTCTTGGCACACACTCCTTGCCTCATTCACATTCATACATCGTCTCATACTCTTGACATGGTCCGACTCGTGCATCTGATTCACTTGATCGTGCTATGTCTTCCTCGGGCGTCCACGACATCTGCTACCATTCGAATTTGCATCATACATCCTCCTTACACTCCTATCTTCGCTCATTCGCTCTACATGCCCAAACCATCTAAGCTTCCCTTTCTTAATCTTACTCATTACGCATTAGCCTTGCACTCTTTGCGGATCTCTACATTTCTAACATGATCATACATGGTTTTACCACACATACGCCTCAGGGATCTCATTTCAACAGCATTAAATCTACTTTCATCCTTTCTCTGCCAGTTCCATGCCTCACATCCATACATCAAGGTAGGTACCAGTACTCCATTGTGGACTGCTAACTTCGCTTCTTTGGACAATTTTTTGTTGGCGCTAACTGTTCTCAGTCCTCCATTAATAGAGTTACCTGCATTTACCCTTTTTAAAAATGTTCATAATTACAATCTTATACATTCATAGACATAGAAAATTTAATATATTCATATACACTGTATAAATAATCCCAAGAAGTATAATGTATACCAATTAGAAGTAAATACTATGTCGTTAGTTTGCAAGACTTATCGACTCCTGGGCCTCAACAGACAGACATATAGACTCACACAAATTTGTTCACGGAAATTTCGATATTTAAATATTTTTATATTTCAAATTTCGCAAGAGTCTTAAAATCTGAAAAATCTTACTTTGGTCACACTGACACGCACACACTATTTTTTATCGGCTTATGTCTTCAGTGGCATGAAAGCATTTTTAATAAGAATTTTTTTGCAAAGCTAGGTAGATACCATACACTTTCAAAAAATATTTCTATTCGCGTAATTTCACGAACAAGCACATTTAATTGATTGAAACAAAGTGGCCGACGCACAGTGGGAAAACATCGTGTTTCAATGACCACTATTCTTTTTTATTATCTTTGCATTTCACACGCTTAAATCATCAAATACCTACTTAACAATGAAGTTATTCAGCTGATTGTGTTTCCCTTTTCATGTTCGTCAATCATCAATTAAATAAGTAGGTAGGTACTAGTATAATTTCACTTTTAAGAAAAATTTTTAATTTAAACAAAATCCGAATGGAATATGTTTGATATTTCTGTCACATTACAAATATTTTCAAACAGTTGGCGCTGGCCTCATTTATGAAGCCTTTTCAGTAATGATTTTTTAGATAAACGAACAAATTTTTAGCTGCCAACGTCATTTATATCATGTATAATTATAGAGTTTTGAAATATCAGTTTAACTGTCAATTTAAAAAAAATACTCCATTTTGTTTGTTCATTATATTTATTACTACAATTTTTGTTCTAAATGATGAAAATTTCTTTGCGTTTTGCATAATGGCATTTTAGATTTACTGCTATATTGGGATGGCGGAATATTAGTCAATAGCTATAGTACCTAATCATGAAGAGTCACTGGACAACCCTGCAAGCTCTTAATGTTGTCTGTATTTCAAGTTGTTGCACGTTCCTTACAATTTCTTCAATAAAATTAATTTATTTCTTGGATAATTTGTATAGAGCCGCAAACATTTGCAGAGTGTTTACAAAAAAAAATACTGGTGGGACCTAAATATTTAAAATTTCCACGAAAACAAAACAATTTGTAATTTGAAGCAATTGCTACGGTTGTTTCTAATCATATTTTGCCAAAACAGAAGCTGTAATTATTAATGCCATGTTTTTGGTATTATCCTCGTTTATTTGAGATGAATGGCTGTATGTTCTTTTATGTTAATACCAACACTGTGTATCAGGGTGGCACCACGAAACTCCACTATTATATTTTTCATTAAATCCCATATATACTAATCTTGATATGTTTTCGGTAACTTAAGAGTTTTTCATTGTTTAAAAAAACATTAAGTTATTTAACAGTATTTTTTAGATAAGTCTTTTTATAAGCCCAGACAAAAATAATGTAAAGGCCTAGGCCTGTGACGAGCTAAAACTTCTGTTCTGCCAAGTGGCATGTGGTGCGGCTCATGACAGTAGTTGTTTGGTACCACATGCTATATTGTTACAAAAAACCTATAGCATTCAGGGTATGAATTATCTTTAAAATTATTCATATTTTCGTACGCTGTTACTGCAAAGGCCCCACTGCTTCTCTACTGGAGACTTTGGTAGTGCGTCTCACGGAGCAAATGTTAATGGTGCACAAATTGTGAAGATTTCTATATATTTTTCTGGTGTGGGGCTCATACAACAGAAGTGTCTGATTCTAGTTTGACCTTATAATGTAATGTAATATAAGTAATGGCTTGGATTTATCGAGTTTGCTTAACTTTTAACCTATTAATAATGAATCTATTAAACCCCGAATTAACCGACAAAAGTCGTAACGCAACATTTAACCGATCGGAACTTAAAGACAAATTGACTACACATCCCTACTTATGCGAAATAAGCGGTTAAGTAAAGGGTCTATTAACCGTATTGTAAAGCAATGTGCACTGTAAAAGTTTTCTACAATCTTCTAACAAATTATTTTAATTTTAGTAGTATTTCAAGTACAAGTTCATTGGGATTGTTTTTCTAGAATATCATGGATAAACACCTATGTTGACATATACACATTCTCTAATACGCCGCTGTAGCGTTGGCATAGCTATACGGTGAAGAGGGCTCTATAATTCTTGTGATAATCTTTACCCATAATAATATTCATGCAACATTTATTTAAACTGGCACCACTTTCTTCACCACCTCAAAAACATGATAATGTTTGCATTTCGCGTGTTTTTGCTAACTTCACGTTTCTTCAGATGACATTTGTAATGTCATTAACCCGGTCTGTTTTGAATTGCTTCGAAATCCGGCCAATTCGATTATGCGTTCTTCCGAATTTGCTTTAGTAAATCGATATTTCGAATTAAAATCTGACAGTGCTGCAAACGGGTATTACTGCTTTTTTGCATTTTCATTGCGCGACCGCTTGATATTTGTCAAGTCAACAACCAGGTTGTCAATAAATCGGCGATCTTCATCTTACTACGACCGTTCTTTTGTTCCGGTGTCGGGCGGTTAAAAAATCCTTCAACTACTAATACTGTCGTATTACCGTTGGTGTACGCAGAACGCATGCGCGTGGTTATGAGTAACGTTTTCGACTAACCCGTTCTTAATCCTCCGTGTTATCTATTAGGAGCAAGACGGTTAAAGTTTCGCGGTACCACCCTGAAAAAAAATGTAGGTATCTATAAAGTACTTGAACAGGTGCGGTAGGTACTATATACTTGACTGTGCTGCTTGTGCAAAGTACTTGGTATTATGTAGTCCACCACGATTGTTCATAGTTGGTTCTTGGTTGATTATAGGTTCACAGTTTCCGTCGTTTCCGCAATCCTTAGCCAACCCATGAATAATTGAATCATTCCGTAGTTACCTGACAATGCTGGTTGGCCGAATGGACCGAGGTATTTATATTAAGTATTTCAATGCCCTTGATTGATTGAAATTCCGTGTAATTAAGGCCTGTTAATTTGTTGAGTACGCCAACATGGTGATACTTCAAACAACAGGCTAATTAATAGTTACTTTTGGAAATATAAATAAATCAACGAATTCTTTATATAGGTTTAAATTTGTGACCAAGTTAAAGGTAAATTAACCACATAATACAACATTTGGTTTAATAAAATTGAGCCAATAGACATATATGAGCCTTAGTTTATTTATTTCAATTTAAAAATATACATAAGAATATGTAGTTTTTTGAGACACAAAAAGGACATTTATAAAACATAGCTTATGCAAAAATTATTAGTTTTCAAATATAAACGCCCCTAGACTAATGCATTCATATTTTTTCATTCACAAAAACAAACACATGTTTATTTTCACCCCAATATAAGGTTGAATACGTCAAATATAATTTTTTTATGCGTCTATAATTATTTTATTAAAGTTTTAAATCCCAATCTGCCATATTACTTGATATGGTGACCGGATAAATCATCACAATGACAATTCATCTTTAAAAAGTTATAGAAAGTCATGGATAGTGATGAAACAAAAACTTTATTAACTGGGTTAAGTAGGTTAGATTAGGTTAAAAAAAAATTTTTTCATCGTTTTTAATGACTTTAGATCACTTTTTAAAAGTGTGTTGAATTTTCACTGTGTTGAGTTATCATGGAACCACTTGATATATATTGAAGACAAAAATAAGATAAAAAAAACTTCCAGAAGTCTCCAGCTATACGCCTTAGTTGAAATGCACTAATTACAAGTCTTAGTTGCAAGTTACTTTAGGTAGTGGTGTATGGTGTCGCGATTGTCTTGGTGAAATAACATCATTCAAAATCGAAACTTTTGCTTAAAATTGGCTAGATCTGAAATGCCAGGTTTTTCCCAACCTTCCTCTAACGATAATTTTCCCTTTTCCACTCACGCCTCAATTTTATTTATTTGATTTTATTAATTAACATACCCAGATTGAGGGTGCCAAACTCTCACTATATTCGGACAGTAGGGACTCTTGTGAGATATTTACACAAAACTCAAATATTTTATCTTGTTAGAACAATATTAAAAGTAAAAATTGAAATTTTTATCGTAAACAATATTTATATTAATAATAATAATAATATTGGACAGTTTGTATACCGCCGCTTTTGTGATATATCACATCAGGGGCGCTTTACAATTGATGCAGGTATTACAAAAATATAAATATTACAAAAATAAAGTGAAGTTAAGTTAAGTAAAATGAAGAACAGGAATAGGCGAGACTCTGCAGCAAGAATCCTAGGTGGTGAAGAGACTGGACCAGCTGCTGCAGCGAGAGAGTCCACCGCGTCCACCAACAGTGCCAGCACGAGGTTCATCATCCGTCCAGGTATGTGTCTGCTGCTAATAAAGCGCTGATATACTATCCTCTCATATATACCAGACCTTGGCAGCACCAATAGTCATATATAGAGTGAAGTTAAGTTAAGTAAAATGAAGAATAGGAACAGGTGACACGAAGATAGAAGATGGAGACTCTGCAGCAAGAATCCTAGGTGGTGAAGAGACTGGACCAGCTGATGCAGCGAGAGAGTCCATCGCGTCCACCAACAGTGCCAGCACGAGGTTCATCATCCGTCCAGGTATGTGTCTGCTGCTAATGAAGCACTGACACAATATCCTCACATATATACCAGACCTTGGCAGCACCGCTGTGACGTTCGACGAGGATAGAAAATGGAGACTTTGCAGCAAGAAGTCTAGGTGGTGAAGAAACTGGACAAGCTACTGCAGCGAGAGTCCACCGCGTCCCCCAACAGTGCCAGCACGAGCTTCGTCATCCGTCCAGGTATGTGTCTGCTGCTAATTAAGCGCTGTCACAGTATCCTCACACAGATACCAGACCTTGGCAGCACCGCTGTGACGTTCGACGAGGATAGAAAATGGAGACTTTGCAGCAAGAAGTCTAGGTGGTGAAGAAACTGGACAAGCTACTGCAGCGAGAGAGTCCACCGCGTCCCCCAACAGTGCCAGCACGAGGTTCGTCATCCGTCCAGGTATGTGTCTGCTGCTAATTAAGCGCTGTCACAGTATCCTCACACAGATACCAGACCTTGGCAGCACCGCTGTGACGTTCGACGAGGATAGAAAATGGAGACTTTGCAGCAAGAAGTCTAGGTGGTGAAGAAACTGGACAAGCTACTGCAGCGAGAGAGTCCACCGCGTCCCCCAACAGTGCCAGCACGAGGTTGGTTATCCGTCCAGGTATGTGTCTGCTGCTAATTAAGCGCTGTCACAGTATCCTCACACAGATGCCAGACCTTGGCAGCACCGCTGTGACGTTCGACGAGGATAGAAAATGGAGACTTTGCAGCAAGAAGTCTAGGTGGTGAAGAAACTGGACAAGCTACTGCAGCGAGAGAGTCCACCGCGTCCCCCAACAGTGCCAGCACGAGGTTCGTCATCCGTCCAGGTATGTGTCTGCTGCTAATTAAGCGCTGTCACAGTATCCTCACACAGATACCAGACCTTGGCAGCACCGCTGTGACGTTCGACAAAGATATATTGTTTATATTTACAGCACGTATATTTATAACTGTTTAGAATAAAATATCCCACTTATAAGAAACAACATAAAGGGATAACTTTTATCTACCTAATTTCAACTTCTAAGAACCAATCTCCCAACTAAATATCACAACCCACGGGAATTCAATTATTGTGCAAGATACAATGGACAACGGTCGTTAATATGCACCCTGTGTCTAACTTAAAGGATGCTGGTATATTTTTTTATTGGTAGGGTTGTCTGTGGTCTTAAATAAACACCTTTAAAATTCACCACACTATTTGTAAATAAAAATAAAAACATGAAATGGAGGAGCGTTTTATAGCATACTAACGTGTAAAGAAAAGGTTATCAGATTAAAATATCTCAGTAGTGAACAACAGGTGGAGTTTTTAAGACATTAATTTATTTTTATGAAACTATACAGGTAATAAGAATAATGTTATAATTAATACTTGTCATATTTTATAATTACGCACTCTCTCTTTAAATACATCTATTGGAATTAAATTTTTGTTTTCGGTAATGAATGAATGCGAACCTTGGGGGCGGAAATTAACCCACTTTCCGATATCCGATCGAGCTGAAACTCGGTAAAGGGACTCGTTGTCGATGACAATGCATTCAATCAACTTTTGGTGGCATTCATATATACACACGCGGACATATTCACATTTGCCTGAAATCGTATGTTGCAGTTAATATACGAAATAAATTTCGGTACTTCTGGATCGGAATTTGGCGAGGTTGGTATAATTGGTAGAAATAACATATACGCATAATGGTGGGTAACATATAAATGTGTTTAATGTTACAATAAAAACTTACAAACGATGAGCTCTGGCGTCATGATATTTTTAGATCTGTGTAAGTATTTTCATCTGGCAAAATTGTTTCCATGAGAAGCTATGGTGCTTTGAAATATTCACTTAACTGTCGAAATATATTCAATGATAATTTTTTTCTTTCTTGTTACAAAAATGTAAGATGGTGACCGGATAAATCATCAAAATGATAAATCATCACATCTTTAAAAACTTATATAAAGTCATGGAAATAAATGAAACAAAAACTTTATTAACTGGGTTAAGTAGGTTAGGTTAGGTTAGGTTAAAAAAAAAAAATTTCATCGTTTTTAATGAATTTATATCGCTTTTTAAAAGTTTGTTGAATAGTCACTGGGTTGAGTCAGCATGGAACCATGTAAGACATGGGCGAAGCCGGGTATAAAACTATACATTGATCTTTGGACAAGCTATATTTGAACTGCTTTTAACCTATTCGTAAAAGTACATACTTACAATGAACATGATTACAATAACCACCAATAGGCAAAACGCGTTTTTAGATTACAAATACCATGATAGTCGGCACTACTACATTCACAATCACAATATCGACTTCATCACCAGTCAGCAGTCAGGTATGTGATGGAGTCCGGTTAGCATAGAAAACTATTGGCTTGACTCTTGGCCGCCTATTGAATGTGTATTATCAAATTTGTACGTCGAAGTTCAGTTTTTAGTAGTTGAGCCAATGATGAAAAACAAAAACCCCTCAAATATGGGGAAAAATTTACCTAGTTTGTTATCATTGAAGAACTGTTCAAGAACTAAGATAACCATTTAACAATGAATACTAAATAATACCAATACATAGTAATAATAAATCAATCTGACGAAAGATAGTCAGATATCTATGTAATGTAATTCAGATTCCTACCCATTCCTCATACCTTTTCCTTCCAGAGCTTACTCTGCTTTCTTTCCTTAAAAAAGACCAAAACACAGCATCCCAAAAAATGACATAGGCCCTGAGGGAAAGTATTTTCCCGTGTGGGGTTAATGTAAAAAATAGGTAAATTAGTTTAAGGGGGTATTTCACCAACTTCTTGATAGCTGTCAAATTCTCATAAGATTTTACTTCTTTATTTGAAACAAGAGTCCCAACTGCTCCCAACAGCCTGGAGCATGTGAGACTATGGCATCCCCAATTGGGGTATGGTGCGAGGCTGAAGGTAGTGGGGAGGGGAAGTAGTTGGGAATATTAGTGTCATATACATGTCAGCGCTATATTGGCGGCAGACACATGCCTGAACGGATGACGAACGTCGTGCTGGCACAGTTGGTCTAAATAACAAATGTAGATCCTAGGAAATAAATTGTACAGCGCCCTTGAGGTGATTTTTCACAAAAACGGCGCTCTACAAATTATCCAATCATTATTATTATTATTAGGGCGGGGTAGTACCTGGCTATATAGATTTGGTCACCAAGCATCACCATTTCAAGCAATGTTTCAATTCTTATACTAGGGTGATACTGAGAGTATCTTCCACTCCGAAACGTGCCGCAAACATGCAATACATTATTTTAAAAAAGTAAATTGTAAAATAAATAAAAAAACAATCAAATTTTTTTTACTTGCGCACGCAAGGGTTTGAACGCGTGAACTCCGGATTGTTAATCGAGAGCCTTATCCCCCGACCACGGAGGGTGTCGACATAATGAATAATGCCATATCACGAAAGCAATAATTATTGTGACACATCATTTTGTATTCAAGGATACAAATCCCTCATAATAAATACAATCATAAACATATTATATTCAACATTTGAATATTCCCTGAATCTTGAGGAATGTCCTTTTAATTACATCTCCTTGCTAGGCCGAGGCGCAAATCAGTGCCTAAAAATAAAAGGCAAAAAAATAATGTTTACAGTTTTTCAACGTCCATTCTTGCTTAGTACATCAACTCAAAATGTTATTGGCGTGAATCACGTCTGGTCCCGGCTTCCATCGAAGCCTTCTAATGCTATTAAAGCCTTCATAAAAATGTACTAGACGTTCGCCTTTCACTGCAAAAGGTTTGCTGGTGCGCTGGCTACCTTTGTATAAAATGCAGTTATTTTACCTGTGGATTTAATGTGCAGCGTCGACGTTGTGCGGAATAGAAGGTACAGTGGCGTGCAAATGCAAACTGCAATGCATTCATTATTCTAGACTTTTCTAAGATTAGACTGTTGATCCAAAACTTAATTTGTGTTTTAAATAATGCAGATCATATTGGAAAACAATTAATTTAAGATAATAGATTCGTTCCAATCTTTGAATGTTATCAGTACAATGTGCAAAAATACATTACAGCGTTTGTGCCGCGTTTTCTATAGGTAAAAACACACGTCAGTCTCATCTTTGCATTGGGTGCCTTCGCCGAGATTTTCTTGTATTTGTTTAGATTTAGGATATAAATTCATAAATAATTCATAACATAAAATAATATAGGAATTATCAAACTTCAAACAAAACCTACCAAGTCGATTAAAGTCGATTGTCCCGTCAATCGAACACATCCAATTATCTCTAATGTTTATTTGTCCTTTTTTGTTCTATTATTGTAGAATGATGAATTTTTTTATTTTTTAAGGTTTTATGGGATGTATGGGATTTCACATACCTCTCCACATTCCGGATCAAACAATAAGGACGCGTTGTTTCACAGAATTTGAACAATTCCTCAAATTTCAAAGTTGATTTTCAAGCTTTGTGAAGGTTCTATTCAAATTATTTCATCATTTCAGTTTTGTGAAACAACTGGCCAATCATGATATAACAACAGAACTTGAATAGAACCTTCACAGAACTTGAAAATCAACTTTGAAATTTGATGAATTGTTCAAATTCTGCGAAACAATCCGTCCTTATTATTATTAAAATTCATGATTCGTTTCAGACATACTTTTCTGTTAATCTGATTCATGATAACGAACCATTGATGAATTTGTATGCAACGAACGTTTGTTAATTTATAAGAAAGATATAACCGATTATGAACGAGTCAGCGTTATAGAATATTTAATGAAAGCGTACGACGTACGTCTTTACCACCATACCTTATGGGCTGTAACCACTTTTTAAAATGTGAATACCGCAGAAGAGTGCCAACTGCTCCCAGCCGTCTGGAGCTAGTGAGACTATGGAAACCCAAATAGGAATATGTTGTAAGGCTGAAGGAAGAAGTAATATAAGTTTTTTCTTTCATAATTTCATAATTTTTTTAAACTTATATTTCTTGAGGGAGTTGATGAATGAATAAAGAGTAAGTATTTGTAATGGTGTTGAACAACTATTGTATTAAGTTTAGGTAGTTTTTAAATTACTTATAAATGAATATGAACATTAAAAACAAACCTAAAGACAACCTTAAATTAGAATCCATAATACAAGTTGCAATCAAGAAATATGCTTCCTGTGCAACGAACTCTACCTCTTTCTTACCTACATATTTTATAGACTTAAGGAAATCTAAACATTGAAAAATTGAAAATGATCTACTTTTCCCTGGTGCAATCTTCAATCACTTATGGCATAATAGGATGGGGTGGTGCATAATTAAAGTCATCTATAACAAAAAGAAAACAAAGAATCAAAATGATGTAATATTCGTAAATTATTTATATTAAAAACTATGGAATATGTATTTAAAAAAAAAAATTTTCAAAATAAACGAAAATGAGCAAAAGAACAAATGATATATTTTACACCCCCTAACCCAATACTAAATTAACGCAGACACATAGCAGTTTCATTGGTCCTCGTACATTTAAGCTTCTACCACTACAAACTCAAATGATAAATAAAATGATAAAATGTGTAAAAGAGGTAAAATTATGGCTGAATGACGCAGATATTGAAAAGCTTTTTCTATAAATTTATCTATCCTTCTACAACTCACTTGCTGTAACTTTCTAAAATGTAGTACATTATGTTTTCTCTTTACTTTTTATAACTAAAAAAAACAGAAACTATTTCACTTATTCTACTAAAGTATTTTATACTTTAGCTTAAAAACTTTATCGCTTTTACATTACCCACACTCAGGCAGTGCCTTAGTGGGTTTTCATTTCTTGTTTATACTATTTGTTAATATATATTATGTAATTATAAACTATTTGTTTTTATGTATTATAAGTGTAAAGAAATGAGAATAAATAAAGTAATAAAAAAATGAAATATAAATACTTGATATTTATTTTCATCACGCCACTGGCAAAGGCCCCACAAAAAGGTAGGAAAGCCAATCGCCTCACGAATGGCATTCTTCGTGCCGCCTCCAGTTTCTCAGCGGACAGCGCTGCGTTTGAACGCCGCGCATTCACCATCAGAGTGAAGTCACTACGAACGTCCATTCTATTGACATACGAAGAACTATTCAAAGAAACGCTGTATCCCATTTGACAGCAGTTTAAGTATTACTACAGCAACATCCTCTTTAAAAACTTTTGGTGTTAATCCTTCATAGTTGAATTAAACTTTTCGCGTTATTCAATATGGTATAAGTAGTGTCTTGTTTCTAGTGTTTAGAGACATATTACAACAGTGTACGTCTTGGATAAACGTCCTTCACAATAGCGAACAGCAAACACCAAACTTCGTGAATCAAAAACGTTATTATTTGTAAAAGTAAAGTTTCGTGTAGACTTACATTCATAAATTGTTTTCTGACGTGGGGTTTTGCCAAAACACGGTTGAAATACTTTGAAACAGTTTTTGTGAGAAATTTAAGTGAGTTGTGTTTTTAACATTTGGAAAATACGTACGAGTATTCAAGGTATGTTAATTCAACGTTTTTATTATTATTGTTTTTTAATTTTTATTTATATTTTTGTTTTTATTATTGACCAGCTGACGTGTACCCATTCTGGGAGTTATCTTTAGGAGATACTTTTCTTTTAGATATAAAATTCCGTAGTACATTATGTTGAGATAGGTATTTCATAAAGTTAACCAGCGTTAGCAATACATATAAGAGAAATTTAGATACGGTTCGAAAATATTTTTTTTCGACTTGTTTAATAAACATCGACTTTCCTCTAGTTTCTATAAAGATAATATGCAAGTATTACATATACATATATATGTAAACTTTACGGAAGAAATTTTCTAAATGATAATGAAAACCCTATCAAAGCGGCTGGGTGGTTAAGAAGAATTAAGCGCACAAACAGACAGACACGGATAGGGACATTATTTTATACTATTTAGAGATTGCGCTAAATATTTGCTTCAGGTATTTAGATGTAGTTGCAAAAGTTTTTTTTCGGTTTTTAAAAGACAAACGTTTTGTTATGGAATTCTTTGACTTCGAATTACTGACATGATCGCTACGATTCGTAGAAACGACGTAAAAATAAGATAAAGAATGAAAGCGAACGGTTTAACGAGTAGTCAGTATTTATAAAAAGGGTGCAATAACAATACATAGATAATTATAAGAAAATTGACGCAATGGTCAAAGGTGTTAGTGAGTGTTATTTACTTTTAAGTGATAAACACGCAAGAATTCCAAACACGGAACTAGTGGAAAAGCCACCCCTTTTGAAGAATGTGTGGGGGGGGGGGATCAGAAAGTTTGACAGTACCAGGCTATTCAGATCTAGTCACAACATTCTAAATCTATTTCCAACGATTGGTGACCTTTTACCAGGGCTACACTGAGGGTACTTTCCGAATTAGATGTAAATTATTTTATATGTATACCTATTAGATTCTCCATGTGACAAAATGGTTTTGAACCCGCGATCTCTTAGTCCAGATTAAATTATCATACCACTCTTACACGGAGGTTACGGATTAAGGTAACCGGACAACTCAATACACTTAAAAAGTAGAGCCACACGGTTATTAATTAAATAGTCGCACATTTCAGAACACCTTCGTAACCTTCACTGGCTCAAGTGCCCTGAAAGAATCCAGTACAAACTGTGCTGGATGGTGTTTAAATCCATCAATGAAATGGCCCCACCCTACATCTCTGAACTATGCGTCCCGGAAAACACTGCTCTGAGGCAGTCAACTCTTAGATCAGCAACATCATCAGCTGTAGGCAGACTGATAGAACCTAAGCGCAAGACAAATACTAAGTTTGGTGATCGCGCTTTCGGAGTATCTGGGCCGAAGGTTTGGAATAAATTCCTCCCGAAACTACTTAAGATCCATAACAAGTCCAACAGAATTCAGGTCTAAACTAAAAACTTACCTTTTAAGCTCTCATACCTATAAATTAAATATACTTGAGTAGCATTCTTGTATTGCCTATAATACATCTTAATCAGACTTTTCTTATTTACATTAATCGGGATCTGTCTTATACCGAGGGACGTATCACATTTATTTATTTATTGACGCCCTATTGGGCTTTTAAATACATAACAATTACAAATTTCATTTTTAACAACAGTATAAAACAAACAATAGAAAATCGAAATAAAATATAATGATTTCTCATACATTATTTACATTTAAAAAGTGGTGGAATAATTTGGCTTTAAATGTATTGAAGTTTAAATTAAATATGTCAGCGATATCACTTAGTTCAGTCATACTCAACCTGCGGCCCGCGGGCCGCATGCGGCCCGCCGAGCTGTTTTGTGCGGCCCTCAATACATTTAATATCAGGAACATGATTTACAAAATCTGGCATTCTATATCACGTTAAGTTGAGATTAATTGCGACTTTGACGTACAGACATTAAAACCGGAAGAGGATAGTTTAAGTATAATATACTATCTATATAATATAATATGGTATAAGAGTGTTGCTACTGCACACCATAACTGCACAAGCTTGGATCTATCTCTAAAAAACAAAGATTTGACAGACAAATATGCGCGCAAATAATTTTGCTCGTGGCAACACATAAATTTTTGACAGTTCCAAAGTTAAATGGTTACCAGTGTTACTTGTTACTACCAACGAAGGCGATGTATCGCCATTTAGGCTACTAAACATAACAAAAACCTATCTTTATATATCTATTCTATTTGATATAATATTTTTTGCGGCCGGAAATTTTCGAAAACGGAATTCCGTAGCTACCCCCCCCCCCCCATGGATTTCGAAAATAATAAAAGGGGGAATCAAGCTCACACCGTTGGCAACACTGACCAGTATAGTGTTGCGGCCCGCGTAGCTTTACAAACATATGAATGTGGCCCCCAGAAGAAAAAGGTTGAGTATCACTGTAGTTCATCACCCAACATATGTATTCTTTCTAACACAGAATTCGTAGCGAAGTGAATTATGAAGATGAATTCTGAACAAAACCTTGTACTGTAGTACCGCCCAGCATAAAATTTGCTTTTCCTATCCTAAACAGGCTCATTAAAGAACATAAATACATATTATTAAAATAAATACAGGAAAGTACAACTATTTCCAATTTTCGCCCTATGCGTGCGAACCTTATCTAAATTTCTCTAATAAACAATAAACAGTGTTAATCTCAAGTGACCTACCAGGTAAGTATGGTACTGTATAATATCTGCCAACAAAATATAAATAGATATAAATAATAAGATATGTACATTCTAGCATCACGTTCATCAATCAAATGCATTGTTCATATGGCTTTGTATTAGTGATCGACGATAGCGTCCTTGAGGTGATTTTGCCCAAAAACGGCGCTATACAAGTCATCCAAATATTATTATTATTAGACAGAGAAAAAATTAACACCACATGCCTCTTTTGCAAACGCGTGCTTTGCATCATACCTGTAAAAACAGTAACCAGTTTGTTTGTTTTTGGTTAGTCATCCTTCTAAAACTGATCATTATTTTTATTAACTATGTATAAAAAAGTCTTATAAATCGGCGAAATTTTAATTCGTCGGTGTATTTGACTCCGGTGTGACCTAGATTCCCAGATTTATTGTTTATTTATTCAATCTCTCGCAGTGTAGCATTATTTCATTCTATACTTTCTTTTAATTCGTGTAAACCACCTTAAGTCAATGGTTACCATCACCTGCAGTATTCCCTCTCCATAACACCATTTAAGTGGAATTTGTTTTGAAAGTGCCATAATAAATATTGTCGTCTAAATAATAGGTGTAAGTTATTACTTTTTCTCTTCTGCCAAATAACGTAACATACAGTTAGCGATCACAATATGTTCGAAACCTGGAACGCGCAGAGAAATAACGTTTAACGGGTACCATCCAAATATCAAAAGTTCTAAATTACGTTTTTGACCATTTGATAGACTTCAAATGTGACGAATATTTGAAACTTCCCAACCTTAGAATCATCAAACATACTAGTTTCAGTTGTGGGTTTGTCTGTGATTGTAACTGTGTAAAAAAAAATGTTTTTAACTTAAAAACTACCTTAAAACTTGCAATTTATAAAAAAGTTTATCATCTTTTTTACTTTTAAAATAATGTGGAATCATCCCCTGAAGAAAGCGCACTTTACCCCCGAATACCCTGTATATTCAAATTGAAAATTATTTTAATGGTCAATTTGGAAAATTGGAATTTATGGGTCAAGAATTTTAACAAACCTGTAATTTTTCACAAAATTTGCTATAAAACATTAATGTCTAATCTAAAACTACCGCTACTCTCTACTCGGAGAACAATTAATGATATTCTTATACTTTAAATTATTTATTTTGTTATAAATATTCGTATCCCTGTTAAATCTACTCGACTTTTCACTGTGACAACCATAGCACTAACTATTTATATCACTTACCAATTGCTTAGAAATATTTAAAACCTCTCCGTCCTACGTCAAACCAAAAAATATTAGCTGTTAATACTTGTATTTGTAGATTGTTATTAAAAAAAAGTATTTATTGTACTGACATGTTATTTTTGTATAATGTTTGGAAATTTTCGTCATGCGTTATATTTGCAAAAGCCCTACGGGCGTTCAGTTAATATATAAATAAAGTATTATAATTTGTACAGCGCCGCTGAGGTTATTTTTCATAAAATAGCGCAATACAAATTAACAAATCATTATTATTATTTGCGATTTTAATTCATTTTGATCTATCTGATCCTGCGGAATTGAGGAACGAAGGATTTTATGACAGGAATTGATAGCTTTCGAAGTGGTTGTACGATATTATTTTGTGTGGCAAAAACAAAAATTTGGGTATCAACCCTGTGTTAACTTGTTGTAAGTTAAATACAAGCCGTTAGTAAGGAAGATACAAGAACGCGGAAGCCACGTACGGATAGACATATCTGCGGGTGAAAGTACCTAGCTTATACGATTCGTGCCATTGGAATTTCATAAATAGGCTTCGTTTTCTATTCGCGTGAATATTTCACTGCCTACTTATGTTTACATGTTCCATCCATCAGTGTACACTGTACAACTGTACACTTTACTGTACAACGTTAATTAATTTGTTTTACACGATTCGTACACTTATCTCTGCTGAGTCCAGTGGCGGTTTCCTCTAAAGTGCATTTGGGCAGGGAACTATCATAAATATACATAAAGAAATAAGATTAACTTGCATTTTAATTTTTTCAATCTTTAAACAACGCGCCGTTCAAATTCCGTGCTGAAAATCCACCCGTCGAATCCCTACTGAAATGAATCACAAATTCCATATGTGCGTTATGAATATCAGCACCTATGGGACCTTCCGTCGTATTTCTTTAATTCATACAAAACATACTAGAGCGGTAGTCTGCCAACCTTGGGTATCTACTAGCTATCTGAGTGCGCAGCACATATGAAATTTGTTGACACCAAATTAGTACGGAACAGTATTTTGCAAAATTAACAGTTTTTTTGTGTTGATATCGTATTTTAAGTTTGGAGAGTTTAAAAATGGACAGTTTTTTTTGCGTAAATTGTAATTTACAAGGACGGGTTGTTAAGGAGAATTTGAACAATTCATCAAATTTCAACGTTCATTTTCAAGTTCTGTGAAAGATTTTTCAAGTTCTGTTTTATTTCAGTTTTGTCAAGCAACTAGCCTACAATGATATAATAACAGAACTTGAATAAGTCTTTCACAGAACCCGAAAATGAACGTTGAAATTTGATGAATTGCTCAAATTCTCCGAAACAACCCGTCCTGGTAAATTACAATTTACGCAAAAAAACTGTCCATTTATAAACTCTCCAAACTTAAAAATATTTTTTGTATCCAGATATTAAGTATATTCTTTAGCCACAGATAACTCAGATTGAACTCCCAATGAGATAGGTCGCGAACAGCCACTGGTTGTGTTTAAGCCATAGAATAAAAAAAACCCAAAAACCCAATTTGTAATTCTTCAATAAGGTACTCGTATACAAACACATTAATAGTGTTGAATTTCTGATGTAGCCTACGGTAGAAACTACAAGTAATTCATATAATGATAACATTCGAGAAATATTATTTTTTTTAGTTGACACTAAGTCGAAACATGTTGGAATTAAATTTAATATAAAATATTCAGCTAAGTAAAAATGACAAATATATAACTAGATATTCAAATTCTTACTATTTATGGCCAAAATGCATTACTGATAATAATAACAAAAATGTTCTCAGCGCTATTATGCGACGATAACGCCTCCGCAAAATAAATTAATTTCTACGATAACTTGTCGAAAAGATCGTAAAATGCAAATGACGAATATTGTGCTGATATCACAATGGAAGAAATAAAAGTCCAATTTGATTCATAGACCATTCAGAAGACGTAAAATTCAAGGTTAATTCTCACAAAATACTCAAGGATTTGTCTGAAAATTCTAAAGTTATTACGAACGTTTGAATGAAGATTCTGTAAGTTTTTTGGTTTATTTTACACTTTTAATTGCTTGCTTCTTTCAATTGGAATATTGTACTGCCTAAATAATGTATTTTTGAATACGTAGGAAACAAAAATAGTTCACAGAAAATTGTGCCAAGTAATGTTTTTTGTAGATAGAGATCTAAATGGATGCCAATTACAATTTTTTGGTGCTATATGAAGATTGTTTTGTGACTATCACGATATCCCTAATCTGGGGCATGTTGTAAGGCTGATGGAAGAGGGTGGGATTAATCTGGGGAAAAGGAGTTGGCGAGTACCTGGTTATTCAGACATGGTTAGCAATCTTTATTTTCTGAATGGTGGTCTTTAACAAAAGCGATACTGATCCAATAACAACCCTGCTGAACTTGAAAAAAGAAATAAACATTCCAGGACTACGAATAGCCTCACAATATTTGATTATGTCGCGTCGTGAGTTTATTCCTCGGCTGGCCAAATCGACCATCACACCACAAGCAACTTCCATTTACTATGATGGTAGTAGGGGTCTTTCTTTAAAAAAATAAGAATATTTAAGTTTTAACCCTTTCAATGCCAGTATTCTTCCTCAGGAACATGAAGAAAAAATTTGATATCTCTTGATGTTGTGAAACAAGTAGCCCCATATTTCTCGTATCGCTTGTGAAGGATACTCCTCATAGCGTCCATTTGTTCTGCTAGTATGCAACCTTTATTCCACCGACAAATGCCGTAAATATAACAACAGATCCCATTTCGGCTATTTTGCTTGGACAGGGATCCATTATTATTTTTATGTTATATATTTTGTCAATATTTCTTAAAATTAAATTATTGTTTCTGTGATAGGTTTTATGCCTTATTAATAAAAAATAACCCTTTGGGCCTAAAAATAAAAAAAATCAAACAAAAAAAAATTTCAAGTGAATGGCAAAAAAAAAATATTCGCACCCCAAAAAATATGGTAAATGTGGAAACAAAAGTGCGGTGCTGAAAGGGTTAAAAAGCTGTTCTTGAGTTTTTCGAATGTTGTGCCTAATTGCCATTTGAAGGATTATTTTGGTAATCAGAAGGTAACTGAAAATGAAAGAAGTTCGCATTGTTTCAACTGCGATTCTCAGCTAATAATTGTCATTTCCGCATTTATTTGTTTTTCTATCGTTTCAATGAAAAAAATAAAACTTTGTGATTTTCCGGCTGACATTATTTTTTGGATTGTGAGATGATTAGATAACTTCAAATAAATAAATTTATTGCATGTCATTTGTTTAATACAGATTTCCAAGAGTACGGGGGGGACGATGTATGAATGTGACTGAGGTGTGTGATAAAACTAAGTTAGATGGCGCTCTGTCCTCTCTGCCTACCCCTACGGGGAAACGACGTGATGGTTAGCTAGTAAGTTAATTAGTTAGTTATTGTAAGTAAAATGACAACTTTGCTGCAAATTTGAGTGATACGAGGATTATATCAGTATTATCGTCGTTATTTTTGTGATGTGTATGTTGGTTAGTTGAAACTCTCCGTCTCCGAAATGATCTAAGTAATAGTAATAAGTAAGCTAAATCGTTCTTGGTATCCGGTATTTGGCAGCTGCACCAAAACTAAACATCGAAAACCACAATATTTTAACTCATTATTATACTGGAATACCGGCCCGAAGAGGATCCACTTGCGCAACATGGACATAAACATAATTCACAACAAACTGCACATATACTTTGAAGATGGTATTTAGTAATAATTTAGGACACTGTAACGCTGTTCGAAACATTGGCGATGAAGTAATTGAAGAAGGAAGCACAATACGGCATAATAACCTTAAAAGAAATGACGATAGATAGTTTATGATTTCAGAAGAAGAGATTGTACTATTGAAATCATTATGGTTATTAATGTCTTCTCCGAGTATTTTATAAATACTTATATTGAGATATACATATATGTATTGCCAGTTAAGTTAGTACTTGCTCTTATTTATTAATTGTTAGCAACTAGCAACACGCGAATGTTCGCGCGCACAACCGAATGGTTCCGATCGATGCCGGACTTAACCGATCGTGGGATCGGAAACCCTCAAAGCATCTTGTAATCTCGACGTTCCACGTTTATATTATTGAAGACCCACACAATCCACTACACGAAGGAATACTAAAAATTAGTCGTAATTAAAGAACATTATACTGCCTAAAATGTTAAAGGTTTTCTACTCATAAGTTTGGTTAGAAATACATGTCAAGTTATATTCTCCTAGCATTGCTTTAAGATTGTAATCGTCAGTTAATGAACTTCTATCACGATATGATTGATAATAAAATGTCAACCGTTGCTTCACCTCGAGCTTATTGACTTTACCATACTTATTATTATTGTGTAACGCACAGTGGACGAGAACAGCCTTGTCTTAGATTGAAATGGTTACGGTCAAGATATATACGTTCAATGGACCATTATAATCAATGACACAGGGTTATTCTCATGACGTATCGAGGCCTAGAGCCTATTTTAAAGACTAATCCGATTCATGAATCATCGAGATCTTGTGATCTCGTGATCTCTTGATCGTCCTCTGGAAACGTGTTTCTCTTGTACCTAAATAGAGGGTTTTCCAATAAGAGGTGTTATTTTGATAATCAATCGTAAAAGATCAATGATTTCGTTGCTTGTGTGGCACGTAGCGCCGTCTTTTTGAAAGTAAACGTTGTATAGATCAATACCATCCAATTCCGGCCATAAAAAAAATCATTAATCATCTCTCGATAGCGCAATCCATTCACCGGAACTGTTGCTCCAGCCTCATTTTCGAAAAAGTAAGGTCCAATGACTCCGCCGGACAAAACCTCGCCAAACAGTCACACGTTGAGGATAGAGAGGCTTTTCAACAATAACTCTTGGGTTTTCCGAGCCCCAAATTCGACAATTTTGCTTGTTGACGAAGCCAACAAGTGGAAATGGGCTTCATCACTTAAGATGATTTGCATTTGATTCACTCAAGTGAATTTTAATAATCTCAATGCGTTGTTGAAGCGTGTATCGTTCCATTTTTATTAATGGCGTAGAGTTTCTACTTGTCAAATGTCAAAAAATGACAGCTTCAAAAGTAACATCTACCGAAATAGCGGGCTATTCAAAATAACACCTCTTATTGGAAAACCCTGTAGTATACTAAATACACACGCCCTTATTCACAAGGGGGTGAAAAATTGCGCACTGAAACATTGTAGTCTTGGAATGGGTGCTTAGCACTTTTATGCAACACATATAACGTTCGAATATCAACACATTTTTTTTCTAGTTAACCAAATTAAAAATAAAATCGAACGGTTTGAAGGAATTCGGTGTCTTCTCATTTTTGACAGTTACTTGGGCATTCATTTTTATTGTGTTTAATTCATAGAACTCACTGAATAGGCTCACTGTGTTATTTTATTTTGTGATTGGTAGAACTCCATTTAAAAAATGAACTACCTAAATCAAATTTAATGAACATACTATATATTTTATTATTATTATTTTATAATATGTATTTGTTAATAAAATTGATTAGTTATTAGTATAGTAAGTAGTTAATTATAATGAGTAATAGGATGATATATTATATTAGTATTGAACGCCGAAACAGCTGTCACAATAATACAAACTTAAGTCTTGCACAATTTACTTTGATATTTCCTATTGTATATATTGAAAGTAACTTGGATATTTCACTGGTCCTTAGCTCATGTTGCGAGTTTAAAAGTTGAGTTGCCTTAGAAATTAAAGAAAAGAACTGTGAAATTTTTTTGACAGTTTTTGCACCACACGTATTCTCTGCTGCACTCGTAAAATGAAGTTGATTTTAAACCATAGATTTAAAGTACCGAAATATGAGTGCTCACAGCTGACAGTATTTACAATTATTGTTTTGAGATCTCTAATGTACCACATAAAAGTCTCAACAGCCCGAGTTAGGTAAGAGGGACTATGAATAATCATGACACTCTCAATTTGAGAAACATTGGGAGGCTGAAGAAGGTAGGAAAAGTGTAGTAGCAGGTATGAAATAGTATTATTATGTAGTAGTTTGGAAAACACCAAGCTTTTAAAATTTGATCACTAAACATAACTAAAGCCTTAAACAAGTCCCTCACTGGGTTTTCAATTCGCGGCCACCTTACTGCTGAAGTTAACTTCTACTAGTGTTTGGGACAAAATGATTATTGGGCTATGTCCCTAGTACGAAATTCATTGCGTAAAAAAAACGCCACATGCGAATGAGGCCTGAAAAGCCAAGAGCCATGAACGAGTGATGATTTGCGAATGCCCAGGAGGCAATCAAATTATGTTAACGGTGCTAATGATTAAAAACCGTTAAAATTAGTTACACTCTGTCACGAACGCAAGTCAAGTGTTTGTACCAACGCTGCAATTAGGCGACTATTACTTTAGTTGCGTTATGTAGTCAGGTACTTCTGTAATGAACACGTTACTGAAGACAGTCGACACTCTTCTACGCCATATCACCTTCTGTTTCTATTATCTTGGGGTTCCTTGCTTCACTAAGATCCTCAACGTCCTTTTCTATTACGTCAATATTTAAAGGAATCCAAAAACAATAACATTTTTAGAGCTCTGAATAATAATTTGACTTTCATCAGGGTTATTTCTTAACAAACTGATTGCAATCCTTAGAGCACATGCGTCAGGTAGGTATGCTGTCCTTTTCTACCGGTATTACAATGGAAGATGCTCCGAGGAACTAGCGTCATTGATCTTTTTGGCACCGGGGCATAATTGGGAAACACGCCAAACGCGCGCCCAATATATGTATTTGGTTGACATTTGTCACAAGAGAACGGGTCGCTTCTACGGCTCGTTCAGTTGGTCGGCTGTGGAACGATTTGCCGGCCTCTGTGTTTCCTCCCTCCTCTTACATGGGTCTCTTTAAGACATATGACTCCTTCCTCTTCTCTAAAAGACCCTCCTCACAGCATCTCCAAAGATAACAAAGGTTCTGAGAATATTTATTTTCCTTAGGGCCTCCTGTGTGAGAGTTAGTGTAAAAATAATTTTAAAAATGCTGTAATTTTAGGTTATTCAAAAACCCTTCTTGTGCATTATATTTCTACGTCAGTTTATTAAGAATGATATTGATAATTTAACCAGTTTTTGTGAGCTTTAACAGTAAAAAAGGAATGATAAAAAATTTCACCGAAGATCGGAATTTTTAAATGCTTTAGGCGTTCGTGAAACCGGCCTCAAATAATTATTAACATTTTACGAAGAAAGCGGACAAAACGTTTTCATCGTTTCTCCGCCGTTTAAAGATTTAATATTAGGTATTTCATTGTTAAAACATTAACATTATTGGTTTGTTCAACGTTTAGAATAAACATTGCTTTGTAACCAGTCACGTTAAATACAACAATCTTTACGAGGGAAAGTTTTTTTGCATAAATTCCTCGAACGATTCAGTCAGCATAGTTCTTGTCAACTAGGTAGCAGGTGCATACCCATTTTTGGTATCGTTTGAGGCTGAAATAATGCCTGTTTTATACTTTTTTTCATACCGATCCCCAAATCGGGACCCATGTGAAAAATCTTCGCATTACACGGTCATTACTTTCAAACTTACGATTTCATACAGATAGTTTCCATAAGAGAAGAAATAATATTTTTGGACGGTATTAAATGGTCAAAAATGGCAACACCTTGAACATAACCACAGATCCCAATCATGAAAGCATCTGTCACTGTCATTTGCGAGCTGTGTCACGTGCTTGGTCGTTATCCAACTGATGTTTTTGTTTGCCCGTTTGTCGTTTGAACCTTAATGATTTTTATGGGTACCTACTTATGTCTTGGCAAAGTTGTCTACCTGATAACCGCATCTTAATTGATACAATATTCTTATAAAACGCTCATTAGTTTTGGGAAGAAGGAGAAGGAACAGTGGGAAGTTTGCAAATTCCTAGCTTTAAGATTTGGTCACCAATCATTTTCTATCATCGAAGTTTCGATTCTAAATGTTGGTGTCTCACCGGGCGATAGTTATAATATCTTCCATTCATCTTGGACTAATTTATTGCCATATGCCTCAGAGTGGTATATACTCTCAGTATCGCCCTGGTGAAAGACCACACTTCAGAATCATGCCATGTTTCTCAACCAATCTCTTTTCCATCTCTTTTCCGACCGCTTTTTCTTCAACTTCACAAAATACCCCAATCGAGAATACCAAAGTACCAACGACTCTGGGCAGTTAGAACTTTTGTGCAGAAACTATTTACATTAAAAAAATAATTAAGATATTCACATTTAAGCAAATTTCATGAATGGTAAATTGTGTTCACCTATAAATTTCAGACAAAAAGACGTTTGTACATTTTATGACGCCAGAGTTTTGAAATCAAGGAAACATATTTTCCACAGATTCTCCAAAAATATCTTCATATTTATTTGAAATTCATTATCGCAAAGATCAACCTGAAAAGTTGTAAGCGCGGCTTGATTTTGACTAAAATTATGCAAATTTAGAATTTTATTAATATTTGCCACCTACTGTAGTAGTCTACAGCATTCTGCCTATTTGAGCAGTCGGACGGCTCTCTCTTTTGCCCAACCGCTGTACTCCAAAACCAGTTGCCTCCAGAAGAATTGCATGAAACAGACGTCAGTGAAGATTTTTTTTATTTAGCAAGATAATGTACGAATATCCGCTTTTCGCACGAGCCAAAAATGTACCGAAGGTGAAATTGTTGTGATGAAATCTTTCTTAACAAGTGTATGGGGCACTGTGTGGGATGGAGACTGGAGAATCTCTTTGTAATTAAAGTTTTGCTTGCCAGAAATGTAAGCGATTTTTTCAGCAAGTGAATCAGTGGTTTAATGTAAACCGAGAAAAACCGGAATGGCTTATTTTCGATTAATATTCTTCAACCCTAATGTTGTCAATGAGTTAGAAATGTCTCCTGGGAGTCAAAAAGTCGTAGGAGGTTCTTTTTGCATTCTTGTGTGCAAAATTAGTAATCATGTATTTTTGAATGGTTTTTACTCGACAGTAAGTCACAACCCCTCCACAGCACACGACATCTTTAAATATGTGAATATCAATTTTTTTAATACACAAGATTTCTTATTGCCCTAAGGCGTGGGAGTAAGTCATCCCCATTTATGGATATGTTGTAAAGTTAAATGGGATGTGAAGTGGAAGGAAAATTAAATGCCTTACTATTCACATTGTGGCAAACAAACACGGCCAGTTGCTATTGTGATTTGTTGTCTCATGGTTTGTTCAATCGATGTATCAGTATATTTTTTCTTTCTAAGGGAGCAAATACTTTGGGGTGTTCATTATGTATTAAACGAAAAATCACACATTGTAATACACTACTTTTTAGTGAAATAATAAATGACAGACAACCAGGTTTCACTCATCTCATGTTTCGTTAGGGCTATTATATTAACTGTTGATATAATAGCCCTGACGAAACTTGAGATAAGCGAAACCTGGTTGGATTTTTATTAATTCATTAAAAAGGTGGTGTATTACAATGTGTGATTTTTATTAACTCATTAACAAAGTGGTGTTTTATAATGTGTGATTTTTATTAATTCATTAAAAAGGTGGTGTATTACAATGTGTGATTTTTATTAATTCATTAAAAAAGTGGTGTATTACAATATGTGATTTTTATTAATTCATTAAAAAAGTGGTGTATTACAATGTGTGATTTTTCATTTAATATAAATTTTAAATTTATTTTGGTCAAACCGCGAAAGAATTAGATACTAAAGGTATGTAGACTCTTAGGAATTTTTATTTCAAAACTATTTTAAACCTTCACTACCTATTCGCTTATATTGGACAATGCATTCATTACCATTAATCCGATGCAATAGTGTGGGATATCGGAATGCTGCATTGTATAATTATTGTTATTGCTAATAGCTTTCCTTGCAATATAATTTTACGGTCGTACTTTGGTAAACCTCTATTTATTATGGTAGTGTTTGTTAAAGTACAATGTCAGACGTAAAGGCAGCGGGTTTAGGGTCAGAATTACAAAACTTATTATTATACTGCACCAGGAAAATTCAGTGAATTAACTGCCTTCTGTCGAGAACCGTTAAAAACGGGGCTATTTCAAGAGTTTTTTATAACTTAGTTCGTTGAAAAATGGAAAATCATAACATTTAATTGTGATCTGAGAGCTTTTGAAAGTATCTATGTAGGTTACTATTTTATGATAGTGTGCATAAGATGTATATTTTGGTATTTTCCAGGGATCATATTGGGGTATTTTAATAACTGGAGCTCTATCTTGATTAGCGCCTTCTAGAGGCTTTGCGATTATTAAACAGGAGAACGGAGTCAGGCAGTGAGAACCTAGTCACTAAACACAGCCTTAACCATTTTATATAACTTAATATTTCCGAATGGTTATATGGCAATACTGAATAATTTTTCTTTTGAGCAGTTAAATAAATCGGACACCGACTTAATTGGCAGTTGGCAGAAACGACACAACTTGTTATCCAGATTCTTTGTTTCATTCTACTTCTTTAAGTCTGAACTTTTTCACATTCTGCAATATCTGTAAATGTGTAAATATTAGGTTTGGTGTGCAAGTATTTCACTGAATAAAGACGGACAAGTTTGTTTGCAATAGCTACACCCGCATTAAGGGCTCTTTACTAGTTTCAAATTGTCAAACTGTATTCGCGAACTGGAACGGTAACTAACACACATTTCACAAACCGGAGCGACGTTCCGGTTATCTTATATATTCAATATATGAACGATCAAATTTTCCAAATCAACCAAGGTCTTGTAAGATGACTTTCCAAGTATTCTTAGGGCAATGCGCGCCTTGCAATAATTATTATTTACAATACTGTAATTAAAATCTAACAGACAACTTCTAATGGTAATCTTCGTGGTATTTTAATTATTCTAAAAGTGGGTTTGGAAATGCAGTTTGCATTATCAATATAATGCTGTTATTATTGCGGTATAAATCACTAATCAAAGCGTTAAATTATTCATAATACATGTCATAACCTCTACCCATTCTGTTTTTATGATAAGTATTGGTAAATTCCGCTACAGGAATAACTCGGAACATTATTATGTTTCATAAAAGCTCATACAAATAACTGGATATAGACAAATTGTCTATTAAATAATAATAATAATAACGAGTTTATTATGGAATGTGGTGAGGTTTGTGCAACCCCACACATCCCACAAAACATATGCAATACTAATTCTTAAACATTGAAATATTGTGTGTTTAATAAAAATTATACTGTATTTCATCAGGTTACTGACGGCTTTATCTTAAAATCGTTTCTAACAACAAATTAATAAGATTTTTTTTTTTTCGGAATAACTTTATTTAGTAAAACCTCAAATTGTAATATTTAAATATTGAAGACAATATTAGTGATTTCTAAACGAAAATCTGTAACAGAAAAATCAGAAACGGAAACGGTCACATCTGGGACACGAACCCAGATGTGACCGTTTCCTTTTCTAATTTTTCTGTTTCAGATTTTCGTTTAGAAATCACTAATATTGTCTTCAATATATAAATTAATAAGGATTTAAAGGGGTGAAACAGCTGTCACGCGTCGTATTTAGAAGAATTTTTATGCCTTTATCTAAAAATACGCAAAAAAATAGTCAAAAAAATAATATATACCTAATATTTATTTTATCTTTTATATGGCCATGGGGTTTTTAAATTTGGTACGTACACAAAAACAATATATTTTGTACTTTATCAATCCATAATTGAAAATGGACTCATTGTTTGGGGAGGAGCAACAAATTGAGCTTAACTGTTATTTGAAAATCACACAGAAAACCATCTTAAAGGTAATACTTAAAAAGATAAAATTACTGACACAGACCAAATTTAAACATTTTTAACGTACAAGATATACACCGATTATACATGAAAAATAGGGTTAACTAAATTTTGGACAAAAAAAAATATTATAACTTGACCACTTAGAAAATCGTATAAAAAACATAAAAAATCTGACGGTTATTTCGAGAAGTTTTAATTATTTTAATTTTAAACATTTACTACCAAAACAGGAGGAAAGTCGAAAAACCACCACAACCCTTCTTTCCCAATTTTGAATTTTCTTGATTAAATTTTACACATTTGACGTTCAAAACAACAGGAAATAAATTACCCTGTTTAAACCAACAAGGAAAAATGTCTACGAATTCAAAATATCTGCCTTCAACTGTATTTTATAAAAATAGTTAAGTTCTTACTCATCATTATCAATAAATATGATTGCATCCTTGAATAAATTACAAATAAATAATAACAACGGGCAGACGCCGCGCCGCTTCCACTTTGCAACAATAATAATAATAATATTCCCGCCTAAAATGGCAGTCACCGCCATTTTACAAATATGGCGCACACCGGCTTCCGCAACGAGGTGATTGCACTTCCGCAAATATGGCTGGCCGCGGCTTGAATGGTTAAAAATACAGTTTTGCAAGATGGCTACACGGAAGGCGATGTTTTATATGTTTATTTGGTTTTATTCTGATTTCGTTCGAATTAAGAACAAGGTTAGCAGGTAAACAGTTGAAATAAAATTAGGTTGATACGAGAAGAGTTGCTGGTGTTTTCTTTAGAGATTATTATGTTATAATGTCACTGAATAGAAAAATTGAAGCTCAATGATAATCTATTAGTTCTCAGTATTGGTGAAATTGATTTCGAAAAACCGATTCCGATTTCGAAGTATCGAAATTCTTTCTGGAACAGGTAATCAATTTTATTTGCATGTTTGGTGCCTAGGATTCAAATGCCTTGTACATCCTGGGGACGTTAGTTTTCTTTAAAAATCGTTATAATAAGTCACACGGATTGGTAGTGTGACATAATTGACAGTTTGACAATGCCTTCGGAATGTGAAATAACTAAATAGCAGAACTTACGTGAAGATTAAAACAATGTATAATCTCACACTGCGATGGGAACGACTCAACGAACCTTAATCGACTGCTTGGAAGGTAACTATGCTGACCATTACATCACCAGCTTAATATTGAAAGAACGGCGTTAAAAATTCATTGATGAATTCTAGAGTGGATGATACTCTCAGAATCCCCCTGGTGTAAGAGACCACAATTCAGAATTGAATGGCCAAAGACATTTCAAGCAACGCTTCAATTCTGAATGGTGGTCTTACACCAGGGCGATACTGAGAGTATCTTCCACTCGACAACTGCACTCTGCAAATGTAGGAAAAATTGACAGAACTCGATATTTCGAAAACATGTTTCTTTTATTTTGGGAATTTGTAATAAAACGGTTACTTCCCTTTTAACTCGTTCTTACGATCAAAAATATGAATTATTCATTTTTGATATTTTTAGGATTTTATTCATGGTATCCAGTATGTAAGTTTGAGCCAAAGTGAGATTATTATAATTATAATAAATAAATATAATTATTATTTCTCTTTTTATTTATTTTACATTAATCCCACACAGGAGGCCTCGAGGCAAATAATTTATCTCAGGCCTATGTCATCTTCGGGGATGCTGTGTGGAAGATTTTTAAGAAAAGGAAGTTCTGGGAAGAAAAAGGCATGTAATCGCAAGGCGAATCAAGAATGGACTGTAAAATTAATTGTGAACTTGAAGTTGACACAACGATGGTTAGAGATGGTGAACAGGGAGTAAGGAAGGAATCCGACTTACCCCTTTGATGTTCGTCAACGATGTTGCTGGTTGGTTTCACTCACAGAAGATAATTTATTACACGCAACTTCCACAACATCTGGGTTGGGTAAGAAACACACTGATGGGAACCGAATATATTCACTGCACAATAGGTATTCTACCCCGAGTTGATATCAATAAATGCACTGCTCGTAAAGAGATGTTCATCAAACAGGCTTCATCAATAAACTGATTTGACAGTTATGTTTATTGTTGTAAATGTCACACAAACTTGGGTATTGTCGGATAATGACAGGTACTTGTAGGTAATAGGATGGGAAAATATCAAGGACAATGTTAAAGGAAGCTTGTTGCGTCAAAAAGGCATGAGGGGTGAAAGGTAGGAATCTGGGGATCAGTGTGTCCAGGAGTGACGGACGAATGATCTTATGACCCGACGCAAGGCGATGGGTCAAGATAGACGAGTTGGAGAGGTCAAAGGATCTCCCCAAACCAACCAGGATAGACAGGCGCATCCTGAACACACCTCACCCAATGAACCCAGGCACCCTTGTTAAATCGCCGACGTAGCTTGCCACTTCGGTTGATCTATGGCAGAGGTGTTGGTTATCCAATAAATGTTTCCGGGGCGGCGCGGGCGGTAACCATAATTGATAGAAAAATGATAAAAATAATTTCATAAAATATAGACGCCGGCTCATATATGAAAAACCCTCGAGGAATTAAAGAAAGTCAAGTGCGTTTCTTATCACCTGATTGTACAGAAAATATTTTTTAAGGCGATGCACTACGTCGTGTAATATTTTAAATCGAGCCACTATCAATAACATTCCTAACGTAGATGGCGATAACGTTTAAATTCCCGCTTAACACCATCTGCCTGTTTTGATTTATGCAAGAAAAAAATATGGCCAAAAAGTGCTTTTATTTTATTTTAGGATGTTCAGGCATAAATATATTTTTTTTCTAATCATTTTATAAATAACATAATTTGCCACATTATACAATAAAATCACAACCGAAAATGGGTTCGTAAGTAGGAGATTTTGAACTTTAAAGCAGTTTTCATAGGCCTTATACATTATTTTTTTCTGGGCTTATAAAAAGACTTTTATAAAAGATTCTCGATTCTTTCAAAGGCCAAGATGTATTATACTCGCAGTATTTAATTAAAGCATCTGAAAAATTTCTAGGTGACCAAATTTTCAAACCAAAAACACATGATTTTGCATTACTACGTATGGCATCGCCTTAATAAGATATATTATTAAATTTTAGAATGTTACGTACGTACCTACTCACATCATAACCGAAATTAGATTGTTTAATTATCTGCGAATTCTTGTATAATTGTTTGTTTTATAACTACGTGTCTATGAACATCATAATTATAAACACCTCATACACTTGTTCCAATACCTGTTATAAATACTCCTAGTCTCGATTCATTAAAGTAATTATTTCTGGTATGATAGAACTGATAGGTATAATAACACTAGTTACGTTCGTTTAACATTCTTTGTAGCACATTGTTTTTCTATCCGAAGAATTATACAATTAAAAGTGGAACATTTTTTTGAACAATCGCATTATTTGTATGACCCTGAAGGCGAAATTAAAAGTCATTATTTTTTTAAGCTTAATAAAATAAACGTTGGTATTTATCCTTAAGCAATACAACTGTCTAGGATGCAGTAGAAGAATTTTATTATTAAATTATGGTTATAAACTCCAAACTTCATGGTTTTCTACATTGTAAAGTTTTTATTTATATGTAAGTTAATCAACACTTATTTACGTGATGACTACACATGAGTACCAGTGTAATTTTTAAGGAATTGATATTTCTAACGATTAACGTCTTGCATGAGAGAGACTGCATGAAAGAGAGACATCAATGTAGGTCGGTACCCGTTGTTAATGGATTCTTAAAATATCTCCTAAAATACTGCGTCTTTATTTCAACTAAAAACTCTTATAATCATAAACCAGTGTATAGGACGGCCTGGAGGCGAATTCCCTCTCTATTCTATAAAATCTCTCTGCTTCTCGAAACCTCATGGCTCCCCGTACCTTGGTACACATCATTGAGGGGCGACCTATATACTGCCGACATCCGGCAAATAACTCTATAACGTCTACGATCTTCACTAGAGCTATCTATGTCTTGTAACTCGAAATATATATCACAGTACATAATATACGAGGTGATCCAGTTTCACTTTGTCATCACCTGTTATCCGAGATAATACAATACATTAATTGGAGACTACTGACTATTTTTTTTACATCCCAATTTCACAGTAATCTTAGTACATTGGCTTAATACCTATTCTTCCTTATACACAGAACTTGTTGTTCTGTAACATGTATCACAGGTACCTAGGCCATTTTCTTTTCTTTATACTCTTAAAGGGCGTATACGTCCTAGTTGAGCCCCCTTAGCACATGCTTGTATGTTACACGTGATGACCCCCTTGGCAGATCAGTAAATTCCATCTCATCTGACTTCTGGATTTTTAATCTAACATTTAATTTATTTACGTAATTTGGGAGATTATCAGTTATACAAGTAATGATTAACTTACTGAAATCACTAAATACCATAAATTTAATCAAATTATAGACTAACTAATTTTTCAATTTACGAAAGGGTTAAGGTATCGTCCTTGTGGAAAATCAATACCCAGAGTATAAATATCTGTTAAAGTTATATTTAGTGACCAGTTCTGAACAGCCGTTCCCATCTTTCCTCTTCTCCTCCTCATTATTGATCCCCGTTCTTCCTTCAGCCTCCTTTCGAATTCTCCAAAAAAATGTATCTCACAGTTTCATTGGCTCCGGGCAGATATATGTCTTGTGTCTAGGTATCAAATAAAATCTTGATTCTGACAATGATATCTTCAAAAATCTCCAACACCTCCAAATCAAAAGCTTCTATTTGATTAATTCTTTCACACATTTCTCCACTGGTTGCAGTCCTTTGTCGCTTGCCCAAATTCTAAGTCCTTCGCGTCCTGCTCCAATCTTCTTTAACTCAGTCCATTTACTTTTTCTTCGTTCTGACTGTCGTCGCTTCCACTGAGATACTTACTTGTTCAATATTTCGGTGTCCTATCTTCTGGTATTCTTGCTCATGTTACAAATTATTAATATGATTTCACAGTACCTAACTATACCATTTGGCTTACAGGATCCCAGTTCTACTTCAGTTATATGTTCAGGAATTTATTGCCACTAATTTAATATTAATCATTATAATTGAAAAATGATGCATTTTTCTTCCTTCTTTGTCATTTATAGATATCGTTTAACTGACCACCTGTGAGATTCTTGTGGCAATTAAAGAACGGCTAAGAATTAGCAACAAAGCGATGTCTTTTTTATAATGGCAGCAATTTAAAATAGATCAAACGTAGAAAAATGAGCGGATTCATAATAAGCTATAATACGCCTGGCACAATAGCATTCTCACTAGGTGAAGTTTTGTTGCAATGTTGCCAAAATTGGCACCGAGCGATTCCAAAAGTTATAATTCAAATTTGGTTTGGTGTGATTCAGGTAGGTACTACATTTACTCATTAATTGTTTTATTTTTAATGACGTGATTTGGCTTATTGATACACCGGTTCGGTAACGAGCATATTTATAACTTACGTAAATATCTTATCGATTTGCTTAAGTTTCTAGTTGAAAATGTTATAGGTTGGTTATTCCGTATTTATATTTAACTAGCTGAAGCTGCCTTTCACTAGCTTTACGTAGTAAATTTTTCAAAATTAGATGTAGAAAATAATTTTCCTGCTATTTTGAACATGAAGTATGTAAAATTTCATTATGAAGTATCAAAATTCTTCTTTAAGGGGTAGGAAAAGGGGATGAGGTGATTTTTCTCTTATGTAGAGAGATACTTTCCTCTGTTTTGAAGGTCAAGTGTGCAAAATTTGATTAATCTCGGAATAAAGCAGCCACAAACAAAGACACGCCCCCTGAAACCCGATGGCACTTTCGAAAAGAAAGGCACTTATGACATGCTTAGTGGTTTTTTTTGGCTATAAAAATTGCCAGGTAACAACTAACAACTCAGCCCCGAAGCGAATAGGGTTTGTTTCTGATGAAAATGAAAACCTAATGCGATTGTTGATAACATGATGACGATGAATGGTTTACCTAATTTCATGTTACCGGGAGGGATTCCACAACATGGATCTTTTCAAGACACGTATCCCTGTCATTTCGTTCCTTCGAACTTCAACACATCCTCATCATTGAAAGAGTTATACATACATATATCTGGGCATGCTGTGCAGGGCCCGCAGATACTTTAATAGTACAAAACCTGTACAAAACGCAGTGCGTTACGAGTAGCGAGGCTGTCGCGCGACGTGTCACGAGATTGGCCGAATGAAACGTAGCTCCATGAAAGAGCGTCGTCCCATTGCAAGATGTTTCTCATTAATATATACAGTATCTACCTAGCTGTAGGTCAGTGATAGAATTCAATAAATTCATCAACAGGGAAGATAGCTAAACTCATTTTCCCTCTTCTTAGTTAATTAATTCTATAATATATATAGTTATTCATACTTCACAACCAAAATCAATTCAAAAATAAATCAAGCAAGCGACCCGGCATTGATGTGAGTATGCGGAAAATATTGATGTGATATGGTAGGTTGTGCATTACGGCGATGTGAAAGTATACCATGGATGTAGTTATGTAGGTACTGGTTATGTAATATCTAACATCAGGTATGAAGTAGGTACCTGCTAGAGGTATTTAATAGGAACGAATAGCAGGTTGTGTGAAGCTGGAACCTAAGAGAGATGTTCCGATAAATGCTCACGCAACTGTGTGCATGATGGAATAGAGAATATTCATATATTATAAAATTGGCTTATTTCTTTTAGGGAATTTCGAAATGATAGTGTTGTATGATTTTTTTTTATTTTTACGTTCACTAACAACCAAAACCCTGCGAATTCTGAAAGTATTATAGGAACACTTGATTTCATACGTCATCTAATTGAACATTTATAAAAAAGCAAATAAACATATTATCGGTATCAAAAATCATTTCATACATTATTTTTACCTTTTTACTAAAAATATATTTAATTTCATACTACACAGCTGCCGAAAGCATGCTCGCGGAAAGCAATATATTCGGACCGCTTGCACACGTTAAAATAGTAGCAGTATGTCCCATTCTAATTGTACGAATAAGCCAGGAGACTTTGTAGTGTGTGTGTATAATATTTAGTGATATTTCTAAATACTAAAATAAATACAATACTATCTGCTGTTTATGAGTAACTTATGCAAACAGTTAAAATAACGGACTATTCAACTGCAATACAACTTCTTTTTAATCTGACACAAGTGGACGTGATAAGTTTTTAACACTTTAAAATACTATTTTAAAGACAAAAATTTGTGATTTTACTTTAAAGCGATGCACTACGTCGTGTAATATTTTAAATTGAGCCGCTATCAATAACAACTCTCATGTAGATGGCGATAAGGTTTAAATTCCCGCTTAACACCATCCGCCTGCTTTGATTTATGTAAGAAAAAAACATGGCCAAAAAGTGCCTTTTATTTTATTTTGTGGGATGTTCAGGCATAAATATTTAATTTTTTTTCGGTCATTTTATAAATAACTTAATTTTCCACATTATACAATAAAATCATGACCGAAAATAGGTTCGTAAGTAGGAGATTTTGAACTTTAAAGCAGTTTTCATAGGCCTTATACATAATTTTTTTCTGGGCTTATAAAAAGACTTATCTAAAAATACTCAATTATTACAAAGGCCGAGATGTATTCTACTCGCAGTATTTAATTAAAGCATCTGAAAAATTTGTAGGTGAGCAAATTTTCAAACCAAAAACACATGATTTTGCATTACTACGTATGGCATCGCCTTAAGTGTAACTGCCGTTACGTGGCAGTTATGTTTATATGGTTTGGTGGCTCATTGATCACAGGTACTTGGGTAAATTTGGGCGAATTTCAGCCCAGCCATAGTAATATTTTTATTAGTGATATGATCGTTGAAATTGGCACTATTTTACCTATAATTTGACACTATTTGTGGAACTCGCTCAATGTCAACGTGCATTAACAATGAGGTATAGCGTAAATATAAATGATGTTATGCGAAGTATATGCATAAAATAAATTCCAACGCTTCTAAAGGTACCTACTATACATAGCAGCAGCAAGGCTTGCTGTTTAAAAGGAACCTCGATGATCCTACTAACTAAGTATATAACCATCACGCCGTTTCCCCGGAGGGGAAGGTAGAGAGAACGGACCGCCAAAAAACTCGGTCTTGGCACACACTCCTTGCCTCATTCACATTCATACATCGTCTCATACATACTCATCTATTATTCTGACTCTTGACATGGCCTGGTCCCTTTCCTAATCTTACTCACTACGCTTACATCAGCCTTGCACTCTTTGCGGATCTCCACTTTTCTCACATGATCATCCATGGTTTTACCACACATATGCCTCAGAGATCTCATTTCTACAGCATTCAGTCAACTTTCATCCTTTCTCTGCCAGTTCCATGCCTCACTTCCATACATCAGGGTAGGTGCCAGCACTCTTCATACATAATTCTTTCACCCTAGACACCAGAGACTGTAGATTTTCCATACTGTTGGCAATCAGCACCGCATCATTAACAGGCAACGTACTTTCAGATTGCTCAAATTTGCGCCCAATCCCACCTCTTTCAATTCTTGCATATAATTATCCATTTATATATGGAGCCTTGTTTAACACCTTTTGTGATATACGAATTGATTTTCTTCATCAGTAAAATTTCGCTCCCCACCGGCATAACTATTGGCAAGTTATTTATGCAGCCTGGGCGATAAAACAGTCTGTGCTGTCGGTAATGGAGATAACTATCGGGAATATAGAAATGGATGCTTTCTATGATAGCCGAGTTTTTAAACCATCCACTAATCGGTTGAAGAAATGTGTGGTACTGTGCACATCCCTTCTGACCCGTAGATAGTTCATTCCGAGTATACTCAAGAGAAAGTCAGTAGGATAGAGCCACACTCCTTCAGGTCTTTTCATCTCAGAAAATCAGTTTAAATTTGGTTTTAAGTATTATTTGGTGGTTGCTTAGTTAATTTGGTCTTGATTCGCAGTATTCAGGTATTCAGTCCACTTGCCTTCGCCAAGTCACTCCGTCAGTTGTTCATTAGTTTCATTACAACCGGTATCGAACGAGTGACCCTTATCACAAGTCATGCGCTTTCACTCTCCGACCGCCTTTTGATCTTAACATTCAGTTAAATCAGTGTTTCTCAAACTTAATTATGCCGTGCCCCACTACAACGCTTCGAAAAACGAAAATCTCCCTAGCAAAAAAATGGCTAGCACCAATGGGAAGGGTAGTACCAATATGTATCTCCAATGTGAAAGTTGCATGTTTGCAAAGAGAAGTTCAGCACGCGTTGTGAAAAATCACGGAATATTATAATTCCAATTTAAAAACCACAATATAAAATATTTTCTGTTAAAATATTATATCACAGATTAAAAGATTAAATTCAAAGAAAATTTGAGATATTTGAAGGTAAATAATTTCAAGCAGGAATAATGCATATCACAAAAATAATACAATCCCACAAACACGTTTAACTGTAACTTCAATACTCGTAACGTTTGTGCCATACTTTTTTTTGTCGGTATTTTTCTCGAAAAAAATTATGTTTGTTACCATATTGAGAAACACTGAGTTAAACCGCCATTCATTCAAAACATGTTATATTTTTATTTACATTTTGATATGTTTATTATCCTAGTTAAGTGAAATCACATTCTTGGTTAAATGGTATCATTAAAAACCTTACGAACCAAAATAAAAAATATATATATAAATTCGATTCAATGACAATGACTAATAATTTTAAATAAAACAATAACTTAGTAAACACCACTTTTATAAATTTTACTTCCCAACTCCTTCTAATACATAATTGATGTCCTAAAACACACGTGCATTTTTCAAACATAGTTACATGATAATTATTTATCACCGCTATAAATATGTAAAATGTAAACATGAATTATCATTATTATTAAATCTTAGCCTTCCACTGTAATAAATATTATTGGAGTTGTTATTCACACGCCCACATGCGGAGTAAAAATCAAAGCTGACTTGAGAATTTAAGCTCAGGTCATTATTGAAATCGCCTTCATGCGTTTCGATATCAAAGATAACCTAGATTCATTCCCAAGCATATCATCTGTATTAATGACTTCTTACTCAGCACCGGGTGTTCTTAAAGTAAGCAATCCGGTTGCAAATTGCGACTTCTTCATCTGGGGCTATCTGAAGGAAAATGTTTTCAAACATCGGCTTCCACCTTGGAAGAACTCCAGAATCGAATTCAGGAGGAAATCGTCGCTATACCCGTCGAGACATGTGCCAAAATGCGGCCGAAAACTTCAGAAATCGCCTTCATCAATGTATCGCTGCTGCCTGTTGGGGGTTATCATCTTTCTGAGGTCATCTTCCAGACTTGATGCATAAAACAGCATGATGTATCGAATAAAATAAAATAAACCCCAGAACTGCACTGTCTGTTTTGCCGCAACCTGTACCTTTGAATACGTTATCAAAGATATTATTCCATATTTTAGTCAAGTAAACATTCCAATTTGAGAATTATAAATAAATTGTCGTTAATATCTGCAATTTATTATGCTTTAATTTTCAATACATATCATAAAACGAATTAGACTAAACCGTGGTCGATATTCATAAATTTGTGTGAACCGTGAACTATGCATTCTAATAATAATATTGTAATTAGTCCTGACAGTAAATTTAATTAATATTTTGAAACATGCGTGCACGTGGTTATCAGTCCTTTATTAAAACTGTAACATACCTTGTAACGTCAGGATGAATGTAATTAAAGGCTGTGTTTTATGATAAAGGATGAAATGACAAACTAGACGTGTTTTTTCTGGTCTCTAACGTGTAGGTTAAAGTGGGTCGATTTATCATCCCACTCTTAGAAACAACTCATCGTTTTTTTTGCAATGAAAGGTTTTAATTGTTGTAGGTAGATACTCAACCTTTTAACGAAGAATTTTGGCAGTGGGTGGATTCAAAATATTGCATTGTCAAACTGATTTTTTAAAATCTTCTGGCATACAGGGTGTCTAGGGGTAAAGTACGCTAACTTCAGGAGATGCTTCTGCATGTTGGTAGAAGTAAAAAAAAAAATACAGTGTGTGGCAAGCCTACGCACGACGGAAGTGAAACTTTTAGTATTCTTCTCTCTCTCTTTTCATTTCATTATTCTTGTGCCACGAATGTTTTTCTCACTTCTATCTCGTCACTACTCATTTTTGACACTAAAACTCTGTTCCAAATCGAATAAACCACAATCAATTACGTACTTCACTCGTATTACACTCACAGCGCAGTACAAAAAGCAAGCAGCTGATGCCTGGCGTGGCGTCGTTGGCTAGAGAGAGAGGAAAAGAGAGAAGAGGGAGAGAGAACGTTCGTCAGTGGCTCCCTCACCTCAGTAAGCGACTACGGTGACAGAGCGACAGTGAACGGTGAGCGGTGGTGGGGGACCCATACCCCCACCACCAAATGATCACTGTTTTTCGTGACGGTCATGAGACGGTTTTACTACGGTCCTCGAAAATGCATGACGCGCGTAAAGAAGTTTCACTTCAAAAAACTTTTTTAGAAATTCCAACTACATTTTAACATACAAAAATATTATTCAATTGAAGAATATTTGTTTTCCCATAGACAAATTAATTTTTTTTTACTTCAAGACTGCCTTGAATCGTTAAAATTTCGAAAAAAGGCATGTTTTGAAGGTTAAGTGTGCCAAATTTCATCAATATTAAATACAAAAAATTTTCAAAAAACTTATTTACAAAAAAAAAATGTATGCATTGTTCATTGTTTTTTCACATGGTATCTTTCCTTACATTTCAATTTTTAACCTCACTAGGACTAGCCTGTGTTGATGTTAATAATTTATAAAATAACCAGTAATAATATATTGAGACAACAATACTGTTAAATGAATGTTTCTTACAAATAATGGGTATCCACTAAGCTGAAGGAAGCCAATTAATTAAAATGAAGTAAACATGTAGGGTGGCCACGTGATGGTATTTGATTCGAAAAAAAACATGCCATACTATTAGTATAAAAATGACATAGATGAAAAGAAGAAAAAAATAATATATTATGCTATTAAAAGGACAAAGATGAAAAAAATGTTCACAGTCCTTGGCTAACACAGATAACTTAACAATCTTTTAAAAAGTACTCAAGGAACTAGATGACTTAATATGTTCTGGAAGGCTATTAAATATTAGTGGAGCCTGATACAAATAATTTATTTGAACAAATAAAGATTTGAAAGCCACAAAGTTCAGACCAGAGCCAATTCTAATAGTACAAATTTTCACGTTCTTTCTGCAATACTAATATTATTACAAAAATCTACAAAGCGTTTGCGTTTTAAACAGTTGTTTTAAATTCCTTATAAAGTAATCCTGTTGGATTTCAATTTTTCAAACTTAACTTTAAGACTCGTGTATACTGGTATCGTTTTAATGTGTTTTTTCACATTTCAAAATTTATTAAGAATTAAAAGTTAATGAATGTTTTAGCAATCGTTGTGCGGATGTACGGTAATAATATGTATGCCTACACTTCAAATCATTATTATTATTTCTGTTGAGAAACCTGATCAATCAGCTTCAAGGTTGTGTTTTTTTTTCTCAGTGTTTCTATGAATATTCTTTCCAGGCCTTCCTTGATTCATAACAAAGTAAATAAATATTAATATCTTAATGTATTTATTATTATTAATTTATCATTCACAAGTGGTGTGAAAATCAAACATTTTATATTTTCTTTGTGTTGCTATGTAAATAGGTATGTACGAAAAAAACGCAATATCATGGTGCGTCACTTTGTTAGAGGTGTGATTTTACGTTTTTTATTTGATTTGTTCTATGATAGGAGGAGGTAACATATCAAAATATTGTATTGATAAAATTTTGTACTTATCGTACATAATATGAACAACATACTCGTATGTAATCCATTCAGAGTAGTAGATACGGTAATATCCCAAAATATTGTATTGATAAAATTTTGTACTTATCGTACATAATATGAACAACATACTCGTATGTAATCCATTCAGAGTAGTGGATACGGTAATATCCCAAAATATTGTATTGATAAAATTTTGTACTTATCGTACATAATATGAACAACATACTCGTATGTAATCCATTCGGAGTAGTAGATACGGTAATATCATTTTGCCGTGTGGCTTTGCTCTGATAATTGACACTATAACGCTGTCCGAAACATTGGTTAAAGAAGGACGAAGCGCAAAACTGTATAATAACCCAACTTTAATCACGATAAGGCTTTAACAGTGTTTTGTGACCAGATCTGAACAGTCAGGTACTTCCCGACCCTCCTCTTTATCTCCTTCCCCTCCCCATTTGCTTCAGCCTCAAAACGTACCCAAATTTGAGGATGCCCTAGTCTCACTCTTAAAATACAAAGTGGTAGGGTAAAATCTGAACTTCGCCATGCTCAGTCAATAATTTATTTATTTTGGAATGTAGGGAGATTAGTACAACCCCACTCATCCCAAAACATAATAAATACACATATACGAGCAATGACATAAATTTTATAATAATCCAGGGGACGATTGATAGAAGACATAGCAGATAAACAGACCAGTACGAGAGTGCAGTTCCTGGTGAAGATTGTCTTTATGGGTGACCGGATAAATCATCAAAATGATAATTCATCACATCTTTAAAAAGTTATATAAAGTCATAGAAAGAGATGAAACAAAAACTTTATTAACTGGTTTAAGTAGGTTAGGTTTTTTTTTCATAATTTCTAACGACTTTATATCACTTTTTAAAGGTGTGTTTAATTGTCGATGTGTTGATTTATCATGGAACCGTCTTTATGATAGCCAACATCCTAGCATAAGAAAAGCACCAGGGTGTAGATTACTGTTATCTATCCTTGGCTAGGGATATTTCCCTAGTGTACCCATCCATCTCACTTGGGTTTTGGCATAGACCAGAGCGAGAGCAATAGCCGCGAAGGGATCGCTAGCCCTCTCGCTCTGGTTCATTCCAAGGCTGAAATGGGTTGGATAGGCATATTAGGGACATTTACTTGTCTTGGGATGGAGTACGTGAATCCGCCTCAAGAAGAAGAAGAAGAATGATATATTTTTTATTGACTTTTATAATTTGAGGCTGGAAATAGCCCCACGCGTTCCGACGGTCAACGACAAAGTAGTGATGACGATTTGGAAGGTCCTCGTATGCAGCGCGTGGCACTGCAGCTCTTCATTCATTCACCTACATATTAACGCAAGTGACTGACTTACGCGTCTTGCTCCAGGCAGTTGTAAACATGGTGTAGTAACAAAAAACAAAAGTCATTACATACATTATCAGTTCTGTAATTTTTTTTGTTGTTGAATTTTTAGTTAATTGTAAGGTAGGCGTCAATTTGTTGATAGACAAATTAATAGACTACGAAGTGTTTTCTTGAAATGAAAAAGGAAACACTTAAGGCTTTTTGTTTTAAAAGTTTCTTGTGGGAATATTTATTGTTCTTAGGTTAATAGTGCCATCGGAAGCCAAACGTGTCTTACACAAGGAGAAATTCCGCAAGGAAATCCTACGCTGGAAAATATCTCTTTTCACGGATGTGACGTTCAACATTGCTTGCAAATCTTATTCTTGAAGTTCTAAGTAAACAACCATGGGTTTGGCAATATATTAAGTCCTACTACCGTATATAAATGATGCTTTACTCCGCGAGTGTCTTTTTCATGAAAGATGCATACACTAGAAAAAGTATTAGCAATTATTAAGTAATTATTTTACTAATTTTGTAATTACATCAATGATTTGTTAGACTCGTTATATAAAGTATTGCTGATTTCAAAGCGTTCAATTTTCTAAAACTTTGGAACTGGTGAATTGATGACGGTGAAGATCATTAAAATTCTTTTTGAAATACAACCTTGAGAGGATCATTAAGTTGTTGAGAAACTTAATTGTTTAGCATTAGTTATTATAACCTACAACATTATTCACATGTTCGAAAATTGGATTGTACTATCAAAGAGGACGTAGCATAACGTTGAAATTAAGCAGAAAATAATCCGTACTCTTAGATTGTCGCAATCTATTTTATGTACACTTTTTATGGTTTTTATTGTTTTATGGTTATGGTTTTGCGTTTTTTTTTAATGTCCCAACTTCTACCTGTCTGGAGCCGATGAGACCATGGCGTCCCCATGTGGGGTATTTTTGTGAAGCTGAAGGTAGTAGGGGTCGAGGAGGTGGGGAAGAGGAAGGTGGGAAAGTACTTGGCTATTCAGATCTGGTCATCAAACACGTCCAAAGCTATATCAAGTAACGTTTCTATTCTGAGAGGGGATCTTACACCAGGGTGATACTGAGAATATCTTCCACTCCGAGACGTGCCGTAAATATACTATATATTATTTTAAATGAATAAATTGTGAAATAACACTAAATAATCAAATTTACTTGCGCACACCAGGATATGAACCCGCGTCCTTAAGCTTGCTAGTCGTGAGATTTACCCCTCGACCACGGAAGCCGTGGGAAATTACAAATATTCAATTATTGAAGACAATGTTAATTTTAAACGAAAAATAGAGACAGAAATATCAGAAAAATATACGATCGCATCTAGGACTTTAACCCAGGGCCTACACCTTGACGTGGTTAAATATGACCGAAGGTCATAAGTTATTCCAAAAAAATTAAAATTATAAATACATTATCACTATTTTTCTTTCGTCTTTACAGTTATGTGTAGAATCTATCGCACTAGTTAAACGTCCAAACTCCAGAATTTGCGGCCTTGCGAAAGCGAAAATATAATGATTAATCTTTAGATTATTAATGATGTAAGTAAACTTAGTAAAACTCTGATTACAATTTTACGATGCTGAGAAAAACGATTTGGAACATAGACATATGAATATTAGTAGACCTGCCCTAAGTGATTAAAAGCGTATTATCCCCACTCCCCATACCGGTTCCATTGAGCCGGCTGGGCTCGCGTACGGCCTCAAGTGATATTTGAAAACGTGACGTCATCATTCTTGTGCGAACTATGGTCCAGGCATCATCGGTTCATTTTACGAAATAACACGGCAAAATGTTTACTTGTACTATGAAAACTGGTAAAAATAGATGCGAAAAAAGAGAATAAACCCAATTGTCGTATTACATTCCATATATAAGCATTATTTTATTTTATTTTAAGCATATTCACATCGTATAATATGAATCAGTTGTTACTATCACATCGAGAAACGTCTGGACGCGAAACACAAAGCTGGTTGGTTGCTGGGAAGTAAATTATGAACATTTATAAAAGTGTCTTAACTAAATACTCTGAACTAACTATGACTCTGAATATAGAAGCTGCCTTACTTTGCCGAATTTGGACTTCGCAAATTTGTTCATAACGTGGCGAGTAATTTGCGCTCCCATGTAAAAATGTCTATTCATTCAAAGCAGATTTTACTTTTAAGAAGTAAATGGTGATATTATAATGCGAGATGCCTATTTACTGTCAGATTGATTTATTGACGAATCACAGTCATCTTCACTCCCTTCGTTCTTCAACAGTTGATTTTACCCCTCGCCTTTATCTTCTCGTCTATTAATTCCTATGTCTGTGATTTGGAATTAATATCTAATTTTGCGGCATGTCAAAATATTAATAATTGAAATGTTTAACATCGCCACAGTTATTATTTAAGCCGATTTAAAACGTCGTCATTAAGAAAGATAACAGTAATCAGAATGTCTTAGATTTTTGCAATCTTTGAAAGGCGTTTATCATTAGATCTTTGGAATGCTTAATTGGTAGCCACCTCTGTTCTGAAGCTCCTATTTACTAGCTCACCCTCATTTATTTGATCTCGTGTGTGGAACTAATTGTCGGCATTCCACGTTTATTTAATCAATGACTCGCATTAACAAATAACTATTTAATATTTATAAAACAAATCGCTTCACTACTACAATTTCTTTTAGCTTGCTATAGCAAGGTTTTATATTGGTTTCATAAGGGCTATGTGGATTTATATACTAAGATGTAATGAATTACAAGATGAAACATATTGATTATAATTATTTTTTTTATTAAGAGAAACATTCCCATGTTACGAGTCACCTGACAGTATTTGAAAATCTCCTATTTCCACCACAGTACCAGTAGTAGGTAGATACCAGTAAATACCAAACAAGTTAGACCCAAAAATACAGAATAAAGATAATATGATGAAAGAAAATAATACATCTATTTTCAAATGTCAAAAATGGTTTGGCTGAGTATTGAACCATCTTACACAGGAACCGGAGTCGACTTCGCTACCAACCGAGCCAAATCTTGTTTGGATAAGACCAACATTTATTTATTTTATTTATTAATCTTAAGTTAGCTCACATCTTCGTGTGCGCTAATAGTTTTATAAACATATAAACATGTACATTGTTTGGCAAACATAATCTTTCTTTAAATATTTCAATAAAGTCACAAAAAAAGAAATATTAATAATTGAGATAGACATATTTTCTTAATTCATTTTTGAACTTATTAATATTTTCTATCACAGCAATTTCCTTTGGGATTTTGTTATAGAGTTGAACAGCCTGGTACATCAGAGATTTTTGGGTGCTTGTTTTTTTTCTTGTTGGCAATCTAATTTGCTTAGAATTTCTCGTCCCGTGTCCGTGTATCTCGTTATTGTAATTTATTTTTCTTTTCAGTTCCTTAGACATCATCCCTAAGTTAATTTATTGTATAAAAATAAGTACATTCAAATACACAGTTTGCTTCACCGTCAAAATATTCAGCTCCTTTAACATGTCTCTTATCCGTGTGTATATGTTGCGCTTAAGTATTATTAAGTATTATTATTAAGTATTAATCGCATTGCTTTATTTTGCAGTATTTGCATTTTTTTCATTTTCTCTTTATTGCAGAGAAAAAGAATACTTGAACAGTAATTAAAGTGTGGTGATATAATTGTATTGTATATTATCTGGCATTTATTTCGTATATTAATTGCAGTAATAATGCTACCGCGTGTGTAGGTAGGGTAGTGAATGATGCGGCACCCTAAATAAGTGGACTTCCGACTACTAATTCCCTGCCAAAGAAAATCACTCAACGTGTGATCAATGAATGCCTGATGCCCTAGACTGGAAATTCCCCTCTGACTCCCCACCATATGAAAGAAGAAGAAAAATTGCTGTTATTTCATCGAATTTCAGAGAAATGCGTGTTTGCGCGTTCGTCTACATGATTGCCACCAAGTTTATAGAATGCATTGACATCGACAATGAGTCTGCCTGTCGAGTTTCAGCTCGACCGGATTTCGAGAAGAGTGTTAATTTATTTCCACTTCAAAAGATTCACGAAAACAAAAGTAAAATTCAAATAGTCTTGTAAATCTGGCACACCCTGTAGTAACTGGGTGTCTTACTAAAACAAAACAGTGTTTTATTTCAAAGAATTTGATACGATCTTTTGATCAACTATAATGTCAAATTAGTATATTATTGCGTTCTATCTAACTAACTGTCATAAAGTGATAATAAATCTCTTAAGTGCGTAACATAAAAATAATCTTTTATAGACGGTTTATTAATTAGGCAATGACGGAGGCTTGTTCAAAATAAAATAAGACAGGTAGATACTAAGTTTTGCTTCTATCATTCAGTTATTTAGAGCATTGCCACCTGAAATGTAGATTAGCCAAGAGATAGGTTACATTTATATTATTGCAGGTATTGCTTACATAATAGATTTATGGCTAACGATAGCTAATCGTACTACCTGTTGCTAATAAACAAAACAGGTACAAAACCTGCTTTGCTTTAGTTGAACAAATACCAAACGCAAGGTTGAAGTACATCTCGTGGTATAAAATATTATATATCTTCAAGTTTGGCAAGTAGCTATTTCATACGGTGTAATTTGTTTTTTTATTTTTGGTTTTATTTTGATATTGCTGAGTGACACGGGTAGATTTAAACGTAGTGCGTGCGCCATCTGATATTATTTTCGCAGTAACTTGCTTGTTTTTTTGTAAAATATGGGTCTGTATGTCGTACTGTTTTACTTGTTTTAAAAATATATGTCATCTACCATACGTAGTTTCCCCAGAATACCTAGTTATATATTCAAAGAAATGATTTTTAAAATTTATCCGCTTGATACGGTGGAATTTAAGAGGTTGAAGTTTGTATATTTTTATGATTATTAAATCATTAAAACCAGATAAACTGGGGCCAGACGATCCTTGGTTTTAAGGATATCGTATTTATATATGAATACAGCATAATAAACCGAACTGCTCCACTGAACCACCTAGGACGATAGAATTCCCAGTAGGAGCTAGAAAAAACCTGGCTACTCATATCTGGTCACTAAACACGGCAAAAGCCATTTCCATCAATGAATCTTGTAAAAGAGACTATTCACGTTGGGGAGCGTTTTAATAGTAGGCAGGTACCTAGCTTATTTTTTTATATAAACGATCTTAGAAGATCGTACGTAAAAATATAATATATTTAATATATTCTACTATCCATCTAATCGGTTTTTGCATTTCAACGATCATCGTTAATGGATTTTCAGAAGAAAAAAAAATTATGCACCAGGTTTCGCGCTTGACTCACCGTTGAGATATTTCGATCGTGAAAAATAAATCATTTTCGGCGATGCAAAACAAATCTTAAATTCTTGATTATGACTTTAAACTTATATTTAAATAGCAAGTACCTACCTTCCTTAAGTTACTATCCATTCAGTATATTGCAACAGTAATAGAGATGAAGTCACTCTGAAAGCATCCAAGCCCATGTTTCTACATACAAAATAAATCAATATGATAATACTTCGCAGTGCAACAAGAACAATATGCAATATGCATACAAAAGCATTAATTCATAATCACCACAGCTATTAAATTAAGTCATCTACCGTGCATTGCGCGTACTGATGCATTAATTCCTTCATGTTATTATGATACAGTATTTTTATTTTACGCAATTTTTAAAGTTTCTACTTTTTTTATTATTGTTGTTTCCGCCATCTTACCTAGGTTGTTTTAACCCTAAGTACGCCAGTTAAAATGCCGACACTATTTTCGTAATAACTTTTTCAAAATAGTTTTTTTGGAAAATTTATTTCTGTTAACTGAAATGAGATTTTGTATTTATAATAATCATTTATAACTATCCTACGTAGTTCCCTTAAGATATACACTTATATCTAGTAAGAGATTAAACATTAACAATGCCTTTCCTACAAAAAATAAACTTGCTAGTTTTCAGATCTAAAATATAATCAGCAATAATTGTTGAATGAAAACTACTAGTATATATTAAATTATTTGGCGGGTGTTGAATAAGTCGACGTACCGTAATGGTAGAGCAGCTGACCGGTAATCATAAGGCTGCGGGTTCGAATCCCGTCAGCGGCATGATTTTTTTCGCGTGAGATTTTTTTGATTTGTATGGGTGTTTCAGGCTCATAATTTTTGCTTATAATTTTTTCTCTCTTTAAATTTATAAAAAATAAAAAATAAAGCAAAAACACAAAAATATTTTAGAGTTTTATTATACTTTTCAGCTAAGAAAGCATTTTTCACAGTAAAAATAAGTTATACGAGTCTTTCCTTAAAAAACAAAAAAACAAAATTATTACGTTTAAAAATAAAATAAAAATATGAAATTTGACGCGGAATTTGCAACGCACTTTTTCACGGAAATAGTAATTAATATTTCCATACTAGAATGATATTAAATACACTATTTCTTTGCAGAGCAAATAAAATTCATTTTAGTATTCTAAGAGCGTAATTTAAGGTTCAAATTACCATAAAATCTATTCATGTACTTATTTTTTAAATTTTAAATTCAGTGAGATTTCTTTGAACAGTAAAAGGCCAAACGATCTAAGTTAAGAAATTTATTTATTTAATTTTATTTTATTAATACAAGACTAAGAGGGTACATATGGTTTTTGTGATATTTCACCCTCCATGCTCACAGTTCTTGAGAGAATAACATTAATTAAACAAGTAAGTATAAATAGAAGATCTACAATCGTAATGGTTATTAAATGCAATGAAAGTATGAGATTTATTTGTTTGATTATAACTATGTAGATAATTATAATGGTGGAATGGATTACATGTATAATCAGAGTTACGCAAGTAAGGAACGTAAGCGTTGGTGTTGAGGGTAAGTGGTGTACAAATGACTTGTTGTGGTTATGAGTACTGATGTGTGAGGGGTTAGTTTAACTTGTGGTTATAGCTATGATGTTTTTGTATTTATGGATGAACCTGGTAAAATGATATGAATTATTTGAGTAAGTGGTGCCATAGGTGTTTAAAGATGATAATGGTTGTGAGAAATTTTTACAGTATCCATACATAGTTCTGTCATAACAGCAAAATGCAAAATGTATTGTTAATTTTTTCTCGTATTAGATCACACCAAATCCAGAGACGTCGTAAAACTTTCGGGTCACGCTTTGGTTCAAATTTACTTATATGATTTATTGACCAACAAACTCCGCGCCCATTCTCAAAATGTTTTATTGTGTGTTGCCATTGAAACAGAATACACTAGAAAAAGGAAATTAACTGAATTTTTAGAAGGTTTTGGGTAATCCCGAAAACGAAAATCTCGAAAGCCACGTTTGTGAACGCGATTAAGGTTGTGAACAGTAGTAAAATTGTAACACATTATGTTTTGTATATAGGTACTGAAATTCGATATCCTTTTAGAATTTCTCCACCCATTTTTTTCGAGTCTCCCCCACCTTTTTTGTCATTATAGGAATTACTAATATGAATTAAATATTGTAAAAAAATTCAATCAACTGTTTTTAAAACAACTCGAGAGAAAAGAGTTTGAGATGTATTTTGACCTTCCCTAATAATAAAAGAGAATAATAGAATAATAGAAGAGTATGTATGAGACGATGTATGAATGTGAATGAGGCAAGAAGTGTGTGCCAAGACCGAGTTGTTTGGCGGTCCGTCCTCTCTGCCTACCCCTGCGGGGAAACGGCGTGATGGTTAGTTAGTTAGTTAGTTAGGAAAAATTATATATTAGTCTGTCGAAACAGCTATCAGTGTACAGTGTAGTCAATAATAAATAGCAGAACCCTTTACATTCCTTTCTTTTTATGTATCAACAAGATTACACACATTTTAAAAATAATAAAATCAAATACGCACACGGAAAAAAATAATATTTCTAATTTATAAGAATCTCTTTAAATTATCTGTAATCCGGTTAAAAATGGGATTGCATGCTTTTAATAAATGAATTAACAGGTTTCCTGATAATTTTTTAGTAAATTTCGTATATATTATTAATATGATGGATACATTATATGTGTTCGAACACGTGTTCCGATATCGTGATAATGTATTCGAAATTTACAAAAATTTTATCAGGAAACCTGTTAATTCATTCGTTAAAGGCGTACAATCCCGTTTTTAACCGGATTATCAAATATTTGAAGAAATTCTCAATAAATTAGTAACACTCGTTTTTCTCCGTGTAGTTTTGCAAAAAACAAAACATGTGGATACATTGTTTTTTCCGTTTAATTTTTATCGATTGGCCGTTCCAGCCTTATGTAAATCACCGCCTTTTATATTTATTACCAAAACCATTGAGATAAACCAACTCTTGGTCTAATTGCGTAACCAGGGCACCAGAATGTGACTCGTAATTTTGGAGATTTTGCAACGTTTGGGAGGTGGCCACATTTCTTCTCACGGAACCGAATAATGGCAAGTGGTCGCAGGTGTGTTTGCTTTATCTGTACGAATTAGTGCGAGTGTGTGTTCGTTTGTGTTTTGTCTGTGTTTGTTTTTCTAACGACTTAAGCGAGAAGAAATTAGCACAAATTATCCACGCATCATTCAGTGTTAAAAGGTTACTTGATATATTTGCTTAGAATGTTTGCAAAGAAACGATCTTAAGAAACGTTTTACATTAATTTATTAATTGATTCCTTGTACCCTAGAATACACGGCATGATGTGCCATCAAATGTGGGAAGGTTAAAAAAATCTATGTAATGGAATCCTATGTTTCTCATTCATGTTTTTTAAACATTTATAACAAACTGGAGTTCAAACGTTCGATCAGTTTTGTGGGTGAAAGCGGTCATTAAAATTCTAAGGTTCATTCATCCATATGTAAATATAAACATTTTATATATTTTTTCAGATGTGTGTTTTTCAAAAAAATATAACTAAACTATGTTTTTTCTTTCATTCCAGGTAAGCAAAACGAGTCTTAATCTATACGACTAAGAAAAAATGGCGAAAAATCCGGTATGGACGTATGGTGTGTATATTAATTTATATTTTATACAGAAAATCAAAGTCCTACGTCCGTAGGCTTTTAATTAAATTTTTCTTGATAAATTTTAGAACAAATCATTTGATTATTTGTACAGCGCCGTTTTGTGAAACATCACATTGACTATGCCATAAAAATATTCTGTTTTATCTTATTCTAAAGATGCCCGCCATTAGAAACTGTCCGTTCATTAATGAAACGCGGAGGAACATGTTAGAGAGACATAAAAAAAGTTTTATTAAATGCAAACAATTTTTTTAAATACCACCCAAAACAACTTGGTTTTACGACTTATTTCACATCAACCAAAACGCCGGTGGCAGGGATTCAATCGAAAGAATTACAACACCTGGATGATTCCGACCTAATCTTTCATACATGCGGTACGTTTAGTAGAAAATTGAAAGTTGTTTTCCAATGAAAAAAAACAAATTTGTCGTAACTTTGCTTATACATTGTATATTTTTTCTCATTCTTTAAACATTTATATTCCTGTTTTTATAAATATTGTGCATTTTTCTCATTTTTACATGTATAATAAATTTCCCGCTAAATTTATGTAAATTATATTTATATTTTTAAAGGCTCTCATATTGCCTTGTTAATTAACACTGCATTGTATCTTCTGTGTTATATACTTGAATAAAAAATAATGAAAAACTTATATTATTAAATTATTGAAGACAATATTAGCGATTTCTAAACGAAAATCTGAAACAGAAAAATTAAAAAAGATAGGTCACATCTAGGACTAGGAATCAATACTTAAATATTACAATTTGATGTTTTGCTCAATAAAGTTATTCCAAAATATAAAAACTTATATTATTCATACATATTTTATCCGAGCAATGTCTTGTCGAGAAATCTCCTTTTCTCTAGAGGTTTTCGGACAACGCAATATAATTTTCTTGATTGCCAAAATAACACCATGGAATGCCAATTCTATGTACCATGCTTAACAGTTGCTAACAAAAACTATTTTAAAAGTGTTGAAATTATCTCTCATTGTGCCCAAAAGTTTTCAACACATTTAGCTATCATTTTTTCTTTCTCCATTTCAAATAATTGTTGTGTTAAATTACATCAAGATGTTACGAGGTGTAAGGTGATAGCCGCGTGTCGAAACGGTGGACCTTTGTTGTTGGGAGCTGGTATTATTTGTTCTACTCACTTGTTGTTGGTTGTTATGTTGTTAGATGTTGTTATACTAGCTAATTAAGGTTGCATCACAACTCGCAGCAGGTGTTAGAGGAATTGATTTTAGTTTTGTTTTTATTGTTCTCATTTTTGTTTTTAAATCATTTTATAGATAGGTGTAGAAAAAAATTAAAGGTTATTTAAACAGTGATTAAATATACACGGTGTTCGGGGGTAAAGAACACAAACTTCAGGAGGCGATTTTACATGATAGTAGTAGTACTTCCCCACCTTCCTCTTTCCCTCCCCCACTTACCTTCAGCCTCACAACATCCCCCAATTGGGGATGCCATAGTCTCACTGGCTCCAGACGGGAGCAGTTGGGACTCTTGTGAGGTATTCACTATAAAAAAAAAAATAAAAAAAAAGTAGTAAAAAAATGAGAAAATTTTGTGGAAAAAAAGTTTTCAGGTAGTTTTCAATATAAAAAAAGAATTGTTTGTAAGGAAAAATAAATATTCTTCTATGGAAAAATATTTTTGTCAAAAAAAAAACGATGGAATTATTATATATTTAACTCCACTATCATGTAGAATCACTAACTTCCGAAGTTTGTGCACTTTAACCCCGGACACCCTGTATTTACATAACACATGTTCAAAGTATTGGAAGATTTGCAAAACGTTTGGTTTCCATGCTAAATTATTGTTGCCTCAAGTAAGTTCAATAGTGAATAACTCTAGAATAAGTTCTATGCGTCCGGAAATATAGGTAGACATAGTGTTTTTTCTAGATTTGTTCCAGCTTTTGTATGCATTTAGATTGTTGTGAAGTTCATGCACTACCAGCTTGCTCTTTATAATACCATCGGGCATGGCTATCATTGGATCCAAGTCATTGAACTGTTCAGATGTTCTGATGATAGAACCTAGGAGTTTGTAGCAAGTTGAAGTGAGCTAAACTGGTCCGAGAATGTATATTTAATATCAAATATGGATACCACGAACTGTTATGCTATTGACCTGGTATTACGATGGCCCTTTTATGCCGTACACAAAAACTACTGGCTTCTGGAAGCGGGTACAGGTCATTATTAGATATTTATAAATTTTAAATTAATTATTTTTCTCTGACCAATCTGATACAGCATCAAGGTCAGATTGCATTTGTAAGCAGTCTTGGTAAGAGGATATTTCCAACAGTTTTGTTTTGTCTCACGATCTTGTGAGTTAAACTTTGGAGCAAGGATTTGTGGTATGTACAAATTCCACACATATCGGTCGAAGATTTACGGTAAGCTGCAGTAATTGCTGAACATAGAAAATATTTATTTATTCACATAACAGTCGAAATATTATTTGTGTGAATTTTCTAAAAAAATTGCCAATATTAAAACAAAATATTGTAATACAATACAACTCTGACTTTGTTCACATTCTTGCTCATACTGTTTGGTTACTATGACTCTCGACATGACCTGGTTGAAGAATAGTTAATAGTTAATCGTTTCCTAAACCTACCCTGGACTTCCCTGACATTCTCTCCCATCTACTTGAACGACATGTGTTTTATTGATATTTTTTCACTGTACATCGGCTCTACATTTCTTTCCAAGCTATTTAAGCGTCCCTTTCATTTTTTTATGCGAAAAATCTCTAAGCGCGTCTATAGGGATAAAACTGACTCTTGCATAGCAAGCGTGGCAAGACGGGATGACGCTCTCGGCCCTTCAAAACTCTGATCAGTATTTTTGCTTCTGTTCTCTAAACGATGAATTTTTAGTCTATATTATATATACATTTATGTTTATTTTAATACGCGTGATAATAAAATTATCGTTTTATCATTAATTATATTAAGACTTGCTTACTTTTTTATTACTTCCTGCAATAAAAACTAATTTTGATCTTTCAAAACTGCGGATATTTTTTACTGCAGTTTTACTGGCTTTGTGTTGTTACCGAATCTTCATTCGTAATTTGGTCATACACATTTTTATCAGATATCAAAGGGATCTTCTTTCTATTACATTATATCTGCTTTTGCCCTTCCTCTACCAGTCATCTCGATCTCTCACTGCATCAGGGTGGATACATATCCTAATTTATTATTTATTTTTATAATCTCTTCATCTTAATGTTAACTTGGCCATGTTTATATGTTATTTTTTAACGTATTTATCTGCTAAGTATTTTGAATCTCACTTGGAAGGGGATTATATATATTTTTTTAAATATTTTTCTTACATTTGTTTAAAAACTATCATTCAAAAATAACACAGTCCTCATAACGTATAACACTAACTGGGAAATATGAGAAATGAACAAGGATATTAGTAAAAACCTACAAATTACTTAATAAAGCAACGGAAAATTACATAAAAACACACAGCATCTAATTTCTGATACTATTCAAGCTATATAATATCAATATTTTATGATAAAAATTATAAATACTTTTTATTTAATTTGGTTGTACGCCCAGCCGGGCTTTTACATGAATTTTAAAAACGGAATACACTTAGTGAGCTATCGAAAATTATACAAAAAAATTAAAAAATGATATGACAGTTAAATGATAAACTGAATATAAAACAATATTAGTAAAACGAGTAAAATTAACATAAAATAATATAAAAAACTAGAACAATACTACATATAAGACAAATCACTAAAACTACATTACGAACGCTACTATAATTTGTAGGATTCATCAAAGTGCTGGTATTGATTACGCTACATGCATGCAATATCATAAGATTTTTTAGTTTTAGTGTAGTCCAGCCTTGATGAATGTGAGGCTTTATACAAAAGTCTCCGAGAGTCGAAGCAATTCTGCCGACAATTATTATGACTCGAAATGGTACTTACTTGACATTAGCTCTTTTAATACCAATCGATCGTGATAGGACGATGAATTTGCGATAGTTAATTTTTTTCAATAATTTATTCGATATTTTTTCATGTTTGGTTAGTGGTGTTCACTTATTAATAAAGCTTACTGTAGATAACAGGTACATGCTCTTTTAATACCAATTGATCATGATAGGATGATGAATTTGCTACAGTTAATTTTTTTCAATACTTTATTCGATATTTTTCATGTTTGGTTAGTGGTGTTCACTTATTAATAAAGCTTACTGTAAATAACAGGTACATGCTTTTTTAATACCAATCGATCATGACAGGACGATGAATTTGCTATGGTTAATTTGTTTTCTATAATTTATTCCATATTTTTTGATGTTTGGTTAGTGATGTTCACTTATTAATAAAGCTTACCGTAAATAGCAGGTACATAGATTCCTCACGCATTTTATTCATTTGCTTCTATTTATGGTCCGATTTTTATTGTTTTGGCATTGGTAGAATACTGAGATGAACCAATCAAGGTTGATTTTGTAAAATCATGTGGTTTGTATTACAAAATGCTGTAATTGATATCCCAATGTCAGAGTTGTGAAAAACGGCGTATAAATAATTAGCAATAATGGCTTTCATGGTGTTTAATATTAAATAAAACCATTCTAAGGTTGTACGTGGCATCACGAGATTGCACGTTTGCTTCCCATAGAAATAAAAATAATTTTTTGTTTTGAGAATGATATAAAATATTTTTTTTCTGTCTGGATTTGGCAGAAGTGAGATACATAAGCCGTATGGTAAAACCATGTATGATCGTGTGAGAAATGTGGAGATCCGCATAGAATGCAAAGCTGATGTAAGCGTAATGAGTAAGATTAAGAAAGGGACGCTTTGATGATTTGGGCATGTAGAGCAAACGAGCGAAGAAAGGAGTGTAAGGAGAATATATGACGCAAATGTGAATGCTAGCAGAAGTCGGGGACGCCCGAGGAAGGCATGGCACGATCAAGTGATTCAGATACTTGAGTCGGGCCATGTCAAGAGTAAAGAGTAATAGAATAGTATGTATGAATGTGAATGAGGCAAGAAGTGTGTGCCAAGATTGAGTTGTTTTGCGGTCCATCCTCATCTCTGTACGGGGAACGGCGTGATGGTTAGTTAGTTAGTTAGATTTGGCATTTTCAATTGGTCGATTTTGTGTCCTAGAAGGAAATGGGAGAAGGAGAAAGAGGAATTTATTTATCATCCAAAAAGGTGCCTACGAAAAATTACAACTCTGATCACCGGGATTCATGTAGACCAATTTTTAAAAATCTCAAATTTCTGACAGTGACGGACATATATATAATGGAGTTATGCCTGTTAGTACGATCATCTCCAGAAAAGTTCCCACAAAAAAACTCAACACATAAACACGCTACAAGGTTCACAGAAAACTTATTAATCCCAAAAGCAAACAAAACTATTTTTCAAAAAGGACCACACTACATGGCCATTAAAATATATAACAACCTTCCACGTAGCATCAAACAAATAACCGACACACTTAAATTTAAATCAACACTAAAAACATTTCTTTTAAACAAATGTCACTACACCTTAAATGAATACCTTACATGAATTAAATACCTCTGTTTTTTATTTTTTTATTTGCTGTTATTTATTTGTTAACATGTAATTGTTGGGTTATGTAATATAATGTGTATTTGTTGGGTTAGCTGGAAGAAATAGGATGTAACCTATAAGCTATACCATTTGTACTCTTTTTGTGCAATAATTTTTTTTTTGAATATTGAATTTTTGAATTTTGAAAGTTTTCTATTATTAATTTTTTCTACCGGTATTTCAATGGAAGATATCCCGATGAACTAGCGTCATTGATCCATTCGGCACAGGTGCACACGAAACTCATTGAAAGACGTCAAACGCGCACCCAACATTCGTACACGGTTTGCTACATGAGAACGGGTCGTTTTTACAACTCGTTGAGTTCAACAGCTCGGCAGTGGAATGCTTTGCCGGCCTCTGTGTTTCATCCCTCCTACAACATGAGTCTCTTCAAGACCCATATTCAATCCCTTTTCCTCAAAGAAACTCTCCAGAGAAATTATTAAATTCTTGCGACAGAATCTTTTTCTGATTTTTCTGTTTCACATCTTCCGTTTAAGAGTCCTTAATGTTCTCTTCAATGATTAAATATACCAAATTGAGAGATACTAAAAAACAAAAACAAAAAACAAAATGTGTGTTATCTGTGTGCTATATTGTCTTGTACTTTTGAATGTACGTTATCGTATTGTCATTCAAAGTGTTTGTGTACTTGGGACGCTTTAGTAAGTTCTATGATTGTATGTAAGAGTCTGTTACTTATTTTATATAACGGGAGATATTGAATTTAAGATATAAATATTGTATTATAATTGTATATTGAGATAGAACCTGCAGACAAGCAGCCATGTGGCAGCTTCGTGGGACTATCTACACATTGTCTAAAAAAAAAAAAGTAATAATTTTCAGTCAATAAAGGTCTTTAAAATTAAAAAAAAAAGATATGCGGCTGTCCATCATATTTTACAACTGGAGTACATACTTACAAATTAATTTTTTCAGAATTCCTGAGACACTCTCGCAGAAATAAGATCTACATAATTCTATATTAAAATATTGAACAAAAAAATTGCGCACGTTTTGCGCAAGTTCGTGCCACGACCAATCAAAATGAACCGCGATATGTGAACTATTCAGATCGTACTAAATACCTTGCACGTGCCACAAAACAAATTTATTGGTATGCGTACATGATTTATCGTTTAAATAAATTTAAATAGGTAAATGAAATCCACATTTAGACCTAACTGCTCCCCGCCAACCGGAGCCGGTGAGACTATGGAATTCCCTGTGTAAGTGATGGTACGTAGTTGAAGAAGTGCCTACCTATTCAGATCTAGTCATCAAATACGGCTTAAATCATTTCAAGCAACTTTACAATTCTGAATGATGGTTTTAAAAAATCAAAATCGGGTCATAATTTTCAAAATCAAAACTGCATTTCATAATCGTTACAATATTCAAATGCGATGGCGATATACAATGTCAGGCAAGTGTATGAGAGACGGAGCGAATTAGAAATGGGCTAGAAATGGCGACAGTGGTTTTCTTTCAAATCTACACGACGAAAAATGAGCATTGCTCATTTATTTAAGAATCTCTTCAAATTATTGGCAATCCGGTGTCAAACGGAATTACAGGCCCTTAACCGGTCAGCAACGTAAGCAGATATACACGATAAAATAACGATAGCAGTCAAGTACAATAAGCGTGTTTACACGTCAACGCGTGTGTTTCCACAAAAATCGTCATAACTCCGTTATTCTTCTAGTGACATCCCTAAAACAAAAAGTAGAATATTCGTATTGAATGAAGCTTCACATCTCTATTCAAAGTTATCCATAGAAACCCGTAAAAAGACCTACTCAGTGGAAGCAAATTTTACCCGCCAAATCGTAAAACGACGCCAAGAAAGCCGTTTGACGTGCCGACCCGCCTCGCAAGTTTAATTATTTTTTTTAAAATATATTTTGTATGAAATGGTCAAAAAGTGAAGTGACAGAATTGTTTATTGTACATTTGTACGATGAAATAAGTGTTTTTTTTTTACATTATCCGTGATTTTAGTATCGTTTTTACATAAAACATTACAGGTGAGTCATTTTTACAATTTTTTCATGTTTCCATTCTAAATTTAAATATTTACAAATGTTAATATTTATTTATGATACAACAATTTGAAAGCCTATTTTGTAACCTTTCTAAAACAGTTTTTACTATTCGGCTCCGTTCAGTAATGTTTCATTTATAGAGCTTTGATTGTGAGGCGGTAATAACACAACGTTTTCGTGAAATTGACATTTCTATAAAGACATTTTAGCTTCAAGTTCGCGAAAAGTCGGAGGGGTTAACGAACGAATTAATAGGTTTCCTAACAAACTTTTAGTAAAAAACCAAGATATTATGACATGTTCATAAATATCCTAATATTTTCGTCATTAAATATTAACAAGGCAAATGCAGGTGCATGAACACGTGTTCCAATGTATTAGGAATTTACTAAACGTGTATCAGGAAGCTCCGTTTTTGACCGGACTACCAATAGTTTGAAGAATTTCTTAATAAATTAGTAATTCTCATTATTGTAGAAAGCAACACTTTGTGGTTTGACATATTTAATAAAATAAAGTAAAATACTTTTTGTTTTAAAACCGCAAGTTTTTAATAATTTTTAGAACCGATCGGTTTTGCATAGCTCAAACATAGTAATAATTTGTACCCTGAAGATGCTTGAGTAAAGCGAAACCGGTCGGTTCTAAAAATTATTAAAAATTCGTGGTTTTAAAACAAAAAGTATTTTATTTAATTTTATTAGTAATGCTCAGTTTCCTCCGTGTACATGGAACATGGAAGGCATTTCTAGTGTGTTGTTCAGCGCCCGCTAATCACAGTTTTGTACTGCAAACAAGATAAACGCATTTAAGTTTATGAAATATAATATTATTCACAACCGCACATTAACAAAATAAGATGTAATCACAATACAAGTAGCTTTCCATTTGGGTCGGTACTTTTCTAGCCGCAAAGGTTTCGAAACAATCGTCTTTCAACTTCTAATTACCATACTATTACCTGCTATTATGTGTGGAACTATTCCAAACATCACAATCTTCGAGGATCTTAATGATTTACGGCCAAAACTGTAGGCCAGGGATCTTTAAACTCGGCCTGCGTGTGGTTTTGTGCGGCCCGTATAAGATACTAATTTTATTGATTGATCCTAGCATTGATAATTTAACATTTTATCCGTTTGAAAATTTGTTTGTTACGTTCCGCTCCCGGATCAAGATGGATAGCCTATTTGGATGCTATCTTTTTATCCCGCCAGAGTTCGCACGATCGTGGTGCCTGTTACGAGATGTCACATTGGAATAATCAATATTATGGTGCCTAGTAAAACAAAGTTTTTTTTACAATAGTACATGCATTTTAAAACTTAAAAATTCTTTTTTTGGTTGGACTGACAATTCAACTTTCATTTCCAGGCACCGAAGTCAACCGCACTACCAATATTGCCAGATGTCGATCGGGTAGTACCGAAAATTGATTTAATATATTAACTGCTGTAATATAATCCGATTTCAGAGAAATACGCATATGTCCGCGTGTGTATGTCATCAAAAGCATTGTCGTCCATAACGGGTATATCAGTAGAGTTTCAGCAAGCAACACGCGCTAATGTTTCTCTATTTGCACAGACAGAGCGAGCCAAAGCAACGCGTGCCGGGGTACAGGTTGTATGAAATAAAAAAAATATTGTGGTTTCGTAAAATTTATCGTAGGTATTTGTGGTTTATAAGTAAGTAGGTAGGTATACCTATTTACTAATCTTATGATTTCAGAAGAAATTTTGTTTATGATTTATTAAATAATATTTAAATTAGAAAAATACTGTTTTGCACGCGAGGTCTACTATTCACAGAATGCCTAATTAAAAATGCTCATTGCTCAAAATCAAATAAAATTGGTAGGTGCTGATAAATGTCCTTTAAAATTACTGCGATATGAAAAATATATAACTATGAGAATTGATTTTGATACATCAAATGATTTTGTAAAGGCAAAAAAATTACATTACAGAATAGGTGAATTCTTAATGCCGCTGTTCCCAATCCTAATGATCAACTGTTGAGCTGAAATTTTGTCTCAACACTGCTCAAACGCACAACTAAGACTGAGCGAGCAATCAATTTAAGGAACCTAAACTGCTGGATTAAGCTTGTCACAGGAAATGACTAGTCATAAAAAGTGTCGACAGAGTGAAAAATATTCGCGAAACCTGTGGCATTAAAGTCAAGCTAATACTTTATTTTTCAACATATTACATATTTTATTTAAAAATATATAAAATCGTTTTATGTATTACAGTATTTAAAATAAATACATATGCCCTAATAATAAATACAATAATTCATTCGTCAATATTAATTTTACAATGATTTTTTTTACTTTGATGTCATTTTATTGTCTATGAAAGTGAGCGGGGCCACTTAAGATAATCAACTGTAAAGATGTTTGGAAACAGGCGAATCGAACGTTACTGAACAAATCACTTGGCTGATCGGAGCCTGAGATTGATTGTTCGAAAAGTTGGGAACAACGGCCGTTGGTGTGGTAAACATTAAACACTACGTAGTTTAAAAAAACAATGTTTTTTTTGTTAAATAAAACCTTTTTTAGCACCGTAAATTTGTATTTATATTTGCCTTTGTTATACCTACTGAATAGTAAATCAAGAAAATTGTAAAGTACAGTTATCAATTTGGAAGACAGGATGTTTCCAATGTTCACACAACCTTTCGACTTCAATAAAGTTAAGAAATAATTTCGACGGTTGGACAGATCTGATGTAATCTGTTCTAGACCTCCTGCAATTCAATCAACGTACAATCATAAAACAGTTACTTATTTTTGAACTAACTACCAAGTAGCTAACCAATCTGTTTAATTAAGATTTCAATTAGGATTGGGTCAAAATTAAAATTGAAACTATTCAGAAAACAAAAACCAAAGTCAAAATTCGTTGATTTACGGAGCAATGATACTTGGCGGTAAGAATAAATAAAATAAAATATATAAACAAATTTAAACTAAATTTATGAAAATACGATTTATTATAAAATATGTTTATGTGTAAGGATTGCATTAGGACATAGTATGTACATATTTAAAATACTACAAATAAATAAATAATAATAAAATAGGTACAAAACTTTGAAGAGCCACGCCACGCATTGTAATTTATTTTTAGGGGTATTATGCCGTGTTATGCTTCCCCCTTCTTTAGCCATCGTTTCGAACAGCGTTACGGTGTACATCATCATGTCCTGAATTTAAATTTTATCTCGTTTCGACTCTATGGTGTTTGTCTTAGAACAGTTGAATACTTTATCGCTCATCCTATGACGAAAACCTAAAAATAAATATCAAGCATTTTCCCCCAGAGGTTATCAGAGAGGAAAGAATGCAACAAAACACCATGGAACCACTCCTTGCTGTATTCACATTCATACATTAATGCCCCATTCATACAATGTTATTCTGACTCTTAACATCATAACCCGACTCAAGTATTTAAATTTTATTTATTTATTATTATTTTAGAAACCAATGTTACATAATTAAAATGATTAATAAATAGTTCAAAAGGTCTTAGAAATTATTTCAGAGATCGGTATCGATAACCATTTATGTCTAGGTGAACGTGTGTTTGTATACAGAGAAAATGAGTATGGCTGATTTATTGAAATTCTGTTAATACGTGATTGCAATCCATTTCCAAATAAAATATTAGTTCATTCAGAATATATCCGATACACGTGTTCATGCAGGTACCCCTTTCCTGATAAATATAATGTCGAAATGTTACAATTTTTATGAAAACGTGTTTCGACATCCTAATAATATATTCGTGTTTTACCGGCAGTTTGTTAGAAAACCAATCAATCAAGTCAATCAAATCGTTTAAGGCTTGCAGTCCCGTTTTTAACAGGAATACGAATAATAAAACCAGAATTTTAATATATTAGCCATTTTTTGTCTGTAAGTTTTCTCCATGTACCAATGTGTCTGAATTGTGAGTGCGCATTGATTAAGTTACCAGTAATATTTTCCTTAAATGACGGCAGGGAGTCGAAAAATATATCGAGAATTAAGTTGGGACATGATTATTAATTCACTTGACGGTGTATATCTTTCTCGAACGTTCCCGACATCTTCTAGCATTTACTTCCGCATCACATAATATTCTCCTGACACTCATTTCCACGTACATCCTCTTTACATTAACATGATCAAACCATCTAAACATTGTGTTATTCTTACTTTGTCATAGAGGTGGGTCCTATGAGTACTTTTCGTTACTGGGTACAATGAGTACAGGTACAAAAAAATACCTGGTAAAAATACCGGCGACTAAATACTCAAAAGTATTGATTCAGAATAAGTAATTCTAATGAACTCGCATAAATTCTGCCCACATATTCCCCACAAATATTCTACGGGAGCTTGATTCCCCGTTTTATTAATCGAAATCCGTGGGGGAGGGGTTGTTACAGAACTTCGCTGAAAAAAAATTCCGCACAGGCAAAATCATCATATGTAATTCCCCACAATAATTTTTCAAAATCCATGGGGGGGGGGGGTAGCTACGGAATTCCATTTCGAAAAAATACTACCCATCAAGAAAATACCTACTAAAAATACCCAACAAAAATACTCATCAAAAATACCCATCGAAAATACCTATCAGAAATACCTACTAAAAATACTTATCAAAAATACCCATCAAAAATACCCATCAAAAATACCCATCAAAAATACCCATCCAAAATACCTATCAAAAATGCCTACTGAAAATACCCATCAAAAATACCCATCAAAAATACCCATCGAAAATACCTATCAAAAATACCTACTAAAAATACCCATCAAAAATACCTTTTAAAAATACCTACCAAAAATACCTGGTAAAAGTACCTATTAAAAACATTTAGTCCCGGTATAAAATACTCATGAGTATTTTGGAACCAGGTATTTTAGAGATCTGTCACAAGTACAAAGTATCGCATGGAAATACCCGGTACTTTTACTGGGTACGATAAATACGCCTCACCTCTACTTTGTCATGACCAAACTTAGGAATTTGACGCCATCTATTGCCACAGCAGTTTTTTTACAGCTGTGCGGCTCATAAGCCCATGATTGATCAAAAAAACAAGAAATGAATGTAAAACACAGATAATTACCTACCGTATAAAAGGAAAGATAGACCGCCATTGTTACAGATGACCTTCTGGCAGAGATTATCGCATAGATTTCTAAAATTTCTGTCAGAATGATAAATGAATTTTTGTGTGCATTCAGACAATGCAACCAATTTGAAAACCTTGGAAAAATAATACAAATTTATGCGGACATGCATCTTGGTGATTATATCGTGTAATTTGAAAAAAGTTTTTTCAATACACGGCCTCCGGAAATTCGCAGTACAAGCGAGGAACTGGTGAATCTACATCAACCCAAAAAATGTTTGAGTGCAAAAGAAAAGGCAGAGTGGTAATATTACTCTAGTCCTGTTTGGTGACCAAATCTGAATAGCCAAACACTTCCCAGCATTCCTCTTCCTCATCTCCTTCTCCTCCCCACCCCCTTAAGCATCACAACACACCTCGATTGGGGGGTGACATGGTTCAACTGTCCTTATTTTAATCCTGCATTTAAGGCGATGCACTACGTCGTGTAATATTTTAAATTGAGCCGCTATCAATAACAACCCTTACGTCGATGGCGATAAGGTTTAAATTCCTGCTTAACACCATCCGCCTGTTTCGATTTATGCAAGAAAAAAACATGACCAAAAAGTGCCTTTTATTTTATTTTGTAGATGTTCAGGCATAAATATTTAATTTTTTGTCAATCATTTTATAAATAACTTAATTTGCCACATTGTACAATAAAATTATTACCAAAAATGGTTTCGTAAGTAGGAGATTTTGAACTTTAAGGCAGTTTTCATGGGCCTTTACATTATTTTTTTCTGGGCTTATAAAAAAAACTTATCTAAAAAATACTCGATTATTTCAAAGGCCAAGATGTCTTCTACTCGCAGTATTTAATTAAAGCATCTGAAAAAAATCTAGGCGACCAAATTTTCAAACCAAAAACACATGATTTTGCATTACTACGTATGGCATCGCCTTAATCTATCTCTTTACATTACCTATTAAATTCATCATCACAACCTACATTTTAATGTTTAAAACAACCTTGTAAAAATTCTCAATGAAATGAGACATACAAATTCTTATTTGGATGTTGTAATGAACGGACATCACGAGATTATCGTAATCTGTAAATAATGAGACGATAATTCAGCATCCTCTGAACATAAAATCCTTAGAAGTGCGATCAATACCGATTTCCAAGAAGATATTTACAGACATTTCGAATTTTTCCAGACTGGCCAATGAAATTCACCGTCGGTATTCCTCGAAAAACAAAAACAGTCTACATTTGAAGTTTTATGAAAACGTGATTAAAATTTTTAAAGAGAAGGGGTTTTAATTAAATGATAGGAAAATTAAAAACAATATAGCTTTCAATGCAAATAATTAACAAGACATAAAAAAGGCAACACTGTGGACACAATTTTGAGAATTAAGTGATTTTTGAGTATAAAGTTTTGCAAAGTACCTTCTATATGATTTAGGATGGGTGTTTGCATAGAATATGAACAATTCATCAAATTTCAAGGTTCATTTTCGGGTTCTGTGAATGTCCTATTCAAGTTCACTTCACATGTGTTCTTAACAGACTGTACAAGAAATTGTCGCAATGTTACAGATGCCGGTATATACCCCACACTGTCTGAACGGGGACAGGTAATTGGGAAACAGATTTATTTATTTATATTTTAAATATATTTATGTTTATTTATTCATATTTACAAAATAAAAAATTCCAATAACAAAGATACATTATACAAATACACAATCATAATTGCCTAATTGGCGAATTAAATTTATTAATGCTCATGTGGAAAATGTCGATGTCAGAGGCTAGTGAGTTTAGAAGGACTATCATTCTTCCGAGAGGCATTGCTAATGGTAAGTTAGTCCTACATCTCGGAAGAATGAATGGTTTGTGTCTACGCGCTCTTGCGAAGTTATCAGGGACGTAAAATAAAATTTTGTTCAAAATTTCTGGATTGTTGATATGACCGTTCAACAAGTTATAGGCCATCATCAGCAACGCAGCTTTCCGCCCAAAGATATTAGAAGAACGAGATGTGCTATGAGCAGTTCATACTGTGTGGAATTGTTTTGCCCAGTGTCGCCGGTTTTGTTCACCAATACTACTGCACACCTTCGCTTACTTACGCTAAGGTATCCGCACTAATACATAGAACAGATTTCTGTGCGTACACGTCCCGATACCGTTCAAAGTACCCTAATTAGGTAGTACTCCGCCTACGGTCCGGCGGCCAACATAGCATATCTCGTTCTTCTAATATCTTTGTTTCCGCCTGTTGACAAGACTATCGATACTTAGCATTCCGGAAAGGAAGGCTGATGGGTATAAATAGGGATAGTACCCGAAGTCTCTAAGATAAAGATAACGTAGAAACTTCTTTTGTACTTTCTCTACCATTGAATTGTACGTTGCATCACCGGGTCCCCATATTATTGAGATTTTCCACTTTCCAAAATACTACGTACTAGGCTAAAATATAGCAAGCGAACCACAGATGATTGGGTACAAGAATGCAGGAATATATATTAAATGGAGATGCGTACAGTTTCATATAAACAGTATTGAAAAGTCATTTTTGGAATAAATCCAAAAATACCGAAGAAAGATTTTCGAGGTTTAAAAATGTTTTCACAGTTTCAAGTAAAGCGTGCTTGCTTAAGGCACACCGACACGACCACAGAACACTATCGGTTTATTTATTCAGTGTCAGTATTCATCTAACCCATCTTAACCTTAAGTCTCAAATCTGTTTGCCTACAGGTTTTAACGACGCGCTTATTAGGTAATAAGTATTCGTTCTTAAGGAAGGTAGTTGAAAACAACGTATGATGCATGCAGCATCTGCATACCTTGAAGGTTTGTCACGACTTGTGGAGGAACTTATTGCAGGGTTCAGAAACCTTCAAAAATGTTTCAATAATACTCGACCGCAATGCAGCTTCCTTTTTCTGAAGATGATCTTAGTGACGATAAACGCAAAAATAAATTGTCTAAAACCTAACTAACAAAAAAAACTGCTGTGATGCCCATAAAACGGTTATGGACCAATATATTATGGAGAATATTGCAAGTTTTAGGTAGATGTAAATATAAAAGGTATTGGGGGCATTTTTTACTATTTTTTGATGTACGCCAAGAGGGTTCCACGATAACTCCTCAAAATGATAATTCAACACACCTTTAAAAGGTGATATTAAGTCAAGAAAAGTGTGAAACCAAAACTTGGTTAGTTTCAAATGTTAGTTTTTTTTAATGACTTTTTATCATTTTATAACACTTTTTATAGGTGTGTTAAATTGTAATTTTGATGAGTTATCCGGTCACCACGCCAAAAGATAGTTGCTGAACTGTTTGTAAGTGATGTTAAAATTTTTGTTGGTCACTACAGAATCGTTAAGCAGTTTAGTCTCTCTGTATGCTGAAGTCCTCGCTTCCAATCTCCCACGAGTATAATTATAAGGCACATTTAATAATCACTTTCACCAAATAAATAATTAGCGTGATCATTAAAAAAATTATCGGTTTAACACTTATCACAAATATTTCCCTAGGGTTACTAAATTCGGTTGTCGATCCCTACCGCACGCAGTACTGTGAATTGTTTGCATATCGCCTCTCACCATATTAGCATGCGAACATAAACATATCGCCGGACAACCTACACAGAGATTACCAATACACCATACACCCATTCCTTTCTTAACACTGAGTAGGCAGAGAAACAGGTACTAGCACTCAGGCCCGCTGCTTGGGATATCGCTGCCTGAGTGCGAAAAAGAAAAAGTTCTTTTGGCCAATAATGGCAAATTCACTTTCTGGCGTCATTTTAATTTAAATAAAATAAATAACTTTGTATACACCAATGTAAAATATGAAAATAAATTTATGAGATAGCTATAAAAAAAAAAAGATTTTTATAATAAATAAAATTCAAAAGTTATCTAATTGTAATGTCATTATATTTGTAAATAATTTTTTAACCCTTATTTGAACAAAAATAATGATTTGTTTCCAAAATATTGTGCAATATCAGAATAATTATAATTATTCAAACATGCTAGGTGCTTCTTTACTGTAATATTTTTAAATTTCTAGAAGTCTTACATATAAGTTAAAATCGTTAAAAAATATTTTATAGACCCCCGTTTCGTTTAAAACATTGTTTTTATCCTTGTTATTTTATATATATTTTTATTTATTTTGTAAATCGTATTAAAAGCTAGTTGAGTGGTATTTGGGATATTTTTAATTAATAACAAAAAAGTGTGGTTGTTTGTTTAAAAATATTTTTTTAAATATTTAAATAAAACTTTATTTTTTAATTGAAATTGTTATACAATAGTTGCAAAAATACTTAATAATTATATGAAAATGAATAACTTTGTGTACACCGCTTTTAAAAGTATTCAAAGTGTTTCATTTTGATTTATTGAAATTATTATAGTACTTTTTTCATATGCAACCAAACACATCAGAAATTGATTACTATTACAAAGCTCAACTTACTTACACGAAGCATTGTGTATTTAATGTCAAAGTTTTGAGAATTTATGAATAAGTCACCCCACGCAAAATTACAAAGTATACAAGATACTTTCGTTTCGAGTTTCAATCTAAATTACTTATACCAACGGAGATCAATCAACCCAGATAAGCGATTTTTATATTTCAAACACCCGTTGGTACCGATACGTTGGTACTTTTAGTTGGTGTCGCGGATTATAACCCCTTTAACACGAGAACTGTTTCTCAGCCCGTTTCAATCAATTTTTAATCAGTTGGCATTCAGACAAAGATCAGCTCAAACGGATCAAGGATCGGGATTTAAAGGGGCACCATTTAAATATCACAATATCGCTGATCGTTTGCTAATCGTGGTCATCATGAAATGAGAGATATCACAATTGGCCTATGGGCTGAGTGCTCCCGGGAACTATCCGTATAGCGTAGCGCCTTTGCTTTGGTAAGTAAATACAGAACGCACACATCATTTCCATTTAAGGTTGGTAATGACACATACACCAAAGTCCCTGCTGAGCTCAAGACCGATAGGGAGAAGGAGCCTGGGGAGGCCAAGGTTAAGATGGAGCGACAACGTCCTCAAAGATTTGTCTGCCTTGGAGCTTCGAAACTGGAGAGAGCTGGCGCGGGACCGAGATGAGTGGAGGAAGACTCTTGAGGAGGCCAAGACCCATCAGGGGTTGTAGAGCCAAAAGTGATGATGATGATGAATGACACATACATAGACGCAGAATAAAGCTATCTTTTACAACGGTAGGTAAAATAAAAGCGATATCCAGCGCATGGACTGCTGTAGCCCCTTTAACTGGCCGCCCTGGTGCAAGGCACATATAAGAAGTATTGATGAGATGGGAATGCACCCCAGTTCGTACTCGAGTCGAGATCTGAGCGATGTTAAAGCATGATTTACGAACCTACTCAACGCCCAAGGTGGAACCGTTTACATAATCGTTTTGAGGTATTCATCATTTCGCGCTGTTTAGTCGTTTACTGATGATTATTATTTATGTACCTTGTCCTGTCACGTCACTCTGCATCCTGTCGGCGTAGGGTCAGTCAGAGAAGATGAGCCTAACTGTTGTATAAATGTGAGGAAATTGGCTACACTTTCGTAAAGCACCATAATTTTGCTAGCTAACTGCAAAGCCGACAAGGTGATTGTTTATAAAGCAACAAAAACTCTCTAAGACTGAGCTCTGGCGTCATGAAAGCTGCAAATCTCTATCTGTTTGGATTTTTCAGGCCAATAAAACTATAATTTTCAGTTCTTTAGATTAGTTACAGGTGTTTGTAGTGACTTGAATCGAGCGCACCGAGACGAACGATTCGTTCGTGTATCATAAAACTGACCATAAATCGGTCTTTCCAATAAAAATAACTCTGTTACTGACTGTACTGGTCTCATTACATGAAGTCTCATTATTTGAGATCCGAAGAATTCGAGTTAATATTGGGCAAAATTTGCGTTATTTTTTGAAAATAAACGCAATTTTTGTGTATTTTGGGAAAAACGGTAGAATTTTGCAACAAAATTGATAATTTCATGTAAATATTTGGGTATTATCAAGAAAAAAATGGCGGTACAGCTTGGCATAATATTCTAGAAATAATTCAATTGGTGCTACACTAGGGCAACATCTCCTTAATAATAATATATTGGATATATTAATATTGGATAACTTTCGACTCTAAATTAAACTTTATATCGCATATAAATAATATTAATAATAAAGGAATGAAAATGCTAGGCTTCATTCTTCGAAATTCCAGAGGTTTCAAGAATATTTCAACATTAAAAATTTTGTATACATCCCTGGTTCGTAGTCAAGTCGAATATAACTCCTCGATCTGGTCCCCCCACTACAAATTACATTCAGATTCAATCGAAAAAATTCAACATAAATTCCTAAGACACATTAATTTTAAACTCGGTATTCCCATTGAAAATATAAATTATAATTACTTGATGAAAAATCTAAATTTATTAAAACTCTCAGATCGAAGAATTATATCCGACTTAATATTTATGTTCAAAATTGTAAATGGTAGTATAGACAGTCCTGATTTAATTAACCTCATTGAATTTCATATACCCACGAGAGCTACTCGTTCTAAAATTTTGTTTAAATGCAACAATATCAGGACTGAGTATTCCAAACACTCGCTTGTACCTAGGTTGCATGAAGTTAGTAATAGATACGCAGATGTGGCAGATCTATTTAACTGCACGCAAGGTAGGTACAAGAGGGCTATGCTATCAAATCTTTTCAATCAATATTAATTAAATCTAATTCTACCTTATTTGCACTATAGAAACTTATGTACTTGTATCTCTTGTTTACTTACTCTCTAATGTCATTTCACATTCAAATGCCACATATATTTGTAATTCTTTTTTCAAAATATTTCTACGATTTTAACTGTGACATGTTATCATTGTTTATGGTATATTTATACCGTTTATATTAAATAATTAAACATCTAGCTACTCGCTTTGACTTTGAAACTTATTCGAGTTTGAAGAAAATAATTACGACCATGAAAGCATTAGTATTATTTTTTTTATTTGACGAATAAAGTCCCAAAAAACAATTTAATTTGTGCCATTTTCGTTTTGCCGCAAAAATGATATATTCGTGAATTCGGCGGTGTTGACGTAACGCCGTCTTACCAAACATTGACAGTTTCTGTATCATAATGACGTTGAAGCCAGTTGTAACCGTTTAGGAATGTCCAGTTTTAAATCTTCCAAACATTTTTAACGGATAATGGATGAATAAGTTGGTAAAAATTACAAATTTCGATCTGTAGATTATATTTCCTATTTAAAAATAGGTACCAGAAAATCGCGTGAAAAATACGAAAATTGCCACTGCAAATGCGAAATTTTTAGGACTTCACTCAATATTCCTTTATAAAATGAAAACTACGATATATTCCTACAATTTTTGTTAGTTTGAATTTGCCAATCTGAATTTTTGCATATAAATCGCAAATTAATATTGTCTCTTGACATTTTGGTATCGTTTGATTCACAATGTCTCCAAAACGAACAACTAACAACTCTACGTAATATCGCAGACGGTACCTTTTAGCACAGACCAGGCGTCTCCTTCAACGCCTACGTTAAGAGGTACGAGTATTATAATATATCTAGTGAGACACCAATTCGCTTGCATTTTGAAAGTATAATATAATATAAGTAGTTGTGATGAGAATAAAACATTATATTATTGTTAGAAAAAGCAGTTATATTGTAATTAGCCATATTTTAAGAACGTTTGGTGAGAAACAGAACAAAAAAGGAACACACCTAACCGAACCTTTTATTTAAGCATTAAAAAGAATATGAACAACTCTTAACTAAAATAAGAAGAAATCAACAATTAAAAAACAAAGTTTTTTTAAATACAACATATCTTTTGATATAGTCTTAAAAAACTTGTATTGAACCGTAATTCGGAATTTCAGAATAATGTTTGTACGATTTAAAAATCAATCTAACAGTGTTTCTAAATACAGTGCCATAGACCGAATAATTTGTGCCCTGACCATTGACCATTGACCACATGTTTTGTCCCTTCGGGTGCCGGGTCTCATCTCACTAACACCTTGTTTTGTTTTTTTGTGTTACTGAAAATATGTACCCGATAATACAAATGTGCAAGCCGGTTAGTTTATGGCATCAGTATGGTGATTGTGTACGATAGAGAAGAACTAATTGGTTTAAAAAACACTCGTGTGGCATTAAAACCTTTAGCGGCTGCAAAAATTAACTTTTACAATCTAAATCGCAACCCTGCTAAGAAAATAAGATTTAGAGGTTGTCGGGGAGGACGAAATCGCAAAAATAAATCAATAAAAATTAGTGCAGTAACCCACAATCCTGAACATGAGAAGACAGATGAAATAAAAACTTCATTAAGAGGCGTATACATACAGCGCCATGCAAATTTACAAACCCGGCGACTCGCAGTGGCAAATTGGAATGCACGCTCAGTGAACAACAAGGTGGATGATGTTCACGATATTATTAGCCAGAAGAAACTGAACATCCTATCGATTACTGAGACGTGGCATGAAAACTATGACTCCACCTCCATAAAAAAGTTGCGAGCTCTTGGCTATACGGTCGTAGAACAGGCAAGACGAAAATCGCCGGACGACCCCAGAAACAATAACATCTCATTCGTGAATCATGGAGGGGTGGCAATCATCGGTCGTCAAGGACTGCGTATATCCAAAATCAATATCGGAGATTACCAAACTTTTGAATCTCTGGGATGTTGTATTTCTTCAATGGGGGCGTCTTTCACACTAATCACTATCTACCGACCGGGGTCGAGGATCATCACTGCGGATTTTTATAACGAATTTGCGCAACTTTTAGGGCGGGTTAATGCCCTACCTGGTGCCCTCATTATAACTGGGGACTTTAATATCAGAATAGATAGAAAAACTGACATTAACACAACAAAATTTTTTGATGTCTTAGAGTGCTACGGATGTAGGCAATGGGTAGATATTCCGACTCATGACGCAGGCGGAATACTTGATATTTTTGTATCTAGGAATACTGACCCACCGCTAATAACCGAAGTAATAGACGTGGGTCTCTCAGATCACAGGCTTGTGCGTACCGAGGTAGACTTTAATCCTTCCAAACCTGTCTACAAAACGAAGACGACCAGAGCGTGGCGAAAGTTTGACTTTGCCCTCTTTGAGGAAGAACTGAAGACTTCCATCCTTGCAAAATACGACATAAATAGTAATGTAAATTCGACATCTGGCCTAGTAGAAGTCTATAATGATATTTTAACTACACTAATAAACAAACATGCCCCCTTTTCGACCAAAACCTGTGCTGTCCGCAAGTCTGATTCCTGGTTTGACGCAGAATGCCGGGAAAAGAAGAGGGCTATGCGCCGACTTGAGAGGACATACAGGAGCGGAAAACTAGCCAGCCAAAGGGAAGCGTGGGTTAGTGTGCAAACTGAATATAGGGAAACAATTCGGAGAAAAAGAGCCGATTACTGGATTACGAAGATTGAGAGTGAAGATTCGGACCCCCAGCGACTTTGGAATTCGCTTAAAACTGTCAGAGGTGAGTCTGAAAACTCAACCACGGCAGCGCTCAGTCCGAAAGATTTTTCCGACTTTTTCCAAGAAAAAATCGACAATATTCGGGCCACAACAGCACCTGCACCTCCACCTACGTTCACAACCTACAACGGCGAATCCTTTACTAAGTTCACACACACTACATCGGAAGAAGTCACCAAAATTGTGTCCAGTTCACTAAACAAACAATGTGCTTTAGACCCAATCCCAACGTGGCTTCTGAAAAAGTGTCTGAAACATATAGTACCATTCCTAGTTTACTTATATAACAAAACTTTTGACTTAGGCGAGGTACCACAACTGCTTAAGAAGGCCCTTGTCTCACCAATTCTAAAGAAACCCCAACTAGATTCTGAGGATTTAAGTAATTATCGTCCTGTGTCAAATCTACCGTTCATCTCAAAAATCCTAGAAAAAATTGTGATCAGGCAGATAACCGCCCATCTGGCGAAAAATGAACTGCTGTCAAAGTACCAATCAGCTTATAGGAGGTACCATTCTACAGAGACTGGATTACTGCGCGTGTTGTCAGATTTGATGCTTGCAAATGAGTCAGGTAAGCTAGCTTTGCTATCACTATTAGATCTGAGTGCAGCATTTGACACCATCGACCACAATTTCTTGATCGACAGACTGGAAAAAACTTTTGGACTGGGTGGTGAAATTATTAAGTGGATAAAATCATACCTCTGTGGCCGAACCCAATCTGTACAAGCGGGCGTTAAAAACTCTCCCTACGTGACCCTGACTTCTGGAGTCCCCCAGGGTTCAGTCTTGGGGCCCCTACTTTTCATTCTGTTTATCAACGATGTTGCCAAAATTATAGATTCATTCGGACTTCTTTCCCATTGCTATGCTGACGATCAGCAAATCTATTTCTACTGTGCACCGAATGAGAAAGACAAATTAAAAGATATTACTGTTAAATGCATTGGTGCCATAACAGAGTGGATGTCTTCGAACAAACTTAGACTAAATCCATCCAAAACAGAATTTCTCTGGACAGCAACAAAAAAGCGCCAGTCAATGTTAGACAAAACTCCTCTCATTACTTCTGGCTGCAACATCATCCCTAAAAATGGCATTAAACTCCTAGGTGTTCATCTAGATGAAGATCTCTCACTCAAATCCCAAATTAACAAAACAGTAAGCGCAGGTTTCTTTCACCTGCGTCAAATTAAATCTATAAAAAGAAATATTCCGGCTAGCGCCACAAAGATGTTAGTAAACTCCTATGTTGTATCACGACTCGACTATTGCAATGGCATATACGCAAGTCTCCCTAAAATATACACTGACAGACTTCAGTCAGTTTTCAATGCTGCAGCAAGGCTGATAACTGGTGTTCCCAAATATTCCCACATCTCACAACATTTGCGGAACCTTCATTGGCTTAGGTGCCCTGAGAGAATCCAATTCAAACTCTGCTGGATGGTTTTTAAAGCCGTACATAATATGGCGCCACCCTACTTGTCGGAACTCTGCATTCCAAACGACGTTAATGTTAGGCAAGCAACGCTTCGATCAGCATCTTCAACAGCCATAGGTAGACTTTCAGTACCTATGCGCAATCACAATACCAATTTTGGAGACCGAGCTTTTGCAGTAGCAGGCCCAACAGCTTGGAACAAACTCCCTTCATATTTGCGAAAGATCGACAGCTCATCTGAGTTCAGAGCAAAACTAAAGACTCACCTTTTCAACTTGTCGTATCCAGAATGATGACCTTTTTTATTGTTTTATTCATCAGTAGTATTTCATTGCTCAGTCCAGGAGATTTTCTATTTGACTTTTTTTTTTACCGCTATTAACCGTTTATTACGCGTAAACAATTTTAAAAAAAATATTTTATAACTGACACCACACGCAGAAATCATAACAATCGGTATTTGTAAATATAAATTAAATATGTATGTTAGTCGTAAATCTCTAGTTTAAGCCGAAGTCGTAAGTCGTTTTGTAGCGGTATTGTGTAAAAATGCCCACTTGGTCATAAAAATATGTATAGCTTAAGTCATTAGTTAAAAGTCTTAGTTGTAAATCACTCGACATTAGTCTTAGTTATAAGTCTCTCTATATCTATGAAACTTAGTTATAAACCAAAAGTAACTAAGTCTAAGTGATTAATGCATAAATTAAGTTGTTAAGCGCCCTTGAGGTGATTTTCTCACGAAAACGGCGCTATATAAATAATCCAATCATTATTATTATTATTAACCTTTCATCCCAGGGACCGTTGTCAACCAAGCTACCGACATAACCAGATTACATAAAATAAAAGTTGATCGTGTAGGACCAAAATTTATTTCGTATAATAACTGCTGTAAAATCGTCTGAATGACCGTGTGTGTGTGTACATGATTGACACCAATACTGATAGAATGTATTGTCATCGACAGCGAGTCTAAATTCCGAGTTTCAGCTTGATCGAATGTTGGGAATTGGGTTAATTTCCGCTTCCAAGATTTGCATTCATTTATTATCAAAAACAAGATTCAAATAGATGTAGGTATTATGACATCGAGAAAACAGAAGATAACTGTAGCAACAGAAAGAACTATTCGCACAAATAAATATAACTCTTACTTTCAAATATTAAATATATACGAGGCATATCCAGAAAGTAAGTGTACTGAATTTTTGTAGGTTACAATTTTCTTTATTGAAACATAAAAATTACATGGTTACCGAAGTACATATGTAAGCTATTTTTCGACATAGTCGCCATTCCTCTCAATGCAAGTGGTGAAGCGGGGTATCAACTTTTTGATGCCTTCCTCGAAGTAGTTTCCCGCCAACCCCTTCGTCCACTTCTCCACCTCCCCCTTTACCTCCTCGTTTGTTGAAAACCTTTTTCCACCCATGTACAGCTTCAGGGAGGTGAAGAGATAAAAATCTGAAGGTGCTAGGTCAGGGGAATGCGCGGGGTGGTTTAGGACATCCCATTTAAACGAAGCAAGCAGTTCCTTCGTTGCGTTGGCCGTGTGTGGTCTGACATTGTCGTGCAGCATGCTGACTCCCTTTGTCAGCATGCCTCTCCTCTAGTTTTGAATCGCCTTCCGCAATTTTTTAGGGTCTCACAGTATCTTGCAGAGTTGATGGTCTCCCATTGAGGCAGATATTCAATCGAAATTATGCCTTGACAGTCCCAAAACACGGATGCCATAAATTTCTTGTCTGAAATTGTGGTTTTGAACTTTTTGGCGGAGGGTGAAGAGGTGAGAACCATTTTTAAACTCGCGATACCACTTGCACATACTCGTACGATTCTTAGATTTATCACCATATGCAGTTTTCACCAAATTATAAACCTCAAACGGAGGTTTTCCCTTCCAAACGTGATAACGGATGACGCCGCGTATTTCGCACTTGGCGGGAGATTGTATTGACATTTTTCACGAAACGTGTTGTCGCGTCGACACTCCTCAACGTACTAAACCGGTCTCGTTGCGGAGGGGAAGAGTCAGGCTACATGTAAGTGTAGCCAACATGTCGAAAATAAAATTCATTCGGTTGAGAGAGCCTCAGTACACTTACTTTCTGGATACGCCTCGTATTACAAAGAGATTTAAACTTCAACTTTAACTTCGGTAATTTATAATTCATTTTTTTCAGTTAGGACATTCACTTTGTTTTACTCGAATACCACAGTAAATGAATTTATTGTTTTAACAACTAAATTCATTTGATCGGTCAACTTATTTCTCAAGGACGGTCATTTTGTGAGGACAAAAAATGATCTAACAATAAAAAAGAAAGCATTTATTTATATAAGTGTATATTAGTATGGGTGATATTACTAATGAGAAGAGACACGTAAGAGTTATAACGGAGGAAACTTAGAAGATATCTGCCAGAAAATTCACAAGGGTGTCTTGTCTGTATCAGGCGAGGGGAATGCTATACCATAATTAGGCTAAAAGAGGCCGAAAGAAAGGGTTTCATTTTGTTTGATTTGGAATTTGGTTTTCAAAGATACACAGATTAAACGAGGAAAGAAATATGAATGCCGACAGGACAGTTATCCAAAAGAAGGAGTTATTTCTCCGAATCATACTGCCGACACCATCTATGAACCATCAAGTAGTGTTAGTTACCCTCGTCCAATGCGCCCAATGTTGCTAGTTCCTTCGAACAGGCATTCAGTCATATCTACAAGACAAACTCAATTTGTGCAACATTGATGTTAACCGGTATGTTGACAGTGGACGAAATGGGCAAATAAATGTACAAATAGTCAAATAGCTTAAGCAAATATTTTTTGGCTTCAACCCAGAGATTGTTGCTAAATTAACCTGTGGACGCACTTGAGATTTGCCAAGGTCAGTAATTACTTTTCCTAAAAACCTTCTAAGATGTTCGGACGTCAAAAGCAGAAGGGGCTATTAAAAATATAACTTTCATGAACGTTGTTATTCTAATCTTCAAATAATAAATATTGAATAATGGTTATTTGTATTATATATTTATATGACCATAATAAAATAACAGAGTCGATTTGTTATGTACAATGCAACCTCGGAATTGAAATGTCTTATGTTAATTAAAATATGCATTCAATTAGCATTAGAAAAAGATGGAGTATTGATCAGTGTCGTGCAGTCCATAAAGGCTGAAAAGCTTTGCGTACTCTACTAAAAATGAACGATTAAAATAAATAAAAAAGAATATAACAATTCTGATCAAAATATATAAGTTTCACGAATTTTGTAAGTAACTTGTACGATTTATTCAGAGAGCCACTACAATCAGCGGAAGATGATTCAGGCCCAAGCTTAAAAAACCTACCTTAGGTCATTAAGCTATGCACTCCACTGGTATTGAAATACCAGAATAATCTTTAAGACAATAGCCGTCTTACTAAATAGATACTTATACGCCTGTTCAACTTTGGTATGGCAAAGACGTGTTATATTTACACCACGCTTATAAGTAAGGGAGTGGGTGTTTATTGCCATATTTGAATAGAGGTTTGATGTTATCTTGGCAGTCAGTAATTTTAATGGACTGTATACATTATTTAAAATAAAATATTAACTAAAATCTGTCTAAAAATCTGTCTTTTTCTGTGTAGAGTTGCTTTAATACCTGGCGTTATTCGATAAAAAGTAATCATATTTAAGTAACTAACAATGCTGGTAAGAATTTAATAACGTGGAGTGTGTTTGTTGTTCTGAAAATTATTGTTGGCTTTGTAAAAGATGTCTGTTTACTTCAGGGATTAATCCTTTTTATCGGTGTTCTGGTTTCTGGGACCCTTTCTCGTCGTTCAATGCTTTGCCGATGGTGTCAGCGTGTAGTCGGTCTTGTTTTTTATTTCCATGTCTCTTTTGTCTATGTGAAGTTTTCCAGATTATCTTATCCTCTAGTTTGTGTTGTCATTGTTCCGGTGTTTTTTGTTATGTTTTTAAATTGCGTAGTCGTTTTTCCTGTGTTTGTTGTTATGTTTTTAAATTGCGTTACCGTTTTTACGGTGTTTCTTGTTATGTTTATAAAATATGTTATGTTGCATACGTCTATTATTCCTGTGTCCAGCGTTGCATCAGAGGTTTTATGTGCTTTGTCTGTTTTGTCTTTGTTAAAATCTTGTTAAGCCTGTTAACATTAGCTTGTTCAATTTGATCAGCGTAGTTTTTTTACTGTTATTTTTTTTGTTTCTTATTGCGTTTGTTAATGATTGTAAGTTTCATCGTTTAGTTTGGTTTATCGTTATTTCGGTTAATACTATGTCTTGGTGAAACTTTTTGGTTGCATCATTCCTCATATGTCTTATTCTAATATCGCCGATGGTTTTTTGACTAGCACGATTTTTTTTAAATAAATAATTTTAAAATTACTGTGAAGTACACAGAAAACACTTTATTATTTCAAAATAGTGAAATTAGTGCTAACTATCATTCACACCGCTAGTTGTCAAGTCAAATAAATTAGAAATTTGACAAGATTTCATCATTCAAAAGGTTGAGTGAAACTACATTTTCTTTCATAAGTAGTTAACTTTTAATTTTTAATTTGTAGATTTAGTAAATAAACTTACATATTTAAAAAAAACTTAAACATATGGTAAACCTTGTTAGACAGCTAGGTTCACTAATTATTTCACTATTATAGTTCTTTAAGTATCTACCTAAGTAAAAGAGTCAAGATATAATAATCTTTTATATTTAAGTGATTGAAACTGTTATTTGTTTCTTCTTTTAAATGTTTTTCATAATACGTCCTTCAGATGACATGATTGGTGTTAAAAAACAAGCAACTCTTGAATAATCGTGTTCACCTAATGAATATGTCAATCAATTAAGATTTATATTTGAAGTTCAAATGGTAGTAATTTTTTTACGTTTTAAATAAAAACATGAGGGTTTTTTAAGTAGCTGTTGATGTATTTATTGCAATTAATCGTTATTTGCTATATTGCTTGCCAGTTTTTCTTTTAAAACACGAGTTATAATTGATAAAGAAGATAATATTAATAAATCTAATCAAAAGTGATACAGAACAAGAACAAAAAAAGGTGACGGTCGTAAAGGGAGATCAAACCCAGCATTTCAATCTTACCGGGACAACACTCTAACCACTGAGCTAATTTTATTTTATTTTCCGCCATTTTTATAGATCTCATATTTCAATTTAAGAAATACCAATAATCTCCATTAATTCCCGTTTTTAATATGAATCTATAAAATCTACCCGAATATATTTGTTAAAGCATTTAATTTATATTTTATTTACGTAAAACAGGTACGTTTATAAATTAAAAATTTATAATATCATCTGATTTGACGATGGTCTATCACTCAGTCCTGTCTTGCTTCATTGTTGATAATAACCAAACCCAAGCACTTGAATCAATCGACAATATCTTTCTCGAACGTCCGCTACTCCCTTCACCATCCACTTTTGAGTCATATATGCCTGACCAGATACTCCTTTCTTCTGAAGATGGTTTGTCATCTTCCCCACTTATATACTCTCCTCCCACCTACAATAAGTATTTCTTAAAGATCCAGCTGTACTTCTTCCTTTCCTCAAAAAGATTCTTCACACATCATGCTCAAATAAAACATGGGCCCCGAGGGAAAGCATTTATATCAGGGCCTCACTATCTTGTGATTTACAAAAAAAAATCAATAAGCACCTATTTCCTATCCTAACTTGTTCTTTACTTAGTCAAAAAAATCTTTTAATAATCATCATTATCATGTCAACCAACAACTTCGTGTTGACTGAGTTAGTTTTACGAAGCGTATAGAATAATGAAAATATAATAAAACGTAGTTACTATTATCATTACGTAATTCGATCAACTATTTATATAATTGCCAAATAATCTGCTTCATCCAATAATTTCATCTTCGAGAGCGAATCTAATCGTTGCCCTCGATACAGAAATTAATTTTTCAGAAGATTTTGAACGATTCTATTTTTAATTTAATATTTTTCCAGTGAATACCGCAGATGATCTGTTCCGCTTAAAATGTGAAATCGAATATCTTTCTCAATTCATTTAACATTTTATAATTGATGAAGACCTACGTGGTAGAGCGATAAGTCCCTTGGCTCTGGACCTAGAGATCGTGGACTCGATACCCTGTGTGGGCAAATGGCGTCTATATTAACTTTTTTTATTGTGATTAGAATCATGACTACTTTGGCATCCCCGATTTGTGACATACTGTGAGGCTGAGAGAAGTGGGTGGACGAAGGAGACGAGAAAGACGTTGGTTGAAAAGGATCACTAAACAAGACTAATCCTTAACGGTGGTCTTTCACTGTGATCACCACTACTGAGAACTATCTCTCTGTATGTGAAAAGTCAGGTTCAATATGAACAGTCAGGCTCAATGTAAACTGTCCGGTTCAATGTGAACAATCAGGTTTAATGTGAAAAGTCAGGTTCATTGTGAACAGTCAGGCTTAATGTGAACAATCAGGTTCAATATTTAATTATTTATTGTCTCTTTACATTGTATCCCTTTTTGCGTTAGAATTTTTAACCTCACTAAGACCATCCTGCGTTAAGGTTAAAAAATTTATAAAATAATATAATAAAAATAAATAAAATTTAATGTGAACAATTTGGTTCAATATGAACAGTCAGGCTCAATGTAACATTTAAGGTTAAATTTTGTAAAAACAGGTTCAATGTGAACAGTCTGGCTCAATGTGAACAGCCAGGTTGAATGTGAAAAATAAGGATAAATTTGAATAGTGAACATTCAGGTTGAAAATACAAAAATCACATTTTAAAATTATAAAATGGCTTCCGGCTAAACGAACAGCTTAAGCAACAATTGAAAAAGAAAACCGTTTTAGAAAAAAATCAATAAAAATTTATTAAAAATTTTTTTAGAAAAAATTTAGATTTTGTTTTAGTTAGTCAATGAATCTTGCAAATCTTGTAAGTGTAAATTAACCCATTTCCCGAATTCCGATCTAACTGAAACTCAACAGATAGAATCATTGTCAATCAATGTTTATATATATTTAAAAAATACATACATTAATTCAAATTTATTTATTATTAATATTATGTAATGTACGATAGACATTTAAAAAAAAAATTAAATATATATCAATTCTGAAATTTATGTATTTTTAAATATACGATATGAAAGGATTCTTTTGTAAGATAGGTAACATGTTTTCAAAAATTTGTATCAGGACTTTCTATGTATTCTCATTTGATATTTATTTATTTTCAGGTCTGATGATTACCATCCTCATTCAGGATTTATAACGATAAACGTAAGTTTTATACAATATTTTAATAAAATGCGCGATAACTAAAAACAAAACAGACAAAAAAATTGCAATTCATTTTTGGCTTTGTTGGCATTGCTTCTACGACATTAATAAAAAAACCTTCTAAGGGGGTTTTGATTAAGGTCGGGTTGTTTCAACATTTTTTTTTTTTTTTTTTTTTTATTGGTTTTCAAGTTACAATCCCGTTAAACTTCAATAAAGCAGTTTGTCAACAGGATGTTAATGATCAATTACATACATACACACATAATATTATTACTATAACCATACAATTAACACAACTAAATTAATATAAACTATCTCTATTTAGTAACCATTGTTTCAGCATATATCTCAATCTATTTGTGGAATCGCAATTTTTTATATTAATGGGTAACATGTTAAGCATTTTTGGCACGTTAAATTCTAGGGTTCGCCGTCCGTATTTATTATTATATTTTGGAACAAGCATTCCGTCATTCTTTGTAAACCTTGTATTATATTCATGTTGCACTTTCCTTTTATAATCAGACTCAGATATATGTTGGATCAATATTTTGTACCATAATAAGGCCTGCACCGGTAATATTGTTAAATTTCGATACAACAATGAAATGTTTCGTCTCTGTGAAAAAATATGTTTTTGAGCTAATAACTTCACCATAGAATTTTGTACTGATTGCAGGTGGTTTAAATTAGTTTTACAAGAGTGACCCCAAGTAGTTAAACCATACCGTAAAGTTGATTCTGCGAGTGATAGGTAAATAATTTTTAAAATATTCACCGGAACGAAACATTTTAGTTTGTATATCCTACCCACTATCGCTCTCAGCCGCTTGCAAGTTTTGTTTATTTGTGAATCCCACTTGAAATGACAATCAACAGTCACCCCCAAATAAACGTATTCATTTACCAGTTCAATACTTTCACACATACATGGCTGTAGAATGTTTTGATGAATACATATAAAGTTATGTGAAATTATTTTAGGCATGATCTGAAATGAAGCATGTGGAGACCGTATGTGCATCAATTTAGTTTTCTTGGTATTAATGATTAGACCTGCGTCATGTGACCATTTTATCAGGGACGTAAAGTCATGTTGCATATATTTAATCGCAATGGATAATTGTTCATCAGATATGACAAGAGCAGTGTCGTCAGCATATACAAAGTGTCTTACATATTTAAATAATTTTTTCATTATTGATACAAATATAATATAAAGGGTTGGACCCAAAATCGACCCCTGCGGGACTCCAGCACAGATTTTTTTCCTCCCACTCATTTTTTCTAATATTTTTACACATATATGTCTATTAGATAAATAATTTTTAAACAAATTAAGTAGGTTACCTCTAATTCCAATTGCTTCTAAGATTTTTAATAATTTTTGTGGGTCAATTGTATCAAACGCTTTGGAGTTATCTATAAATAGTACTAAAACATGTCTTTTATGGTTTAATTCATTATTAATATAATTTGAAAAATCCTGTAATAAATGCTCTGTGCTTTTTTTCTTTTGAAAGCCATATTGTTTTTGGTCTATAATGTCAAATTTTTCTAGGTATTTATTTAATTTTAAGGAAATATATTTTTCAAAAATTTTTTCAAGTGCAGGCATTATACTGATAGGTCGATAGTTTCCTATTTCTGAGTGCTTTCCTCCTTTGTATATAGGTCTAATAATAGCACATTTAAGATCATTTGGCAATTCAGCTTCTATAATAAGTCTATTAACTAAGTGCGTTATAATAGGTCCTAAAATATCTATATGTCTTTTTATGTCGTACATTCTTATGTTGTCCATTCCCAAGGATTTTGAATTTTTCATTTTCTTAACAATATTTTTTATCTCAGTGAGAGTTGCCTTTGGTAAATACATACTGTGAGGTAATTCTATTTGATTAACATTGGATGCCTTAAAATCACATCTGTGTAACATTTGGCTTATACTATCTGAGAAATAATTTACATATTGGTTTGTTACATTTTCCACCGTCTGTTCCTTTAACACATATCGTGAGATGACTTCATCACAATTACTTTTAGTTTTTCTTCCCAACAATTTATTTATTTCATCCCATGTTTGCTTAGTATTATTGAAACTACGTTTGAATTTATCTTTAAAATAACAATTTTTTCTTTTAGTAATTAATTTGTTGACATTATTTCGCATGTACCTGTATTCATTTTCATAAGTTTTATTACAAGGAGAATTTTTCCATCTTCGAAACGATAAATCCCTTTTTTTTATTAACTCTAAAATATCTGTAGTTATCCATTTTTTGATCGCATGTGGTCTTTTGGTTGGTTTTTCAAAAAATGACACAGTGCTTTTTTCATATAAATTAATGAAATTATTTTTAATTTGATGATACAAAAAGGTACTTTCTTGTTCATTGAGTAAAGAATTCCAATGTATTTCTCGGATGTGATTATCAATATGTTTTTGGGACAAAATTGTTATCTTTTTCATGTTTTTTAATGGTTCTTTTTGCACATCATATTTAATATTAACAGCTGTCATATAGTGATCTGCTATGGAAATCTCGCATACACACGCTGATAGCGAGTCCATTTGTTTAAGCCCGTTACTGTACCTAACGTATATATGATCTATGCATGATTGTGTTATGCGCCCGCTAACAATTGCTTCACGCGTCACACCGTCTATGCATTTGATCAAATAATTGCTTGCAAGAATATTTTCATATGAATTTACTACAGGATCATTAAAATTCATCAAGTTTATATTAGTGTCCCCAAAGAACAAAACATTGTCTCGAAGGCCTATGAAATCCGTCAGAATAGATTCAATTTCCCTGATAAAAGATAGTTTGTTAAGATTCGGTGGTCGATATATCGCTAATATACTCAAACTTTGTTTATTTGGAAGAGTAATTACACCAAAAACATTTTCAAAATAATTTGATTCTAGTGGTGATTGTTTAAATACCATACTGTTTCTTATATATAGCGATATGCCCCCACCTGATTTATTATTACGACAATAGTTGTAATTTGAATAGCCCGGAATCTCATACATATTAATTTGGTCAGCTTGTATATTTGTTTCGCTAATCATTAAAATATCTATACGCTCCCAACAATTTCTTAAATAAACATGCAAAACATCCCAATTCTTACATAATGATCTGATATTTACATGAATACAAATTAATTCCCCTACATCACTTTTTTTAATATTTATCCACTGTTGTAGATCGTTAGTTCTTAAAAAATCTACTTCATTATCTTCTTCTAGATAATTACTTAAAGCAATGTTTTATAAAATAATTAGTTCAAATTCTGTGCTATTAATATGATAATTTATTACAACCTCTCTGGTTACTATACCTAAGTATTTATTTGAGTAATGATTGAAAGGTAGGTTTACATATGTCATTTTTATATTTATTTCAATTTGAATGCAGTTTGTAAGAAATATTGGGTAATCTAAAATATTAACAATAATGAATTTCTTCAGAATGAGTACTGCAACACCTCTATTATTATTTTTGTTTATTGTCGTCTGAATATATTTAAAATAAGAGTGCTGCCGCTGATAAGCAATCGGCAGTGACTCATGATTTGTAAATGGCTTGTTTAACACTATGCCGTCAGGCTGAATATTTAAATTATTGATTTTAATTAAAATAGTTAATTTATTCTGCATTGTAATCAATTTTTTGTTTGGCAACTTTTAACATATAATTTCTAAACTTACATGCTATACTATTTGGTAGGTGATCCGTAGGGAAATTTTTTTGTTTCTTTTGATTAGAATCCCAGCAGTTGGCACATTTGGGGGGGCAGTCCAGAGATTTGCATTCCCGGTATTGGTGAGCTCCGGCGCAGTGCATACATCTTGGATCCTTTATTTTATCTAGGCATTTATGTGCAGTATGGCCAAATCTTAGACAATGGTAGCATTGCGTTAAAGGGTAGCAGTCTTCAACATATATCCTCAAGAATCCTAAGTTGACACGTTTTTTTCTTATAAGGTAATCTCTCATGTTTCCATTTGTTTCGACAATTATATTGTGGGACTTATTTCTTTTGTTGTCGGTGATAGCTTTCACCTGAAATATATCAGGATTTTGATCTGTCATTATTTTAATGTCATCATTTTGGAGACTTAAGTCTGTTAAAAATTCTTCTTTTGTGTAATTTGTTTGTATTCCTTTGAATATTACACACGGTTTTTTTCTTTGTATTTCTTCTGCCGTAATGTCTTTTTTTGATATTTTGTTTATTTCATTTTTCAGTTTGGTTGCATCTTCTTTTTTAGGGCAAGTTATAATTAATCTGTTGTTAGTTATTTTTTTCATGCTGTTTACTCCGATGCCCAGAGCAGATATTTTAATTTTATTTTGTATTGTTTCCTTAAGTTGGTCTTGATTTTGGTTCGTATTTAATGATGTTATTATAATTGGAAAGTTTTTTTCTTCAATCTCTTCTTGGTGATAGTTGGTTTTTACTGCTGACGCGTACGTTACTCTTTCATTTTTCGTTTTTAGCATTTCCTTCAGCATTGTATTTTTTTCTTTCAGTTTTGCTAGGTCTATCGCCATATGCGAAATATTTTCCATAATAGAGCTCATTTTTTTCGAGATTTCTATTTTTGTTTCTTTTGTGATTCTTGATTCATCGAATAATGCGGTCATTTCAGCAATTTCTTTCTTAGCTTTGGATATGTAGTCATGCGGATCAACTTCTTCCTCCATCGCAACGTTTTATTTATCCTGTTTTGTATTCGGGTCTCAACGTGTTAGTGCGACTAACGTACAGTTACACGCGTCCGTTGCCTGCCAGGTTGCAGACTGTACTGAGATTTAATTTAGATTAAGCCGAGATTTAGTCAAATTTATAGTTATATCCTAAACTTCATATTTCAACAATTAAAATTAAAAAGCATCAGTTAAACACTTCAAAGATATACTTTAAATTATAGAACATAGTTGAAATGTGAGGTTTAAAATAAACTTGGCTTAAAAATGCAACAACCTGACCTTTGAGGCAATTTTCTTCGTTTCACCGTCAGAATAGATTAGAGATCTTTAATACGTTTAATGAAACGAATGTAAGATTCTAATATTGTTAACTTAGTGATGGATTCAGACAGCGACCAGATCTGAACGGTTAGGTTATCATAGCTTTCAAATTTCCTTTATATCTTTCAAATCCTTTCTCACCATATATTTTGGGATATCGTAGTTCCTCCAGCTCTGGTTAGTTAGGTAATCATCACAAAATGAAATAACAGCAAATTGCTAATTGCAAATCGAATTAATTATTAGCAGCATGTATCAAATCTTAGCATATAATACCATTCTATGTTATGTAACGTTGGGAGAGGGAGATGAATGTATTGCGAATTAGTAGGTGCGATAGAGGCGAATACGTTTGTGTCGTTCAGCTGTGGATACGTAAATAATATATTCCGAATTCTGCATAGTTAGTTTATCTGTGATTTTGCAATAGAAATTCCTTTAGGCGTACGGTTTCATATTTGGTTGAAAACTAAAAAGGATGCAGCACAGCGATGAAAAAACAGCAGCAGTTCTACGAAATTTTCAATATATTTGTTTTACAACTACATTGCTTTTATATTCAGTAAAACATAGATTGATATTTTGGCAGAATAATATGGGCCTCCGCACGGGTAGAGCACCCAGTGAGGTCAACATCATAAAATAATGTAAAACAGTTATTGTTATAAAGAAAGGAAATTATTTTGTAAGGCATACGGGTTAAATAACGTGGATTCTAATTTAAAATTGTTATGTATATAATTATTGTATCTTTGTACAATGAAAGAACTGAGAACACAGGAGATCCATCGTAAGCAGCTCATAATAATGAATTAAAAACACGTTTACATTCATTCATATCATATATTCTTCCTGTAACTCGTATTGCAAATATGAAAACCTATCGAAAATTAACCTTTAAAGTTTATCCATAAACAAGTTCTGCTGTGTAATCATCATTATTTTCAGCAACATCATCAGCTGTAGGCAGACTTATGGAACCTAAGCGCAAGCCAAATTCTAAGTTAGGCCTGCAATAAACTCCCTCCGGAAATAAGATCCATAACAAGTTCAAAAGAATTCAAGTCTAAACTAAAAAAATACGTTTTTAAGCTGTCATACCCTTAAATTAAATATACCATTCCTGAGAGAAAGTCCAGTTATATCAAATTTTCCAATTACGTCCTAAATCCTGTATCTAAATTTCGCTAATAAACAATTAGTCAATGTTAATTGTTGATCTCAAGTGACCTACCAGGTAAGTATTGTACTGTATATTATCTCCATACATAATTAGTAATTACATAGATCATTGTAGAAATGTATTATATATTTGTGATTTTGCACAAAAACGGCACTATACAAATCATCCAAATATTATTATTATATTGACTGACAGTTGTTTTTCCTTCTTAAGGCATTTTCAAACTTACTTATAAATAAATACACGATAACATTATTGAATGCGTGAAAGAAAAACTTAAAAATTCAAGAAGCGTTGTATAAATTTAACTTCATAACAAACAACACATGTCTGGCGGAAGTAACCAATGTAGATTACTAATTCTCTATTACTTTTTCTTCGATTGGTTTTGCGCCCAACTATGTAAGGAATGTCAATAAATTTATCATAATTTCATTTATATTCTTTGTACATTATGTGTCATTTTATTACGATAAACTCTCGAAAAATAAAAGCTGATAAATGCACCACACAGGCGAGAGATTCGGTAATGCGTAGGATGAATAATTACACTGTTACTACAACACTTTCCATTTCAACGTTTAAATTTACTTCTTACGCAGATTGCAATAAAGTTGAAATTGCCTGTTTCATTGAACTAGGTCCAATGGACATACTTTAGCAGCACCTTAATTATTATTCTTTGAATGGCTATTTTTTTCATAAGCATTGATACAATTTTGTACGAAAAGTATGAATGCGTTCAAAAATAAGAGTATTTTGCACTTCGACGCATTTGAAAAAGATTCTTCTAAATGTCTTCTACGTGTAGTATTTAACATTTATAGTTTCTTTAATTAAGTTGAAATAAAGTGTTATTTTTTTTCGTGTTTTTTAAGCGTACAGCGGAATTCGACAACTTTACCGTAAATTCTTCCACCAATATCAGCCAAAGTTTCTGTTTATCTTTTCAGTTGTGTTTACACGGAGAAAAATGAGTATCTCTAATTAATTAAGAATCTCTTAAAATTATTCTTAATCCGGTTAAAACGGGATTGCAGGCCTAAGCAAATGCACTTACATGTCCCCTGATAAACTTTTAGTAAACGACGAATATATTATCATGATGTTTGAACAAGTGTTCATGAAAATCCTAATATTTCCGCATTTCGTCATTATATAATATTATTATCACGGCAAATGCACGTGCATGAACAAGTGTTCCGATATAATAGAAATTTACTAAAAGTTTATCAGGAAACGACCCCCAATCGTGATTACCAATAATTGGATTATATTTTTAATAAATCTGCAATACTCAGTTTTATCCGTGTACATGGAAGGCATTTCTAGTGTGTAATGGCCGGCAAACCCCAATTTTAAACCGGATTGCCATTAATTTGAAGAGATTCGCAATACTCAAACTAGAAATATTTAAAAAAAACTAAATTTGATCTTTTTTCAACTAGTCTAATTGGGTTCGTTTTTGTCACCCTGACAATAAGATGCTTGAAACAAAAGAGCACCTTGGAAATCAAATTGGTTTCGAATGATCCGCTATTCAACCTCGATAAATTGCGTGCTCAAATCGTTATGGTATCTTGCTATGAATTTAATAATTTTGGATACTTACTTCAAAACGAAATCAGTCAATAGTCAGGCTCGATTGGACCTGATATCTATCTAACTAACCTGTGACCTTCAAAATTTGATCTAAAAAATAATAACTTACTTCAATTTTTATATCAAAAATTTTGGTTTTTCATGACGGTGAAAAATGTGATAGACTTCAGTGGTCGTTGATAAAACATATGAATGACTTCAGTAGTTGCTGATAAAAAATATGAATGACTTGAGTAATCGCTGATAAAACATATGAATGACTTCAGTAGTTGCTGATAAAAAATATGAATGACTTGAGTAATCGCTGATAAAACATATGAATGACTTCAGTAGTTGCTGATAAAAAATATGAATGACTTGAGTAATCGCTGATAAAACATATGAATGACTTCAGTAGTTGCTGATAAAAAATATGAATGACTTGAGTAATCGCTGATAAAACATATGAATGACTTCAGTAGTTGCTGATAAAAAATATGAATGACTTGAGTAATCGCTGATAAAACATATGAATGACTTCAGTAGTTGCTGATAAAAAATATGAATGACTTGAGTAATCGCTGATAAAACATATGAATGACTTCAGTAGTTGCTGATAAAAAATATGAATGACTTGAGTAATCGCTGATAAAACATATGAATGACTTCAGTAGTTGCTGATAAAAAAATATGAATGACTTGAGTAATCGCTGATAAAACATATGAATGACTTCAGTAGTTGCTGATAAAAAATATGAATGACTTGAGTAATCGCTGATAAAACATATGAATGACTTCAGTAGTTGCTGATAAAAAATATGAATGACTTGAGTAATCGCTGATAAAACATATGAATGACTTCAGTAGTTGCTGATAAAAAATATGAATTACTTGAGTAATCGCTGATAAAAAATATCAATGATTTGAGTAATCGCTAACAATTTTTTTGTTGTTATCAATAAATTTAGTTCAGTGATTATTTGAAAAAAACATAGGGTGAGCCATTTTTAATACTTTATTATACAGGAAATTTTCGTGCAAGCAAAAATCACTATCTCCATTTTGAAAACATCGAGATTTGAATGTCATGACTCTATAAAGATATTGAAAAAGTAAAGCTGCTCGACTGGAAAAAGTGACTTACTCACATTAAGTGACATCGTTGACAAATAAACATCACATCACGGAGATAATAATTATAAAGGACATATACGCTTCTAATTAACACTTTAAAAATGTTCACTTCTAGGCTGCAAGAAATCCTTTTATTATTAATTTAATTTGGTTTAAATGTGTTTTGAAAATATCAGCGATATCTATAAGCTAATTGCCCAGTCTATGTTTTCTCGCTATCACAAAGAAGATTACTATTCACTAACACGAACAATCACTATTCAGATTAAAGTTTAATTTACATGAACAATGAAAACTAAAATAAATAAGTATATTTATCTAAAAATTAACATTCAATGATCATTTTAAGAACTCGAAACACACAAAACGGTGTCTATATTATCTTAGAACTGGGTTTTTGGCTTTAGTGACTTCTGCTTGCACGTCCACGATTTTCTCTTTTTGGTTGGTTTTGTAATTTAGTGCAAATAGTTTCTAAACATTAATAGCATTTGTGAGGTTAGGCAACCAAATGACATAGTCAACAAAAGTCAACAGACAACATTAGTCAAGAGACAACAAGGTCAGCTGCAGGAATTTAGTCATTCTGTGTGCAATACAATGCAGCATGCATAATTATTGAAAATACCCACCTTCCTACATGTTTTAGGTTTATTTGTAATTCTCGGAATTTCGTCTGCCCACGACGTGTTCAAGTTTTTTGATTTTCATGGTCGTTGATTGTTAATCAAATAATGGTAGGGACAGGGTTTAATATATTTCCAGTATCACCTCGGTGAGGGATGACTTTGAGAATACAAACCTTGTTGAATTGATTGTCGCGTTTGGTAGTCAGGTTTGTTCTGATATATCCAAAGATATTAGAAGAACGAGATGTGCTATGAGCAGTTCATACTGTGTGGAATTGTTTTGCCCAGTGTCGCAGGTTCTGTTCACCAATACTACTGCACACCTTCGCTTACGCTAAGGTATCCGCACTAATACATAGAACAGATTTCTGTGCGTACACGTCCCGATAGTATTCAAAGTACCCTAATTAGGTAGTACTCCGCCTACGGTCCGGCGGCCAACATAGCATATCTCGTTCTTCTAATATCGTTGGATATATCAATGTAATATGTTACCTTGCTCTATCTTTCCTTATTTTTCTTACCCACATCCTTACGTTTTATAGCATTCTTTGATTCGGGAAAGCTAGAAAATTGGGCGACACACAAAAAAGGTGTCACAGGTGTTTTTACACTAACTACATACAGAAAGCTTTGAGGAAAACGATTTCTCCCTTTACCTATGTGATCTTCGAGGAAGCTTTGGGGAAAGTATTTTTGACAAAAGTAAGCATGGGTAGGAGAGAGGAAATCCAGAGGCCTTCAAATCGTTGCACAGTCCAGATGTTATTTTTTATTATGTTACAAGAACGAGTCGTAGATACGACTTGTTTTCATGTGACAAATCTCAACTGTTTATACATGTTGGGCGCGCGCTTGTCGTGTTTCTCGACTATGCACCGGTGTAGGTATAGTTGTAATTACCTCCCTCTAACATTTCATCAACCAGACCCGTCATGTCAGCATATAAATTAGTGCAAATAAATAGCGGTATAAAAAGATAACAAAATATTATTAATATAATAAACACCCTTATTGGGTGAACGCCAAATACAAATATAAACCATTGAAGAAGAAGAAGATAACATTAATAAAAATAAACGAAACATTAAACAGTTTGTACAAGACATAGAAAAATAAAAAAAGTTACGGTTTCAACTGAGAATCGAACCCAGGATTTCTGTCTTACCGGCACAACGCCTCTAAACACGCAGCCATTGTGACCTTATTTTACGTTATTATTTTCGATCTCATATTTCAAATTCAGAATTAACAATATTATCTTCAATTAATTTTTCTCGTGTTTTTAGCTGTTATCGTTTTGATTATTTATTTATTTATTTTATTAGGTACAATATTTTTTACAATTCAAGTTTTCCAGTAATGTAGGCCTCACTGGGTGGCTTGCCCGTGCTGAGGCCTTCATTTTATAATATGAAAATAAAATCTACATAAGACATTTAAAGAGAAAAAGTATACATCTAAAATTAAAAATACATAATAATATATTTAAAATTAAAAAATAATACATTGAAAATAATCTTGTGTGTTTGTGAGTGATGTGTGTTTATATTGGTTTTGTGTGTTACGTATAGGTTTTATTTTTATTTTATGCTATGAAATTTTGGTAAAATTGTCTTTTTTGTTCTTTAATCCATTTTGTAATTTTGTGTGTGAATTTATTTTTACTTTCCTCAATTTTAATTTCAAGTTTTAAACTGTTGAAAGCTTTTATTGCATGGTATTGGTAGTGTCTTTGTCCAAAGGTTGAATTTACTGTCGAAGTTTTTATGTTTTCTTTGTACGCTTGTCTAACTGGTCTGTTAGTGTTATTTTGTGTATGTTGAAATTTATTTATTTTTGTCAAAAATGTAGTTTAGAAGTGTTTTAACGTATAATTGGCGTATATCTAGTACGTCACAGCTGTTGAATATTTGGTCTGTATCAGTCAGTCTATGTTTTTTTAGTATTACCTGATCGTAAAAAATAAAGGTAAGGATCGTAATAATAATATTACAAAGGTAAACAATAATCCAAGAATCTCTTTAAAAAATTTAAAACCACCAAAATTTATTTTTCATAATAATATAGCGGTTATGTTATATTTACATTAAATTGGCAATTTGGCACTTCGTTAAGTCCAGTTAACAATTACCTTGTCCCATTATTGGGTCAAGCGCCGTTTTGGTCAGCGCGCCTCTCGCCGCAAATCAGAATGTGGCATGGCCAAGGTGCACTGCGGAGATCGAGCTTCAGGACTTTGAAGTGGTATTATTCTCATTACGGATTCCACATTCGCGTTCGCTCGGAATACAGGCTAACAATTTGCAACGCACTCACGTACTACGTACAACCAGTGGCGTTCGGTTTTCTTTTCAAATTTATTCATGAACCAAATAATAATAATGTTTTTACATGACATTGTTCCGTCCTTTAAACCTTTTTAAAATTCACGTACTTGACTCCCCAAATTGAACAGTTTTTCTAGTGATTTTTATTTATTTGATTCTCCATTTATTAAGGAGATTGTAAATGTGTATGCCTCCACGGCCTATGATTTTCTTACCACTTTAATTCTTTACTGTATTAGCTTTCAATTTATTATATTCTCTTGTAGACTTCGTGTACATGTGACGTTTCTATAAATGTTGTGTTCGTATTAATAGGTATTTAATTTCTTCTAAGGCTCGAATTGACTGCAAACTTGAAAATATTATTATGAAATTTGCCGTTTAAATAAAATTGAAATTTACTTTTCCTCTCAAAATATTCATCTTGATAATTTCCAAATAAATGCACAGCTGACAAAATTTGCACTTGCTCAAAGTAGTTAAAACTCTTGTAAGTTATCAAATGACAGCCGATGTTGTGTATTGGTTACAATCCTTGGTTACAAATCCCTTAGGTTACGGGTTCAAATTCCAGCGTGAGCATGTAAATTTTATTTGATTAATTTACGTTATTTCTCATGTTATTAATTAAAAATTATATAATGTATATTTTCGGCACGTTCTAGAGAGGTAGATTCTTTCAATATAGACCACAATTAAGAATCGAAACGCTCTTTGAAATGGCTTTAGCCGTGCTTGGTGACCAGATCTGAATATCCAGGTACTTTCAAATGAAAATAAAAACAAAAATGTAGTAATTATTACTAGCGCTATTCAACCCGTTTAATTACAAAAGAAATGCAGCATCTATGTTCCCAATTAATCGTGCTATTCATACATTCAATATCATTTGTCTAAACTCTAACATCGACATATTTTCGGATTCACTGCCTACATTTAAAAGGAGCATCATGTCAATGATATTATAAACTTCTCAATGCGGATACGTATACACACACACACACACATATATACGCTACACACGTCACAGTACCACATACGAAACATTACAGGGAAACACATCGTAGGTATCCATTATCTGTAAATTGTTTAATCACTGTAACCGATGTATTGTTTGTAATATTAAATTCTTAAAACTTAGTACTCCACTGGCAATTCCCTGCACACATATCACGCGGTCTCGGAATTCGTGAAACGCGTTGACACAGAAATGGCGACAGTTTCGCAAAATGGACAGTGGTGGCTCAGCCGATTATGCCCATTACCCCGCTTCGTATTCATAATGCAGTCATAATTTGTTAACCTGTTATGGAAGCCTCGCACACTTCACATATGGTCACTTTCTTATTCAATTGCCGCATATGTCACATATACATATGTCGCTAGCATACAACATGGTATATCGGACATTATGACACTAAACGTGACTATATTGAAACGTATTGGACATTGTGACACTAAACGGTAAATGGGTATTAAATGCTATGCATACATTGTGACATTAGCACACAACAATGTTCAATGGGGACATTGAAAATTATTCAAATGGATTTTTTGTAAGGGTTAGTGAATTTTTTCGACAAGCGTGAAATTTGCTAAATGAATAACTTGACGTTTTTACTAATGGATAACACGTGTTTGTGAACAAAATGACTAAAACATGGGAAAAAATGTACACAAATTTGTTGAATTGAAAAGAAATGCATCAGAACTTGGCCTTCGTAGTCGAGGGGTAAAGCTTTCGACTAGCAACCCAAATCCCGAAGTGCCCAATTTAATTTAATTTGATTAATGGGTTTTATTTCACAATATATTCATTTAATATAATGCATATTATACTTGCGGCTCGTTCCAGAGTGGAAGATACTCTCAGTATCGCCCTGGTGTAAGGCCACCATTCTGAATTAAAACGTTGATCTTAATGGCTTGGTGATTGGTGACCAGATCTGTATAGGCAGTTACCCCCCCCCCACCTTCTTCTTCTCATCTTCTTCCCCTCCCCACAACTTTCAGCCTTACAATATACCCCAATTGGGGATGCCATAGTCTCACCGCTCCAGACGTTTGGGAGCAGTTATAATGAGTGTAATTCACTTTTTTTACCGGAGTCCTCCCTGTTTTCTTTTTTCCAATTATTTGCACCTCCCAGCATCCCCAATATTGGAATTTTTTTCAGTAAATCCTTGTAGTTATCAACATGTTCCTTGTTTGGTAGAAAATATTTAGTGCAGAAAACATCTGATGTCCCGTTCTATGGTACGTGGGGCAGCCATCTTAATTCACATATCGCGACTCTCTGGTCTGTTTCTAACATTTTCCACTTATAAAGTCTTACAGAGTTACATTCGATTGAAATTTGTGCTCTTTCAATTAGATGTGAAAGAAACGTAATTAATGTATTTTGTTTTTCTTTTGCGGATACTAATCGTATAATGTATTGGTTCGTTGTATAAACCTAGTTATTAACATTACATTTACTTCTTAGATTTCTCTTTGGTTTACCTATAACCGACAATTATAAACATCCTATTCTACAATTCCAATGACGATTTTGTTAATCAAGGAAATGAAGTAATGATGCATCGTAATCATTTCTTACGCCTTCGGTGACATGGATGATGTAAAAAAAGCAAATAATAATAATAGCTTATGTAGTACGAATTCAATGTGCATATAAGAATTTTCTTTCTTGGCAAGAAACACTTCCTAGACTTGGTATTTTTATTACAATTTCATTTCCGTGTCTTCACTCATTGGACACTCTACAAAAAGTGATTACCTTTTAGCTTATTGATAACTTTTGAATAATGAATAACAATTAAACTCTCACTTTTTCATAACTCTACAGTGTGATCGCAAGTTATTTTAAAGGAAAACTACAAATATTTTAGTTTAATATTAGATCAGTTATTGCAGTCCAGTTTATAATATAAGTCCAGATCCCATCAAAGTTAGGAATAAATTCCCACATGAAAAATAAATCTAACACAAAACTCGTGTATTCGTAATTAAATATACAACTCATATTATTTGATAACAAACCAAAATGACATAATACGATATTTTTGCAATTTTTTTTTCATTTGGACAGGTTAGCCCATAAATTCTTTTACAGTCCGCAATTTCATATATTTGTGTATACTAAGAGGAAATTGTAATCAAAGGTAGACGTTTCAGGTAATGTTTGATTTTGGTGTATTCTAACGATGAAATCAGATGATATTACAGCAGTTAATACACGATATAAATATCGGCCCTATCCGATCGGCATGTATGAAGTTTGTCATTTTCTGGCATTATCAGGTCTGTTCTGCTTCCACCAACCATAGAACAGGAATTCAAACTCCGCCGTTGATTTGGTACATGGAATGGCACGCGCCTAGAAAAAAAGTGCGGCAAGCACTTCCAAAACAATTCAACTGTCATCGACCAAAGACCGGGCATTATTCATAGCACATGCTCGCCGATTGTGTGCATTAATTCATGTGAAAAAGGGTGACTTGTGATTAACCGAACGTTCTTCCCAAGTGGACATCAAACCAAAGAATCGCCAACCTGGTAGGTGCAAAAATCTAACGATTACTTTGCGTGTTCGTTGGGGTAGCGCAATCTCCATTTAGAATTCCTGGAACAGTGAAGGGATAACGCCTTTTTCTGCCCCAAATCACGGTGACGCAATTCCAACGTCATTGCACAAATGCATTACCAAAATTAGCTACTTTTGTCATTGTCTTAAGCTGCTTATTGTTTTTAGCGTTCTTTCGCAAGGTTATGTATACATACTCAGTAAATATATAAATAAATCTAGTTTTTAAAAGTAGATGCTGAAATTTGAAGAAGATATGAACATTTTGATCTTAAGAATCTATCAAAATACCAGTAGCACATCAGAGAGTTAAGTTAAGTCGAGCTGTTCTGGATTGCAGTCTGCAGGACGAAGATAAGTCGAGCTGTTCTGGATTGCAGTCTGCAGGACGAAGATAAGTCGAGCTGTTCTGGATTGCAGTCTGCAGGACAAAGATAAGCCGAGCTGTTCTGGATTGCAGTCTGCAGGACGAAGATAAGTCGAGCTGTTCTGGATTGCAGTCTGCAGGGCAAAGATTGCCCTGATAATAGCCAATCTCAGATAGGTGAGGGCATAAGAAGAAAAGACCTCGTACTTTCTCAGATATCTGATTATGTTTTGAAGGAGAGAAAATAACCGTAATCTTATGAAATCTTTACACGATTTTACAAATTTTCAAGTCATATCACGGTATATCGAAGCACCGTTGCATGGAATGCTTTATTATCTGCCATTCCGGCTGCATTTTCAGCGTTGGCACTATTTACGCCTGTAATTTTAAAAACACTCTGTAATTGAATACAATTGGTACTTAATAATTATTACATAATTACATTGGTATTTCATACTTTCCCCTGCACCTTGCAACTACCGATATACACAAAGAACTGGGAAACTATTTTTAAATCGACTCTATTCAAACCGACGATCATTGGTGCGTTGACATACTAAAGAAATTATACGCTTTTAATTCAGTTACATGGCTCTGAAATGCTAATGCGTATATTTTTCACAAAGCAAAAACTGTGCGTCGGCTCGTAACCGCTTTTTTCCAAGTCCTCTGTAGCGTGCTAGGGTTGCCTGTCAGCTTGGATTGACAGTTGAACAATTCTGGAATTGAACACATAGTCCCGTATTCAGTATTTTTCTAAAGTTGGGTACTTTTATGTGATGTTTTATTATAGTATGTAGATTTTATAAATGTTCGTTTTTGTTGTGAGAAGATTTTACATATTAAATTGCGACAGCAGTTGACCGCACGTTGCTACAAAAGAATTTCGGAGGATTTGTTTTGGCCTTTTAATTTCGTTCGGAAACATTTTTCATACCATATCGGATGAGTGTATTAATATTTGTGAAGGAATTTTTATGTTTGGCGATGCCAGAATAATGTGACAAATACATATTCCGTGATACCAAAGATTTTTTTATGGGAACTTACAAATCTCCGTCGATTTTGGGGCTGTATAGTGACTATATTTTAATCTTTGCAAATAATTTTTATCTGCAATTCTCGGATAAGGCTTTCATGTTAGTTTGGGCTTTACTTTTTATCTTGTAAAGCGGGATACCTCGTTAAACATTATCAGGTACTGTCTTGACTTTGAAGTTGAGCAAGCAGGAATTCGGACTAGTTTCTGACATCTGAGACACGCTTTAGTCTATCCATTGAAATGTTCGTTCACTCCTTGACGACCTTGATGTCAATCAACTACTTCTGGTGCCAGGTCTTAACAGTTCTTTTGGCATGTTACAATGCCGGAAACATCACAAATATTATGATAGTAAGGTGCCACCTTGGTGTTTGAACTTGGGCGCCCAGCATCATTCAAGATATAAATGGCCCCTTGGGCAGCGGGAATTTTGACGCTGTCGAAGCTTTATTGGAATACCTTTAAAGTGAATTTTACAAAGCAGTATTTGTAAAGCACTGTATAAAAATAGGCGTTTAAGAAATTCGCGGAGGCGTTCTTTAGTAACGCCGCTTATTTTTTAAATTATGTTTTAAATAAAAATAAAATATATATTTAGTAGTTTTGGCCTCCGTGGTCAAAGGGTAAGGCTCTCGACTAGTAAGCCAAAGGTCGCGTGTTCTAATCCCAGCAGTAGGTAAATTTTATTTTATGAATTTGTGTAAATTCACAAATAATAATATAAGCTATATTTGCGGCACGTTCCAGAGAGGAAAATACTTTCACAGCCGTTGTTCCCAACATTTCGAACGATCAATCTCAGGGTCCGATCAGCCAAGTGATTTATTCAGTAACATTCGATTCGCCTGTTTCCAAACATTTTTACTGTTGATTATCTTAAGTGGCCATGCCCACTTTCATAGACAATAAAATGACATCGAAGTTAAAACTTTCAATGCTAAATTAACATTGAAGAATTAATTATTGTATTTATTATTAATGCATATATTTTTTTAAGTACTGTAATACGTAAACCGATATTTAATATTTAAGCGTATGAAATATGTTAAAAATAAAGTATTAGCTTGACTTTAATGCCACCGTGACTTGGCCTCGCGAATATGTTTCACTCTGTCGACACTTTTTATAAGTAGTCATTTACTGAGGCAAGCTTAATCCAGTAGTTTGGCTTCCTTAAATTGGTTGATCACTCAGTTGTCCCTTTTCCGTTGGAAAGAGCATAGTTGTGCGTTTGAGCAGTGTTGAGCCGAAATTTCGGCTCAGTAGTTGATCAGTAGGATTGGGAAGAACGGCCGTCAGTATCAATCTGGTGTAAGACCATCATGTAGAATTGAAATGTTGCTTGTAGTGGCTTTAGTCATGTTTGGTGACCCAATCTGAATAGCCAGGTACTTCTCCAACTTACTCTACCCCATCTCCTCCCCCTATCCACTACCTTCAGCATCACAGAATACTTAAATTGAGGATGTCTCTCTGGCTCCAGATGGTTTGGATCAGTTTGGACGCTTGTACGGTATTCACATAAAAAAGCTTATATGGCAAAGTTTGTACATGATGTAAGTAAGTGTCTAGTTGTCTTTACATTGTCTTCATAATGTTGGCAAGTTGAAAATCGTTTTTTTTTTTATATTACTGAAAATTATATTATTAGAGTTTCATAGCGTAAACTTTACTATTTCTCTACAAACTGGGGAAAGCCAGTATATTTTGGCTTAAATCCCTGATTGAGTATTTATGTTGGGCAGTGGAGTATTCAGATATATATTTTTTGCACAATGAAATTAAAAATTTCGAAATATTGGCGCAACTTTAACAGGAACCTTCAGAATTGTCTTAAGAACTCCTTTTTGGACTATGTTTACCTGCTCTGTGTGAGTGCCCAAAGCAGACCCCCTCCAGATGAACTCCATAACCAACGGAGGCTTATTCATCTATTTTTTGGCATCATCAGTTATTCATAAACCTTGGTTCAATTTTTCACCCATTCCAGGAAAATCAGTTCAGTCTTTCCTTCTTTCAAAGACATCATGTTTTAAATACTAATAACAGGTGTGTTGACTGGGAATTTGCCAGCCCTGACTCGAGGTCTGAAGTCACGAGAACAATCGATGAAATGGACCATTATCCATTGTGGCGTAGAGGTGATAAGCGATTTGACACGTTTTGGAAAGCTGATAATTGTTGTTGCCGCACGTGCCAAAACTTGAAGCCGGTCAGTTTCAATGGAGATTTGTCAATAATTTTTTTGATTGATGGATACATCTTATCGGTACAAAATTTAGATAAACCATAGGAATATCACTTTTCTTTTAAACAATTTATAAACTTATTTATTTGCAATATTTATTTTGTCATCCTATTTATGTCAAAATTTCAAAGCAATCGGTGAAAATCTTTCGGAGATTTAAGATTTTGAACAAACGAACACTGACATTTATTTGAATAGATATCAACAAAAAAAAACAACTCTATATAATATTGAGAACACAAACCTATGAATACAAAAATAAACACTGCAGTTAAGCCGGGAATACACATGCCTGTAGCTGGCACACTTGTATGCAAGCTCCTTGCACATGCCAGCTACTATCATGTGTATACGCTAACTTGCATGCCTGTACCTGCCTTGCAAGTAGATTGCACAACATTTGATTTACTGGCATGCAAGTTGAGGGAGGGGACGAGGGGGGCTATGAAACCGGCATGTGTGAACGTCGCGACAGGTACGGGCATGCCAGTAGCTCAGTCTCTCATTAAATTAGCCACACATTGTACTGCCAATTGCAATACGATGATATTTAATTCACTTCGAATGTTTTCCATTGCCAAAAAGCTTGAGACTACTCAGTCTCAGAGTGATTTGAGACACGTACTGTCTAGTGACTGGCACGTGTATACGTCTTGCAAATACAGGCATGCAAGGACGCAACTTGCATGCAAGTTTAACTTGCATGTGTATTCTCATTGCGCCAGTAACTCGTACATGCCATTAACATGCATGCAAGCTACTGTTCCATTTTACAGGCATGTGTATCGCCGCCTTTATTCATAACTAAAATTACAGCTGGGCAATAAGTTGGCAACAATAACATTCTACTGACTAAATAAGTATTACTAAGAAAAATAACAATAAATAAATAAAATAAAAATAGGAAATACAAATAGGTAAGTAATAATAAGTAAATCATAGTAAGTATATAATAATATGGAAATAATGATAACAGTAAATAAAATAATTTGTAGTGTAAATAATTTGTAATGTAAATAATTTATAATGTAAATAATTTATAATGTAAATAATTTGGAATTCTCAGACTCTAAAAATATTACCATTTGTTATTTCGGCTACTGGCATTATACCTAGCTCTCTCATTCAAAATTTTGGCGTATTAGGCTGGCCGCATACATACGTTTTCCGTATTCGATTTACGAATTCGTTTTCCGTATTCGGAATTCCGTGAGACTAGCGCAAACGTTCGTTTTTCTTCATTCGGAATGTATAAACGTCAGAACCAGTGTTGCCAACAAGGGCGATATATCGCCATTTAGGCTACTCAGAGCGAGAATCGGCGCCGAAAAAATCTAAAAGGCGACTGGTCGCCAATTAAGCTACTTCAAAAACATCAATTTTAAACATGTCCCGAAATTCTCTAGCCACCCCTCCCCCCCCATGAAATTTATTTTTCTGGGGACAAATTTTATATTTTCTTGAAATTCTCTAGCCACCCTCCCCATGAATTTTTTTTATTTTCTGGGGACAAATTTTATTTTTTTGAAATTCTCTAGCCACCCCCCCCCACGAAATTTTTTTATTTTCACGTAAAAACATCAATTTTAAACATGTCCCACCTAACAGCAAATTCGGCTACTTTACGCTACCTTATGTATGAGAAACGGCGATATTAGGTCAAGATCCGTTGGCAACACTGAATTACGAATGGAAATTTCCGTACGTTTGGGTCGGCACAAACAAACTGTATGCAATAGCTGCGTTCCAGATGACGTCATTAGGTTTTTTCCATTCGTTTTCTCCGAATGCGCCGGCTCGCATTCGGAACGTGCGTAAGGAATTTGTTCCGTTCGGAACTAAAACGAACGTGTGCGGCAGTTAATGTATTTTCTACTGATTCCGTGCATTCGGATGTCCGAATACGGAAAACGAATTCGGAAATCGAATACGAAAAACGTATGTATGCGGCCAGCCTTAGATCTGTCAAAGAATTTATATATAAAAATGCTAAAATCAGTCATTTTAAATACATGTAGTATTACGAAAGATTTTTTAAAATATTTATATTGAGGGATCAGTAGGATTTATAGGTCCAGTTAGGAGTTCTACCGAACCTCTGATATGAAAATATCTGGAGTCTGTGAATAATTTTCCCATTTGATCTCTTGTGAGTTGACATGTTGTTCTTGTATTGTTTTGCATTTATTATGCTTATATAATGCACTTGCATAATGTGGATTGACTAGATGATCATTTGTGGAAAAGTGTGTGGAAGGGTTTAGTTTTTTCCTGTGGGTAAGATTTAACCCGGACATAAAGTCGAAAAAAATATATACATACGTACATGAATAAAATAGATAATAATAAGTAAATTAAGTAGATGATATTATAAAAAGTACATAAAATAATAATAATTATACTACTTAATTGAAGTACTTATTGATAATAAATGAGTAAAGCACATAATAGTAATTCGATATGGATAATATTGAATATAGGGTTTCCGCATTGATTTATGACATAAGCAATAACATGGGTAATCCAAAATCACCACTCTCAGCTAGCATAGAAATTTTGAGCATTTTTTCAATACATATAACGTACCCGTAGTTTTTTTTTATTAATATTTTCACTATTTGATTCTTCAACAGTGACCAGCTGCTGACCCTGTACAAGTCTCAAGTCCGCCCAACTATTGAATTTGGGAGCCACCTTTGGGCTGGTGCCCCAAAATACTTAATAAACCTGCTTGAATCTGTGCAAAGGAGAGCGATCCGTCTGATTGACAATCCGTTGTTAACAGACCGATTGCCTTCTCTAATGCATAGACGCAATGTAGGCATGCTGTGTCTGTTCTACAGGTATTTCAATGGAGCTTGCTCCAAGGAGCTAGCAGCATTGATTACTGATGCACCGGTGCACGTGCGTGAAACTCGACGGACACGAACTGAACACCCGTTCACGGTTGACGTTGGCTTCATGAGAACGGGCCGTTTTTACGGCTCGTATGTGGAACGAGCTACCGGCATCTGTTTTTCCTCCCTCCTATAATCCGAGCCTCTTCAAGGCCCGCATTAACAAATCCCTTCCTACAGCCCCTACCTTATTCCGCCTCACAACGCCGCCCAACCGGGTGGTGACATAGTTCCCCTGTCACTGCACAGGCAGGGACACTCTTGTGAGGTGTCACATAAAAAAAGCAAATAATAAAACAACGAAGCTTTTTAAGAAAAACTGCTTTGTCCAAAGGATGTTGTGGTATTCATCGACTCACACATTAAAGAATTTTATTTATTTTTATTTTTATTTATTTATTAGATACAAATAATTACATACATATTAAGGAAGCTTTGGCTGTCCAACTAGGAAATTTTCCCGTTTTAGGACAGCCAAATTGCCTGGTTTAGTTAACATTTGTACACGCTGCTGTTATGAATTATGTTTCCATACTTTACATTAATAGTTACGCTAGTAATATAGTCTATATACATATATATTTATCAAAGTAATCAAAATAAAAACTTTTTCAGACATATTTGTACACCCGCATATTAGTTTTTTTTTTTATGAAAACACCTGATAAATTTTATCAAGGTACATCTAATAATATGCAGTTAAGGAACACTGTATCAGGGTACATGATAACATATTGGATTAATTCAATTTATAGTTACAATATAAGAAAAATATTAGGTGGGTTTCTTAATTTGATCGCTGTTACTGTGCTGTGTATTAATTTACATAATCAAGGTACATATAATATAATATACATAATCAAGAAAAATATAAACAAGGTACATGAAAACATATTGTATAAACATTATCAATCACAAAAATTATCAATCGGATTGTATAAATCAGATGCATGGTAGGAATTTTTTATTTAACTGCCAATAACAATGAATAAATGTGAGTACAGAACATTTTTGTTTATCTGTTGGTCATCATAAGTTCGCTTTCGACTCTTCCTAAGTCTAGAAGCCAATAATAAACTAATTTACGCAGAATGCTTATGCTTTTCGATTTCCATAAATCGGGTAAGAGGTTGAATAATTTTGGACCAAGGTAATAGAATTGTCTTTGGGCAAAGGATGTCATAGTAGTAGGTGGAACAACTGGATTCCTCCTTGAATGTCTAGTGTCGTGATAATGATCAATGGAAGAGTAGTGGTGACGTTGTTTTTGAGTGTGTAATATAATTTTTTTATGTATAGTTGCCTTACATCAAGAACTCGTATCTCTTCAAATAATACATCACTGGGGTACCTAAATGGTTTTTTTAGGATGACCCTTAGCAGTGATTTCTGTGCTTTTGCTAAGGGATCCAGTATTGTTTTGGTACATCCGCCCCATCCCAAAGAATAGAATAGAGAATACATCGACGGTATCAGTAAAATGACATATTTCTTTAAAACTGGCTACTTTTACATCTTTTGTGATCGTGTCTGTGTTACCTGACTCGAACAGCTACGTAGAATTTGCAAAGACAATCATTATTTTTGTATGTTCGGAATTCATATTACTACTGCACCGTGATCATTTGAGCGTGTTTGCAGTTTGCATGCGACCGGTGCATAATACGAGTGACACTCTCTTCATTTCACTCGGATTTCATTTCTCTGTCTCAGCACGTCATTCTTAATAATAATGGTTTGGAATTTATTAACAGTAACAATTGTGAATTTGAAAACACTACTTTAGAAATTAAAATCTATAGTTGTTATGATCTTGAAATCAGCAATTCGAATTGGAAATTTTATAACAATACTGTTACTGTTGTTGACTTTGATAACACTACACATTTGAAAACAATAGTCTAGCACAGTGAAATTACGAGCACGGTCGCGCTGTTGATAACCAAACCGATATTGATAACGCAATAAATCATAAAATCGACTTACGTTACCAACGCTAGCAACTCTAATATTTACGGATTGAAATTCCGAAAAGTCAAACAATTCCATACAAATATAAATACATTGCGTATGTTGAATTGAAATACGAGTACTTGTCAAAATATGCATTGGCAGTCCGCATTTACTTAAGACACTAAAAAGGTTGTTAACTATTTAATGAGGTCTTGCGCACCACAACTTGATATGTAAACAAATTTCGTTTCTGCAAACCCGAACCAATGTAGCGTCATTGGCCCGAACATATTCATATCGCCGTGTATACGAATTATTTCAATTCTTGGAGCTTTGTTAGTTCAACACCGTTCAGTCATTCTGGGTAACCAACGGAATGATTAAAAATATATGTATAATGACAGTTAACCATAAATTGTCTGTCTACATATATCATAGATGATCATGCTTTATCGGTCGTTCGTACTAGACCTCCTGATTTAAAAAACAAGGGTTCCAAGCATTTTCTGTTTCCATGTTTGTTAATTGATTTATTTTAGGTGATAAATATCCAGTAAGTTTAGTGTCATTTATCAGAATAAGACATTTAGATCGTCAGACGGACTACTACCTTCATAAAAAATGACCAAAAAGGAATCTCTGATGTCAATATATGTCAATGTCAAACATTTTTACGCTGTGACATAATTCACCTCGGGATTTCCTAATTCAAAGATAAGTATCTTTACCTCTGGACCTCAATCCGTATACAATCATTAGCTGCCAAGAGCCAATATCTACATTACCTGTTTTGCTCGTAGAAGATTCAATTAGAGTTACCTTAAACAAACTTAAAAATTTTACCCGTTCTTTTCTCAATTTGCTAAAATGCTCTTCTTCAAGTCAACTACTTTTGTTTTTGTTCATTCGGTCAAACATGCAATGCTTGAATGATGATGTTGTTTATTTGTTTTTTGTTGTTGGTAATATTAAACATTCTTCATTATTACTGAAACCGAACAGGCGACTGGCTTTAATTTTCGTGGATGCCATTGTTAAAACTCAAACTTTGATTCCGCAAACATTCCAGACGTTTATATTTTGGATTATGGAATTTTCGATATCAGTATTAAGATATTCCATCCCATATCCATCCTTGTTCTTAACAGTAAAGTTCAAAGATGTTCACCAATACTTAATTTGTTAATATTAAAAGCTAACATTTTTAAAACTAATCTCTTGAACTGTACATAGTCCACTTATATTGAAAGAGGTTAACTTATATGTGCTTAAAAAGGTATAATCGTGCTAGATCCCATGCATATTTTTATACATCAGAACGCGCCAATTAACAGCGAATCAACTTCTTAACGATTCTTCATTGATCATCGACATTTTCAACGTCACTTACAGACTGTTCAGCAAACTATCTTTTGACGTTCGTCACATAATAGTAAAACTGCCCCCATCACTTTTATACTTACATGTACCGCAAATTTGCGATCTTCTCCGTAATATATTGATGCATAAACGTTATACAGAGAACGTCAATAAATAAATAAATCATGTGCCTTATTTGGTGTTAAAATAAGGTGACAAAGTCATGGGTTTCATTTCAACAGAATCTAAATCCATAACTAAAAATACGCTATTTCGCATTGGTGATTAGCTTAAGATAGATTCTTAAATACAGCGATATAAAATTTTGTAACATCGGTCGTTTTTCAACAGATTTCGATTTTAAAAAACAGTGTGATATAAATTAATGATAACGATTAGCCTTAATTTGAAACCCCCTGAAATAAGCAGGACGATAAGCTATGTTTTAAGGTGTGTTTAATGCAAGTAAGGTATATCTCATAAAAATGAATGTTTTTTTGCTGCAAATTACGTGTCGTAACCTTTCGAAGGTACGCTCTACAAGTATTGCAAACCCCCGCACCTGTGCACTGTACGTGTAATAATAATTGCACAATTATCATAAATCTGCTGCAAATAAATACCTTCGTATCTCTGTATCACAGATTAAAATGATATAGCTCTTTAAGTCTTAACTTTCAACAATCCGTTAAATTCTATCGTAAACCTAAACTGCTCCAAATAATCAAATAGTTTCGTTCACAAAGTGGTTCGGTATTCAACCCACGCTTTTTAAATGTATTTTGTTAATTTCGTATGTTGATACATTTTCAGCCGTTTGTTGAAAGTGATTATTTGGAGACTGCTGCATAATAATAATGTAATAAGTGATGAATTAATCCAAAATGCAATTATTTTAACATATTTCGAACTGAAAAGCAATGCGCAACGCATTAAAAGAAAATAAAATGAATTACCATAATAAATAATACTGTTCGTTTTTCTAAATACCTAGGGCCAGTTGTTTCATGAATTTGAACAATTCATAAAATTTCAAGGTTAATTTTCAAGTTATTATTTCAGTCCTGTGAAATAACTGGGCCATAGTGGAATAATTCCAAAACTATTTTTTATTGTTCTTAAAATTAAGCAGTTTGCCAAAAGGATGTACATCTTCAATTACAATGTAAATATGTATTTTTTTTAAACTTCCGATTTAGTTGTCCGGGTTAAATCTTCCCCAAAGGAAAAACTTAACCCTTCCACTCACTTTTCCACAAATGATCATCTAGTCAATCAACATTATGTAAGTGCATTATATAAGCAAAATAAATACAAAACAATACAAGAACAACAACACGTCAACTCATCAGAGATCAAATGGGAAAAAAAAATTCACCGTCTCCAGATATTTTCATATCAGAGGGTTCGGCTCGGTAGTACTTCTAACAGGGCCTATAAATCCTACTGATCCCTCAACATAAATATTTAAAAAATCTTTCGTTATCCTACATGTATTCAAAATGACCGACTTTTGCATCTTTATATATAAATTTTTTGATAGATCTAATACGCCTAAATTTTTAATGAGAGAGCTAGGTATAATGCCAGTAGCCGAAATAACGAATGGTAATATTTTTATAGTCTGAGAATGCCAAATTCTTTTTATTTCGTTTCCTAAATCTGTGTATTTTCTAAATTTTTCATTAACAGATTTTTTAATGTTACAGGAATTTGGAATAGCGACATCAATGATATAAGTTATTTTTTTAATTTTGTCATGTAAAACTATATCGGGTCTATTATGACTAATCGCTCGGTCTGTTAGTATAGTTTTATCATAATATATTTTATAAAATTCGTTTTCTAAAAATGAATTTGGTTCGTATTCATAGTATGGTACTATATTACGGCAGTCAATCAAGTTATGTTTAATTACCAAATTTTGGTGAATTATTTTTAAAACTTGATTGTGCCTAAATGTATACTCGGACGGTGCTAATATAGAACATCCAGATATAATATGTTCTATAGTTTCCGGAAAAGCCAAACATTTTCTACACAAATCATCAATTTGATTTGTATCTTTGATTATATGCTTTCTATAATTTTTAGTATTAATGACTCTATCCTGAATGGCAAGCATAAATCCTTCTATTTCTGCGCTCAACTCTCCAATACTCAACCATTTGTTTGACGAAATTTTGTCAACTTACGTTTGGTTGAGATAATTGAAGTGTTTTGCGTGTAAAATTTTATTTGACCAGGAATCTAATAATTCCTGGTTGGGATTTATAAAAATGTTGGCATTCTCATCGTATAAATTTAAAGGTGTAATATTTCTATCTGCCTTGCAAATTATTTTGTGCATTTCTGAGCTATGAGCTTTCCTATGGAAAAAAGTTCTTAGAATTTCTACCTGATTATGTTTCAAAGAAGTTATTTTGACTATACCTCTACCTCCTAAATTTCTAGGTAAATTAACTCGTTCTATAGCTGAATTTGGATGATGGCAATTAAACTTTGTTAGCGTAGTTCTAATTAATCTTTCTAAGTTATCTAAATCTGTATCAGACCATTTAATTATGCCAAATGAGTACGTTAATAGAGGTATTGCCCAAGTATTTATTGCTTTTACTAAATTTTTAGCAGATAGATTGCATTTTAAAATTTTCCTGATCCTATTGTGAAATTTAATCTTAATATCATTTTTAATACTACTATGGTCTAATCTATTTGATTGTGGGTATCCTAAATACTTATAAACCTCATCTCTTTTCATACTAGTAATTTGGAAATTTCTAAATATACTCTCGTCCCCATCTACAATTTTGCCTTTCTCTATATGGATCGTTCTACATTTATCTAAACCAAAAGTCATTTTGATATCATCTGAAAAGTTTTTAACTACCTCGATCATTTTCTCTAAATTTTGTTCAGAATTCGAAAATAATTTTATGTCATCCATATATAATAAATGCGAAATTGTACTACTCTCCCTTGTATTACCCTTAACTTTTATTCCAAACTTGCTTTTAATTAACATTTTAGATAGAGGATTCAATGCTAAACAAAACCAAAGAGGACTCAATGAGTCTCCTTGAAAAATTCCTCTTTTAATTGAAATGCCCGGTATTACTATTTTCTTACCTTTTAAATTGATAAGTAAATTGGTATTCCAAAAGGACATAATATTTTCCAAAAAGCTAATAATAATGGGGTTAATTTTATATATATTTAATACTTTGATCAGCCACGAGTGCGGGACACTATCGAAAGCCTTTTGGTAGTCTATATAGCAAGTATGTAAATTACGTTTTCGAGTTTGAATCTGTTTTAGAATTACAGAATCAATAATTAATTGTTCTTTACATCCCATATGTTTTCTGCGACAACTTTTTTGTTGTTCAGATAAAATATTTTTTTCATCTAAATGAATATATATTAAATCTGTTAAACAAGAGGTCAAAATTTTGTATATTGTCGGTAAACATGTAATGGGTCTGTACTGAGAGGGATTATTAATATTTTCGCTTTTGGGTAACATATAAGTAATGCCCTTAGTTAGAAAATTTGGAAAATTTTGTGGTTGACTGACAAATTTTGAAAGATTTTTTGCCAAAAGAGGTGTAATGATCTGCCCTTTCTACTTCAAACTTTTCCTTCTCTTCTTTCTACGATAAATTTCTTTAAAGTCCCATAGGTAACTTTTCCATAAGGCTTTGCATATGTGTTCGCAGGGATGGAAAATTCCTCCCCTGCCGTCTCTACAAGCCTTTGCTCCTCTCTTTATTACACACCCCTTCAAGTGTGTACATCCTAGTTTGTCTACGTGACGTACGACCTTGAACGTACTCATTTCACGTGACGGATCAGTATAAAAAGGCTTCACCGAACGTTGTGTTGGTTTTTTGTTTCTCGGTTTAGAAACCTAGTTATCTATGTATGTGTGGTATCCCTTGGTTCTTTTGAGATAGAGTGAGTTGAATCCATTACCGCTGTGTTTTAAAACCATTTTATAAACCTTATCTTCTAAGTCGCCTGCTCCCCCCCCCACTAGCTACTCGATTCTACCTATCGTAGGGTAATGTGAATATAATAAAGTTTTAGATTTTATATATGTGATATACATACGATAAATTTATGGTGTTAGTTGTCGGCGCCATCCATGTATATATTTTAGGAGGGGAAGGAGAGGAAAGGAAATGAATTTTTTTCAAGCTAAGATTGACTCCTCCTCTTACCAAACAAAACTGATGGATGATAATTTGAGCAAGGCGATCGATATCTGCGTGTCTGGATATCACAACCGGCCGGGTCTCCCCTTGTTCCAAATCGGCAACCGTCACGCCAGAATAAAGAAAACGAGGTCTCATCACCAATTTCAGAATTGCCCCAATCTCATACACCTCCAGGAAAATCTACTTTACTGAGTGTAGAAGGGGAAAACCATGACATCCCTTGTCACGAATCTAGTCGCGAAAATGTGACACGTAAGGTCCTAAGTTACGAGCCACCTCTAGAAAACATTGTAACTCCCACGCCGTCGGGGATTTACATCCCTTTCTAGGTCAATACATAGATAACACACGACGATCTTGTCGACATTTAGCCTGCTTTTTAACGATAGGTTGTGTGCCTACCCATTCAGCCAATTATCATGTGAGATATATGTAAGGTCTACTCGAAATGCCAAATTTAGGATGAGGACTGTCTGTATTTTAATATTCGGTTCTAGTAATTATTTTATGAGGTTACTAGCATCCTCGTGTATTAGGTATGGGTAACTTCTACTGAATACCTATCCTCTCAGGTAGGTATAAACGGATAATTGGTTTGATTTTTGCATTTAATTTAAAGAGGCTGCCTACCTCTCGAAAGGTACCTGTTGAGAAAAGTTGTTCGGTTGGTAGTTTTATTTCGGAGATTACCATCTCCCTCTTTCGACTTTAGATTTGTTTTTGTGCATCCCAATTCGTAACTTAGAAAGTCAAACAATAGATGAAAAGTATTAAATTAGAAAGTCAAATAACGGAAGAAAAGTTTTCATTTTGTTCCGTCTGGTTGCATCCGATCGCTTTCAATTCGGGAGGGCATACGCCAGCAAAACTTCCCCTTTGACCGACTGTACACCGCGCCTCTCGGCCTATATATGAAAAGGTCATTGGCTCGTCTCTCGCTCACGGCTGATTGACATTTCGCCTAGCACATCCCTTTTAATGATAACATTATTTGGGCGGCAGGTGTCGTAAACTTAGTTCCTGTACCTCGGTTGTATCCGTCTTTTAAAAGGGTCCTCTGAAATTTAATAAATAATATTAAAAAAAACTCACCCAGTTAGTCATCTCTCATTCTCAGCGTGAAGCTTACCTGGTTACACTATATAGCTAAATCACTTTAATTTTCGACCTCCTCCCTACGCCTATAAAAGGGTAATTAAATAATTCTGTAAATACAATTGTACCTCCCTAATCTCTGTTGGGATTCGAACCCGAGTTTATAATTTGTTTGATCCTCTGGTTTTCGGTCTCCGTGGATAGATCTCGCCAAATCAATTTCTCCCTAGACCGATTAAAACTTGCTGCCTTCATATACGTTCACTCTGTTTTAACGAAATCATTATTATTATTATTTTCTCACTGAGTCGAACCACTTTCACTTCACACAAACACTGGTTCAATAATCTTTCACTTTAATTCAAAAACCAACAAAGCTTTCTTACACCATCTGAATTCACTAATTAACTCTAATTTCACACAACACTTTTGATTTGTATTTATTTCTCGGAGCTGTGAACGTATCTAAGTTCAAGACTCGACTGTCTCATCGATCTCTGCTCCTTTCCCGTGGGAACATGGCACTTCTAGCCCGTCTGTCAACAAATCCCATCTGTTAGCCCAAACAAAAAAATTTTAGAGCACGTTCGTTTATTATTTATCGTTTATTTATGTGGATGTTCAAAACATCACAGAGGATGTAAAGTAGTCAGACGTTTGTACCAAAAATTATGTATCCAATCGCAACCCGTGGCTTTCCAATTATGAGTATTTTTAATAATTTTGGTTAACAATTCAACCGATATATTAGAAAAACTCATTTGTTCAATGCCTGAAAAATTGAGTTCTTCATTTTCTATCCAGGGAGTTGACTCGTTATGTTTTATATCTTTACTCCAAATTTTAGTCCAAAAATCGCGCATATCTGATTCAGATGGCAATGGAATATTATTATTCGAAATAATATTTTGTTTATCGTCAAGTTTGGAATAAAATATTTTTTCATTTTTCTGGAATAATCTATTATTATTTTTTTTATTATACGTATAATTATATCTTTTTAATCTACTAGCTTTTACCCCTAATTTTTGTTTTAATAAATCCAATAAATCATTGATTATATTTTCATTATTATGACTATCAATGTTATAACCAAATTTTCTACCAATTTCATCTACATGTCTCAAAATTTTCCTACTTTTTAAACTTCCGATTTAGTTGTCCGGGTTAAGTCTTCCCCAAAGGAAAAACTTAACCCTTCCACTCACTTTTCCACAAATGATCAGCTAGTCAATCAACACTATGTAAGTGCATTATATAAGTAAAATAAATACAAAACAATACAAGAACAACAACACGTCAAATCACCAGATATCAAATGGGAAAAAAAATTCACCGTCTCCAGATATTTTCATATCAGAGGGTTCGGCTCGGTAGAACTTCTAACAGGGCCTATAAATCCTACTGATCCCTCAACATAAATATTTAAAAAATCTTTTGTTATCCTACACTATTACTATTTATAAGATATTCAGATTATTATTATTGGCACACATAATCTAAAATAACACTAAATCTACATGCTAATGAATTAATTGATCGTGTTGACTAGTATAAAGTATTTCTACTTATGAGCCATGTTTTCAACATATATCTGAATCTATTTGGGATTTTTTTTATTTTACTTTCAACATATTGAAAATTTTGATGGTACTTGGAAACATGTATTCTAGGGTTCACTGCCCGTATTTATAATATATTTTGGAACAATCATGCCTTCATTCTTTGTGATTCTAGTGTTGTGTTCATGTTCCAATTTCTTTTTGTATTCAGAGTCAGATATACGCTGAATCAAAATTTTGTCCCATAGAAAGGCCTGCACAGGCAAGATATTGAAGTTTCGATGCATTAATGAAATGTTACGTCTTGAAAATAACTTTCACAGAACTTAAGAAATTTGATGAATTATCCAAAAAGATTCTGAGCCGCTTGATGTTGCTTGAAGAGTGGGTTAGGTTAGGCTGTGGTATGGAACCAATTTTTTCGAATTCCTACATTTTAATTTAATTTCGTACTTATTTATTTACTAGAATTTTTAGTGCAATTTTTGCTGAGATAAGCAGTAAATGTTACCTTAATAAGCATACCACGAAAGAAATAAACATATTTAAGAAAGATCGGCCATCTTGATTATCAGTGTCTAGGCCTTTACGTAATGGTGTTGATCCCATATGATTCCTACATAGGAAGATGTTGATTCTATCGGACACTGTGACAAACAAACAACTATTTAGCGATGGTCGTATAAATATACTATAGTTCGTATAATTTAAATCACATTAACACGTGCCTGTAAATGGATATATTATGAAAATGGGTTTAATCTCAGATGAATTCTGAACGAAATACCTTGTTTATTTCTTGAAGTCTGATTGGATGCAGTTTTCAATGTCAACTCTAAAGGTCTTAAAACGAATAATTAAGTGTAAACCAGTGCTTCATTAAAAATGGAGTAAACCGAAACGCTGTTCCGGTTTCACGAAATCTTTCGCGAAACAATTTGCAGATATGATTTGAGATTTTCAGGGTCACAAGTATTATAGGGATTTATTTTTGGGGTTTTATGCCATGTTGCGCTATCTACTTCTTCAGCCAACGTTTCGAGCAGCATTACAGTATCCATCCTTACATGTGTGACACATCTGCCCTGATGATGGACACTGTAATACTGTCCGAAACATTGGCTTAAGAAGGAGGTAGCGCAACACGGCATAATACCCTAAAATACATCACTATAAGACAATACATAAATTATGAACTTGGCAACTGATATAAAACCTTATGAACCAGATTTTCGGCACCTATATACAATTAAAAATTTACACATTGCCGAAGGATTTTAACCAATAATTCCTTATTTATATTAACTTTAAAACCTAGTTCCACTAATTTATTTTGCAACGGATCGGTTACGCCTCACAACAGAGATCTTTGAAATTTCTGAAATCTGTAAAAAAACTCGATTTCCTTTGTAAATTTTAAAAGCTGTAGTAAGCGATGTTTTAAATTGCCAGAGTGCATTTTCACTTCTAAATTACTAAGTAAAAAAAAATTCTAATGTATTTTAGGCAGGGAAGCGGTATGAGAAAATATATTCTTTTAATATTTAGTTATTACAAAAATTAGAACCGCGCGTTCCGGTTGATAATATTGTTACGTTTGAGCACTGGCTTAAACTAATTTATAGGAAAATATAAATGCCTGTTTTGGCTATTGATTATTAGAAGACCTCCATAATAATCTAGAATCCATTCTAAATATATAACGGTATGAAGGCCTTCTTTCATAAGAACTAGAGCGATCCCTATATTGCAAGCGATTGCATCAGAGCAGAATGCAAATTTATTTGTATCGTTTATGTCTTTTGATAGTTTGTGGAGATGTGATTACCAGTTTTGAACAATATTTTTGATGACAGTAAATAATTATTTGAGTTAATAATTATGAAAACGCTTTAAAATATTGTTTTCTGAAGATTAATTTATAAGATTTAGTTTTACGTAATGTCACCTACTTCTTCAACACCTTAATATCTTGTTACCCTAGCTGTCATTAATTAAAATAAGCAAAAAAACTTGACCTATGACACTATCGACACTGTTACTTTGGAATATATTTCATTTCACATCGAGCTTTAAAATAACAGTTTAAACCAAAAATGAAACGAAACGACATATTGTTTTTTTAAAGGTTTTTAATAAGGATAAAGATAAGTGGTTTGCCTTGGACCATGTCGATTAATAATTTCTAGCTATGCGTAAATACATACTGTTAATATTAGATAAAATAAATTTATTTTTGGACTCTCCTTCTTTGGAGTGTGTTGCGGTTTTAGACGATAGTAGTAATTTGCTGATTTTGGTGGGCTCTGCACAGTATAGTATGAGTTTATTCTTAAAACGATATAGACTTTTTTAGTTTTTGCCTTATTAGGTATGCACCTTCCCAATTCCTAATGACTCCATAACCGGTACGTGTAACCTGTCCATAACAAATCACCTAGAATGGAGAGCGGCGGACTTGAACGAGATGAGACCACAATACCCATTATTGGGCAATGTCCCTATTTTAAAAGTAGGCAAGAGCTACCACGGAATATTTCTCAATCGGTAAATTAGTTGACCATTTCTATACATAAAAATATCGCTTTTTTGCATTCTTTTGTGGCTTTTTTGTTTAAATGGCTCCTATTCGAAGGTACCGCCAGAGTCAGCGATGAAACGCTTTTGCATTCGTAAAATATTTAAATATATCTCGTGGCCCAAGGGTTGTGGCGCAAGTGGCGTTAATATTCTAAAAATAGATCGTTTTTAGTTAAGATATTACAATCCTTTCGTTTTTAAATGTGAATATTTCTTTTCACATTTACCCAAATCTAAGTTCTTTTTAAATTATTTTTATTTAAAAATTGTTATAATATTGCATTCCCTTACTTTGGGATCAGCATGCTGTGCGTTTTTTTTTTTGTAAAGCAGAGTTTCAAAATGAAAACAATTTTTGGGTTTGCAAGTTTCTTACATTAGTGTAATTTAATTTTTAAAAAGTTTCTGCAAGCCCAAATGACTTCGCGCGTGTTCAATTAATAATCATATACACTGTGGTCACTTACGCTTTCGTTCTTCGACTTTTTACGCACAGAATTTCATGGTCGTTTAGCGGAATTTTTTTTGCTTGGGTTCTTTGCGATTAATTTGGTTCACTGAGCCTTACCGTTAGTGAGGTGTGGTATATTAATAATTTTCACACGGAAAAGAGAAACGAACACCATAAAACAGACACTAAGACGTTCCTGATAAGATAACTGAGTTTATCCTTAAGAAAAAAAGAAATGGCAATATATGAAAAACTCCTAAAACCATCAATATATGTTTATCATGTGAGTACCACACAAGAGTCCCAAACGCTCTCAGCTGTCTGGAGCAGGTGATGTTGCGGCATCTCCAGTTGGGGTATATTGTGGAAGTAGATAGGGGAAAAAGGTAAGGAAGGACCTGGTCACCAAACAAGTCCGGAACAGGCCCTTAACGAATGAATTGATAGGTTTCCTATTAAACTTTTAGTAAAAGAGGAATATATAATGTTATATCTGTCTATAATTTGCAGATTTAGGTGTTCTCTACTCTTTGTTAAAAAGTAAAAGGTTCTACTTATGATTGTGTTTATTTGCGTTACAATAAATAGGACTGGATTTAGCTACACTGTTCATTTTTTTTATTTTTTTTTTTATTTGGTACATTATTTTGTTACAATTTATGTTTTCCAGTAATGTAGGCCTCACTGGGTGGCTTGCCCGTGCTGAGGCCTTCATTTTATTATATGAAAATCTTATCTACATATTACATTTAAAGAGAAGATAGTAAATTTGAAAAGAAAATAATAAATTTAAAATTAAAAATAAAAATACATAAAACATTTAAAATTAAAAAAATAATACAATGAAAATAATCTTGTGTGTTTGTGAGTGATGTGTGTTTATGTTGGTTTTGTGTGTTACGTGTAGGTTTACCCGAGGGTTGGTAATTCTCTGGTTCGAGAAGCTTGTTCCCTGTCAATCTCATCTCACAAGTAATTGTTACACTCTAGCGACATCTGTCGGACTCTGGAGTAAGCTTTATGACTAGCGCCATCTATCGCTTAAATATTCAACTTATTATCATACATCACAGTAGGTATTATCACGATGTCGGAAGAGTCAAAGTAAAAGTTATCGAGGCAAAAGTAGAAGCGTGAACACGTGTTTCGATATATCATTGATTAAAATTGACTAAAAGTTTGTAAGGAAGCTGCCGTCAATCCCATTTTTAACCGGATTAACAAAATTTGGATATTAAATGTAAACTGGTCCCTCGATTTTATCTGCATGCTCTTGCGGTGACTTTTAGCGATAGAAAGGTTAGATTTCATTCACAACACACTTGACGTAGAAATCTGAATTCTATAACAGCTCGTGTGAAAGTGTCGTAACATCTAAAATTTTACGTTTTGTGATTATGGCCCATATAACTCTAATATCGTTCAACCAATCTACTCGTAAAATTTCGTTATTATACAATACGGATTTCTCTTTGTGGGTAGGTACGTTATTTAATAATGTATTATTAATAATAATTAATACGTAGGTACTCTTACTTAGTAATAGAGTAATGTCGAACGTGAGCAATTATAGTAAAAATGCAATATTGTTGGTTTATGAATCGTACCTAAGTCAAATAATGTGATAAAACCATAATTGTTACATTTTATGTTCTTTACGAGAACTATGTAGAAGTATATTTCCTCTTTCATTTTATCTATCTGTCGAATTTGGCAGCCATCTCTGGTCCGGAGCCCCAAAATACCTGAAAAAAACCCTTGACTCTGTGCAGAAACGGGCGGTCCGTTTGATAGATTCTCCAATCTTAACAAACGGACTGCAATCTTAAGAGCACAGGCGTCAGGTAGGTATGCTGTCCTTGTTCTATCGGTATTACAATGGAAGATGCTCTGAGGAACTAGCGTCAATGATCCCTTCGGCACCGGTGCGTAGTCGGGATACACGCCAAACGCGCGCCCAACATTTGTACACGGTTGACATTTGTCACATGAGAACGGGTCGCTTCTACGATTCGTTCTTAAGTTCAACAGCTCGGCTGTGGAACGAACTGCCGGCCTCTGTGTTTCCTCCCTCCTACGACTCTTCAAGACCCATGTTCACTCCTTCCTCTCCACAAAAAGACCCTCCACACAGCATCCCCAAAGATGACATAGGCCCTGAGGGAAATTATTTACTTCAGGGCCTCCTGTGTGGAATTTAAAAAAAAAAAAAACTCTTCCTGTTGGCATGATCGGTTGGAGATTGGTTACGAATTCGGAGGTCGCAGGTTCAAATCCTAGCGTGCACAAATAAATTATAAAAGCATTTAGAAATCTTTTCATTTGTAATAATATATAGTATATTTGCGGCACGTTCCAGAGAGGAAGATACTCTCAGTATCGCCCTGGTGTAAGAACACCATTCAGAATCCAAACGTTGCTTGAAATGGCTTTAACAGTACTGGGGACCATATCTAAGTAGCTCGGAACTTCCTCTTCCCCATCTTTTTTCACACCCCTCTCCTTCTCACAATGTAATATGTAAGCGGTTTCAAGCAGTTGGTACATAGATATTCGTAGTCTCACATAATAACTAAAATAAAATAAAAACTTTATTATGTGTGAATTGTCCACTTCTATTGAAACCTCTGCATTACTTGAGGGGTGAAATATATTTTGTCTATACTTGGTAAACCATTTTCAAATATTCACTACTTTTATACTCTTTAATAGAGCGCCCACGAAAAGTTTTGATACCTATTTCAACCTTGGTGTTATTAATTTTCATTTTAAAAAAACTTAGAGCATTGAAATCCATATTTTCACACCGTAACGTTATTATTACTTCATTAATAGAACGTGGTTCATTATCTACAAGGCAAAAATAAATTTATATTATTGCTGATATCAGTCTAAAAGAGATCTTTTTTCTTTATTTTGAAATTATAGAAACATTTTATAGTTATCTTTGAGAAAATATTAAGGTTAAATATTGTCAATATAAAAGTCACTTAACTAACGTGATAGCGTGTAAGAAGTCGGAGGATGGAAAACATTGATCGATGTCGGTAGATAGATGACTGAAGGATTTGAAGTGAAGTTTAAAGAAATACTTTTGGGACATGATGAACTGCAATGGCTGATCGAAACGTCAGCAAAAGGAGCTGATAAACGAGCAAGAAAAATCAATTATTATTTCCTATTAATTGACCCGTCAATGGTCTTGCAGGGCAAGGCAATGTTGTCGTATCATGTCAAGATTGCCGTACCGTAGACAAATTCAAAACACGAAAAACCATCTCCTGCTATAACTCCACCAAGTTGTATACAAAATAGCGCAATTCTAAATTATGACAGTAGTGTTGGTAGCGGGTAATTGACGAACGGGGTCGCACATTATTTAACAGAGTTATAGAAGGAATTAGGCTTTGGGCGATAATATTGTCGTGATGTCGGTAGCCGGGCGAACTTAACGTCCAGACAGGACAATACGTCGCCAAGATAGGCAATAATCGACAATCTCTCGCAATCTTGACCGATAATACAGAAATCTTGTATTGGATGGCGTTTTTTAAAGCATCTAGGAAAAACAACTGACGAATTAAAGAAAGTAGGTAAACCTGTCGGCACACCTTAGGGCTCTGTTGACATCATTTCGCCTGATTCTGTTTCATGACTTGAGAAATGCACAAGTTATTCATAATCTTACTACTCTATGAACTACAATACCAAGTCACTAACTTGTAGAAAACGTTTACCCGAAACGGTCTTATTTTGAGTCAGTAAGAGCAAAATTTATGAACCGAGCTGTGTGTATACACTGTCGTGAAAATTGTCGGATTGTCTGAATCGACGACAAATCAGTGTCAATTATGAAAATATCACTAAAATTCAAAGCAAATCCGAGTTCTGGAGTTCATTAAACCAGAGTTACAGACAGACACAAGCAAAAATGGTATTTTAGATTTTATTACTCTAATATTCAACATTGGTTTAACCAAATAAATCCTAAAATATACCTAAATGCTTAAAATAGTCCAAAAGGGAAGCTTTCCTAATTAACATAATATAACCTTACCAAAATAAATCGTTTGACCGGTCAGTTTCAGTAAAATGTTTTAGTAACACTTCTAAAAAAATATCTTTTATTTATTTATTTTTACATTAGATACATTTAAAGCAGACATAACAGTAATAACATAGCATTATGAGAGCATATATTTAAAATGAGTAGGTACAAGTGTTATTACGTTTTGTTAGGTCGAATTTAGTTAAGGAACCACAAACATAATAATACCAAAAATAAAACCACAAAATCTTACAAATTAGCTTGATTTTTCGTCTTCAAATTTTTAACGCGTCGAAATACTGACTTGCGGAATTATTAATAATTGATCACATCGTCAATAATTACCACCCAACAATTTTTAATAGCAACTTTACAATAGCAATACGTAAGACATTCTGAAATAAGTCAAAGATCAGTAGTTGTTCCAAAAACACACAAGATTTAGAATATCACGTGTGGCAATAAATTCTTTCTCATGTTTTTTTCACTTTGAAATCTCTTTAGCGGGCTTTGTGGTATTCCGTACAATATAATATTTTGTGAAACTCTTAAGGCTGTATACAATATTCACAGGTGGTAGCAATTTATGACGTAAATTGAATGTATTCAGACAATAACTCGCCTTTTAATAACGAAGACATGTGAAATACTTTATAATGAAGCGCTCTTTCGAAACTGGGTACCTGAAGTCTTTATGAGCAAAGTGTACGTGAGATTTCAAAGATACAGAGACGAAAGTAAGAAATTCGCTTTCTCAACAATATTACTGACATATATACATATTTTAGAAAATGATGCTCCCCTTGAGGTAGGCAGATGAACTCATCGCAACATTGCAAGAGAATCAGAAGGGACTTGAAAACATTTGCAAGAACCACGAATTATTACAATTCTGTTGTTGTTGTTTCATTAAATTCTGCAAGGAGAAAAACAAGTTTTGCCAATTTATTAAGAAGAATTTCTTTAAATTTTTGGTAATCCAATTAAAAACAGGATTGCAGGCCTAACGAATGAATTAAACAGGTTTCCTGATAAACTTTCAGTAAATTACGCTGTTATCAGCATTGTGCACGTTCATATTCGGAATGTTAAATATTCTGATTTTCAAGAACATGTGTTCCGACATCGTGAAAATATATTCGAAATTTACTACACGTTTATCAGAATACCAGTTCATTCATTCGTTAGGCCTGCAATCCCGTTTTTAACTGGATTACCAATAACTGAAACTCGTTTATTATATATATATAAATAAAATTAATGTTTCTTTGTTTGTCCTCTATAGACTCAAAACTGGACCGATGAAGGTTGTTTTTATTAGTGTATTTAGATAAATATTTTCATGGTTGAAGAAGTGGGGATGCCCGAGGAAGACTTAACGCATTATTTCTGCACTGAAATGAGATACGGAGTCGAAAAAAAGTTGATATAATGTAGTTTTTTATAGTAAAAATTTAGTATACAGTAATAAATGGTGGAAAAGGGGACGCTCGAGGAAGACATGATGCGATTAAGTGAAATATAAACTTATACTGTAACCATAATACGGACATGTGTCTAGTGTGGTAGTCGAAAATCATGTAAAAACTGTATTCAAATATATTTTATGAATAAAGAAAAAAAAACCTTTTTAATTCGTTAAAATGAGATTATTGCCACCTCAAAAATAGACCTAGTTTTCTGGTACACTAGAATTCACAACATTAAAACTTTACTCCAAATCATTCATGATCCTGAGCAACGCCGGATATCATTCGATGATTTCCATTATAAAGTAAATCATTCAATAATATCCACTATAAAGTAAATCATTCAATGATATCCACTATAAAGTAAATCATTCAATGATATCCACTATAAAGTAAATCATTCAATGATCTCCACTTTAAAGTAAATCATTCAATGATCTCCACTATAAAGTAAATCATTCAATGATCTCCATTATAAAGTAAATCATTCAATGATCTCCACTATAAAGTAAATCATTCAATGATATCCACTGTAAAGTAAATCATTCAATGATCTCCACTATAAATTAAATCATTCAATGATCTCCACTAGAAAGTAAATCATTCAATGATATCCACTATAAAGTAAATCATTCAATGATCTCCACTAGAAAGTAAATCATTCAATGATATCCACTATAAAGTAAATCATTCAATGATCTCCACTATAAAGTAAATCATTCAATGATCTCCACAATAAAGTAATCATTCAATAATCTCCACTATAAAGTAAATTTTAAATTGTAAACTAACCATCATAACAACCATCGTGCAATTAATTAATTAATTAACTAACCATAAATAATTATCTATCAATTATTCCTTCCGAAATCAATTGTTTCCATCAATCAACTAACGTCGTCTATCAATTATCCATATAAAGTCAATACGCATTGAAAGGGAAGCCATTAATTTTACTTTTTCATACGCAACGTAGTAGGAGTACGACTCTTATCACTTTCCGTTGAAATTTTCCCACGAGTTGATGAATGCATTTGAAGTAGCCTTTCTCTTTCTGTGTGTGAAAGAAATATTATTACTATGCGTAGGCTGTATGAAGGGAATTTGCATTGAGATATTGATAGGTTTCCGCATACCCAATTCATCCCGATTTCTAACAAGATTCTCGCTAACTCTTTAAGATTTTAAGTTTAAAAGAATGTTTTTTTTTAGAAAATATCTATAGGTACATTTTTTTGCTGAAACGTTAATTATATAAAATTCCCTCGATAGAAAAATAATTCAAAACACGATGTGTTCTGTTATTTAATATGTTATAGGCATGAAAAATTCACATTATATCTTTAAATGAAACTAAAGCATTTGTCGAGAGTAGTGTTTTATTAAATATTTTCACCATTTTTTATATCAGCGCGCTCCCTCTAACATTCATAGTCACATTGTAGAAGGACTGCTTTAATTTGACAATATTTTATACCACTGGTATCACTAGTAGACCAATAGCGGATAGCCGTGACTAGCAGAATTCATTCTGTATCTCCTGGAGTCCTAACTCTCTGTTAACTACTGCCCCCGTCGTTACACCGCGAGTTCCGTACAAATTCTCTGTAATAATTAATCTCAGCAATAAATTCATCGTCAGCAAATTCTAGAGTCTTAATCAAAATCTCCACAGCAACAAATGAACACCGATTTACGGATTAGGAAGTTCTGTAAAACGTGAGGTTATATTCCAACCTCTCTGATGACAAATAAACCTTTATACAACATATCTCCCTTTCAAACCATATTTGAACGTTTACTACGGGGCCTTAAAGCTAGGATTAGAAATAATACTCGTATATCGTTCGAAGATTCCCAAAGAAATAGTTTAGAAAAATATGTGCCTACATAATTTTATCATGTAGGGTATTATTTTTGACTCCCGTCCTTTCGATTTTTAAATAATTGACACTTATTTTAGACTAACTGATATAAACCCAGCATTGCTCGAAGATATACTCGTATGAATGATTCGGGGTAAAGTTTTGAGGTTGTGAATTCTAGAGTACCTGACAACTGGATGCATTTCACGGTGTATTATTATAATAAGTATTTGTTTGACTTATTATACCACGTCTTCCTCGGGAGTCCTCGGCCAACCATTCACTTACATGTCATAGATTCTCCTTAGACCTCTTTCTTCGTTTTACAACAAATAATTATTTGGCTCACGTATTCCTCAGACATCCCCGACTTATTCTACAATTCACTTCATGTAGTATCATGGAACCCATATTGTTATTGCTAAACAACTAGATTATGTAGAGTTCAATTCGACTCCTCATCTCATTCCAGTGCATAGATAAGTCTTTCTCGAGCGTCCCTGATTTATACAGTATGACAGTATCCCCAAAGATGACATACGCCCCGAGGGAAATTATTTTTACTGGATGACATTACATAAATTAATATGCGAAATAAATTTTGATACTATCCAATCGGGATTTGGCGCAGTTGTTAGCGCGGTTGAATCCAGTCCCCGGAAAGGAAGGTAAAATCTAGTCAAACCAACAAACCATGTTTTAAAAGACATTTAAAAATAGACGAATTACAGTAAAAACTTTGTTTTGAAAAAACGGAATTTCACCTTTTCCACTATTTACGTTGTCTCATATTTATTTCATCTACATTACGATGTAACATAATTTATTACGTAAATACAGTGAGTGTGTGGAAAGTTTGCATTATTAAATATTATTTTTAGTTACGATAACGACACGCTTTTGTAACGTAATCAAGTTATAACAATGGGTGTTTTAAAACGCAAATAAAAATACTGATTTTAATTAATAATTTATGGAAAGTGTGATACAAACATGTGCGGTTATATTAAGGTGTAATGATCAAACATGTTTTATTAGACTTCTTTGTCCGACTGAGTGTTTACAAATTTAATAACAGCAGATATAAGAAGTATTTTAATTATTTTTTGTGAATCCCGCATAGAATACCGTTAATTGCCCGGAGCCTTTGGGACTATGTAATTCCCATATGGGGTTTGCGGTGAGCTGTGAGGCTGAAGTGAAAATGTGTAGGAGACGGAGAAAACGAATGTCAGGAAGTGCCAAACTGACTACGCAGATATGGTCGCTAAACACGGCTAAAGTCATTTAATTTGTATGTGAAATAATAAATATAACTTTACATGTCCAGTTTAGAACTCGTGAACTCTGCACGGAGAAATCTTACTGATATAAAATATTGCTAATTTATTAAGAATCTCTTCAATTATTCGTAATCCGGTTAAAAACAGAATTGCAAGCCTTTAACGAATGAATTGATAGGTTTTCGTTTTCGAATGTGTAATCGAAATGTCGGAACACATAAAAATTCTAATATTTTCCGAATTCGTCATTGAATATACAAGACAAATGCAGGTGTACGAAAACGTGTTACGATATATTGGGAATGTACTAAAAACAGAAAATGGCCTACCAACCCGTTTTTAACCGGATTTTTTTTTAAATCTCCTTTTTCTCTGTGTAGACAGAGGCGGATTTGCCCTTAGGCCTATGTAGGCCCGGGCCTAGGGCGGCCAGATATTAGGGGCGGCCAATCGTGACAAAAAAGTCACAGATGATAACAAGAAAGTACTTCCTAAGTACCTAAATATTGTACGTACGAAATAGCGATATGCAAGAGCGTGTTCACACACAGCACACAGCGCGCCCCCACGCCCCGCAGCCGCCCTCGCCACACCTATCATGCTCCGTCGCTCGCCCGCTCGCGTATTTCCAATCCCTACCGTTATTCAGTTGCGCTAGTGACTGAACCGCGTTAGGTATTGTTATGCATAATAGCGTGTTCACACACAGAACTATAATATGCGTGGGATGGCGTATTTCAGCATATCGCTCGCCATACTTTTCAGGCTTTGATGAAAATATTTTCCCTCACGACCTATGTCATCTTAGGTGATGCTGTAGGGAGGGTCTTTTTAAGGAAGGGAAGGATAGGAAGTTCTGAAAAGGAAAATGTATGAGGGGTGGGTAGGAATCTGGGGATTAATGTGTCCAGGAGGTACATACGTATGAATACATCCCTCCAACTGCGGTGCAAGGCGATGGGTCAAGATAGTCCGGCTGGAAAGGTCAAAAGGCCTCCCTCACCCAGTCTCTCTCGATCCGGCCCGCCTCGCAGCAGGTGGGCAGACGTATCCGCCGCCAAGACCTGGACAAATCTCACCCCATGAACCATGAATGATAATGGCAGGAAAATTAAAACGGTTTTGACCCTAGGAACTTACTGAAAAGTTTGGATACTCCTGGTCAATATGATGGGTACTGAGAAAGGGGCGGCTACATGCTCTGGGGCCTAGGGCGGCCAAGACTGCAAATCCGCCTCTGTGTGTAGATGTAGATATGCAAGCGAGATTTAAGAATTTTATTCTCAATTTTTTTACGTTTCATGTGGAAAATTTAAAATAAATTCGGACAGTCAACTAACCTAGTTAGTCTTCCCAGGGGAATCAAAATAGGTAACATGGTTGAGTACTTCAAGACCATCTACTATATCGATGTATTATATCGATGCTATCGACCGACGCTACAAATATTGACAAATTCCTCATAAAACCTCCTTCAGTCGGGGGCTAGCGGCAAAAGCTAAAAGTGATTTCTATTGCAAATACTGTTTTTTATGTAAGAAGCATTTCATGTGAACAATATTCTGAAATTGTTTAGATTTTAGCAATATTATTTCTTCATCAGTATTGTTGTTCATTTCGTGATTCGTTTTTGATTAAAATATTATATTTGGTGTGAATTTTATTTACCTACGTTAAAATAACTGACATTTTGAGAGTATGTTAGCGTGTAATCTCTGAAGGAAATTTAAATATGAATTTGATTACCCCATATTAAGAGGCCTGATAAAGTGTAGAAAGAAAAGACTTAATAAAAAGTAATTACTTCTCATATTCTGACACTAAATCCGGAAGAAATGAGATTCCAAAACCATTTTATTGAAGAATGAATTTCGTATCAACTTGAATCAAAATCAATGCGTCAAGCAAGGGAATCAATTCATTTCATTCATTGGGTCAGTTTCATCCGTGTCTATTAGAGACATTCTTGTATTATGACGAAAAAATACAAAAGTTTATGTTATCATAATAAAGTTTTTGCTTTTAGTTTGTCTACAAATTTTAAACGTTCCACTCCGGATTAAAGATGGTGGACGTTTCAATGATTCAGTAAAAATATTTTTATCAAATGTGAAACCATCGTATTTATTTGAACATTTTTATTCGAATTTATTTAAAATTATGGTACACACTTGCTGATAGTTTGAAAAAGAATTTTCATTGAAAATGTCTCGTTTCTTTAGATAAATTGTTTGAAATCCTTCTTTGAAACAACAATAAAAAATTCCGAAGAACACATGGTTTACAATTAAGCAGAATTTTTTTTGGTTTTGGTTGTGTTCTCACAAACAGTTCTCCAACTCGTCGTGGAAGGAGATTTTAAATAATAGGTTATTGTGTTTAAATCAAGGATTTATTAATACTTCACGTATTACAATGGTGACTCTATAGTCGACCTAACTAGAAGCTGGATAAATGGGATAAGGAAACAGTAAGTTTGTCTGGAAGCATTCTCACTGGCCCTGGCGACTACTGGCCTCTGGCTGCCATCTTACGGACTTCCAAGCAAGCTCTTTGCACTGCCCTCTATGAGGACATCTGTGAAGCTCTTAACTAACTCGCTTCTCAACAGTTTTGACTCATTAAATAATAAAAAAATACAAAACATACTGTTTTGGACGCGAGGTCTACTGTTCACAGAACTACTAGAACTAGTTTGTTACTTGGTATGGCAAATTAATAATTCTTACAACCTACCGTTACGATGCATCTAATCGTAATCGTTACATCACTTGTTTGTTAGTTGTCTGCGTATAATATATGTTAACGGTTAGATCGGGAATGCTGAATCGATTGATTAATTATCTGATTTGTTAGCGAAACTGGTTCTAGTTCTAGTTACAATTAATAACATGTCATGCGCGGGCACGGTTTACTATTGCGGTTACGCCCTTGTTTAATAACTATGAACTTCTAATACCGGTTGTGGGTCGTAATCACAATGTGGGATTCGTAGCCCTCTGATTGAGAAGCAGTGGCGTATCTCAAATATTTTTAGTGGAATTTTAAGTCAAAATGTTCAAAATCGTTAAAAAAGCAATGCTCTCAAAAATGTTGCTTGTAAAAAAAATTACAACACGTCAGTTTTTATTTGTAATGTGGAGAATTTCAGATATTTTATTTAGTATTTGTTGTCTATTCCACCTTATAGTTGCAAAATTATTATCATTGACGCTGTAGTGGTAGATATATTTAGTACCACTCTGGTTAAAGACTACCATTCAGATTCTAAACTTTGCTTGAAATGGCTTTAGCCATGTTGAGTGATCAGATTTGAATATCCAGGTACTTCCTAACCTTCCTATTTCCCTCCAGCCTCACAATATACCTCAAATAGGGATGCCATAATCTCACAGGCTCCGGGCAGTTGGAATTTGAAACGGAACTCACAAAAAATAACTGGAAGAGAAAAAGAAAGACAATTATAGGAGACTGGAAGAGTGAACTTATTTTTTGTAATTTTTTTTTGTTTAAAAATAAAATCATGGAAGAAGAAAGTAATATTCATAAATCTAATAGAAACATGATACAGAAAAATTAAAAAAGGTAACCATCCTGGGATCGAACCCAGAACATCCGTCTTATAGAGACAACACTCTAACCACTGAGCTACTGAGACCTGATATTTTCCATTGTTTTTATCGATCTCATATTCCATTTAAAGAATTAACAATAGTTTAGAGCGATAGTGGGTAGGATATACAAACTGAAATGTTTCGTTCCGGTGAATATTTTAAAAATTATTTACCTATCACTCGCAGAATCAACTTAACGGTATGGTTTAACTACTTGGGGTCACTCTTGTAAAACTAATTTAAACCACCTGCAATCAGTACAAAATTCTATGGTTAAGTTATTAGCTCAAAAACATCTTTTTTCACAGAGACGAAACATATCATTGTTGTATCGGAATTTAACAATATTACCGGTGCAGGCCTTATTATGGTATAAAATATTGATTCCACATATATCTGAGTCTGATTATAAAAAGAAAGTGGAACATGAATATAATACAAGGTTTACAAAGAATGAAGGAATGCTTGTTCCAAAATATAATAATAAATACGGAGGGCGAACCCTAGAATTTAACGTTCCAAAAATGCTTAACATGTTACCCATTAATATAAAAAATTGCGATTCTACAAATAGATTGAGATATATGCTGAAACAATGGTTACTAAATAGAGATAGTTTATATTAATTTAGGTGTGTTAATTGTGTAGTTATAGTAATAATAGTATGTGTGTATGTATGTAATTGATCATTGACATCCTGTTGACAAACTGCTTTATTGCAGTTTAACGGGATTGTAGCTTGAAAACCAATAAAAAAAAATAAAAAAATTTATTCTTCCATATTTGTTTTTCTGTTATTTTTTTTGTATGATTACAGCGTTCTACCAGAATATATTAATTAACGTTACTTTTCTTAGAGGGGATTATAACTTCGATGATGAGGATATTGATGCTTTACCACTAGACCACGGAGGCACTCGTTCCAGTCTGATGATTGCAACAAGTGTAATTACGGCAATAAGTCTAGTTGCGTTACAATCCTCGCAGATTATATAATGCCACGCCACAGTAAATAAAATTGAAAAAAAAAACAGTTGAGAAATATTTTTCGACTAACGAACCTTTTGAACCGATTTGAACAGCAAATTAGTCGCATTATGGTTTGGCTTCGGTCGGGCGCTGAAATGTGTGAGGAGTCAATGCTCGTAAAAAGTTTTTTTTAATAATATTGTGATGTTATTTATACGCATGAACTATAAAATAATTAATGAGCTCCGTGGGGGTTGGAATTTCGACTATGAGCCTCGATCGAGTTCGGATCTCGACCAAGTGAGAATTAAAATGGTTTTTGGCAGTAGGTTTGTCCTTACTTCGGGCACACATACAATTTCTTTCGGTTTATTTCTTCAGTGATCACCCTTATGTTGATCCATCCGTTTCAATCTATTTGATGTTCTTTACTCGGTACCATAGACATTTAAAATAATAGACCAGCCAAAAAGGGAAAGGCGAAAAAAACGAGTGGGGAAGAGGCGTAGGTGTCACCCTTTCAATGACTGGTAAATGAATAAATCTGACAGAAAACAGGCAACTAGCATTGTAATATCACCATTCAATCCTAGAAAATAAAATCTGCTCATGAATTACTAGTCTTTTTTACAATGAGGCGCAAATTGCTGGCTGCCTAAAAACTTAATTGCAAATCCCAAATCGGTAAATAAAAGTTTTGGCTTGTTTCCAAAGTTAAATATATAGTAAGATACTTTTACAAATGTGTTATAATTTATCCACCTCACTCAATTTTAACCTCGCTTCGCCAAGCGGTACGTTTAAAAACGAACATTTAGATCCTGCGCAGAAAGGTAACATAATGAACTTGAATTTTCTGCGCAGGGTGTAATTATTTTAATGTGCGCTCTTCGTTGATCAATGTACGACTGATGTCGTAGTTTATTCAAAGCATTATTATTGCTTTTCTCGAAATAAACCGAAATAAAGTTTAGACAAAAATTTAGTTTTTATTTTTAAAAATGTCAAAAAATATACTTTACCATGTTGTACCTATTTAAAACCGTTTAATTTTGGTTGATAGTAATCACGAATTGAAATTAATATACTACATTTATTTATTACATAAAATACATTTAACGAGAAGGAAGATTTTAAAATAAATTTGTAATGCGATCATTGCTAAAATTATTCAATAATTGGTCTTACTTTGTCTACATATGATCGTTTAAGGCGATGCACTACGCAGTAATGCAAAATCATGTGATTTTGGTTTGAAAATTTGGTCGCCTGGAAATGTTTCAGATGCTTTAATTAAATACTGCGAGTAGAATACATCTTGCCCTTTAAAATAATCGGTATTTTATAGAAAAGTATTTTTATAAGCCCAGAAAAAAATAATGTATAAGGCCTATGAAAACTGCTTTAAAGTTCAAAATCTCCTACTTATGAACCCATTTTCAGTTATAATTTTATTGTATAATGTGGAAAATTAAGTTATTTATAAAATGATCGAAAAAAATTTAATTATTTATGCCTAAACATCCACAAAATTAAATAAAAGGCACTTTTTGGACATGTTTTTTTCTTGCCCAAATCAAAACAGGCGGATGGTGTTAAGCGGGAATTTAAACCTTATCGTCATCTACGTAAGGGGTGTTATTGATAACGGCTCGATTTAAAACATTACACGACGTAGTGTATCGCCTTAACAAATAAAAATCATGATTTTAAAAGAAAAAATACGTCAATTAAGCAGCAAATATTTATTTATTTACTCTTTTATACGTCCATTGGGGCTTTTACATTGGGTAGGTACTACATTGAAATATTTACGATTTGTAAATAAGGGTTATACAAATAATGGTCGTAAAAAAGTAGGTCTTACTTGGTTTACAATTAGATGAATAAAATATAATAATCGTAAACTGAAATTATCCTGACATAAAAAAATGTTTATGTGTGATTGAAAATCGAATTTGTTACATTGAAAATGTTGAAATCATTGTTATATTCACTATGCAGGCGGGGAATTGGCAAGTTTGCTACATAATTTGTTTCTGGATGGTGATATTGCCTAGTGTTTCGATAGGTACTCTTAAATTGACCAGACTCAGAAGTTCGCAATAGTCAAGGTCCGAATTTACAATTATTTTGAAAAAGAAGTATAAGTCGCTTGTCACTTATTTTTGCGTCAGTACCGCAAAAGAATATCGACTGCCCAGAGACAGTGTGACTAAGGCAACCAAAATTTAGGTACCTACTTTGTGAGATCGAGCGAATTGGTGAAGGGGAGGAGATATATCTTAATATTCAACTCTCTAAGATGACTTGCCTCCTATTATTATAATTCTGTCTGATTAATATTAATGCTATTTTTTTGTACACGGATTAGAATATTATGTGACATCAATACCAAAGTATTCAATGAATAATATGATTTCTCTTCTTGAAATACCCACCTCAAAAATAAAATATGCGGGAACATGATAATTATTGCTTATGCATTACTCAGTGCCTTACAAGAGATCTAAACTAATACATAGGTATTTGTAGAATATTATTTCTTATATATTTTTGAGGTATTATGCCGCGTTGCGCTTCATCCTCCTTTACAAACCATCCTGACAAATTGACAATTGGCGAGCATTACTCTTGATTTGTTCCTGACTTACTGGGAAGACCCAAAACTCATCGAGCACGCCTAATTAGCAATTGAAATAAAAAACCCTATCAATATAAATAGAGACGATCGGCCAAGCGTAATAATTTTTGGTTTCCGGTAACTTGAAGAAAACATCAAAACTAAACGCCTAAAACCACATTAATTTAACTAATTATCATACTGAAATTCCGGCACTAAGATGATTGCTTCTACATACGCAAGCACAGACAAAAAGTCAATACATTTGTCCTGATGGACGCGAAACATTGGCCAAAAAAGGAGGAATTGCATAGTATATAAATTACAACAAAAATATATAAGGATTAATACCCATCGTTTTATGTTTTTTTTTTTATTTTTATATTTACTCCACACAGGAGGCCCTGAAGAAAAAAATTTCCCTCGGGGCCTATGTCATCTTTGGGGATGCTGTGTGGAGGGTCTTTTTTTGGAGAGGAAGGAGTGAACATGGGTCTTGAAGAGTCCCATGTTGTAGGAGGGAGGAAACACAGAGGCCGGCAGTTCGTTCCACAGCCGAGCTGTTGAACTTAAGAACGAATCGTAGAAGCGACCCGTTCTCATGTGACAAGTGTCAACTGTGTACAAATGTTGGGCGCGCGTTTGGCGTGTATCCCGACTACGCACCGGTGCCGAAGGGATCAATGACGCTAGTTCCTCAGAGCATCTTCCATTGTAATACCGATAGAACAAGGACAGCATACCTACTTGACGCCTGTGCTCTAAAGATTGCAGTCCGTTTGTTAAGATTGGGGAATCTATCAAACGGACCGCCCGTTTCTGCACAGAGTCGAGGGTTTTTTTCAGGTATTTTGGGGCTCCAGACCAGAGATGGCTGCCAAATTCGACAGTAGGGCGCACTTGCGATTTGTACAGGGTGAGCAGTTGTGTACTATTAAAGTATCTGCGGGCCCTGTACAGTACGCCCAGCTTCTGAGAGGCCAACTTTACTCTGGCTTCGATGGAGCCCCCGTACCTGAGCTGGTCACTTATAGTTACACCAAGCATATCAATGGAAGGCCTGTTCGGAAGATTGCTTCCGTTGAAGGAGACTAGATTATCATTTGGATCCCTTTTAGACGTAATCAGACAGGATTGGGTCTTTGAAACATTAAATTCGACGAGATTATTTTTACCCCAGGAGGAAATACTCTCGAGATAACCGTCCATTCTCTGCTTCAAAGCCCTCCGAGCCGTTGGAGTTTGTGTGCCCTTTGGGGGCTTGTCAAACAAAAAGCTATCATGAACTGTACTGTCATCCGCGTAACAATGAATCGGTGCACATGTCAAAAGGTCATTGATGTGCAACAAAAACAAAGTCGGAGACAGAACCGATCCCTGTGGGACGCCAGCATTTATGGAGTGCGAGGAAGAGGTGAAACCGTCAGCAACTGCCTGAATCGACCTATCCCTTAAAAAGTCAGCAATCCACGTACACAGGGATGCGGGAAGTCCGTAAGAATGCAATTTGTTGACAAGTCCTCGGTGCCAGACCCGGTCAAAGGCCTTGGATATGTCTAGTGCGACCGTTTGGGTCTCACCGTGACGTTCCAGGCACCGCCCCCAAACATGCGTCACATACCCGAGAAGATCACCGCACGAGCGGTTCCGCCGGAATCCGTATTGACGGTCGTTGATAATTTTGTTCTTCTCGAGGTATGTGAGCAGTTTGTCGTTGATCACACGTTCCATCACTTTGGACAGAACTGATGTGATCGCTATGGGGCGGTAGTTGGCCGGGTTGGAGCGGTCACCTTTCTTGGGAATAGGGTGAATGACCGCTTTTTTCCAACCAGAGGGCACAGTGCCACACTTCAGGGACATTTTGAAGAGCTTTGTCAAAACTGGAACTATTTCCGCAGCACACCTCTGCAATACCAGGGCAGGTATTCCATCAGGTCCACTAGCTTTGTTAACATCGAGCCCCCGTATGACGTGGAGTACATCCCGATGCCGGATCCTCAGCTTTTTCATATAGAAGCCGCAGTGAGGAACCGACGGCGGAACAGCACCCCCGTCGTCGAGGGTCGAGTTTTCCGCAAACATTTTCCCTAATAAGTTAGCCTTTTCGGTGGCGGTGTTTGCTAGTGAGCCGTCAGGTCTGGTAAGAGGTGGCAAACTGGGTTTGCAAAAATTTCGACCTATTGAGCCCGCAAGCGACCAGAATGCTCTGCTGCCATGCGGGCAGGCAGCCAGCTTTTTGCTGATCTGCAGGTCGTGTTCGAATTTCGACCTATTGATGATTCTCTTGCATTCCTTTGCCGATTTGTTGTATGCTGATCTGCTTTCGGGCGTTCGAGATGTGTTGTAGGCTCGGTAAGCCGCGTTTTTTCGTCGGACTGCTTCGGAGCATTGTCGACTGAACCACGGCTTTGAGCCCACACCAGTTTCTTTAGTAGTCGATTGTATGAAGCCATCCATCGCCGATTTGATGACTTCACCAATCTCCTGGGCACATCTTGAAGGGTCCGAAGTCCGAAAACAAACAGCTGACCACGGAAAAGCGTTGAAATGGGCCCGCATACCGAACCAATCTGCTGACCTATAGTGCCACACTTTTCTCCTCAGCCTCTCATTGGTTGGTCTGAGGCTGACGGGGATTGATGTCGTCACTAGGCAGTGGTCAGATGATCCCAGAGGCGCTGTGACGTCAATCTTATAACCGTGTGGCACAGTAGTTAAGAATAGGTCTAACAGATTGGAGCGGTGAGTCTGGACATCAGGAACCCTTGTAGGCTCCTGAACCAATTGCATTATGTAGTTTTTTAGTAAAAATTTTTTGCGATCGTGTGCTAGATTTCTAATACAAGATTATAGAATCTGTGAACTTGACTTTTGCGATAATTTTGCTTATCTGAACAATAGTAATTTTATAGCCTTTTATAAATTTTGTAGCCTTCGTGGGTTTTTAATTGCATTTTGTTATCGCACTTTGTGAGTTTCTCGAAAAAAAAACAAAAATATTTTTTCTTCATAGCGCGGTTTAATATTTAAATGTAATGTTGCAAGAAAGTTATAATAATTTATTTATTAACATCCTATTGGGCTTTACAATAACGATCATAAATGAAATTTAAAACAATAGCAAACAATACAAATAAAAAACATTTAAAAAATAAAGCTTAAAATACTGTTAAGTTATTATGACACTTTAAAGAACAATTGAAATTTACATAAGAGTAATAAAATGTTTAATTTTAAAAAATATTCTTAAAATTAAAGAATGTGAAAAAATTATGATTACTCGTTATTTGCAGTAACTAAAAAGTGCTGAACTAATTTAGCTTCGAATGTGTTAAAATTTAAACTGAAAATATCAGCGATTACTATTTTATTTCCAAGTTTATGTATTCTCTCCATAACAGAATTGAACACGAAGTTATCGTTGTAAAATAATATAATACATAACATAATAATAACAGTTAATCAAAAGATTTTTCACTTTTATTGAAATAACTTCTTTTAATAGATTTTAATGGTTATTCCAATCAATGTCACATCATTGAAGAAAAATATAGTACTAATAAATCTAAATTGGGGCGCGCAATGCGTTTGTAATACCTTTCACTTAACATCTAATACATCGCCTATGAGATTATTTTTAAAATACAAATCATCCGAATATTAGCGATTACAGGGATCACCTACCTAAGCGTTTATTTGTTTTGACAAGGGGCGCCAAAGTTTTACTCGCGCCAGGCGCCGTTTGGATCAGGGCCGGCCCTGCTAAAGCCTGCAATGCCTCTAAGCACTCGACCATTGGGACCTAATTACTTTACGTTATTGATTTAGTCCCAATGGCCTAGTGGTTAGAGGCTTTGTCCAGGTAAGACACGAGATCCTGGGTTCAATTCCCACCCGTGACCGTTACCTTTTTATTTTTCTATGTCTTGTTCTATTTCATTTTTAGAGTTATTAGCATTATCTTCTTCTTCAATCAAAAGTGGTGATAATCTGGCTTGTTAATAGCACAGATCATCAGGGAATATTTTAATTCCCTATGAAAAAAAAATGGATTGATCAATGAATACACTGTGCAGGAGAAGACAACTTATAACCAGCCACCAAATACATATAAACAGAAAGACTCACCAGAGAATCCCACTTGCAATTGAGTTCTTCTCCTTGATCTTCAAATTCGGCAGCAAAACGGCAGCTCAGCACTATAATATATTTGCATTCGCACGATGAGATTATAAGATCAACCAGCTCTCAAGAGAGTAGAATTATTAATGATGGTGAATTAGCACATTTGCAATTCCACACGTACTCTCACATTATTGTGACAAAAAATATTTTTAATCATTTTTGTCTTAAATAGACCTCTTTTGACAAATGATACAATCCGGATGAATCCAACTGATCAATGCAAAAGGTGACTGGAATCCGTCATCACTTACCTGCAGAGCAAAATCTATCCAGACTGACCAGAGATGTCTCTTTTGTCCATTATATATATTAAAAATTAATTAATTCAAATATGTTTATATTTTAAAAATGAATTCACACTACTTTTAATTAAATTTTTAATTTTCAATCGACTGCTTCTCCAAAAAGATTGTTACTGAATTCGCAAAAAATCAGCTACCCACGGTTTCCGTTGACGTCAACACAGCAAGTGGTGCAAAAATATTGACAGTTCGATTGAAGTTCCTTCAATCGCACTTCAATGCACATTGTGAATGACTTAAGTACATTGACAAACAATACACAAAAATACCTACATGACAATTTAAAGTGCAAATATTTTCCCACATGTTATAAATTACAACGTTCCAGTTGTTCTTGCACCTAAGATCGTTCCCCTTTCTCACGATTAAACTCCACACTCGAGCAATTAGCACTAGTTATAACTCCATTTACATATCTGGCAACAAAATCATCTCGGTGATTCTGGAGATAAATCGAAAGTGCACATATACTGATCGTACTTACTACGTCCAAACACTTTCCTACGTAGGAATAATTGAATTGTATTTTATTTAGTTTTTTAAACGCTGATGAAAGAATAACGGAAGATGTTTAGGAGGCAGAACAAATAACGTGGCAAATATTATGCGTTTACAATGGCGTCATGACGAAGAGTGTAGCCCCAATGTGAAATGGCTTTAAGGCGATGCACTACGTCGTGTAATATTTTATATTGAGCCGCTATCAATAACAACCCTTACATAGATGGCGATAAGGTTTAAATTCCCGCTTAACACCATCCGCCTGTTTTGATTTATGCATGAAAAAAACATGGCCAAAAAGTGCCTTTTATTTTATTTTGTGGATGTTCAGGCATAAATATTTAATTTTATAAATAACTTAATTTGCCACATTATAGAATAAAATCATAACCGAAAATGGGTTCGTAAGTAGGAGATTTTAAACTTTAAAGCAGTTTTCATAGGCCTTATACATAATTTTTTTCTGGGTTTATAAAAAGACTGATATAAAAAAATACTGGATTATTTCAAAGGCCAAGATGTATTCTACTTGCAGTATTTAATTAAAGCATCTGAAACATTTGTAGGCGACCAAATTTTCAAACCAAAAACAGATGATTTTTCATTACTACTCTTCTTCTTCTTCTTCTTTCCATCCACATTCCCTTTAGCCTAACAACATACTCGTACACATGTCGATATAGAGCCGATATATTAGTTGTATATCAAAAATTGGCAGTAATATTTTCGATTATGTGCGCATTATGCATATATAATAATAATAATAAACGTTTTAATCCTCAATGGGATCTCCCGTGCTGAGGATTTCATTTACACGTTTTACTACGAATGACATGAAGCACTTAATTATAAATGACTATTATTACGTAGTGTTTTTTTCTGAAAAACTTCAAATATTTATTATGAAGTCTTTTTAGTGCATTTGTGCATTTTTGATTTGAGTCTGTCAGTATATTTTCTATTTCAGATCTTCCTGTGTTTGAATCCAGCTTTTAATTTGAGGTTTAAATATTATAATGTTTTTGTGATTTTTGAGAGTGGGTTTTTGTAGTTACTTGTTGGATGTGTTTTTGACTCTAAGATCTAGTGTTTTTCTTTGTTTGATGTTGAGAAGGAGTTTATTATATAACTTTATTGCTAAAAATTCAGAGATTCTCTGTCCAAAGGTAGAATTACATTTAGGAATATTTAGTATGTCTGTTTGCTTGGCTCTGGTTTAATGATCGTGAGAGGGGCTTGCCTCTGGTTTATTTTTTAGGTTTATTTTGTAAACTTGGAACATCAAACAGATTAAAAATATTAGTAGTTGGCGTCCTTACGGGGAGCTTTAATATGGTCTTTATGATCCAATTTTGAGTTTTCTTTAGTTGTTTACGATGGTTTGATGATGCTGAGCCCCATCCTATTATTCCATATTCCAATAGAGAGTGGCATAGGCCATAGAGCATAATATACTCTCTTTAGATCTGTAGTTGACAAGATATTTCGTAATTTTTTGAAGAAATATATGAGTTTTGTTAGCTTTTTTGAGGTTCCTTCGATGTGTGCATCCCAATGAAGTTTTAGTTTGGACTATATGCGGGCAAGAACATTGCGGATATTTGTTTAGACATTCGTGTAATTTGAGTGTATGCTCATTTGTTGGTTTTAGAATATATGTTCAATTCATGATGTTGAAATTGTTGAAGAATTCTTTATTGATAGTTCCTTTAGGGACTTATATAAATTTCATTAAAGTTTTTTGGGTTTTAACAAGCGGATTTAGATTCAGATTTATTATAATTTGCACTGTTGCAATATATTTCGATTGTTTCTTCTTTAGTGGTTATTTTTTTTTCGTTATTCTTCATCTTCCACTCTTAAAGTAATTAAGTCATTGCAATTAACACTAATCAATTCTTATAAATCCGACGTCTTCGAGGCGTGAAGCTGAAAGTGTTCCTGCAGACAGCAAACAACGAAATGCGCTTCGATTTCGACGGACATCGAGCGTAGGAGTCGAAGTAGTTTCTCTGTCCGATCCGAGAAGAATAATAAATAATAAGTATTATTATTCTCATTCTAGTGACCATAGATCTAGATTCGAGAATGAGAGCGTTCTCAACGAAGCGAGTCTATCGCAACTCAGAATCCATAGAGTTGCAGACGTTTTTACTGCTGGTTTTATTCCGAGGTAGGTATTATTTTTAATTGAGATATTTTCGGAGTTTGCTGATTTTAGTAATTTTGTTTTCTTGGTTTGGACATGAGAGTGATTTTTTTTGTTAATTATCCAGATTATCTGTACATCCCCAAAATACACAAATTATTTAAAAAACGTTTTGTATCATTTTAATAACAATGAATTGAATATCTATATATTCAATGGTAAAAGATCAATGGTTTCGTTGCTTGTGTGGCACGTAGCGCCGTCTTGTTGAAAGTAAACGTTGTCCAGATTAATACCATCTAATTCCGGCCATAAAAAATCATTAATCATCTCTCGATAGCGCAATCCATTCACCGTAACTGTTGCTCAAGCCTCAATTTTGAAAAAGTAAGGTCCAATGACTCCGCCGGACCATAAACCGCACCAAACAGTCACACGTTGAGGAAAGAGAGGTTTTTCAACAATAACTCTTGGGTTTTCCGAGCCCCAGATGCGACAATTTTGCTTGTTGACGAAGCCACCGAGGTGGAAATGGGCCTCATCACTCAAGATGATTTGCATTTGATTCAATCAAGTGAATTTCAATAATTTCAATGCGTTTTTGAAGCGTGTATCGTTCCATTTTTATTAATGGCGTAGTCCAATGTCAAAAAATGACAGCTTCAAAAGTAACATCTACCGAAATAGCGGGCTATTCAAAATAACACCTCTCATTGGAAAACCCTGAATTTCAGTCTCCGTAAAAGCATAATAAATAATAATGCATAAATAATATATTATGTAGCTTTTTCAATGTACGGATACGTTTATATACGATACGAAGATACGTTTGTCGGCTTGTTTTTATCTTCTTTTTTTAATTAAGCCCAAACTAAGAACCTATTTTAAATTTAAAGGTTTTAGTTTGGATTAAACAAAATTAAAACAAAAAAACTAACCTAAAACACACCAGTAGTAATGTATGAACAAATGTTGGCCGCCAAGTTAGTGACTACGAAGAATTTCACAACTTTTTAATTTTAACGAAATAACAATTTATCATTGTTAGAATCCATTATTTTCAGTCTCCGGCGATTGAAATACATGCGATTGTTTTTTTTTTAATTTTGCGTATTAAGGATTGCGATATTTACTGATTTAAAAAATGTGAATACGGCATAAAAGTCCTAGCTGCATCCTACTCTCCCGAGCCGGTGGGTCGATATATACCCCTAATAGGCTGAATTGAGAGGGAAGGGAAGGAGATTTGGTTGGGAAGTTCCTGGTTAGTCAGATCTGGTCACCAAACACGGCTAAAGCCATTTCAAGCAACGTTGCGATTCTGAATGGCGGTGTTGACCATTATGTTTTTTTTTACCCCCACCAAAAGAGTATACCAAGAAACTAACTTACTTAAAATTAGAAAACTGTACGAATACAACATATGCCTATTAATTCACAAAATCCAAAATGGCCTCATACACACAAATACTTCATTTATGAAAACATCACAAGTACATGACCACCACACAAGACAACATAATAAATTATACACAAATTCAGCAAAGACAGAGTGTGGTAAAAGAAACATAGGCCATGAGGGTGTACACCATAGACGTATGAATATTAGTAGACCTGCCCTAAGTGATTAAAAGCGTATTATTCCCCACTCCCCATACCGGTTCCATTGGAGCCGGCTGGGCGCGCGTATGGCTTCCCGTGAATCTTGAGAATGTGACGTCATCATTCTTGTTCCAACTAGCGTCGAGCTATGGTCGAGGCATTTTATGAAATAACACGGCAAAATAGTGGCTTGTGATATGAAAACTTGTAAAAATAGATGTGAAAAAGAGAATAAACCCAATTGTCGTATTACATTCCATATGTAAGCATCATTTTAAGCTTATTCACGTCGTATAATATGAATCAGTTGTAGAAACATATACTATCACATCGAGCCAACATTGGTCGAATGTAGCGATTCTCAAGTGTGCGCATCGTTGTTACTGGGAAGTAAATTATGAACACTTATAAAAGTGTCTTAACTAAATACGTAAACAAAATATTCGACTCTGAAAATAGAAGAATTTTTTTTTTGCCGAATTTGGACTTCGCAAATTTGTTCATAACGTGGCGAGTAATTTGCGCTCCCATGTAAAAATGTCTATTAATTCAAAAGCAGATTTTACTTTGAAGAACTAAGAACTAAATGGTGATATTATAATGCGAGATGCCTATATACTGTCAGATTGATTTATTGACGAATCACAGTCAGCTTTACCCCCTTCGTTCTTCAACAGTTTATTTCACCCCTCACCTTTAATTTCTAGTCTATATATTCATATGTCTGTGGTGTACACATATATAATCTCCTTTTTGATAGCCTAATAACCGTAAATAGAATAAATATATTTAAGAAAAAACTGTTTGCCCTCAAGATCAATGAGCAAAACCAAAATGCTCTTACTTAAGAAAAATATGTTACTTAGGTAGTAAACCATAATTATTAATATATATATTATTTTTGTTTTAATCAATGTACACTTAAGTTAACAAAGCGAAATATGTATTTCTTTTAACTTAATAAATAACTAAAAAAAAAAAAAAAGCTACCGATCCGTCGAACAGTGAAATGAACAAAAAGAGAATATAATGTGACGCCAAAGTGAATGGTAGAAGAATTCGGAGATGCCTGAAAAAGACAGTACCTACTTGATATGATTTCGAGTCAGAATAACAAAAGAGTAGGTTTGTATGAGACGACGCATGAATGTGAATGAAGCAAGGAGATTAGAATTTTTTAATTTTAATTGTTTATATGAAATTGTAAGCAGATTCGATACAAATTTTTTGATATTATTTGTTACACGAACAATTCGATATGGTATTATTATAGCAAACATGATGTACATCTGAGTATAGATGCGTCTGAATTTTAATTTCTTCAGATGAATTAATAACCACTACAGAGGATAATAAACGTAAAAACACACCTGAAAATGGAAAGTTTCTAGAATTACGATCCTCTTCCAAGATTATACAAAGATTTGTTTAATTACTACCAAAGAATGCCTTCAAAGGTTGTCAGCTATCTCCATTCATAGAACCGTCGCATTATTATGCAAAGTACCTAAAACAAAAAGGCCGGAATGCCCGGCTATCCAATACTATCCATTACTTCTATTACGGTATTATTTACTCATATTTTCCTCGTCTTGATTATATATCTGAAGATGATGCAGCGTCATTATGAAACTCTGAAATCAAAAACAGTTAAGGCGATCCACTTTATTCACATATCCACAAAATTACGCAGATGGCGATATTCTTGATTTATGCAAAAAAATGTCGCCAAAATGTATTATGTAAAGTTCAGGCACAAATAACATTCAATGTTTTTCAATCATAATCTACAGAATGTATTTTACCACATTGTACTATAAAAACCCTTACAACCATATCCGAAATAGTTTGTAAGTATAAGAGAATTTACAATTCAAAGCATTATTTATAGGCCCGATGCTTAATTTTTCTCGAGGCTTATAAAATACTTACCATAAAATAGTCGATTAAAACAAAGGCCAAGATGTGTTCTACTTGCTTGCGGTATTTAATTCTAGGCGATAGAATTTTCAAACCATATCATGATGTTGCCTATAATATCATTTGCTTTCATGAAAGCATGTACTAAATTTAGAGGAAAATATTTATTTTGTAACTGGTGATACCTTTCGTAAGTTCCATGTTTTTCACCATATTCCCTTGTTAGGTGTCCATCTTATTTTGACCATCATCAGGGCAATCATCACTCTGCAGGCTGCAGCCCGGAACAACTACGCGGAAATTCACTCCACCAAATTTAGAAACAATGACGTACTCTGCTAAGAGTCTAATTCATCAACGTTACCCAGTATTTATCAATTGGGTAATTGCATTTTTCTTCTTTTCTAATTTGGCTGAAGAACGAATTTTAATTAAGGATGTCTGCATTAATCACCCTCTCTGGCCAGAGTATTCACATTTCAAAGTCAGTTTGTCAATCTCTTCAACAAAGTTGACCAAGATTTATCAAACTGACTCGGAGTAATTAAATAATAATAATAAAAATGGACTCGCCCAAGAGTGCTTGAATGTGAGATACATATCTATAAAATTTACCCAAAATTATATCCAGGGGAGAAACATTGGAAACGTGATACATAAAGCAGATACCATCGGAAAAATTGACCCAGTACATTGTGGATATACATTGTCGTGAATTAAATTTAACTAAATTTGAACAAAATGATTATATTGCGTTATGTTTATGAAATTAAAGTAAAATGGTTCAACCTGCAGACAAGCTGCCTTGTGGCAGCTTTGCGTGACTACTTTTTTATTTGTATTTTTAAAATTGTAGCTATGTCAATGTTTTTATAATAAATAGGGTTGTCGTTGGGTATTTTGCTGTCTCCTAGCTCAGTAAGATGACTGTCCAGGAATCTGAACCTTCTACCCAGAAAGGAAAGATGTTGGCACCATTCTTGAATCGGTTTTTATTAATTGTCTTTACATAACCCACAGCTTTTATTACTCCTCAAATAACTAACTCCCAATAGCTGTAAATGTTTCCTTAGGTGGTAGTATCTGGTAATAGTCCTTCTAGCTCCCTCAATGAGTTTGTATCAGTTAGTGTTCTGCCTGAAAAAACCTGCTACACAATCTTATTGTAAAAATATGGACCGCCGAAAGAGTACCAGAAGAGTGGCAAACTAGTATAATATGCCCCATACATAAAAAGGGAGACAAATTGAAATGTGAAAATCACAGAGGAATATCGCTACTTTGTACAGCGTATAAAATCTTCACAACAATTTTGAAAGAAAGACTAGAACGTCATTCAGAGAACTTGCTGGGAGAGTATCAGGCAGGTTTAAGGAGGGGGAGATCCACCACTGATCAACTCTTTACTACTCGACAAATCCTGACAAAATGCTGGGAATTCGATATAGACATATATCAACTATTTGTTGACTTCAAACAGGCATATGACAGTATAGATAGGGAGAAAATATATGAAATACTCCTAAATTTTGGTATACCGCCCAAAATTGTCAAGCTTGTAAAAGCAACGATGGTTGGTTCACGATGTCGAGTAAGGATAGGAGGTGAAACAACGGAGGATTTTAACGTCTCCCAGGGGCTGAAACAAGGTGATGGCTTAGCTCCCACTCTTTTCAATATTGTTCTGGAGCACGTCGTGAGGAAGACAATGATTGCTACCGACTCAAACATTTGCTACAAAAGCAATCAAATAGTTGGATATGCAGACGACCTTAACATTGTCGGAAGATCCTTACAGGCTGTAAGAGAGGTGTTTGACCCTTTGGAAACTGCAGTAAGAGAGGTGGGCTTGCAAATCAATGAGAAAAAAACTAAAATCATGATGCAAACCAGAACCCCACACCGCAGAATAAAAGATAAAGTGAATTTTAAAAACTCCTATAACTTTGAAGTTGTCGAAGAGTTTGCCTACCTGGGCTCCATCATAACGCAGGACAACGAAGACCCACTAGAAGTAAGAAAACGCATCACAGCCGCTAACAACACTTACTTCGCGTTGCTGCCAGTGTTCAAATCCCGAAACGTCCATAGGAAAACCAAAATAACCCTGTATAAAACAATTATTAGAACGGTCTTGGCTTATGGATGTGAGGCGGGAAAACTGACAGCAAAGTCTGCGGAACGGCTGGACACCTTCGAAAGAAAGGTACTTCGAAGAATCTTAGGAGCGGTGCGAGAGGGAGAGGCACGGAGAATCCGCCACAATAAGGAGCTATATGACATCTACCAAGCTCCCAGACTCTCTACTCATTTACGGCTCCAAAGACTAAGATGGGCCGGACATGTGCACCGAATGCCAAGCACACGTGTACCAAAGAAGGTTCTAACAGGACACCCGGGAGGCAAACAAAAGGCGGGCAGACCTAGGCTGAGATGGGAGGACGATGTCAGGAAAGATGCCAGAGGACTACTCCATGTTGCAGATTGGAAGACGACGGTCAAGGACAGAGGGCGGTGGAGGCTCATGTTAAAGGAGGCCAAGGCTCGAAATAGGCTGTAGCGCCATTGAAGAAGAAGAAGAAGAAGTGTTCTGACATGTTTAGGGCTTACCATTACTGCTGGTACTGGGATTTAATCCACTTTTCAATATGTGCATAATTACGCCAAATAAATTTTGTTAAATGATTCCATTACAATTCCTTCTATATAGCTCATTCGAGATGTTTCTAATCATAATTAGTAGTTAGTAATGACCCATTTGGAGTTTGAATCGTCTATGAACAAATAACATACACGAGACTTTATATTTCTTGATTTAGGAAACAGATTCAATGAAAAGTATTCTCTGCATATTTTTCATCATTCATCTTACCTTAATGCGAGACACGTGGAATACGCGTATCTACATATCCATTTTTCTGTGTGCGTAGCCGTTTAATAAACAGGTGTAACGGTGTGCGTGTGAAGATGTAGATGGATCAAAAAGTGAAAGTCATCTCCGCACAAAGGCGCAAGGCATGCTATGTAGGCACTCGAGAATTTGATTCTCAAAGATAATATTCATTCATTCATCTTCTGTCTGATATTTCCTTTATATTGTTTTGTTAAAGTACCTATTGCCCATTGGCCTGTTTTCTATTGATTATTCTTTTCGATTGTCATCGTAAGCAGTTATTTTACGTGACGATTATTCTGAGAGTATTATCTTATTTTTTTGAATAATTGATATGATGATACATTTTTTTGTAATTCGTTCCTTTTTGCTAGGTAATAATTTAGTTTTTGCTTTATGCCACAGGCTCAGTGTATTTTAAATGTCTAAGTTCTGTGTCATAGAAGCTACAACAGTTTTATGATAGCTTAGGCTAAATAATGATTTGTATCTCTTCTCCTTCAGCTTTCTGAAGTCCAGCTTTGAAAATACACGTCCATGAAATATCTCCAGTGTTTTTTTCACTTATTAATAGCTCTCAGCAATCTAAAGCTGATATAATATGAAGTTTCCCTGAGATCAAATTTTGGCAAAAATATTCACTATATTAACATGAATAGCCAAACGCTTCATCGATTCTGGAAGAGTTCCCTACTCAAACCAACTTTCTGACATTTGCCTAGAAGGTATTGCATTAAAAAAAATCCCAGCTGCTGAGAAGTATCTATTATTTTTTTTAGGTTCATATAACGTGCACAACGGACAGAGGCTTAACATTTATTTATTTATTTATTAACGGACATCGTCCAAATTACAAAATAATAACACGAATAAAGTAAAATGAAAAATACAGGAGTAGACAAAGGTACATGAAAGCAAAGACATAAGGCAGATATAATATAAGAAAATAAAGTGACAAGTCGAATCAAGTCAAGAATACGCCGTGGGTAGGACCACGGGACACTTATAATATTCCGTCACTTGTTTAGCGACTGGCAAAAATCATTCAGACTTACCCCAAAAAAGTTAAGGTTTTGACTTGAGTTGACCAGTCTACACATTCTGGACAATGGTGAATAATATCCATAATTTGTCGAATGATGGTTGAGGAAGAGCAGTTCATTATTTCTGAGTTTTTGCGAGGGGATATTGAAGGGGATGAGTTGCAGTAGAGTAGGTGAATCAATAATACCATTTATAATTTTGAAGAAGCAAATGAGGTCATTTCTTTTCCGACGGACTTCCAAAGGAGAGAGGTTTAGAGTTAGTTCAATTTCATCATATGAGTATTTGCCTTTTTCTAAACCTAGCCTCCTAGCAACCCCTCTTAAGAACCGATGTTGAACAGATTCAATGCGTCGTATGTGGACAGCATAAAAAGGAGAGCAAATAACAAAAGCATATTCAAGATGGAGGCGAACCAAGGAGCAGTAAAGAGTTCTAAGAGTATTTGCGTTTTTGAATTCCGAAGTGATTCTAGTGATGAAACCAAGTAGTTTGAGGGATTTATTAATGATTGCAGTTATGTGATCCCGAAAAGAAAGCTTGCTATCAAGAGAGACACCGAGGTCTTTAATAGATGTAACAGTTGTTAGCAAATATTATTAAGTTTGTATTCGAAGAAAATCGGTTTTTTTGATCTATAGAAGGACATAATTTTGCATTTATCGACATTTTGTTTCAAACAATTAATTTTACACCAATCATCGAAAAAGTCGATATTCGATTGGAAAAGAAGGCAGTCATCGTGATTTTTTATTATCTTTAGAATCTTATTGTCGTCCGCAAAAAGCCAAAAACGTGTATGAGAAAAAATACTAATAATGTCAAATATGATTTAAGATTTTCACGGCATTCCACATCTGCCCTGATGATGGACACTACAATGTTGTCCGAAACGTTGGCTAAAGAAGGAGTTAGCGCAACACGGCATAATACCCCAAAAACAAATAACAAAAAAAACACTAATAATTTCGTTTATAAACAAGTTAAAAAGAAGCGGTGCTAGATGTGCTCCTTGAGGTACGCCGGACGTTACTTCAATAATAGTAGACACAAAGTTGTTTCATTTAACTCTTTGTTTTCTATTGCTTAAATAAGAATTAAAGAATGATAGCAAGGGGTTTCTAATACCGATAGCATATAGTTTGGCCATAAGGATTGAGTGGTTTAATTTATTTAGTGTTTTTTTTTTTTTTGTGGTTTTTCTTTGTATTTTTTTAACATAAAAAAATACAAAGAAATAACAAAGAATAAATACCAACCGTCCAATAATAATGGTGTACAAAAATATATAAACAATAAGTATGTAAAACAAGAGACAATAAAGCTTGCATCAAGTGAAGTTAAGTAAAATCCAGAGATTCCAGAAATTTTGTAATATTCTAGGGGCTACTGCTAAATATGTCAGTTATCTTGCCACTACGGTGAATTTTATTTAGTCGACACATTTGCAGAAGAGGTTGGAAAAAAATAATTTGACATTTTGTAAAGGACTATGGAATATTTCGGGGGTTCTTAGTAGACGGTGATTTAAATTGATTTTGATTATGGTTTCACTGATAAAATAAGAGACAGAAGATACAGTGGAAACTAGAAGACCTGTGCACTGAAATACTTATATTTTAAAAGCATCCAAAAAATGTATTTCTGAATAACCTGTATAGCCAGACCGTGGGGAAATGGAGAAGCCTACTTCTATCGAACATTTGGTTTAGGGTCACGATCCTCAGCACCGAGAGAACGACTGACGAAGAAGAATCCTCTAACGAAATGTTTTTTTTCCATTTGGTTTTGACATTGTCTTGCATATTAATAACCATTTATTAAGGCATTTAGTCAACGTTCTTGCCTTAAAGCTCATCCACCTTTTGTTCCACTTGCAAACCAATCATCCAATCTCTACAAGCACTTAGCATCTCCACAGCCACTGCTCAGATATTTGCTTAGCGGAACGTGCGCACATTCCGTACAAACAATATTGGACATAACAAAATGTGTACATTGGAAATCATCAACGCCCACCATCCCAATTCTACAGCCAAATACACTTTCGGCCCAGGGTTGCCACCAATTTTTAGACAATCCTGTATATACCCAATCGCCTGGTTTCTGATTGGGTTTTCCGGGTGTTCACCCGAATCTTATAATTTCGCTTATATAATTTATTATTATATTACCGTAAGAATACTAAAACATAATTGAATCAATTAGTATACCGCTGTCAAGTTGTTGAGCTAGTTATTATATTTCACGTTGTTGACAGCTTAACAGGTGCTAAAGAGACTAAATTTATGTTATTACCGATCTGCAGGCACATTTTCTAAATTGGCATGAATCTAACACCTGCGGCGACAGATTTTTCAATCAAAAGTGTCAACAGCTAAAGAATTTACGATTGAAATATATTCCTGCCTATTATATACCTACTAATTAGGTGTATGCTGAGGTGCTGAGGTATCAGTCAGCCTTTTCCCCGTAAGATTGCAGAAGAACCATGCATTTCCGTATTATTATCAAGACTACTACTTACTAGCAAAGTTTGGTTTCTCGAAAAGACTTTTTTTTATTTTTGCCATTTAAAAATTGCAAAAATATGTATTTTATACGGGTTCTCGTTCTCCCGAATTCTCAGTTTTTACTGGAGTCCCGCAAGTATCTCACCTAGGACCACTGTTATTTTGTTGTTTATTAATGATATTGGCTCAATCACAAGCCACTGACTGATAAACACTGAAACTTAATACAACATTCCACACTTTACTCTAACCAGTGCTAAGATATTATGAATTTCTCTTAATTACATCAAATCTTCGCACTACACAATATTTAATACAGCAAATAAATCAAGAAAATGCAAAAAATCAAACAACCCTAAAACCAACTGACCAGATTAAAAAAATAATTTGGTAACCCTAATTACAGCTATATTCGAGCAGAAGAGGTGTCAATTAATACGTTGGAATAATTTCTAAGGCTCTGTTTGTCATGTCGTCTTCGGAACCCGGAGAGAGCGGGTGAAAGTCAGACCAGTAATTGATATTGCCTTTTGTACTTATGATAATTTGATACGAATTTGAATAACTCGATTTTTCCTGTCGTAATGCAAACATAAGTGAAGAGACTTATTATTATCGGTGAAGTAGTCAACTAGCCAGCAGCATTAGAAATACCCAGTACGTATTATTATTGTGAGTTTTAGTTTTAGCAAGAAGTTGAGATTATGGTAATATGCAATTTACCAATAGAGTAGGTAAATTTGTTCAATGAAGCGGTGAGGTCATTTGAGTATTCAAATTTGTGGTTGATCTTAGTGGCGAAGTGATAAATTAGCTCCCCTTGGGCAAGTGTATAATACCGGACACTGTATTTTCGATCAATTCGTGGATGGTTCGAAACTGCGACTATCACGGAGAGCATTAATTTATTTGTTCCCGATGGTTATTTTCGTCACTGACAGCGTAGACTGTTTTATCTTCAGACCTACTGGAATAACTTGCCAATCGTTATGCCGGTGGGGAGACCCAACTTATTATCTCTTCGGATATTGATATGCATATGTAAAATCAACCAAGCAAAGTTTGAATAAAAGAATACTCTTTTTTCTACGCTTTGCAAGGAGTTTTAGAAATACCAAGGTTCTCATAATTTTATTTAATTCCTTGGTAAGGAGTAGACTTGAAAGTGGGTCGGTAGTTTGGAGCACACACCTGGTAAAGTATTCCCTCATGTTGAAGAGAATTCAAAAGAAGTTATGAGGTTTCTATACATGAGGGAGTATAGCTACTACCCGTGGCTCTATCCTACCTAATTTAGAATATTTCGAAAAAAATTTCGAAAATGACCATCTAGGGTTAGAAGAGATGTACACATTGCTACAAATTGTTTCAGACTCATTCGTGGATGGTTTGAATACTTGGCTATCATTTATAGAATTAATTTCTATGATGCTGATGGCTATCTCCATCACTAGCAGCATAGACTGTTCTATCTCCCAGCCTGTAGGACTATTGCCGATGGTCATGCCGGTGGGGAGAGCATTCTTTCTGTTGAACAGAATCAAATCGGACATCGATATATTTGGCATCAATGAAGCTGCCTTTAAAAGTCTAGCTCTGTTGCTACTAGTATAATAGTGATACCCACATTTTCAATGTATATAATGAAGACTTTTATTAAATTTTAAATTAAATTGTGATTCCAATACCAGATAGGTACCTATGCACATTGAATCCGATTAACAGTAGATTTATTTAAGATATATTATGCTAGCATAATTTGGTAGAACTGGCTCGATGCCGGTGGTCTCATAGCTTAGATGAATCCGATACAAGTTTATCACACCTCCCACACGAATGACTTAACTTAACCCGTTGTTCGAATATTTGTTTAGCACAAACGATAAATTGCTAACCTCTCAAGCATGTGCGCTAATTTATTGGAACATTTAGGGGACATTTCACCGGATCTCCCTAATCTTCTCTGAGCAGTAAAATTTTGAGAAATTGTCCATCAATTAACTTTAATCTCAGGATTAATCACGGTCAAGTAAGATGGTCTATTAGTTAAGTGAAAGGATTGAGTGCTGAGTAGTTACACACATTGGCATGAAAAGAAACGGACAGTATTATTTCGATAGTTTACTCAGAGGTGGTAAAATACCCCACAAATATTTTAATAAAATTGATTTATTCAATAACAATGACATAAAACTAAGTAAATAGTTTATTTGCGGCACGTTACAGAGTAGTAGAAATTTCACAACTAAAATTTTTAACACTTTGGAAGCTGGGTTCTACACTACGACGCATTTTAAAACACACTGAACAACCGATGTTAGCGACCGAATTTTTAAAATTTTTCTAAAAAAACTTCCGAATTGATTCACTCGAAAACAAAAGCTCAAATAAAAAAAAATATACAAAAAAATCGATTCCAAATAGTGTGATATAAAATCACAATTTTTTCGCTTGCATTATGAATTTCCGGATATCGTATATAGTAATGAGTTCTGTGCTTTTGACTTTCTTCTTCTTTTAGAATTGTAAACTATTGACTACAATATTTTTAAGTCTTGTAATAAAGTCATGTCTCTGCGTAGACATGACAGGTATTTTTGCTCGTCGTTCCGCCCGAACACCTGTACACCTGTACACTTTATCACAATTATTCGCACGTAATACTTTTTGCCTCGTTTTTTGCGCTCGGAGAAATTGAGCCGATCTTAATGGCCATCTCTTATCGAGGGGGGTTTAATAGCTTATCGTTGTCATGGTTGCCATTATTATAATAATTATCATAAGGAGAAAGTTTAAATATCGTCCGATACAATAAATAATGTGTTGGTGATCTAACGTACCCGAATCAACCACATGACGAAATTACTGGGCCAGTGGAATCAGCGTTTTTTTTTTAGTTTCTCCTTTTTGTTGTTTTATTTTATTTTTTGTTCGACTTGTGTGGGAATGTGGTAGATATTGCAGGTCTTAGTGCTTTTACGAAGACAAAGATGGCCTAGTTTTGGAAGACAATTCATACATTTTTTTGTTGAAATACGTGCAAAATGAATAGACTAGAATGAAATTAATGAACCGCGTGTTTGATAAAATATTGGAAATGGCAAGACAAGCTGATGAATAGATATTGGTTCCATGATAACTCAACACAGTGACTATTCAACACACCTTTAAAAAGTGATATAAAGTCATTAAAAACGATGATTTTTTTTTTAACCTAACCTTACCTAACCTAACCTAACCTACCCATCACTTTCCATGACTTTATATAATTTTTTAAAGATGTGATGAATAGGGAATTCTCTTCACACCAAAAAATCACTTATTATTAATTATTCACATGTAGAAACACTTCAGACACAAGAATACATAGTTTTTATAATTTTCAAAAATCATTTATTCAAGTTATAATGACTTTAAAAACAGGCGCGAACGAAATATTTCAATGCAGCTAAAAACGCCCGGTGATTGATCAAGGGTTCAAGGGCGAACGATGACGTCACTGTTGACCGGCCCGAGTAGATCCTGCAAGCCGATGGCGGCGGCGGCGGCAAAGGTGTGACGAAGCACTTGTGACGTAGCGGTCAAAATGGCGCATGACCGTTTTCAGAGCCGAAATAGCACGCAATTTTTAAAACAACTACAAAAAATGCATTTAAAAAAAAAAGAAAAAAAGAGGCACATAATAAAATAATTATCTTTATTGAAATAAATTATTTACAAAATGCACGAGAATTCCCTATTATAATTTTGATGATTTATCCGGTCATCATAGCGACGGCCGGCGTGGTCTAGTGGTATACGCTTTTGACTACAGATCCGAAGGTCGCGGGTTCGAACCCGGCGTGCGCAAATAAATTTTATTTGATTAATTTGTGTTATTTCACAATTAATTAATTAAAATAATATATAGTATATTTGCGGCACGTTCCAGAGTGGAAGATACTCTCAGTATCGCCCTGGTGTAAGACCACCATTCAGAATTGAAACGTTGCTTGAAATGGCTTTAGCCGTGTTTGGTGACCAGATCTGAATAGCCAGGTACTTCCCCACCTTCCTCTTCCCCATCTCCCTCCCCTCCCCAATACCCTCAGCCTCACAACATACCCCAATTGGGGATGCCATAGTCTCACTGGCTCCAGACGGGAGCAGTTGGGACTCTTGTGCGGTAATACTGTAAAAAAAAAAAAAAAAAAAAGATATTATTATATCTTCTAAACCCTACATAGAAATTATTTCGATGTTCCATATGATTTGAGATTTTCACAGGCAAAAGTATTATCGTGATTTATTTTTGGGTCATTATGCCGTTTAGCGCTTCCTTCTTCTTTATCCATAGTATTATTTAATTTATAAAATAAGTGATATTTAATTAGCTTGGCTACCTTTTCCATGGTGACCAATGGAATATAGTTATTTTGTAAATTGTTGCAAACATATTATTAATATTTTTCTTTTTATAATATAGGACCTAGGAACCGCACTTTCCCGTTTATTATACGGTACGCTTTTCTTCCTTTCTTGATATTTTATTATTTAAACTAGGGTGACCACAATAAAATAACATTTTTTTCTGTCCTGGGCAATAATCTTCATTTTTAAGTTGTTTTTATATTTAATAATACTATTATTTTTAATAACTGCGGGTTCAATTCCCGTCGGCGGCATGAATTTTTCTCTGAAGATTTTTTTATAGTTTCAGGCTAATAATTATTTCTTCAAAATAAAATGTTATTATTCAATTAAACAAAGGTTTATTTACAAAAAATTCTCCTGTGTAATTATTATTACGTGTGGCAGTTGTTTCGCCTTAGGACGCTTATAAAACTTAAAGGTCAACTGTCACGAGTAATAACAATTTCATAGAGCTTTATTATAAATAAACTATCTTAACCTGTAAATTAACTTGCTTCAAAGCCCATTATAGCATAACATTGCTATACAAAGGAGGCAGCTACGACAAAACGGGTCAATTTATTACGAAAAAACAACAATAAATATACTTTCACGTGATAAGTTATGCCATCCCTAATTTTTATCTTTCTTCCTTATGGTTTTTACAAAACTTCATACTGCATTTCATCGTTTAAGAGGAAGCTACAAGCCAAAAATGTGTATATTCTTAGTATACTTTATATTGTAGGTAATAGGTATTAAAATCGTTCGATTTCAAGCACAAAACTGGTTTTTATTTATTTTGTAAATAATTTTATAATAAAGCAAAAAAGTTAATCAAGTGAAACTGTCACAGAAAATCTTAGCTATAATACTGTATTTTTTTAAAGTTGTTTCCTTAACGCGTTCATACATTTCTGTCGAAAAATGTTTTTTTTTAATAGCTTACAGTTATATTTTTTATTTGAGTAATTTATTACTTTATTTGTATTCTACTCAAGCAAAACGGTAGGAAAACCTTTAATTTTTCTAAAGCATATTTTTGGTATTCATAATGTACACCAATTCGTTATAAAGATTAATAAAAATATAAACTAAGATAAAAATATAAACTGGAAAGAACATGTATCTAAAGTTGTTGCAAAAATCAGTAGCTTTTCTTTTGTTCTAGGCACCCTTAAAAATATCTTAATCATCGAGTCAGTAATCACCGCATACTATGGATACGTATACTCAATGATAAAATACGGAATAGTTTTTTGGGGAAATTCAGTAAACGCCAAAGATGTTTTTACCATCCAAAAGAGGTGCCTACGAAAAATTACAAACTCTGATCACCGGGATTCATGTAGACCAATTTTTAAAAATCTTAAACTTCTGACAGTGACGGACATATATATAATGGAATTATGCCTGTTAGTACGATCATCTCCAGAAAAGTTCCCACAAAAAACTCAACACATAAACACGCTACAAGGTTCACAGAAAACCTATTAATCCCAAAAGCAACCAAAACTATTTTTCAAAAGGGACCACACTACATGGCCATTAAAATATATAACAACCTTCCACGTAGCATCAAACAAATAACCGACACACTTAAATTTAAATCAACACTAAAAACATTTCTTTTAAACAAATGTCACTACAACTTGAATGAATACCTTACATGAATTAAATACCTCTGTTTTATTTTTATTTTTTATTTACTGTTATTTATTTTTATTTATTTATTAACATGTAATTGTTGGGTTATGTGATATAATGTGTATTTGTTGGGTTAGCTGGAAGAAATAGGATGTAACCTATAAGTTATACCCTTTGTACTCTTTTTGTGCAATAAATATTTTTTTGAATTTTGAATTTTGATTCAGCATTAACTTCGCCTTAGATAACAACAGAACAGCGGCGAAATCATACTTGCCTGGTAAGCCACGTCCAATTGAGCACGGTTGAGTTAGTTCGATGTGATGTGCCCAGTTGCCCTAGTGCCATCTCCTCTTCCTTATTTTCTCCATGGATGCACCGTCCTTAAGGCGATGCCATACGTAGTAATGCAAAATCATGTGCTTTTGGTTTGAAAATTTGGTCGCCTAGAAATGTTTCAGATGCTTTAATTAAATACTGCGAGTAGAATACATCTTGGCCTTTGAAATAATCGAGTATTTTTTAGATAAGTCTTTTTATAAGCCCAGAAAAAAATAATGTAAAGGCCTATGAAAACTGCTTTAAAGTTCAAAATCTCCTACTTACGAACCCATTTTGGGTTATGATTTTATTTTATAATGTGGAAAATTAAGTTATTTATGAAATGATCGAAAAAAAAAATATTTATCCCTGAACATCCACAACATAAAATTTATTTATTTATTTTATTTTTTTATTTATTTATTTGTTTGTTACAAAAATATTACAGCATAGATTTTGACTGTCCAACTAGGAAGGTGTCCCATTCTAGGACAGTCAAATTGACAGTCTTAATGGTGAAATCACCGATACAATTTATTTTGAGAGATTACAAGAGTTAAAGCGAGGATACATGTAGCCTTTATATTACTATATTTTAATACATAATAAAATAAACAGTAAAATAAAATGAAAATAATAGAAATAAAATAAAAATAAAAGAAAATAAAATAAAAATAAAAATTTGAATTTGTAATAAAAATTTAAATTTGTAAACAGAAGAAATAAATCAGGCGCTTGTATCACATAATTATCATACAATATTTTTAACATGTTATTTTTTAACGTAAAATAAAATGAAAATAATAGAAATAAAATTAAAATAAAAGAAAATAAAATAAAAATAAAAATTTAAATTTGAATTCAGGAAAGGGTGGATGTCATTGAACGATGGAGACCTGTATATTAGGGTGGATCGATTTTTTGTTTTTATGTTTTTCTTAGCAGCGGGGTGTAAAATAAAAGGCACTTTTTGGCCATGTTTTTTTTTCTTGCCTAAATCAAAACAGGCGGATGGTGTTAAGCGGGAATTTAAACCTTATCGCCATCTACGTAAGGGTTGTTATTGATAGCGGCGCAATTTAAAATATTACACGACGTAGTGCATCGCCTTAAATACTTCCGTCACAAACTGAGCATGTGCCATTTTCTACAATACATATTTTTCTGTGTATCAGAAAACTATTTAAAATGCTGGATAAATTTAATGAAAACCGAATAATGGTCACCTTAGCAAAAATTCAAACAGTAACCACATTATTTGCAGGTTAGCCTCATGTAATTACACATTCACCGTGTCCGTTATTAGTTATTGTTATTAGTTAATACTTGCCAGTCGTCGTTTATTCGTTATTAGTTGTTACCATACCACGGAATGTACGCCGACTGTACTGTACACCATACTTTATACTTGCAATTGGCCGATCCCCTCCGAGGTATGCGGAGAAAGTGAACTGCGAACAACGAACCAAAATAATTGACTGCTTGATACTGCCAGTCAATAGCCGTTGTTTTAAAGCGTTGAATTTCATATGAACATCGTCAGTTTTATTCATAACTTGACGAATTCTGTGTTATGTTACTAAAGAAGTCCAAAAAATATATTTTTTGGTGTTTTACCGGTAAATTATTTAGCGAAAGCTTTTTTTTACCAACCTAGTACGTAAATTTTGATCTAACCATTTCGAAATTTTATAACAATAGCCAGACGTTATGATAATAATGATTGAATTATTTTTATAGCGCCGTTTTCGTGAGAAAATCACCTCAAGGGCGCATTCTCATCGACGTTACATGCTTTATTTTTTATTTTTTATTGAAGTACATAAAACAGGCATGGTGCCCAAGAATTTACATACATGGATGTTTAAATACATAATAACAACAAAAATAGTAACAAAATGAATAAGCTAAATATGCAGAAGTTTTTTTTATTATTTTTTTATTTTTTTTTAATTTTTATAGTGAATACCTCACAAGAGTCCCAACTGCTCCCGTCTGGAGCCAGTGAGACTATGGCATCCCCAATTGGGGGATGTTGTGAGGCTGAAGGTAAGTGGGGAAGGGAAAGAGGAAGGTGGGGAAGTACCTGGCTATTCAGATCTAGTCACTAAACACGGCTAAAGCCATTTGGAGCAACGTTTCAATTCTGAATGGTGGTCTTACACCAGGGCGATACTGGTAGTATCTTCCACTCTGGAACGTGTAGCAAATATACTATATTACTATATATTATTTTAATTAATTAATTGTGAAATAACACAAATCAATCAAATAAAATTTATTTGCGCACGCCGGGTTCGAACCCGCGACCTTCGGAATGGCAGTCCAATGCGTTACCACTGGACTATGCCGGCCGTCAAAAAGAAGTAAATGACAAATAAGAATGGGTAAAAGGTAAATACAAATATGTTCATAAACGATTTGTTATTGTCACACCTGTACTGGTGAGACACTGATTAGGTAGGTACAATGTTGCTTCTCATTAAATAAAGGGTTTCATCACAATATCAGCTTAATATGATTAAAGGTAATACATTTTTTTTGAAGTGTTTAAATTGGTCATTAAAAATGTCTATTACGTTATTAGAGCCATGTATAATGTTATAATTTCTTAATGTTCGCGGTACAGGGGAAAAATATCCTGTATTTGTGTGGTAGGCTTTAATATAGAAAATGTCGTTCATCCTCCTTGTTGATTTTCTTGATGGAATATTGATGTTAATTTGGGATAAAATGTTTGGTGTATCAACTGATGCATGTATAATTTTGTGTAGGAGCAGTACGTCAGAAAGTTTACGTCTGACCGTCAGTGAGTGTAGTTTGTAGTGCAAAATTCGGTCATTATAAGTTCCAAATTGACCAGATAAACCTTCACGATAAGCAATTACACGGGTTAGTTTCCTTTGTATGGATTCAATCCTATAATTATGAATCTCATAATTGGGAGACCAAATTGTTGATGCATGCTTTGGACTGTATTCGACAGTATTTTTAATTAAAAATTAATAAAATACTTCGTTTTAACCACTTTTATTGTTTAATTACCAACATGTTTCATGAGCAACGCTCACTTCTTCAGGGTTTTTGATAAAACTAATTAGTTTTATCAAAAAACCCTGAAGAAGTGAGCGTTGCTCATGAAACATGTTGGTAATTAAACAATAAAAGTGGTTAAAACGAAGTATTTTATTAATTTTTAATTAAAATGGTGCCACAAAATAAGTTTGCTGAGTTAGAAGAAGTATTTTTAATATTATTTTTTTAATGTGGAATCGCACAAGAAACCGAACTGCTCCCAACCATCTGGAGCTAGTGAGACTATGCATCTTCAATTGGGGTATGTGGGGAGGGGAAGGAGATGGCTAGGAGGAAGGTAGGGAAATACCTGGCTATTCAGATCTGGTCACCAAACACGGCCAAAGCCATTTCAAGCAACATTTCATTACTGAACGGTGGTCTTACACCAGGGCAATACTAAGAGTATCTTCCACTCTGCAACGTGCCGCAAATATACTATGTATTATTTTAGACGAGTAAATCATAAAATAACACAAATTAATAAATATAATTTATTTGCGCACGCCGTGAACCCGCGACCTCCAGCTTGCTAGTCGAGAGCCATAATATGTACGCCCTCAACCACGGAGGCCGTATATAGGGTATGTTTACTGTAATAGCCATAAATTTGTTGAATCTTAAATGCTAAATGTTTGTGTAAAAGTCCGAAATTAAGCTTTCGCAACTTTTTATCCAACTTAACCTAACCTAAACTAACCTTTAAACTTAACCTAACAAAACGTGCATATATAGAATATTTACGAATAAACAAATAAAATATATACAAGCACCAACGATAAACTGTAAAAAAACTCTGATGAAACTCCATGTATTGCCAACTAAAACAGATGATTTTAATAAATTTATTCACAAATGAATAAAATTCAATTATTTACATTTGTACGAAGTGATATGTGTTTCACTTATAAAAAATTTATATGTATTGTCTATAATTTCTTATACGTGTAGGATCCATCAAAATATAACATAAATGTGAAAAAATACCTTGTTTTTGCTTGTTAGTGCTGTATCACGCTTTCTGAAAATCTTTCTCTCCTAAAATCCAATTAAAATCATCAATTAATTAATATTAATGGATGCCTGACATCTCGAAATAATTAATCTTTGATAACATCAAAATACCGAAACGGTTTTTTTCGATATCACCAATAATAATTTGTGGGTCAATATTTAAAACCAGTTTCGAACGAATCGGCTTTTTTTGTAAGTTTAAAAATCACCTAGCGGTGAAACCTTGAACTATCAGTTGCTGGATTCTCATTGGATGGTGAGATTATTATTAACATTCTTCTGTTTATTGTTCGCAGGTCGATGTGTCGCTGAGCGGAGTGCTGCGATTTTCAAATTGATTCAAGTGATTTAAAAGAAGATTTAATCTATGACTTCATCTACAAATTAAAAAGTGTTAAAAAAATAATTGTGACAGTGATTGTCTGTATTTCTGTAGAAATCTACAGACTAATTTTTGGTAAACTGACAAATTGATTTGGAGTTTTGTGAAAAAAGAAGTGTGTTTTTGTTGTTTGACAAATTTAATTTCTCTAAATGTTGTGTTTAAAAGTGTCATGATTTAGCATCGTTGTTGACGTCGAGTGTGTGCCATACATATAAGTATGTCGTCGAATTCAAGGACTATGTGCGGTGTGGTGTGGTTGTTAGCGATAGTGGTGGCGTTTTTAGTGTGTTTTTTCGAAAATGTCAGCGGTCACGTGGCTTTGACGTTTCCACCAGCGAGAAAATATGATCTCGATTTTCTGGACAACAGCAGAACGAAAGCGCCGTGTGGAATGCCGAGAGGTGAGTAATTTTTTTTTAAATCAGGAAAAATTATTTTGGTGACTTCAAGGGGTAAATTGGAGAAATAAAATCTAATTTGTCTCTGCGGGTGGGGGATGAGCGTCCCCTCAAAATATTAAAAGTTTGCTTTAAACGGCATTAAGAATAGAAACATATAATTTGCAGTCAGTGGCTTCGCTAGTGTAGATTTTGTGATTGTATTTCAATTTGAAACCACTCAAGAGCTTTACCCCCCGAAGACCGTCAATAAACGATTACAAAAGATTGTTAGATAAAGCAATATTTTGTTCAATAGTTCCTCCTTCAGCCGCCTCTTTATTTGGGGACATTTCACCATCTCTAGATAAGGACTATCCATGTACGAGGTATTATTTTAGATAAACGATTTAACTATTGACTTATTTATAAAGTCCGAGTTTAGTATTCGGTAGTTCAGCCTATGAATAGTGGCCATATATAACTGATAAGTTAGCTGAGTTTTGCGAATATGTATTAACTATAATGGATAGTTATCGGGCTAGCATTACACTTGTAAGTTTTTTCGTAAATTTACGACTTCTAGCCAATGGGCATCTTGCATTTTGAAAATCCAATGCGCCCATTGGCTAGAAGTCGTAAATTTACGAAAAAACTTACAAGTGTAATGCTAGCCTCAGAAGTATGGTGATATACTCCTTTCCTTTTTATACCCTCATGGAGGCTTTTACACTGGGTAGGTACACGATATTAACACAGGGTTTTCCAATAATAGGTGTTATTTTGATATTCAATCGTAAAAAATCAATGGTTTCGTTGCTTGTGTGGCACGTAGCGCCGTCTTGTTGAAAGTAAACGTTGTCCAGATCAATACCATCCTATTCCGGCCATAAAATCTCATTAATCATCTCTCGATAGCGCAATCCATTCACCGTAACTGTTGATTCAGCCTCATTTTCGAAAAAGTAAGGTCCAATGACTCCGCCGGATCATAAACCGCACCAAACAGTCACACGTTGAGGATAGAGAGGCTTTTCATCAATAACTCTTGGGTTTTCCGAGCCCCAGATGCGACAATTTTGCTTGTTGACTCAATCACTCAAGATGATTTGCATTTGATTCACTCAAGTGAATTTTAATAATTTCAATGCGTTGTTGAAGCGTGTATCAATCCATTTTTATTAATGGCGCAGTTTCTATTTGTCAAATGTCAACAAATGACAGCTTCAAAAGTAACATCTACCGAAATAGCGGGCTATTCAAAATAACACCTCTTATTGGAAAATCCTGTAGTTATAATTTTTATACAGGTATTAGATTAGGTTAGGTTAGGTTAAGAATTATAAGCTGTAGCTATCTTTAGTGACCAGAAGAGCCGCTCCGAAACACCATTTCCTTCCCATCCTTCTTTCAGTCCCCCTAAACCCCTCAAAAGGTGATGTCATAGACACCATGTAAACGTATTTTTCCGAAAGCTCGACCAGCACTTTGATCAACAATAAATTGTAATTTTTGGTGTTTAAATTAAAATCTATTTGAAATTTTTGCTTTTGTTTTCGTGAATGAAAGAATAAATCTTCCCGACGTCCGATCGAGCTGAAACTCGGCTGATAGACTCGCTGTCGGTGTTAATGCATTATTATCTACTTTTGGTGGCAATTTCGCATACACTGAAATCGGATGACATTACAGCAGTTAAAATAAGCAATAAATATCGGTCTTATCCAATATTTAATTATCGGGATTTGGCTCAATTAGTAGAGTTGTCGACTCCAGTTTCTGAGTTGGAAGATTCGATCCTCGGCCAAACCAAATTTCGAATTTTATTTTTAAAAGACATTTTGAAATATCACGGTAAATTTTTTTAACGGCTTGATTTTTTATTTATTTACGTATCCTCTTAGGCTTCGTTGAACGAGGTATTGCTTAATATTAGTGATGTAACGATTATGATTCCGGCGCATTGTAACCGCAATCTTTAGGATTATTGTAATCACAGATTATCTTTGCGGCTATGATATAAATAGGTAAAATTAAGCAATACGGTGCCTAGTGACGGTAAATTTGTTTAAATCAACGTCTGATGAATACATTTCTTAACGATATTTAACGGTAACTAGTTAACACCTCGACTCCGGTGATGGGTCTGATTTGACCCAGTGTTTTTTTAAATAAAATATTTTGCCGCAAATATCTCGTTTAGGCTAATTTCCTTTTGTCTATTCTTTCATCAAATATTTACCCACATTTCCACTCAAAAATGATTAAAATCGGACACGTTTTAATTATAAGAATAGAAAAAGTTATTAGAATAATTGTGTATAAAAACACGCAAAAATTCCAAATCTTCTCAGTTGAATTCGAGCAGCCGACGAAACATCATATCTCTTGCTCTGTCCTTCCGTCTTTGTCTCTCACAGTCCCTCGCAGATGTTGTCAACCATTCCTGCACATTTCTAGTATTGTGATTTTTGTTTGTGACTTTGTTTAAAAAGCCTTTTAATTTCATCATTTCAGCCGGGTCAATCTGGACCCACCATCGCCGCATGTGTTTTATTTTGAACCTCCGGGTATTACGTGTTAATCAATAATTGTTAGTGTTAATTTTAGTTATAAGTTTCTACATATGTAAATATATATTTCATTAAGATAGTAGTTATAGGCCTTAGTCGTAAGTCTCTAGATATAAGTCTCAGACGTAAGTCAGTAGTTATAGTGTTAACTATTTAAGAAATATATTTGTACAGCGCCCTTGAGGTGATTTCTCACGAAAACTGCGCTATATAAATTAGCCAAAAAAAAAATTGCTTTTCCGATTTTATGTCCGGGTATAATCTTCCTCATAGGAAAAACTAAACCCTTCCACACACTTTTCCACAAATGATCATCTAGTCAATCAACATTATGCAAGTGCATTATATAAGCAAAATAAATACAAAACAATACAAGAACAACACGTCAACTCACAAGAGATCAAATGGGAAAATAATTCACCGACTCCAGATATTTTGATATCAGAGGGTTCGGCTCGGTAGAATTCCTAACAGGGCCTATAAATCCTACTGATCAATTTATATTATTATTATTATGTTACCATTTTACAATTCTTAAAAAAAGTGATAATAGATAAAATGATCGCAAACTAGATGATCATTGTAGCTCTCAAATAATCGTAAGATTCGTAATCAATTAATCGTAATCAAATGAATGACACTCTCAAAATCGTAATCATAACCAAAATTATTGTAAGCAAATTGATCGTATATAAAACGATCGTCATCAAATGACTGTAACTCTCAAATAATCGTAAGCAAAATAACACCTAATTTCAACTTAATTTCTACAAGAAACAACTAATTACGTTTGAAGAGATGGTAAAGGATGTATTAAAATTCCATTTTTATTTAGCAAAATTTCTAAATTTCCTTTACTAACTATCCTTTTGCCGCCATTTTGGATTTTTTAGGTATGGATTTGACATTTGAAAAAGTTTCGTTTCAATCCAAATACGCATAAATTACGTAATTAACCCAAACTAAGAACTTATTTTCTGTATGTACATAGTTGTTTTATGTGGTAGTCGTTGAAACGAGATGGCAAAGGATGTATTAAAATTCCATTTTTATTCAGCAAAATTTCTAAATTTCCTTTACAAAACTATCCACTTGCCGCCATTTTGGATTTTTTTAGTATGGATTTGACGTTTGAAAAAGGATCGTTTCAATCCAAATACGCATAAATTACTTAATTAACCCAAACTAAGAACTTATTTTGTGTATGCACATAGTTGTTTTTTGTGGTAATCGTTGAAACTAAGTGTTATTTCCATAATCTGTACGGAAAAAATGTGTATTGATTGACAATCTTCAAATCATTGCAGGCCGTTTCCTGATAAACTTTAACCGTTTGAGTGCCAAAAAAATTCATACAGTTGCTTGTAAAATGCCACCAAAAAAACATTATTTTTTATGAAACGATATATTTTTTTAAAACCCCATAAATTGTTTGAATTTTCAAGGATTTCGATGATTTTTTCGGTGTTTTATTAAAGAATATTGGTTTAGAATCACGCGGAGGAGGATCCCGAAGTCCAGGCGTTTCGAAAAAATGAGAATTTTACGTACAGAAGTACGCGCAAATCAGAACACGACTGACGCAATCGACGGAAATCGACGATCGGCTATCTTCGTTAAAACACGAATCGACGAAAATCGACACATATCGGAACACGTGTTAATATAATGATAATATAAAATGCGGAAATCTTAGGCTCTTTAAGAGCACCGACATCGCGATAATATCTTCGTCTTTTACTATAAATTTATTAGTAAACATATCAATTCATTTTTAACCGAATTTGAAGACTTATATATTATAGATATTCGAATAAATTAGTAATTTTTTAAAATTCGGCAGTTTTGTAAACAGTCACCCGATTAATGAATAACATTATATTATTAATTAGAATCGATTTTTTCTGTCTTAAATTTGTTTCCGTGTTCCTATGTAGGCACTAACGATTATTCATTAATCGTAATGCTGTTTGCAATGATAAATAATCGTTGATACACTACTAACTAATTGTAGAGTATTTAGGTACTTACAACATACGTCGAATACCCTACATTAACGGTTATTCATCAGTAGTGTAAAATTTAAAACACGTTTATCAGTAAGGTCCATCTGTATAATATTATTCAAAGATGACAAGTAGGTATGCACGGAACTAGTAGTTGCCTTCGAGACCAAATCCAGAGAGATTTTTTTTCAACACGTCTTATTATTGAGATTTTTCCCAAAACCTGTTCAGATTATGCAAGAATGTCGTCTGTATTCATCGGCTAGAGGATTTGATTGGATTATTCGAGTGTGGATGTAATATTATGGATGTGATACTACCTAACCTAACTTACTTATAATGTTATGTTATTTTACGGGTAACAGAAGCCTTCCTAAGGTTTGGCGAAGAGTTCAAAGTATATGTCTATATTATTTCCCAATAACTTGCCAATTACGGGATCCTAGCATACTTGTAAAAGACAAATAATTGGAAGATATTTTCAAACTCAAATCTGATCTTATGTGTATTATATACATACCTACTTGATGGCAAGAACCCAAGGTTCATAGAAAATGTTAAATTATGTTAACCCTTCAGGCATCTGGCGTATTGATCGTCATATTTCTTAAAGATGCTGCCAGAATGAAATCCAAATAAATGGGGTATTTATGAATGTATTCGAAAACTAACAGTTGTTTTAGCAAGTTGATAAAATACGCTTTCAAATTGTATTAGTAGAAATACACATATGAATATTTTAAAATAAAACATAAACAAGGTTTTTAAATACGGCTCACCTTACTTTTATTAATCTAAACGTTGAACTAAAATTCTTGATAACGAAATAAACACACATTTTATTAAAAATATGTATTATACACATTATTGCTACTTCGTTTTTCCTCGATTTCTAATAAAAATAATTTATTCAATTTTTTTCTCATATTGCGGTCGGAATCTTTGGTTTTATACAGGTGTGCATTTTAATTATTTTGTGGTTAACTTCTTAAATATAACGCTTGGTGTTTTCTCTTTCTAACGCCGTTTAGTTCATATTTCTAACTATGACGGTATGGGAGATACAACGATTTCTACAAGAACATAGAGTTTTTCCGAAAAGCGAACAAATCAACTCTATGGGTAATAGTTAAAAGTCCAACAAATTAGCCTGTGGACTTGAGTATATATTTTCTACGAACCTTGACAAGAATCTGTATGTTTCAACACTCTGATTGTGTATTCCTTATTTGAAAAATTGATGAAACAACCGACAGACGTTTATCCGTTAGTTTGACGTTTTGAAATCTCGTTAAGTAGATACATTTGCGTTCAAAATCAATAATTTGGAAAGATAATAAATTGTAACTTTCCCTTTTTTTTGTTATTTGTTTTTGGGGTGTTATGCCGTGTTGCGCTAACTCCTTCTTAGCCAAAGTTTCGGACAGCATTGCAGTGTCCATCATCAGGGCAGATGTGTTCTTACATACTTTTGGCCGTGAAAATCTTAAATCATATGTAACTTTCCCATTTGGAAACAAGATGAAACATTCACATTAAGAGGTAAAAATCACAACATAAATATTTTGTTGACATTATAAATCTTAGTTAGATGAAAGCAATACGTATTGCTACAAGGCAATAACCTAACCTTAACTTTTAAATGTATGCGTAAAACGTGGGTTTTTTTTTTTTTTTTATAGTGAATACCTCACAAGAGTCCCAACTGCTCCCGTCTGGAGCCAGTGAGACTATGGCATCCCCAATTGGGGGATGTTGTGAGGCTGAAGGTAAGTGGGGAAGGGAAAGAGGAAGGTGGGGAAGTACCTGGCTATTCAGATCTAGTCACTAAACACGGCTAAAGCCATTTGGAGCAACGTTTCAATTCTGAATGGTGGTCTTACACCAGGGCGATACTGGTAGTATCTTCCACTCTGGAACGTGCCGCAAATATACTATATATTATTTTAATTAATTAATTGTGAAATAACACAAATTAATCAAATAAAATTTATTTGCGCACGCCGGGTTCGAACCCGCGACCTTCGGAATGGCAGTCCAATGCGTTACCACTGGACTATGCCGGCCGTCAATATTATACAGAATACAGGACGCTTAATATGCACATTTTATTAAAAAAAACACTTTGTATCAGTTCGATTATAATGAGAAGTAAGTATTTCAGCTTCCGGAAATGAAAAGTAATGATTTTAGGTTATATGCTGACTACGCGTGCCCAGTAAAATTTAACACTTTCCCGACATAATTACTAATTCCTGATGATCTCAAACTGTACCCGTGGTATTGTTCTCAGGTGCAAAGCTTTCACTTAGAACAAATTTCACTTCGTTTCATTTTTACACTCAAAATAAATATGACATATTTATCAAAATATCCCACTTCGCGGCCATTTTACATCGTACTTTTTGCCGGGAACTTGATGGGAGTCGCTATATGCACAGCGACTAATCGACAGGGGGCGTGGCCAACATATCCGAGCATACCCGAAGTGAAGTATAGGTATAAAAGGGACACTTCTTTTGAATCACAAACCATGTTACACAAACCTAGCGTAGCCGCTAAACTAATTGAAAACTGGGATGTTTTTCTTGCCTGGACGCGAGAAGGCGGTATTAAGGGGACACTTTCTTTTGAATCACAAACCAAGTTACACAAACCTAGCGTAGCCGCTAAACTAATTGAAAACTGGGATGTTTTTCTTGCCTTGACGCGAGCAGGCGGTATTAAGGGGACACTTTCTTTTGAATCACAAACCATGTTACACAAACCTAGCGTAGCCGCTAAACTAATTGAAAACTGGGATGTTTTTCTTGCCTTGACGCGAGCAGACGGTATTAAGGGGACACTTTCTTTTGAATCACAAACCATGTTATACAAACCTAGCGTAGCCGCTAAACTAATTGAAAACTGGGATGTTTTTCTTGCCTTGACGCGAGCAGGCGGTATTAAGGGGACACTTTCTTTTGAACCACAAACCATGTTACACAAACCTAGCGTAGCCGCTAAACTACTTGAAAACTGGGATGTTTTTCTTGCCTTGACGCGAGCAGGCGCTATAAAGGGGGCACTTTCTTTTGTATCACAAACCATGTTACACAAACCTAGCGTAGTTCTAAAAAGGTTTGTTTACATTATATTATTACAACGCCATTTCTGACGTTTCGTTTCACCGCCCGCCGCGTTTCACTGATTTTGCAACTCGGAACACCTCGGGTATGCTCGGATATGTTGGCCACGCCCCCTGTCGACTAGTCGCTGTGCATATAGCGAAATCAACATGGCCGCTTATAATTTGTTAATAAATGTCGATCTCAAACTATTTTATGTTTTTTTCCATGTTTTTCCTTTATTATTTCAACTAAAATGAAGCATAATACGTTTGCCCCAAGGTAAGTTCATAATTACTTCTCACACCGTCGAGATTTGGCTTAATTTGTCAATTTTAGCGCAAAAACAGTGAGGGCACTGATAGACAGCATGTTCCGATTTTAGTAGCCGTTTCGGTAAAAAAACTGATAATTTGATGACTTTTCTTCACGCCATGCTTTTACATTAAAAAATTATTTTTTGATTTGGGATTCTGAAAATTTTTACTATTTCGTTTGATAAATCCTAGCATTTTCAGGGATCTAGAAATAATGCTGTCGATATGAGGTGTGAAAGTTAGTTTTTATCAAATATTACGCCTAGGTCCCGAATGGTTGTGACTTCCTGGAGTTTAGTACCGTCGATAAAATATTGAGTTGAGATAGAGTTGCGTTTACGTTTAAAAGTTATGTGGACACATTTTAAAGAATTCAGAAACATTCTATTGTCAATGCACCACTTAGAAACTCTGTTGATATCATTCTGAAGAAGTATTGAATCAAGTAATGTGTGGATAATTTTAAAAATCTTACAATCATCGGCGAACAATAAAATTTCAGAATCCAAAATAACATCGCACAAGTCATTTATAAAAACAAGGTTGTTCCTAAATCAAAAAAATTTATTAAAATAGTTTTTTTCTTGACAGGTTTTTTTCATTCATTTTTTCATTTTTTAGTAAGCCCAAACTAAGGACCTATTTTATGATCATGGGTTCATATTTTGGGTTAAATAAGATAAGAAGACAAAAACTAGCCTTAAAACTCTTGCATCAGTAACAATGGCCGCCAATTGATCAATCGATTTTAATTTTTAACGAAATAACTAATAAAATACATTATTTTCCACTTACGGAAACTGAAATACTTACACCTCATTATTAGCGAACTACAAGTTTTTAAGTGCATATTAAGCGTGTCCCTTTTTCTGTATATATATAAAAATTGTGAAAAAGGGAAAATTCGCGTAATTTAAGAATTTTGTGCTTTTATTTCGTTACAGCAGTTGTCTCCTTATATGCATTGTCGTTATAACCGGGTTTGACTGCAGTTTGATATAATATTTACACAAATACACTTAACTTACTTTATTTAGAATATCTAAATAACCTAACATTATAAGAACATATTGAATGTTAAAAATCAATCTATCTTTATAAAATTCAAGTAACAACCATTGGGCAATGGGAAATAAATACTGCACTTGTAATTTTAATGCATTTTTTGTTTCCGTTTAATGACTAATGATAATGAGTTAACTCCAAGGTCGTCCATTAGTTCCGTGGACATTCCGACAATTATTTATATAAATAATGCTAATTTGCACTGTTACGTAATTTTGTCGCTAGATGGCAAACGTTTGCTGTTTTTTGTGTTGGATAATAAATAAAACAAATAACCTTGACTAAGCGCGACTAAATTATTTAGGAATTTATTTATCAGTAGCATATTATAAAATGTTTATTATCATTGGTGTATCATATTTTATTGGCAACCATGATCAAACGAAAAAAAATCTGATCATGTCATAGTTCGCATAATTAGAACTGACTAAACTTATTATGTGTACAGGTGCATAGTTATACAGGGTTCTCCAATAAGAGGTGTTATTTTGAATAGCCCGCTAATTCGGTAGATGTTACTTTTGAAGCTGTCATTTTTTGACATTTGACAAGTAGAAACTACGCCATTAATAAGAATGTAACGATACACGCTTCGTCAACAAGCAAAATTGTCGCATCCGGGGCTCGGAAAACCCAAGAGTTATTGTTGAAAAGCCTCTCATCCTCAACGTGTGACTGTTTGGTGCGGTTTATGGGCCGGCGGAGTCATTGGACCTTAGATTTTCGAAAATAAGGCTGGAGCAACAGTTACGGTGAATGGATTGCGCTATCGAGACATGATTAATGATTTTTTATGGCCGGAATTGGCTGGTATTGATCTGGACAACGTTTACTTTCAACAAGACGGCGCTATGTGCCACACAAGCAACGAAACCATTGATCTTTTACGATTGAATATCATAATAACACCTCTTATTGGAAAACCCTGTATATACCCTTCCGAAAGGGTGTCCTTGCCAAACGTCACTGAGAAACAGCATTTTGTCTTGTTTACGCCTACCAATTGCTATTAGCGAGAAAGGGGCATTAAGCGTATACAGTATACATACGTTCATCGAATTTGAATATCTGAAAATTTATTCGAAAGATTTTACCCTTTGTTATTTTTATAATTGCAAAATATGAATTTTCATTTTTAGTAGAAGTCGAAGAACAAGTTTAAAACATGCTGCATGCAATCAATGCATCTTTGTGAGCTATACGGGTTTTGCAACAGTGTAACCAAATCTTACAGCTGTTTAGGCATTTGTAGCAAAACTTAATTAAACATACTAATTTCGGTTGTTGGTGCATGGGTAAGATGTTGTAACGTGAAATATTCCTGCGTAATGCGTAACATTGTTCAAGTTCAATGATCTTTCGATTTTCAAAATTGGTACTACTTATTGTAAAACAGACAGGCGATAAAGTACTTGCATTACTTACTTACTTATATGCTTACTAAAATTATCTTAGATTTAATAATAATTTTTTTGAAATGCGTATTTGTTTTGTTTACATGTTTTATAGATGCTTAGATGAATAATAACAATAATAATAAGTTCTTTATTATCTTTTCTTTTGTAACAAATAGATATAATGATATCCTCACTGGGATCTCCCGTGCTGAGGATTTCATTTACATATTATGTATAATTTAATTATAAGAAAGTTAATATTACTACAAAGTTATATATGAATTTAATTATCATCATATATCACGCAGTATAATTTATTTTTTTAAATCATTTTACAATAAGTAAGATAGTGTTTTTGGTATAGTTCAGTTGATTCTGTTTTAGCCTGTGTTTGTTATTAGTAAATTTTCTATTTCAGATCTCCCTATATTAAGTATCCAGCTTTTTATTTGTGATTTAAATGTTAAAATATTGAGGTTTTTGAGTGAGAGTGGTATTTTATTATAGAGTTTAATACTATGATATAAGAAGCTTTTTTGGCAAAAAGTTGTATTAGTAGTTATTTGTTGGATGAGTTTTTGACCATGAGATCTAGTGTTTCTATTGTACGTGTTTGATGTTATTTCTTGGGTTTTGTACTTATGAATGTAAATGAGTATAGTTTTAGAATATAGTTGTTTAATTGACATGATGTTAAGATTGGTGAAGATTTCGTCAGTGCTAGTTCTTTCAGGAACTTTCAGTATAATTTTCATGATGGTTTTTTGAGTTTTAATTAGTGGATTTAGTATATTTTTATTTGCACTGCCCCATCCGATAATACCGTATTCTAACAGTGATTGGCAGAGAGCCATGTAGATTTTGATTAAGTCTTTTTTTAATAGAGATATGAATAGAGTGAAGAACTGAACAAGGTCCAGTGGACATACTTTAACGGCCCGTTCATTTACATGTTCTTAAAATGGCTATCCTTTCCATAAGGCGTGATACAAGTTTGTTTGTCAATTTAATATTGTATAGGTAGGTATTATACAAAAAGTACCGATATCAACTTGATCCCAAAATTCACAAAAGCGCATAAAAGTCTTAGCGAATTTTATATAGCGGTAGGACCTACTGTATATTATAGCAGATGACTTAAGATTACAGGAATTCAAATACTTTTTTATGGCGTTGAGATTTCAGTTTTTTTATAGCGCCGAACAAAGGAAAGATGAGATCACGGTTCGAAAATCGAACGTGCCTTTTTTATAGACCGATGAACGAATCAAATGGATACATATTAAGGTTCGTTCGTCTGACGTATTATTAATTACAATGCCTTTATAAAAAAATAATCTTTATGTATCGATTAGAATGAGGATTTAATCTTTATTATTTGTCAACTTTGATGTGTTCAAACAAAAACTGAAGCAATAAAGTAAATACGGAGGCAATTGAAATCTAGATAAACCACACAACGTTAAATGCAACGTAGGTTATAATCTACGTGTTCATACATGGCGTTTATTAAATTATTTTATTAAAATAAACTTTTCGCTTTTTTTATTTATTTTTATTTTTTTTTATAATATAATATTGATTACATTTTATGATTTTGACTGTCCAACTAGGAAGGATTCCCGTTTCAGGACAGTCAAATTTACAAGTTTCAAGTTATCCTAGACGAATACAGGATTTAAGACTAGCTAAAATAAGTATGTTAAAACGAATATACATAAAAAGATACATAAAAAAGTTACATAAAAAAGATACATAGAGGCGTTCGTGATTTCAAATTACATTTTTTTAGTATCATTTCGGAATCAGTCCTGCTTAAAAACATAAAAACGATTTATTTCCTTGCTTCGGTAATACAAATATGAATAAATGGTTGTGTCCGCATAAAAACTTTATTCTTTTAAGAAAAGTATACAAATACAATACTGTATCGGTGATTCAATCTAATATAGTATTTGTTTGCCTTTCTTGAAAGAAATTGTTTATTCATAATTCAAACAAATGATAAAGCACATACCTATAAATTAGTACATTTTAATGATTTTTTCTTGGTAATTCCTTATTCTGGTGTATTGAATTTTTTTCAATACTTCGTCTCATTTGTCTTCCATCCTCATCTCCAAAAATGAGTATTTTAGATTTGTTTTCCTGCGGCGGCATTACAAGATCTGCTAGTTGATGTCAAGAAATGTTATTTTCCACTACGGGAAGATTTGTTTCGGCTCCATAAGTCAAGAGCGATTGATTACCGTTTAAAGGTGTTAAATTTGTTAAGGAATTCTCCACTTTTTTTGTTACATGCTTAAGTTCATTAATGTTTTTATCTATGTTTGTAATTTGACTTTTAATTTAATGTTGAAAATTTTCGAGTAGTGACATCTCTTGGAAGCTTTTGAAGTTTTTGTTTAATTGGTTAATTATTGAATTAATTTTATCGTTATCGTCCGGTGTATATTGTAGGGTTTCGTTCACAGATGTCTCCGTCAGCTCATCTTCATTCTGTTGTGAGGTTTCGTTCACAGATGTCTCCGTCAGCTCATCTTCATTCTGTTGTGAGGTTTCGTTCACAGATGTCTCCGTCAGCTCCTCTTCATTCTGTTGTGAGGTTTAGTTCACAGATGTCTCCGTCAGCTCATCTTCATTCTATTGTGAGGTTTCGTTCACAGATGTCTCTGTCAGCTCATTTGTTTGTTGAGAAGTTTTATTAGTTTCTTTGCAAGATGGGCACTTGAAACTTTGTTTGTAGTTTTTATTCATCTTGCGAAAATTATTTCAGTTATATGACAAAAAAATAAATGAAAATTGTGCTTACATGTCTTGCAGTAAAATTTTCGTTGTCATGTATTTGGTTCTTGCATGATTTGCATTCCATCATTGCGGATGATTTGCACAGTGTTTTTGGTGTAGATTCTTTACATGCACTTCATAAACCCTACAATTATAATATCCCGTGATATTCACGGGTCTTCGCTAGTTCTTCCTAATCTATACCAATGCGTTTAGGTCAAAAATTCCATTACCGAACCACAACAATTATTATTCGAAACTTCAATCTGCATTTGTGGTTGGTTTGTTGGTGATGCTCATATGTATAAGAACTATGCTCTAGAAAATTGACATTACCGTTAACTTATCGTCTTGTTATTCCGTCACTATCTCGTCCTGTTCGTCTCAGTGGATCATAAGATCGATCAGCAGGATGTCGAATGTCGATACAACGGTGTTTTGACAGCAAACAGAAGTGTTGATAGCATCGACAATTGATATTTTAAACATACCTACATATTTATCATAACACAACATCTGTGTCATGTCTCTATGCTAATTTTTTGTGATAAATTTAACAACGGTCTTCTCGATGATTCTATTTAGAAAAATGTCAATAAATAATTGATCGGAATGTGATGGACCACTGATATTATAATTAGGAACAAGTTTACCCAGATGGTATCAATTGATTATAATAAATATAAATAAACATTAAAACCTGTAAAACACCATACTCGCATCTAGGATATGAACCCAAGACCTCAGCCTTGCCGGGACTTTGCTCTATCACTAAGCTAATCCGACCCTAACTCCTTCGGTCATACTTAACTGTAATATATTTTGAATAAGAACTACCAACATCTGGCTGCTATCTTTATGTTTGATTGCAAGATTCTTCCCGAATTGATGCAATCTAGATTGTGTCTTGGATAGATGTATCCATTTTTATTTTAATGCGCGATAGCTATAGGGTTTTCCAATAAGAGGTGTTATTTTGAATAGCCCGCTGTTTCGGTAGATGTTACTTTTGAAGCTGTCATTTTTAATTTATATACGTAATAAAATAAATGAAGTGATGAGAAAGTGATAAGAGATAAGAAGTGATGTGTAGTTTGTGGCAAATGTGTGTTTATGTATATAAAATAAATATATATATAATTTAATTTATATACATAATAAAATAACACCTCTTATTGGAAAACCCTGTATTTACTTCTAGAAGTCCAGGCGACCGAATCTTTTTCAGATTTTTCTGTTTCAAAATTTCGTTTGAGAGTCGCTGATATTTTTGTCTTTAATTATTAAGCCCCCGCAAACAAAATTTCTACAGATTTATAACAAGCTTCTTGTTAACCCTTTCAGTTTTTAAGTTAAAAAATAGTTATTTTTGAAGATAATATCTATACATATTCTGTCATGCCGAAACGTTAATTATATGAAATTCCCTTATAGAAAAAAATTGCAAAGTAAGCTCCGAAAATTATTAAAAACACGGTTTGTTCTGTTATTTAATATGTTATGGGTAAGAGAAAATTCACGCATTTGTCGAGAGATTTTTGCTCTATTTCAAACGAGTATTGTTTTAATATATTTTCACCATTTCCACTTAATTATAATCGTTTTTTTTTTAATATTAGCGCGGTCCCTCTAACATTCGTATTCACATATCTCCCATTCAAGAAAAAAATAGAAATTAGAAGTTCGAAGATTCCCAACGAAATAGTTTAGAGAAATATGAACCTACATAACATTATCATGGAAGGAATTACAAAAATCGGGCGGTTCGTTTGACAGATTCCTTATCAACAAACGGTTTGCAATACTTTTTGTCGTTTTCTTGCAAATAATACAGCAACCTTGAGTTAATATGCGTAAGGTTTCAAGAGCAAATGTGAATATCCTGGAAGACCTAGCAGTGGTGAGATGGAGATCAAATCTTCAGTGAACTTCATCCTGCGGTTATCTTTGTGTAGACCTCAATTATCCAGTATATCATCTATGGCTTCGTCCTGCTTTGCGGTTTATCCGTAAAACCTGTGTACCTCATCTGGAATCTGTGTAATTTTATTCCGTCTAAAAATCTACACCAGCGATTATTCATTATTTGATATTTTCTAAAATGTATTAAAATGATGAGCTCTATTAATAGATTATTATCAAGCATACTAAAGCTGTTTTATAACGGAAAAAATGGTATCTGCCATAAAAACTTGCATAAATTTTATTAATAAAATAATTTTGCAAAAAACTTTGACATCAATTGACGGGGCTATTATAACCATTTCAATAACCAGCACTTAAAAAACGTGATCAGAAAATCATTTGACTCTCTCGCAATGATTTTGTGGTACTTTAAAATGTATTGTATTCTGAGGTAATATTTTGACTGCTATATCAAATAACGGTAATTTTTTTAAATATTCCTTGTACGTATATTACGAACAAATAAGTTATACATATAAGCAATACCATGTACGATGCAAAGATACAATTATACAAAGATTTACAAAATTTAAAAGGAAATTATTTGCAGGTACACTGAGAAAAAGAGAATTGCTTATTTATTAAAAATGTTTTCAAATTATTGGGAATCCGGTTAAAAACGAGACTGCAGTCCACTTTTTGATAAACTTTGATAAGCGATTGTCTTAATTTCTAAATAGTATAAAACAAAATCGCTATCCGCGTCTGTTTGTGGGCTTAGTTCTTCTAAACTACGCAAAGGATGTTGATGGTTTTCACTATTTTATCATCATTTAAAAACTTTCTTCCGGAAGGTTTATATATACAGGGTGTATCGGCAAGTACCCGACAAACTTTAACCAGCTATTCCTCAGCACATTTGGAGTAAAAAATGTTATGGGCGCTTTGCTGTCCGGTAACATTTTTTTTCATTTAAAAACAAAAAATAAAAAAAAATCCACACTCCGTCACTGTCATTTGTATTGTATCTCGTGTTCAACGGCTGTTATTAGCAAGTGTGTCAAAAAGTGTCCTCGCTCTTTCGTACACACTAAATAATAATAGCTAAAAATGAGACGAATGGTGCCGTGCCATTTCGTTGTGATTGTAAAAGCGCGCCAACGTAGGTACCTACGTACATTATTCAACGAAACTCGAACAAAATATTGCCAGACGGGTTTTCAAACTTTGACAAAGGATAAAACATTGGTGACATGTGGTGAAAATATGAATAATAAATTTTTTATTAAAAAAAAATGTTACCGGACAGCAAAGTGCCCATAACATTTTTTACTCCAAATGTGCTAAGGAATAGCTGGTTAAAGTTTGTCGGGTACGTGCCGATACACCCTGTATATAAAGTGGAGAAAAGTCGATGTTTTATAATCAAGTCGTACATTTTCGGGCACTTAACGTTTCTAGCGCTGGCTAAACCTTATGAGATGCATCAATATACTGTACTACGGAATTGTATATCTTAAAAAGGCCCTCAAAAAAGTCCGCGATGGTTTATGTCTATCTTCCAAAGATAACGCCGGGTATACGTCAGCTAGTAATATATAATGACGAATCGACAATTCATTGGTATTTTGGTATATCAGAAAACCTATCAATTCACTCGTTTAGGGCACAGACATAGGAATTAATAGACGAGAAGATAATGGCGAGGGGTAAAATCAACTGTTGAAGAACGAAGGGGGTGAAGCTGACTGTGATTCGTCAATAAATCAATCTGACACTAAATAGGCATCTCGCATTATAATATCACCATTTACTTCTTAAAAGTAAAATCTGCTTTTGAATGAATAGACATTTTTACATGGGAGCGCAAATTACTCGCCACGTTATGAACTAATTTGCGAAGTCCAAATTCGGCAAAGTAAGGCAGATTCTATTTTCAGAGTCGTAGTTAGTTTCAGAGTATTTAGTTAGACACTTTTATAAATGTTCATAATTTACTTCCCAGCAACCAACCAGCTTTGTGTTTCGCGTCCAGACGTTTCTCGATGTGATAGTATATTATGTTTCTACAACTGATCCATATTATACGATGTGAATATGCTTAAAATAAAGTAAAATAATGCTTATATATGGAATGTAATACGACAATTGGGTTTATTCTCTTTTTCACATCTATTTTTACAAGTTTTCATAGCACAAGTCAACATTTTGCCGTGTTATTTCGTAAAATGAACCGATGATGCCTCGACCATAGTTCGCACAAGAATGATGACGTCACGTTTTCAAATTTCACTTGAGGCCATACGCGAGCACAGCCGGCTCCAATGGAACCGGTATGGGGAGTGGGGATAATACGCTTTTAATCACTTAGGGCAGGTCTACTAATATTCACATGTCTATGGTTTAGGGCTTGCAGTCCCGTTTTAACCGGATAACAAATAATTAAAAGAGATTATTGATAAATTAGCAATTAACAGTTAAGTTTCTCCGTGAATTGATGGAAATCGGGTCAATGAGGCGATGCTCATTCAATAAATATGATTTCTTTTTTTGGATCTCTCACTGATGCAACATATTTTTTTAAGGCGGAGAACTACACAATAATGAAAAATCTTTTTTTTTGTTTAAAAATTTGAGCGCTCTGAAATATTTTAGATAATACAATCAAATACTGCGAGAAGAACACATTTTGGCATTTGTTAAAAAGTATAAGGCCTGTAAAACTGCTTTAAAGTTCTAAATTTCCTTTTTACGAACGCTTTTCGGTTACGGTTTTAATGCATAATGTGGCAGATTTATTTATTTAGAAAATGATAATAAAACACTTAAAAATTTATGCATGAACTTCGCAGAGTAAAATAAAACACTTTTTGGAGATGTTTGATGATGTTCTTTTCCTAAGGCGAAGCTTAATGCTAAATCACTATTTTAATTATTATTTATAACGATTGGTGTGCATTATGAATACCAAAAAATATGCTTTAGATAAATTGAAGGTTTTCCTATCGTTTGGCTTGAGTACAATAAATTAAAAATTTAAATTGCTCAAAAAAAATATAAATGTAAACTACAAAATTTTTTTTTTCAATAGAAATGTATGAACGCGTAAAGGAAACAACTTAAAAAAATACACTACACAATAAATGCAGCTAAGATTATCTGTGACAGTTCATTGGATTATTATTTATATTTAAAAAATAAATAAATAACCAGTTTTGTGCTTGAAATCGAACGTTTCTAAACACCGTTTGTCAAGCGATTTTAATGCCTATTACCAACAATATAAGGTATACCAAGAATATACACACTTTTGGCTTGAAGCTTCCTCTTAAATACATCAAAACCGGCGGCTGGTGAAGGCGACACAGGCTCGACGCTAACATTTTAATTATTTCTGATGAACGTATTACTAAAATCAGAGGGATCCCTACAGATGTAAGTAATTTATATTTGAGATTAATAAAACAGGAAGTTACCATGCAACTCTAAAATTAGCGGGAAGCACCAGATTTTATTTTTCTAGGCGATGAATTAGTAACTCTTCGAGGGATCCCTTTAGAAACGTTTTAGTAATACGTTCATCAGAAATAATAAAAAAAAGTCCCACGGAAAGATCAATGTTCTAGGTCTGCTACGGCAAAGTCGACTGTAGGTCCGTTCATTACGCCGGGCTGCTCGCTGAATATGGTTTTACACGACTTCTTCACTTACGTCGTTAAGATTCTGGTTTTATTTTAGGGTATTGTCTCGTCTTAAGCGGGAATTTAAACCTTATCGCCATCTACATATGGAGTGTTATTGTTAGCGGCCCGATTCCAAATGTTAAGCGACGTGGGTGGAAATTTTGTGCAGAAGCAAAGTACTTAGTACTCCTCCCCACAAGGAGAACCATTGGCAGGTTTGTCCCACAGGCAAGAAGATAGAATAATTTATTATGACGCTATCTAAGATTGTTATCAGGAATATTGAGAAAATCCCAAATGAGCACACCTAATCGGAAAGCTTTATGAGACGTTCGAAACTGGTAAGCTTTTATGTACCGAATTTCTTTAAAAAATCTACCATATTAATTAACAATTTTCATTAATTTGTCAAAAAATAAATCAAGACGTCATTTTAATTTGTTCTATACTTGTTCGAATAAGAGTGTTGAAACTAATGCGAAACCGGGTAATAACAGGCACTTTGCACTCCCTATTTAAAAACCTTTGAACTGTGAGCTATGGTGTCATGAAATGGTCGTAAGTGTAATAATAAAAAAATGTTGACATCGGGCAGGAAATATGTTTGTATATATGTGAAAATTTCAGAAGAGCTAAAAATAATTCTACAAAAACAGGTTCATCGCCCGTGTCGCATGTCGTCTCAAATTTGACTTTTGTGTTATTCGAGTACATAATAATACTATTTACCGTAGCGTTTAGAGTCGGCCAGAGATTCTTGTGTCTAATACGTACTATTTATATAGTATGATGTTATAAATATATACTTAGGTAGATAGGTATATATTGTAATGATGTGACTGCCAGCCGCGGTGACCCTATGCAGGAATGTCGTCGACCTTGGAGTCGAGAAGCCTGTGAAGCCTGTGTTAACCCTTTACGTGACACGTCTGAAATCTAGTCGGCAGCCAATGGGTTAAGAAACCAATTAGTAACTTATACTAAACATAATGTAATTAGTTTGGCGGAGGATAGACAACAATGTTCTGATTATGAGATGAGCAAATGTTTAAACGATGATGCGTCGTTTAAACATTAGCTAAAAAAATTGCTAAAAACATTCAAGTCAGTACTTGCTGTGTCTATAACTCTACCTATATTCTGGTGTTATAGGTGGTCCTTTCGTAACCAAATACGGAATTCCCGTAAATCTTGACGTTCTAACTAGAGTACCAGTATTTTATTTTAATAAAATGTCGTTTGGATAGTTAAAATAATTTTAGAATTTCAAATTTATCAAAGCCCGCCAAAACAATGGAATTCTGGCGGGTTATGTGACGTCATATCTTTTTAAATCGGTTTTGTCTGTTCTTTATGTAAGGCCATTTCCACACGGGTTGTTATATTTTGATAATAAAAATTTCCCTCAGAGACTGTCATCTTTGGGGGTGTTGTGTGGAGGGTCTTTTTGAGAGGAAGGTGTACAGAAGCCGGCAAATCTTTCTACAGCCGAGCTGTATAACTCAAGTACGAGTCGTTCGGTTAACTTGTGACAAAAAATTTCGACCGTATAAAAATGTTGGGCGCGCGTTTGGAGTGTTTCGCGATTAATCAATAACGCTAGTTCCTCGGATCATCTTCCTTCGAAATACCGGCAAATGAATAGAACAAGGACAGCATTCCCACCTGCGCGTCATAATATGTCCTTTCCACACGTGTCAATTTATAAAATAATTAATCATAGAAACGATTCCTTTTCACATCTTGCGGACTCTGCGTTTTTCAGGGTTGTTGCACTTTTCGCTTCTTTTACGGTTATTCAAAATGTCAGTATACACATATACATTTTTATTCTTCGTTTACCAAAGTAGTGTATTTTTATTAATATTTCATTGACAGGGACCGGACGGTTAGAATTATTATTGAACTACATCAACCGGAACGGCTTTCCGGCATGCTCCGGTTGAATCAGAGAATCATTCTTTACATTTCAGAATACCTGCTCGGTTGAAAGATTGCCTCACTCTTTGCGTTAGAATACTAGATTCTTTAGCCTACGTACCGACATAATTATTTATGAGGTGTCTACCATTGATAGCCATGATGCCATTGTATTTTTTGTTCATAATCTCTTTAATTGACGTTGTTAGTCATTGTCGTTACTTTTTGTGTGTTTTTGCATTCACTATTTTTTATTTTTGTTTTGTTTCATATTATAGTTTTTTCTTACACCTGCTTGGCCGAACATAGTTATAGAATATCTTGTATGGATGAATAGATGATACATATTAACGAAAATCACATTATAAGTTCAAGATTTTTGTAGCACGCATCAATGGGCATAAATAAAATAAAATTTAAAAAAATCAGTAAGTGCCTATTTACTTTTGTAAAAAAAATATCAAATTTAATTTCACGTCGAGGCCTGCGTGTAAAAATGCAAAGTAACGGTTAGGCATGATAAAATTACGCTCTAAAAGAATGAAAACTAAAAACGTCTAGTGGCAACAAATCGAAACATAAAGATGGGTAAAATTGTATATAGCCTTACTATTAAAAAAACACTTCACGACCGTTAAACGGTGTTTTAATTGCACATTGAGGTAAAGACGGTAAAATTTAGAAAAATTCAGGTTATTTCAACATTATTTTTTTATTGACTCTTACTGCGTGAATTTAACAAGAATTCCATGAAAGTGATGTAATTTAATATCATAAGTTTGTTTATTGAACACCTTTAGTTCTTTTACAATTAGAATAATACATAATACAGACATAATAATGCAGAAATCTAATATGTAAACATTTTGAAAAAGAGCAATCACTTTGTGGTTTGACATATTATTAAATAAAAATAAAACGCTTTGTTTAAAAACCACGAATTAATTTAAATTTTATTAAGACCGACCGGTTTCGCTTCGTGGAAACATCTTCAGGATTAGTTAAATTCTGAACCCTGAAGATGCTTCTACGAAGCGAAACCGGTCGTTCTTAATAAAATTTAAATATTTAACAGTGTTTTATTTTTATTTAATAATATGTAAGTACTTATAAGAAATATAATAAGTTGCTTTATGTATGTGTACGTAAATATAAATCGCTAACAATTAATCTATTTTTTTTGTTACCCCTGGGAATTATTATAATATTTTTTTTATTGCTACGAGATAAAAATGATGTGACAGTTTTCTAGCAGATTCTCCAGATAAAAGGAATTTGTTTTCAAAAATTCGTAACAATTTTTCTGCTTTTCGAGTACCTATATTTATGTGTTTCTTTCGTGTTTGAAATTAAAATAAACCAATTTATAAATATCTCTAATTACTATAAAATAAACTCGCTATCCTCGTCTGTCTGTTTGTCCGCTTAATTCTTCTAAACTACACAACGGATTTTGATAGAGTGTTCACTTTCATTTAGAGAATTTCTTCCGGAAAGTTAAAAAAATAATAAACATAAAGCACATTTAATACGAGTACCTTCGAAATAACCCGAAATTTGATGAGAAATATAAGTTTATTCAACTAATTAAACTACCCTCCGCTGTATGAAAAATGTATCCAACTTTTTAGGGCTGCTAAAAATCAGTTTAAACAATTTATGTTTATTAATTAGGTACCAATGTTTATCATAGAAATACTAAGGACGGGTTGTTTCGGAGAATCTGAACAATTCATCAAATTTCAACGTTCATTTTCGGGTTCTGTGAAAGACTTATTCAAGTTCTGTTTTTATTTCAGTTTTGTCAAGCAACTAGCCTACAATGATATAAAAACAGAACTTGAATAAGTCTTTCACAGAACCCGAAAATGAACGTTGAAATTTGACGAATTGTTCAAATTCTCCGAAACAACCCGTCCTTAGTCTGTGAAAATCCTTCTGTCAGAAAATTTAAGCATTTTCATATCAGTTAAAAGAGTGTTGTAGTTTGCCAAATTTGCTGGAATATTCATTTTAAAACATAAAAAAGTAAGAATTTATTTTATACTAGCTGTACCCCGCCACGCGTTCCTGTAACTCAGTCTGTCTGTGCAGATAGATAAACAATAGCGCGTGTTGCTTTTACGTCAAACAGATGACGCTGTTTAAAAAAATGTTTGCCCAACAGATGGCGCTGTTTTTAAAAAAATAAATTTTATACTACTGATATATAACCGTTTCTTTATTAGCTTTAAAAAAAATTTAAAACACCATTATTACCTTAGGTACGGTGTAGGTCCTGTAATTAGGTGAATTACGATGAGAGCATATAAATAAATGTAACCATAAACGTTGAATGAATACAAGAGCATAAATCATAACTACATATACAGGGTGTATCGGCACGTACCCAACAAACTTTAACCAGCTATTCCTTAGCATATTTGGAGTAAAAAATCTTATGTGCACTTTGCTGTCTGGTAACGTTTTTTTTTAATAAAAAAATATTATTCATATTTTCACCACATGTCACCACTGTTTTATCCTTTGTCAAAGTTTGAAAACCCATCTGGCAATATTTTATTCGAATTCCGTTGAATAATGCACGTGTGTACCTATATTGGCGCACTTTTACAATCACAACGAAATGGCACGGCACCATTCGTCTCATTATTAACTATTATTATTTAGTGTGTGCGAAAGAGCGAAGACGCTTTTCGACATACTTGCTTATAACAACTGTTGAACCCGAAAAGCAATGCCAATGACAGTGATGTAGTGTGGAAATTTTTATTTTTTTTGTTTTTAATTGAAAAAAAAATGCTACCGGACAGAAAAGTGCCCATAACATTTTTTACTCCAAATGTGCTAAGGAATAGCTGGTTAAAGTTTGTCGGGTTAGTGCCGATACACCCTGTATAATAGGTATGTTGTAAGTCCTACAGTTAGGTAAATTACGTCCAATGAGAGCATACACTATTAAATGACACCATAACCTCCCTTGGCGATGCAGCGCCTCGCAGATCTTCGCAGAGGGAAGGGAGCATGGGTTCGCTGATTTGATGTCCCAGTGTAACCGGGACGAGTCAGCGCTACCAGAGATCGGAAATGCACTCGTCCAGGCTGTCGCCCAGTGGCACAGTGTTAAATATGTCACAATTTATTTATAATTTAATATCTTCATTTATATTATTATGTTTTATATGGTAGACAGAGCACTTGCACTCACCGTTCTGTTCAGTTGAAATGAACAAACATCTGTCTAATAGTATTATCATCTCAATGAATGTACAGTTTATGATTGTTGTAAACGGAGGTGGCACCCTCTGTTATTTTATAAAAAAAACCATTGAAGTTTTCAAATAGTATCCCCGATGAGAAAATGTTAAAAAGAAAAATTACATAACTTGGAATTTCTCAGTTTCAAAAACTTTTACACAATGCTTTTTATCTGCTAGTTAATTTTATTATTATTAATGAAAGTAAGCTAAAATTTTGCACTAAATGATAAACATGTCTTACGAGCACGTAGGTAGGTACAACGATACCTGAAGTTAGGTAAATTGTCCAATGAGAGCATAAATGCAACCACAAAGCTATATATTGAAGACAAACACAACTTCACAAGTAAAGTTACATGAAATATTATTGAATATACAGGGTGTATCGGCACTAACCCGACAAACTTTAACCAGCTATTCCTTAGCACATTTGTAGTAAAAAATGTTATGGGCACTTTGCTGTCCGGTAGCATTTTTTTTTCAATTAAAAACAAAAAAAAAAAAATTTCCACACTACATCACTGTCATTGGCTTTGCGTTTCGTGTTCAACAGCTGTTATAAACAAGTATGTCAAAAAGCGTCTTCGCTCTTTCGCACACACTAAATAATAATAGTTAAAAATGAGACGAATGGTGCCGTGCCATTTCGTTGTGATTGTAAAAGTGCGCCAATATAGGTACACACGTGCATTATTCAACGGAATTCGAATAAAATATTTGCCAGATGGGTTTTCAAACTTTGACAAAGGATAAAACAGTGGTGACATGTGGTGAAAATCAGAATAGTAAATTTTTTATTAAAAAAAAACGTTACCGGACAGCAAAGTGCACATAAGATTTTTTACTCCAAATATGCTAAGGAATAGCTGGTTAAAGTTTGTCGGGTACGTGCCGATACACCCTGTATAAAAGAAATACTTAAAACTAAAATATAGTTCTACAAATTATACTTGAAAACAATAAATAAATCAAGTAAAATTGTTTGTGTGTTTTTTAATTCATATTTATAACATTACGGTACTAGGAAACGCCAAATGCTTAGGTAAACATTGAATGTGACCTTAACATAATTAAATATTGTTTATCTGAACCAAATAAATCTAGTTTAAATTTATTCTATTTAGGTAAGTACCAAACAATGGCTTACTAAAAACGGGTACTCTCCATTTTTTCAATGCAGTTTTTTCGTCTAAATAATTAACGGTTCCATTTGCAGAAGTTGTAAAAGTAATTATAGGTTAAATTTTGCTTAATTTATGCAAAATTTAGCAAAAGCGAAGGCTGCAAGAACAATAGATGAATTGTTGAACTCAGAATGCGAAACGAATGGGCATAGGATGTGTTATTGTTAAAGTTATCGGTAATTATTGCATGTATATATTTACATAGATTAGCAAAGTAATTTGTTCGTAATTGTTTGATCTCTGTAGACAACATAGGTAACCTAAAACCACAAGGAATGACAGGTTCTTTATGTTAGTCTTTATCCTTGCTTCATAATATAATATAATATTAATTCACGATAAATTAAAACGTTATAAAATAATTTAATGAAGGTGATTAAAATAACTTCGTACGATGTAAATTTTACATAAAATAATAATGATGTAGTTTTATATAGGACATGATTTTCTTGGTATTCGCTCATTTTACCGGTTTATATTCTTGTAGTGACATAGTGACGCCCCTCTCATCAGCAGTCGTGGCCGAGTGGTTAAGGCGTCTGACTCGAAATCAGATTCCCTCTGGGAGCGTAGGTTCGAATCCTACCGGCTGCGCATCTTTTTGCCTTTTTTACTTTTTTTATCAAATTTATTTTACTATGAAGCTTTAAAAGTGTTATTGGAAATAAAAATAAATATACTTATTAAAGGTTGTCATATTATGTTTGAATATACGATATTTATTTATTTAATATCAACCGTATAAATATACCACAATAAATCATATACAATGACACCAGAAAGTAATTATCACGCATGTTTAAAAAAAATTGTATCTTACAGTTTACTTTTAACGATTTTGTAACTCATTTAAAAATTATGCCATACATATTAAAAAATCATTCATTTTACTCAAAATCCAAAGAATAAACCAGATTACCTGTTTTGTCTTCAGTGGCAAAACCTCAAGAACGGTGAGCTATGCTGTCATGAAATTTCAACGGATTTATCTTTCTTAAATTTTTAGGACAACGCAGCTATTTTCAGCTGGCAATGCAATTTCCACAATTAGCTACGGAGCCTCTGCTTCTTCACAGAAATTGATTGCTGATTGAAAGTTCATAGATAATAGAAATAAAGAAAATTGGCCAGGAACCATTGATGAATTGTTTATTACTTTGTCTTTATTTACTTTATTTGTAATGTTTCTATCTATTATATCTATGAATAAGATAAAACTCAAGTCGCGTCATGAAATTTTGATGGTACTAGGTTATTGATGGTGATAGTTTAGTATAAGATATAATTATAGTTTATGGTGTATAATTTATAAAAGAAACTCCAACTTCCTCCGATATGTGCATGTGAAATTTAACACATGCAGATAATAAACGTACCAATGACCCGAAATTAACCCACTATCGGGAATCAATCAATTGAATGAATCATTTATGTCCTTAACCACAGTAAGGGGTTAAATCAGTGATGCAAAACCTTTAAAAAAGGAGTTAATTTCACACCAGAGACAACGTTGGGATAGCTGTTTCGTTGATATTTAAAGAAAAGAGGGATCGAATTTGGCTTTTGAAGATTTTGAGTACAAGAATGTATCGTAAAAAGTACCTGTTCTAATTTAAAAGTTTATATACGAATGTTGGGCACGCGTTTGGCGTGTCTCCCAGCTGTGCATTGATACAAAGGAGTTCACAAACGTTAGTTCTATGAGCACCTTCCATAGGAATACCGTTAGAAAAAGGACAGCATTTCCATCCGACTTATGTGTTCTAAATACAGTAATCCATCAGTTTACATAGATAGGGTAATCAGTCAAACTGTCTGCCCGATTCTGCGTGAGAGTCAAGATTAAAAAAAATATTTAGGGGCTCCAGACCAGAGGTGGCTGCCAAACTCAAAGGTGGAAGCTTAGTCGCTCACTTGTGATATGGAGCCCCAAATTTTTTTAAAAACCTTTGACTCTGTGCAGAAACGGGCTACGGATTGCAATATTTAGATCACAGTCGTCAGGTTAAAATGTTATCCTTGTTTTACCGGAATTTCAACGGAAGATGCTTCAAGGAACTAGCGTCATTGATCCCTTCGGAACCGGTGAATAGTCGGGTAATACGAACGATGCATGCCCAATATTTGTACACCGTTGAAATTTTTTCATAATAATAATAATAATATTTGGATGATTTATATAGCGCTGTTTTTGTGCAAAATTACCTCAAGGGCGCTGGACAAATATATAATACACTTTTAAAATGATTTACTAACTATATATGGAGATAATATACAGTATCATACTTACCTGGTAGGTCACTTGAGATTAACATTAACTAATTGTTTATTACCAAAATTTAGGACATAATTGGAAAATTGGATATAACTGGACTTTCTCTCAGGAATGGTATATTTAATTTAAGGATATGACAGCTTAAAAATGTAAGTTTTTAGTTCAGACTTGAATTCTGTTGGACTTGTTATAGATCTTAGTTCCGGAGGGAGTTTATTCCAAGCCTTCGGCCCAGATACTCCGAAAGCGCGATCACCAAACTTAGTATTTGTCTTGCGCTTAGGTTTCATCAGTCTGCCTACAGCTGATGATATTGCTGATCTAAGATTTGACTACCTCAGACCATCGCATATGAGAAAGTGTCGTTTCTTCGACTCGTTCTTGAGTTCAACAGCTCGTACGTGGAAGGATTTGCCGGCTTCTGTGTTACAAGTTAATTATTTTATAGTACGCCTTGAAAAACAGCATTTTTTGTTCTTGAGTAATTCCTTCGGTGGACGCAAACTTTTAGATACACAATGATGTAGAACTCGGCTATCAGAGGATTGAATGAATTACTCGGGCAGTAATACAATATTAAATTGAGCCACGGGTTGTTCATCGCTGAAGTATATTACAGAAAACTCTAATAGCTGTGGGGCGACTTGGTGTCTAGGCGATAGCTGCAAATTTAATGGTTTTGCGTGTCCATTTTTAATGCAGTCAATATGGAACCAAAGGGGTGAATTTATAAATAGAATAGGAAATAGTAAATGTACCGCACACGAATACAAAAGCTTTTCTTCTATACTCTATTCCTAATATGTATATGTACCTACTCTTAACTTGTACATATTTTAAATTCAGACATTTTCTGATTTCAAGTGCTCCTCAGTTATCAAACTGTTTGCCTTTGTTATATAGCTAGCGCAGATCCGTGCAAAATCACGGGATAGTCTTAGAGGCGCTATTGCGTATGAATATCTCGTTGAAAAGTGTTCCACTGTTATCACGCGAGTAGTTGTTTTGCGGTTGTTCGGCGTTATGGATAAAATTTGACTATTTGTAGCTAAAAAGGAGGAACCTGTTTTTTCGCTTCGTGTCTCATCTAAATGGAATCGTTTCAATTCTCGACAAATAAGTTCCAAATTTGAAAATGGCAATTAAAATAATTTTCTGTTAAAAATATTATAGGTAGGTATCGACTTTATCGCTTAGTCTCTAAACAAATAATTAATTTTAAAAAATGAAGCTAAAATTCAAAGCAAATGTTCTCAAGTTCATTGAAATGGAGTTACAGACGGAGGCACAACCGAAATTAGTATTTTTAATAACAATAGGAAGGAAATCTGTAGAGTGAATCAAGTTTGTAATTATGGTGAACTAACTGATCCCCTGCGTTGTCAGCAATTTTTCTCTTATTTTGAAGGTCAAGTGTGCAAAATTTCAACAAGAAGTTTCAAAGGGGCGAGAAAAGCGGATTGGGTGGTTTTTAGAAATCTTAGACAGTGACCTTCCTATTTTTAAGGTGAAGGGTGCAAAATTTCATCAATCTCGAAAAAAACGTAGATTTGTATGAAAAAAAAAACAAAGCCGGGCCGCCCGCCACAGTCACTCTTTCTTATATAAATAGATATTACTATGTCTAATCCAGTGATTTTTTCCTCGTAATTTTTATTACGTCGGTAGGTAGTACAAAATAATTCAACTGCATTTGTTAAATAGTTTTAATCAAATGTAAAAATACTACTCTGAGATTGTATCTACCTACCTACACGCTGTAATTAACATAACATTCTTATCTGTAAAGTAATTCACATATTAACGATTGATAAGTACATACATGTGAATGAATTCATCCGTCATAATACAGTCACAGACAGACATTAACTTATTGCGCGCACCTCGCTGAAATCCTTGCGGATATGTGCGAACTACGACTTTAGCTTTTATACGATAATATTGGCCGACGTGTTATCAGACCGTGTGGCCTAATGGATAAGGCGTCGGACTTCGGATCCGAAGATTGCAGGTTCGAGTCCTGTCACGGTCGCATATTTTCTTTTTTTGGATTTTTCAATCAGGTTTTTACTAGGAATAAAAAGCTTCGTCCGTTTTTTACTTACCGAAATGTTCCGTGTTCAAAATATTAGGAGTAACCATGGACATGATGTTTGTCTTATGTCTATGAGATTAACCCTTGTTCTTTATAAGCACAAATTTTTGTTTTATTATATGTTGTTGAGCGTTAATAAATTGAAGCTAATAAAACAAAACTTTTCTTTGTTCCAGGGTCCATAAAGACGTCTCTTCTTGCAGGTTCAACGATAAACGTCACGTGGCATCTCGCATACGCACACAGAGTAAGTTCTTATTAAGTAAAACTGCCACGTAGCTCACCAGCCCGGCTAGCTCAGTCGGTAGAGCATGAGACTCTTAATCTCAGGGTCGTGGGTTCGAGCCCCACGTTGGGCGAATATTTTTTGCCTTTTTGTTTATTATTTTTTTATTTTATTTTTTTTTGTTCTAGGGAGGATTTAGTTTACAAATTTTGGACGAATTGGATCGTTCCGCTTTAGACATCACTCCATTTGTTGCCGGATCTAAATTCGTCAAGGATGACGTGACGTAAGTAAAAAAAGTAGCATTATTATTCTTCTTACTTTATCAATAAACAATTTAATATTTTTTTGAGTTACATCTTCAGTTTTTCTTGTACATTATAATCTTGTAAACCAACCTATTTTTAATTCAGTTAATTATTCATCCAATAATGTTTTATGTCAGTCTATCTTTGTTATATATTACAAAAAAAATCATCGGATGGTAATACAGTTAAATATTATTATCTATGATTGTTAGAAATTATACTGCACAAGAGTTCCCATTGAAGAGAGCCAAATGAATTTCAAAAGACTAAGAGGAAGGTTGGGATTATAAGATCTGGTCACCAAACATAGCTAAAGTCATTTCAAACAATGCTTCCATTCTTTATTTTATTTTTTTAAATTTATTAATCTTAAGTTAGCTCACATCTTTGTGTGTGCTAATAGTTTTATAAACATATAACATGTACATTGTTTGGCAAACATAATCTTTCTTTAAATATTTCAGTAAAGTCACAAAAAAGAAACATTAGTAATTGAGATAGACATATATTCTTAATTCATTTTTGAACTTATTAATATTTTCTATCAAAGCAATTTCCTTCGGGATTTTGTTATACACGGTGTCCGGAAACTCGTAGTACAAGCGGGAAACTGGAGAATCTATACCACATGGGGAACCCAAAAAAACATAAAGTTTTTTGATTTGAGCATTTTCAAAAAAAAAAAAAACCAAAAAAAAATATTTTTCGGCTATTTTAGGGTTAAAGTTTTTTCTGGTGTTTAGGGTTGAATATCAGATGTTTTAACCCTGCAGAGCAGAAATATTTTTTGATTACACCGGGTTAAATGAAGGGTGATTTCAAAATAATGCTTCAAATCCGAGTTTCTTCATTTGTTTTACTTTCAAATAGTTTTAATTAGTTGGGTACTTTGATCTTCAGTAATAATTTATAAGAATTTGATTAAAAAAAAAATAAAAATAAAAAATCAACTTCAAACTCGATTTACTCGATAACGAAAGCTCAAATAAAAAAAAAATATACTACAAAATCGACTCCAAATGTGATGTAGATTCACCAGTTTCCCGCTTGTACTACGAGTTTCCGGACACCCTGTAGAGTTGAACGGCCTGGTACATCAGAGATTTTTGGGTGCTTGTTTTTTTTCTTGTTGGCAATCTAATTTGCTTAGAATTTCTCGTTCCGTGTCCGTGTATCTCGTTATTGTAATTTATTTTTCTTTTCAGTTCCTTAGACATCATCCCTATGTTAATTTTATGTATAAAAATAAGTACATTCAAATACACAGTTTGCTTCACCGTCAAAAAATTCAGCTCCTTTAACATGTCTCTTATCCGTGTGTATATGTTGCGCTTAAGTATTATTCGCATTGCTTTATTTTGCAGTATTTGCATTTTTTTCATTTTCTCTTTATTGCAGAGAAAAAGAATACTTGAACAGTAATTAAAGTGTGGTGATATAATTGTATTGTATATTATCTGGCATGTTTCTTTATTTACTTTGTTTCTTTCTACCAAGAAATGATATTTTTTTTGCAATTTTTTTAATTGTATAGTCTGCATTTTTTGAGAAGTTCAATTTTGAGTCTATAATAACACCTAGATATTTAATTTCTTCCACTTTTTTTATGATTTCTCCATTTATAGAAACCTTTGGTTCCTCATGCGTATTTGTTCTGAATGGCGATCTTTTCTAAGGCGATACTGGAAGATCCTTTTACTTTAATTATATTACAATCTTGCCAGAATTTGAAAGCATGTAAGTTGTCTTATCGATATAATACAATACCTGCACCAAAAACATATTTTCTTTTTGAATACATACAATAAATACATAATTTTACACAACCCGGTCGCACATAACCCACTGGCGAAGTGAATCGATACTTTGATTGGGCACTTTTGCACATGGAAAAAATGCCGTATAGTAGAGAAGAAGATCCATGCGTGTGCCGCTCGCCGCCGGCCAAGTACCCATAAAGTACCTATCGTACCCGAAATCCAAGTCACCCGTCACCCGATCTTTGATCGGTACTTTCGTTTGGCATAGGAGAAACATAGGAAATCGGAAATTACAGCTTCTTTTAGATCAGGGATTTCAGGTATCTCTATTACGGGCTATTTCACTATGTCGGGCTAAATATCTGACTAGCTAGCCGTTGGCTGGCTTTAAAGATCAGAATAACTTCGTTATTCAACGGCGACCGTTTCACCATTGTTGCCGAGCTTCCGGATAGATAACACTCGAAATAGTCTGGCAACATAGCAAAATGTTTGCAGTTACCCCATCTACTGCCACGCCTGTCATGTTTAGATAGATTCGTGTCGAATTAATACATTGTTTCTTATTTTGAACACAATCAAATAATTCAGGATGGATCATACAAGCATTCAAATTCATTCGAGCTCTTAAAACTCGCGGCCTTCGCATCGCCGCCCTTTCACCTGCTTCTGTAAATCAAAAACCTCGGTATCCATAATAATTCGCAACAAAATTCGACTCACTTCTCCGCTGTCAAACTCGGAATGTTTTGACGTCATATTTGATTCGAGGAATAGCGCCTAACGTGAGGTTAGAGCACTGATTAGTCAAATCGAACTTTAACCCGAGCGTTAGCGTTATTCAGATATAGTGAAAACGAAAAAATGACTAATCCGCGGATTAGTGCTTAATCAGAACATAATCAGAGATAGTGAAATACCCCCTTAGTCTGCCGTGTGATTGATATTCGAGATGCCTGGTTTACAAAATTCATGCAACTATGGTCGCTTCCCACACTGACACCCAAAACGCTGACGGTCGAACCTTTTGTGAGCGCGTTACAATGATCAGGTAGATCACGAGCGACTCATGACTCGTAGTCGGCACAATAACAATATCCCTTGGAGAGTTATAAGGATGCAGTGGTGGCATCAACACCGTCAAGCCACCTTCCAACTAAACTCAACTAAAATCAACTAGGGTAAACCCTCCTTCAAGTATTTTATATGTGAAAGTCTTTTGCTAAGAGCTCAAGAACTGTTGAAGTAACATAATAACTTTTTATTTCAGCGCACAGTCATTCCAAGTGCGATTACCTTCGGACTTTACTTGTCAGAACTGTACCCTGCAGCTACAGAGGCAGGCAGATGAATGGGATAGCAACTACAGATTCTGGTCCTGTGCTGATGTAGACATTCTTACCAGTAAGTTCAATTATATTGTACTGTCCACGCTGTATCTGTATATTTGTATATTGCCCCAAATAAGTATAACACAGGGTAATTTCTGGTATGACATACATAATTCATGGGTGTAAATTTAACGATCTTTCGTTTTTTTTTATAAAACCTAAAAATATGGGATAAAAGGAAAAATATAGGTGGATTCATTTACAATAAGTAGTTTATATTGATTGTGTTTTATAACCCATATTTTTTGGGAATGTTACTTTTCAATGGTTTCAAAATGAATAAATAGTCTCGAAAGTAATGGTAAAGTAAAATTTTCATTTGTACAAAGTATTTTTAGAAATTAAAATTGTACAAATCATTTGTTTAAAGTAATATTTTCTGAGACATTTTTAATAATAAAACTGAAATTTATGCATACAATTTTATTTCGATGAAACCGTAGATGAAATTACCCAATCCTCAAATATTTCGTATTTATTAATACAATTTCAATATTTTGAATAAAATTTTCAACTAGAAAACACTTTTAGTAGTTATTTTTTATTTAATTATTGAAGACAATTTAGCGATTCCCAAACGAAAATTTGAAACGGAACAAGATACTTTTTTTGTTATTTGTTTTTGGGGTGTTATGCCGTGTTGCGCTAACTCCTTCTTTAGCCAACGTTTCGGACAATGCAGTGCTGTCCGAAACGTTGGCTAAAGAAGGAGTTAGTGCAACACGGTATAACACCCCAAAAACAAATAACAAAAATACTTTTGGCCGTGAAAATCTTAAATCATAGAACAAGAATCGGTCACATCTAGGACTTGATCCCAGGACCCTTGCCTTGCCGGGGCACCGCTCTACCAACTGAGCTAATGGGACCATATCTCCTTCGGTCATATTTGTATCATACTTCGAATAAGAACTACCTACATTGCCTTCATTTTCTCACTGCCCATTTTTATTGGCTGCTATGTTTATGTTTTTTATTTTATTTTTTTTTTTTATTGGTTTTCAAGCTACAATCCCGTTAAACTGTAATAAAGCAGTTTGTCAACATCAGGATGTTAACCCTTGGGACCTTCTAAGACCCAAACAGTCCCAAATGCCGTGCGCGCATTATACTCTCCTAAGACCATATTTGTCCCAGAACGACCGCACATTATTAAAATGCATATATCTCTCTTCCTCTCATCTAAAAATTAATTATTTCTCTTATGTCAGAAAGAGAACGAAATAGTGCTTGTTATTGTCTTTGAAAAAATGGAAACTTGTAGAAGGTTCGATCCGTGCAAATCAACAACGTCTCAAGGGTTAATGATCACTTACATACATACACACATACTATTATTACTATAACTATACAATTAACACACCTAAATTAATATAAACTATCTCTATTTAGTAACCATTGTTTCAGCATATATCTCATGATCGCAAGATTCAACTCAAACTAAATGAAATCTATTCAGTGTCTTAGATAAATATATCTTATTTTTATTTTAATGAGCGACATCTATTGACTTTTTTCTGCAAGTCTAGGATGAATATTTTATTTTTGGAATAACTTAATGAGTAAATATTGTCTTCAATAATTAAATATTACAATTTGAGGTTTTACTCATTAAGTTAATCCAAAAATAAGTTATTTTTTTCCCTGTTTTACGAATCTGTAAATATTCGTTTTTATCGTGTCTTGTATAGTTTTCGTTTTGTGACTTGAAGGGTTTTACCAAACCACAGTTGAATGGTGCCAATGTCCTGCATTGATGAGAAGAAAGTTCAGGAGCTCACCTGTGGAGTTACTTTGGAGAAACGGGAAACATGACTAAACACCTAATGATAACCCCATATTCGTAAAAAATTCTAAACATGCTACGAGTTATCTTTGAATTAAAATTTTTCTGTCTGAATGTAATCAAACAAAAAATGTAGCACTGCTTAAGTCGAGTGAGGTATCGTTTACTAAATGTTCATTGGTGCTGAATCGAATAAAACCACTGCTAAGTCGGCAGTATAAATATTTGGTGCGATAAGAAAGGTTTTTAGTAAAGAAACATGATTTAACTACATCAAAACTTTCTCTCTTTCCAGAAAAAGAGTACCGGGAGACGTGCAGCGGTCATGGGCGGTACATCCTGGCGCGCTGCAAGTGCGACCGCCTGTTCCACGGGCCCCGCTGCCAATACCACGAGGAGTGTCAGGAGAACTCGGACTGCGGGGACCACGGCGTTTGTGAAAACATTGAGGCCACGTCAGCACCCTCGCGCCAGTGCTACTGTAAGCCGGGATTCTTCGGGGCTGGATGCAAGAAGAGTAAGTTGACAGTTTAGATCAACAGCTAATCAAACAGCATTGCTTTAAATTTATTTATTGAACACCTTTTATGTTAAACACCTACAAATGAAAAAATAAAATTTCTCTTTGACTGCGGTATATGTATTTAATGCACATGTGTAGTGTTTTTCGGCATGTAATACTATAAATTAATGTGACAAAAAAACTAGACATAAGTGGAAGCGTTACATGTTAAAAAGTGGGTGTGTCAAGCCTACGCAAGACAGAAGTGAAACTTCTAGTATTCCTCTCTCTCTATTTTCATTTCATCAAAAATTAAATGAATTAATTAAATGAACTACAACTATAAATGTAAATGTAAACGCAACACAAAACGCGAACACAACTTATCACAGCGGGAGCACGCTGCTAACTGATTCACTGGCCGTGGTGGGCGTGGCCGCGCAAGTGCGCTACCGGCCGACCTGCTAAACCGAACTCGTATCTCGCTCGTAACTCAAAGCAAAACGTTCGTGAGCGGCTCCCCCACCTCAACAAGCGCATATGGTGAGAGAGAGACAGTGAACGGTGAGCGGTGGTGGGGGTACCCGCATTTTCGTGTCGATCCTGACTCGGTTTTACTCCGTCCCCGAAAATCCATTACGCGCCTAAAGAAGTTTCACTTCAAAAATGACTACTCAAGTTTTCGAAATTCTGTGGATGACCATACTTTGAGAATTTGAATGATTCGAATGGTATTATTATTTTTCATATCTCCGGGATTATCTCAAACTCTAAATAAAAACTCAGGGGTTCAACAAAACCATTTGGACTTTAATGTGATAGATTTACAATCAATGGGCTTTGATATCTTAACTAGCAGGCGTTTGGAATAATTTGGACCTCGACCTTGAGTTTGCCACATTATTTATTATCCTGTTATACTCGACAGCTATCGCCATCTATGGGTAACTTAATAGATTATACTAGTGCCATCTGTGGGTGAGCTCATACACCAATATCAATGAAATTACAGCATTTAAATAACACTTTTATTGCCACAATCACGGTATTGCATTTCGAACAACATTATTTCCTTTTATTTAAATACAAATTTCACAAGGTTTAATAATTCTAATATCTGGATTCTGGAAAATTTGTACAAGAAAAATGCTTGCATTGTGTTTGGGTCAATTTCTAACGAAATAATAATTAATTAGGTTGATAATGATATTTCCACTGGAGTAAAAAATTGGCATTAATATTATTTATTGTATTGAAATATTGTTGTTTTTCCAGGATCACCTTTCAGATCTAATGCTCTGGATCTCAGTATCTACACCACCAGGGAGTTGTCTAAGGACTTCAAACTGCACTGGAGGATTCTCAAGGAAGATAAGGAAATCGAAATTGTGATGGTCGTCAATGGAACTTCTTATGCAGGTACCCAATTAAATATTATAACTCTTGTTATACAACACAGTATTGAATTACGTACTACTAGTCAAGTTAAGATTGCCCACAGTAAAATCAGGATTTATTGAAGTATCATACGTTATTTGATTTACGAGAACGGAATGCTACACAATTTTGTTGTGGCACACTCTTTTCACATCTTTCCCTTTCCCACATGTATTTTATTTTTTGTAGGTACGTAATATTATAACACTACTTCAGATCTGTGAAAAATCACTGGATATCATAATAAGGAAGTTGAGTGAAAAATATTTTGACTTAAAAAAAATATGTTCATGTAGATCAAAAAATATCGATTCTAAATATATAAATATATTTCTATATTATTATTCTTAGAATTAGTTAAACGTTCTTGAAAAAGCATTCAATAGCAATAGACTGTATACGCTCCACGATTGGTGGAAAGAATTCTGACGTCACATGTGTCGTGACTTGTACGTACAACGGATCACCTATGGTGCATCTCTTTCTATTACATGAGAGATGGTCGGTTTAGATGAGAGAGGTGTATAGGCCAAAGGTTTATTTGGGTTTGTCAAATATATGTACGTATTTAATGTTATTATTATATGAAATGGATTTCTAAAGATACATATTCGTATAGTGCTTTATAATAATATGTTGTTTATTGCATAACTTAGAAGTTTTTATTATTATACATGTCACATAGCATGTGATACACTTCAGGCCGCCGGCCGCCCAGAAAAGTCTCACAGTGAACTGGGCTGTAAACCGTTATTTTACTTTTGGTCCTTACTTTTCTGCGCGGTGGTCCTGAATTCGCGCGGGGAACGTCAACAAGTAGCGACGGCAATACCGTACAAGTACCGTACCGGGCGGGAAAAGCAAATATTCTAACTTAAAATATTAATTTAACTATGAAATCTTAATCAATTTTCTTTTTTTTTTAATAACATCAATCTAATAGACGGTTAACATTGGTAAAAAAATTACTGGAATTCCTTGTTGAAGAATTAAAAATTTTTCCATACAAAATGCTTAAGCGACGTGGTTTTCACAGTTCGAATGACGTCACACCACACCACGCCTCTTACCGCTCGGATTCCGCTCGTTTTGGCGGGCTTAATAAAATTTAAACTTTGAGAATTAATTTAATTATGAAAACAAAATTAAAAAAAAAATACCAGTATTTAAGTTTGAATGCGAACATTGATAAAAAAAATAAAAAAAATGGACTCAACTTCCTTATTGTAGTATTTATTAAAAATATATTTTGCCTCAGCATCATTGCCTTTCAGAAATAAACACTGTCAATTTTAAAGGCAACAAAAAATAAACCCTTTGATTGAACACCTTTATAAAACATAGTAAATTACATTATCTGTCAAAAAATTAAACAGAAGAAATGCATGATTCAAATATAGAATTATTAATTATACTAAAATAATTTTGATATGTTATTTATCGCTTGACTGAATTGTTCCCACAATCAGTCAAAAATTTGAAAATTACACTTATATTCAAAGTAAATCCAAGATCTAGAGTTCATTGAACCGCAGTTACACATAGAATCACAACTGAAATTAGTATTTTCAATTAGATATAAACTTATACACTATTATTATAAAAGTACTTTCAGTATCTATGTAGTGTTAAAAAGTTGATACCCATTGTAGGTTTCGAAGAAAATTGAATTTTACATTCACCGATTTGCAAATACAGATACAGATTTGTACAACTTGTCAATCAATAAATTTTAAATGTTATGGCGAAATCCCACAAACAGATTTGAAATGATTTGTGCCAGAATCTCTTATCCTATCACACATTGTCTTATACACACTTTGACATGACTTGAATTTGATTCACTTGTTCAAGCCATGTCATTGGGCGTTCCAATCATTCATCCAGGACATAATTGATACTCGAGAATTTATAAAAAATATATTTACAAGTACCAAATTTTTCATGGGCTTTAATATTGTTTTAGGTCTGGGATGGCGATCGCGGCATTTGACAGCTGCCTGCAGAAACTTCCCCGTATTAGGAAGACCTTTGGATGGTAATACTAATTAAATGTATTACATACAAAAGCATTATATTCATCAATGAGTTACAATACTTAGTTATTCTATGTTGTTTTGTCTCTTAGGACCAGATGCCAAACCTGAACCTGCTAGCGAACCAGAACCTAGTTCTGAACCCAAAGCCGAACCCCATTCAGTGCCAGAACCAAGCTCTGAACCAAGCTCCAAACCAGAACCCAGTTCTGAGCCCAACTCCAAGAAATCACCGGAAAGCCAGGCGGAACCAAGCGCCGAGCCTGAACCTAGTTCCGAACCGAATTCAACACCCGAACCAAGCTCTGAGCCAGAACCCAGTTCTGAGCCAAGTTCTAAACCAGAGCCAAGCTCTGAACCAGAACCCACGACTGAGCCCAGTGCAGAACCCACCACAACCAAAGCGAATAGAACCGATGTTAATAAGAAATATAAGAGGGTTGCTTCTAATACTCCCGGAGGGTTCAATTTCAAAAGGTTTGGCGATGATGTCACTGTCAAAACAAGCATCTCCTACAAGGTTTCTAGCAAACAAGGTAAATAAATCATTGATAGATTAGTTTAAATTAGTAATGTGAACAATGTAAATCATTGTTAGATTTATTCAAATTAGAAAATGTGAACATGGGAAATAACAAATTGTTTTCACTCTTCAAAATTGATTTTTGCTTCTCCGAAAATATCTTCTTAACCTCTCAGAAAAGGACTTTTATTTACTTTGTGTTCCTTTGCGAACTGTCAAAACGCGAAAATTTTTGTGTTATTCACGAGTTTTGTTAAAAGCTTCATAACTCACGTTTTGGGAAACATAGCCTCATTCTAAAAAATGTTTTGGAAAGATTATGAAATTCACTATCGTATTGTTTTGTTATACGTAAATATTTGCGTTTCTAAAGTTTTCTCCGAAAACGTCAAAAATATGTAAAAATCGCTGACCATTATTTCAAAGCTGTGAAAAATGTACTTTTTTCTGAGTATCATAAAGAAATAACACTTTATATATTGAAGAAATATAATTAAAAACTATTAGTCACCTCAAAATATTAACCGTCCAAACTAAAATATTTTTAATAAATTATTTAGAAACGCAAAAAATTATGAACGAACAAGATGACAGATTCAATCGACTCAGATAATGCACCTCTACATTCCATAGATATTCTTGAATGCAGACGCGTAGCGTTATTCATTATCGATACTCTGTTTTTTAAATCATGGTAATCCGTATACTAGTGATGGAAATAAATCGATTTTTGTAAAATCTCGCGCGTTTACGTGAAAAGACGTACTAATGTCTTGACCGCTATTATCATATTTACGTCTTTTGACGTTCTAATGTTCCGAGTGGTTAACAATCAGAATCGAAGAGATTCCCATTTTGGTTCTAGTTTGCATCTAGCCTTCTATTCTCTTCACACCATCAAAGGAAGTTAATGACAATACATTTCTGTAAAATGTACATCCAATAATTTATATTCATATACAACTTCCAGCGAGAGCTCTTACTTACGTCATTAAAGATCATCCTCTTCTTTCTCACACGCCTTGTATCAAAACGAAAAAGGCAGAGGATACTGGATTGATGACGTCACATCCGACCTCTTGATGGAAGTAGTTTAGCTCATGATCTAATGTTAATGGAATTTTCGCATTAATAATTTAACCCCCTCCAGCATTTGAGGGTCATATATGACCGGGCGTCCATATTTTATAAAAGTATTTTTATTGTTTTTTCTATCACGCGGAAAAACATATTTTCTTTGACGTTATAAAGAGAAATAATAACTCTTTCCGGTTTGCCTCGAATATTTTTACTGGATTCCATTAATAAAATTCTAAAAATAGCCGAAATGAAAATTCATATATCGCGCCGCTATCGCAACAGTCGGTTTAATTTAACAAATTATATTTTATTATATGAACAAGATAAAAGTGAAGGTACAGTTTTCTTGAAAATTCCCCAAACAAAACTAATGTCTTTTCGATATATGAAGTTCTCTTAATTTTTCTATGATTGGAGTAAAAAAATCAAGTAAAAATGTGGTTAGCGTTTTGGCCAACATTTTTCACGTTTGATACAAAAATTTTATTATTTATAAATAGTAATGTTTATTTTAAATGCATTCTCCGCAAAGATAATTTTATCTAGTTTCTAAAACAGTATTTGTCTTTACGAAAAATTTAAAAATAAGATGTATATAGCTCATTTGAAATACACAGAAAACCTTGCAAACTGAACAAATGTGATGAAAGTACTGTAGGGTTAAACTCCTTTGATCCTAAATTTTCTATTCTGTTGTGTAAATTTGTCAAGGAAATATTTTTACATTTCAGGACGTAGAAAGAGAGCCATGTATACATCAGAAGAAGGTAAGAAAATTATAATCAAAATTAACACCCCACAAAAATGCATGAATTTGAACAGCTACAAAAATAATTTTAAAAAATACAATAACAAAATTGCAGCATATTATATTGTTTGAAAATATTCAAAAAATCTTAAACCCCAGGGGCAAGAGCCCTGCATTTGCAGTGTCGAAGACTCGTGCCCACGCACGGACGAAGCACTGCAATTACAGTGCAATAAGGTGCGATTTATTTTTGAAACATCTTGTAAAGTAGGACTACCTTGATATAGTCTAGGCAAATTATTGTAACAAAAAAATGTTTTGTTTTTAAAACTACATGTGCAGATCTGCTATCTCTTAGTCAAAATACAAGATTTGCATAATATAAGTTGCTCGGCATTTTATTTCATAAAACCTCTACACTCCCAAACAAGAACCACAATAAAAAGCCAGTACCTAATATATTTCAATGGGGTGTTTGTAATACATCTCGTTATGTGTAATATTTTGGTTGATGCTTTCTGACAGAAAAAGGTTAAAATAAAACAATACATTTAGATGTTTAACCCTTGGGACCTTCTAAGACCCAAACAGTCCCAAATGCCGTGCGCGCATTATACTCTCCTAAGACCATATTTGTCCCAGAACGACCGCACATTATTAAAATGCATATATCTCTCTTCCTCTCATCTAAAAATTAATTATTTCTTTTATGTCAGAAAGAGAACGAAATAGTGCTTGTCTTTGAAAAAATGGAAGCTTGTAGAAGGTTCGATCCGTGCAAATCAACAACGTCTCAAGGGTTAAATTAATAATGATGGGCCGTGGGTTAGAATATGAACATGCCGTTCAGTGGTTATCAGGAATATAGAATATGTATTGCCTTTAGCACTGATGTAATGTACATACACTTGCATCGCACTATATCTATGGATTTTGTTGCACCAATATAATAATTATTTGTATTTCCCTTGGAAGTATTTAGAATTACTTTTAATATCTTTATAATAAAGGTGGATGGTTTATTTTGCATGTGTTTTCTTTCTTATTTCTCAGATGAACCAACAGTGAAACCGGAACCTTCATCAGAACCCACCTCCACACCAGAACCCAGTTCCGAACCTAATTCTAAACCAGAACCAAGCTCTGAGCCTAGCTCGAAACCAGAACCTAGCTCTGAGCCTAGTTCAAAACCAGAACCCACTTCTGAGCCTAGATCCGAACCAGAGCCAAGTTCTGAACCCAGTTCGAAACCAGAACCTTCTTCTGAGCCAGAGCCAACTTCTGAACCCAATTCCAAACCCGAACCCAGTTCCAAACCAGAACCCAGCTCTGAACCGAGCTCCAAACCTGAACCTTCTTCTGAACCTGATTCCAAGCCTGAGCCAAGTTCCGAACCTTCCGCAAAACCCGAACCTGAGCCGACATTCGAACCATCAAGCGTTAAAGCCGATGCCGAGGGTATATTATTTCATCAATAATTATTTTTCATCAAATAACTTGATATAACTCTATTACTTGAGTATTGATTTTTCTCAAAATATTAATAAATAACATAAAATTTTGTTGAAATGTTGTACATATAATAATAATTAATATTTTATTAACATATTGGAGGGAGAAAGAGATAATATCTAACCTTAAAGCACAGCACACTAATTAACAGTAAAGAAAAGTATTGCTTGAAAAATTAATACATAATACAAAGTATGTACACTAGAAGTAGGTTATTTAATACAATATATTGTTTTTAAATATAATATTTGAAGTTATGTGTGTAGGGAGTATGTGATCTTAAAAACAAAGAAAAGCAACTAATACTCAATCTGAAAAAATGTCCACATAAGTCATTGAATCCTTATAAGGATAAATGAAACTAATTAATAATTTGTTTTAAAAAATAAAATTAAGCTTTCTAACAAAACATGATATTAGATTTGGCAAATATCAAACTTTAGATTGACATGAAATGATTACATACAAGGTCCTTCATCCACAGGGATATGCAAGTATCCGATATTCACATTGTGTACTCACATCTCAAACAATTTGTCACGCACAGTACGTACTTTATGCTACCGAAATTACGAGACCCACGTCGCCACCAGTCATTGGTGAATTCACAAAATGTCAAAACTAGAATGCTTTCATAACTTCACTCACAACTAAACAGTTGCCATTTTTACATCTTGTCATTCTTTGTTGAATATTTTATTCATAGTATTGATCTAAAACACACACATTAGTACATAATGTCTTGCACAAGTGATGCCCTGTTTAAAGTCTCAACAAACTGAGTGGCGACAACCTCGACCAGCTGGTCGTGGGAGATTGGCATCACAGACGAGTTAAAATAAAATGTCGGCAATGTGCGCCTGTGTACGTATCTCCGCACGGAAGCATGGCGGTATTCGCGAATATAGTTCAACCGTCAAATTTCGGAAACTTGCATATCCTTGAGGTAGAAGAGCCTAACTCTATATCCAAAAGATTTGAAGGTATTTAAATTCATTTATTAACATAAAAAATATCGCTGTTAATAATTTTAGCTAAACAATTTATTTTAGGTTATTTCCCAAAGCACGCTTACACTCCGAAGCACGATTTCAACCCGATGGACTGCACTGATTTAGTCATTGGAACTGCCCGAGGAAAAAATTTCAGAATCATGGATTATTACACTAGAGACAGGTAATAATAATTTTAAACATTAAAAAAAATTATAACATAGCGTATACAAGGGTGGTCTGAAAAGTTTCCAACCTAACAATGAAACAAGAATTTTTTTATTTGTTTTTCTACATAGTCTCCTTGTAACTCAATACACTTCTCCCAGCGATGCTCCCATCTCTCTAATCCGTCCAAATAGTCGGCGTTTTTTTCTCCAAAATAATTATTCACAAAGGTAATTGCCTCCTCATTTGACTGTCTCCTCTCTGTCCTCCGAGCGCAGTTTTAAGATTAGGGAACAAAAAGAAGTCGCTTGGAGATAGATCTGGTGAGTAAGGCGGATGGTCAATCAGTTCAAACCGTAATTTGTGGATTTTTGCCATGGCAACCTCTGAGGTGTGAGACGACACGTTGTCTTGGTGAAACAGGATTTTCCTTTTCTGCAAATGTGGACGTTTTTCCGCAATTTCTGCCGTTAGCTTGTCAAGTAATGATGCGTAGTATGTTCCTGTAATAGTTTTTCCTTTTTGAAGATAATCAATTGAGATAACTCCATGACTATCCCAAAAAACAGTCGCAATCACTTTCCCAGCCGAGAAAAGTGTTTCTGCTTTTTTTGGAGCCGGTTTCCCCTTTGCAGTCCACTGTTTTGACTGTATTTTTGTTTCGGGTACATAATGGTGTATCCAAGTTTCATCTACAGTAATTAATCGGCGCCAAAACATGGATTTATTGCGCCTAAACTGCTCCAACAGAGCGTTGGAAATGTTCATTCGAACATGTTTTTCATGTCTCATGTCTAAATCTTAATTTAATAGATGACAGACACGTTCTTTGGACATTTTCATAACCTCTGCTATCTCTGTCACTATAATTCGGCGTCTAACACTATTTGGCGAAGTTTAGCAATTTTATCATCAGTAGTTGCAGTTTTTGGACATCCCGAACGTTCATCGTCTCCCAAGCTCTTACGGCCACGTTTAAATTCAGCTGCCCAAAATTTCACTCTGGTTAATGATGGTGCAGATTCCCCATACACAGAGTCCAACTCATCTTTGATTTGCGTAGGCGTATTGCCTTTCAAAAACAAAAATTTAATAACAGCTCGATACATCACACACATACACAAATCGACTCACTCAAACGACTGTCAACTAAAAACTGCGGTCTAAAATGGCCGAAACTTTGGTGAGTAACTGTCAAAAGATGCACAACTACATTCACTAGCTTTTATTGACGAGTACCGCAATCTTTGCGTTGAGGTTGGAAACTTTTCAGACCACCCTCGTAAGTCCCTACTTTAAAAAGGATATTATCCATGCTATAACCCTTGGAGAGGTTCTAGGATACACCTCCAATGAACTGGTCTCCTGTCCTCTCCCTAAAATTCCCAACACAATAATGTTTATTTAGTCCCTGTATTGTCCTACATTGTTCTTATGAAAATATAAGGGTAAATATCGAAATACGCTGGGCTTGGATGTCCTCTATACACCCAAATTATTTTCAAAACAGTATATACTGTTTAGCAATGAGGAACATCTATTTCTGTGTCCGAAGAAGGATTATGAAAATAGGTTTTTAGGCTAGTTTTACATTCTTTTTTAATTATTATTTTTTTTAAATGTGAATGCCGCACAAGTCCCAATTGCACCCAACCGTCTGGAGCCAGAGCCAATACTATGGCATCCTCAATTGGGATATATTGTGAGTCTAAAGGCAGTGGGGAGGGGAAAGAGATGGGGAAGAGGAAGGTGGGGGAGTACCTGGCTATTCAAATCTGGTCACCAAACATGGCTAAAGACATTTCAAGCAATGTTTCAATTCTGAATGGTGGTCTTACACCAGGGGAATACTGAGAGTATCTTTTACTCTGTAACATGCCGCAAGTATACTATATGTAATTTTAAATGAATAAATTGTGAAATAACATAAATTTATCAAATAAATTCACTTGTTCATGCCGGGATCTGAACCCGCGACCTTTGGATTTCTAGTCGAGAGCCTCACTCCTCGACCATGGAGGCCGTCAAAATAAGAATCTAATTAGTTTGGGTTAAATAAAGGAAAAAAAAACTAACCCAATAAACCATTATCATATATATGTCACTTCAATAGTGATAAACATTCAAATGGCCATCAACATGACAAAATAGATATTATAATGTAATATAAAATATGCTCCTGATTGTAATTGAACTGATACATTTAATCATACATACCATTGTAATTGAACTGTTACATTTAATCATACATACCATTGTAATTGAACTGTTACATTTAATGATATACACCATTGTAATTGAACTGATATACCTTTGTAATTGAACTGATACAATATGTTTTTAAAATAATTTGCGCGTATTAAAAGGATGTCAACTGTATCTGGATATTCAAAGAATAGTAGTCTGGTGCATTGAAGAAAAATGTTGGATGAATTTTTTTTTTTCAGATCCACACCTCGAGTAGACAGCTTCTGGGGTGGAAATGACGATCTGACAGGAGCCATGGGATTTGAAGAAAATGGAGTTACTACAATTGCATTCCGCAAAAAGTTGCTGGTAATCATTTTTTTTGTTCAAATCAATTTTGAGAAAATGAATTAACCTCATATGCGCTGCCATGGCGGATAGGCACAACCAAAAAAAATAAATTCTTGGAGATAATTAGCTTTTCTGGGGAAACTAATTTGCAATTGTGCTTAGAATCAATGATATTACAAAACATCTAGACACGTTATTGTTTCACAAAATTAACAGTTACAGTAACAGTAACAAAATTCCAGCGTATAACTTGCTCTTGCTAACCATTTTACCAGTTGCCAGGATAAATTATTAATTGTTTTTTTTTTATTCTTTTTATTTTATTAAGTATTGTATTATTGTATCTACTTACCTAAGAAAATCAAAATAATAACAGCAAAACCAAACTGTAATTCTAACCTCCAACCAATTTTCGAGAATCTTCACTTTGTTAAAGAAAAAGTGACATTTGACATTTGCGAAAGAAAAAAAAGGTGATGCCACTCGATAAAATATATTACCGTGAACTTGATAATTCTAAAACGGCATGCATTAAGTATACACCAAAGAGTTAAAGGCGGTTTGAACGGAATGTTGCCGTTTTGCAACAGTATGCATTTAAGGGTTAAGCCCTTAAGGTACATGCCCGATAGTGTTTTGATATCCTTTTGGAGATCTTCCTTTCTGTCTGTAATAAGACACTTGTCTTGCACAATTTTGGGGTGGCGAATAAATAAAAGAGTACTGTATATGTATATTATGTATCTCCAGGCTACCGAGAATACTGACCACTCCATCGAAAACGACCTGATGCACGTAATCTGGGCACGCGGCCAAGAGCCAGGGAAGTACAACCATGTACCCAAATCTGGCCTGGAGATGGAAAAGGCCTCCGAACCTGACTTCTATCGGCAGGATGAACTGAAGTACCACGGGCACGGCGCTCAGAGGGGTGTTGCCACCATCAACTTCTACGGTAAGGCTTTGAAAATTTTACTTACTTTATCAATATTTCTTCTTTTGTTATATTCTCCTGTTGGAACTTGGTCAATCAGTTTCTATCAACCATTCCATCTATCTCTGAAAAGATGAAAGATAGTGGGAGATAATTTGACTAGGAGCAAGACACGAAGAAGGAGTAAGAGAAGGCTTCTAGAACTTTTTATTAATATTTTTTTAACGTTACTAAATGGTTGATGTACTGTGCGTGTCTCACAGCAGGCACAGTTTACAACACAGTATTACAACCAAACACCTCTGTAATATGTCATCTCAAGTGTTTCGCTACGTTTGGTGACTTAACATTGGTGGTTCATGGGGTGAGGTTTGTCCAAATCTTGGCGGAGGATGCGTTTGCCCATCAACTGCTTTTACAGGCCAGACTGGGAGAGGCCTGTTGAGTGAGAAACTTTCGCCTCTCCATCCGGACTCTCTCGGCTCATTGTCTTGCACTGCGGTGGGAAGTATGGAGTCATACGTCACTCCTGGACACACTGAACCTCAGATTCCTACCATAATTCCCTCATTTTCTTCCCACAACCTCCTCTCCTTCATTTACTTAAAAGTATCCAACATTTCACATTAGCCATATGAGAATGCTTTGCATCACACACAATACTATATTCACAGCTCGGCTGTAGAATGACTTGCCGGAGTCTGTGTTCCCTCCCTCCGAAAGTATGGTTCACACCATCCTTTCCTCAAAAATACCCTCCACATAGCACCCTCAAAGACGACAGGTCCAGGCTACTAAAAATAAATCGTATGGTAAATTTAATTTTATCCTTTTCCACAGAGGAAGTTAGTCGAGGATCCTCAACATCCGGAGAGATCGGAGAACTGGCCGATGGGCGTTGCGGGGGGGAATGGAAGCTGCCCAGAGACTGCAACGTGGCCAAGGGGGAGTGTGAGTACGCTGCATCCTGGGAGTACCTGGGGGCCAAGCGGGGCAAGGATGGGGTGCGCTTTACCATCCACACCAAGGATAACAATAACAAGTGGACGGGGATTGGATTCAGTGATGATATGAAGATGGTAGGTCATTATAATTATAATAAATGTTTTAATTATCTTCCTTTTTTTGTTACAAGTAGAGATAATGATATATAAGCACTCAATTTCAACATGATATCAGTAACCATTGTAAGATCATATCAGTATTGCCTTGGTAAAAGATCTCCATTCAGAAACTTTTTCTTCCTTCCCCTCTACCTTCAGCCTCACCACATACCCCAATTGGGGATGCCGTAGTCTCACTGGCTCCAGACGGTAGTTGGAACTGTTAAATTTATTATTTATTGCATGTTTATATTTTCAGTCCCAAACCGACGTAGTTCTAGGGTGGATAGAGAAGTCTGGGCGACCATTCCTCATGGACACATGGATCAACGGCTACAGTCCGCCCGGTTTGGACACCAACCAGGATATATACGATGTTACTGGTAACACCAACGATGGGGTGACTACTCTGGCTTTCACAAGGAAACGCGCCACCACTGATGCCAGGGTAACCAAAAAAAACAATATTTTTATCTTATTTGAAAAGATGATTCTTTTCACTCGGTTAGGTTGCTGCAATTAAATGAGATAGGCACTTCCAAGTTGTGCTAAATTTAGACTTATCATCAGCTTAAGTAATCTTAATTCTTCTGTTCCATAAACAATATTCAGCAACTGCTGAATGAGTGCACAATTAAAATGCGTTTTTTACTAGTTTCAAGGAAGAAGTTACAAACGATCTATCAATGATATTGTGAACATCTTTACCTAAAACATGTATGTACATGTTTAAACATTTGAAAAAATCTTTTTTCAACGTGCAAGTACTTAATGTTATCAACACATATTATATGTGATTCGTGGGAAGCTATCCCTCACATTTTATTATTAAACTTAAAATAGATCCAATTCATGTGGTCTAATATGAACATAGGTACCTACATTATTACACTTTGTTTATTTCTAATATAGGGTTTTCCAATAAGAGGTGTTATTTTGATATTCAAAGAATAATGCCATTTTTTAATATAAATGATCGAATGTTTATTTCATTATAAAGAGGAAGGTATGCCGTTAATAGTGAAAAATAAAATCAGTCAAATGACCACCACGACCACGCCTACAGGACCATATCCTTTTCATGAAATTTTCCATAACCAAATCGCAAAGTGGCTGCCTTATGTCCTCGATAGCCTCACGAATTCCATCTTTGAGGTCTTGAATCGACGCTGGGCTGTTGGCGTAGACCTTCTCTTTCACGTGGCCCCAAAGGAAGAAGTCGCAAGGTGTTAAATCACAAGATCTCGGTGGCCAATTGTGATCACCTCTTCGAGAGATAACACCGTCCGGAAGCTTTTCCAGTAAAAGATCAATGGTTTCGTTGCTTGTGTGGCACGTAGCGCCGTCTTGTTGAAAGTAAACATTGTCCAGATCAATACCATCCAATTCCGGCCATAAAAATCATTTTATGGCCGGAGTTAAATACACATAACACCTCTTATTGGAAAACCCTATACTTATTAAGCACATAATTTTTACATTTGCTAAATCTAGATACATTTTTAATTTCTCTATGAATTACACAACACATTTGGATGCCTTTATACGGTACATAAACATTTTTGTGTTTTGGATTTGTTCAATCTCTTTAGTCTAATGTTTTCTTTCTGTCTTGTATTGTGCGGAAGTCTTTATTGTAACGTAGTTTATCACTAAAGAAAGTTGGTAGTAAATAGTTAAAAACTTTGTAGATAAAAATTCAAACGCTGCAGAAAATTCTTTGTTTAGCACTCATTATATTTAATTCCTTGCATTTTCTGCTTTGGTTTATATTTATTACAGTTTAAAATTTGTCTCATTGCTCTGTTCTGGATTATTACATGCGGATGTCACATGGTTAACTTCGATCAAACTCAATATGTAAATGTTGAAACCAGAAAACATTCTAGAGTAAGCTTCCACTCTCTATCTCTTGACATACTAAAACTATTTTTCTCCGACAGGATCTCTCCTTCACGGACAGCAAGTGTCTCTACCTCATGTTCCCAGTGAAAGGCGGCAGTTATCACGAGGTTAGCAAGAAGACCAAGAAGCACACTGCCATTCCGGCTATTTCCTCGAGACGTGTCTGCATCAAGTCTTGCGGACCAGGTAAGATTGAATAAATTGAAATCTATGATTGCATTAAAGAATCAATATCGCCTTGTAAGTATTGTAGCACAGCTAATAAATACATGATTGTTGGAGTTTCATTGTCATCACATTGGAAAAAAATAGAGATATGGTATGATATGGTATGATGAACTGAAGAGAACTACAGGCATTGGATAAGCAAGAACTATCCAGAATCGGTGGAACTGGAGATATTTGAAGGATGTCTGTGTACTCAAGCTTATGAAGGAAAAAAAGTAGTACCTCCCACTGGCTCTAAATGGTTGGGAACAGTTGGGGCTCTTGTGTGGTGAACTTTATGTTGTCTGCTTATGAAATGCCAACAGAAAGCATGAAAAGCAAGTGAAAGTCTTTGTGTTCATTCTGAGATGAAAATGTCAAATAGAAAGCCCTACTCCAGATAAGCAAGGTGCACCTGCTGATAATCAAACAAACTAATTTCTGTTGTCTATGCTGTGCGTTAGTTTATTCTGCGTGGAATCTGGATCAATAAACTAACATTCGCTTTGAATTAAACCTCTCGGAAAGTGAGCTTTTACGAACAAAACTGTTTTCCACGAGTGAGTATTTTTGAAGTACATGAATAAAAAATAAATAAATGCAAAACCATAGTTTTCTCATCATAATTTTCAATCTAGCAATGCAAAAATATCATTATTTATTGAATAATAATAATCAAGGATGTAGTACGGCCACATAGTACGATATAGTACGGCCATAATTCTTTGGGAGTATTTTGTTCTGGCCTAAATAGTACTCGCCGAGAGGTTAACAGTCATTTTAAAAATTGCTTCTAATTGTGTGAAGAATTCACACATAGAGTACCTACCTGTAATATAGTATTTTATTATTTATAAAATTGAAACTGGTTTGTCAAGAATCTGCATCTGAAAAGGGTCTGCGCTAGTAACCATAATACCACCACAACCTTAATTTTCGCTTTTATTTTTAACTGCCAGAAAATCTTGCTGCTTTTTGGTGATAATTATTTTCCCAGAATTGGAAGACAGGTTCACATCTTTACAGTTACTAAGCACCGGATAATCAAGTTGCTCTTGCTGATTATGCCTCTTATATTCGCAGAACTGGAAGACGTAGTCCCCACGGAGCCAAACATCCCCGGACTGTCGGCTTACATGATGAAGGTGAAGATAGTGAACCTAGCGGAGAACTATAATGCACCGAAGAAGGGGTCTAGGGAATTCGAAGACCTGGCCAACACCATCGCCAAGAGTTTCTCTGGAGTGCTGGACAGCCATGCCGGATATCATAAACTGTCTGTCGAGACCTTGGAAGAGTAAGTTGATAATTCCATTCTTTCAAACCTGTACATATCTGATTCTTCCGCTAAGAGATGCGTTGTAACCTCTCTTTTATGTTGGGTTGTTCAATGAAAGACAAACCTTCGAAGGGTTACAAATAACTTGGCTAAATGACTAACCCCATCAAGCAATTTTGCCATTTCGCCAGAGGAGCTGGCAGAAAGGATGAACCGCCTCACAATTCTGTCTTGGCAAGTGCTCCTTGCTTCATTTACAATCATACATCATCTCATAAATACTCTTCTTCAATTTATTTATATTTATATTTGATTCACTTGATTGCATTCCTTAGTCATCCCCAACTTCTTCTTCCATTCACTTTCGAGTCATATTCCTCCTGACAGTCCTTTCCTCGTTCATCAAAATGTGTCATATTTCAAGTAGGCTATAATATATCTATGAATAAATGGTACTAACTATTCTACCTCCATTCTGTCTTCCGTACTTCGAAATTTCGAAAAGTTGAAGTTCAATATTAATTGAAATATTTCATAAATTCTTATATCAGATAGCTATGTACTCAGATATACTCAGATCAAATTAAATGCCAAAGAAACATGACAAAGACTAGTGTTTGGAACCAAACTTGTCATAATATTTCAAACAATGATACAATACATATAAATTTTAAATACCTTAATTCTGTCTTTTGTAGGTTTTTCGTTCCCAACTCTTACAAATACACATCATAATTCCACTAAGAATTCACTGTCACTTGTACAACACAAATCTCTTTAGATTAAATCTACATTTCCACAATATATTCTCGTCATATCTTTTCTTTATTTCTAAATTATCATTATATTTTACACTCAATTTTCCTATCTAACAATCATTTTAATTCATTACAGCCAAGCCGGCAATCAAATCCTCGCCGAACTTCTTCTGCAAGTGGACGAAACCAATGAATTAGAACCTTCGATCACCGCGAGGACCCTCGGAGCATCGGCAGGCGGTATCGGTGGCTCCAGCAAGGGCGCTGATAGCAAGGCCGATAGCAGCAACGCAGTTGGAAACTCCACCAACAGATGGCAGCAAGCGTTCAGAGACACCCTGCTTAGTGGAAGGGTGGGTGCTCTCAACGTTGATCCAGAGTTCTTTGTTTTTGAGCCCCAGGGATGTGAGTTGAATGTTTTATTATAAATAGTAAATTTCTTTTAAAAAAGTCGACATTCTCTGGTTGCGAAAAACCACACAAATATTTTAATTTCTCCTAGACCATCACAATATATAAATATGTTAAAAATGTGAACCTAGCAAAGAATGAGGATGTCTCCTACAATGAAATTTCATGTTATTTACAAATGTATCACATTAATTAGAGTAGGTAAGGACAGAACTTTACTGAATGGTAATCTATATCAATGAAAATGTTAATATTCATTTGTTAAAAATCTTAAATCTCCGAAAGATCTTCACAAATTTCTTTGAAATTTTGATACAACGTTGTATTCGAATATGCGTGTGTTTTTATATTACTATTCTATATAGACGTCACCTGTGACAGATAAAAACATTTTTTTTAAACCGCGTCATCTGTTAGACAAACATGCTATTTAAAAAAAATATCTGTTGTACGTAAATGCAACACACGCTATTGTTTCTCTATCTGCAGAGAGAGACTGAGTCACAGCAACGCGTGGCGGGGTACAGCTAGTTTAATAATAGAATATAATACTTGCGACCGAAAAATCACGGTACATGCGCAGCAGTCCTGCAGCACTGCCATTCGAATTATGCATTATACTGCTTATAACGTCACGAGATATAATTGCATACATATTAACAATGTTTACTTTGAAAGCTCTTTTTCTAATTTTCCTGCCGTTATTAACTATATATTTATATAATAAATTTGAATCAAAGTAGAAAATTAGTTAATATGTTTTATTATTCATTTGACATGATAAAACAATGTTTATTGTCGTTGTTCCAGTGGTCTCCACCCTACCAGTGGAAGAGACAGATTCCAGTGCCCGCATGTTCTTTGGTCTGTCGGAGACCAAGCTATACATAGTCCTCGGTTGTGTCTGTGCGCTTGTCTTTGTGGCCATCGTACAGGCCGGTTGCACCATTTACAAAAGCGCCAGGACAGTGCCATCTGTGAACAAGGTGAGAAACTAGATTCATTATCTGACAGTTATATATATAGCAGCTCATTGTAACAACAATGGCTACCTTTTTAGCAGCTGTCATTGGCCGAACCAGTTGCAATAGAAGCTCTTTACTAAAAAACATTGCTGTTAACACTATTGAGACAGACACCTTTAAAATACATTTATAGTATGGAATAATATTATTAATAATGGTCCTGCTTTTGAATTGAACCCATTTACTTCCTCCAAATATTCAAAGCTGAAATTATTTAATTTGATACTTTTTTTTTATTATAATATTTTTTTTGTTTATTTATTTGCTCTGGGTAAAGCTACCGCTGACAGACCCTAAAGCTATGCCTTCAGGCCAACAAAGCAAAGGAACACACAAGGTGAATAAACAATTCTCATTTTTACAAAAAAACCTTCACCAAACATCTTACGCAATTTGATGTTTTGGTACACTTTAATATACAACCAATTTGGTAATCTGAATTTTGAATAAGTATTAAAAATTCTTCATGGGTATGAGGAATTTTTAATACTTATTCAAAATTATTATTATGAGATCAGTGAACAAAATGTCAACTTAACAATAGACATGAAAACCAAGTGAATTGAATTTAATGTCAAGTTTTTGACATTGAAACTAAATGAAATTTTGGTGGAGTGATTTTTATTAGTTTCAAAATAGTATTATGTGTTGTATAAAAAATAGTAATTTGTTTTTGTAAAAAATCACTTCAAGGGCATTGTACAGATTTGACTTTTTAGGCTCTATCAATTATGTACAAACAGATACAAAAACATTCCTGGCAGAAAACTTCAGATAAACAGTCTTAGAAAGTATGTAATTAAATAAATAATGTATTGTTTTTTCTAAAGGATCAGCTGATTCCCAATGCAGCCTGGAAGGATTACTCCGTGGCAAACACAAATTATGCCTTTGAATCCTTTGAGAATGAAGAAAAGTTTAACGGAAGCACAGCAGGAAGAGATAGGTATGTTTTAATTAATTCGCTCCACTCCTAACCGCTCGAGTCATAGCTACTTGAAATTGGGTAGCAACGCTAATTCCAGACTAATGATTAAGTTTCAATCAAATACCAAAAGATGTCACTAATGTTCCACTAATAGAATTTTCTCAAGTGATAATTTAATAAAACCTAAAAATATTGGTGAAATACAGGAAGATTCATTGACTTTAAACCACAATAAGCAGTGTATATGTTTCAGTATTAATATTCGGAGGTATGATTTCTCCCGGCTTTTGGTTCGTGATTTGACCGCGCTCATCGAATGTGCGCGGCCGAATCACGAACTGAATGCCCGGAAAAGTCTATCGCTCAAGGAGTTTTTTTTTAAATACACTGTCCCTCGAAGGGCTGAGTACAAATATTCTTCTTCTTGTTCACATGTTCAAATTGAGTTCGATGATAATCTCGCAAGACATGGTGTTATTTTTACTATTCTATATTATAAATGTGTATAAATCTAGAGAGATTTTTTAGAATTATGATGTGTTTAGACAGCTGATTAGGTGCATAACTTATTACTTACTATATTCAGAAGTTTCATATATTTTTAAGGTAGGTAGTAAGATTTCAGTACACATAAAAAAATGCAGTCCCTACCATCGAATAAGTGCTCGGGCCACCGCTGTATAATGACATTGAAATGTCAATGGTTACAGCAGCATCGTTAAGTGGTTGAGTCACTTTGTTGATAGGTCCATTCTGAGAGAAATTCTCACTTTCAGAGCATAACAAAATACCCAGGATCCCCCACGAGTATACTTGTTAGGAACTTATAAGTTATCCTCTTTCAACATCGCTGGATTACGTATAGTTTCACAGATTAGAAAAAAATGTTTACTCATCTAAAATTTTTTAATTTAATTTTTAAGACTGTGTAGCACCAGATGAGGTGTAAAGTTGTCCGTTTAGTTTAAATGACCTTCCACCTTTTAACATTGGTGTTACTTTGGAATATTGAAAAATTTTTATAATCACCATCACGGCGCAACATCCCAGAGAGCGATTTTGCCTTCTCCTCAAATGTCCAACAGAATTTTAATAACAGTTATATGATTGCTTTTAGAACCATCTTTAAACTATTTTCTAGTCTTTCAAATCAAATAACAATGCAATATAAAAAAAAATATTACAGTGGTGCATTTTATTCAAGTTTTCACAACTTTCAATACAACGTATCCAAGAAAATATGTACACAAACTTATTTATTCATAGTAAGCCAATTTTTTGGTATTTTTTCCTTGTTTTCATCAGAGAAACATTTCTCTCACAAACCGTACCTTGATTCATTGCCTGCAGTCTACCATTACTGTTAATTTTTTTCGCTCTACCTAAGCTCCATAGTTAAACCATTACAAAAATTTTTTCATCGACCCAAAACAATGCCACATAATGTAATTATTTTAAAGTCTAGCCTGCTCCTTTGATTACAAAATAACCTAAAAAGTTTTGTTGGTAGTAATATTGTTAATTGTTTGACAGCCGTGCCAGCACCATGCCTGCTGGTAGCAATGGCCACCCCCGCCACACCAACAGCAGCAATGGAAACAATGGGAACAGTCGAGGGCCCCCGCCCCAACACTCGCAGTACCAGGACACCCGCTCCTTGCAGAGACCTAGGGCTCCTGCAGCCTACAAGTAACTAACGCACATTATATAATATATAATATGGGGGACGCAAACCGATCTTCAGAATTTGGGTTTGAAATCTCCCTAGGTTTCACCACAAACTCTGTTTTGCTCTGTTTCTCTGCACTATAGTTGTATGGAAAAATCCATAAAAATTTCAACGCTATTCTGGACTCAGTTTAGGCACTTTATTTTATTTTTGTGAATTTTTCTCAAATGGAATCTAAATAAATTAAACAATTACATATTTGCACCTCATTCCGGAGTGGAATAGATAATATTAGAAATTCAGATAGATTCAGAATTAATATGTTGCTCAATGTACTTAACTCTAAGTAACCAGTTCAGGTACAGGAGCTCGAAGCCAGAGTCAAGTTATCCTCTCAAAAACTGGACATACTGTACAGTAATAGTCCACAACTGCTGACCTTGTACAAATTGTAAGTGCACCAGACTGTTGAATTTAGAAGCCACCTCTTACGGAGCCCCAAAATTCTTGAAAAAAACCCCCTCAGGGGTTCTACCTGATTCCCCATCAGGTGGGAATGCTCTCCTTGTTCCACTAGTATTTCAATGGAAGATGCCCCGACAAACTAGCATTGATCCCTTCGGCACAGTACATAGTTGGGAAACATGCCAAAGGCGCGCCAAACATTTGTACATTGTTGACATTTGTCACATGAGGATGGGTTGTTCAATCTGTTTCCTACCTCCTACAACATTGGTCTCTTTAAGACCCATGTTCAATCCTTCCTCTCCTCAAAAAGACCCTCCATTTAGCTTCACCAAAGATGATATAGGCCATGAGGATACCTAAAATGTTGTAACTTTTTTTTCTAGTTATCCATCCGCCAATGACCGGGCAGCTTACTCCCTGCCCCGCCAGCCAGGACAGGGCCGGCCCAGGCAGCCCCACCAGCATTCCCAGCACACCCAGCCACGGGATCGAGACCGCGAACATTCCCAGCAACGGGATCGCGAACATTCCCAACAACGGGACCGCGAACATTCCCAGCCACAGCACCACCCACACGGGGCTCAGAATGTCAACCCCGACTTCTACTTCATGCCATCGCAAAGGAAGTACGAGGGAGAGGTTGTCAGGGTTTACGTTGATTATAATAACCAGCCTAAATAGTTATAAAAAACAGAATTATTGATTGATAGATAGTATTACCAAAACAGCATATTTTGTGAATTTCATTTAATTTTTTTAACCCTTCAAAAACAAATGTGACATAATGTATATTATATGCGTCATATTTATAACTCGTGTCTAAAAAATGATCATACATATTAGTTGTTTCTACAGTGGCAATATGTCTTTTAGGGGCCAGTTTTGAAAGAATTTGATACGTTTTATAACGAATGCCAAGTAATATCACAATTTCAAGGTGTTGTAGTCATAGAGCTATACAATTAGATAAGCTATTGCGTCCTAATATCTTGTCAAAATGAATTCCACTGTTAGAACACGGTAATTGGTGCAGATAGACCGGGTTAATATTTTCCGGTCGTTCGGCGTTAGAGCGTTGGTAGTGTTGGAGGAAATCGGACTAATTGGACATACAAAAGTGAAACCTTTATTTCCGCTTCATGTCTCATCTAAATATAATACATCAATGTGTAAAGTAAAAGGTTCTTTTAGGCAAATTTCACTCTGGAAACTCGTTATTATAACTATGCATTCTTACAGATTTTGGAATTTCCTCAATATGTTTTAAGATAAATCTAAAATTTCTTCAATTTATACCTAAGGGTTTTTAAGGGTTTTTAAGGGCCAGCACTCAAAATAACCCTAAATATTACTTTTTAGTCTACTAACTCAAGTAATACTATAGGTATATATATCTTATCTATAAATTCCATGCAGGTAGTTGGGAAAATGTATAAAGTTTGCAATGACAAAAATTCTCAAACCGCGATCTTCAAAATTCTGTGAATTACGTACCAAAACTTCTGTAAAAGGTGCAGTTTAAAAACCAGGCAACCCATCTTCGAACATTTTTGGGTGCTGAATAAATTAATAAATCACAACAAATTTAACAAAATATTTGCACTTGTCACACGTACATCGTGATTTCAATGATTCTTCATAATTTCGCACTTATCACACGTACGCGGTGATTTCAATGATTCTTCATAATTTTTTTGAGTTTTACATCTTCTTTAAAATTTCTCTCCTGAACAATTTATTCATCTTCAGTGACTTGGCACATTAGTGCCCTTTCGGTCGATATCCTGTTTTGGTAAAACTTTAATCTTCTTTGTGTTTAGTAATAAAAGAATTATGTTGTGTATGTTATTAATATGTGACTGTGCAATCAAATTCAACGAATAAAGACAATTTAATTTAATTAATTCTAAGAGAAGTTTACAACGAAGTAATTACAAATAATTGTTAATGAAGAATTACCTTAGTTATAAATACTTAATCTTAACATAACTTTTTTGAACAAATGATTATTTCTTATTTAATATAAATATGTTTTTTTTAAATAATATTATCGTTTAGAGAATTGAAAATGGTTTTGTTCTAAGTATTTGAACCAATATAATTAAATCTTATTTGAAATAAGAAATTTACCCATAGAAAAAAACTATTGTAAATAATATGAAATTATTGTAGTTATAGTTTTTCCTTTTTTACTTAATGCCAAGGATTCAGAAATGATCTAAAACAAAATGGGTTTTAGTTTAGTTTTATTTTGTGGATTAGTAAAGGAGTTGCGTGTAATATTATAGTTTTAAATAAGAAGTTAAAAAGGAACCAATGTTAATTCATAATTGAATTTGAAACCGTTACCACAGGCAAATCATTTTTAAAATGCTTACATTTCAATGTATTCTTTTCTTATTCCGCAGAAGCCCAAAGATTGGGATAATCATTAAGAATCTGATAATTGAGTTAAAAATGATTATTTTAATCTGTGCTTAGGTAATTTTAGCCTTATTTCACGCGTGCCAGACAATGCCGTCCGGCTGCCGGCTAAAGGGCGCTGAGTTGTATGTGTAACCGGGTCGATGCATTAAGGAAAATTCCCCACAGATACCATCACTGGTCTACTAGTTAGCTGGGTTCGGGTGCAAGCCGGGTACCGTTTGAAATTTTATCGTTTGTTTTTACCGTTTTCCCCGTGCCGGGCAGTTTTGCTATGTGTGAAACAAAGCTTAGAAATAAACTTCTGTCTTCTTTTGTTTTTGTTTCATTCCATGAGCTTTCGTAACAAAGTCAATAAATTTTCTATAAAAAATTGATCAGTTACCTAATAGTAGTACCTACTGAGATGTTTAGGATTTCAAAACTTAAATAATTATTAACTTTGTTGAAAAATGGGATAAAACCTTAATTACTAAAAAATGTATATGAGCAAAATAATCTTTAATAATAAAGAAGTTTTTCTTTTGCAATTTTGACCGTTAGATGTCATAAATATGTTCTTAACCCTTCAGAGATATCGGGTTAGGATGCGATGGGTTAAAAAAGTTTCCATTGAATAGACAGTATAAAAATAAGAATTTGGCAACATAATATTAACAATTTTACCATTTTTCTAATACTCATAATATTTTTAGTATAAAATTTTGTTACACCCAATTTACAAAAAAAATGAATCGGCATTAGGTTCTATTTATAAAGTAAATAGTTGATTGATTAATTAAATATTTATTCTAAAGAATCCGTAGGATACAGATTCTAAATATTATAATTTACATAATATGTTACTTTTTGTTATAGTTTTAGGAGCTCTATAAATAAATGCTTTTATTAAAATATTTTTAGTCAGTTGATAATAATTAGATACCTAAAAACATAGAATATTAATTTTGTCAGAATATTTATCATTTCAACATGTAATTTTGTCAGAATATTAAACATTTTAACTGTATTTTTTGGTTGATCTTTGGATATGGATCCAATGTCAATAAGTCTATAAATAAATGTTTTTCCACACAGTTTTTTAGAATATGACCCATTTCGAAATGGTTAATGTTATTTATATGTTAACCTTTACATCACAACTGTCTCATATGTGAGACTCACCATAAATGCCTAAGGCTCTTATATGAGACGTACCAATTATGTCACAAATAATATTCTTAAGGTGAAGAATATATTAATAAATTAAGATTTATACCGCCCATTTTTAAATGTACGAAAGTAGATAATATTTATTTTAAAAGACTCAAAACTGAATCTGTTCATGTATTATTGTATTATAATGTTTATCGACAATTAACAGCCAAATATATCATTTATAGGTTTCTTATATTTCAAGTCTACCTCAAGGATTTACAGAGTGTGTTCTGAAATTGTTAAATATTGAAATATTATAAAATCTTGATATTTCTAGCTTTCTATGATTAAAAGCTTACATAAAAAAGAAAATGTCACAAATATTTAAATAAACCAATAAAATAAATTGTTCACATAACATCACAAATATTGCTAAATTTTTTATTTTGTAGCTAGAAATTATTCACTTTTATATTTGAATAAATAATGCATCTTTGCAAATTTTTTTTACAAAATATGTATTACGTATTGTATTCATTTACAATAATTACATATTAAAATTTATCTAATATCTTTGTTTCTTAAATGTAAATGAACATAAATATTGTATGATATTAATATTATATAACTTTTTGTTGTAAATATACACCAAGTGAAATGTAATTATTTGAATAATAAATAGGTCAGTAAATAAAAGTTAGTTTTTTTATAATTTTTTTTCAGTATTTATTTATTTATTGGATAATTTGTATAGCGCCGCTTTTGTGAGATATCACCTCAGGGGCGCTTTACAGTTGATGCAGGTATTACAGAAAATATAAATATTACAAAAATAGAGTGAAGTTAAGTTAAGTAAAATGAAGTATAGGAACAGGTGACACAAAGATAGAAGATGCAGACTCTGCATCAAGAATCCTAGGTGGTGAAGAAACTGGGCCAGCTGCTGCGGCGAAAGAGTCCACCGCGTCCACCAACAGTGCCAGCACGAGGTTCGTCATCCGTCCAGGTATGTGTCTGCTGCTAATAAAGCGCTGACACACTATCGAGACACTAGGAGACTCTGCAGCAAGAATCCTAGGTGGTGAAGGAACTGGATCAGCTGCTGCAGTAAGAGGGTCCACCCCGTCCAACAACAGCGCCCAGGTATGTATCTGCTGCTAATAAAGCGCTGACACCTCACATAGATAAGAGACCCTGGCAGCACCGCTGTGACGTTCGGCAAGTCCATCATTTATCTCCATGTAATCCTGTTCCTGGTAATTGTTGAAGTGGTGCATTCTGCTCAGCGGCGTAGCTACCTAGGGGCTACGCGGGGCAGTGCCCCGGGGCCCTCAAGCTCAGGGGGCCTTCGAATCCTTACCAGAAATCTCGATCGAACTGAACTTTTGGAAATTTCTCCCATTTTCAAAATAAATATGACAGGTTGCAACTTGCAACCCCACTTTAATCATGACAACTCAGTTGAGAGAAATTCAAAAGTTATGCTCAGGGAATTCCCCTAAATTCAGCTAAATTCAGGAAACAGCATCAAACGTTGGGATCTACTGTCAAAATTCACTGGCGAATCGGACACCACTCTAAAAAAACTAAATCCGACTAGATGGTCCAGTAGGGTCAATACGATATCTGCAATAAAACTTCGTTATTTTGATATTATCAAAGCATTATCAGAAATAGTTCTAAAGAGTCCTAATAAAGATGAGCGTAGTGAAGCAGAGAGTATTAAAACAAAAATGCTAAATTTCGAGTTCGCGTTGCTTTGCGAATTCATGCATAGTGTATTGAACGACATCAATTATTCATCCAAAACTTTACAAAAATGCGACATCAATTTGGGCGAGGCGAGTAAAGTTTTAGCAGAGACCAAAGCAAAGTTGCAAATTTATAGAAATGATTTCGAATTATTCAAGTGCAAAGCCAGTGAAACTGTAAGAAAATATGGTATTGATATCCATTTTCAAGAAAAAAGACAAAGAAAAGTTAAAAAAAACATTTTGATGAATTAGCTGCTGATCACCGATTTCCAAACCGAGAAAAAATATTTAAAATTTAGATTTTCAATAATGTACTAGACATAGTAATATCTCAATTAGATACACGTTTTATTGATATGAGTTCAGTCTGTCATATATTCGATTTTCTAACACCAACATATTTATTTACATGTTGATGAAGCAACTTTATTACAAAAGTGTGACGAATTCCAAAGAAAATATTCAGATATAATAGGCCCTAGTTTTTCACTTCAATTTATTAATATTTACCATCTAGTTTTACCTCAACTAACTCAAGCATGGACTGTTCACCAATTATGTAAGAAAATAATGAGCAAATATGGAGTTGTAGAATGCGACCTAACGGAAGTATTTACAGCAATGTTATTATTCTTTACAACTCCTGTCACTTCTGCAGCAGCTGAAACGTCATTTAGCAAATAAAAAATAATAAAAAAATATTTAAGAAATAAGATGGGCCAAACTCGACTCCGACATTTATCGCTAATAGCAATTGAAAACAAAACCGCATCAAGCCTGGATTTAAACGAAGTCATTGATACTTTTGCGAAAACTAGGAAAAAATTGTAAATATAATTGTTATTTAGTCAGTTGGTAGGCCCGACCTTTATATAATAAACCCTTGAATCTTCTCTATTTCGTTTTATTAGCCAAACCTACGCCAAGTATGAATTGTAATTTATGTTGTTACTGTTTAATATTTTTATTACCTGCCCTGCAATCTGCAGTGCACAAAAAAGAGCTTAAGTAGCTAAGCATTTTGAAAGTGTTTGTATATTTCATATTTTTATAAACCTAATCAGTTTACATAGCAGTGGGGCCCCATTTTTTAATTTGCCCCAGGGCCCTTGGTTACCTAGCTACGCCACTGATTCTGCTCGCAATAAAAAGCGACGGTCGGGTAATAAATTACCCTGGACTTAGTAAAAAAAACTCGCCAGGGTCCAAACTTGCCCAATTTCCGAGAATATTGTTGAAAACATCTGGGGTGCATTTACCGATCGCCGCTCGTTTCTAATGTCCAATATTTTTGAGCGAATTTCCGAATATTCACTTTTAAAACACTGCACTCAAATCACATATTATAAAGTTCTAATAATGATAAAGTTTATTTTTATTTAAGTTCAAATGTTGATTGATTGATTTTAAAAATAATTTCAAAGGGATGTTGCCTCATTTCCCTTGAAAATACTAAAAAAACACAAAGCGGTTGGAGGAAGCGTTAGGACGCGTCCTGCTGCCACGAAGGGCGCTACACTCATCGCAACTATTACATTACAAAACATAGATTCAAAAACCTGTAACTCTGCCTTCATCAACAACTGTCACTTCCTCCCGTCCTCAGGAAGGTAACAATCTAAATGATGCTGAAAATGTGGGTGCCGGTCACTGGTCACAATAGTGTATGGATGCTGAAAACACGGTCGGAGCCAATCATTCAAATAACAAATGTTGCTTGGAATGGCTTTAGCCATGTTTGGTAACTAGATCTGAATAGCCAAGTATTTCCCCATGGAATTAAATAATTTTTTCAAAGAAATAATCTTTTACTCATCTAAACTAATGAATTGAAGCTCCTAACTTGTTTTATCTTCTTTAGAATCTTTTAGTAAAGTGGGGGGGGGGGGGGGGGGGTAATTGTTTATACCCTTCTGACTCACGACGCTAATGTAATGACCCTAATCTCTGCTGTCTAATTTAAGGGATGACTCTCCTTGTCAACAACCCTTTTAGCATACTTCGTATGCATTTATTTATTTTCGAATACAAAAAAAATTTCTACCTTTTATAAATTTCGAATTAAATATCCCTGTCGAAGACTTAAAATAAAATTTCTTATTAAATACTCTAAAAATACATACATTAGAAGATAGACGTAACATAAACGATTTAACGTTCTTATTCAAAATACTTAACTCTAAATTCGACTGTTGTGAACTCCTGCAACTTATAAACATACATACGCCCACAGTAACAACACGACAAAATACAATATTCTACAACAGCACACATAAGCGTAACTACATTGCCCACTCTCCGATACAACGACTTCACACCATGGGAAATCATTACTTGGGTGATGTTGACATATTCAAGACCAACTTGGCAAGTTTTGTGGATCATTTAAAACATTTATTCCAACAATACTCCTAAACACATCATGTAAACCTACAAAACGCTGTAATTTTCTGTTTTTGTTTGTTGTGTTTGTATGACTTGTTGCATAGCTTTTATCAAATGTAATTTTATTCTTTTTTTTTATGTTTCAAAGTATCTGTTAAATTAAAATTATACTACCAACCACGTAAAAGCCCTCTGGGCGTTAAATAAATAAATAAATAAAATAAATTTCCTAAACTACCTTCCACGAGCCCCCATGATTTTTCACATAGTAAATAAGACCTTCATGGTTTTCTTTTACAATTATTTCTCACCTAACGTTGTGTGTTTTTTTATTATTTATTTAAGGTATGTAAGAGTAGTGTACTTTGTTTGTGTGGTAACCCCTATTCTTTTGAAAGTAGATTGAGTAAAATCTCAGCTATTGAAAGATTCAAGGACTAAACCAAATTTATATTTAATAGAACTAATCTAGGAAGATTAGTTAAATATAAATAAGGAAGGTAGTAACCCTGTTCTGATTTCGATTCTAGACATGAATTCTAACTAACTCCTCTGCCGTAGTAATTAATGGAGTGCACATAACCTGTTATAAACATTCATTAAGAAATACATACTAACATTTGACATACATTGAATTATCAATAATAATCCCAATAAAAGATATGAATTTGTTTTAGACCACTTTAATTTTAATTGTACTCTACCGGTTTCGGAAGCACCCTTCCTTCGTCAGGAGAATATTAAAACTAACCTATGACACAAAATGTTGACAGATATATACACAAAAAATATAATTTAGGTGTTTGAGTGGGAGGTTAACAAAGGGGGACGGGTAATTGGGGGAATTCCAGCAATAACAGAGCGGTTTACTGGAAATATATCTAGAATGGGACTAAACGATAAATTAATTTGGTTATTAGTAAACCGCTCTGTTATTGCTGCAATTCCCCCAATTACCCGTCCCCCTTTGTTAACCTCCCACTCAAACACCTAAATTATATTTTTTGTGTATATATCTGTCAACATTTTGTGTCATAGGTTAGTTTTAATACTCTCCTGACGAAGGAAGGGTGCTTTCGAAACCGGTAGAGTACAATTAAAATTAAAGTGGTCCAAAACAAATTTATATCTTTTATTGTAAATTATGACGAGCCACAAAGTAAATGCTTATAACAAATAAATAATATACCCAGTTTTTCATTCGAAGTTTTATTTAGTTGTTAGTAAACACAGAAATTTTATTGATTGGTAAATGAACCCAGAATAGAGTTTTCTCTGCAAACTCTGCTGATCTTTATAAATATGTCCCTTTTGCACCTTCCTTCCAATGTATCGCTTCCCCTTTAAATTTCACTTAGAAAACAAAACTTTAGTGTTTTCCTGTATTTCCTTTCGCATAATCTATGTACTTATTGATATTAATATATATCCAGCGTGTCCATTCACTTTTTTCATCAATTTTCAATGATGTTATTTTATTCTACATGTTTATTTTAAAAAATTCTCTTTTTTTTTCATTTCTTTTAAACGCTTTCTCCGATTTTATTTTCTAATTTGACCCTGCAAGTAGGTTGGACTTTCTCACAGTTTCATAACTCCTCCAAACATTGTCTCCTTTTATTTAAACTTTTATTTTTTCGATTCTTCTAATAAATCTCTGTTTAATCGTTCTGTCGTTAAATTTAACGTTTTTTCTTAATCCAAATATCTCTATCTTAGCCATGTTGACTAATTGACCAATACAATATGAATTGGTGTCTTTATTGTCCTACTCTCGTATTGTTTACACAATAGAATTTCATGGGATATCTTGAAATTCCCTTTGTCCAAGTTCGACGTGTGTCTCGGGAGTCCTTAATTTTGCTGTCCCTTACCGCTATACTGCAGTTTAATTGTTTCAATCTCAACTATCGTTTATCCTTTAATTTTCCAGTCTGCTGTATTATATTTTAATTTCCCAATGCGTTGCGGAAACGTATATTAGCGGCATTAAAAATAAAATAAAGACAGAAATTACCACGATGGCGAAATTTATTAAAAAATATTATATATTTGCCAAAATGTCCGAAAATCGAAAATATTTGAACAATATCTCGATGACCAAAAATCGCAAAAATATTAAGAGTTAAATTGAGCAAAAATTTACAAAAATATTTAAAAATACCAAATGTGAAGAAAAACAACGAAATGGCAAAATATACGATACCTCTGTTTATTTTAGCCTTTTTGTCAGAATGGCATTTTTGTCATTTGTTTTACCGAACAACTTTAGTTAGGACAGTATTTTTCCTCCTGAGCGAAGGCTTGAATCGCTTGAATGCACCTCGAAAAATAATTTAAACAAATAAAAATTAAGGTCGCAGCAATTGGTATACATTGAACCTCAAACTAACTTAATACTACGTACCCATACATGTTAGAGATTTTCACAATTATTTTTTCGTCTCAAGTATTCCACACACCTACCTAACCTATTATGTATTTGAATATATTTAGGGGATTAAAGTTGCTGAGAGAACAATACACGTAACAATAATATTGTATCATTATTTCACGTATTTTTTCAAGCCAGCTAACGTATTATTCCTTAGCAAACCCATCAATAAATTATGGTAAAGTCAGAATGATAAATGGCTGTGCTAGTATTGGGAGAGGGAATTGGTTTCCCTCAAGGGATGTACGGATACCACGGGACCAAGTGGCAAAACAACGATAAAAGGGATCCAATGAAGAGGAAATACGATCACATTCAAATAAACCTTGTCTTTGAGGAAAAAAGTACACCCTTAAAGCCCCCGCATTCCGAATTCCTACCGATTTATAAAATATTTCTCTTGAACAGGTTTTTAAGTTCCCTTAAAAATATATATTATTTTTGAAGATAATATCTGTAAATTTGTAAAGCCGAAATGGTAATTATATGAGATTCCCTCGACAGAAAAAAAATCGTTAAGTACCCCATTTTGTTCTGTTTTTTAATACTAGCTGTACCCTGCCACGCGTCGCTGTAGCACGGTCTATCAGTGCAGATAAAGAAGCGCGCGTTTTCTTTATTTGCGCGTGTTGCTTTTACGTCCAACAGATGGCGCTATTTTTCAAAAAAGCAGGTTTGATAATTATCACAGGTTACATCTATGTAATATATACAAATACACGCATATTAGAATGCAACGTTCTGTTAAAATTTCAAAGCAATAGGTGAAGAACTTTCGAAGATTTAAGATTTTGAACAAACGAAAATTTTTATTTATATATATTTTATAGGTATGAAATAATTCACAGTGCATCTTTACATAAAGACAACATAGGAATTTGTGCAGAGATTTTTGGTGTATTGTAAGTTAGTCTTTTTTTATTAAATATTTTCTTAATTTTAGCTAAATTATTATCGTTTTTTATTATTAGCGCGCTCCCTCTAACATTCGTATTGACATATCTCCCTTTCAAACCATCGCATTCTTCTTTTTGAACGCTTACTAAGGAGCTTTAAGTGTTTAACAGAAAGGTATTTAATGGATCGACCTTATAGGTTCTTTATCATTATGAGCGCGAGACCCATAAAATTTCTTACTACAGAATATGAATAATCAGATAAAAAGGGTAGGTATTCAATGTAATAATCGATGCAATTCGTAATTATGCAGTCCCTATGCTTGTATAGATGAAGCTGAAATTCCCACATGATGCCGGCCGCCTGTTTCGATTTGATGCAAAAAAAACATCATCATCACAACATTTTATATTGAGAAGCACAGATTAAAAAAAAAACATGCTTACCTGTCAAGAATGCAAAAAAACTTAATTATCCACTTATGCAATGAAAAGAATTCTGAAAAAGTTTAGTAACTACCCACATACATAGAAGATCAATTTTTTAAGTCAAATTTCTTGCATATTTTACAATGTATCGGACAAGTCGCGGGTTTCAAATCCCGAAGTAAATTTTATGTGATTAATTTGTGTTGTTTCAAAATTTATTATTAAAATTATGTGTACTATATTTGCGGCATGTTCTGGAACTCTCAGTATAACCCTAGTGTAAAACCACCATTTAGAATTGAAACGTCGATTGAATTGGCTTTAGCCGTGTTAGCGACCAGATCTGAGTAGGCAGGTACACATTTTTTCTCATCTCCTTACCCTCGCCATTACCTTCAGCCTCACAACATACCCTAATTCGGTATGCCATAGACTCACTTGGTCCAGACGGTTGGGAGCAGTTGGGACTCTTGTGCGGTTTCACATATAAAAAAAAACTCTACTTTAAGGGGTGGGAAAAGGGAATGGGATACTTATAAATCACGCGTAGACGGTGACCTTCCTGCTGTCAATCTGGAAATAAAACTGTAGATTTGAAACGAACTTCACTGCCACTTCGGGAAAATTTTATTTCTTGTACAGAAGAGAAGATAGATTGTTTGAAATCTAGTTTTTGTCACATGAATTCAAGGATAAAAGTTTCTACACATTTTCCGAGGATTGTAATATCACATACACAAACCCACATCGGATCAATCTTATAGATAATAAATTATTACTAACGTAGAAATTCCACACATATTTTCTATCGCCAGAGCTTATTATATGTAGTGCAAGAATTTTTCTGCAAAATTAGAAAAAGCAGCGGTAAATATACAGAAAATAGGGATACGCTTAGTACGCATTTTTAAATAAAAAAATAGTGGTTAGATAATAATGATAAGTATTTCAGTTTAAGGAAAATACCTCGTAGTGGTTAGATTATAATGATAAGTATTTCAGTTTAAGGAAAATACCTAGTATTGGTTTGATAATAATGATAAGTATTTCAGTTTAAGGAAAACACCTAGTAGTGGTTAGATAATAATGATAAGTATTTAAGTTTAAGGAAAGTATCTCGTGGTGGTTAGATAATAATGATAAGTATTTCAGTTTAAAGAAAATACCTCGTAGTGGTTAGATTATAATGATAAGTATTTCAGTTTAAGGAAAATACCTAGTATTGGTTTGATAATAATGATAAGTATTTCAGTTTAAGGAAAACACCTAGTAGTGGTTAGATAATAATGATAAGTATTTAAGTTTAAGGAAAGTATCTCGTGGTGGTTAGATAATAATGATAAGTATTTCAGTTTAAGGAAAATACCTCGTAGTGGTTAGATTAGTATTTCAGTTTAAGGAAGATATCTCATAGTGTTAAATAATAATGATAAGTATTTCAGTTTAAGGAAATGTAAAGTAATGCTTTTTAATAGTTATTTTATTAAAATTAAAATTGACTTTTCATTTAGCGACCATTTGTTATTGACGCGAAAGTTTTGGGTAAATTTTTTCATATCTTATTAACCCAAAATATAAACTTATGCTCCTAAAATGTGTCCTTAGTTTGGTTTTAATTAAGAAAAGAAAAAAAAACTAGCCTAAAAGCATTACTTCAATATTATTGTGTTAGAACACGGCTCGAAGAAGTCAAATTTTCCATTATTTTTACGAAAGATCTACCAGAATGCACCATTTTCAAATATCTGGAAAACGAAATACTTATTTCTTCTCATTATTATCTAACTGAAACAAAGTGTTTTAAAAAAATGTGCGTTTGAAGCGTTTACCTATTTTCTGTATATTTACCATAACAAAATGTGCGTATTAAGCGTTTACCTATTTTCTGTATCTTTATCTTTACCATAACAAAATGTGCGTATTAAGCGTTTAACTATTTCTGTATATTTACCATAACAAGACATAGACAGTTAGAAACTTTTTTTTCGAAAAAAAAAATTCACAGCATGTCCTCCTGAAAAATTCAATTGGGATATATTATTATCAGTAACCTCAGCACGCGTGTTAAAAACTTGGTGTAAATCAGGGATTCCCAGACTTCTTGAAACAAGAGCCGCAAACGAAGACATATTTACTAGAGGGCCTGACAGACCGTCATACAATATTATGTATTTTTACATATACTTTTATTTGCAAAACATGCATTTTGATTTGTGACACGAGTTGTGTGTGCGGTGAGTTGACATTATTTACTGGAGAACCATCATACTATATGTATTTATATGTATCGGTGAGTTGACATTATTTACTGGAGGACTATCATACAATATGTATTTATATGTATCGGTGAGTTGACATTATTTACTGGAGAACCATCATACAATATGTATTTATATGTATCGGTGAGTTGACATTATTTACTGGAGGACCGTCATACAATATGTATTTATATATATATCGGTGAGTTGACATTATTTACTGGAGGACTATCATACAATATGTATTTATATGTATCGGTGAGTTGACATTATTTACTGGAGGACAGTCATACAATATGTATTTATATGTATCGGTGAGTTTACATTATTTACTGGAGGACCATCATACAATATGTATTTATATGTATCGGTGAGTTGACATTATTTACTGGAGGACTATCATACAATAAGTATTTATATGTATCGGTGAGTTGACATTATTTACTGGAGGACTATCATACAATATGTATTTATATGTATCGGTGAGTTGACATTATTTACTGGAGGACTATCATACAATATGTATTTATATGTATCGGTGAGTTGACATTATTTACTGGAGGACAGTCATACAATATGTATTTATATGTATCGGTGAGTTTACATTATTTACTGGAGGACCATCATACAATATGTATTTATATGTATCGGTGAGTTGACATTATTTACTGGAGGACTATCATACAATATGTATTTATATGTATCGGTGAGTTGACATTATTTACTGGAGGACTATCATACAATATGTATTTATATGTATCGGTGAGTTGACATTATTTACTGGAGGACTATCATACAATATGTATTTATATGTATCGGTGAGTTGACATTATTTACTGGAGGACAGTCATACAATATGTATTTATATGTATCGGTGAGTTGACATTATTTACTGGAGGACAGTCATACAATATGTATTTATATGTATCGGTGAGTTGACATTATTTACTGGAGGACCATCATACAATATGTATTTATATGTATCGGTGAGTTGACATTATTTACTGGAGGACTATCATACAATATGTATTTATATGTATAGGTGAGTTGACATTATTTACTCGAGGACCATCATACAATATGTATTTATATGTATCGGTGAATTGACATTATTTACTGGAGGACCGTCATACAATATGTATTTATATGTATCGGTGAGTTGACATTATTTACTGGAGGACAGTCATACAATATGTATTTATATGTATCAGTGAGTTGACATTATTTACTGGAGGACTATCATACAATATGTATTTATATGTATCGGTGAGTTGACATTATTTACTGGAGGACAGTCATACAATATGTATTTATATGTATCGGTGAGTTGACATTATTTACTGGAGGACAGTCATACAATATGTATTTATATGTATCAGTGAGTTGACATTATTTACTGGAGGACTATCATACAATATGTATTTATATGTATCGGTGAGTTGACATTATTTTCTGGAGGACCATCATACAATATGTATTTATATGTATCGGTGAATTGACATTATTTACTGGAGGACCGTCATACAATATGTATTTATATGTATCGGTGAGTTGACATTAATTACTGGAGGACCATCATACAATATGTATTTATATGTATCGGTGAGTTGACATTATTTACTGGAGGACAGTCATACAATATGTATTTATAATTATCGGTGAGTTGACATTATTTACTGGAGGACAGTCATACAATATGTATTTATATGTATCAGTGAGTTGACATTATTTACTGGAGGACTATCATACAATATGTATTTATATGTATCGGTGAGTTGACATTATTTACTGGAGGACAGTCATACAATATGTATTTATATGTATCAGTGAGTTGACATTATTTACTGGAGGACTATCATACAATATGTATTTATTTGTATCGGTGAGTTGACATTATTTACTGGAGGACCATCATATAATATGTATTTATATGTATCGGTGAGTTGACATTATTTACTGGAGGACAGTCATACAATATGTATTTATACGTATCGTTGAGTTTTATTTTTCTGATTCTGATTATTGCATTAAAAATGTGTAATTTTAATATTTTAATTTAATATTATTGATTTTAAAAAACGATCTAAAACCGCACATTCAGAAACGATTCCGACTGATTACAACGTCATTATGACATAGAAAAAGTCAATGTCTGTCTGGTAAGACGGCTATTACCAACTTCACCCAGCATGACGGCAACACCGTCGAGTTAAAGAAAATATATTAGTCAACATAAAAATAAAATAAATATTCCTTCACAATGATAATTTTTTTAATTTATGTCGAGATTTTTCTCGAACCGAACAGATTTGCACATTTTTAACACATTATCCTGGAATGGATATTTTTCTTTACTAGGAAAACGATAGACATTTTGCAGGTTACCGTTATTAAAATTATGACCAAGATTGTCATCAGATATGATTTGAAATTATCACGGCCAAAAGTATTAAAGTGATTTATTTTTGGGGTATTATGCCGCGTTGCGCTACCTTCTTCTTTAGCCAACGTTGACAGCACTACAATGTAGATCAGCAACCTCCAGCTAAGCATCTGCCGGCACAATTACTAAGTAATAATTACAAAGGGGTTATTAATTAAATTTTATATGGGCTGGACATTTTTTAAAACCGGCAAAGCTAAAATTAGATTTAGTTTACACTGAAAAAAGTGCTGCCCACGTGCCGCGATTGCGCAACTCTGGTGTAAATTGACGTGAGTGTTCATTTGAAGTGAACAGGAATGTCAGTTCTCAGACAGAGATGTCGACTGAAAATAAAAATATAAAGCTACCTACTTTTTTAAACCACTATATTAGAATGTATATTATTTTTCTCTTATTCCGCTTCACTCTTAATACGCAATATTTCACTTTCAAATAAATGGATTTAGCTTTATTTATTCAAAACATGATTTATTATGTCGGGGGAGACGGAAAAATACGCACTTTTAATTTTAATTTCGTTTATTAAGTCACTTACGCGATATGTCAATTAGTATGTGGCGGCGACTATGTTCATATCAAGAGTTGGATTATATTCACAGTATCGTATTAGAATTAAATCACAACTACTTGAAAACTGGGATATAACTCTAAAGGGGACGCGAGCAGGCGTTATTAAAGGTTCCCTAACATTTATAGTAACTTTTAGTAATAATATAACTAAATTCAAGTATTAATATTCAAAGTAAACATTCCATATTTACCGTGAAGCGGAATTCGTAACCTTTACCGAATGTATTTCAATAATATTCTATTCTATAAAAAAACTTTATAATGCTACCAATGAAGTAATTGGTATCACAAATATACATTCTCAATATTATTTAATTAATACCATTCTTCAAAATATTAATTCAAAACGGCTTACTGCAGTTCAAAGCCACCGAGATGTCTCCGTTTATCCCATATTTTTAGGTTCTATAAACATGGCCGATTAAGACAAGCAATCTCTCAAACGTTTTTACCAAATGGCAAAATATGCCACAAAATCACTTCAGTGGTTAATAGTTTATAATAATATTGTCCGGCAGAATGTTAGAACAAGACCGAATTTAGTTGACGTAATATATAAATAAATTTGCCCGCCGATTGCCGATACAAAAATGAAATATTGTTAATTGAATATACCGCTAAATTGAACATATTTATCTAATTATATTTTAATAGAACCAGATGCACCGACTTTTCGCAATCATTAGTAGTAAAAAGTAGAAACCTTTTGATGTAAAATGGGGTTAGTTTTTATTTTATTCTGTCGCTTGTCCGTTGGGCTTCGGATATAAAAATCATTCCCACCTTTTTTATGGGATTGAACAATTTAAATTCGACTGTTCCAATCAAGCGGCGTTTGTAATTGATTCGGATTTGAATTAAGAATAATAGAATGTAATTAAAATTTTAATTACATTCGCTGCGGTGGGGTTTTGTGAGAGAGTTTTTGTAAATAATAATTTCATCCGGCGTAAATTACGAAAGAGGATTATGGCGGAACTAGTTATTCGATAGCCCATTTTAAATAAGCAAATACGATCGTTCATACTTCACTAAAAAGTTAAGTGATTGCTGCGTAATTTAAATTAATGGATTTGTTGTACTAATTACAAAGTTTTTTTAAAAGGCGATTATAAGATATTTTAATTTCGAAAATATGTACCGATACATCTTAAGATTATTAATAACCTAATATATTAAGAATCTCTTCAAATTATTGGTAATCCGGGTAAAAACAGGATTTCAGGCCGTTTCCTGATAAACTTAAAATAAAGTAAATTCGTAATATTACGGAACACGTGTTCATGCACCTGCATTTGCGTTGATTATACATAGTGACGATATCCGATATCGTGATAATAAATTCTTATTTATTATAAGAAAACCTATCAATTCAGTCGCTAAGGGGCCTACAAACCAGTTTTTAACCGGATTACGAATAATTTTATGCCAGGTAGACTCAGTATACACTGACTTCACCAATGCAAAATGACAAATTTTTGTCAAATGACAAGGTGTGTCACAAAATATTAATCAATAAATTAGCTAAACTTGGAATTCACGGTAATTTACTAAATTGGTTTAATAGTTATTTGTTCAAAAGAGTTAAAGAGAAAGCAGTTCTTTGTGTGAGAATAAATGGCAGAGGTAGAGCGGAATCAATTGATCGCGTCTTATGCTACGTATACATACGCGAGCCAAACGCAGAACTGAACCTCAACTTATGGTAAACGAATGAATCAACCGAAAATGGCGCGAAACGCCGCTTGCAGTTGCTTCGTTCCTTTCTCGTAATTCGTGGCTCGGTTCACGTTTCGGTTCGCAAATGTATACATACTATTAGGCGAATTAATTAAGTCTATGGATCGTACATGCGATTTCTTTCAATTCTGAGAGCTTCGTTAGTTCACCTCCATTCTTATTAATATAAGTAAATTATTTGACATAACGAATAAAATTATCCAAATATCTGGGCATATTGACAGCTTATCTGACACCTTTGAGGCCTCGCTAAAAGCACCGGCTTTTGTCTACCGACTGTCGTAATCACATTCTGACTGTGCTAGCAAATATCGCTAACTGACCATAGATGAAGGATTTTGTCAATATCGTGCTAGATACCGTGGTGATAATGTGACTGGAGTTCAAAAGTGATTATTTGTCAAATATTTATAAGCAATAATTGTTATCCTTTATGCTATGCATAAAACCTTGTCTTATAAACATTACTTTATCATTAAAAAATAAGTGATTATTTATGATAGCATAACTCTCGGTTTTCTAAAGCGACTATTATATTAGATGATAGGTATGATTTTTGCACCAAATCGCTTACACAATCCGATTAAATGTGTTATAAAAAATACCACGTGTAAGATGTAAGTTTTATCAAGAGAATAAGATATTATTCAAATTTATCCGATAGTTTGTTTTTGTTGTTGGCAAGAATCCGAACAAAGGAATTTAAATATTTCAAAATAATTCTTAACATTCATAAATAATTTATTATGTTAAAATAAATAACTCTTCTGATTATTTAACCCATCAAGGCGCAGAGTGGGGCGTACATTTTCAAATTAATAATCGTGTTAGGATAGATTGTTTCACAGAATTTAAACAATTCATCAAATTTCAATGTTAATTTTCAAGTTCTGTAAAAGTTCCATAATTATTTCAGTTCTGTGAAGCAACTGACCCATAATGATAAAATAACAGTACCACAGGTACGAAAATAACAGTACCACGGGTACGGGTAAGAAAATTATCAGCTTTCTTTCAGTAAAAAATTTCGTAAAACAATACACAAGTCTGTCTCCACGTGAAAATTCTTAGGAGTGATACAAAATATACAAGGTGTGTACAATAATGTATGTATAATTATGTATAGTAATTGGTATTTTAAAAAAATTATTTATGTGATAATAATTGGTACTAGCAGTTAAAAACCCGCTCCGCGGGTTTTTTTCTGCTAGGCCCTTCGGGCGGCACTTGGTTGGGCTTCGCCCAGTTTAAGTGATACTAACAACAATTATATTTAATAGGTAGATATTAGGTCATTCACAGAGAGAGGGTGAGTATATATTGTTAAATCACGGAACAGGAAGGAGTTTAGGCATATAAGAATGACAGTTGTTCGGCTAAAACTTTACCTTTCCCGAATAATTGCCTAAATGGCTAAATGTAAATTAATATAGGTAATTATTCGGAATCGCTGGACACGGAAAAATACGAAATATTTTTAAATAATACCTTCTGATTTACCTTAATTACTATAAAAGGAATCGAACAGCATTTGGGAAATTTTTAATTTTAGCTTTTTAATTTTTAATTACGTAAAATGAAAATTCGCTTTCGCTGTATGGGATAACAGCCTGAATAATTTATGTTGATAACATTTTCTTTTGTCGGTATTCCTGAAATGAACGGCTAGAGACAATTGAAAAACGTAAATTAAAAAGTTATAATGTAATACAATATTCCGGCAAAATAGTGCCTACTTAAAAAACACAAATGATTTATTTCGCTATTATTATCATTATTATTTTATTTAACCTCACCTATAATAACCTAACCTAACCTACAATAATCCAGCCTAACCTATAAAAATCCAACCTAACCTATAATAACCCAACCTAACCTAACCCGTAATAACCTAACTAACGTTACCTAACCTAACATAACCTGACTAATCCTAACCTATAATAATCCAACTTAATCTAACCTAACCTATAAACTAACTTGAACTATACTAATCCAACCTAACCTAACCTAACCTAGCATAACCCAACCTAACCTATCCTAACCTATAATAACCTTTTTTTTTAATATTTCCTTACTTGTAAAAGAAACCAAAATACCTTTATTTTATTTTTCGAGCTTGGCTAAAATAGTACCACCTACCTAGTATTTGCATAGAGTAAATGGTAAAAATTCTAGCCACTCATATCAGGAATACCAAAAAAAGAAAATATCATCAATAGAAATTATTCCGGCTGTCATCCAATACAACGAAAGCGAATTTTAATTTTACGTAATTAAAAATTAAAATGCTAAAATTAAAAAATTCCCAAATGCATTCAGATTCCTTTTATATTAATTAAGGTAAATCCGAAGAATTATGTCCAGCGATTCCGAATAATACCTTAATATAATGTATATTATATACCTGGCAAAATGATTGTTTTATTAAACATATAAGTACATGTCAGATTAGAGATTTGTTGACTAATTTTACAATCAACGAAGCGTTTCTATCTTCCGATTGTCTTTCATGTTATTTTATTGAGTTGGCAGTGCCTATACTTCCGCGTATTGTTAACTTCATGTCGGTGTTCTGTCAAATAGTGCGAAATTATTATTTACGTAAATAATATTAAATATCAATATTTTTCAAAATCGTACATGCAAAGACTTGTTGTTTATTGTCATTAAGTTGAATCAAATGTTTGTTTTATTTGTAAATGCGTATTAAAACTGTAGTTTCACGTAAATAATTACCGTTGTTTGACTAAATGAAATTGTACGTATTTGTATATCGCTCTTATGCGCTCTGTCGGCCAATAGCAAAACTACTCCAGCGGCCGGTAAAGGAGGGATTGACATTTTTAAGGAACCCTGGAATGTCTGATTCTTGACAGACGTCAAATATATAAAACGTAATTGTGGATAATTTTTACTGTAATGTAATTAATCCAATGCATTGTGAACTTTCTAAAACATATTTTCTTCGATATTATCTAAAAATTATTTGAGCAGAAAAGATGCTTTTGAAGAAATCTGCGGATCCTATTTTAGTATTAAATCGGGTCATAATTTTGAAGTTAGCGGAATTTAACCGAAACAAACAATTTAAATTTGACCAATCAGAGGGCCTACATCGTCCAGACGCTAGGACAATAATACTATCAGATTTTTATGTGATTATAATTGGTATTTTAATTTAATTATTTATGTGATAATAATTGGTATTTTTATTTAATTATTTATGTGATATAATTGGTATTTTTATTTAATTATTTATGTGATATAATTGGTATTTTTATTTAATTATTTATGTGATAATAATTGGTATTTTTATTTAATTGATAATCGAGTAAAAATAATAACAACATTCATAGTACCTACATTATTCCAAATGAGTTTATTAAAATTCATTTCGGGAGCGACAACACTATTTATTTTTATTTATTTATTTAATTTTAGCCATTTGTACATCGATGTTTACAAATTTCTAATTAATTATTAATTACATACATACATTAATAAATTTTTGTTATTATTCCATTTTATTATTAGTATTTATTTATTTTTATTATTTATTCCATTTTCTTTTTATTAATATGGCTCATAGAATCCAGCTTGAATCTTTTAATTGGTGCAGTCTTTATGGTTTTCAGCAGCGTATTATTATATTGTATCCCTTGTACAGCAAATTATTTTCTGTATTGTCTTTGTCCTTTTTTGGTAACCTAATTTAGTTGCACGTCCTTGCATTATGTTTTTGAATGTCCTTGCCGCATATAATTTTCTTTGGAAAGTATTTTGGTAATACGATGTTTATTATTTTACTTATAAATATCATCATGTTCAAGGTCAGCATCCGTTTCACTGTTATGCAATTATAAGAAAATTATTTTTAGATATAAATACGAATTTAAAAGAAAAGTCAATGAAGAATGTATTTTAAAACAGACCAGACTAGTTAAAAAATGTTTCATAAATACATTGAAAAAGATATACAGAAGTTAGAGAGTTCAAAAGAAAGATTGTGGCACTGGTTGATAAAGCTGTTGAGAAAATACCCCTTTGGAGATGTTTTTTTGTTTGTTACTGGAAGTTTTAGGTTACTAGGTAATGCGTTGTATTGAATATATACTATGTATTGTAAAGAGTAATTCCACACTTAGTGGTGTGAGTAGATATACACACAATGTTTGTATAAAAATTGTTCAAAATAAATTATCGGTTTGGTAATGTGGTTTAGGTTAAAATCGTTAGAAAAACCTTAAAAAGGTTACATGAGTTTATTCTAGGTTAAGTTAGATATTTAAAAAAAATGCGAATAATATACTTATGTGCTTAAGATGAACGTCACAACCATAAGCTTCACAGTCTTGTAGATCATACTTACAAGACAAGACTAAGAACAGAACTAAAGAGTTATACCAAAAATGAAAACAAAATTTGGACAGTTATTTCATTTCGGATTTCGGATTCAAACAGTAACAGCAATATAAAACGAACCTCTTAAAAAGCTAATTACAGTATGGCTGATAGAAAGTGGCAGAACAAGGGAATCGGAAAATTTCCCGAATAAAATCATTGTTTGGCTGAATTAAAAACTAGGCGAAAAACCTTGACAGGACTGGACTGATGCCTGAACTGGATAGGACTGGACTCGAGGACTGGAGAAGCACATTTAGAGTCTGCTGTTATGCAACATGATGTCTTCGGATTTGCCGATCAACACCGAGGCACCTAAATCCGTTATTTAATATGCATAATGCGAGCATTTGTCTAGTTTGGGGTATTTAAAAATATAATTAAAATAAATTAAATAAAATAAAAAAAATAAAAAACCGTCAAAAGCCTTTTTTGGGACGAAATTTTCAATTCACATACGACAAATTTGTGTTTCAACGTAATCTATCGTTTGTTATTTAAATTCGAACTCATTAAGGCGATGCCATACGTAGTAATGCAAAATCGTGTGTTTTTGGTTTGAAAATTTGCTCACCTAGAAATGTTTCAGATGCTTTAATTAAATACTTCGAGTAGAATACATCTTGGCCTTTGAAATAATCGAGTATTTTTTAGATAAGTCTTTTTATAAGCCCAAAAAAAATAATGTAAAGGCCTATGAAAACTGCTTTAAAGTTCAAAATCTCCTACTTACGAACCAATTTTCGGTTATGATTTTATTGTATAATGTGGCAAATTAGGTTATTTATAAAATGATTGTAAAAATTTAAGTATTTATGCCTGAACATCCACAAAATACAATAAAAGGCACTTTTTGCCATGTTTTTTTCATGCATAAATCAAAACAGGCGGAAGGTGTTAAGCGGGAATTTAAACCTTATCGCCATCTACGTAAGGGTTGTTATCGATAGCGGCTCAATTTAAAATATTACACGACGTAGTGCATCGCCTTAAGATGCTTTTTTATTTTTACATTATTTTTCATTGTATTTATCACTAACTCACAATTCTCCTGAGTGGACTAAAAAATCTGGATAAAACGTCAAATATGATTTAAGATTTTCACGGCCAAAAGTATTTTTGTTATTTGTTTTTGGGGTATTATGCCGTGTTGCGCTAACTCCTTCTTTAGCCAACGTTTCGGACAGCATTGCAGTGTCCATCATCAGGGCAGATGTCTTATTTGAGGTTGTGTTAAAATGTTAGCTTAAGTATGAGGTTGTGATACCGTGTTGCCAGCTCCAACCCTCTGAGCTAACATTAACGTATCATTTTTTTATTTAATAATCAAACAAAAATGATCAATTCTCCACTGCTTAATATTTAAAAAAAACCCAAACAATATAATTCCTTAACATTATCACCCACGTACCAACAATTAAGAAAACCCTTAGGTCATTAATTTTAACAGGTGTTCAAACACTGCTGGATTCCCAAATATTTTGGTTATTCCAATTCTTAATGAATCATTTTTGAAGATTATAGAAATTTAAATGGGTGGGGATAAATAAAATCATATAAATAAGTCGTCGCCATGTGAACATATCCACAGATTGATAATGGCCTTAAAAGCCGAAACAGCTGTCACATTAAAAACTGTAAAAATAACAGAAATACTTGCAGAACTTAATAATTATTATAACATTATTAAATTTGATTTATTTTAAATTTATTTAAAAAAATTAAATGGAGTTCTACGAATTAAACACCAAAAAAAAAATAAATAAAAACTATTGAAATTTATTCCACTCCGCGACCACTGAAAAATAACACTTTTTCATATTATTTATCATTTTTATTATCGAAGAAAACAATCACTTTGTGGATTGTTATTATACTTAAATGTCATGTTAGTTTTTAACCACTTTATTATATTTTTTTGTTTAAAATATCGTATTGCGTGTCAATAAAATCAAAAAAAAGATTGGTTTTGCGTTTTATGACCTAGATTTTAAAATGAATCTCTCACGAAAAGGAACGTAAGAAAATATTATTTAAATTATCTTAATTCTGTCCATCTTTAAAATAAATGTCTTCAATTCTTATGAACTTGCAACGTAATACGAAATACAGATCAATTTTTCAAATGATTTCGGCGTTTCCCTCGGCTGTAGCGACTTTTGTGTGACAAATAATATCGGTCGATTTCCATTATCGATACGGACTCCCAGGATATATTCGAATGGAAAGCTACCCGACCCCGACACCGCCACCCGCTTATATCGTCTGCGTACGAAGAACGAACTGTACATTAATATGTATGTAGGTTAACGTTATGTCGAGGAATATCTGGGGAAAACGTAGATTTATTCAATCGACTCGAATAGAACCAAAAAGAAGCCATTCAAGAATTATTAAAGACGTATTTTAAAAATATACTGTACTAGCTGAAGTTCCTTAACGCAGAGTTTTGCGAAGTAAGTCGTAGACAGAAATTTTCCTCGTATTTTGAAAGTCAAATGTGCAAAATTTAATCAAGGAGAATCAAAATTATGCTTAGAAAGGGTGGGTAAAGGGACGGGTGGTGGATTTCCGAAATTTCATGTGAAATTTCTCTTTTTTGAAGGTCAAGATTACATAAATCGTAAAAAGAGTTGTATTAAATTATTTAAGAATTCACATACCTACAAGGCCAACCAGACAAAACCATTTTTTTCATTTGCCCGCGTGCAGAACCAACCATTCTCCAATCCCCCGTATATGCGCGCAATATAACACGCAATTTAACAATTCTTAATAATACTCTTGTGAAATACCGAAACGAAGTCAAGCGTACGACCACAAATGTTAATTAAATTAATGCACAGTTATAGAAAAGGTACAACATGAGCATCTCCTGTCCCCATCCCATCTTCCTCTTCCTCTTGCCCTTTCCTATTTCATCTTCCTTCTAATATATTTATATGATTTTTTTTTCTTTTTTGTTAATTTCATTTTCAGTTAATGGTTATAACCAATTACAATTTTGTATTATATCATATTAACCAGCATAAGAAACTATTTTGGCTTAACTCATATTTAACCTCTTGTATAACTCATCCTGTATAAAATTGCTGTTTGTTTCTTACAATAAATAAATAAATTTGTATTTTTGTATTTTAATACTAAAATAAAATCCGCCATAGACACTCTTCCTTACTTTCGTAGATAGATGGATATATATTATTTAACAAGATTTTCGATGTGGCATTGAAGCGTGCTGACTGTTGGCTACGAACAAACTGCATGGGTATCAAAGCGGGCGTGCATCGCTTGAAATAGCTTTAGACCTTTTTAGTGGCCAGATGTGATAATGCAAATATTTAAGAATTTTATTACTCATCTCCTTCCTCTGCCCCGTTTCCCACCCTTACAACTCCGTTCAGTCACGCAGAATACCACAATTATTGGTGTTGCAATATTGCTACGGGCTTCGGGCAATTGGGTGTCAATTTTTTTAAAAACCTTGTTCGAAAATGGTATAAAACTTAGAGTTTTTAACTAAGAGAAAACCATTACCTAAACTTAGAGTTACACCAAGCACATCAATGGAAGGCATGTTGGGAAGATTGATTTTTGAAAAAGACTCTATTTGAATAGCCGGGTACTTCTCAAACCACCTCTTATTAATATCCTTACCCTTGCCAATTGAATTTACTTCATAACTTCAATAATTAATCAATAATTAATCACTTCGGACTTCAAAAACGTAAATACCCTTAGAACTCTTTACTGCTCCTTGGTTCGCCCCCATCTTGAATATGCTTGTGTTATTTGGTCTCCTTTTTATGCTGTCCACATTCGACGCATTGAATCTGTTCAACATCGGTTCTTAAGAAGGATTGCTAGGAGGCTAGGTTTAGAAAAAGGCAAATACTCATATGATGAAATTGAACTAACTCTAAACCTCTCTCCTTTGGAAGTCCGTCGGGAAAGAAATGACCTCATTTGCTTCTTCAAAATTATAAATGGTATTATTGATTCACCTACTCTACTGCAACTCATTCCCTTCAATATCCCCTCGCAAAGACTCCGAAATAGTGAACTGCTCTTCCTCAACCATCATTTGAAAAATTATGGATATTATTCACCATTGTCCAGAATGTGTAGACTGGTCAACTCAAGTCAAAACCTTTACTTTTTTGGGATAAGTCTAAATGATTTTTGCCAGTCGCTAAACAAGTGACGGAATATTATAAGTGTCCTGTGGTCCTGACCCACGGCGTATTCTTGACTTGATTCGACTTGTCACTTTATTTTATTATATTATATCTACCATATGTCTTTGCTTTCATGTACCTTTGTCTACTCCTGTATTTTTCATTTTACTGTAGGTATTCGTGTTATTATTTTATAATTTGGACGATGTCCGTTAATAAATAAATAACATACCTTAATTGGGAACATCGTAGATTCATTGGCTCCACATTAAAAATACCATTAATTGGTGGCATCTTTTTCTCCTTTTTTGGGGATGTTGTGTAGAGGGTTTTTGAGGAAAATAAGGAGAGGAAGTTCTAAGAATAAAAAAAGTATGAGGAATGGGTTGGAACCTGTGGTGTAAGGCGATGGCGATGGGTCAAGAGAATCCTGCTACAGAAGTCAAAGGGTCTCCTCAACCAGCGTCGTCCAATCCGGCCCGCCACGTAACTAATGGGTAGACCTGGAAAATCTTGCCCCATGATCCCGTGGATCCCTATTAAGTCACCAAACGTAGCGAACCACTTGGAATATCCTATGAATGGCAGAGGTCCGATAAAAAGTTTCCCGGGCGGCACCACAAACGCGTAAAGTATAAAATAATACCAGAACATTATATAAATACTAATTTATATACAAAGTTAATTTTCGATGAAATCATTAAAAAATCTTGTTTATCAATATGACGTTGGAACAGATAAAACTTACAAAATAAAACCTACAAATATGCATTAAGGCGATGCCATACGTAGTAATTCAAAATCATGTGTTTTTGGTTTGAAAATTTGGTCGCCTAAAAATGTTTCAGATGCTTTAAAAATACTGCGAGTAGAATACATCTTGGCTTTTGAAATAATCGAGTATTTTTTAGATAAGTCTTTTTATACCCCCAGAAAAAAATAATGTAAAGGCCCATGAAAACTGCTTTGAAGTTCAAAATCTCCTACTTACGAACCCATTTTTGGTTATGATTTTATTGTATAATGTGGAAAATTAAGTTATTTATAAAATGAAAATATTTATGCCTGAACATCCACGAAAAAAAAAACAAAAGGCCCTTTTTGGCCATGTTTTTTTCTTGCATAAATCAAAACAGGCTGATGGTGTTAAGCGGGAATTTAAACCTTATCGCCATCTACGTAAGGGTTGTTATTGATAGCGGCTCAATTTAAAATATTACACGACGTAGTGCATCGCCTTAATATATATATGTACAATATCTTTATTTTTTAAAAGAAAGACCAACATTCCCGGATTTCGAATAACCCGACAATATTTGAAAATCTCTTGCTACCACTACAATAAGCGGAAAATGTTACTTGCTGTGTGATGGAGGACTTGGCCAGCCGAAGAATCGAAAACAGGACGCCTGGATGGGACCCAAACGCGATGCCAACTCAGCCACTGGTGTGTATTAATAATGTCAATTATTATTGATTAATTACTTACATGATGAAAAATGTTCACAGTTGAAATAAATAAATACTTCTCATGTTCGAGTACACAAAGTTTACAACTGTTAATTGAATCAGTCAGCTCGAAAACAACCCAAGCCTAAATTATTGTCATCCTTTTTGATTTATGATGAAATGGTTGAAAAACTTTGTCGATTCGTGTAACTTTTCCATTGCATTAATTAAAAGACATCATCCACTCTCCCGGGAACAATAATTTGATAGTAAATTTGAGTTGATTAATTAGTTTTCGGAGAAATAGATAAATTATCAGTATGATTTTAATGAAATTACTTATGCGGACGGAAGGAGTGGTATTAGTAAAATTAATCTGACAGATCCATATTTAATGACAAAAGTAGTGAAATTTAAGTAAATTTAGCAAATAATCAAAGTTGAAACATATAATCTAGTGAAAAATTTATCAAAATAATAGTGTATTTCGTGGTGACAGTGCGAAACAACTTTACATATTGCCCTGAAAAATTACGCATAACGAATTCACTGTCATTGTAAACCACAACCACAGACAATTTATGTTTTTGAATTTTTGAATTTGTGAAGAGGTTTTTTTTTTTTTTGTCATAGACAAATAAGTTAAATTATTTTTAACTCAATAAGGGGTATTTCTGAACAACTGTAAGAAACCTACCTACAAACTAAGAAATAAATCAACCAAAATGTCTAAAACTCGCAAGGTTTGCAGTGCAAAGAAAGATACATCTTCACCTTTAGCAACCACGTCTGGCCCTATTGATTCACCGTCGGCGCATCAGTCAATGATTAACATTGACACTGACTCATTAATCAATTTTTTTGAGTCAAAACTTGAAATCATGCGCAATGAAAACAAGAAAGCAATTGACGCTGTTCAGTTAAAATTAGATGCGCTGTCTAACGAGTGGAAGGATCAATACACAAAAATTCTGGGATGTGTGAGCGTTCTCCAAGAAGAAAACTCAAACCTCCGGCAAGAAGTCCAGTCACTCCGAGATGCACAAGATGAGATGGAGCAGCGCAGCAGAATATGCAATGTAGACATCCATGAGATTCCCGAAGCAAAGGGCGAAAATTTGATGACATTAATAGAAAAAATAGGATCCAACATTAACGTCCCGCTTCCAAGTAGCTGTGTGGTTTCTGCGCATCGCGTCGCTCGCGGCCACTCCTCGCCCTCCAACCGTCCACGCAATATAGTCGTCCAGCTCTCCACAAAGCGACTTCGTGATGATGTCATCGCTGCAGCAAGGACTCGCCGCGGCCTTACCACGGAACAATAAGGATTTGGTGCTCCCACCACCAATTTTTATATAAACGAGCACCTTACATTGAAAAATAAAATCATATTTGCCAAAACACGAGCCGCCGGAAAAGCTAACGGCTTTAAATACATATGGGTGCGGAACGGCAGTATTCTGGCGAAGAGGAACGATCTCTCTCGGGTTTTCACCATTCGCCGTGAAGGAGACCTTCAAAAGATAACCACACATGAAAACATGTGACTACAAACATGTTACTGCTGTCTTCGGTATCCGCTTTCTCACAGTATTCTGTATCCTGTAATTTGTTTCTTTCAAAGCTACTTTATATTTTTGTTTACCGCGCAATATCCCTATAACTTTATACCAATACCATGTTTCTCACATATTCATTCACATTCTAAAATGTCAACATATTTCACATTCCTTGATCTAATAAGTAGTCTATGTTTTTTATGTAATTTCGAAGCCTCATATGCCCTGCATAATGTATCACTCGTGCGATTGTGGAATATGTCAAACGGCACTCCTACTCTGGTAAAATGATCTCATCATCATCTATATCCGTTTATTACCAGAACTGTGGTGGTATTAGGACCAAAACCCAGGAGCTACTAATTAATGTATTATCGAATAACTACGACGTTATAGTTCTAGTTGAAACATGGCTTGTAGCAAGTATAAATACGGCTGAATTCATAGATTCGCGTTACACGGTGTTCCGACGTGATAGGGACCGTACACTCACTGGTAAAATGGACGGAGGCGGTGTGTTGGTAGCAGTGCGCAAGGAGCTTGCATCTTCCCGGCTCGATGACTGGGAAAATGGTCAAATCGAACAAATCTTCATTTCTATTCCGGTAAGGTCTTTCAATCTCATCATATGTGCAGTATACATACCTCCTGCCTCACAACCTACGGTCTATGATACGTTCTCCGAAAACCTGGAATCTGTATATTCATCACAACCAAATAATACTTTTTGTGTACTAGGAGATATGAATCTACCAACTCTGACTTGGTCATTTTCCGAAGACAGCAGTCAAGGTCTCGCCTCCTCAAATTCGGCTGCATCGAAAACTTTGCTTCAAGCAATGTCATTGATGGACTTACTCCAATATAACTGTATACCAAACCATAATGAAAAATACTTAGACCTCGTATTCTACAGTCGCGAAACAAATGTTAAACGTAGCAACAACCCTCTCCTCTCAGAGGATAGACACCACCCAGCCCTTGAATTTGATATATCCTTCGTAATTCAACCAAAAATCAAAAACAAAATACAGCGTAGGCGCAATTTCAGGAAAGCTAATTATGCTCAGATTAATGAGGACATTAATTGTATTGATTGGTTATCTGAAATCGCAAATTTACCAGCCGAAAAAGCAGTAGATCGATTCTATTTAAAAATAAACAGTGTAATTGATAAGCTTATTCCAGTATTGGCACGACGAAATGACAAATTCCCCATATGGTTTACTCCAGAACTTATTAGGTTATCAAGGAAAAAAGATAAAGTCTGGCTCAAATGGAAGACATATAAAGGTCTTTCTGACTATCGTGAATTTTCCTTCTTACGTGCTACATACAAAAATTGACTTATGAAACCCGAAGGTTATTTTTTGACAACATCGAAAGTTCATTGCAAAATAATATCAAAAGCTTTTGGTCATACATATCCTCATTAAAATCGTCTGATGGATACCCTGCTGCAATGTCCTTCGAAGGGCGCAAATCTAACGATGCCCAGGAAATTTGTGATATGTTCTCTGAATTCTTTAAATCAACATTTGAACCTTCCTCTATCAATGACCCAATTATTAACATTGACCAACTCGAGGAAGTTCAGGACTCTGGACTTGCGCACATTCACACAGTTAAACTAACGGAAAAAGAAGTGCAATCGAGTTTAAAATCAATAGACATAAACAAGGGTGCGGGTCACGATGGAATACCGGCGTTTTTCCTTAGATCTGCTGCGTCGTCACTGTGTGTGCCGCTTACCATAATATTTAATAAATGCCTGAGTGATGGGGTTTTCCCTGATAGGTGGAAGTTGGCCTATATTATACCGGTCCACAAGGGTGACTCGCGTCAAAGAGTGGAAAACTATAGGCCAATATCCATTCTCTCGGCGATCCCTAAACTATTGGAAAGACTTGTCCACGACAATATATATCCCCAGCTTGCTGCCAAAATTACTGAACAACAACACGGGTTTGTAAAAGGCAAATCTACCACGAGTAATTTACTTATTTACTCAAATTTCTTATTTACTAGCATGGATCGAGGCCACCAGGTAGATGCAATATATTGCGATTTCAAAAAAGCTTTCGACAAGGTTGACCACCTTATTCTTATTAAAAAAATTATGTACAACGGAATTAGAGGAAATTTATTACGTTGGTTTATCTCATATTTAACAAAAAGACAACAAGCCGTATCATTACGAGGACAGACTTCTACATGGGAACCAGTTACTTCTGGCGTGCCACAGGGGTCAATCCTGGGTCCGCTGTTGTTTATTCTTTTTATTAACACTGTTACTAAATGTTTCATGCATTGTTTATATCTTTTGTACGCTGACGACATAAAAATATTTGCCATTGTTCGAAATTTAAACGATTGTCTTCTCATACAAAGCGACTTAGTGAGGTTCGAAACGTTTTGCAATGAAAACAAAATTTACCTAAGTTACAATAAATGTAAACAAATAAGTTTTACTAAAAATCACAACGCTATCAAACACAATTATTGTATTGGTAATTATTTACTCGAGCGCGTTTACTGTATAAGAGATCTAGGCGTACTTTTTGATTCCAAACTCCACTTCGATGCGCACATAGATAATATTGTGAATAAAGCTTACAGCATGCTAGGATTTGTCATCAGAAACAGCCGTGAATTTCGAAAACCTGAAACATATCTTCTTCTTTACCACACTCTGGTCCGTTCTCAACTTGAATACTGCACCTCCATATGGAATCCACTTTACGATATCTATAAAGAAAATATTGAAAATATTCAAAAGAAATTTCTGCGATGCCTCAATTACAGAATGAGCGCACCCAAACGTGGGTACATAAATATGCTCTCGAGTTATAACGTCTCCACTCTATCTAACCGGCGAACATACCTTGATCTCATGACTCTGTATAAAATCTGTAACAACGTTATTGACTGTCCCGACTTACTGAAATTGATAAACTTCAAAGTACCACCCAGAGTAACAAGGCTTAACGACTTATTCCACATTAGCAGGACGCGTACAAATGCTGGTGTCAGGGATCCAATCAGAAGAATGTGCGAATCACTTAATCAGAATCAAAACCTCAGGGACTCTGACTTATTTTTTGATACACGCACTACTTTTAGTAGAAAAATAAAGACTGTTTTCCTACAAAGTTCAAAGTAAACAACTTAGACATACTTCGTTTAAATATATTAATATATTTTTTACTTTCTGTTTAACATTGTTTATCTATTTATATATATATTTTTTTTTTGTTTTACCCTCTAAATTTTTTCAAAAATAATTTGTAAATTCTTAAAAGGATATTGCGCATTTCTTTCATATCTCTATTTGTAAAATAATATTCTTATGTATATATTTTTCCCCTATTTATAAGTGAAAATATTTGTAAAAGTTTTCTGCTGTTTAAGTTAATTCGTGAGAAATAGTTTGGATGCAGGTGAATTCTCTAGTTGATGTTTCGTATATATTTTTGTCAATTGATATCTGTATCTGTTTTTTCTCCTTAATAAAAAAAAAAAAAAAAAAATTATAGTTCCAAAGATGAATTATCATCTAAATGATACGGGTAAATTCTAAAAGTTAGTTATTTGAAGCAAAATTATTCAAGGTGTTTGTGTAGTTTTTTACTGTTTAAATTATGCCATCGGTGTTCAATATAACGGTAGCAGAGCGGTAAATTTCAATATCTCCGGACACAGCACCTAGTTTGAAAACCAACGTATAAAAAACTTTTCTTTTAAAGATATTAACTTCTGCTGTAAAAAAAAAAATTATTCCGAATTTCATAGAAAGAAAAGAGTGATGTAGGTTATGGTACAATATTGGTGTTCCAGTAACATCTATCAACGAACAGGCGCTCAAGGCACGGAGCTGCTATAATTATATAACATTCTGTATATAACATTGTAGTTATATTTTATGGAATGTGTGGGATTGCACTCACCTCCCCACATTCTGGAATAAACAATTATTATTATTATTATTAGCTGAAAACTGGGAGAAGTTGGACTGTAAATCCGTAGACCGCTGGTTCAAATCCGGCTCAAGGGACCAATTTAAGTGTACGCCAGTTCCTCAGTTCTTGCCCAAGGGTCGCAAATTCTGGGATTTGGATTGAAACTGAAGTCTCTTTATGAGGATGATCTTAATACTTAGATTAAAACAGTTTGTTATTTAAACTTGTTTGTATTCTGATGAATAACATTTGTTTCTCATTAAGGATATTTGTGTTTTATATATCAAGACAAATGCAGTATATAGTTAACTATTCTCTTTGATAAAAGGAGTAAAAAATAAAAATTGGTTATTGTTTTAATAATATTCATTTATTAAAAAAATAGTATATTACAGTAAAATCTTAAGTCGCTCATCTCACTGGGGAATTTTCGTGTAGAGAGGAGCAGCTATAAAATAGTGGTAAAATCAATTTTACGTTTTATTGTTGAGTTTATACATTTCAAAAATAAAACCTACTATGGATTTTCTCTTTGTGACGTTACCTGTAAAAAGACACCGTACGAAAAATAAAAATTGTCTAATTTATGAGAAAATTTAAAAAAAAAAAAAAGACCTTAACACAATGCTGAAAACATAAACCTACAAAGTTATTTCATAAATAAACATTACAGTTATTCCAAACTGAAATTACATCTAGGCAGTACGTTTATAGTTGTCAACAGTAATATTCTACTGACTAAATAAGTATTACAAAGTACCAGTGTTGGCTTCTCAGTCACAGTCACACGGTGACCATACTGGCAATGACTAGAGAGGGAGTGGGGATAATTATCAACAGAAAACATTAAATAAATAAAAAAAACAGGTAAGTACCAAACTAACAGTAACTAATAAGTAAATAAAGGTAAGTAAATAAAGGTAAGTAAATAAATATAAGTGAATTAAGTATATAATAATTAGAAAATAATTATATGCTCAAATAAAGCAATAAATTTAATAAATTAAGACTATAATTAACTTAATAATATTAAAAAGTTAATTAGGTATAATAAATAAGTTAATAGTAATAAATATGTAAGGTACATAATATTTAGTAAATAAGGATTATAATAGGGTTTCCAAGCTGATTTATGACAAACGACAACACGGGTAATATTGACAGATGATAACCATAGAAAAAGTACATGACTTGCATTATTCCTTTGTGGCTGTTGATTTTAAGTAACTGAGTAATCTGCTATGAAAATAAAACCACTTCTCAAATAAAATACAAAAGATAACTTTAAATGAGATTAAATGATTCTGAATAATAAAATGTCTTCATCACTGTTATCTTTAAAGAATAAGACATCAAAATAAAGAGATAGATCGATTTAGCAGGCCACTACAACCAGTCAAATGCAGTATATCTGTTAACAATACTACCAATAATTATTTCGTTAGCTTTCTAACTCAAAGGCCTCATACACTATGTGTCGTATTGTATCATGTTACTGCTGTCACTACCTAGCATTTACATTATTTATTAACTAATTTAAGTCTGTATAACTTAGGAGTAGGAATATTCTTATTTTTGTACTATTTATTTGCTGTTATTATATGGATATGGTTATATGTATTTTTTCTATTATTTTTGTGAACTTGCAATATTCAGAATATTACTTTTTTATGAACTATGTATGTAAAAGCCCAATGGGCGTATAAATAAATAAATTAACTTTTGTACAAATTAATTAAACGAAAAAAATAGACCTAAGCTTAGACTTTTTTGCTGTGCAAAAACGAAAGTAATCAGGATCACATGCTTCAGTACAGGCCTAGCAAAAAATATCTCTGAACGCAGGAGATTATATCATCGTTTCGCATTATCATAATATCATGTTAAGCATACCTAGTTCTAATTTTTTTTTCAAGAAAAGTCATCTTCTAGTCAGGCCTCCTCTTTGAATTGCAAAAAGATAACCTGTCTCTAAGGATTCAAGCAACGGCAGTACGAACAACAGTAGACCTATTATAATAAAATAGAGCCTTCTACAGTATCGCAGGTGTAAGGCTGCCACGATAATATTTCTGTAAATGAAATCGTTGCATAAATAAATAAATTTTTAGCATAGTACCGGATATATTCATGGCGCAAAAATATAAAAGGATTACGAGAATATTTATAAGGGCATTATAAACTGGATCCACTTTAACTCCGGGCTCTTCTGCCGGCTTTTTGGAGCATTTCCCTTTTATTATTAATGTCCCAATATTTTACAGAATAATAATGGCACAGCGCGTTTTTCTTTTAATCACCCAGCCTGTATTATAATCATTTTTTTTTTCAGGGAAATAAATTGTGGTTCCCTGATGACGTTATATAGTGAAAAAGAACACATTAAAAGCCTTATAAGTAAACGTGGTGAATATTTTATGCGAATGGATAAACAACCATGTATGTAAAAACCTTACCAATTGAATCGTAAAATAGTTATATTGTTAAAAATAAATACATTGTTTACGCAGCCAAAGATGGTTATTTATCTGTTGTATATTTTTTCGGAATATTTCCAAGGCTATATAAATGTGATTTATATATTGTATTTTTCGAAAACGTCTTAACAAATACCATTTTAAAAACGAGTTCAAGATTACCTTTTAGATATCTGTATTTGAAATTTATAAATCGGAATATTTTAATTTAGTTTTTAAATTTTTATTTCAAATCTCAAAAAATGTTAAAAATACGATATTTACAGAACTATGTAGGTATACTGCGGGAAAACTATTAATATTAATAATTCACAATATAGCTAGAATAGTCTTTATTCAATAAGTAACAAAAATACTGTTTAACGCTAGGGAAGTGTTTTTTTATTATTAGTAAGGCTGTAACACTGCATTTATTAAACTTTGGAATTTTTTACGTGTTTTAAAAGTTTCAATTGCCGGATGTCACTGGATCTACGACATCCTCATTAAGGACGGGTTGTTTCGGAGAATTTGAACAATTCTTCAAATTTCAAAGTTAATTTTCCAGTTCTGTGAAAGATTTTTTCAAGTTCTGTTATTATTTTAGTTCTGTCATGCAACTAACCTGTGATGATATAATAACAGAACTTGAATAAGACTTTCACAGTACCCAGAAATGAACGATGAAATTTGATGAATTGTTCAAATTCTCCGAAACAACCCGTCCTTAGTGAATGTTGTGAGCTAATGTAGTGAAAGAGAACGGTTGGAGAGTATCTGGCTTTTCAGATCTGGTCACTCTAGTCAAAGCTTCATGCATATGTATTAATATTAATACTTGAAAATGTTTTAATTTACCACTATCGAACTTTTGCGGTAACATAAAAATATACGAAAGTACGCTCTTAAAAATGTTATTAATAAACACCATAAGGACAAGATACTTCTTATAATTGTAACAATCATACTACGGTTTCAGGCTACAATTCTGCTATAAATTTATTACACACCAATGTAACTCGTATGTTAGCTGATGTTTCTAATATGCCTCTATGGAAATATAAATGTGTGCTGATTAAATATTTTAGCAGTTCATATACGAGAATTAATCAAATCAGTGAATAACATGTTTTATGTTTTTTGTTTCTGCTTTATTTCTTTCAATAACTTTTTACCAATGTTTATTCTTTTTCTTTTTAACTTTAGAATCTTATATTTTTCCTTTTTACATATTGTACTGTGACTGTCAATAACTTGTGCTGTTAATTTTAAATACATATTAATATTTAAGAATATAAACAAACCTTCAGATTTTCATGATAAGCATTTCATAAAATTTTTAAATATTTAAATAAGGAACACCGCTCGACATTGGGCGCCCTCTGTCTTCAAATAATAATACAATAATAATAATTATATCCTACTTAAGCCGTTAGAAATACTCTCCAAGTACCCGTGGCACTACTGGCCAGTCCATAGATATGCAAATTCGGTAATTAAGATGAAAATGAGCGGTCTAAAATATGGGGATTTCTATGGACAAAGCTGTTTATGGAGGAGCTTTTGCCTTTGTGCCAGAAGGGTAGTCGGAGATATTAATGTAATAATTCTCTAGATGTGATTGTACTTAACATTTTTTGAAGGCCTCAAAGCTTAGTCGGGGAGTTTAATAAGACGAGACCAAATGATAGAACAGATCATTGATTTTGTTATTTTTTTCATTTATTCGTTCGGTGTCGGTAGCGTACTTGAAATGACTTAAAGAATAAAACCTCAAATTGCAATATTAAATCATATACTAACGACTCTCAAACGAAAAAATGTGAAACAGAAGACATCAAAATATTCAGTTGCATCTTGGAATTGAACCCGGGGCCTCTTCCTTGCCGGAAAAGTGCTCTGACCACTGAGCTAATTCAACCATATCCACTTACATAATTTTTAACTGCTTTATACTTCGACCGCGAGCAAACAACAGTATTTTCATTTTTCTAAATGCGTCTGCGTTTTTTTCCAACTTTGCTGTTTCACATTTTTCGTTTGAGAGTCGTTAATACTATTATATTCCATGATTAAGTTGTATTTTTGTTTTTAAAAAGAAAATTGTTAACTTGAATCGCAAGTCTAAAGTTAAACAGAATTGATAAACGTCACTACGCATCCAGTATCTTTTCGCATTTACAAGGTAAGAGGAGACTGCTAGAGTGTATATCAAACTACTTCTAGTGTCGTGTTGAATCAATTTAACACTTTTCATATCACCATTGCTCATGATGGAAATGACCTTTCGAGCTGTAAAGAGCATACTCTGACCAATCATATAATGCATAGGTATAATGTTTCAGATACGTGGAAAAATATTGTAAAAAAACTTTTCTTTTCCAAAACCGATTTATGATTCCGCGAAAATCGATGAGAGAGAAGTAGTTGAAAATCAATTGTGAGATCAGGTGAGATTTAAAAATACTCGTTGATCTGAAATAGTTAAAGAAATCAACTCGTAAAAACAAATTTCTTTTACAGTAACAACTATTTGAATATGACGTTGAAAACTTTTCTTCTGGTTTGACTGAAGATTGAACCTTCCTACTCAGGAATCGGAGTTAAAAACTCTACCGACCTCGCCAACTGTCGATAGGATAGGACTGACAATTTTTTCGTATATTAACTGCTGTAATGTCGTCCGATTTCAGATAAATGCGTATATTTCCGCGTGTATGCACGTGATTACCACCAAAAGTTGATATAATGCATTGTTATTGACAACGAGTCTATTTGCTTGGTTTTAGCTCTATCACATATCGGGGTATAGGTTAGTTTTCGCTTCCGAGATTTGAATTAATTTATTACCCAAAACAAAACTGTAATTCAAATAGACGTATTGAAAAATATATACTTATTGCTTAAAATTATTTGTTATCTTTTATGCTATGCATAAAAATTATAAACATTAGCTTATCATTACAAAAAATAATAATAATATTTCACTAACAAATGAAGATATAATATCTCGACGCCATCTAGTGAGAAATTTAGCACTACCAAAGCCTTTCCTACAAAAATAAAGTTGGTTGTTTACAGGTAGAAAAAATATAATAAGCATTAATTGTTGATTGAGGTACTAGTACATATTGAATTATTTGGCGGGTTGGAAAAAAGCCGATATAGCTCAGTGGTTTTAGAGCACCTGACCGGACATCAGAAGGCACGGGTGCAATTCCCGTTGGCGGCAATTATTTTTACTTGGGAGATATTTTCAATTTGTATTGATATTTCAGGCGATTAATTATTGCTATTTGTTATCCTTTACGCTATGCATGAAAAATTGTCTTATAAACATTGATTTATTGTTTGTCGTATTTAGTCTATACTTATAAATATCAAAACATATTTGAAGATCCACTTTAACGGTTTTCAACACCACGTTTCATTCTTAATTATAGTAACATTTGTGTATGAAAATCCGCATCAATTTATTCGGAATTTGCTCCAAGGAAATTCACACAACATGTTTATTTTTCCAATCTCGATGGCTTAGAGCAGTTTATAGGGCATTAACCTGGATGTGTGCCACCGCCCCGCTGGCAAGTGTTTAGTGTCTGGAACTTAGCTTTTCCAGTTTTACAGAATTTTGTGGAATTTTCCACAACAAAAGATTTCTCTTGGTATTTTTAAACCTGCTTACATATAACGTTTTTTTTCAGAACACGATTCGGTTCAACCATTTGGCCATTTAGAAAAGCTTATTTTATGTCCGGTCATTTTTCTCAATCTTATATTTGTATCAATTTCCAATACTATCCTTATTTCCCTTAACCCTGTATATTTTCATTTATTAAGTTAAAAGAAAAATATGTATAGTTCACATTTTAAACTCAAGAATACAATAAAAATATCTTAAAATTATTGTAGTGGACGCTCACTTCAGTGACATAGACTGTAATTTGTCGGTTTCCTATTCAGGGTACCTTGGGAAAAGATTTGCAGATGAAACACTAAGTTTACGATTGTCGTCGTGGAACTGATTGGTTGGGCCAGTTCCTTTCCTATTTATTGGGCTCAAATTGTGCAGTATCTACACGTGTTAATAGGATTGGTTATTCTTACTTCACATTATTTCAATAGAAATTCAAGAGAGTATTGGGGAATAAAGAATTACTCGAGTTTCACGGTTTGTCGTGCCAGTAATACAACCTTGCAAAGACGATACATCATGTGTTCGGTAATACGAATCTTACCAAGATGAATCATCGAAGAAATATGCGAGAAAAGATAAACAATTAAAACATTTTTGGTAATAAGCTACTGCTGTCCGATATAATTATTGTAACATAATATTCTCATAACGGTACACATTGAATTTGCTCACATTAGTGTACATTTTAATTTGCTTACATTCTCCTGGTTACTGAAGAATATATATTTTTTTAATATGTATATTCTGATAGGATATTGTGCACATCCTCATGACTTACTTATCTTTTAGCGCTTTTAGTCTTTACTGATTTAGTGTGTGATTTACTATGTTATCTTGTGTAGTGTTCATGTATTTGTGATGTTTTTATAAATGTTGTGTTTGTGAGTATAAATCCGTTTTGGATTTTGTAGATTAATAGGCTTGTGTTACATTAGTACAGTTTACTAATAATCAAAAAGTTGGTATCCTTTTTTAATCGGGGTATCTGATTGAAAAGTTTCATTTTACTAAGTTATTTTTAGTTACTTTATTCTGTAATATATTTAAGATGTTTAAATACGTGATGTGCATGTTTCCTAATATTAGATAATTTAAATCAACTAATTCCCATATATTTTTGCTGCCATCTTTGAAGCTAAAGTAGGTAAAGGATGAAGTATAAATAACTAACCTGAATACCCTTCAGTGAAAAAAAAAACTGGCAGAGGAAGGAAGAAAATAGACTGAGTGCTATGGAAAAGTGAACCTTGAGGCGTATATGTGGTAAAACCAAGAATGACAATGTGAGAATTCGCATTAATGCAAAGCTGATATTTATTTATTTAATAACATACTATGTCCAATTACAACACATTACATATTACACGAAGTTAATACAAGTAGAAATGTTACAATACACGATACTTAAAAAAGCTTAATGAGTGATATTAAGAAGGTCACGTTTATATGCTATGGGCATGAGTGAATTAATAAAGTAAGGAGTATGATTTGAGATATTCACGGCCAACAGTATTAAACTGATTTATTTTTGATATATTATGCCCTGTTGCGCTACTTCCGTCTTAAGGAGATGCACTACGTCGTGTAATATTTTAAATTGAGCCGCTATCAATAACAACCCTTACGTAGATAGCGATAAGGTTTAAATTCCCGCTCCACACCATCCGCCTGTTTTGATTTATGCAAGAAAAAAACATGGCCAAAAAGTGCCTTTTATTTTATTTTGTGGATGTTCAGGCACAAATATTTAATTTTTTTCGAACATTTTATAAATAACTTAATTTGCCACATTATACAATAAAATTATAATCGAAAATGGATTTGTAAGTAGGAGATTTTGAACTTTAAAGCAGTTTTCATAGGCCTTATAAATTATTTTTTTCTGGGCTTATAAAAAGATTTATCTAAAAAATACTCGATTATTTCAAAGGCCAAGATGCATTCTACTCGCAGTATTTAATTAAAGCATCTGAAACATTTCTAGGTGACCAAATTTTCAAACCAAAAACACATGATTTTGCATTACTACATGGCATCGCCTTAAGCCAACATTTCAGACAGAACTACTGTCTCCATCATCACTGCCCGGATGATGGATACTGTAATGCTGTCCGAAACGTTGGCTAAATAAGGAGGTAGCGTAACATGGCATAAGAACCCCAAAAATAAATCACTGAAGTAATCAGTTTTGAAAGGAGAATATGTGCCACGAATGTGAATGATATAAAAAGTTGAGGACACCCGTGGAAGTATTACACGATCTAGTGGACCAAATATTTGAGTGGGGCCATTTCAAAAGTAAGGACAACATAGGGATTTGTATGACACCATGTATTATGCATGTGAGTGAGTGAGTACCAATGCTGAGTTGTTTGATCGGCGTGATGGTTAGTTAGTTGGTTACCTACATCTCGTATCTCGTATCTAGTGGCCAATAAGGCCACCATCTTGAATCGAAACCGGAACGCAACAAACAAATTTACAAAAAGGTCAAATGCCAAATGGTTGAGTTAAAACAGGACTTCGTCACGCACAGTCATAATCCGATGCGAAACTCTACTACCTAAAGCAAAACATTACTGTTTGTTCAAGTATCACTTGTAATTCGTCAGCCTCTAGATATATCTTCATAGATACTATGTCACCTTGTGAATATATCATCTCCTAGAAAATACTTCATCTTCCAGATAAGTAATGTATATCACCCAGCAGATATATCAGTACCGTGGGATTGTCACCGGCCCTGGGACTGATCGGTTGGCATAAGCGGTAATAAATTTCCATCCCGATTTGGGAGATCTACGACTCTATTAAAAACAGGGTTGTCACAACCTTAAACACAAATATAATGCTAAAAACGATAATAATAGTAAGTGACAGCCCAAAATTTAAACCTCAACAAATCAGTTTCAATTTTGAAAGAGGGAATTAAAAGGATTTTCTGTTGAAAATATTATATTATACATCTACTTTATAGCTTGTCTGAATTCTTCAAACAAACACTTCCAATTTTTAAAATGATGACACTTAAATTTAAAATAAACGTTCATTGAACGGGAGTTACAAATAAAACTACAAAACCCATTCATTCTACACTCTATCAACTTAATCACCTTTCAGACAAAACATAATATATCCTTATTCCGTAACTTAGCGGTATAGTATGTACATAATTAATTAGTGTGATCTATTTAGTAATAATTTCTCAAAGTTTTTATCTTCTTATAATTCTCTAACTTCTCCATTCTCTTCTTGCAACCCAAACTAGCTTTACATCATTTTTCTAATTTTTCTTTTTCATATTAAAGTAATGTATAGATTCTGTACAAACTTTAAAATTCACCCGCCATAACACAGGGTCATCCCTAGCATGGAGGGTGAAATGTCACAAAAACCATATGTACCCTCTTAATCTTGTATTAGTAAAAAAAATAAAAATTATAAGTATTTTTCAATACAATCCAACACGGGTAGTCGACAAATCCCTTAGTGAATTCTGCTTAGTAAATCAAGTGCTTCTAAGTTTTCTATTAAAGGCAAAAATAGATAACTTAGAAGCACTTGAAATATCTTTTAGTCTTATTCTAGAAGCATTTCCAGTAAACCGCTCTGTTCTTCCCAGAAATCCCCTATCTACCCCTTCCCATAGGTTCACCTCCCACTCCAACACCAAAAAATTTATATATATCTGTCAGTATTGTATATCTTTAATATTCTCCTGATGCAGGAAGGGATCTTCCAAAACTAGTTGAGTGTAATAAAATTAAAGTGGTCTAAAATAAATTTACATATTAAAAAAGAAGTATTTTTATGAACTTCCACTGCTTGCATGCGATAGTAAATGGCAGCGAAAAGAACTTTGTCAACCCCAATATTGTGGAATGTACAGCTTGGCTGGTCACGGTTAACTTTGCAGGATGACGAAAGAGGAACTAACCCAGTTTCCATCACCAAAAAACGTCAAAAATAACTGATTCTTGCTTAGGTAGGTACTGTACAGTGTACAACCTCAATATCTAGTGATAACTAAATCAGATTAGTCTAAATCTCCTCGGATTTTTTGGTAAACTCTTCTGCCATTTTGTTTTCTCATAATGTGGTATTTATTTTTGAATTTTCATATATATATATTCCTTTAGACGGAGACTTGTTTAAGTTGATTTTTCTGATTTTCATGTTATCAAACTTGAAACACCCAAATAGATAACATCCAGTTACTGACTTAGTTGAACTTATTACAGCAACGTAATATCGATGTTACCTAATAAAATCCTTTTTTTGTTTTGTGTTATGAAAAGCAAACCAAGATCTATCAAAAGATGGATTATAATTTAATTGTGTACAAATGAAGATAATGAAAAACGTAAAATTCTTGCTGGCCAAATGTTTAAAAAAAATTAAACGACAATGACTGAGTCATTCATCAAATTTGGCGTTCTCTCAACATAGTTACAGATGTCTGGAATATTTATCGAATAATGCTGAGCCAAGTATATGTATATTTAAGTGAAATTTAAGAAACTTTTCAATGGTGACTTAAAAAATAAGACGCCATATTGTTTTTTTCACGGTTTTCAAATAAAATCTCACCCGAAGCCGAGTTCAAATCAAAATGATAGGCACAATAGTCCTAACTGATTGAGGAAAGTTTACTGTTTACCCCAATCGAGAATCCTTTTGTGGACATCGCATAAAATATAAATAAATTTGACCTTAGTAATTCGCTGAATTCTTTCAATATGTTTATGGTGCGAACCCTGTTCCGTACTCCTTCTCAGTAGAGGCAGTGAGGCGCCTCATCCTTGGATTTGCATAAGCTATGGGGTTTTGTCTTGCTTACATTCAGGCTGTGATTTATTGATGGCGCTCTCGCGTATATGTTGTGTGCTCCCGAATAAAACCAAATCGCGATGTGGCCGCCTCATATCCAGGGTGAAACGTTGCCAAAAGCAACAATTATTATAACCAACACGTAAACCTTACCTAAACAACATCACATTTCCTCGCACGGGTAGGTAGAAGATAAGAAAGGGATAGGCAAAGATATAAATAATTATGTATTTGCCCGCACTTCCTGTTTCTTTGAAACTATTGAACGTATTCTCTTCTGTTAATCAACATATCTAGGGTTAAACCTTATCAAATACAGCAATTATACCATTACTTTCAAAACTTTTCTTTTAGTGAAACAGTTTTAGGTGAATAATCACTCGGGGTTAATGTTTTATGATAATCTTTAAATACAAATACATTCACTTCTGTTTTACAAGAGAATAAATAAAAAACTCAATACTTGTAAAGTTTCGAATATTTGTGAAAAGTCATCTTTATTTGGAAAGAAATCTAAAATTGCGAATTTTTGCGAAGAGAAATATCTACCTATTTGAAAACAAAAAAAGGATTTATATGCTTAAATTTTCAGTCTTTTAGTTCAGCAATACAATCTAATCAGAAATAAAGTTTCTTTGTAATGTAACTGGGTTTCTTTGAAATATAACTACTCAGATACTTTGAAATCCGATAATAATGGATTTTTTACATTATAACTACCTACTTATTTCACTTTTAGATAGATGTAATTGGTAGATTTCACTTGATGAAAATAATTTTTTATCTAGTAGACGTGGCGCAGGTAAATGTGTTATTTTTTGACAATCTGAACTAGTCATTTTGAAGATACCAAAGAATTAGTAATAATAAATAATAATTATTGAAGTGTTTGTAAATATATATGTGGTTTCAATGCCGCTCAACAGATGTCGTTAGAGTGCGTAGTTTCAAGTTAGGATATTTAGTTTACGAAATTTTAAGGTGTCTCCATAGGTGCCAGTGGTAGTACCACGTGATACAGACAGCTGTCGGACGTTTGGGTCTAATACCGGAATGGTTTCGATAGCCGATGTTAGCCGATCTACAGGCGATCATCAGAATAACTTGAATAACTTAACGAATAAAGCATCGGATGTAAGTCGAGTTAGATATTCATTGTAAATACATAACGAAGATAAACATTTTCCTAATCTCAGATGAACCGAAGAATTATTGACATTTCTCGATCATTAAGTGTATTGTTTATTAGAAGGAAATTAACAGTAGACCACAGTAATAAATTTCTCTCAGTGAGAAAGTCTTACAATTTCTTCGCAAGGTTAGGCAATGGCATATAATTCTCGCTTTATTCATGTTCATTATTCGTTTCAAGCACGCTTTTATCTTATACCGACTCTTGACATGATACAGTTACGTTGTTTTAACAATACTAAAAACCAATTTAGACATATTTTAAATGTAATATATTAATAACACCCACCTTTCTTTATCCATCGATTAACAAATTTTTGTCTGGTAGTTTACATAAATCGGCTAAAAGCAATTGATTAACCATTACGGATAATGTTATTTATGGAAAATCTTAGCTTTTAGTACACCTACCTTATAAAAAACCCACAAATAGGGAACTACGGTGTGATTTGCAATGCTTTTCTCTCTAGAATTCGGAGGTCAGCACAAATTGAGTAACAGATGTTTGGATCATCGTTTTAACTCTTAAAATATAACTACAGTCGACATTCTATTTTATTCAACATTTTTCAATTTTAAATTTCTGGCGAACTGGGGATATTACAGCTAATAAATATTATTACCAAATTTTTCGTAGTTTTTCTTTTGGGGGCTTAGGACCACAGGGGTTTAACTACAAAAACTGGTGTTTTGAGTGAAGCTTAGTTTCGGTAATGCCATAATCATATTTATTAGTTACACGACGCTCTATCTCGTACATACAGCCGTTTAAGAGATATAGTTGGGCATATCAGTTGGCGTATCGTTGGGCATATGAGCATTCCAATCTTTATTTGCGTTTATCTCAAAATTTCATTTTTGTAGATAGGCCCCTGTGATCTTAAACCCCCGAATTGATTAATCTTATCATCTAGAAAAATGTTATGTGTTTAAAACAATCTCACCCTGTAGGTATTACCGATAAAATCAAACGATGATGTATGAACACAAAGCCAGACTTTCCAGCCAGTGTTGAACCAAACAAAGAAAACATTCAATTTTACCGGATTTACTTCGATTATTTATTGTTCGAAAGCTCCTTTAGCGTTTATGGCTTTTCAAGTATATCATCAGAAGGCTGTTTGAAAAGTTTCTAGGAATGCTGTGAAATTATTTGTCAATAAATAATGTCGTGATGATCTCATTATTATGATGGATGGAAGAAGTTTGTATTCATTAATAGAAAAAATATGTTTGGTATCTCTAGAGAAGTACGTAGGTACACCTGACAATTTTTCAAAAGATAAATAAATAAAATCTTATTTTCAACACTAAATTGTAAAGTTATAAAATATACGTCTTAGCATAGTTTTTGTTTTTATTTTCGGGACTTCGACTTTAAGGATATTGGCCATTCAGAATTTTAACACTTTCAGCATTAAGGATTTCGTCTTTCGGGAAAATGACTCAAACCTCAAAGGTTTCTAATAGTTATTTTTCTTTAATATAATACTGGATGTCAACCTTCGAGATGATCCTAAACCTGTTTCATTTCGGCTTTCGGGATACCGGTTTTCGAGATTCCGGCTTTCGGGATTCTGGCTGTCTGGATTTTGGCTTCCGGGATTTCGGCTTTCGTATTTCGGCATTCGGGATTTAAGCTTTCCTGATTTTGTTTTAATTTCAGTATTTGGGAACACAATCCGAACCTAAAAGATTCACCTCTATGAACTTACAGTGATTGAATGAACTATTTCCTTTCCATAACAAAGACTTCTTTTGCATAATCCTTACGTCTTTCAAATCAAGTCCCATTGGTTTGTTTGCATGATCCTTGAAGTCATCTATTCACTTTCTATCTATATCTAGATGTATGCGAAAAAGGTAGATTTTTTAATATTTTCTATAAAAAACAGCCTCTCAGATTAACATCATAGTTTCTACTTTGCTCGAAAATCACTTAAGAAAGCTAGATTAGTAAGCCATTCCTCCAAATATCCTTCGTGCAAATAAAACGATTTGTAAACATGTTTGTTTTTCACTGGAATGTACTTAACACATTTGCCCCAACAGGGTGGTAAGATGAATAGCGCTTAGAGCATTTTCCTACATCGAGATGAATAACGGGAAAATTCGCATTTTCCACCGAAAATAAGAGGTTAAAGCGAAACCGGGGCTCATTCTAGCACAAAAGAAAATTTTCCACATTACTTTGAATGGCCGCCCTGTTACAAGGAAACTGTGGAAAGATGCTAAGTTTTCTGAAAGATAATAATTTGTTTCTGGGAAAACGTACAATATCTTCGTTTACAAATTGCGTGCGAAGTTTAGCAACTGCGTAAGGTTTTCTCATTGGTTTGCCCTGCTGAAAAGAAGTTAATCAATAAAAAAGGCTTTTAGATGAATAAAGTTTTAACAGTTTGGGAGGCGGTATGGGTGCCGCCGTCCCGGGAACAATTGATTGAATAACCAACGCTTCTGTCATAAGTCATCACAAGTGGTCCGCTTCCTTTGGTGACTTAGCAGAGGGGACTGAGAAGTTTGTCTAGGTGTTGTCGGCGGGTGCGTTTGCCCATCAACTGCATGGCAGGACAGATTTGGAGAGGCCAGTTCAAGGAGATCCTTTGACTTTTGTTGTCGGATTCTCTCGACCCTGGATGCCTCACAGTGGGAGGGATGGATTCATACTTCCCTCATTATAGGACACACTTACATTTTTACCATTATACATTTTACCTTTCCTTAAAAAGATCTTCTACAGAGCATCCCCAAAAATGACAAAGGCCTTGAGGGAAATTATAATCCTCGAGAGTGAAGTTTATGTATTTTTTTTTTATTTTTATTTTTTTTTATTTAGCGGCAATATAAAGTAAAGTAAAAAAGATACAATATTAAGTAAAATAAAAATATAAAATGATGTAGTTTGTTCTCAGTCCTCCTAACTAGGTATTCCTGTTCCGAGGCGGACTGTAGTTTGTTGTATGTGTGTTGATCATGATTTCCTCATCTTCTAATTTGTTGGTTCCCACAAAATATAAAATAAATTAAGCAAAAAGTATTTATGTTGGTTGTCTGCAGGTTGCGTTGGGGTTACTTCATAAATTTAATGATTTCCTCATCTTCATGTTTAGTTAGCCATAATTTGATGTCTTTTTTAAACTTTTCTATTATCCATGGTGTTTTTAATTTCAATAGAAGGGCATTATATAATTTTATAGCATAGAAATAGTGGTTTTTCTGGCCGAACGATGTATTTAATTTTTGAAATATTTAGTAGATTTGTGGATTTCGACCTTGTAGTGTAGGTGTGTTGTTCAGCAAGGTACTCATATTTTTCTTTAAAATTGAGTAATGCATTTTTTTAGGAGAGTTTTATAATGCTGAACACGTTAAATTAAAAACAATATTGATGGAGTCCTTATGTGTACTTTCAGGATATTTTTAATTTTACTTTTTGTGTTTTAACGAGCTGCTTCATGTGAAGGTTGAAGGCAGATCCCCATCTAATAATCCCATATTCTATGCGTGATTGGCAAAGAGCATAGTAGACTTTAAAAAGATCATTTTTATTTAGTATATTGCGTAGGTTTCTAAAGCAGTACATGAGCTTTGTAAGTTTCTTTGTAATGCTATTTATGTGAGTGTCCCATCGAAGATTTAATACAATATACAAAAAAATACAAATAATGTCGGCATCCTTGGTTTAATCACTCTCCTTGCCAAGTCCTTCATCATTGCACAAGCAACATCATAAAATTAAAATGATGGCAAATGGAGTTTTGGTTACTGGTAACCCAGGAATTTTGGTCTTTCTTTTTATAATGCAAAGAATATGAATAAATATAAATAACCTCTCCTCGGTGATTAGGCAGGGTAAATGTGAATTTTAAAAAAGTATTGTATTTGTATATTTTTGTAGCAGCATCTATATAGATCAAAGATATTAGAAGAACGAGATATGCTATGTTGGCCGCAGGACCGTAGGCGGGGTACTACCTAATTAGGATACTTTGAATACTGTCGGAACGTGTACGCACAGAAATCTGTTCTATGCATAGACATATGAATATTAGTAGACCTGCCCTAAGTGATTAAAAGCGTATTATCCCCACTCCCCATACCGGTTCCATTGGAGCCGGCTGTGCTCGCGTATGGCCTCAAGTGAAATTTGAAAACGTGACGTCATCATTCTTGTGCGAACTATGGTCGAGGCATCATCGGTCCATTTTACGAAATAACACGGCAAAATGTTGACTTGTGCTATGAAAACTTGTAAAAATAGATGTGAAAAAGAGAATAAACCCAATTGTCGTATTACATTCCATATATAAGCATTATTTTACTTTATTTTAAGCATATTCACATCGTATAATATGGATCAGTTGTAGAAACATATACTATCACATCGAGAAATGTCTGGACGCGAAACACAAAGCTGGTTGGTTGCTGGGAAGTAAATTATGAACATTTATAAAAGTGTCTTAACTAAATACTTAAACGAAATATTCGACTCTGAAAATAGAAGAAATTTTTTGCCGAATTTGGACTTCGCAAATTTGTTCATAACGTGGCGAGTAATTTGCGCTCCCATGTAAAAATGTCTATTCATTCAAAAACAGATTTTACTTTTAAGAACTAAATGGTGATATTACAATGCGAGATGCCTATTTACTGTCAGATTGATTTATTGACGAATCACAGTCAGCTTTACCCCCTTCGTTCTTCAACAGTTGATTTTACCCCTCGCCATTATCTTCTCGTCTATTAATTCCCATGTCTGTGGTTTCATGTATTAGTGCGGATACCTTAGCGTAAGCGAAGGTGTGCAGTAGTATTGGTGAACAAAACCGGGGCAAAACAATTCCGCACAGTATGAACTGCTCATAGCACATCTCGTTCTTCTAATATCTTTGATATAGATACTGATATTGCTGAACAATTTTTTGCATAATTTTCATATTTTTATCTTGGTAATAAAATTCTTTCAAGTACTTATTACAGCCACAAAAACATAGACCCTTTTCAAATAAATACGACCGTTTTCTGATTCGTTGAAAAAATTCCAGGACAACACTTCAAGAAAAGTTTTAGGTCTGAAAATTCTAAAACGTTTATGAAAATCTGTTATATGAAACTTATAACATTTATCTTACTTGTACTTAAGTACTTTGGCAAAGCATTCAACATAAGCCATTTAAATATTTATTTTTAAATATATTTTATTTGAAATCCTAAACGAAGCATTGAGTCAATCGTAATTTTATTTTATCGTAAAATATATTTTAAATGTCGTCCTAGTTGCGCAATCTCTTGGGCCTTCTAGAAGCCAATTTAATTTTTTTTTCTTTTTTGGTCTGACTGAGGATGGAATCTTCCTCCCCAGGAACTGGCTATTAAAATTTTAAAATGTCTTGATTTACTATTATTTTTTTTTGGTTTGACGGAGGATTCAACCATCATGTAATAAATTGCGCTAACAGATTCGCCAAATTGCGATTAGGTAGGACCGACGGTTGCATATTATTTGAAATTTTCACGGCCAAAAGTATTATTATTTTTGGGGTATTAGGCCGTGTTGCGATACCTCATTCTGTATCCAACGTTTTGGATACAATTACAGTGTTCATAATCAGGGCAGATGTGTAACTAATCGATCAATTATTAGCTGCTAAAGATTAGCGTAGCGCAACACGGCATAATAACCCAAAAAATAATCACTTTAAGCCATTTATTTCGTATATTAACTGGTGTAATGTTATCGAATTTCAGAGAACTGCGTAAACGTCCGTGTGTCAGTGATTGCCACCAAAAGTAGATATAATGCATTGTCATCAATAACAATCCTATGTGCCGAGTTTCAGCTCGATTGAATGTGTTAATTTTCACTTCTTAAACGAAGTAAAACGAACACGAAAACAAAAGTGAAAGTCTATGATATATATTTAAAAATCTATCCATTTTCCATAAACAGATACATAATCTGTCAGTGTATCAAAATATCTTTTCATATTTGATTTATTAAAGTTTTGAGGGTTAAAAGTATTAAAGTTAATGTTTGATGTACTGTATAAAATAAAATAAAGAAAATAATTTATTCAATCATAATTTTATTCAATACCAAGGATATTCTGTACATTACACAAATATTCTTAAAGTAATTTTCTTAATATTACGTACACAATTTGTTATTAAGATAAACACATACACAATTATGGCAGATATATACATTTCATTTTATTACTAATGATGCCTTTAACACATTATGAGATTTAAAAGATAAAAAATACACTATGAAATAAAAAAAGATCTATAATTAAATTAAATTGTAAGTTGTACGAATTTACATTTCTGAGTATTTCGTAGAATGTTACAATTTTTTTAAATAAATAGAAATTATGTACTTAATTAATAATTTTATTTATCTTGGACAGATTTCTAAGATACACTATTCGAAAATTAACATCTTTTTACATGTATCCGATACACGATATATGCTTTTAAAATTACAGTTAAATATTTTTACAATAAATTTATTATGTCCCTTAAATCTAGTTTAATAACACGAATTCATCGATATTTACATTAATTTCTTTAACCGACACCTTCGCGGTATGTTCAGCAAAATAAAGCAAACTTACTTTACAATGCGAATGCTGCACAGGAAAAAAAACAGATTTTTAATAAGATATATGTAAAAAATTTTTCATCCATAAATTTTCATTTTCTGGATGTTTTTTTCTATACTACGACACTAGACCCTTTAACCGATTCAACCACATTTTAAAGTCACTCTTTATAACCATGGGCAAAAAATTGCACCTCTCACTCTTTCTCCTAGCTCCCCCTCTTCCTTCATACTAAAGTGCGTAATGTTGTAATGAATGCTTTCAGGTAAAATGTGTAATGTTGTATTGGATGTCTTCTATTAAAGTGTGTAATGTTGTAGTGAATGACTTCAGTTAAAGTGTGCAATGTTGTATTGGATGTCTTCTATTAAAGTGTGTAGTGTGGTATTGAATGCCTTCAGTTATAGTGTGCAATGTTGTATTGGACGTCTTCTATTAAAGTGTGTAATGTTGTATTGAATGCCCTCTGTTTTATTATGTTATGTTGTATCGACTTGGATGCCTTCTATTAAACTGGGAAATGTTGTATTGAATGCCTTCAGGTAAAGTGTGCAATGTTATATTGAATGTCTTCTATTAAAGTGTGTTATGTTGCATTGAGTACCTTCAGTTAAACTGCGCAATGTTGAATTGGATATCTTTTATTAAAGTGTGTAATGTTTCGTTGAATGCTTTCAGTTTAAGTGTGTAATGTTTCGTTGAATGATTTCAATTAAAGTGTGCAATGTTGTATTGGATGTTTTCTATTAAAGTGTGTAATGTTGTATTGAATGCCTTCATTTAAAGTGTGTAATGTTGCATTGAATACCTTCTGTTTAATTACGTTATGTTGTATTGACTTGGATGCCTTCTATTAAACTGGGAAATGTTATATTGAATGCCTTCAGGTGAAGTGTGCAATGTCATATTGAATGTCTTCTATTAAAGTGTGTAATGTTGCATTGAGTACCTTCAGTTAAAGCGCGCAATGTTGAATTGGATGTCTTTTATTAAAGTGTGTAATGTTTCTTTGAATGCTTTCAGTTAAAGTGTGCAATGTTGTATTGGATGTCTTCTATTAAAGTGTGTAATGTTGTATTGAATGACTTTTATCAACGTGTGTAATGTTATTTATTGTTTTTCAATGCCTTATATTGATGTGTTGTCAGATTAATCATAAAAAAATAAAGTAATAATCTACTGTTTCTTTGAGGATATCAACTTTCTAATATCAACGAACACCGGTTTTAGTACAACTCTCCTTTGTCAAGAAAGACATGCTTCTTTTAGTTCATGTCTGCCCTAATGAAGTCACGATTGTGTTTTAATAGTTTTGGGTTTTGAATTGAGTAAAGTTATGCGCACAAAGTTACAGCATTTAATTCACTAATTTTATAGCCAAAAATACTGATTTCAAAGTTTAATAAACAATGATATATTTGATTAGTTATGAAATCATTTAAAAGGTGTTGAAATAACTGAATCAATGGTTTACCTAACAATATAAAATGTAAGACTAAGAATCAGAGACACGGTAACGCCCGTTTACTAATATATAAGCCATTCAGAAATTGAAACACGTGCACTTCTTCTTTGTGAAAATGTCAGTGTTAATGTAAAATATAAGACAGAAAACAAGTTCAATGTATTAAACAATAAAATTCGGTGTATTTTATCTAATATTGAACATAAACATTGTTTTTTGTCTTAAACATAAACATTGTTTTCTAATATTAAATAAGATAGAACACAATGTTTATGTTTAATATAAGACAAAAAACATGTTAATGTTTAATATGGTACAGAAACATTGAAAATGTATGTGTTAATGTTTAATATAAGACAGAAAACACCGGTTATTATTTATGGACGCGTAAATGAATCAAGCCTGTTAGAAATACGTTTTATACGGAAATAAGAACAACCTTATATTTTTTATAGTATGTACATCACAATGTAATCATGAACTTGTTTATTAAATAAATTCACCATTAATATTTTTTTTATATTTTCATATCACCAAACTGATTGATTTTGGAAACCGTGATCAGCCAGTGATATTAATTGTCAGCTGGCCATTAGAAGAAGAAGGGGTGGAATAAATAGTGAAGCGCAACCTCTCTGCATTGCCAGGGGGTTTTCTCCTGAAAAGAAAAACAAACAAGTCTTACAATAGAGATAAAACAAAATATTTCAAATCAGAAACCACGAAATTAACAGTTTAGATAAAAATGAATACTTTGGCTTGAAAATCACTTTATTCAGAAAAAAATCAAACACCAACCGGTTTAAGTTCAACCTGAGCCTTCCGCAGGACTGTGTTTTGTTCAGAGCGGTATTTATTTCAGGACAGTATGAATTCATATCAGCGCTGTATTATTAACTTCAGGGCAGAGAAGGTTCAGTTGAACCGAAACCGGTCAATATTTTTTTTATTTTTACACACCTACTCAATACAGTGTTTTTCAAACAAATTATTGTTTTAATCAAAATCATAATAACCACAAAGTGATTATCATAGGTCTTTCTAATCTTGCTACGAATTACGATCAAATAAATCTTTTAAATCAGATTCATAAAATCAATTAGAAGCTGTAGGTCTTACTATTCGGATACAATAGCCTCACAAATCAGATACATCAAATCTTACAATTCAGAGAAAAACTCTTACATTTCAGATACAACAGATCTTCCACCTCAGAGACAAACAATCTTTAATTAATTTCAAATCGACGTTTTTACTGCTGTAAAGTAAGAAGTCGTATGTCCATAAAGCGCACAAAAAAAATCGCAAAAACTCAGGCTGGCTGCGCAACACATATACCTATACATTGTTTTCACGAAACTTCAAAAAGTAAAAATCCACTATTTTGATATACCTTTAATTAGAAATTTACTCTCATTTTCGGTAATGAATTAATGCATTTCTAGGAAGCTAATATCTTCCCGACATCCAATCAAGCTAAAAGCACATGGCGATGTTGATGACAATGCATTCAATCAATTTTTGGTGTCAATTACGCACTCACACGCGGACATTTAAGCATTTTTAAGAAATCGGTTGACATTACAACAGTTAATATAAACAAATAAAAGTCGGTTCAACCCGATCGGCAATCGGCGATTCTGGTAGAGTTAGCGACTCCAGTTCCCAGGTAAGAAGGTTCAATCCTAAGTCAAATAAAAAAAATATATATTTTAAAAGATCTAAGAGAAAAGAGAGATACAATGCTTGCACAGTTGCTCTTTCATTCACATTACAAAAAGTTTTAAAGATATTAAATATTCAAATAGATGTATCATAGTAAAAAGAACTTTGTTGTTTAGGAGCAATTGCCGAGTGTTCTCCCGATGAAGGAAGGGTACTTTTCAAACCGGTACAGATGGTTAAAAATAAAATAGTTTAAAATATATATAAAATAAAAACCGTTTTTTCTTCCAGAAAAGACGGAACAATATGTGAGTTTGTGTAGGAAATCTTTTGTTTTGCACGTAGTTTTTTTAATTCAAAAATATTATTTTTAAAGAAGGACAAACATTCTCGAAAATACCTGGCGATAGGCAATTTTACGAATAACCTTACAATATTTGAAAAACTGATCTACATATTAATCTGAAATGATAATGCTTAGTTGATGATTAGCTAGCAGGGGAAATGAACCCACTACGCCACAACCAGACGCATTTGTCCACTCAGCTAATAATCAGTTAAATAAAAAGCCTTTTAAAACCTACGAACTCAAGGTCAAATGAAACTGGTTTAGCCAGCGAACCGTGAAAGCTCTATTTAAAAGCAATTACCATTAATTCTCCCCTGACATATTAAATTATCTCGCTTTGCCGATATTATCCTCTACGATTCCTAATTCGAAATGAAAAATAATTTAAACCTTAGATTTGCACTCGATCTGTGGGTATTATTAATTTAACCAAAATTTCTTCTTAAAATTTTATAGAAAACTTTTTAAGCAAGCTAACCTTGTAAATGTTTTTTTTGTGAATATTTTGAAAACTTCTAAACTTTTGTGACAGTTTCTAGAAAATTCTAAGTGGACTAAATCAATAAATAATGATACCGGGAATGTAGTTGACAGCTTCCTATATACGTTCATTTTTCTTCGAACATCTAATATGTCTCATGTGCTTTTAAAAGCGTAGGTTCCAGTTGCGAGATTTGACATTTTTCTTCCGGGTTTCCACAAGAAAACGTTCAGGCTGCTGTTTATATAACCAAAAACATTTTTACAAATTCTTGTAGCAAAGACATATTAATCCAGATTCCTTTTAAGGTGAATCAAATTTAAATTCAAATTAAGATACTCACTACACCAGTTCATCTTTAATTATCTTTGATCGTACTTGTTGGCGTATTCTTTGCGCATTATTTCCATGATATAATAATAATATTTTTTATTCCAGGATGTTGGGAGGGTATAAATATAGGAGAGAAATATGAATAAAATTGTGAATAAGTGGTTTATCAGAAATAAACAGTGATTACGTGAATAAAACAATTTGTAAGAAATAGAAGAGGGCCTTAAAAATGAATGAAATAATCATTAATTACATGAATGCAATGAACTTTAAGAGATACGAGAAAATCTAGAAATAAATAAAATAAGCAATTAAGAATAATTATGCCGGGCGTGGTCTTGAGTGAGCTTCGGCCCGGCGCTCTCTGAAGAGTGGTGCTTGGGGCTGGTGAGCTTCGGTCACCACCGTCTATAGCGTTATACAGTTTTACTAATTAGATTCTTACACGCCTGTTCAACGTTGGTTTGGTAAAGTCGGCCTCGAGCCTGGCTTAAAATCGTTTTAAGACGAGACAATAAACAAACAATTGCCATGGTAATAAGTCAAGTTTATCACTATTCCGGCTAAAAAAAATATATATTTTCGTACAATATTTTACATTTCTTAGTACAATTTAGTAACGTTGGCCTCACTGGGTGACTTACCCGTGCTGAGGCCTCCATTTTATAATACAAAAATATTCATAATACGTTTAAAGAAAAAATATATAATGTTGATGAAGAAAAAAAACATAAGATTAAGATAAATTTAAACTATAGATATAGATTAAAAATTAAAGTGAAATAAATTTTAAATGAAAAAAAGTGAAAATCGGTATATTTATATTATATGTTGTGTGTTTATGAGTGATGTGTGTATTATATTGGTTTTGTGTGTTACGTGTAGGTTTTATCATTTTATGTTACGAAATTTTGGTAATATTGTCTTTTTTTTTCTTTAATCCATTTTGTAATTTTGGGTATGAATTTATTTTTGTTTTCCTCAATTTTATGTTCAAGTGTTGAAAGCTTTTATAGCATGGTATTGATGGTGTCTTTGTCCAAAGCTTGTATGAACTAATCTGTTTTGATATTTTGTGTATGTTGAAATTTGGATTTTTGTTGAAAAATTAGTTAAGTAGTATTTCAACGTATAATAGGCGCATATCTAGTACGTCACAACTGTTATTAATATGTTTAGTATTACCTTTAAGATAATTTTCTGTGCGATTTCCAATGAATCGATAGCCGCGTTTGTTGCTTCTCCCCAAGCAATAATTCCATATTTTATAATTGATTGGCAAAGTGGAAATATATTATTTTCAATTGTTTTATTTTATATATATTTCTCATGTTTAAGAAAATGTGTATTATTTCGATGAGTTTATTTGCGATTGTGCGCCTTTATATTTACATGACGTTTTTTATGTTTTGTGTTAATGTTGATATCACGAAAAATAACCAACTTCCCATTCTAAAAGGTTAACATCGGGCAACACAGGCCAGTGGCAATTTAACACACTTAAACAGACTCTTGAATGTCATGTATAGTCATGAAAAGTGATGGAAAAAAACTAGGTTAAATAGGTTAAGTTTTGTTAGGTTTATAGGCTTTTTTTTCATATTTTTTTATGTGGACACCGCGTAAGAGTCCCAACTGCTCCAACGATCTGGAGTCGGTGAGACTATGGCATCCCCAATCGGGGTATATTGAAGGTAGTGAGGAAGGGAAGGAGATGGCGAAGAGAAAGTTATTGATGGTGGTATTTGGCTATTCAGATCCGGTCACCAAACACGGCTAAAGCCATTTCAAGCAACTTTTTAATTCTGAATGGTGGTCTTACACCAGGGCGATACTGAGTGTATATTTCACTCCGGAAAGTGCCGCTATATATTATATATTATTTCTAATGAATAAACTGTGAAACAAATTCATCAAATAAATTTTCTTGCGAACGCTGGGATTTGAACCCGCAACCTTTGGCTTGCTAGTCGAGAACCCCTCAACCGTGGAGGCGTTTAATGACTTTATTTTTCTTTTCAAAAGTATGTTGAATTGCCACAAACCAGAATCAAATATAATAGAAAAGTCTCTCAAATCAACTCCTAAACTTAACGTGATCAATATTACGACGTAACAGCCCATAAACTTAACGTGATCAATATTACGACGAAACAGCCCATAAATTTAACGTGATCAATATTACGACGTAACAGCCCATAAACTTCAGGTGATCAATATTACGACGTAACAGCCCATAAACTTAATGTGATCAAGATTACGACGTAACAGCCTATAAACTTAATGTGATCAAAATTACGACGTAACAGCCTATAAACTGAACGTGATCAAAATTGCGACGTAACAGCCCATAAACTTAACGTGATCAATATTACGACGTAACAGCCCATAAACTTAACGTGATCAATATTACGACGTAACAGCCCATAAACTTAACGTGATCAATATTACGACGTAGCAGCCCATATACTTAACGTGATCAATATTACGACGTAACAGCCCATAAACTTAACGTGATTAAGATTACGACGTAACAGCCCATCAATTCGCTAAAAAAAATCGGTAACTCGAACTTGGAAACCATGAAAGCTTGTATTTACATGTTTATTTATTATTGCATGTTAATTAACGTTAGAAAATCGTAAAAAACAGGATTAATAAAAAAATTGGAGCACATATTAACTACCCCAACGTAAGGAAAATAAGTAAGTAAGTAACTAAAGGTCATAACACACTAGCGCGACGTACGCTACGTAAGCAATGCGTCACGACATCTGGACGTATTACTCGTACAATCCATTAATTTTCTATGGAAATGGATGCTTTAGATAAACCCTTATCACACGCAATGCAAACTCACGATTCCATCGCTGTGCCGATCTGGACTGTCCAGACATGGCAAGCATTTGTTAGTAATGTAGTTTTAGTGATTTGTCTTATATGAATTATTGTTCTAGTTAATATTTTATTTTATGTTGCTGTTATGTTTTACTAAGATTGTTACGTATTTAGTTATAGTTTTATTTATTTAAAAAAATATTTTTCATAATATTCTTACTATACTTGTAATCACAGTTTAATATTTTTGTATTCATAGATCTATTTTACAACGGATTACATATAAATAGTGTTATTATTTCCTATACAGATATTCTCCTATGTATACTGCATCATGTATCACTTTTACGTAAAGAGCTTTTTAAGAAGAAGCTACAAGCCAAAAATGTGTATATTCTTAGTATGCCTTATATCGTCACGAATGTAGGTTATAGGCATTAAAATCGCTTGACAAACGGAGTCTAGAAACGCTTGATTCTAAGGAAAAAAATAAAAATAAAAGAAAAGGTTTTTCATTATTTTGTAAAACATTTTATAAGAAAGCAAAAAAGTTAAACTGTCATAGATAGTCATAGCTATAATGTTGTATTTTTTAAAAGTTGTTTCTTTTACGCGTTCATACATTTCTATTGAAAAATATTTATTTTAGTAGTTTAAATACATATTTGTTATTGAGTAATTAAAAAAATTATTTGCATTCTACTCAAGGGAAGCGATAGGAAAACCTTCAATTTATCTGAAGCATATTTTTTGGTATTCATAATGTAAACCAATTCGTTACAAAGATTAATCGTAAATTGTGATTCAGCATTAAGCTTCGCCTTAAGCGTATAAATAAATTTGTTACGAATAAGAAGGAGGCAATTAATATAATTATTGACTTCCAGACAACATTAAAAATCAATAAAAAGTTTTCGTAAGAAAATATTTAAAAAAAATTCTTTTTAAATTTAATGAACAACATAATGCAATTTACCATCACGCCATTTCTCAGCCTACCCTTGTAGGCAGAATAGACGGACCGCCAAGCAACACGTTTTGTTTTGGAATTCTTTTCTTCATTCACTTTCATACAGTCTCACATATACTCTTGTGTCATATTAATTTGGCTAACGTACGTTATCTTCCTAGCGCGTCCCGGACTTTTTCCATTCACATAATATATTCTCATTACACTCCTTCCTTCATTCATTCGCTCTACATGCCCAAACGATCAAAGCGTCTCTTTCTTAATCTTACTCACTCAGCCTTTCATTATTTGCGAATCTACGCATTTCTCACACGCTCATACGTGATTTTACCACACATACGCCTCAGGGATCTCATTTTACAGCATCCAGACTTTACATGACAGTACTTTAATAATATTATAATGTATTTATTATGGTGTTCGTTTTTAGTTAAGTTAACAAAATGTTATTATTTTCTTATTTATTTAAATAATTTTTACAAATTTCAAATTTTTTATTAATTACGTACATACACTTTTTAAATTAATTTTTAAATTTTTTTTTTTTTTTTTTTTTTAAAAGAAAGACAAACATTCCAGGGTTACGAATAACCCAACAATGTTTGAAAATCTCCTACTACCATCACAGAAAGCCGAAAATGTTGCTTGTGTTGTGATGGAGGACTTAGCCAGCCGAGGAATCGAACACGCGACGCTCGGGTGAGACCCAAGCGCTATGCCCACTCAACCACTGACCGGTCAAGGCACTGCATTTAATTTTTTATTAATATGGCTCGTACAATCCAGCTTGAATATATAAATTGGTGATTTATGGTTCTCGGCAGCACATTATAACATTGCATTTCTTTGTACATTAAACACATCATGTAAACCTACAAATTTTTTTTTTTTTTTTTTTTAAAGAAAGACAAACATTCCAGGGTTACGAATAACCCAACAATGTTTGAAAATCTCCTACTACCATCACAGAAAGCCGAAAATGTTGCTTGTGTTGTGATGGAGGACTTAGCCAGCCGAGGAATCGAACACGCGACGCTCGGGTGAGACCCAAGCGCTATGCCCACTCAACCACTGACCGGTCAAGGCACTGCATTTAATTTTTTATTAATATGGCTCGTACAATCCAGCTTGAATATATAAATTGGTGATTTATGGTTCTCGGCAGCGCATTATAACATTGCATTTCTTTGTACATTAAACACATCATGTAAACCTACAAATAGCTGTAATTTTCTGTTTTTGTTTCTTGTGTTTGTATGACTAGTTGCATAGCTTTTATCAAATGTAATTTTATTCTTATTTTTATTTTTCAAAGTATCTGTCACATTAAAATTATACTACCAACCATGTAAAAGCCCTCTGGGCGTTAAATAAATAAATTAAACGATTTTGTATTTTGGCTTATTTTGTTGCACGTTCTTCTATTATATTTGTGAATGTCTCTTTTGTACAAAATTTTATTTTAAAATTATTCTGGCAATTGGTTGTTTATTATTTTATTATAAATATTATTGTGTCGGCATCTATTTCACTGTTAGCCAATTTAGGTCCTCTAACATTCTGGAAATAAATTTTAAATTAAAAATGAATTTAACGTTTTTTAGAGTGATATATTTTCGCTGTCGTCCTGATTTAAAACATAACCGTGGTATTACATTTAACATGGCAATACTTAAAGTAATTCATCGATAAATTCTCCTTTCATTAAACCTCGAATTCAAAATATGACGCACATTTAAGTAATTTTCCATTTTAACATTTCTAAGCTTTCCTAAGCCGCGAAACTCGAAACGTAAAGAAGGCTTTGATAAGAAGGACCTTATTTTACTAACAATTCTGCTTTTGAAGGACCCTATACCATTTCGCCAATCGACTTAGCATCTCAACAGAGCGGCGAAAGTTGTATGATTTCTCGCCGCAGGCTAATTTATAATTTGTGCCTTCTTCGGATAAGAAAGTTATTATAAAAGGGGGGCTGACAAAATAGCACAGTTAAAGTAGCTTATGGACGAAACGGCTTTACGACACAAACTTTGAAGAAATAACGAAGAAAAGTTTTTAGTTTGAAGATTATTTTAATTCATTGCAAGATAATAGTCATTTTTACTAACTGTACCAAAAGCAGAAACATGTAAATGTGACGTTTGTCTGAAGCGATCACAATATTTAAACAACTTTTCTGACTAGAATTTAGGTAAAAACACCTAATTTAAGATCGCCGATTCGTTTCCATCTGAGTTATAAAGCTTTGAGAAAACACCGTGCAATATATTAGACCTGACATCGTTGTATATGTTAAATATTTTTTGCTGACTAAATGACTTTAGATTAAAAAACAAAAACAAAACAGATTTTGTATAAAAAAATAAATTCTTTTCGTTCGATTTTTAAATTTGTTTAAAATTGAATATTTTAATGAATTAAATAATGTTAAGGGTTTTTTTAATACAAAATTTTAATTTGGATTTTAGGTCAAAAATATTTAACTAAAATACTGAACCATAGTGAAGTTATTTTTTTATTAAAATGTATAGCAAATATTTAGTAGGTAGAAATATGTGCTTTTTTATTTCTATCTTGAATTATAAAAAATATGCCATTGAAGAATTCAACTTTTTTTCATGACGTAATTTTGCCTCAAAATTTGCTCAAATTATGCTCATCAAAATGCTATTTTTAATAATATCTTTCTGTTTACAAAGAAGATAAAACCAAATAGTTATAAAAATGAACATTTTAAGTCTCTTGTACATCTATTTTTAAACTACTATAAAAATATTCTATTACCTACGTACTAATATTTGGATTTCACAACATTGACATAACCCACGAAAAACTGCTAAATTGCCTCTAAAATCACGAGAAATCTACGTTTTTAATGGCATATATTTTATAATTTGAATTACAAATAAAAAATAAGTACTTTTCCGTACTAGATATTTGCTATTTTTGATTTGATTAAAAAAATAAATTTTCAGTTTGGTCAAGTATTTTGGCTTGAAATCCAAATATAAGTGGTCGATAGTTATAGTCGCATCGGCCCTCTCAGGCTATTTTGTTCATTGCTATTTTTCCTAAGATCATCTTACGACATCAAATTATAAAAATATTTTTTTTATTCACGACCAAGTTAAATATGAGATTCTTAGAAATCCAGAAAATTTGTGATTAAGCCAGTAACTTTTGAGCCAGCTTTAAAAGTTTTTATCGTAAACGTAAGATTGAAACGTATTAAATTAAGAAGGTAAGTACTTTGATGTTTTCAACGATTTAATCATTTTATGACTTTCGCACACATTTTATTTATGCTAGGCTTAAATTTTTGTTGTCGTATACAAACTTCGCTTCCAGAAAAGCCGTTTTGTATTGAGAATATATCAGATCAAATAAATAGTATGGTGGGGTTTTCATGTGACCTTTTTATTTTTTCCGCCTTTTAATTTGGCGTGTTTTAAATAGCAAAACAAGAGGGTACAAGATACAGTACAGATAATGGTAATGAAGCCGCACAAGAGTCCCACAACCATCTGGAGCAAGTGAGACTATGGCATCCCAAATCTGGGTATGTTGTAAGGCTAAAAATGGTGGGGAAGGGAAGGAAAAGGGAAAGGAAACAGTGGTGAAGTACTTGGGTATTTAGATATGGTCACCAAATACGGCCAAAGCCATTTAAAGCAACGTTGTAATTCTGAATGGTGTTCTTACAACAGAGCAATACTTTGAGTATATTCCACTCTAGAACGTACCGCACAAATACTATTTATTATTTTAAATGAGTAAATTGTGAAATGACACAAATTAATTATATAGAATATACTTGCGCCGGAATTTGAACCCACGTCCTCTGGCTTTCTAGTCGATAACCTTACCTCGCGACTACGGAGGCTGTCATATATTACATAATGTAAGATAGAAACGATAAAGTAGTCAGTTGTAAGATTTGAAACTAAGACTTTTTATCTAACCGGAATTATGAATAGGCTTGAAGGAAAAACATGAATTTATTTTTCTTTCATCCTTTTTCTTTTCTCTTTTCCCTTTCTCAAATTTCTTATGCCACAAAACGATATAATATAAATGGTCAATTTTCTATTTCGTTTTTTACTGACACGATAGCTCCAGGACCCTTTAAAAGTGTTATTGTTAAGAACCATTTTTCTAAAATAAACACTCTTGCGGTAGAGCGGGAAACCAAGCGTTAATGAAATGATCCCTTTACTCACATTTTGGTGAATTCAACAGTTTCGATTGGAGTGAAATGACTCCAAGGATAATAGAATAGCCCTGTTTACCGCCAACTCTACTTTAATTTGGCGGTAAACCTTTGATATAGGTCACACGACTTAACACGGGTCCATGGGGTGAGGTTTGACCATATTGTTTGACCAGTTTGGACAGGATTAGGAGAGGCCGGTTGATGAAGACCCTTTGATCTCTCCAGACAGACTTATCACCTTGTACCGCAGTGGAAAGAATGGATCCATAAACCCGTCACTCTTGGACACATGACCCCCAGATCCCATCCATGAAACCCATCCTTCATACTCGTTTCTTTCTCGCTTTCCTTTTTTATAGACCCTCTGTTGAAAATGTACGAACCATTAGCAAAGTTCACCACCAGTTAATTTACAGGCTCCTGCCTAGCACCTAGCGGTCAGAGGTAAAACTAGGGCTAAAAGATAAAACAGATGTTTTGCTTATCATTTGGCTTTCTTTGACAGTGTTTGTTTTGACAATTAGCTTGTAAATGTATGTTACTTGGTTAGATTATAAAAAGCCTCGCCGACTGGATTTTTCACTTCTTCTCTCCTATAAAATAGTAACAAGCAGTCACTATGGTCTACAGGCCCTTAGTACAAGTGTTTCGCCTGGGTCGGGAATAATTTAACTCTTTGTAACATTAAATAAAGTGAAATGCAGTAAACAAAATAACCATGCGTTTGTTATTGAAGACTTCATCAAGCCCAAACAAATCTTAACACCCTCCATATGTGGCTTAGGTACCAAGGGAATTCTTTAACACAGGGAAGTGACTGGGAACCGTGAACCAAGCATAAGTGTCATAAAGTTCTCATTTTACCGGAACTTTTGTGAAACATACATACATCCAAATATACATTATAGATTATTGTCACCTCTGAGGACGTGCACAGATACGGTGGTGGCGGACACATCGTCAAGCGAGCACGTGTAGTTGCCAGAGTCCTTGCGCGCTGCGTTGGCTATATAAAGTCGAGATAGCGCGCCGCTGTTCTGCAGCTCGGTTTTCACACTGCAAAGAAATACATGTTGTTAGAAAAGACATACCTAGACATACATAACTTATTTATTTATTAATTTTCGGGAAATCGACAATTTACATTTATTTCAGTTTCTAAATAAGTATTAGGTATAAAGCCAAAATAAAACCAATTATGGATTTTCTCCTTGTGACTTTACCTCTACTGAGAAGGCATAATAAAGAATAAGGAAATTTAATTTTTTAAGAAAAGAATACGAATTCAAAATTTTTGACATAACAAGAGATTACATAAAAAGAAAAATTTACAAAACAAAACATAATTTAATTTTTTTTAATTTTTTTTTTTTTTTAAAGAAAGACAAACATTCCCAGGTTACGAATAACCCAACAATGTTTGAAAATCTCCTACTACCACCACAGAAAGCCGAAAATGTTGCTTGTGTTGTGATGGAGGACTTAGCCAGCCGAGGAATCGAACACGCGGCGCTCGGGTGAGACCCAAGCGCTATGCCCACTCAACCACTGACCGGTCAGTGGTTGACCGGTCAGTGGTTGAGTGGCATTTATTACTGACATTTATCAATACATTTATAGCCATGGAGAGAGGTTGTTGATATAAATAAAATCATAATAGAAATATAAACAATAGAAACATAACATTATTCACAAACCATCTGAGAAAAATTCTTTTATGGACCTCTTGTATTTGGTAAGTTTGCAACTGAAAATATCCACCTTGGATAATACGCTATTTTAATTATTGCATGGTCTGTTCAGGTAAGAATTCTGCTAACTTATCGAGGAAGAAGTCGTAACGTAAGCTCTCTCTTCGTTGAAGTGGCGAGAGAGCCATTGAAATTACCATCCACCACTCAATATCATTCACACACATTCATTAAAAATATATATATATTTTGTTAGCAGATAGAGAGATTTTTTGAGGAATGCATAATGCGTAAGAGATAACATCAGAACTCGATTTCAACATTATAACAGAAATATTTATTAAACAGATATGTAATAATTAATCTTTGGGGAAGAAGACATATTAATTAATCTTTTTATTTCTTTCTTTCTTCCGATATAAATAATTTTTCATTTAAACGAAACACGATACAGAAAAGACAAAGACAAAAAAAGATAACGGTCGCAACTCTGGGGAACGAACACAGCACTTTGTCTTACCGGAACAACATTCTACCACCGAGCTACTGAGATCTGATTATCTTTCGTCCTATTTATCGATCTCATATTTAAAATTTAAAATTACCAATATTATCCGTGATAAATTCGCATGAAAAATTTGCGTTACTAATACAAACAAGATAGCAGCCAAAAATACGGTAGTTTGAGGATAATAATCGTAATTATTAAGTTAAGATCTATTAAAATGGCGGAAAATATCATTATTTAAACTTTCTTTCAATAGATTAATATAAGTAGATTTTGTTTGCACAATTAAAGGTTCTTTTAGGGGTGCATTAAGGGAAGTACTAAAGAAGTACATAATTTTGGTTCAAATACCTAAGGAGGAGGGTATATCTTCGCTAAAATAGCTGAAACTCAGCAGATAGACTTGTTGTCCATGACAATGCATTCTATCAACGTTTGGTGCACACACGCGGACATATAGGCATTTCTTTGAAATCGGATGACATTATAGGAGTCAATTTACAAAATAAATATCGGTCCTACCCGATTGGCATTTGGCGAGGATGGTAGAATGTCGACTCCATGAAATGAACCTTCATGTGTGGCAAGGTTCAATTCTCAGTAAAAAATTTTTTTTATAGTTTTAATACATTTTAAGTATTGTAAAGCATTCTTCAAAACAACTACAACATGAGGGTGAATTGCCTAATACAAAAAAAAAAAGATAAATAAAGACAAAACAAAGCTGCTGACTGTAGGCCGAACGCAACATCAGATGAGAGTAGAGATGGCAGGAGTTCCACTAAAGAACACCAAGGAGTTTGTCTACCTCGGGAGCAAAATAACATGGGACGGTCGGTCTAAGAGCGAGGTCGACAGCCGTATACATCAGGCTAGGCTTGCATTCAATAAAAGGTCGAAAATAATAGAATCGGATAATATAAACCTAAAACTGAGAATACTCCTCATCAAGACCTATGTATGGAGTATCTTGATGTACGGCTGCGAAACATGGTGCCTATCCGAAAGAGATAAACGGAGACTAGAGGCTTTTGAGATGTGGTCCTGTTAGGAATTTCCTGGAGAGACCATATTACAAATGAGGAGGTTCTCCAAAGAATCAAAGGAGGAAGGCACCTGCTTAGGACCTTGTCCGAAAGGCGTGCAAGATGGATCGGCCATGTTATACGACACGAAGGCCTCTTGCGTGTCATAATGGAGGGTATGACCGAGGGGACCAACTCTAGGGGACGCCCACGCCGAGAGTACCTGGAGGACCTGCTGGTGGACGTGCGCTGCTCATCATATGCAGAAGTCAAAAGCGCCACACAAGACAGGGAAGAATGGAAGAGGAGATTTGATGAAATTGCTGCAAACCAATCCCAGGATTGAAACCAGAGAGAGAAACTTTGTTTGAGAGGGTTGATTTTTTGTGCAAGTTGAATGTTCTTAAAATCAAAGCCGTCTAAAATACCTATATTTAAAAATGCAACGAGAAGAGGCTCTTAACTACAAGACGGTGATTGATATTGATTTTGATTGTGGAGAGAAGAATATACATGGTTATTTATAATAATTTTGAAAATAAATTTGTTGACATTTTTGTTACGATGTAGTGGTTAAATGAAATATTCTAGGTATTTTTTAAACTACAAGAACCAAACTCAAGAATGTTGGGATTCTTTTTTGATATTCATAGTTATTTTCTTTATAGAGTACCGTGAATAGATCGTTGCTACATATACTTACCAACCAGCCTCACAAAATATTCTAATTCAAGATGCACCATTGTCTCACTGGCAGTGGGGAGCAGATGGGATACTTGTGCGGTACACACATACAAACAAACTTTACTCTCTTAAGAATGGGGTTCTAACCCATTCATGACGAACTATTTTTTTTTCGAATTTCGCGCAGAAAATTCACAGAGTGGTTGGTTTTGAAAGTAGAATAAGAACGTTTTTTTCGGAATTTGAAAAAATCGTCTCCTCATCCCCCAGGAGCCTCGAGAAGGATGAGGTCCATATGGATCTTTCGGCAAATAACTAGTCAGAAATTTCATTTTTTCATCTTTATTGTTCAAAAAGTGTAATTTTCAACAACATTATTTAGTGTGATAGTCCTCGAAGCATTTCACGCATAGTCCGACCTTACATGTGATGCAACGGATGCGCTGCTTGCTTTTACAAGATGCACAAGACAGTTTTCCTCCCTTATTAGTCTCAGTTATCGGTATTGGCCCAGGATAATGGGGGACGTAGGTATCATACTGCATCGCCGTTTGACCTATTTTGGTGAGTTTGTCGGGTGCCTTGAAGTATTTCTTGATAGAATACTTCTCGCAGTAATGCTTTGATATTTCTTCACGGAATTCTAACTGCCCCAATTTAAAATTGCCCGTGGCTTTGCGCTTCAGAAGCCAGCAATTCTGAATGGTTACATCAATGGCCCAGGTAAAAATGGACCACCACCATTTCTGTTGGCGAACAGTAATGCGATAACATGCAACGTTTTGGTCCATTCTCTCAGTTCCGCCCATATTCGTGTTATATTGATGAATTGCATATGGCCTCTGTATACTGATCTTTTTTTGCTCCTTCCGTGAGTAACGGCTTGCTAGATCCAATGGATTCTTTCCGTATTTTGTTGAAGCTACAGAACAAACAGCGTTATCAACCCATTGAGTAACGTAGATGGGGGTCTTGCCAAATGATGTCTGCGGACTTTCAGTATGTCCTCGAGAAAGCACACCTTTGTTGTATTTTGACATTGTTGCCTTCTTCTTGGGGATAGGAGATGAACTGGGAATCCGATTGTCTCGAATTGTACCTGTGCCATTGTATCCATAAAAATGCAAATAGTATAGCAATGGCATACCCGTAAAAAGATTATCAAAGTAGAAGTGATATGGCAATTCGCGCTTTTCCACTGGCAATTGATCGACCAACATAAGTAGTGGTGAAGCATTCAAGCCTACAACACCATACTCCTTTGGAATCCGGGGATTGCTGCCTTGGTAGATCTCAAAATTGATCAAGTAACCGGAGGGTGTATTTAGGCTCCACACTTTATATCCGAATCGAATGGGTTTGCCTTTTATGTATTGCTTACATCCATGGCGGCCATAGTATGGAATCATCGATTCATCATAACTTAAATTTTCTTCTGGGTGGAAGTTTCGCATAAACCGTTCAATAAGCCTATCTGTAAATGGACGTAACTTCCACATCCGGTCTGCACTATTGAACTGATTTGGTGAAGCAAAGTGTATCATTTTGTGTATCTGTTCAAATCTATCACGAGACATGGTGGACGCAATCTGCTTATTGTAGAAAGGGCGAGAGCTGCTCCAGTACAATCGAGTTGATGGAATCGGGCATAATCCCGATGTTATAAGTATACCCATGTACGCTTTGATATCCCCAACAGTTAAAGGTGGATACTTTATGACTATTTTCAGGGTCTTGCTTGGTCTGATATTTGTTGGATTCTGTAACGATGAATTCGTACATTTCGTTGTCAAAATTTAGTTCAAATAATTCCACCGGTGATAAAGCAGCTACGTCAGTATAATTTCCTTCGGGAAATATGCTAGAAACAATTGGCGTCACATCGTTAGACTTCCATTGAAACATAGTTTTCGGACCAGGCATACGTTTTGGAATGCGATAAGGTGGTTCAGCGGGATCATTCACTCTGTCTCCAGTACTAACACGGCATCGTTTCAAAGGAGGCTCGAAAGAAGTGCTTGCAGACGCTTGACCGTGTGATGCTGAAGCGTCGAATAAATTTATGTCGAAGTCACTGAAAGTTGAATCCAAACGCTCGTCTCCGAAATGCTCTAGATTAGGGTTCTCTTGATCTGAATCATAATCGGGCGTATCTTGTCCCTTTTTGTGTCGACGGCGATTTACGATTTGGCAATTAGAAAACAATTGCGCTCGAGAAATATTGGCAATTATTCCACCGTCATCTTCATCAGCTGAATCTGCTCCGGACAAATCACTCTCATTTGGCGGCTCCACATACACATCCACATCCACTACCTCATCATCCTCCAAATTCGTATCCGATTGTTCTTCAAGCAGTAACATCACTTCTTCAACAGTCAGACCCCTAAAAAACACGAAAAAACAATGAAATCTGCGAAAAATTACAATTTATGTATAGTGAGATCTGCCGAAAGGTCCATATGGAGCCAAAAATCAAAACCTTCAATTCAAAGTACTCTCTTTGATACAATAAGGATTATTTTTGTAACAATATGTCTATAAATAGTTAGTAAATTTCATTCTTTACAGATCATAAACGGTTTTGGAAAAAAAAATCAAATCTACACATAAGTTTATTGGATTACTTACTTCACTCGCTTTGACATTTTGAAAAATTTGCACTTTTTTTCAAACTCCGTTTATACACGTCTGTCCACGCCGGCACATGCAAACGAACTGAGCGCCTCTAAGACAAACGTGTTCGTACATGCTTGTAGACTACATCAAACTGAATTTCGCATCGCCATTTTAATATATCGGCATGATGTGACTAATTGAGGTCCAACACTTTTTCGAGGTCCATATGGCACCTTCGTCATGAATGGGTTCATAGTTTATGTAGTACTAGCTGAAGTCCCAGGCTCAGCCCGGGCTTTACTGTCTGTATAAGTCAAATCTCATACAGACATTTCTCTTGTTTTGAAGGTCAAGTGTCCAAAATTTCATCACTTTCGGAATAAAAATGTAGATTATACAAAAAAAAACCAGGCCACCCGCCTGCCGTCAAAGACACTCTTCTTTACATGTATAGGAATATGTAGATATACATAGGCAATATAGAAGGACTTGAAAACCAAATTAGCCGAGACGCAAACCAGACCATTCATTGACACTACTGTGATTCGTGGGCTCAAGGATCAAATTTATGGACAAGAACAACATTTTCCGTATACAATATAGGCTGATTATCATGATATGAATTATTCATTTGCCCCGGATTACTAACGGAAGGGTAGATTCCTAATATAAGCCGACTACTATATTATTATGTTAGCTATATACGAATGTACTATATCTAATACCTAATAAAATTGCCACAAATCTATGATTTGGGTACTTACGACTTCAACAGTCGTAAATATTAGAAAAAATGATTTTTTCCGAAAATTATTAGAAACCGCAAACTTGTACGTAGAACAAAACTTTTCGGTATAAAATTCATAACGTGTTCCTACATAAATTTGTATTTTTTTCTGAAATGTTTCGATATTGCTTATTAGTATTTCGAAACCTTACGGCATCGAGGGTAGCATTAATAATGTCTGAAAATGTACAAAATGAAGAAGTGTGAGAATTTTGATAACTAAATGTACAATAGAGAATGATTAATAAATTTCTGTAGCCACTGCTGGCCAACTACTTAAAGTACTTTAGCGTAGCGCCCCAAAATTTATATCATGGAGTTGGTTTTGTTGTGCCAAATCATCCATAAATCCCATTTCAGCTATGGAGGCGACTGTAATATGGTATGTTTTTTGTGAAAAAATCACTTACAAAGCCTATAATCTTTCATTCACGGTGACGTATTTGTAGGAGACTAGATTTTATTCGTGAAAAATCATTTACTATGCCTATACCGTTTCAGTCATGTTGACTACTTTGTAGTAATAGACTAGCTTTTGTTTGTGCAACATCATTTACAAAGTCTATTACATTTTAATATTGTTGAAGACTTTGTAGTAATAGACAAGCTTTTGTTTGTGCAACATCATTTACAAAGTCTATCACATTTCAGTATTGTTGAAGACTTTGTAGTAATAGACTAGCTTTTGTTTGTGCAACATCATTTCCAAAGTCTATCACATTTCAGTATTGTTGATGACTTTGTAGTAATAGATAAGCTTTTGTTTATGCAGCATAATTAACAAAGCCTATACCGTTTCAGTCACGGAATAGGTTATTATCCCTGGGTACCACAGTATAAGCTCTGCACTGGGAGTGTAAATCCTTAAAATACAAATAATTTTTTTTGAGATACGATATATATATTTTTATACTAGTAAAGAAAAAATCGTTCAATATCAGATTTTTTAAATTTATGCAAGAATTCCACAGGCTTAAGAGAATCCAGATATGTTATGAGATAGTAAGAACGGAAGGAGAACGGAGTAGCCATTAAAATCTGTTAGAATTTTTCAAAGCCCGCCAAAACAATCGAAATCTGGTTGGGTATCCCACACGAGAAAGTGTGAAATCATAAATTCCCAAAGACCTGATTAGCAAGAATTAGCAAGAAAACAAACATGAGAAAATAGTTCGAATTAATTATTTATATACCGCAGCGATAACCCGTGCAGTAAATCTCGCAAAATTGCCCACATTCTTAGTGCATGCGGTCGACCAACCTACGAGGGAGGGTTCTAAGATCTGTCAGAGCCGACCAATCGCAAGGTGTTAAATAATTCTACGCACAATTTATGTATAATTAAACTTATACATTCAGAACCTGCGTTTACATAAATATATTTTTCACTCAACTTACTAATTGGAGATGCCATAATCCCACTAGATCCAGATGGTTTGGAGCAGTTTGGACTCTTGTGACGTATTTATACAAAAAAATAGCGGTGCAATTTTACACCATCGAACAGAACTTTTCCACAATCTACACGATCGACTCATTTTCGTCAAACGGCGAGTCAGCATACTTCAATTGTTTAAAGCCGAAATCTTCACACGTCGTTTTTGAATTTTCCTGCATTCTCGTGTAATTTGTAATTTAACCTCCTCCCCCATTCGGCTAACGCTTTCGATAGAACAGCTTTCACACGAGCGTTCAGATCTAAACGACGGTTAAGTTTTATGAGAGCGACTGTACACTGAACCCTTCGGGTGTAGAGGGTGTCTCAGGCGTCAACCGATGATCTCTAAGATAAAACTTACCTGGAAAATAGCACAACCACCCCTAGCGCCGGTGTAAACATCGACCCCTGAGATAAATGACAAAATAATCATGATTTGAAGGATGTGTTACGAGCAGTAGGTTATTCTTACCCCAACCGAAAAACCTCTCGAGGTAACCGTTCGTTCTCTGTTTCAAAGCCCACCAAGCTGTTGGAGCTTATGTAACCTTTGTGGCTTGTCAAACAAAAAACTATCGTGGACTGTACTGTCATCCGCGTAACAATGAATTGATGTACATGGCAGAAGGACATTGATGTGCAACAAAAACAGGGTCGGAGACAGAATTGATCACCATGGGATGCCAGCATTTATTGAGTGTGAGGAAAAGGTGAAACCATAAGCAACACAAGAATACGGAATGTCCGCAATAAGGCAGTTTGTTGACAAGTCTTCGCTGCCGAACCCGGTCGAAGGCCACGGAAATTTTCAGTGCACCCGTTTGATTCTCAACGTAATGTTTCAAGCACCCCCTCGTGCGCCACATACGCGAGAAGATCACCACACGAGCGGTTCCTTCAGAATCCATAATGACGGTCGTTAATAATTTTGTTCTTCTAGAGGTATGTGAGCAGTTTTTCGTTGATCACATGTTCCATCACCTTGAATAGAATAGATGTGATCGCTATGGGGCGGTAGTTGGCCGGGTTGGAGCTGTCATCCATCTTTGGAATAGGACGAATGACTCGGTACAAAGTACTTATTACGTATGTCCTTAACGTATCGTTAACAAAGAATGCTAAATAGTAAGAAAGTGGAGAGTTGTTTGATTTTAAATATATTTTTTTAAATCAATAAGTACACGATGCTCACAAATTGAAATTGACTATTGATAAAAGTGTTAGATAGTTAATTGTGAATAGTTTTAAAATGATTATTATAAATAGTGGGCCAATATATATAGGATCGTACGAGTGATTGTGAGTTAATTTCTGCATTCGTGTTGTTGCTTTCTATATGAAAAAGTCTTTGGTACGCCTCAATGGAAAATTTAAAGCAATGACGGATAAAAATTCGGGACAATCTATTTTATTATTTAGCAGATTATTTAGAAACAATATATCTGACAATGTACGTCTTTTTGGTAAAGTTAACATTTTATTTATAGTTTTGTTTTATTTCTTGAGTAAATGTTTCAAAAATTCATTCTGTAAATTTTCTACGAGTATTAAATCTACGTATACCTTATATTCAGGACTCCATATTGTAGAAGCATACTCCAGTGGATTTCTGACCAGTGAACAGAATAATGTTTCTAAAGTCTTAGCACTTTTGAAAACTTTAGTTATTCTTGTAGGATTTTGATTTAATTTGTTTGATATTTGCTGTCTAAGTAAAAACCTAGATCTTTATATTTAGACATAAATTGTAGAAGTTTATTGTTCAAGTTTTAAGGATAGATAATTTTATTTTTATTTATGGTAAACGTAATCGAGTAAAACTTAGATATATTTTAGGATTTGATTCACAGTGAGGGCATAAATGATCAAGATCGCTTTGTAATTCCGTAAAATCTATTAAAGATTGAATAGGTTTAAATAATTTCATATCATCCGCGAATAACACCAAGTAACTATTTTGAAAACATAGATACATATCATTTATGTAAATAGTAAATAAGAGTGGTTCGAGATGCGACCCCTGGGGCATTACGCATGATTTCCATTATCATTATCACATATCCATTAAGCAAGATGCGAAACCATTAACAACCGTGATTTGGTGCCGATTCATGACATATGATGCAGTCCATCTATAGATGGTCGCTGTGAATTTTGAAGGACTATCTGTAAAAGAATGTATTGATTAACACGATCAATCGCTTTAGAGTAATCTGTATAAATAGCGTCCCATATTTACTTATTTACTAAGTTGTAGAGCGATTTTTCAAGAAGCCATGTTGATTATTTAAGAATGAAGGTGAGATGTTAGTGATCATAAACGATTTTAATTTACTTAATTCCGAGATGGGAAGAGGAAGGTAGGGAGTACTTGGCTATTCACATCTGGTCATTAATCATAGCCGGTTTCAATTCCGAAAGGCGATAATGAGAGTTATCTTCCACTCTGGAATGTGCTGCCAACATACATTATTTTAAAAGAATTTATTGTAAAACAACACAAATTCATCAAATAAAATTATTTGCCCACGTCGGGATTTGAACCCACGATCTTCAGATTGCTAGTCGAGACCCTTACCTCTCGGCCACGGAGGCCGTCAAGGTTTGCGCATTACTATGAGTACTGTTTACTGTGTAGTGTCCGGTATAAAAATATACATTTTTAGAATCATGGGCAAACATACATTATTAAGAAAGTTGATTTTAACAACATATCTATCTATCGTATGTGGAAGCCAAAATTTTGAAACGGTAACAAGATTCACATACCTGGGCTCCCTGATAACAAACAATAACAACACTACAGAGGAGATCCAGATGCACATCGTGAATGCAAACCGCTGCTATCTCCGCCTACAAAAACGAATAAAATCCAGACTGCTTTCCAGAACCACCAAGGTATTAGTATACAAAACACTAATTAGACCAGTGCTTACGTACGCAGCCAAGACGTGGGTTCTAACTAAGAAGAATGAGCGAGCACTGGACGTTTTTGAAAAGAAAATTTTGAGGCGCATTTTCGGACCGGTTCTAGAAAATGGATTTTGGCGCAGACGTTATAACAATGAGCTCTATACTCTGTTTAAGGAGCTAAACGTCACAAAGTTCATAAAACTGGGAAAACTTTGGTGGCTAGGTCATGTGGAGAGAATGACCGAGCACCAAGAACCAAAGTCCCTGCTGAGCTCAAGACCGATAGGGAGAAGGAGCCTGGGAAGGCCAAGGTTAAGATGGAGCGACAACGTCCTCAATGATTTGTCTGCCTTGGAGCTTCGAAACTGGAAAGAGCTGGCGCGGGACCGAGATGAGTGGAGGAAGACTCTTGAGGAGGCCAAGACCCACCAGGGGTTGTAGAGCCAAAAGTGATGATGATGATGATCCATCAGAATATTGGGCTTTGACTAGAGGCATTAAAAATATCTAGATTAAAACCAGGTTTTTCCAGACTTTCGCCATTATCATCCACAACTACATCCGTTAGTATAACTACTCATAACAAATTAAAACAATAGTACGGTTTTTAATTAACTTCGTTTTATTATTCAATTAAAATATCGAACCAAAAAGTGATGACTGCTTTCCACAGACATGTTTTATTCAAGCATAGTTATGTGGTGGATGCAATTCGAAAAAGCCGTATTATTGGGATGAAATTATTGGGTTTGTTGAAATTGGAGAAAGTGATTTATTGATTAGACAATATTTTCATCTCATTTCGTATGCTGTCTATTATTACATATATGTTTTTATATTATATTATATATGAGCGTATATGAATAATTTTCTTCTGTAAGGGTGCTATATAATTTAAAAAATATATTTTGATTATATATGAGAGAAGCGGAGAAGAAAAAGATTTTAAAAACATGCAATAATATCGACATAATAATTCAGTGTAACAGTTATCAAAGTTTTTTTTATTTTTAAATTATGAACCCAGGCAGTATTATGCTAACCTCAATTGTTATTATTACTGAGATACGTAATTATAGCCTTCTTGTAACTATATTTTGTGTAGTTGAACACAACTTCAATTTCTGCGAAAGTGTTACCAACTGCATGCAATCTACGTACAAGCGAGTATCCAAATGACTCAAAAAGAAATGTTCTAGTAGGTAATTCAACTCAATAAATCAAGGTTGTCTATAATTCCATTAATAATTATAAGAGTTTATTGTGTATAAGTCTCATAGCACAAACAACATTTTCCGTTTACTATGGAGGTAATAGTAGATTTTCAAATATTGTCAGGTTATTCGTAACCCGAGAATGTTTGTGACCAGTGGGACTATAGCATCCCCAATAAAATGGGGAAAAGGACAGAATTGAACAAATAGTTTTTGTTGTGAAATAATATATTCCATCTAGTATGCTGCGGAGGTAAATTTAAGGAAAGTAAATTTACAGCGTCAGGGCAGTCAAATCTTGAATTAACCATTTTGTACAATTTTAAAGGATATCAAATATTTTCCACTTTTTGATAATTTCGATAAAATGAAGTATATTTAATTTCATTTATAGGAATACCAATTTTGACATAAAAACCTTTTTGATATACAATCGAATAAAGATTGAAGGTATAAACAATTTCAAATAATCCGCGAATAACACGAAGTAACTATTTTAAAAGCATACTAAATGTCATTTATGTAGATATTAAATAAGAGTGGACCGAGATACGACCCCTGGGGCATAACGCATGATATCGGAAGAAATTTTCTAAATGATATTGAAAATCCTATCAAAATCCGTTCGAATGACTACGGGCGCAAACAGACAGACGCTGATAGCTACTTTGTTTTATACTATTCAGAGAATATATTGCAATGAATTTGTTTAGGTAAACAGTAACTATTCCGTTTAAATAAATTTAAAATGTAATGTGATTGTTTCAGTCATTAAAATAAAAATGAAATGTAGTAAAAAAACTAATTTTTCATTGCAAATTTAAAAAATAATCAAGCAAAGCTCGCGATTAAAGGTTCCTCCTCCGTTTTCTAATTCATGATCCTAACCAACCAGGGGGGGAAATGCGGTAAAAGGGAAATTTGTCCAAGCAACTCGCAAACTGAAACGCGTCTTTGTGTTTTTTTCCGGCGAAAATAAATGTATCGGAAAATGTGTTTTCTCTCGAAATGGCGAAAGTGTATCGAAACAGGCGCATGTTAGGAATAATAATTCTACTTAAAAAAAAAACAAATTAACAGGGTCTACCCAAAAGCGATAATAAAGAAACTAATTATTGTCTTTTTACCTCAAGTGACCTCTGGGAATTCTCCCTCTATTAGAAAATATCCTTCTGGTAAAATATAGAACACAGGAGATAGGGCTTGAAATCGCGCGTCGCCTACACCGCTCGCCCATATCAATGCAAACTGCAACTAGGCACAGCGTCGCCCTGCCATAGACTATGGCATCCCCAATTGGAAAAGGTTATGAGACTGAAGGTAGTGAAAAGGGTAAGGAGATGGGGAAGAGAAAGGCTGGGAGTTCCTGGCTATTCAGATCTGGTCACCAAATAAGGCTAAAGCCATTTCTAGCAACGTTTCAATACTGAATCGTGGTCATATACCAGGGTGATACTGAGAGTAAATTTACTTGCGCACGGGGGATTTGAACCTCCGGATCGTCAGTCAAGAGCCTTACCCCTCGACCACGGAGGCCGTCATTGAACACGCCTTAAGTTTTTTGGGACATTTAAACATGGATTAATTTGTCAGTATGTTTTTCAAACGAGGGTCACACAAATTTAGAATGGTGTGTGTTGGTGCGTATGTATTCACTTCCGATAGTAGCGTCCTTTGGCAAAATAACAGGGAAACAGCTTTTATCTTGTTTAATCGTTGAAGCCTTCATAATTTAAAAAAAACGTAAGTTTAAAAAAGCAAAGCAACACTTGAAGTTCCATTCTTTTCGAACTCTTTCAAACATCGAACCATTTTCGTTCAAAATTCAAATATTGTATAAGATCGTTGTGAAGTTGGCCACTTATAGAAATTGCTGTGAACTCCATGGATAATTTCCCGAAGTATAATGTGTCGATAAAAGAGTTCTCTCTGAGCCGATTTGAGGTAAATGTGAAATTTTAATTTTAGTATTCGATTTGCGAAATTTTATCGCACACAAAATTTCCAGAGATTCGTATTTTTTTTATCCCTTGTCCACACTTGTAGAGTTTAAAAGTTTTCGTGTTAAATAGTTCAAAGAAAATACTCTATGGTAGATTATTTAAAGAATAATGTTAAATACAATGGCGTTACAATATGTATTCTAGACTTGTTTCTGTCTCACAAAATTAAGTAGAAATATGGCAAGTATGGAACATTCTTATGTTTCCAGTAAATTCTTAGCTCAAACGTTGCTCACGCATGTCACATTAAAAAAAATATGAGTTTGAACGAAATAAACGATAGGACCGGGAGGCGTTGTCGTATTCAAAAGTTGCGTCGAATACTACCTCAAGGTCTCCTAGAGTTACGAGCTTAGGCGCCTGACGGATTTTGAGGTGTCAAGTACGTCAGTACCGTGCCATAATAGAGCAACGACATTTTGCAAATGGTAGCGATTCTTGTTGATACTCGTTGTTACTGTGATTTGTATGTTATTCTACCGCAAGTATATAAATAAACACAGCGATTAGATTATTTAGACAGCAGTGACTTCGTAATTTGGTTGCTGTGCGTCGAGATCTCTACTCTAGTCGGCCTCGTAATTCCTGTATGACGTATGAAATCTTCAGGCGTTTACTATATTATTAATAATAATCGAAAAAATAATTAATTGACTTGTAATTACAAATGAAATGTTATTCCTTGGTTTACTAGTGTTTGCCGGGTATTTTGATACCAACACTTTCTCATCACACACAAGGGAATTCGACACTTTTTAAATACAACTTACCTAGATGAAGCAAACAACCTCACGTGACGCGTGACAGCTCAGTACTGAAACTACGAAATCGAAAGCACTACAATTGGCGTACTTTTTTCTTGTCACGTTGGGATTTCTACAGCGCGTCTATATTATAATATATCGACATTGGTTAAATGATATGTACATACGTGAAAATGTTATGTAATCGCTTCAATTTTGCAGTAGCCATTACAGTAAAATCTGAAATGTGAAGCGAAAATACCAGTATAGATTTTTTTTTAGAAAAAGTGCCAATTAATTAAATCAAGTTTATTTCTGGTGAAATTGACAAAATATTTTCAGATGTCGAAATTCGTTTAAAATTAAATTTATTACCAGTCGAGAGGTCTTAACCTCATTTTTCGGGAATGTAACATTTATACATGTAAATAAGAATTTCTGTGGTGGGCGGCGATGTGGCGGGCGATCTGGCTTTGTTTTTTAATCCGTAGATTAGGAAATTGATGACATTTAGCACACTTAACATTCACTTCATGAAGGTCACGGTCTTCATGAAATTTCTAAAAAACCACCCCATTCCTCTTCCCTACCCTTTAGAGAAAATTTTTGAATCTTCTCTAATTTCCAAAAAACTCTGCCTAAAGCCAAGGTAACGCCGTGGACCTTGAAATTAATCTGAAAACCAGTCAGGAAGAAATGGTACGTTTAAACTGGAAGACTTATGTATGAGTATCATATTCTTGTATCTCAAGAGAGCAGTTTTGTCTGAAACCGGTTTGCTTAGGTAGAAAATAAAGTAAAAACATTTCATGTAAAAAAAACTGTTTGTCTGAATAGAAATAACCACTAACAAAAAATACGTTCAGAATAATGGAGGCGCTTGTATGAGACGATGTATGAATGTGAACGAAACAAAGAGGATGTTCCGTGACAGAGTTTGTGTGGTAGAATATCCTCTCTGCCCACCTTTGAGTTGTCACAATTAGAGTCACCTGCCTAAATGCTGACATAAAAAAATAATTAATTGTTTGTAATATTGACTTATAAATAAGTAATTGAGACAAAATTTCACTATAAATGGATTATCCTGTTGTACGAAAATTAAAACTCAAACGTACTTCAAATGTGATTTGCGATTTTTAAAATCGGAATTGATTTTGTGAATAATTCAGACTAGCGGTAAAGTACCCACCTATAACATTATATTTTTAAAAGAAAAATATTTTAATTGTCAATTTCAAAATTGGAGCAGATCGTGTAAACAATTCGGACAAGCGATAAAGAACCTCCGTATAATATGATATGTTTAAACAAAAATTATTTTATTTGTCAATTTCAAAATTAGAACAGATCGTCTGAAAAATTTGGATAAGCGATAAAGTACCTACTTTTTTTTTTAAACATTATTTCTGGCTTTCACCCTTCAAGGGTGTTCTTGGCCATCATTTAAAGTTATTGAGAAATGAAAGGTGAATTTAAATATTAATTTTATTTAAATAGGCAAATTTCAAAATTATAATGAAAATTGGAGTCGAGTTCAGACTTAGAAGAGACGAGATGTTGAATGGAGGGGAGGCAATTTTACATAAGGCTTGATAGAATAGAGGATATTTGTTTAGAGAGGGACAACCAAAAAATATGTGATCTAAAGTTCCCACTTCTAGACCACAGAATGTACAATCTGGGGAGTCAACAACGTGAATTTTAAAAAGATGGGAAGGAACGGAACAATGTCCGATCCTCATTCGAATGAGTGAAGAAATTTCTTTTTTGGAAAAATGAGGGAATTGCTGAAACCATGGTTTTGATGGAATAGTCCTTTGTATTGAGGCATAGCAGGCTCCCTTGGATTGACTAGCAATGTGCCAATACTCCGACCAAACATTGCGGGATCTATCTTTGATGATGGAAAAAATGTCAGATAGGGGAATGTGGTTTACGAGGGTAACAACAGGGTTGGACGCTCCTTGTTTTGCCAAGGCATCCGCAATATCATTACCCATGATACCAACATGTCCAGGAATCCAAATCAGAGTTACAGTTTTACCATAGCTTTGAATGGAGGCTATCATCTCTCGAATAAGGCATACAAAGTGATCATCAGGATGAAGAAGAGGACTGGATTTAAGTTTTTGGAGGGAACTGAGAGAGTCAGAGAGAACGAGGGAATGTTCAAAATTATTTTTGATTATATATTTGAGAGATTCTATTATAGCAATGCACTCGGCTGAAAATATTGAAAATTGATTTGAAATTGAATGAAATATTCTGTCATTAGAATTATTGTGGTAAACGTTAATACCTATACCACAGTTAGGAGAGTCGGGAGATTTGGATCCATCAGTAAATAAAAGAGAAAAGTTGGGCCATTTAGATGAAATAATGTCATTGAACATATTATTGACAGTTCGGGCCGGGAGATTGGAATGACTTTTAAGGATTCCGATCCCTTCTATTATTGTTGGGGATAGGGTGACGTGACTATATTTTAATTTGTATAAGGGTAGTAGATCATTTTGGATGATGTGAAGTTCTGAGAGAGACTTAAAATTTTTACAGATGTCAGGAAGAGGTTTAGTTGAAGCTCTGTTTGTAGATGAATGGGTTGAGTCAATGAACAACGAGACGCTGGGGATAACCTGATGACATTTAGAATTTAAACATTTAAGAACAAATTTGTCAGCAAATAGTTGACGCCTTAAATAAAGAGGAGGATCAGAACATTCTACTTGAAGGGAATTGATGGGTGACGATTGCATCGCTCCAGTTATAATTCGCAAAGATTTAGATTGAATTTTGTCTAATTTATCAAGTACATTTTTTGAGGCAGTACTAAAAAGTGGGCAGGCATAGTCAAGATGGCTTCGAATAAGTGCGTTGTAAAGCAACTTAATGCAAGTAGGGTGAGCACCCCACCAAACGCCAGATAATGATCTAATGATATTTAAATTTTTTTCGCATTTAGTAACTAAATTATTAATATGTGAAGACCATTTAAGTTTCCTATCAAATGTTACTCCCAAAAATTTTACTTCAGAAGCGTTGGGGATTGGAGAATTTTTAAATAAAATTTGAACGGGGGGGTTTTTATGGCGGTTTGAGAAGGTGACACACTGAGTCTTTTGGATTGAAAGTTCAAGACCATTTAACGTGAGCCATGTGCAAAGGGCATTCATGGCTTCGTTAAGATATTTGACGGCGAGAGGGATGATTTTGGATGATATGAAGAAAGCTATGTCATCTGCGAACTCAATAACTTTTACTTGTGGGGGAATAGCGACATGCATATCATATGTGTATATATTATACAGTAAGGGGGACAATACATCGCCTTGTGGTAAACCCTTCCAAATAGACCTACTTTGAGGAAAAATATCTGGAAGTTCAATGAAAATTTTTCTATCTAGAAATAGATTAATAATAGATTGGACAAACATGGGGGGAAGGCCAAGGCCTAGAAGTTTTTTTTTCAAGATTGGGATGGAAACATTGTCAAAGGCGCCTTCTATATCTATAAAGACGGCAAGACAAACTTCCTGTTTAGAAATTGATAAATTAATATCAGTACTGATGATGGCAAGGTTATCTTGAGTGGATTTTTTTTTCCTAAATCCAAATTGAGATGGAGAGAGAAGCTGTTTACTCTCGACAAAAAATTCTAATCGGTTTTTAATTAATTTTTCATAAAGTTTACTGAGGGTGGATGAAAGAGCGATTGGTCTGTAGTTGGATCCAGAATTTGGTGATTTGTTTGTTTTTAAAATAGGGATGATTATTTGACAACTCCAGTCATCAGGCATTATACCAGTCTGGAAGATTTTATTTAAGATGCTTAAGAAGTGGTTTAGAACATTATCATTACTATTTTTGATTATGCTGTAAGGTATACCATCTCTGCCTGGAGATGAGTCCTTGACTGTTGATAAACAATTTTTTAGCTCAATTAAGGTGAACGGAGAGTCTAGCCAATGATTAGACATAGGAGTATTATAGATGGGCGTTATTTCATCTAAGTTAGGTACAGAAGGGGGGGCAATTTTGTCCAAAAATTCATCAATCCATTTAGAATGAGACGCTCGAGGAGATGGTGAACTGAAGGAAGATCTAAATCTTCGGATCATAGACCAAACTTCCGAAATTGGAGTGTTCGGAGATACTGAACTGCAGAAGTTGTACCACCCGGATCTTTTTTTTGACCTCAATACCCTTTTGGCATTGGATTCAGCGTTTTTGTATATAAGATAGTTCTCCATAGTCATATTGTAACGATAGGAAAAGTACCTACTTATAATATGATATATTTAACCGAAATTTATTTTCATTTTCGATTTCAAAATTGGAAGAGATCGTGTGAAGTATTCGGACAAGCGATAAAGTACCTACCAATTATATGAGATATTTAAGATATTTAAAAAAATATATTTTATATTTAAAGAATTCTGCAAAGTCTGCGCTAATGTATCAATAACAACTACAAAATATCTCTAACCTGAAACATAACTCAAGACTTTATTGCTTTAATTTTAATCTGTTCATCAAACTACCACATAATAAATTGCACGCAAGTAAAATATTTGCCCGTTATAAAAATATTTCCAAATATAGTATGTGTTAACCTTCACTTCTAGTTTCACAGTAACTGTTGTGGTTACCCAACGTTAACATTATAAGCATAATAATAATACCTACGACGCGACACACGGAACACTTCATTAAACGAACCTAGTTCAAGTGACACGCACCCTCAAGACTTTAGCAAACGCGTGCTGGAACGTGGAAAAAATAGTAGTGAAAAGTTCACATTTACGAGTCATAAAAATCTCACGCTACGCGGATAGGGTTACCATCGAAAGAGTTAACCCTTTCAGACCTGTAAAATATATTTGGTATTTGATAACAATTGGTACAGTTGATTGATAATTGATGATATTGATAATTTAATTTGAAAGATCATTAGGTCTCCGAGTGTCAGTTTCAAATAAAATAGAAAATTGTGCACTGTGTCAAAAAATATAACACTTTATTTAGGTATTTTCAAATACACCAACGGTCCAAGGTTAATTTGGAAAATAACAGGATTTTCTAATAAAATAGAGCCGTACGTAATATATATAATCTGCCATGGGATACATATGTCAAAGATATATACTCACAGACGCAAATACTTCCTTTTACAGTCTTGCCAAAGTATAACATCACAACTGCCATTCTACAAATAATTCAACACTCCTCACACACCAACACTAAACCAGTCTTTAATTCTGACATACACCAGCACAAAACACGATCACAAAATCAAATACATTTATCGTCATCTACTTACACGACCAAATTTTGAATTAACTCCTTACAATACATTGCACACAAACAATATAACGCATTACCTAGTAATTTAAAACTTCCGGCAACGAACAAAAAAACATTGACAAAAGCTCTTAAAAGCTATTTCCTTAGCAGTTTCATTAATGACTAACACAATCTTTCTCTGGAACTCCATAATAACATCTGCGTTTATTTATTTTGATGTATTTTATTTATTTGCCTTGTCCTTTCTAATGTTGTGTTTCCCGAAATGAGTTTTGTAAACTCATTGGGAATAATACATTATTACTTTGTTATCATTTTGTAATAAAAAAATAAAATATATATATATATATATCGTATTTGATCTCTTATTTGAGCTTTATAGATTGGAGTGTTAATCTGTAATGATACCGTAAGTACTGTAAAGTAGAGAAGTTAATCTCTTAAGCAAGCGGATAATTTGAGAAAAGAGTCTTGGCGCCATGAATTGGCGCTTATTGTATTTGGGTTTTCTAGATCAACGCACAGATGTTGGCTCGCAACTCGATTTCCACAGGGAGGTATGAAGCTTTGAAATAGGATTTAAACTGTTATGTAGATATTTATGACTAATTAACAAATCATCTTCTTATTAATAGGTAGTTAATTGATAATTCAAATCATTTACAAAACATTCCAATTTGATTGACTTTTAAGTACGTTTCATACTGCATTAGGGTACACTTTGGCGTGCATCTGAAGTACAATGCATGACGCTTGGGTCCCTTTGACTAGAGAAATAATTTTTTGTACAACAGTAGGGCATAATTTGTCGTGTATTGAAATGAAAGACAATCTATAGTGCTCGAATCAACCGTTGGCGCTAGTGAGCTGGCTATCATGCTAGCTGTAAATCTTTGTTTCTTCCTGTACAGTGAAGAAAGTTTTTTACAAATGTTCATTAATAAATGTAATTACAACGCATCAATGTTGTATTGTAACCTCTGTGCTCTGGAGAACGTCTGCATATATGATTACATGGGATGAACAGCTGATAAATAAAGTGGATTGTGCCTTAAAATGGATAAATATATATATATAATAAAAATTCGAGTGTATGCAATCAACATTTTTTTTCACTAGACGATGTGATGGTTTGGTGGAACAAAATGATTTAACTCATTAACTATAATGTAGGTACTTATTTGCTAATTTTTTAAACTTTGTTAATTTTCATTATCCCGACGAAGAAACCATAGGTTTCAAAACATGTCGATTATTATTGATTAAAAGTGATGTATGAAAATAATTTAATTTTTCAATTAAAAATATATCTTTTAAACTATATCGCATAGCTGTCATGCCATGTAAATGACCACCGACCACACTAATGCCATCTGCTTCAGATTCCATATTATCTGGTTAGCTCACCTGGTGCTAGGGCACTTTTCACTCGCGAAATAAAATTATAACATTATATTATTTTCCGTGTCTTTTCTATTTTTTTTTGCTGAATTTGAAGATTATTGATATTCTTTCAATTATCAACATACAATCATTATTTGCGCGTCTTGAAAAAATTGCTAATAGTTTTTTTCTTCAATATTACTAGTTGTAGGCCAACTTTCGAAGTGTATTTTCCGTCTTTGTTATTCTAAGTGAGGCCTGGTTTCGCACAGCTGCGAAGAGTGGCCCACTTTACATAAATACATGCTTTACGAGACGGGCCGATGAAAAAGCGTTCGGATGTGTAAGAAATATTTAATAATAAAGCCAAGATATATCGTGGGAGAACGTGAAATGCTCGAGAAAGTTGCTGCTTTTGTGCAGAAATGTACACTAAACAGACTTTTATTTTACGAGGCAAAAAATTCTCGTTTCTGTCATTGTGGATATCGTAGCAAATTTAAAGTCGAACACTCACCGCGACTTCCATTTAATTGTAATTTTACTTAACAAAATATTTTTTTGTGTAAGTTATGAAAAGTTCATTTTGAACACAATGATGACCTTATCGAATTGACTGATTACTTGTCAGCAAGACAAAATTTTATTTCTCATTGAAGTATTTATCATTGGCAAGTACAGAAGTTATTCTATATTCAATGGTCAGAAGTGTAAACTCACATCAACATTAAAAAGTACTTTATACGTATATAAAATCATGAAAGCAAGAAATATTTTTGGGTGATCATAAAAGTAATTATTTTAAAATGGTTTATTCTTGGAACTGTCTATAGTGTCTATTATGGAATTCCATCGTAATAATATTACGATAAAATATGATTATTATTGGAATTCCATCGAAATCGAGTAAATATACGTTATTTTTATCTTTTTAAATATTATATATTCTTGTTGGAATTCCATAGTAATTGTAATAAAAGAAGAAGAATAAATTGAAGTTGTAATATTATTATAAGATTTACTTCTATTTTTATTTGTTTATTCTTGCAGGAATTCCGTCGTAATAATATTACTATGAAATATTATTTTATATAACAACTTTATGGCTTTCTTTCAGTTATATTATTTCAGACATGTTTGACCCTGCTACGAGCTAGGTTATTTCTAACATCTGGGCCGGGGGAAAAAAACCTTTTTGGTATTATTTATCATCTTCAGCCTCGCAAATAAAAGTTAATTTGAGAAGATTTTGCGTCAATATCCATGTATGCACGTAATTCACCTAGGCCAGCAGTTTTGGAGGCTACAGCTGAAAGGCATGGCTTATCACCATGCTTAAAGGGAACGGTGGCGCGGCCTTTTTCATGCAAAACTTAAATTTGGATTTGAGCCGATCCTCTGAAAAGGCTTATATTTAGTAAAATAAAACCAATTATGGATTTCCTCTTTGTGACTTTAACTGAGACATCATAATTTAAATTTGTGAGAAAGGAATATGAATTTTCACACCCTATTGAGGAAATTTTAAATGAACTAATTTTGTTTGCTGGTTATTTGATGGCTACTTCTGCGCTGGAAATGAAATTGTGCTCGTCTGTTGTGAAACACGTAAATACGTATTTATTACAAAAAAAAAGATTTTCGCACATTGTAAAACTTTGTATTTGTATTTTAGAAAAAAGCACTCACACTCTATTGATCCTCAAAGAGAAAATGGTGAAAGTTGGAAGACCCCATCACAGCACAATTAACAACTTTTATTGAGAGGGAATAGTTAATAAACTTATTTTTTATCAATTTTTGCGGGAGCCAAACGAAAGCAAACAGCTGTCAATTTAAATTAGTGTTGCAAAAAAAGTTATTGCTTCACACAAATGTGTAAAGTTTTTACATCAATACAGGCTATTTAGTTATTGTTATGACTGTTCTGTGACATACCATACATCAATATGTCTGACCATAATAGAACAAGATATAATATAACAACTTTTATGAGGACGTGATATTTGGTGACAGATATAGCACTGCGTGACCCGATTGGTTAATATATCCAACAGTTTTTTTTAATGTAATTCATTTTATTTAATTTTTTTATTGCAGAAAAAAACAGTACATAATTACATAGAGTACAATAGTTACAAAGTTATACAAGTTAATAAAATAATTGATACCAATGATATGTCGCTGACATATATACATATGTGGTATATTATACATTTTACTGAAGTTAAGTTAGTTAGTATGTTAGGGAAAGAGAGATTGTGTGTGATTGTTTGTGTGTGTGTAATACGAGTATATATATCACACGTATACACACAATATCAAAGAAAAAAAGTATTAAAATTGATAATACGACAGATAATTTTTTTTTTAAATTCTTGCCTTGCAATCCGAATATGCCAAAAATTGTTGAAATAATGTATGTCTACCGTCTAGATTCTTAGTATATTCCTTCATAAAACCGCCGACCACAAGGGGCTCAGATACTTAAGTGAAAAAATATTTTTTGCAACGCTTTTATTTTTGACATATTTATTTTGTAACAGCCCTGACACCATTCGATATTTCATTTTTCTGAAAATATGTTACGGAACACAGGCAGTAAACATAAATTCACGCCTCGTAAAATATTTTACTATAAATGGAGGATCAACTGTTTTGTAATAGGCACTTGTTTTGAAATTTGTGAAGAAAGTATAAACAAATTCAAAATTCAACAGTTTAATAAACATAATAACATATATATTTTCACGCCTACTTCGTCTTTCTATTCTTCTCTTCAACAAAAGTGATACAATAATGTGGTTGGCGCTAATAAAATATAATAAGGAAGCAAAGCTAGTATTTCCAATGGAGCGCTGATACCAACCCTGATGTATTGCAGTGAGGCACGGAACTGGCAGAAAAATGATAAGGGTAGACTGAATGCTGTAGAAAAGGGATTCCATAGGCGTATGTGTAATCAAAATAATGCAAGACTGACGTAAGGTTAAAAATAAGTATCTTTTAATTTTATTTTAATGATAAACTAATGTTAATTGACAAGGTTTTTATACATATCACAAAATATAACAAATTATTTTAAACAATAATTATTAAACTCATAGCCTTCTGATTAACGGTCAGCTGCTCTACCATTTTGAGAACCGAGGCACCCCTGCTTAATCACCAAACGTAACAAACCACTTGGACAGAGGTGGTGGTAATCCAATAAATGGTTCCCGGGCGGCGGTACTCAAGCCCGCCTATCAAATTATGCGTAGCGCAATGGTAGAGCAGTTGACCGGCAATCAGAAGGCTTTTAGAGTAATAATTATTGCTCATGATAATTTTTAATCCTTGTGCAATGATTGGTAGAATAAATCATAAGCGTTCGATAAATTGGTGGCGTGATAGAGTGATACAGAGTCTGATAGGTACTTGCGCAGGGTCAGGAGGCCCTAAAAAAATAATTTCCCTAGTCAGACCCTTTTAAGGAAAGGAATTAACGGAAATTATGGGAAGGAAAAAAGGTATAAGGTGTATGTGTGTACATGAGTGACAGAAGTATGAATCCATCCCTCCCAAGACCTGGACAAACTTCACCTCAATGAACCTGGGAGACTCTGTTAAGTCACCAAAAGTAGCGAACTCCATGGAGTAATCTATGCAGGGGATTTGGTTACCCAATTAATGGTTCCGGGGGCAGTTGTATCCATACCCAACTTCCAAACGGTTCTGTCAAGTGTCTGAATAAGAGGGTTGTGTGGCGGTCTATCATCTCTGCCAACCCTCCAGGAAACAACGTGAAGGTTTGTTAAAGACTGGAAGATAAAATATGACGGATACTATTAAAATATAAAACCACCCTTAAAATGATGATGTTGATAAAAAAAATGAAAAGATCCTTAAAATAATCGGGAACAGGAATGATAAAAAATATACCACTCACTTTTCATATAACGAGGTTTATTACGTAACATAAAAAAATTACGCTTTTTGGACAGTGATAAGCTTTATATGGACCGACTTTTTATTATTTAAGTATTAGAATTACCTCCTTCCGCGTGCTCTAGTAAGTGGGATGTCATGTTTGGGGTTTGTATGAATATTAAAATTAGGTTTAATTACCGGAGATAACGTACATTTAATGTAAAAGGTTAACCCGAATGGGTAAACACAGATTCAAAGGACATGAAAGGGAACGAAATAAAAGGATGTGAAATTATTTAAAAAAATGTTATCTCTTCTGTTTATTCCAAGCAACATTTTAATTGATGCCCGAAACCTACACTTAATTTTTTGCGGTATTTTATCATTTTAAATAAAATCATGAAGCTCAAATTGCGAAAGATTTTGAAAGTGTATTACATACATATACGCCAATCAACAAAACGACTCAGCTGTTTAATGATTTTGCATTGACCATCGAAATTTTTTACGTAAGTTAAAGACGGTTTTTGACTTACGTCACAAAACAGTAAAACTGGCTCCATCACCTTTTATACTTATGTCTACCTCAAATTTCTATAGACTGACTCGGTATAAGTATTTCCATCTATATGTATTAAGAACAATGAGGAATTCATGATAAATAGTCCCAGAATTTCTGCAATGAAATAATCCCGACTTCTAAATATTACGCGGTGGAATCCGAAAACTTGTAGTGGTACGTCACAACTCGAGTCGGACGGTGTCGGGTACAACTTAGTACACAGTACCAAGCGCTAAGGTGCTATGGTACCTTAGCCGTCGTAGAACCTACTAGACACTTCAGCCGTTGCCTAGAGGTCAATTCGAACGTCACTAGAAATTACCGCGCTATTCCTACAGGTACACCGTGGCTGCTAGAATCTTCGGCGTAACGGGCGGCAACACATTGTAGCGGTAATAACTAGAATTGCAACTTAAATCGCATTAGAATATACAAGCGAAACATTATATTTAAACATTTTGTCCGACAATTTAAGCATATTCATTTCAATTAAAAGAGTGTTGTAGTTCAACAATATTGGCGCCACGTTACTACATTTCGTGAATGCGACAAATTATTCCACCCTCCCCCCCGAGGATTCGAAAATATTCTGGTAAAATTATCTAGCACCCCTCCCCCGAGTTTTTATTGCTTACCTCTCACGTAATTTCAGAATTTTAGCATCTTATTTTGAAATCGTTTTCTGCCTAACACTAGTGCTAAGGGGAAACAGCTGTTCCTTCTTAAATTCGGTGCAATTAGTGAAGTGCCAGTGTTATCATGAGCAGTGGTGGTTTTCTCTGAAATTCGTTTGTGCGGTGAACCGCCATTAGAAAGAAGCGAAAATTTATAAATTCAAGACAACCTTGAATTAAATTAATATCAGCACATTATAAACAATACGCCATTGAAAATTTCTCCTTTAAAATCCACGCGACCGAAAAAGAGGTCGAAGAGCAACCCGGTATTCCCATTATGTGCGCTATAGAATCAGCACAAAATGCTTCATTCAAAAAATCAAAACATCACAGTTACGCTGATGGTATTATCGTATACTTGTGCAAAATTAACACTATCCTGGTGCGCAGCGAAGCATGATGTTTGAAGCTACGTGACCTCCGGAGATTGACGTATGGCATGGCCGGCTGGTATTTGGACACAGTAAGGATGCAAGTTAAATGTTATCATGTTATGTTTTGGTATTTAACATTCTATAGTAGTTGTAGTAAATCTGTGAACATTTTTGTTTTCTTACATTTCTCCAACCGTAATTCAAAGTAACTAAATAATTGTTTACCTGATTCCTCCCCTCTTGGTGTCATAGTTGAGTTGGCGTCCCTGATGCGCCCACAGCACCTGCCCGCTGGGTTGGGGCACACGTGTGATGACGCAGCGGAGCTCGATTATGGAGCCCTCCTTGTAGAACTTGTCAGATACAGACACTCCTCGTTCATCCACTATCTCCACCTTGGGCACTGCGGATAAATAAGAAAAAATACAATTTTTTAATGATATACTAATGTTAATAAGAAAAGTTCTTTTATGCATAGCTCAAAGGACATCAAATTTTTAAGCAATATGTTTTCGTCTGAAATACCCGTACAAATTGAAAATATCTCACAATTAAAAATAAATGCCGCCGATGGAAATTGAACCCGAAGCCTTCTGATTGCCGGTTAGCTACTCTAAACCATACGTCGGCTAACCCCCCCAAATATATCAATATTTACTAGTATTTCATTAAAAAAAGATTTGTTTTTTAAATACTTAGAAAAAGTAAGATATTTTATTCAATAAAAAAATAAATTATTAGGTCAGTTGAATAATTAAATTAAATAAAGAATGTGAGACACAAATGAAGGGTTTTTAAGGGGTTATTTATTAAAAATAATGTATTGCAGATATTGTTTGTCTATAAGTAGGTATAGAGTAGAGTTTCAGTTTTTAGGCAGAAGGTTAAAGGATGAACTCATACAAGTGACCATTATCGCATTTATTGCGTATTTACTATACACTCTCTTTACACAATAACATACACGATATAGTAAGCACTTCATTGGCTACAAGAGGAGAAATTTATTTAATTGAAATCCAGACGTTATTAAAAAATCAACCTTTAAAAGAAAGATTTTTTACAACAGTACAGCTTTTTAAAATGCATTTTAAATCTTAACAAAAAATGGTTTGACTTGAGGATTGAACCTTTCTACCCAGGAACTGGAGTCGACAACTCTATCAACTTCACCAAAAACTGGTCGGCTAGACATTTATTTCGTATATTAACTGCTGGAACTTAATATAATTTCAAAGAAATATATATACGTATATGTCCGAGTGTGTACGAGAAAAGTTGATAGAACACATTGTCATCGACAACGAGTCTATATGCCGAGTTTGAGCTAGAAAAAAGTGAGATTCAAATAGAAGTATTAAAAAAAATAAGATCAGACATATTTAAAAAAAATATTCCTAGTGGAACAAAATAATTAAAGTGAGGTTATATGAACTGTAACTTATTAATTAAGTAACCATTGTATTGTAATGTAGTAATTAGTTTACTAATTTAGAGAACCACTGTATTGTAAAAAAGTTATTAGTTTCATAATTTAGGTAGCCATTTTATTGTAATGAAGCAAGTAGTTAAGTATTTTTGCTGTAAGGATCTGATCCATTCATTGTACCCCTAGGAAAGGTAAATTGGAAAGATTGTCAATACATAAGATTTTGACTGTGCTATCAGTAAAAAAGATTTTGGGTTATACGCTAGAGCCGAGTGAATTTTTTCATGTTTGATCATTGACTCTATACTGACACAAAACACAAAATTTTATTGACATTCGATGACATGTTCAAGTGGCAAGATCAACCTAAAATTTACAAAACAAAAACAAATAACATACTATTTGTGGGTGAAAAACGATTTATTTTACAAGAGTTTTCCCCGAATTTGCTTTCTAAAAATGAAATTAGTTGTTTTGGGATACACAAGTCTAATAAATAGCCAATAAACTAACATCTCATTAGTTTTTAAGTAATTTTTGGTGTTTGATATTATTATTCATAAATAAGTATGGCATTCAGTTTCATGCGCTTTGCGTTTGAGAAAATTTGCGACAATATTTTTTACCAGAGTTGCAAGAGCGAGAAACAACAGTCGAACACATGCCACCATACATAATAACTATAAAAGTTACTTAAATTGTGTTTTGTGCAGAACTCCGCATAAAGAATTAATTTAAGATTAATCGCGTTACCTGAAGTCGTCATCGTAGGTCAATAAAATTTTGTATTTTTTCTCATATAATATAGGGTCAATGATTAAACGTATAAGGATTTCTAAAAACACACTCTATTATAAATTAATATCAGAGGTAAGTTATTATACACGTCACCTCCGTTTATAAAATTGGTTTGAGACTTTGAATTCCACTGCGATTTTAACAGGAGACATATTGACATTAAATTAAACCCAAGTTGGATGTGCGCCTCTATTTCCACACCACAAGAGTGTCGACTATTTGGGCGGTTTCAACATAGTTTACTGGTAGAACTACATTCTTCACATCCCCACCGATAGTTATTTGTCTAAGTCCTTAAACAGTGCCGGCAGCAATTCTGACGACTATTTTTTCAGCTATTTTTTTAAAGTGTAAACCACATTAGAACCTAAACGCGTGCTCTCAACTGTAAACCAGTATAATACTGACATATTAGAGAAGTTATAATTTGATTGATTCTGAATTTAGTGTAGCAGTTAAGTAATGTTTTTTCGTTTATTAGAAATTTTAATTTGGCATATAATTTCGAAAAAAATATCACACGTCTGAAAAAAAATTGTTGTGTACTACTGTTGAGAGGCTACATATTGTAAAAAATAAATTTACATGGGTAGTATAGAGTTCTTTCCCACCTTCCTCTTCCCATATCCTTCCCTTCCCTACTGCTTTCAGCCTGACAATATACTCAAATTGTGGATTCTTAGAAATTAGACGTAGATAGTAATTTTCCACTTTTTTCACAATTTAACAAAGAAGTGTCGAAATTCTGCGTTAAAGGCTAGAAAAATAGGTTGTTGGGTAATTTTCAAAATATCATGTAGACAGTATCCTTTTTCTTGTTTTGTAGTTTAAGTGCAAAATTTCATTATCCTCGAAATAAAATTGTTGATATATAAACAAATCAAATTCACGCCACCCGCCCGGCGTCCGACACAGAAATTCTTCATATTAATTTTTTTTTTCTTTATGTCCGGGTTAAATCTTCCCCACAGGAAAAACTAAACCTTTCCACAAATTATCATCTAGGCAATCCACATTATACAAGTGCATTATATAAGCAAAATAAATACAAAACAATACAAGATCAACAATACGTCAACTCACCAGAGATCAAATGAGAAAATAATTCACCGACTCCAGATATTTTCATATCAGAGGGTTTGGCTCGGTAGAAATCCTAACTGGACCTATATCCTTCTGATCCCTCAACATAAATATTTAAAAAATCTTTCGTAATCCTACATGTATTCAAAATAACTGATTTTTGCATTTTTGTATATAAATTTTTTGATAGATCTAATACTCACATACTTTTCGCAGGATTTGGAATTTGCAATAACGCTGCTAGTAATTCACGCGCTAATGTAAAAAGGACTAGTAATTCGTAAGCAGATTTTATTTTTTTTATTAAATCTTAATAATGATGAGCGAGGTGTCTGAAAACCTAAACAATTTTGAAATGGCGACGCCCACGTCCCTCCCCACGCTCCTCACAATAGGTTTGTTTCTCTCACCCTTAAGTTTCTGTCTACTGATTTGTATGTCTATGGTTTTAACAGGTAAAACAATTTTCATTATTATCATTATTCCTCTTATTTTTAAAGTAGAGTGTGTAAAATTTCAGAAATCTCTATATAAAACGGTACATTTCCATAAAAAACGCCGCGCCGTCCACAAGAGACATTCTTCTTTTTACATGTATAATATATCGACTACCATAATACGGACATGTGTCTAGTGTGGTAGTCGAAAAGCATGTAAAAACAGCATACAAATATATTTTACGAAAACTGAAAGAAAAAAAAAAATAAAAAAATATATATATATTTATATATGAAAAGAACTATTATGCTTAGCCCCGTAGTCTTTATTAACTTTGATGAGATGTTTGTATTTTTTAATTTCCACAGTAATTAGGCGTTCTCGATGCGTTTTGGGTCTACCCAAGACTTCCCAGGAACAAATCCAAAGTCACTTGCTTATGCGATTGCCGGTTTGAATAAAATGTTCATCAATGGCCGATTGGTCAGGATAGCCGAGTTTATACGCTTGAAAGTGTTCTGATATCCTATTGGATATCCGTCTGGCCCAAAGATATTAGAAGAACGAGATGTGCTATGAGCAGTTCGTACTGAGTGGAATTGTTTTGCCGAGTGTCGCCGGTTTTGTTCACCAATACTACTGCACACCTTCGCTTGCGCTAAGGTATCTGCACTACTATATAGAACAGATTTCTGTGCGTACACGTCCCGATACCGTTCAAAGTACCCTAATTAGGTAGTACTCCGGCTACGGTCCGGCGGCCAACATAGCATATCTCGTTCTTCTAATATCTTTGGTCTGGCCTATATAAACCTTGTCAAATCGTGAAAAGTTATAGAAACAAATGCATATTATAAATATTCAATAAAATGAGGTATTACATAGTGTGTTTATAATTTAATATAAATGTAACTTATTTTGTGTGCAAATGGCACGTCCCTGCCACCCAAGCGTCAACTTCCCCGAGCGTAACTTAATCTTCGAGATGTACTGGAAGTTTTTTGCACTACTCGTCGTAGAATATCTGCTTTTCCAATCTTTACAAAAATCACGAACGATCTGTCAGTACATCAGTCTTACTTGACTTTGGAGAGTTTTCCGTTGTGTAATTTCTGTCGTATCACTGGAAGCAATTGATTGGAAAAATTGTAATTTAAATATTTGCTTATTGTTGTTTTTGATGACTGTGTTTAAACAACCGACGCTTTTTTTTAAATACATCATAATACTTTTATGATTTTGGACCTTTGAGGAGAAAACAAAATTCAATCGTCTTTTATTATTTTATTTATTATATATTATTACTGTAAAATAATACATTACAAAATAATAAGTTATAATATATTATTCCCAGTGAGTTTACAAAACTCATTTTGCGAAACACAACATTATATTGAAGACAAGACAACATAGATACATTAAAATAAATAAACGCAGAAGTTATTTTGGAGTTCCAAAGAAAGAATATGTCAGTCATTAATAAAACTGCTGAAGAAATAGCTTTTAAGAGCTTTTGCCAATGTTTTTTTGTTCTTTGTCGGAAGTTTCGGATTACTAGGTAATGAGTTATATTGCTTTTGTGCAATCATTATTTACAGTCTTATTATTTAAATATAAATGATACCCACAAATGATACAGTAGCAAACCTAATATTTAATAAATAAGCTAGCCGTTTAGAGGGTTATCGAACAAATCGGTATAGTTTATAAACTTGAAATAAGGACTTAATAATGAAAACTAGGTTAAATATGTAATTTAGGGTAATTTAGGCTTTGATGCCAACTTTTTCACCAGTTTTGATAACTAAGGTTGAGTTGTTTAACAGAATTTAAATAATTCATCACATTTAAATAAAGTTCTGTGGGAGTTATTACTATTCAATTACTGTTATTTTCCAAGTATCGTGAAGCTACCTGCCAATGATGAAATAGTAAAATATTTTTTACAGATCTTGAAAGTTGATCGATTGTTTTAATTCTGTGAAACAATCCGTCTTTAAAATCACTTTTCACACGTGTTTTTGATTTGTCATTGTTTCGAATCTTCAGAGTATAGGGCTATGAAGATAAGAACAAACTTTTACCTAAGCTAAGAGAAGAATATAGGGAAAATGCCACAGAATTTCTAGCGAAGTTAAAACTTATTTCTTCGAAATAAAATGAAAGTCATAACCGTACTTTAACTATCAGTTCAAGAGTAAAAAGTAATTCATAAGTGTTTCCAGTATTTAATTGTTTTTTTTTTCTATATTTTTTTTCACAGGAAAACAACAAAAAATGTTTAAATTACAATCTTTTGTACAATTTTCGAAGGTTATTTCTCTGTAAATATAGTTCTATAATATTTTCACAATCATAGGGTAAATAATAATTTTCATGTTATGATAATTTTCCACTCTGGTTATTATAATTTACCTACATTTTTCGCCTCCTATCACATAATATTTCCGTTAGTATTATGACTGAGCAAATTTATTAACAGGATTATTAAGTAGAATTTCACTATTAGCAGTTTATTCTACCAAAATTGAGCTTTTTACCACCCGCAACATCATCCGCTAATATGTAAATTGATATTATGAGTGAGCGTTTCATAATATTTTCTTAATTTCTAAATTCGTAAAGCACCCTTGGGGTAATATTTCAGAAAAAAACATTGTTGTGTTATTTTGACTCTGTGTTCATTATTAAAATTTTCAACAGGTCACAAACAATTTATTTTGATTCTAACTTTCTTTAATTTAATTCTGTTTGTGAAAACATTCTCGTAAGCAAATGTTTATTAGTTAATTTTCAAGAAGTAAGTTTTTTATGGAGATGAAAGAAAAACAAAAAGGAAAATTTGTTATTTATTGTTGCCTAAATGATGTAACCTTAAGATATATTGTCCATTAAAATTAGTCCCCCGGGCGGTGCCCGATATAAATTAGGGAAAAGTAGGTTTAAAGGTAAAATCAGGGTAGATACAGCATATATAATGTATGTCCATGGCACAGATATAGATGGCACTAGATTGTTTGTAACATATAAAGCAAGACCTCTATTTTAACAGCCTGGTGGAGTAAAAAAAATAAAAATATGTATTCCGCTCCCAACCGTAAAAACTGCTGAAGAATATCACACAAGGGTCCCAACTGCTCCTATGTGTTGGCAGACAGTAAGACTGACATCCTTAATCAAGATATGTTCTGAGGCTGAAGGTGGTAGTGAAGGGAAGGAGACATGTAAGAGGAAGGTGAGTTGGTACCCGGCCATTCCGATACGGTCATCAAGCGCGGCTAAAGCCATTTAAAGCAACGTTTTAAATCTGAATGATGGTCTTGCATCAGGGCAATACTGAGAGTATTCTGGAAGTATTCTGAAAAGTGTCTCAGTTATACTATTCATTATTTTAAATTAATAAATCGTGAAATAACACAAATTTATCAGATACAATTTAATTGCGCAAGGCGGGAATTGAACACGCGACCTTCGGATCGCTAGTCGAAAGCCTTACATCTAGACCAAGGCTGCCCAACCCCAGGCCCGCGGGCCATAATGTGGCCCGCGAACGAATTATAAGTGGCCCACGTGAACCATTTTCAAAAAACCCGCCAATCCGCCAATTTGAAAAAGTGTCGCGGGCCTGCGGTAAAACAAACAATGCCGCTTGCGCGCGGTCACCAGTGTTGCCAACGAAGGCGATTTATCGCTATTTGGGCTACTCAGACCGAGAATCAGCGACTAAAAAATCTAACCTGTTGAACTTACTTTTTAAACAAAAATACACCGGTTTTGATATAGTATCTTTTGCGTCCGAAATGGAATCTTGTAGCCACCCCCCCCCTCCCTCCATGGATTTCGAAAAATTGTTGTGGGGAATCACATATGATGATTTTGGGTGCGCGGAATTTTTTCTCAGCGAAGTTCCGTAACAACCCCCCCCCCACCCCCCCATGGATTTCAAATATTTGGTGGGTTTTTTTTTTTTTTTTTTATATTAACTCCACACAGGAGGCCCTGAAGAAAATAATTTCCCTCAGGGCCTATGTCATCTTTGGGGATGCTGTGTGGAGGGTCTTTTTGTGGAGAGGAAGGAGTGAACATGGGTCTTGAAGAGTCCCATGTTGTAGGAGGGAGGAAACACAGAGGCCGGCAGTTCGTTCCACAGCCGAGCTGTTGAACTTAAGAACGAATCGTAGAAGCGACCCGTTCTCATGTGACAAGTGTCAACCGTGTACAAATGTTGGGCACGCGTTTGGCGTGTATCCCGACTACGCACCGGTGCCGAAGGGATCAATGACGCTAGTTCCTCAGAGCATCTTCCATTGTAATACCGATAGAACAAGGACAGCATACCTACCTGACGCCTGTGCTCTAAAGATTGCAGTCCGTTTGTTAAGATTGGGGAATCTATCAAACGGACCGCCCGTTTCTGCACAGAGTCAAGGGTTTTTTTCAGGTATTTAGGGTGCACTCATTTTGAATTTTTTTTGTGAGGAATTATGTTTTATAGAAATTCTCTAACAACCCCCCCCCCCCCCCATGGAAATAGGAACCGTCAGGTATTCAGTGGCCCGCCAGTGATTCTAAATCGTCAATTTGGCCCAACTGTTAAAAAGGTTGGGCAGCCTTGATCTAGACCATGGATGCTGTTGAATAAGAGATTAAACTAAAAACTTGCAATTGGAAAATGTTTAATTTAAAACGCGTGCACGACGAGGTCTAGCGTTAAGCAATTTGTAAATCTCTCCTCTCTTGTCAGGCGTCTGGGGTTCAATTCCTCTGCTAGCTAAATCCTCCTTTACTGCACAATCAATAGTTTTCGCTAATACTGATTATAGAAGGATTATTTTGAAAAATATTTTCACATTATTCATAACCCTGGAATATGTACATTTTTTGTCTTGTTTTGTGATTTTTTTCCTAGCAAATGTCTAATCTGTATGATTTTATATCATCAAAGATTTTGACGTTAATTCACCTAGGCCTTTAAAATTGTCTTTACACGGGTATTTGCGCCTACGGGCATAATTTCTTGTCGTTGACAACTTCCTTATCTCAGTTTAAAAATAATACAATCTGAGATTGTTCTTGAAGTATCTACTTAGGACTTACACGTGGCGAGACTTCCTTCCGAGGGCGGTATTAAAGTTCCGGAGTTTCTGAACTTCAGACTTTAAAAAATGTTTGAAAAGCTTAATTTTGATTTTAAAGTATAAGTAGAAACTGAGATTATGTGAAAGTTTTGATTTTCTTTTTATATTCAAGTGTTATTATCTGACGAAACAATATCATAAGCCAGTAGAATTTTAAAAGAACTCTTAATTTTTTTTAAAAGAAAGTAAGATTTTTTTGTAATGTGAATACCGGACAAGAGTATCAACGGCTCCCAACGTCCGGAGCCAGTGAGACAATGCCATACCCAATTGGGGTATGTTGAGAGGCTCAAGGTAGTGAGTAGGTGAAGGAGATGGGGAGTGGGGAGATGGGGAAGAACCTGGCCATTCAGATTTGGTCACCAAACACGGTGTGTGATCGCAATAAGCGAATCAAGAGTCGACTGCAAAATATTAATTCTGAACTTTGAAGTGAATTGATTAACGAAGAAATCTGACTTACCCCTTTGATGTTCTTCAAGGATGTTGATAATTGGTTTCACTCACAGGAGATATGATTTATTTCACGCACGGGCTTCCATAACATCCAAGTTAAGTTAAGATACGAAAGACACTGAGATAACCGAATATGTTCACTGCACAGGCCTTCTACCCTGAGTTGATATCAATAACAGCACTGAATACAAATAGATGTTCATCAAACAGGCTCCATCAATAAACTGGTTTGACAGTCACTTTTATTGTTGGAAAATGTCAAAAAAACACGTGGGTATAGTCAGATAATGATAGGTACTTGTAGGTAAAATAGGATGAGAAAAATTGCAAGGAAAATGTTTATGGAAAATTAATAGTTGAGTCAACACAGCTAAAGCCATTTTAAGCATTTAATATATTAAAAAAATATTGATTTAAAAAAGATAGATTTAACCTTAAAAGGTAACGATAATTGTTAGAAAAAAATGTTAGGTAACATATTATTATTATCGGTTGTGTTTAATTAAAAGAAAAATTATTACAATTTATTATACTAAGGGATGGTTTCATGATAGCGTAAGATAGAATTTTAAAACAAAATATTGGTATAGCCGGTTTAGAACTAGGTTTAAATTCAACCGAAGTTTTATTATGTTCTTATTTTTACAATTAAAATAAGGGTGGGGCAGAAAAATTATTAAATAAATTTCGAGATATTTTTTCAGAAAAATTAAGGAGATTTAATAAATATAAAGTAGGTACATTTGAAATTAATCAGTTTAGTTATTTTTAATATTTTGATTTCAAATTATTTTTTAGTTTTATGACGATAAGTTTCTAACCTTTCAGATATTTTATTTATTTTAGTTTGTTAAACTTGAAAAATTTGTTATCCTTGGAATAAACTGACAATAAATGAACAATATTAACTTTCTCTAAGAATTTTTTTAATTTTTCTAAAAGCAAAAGAAAATAATTCTGGTTATCCCGCTGTGGTGAAAAGTTTAAAAATTTAAATCGTAAGCAATTATTGAACCGCCCTTTCCGAAGTTGGTCCTCATTCTTTTGATAGGAAAAAGTTTTATGAGATCTTAAATTAGCCAACCCTGAAAAATAATTCGATTAAATTTTAGAAAAAATTGAAATATCTTTTTGTCGATTTCATATTCAAATTATTATTCCATTTTATTGATTATATTATTTCTTCTATTTGTTATAAAATTATGGATCATGTCAACATTTTACTACTTATACTGTAAAAGCCCTACAGGCGTAAAATGAATACTATAAATAAATACTTATTTAAAAGTATACTTAAAATAACTTTTCGCTCTTTCGTAGATAGCGCTAATTTAATTATTTTAGGAAAAACAATTTTTACAAGCTATATTTTAAAATATTAAGATGAACTATTTATTTCTGCCCATACATACGCAATTCGAACGTGAATAAATAGTTTTGTCCGTGTACAAACATAATTAATTCAAGATAGGCATACAAACAAAATATTGTATCGGTGATTCAAACCATTATTGTATTTTTTTATTGTTTTTCAATGTAATACGTTATGCTAAAGAAACATTCTATAAAAACAAAATTGATGAATGTAATAATGATTCACGTAAACTCTGGCAGATCATAAATGAAATAACTAATGCTAAAGCCTCACATAATGACAATAGCATTAAGGAATTAAACATTGATGAGATTCCCACATCTTTTACAGAACACCCGGGCAAACTTCTTGACTTTATAAACAACTATTTTTGCAATATAGGCTCAAACTTAGCAAATAAAATTAAACAAAATTCAATTAGTACTATCGAAAATACAGTGAGGATTGACGATGTAAATCAAGAAAACAGCCTCAATATTGTCAAGATAACAAGTGATGAAATAAGAAATATTATAGCCTCCCTAAATATAAATACTTCATCGGGAAATGAACTGATATCAAGCAAATCAATTAAATATCTACAAAATGAGTTAATCCACCCACTGACGTATCTTATAAATCTGTCAATATCAAATGGTATTTTTCCTGCTTGTCTTAAAATTGCTACGATCATTCCAATATATAAAAACGGTCCCAAAAATGATGTATCAAACTATCGACCAATTAGTATTTTAACTACACTATCAAAAATATTAGAAAAAGTTATAAAAAAACAAATGCTTACATTTTTGGATTCTAATAAAATATTATCATCTACGCAGTATGGTTTTAGGGAAAACCTGGGTACTGGTGACGCTATAGCTAATGTAACAAATACAATTATTAGAAAATTGGATGAAGGCAAAAAATGCCTAGCAGTTTTCATTGATCTTCAAAAAGCTTTCGATACCATTGACCACGAAATACTGTATTTAAAACTAAAAAAAAATGGAATAACCGAAACAACCCTAAACCTACTTAGAAGTTACTTAACGGGAAGAGAACAATTTGTACAAATTGGTAAAAGAAGGAGCAAAACTCTACGAATTAAGTACGGTGTCCCCCAGGGAAGCGTATTAGGACCTATACTATTTCTAATTTACATAAATGACCTTATGAATCTTCCCATCAAAGGAAACATAATGAGCTTTGCAGATGACACTGTAATTTTATTCCATGAACAAGATTGGACAAGCACATATAAGGAGGCTGAACATGGCCTAACTGTTCTTCAAAACTGGCTTAAAGCAAACTCCCTTACATTAAATGTGAATAAAACCAAATATTTAATTTTCTCCAAAAACAAAAGAGGACAACCAATGAATGAGCATATACTCAAACTACATGAATGTCCAAAAAAATTTCCTCAATGTTCCTGCTCGATTATAACTCAAACCAAAAGCATAAAATATCTTGGTATTGAAATTGACGATAAACTACACTGGGATTCACACATTGATCGAACTTCAAAAAAGTTAACTAAACTCATCTACTTCTTCAAAAAATTACGGAACATTTTGTCAGCTAGGGATTTAAAGAGAGTTTACTATGCTTTATGCCACTCCAAATTGGAATATGGAATAATAGGATGGGGCTCAGCAGTATCAAAACATATAAAACAGCTGAAGGTAACTCAGAATTGCATCATAAAGACCATACTAAAGGTTCCTATAAGGACGTCAACAACAGAAATTTTTAAACAATTTGACGTTCCAAGCATACAGAAAATCTATGCCAAAAACATTTTGGTACAACACCTCAAAAATAATTCTCAGGAAAACACCTCACATACTCATAAAACCAGAGCCAAACAAACAGAGATACTAACTATACCAAAGTGTAACTCTACCTTTGGACAAAGAAGCTCTGAATTTTTAGCAGTAAAGGTATCAAACTCCCACTTAGTATCAAACAAATCACAACAAAAAACAAAAACTGCATTAAGAACATTAAATCTTGGCTTAAGGAATTACCGGAAAAAGAACTTACTAGCATATTTAAAACATCGTCGTAGAAGTTTCTGGAAACCCTTACCCAAAACATGGAGTCATACCATAGAAGTCGCTGAATAACTTATCCAAAACCTAGTCCCCCTCAGCACAGGATCTCCTAGTGAGGAGGACTATGAATATAATCAACATCTATTTTATATATATATATTCTTATAAAATTGTATTTGTATACCTTTCTTGAATGAATTAAGTTTATGTACGGACAAGAACATTTATTCATATTCATATTGTGTATGGAATTGGTGATTCAATCCATTATTTTATTTGTATCCTTTCTTGAAAGAATTGTAACGTTACAAATGAATCAGAGATTCAATCTAATATTGTATTTACAAGTCTTTCTTGAAAGAGTTGAGTTTGTGTAAGGACAAAACCATTGCGTTTCATATTGCGTACGTATCGGTTGGTCAATCATTTTATTTATATACCCTTCTCCAAAAAATTTAGGTTTTATACGGACAAAATCATTTATTCTTATTGATGTTGCTTATCATATTGCGTATGTATCGGTGATTTTATCCAACATTGTATTTGTATGCCTTTCTTGAAAGAATTGAGTTTGTACAAGACGAACCTATTGATTCATAATAATATTGCGTATGCACGGGTGCAAACACAAATTCAACTCATATATTTTAAAGCATGTACCTATGTATAAGTATACCCTTAATATATATATTTTTATACGATCGTGTAGATGCTTCTTATAAAAATATGCTGACTATTCCAGTGACTGAAAAAGTAGTCAGCTATAAAAATAATACGAGCCATTCAATGGCATTTTTAATAAAAAGTTCCTTCGTGGACAACATTATTTTTGAAGTGAAACTTCTTTACGCGCGTCATGCATTTTCGAGGACCGGAGTAAAACCGACTCATGACCGTCACGAACAACCGTGATCATTTGGTGGTGGGGGTACGGGACCCTCACTACCACTCACCGTTCACTGACGCTCTCTCACCGTAGTCGCTTACTGAGGTGATGGAGCCACTGACGAACGTTCTCTCTGTCTCTCTCTCTTCTCTCTTTTCCTCTCTCTCTAGCCAATGACGCCACGCCAGGAATCAGCTACTTGCTTCGTGTACTGCGCGGTGAGTGTAATACGAGTGAAATACGTATTTGATTGTGGTTTTTTCGATTTGGAACAAAGTTTTAGTGTCAAAAATGAGTAGTGAGAAGAATAGATAGAAGTGAGAAAAACATTCGTGGCACAAGAGGGAATATCCCCTGAAAATCACCAAAGAAGAAGATAGTCTGATTCACACAGTGATGACATTAACGTAAGGTAAACAAAACCAAGAAGAGTGGATAAATATCTCACAAAATAGTATTGTTGTTGTAAAAGCATGATAGGATTGTTTAACATATTGGCGAGATTATACTAACAGTGAAATATGATGTAGGGATGTCGTGCCTACAACCGAAGCGTGTGTAAACAAGCGTCGACTGGGAATACTAAAAGTTTTACTTCCGTCGTGCGTAGGCTTGCCACACAATGTATTTTTTTAAATTTTATATTACTGTAAGGAACATACAAATATCACAAATTAAATGTTGATCCTCAATGAATTCGGAAAAAAATCAGGTAACTGGGAAATTTAATTCATGTAAAATACTCTCAAAATTAGCTCTAGTGTCTAGTCTAGTCTCTCTTCCAGACTACCGAACCGCGATTATTTTAATTCGGATCACTGAGGATTGATAACAATACTTTCGGTCGAGCAGTCAGGAGCAAAGCTAACCGTAATTTAAAATCCACTACCGCAATCACCCAAAATGATGCTGGATATGAATTTTGTGGTCCAACAATTGTAAGCTATCCAATAATCATTTATTTTTGTTTATTGAATTTTTTTTCATAAATTCTTCACATAGGAGACCTTAAGTCATTTTTAGGGGTGTTGTGTGGAGGGTTTTTTTTATAAGAAAAGGAATAAGAGAAAGTTCTGTGAAAGAAAAAAAAATACAGTGTGTTGCAAGCCTACGCACGACGGAAATGAAACTTTTAGTATTCTTCTCTCTCTCTTTTCATTTCATTCTCTCTTTTTTTCTGTCTTACGATAGTTTGAAGATTATAGGTCAAATAATTCAACGACGAAGCATAGATTTTCTCTTTTTAATATTTTCTTATACAAAAATGAATTTCGATATAAGTACAATTCCAAAATTTTTCATTTTATTTACAGTTATGCAATACAATTTACAATTATTAAATATTACATACACAAAAATATTACAATTAAAAAATTCGATTACGATTTACCAATCATGTGAAATTTTCATTGTCACTTTCACGGATATTATTTCCTAATGTCGTGATAATTGGGTGATGGTAACTAAAGTGCGAGATATATACATTAGCACTCAAATCCTTAATGAATCGTGCAAAAACTGCATCGATTGTTGTCCCCCGTCTAGTCGTACTAATATTATTATCATTAACCATATCCAAATTATGGGTTTTTTTGAAAAAGTTCAATAACTCTAAAGATTCATTCTTCGCGAAATTTACATTAAAATCTCCCGAAATAATCATCGAAATTTCGTGATAATTTGTATTTAATAACCTTGAACCATCCTCTGTGTATGGCAAAAGTACATGGTGGATAAAATCTTTGATATCTGTAATCGATTTACCTGGCGAGATATAAATTGACTCCATAATAATTTTTTTACTCGTATTACACTCACCGCGCAGTACACGAAGCAAGCAGCTGATGCCTGGCGTGGCGTCATTGGCTAGAGAGAGAGAGGAAAAGAGAGAAGAGAGAGAGAGAGAGAGAGAACGTTCGTCAGTGGCTCCCTTACCTCAGTAAGCGACTACGGTGAGAGAGCGACAGTGAACGGTGAGCGGTGGTGGGGGTCCCGTACCCCCACCACCAAATGATCACGGTTTTTCGTGACGGTCATGAGTCGGTTTTACTCCGGTCCTCGAAAATGCATGACGCGCGTAAAGAAGTTTCACTTCAAAAATGTCTGTAAGAATCTGGGAGTCAGTGTGTCCAGGAGTGACGGACATATTATTTTAAAATATAAAAATTCACGCTCGCAAAATTAGAAAAGTTTTTTTTATCGATATAGCTATAAATTTCAAAGTTTGTTCTTATTAGTGTCAAAAGTGCTTAAAGAGTGGTTTGAAGGTTAGCAAAAGTCGGAAACGCCCGGGGATTAAAGACATAGTAGTTAAATTAATGTCGACGTAATGTAGGTTTTTAACATTAACATTTTGCTATACAGACTAAATAAACGCCGGGTTCCTACTAAATTGCATAATTCCTCTCAAATTGTGAGATCATGTTTGTATTATTGGCTTCCAGACGAGAGAAAAAAACCACTAAAAGAAATAATTTCAGAAGTGCACAGGTAATATCAGTTTACCTAATACTTGTTTAATTTAACAAGACGTGTTTTTTATAAAAAAAAACGTCTCAATTAGATTGAAAAATACTTGAATGAAAACTGGAATGAGCTTAAGAATTTAAGAATTAAGAATTTCGCAGGCTTTGTGAAGTTAAATATTTGAAGAAAACAAATAATACAAAGGTATAAGTAATATAAGAGATTGAGAACATAGAAATTTTCGCAATATATATTATTTTAAAGAAAAAAAAACCACAGGTTCTAAGGGCCAGCTCTGATATATGAGATTTTCATTGTAGAATTGTTATTTACCTGGAGAAAGGTCGAAATTGAACAAACAATTTAGAAAATAAGATTCAACTGATCGTTAAGAAAGAAATAATTGGTACGCTCTAAGGTTTGGTTAATACTTGAGATTGCAGGAGGGTCTTTTATAAGCCTACTGTCCATACTTTTCATGGTTAAGTTATGTAATGTATTGTGTATGGATAGGAAAGGTTAAAAATATTTGTGGGTGAACAGAAAATATAAAAACCTTTTTAAGGTTTCATAGACTTTTCAAAGGATTGTTGATAGCACGGAGTTTATGGCCATTATAGATTATATTACAAAATGCCGGACTTGACTATGACCACACTTATCTGTCTGTAAAAACCAACATCTATTATACGTACGAAAGCAACATTAAAGGTCAAAAATTCTAATGAAAGTGGATCGTGAATTTATATAAGTACCCAGTTGTCAGTCGAGGTGAATTGTGAGTTTTTATCTCCGCACAAAGATACCATATACCTGGGATTGGTGAAAGTTTTTAAATTAAAATTTTGTGAGAATTTAAGATTGAAGGAAGTGTGAGCGGGGAAAGAAAAATAACATAAGATTGGAAAGGATATGGAAATTTAGATATGATCACTAAACATCGCTAAAGACATTTCAGGCGAAGCTTTTGATTCGCACCTATTTTATTTTAGTTTAACAGCTCGGACGAACAACTTAACGTCTTATGTCACTCTTAAAGACCTTTGGTACTTGGTGGCTTCACCGATTTCTTCCTCTCAATTAAAGACCTTATATAGATAAAATAGGTACTGAGCGAAACCTCAAGGACAATATCAATTTTGGCGACAATGTGCTCAACATCGTGACTGTGTAACATCTTGCTAGCTTTCGTGTTTCCTCTGACCAATATCATTAGATATGCCACGGTATACTATTTAATTTTCACAAAATAATTTCAACACAATATCAGCGTAAAGAAATAGGCCCCGAGTGAAACCACAATGTTGAGTTCATCAAAATTAGTAAAAAGTTTGGATGTATATTTATATAAACGTATTTTTTAGAAATTACCGCTAGAAGGTTTGTTACATTTTGATTCTGCCACCTCAGGGGAAAAATTATAGTGGTTGGAGAATACCGGAAAAACGAAACACACCGGAAACAGAGAAAAATAGGCCAATCAACTACTCACAGGATGTGCGAAACGTGATGCTATTTCCGCCGGAATTCAGATCGCATCCGCAAAGATAAGGCTTGTTTATGTGTAGGAAAGCAAAAATCTTCTGTTAAGGGTATATAATATTTGCGTTTTTTATCATTCTTACGTTAAAATTTTAGTCAATAAAAAACCATTTCAGGTTTTAGACTTTTTGCTTACAAGAAAATTTATTTGTTTATTTACAACTTCGACTATCAAAAACCTTGCAATATTATAAAATTATAATTTTTTTTAAAGACCAATCTGTGAATATTTATTATTCTATTCAATCTTTTAAAATTTATATTGGATTTATTCTATAATCGAATTCCGGTGTAATGTTTTCTCTATGGTAACAGAGGAATAGTAAGGCTTTTCTTTCAAAATTGTTCAAAATGTGCAATTCAAATGACCTCAAAAGATTTTGCATCCGAACATGTCACAAAATTGCCAAAATCTTCAAAACAAGAGCCTTAAGATTTAGTAGTACTGTTATGAACTCGCATGAATCTTAATGAACCTAACAACCCTCAATTGACCTTTAAACAGCATTTTCATCTCGTTAGTACAATGCCTGTAGCGACAAATACTAAGATAGAACGTTGGTCCACATGCGACCTCTAAAATTCTCTGGGTGGCTCTACAAGGCGCGCTTCTATAAAACTTTATTTTAGTTTAGTCTAGTTTGGAACACACCGTATAGTGCTCAACATTGATGAGCACTATATGGTGCATTGATTGCGACTGGCGACATCCGCGTTGTCCAGCATGCCGCCGCATGTCTCCGGTCTTTCGTCCAGCCTCCGCCCGCACGGCGTCGAGGACCGAACAACATCGGGACCAGGAAGTACGGAATAGGGGACCAGGAAGTTCTTTGATCTTCACCACTAGCGATCGATATCATTATCAAGTCTGCGTCCACCGTGCGTTGAGCATCAGCATACATGTATCCCATCGTGATGCATACCAACACAACTGCACTGTTTTCGTAATAAAGAAACAGTGATTCATCATAATATTGTTTAATAGAATGCTGACCGATAGCTTAGCTAAAGAATTTTCTTCGCATCAATAGAAACGCCTTTAAATTTCTGACAATCCGACACAATCCAGTTAGCATAAATTTTAATGATGAGAATAAATCGTGCATTCTGCTAAAAATGGCCATGAAGGTTGAATGTCCTCGTCAGGTTTAATGACTTAGGGAGGTAAACACATAATATTGAGTGATTGATGTCTCGTCATCACTTTTGACAGGCCGGGAATATGCTGTGGATTGTATAACGGTTTTAAAGAAGTTCAGAAATACGATCGTTATGATTTTTAAAATATATATACACTAGGCGCGGTCTTTCTATACATGATTTGAATGCTCCACATTTTTTTGTTTTTAAATTAAAACTTACTCTTTATTTATTCCAAATTAAAAGCATTTTTTTAGACGCCAACAGCACTACTGCACTTTAATGATATCGTCCCGCTCTCACAAAACTTAACACAAACAACGACACGATACGACGCACAATACATAACATACATTCTCAACGCTTGAAAATCCATGAATCGCGTAAACACACAGATGCCAGCAACCGTGGGGCGGATTTTTTGTTACATTCCGCATCCACAAAGTTTGAAAAGAAAATATGTATTTGACAAAGGCATCAAACTTACAATTTTTTTGATCATGATCAGTATAATTCATAATAGTGTATAATAGCACACCCTGTTATGAATCAAAAATAATTGAAAATACGATAAAACAAAGGCTATACAAATTTTTTGAAGACAATGAAATTCTGTCAGGAAATCAATATGGCTTCCACAAAGGTCGTAGTGCCGCAGATGCAATTGCAAATATTACAAAAGTATTCTCTTATAACCTTGATAAAGGCCGCAAACCCTTGCTGTTTTCTTGGATCTAGCCAAAGCCTTTGATACTGTCACTCACCGCATACTTTTGAATAAACTTATTCAGGTAGGAATAATACTCTCCTTAAATTGTTTGAGAACTATCTAACAAATAGGTCGCAATCGTCTCTTATACATTCTGCTAAAGAATATACAAGTACAAGTTTACCATTCACGTACGGTGTGCCTCAAGGCAGTGTATTAGGCCAACTTCTCTTTCTAATATACATAAACACTTTATAATATGTAACTTGGCAATTGATGGAACTATAATATATTTTGCTGATGATACGGTAATCATCTTTGAAGCTGAAAATTGGAACTCAAGTATGAAAAAAGCAAATAAGTGCCCAAATAAAGTAAAACGAGACGACAACCTTCTGACTCTTAATATTGAAAAAACAAAATACTTACATTTCTCCATACGTAAAGTCACTCCTCCTCAAATTTGTCCTAATCTTATCATTCACTCATGCTCACAGAACCATATTACCACTACGCCTCCACTCAATAATTGCTCATGTACCAACCTAAAAAAATCCGACCAAATTAAATATCTACGGGTTGTTATAGATGATCAACTGCATTGGGAGGATCATGTCAATTTCATTACAAAAAGACTCCGCAAATTGTGCTATATATTTCGCTCTCTCAGATCAATCCTGAACCTTCAAAAAATGAGATGCATATATTCTGCAATTTTCCAATCAATAGCCACATACGGTATCGTGGGATGGGGAGGCTGTGTAGATTCAATTATTTATCCCATGATCTTAATTCAAAAGCTGCTGCTAAGGATTATATTAAAATGTCACCAATCTCACCAATCAGACCCACTTTTTAAAAAATTCGCAATCCTAGACATTAGACAATTATACGTTAAGACAATTCTCATACACATAAGGAAAAATGATTTAACACTCAAAACTCAACAAAATATTTGTACCCGCTATTCATCACACCAAAAATGTAAAATTCCTCCAACAAAAACAGCCTTCGCCCAGCGACAGTTCTCTTATATAGCGCCTAAAATGTTCAACTTACTGAGTATTGATATTAAGACATCGAAAACTGATGATCTTTATGCCATTAATGTACAGAACTGGTTATTTGCTCAGGGAAGGAAGTATTATAAAGAATGCCTTACATCTTAAAAATGTTCTTATTTTTTCATATTTCTCGAGTAAAAATTTTATCACTAAATTAACTTTCAACAAAAACTTTATATTACGCTGATGCGATTATTCTTATTTATATTTCTATCCCTAACATTATCTTTTATTTTTATTTGTATCCTTTTCCTGTATGTGATCATCTACTTAATATTATGTATTCAGAATTGGTTATTTATGAAGGGAAGGAACTATTTTTTAAAAAAGCCTGACATGATTAAATTAAGTTCATTTGCTTTATTATTATTTTTTTTCATATAAATTCTGTTTACAATTTCTTTTAAAATTAATTAATTAATTTATTTTTATTTTCACCATACAACAAGTAGAGTCTTTTGTTTATTTGCCCATTTGTATTTATATTTATTTTATCTCATTAAAATTAACAGTTTGCAATACGGTTGGTTTATTCTTATGAAATGTACACTAGAAAACCAGTTAAAGTATAACCTATTTTACAAATACATTGCATTTCACAAAATAATATATTAACAAATGAACATGTATTACATTTATATAATTATACACAAATTTCGACTACCATAAATATAAAAATATATTTTACGAATAAAGAAAAAAAAAATCAAATTAAGTTTTTAGTGAGGTTGGAAATTTGTTGGAATGATGTATTTTTTGGTGACCGGATAAATCATCACAATGATAATTAATCACATCTTTAAAAAGTTTTATAAAGTCATGAAATAAAAACTTTATTAACTGGGTTAAGTAGGTTAGGTTAGGTTGGGTTAGGTTAGGTTAAAAAATTTTTTTCATGGTTTCCAATGACTTTATATGACTTTTAAAAAGTGTGTTGAATTGTCACTGTGTTGAGTTATCATGAAACCGTATTTTTCATAGCTAGACTTAAAAAACACTGAAGAAGAAATTTTAATTTATAAATTTTAAAAGATAATTTGGTGATTTTCTCAACTACCATACAAGGCTCAAGCCCTTATTATGGTAGTCGTATATGATTTATGTAAGATAACAAAATAGTATTTTGTAGGAAAAATAATAAAACATAAAGGAAAAAGACATGTTATGGTAAAACAAAAATTAAAAAAATATATATTATTATAGAAACCATATTAGAAATAAGAAAATTGTTAAACTGATTGATAAAAAGATATTTTAAAGAAAATAGAAATAAAAATAATAAAAGAAAGATTAAAATACATGCAAAATTATACCAAATTATTTAATATCATCATGTTTTTTTTCTATACTACATGGTACGTACTTATCTAGAAATGTACCTATTTACGGTCACATTGTCACATTTGAATTTAAGAATTTTGAAGATCAAATTTTAAAATAATTGTAACATTGAGTATACTTTGATTACCCATTTAATTCATTTAATTTTGGAACCATGATCAATCACGTAAAACTGTCATACACATATTCTCTTTTGTTACTCAATCATCGAGAATATGCTGACAGAATGAGCGATTTTTCAAGTCAAACGCTTCCGGTTGACGTCACAATTTTTTACTTCCGGGATATGTTTTTTCGCGCCAATTTCATTATTTTGCCATCTGAACGTTTCAGAGTTGTACATTAAACTCAACGTACAATAATAATTTCACAAGCGTGTGATATTGTTACGAAGGTATTCACTTTTTAGAATAATGAGGTAATAGCTGTGATTAATAGATGCAATAGCAGTTCTATCGAAAACCTCGTAAAATCTTGAAATAAAAACAAATTTCAGCGGCTTAGGTGCAAGGGCTTATTGCGAGAGTAGGTGTTAATAGTATTTTAAAATAGAAGATAATAGTTTTATAAAAAAGATGATACCAGTATTATAAAATAGATGATACTAGTATTATAAAATAGATCATAATAATTAAATAAAATAGCTAATGTAAAATCTATGTCCAGTGTTTTGACTATTGTGTCCTGTGCGTGAAAAGTCGTAAACTTTTGAATAAAAGCGTGTTAATCTGAAGCGACCTGCCAGGTAAATATGTTATTTTTCTGTATTTATTCGTAAAAAATATAATTAGACAAAAGATTAACACTATAATTAAACATGTACATCATGTTGGCAAACTGCTTAGTTTTAGTTTAACTGGAAAAACTTAGAAGCACAAAAAAAATAAAGCTTAGGAACACATAAGTGATACTGCATCTTATTTAACCAAAAAACTTAATATTTAATTGATTTTTTTTTCAAATATTTCAATTGATTAATAAATTTTTGATAATTGATGTACTTTATCAGAATTGTTTCTATTAGGTATGTTGTTATGTATTTTTCTGTTATTGTTTGTATTGTCGTTATTTTAGTGATCAATGACATAACTACTCTGATCACTGTCATATATGCATGTATAAAGACTGTTTATGACGCTAATAAATAAAACAAAATAAAATAAATAATAAATTGTACATCGCACTTTAGTTGATTTTTCACAAACACAAATTAGAGATTATTATTATTATTATTTTTTAGTTTTTTTTATTTATTTATTTATTTATTTTTTTTAAAAGAAAGACGAAAAACATTCACGGGTCACGAATAAACCAACAATGTTTGAAAATCTCCTACTACCACTACAGAAAGCCGAAAATATTGCTTGTGTTGTGATGGAGGACTTAGCCATCCGAGGAATCGAACACGCGACGCTCGGGTGAGACCCAAGCGCTATGCCCACTCAACCACTGACCGGTCGTTATATATTTGGATACTTTTGACCTCTCCAGCAGGACTCTCAGTCCATCACCTTGCACCGCAGTAGAAGGAATGATTCATACATCTGTCACTCCTGGAAACACTGACCCTTAGATTCCTACCAACCCATATTACCATTTTCCTTCTCCTTCCTTTCTTTAAAAACACCATCCGCACCGTCCCCAAAGATGACGAAGGGAAAATATTTCTTCACGGCCTCCTGTGTTGAGTTAATATGTACATAACAAAAGTTGTGATTCTAAATCGTGGTTTTCCATTACAGCGATATTGAGAAAATTAAGGCAAATACTTTTTTCTGGCATATACTCAATTGTGTGTATAGGAATTTTTCCATACACTGGTCATCATTTGGCACTTTCTGTCATACATTAGAAATATTATTTAAAACAAAATGAACCCAAAATAAATCCACATAGGTAGTTCAAACTTGCAAAAACCGTGTTATCTAGCAAAATGATCACGAGCTACTTGTATGCTAGCATGATTAAATAAGGAAATGTTGATAAACAAAATATTAATATTAATAATTTGTTTCAATAGAACATTTCTTTAACCGAATGTTTATGTAAGTCATGATATATACTGGTTTAGTGGAAGAAACAAAGTAATAAAATAATTTTGTGATCCATTTAATTAATACGGCCTGTAATGTTATATTTTTGTGTCTTCTCCGCAATTTGTAGTTGGGGTAATCTCGCAGGGTTGTCAGAGCACTTATGTAGAATACAGTTTTTTATTTATTTATTTAATTTAATTATTAATATACAGTAGCATTATGTTGTTTATATTTTGTATGTGACATCGCTTAAGTTGTCCAAGGAAGTGAAACTAGCAATCAAAAATGGAGGGCTGTTACCTACCCTGATGTTCGGCAGTGAGGCATGGAACTGACGGAGACATAATGAAAGTAGACTTAATGACGCGTGTGTTTTGTAACACCATCAATGATCGTTTGAAAAATGTAGAGATTTGCAAATAGTGCAAGGCTTATGTAAGCGTAATGAGTAAAATTAAGAGAAGGACGATAAGATGGTTTGGGTATGTAGAACGATTAAACTAGTAAAAGGAGAATATGTGACGCAAATGTAAATGATAGTAGAAGTTTGGGACGCCTGAAGAAGACCACATGCGATAAAGTGAATCAAATTCAATTCAATTCAAATCAAAGGCAGCTTCATTGATGCTAAAAATGTCGATATCTGGATTGATTCTGTTCAACAGCAAGATTGCTCTCCCCACCGACATGACCATTGGCAAGTTAGTTCTGCAGGCCGGAAGATGTAATAGTCTATGCTGTCGGTGACGGAGATAACCATCGGGAACATAGAAATGGATGCTCTCCATGATGACCAAGTTTTCAAACCATCCACGAATCAGTCTAAAGAATTTTGTAGCAATGCCCACATCCCCCCTGACCTGTAGATAGTTCATTCAAAGTATACCCAAGAGAAAGTAAGTAGGATAGAGCCACGGGTAGTACCCATACTCCCTCATGTAGAGAAATCTGAAGAATTTCTTCTGAATTCTCTTCAACATGAGAGAATATTTTACCTGGTGTGGACTCCAAATCACAGACCCACTTTCAAGTCTACTCCTTACTATCGAATTAAATAAAACTATAATCACCGGGGTATCTCTAAAATTCCTTGCAGTGCGTAGAACAAAGCCCAGAATTCTCAGTGAGTCTTGAGTAGGGCCATGTCAAGAGTCAGAATAACAGAATGTGAATGAAATAAGTCCGAGTTTTTTGGCGGTCTATTCTCTCTGCCTACCCCTGCAGTGAAACGGCATTAGGCTAGCTTTAGACTTGTAAGTTTTTTCGTAAATTTACGACATCTAGCCAATGGGCATATTGCATTTTGAAAATCCAATATGCCCATTGGCTAGAAGTCGTAAATTTACAAAAAAACTTACAAGTCTAAAGCTAGCCTTAAGGTTAGTTAGTTAGAAATCGCATGAGTTCAAATTTCAGTTCTATGGCACCCAATTGTTGAGATTGGAAAGGGGAATGGGATAATTGCGATGCACTCATCTATTGAGATCATGTCATTTAATATCCCTTAAAAATCCCTTAAATTATCCTTTCCCTTATTTTTAAAATCAATCAAATAACATTTTAACTTTAATAAAAATAAACTTAACATCCAGTTATTAGAACTTTATGATATGTGATTTGAGTGCAGTGTTTTAAAAGTGAATATTCTGAATTTTTGCTCAAAAATATTCGATATTCGAAACGAACGTCGATCGGTAAATGCACCCCAGATGTTTTCAACGGAATTCTTGGAAACTCTTAAAGCAAGTGTTTTGCTAAGCCCAGGGTAATTTATTATCCCGTCGCTTTTTATTGCGGGCAGAATGCACCACTTCAACAATCACCAGGAACAGGATTACATGGAGATGAATGATGGACTAGCCGAACGTCACAGCGGTGCTGCCAGGGTCTCTTATCTATCTGAGGTGTCAGCGCTTTATTAGCAGCAGAACACACACCTGGACGGATGACGAACCTCGTGCTGGCACTGTTGTTGGACGCGGTGGACTCTTTCGCTGCAGCAGCTGGACCAGTTTCCTCACCACCTGGGATTCTTGCTGCAGAGTCTCCATCTTCTATCTTCGTGTCACCTGTTTCTGTACTTCATTTTACTTAACTTAAATTCAGTTTATTTTTGTAATATTTATATTTGTGTAATATCTGCATCAACTGTAAAGCGCCCCTGAGGTGATATCTCACAAAAGCGGCGCTATACAAATTGTCCAATAAATAAATAAATAAATAAATAGTTTATGCCATCTCAAGAACAAAACACATGTGAACCAATCATATAAGACAAAGTTGAAATTTATTTTCATGCTGCCGTTGTAATCAACCGTGTGAGGGTTCTCATCCGCAGAATTCTTTTTAGATTTCGTTCCAATTTCTTCAATCCCTAAAATTTTAATTTTTTAATAAAAACAGAGGTTATTGTTTCCATTAAACATTTTCAACTTTTGGCAAACCTAATTTATCACTTCTCGTGATCGTCTTTTTTGATACATTCCATTCGTTTCAGTTGTTTTGCCATAGTTTTTTTGCCCCTATTTTATGTTGTCAGGACATTTGTCACATTTATAGCATTATGTTGTTATTGTAGCTAAGCCAACAATGTGGGATGTGGAAGATAATATCACCATAAAACAAGTGACACATATCATAAGTACCAGATGATATAATTCACTTACTTCATAAGATAATAAACGAATAAGGGGAAAAATGGTTGGTTGTTTCTAATTTGTTGTAGTGATTAAAAAGGTGGCAGCTATCATTTAATTAGTTTCCACCATATATTATAATTACAATAGAAACAACACAGATATGGCGTGGAAGCGTGTCGACTCTTGCTTATCTGCAAGGGCTATAAAACCGGCGGAGCCATGCGTTTGGTGTGTATATTGAAACAAAGGTGGAGGGCTGCTGTGCATAGATGCGATTTGCAGTAGCACACGGAGAAAACTTAACTAACTATCATCACGCCGTTTCCCCGCAGGGGTTGGCAGATAGGACGGACCGCCAAACAACTCGGTATTAGCACAAACTCCTCGCCTCATTCACATTCATACATCATCTCATACATACTCTTCTACTATTCTGACTGTTGACATGGTCCGACTCAAGTATCTGATTCACTTGGTCGTACCATGTCTTCCTACTTCTGCTACCATTCTCATTTGCATCATATATTCCCCTTACACTCCCTTAGATGCTCAAGCCATCTGCGTCCCTCTCTAGCTCTTACTCGATTTGCTTACATCAGCCTTGCACTCTTTGCGGATATACACAATTCTCACACGATCAAACATGACTTTACCACACATACGCCTCAGGGATCTTATTTCTACAGCGCATTGTTTGTTTATTAAATATCTTGTCAAATTAATCGATTTCCTGCTGAAAATGGGCTGGAGGCTTGTGACGAATGATTTTACAAATTTCACAACAAATTATCAGCAAAGCACGAATACGTCATGAGTATATTTGCTCATCTCGTCCATTATATTGATTCTTACAAGGTCACCTGCGTTAACACGTGTTCCGACATATTCTGAATGGCTAATATTTTATTGGGAAATTATCATGCATTCACATTTTTTAAAATATCTTGAGAAACAATCCGTACTCATTTTCTCTCTGTATGGATAATCGATGTTGACTTCATGCGCTGTGCCCGTGTTTCATACTATTAATACAGCGGAGCATATCTCTTTGTTTCTATTAATTTTGTTCTACCCATGGTGGATATATTGTTTTAAGAATTTTTTAAATATATTTTTAGCGTAATATAACGTTAAAAACAACAACATTCAAATATTAAATTAAATTGACAAATTAAAATAAAATTATATAGTGAAGGAGTACCTAAATAGCGCAAGAGAAAGGATAAAAGGGGTTGAAATGAAATTGTAGCATTATTCAGGTAGAAATATAAAACCATAGTTTTTTTTACACAAGTTAGCCATAAAAAGGCATTTGAGCTTTTACGTTCTCATGTTATCTAAGAATTGCCAAGGACATCCGGATCAAGAAAACCAAGGTTCCATCTGCCAATTTTTAAGAAGCCGAGATATTGAAGTTCAATGATAGAATCTCGATTAATATACTAAAACTTGACATTACTGAAAAAGTGAACATGAAGAGCATATTGTTATCTTTATGATTTTAATTAAGATGAAACCTTTTTGTTCCAAGGCACGAAATGTAGTAAATGTTATTATCCATAGGAACCACAAAGTATTTTATTAGAAGAATACTGAATAAGGGATCAGAAAGGAAGGTTCTCGTCGTAGAATCAGGAATTACGGGAAAACTGGGCTCCATTGTGAGACTTTCCATTAATATGAATAATCATGTATTTATGAAGGTACGTTTTGTTTGATTGCGAAGTCTGATAAACACAAAGAGCTTTGAACATCGGGATGAACGCTTGTAGTGCCTAAGGTAAAAAAGTAAACTAAAAAAAAATGATTGTCGGCTGTTTCGTTAGTGTTTGCGAAAACCTTCATTGGAATTGAATATTTTTGACGATTTTTTGTTATTAATTTGAAACGAGTTTACGAAGTAACACCATAAACTCTTGTAACATAGTTTTCAAAACAGTTTTACTTCATTTATAAAATAAACATAATTTGACACATTAAAATGGTATAGGTCTATGTTATATTGATGTGGATTTAAAAGTTTTAATGCGTCAGATTCCCACCCAGGTTTCAAGGGTTGAATTCTTCTTCTAGCCGAGTCCCTCATAATTGCACAATCAACATCTTCCACTTATAATTATGGTAGTAGAAGTTTTTCAAACATTGTCACGTTAGTCGCTGTTTGGTTGACAGTATCTTGATAAAAAAATCTCATTTGTTAAAAATCGAATTTTGTGATAATTAATAGAAAAATATTCCCAATGTAACTGAACACGTGGTCACCCAGGTGGCCTCGTCCAAACAGATGTAATGAACGAGATGCAAACGTATTATTATTTTTATGAACACGTATCTCGACTTCTTCATAACATATTCGTGTTTTACTGACAGTTATAATTCAGGGGAAAATCGTTAGTTTTGCCGATGACACCGTCTTACAGTTTGAAGCTGACACTTGGCTAGCTGTCTACAAAAAAGCTGAAACGGACATAAGCATGGTAAAAAAATGGTTGGATACAAACACGCTCACACTGAACACCGAGAACTACATATGTCACATCAAGCATTAATATTACTGGTCAACATCCTGATGATGCCTCCATCAGAATACACTCGTGTTTGAATTCCGATGAATGTTGTCAGTGCCCCTACATTGAGCGCTCTACTCAGATGAAGTACCTCGGCCTCACCATTGATCCATATCTCAAATGGAATCTTCATACTCAAATAATTGCAAACAAAATAAGAAAAACCATGCACTTTTTCAGAATCATCCGAAACTTTCTCGGCTTTCAACACCTGAAAATGATTTATTTTGCAGTCTGCCAATCTATTATTGAGTATGGTATCATAGCATGGGGAGGCGGCACTTCATCTGCACTAGACCCAATCATAAAGGCTCAGAAAACAATTTTAAAAATAATTCTAAGGCTACCTATAATTACAGACTCAAATCTAATTTTTGATATTAAAAATGTGTTTGATGTTCGGCAGCTATATGCAAAAACTATCCTAACTCATCTATACTCAAATATACATAATTACTACGAACAAAGTTTTAAAACACGATGTACTCGAAGCAACAACAAAAAATTACTACAAATACCGATAACACATACTACGTTTGGTCAACGAAACTTTAAATACTTTGCGACAAGATTCTACAACATTCTTCCAGACAGCATAAAACAATGTGATACACAAAAAAATTTCAAAGATAATGTAAAAATTTGAATCAAAAATAAGAAAAGGGCCTTCACCGGTGCATTCACCCAAATTCGCAGTTATTGAAGTCACCACATTATTGAGCGAATACTTCATAATACAAGTATAGGTATGTTCAAAGGTACTAGGAACTAATACGAAAAATTCTGCCTCAACACAGGCTAGCCTAGTGAGGCGGTATTTGAGAAACCTCAACTGTACTTTTATTTTCTTCTTACCTTCACAATAATATGTTTGTATTAATAGTTCTTCATTTTTGTAAATTTTATAACCTTAAATATAAAAGTTACAAATCAATGTACACCATAATATGTATGTATTTTTTTTTTTATTTTTATATTTACTCCACACAGGAGGCCCTGAAGAAAATAATTTCCCTCAGGGCCTATGTCATCTTTGGGGATGCTGTGTGGAGGGTCTTTTTGTGGAGAGGAAGGAGTGAACATGGGTCTTGAAGAGTCCCATGTTGTAGGAGGGAGGAAACACAGAGGCCGGCAGTTCGTTCCACAGCCGAGCTGTTGAACTTAAGAACGAATCATAGAAGCGACCCGTTCTCATGTGACAAGTGTCAACTGTGTACAAATGTTGGGCGCGCGTTTGGCGTGTATCCCGACTACGCACCGGTGCCGAAGGGATCAATGACGCTAGTTCCTCAGAGCATCTTCCATTGTAATACCGATAGAACAAGGACAGCATACCTACCTGACGCCTGTGCTCTAAAGATTGCAGTCCGTTTGTTAAGATTGGGGAATCTATCAAACGGACCGCCCGTTTCTGCACAGAGTCAAGGGTTTTTTTCAGGTATTTTGGGGCTCCAGACCAGAGATGGCTGCCAAATTCGACAGTAGGGCGCACTTGCGATTTGTACAGGGTGAGCAGTTGTGTACTATTAAAGTATCTGCGGGCCCTGTACAGTACGCCCAGCTTCTGAGAGGCCAACTTTACTCTATACTCCGTCCAACTTAAGAACGACCTGTTGGAGTACCAAATTAGGTTCGTTCTGCGCATACCACCCCCCCGCTCCTTTCCTTCACCATCGCTCGGCTATCTCCGGCAATCTTCGCTGACAATTCGTTAGTCGTTAGTGCCCGCGCTTAGAGAAATTAACCCATTCAGACCCTGCTATAAAATGGATGTTCAGCCGATATGTCCGAATTCATTATCACCAATTACGAAAAACAAAAAAGGACAGGTAAACATTATTTATGTGTTATTTGTATGACTATTCGATTTACAACAATGCATTTTTATAATTCAAGGATATAGATAGGTAATATATGTATAAAATTTGTGAATGTTGGTGTTGATCGGTTTTTTTATGTTTATAGGTGGTGCACAAACCTCAATGGATAATGATAATAAATATGTATCGAAAAAAAAATTCGGAATATCGATCACATTTTTGATGAACTAGAGGACAATAATGATAATTCGTTAGCTTTTGAAATTTCAAATGAATCATCTGAGGAAAATTATTTTTTTTTTTAATGGCAATGATGATATTTTCAACTTTGGATTGATTTCTTAGCCGATTTGATAAATCTGATGCCTAATAAAGTACAATATGTATTGTAATACTATCATCATCATTATTTGAATGTATTAAAATGTTTAATTTTTAATTTTATTTATCGGTAGGAAAATAAATTAAATAATTAATTTATTAAAATAGTGGGTCTGAATGTGTTAACGCTCGTCCTTTTAGGAGTGGGGTGAAGGGGCGGAGACATGCGCGTCCACGGGTTGTTCTAATCTTGGACCGAGAATAGCTTCGATGGAGCCCCCGTACCTGAGCTGGTCACTTATAGTTACACCAAGCATATCAATGGAAGGCCTGTTCGGAAGATTGCTTCCGTTGAAGGAGACTAGATTATCATTTGGATCCCTTTTAGACGTAATCAGACAGAATTGGGTCTTTGAAACATTAAATTCGACGAGATTATTTTTACCCCAGAAGGAAATACTCTCGAGATAACCGTCCATTCTCTGCTTCAAAGCCCTCCGAGCCGTTGGAGTTTGTGTGCCCTTTGGGGGCTTGTCAAACAAAAAGCTATCATGAACTGTACTGTCATCCGCGTAACAATGAATCGGTGCACATGTCAAAAGGTCATTGATGTGCAACAAAAACAAAGTCGGAGACAGAACCGATCCCTGTGGGACGCCAGCATTTATGGAGTGCGAGGAAGAGGTGAAACCGTCAGCAACCGCCTGAATCGACCTATCCCTTAAAAAGTCAGCAATCCACGTACACAGGGATGCGGAAAGTCCGTAAGAATGCAATTTGTTGACAAGTCCTCGGTGCCAGACCCGGTCAAAGGCCTTGGATATGTCTAGTGCGACCGTTTGGGTCTCACCGTGACGTTCCAGGCACCGCCCCCAAACATGCGTCACATACGCGAGAAGATCACCGCACGAGCGGTTCCGCCGGAATCCGTATTGACGGTCGTTGATAATTTTGTTCTTCTCGAGGTATGTGAGCAGTTTGTCGTTGATCACACGTTCCATCACTTTGGACAGAACTGATGTGATCGCTATGGGGCGGTAGTTGGCCGGGTTGGAGCGGTCACCTTTCTTGGGAATAGGGTGAATTACCGCTTTTTTCCAACCAGAGGGCACAGTGCCACACTTCAGGGACATTTTGAAGAGCTTTGTCAAAACTGGAACTATTTCCGCAGCACACCTCTGCAATACCAGGGCAGGTATTCCATCAGGTCCACTAGCTTTGTTAACATCGAGCCCCCGTATGACGTGGAGTACATCCCGATGCCGGATCCTCAGCTTTTTCATATAGAAGCCGCAGTGAGGAACCGACGGCGGAACAGCACCCCCGTCGTCGAGGGTCGAGTTTTCCGCAAACATTTTCCCTAAAAGGTTTGCCTTTTCGGTGGCGGTGTTTGCTAGTGAGCCGTCAGGTCTGGTAAGAGGTGGCAAACTGGGTTTGCAAAAATTTCGACCTATTGAGCCCGCAAGCGACCAGAATGCTCTGCTGCCATGCGGGCAGGCAGCCAGCTTTTTGCTGATCTGCAGGTCGTGTTCGAATTTTGACCTATTGATGATTCTCTTGCATTCCTTTGCCGATTTGTTGTATGCTGATCTGCTTTCGGGCGTTCGAGATGTGTTGTAGGCTCGGTAAGCCGCGTTTTTTCGTCGAACTGCTTCGGAGCATTGTCGACTGAACCACGGCTTTGAGCCCACACCAGTTTCTTTAGAAGTCGATTGTATGAAGCCATCCATCGCCGAATTGATGACTTCACCAATCTCCTGGGCACATCTTGAAGGGTCCGAAGTCCGAAAACAAACAGCTGACCACGGAAAAGCATTGAAATGGGCCCGCATACCGAACCAATCTGCTGACCTATAGTGCCACACTTTTCTCCTCAGCCTCTCATTGGTTGGTCTGAGGCTAACGGGGATTGATGTCGTCACTAGGCAGTGGTCAGATGATCCCAGAGGCGCTGTGACGTCAATCTTATAACCGTGTGGCACAGTAGTTAAGAATAGGTCTAACAGATTGGAGCGGTGAGTCTGGACATCAGGAACCCTTGTAGGCTCCTGAACCAATTGCTCTAATCCGTAGCAAATGGCAAAGGATTCCGCCTGTCGGCCAGCCGAGTCCGTTGGGCCTGAGAACTTCAACCATGGTTCGTTATGAACGTTGAAGTCCCCCAGAACAAAAAACTCGGCCGAAGGGTAGCGGGGCAAGAGATCATCAATAGTATCGCTCAAATGTTTGAAGAGCTCGGAAGTGTCTGATTCGCTATGGTTCGGTGAGCGGTATAGACATGCGTAGAATCTTGCCGTACTGGCAAGATTGACGCGCACCCACATAACGTCGAATCTGGAGTTTTCCAGACTCAATAGTCGCACACAGTTGACGTCAGCTCGACTATAGAGGCAGACTCCTCCTTTCAGTCGGAATTTGCTTGCGAGGGTAAAGCCCGGGCAGTCCAGATAGGAGGAGTCTGGCGGCTCGGCTATCTGAGTTTCGGATAGGAAAAGAAGGTTGGGACGTTGGGACAAAAGATGGTGATGGACGGAATTTAAATTTGTGTGCAGGCCGCGAATGTTGGCAAAATTTACCAACAGTTTTGGCCCGCACCGGGGACGCCTGCTACTCGCCGCTGTAAAGATGTTATGTTTGTTTTTATGTATATTCATGATTTTAATTTTTTTTTTTTTTTTTTTGTTTTTTGTTTTGTTTTTAAGGGTATGAAGTGAAAGGAAGGTCTGGAATGGAAAGGTGTGAGGGGTGGGTAGGAATATGGGGTTCAGGCTGTCCAGGAGTGATGAGCGTTTGGTTCCAGCCCACCCACTGCGGTGCTAGGCGATAGGCTGGGAGAGTCCGGCTGGAGAGGGCATCCAATGCGCCCCAAACGCTGCTGCTGGGTCCCCTCCGGTCACGAACCGGCACAACAGCAGTGGCGGGGTTTTTACACTCGCTGATGGGGCAGCCCACCCTTAGTCGTGAGCCTGAGGGTCGGGCCCCTGTACTATCGAGCGGCCCGGACAGCGGTAACCGGTTGTAAAGGGTCTCCCTCAACCAGCATCTCCCAACCGGCCCGCCACGCAGAAGGTGGGCCGACGCACCCGCCACCAAGACCTGGGCAAACCTTAACCCATGAACCCGGGCACCCCTGCTAAGTCACCAAACGTAGCGAACCACTTGGGGTGACCTGTGGCAGAGGTGTTGGTCATCCAATAAATGGTTCCCAGGGCGGCGGTACCCATTCCCGCCTACCAAATTGTAAATGTATAGTAATGTAATGTGTAAACTTTCCTAAAAAAAGATATTATTATTATTATTATTAGTTTGTTTTGAAAATTTTCAAATCATTCGTTATAGACCTACGGTCCTCTATTAAACAGGAAAAAGAATAATTTGACCAGATTTTTAACAAAATTAACAATATTTCATTTCAAAAAGTTTTCTCCGTGCACAAAAAACAATGGATTCACCTGATTGATATTTATAAAATGACTAGCGGAGATTTCTGAAAAATCGCGGGTTATTATAATTGTAGGATTGATAAGAATTGCATGTTATATGTAAGCTAAAGAGCGCAGACCCTTGAAAAGTCACGAAACCCGATTTTATGCTCCCTCGAAACGGCTCCCCCGATACGGCTCCCTGACCCGGCTGTCGGCTCTATACCGCAAGAAAAATGAAATGCTAGATAGTTAGTAGGTGTAGGTACGTATGTCTAAGTCCAGATGTCGGACTGCTAGATGCCGTTCACGCCTCTAAGTATGTAAAAACAATTAACATTTGGATAATTTTAATACGATCCTGATAAAAAAATAGTTACCGTTCAATTGAGTCGTGGCACGGTTTACCGGGAGTCGTTTGCATACCGCTCAACAAAAGAGCAGGCTCAATTGAACATTTCCTATAAACGACTCATCGCTATTTCATTGTTCAGTTTATCCATCAATTTCAGTAGTCCGTGTATTAACATCGTACATAATAACTGAGGCACGAAGATTGAATCTATCATTTTGTTAGATAAGTTATGGCCAGCCATTGAATTATTTATTCCTTTTAACTATTGTATTCCACAAATAATATAAATTAAGAATGTTTTAATAATGACTTCCTGAATCACTTAAATTCATCTGATATTCTTCAATTCTCTCATATAAATAAATAATGTTTCTTTTTTTGTGCCCTATAGACTCGATAACTACTAAACCAATTTCGCAGAAAATTTCAAAGTTTGTTCGTATTAGTGCCAGCAGAGAGTGGTTTCGTTGGTAGAAAAATTCGGGGACTACCGAGGAAGACTTATTTATTTATTGGAAAATTTGTATAGCGCCACTTTTGTGAGATATCTATCACCTAAGGGGCGCTTTACAGTTGATGCAGGTATTACAAAAAATATAAATATTACAAAAATAAATTGAAGTTAAGTTAATTAAAATGAAGTACAGGAACAGGTGACACGAAGATAGAGGATGGTGACTCTGCAGCAAGAATCCTAGGTGGTGAAGAAACTGGACCAGCTGCTGCAGCGAGAGAGTCCACCGCCTCCACCTACAGTGCCAGCACGAGGTTCGTCATCCGTACAGGTATGTGTCTGCTGCTATTTAAGCGCTGACACAGTATCCTCACATAGATAACAGACCTCGGCAGCACCGCTGTGACGTTCGGCAAGTCTATCATTCATCTCCATGTAATCTTGTTCCTGGTTTGTGTTAGTGGTGCATTGTACCCGCAATAAACGGCGACGGTCGGGATAATAAATTACCCTGGGCTTAGCGAAACACTTAACGCATTTTCTCTGCATAGGAATGAGGTACACGGAGAAAATATAAGAGTAATGCTGATTTATTAAAAATATCTTCAAATGATTAGTCATCTTGTTAAAAACGGGACTGCAAGGGGCTTCCCGATAAAATGTTGGTAAATTCGTAACAATATCGAAACAAGTTTTAATCCAGCTGCTTAGACAAAATTCAATAATGTAGGGATTCTTATGAACACGTGTTAGGGCATCGTAGGAAACCTACCAATTCATTAGTTAATGGCATACAATCCCGTTTAGTTAATTCGCACACAGGGAGAAAGTATGTGCTCTGTGACGAGCGTTATTTGATTTGTATACAAAAATAAAATTATTTCCGATTGAATTTTGCATAATCGATCATCAAAACTAGTGAAAGGCTGAGTGTGATTTAAAAATAAACTCGGTGTAAAGCCTGGACAACGCCGGGGACTAAAAATATTGTTAATTGAAGTTTAAGGTTAACGTGTTAATGAAATATCTCCAGTTGTGTATTACATGGTTATTGTATATCATCTTCTCTATCCTGTGAATGTGAATGGTGGAAAAAGTCAGGGACAACCGAGGAAAACATGGCAAGATCAAGCGAACCAAATTCTTGAGTCGGCCCATGTCATAAGTCAGAATAACATATGGTTGATGTAAGAGACGATGTATGCATCCGAGTGAAGCAAGAAGTGTCTGCAAGGACCGAGTTGTTTGGTAATCCATCCTCTCTGCCTACCCCTACGGAAACAGCCTGATGATTAGTTAATGCCTTCTGCTGCATTCATGATGCACGGGAAACAACATCGATCGATAAATCCCCATGTAATTAAGAAATTGACGAAATCCGTCATCTTTGGTTTTTAGTTATGACTAATAACCTCATGAAGTAGTATATATTTTTTTAATGTTTCATTTTATTTAGTTGCAAAAAAAATCATTTTTTTTTATAATGAATAAACCTTTATAAATATCTAAAATTTTTCTTTATAGTGTTTAGGCATAACCCACGAAAAGCTGCAAGGCTTTTAGCTTCTTTAACATCCGTTTGTAGTTTATTGAATATCTTGAATCCTTTAAAATAGAGATTATTTTGGGTTCCCGACAAATTTTTTTTCGGAAGCCTAAAATCTCCACTGCTTCTTGTGGGGTAGCCATATGTTTCGAAATTGAAATATACATTTTAAAAAATGTGATTCAGGAGAATCTTATTTTGTGCTCAATATAAATATTATGGTATTGTAAATTATACGCTGTCTCACACTCAACATTCCAAGTTTTTCTGCATAATAGAATACCTACTACAATTCAATACTGCTTGCATGCGTCTATTTTGAATCATTTGCAATTTTTTATCTGTGTTTAATTGCACAAGAAATTGACACTAGAGCAGTAATATAAATGAGAGGCTATTATACTTTCATAAACTAATTTTCTTATACATCTAATTTATTTCTTATTCTTCTTACAAAAGATTACCTTTATTGCCATTTTTTGTAGCTAATAATTAAAAGTTAGAGTTAAATTTGAGTTGATTGTCTATTATAATGCCTAAGTATTTGATCAACTCCCTTTTGACTGTCAAAAAGTACATGGGGACTGCCAACGTATATTTAAGTCCTTATTTAAATTCGACACTGTCAATTTTTTAGTATTTATTAATGTAGTCGTCTGATGTTTAGCAATGTCAATTTATAAACAGATGCTGTCAGTTTTTTTTTTGCTATTTGTTTTTGGGGTATTATGCCGTGTTGCGCTAACTCCTTCTTTAGCCAACGTTTCGGACAGCATTGCAGTGTCCATCATCATTATTTAAATAACACATCTGCCCTGATGATGGACACTGCAATGCTGTCCGAAACGTTGGCTAAAGAAGGAGTTAGCGCAACACGGCATAATACCCCAAAAACAAATAGCAAAAATACTTTTGGCCGTGAAAATCTTAAATCATATTAGATGCTGTCAGTGTTGCCGGCGTACGTCGATTTGAATTATCAATATCGGTCTGGATGTCAACAGTGCGACCGTGCTGAAATCGGTATAAAATTATCGGTAGTTAACGCCTGTTAATCCGTCATTTTAAAGATATCGATTTCACTGTGCTACACTGGTCTTTATTTATTTTACCCCCAGGTCTTCAGAGAGCTCAATAAAAATGTTTATCCTTTTAAGAAATATTAACGACACTTGAAAATGTTAAATCACTTTCAGTAAAAGTAAGAAAAAAATGAACTTACTTCGGGAACATGAATACGCCAACTATAAACTTCTATCTGCATATATCTGTAATGAATTCACTACACACATGTTCATTGTAGCTATCATCATAACGTCCGAAACAAGATTTTTTTAGAAAACTAAAAAACTTCTCGTATCTAAAAAAATCAATTCCTCTCTTTGAAAAACAAAAATAATTAAAACCCTTGAAACACATCCGACTCCACAAATTTTTTTGTCACAGAATAATATTGATGTTTATCAACCTGTATAAATGTAATAAAATGGTAAAAGAGTAGAAAAATAGTCCAACAGAGGAAAGCTTTTTCATTCCACAAACAAAGTTAATTTGAAAATCATGTCTAATTTTAGATGAAATGCTGTTTTTCTGTGTGCCATCGCAATTGAGGGGGAATTTTTCTGGAAACTGGGAGTATTTAATTTTGAAAAAGAAACTAAAAAAATAACATTCATTACTATAATACGCGAGTAAAAAATATAACACAATGAACAGCCGTATTTTTTTGTTGCTTTCAAAAATAGCAATTATTTTGCTATTTTTTATTTTAATGAAATGTTTTTTTTGACAACGCTCGTTATTTTGCCAATTGTACAGTTTTTATTTTAAAATATATTAAAACTTTTACGTATTGCATCCAGAGTTAACACGAATACATTATCTACTCGTGCTGATGCACATATTACGTACAGCATAATTAATCTTGCCGCTGGAGCTATATATTAAATAATTCGTTATTTAATCAATTTCGAACCCTCTTTCGAAACCTCCGAATCTTAATATGGAGACATATAAACTGCTTAAAGTGAAGAAGGCCAATAAATGCACGAACATTTGATAATTTATCTCATATTTTCAGATATCGTAAAAAGTTAATAAAACTGACGTTTGTGGTACTTTCTTGGAGCAATATTGAATATTATGATTTCTGTGCGTTGTCTATGGCCTAGTTGATGATCACCGATATAAATATAAATTCGAACATGCATTTTTTACATCTAAACACATGATAAATTTGTAAGAAAAACATATTTAAACAATTTAAGCTCGTGGAATGTCAATAAAAAATAATTCAGAAGAGAAGTAAGACATCTCTTGCTATAGATTAATCGAAGATTCCAATGCGCCTTAACTTTTGAAATAATTCCAATAAATGTTTAAAAATATTTCTTCAAATTGGCCATATTTTAGTCAGCGGATGCTTGCGAGTGTTTGCAAATTGCCCAAAATGTGATAAAAACGTTCCAATTTGATTTCGAAAAGAAAGATTAACAAACAACATGTTCAATAAGTGTGGGAAATATCCCTTTTTGAAATAATTACTCATACAGAATATTCATTTATTAGAGTAAAGTTAACCCCCGTTTTGTGGGAAAGTTTCGTGTACATTTTTTCAAAACATCAAGTGCTGTGCCTGTCGTAATATTTTTCTATATAATCAGTGAGTGCATTTTTTTAGTCCTTCAACAAGCCTCAGAGGGTTCAAAAATTTCAATGACTCATTAATAACTTTTTCTCATAGTAACAAAGTTAAGAACACCATTGTGTTCTGTGATGATAAGATCCCCTTTAAAGTTTTTTTAAGTTCCACTTAGAAGCACTCCATCCTGAAAATGTTGAATTAAATTCAACATGTAATCATCACATTTTAAATATTGCTAATTCTATGCTTAAGAAAATTCCTAATGTCAGAATCATTTCCAGGAAAAACTGTCTTAGAGATAAATAGAGTGAAAGAAAAACGTTTTTTGAAAATATCAGATTAAATTCAGTTTGATGTAGTTTTACTATTACTAAAAAATATTTATATTTTTTATGCAAAAGGAGTCCTAACTGCTCCCAAACGTCTCGAGCCATTGAGATCGTCGCATCTCCAATTGGATTGAATGTTATAAGGCTGAAGGTAGTGGGGAGGAGAAGGAGATTGGGGAGAGCAAGGTGGGGGAGTACCAGGCTTCAGATCTGATCACCAAAGCATGGTTAAAGCCATTTCACGCTATACTTCGTGGTATTTTACCAGGGCGATACTGAAAGTATCTCAACCACTCTGGAATTGTTAGATCTAATTAAATATGCATGCGCACTAAGGGATTTGAATACGCTACTTCCAAATTCGTAGACTAAGATCGTAACCATAAGAAACCGTAAGACATCAAAATAATGGAAAATAGAGGTTAGAAGTTAACCTAAAGAGCCGTAGTGGATGATAATACTCTCAGTATCACCCTTGAGACAGTGCACCATTTGAATGAAATGGCTTAAGCTATTTTAAGTGACCAGATCTGTGAGGGCAGGTACTTCGTAACTGCCTTCTTCCATATCCACTGTTGCCTCCTCTCCCTACCTATCATACAACCCAATAATATCCCTGGATTGATATGGGGATGCCATAGTTCTACTAGCTCCGAGCATTGCATTCTGAACGGTGATTTCTCACCAACGATATACTGAAAGTATCTTTGGGGATCAGGTGGAAGGCACGAAATGAAAGGCGTGTCGTGAAGGTCACTGTGTTTTATTGATGAGTCAGGTAGCCGTGACGAGAGTAGACGTAGGACAGATGTATTCACCGGATGCTGGCTGTGTTGACAGGTCAAGGGCGGGTCAGTGAGTCGACGCTGGGCGCTGGTGACCGGGACTCGATGGTGGTCAGGCACTGGCGACCTGGGGAATCAATACTCCAGTGCTGACGAGACGGCCAAAGGAGCTGCGGACCTTGTAGGTGGTTGAGCGGGAGCTGCGTAGACCAGTGAGGATGCTGCGGGTCCTCGTGGTGGTCATGGTGGCGTGGATGAAGCGCTGGTCAGAGACGCTGGAACCAGAGCGTTGTAATCCGTGGTAGCGCTGGCCTTGGACGGCGATCTGGGCCAAAGCGCTATGATGATGTCCCGATAGAGTCCATGATTGCACGGGCGAAGCCGGGTAAATTGTCCTTCGCGCAAAGGTTCGCGAATTATCACTCGTGAGATTTATCCACTGACGGCAGGTTGATGACTGACTGACTGGCTGCGTCGGGCTTATTTATACTGTTCGGCCGGTGACAACAGAAGGTAGATGAATGGCAACTAAATCGAAGCCACTCGCTCGGTCTGGGCCTTTCGCGAAGTTTTGGCGGCGCGGCAATTATGCCTAGGCTATAGACTTGAACCTTCTGGCGAGTTCTCGTAATATTCCAGACTGACTTGCGATAGTATTGTCGCCGATTGACAAGTAGGTGCTTGTAGCAAGTAGGTTGCTTTGTTTTGATTTCGATCCCGGCTGCGTAGTTCGGGAGTAGGTACTAAGTAGGTAGAGCGGTTTATTATTAATTATTCAAACTGGATTCTTCTCGACGCTACATATCTATTATTTATTTTCAAATATCAAATCTATTCTATCTACTCTCTCTATCTATATCTCTGTCATTTAATAAAACTGATTTTTTAATTTTAATTTTTTTGTATTATTTATCTCAAAGTAAAAAATATTTCCATGTAAAGCATACCATGTTGTATGAATAAGTTTGTAATTTCTCTGTCAATATTTTTTAATTTATAAATTTTTTATTACTTTTTTTTCTTGCTAGAGCAATCCCGATGAGATTCAAAACTCATTGTAGGACAAGAGGAACTTAATAGGTACAATTTTACATTGGTATTTTGATATCAACATTATAAGTTTCACATACGAAATAGTACAAAAATAGAAGAAGATTATCATCTAAAAGCATAATTTTCGAAACATTTGGGTAAGCATTTTAGGTATCTAGGATTGAACGGTAAAACAAAATGTAATATATAAAAAATTTGAGCATTTAAAGTTCCGTATTTGAAACACATATTTTATAAAATCACGACTTTATGGTAATTTCAATGATTTCTAATGCGTATTCGAACTTACTGCGCTATATTTCTCAAGCAAATCCGTTAAGATCAACCCTTAAAATAATGATTAAAACCTAACTCAACAGGGCCAAAATAAAGCAATGATACTTGAAACTTTTTGCGAATCGTCAGGGATTAATTCAAATTTGATTAAATTTAAAACTTATTCTTGGCAGGATGTTGTTTCGGTTCTGAGTAATAAAACTCACCATTCCTTCTTGTATCCCCGACCAATTCATTCCAGAAAGTAATTAAGGGAAATTAGGGTTACTGTCTTTGAAATAAAACAATAGATGGTTCGAAAAAGGTACCGATAGACCGGGAAAGGAAAAAGTTCGGTTGCGTAAATTTTATTGGCAACGTAACGGCTTTCAACGATAAAGTCTGTTTGGAATAACGTATCTAGTAATCAGTGGATTTTTTTCGTACTTTACACATCCAATCTTAAATAAACCTTCTTAATCTTATTTAACCTTGACATAAACATTAACCTATTTTAATGGTCTTGTGGGTGAAAATCCGTTGTGAACCCCAACACTTTGAAAATAGACCACTTTTGAACTTGAACTTTGAAAAACAAGAAAGATATTGCGGAAATGATGTATGTAAAATATTGATTGGTCATATTGATTATCCAGTTATTTTGTCGTAAATCATTAGTAAGCATGTAAGAAAGTTAGAGATAACTTGACCAATCGGTGGCTGAGTTGACATCGCGTTTGGGTCCCACCCAGGCGTAGCGTGTTCAATTCCTCAATCACAATAAAAAGCAACATTTTCCGCTTACTGTGGTGGTAGTAAGAGATTATCAAATATTGTCAGGTTATTCGTAACCCGGGAATGTTTGTCTTTCTTTTAAAGTGAAAAAAAAAATCATTATTTCATCATGAAATTGCTTCAATGAGGCTCACGAATATAATATACATTATTACGATCTTGAAGATGGTTAATAATAACTGAAACTAGTTGACTATTCGTAAAATTGTATTACATTTAAATTCAAATAATTTAATTGAAATTAATAAAATAATACGTTTTTACCACTTTTATTGTTTATTACCAATATGTTTCATGAGCAACGCTCACTTCTTCAGGGTTTTTAATAAAAGTTTTATTAAAAACCCTGAAGAAGTGAGCGTTGCTCATGAAACATGTTGGTAATAAACAATAAAAGTGGTAAAAACGAAGTATTTTATTAATTTCAATTAAAATGGTGCCACAAAATAAGTTTGCTGTGTTAGAAGAAGTCAAATAATTTAAATGAATAATTGAATGCACATACTTATTTATTTATTTCAAGCTTTACTTTAAATACAATATCAGATCTTATTATCTAGATTCGATGTTAAACATAGCATCGTATATAGCATATATCATCGTATCATAGTATGTTAGATAGTTTAAAGTTTTATATAGTTATATTGACGTACTGCAAATCCTCTTAATATCCCAATTGGGCGTTAACAAATAGTTATATAAAATTGTCCTATTAACTGCTTTATTAAACAATTTAATGAAAATTAACTTTGAAAAGTAATTTTTCATTTAAATTAATAATATTTTATCCCTTTATCAAAATTAATAATTGCTTTTGCAAAATTTTCCGTTTGGCTAATTTTCAATCCAATTATATAGTAAGTGCACAGATATATTTTAAATTAACTCCAAACAGGAGGCCCTGAGGAAAATAATTTCTTTCAGGTCATTGCTTGTCATCTTTGGGGATGCTGTGTGGAGGGATTTTTTTTTATAAAAAGAGGGAAAGATCTGAGAAGTAAAAAGTTATGAGGGGTTGATAGGAATCTGGGGGTCAGTGTGTCCACTGCGGTGCAAGGTCACGATCTAGACAATCCTAACCCCATGAACCCGGGTACCCCTGCTAAGCCACAAAACGCAGCGAACGAAGCTAAAGGTTCCAGGATGGCGGTACACATACCCGCCTCCCAAATACCCAAGTTATCCCATTTGAGGATCCTTCATAATGACTTTAAACCTTTCTTTGCTAGATCCGTACCACCTGCCATACATTTTTCTGTAACTATTAACAGATATTTTTGTAGGATAAAAATTAATCAACTCATATTATTTATGCGCAATCAAGAAATAATTTTCAAGCACTTTTAGAGAAATCAAAAATATCAAATATTATTTGCCAAACTTATTTACAAATAACTTATAATCCATCTCCGTAGCACGGAGTTACGTTATTCCTTTCAAGATCCTTTGCGGAAATGCTCTACTTATAAACATAATTAGTCTTACCTTTCCCGACATAAGCACCCACCTGGCTTACGGTGGATTGAGTATTATAATTATAGTTATGACTCATAACAATGGAACGCCTCCGTGCATACACTAAAACAATATTAGCTATTTCCTCAATCTTGGTTGAGGCGACAGTAGGAATATACACGAATTGTGTGTGAATAGATTTCACGGTATCGTGAATAGACTAGACTCGACTATAATGTACAGTAACCCCTCGGGTATTTTAGTGTCTTTTAAAACACGTTTCACCAACAGTAGTAGTTTTTCAACCATTAACTTGCAAGTCATAAATTCACCTCACACCTAATTATTCGTTCATCACAAATCATTTTACCACAAATAATTATTTAATGCTTGACTTCTTTGGATATTCCCGACTTTTTCAAATATTTATTTATTTATATTTTCTTTTATTTGTTTTAAGGAACATAAAAAGACTTAATATAAATTTAATAGAGGAGGAGGAGCAACAAACTCGGCTATCAATTACATAGACACCGCACAGAAAACGATCTTAAAGGTAATACGAAAAAAACATAGACTGACTGATACATACCAAATATTCAACAGCTGTGACGTACTAGATATACGCAAATTATACGTTAAAACACTACTTAACTAAATTTTTGACTATAATAATAAATTTCAACATACACAAAATAACACTAACAGACCAGTTAGACAAGCGTACAAAGAAAACTTAAAAACTCCGTCAGTAAATTCAAGCTTTGGACAAAGATACTACCAATACCATGCTATAAAAACTTTCAACAGTGTAAAATTTGAAATTAAAATTGAGGAAAATAAAAATAAATTCACATACAAAATTACAAAATCGAGTAAAGAACAAAAAAGACAATATTACCAAAATGTCATAGCATAAAATAAAAATAAAACCTACACGTAACACACAAAACCAATATAAACACACATCACTCACAAACTCACAAGATTATTTTCAATGTTATTATTTTTTAATTTTAAATATATTATTATGTATTTTCAATTTTAAATGTATTATTTTCTCTTTAAATGTATTATGTAGATTATATTTTCATATTATAAAATGAAGGCCTCAGCACGGGCAAGCCACCCAGTGAGGCCTACATTACTGGAAAACTTATAATGTTAAAAAATATGGTACCAAATAATAATTAAAAAAATATATATATACAAAGGATGATGTAAATGAAACAGACCAATTATAAATGTTCACAGATGGTTGATTTGGTAACATACAAATAAGTAATTAATGAATGAGAATCATGTAATATCATAGAATCCACAATATTGCCGTTTGAATGACCGTTTGACTTTTATTCGACTCAGTATCTCAAGCTAGTGCAGAGATATTGCGTTACGTCTTTCTCGATCGTCCCCGACTTCTTATACCATTCAAACTACTCTTTAAACACAACTATATGTATACAGCATAGATACGCTGTCTTTACAATGGACAGATGGGGGCGCTTTTGTGAGTTGTCCCATAAAAAAAGAAAGAAAAAAACTAACAAAAAACTAGCCTAACCTAATCTGTTATTCATTTTCGGTTTTGTCTATTTCATCCAGTTACCCGAATACATTGCGAACAGATGGCCTCATTATACAGGGTGTCCGGAAACTCGTAGTACAAGCGGGAAACTGGTGAATCTACATCACATTTGGAGTCGATTTTGTAGTATATATTTTTTTATTTGAGCTTTCGTTATCGAGTAAATCGAGTTTGAAGTTGATTTTTTTTTTTTTTTTTTTTTTTTTTTTTAATCAAATTCTTATAAATTATTACTGAAGATCAAAGTACCCAACTAATTAAAACTATTTGAAAGTAAAAAAAATGAAGAAACTCGGATTTGAAGCATTATTTTGAAATCACCCTTCATTTAACCCGGTGTAATCATAAAATATTTCTGCTCTGCAGGGTTAAAACATCTGTTATTCAACCCTAAGCACCAGAAAAAACTTTAACCCTAAAATAGCCGAAAAATATATTTTTTTGGTTTTTTTTTTTTTTTTTTGAAAATGCTCAAATCAAAAAACTTTATGTTTTTTTGGGTTCCCCATGTGGTGTAGATTCTCCAGTTTCCCGCTTGTACTACGAGTTTCCGGACACCGTGTATAAATACGTATTAAAAAGATTTTTTAAAATCCAACATGCTGAAAGAGATACTGCTAATTTTGTCGTCAAAATTACCCTTTGAAATTAGAACGTAAAATCGCGCCCTAATGATAAAATCTACCCCTTTATACGCGTACAATTTAGTTTGCAAATCGAACGTATTTCAACCCCTGGTAGCAGCAAAAAAGGTTAAATTGTCACCCCGTAAATACCCTTTGTTTCTCTCATTTTCCGTTACGTTTTTTTTTATCTCGCCGCACAGAGCCATAAATATCTAAAATCGTGGACAAAAAATAGCCACGGCATAGCCGTGAAGCGAAAAAGTGCCACGGGTATGACCGGAAAGCAAAAAAAATTCATTTCTAAAAGTCTGTCGTAAAGTATCAATAACGGTATTTCACGTCTCATTTTTTCGCCGATATTATATTGACAGGGGTTTTTCGGGAGGGAAAAGGATTGGCATTTTGGACAGGTTAATTTCAAGATTTATATTTTACGTACTGACTCTAATTGCTAATTGGAATGACGAAAGAGAATTGGAATTTTTATGTGATGAAATTGTGATAAAGTTAATTAATGTTTATTAATGGAATTACATGTGGGCTTAAGTGAGTTATAGGATTGTCGAAGTGTTGAAATAAATACGAGTATATGGGGGAAATGTACATAATATCGAACACAAAAAAGCTTGTAGCATGTATCAGATTAATATACAGACTTTTAGATATATTCAAAACCTCTTCGTCCTGCATTTAAGCCTAAAAATAGTTATGAATGTATCTGATATAAATTTCTCTAATTAATTAATTTAAATTTATATGCGTAACATAGGCCATTAACATATATAAAAACTTAAAAGTTTTAAGTACAAAGTATAAGGTAAAAGGAATTATTGGATGGGGGGGGGGGGGGGGGTCATACAAAAAGATTCTAACCCCGATCAAAGTGGTCGAGAAGCTAATCCTCAAAGTAATCCTAAAGAAACCCTCCACGTATCCAACAGAAACGCTATTTACAGATTTCGGGGTGCCCCGAGTAGAAGATATATTCAAGAAAAATGCTTTTTTTTTTTTTTTTTACAGTGAATACCTCAAAAGAGTCCCAACTGCTCCCGTCTGGAGCCAGTGAGACTATGGCATCCCCAATTGGGGGATGTTGTGAGGCTGAAGGTAAGTGGGGAAGGGAAAGAGGAAGGTGGGGAAGTACCTGGCTATTCAGATCTAGTCACTAAACACGGCCAAAGCCATTTGGAGCAACGTTTCAATTCTGAATGGTGGTCTTACACCAGGGCGATACTGGTAGTATCTTCCACTCTGGAACGTGCCGCAAATATACTATATATTATTTTAATTTATTAATTGTGAAATAACACAAATTAATCAAATAAAATTTATTTGCGCACGCCGGGTTCGAACCCGCGACCTTCGTTATGGCAGTCCAATGCGTTACCACTGGACTATGCCGGCCGTCGATATAAATTCTAATCTTCATCTTTATAAATTATCCAAATTTATAAAGATAATATAATTAAAAAAATTGAAACCCACTTATCTAAAAGATATCAATACAATATCAAAATTCCAAAATGTAGTACCAAACAAATGCAAAATAACTATAAATATTTAGGAATGAAGTATTTCAACAACATTCCGATTGAAATAAAGAAATTAAAGGATATTAACATACTTAAACTAAAACTGAAGTTAGTCTTTCAGAAATAATTAACTAAATAATTGCCTGTTTTTCCCTTCATTGATATTTATTATCAGTCTATACTCATCTCCACTGTATTTAGATTTTGTCTCTTTATATATTGTTCCTATCATATATATACTTACTTACAGCATAATGATTCTATTTTTCTTATAATTAGTGTAACTCTCTCACCAAGCACAAGAACCAGTTTCTTCATTGGTGAGATTGCGAACATAAATATATTTTGTAATGTAAATATATATTTTTATGTACTCATATTATATCCTGTACCCACTTATATATTATATTAAAAAAAGGGAATATCATCAAAAAACCAAAATCCTGGAAATATAACAAGAAATACAAAAGACTTCACAAACATTGTTAAATCATATGACTTTACTTTGCATACGCATGAAGACATTTAGAGTTTGTATATATTTTACATAATATAAACAAAATGAATAGATTCAGAAAAAAAAATTAAATATATTTCTTGCAAATCGTACAATAGATTTTATACTTAATTATATTGAGTGAACAACGTGCAGTTATTATTTGAAGTGTCTACTGCTATTTTTGTAAATCTAGTTAATGTACCCACTCATTTTGCTTTATTATTGTTTGACGTGTAATTAATTTGTAGGGACGTTCAATAAATAAATAATGTTAAGAAATGTTTTTCAAATGGTTGTTGCGTTAATTTAGAGCTTTTATTTGTTTCCAATGACACAGAGTAAAGATAAATTTAGTGGGCCATTTTTTTACCCATCTCACATTCAATGGATATAAAGATTCAAAATGTTTCAATACTGCCTTATTCTGTATCAACTTTCTTTTGAGAGGATAGCATAATTTTTTAAATTTTTTAACAGTAACGGTAAAGCATATTTGTAATATACCAAACTTTTATTACGCACGATTGGGTGTTTTACTAAATTATAAGTGCACTTTAAAAATATTGATAAATGTTGATTGAACTGATTTTTAGTTTGAACACAGCGATAAACATCAATTCATTTAAAAATATGTACCTTCTTATGACTTGTGAAAGTATATGATATTATAATGATTGTATATTTTAGTAACATGATTGCATCTGTGTTTATTTATTTATTTATTTATTTATTATTATTACATTTATTACATACAAGATATACAGATATAAAAGGAAGCTTTGACTGTCCAACTAGGAAGTTTCCCGTTTTAGGACAGTCAAATTGGCAGGTTGCGTGTACATAATTCCAGGTAGGTACATGTAAAATATAAAATAAAATTAAAATATAACATATAAATGTAAGAAAGAAAAATAGAAAGAAAATATTTTTTTTAGGAAAATACAATTTAGCAGTAATGAACAATAAAATCCAGATAGGTACATGTAAAATATAAAATAAAAATATAATATATCAATGTAAGAAAGAAAAATAAAAAAAATATTTTTTAGGTAAATACAAAATACAAAATCGAGGAAATCAACTCAGACTACGTTTTTTAATAATTTTTCGGAATCTGTTCTACCTAAGTCTAATAACCATTTAGTAATTTTAGTCCCGAAGGCTGATAATTCACATAGTTTAAATTGAGAGGGGATTTTGTTGTATATTTTTGGTCCCAGGTATGAGAAAACTTTTTGATAAGCCGCAGTATTGCTAGTTGGAATAGAAAGGTCGTTTCTGCTCTTACTTCTGGTGTGATGATTATGATCGACTGTTATCGTTTTGTTTTTATTTTTGTGGACGCAGATTGTTATTTTTTTATGTAACACTGTCGAACATCAAGCACATTAAACTCCTTGAAGAGAGCGTCGCTCGAGTATCTGAAGGGTTTCTTCATAATGACGCGTAGAATGGATTTCTGTGCCTTCAGTAGCGGGTATAATATTGTTAATCCTGTTCCACCCCATCCAATGCAACCGTAGGTTATGACGGAGTTACAGAGCCCGTAGTATATTTTTTTAATGTCTTGAGTTTTTATAATTTCCCGCAATGCTATAAATATATAAATAAGCTTGCGCACTTTATTAGCTGTGTTTTCAATTTGTTGTTTCCATTTAAGATGGTTATCCACTATTATACCTAACAGACGTTGTTGCCTTTGAACAGACGTTGTTCCCTAATTCATACATTTCCTTATGTCCTAAATGCAGCACTATGCACCAGGCTAACATAAAAAAACTGTAAATTGTCCCTTTTTATTAAATGTGCGTTATTAGCTTCGTACACAATACCTACATACAACGTACCTTGAGCGGCTCCAAACTATCGAATAAATAAGTAAGCATACAAAATATCTGAAATCAGTATGTTAGAATTCATTTAATAATAGTTTAATAATTGTGTATTCGGGCTCTCCTATAAAAGGGTCAATCTTTTTACGGTATCACTGTTTCCTGTATTTTTGTAAGTTGCGTTACACTAACTAATTACTGGAACTGCGTTATTGATAGGAGGTTCTCTGCGCTAAAAATTTGCTGCCCATTTTTGGAGGAGAATAATAGCGACTGAATCAGTCATGGTTCGCCTCAACATTCCTTTGACCCTTTCCCGCAAACGAGTGCAGGTGCTTTGGGAAAGCGAATGTATTCTGGACAATTGCCTAAAGTCAGCCGCCTGAGATCGGTCCGGAAGGAGCAAATTATACATATGCGTTTGTGGCATGGTGTATTCGTTTTGCTTTTTTATGAATATAAAAGTGATTGTTTTATAAGGAATATAGTTCTAATCAAGGCGTAGCCATTGTCTCAAAATACATGTAATCTAGTGTGGAATTTCCAGGGTGTTTTAGACGGAACATAAAAATCGATATAAGGGTGAAACGACGAAAATGAAATGAAAATAAAAATCAATCAGGGTTAACTCACCAAGCACATGCAGCCTCACGCGTCGCACCATGGGCGGATGTGTGGATACCTGGCACTCGTAGTTGCCCTGATCGCGGGCGGCGACCGGACGCAACACCATACGCCAGTCCGAGGGCGGCACAGCTTGCAGGGTCCAGCGGCCGTCGCTGGCCAGCGTGAGCCGCCCAGCCGATAGAAGGACCAGGCCGTCACCGTGTCGGCGTACCCAGGATATCTGGAAAAACAAGCGGTGTTAATAATTATAATTTCGGCTGTTTCTCTGTGTAACTCACATTGAATGACCTCAAAAACTGGGATTTGCTTTGATTTTCAATATTGCGGGAACGATTTCGACATTTGATAAAGCTTTGTAAATAGTGGGGTCCATTCGAAAGGTAAATTTTCGATCGTCTTTGGCAAGAGATTTACTGAGTCCTTGGATATTTTAATGAATTCTCCCAGCGTCACAAATCCCACAATTATAATTTTCACCGTTTTGCACTAGTAACTATATTAAAAACACAATAAATGTAAAATTTGATGAAATTAGTTCTGTGAAAAGTGTAGACCTCGAGTTGATTATTCCGATTTGACAGCACGTAACGCTCTTGCGAACTCCGACAGAGTAAAATGTACTATCTAACACGACTACCACTAACACTAACAGACACATTCACTTACCAATACGAAGCATGATCTAGGCAACAAGTTTGGGGGTACTCTTGATATATTTACTGACACCATATAGAATTAAGCGTAATCACTTTGTTGGATCCTACAAATTATAGCAGCGTTGATAATGTAGTTTAAGTGATTTTTCGTATTTGCAGTATTAATTTCTATATTATTTTACGTTTCTTTTACATGTTTAGTATTTTTTTTTCATATTCAGTTTATTAATTCACTGTTATTTCATGCTTTAAAAATCCTACAAAAAATAGTAGCGTTGGGAATGTTTTAGTGATTTGTCTTTTATATAGTATTATTCCAGTTTCTATTTTATTAAATGTTACTGTTACACGTAAAACTAATACGATTTCATATTATCAGTTTAATGTTAGTTTATGCTTTAAAAACTTTGCATATAATATTTGATTTTTGATGGGACTAAACGTTTCTGTGCAAATAAAACATGTTTGTTTTACAAATATTCAACTAAATCCGCGAGGATAGCTATTCAAAGTAGTTTATAGTCTCACAGTTTAAACAAAACATTAGACTTCCTCTGTCAGAACGTTTATTCTAACTTTAACTTCACCATTATAGCGTTTTCTGCCAGAGTGGGGGAGATATTATAATATGTACTGCACATTAGCGAGCCTTCCTAACTTAACAAGGCCTTTCTCTAATGAACTTAGCCCAACTAATCTTGTCAAATCGCGTTCCCAGCCTAATGCCAGGCAGACTGTATAGTACTCTAATAGAGGGAGTACTGCAATTTACATAATTTAGAGTCAACACTACTACAGACTACAGCACAGTTGGGCATAATAACAGATTAATGGAGACAGGGTTACAAGAAAGTAGTTGAGAACTGAACGTCGTCATAAATCTTGGCACTTTAATGTATTTCGTAAACTAACAGATAAGAGATTTATTCGTAGAATTGGTCATGTATGGTAAAATTCAATCGCATAAAAATATTCGCTGAGGACTGTAAACTTTTTGTTACAGAATTGCTAACTTTGTGACCACTATACAAAAAGCACCCTATTTATAAGGCAGAGTAGGCACAGGTGAAGGACCCTATACAACTTTATAACTGGGCGAACGCATATCATTTTCTGTTATCGGATCTTCGTAATATGAATATGCATATATATAAATAATCAGATGTACACTGGAATATGCATCGCCAATTTAGAATCCACAGTATAAAGTTCACATAGATAGTATAGAACTAATCCAAAACAAATTTATAAAATATATTACCTCGAAATTCAACAATAACTTTGAATGTACATTTGAAACTTTGCAGCAAAGACGAGTAGTAGCTGACTCAATATATATTCACAGAATTTTAAACAATAACATCGACTGTACCGAATTCTGTCCCTTATTAATTTTAACATACCTTTGAGACGTACACGACATACAGTGCTATTCCACACGCTTAATTATAAAACAAATGAAGCATCTATTTCGCCAATTAACCGAGCTCTTCATACTATAAATAATATTTGTCTTAACTCTAACATTGACATTTTTTCGGATTCACTGCCCAAATTCAAACGTGGTATCATGTCAATAATTTAAACTGTTCAATGCGCATATATACAGACACACACACACATACACAAAAACTCACACATACATTACACACAAACACCTATATACTACATACGTCACATGGTAATTAAGGAATAAATATACCACGCAGACATTACAAGGAAACATATCGTAGGTACCCAACATGAAGTATCTTATTCCTGTATATTGTTTCATCTCTGTAAAACATGTACTGTCTAATTCTATAATATAAAAAATAATAAATATGGTCTATGGTCCATAATCCCCCAGAAACTGGGCGTACTGTACAATGTACATAACACAGGGCCAGCAGATAATTTAATAGTTGACAGCCTTGTTGACCCTGTACAAATCGCAAGTGCGGGCTACTGTTGACTTTGACGGCTACCTCTGATCTGGAGCCCCAAAATACCTTTGACTTTGTGCAGAAACGGGTCGTTCTTTTCATACATTACCTCTTAACAAACGGATTCCAATCTGTGGAGCACAGTGGAAATGCTGTCCTCGTTCTTCCGGTATTTCAATGGAAAAAGTGTGATAGACCACGGTATATTCTTGTGCTTTGTCCTATTTCAGAATATCGCTCACCATACATTCCTATTGGGATTGTAGGTCAAGCCGTCATGGGTATATCATCATCTCCCAGACCCATTAACCGAAGCATATCTGATAATTTGAAAGCCGCTCTAAAACTTGTCGGTCGTCGAAACATTTCTTATCAATTATTGACCGTGCTCGCAAATATCTATAACTGACTATTTACGACGGATTTAGTCAATATAGTATTGCTATAGGGTTTTATGGACTGAAGAACACTGTCCAAAACGTTGGTTAAAATGGGGAAAGCGCAACACTGTATAATACGCCCACAATAAATCACAAAAATACTTAAACAAATCTCAAATCATAACCAAAAAATGTGGTTATTTTAAATTCAGTTTTATTCTGCAGCTTACAAATAATGGTTTAAAAAAGCCACCATTTTTCCAGTAAAATTGATTGCATTTTCATGAGTTAATTTATTTTAATGGTTTGATGTATGGAAAGCGTAAAGGAAATTGAACAAAAACGTGCTGCGGTTTTCAACTATCTGTTGAAAATATACGATTCAAAAGATACATTTTGGAAAACTAGTTGAAAATTCATTAGATTAATTTGCATTCCCAAGAATTTTTTTTTTTGAAAATTGATTAAATAAATAGGAATCACTCACTGAAAACAATGAACAGAAAATCCCTGAAAGTATGACTCAGTAGTAAGCGTTCAAAAAGATGAAGAATACGGTTTAAAAGGAAGATATGTAAACACTTATGTAAGAGGGAGCGAGTCAATATAAAAAAAAATCAAAACTAATATTCGTGCGCGAAAATATTTAATAAAGGACAACTTATTTAAAATATAGGAAAAATCTCTCAGTAAATGTGATAAATAGCATTTAAAGAAATGCTGCATTTTTTTTGCATAACTATAACATGTTAATTAACAGAAACAGATGCGTTTTAAACTTTTTCGAAAGAAACTTAATTTAAAACTTAATAAATAATAATTACTTTTTCGGTTCAGCAAATGTGCAGAGATTATATTAAAAAAATAAAAAATATTTTTTGAAAGCTTACACTGTTCAACGGTAATATAGATTCGGAATGAAGGCTCTTAAATCGAATTGTAATTAACGTTATATCGGACGTTCTAGTCAAACGCTACGAAATGTATACGATTGTCAAATGTTATAGATAAACTTAAATCAACTTCATAAATGGTGTGAACAAATATTTCCTTTTTGAACATTCAGAAATGTCAAGTAATACGATTTTCCAAAACTCATTATAATATCTTACACGAATATACATTAAATAATATTAAATTAATACCGGTGTCACAAATTCGAGACTGATGAAAACTTGACATTAATTGCACACATTAAATATATAACTTATAAGGCTTTAAAGATGCTTGTCTCCCTTTACAGAACTTTAACTGAAAGTTCTGTAAAGTTCTGAAAGTCCTTAGATTGTATGAGAACCCTTATTTCATTAGTCAGGAGTCAAGTGGAATATTATTTACCTATTTGGTCCCCTTTGTATAAAGTTCACTATAACACTCACAAATTTCTAAGGTACGAAAATTTTAAGTTGAAAATTCCAATTGAATACGTTAATTATGTCAGTTTGATAAATCAACTGCATTTGTAAATACTGTCTGCCAGGAGAATTATGCCAGACCTGGTTGTGTTACACGGAGTCATTAACAACCTAACTGACAGTCCTGCCAACGTTGCCACTGTTAAATTACATGTGCCGACTAGGAAAACAAGACAAAATGTAACATTTTTCTGCAATACATATACAACCAACTATCAGACACACTCGTTAATCAATAGGATGCACGACCTTGGCAACAAGTTAAGGGGTACTATTGTAATTACTGCGCATGTACTTATTTTTATTTTAGTTTATTTTTTTTTTATTTAGTAAAAGATTGTACATTTATATACATTATTTACTTCTAAAATAACTTTTTGTCATTGTTATTTTTTCGTATTGTTATTATTATTTACTTATGAAATACTATTATATATATACTAATTAATATCTACTTATTATTATAATTATGTATTTATTACTATCAACTTCATTCTCATACTATTATTTACTTTAGTTATTATCTAGCTAATTTATTTAATTTATCAACATTATGCAAGTGCATTAAATAAGCAAAATAAATACAAAACAATACAAGAACAACACGTCAACTCACCAGAGATCAAATGGGAAAATAATTCACCGACTCCAGATATTTTCATATCAGAGGGTTCGGCTCGGTAGAACTTCTAACAAGGCCTATAAATCCTACTGATCCCTCAACATAAATATTTAAAAAAATCTTTCGTAATCCTACATGTATTTAAAATGACTGATTTTTGCGTTTTTAAATATAATTTTTTTGATAGATCTAATACGCCTAAATTTTTAATGAGAGAGCTAGGTATAATACCAGTAGCCGAAATAAAGAATGGTAATATTATAGTCTGAGAATATTTTTTATTATTATTATTAATATTGTTTACTTACCTATCGGTAAGTTAACGTAAAGGTAAATATATAGGTATCGTATAGGTATCTTACCTATGTTTATTTACCTATTTTTATTTAGTTATTTTATCATTTCTTATAATTTATTATTCATACTATCCATGTTGTAATTGTTAGTATGGTTACCCTATGCTTGTGTCTGATAAGCCAGCACAGGTACCTTGTACTTTAGTTAACAGAAGAATATTATTGTTGCCAACTTACTATAAAAATACTGCCCAATGCTTCTTTTGTTAACATTTTGGTTTTATTTTTCGTAAATTTGTTACTAAAATTTTGAATATTTTTGTCTACCGGTCTCAAAACAACCGTGTCATTAACTTTTCTTTTTTGGGTTTATATTGAATGTTATTATTATATTAAGTTTACATATATGTATTTTTTTTAAATTATGTAATTGTAAAGCTGCACATCTTTATACAGGAATGCCCTAGTGAGATGTGCAGAGTATGTTTTTTATGTTAAAAACTGTTTTTTGAATAAATAAATAAATAAATTGATATATTTACTGACTGCATTTCTCTGATAAAAATATCTACTTCAGCACACTCAATCTTATTATACAGTCTACCCATTTGGGTTAGAGGGTTAAAATAGGCGAAATTATTTTTGAATATATTCAGGTAAAAAATGCTATGGTGTCTTAAACACCACATTGAGGTCTCAAGGTGGATATGCATTCATTTGTATAAAACCATAAAACCTTTAGAATGCGGCGTATTCCTTTGTTATTAGAATATACGAGATTTTCTGTACATATCCTACCTACAACAATCAAAATGAACCCGCTAGTGTATCTAATTATGGCCGGGAAGATTCTGGACAAGGGTGCCCTGGTTCCATGATAAATCAACACAGTGACAATTCAACACACTTTTAAAAAGTGATATAAAGTCATTAGAAACGATGAAATTTTTTTTAACCTAACCTAACCCAACCTTTTTAACCCAGTTAATAAAGTTTTTGTTTCATCACTTTCCATGACTTTATATAACTTTTTGAAGATGTGATTAATTATCATTGTGATGATTTATCCGGTCATTTATTTGACAACTCTGTGCAACTATTGGCTTACGCTGATGATATCGAAATAATTGCGAAAAATCCCGATGACTTACAAGACGCCTTCATAAATCTTGAAAGTTCTGCCAAATATATGGGTCTTGTAGTAAACCAGCAGAAGACCAAATACATGGCCGTAGAATGTACCCAAAAAAACCCATCTCTCGTATGTGGAAGCCAAAATTTTGAAACGGTACCAAGATTCACATACCTGGGCTCCCTGATAACAAACAATAACAACACTACAGAGGAGATCCAGAAGCGCATGGTGAATGCAAACCGCTGCTACTTCCGCCTATAAAAACAAATAAAATCCAGACTGCTTTCCAGAACCACCAAGGTATTAGTGTACAAAACACTAATTAGACCAGTGCTTACGTACGCAGCCGAGACGTGGGTTCTAACTAAGAAGAATGAGCGAGCACTGGATGTTTTTGAAAGGAAAATTTTGAGGCGCATCTTCGGACCGGTTCTAGAAAATGGATTTTGGCGCAGACGTTATAACAATGAGCTCCATACTCTGTTTAAGGAGCTAAACGTCACAAAGTTCATAAAACTGGGAAGACTTCGGTGGCTAGGTCATGTGGAGAGAATGACCGAGCATCAAGAACCAAAGTCCCTGCTGAGCTCAAGACCGATAGGGAGAAGGAGCCTGGGAAGGCCAAGGTTAAAATGGAGCGACAACGTCCTCGAAGATTTGTCTGCCTTGTAGCTTCGAAACTCGAGAGAGCTGGTGCGGGACCAAGATGAGTCTTGACAATCGGCCTAGAAAATTTACTACGGATAATGTCCACCAACTGCATTGAGCAACGGTCCGGAGTCACCATCGACAGAACTTCACTGATATTCAAGAAACGCTGCGGTATCTACAACCTCTCTCATTCACGTGTCTCTCCTTAAAAACCCCAAAATAATATTTCGAATGCCTTGAACTGTATTCATGTAAAATAATATGAGAATGTTGTTCCGGTAAGAGAGAGGATCTGGGTTCAATTTTCAACACCTCACAAGAGTGCCCCTGTCAAAGGCAGGGGAGCTATTCCACCACCCGGTTGTGCAGCGTTGCGATGCGGCTTAAGGTAGGGGCTGTAGGAAGGGATTTGTTAATGCGGGTCTTAAAGAGGCCCTTATTACGAAAAACAGAACATTTCTGTGTTGTTTCTATGTTTTATATCTCATTGAGATTTATTGACTGACTAAGTTCTATTTTAACTTAACCGCTTGGCATTTCACCTGTCTGTAAGTTTGTTTCCGGATTCAAAAATGCACTTCATTTCCTTTATTATATAATAAGGACTTTGACAAGATGGCTAACTTTGATAAGGTGGCTAACTTTGAATGAGCTTTCAACATAATGATACCTATCTGCTTTAAGAAAGTTTGAAAAAAAAAAAGATATTTCTTGGGACAAATTGTATAATTATTTATTTGAAAATTTAAAAAAAATCTTATGTACCCTAGGTATTTATGTACTTTACATATTTTATGATTTCACAGGATTTTTTTAGGTTTTGATTTATAAGGGAAAATTAGAAATGCCCTTTTTTGTAACGAGGTCTACTGTTCACGGAACTACAAGTGATTAATATAAGATAAATTCCCCTTCAATGATTAAATATTAAATTGATTTTTTTAAGTTCTTCAAGCTTCCAAAGTTATGTATAAAAAACATTGAACTTTAATTAAGTACCTAGAACTGAACATATAACTTATCTGTATTAAGTACGTAGAACTGAACATATAACTAATCTGTATTAAATGCCTAGAACTGAACTTATAACTAATCTATATTAAGTATGTAGAACTGAACTTATAACTACTCTGTATTAGGTACTGTCCAAATCATCACCGGTGAAATACACAAATAAAAAATAATCCCATACTTACACACACAAGGACATTTATGGGATGAAGTAATAAAATTACTGCTGCACATTAAAAAAAACTTGTTCATTCGAACGATCGAAGTTAATCCTTAAACAATACAAAAAGGGGGTATCTATGAATGTCCTATAACCAACAGACTCTATTTATCTTTTCGCTCAAAGAACCTTGACTAAATCGGGCTTGGCCAAAGTTTGCAAACAAAATAGATTTAGAACTCTGACCTTAATAAAAAATACACTTAAGGTTAATAAATTATGATTATGGTTTCCGAAAAACTGCAGTTAAAAGTTTCGGAATGGACTAAAAATACTAAAGTAAATACACAATTTGCTACGAAAATGGCAGTTTATTGCCTTTGACATAGAAAAAAAATGAGAGAGAGAAAAAAGTGGTCAAGAGAATTATAACATTTTACTGAAACAATGAAATCGTGTTAGTAAATTAAAGGGATTAATTTTTTATTATTTTCTTTAAAATGACTATTTTTCTTGGTTAAAAATTTTTAAACACCGTTAGAAGAGGTTTAAATAGACATGGAGTTAATCAGATATCAAATTATTATAAACAATAATGAGTCGCCTGAAATATGCATACAAATTGAAAATATCTTCCTATTGTTATCCTTTGTGCTATCTATAAACAACTTTGTCTTATGGAAATTAGTTTATCATTTAAAAAAAATATTAAATCAGATACTGATTGCCCGTTAAAAATGCTCTTTAAGTGATTTTTTACAAAATGTCGCTATACAAATCATACATATTATTATTATTTACGAAATTTTGACTTTGAATGGGTGTAGATTTGATCCTTATTACCATATTACAAAACAATAAATAGCTGGACAATATTTAATACATTACTTTTCTAATACTCATGTACCATAACTAAATAACAACTTTTTTATGAACCCATAAAAACACAGTTTTTTCTTAATATAATACGTCTATTTTTATTTTAAAAACATAATTTTTTTTGTTTTTCTGAGGATTAAGCCTTTCTCCCCAGGGACTGTAGTCAACCACGCTTATACTGAGCCAAATCCCGATCGTGGAGGACCGACATATATTTAATTACACATTTTATTATATATGCTTTAATGTCATCCAAATTCAGAGAAATGCATACGTATCCGCATGTCACGAAAAGTTGATGGAGACAACGGGTACATCTAAAGAGTTTCAGCTTGATCGAATGTCGTAAAATGAGTTTATTTCCTCTTCCAAGATTTGAATCCATTAAATGTATTTAATAATATGTACAAAAAAATATACAATGGTTGCCAACTTGGTAATAATTATTCCCATAATAATAATTTAATTCGAAAAAATATGTTTATTGAACAACCTGAAGATTATTTATCTAATAATATTCTTAATATAATATTTGTAAAATATTACCATAATAAATAAAATACCTGCAGCATTGAAAAACTTCGACGAGTTTTAAAAAAACTTATTTCGCTTTTCAACAACTTTGATTTTTCTGTCAATATGAAAAACGATTCACATTGAACTAATAGAGATTTTTTAAAATTTCGGTGTAATATGTACATAGTACGTTAGTGAGAAAAGAAAATTTAAAGTGATGGTGCACAATTACTAGCTGCGGGCGATTTTAGTTAAGTTTACCCATTATGGATTTATTTGAATTTAGCTTTTGTTTTAGGGAATAATTGAATGAATGAATTCAAATCTTGGAAACGGAAATTAGCCAATTTCCCGACATCCGATCAAGCTGAAACTCAGCAAATAGAGTTTTTGTTGATGACAATGCATTCTACAAAAATTTTATGGCGATCACACATACGCAAGCGGATATATACGCATTTCATGAATGACATATATATATATAATGGAGTTATGCCTGTTAGTTCGATCATCTCCAGAAAAATTCCCATAAAAAACTCAAAACATAAACACGCTACAAGATTCACAGAAAACCCATTAATCCCAAAAGCAAACAAAACTATTTTTCAAAAAGGACCACACTACATGGCCATTAAAGTATATAACAACCTTCCACGTAGCATCAAACAAATAACCGACACACTTAAATTTAAATCAACACTAAAAACATTTCTTTTAAACAAATGTCACTACACCTTAAATGAATACCTTAAATGAATTAAATACCTCTGTTTTTTATTTTTTATTTACTGTTATTTATTTGTTAACATGTAATTGTTGGGTTATGTAATATAATGTGTATTTGTTGGGTTAGCTGGAAGCAATAGGATGTAACCTATAAGCTATACCCTTTGTACTCTTTTTGTGCAATAAATATTTTTTTGAATTTTAATTTTTTTGAATTTGACATTGCAGCATACAGGAAAAACATGTCGGTTCTACCCGATCGGCATTGGGCGAGGTTGCTAGTGCGGTTTACTCCAGTCCCTGGGAAGGAAGATACAATCCTCTATCAAACTATTGTTCAAAGACATTTTAAAATAAATAGCTGAATTGTTGTAAAAAAATGTTTTTAACGGTTTTTTTATTTTATTTTTTTTATTTATTCACATTTAAACCATCTAAACTACTTATGTATATATATATTTAAAAGTTACTTATTTTTAAATTGTGCAGAATGTTATTATACGCATTTAAAACATCATTCTACAAGTTTTCAGTTTGAAAAATACTGTTTTTTTTAAATATCTATGTTATCAACCCTTGACATCACTATTCCAATACTCCTTTTAAGTCCATTATTTGTAAAGTAGTGGCGGGTTTCAAATCCATACATTTAGGCGAACAGACATTCAGTGCCGTGTACTGATACATTCCATATGAAGCAATGGCGATTAACGCAGTGTGACCATATGAAATATTACTATCTATATTTGCACTGGCGCTTGATTTAGAGACCTGTGATGCTACACCGCACTGCGCATCTCAGTTGTTCATGGTTTGGAACTGTTATTAGAGAGGTGTTTTTTTGAGGAGGTAGGTTGTATTGAAAGACTTTAATATTTTATACCTGATTGGTATTTAAAATGGACTGTATTTGAATGAACATAAAAATCAATCGATCGTGCTATTATCACAAGGAATTTGAGAAGAGAAAAACCCTGGTGATGATATTTCTTTTAGAGTCTTGTTGGTTTTTTAAATATATGTACATGTATTGTTAGTTTTAATAAAATTGTACCATAATTGGACTTACCTGTCTGTCGTACAATAATAAAAAAAAAAAAAAAAAAAACATTCAGTCACTTATAGCTTAGGTTAAACGATCACCATCGATATTAGATTTTCACAACACGAAATTCGTTTACATTCGCCACACGACAAAAATGTACTTGGGGATGATATTTGTACTATTTAATGGACTTTCTAACAGATTATTGATATGAGTAGCATAATAAAATGCATTCTCAACGACGACGAAAATTCGAATCGTGAAAAAAATGTCACTGGCGTCAGTCTTCCTTTTTCAATTCTTGTTTCTTCCAAGGTAAAAGATTTAGGACGGGTTGTTTTGGAGAATTTGTGCAATTCATCAAATTTCAACGTTCATTTTCAAGTTCTGTGAAAGATTTTTCAAGTTCTGTTTTATTTCAGTTCTGTCAAGCAACTAGCCTATAATGATATAATAACAGAACTTGAATAGAACTTTCACAGAACCTGAAAATGAACGTTGAAATTTGATGAATTTTTCAAATTCTCCGAAGCAACCCGTCCTTAGGAAAGGAAAAGAACAAAATAAAAATACGTCTAGAATTCGCTTTTAAATTAGTGTCTGGTAATACCCTCTTAATTATTTGTACCAAACAACGTGTTATTAATTTTGAAAAAATAAGTTTAGGTTATCCATTTTCATTTAAAATCCGAATGAAATACGGAAACTACATATATCAATAGGTTGATTTAATATCCCTAAATTATAGGAGAATATTGATGGGGTATATACAGTAATTGAGTATCACAAAGAGAATTCCGATATGTATCTCATCAGGACAATCACGTACTTTGATTTGTTTAATTTCTGTACCTAGAAAATAGTATTAATGCACTCCCACAAAATACCCTGCAACGACAGGATAAATTTGAGAAATTCTTCTACATATAAAAAGCAGGTAGGTAAAATATGATAAGTTTAAGTTTCATTATTTGATAATCCAGTAGAAGATTGTTGAAAGACATGGTAGAAGAAAACGAGATGAGAGATAAAAAAATAGAATGCAAGAGAAAAATAGAGAGAATAAAATAGAAAAATAAAGCATAAGATGTGGTAGAGAAAGATGAGTGTAAATTTATCTGTTGTTCCTGGGAAAAATTGAGGAAAAAAGTAGTATGAGAGAGATGGTAAAGAATAAAATAAAGCAAAGAGAGTAAAATAAGATAGGGTATAAGCTTACCCATCAGATAATCTAGTGGAGATTGAGAAAGAAGTGGTAGAAGATCTCAAGATGATTTTCATTTACAGAATTGTTTAAAGGTACTCTCGGAGAAAGACTACTATTCAGATAGTGAATATGCTTGAAATGGCTTTATCGTTGATTAGTGATCCGATTTCAATAGCAAAATACTTAGAAAATTTCTTTTAGACCTCCTCCTTCCTTCACTTCTTCATTTTTTTCCAGCCTAACAACCTCCCCTAAATTGGGGAGAAATTTGTGGAACTATTTCACTGAGATTTCCATGATGACAGACAATCTCCAACATGAGAGGATACCAGGTGGTCTACCACGGTCAATTGTTGTATACACCATACCAATAATAGGTTGACTAAATCCCTCATATATGGTTATAATGCGGCGTTAGGCGGTATATGCGAGCGCAGTCAACAATTTATCTTTAAATATACCAACAGCCGGTAGATGAAAGCTTGCCCAATTTAACGCGCCCTCTTGGGTGTCTGTGAAGCTTCAGTTAACTCACGATTTATACATTTTTTTTTAAATAATGTCGTTCGTAATGCATAAAGACTGACTTAATAATGGACGGACTAACGAAGCTCGTAGAATTGAATGACTTAGAATATGCGATCCAAAAATGACGATAATGTTTAAAGACCTCATTGACCAATTATCTTTCTTTTAAGTGACGAAAAGTACATGCAGACTGCCAATGTGTATTAAAATGAGTATATTTCAAATCGACAATGTCAATTTGCTCTTATATGCGTAGCCGTTTGATGTTTGACGTTACATAGAAAATACCAGTGTTGCTTTTGTAAGTCAAATGGAGTAATTTCACGAACTATGAATACCATTACAAATGTGTGAAAGACTTTAAGTTTATGTTTCTGATTCTGAAAATCGTTTTAAAAAATGTGTAATTTTAATGTTGTCATTCTTAACTATTAATTTAAAAAAACCGCACATTCTGAAACGGTTCTAACTGGCTACAACGTTATTAAAGCATAGAAACTGTCACTGACTGGTAAAACGTCTGTCACCAACGTTGCCTACACAATGAATTTACAAATAAAACCGAACATCTCGTTTTGGCGGCAAATCGAAAAAGGCACATTTTAAATCGTTAAAGAAAGTTTATTCCTCAACATAAAAATAAAAAAAGATCTTCACGTCTCTTAATATCGGCATGGCTATCGCTCGCCGTATAACTGCGCGGGTGCTCGAGAAATTAATATGGAATGGTCGTCAATTAAGCATATCGATCCGATATTGTTAAGTTATCATTTGACCGTGCTAGAACCCCTGAAGAAGAGGTAAAGGAAAAGGAGTAGATGTGATTATGCAAAAAGTCGGACTATCACCTTGATTTGTCTATTCGGACTTTTTACAGCTTTGAAATGAATTCTTAAAATTACATCAAATAAACTGATGCAATAATGTTTCAAGAAACTATAAACAGTTTTACACCCTTCAATCAACGCAAGCATCCCTGTTTAACATACTGTCGTAACTCTTGAGGAGGCGTCGCGTCAGTACAGTAACTACAAGATCGTATTTTACATTAATCTGTCGTAAAACAGTAAGTGCCTAACATCGCCTCGGTGAGATATTACTGTTTAATAAACAACAACTTGGTTTCATGCTGCGTAAGTACCAGCTACTAGCTACTGTCTATTTCGACTGTCTACGTATCTACTTCTAGTATCTGATCTTGCATGGTGACAAGAAGGAGGCTTGCTGTTAGGGGTGGATAATCTTTGCCTGACAATAGACATTGATTTAGTTTTAAAATGATACAGAAATGGTTTAATTAACTAGATTATTCCCGTAACACTGACAAGATCCAAAGATACATACCCGTTACCCTACCATATTAATAAAAATATATTGAGAAACCAAAATGAAATTTGAAACCTTGTCATGATTTTCGAAGTAAGTCTCCAGTGCTAACAAAGCGCTTGGATTTGTTCTTTGTAATGCCAAATAATTTACTAACGCAATCGCAATTCAGACAACATATGAAGCCCTTGTTTGCAGCATCCTGGAATATAGCTCCATTATTTGGGCCCTTTCTGAACAAATCGTATCCCAGAAATAGAAAAGTACAAAAGTGGTTAAAGACGATATAATAAGTGCAGAAGCAGTGAACGAAAATACGCGACGCGCGGCTTTGGTATATTGGAAGGAATTCGCCCTGGAAAATCACAAAAATAAAGTTGGAATCTTAACGACATAAGTGAAGTCTTGCACAGACAATAATCAGCGCACAGCCCGGCATACTGGATGGGCCTACGGTCGATTTCGCTCTAGCAGGCCTAGAAAATTGATCTTTCTTTGAGGTTAATTTTATTTATTTCTGGTGAACGTATTACAAAAATCTCAGATATTTCCAATTGCATCCTTAGGGAAGTTAATAATTTATCGCTTTAGAAATCGCGAGTAGAACAATGTTTTATAAAATTTTCAAACCGTTTTACATAAAATATTTAAATCATAAGGTACTGTTTTTACTAATCTTTAATATAAATAACTTACATCCGTAAGTATCAGACTATTAAATATATACTATCGTTACTTATATTCATCGAAATTATTTAAAATATGAGCCTCGAGCGGCCCCCGTCGTTAAGCGTCTTGTGTCGCCTTAAAAGAGGTTATTAGAGGTTTGAGTTACCTGTATATGAGAGAATAAACGTACTATGTATTGCTGTATCTAGTCTAGATCTTAACAGGAATGCTGATTTTAACACCTTAGAAGCACACCGAAATATATAATAATGGCATTTTTAAAACTAATCTCTAGAACTGTACTTAATACACATATATTAAAATAGGTAAACTTACATGTGCATAAAAATATACTCGTGGGAGATCTAATACACTCTGAAAGAGAAGACTTCTGCCTGTCAGAATGCGCCAATCAACAGAACGACTCAACTGCTTATCGATTCTGTATCGACCAACATGAATAAACAAATAAATCATCTTCGCCATAGCCCCTGCAGAACCTTGACCCCTAACAGAAGTTCATTGATAAAGATTGTATAGACAATGTCAATAATTTGTCAATGTTACTGAACACAACAGCAGATCGCCAATACACAAACCCTAGCTTTCATCGCGGGTTGTTGACTAAATTAAGTAGATTTAGTCAACTAGATCTATTCCGTTACTTAGCTATCTCCATTCGTGCAAATAAACGTAATTTCAGATAAAACTTTACAATCTGCTTGTGACATGGACTCTGATTGCCTTTAGGATACTCCATCAAGCCGTTAGATTTTTTTATGTGTTACTATGTAAGTTCCCCAATAGCCTGAAGAAAGTGAGATTATAGCATCCCTTATAAGGGTAATGTGTTGAGACTAAAAGAAGTAGAAAAGAAAGGAAATGAGGAAGAGTAGTATAGGGAAGAATCTGGATGCTCAGATCTGATCACATATATAGATTTCACATAGGTATAGTGGAGATCCCGACTTCGAGTTTCGGTTACAATTTAACTTTTGCTTTATTTTGATGGACTTTTTATATTTTCAAGTTCGTTAGAAGTATGTTAAACTGGTTCAAAAGTTACTTAAAGTTTTAGATTAAATTTTAAAGCAATTTGCTTTCTGTGGAATTCCTTAGGGATCTCACTTGGGACATGTTATATTTTTAATATTTATCAGTGATACTGTAACCATATTTTAAGGAGAAAACATACTATTGTTTGCCGATGACCGTAAGATTTTCAAAACGATTACCTCTATCAATGATTGTAAAATTATCAATAAAATTTTGCTCGCTTATAAACCGGTCAGTGGTTGAGTGAGCATAGCGCTTGGGTCTCACCCGAGCGTCGCGTGCTCGATTCCTCAGCTGGCTAAGTCCTCCATCACAACACAAGCAACATTTTCGGCTTTCTGTGGTGGTAGTAGGAGATTTTCAAACATTGTTGGGTTATTCGTAACCTGGGAATGTTTGTCTTTCTTTTTAAAAATAAAAATAAAATAAATAAAAGTTGTGTAATAATTACAATAAACTTTTTTTGTGGCGAATTAAATTTCTTTGAAAGACCGGTCGGTGGCCGAGTTGACATCGCGTTTGGGTCCCACCCAGGTGTAGTGTGTTCAATTCCTCGGCTGGCTAAGTCCTCCATCACAACACCAGCAACATTTTCAGCTTACTGTGGTGGTATTAGGAGATTTTCAAATTTTGTCAGGTTATTCGTAACCCGGGAATGTTTGTCTTTCTTTTAAAAATAATAATACAAATCTTAAAATTTTTTTCATTTTTCAGTATTGCAACGAAGCCAACTAAAGATAAACACATTTATATTTTTAAACATATTTATTTTAATTACACTTTTATTTCGTTACTGAATGAAAAAAATCATGAAGTGGAATTAACCCTCTTCCCGATATCAGATCCAGCTGAAACTCAGAAGATGGACTCGTTGTGGATGACAATGCATTCTATCAACTTTCGGTGACAAAATCAATCATACACACACATGGCTTTGACACATTTTCTCTGAAATCTAATGACGTTACAGCAGATAACATATACAATAAATGTCGGTCTAACCAAAAATTAATTTTAGTATCAAAAACTTGATGGGTTGATTTAAAAAAAAACTTTTGATTGTAAATGTTGGCTATCCCTTCTTAAACACATGGTACACAAGACATTTCACTATTGTTCATGTTAAGACCAAGTGTGTGCTAACCATTTCAAAGTATATTAAATCCACTCGAAAATGGATGTTGTTTATGGAGGCACTCGTCAAATTTTGGGGTTGTGCCTTACGGATAATATTATCTCTTCTGGAGGATTGAAACCAGGGGGTAGGGGGAGGGGTGAATTATGCGGCGGCCCAAAAGGAGCTTATAAAAGCATTACATTAAATAAATTAACAATGCTCCGCTGAGAGTGTATGTTTTACTCTAGTCCATGATGCGGGTCAGATTTTCACGTTATTCGTGTGCTTTATCTTTTCCCTTCTTCTCGCCTACCCCATTTCACACGACCTTTTACTTTGAGTTTGTTATAGAAATTTTGAATCCGGAGATTTTGGTGTCTTTTGTGGTGCAATTTTTGTAATGTCTTTGCCATTTTGATGGTCTTCTAGATTAAAGATTTTAGAGATATTGGATTGGGGAAATAATAGTCAAAGGACCTTAATTTAAACAATGTATTATCTTGATTGTCAGGTATTTGGCAGGTCGTTATAGAAAATTTGGCTTCAGCGCTTTTGTCACATTTTGAGATCCTATTTTTCTAATGTCCTTGTCTTTTGTATTTGCCTTTTACATTTAAGGTTTTATTGACACATAATTTTGGTTTCTTTATCTATTTATGATTTTCTTATTTACAATCATGTTTGATTTAGTGTTATTAAAGTTTTAATTAAAGTGTTTACCTATTGTTTTGATGCTGACCGTAGCCATTTATGTTTGATTTTATTTGTTTGCGTTTTCTTTGCGGGTTGTTTCAATGAGGTAGGCAATAATTTGCACTGTAATAAGCTGAGTATAAGATATCTAATATTTTATATTTTGTCGTTAAAAAATAATCTTGTTTCTTACCGTTTTATCTCCCAACTGCTCGACCCGACAGCTCATGGACGCTCTGCCTCCAAGTTGCGCGGTGATGTTCGCGTCCTCCCCATCAAGGAACACGGGTCGTGGCTCCGCGGGGGTGGTGACAGGGGGCAGGGTGCTCTCCGCCGCGGGGTGGTGGAACAGGCTATCGGGGTCCAACTCGTGCTCCGGGTCCAGGTCGTCGTAGGCCTCCGTGAAGAGAGGGAAATCTTTCCAGAAGTCTTGATCAGAGTGGAATTTGGAGGGGTCTTTTTCGGCAGCTGTTGAAAAGAAGGATAATAAATTGTTAGTTTTTATTTATTTTCCTAATCACCCAAATAGCTTTTACACACAATGCGGTATATTTTTTTATAAAAATTACAATGAAAATAAAGAGTTAACAAAATGGAAATGACAAAAAATATAAAAATTAGCAAAATACTGGAAAGTAACATAAAAAAAAACATTGAAAAATCAATCGAATAAAATTTTATTGTTTGCGTCGGGATTTGAAATCGCGAACTTCGGCTTGCTAGTTAAGAACCTTACCCCTCGACCATGGAGAAATAAATAATCATAATTCAAAAAAAATATGATGAAATTAAAACTGTTCCAGCAAACAAATGAACACAAAAATACCAAATCGCATTTGAAAATCGATGTTTGATGGCAACCAAAAATTGTTTTATGTAATAGTAGCTATAAAAGAAGACTTAGCAACTTTACCGACAAACTTATGAATATTTTCATAATTCTTGATGCCTTTGTTGAAATACTCTTTACACCCTCAAACAAAATCACAATCCATAAATCCTGCTTAAATTTCTTTTCAGTAAAAGAACTACCGTACAGATTTTTCAAGAAGCGACAATTTTCATCCTGGATCAAAATAAACGACGAAAAAACTATAGCATTCAAAGTTCGCAAAGTCGAGGCGCAATGAATAATTCAACTGCATAAACATGCCCGACTAAATGTTGTCTAGAAGCGGTATCTAGGATAACATATAATTTCAACAACTCCCTAAGCCTCCCAACACCGACCCCTAAGAACATTTTCTATGCAGGGGAGGATTAAGATATTTTGGGAAAGTGTTTTTTGAGATGAGATATAATAATCATTAAGTAAATCTAGGCTAGTTTTTTGTAATTTAACATCAATATCTCATAAGATTTAATTAATTTTTGACCTGCATTATGAATGTTAATTTTGTTATGTTTCAATAACTGGAGACCAGTACTGAACATATGCTTCTCAATCTTCCATTCCCGACTTAATTTAGCTTCATAATATACCCAATTGAGGATGACATAGCTCCACTGACTTCTTCTGACAATCGGGAGCAGGTGGGAGTTTTTTAGTTGGAAGGTTTTAAAAAATAATGATAATTGTTTCGTCGAAATACTTTGGGGTGTAACATAATTTATTAAACTCGTAGACATATATTATAAAGCTAATATATTTAAATAATGCTACGGTTAAAAAACTAAATTACATTGGCTTTAATTTGACTTTGCATCTCGTTCCCGTGCAGAGATATTGAGTTAAGTATTCCTCGGGCGTCCCCGTCTTCTTCTACCATTCAAACTACTCTTTAAAAATATCTGTTACTAATAAAAACAAATTTAGATTTTTTTTCAGCGATATCGGTGGACTACTTTTTTATTTTTACACATTAAAGATGAAAAAACACACTTTTTTATAAACCAATTTTATTGAATTAATAAATGACAGCCAACCGGTTTTCTCTCAGTGTAATAAATGTATGTGTCTAAATAAAATTAAAATTAGTTGATATAAAAGCTCATTGCTCCTACGCTCTGAGCTCAATTCAATTGAGCCGTCTTTTAATTGAGTCGAGTATTTCAGCCGTAGGAAAATATTGATCTGCTACCGTTGCTTCCGTTTTCAAAATGAGGCATGACCAATCATGGAAGAATGTTAAAATAATAAATATTTTACTATAAATATATGGATGATTAATCTGTCATAAATAATGTATATAAAAAAATTCTCTTCGATTCGTGATCTCACGCAGAATGCTAAAAAATATGTACTTTATGAGAAGTACAATTTTGTTTTGGATTCGACCCTGCCCTGGAGAACTTGCTAGCCACCACTGGATCCATGGAAGTTCCGCAAGTAAATTGGGATCCTCGTTGAAGTAAATCCTTTTGTTTTACGCTATGCGCACGTCCCCTACATGTCTTACTTAGGAACTTGTTACGCCACTGGCGGCAGCCTGGAGAAGGCCATTATCAGTACACTTAGCGGGAGGAGTTCTGGAAATAGACATCCACATATAAAAAAAGATATAACGCATTTTTTTTCCAACAACATCAAATTTACATCATTGCCCAAACAATTATGATCTCCAGTGAACTGCTCGTTTACAATATTTTCAGCATTTTAGATTTTCGAAGATCTGTTTTAAAAAGATAACACATTTAAATCCTGTGTGGGGCCTAAATGTTGAAATGTCTTATACAAATTGCAACATGAGTTTACTTTGGATCAATGAACAAAGATATTCTGTACAGTACAAGTGATTCACCGTCTAACTTGAAGAATGTTTAAGGTGTAATGTGAATGTTTTTAAAATAATAGAATCAAACAGTCCCCATTTGAAGTGTTATTCTTTCATAATATTTTGAATCAGATAACGCCATAAAAGTTGTCAATTTCAACAAAAAATCACGATATAAAATCACTGAAATTTCGCTGGAGAACAAAATTTCATTTACATTTTTATCCCAAATAATGTCAGGAATCACTGGTTGAAGCAAGTCAAGTACGTCCCTAACACCCTGTATGAAATAAATAATAAATTGGGTTAGCTCTGAGGGTAAACATAAAAAAAAGTGGGACATACCTAACACGCAAATTTTATTTTAAAACTCTTTGTAGAAGTTTGAAAATAATGAGAAGTAAGAATTTTGAGTTTCAGGAAATGGAAACTTGTGCATTGTAATAATTATTTCGTGAAAGTGAAAATTTAAAAAAAGATTTGTCACAGTTTTAAGGTTATTTTTTTATTCTATTATTTAAAATAAAATTTGAACCTAAGACCCTAAAATAGGTCATCAGGTTGTTCGTTTGGGTTTGTCAAGTTTTCCGTTTTTTTACAAAATAGCTACTAAAATTAATTATTTTCCGTAATTGTAAAAAGCATTCACTTTGTGGCTCATCATAATTTATAATAAAAACACATAAATTTGTTTTTGACCACGATAGTTTTATTTTCACTCTACCGGTTTCGGAAGATCCCTTCTCCTGTTAAATATTCTCCTGACGAAGGAAGGGATCTTCCGAAACCGGTAGAGTGAAAATAAAACTATCGTGGTCAAAAACAAATTTATGTGTTTTTATTATTAATTATTTTCTTTTTCCGGAAACTGAAATACTTACTTCTCATTGTTATCGAAATGATACAGGTTTTTGCGTACTATCCGTGTCCTGTATTTTTATCGCTGCAAGAAATAGGACGTACCAATAATATATTTCTTTCGCTATTTCTGTACACTTGTACAATACCTGTTTTTAATGGTGATATTTTTGTGTTTTCTTTATTCATAGTAAAAGTTTTTGCAATATTTGCTTTAATCGATAGAACAACGAATTGATGTTTGGTCAGTACGATTACATTGTATTGTACTTACAACTTGACTCCTCTATTGAATTGATATTTGGGCAGTAAGATTACATTGTATTGTACTTAAAACTTGACTCCTCTATTGAATTGATATTTGGGCAGTAAGATTACATTGTATTGTACTTACAACTTGACTCTTCTATTGAATTGATATTTGGGCAGTAAGTTTGCATTGTATTTTATTTACAACTTGAATCTTCTATTGAATTAATGTTTAGGCATTTAGATTGCTTTGTATTTTTATAGCGATTTACGACTTCAATCCTCCATTGGTTTATAAATTCGTAACACTAATATCAATTTTTCGTTTTATTGTTTTGTTTCTTAACAAATTTTACATTTTCTCCTACATCTTCAGTTTACTTGGCCAAATAACTCCACAATTTTATATTTGGATAGGAACTTATAAATTACGCTTCATATATAGTTATAGCATTAAATGTCCAGTTTTTTATCATCTCCATTATTTTCCTCCTGGAATTGTATAAGTCTTTCTTAAAAGCTCGCCGTTGGACCGATGCCATATTTTTTCGGAACCATCTGTAATAGTTGGGCGTTTGTTCAGTGTTTGTTCTGCGTGTTAGTTTCTACGTTTTTATGACCTACTAACGGCTGAATGACCCTGTTTGACCTGACTGTTGTTTTGAGCCAAATACTACCTGCAAGGCTCACTAGGTCGTGTGTGAGAAAATTAAACGATAAATAAGTTCGAGCAAATATTATCTCATGCGTTTTAAGTAAAATGTGTTGTTGGTTAGTAATATATCATAGATTTGATGGAAATAATTTTATTACTGGTTTGTCCCTGTCGATTTAAATTTAAAATAGTTGGCTGGAGACATTTAAAGTAGTTATTATTCAGTAATGCCAAAGGGACTTAACAAATTAAAATCAGCATTCCGTCGTTGTAAAGTTCTTATTTAATTTGAATTCTTATATTTTTTAATACATTAAATTAAATTAAATTTTATTTCTTATTTTTATTACTTACATCGACATAGGTAAAATTTACGCGTATTTTTTACTTTGTCTTACTAGTGATATCCTGTGTAAGCAATAGGTACATTTTTGTTAATTTGGAGGCAGTAAATATTTGACAGATTTAAATCAGGTTGGTATTAGCAATGGGATAAGTTTTAACTGGGAAACATTTAAAACTTTTCACGATAGTAAGACGCATAAAAAATTCATAGCTCAAGATAAAAATAATGTCACGAAGTTAAAAGCTTTGACCACAAAACTTAAATAGAAAAGGCATTTCTCGATACAAATTTCACGATGATAGAATTCACGGTTCGAAATTTTTAATCGGTTTTAAACAACAGGTTTTCGCTTTATATAGTAAATAAAAAACTTAAATTTAACTCATCCTTAAGGCATAATTTTAACATCCAAATTCCTCTATTTTCAACTCAACAAATGCACAACAATTACATTTACAAAGGCATAAGATATTTTAATAGTCTTCCCGAAGAAGTGAAAAAAATACCAGATTTTATTTTATTCAATAAAAGGTCAAATTTATGTTTAAAAAAAATTAAATAAAAAATCACCTTTCAAATATTATAACTTCAATTCATGTTACAACCAAAATTAACGTCGCAATCCTCTTTTAAGTTTATATTTATTGTACTGTATTTATGTTAATTACTGATATAAGAGCTAGCACTCTTCATTGGAGTAGAATTTCAAAAACATATGTTTTTCACTATTACCTATTATTACCTAATTTTATGTACAATGTAACAATGTTATAAGTTAAACAATAAATAAAAAAAAATAAAAAAAAGTTAAAATAGTGAGTTATAATATGTACCCATAACACGTGCATTCACCCTTCCGAAAGCTCCCATCAAACCATTTCCCCTGTACCAACTGTGAATGATTAAATTTATGGCGATGTGTATAGTTACATCCATGGTGTAAGAGTTGGAAGGGGAAATTCTTTAATAAACAAAAACCTCCGTAATTAACTATTATGGGTCGGCATAAGTGTGGTTGCGCTCTTCAGTTCACCTCAGTCGGTTGAGGGAGGAATATGCCCTACAAACTAAGAAATACTTAAGTAGTTAGTTAATTAATTTCATTACACATTGAGTGCAGGAAGGTGATGTTTGGCAGCAGGTTTGGCATTGTAGGTAATGGTGATGTCTATCATAGCAAATCGTCTCCAACGTCAATATTTCCACCAACATTGAACCAAATGTTTGAGAAAATATGAAACGATGGGGGGCAGGGCTCCAATTTAATTTATATTCATAGGTCAATCCTAAATGGTTCGCTGTGTTTGGTGAATTATCAGGGGTGCCCGGGTTCATGGGGTTAGGACTGTCTAGGTGTTGGCGGTGGATGCGTCTGCCGTGGCGGGCGGTTTTGGAGAAACTGGTTGAGGGAGATATTTTCCTCTTCAACAGGACTGTTTCAACCCGTCGCCTTGCACCACAGTGGAAAGGATGAATTCAAACATCCGGTAATCCTGGACAAATGTTAAGTTCAAATATTGACGCGAATAAATTGATTGTTTATTACTAAATAAACAGTACTTTATTTTCTTCGTGAATATTTGTTTGGTTGACAGCGTCACGGGGAGCGAAAGTGGAGAGCCTGCGGAGAGCGGGTGAGGTGGAGAATAAGGCAAGATGAAGGCAGGTGTGAATTGATCGGTCTTATGGGCAGAGTTTTTCTTTTTTGGGGCTCTTGACGAGAAGCATGTTGCCGGTGGAATTTTGTGGATTCATGGAAATTCGTAGTTGGCCTGTGAACCTATTTTGTTTCGTTTGGTTTTCGTCCGCGATGTTGCGTGTCGAATTTTTGTAGCTGGTCGACCGCGTATCGATTGTTGCCAGGAGTCGGGATCTTAAGGAGCATAGTGAAGTTGTTACGCCATTTCATTCACAACACACATTTGCTGTATCACACTAGAGGTCCTAGAAAAGATCTCAAAAGGAGTTAAATTGTTGGGCCGGATCATTCTGATCGGGCAGTTTGCTTTCCCACGCTGGAGTTCCTGAGCAAGAGCCCAGTGGGGCAGAATTTGATGATGGACAGAAAATCCTTTGTCAACGGCCGGAAGATGATGGATGAAACTTTCCTTCGAAACCTGGGACTTCTGGAAGTCCTTCGCAGTTAATGAGAGTTGAAAAACTATCGAATCGGACGTTTAAAAAGAGTGATGTAATTGTCTCTCTCTCTCTTTCTCTCGCTTCCAAAATTATGATTTATGAAACTTTACGCGGCATTAATAATAATCTTAATAATATACTTTTGTTTCTTTATTGCATTGACGAAATTTTTATAATTGGCGATGATTTGCCCTATTGAAGTTTGTTTTGTAAAGTCATTATTTCATATTCTGTATACTACGCTCTCTGCCAATCCCTACTAACTTACGGCATTATAATCTGGGGTGTTTGTGCACAACCTACCATCGAACCTCTTGTAAAAGCCCAAAAAATGGTAATACGTGTCACTCGACTCCTCATAGAGTATAAGGTCTTAAATATACGACAACTCCACCTAAAATTTTCGCTAATACATTTCCTGTTCAAATATAAAAACAAAATCTCTTACAACACAACAACACCACCAGAACAATAACCAACGGTCACTACAATGTACCTTCACTACATACCACGTCAGCTCAAAGGCAATTTTTCTTCCTAGCTCCTAAAATCACAAGTATACTTGTGCTCCTGATGAAATGAACTTGGTTCATGAAACATGTTGAGATTTTGTATCGAAATAAAGTGATGTAAACAATGTTATTTGTGTTTTAATAAAAAAAAAAAACTTTAACTTTATCCCTGAAAACCTAAAAACCATTCCTTTAAAAAACAAATTTCGAAATTGATCATTACACACGGAATACATTACAATTACAATACTCATTCATTCTACACTCTATCAATTTAATCACCTTTCAGACAAAACATAACTTATTATAACACATAATACATAATCATTTAATACATAATAAACACATAATACATAACATAACATAATCCTTATTCCCTAACTTAGCGGTATAGTATGTAAATAAATAATTAGTCTGATCTATTTACTAATAATTTGAGTAATTCTTATAATCTTCTTATAATTCTCTAACTTCTCCATTCTCTTCTTGCAACCCTAACTAGCTCTTCATCATTTTTATTATTTTTATTATTTTTCTTTTTCATATCATAGTAATGTATAGATTCTGTTCAAACTGAAATATTCACCCGCCATAACACAGGGTCATCCCTAGCATGGAGGGTGAAATATCACAAAAACCATATGTACCCTCTAAGTCTTGTATTAATAAAATAAATAATAAAAATAAATCAAAACAGTTTCGGCATGTCCCACGCATCTTGAGATTCATAAGGTTCGTGCTCTCAATTAACGTGACATTTGGCACCTTACCTACAGATATTCTGCGTGAAATTTGACTAACCCTAGATTCCTACCTACTACTCATACCTTTTCCTTCCCAACTCTTTCTCTCCTTTCGTTAAAAAAATCTTCCACAGAGCATTCCCAAAGATCACATAGGTCATGAGGAAAAATATTCCTGTGTAGAGCTGTTATAAAAAAAGGACTTCAATGTTTTTGCTTTCCGTGGCCAATGGAAAGAAAACGTTTTGGCCCTTACACAATGTTTTGATAACATTTGGTCGATGGAAACCCGAATTTTTGAAAATTTTTCCACTTGTCAGTCGTTTGCTGTATTTATTAACTACAAGGTTTTTTCTAGATTGAAATAATTTATTTTATTTTTTGAATAAATTAATGAGTAAAACCTCAAATTGTAATATTTAATTATTGAAGACAACACAGCGATTCTTAATCAAAAATTTGAAAGTAGTATTTAGCGCAAGCGATTCTGAACTTATTCTCTATAAAGTCCTTTGTACATACGGGTTAAAATCGCTTAAAAAAATTTCATCGAATTATGAATGAAGGACTCAGTCGACAGTATGTATCTGGTTTATTTAGAAGTTCTACCCCATCATAAAATGCCACGTGTTATTATTTACTGATAGCCTAAAAGAGCTCTTTAAGCAAGGAAAAGCAGCTCTACACGTACACACTCATTTACATATAATAATATATTAAACATCATGAATAACTTTCAAATAACAGTATATATGTTGTTCAGTGTGTAACTGAATTAGACGTTTAAATAAATAAAAGAAATCTACATGTGCTGAAACATACATAAAACGTACATGTATTCCATTGTGTTATGTTACATAAAAAAACTCCAGCTTTATTTATCGAATAAAGCCTGAAAATGGAGCTTTACGTAGACGAAAAACAAACTTTCCGTTTTAACAATGAGTGATTTGTCCTCAAGGCTGTATAGCACAAATAAACGATGCCCTGCTAGGATTCCATTCAAATGGATATTACAGCAATTCTAGGCAGCGCTGGGAAGGTTTAAAAAGATCAAAGTTTGAGCTATTCTTCTCAAATGCGGCCTCGGGGTGTGTTTCGGAAAACAGGCTAAAGTGTTTATTGTGTTTTTCTTCGGTTGTGAACGGAGTACGTGTCGAATGAAGAAAGGCAGAAAAAACACTCTGTTTGGGCGCCGAAGAGAAGTGTATTGTGCGTGTGTCTATGTACCGAATTACCCTAAATTTTTCCTTATTAAGTCAATAATTTTCAAGCAATTATACACATTTTCTATTGATTACCTACACAATTTGATTAGTCTTTTTCGGATCTAGGAGTATAGAGAAGTGAAAAACCTGCAATTCAATCACATAACGGAAGAGATAAACCGATACAGGCTTAGTCCTAGTGAAGTTGATTTTTATGAGAAAAAAAAGTGTTTTATGTATAAAGATAGATGCAATAAATAAATAATAGAAAAAAATCATGGACGTGTCTGTGTGTCGTGGTAAACTCAAAATACCTTAAAGCTAAAATATTTATGTATATATAGCTCCAATGTTGGTTGAAATGCACATCTCCAAAACCTACCACCACAATTGTCATATTAAAATACATCGTAAATCCTACGGGCAATATTTTTACGAGTACATATGTTGTATCTCGTTAACCATATAATTTATCCTGAGCCAATCGAGTAAAATCATTAATCAAGACCATAATAAAATATTGTATTTAGTCAGATGCAGATACTTCAACATGGAACTAAGAGCATATATTTATCCCAAAATATAATTTTGGAATGCATGCAACCTATGAAATAACGATGTTTTAATCGATGTCGAATACTTTCCAGAGCTGATGAACCTTTTATTTGGTTTGTCTGAGCCCGAAGACCCAAGAGTCAAAGGTTTTATTTACATTTGTGACAGCAGTTTTCTGAAAGATCTATACCTACAGATCACAATAAATTTAGGGATATCTTTTTAGTATTTGAGATTATCATGTTATTGCATAATGTACGTAAGTATTTAAAAAAAACAATGACCACACTGTATGCATTTCCCTTCAACATATATATGTTCCTGCATTCCTCCACCCAATTAACTGTCCCTGTTACACACAGTGACCCTGACAGTGTGGATTATCTATACATATACCCACATCAGTGGCATTGCAACAATTTATTATTAATTTATTTATTTGAGGAACATAAACAGTCTTAGTAATACAATATACATAAGAGAATAACAAAAAAACAGACCAATTATTAATGTTCACAGATATATATTCAAAAACATAAAACTAACCTGTAAACGATAAACCTATAATATGCCTACCATAAACAGCAATAAATAAAAGTGTTTATAACTATAATTAAATAGACTTGGGTTGGAACGGGAAAGGGGAGGAGAGGGATAAGGAAAAGTTGCCACGCAAGTAATATTAAAATATTAGGTACAATCAATTTAACAGTCGTGAATATGAGTTAGAATGTGATACAATCAAATTCTGTAGTGATAGTAACTAGCAGTGAATATGTCAGCACGAGTGTCTATATTTGAAAATTTATTATAAATTACCAGTCCGTTAAAAAAACCTCTGATGTGTATTCAGTGCGCAAAAACGGTACGGATTTGTACATAGTAAACCATATTTACTCACCCTGTAGTAACAAACATCGTAGCTTAATTAATGAGTAGGTAATAGGCACTCTACAAAATGGTGTAATAATTACTCATTCATAACCACCAAACAAATATGCAAACAAAGGGAAAGACGCGTTGACGAGGAATGGAAATTCACCAACTAATATTAATGGAATAAACACAAAGTTTACATTGTGTTTCACAGACGATTATACAAAAAATATTTCTAATCTACGAGTACTATTTGGTACAAATATTTATTAAATATTTGAATCTGAATCATCGCCTATTCTAATGAACAGTGTTCATTAAAATTAAAAATATCATTATTCAGATTAACATATTTCAATGATTTAGATTTGTCATATTGCAAACTAAAGAAATACACATTACAGATAGAGAATAATTATTAAAATTAAATAATTATGGATCTAATTTATCGCTATTATGATTTAATTTATTTATTTCTTGGCTAATTTCTATAGCGCCGCTTTTGTGAGATATCACCTCAGGGGCGCTTTACAGTTGATGCAGGTATTACAAAAAATATAAATAATTCAAAAAGGATGTGAAGTTAAGTTTAGTAAAATGAAGTACAGGAACAGGTGACACGAGGATAAAAGATGGAGACTTATGAGTTTCAGTTTTTATTATTTAAAAGTAAATTGAACATGAATAATTTCAGGCTGGAATATTTTACAACACACACACAAATCCAGCGAAAACTGAAATAAGTATATTTAATGAAAAAAATGGATTTAATTTTTTTATTTCCAACGCCATTATATTAATAAAAATATAAATAGTTAATAATTAATATTAACCATTAATATTTTCCGATATTTATTCGGAAATCAATAACATTCGCAAACAAAATTAAAATTGTAAAACCGTTCGTTTTATTGAAAGTTCCGGAAATGGTAACAAGAACAGCAAGTTATTCACAAATGAGTTATTATTTTTACTAGTCATGCAATGTCGTTCTTGTAATGTCGGCGGCATGGTATTATTAAATTAGTATGAGCTGCCGATTATGAGGTTTTTTTATCCTGGATGATAGAGGAGTGGTTTGTGACACAACCACAGAATCGTTTTTGTCTGGCTTGTGTACTCAGCCAGGCCCCGCTACTTTTGCCTGCCGGAGGAATCCCGCCGGCCCACTGAGCAGGCGCTCGCGCCCCCCAACTGCCTTTCTCAAGGCAACACTTCTTCACGCAAAGTATTACTCAACATAAAAATCCACGCTGGCCCCTACAAACCGCCCGCAAGCACCCGAGACGTGCTCTCTTTTTAAGAGGAGACACAGACTTCCGCATGTCAAGATGTTCCCGACGAGGATGCTACCTGAAGACCACGAGGACTCCCCGGTCGTGGTACCGCCCGGCGCTCATCAAATCGCGCTGCGTAAGAAGACCGGGACCGTGCGCTATACGGTCCCCGCACCACAGCCCCGCCCCGAGGACCCGGAGACCATCCACCACCACGGCTTCCACGACGCCCGACGCCACCGAGATGACGGAGCCCGCAGCAGGCCCCTCTTGGGCAGCAGGACCCAGTCCTGCCCCCACGCGCCCCCCGATAGGCCCAGCGTCGGCATACGTGGCGCCCCCGAGACCGCAGCAGCCGATGGAGACGGCTGCCCCCCAGGATGGAGGTTGGATGAGGCCGTCCAACCCCGTGAAGAGGCCCATGTCCCCACGGGGACCACAACCGCTCCAGTGTGGCAACCGATTTGATGAGTTGCCCGAGGTAAGCGAAGGCGCCGGCGCGCCGCGTATAAAGCGTGCCAATACTAATAATAATTTCTCTCCCGCAGGTACCGGCAGGAGAGACCGCGTTCCTCCGGTCGTGATGACCCTGGGGAACATGACACACGCGCAGATCACAGCTGCGGTGCAAGGACATCTGGGGGCTGGTAAGCATTTTACTTTCAGGTATAACAGGGGCGGCACGGCCAACATCTTCGTGCGCACGATGGAGGACCATCGCGCCCTCACCAATAGACTGCGGGCGGAGGCTCGCGGCTTCCACACATTCACGGCCGAAGCAGAAAAGATGAAAAAGGCCGTCATCAAGGGCCTGCCGCTCGTAGAAGTGGAAGATATCAAGGCAGACCTGGAATCGCAGGGATTCCCAGCAGTGAAGGTGGTCAAGATGACCGCCTCAATAGAATATCCCATATACTTAGCGCACTTCAATAAGGAAGTCAACATGGGACAGCTGCGCGCGGCCGTCAAATACCTGTGCCACTGCCGAATTCGACTCCAGAAGCACAGGAGCAACCACCTTCAGCACGGCACTCAGTGCTACAGATGTCAAGACTTCGGGCATGGGTCCCGAAACTGCTCGCACACAGCAAGGTGCGTAAAATGCTTACTGGAGCACGCTTCGGCAGAATGCCCCAAGAAGACAAGAGATGAGCCCGCCGCATGCTGCAACTGCTCAGGCCCGCATCCCGCCAACTACAGAGGCTGCCCCAAGCGGGTAGCATACGTCGCCTCAATACAGCAGCGACCTGCCAGAAGGGCCCAACGACCGCCGGCAGAACAGAACCCGAGCAGGCCACCTCCTCAGCCGAGGACGGATGGACGCACATGGGCCAACGTAGCCGGAGGCACCGCCCCCGCCCAAGAGCAGCGCGAGACCGCGCCGCCCCCACAACCACGCCCACAGCAGGAGCCCGTGCGCGCGCCCACCTCTTCAGATGACAACCTGGACCTGATGGCCCTGCTCCAAGGCCTCCTGAGGATGCGATCACAGCTCGCCCGCTGCGCAACAAGAGCAGACAAGCTCGTCATCCTGATTGAGCTCCTAGACACCCTCGATGCCTAATACCGAGACGGTGAAAGTCCTCGTATGGAACGCATTTAGCGTGCGCAACAAGACAGACGAACTGCTCGCTTTGGCAAACGAATTACACACCGACATTATTCTCCTATCAGAATCTCACTTGAATCCAAGCGTACCGCTGAGAGTGCAAGGTTTCGAGATTTATCGTGACGATCGACAAGGAAGATCAGGCGGAGGAACCGCAATATTCGTTCGGCAATCTATGACGTCCACAAGAATACCTACTCCGAAGTTGAAGCACGCTGAAGCCACGATTATCGAAGTCACCATAGAGGGTAGAGCGCATACCATCATCTCCGTATACTGCACCCAAAGTAACCTAGTGAGAGAAGATCTCAATAAATTGCTCAATCTGGGACCAATTGTTGTGATGGGAGGCGATTTGAACGCCAAACACAACTACTGGAATAACTACAGAGGAAATGCGAACGGAAATACGCTCTTTACACACATGCAGACAAATATCTATTCGATAATGGCGCCCGACAGACCTACGTACTACTCGCGACTATCTAGATATCCGAGTACATTGGATATAGTACTCGAGAAAAATGTTAAGACAATATCTCCACTGCGCACATTAGACGAACTGTCTTCGGACCACCTGCCCGTGAGCTTTACTATAGGCGGCACAACTTCAAGGACCCCCAGAAAACAGCGCAATTACAAGGATGCGAACTGGGAAGGATTCAAAAAAGAAGTCAACGAACGAATTCATCTCACTTCGGGAACTCTGCGCACGCCACAAGAAATCGACGCAGCTACAAGCACTCTCACAGAGATTCTTCAAACAGCACAAGATACACACATTCCTCTCAAAGAAATACACCCATACACGATCAAGCTTCCCGAGTACGTTCTATCGCTCATCAAGGAGAAAAATCGCCTGCGACGCATGTTTCACCGCACACGCGACGAATATTTCAAGACAGCGTATAACTGCCTGCAGAGGGAAATCAAGACCGAAATCGCAGAACTCAAGCGCGAACTTTGGGACAAAAAAGTCGCATCAATCACGCCGAAGGATAATTCCCTATGGAAAATGGCAAGCGCGCTGCGACATAAAGACTTCACAATCCCCCCGCTACAGAAATTGAACGGCCCCGGGACGGCGCTTTCGCTACAAGAAAAAGCTGAAACACTCGCCGACGGATTCGAGAGAGCCTACGCCGCTACAGACGGCCTTTCCGACCCGGCTACGGACCGGATCGTAGCTGACTCTCTACGAGACTTGAGGGAAGCGGAGCAGACAAACGCTGAAGATATTCACTTTGCTACGCCAAGCGAGATTGCTGTCACAATCAGGCGATTGAGAACAAACAAGGCGCCGGGAAGCGATCAAATTCATAACATTTTACTCAAACATCTCCCTCAAAAAGCCATCATCTACACAACAAAATTGTTCAATGCCTGCCTCATGACCGGACATTTCCCCCAGATTTGGAAATCGGCGACCGTGCTGCCTTTCGCAAAGCCGAATAAAGATAGAACGCAGCCGACAAGTTACCGGCCGATTAGCCTATTATCTACGCTGAGCAAGGTATTTGAACAAATTATACTCAACAGGCTTGTACCACACCACGACGACAACAAAACGTTGCCAGACGAGCAGTTCGGCTTCAGAAAGAGGCACTCCACGACCCATCAACTCACCAGAGTAGCGGAATACATCGCAAGAAAATTTAACGAACATCGCTTCACCGCCGCTGCGCTCATCGACCTAGAGAAGGCATTCGACACCGTATGGATAGACGGGCTCGTGCATAAACTGCACCGCACTAACACGCCCATATACCTAACGAGACTGATACAGGAATACCTAAAGAATAGATCGTTCAGAGTGTTCATAAGGAACGTGCTATCTTCAATGCGTGAGATTCCAAAAGGCGTGCCGCAAGGAAGTTTACTTGGACCATTTCTCTTCATTCTGTTTACCTTCGACATCCCCCGAGACGAGAGATGCAATCTGTCTATCTACGCAGATGACGTCAAACTATACGTTTCCTCGCTGAAAGCGAATATGGCCGCTATTTACCTACAGAGGGCGCTCGACGCGCTCGTAGAATACTACAAAAAATGGCGCCTGAAACTGAACGAGGCGAAAACTGAAGCCATCATGTTCACGAGAAAACGTGTAAACAGAACACCTGACTTTAACATCGAAATGGGAGGACACAGCATAGAATGGAAAGATGAAGTGACATATCTGGGCCTGACCATGGACTCCCGCCTCAACTGGAAATCTCACCAAGCGAAGATGCACACGCGCACGCGACAAGCGATCGGCATGATGAAGCCAATTTTCAATAGACGGAGTCCGCTACTTCCCAAAACCAAACTCCTCGTCTACTACTCGCTCATTCGTCCAGTACTCTCGTATGCGATTCCCGTATGGAGCAGCATCTCACACTCAGACCACAAGAATCTACAGACACTTCAAAATCTCTGCATTAAAATCACATACAACACGAGACTCAGAACAAACTTGAAGAGATTACACGAACGAGAACAAATTCCAACTCTATACGAATTCACACACAGACTGACTGAGCGCTTTTACAAATCACTCACACTTAGTAAAAATCAACTAATACGAGACATAGGACAATACAATGCTCCGAGCGACCTGACATTCAGATACACACATAGACTACCAAAACACATCCTCATGGACCATGACCACATATGGCACATACCAGAACTAGACGCGGACGAATAGCGAGCAGTAGGTATTTCCTAAACTCCCGACCTTCTTCCCAAATATATAATGTTTATATATCTATTTATATATTTATATAATATTTTATAATTTGTATGTATATGTATGTTTATTTTCTATCTTCCCATAAGTATATATTAACATAAAAACAGACACACACACACACATCTCAAAAAATGCAGGACATCATATACCGATGTTACTGAAGGCCGCAAACGTTTCAAGTTGACGTTCGGCCGCTCCTTCCTGGGTAAGGTTTTCTGCGATTTTCCTTACTCCCAACGGCAAATGCGGAAGGACTCCAACAAAAGGGCGCAGCCAAAATTTCCTCCCCATTCCCAACACAACACAAACAGACACGTATGTAGTATATGGCCGCTGTAGGTCGCCGCTGGTGCTGATGCTGGATGATGATACATGCAATTTTAGTAGGGTTTTTAGGTAACAAATTTTTTCCCTACCGAGAAAATACAAGGCCTCTAAGTCTATAAAAGCCAGGTAATATTTGAATAAACCCATATGAGGTAAAAATTGTGAGGCGCATATGACGCCGTTCTATTTGTATAAAGAACATTAACTTTAAATTCAGTAAATTTAAATGATTCACCACTTCATGGAATATAAGAATCTAGAAAATGAATGAAAATTTTTTTATCCTGTATGAGGTTTTTTATCCAGTTAAAAATTTTTCCTCATAAAACTTATTAATGTAACATAAATTCAGTCAATTAAATACAACCATCAGATGGTGATAGTAATAAGGCTAATCAGCCGCAGTACTAGTTAGAAACATGAAGGGTATTGTTATAAGCCCTAGCTAGTTAGGGGATTACGAAAGAATCCATAAAATCAAAAAAAAAGTTTTTTTATCCAGTTAAGAATTTTTCCTCATAAAACTTATTAATGTAACACAAATTCAGTCAATTAAATACAACCATCAGATGGTGATAGTAATAAGGCTAATCAGCCGCAGTACTAGTTAGTTAGAAACATGAAGGGTATTGTTATAAGCCCTAGCTAGTTAGAGGATTACGAAAAAATCCATAAAATCAAAAAAAAAAAAATCAAATTTCACGAGATATATGATTGATTGAAAAGGATCGAGGGAGAGAGGTCGCGTAGTTTGTGGATTTTGCGCAGTTTGTGGATTTTTTGTGGCTTGTAACATAGCCACAAAACTGTTTCCGTCTGGCTTGTGTTCACACAGCCAGGCCCCAACACCTTACAGCCTGCCGGAGAAATCCAGCAGGCCTGGAGCAGGCGCACGCGTCCCAACTGCCCTTTTCAAGGCAATCTTCGCAAATCACTTACGTCGCCCCAACTGCCTTTTTCAAGGCATTCCGCAAAATTCTCAAATAATATTAATTTTTCTCGTTTCAGAATAAACCAACTCAAAAATGCCTTACCACCGCACACCAAGAGGAACAGCGACATTCAAGCGCAACAAGCCCCAGCCAATGGCATTCCCGGAGGGAGCCACTGGCTGGAGAATAAACCCAGACACACATGAGCCAGAGTTCAAGTTTGCTCCTTGCAGACCAGCTCCGGCTCGGCAACCGGATCACCAAGCCACATCACCCGTGGAAGAGGAATGGACGAGGGCTACGGCTTCAAAGCGCCCCCATTCCCCCCCAAAGCCCATTTTTCGTGTGGTTCACGAAAATAAATACGAACCCTTACATCAAGTAAGAGAACCAGCCCAGGAAATCTCGTCGCCACCGACGAACAAACGCCCGACGCCACCAGGACCAGTGGCGTCCACAAGCCGAGACCAGGCGCCCACCAGCCAAAGACCTATGACTACAACGACTCTTGGGAAGAGTACACGAGTCCCGCCCGTAATCATGACCATAGGGTCAATGACGCACGGCGACATTACGAAAGAAGTGCAGAGGCACATTGGAAATGCCAACTTCAACTTCCGGTATGCCAAAGGAGGCAAAATCAGCGTTGTGGTGAGCTCAGTAGAAGCCCACAAAAAACTGACAGCAGCCCTACGTGGAAAAGCGAAGCCTTTCCACACCTTCACCACAGAAGCGGATAAATTAAAGAAGACCGTCATCAGGGGACTCCCGAAATTGTCACCAGATGAGATAATGGAAGACCTTGAGAATCAAAGCTTCCCGGCAAGGACTGTGGTCAGAGATGACCACCCCGGGAACAGAATACCCGCTTTACCTGGCACACTTTGGCCAGGAAACAAACATGGGACACCTGAGAGCCGCAGTGGTCTACCTGTGCCACTGCAGGATTACAATGAGGAAGTATCGAAGCAATCATCTCCAACACGGAACACAGTGCCACAGGTGCCAAAATTTCGGACATGGATCCAGAAATTGCGCACACGTTGCCCGCTGCGTCAAATGCGAAGGAAGTCACGCCACACCGGAGTGCCCCAAAACAAATCGAGAAGAGCCGGCCGTCTGCTGCAATTGCGGCGGAGCCTATCCTGCAAACTATGGCAAATGCCCCAACAGGGTGGCATACGTAGCTGCTCTCCAGCGCAGACAGGAGCAATCCAACGCCCAGAGGCGCAAAGAGGCAGAGCCCCGGGCACAGAGACCCGCGGCCCGAGTAAACGGCCAGTCCTGGGCGGACGTAGCGGGCCGAAGCAACCACCAGCAACAGGCTCCTGAACAACAGGAATCACGAAGAGCCACACCGGAACAACGTCAAGCGTCAAACACCGGATCCTCTGATGACGAGGACATAATGATCCTACTGCTACTAAGGCCTCATCAGGGTACGCGAAAGACTGGCCTCCTGCTCATCCAAAACAGAGAAACTGATCATCCTAATGGAGCTTCTTAAGGAGATCTCACCGTGAAGCTCCATGAGAAAAATGACAGCGATGGCGAAGATATAGTATCCTTTTTTAATACAACAAAATGTGTTTTTTCTCCCACAGGAATTCTCTCACAAACTTTTTTGCAGGACCACCGAAGCGAAAAGGACGCAGCCAAATTATGAAAAAATGAAATACTTAAATTCAGTAAATCACAAAGTAAAACTGCGTAAAAAGTTCAGAACTTATTTTTTTCCTTTTTCTTGTCATTTGTATGAGGTTTTTTATCCAGTTAAGAATTTTTCCTCATAAAACTTATTAATGTAACATAGTCAATTAAATACAACCATCAGATGGTGATAGTAATAAGGCTAATCAGCCGCAGTACTAGTTAGTTAGAAAGATGAAGGGTATTGTTATAAGCCCTAGCTAGTTAGAGGATTACGAAAGAATCCATAAAATCAAACAAAAAAAAATCAAATTTCACACAAACCTATTCTCGAGTCAACAATTAGAAGTTTCTCTTAATTGCCATGGATTTTTTCAATGCTTTGCTCAGCCAAGTGGAAGCTGCTCGAGTGTCTTCGATAAATTTGGACCCGATTGCAAAACTGCCGTTTAAGTTGGCAGCGAAAATATTCCGACTGTTGAACGATAGTTCTTTGTCGGCAGCATCCAATGTAGACGAATCTTGGACGAAAGTCATTAAATTCGACCGGGTTCTTAGAACTAGGCTGCGTAGACTGAGTTCTTCTAGGCATTTTTGTCCTCGAAGCTTTAGGCGGTTTATCAGAATTGAGAATTCGAAATCTGTCCTGCCTGTTACCAGTGCATCAAAGTGTGCAAGAAGATCCGATGTCTTGGATTTATGTCGACCATTGAAGCGTGTAAGGCTTGACGGTCACATTACCTTAAAATAAATAACTTTTCTTATTGCAATTTCCCTAACGTTCAATAAAACGAATGGTTTTAAAATTTTAATTTTTTATGCGTATAAAAATTAAACGGATTGGTTCGAAAAAATATATATATCTTGAAACAAAATATTATTGGAAAAAACCCGAAGACCAATTGTTTTAAATAGGTAATGAGATGGGAAATGTATGAAAAATTAGTTAAAGCCAGAAAGTGTAAAGTCATGGTGTTTTAAAAAGAGAGTAAGAAAACACCGTGCAAAATAGTTGTGAATAATGAATAGGAAGGCTGACAGAGATATTAAAAGAAGGGTTAATGCAGGTAACTCCGCTAATGGAGGGTTTAACGCGGTTGGTGCTAAACAACATGTCCAAAGAATCGAAGCAAGCATTTCACAATATGAGTGCTGGTACCTACCCTGATGTATGGCAGTGAAGCATGCAACTGGCAGTGGAAGGATGAAAGTAGACTGAATGATGTAGAAATGGGTTCCATGAGGCGTATGTGATAAAACCATGTATGATCATGTAAGAAATGTGGAGAACCGCAAATAATGTATGGCTGATGTAAGTGTAATGAGTAATATTAAGAAAAAAACGCCTAGATGGTTTGGGCATGTAGAGCAAATGAACGAAGAAAGGAGTGTAAGGAGAATATATGACGCAAATGTGAATGGTAGAAGAAGTAGGGGACCACCGAGGGAGACACGACACGATCAAGTGAATCAGATAACAGTACAAGGTAAAACATGGGAAGATACAATAAGTAAAGCCAACAAATGCATTGCAATAGTCAATAATTGGCTAGATAGAAATCTTCTTAGTCTAAATTATGAGAAAACCGTTTTTATTACCTTCTATAATTCCCAAAAGGCATCCCCTAAAAATAATCCTAACCTGAAGTTCCATAATGTTAATTGTAACCCTGAGACATACTCAAACTGCGAAGATGTAAAATTAGGAAATTATATCAAATACCTAGGTGTAACTATTGACTGTCAACTCAAATGGACTTATCACATAAAAAAAAACTGCCAATAAACTGAGGCACCTAATTAACATATTCAAACGCATGAGCAATATCGTTAACATAAGAACTATGAGGCTCGTTTATGATGCATTGGTACTTTCATCCATTTCCTACGGAATAATCGCCTGGGGAGGAACATTCAATAACCATGTGAAACCTCTAGAAATTATTCAGAAGTCTATCATTAAGATAATGCACCAGAAGACCAAGACATATCCCACCGATAAATTGTTTAAGGAAACTGACATTATGGAACTAAGGCAGATCTACTGTGTCCAATGTCTTAAATTTGTATACACTCGTCCTTATAATTTCTGTAAAAATCCAAATCGTTCTAGCCAGAGACACAACATATGCATGTACACAGTGCCTCACTGCAAAACTAGGCTAGCCCAAAGACACATTAACTATATTGGCCCAAAATTGTTTAATTCCTTGCCGAGTTCCATCAAGATGTGCCAAAACCTAAACTCGTATAAAATAAATGTCAAAAGCTGGGTAAAAAAGTATCGGAAGTGAGAAAATTTTTTCTATAAGTTATACGAATATGATACCTATATATGATAATATGTTACCATCTAAATTTAAAAAAAAAAAAAAAAGTTTAACTTCTTTCAAACTGTTTTTTTTTATTAAAATAACTAAATGTACTATGTGATTTATTTATTTTTTCTTTATTCATATCTCTTTTTTCATTTAAACCATAGATAATATAACCACCACTGTTTTGATTTTCACCTTATAATGCCCACGCACAGGCTTCGCCTTTGTGGGATTTTTTTGTTACTCTTTATATTTTGTATAGTTATATATATACCTGTATGTATCAAAAAAATTGACAATAAATAAAAAAAAAAAAAAAAATACTTGAGTCGGGTCATGTCAAGTGTCAGAATAATAGAAGAGTATGTATGAGACGATGTTTGAATGTGAATGAGGCTAGGAGTGTGTTCCAATACCATGTTGTTTGATGGTCCGTCCTCTCTGCTTACCCCTGCAGTGAAACGGCGTGATGGTTAGTTAGTTGGTTAGTTTTTAGAAAGGAAATGAAAATACACTTTTGTAAACATCATGAAATGTTCTTTTATGTGATTGTTTTGAATTGGTGACTAATTATTTTTTATAAGCTGACGTGTTCCTAGCGTTGCTCGGGGTCATTATTGGTTTGAAGTCAAAGTTTTGAGATTGGGTGCATTTTTAAGATGGCAATAATACTATCGCAAAGATTTGAAAATGTTTTCTTTCGAAATGCCATGTCTTCCTTGGATGTCCTCGATCACTTCTACAATTTAATTTCACGTAATAAATCCTTCTAACATCCCTTTCTTGATTCACCACATACTTCTCATTTTGTCACATACAAGTATGTGATTTATTTGGCCGTGCCAGTCTTTCTCGGACGTCGCAAACTTCTTCTACACTTCATACTTTCGCATTACCCCTCTTACTCGGTTGGTCACGTTGTAGCGGTAGGAACTGTCCGCTCACATAAGAAGAATTCTAGACACACGTTCGCATAGAATTTCGGCCGCCGCTCGTTGACTTCAAGTAGCCGAGCGTGGAATTCCAGAGAAGCCGTCAGTTGGTTTTCGTGGCAGGTGGCGAGAGGACATCGGGATCGGGCTGCTTGAATGTCGGAGATTAATACGCACACGTGAGAAAAATTTGATTAATCCACATGAATTAGACACATCTCTTAGATATCACCATGCATATAAATTCGTTTAGATGAGTTTTCTAGACTGGCGCTCAGTGGTGATGTCTTATTTCTTAGCTTCATAGTTAATATAATCATACAAGTTAAACATCGTGGCCGAATTCAATTTACGTTGGCTGTCTAGTAGTCAACCACCCCTGATAATTTAAATATAAGTATTGCTCTTGTATTCAAGTTATATCTCAAATATACCCCATGTTGTTTATCACAATTAATATTGCTGTATTCATTTCATTCCCTTTATTGCTGCAAGCTAAAGTAGAGCAAATCGGAGATACGGTAAGTTTCATTAATACGTGGTAATACACGCTACAACGTATGCCTCATTTAACCACAAATAATAACTCGATTCATGTCTTCCTCAGGCGTCCCCAAATTTTTCTTCCGTTCATATCATGTAGTGTTATGAAATCTACGTTGTTACTGTTAAAAAACTACATTACATAGACTTTGAGTCGACTCCCTGTCCCATTCCCTGTGTGCAGAGATAATGCCAATAACCAAAAACTGAAGGATTCCGACATATTTTTTGATACATATAGTACTTTTGGTAGGAAATTGAAGTCTGTTTTCCTATAAAAAAAAAGAAAATATGTACTTACTTCATTTACTATACTCTAAGTACTTTTTATGAAATATGATTTAAGATTTTCACGGCCAAAAGTATTTTTGTTATTTGTTTTTGGGGTGTTATGCCGTGTTGCGCTAACTTTTTCTTTAGCCAACGTTTCGGACAGCATTGCAGTGTCCATCATCAGGGCAGATGTGTTATTTTATAACCTGCTGATGGACATTACAATGCTGTCCGAAACGTTGGCTAAAGAAGGAGTTAGCGCAACACGGCATAACACCCCAAAAACAAATAACAAAAATAATTTTTTATGAATTATCTCTAAACTTGTATAAATAATGTTTGTACACTTTTATTTGACATTGAGCATTATCTATAAACAAAATAATTTTCTTTTATACTTTTTCCTTATTTTCATGTAAAAAAATATTTAAAATTGTTATCTACCAGTCAATCTGTGAGAAATAGTTAGGATGCAGGCGAATTCTCAACTTATTGTTTTACAAAATTATCTTTTAATTACTGTCTGTATCTGTGTTTTCTCCTTAAATAAATAAATAAATGCGTTAAAGCTTCTTTGGGCGTCCTCGACTTTTGTGCATTTCACTTCTGTATACCACGTTGTTACTTTTAAAGAACTACATTTTTTTGAATTTTATATATGTCACATTTTAGTGCAAAGATAATGCGTTAAGTTTTCCTCAAGCGTTCCCGACATTTTCTACAATTTAAACCACTCTATCTGAACACTCCTGGCACTAAGAAGAACAAACTGAAATTTTCAGCGAATCGGTTCACTAATTTTTGAGAGCACAAGGTACAAACAAAGAAACCTTCATATATATATATTGATGAGGATAAGGATAAATTAATTGCACAATATTTTATTGATAAAACAACTTCCTCAAAATCGCATTTGCTTTCTTTTGATAATTTTCATTATATTTCTAATAGGACACAAACAGAACACAATTACACAAATATATTTGCTTTAGGAATGTGAGTTATATAAATAGAGTTATTCAATTGTAGTAAAATATCATATTTGAATTAAACATTTCCAGTCAAGTAGGGTATCTAAGCAAAAAAGAAAATATTGTTTTAAAACCATGTTAATACTGACTATTTTAATCTCATACCATTAAAACCTTCTGCTACGTACAATCCAGACAATTAAATACATCCGCTACCTTTGCGAATGTATTAAAATTTATTTTCTCTCATCATAGCATTTAGAATAATATGGAATATGAATGTATAAAATATTGAATAACTACGAATTATTATTTTTAGGAATCGAAAGGTTTGTAATAAGGAATTTAAACAAATTTCTGTCTTTGGAATTATTTAACAATTTGGAAAATTATTGTTAATGACACTTACTAATTACATTTTTACACTCCCATTTTAATATTGGTGTGGTAAAGCCGGCCTTGAGCCTTATTTAATACCATTTTAACCAAACAAACGCCATGGTAACAAGTCAAGTTTTTAACTGTTCTGACCATACGCACCGCGTAATATTTACACTTTTATAAGTAGAGGGGTAATCACATAATTCATAAAAGTGTTATGCATGCCTTTACTAACCCTAGTAAGAAAAGCGACATCATAAATTTACTTAAGCTTTATGGCTTTACCGACTAGATCGGAATAGCCAGTACTTTCTCTTACTCAAAGCCTTCAACTCCCAACTGCGTTCGGCCCTTAAAGGTTCTCCTAATCGGGAATGCCATAGTGTAACTGATTTCTGACAGTTGTGCATTATTTACTACCAAAAATACAAGAATTAATTTGCTTCTTGTCAGATAAACACATATATAATTTTGCAGGTGTAGAAGGAGGAGTTTGTATATAAAATCATCTATACAAAATATCCACTAGCGACTGTAAAGTTGTTGTTAGCTTTCTTCATTGTTGTAACGAATGAGAGTATAAAAGAAAACTGAGTGATGTTAGTCCGGTGGGCATCAGATATCCCGGCAATCAATTTCAATAAAACGCAATTATTTGTTCCGGAGAAAAACAGTCTGAAAGAAAAAGCAAACGGGAAAATGAAATGAGGAATGGATAAGATATATTACAGTGGCGGGCAGCGTTCACAGTCTGCCACTAATTGGAGATAGGTAGGAACTAAAATTAAGAGAAACAAGTTCACAGTAATTTTTATTTAATATTAAGAAGCGTAGTCGAAAATTATTTGTTTAATATGTAGTAAAAATGTAAATGAAAATGTCATGATAAATTCTTGAAGAAACTCACCGTTTCTAAATCTCCCAAAGCGAGATTTCCGTCATGGTATACGGAGAAAAATGAGTATTGCTAATTTAATAAAAATCTCTTCACATTATTTCAATCAGGTTGAAAACGGGATTGCAGGCCGTTTCGTGATAAACTTTTAGTAAATTCCTAATATCTTGGAACATGTGTTCATTCACCTGCATTTGCCTTGATGATATATAATTACAAAATGCGAAAATATAAGCATTTTCATGAACACGTGTTCCGACATCGTGATTATATATTCGTATTTTACCCAAAGGTTTTTCAGAAAAATTCCGTTTTTAACCGGATTACTAATAATTTTAAGAGATTTTTAAAAATCAAAAACTCATTACTCTCCGTGTAGGCATTTAGTTAGCGCAAGATTTGGAGATAAGAAGACGATATTTGATTAAATTTAACCATACTAAAATTCCATTTATGTAAATACTGATTATTTGAATTGTAGCTTTTTCAATAGATGTAATGAAAAAAATAATAACATTCATAAAAAACTTATGGTTATGCCTTCTATTTTGTTCAAATGAACATTGGAGGGGACCCACCCTTTCCCGACGGCTGTGTGAGGAAACTGATTGTTTAACCTCCTTAGCCGCACACGTCAGGACTCTAATTTTTTTTTTTGTAAAAAGAAGCTACATTTATTTTAAAACGAATCTAGACCCTCCAATGTCCCTGCATGCATGATTGTTAGTACGAAATAATGTATGCATACTTACATTAATAGTTCAAATGAACACATAATTGTAATCGTGTATAGCGTAACTAACTAACTACTAACCCTCACGCCATTTACCCACAGGGGAAGGCAGAGAGGATGGACAGCCAATCAACTCGGTCTTGGCACACACTCCTTGCCTCATTTACATTCATACATCGTCTCATATATAATATTTTAGTATTCTGATTTTTGACATGGTTCGACTCAAGTATCTGATCCCCACGACTTCTACCATTCATATTTGCGTCATATATTCTCATCACACTTCTTTCTTCATTTATTCGCTATACATGCCCAAACGATCCAGGCGTCCCTTTCTTAATATTACTTATTACGCTTACATCAGCCTTGCATTCTTTGCGAATGTCCACATTTCTCACGTACGGCGCAAAGGATTTTTCTCGCAAACAAGCCAAACTATTCTAGATCACACTCAATTTATTTTTATTTTTTTATTTAGTAAAAGATTATACATTTATATACATTATTTAAGAAATGTTTTGACTAGGAGGATTCCCGTTTTAGGACAGTCAAATTAGGATGAGTCAGTATTAACATTTTGATAAGTTGTTTGATAAGTACAGTATTAAAATAATAATGAAATAATAGGTATATGTATTTTTAACTGGTGCCTAAGCCTACTAACATATTTTTTTATAAATATGAATAACAAAGAGAAGAAATAAAATAAAATAAAATATCCAAATAAACATAAGATTAACTGCTGCTTGGGTAGCATTCTAATTTAAAAGTACTAGGTAGGTACATAACACATAATGATAAAGATTAGAACATAAAAGTATCTTTTACATGGTTTATTTTTTGTTGGAGTTTTTGTTGTTGTTTTTGGTTTGTGTTTGATTTCATTTTTTGTGTAGTAAAAGTTCACTCTCCTTTCTACTTAATTGATGAAACCAATTAGTGGTCAATTTATGAAGAATAGCTGTGTTTTCAATTTATTATTTATTTCAATTAGAAAATGATTTATTTTCCTTTCGTTTCGTTCTTCATAATATTTTCGGTATAACTTATTTGTTCATTGCAAAACGATGTTTTCGTAAATCGTATCGTTTATTACAAGATTATGTATAAAGTATATCTTTTAAATAGTATATAATGTAGTGTAATGTGAGTAGCTTCTTATAATCAGATTAATTATATTTTTGATCGTGTCTATCGGGTACTGCGGCGCAAGACAAGAAAACATAAATTAAAAAATGTTTTTATGTGACCTATGAAAAACAGAGTACGAATATTCTGATTTGTATGGTATTTTCTGTTTTTCTCTTTTTCTACGATTCTAAGACTTCTCAGTGGGTGCTTTATATGCTGACTAATAACTACTAGACTAGGATAAGCCATATAAAAACCTGCATGAATCCAGGAAGTTATTACAGGCACGGAAATAGTAGGAGATACGATCAGGAATTGTATGTGTGGTGATATGTGACAAGTCACAAGCATTTGTTATAACGTTCTGCCGAGCGTTATTATAACGAACCGGAAAGCCTTGCAAAGTGAACACGTATCGGAAACGAATTGAGGCCACACGGCAGGAAGTATTATGTAAGGTTTAATTATGTTGAAAGATCCTTTCATCACGAGGAGTAGAGAAAGTTCAATAAGGAAATATCCAATTATACTACACAGAATACATTCAAATCTTATGCTTATAACAAGATCCTTAGTGCTAGTAAAACCAAATACCTTATAATAATAATATTACCTCCAACTTCTGACATTCCCCATATATTCTGATGGCAACACTAGTGCCTCCTAGCGATATGAGTTATGCGTCTTGGTTTCCTCTCATACATTTTAATGGATTTTATGTGAAAAAAATTCTTTGTTTTTCGTCAATAAATTTAAGAAATCGAAAAAAAATTGTAATTAGATAACCCTCATATGACATTACTACTTTTTTTCTTATACATAAAAAAATAATTAAAACTGCTATTAACTCTGTATTTGATGGCTAGTTAAGGTAATAAAATACTTATATGATTGTGAAAAATTTAAAAAAAAAATTCAATAATATTAATGTGTAAACAGAATATTTCAAATATATCAGTTTGTTTAATTTATTCGGTAATTCAAAACACATATTAACGAACTCGTATTATATTTTACGAACTATTTGCTAGGATTTAACGAACTCATAATTATATTTGACCAACTATTTGCTAGGATTTAACGAACTAATATTATTATATTTCCCCAAATATTTGCTAGGATTTAACGAACTCATATTATATTTCCCCAACTATTTGCTAGGATTTAACGAACTCATATTATATTTCCCCAACTATTTTGCTAGGATTTAACTTTGGTATTTTGAAAAGCGACTTGGTGTTTTTGCTGTTTGAACCACAAAAAAAAATTACACTAAGCCACGGAACCCACGTATTTCAAATCTTTGTAATATTTTTTTAACCAAAATTGATCCAAATAGAAATTAGAAAGCGAAAAACACCAACACCAATTTAATTTTCAGGCATTGAAAGTAATTTCAATGGCGGCAAATTGAATCACTAGCGCCTCTAGCGATTTAAGTTGATGATATTGCCACTATTTCACTGGAGTTGAACATATTATAACTACTATAGGGTGTTAGGTAAAACAACTATTAGATTTAGTACGTTCATTTTCAATAATAAAAATTCCTTTACAAAAACATTATGTACATATTCTAATAAAAGAATTTTAATGAAAACTTTATGGTACATTAAAAATCATTTTAATTTTATCCAATAAGAGGTGTTATTTTGATATTCAATCGTAAAAGATCAATGGTTTCGTTGCTTGTGTGGCACTTAGCGCCATCTTGTTGAAAGTAAACGTTGTTCAGATCAATACCAATCAAATCCGACCATAAAAAATCATTAATCATCTCTCGATAGCGCAATCCATTCACAGTAACTGTTGCTCCAACCTCATTTTCAAAAAAGTAAAGTCCAATGACTCCGCCGGACCATAAACCGCACCAAACAGTCACACGTTGAAGATATAAAGGCTTTTCAACAATAACTCTTGGGTTTTCCGAGCCCCAGGTGCGACAATTTTGCTTGTTGACGAAGCCACCGAGGTGGAAATGGGCCTCATCACTCAAGATGATTTGCATTTGATTCACTCAAGTGAATTTTAATAATTTCAATGCGTTGTTGAAGCGTGTACCGTTCCATTTTTATTAATGGTGTAGTTTCTACTTGTCAAATATTAAAATACTAACTACCGAAATAGCGGGCCATTCAAAATAACACCTCTTTTTGATAAACCCTGTATTAATTTTACTTTATATAATCAAAAGAATTGCGTTTCTAAACGCTCCGGCTCGGTTCTGATGTCATCCGATACCGCCCTGGACACAATCACGGACGTGATTTTCAACTGCGTGACGTCATCTAATGAATGATAGCGTCAGTTAACCCTTAATGTGTCTGTATAGTAAGTAATATAATTCTAACTTGTGAACTTAAACAAACCATTTTTAAAATACATTTCAAAATAGGTGTGTCGTAAAACACATTTTATGTTTTAAACGATAATAATAAATGCCATCGGGGCACGGCTTTGGGTTAGTGAAATTGGTATTTCTATGTGAATACGCTACGTGCATGATTAATGATTGTTGGTGGAATTGGTTTAAGCTAGCTTAAGTGAGTGCTTAACTAACAATCACGCAATTTCCCTTGGGAGTAGATGAAGATAGCCAAACAACTCATTCTTGGCACACACTTCTGGCTTTATTATCTCTCACACTTTCTCTTCTGCTATTCCAAATCTTGACACGATTAGATTTATTTTAATATCATTATTCATTATATACCATATATGTGCACTTGATCACTCCGTGTTTTCCAATGTTTGGGACACCTTTGACTATTTCTTCCACACACTCGTCAAAATGTGTTAATTCTCCAAGCACTTTTATTTACTGAAAACGACTAATTACTACTTTAATTACGACTATTTAAGCATATTATTATATAAGAATGGTTTATTTTTTAATCATAGCTACGGTTCTTGGTTACTATTCCGGAGTAAAATTATTAATTTAATTAAAAATATGCAGATTATTTATTTATTCACCCCTTGAAGGCAATTTCATGCATTGTATACATTGCTACAGGTTAGTTGTTCAGGAATAAAATAATAAGTGTATAGAATATAACATACATAATAAACTGTGTATGAACCTGTATAAGCAGGTACAATACAAGTTATCATACAAAGTTCTGTTGTACAAAGGGCTTCAATAATTGTATATACTTACAAGTATTTAAGGATCTATGGTGTGGTAACTTTTTTGATATTTATTAAAAAAAAAAAACATGAACAGTTTGTTGTAAAGCTTGTTTGTATTTAGCAAACCTGTATTACGACAGACATGTTGCATTGAAATATATTTTAATTTTATTTAAATATCTCCTGAAACAAAAAAAATCAACCGTTCAATAGGGCCTTGGTATAGTTTACCGGGAGTCGTGCGAATATGTAAAAAAAAAGCCAGCTCAATTGTGCGGCTCGTTCATGAACGACTCATTGCTAATACACATTATTGATTCTACCAATGCAACTTCATCGACAATACAGGTACAAACTTACAAACACAACGAAACCCTCCTGTTTGCTATGCGCCAGAAATAATGAAGGAAAACACGTCGTTAGCGCTTCCCTCGACAGATGTCGCTAGTGTCGGGACGCGCGCTGAATAATAATTATTTATTTTAGCCGAGACGCGCGCCGTGCCTTCGGCAAGCAAAATGGCCGCTGGCGGGAGCCATCCCGCCAAAATGTAGAACGTAGCAGATAACAGACGTGATTACTTTTTAGTAAAGGTTTCAGGGGTTTGGAACTCTTGTAACTTATTACTTGAATTTAAAAAAAATATATCTCCAATAAATAACAATCATTGAGAATAATAATTAAACAAACAACTCCGTTGTAATGAGACGGCCTCGGCGGTCGTGGAATAAGGTAACAACTACGAATCCGGAGGCCTCAGATTGGAACCCTGGCATAAATTTAAATGAGTTAATTTGCGTTTTTCCAGAAATCATTAATTTTAAAATATGATACTATTATTATCTGAGTGACTGTACAGTTTAAGATTGTGGTACACGGAAGTGGCGCCCTCCGTTATTTTCAAAAAGAACCGTTGAAGTTTTCAATGAGAATATCGGATGAGTAAATGTCGAAAAGAAAAATTACAAAACTCAGTCGAAAACTTTTACACTTCCGTCCAATTTTTCGTTTTACAATTTCCCGAAAGGATTTTATCGGATTTTTTTTTCTAGGCAAAAATTTTCCATCATTAAAAAAATTCCAAACCACCAAGAGATTTTTGGGAATAATGCAGTGTTGCGCTATTTCCTTTTTAAGCCAAAGTTTCGGACAGCATTGCAGTATTTATCATCAGGGCATATTTGTAAACATTATTTAAACACACTTTTATTAAAATTAATTATTTTTGTCTTTCATAAAATTCTAAAATTTGAGCTGTCCTTATGAACCAAGTGTATAAAAAATGATGTACGTTAATAATAATCTTGAAATTTTAGAGCTCTCAAACCGATTTGGTCAATAATTGCTATAGGGGAGGTTAGGGGGAGAAATTAGATTTGTTTTGTCAAACTACACAATTTCAGAGGCGTTCTTTAATTTCTTGAGTTTTGATTGGCATTAAATTTCCTGGTTAATGGGAGTTTATTATTTAGCAGACATCAGTTTGAAAACTTGGTTGAATTTTTATATATTAAGCTTACCAGCTCTTAAGGGTTGGAGTTGGCGACAAGTTATAAAATCTACATACATAAGCACACACTTCACCACAATCTTTACACATCTGCCCTGATGATTGATTGTGTAATGTTTCTGAAACGTTCGATAAAGAAGGAGGTAACGCAACACGACATAATTCCCCAAAAATAAAACACTATACGTGTTTTAAACACGTTTGTAATTAGAGCATTCAGTGAAATAAAGTTTAATTAAATATGTGAATAATGGATGTTTTGTGACAAAAATATTGGCAAAAACACTTTTGGAATGGTACAAAAAATGCGAAGAGAAAAGAAGGAAAACTTTAATATAATATTTATGAAGTTTCGGCATATTTCCATAAGAATTGTTAACGACGTTTTGGTAAAGCAATATAAGTCCGTTTTCACTATATTCAAAGTAGTTTTTTTTATGGAAATATGTTATTTTTAATGTTTCATCAGTTAACAAGAAGGCAACAGGATGTTTTTAACTATATTATATTCAACTATACATACAAATTATTAACCTCTTTCATCTTTGGGGTTGCTGTGATATAATACGGGAATATGTATTTTCTAACACAATTCAAGACTATTCAAAGGTATTGACCTTTATCACCCGGTTTTTCCCGATTTCTACACATTTTTTTTGTCTCTATAAGTGCTCTATAGCCCAATTCTACTGTGATTTCTTGACGCTAGAACCAAGCGTTTGAGAGGTTATGTTATTTTTTGACACACATTTTCTGCTACATACGGTGTCCATTGGTAATGAGCTGTAACTTCTGGAGGTGATTCTACACGATATTACAAATAAAAATAATTATAATTTTAACTATTTGTATTTTATTATAGTCATTGGAATAAACAAAGAAATTTTAATAAAGTAATGTATCGCGAATCACCTCGCGAAGTTATCGCACTTTTCCCCCGGAAACCTTATAAAATGATATTTTATTTCTCACCACCTAATTTTGAATAATATCTGTGATGAGTATAGAATACTCAAAGCATTTATAGAGAATCCTATTAAAAATGCAAGACTTCACGTGCTCAATACTGGAGATAGCGAAATCCTTCATGATTATAAAGTGCGGTAGAAATAATTCAAATTTACACAATTTCAAAAGTACGTTTACAAAAGGAAGTAGATTTCGAGATATGTATATTTAGAAATGCTACGATATTTATAAAACCTCCACAACGTATAATTTTTTAAAGAAATTTGTTATTTTGAAACATTTTGTAGGAAAATAAAGGAATCGCTCATATTTTTAAGGAATTAAATATTTTTGTGATAAATTGAGCTTTTGGGACAAAATTATCTCCCTTCTTCAGTGATATTATTAGCCTCATTACCGGACAGAATCTTCTTGAAGTTTTTTTTTAAATACGAAATTCAACGATGATTACTGAAAATAAGGTGATTAATTTTACTTGAAGTGTTACTTAACGGGCAACAACATTGAAAGCTTTTCTATTTATTAAAAAATATATACATTTCATTTATAATTTTATTAAAAAACAACTCAATGAAAGTAAAACGGTAAATAAATAATGACATAGCCGCTTAAATTGGTGTTCATTAACAAAGAAAGATTTTAATCTCTATTGAAACCCCGCATTAAGCAACACTGTTTTTAACCTAATTAATAATTTTATAAAATGTGGAAAAATTTAAAAAATCATGATATCAGTAAATAAAAACTGCAAAAAGATAAATTTTCGGTATCAATTGACGGACTTCGGCCAATAAACGCGTTTCGGCCGCCGTTTCGATTTAGGCTAAAAATTGCCGAAACCTGTGTGATGTGACGGAACACGTTCGGCCTTGCTCGGATGCGTGTGATGTGTAGGAACATGTTCGGCCTTGCTTAGAAGCGTGTGATGTGTCGGAACACGTTCGGCTTTGCTCGGATGCGTGTGTATGCCTCAAAAACAACTTTAAATTACAAAAAATTCTTTAAATAAAATTTGATAATTTAAACCCTTTTTAATTTTTGTCATTTAAAAAAATAATTAGTCATTGAATTGCTATCTTCTGACATAAATACTTCACTGATTTGTTAACCTTAGTTAGTTGTTCTTATTTTGTAAATCATTTACAGTCAAAGTACCTACCTATAACTTACATTGAAGAGCTGTTACATAACAAAGAACAAAAAAGGGATGGTTAAGTTCATTTCCGTATTTCATAGTGCATTTTATTTAACTCCAACAAGTTTCACGATAAAAACCAATAACTTTGGATTAAAGAGGTAAACTTATTTAAACAAGTTTTGGTTTCGGTTTTGGCAGAAATAGAACATGAACCGAAATTCGGTTTCGGGTAATAATAGAACAGAAACCGAAAATAGGTTTCGGTTCCGAATTTCTCGTAGGTAATAAACGTATGTCTAAATGTATAAAAGAGACAACATGATTATACCGACTAGTACAAATGGGTCTTCTTTTGTTTCATAACTTTTTACAAGTAGCTTCCTTCTCAGTAAAATTTACTAGTTGTGCTATTATAAAGTGTAAAACGTATACACACAATCGAGTACAATATTATATCAACACATAACTTTATAACACGAGATTATCTTCTAATCTCTACCAGAAAAATATTAAGTATATACAAAGATAATACAAGTTAGTGCAGTAGATCATTAAATTGGCACAGCTGAAACTACATTTCTAAATACTGAAACTAGTTTCAGTCGGTCACTGAGAACTGGCGATATATTAATTTATTATAACCTTTTAATATGTTTGTACTAACCAAATGGCTGTTAAGCTTGCGTTTCAAAGGAAGTCGAGATATTGTGAAACGAATTCGAGAGCGTGCATAGTAAATTAATGTTTGCCATTGGTTGTTACGACAAACAATTATCGTTCGTGGCAACGACTAGCGACTGTTCAAAATTCTGGATCGAATATTCATGGCAGCCTATGAGGAATTTTATAAGGGATTCCGAATAAGGCATAGATTAATTAATACATTTTTTGAATGAGTGTTTTTTAGTAAATCGACAAATCAAAATATTCCGATATACGTTTGTGAGACAGAGCGCAGTGAGTAAAAATCCCTGAGGCGTTTGTGTGATAAAATCGTTAGTGACTGAATTGGTTAGCCTTCACTCCATTTCACCGCAGAGATAGGCAGGTATTATGAAATGCCACTAAAATATATCCTAACAGACAATCCTTTATTTACGTTCACATTCACAAATCGTCTTATAAAAAGTTTCTTCGTATTTTAAAGTAGTTTTTGACATTTGTTAAAATTAATGTAGCATTTGATTCGCTTAATCGTGCCATACCGTGCGCATGGCTCGCCTATACTGCTTAATTTTTTTATTGATTTATTTTTTATCATTATCTCCACACAATCCTAAAGAAATGAATTTCCCAATGTCTCTTTCGTGTGATGCTGTGTGGAGGGTATTTTTAAAGACATTAAGGAAAATAAGTTTTGCGAAGGATAAAGGCATCAGGGTTATGTAGGAATCTGGGGGTCGCGGACGTGTGAATCCACCCCCCCTACTGAGGTGTAAGACGATAAGTGGAGAGAGTCCTGCTGGAGAGGTCAAAGGGTCTCCATCAACTGGCTTCTCCTGATCTTAACCTAAATACTTGAACACAAACCTCGTCCAAAAGCTCGGCCACCCTGCTAACTCACCAATCATAGCAAACCTCTTGATGTAACCCATGACAAAGGTGGGGTTGGATATTCAGTAAATTGTTCCTGGGGCGACGGTACCCAATACGTAGTAAATGTAAACACTACAAGCAATAAGACATCACCGCTAAAATGTTCTTATTTTCAGACTTATCTAGTTTCTATCTTGGCCCTTCACTATTTGGTTGTGAGTATCACTAGCGCTGTACAAGATTTATGAAGACATTTTATTTATTGTTTTGGCTACGTGATGTGATAAACTTATACAAAATGTCACTTTGAAAAGGGAAGACAGCATTCTTTCCGCTAACGTTGCTTTCCCCACACTACCAGGGAAACTGCTAACTACCAAGGGACTTACTATGATGAAAATTTCACTGGAAGGAAATGGTACTTCTTACCAGGTACAGTGTAAACTACATATAAAAGTGTCGTATTATTAATATAATTATTATTAAGAATATATATAAATATAACTTCTTCAATAGTCGCAACATTACTTTGTGGCGTCATTTTAATTATATGAAAATGAAATACTTTCCATAAACAAAATTTAATTAATAATAATCTACATGTTTCAAAGCCAATGGCTTCTTCGTCAGGATTATGAAAATTGACTTATTTTTTTTTTAAAGTTTTTATTTTATATAAAAGAAAATTACATTTTCACTTATTTAACTAGAAATAACTAATACATTACACCTAAATACATTACATAAAAATATTATTAATTTTAATAAAATAAAATAATATACTTTTTGTTTTAAAAACCACGAGTTTTTAATAATTTTTATAACCGACCGGTTTCGCTTTACTCAAGCATCTTCAGGGTACAAATTATTACTAGACAAGAAGTACAGAGTGTGAGCTTATATTTAAAAAAAATTTTGAGGGAGACAACATGATATAAATATAACAAACACAGAGAAATCATACAATACATTTACACAAGTACAAAAGACATGGGAAAAACCGAAAGATAATTATGTAGACTAATGGATTATAATAATATATATGGAGAAACAAAGCATCAACTGACATGGTGATAAGGAAAACTTGGACATTTTTTAGTGGTTTATTGGAAACAAACTTAATATTGGACTACTTGATATATCTAATTGATTATTAAGAATAGGACTTTTGGTTTTTACAGCTTTTTTTAAATAATCTTATTTAAAAAATATTTCTACAATAATATTATTAATTTTCATTGTATTGTTAGTGAAAATTTTTTTTTAAATGTATCTACACTTTTTTCATTTATAATTTTGTCTGAAAGGCGATTATATAGGTACGCTGCCATAGTGAGTATGTGCGGTAATTAAATTTATTTTATCGTGTTGCTGTGTAAAGTGTGTGTACTTGGAACGTTTTAATGAATTCTTTATTTGTATTTATGAGTTTATTATTTATTTTGTATATAAGGAGACATGAATTATATTCACATAATGTTCTTAATGTTTTCACATATAATTTTTTTTGTGGATGTTCTAGGTTTGAAGTGAAAAATCAAGTAGTTTAAATGTAAATGTACGAGGCTATAATATACACATTTTAAAATTTTATTTTGTTACTAATATGATAAATAATTAGTTAATAATTAATGTGTCAACTAAAAATATAATTAATAATAATATTATTTATAATTAATTATTAAACTAAATTATGCTGTATTCTTTCAATGTTATGTGAATGTATATTGTATACAGGTGAATGAATGTATTCTGTATATTTTGTACGAGCATTTAATTGAAATAATTCTGACGTGAAATAAGAAATGGAAAATACCCACGAGTTTGGCAATCACATGAAATTTCTAATTACCAAAAACCAATGGGGTTTTTTTACGTGAGTACAGCACAAGAGTCCCAACTGCTCCCTGCTATGGAATTCCATTGAGGTATGTTGTGAGGCTGTATTAGTGGGGAGAAGATGAGGTGGGAAAGAGAAAAAGATCTGGTAACCAAACACGGTTAAATGAAAATTCAATAAACGTTTCGATTATGAATGGTTGTCTTTCACCAGGGTGATACTAAAAGTATCAACCATCTACCACTCAGTAATATGCCGCAAACATATTACATACGTTGTTTTTAATTAATAAATTGTGAAATAACACAAATTAATCAATAAAATTTGATTGCGCACGAGGACGATTCAACATCGGAAACCATCACTAAAACTATCACGGAGACCATTCTTTTTTAAAGAAGTTTGTGTCTTAGTCCCACTGGTTCCAAGCAGTTGAGATTTTTATCCAGTATTCTTATAAATAATCTGGAGATGATATGCTTCGAATTTGAAAAAATTGTCCTCATTCGGTAAAATATTCGGATAAACTTCTTTATTGAATTAACTTAACTAGTTTAATACACCTTCAATAAAAATAGTGTGCCAACTACCGCACGCAACGGTTGTGTCCGCCGCGATGTTCGCGATGCCACCGGCAAGTTATTGTTACCGCGCGTGCAGGTAGTGCAGTGAGTGAAGCGGATACCAAATTAAGTGGGCCTCCAACTACAAACTATGCCGCTATTTAAGGGGCCGAAGACCGATAGGTCTCCCGGCCAAGGGGAGTCAAAAAATATCGGGGAACAATTAAAAATATTGTCCCTGAATATTGAGGGAACCTCTCGATCAAAGGTGGATTTTTTATTAAAAATACTCACTGACAGAAATATCGATATTTTGCTACTCCAGGAAACTCATATCGTAGAAACCGACTCACCACGCTTGGATATTCCCGGCTACCTTCTAGCGGCAGTGCGGGGACACCCAAAACATGGGCTTGCAACCTACATCAAGCCGGAGTTGCAGAATATCACCCGAAAAATCACTGATGGATATCACACGATCGGAATTCAGGTTGGAAAACTCGCTGTATTTAATATCTACAAACCTCCCAATGAACTATGGCAGTCACCAGCTCTTCCTGCATACAATCACCCGGCGGTGTATGTGGGAGATTTCAACAGCCACCACTTCCTATGGGGCTACTCGACGACCGATAAAGCTGGAGAGCAGATCACGGATTGGGCGTCAGCACAGGATTGCCAACTTATTTACGATGCTAAGCAAAAGGGAACATTTTTCTCTGCGCGATGGCGACGTGAATATACGCCAGACTTGTGTTTTGTCTCTACAGCGCCGGACGGAAAACCTATGAGGGCTTCGAGAACTATATTGAACAGTTTCCCACATAGCCAACACAGGCCAGTCATTCTAAGCATAGGCATACAGATTCCGTGTATTTCCAGCAATCCGTTGCCGCGATGGAATCTAAGAAAGGCAGAATGGCGAGACTTCTCGGAATATGTTGACAGGGTTGTGGATAACATACCACCAAAGCCGAATTCCTACGACCGTTTTTCAAACCTTTTATTTCTAGCCGCAAAGAAATTTATACCTAGAGGCTACAGAAAAGTGTATATTCCAACATGGAGCTCAGAAAGTGAACAGCTTCTAGCCGAATTCGAGAGGACGAATGACCCAGACACTGCCTCTGACCTTCTCCAGTCTCTGGATGACGGGCGTATGAAACGGTGGAATGAATTAATGGAGGAAATGAATTTCGAGCACTCGAGCAGAAAAGCATGGCAAACACTAAGGCGACTTGGAGCTGCAGATCAGCCAACTAAAACAATGCCCAAAGTGTCACCAAATGCTGTTGCTCAGCAACTACTCCGTAGTTCAAAAACGACAACAAGGTCTAACATAAACCACCAGGTCCAAAAATCTCTGAAGGCGGCGCGGCTAAAATGGCCGGTGAACCCCAACACTGTGGTCGCCGTTACAGCTGACGATGTAGATATCGCCCTCACTTCAACAAAAGCTGGGAAAGCAGCTGGATGTGATGGAGTTCTTCCAGACTTTCTGAAACATGCTGGACCACGGACAAAAATATGGATCGCAAAACTATTTACTGAAATTTTCAAAACTGGAGAAATACCAAATACCTGGAGAAAGTCTAAAGTTATTGCGATCCTCAAACCCAACAAGCCAGCAGAGGATCCGAACAGCTACCGGCCAATTTCACTTTTAAGTACCATGTACAAACTTCTTGAGCGAGTTGTGCTCCGCAGACTTACTCCAATTTTGGAGAAAGTGGTCCCACAAGAGCAAGCTGGCTTCAGACCAGGCCGTAACTGCTGCGATCAGGTGTTGGCACTGACAACACACATTGAATCTGGTTTCCAGAAACGGCTGAAGACTGCGGCAGCGTTCATTGATCTCTCTGCGGCCTACGACACGGTGTGGCACAAAGGCCTCCTTGTTAAACTGTACGACACCATAGAGGATGGCAACACAGTACGACTCATTGAGCAACTGCTAACTGGCCGTACCTTCAGGGTTTTTCTAGGAGGGCGAAAAAGCAAAAAAATACCCCTCAATAATGGCCTTGCCCAGGGCTCAGTGCTGGCCCCATCGCTATTTAACATCTACACTCGAGACCTCCCTCACACTGAAGGCAGAAAATTTGCTTACGCAGATGACATCGCCGTCACAGCTCAAGCCAAAACCCTTAAAGCAGCAGAAGATATCCTCAATTCTGACCTAAAGGCTTTGGAAGAATATTTCCTCAATTGGCGACTAAAGCCAAATGGGTCGAAAACAGTTGCGACAGCTTTTCATCTTAGCAATTCACAAGCGGATGCCAAACTCTGTGTTCAGTTTGATGGAAAAAATATTTACCATGACCCCCACCCCCGCTATCTCGGAGTTACTTTGGACAGGAGCTTGAACTACCGGCAACACATGGAAACAGTGGGTAAAAAAACCAGGACAAGGCTTAACTTAGTTAATAAGCTAGCTGGAACTAGCTGGGGATGCGACGCCAACACGCTCAGAACAGCATCCATTGCCCTGGTTTTCTCAACGGCTGAATACTGTGCTCCAGTATGGGCTAGAAGCGCCCACACTTCCATGGTAGACGTTCAGCTTAATGCCACAATGCGAACCATCAGCGGGACTTTAAAATCTACTCCTCTCCCTTGGCTCCCCGTACTTGCAAACATAACCCCGCCAAACATCAGGCGAGAAATTGCAACACTGAGGGAATACAAGAAGGCGCTGCAAAAAAGCGCAATACCTCTACACGAAGATGTCGTCTCCCACCCGGCATGCCGCTTGAAGTCCCGAAAGCCCTTCTGGGCGGAAGGAGAGAGGCTCCTCCGACTACCTCTCACCCCAGAAGATAGGTGGAAACTTGAGTGGCAAACGGCCAACGTGGGAAATGCCCATCTCATACAGGACCCCACCGAGAGACAGCCTGGGTTCTCACTGCCTCGCAAAACCTGGTCCGCCATCAATAGGTTAAGGTGCTCCCATAGCCGCTGTGCCCACATGATGCACAGATGGGGCCTTAAAGAGTCGGCGATGTGTGAATGTGGTGCGGTGCAGACTACCGAACATGTGGTCAACGAATGCCCGCTCCATTCATTCCCCGGCGGGATTGATGAGGTCCACATGGCGACGCCTGAGGCCCTAAAATGGCTCGCAGATCTAGATGTCCCCCTCTGACCCCCCACCATACGAAAGAAGAAGAAGAATAAAAATAGTGTAATAAATCAAAAACAATGAGTAATTCTTTTTATAACAGTTTATAAATATTGTATTTATTTGGTTAATTAGGCTTGCTTTCTGAATATATTTCTCATCCTCAGAAGGAAGCATTGTAAAAAGAAAGAGCAGTGGAAAAACGTCTCGATTTGTGAATTGAATCAGAGGAATGTTTGAACAGCAAAATATATGATCTTTTTTTGTTCTATTTTAAAATTGTGGGATAAATTTTAGTATTGTTTTCTTGGCATCGAATTTGATTGATTTATGAACTTGAAAGGACGAATTTTAATAGAATTGATGTTTATTTGTTGTAAATGTTCTGCTTTTGTTTTAAAAGCAATTTTCGACATCACCTAACACGAATAGCACTAATATTACAAACTTATAGACAAATGATTGGCGTAGTGTATCATACCAGAAAGGTGCAGATATATATATACTAAGTGTTTTGATGAGTCAGAAAGAAAGACAGAAAAATAGAGAGACAAATTGGTTTCTTGAAAAAAACAAAATATTTAAATTGCTAAAAAACAGCCATTCGTTAACTTATTTCAGCAATACTCATTTATTTAGAAAAAAACGTGTACATTGATATTTTAGTATTTTGGTTTGTATCGACTTACTTATAATGACCGACATACTTAACTTTGCAGTCGGTGACGTCATCGTTGTGTCTATTGTGGTAAAAAGTAAAATCTGGACTTTATTTGAATATATTATTATTTAAAATTTGAATTTTGTATAGTGTTATTTTACAATCAACATTTTTCACAGTTTTTCTATTATTATGATTTTCCATTTAGTTAGGTTTGAAGAAATTCAACTGAAAATCTTATGAAAGTCGAACAAAAGCATGGAATCTTTTTCATAGATCTTTTCCTATCCACCTGCAAAGTTATCCACGTCATGCTGACCATTACTGTAGTTTTAGCTGCTATACTTATTCTGGCTTTAAAATACCCTAGAAAGATATGAAAATAAAAGTAGTATACAAAGTATATTTTTTTATTGGAAACATTTGTTGTGGTAAGACAATACTCAAGTCAGACGGCGTCAAGTACTACTTAGTACACAGTGCCAAGCGCTAAGGTACCTAGGCCGTCATAGAACATTCTGGAAATTTCGGCCGTTGCTCAGCGTTGCGGGTGGCAATGTTTGTAGCCATAGCAACTAGAATGTTCAGGAACATTCTTAGGTGGAATTCGAATCGTATTGGCACTTTAAATAAGCGACAGCGGGAAGGTTTTCAGTCTGTATTTTAAGCGCTACGTTTTAACGCGCTAATCAAAATAATTTAATCTTTTTGTATATAATTTAAATAGTCCTTGCTGTAATAAATCTATTATAAAATATTACATGATTGACTTTCAACACCAAACACATCCTCAACTTTCGCAACACATTCATACGTATTATTATGTATATAAGTTCTATGAAAAAGTTCTGTGAAAAGATTTCTTCATAATTTATTTTCCGTTTGTCACCTTCATCGACAGCGCTCTCAACATGTATTTTTGTTTGGTTTCTCTTAACAGGAAGATAATATATACAAGTATCGTATCAGATTCAAGATTCGCATAAAAAATTCCGATGTCTAAATAAAGTTTGTTGTCATTTTGGGGAGCGAAAATGGTATTGGAATACAACAACCTAAAAATTCACATGAAATATATTTTGTTATGTATTAGCTCTTCATAAATTTGCATCCATTTTAGCAGTAGATTGAAAATTACCGCGATTCAAACTCGATACCAGATGACGTATTTGAAAATACTTTTTATGATAAGTGTCCAAATCTGAAAAGGCACGTTCTCCCAAAATTAGTGTGGTACTAGAATTCCTTAGATTTTGGGCAGCCCAGCCATGGCTTAATTTAAAACAACAAGAAAATTCTCTCTTCTGATGTAGATAAAAAAGATGTATTCAACAAAACAACTAAAAATTACGTAAAATTAACTTATAATTATTTTTAACTGAAACCGCACAAGAGTCCCATCTGCTCCCGACCGTATGGAGGCAGTGAGACTATGGAATACCCAATTTGTGAAGGGGAAGAAGGTGGGGGGAAAGAGAGAGGTGAGAGAAGTACCTGGCTATTCAGATCTGGTTACTAAACACGGCTAAAACCATTTCAAGCAACGTTTCAATTCCGAATGGTGGTCTTACACCAGGGCTATGGAACGTGCCGCAAATATACTATATATTATTTTAAATTGAGTAAATTGTGAAATAACACAAATTAATAAAATAAAATTTACTTGTGCATGTCGGAATTCGAACCCGCGACCTCCGGTTTGCTAGTCGAGAATCTTACCGCTCGAAACAAAGGCCGTCTCGATTACTTATCATTTAGGGTTAAACGCGACGTAGATTATAATCTAAGGCACACTGAAGGAATAATTTTAAGAAGATGACCACTAATACTAAATTACCGTTTTTAAGTTTGTTATAGTAAAGCGCACTTGAAGTGAAATGACACTAAACTATGCTATATAAATGCAATGTTATTATTATTTATTTTGTTAGAAACAAACAGCTTTTATATAATATACAATGATAGATATAAATATACAAGTTAACTGAAGTCAAGCCACAGAAGTTTATTATGTTAAAGTTCATTGGAAATGAAGTTTTAATATCTTAACATTAATTTGGTGTTAAAGGAAGGGGAGAGGAAGAGGAAAATAGGAGGAGGATAGGAGATGCTCCCGATACATTCCATACTCTTATATTAATAATCGATCGTACGCATTACTTCATATCGATATTTCTTTGGGTTATTACCAAAAATGTATTAAATGTATTATGATCGTTATTACGCGTTCGTAGGCAGCGTTAATTTAATTATTAATAATATACACTTTTTGCAAGTAATGCTTTAAAATCACTAGACGAATTATTTGTTTGGGTCCGTACACATGCAATATGAATATAAATAAGTAGTTTTGTCCATATAAAAACTCAAATCTTCCAAATAAGGCATGCAAATACAATTTGAGTTTGAATCGCCAATACAATATTGTATATGAATGCTTTTCTTGAATGAAGTGAAATTATTAAATTTGTGCCACCTATGAAAGAGCAGATTATCAATTCTTTTATACGTTATGAACACTAACGCAAAGTTAACTGTTCAAATTTGTGCGAATTTCGTAATTATTCCTTACTGACAACAGCTGATTTGGTAATTTCTTTACTCTAATGTATTATATAATTTGAGAGAATCTTTAATATCGCAATTCCCATAAAACCATTACCAAAAGCTTCGATCTTCCTTTAAAGGTATCAATTTTTATGGTTTTTCATACGACACTCTGAAAGTACCTTTCGTATCACGTTTTAGTACTTCTCGAAATTGGCACTTGAAATCAACGAATGTCATCAAAGGTATATTTATACCTACTACATATTGCTTAATACTAAAGTATAAATTGAAGGTTCAACTTGTGATAGCGTTTCTGTTACGTTAATAATATCAGCTAAAATATTCCTTTGTATTGCTATTCTTGCATCAATATTATTTAAGGTGAAAGCATAGCGTGACCTGGTTTTAGCCAGTTTAGTGTTAATTGGCTAGATTTGAATTGCGAGGTATTAGCACGGATCTCCCGTCAGTTAGAAAATTAACATTCATGGATTTACTCGAAATGTTTGCAATGTATATTATTGCAATACGTATGTTCCTATAATATATGTACCAGTCTACATTGTGCGTCACAGGTAATTATGTGTTTTGTGAGTGGTTATAATATAAAGAGAAAAGTAAATAAAACATATTAAGATCGTCCAGTGTTTTAAGATTTACAATAATTTTCAATTCCAATTTCAAAATTTACAAAATTTTTAAGTATTTTAAGAACCTCAAGAATATCAAGAAATTATCTTTGTAAATTGTTTTAACTGTGATTATTTATACTAGCTGACGTGTACTTGACGTTTTTTGGGGACTCATTTTGGGAAAAAATTTTGCAGTTTTGATTTCTATAATAAATGACAATTAGGTCCTTTTTTAGGATGGAAATAATATTATTGTATTGTTATAAGTATTTGTTTCACTTGATCGTGCCATGTTTTTCTCGGGCATCTTTCATCTCTTCGAGTCATATATTCTCGTTTCACCTCTTTCTTCGTTCATTACTTACGTCTCATTTTACCACAAATAATTATTTGATTCATGTCTTCTTCGGACATCCCCGACTTTTACTACCATTCACTTCATATAGTGTCATGAAATCTATATGGTTACTGTAAAAAAACTGCGTTAAGAAGATTTTAATTCGACTCCATACCTCAATCCAGTGCAAAGATAATGCTTGCATAATAAGTCCTTCTCGAGCGTCCTCGAATTTTTATACCATTCAAACACTCTGTAAACGTTCCTGGCACTGATAAAAATAAACTTTTAAACATCGAAATCGGATAAATGGTATGGAAAAGCGAACAGAGCAAACAAAGAAACATTCATTTTTATATTTATAGATTCAATACAATTTAAAAAAAAAAACAAGTAGTGCTGTGTAATTTTTTTGTTTATTCTTTCTTTTTTTTGCATATTTTTTAATTCCCTATTTTTATTTTTTTGCTTATTTTTATTCTCTATTTTCTTTTAATCACCTTTCTTTCTTTTATCTATTTTTGATTCTCTAGCTTATTTATTTCATCTAAATAAAAAATAAAATTTCAATTTGATAAACTCACATGTCTATAATTTTTTACTATATTGCTATTTTTGAATTATCATATTAAATATTTTTTTAGTCTATTCTCTACGTTTATATTATTTAAAATATATAGTTAGTAACTTCTTGTATCAACCGAGAAAACTTTTCAAATTATTTATAAAGTGCAGTAATTAAGTAAAAGTCAATACACTAGACAAAACAAGAATCGCATTTAATAAATCTGCCTATTTCTGACTGTCCTAAAACAGGTTAATCTCCTAGTTGGACAGTCAAAGATCACTGTAATATGTAATGTTTTTTAAAAATTAATAAATAAATAAATTGTTACTTATTTTAACGACCATAAAATAGACCCTAGCCAAATAAAAATAATGTAATAACTGGGTGCTCTTTAAAGGGTAATTAATAACCATTAATCATTTCAACTGAAAAAATCATGTTTAGAAGATCTACGCGCACAGACAGACGCGGATAATAATTATACGGTAGAACTTGTTTAAAAATAATCTGTTAATTGAATAGTAATAATAAGTTTTTTTTCTCTCATTTAACGCCCAGAGTATAACTATAAGATGATGACAGAAAATCAATATATTTAACATAAATATATTCATATACATATAGCAAGAATTTCACAATTTGTTTATCATAAGATATATTTGGAATTTAAAAAAAAATTAAGAAATATTTGGTATTTCAAAAAATTCAGGTATTTCAAGAATTTCTGATAATAATTTAAAAAATGCTAGAAAGAGTTTACAAGTAAATGTTCACATGACGTATTTTTGACTGCTGATTTAAGTTAAGTTAATCAAAAATACAATAAATTTAGAACTATCGTAAGGGTCATGCACACATGCAAATGCGTTTAATCTTGGCGCTCACGTTCCAACATTATGGCACCCCTTTCTGAAAGATAGCGACGAGGAACAAGAAAGAAGTAGTCAATTATTTAGCCTGCGCCGCGCGGGGAATATATTTTTGTCAAAAACATCACGCGCTGAAACGCCATTAAAAACGACAAGGTGTTGTGCGGCCTAAATTATAATAAAGGCGAGTAAGAGGAGAAACAAAGAGGAGGGGGTTTGTATAATACGGGGTGACATTAGATCAATTGCTGTTCCAACTCCAATAACTCAAAAATTAAATTTGAAATATAATTTAAATTGTTGTGTTTTTTGCAAAAATTTTCAGAGTGGTGAATTCTTTAAGTATCGCTCTCGTGAGAGACCACAATTGATAATCGAAATTTAACTTGAAATGGCTTTAGAAATTCGTATTTGTTAACCAAATCTGAACACCAAAGTACCTTCCAACATGCCTCTTACCCACCTCCCTCTTATCGGCGTTCCCTTGCTTTACAACGTGTTTTACATAAATGATGTGTAACAAGGTTTGCGGATTCTTCTGCTTCATTTATATCTATGGTTTCGGTGTGTGGCACCTCCAGTATGCATTAACTATGCAACAACTTATGCATTTTGAAATGGTCTGGTTAGGTTAATTTTTTGTGTCGCATCGGTTGCCACACCTGCGATCGGGTCACAAAACTGGAAGAGTTCAAATTGAAAGGTAATCATTCCTTGTTCAGCAGCCCAGAGCAGTGGGCATCCACTTGACTGGTGACCGATGGATCCGTTCGATTACGTCGTCATTAATTTAAAACTGGATTAAATTAAATCAATCAAAACATCTTCCTATCCTGCACTATATTGGGAACGACATTGAAAAAGCGATGCTAGAACACACAATGAGATTATTTGATGCCTTTCAAGCCGAAATGAGTTGCTGCCACCAGCTGTCTTGAACCACGCTGTAATCGGCATCATATTCCACACTTAAGTAAGTCCCTTTTTGCCAGACAGGTTAATTTAGGGAACTATTTTTATTGAATAAAATTCTTAAATGCATAACTCTTTTTTTCTATTTTCACTTATTCTCGCGGTAACACTTGTTTAAATCTACTAATAAAATGACTGATAATTTCAAACACTCGTTTGTACCTAAATAACTTGAAGTTAGTAATGTATACGCAGAGACGGCGGATCCTAGGTACACTAGGCTATACTATCATATTTTCAATCAATATTAATTTAACCTACCTCGATTTATAAAATGTGTTGTACGTTATTGTATCTCTTAGTACCTTTGAATCCTCTAATTCCATATTAAAGTTTTATTTTTTCAACCATGTTAAGTGTGTTATTATGTTTGTATTTAACTGTCATATTTATTGATTATGACATATTTATACCGTTGATATTAAATATATGTACCCCCAATGGAGAAACTACAGTTACACTGGATGGAATAGTGGAGACGTTTTAATAGTCTCACTTAAAAAAAAATTCCACTAGTTTAAAACAACATTTAAGCACGAAAATCATCAAAAATTTAGCCAAAATTAGACTGCAACAAACACCACACTGTTTATTCCAGGCATCGCTTCATCACTACTATCCATAAACATTATGGCAATCTCTGCCAAAGAATGTTTATGTAAAGACAACAAAACCAAGAATACACAGCACTGAGCATTTTTTGTACTAACTAACAGTTTGCATGTGAAACCGTTTCTCTTTAGAGTGTTTATTTACTCGTGTTATTGCCTTTAATTGCTATGCAGAATTCCACATTTCCAACATAGGTATTTCCTAACTACACTCAACAATTATTGTGGGTGGAGAGAAACTAGAGAAAGGAATTCCGGTAAGTGAGAACCTGTGAACATATTACTCATTCAGGGGTGAAGTGAGCCACACCCATATCCGACTTCTGGCCATTTATCTTTTCTGAAGCTAGAAAAGATAAGACGAATGAAAAAAGGTATCATATTGTTGTTATTTTATATACTATCTTTTTTTATTGGGGAAGATTTTCTGGTGTTTTGTACTCCAATGTATTCTTCTCCAAAATCGATAAATCACAGAATGAATATTGTAGTAAATTAAAACAATTTATAAACAAGTAGATTTTTCTTTAAATCAGCCTTTTTGATTTTTCCCAAAGTTGTTTTTGATCTTCTTACAGATTTTAAGGTAAAGCACCTACTGATTTTGCTGTCAAAATTGGCCGTTACTAATTCATTTCTTGGTTTAGAAAATATATCCATAAACTTTTATATCACGACGCAACTATGTAATCTAACTCATTAGTATTAATTTGTTTTGAAAGTGTAAATCAAAATAAACACTTCTGTTAATTTACCTGGATCTGATGAAGTGTTTCCTCGTGATTGAAATGATATCTGTTTCAACGATTTTTTATATATAATTATTTTCTCTACTTCTAGCTAAATAAATATCACAAGCATTAGCCCTACAGACCTTAGAAAATTCTGAGCACCTCAAAGAAATATTCCTCTCAACCGATTTCCTGTTTTTTTTTCCTCCAGTTTATTATGCGTTATACCTGCAGTCTTCCTCGAGGTGATTTTTCACAAGAATTATTATTTTTAGTATCATTCAGATACTTCATTTTAGGCTTTCCATTATCTCTTCGTCTTACAAGTTTCTTTCAGGAAAATCCTTTTCATATATATTATGCATTTTCAATAAATATTTTCCGTTACGTAACTATCAGCATTTTTCAGATCATCCTGTTGTGCTTGCCGAGACCATAAATTTTGATCACGTAAGGTATAAATGGCCTGAAAACTTTCATAATCGAACTTATTCGTGATCCTTTCACAGAAAAACACATGAATTTCAGATGAAGGTACTAATTCCTGAAGCAGCACGAGTCTCTCTTTTTATAGGATAATTTAACCGATAACGACGGGAGAAATAATGTCCAAGTCGTCAACCCCGAATTGAGATGAAAAAAGCACGGCGCAGTAAGTAACAAGTTACTATTTTCGGAACATAATATTCTTTGCGTGGTTTTCTTTATTTATATTAAATCTTAATTAATTTTGTAAGTTAACGCTTCATTGTGATATAAAAAAAGTATGAGATTATTTAAAGTAGCAAAATTAAAAAAGCCGCTGTAGCTCAATTGATAGAGACGTTACTCGTGGATAGAGTAAATGTGTAAGTTCGAGTATCAGCCGCGATTTAATTCTTTTTATTTTTTTGAACTTTTTGTTTCATATTTTCATTTGTTTTTATTGTTTAAAATATTTTTTACCTACCGGATTCGTCCATGATTTATAATCATTAAAATAATAATATCTTAATTTAACGGACTCTTAAATTAGCCAGACTCAAGTATCTGATTCACTTGGTCGTGCATGTCCTCCTCGGACGTCCCCGACTTCTGATACCATTCACATTTGCATAGTATGTTCTCCTTACACAACTATCGTTTATAATTTTATTTTATTAATTATGAACGCCCTGACAGGCTTTTACATGGTTTTATGATTTACTGCACGATACAGAGACTGAAAGAGTTTTTAAATTTCAGATGGCTTAAAAATAATGATCTACGTTAATAATACACAATTTACCTGTTTAGTAAATAAATAAAAATTATTCCAATAATACTGGAAATTAATTTAAATTTTTAGAATTAGTTAGTTAGTTAGGCAATAGGCGTCCGATATAAACAAAAATCGGATATGTTTATCTGAGACACTATCTGGGCTACAAAGATATTCTTGAGAACTTCGTAATCATCAGCCAAATATTTGGGTTAATATTGTTAACTAGCAGATAAAAACCCATTTCCGCCAATTTGATGACCTGATCAACCCTGATAGTAGAGTTTTGCCCCTTTGAACGTGCAACAGGTATTATTAGAATAAGTGCAAAGTCTTACTTGTCACATAGGTACCTAATCATTTTTGTATCCAAATAATAACCATTAATACCTAAATAATATATGCTGTTTAAAAAACTTCAACGCTTACTTTCTAAAATAAAAGAGGGCGCCACTTCCGTGTACAACAACCCTCCATTGTACAGTCACTAAGATAATAATACTATCAAAATAACATAAAATAATTAAGCACGAATGGCCTAGTGCCTAGAGGCGTTGTCCCGTTAAGACAAAGATCCTGGGTTAGATTCCCAGTTGAGGCCGTTACCTTTTTATTTTTCTGTGTCTTGTTTTGTTTCATGTCTCGTTTAGATTTATAATAATTAAAGTTATTTCAATAAAATTATTAAATATTCGCGATGCATCAAAAACTTGGCTAACTTATACAATAAATACAGGATGTTAAGAGACGTATTTGTCTTATTTTAATCATTCATTCTTGACATTATTTGGAGTAAAAAATAAGAACCAAGTTTTGGAATCCAGTGGTGAGGGTTGGTCGGTTACTAGGCTGGGTTAACAGTGATGACATAAAAAAGAATATTTATTATTGAATTCGAAAAAAATTGACAAAAACGTCAAAAAAATCACCAGGTCCAAAAATTTCATTTAGTTTTTTACTACAAATAATGTCAGGAATCACTTTTAGTTACTTAGCAGGGGTGCCCGGGTTCATCAAGTGCCTGCCCACCAGATAGAGACCGTCACTCCTGGACCTACTGATCCCTAGATTCATAGACCCCTTATACCTTTTTCCTAACCAGAACTTCCGGTCCTTCATTTCTTTAAAAATACTCTCCACACATCATCCTCAAAGATGACAGGACATAAGGGGTTAGTGTAAAAAAAAATCTGTTGGACGAAAATATGTAAAACATGTTTTTGACATTTAGGTACTTACTTGGATTTGTCGGAACGCTCCTCAGTAGGGTGATGCAGACTGCATACACTAGGCACTTGAGCACGGAGCACATTACGTCACCATTATATTTCACTACTCTGTTAACTTATAGTCCGACCCTCATTTCAATACTGCACCATAATATTATATTTTCACTAATTTATAAATCAGTTATACGCTCCTCACTTCAAAATTCACTATCAGAAGACTGTTAAATTTCTTTTATTTTAAAACTTTTGGGATGACCTCTTCATTAAAACTGAAAAAAAAAAGAATAATAACAATAAACTGAAAGAACGCTATTATTTGAGTTAAATTTGGTGTAAAGTTTAATAATTAATTAAGGAATTTTGTATTATCGTTTCACTGAAATTAAGTTTTAAAGACACCTCAACATCATTAGAACTTTTTTATGTGTTTAATTTAGTTAACACTATTTTCAGCCGCTCTAAACTTTTAGATAGTCACTTGTTTTAATTAATTTTATCGCTTATAATGAAAGTTAATTAAATCACTTAACTAATTAATCGATAGATGACCCTCTTTTCATTTAAGAAAGTCCTTACAAAAAGCTCATTCTAAACATATCTAATCTCTATAGACTATTATTGAAGTCTCTCTCTGTTTAAAAGTTTTTTTTTTGAATCTTTAGTACAAAGTAATAAAAAGTTGTTTAAAGTTGATTAAAAATAATTCGCAATGAAAATTGGATTAAAAGGAACGGCTGCTCGGCCTTTTTCATCCGAAATTTTAATTTTAATTTGATGCCAAAATACTAATAAACAGTTATACTAAACAATAATTATAAGCCTGAAATACAAATGTAAATTGAAAAATATATTCCGGGAAAAAATAAATGCCGCCGACAGGAGTTGAACCCGCACCCTCTGATTGTCGGTCAGGTGCACGGAACTACTGTGCTACGTCGGCTTATTTTTAACCGCCAAATAAATCAATTAATTTTAGTTGTTCATTCCACAATTATTGCTTTTTTGATTTTTCTCCTAAAAACAACCAACTTTATGTTTGTAGGAAAGGTATTGTTAAATACTTAATTTCTCACTAGATGGCGTCGAGATATATTATATCTTCATTTAATGGTGCGATATTTTTCCCGGAAGATTTTTTCAATTATTTGTGAGTTAATGATAATTATTTAAAAAAATATTTTTTTCTTTATCTACTATGTAAATATGATGAAATATTAAATAAATATTAATTATATAAAAAAAATTTGAGGAGCGTAAATTTAAATTACTAACGATTGAATTTTGTTGGAACGGACATTTTTCGAATATAAATTATAATTTCCACTTATATTTCTATTTCTAAAATGTTTTAATTTTTTTATATTGACACAGTAGGTTAGGCAATATTATTTTTTAATTATTTGTAATTAACTATAAGTTGCTTATATAATCATACAAATTTGAAAACCTTAATGCCCTTTATATCATAATTTAAAAGAAAAATAAATGGTAAATATTTACCTACGACTACCGTTTTTACTACTACAAAAAATTGCCCCTTTAATAACGCCTGCTCGCGTCCCCTTTAGAGTTATATCCCAGTTTTCAAGTAGTTTGTGGGCTACGCTAGGTTTGTATAGACTGGTTTGTGATTTAATTCTACCTAATCCAACCTAACCTAACATGTACGGAATATTTTCTCAAACGGTAGTCGTAGGTAAATAATTACCAAATAAATAAAATATCACATTTCCGTACTAGATATTTGCAATATATTTGATTAAAAAAAATAGTCGGTTTATTTGGGTATTTTTTCCTCAAATCCAGAGAATTATTTTTTATGGAAAAGTCTTCATAGCCGTTCCTTTTAAAGATACGTACCACTTAATTATTTTGAACTTGGTTTTATCTAAAATTCGTGTATCACCTCTTTTTTTAATAGATTTAAAATGCATGCTTTAATCGGCTTCATAAGCACCTACATAAGACATAACCGATTCCAGTATTATAATTATTTTAACGTTTTATAAATATACCCCGATTTCTTCATTTATTCACTTGAACATCGCTTATTCGTCAGACATTCCTTTCTCCGCCGCTACTCATTATTGTGTATCAGCATGTATACGAAGTATTTTAACCTGCGATTCCTAAGCGTATTTTAAATTAAAAATGTAGATGTATTTTTTTCTGTCCAAAATAACAAAAACACTTGTTTATCACACGACGCCACTGATCACACTGCCACACGCCCTGTCTCATCTTTAGATGTTTCTAGAAGGAGACAAAGCGTATCACGTGACTCGCTAGGCTGTACCCAGTGGCGACGTGCGATGGAATTTTTTTTTTGTTTCTTTATTCAATGAAATTATTAGTTACACGCATTGAGGAATTTTTCGACCACCATGCTAGGCACATGCCCGTGTTATGGAGGTCGGTTTTTGGTTTCTCAGTTAGGTAAATTACATATGTATTAATGAACCACGTTGTAAACTGTTGATTTCCCTAAAGTAAAATAGATACATAAAAAAGAATATAAAAAGTATGTAGTTATAAAATATATAAAATTGAACATAATACTATAGAGTAAGCAAATAAGAAAGGATCATTTTTATTATGGAAATCTATATGTGCTTGGTTAAATTGGTAGGTACATTATTTTGCAGCAATTATGTACAAATAAATCAAAGTTAGAATTCATGTTTTAAATCCGGCGAATTACACTGAACACTGGAGTCAATTTTTATTGTTACGGTGGTTTACTCAGCTGGTAGCTAAGGTGGCACAGTAGGTACATGGAACTTGTATGCCGTACAGTGGTGCCAAACAGTTTTAAGTAATTTATGTAAAAAGTTTTTTAATTTTCGGCTATTAATATTATAGTAATTATAAACAGTTCTTTACAAACAAAAAAATTTAATGGTGGTATAACCTACAGTCTTTAAAGAAATTCTTTAAAGAAATTTCGACCCTTTCCGGATATCCATTTTTGGACACCGGTTGCAAAGTGAGTAAGTGTACTGGATCTTTTGATGTCGTTATTTAGTGCATTGTATATTTTTGGTGCGATGTATGTGTATTGTCTTTGTGAGAAAGTGGTTTTTGTTAAGGGAATTGTGCATTTTCCATGCGTTGAGTAGCGTATCATAAAAAGAGAAGCGTATCATAAATATATCGTCGGATTTAAAAAAATAATCTAATTTGTTTACTCCAAATATGCATCAAAATCATTTTAATTAATCTAAACCTCCCTTTCAATCGTGATAACAATGTTTAAATCGATCGTGTACCGTGTTTTTGTTTCTTTTCGCTCATAATGCTGCTTCATAATGTATACCCCTCGGTCATAATTTAAGATTTGATTTTATTTAACATTAAATAAAACTTTACGGTTGTTCAATTTTAATGGTTGTTTTATATATGTTATATATGTTATATTATATATGTTTTATATATTTTATTGTGTATATGTATGTGTGTGTGTGTTACATGTGCACACACATATATGTGTGTGTGTATGTACACACACACATGTGTGTGTGTGTATATGTATATATATGTATATGTATATATATGTATATATATATATATATATATATATTTTGCTCTGTTTTTATTATCCTTGTGATATAACGAGTGTTCTTTGATTCTTGTAAAATAACGACTAGCCATTTCAAATATAAATTTTGAAATTCCCTTGAAATGCTCTATACAAATACATTGGATATTCATATGTCATAAATTTATTCTGGTTTATAAATGGGTTTTTTTCTATAACTTACTTATGGTACTTACTAAAAATTAAATAGTCATAAATACAATGTGAACTAATATGTCATATATTGATATAAAAATGTGGAAACTCTATTATGCAATTGTTAATAATAATTGTGTAATTTCTAAAATGCAATTGTTATGTTCTACAAAAAGACCTGAAAAGAATTTCAAAATTGTGATCGTCTTCTGAATGCAATTATCGATGTAATTAAATGTAGTAATTCTTTGAAAAAAAAAAGGACTTAACTCCTTATCTAAAATATTAAAATCCACAGTTCCGAACCCCTGCAACTACAGGAAGGTAGCGAGAGGTACCTAATGTACATAGGTACTCGACTCGTACCACAGCGCTTCGGCAGTTTGGCACTGTATGAGTGGTTTGGTATATTTATGGGCACTGTGATTAAACGTACTCGTGTTATTGAGGTTATTATTGCAATTTTGGAAACATATGATCACCTTACTTATTTTTTCTTTGTTGTATATATTTTTAAATTATGTATGTATTCTTTCTCATCTTAAATATTTGATAGAACATATCTCACTGTACCTTTTTACTATTTCCTTGTTAAAAATATTATGAACTGAATATACAATTTGGCTGTCCTGAAACGGGTATCATTCCCAGTTGGACAGACAAAGGATCATTTTGAAATGTATTGTAATATATATGTACATCTATGAATAAAAAAAAAAATAAAAAAAAAAAAATATAATGCTTTTAATCTGCTTTATATGTTTTTTCCTGTTTTCACTTTTATAATTGAGTTCGTTCGTAAATAAACGACATATTATAATTTCAAAGTGATTGTTTTTCTTTGATAGACCACCTTATAGTATGAAAATCTTGCTTTTGATTCTGGAGTATAATTTTTTTTAAATAAATTTACTATTTTAGAAGTTAGTATTGAGTTTAAGAATTTAAAAGGTTTTGTTTAAGTTGTATCGTGATTATTGATTTCAGCAGAGTAACGTAATTAAATAAATATCTTAAACGATTATTTCTTGATAATAGAACTTTGAAAATATAAAAAGAAAAAAAAGTTTAACATATGTATCACCATGTGAAAATTTATGTAGATATTTATATTAAAAAAGGTGTATTGAATGCGTGTATTTCACAAACCGATATAACACTGACTTAATGACACGATGATTGAATTATACGCGGATAAAATTACACAGAAATAATTTAACTTAATAGATTAACATGTTTCAAATAAATCTGTTTCTAACCCTTTAAGCTTTTCAATACTTTTACTTTTATTTCTCAACGTTGGTGAAATTTCTCATGAAATTTCGACACCGGCGTATTTTAAATGTGCTATATAATTTTCGAAGTTGTCGTAAAAAATACTGTTTAAGAAACTATTTATTTCTAATATGATATAAGATTTTCACGGCCAAAAGTATTTTTGTTATTTGTTTTTGGGGTATTATGCCGTGTTGCGCTAACTCCTTCTTTAGCCAACGTTTCGGACAGCATTGCAGTGTCCATCATCAGGGCAGATGTGTTATTTTGACGACAAATAACACATCTGCCCTGATGATGGACACTGCAATGCTGTGGGAAACGTTGGCTAAATAAGGAGTTAGCGCAACACGGCATAACACCCCAAAAACAAATAAAAAATATATTTATTTCTATTATTACCTGAATATACTTCCTAACATAAACTAGTTCAATGAAAGTTATCGATATAGTCGATAATCCAGTCAAAGAGGGTTGTTTATCTGTTGTCTAAACTTGAAATAGTAATAATTTCAGAATTTTACCAAGATATTTTGATGTTATATATATTTCTTAATTTTTAAGATGTTTAAACAAAGTAACACTTTAGAAACATGATAAAATTATCTTATATTTGAAATGAATATTGGTATTTATAAATTATTTTTTTTTAATTTAAGGTTATTTTTTAAACTTACTGAAAAAAAATGATTAAAAACGAAAATCCAGTTAATTTGTGATCTTACACTCAGGCAATTTTGAAAAATATTTGAAACAATCTGAGAAGGGCAATCATTTATCTTTCCAACGACGAACAAAATCACTTATCTCCGTATTGAGAATTTTTTTCATAATGTATGCCTGAGTCAGGTCTGTCCTCCAAAGGCTCTAATGAGTCTAATGAAGTATGATGTTTTTGACTAATAATGCGCTTCCGAGGTGTGAAGGGTAAATAGTTTAAATTTAACAGTGTAATAAATATATACCACATTCACAAAAAAGTGAGGTTAGGTTAAGTTTCCTGTAGATATAATAATTACTTGTAATTCTCTATTTGTGTAATTTCCTCCACGTGTAATTCCGTCCGCATGTAATTACAGCAGCGTAATATTGGTACGCAAAATATACACATTCTGTTGACCCATTTAAAAACAAAACCTAATATAATTTTTTAGTCGCTGGTGAATAAGTCCAAGTTTTAATTCGCATTTGTTATTTATTTCGTCACGTATCCGTTATAATTATATCAATTATTAAAGTTTAGTCAGCAAAGTAGACACTCGTTTTCTCTGCATAGCTTCTGGGACGTTTTCTCCAACAACCTGCAAAAAAGAAAAACAGCAATTAGGTTTGTCAAAATAGGTTTAAAAATTTTACTACAATGTTTTGAATACAAAAATATACATGAATTATAAATTAACTCGGTTATTCATAAGTTGATATTTTGACCACATGCACACATAGTATTGTATATGTCTATATTTGAAGCGCACGAATTGTCAATAAAAAGTAGTCGCTTATCCCATACATTTTTGGCACCCTTTGCACTCTTAATTGTAATTAAATTTATAAATATAAAAAAAACTTTAATTTTTCTTTGTTTAATTGGTTTTGGTAAAATAGAATTCCGTAACTTATAATTATTTAATCGTAGTAACATGATTCTAGTTAAATTATATTGAAAAAATAATAAATTCAAAATATTAAGAAAAAAGACTTTATTTTCTAGCCGCCATAGCAGCGGCACTCAAGTAATATGACATACCACGCTTGCCGCCCCTATGGCGGCACTCGTGTGCTAAGTGTAAATATTCTAGATTAAGGCGATGCCATACGTTTTAATGCAAAATCATGTATTTTTGGTTTGAAAATTTGGTCGCCTAGAAATGTTTCAGATGCTTTAATTAAATACTGCGTGTAGAATACATCTTGGCCTTTGAAATAATCGAGTATTCTTTAGATAAGTATTTTTATAAGCCCAGAAAAAAAGTAATGTATAAGGCCTATGAAAACTGCTTTAAAGTTAAAAATCTCCTACTTACGAACCCATTTTCGTTTATGATTTTATTGTATAATGTGGCAAATTAAGTTATTTATAAAATGATCGAAAAAAAATTTATGCCTGAACATCCACAAAATAAAATAAAAGGCACTTTTTGGCCATGTTTTTTTCTTGCATAAATCAAAACAGGCGGTTTGTGTTAAGCGGGAATTTAAACCTTATCGCCATCTACGTAAGGGTTGTTATTGATAGCGGCTCAATAAAAAATATTACACGACATAGTACATCGCCTTAAAGTTTTCCTGCACATTTGCACAGTGACACATTTTTTTAGAGGGGAAAAGTTTTAAAGATTTTTCACACTTTCTAAAGGGGCATGACTAAAACGTTTTGGCTTAATATTCAAAATACTTATCTATTAGTATTGATAAATAATGTACTCTTTACTGAAAAATGTATGTACATAATTAAATATTAGTTTTTTTTCTGTTTTTTATTCCAAAGAAAATTTATATTGAACGATGCATTGTGAATGTTATTTCAACCGCCGCGCTCGACATGCCTCTGTGTTATGGCGGGTGATGTTTACAGATTGAAGATTTTCATAAAAACGTTACAGTTAGTAAATTGTTCAATTCCGATTTAGTTAACATTTTATGTGTCAAATAATAAGTTAATAATTAATTAAACATTGATAACTATTATATTTTATATAAATTAAGTTCATTGAGGAATGTGAGATGTGTGGAGGGAGATTAGGGGGTAAAAGGGTAGAATGTGTGGGAGTTGTAATTGAAATGTATTGCAGATGTAAGGATCCATAGAGTTATTTGTGTTTTGAAAGTATGGAGTTGAGTTTTAGTTGCTAGGATATCATGGAGAAGATTGAAGGTTTCGGGAGCTAGGTAGGTGAATTGTCTTTGTGTTGATGTAGTATGACGTTTAGGTACCTTCTACTGTCGTTTGGTTATATTTCTGGTGGTGTGATTGTGTTGTTAGAATATTTTTTATTGTATTTGTACAATAAATGTATAAGAATAAATTTTAAATTGAGTTGACGAATTTAAAACTGTATACTCGATAAAAAGTGGAATTGAGGAATATCTTGTCGGTAGCTTATTAATAACATGCATTACAATTTTTTGTGCTTTTTTCAGATGATTAATAATAGTTTGAGCACAGCTACCCTAAATTACGATGCCGTATGCTAATATGGATTACGAGAAAACATAGTATACTGATTTAATTATAGTAAATAGAATCATTTTTATGCGACATAATTTGAATCTACGACTACCCCCATTTTATCCCAAGTTCAAAAGACTAATACCTGCCAGACAAAGTCGAAGCAAATACACTTTTAAATGTAACAATAACCTCAATACTAACCACTCTATGTATTCACCAATTCCAAGAATTCATCACCTTGCAAACAAATACTGTAAACTTATTGATATATTTGGTGTTTACTGTGAACTTATTGATATGTTTGGTATTTCAAAAGGCAACTAATTTAAGACCTATTTGCTAGTTATTAACCAATTCAAGAATTCCAAGAATTCATCACCTTGAAAACAAACACTGTGAACTTATTGATATATTTGGTGTTAATAATTTTGTGAGTTTCAAAAGGCAACTAATTTCCGACCTATTTGCTAGTTAATAACTTGTTTTATTTATTAGCTTAAAAAAGGTCTTGTTTCTGTACCTTCCAACGTTTAACTCATATACTCTTTAGTTTATTTGTTATTTATTTTTTTGTACGCAAATTTATGACTGTATGCATGTACGGTCATACTTGATATGTATATTATACTTTGATTTACTTTACCATTTCAAGTACTATTATTCAAATTCGATTTTAATTACGGCGTTGGTATTTTGCTATTACTTATTAGTTTGTTTTTTTTTCTCTATAGATACAACAGACATTATTTTTTAACATTTTTTTTATAATATATATCAGTATATTATATATATTTATTTTCTGTTTACCTGACGAGTAAATTATTTTACTGTTTTCAGTCTTACTGGTTTTGCAACAAATATGAATAATTATATGCATAAATGAATGTACAATGTACATACTTACTTGAAACTTTTCTTTATTTACAATATTACTTTGTTTGAATTTTATGTTAATCTTAGTATTACCATTTGATTTTGATTATTTTTTTTTATTTGTGTTATGATAATAATCCATGTATTATGTTACATTTACATACATAAACTGTCAATTTACTCTCTAAAAACCCGATAGGGCGTTAATGAATAATAAATAAATAAATATCACAAAAAAACCTCAAAAACAAGCATTCATTTAAATACGTGGATTTTTATAATATAGACTATTACTAAAAATGTGCCAAATTACGGCTTTGCGGCTGTATGGTTTAAGTCATTTTCGTTATTTCCTGATTTTGTTCTGAAGTTAGAATATGAGCAAAATATTAAAACCTGCCAATGAAAGATTTTTCTTTCCTTTTCAAATTATAGAAACCTGCTCTAATTTCAGTTCCATTTAAATTAATTCAGCCAGTAAATCGCAAACAAATTCAAGTAAATTCAAACTAAGTTCAAAATTATTGGTATATTCTCTCCAATCCGCGGCACCTCGTTATGTCCTATTCTGTTCGGTTCACTATGAATAAACAGGAGGAACGACTGCCCATTACCAAGGATTTCTGTTCACTGTTTGGTATTTATACCCAGGGATTTGCTTAAACCATTTACCGGTTGTCTTATTTATCCTGTGGGTTAACGCGAAATGCAGCAGTGGTTTATTTGGACTACCTGTTAACCGCCGCCCGGGAAATATTTATTGGATAAATAACACCTCTGCGTTCGGTCACCCCAAGTGGTAAGCTGTGTTTGGTGATTTAGCAGGGGTGCCCGGGTTCTTGGGGTGAGGTGTGTCCAGGATGCACCTGCCCACCTGCTGCGTGAGGTGCCAGATTGGGAGAGGTTGGTTTGGGGAGACTATATTCAGATGTCAGTCACTCCTGGACACACTGATCCATAAATTCCTACCGTCATACATTTTACCTTCCCAGAACTTTCTTTTAAAAAGACCATCCACACATCATCCCAAAATATGATAAAGGCCCTTAGGGAAATTATTTTCCTAAGGGTCTCCCGTGTGGGAATAATGTGAAAAAATATCTCATCAAATATCACAAATTCATTGCATTCAAATAGTTACTGTTTATTTTTGGATTTATTGTATACGAAGAAGAATGAGTATTGCTAATTTATTAAGAATCTTTTCAAATGATTGGTAATCCGGTAAAAAGCGGAATTGCAGGCCGTTTCCTGATAAATTTTCATGCATCTGCATTTGCCTTGATAATATGTAATAACGAAATGCGAAAATATTAGGAGTTTTATGAACACGTGTTCCAACATCGTGATAATACATTCGTATATTACTAAAAGATTATCTGGAAACCTATCAATTCATTCGTTATGGGCCTGAATCCCATATTCAACCAGTTAACCAATTTTAAGAGATTCTTAGTAAATTGACAAAACTCATTTTTTTCCGTGTATTTCTTAGAAATATTTTCAATATGTATAACTGTATGGGACGTGTGGGATTGCACAAATGTCCACACATCCTGGAATAAAGATTATTATTATTAAATTTAAAAAAAATGATTTTAATGAGAATACAATAAGTTATTTTGTCTTTAGAGGGCCAACAGGGGGGCTATATCCTGGCAGCTATGGTTTTCACCATTAAAAATGTTAAATTTATATTTGGAAGCGTGTCAAAAATTAGCGTAAAATTTAAAACTTTCTTCTTAGATATAAATATTTTATTTTTATTTATTTAATACATGTTACATTATTTTGAAATTAACATAAAGTAGATATAATGAATCACCATACTAGGCGGCTGCCTGTTTCATGGTGACCAATTGAGTGTAATTACTTTGTATGAAATATGAAATCTAGTGTAAACATATGAAATTAGTAACTATAGATGAAGCTAAAATTTTGAAAAAATTGTAATAAAAAGTAGAAGAATGATTCAAAATGGTTATTTATCGTACAATAACACATTTTGATCGATCATTGAATCGCGTGTTTGTTAACATTTTCATAATGACTAACACCAATGACATTTTATTATAATTCAATAGAAAAACCCATTAATCCCTTTGATTATGCAGTGTTATGCCCAGTAAATTAAATGATATTGAATCCGTTAGACAATCCGTTAATCCGTTAACGGCCCGTTAACGCGGACGCCGATGTTAACGAAGCCGTTAACAGTGCATAATTCCCATTAAACGCCACCTGTTGGGTACGCTTGATACTAAATTCAACGGATAAAGAGAGTTATGAATGTTTCCGAACTATTGTTATACCAGTAATAGTCGTGTCAAATTCTCGATATATAAAATATAAGCTGAAAAGCATAAAATATAGTCCAGTAAGTTAATTTTCATATACAACTATTTTAATATCACTTTTATTTTAGTTAATAAATGAATGCAAATCTTGGAAGCGAAAATTAACCCGATTTCCAACATCTCGAAACTCGACAGATAGACTTGTTGTTGAAGACAATCCATTCTATCAATCTTTAGTGTCAATCACATATACGCATTTTTGTTATTTGTTTTTTGGGTGTTATGCCGTGTTGCGCTAACTCCTTCTTTAGCCAAAGTTTAACATCTCACATCTGCTCTGATGATGGACACTGTAACTTTGTCCTAAACGTTTGCTAAAGAAGGAGTTAGCGCAACACGGCATAACACCCCAAAAACAAATAACAAAAATACTTTTGGCCATGAAAATCTTAAATCATATATATATACGCATTTCTCTGGCAAGGTCGGTAACGTGATCACCTCCGGTCTCCGGGAAGGATGATTAATTCCGCAGCCAAATCAATTTTATATATTTTATTACATTTTATAAGACATTTGAAAGTAGATATATTGTGGTAAGAAAAAAAAATTACGTGTTGATTTTTCAATTATTTCAAATTTCTCTCAAAATATCTACATATCGAATCAAACACAAACAAAATTTTGATATTTTTTTCAGAATGAAATGTACGTGCAAACTTATAATAAAGTCTGTGTTATCTTTTCAGTGTGCACTAATGACGCAGTGGACTCAAATATGCAGTCATAACCAAGATGGCTTCATGCATTATTAAAATGCTTTTATTTATGTTGCCAAAACAGTTGGTTTGTATCAATACATTGCAAAATCGATAAAGAAAATAATAAAAAATATTATTATGTGTTATGATAATCTATCTTTTTAAATAAAAATTTGAATGTTAAAAATCTTAAATCTCCGAAAGTTAAACGACGATTGCTTTTAAATTGAACGTTGAATTTGAATACGCGTGTGTTTTTATTTATCTATATTATATAAACATCATCTGTGACCGGTAAAAACACACTCCTGGCAAAAATAAGAAAAAAAATTTTCAGCAAAATCGGTCCAGTAGTTTTTGAGTATATAAGGGACAGAAACAAACAAAATTTTATTTATATAAATATAAAGATAAGTATTATAATAATTTACAAAAATATATGTATCTAAAAAGAATTGTATTCTATACTCCTCCCATTTGTTTTGGAATGCCTCTTACCTACTTATTTCTAGGGATCTCGATCTAGTGATCTCTCTATATTGCGAAAAACAAACTGGTCGTAAAGCGGGTTACGCCCGACTTACTCCAAGCTTACTTCATTACACGTGCACCGTACAAATACCGTGTACACACTGCACTTACGTTCAGTCCACTCCCAATGGAGCCGGACCCTCGCCTCGCCCATCATGCAATTAGGAGCTAAGCCCGTGCGGAAGATAACGGCTGCGGCCGGTGATAAATTCCAGCATGCAAATTAATGGACCAAGCCTGCTTAGCCCGACCCTGCTGGTTATAAATAGATTAAACTGAGGACTCGTACGACTGAGCAACTTTTGAGGCTGCCACGTTGTGTAAATTTCAACACCTAAGGATTCCCGTATCTCATTACGTTTTATCACAAGCCTCAAAAACGCAAACATTTTCTTTTCAATTATTTTATAAGCAATAATTATTAGCCTGAAACACTCATCCACATTGAAAATCTCCTGACAAAAGATACATGACGCCAACGGGACATGAACCCGTGTCCTTTCGATTTCCGGTCGACAGCTCTGACCACTGAGCTATGGCGGCTTATCTCTTATCCGCGAAATAATTCAATATATACTATAATAGTGTTTCATTCAACAATTACTGCTTGTTACATTTTTTCACCTGAAACAACCAACTTTATTTTATATGAGAAAGGCATTGTAAGTGCTAATTCTCTTACTAGATAGCGTCGAGACAAATTGTCTACAGTTTTTGGTGAAAATACGAGAACTTGTAAAATATTAATTATTATTTTTTGGTAAACTAATGTTTAAGACAAGATTTTTTATGCATGGCACAAAGGGTAAAAATTATTTTATAAGCAATACTTATTATCTTGAAACACTCATCCACATTGAAAAATCTCCTGATAAAAGATACATGAAACTTGTCTTAAACATTAGTTTACCAAAAAATAATAATTTTCTTTTCATTTCATTATTACAAAAACTTACATTACAAAAACTAATAGCCACACGGAAAAAAACGAGTATTCCTAATTTTTTAAGAATCTCATAAAAACGGTTAAAATCTCAGTTAAAAACGGGATTGCATACCGCTTCCCAATAAATTTTTTAGTGACTTATGGGTATGATCTATTCATTTACATATATTTGCCTCGATACAATAACTTTTCAGGATAGCAATTCAAAATTTATGAACTGTGAGTTTTCTGTTGGGTGATGGAGTAACAAAGGCCTATTTTTTAATATATTTTTGAGATTTATATTTTGATACCACGTGAATATATATTCCCAAGAATTTTATTTAATCAATTATACTCTTAATACTTAGCATGATATATTTCGGTTTCCAGAGACGTATGCATATTTTGTATTGACTCTTTTACCACAGAAGAAGACTTTGTCCGGTTTTTTAATAAAGCGGACTGTCGAGAAAACTTATTATAAATTGTAAACTGATTCAATTTTTCTTGGAATAACTTTTCTTTAGCTTTTGAAGATAAAACCAACTAATGTAATATATCGTTGAAGAAGAAAATAATACTGACAAATCTAAACGAAAAATGAAACAGAACAAGACACAGAAAATCAAAATATAATGGTCTCAACTGGGAATCGAACCCAGGATCTCTAACTTACCGTCTTTATCCACTCGACCATTGGGACCTAATTATTATAAGTATATATTGTATATCCTTGATCTTTGCTATGTATTAGGGTTGGTATCAGCACTCCCTTGTGTACTGCCAGCTTCGCTTCTTTGGAAATTGTTTTGCTAGTGCCAACTGTGTTCCTCCATTAATATTTTTTTTTTTATTTTTTTTTTTTTTTTTTAAAGAACGACAAACATTCCCAGGTTACGAATAACCCAACAATGTTTTAAAATCTTCTACTACCACCACAGAAAGCCGAAAATGTTGAAATCAAATCAAATCAAATCAAATCAAATCAAAAAATCAAATCAATCAATCAAAAAAAAAAAAAACTTTTTTTCAATATCTCTATCAGTTTTCCCATCTCTCGTAGACATAGTTAACAAACACGCAAACTTATCCACCAGCTCACAGAATTCATCATTAACACCTATATTGCACTCTGTTTTTGCACTCTCTCTTTCAAACACTTTGACTTTAGACTTGTTACATTTAAGTGCTATAAATACCAGTGTCCATGCTAAATATACTTGACTACAACATTTTCCTCACTGTGACAACCACAGTGCTAGTCATATATTTAACTAACCAACAGCACGATCAGCAAACTGCCAATACCTGCACATAGATCTTTTCGATATACCCAAAACCTCCCCGTCCTGCATCAGAAAAAAAATAATGAGTTCTGAATGTATTTCAGTTTTTTTAAATATCTACTATTATTTTTGTATCTGTTAAGATTTGTTTGGGCTTGATGAAGTCTTCAATAACAGACGCATGTTTTTTTTTTGTTTTTACTGCACAAAACTGCATTCCACTTTATTTAATGTTACAAAGAGTTAAATTATTCCCGACCCGGACAAAACACTTTTACTAATGATCTGTAGACCATAATGACTGCTTGTTACTATTTTATAGGAGAGAAGAAGAAGGAATCCAGTCGGCGAGGCTTTTTATAATCTAAACAAGTAAAACACATTGACAAGCTAATTGTAAACAAACACTGTCAAAGAAAGCCAATTGATAAGGCAAAACATCTGTTTTATCTGTTAGCCCTAGTTTCACACCTGACCGCTAGGTGCTATGCAGGAGCCTGTAAAGTAACTGGTGGTGAACTTTGCTAATGGTTCGTACATTTTTAACAGTATCTAATGTATATACTCCTAATTTACTATATTATTTTATCAGATATGCATTATTTTTGTAAAAGCCATAGTCATTCGATAAATTAATAACAGCAGAGCCTTTATTTATTTATTTTAATATGTTTACCCATATGGGTTTTTAAAAACATTTTTATGATTATTCAGTGGATCAGTAATAAAATTATTATTTATTTATTATTTATTTATTGGACAATATGTTTAGCACCGCGAGCCCACCGCGTCCACGAACAGTGCCAGCACGAGGTTCGTCATCCGTCCAGGTGTGTGTCTGCTGCTAGCAAAAAGCTGACACAATATACTCTCAGAGATACCAGACCTTGGCAGCACCGCTGTGACGTTCGACGAAGATAGAAAATGGAGACTCTGAAGTAAGAATCTTTGGTGGTGAATAAACTGGACCAGCTTCTGCAGCGAGAGAGTCCACCACATCCACCAACAGTGCCAGCACGAGGTTCGTCATCCGTTCAGGTATGTGTCTGCTGCTAATAAAGCGCTGACACCTCACATAGATAAGAGACCCTGGCAGCACTGCTGTGACGTTCAGCAAGTCCATCATTCATCTCCATGTTATCCTGTTCCTGGTGATTGTTGAAGTGGTGCATTCTGCCCGCAATAAAAAGCGACGGTCGGGATAATAAATTATCCTGGGCATAGCAAAATACTAACCGAATACTTACCGATCGACGTTCGTTTCGAATATCGAATATTTTTTAGCAAAATTTCCGAATATTCACTTTAAAAACACTACACTCAAATCACATATTATAAAGTTCTTATAAACTGCTTGTTAAGTTTATTTTTATTTAAGTTAAAATGTTGATTGATTGATTTTAAAAATAAGGGAAAGGATAATCAATGGGATTTTTCCTCATTTCCCTTGAAAATACAAAAAAAGCGGATGGAAGACATGTTAGGACGCGCCCTGCTGCCACGAAGGGCGCTATACAACTACAATATACAAATACAAAAATTATATGGAACACATGCAGAAGAAAAAAATTATGCCAACCTTCTTTTGTGATTAATACTGAAATATGTTATTATAGCCTTCTTGTTACTATATTGCGTGATTTTGAACGAAATATTTGAAAATTGTACAAAGAAAATGCATGGGCTAAACAATCTCAAATAACATCTTCGTAAAAATTCATGAGCTTGGCACTGGAAATCCAAATAATAACTATAGCAGCTTTAGGAAATATAATTCGAACTAGTTTCTACACGAGTCTGTTGGCATTTACGCCATGGTAACAATGAGACTATGAGGGTCCTTCGCAAGAATAACTTAGAGGATTAAGAGAACGGGAGTGATTATGCTCCAGCTGGGAGTCTGCTTGAAAATATTACTTCAAAGCAGATCTTTGTCAATGGAGAGATTGTGTGTTCAAATCCGTCGGAAATGTGAATATAAACGCAGCAGTGCTAAATGTATACACTTTGAATGAAATGAAGCGCAAATAATTTGTTCGTATGAACAAAAAAATACCACATTTACCAATTTTGTAACGTATTACTTTTTTTTTACCCCCTACAAATAAAAATACAAATTTCTTAATGGCGATTGTTCAACTAAGATTCCTTAAAAATAAGTACAGTTAAATAAATATCACTTATTTTATTCACTTGATTTCACAGGAGACTGCGAGGAAAATAATTTCGCCCAGGTACTATGTCATCTTTGGGTTGCTCTGTGGATGGTGTCTGAAAGAAATTAAGGAGAGGAGGTTCTGGGAAGGAAAGGTGTGGATAGGAAGAGATGGATAGGAATCTGGAGGTCATTGTATCAGGGATGAGTGAAAGACGTATGAATCGATCCGGTTCAAGGCGATGGGTCGAGAGAGTCCGGCTGGATAGGTTGGAGGGATTCCCTCAACCGGACTCTCCCAATAAAACGTGTTTATATGCCAAGACCCGCACAGACCTCACCCCATAAACCCACTTTGAGATTACTTATTAATATTATTCTATTTACTGCCATATGGCAGAGGTATTGGTAATCGAATAAATAGTTCCCGGGGCGGCGGTACCCGTACCCGCCTCCAAAAATTTTGTGCAGAGCTAATATAATATTTAAAATACAAAATTTTATATGTTTGTGGTAAAATTTTTCAGAAAAACACCGATGACAAATTTATAATTTACTACAAACTAAGTTTAGTATTCGATATGTTGTATCGCGTGATTATACAACATAATTTATTACGTATAATGTATACCCACAACGATATGTGTTAACACGAACACGCAAAGGGGTGTGGCGAGCACCATTCACAAGATTGATGGCAAACTGTCAATATTAAGTAGGAGCTACTTAGCCAACAAGGATGTTAAATATGTTGGCTTATGCTGATATTTAAAGCTTATGTTGCTACTTGGGATTACTTTGCTACTAGCGCTTATTTTGCCGATGTATCGATTGATGTTCTGCTTCATAGATTTTCGTATAAACAAGTTATATCAGATATGAGGACTGATTAAGGCGGAGAGGATTTTATGGTGTAAGATAGGGTTGTTTGTTTTGCTCTCAAAGGAACACTTTATGTACCACATCTTGTCTATGTACCTATAGGTTGCGTTATATTATAGTCCTACTTAAGACATATTTCCAGTAAATCGCTCTGTTCTTCCCGTAATATTTCTAATGACTAATTCCACGTTATTGACCCCTCACGTCAAAACCAAAAAATTGATGTACACCTTTAAAGCTGTTGTATCTTATGTTAGTTTTAACATTTTCCTTAACAAGGAAGGAATTTTCCGGAATCGGTAGAGTTATGTATTAAAACAAAGTGGTTTCAAACAAATTAACGTGTTAACCCTCAGGCCTCTGGCATATTCTGTCAGAAGGTATTTCCGTTTTAAAATAAAATCCAAATAAATAGAATATTTCCGAACGTATTTGAAGTTTTAAAACTGTTTTTGAAAGGTGATAAAATATGCTTTCAAAATTAAAAAATATATATTTTAAAAACATTAGAATAATTTTATAATAGCTCACCGTGCGTTTTTTGTAATTAAAATTACTCATATCGGAAAAAAAATAAACTTTATTAGACAATGGTATGAAAAATGTTTTTGTCTTCTGACTTTTTATCGTTTGATATAAAAAATAATTAATAATTTTTTGGCAAACTTTCATATTTTTTTAGAGGAACATTTGCATTTATAGAGGTGTACATTTCAATTTTTCCGTGGTTTATTTCTAGATTTGAATACAAAGCGTGAGGTTTTCTGTTTCTAACACCGTTTAGATCATTTTTCTGACCATGACATTAAGGGAGATTTCTATGAGACAATATGAGCTTTTCCCAAAAGCAAACAAATTAGCTTAAAGGTTGGTTTAAAGAAATTAATGTATTAATATATTGTAAAATATATATAAATGAATTTTCTTTTACCAATGTGAGAGACCAACGTCCATTTTCTTTACTTGAAATGGCTTGTGACTAAATAACCATTATTAAACAGGTACCTAATTAGCATACTTTCCTCTCCATTACCTCCCCCGATGCTATTAGAGTGGTAGGTATTAGAGATGTTTCACCTCGGTGAAAAACACCATTCAGAATTGAAACGTTGCTTGAAATGGATTTATTCATGTTTGGTGACCAAACCTGAATGACAAGGTACTTTACCTTTCTTATCACCTTCCTCCAATCCTTCCAGCATCACAAAATGTACCCCAATTTGACATAAATTGATCCCGTTGGCTTTGGACAGGTGGGATCTGTTGGGACTGTTCGGTATTCTCATAAAAAAGTTACTTATAACTCCGCAAGACATAAGATTAACATAGTTTTACAGTTTAAGAGCAAATATAGGTTTTGTTTTTATTTCAAAAACAATCTGTCCACCATACATAAAAATTCAATATCAACTCAACTGTAACTTACATAAAAAGTCATAACCTAATGAGAATTAAGTTTTCAAAATTTAAATCTTATATCTTATTTTTAATGTTAATTTTTAGTGACGAAGTTTCATTCGAGCTTATTAAGCCACATTTTTGTCAATTTGCAAAACCCCTGAGCTAACGCTGGCCAATATGTAACAATTTTGAAGGAATAAATTCGGTTTAGGGGAGTCACTCGAATAACCGAAATTGAACTTGATTTAGACTAACTTAGGGCTGGGGAATCCGAATCTGTAAGAATTAGGTGGGGGTCGGCCTATAACTTCAACTCAGTTAATAGTGCCGACCCCCACCTAATTCAACAGATTCGGATTCCCCAGCCCTAAATTAGTCTAAATCAAGTTCAATTTCGGTTATTCGAGTGACTCCCATAAACCGAAATTTCCCCATTTTGAATATAATATAAATGTTAAAAATATTATGAAATATTTAAAAAGTTTCCGGATTGTAGTAACTGCAATATTCACCGAGATAGTCGATAACCGGTTTCGACATTTCTCAACATAAATCTCTCATCTCTATACAGTGCTCCAATAAAACTAAGATTTTTCAGTTTCAACATATATTTTTCAGATTCTGTCTTGTCATTGCAATATAAATTTCCGTGAGTGCGATGAAGCTGTAGGTAGGTTCTCTGTTCTAGGGAGGCCAGAAATTCAGTAGGAATCGCGCTGCCCCAACCAACACACCAAGTAATTGCAAGATTTCTGCACTAACCAGGTTTGATGATTCTTTCGTATTTGGTGATCTGGTGAGGAGGCACGGAATGAAAGATGTTGTGAAGGTCAGAGTGTTTATTTTGTGAGTCAGGGCCGTGATGAGAGTGGGCGTAGGACTGATGTTGTATTCTCCGGATGCTGGCTGTGATGGCTGGTCAAGCGCGGGTCTGTGAGTCGACGCCGGGCGCTGGTGACCGGACTCGTTGACTGTCAGGCACTGGCGATCTTGGCAATCAGTACTCCAATGCTGACGAGAATGCCAAAGGTGCGGTGGACCTTGTATGCGGTTGAGCGGGAGCTGGTAGACCAGTGAGGATGCTGCGTGTCCTCGTGGTGGTCATGGTGAGTGGATGAAGCGCTGGTCAGAGACGCTGGAACCAAGGCGCTGTAATCCACGTAGCGTTGGCCAGGAACGGCGATCTGGGCCAAAGCGCTATGATGATGTCCCGATGGAGTCCATGATGAGAGCCGGGAAGAAAGTCCTTCGCGCAAGTGAGGTGCGCGGATTATCACTCGTTGAGCACCTTGTTAACTGATGGCAGATTGATGACTGACTGACTTCTTCATGCTGTCGATTTTAAAAGGTGAAGAAGCTTCTGGAACAATTTGGTTGCTATGTAGAATTTTCCAAACAAATAAATAAAAGAACATCCAAGAAGTTTGTTTGGAACAATCGAGACTTCTAGAATTTCGTTCGAATGAAGTAGTTGCGTACCACTACAGTACTCCCCTTCCAGCGGCATGGTTGAGGGCCGCGATAGAAAGAAAAGTTGAGCCAGATCTTGCTTGTTGATGGGAGTAGGAAGGGTTTTTGTTTTTGAATCTTTATTTAGATGTATGCAAATTTTTTCATACATCTAGTAGGAAAATATGTGGTTGGTGCTGGTGTTGTTGAATTTATCTTGGGTTCAGGGCCACTGTCCAGTTGTTGTATATTCTCTCACGTAAAAAAAATAAAATGGTTAGAAAAACAAAAATTATTATAAATTACAAACACTGTTCACGACACAGGCTGAGAATACACTAAAATAACTATTGTGAGCACTATTATCCGCGCTTGTGCGGAGATGGTCTGGTACACGCAGCTCCATGGTGCCTCAACCGATCACCCATTTTGAGACGGGGTTACCGGTGAGTTGGGGTAACACAATCACGTCGGGGTCACCACTTTGGAGATCTGGTGAGGAGGCACGGAATGAAAGTGTAGTATATATATGCTTATTTAAAGTTATTTCGAAGTCCTAAAATGAAAAATAATATCTTAAAGTGAAGTTTAATTTACACGTGTCAATTTATTTTCATTTTCGGTGCGGTCCAGTACCTAAATTATTATTAAATGAGAGGTGTAATATAGTGACATGACTAAAAATATTCAATCAGCTTAAAAGAGAGATTCATAACAAAGACAGATATAGAATTCTAGGATAATTTTCAGTCCGATAAATTACGTTTGAAAAATTATTTTTCAAGTGAAAAACGAACAAGCAATTTTTTCAATTTTCTTAATTATATTAAAATGTATTTTTTTAAGTAAAAGAGTAATGCGTAATAATATTATAAATTTATCTTTTATTAATTGTTTTTAGTTCTTTTGAACTTTAAATTCATATTTGGAAAATTTCCTGTAATAAGTACCATTCTTAACCATTTTTTGTTAATAGTCAGACGAATTTCACGCGTTAGTGAATTTAATCATTTTTTATTTTTATTTTCTTATAAAGCCTACAAACTTAAGATAAATTATGAAATATAGGTAAATGTATTGGCTTAAAACGACAGTTAACATTTTAAATGTTTTCGTATCAATATTTAAAAAAAAATGATTTTCGTAACGAGCGCTGATGAATTCAAAACCGAACGTAAAAAAACCTCCAGCGCTCAATGCATTTTATCGTAAATATTTTGGCGCTCCAATGGTTACCATGATGAAAAAGGAGTAAAATTAAAGGTAATTTTAAAAAGAAAACAAAATAATGTTACAAAATTTCATACGAGTTATAAGAACATTAAACCAAATTAAAAATTAAATGAAGATAAATGATGCAAAGAAAAGTAAAATAAAATAAAATTATCATCAATCTTCCATAATACGGACTAGACAGTAATAAAGTATTTGAATTTATGGCAAATACGGAGTATGGAAAGATAAGAAAGATTTAGTTAGAAAGGCAACAATATATCATAACAGGAACTTTAGAAACTCTAATCGCAAGATAATTAAGACTAAATGGTTTACTTGTTAAATAAATTAGAGAATTTTTATGATTTATAGTGATGATTTCAATGCAGTACGTAAGAGTATTTTATTATTAAGTATGGTTAAAATATATTCACAGACCTCCTCAATATTCTTGTTCAGAGGCGGACTTTATTTGGTGTTCCATCATGATTTCCTCATATTCAAGTTTGTTGACTATGTTTTTTGTAATCCACATCTTCGTGTTTGTTGATTGTAGGTTTTGTTTGTGTCACTTCATAGTTTTTTTTATGATTTCCTCATCTTCAAGTTCGTTGACTGTGTTTTTGATATCCAAACCTTCGTGTTTGTTGACTGTAGGTTTTGTTGGTGTTACCTCATAGTTTTTTTTATGATTTCCTCATCTTCATGTTTATTAAGCCATATTTTTATGTTGTTTGTTTTTAAACTTTTATCTCGACAGTTATTCTTAATTTAATTTGGAAGGGTATTTTATGTTTTTGTAGCATGGAATTCATAGTTTTACTGGCCAAAAGATGTATTTAAATTTTAGTTTTTAATACATTTGAGGTTTTCGTCACTGCAGTGTAGGTATGTTGTCGGTCAGTGAGGTAATCATTTTTCCGTTAAATTTGAGTAGACCATTTACAAGAAGAATTTTTTTTCAATTTTGATTTATTTTTAAAACTTGATTGTGCCAAAATGTATACTCGGACGGTGCTTATATAGAACATCCCCATATAATATGTTCTATAGTTTCCGGAAAAGCCAAAAATTTTCTACATAAATCATCAATTTGATTTGTATCTTTGATTATATGATTCCTATAATTTTTAGTATTAATGACTCTATCCTGAATGGCAAGCATAAATCCTTCTATTTCTGCGCTCAACTCTCCAATACTCAACCATTTGTTTCACGAAAATTTGTCAAAATACGTTTGGTTGAGATAATTGAAGTGTTTTGCGTGTAAAATTTTATTTGACCAGGAATCTAATAATTCCTCGTTGGAATTTATAAAAATGTTGGCATTCTCGTCGTATAAATTTAAAGGTGTAATGTTTCTATCTGCCTTGCAAATTATTTTATGCATTTATGAGCTATGTATTTTTTTTTAGCATTTCTACCTGATTATGTTTCAAAGAAGTTATTTTGACTATACCTCTACCTCCTAAATTTCTAGGTAAATCAATTCGTTCTAAATCTGAATTTGGATGATGGCCATTAAACTTTGTTAGCTTAACTTTAATAATACTTAATACTTTCCGATTTTATGTCCGGGTTAAATCTTCCCCATAGGAAAAACTAAACCCTTCCACACACTTTTCCACAAATGATCATCTAGTCAATCAACATAATGCAAGTGCATTATATAAGCAAAACAAATACAAAACATATAAGAACAACACGTCAACTCACCAGAGATCAAATGGGAAAATAATTCACCGACTCCAGATATTTTCATATCAGAGGGTTCGGCTCGGTAGAACTCCTAACAGGGCCTATAAATCCTACTGATCCCTCAACATAACTCATTTATAATAATATTATTTTTATTATAATGAAATAAAATAATTTTTGTTTTAAAATCACGAGTTTTTAATATTTTTTTTTGAACCGACCGGTTTCGCTTTACTCAAGCATCTTCAGGGTACAAATCATCACTAATTACTACTACTAGTAATAATTTGTACCCTGAAGATGCTTGAGTAAAGCGAAACCGGTCGGTTAAAAAAAAAAAAAAAACTTGTGGTTTTAAAACAAACATTATTTTATTTCATTTTAAATATGTCAAACCACAAAGTGATTGCTTTCTACAATAATATATTTTTATTATTATAATTATTTTTGTGTAGAAGATGCTCATCTAATAATCCAATATTCTACACTTGATTTGCAATATATATATATATATATATGTGTGTTTGGGTAGGCATCTACTGCGTTTCTTTGTAGCACAAAAGGTTCAGTTAGCTATATATGTTTTCCTGTCCGATGTTCGTGAATGTCTCTCTGAAAGTCTCGTAGCAAACAAACGCTTTTAAATAGTTGAGTGATGTCAACAACAGACAATTCGTCTCAAAGAACTATTCGGAGTACAGAGGAAGAGTTTTTTTGTCAACGAAAAGATTTTAGTGAACACATTTGACTTACTCCTCACTATTTTTTTGTCGAATACTGATTAGTCACGTTACTACTGTCCGACCGATATATTTTTCTGTTTCCATGAACTAAATTAAATACTCATGTGAATATAATTATCCGAGACACTAGCTAGGTTACGAACCAATTCATTAGTACATTGTGTTATCTTTAAAAGGCATAATGTTGTTTATAATTCTTAATTTGAAATATAAGATCGACTAAAATGACGTTTAATAACTTGGTCCCAATGGTCAATTGGTTAAGACAAGAAATCCTGAGTTCGATTCCTAGTTGTGACTGTTACATTTTTCCTGTGTCTTGTTCTGTTTCATGTTTCGTTTAAGATTTATTATTATAATGTTCTTCTTCTTCAATCTTTTTTTTTTACCGGGAATTATTTTTTTTAAGCTTACAACTCATCTTTGGCGATAGCTCATCCTAATATTGATATATTTCTTTTTAATAAAATATTGATTGAAGGAATACCACAAGGATCATAGCTGTCACTTTCATTGTTTTTGTTTCAAAAGCTCAAGTATTGTGTGTCGTGCATCACCTTTCATAGTTATCATTTGAATCGCTTTATATGTATAATAAATAAAAAAAACCAAATCATTGGTTACGTACAGACGATACCCACGCAGCGCACCGAGCCGTTCCCAAGTATTAAATACAAAATATTAAAATAATATATATATATATATATATATTTATATTTTTTTTCAGTCTCAATCAGTTTAATTTTGTACCCTGACGATGCTTGAGTGAAGCGAAACCGGTCGGTCTTAAAATTAATAAAAAATCGTGGTTTTAAACAAAAAATATTGTTTTATTTTCAAAAAAATATTAAATTAAGCAGTAATCACGAAAAAAGTGAAGTGTTAGTTAATTTAAAACTAGCTGACGTCTGTTTCTCTGGATTACAAATGGCTTAAGTAAAGTTTTGAGGTTGTGAAACTTAGTGTACCTGAAAACTGTGTACATTTAAAGGTGGAAATAATATAATTACAAAGATTTGAAAATTTTTACTCTTTTTAAAGTATTTTTTTCACTTGATCCTGCTATGTCTTTCTCGGGCGCCGAACATTTTTCTTACACCCCTTTTTTCGTTCATGTCGTACGCCTCATTTTATCGCCCATAAATATATGCGATTTCGGTCGTGCGATGTCTTCTTCGGGCGTCCTCAACTTCTTCAATCATTCAGTTCCGCGTCTCGCATTCTACTTACACCTCTGTCTTCTTTCATCACGTACTTCTAATTTTTTTCAGATACATTTACTGCTTCATGCCTTGCCCGGGCGTCCCGAACTTTTTTTACTATTCAAACCTGTATACCATATTATTAATATTAAAAAACTACATTATAACGAATGTAATTCAACTGTTTCCGACCACTTCTCCTATTCAAACCACTCTCTAAGCACTCTTGGTACTATAAGAACAAACTTTGAAGTTTTCCAAGACAAATTGGTCCAGTAGTTTTGAGTAGTTCAGACAGAGCGATTTTTGTTGAACGACTTTTATTGAACGACAAAAATTGAACAAGATATCGTTCAGAAGTTTCAATTTAACTCGATCCGATATTATTCTTTCATTGAAGTAGATCCCATGATGGTAGGTAATAGGTAAGCATAAATAAACCACCCACAAGGAACGACTTACATCGACTTTTGACCGCAGAGAACTAAAAATTGCAAGCGACTTGAAACATATGTTCAAATGTTTCGATTCGAAGGAAATCGAACGATGACTCATACTTGAACAACAAAAGTAGACGGGCGTTCAACTTTCGTCGATCAACTAATAACTGGATCAACTCTGTTGAAAGGCTGTTAATTCAACAAAGACTTGATCAACTAAAATCGCCCTCTGTGAACGGGGTAATAGGGCACACGCATATGTAGGTACATTGCTTTTTATTTATATATAGCTGCAATATGTTTGTATCAAAAAGTCGAAAGAATGAATTAAAATATTAATTGTGATCGATAATATTCGTTAATTTAACTTTTTTATAAATGCGAAAATAATTTCTTGACGAATGAATAATAATAATTTGTAATAATAATAACAGAGAATTATGCCGTCAAAAGGACTAATACTTGATATGAATACCTGAATATTTTATTACAATACAATTAATTTTACTCTTTTGACATCCATTGAACCATTGAAGAAACCTGTTTAGAAATATTTTCAAAAGCCGGATTACAACAAAGAAGGCGTCTTTATTTTGTCTTTGGAACTTTGTCAAGCTGCGTATTTTTAACGTTTTTAGTTTTAGTGAATCCTTTTTAAAATAGAAACAAATGCAGCATTCATATTTTTCATAATGCCATTTGCCACAATTTCATTTCAAAAGGCAGCTAACTTTTTTATGAAGCAATCTTTGACATCATTTTATGGCGAGTGTGTTTCATTTTCTCCTATCTCTGAGTCCATGTTGAAGTTGAATATATTGTCGTTGTCTAGAAGAAACCTTAACTTGATAGAGTTAAAGTTTACTGCGAGCAGATAGACGATATGTTCTTAAATTATTGTGCAATTACTTTGAGCTTCTTTTGGACATTTTCGCTGGTATCGCATGTTTTATATTGTCTAACACAGTTGTCCACTTTTCAGTGTCTCCTAAAATTGTAAGATTGTATTATGCACTAGAGTAAAAATTATTTTATTATTTGAGTAAAATTCTCTCATAAAACGCAAGAACCTTTTTTCTTTATGGTGTCAACAGCTATATTTACATGTCGTCACTGTGTTGAACAAAAAACGTGATGAAAATTTTATTCAATTGACGACCGTATATTTAAAAAAAACCTTGCTAATTGAAACGTAGAATAGAAACTGACATAATAAAAGTAACTTATTAACCATCAGGCCTTTTCACCGCAAGAATTATCTCATTCACATTCATATACCGTTTTCATGTATACTCTTCTTTCATTCTGACTCCTGGCATGGCTCGACTCGAGTATCTGATTTACTTGATTGTACCATGTCTTCCTCGTCAGTCCTAGATTTTTTCTACCATTACCTGAATCTACTTTCTAACATAAAATAGTTCACGAAAAGATATTTTACCGGACAGCAGGTGGATGTACCTACATAATTATTAAAATAATTAAGGAAATAAATATTTACTGTTATCACGCATTTAATGACGCCGAATCACTTTTGAAGCTTATCACCGGACACGTATCATGTGTCAAATGCGATTTAACCGTAGTAATTAAAATTTGGTTATTTTTCTTGGTTCCTTAATGCTTTTAATGCATCCTGTTTAGAGATAAGAATAATTGCTGTACATTGACACGTGTTGAATTTGAACTCAATAAATATGCAAACAACTGGCACAATCAGTTAGTTGTCCGACGACATTCGCAAGTTGTGTTTCTTTGCAAATCCTTCCCCAAGGTACCCCCGAGAGGAAACCGGCATTTACAGTCGATGTCACTTTCGTAGGGGTCCAGTACATCTTGTCAATAATCCAGTCAAAGAGAATTGTTTATCTGTTGTCTTAAGGCAATGCACTACGCAGTGTAATATTTTAAATTGAGCCGCTAACAATTACAACCCTTTATAGATGGCGATAAGGTTTAAATTCCCACTTAACACCATCCGCCTGTTTTGATTTATGCAAGAAAAAAACATAGCCAAAAAGTGCCTTTTATTGTTATTTTGTGGATGTTCAGGCATAAATATTTAATTTTTTTTCCGATCATTTTATAAATAACTTAATTTGCCATATTATACAATAAAATCATAACCGAAAATGGGTTCGGAAGAAAGAGATTTTGAACATTAAAGCAATTTTCATAGGCCTTTACATTATTTTTTCCTGGGCTTATAGAAATAATTATATAAAAAATACTCGAATATTTCAAAGGCCAAGATGTATTCTACCCGCAGTATTTAATTAAAGCATCTGAAACATTTCTAGGCGACCAAATTTTCAAACCAAAAACACATGATTTTGCATTACTACGTATGGCATCGCCTTAAGTTGAAATAATAATAATTTCCGATCTTATTTCAGAATTTTTCTAAGATATTTTGATGTTACATATATTTATTAATTTTTAGATGTTAAAAACAAATAGCATTTTAGAAACTAGACAAAATTAAGTTTTAAATTTTTGTATTCAAATATATTTTAATATTTAAAAAGTGCAATATTCCAAAGTATAACATAAATAAATTTTTAAAAAATCATCAAAATACTTTTTTTGTCAAAACTTAGAAAAAATCCACAGCTATAAAAATTTCAAAACAAAGTCCTTTCATTTCAGGAATTTGAAAGAAAATTGATAGTTCACTTTTCATCTACTCATACAATTAAAATTACAAAAAAGAAAAATTAATAATATTAGACCGGTCGGTGGCCGAGTTGACATCACGCTTGGGTCCCACCCAGGCGTAGTGTGTTCAATTCCTCGACTGGCTAAGTCCTCCATCACAACACAAGCATCATTTTCCGCTTACTGTGGTGGTAGTTGGAGATTTTCAAATATTGTCAGGTTATTCGTAACCCGGGAATGTTTGTCTTTCTTTTAACAAAAAATGATAAAAAATAGAGCATAGTACAAAAATGACATTTTGTATTCATTTTGGCAAGATATAAACGTAGATTTTTTAAGAATTTGTATTTACATATGAACAAAAAACAAACGCGGGCAGAGTGAATTAAATAAAATACGTTTTCCGATATCATGAAACGAAATCCACAAAATGACATTATTATTCTATAAAAGCTAACAAAAAATAACACAAATAATACTGCATACATTGAATTATACCAATATAATTGTGAATTAGTCATTTAAATCGAAATTATGAACAAAAATATGCCTTGAATCACACATCTCAAACCACAAAACAAAACTGTTTATTTACTCATATTGCGGTAAAATGCTTCAGTCTGCCAAAATGCGATGTTGGGGGACATTTTTTACAAGTAATAATTCGAAACAGAAATTGTACAGTCTTTGTACAATTTGTAACAAAAACACTACAGCAGTACAGCCTTTCTAATCAACAAGTCTCATAGTAATATTTTTAGATAAACGGTTATTTATCTGTTGTGTAAAATTGAAAACACTTTATTAGAAAGACTAATAAAATGTATGTTTAATTGGTTATATAATATTATATGCCCATATAAGTGAAAAAACTATTGTATTGAATTAATTACCTAGCTCTAATTGAAATTTTTATTTATTTTATTGTTTTGGATTATTATTTTAAACTAACTGGGCACAAAGGTATCTTTAAAGATATTTCATTATGATCATTAAATGCATCACTCAAATATTACCACTAACTTACCTATTTGATTATTTTCTGTTTATTTTTTAAGGAATTGTTTATATTTTCGTTTGAATTTTTATTTATCATGCTGCATTGCATAATGGCTTACTGTAACCTACCGATAAAAATGTTGAATGTATAAAATTCAATATGAGCGTAAAAATAAATAAATTAAGTCGGGCAAAATAAATTTATAATTTTGTTCATGGAGTAGTAAAAACTGACAAACGGTGGGTTCTGGAGTCATGAACTTTTTCAAAACGTTTTTATCTTGTTACCTTATTTCCACAATGCGGCATAGTGGAATAAGCTTTGAAATTTCCATGTACATATTTATGAAAGCAAAAATCAACTAGTTCATTGCGTATTTTTAATTTGTTCATTAAAAAACCGAGTTAAAACTCTAGCAAAGCGAAGCACGAAAGTAAACCAAGTTTATTACATTTTCGAACGCATTACTTGCCACAAATGTGAAAATTTGTGCTTTGAGCGCCATGCTTAAGCAATTTCGCTGCACTTCAAAGAGATTAGAGGGTGCAAATCATATTTAGTTTAATTGGAATTTGCTACAATGTTTTTGCTAACGCTGTTTCAGCCTACAGGCGCTGTGTCAAGCCATACAATATTATTAATTAATTTTGAAATTTCTATAGGACATTGGTAAGTTCTATCAATTCTATTGGAAAGTGAGTTCACGAGAGACAGAAAGACTTTATTAATGAAGGACTAACAAAAAAAATGTCAAAAGAAGAGAAACTAGCAGTAATTAAAGTTCTGGTAACTACCTTGATGCATGGCAGTAAGCCATGGAAGAGGAACGACTAAAGCAGACTGAACGCTGTATAAATATACTAAAATCCTTGAGGCGTATGTGTGATAAAACCATGCACGATGTAAGCGTATTGAGTAAGATTAAGAGAGGGACGGTTAAATTGTTCAGGCATGTAGACAAAATGAACGGAGAAAAGAATGCAATAAAAATATGACGCGAATGCGAATTGTAGAAGAAGTTGGGAACGCCCGTGGCAGACATGGCACAATCAAGTGAACCAGACACTTGAGTCGGGTCACGTCAAGAACTGTTTTTTTAATATTTTTATATTAACTCCACACAGGAGGCCCTGAAGAAAATAATTTCCTTCAGGGCCTATGTCATCTTTGGGGATGCTGTGTGGAGGGTAATGAGGAATAACAGAAGAGTATGTATGATGAAGCAAGGAGTGTGTGCAAGACTGCGTTTTTCGGTAGTCATTCCTCTTTGTCTACCCCTGCGGGGAAACGGCGTGGTGGTTAGTCAGTTAGCCCATCGGACATTTTGATGTTTTGGATACTCACATAAATAAATAAACGAAACGAACGTGCTCCAAAGAATTTTTTTGGTTGGAATAACAATAGAAGATTTATTGACAGGCGGGCTTGAAGTAAACATTTGAAGGGAAAGTTTGAAAAGGGCAGATCATTACAACATGCATCATAAAAATCTCTTTAAAGATCTCTCTATCTCCTTTAAAGTCTAAATCGTGCCAAGAATAAGATTGTGTTCAAGCATTATTCAATTTTATGGCATCCGCTAAATGTTTGCCATTAGAAGATGATTTTTTGGAGACAATGCATTTACCTTCATTTGGTTCCATCACTTTGAATAATCACATTTTAGAAAAATACTAAACAGTTTTATTTATAAAGCAAAAAATCTGTTCGTTTATTACTAAAATTGTAACTATCACCTAACTTGATTATTTACTTTGAAATTCAATGAATTGTTAAAATTTTGTTAAAAAACCCGTCTTTATTCACAGTTCAGGAGTCAACAACTGCTTTTGAAGCGGATTTCCATGTGCGTTACTGGGAATTTTTCCAGATGAACAAGTTCCTGTCATTCGTCCGGAACAACCGTGAACCAGCTTGCATCTTGCAATACACGCATTCATGCGGAAAAATCGGTATTTGTATCACGAGCCAATGTGCAGTTGATTTTTCCAGACTTCAGATTCTTGAGATATGCTAATGTGATGTACGTAGGATTATTTTGAAATTTATCCGATGTAAAATAATATGACGAGATGTAACTTGACTTGCATACAAGTTCCACGTCAAAAAATGCCCTGAAATAGTTAGTCATCTGTAGATAAAGATCTGCACATTTCAAATAAATAAATAAGTTAGCTGATATGTACCCGGCGTTCTCGTAGGCATGAATGGTTTGCAGTAAAGTTAAGACCAAACAAGATTATTTTTCAGTAACTAAGTATTTTTTCAATTTGATCGTGCCATGCCTTTCTTGGTCGTCCCGTCTTTTTCTATCATTCTCTTCCACATAATACATTCTTCTTACACTTCTTTCTTCGTAAATGACGTACACATAATTTTAGGACAAATAATGATTGGATTCGTGTCTTCCATTATTTATATAATTAACTACTGTATTACATAATATTACTTTAAAAAATTACATTATATCTACTTTAATTTCATTCCGTATCACATCCCCGTGTAGAGATAATGCTAAAATCGTCCTCGGGCGTCATCAACTTCATTTACCATTTAAACTAATCTCTACTCACTCCCGGCAGTATAAGAACTAATTTTAAAATTTTTATTTGATTTTATATGTAGATTGATTGCCTGCTGAAATATGTTATCAATTTATGCACAATTTAAACTGTATAATATTGTATTAGTTCAAAAATCTTTCTGGAGATTTATTTAGAAATATTTCCACTTGAATATTATTATGGCATTTTTGCTATTTGTTTTTGGGGTGTTATGCCGTGTTGCGCTAACTCCTTCTTTAGCCAGCGTTAAAATAACACATCTGCCCTGATGATGGACACTGCAATGCTGTCCGAAACGTTGGCTAAAGAAGGAGTTAGCGCAACACGGCATAGCACCCCCAAAAACAAATAACAAAAATACTTTTGGCCGTGAAAATCTTAAATCATATTATTATGGCGAACTTTTAAATGCGAAGAGAAAACTTGCAAAAGAATTTTGTCAGCTGGTAAATTTCATAATATTAATTATATAAATACATCACACATAAAAATAGAAGCTACAATAGATAAAGAAGAATAACATTCTAAGTGACCACAATACAAAAGCAAAATATATATAGGTATAAAACTGTCAACATTGCTATGTTTATGCAAGCCCATCTGGAATTGAACCAGGGTTATAAATTGGTTAGCTCAGTAAAAGGGTAGGCAGATGAAACTCGAATTCAATCAGGGGTGGGGAACTTCTTAATTCATTCCTTCGTCCATCGGTCAGGGATTGGAAGGGCCAGGTTAACACAATAATCACTCATGAGTAAAAGGCACAGGTATATTTACATCTTCTAAAGAAACACAGGGTTGAATTGGAATCTCTACTCTCTCTCTCTAGGACGACCGGGTGAAACGGGGATTTTACAAGAAGTTAACGATTTGAACACAAGAAAAGGGTATACCGAAGAAACTTACTGGTTTCCAGGTTCTCCTCGATGAGCGGGCATGACATGGCGAGCTGTAGATGGCCCGCGCTTCCGAGGGAAGCAGCGGTTAAGTTGGTATTGTGACGCACTAGGAATTTACCGGAAGCGAGACTCCATAGAGTACAGTTTGAGTTGAGGTGTTGAAACATGTTTGCGAATTGGTAGCGCAATCTATTTAGTTATTCCAGATCGTGTCCGCGCCTAATAATGTGTAATTGCGCGACATGTTTTGTGAACGTTGCAGTTTGTTCCGGGCGGAACATCGTTTCCGTGACCGAGGTTAAATTGGCACGAGAGCGTGATTTTAACTGTGCGAGTGTCCGAGGCAAGTGAAGGATTGGCACTGACGAGGTGACGAGCGCGGCGAGCTACAATAAGCTCGTGCTAACGGTGACTGTGGGTGGTCTGTCACGTGCATTTAACATGCTGTGGCCATCTGGCATGAGTAGAGTGGGGTGACCAAAGCAGTTGGGTGACCATCCTTTTTATGTAAGGTGACTGTATTACGTAACAACATAATCATAGGCATAGGTACACACACTCAAAGGCAAATAACATACTAAAACAGACACATTGACAAATTTATACAATTAAATGCATACAATAAAAATAAAAATCTTGATGGATAATTTGTCTTTGTGTTGCAAGTTGATTCGCTTTATACACCATTTTCATCTCATTAACTATGGGTACACGATAATCGAATGTTCGTTGGCCGTATTTATTAGTAAGTTCATTTTGACTAAATATTGTGTTGTCTGTGTGATCTACTTGTTATTTATATATGGAATACAACAATAGGTTTTGGCATACAATTTTAAACCATAATATTCCTCTCACACGAAATATATTAACTGACTCCCATAATAATTTTACATTTCTTCTTTGTGCATAAATAGTTTTGCTTACAAAAGGATTAGGCAAACAGTTTCACAAGGACTTTTATTCTGCATCTGATCGTAGATACCGCTAGTAAAAAATATAATATTTTTAACGCACTTATAAGAATGAAATATTCAATTTTGTAAATTCACCCAGTAATAGCTCGTAGAATTTTGAAAATATTGAAGTGAAACTTCTTTACGCGCGATATGCATTTTCGAAGACCGGAGTAAAACCGACTCATGACCGTCACGAAAAACCGTGATCATTTCGCTGTAGGAGCCTAGCTAATATTACATACCTAGTTTAGGTCAATCTCCAAATTCAGCTTCGCGGTCTAGAGACAGAGCGCGCGACTATCGTCGTGAAGAACCGAGGTTCGATCCCCGCTTTAACAATTTTTTTTTTTCTTTTGGTGATTTTTTTAATACGAGGAAAAGTGATAAAATGCTCTCGTGCTGCGACTTTTAGATATTTTGGTCGAAATATAGCTTACAAATCGAGCCGGTAGAGTCGCTCGGTATTTTATTTATTTTATTTATTTTATTTATTTTATTTATTTTATTTATTTATTTATTTATTTTATTTATTTATTTATTTATTGTTTGTTTGTAAATATAACATAATACAATTAATGAACTTAAAATGTCCAACTAGGCGATTGCCCGTTTTAGGACATTCCAGTATGATAAAGTTTTTACATGTAATATATGGTACATTATAGTGTTGACTATTCTGTTGTTAAAAAAAAAAATACATATGTATATTCATATTCTAGAATACTTCCAGTTATATCACGACATATTTTACTATTATTTAGCTGACATAATAACTGAATTAACATAACATAAGCTGAATTAATAGATAAAAACAAGAAAATGAATTTGAAAATGAAACTGAATTGAAGAAATTCTGTTGGTAAGGTAATACAAATGTATATTCATTTTTTTTTTTTTACTATTGTTTAGCTGATATATTAAACTAAAGAAATATTAATATATAAAACAAGGAAATGAAAAATAACAAAAAATAAAAAATGAAAGTAAAGAAGGAACTTTTCCTTTAAGGAAAAATATCACGAAGAATTGAACAATTTTCGAACTTTCTTTATGTAAAAATACAGTTCCTGTAATGCTAATATAATACCAATATAAGTTAAAATGTAAAGAAGAATGTAAAGAAAAACAAAATTTACAATTGTAAAGAAAAACAAAATTTACAATTTAATTACTGTTTTTTAGCATATTCTCGCATTCAACTCTCCCCAAGACCAGAAGCCAATTGTTTACCTGCATACGCAGAATATTAGTACTCTTTGCCTTCCATGTATCAGGTATGAGATTGAGCAGTTTAGGGCCTAAGTATGAGAATTGTCTCTGTGCTAAAGATGAGGAAGTGGTGGGCGGAACTGTTGGGTTTTTTTTTGCATGTCTTGTATTATGACAGTGGTTTACGGAAGCTAAGTAGTGCCTCTGTTTTTGAGTATGTAAAATGATTTTCCTCATGTATAATTGTCTTACATCAAGAACACGAAACTCTGCGAACAATGAATCGCTGGGGTACCTGAAAGGTTTTTTCAGTATGACTCTTATAAGCGATTTCTGGGATTTAGCTAAGGGATCGAGTATGGTTTTGGCACAACCTCCCCAACCTAAGGAAGCATAGTCTAGTATGGAATTGCACATTGCAAAGTAAATTCGTTTCAAATCATTTAGACATAGAATATTTCTTATTGCTATAAACAGATGTGTAAGTTTCCTGACCTTTGTGGAAGTAAAGGCTATGTGTTTGTCCCATCTCAGAAATTTATCAATGATAATTCCTAGGTATCTTATATTGTCCACACATTCTAAGGTATTGCATTTACATGTAATAGTGTCGTAACAATGGTGTATTCTAATGTTAATAATTTCTTGTGGTTGACCCGCTTGAGTTGAACTGAAGCAGATGAATTTCGTTTTATCCGAGTTTAGAGTGAGGAGATTACTATCTAGCCACTGTTTAACTTTGTTTATGCCAAATTCAGCTTTAATGCAAGACTCATTCCAGGTTTTGCCTTCGAATAAAAGTACTGTATCGTCAGCAAATGTAATAATGTGGTCTGCAAATGAAGTATTACATAAGTCATTTATATAAACATTAAACAATATGGGACCTAGTGTACTTCCTTGCGGTACGCCATATTTAATATTGGCTGGATCACTTAGAGTACCGTTAATATCCACTCTTTGGCTCCTGTTTTCTAGGTAACTAACAAACCACTTGAAAATTTGATTGATTAATTATTTTTATTTTGAATCATTAAAATTACCAATCAAGGCCGATAACGCGACTAATTACCCTCGCAGACGTGCGTGACAAGTTTTTTTAGTAAAAAACACAGCCGTAAGTGAGTTTTTCAAAATTTAGAAATGTTTTTCAAATTCAGACTCCATACGGGTATGAGACTGTTAAAAGACGATAGATCTTTTCCAAAACAGACAAATTTACGGAAATATTTTGAAAAACGACAGATATGACTTCACATTGCCGATATATCTTCGATTCGACCCTATATAAATCGTTAACGAGACGTTATGTGATATTATTAATTTGCCGTGTTTGAAAACGAAAATTTGTCAAGTCAATTGAGGAGTACACTTTGTATACGCGGTTCTCGTCGCGCGGGATACCTCTCTTCGCGGTCTAGAGGCAGAGCGTTCGACACTCGTTATGCAGGACCCGGGTTTGAATCCCATATTTTTATTACTTTTATTTTTTTTTTATCACATGCTACTTATAAATATGTCAATAGACAGAAAAAAAGAGAGAATGAAATGAAAAGAGAGAGAGAAGAATACTTAAAGTTTCACTTTCGTCGTGCGTAGGCTTGCCTCACACTGTATTTTTTTTATGAGAGTATCCCATGTCATGTGCGTATCAATTTTTCCACATTTAAAGGGCTGTGTAAAATTGTGTATGCACTCAAATGTATGCGACTTTATTAAAGGCGTGAAAGTGGCATGTAGAGATCGTGTATGCATCATTATTAATTTATTGGAATTTATATATAATTTACAGAAAATAAGTTAAAACCAGTTGTATGAGTAGATGTGAGAGATTCATCAAACATAAGGTGACTCAAAGTTCACATTTGTATGGACGAACAGTCTGAATTCTCGACAAATCAGTTTCAATTTAGAAAATGGACATTTAAATAATATTATTTTAAATTATATTTTAATAATTAATTATATATAAATTTATTATAAATAAAATTTAAGTTTTAGAGTTTATTGAACCGGAGTTATTGACAGATATTCACAACCGAAATTAGTATTTTTATAATAAAATTGTTGCCATAGTAATTGACAACCATTCATTGACATTATTTAAGCTTGATGACGTCACGTGGTACATACTACTTTTATTGCATTGGTGAAAGATCACTGTTTAGAATCTAAAAGTTGCTTAAAATGGCTTTGGTCAGAGTGACTTAGACAAAATTAACAGTTGGCTCCAATCAAATATATTAACAATGAATGTTAAAAAAACAGGATACATGATTTTAAGCGCAACTCGTAAAATAATTCCTCCTCATGTACCTTTAAAAATTGAAAATAACAACCTGCAAATCCTGATACAGGAGAAATATCTTGGGCTGTGCATTGATAAACACCTAACTTTTAAACAGCATATTCAAGATATTAAAGATAAAATCAACCCCTTAATTAGCGTATTCAGCCGGATATCATATCTGTTACCAAATAAAATTAAAAAAGGTCTATATTATAGCCTCGTACACTCACATTTAAACTACTTGGTTGAAATCTGGGGAAATACATGTGAAACATATATAAACGAACTACAGGTAACACAAAACAAAGTAATCAAAAAGCTATTTCACTTCAAACCTAGAACATCAACAAAAAAATTATATATTGAAACAAAACTATTAAAATAAAAAAAAATATATGAATATAATACATGTCTCCTTATTTACAAAATAAATAATAAACTCATACATACAAATACAGAACTCATTAAAACGTCCCAAGTACACAGACACTTTACACGGCAACACGATAAAATACATTTAAACACCATATATACTCATTATGGCAAGCAATCCATTGGTTACGAGGGAAACAACATATATAATTGCCTCCCAGACGAAATTAAATATGAAAAAAGTATAGGTACATTTAAAAAAAAAAATGTTCAGTTTTATGCTCAATCAACAAAACAATGCAAGTGAATAATATCGGTGTGTCATATATTTATGTGTAATATATATGTTATTTCTAGTTAAATTAGTGAAAATGTAATTTTCTTTTATCTAGAATAAAAAATAAAAATAAATAAAAAAAGTGACCATATGTGAATATCGAGAATTCTATAAACCTTTCACTTCCTCATATATTATACCTTCCTGCCCTCACTTCTCTAATATTCTCCAAATGAGTTGGGTTTCTTCTGCAATCAAATGAAACGCGCAAAAAATAAAACAAAAACACATTTTTTTATATGAACAAAACCCTATTGCTGACAGCCATTAAAAATGAGACTAAAAAATCTTATACTTAAAGTTACGATTTAACCATTAATTTCAACGTACCTAAATTAAAATTTAACTTAATATTTGATTACCGGTTTTCATTTAGTATTTAACGAACCGCTCTCTAAAAGCTCTTAACAACAGGATGTAATATTTTATATTTCAAAATGAAAGCTTAGAAAAAGTAAATATTTTCTGATTATTTTTCACAAAACTTACACAATTTTATTCGGGCGTATTATAAATATGTTCAAAATCCAAAGTAACGTTCTATCATAACAATTATTCAAAAGGTAAACTAATATATTTTCTGGCGTTTTATAGCGAAATCCTTGCCAAAAAGTAATTGTTGGAATATAACCTTCTTTATTCCCTTAAAAGCCTTTTTACCTTCCCTTAAACGAAGTAAAAATAACGTAATACATAAATATTGATAAAAATGCGAACGTTACATAAGTGCCCATTTCTAAGAGGTCAGGAAGCGATTTTTGAAAATATCAAGTTTTTTACTGCAAGGAATATACAATAGTATTTTGAAGGGGCTATTTTATTTGAGTGATAAAAAGATTTGTAAAAGTAGGCTTTAGATTTTTTCCCGTTGGAATTTCTGCAACCCATAATGCTTACAGAAGACTTACCTTTAGGAAGTTATAAAACTCTCTTAGATATATATGTGTAGGTTGTATTCTATTTTATGGTTTTATTGAATTTCTTCATAGATTGGCTCTACAATAGTGCGTAATTTGTAACACAAGGTAAAAATCTTAATATTCGACTTGATTTGGTCAGTATTTAATATTTTTTAATGTTAAGAGAAAGGGTGTGGGGAAGGGAAGAAAACGAGCATGAAGTTTATTTTCTTATTTTTTTTCTTAAAAAGAAAGATAAAAATTGTCGGGTTACGAATAGTAAGCGGAAAATGTTGCTTGTGTTGTCGTAGGGGACTTACCTAGTCGAGGAATTGAACACACTACTACGCCTGGGTGGGACCCAATCGCGATGTCAACTCAACTAAACGTAAACGTACCTATTTCTATTGAACAAAGAAAAACAAGAAGTGCCTTTTCCATTCAAATGTTGAATCAAACAAATGTGCGACTGACTTAGTACCTTTTGGTTCTAGACCATTAGCAGGCGGTCTCTCTTATACTTATCTGTATCTCGCAATCCCAATTGAATTTCATAATCATGGTGAAACACAGTTTTGTATGGAAATATAGGTCCGAATTCAGATTATATTTGGATCAAGAAGCACGCCCACAAATTTTTCCCATTTCTTCATTTATTCAATGCTCATTTCACAAAACTTAATGATTATTAAGAATTTTCGTGTCTTTTTCATTCTTCTCGTAATATTTTGTGTTTATTCATGCAGTGTGAATGTTGCTTCGCTCATATTTGACTGAATGCTGTAAAAATGAGAACCCTGAGGCGTAAGTGTAGTAAAACCATGTATGATCGTGTGAGAAATGTGGAGATCCCCAAAGAATGCAAGGCTTAGATGGTTTGGGCAAGTGGAGCGAATGAAGGAAGAAAGGAGTGTAAGGAGATATGATTATGACGCAAATGTGAACTGTAGAAGAAGTCGAAGACGCCCGAGAAAGACACGGCATGATCAAGTGAACCAGATACTTCAGTCGAGCCATGTCAAGAGTCAGCATTATATGTTTGAAACGATGTTTGAATGTGAATGAGGCAAGGAGTGTGCGCAAAGACTAAAATGTTGTCCGTAGTCTCTGCCTATGGTTAGTTAGTTAGTTTATATAAATATTGTTAAATCTGATACGCACAAGCTCCGTCTGCATTTATTTATTGCATCTCATTCTGGAAGATGCAATAAATAAATAAACAAATTAAATTAATTAATATCGCACTTAATGGCAAAAGTAAAATATTTTTCAACAAGGTACAAATTAATAGACTAAATTTGTCTCGTAAATTTTAGCGTTATGTAAATTATTTTCTTATTTAATAAATTGGATACATATTGGAACAATACAGAAGAACTTATTCGATCACTAAAACTTAAATAACCAGCAATGGAGTAGCGATTTTTTTTGTTTGCATTATTTTATTTTTTAGATTAGCTCCCCACAGGAAGCTATGAGTAAAATATTTTCGAGGAGACTGGGTGGAGAATCTTTTTAAGGAATTGAAGGAAAGGAAGATCTGTGAAAGAAAAATGTATGAGGAGTGGGTTGGAATCTGAGGGATCAGTGGGTCCAGGAGTGATAGACGTATAAATCCCTCCCTTCCAATGCGATGCAAGGCGAGGGGTCGAGAGAGTACTGTCTTAATCAGTTGAGTCTCTCTGTGGGCAGACGAATCCACCGCTAAGACCTAGACAAACCTCACACCACGATCCTTGGCACCCCCGTTAAGTCACCAAACATAGCCAACCACTTGTGACCTATAGCAGTGGTGTTGGTTATCCAATAAATGTACCTATACCCGCCTTACTAATTGACGATATATGACATCTTAGACTTGTTTTATATACATCACCTGCAGTTAAATGCAACAGATACCTCTGTGCACATATTACTTTTCTGTGATTTTTTCTTGGTCAAATTTGAAAATGTATGCCAAATGTTGTGTTCGTACAAACAGGTCTCCAACTCGTCTTGGAAGGAGTTAATGAATAAGTGGTTCTTTTAGATTATTCAGGGATTTATTAATACTCAACGTATTATAAAAGTGACTCGATGGTCGACCTAACTAGTAGCTGGCTAATTGGAATCTGAAACAGTAAGTTTCTCTGAGAGCCTTCCCAATGGCCCTGGCGACTACTGGCCACTGGCTCCATCTTGCGGACTTCCACGCAAGCTCTATGCACTACCTTTTCCGCGTGCATCTATGAAGCTCTTACTTCCTAACACCAAATGTCTATTTATTTAGTTAATCAGAATTATTCTCTAAGTTTGCGATTAAGAAAGCGTATTTTAACCGAGCAAAGAGAAATAAAATACGTTTTCCTCGTAGATACCTTCAAATCGTAAAATACAAGTTTTGATGTACGTTAAACGTTATATTTAAGAAATAAGTTCCATGAATTCAAAACTTTTCATTTTATCTACGATGCTTATAATTTTTTAGGGGTGTTGAAATGTAAGAGGAGTAAGTTTTAACCTGAGTTATTTTAAAGTGTAGAAGTTGGTGGATAACACTTTATTTGGTAAGTTGAGACTCGTGTCGACTTTAAGGCATTAGTAGTCAGATTTTCGTCATGCGTAAAGCGTATAAAATAAGCCGCTAATCCGCTTAGAGCTTAGCGACTTGCGTAAGCCTGGATTTGAATAATTTTTGCTGTTATTGTTACTTTGAGATGGGAGATATTCAAAATTCAAATATACAATATAACTAACATTGATTTGACTAGATTGCATGCAGAATTATCTGAAGATTAAAAACAATTTTATTTTTTATTTTTATTTTATTTTTTATTAGTGTCTATTTAATAAGGTGTGATGAGATTTACATTATATAAAAATCTATAATATTTCATTCATATAGTTTCTTCTTAGTCCTCCTCACTAGGTAGTCCTGTGCTGAGGCGGACTGGTAGATTTTTTTGATTTTCTGTTATTTAGTTTCAATGATGTTTTTAGTACATTTTCTAGTATGTCTGCATCAATTTCTTTCACCCATGTTTTGATTTTTTCCTTAAGCTTATTTATCTTTTCTATCTTTTTCAAACTTGGAGGAAGGATATTGTAAAGTTTGGTTGCCAGATATATGTGGTTTCTTTGGCCAAAACTTGTCTTGAATTTTGAAACATCTCGTATATCCCTTTTTGAGGCTCTTGTATATGATATATCCGAGTTTCATTAGGAGATTTTCTGTTTTTAAAATGATGTATTAAAATATTCTTGGCATATATTTGTTTTAAATTTAGAATATCAAAACACTTGAAAATATCTTTTGAGGAGGTTCTGATGGGTAATTTTAGTATGGTTTTTATAATGCTCTTTTGAGCAATATCTAAGTGGTTCATATTATTAGCTGTAGCAGATCCCCATACTAGAATTCCGTACTCAAGACGGGAATGAACTAAAGCATAAAATACTTTTTTGATGTCTTTCCTAGGTAGTATGTTTCTTAGGTTTTTGAAGAAATATACAAGTCTCGTAAGCTTTTTAGTGAGTTCATTTATGTGTATGTCCCATCTAAGGTTTTCGTCTATTTCCACTCCTAGATACTTAATACTTTTTGCCTTTGTTATAATAGGGCAAGAGCAATGTGACTTATTGTTTTGAAACTCGTGCAATTTTAGAGTGTATTCTTTACCCGGTTGACCTCTGGAGTTTATTGAAAAGGCTAGATAATTAGTTTCAATTATATTAAGCGTAAGAGAATTCAACAGAAAAATCAAAATTCTGTGAAAAAAAAGTATTTAGAACTATTTATGTTATTAAAAATGACCAATCGTAGTAGACAATCATTTAGTTTTATTTTTATTTTATTTTGTTTATTTGGGAAAACCAACATATTTTTTACATTCTTAAATAATCAATTTATAAAAAATACAAATAATATCTAATGATAGGTTTTCACTTAAAAATTTAATTATAATAACAAACTAAGGGTCCAGTACCCGTGGGCAAAAAATATTTACAGAAAATACAAAATACTAAATAAAGTAAACATAACATCGGATATAAGAACACAAGTAAATTACAAAATATCAATTTTATCCTCACACAACACCAATAATCACCAATATATGTATATACCTACAACTAAACTGAGCAGATGCTTATAAAATGAATCACTTGTAACTGGACAGGGTTCATATCAACAACATGATAACTTGCAGTATGTTATTAATTATTATTTAATAATAGCTAAGGTATATTTTTTAAATGTTCATAAACTACACGAAAATATGTCAATATAATTAAAATTCTTATTGTATAGGGTACAAGCTCTGAATATAAAAGCGTTTTGTCTGAGATTAGTATAACATTTTTGAAGATGAAAAAGTGATTTATCTCTAGTTCTAAAGCTTGGGACTCTAAAATTATTCTCAGACAAAAGGGGCGAACAATCAATAAGGCCATTGATAATTTTATAGAGATATATTATATCTGCGGAGTCTCTTCTAGTTTTTAATGGATGAATTAGTAGATATCTATAGCATAGGAGTATGATTTTTGGCGAAACCTATTTATTTTTTTAACATTTACTCCACACAAGTAAGTGGCCATTAGGAAAATATTTTGATTCGGTTGGTTAGAAATCTTTTGATCAGTGTGTTCAGGAGTAACAGACAAATTAATGCATCCCTCCTACTACGGTGCAAGGCGATGGGTCAAAAGAATTCGGCTGGAGAGGTCAAAGGGTCTCCGTCAACTGGCGTCTCTCGACCCGGCCGGTCAAGTAATTGGTGGTCAGACGCATCCACTGTTGGAACTGGGAAAAATCTCACCGCATGAACACAATCACCTCTGCTAAGTCACAAAACGTTACATCAAAAAATTTCCCACTTGTTTCGGGCAGTTGGTACTCTTGTATGGTATACACATTAAAAGCGTATTTGATCTAAAATATAAAAAACCGTTTTTATATGTTGGTATTTCGATGAAATTACCTTTTGCTTAACGTAACGGATATCTGAAATCGTATATTTCAATTAAAAAAGTGCAATGTGATTATTTGTGTCGCTTCACTTGCCGTCAAACTAAACTCATTATAAAAGCCGATAAAGAAGCATAGAAAGAACATGAAACTTTAATTAATTCGTATTCCATTACATTTCAATAGACTCGTTGCGGAATACAAACCTCTTATTTCCTGTCGATATTTCTCGAAAGATCTAAAGAGAACGTGTTACATTAGTTCAATGCAAACTTTTAAGGAAGAGTCACTGTTTTAAATATGTATTATGCAATATCCCTAATTAAATCTCCTTTGTTTTTATGAAGCCAGAAATATCAGTAGAATTTCTGTAAGTAGTAGACCTCGCGTCCCGAAATTTCCACTGTTGAACTCAATGACGGGTTGTAAAAACATCCATTGAATTAACGGTAGAACAGACAGTATTCACACCCGACGCCTCTGATCTAAAGATTGCAATTAATTTGTTAGTAGAATCTTTCAGACGGACCGCTCGTTTCTCCAGAGAGATGAGGATATTTCTACATATTTTGGGGCCTCCTCCAGTGTTGGCTACCAAATTTGACCAATAAAATATATATTATAGAAAGAAAACAGTACATACATTGGTATCAGTGATGAAACAATTCACGGATATTACATATTTAACCTACGACGTTTCACATAAAAATTTCCAAAAAAAAAAACAAATAGAGAATATCAGAGGGCTCGAGAGAGTATTCTTAAGGCAATCGGGACCAATGGAACAAGCAGATTGATAAAGGTTTTATCGACAACGTCGGTTACTTACACGACTGCAGGTAGCCAAGATATAACACTGCTCTTGTTAATAAGGAATCATGATTTTTCTATGCCAATAAGTTATTCTTTGGTCCCTTTGCCGTCTCTCCACTTCCTCCCCCGGGCGAACGGCGGTTCACAATCCGTCGCTGTGGAATGCCGTTTATGCATTTCTTATCAATAAAATCGCATTAATTGTATTAGTAATTATTTCGCATTGGAATCCATTAAGAACATAACAGCCGCAGAAGGAATCATCTCACCATCTCACTATTGCCTACCGTAAGCCCTTACTTTTGCAAATAATTTTTTGCCGACGTAACGATCTCGATAAAACACAGAAATTATTAATTATTGAAGACAATATTAGCGATGTCTAAACGAAAATTTGAAACAGAAAAATCAGAAAAGAATACGGTCACATCTAGGACTCGAACCCAGGACACTTGTCTTTCCGGGACACCGCTCTGTGACCGTATCCTTTTCTGATTTTTCTGTTTCAGATTTTCGTTTAGAAATCGCTAATATTGTCTTCAATAATTAAATATTACAATTTGAGGTCTTACTCAATAAACTTATTCCGATAAATAAAAAAACAGAAATAATTATTTTCCGTATAAAACCTCGCCAAAAATTGATATTTTTCGATGTTAGGGGTTAGGGTTCTCCAGGGATAATGGCTAAAATAACTAATGTTTTTTTCATGTTCTCTATAAAGTGGTTATGCACCAATATATTTATTTATTCATGTTCTCTATAAAACGGTTATGCACGATTATATTTATTTATTAATGTTCTCTATAAAACGGTTATGGACGATTATATTTATTTATTAATGTTCTCTATAAAACGGTTATCCACCAATATATTTATTTATTCATGTTCTCTATAAAACTGTTATGCACGATAATATTTATTTATTAATGTTCTCTATAAAACGGTTATGCACCAATATATTTAATTATTCATGTTCTCTATAAAACGGTTATGCACCACTACATTTATTTATTCATGTTCTCTATGAAACGGTTATACACATAATTATATTTATTTATTCATGTTCTCTATAAAACGGTTATGCACCAATAAATTGCATAAAAAATAAAAGGTCATGGAGGCAATTTTATTATTTAGTGACACATATCTATATGTCAAAAGATATTTGCTAAACTGTCTTTAAGTGACGTTAAAATGTCAATGGTCAATGCAGAATCTTTGAGCAGTAGAATCGGTCTGTTGATTGGTGAGTTTTGACAGGCGGAAGTCCTCGCTTTCGGAGTAAAAAGGTATAGTTGTGTATGCGTGAGTGTGTTTGTAGGTATGAGAAGTGGTGATCTGTGAAGAGATATGTTTGCGCATTGAACAGTTTAAATAATTGAAACACATATAGCTACAATTAGATGCGCTACTGCGTACTAATTCTTGTCGAAACTTGTTTCACTATTAGAACACAATAAGCGGTGCGCGTAGACCGAAATCGGCAGAGCGTTGGGAGAGTTGGTGGTTAGTTGGTGGTAAAAAAGCGGAACCTATTTTTTCTAATATAAATATAATACATCAATGTCGCACGATGTTGCTTTTGAATATTTTTTTGTTTTTTTTCTTCAAACTGTATAAATGTTGTCCCTTTTAGCTTACTGCAAAATTCTGCTTTTCGTCAGGGAAATACGGTTCCGCCCATATCTTCTACAGTTCTGCATCTACCGTGCGATCGCAAACTTTCGTCGGAATAACTTTTCAGAAAAGCAACTCTCTCGGTAACAATCGTATCCCACAGCGATTTCCATCAGGATACTTCGGATGGAGGACATTTTATTCTTTTTGCTTCTTTTTCTATTGAAAAGTCCTACCTACTCCACATTTTCGAGTAGTCGCTTCCAACGAGACAATGTCCATTCGCGAAATGGAATATTAACAAAACGACAAAATATTATACTTTATAATCAAAATGTTTTGTAAGTCTTTTTGAGATCATGTTATCATTTTCACTGACTCAAGGGATCATCCCATTTTAGACGGCTGAAATATGAGGTGTTTTTTTTTTTTAAATTTCATGGTTCCTATAAAAGATATTTATATGAATTTTTTTTGGCTTAATAAAATATCTCTATACATAATTTATCTATCCCGGTAGCAGCATCCGCATTGCCCCTCAAAAAAAGCGATGTCAGCTTCGTCGATGATATTTCTGAATAAATTTATCTGAAATACAATTAATTAAATGATTTGAACATGGTTGTGGATACTATCTGAACTAAATAAAAAAACAATCAGAAAAAAAATAAGTCCACTTTGAGTGAAATTTTGACGTTAAAAAATAATTAAAATCAAATTTTTCAAATAATTCTAATTCCAGCGGTAGCCATACATGTGGCAAATGAGAAAAAAAATGAGAAAAAATCATCGAAGTAAGAAACAAAGTAGTTTCAAGAAAAAAGCGATATTTTTTTTTTACTGAAAATCTATCAGCTAATCAGCGATGCCAGCTCTATACAGGATACCTTACGATTATTCAAACAGTTTTTTCAAGTCTGGCATCTCTTCGCCTCATTTTGGTTGTTTGTGTACTTAAAACCGATAGTCTTAAGAAGGGGCAGAGCAGCTGGGCGTGCTTTTAACTGCTCGCCTAAGTAAACTAGAAAAGATTATACTTATCACGCTTTGATCTTTATGAAATTTATACACAATATTTTTGAAGAGTCTGTTTTCGAAATCCATAAAAAAAACATTTTTTTGAAGTTTATTACGAATTGCCAGTTATTGTTAATATTGAAAGTAGTTTAATTTATTTTTAATGATATTTAAGTTAAAATAACAAAAAAAAATTTCAGTGTGGCGCGTTCAATTCACAAACAGCTTTACATAAATATGTAATCACATGAAAAACTCATGTGATTACTTCATCGTTCCCACGTTCAGATGAATTTGACAGGCATAAAGCAAGAAATGTTATTGGAATTTGGATTATAATCTAATGTCAGTCAAATGTCGTGTAGTCTTATAAAACATGACAAAATTTGATTGCAAAATTTTTGGAATAGATTACAAAACTATGTTTGTATATACTCGTATTAATGTAGATAGCTGTCGAAGTGTTTGCAATTAATTTAAAGTTTCAGTATCAAATCAATTTAACAATTTAAAAAAAAAAATCTACACATGTTTAATACATGAATTATTCGAATATGCGTTTCGGAGTTGCCAAACTTTGTCACGCGATTTTTTAAACATGGTATTTTTGGTTTTTAGATTGTATTATTTGAACATGGCGAATCTATCAAACAAATATTTTATCAATTTGGGAGGCGAGTATGAGTACCGCCGCCTCGGAAATTATTCACCAACACCCCTGCCATAGGTCACCCCAAGTGATTGTTTGGTGACCTAGCAGGGGGCCCCGGGTTTATGGAGTGAGGATTGTCAGGGTCTTGGCGGCAGATGATTTTGCCTACCAAATGAGGCGAGATGAATTTAGAGAGACTGTTTGAAGTGATATTTTTTACATCCCTAGCAGGACGCTCTTAATCTATAACCTTGCACGGTGAATTCAAACAAATAAATTTAAATAAATTTTTAAATTTTAATGTAACCCCTGGAAACACTGACCCCCCGATTCCTACCCACCCATCATATCTTTTCCCTTCTTCTCCTTCCCGTTCTTCTTCTCCATCCTCTCCTTCCTTTCCTTAAAAAAATCCTTCACACAAGATGACATCGGCCCCGAGGGAGATTATTTTCTCCAGGACCTCCTGTGTGAAGCTAGTGTAAAAAGAATATTTATGTTTATTGATGTTTTTGTTTACTCTTTTACACCCATTGGGATTTTACATTGGGCATATCGAAAATTTGTACATAAGTGTTATAAACAATGGTTGGCAAAAATAATTTATTTCATTACAGTTCGATAAAAAAAGAAATGATATTTTTGAACTGAAATCATCAGAAATAATATCTTGACTTGAAAAAAATTATTTTATACGAGTGTGTTTTATAAATCGAATTCGTTACACTAAACAAAGCGACATCATTGGTAAAAGAATTCAATTGCTTAATTATGTAGGCGAAAAATTGGCGAGTTTGCTAAATAGTTTTTTTATGAATGGTGACACTTTAGTGAAATTATTTTCCTCAGGGCCGCTTATGTGGGGTAAATGAAAAAAAAAATAATACGGTGGGTAAATATATTTTGAAACGTAATAAATACATTTCAGTGTGAAATTTAAAATAAATTAATTACATTACATCTTTGTTAAATGTGATATGAATGTAGGTAGCTAAAACGTATCTCAAATAATGTAAATTGTAATAAAGACATTATATTAGGCGTATATTTGGATACATTATATTATGCATATATTTGGATACATTATATTATGCATATAGTTGGATACATTATATTATGCATATATTTGGATACATTATAGTATGCATATATTTGTATATATTTTATTACGCATAGGTTCCGTCTCGTCGATTTGCTTTTGACAAGCCGTGTGCTAACCAAGAGTATGGTCAGAATTTGAACTGTACAGAACTGAATTCACACACGTCAACTATAATCACGGAGTGCCGTGAGCCATACAATCGCATCAAAATGTTCCTCTTGTCAAACCAATGTGTGTAATATCGCCGGTTATTTATCGGAATAATCCCTAAAACGTATTTTATCGCAACTATCACAATCCAATTCAACATAACGAGTGCTACCGTACAACGATCACCGTTCCAGTGCTGACAGATGATTCTCGAGATGCAGATTTCGTTCGCCACCCGGTAAGCTGACTGTGAATTAACCTTACAAATTGTGTTATCGCATTCGCCTGTCATAAGCCATAGGCTTTATCCATGTTTTATCTGTGTGGAATAGCCCTTTAAAATACGGCTATCCCAACCCTTGTTCGTTCCTCGAACAGCATATATTTGAATACATTATATTATGCGTATAGTTGGATACATTATATTACGCATATATTTGGATACATTATATTATGCATATATTTGGTTACATTATATTATGTATATATTTGGATACATTATATTATGCATATATTTGGTTACATTATATTATGTACATATTTGGATACATTACTCGTATATTGTGCATATATTTGAATAAAAAATTGTCACTTATGGGAAATTATTGAGATTTGGATTTTATTTACTTCAAATCGGTTTATCTTCATTAATTAAACTCAATTTCCTCATTTAAAATATTTTAGTACCATCGATCTGAACTGATTGTTCACATTGTATTTTCGGTCCACATTTAAGATTTCTGGTAACTATTCGTTGAAACATTCCCCAGCAGAAATTGGAATACCATTTCTTTCTGAAATATTAACCAAAATATACACGTACGAAAATATAACGCAGTAGACAATATTTCCAATGTGGGAAAAGTAGACTAGACGTAACATATTGAGTTATATTCTATTGTGATTGACGACTACTGCTTAATTCTATTGTGAGGGAGAAAATTCGGTTTTTCACTCTGCTAAAGGTAGTTTACCACTGGAATTAAATAAACTAGAGAAATAAGATTGAGTCCAAATATTTCTATCTTAGACATGATTAAACCCAACGCAATTTCACGAAATATTTAGCAAATTTTTTGTTTGTTTTTTTAGGAACATTTAATGGAGAAAATAATTCAAAATATTGCAAGAAGCAACATATACAAAATAACATCAATCCATTTACAAAATATTTTCATCACGCGTTTAGTATTGAATACAAAAATAAATTATAACAACGTATTATATTACATGCACTCTCTTGATAAAACTGATGCTTGTGCTCGGGAGAGGAAAACTTACAAATTGCTAATTACTTGTGTAAGTATATTATTATGAAAAGTTATAAATGAGAATTTTATAAAAAGATGATTTTCAAAGTGAAGTTTAAAGTTTTTAAATTCAAATTACAAAGTTAAATTTGAATATGAAAGGTTACAAAAAGGTTTAGGTTGAAGTGAAAAAGACATGTATATTAATTTCTTTGTGAAATTTTTTAATTTAATTTATTTTTTGTATTAACTCCACTTAGGAGGGCCCTAATTTCCCTCAGGGCTTATGTCATGTTTTGGGATGCAGTGTGGAGGGTCTTATTAAAAGAAATGAAGGAGAGAAAGTTCTGGAAAGGCAAGAAGTATGATGTTTAGGTAGGAATCTAGAAATCAGTGTGTTCAAGAGTGACGGATATATCAATATACCCCTTCTACGGTGGCGCAAGGCGATGGGTCGAGAAACCAGTCGGAGAGGTCAAAGGGTCTCAAAAACCAGCCAACCTCTGGCATTATCTGGCACGCCACGCAGTTGAGAGGCATGCGCATCCTGAACACACCCGATGAACCCGGGCACCCCTGCTAAATCAGGAAACTTAGCGAACCACTTAAGGTGACCTATTAAAGAGGTATGGGTTATCCAATAAATGGTTCACGAGGTGTACCTAAACCTGCCTCCAAAATTATGTTAAGTTATAAATCAATCTTCAATCGATGTCGATTATATTTGCTCAAGTGATTTCCTTATTCGTGATTGGCTGGTGTCTAAAATGCCTTCTTAAATTCCATTGCGTATAATTTTGATGGAATCACCCATTTGTGATTAATGTTGAAATCATCTAAAATTCCCAAATCTTGTGAAATTTTTTAATAAACGTGGACAAAAGCGTAATACGTATAATAATTATTTTTAACAAAATAAACACCCGACGTTAAAATAATGCCATCGATTAAATAGATAATTTTTTCGTAGGAAGCAATCACTTTGTGGTTAGACATTATCTATTAAATCAAATAAAACACTTTGTTTATTAACCACGACTTTTTTATTATTATATCTACCGGTTTCGCTACAGTCGAGCTTCATCAGGATGTGAAATATAACTAAATACTAAGACAGAGGTCATGCATATTTATAAGAAAGCAGAGGGATACAGAATATAACACATCATAATGATTCGGCCTTAATTGATAAAATTCTTAATAAAAAACAAAAACATATTTCCACAAACAAATTTCTATATAGCAGTATTCCGTCAATTAATATCAACACCCCTATTTACCATTGGCGTAGGATTTTATTTATAAATAATTTTTCAAATCAAAGCGTTAGGAACCTTCCTTTAGATATTAAACCTGCCTTTTATACAAACAATACCCTAGGAAAATTTTTGATTAATACTAAGGATGTAATGTTCTTAACGTCCTTGGTATCCAGGGTTATCGACTTTGCTAACACAAGAGTCCCTATTAGGCAAGCCAAATTACAAATTTCGTTCCCTTCGCTTTTGTCGCTTTGGTAAGATAGGACAGCCTACGGAAAATTCGTATACTTCGTCCCCGTCAAACCCATGAAAAATGAAAATCTCGCTTGATAGAATAGGAATGCCAGACAGATGCACTCTCTCGGCGACTAGCCTCGATCCGCTGCGTTATTCCGATTCAAAAATGAATTAAAAGAGCGATGTTTGAATAAATTATATTTAATTAAATATATTTTATGAATTCCGTATAGAATAAGTTGAATTCCCAAGGAGGATACGACAACTCATTTTCAAATAACAGGCATTGAAGCATTTAATTTACCGTTCTATCCGTTACTATGAAAACACTGCATAAATACAATGGTTTGTGTTCTTTAAATTTTGGCGCTAAATATAACTACTAGAGAATTATTAAATCATTTTAAACTCATAAACAATGTCTATTGTTGAATGATCTTAAGCGGCTTCAGGGTAACCGCTCTTAGTCCTTTTGTAATCGCCAAGACCCGGTCACTTCAATGCATTAGGTGATTTATGGCCTCCCTTGCTAACAGGTCCGGACCTATAGTGCTCAAGTTAAATACCCTTACTTCAAAATACAATTGGACTATTCGGTTTACATTAAGGAAATAAGTGTTAATAATTAGATTATAATAGACTTACCGATACATCTTAGTGTCAACAATCCAAATAATTATAAAAAAACAAACACAGTCACATGCAGAAAACTCATGCTGTTAGAAAACCGCACCTTCTACACTAAAAGATTTTAGCCGTGTTTGCGTCCCGACGATTAATTCTTGTTGACGCGCTTCTTAGTTTTTACTAACTCGCCTATCTTAAAACGCTGACCGATCCTGATTATTCCTGACCGTCTCCCACCGTTTTCAAAACCTGACTATCAAAACTGACTACCCGCCCGCGCTCCTTAACCACGACTATCGACTTGCTTCTTCCGCCCTTCAACGCTGACTGTCTTGACCGTCTCCCCGCGCTTTCAAATCCAGACTCCCCCTTCTCAAACCAACCCCCCAAATCACCATATGCGATTTCTAATTTATGTTCTTTTGAATTCTGAATGCTTTTTGTTTTCAAAAGACAGAAATGCACTAAAGGAACACATCAATTATGGCCCTAGAACCTGTCACATTAATTTTAAATCGTCTCAAAACCAATAAATTGTTACTCCTCCAGTGAAATGTCTAACTCTTTGTTCAAAGGATGAAACTTGACCCCCCTAGATCCAGTTTCCAGCCCAAATTCGCTCTCCACTCAATAAAATCTAAGAATTCAAACCACATCCCGGAGGTCTCTGACGATACAGTGCACGTTCCCATTTTTTTTTCTCTACCCTAATAAATCTAAACACTTGTTTCTAAAACAGCTTTAAGGCCAACATCTGGAAGTCTCCATCTCGTGAGATCAACTGAAAAATTCCTTTCCCACCATAATAAATCAATACTTAAAAAAAATGTCCCAGGGCAAGTTCATCACAGACTCCCTTCTGGAAAAATAATAGTGGGAGTAGATACGGAGATAAGCTATTGTCAGCTATTATTGTTCCATCAACTTAGCAGCAGAACACGTTTGAACTCGCCAATAATACATTTTTTTTCCAAACCTTCCTAGGTTTCACTTGCTCCCCACTGCCCTGTTCTTGTTGCTAAAATTGTTAAAATTCCTAGTCCCTTTTACTTTTTATTTTATTTTTTTATATATATTTTTTTCTACGAAAGATTTCCCAATCCGCCCCTGTCTCGCTCGACGTTCTTATTTTTTTTTTTTTCTTGGCCGCACGCTATCAGTTAAACCTCTGGTAGGTCCGTTATGGGGCCCTTTTTTGTTAACTTTTGTGTGTTTCTGCCGTTGTTAATTGTTTTATGACTGAGCATACAGTAACCGAGATCTTGAGAGTTATTTCGCACTAATTATTTGCATTTTTAAGCGTTGGGTAATTTGTTTTGATGTTTTAATTCATGTGAATAGGACTCCTTCTATATGATCAATCTATTAGTGTACCTATATGTTTTGCGGTAATTCAGTTCCGTCTAATTAGAGTGGATAATCTCTTTACCAATTTAATTGATAAATTATTTCTCGTAAAACCGTGTGCCTTATTTCCTATTCCTCCTTACAGGACGCCTGATAATAATAATTATTATTATTGAATAATTTATATAGCGCCGTTTTCGTGAAAAGCTAACTCAAGGAACCTAATATTGTAGTAGCTACTAATATTTTGATAAGAGTTTTGTTGAACAACTATGTCGTATTATAGGAAAAAGAAGTGTGGAGGGGGAGGGGAAGGAAAAAGGGGTAAACTATACAAATGAAATCTCTTTCAAACTACGCTGTCTTACATCAGCCAAACAATAACGGTGAATGGTGATCAGAACTCAAACATTGACCTCAGCGTGTCTTAGGCTATACTCTAATAGCTGGCGACCCACTTCTCAAAGGTACCGTGACCTACCAGAACCCACCACGCCTGAAGGAAAACGAATTGAGACTTCCTAACACTTCCAGATACTGTTCCAGCGTATTCACTTCTGTGAACCTACTTTACTGTCTCTAAATGGGGAAAGTAATTTCATCCCATATCACGATGCTGACGCGAAAATGTGTCATGTAAGTTTCGTCTGATGAAGCCCTCCTTCCACGTGCTGTCAGACCTACACTTCACCTCTTAGAATCTGTTGTAATTAAGCCAAGATTGCGTTGGCTTACATCAGGTTCCAGGTCGACGCCATTGGAGTATTTGATAGAACTTTAACGGGTTTATTCCTACGGAATATCGCGCGAACATCTCTTCCACATAACCTTGCAGGAACCTCGCAAGTTACCTTCAGCTAGACGCCTTCAACAGCGAATTACGCTCTTTTCATCCCAGAGTCACTCATGTCTTCTCACCCTGTCTGTCATTCCCTTTTTCATTGCATAAAACCGCGAAAGGGTGTAGCTTTCAGTACGCCGCGCTGAACTGTCCAGTTTATGTTGGAGCCCCCGTCCTCATGATAGCGCAGGGAAAAAAAACCCATTTCGGCTTGCTAATATTTGTGTGATATTATTACAGCGAAACTATCTAATTCTCCAATTATGAAGTTTAATCGTTGGTCGAAAATCGGGACAGGGAAAGGTTTAGTAATGTTGATGACACTACCGAGGTAATTAATGTTGAATTGGTGGGGAGTCTGAAAAAGTATCAGGGAAACCCTAGGTATAAATATGTTTATATGTATACATATTTTTTTTTTTCACGAACCCTTTATTCATAATACGCAACTTTTATTGTTCACTGAATTTTTTCTAACATTTCAAGATAATATAAATCTGTTCCGTCGACCCACTTATAAATGGTCAAGTTCATAATAAGTGACGTAATAAGCTATTATTTGGTTTTGTCCCCCCCGGGAAGAGGCTCCGGTCTAGTAGTACAATACATCTTTGTTTAGATTTTACAACCGCCTTAACTTTCTCACCGTACGTATTATTGACTTTAAAATGTTTTGTTTAAATTGCACTCTCCCTTCAAAGTTGAACTTCAAAAAAAACTGTTATCATAAGTGATTTTTTTGTTGTTTTTTCTCTCCCCAAAGTAAAACGGGCATGTGCCTAGCATGGTGGTCGAAAAAAATCCTAAATGCATGTACTAAATAATTTCAATGAATAAAGAAACATAAAAAAAAGTTTTATCTGTTAAATCAGTCCTTATCGGAGGTTGGACATCAGCCTCTAGAATGAACTGGGTTTGTGTCTACTACTTGAAGAAACTATTTTCTCCCTCCACAATGTAATACCTTTAATAACTATGTCTTATCGGAGGTTGGATGACATCATAAAATTTCGGTCGTATATTTTTATTTGGAATTTAAATAAATTAATTTTTACCCTAGTGATAAATTCACGTATAGCTCAACTATTATTGTAGAAATTCACTACCTTCCGCAGTTTTGTATTTAAAACACTGAACGATTAGCCCTGGCTTTTTATAATTTTTTTTTCATTGTCTTGAACCAAACAGAATGTAAAACATTTTAATACCTCACCTCCTGGTCCGACGGCATCACTGTAATGTTTTCCCCCTCCCTCACACTTCTTGTTAACGAATTAATCTTTTGCTCGTTTGATTTACAACTTCCCGCGGTTTATCAACCCTTCAATCTTAACGAATTAATATGTCACGTTGTGTCAATTTTTTTGTTTCGACAGGGATTAATTCATTGAAGGATCCTGTTAATTGGTTGTGGTAACTTTGGTTCTTTTTAGATGAGGCGTGTTACATTCTGTATGGTTTGAAAATAAGACAATGACCGACTACCCTGATTTTAACTACCTTTTCCTACCTTGTTTGCTCGCCCAAACGTTTCCGGTTGCTGCAGTTGATAATGTGCTAATATAATGAGACAATTAATTACAAATTAAGTACATAAAATTCACTATAGACAATTCGATTCAAGATGCACAAGATTCTAAGTTAATGATTTGACTATGGATTGTTAGTTTTGTGAGTTATTTCTATGAGTAGGTATTTTCGGGAATAGCTAGAGACAAAACATGTGTTGCTTTCGATTGGTCTCCGTCCAAATCCCATCCATCAACGTGACCAGCTCGAGAGCAGCCAAGTTGATGGTCCAATCCCAACACCTCCAGAAATGAATTGAATATCGCTCAGCGACAGATGAAATAATGACATGTTTTGCCTCCTGCCGGAGGGTGATGAAGGTGGAATGTGGGTCCTTGGTGGTAGCTGTTGATGTTGATGTTGATGATGAATGATGAAGATTCATCTTATACCGTTAGGTACAAGGAGCTGCTCTGGTCCGGTGGCATGATAGCCTGGTGTCAGGAACCATTTGGGCCACGTGGGTAGCGCGAGGTTTAGGTCGCGTCAACCTCCCCCAAATCGATGATGAGTTGAGCTTCGCCAGCATGCCGAAAATTAGGAGTCCACTCTACTAACCTCAAACATAAACATATACTGAAGTGGTTTGCATCAGCAACGTCAGGAGTTCGGGAGTCCCGTGAACACCCCTCTGGTTTACGCTCGTAAGGATAATGATGAATTCAGCTTCAGTTTGTTCGACTTCGCCTCTGCAGTCACGCTACTCCAAATAGCTCCTGGCTCCAGTCTATACAGCTTCTCGTTCCAGTAGAGGTAATGACACATATTTATCATATGTACAATACAGAACATACTTCAAGTCTTTCGTCCACACTCAAAATAGTCATGTCAATATTTAATTTGGATGAGGGCGTCCATCCGACATAACGAATGTTTCCTAGACGGGAGATTTTACCCCACTTCAAAGTCATGGTCATTCGCCCTATCGTTTGTTACCCTCCGTTCGCTTCAAATATCAAAGAATGGTAGAAATTGATATCCTCGACTTCCGGCGCTAAGGATCAGGGATACTGGAATCATCAGGTCGTGAATCTGAAATCATCCGATCTCCGTCAGCTCAAACGGTTTCAGTCGGAGTCAATTTCCAACCTAATTCTGGATGACTTCTCCTCCTATAGTGGGGTAAGTACTTATTGAATTTGACAGGAAGGACGTCAGAAAGCGCCGAAACAACTTCATATTCGTCACGATCCCTTCGTTCTGTCTGCGAGAAAATCCTCCTCACACGCCAGCCAAGAATAGCATAGCCCTTATCCGCTTTGTTCCTTCGTCTACCAGCTAACTCAAGTAGGAAAGCCCATTAGCAATTTTCGTTCCCTTCGATCTGAACTCAGTGAAAGCGTCCTCTCACCAGCTGAAAATACTCGAAACAGGGGTCTATTCCAGGTGACTATCTAAGGCTGGTCCGCCAACACCTTCGACAGAAACCGGTGCTTGTACGGGAATAACTCAACCACACCAATAGCAGGGGAAAAAGCCGGCGCTGCTATACTAAAATAGACGTTATATCGGTATCCAGGGTTATCGACTTTGCTTTTACAAGAGTCCCTATTAGGCAAGCCAAATTACAAATTTCGTTCCCTTCGCTTTTGTCGCTTTGGTAAGATAGGACAGCCTACGGAAAATTCGTATACTTCGTCCCCGTCAAACCCATGAAAAATTAAAATCTCGCTTGATAGAATAGGAATGCCAGACAGATGCACTCTCTCGGCGACTAGCCTCGATCCGCTGCGTTATTCCGATTCAAAAATGAATTAAAAGAGCGATGTTTGAATAAATTATATTTAATTAAATATATTTTATGAATTCCGTATAGAATAAGTTGAATTCCCAAGGAGGATACGACAACTCATTTTCAAATAACAGGCATTGAAGCATTTAATTTACCGTTCTATCCGTTACTATGAAAACACTGCATAAATACAATGGTTTGTGTTCTTTAAATTTTGGCGCTAAATATAACTACTAGAGAATTATTAAATCATTTTAAACTCATAAACAATGTCTATTGTTGAATGATCTTAAGCGGCTTCAGGGTAACCGCTCTTAGTCCTTTTGTAATCGCCAAGACCCGGTCACTTCAATGCATTAGGTGATTTATGGCCTCCCTTGCTAACAGGTCCGGACCTATAGTGCTCAAGTTAAATACCCTTACTTCAAAATACAATTGGACTATTCGGTTTACATTAAGGAAATAAGTGTTAATAATTAGATTATAATAGACTTACCGATACATCTTAGTGTCAACAATCCAAATAATTATAAAAAAACAAACACAGTCACATGCAGAAAACTCATGCTGTTAGAAAACCGCACCTTCTACACTAAAAGATTTTAGCCGTGTTTGCGTCCCGACGATTAATTCTTGTTGACGCGCTTCTTAGTTTTTACTAACTCGCCTATCTTAAAACGCTGACCGATCCTGATTATTCCTGACCGTCTCCCACCGTTTTCAAAACCTGACTATCAAAACTGACTACCCGCCCGCGCTCCTTAACCACGACTATCGACTTGCTTCTTCCGCCCTTCAACGCTGACTGTCTTGACCGTCTCCCCGCGCTTTCAAATCCAGACTCCCCCTTCTCAAACCAACCCCCCAAATCACCATATGCGATTTCTAATTTATGTTCTTTTGAATTCTGAATGCTTTTTGTTTTCAAAAGACAGAAATGCACTAAAGGAACACATCAATTATGGCCCTAGAACCTGTCACATTAATTTTAAATCGTCTCAAAACCAATAAATTGTTACTCCTCCAGTGAAATGTCTAACTCTTTGTTCAAAGGATGAAACTTGACCCCCCTAGATCCAGTTTCCAGCCCAAATTCGCTCTCCACTCAATAAAATCTAAGAATTCAAACCACATCCCGGAGGTCTCTGACGATACAGTGCACGTTCCCATTTTTTTTTCTCTACCCTAATAAATCTAAACACTTGTTTCTAAAACAGCTTTAAGGCCAACATCTGGAAGTCTCCATCTCGTGAGATCAACTGAAAAATTCCTTTCCCACCATAATAAATCAATACTTAAAAAAAATGTCCCAGGGCAAGTTCATCACAAGGACAATGATGACATACTAAGCCATTCGGGTATTTATAAACTCAACTGTAGTGATTGTCCCGCCTTTTACATAGGTAAAACATCGCGCAATGTAAACACCAGAGTGAAGGAACATGTACGGTGTTTAAATGGTAAAGGTTTTTCGGAACTCGCCAACCATTTAATATCAGCAGACCATAGATTTAATAAAATAACAGGTACTAGCCTCTTACATAAAAATAGTATAGGCATTAGGTTAGACAATTTAGAATCACTAGAAATCAGGAAATCTATAAACAGTAACTTGTCAGACCATTTATTAAATACACAAATTAACTTATCTAATCAAAAAAACACATTCTATAGTCCTATATTTAACTTGTTTCCCACAATCCATTCCACTCCTTAATAATATGTTTATGTTTTTTCTTATGTCTTTAAAATGTATTATTATATGTATAATTCATGTAAAATTGCTTTTTTGTACTTTGTTATTATACATCTTTAATTCACTATGCTTATGTAATATTTGACTCCTCCCACTTTTATAATGTGTTATATTCTGTCTCCCTCTGCTTTCTTATAAATATGCATGACCTCTGTCTTAGTTTTTAGTTATATTTCACATCCTGATGAAGCTCGACTGTAGCGAAACCGGTAGATGTAATAATAAAAAAGTCGTGGTTAATAAACAAAGTGTTTTATTTGATTTAATAAATAGATAATTTATAAAATTAAATTTATTGAAGTTATTGACAAATGAAAGTCGGTTAAAGGAATATAATTTTTATTCTAACCTATTTTTCATTATTACTGTTGTGTCTCCAGGGTTTCTCACAAACTCTTTGATTAAATATAACTCCTGCTACAACGAACCACTTAGACTTTAAGGTATACAGAAAATAGGAAGACGCTTAGTGGGCACTTAAGAAAAAAGTTTTTTTTTAATAATCGTGAACTGTCATTATTCACGATCGCCATATTATAAATTACGGCAATTTATATGCATTTTTATATTTTATAAAATGAACACACTTTTTAATAAGTAAATATTTTTACTAAATATATATTTGGCAGTTTTACTAGAACTTGGAGAATAATGGAGGCCGCGAGAATAAGGCATGTAAAGCGATCAGGATAAATAATAAGATTGGATTAAGGTTTTTGGAGGGAACTGAGAGAATCATAGAGACCAAAAAAACGTTCAAAATTCTTTTTGATTATATATTTGAAAGATTCAATTATTACACTATTTTGTATTCTGTGTGGTAACTTACTACGCATTGTATCTGCTAATATCGTTCATACTCAGTTTATTATGTTTATTTATTTATTTAAGTGTTTTTTAAAAGACATCTATATAATATAGGTATATTAAAATAACATTTCAAAATTTCGAAGCAATCGGTGAAGAAATTTTGGTGATTTAAGATTTTAAACAAAATATAAAATATATAAAAGATTAACTTAAATTAGGGACCTAAGAGAGTTAAATTTATAGATAGATAAAAGATTAACCAAAATTAGAGACCTGAGAGAGTTAAATCTATAGATAGATAAAAGATTAACCAAATAAGAGACCTGAGAGAGTTAAATTTATAGATACATAGAAGATTAACCAAAATTAGAGACCTGAGAGAGTTAAATTTATAGATAAATAGAAGATTAACCAAAATTAGAGACCTGAGAGAGTTAAATTTATAGATAGATAAAAGATTAACCAAATAAGAGACCTGAGAGAGTTAAATTTATAGATACATAGAAGATTAACCAAAATTAGAGACCTGAGAGAGTTAAATTTATAGATAAATAGAAGATTAACCAAAATTAGAGACCTGAGAGAGTTAAATTTATAGATAGATAGAAGACTAACCAAAATTAGAGACCTGAGAGAGTTAAATTTATTAGGATTTTTGCTTACATCCATTAAAAACATTAAATCATTTCCTATCACGAGAATTTTATTTGTCTCGTTAGTTCGTAGCCAATTGGGTGTAATTCCGTTATTTGGTCACCTCATCATAAAATTCACCTTCAAACGTTGAAAGAATTCAGCGATTTTTTTGCGATTTATTAATTTAAAGAAAAAGATCCCCTTAGAACAAATTGACCACACTTTTTATTAAATATCTTAACAATACATACACTTGAGGGTCGGCGTAAAATAAGCGACCTATGCTTCTCTTTCAAAACTGTGAATTCGGAGCTCGACTGTTGTGAAGTCTGGTCAAATTAAGAGTAACTTCTTGACCCACTAAGCGTAGGGACCTATTTCAATGTCACCATTTACAAATAAATTATGTAGCAAACTCAACGAATTCTCGCCTATATAGTTAAGCAAATGAATTCACCAATGATGTGTACATTTTTACGTAACAAATTCGATGTTTAAAAGGTACTTAAATATTTTTTTATAACAAGATAATATTTATATTTATGATAATTAGTTTTTATTTTTTATTTTATCTAACTCTTAAACATTGTAATGAAAGAAATTATTTGTTAGAAACATTATTTATAACTTATATCCTTTATGTACAAAATTTTAAAAATTTTAAAGTACCCAATGTAAAAGCCCCATGGGCGTGTAAAAAGAGTAAATAAATAAAATAAACAGGTTCATAGCAAGTTGTTTTTCTCGAATCATCAATTCCGTCAATTCCCATTTACTTTAATATTAATTTTGGCCTTTTTGTTCTACAAAAAACCTTCGTCGATGTCCAGACTTTTATAAAATTGCCTTTGTTGGACAAAGAGACAGATACATTTATCGGATTTAATGAAACCCCATCTGACGGCCAAAGCTAAAAGATACTGAAAGGTATTATTGGAAGGTTTCACGGAATTGATATTGAATCTGACAAGTTGTAGGGATTAAATTATCAATGTCATTTTATTTAATCAAAAACACCCTCGGAAAAAATACAAAATTGTTTTCGAATTAGGGAATAAAATGATCGCACAGCTTCAGGAATAATGATTGAAAATAATTGTCAGGCTTCATTTATATTTTAAATACGATACTTGGTATTTTTAAAAATTAATTTATACAAAAGTTTTTCCAGATGTTTTGATTAATTTTTTCAACTAGTTTAAGCGATGGAATACCTACCTACAATGTGATAATTTAACAGAAAATTATTTTTACTGTAATTTTAGAATTTACCTAAAAAATATATTTTTCACTATTTGATGTAAATTTTTACAGGTAGGTATTACAGTTTTCTTGTTTTTTATCGACTACCATACTACCTAGTCTCAATTGGAAATGATGTGTCAATAATTCAAAAAAGCAGTAAAGTACCTAACTATAGAATATTTTAAAACTAAAAACATATTTTTATTCTGTATTTGAAATATGTAAGAATAAACGATTTTTTTGTTTAAAACTCTTAGAGGGTAGATAATCTCGATAATAAAAGACCGACCTTGAAGGGTCTGCGCGTTTTAGCTAGCCTGCAATAAATCATCGATAAAATCATAAAAGCACATAAACAATTCGTAAATTAATTAAATCGACTTCATTAATTTTATGTATTTATGTCGATGATTTTAAATAACGCCTCGTTCACTATCACAGCCTCGGCACAGCGCAAAGGGCGGTGCGGGGCGGGCAATGTTATTATTTGCATGGTCGCTTCTCCGCTCTCTGCTTTCTGCTCTCCGCCCGCAGCTCTCCGTTCTCCGGTCTCAGCCCGCCGGAGAACTGCCTTCGAACACATAATTCATTTTGCGCGCGGGAGATAACTCGACACGTGATAATTTCCTTTCGCAGCCATGCAAAGGCGCACATGTGAGAAAAGTCGCAAAGTTATTGATAAACCCTCAAATTATACTGGGGCTTTTATTGTACAAGAATTTAATTTAATTCTAATACAAATACTCGTATATGTTATGATTATCAATAAGATACCGTAATATTATGAATTTTCATACATGGGTTTCACTGGGTACTTTACCGTGCTGAGGTCACAATTTTACAATATAATAAAATTCCGTAAAAGGTAACCGAAAATTATATATATTTTTTAAATGTGAAATTGCGCAAGAGTCCCATCTGTCCCCAATCGTATGTAGCCAGTGAGACTATGGCATCCATTGGGATATGTTGTGTGGCTGAAGGTTGTGGGAATAAGAAAAAAATGTGGAAGAAGAAGGAGAGGAAGTGCCAGGATATTCACATGTGGTGATCAAACACGGCCAAAGTCATTTCAAGCAACGTTTCAATTCTGAATGTTAGTTATTCCTCTCTGGAACGTGCACGTGAACGTGAACGTGTACGCCGGAATTAGTACCCGCGACCTCCAGCTTACTTTTCGAGAGCCTTACCCCTCGACCACGGAGGCCATCAATGGTAGAAAGCAGTCACTTTGTGGTTTGATATGTTAACAATAATAAAACTTTTTTTTTTTATAACCACGAATATTTTTAGTTTTTAATATTATTTTTATTTGTTATGAAACGGGTTTCGCTTATCACAAGCATCTTCAGGGTACAAAATTAAACTGAAATAAACAGTTAACTGATGAAAGTGAAACCCGTCGGTTATAACAAATTACATAAATAAAATTTCGTGGATATAAACAAAGTAATTGTTTTTTTTTTTAATTGGAGTAATAAATTAAAACCTAGATTAAAAAAAATAATTACAACAATAAAGAAAAAAATCTATAAATATTGTGAAGTATGGTTGTAATGGTACTGTGTATTATGTTTTAAATTTTTTTCCTGTTTTGTTCTATTATCCATCTTTTAATTTTGTATCTGAAATAGTTTTTATTTCCCTCATGTTGAATGTTGAAGCATATGTTGAATTATTTGATTGCAAGATATCTGTGGGATCTTTGTCCAAAGCTAGTATTTATGTGCTTGTCTAACTGGTCTATTATGATAGATTGTCTTTGTTTAAATATATTTTTTGGTTTAAAACGTAGTTTTTAGTCAATAATTTATACTATATACTATCTCTCTCTCTGGTTTCAATCCTGGGATTGGTTTGCAGCAATTTTATCTAATCTCCTCTTCCATTCTTCCCTGTCTTGTGCGGCTTTTTTGACTTCTTTATATGATGAGCAGCGCACGTCCACCAGCAGGTCCTCCAGGTACTCTCGGCGTGGGCGTCCCCTAGAGTTGGTCCCCTCGGTCATACCCTCTATTATGACATGCAAGAGGCCTTCTTGTCGTATAACATGGCCGATCCATCTTGCACGCCTTTCGGACAAGGTCCTGAGCAGGTGCCTTCCTCCTTCGATTCTTTGGAGAACCTCCTCATTTGTAACATGGTCTCTCCAGGAAATTTCTAACAGTCTTCTATAGGACCACATCTCAAAAGCCTCTTGTCTCCGTTTATCTCTTTCGGATAGGCACCATGTTTCGCAGCCGTACATCAAGATACTCCATACATAGGTCTTGATGAAGAGTATTCTCAGTTTTAGGTCTATATTATTGGATTCTATTATTTTCGACCTTTTATTGAATGCAAGCCTAGCCTGATGTATACGGCTGTCGACCTCGCTCTTAGACCGACCGTCCCATGTTATTTTGCTCCCGAGGGAGACAAACTCCTTGGTGTTCTTTAGTGGAACTCCTGCCATCTCTACTCTCATCTGATGTTGCATTCGGCCCACAGTCAGCAGCTTTGTTTTGTCTTTATTTATCTTCGACATATATACAATAATTATACCATATTTATAAATAATGTATTTATCATCTACTTCGCGTATATGCATGTCTTCCATGACCGATTGGCGTATTTTTTATAAAGTGCATAAAATAACAGCGCTTGAAATTACACCACAAAATTAAGTTTGTCTGTATGAGTTTCCCCAAATTACGACAATTTTTTTTAAAATTTTTCTCAACACACGATTTTTATACTAAATAGTATAAAACAAAGTCGCTATCCACGTCTGTCTGTTTGTGCGCTTAGTGCTTCTTAACCATCCAACGGATTTTAATAGGATTTTTACTAAAATTTGGGTATATTTTTCGGAAGGTTAGAATATATAATACAAAAATAATATATTTGTAGAAAGTAGAGAAAAGTCGATGTTTTATAATTAAGTCGTAAAAACAATATTTTCGGGCACTTAAATTGCTAACGCTGGCTAAATCTTATAAGATACATCAACATAATGTACTACGGAATTGTGTGTCATAAAAAGACCTACAGATGCAGTTCCAATGGTATATGTCTGGCTCTTAAGGATAATCTCTAGCAATGCCGGGTACAAGTGAGCTAATACTAAAATAAAGTCACTATCCGCGTCTGTCTATGCGTTCTTCTATAGTTCTTCTAAACTACTCAACAGATCTTGATAGAGTTTTCATTAAAACAATCATTTAAACAATTTCTTCCGAAATGTTTAATATATATATATATTTATAATACCTTTTCTGTTTATTAAAATAGACAAACAATCCCGAGTTGGTATGAACGTCATACATACAATCACGTCAGTTGGTATGTACTAAAAAAGAATAAATAAGTTATTGTTATAAATAATTTTAAAATTCGCAGAGTTTTTTTTAACCCCATATACAAAGCGTAAGTGTTAAGATGTTATGATGTAGGTAAACTGTAATTATAATTATTTTGCTATTTTGTATGACGACTTGACACTGTTTTTGTTGTAAGTAATAAAGCCTGGAAATTGATATTTAATATTTAAACGCGAACATATTATAATTGTATATCTGATATAATTTACTGTACACAGAGAATAATTAATTACAGCAACTAAACTTTAAACAAATTTCATGATAATGGATATTTAAGAGATATATAGACATTGGAATTAATGGGATGGTGACATTTATATATTATATTATATATTATATTGTTTTCGGGATGAGTATATCAAAAGTGTCGAGATCGATCGACAGGGAAGAGATCTATGAATTCTAGAAATCAACGGTTTTGCTTGACACAAAATTTTCGGTTTTTTTTTGGTTTTAATAATGCACGATTTATTTATTATGAGATTATACTCATTAATTAATAATTTGATTTTAAAAAAATATATATATATATTTTGGCCCAATTACGATTTTAAATTTTATTGCATTAGATGTATGATAGGTACATAAAAACATCTTCTATTAACATAAATAATAATGTTTGTGGCTGCCAACGATGATCTGATTTTCATACAAACCTACAGTTTTGTTCCTAGGTTGATGAAATTTTGCACACTTGATCTTCAAAACAAGAGGAAGGTCACTCTCTATAGATTTTGAAAAACTCTGTGTAAAACCAGCATAATGAGTACATAACTGGACAGGACTGAGCATTTGAAACACTCGCTTCTAACCTAAATCTATTTATACTTGAGTATTATATTTTTGCATATGTATACTTCTTTCTCCTACTTTTATATATTTGTAGAGCTTAAATTCATTTTATACTTTCTGTCGTTGTTTTACGATCAAATGCCACGCTTAATTGTTATTTCAAAAATTTATATTTCTGGTATTTGCTTGTGTTTGGATTTAACTGTAATATGCAATTATTGTTTGTTAAATTAATCATAAAATGTGATTTAAACAATAAGAATATAATATGGAGTGCACATAATAGTAATAAAAATCAAGTGCAGTAACAAGTATCAATGACTGTCAAGAACGATATACAATTTTGAAAACATTATTCGTTGTTACGCTGTCAATACCGTGGTATCAATATATACTTATTTCATGAATTAGGTAGTGGATTCACGACGTAATTTAATTTTGCGTTGGTTTCCTTATTGTGACAATTGTGAGGTACCTTTTAACGAATCATTCTACCTGTTACAAGAAAGTCAATCAAACAAAGAAGTAATACATAATATATTAGAGTGTATTGTTTTATTTTTTTTTTGCACTTAATGCCTATTCAAGATTTAAATGATTTTACGAGGTGGAAAAAATTAGAATTTGATTACATATAACTAGTAACATTCTCATTATTTGTGATGAGAAATTCATTTCAAAAATTCTATTTCAATCACGAACTCGACGGCATTTGCAGAATGCCTTTTCATTTCAACGACTTGAAAATTATTGAGCTTCAAAAAATAATGAGACTTCGGAGACCTACCTACATTCGCACTGCCTTTTCAATAATTTGATGTGAATTCGATTTTCCTAATGATGCTATGAATGCAGCGGATTTATGAATCTCTCTGAAGAAAATTCTTAGATATGAATTCAGAAAAGTTGTTTATTTTCTGTTTACTCGATTGGCTTACTTGAATAGTATTTATATAGAAAAGAAAAAAAATTTTAGATTTAACATATATTTTTAAATCATCAATGGGTCTTAATTATCACAGGTCGAAATGTTATTCCCTGCGTTTGTATTTTTCACTTAACGTATTTAATAATGTTGAGAAAAGAAAGACATTCAATTTAGCGAATTTAAAGCGTTTTCTTGTCTTCTTTAAAAAATGTAGATAATTCAAGGCTCCATTACAACAACCATTACAAACGGAAAATGCGCTGTAACCTGAAGATAGTTATATTGACCAAGAATTTTCACACTAATAGAGCTTTGCAATTTTCATGTTTCCAGAGCTCTTCGCGCGACACTAACAAACATTTAGGACGGGTTCTTTCACAGAATTTGAAAAATTCATCAAGTTTCAAAGTTGATTTTCAAGTAATGTGAAGGTGAAGTTCTATTCAAGTTCTATTATTTTTTTATTTTTTTTATATTAACTCCACACAGGAGACCCTGAAGAAAATAATTTCCCTCAGGGCCTATGTCATCTTTGGGGATGCTGTGTGGAGGGTCTTTTTGTGGAGAGGAAGGAGTGAACATGGGTCTTGAAGAGTCCCATGTTGTAGGAGGGAGGAAACACAGAGGCCGGCAGCTCGTTCCACAGCCGAGCTGTTCAACTTAAGAACGAATTGTAGAAGCGACCCGTTCTCATGTGACAAGTGTCAACTGTGTATAAATGTTGGGCGCGCGTTTGGCGTGTATCCCGACTACGCACCGGTGCCGAAGGGATAAATGACGCTAGTTCCTCAGAGCATCTTCCATTGTAATACCGATAGAACAAGGACAGCATACCTACCTGACGCCTGTGCTCTAAAAATTGCAGTCCGTTTGTTAAGATTGGGGAATCTATCAAACGGACCGCCCGTTTTTGCACAGAGTCTAGGGTTTTTTTCAGGTATTTAGGGGCTCCGGACCAGAGATGGCTGCCAAATTCGACAGTAGGGCGCACTTGCGATTTGTACAGGGTCAGCAGTTGTGTATTATTAAAGTATCTGCGGGCCCTGTACAGTACGCCCAGCTTCTGAGAGGCCAACTTTACTCTGGCTTCGATGGAGCCCCCGTACCTGAGCTGGTCACTTATAGTTATACCAAGCATATCAATGGAAGGCCTGTTCGGAAGAAAATATAATATCGTTAATGGCCAGTTGCTTCACAAAACTGAAATAATAAAATAACTTGGATAAAACCTTCACAAAACGTGAAAATCAACTTTGAAATTCGATTAATTGTTCAAATTCTGTGAAATAACCCGTGTTGTTTGTGTGAAGTTAGCAGAAAAAAAATGTAAGGAAAAGTACCTACTTAGTTATTATTGACATTTTTTTTCTTGTGATTACCGCACAAGAGTCCCAACTGTTCCCAACCGCCTGGAGCAGTGAGACAGTGATGGCATCTCCGATTGGGGTATGTTGTGAGGTTGAAATTATTGGGGAGGAGAAGGAGATGGGAAAGCGAAAGGTGGTGATGTATTTAGTTATTCAGATCTGGTCGATTCTGAATGGTGATCTTACACAAGGGCGATACTGAAAGTATCTTCACACTCCTTGTTTAATTCACATTCATACATCGTCTCATACATACTCTTCTATTATTCTGATTCGATATGGCCCGACTCAAATAATTGATTAACTTGATTGTGCCATGTCATCCTCGGGCGTCCCGACTTCTGCTACCATTCGCATTTGCATCATTTTGAGTGATTAAATTGTCAAATAACACAAATCAATCCAATAAAATTTACTTGCGCACGCCGAGATTTGAACCCGTTACCTCCGGATTGCTAGTAACGGGTAAAATAATCCTTAAAAAATCTTTGGAATTTTCAAGATTTCAGACATTAATGCCGAAGAAAAATTGCTACTGATCCTACCAAACATTAAAACAACGATGAAAAAACCTCACTGTATCCAAAACGAAGATTGTATAAAGCGAGCCACAAATAATATTTATAAAACCTTGCTTTTCATTAATTTCAACTTTTTTTTCTCAAACATCGTAACATCTTTATTCAAATTTCCAATAAAGGCGGTCCGCTCAATCCGCAAATTAAACATTTAGATATGATAGCCAGGGAGGGCAATAATAACTTTATCCATCTTGCGTTAACGGTACGAATAATACGTTATTTTTTAACATTACCGATGTAATACCACCAGCAGGTTGTTAGGAACCGTTAGGGGTATAAGACCACCGCGTCTAATGCATATTATATGCTAATATAACGATTCTACTTGAGAATTTAACAGTTTTTATGGAAGTTTTCCCGCGTTCTTACCGGAATCATTTTTATTATTAAATAATTCTGATTTATCTGTCGACTTAATGTTTGCACAGCTTATTATAGGTGACAAATTGTAACAACAGTCATTATGAAAGTAACACTTCGTAATTTCGCGAAGTAGGTCGAAGATATTCAAGATGATACTGCGGAAGTACTCACCATTATGGTGGTATTATACTGTTATGAAATGTTCAAAGAACGTTTCTCGACGATGAATGAAAATATTTTTATTTTATAAACAATAATTATTAGCCTGAGGGCCCGTTCCCACTTCCGTTTTCAAATCGGAGGCGGGTCCCGTTTTAAAAACGGACGGCCAATGGCCCTGTTCACACTACCGTTTTAAAAACGGATCCGTTTTAAAAACGGACCATACTCTACGAAAAAAAATAATTGTCGATTCAACAAAAACATGTTATTTGCTCATTATTCAGTAATGGTGCGCAATGGACGACGATGAAGCTCTTGTTGTCATGTGGTACTTATTAAATAGAAGGAAAAAAGTGAAAAGAAAATTTTGAGTACACCCAATCATAGCCGAATGATTTTCTGTAGGAATTTTCCAAGTGTTAATTGGTGAGTTAAGAAGTGATGAACTAAAGTTCTTTAATTATTTTAGAATAATAATGAATGGATTATTTATATAGCGCCGTTTTCACCATGAAAAATCACCTCAAGGGCGCTTAATGGCTTAAGAGAATGTCTATCACTTCCTTTAACCATCTACTGGAATGAGTTTCAGAGAGCTTAACATATCAAAATACAAAATTGAGAAAGTGCATTTGTCCTGAAGAAAGGCTATCGATATTTTAAAGTAAGAAAACAATAAACACTCAAATATTTTTTATTATGTGTTTATTTAACTAATACGCTCTTCCGTGCATCTCATTAAAGCTTTAAAATTAAAAAAAAAGTAAACTTAAATAAAATAAAATAAAAATTTTGATGTACAAAAGTTGTGTACACCAAGTGTTTTGTTTTTATTTAGTTAAAGATAAAATATTACCATACTCTTTCTTCGACCAGTGGTATTAAATTTTCGGGATTTATTTCCTTATCCATTATTGTAGTTTTGATTTATTTACTTAACAAAATAACCAAATACAAGCACGCAGCGTGCCTGCTTCCTTGCGACAGGGAGCGGGCGGGGAGGGGTCGGGGTTTGGCGGGGACTCTGCCGGAACGACTGGACGACAAGTGTGAACAGCTCCATACAACACTATGAGCGAGCGTGTGCCGACACGATTTGAAAACGGACGCGCTGCGTAGGCGAGCCATCCGACAAAAAATGTCGGATCCGTTTTCAAATCGTGTCGGACAAGTGTGAACAGCTCCATACATCCACTACAGCCACTAGGGTATCCGATTTTAAAACGGGACCCGCCCCCGATTTGAAAACGGAAGTGGGAACGGGCCCTGAAACACTCATCCACATTGAAAAATCTCCTGATAAAAGATACATGACGCCAACGGGACATGAACCCGTGTCCTTTTGATTTCCGGTCGACAGCTCTGACCACTGAGCTATGGCGGCTTATCTCTTATCCGCGAAATAATTCAATATATACTAGTGTTTCATTCAACAATTACTGCTTGTTACATTTTTTTCACCTGAAACAACCAACTTTATTTTATATGAGAAAGGCATTGTAAGTGCTAATTATCTCACTAGATGGCGTCGAGACAAATTTTCTACATTTTTTTGGTGAAAATCAAAGATATTAGAAGAACAATATCTTTGGTGAAAATACTAGAACTTGTCAAATATTAATTATTATTTTTTGGTAAACTAATGTTTAAGACAATATTTTTTTGCATACCACAAAGGGTAACAATTATTTAATAAGCAATAATTATTAGCCTGAAACACTCATCCACATTGAAAAATCTCCTAAAAATGTTACAAGCAGTAATTGTTGAATGAAACACTAGTATATATTGAATTATTTCGCGGATAAGAGATAAGCCGCCATAGCTCAGTGGTCAGAGCTGTCGACCGGAAATTGAAAGGACACGGGTTCATGTCCCGTTGGCGTCATGTATCTTTTATCAGTAGATTTTTCAATGTATTTTTTTATTTTTTTATTTTTTTTATTCTAGATAAAAGAAAATTACATTTTTCACTTATTTAACTAGAAATAACATATATATTACACATAAATATATTACACACTGATATTATTCACTTTCATTGTTTTGTTGATTGAGCATAAAACTGAGCAATTTTTTTTTAAATGTACCTATACTTTTTTCATTTTTAATTTCGTCTGGGAGGCAATTGTATATGTTGCTTCCCTCGTAACCAATGGATTGCTTGCCATAATGAGTATGTATGGTGTTTAAATGTATTTTATCGTGTTGCCGTGTAAAGTGTGTGTGTACTTGGGACGTTTTAATGAGTTCTGTATTTGTATGTATGAGTTTATTATTTATTTTGTAAATAAGAAGACATATACTATATTCATATAATTTTCTTAATTTTAATAGTTTTGTTTCCATATATAATTTTTTTGTTGATGTTCTAGATTTGAAGTGAAATAGTTTTTTGATTACTTTGTTTTGTGTTACCTGTAGTTCGTTTATATATGTTTCACATGTATTTCCCCAGATTTCAACCAAGTAGTTTAAATGTGAGTGTACGAGGCTATAATATAAACCTTTTTTAATTTTATTTGGTAACAGATATGATATCCGGCTGAATACGCTAATTAAGGGGGTGATTTTATCTTTAATATCTTGAATATGCTGTTTAAAAGTTAGGTGTTTATCAATGCACAGTCCAAGATATTTCTCTTTAATGTGAATGAGTGTTTCGGGCTAATAATTATTGCTTATAAAATAATTGTTACCCTTCGTGCTACGCATAAAAAATCTTGTCTTATACATTATTTTACCAAAAAAATAATAGATAATATATTTAATTAATTTCTATTAAGTAAAGTTTGTACATGATTATGACAAAGGTATGAATAACATAAAGTTACACCTCTAAATAGTATAAAATAAAGTCACCATCCGCGTCTGTCTGTTTGTGCGCTTAGTTCTTCTAAACGACACAACGGATATTGATAGGGTTTTCACTGTCATTTAGAAAATTTAGTCTATGTTTGTCTTACTTTTCAAGTAAAAAAATGTGGGTTTGTGTTATTTTTTTTTAAATTTGGTAGATCATTTTATAATTTTGCACCATGAAATATAATATTTCTCTATCCAAAAGATTTATTGAAACTAAAAAAAACAACATGCTTATTGCCCTGGTTAAGCATTTATGTTGGGCAGTGGAGTATTCAGATATGCATAAAATAAAAATAAATAATAGTTAAATTATATAAATAATTTTTTTTAAATGTTTTGATACATGTTTACATAATGAACAGCTATACAAATAGAATTACAATGTATCAAAAATCCCACAAAATGCAAACACTTTGTGTGGGTTTTATAATACATATTGTCACAATTCTACGATAAAAATAAAACACAAGATTTAGGTGTACGTTTTTTTTGTGATAAATAATATAAAATGAAGTTATAAAATTAGAAACAGTAGATTAAATGAAAAAAAATAACATAATATTTGACAGTGTTAGTTTAAGTTTCAAACCAGCCATAAAAATAAGTTAACTACTAATGTTTTTAAAATAAAATATTTTTATATTTTGCTATTTGTACAATCAAAGAATACAAAGAGTTACTAATTTTACCCAAGATGTACGTGTTTTTTTTTATAATGTTTTGTCGTAACATTGTCTCATAAAAAGTTGAAATTTGTGTGTTGTACATTTAAGGGGCAATAAAATTAATAAGCCTTTTGGCTAATGTGGTTTTGCAGTGGTGTACGGTATGGCTAGAACGTTTATCATTTTTTGTGAAAAATTGTAAGGACGCTTGTGAATAAATTCTAGACATTGTATTCAATAGGTTTGTCTTAGGTCCAAAACATTACTTTCATGGAACAATTGTTTGCAGCTATTAGTTTTGATTTGTTCATACATAATCTTGATAGTTAATTTTTGGTCATTTTACAGGATTTTATGTGATTATTGTAAGTTCAACCCCAACTAATTATTCCAATGAACTAATCTTCTCTTCTATACATTTGAATGAAATAGTGCACTATAGACAAAGTCAATAGTTTTTATATCTACAATGTAATTCATTCGTTTAAATATATATACTAGTATATATTAAATATCTCAATTTGTTCACATTTTGTTCTATATGGTTGATCCATTTCAGTTGGCAAACTATGTTTACACCTAGATACTTTACATGTTTTCCTGTTTTTATATCTTCCCAGTTTGCGAATGTTATCAGCTAACAATCGACATTGTGAAACTTCAGATCAAGGTTATTAAAATAGAAAAAGTTATATTTTTTTCCTAGAGTGGTCTGTTTCAGTCTCTAATACGTTGATGGTGAGGTAATGCGTATAATATCACCTACCTGTAATTCTAAGTAATTTTATCTATTTTCCGAAGTACTGTCAAAGAGTAGCGAGATTTAAACTATCTAATTTAATAAAAATATATGAAGACAGATGCAATTATGTTTGTATTAAAATTTTACAATGGTTAAATAGGGTCATTATTTTCAACACAGCATTTAACTCGTTCACATAAAAGTGATTCGGAAAGATTTCAAACGAATACATTTTATATTTCAAATAAGTTTATGCCATCCAAAAATATAGCCAAATTATTTTGTTTGCGGTTTAAAGAGACATATGAAAGTAGTTTTTAAAGCGTTGTAAAATGTGTGCATAGTTCCTTGATGAGCAATATAGGCTAATCGAGCACCACCGCGAGACTTTTCTCATTAAAAAGCAATTTAAAATTAATTATGCGGCTGCGAGGAAATGAGGCAAAATGAGGGAAATGTAAATTATATTCTTTGGGGTGCAGCACGCCACCTCGAGTGTGTAAACATGAACTAAAGTCACGGTAAACGATGTCGGGATGTGCCAGGATACGCCGGAATGTCCTGGGATACAGGTAAAGGTGTGTTTATGCCCCACAACTCTGCCCAGGATAACAATTAGGGAAACAAAGGGCAGAACTTTCGACAATAGACCAACTTGACGGATAAATCAAGGCCTCTAAGGGATGCTACTGCTAAAGGCGCGGCAAATGTATGTATATTGCATTAAATTAACAACAAATAAGGTTCCCAAAGAGTCCTCGAAGATTTCATAATGTGAGCTTAAACTTCGATCACAAGTTATAATAGGTTTTTTAAAAAAGTCTTGCTTTATTTTCTTACGTCGTTAGAGTTTCATCAAAATTTTATTTGAATCATATCTGATTTTTAAAATGATGTTGCGAGCTCAAAATTATTGGGTTAAAAAAATATTCCTGGAAAGTTATCTAACATTTTGTGGTTTTTTTGGCTTCAGAATTTACGATCAGATTTCTGCTACAATAATAATGTATTTTTTATTGAACTTATTGAGCTTTTATCATAGCGTCTTTTGTTCTGAGGAGTAAAAAACTCGGCTACGTAAAACGTACCAAAAGGAGTCATTTTATGAATATAGATATAAGAAACCATAAAAAATATGACACAAACAAAACAAAGGAAAATGTTCGGCGATTGACAGTGTTTTCCCAGATTTTTGTTGTTTGTTTGTTTGGCGTCGACTGCCTGTTTCCTGTTTTTATAGAACTGTGTGAAAAGCACTTAACGAAAACCGCTTTTATAAACAAAGAAGGTGTTTGTGATTATAAAGAATTTAAAAAAAAGTGAATACCATACATAAATTTAATATCACAACCGCCTCGAGCCAGTGCCAATGATACTAAGGCATCCCCACAGACATAGGAATTAATAGACGAGAAGATAATGGCGAGGGGTAAAATCAACTGTTGAAGAACGAAGGGAGTGAAGCTGACTGTGATTCGTCAATAAATCAATCTGACAGTAAATAGGCATCTCGCATTATAATATCACCATTTACTTCTTAAAAGTAAAATCTGCTTTTGAATGAATAGACATTTTTACATGGGAGCGCAAATTACTCGCCACGTTATGAACAAATTTGCGAAGTCCAAATTCGGCAAAAAAAATCGGTTCCATTTTCAGAGTCGAATATTTCGTTTTAGTATTTAGTTAAGACACTTTTATAAATGTTCATAATTTACTTCCCAGCAACCAACCAGCTTTGTGTTTCGCGTCCAGACGTTTCTCGATGTGATAGTAACAACTGATTCATATTATACGATGTGAATATGCTTAAAATAAAGTAAAATAATGCTTATATATGGAATGTAATACGACAATTGGGTTTATTCTCTTTTTCACATCTATTTTTACAAGTTTTCATAGTACAAGTCAACATTTTTCCGTGTTATTTCGTAAAATGAACCGATGATGCCTCGACCATAGTTCGCACAAGAATGATGACGTCACGTTTTCAAATTTCACTTGAGGCCATACGCGAGCACAGCCGGCTCCAATGGAACCGGTATGGGGAGTGGGGATAATACGCTTTTAATCACTTAGGGCAGGTCTACTAATATTCATATGTCTATGGGCATCCCCAATACAGGGAATTTTGTGAGGTTATTATACAAGTGGCGAGGAGAAAGAGATTAGGAAGAGGAAGGTATGAAAGTACCAGGCTATTCAGACCTGGATTCTGAATGATTGACTTTCAGTAGGAAAGTGCCGAGAGGATCTACTACTCTATTTTGTGATATTTACTTGGTCATGGTGACTAATATAATAAAAAATTAATAAATTCCACAATGAGTTAGAAGCCAGTAATTTATGGGTCTGGAGTAGATGAACTTATCACTCAGCCAAGAAAGTTGTCGAGAAAATTCGTTTGCGGAATTATCATCCCTTTTTAATTTATTATCAATAATTCTAACATAGTAATAGGTTGTAGCAAGATAAAATGAAGCGGGGTTGAAAACGGAGGGTTTAAAAAACTAAATCATCTACATAATGACAGTGCACTTTAGAGAGAAACACTCTTGAATATTATTTTTTAAGCAAGAAAGATGCTTTACGCTTTCCACCGGGAGTTCATGTTTTCAAGTGTAATTTGTTCTTGTGTTATTTTTTAAATTATTTTTATGTTGAGCAAATAAATTATAATTTAAGATAGTAGTTTACTATAACTTAGAATTTATTAGAGTAAATGAAGAGGACTGGACAGTGGACTTGTGGAAGAAGATTACTTGGATTCTGCAGTTATCACCCAAATCTGTCAGCCCCCAAGAATTGAAAAGCTTAAATTATTTTTTGTTGATGCTATTATGATTGCTAGTTTTACTAAGTGTCATGAGATTACCACCATAATACGGGCATTTGCCTGTTTGGTGGGACTCTTCTTTAAAAAAACAAATCCAATCATCAGATACGAAAAAATTAAAGTCGAAAATTTGCTTGAAATGGCTTTATTTTTTATTAACTCTAGACAGTAGACCTTGAGGAAAATAATTTCCCTTAGGACCTATGTCATCTCTGGGGATGCTGTGTGGATGGTCTTTTTGAGGAGAGGAAGGAGTGAACATGGGTGTTGAAGAGACCCATGTTGTAGGAGGGAGGGACGGAGTTCAACAGCCGAGCTTGAACTCAATAACGAGTCGTAGCAGTTACCTATTCTCATGTGAAAAATATCAACCGTGCACATATTTTGGGCGCGCGTTTGGCGTGTATCCCAATTTGGTGACCTATTCTAAATAAGTGCTTCCCAACCTTTATCTTTCCCACCCCTTTTTCTTAGGTTAGTGAGCCAGTCTAGGGCTTCACTCATTGCCTTGTACACCTCATCCATCCCGCCGGGAAATGAGGGCAGCGGGCATTCTTTGACCACATGTTTGGTGGTATTCACCGTACCTCTTTTACAGATTGCCGATTTTTAAGGCACTTGTGCATCATGTGGACACAACAGCTGTGGGAGGACCTTATCCTATTGATGTCGGACTAGAGGCAGTGATAATTCAGACTCAGTGGAGTCGTGCAAGAGATGGACATTTTTCACGTGAAAAGTCTACCATTCAAAATCTAAACGTTGCTAAAAGTTGCTTAATTTATATTCTGTTACTAGATCTGAGTAACCAAGTACCTCTTAACCTTTCTATTTACTATCCATTTCTTTGTATCATTGTAGCAGTTCAATTTAGCGCTGCCACTAATTTAACGACTGACAAGACCTCTCAGTTGTCTATGTGACGTATGCTCTATGGCGCCTTCTATAGGGAGCTGGAGACAGAATTTCGAGAGCGGCGAGTTCAGTACCAATCGGGCAGCCGGCTGGGGACGACACGTCTTGAGGGAGATACGAGCAAGCACTCCAGACGACAGACTTCCGGGCAAGCGATGACGCAATCAGCTTGTAGAATTAATTCACTGGTCATCAGATTGCACCGTTCTAAATTTAACAACACTTTAAGTGTTGTTTGGCGCCCTTCACTCGCTAAACAGGTTAGAAATTTTATGTCAACTATGAGATGTAACTAATATTGTTTTTGAGTAGAGATCTTTTGCTCTTTACGATGTTAGAATAAATGTATTATTGAAATTCTTTTCTCTTTTATTTTACAATCGTAGCAAACCCGATGTTGGTTCCTTTTTAGCTGTGACAATGGCGGCCCAAACGTGGCTTATTAGAGTTATTATTTCTGATTGTTACAATGGCGCCCAACGCGGTTTTAGCCGTTACATCATTACCAACCTTACTCTTCTGAAATATTATTTAAAGAGGATAAATTTTTACTGAGAGCATTTGAACTAATTTACAAAATAAAATTTTTGTTTTCTCCTTCCCGAATTCTTGTAAGACCAATGCCAAAAACACGTGACTCTCACTGACTAGAAAACCGTGAAATGATCTTGAAAAAAAGTTTTTCCCTACAAAACATTGAAAATTTCTCGAGAAAGTCCCTAGGTTGGTACTGAATACTACTATATAATGCATTTCATTTAAGGCGGACGGAATATTCATGTTGTTTTGCTACCCTAAAGTGCACCATTCTCTTAGGAGTTGTCCAACATCAACATATTTGTACCATCTTGATTTTTCAATGAAGTGAATTGATATACACTATGGACGAGTGATTACCAAATTCGAACAATTCACCAAATTTCAAAATTCCTTTTCAATTCTGTGAAAGTTCTATTCACGTGTAGTTACTATTTCAGATATGTGAAACAGCTGAGCCAATAACGATACAATAATAGGACTGAATTTGCAAATGAACTATGAAATTCGATGATTTGTTAATTACTATGTGTGAATGTGGAGCGGTGCAGACCACCGAACATGTGATCAACGAATGCCCGCTCCATTCATTCCCCGGCGGGATTGATGAGGTTCACATGGCGACGCCTGAGGTCCTAGAATGGCTCGCAAACTTAGATGTGCCCTTTTGACTCCCCGACCATACGAAAGAAACTACGAGTATAAGAAAAAAAAGTCTTGCAAAGCTGCCACGTGGCAGCTTGTCTACAGGATCTAAGATTTTTTTTTCAATTTCAAAATATGATAATTAATTATATTTATTTGGAAAATCCAGTTAAATTAAATTTCACGTCAGCCCCACATCCCCCAAACTAGAAATGAAATCTTCTTTTTGGCATCTCGTACCATTATTTGACAAACTCTGCGGTAGAAGTCCTTACGTAGTCAAATCCGGCAAGATAAATGCAAGCTTTTTTAATTACAATTTTTTTAATGTGAAACCGCACAAGTGAAACTGATCCCAACTGTAGGAGCCAGTGAGACTATGGTATCCCCATTTGGGGATAATGAAGATAGTGGGGAGGAGAAGGATATCGGGACAATGAAGGAAATACCTGGCTATTCAGATCTGGTCATGGTCAACATGGCCAAAGCCGTTTCAAGCAAAATTTCAGGTCTGAATAGTGGTCTTGCACAAGGATGTTACTAAGAGTATCTTCCACTCTGGAGCTTGCAGCAAATATACTTAAGCCCGCGACCTCCAGCTTACCAGTCGAAAGCCTTAAGCCTCGATCACGGAGGCCGTCAATTAAGCTTATTAAAAAGAATTACCTAGGATTATTCAAAGAAGAGAATATTTATTTATAAAATACACATTTCCCTCTTTATCTTGGTCCAACAAACTCTTCTAAAAGTTTTTTTCCATTAGAAAAAAAAAATATATGTTAGTAATTTAATAGTCTGTATGAATCTTGCGCGAATAACTCTTAATCCATTATTTCATAAAGCATAACAAATTATGACAACTACGTTGCTCGAAAACACCGTAAAACACAACTAGGCCAAACTTCACAACAATTATTAATAGCCATAACAAACAAAATAACTTTAATGAAAACTAGTTACACGATAACACGTCAAAAACTAACTTTATTCTAGTATAAACGCCATTTCATCTTTTAGAAAGTTCGCCAGAATAGTGAGTGTGAACACTCATTAGGAATCACGGAACTATGCTACGTGCATATCACAATAATTTATTGTTGAACTTTCAGCGAGATTCTAACATAGAAATAAACTACCCTTTGGGGGCGGCTTTCTGTGCATACTCAGGAAATGAATATATGGTTCAGTGTATGATTATAAAAACACTATTTCAACTAATGGAATCACCTGACTTAGCTAAGCTAATAGCGTTCCGGGTACCAAATCGTAACACGAGATTTCCCGAGTGGTTCTTTGTTTATTAATCTAAAACCAACAACTATTTTATTAATTCCCCAGTCCTAAAGCTACATAGGCTTATGAAAATTCAGTTTCCTTGATATATTTAATTTATTTCACACAAAATTTTTACAATTTGGCTAACATAATTATATTGTATAAACTTAATTCTTATGTAAATATTTACCTTATTCTTTAAATGTTGATTTTTGTTATTTACTTCAGGCAGGTGTCAGTACCTTTTCTCACTTCTCTCTACTTATGTTTATTATGTAATTTTTTTTTCCTACCTAATTTTTAAAATTCTATTTGGGTGGCGGGTATGGGTACCGCCGCCCCGAAAACCATTTATTGGATGATTTACAAGTGATTCGCAACGTTTAGTGACTTAGCAGGGCTGCCCGGCTTCTTGGGGTAAGGTTTGTCTTGGCGGCAGATGCTATTGCCCACCTACCAACTAACTGCGTGGCTGGTCGGATCGGAAGAGACGGGTTAATGGAGACCTTTTTACCTCTCCAGCCAAACTCTCTAGACCCATCGTCTTGCGCCTTCTTGGGATGGATCAATACGTCCGTCACCCCTGGACATATTAACCCCAGATTTCTACCCATCCTTCATACCTATTTCCTTCCTTTCTTTCCATAAAAAGACCCATCAATCATCCCCAAAGATGACTCATAGCTAATAATATATAAATTTTACATTTGATCTATTGGCATATATGAATCACAGCACCGTGTAATAGATAAATTGAATTGAAATTCCCATCCACGAAGCTGGGAATAAAAATGTTGTTATTTTTGTATTATTATGTTCATTCGGATACACTATGTAATGTAATCAATTTATAGTTGTTTGTTTTTAATTAATTTAATTAATTCATTCTTGTTTTTTTTTGTAAAAGCCCGACGGGAGTAAATACATAAATAAAATTATCCACATTCGAAACATTAGCGTGCGGTTCACAGATGGAAAAAAAACATATTTCACCACAATTTCTTTATTGTTAACATTAACATAGCTCTTGTTCGGAAATTTTTTGGACATCGCTTCTGTATTCACCGGGAATGATAACATAATAAGTAAGTAAGTAATTAATAATATGATAGGTACTGCGTGTTGTAGTAAGTACATTACATACAAATAACACACAATAATGCAATAATATTATTATTCAATTATCAAAACAACGGTTTTTTTATAAACAACTTCTGCTGTGTAATTATTGCTACGAGTGACAGCTATTTCGCCCTCTGAAGGCATTATCAAACTGTTGGATAAAATGTAATATTTAATAAGATTTCAAAATCCTTAAAATCTGATGTACCTAAATATTTCTTAACTTCTTACTGAAAAGACATAAAAACTTTATGGATTTGGCAATACAATATCATTTGAAAGGAATTAGATATTGAAGTTCGTTGTTACTTTGCGAAAAATTAATTTTTGAACAGCAAGGGTTATTGTCATCATTCTTCTAGTTATTTTTTTGTTATATCTTTCAAAAAGGGAGGATATGTGACTGGTGATTTTTGCCAAGAGTTCATATCAATGTAGGTTTGTGCATCAAAGTTCAATGATGGCATTTTAATGCTCTCTCCGGGATAACTATCTCTCTGGCTTCCAGTTAACCCTTTATGCGAAGTTCTTTGGTGGTAGGTGATTCATTGATAATAATCATTGTGAATAGTACATTTTCAGGATGCAAACATTTTGCTTTATTATAGAATAAAGTTTAATTTTTAATTCGTCTAGAAAACAGCTAGAATGTCATTTTCAAAATATGCCTTGCCCCATCTTTGCACGATTCGTGTAGTTTTATAACAAACCACCTAGGAATGTATGCCGTCATGATAAACGTGGTTACTTTGACCTAATTTTTTGATTGCATTGCGCTTCCAAATCATATGATACGACTCAATGGAGTAAGCCACCGTGCAAATGATACCACACCTGGACTACTGGGTTTCTTATGGAAACATCAGGATAAAAACGTCCGCTGGAAACTGTTTTAAAAATATCAAGCAAGTATTTTGGATCGATGGTTAAATCAGAATACAGGACGTCGGTCGAGTACTGGCAAAATATAAGAACTGGAAAAAGCACGATGTGCAGAGGTTGTACATTGTACAATTCAACTTCATAATCAAATGGCTTAGAGCTTGTTGCAATTAAAAATATAAAAACGACCACTCTACTGTAAAATTCAAATATTTTTCCATCGTTTGAATCACACCACCAGTTGTTTCTGTGTTAACCGTAACAACTAATTGCTTTTAAATGGGTAAGTGAAATGTTTCAACAAGGAAACTATTATATTGTTGCCTTGGTTATAATAATGACAATGCCTTACGTATGGCTATCACGAATTAAAGCGATATACGGTGTTTTTAGCAATAATAAAAAAGATTTTTTAGTCGCTATAATCTTGTATAGACAGGTCGTAGAGCGGACGTGACACTCTATACTGAAGAAACATGTGCCATGTTGAGTTTTCATCAATAATACAATAAACATGTTTCAAGTGATTTTGTTAATTTTTTATTTTTTATTTTTTTATTTAATATTTGTATGTTTTTTACAATAAATATACAATTATACATATTATACAGCGTTATCAAGGTAAATAATAATAGCTTTTCCTCACCATAAAGAGACGAGGCTCTTGTGTTTGGTGAGTGAATCCTAGCTCAATTATATAGAATCATGTAAGTAAGTAAATAATATATTTGCAAAACCAAAGGGATATGTAAGAAATAGTCAAGATTTATCAATAATACAGTTTCAAGATTTGAAGGAAATAATAATAAGAGTAAGATATGGACTTTTATAGTAGTTTTAGGTAATTTTTTAATTTTGTTTTAAATTCCTGAATATCTTCAATATTTTTTAGATATAATGGAAGGATGTTAAGTTTAATTTTAATTTAATTGTTTTTCTCCTCTTGCCGACTTCCATTCCTTGACGTTATCCTATTTAGCTATAAAGGCTATGAAAAAGCAAAATTAAAGTAATAACAGCTATTTTTCAATAATTAATGCTAAATGGGTGTCTCTACCGATGGGTGACATGCGTCGAGAAATGAGAGCCTGGTTACACAATTAATGATAGATGCGTGTTCTTCAACCACCGTGCTTCAATAATATCTGTGTCCTGTTTTTATATAAACCAAAATTTTGTCCTTTCGACCATCAAAAAATACCTAATTACTTTATCCCAAATCAGTCTATTTTTTTCAATTACTTTATTCGTGGTATTCTTCGTGATTTAGTTGATATATTAGACGACAGAAGCACATCAGCTCGACACGATACCCTTAACCTCACATAGATCTAGGAGATAACTGTAAGACTGAGATTTGCTGATCGTCGGAGAGGCAGACATTTAGTCACCTTGGCCGACTAACGCAAATACAGGATGGCACGAGGTACACTAAAAGACAAGGTTGGGGATTGCAGCGGACGTATTTTAATAAAAATAATAAATGGTAGTTATATCTACCAAAGCTATAGATTTTATTAAACAATATCTCGTTAATTAACATTATTAAAATGTTCTAAAAGATTTTATAAGGAGACTGAAAACATCGAATATTAATCATATTTTCGTAAATTTCATCAGACCCTTGGATCCTCAAGATATTTAAAAAATAATATTATTTTGATGTGTTAGGGAGCGTACAAACAGGAGAAAATTTGCGCGAGCTGAGCCAATGGTCAATGTAGAATCGTTAAGAGGAATATACAAGCCAGAAATTTGTATATTCTTGGTATGCCTTATATTGTCACGAATGTAGGTAATAGGCATTAAAATCGCTTGACAAACGGAGTCTAGAAACGTTCGATTTCAAGCACAGAAGTGTTTTTTATTAATTTTATAAAAAGCAAAAAAGTTTATCAAGGGAAACTGTCACAGATAATCTTAGCTATAATATTGTATTTTTAAAAGTTGTTTTCTTTACGAGTTCATGCATTTCTATTGAAAAAAAAAATTTAGTTGTTTACATTTATATTTTCTATTGAGTAATTTATCTTTTATTTGTATTCTACTCAAGGAAAACGATAAAAAAACCTTCAATTTATCTAAATCATTTTTTTGGTATTCATAATGTACACCAATTCGTTATAAAGATTAATCAAAATAGTGTTTTAGAATTAAGCTTCGCCTTAAGCAGTTAAGATAGGTAGAAGTTCTCGGTGTACGGGATCTCCCACGAGTGTAGTTGTTAGGCACATACAAAATTGGTGGATTAAGTATGGTTCCATATGTTTACTAAAAATATATATACCGAGAATAATAATAAAATAAACTTTTTACCAAATATTTCACTGATCCATAAATCATCGCTCTTCTTATAAAGACACACTTACTTACGAGAATACGTGTGCACACAATAACTCAACACATATTTAGTATACAATACGCAGAATAATCTAAAAGTTAATATTTTTTCAATTTGGAAAACTCTCAAGTTTTGGTCCTTCGGGAATCCCCGTCCGGTCCCAGCCACTGATTGAAGCCTTAAAGGCTCGTAAAAGACCGTAACACTGAACAGAAAAAAAAACAGAAGTGATATTTACTAATTTGAAAGAGATCTGATGTCATCAATTTACAAAATAAATATCTCGATCTTCTTGACTGCTTTGCCTAAAAAAGGCCAATGTATCGTCCTGGTAATAAACAAAGATAGATTATTAATCGAAATCTTCTTTTAAATGGCTTTAGACGTGCTTAGTGACAAGCTTTCCACTTTTTAATCTCATTCCAAGTTCAGTCCCAAAACATCACTAAAATAAAATATCGAATTCCTACTGGCTCCAAACAGTCGGGGGCAGTTTCAATTTTTGTGTCGTAGGGGATAGTTGGGCAATTTAGAACACCAATCCAAGATCTGTTTGGTATTGAAAGAAACATTTTCATTAAAAAGCTATGATAAAATGAGTATGAAATAATAAGTCACTAAATAATACTTAAGGATTTGGAATAAACCGCACACTTTAACTGGAAATATTAAAAAATATAAAGATGTTGTCATTCGCAAGTCCGAACAATGATATAATTAAGGAATACAGGATTTAAATAATTTGAAAATCTTCTACTGCAGGTATTGTATTTTTTTCTGATGTAATTTCTTGGCATCTGAAAGAACAACAAAATAATAAATAATGTATACAAGGGGGTAAGTTAAAAAAATTACGGTTACCCCTTTTTAGAATTCTGAATTACCCTATACGGACTAAAAACAGTTTTCAGTAAACATTATTCATTTTTTTTAAATGTTTAACCTTTCTTGAAGTATAATATTGGCACTAGTCAAATTACAATGACATAAAAAATATTTCAGGTCATAAAACCACATTCGAACAAAGAAATTGTATTTTTTTTTGACGAAACTCCACAAAATCCTTCCCCTGATATAAAGCGATTAGAAAATTTGAATGATTACAAATCAAGAATAAAAATCTGTCTAAAAGAGATTAATGAAATAACTTTAGTTCACCTCAGCACAGGTCATCTTAGTGAGGAGGACTAAGAAGTACAATTTACTAAACATATATTTAAATAGTAACTATAGTAAAAAAACTCAAATCGAGAATCAAATCTTAAATGGCTTATTTAATTTTAAACGTTCACAAGTTTTTTACAAAACGTTTTTTCTTAAAATATTATGAGAATTTCATTTAAACAAAAAATTCCACATCCACAAGGTCGACTGTTTTTCTCATGGGCGGGGAAGGGGGCGTGAAGACATGCCACGTGGGGTTCACGTAATCGTTCGGCTTTACCCGCCATTCGAAATTTATCTTTTTTTTTTTTTTTTTTTTTTTCTTTGGTTTGTCAACAGTGATTCATATCGAAGCTCTCGAAATTCGATTACACCAATTAAACTTGGTTGATACTATCACTAATTACAGACAAACACAACATTGATGAACACAAAACTATAAGTAAAGAATAATGTACATGTATGCACCTATATGCATACATGTATACACAAATACATACACTTACATATACATTTCATAACAACAATAGTAATTATTTTATAGATCAACACGATAGGTAGCTTTAAGTCTTGTTTACGTTTGATTTGAAGGTGGCCAGTGATGACATTGACAAATCAATGGGATGACTTTTATATGTCTCGTTAAAATAACGGCACATTCTTGGTAAAGGTGTCATACCCCAGCTTAGTTTTATATTTTTTAATATGTAACGGAATATAATGTATGAGTCGGGAACCAATTCTAGGAACGTTGAACATAATTTGTTAGACTAAAAAAGGGCAGTTTATTAGAGCATTAACAATTTTGAAAAGAAAATTTAAATCAATATTTAGTCTTCTCTGTTCAAGAGTGCGTACATTGTAGAAATTTAGTCTATCGGTGTAGTGAGGAAGTGATCGAGCTCGCTTATCACAATACGCTAGGTGGTACATAAAATGTTTTTGAACCCGCTCTATTCGCTGAATATGAACTTTGTAGGTTGGACTCCATATAGAACTTGCGTACTCCAACACGTTGCGGGTGAAGGAATTGTATAGCGTTATTTTTGATTTGGGATTCTGAAAATTTTTACTATTTCGTTTGATAAATCCTAGCATTTTTAGGGATCTAGAAATAAAGCTGTCGATATGAGGTGTGAAAGTTAGTTTTTTATCAAATATTACGCCTAGGTCCCGAATGGTTGTGACTTCCTGGAGTTTAGTACCGTCGATAAAATATTGAGTCGAGATTGAGTTGCGTTTACGTGTAAAAGTTATGTGGACACATTTTAAAGAATTCAGAAACATTCTATTGTCAGTGCACCACTTAGAAACTCTGTTGATATCATTTTGAAGGAGTATTGAATCAAGTAATGTGTGGATAATTTTAAAAATCTTACAATCATCGGCGAACAATAAAATTTTAGAATCCAAAATAACATCGCACAAGTCATTTATAAAAACAAGGAACAAGATCGGGCCCAAATGGGACCCTTGAGGTACTCCAGACGGCACATCTAATCCTCTTGACTCATAACCATCAAATACTACTCTTTGTTCACGGTCAGTTAGATAGGAGTGAAACCAGTTTAGCAAGGTACCATGAACACCCATGCGTTTTAGTTTATGTATTAATAATCTGTGATTTACCTTATCAAAGGCCTTGCTAAAGTCAGTGTAGATGCTGTCTATCTGTTGACCTTTATCGACAGCTTCGGTTAAGGTAGTGACATAGCAAAGTAAATTGGAGGATGTTGATTTCTGGGAGAGAAATCCATGCTGTTTTGGAGTAATAAGATTTTTGAGATGATAATTCAGACTTGGACAAATTATTTTTTCGAAAATTTTAGCATTAGCATATTTTCATTACGAAAAAGGATCAATAATTCGATTATCTGCTTGAGAAAAAAATATCGATGTTTGAAAATATTTGGTGACTATCAAGATAAGTAAGGAAAAATAGAGCTTATATCGGCATACAAACACACCCACAATACATTTCTACCGGTTTATCTCTTCAGGGCTTGTAAAGGACCCAACGTTTTGGCTCGGGACTCTAAAATTTTCTACCCTTGTGTCCGAATTGTACGGAGTACCTACACACTTCAAGGTTATGAAAGTCAAGATTAAAACCAGTGTAATATTTCATTTTAAAATTTATATTAATTTATCATGGTAATTTCGGAGTTAGTTTAAATGAGCTCAATGTTTGATGTTTTAACCCTTTGAACGCCGACGTATCCATGGATTTATATGAATTTAACCAGATATTCTGAGGAAACTACGTATGGTTGGTTTTTTAAATATATAGACACATTATCTGTGAAGATAGCCTGCATAGCTTAGCAAATTAACATACCAATGATGTCGACACTTTTAACCTGTTTCTTGTATAAAGATATTTACACATTGTTTTTTTTATTTTTTATTTCTTGCTAGAGCAAATCCCGATGGGTTAAATCCTTATAGGACAAGAGGAACTTAAAATTCGTAGGTGGAAGTTAATAGGCACAATTTTACATTAAATTTTGCATACCAAAAGTTGTAGTTTTACATGAGATACAAATACCCGTCCTAAGAGTATCTTCCGCTCTTAGAAAGATACTCTTAGGACGGGTTGTTTCACAGAATTCGAACAGTTTATCAAATATCAAAATCAATTTTCAAGTTCTCTTAAGGTTCTTTTCAAGTTCTGTTGTTGTATAATTATTTCTCAAAACTGAAATAATAACAAAACTTGAAAATCAACTTTGAAATTAAAATTTGATGAATTTATCAAATTCTGTGAAACAACCCGTCCTTAGTATCGCTAGGCGAAAAACAACGAGTCAAAATCGAAGAGCGTAAGAGCTCAACCATAGATGGTGGAATAGACTTCCCTCAGCTCTTACTAATCTCCAGAATTTGGCTGAATTTAAACGGGCTTAAAAATATTATTTAAAAAATCTTACCATTCATAAATCTTAACTTCTTTTCGATATTTTATAAAAAGCCATATTCTAAAACTTCCGGTAATTGTTTGGTTTCGGTTGCCTCCTTGTACCTTTTAAAATGTCTGCTCAGAAAATTCTCATTTCTGAGCTCAAACTGCCTCCTGTTTTATATTATGTTTTTAGTTTTAATATTCTTGCTTTGTCCTGTCCTGCTGTTATCGTTATTCAAAGTTTTGTAATCAATTTGTATAAACAGTATATTTAGTGTTATAATATTAGATCTGTATTGGGTATACAGGCACACTGCAGGAATAATTTTAAGAACATGACCGCTATTACTAAGTTAAGAGCACTTGAAGTGAAATGACACTAAACTGCGCTATATAAATGCAATGTTATTACTATTATTATTATTTGGCTAGCAAATATCACCATGGTTATTCAATCAATACATATGTATGTATGTATGCAATAATTGAAAGAGGTAGGATTGGGCGCGAATTTGAGTAATTGTTGCCTGTTATATGCTGATGATGCAGTGCTGATTGCTAAAAGAATGGCAGATGTACAGTCTCTCGTGTCTAGAATGAAGGAAGAATGTATGAATAACAAGTTAGTGATGAATATAAGTAAGTCTAAAATCATGGTGTTTGAAAGAGATAACTATATATAAATACGAAAACAGTGTGCAATATAGTTGTGAATGAGGAAAGTGATGAAAAAAAAACTTTATTAACTGGGTGATTTAGTTTAGGTTAGGTTAGGTTTAATATTTTTTTCATCGTTTCTAATGACTTTATATCACTTTTTAAAGGTGTGTTGAATTGTCACTGTGTTGAGTTAACATGGAACAGTTTACGAGAGATGGGAAGGCTGACAGAGATATTGAACGAAGGGTAAATGCAGGTAACTCCATTAATGGAGGACTGAACGCATTTGGCGCTAAAAAAGATGTCCAGAGAAGCGAAGCTAGCAGTCCACAATGGAGTACTGGTACCTACCCTAATGTACGGAAGTGAGGCACAGAACTGGTAGAGACAAGATGAAAGTAGACTGAACGCTGTAGAAATTAGATCCCTGAGGCGCATGCGTGGCAAAATCATGTATTATCGTGTGAGAAATGTGGAGATCCACAGAGAGTGCAAGACTGATGTAAGCGTAAGTAAGATCAAGAAAGGGACGCTTTGATGGTTTGCGCATGTAGAGCAAATGACCGATGAAAAGAGTGTAAGGAGAATATACGATGCGAATGTGAATGGTAGCAGACGTTGGGGACGCCCGAGGAAGACATGGCATGACCAAGTGAATCAGATACCTACTTGAGTCGGCCATGTCAAGAGTCAGAATAATAAAACAGTATGTATGAGACGATGTATGAATGTGAATGAAAAAACTATCATCACGTTCATTACAGTACTCTAATATTTTTTTAAATTTATTTGGGAGAGAAGGATATGCAAAATAGAAATATTGGGAATGATGAGATAGAAATGAGCAAACTAATCTCTTCATAATAGCAAAATGAAGCCAAGTCACCAAGGGCGTGTGAATACGTCAGACATTGAATAGTCTGTCTATTAGGCTATAATTATTTCAGGCAACATCTCCATCTCCATGGCGTTGCTATAAATCTTCCAGACAATTTCTTAATTGCACACTTTAAGATGAGAAAATCTTGAACAAGTGGTTCTCAATGCAAAAAATATATATTTTTTAAATATTTTTGTCACGTTCTGGGAAGCAGGTGATATTATGTTAACGGTTGGAGGCTTTGTAGGGAAGTTGTGTTATTATAACTGCCAATAGATACTACGAAATAGGCTTTTATGATACTTCAACTCTGAGAAGAAAATGATACGTAACGCTGTAATGCGGATAGACATGTTCATTAGTAGCACAAAAGCATGCTATTATTGAGCAATTGTTAGTTTGGCATGTGCGCGTAAAACATTCTAGTATTGCATTTCATTAGAGCATGCTCACAAATCAACAGTCTGTTAAGCATGCGAGCGTGCTACCATGCTGACAGTATATGAGCATGCTAGTATCGATTTGATCTCAGTTCTGACACAGCTTTGATAACTCGTATTTCCTTGCAAAGCTTGCAGTTTGGCCAAAAGCATGCGTTTAAATAGCACGTGTGTTCGATTGTATGGCTTTTGGCATACTTATTCAGGAGTATGCTTAAAACAAGTACTCGAGGTGGTGTCCGTACCTTAAAAATGGCAAGAAAAAAGCAACCAATGGATAATTTATAATGTTTTGTTTGAGGATGGAATGTGTAGGTATAAGATGTTCTCTTGTGCATAGTATATTAACAACTGTCGTAAAAGTGGCTAAATTTATGTTAGTATTACGATATTTATAATTATACGCGTAAATATAATATATCATGAAAATTAGTTCGTTGGTATGGATCAACATATTAACAGAAGAAAAATCACTGAAATATTGATCAAATTTACACGCATTTGCTTTGGAAAGATAAAGTTTCATTATAAAAGCCATATATTGTTATTTTACTCCTGATGGAAAATTTCATAGCTTCATCTAATACACTAAAGGAAATTGGGTGCAGTACTATATTCAGAAAGGCTAACTCGCAAGAGACTAACTTCCCGATGGACAAACTTCAATAAAACTTAGTTCCTCAAAGCGGATATTTCGTTATCGTTTGTAAATACTAAGGAGGCATTAAACAAGCTTTTGAAATTGTGTGAAGAACTCAAAAAAATATTATTTTGTATGAATTTTTGAACAACTTAGATTTGAACATCAAGTTAGATTTTTTTATAATTAAACAATGGTATTTGGTTTGAACCACAACGAAACAACCATTCCTTTCTCAGGGAAAAATTTACTAACTTGACATTACAAAACAATGGCTGAACATAATATATAACTTAGTGTTGAAGTGGGGGTGAAGATGTCATTAGGGATTGGTAAAGTGTGGGGGGGGGGGGGGAAATAGAAAGGATGGTGAAAAGGAACATGTTTAATATTTTTTGTTTATTGATATATTTGGACTCATTATCATTAATGGATTTCTTTATTTCTAAGGTTTCGAAGTTATCTAATCGTTTTCCCTTATTGTTAACGTGAATAATATTTATTACTGTTTTTTTTTTCAAAACTGATGATGATTTGCAATAATATGGATGGATGAAACAAGAATTTTTTTAACTGGGTTAAGGTTAGGTTAGGTTAGGTTAAAAAAAAAAAAATTATCGTTTTTAACGACTTTATATTACTTTTTAAATGTGTGTTGAATAATCACTGTGTTAATTTATCATAGAACCGTTTCCCAGCTATGAAATTAGAAATAAGGATTGTGTTATTAAATTTTGGATTGAGTACATTTATGGTGCTTATTTTAAGCGTTCAAAAAAATGTTACCGATACTATTTCTTATATAAAAAACTGGATTAATATAAGGGAGATTTTCTCATCATTGAACATTCAAAAATAAATTTAATTATCAGCGATACCAAAAATTTCCATTGAGAAGTGATACATTTTTGACTTTCGAAAAGCAGATGATTCTTGATTTTGGGAGAGATTTCGATTTTGGCATTCAGGAATATATCCTAATGTCGCGTATTTTCAAAAATAAGTTAAGACACAACCTAACACAACCGTACTACCTGAAATTTTAAACATAACGATGATTTAAGACGTTTATTGTAATAAAACTTTGTGTACTTGTTAAAATTAAATTTACTTAAGCTAAGCTATAATTTTTAACGGGTATAAACAAGCAATAACACTTGCAAACTTCCGTAGTTCTTGCATAAATAAAATACCTGTCCAAACAAAAGAAATTGCCTGAGAATACGGGTGTGGGATGATAAACGGTCTGCAAACTACAAAACTTGAGTGCCCCTGCTTCATGCGAGGGATTTAATTTCAGCAGATTTTAATTTAATAATATACAGCATCTGCAGTTAAAAGTTTGCCGCTTAGAAAATGGTACTCTTCTGGAAGCTGTACGAGCCACCATTTGTCATAAAGTTTATTTATTTATTTATTTAAACGCCCATTGGGCTTTTACATACATTGTTATTAGTGTTATTACATTAACTATGTGACATTGAAAAGTTTACGTACATATATAAATAAAATAGTTATTATATCTGTAGTACATAAATGTTTTACAAATAATACAGAATACCATTATGGAGAACAGTTTTTTTTTTCTTTTTTTACTTACTTAGAAAAATAAATGGATTGAAATTAATCAGCATTTATAGGGACTTAAAATCATATTCGAATTGTTATTTAAATTACAATATTAATTTGTAAAGTTAAAACATATATATTAAAGTTAAAAAGTCATAAAAGAAGTCATAAAAGAAAAGAGTGAAAAAACAGAAGCTAAAAAATGGGTTTTTTACTATGGAGTGGAGAAGTCATACATATCAGCAAAGTGTTTATGTAGATTTCGTTTGAGCACTGCTACGGAATCTCTAAATATATCAACAACATTACCAAATTTATTACCAAAATTTTGTATTCGATTTAACGATATGTGCGCATGATAATTAGATTTGAAATTGTTACAGAAAAAGGTGGAATTTTGTCTCGTATTTTTGGAAGGTACAAATAATTTTACTGTGGCAAGAATTTCAGGGCTGTCGATTCTATAATTAATAATTTTATTTAGTAGAACAAGGTCGGAGATAATTCGCCTATCTGATAGCGTAATCAAATTTAGTTGATGCATGAGTTGGATATAATTTATATTTTGGATTGGAATATTCAGTTTAAAGTTAATAAATCTTAAAAATTTGTGTTGTACCCTTTCAATATTGTTGGAATGTACTTTATAAAACAGGGACCAAATAGGCGAATTATACTCTACTTGACTTCTTACTAAAGATGTGTAAAGTGTGTTCAAACATTCTAGTGACTTGAAGTCACATGCGGTTCTACATATAAACCCAAGCATTTTTAGGGCTTTATTTGTGATTTCATTTATATGCGGATTGAATGTTAACTGTTCATCAAATATAACACCCAAGTCCCTGATTTGAGTGACAGCTGTCAATTTTACATTATTAAGCGAATATTCATAAATTGTATGATTTTGTATTTTACAAAAACGAATGACCTGACATTTTTTAATATTAAGAAACAGAGAGTTGATGATGCACCAACGATATAGTTTATTTAAATTAAGTTGCAAAGTATAACAATCGTCTAAACTGCGTATTGTTTTATATATTTTCAAATCATCTGCGAAAAGAAGAACTTCTACATCTTTAAATATGCTAACAATATCATTAATAAATAACAAAAAAAGAATTGGTCCCAGGTGAGACCCCTGAGGGACCCCACTTGTGGCTTCGAAAATGTAAGATTCCACAGATTTTATTTTGACACATAGCTCTCTTTTACTAAGATAACTTTCAATCCAACTTAACAGATTACCCTTGATACCCAACATACTTAATTTTTGTACAAGGATATGTCGCCTAACTTTGTCAAATGCTTTGGAAAAATCAGTATATATTGAATCCACTTGATGCTTCAAGGCAAGAGAATCAGTTATGTAATTTTCGTATATGATCAAGTTACTTAGGGTGGATTTACCTGTGATAAAGCCATGCTGGTTGGGTACAATAATATTATTAATTTGTTTACATATTACATCTAGGACTAACGATTCAAATAGTTTGGGAATAGCGGACAATATACATATTGGTCTGTAGTTCGATACATCGTTTTTATCTCCCTTTTTATGAATAGGCGTAAGATAGCTTTTTTTCCACTGTTTTGGAAAACACCCTGACGACAAAGACTTATTAAATAGTAAAAATAATGGATAAGTCAAACTGCGAACACAAGATTTTAAATATATTGGAGGGAAACCATCCGGTCCAGCAGATTTATTAGTATCTAATGCTTTTATAGCCTTTTCTATAGCGTTTATTTCAATAAAACAATGGTTTAGGTTAAGTGATTCTTCAAGTGATATATCATTTGGGATTTCATTATCGGTAATATTATCATCATAAACACTTTTGAATAAATCTGCAAAAAGATTGACAATGCCTTCGGTATTATCCGCACAATTGTTATTCAGATACATAATATTTGGTAAACTACCATCATTTTTACGCTGAGCATTAGAAAAGTTCCACAATTTTTTAACATTATCATGAACCTCCATTTCTATTAAACTAATATAATCATTATAACATTTTTTAGACAATTCTTTGCACTGCTTTCTTATGTTAGTAAACATTATATAATCATCGACGTTTCTAGATTGCTTATATATTCGGTGAGTTTGTTTTTTAGTATAAATCAATTCTTTTAATTCTTTTGAAAACCATGTAGGGTAAAGGGATGCAATAAAATTAACTTTTGGAACATGACGTTCTTTTGAAGTGTTTAGGATTGAATAAAATTGTTGGACTTGATTCACAATATTGTTTTCATCTTCTAGAAATGACCAGTCTATATGGTCAAGATAATCAATTATATTTGGGTAGTCAGCTTTTTTAAAATTGTACGATGAAGTTTTTAATTTCTGCAATTTTCTAGACTCATTTGTGATAATAATATCTAACGCGGGATGGTGTTGGTCTAAAGGTAACAACAATTCATCCGATTGTTCTACCACTGTACTTAAGTCACTAGAAAATACTAGTCACTAAAATACTGCACTTTATTTAACTGTTTTAGTCCTAGGAAAAAAGACATATCAAGCATTTCCTTAGATTTGACACACTGCACTTCTGTTTCGTTAATAATCACTTCATTGTTCTTATCGAAAGACCAGTCGATTTTCGGAAGATTGTAGTCGCCTAAAATTATAAATTTGGCTTTAGGATATTTATATTTTAGTGTTTCTACATCCTCGATGTGGTTCTTGTATATTTGCAGATCTGACATTGGTGGAATATAAGTACAAGCGATAATGATTTTTGTGGATGAAATATTTAGCATTACAAACATCTGTTCAACGCTTTTGTGTTTAACTGGCAATTTTTTAGATGAAATGTTTTTAGATATGCACACCATTACACCTCCTCCTTTTGATTTGTTGCTTGTAATGGGGTCACGGTCAAGACGATAGATGTTGTATTTATTGAGACCTAATTCCGATGAATTGATGTCCTCATTTAACCATGTTTCTGTTAATAACAAAATATCATGTGGGAATGTGGGAGAAGTTATTTTAAGATGTTGTAATTTAGTTCTCATTCCGCGGACATTTTGGTAGTACCCAAACAATTTTAGGTGCTGTTTAAGTTTTTTGGCACGTTTTTTATTATTTTTGGAACAGAGTTTATGTACTTAATTGTTATGTTTGTTTCCCCTTCCGCTTTTCTCGTTTCAAACTCTTTCCAAACATCCGTCATTTGTTTCCTTTGCAGCTCCGTGAGATCTTGTTTAACTTTGATGCCATTTTTCAGTTTATATTTATTTATGATTATTTGCTTAGCTTGATATGAATCTTGGAGTTCTACTTTTATTGGCCTGATCTTGTCAGTTTTTCTTACGCCAAGCCTATATATTTTAGAAATATTTATCTGTAGTGTATCATCGATAATTTTTAACGTTGAACATACTTTGTTGTTGTCATCAGATATCCTGTTGGTTTGATTCTCGTCTCTACTTTCAGGTACGTTCAGCAGAATTAGATTTTTCGAACGTAAATTCCTTTCTGTTATCTCGGTAATTGCGTCACATATTTCCATTGAAGTAGATTGAGTAGTTCCAGTTATTGCAGGTTGGTTATTAATAATATTTTTGTATGCGGATAGTTCACCCTCCATAGTCCCCATCTTCACTGCCATCTGTCCCGCGACGCCCAGTAACTCGGTAGTTTTTGGCATTATTTTTGCAAGTTGTTCTTTATTGAACTTATTAGATGAGTCGGTAATTATTAAATGTATTTGGTTAATAATTTCCTGAGCCTTCGCCATACATTGATTAGCATCCATTTTTATTTTAGAGGTTCGTAATATTAAGTTAGGAAGTGAGTGATGACCCTGCACCCTGCACACTCAACTGCGTCCGGAGTGTTTCTGCGCTGCTTGCACTTACGGGTGATAGTGACCTACTATGATGTCGCACCGCTCACACGCACTGGAATCAGTAATGTCTGATAATATTTTATAGAATTTAGTGAATAACCGATTGATACGTTTGGATCACTACGATTATGGTATAATTATATTTCACAGTGTTTAGAGGGATTTTTATAATGTGATTCACACAACCAATTGTTTAAATGATGTTTATAAATAACTATTTTAACTGAAATTCGCAAGACAAATTTAAACGTTACTTGTCACTTTTAATATCACGACAATACTACATACAATACTAGTTATATAGTTACATAGATGAATTTACAAGCCAGAGGAAGCGAACGTGTTAAAGAATACGTTACGGGAACATTACGAAAAACTTGGAATGGGTGTAACAAGACAAGTGATAATTTTCTAGTTTTTTTTTTGTTGTTGGAATCAGTGTTTTATTTAGTTTTTTCTGATCATGAGTCCATAGTAATCAAAAGTATCAAACCAGAATATACTTATTCACTTTTTTACATTAGCTCCACACAAATTATTTCCATCATGGCCTATGTCTTCTTTGGGGATGCTGTGTAGACGGTCTTTTTAAGGAAATAAACAAGAGGAATATCTGGGAAGGAAACAGTTATGAGGGGCGGGTAGAAATCTGAGGGTCAGTGTATCTAAGAGTGAGGGACGTATGGATATATCCCTATCACTGCGATGCAGAGCAATGAACTTAAGCACCCCTCCTATGTCACCAAACGTAACAAACCACTTGGGGTGACTAATAAGGCAGAGGTGTTGATTATCCATTGGTTGATTCCTGAGGCGCCGTAACTCATAACCGCATCCCAAAATGAATGAGCAGAATAAAATGGTAAATAATTAGAAAATTTACACCGGCAGTATAGTTAAAAATTTCGTTATCTTAATGCTTTTTTTATCAGTTTTGAATCAGTAAACCTCATATCCAAACCAAATGTTTTACCGCAATACTAATCAACTTTACAAAAAATAATCGGGTAACTAGACACAGTTGACCAGCGTTTTATTTATATAAAGTTCTCAAATAAGAAAGATAGTCAACATTTCGTCTGTGAGGCAACTTCTAAGTTATTTGTTTGACATCTCCAGGCTTTGGGAAGTCGGTGATTGATTGGGTTGTTTTGAGCGATCGTTATTTTTATTTTATTCTACCACGGTTCAGTTAACGGGGTCAAAAGGGATAAGAAAATTGGGAAATTTTGTTGATATGATAAAAAAAGACTTACGTAACCCGCTTTACCGATTTTACTACGTTCGAGGGACATGATACGACTTTTTTCCCGGCGATATATCTGGACGTAGCTACATAAAGTTTTTGCTGTTTTTTTATGAAAAAAAACCAGATTATTTCTTCACGTACTTTCTCTATCTCTCTATCTATCTATCTCAAAAAGTTTGTCTTTATTACCGCACGAGATTGTCATCTGCCCGGAGCCAGTTAGGCCATGGAACGTTGTATGAATTTGGAATATGCTGTAAGGCCCTTGGAAGCAGGGAAGGGAATTAGATGTAAAAGAAAAAGTTTCTGAAAGAGTCACCAAACACAGCCAAACAATGCCATTTAAATAAAATTTTCGATTCTAATCCGTTTTCCACTATGGCGCATGCGCATAAGAGTGGCGATTAAATAAATATTGCCAGCGCCTAAAATTAGGTTCTGAACACTTCTTACACTGTTACGAATCTACATTTGAACATCGATCCGGGGAAGATGCGTTTAATATTTCTTTGGTAGGAAATACCTGAATTAATAATCGAAATTTACCTTCTTTGGACTAAAGTATTTGTAAAAGATAGCGTTCAGAATCTAAAGATTTCTTGAAGTGGTTAAAATTTGTTTGATGACCAGATCTGAATAGATAAGTACTTTCCAATCTGTCCTCTTCCTTTTCTCTTTTCAACAAAATTCTAACAAAATTCCTCAATAATTGAGGACGCCTTAGTCACACTGCATTTGGACATTTCTCGCAAAAAATAGTACTCTGAATACAGTTGTTTTTAGTCGTGCTTAAGAGAATCGTAAGTATGGGCTTCCACTGTACTGTGATTCAAATATGACCCGTGATTCAATTTGACACATTCAAAATAAACCCATTTGTATATTCACTTCGTAGAAGCTTGCCATTATATTGTGTACATTCATAGCACCTCGCATTTCGGATCTTTTCACAGATTTACATACAAAATTCTTGAAGAGATGTCTCTATACAGGTTGATGTTATTGCATTAGGACGAGACTGAGATATTTTCCTTCAGACTGTATCAGTATTTTAAAAAGCTCTATGTACGTAATAGCCCGCTTTAAAAAGTTAATTTAATAACTTTACGAAAATACCGTTAGTTGCCGATGTTAATATTTTTTCTAGATCATTCTGCAGTGATTTGTTAAAAAAAGAAAATAAAACACTTATTATTATTACAATGTATTACTGTAACTCTGAAATTAATTTAGTATATTTTTATCAAACCCCGATGAAGGTTCAGGTCGAATTAAAATCTGTTGGTTCACATATAAAAAAAATTATATTATATTTAATAAAGTGGTATTCCAACCAAGTTATTTTATTCTATTTATTGTTATGGTGTTTAATTCGTAGAACTCCATTTAATTTTTTAAATAAATTTAAAGTAAATCAAATTTAATAATGTTATAATAATTAAGTTCTGTAAGTATTTCTGTTATTTTCACAGTTTGAGAATGACCTCAAAAGCCAAAACAGCTGTCACATTAAAAACTGTAAAAATAACAAAAATACTTGCAGAACTTAATAATTATTATAACATTATTAAATTTGATTTATTTTAAATTTAAATATTGAAGACAATATTAGTGATTTTTAAACGCAAATCTGAAACAGAAAAATCAGAAAAGGAAACGGTCACATCTGGGACTCGAACCCAGGACCCTTGTCTTTCCGGGACAATGCTCTACCAACTGCGCTAATGGGACCCTATCCTCATCGGTCACTTTTAACTGTATCATACTTCGAATAAGAACTACCAACGTTGTCTTCATTTTTTCACCGCACATTTTTATTGGCAACTATCTTTATGTATGATCGCAAGATTCAACCCGAACTAAATGCAATCCTAGACAGCGTCTTATAGATAAACCTATCTTATTGTTTTTATTTTTAATGTCTAGAAATGAATTATTATTTTTCGGAATAACTTATTGAGTAAAACCTCAAATTATAATATTTAAATATTGAAGACAATATTAGTGATTTTTAAACGCAAATCTGAAACAGAAAAATCAGAAAAGGAAACGGTCACATCTGGGACTCGAACCCAGGACCCTTGTCTTTCCGGGACAATGCTCTACCAACTGCGCTAATGGGACCCTATCCTCATCGGTCACTTTTAACTGTATCATACTTCGAATAAGAACTACCAACGTTGTCTTCATTTTTTCACCGCACATTTTTATTGGTAACTATCTTTATGTATGATCGCAAGATTCAACCCGAACTAAATGCAATCCTAGACAGCGTCTTATAGATAAACCTATCTTATTGTTTTTATTTTTAATGTGCGACATCTATTGACTTTTTCTGCAAGTCTAGAAATGAATTATTATTTTTCGGAATAACTTATTGAGTAAAACCTCAAATTATAATATTTAAATATTGAAGACAATATTAGTGATTTTTAAACGCAAATCTGAAACAGAAAAATCAGAAAAGGAAACGGTCACATCTGGGACTCGAACCCAGGACCCTTGTTTTAAAAAAATTATTTTATTCTAATTGTAGTTTAGTAGTCTTAATTGTAGTAAATCCACAAGTGATTGGTACAGTTAAAATATTTACAGAAACTATATAAGAGTATTTTAATGAATCATCCCACTAAAACTTATTGTTTGAATTGGTCATTCCGTAGATTGTATATGACTCTGTGATCAGCGAATTGGTCATTCAGTAGATTGTAAATGACTCTGTGATGTTTAAAAACGGTTTACATCATAACTGGGTTGAACATAATCAGTCATTTTTTAGGTGATTTTAACTGTACAAAAAGGATCTAAAGTACCGCATTTATTAGTTTTCTCTCTAGCTAATGGATTGAAAATAGTAGTTTGAGCAAAGGAAATTACGCAATCTGGTTTTCAGGGATTTGGTATGAAATTTCCCACATAAACCACTCTCCTCCTGTTCAAGCCATAGTGCTTTGAGAATTGTGCCGAAATTCGACATTTAATGGAAGTAGGAATATGCCTAAATACATTATTTATCTAGGTGTATGTGTAAACATATCTTTGTAACAAATATAAGGTGTTTGGAGGGCAAAGTATTTTAAACTTTTTTTTTCATTCGGTTATCACTTGAATTTATTTCGAAGTTAGACGTAGGTAGAATACATTTCAAAGACGTTTTAGTTCGGTTCAAAACTTGCAAAGCTCCTTAGAATAAAATATGCAGTTGATTCTATTTACAGTACAAGGAATCGAGGTTAGTAGTCTACTGAGTTCTACCATCCCTGATGTATGCAGTGATGGATGAAATTACTAGAGGAAAGACGAAAGTACACCGAATGCAGTAGGAACGAGATCCATGATGCGTATGTTATGTAAACCACGTACGACTAAATTACGATTGCGGATATTCTCAATATATACTGAATGGAATACTTAGACGGTTGATAATCTACTTTCGTATAGTGGGGGCGTGGAGATCGTAGGGGGACATCTAGATCTGCAAGCGAGTCTAGGGTCTCAGGCGTCACCCTCTAATCCTCACGAATCACTGTGGGGAATGAATGGAGCTGGCATTCATTGTCTACATATTCGATGGTCTACACCGCACCGCATTCACACATCACCGACTGTATGCATCATGTGGGCTCGGCTGTGGAAGTACCTGAATATATCGATGGAGGACCAGAGCTTAAGAGACAGTAGAGAGTCTACTAAGAGACCCAGAATGTCTCTTAGTAGGGTCGTGTACGAGATGGGCATTTTTCACGTTAGCCGAATGCCATTCAAGTTACCACCTATCTTCGGAGTGAGAGCTATCTAGAGGAGCCTCTCTCTCTATCCACCCAGAAGGGTATTAGGTATTTCAGGCGGCATACAGGTGTAACGTTAAAAAAATATGTAAATTTAAATTGCCAAAGTAGTGCCCGATTATGGTTTTGTTGAAAGTTTTTCGGGTGGCCTTGCAATCGGTTGTATGAAGCGAGCGAGATAACGCGGGTAGAAAGGACCGGTGACAATAGTGATTAGGTATGTATAACGAAATTTATAGGTCCGTTTTATCTTTTAATCAAATTGCGATCAGCTGATATGACAGTTGTGCTTTTCCACTGGTCAAAAAATGTTCAATAGCTGATTCAGATCGAAGAACGGCGTTTAACGGGGACCGTACAAATGTCGAAAAATTCAAAATTGCACTGATTGACGAACTGATGTTCAAATGTGACGAGATATTGAAATAGCAAAAAGGGGAAATTTTAGTTTCTAAAAAATATTTTAGTAAATTTAGCCACTGTAATTCTATAAATGTACATGTAAAGTGATTTAAGAGATAAGTAATATCTTCACACAGAAATGACTTTAATGTAGATTTGAATGGAAACCGTTATAGCCACTGGCTTAGTATATTTTGGTTCTCTCTTTGGCTGCCTGACATCGAATATTATTCTTTACCGTTTGATTTTGAATGTGTACCAAAACCAAATTTCTGAATTTAATTTAACCTAAATGGCCAGAATTTTTGATCATGAAATACGCCCACATCGCAATTCTTGTGTTTCTTTATTGTTTGGCTTACGCTGTATCTTAATTCCAAGTCAATCCCAAAAGTCTTTAGGGGTAAATACATATTTATTTTATTCCTTGATTACCAAACTCCTTGTAAATTAATTACATCTATTCCTCTGAAGTCTAAAGGATCTCAGAGATAACTTATTTACTTGTCGTTACAACCTGTTTCGTGCTTTTAGGCTGAATAACTTCATTTAGGGTGGCGGCACTGATCCTGACATAGGTACATTTTATGTGTACGTAACATATAATGGTATTATTTAAATTGCTTAGGACGCCGCAATATTATATTGTTTATTTCGTTTGTGTCAAGATGGTCATAAATTGTTTACAAGTGTTTATACAAATATGTACAAACGTAGATTGCAGAAGAACACAAGAAATATGATGTGGGCGTGTTTCGTTATCCAAAATTCCGTCCAGTTGGGCCTTAAATTTCAAATACAGAACTTTGCTTCATCATTAGAGACAAAGCGCGTGCTAAATGGGCTAGATCTAAAATGTACTAATGAAATTTCAATTTGGTAGACGGTTTTGGGTAACGCCGCCCCAGGAACCAATTATTGGATAACCTCTGCCATAGGTCACCTCAAATGGTACTCTACGTTTGGTGACATAGCAGGAGTGACCGGGTTCATCGGGTGAGGTGTGTTCAGTTCTTGGAGGCGGATCGGGAGAGGATGGTTTGGAGAGAACTTTTGACCTCTAAAACTGGTCTCACTCGAGTTGAATTCATACGTTCGTCACACCAGAACTTTCTCTCCTTCCTTTCCTTAAAAAGACCACCCACACAGCATCCTCAAAGATGATATAGGATGACATGACCAAAGGAAAATATTTTTCTCATTCAGTTTTTTAAGCGGATTTGAGGTGTTTTCACAAAAAAAAATCTGCTGTAAAAATATCTCACAATAATAATAATTAAAATCCATTTTGTAATCAAGTAACAATAAAGAGGAAAGTTAAAAATTATTAATTCACCCCCTTTACATGTATATTCTTATGGGTTAGTTATTCAGGAGTACAATAATAGGTGTATAGTAAAAATAATAAACTAAATATAAACTATTTAAGCAGGTACAATACAAGTGAAGTTATCATAGAAAATTCTTCAAATAATAATAATAATAAGTTTTAAAAATAATTCACCAAAATTTGGTAATTAAACATAACTTGATTGACTGCCGTAATGTAGTACCATATTATGAATACGAACCAAATTCATTTTTAGAAAACGAATTTTATAAAATATATTATGATAAAACTATACTAACAGACCGAGCGATTAGTCATAATAGACCCGATATAGTTTTACATGACAAAATTAAAAAAATAACTTATATCATTGATGTCGCTATTCCAAATTCCTGTAATATTCAAAAATCTGTTAGTGAAAAAATAAGAAAATACACAGATTTAGGAAATGAAATAAAAAGAATTTGGCATTCTCAGACTATAAAAATATTACCATTCGTTATTTCGGCTACTGGCATTATACCTAGCTCTCTAATTAAAAATTTAGGCGTATTAGATCTATCAAAAAAATTATATATAAAGATGCAAAAGTCGGTCATTTTGAATACATGTAGGATAACAAAAGATTTTTTAAATATTTATGTTGAGGGATCAGTAGGATTTATAGGCCCTGTTAGAAGTTCTACCGAGCCGAACCCTCTGATATGAAAATATCTGGAGACGGTGAATTATTTTCCCATTTGATCTCTGGTGATTTGACGTGTTGTTCTTGTATTGTTTTGTATTTATTTTGCTTATATAATGCACTTACATAATGTTGATTGACTAGATGATCATTTGTGGAAAAGTGAGTGGAAGGGTTAAGTTTTTCCTTTGGGGAAGACTTAACCCGGACAACTAAATCGGAAGTTTAAAAAAAAAAAAAAATAAAAACGTTTATTTGAAAATAATTTTTTACATGTTTGCATATAGTTTGTACACATACATTTAGATGATTATATTGTCAAAAGGGCAACTGCTCAGCTGTACATTCCGGATTTCTCCGGGAATGTAGCTGATTTTCAGCAGTGCCTTTAATATAATGTGTTATAAATCGATAAATACAAATTTCTTTAAAATAAAATAAAATATAAATTCAGGATTAAATTTACATAAAATACATAGATAAAATAAAAAAAATAATAATCACAAGTAGGTGTCCCTTTCATTTTAAATTCGATCAATTATGATGTTGTGCGGTTGACTGTGCTGTCAGCAACCATTCGCTGCAGAGCTTCTTAAAGCACTGCAACGATGTTGTTGTTCGAATAGGCAGTGGTATTTTATTCCAAAGTTTTGACGATGAGTAGCTAAAACTACCCTCAAAAACAGCAGTTTTATGTTTGGGGAGAACAAGTAAATGGTCTCTTTGGCGTGTACTATGTGCATGTGAGTCACGGGACCACTGCAGTCTGTCAAACAGATAGGAAGGAACCTTTGAATTCATCAAGTTGAACAGTTGACACATTTGATGTAACTTCCTTCTGTTCGACATATTCAGTATTCGATGCCGATAGAGGTAAGGCGAGATATGCTCGCGTCTCGGGACATTATAGCAATATCGGACACATGCATTTTGGACTCGTTGTACTTGTTTTTGGGTTTTTTTCAATAAAGATGGACCGCAAACTGAGTCTCCATAGTCCAATATTGAGAGAACAAGACTATCAGTAATAATCTTGCGTAGTTTCACTGATATGTTATCTCTTATATTGTACAATAGACGAAGCCTCGAGTAGCACCACTGTGAGTTTATTTCACAATTTTTATTAATTTATTGTATTCAATTTGCACATTTTTGTATAACCTTACAGATCGAGGTGGATCGTTAAAAATGTACCGTTTAAACAAGAGTTCCCAAACTTTTTTCCCCGTAGACTACTAGCCAAATATTTTTTTTCATTGAATATTGAATTTTCCTAAACCTCTAAAAAATATTAACGTCCCATGTGATAATCATTTATTTTTTCCTTTCAAAAATTCCCTTCTCTTGCCTGCCCAACAACTGGGTGGCGGTGTAGTTCCTCTGTCTTTAAATTGTGCAGATAAGGGCGCCTTTGTGAGGTATTAAACCAAATGAAAATGAAGCAGGGTAAGCAACGGGATTTTTTTTCTGCAGCTAGAACGGCCCCTTTAGTTATTTGTTAGTGATTATTCAGATCAGTTCTTCTTGTCATATGATATCCGATTCTTCAACGTTCCATTTCTATAGTCAAAATGTCCTCAAACTTAGTTTTGAAGTCTGTGTGAAGTACCTACATTTAAATTTTGAACGTAGACCAAAGCGTCATTAACATGGACGTTTTTCAAAAACAAGTTAAGGAACTGGGAAAATAAGCGGCTTCCAATGAGCAATGTTTTGCTACAATATATTAATTCTGACAAGAAAAGAAACGTGGACTCTATTTATATACCACAATAAGCAATTTAACGAAATATAAAATTACAAATATCAAATAAGTAATTTCTCAGTTCATTATTAGTATTAATTTAGCTGTTTTATTTGTGTTAAGTGTATTTTGTCATTTATGGAAATCCTGAATGTTGATGACTTGATGTAAATAGGGGGTCCATTTAAATTTTTTTTCTCGGTGACATGGACCACCAGCAAGCCGATATTGATCCCTAGAGGTCCATATATACCACATTGGGAACCTCTGGTTTAAACAATGTATTTACAGTGACAAAAACCTTGTAAGAGCGTTGTAGAAAATGAAAAAATATCGATATTTTGATCAACTACATTTTGGAAGTACGTGACTTTCTCCACGGGTGAGTTCAAGAACAAATTGGTGCGGCTCGCTCTACAATAAAGGAGGTTATGGCGACGTCCTCAAAGGTGAGACTCTCATACAAAAAAATAATTAAATAATTGTATATTATAAAAAAATTCAGTGTGTGGCAAGCCTACGCACGACGGAAGTGAAACTTTTAGTATTCTTCTTTCTCTCTCTTTTCATTTCATATTATTACTATTCAGAATGCTGTACATCATAGTTTTAAAAAGCATAAATTTATTTATAGGCGTGTTGTTAACAAATGAACGTTTAACTAAATTCCTAATATTGACATATTTGTAAGTAGCATGTGATAAAAAAAAAATAAAAGTTATAATAATATGGGATTCGAACCCGGGTACTGCATAACGAGTGTCGAACGCTCTGCCTCTAGACCGCGAGGAGAGGTATCTCGCGTGACGAGAACCGCGTATACAACGTGTACTCCTCAATTGACTTGTCCCGCGCTTATTTTTATAACGGAGTTTGTATATGATATTATATTACGATTCAAAATTCGCTTCCTTCAATCGATCGTTTCAAACAGAATTAGAAGGTTCGATCGCAAAAATTCTAAAAATAAATTACTCAATAAAAAAATATAAATGTTCATTTTTGACAACAATCATGTAGATATCTTCTTATATGTATGCCTGACAAAGTCGCAGCACGAGAGCATTTTATCACTTTTCCTCGTATTAAAAAAATCACAAAAATAATCAAAAAAATTAGTTAAAGCGGGGATCGAACCTCGGTTCTTCACGACGAAAGTCGGGCGCTCTGCCTCTAGACCGCGAAGCTGAGTTTGGAGAGTGACCTAAACTAGGTATATAATATTAGCTAGGCTCCTATAGCGAAATGATCACGGTTTTTCGTGACGGTCATGAGTCGGTTTTACTCCGGTCCTCGAAAATGCATAACGCGGGTAAAGAAGTTTCACTTCACTAACAAGTGTATAAAATAAGTACTTAACATAATATGAAAGTGGTTACAGAGACTTGTGTAATACCTTGTTGACATTTATATAAATAAACATGAACAGTTTGTTGTAAGGCATGTGTGTATTTAGCAAATCTGTATTACGCCTGATTGTGTGTTTTACAGAACATAGATTAATTAATATAAATATATTTTCTCCATTGTTGTATTTTTATTTGCCTTTACTGGGTTGAGAGACTAGGACATCCAGGTAATCTGCGAAATAAGACAGTTGGATACAAAGTTATTCCGGCAGAAGGCTCAGTATATAAATATGTAAGGATTTCGCAACGATATTGTGATTGCTACACACACCACCAGGTTACGTGGACCTTTATCCCGAAATTCAGCATTTCAAGGAAACTAAAATAATTCCGGAAAGTCTTCAGTCATGCGAGTAGATGAAACTCCTTTAATAATTGAATATACCTAATACATATTGCTAATCCTAATACATAATACCTAATTATCTGTCTCTGTCTAACATTTAGGAGTACTTTTATCAGTGAAATTTGCAGCAATTAATTTTACACCATCAGTCTGTTAAGAAAACCAGTGCAGTGAACATATCTCCCAGTGCGTTCAATACAAGTATATTAAGTAAGCTTGTGCAGTGATAATCAGAATTGTATCTAAAGGCAATAGCTTCGATAAAAAATCGTCCAATTCTAACTGTTAACCACTGCTACCGAAATAGTTATGTCAAGTTTTGATTACAGTCCGCAATAAAACCACAATCTGATTTGCACATAATATTACGACAATCACACCTTTAAAATAATTATTATTTCGACAAGTTCGGTCAGCTGTTTTATAAATTACATTGATATTGTATTTTCAATTTGGAGGCGGGTATAAGTACTGCCGCCCTGGAAACCATTTATTGGATAACTAACACCCCTCCCATAGGTCACCCCAAGTGGTTCGCTACGTTTGGTGACTTAGCAGGGGTGCCTGGGGAGAGGTTTTTCTAGGTCTTTGCAGAGGATGCGTTTGCCCGCCTACTGGTTGAGGGAGACTTTTTGAATTCTCCAGCCGGACTCTCTCGACCTACCGCATCGCACTGCGGCGGGAGTGTTAGATTCATACGTCTATCACTACTGGACACATTGACGCCAGTTTTCTACCCTCCTCTCATACCCTTTTCCCTTCTAGAACTTTGTTTCCTTCCTTTCCTAAAAAGACCTAACACATAGCATTCTCAAAGATGACAAAAGCCCTAAGGGATTTTTTTCCGCAGGGCGTCCTGTGTGGAGCTAATGAAAAAAATATAATACATTTAATAAAATTGCTCACCGCTACAAGTTTTTTGGAGACCCCTGTGTGATTTTTGTGTTTTTTTCTTTTGCAGCTTTATTTTCGCATTGATTTTGTACAATGTTTAATTTTGACTTTATTACGAAAAACTAACATGTTTTTAATATGTTGAAGTCCGCCGGAAAGTTAGTAAACCACACTGTAAATGCTATTATTGTTTGGTTTAAGTCAAACACAGTTCTTGCGAACTTTTATTATTAATTCATTAACAGATGTGTAGTTTTTGCCAGAGTACCAACGGAATACACAGAAAATATTCTGCAATTTAAATTATGAATAACAACAATGATGAAACATTAATCCACTATTTTACTAAAGGTACCAGTCTCGCTTTAAAGCTAACTTCATCAGACAAGTTAATCAACTAACAGCACTGAAAACAGAATGTATACGTATCTATACGATAAACTACCCCGATGAAACGAAACATATTTTACAGGCAAAACTGGAAGACTGAACTAAAAAAAGTTTAAAAAAATAACTTTGTATTCACCACTAGTAGCTTATTTTATTCAAATTAAAATAACGCCACGAGGTGAATCCAACAATAAAAATATTTTTTTTTATTAGATGTATTTGAAAATATGTTTTTTTTTTTGGATTGCTGAAGATTGAACCTTCCTCTCCAGGGACTAACGACTGAACCAAATTCCAATTGCGTATGAACATTTGAATGATGGACCATAGATACATCATTGAAAATGAGATATTTGGGAAAAACTAGCTTTTGGCGCGATTTCGGCTCGTCTTTTCAAAATGGCGACGCGAGCCTGTAATGCTAATATAATATTGGTATTATATTAGCATTACAGGAACTGTATTTTTACATAAAGAAAGTTCGAAAATTGTTCAATTCTTCGTGATATTTTTCCTTAAAGGAAAAGTTCCTTCTTTACTTTCATTTTTTATTTTTTGTTATTTTTCATTTCCTTGTTTTATATATTAATATTTCTTTAGTTTAATATATCAGCTAAACAATAGTAAAAAAAAAAATGAATATACATTTGTATTACCTTACCAACAGAATTTCTTCAATTCAGTTTCATTTTCAAATTCATTTTCTTGTTTTTATCTATTAATTCAGCTTATGTTATGTTAATTCAGTTATTATGTCAGCTAAATAATAGTAAAATATGTCGTGATATAACTGGAAGTATTCTAGAATATGAATATACATATGTATTTTTTTTTAACAACAGAATAGTCAACACTATAATGTACCATATATTACATGTAAAAACTTTATCATACTGGAATGTCCTAAAACGGGCAATCGCCTAGTTGGACATTTTAAGTTCATTAATTGTATTATGTAATATTTACAAACAAACAATAAATAAATAAATAAATAAAATAAAAAGAGCACAGGTGCGCCAAGGTCAGAAACTCAGATTTTACATCAGAGGATCAGTTTATATAACATATAAAATAATTGGGACTACCGGAATACTTACGATCGCGACCCCCTTTTTGGCGCTAATTGCACTGGCCTAATTGTTGACATCAATGAAAAACTCTGAAAGTCTATGGAATAAACTTTCAAAGTAAATACTGAATGAAATCATTGATGTATAGTATAATAAGTAAGCTCCGAATGAGAATTGTACTGTCTATATATTTGAAAATCTATGTTTTTTTTAACCAATTTGTTTCATTCAAAAAGCCCGAAGATATCGATCCAGTGAGTGGTTCATTTATGCGCCAGTTCCCGTTCAATTGTCAGCTGGGATCCATAGATTTGTCTAAGGTAGTTAATACGCAAGAAATTCTATCCCAGTCCAAACGAAATGTGAACACCAAATATCGCGTTCATAAAGTAGTTATAAAAATAACCAAAGAATTAAATAAGAGATAATTAAACAAGATTTGAGGTTTTATGAACAAAGGCATGCTAAATAACTAACATCAAACGACCGCAACTATCTCGCGGATTCGGAAATGGTGAGAAACCCCGTCAGAAGGAAGACAATGAAAGAAGATGGAGAGCGAGAACATCAGTTCGGGCACCAGAACAGAGACAATAACGTGCCCCATAGATTCCCCGCCGTAAACGCTTTCAATAAATGGTACCTCTAACAAATATAATTACACAGAGCTCGTAACTTCCAGCATAAATTTGTTTCATGCAATAAGCTTAAGATTATACGTAACTATATACATAACCATGTTTTCAATAAATGGTACATCAGTAATATCTGTAAAAAAGTGTTTTCAATTGAGATGATACCTTAAAAGATGGCCAGTACCTGAACCCTGATGTTAAGAGTCTACAAATGGCTGCCAGCAATCAGACACTAGAGAATGGCGGAGATAAATATTAATGATTGTGTTTAATCTTTCCTATCTGGTCGTTCCCGATAATCTAACTATCAATAAATGGTACATCAGTAATATCTGTAATTAGTGTTTTAAATTGAGATGATACCTTAAAAGATGGCCAGTACCTGAACCCTGATGTTAAGAGTCTACAAATGGCTGCCAGCAATCAGACACTAGAGAATGGCGGGGATAAATATTAATGATTGTGTTTAATCTTTCCTATCTGGTCGTTCCCGATAATCTAACTATCAATAAATGGTACATCAGTAATATCTGTAATTAGTGTTTTCAATTGAGATGATTCCTTAAAAGATGGCCAGTACCTGAACCCTGAGATTAAGAGTCTACAAATGGCTGCAAGCAATCAGACACTAGAGAATGGCCGAGGTAAATGTTAATAAATCTGTTTAATCACATAAATAGCGGTGATAAATCCTTTTATTATTATAACAGTGTGTGTACGTGATTCACTCCAAAAGTTGATAGAATGCATTGTAATTGACAGAGTATCAGATTAGTTTCAGCTCAATCCGATGTATGAAATCTGATTAGTTTCAGCCCGATCCGATGTAAAGTATCTATTTAGTTTCAGCTCAATCCGATGTAAAGTATCTGATTAGTTTCAGCTCAATCCGATGTAAAGTATCTGATTAGTTTCAGCTCAATCTGATGTATGAAATCTGATTAGTTTCAGCTCGATCCGATGTAAAGTATCGGATTAGTTTCAGCTCAATCCGATGTATGAAATCTGATTAGTTTCAGCCCGATCCGATGTAAGGTATCTGATTATTTTCAGCTCAATCCGATGTATGAAATCTGATTAGTTTCAGCCCGATCCGATGTAAAGTATCTGATTAGTTTCAGCTCAATCCGATGTATGAAATCTGATTAGTTTCAGCCCGATCCGATGTAAAGTATCTGATTAGTTTCAGCTGAATCCGATGTATGAAATCTGATTAGTTTCAGCCCGATCCGATGTAAAGTATCTGATTAGTGTCAGCTCAATCCGATGTATGAAATCTGATTAGTTTCAGCCCAATCCGATGTAAAGTATCTGATTATTTTCAGCTCAATCCGATGTATGAAATCTGACTAGTTTCAGCCCGATCCGATGTAAAGTATCTGATTAGTTTCAGCTCAATCCGATGTATGAAATCTGATTAGTTTCAGCCCGATCCGATGTAAAGTATCGGATTAGTTTCAGCTCAATCCGATGTATGAAATCTGATTAGATTCAGCCCGATCCGATGTAAAGTATCGGATTAGTTTCAGCTCAATCCGATGTATGAAATCTGATTAGTTTCAGCCCGATCCGATGTAAAGTATCGAATTAGTTTCAGCTCAATCCGATGTATGAAATCTGATTAGTTTCAGCCCGATCCGATGTAAGGTATCGGATTAGTTTTAACCCGATCCGATGTAAAGTATCTGATTAGTTTCAGCTCAATCCGATGCATGAAATCTGATTAGTTTCAGCCCAATCCGATGTAAAGTATCGGATAAAGTTCAGCTCAATCCGATGTAAGGTATCGGATTAGTTTCAGCCCGATCCGATGTAAAGTATCGGATTAGTTTCAGCTCAATCCGATGTATGAAATCTGATTAGTTTCAGCCCGATCCTATGTAAAGTATCGGATTAGTTTCAACTCAATCCGATGTATGAAATCTGATTAGTTTCAGCCCGATCCGATGTAAAGTATCGGATTAGTTTCAGCTCAATCCGATGCATGAAATCTGATTAGTTTCAGCCCGATCCGATGTAAGGTATCGGATTAGTTTCAGCCCGATCCGATTAAAGTATCGGATTAGTTTCAGCTCGATCCGATGTAAAGTGGGTTAATTTCCACTTCCAAGATTTGCATTTATTCATTCACTAAAACAGAATTGAAATTCAAATAGATGTATATAAAATAGTAAAAGTTAACAAGTTTATATTATTTCAAGAATTTTGTCAAACAGAGTAATTGCTTCCAATGAGAATAGTGGTTAAATATCAGAATTTTCTCATTTAGTATTCAATGCTTTATAAATGGTCATTTGCATACTGTTAATCTGCCAGTAATTAACATTTAGTTAAAGATTTAAATCTCAAAAAATTACATCTATGGTAATAATTCTGAAGTATCCCCATCGATAAACTGTTATTTTACACGACTTGTAAAGTAACTGTCAGAGAAAAAAATATTTTAACATTTTTTCAAAACAAAAAAGTTTTTTTTCGGAATAACTTGACGAGTACAACCTAAAATTATAATTATTAATCAAAACACGCGATTCCCAAACGAAAATTTGAAACAGAAGAATTTCATATTTAACTGTATCATATTTCGACCAACATTACGTTCATTGCAATAACACATATTTTTTCATGATCGATATCTTTACGTATGATCGCAAGATTTTTCCCAAACTAAATGCAATAAATACATCCATTTTTCTTTTATTGCGCGATTTTTTTCAATATTTTGTTTGAGAGTCGCTATCATTGTCTTCAAAGATAACATTTTTTTCACATGTCTCTTGTCATTTATGCTAGTGACTCCTTGCTGCAACTCTTCACCCGAATATAATTATCTAATATCTACGGACTTTTTTTGTATATGGTTGAAAAAAGTCACCGGAGACCAAAATTATCAATTATTTTTTATTCCAAATAATCAGAAAAATCGCGGTTAGTATGTTTTGATAACCTGTATAATCCACTTAAGAGGTCTTGAGGGAAATCATTTTCGGGGATGCGGTGTTGAGAGTTTTTTTTTTGAGAAAAAGAATGTGTTGAAGAAAAGGCCCAAAGCCTAACGAACTGTTGTCAGCTGAAAATAAATGCAATGGTATCGAAATATGTACCAAAACGCTCTGCAAGAATTTGAAATGGCTAGAGCGTTTATTTGTGAGGTCTGGTGTAAGAAAATTAACTTCGTTAGTAGTTGAATGGTCCAAGGCGTCAATAGTTGTGGATTGAATCCACTACTGGTATACAAGTTCTCAAACATTTCAATATTTTCCACTTGTAATTTAAATTTAAAAGGTGGTTTGTTGTGTTTTTTAATACAAAAAATAAATTTAAAAAACGCTGATTCAATGAATTCTAGATCTCAGATTTGCTTTAAAAATTGGCGAATAAAGCGATAAATTGAAAATATTGCGATAAATCGATTAATTATATATAAATAGAGTTTACATTCCTTGGAATATCAGTGTAAAATAATGTTCCGTACAGGAAGTAGCAAGGGGGCGTGGCGGCTGTCGATGTCGCCCGAATGCTTCCGACTGCGAACGAACTTAACGAACGGAGTCAAAGGTGACCGGCGGCCGCGCGCCACCGCGCAAATGCTCCTTGAGTTTTTAACATTAATAAGTCAATTTACACAACTACTGGCTATGGTAAAACCCTACTTACCTATGAAAGGTCACATCATTGTTGTCCCTATATTTTTCAGTACGACTTGTACATTTCTCAGTGCGGATGTTAGCATTTTGAAGATATCGCTGGAGAGGGAAGACCTGCGCGCGGCAAGCGCTTCTAACCGACTGATGCCCATGATATCTCACAGTAGACAATGAATCGATATGCCTGGCCCATACTTCGAACGCCAAAGCAGGCTCAATTTATATACTTCAATGATCGTAACACGAATACTAACAGTTTATAATCTATCCACAAGATTAATTATGATCATCTTCAAGCAAGAAATTTACTTGGTGATCGATCAGCATATTCTAAAAGGAGTAATCACCACACTAAGGGATAAGTTTAATGATGTGTGTGAATGAAAATAAAATAAAATTTCCTCTCACATTATTCTATGTTGATAAATCAGTTTTTAACTGTCAATATTTTGAAAAATAAGACATTATCCATCATTTTAGCGAATTTCTGCATACGAAAAATTGGATACGTACTTGTGTTAAGTAATGTGGTTTCAAAGAAAATAGTTTTCCTAAAAAAACACAAGAAATAATAACTAACACATATATTAGGAAAACTAGATCCCAGGGTCAAAAACATATCTCTATAACAAAATCTCAGTCTCATTCAAAACTCAGAACAATATTATAAAATTTAAATCTCAAATAAAAAAACTCGATAAATAACGTTAGGAGATCAGAAATAGAACACTTTCTGACACCAAATATAGATTGAAATCGAAACCACTCAACTGAACTAAAAAAGCACCACGTTATATTTTTATAATTATTTCACAAAACCACTACAAAATATATTTCAAATAACTTCATTTTATCCATACTACTAACTTTTAATACTAAAAAATGGAATCCTCACCAAGGGAGATCCCAGTGACGATGTCATTATCTCTAATTGTTACAAACAGAAGGATGATAACAAAACATTTACTATTATTTCAAAAAGTTTAGAAATAATTCATCTGAATTAATTGCTTTCAAATTGTTCACAACATCTGGAGAATCCTCTTCAGTTAAGGTATTCTAAGAATTTATATTTAATTCATTGACAAAAGCGGTAAAATTATTAATAAACGAGAAATTATTGAAGTGAAACTTCTTTACCCGCGTCATGCAATTTCGAGTACCGGAGTAAAACCAACTCATGACCGAAACGAAAATGCGGGACCGATTAAAGTTCATTTGATCTAGTCAAAGTTTTGAAGTAAAATATAAATGCTTCTTAGCTCATCTCGACAACTGGCGTTGGTGGTGTAATGGTCAGCGTAGTTGCTTTCCAAGCAGTTGATCCGAGTTCGATTCTCGGCCATCGCACATAATTTTTTTGTTTTTAACGCCTTTTTTTTTTTCAATGGTTGACCATAATATCAATCCACTAAGTAATATTTTAGGCCTGTAGCATACTTGAAAAGTTAAAGAATGATATAAAATTTTTTATGATGTTAACGATAAAAAAATAAAAAAAAACATAAAATTACCATAAAAAATGGGCCAACGGCACGCGGTGTTCCCAAGCGGTCACCCATCCAAGTACTGACCGCGCCCAATGTTGCTTAACTTCGGTGATCGGACGAGAACCGGTGTGTTCAACATGGTATGGTCGTTGGCAAACGCTAAACAATATTAATTTCTATTCTACCTGCCAATAAATATATGAAAATTAGTATAAAAAAGCCCTAATAATACTGAAAACATTAGCAAGGTGTGTGCGACGTTGATAAAAATAATCATTACATACGCGCTTGAAAAAGATCGTAATTACATCCATAACTTTGCAGGATTTTTTTTTTTCAATGGTTGACCATAATATCAATCCACTAAGTAATATTTTAGGCCTGTAGCATACTTGAAAAGTTAAAGAATTTTATGATATTATTAATGATAGTAACGATAAAAAAATAAAAAAAAAACATGAAATTACCATAAAAAATGGGCCAACGGCACGCGGTGTTCCCAAGCGGTCACCCATCCAAGTACTGACCGCGCCCAATGTTGCTTAACTTCGGTGATCGGACGAGAACCGGTGTGTTCAACATGGTATGGTCGTTGGCAAACGCTAAACAATATTAATTTCTACTCTACCTGCCAATAAATATATGAAAATTAGTATAAAAAAGCCCTAATAATACTGAAAACATTAGCAAGGTGTGTGCGACGTTGATAAAAATAATCATTACATACGCGCTTGAAAAAGATCGTAATTACATCCATAACTTTGCAGGAATTTTTTTTTTCAATGGTTGACCATAATATCAATCCACTAAGTAATATTTTAGGCCTGTAGCATACTTGAAAAGTTAAAGAATTTTATGATATTATTAATGATAGTAACGATAAAAAAATAAAAAAAAACATGAAATTACCATAAAAAATGGGCCAACGGCACGCGGTGTTCCCAAGCGGTCACCCATCCAAGTACTGACCGCGCCCAATGTTGCTTAACTTCGGTGATCGGACGAGAACCGGTGTGTTCAACATGGTATGGTCGTTGGCAAACGCTAAACAATATTAATTTCTACTCTACCTGCCAATAAATATATGAAAATTAGTATAAAAAAGCCCTAATAATAAGAGAGAAGAATACTAGAAGTTTCACTTCTGTCTTGCGTAGGCTTGACACACCCACTTTTTTTTTAATATTTCCGAGAAAATACAGAATATTGGTGCTTATCTCATCACTTAAAAATAATAATGAATTGTTCCAGACTAAATAGTTTTCATTGCTGTCGTTTAAGAAACTATCTCGAGAGCTTTTAAGTTGTAAGTTCAAAGCTAAAACTCAAAGCAAACACGATTTGGTGGGAACTTTCCACATTACGCGCTTTCTTAAGAGGCAAATTAACATATTATTCAGATTCTCAAATTCACCTACAAGTTGATAATAACGAGTCTGTGCAAGTGCAAACGATACTATATCAGACCATGAAAACAATAATTTAGAGTAAAGTGTTTGCAGCAAGTAAAGAAATTGATGATGGGAGGGGTATCTCCGTATTTTCATCTTTGAAAATTCTATCAAAATCTACCTTTTTTCCTTCATATTTTCGTCGAGAGTTAGTCATACCTAAATGAAGTTCTGTAATAAGTCAGAAGTATGTGTTATTACGCACGTGTTAACAAACAAAAAAATATTTAGGTTAAAAAAATCTTTACTATTGAGCTTGGCAGAGGACAGACACATAGTAGTGTACGTCGTGTACAAAGCCAAGCCATCTAGTTTAAAGCTTTTACGTGAACAAAGAAATCGTTCACTGGTAAACGTGCTGGTCAACTTGGAAATGTTGGAGAAAGGATTGCTAAGAGTAAAAAGCAATTATTGAATGTTAGAAGTCGGATGGCATTTTCAATAGAGATAAATTTCTTAGAGCTGTATGGCAAAGTGATGGGAATTAAGTAAGCACAAAAAATAACTCAATAAGATGGAACGAATTTAATTATTTAAAGGTAATTATTTGAGATCACAGGCCACGACAAAAAATCGAATTAAGCGCTGCCAGCGATCCCAAGTATTTACTATTTTTAAAGTCCTATTAGAATGTGCTTGGGTTGGTAAGATTTATATTTAGTGTATGAATTATTCAACACACCATTTTTGTAAAAAAAATGACAATAACAATGAAAAAAACTATTATAACAGGAAAAGGTATATATTATTGCAATTTAAATATTGACTCGGAATTTAGCAAATCATTATTTAGAATACCACCACAAATTTGGTATAAATGCAGGATTAAAAATATTACATGCAGGTTCTAAGATTTTACCATCAATACATAAGTTAGTCGATGTATGTAGAAAATATAACATGCAGGTTATAAAATTTACCATCGTTGTATCACTTTAGTCGATGTATCGGGAAAAATATTTCAAATATACGAATTATACGTAATCTGGTTAAAAGCGGGATTGCAGGCGGTTTGGAGATTTTTTTTGTCAATTCCTAACATTTCGGAACACGTGTTCATGCAACTGCATTTGCCTAGATAATATACAATGAAGATATGCGGAAATAATATGATTTATTTGAACACTTGTTCCGACATCGTCGTAATACGTTCGTATTTTACTAAAAGTTTACTAGGAAACCAATCAATTCATTCATTTAGGGCCTGCAATCCCTTTTGAAGAGATTCTACATAAATAAGCATTATTTATCAGTAATTTTCTCCGTGTGGGTTTCATGGGCAGATAAATAGTTAAGATATATTATAGATTAAGTGTTAATATTAAGTCAAATATATTTTAATGATCTGAAAAAAATTGTAAATAATCTGATTATTTTCTAATTTATTTTCAACCGGTTATATCCATCTAACAATAATTTCATTCCATAATTAACTTCGTCCACATCTATTTACCCTTACGTCTCCTTCATCTAGTCTTCTGCTGATTTGGGTTTGCCTCTCCCCCCGCTCAACAACCCCTCTCCCAGAGTTATCTTGATTTAGCTTTAATGTACGGCTCATCCTGTTGAATATAACAATTTTGTATCTAATAAAGATATGATAACAAAGTAATAATTAGATTTTCTATCATCACAAAGTATAAACCCACCTTTAGAAGAACTGTTCATAAAAATAATAATAATATTTGATAAAGTTCAACGTAGGAAAATGCTCTACAAAACATCCCCCTGTTTATTTTAGGTGTGAAAACCCCTTAGGGCCTTTTTCTAGTTAAGGACAATACCGTGTCAACAATGTCGTCCGTCGACAAGTCCTCTTTTTAGAAGCTAGAAATAAAGGAATGGAGTTTTTTTCTAGGGACTTAAATCTATCTGTTTAAAAAAGTTCACAAGATACTGATTCCAGAATTGATAAATTAAAATGAACGGATGCACAATATCTAAAATGTTCCGATATTGCCAGAGAAAAGGGAAAATGCAAAAAATTCCGCAAGAAATGGGGTTCTACAACGCTAAAAACAACTTCCGAGTACACCTCGTGGCGTAATATAAACGTGGTCATGCAGCATGATTGATTTTAGCATCGATCACACGTCGGGAACCCGCATCTTTCCACAGCAAAACCATGTCAAATTTAAAATATGGGAGGGTTGTTCAGAAAAAAAAGAACGGGTTTTTAATGATAAGCATTATCGAAAGAATGCAGCAGGGTCCATTTTTTAAATTTTGTCTAATAATGGCATATTTTACAAACTTTTTTCCCTCCCTAATATCAATGGATAAATGCATAACATTGCAGATAGAATGAGAAAGCTTTTGGCAAGATGAATAGTAATAATAGTTTTTTTTATTAATATTAGGTCCACACAAGAGGTTCGGACAGTAAATTTTTCTCAAAGCCTAACATCCTTGGGAAGTGTTGTGTAATTTTAAGGAAACAGATGAGAGGAAGTTTTGGGAAAAAAGTATGAGGGGTGAGTAATAATCTGGGGAACTATACATATGTGTAGGAGTGACGGACGTATGAATCCTTCCCAATAGTGCCTTTTTGAGGAACGAACAAGGGTTGGGATAGCCGTACTTTAAAGGGCTATTCCACACAGAAAAAGCATGAATGAAGTGTATGACTTGTGGCAGGCGATTGCGAAAACACAATTCGTAAGGTTAATTCACAATCAACTTACCGGGTGGCGAATGAAATCTGCATCTCGAGATTCATCTGTCAGCACTGGATTTCAGGGGAAGGCTTCACAGCCTTGCCCTGTCCATCCACCCCAATTGCGCTTGTGGCAATAATTACCAGTCGGCCGAGCACATTCTGTGGCACTGTGAGATTTTGAAGGATGCCAGAGACGAAATGATAGAAGGTCTGAATGTCCCCATTAGACCGGTGTGGAACACCAATCTTGTTTCTAACAGTGTGAATTTCGAATGTTTGAAGAAGTTTAATAGGATCTGGGTTGAGAGATGGCCTGTGCTTAGAGTCGTTGACTAGTGTAATAATTGGGAACCCCCGGTGTACTGCTCCTGCTCCATGACTTATTCTTTTACAACTCTTTCATTATTGTATATGCTATTCTGTTTTTCTTATTTTATTATTCTTATCTTATTTCTTTTTCTTACTGTACCAGCTGTTGCAGATGATTTCCATTCGTTTATATTTTGTTTTTTGTTTTTTTTTTAATTAACTTGTCTTGTACTTTTTAATTCTTATTTTCTGTTTTCTTTTCATGTGTTTCTTTTTCCCTGTCTAAGGATAACACACTGTTTTTCTTTTTACAGACACTGTAAGTACTCTTATATATTTGTGTTTACTAATTATCTCTCTTACTTCTTATTCTTATTCAATACTTACTGTCCTCTCTACAGACCATGCAGATCTTATTTTTACACCTTTACTTTTGTTTTTACTTATTTACCGTTGCCCTTATGTGGCACTTTTTGGATTGATTATTGTTTTTCATTTTTCCTCTTATTTTTTCTTCTTTTTGCATGTATTTTTTCCGGTTTTCTTTTCTTTTTTTTTAGTAACAGCAACGAGTTTACAGGCGAGAACTGAACTCCGTTGTCTGTTTTGTTTTGTTTATTTTCCCCATTAGGGGTTGGATAACGGGCCTCGTCCCCGCATGCACGACTGGAGCTTCTTATTATTCTTTCTTACCGGGGGACTCCGCCAATCACCTGCGCCACCCCTAATGAGCGTTGGTGGTCAGAGGGGTGACTGTGCAGGCTGGGGTAACCTCCACCCTGCCTCCGACCTCTTGACGCTTCTTTCCCCTAGGTTCTTTAGGGTTTTATCCCTCTTTTTCCAATACTTATCTTCAGAGCACCACCGGGTGGTCGGCTAAGGGGTGTGGAAGTCCTGACCTGCACCAGTCGCCACAACCACCACCAATTTCTCAACAGGACTGCCAGTCGTGGTTCGGCGAAACTCCCCCGTCACTCTATTGTTTACTTTACTTTTATGTGTTTACAGGTACTGGAGTGTGGGTCCCCTCCACCAACTATCTGCCTGACACTTGAACTTGATTGTTTTGTTGTTTATTTTTCTGTGTTGTCCTTAGTTTAGTACTTGTAAGCGCTTGCATACCGCTTCATAACACCGTATGCGGGGACATTGAAGGCCTAGCTTCATTTATATAAATTGTAGAGCCGTTTATTCAAAAAAATTAGATTCATGCGAGAGCTCCGAAGGGGTGACCATAAGTCACCTATACCGGGGTGGGACAGGGTGGGTGTACCTTCAATGTCAGCACTGGAACGGTGATCGTTGTACGGTAGCACTCGTTATTTTGAATTGGTTGCGAGAAAATACGTATTAAGGGATTATCCCTATAAATAACCGGCGATAGTGTACACATTGGTTTTGACAGGACGAACGGTTTTTGTGCGACTGTGTGGCTCCCGGCACTCCGTGGTTATAGCTGATATGTGTGAATTTAAACTGCACAGTTCAAATTCTGACCATACTATTGGTTAGCAAACGGCCTGTCAAAAGCAATCGGCGTGACGGAACAGTGCCTAACTATGAATTTTGGACATAGTTAGGCAGTCTTCCCATAATAGTACCCTTATAATACATATGAGTCAATTTGTTGATGATGAGATAGTGACATTCAGAGGAAAGACGGTAGATGCGATATCACAATTCTTCAACAGATATATATATATATCTCCGACAGTTTCATAAGCAGAGTGGAGAGTGAGTGAAGCACCGAGTTGAGTATGCAGGTGGAGAGGGTACTTACTCCGCTATCATATCGAGTGCTGACTGTACTGATCACATTAGTCAAGCAGTCGGCCGAATGCTTTATCACAACTGAGAACTCGGCAGGTGTAATTCAGGCATTACTACCGACGCGTGAGATGAATGCCTTGGACTTATAATGTGGAATACTGAATAAATCATTCGATTCGGTGTGGCTTTCAGGGCAACGAAATACAATCCTTTCTAATTGATATTATGAATCGATAATCAGTTTACAATGTCATTAAAGAATGACTCATCAGTGATTTTTCTACGTTTACATGGAGCAATGCGATTAAATAGATGATTACTAAAGAGATATGACAGATGTTAAATTCGTATTATTAATGTTTTCAATAGAATAAATATAAGTTTAAATTGGGGATTCCAAATGACTGGGGCAAAATCGAGTTATGATCTAACATATTGTCACCATGGTTTGACAAGATTCTAACTGAACATTACCTTATTCTGAGTTATAGGGTTCAAAACATTACAATATCAATTTCTCATAACATCTATAAGAAATGCTGAATTTATGGTTTGATCTAATGTGTGGTATTTTAGACCTCTAAAATATATATGTATATTTTAGATTCTAGAACATGCCTACATGTGAAATAAGAACATTGTTCGTCCAGTAACGACACAATATTTCACTTTACAAAGTTTTAACTTTACTCGGAACCTTGTTCAATAAGTTAAGATAGTTTTCGTTGCTGTGTATGAATCGAAGTATAAGTACACATTACTGGTGTAATATATTTGAATTGTAAGCTCGATTACCTAAAGATTTATTTTTAAGAAACATACGAAACGGTTAAAGAGTTAACAAAATTATAACAAAACGGTTATTTATCCAATGGAAAAACATATCTATTGTATGAGACGTGTTTGCCAGCACAAGAAAAATCTGTTAATATAAGCACCGGTACACATTCACCTTTGTCCTTTGTAATGATTAAAATAAAGCACTTGAGGTATTTCATTTGAATCGTCACAAAATTATTTAAGCCACCATGAAAATAAATGAATTTTCGACTGTTGTGGTGTTTTACGTATGTATACTCCTTGAGAAAGACGATATATTCGATATTTGTGATTTGCATAAAGGAAGAACGCCTTTATAAAGATGGTTGGTTTTTTATTACGGGCGCAACTTCTTGTCTTGCACCAAATCCATACGCAGGCTCAGTCGGTAACGGTAGACGGCCTTAGGGGAAGGGGTGCTACTCGCTGTAAATATGATTGCATTTTGTTGTGTTTGTTATATTGATGATAATTCTGTTCTATATGGACATTTGACATACTTATCCTCCAAATTAATACTTTTCCATGTAAATTTGTTTGCTTTTTGGAATAGCTCATATATGGCCTCTTAGAAATGATCTTGTCTCCCTTACCAACATGTTTAGAAATATGAACTAAACGATGTTAGAAAAAAAATATCAAGTTTTATTTTCAAATATAGAGTTAATCAAAGAATAATTAAAATGTACCCCTCTATGAAACCAAAGGTTCCGACAGCAATTTGACTCAACTTTGTGAATTTTCTATTATTTTTTTTATATGGATACGACAAAAAAGCGAAGTAGCTGTAATGCTTATAGTATATAGTATAGTAAAAAGTTATGTTGTTTTAAATTCAGTATCAGTAATTTTAGTTCTGTGTTTATAGACAAAAAGGAAGAAAATCAATTTTTTAAACTTATTAATGTGTGATTTGAAAAAAATTACATTTAAAAAATTACATGCTTATTTCTAATAATAAAATTTGAAATAATATTTTATTTGTTTTTTGAAAAATCTTTTTGTTTTCCGATAAATTCAGAAATATTCCATTTATTGAGATTTTATTGAAAAAAAATCAAAAAGACAACGCAACGCTTTAATTAAAATAAATTTTATTCAAACTGTTAGTTAGAAACTTTAGAACCTTGTCAAAATAAATGAAAATTTAAAGCATTTGATGTCAGAACTTTGGCACATTACTAAGTTCGTTAATACTCAACAGAAGGACTTTAAAATTATTTTGAATGTATATGAGCTAAATAACGGTTTCTCATTCAAATGCATGTTACAACCTTGTGAACCCAAGTGACGATATATATATATATCAAAATTAGTGTGTGTGGTAAAGTAAAGGGCTTTATAATACGTAAAATAAACAATTTTTTACATTAGCTCTATACAGGAGGTCCTTAAAGAAAAAAAATCCCTCACGGTCGATGTCATCTTTGTGGATACTATGTATATGGTTTTTTTAGGGAAAGGGAGGTGAGGAAGTTCTGGGAAGGAGAAAGGTATGAGGGTAAATGCGTCCAGGAGTGACAGACATGTACATCCCTCACGCTGCGGTGCACGAAACTGGGTAGTACTGGGGTCAAAAGATCTCCCGTCATTCAGTCTCTCACGATCCGCCCCACAGTAGGTGGACGAACGCATCCGCCGTCAAGACTAAGACAAACCTCACCCCATAAACCCAGGCACCCTTGCTAAGTCAACAAACGTAGCGAACCAATTCGGATGACCTATGGCAGAGGTGTTGGTTATCCAATAAATGGTTACCGGAGCGGCGGTACCCACACCCGCATCACAAATATTTGTAGGCCTTTTCCATACGATCCTCATAAAGCATTTTAAAATCTAGTAAAACTCTTGTAATGTTTCCCGGGGCGACAATACCGATTCCTGCCTCCCAAAATCACTTTGCTACGATACTATTAATATTAAATGAAAAAATACACTTTGTAAAACACCACTTTTATTTTGAATTGATATTAACAGAGAACCAGGTTTCTAGCTTGAGCTAAGCGAAACCTGGTTGGCTGTTAATATTAATTCAAAATAAAAGTGGTGTTTAACAAAGTGTATTTTTTCATTTAATATATAATGTCACATCACGAAGTGTTTGCTTCCTTCGATAAAAAGATACTATTAATAATAATAGGACACGTGATAAAATAAAGATAAGTGCTTTATATTTTCCACAAAGAAATTTTGTCGTATGATTTTCCAGTATGAATTATTGAAAAAGATTTTCATGAAATTAGAGGCAATTTTTTACAATATACCTTCAATATTCATTACTCGTATCGTCAAAAGATAGACAAATACTTGATTTCAATTTTTTTTATTTAAAATAAACAGTAACGGGCTTGGCTCCCCTGAACTGGTGTCGCTGATGATTTATCATGTACCTAGTAGACCAACTCGACTCATATCGCCGTTGTGGTTGTTACAATATTGCCACTAATGGAGAACAAAATGCCTTAATATATCGCCTTAATATATTAGGAAATGAATAAATGTATAAAAAAATATTTTTTACGTATGCAAGAGTCAAAAGATAAGTAATTATCATACATTATTGTTGACATTATCGTTACTTTGATAATTGATGAAAATGTGAATGGTAGCAGAATTCGGGGACGCCCGAGGAAGACATGGCACGACCAAGTGAATCAGATACTTGACTCGGGCCATGTCAAGAGTCAGAATAATAGAAGAGTATGTATGAGACGATGTATGAATGTGAATGAGGCAAGGAGTGTGTGCCAAGACCGAGTTGTTTGGCGGTCCGTCCTCTCTTTCTACCCCTGCGAGGAAACGGCGTGATGGTTAGTAAGTTAGTTAGTTGGTTGATATTTGATAATCATTTACGTTTGGCATAGTTGATAAATAATTCTTCTAAGTCATTTTTAACTATATTTTATTTTTCTTACCTTTTGTAATTGTTTTTTATAATTTATTATTTATAATTAACTTAACTTTATACTTAACTTTACACGGTAAATTATACTTTATACTTTACACTTTACGTATATTATTCTTTAAACTTTATGGTGTATACTTTTTACCTTGTACTTTTTAACTATATTTATATTAATGGCACTTGTCGTGCCATTTGTATATAAATAACTATGTTAATGAAAGATTGTACAAAAGCACTGACTCCCGTTAAACGTTGCTTGAAGTAGCATTAGTCATGTTTAGTCGCCAGATCGAAATACTATTCCACCCTTTCGTTTTCGCATCTCCTTCCCCTCCCCACTCCTTTCAACCATATAATACTCTTGATCGATAAAGCCTCACTCTCACTGGCTCTGAGCAGTTGGAACTTGTGAAAAACTGACTGATAATGTTAATCAAAATAAATATTTAGATTTTGTCCCATGACATTCTCTAAATCGCGAATCATTTAATCTTAATGGATCCGACAGCCGGACTAAAAAGACAAAAGAAGAACACACTTCCAAAAGGATAATTTAGTAAATAAGATTATAAATTTTATGTAAATCGAAGCTTTAACAAAGATATGAATCTTTGATCGTATTCCAGATGATTCATATTGAACTAAATCATATCCCTCCGCCATTCCTTGTTGTTTATTCAGCATATCTCTGATATCTTCTTTATTAAATACGGACGTGTTTATCTTATCAAGTATGGAACGCAAATAAAACCGAAGATAAATAATATTCAGATAAAGCTGGAACAAAGTAGAAAAACATAATTTGAATGGGAAATGAAGTCACGGAAAAACAGAACGGAGCCTGGCTTAATAATTATTAATGAGATGGATGAATGCAATATGATGTGGCCACCAATCATGCCGATAGAAGAATTTATTCGTGTATTCTTTTTAAGAACTCAATGTTATTTTGAATAAAAGAAATCAAATTTAATCTATAATGTTATAATAATTTTTGTCAGTGGTTTTCCGTAAAAACATCTTTGCTTCTTCACTGGGCATAATTTATGGTTTTCTGCTAAGTTAAACTTTTAGAGCACCTTGAGATCGACACGATGACGCTCGAATACCTTATTTAAATCTTTTTGTTGCAGATTTGTGGCGGATTCTTTGATCGGGCAGAATACATTTCGAGGCTCTTATCTGATCTCCCTCCTCGCTCAATGCATCAGTCTATTTTTCGAATATACACGGCGTTTGGAGCTACAACCCCGGGGCCACGAGATATTTTTGAATGCGTTGCGACATCAAAAGAGTTTCATCGTTAATGCAAGGATAACACGAGGACAGTAAATACAGTCTTGTCCTAGCTCAGGAACTCATCGTTTTAGTGAGGCAGTAATTTGGCGTATAGAACAATGAACCAAGACATTGTCCCAGAGAAAAACGGGCAAGGTCCGCAAGATTATGTCTTATCGTGTTGTCCGCGTGTAAACGCCGCGCTGTTTGAAAATACAGTAGAACAATAGCCAGTTGCTCCGCGCGTACGTATCTCGGATCTCGTAAATGGAACACTATAATACACCTAGGTATAAAAGACCGAACATTTTTCGCGAACTCGATCTTAACGGGCATGAATTCTGGTAGACTTGTTGTATTGTCTCATTGTATTTCCCTGGGTTGTCAAGGCTGTTCATGGAGCAGAGACAGGACAATATTGTATTATCTTTTGTATTGTATTCGTGTTATACCGGCAAAACCGGTATTGAAGCCTTTTAAAAAACGTTTTTAAGTAACAAAAAATTGTAACGAGACAAAGTCGCGCAATCTCGAATACTATCTCAACATCATAATATATTAAGACAGCATTTCCTTTAGATCTCTAATTCATCGCGCAGCCTTCAATTCACTCAACGCCTGTAAAAGTGGGTGTGCGGCATTGAAACAGCCGACATTCAAACTAAGCCCTAGGCTTAATACCTGATGCTGATAGCGAGATCCGTTGACCATTTTGCGTTTTTGGTCAAAAATATACTTTAGTAGTGTTTTATGTTTGGCATATAACTAGTACTTCAAACATAATGATTATTTGGTCAGTGTCATTGGTCATTCCAAGTTTTTTAAGCATTACATTTGAGATGGTTTTCTGTGCAATTTCGGTACAACCAATATCTTAGTTTGAGGCTCCTCCCACTTTAATAATTCTGGAACTCTATAAATAATTTTTAATAAATATATCCTGTTAATACATTGGTTAAAGAAGAGTGAGTGCAACATGGCATAATATCGCAAAAATAAACCAGTCATTTCGACTACTGGCATTATACCTAGTTCTCTAGTTTCAACATCTGTCAAAGAATTTATATATAAAAATGCAAAAATTAGTCATTTTAAATACATGTAGGATTACGATTTTTTTTAAAATATTTATATTGAGAGATCGGTAGGATTTATAAGTCCAGTAAGGAGTGCTACGGAGCCGAACCCTCTGAAATGAAAATATCTGGAGTCGGTGAATTATTTTCCCATTTGATCTCTGGTAATTTGACGCGTTGTTCTTGTATTGTTTTGTATTTATTATACTTATATAAAACACTTGCATAATGTGGATTGACTAGATGATCATTTGTGGAAAAGTGTGAAGAAGGGTTTTGTTTTTCCTATGGGGAAGATTTAACCCGGACTTAAAGTCGGAAAATGAAAATTGATCAAACACTGTAATATGCGGAGAGTTTTCAAATGGAGGTGACTTTGAACATCGCGGATATCTGCAAAATCACTCAAAAATTAATAAGTTATTTTTTTCGGATAATATGGATACAATGGCGCTTCGAAAATAAGTTATAAAATACATAGAAGGTTTCTCGTTATATTCAAACATATTTATTGTTAAATTGTGTATTCGGACCGAGAAAAACATTTCATAAATACCTCAACGATTAGAATAGTTTCGTGTCATTTATATTGTAAAGCATTCAAGTATCTTTTGACACAAATATAATTTAAATACAGGGTTTTCCAATAAGAGGTGCTATTTTGAATAGCCCGAGATGTTAATTTTGAAGCTGTCATTTTTTAACATTTGACAAGTAGAAACTACTTCATTAATAAAAATGGAACGATACACGCTTCAAAAACGCATTGAAATTATTAAAATTCACTTGAGTGAATCAAATGAAAATCATCTTGAGTGATGAGGCCAATTTCCACCTCAGTGGCTTCGTCGACAAGCAAAATTGTCGCATCTGGGGCTCGGAAAACCCAAGAGTTATTGTTGAAAAGCCATCTATCCTCAACGTGTGACTTTTTGGTGCGGTTTATGGTCCGGCGGAATCATTGGGCCTTAATTTTTCGTAAATGAGGCTGGAGCAACAGTTACGGTGAATGGATTGCGCTATCGAGAGATGATTAATGATTTTTTATGGCCAGAATTGGATGGTATTGATCTGGACAACGTTTACTTTCAACAAGACGGCGCTATGTGCCACACAAGCAACGAAACCATTGATGAAAATAACACCTCTTATTGGAAAACCCTCTACTTAATATTCCAATATTTATTTTAATATTTTTTTATTGTTAATATCAATTAATTCAGATGTTTCGGACTAGATAATTGAGAATAGATAATTGCTTAACAATAATACTTTATTCATTGTGTTATGCATAAAAAGCTTGTCTCTTAAGCATTAGTTTATCATTTTAAATAATGATATTATTTAATTTTTTCATAGCAGTAATATAAAGTGTTCCTTTGTATAAAGAATTTTGTTCAGGTTACGGTTATTGTGAAAAGAAAAATAAGATTTAAACATGTTTTGTTTGATGTCCGATTTATGCGTAATTTATTTATTGCAGGAGGGTCACGTCAGGATTTACCAGTTAAAGGAGCATGATTATTTATATTTATGAGGTTAATCTTGGGTTCCAGGCGGTTAGGAGCAATTGGGAGTCTTGCGCGATTTCACATAAAAAATAAAGAAAAAATTGATATTATTAATTAAATTGACGGAACACACGAATAACAAATAATTATAAGCAAGAATTAGTCGCCTGAATATCAATACAAATTGAAAATATCTCCGAGTAAAAATAAATGCCGCCAACGGGAATTGAACGCGTGCCTTCTGATGTCCGGTCAGGTGCTCTGAAATCACTGAGCTATGTAGGCTTATTTCCAACCCGCCAAATAATTTAATATGTACTAGTACCTTAATCAACAATTACTGCTTATTATATTTTTTCACCTGTAAACAACAAACTTTATTTAGGAAAGGCTTTGTTAGTGCTGAATTTCTCACTAAATTAATTATTATTTTCTTACTAGATTAATTATAAAAAATAATTGTTATCTATTATGCTGTGCATAAAACCTTGTATTAAAAACATTAGTTAATCATTAAAAAAAGGAACACATGAAAATGAGTGAGGAGATAGGAGAGTTACTGATCTAGACTCGAGAAAACGAATGGAATTTTCTAGGGAAATTGGCCTATTACCACTTACCAAACATGTTCTGGGGCAATTGGCCTATTACCACTTACCACACATGTTCTGGGGCAATTGGCCTATTACCACTTACCAAACATGTTCTGGGGCAATTGGCCTATTACCACTTACCAGACATGTTCTGGGGCAATTGGCCTATTACCACTTACCACACATGTTCTGGGGCAATTGGCCTATTACCACTTACCAAACATGTTCTGGGGCAATTGGCCTATTACCACTTACCAAACATGTTCTGGGGCAATTGGCCTATTACCACTTACCAGACATGTTTTGGGCCGTTGGTCTATTACCACTTACCAGAAATGTTCTGGGACAATTGGCCTATTACCACTTACTAGACATGTTCTGGGGCAATTGGCCTATTACCACTTACCAGACATGTTCTGGGGCAATTAGTCTATTACCACTTATCAGACATGTTCTGGGGCAATTGGCCTATTACCACTTATTAGACATGTTCTGGGGCAATTGGCCTATTACCACTTACCAAACTTGTTGATATTCTTCTGTTTTAAATATTTAGATTTAATTGTTAGCTAGTAGGTATTACTAATACTAGTAGGTAGCTACAGTAGCAAGTTTAGAAATAAAATAACGTCTTGTTCCAATTTACGACAGCAGTTTCCCATAAATTCGTTACAGATTGCCAACCTAGAAATTTTCCATTCAGTGAACCAGACTTCTTCCAGCTTTTAATTGATTAATATAAATTATTTATTACCGTAATTTTGTTGGCAGTGAGAAGTTTTGTTTACGGGGACTAAGTATGAAATCAGAGCCGTGATAGTTTCACGTTTTCACGATCTCTCAGTTCACTCACTTTAGTCGGGGTAACAAAAACATACCGTAGGTAATCTCTTTGTTTCAAATGTGTTTTGAACGTATAATGAGTTTAATATGATGTTTCATATATTTTAAAACTTTTACTCTAAAACGATACGACTATTTCAAAATGGCGTTTTACTGGAAACTGGCATCATCATGCTTTGTTTAAATAACATATTTTATTTTCACACTCTGAAACAATTATTATTATACTGTGAAAGGAATTTGTACTATATGATTTGAGATTTTCACGGCCAAAAGTATTTTTGTTATTTGTTTTTGGGGTGTTATGCCGTGTTGCGCTAACTCCTTCTTTAGCCAACGTTTCGGACAGCATTGCAGTGTCCATCATCAAAATAACACATCTGCCCTGATGTTGGACACTGCAATGCTGTCCGAAACGTTGGCTAAAGAAAGAGTTAGCGCAAGACGGCATAACACCCAAAAAACAAATAACAAAAAAAAAAGGAATTTGTACTATTCATTGAAATTTGCAAACAAATTTAAGTGACTCTTGTTAAAATTTGTATTATTTACGATTTAATGACCGCAAGAAATACTATTTTTTTAAATTCAACTTGCAAATGAAGTTGACCAGAATGTATCCAAGCAACTAAATGTATCACTATTACTCTGCATCGGTATGCAAAGTTGTATTTTGCAGGTAAGTAAATCAAAAATGTAGATTACTGGATAGTTTAAAAAGATAATTGCGTGTTTTATGAATTTTAAAGAACATTCCAGATAAGTGAAGAAGTTATTAAAATGAGTTAATCATATCTGTTGAAATGCGACAGAAATAAATAAAAGGTGTTTTCAGGAAAAAATGATCTTATAATAAAATCGTAGCACTAATATAGCGCAATTTGGTGTTATTTAATTGAATTGTGTTGTTGGGTAAAATGTTACAGTATGTATACATTTTGTTTATTATGGGTTGCATTTACTGTATCGAACGTGTCATACAAGCTGGATGTAATATTACAAAATATCATAAATATTTTCCTAGGAGAACTATGGAAACTATTCATATCTATAGGTTTTAGGAGGCGACAGTGATTAAATCACCCATAAAATTAACAAATTATTATAAGCATTAACTACTCGCCTGAAATATCCATACAAATTGAAAATATCTCCCGAGTAAAAATAAATGCCGCCGACAGGAATTCAACCTGTACCTAATTATGTCGGGTCAGGTGCTCTGTACCACTGAGCTACGTCGGCTTGTCCTATCCTTAGTGCTATGTGCTATATTTTGTGCTATCCTTTGCCCTTATTCTTTGTGCAATGCATAAAAACCTTGTCTTATAAACATTAGTTTATCTTAAAATACCTATAAAATTATTTTAAATCAATAATTATTCGCCTGAATTTGTCATTATATAAACTATTTTAATCTTGGGTGAGAAGTTGTACAAAATGAACCTGTTCGGAGATTTTAGTGCCCCGAACGTCAATAAACAATTTTATAGGTTATTATTATTTTTTGGTAAACTAATGTTTAAGACAAGATTTTTTATGCATAGCACAAAGGGTAACAATTATTTTACAATCAATAATTATTCGCCTGAAACACTCATCCACATTGAAAAATCTCCTGATAAAAGATACATGACGCCAACGGGACTCGAACCCGTGTCCCTTCGATTTCCGGTCGACAGCTCTGACCACTGAGCTATGGCGGCTTATCTCTTACCCGCGAAATAATTCAATATATACTAGTGTTTCATTCAACAATTACTGCTTGTTACATTTTTTCACCTGAAAACAACCAACTTAAATGGATTACACACCATTGGTAATTCTAACTATGAATCTATTAAAGTATAAAGCTGTTACACAATATAATTTGGGAGGCGGGTATGGGTACCGCCGCCTCAGAAACCATCTAGTGGATAAACTACACCCCTACCATAGGTCACCCCATGTGGTTTGCTACGTTTGATGAGGTTTGTCTAGATCTCGACGGCGAAGAGACTGGTTGAGGGAGACCTTTTGAACTCTCCAGCCAGACTCTCTCGACACATCACATTGCGCCACAGTGGATTGGGTGGATTCATACGTCCGTCACTCCTTGACTCACTGAACCCTAGATTCCTACCCACCCCTCATATCTGTTCCCTTCCCAGAATTTAATCTCCTTTATTTCCTTAAAAAGACACTCCACACAGTATCCTCAAAAAAGACATTTGCCATGAGAGAAATTATTTTCTCCCGTTTTTATTTTTCTCATATTATCGACTGAAGTATGTAAAATTTGGCTCCATAACGATAACCCCACTCACCAAATCAATTTAAATAAACACAATGGTGAGACGCAGGGTTTGTAGAAAAGTATATTGTATAAATGTTGTATATTGTATTAATATTGTGTATTGTTAAATGTATATTGTAAATGTATACGAATCTTGGGTGAGATCAATGATTGCATAAAATATCTATTTATTTTCTATTCAATGGGTGACACGTCAAAAATAAAGCTTTTGTTGGTTCTGACGTCAAGCACATTCTTTAAAATTATAAAATCACTTAAATAAAGTAAAATATTTCATGTTAAAACCAATTTAAAATGACAAATCTTTTTTTAAAATGCGGTGAATTTTCCTTAAAAACATTTACTTTTCTGTACATTCTGATATAAAATTGCATGCTATAATTCAATTTATGATTGAAAGAACTTAAAACGATTGTAAAATAAATTTGACGAATAAAAAACAATTATTTCGTCAACCTTTCTACTCGACGAATTCACTTAATTTAATACAAATTGTGATGTGATGCCCAAAATAAAACCTTAATTCTTAGTGACTTTAAGGATATTCTAGGAAATGAGTATCCAATAAATAAAATAATTTATTGAAAGCCTTATTTATAAAACTTCATGTTCCATTGAAACTCTACGAATCGAAACGATATCTGATATACCTTTAATTTTTTATGATTCCGCACAAGATTCTCCAACTGTTTACAACGTCTGGAGACAGTGAGACTATTACATTCTAAATTGGAGTATTTTGTAAGACTGGATTTAGTGGGGATGGGGAGGAGATGAGAAAGAGAAAGCTGAGAGAGTCTCTGACTATTCAGATCTGGTCTTCAAACATGGCTAAAGCCGTGTCAAGCAACGTTTCAATTCTAAATGGTGGTCTTACACCAGGGCGATACTGAGAGTATCATCCACTCTGGAACGTGCCGCAGGTATTCTTCATATTATTTTAATTGAATAAATTGTAAAATAACATTTTTTTTATTAGTAAAAAAAAGATACACGAATTACATTACACAATATAAAACAGTTATTAATTACAAAATATAATATAAGTATTTGATGTACCCCCATAAATAAGCAGGGCTTGTGTGTATGGGGGTGTTGTTATATTGGTTTATATTTGATATGATTCAGTTCAACTGTTCGGAATACTTTTTAAGGTGGCTTTTGAATTCTTTTATATTTGCATTCATGTTTCTAATTTTTTCTGGTAATGAGTTAAAAAATTTAACTCCGAGATATTCATGGTTGAACCTGTGATGGTTTGAATAATCAAGAAAATAAATAAACGATAAATAATAAACGAACGTGCTCAAAAAAATTTTTTGTTTAGACAACGACGGAAGATTTATTGACAGACAGGCCTGGAGTAAACACATTCACACGGGACAGGGCGCAGGTACAGTCAGTGAGGTTTTGAACTTGAGTACGTTGACAGCTCAGTGAAATCGATACAAATGAGAAGTGTTGTTTGAAATTGCAGTGAATTAGTGAATTCAGATGGCGTTAGAAAGCTTTGTTGGTTTTTGAATTAAAGTGAAATATTATTGGAACGGTTTTTGTGTGAAGTGAAAGTGGTTGGACTCAGTGAGAAAACAATTAATAATAATGAAAATAATAATAATTGGATAATTTGTAGAGCGCCGTTTTGTAAAAACCCACCTCAGGGGCGCCAGGTGTTGTGCAATCGCGATTGTGTTATAAAGTTGTGTTGATTTAAACGTGATTTCGCATACAGTTCGAACTAGATTGCTTGTCTTAAAAACATGAAAATAATAAAAATAATGATTGCGTTTTTAAAACAGAGTGAACGTACTTAAAGGCGGGAAGTGTTTAATCGGGCTAGGTTATTGATTTGGCGAGATGGCATTTATCCACGGAGACCGAAAACCAGAGAAACAAATATATCATTAACTGTGGGTTCGAATCCTGACAGATTAGGGAGGTACAATTTTATTTACAGGAATATTTAATTACCCTTTTAAAGTCTTAGGGAGGGGACCAAAAGTGAACAAATTGCCAGGATTTCACTAAAAGGAGAAAATGATTAATGTAATGGAATGCCGGTAGGGAGGAGACCGAAAATTAAACTGATTTAGCTATATAGTGTGTAACCAGGTAAGCTTCACACTAAGATTTGGAGGTGACTAGCAGGGTGAGTTTTTTTATATTATTTATTAAACAACAGAAGTCCCTTTTAAAGGACGGATACAGCATCCAAGTTTACAACCCCTGTCGTCCAAATAATGTTTCGAAAGGGAATGTGTCAATCAGACTATCTACCAGCTGGAAAAGGGAGACGGGCCGATGACCTTTTCATATATAGGACAAGACGCAGGTACAGTCAGTCAAAGGGGAAGTTTTGCTAGCGTATGACCGCCCAAATAGAAAGCAATCGGATGCAACCAGACAAAACAGAATGAATACTTTTCTTCTGTTATTTGACTTTCTAATTTAATACTTTTCATCTATTGTTTGACTTTCTAAGTTACGAATTGGGATGCACAAAAACAAATCTAAAGTCGAAAGAGGGAGATGGTAATCTCCGAGATAAAACTACCAACCGAACAACTTTTCTCAACAGGTCCCTTTCGAGAGGTAGGCAGCCTCTTTAAATTAAATGCAAAAATCAAACCAATTATCCGTTTATACCTACCTGAGAGGATAGGTATTCAGTAGGAGTTACCCATACCTAATACACGAGGATGCTAGTAACCTCATAAAATAATTACTAGAACCGAATATTAAAATACAGACAGTCCTCATCCTAAATTTGGCATTTCGAGTAGACCTTACATATATCTCACATGATAATTGGCTGAATGGGTAGGCACACAACCTATCGTTAAAAAGCAGGCTAAATGTCGACAAGATCGTCGTGTGTTATCTATGTATTGACCTAGAAAGCGATGTAAATCCCCGACGGCGTGGGAGTTACAACGTTTTCTAGAGGTGGCACGTAACTTAGGACCTTGCGTGTCACATTTTCGCGACTAGATTCGTGACAAGGGATGTCATGGTTTTCCCCTTCTACACTCAGTAAAGTAGATTTTCCTGGAGGTGTATGAGATTGGGGCAATTCTGAAATTGGTGATGAGACCTGGTTTTCTTTATTCTGGCGCGACGGTTGCCGATTTGGAACAAGGGGAGACCCGGCCGGTTGTGATATCCAGACACGCAGATATCGATCGCCTTGCTCAAATTATCATCCATCAGTTTTGTTTGGTAAGAGGAGGAGTCAATCTTAGCTTGAAAAAAATTCATTTCCTTTCCTCTCCTTCCCCTCCTAAAATATATACATGGAGGGCGCCGACAACTAACACCATAAATTTATCGTATGTATATCACATATATAAAATCTAACACTTTATTATATTCACATAACCCTACGATAGGTAGAATCGAGTAGCTAGTGGGGGGGGGGGAGCAGGCGACTTAGAAGATAAGGTTTATAAAATGGTTTTAAAACACAGCGGTAAATGATTCAACTCACTCTATCTCAAAAGAACCAAGGGATACCACACATACATAGATAACTAGGTTTCTAAACCGAGAAACAAAAAACCAACACAACGTTCGGTGAAGCCTTTTTATACTGAACCGTCACGTGAAATGAGTACGTTCAAGGTCGTACGTCACGTAGACAAACTAGGATGTACACACTTGAAGGGGTGTGTAATAAAGAAAAGACGGCAGGGAGGACCTTCCCTCCCCCGGATATATATATAACCAAAGCCTTATGGAAAAGTTACCTACGGGACTTAAGGAAAATTTATCGTAGAAAGAAGAGAAGGAAAAGTTTGAAGTAGAAAGGGCGGATCATTACATCTGATGCCGCAAACCAGGAGAGATAGATTTAAAAGCTGGCTTGAGTTCATTACTGTTGTTGAGAAAAAAATAGATTTCATAAACCTTATTAATTCACATTAACAGCAAAAGAAATGGTACCTATCGTCAAAAATGATAACAGAGACATCGTACTTCAAAGGCAAAATAGAATAAACAGACAGACCCGGAAAACATTGAATTCATTGTGACGACAAAAAACATCTAAAATGTTCATAAACAACGAAGCCTAAGGATAAACAAACATCGAAATCGGATTAATTATAACACAAGAATAAGATAGCTGGGACAAATCTAAAATAAACATTGCATTCGGATATCGTGAAGTATATGGCATATTTTATACCGTTGATATTAGAATAACTGTAAACAATTTTTGTTTATTCCAGATCTAAAAGGCAGAGAATGTTTAAGTCATAAATAAAAAGACGGACAAAAACCATCGGATCACCGCCGAGGACACAAAATAAAAACAAATCAACATGAAAATAAATAACACTCGAACATAATACAAATAACGCATTGAGATGAAAAAACACAAAGTTAAGTCAAGTACTATTATGTAATAAACAAAACTCGGAGTTTAAAATTCGAAAATAAACAAGCGTGACATGACATATTGAATTTCTACCCATAGAGACACAAAAAACACTTGAAACAGTTGAGGGCGGAAAAAAAAACTCAACAGGAGAACAAGCCGATAATCACGGGAACCAAAATATAAACAGATGGTAGGTTGCGAAGAAAAAACCGAAGAACAGGGGCGCTCAACATTTTGGAAGAATTAAAATAAAATTTAAAATAAAAATAAAAAAATAAATACAGAGGTATTCGAGAAACGTAAATTACCTATAGTTATTTCTAATCCCATCGACTAACACGTGGAAGCGAGATTACCCGCTGGGCTTAGAACTAAAGGGAGGCTGTGATGGTTTGAATAATCACGAAAATAAATAAACGATAAATAATAAACGAACGTGCTCAAAAAAAATTTTTGTTTAGACAACGACGGAAGATTTATTGACAGACAGGCCTGGAGTAAACACATTCACACGGGACAGGGCGCAGGTACAGTCAGTGAGGTTTTGAACTTGAGTACGTTGACAGCTCAGTGAAATCGATACAAATGAGAAGTGTTGTTTGAAATTGCAGTGAATTAGTGAATTCAGATGGCGTTAGAAAGCTTTGTTGGTTTTTGAATTAAAGTGAAATATTATTGGAACGGTTTTTGTGTGAAGTGAAAGTGGTTGGACTCAGTGAGAAAACAATTAATAATAATGACAATAATAATAATTGGATAATTTGTAGAGCGCCGTTTTGTAAAAACCCACCTCAGGAGCGCCAGGTGTTGTGCAATCGCGATTGTGTTATAAAGTTGTGTTGATTTAAACGCGATTTCGTATACAGTTCGAACTAGATTGCTTGTCTTAAAAACATGAAAATAATAAAAATAATGATTGCGTTTTTAAAACAGAGTGAACGTACTTAAAGGCGGGAAGTGTTTAATCGGGCTAGGTTATTGATTTGGCGAGATGGCATTTATCCACGGAGACCGAAAACCAGAGAAACAAATATATCATTAACTGTGGGTTCGAATCCTGACAGATTAGGGAGGTACAATTTGTCAGGATTCGAACCTGAAAATTTATCGTAGAAAGAAGAGAAGGAAAAGTTTGAAGTAGAAAGGGCGGATCATTACAAACTGTCCTATTGTTTTTTTACATTTAGGAGTAGGAAGTATGGACGTTTGTCTAAGATTTCTGTTATTTTTAAAGGGTGCAATTAATATAGTTCATCATTCAAATTTTCTTGCCAACGCCCGCGACTTTGGGATTACTAGTCGAGATCCTTACCCCTCAACCACGGAGACCATCAACGCCTCACTTAGTTTGTTGATTTAAAATTCAGTAAAAAAATTATTGTCCTTACATTTTTTATTTCTGATTTATTTTTATTGGACGGTGTTAGTTCTGTTGTTTGCTTTTTGACGTTTGATTTTGAAAGACTAAACAAAAAATATAAAAACTCGTTTGAAAATCGTCTCAAAAGCTTCAGAAATTCTTCATTTAAAAATTATTTTTTTTCCGATGCAATAATTATACTTACGGACAGTGTACAAACGGTAAAATGGTTGGATCATTTCAACTTTGTAATGACAATTAACATTTTGTATTTGTATGATAAAAAAGGGTTTTTGTTAAAGCAACATTTTTTGCTCTGAGAATTTTGAAACATTTTTTTTTGTGCACAAATTGTTTTTTTTTTTTTAAATATTGTAGTCAGAATCGGTCTTTTGCGAAACCATCTGGGAAATCCGGTGGAATTGTTCATAATGATAATGTAGATAGCTTTGGGTTTCGTTTTTTTTCGTAGAAACGAAAAGTTTTGTTGTTGAATATTATATTTGAAATACGATGGTTCCATGATAACTCAACACAGTGACAATTCAACACACTTTTAAAAAGTGATATAAAGTCATTAGAAACGATGAATTTTTTTTTTAACCTAACCAAACCTAACCTAACCTACTTTACCCAGTAAATAAAGTTTTTATTTCAAAACTTCCGATGACTTTATATAAATTTTTAAAGATGTGATGAATTATCATTGTGATGATTTATCCGGTCACCTAAGGCGATGCACTACGTAGTAATGCAAAATCCTGTGTTTTTGCTTTGAAAATTTGGTCGCCTAGAAATGTTCCAGATGCTGTAATTAAATACTGCGAGTAGAATACATCCTGGCCTTTGAAAAAATCGAATATTTTTTAGAAAAGTCTTTTTATAAGCCCAGAAAAAAATAATGTATAAGGCCTATGAAAACTGTTTTAAAATTCAAAATCTCCTACTTAAGAACCCATTTTCGGTTATGATTTTATTGTATAATGTGGAAAATCAAGTTATTTATAAAATGATCGAAAAACATTTAAATATTTGTAACTAAACATCCACAAAATAAAATAAAATGCACATTTTGGCCATGTTTTTTTCTTGCATAAATCAAAACAGGTGGATGGTGTTAAGCCGGAATTTAAGCCTTATTACACGACATAGTGCATCGCCTTAAATAAAAAAAAATTAAATGGAGTTCTACGAATTAAACCCAAAACAAATTTATAAGATACATTTGAAACTATAAAATAATAAAACACGACATGACTCAAAATATTACACGACATAGTGCATCGCCTTAAATAAAAAAATTAAATCGAGTTCTACGAATTAAACCCAAAACAAATTTATAAGATACATTTGAAACTATAAAATAATAAAATATAAATAATTTCTTCTTGAAAATAATGGAAATTTCAGCAATAAGGAACAGAAATTGTTCTATATTATAATGTTGAGGTTTACGACTTTATATCGAAAACATACTCGTTTATAGTATTTTTGTATTTCTCTAGTTATTATTCGATAGAAAAATGCCTTTTATCAAAAAGTTCCGCTATTTGCGTGATGAAATATAATAAGTGATCATCAGAACGATAAAACATCGCACGGAACAAAACCAACTTTTATATTATTTGACCCAAAAACAAAAAAAAAGAAAATACTTGAGATTTTATCAAAAGAAAACTTTCCTGGTTGCGATCAACTAATTGCTCCTACATCACAGTTACTACCAACACGGCGTAATAATATTATCTAGGGATACTTCGAACGATAGTTTGAACTTTGTATTGTTACAGAAAAACAAAATAATTATTAAAATAAAATATCTTTTTGGACAAAGACAAGTTAAGAAAGAAAATTCATAAATATATATATATTTATGCATGACATCTTATCTATATATTTAAATAAGATGAATGTTAGATATGAAGTTATATTCATTGACGAAGGGGTGGTTACCGCAGTCCCTCGATTTTAATGATTTTTCATGCGACACACCCAAAAATATCTGGATGACGGTAAACTAAACTCTCACATCCAAAAATAAATAAAATACCAACCCACTTTATTACCAACCATATATTTTATCGTGACACTTATTTGATTGTATGTCAAATAAGGAATTATACATTTAGTCCAAAGAAATGTCACCATCTCATTGAATATAAGGTACAAGTAGGTATAAGTCCAAACAATTGTTGATATAGACGAAATGCAAAACGGATGAGTTAAAACCAGTCTTCGATAAGCTTTGCCAATTATTACTAAGCTTTAAGTTGCAAATTCTTGGAATGAATACAAGCTTCCTAAACAAACCAAATAAAAAAAAATTGTTTACGTAGATATTTTAATTCTTTTAGTGACTGTAATTTGGATCAAATCTAAAATGAAAGGAAGAAAATTTATAGCATTTTTGTGCTGCATTTGATGCGTTATTTTTTATAAATAATCTAAATGAATGAAAGGAATGAAGCACTCTTAACAAATAGTCCTACGTTGACAACATTGGAATTAAATTAATTGACCAACTCGAAAGGATCCATTGAAAACCGAATGAACTAGACTCTGAAAAGCTGGTTTTACAGAACACGTAGTTGCTCCAGTAATACACGATGTTGCAGACTGTAAAAATAAATAATAAGTAATTTGGATCAAATCTAAAATGAAAGGAAGAAAATTTATAGCATTTTTGTGCTGCTTTTGATGCGTTATTTTTTATAAATAATCTAAATGAATGAAAGGAATGAAGCACTCTTAACAAATAGTCCTACGTTGACAACATTGGAATTAAATTAATTGACCAACTCGAAAGGATCCATTGAAAACCGAATGAACTAGACTCTGAAAAGCTGGTTTTACAGAACACGTAGTTGCTCCAGTAATACACGATGTTGCAGACTGTAAAAATCGCAAGTACGCTTTGCTGTATATATAGGCGGCGTGTTTTATTTTTAAATTGGTTAATCTGTGGGCGACGGTAGGTAAAGACGAATGAAAGACGTGGTTGATATCACAGTGTCTTTATTGAGTATTCATTGTAGTTGTGAATAGTTCCTGTTGAATTACTTCCGTAAAAGTACAATTAATTTTTATTTATTTATTTATAAGTACATGTTACATGAATTAATTTATTTATTTAGAGAAAATACATTAGAGCACCATACTAGGTAGCTGCCTGTTTCATGGTAACCAATGGAGGATAGTTAATTTGAATTTAAGTATAGTGTAAACATATTTTAGTAGAATTAAAAAAAAAATACAGTGTGTGGCAAGCCTACGCACGACGGAAGTGAAACTTTTAGTATTCTTCTCTCTCTCTTTTCATTTAATTCTCTGCGCGCTGTCCCAGTCGACGCCTGTTTACACACGCTTCGGTTGTAGGCACGACATCCCTACATCATATTTCACTGTTAGTATAATCTCGCCAATATGTTAAACAATCCTATCATGCTATTACAACAACAATACTATTTTGTGATATATTTATCCACTCCTCTTGGTAATGTTTACCTTACGTTAATGACATCACTGTGTGAATCAGACTCTCTTCTTCTTTGGTGATTTTCAGGGGATATTTCCTCTTGTGCCACGAATGTTTTTCTCACTTCTATCTCGTCACTACTCATTTTTGACACTCAAACTCTGTTCCAAATCGAATAAACCACAATCAATTACGTATTTCACTCGAGAGAGAGAACGTTCGACAGTGGCTCCCTCACCTAGTAAGCGACTACGGTGAGAGAGCGACAGTGAACGGTGAGCGGTGGTGGGGGTCCCGTACCCCGGGGGTCCCGTACCCCCACCACCAAATGATCACTGTTTTTCGTGACGGTCATGAGTCGGTTTTACTCCGGTCCTCGAAAATGCATGACGCGCGTAAAGAAGTTTCACTTCAATAAAATTTGAAAATTGGTAAAAAAAATTAATTGAGTTTTTGTGAATTCAAAATTTCAAACAAATGTTTTCTATTTCGTCTGGAATCGAATCATAGTCAGGAGGTATTGCAAATTTATGACCAGCAACCATCCGTGGTCTGAAATTCGCATTCGATGATATTATTTTTTTTTTTAATTATAGGAACGAGTCACGGGCATCTGTGTTTCTTCTTTCTCTTCAAGATCCACATTAATAAATCCCTTCCTACAACCCCTATCCTCACCCGTCTCACAACGCTGCTCAACCGGGTGGTGACATAGCTCCCCTGCCTTTACAAAAAAAAAACACAGATTATAAATCCATTCACAGTACAATATTCTCATTCTGACACTCTTAACATCTGAGAAGATAAGTATACAAAAAAGTCTTACGGCTATTTTAATATCAATTAAATACATCCACTGTTTCAGAAATTTCATTCAACAGCCCCATTCCTCGTGTAATGATGTGCTGGGCTAGAAAATCTGTTCTGCCGTGTGGTATCTTTAAAAAGTCATTGCAACGACTACAACTTAAGTTTTCAGGCACATAAAAGGCATGATACTCCAAGAGGAATTTATATAAATATATATTTTTTAATATTGATTACATTTTATGCTTTTGACTGTCCAACTAGGAAGGATTCCCGTTTTAGGACAGCCAAATTTACAGGTTTCAAGTTATCCTAGACGAATACAGGATTTAAGACTAGATAAAATAAGTATGTAAAAACAAAGATACATAAAAGATACATAAAAAGATACATAAAACATACATAAAAGATATATAAAAGGAGTTCGTAATAAATAATTATCAAATTACATTTTTTAGTAACATTTCGTAATCAGTCCTGCCTAGATCCAACAACCATTTTGTCACTCTTGGACCGAAGGATAACAATTCACGCAGTTTCAGCTGAGAGGGGATTTTATTATATATTTTAGGACCGAGATATGAGAATATTTTTTGATTAGCCACTCTGTTGCTTGCTTGATTAGCCGCTCTGTTGGAACGGAAAGGTAATTTCTTCGCTTACTTCAGGTTTGATGTTTGTGTTTGAGTGTTTTCATTTTTTTATTTTTATACACGGATTAATATTTTTTATATAGCACTGTCGGACATCTAGTGCATTAAATTCCTTAAAGAGAGCGCCGCTCGAATATCTGAAAGGTTTCTTCATAATAACACGTAAAATAGATTACTGTGCCTTCAATAACGGGTTTAATGTTGTTCTTCCTGTACCTCCCCACCCAATGCAACCGTAGGTTATGATTGAGTTACACAGTCCGTAGTATATGTTTTTAAAGTCTTGTTTTTTTTTAATTTTCCGTAATGAAATAAATATGTGAGTCAGTGTTCACACTCGTTTAGCTACATTTTCAATCTGGTTCTTCATTTGAGGTTATTATCAATTATAACGCCTAAATATTTAATAAATTTAACAGACTCGAGGGCTTCACACTTACATAGAGAATAATTATTTACAAAGTTACAGTAAATTTTATGTATTGTAAGATGGTGAGGTGTTTTGGGTGGCCCTGCAATAGTAGAACTGAATGTTAATCCATTTATTAACACAAATTGGATTTTAAATGGGAGGCGAAGAAAATTAGTGTTTATTGATTGAAGCCAAGTTTGGACATATTGTGTAGCAAAATGTTATTATGAATTCGATCAAATGCCTTACTGTATAAAATCCTATTAGTCTTAAAATCCGTATACAATACATCTGTTTGGTGTCTTGGGTCCAGTCCGACGGCTACAAATCGTGAAAATATCAGAAAATTAGTTTTATAATAGAAAAAGGCATTATTTGGTAATGTAATTTCTTCAATAGTAACTTCTTTGTAATTTCAAATATTTTTGGTATCGTTGAAAGTATGGCAACAGGTCTGTAAATCTTTATATCAGCCTTGTCTCCACTTTTGAAAATTGGGCTTACACGCGAGAGTTTCCAACTATAGTCAATTGATTGTCAATGGATGTGAAGCTAGTCTATAAAGATATTTTATGTAAAGCGTTCGTATTTACAGAATATGTGTATCCATCCCTTACCTTATCTCTACCCATGCCTTTGTGGAAAAAGTGCAACTATTATTTTTCAGTAAAATCTTATATTATCAATTTGCCTTTGGAATGAATAGCAAAAACAGGCAGATTTGAAAACATGATTCACATCAAAATCTACTGTTATAATATGGTTTGTAGGCTATACCACTATTATATTAATGTTTGGGATTATAACAATGATACTTTGAGCTTGATTACTTGGTTTATCGTTAACCGAATACAGAGAATACGGATGCGTGTTTAATATTTGTGAGCTGGGATGTGAGAGAGAGACATCAAACTACTACATGAGCTTTTATACTATTGTAATATATCTGTCTTACTCTACACTGACAGATTCGAAACCAGATTTTTTTGTCTCACATCCACGTTCTAGCTTTTCCTTCTCCAAAAATAATCTAATATTGAGAGTTTTGTGTGAAATTAGATAAATATGCAATAAATCTGTCAAACTAAAAAAATGTAGCATCTATTTATGTAAGCGTCAACAAATTCAAAGAAAGGCAAAATGAGCATGTAATATAAGTTTTAACGATAAGAACCCTTTAACAAAGAGTTTGTCGTAAATGGTACTTTCAAAAAGCGAAAAATCCTTTTTGTTCAAATATTTGAAGAAAGCAAGTTATGGAAAACTGTAAACATCCCCAAAATTTGTCACATTAAAAAAAGGTACCGTATCATAAAACGAACGCACTAAGCTTTTATCATTAGCCGTAGAAAACTTTTTTAAGTACACGTAATTTTTTTTTATTGACACCCCATACTCGCAAACTCTTAAATTTCAATTCGCCCAACTTGCGAACTTGTCTTCGATTTGGCAAAAGTTGATCGGAAAACTTCGACAAAGTTCGGGAAAGTTCGACTAAACGAGTGAGGAAAGGAAGGTACTAGAGGGCAGGAAGGATATTCGACTGGATAAATGCTACCATCTTAATACACGGAAAATTGGATTTAATAAGAACCCGTATGTGTGAGTTATGAACTGAATAAGACAAAGTTTTCATGTACCTCCACTTGAAATGTACCAATATGTGTAAGTTACGTAGTTGCTGTCTGCATACGAATAAGCTTGACTCAGTTGTTTAGAAAGTCTTTCAATATGTGGAAGATAGAAGATTAGATACGGAAGAAATTATATTAAAACGTTTTGCATTTCTTTTTGTTTCTCGTTATTAAAAATCATTAAAAATTAGGTTCCAATTACTCCCATGGGCGGACCAATGTAATTCAATGGTAACAAAAGCTCCTGGCAGCCAATGGAATAAGTAGGAAACTGGAAATATATCTTAGAGTAAAGACGCTAGAGAAGCAGTACACTTAAAATTAGTTTGAAATAAATTTTTAAATTTAAAATTTAAAATAGTAATACAATAGACCTCTCTGAAAGTGATAATGAATTACAGTCATATATGCTTTAATCAGCTGGATTCATCCGAATTATATAATTGGACAAAAGAGGGCACCACTATTCCTGTTTGGTCGATTTAAGACTAAAGTATTAAAAATATTTTTGTCACAATAAAGTGACAGTACTTTAGAATAACAATGTGTTAATTCTTTTTTATTCTAAATTCTACTCTCTTGAGAGCTGGTCGTGACAGATTATAATTTCACGGTGCAAATGCAAGTGTTATTGTGCCAATTGCCGTCCGCTGCCGAATTTGGAGATTAAGGAATCGCTGCAAAACTCAATGCGAGTGATATATTCGGTGAGTCTTCTGTTTTTATGTATTAGGTGGCTGGATTATAATTTATTACGTTTCCTGCAGAGTGAATATTGTAATCAACCCATTTTTTTCATAGGGAATTAATTATTCCCCGATGGTCTGTGTGATTTACAAGCCAGATCATCACCAGACACTATTAATGTTTAATAATATTAATATAATTTGTATAACGTCGTTTTTTTTAAAAATCACCTCAATTCCCTGTACAATGAACGTATAACAAAATCAATACTATTGACTTACAAACGCGAAATATAAATATAGCCTTAGACATAAATTTAAGAATCATAGCTAGTGACTTACGAGTAAAACTTATAACTACTGGCTTAAAATTAGATTTTTACAACTGTGGCACATAGTTTTTACATGTGTACATGTTTTGGGTTATCTGGATTTATGGAGAAGTCTATCTAAGTATAGATATCTTAAGCGAATGAAATTAAATAAACTGAATGTTTGAAATTATTCGTCAATCTTTACTGAATTAAGATGTTTCATTCAACATTCAACAGATTGAGGTGTTACGCTCTCGCTGACATTGTCCATTAAGCAACAAAACTTTGATTTTATCATGAGTAGAAGGAAATCGCGATGGAATTTATGACGAAAATAATGGAAATTAATGAAAAGTTCGGAGAGTTTTTAGTTTGCATCTAAATTCTGTTCGGTTGGTTACGCATTTTAATTCCATAGGAAGTTAAGCCTCAGGGGCGGATACTCCGAATGCACGATCTGCTCTACTTAGTGTTCTTTCAACCTTCGACCAGTATTTGCAAGAGTATCGAATACATCGGGAGATCTCCTATCCTTATCCTATATTTCTCTTCCTTCGCTATTGCTACCTCTTTACCTAATTATTCATTTTAATCACACAATAAAAAAGAACACAAGAAATGTCTTGCGGACGTGTTTCGTCATTAATTAAAATTTCAATACAAAACTGTGTTAACGAAATTTAAAAAAAAAAATTGGAAATCTGCGATATCAGGCAAATGAAAGTGAGACAGAGCGTTGGGCTGATGGGCTAAATGAGACATTTTTATTTCCATTCAAGTTTGTACGGAAGGCACTTCTAGTTTTATTCGTTTTAGAGCTTACGATTTTTTTTTGGGTTTCTAATTAACGTTATATGTAAAATATGTAAACATCCTTGTGCTATGTAAGTTGTTTGTTTCTTACAAATAAATAAATATTTTTCCACTTCAATTATCGTAAAATTAATTTATTCTATAGCATTCATTAAAATAAATATTTATTTGTGTATTTAATGAAATATAGGATTGGAGAATAATTAAAGCTGTATTTAATTATTTTTTTTTGGTTTGACTGAGGATCGAAACTTCTTCCCCAAGGACTGGAGTCAACCGCGCTTATAACTGAGCCAAATCTCAATTGGGTAGAACCGACATTTATTTAGTACATCAACTGCTGTAATGTCATTCGATTTCCTATGCGTGATTGCCACCAAAAGGTAGAACGCATTGTCATCGAAAACTAGTCTATCAGCTTGATCGGATATCGGAAAGTGGGTTAATTTCCACATTCCGCTTCATTTTTACATTCGTTTAAGAAAACAGAAGTGAAATGCAAATGGGTGTATTTAAAAAAAATGTTATTCTCTGGAAACTGGCAAGTAGAGAATTTATATAATTTATCATTTGTAGTATTGCTTGTTTAGCAAAAAAATGAAATTTGCGTTTCCGCCATTTCCGCATGCTGACTTCAATTAAAATATTTTATTTTAAACCGGAGGCAATACAAAATTATAACTTAATGAATGTCGTCTTGAATTTGCTAGGATTAACAACCTCCCATTGTTTTAACAAAGGTTTACTTTGTCAATTTTGACGTCATAACAAATAATATAAAATAAATTGTGTTGTACCGTTTCCAAAAACCCTCGTTTTTATATCCGTAAATTAAGCTTTTAATTAAAAGTATTCGGAACCCTTATAAATATCACAAGGAGTTTAAATTGACGGGTTTACTGCCGTTCGTACAAACATACCTTATAATTTATGCACAAGATTTGCCGATTTGATCCTTTTCACTGTTGTTAGTTGATCCTGCAACTTTCGAGTTTAACTTTTCTCGGAGAGAGTTGATAAATGGTGTTTTTTTACATTAGCATAATAAATAAAACGTGGACAAATTGTTCAGCAAAGTCCTTCCAGGAAAATAAAACGGTAAAGAATATTTTTCATTTAAAAAAAAAACATTTTATCGTCGGGAGGGAATATTGTAACCGAGGCAAGATTTTGTATATTTTTGGTTTGTGAAAAATGTTACCCAACTTAACCTTATTTACGAAGGGTTGAATTGAGTTGGTTCAAAAAATATATGCAAAAAAATATTATTGGAGAGGCAGTCGATTTTAAATTTACTTTATAATTAATGGGAATTATTTTTTTAATATACAAACATAATACATGAATTAATTAATTTTTTAATATATAATGACAAAAGAGACATCTCTGATCAGATTAGGATAGATTTTTCTCTGCAGGTGAATGATAAACAAATTACAGTCACCGTTTGCATTTGATCAGTGGATTCATCTGGGATTGTGTCATTTTTTTCAAAAGCGGTCTATTTAAGACAAAAATGATTAAAATATATTTTTTGTCACAATAAATGTCACAAATCATGGCAGTGCGTATTATTACAATCAATGTGCTAATTCATCTTATCTTTAATATTTCTACTCTCTTGTGAGCTGGTTGATCTTATAACCTTATAGTGCAAATGCAAAGTTATTGTGCTAATTGCTGCCTGCCACCGAATTTGAAGATCAAGGAGTAGACCTCAATTTGCGAGTGCCATTTTTGGGTGAGTCTTTCAGTTCATATGTATTTTGGTGACTGGTTTAAGTTGTTTTCTCCCTGCAGATTGAATTTATTAATCAATCAAATTATTTTCATAGGGAAACAAAAAATTCCCTGGATGGTCTGTGTTATTTACATGCCAGATCATCATTCAATTATTATTTGTTCCTGCCACTTTAATTTAGGTGACACCCTGATATATATATATTTATAATAAAACTAACATTAGGATATATTTTATTCAAGCCCTATGCCTACAGCATAATAAATTTGTAGACAGTATGTTTACCGGTTTCGCCTAAATAAATTATTTATATAAAAGTTATTACTGCCCACGAGTTCCGAATGACCATAACCATATGAATCTTTATCATATCTACATTGGATATGTTGTGAGAATGAAGGAATGAATTGGAAAACTACTGAAAGTTACTGAAATCTGTTCAGTAAACAGGGCTAAAGTCATGTCACTTATACAATGTCGTGTTTCGGCAAGGACGATACTGAGAGAATGTATCACTCTGAATCCAATCATTCTATTCCCCGACGAATGCACAATTATGTTGAAACCGGTTAGTTTTTTCGATTAATTTCAAAATCCAATTTATTATTTTTTGCTCGAAAACTAAAATGATGTTGCAAAAATTTTGAAATCGACACTAAAATAACGTTTCAGAAATGATTGCTACATATTTTCTATGAGTTTTTGCCGCACGTATGAATTTTTAAATTTTTCAGTTATTTTGCAAGCACTGCAAATTTACCCATAAAACAAACTGCCGTTGCAATTAAATGAGTGTTTTTGTAATGCTGTATTTACTTTTATATAATTATTTTCAAACTACTTGCTTTGAAAATGTCGACCTTTGGGGGAATACTAAAAATATTATGGACTGAACACTTGACTACAGCAGAAGTGTTACTTTGCGAAAGACTTGAAAGAGAACTTCTCACAAAGAAGCAGAGAAAACTGCAAGTCCCGGAGTCTCAGCGATCTTTTCAGAAATGAGAAAATATTTTTTCTCTTAATTTATCGACCTGGAAATATTAAAAGAAAACCTAATTTTTTCACCATTTAACGATTGACAGTGACTCGAAAAGTTTTTTTTAAAATTAGGTATCATTTTTGAATATAAATATTTGAATTTTACTTTTGTTTTCAGCAATGAATGAATGCAAATCTTGGAAGCGGAAATTAACGCACTTCCCGACATCCGATCGAGCTGGAACTCGGCAGATAGACAAGCTTTTAATGACAATGCATTCTATAAACTTTTGGTGGCAATCACGTACACACGCGGTATATATACGCATTTCTTTGAAATCGGATAACATTACAGCAGTCAATATACTAAATAAATGTCGGTTCTAACTGATCGGTATTTGGCGAGGTTGGTAGAGATGTCGAATCCAGTTACTGGGTAGAAAGGTTCAATCCTCATTCAAACCACTTTATTTTTAAGTTTTAAAAACATTCTAAAATATATGTGGAGAAGCAGTAGACTTAAAATTAGTTTGAAATAAATTTTTAAAATTAAAATTAAAAATAGTGGACAGAATAGACCTCTCTGGGAATTCTCGCATAGATTTTGCTCTGCAGAAAAAGTGATAACAGTCTTCAATTACAGTCATCTATGCATTAAGCAGCTGGATTCATCTGAATTATATTGTTCGAAAAAGAGTGTACCACTATTCCTGTTTTGTCGATTTAAGACTAAAATATTTAAATATTTTTGTCACAAAAATGTGGCAGTACTTTTAGAATTATAATGTGTTAATTCAATTTTTATTCTAAATTCTACTCTCTTGAGAGCTGGTCTTGACAGATTATTTGTTCATGGTGCGAATGCAAGTGTTATTGTGCTGATTGCCGTCCGCTGCCGAATTCGGAGACTAAGCAATCGCTGCCAAACTCAATGCGAGTGATATATTCGGTGAGTCTTCTGTTTCTTGTGTATTTGGTGGCTGGATTATAATTTGTTACGTGAATTTTGTAATCAACCCATTTTTTCATGGGGAATTAATTATTCCCTGATGGTCTGTGTGGCTTACAAGCCAGATCATCACCAATATGTATTATTTAAAAATATAAATATTTTACGGGTTCTTTTTTTAATGCATAAATTCCATCGCTTGTGATACTTAATAGCCTTTCAACATGTTATGATAATGTTTAGGGAGTAAGTTGAGGGTAATATTCAAAAAAATATAATTTAAGACGTGTTTTTTAAATCTTCTATAATTTATGTATTTAAAAAGTAATATTCCTCGAAAAAAACAAAACATAATGAAATAAAAAAATACTCGTATGTACAAGTGTAGCTGGTTTTTATTTTTAAGTATTTCTACGCCACTAAAAATAAATAGCCATTCACTTTGGTGTAGGAGTAATTTTAAAAGTTTAAAATTTTGTTAACATTGTAAAATATTTTCCTCAAGTCTGTCTTTTTTTAAATAAAAAAATAAAGGAACTCTTAAATTCTGATAAGTGATTTGCAACTGCAAGAAAGTTGAATACTCAATCATTAAACTAGAATTAAATTGAATTAAGAAGACAGATGCTTATTGCCTACCTATTGACTACTGACGGATCAATATAAGAGTATAAGAAGATTACAAATATTGTAATGGCAATAAAGAAAAAAGTGATATAGACCACACAAAAAAGGCAGAATGATAATAACGAGATGAACGATTTGGCGACACGCGTTTCATTCTATGCTTTTCCTTGTTTCTATTATGTGTCTATGTTTAATAGCTATGAAAAACTAACCCTACAGGATATTCTAACTTATGTTTGTGTTCAATCAGCCATACACACGGGAAGCTCTGAGGAAAATAGTTTTTCTCATGACCTTCATCACCGTTCATCTTTGGGGACGCTGTGTTGGGGTCTCTTTAAGCAAAGAAAGAAGAGAAAGTTGTGGGGAAGAAAAGTGTATAAGGGGTGAGTACGAATCTGGGGGAGAGTAGATCCAGGAGTGACGGACGTATGAATCCATCCCTCCCACTGTGATGTAAGACAATGGATCGGAAGAGGCCTGCTAGAGAGGTACAACGGTTTCCTCAACCAGTCTCTCCCAATCCGGCCCACCACGCAGTAACTGGGCTGACGAATTCGCTGTCAAGATCTAAAGAAACCTTACACCATGAACCCTACTAAATTGAGAATAATAAATAATTTGTAGAAACTATGTAGAATCCGATCCAATACGTGTTTTGTTTGTTTACTTTATTAAAGATGTGTTTTCAGCAAGGGTTAATGTAATTAACACCACTATTTGTACTATTACAATTAATGGGATTATTAAACACCCCACAGACCAAATAGAGGGTTAGAAGTTTGGCAACATAAATACAATAAAAGAGTTTGGCTTTGTTCGGAGCTTTTTCCGTTTCCGAGACGCTTTTTGCGATAAGTTCTTCACTCGAATGAAATCCGTTTAGTTTCCGTCACGCCGTATTTCCAGGAGAAGACTTCAAAGGAAGTGGTCCATTGTTGCAGAAATAGCTAGCTGCGAAACAATAACCCAGAAATAATATAATAATCAGACATTTAAAATAATTGTTTTCGAATCATTTTCTCTTACCCATTTCAACCAAGCTTACAAATGACAAATTTATTACGAGTAAAACTTACATTCATAGATTTTTCTTTCATTTAATGTGGCTCCTACAATTCAGCTTAAATCAATCATTTGGTGCAGATTTTGTTATTCCCTGCAGGGCATTATAATTTTGCATTCTTTGTAAAGTCATCTGTTGGCTTTGTCCTTTTAAGGTATTCTAATTTCATTGCATATTCTCGTGTTATGTCTATGAATGTTTTTGATGTGTATAATTTTGTTGAAAAATATTTTGGTAATGGGTTGTTTATTATTTTATGCATAAATATCATCATTTTCAAGATCAGCTTCGGTTCACTGTTAGCCAATTTAGTTCCTTTAACACTTTAGTTACTTTTGAAAATCTATTTCCCCTTAGCATTATTCTCATTGTTCTATTTTGGAGAATTTTCGTCTTATTTTGTTATACAAAAAAGTATGTATTTATATTGATTTTTTTCTTTGAATCATCATTGTTAGCCCTGGTGCAAAAACACTAGTTATGAATAAGGAGTCTGAAGTACTAAATAAGACACTCGAAAGAATATTTTGTTTTATTCTGACATTGTGTTAAAACTAAAAAAAAAAAAATTATTTCATTTATTGATATGTAAATGGGGATCTCCCATTGACTAAATACAATCATCAATGGGATCTCTCTCATACTTGGGAATACTATTTATGGGGGAAAATACGAGAGAACATGAGACAAAAAGAGACTCATGTTGAAGGAGAGACAAAACATAGAGTTCAGTATATTATTCAGTTATAATGTAAAAAATTTCAACCATGTATGTTGGCCGGGCCGGTGCCGATGTGATTAACGACTAATGACTATCTCTTTGGAGCACCTTATATTTAAATAAATAATAATAATAATAAATAACCAAGCGTAAAAAGAAAACATAAAAACTCCGACATTAAATTCAAGCTTTGGACAAAGACACTACCAATACCATGCAATAAAAGCTTTCAACAGTGTAAAACTTGAAATTAAAATTGAGGAAAATAAAAATAAATTCACACACAAAATTACAAAATGGATTAAAGAACAAAAAAGACAATATTACAAAAATTTTATAGCATAAAATAAAAATAAAACCTACACGTAACACACAAAACCAATATAAACACACATCACTCACAAACACACAAGATTATTTTCAATGTATTATTTTTTAACTTTAAATATATTATTATGTATTTTTAATTTTAAATGTATAATTTTCTCTTTAAATGTATTATGTAGATTATATTTTCATATTATAAAATGAAGGCCTCAGCACGGGCAAGCCACCCAGTGATGCCTACATTACTGGAAAACTTGAAATGTAAAAAATATTGTACAAAATAAAAAAAAATAAAAAAAATTCTCGCAGAAAATACAACAACGGCCCATTTTTCGCCTTTATCTGTTCTAATAACTGTAATCCATTTAGGTATGGAAAATATTATCACCATATGATCGTACGTTTTAATCATTGAGTAGATAATATCAAGAACACTCAATGAAAATATGAAACAGACAGAAATAGAAAATCAAAAAAGGTAACGATCGTAACTGGGACTTGAACTTTGGAGTATAAGACCTGGAGGCTTAGCACAGACGGTCGATAAAGCTCTATTTCAATAAAATATACAAAAATCAGTTAGCGATATTTGCGAGCACGGACAGAATATGATTCCGACAGTCAGTAGACAAAAGCCGCCGCATTTAGCGCGGCCTCCAAGATGTGAGTTGTTTGTATAAGACGCGATCAAGTAGATTTCGTTCCTACTCGGAGAAAAAAAAGTTGTTAGTCATAATCAAAGACCTCATGAACTTATTACCTCCCTTCTCTAACCATTCCGGTTAGGAGTGTCAATTCATAGACAGATGCGCCAGTGTTGCCAGCGTATGTCAATTTGGATTATCATTATCGGTCTTGGTATCGACAACGCAACCGTGCTCGGAAAATTGGTAGTTACGCCTATCTGTCCGATATTGGAAAGTTATCTGTTATAGTAAGGTATATGGTAACAGAGGCCAGTCTTGTGAAAGTCAAACCACTGAGCAGTTATAAGAAAGGCCCTGAGGATAAAAAATATGATTACAAAAAACACATCCAGTACGAAAGTAAGAAAATATGAAAATCTGTATATAAATAATCGAAGGAGTTGTCGAGACGGGAAAAATGATTGCGGCTTTGTCTGAGGGATGCTGCGAATAATATTATATTATATAAAAATTATATATTATATATTTCTACGTTTTTTACTGTGACATGTTATCATTGTTTATGGTATATTTATACCGTTGATATTAAATAAATAAATAACTTTATACAACGGTTTTTTTGTTCAATTGAAATGAAATCTTAAAATAAATCTATGTTTTCTGTCTATAATGAATACCTAACAATTTTTTTTGAAAGAGATAAATATTGTTTTTCCGGTTTAAGTATGGTACCTACCCCATTCACCTATCCACGTTTTAAAATTTGAAAAAACAGAGAAGATTTTTTGTTCGAGGAAACTGCGTAAAGATTGGATAAAATATTTTTTTTATTTTTATTTTCATTTTTATTTAAAAAAAAAAGTAATTCAAATTTTATTATTAAACTAACGCAGACCCTTGAAAAATCGCGAAATCTGACCGTACTTGTCAAGATTAATTCAAAGAAATTGAAATAATTTAACTAAAGAAATACACATTTCAAATGCAGAATTAAAATAATTTTCTGTTAAAATATTATATTACAAGTAGTAGGTAATTTATCGCTTGGCTTAGTTCGTGACACAATCAGTTCCGATTTTGAAAATGAGTCTTATATTCTTAACAGATCCGAGTTCACTAAACCAGAGTCACAATCACTTAGATAGACCCACAAACAAAATTAGTATGCTAGCTTTTATGCTTGTACGTCCACGATAACCATTAAAATGTACCGCTCACGTACAAATATATTTTAAGTACAGTGTAACTAAACTCTGTAATCAAATGCCGACATCATTGAAAAAACTCTACACAGAACACACCAATAATCTTTTTAAACATAATGTTTCGGTCTGGATAAAAACAAACGGTACAGAGTTTTTCATAAATATACAAATAATTCAAATATCACGTAGTTATAAATATGAACTGTATTGTGGATTTCTAAAAAAGTTTTATAGTATTTTTTAATATATTGTTACCATCAATTCACTCCAATGCTTTATCAAATCACCTCAGACCAGGTTTTTCTAGTGAGGTGTTCACGAAACACTATAATATATAATTCCTTTACAGCACACATTATCATTCTTACTTGTCACTACAAAATGAAACATGGTGCGAGTAATTTCGTGTTTTTATTGTGGGCTATAATCAATGTTTAACACAACTATCGGGGTAGCTGTGGTTAACAGTTAGTATTTTGAAGGGAAACACAGTGCGAATAATTTCGTGGTTTTATTGTGAACTATAATCAATGTTTAACACAACTATCGGGGTACCTGTGGTAAACAGTTAGTATTGGGAAGGGAAGGGAAACACAGTGCGAATAATTTCGTGGTTTTATTGTGGGCTATAATCAATGTTTAACACAACTATCGGGGTAGCTGTGGTTAACAGTTAGTATTGGGATTGGAAGCACAGTGCGAATAATTTCGTGGTTTTATTGTGGACTATAATCAATGTTTAACACAACTATCGGGGTAGCTGTGGTTAACAGTTAGTATTTTGAAGGGAAACACAGTGCGAATAATTTCGTGGTTTTATTGTGAACTATAATCAATGTTTAACACAACTATCGGGGTACCTGTGGTAAACAGTTAGTATTGGGAAGGGAAGGGAAACACAGTGCGAATAATTTCGTGGTTTTATTGTGGGCTATAATCAATGTTTAACACAACTATCGGGGTAGCTGTGGTTAACAGTTAGTATTGGGATTGGAAGCACAGTGCGAATAATTTCGTGGTTTTATTGTGGACTATAATCAATGTTTAACACAACTATCGGGGTAGCTGTGGTTAACAATTAGTATTGGGAAGGGATTCTGACTTACCTTGTTCTTTTCGATCGATTTTATGGTCTTGAGGGATAATGCTGGTTATCGCTGCACAGTTTCCGTTACGGACTCAAATTAATCGCACTGAAAGAACATGTTCACTGCACCGGATTTTTTTAACGGACTAGTCGAGTCATTGAGATAGGTACGTAGATACTCCACACTATCAGACAGCGACAGATTTGATAACCGGTAATAAATTTTTTTTATTTATTGAACTTATGTAATAATTGCATTAAATAGAAATACACAATACACATAAATAAATAAAAATAAAATTTTGCCCCGATAGTATTCGTGAGTTGAAAATAATGAGATACATTTTTTTTAAATTTCAGTTTCCTGAAAAAATTCAAAAATAATTTCAAATCCATTACGTCTCGCCCCTGTCTCGATGGTTTGGTTACTTGAGGCTCTTATCATGGATAATATGCCCTAGTCTCGGCTTTCGACTAGGGGTGAATTCAACCCTCGTTTGAATATACATTTTTTTACAGGGTGAGAACAGAGATGCGAATATAACACGCAAAGTTTTTTTTTAAGGATAAAAAAAATAATCGCTCTTATGGGAGTGGGTATTTTTTTGCCACAAACATAAACATTTTCTCTTAAATCTATATATTCAGGAAGAAATTCTCAGTGTTGCCATGGTGTATAACCACCATACCGAATTGAAAAGTTGCTTGAAATGGTTTTAGCCGTATTTGGTGATCAGACCTGATTAGCAATAGTAATCCAGTAACCTTGCCTGAAAAGGGGTTATTATATCGTAGTTCTGATATTTTGCCGAGTTGTTTATGATGTTAACCCAACGAATAATCCAAGTTTCAGACTTCAAGCGCCGAACAAAACATTGTCAAAAAACAAAAAAAAACAAAAAATTCAGAATTCTAACCTGTGAACTTAGATGAGAAGTAAAGAATAACGAAATTTTAAGTGGTGGATGGAGTTCATCTACTTTGCAAAGGTGTGTGGCCTCGAAGTTCATCATTTGGTTCGATAGCTGACAGGTATACCCAGTATATCACTGTTTATTACAACTGACAGGTATAAAATGAAAAAAATTGTAAATTTTGAAAAGCCCTGTTTTGGAAACTATTGAGTCTATGGAAGAGGTTCTAAGCTCAAATGAGAGCAAATTTAGTCTACTTTGAAAACGTTAATTCACTATTATGACCAAAAACAAGTCTTTCAGGAAGAAAATCTCCAAAAACTGAAGAAAGGTAGAAAAATTCGTTTTTTTTTAATTTTTGATAATGTTGTGTTCGGCAATATTGATAAAAAATGTTTCAAAAAGTAGGTTCCGTGGCTCGGTTTACGCACAAACAACAAAAAACACTCCCAAGTCGTTTATCAAGATGCCCAAAAACGTTGACAGTGTGTAGTTTGTGAAATGGTTTCTTTAAATCCTAGCAAATAAAATGTTCTTGATTACGTAAGACGGGGATTATACATATTGATGTATTATATTTAGATGAGACACACGGCAAAGTAAAAGGTTCCGCTTTTTTCACCTCCAATTTTCCAACTAAAACTACCGAATCCGGTCTAGGCGCATCGTTAATCGTGTTCTAATACTGGAACAAGTTTCGAAGAGATATTAGTACGCAGTAGCGCCTCTAATTGATTACACGTTGAAAATATAATTATAAAAAATAAGGGTTATTCAGCAAAGCTGTGTTAGTTCCTTGAAAGTTGTCGTTCCAATTTATGTTCAAGTTGAAGTTATAAATCATCGACAATGTGGATGTTCAAAACACTTTTTTTTTTTTTTTTTATGTGGCACCTCACGATAGCGCCTCTGTCTGTACAGTGTAAAGGCGGAGGAGCTATGCCGCCATTAGGATGGGCAGCCTTGTGAGGGCTGTAGAAAAAGATTTATTAATGTAAGTCTTAAAGAAGCCAGGATTATATGAAGTAGGAAAAACGAATTTTGAATTATCGAATATATTGATATAAGAAATAAATATGTTACATATTTTTTTATATTAAATATATTGAATTTTAAACAATCAAAAACTTAGTTAAAACCTTTCTAATATGTTTTAATGTATGAGCAAATACAGCAGTAAGGTCGTATGTGGTATATCTAATTTTGATAAAAAAATCGACTTTTGTAATTTATTAAAGTAAAAAAAAAAATTAAAAATAGAATATTAAACGTAAGAGAAAATAAAGGCGCACAATTCATGCTACTAAGAGGCGCTAGTGTAGCATGTTGTCATCGGAATGTATGGGAAACGTCAGAAGTAGGAGGTATTATTAATATTATAGGGTATTTGATTTCATTAATATTTCCACCAAGACGGGTAGAATACGATGTTTGTCTTACAAAAAGACTTTGTCCTCTCCTGTACAAACATTTAATTGAAATATTTTACTATTTGAGGGCCACGGGACAAAGGGACAGAAACAAATATCAAGCAGAATATCTGGCAGACAAACTGGCGTAGTACGAAATGATGCTTAATCGAAATGTATAATTAAATTTTGAAAATTCCTCTCCGAACTCTTGAATTAAGAGGAGTTGGTACTGTCGGCATAAGAAGTTAGATGTCCCGACAAACACACTCAAAGGTTAAGAAACTAACGAATTAACTAACAATAATGCAGTTTCCCATCTAGGATAATAATCTTTAAAAATTCGCCATAGTAGTAGAAAACGTATCCGTCACTACCAGTGTTAATTTGAATGAACATTGAAATTCATTTACGATATTCTGGCAAATTACTATGAACAATGAATTGAACTGATGTTATTATTATAGAACATATCTTTATGCGTTAAAATATTTTTAATTCAACTAGGAAATAATGATATATCACCTTAAATTAAGTAATCAATTACGGCAGAAATTCGATGAAACTCATAATCAGCAGATGTTAAAATATTTATCGTTTTTGTGGCGGGAATAAGGATTTCAACTGAGCGGAAAAAATAGACGCCACAGAAAAGATTATAAGCTATAAGAATACAAAAACATGGCTTTTATAAATAGCTAGTAAAAAAAATCACAAAGTTAGTGTTAATTTGAATTAACACTAGAAGGATTAAAACGTGTCAAGGCCGGACAAAACTACTTGATTCGCATGAACGTTGGACATGTGTTTCCGCTTATGTAACATATTATTTTTATTCAACTAGCTGAAGTTATAAAGTTTTTTGAAATCAGATGTACACTCTAATTTTCCTAGTATTTTCAACGTTAAGAGTGCCTAATTTCATAAAGAAGTATAAAAATTCTGTTTTAGGGGGTGGAACAAGGGGAATGGTAGTGTTTTTTGGAAATCTAACGTAGTCAGTGACATTCCTCCAGTTTTTAAAGTCATTTGTGCAACATTTCGTCAATCTAGGATTAAAACTGTAAATTTGTATAAAAATCAAAGCCACGCCGCCCTCCTGCCCGCCAAGTACCTCGTCTTCGTATATATAAATGTTTTTTTGCACACTTTTTCAGTTTTGGGTTTCTGTAGTCTTGGTGATTGATGTGAAACTAAAAGAGTTTGGTGCATAAAAATACCAAAAACCACAACAAAGATACCCATAATAAAGGTACTAAAATATAAGAATTATTTTAATGTTTTTTTAGTTGTGTTAGGTTTTAGGGTATCTTCAATTAACATTAAAACATTATTTCGCTGAGTTTTTGCAATGGAATAATCACATGATGATTTTAAATATCTACACTAAAAAAGGCCCGATGCGCAGTCGGAGGGGCCCTGCTTGCTCTGAGGTTATAATGGAAGAAGAAAGATTCTAGGAAGCGCATAGTATTTATTAAAAAAAACTAAATGGTTCTTACTTGTGAGCTTGACCAGAACTATTTATCATCAATGAAAAAATATTATTTAGTCAAGTTCAAAACCTTAAAAACTTAAAACTTACACCCATAGAGGGCAGCAGTAGCTAAATTTAACCTCTTCAAAAACGTTTTTTTGTATACAGAAGACGTCACCTCTTTGGAAAAGTGTTCCATTTCATAGAATTGTCTCCGTAAAACGGGAGTAAGAGACAAATTATTACCAAGGCAAGAAGTTTTGAGTTTGGCAAAATGAGGCGACTTGAAAAAGAGTAATTCGCGTAATTAGTGACTTTGCAACGTTTTAAAAACGCCAAGAATAATAATAAATGGGACGTAGACTTGTTTGAGACTTTACATTAAGTTGTGTTGTTAATAATTCTCAATTGAAATACAAAATGTTTCATCGAGATTAATTAAGATTAAAAAATATCTAAGGGTAAGTTTCTTTTTTATGGAATATTCAACAACAAGTTACCGAGAGAGAGATCGAATATTTTAGATGTGGTTAAAATCATCCATAATGGTAGATAGGTTCTCTCAATATCGTTATAATGGCTTCTGCTGTGTTTGGTAATCTAATCTGATTAGCTATGTATAGGTACTTTCCAATCTTCCTCTCCACCATCTGTTTTCCCTCCTCAATCTTAAGGTTAAACGCAACGCTCGTTGTATTCTACGTGTTCACAGATGGCGTTAATTAATTAATTTTGTTTAAATACGCTTTTGCAAGGTATTGCTTTACAATATTAAGACAAATCATTTGTTTGCGCCCGTATATACGCAATATGAATATGTTTCAATAGTTTTGTTCGTTTAAAGACTTAATTCTTTCGAGAAAGGCACACAAATACAATATTTTACAGACGATTCAATCCAATATTGTATTTGTATGCCGTTCTCGATAGAATTGAGTTTTTATATGGACAAAACTATTTATTCATATTCATATTGCCTATATGAGGGCGCAAACAAATAATTTGTCTTAATACTGTAAAGCAATACCTTGCAAAAGCGTATTTAAACAAAATTAATTAATTAACGCCATCTGTGAACACGTAGAATACAACGAGCGTTGCGTTTAACCTTAAGCACAACGCCATCGTTAAATTGGAGATGTCATAACCTTACTGGATCCGGTTTAATATCTTGTGAGATATTACAAAAAAAAGTTTAACCAACCTCCGAAAGGAGACGATTCTGTAAGAGAACGTCTATCTATATGTGTGGAAGAGACAACCGACTATTAATGATGGTGAATACGAGAATAAAAGCGTATTACTATTCTTCGTTTTTATTAACCTACCTTCTGAAAGAATAATCATTAAATACTCATCTGTAAGGCCGCGGATCACATGCAAATAAAAAAACTACTCGCGTGCTTGTGGGTTAGTATACACACGCTAGATACAGGCGTGCTAGCTACTGATATCTCTAGTTTGGTGCACCTATCTGGCTGAGATGGAGGTCCCGAAAGAAAAAAGAAACGAACCCCATTTTTATTTTTGTAAAGAGTAACATGTATTACACAAGCACTGGTATCTGAGATGGTGCATGATGGAGTTCCGAGTGTTTTCGTAGTCCCATTTTGAAAGGAAAAATATCAACTTGAAAGAAAAGCAATAGATCAACGCACCAATGTTTTCACTGTACTAGCATGCGAGTTACTAGCAACGACACGATACACATGCCAGTGGCTCGTTGAAGATCACTACTGGCTTGTTTTTGAGTGAGATAGTAGCATGTTTATCTGTGGCTTGAGAAATTTATTTGACGATTGATAGAAATATTCCTAAAATGAACAAGGAGTCAAAGATGTTTATAAAAAAAATAGCAAAGTATTGTGGCATTAAATATATACGCTGTTGAGGTAGGTGTAATTTAATTACTAGTATCACTAGTTTAGGATTAAATTTTCCATAAAATAGTTTCCAAGGAGCAATTCGTCATCTCGAAAGTTGGACAAGGTTCCAAAAATAGTTTGCAATTACTGCTCGAAATTAGACTGACCGAAAAAGAGCTTTCCTGTCGGATTTTGTCTGGACTTTTCCTTGCAGTACCCTTAGGATTTTCAACGTGCTTAAACAGGTGAGTTTAATCTGAATGAACGTTTTCATTAAAATGTTAATCTATTTCCTACTTTAACGCCTGTCTCGAGTCATGAAGTATCCTAGTGAGACAGGCTTGGTGAATTCTATTAAAAAATAAATTTACGTAGTACTTCCTACTAGTCATGGGTCGATCGTGATCGACCTGAATATGAACCATCAATGATCGATCGGGTCACATTTTCAAAATGATTCGATAATTTGATTACATTGCTTATTGAATACCCATGATGAATGTATAAATTTTGAAAACAGGGCGTCTCGAATCTCGTTTTGCGACAGAGAAATATCAATGTTAGATACCTGAATTCTGAAATTCGCCATTTTGGTTCCAGCTAGGAATCAAACTGATTAAATATTTTGACTAAAAAAATCTTTTTTTTCCCGAGGATGAGACTAGAGACCCCCAGTCTATATAACTTGTGCATCTATGGTCTACGTATGCACATCGGCATCGCATCGATCTATCTGTGGCATATTTTCTGTGACGTTTTAAATTGCCTTAATAAATATCCGGTACTTTTGATCGGCTCAATTTGCCTGAGGGCCGTGATCGAATCAGTTTGCTTTAATCGATCTACCGATCTACTTAGGACTATTTATATCCTTCCTCTTCTCTATCTTTTTAATTGGAGATACCACAATCCCATTGGCTCCGTGAAATAGGTAGTAAAATTGTGTTTTTTTCGAAGCTTAGTTTATAATAATAAAAGGATAGTTTATATATCGCCGTTTTTTGTGAAAAATCACACCAAGGGCGCTGTTTGTTACATTTTTTGCTGCCTGAGATTTTCAAATAGAGCATGCAAACACATTTTTTTTATCGTGCCATAGTTAAATAAACATCAAAAACACAATAAAGTCACTACAATATGTTGTACAAAATAAAAATAACCCACGCAAATATAAGGCAGTGTTTAACCTTATTCAGAATAATAAACATCAGCTCGGTAATGTTGATACTTAAATAAGTACATCACGTTTCCTCTTTATAATTTTTTAATCATAAAATACTTAACTTAGAATTATTTTTCAAAGCAATCGAAAGTTGTGAAATAATTCCAAACAATTTTTCATATACTTCTTAGGATTACGTATTCAGTATTTACCTGGTGGACTAACCCTGGTTGTACTCTTTGTAGTACAGTAGATGAATGATATTTATCATAATTATCATATGGCTCTTATGATAATTATGAAAAAAGTTCGAGTATTATTATTATTACCTAGTACCTATCTCCAATTTGTTCAATAAACCAAAACTACCTCAACCCAGGCTAGGACACTGAATCAAGTTGGCCTCTTATTTGTACGGGATTGTTCAGAGCTCCTGCAACCCATAAACCTACGCATAGAACCCGACAAAATACACTTTTCTACTGCTGCATTCATAAGTACAACTATATTGCTCATTTGCAGACACAACGGTTTCTCACTACGGAAAACCAGTAGTACCTAGGTTACATTGACAAATTTAAAGTTAATTTGATTAATTTTAAATTTTCCTCTTAAATTCTCTTGTTAAAGATTAACTGTATGATCAAAACCTCTGGGAGTTAACTTCTCAGGCTACTTTGTTCGGTTATAGGAACAAACAGCTATTACCCGTAAAGCCAAATTGTTCGCTGTTCTGCCTAAGTATGGTCTAATAGATATCGTTGTGTTTCTCTTACCGCCATAGCTAGAAATATGAATAGAAACAAAGAACACCAACCATTATTTATAAATATAGAAGTAAACAACATAATATTTTAAATGTTTTCCTATATGGGGAGGCGACGTTAATGTTAATATGTATTCCTAATAAAATAAGTATTTTTTTTCCATTTTCAGTCATTTTAGTTCATAGTTTGGACGATAAAACGTAAGGTGAGTCTTCTTTTAAATTTTTTTATGAATGTTTTTAATTTTATGAAACCCGACAATCTGATTTATTTTATCTAGCCTCGTGTAGAACAAACATTCGAAAAAATTCCCCAATTCCTCGTATATGTGCACAATATAATACAAAATTTTACAGCATTGACATTTTTGGTAATAACCTAAAGAAATATCGATATGAAGTAATGCGTACGATCGATTATTAATATGAGAGTATGGAATGTATCGGCAGCATCTCCTATCCTCTTCCTATTTTCCTCTTCTTCTCCCCTTCCTTTAAAACCAAATTAATTTTAAGATACTAAAACTTCATTTCTAATGAACTCTAACATAAGAAACTTCTGTGGCTTGACTTCAGTTAACTTGTATATTTATATCTATCATTGTATATTATATAAAAGCTGTTTGTTTCTTACAAAATTAATAAATTAAAATTAAAATTTCAATAAGTAAATATTTATTTCTTAAAACAAAATCTCATTTTATAACCTTTAAAAAACGGTATTCAGTTTTGTATTCAGAACTTGTTACAGTCAGAAATATTTAATTTATTTCAATTTTTTTGCCTAACGGAAATACACACTAATCTCCGACCTTCTGACAGCGTCTATAAGAAATAAAATGGTCAATATGTCGAAGCATAAAAAAAGAGAGAGTGGCTAATTCAATTACATGAGAATCATACATAAATCAGAGGCCGACTTGATACAGTGTCCTGGCCTGGGTTTAGGTTGTTTAAAATAAATATGGATAGTTTTATTTCTAGACCATTTTACGTCACAATATTTTTGTCCCATCTATAAATTGCGGTCATGCGGCAGAAATCGCAAAACACCGTTTCATCTCCGGGCCGGGGGCACGAACGTGCTAACTGGATCTACGTGGTTTTGTGAGGTGGCGACCGCCGAACGGGGCATTCGAAAATACACACAAAATCCATACAAATGTAGAAATTTAGTAAAATATTCACAAAATTACTGGGATGTTTTCCAGGAAGTTGCCATTTTACGTGAATTATGCCGATGTTTTGTAGCACCTGCAGAATTGTTTTGCTGGCGCTTATTTTCAGGAATTACGCAATTAAAATGTCACGTACTATTTTACCTCTGTCTACTATATCGCAAATAATGTTTAAAGCGGTTCCATGAATAACAGAATATGGAGTAAAGTGATCAAAAAAAGCCTTTTCTAACTGTTTTATTTTTGTCAAAGTTTTTTTCACACAAACAGGTTATTATTAATGTAGAGCGAATGAGCGAAGATAGGAGTGTAAAGAGGATATATGATGCAAATGTGAATGGTAGCAGAAGTCGGGGACGCCCGAGGAAGACATGGCACGATCAAGTGAATCAGATACTAGAGTCGGGCCATGTCAAGAGTCAGAATAATAGAAGAGTATGTATGAGACGATGTATGAATGTGAATGAGGCAAGGAGTGTGTGCCAAGACCGAGTTGTTTGGCGGTCCGTCCTCTCTGCCTACCCCTGCGGGGAAATGGCGTGATGGTTAGTTAGTTATATATACACCACAAAATAAAATATGACAGTAAAAAAAATCCATAAAGACGAATCTTGTGCGAGGGTATTATAGTACCTATTTGTATATAAAACCAATTAATAAAAAGAAATACAATTCCTGTAGAAAGATTAATATGACACAATGATTTTATATAATATGTATTACTTTAAATAAAGAGATAGAATATTTTAGATATAGATAAACAAAGTACAATATAAAATAAAAGGTTACTTATTAAGTGAAGTGAAATAGCCGCGAAAAAAAATTGCAAGCCGCGGCCCTGGTGTATTGGACAGACCTGAATTTGCCCTATCAAATGTCTAAAATAAAGTGGAAATCTCAACGACATAAGCGATGAAGTCGTGTAAAAACATATTCAGCGTGCGGCCCGGCATAATGGTCTGACCTATGGTCGACTTTGCCCTAGCAGGTCTAGAAAATCGATCTTTCCGTGGGGTTGATTTTAATTATTTCTGATATTACAAAAATCTCAAATGTTTCTAAAAAGAGATCCCTGAGGTAAATTCTAATTCATCGTCTAGAAAAATAAAATCTAGTGCTTACCTCTAATTTTACAGTTGAAAAACGTTTGATTAAATTTTAAAACCATTTAACATAAAATAATTTAATGTTAAGGTCCTGTTTTTATTACAAGTATTCACAGAGATGTCTTATGTAGGCTTTCAATTTGTTTAAGTGTTCAGATTTTGGCAAAATCATGTAGATGGAATGGGTAAGGAATTGAACAATCACTATGCAATACAGTTAACGTGCCTTTGAGCCAGCCTGGTTCGTGTTCACATTCGTGTTCCCTAAGCATGTGGCATGTCTCTGGCTAGAGCGGTTCAGGGAAAATATTAAGACGAGTATATATAAATTTAAGATATTGATCAGATTTACATCCATAATTTCAGTTTCTTGAAACAATTGGTTGGTGAGATAAGTATTAGTTATTTGTGGAACAGGACCTATATTTTTATGAATACCGCACAAGAATTCCGACTGCTCCCAACCGTCTAGAGCCAGTGAGACTATGGCATCCTCAATTGAGGTATGTTGTGAGGCTGAAGGTAGTAGAAAGAGTGATGAAATGGAGATGAAGAAGGTGGAAGAGTACCTGACTATTTATATCTGGTCCCTAAACATGGTTAAAGCCATTTCAAGCAATTTTTTAATTCTGAATGGTGGTCTTACACCAGGGGTAAGAGTAACATTAACATAACCACTATGTAACATCGCCCAATTATACTTTATATTATTTTTAATGAATGAATTGTAAAATAAAACAAATTCATCAAATAAAGTTTACTTGCGCACGATGGGATTCGAACCCGTGACATTCGGATTGCTAGTCGAGAGCCTTACCTCTCAATCACGAAGGTTATATTCTTTCAGCATTTTTTTGTGATTTTTTCCGGTTACCGTTTAGAGAATAGATTGTTAAAGACAACAAAAATACAATTAAAGTGTATTTACTGAATTCAAGCTATGATTTTTTGCTCTCTTTAAATAAAAAAAAATGTAGATTTTGAAGTATCACAAATATTTTTAAAACAAAGCCTCTTGAATCTTATTGTTTTGAGGCAAGCCAATATCTAGTTCCTAGTAATATTATATTAAACGCAAACAAATATTTTTACACCCACAGAAATATTATTTGAATTTAAAAAAAAATTGTTTATTATTTTATGAGCTAAATTGAAAAATTTACCAAATATTTCGAAATAAATTAACTGAAATCTTTTATTGCGGCTAATTAATTGTAATACTTTTTGCTTCTAAATTAAAGAAAAATTTTCTGATTCTTCTTTTATTTTTATTATGTAAATTAACATTTTTGCTAAAATTAATGTAGTTTTTCTAGGGACGAATTTGAGTAAGTTGAAACCAGTGGAAGGTTCTCGCCAAGACGTGTTTGTGCATTGAGCCTCCATATATAACAGAAAATAAGAAATACTTGTATTGAAATTGAACCACACTTTACAGTGTGCTATTCAAGTTCCGTGCTAAAAAATACACGGCTTTATGTAATAATGATCCTGGAAACAATGTTCCCTCTCAAAATCTTCCCGGCAAAAATGTTCCCTCTCAAAATGTTCCCATTATAAATGTTACCAGTAGAAATAACCCTTAATTACAAAATCTCTGTTAAGATGTGACGGTCAAAATATTCACAGTAATAATGTTCCTTGCCAAAATGTTCCTAACATAACCTAACCGAAGCTACCATTTTGATTAACTTATTTATTGTTATTATGTTATCTACTCGATTTGTATATTTCCATTGTACGTTTATTAACTAGGAACATTTTGGCAAGGAACATTTTGACCGAAGACATTTTCGTAAGGAACATTTAAACCACTCGAGTGATCGAGTCATTCCGAAATATGCCTCCAGAACTCGGAATTTTTAAGCATTCGTTTTGGGAATTTCCCGCCCTCATTAAAAAAACCATAAATAACTCAGAATTTTAATATAAAGACATGTAAACTGATTATAGTGCTATAAAGCCAATTAAATCACCTATATTTAGCCATTCATTCCATATTTTAAAGATATAATAAGGCATAAATCTGCATTTCTTTTTAAAATTGCCATACTTACAATTTATTTTTGTGAACATAGAACGTTTTTTATTTCTGTATATTGTTTATGGCCTATTTAAAAATCACATATAATAATGTATATTTCAAGATTTAACTTTTAATCGTAAACAGCAATTCAAAAAGTTTTGTATGGAGAAATTGTGAGAAATATTCAGTAAGAATAGTCTCGATTATTGTTTTATTTACTTCAATAAAACGTTTTATACAGACAGCCATTTACATGATATTGGATAATGTAAAATAATCGTGGCAGAAAATTCACATTCTGATTACATAAATTTTAAATAAAAACCACTTCACAAAAGTTAAAGGTTAGATGGGTCATTCAGTTACGAATGCACCGGTGTGTAAATATTTAATAAACATCGAATAAAACAAAAATTTGCATCATGTTGACAGCCCGCGTTCAAAGGAAAATTTCATGTCAGAAAGAAATAAAAATCTATGTATTCTAGAACCGTCCACTTCAAGCTATAAAAGGTGGAATATTTATATCTCTAAATAGTATAAAACAAAATCGCTATCCGCGTCTGTTTGTTTGTTTGCTTAGTTATTCTGAACTACGCAACGGATTTTGATACTATTTTAAATATCATTTAGAGAATTTCTTCCGAAAGGTTTATATTTAAAATACATTGCTAACGCTGGCTAAACCTAATGAAATTCATCAAAATAATATGACGGAATTGTATATCTTAAAAAAGCCTACAAAAAAGTTTATATTGGTATACGCCTATCTCCTAAGCATAACCCTAGTTTATGAATGAAATAGGAAAGCATTATATTAGCTTTCTACCAATGATAACTGTTATACGCGGGAATATTTGAAATAAATGTTAAATACAAAAGGTAAAGAAAAATGGAATATGATCATTTTTTTACTCCTATTAAGGCTTTTGCATACATATATAACAATATTTATGAAATTATAATGGTAAATATTGTAGGAAATTACTTTTTAAAACACTTGAACAATATTATATATAAATGAAAATATTGTCGAATTTGATCTACCCAGCATGTAGATTAAAAATATAAAAATAAAAAATCAAATAAAAAAAATTCTTTCAGCCGACAAAATACTGTTAATGTGTTAGTCAATTTAAATAGCTTTATCAAAATATTCCCCTACTTGATGAAAAAATCTTCAATAAGATATGCTTATATAATATTTAAATTGATATATCAACAACATCGGAGTATTTGTTTCCTAGCTGTTGAATCCGTCGCATAGGAGTGTAATATTGGGACGTTGATGTAGAATTGCTACAATAATATGGTAGGTACTGTCTTGTAACTGACCTGCTTGGAGTATGAAAAGAGATTACATATAATAAATCAAGGGTATAAAACATTGAATTAATGATTTTATACAAACAGGTTAAATTGGAAATGATTCTACGATCACATAATTTTATTAAATTTAATGAACAAATTACGTTATCGTAGTTTGGGCATTCTCTAAGAATGCCCATTTTTAAATTTACATATCTTCAAAAATTATTTTGGATTCTTTCAATCGCTTGTGAATGAACCCCATAATTAAATTTTTAATTTTGATGTGTGATCACTCAATAAGTTTTGCAAAACTAGGCAAAGTATTCCAACAATCACTGGAGCTGATTTACGTGGGGATATTTTTACTGAAACCAGCCACGAAACCGAGTGCCCGAGAGTGAGTCGTCGAACAAATAAACGAATCACGTACGTGCATTTCAAAATCACCGACTATGGGACTTTTTGTTGTAAAATAGTGCAAAAAAACAAACATGTGGCGCTTCAGCGGTAAACCGTGCGAATTTACAAACCTTAGCTGCACTGGTGCGCAGCAACCATGAGATTTTTGTTAGCAACAGTTTTGTCCGGAATAGTAATAGAATTTTGCAAGACAATATATTTTTCTGTGATTATTGTGTTTTATGTTGTTATTAAAATAAGTTAATAATAATGATATTAATATAATAATATTAATATTAATAATTATTAATATTAATAATAATATAATATTATTAATTTAGGCACAATCAAGTTTTAAAAATAATTCACCAAAATTTTGTAATTAAACATAACTTGATTGACTGCCGTAATAATATATAGTACCATATTATGAATACGAACCAAATTCATTTTTAGAAAACGAATTTTATAAAATATATTATGATAAAACTATACTAACAGACCGAGCGATTAGTCATAATAGACCCGATATAGTTTTTCATGACAAAATTAAAAAAAATAACTTATATCATTGATGTCGCTATTCCAAATTCCTGTAACATTCAAAAATCTGTTAATGAAAAAATAAGAAAATACACAGATTTAGGAAACGAAATAAAAAGAATTTGGCATTCTCAGACTATAAAAATATTACCATTCGTTATTTCGGCTACTGGCATTATACCTAGCTCTCTCATTAAAAATTTAGACGTATTAGATCTATCAAAAAATGTATATATAAAGATGCAAAAGTCGGTCATTTTGAATACATGTAGGATAAAGAAAGATTTTTTAAATATTTATGTTGAGGAATCAGTAGGATTTATAGGCCCTGTTAGAAGTTCTACCGAGAAGAACCCTCTGATATGAAAATATCTGGAGTCGGTGAATTATTTTCCCATTTGATCTGTGGTGAGTTGACGTGTTGTTCTTGTATTGTTTTGTATTTATTTTGCTTATATAATGCACTTGCATAGTAATAGACTTGATGATCATTTGTGGAAAAGTGAGTGGAAGGGTTTAGTTTTTCCTATGGGGAAGATTTAACCCGGACAAAAAAATCGGAAGCATAAAAATTATTAATATTAATAATAACCTGTTACTTTTATATTGAAAAAAAATTGAACACTTTCTTGTATAAATTGAGTTTTTTGATTTTAGAACAACTTTTTATACTTTCTCAACTGATTATAAACAACTTTCACTAAGCAATTATTAACTTGCCACACATGCCTCAATGAATAGCCATAGTTTATATTGTGACTCAGCCTTTACATCTGCTGCACTGACTTGATCCTGTACGTTTAGGTGCAGGAAAAAAATAATATGATACGAATGTGCCACCCCAGCCAGGAACACTCCTGTCCTGGTGAGACCGGTTTACCAGGGGGCGCTGATTTGTTATGACTTGAAACACGTGCTGTAAGGATAAGAAGGAGTTTGAAAATCGACTGCTATAAATGGTAACCGAATAAGCCAAATAAAATTATTAAATAAAGAATGGATTTTCTGTTTATCCTTAGAACACAGCTTGGTTGAACAATCTGGCTGCATTGTAAGTCTCCTTGTTTGTTAGCTTCACTACACAAATTTTGTTGGTTTAAAATAATACAACATTTGCAAATTGCGGTTAAACGATAAAAAACTGACTACATTTTTTGACGTGAAAAGGTAAGCATTATATAAAAACGTATGTTGAATAATTTTCAGTAATTTATCAGCAAGGAGAACCACTTAAAAGGAGTAACCACACAAGAGCGTTTAACAAGCATCTTCTGCGATGGGGATTCACCCACTTCCTCCCAAGGAAAAAGTACATAATATAATAAATAATTATGCAAGAGACCAGCAAGATTTTTTGTGATTTTTTATCACATTTTTAATCTCTAATTGAACTCCATTAATATAAGCCACGAACCGCTACTGAATTAATGAAACTAATAGCTCTTCAGTAGAGCATAAACAATGGTGAAAATTTACTATTGAAAACTATTCTTGTGATTGGATGTGAAAAGATATCCACATTTTAATACATTAAAAGTTAAAATTTTTGTGGTTCACGAAAATTTATGTAACACAATACATACTCGGGAAGTGAAAAATAATTTTTACATTAATCCCACAGAGGAGGTCCTGAGAACAATAATTTTCTTCAGGGTCTATGTTATCTTTGGGGATGTTGTGTGAAGGAAAAAAAGTATGAGGGATTGGTAGGGATCTAGGAATCAGTGTGTCCAGGAGTGACGGACGTATGATGTATCCCTAGAGCTGCGGTGCCTTAGAGCCTTTCCCGATCCTGATGCGATGCAGGTGGTGGGAGAGGCGCACCTCATTCGACGAATACACCTCAATGAAAAAATTGATTATGATGTTTTTATACTACCCATTTAAACAACTATTTAAATTCCCTTGGCATAATTTTGCAATGTAAATACTTAAATGATTTGAAATTTTTGTGGCGTATTATGCCGTGTTACGCTATCTGCTTCTTTAGTCAAAGTTTCGGACGCAGTAACGGCAACATCTTGATAGATACTGTAACGCAATTCATTTCATAAATGGATTTTAATATATGATCGAGTTATCAAAAATTAGTGTTATTGTTTCTATTTCACAAAAATTTAGAAAACCATGTCAAAAAAAGACACCAACCTTTAATCTTTTTATAATCTATTATTATATGTACCTATTTTGCATTACGGAGGAGGGTAGGGGTACCGTCACCTCGGTAACCATTCATTGGTTAACCAACACCTCTGCCATAGATCATCTCAATTGGTACGCTATATTTGGTGACTTAAAATGGGTACCAGGGTTCATGGGGTGAAGTTTTTCCAGATCTTGGTAGCAGATGCGTTTGTCCACTAGCTACGTGATGCCTCCAACCGGACTCTCTTGACCCAACACTTTCCACCGCAGTCTAAGAGAACGTCTGTCACTCCTTGACATACTAACCCTCCAGATTTCTACCTATGCCTCATACCCACACAGCGTCCCCAAGGATAACGTGGGCCCTGAGGGAAATTATTTCCTCCTGTGTCGAGATTAATTAAAAAATTACGAAAATTTATCCGGAGATAAAACTGGGCATATACTTTTACACGGGGGTGGATATGTGTCGCTCGGGTTGGTTGTCACACAGCTAATAACACTGTTATGTTAAGTATATAATTATAAGAGAGACGTGATTGATAAGAGAGTGACAGAGAGTTGACACAGACTGATGACGGGGAAACGAGGGGCGCTTAGGTGATTTTTCGTGCTTGAACAATTTTTTGACAGTTGTTGCGACATATGTCTTTTGACAAGTCTTTTTGTCTCAAGATTTTGAGATTGGTGATATAAAACTGATTCTAACAATGTTTAATTGAACATCACGGTAGTATGAAATACAATCTAATTCCATGACAAAACAAAACCGTGCAAAACAGAACACAACCGAACCATTTATTTTTTCCAATTCTTGTCTTGTACGTTTATTAATAATTTTGTTAAATACATTTTGGGAATGTTGTTTAAAATGACATTTGTACCTTTTCAATTTTTTGGGAATTTAGTGTAATCAAATAAAATAATAACAATTATAATATAACATCATATTTTGCTTAAATATATAGTTAAATTCACTAAGTCATTTATTTGAAAAAATATTTTGTGACATATGTATGTTAATAAAATAATAACATATTTTTTTCTTATTTTCAGCACAGACGCCGCCGTTTTAACAATAGTTAATAGTGTAACGGTCAGCTAAGTTGCCTTCCAATCAGTTGATCGATGTTAGATTCTCGGCCATGGCAGTGGAAAAAAAATAAATTTAAAAACACATTTCCTTATTAATCCAACACTTATGATTGATTTAAAATATAACTATTAACTTTATTTTTACTAACTAATACTTCCAGAATATTGAGGGTAGGTTAATATCACGCACAGAAATACTATTCATTTTCAAACTTACCAAGAAAGTAATTTGATGGCATTCGTGATTATTGGCACAAAGTTAGCTTAATTATGCAATTGAAATTTTTTGTGAAGTTTATTATTAAAAAAAAATTATATAATATAAAAAAAGTTTAATACCTGGCAAATTTTAATATTCTTTCCTAATGGGTCAGGACAGATTAATAGGGATTCATTCGGTATTTGAATGATACTAAATTATTGGTTACAGCTTTGTTTCGTAACCGGTCCCAAACACTTTCCAAACGTTCTCATTTTTGCCTCATCCTCAATTCATTCCGTCTCACTACATTACCAAATTGAGGATTAACGCTTTTCGATAAGCCACCCTCAAATTATCAGTATTTCTAAAAGCTACGCAGCCTGGCATTTTTTAATTCTTTTTTAAATTTACGCAAACTTTTGAACATTTTACAAAGTCGTTCGGCGTATGATTTTGACAGGTTATTTTCCTGACGTATGTGCGTACGAGGAAATTGTATTTTTCAAATTTTTTGGGAAAATTCATATAAATTTAATAAGGATAGCGGTATATTATCAGAAATTATCTCTGTTATGGTTTTATGTTTATGATTTTGTCTAAGATCTCTTCTGGCATGTAGCTCAAACATTTAAAAATCAATTTAATAATGTATAACCTCACTTGATATATTCTATGTATAATATGGAGCTCGTGGGATTGCACCACCCTCCCCGAGATCTAGAATAAACAAGAAAAAAAAAACAACTATTTATTTTTACTCAGGAGATATTTGCAATTTGTATTGATATTTCAGGCGACTAATTATTGCTTTAAATAATTTGTTATCCTTTGTGCTATGCATAAAACCTTGTCTTATAAACATTAGTTTATCTTTAAAAAACTATAACCAACTTTGTTTAATTGATGTGTTATTCGAAATGTTATTACCAAAATCGTGAAACAAAACAGTGATAAAGACATGAATTTTCATTCCATATAATGATTGACGAAGTCAAATATGTGTTCAATTAAAAATAACGAAATTTTATTAGTACCATTCATCAAAGAGTTTTGAGTTATTTTTCACAGGAAATTGACCTTTGATCGTCACTGCAAAACAATTTCCAATAAATTTCGTAAAACGTAACAAAAGGACTTTTCATAAAGTTGAGTCAATGAAATGACTATACTGCCCCTTTGTGAGATCACAGCTAGAATATGCCTCTCGTGAGTCATATCCCAATTATACTTTTAATTTACAGCTTTTGGAGAAAGTACAAACAAACTTTCTTAACTATGTATGCGAGTTGAGAAAACCTGTGATTGCTATCTGCTACAACACATTGACGTCTAATTTCAAACTACCGGTATTTTCTAATGATATTCTTGTAATTTTTAAATAACTGAATAACTTCACAAACTATCCTCAAATTTTAAGTGTTATAAATATTCGTATACCTGTTAAATCTACTCGACTCCACAATCTTTTCCACTATGACAACCACATCACTAACTAATCATACCACTCCCTGCCAATACATATTCAGACCTCTTCGATATATTTAAAACCTCTCCATCAAAGCAACAATGATTAATTGTGAATATACTTATACGTTTTTGTATTATGTTAGCAAAAGTCTTTGTTCTACTGGAATGTATTATATATGTTATTTCTGTATGATGTTGTAAATTAATAAAAGCCTTACGGGCGTTAAATAAATAAATTAATTCCTTACATTGACGGCAGAAGTGAAATTATTAATTTAATATTATTCAATGAAAAAAATAATATACTTGATGCCCCAGCTTTCTAAAAATATTAAACTCACCAAATGAAATATAATTTTAAATTCATTTATGAAAATGTCTCGTCCTCAAAAAATTATTACAAGCAATAATTAGTCGCCTAAAATATCCATTCAAATTGAAAATATCTCCTGAGTAAAAATAAATGCACAATAAAAATAAATATAAATTTGTTTTAGACCACTTTCATTTTAATTACTTTAATTTCAATCAACAATTACCTACTGCTTTTTATATTTTTTCACGTGTTATTTATTTTAACTCGGGAGATATTTTCAATTTGTATGGATATTTCGGGCGACTAATAATTGCTTACAAAAATTTGTTATCCATTGAGCTATGCGTAAAAAAACCTTGTCTTATAAACATTAGTTTATCATTAAAAATAATGTCTCATAGTACTTCGTTATGTGGTACCTACAAAATTCATTAAATCCCGTAAATAAAAATATTCCCCCTTAATGACTTTTCATTGAATTTATTCATTCTTTGTCACGTCATTATACAGTTCATTAGCACCATTCAGTTTCACGACTTTCACGTTCATTTCCACACGGTTCACTTGTTCACAGTGAAAAGTTCATTGTTTGGACTAAGGAGCACGTATTTATGAAAACAATACAGATTAATTGCAAGCCATATATTAAACGATGATACAGTTTGGTAAGGAAGCCCGCTTCTCTTAGAATAAGAGATGGAATCCTTGGGGAGACACTTCGTAGAAGTAGTGTTTTGCATTTAAAATACGCGCTTAGGGTCGATGGTAAAATCAATATGTATAAGTGGGTACCTAAAAGGTTTAATACCCTTAACCATTTACGTGACAGCGCGTGTGGAGACCATAGAACCGTTGAAGAACTTTAAATCGAGGCCCAGAGTTCATAGGTTCAAATTCAGGGGTAAGTAAGAAAATTATGTTCGTTTTTTTCAAGCTTTATTAAGCTCGTTTATAAACCTCTCAGCACAATGGAAGATACTAATTATTGCCCCGATGGGAGACCACTAAGGAGAATTGAACGGTTGCTTGAAATGGCTAAAACAATGTTTAGTTTTCGAGCTTAAGCAAAATTTACTCAACTTTAATGCGTCTCTTTCTTCAACAGCCACAACATTCATTAAAATTTGTGCAGTAATCAAATATCAACCAAAAGACCAACATGTGCTCATCAAATAATGCGCCTTTTTAGGAGAACAGTTATTTGTTGATGAAGAGCTTGCCAAAAATAAAACCAATTATGGTTTACCTCTTCGTTATTTAATGCTATTTATTATTAACAACTTTATATTTATTACTAGCTGTATCCCGCACACGCGTTGCTGTGGCTCAGTCTGTCTGTGCAGATAGATAAAAAATAGCGAGTGTTGCTTTTATGTCCAGCAGATGGCGCTGTTTAAAAAACACGTTTTACCTGTCACATGTGATATCTGTATAATATAGGTATATAAAAACACACACGTATTCGAATGCAACGTTGAGTCAAAATTTTAAGGCAATTGGTGAAGAACTTTCAAAACTTTTAACATTTACATTTTTATTTATATAGATGTATAATATTATAACATTTAACTTTAACGATTACGAATTATAACTCACGTATCTACTATTAAATTTGTTTCACTTATTGTGGTTCTTACAATCAATTTATAATGTTATAACATTTTACTTTACCGATTACTAATTATAACTCACGTATCTACTATTACATTTGTCTCACTTAATGTGGTTCTTACAACCTATGTTTAATGTTAGAACATTTTACTTTGCCGGTTACTAATTATAATTCACGTATCTACTATTATATTTGTCTCGTTTAATGTGGTTTTTACAATATATGTTTAATGTTAGAACATTTTACTTTAGATATTACTAATTATAACTCACGTATCTATTGTGAGATTTGTCTTGTTTAGTGTGGTTCTTACAATCTGTTTTGATTTTTATTTATTTGGTATAGATTTTATGGTTTCCGACAACTCATTATCATATTTCATACCCTTGTACAATAAACTCTTTTGCGGATTGGCTTCGTCATTTTTTGGTAGTATTATTTCATACACGTTCTTGTGTTATATCTGTGAATGTGCTTGTTGAATAAAATTTTATATGAAAAGTATTTTGGTAACATGTTGTTTATTATTTTATGTATAAATATCATCGCGTTCAGGGTCAGCATCTGTTTCATTGTTGGCCACAGAGTAGGATATCTGCTGTTGGTCATTTTAGCTTGCATTTTAGAAAATATTTTTAGATTACGTAAAATATTTAAGACAAGATACGTATTTCCTCAATAAAAAGATGAAATTTATTTTAGTTGAATATTGTGGAAGGATTATACTCTTTTAAGAGAATATTTCTCTTTCTTAAGGAGTTCGGGTGTTGAAAACTGATCGTGTAATCACCTGGAAAGGATTTAAAACAAATTTCAGCAGACCGGTCAAGCAGGTATCTTTTATCTTTTCAATTCCAAAGTAACCTTTGCAGAGCTGAAGAATAGAGGTAATCACGTGTCAGTCGTTTCTGTCCAATGAGGCTCTATGGCCAATTTCTAAAGTGTAAGGTAAGCATGAATATAGTATTGGTGAAAGATTTATAGAGGATTTGTACTGCAGACTAAACTGATAATATTTCAAAGAAAAATATTCCAGTCTCATTAAAGCAAGTCTAGCCAGTTCTTAAAATAAAAATCAGGACTCCCATCATCATTATGGTAAGCTCTAAAAAATCCAGAGCTCGCAAGGAATGGCTTCAGTTTCATACCCTAGTAAAAAGTTTCATCGAACAAATCTTACGAGGTGTAAAAACAGCAATACTCTTGGTTCTGAAATATCGCTGACATTAAAAAACGAGTCACTGCTCGTTAATGATAAATAATCAATTGTTTTACTGTAGACAGTAATTTAGAAGCAAGAGTCTTTACGGTTAGTATAAGTTTTACTAGCAGTTATGTGAATTTTCTCTTTTTGAATACCTACATCAATTAATTTTTATTTTAAAGTCATAAGTTTTTATAAGTAAGTACATAAATACCAACCTGCCTCTTAAACGTCAGGGTATCCTTAAGGGTATGTTTAAAAACATTTCTCCGAATATAACTGGCAATTTTAATAAATATGTTAACACATTAAATGATAAGAGAATTACAAAATAGCACGATAAAACGGTTCAATTTACAAAAGCATAATTTTGCAAAAAATAGATATTGTAAGTTATGACGAAAATAAAATCAGAAAAGGTATTTTTTTTGGAAAATGACATTTTGTAAATTATACTATCTTATTAGATAATGTGTCCATACAAATTATTATGAAAGTAGTAAATTATTTACAATAAGTATTTCCCCCAGAATATCTGCTCATGTACAGAGAAATGATTTATTTGATGGTGCCTATCGGCTAATGTGGCGCACGAAAAAACGGCCGCCATCTTTAACCGAAACCGGAACGTAAAAAACAAATGACAAAAAAAATCAAAAGAGTAGTCTAAGGTAAAATAGGACGTACGCTCCGTCGATAAAATAGGACTTACGCTCCGTCAATAAAATCGGACTTACTCTCCGTCAAAATCGGACATACGCTCCGTCAATTAAATCGGTCTTACGCTCGGTTAATAAAATAAGACTTACTCTACGTCAATAAAATAAGACTTATGCTCCGTCAATAAAATAGGACTTACGTTCCGTCAATTCAAATCTGAGAAAATTCAAAAATTTGTACTCTTTTTTTGTACGTTTGGAATAGTAAAGAAAGTATGTTTGTTAAATTCAGTCCCAAAAAATGTTTCCATGGCCGTCATGTCCAATGGGATTGATCATATTAAACGTAACAATAAATAAATCGTTCACTCATTTTGTTGACTAAAGCAGATCAAATTTTAGAAAATTTTCAGTCATGTTGACGTTTTTCTTTTGGTTTGACAATCTTAGTGTTAATCACACGTGAGACAAGTTTTAACACGTACAAAAGACGCACGTGTTACCCATAGTAAAAACCTTCATTTCAATGGAAGAAACCTCTTTATAGGCGTAATTTGGTTCCGAAAGGAAACGTTTTATTTCAGAGAAGATTACATGGAAATATTTCGAGTTGTGACCAGCACACCGTTTTCACCGTATTTTCAAATGGGGTTGAATTTACATATGAAATATTGTTGGTCTACATTACTTACACACAGAAGACTCTTGTAAAAATATTCCCGTTAAAGGCCTATTTTTTCTTTGAAGATGCTGTGTGGAGGGTATTTTTAAGGAAGGGAAGGAGAGAAAGTTTTGGGAAGAAATATGGTAAAACGGATGGATAGGAATCTAAGGGTCAGTATGTCACTGTGGTGCAAGGCGATGGGTCGAGAGAGTCCGTCTGGAGTGGTCAACGATTCTCCCTAAAACCAGCATCTTTTGATCATGCAGCTAGTTGGACTGATTCATCCGCCGCCAAGTCCTGGACAAACCTCACCTTGTGAACAGGCAAACTTCGTTAAGCCACCAAACGTAGAGAACCTTTTGCGGGGACTTATGACAGATATGTTAGTTATGCAATTAGTATCCAAACCCGCCTTCTAAATTATTTATGAAACAACAAATATTTTTTATTTTTAAATCTGCCATTCAGATAGTTTTATTCATCAATTTTTCAAAGTCTCTACAAAACAGTTGGGTTGGAAGATATGCATTTGCAAATACTTGTCGGATAGAAAAACTCAATATCAAATCCTCCAATTGTCCTACATACCCGATGTAACAATCCCAAAATGTCATCATGACCGGTTTAATTGTTGCAAGATGTCAATAATGTGACTGGAACTGTGCGGAGCTCAGTGCATAAATAAACCACTCACTAGATCGATATCTTCTGCTTTTTGTATGAGAAAAATTAGTTCTCAAAACATAGATATGCCAATATATAGACAGTACAATTCTCATTTAGATCCTACTTATTTTACTATACTCCAATGAAAAACTCTGGAAGTTTATTCCATAGATAAAGTTATATGGTTATTTTTGGTGGATATAGTAATTACATAGACAAATTTTAATTGAGTTATACCTCCCTGGCTCAGTGTAAATAATACCTCAGACAGGGAGGATTAACGAATAAGATAACCACAACCACTGAATAAAATATTGTGAATTAACAATCCATATTTCGAGTGCATTCAGATTTTGGCAGACTGTTCCCCCAACTGCCACAGGTGAGATCCTTTTAACCTATTCCCCAATTTGGGCTTTCCTTATGTTCCAGAAGCCCAGGTTTAAACATTGATGAATACTATCTAACAAGTTTAGCGGATGCATTGAAAGCTAATTGTCCTATATAACATAGTTCTGGGAATGGTACTTCGGGTGTGTTACGTAGGGCTTATTCCAGCAGCACCTAACACTGACCAATACATTTGAGTCGCAGATTCGGGACACCAAGTAATATATGACAGAGATTACAGATGTAGAACACTTGAAGGTGCAGAAAAGCAGAAAGGGGAAAATATACATAAACAAGTACATATGTATGTATTGGCAATAAAAATAGTAATAATAAGTTACTACACAAACTGTGTATATTAATGGTTGCACCTTCCTGAATTGACCTGTGACGTGAAGATTAACATCTAATTTAATATAATATGTACTAGCTGACGTGCACCCGGCGTTACTCGACTTTTTTCTACTTTTTATAAGTGTAATAATCATGTATTTTATATAAAAACCTTCCGGAAAAAATTATCTAAATGATTGTGAAAATTTCATCAAAATTCGTGGGGTACTTTAAAAGAACTAAGCTCACAACTAACAGTCAAACGCGTAAAACAACTTTATTGTAGTATAATAGAAATTATTTTCATTGTATTTTTACCTTCATATCATTTTATTTTTATTTTTCACAATAAGAGGAAGTTCATTCATAAATATCTGATTTCGAAAAACTCTGCATAAAACCCGGAAAAGCTAGGACGTTACATAGCTGAATATTCCACACAATAAAATCCCTCCACAACAAACACTTTATTGTTTATTATTTTATAAGGTGATAACAAGCAAGATTTGGGCCATCAAAACGAATTTAGAATTCAACTCGGAGACAGGAAATTTATTTTCTCGACAGTCTAATAGGACACCCAATAAAAGTGATATTGAAGGAGGCCCCAAAGGAGTTGAAAACTATTTTGGTGGATAGATTGAAGAATGAAAAAAATATCGAGAGAAAATTATTTATGGACACTGGGGAGTAGTTTTGAGTCTTAGAACCAACCCTTTTTATTAAGTCTGGTTCAATTTACTTTTACGTTAAATTTTATATTTTGTTTGTAGGAGAAGTCAATAACCTACGTACGTTTTGTTTTATCTGTGTAATAAAATATATCTAGTGTTTATCTCACTAGGTCAGTGTTTCTCAAAGTAGTGGTCGCAGTCCCCTGTAAATTCACAAAACATCGTGGTTTATTTTGTTTTACACTAAGGTGAAATATATCATAGTTTTTATTAGCTGCTTTTTTTGTAAAGCTAAAGAAAATTAGTACACTAGACAACCAGACAAAGGAGAAAATACTAGCTTCCTTGGAGCGTGCGAGGTGGCGTGACCGTCCCACTTTCAGGGATTCGACAATAGAATAATCTGAAAGGATACAGGCAACCCGCATTGTTATATCACCTTTCGGTCCTCGAAAATAAAATCTGCTTGCGAATTTCCAGTATTTTTTACAATGGCGTGCAAACTGCACATCGTTTGACCAGTCAGTCAGTCTAGCTGATTTGGCATCGCGTTTGGGTTTCCGTTTACAAATGTATTATAATTTAGCCACCTCACTTAATTTTATCCAACATTCAGATCCTGCGCAGAAAAGTCAGCAAGCCTCTGTCTTACTTTAAAAAACTTCGCTGCAAGCCTCTGTCTTACTTTAGGCAACTTCGCTGCAAGCCTCTGTCTTACTTTAGCAAACTTCGATGCAAGCCTCTGTCTTACTTTAGAAAACTTCGCTGCAAGCCTCTGTCTTACTTTAGAAAATTTTCTGCATATGGTCTGGTTATTTCAAAGCGCTTTTTGGCGGTTTTAAAGTTTCCTTCGATTATTACATTGTTTAAATTTGAATAAAGTTCATTTAGGTAGGGAGTTTCCAAATTAATAATTTCTGTACCTCAAAAGATTTATGCATTATTATAACTTTTATGTTATATTAATTGAACTCGGCTTAGGAGTGAGGTAGGAGTAGGAGTGTAGGAACATACCTAGGAGTGGTGAGCGAAGTATATTTTTCTGTCCGTTTATTTTGTATATAATTACACAGCAGAACTCTATAACTTTATAAATAAACAGTTTTTTTTTGTAAATTTAATATTGATATTATTTAATAAATTAAAGAAAAAAAGACATTTTTTAAATTTAATCTAACTCATCTTAAGCTTTCTTATTGGCCTGAATAAAAAATGGAGAGAGTATAAACAGTTTTTTTTTTATATATTCCTGGCCCACACGTATGTTACCTAACGCAAGTTATTTAACTTTACTTATTAAATTCGGGTGTTGTGATTGGACAATTTCATCGCTTATTATGTCCAAGTTCCGCTGGGAGGCAATTTACCTACATAACAGTGAGAGGCGTGTACAGTATTGCAACTGAAGAGATATACGAATAGAAGTCAGACTCTGTGGAGAGTGAGGTTAATTTTCCCCTACTGTTCGAGGTAAATTAATAAAAAAAATCACATATACTTAATCAGTTATCATTTTTATTGGCAAGTCTGAAATTTAAGATCTAAAAAGTCTCATGTTAATTTAAGGTGTCTGACGTCTGCGTGTTCTAAGTAAAGCTCTAAATTTCATTAAACTTTGGTTGAAAATGATCGAACTCTTTTGAATAGATAATCAATATGATAAAAATTGAACTCTCAAGAGTCAAAGAACTGGGAGGTCTTTTGTCAAGTCCGACTAGAGTACAGAAGTCAGTGCTATTACTAAGTAAAACTCACTCTTTAAAATAATTTTATCTAATCTAATCACTCTGTTTTTTAATATGTTTGCGATAAAAAAAACACTCAAATCAGCAGCAACAACCAGTACCAAAAAATCGTTGCCTTAAGCAAACTGTCGTTGTTTGATGGCACTAAATTAATCAAGTGATGCTTCAAAATCTGTCACGCGCCCAGGCCTGTACTTTAATCTGCCTTGGTCTTACTTAAAATTATGTCATCCTCATAAAAAAATGGCAAGTTCCGAACTATTGAGCCTAAGGAATCACTAAATATTGCGTCGGTGAAGGTAGTCGAGAGGGGAAATAGATCAGGAAGAGGAAAGTAAATAAGTATTTGGATATTCAGATCTGGTCACAAAACACGTAATGGTGATCTTAAAAAAGAATATCTTTCAATCAGAGGGTCGATCACGCTCAAATTGATAACTTAACAAAATAATATAGGATGGATATGCTAAAATTTTGAGGATTTTCACGGTTGCGTTGTCGATACAATGGCAATACTGGAAGATCTGTCAATAGATTTACTTTCCTAAACAACAAACGACTACGTACACATTACAAAGAACTAGAAAATTGACAATACTAACATTCGTATACATTGGCAGTCAGCATTTGCATTTTTTCAATTCTAAGAATTTCGTTAGTTCACCTCCATTCATTGATAAGCCAGTAATTTTGGATAACGAAGGACATTAATCAAACAGTTGATGTATATTATATTGACAGTTAACTGATAACTGTGTAATTAACTGTGCTCGTCAATATTGCTTACTGACAATGGATGACGGATTTAGTCAATATTAAATTGACATGGGGTTTTATCGATCGACCGTGCTAAATACCTCGATTTCACTTCTATTCTATTTCAGTTCAGTGGTAGTAGGCGTGCATAGTACATTAGTACATTACGTTCCCCACACTGGGTCCAAATTGCTGACAAATCGAGTAAAATCACATGAAATAGCGTTAGATTGCGTAAAACGGTGATATTGCCTGTTTTCGAGCTTAAAGCACCCCTAGTAAAGTTTGTTTGTGACTGCCGCGGGTAGGTAAATGACCTCATTAATTGCGTGATGGATTTTTTTATGGGTAGTTTGCTCCCCTGATTGGACAATTTTCAAACAGAATGTGTGCTTTAAGGCGGTGTTAAGTTGACTTAATTTTCTGGTGTAAACTAAACCCAACCTAACTTTACGTAACTCGATAAGTTTATAGATATTTAAATTTTTTTTTTCACCTTTCTCTACTTTTCGTCTTAACTGCTTCATTAAGTTCACTTCACGTAGTATTATTTTCTTTTCCTTTCAATGCATTGTTACTACTTTTACTTTCTACTGTGTATTATTGCTACTAACTTATAAATATACAATAAAACTGTACCTTAAACATGTAAATACCTCAGCACAGGTTGTCATAGTGAGGTGTTTAAAAAACATTAACATTTAGCCATTCAAATATTGTTACTTATTATTATGTATTTAGGAAGCATGTTTACGAGAGATGGGAAGGCTGAATATTGAAAGAAGGGTAAATGCAGGTTACTCCATTAATGAAGGACTGAACGCAGTTGACGCTAACAAAAAAATGTCCCTGATGTATAGAAGTGAGGCATGCAACTGGCAAAGAAAGGATGAAAGTAGATTGAATGCTGTTGAAATGCGTTTGTGTGGTAAAACCATATGTGATCGTGTGAGGAATGTGGAGATCCGCAAAGAGTGCAAGGCTGATGTAAGCATAGTGAGTAAGATCAAGAAAGGGACGCTTAGATGGTTTAGGTATGTAAAGTGAATGAGCGAAGAAAGAATTGTAAGGAGAATATACGATGCAAATGTGAACACTAGCAGAAGTCGGGAACGCCCGAGGAAGACATGGCACGACCAAGTGAATCAGATACTTGAGTCGGGCCATGTCAAGAGTCAGAACAATAGAAGAGTATGTATGAATGTGAATGAGGCAAGGAGTGTGTGCCAAGACCGATTTGTTTGGAGGTCCGTCCTCTCTGTCTACCCCTGAGGGGAAACGGAGTGATGGTTAGTTAGTTAGTAAGTTAGCTACCAACTTTCATATTTGAAACACGTTTTGTGTTACTTGCATTTTTTTTAAATCGATTTATCTGTGTGTTTGAGTATAGAAAGAAGGACAAATAAAATATTGGAAAAAATACGTACAAAATCATTTACTCACGAGAAATGACTTACCTGATACATATGCGGAATTAATTATACACAAAACAAATAATTTCCACTTATTTTTGTTATTTGTTTTTGGGGTGTTATGCCGTGTTTCGCTAACTCCTTCTTTAACCAACGTTTTGGAGAGCATTGCAGTGTCCATCATCAGGGCAGATGTGTTATTTTGTTTCTAAATAACACATCTGCCCTGATGATGGACACTGCAATGCTGTCCGAAACGTTGGCTAAAGAAGGAGTTAGCAAACCACGGCATAACACCCCAAAAACAAATAACAAAAATACTTTTGGCCGTGAAAATCTTAAATCATAAATTTCCACTTATGTGTTATATTTGATAAGAAATGTTCTGTTTATATCTCCAAGAAATAAAAGATTGTCATTTAAATTTTTGGCTTCCAGCTTTTGCGAAATTGCCTTATATCTACGCAAGACCGTTTATAGTAGACACAATTTAAAATAAAATAAAAGCTTGTATTTCAACTCTTTTCTACACGACATAAAAAAATCATTTCTGTAAGATTGCTGAACAAACTGACGGGTATTAGACATTTATTGGACTGGCATATTGCGTGAGAAAAACCGAAAAAAACTTCAGTTTTATATTTATTCTCATATCATTTGAAATAAAGGAATATAACACCAGGAATGTTTGTTATTAGAAGTTTTCTTGGAGTAAGGCAATCGATTTTTTTTTGTTTGGTTTTGTATTTACACAGTGAAACAGAATGTAGTTTCATTGGCACTATTGAAAGCATAACAGTTTATTCAAAATAATGTTTTCTTTAATATTTAAATATTCATTGATTTTTGTTTAGATTCAGAAGGTTATTAGAGTGCAGTGTTGCAATACCTAATAAAAATTAATTTGCAGAATATTTTTGTAAATATTTTTTAAAAGTTCACTTTATATTTCCCATTGAGATTAATAATAACATTTTTACGACTTTCCAATCAATACAGTTTCCACTCGATTAGCGGTATTTTAAGTCCTACCTAATACCTAAATAATATAATAAAATTAAATAATTTTATTTACGTACCTTCAAATTAAGATCACTGCAACAGCCCGTGATCCCATTTCTCAATACATCTGAACACGTTTTCGAAACCTGTAAAACAAATAAAAGTGATTAAAACTTATTACATTACCAAATAAAAAAATTAGGAATTAACAATCGACAACCGATTTTCATAGCATATTTGTAAAGCAATACATTTATACACATAAACATCCAATAATATATGCATACATGTAAAGCAATACATGGATACATATATACATCCAATAATATATGTATTATTTTAAATTGTAAAACAATACATGAATACTTTTTTGTTATTTGTTTTAGGGGTGTTATGCCGTGTTGCGCTAACTCCTTCTTTAGCCAACGTTTTGGACAACGTTACAGTGTATATCATCAGGGTAGATGTGTCACATCCGCCCGGATGATGCACAAGATAAAGAAGGAGTTAGCTCAACACGGCATAAAACCCCAAAAACAAATAACAAAAATACTTTTGGCCGTGAAAATCTTAACACTAGAAAGACCGAAGCGGTCATTTTGACCGTTTCTCGATGTAATATGACGATATTTTGTTTAATATTTATGGTAATGATCTGATTTTTTTTTACTTTTCATGATTTATGATTTAACGACCAGGGTGAAAAAAATCATGTACGTACCTTATTTATTTATTGAAATATAATGATTTATACCTACAAAGACCGCCGCGGTCAATGTGACCGTTAGGGCCATTTTAAGCTGAGTTTGTGTAGGATCTTCTTTATCCAAGTTTAAATATACCCATTCCAACTTATACATGTTACTTCTAATTTCCCGTTTTATTTCTTTCGGTATAATTCTTACTAGATCTGCACTGTGGGTGCAAGTTGTTAGTATTATACCGCATATTCTGTGCGTAAGTATTTCAAGTCATCATAAATTTCGTTTTATTTTTGTAGATTGTGTTCTAATTATTTTTGTTATAGTTTTACTGAAACTTTGGAACATAATATCATATCGATATAAGAGCTCGTAGAAATCTTACCGAGTCGGATATAATGGAAGAACTAGAAAGACTTCAAAACATTGCAGAGGATCAGTCAGATGAAGAATGTTGTGCCAGTGAAATTTATGACACCGTTTTTGTTTTGGAGCCCAATATTTCTTCATCAGAAGCTACAGAATTAGATGAAGATCTTCAGATGACATCGACATCTTTTCCTAGAAATCCGATTTCAAATCTTCGTGGTCGAGGGGTTAGAACAAGAGGCAGCCGTGGAAGAGATGTACACAACTTGGAGGATGTTTTTCTGCAAGAGTAACAGAATTTCCGGAAATTGGAGATATTCAGTTTTGAGATTTCAATTCATTACCAGAATATGTAATAATAATGAAACTATTACAACCGTATCTCAAAAAGGGACGAAACATCACAACTGACAATTTTTTAACTTCGATGAAGCTGGCAGAGAAATTACGAGCTGAACAAATTATTATCGGAACGATGAAAAGGGCCAGGAGAGAAATACCAGCAGTTTGCAAAATCATTTGTACTCCACGTTATGAATCATTTATTTTGAAAGCTAACAAAGGTACTATACTAACTGTTTATCAAGGAAAACCGTAGAAAAATGTTATGATATTGAGTACAGTACATCCAGATGTTCAATTTGTCGACGTAACAAAGAAAATTCCCGAAACGATTGAATTTTACAATTCTACAAAATATGGTTTCGATATAATCGACCAAATGCATCGAAAAAATTCCGTAAGAGCTGGAAGTAGAAGGTGGCCTGTGCACGTTTTCTACAACATACTTGATCTAGCCGCTATAAATGCATGGATAATTTATAGAAAGGTAGCAAAAAAATTATTATCTCGTCACAATTTTACTATACCTACTGCTTGTAGAGAACTAAGGTCAGCATATACAAATACCAGAGCTGGTCCATTTGTGTTTGCTCCTGAAGAATTGACAGAAAAGGGAACCGGAAAATAAAACTTCTAAAAGACGACAGTGCCAAATTAATAAAAAATGTAAACAAAATAAAACATCTGACACATGTGATAATTGTAAGAAATCTGTTTGCGGAAAGTGCCTCGGAAATTATAAAAAAACAACAGTTTGTACTAAATGTGCACCTAATTGATTAAAGTAAATCATTTCTATACATAATTATTGTTTTACTTTTTTAATATATGCCAAATATTACACAATCACAATAATAATAAACTCGCATGTTATCAGCGGTCAAAATGACCGTTGTGGTCTTTATAGGTATGGAGCAGTACCCGGTCTTTCTAGTGTTAAATCATATAAATATGTATGCATATGTATATCCAATAATATATGTATTGTTTTACATATATACATCGATCTAAAACAATACATATATACATTAATTAATATTTACAATAGTTTGGTTACAAAACATACATTCAACCAATAATATATGTAGATATTGTTTTAAATACATCCAGAATCGTTTGTCGATTTTCATAGTAAATTTGGATGTATAAATGTATTGTTTTTAATTTTAACTTGTATAATTCCATTTAAATGTAAATTTTATACTGTTATTTATTTAATAATGTTGTTAATGTTAATGTTAATGTTTTTATTGTCGTTATTAGTAAATATTTCGTTGAATTGGTATCGTTATTTAAACTTATGTCCGTGCTTGATGATTTGCCAGACTATTGGGAGATTAATCATTATGCAGACTTAAAAATATCTGTTTTGTTTTAAATGTCGTTTTTTAATACAAAATTTTCGACAGCTTTCTCGGTCGAGGGGTAAGGCTATTGACTAGCAAGCCAAACATCGCGGGTTCAAATCTAGTCAATTTATTATATTCGAATCTAATAAATAATATGTAGTATACTTGCGGCACGTTCCAGAGTGAAAGATACTCTCAGCATTACCCTGGTGTAAGACCACCAATCAGAATTGAAACGTTGCTTGAAATGGCTTTAGCTGTGTTTGGTGACCAGATCTGAAAGGCCAGGTACTCCCCACTACCTTCTGCCTCACAACATACCCTAATCTGGGATGCCATAGTCTCACAGGATCCAAAACGGTGGGGAGCAGTTGGACCTCTTGTTGGGAATAACAAATGGAACAAAACGTTTTGGTTTCATTTCTCGTAAAAATATAATCTACACCTAGATTCCTAAATATTGCACAAGGATGGCGGAAGAAGCTTAAAAATGCTGGTTTTCATTTACGAGATTTATAATATAAAATGCAGATATTGTATTTACGACAAAGTGCTTTGGTATGAACGTTATGAAATATTAATAGCTTTGTCAGCTCCGTGCATTTTTCACTTTAGAATTGTGGATATTTATCATCCTAGTAAACACGTTATTATTAATTACCCAGAATGTGATTTATGATCTCCGTGCAGAGATACAAGATTCTTGGCTCTGGACTCTGAGATCCCGAGTTCAGATTCCAGATTGGACAAACAAAATAAAAAAGTTTATACTTTTTGTGGGTTAATAAAACAATGTTTTTAATTTAGCGGGCGGGTATGGGTACCGCCATATTTATGAGATGATCACCACCTCTGCCTTAGGTTACCTCAAGTGGGTCGGTACTTTTGGTAACTTAGGAGGGGTGCCCGAGTTCATAGGGTGAGGTCTGTATATTGGATGGGACCCACCCTTTCCCAACGGCCCTTAGCCGCCCACGTAAGGACTCTAATTTTTTTGTAAAAAAAGTGTCATTTATTTTTAAAACGATTCTAGACCCTATAGTGTCCTTGCATGCATGATTGCAATTTCGAAATGATGTATGCTTACTTACATTCATAGTAACACAATAAGGACACATCAGAGACGTGTTCGCCTGATGGTTAAGCATAAGTGAAATAATAAAGAAAGAAAACAATATTTACAGGTGTAAGTATGATTAAAACTTGAAAGTGTATAATCTATATACGGGGCAGTCCCAGCGATAATTGTATTGGTCCTGTCGGCTGTCTAGCCCCCCTCAAGCAGGATCGAGAGAGACTGGTTGAGGGTGGCCTTTTGACCTCTTCAGCCGAACTATCTCGACCCATCGCATCGCAGTTGGAGTTGGAACGCACTGAGTTCTTGATTCCTAGCTATCCCTCGTACTTTTTCTCCTAACAAGAGCTTCCTATCCTTCCTTTGCTAAAAAAAAACTCTACATACAGCATCCCTTAACCTGTGGTGTACCAGGAAATTCCTAGCTCAATTTCCAAAAGCTCAAATTCCAAAATCAAACGTCAAGTGTCCACTTAAATTTTTTTTGTGTCGCATTATATAAGTATATGATAACAATTCTTCCAGATTTCGGTAGTTTATACAACTGTTGTTACTAATAATATTATTTTTTACAAGAAACCTGTAAATAAATAATGCTAAAAATATAATTATTCATTATGACGTAAAAATTTTGACATTTCTTACGAAGTTAATTTTCATCACTTTTCTTGGGTGAAATATTATAAAAATTGTATCAAAATAATTTTAAAAAAACTATCTTTCTGATGATACCTCAAATCTATTATTTTCACAGTCAATTTATATCAAAAATAATGAAAGAAGACGCTTTGACACTAAAAACGCGGCAAATATTTCGTTGGCATTCCACAGAAAAATTCTTTGTAAAAAATCTGAAAAGCAAGAAGTCATTCCAGTATTTGCTGCGTAAAGAACGAGAATAGCCCAAGCGATTGTGACCTTGTTCTTCATACAAATTCCTTATACATAAGGGTCAAAATCGCACATAATTATTATTATTTTTTTTTAAATTTGTAGATAATGTGCTGCACTCACATATGCGGTTCCGGGATACGACGGGTTAAGATATTCTAGAAAAAATGTTATCCTGCCGGTAGCCAGAAGAACTATGGCATTCCTATCTTTGCGTATATTTTAAGGCTGGAAAATTGGGAAGGAGAAAGAGATAAGAAAGTAGGAAAAAAATGTTTATAGAGTGGTACTATTCCATTCTTATCGCAAAACAAGACAATCGCCATTTAAAGCATCGCGGCATCGCTTAGATTCTGAATAGTGATCACACTGAGTTGTGATTATTTTTGAAGACCATTAGATAATATCAGATTTTTTTTCTGTGATGAGGCGGTCTGGGTTTTGGATGGAGGGTTTTTAGCCACTTTTGTAGTTCAACTTGATGGCATGGGTAGTGCCTTTTCAGTAACTTTTATGACTAATTTCAGTAAATCTGAAAACCAATCGTCTTCTCAACCCTTTTGAAACACAATCCCTTTTTCAAACACGTCCCCAATATGGGAAATCATGTGAGGCTTATGTACGTTCAATGATGATAAGCAACATTTAATTTGGCCTTCAAACTACAATAATTTGCGTTGTAGTAACTTTTAGATTAATATAATGAAATTGGAAAATCAGAAAATTTCGTAGTTTGCTCAGATTTTGACTGATCCCATCTAAGAAAAATATTTATTCAATGTAAAAATTCCATAATTTTCTGCATATTTACATATTTTCAAATAAAAATATAATTCACACTGCTTGATCTTCATTATAATTTTATTAAAATCATGTATATGTCGATGAAATACTGGCCCAATTTTAATCATCAACCCCTTCCTTTCATATGTCATCACTTGTCACTCAGCCTAGTAATCGCCCAACCACTTCCTTTCAACATGCCAATACCTACTTATTTTGTATGTTTTAATTTTTTTTAATGTCACCGGAGATCAAAATTTAATTTTTATTTTTAATTCCAAATAACTTAGAGATTCACTGGTTAAAGAAAGTCAAGTACGTTCCTTAACACCCGGAATAATACATTTCATTATAGCACTCTTAATACAGAGTGATCAACATCGCTTTTTCGAATAATTCATAATATAAACATTAATTGGAATGTTAATGATTATTTTACATTCTACAACGATGTTTTATATTTGTAGAGTTTGTAAATATATAGTAGTTTCAATGTCTCTCAATATATGTCGTTAGGATGTAGTTTAATGATGTTTTATGAGGTGTAAGCAGTAGTACTACACGATAGAGACAACCGTAGGACGTTTGGGTATACTACCGAATGGTTACGAAGATAGCCGATGTTAGCCGATCTACAGGCGAGCATCTTCAACGAGCGATTCCTTCGATTCAGAATAACTTAGTACTTCCTATAGATCAGACTTGAGTCAAATTAGATATTCTTCGTAAAAAATTCGACACGATATTGAATGGACCCGTAATTTCGAAAGAACCGAAGTATTATTAAAATCTCTCGATCATTTATGTATTTTGCTGTTCAGAGGAATAACAGTACACCACAGTATTACTCGCGCTTATCATTTATTTACTTGTAAACTGTATGTGCGCATACATATTCACAAACTTGATTTTTAAAAAGACTGAAAAGATCTTTTCTAATAAATTTTCTTCTTTTCAATGTACGTTTTTATTATGCTATAATTATGAATAATAAAAATCTACATTGTAAATGAAGAAAATGTTTCATTCGCATGTTGTATTATAAGTGCTATTACCTAAACTACTTTTGAACCTAAGAGTAATGTCCTACCACCCACTTAAAATCATAATCATGTGAGCAGTTAGTACTGAGTACTAAAAACTGTATTAAAAAATGTAACATACTGCGCCCCGAATTACCCGACTGTGGTTGCCAGGGAATAAACGAAAAAGTCATGAAAAACTTTTTTTATTTTGATATGACCACACTGGACTTATCCTCATTTTGTTTGTTCGTTTTATTGCCTGGTTTAATGTAAATGTAAAGGATGCAGGAAAAAATGAAATCCTTTCTTGTTTCTCACCGATTAAAAATATGCCCGCTTTAAGGCAGTTTATGAAGTTTTAAACATGTATACCTACTATGTTAATTGTTTTTTTTTGTATTTATTTCGTAAAACTCCATTTAATTTTTAATGTGACAAATGTAAACAAGCTGAAATCAGTATCTTCATTATAAAACAACTGAGAAAAGATTACTATTTAATAATAATAATTGGTTGACTTGTATTGCGCCGTTTTTGTGCAAAATCACCTCAAGGGCTCTGTATAAACTTATAATACATTTATACAGTTATCTATGTTATAACTTAACTATTTATGGAGATAGTATACAGTACAGTACTTACCTGGTAGGTCACTTGAGATTAACACTTAATTAATGTGGGAAAACAAATTTCAAAGTACCCCACAGAATAGAGAATCTATTATCACAATTATTTTCTTAATAAATCAGTTTAACCGGTAATAAATCAATTTAGTCATCATGAAAGTTGAAACTGGGTGGATTAAATAGAATCACATAAATTAGTCGTCCCAACGTTGCCCAACCAGAGTTTGAAAATAGTCTTGACCGGCTATGAGCTTAACGGCTGTCACAATACTTGCAGAACTTAATAATAACATTATCAAATTTGATTTATATTCAACCACCACATGACATGTTACCACCATGATACGGGCATTTGCCTAGTTTGGGATATTAAAAAAAGATATTAAGTTATTTCTAATTGTTGATTGAAGTACTAGTACACATTGAATTATTTGACGTCTTGGAAATAAGCCGACGTGGCTCAGTGATCTAGAGCAGTGCTCCGCAACCTTTTCTCACTTAAGACACACTAAAAATTTTCCTAGAATTCCGCGGCACACCAAAAGCTAAAATGTATAGGTATTAAATTGATACACATTTTTTTTGTTTTTTTATTTGAAAAGTATACGTACATATAACTATAACTTATTTATTAATAATTTAATAATTATTATAAAATTTCAATTTTTATGTTTCAATGAACACAAACGTTTTATATTTGGCTCGATTTTTGACAGCACGACTTTTAAGCATGACCGCCTATCATTTTTAATTACTACGAACGTTGAAAAACTTTGCTCACATAAATATGACGTTGAGAATGGAAGTATTGTTAAGATTGCTTTGTCGAAAATGCGAGGATATTCGCATAAGATAACGTAAATCCAGAAAACATCTCATAAAACTTCGAAGAAGTGAAGTTTTAAAGTCATGTCATTATATAAATCTGTAAATTCCTCTCGAATTATACAGAGGCAGTGCTTCCGTAAAATTTATTGCATTGGTTACGTAATTTTTTTTTGTTGGGCCAGATCCACAATTAATTTTTGGTTTTCAATTGTACCTCGGTACATCTCCAAACATCCTTTTTGCAACTCTTTCTGCCAAATCTCGTTTTTTTCAATTTTTTTTCAACCCTTGTAATTTGTATTTTGCATTTTTTTATTAAGTTCATTCAAATGCTCGAATATATCAGCCATGTATGCAAGTTTGGCTATCCAGTAATTATCATCGAGGTGCTGATATAGTTCGGGCATATTTTGATTTAAAAGAAACTCACGCACCTCGTGACGAACCTCAAACAATCTAGCCAACGAATTTCAGTATAAATCAATAGGGATTCATATTCGGCTCCCATTTCAGCACAGAATATTCAAAAGATTCTATACTACATTTTGATAAATAGACAATATTATGAAAAATAATTTGTCATTGTGTATTAAATACATAATGAAATATTGTAAAATGTCAAATACATTGAATTTGACCGCGGCACACCTGTGTCCGGCTCACGGCACACCAGTGTGCCACGGCACACCGGTTGCGGAGCACTGATCTAGAGCATCTGACCGGACATCAGACGGTGGGGGTTTAATTCCCGTCTATATTCGAGATATTTTCGATTTGTATTGATATTTCAGGCGACTAATTATTACTTATAATAATGTATTATCCTTTGTGCTATGCATAAAAACCTTGTCTTAAACATTAGTTTATCATTAAAAATAAAGTTATTTCTGTTCTGATGAAACCAAATGCCATCTCGGAATTTAAGCCACCATTTAGAATGCTCACGGAATTACACAAAATGCATCCTTTCATATGTACCACGATGCCAACAGTGGAATGAGTCCTTCTCGTATCCACCCCACCTCGTTCTGCAACTGTAATACTAAAACTCTTGATTATTTAATGAGTCAAAAAAGAGATCAGTACCCACTTTACATTATCCTTGTTCTATCACTAACACATACTGACTGTAGCTCATATCTTTAGTCTGTTAGTTGGACAATGCCTAAACTGCTTTTATAAGCTCGCACACTGGCATATTGAGCTTAGCAATAGATAAATATATTGTACTGTTTTATAAATGTTACATTCATTCAAGAAATGGACGGAAAGAGAAATAGGAAAAGTTATTACCTCTGGTCCAGATTGAATGCATTACAAGGAAATGAATCAATTCTGAATATGATGGTAATTATAATCCCTCCCCTGGCTGAAACTGAAGACATAATTTAATTAATTTGCTTTATTTTCTTCTGTTTGGCTTGGCAGTGCAACTATTAGAATTATTTTGCTCCTTTGATCTGTTTATACGTTTTTGTACGGTTTTTGAAAACTATTGGTCGATAAAAAAATATTGCAGCCGGGTCTACGCGTCGACATATTTTAAAAGACATCAATCAACCGAAATTTACCCCCTATGGATAGATTTTGCAAATTTGACAAAAAAATTGTAATTTGGAATAGATTTACTCGAAAACAAAAACTCAAATCAATGAAGTAATTTGATAAAATCACCCCAAAATGTGATGAAAATTTTGAAATTTAACAAGATAATTTGAATACGATGGCGACCGTAAGTGACAATTTTTATAGAGTAAATTGCTAGAATAATATGGCTGAATGGCGAACGTGCGGAGGTGCACAAAGCAGATGCTAAGGTTTTTGTAACTATTTCATTTCTGTAGCAAAGGGGGCATCGATCAACAATCTTTTTTATTTTTTTTTACATTTGTTCAAAATAATGTGACCTTACTGGGTTAGCCCGTTCTAACGTCATATTGTACATAGCAATTTGTGTGAATTATGAATTGTAAATTTGGTAAAGTTTTTACCACACTCAAGAATCTAGGGTTTAAGTCTATGCTAGCTAAGACCTCCATAATCGCAACAATAAACATTTTCCGTTAATTAAATTATAGTAACAGGATTTAAAAATTTGTCTCATAAACTGAAATTTTTTGTTTATTTAATTTTTAACTATTTTACGATTTTTTTTAAAAAACGAATCTTCTTTTCAATCCGCTATAATAATAACCAACACCTTTGCCATAGGTCACCCCAAGTAGTTGGCTACATTAGGTGACTTAGCAGGGGTGTCCGAATTCATGATGTGAGATTTGTCTACCTTTACCCACCTAGTGCATGGTGGTCCGAATAGGGGGACACCGGTCGAGAGATACTCTTTGACCGATTCATCATTTTACCATCGCCTTGCACAGCAGTGGGAAAAATGGATTCGTACGTCCGTTACTCAAGGACCCACTGACCCTGAGATTTCTGCCTGTTCCTTCCCAGAACATCTTCTCCTTTAAGGAAATTATGTTCCTCTTGTGTGGAGATAATTTAAAAAGGGCTTTCCTTATTCGTCGTTCTTTCATCAGCTCGGTGAATGAAAAACATTCTCTGAAGTTTTTACAGCATTGTTTATAGCCAGAAGCTGCGAGTGACTCCCTCGTATAAACAACGCGCCGTGTCGGTGTTTAACCGCCCGCCAAAATCTGCTAAAACTTTTTCTTTCGCGCGCTTTTTCAACCCTCATAAAAACGCTTTTTGATTTCGCGGTGGCGCGATTTATATTTCGAACGTTTTCCTCTTTCAGATACATAGGGATTAACATATAGTAGTCCCAATCAGAGTTCGTACGTACGTCATCATGAAGCATTCTAATCGAAAGCATGTCATATCTTGCTTGATATATTATACTATTGACGGGCGACATTATATTTGTATTCATGCATTGATAATTATTTGTTATCGACATGAAAAGGAAGGGGACTACAATAATTTGATTTATAAATAAATTCGTACTTACTTGTTCAGTCGAAGATTTTTTTCTGAAGAAATAATTATGAATATATAAAATTATTTAAGAAGATTCACAGACACGTTTTCAACTGGGAATCGAACCCAGGATCTCTAATTTATCGGCAGAACGTCTTTATATACTTGACCATTGGGTCCCTATTATTAACGCCATATTTGTCTTTCTCATATTTCTAATTCAGAATTAACAATATTATCTTGCATCTATTTTTCCCATACTTTGGAAACTATCTTTTTTTAAATGATCACAAAGTTCTAATTGGTTTGTAACCTAGATAGCGTCTCGGATAAATTCGATTCCAAGTTGAGACCGTTATTTTTTGTTTGTATCTTCTTCTTTTCATGTTTCGTTCAAATTTGTTCGTATTATCTTCTTCTTAAATGATATATTATATTGATGGGTATAACCTCCGAAAGTTAAAAAAAGTAAATGAAATAAAAATTGAACATTAAATTGTTTCTAAATAAAACTGAATTTGTTACATTTTACAAATAATAAACCAACAAACAGTTTTGAAAACAAGTATTGTTATCATTTATTTTATTAATGTTAAAATAAATACAATATTTACATAAAAGCGTCCGCAAAAAACTATTGTAAAAAATCTGACTGTAAATACCTCAAATAAATGTTTTCACAACATGTTCACAAAATGTATATCAAAGCTTATGAATTATTTGGCTACAAACAACAATATTAACTTTTCTGCTAAAACCCAGTGCTTACAATAAGATACAGCGATATTGTCAATGTTTATCTTTGAAAATAGTAAATGTCAACGAATAATTTTAAACAATTTAAAATTTTTGGGTTACTAAGCCGTGTAGCTTAAGGCCGGTATTTCAGTGGGATAGTAAGATAAATTAACGTGGTTTTCGGCGTTTAGTTTTGGTGTAACCGTCAACTACCGGATACCAAGAACTTTTAATATTAATTGGGTTTCGTTGATTTCTTTAATTTAATCCGCAATTAGGCATGATCCATGCCTTTTGGGTCATCCCAGGATTTAAGGAATATTATCAAAGTGATGGGCGGTTTCAATTAATGGTGGGGAAGAGCTGATTTGTCAGGATGGCCGATTTCGCACGCTCGAACGTCTTCTAAAATCCTTTTTGTATTTCTAATGAAAATATACAATCTTTAAAGTGCTTACCAACTACCATGTAATCCTTCCACTTACCATTGTTGTATAATTTTAAATATCTAAAAATGATTACGGTAATAAAGATTTAAAGCTGTGATATTAATATTTACTCACTAAAACCCTTACAAATAAACGTGTTTTAAATTTTATAGAACTGATAAACAACCTTTAATGTATGGTAAATGGTTGGTTATAAATTATGCAATATGTGAATTACGTTTATTAGTTAGAGGTTTAAGCTGGATTTAATGAAAAATGTTAAAAAATAGAATGTAACTTGTTATCAAGATTTGAAGAACATTCGATCCGGTCAAAAAGAAAGAAGGAAAAGAGATGGATAGTCTTACATTACTTGCTGATGCTTTCTGGTAAACATCACGACACATGCTGGCAACACTTTTTAAATTCTTAGATTTTAGGTGAAATAATGAATGTTAATTTCTTCAACATTACGATAATAAATTTGGGGAGGCAATTTACCTGATTTCAATATGCCAATTTTCTAGAATAATGATTCGATTATAGGTAACAAGATAAGATGAACCACCAGTGACAATTACAATATAACGAATATAGAAAACTTACTGTATCTAATTGTCAATAGATGTCTCTGTAATTATTTTGATTTATCAATAGAGTGTGGAATAGTAACTACCAGTTTTATCAACTGGAATTATTTAATTATTTTTTATTAAGACATGACAATAGCTTGATACCGAGGCGTCCTACTGTTATATGATTATGAAGGAATTGATTTTATAATAATCGCGGTTGATCTATTGAAACATTTCCATGACAGTTGATCCCCCGAAAGTTGGCCCCCCGATAGTTGGTCCCCCATCAGTTGATTCCTATGCCAGTCGATCCCTCGGACTGTTGACCCCCCAGACAGTTGATCCCCTAAACGATTATTTCTTCCGTACGTCCCCATCGGTAAAGTAAGTATGCAGAGAAGACATACGACCGTATAACAAAAGTCAATATACTTATATCTGCAGGTATCTTGAGTGGAAATATAAGTATCGCAATAAAATTATTTTTTATAACAATAATGCCGTTCTCCAAAAGAGTATGCAGAGATGATATACGGCCGAATTACAAAACGTTTAGGGAAATACGCCATATCCATTTACAAATAATATACCTAAGTGTCACCGAAGGGGTACGCAGAGAAGATATACTGCAGTACGTATAACAAGAGTCAATATACTTGTATCTGCAGGCGCCTTAAGAGGAAATCCATATAATCTTAATATTGTACTAACAATAATGGCGTATCCCCAAAGGAGTAAGCAGTGGTAGTAACAAAATACGACACAATACTTATATTGCAGTTTCCAACGCTAACGCTATATCTACTTACACATAATATAAGTAAGTGTCCCCGAAGAGGAATGCAGAGAGTACTGTTGTAGGTTAAGATCGACACAACTAATTAATTTTACAGGTGGAACAAAGAAGGAATTAACGAAAGAACTATAGATTTTTTAACGGACTGTGGGGTAAATTATAGGGAGTTTACACCTCCCGAAAATAAAAACAACATTACTTTTACCCACATTCACGTGAGACTGGTATCATTGTGAACCTGCGCGCGATACCTCGCGCGGCAAATATTTCATTCTCTCTCCAGTGGTCTAGTCGCCGGTTTAGCCCTAAATCTCCTCTAACGCACGCGATTTGTTTTGTTCATAAAATTATTGTAACGTGAGTTTTGTTAAAATAAAAACTAAATTGAAAATAAACGAATTCTCATTTTTACACACCGAGAGTAATCAAACAACCTTGGATTCTGTGGATTGGAGAAAAACCATTTAAATTGGCGATAGTCAAAATCCTCCAAAGGACTGAACAATTAAGGTTGTATGTTTGTACATATAGTTGTGTTGCTATTAAAATATATTATTTTCAGCTTTCATGGACGTAAGCCAGTATTATTTTTTTGCATTTTCAACGTGTATTGTCATATGTACTTCCTTTGCAACTACACTATTCTTAATTCCGCTGCAACATCCCACAAAATAAAGCATTTTATCATCTGAGTAAAGGTTGCTTTCTAGCCGCAGCCACAGGGTGAACAGTGAACACGGAGTTGGCACTCAAATAAATTGCGGATATTTCCGCAATAGGTACCTACCAAAGATATTAGAAGAACGAGATATGCTATGTTGGCCGCCGGACCGTAGCTGGAGTACTACCTAATTAGGGTACTTTGAACGGTATCGGGACGTGTACGCACAGAAATCTGTTCTATGTATTAGTGCGGATACCTTAGCGCAAGCGAAGGTGTGCAGTAGTATTGGTGAACAAAACCGGCGACACTGAGCAAAACATTTCCACACAGTATGAACTGCTCATAGCACATCTCGTTCTTCTAATATCTTTGGTACCTACCGAAGCCATTTAACCGTTAAAACTTTGAGGCAGTTTGATAAGTTTGTCCGTTAAACATTAACACATAAAATAACGTTGCTATTTATGAGGCGTGTACAGTTTTTAACCATAAATACTTTTAAATTTTCACCACCAAAGGCAGTATCGTGATTTGGTTTTGGAGTTTTATGCAGTGTCGCGCTTTCTCATTACAATGTTTTGGACAACATTGACATAGATATGTAGATTATGGTGAAGTGTACGTTTATTTTGTTACAAAATTTTGAAAATAAATTTTTAAATTCATAATTTAAAATAATATGAATATTTCATGTATCCTTTTTTTCGGCTTTACGTTTGGTGTTTTTTTTCAATCTGGCCACTGTTTGTATATTACTTGTATGTTTATTTTGTTTTTCTAGTATTCTACATAATTGTTAACTTTTTATTCATTATTTAACTATAATTTGTTGTTGAATTACAACCTTATTGTTTTAATTAGTTTCTGTAAATTTTCGTAAAGAAATTAACTATTAAATATTACTAATAAAATAAAAAAAATAAAAAATCGACGCCATACCGCGTTTCGTGCTCCTATCTTCTTAGAGGTGTTTAAGTATTTTTTTTTTGTTAAATTAATATGGTTTTCGGCGTTAGTTTTGATAAAGCCATCAAGTAGAAGATAACAAAAACTGTGAAGCTTAGCCCCGTCGTCGCAATTATTTTATATTATTAAAAGAAAGATGAACATCCTCGGGCTGCAAATAATCTGACAATAATTTTTAAATCACATTTTGAAACTGTGATTTGTGACGTGATGGAGGACATAACCAGCCGAGAAATCGAACTCACGACGATGCCAACTCAGCCACTGGCCGGTCTATTTAATGTTTTATTTAAATCGCCTCCATCCAAGGTATCGATTCTCCAATTCGGGCCGCTCGCAATCGACGTTGTCATACATTGGTGCCGCTATACATTGGTCGACGATCTTATTCTTGAGTCTCGTCGAAGGTATATAATTATATACGCCAAACGTCAAAAGTCATTCCACTCGAACTACGAGTGGGTCGAACCACTCGTTGTTCGTGTAGAATGGCTTCGTCGAGAATCGATGCCCAGGTCGTATAAAGTTTTGCGGCTTGACAATACATTTTTTTTTAAATATAATTCGTTTATCATCTTTATTGCTGTATAAAATCTATGTTGTAGTGATGTCTAACAAAACTGTTATTTTATTCATGCAATAGTTTTTCGTACGATTAAAAAATTAAATCTATTTCATTTAAAGTAATTTACATTATACGTTCAATATATAATTGCAAAGAGCAACAGCAGAAATGCTCGATTTCAAAAAGGAAACCTTAATGTGTTGATTTATTTAAAACCTCGTATTTTAACGAGGAATTCCGACGTTATTTGACAAAAGTTTATTTCGGCTTTAACCACATTCGTTCGTCTCTTTAGTACCTTCATACAAATAAAACAATGCATTAAAAACGTTTTCTTAATTTAATTTACATCGGTTTTACGAGGAAGATCTTTCAAACTGTAACATTTTGACAGCCAGTTAAATTATAGTTACTGGCAATGAATAATTTAGTATCTAAAGGGTTGAACAATAAAATATACGAACAATGAATTTATAAAATTAAATCATAAATTTTAAAAAATCAAACGCAACAACAAAACGAACCTATTCCAAAATAAATTATAAAGTGCATAATCTTATATAAGAACTAATGTAGATTGTTTTTAGTACTAACACATGTGGGTAGGTATTGCGGGTATTTTTTTAGTAACTTTTGTTTGTGTGTTTCAAAGCTGAATTCTTGCCTGAACAGACTGTGCAATAACTACAATAGAGTATTTTCCAAGGTTGATATTTTCAGTTGCGAACTTACCAAATACAAGAGGTCCATAACGGAATATTCTGCCATTCATATTTGTATCACATATTTTCCTTACACCCGTATCTTCGTTTATTCGCTTTGCATGTCCAAACCATCAAAGCGACCCTTTATTACTTTTACTCATTACGATTACATCAGCTTTAAAATCTTTGGAAATCTCTACATTTATCACATCCTCATAGAAGGCTTTACCACGAAATGATATCTCATTTTTATATTTTGTATTTTCATCCTTCCCCTGCCTGTTTCATGCCTCACTGCCATAAATCAGGGTAAGTACCAGCACTCCATTATGAACTGCTAGCTTCGCCTCTTTGAAAGATATAATAACAATTGAAATGTGTAAATATGGTTTATAAATTCAGTTATAGTAAATTCGTTAGATTCAGTTTTCATATATTTTTTAGTTATTTTATAAAACTATATATAAATGAAATATGAGTTACCTACCTAATGAATTAAAGTAATTTTCTAGCTTCATTAGTCTAGTTGCGTACTGCGTTCTTGAAGTGATATTTTGTTAAAATAAATTAGCTTGCAATTTTAGTGAACAGTAATGATACGTATTATAAAACGGATTTTTTTAATAAGATTGCTTTCAAAAGCCAACACGGCTGGAAGATTTAAAAATAAAGGATAACCAAATTTATTTTATTTAAGATAATGATCTTGTGACCAGATTTTTTTAACTGGTTCTTTATTAAGTTTGAAACGTTGATACCTACTTATGGCACTATAAAATGGGTCAAGCTTTTATTAAAGGAATGGATCGGGAGCAGAAGTCAATAATAGGCCATTGATAAAGAAGCAAATGAAGAGTCCAATTTGATTAACTTTTGATGATCGTATAAATCGTCGCTAATCACAAATTAATGCACAAATGTCAAAAAAGCATCTGCCATCCCGGTTCTATTTTCTTTTTCCCCTTCACTTGATCTTAAACCATTGTTCAATGCACATTAAAACTCTTATTTCTAAATAATATTACAATGATAAACTTTTTTAACTTGGCTTTTTTACCTTCCGTTTGAAAAATATTTATCTTTGTACTAAAGAGTTGTTTGTTTTTTTTTTTTCATACATAAACGAACACAGAGAACCGAAAAAGCAAATATTCAAAGAAATATTAATAAAAAAATGATATATGAACATCCTCATTTCATAGTGGGCTTAGTCCCAACTTTAAAAATCTTAATAAGCTTCCCAAAACGCATATTCTTGTTAAAATAAACTGCATATTCAAAAGCTTCGTAGCAAGACAAACTACATTATACTAATTTCACTATGTCACAGTTCACTACTCGGGAGTTTTGACCTTATAAGAAAAACGGAATATTTCTGATTTACTAGTCTACATTCACAGGACCGTAAGAAAATAAGTTTCCAATCAGTTGGTACATTTTTTTTTAACATTGGTTCATCTTCAACGTTCATCTGCTTAATTTTGTATCAGTGGTCGCTTCGCTTGATGACTTTTAACTGATCGTTAGTGAGAGTTATCTTCTTTAATGGTAAAAGTTTATTTTAAATGTACGTGATACCTTTGCAAAGATTTGACGAACTTTTCATACGAATTTGGCACCGTTTTAAATTATCTATCTCTACCCGAAAAACGATAGATAAGTAGCTAAGCTTTCATTCAAATATTTAGACCGCCTGTTTGAAAGATATTTCAGGGATGTTTTACTTAACTTGATTTTGTATCTTTTAATATACACTCTTTTAAACTGTGGTGTTGACCAGTGGCGGTTCTTCCCTTAGGTCAATTGGTGTTTGACCCCCCAAAATTATAAGACAACAATAATAATATTCAATTATGTGCATCAAAACAACTGGTCTTATTCTTAATTTATTTAAAATGTACTGCGAAACAGCAAAGCTGCAAGCGGCGGCGGCTAGTGACTAGGAGTGACATCTGTTGTCTCTAATAGAAGCTAGAAGCTTTCATTCACAAGTCCATACGATTCGCTGGGTCAATTTAAAGAATGTCCACTTTCGCATCTTCTGTCCCTATGCGCGCCATAGAATAAACGAGATGGCACTATAATTTTTGTCGAAGTAAAAATTAGGTACCGAAGAAAGCTTAGGGACGCTTAGGTCATGACCGTGAGGGAGACAACACGATGAATATTATATGTTTTACAGAGATGGTGACATAAACACATGTCGGTTTTTCATTTTACACGCTTGTATTGTGTAGAACAATGGTTGTTTTTCAATTGGATAGTTCGGGAAAGGTTTAGAATAATTATTTATGTTGTTATGAAAACAAAAACAAAAAACGTAAAAGATCACTGTCAAATAGAATCAAACTCTTATTTTATTTACTTTAATGTTGTGCAAAACTAAATTAAAACCTAATATCTTAAAAATAATTTGCCGTAAGTACATACATGGATTGTGTATTAATTTCCAATTTACTATATTAACAATTTTTTTTTTCTTTTAAAAAGAAAGACAAACATTCCCGGGTTACGAGTAACCTGACAATATTTGAAAATCTCCTACTACCACCACAGTAAGCTGAAAATTTTGCTTGTGTTGTGATGGAGGACTTAGCCAGCCGAGGAGTTGAACACACTACGCCTGGGTGGGACCCAAACGCGATGTCAACTCGGCCACCGACCGGTCAAAATATAGATAATAATATATGGACTTTTTTCACAATATAAAATAAAGATTAGTCACACATTTTTTTTCAAATGACCTACCACTACTGGATCCTTAGAGCCGCCTCTGGTGTTGACGCACTGTTAATTTTATTCAAAATCATCTTATCACCTATCGGATGGAAAAAACTTTTAAATTCTGTCAAAATTAGTAGTGTTATTACATATTTTTGGAGATTCTGACTAATAAAACACCTTTAACGAAAGTCAAATTAATATTCTACCATTTGCCTATCAATCAACAATAATTGTTTAGAGTGGAGGTTTAATTGGAAATGAAATCCAAATAAACAAATAAATATTTTTTGAAATTAAATATTTCCATTTTCGAAGGAAGCAAATACTTTGGGGTGTGACATATTGAATGAAAAAAACATACACTTAGTAAGACACCACTTAAAGACTATTTCACCTCTTAAAGAATATTTTACTATGGAGAAGATATGTTGACGATGTTTTTTGCATTTGGACAGGCACTGAAAGACAATTAAACTCTTTTCTTAAAATATTAAACTCCTTTCACAAACAAATTCAATTCACTGTAGAATCAGGTACAAACTTAACCTTGAATTTTCTAGACCTAACTTTAAGTAAAATTAACAATAAATTTGAATTTAATATCTATCGTAATCCCACGTATACTGATATTACAATTCACAATTCATCCAACCATCCTATATCCCACAAACATTCAGCATTTCACTCCATGATTCATAGATTGGTTACCGTTCCGTTGAATAATAATAATTTTTGCAACGAATTATCCATCATTAAACAAATCGCTTTAAACAACGGGTATGATACAAAACTAATAGACAATATTCTTAATAAAAAATTGAAACAAATAGCATCAAATAAATTCCTATTTAACAAATCTTATAACCCTAATAATATAAATATAAATCAAACATTCCAATGGCGTAGAGTTCTGTATACAAATAACTTTTCTTCTTTAAGCGTTAAAAAATTCCCATCTGAAATAAAACCCGCTTTTTACACTAATAATAATTTAGGTAAATACTTAATTAATACTAAAGATAAAGACGACAAACTAAGCCACTCGGGCATATATAAACTTAATTGTAATGATTGTTCTGCTTTTTATATCGGAAAAACGGCCCGGAATGTCAACTTAAGAGTAAAAGAACATTTACGATGTTTAAACAATAATGCCTTTTCAGAATTCGCGAATCATTTAATAGAATCTAATCATTCATTCGATAAAATCTCGGGAACTAAAATATTGCATAAAAATGGATCTGGAATTAGATTAAACAACTTAGAAGCCCTTGAAATAAAAAAAGCAGTTAATAATAATTTAAATATAATAAATAACCAAATTAATTTATCTGATAGTCCCATATTAAATTTATTCCACCGCTGAAACTGTTATTTCCTTCCCCCCCACCCTCCTCATCATCCTTAATAATTTGTCTCCACATTTTCTATTTGCATCTCTTTCTATCTGTTTTGTATCTCTTTCACTCATTGTTTTCATTTACCTATATTTATATGTGCCTGTATCTAATTTGCTTTAGTTGATATTTAGTCCTGATGAAGCTTGGGACAAGCGAAACCCGGTTGGCTATTGTTATTAATTCAAAAATAAAGTGGTGTCTTACTAAGTGTATGTTTTTTTCATTAAATATTTCCATCTTTGCCAAGTTAAGGGTTAAAAGACTCGTGTTTCAATGTTTTTACTGTATTTATTTTTTTCCTATTTTTCTACGTACAGTTTACAGGTAAATACATATATATTATAAGTGCAAGCCATACAAAAAAATGTTCTTAATATATAAAACATGGAAGTATAGTGTAAAAGAAAACAGTAACTGAATGAAAATTATTGTAAGCAATAATAGATTTATAATTAATAGCAATAATAATAGTCGCCTGAAATATCAACACAAATTGAAAATATTTACTGTCGGCTTATTTCCGACCCGCCAAATAATTCAATATGTACTAGTACTTCAATCAACAATTACTGCTTATTATATTTTTTCACCTGTAAACAACCAACTTTATTTTGGTAGGAGAGGCTTGACTAATTATTGCTTATAATAAGCTGTTATCCTTTGAGCTTTACATAAAACCTTGTATTTATACATTAGTATATCATTAAAAAAATAATGTATGTTATTTGTTAAGCATTAATATTTCGTGAAGACCTCACTAGGAGAACCTGAGTTAAAGTGTTCACATATTTAAGATAAACTATTATTGTATAGTAGGTTAGTAATGAAGTAATGATGTAGTTACAATGTAGTAAGACTGTGGTTACATTGTAGTAAGGATAAAGTAACAGTGTAGTAACAATGTAGTAACAATGTAGTAAAGATTTAGTAACGATGTGGTAATGATGTAGCATCAAAGAAGTAACAATGTACTGTAGTAACAATGAAGTAAAAATGTAGTAAAAATGTAGTAACAGTGTAGTTATTTATTTATTTATTTATTATTGGATAATTTGTATAGCGCCGCATTTGTGAGATATCACCTCAGGGGCGCTTTACAGTTGATGCAGGTATTACAGAAAATATAAATATTACAAAAATAGAATGAAGTTAAGTTAAGTTAAGTAAAATGAAGTAAAGGAACAGGTGACACGAAGATAGAAGATGGAGACTCTGCAGCAAGAATCCCAGGTGGTGAAGAAACTGGTCCAGCTGCTGCAGCGAAAGAGTCCACCGCGTCCACCAACAGTGCCAGCACGAGGTTCGTCATCCGTCCAGGTATGTGTCTGCTGCTAATAAAGCGCTGACACACTATCCTCTCACAGATACCAGACCTTGGCAGCACCGCTGTGACGTTCTACGAAGATAGAAGATGGAGACTTTGCAGCAAAAATCCTAAGTGGTGAAGGAACTGGACCAGCTGCTGCAGTAAGAGAGTCCACCGCGTCCAACAACAGCGTCCAGGTATGTATCTGCTGCTAATAAAGCGCTGACACCTCACATAGATAAGAGACCCTGGCAGCACCGCTGTGGCGTTTGGCAAGTCCATCATTTATCTCCATGTAATCCTGTTCCTGGTAATTGTTGAAGTGGTGCATTCTGTCCGCAATAAAAAGCGACGGTTGGGTAATAAATTACCCTGGGCTTAGTAAAAAACTTGCCAGTGTCCAAGCTTGCCCAGTTTCCGAGAATTTTGTTGAAAACATCTGGAGTGCATTTACCGATCGCCGTTCGTTTCGAAAGTCCAATATTTTTGAGCAAATTTCAGAATATTCACTTTAAAACACTGCACTCAAATCACATATTATAAAGTTATAATAATTATTAAGTTTATTTATATTTAAGTTCAAATGTTGATTGATTGATTTTAAAAATAATTTCAAAGGGATGTTGCCTCATTTCCCTTGAAAATCCTAAAAAAACACAAAGCGGTTGGAGGAAGCATTAGGACGCGTCCTGCTGCCACGAAGGGCGCTACAATGTAGAAACAATGTAATTACAGTGAAGTAACAATGTAGTAAAAGAAAAAAATTAAAACCACATTAAGTGGACATAAATAAGCAATTAAGACTAAAAGAAAATAAAAAAAACATGTGAAGATAATTATATTTATCATCTGCATATACAGGGTGTATCGGCACGTACCCGACAAACTTTAACCAGCTATTCCTTAGCACATTTGGAGTTAAAAAATGTCATGGGCACTTTGCTGTCCGGTAACATTTTTTTTTATAAAAAATTTACTATTCATATTTTCACCACATGTCACCAATGTTTTATCCTTTGTCAAAGTTTGAAAACCCGTCTGGCAATATTTTGTTCGAGTTTCGTTGAATAATGTACGTACTTACCTACGTTGGCGCGCTTTTACAATCACAACGAAATGGCACGGCACCATTCGTCTCATTTTTAACTATTATTATTTAGTGTGTACGAAAGAGCGAGGACACTTTTTGACACACTTGCTAGTAACAGCTGTTGAACACGAGAAACAATGCAAATGACAGTGACGGAGTGTGGATTTTTTATTTATTTTTTGTTTTTAATGGAAAAAAATGTTACCGGACAGCAAAGCGCCCATAACATTTTTTATTCCAAATGTGCTGAGGAATAGCTGGTTAAAGTTTGTCGAGTACTTGCCGATACACCCTGTATTTTTTTTATATGAATATCGCACAAGAGTTTCAGCTGCTTCCAACCGAATGGAGCCAGTGAGACTATGGCATTCCAAATTGGAGTATGTTGTGAGGCTAAAGGTAGTGGAGAAGGGAAAAAGATGGGAAAGAGGAAGTTGGGGGTACCTGGTTATTATGATCTGGTAACCAAACAAGGCCAAAGCCATTTCAAGAAACATTTCAATTCTGAATGGTGGTCTTATACTAAGGCGATACTGAAAGTATCTTCCACTCTGGAACTTAACTCTATATTATTTTTAATTTATAAATTGTGAAATAACACAATTTCAACACAACTCAAATAAATAAAATTGACTTGAACGCGCTGGGAATTGAACCCGCTTCTTTCGGATTGCTAGTCGTCGAGATCCTTTCCCTACGCCCACGAAGGCCGTGTAGATTTTATTTATAATATGTAAATGAAAAATTATTTATTTACACAATAATAATCTAATTTTAAAGTTTATCTAATGATTGTTAAACTTATTGTGAAATCAGTGATATAACACCCTTGGAGGTTGAAAGCCAGAAACAATAATTGAAAAAAAACGCATCAGCAGAATGCTACTTGCCAATGGGCGTATGGTCTTACCATCAGTATTTATGTGATATAATAATTTTGATTTTTTTATTACATTTAATAATAAAATTAAAATTATTATATCACATAAATACTGATTTTACGACTCAAACTAAAAACATTTTACAACCATTACACGATGTTTTTGTAACATTTTGTATAAAGATTATAAAAGTTTAGATTCGAGTTGGTACTAATTAAAAATATCATTAAGTGGGCTCCAAAAAAACGTCGCATTTCAGCATACTGGCACGTCAAATTCTTGTCTAACTTGCGCTAACAATGAACTTAGAATGTAATTTTGGTTTTTGGTATTTACTGGGAATTAATATAATTTTTTATTGTATGAACTAAATTAAAAGTGAGGTGACAGTTTTCATGCAGATTCCCTAACCGAAAGGAATGTTATTTTCAAGATTTTGCTTTTTCTGAAAATTTTCGACGTTTGGAGTAAAAATATGTTTTTTTCAACTTGTTTGAAATTCAAATATTACAACTTTTAAAAATCAAGTAGATTTTAAAGACAAAAATTTAAAACGTTATTTCATCTATTTTTATGACATCTTGAAAAATAAGATATATATTGCACATTTAAAATACCTTGGATTGTTCCGAAATTCGATGAAAAATTTCAAGTTTATACAACAGATAAACAAACAACTCTCTCTGGGGGCGTAAAAATGTACGAGTATAAATGAATAACCTTAAAGAGTAAAACCTTGAATTGTAATATTTGATTATTGAAGACAATATTAGCGATTGTTAAACGAAAAAGTAAAACATAAAAATCAGAAAAAGATACGGTCGCATCTAGAACTCAAAGCAAGGGTCCTGAGTTCATGACCTAGATAATAATAATAATAATAATAAAAATAAGAATGTATGCAGGGGTAGTGCAATGCAATACATAAGACTTATCTTTTTCTGATTTTTCTGTTTCAAATTATCGTTTAAGAATCGCTTATATTGTATTCAATAAATAAATATTTTATGTCATTTTCTATATAAGTAATGTAACATACACGATCGTTTAGCAATTGAATAAATTTTTCCATTACGTTGGTTATTTAGTAAGGCTGTAACTATACTATATTTTGTTTGGTTTGGGTATGTTGGTCTTGGAAAATTTGTGTAACTAAGTGTTTATATTATTTTCAATGATGACAAAACATTACAACGATGTTAAAACTTCAAAAAGTCAATCCTAAAAATTGAAAAAAAAAAATTTTTGGATTCAAGGCGAACTTTTTGATCACCCCTAGTATCTATACTTTCTACTAGTTTAAGAATGAAGTAGACACTACCGGTACTAACCAGAGATAGCCAACCATTTTTTACCCAGTGGGCGGCCACAATAACGAACGAAGTGGAACATTTAATTCCCATTACGAGTGCATAAAGCGGATATCATGTGAGAGGAAAAAATATAGTACCCGCCATACTGAAAAGAAGGATTTATGCTACTTTGCAACGTTACGTTTTCATATTAGTTGTGCAACTTCTGAATAAATTTCTGAACTAATCATGAGATTTTTTATTTAAAAATATATTTTTCTAAAAAACTTACTAATTGTTATAATAATCGTTATATTTCAAATGTTATATTAGTTGCCATAAGATTACTTATATGTGTGATACTTTAGTTTATTGTTTAATCGAGTACAGAGATTATGGATTCGATCTTCATAGTTGCGAGCTGGGATGTGATGGAATGCGATGAAGCTAATATAATGCAGGGTTTTCCAATAAGAGGTGTTATTTTGATATTCAAAGAAACTTTTCCCGTAAAAGATCAATGGTTTCGTTGCTTGTGTGGCACGTAGCGCCGTCTTGTTGAAAGTAAACGTTGTCCAGATCAATACCATCCAATTTCGGCCTTAAAAAATCATTAATCATCATCTCTCGATAGCGCAATCCATTCACCGTAACTGTTGCTCCAGCCTCATTTTCTAAAAAGTAAGACACACTTTGAGGATAGAGAGGCTTTTCAACAATAACTCTTGAATTTTCCGAGCCCTAAATGCGACAAAATTGCTTGTTGACGAAGCCACCGAGGTGGAAATGGGCATCATCACTCAAGATGATTTTTCGATGGAATTCTAATAATTAATAATAGTGAATTTTAATAATTTCAATGCGTTGTTGAAGTGTGTATTGTTCCATTTTTATTAATAACGTAGTTTTTACTTGTCAAAAGTAAAAAAATAACAGCTTCAAAAATAACATCTACCGAAATAGCGGGCTATTCAAAATAACACCTCTTATTAGAAAACCCTGTAAATAGGCTTTTATAAAACTATAATATATCTGTCTCGTTCTACACTGACGAGGTCAAACACGTGACCTTACTGTCTTAGTCTAATAACCATCACGCCATTTCCCCGCAGAGGAAGGCACATGAGAAAAACCGCTTAAAAACTGTGTTTTGCCACACACGTCATGCTCTTCTGTTAATATGGCCAGACTCGAGAATTTAAATCACTTAATCGTGCCATTCTGTTTATGTACACTCCTTTCTTCGTTCATTCGCTCTTCATGCCCAAATAATCTAAGCATACTGTATTCTTTATACAGAACAGAATTATATTATATATAAGAATTCCTCCCCAGTAAGACAGGCAGAGAAAAATAAATTATTATCCAGAAAAATAAATAATAAAAAAATGAGGTTAATTGCTACAGATGTACTATTTTCATTTTAAATTTTAAAATTAGTTTTTCGCATTAAAAATGCCTTAATCAGTCAAAAATTCTTTCCCACTTACTTTGAAGGCCATCGAAAAGTAACTTTGCCAAATTTGTGGCTTGAAGGGTTTTACCAAAACAAAGTCGATATTATAATATGTTTGTTGACCTAATTTAAATTTTTGTACTTTTAAAATAACTTCCACTTGTTTTGATCATAAGATGGTTCTCAGAATCGACGCATGATGTCGCAATAATATCGACTGTGGATTGGTAAAACCCTTCAAGCCAGAAATGAAAATTTTACAGGAGACGATACAAATTAATATTTACAAATAAGTAAAACTTTATAAAAGTTTATTTGAAAGTAGTTATTTGTTTTTTAAAATTTTGGGGTACAATAACTTTTTTCACTAATTTCACTTAACTTTCAAAACTGAGTTTTTGCTTCTTCAGCTTTTTTAACATTTTAAAATATTTATTAACCGTTTGGGTGCCAATCGTCGATTTTCGTCGATTCGTGTTTTAGCGAAGATTGCCGATCGTCGATTTCCGTCGATTGCGTCAGTCGTGTTCTGATTTGCGCGTACTTCTGTACGTAAAATTCTCATTTTTTCGAAACGCCTGGACTTCGGGATCCTCCTCCGCGTGATTCTAAACCAATATTCTTTAATAAAACACCGAAAAAATCATCGAAATCCTTGAAAATTCAAAGAATTTATGGGGTTTTTAAAAAATATATAGTTTCATAAAAAATAATGTTTTTTTGGTGGCATTTTACAAGCAACTGTATGAATTTTTTTGGCACTCAAACGGTTAATGTCATGATAATACACAGTTCTTAAAATTTGAAAATTAAAATTATTTTAAATATTTGAGATTTATTCAAGAAAAGACAAAAATATTCCCATAAACCATTTTTTTATAAGGACGGATAAAATGTATCCCTAAATCGTAATTAATCTGTGTAATTCATTCCAAGAAAATTAGTCGTAATATTTTCAAAGGTTAAAAGTACTCGAAAAGGTGAATACCGATTACTTCAAGAACCACCTATACTTAGAACTTATTAACATAATTTGTAAAAAGGCATGAATTATACAGTTAACTCCTACATAAGTTTAGAAGCAAATAAGTGGAAACAAACTTCAGAAATGAAAATCTTGGCTCTCATTCCAGAGGTCGTGGGTTCAAAACATGGCGTGGGATAATATCAGTTTATATGAAGTAAAAGATTCTCTCAGTATCACCCTGGAGTGATACCACCTTTCACAATCGTCACATTGTTAAGGTGACCGGATAACTCAACAAAATAAAAATTCAATACACTTTTAAAAAAGATGTAATGTCGTGAAAAGTGATAATAAAAACTAGGTTAAATAGGCTACGTAGGTTTAGTTTATAGGTTAGTATTTTTCATAATTTTTAATATCAATATATCACTTTTTAAAGGTCGGTTGACTATTGTGTTTAGTTATCAAGGAACCCTAAGCCATAGTCAACTTTGGATGGGACTACAAAACAAGACACACTACAAAAAATATATTTTTTTAATTGAGCGATTTTAACCTATTGTACAAAAAAACCGTATGAATAATATGTTCAGAATCGCTTGCACTAAACATTGCTGTAGAAAATCCTTTTTTATGTATGCAGCTTCAGGAATTAATTTACTGCATTTTTTGGCTTGTCATTTTTTCTTAAACTTTACGGACGTCACCACAGTCAACTGATTAAATGGCTTGCGTTATTTTGGATAAGTGGACAGATTAAATATTGAAGTACTTCTTAACGTAATTAAGAATCAAGAAATTTCTCCCACGAGTAGGCAGAGAGGATAGATCGTCTAATAACTCATTCTTAGTACACACTTCTTGCTTCATTTTCATTTCCTTCTTAATATTCAGCCTCAAAATATTCCCCGAATAGAGATGTAATAGCTCCATTAGCTTAAGCTAAGCAGTGGCATTAAATGTATTTTTTTTAAATAAACGAGATAAGTGCACTAAATAATATTTTTACTGTACATATTGTATATTGTAAGATACCAAGTTAATCTCGACGATAAAATCTTTATTTTGGAAGATTTGATACATATCATTTCTTATTCTTACCTAATTGCTACCGACCGTCAGGAGCCATGGAGACTACGGTATCCCCAATCGGGGTATGTAGCGAGGCTGAAGGTAGTGGGGAGAAAAAGCAGATGGGAAAGAGGAAGGTGGACTTTTCAGGTCTGGTCACCACAAACGGCTAAAGCCAATTCTGAATGACGGTCTTTCCCCAGCGTGATACTGAAAGTATATTTCACTAAAATTTACTTTATATATTAAGAACTTATTTTATTACAACACGAATAAATGATATAAAATTTATTTTCGCACGCCTGGACTTGAAAGCCGACCCCAACAGCCTACCTAGGCAATGAGTTGGGATAGTGCTAGGAAGAAGAAGAAAGCCTGGACTTGAAAGCGCGACATCCAAATTGGTAGTTGACAGCTTCGAAGGAAGTCAATTTAAGTTTATTTTTAGTTTCCCCGCCGAAATCACGGTGTTCTTTTTTAACTTAAGCTCCACACAGAAGGCCCTGCAAAAAAATCCTTATTTCATTTTTGAGGATGCTATGTGGAGCTATGGAAAGGAAGGAGAGGAAGTTCTAGGAAGGAAAAGGGTATGAGGGGTGGGTAGGAATCTGCGAGTTAAAGTGTCTGTTTTGCTCTGCACTGCTTTGCAAGGCGATGAGTCCGGCTGGAGAGATCAAAAGGTCTCAATGGGTTGGCAAACGCATCTGCCGCCAAGGCTTTGACAAACTTTACCCCATGAACCCGTGCACCCCTGCTAAGTCACCAAAAGTAGAAAACCGCTTAGGGCGTTGGTTAACCAATACAAGGATCCCGGTGCGGCGGTACCCATACCCGCCTCCCAAATTTAATCTCTCCCAAATTTTAAACAAGTTAAACTAAAAAAAATGTTAAAGTAAGAAATTAAAAAAAAAAACTTATTGTTTTATCAACAACAAAAAATCGCTATTGCGCAGGATCTGTGCAGTAGTGTATTTTCCACATTTTCGGTAAGAGTTTTCTAGCTTTGTTTTGGACGATACCTCGCCATTGTGATTTTTAAAATCACCGAGCTATAAAGTTATCTCCCCGCGTAGTTCCCAATTCTGAAAGTAAAAATTAACGTGGTTTCCAGCTAAAAACTGTTTTATGCTCTATGAAACGCAAATATTTCAGAACTCAACGTTACCATGCAAAATATTTGTTGGATTTTTGAACTGGAGATATAACAAACCAAATAGAAGTGGATTGTAGGCCCGACATGAGATGCCCGATAAAACATATTCAATTATTTTTAAAACTTCTTAAACGAAAAGTGAACAATTTTATTACCTTTTCTGAGGTCTAGGAGTCAAATGAACTTACATGCGACATGAGTATTCGACAGGCTTTCAAATTGGTATCTATCTTTAAGGTATTTTTTGTTCTGTGGATTGTTGGCTGTCTCACAAAATAATAACGAATATAATGATTATACATTCATTGAAATGAGCTGTATTAATTAACCAATCAGGACAAATAAACAAAATTAAACAATTATTAAAAAAAGTAAACATAATAATATACAACCAAGATTAGAATCATGGCTCCCTTATCAGACACATTTCTTTTTCTCTTCTGTTTCTCTTCTCTGATAAGGTATACATTACAACCAATAACAACCGCATAATAAATTGTAAAACATATCATTTACAATCTGTAATGGACCTGTTTGGAGTAAAGGAACGTAAAGATTTTTTTTTATTATATAAATTAAAATACGTTCAGAGAATAGGGAGAAACGAACAGACTATGGACATCTTTGGGACATCCTAGAAGCTTTATTATAGAAACCTACGTCGGTAATAGGTGTTAACCACGTAATAATTGAAAAGGGGCGCGTTGGGTTTCAACGAATCAGACCATTCCCAAAATCAATTAAATAATTTTTCGCCAATCACGGAGACTAGGGGCGGTCTAAAGACGCGAAACACTCTAGGTTGATTTACTGTTGAGCTAACCTTGGGATCCGGTCTCACGATGCGTGTAAAGGCACTTGGAATTCGACGATAAATTTGCATTCTAAGGCAGAAACGTAGCGATACCCAACCATCGATAACGAAAAAAGGGGGTGACGGTCTGGTGAAAGAAGAGGGTGTTTTAGAATGTTTTGGACCATAAGACATATTACGAGGTGATCCTCATAGAGAGAATTGTTTACGTTCGCTGAAGTTCTGAGTGCTATTTCAAGTGTTGACAATGGACACGAATTTTAACTTAAGATGGGATGTTTGGCCGAAATTGCCTAATTATATTAACACGGGGGAGATGCAAGTTGGGTAATTAAGAAAAGACATAAAAGTTAATGGGTCACGAAGTCTTTGATTAACGATCAAAATTTTACGACCTTTTTTGCGCGTAAACAAAGTGACGAGGATAATATATTGAAATTCCTAGATGAAGCGAGAAAAGAGTATATGGGTTGGGCTAAAACTAGACGCAAGAAACTGTAAAAACAGGGATGTACTGGGCGTAGATCGCTGAAAAGAAAGGACCGGAAATCAAAAAGAAACCCGAAAAGTAGTTTAGCTCATGATGGAAGGGGTTTCAACGACTCGGGTAGTGGACAGCGTTGGGTTACGAAAGATTACCAGAAGATATGCGGCGGATATCACGAAAAGAGTCAAAACAGGTAGGCGAAATTACAAAAAACGTGTCGAACCAAATTTTGGAACGAATGCCTACGTATGTCATCACCGAGAGGGAGGTATATGTGTCCTGGGATCACCCACGGATCGTGTAGACACCAATCAAATGCTAGAAGGCAGCACACAAGGAAGGATACTGTATTGCGCAAGCGCTGGACATAATAGGTGAAAAGCTTCCGTTAGTTGGGATAATTTATTGATTATATTATCCATATCAATAGCGAATTTCTCGGAAAGATTTCAAAAACAACGATATAGAAATGAGCTACACCTAGTCTAAAGGCCGGAAATCAACCAATATTACGGGCACAACACGTGTACGAGGAAAAATAATCTAATAATTTTACGCAATAATCTACATCGCCGTATATCATTTACGGGAGGGCGCCCGAAAGTCAGGTCACCGAGTGCGGGCCTGTACCCGTCTCGGCAGTTCGGGAGGTGTTTACCTCAAATCGGGAGGCGGGAACAAAAAACCCTGAAACGGGATTATGCAATTCTAAACTTAACAGGAAGTGAAACCTCGAATTCGTAAAGGCGAAAGTCGCACAAATTTTAAGCCGATTTATTCGAAAAAACATTATTAAATAGCGTTGTTTGGAGGAAATCGGGGGCTTTTTTTCGTTTTAACTTGATTGGAGTCGGGCTTCGAGATCCTTACGTCGTGACATCTTTTGTGTGCCATTTTAAACTAAACTGATAGAGTTTTAAATGTAGTGAAGTTGTGTTTTAGAAAATCAAGGCATTCTCACGAAGTAAGAGTGGTTTTAATATTAATTGAAATAATTGAAGTGTTTAAAATTTAATTAGATTCAACCAAAAAAAAAGGGTAAACTCATAATTAGACAATACTTAATCCACGGGTTGGAGCCTCTTGTTTTAGACTAATATAAAACGATGAAACTCAACTGCAGTAGTGTTTAATAATAACGCGTGTGCCCGTAGAGGAGAAAAAATAGAGAACCATAATAAGTATCAAATGACCAGACGAAAACGGCTAAGTCAAAGTTCTAAATTTATTGTGAAATTGAAGAGACAGCGTACATTGATCAAGAAAAAAATAATAATAAAAATCGTGTAGAAACGCGGCGAATGAATTTATTCGGAGAGTAGAATTAAATAAGAGCTAAATACATCATTCGTAAATCACATGTGGACCTTCTGGTCAAAATTAATAATAATTCATTTCCAATATATAAAACGTAGAGTAAATTGCTCATTTGAATTGGGGGTATAGACAGTGTTTTCCTTGCGAGCACGGGAAGGATTTTAACGGTTTACACGATATAAGAATTTTGTGGAAAAAATCGAAGTGAACGTGGCAAATAATATATGAAAGGTTCTAGGGAGGGGGAGGGGGTCGGTGACTCTCCATAGGAGAACGGCGCTATATAGATTACCGATAGTTCGCAATAAAACACGGCTGAAGCTACTTCCGTGTTTTACACGCTCATACTCAAAGGGGTAATGAAAGGCTAGCTAATAACCTTCGAGAGTTGCTTACGGGAAATAAAGACAGGATAGATCTCGGCAAATACTTACTTAGATACTCTGAAATACAGATAGGGAGAGATATCTAGACTAGGTACAGTGGAGGCCAACAAATACCTATGCATGTCAACTATCAACTTACGGTTAGGGAGGAAGAGATCTTCTATTGAAAGAAATGATCCGCTTAAACATTCCGAATTCTAGTATCCGGTAATTTATGTGCTATCTACGGGGCGGCGTATGAAAGTAGAAATTTAGCTAGAAAAAATTAGATCCAATATGGTTATAGTCTCTACTGGCGAGTAGACGGGTGACATAGAGAATCGATTTCGAATTTAATACGAACCCTTAACGGCTTAGGGGCTTCTACTCATACCTACAGTTCCTGGACGCGGATTAATGTACATGTCGTCGATATCCCGACTGGATTGGTAATATTACGCTTTTGGGGTAAGTGAAATTGCATGTATATATATTTCCAGAACATTAAAATTGCGACGAAGATGGGGCTGCAACCAGCAGCTCGGACAGGGCTGCGATACTGGTAAAATAGTATCACATTTAGAACTGTTTGCTTGCTTCTAACAGCTGTGTTTAGCACGAGGCCAATGACCTACTTATTTGTAAGCAGTTAGGGTCGACGCACGGCCCAAAAGGAAGAAAAGGGACCCCCATAAATCACTTGACGTCCGTGTCTGACGACAAAAGTCGTACACTCTACCGAGTTGGCAGCCGCGCAGGGGCACCCCAAATCAACATGGAAGCGACTAGCTGCAACCAACTCATGCTCAAAACAAATAAAAAAATCAAATTAATAATATTTGTATAACCTTATATGTTCACTAACAAATTCCCAAATACCTTTGGCCTCGGCTTAGAACTCGCCGTTGGAGTATGTTGTCCGTAAGCTATCTTGGGAAAGCACACAACTTCCTCAGCTCAGAAGATTTTCTACTTTCCTCATCACGCGATTTCGGGGCGTCAACGTTGTATGGAGAATCACGAAGAGTTCGGGAGGTCATCCCTTTTCGCGGAGCCGGGTCGGATGAGAGGACACGAGAGGCAGTATGAAAATTAATGTCAAGTTGGAATGTTTGGGCCTTGGTTCGCTGCGAAGGCGTTTAATTGAACGGGCTCCAAGTCTTTCAAAATCGCGTGGAGGGGACGTCGGCGTGATGAACGAGGGTTCAAAATCGGAGGACGAACACATACTAAAGCGGGGTTTACCCGGAGGTTGATGCAACTCGACTGGAAAACCCTCGAGATCCTTTGCAGCAGCTTCCGTGAGGTGGATAGTAGGCCTGGCGGCTAGTGGACGTTGAAAGCCCCACCAGAACAAACCTACTTGAAACATGCACGCGTTTAGCATCATGACAAGGAACGCTATGAAAATTCCCCTTTTACAGTCAGTAAAGTAGTCCGTCGGAGGAAGCGGGGCGGGGTGATTTGGGATATTCCAACAGGTGTATTACCTCTCCCTCTGACGTGAGCGGTCCAGAGGTGTCAAGGCGACTATAAGAAGAAGTTAGACCAGACCTCGGGGAAAGCCAGACACGTATTGGTTCTTGGGGTTGTGCATTTGGAAGAATAGCGACCATTTCATTTGGGGCAGTGAGGTGCCGACCCAGTTTGCAAAAAAAAAACCTTTTCTCGTCATTCAATCCGTTCCCATCTCCTTTTCTCTCTCGTTTCCACTTCCATTCGCAACACCCAAAGTTTACTAACCACAGCTAAATCCATCTATCTAGTTTCAGTACACCATTACAGAGGTCGACGAGGGAGTCCCAGTACTTATGCGGAAACAACACCCCACTCAACGAAGGGTTTAGTAGCACGTACACAAAGGGAGGGGGGGGGGTACGGTTCTATGTCACAATCTAGAATTTATAAACACGGGGACATTAGGTAAGGGCGGGGATACAAGGAAATTGTAGAGATATGATAGAAACTACTAGGTCAATTAGCAATAGGGTCCAGTATTCGAAAGTTAGGTGAGACACGTACTCGTTTCTTGTAGTACTCGCTGAGGGTCGATGGACGTTTTCCCCACACTTTGGCTGAAAAGAACCGGGAGTTACCATGGAAAGGAGACATTAAATACCTACCACCCCATAACGGTGGGCTTCGAATTAACAAATCACACAACGTGAAGTTAAGGGATTTATTGTAGATCAACCCCAAAGCGAAGGCCTTATTTTACTGTGTGCAATATCGCAGGGGCGGGGGATGTTCAGAGTTAGCTAGGCTCAGCACGATATCATTTTGCAAAAGCGAACTGAACGCTAGGGATAAAGAGGTATAAAAACCTCATTCAAGCGAGTTAGGACAATTAGGAGGTAGAGTCAACACAAATGTATCTCATTTTCTTCATATTATAATAAAAAAATTAATTTAAATGCAAATAATAGTTCAAAATCTAACTTTCATAACGAGATTTATGATCATGTCAAGTTTCCATTGAAAACAAATACTCAATGAGTTCGTTACGATTGCTGTAAGGATTATAATTTACATAAATAAAATTCTTTTTTTAAGAAAACACAGCTATTATTGACATATCAAGACGTTCCCAATTCGATTCATTAGTTACCTGTTATAATTTTCACTAAAACACACACACACACACAGTGTATCCATTTTTACGTTCAATGAAATTAAGGCGATGCCATACGTAGTAATGAAAAATCATGTGTTTTTTGTTTGAAAATTTGGTCACCTAGAAATGTTTCAGATGCTTTAATTAAATACTGCGAGTAGAATACATCTTGGCCTTTAAAATAATCGACTATTTTTTAGATAAGTCTTTTTATAAGCCCAGAAAAAAATAATGTAAAGGCCTATGAAAACTGCTTTAAAGTTCAAAATCTCCTACTTACAAACCCATTTTAGGTTATGATTTTATTTTATAATGTGAAAAATTAAGTTATTTATAAAATGATCGAAAAAAAATTAAACATTCATGCCTGAACATCCACAAAATAAAATAAAAGGCACTTTTTGACCGTGTTTTTTTTCTTGCATAAATCAAAACAGGCGGATGGTGTTAAACGGGAATTTAAACCTTATTGCCATGTACGTAAGGGTTGTTATTGATAGCGGATCAATTTAAAATATTAAACAACTTAGCGCATCGCCTTAAGTCTGATTTCATATATTTTACACAGGGTTGATTTTTTTTAAATATATAACTGAACTGCCCCAGCAACAATCGTTTGTATTTATGAAGTGATTCATTGAAGATGTTCACAGAACCGTCATAATTATTATCCTACATTAGTATTCTGGTCAATGAGGAGTACATATTATTTGAGTTATTCCTAGAATTTCCGCATTGTCGAAAAATCCCGACTTCTAGTAATCTGCTGTTGATGGAAACTTGTAAGTAGAATTTTTGAAGGAATGTATAAAAGTAATGAAAACTGGGAACAAGTTTCGGCGAAAATGCCTATTTTCCAGCTTTAATTCAATGAACGTACTTGTTCATCTTCGGTACGCCAGTACTACAGGCCTTTGCAGTAGAACATAAATCGACTAAGATATTGTGTATGGTCAAGTGTTGGAGATTTCGACGCATTTTGAGCATACTTTGAAAACAAAGTTATAAAATTGTAAATACCTACTTTGATATAGAAATCTATCAAATGCGAGTGGGTACCTGTTTGGTATATTAAAAAATATTAATAGGCTTAAAATAAAATAAAACAATAATACAAGAAGACTACTGGCACCTTTAAATTTATACGATGAGAATGCCAACATTTTTATAAATCCCAACCAGGAATTATTAGATTCCTGGTCAAATAAAATTTTACACGCAAAACACTTCAATTATCTCAACCAAACGTATGTTGACAAAATTTCGTCAAACAAATGGTTGAGTATTGGAGAGTTGAGCGCAGAAATAGAAGGATTTATGCTTGCCATTCAGGATAGAGTCATTAATACTAAACATTATAGAAAGCATATAATCAAAGATACAAATCAAATTGATGATTTGTGTAGAAAATGTTTGGCTTTTCCGGAAACTATAGAACATATTATATCTGGATGTTCTATATTAGCACCGTCCGAGTATACATTTAGGCACAATCAAGTTTTAAAAATAATTCACCAAAATTTGGTAATTAAACATAACTTGATTGACTGCCGTAATATAGTACCATACTATGAATACGAACCAAATTCATTTTTAGAAAACGAATTTTATAAAATATATTATGATAAAACTATACTAACAGACCGAGCGATTAGTCATAATAGACCCGATATAGTTTTACATGACAAAATTAAAAAAATAACTTATATCATTGATGTCGCTATTCCAAATTCCTGTAACATTCAAAAATCTGTTAATGAAAAAATTAGAAAATACACAGATTTAGGAAACGAAATAAAAAGAATTTGGCATTCTCAGACTATAAAAATATTACCATTCGTTATTTCGGCTACTGGCATTATACCTAGCTCTCTCATTAAAAATTTAGGCGTATTAGATCTATCAAAAAATTTATATATAAAGATGCAAAAGTCGGTCATTTTGAATACATGTAGGATAACGAAAGATTTTTTAAATATTTATGTTGAGGGATCAGTAGGATTTATAGGCCCTGTTAGAAGTACTACCGAGCCGAACCCTCTGATATGAAAATATCTGAAGACGGTGAATTTTTTTTTCCCATTTGATCTCTGGTGAGTTGACGTGTTGTTGTTCTTGTATTGTTTTGTATTTATTTTGCTTATATAATGCACTTACATAATGTTGATTGACTAGATGATCATCTGTGGAAAAGTGAGGGGAAGGGTTAAGTTTTTCCTTTGGGGAAGATTTAACCCGGACAACTAAATCGGAAGTTAAAAAAAAAAAAAAAACAAGAAGACTACTGGCACTATTAGGTAACTACCTTTCAAATAAATTTCCCTTGATGATCAATTTGTAATTGATTTGTATCGTATCATTATTACACGGTCGGGTGGTTTAACAAAGTTGTGGGAATTATTTCACTAATAAATCGTTTTAAAATTGTCAATGCTGGTAGTACATGAGCACTTAATAAATAGGTACTTTCCACTGTCATAAAAATGCTAAATGGTTTACCTTTAAGTCCATGAATTTGTTACCCCTCTGCTAATATTATTCTTTGATGTTTTAAATAAGAACGTACATGTTTGGTCATGTTTGCTGATACAGTCCTCAAAATAAATTAGTTTTTAATTAACTCAACTTCAAATTATATATATATTTAAAAAAAATCGTTTTTGGGATTATTCAAAAAAAAATTTAACACTAGTTTTATTTTTATGCAGGCGTATGTCAAATAAGAGTTTGTAAATCTGTACAAAGGGTGTTTCGTGACGTACTTGACTTATAAATGTTTTTTTTTGTAAATGATTTACTTTAACCAGTGATACACGGAGAAAACATACTAATATGAAAAATTATTAAATACCAAATTATTCGTTTTCCCGGTAAAAATGGGACTGGAGGCTATAAACAATGATTTGCAAAATTTCTTAACAAACTATCAGTAAAGCACAAATATGTTAAGAGGATGTCAGAACACGTGTTCTTCGTAATAATAATAGTTTGGCATCTATTCCATTATATTTATTTGGAAAAGGGCACCTGTGTGAACACGTGTTAAGATATATTCTGAATGACTAATATTTTATAAGAAAATGATTAGGCAGTCACATTTTTAACAGTACCGTGATAAAAAAAGGCAAAATCATTTTTATCCGCGTACTGTGTTACCCACAGTTTGAAAAATAATTGTCATTGAGATGGTGACATTTCTTTGTACAAGTTGAAAAATTCCTATTTGTCATTTTGAATTAAGTGGGTAGGTATTTAAGTACTCAATTACAAATCTTATGATATCAAAAGAAATTTTGGTTTTGAGTTTTTGAAAAAGAGAAAATTAGAAACATAATTTTATGGACGCGAGGTCTACTTTTATTAACAGAACTAATAGTGTTTTGGGAAAATATCAAATTTGGAGTCCATTAATATCATATTATTATTTCTTAGAAACTTATGGAATTTGTGTAGTTTTTGGTGTGCGATGACCCATCTTGTATGTTCCATTAAAATCATTCGGAATTATTTTTTAATAAATCCATAAATTCGTTTTACGTGAAAGCGGATTCGTAAAAACATTGGCTAACAAAAAGGGAATGTTAATTTTCCATGAATTTTATTAAAACTGGTGATGCGTTGTACGATGGCATGACAAAATAAAATTAAATGCATATTAATGAATTTGGCAGTTAAATTGAGTGACGTTCGGCAAATTAAAAATAAATTGAAAAACAGGGTTATTGTTTTTACCGGAATCATGTATTAAATTATTTTTGACGCTTGAAACAATTGGTTCAAAATTTCGTGATTACGTTTTTTTAATGAATTTATAATTTGTATTCCATTCAAATGAAGGATTTTTTGTAGTTTTTATTATCTGCTAATTTATATATACTAAAGGTTTGTTAAATGGCATCAATTTATTTGTGGCATGTTCCAGAGTAGTAAAAGAGTGCCAGATCTTATAGCCATCAACTTTCCATAATTTATTTTTACCATCCACTTTTTCTCCCCAACATCTACAGCCTGTACATTGTACAATGTGTCTTAATTTTGGGATGCCATGATCCTACTGACTCCGGGTAGTTGGAACTCTTGTGCGGTATTCTCATTAAAAATATTTGGTACTGTGTAACACATTAGGACATAACCGATAAACACGTTTTCGTTTTTACGAAAACGATAAATAACAATGTATCCTACGTTTATGCGTAAAATTTAAAACACGTCTTGTAATGAGGTTTTGGTTAAGTGTTTACTGTGTCTATGGTTTACCAATATAGCACATCTAACCTGTAAATTCTTTTTTTTTCAATAAAAGACCTACAGTACCTACCACAGTACCTACCTACAGTACCTACCACAATACCTACCTACAGTACCTACCACAGCACCTACTACAGAACCTGCATACAGTACCTACCAACAGTATCTACCACAGAACCTGCCTACAGTACCTACCTACAGTACCTACCTACAGTACCTACCACAGAACCTACTTACAGTACATACGTACAGTACTTACCGACAGTCCTTACCAACAGTACCTACCACAGAACTTACCTACCTACCTATTTATTAACACTTTATTTACCATACTATATTTGGAAATTTCACATATATTAATTATACTAACACTTAACGCAAAAAAAGAAAGAAAAAAATTAAGTTTTACCATTTTGTCAAGAAAATCAGGAAAATAGAAATTAGTATTTTAACCCCACTGACTATTGAAAAAAGCATAACATGCATCACAAAATAGTCTGAGACTGAACTATGTACCTGACATAAGTACGACTATGTAAGTTCCGTTTACAATATCTGGCTACCGCTTATCAAGATTCTCCTTGCACTATTTGGAAACTGCTACACCATTCATTGCAACTGTAACAAGTATTAAAGTTGTATTATCGTATTTCACAATCGGACAGCAAAATGCAGCCTCGCCGCGGTACTGCCTCTTCCGGTTTATTAATTCCGGTTATGCCCGGAAACGCCGCCATGTTTGTTCTACCGCCGTATGTTTGTTAAACAAATGCCCTCTTTGGAGTAATAAAAGTAAATTAATGCCCCCGGGTAAAGGAAGGCATAACGTATTATACCTTTTAAGAGGAACATTCTTTTAGAGAGGGGACGCAAGCCGATTTTCGGCAGTGATTTAAAATTCGACACTCAATCGAAAACTTTTTTCTAGGATATATGTTATATATTTGTATTTTCAATTACTCGACTATTTGGCGTGTCATTTAATTTTTTTTAACGTTCTGGTTCCAGTTAAAGGTCTTCGAAAACTACATATTGATCTTGCAAGAGTTCTTATAATCGCCGTTTCTATTAAGAGCTGAAAAATCAGAATAATACATTTTATGGTAAAAAGAAAGTTTGAAAAAAGAATAAGTGACCATTACAAAAAAGTGACAATTAAAATATTATAAAGTATAGTTGCGGCACGTTCCAGGGCGGTAGATGCTCTCAGTATCGCCCTGGTGAAAGAACACCATTCAGAATTGGAAAGTTGCTTGAAAAGAACAAGATTGTGACAATAATTTTTTTCACTCTAGTATTATTAGGCGGAGTTCAAACAAGAATCTATAATGCTGAAGAATAATGTATCCATATGTCACTGTAACTCGCACATACTTATCAACTGTTTACAATATTTTTACATTTGCTTACCTAGCAATACATACTCATTTTTATGCTATATAATATTGGTAAATAATTTTAATAACTCCTTATAAATATATATTTTTTTCTCTTTTCAATTCTTTACTTTTTACTGTAGGTCTTATATTATATACTTTTTTTAAATATTATATTATATTTAAATCTTTTGATATATTTTTTCAAATTATTTTAATGTATTTCATATAGTATTTTAAACTATATAATCTTTATTTTCTTTAAAATTGTATACTTTTTAAATTATTTTAATTTCTTATATATTTCAGACTTGATTTATTATTTTTTTGTACTGTATATTTAATCAACCACCATTACACGGGCATGTGTCTAGCTTTGTGGTTTTAACACACCTAAAAACTGTAAAAACCAATAAAAACACTGAATAAAGAAAAAATAAATAAATGTCTTTGGACCCACTTTCCTCTCCGCTACCTTTTTTCATAAAAATAAAAATAAAAATCACAAAACGTTTCACATAAAATATAGAAATAATTATTTATTTGAAATTTAAAAAAAATATTTAAGGATTTCAATTTTCAGTTCGTAATTAAATACCTACTATCTATAAATCTTTGTTCACCTTTGTTGTCATTTATTAATTAAGAGAAAATTAGGAACATGTTTTTTTTTAATGTAAGATCTACTGTTCACAGAACTACTTGTTTGTTGAATTTGATAAATTCTTTAAAAGTAAACTCTTTGAAAATGCTTTTACATGCAAGTTTAATTCAAAATCGAACGTAGAAAATTCATTATTTTTTTTTAGTATTATTTTCAACAAGCGTGTGTTTTTTGCTTTCGATGCTTTAATATAAATAATTCTCGTGGAATACAATCTGAGTATGGAATCCACCTTTGGAATTTAAATTCCTATATATTTCTGTTAAAATTAGTTTTCTCTCCCGCATGAATCATATCAAATATTTATTTTTCAATTTTTCATTTATAGTTTATGAAAATCAAATGTATGCGTAAGCTCTCAGAAAAGCAAAATATAAAAAAATCCCATTTTAAGCGATACTATGTGAAGATTTTGCAAAGAATTTTATAAATAAAATCAAATACTGAAGACAATATTAGTGATTTTTTCAAACGAAAAATCTGAAACAGAAAAATCAGAAAAGGAAACGGTCACATCTGGGACTCGAACCCAGGACCCTTGTCTTTCCGGGACAATGCTCTACCAACTGCGCTAATGGGACCCTATCCTATTCGGTCACTTTTAACTGTATCATACTTCGAATAAGAACTACCAACGTTGTCTTCATTTTTTCACCGCACATTTTTATTGGCAACTATCTTTATGTATGATCGCAAGATTCAACCCGAACTAAATGCAACCATTAGCGCAGTTGGTAGAGCATTGTCCCGGAAAGACAAGGGTCCTGGGTTCGAGTCCCAGATGTGACCGTTTCCTTTTCTGATTTTTCTGTTTCAGATTTTTCGTTTGAAAAAATCACTAATATTGTCTTCAGTATTTAAATATTATAATTTGAGGTTTTATTCAATAAGTTATTCCGAAAAATAATAAATAAAATCATCTAGAATTTAATGGATTTTTTGTCGAAAATTTATTGCTATTACTAAGAGCGATATATCATCCTTCAATATTTGTAGTAAATATTTCAAGAAACCTAGATAATATAAACCGTTTTTGAACCTTAATTTCGACACTCACCAACATTTTTCGACACTCGTCTTGCAATATTCGGCATTTGCGCCGCACTGTCCCCCCATCACTAGTCAATAAGAAAGTTTTTGTTTAGCAAGCATGGACTAATGGAGTAGAGGAGCCCAAGAGTTTTCGTCGTCCCAACGTTTTTGATATTTCCACAATTATTGCGTTCTTTTACATTGTAAAAAACATTTCCATTTTTGTAAAGTTGAATAATTTGTGACTAAACTTTGGCAATTTTTTATAGCCGTTTAAGAATGTTGTTTCCATCATTTTTATATTTAATATGACGAGATATTTCAAATTTAATTTAAAAAACGTTTTGATAAAATTTATGTTTTCGTAAAGAATTCAACTTTGTCGTGGAATAACAAAGAAAATTCTAATTTATTAACAATAAAAACAAAAAATGGTTATTAGTAACTGTGGACTCTGGAGTCATTGGAAGTTACAAAAATTCTTTTTTAAAGTAAGACAAACATTCCCGGGTTACGAATAAGTTGACAATATTTTAAAACCTCCTACTACCACCACAGTAAGCGGAAAATGTTGCTTGTGTTGTGATGGAGGACATATCCAGCGGAGGAATTGAACACACTACGCCTGGGTGGGACACAACCACGATGTTAAGTCAGCCACCGACCGGTCGATTTTATTTATTTATTATTTTATTTGATAATTTACAAAAAATAAACATGTTAATGTTCGTTTGTTAAAAATCTAAATCTAAATCTCCAAAATTTCTTTGAAATTTTTATGCAACGTTGCATTCGAATACGCGTCTGTTTTTTATATATTTTTATATATATATATAATGTATATATAAAAATAATGTTCGGTTCAGAAGTCAAGATACAAGTTGATACAAGTTTACTTGTATCTTGACTGCTTTACCGAACAGACACGCGAAAGCGTTCAGTTTGAGACGAAATTCAGGACATAAGGCCTCTGAAGATGGACAGTGAGATCTGTCCGAAACGTCAGAAATAAAAAAGTCCTTTTAAGGACTACTTTACGCGGGTAAACCGAGAACATTATTCTACATCTTACACCCGTGAAAACCTTAACCATAACATATATACGAAAACGCGCTATTGCGTCTTTATCAGCCCAGACAGACAGAGCCAAAGCAACACGTGGCGGGGTACATTTAGTATATTATAAAACGATAACAATTATTTCTACAATACATTATTCCCAACGAGTTAACATTAATTTAATTCATTTTGGGAAAGACAACATAATACAATATTAAAAGTAATAAAATGGAGTTCAATGAAGTGTGTACATAGATTTTTTTTTTTTTTGGTAAACTAATGTTTGAGACAAGATTTTTTATGCATAGCACAAAGGGTAAAAATTATTTTATAAGCAATAATTATAAGCCTGAAACTCTCATCCACATTGAAAAAATCTCCTGATAAAAGATACATGACGCCCGTTATAATAAGTCCCGTTGGCGTCATGTATCTTTTATCAGGAGATTTTTCAATGTGGATGAGTGTTTCAGGCTAATAATTATTGCTTATAAAATAATTATTTCCTTTTATATTGAGATGAGCAACGGAGGAAAAAAATTAATGTAGTTTTTTAACAGTAACAGTATAGAGTAGTGAATGGTAGAAAAAAAACGGGTTGGCCGTTGGCGTCATGTATCTTTTATCAGGAGATTTTTCAATTTGGATGAGTGTTTCAGGCTAATAATTATTTCTTATAAAATAAGTGTACAGAGATTTTAAAACAGACCAGATAGACTTAATTGAAAAAATATTTTATTATGTCTTTTTTGTTTATTTCTCTACTCAGGAGGTGCTGAGGAAAATGAATTCTCTTACGGCCAATGTCATATTTGTGCATGCTGTGTGGGTGGTCTTTTTGAGAAGAAGAAGGAGAGAACATGTTGTGAGAGGGAGGAAACACTGAAGCCGGAAAATCGTTCCACAGCCGAGCTGTTGAACTAAAAAACGAGTCGCAGAAGCGACTCGTCTTCATGTGACAAATTTCAACATATGTTGAGCGTGCGTTTGGCGTGTTTCCCGAGTATGCACCGATGCCGAAGGGATCAATGACGCTAGTTCCTCGGAGCATGAAAAATACACAAGAGTTAGAGGGTTCCAAAGAAAGATTGTGTCACTGGTTACTAAAGCTGCTGAGAGAATATCCTTAAGAGCTTTTGTAATGTTTATATTGTTTGCTACTGGAAGTTTTCGGTTCCCAGGTAAAGCATTGTGTTGCGGATATGTAATGTACGAATACGGAGTTATTTCCAACTTTAGTCATGTGAGTAGATGACGATAAGTGTTCGTGATGGTGTATGTCGGAATTAAAGGCTGGTATAATATTGGTGTGTGAGAAGTTTTGAATGGTTTATTCAATGGTAGTTGTGATGTTATATTTTCGCATAATCATAAACGTGATTATTTGTTTCTGTGAATATATATCTTTGACATATGTATCCCATTGTAGATGATATATGTTTCTTCAATCTAGAAAATTAGACTTTCGGCACGTGTATTTATGACAGCTGCTTAGTTGGCCATATTTTTCATTAAAATAGAACTTATCATAAACAAAACGATTTTTCGCTAAGAAATCGCAAATACCGAATAAAATACTTATCACGCCACTAGGAGAGTAAAAAAAACCCTGTCCATATTGTTTTAAGGTTTTTAAGGTAATAATATCAACTGATTTAAATGATAATAATATAGATTTTATTTAGGGTTTGCAAAAAAGCTCCAAGCGGTTAGAAGGAATATTAATTGCCACTATCTCGAGAAACCCCTAAAGCTTTGATATAGAAAGCACTGGGTTGGTTCTTATGGTTCTATTAACCTCAAGTCAACCCGTTTTTTTTTCAAATCAATGCCAAAGCTTTTTGTCATCTTCCTTTCCGGATATGACCAATCTCCGGTTGGGTTGAATGATATCATGAAAAAAATTAATTATCTTCCTAAATCTCTTTTATTCTGCTTTATATTTTTTTCTATTTGTCTGCTCTAAAAATACGTTGGTAGGGTAGTAAAGAATAACATAGTTATTATTTGTCAGTACAACGCAACAGTTCGTAATTATTATAATATAAAGTCGGATGTCCAGCGATCAAACGTTTTCAAAACTATAAAAAAAGGTGGTCAGGGCCAATACGTTTTTTGTTGAACGCTTTGTAAATAATTCGGTAAGAACGTAAAATAATATTTATTATATTTGCAACACGTTTCAGAGTGACATATTCCGTTAGAATCGCCCCGGTAAAAGAACACCATTGAACAACCGAATAAACACGTTTTTTTAAAAATGGATTTAGTCGTGTCTTGTGACTAGAAATAAATAGCCAAATACTTGCCAACTATAATCCTTCCTATCTAGTTCTCCTCTCTATTCCCTCCAGTATCACAATCTATCCCATTAGAGGTTGCCATAGTCCCACTTGCTTCATACATGTTTACCTCTTGTGCGGAATCCACAAAGATAAAAAAAATTAACTTTTGCAGATTAGCAAATGCTCATCTAGAGTTTTTTTAATCACTGATAATAATTTACGGAGCAAATTACCTCAGAGAAAAAGGAGTAAAAGTTCAAGACGTTATTCAAACAGAAGCTTTAAAATAGCAGATAAGATAACAATCAAATTAGTCTCGAGACCGTAAATTACAAAGTGCTTTATCTTCCTTTTCTATTTTGTTCGTTTTAATTTCATACTGGGGAAAATTAAGAAAATAATTTTTACCTCAGACCTTAATAGGTTAAAACTTTTTTGCCTCTTTTAAAATTTAAAAAAAATTACATAAAAAAGGCATAATCAGAGTTTCAGCACTTTTGAACAATAATTACATTCAATATGGCATAGTCAGAGTTTCAGCACTTTTGAACAATAATTACATTCAATATGGCATAATCAGAGTTTCAGCACTATTGAATGATAATTACATTCAGCAAGGCATAATCAGAGTTTCTGCACTATTGCACAATAATTACATTCAACAAATCATAATCAGAGTTTCAGCACTATTGAAGAATAATTACATCCAATAAAGCAAAATCAGAGTTTCAGCCATATTGAACAGTAATAACATTCAACAAGGCAGAATCAGAGATTCAGCACTATTGAAAAATAATTACATTCAACAAGGCATACTCAGAGTTTTAATACTATTGAAAAACACAGTGAATAATATATATTTTTTCATGAATAGTCCTACCAAACTCTCGTAAATTCTCGTATTATGGTGGTAGAACAAAATGATAAAAAATAAAGATATTAATTATTCTAAATTTCCATTAATTGAAACGCTATTGAGTTATTGGTGACTGACGGATTTGCGTACCTGGGTTAGTTGGCAAGTACAAAGATGTCGTATCAATAAATATGAAAAATCATTGGATTATTTGTACACCGCAATTGTTGTGAAAAATCACTTCATGGGTACTGTACAAATATAACTTCATGTTAGGATTAGGTATATTATTATGTAGAAACAGAAGAGCTATTGCTAAAATACTGAGCTTGCACGCCACTTCAGGAAAACATACTATTATTATTTTTACTGATAAACCAACGTTTACGAGACAAGGTTTTTATGCATAGTGCAAAGGATAACACATTATTTTTTAGCTATAGCTCAAACACCTATACAAATTGAAAAAATCTTCGAATAAAAATACGTGCCGCCGATGGGAATTTCAGGCTAATAATTATTCCTTAAAAATAAACATACTTTTATTAGAAAGTTTAAGCTTTGGAAAAAATGCTAATTTGCAAGCAGAAGACACTATAACAAAGCATGTTGCATAATTTTTCAGTTTCTATTTATTGTTCAGTTACTAAATTATTTACATGATTTGTTTTAGAATTGACTTTTTATCATTCTGTACTCTTGTACACAAGAGAAATAATCACGAATAATGAGAAATAAACACAGACCAAAACAATGTAAATAAAATGAACAGTGGCACTTTTGCATCTCTAATTTTTAATGCGGCATTTTTGCATCTCATCGAAATGCACAGTGGCGAGTTTGAATCTAACTAAAATTCAAAATGTAAGAGAACAACAGCAGCAACAATTTAAGATAATGGTGAAAGAAGTATTCTGAATAATTGAAATTTAGAAGTGACGTTTTTGTATCAATTTTTTTTTCATTTATACTTTGGACGTGTGTGATTTAGTCAAAATAATGTCCATTCCAAAAATCACTAATAAATACGGCAACGAACATTCACCTATCTAGTACCTTCTATATTTAGTAAGATGCCAAAGCACATAAAAAGCTAACCAAGTTGCACCACTGAACTGAAAAAAATAGTTAATACATCAAGATTTTTATATAATATCAAGATTGATATTATTTAAAAATACATAAGTATCCATGGATTGTATGCATGTAATTGTATAATTATGCCCATGAATATGCTTAAGTATGTTGTGTGCCTTTGAGTGTGTGTATGCCTATGAGTATGTTGACCATGTTATATTTATCTGTCTATGTATTTTGTAATTTTGTATTGCAGTCACTTCAAATTTTATTCTTCAGTATATATTTTCTATATTGTGACTTATAGTTGAGTGTGTTTTAATGCTGTAATTAATATTTGAAATTGACTTGCTGAAAAACTGCTTTGACAGTTTAGTGGGTGCTTATAACGAAGAATAAACAAATTTAAAAACTCAAAGGAAACTGTTTATCAAAACCCAGAAAATTGACAAATGTTAAAAAAAAAGAGAAAATGAAATTAAAAACATGTCAGGTGCGTTGGAGTCAATTCTGAAGTGGAAAAACCGAAAAATGCCATTTTTCCGCCACCCTAGCAACATATAATGCCTCAATTTCCTCTGAAGGAGCGCTATTTCATTGCTCTTCGCACTTTCTTCAAACAGCTTGAAACAGCCAAAGTTTTAGGTTGTGTGGAGCGTTTTTAAACATTCATATTTCTCGTGAATTTGTGAGATATCTGACTTACCCCATCATTAATATTTACAGATCCAGGAAAGCTATCGAATTGATTTCAAATTCATTTATGTATTTTATTGTAATTTAATGTAGTTTAGGAAGACTTCAGTGCTTAATCTACATCAGTTTCGGCAGTAGCTTTTTTTTCAATCTTCCCCTTGACATCTTTCTGGAGAAAAATCGGAGTATGACACTTTCGATATTTCCCAAAAAGCTTTGATTCTGATATATGTGATTGAGACAAAGTTCATTACTTTCATTTATTCCAATTGACTCTTAACGAAATTTGATTCGTATTTGATTTGATTTGATTGTTTCGATTTCAGTGCAGAAGAGAAGGGTTGTGAAGTACCTGGCTGTCTACTAAACACGGTTTAAGCCATTTCTAAAAATGTGTCGATTCTAAATGGTTGAAAAATTCATTTTTTTTTGCTTAATAACCAGTTTATTTCGTCAAATTGTGTCCGAGAATCGATATAATGTTGGAGGCCATTATTTTTCAACACGTGCCTGACCCAACTTGACTTCGGCTTATTTGTGGGCAACCGTGTGTAATGGGTTGGACGATTTGCTTTGGTCGTGTTCATCATTTCCTTGGTCACCGAGCACGGAAAAGTTTAAAATTATACGATGAAGAAAAGAGAAATTGATGGTTATTTTGTTACGGTTATTTAAGGGTAACCACATCAAAAATAAAACCATTCAAATATTATTTACGGTCTGTAACTCTTGTCCAATGAACTCTAAAACTTTTGCTACGAATGAGTTTAATTTTCATTTGGAGTTGTTTATTTGGAAATTCTGTAATATAATAACAGAAAATAATTTGATTTCCATCTTCACAATTATAACTATTTTGTCAAGAATTTAGTCTATCCTATTTCGATATTGAATAAATAATAACACAAGAAGTACCTTGTTGGCATGTTTCGTGATCCAAATATTTGCCTAATTGAGCCTTAAATTTCCAATACAAAACTTTATTTACGAATTGTATAGAGATCTACAATGTCAGGATAATGTAGATAAGACAGAGCGCTACTTGGCTAAATCGAACATTTTTTTAAAATTTATATTAATTTTAAAAAAATATATGTATTTATAATATTTATATTTGTTTCCGTTCAAATTTGAATCAAAGACAATTTATATAAGATACAATGAGAAAAATGTGGGGGAACCAACGAATCCAACGCTCCCAACGCCGAACGACCAGAAACTACCAAATCCAGTCTTCGCGCTATTTGCTTGATAATAATAGAACACGTTTGATTTCTCGCAGGTCTTCATTGTATAGTGTAATTATTGCCTTTGAGAGAATACTACATACATGGATGTGTACGTAATATGAAAAGAGCTATAGTTTAATCAAGAGATCTAATTAAAAAGGTGTCAATGATTTTTTAGAGTTGTTACTTTGATTAACAAGTCCTATTCGGTTGTAGTTGTGTAAAAAAACGCAACGGGTTCAACTTAGCTTTGTGGTTTCGTTTCATCTGATAGCTAAATTCTCCATCACCGCACAAGCAATATTATTCGCTTATAATGATGGTTATAAAAATATTTCAAATATTGTCTCAATTTTTAACCCACACGGATAAAAGTAATTGCTGATTTATTAAAAATCTTTTCAAATTATTGGTAATGCAGTTAAGAACGGAACTGCTTCCTGATAAACTTTTAGTAAATTCGTAATAATATAGAACGTAAGTCTTAATAATATATGATGACGAAATGCGAAAATGTGACTATTTTCCGTGCTCCGATATCGTGACAATACTATTTGTAAGAATTTTACTAAAAGTTTTTCAGAAAACCTTTGAATTCACCCATTAAGGGCCTACAATCCCGTTTTAAACCGGTTACCGAATATTTTGAAGAGATTCTTAATAAATAAGCAATATTTATTTATCGTTAAGTTTTCTCCTTGCAGGAATGTTTGTCAATCTTAAAAAAAATCAGTTAAGTTTTGTATAGGTTAAATAACAGCAATATTAATTGATAATATTTCATGGAAAAATTTAAGTATAAATCATGCTTTTTTTGCCAACGTTGGTAATAATTTTTATTTTATGTTGTAGGTTTAAATAACGCTCGTTATTGTTTTCAAATAACCCGACCAAACAACAGGTAAGTTATGGAAATATTGGAAAAAGGTAATATTCCGCTACTTTATGGGGTAACGCCATAACTCACGATCTCATCGTATGAAATATTTCAGAAAAAACCCTAATAATATTATGCGAAACAAAAAATGGGCTTCCTACCCAGATTTGTTATCGTTTTTCTAACCGTATATTTTTTTAAATTCAGAATCAGAGGGGTGATATGTCTCTCAGAGAAGATTTATGAAGAAAAAAATCATTGGTTTGATAATCACAGATTAATATGTGTACAATATTTCGTCGCACTAGTGCTTAGTTGTCCAAATGATACGTTAGCAAATTGTTCATTAGTAATTCTTTGTATAGTTAACTAATTATCAATTATGTTTAGTGACAAGATTTGAATAATCAGGTACTTCTCTACATTCTTGTTCCCCGTTTCCTTTCCCCCACTTCTTTCAGCATCACAACTTACCCCGATTGGGGATGCCATAGTCTGACTGGCTCCAGGCGGCTTGTGTAAATTCATCTTTTGTCGTCGAGCATCAAAAATTACTTTATCTCTTGTATTTTGAAGACTTCGGTGGCTAGGTCATGTGGAGAGAATGACCGAGCATCAAGAACCAAAGTCCCTGTTGAGCTCGAGACCGATAGGGAGAAGGAGCCTGGGAAGGCAAAGGTTAAGATGGAGCAACAACGTCCTCAAAGATTTGTCTGCCTTGGAGCTTCGAAACTGGAGAGAGCTGGCGCGGGACCGAGATGAGTGGAGGAAGACTCCTGAGGAGGCCAAGACCTACCAGGCGGTGTAGAGCCAAAAGTGATAATGATGATGATTTTGAAGACTACTTTGAAGTGACTTGAAGGGTTTATGAACACTACACACGAGCCACAACTGCTCAAAGCAAGTGGAACTATGGCGTACCCCATTGAGGTATGTTACAAGGATGAAAAGAGCAGGGAGAGGAATGATATGGGTTAGCCGCAGGTTTGGAAGTACCTGGCTATTTTTATTTATTTTCGTATGGTGGAGAATAATTGGTGGAGGCTGTATGATGCTGAGGTTATTCAGGTTATTAAGTCGACGGTTTCTGAAGTCACTAGATTTAGTATAGATGTGCTACAGGGGAACTGACGAAGGGGACAATCTTTTACGATATGTAATGAATATTAACAAATTAACACTATTCACAATACAATGTATGCTCAACGGTTGTGGATGCAACCAGATGCAATTTAGTGAGGTATACGTCTTCAGATACTCTTAAATAGTTGAATCCACAACAAAGCGCTTTTTTCACTGATCTTTTTTGTGTATCCGCTTCTTGTTTCTGCCACGATATTCAGAAATTTTGTAGACCAACCTGGCCAATAAAATGTGATCATTGAAAGATAGTTTAAATATATATATATGATAATCTGAGTAATTTTTTCCGATTCGCAATGAGAAAACAAGGCGCAAAATTGTTATTAAAAATTTTAAAACATTTTTCTCATCGAAGAAGAAGATAATACTAATAAATCTGTGGTTGTCTTGGTGTACTAAATAATTACAATATTACTGTCGTGGGTAGTTTACTTCGGACGTTGCAAGTAGGTACTCGCATATTGCGGTGGCCAGTAGTAACACTACGTAACGAAATATGTTTTGCGAAAAAAAAACGTCTCGAAGTTTCAAAGTCCGTGCATTTTAATATGGGCGTTCTTTCTGGAACATACCAGTAGTATCGATCGCTACAAATCCAAATGAAACATGAAACAGAAGATTTCCAAATGCAATAATCACCCTTGTTTTCGAATCTTGTTGTACTTCATTTTTCGTTTATAATAATAATAATAATACAAATTTATTCCAAAATAAATTTAGATTTACTATTATCTTCTTCTTCGATGATTTTACTTTGAAAATGATATTACTTTGAAAACTATTAAAAAGTTATTTCAATAAAAATTAAAACATTTTATTTGAGATTGAATTTCATTTGAACACGAAGTTTTTTTTTATTTTTAAAACTTATAAACAAAACAAAAAAGTTATGAGATTTCAATTTTTTTTAAATCTTTTTAAAATTGTTATTCAGAACTTGGCTTATCAATATCCTATAAACCTATAAAACAATTCATCCTTGACTCCTTGACTGTGTAGTTTGATCTTCAATAGTTGAATGCAACGAAGCAAATATCCTTGGCCTTGGTCTTACATAAGTTATGTCGGGTTGTCGAATAAATCCTGCGTCGGCTCGGATGGGAACCGGCAGGCTTTGATATTATTATGAAAGCCTTCCATTTAGTTCTAAAACCCTCCGTCTTGTTGAGATAATGGATGTCGTATTGACAGGGTAAAGGGTTTCTTTTGTTTGTCGTGCATTGATTTTCCGTCGAGACCGGCCTTATAATTCATACATTATATAATATTTCACAAATTTCATAAAACAAGGATGTCATCGGAAACATATCACGTTGACATTGATTTTTCTTCAATGTTTCACGTTTAGTTTTAGATACGTATTTGCTAAACGATACATTTGAAATAAAACCTCGTCCTATATATGCATGCATATAATTATTTTTTATGATAAACTAATGTTTATAAGACAAGGTTGTTTATGCATAGCACAGAGGTTAACAAATTATCACAAGCATTAATTACTCGCATGAAATATCCATTCAAATTGAAAATATCTCCCGAATAAAATGCGGCATTTATTTTTACTCCGGAGATATTTTCAATTAGTATGGATATTTCAGGCGAATAATTAATTCGTATAATAATTTAACATACATATAAATAATTTACATTAAAAACTTTAAGGCTTACCAAATTTTTAAACAACTTTCTTTATAGGCAAAAGATTTGTTTACACTTTTAACTTTTTTACACAAAAGCGAAGTGTATAATTCATTTATAACATAATTTCGATTAACTTTATATAGCTACCGACCGATAATAAAACAATTGACTTATAAAACACCACAAAAACGGCATTTAATATTTTTTCACAATGGTAAAGCCATGAAAACATTTATCATGCTTAATTAAAATATTCAATCTATAAAGCAACGAAAATTAGGCAACTATTCATTTTTTGTACTTAAGAGCTTTTATAAAATGTATTAAATTCTTTCTTATAGGTACTGTACTTTTTGTTGACAAAAATATTATTATTCGACCAGAAAATAACCAAACCGAACGAATTATCAAATATTTATACTACGCAAAAAAACTTTAGCTATTAACCTTTGAACGAAACATTGCAATAACTCCAACTATTTTAATATTCCTTCTGGTGATAAAATTTAAGTTCGTCGATAATTTATCTGACAAATCAAAGTAGGGCGGCGTATCATTAGCCCAATTCGAAAATTCCGGAAAAAACTTTAGATAATAATTTATCCAAGGATCATTGCGCGCAAGCCCCGTCCGGCAGGAGGCAGTTACGCCACTGTGCGGCCCGATGGGCCTATACATCAATCGAGAAAGGATTTATTGACTTATATACTTATCTCGAGGGATTCAACGCAGTGTATTGAATTGGAACTTTATTATTATTAAAACTACAAAGAAGGAACCTACCTACAAAAATCTGGAGGAGTAGATAACTGTTTATTGGAAATCGGGTAATACAACGATGATAGCACCGAATGTGTATTGGTTATGGCGAAGCTTAGTGCCAAATCACTATTTTGATTAATCTTTATAACGAATTGGTGTACATTATGAATACCAAAAAATATGATTTAGATAAATTGAAGGTTTTCCTATCGCTTCGCTTGAGTAGAATACATATAGAAAAATAAATAACTCAATAAAAAATATAAATGCAAACTACTAAAATTTTTTTTTTTCAGTTGAAACGTATGAACGCGTAAAGGAAATAACTTTAAAAAAATACAGTATTATAGCCAAGATTATCTGTGACAGTTTCACTTGATTAAGTTTTTGCTTTCTTATAAAATTATTTACAAAATAAATAAAAAACAATTTTTTGCTGGAAATCGAACGTTTCTAGACTCCTTTTGTCAAGCGTTTTTAATGCCTATTACCTACGATATAAGAAATACCAAGAATATACACATTTTTGGCTTGTAGCTTCCTCTTAAATGTAGTATCCTATTTTTGTAAAAATAGCTTTATTATTACCAAAATACTAACCGGTTTCGGCCCGAGCGAAGCTTCAAATTCAAAGTGACATTTTCCCATAGTAACTACTTTTTTCCAAGAGAGATTTTTTTTAATGGGAAATTGAATTTAAGTCTCAGTTGTCAGTGTCAGGAGTCATGGTAATTATTACATTTAAATCATAGTAATATGTGTTGCTAAATAAAGGGAAAATAAGCAACCTAGTGCAACCTTTTGATTCTGTTTTTTGTATCCAGTCCTGGGGATCCAGCATAGTTGTTTGATAAAACTCTTTACCGATACGATATTGACTAAAATGTATATATATACCGACAACCGGTAGACAAAATCCGCCTAGTTAATCGCGGCGTCTTGGCTGTCAATACACACAACTTTTTGAATAATTTAGTTTGTTACGCTAAATTACTGGCTTATTAACGAACGGAGGCAGACTAACGAAGCTGGTTCAATTGACACTGTTCGAGCTAGAAGGAACGGAATTCAGAAAATCAAGAGTAGTGGCTGAAAACCACATTGCTTAAGTAATTGCTTTTTATTGTCAAAAGTGCATGCGGACGGACAATTTAATTAAATTGAGTGTATTTCCACTTCACATCGTCGAATGTATTTAACCATTTGATGTTTAGGAATGTCGATCCATAGACAATACCCGCCAGTGTCATTAAAGCCTGTGACAGACCAGGCTATAAGCGCGCTATATCACTCGCCATACATTCCCATTGGTAGTGTCGAACGATATGCTGAAAAAGGCCAAGCCATAATGCGTATAGCATTATAAGTAACTATAATTTTGTGGTTATAAATTATAAATAAATAAAACAATATTACATTGTTTGAACAAGCATATATTTATTTATTAATAAATGCCGACCGGTTTCGGAACAACCGTTTCATCCTCAGGGCAATATATATAAATAAAATATTTTTGAATCGACCCATAATACAAGATATTCCAACAAATCCAATTATACTATTCCCCCAATAAAAACCTCAATGGCACAAAGACAATTTAACTTTCTTGCTCCAAAAATATTCAATAATTTAATGTTAGAAATAAAATCAATATCCAAATACGACAGTTTCAGGAAAGCGCTCGGGGATTTTTTGATGTGTAATTGTTATAGTGTTAGTAGCCTATTCCAAGTACTCAGATTGAGGTGTAGATATATATTGTTTATATGCGTGAGGATGCGTCATATTTATGGGTGTATGTATACATGTGTTGTTATATGTATATAGGTATGTCTGCTGCTATATACACATGTGTGCTTGCATGCACACATATTAAAAATTATATTTATAATTATGTACATTTTTACAATCTAATGCTAATTTACTTATTTCTCCTTTCTAATTTCTTTCTTCTACTTTTTATTACAATTTTTCCAAAATTTTAGCTTCATCTATAGTTACTAATATCACATGTTTACACTAGATTTCATATTTCATACAAAGTAATTACACTCAATTGGTCACCATGAAACAGGCAGCCGCATAGTATGGTGACTCATTATATCTACTTTATGTAAATTTCAAAATAATGTAACATGTATTAAATAAATAAATAAAAAATATACATTTTAAAAATTTTTCAAAAACATTTTTTTTTAATTCTTCCGCATGTCGACACTGTAACTCAGCAGAAACTGCTCAACTCCTCACATTGACCCTGGCTGTCCAATTACTACTGATTTTCTAAATTTTTGTAGAAAAAAAAAACAAAAAAAGTCACACCGAAATTTGATTTATATTTTTTAATCCAAATAATTTCAGGAATCACGTCAAGTACGTCCCTTGACACCCTGTATATATATTACCTGTGACAGGTAAAAACATGCTTTTTTGAAAAACAGCGCCATCTGTTGGACAGAAATGCGTTTTTGAAAAACAGGGCCGTCTGTTGGACATAAAGCAACACGCGCTAATGTTTTTCTGCCTGCACATTCAGAATGAACCACAGTAAAGCTTGGAAAAGTACAGCTTGTTAAAAAAATAAATGTATAGTGTCTTAGCCATCGACACGCCTAAAGACCGTTACCGTGTTCGGAAAATCAATATAAAATCGTTGTCAGGTAAGAATATCGTTCTGACATTGTTAAGTCATCAATTTTCAAAACGATATTCCACTACTGAAAATTCTGCTGACAGTCAAATTAATCGATTTGATAACAACTTTACTTCAATGAAAATTCTCAATTCCACCTAAATTTCTACACACAGACCTAGCTTAAATCTATCACAAGAATATCAGTAAAAAAATATTGGCAATATCATTTAACGTTTGAATGCAACTTTTGATGCAAAATATATCGATACGTGAAGCGATTAATCTCATTTCTGGAGGATAACACTTTTCTAAATCTCTTTTTATCGGCGTTGGCTTTGTTATACAACCAGAAAGCCACACGGTTAGCGAAGAAAAGACTCGAAAAATACACTTTTAGAGAAAAAAATATTTCCTTTCCGTGAAATATTTCACTTTTCCAATAATAATAGAGGCTTTAGAAATAAGGAGTAACTGAGTGGAAGTAATATTGACCACTTAAGAATAGGAGTTATACCACGGAAATCGCTCATAAACTCGCTTAATGAATATTTCCATAGCCGAATAATATATAAAAATTATTAGAAGTCGCCCGATTTAACGGTGACACCAATAGTAAAAAAAATTTGCAGTTCAATTTTTGATTACAATATTATAAATTTCCTGTGGTAACGCCGCTCCATAAACAAAATTAAAACAATATACTATTTTTTATTGCGTGCATGATTTATTGTAATGATTTCTAATAAATCCTTTTTTTCTTTTATAGTTTATAGCGTATATAATTCCTTAGTTAAATTTAAAGTGAATAAAGATTTTTTTATTGACAGACGATTGTCTTAATATTTTTTCATCCTTGTCCTTTCTAAAATAATAAAATTTTATATATGTCCCATTTGCTAAAAAATGAATGTTACACTATCTGTCTTTGTTATCTACTTTGCTTCTTCTTTTGAATAATGATTAATTATTGTTAAAATATTGTTACAATATACTGTCAAGTTACCCATCGGGTAACACATCTAATACATATTTTTTTCTATAATTTTGAAATATTTTGTGTTTGTCAAATGTAAATTTTTAATTTCGATACAGGGATAGTCATAGTGAGTTTATATTTTATGCGAAAAAAACGTGTTTTATGTATGGTGATATGCAATAAAATAAAGTAAATAATACTCGTACTTCATGTCGGATACCGTTTTTTTATGATTTTGAAATCAATGTCAGACAATTGGAGAGGAATGTAAAAGCCTAAAAATGTGTTTATTCTTAGTGTTATATCACAACGGACATTATAGGCAATAGGCATAAACATTGCTTGGCGAGCGGAGTCTAAAAATGGTCGATTTAAACACAAAAGTGGTTTTAATGTGTTTGCGAATAATTTGATGTGAAAGAAAAAAGGGCGCGTCGGTCATTTCTATCAGACGTGTTGTAATTTTTAGAGCTCAAGCGTAGGGTTATTCCACAGGCATAGGAATTAATAGACGAGAAGATAATGGCGAGGGGTAAAATCAACTGTTGAAGAACGAAGGGAGTAAGGCTGACTGTGATTCGTCAATAAATCAATCTGACAGTAAATAGGCATCTCGCATTATAATATCACCATTTAGTTCTTAAAAGTAAAATCTGCTTTTGAATGAATAGACATTTCTACATGGGAGCGCAAATTACTCGCCACGTTATGAACTAATTTGCGAAGTCCAAATTCGGCAAAGTAAGGCAGCTTCTATTTTCAGAGTCGTAGTTAGTTTCAGAGTATTTAGTTAAGACACTTTTACAAATGTCTCATAATTTACTTACCCCAGTAAACAACGATGAGCACACTTGAGAATCGCTACATTGTGATGTGATTTCTAAAACTGATCCATATAATACGGTGTGAATAAGCTTAAAATAAAGTAAAATAATGCTTACTTATGGAATGTAATACGACAATTGGGTTTATTCTCTTTTTCACATCTATTTTTACAAGTTTTCATATAACAAGTCAACATTTTGCCGTGTTATTTCGTAAAATGAACCGATGATGCCTCGACCATAGTTCGCACAAGAATGATGACGTCACGTTTTCAAATTTCACTTGAGGCCATATGCGAGCCCAGCCGGCTCAATGGAACCGGTATGGGGAGTGGGGATAATACGCTTTTAATCACTTAGGGCAGGTCTACTATTATTCATATGTCTATGGGTTATTCTAACTGTGTTTCAATTGAAGATTCTCCAATGAACTTGTCATTGATTTCTTCGACACTGGTGCACGCGTCCTACCCCTTGTCATTTCAACAATTTCAACAATTTGCTGGCCTCTGTGTTTCCTCCCTCTTACAACTCAATGTCTTCAAGACCCATGTTTAACATTTCATCTACTCAAAAAGATTCTCCACTCAGCAACCCCCAATATGACAAAGGCCTTGAGTGAAATTATTTTCTTCAAAGCCTCCTGTCTGCAGTTAACGCAAAAAAAAACAAATACTTTTATTTCAATCGTGCATGCGAAACTGTAGAACGCGCTTCCATTTATCTAAAGCATATTTTATTTGGTATTTGTAAAATAATAAATGACTGTTAAAAGTAAAAATTAAATTATTAGTAATATAATTTTTGAGATTCAAAAAGTGCGTCCATTAAATTATTATAATCCCTGCCTATCCTTGTATTAAATATCGAAAGAATCCGGTCAAGATTTCAGAGTGAAATGGATTGAATGTGATGTTAATTTCTTTATAAGGGTAAAAATGCGTGAAATCGTAAAAGTACATTAAAAACCACTTACGTGGGTAGTACCTACTGGCTTTATGTACCTTATTTATACCGAACGTTAACATGTATCAATAAAGTCATAAATTATTAAGGTCCGGTTTTATATACCTTACTTATTGAATTGTATTGTTTGACATATATACGTTTAGCCTCATTCGGTGGCATTATATGTATCGACTCCGCACCTAACTAAATATGTAAATACGCTGGAAAAAATCCAAAAAATATCAACCCTTTAAAAACAAAGTTTTTAACATAATACGTCTATTTTTAAAATGTCTTTTAAAGGTACAAAAAGATGTTGTGTTTGCTTTGACAGAGGATTGAACCATCCTACCCAGGAACTGTACTTGACGACTATACCAACGGAGGCAAATATTAACTACTGTAATGTCATCAAATTTCATAAAAATGCTTATTTATCCGAGGTGTGTGCGTGATTACCACCAATCTGTGAGTTTAATCTCGATCGGCTGTTGAAAAGTCGATTAATTTCCACTTCCAAGAATGGTAATTCACGTCAAACAAAAAATAAATTCAAATAGATGTATTCAGAAATCTTCAGGTATATTTTCAGACGCATAGAACGCCGTGTTTCATGCACCATAAGGACTAACTTTTTAACGGTTCCATGATAACTCAACACCGTGACAATTCAACACACTCTTAAAAAGTGATATAAAGTCATTAGAAACGATGAAATTTTTTTTAAAGTAACCTAACCTACTAACCCAGTTAATAAAGTTTTTGTTTCATCACTTTCCATGACTTAATATAACCTTTTAAAGATGTGATGAATTATGATTGTGATGATTTTTCCGGTCACCTCCTTTAACATATAAATCAGACTTTATGCAAATCTAGCAATACTTAGTTTTAATATAGTCCATAACTCCAATTTATATTCCATTCCTCTTGGAATGCTTTGGCGCGCGTAAGCCTTAAAACTTCAGCAAGAGGTCATCACCGTGAGTTGTTTAAGATACCACATGTCAAAAAAAAATTTCTAGCACACAACCAGATGAATAGATGATGTATTCCATCCTGTATTCATCCTGTTGTGTGCTGGAACATTTTTTCTGACATGTGGTATCTTAATAGATGATGGATACCATCCTGTCACTTCGAATGCAATCAACAATGTTCTCAAAATTTGTTTTGACAGCATCGCCATTCCATTAGAAGAGATCGCCATTCCATAAGAATATTATGTACTAAATACACAATTTGGCTGTCCTGAAACGGGAATCATTCCCAGTTGGACAGACAAAGGTTCGTTTTGTTTTGTATTATTTGTAATTTATATATGTACAATTCCTCGGCTGGCTAAGTCCTCCATCACAACACAAGCAACATTTTTCAGCTTACTGTGGTGGTAGTAGGAGATTTTCAAATATTGTCAGGTTATTCGAAACCCGGTGATGTTTGTCTTTCTTTAAAAAAAAATAAATTATAGTAACTAAAACTCTAACGCTTTATTTCTGCACTGGAATGAGCAACGGAGTCAAATAAAGATAAATCTAAAATGGAACAATCATGTTACTATATTATAAACAAAATAAAAAAGCTAGCTTACTTCTTCAAGACTCTAAGAAATATAGTGGAGATAGTTACATTAAAAAATGTATACTATGCGCTTGGTCAATCAATGCTTTCATATAATGTTGTATGTTGGAGTTCTTGTCACAAGACTACCCTGCAGCATTTAAATGTTTCACAAAAAATTATTTAAAAAATATGTGTAAGAAAAAGTTATTATATTTAGTGAAAGCAAAATTATTTATTTTAATATCAACCATATAAAATATACCATATACAGTAAATTATAAAGAGTGAAATCAGAAAATATACAATTAACAGAAACTCTAGATGGATATAAAAAAGTTAGAGATACAAGTACATGCAAAACTTATAGGTAGACTAGGTTAGATTAGTATTGATTGAAATATATGATAGTATAGATACATGATATAATATATTACAATAGATAAAATGTACGCATTTATTTTCAGGTTTTGGTTGAAAGTAGGTAAGTGCCAATCAAGCTGCTGGTTCACCGTATTGAATATTATTATTGACCCAAGTTTCCTCAGTTGCCCCAGGCAGTTCATTTTATATACATATTTATTTAATTTTTTTTATAAATTTAATTTAGATTAAATTTGATAATATTATTATTAAGTTCTGCAAATGTTTTAGTTTTTTATTATTGTGACAGCTGTTTCAGCTTACAAGGCCATTTTCAAACTGTGGTTAGTCCACATTGAGACGACGTTTTTATACTATTTCAAATGTAAATTTTGAAGGTGCATACATTGATTTATTACTGGTTACACCGATGACATGATCTATTGTTGGTTAAACCAATCTATGTTTTCCCCTCAGTAAATGGTAATGGGTTCTTAATTATTTACTAATGACTTTATTGCTATGAATTATTTGGATGCATTATACTGCTTGGGTTTTGTGAAAATACTGAGAAGTGGTGAGTAAATTATTTTCCGTACTTTATTAATTAGTGTTAAATTTGGGTCATTCGTTCGTTTATTGATTTCTAATTGTTCAAGTAAATTTAATCTAATGCCCTTTTTTTTCTATATGCAATGGTTTAGGACCCTTGTTGTTAAGTGGGGTATGATTATTCACCAAGAGATGTTCTGCGAATTTTGAGGATGTGTTTTTATTATTATAACATCGTATATGTTCTTATAATAATAGAAACTTCTAACTTCTGTTATAATAACAGAAGTTAGAAGTTTTTTTTAACTCAAGGCTGTCTACACTATCATTTACAATTTTGAACATAAATATTAAGTCGGAAATAATTCTTCGATCTAAGAGTTTTAGTAAATTTATTTTTTAATTAAGTAATTATAGTTTGTTAATAAGGCAGTGGTACATAATACAGCCTTTAAATGTTCCAAAAAATAACGTTTTAAGAAAAGTTTATTGTATTTGTCACAGTTATTATATAGTGAAGGTTAAATTTTGTCAATAAGGCAGTTGTACATAATACAGGCTCTCTGTAAATTTTTCGAACAAAGGGATACTGTTAAAAGATCACAGCAAGTGCGCAAAACTAGTTTGTGTTCTTATTTAATGTATCAGCCGGTGAACACCAGAATATCTTTTGGATTTTTTTCTGAGTATTTCATATAAAGCTCTGTTGCTTTATAATATGCTCAGTGAAAATATTTAAAAAAAACGATAGGTTCGTTGAATCTATTCAAGTGAATGGTAAAAAATTCCATACTAGCTGAGAGTGGTGATTTTGGATTGCTTCTGTCATGAATCACACTGAGAGCCCAAGATTTGATGTGATCCATGCGTGTATCATGTATGTGGTGTGTGATTTACTTATTTGATTGAATATAACTGTAAAGCTTTTTATCTCGACACAGGAATTCCTTTTCTTATTATTTTTTTGCTAAACTAATGTTTAAGACAAGATTTTTTATGCATAGCACAAAGGGTAACAATTATTTTACAAGCAATAATTATTAGCCTGAAACACTCATCCACATTGGAAAAATCTCCTGATAAAAGATACATGACGCCCGTTATAATAAGTCCCGTTGGCGTCATGTATCTTTTATCAGGAGATTTTTTAATGTGGATGAGTGTTTAAGGCTAATAATTATTGCTAATTAAATAATTATTCCCTTTTCTATTGAGATGAGCAACGGAGGAAAAAAATGAATGTAGTTTTTTAACAGTAACACTGTGGTATAGAGTAGTGAATGGTAGAAAAAGTAGAGGGCGCCCGAGAAAAACAGGACAAGCATTCCAATCTGAAACATGCCGCAATTATATAATATGTGTTGTTTTGTATAAAACAAATACAATTTACTTGCAAACGCCGGGATTTGTATCCGCGACCACCGGATTGCTAGTCAAGAGCTTTTTTTACCCCTCGACCACTGAGGTGAATAGCTTCAAAGTCCAAGTCTTCCTCTAGTATTAAGCTTGAACTTAACCAAGAGACTAAAACATAATATTGTTTGATAAGGTCATTTAAACCCTTTCGCAAAGAGAACTAACATAACACAGGTGTCCTTTACATACATGATATTTACTGACAGTAAAAGGTAAAAAGAGGAACAAAAAGAATAATTTAAAGATAAAAATTATAACATTATATAATGAGGGATCAGTAGGATTTATAGGCCCTGTTAGAAGTTCTACCGAGCCGAACCCTCTGATATGAAAATATCTGGAGTCGGTGAATTATTTTCCAATTTGATCTCTGGTGAGTTGACGTGTTGTTCTGTTATTGTTTTGTATTTATTTTGCTTATATAATGCACTTGCATAGTGTTGATTGACTAGATGATCATTTGTGGAAAAGTGAGTGGAAGGGTTTTGTTTTTCCTATGGGGAAGATTTAACCCGGACATAAAATCGGAAGTATAAAAAAAAAAAAAAAACGAGACCAAGAATAAAGAATATTCATTAGTACGAAGTTAACGAAAGAAATGAAAAAGAAACTAAAAAAAACTTGTTATGCAATGATCTCGTTAATAAGTAAATAATAGTACGTATAAATATTTATAGTAAGTATAAATCTTAGCAGTAAGTGTAAATATTTTTAAAAATTCAGTAAAAAATAAAAATAATATGAGTTAAGAACATAAATTAAGTACCTATATATTCATACGTAAATAAAAGTAACTATAAATATTTAAAAAACATTCAGTTCAAAATAAAAAATATATAAGTTAAAAACGTAAATAAAGTATATATTCATAAGTAAATAATAGTAGCTATAAATATTTTTAAAAATTCAGTACAAAATAAAAAAAATATAAGTTAAAAACATAAATTAAGTATCAAATATGATTTAAGATTTTTTTTTGATATTAAGATTTATAATATAAATTAAGTATATATACGTAAATAATATTAAATATAAATATTTAAAAACATTCAATACAAAATAAAAAGAATATAAGTAAAATACATAAATTAAGGATATATTCATACGTAAATAATAGCACCTAAGTATAAATATTTAAAAAAATCAATACACAATAATTTTATTATAAGATAATAAAACATCCATAAAGTAAGTTGATATTCATTAATATTAATAAGTATTTTAATTATGTTATAATAAAATATTAATCGTCGATAAGTAAAGTACATGAAAGTTACTAAATATTATATGACTATGCTTAGAATTGTTCCTGAAACTCTTCATCTCGCTTACATTACCTTTGCTCTGAATTTAAGGGTCACGGGTTTTAAATCTGGCCATTGAAAGCAAATATAAATATCTGAATTCAGTTATTTCATGTTTTATTTTTGTACTTTATCTTCCCAGTCTCCTCTCTCTCCACCTCAGTCTCTGTAGCCTCACTCCCGACATTTGCAAGAAATTATGACTCAACAACAACAAAAATATCACAGCTAGTGGCTTAAGAAACCAAAAAACTTTTATCTAAATCGCTCCGTATGACAAAATTCGTGAAGAAATTTGTTTTTGGTAATTTTCATTTCGATAGCAAAATATCAGAGACATAAGTTTTCTTCTGAAAGAACAATATTCGAGTAAACAAATTAATTTCATAACGTGCCCAGTTTCTGGCCAAGGTGTGTAAGAAACGACTGATTAGCACGTAGTGCGTAGTCTTCTGGGCTTGATTTATACTTTGGACTCATGTCTAGAAGTCTAGGTCACTGCGCAAAATAATAACTCGCAAGTTTCCCCTTAGGAGCTGCTATTTATTAGGGGGTTTGTTTCTCCTTTTCATTTCCAGCCAAGGTTATTTTCTCCTATTTACCCAATGTAACTTGTTAAAGATACAATGTATAAGGCCATTCGTACATGGAGATGCTTGCTGTTTTTCTAGTATTCGTACACAACGCGTGGACCACGGTTCTAACGGCGCTAATACTGTAGTAACGGCCCTTTTGACGCGAGTTGCGCTCGTGTCTACTTCTCATTTGACTGAAATGACGTTCGAACATGACTTGAATTTGATTTGAGGTCGAAGGTAGCAGGAGGATGAGATAAGGAAGACAAAGGTGGGGAAATACCTGGCTATTCAGATCTGATCACCAGAGATGGTTTAAGCCATTTCAAGCAACGTTTCAATTATAAATGGTGAAGTTACGCCAGAGTGGTACTGAGTAAATCTTCTATTGTGTTGACGCTCAGTTAGAATGGTAAAATCGACCGTAAGGATTTGTCTTATTCTTATTTATATAAACGGATTCGTTTTATATTTTTAACCAACATAAATAGGTGGCTTATCAGACAAAAATCTAGCTTGTGTTCGGAAAGAGACGATTTGACTAATAAACCACGTCTGAGCGTAGAAGCTTGATTGTGTTGTCATGCTGTGATGAAAATAACTAGCCGCCTAAAGGGTGCAAATGGTGAAACGCAACCTTTGATACACATGCCACAAGGACGTCCTTAATTCAGTAATTTCGAACGCAAAACATTCCAACTCATTTTCGTTAATAAACCAATGTTTTTATTTACCTTAACTCTACCCAGGAGACCCTGAGAAAAATAGTTTCGTTAAGTTGAGGGTTTTTAGATGAAAGGAAGGCAATGACGTAGCCAGAAATAGCGGGTGTGTAGGAATTTGGGGAAAAGTGTGTCAGAATGAATCCATCCCTTCAGTTTGTGAGACTCGGACAAACTCCACCCCATAAACCCGGGACCCCTGCTAATCACCAAACGTAACTTATGGAATAGGTGTTGGTTATCCAATAAGTAGTTCCCGAGTGGCGATACCCATTTCCGCCTCCCAAATCGTTACGGAGGCAGTTTAAGAAAGAAGCCGGTTCTTATCTTGAATAATAATAACAATATCAACTGCTGAATGACATATTTCGTAGCACTCCTGGACTCCGATTTAGTGAAAACTTAACTACCCGGTAAATAATAATAAATGGATGACTTGTATAGCGCCGTTTTTGTGCAAAATCACCTCAAGGGCGCTGTACAAACTTATAATACATTTCTACAGATATCTATGTTATTACTTAACTATTTATGGAGATATTATACAGTACAATACTTACCTGGTAGGTCACTTGAGATTAACACTTAATTAACATTATCTAATTGTTTATTGGCAAAATTTAGATACAGGATTTAGGACATAATTGGAAAATTGAATATAACTGGACTTTCTCTTAGGAATGGTATATTTAATTTAAGGGTACGACTTCTTAAAAGGGTAAGTTTTTAGTTTAGACCTGAATTCTGTTGGACTTTTTGTGAATCTTAGTTCCGGAGGGAGTTTATTCCAAGCCTTCGGCCCAGATACTCCGAAAGCGCGATCACCAAACTTAGTATTTGGCTTGTGCTTAGGTTCTATCAGTCTGCCTACAGCTGCTGATGTTGCTGATCTAAGAGTTCACTGCCTCAGACCAGTGTTTCCCGGGACGCATAGTTCAGAGATGTAGGGTGGGACCATTTCATTGAAGGATTTAAACACTATCCAGCACAGTTTGTACTGGATTCTTTCAGGACACTTGAGTTTAAATGGCGCCTAATTTTGACGTCGTTTGAAACGCCTGAAAAAATTACAATGCAGTTTCTATTTTCCAATGTGGGTCCAATAAATCAATAGTAATGTTTTACAAATTGCATGAAAATACAATTGATGAAATCACATATAGTATTCATATAGTACATTTCTATTCGCCCCATCGGTAAGTATTCCCTAGTGATACTGAGATTTTAAGGACCTACACAGGGCTTCTTGTCTGTTTTGTTTCGTTATTTTATTATTAAGTTGTATATGAATGATGGCCGTATTAAGTGAGTAATGTGTTAAATAGTTCGAAAATTTGACAAATAAAGTGTGTAAGCAACGCACTGTCTAACCACACCTACAAAACCCCAGATCTATTCGAGAACTGAATCTGACAACTGAAGAAGATATTTAATCTGCAACGATTTTCCCCCTACGAGAAAAGCGCACATCAAGCATTCGTCACGCTGATAAATCGGCAACAAGTGTCTTTATCCCAGCTTAAAATGTCTGAAGGATTATCTTACACTTTTGATGCCCACAGTCTAGTGGATTTTTATAAATACGACGCTCAGTAAGACGACAAAAAATATATATGAAAACAATACATTTCAATCCATGAAATTTTTATGATAAGGTTGTCGCCTACAACAAAATTTCATATATTTAAAAAAAAACATCATATTTATTAAGAGCATGCTGAAGACACTTTGACAAAACGTATTTGCGGTCTACCGAAAAAAACTTGTGATACGCGGCGGTACTGCATCACTGCCATTTGAACACGGGTAAAAATATGTGGAAGATTTAAAATTCATTTTTCAGATTATGATTATCATACTATAATTTTGTATTTTTATTTATATTGATTTCAAAAACGATCTAAAACCGCACAATCCAAAACGGTTCCCACTGGCTGTGACATCATTATATGTATGACGTGGTTAAACTTTGTCTTCCTAGTCGGCACATGGAATTTAATAGTGGCAACGATGGCAGGGCTGTTAATTAAATTATAAACTAGTCTGTGTAATACAGTAATATCATTTCAACGTAAAGATCAATGAAATAATAAATAAATTGTTGTGTAAATAAAAGATAATATTGAATATGAAATTAATATTAGTTGATTTTATTGGGTGCCGTATCATTTAAATGAAGGTAATGGTTAAATAAATTAATAGTTAAACCAAGTGTAAAACACCAAGTGCCATCCTTATGCTTAGAACGACCATGGCTCAGCACCACTGTTCGTATTAAGGTGTGAGATGGTACAATATATTATTGTCCAAAAATAAAATTAATGTAACCGAAACTGTGAAATATGAACAATTCAAAAAGTTAATTAAGTCCCTAAAATTGGATAATGATAAATTGTACCCCTAATTTTCTTACACTTACTCAATCTGTACAAAAATACATTTATTTTAAATGTCTTTAAAAAATTATTTTTCTTATTTGTATCCCTGATATATTGTACCCTTAATTTTCTTACGCTCACTTAATCTGTAATAAGATATATTATTATTTTAATTGTCTTTTAAAAACTATTTTTCTAATTTGTGTACCTATGTTACCTATGTTATTTATATCATAATTTTTTGATTATTGTTTATAAAAATCATTAGAACATTATTTTTACTCTAAAGGTAAATACTCCTACCAAAAAAATAAATATAGCCAACGTGAATTGAACCCGTGCCTTCTGATGTCCGGTCAGGTGCTCTGACACCACTGAGCTCAGTGGTTTAATTGGTTGGGTTGAGTGTAGGGTTGCCAGCTCCCGTTTTATGAATTAGAGGATTTGATACGATTAAATAAAGGACATTTGATGAAAATAAAGGACATCAATATTTTTTTATTAAAATGCTGTTATGGTATCAGTACTTACATTTATTAATAAAAAAATATTATTAATACACAATGTTAATCGAAGCCAAGTGAGTAGTACGACCTTAATTAGTCATTTTGCATTTAAAGTAATAAATAGAGTTAATACTTGGTATTACTTTTGGCTGCTCTAAGAGCTTCTTCGTTTTCTATAATGAAATTATAAAATTGTTTGCATTTCATGTTGAAGTTCGACTTTATTTGTTGTTCTGCTTTTACATTATCAATATTTAACTTATTTCGGTTTTTAGTCCACGTATTCGTACACAAGGAAAAAATCCTTTCGGCTTGGGCATTAGAAACGGGGATTGAAAATACGTATTGTATCATTTTTAGCAGATTCTTGTTTTCATCCGTAGATTTGAGAATCTGAATCCAAATATCAAGAACATTTTCACACTTCTTATCGTCTATAATTTTCGTCAGGAGAGGCTTTAATATACAGAACTCTTCATGCAATGCATCAAGGTTAATATTAGGTATCAAAGTATTGTCCTGTATTGAAGATTTTAAATTAGAGGACAAGATCAATTTTTGGGTCTGAAATAGAGGACGTCCTTTAAAATAAAGGACGTCTGGCAACCCTAGTTGAGTGGTACTCGGGAGATATTTTCAATTTGTATTGATATTTCAAGCGACTAATTATTGCTTATAATTCTTTGTTAGCTTTTATGCTATACATAAAACCTTGTCTTATAAAAATTAGTTTATCATTAAAAAAAACAATTATAAAAATCACGTTTGGTACTGATTTTTTAAACGATTTGGTTTAGCTTTATGTTAGCATGTAATCCAAATATTTCAATTGGAAGAGGAATATAAATAGAATAATCTTTTTATATTTTTGGTCGGTTCACCCAGTACAGCGGATAGTGTGGGAAATTAGAAGCAGAAGAAGAAGTAAGAACGGTTAGAAAAGCTTGTCCTTCCGAAGTAAAAATGCGCAGTGAACACAATAGAGCCCGCTCAATGGGATATCTAAGGATCGAATGGTGGGACTAGCCGCAGATTGGAATAGAAACGTGAAGATAACAGCATCATTATGAAACAATGTGAAATTACGTAAAAAACATATTTAAAAATAATTTAAAAATAAACATAAAAATAAATAATTAATTTAAATAAAAATAAATTTCTCATGTGTACAAAATTTTCATGTGGAGGTGCTTGTTTGACTTATTGTAATTTAAATAAAACAAGTAACTTCGTAAACAACAATATTAAATTAAAAACCATCAGCTGGTTTCAAAATCAATGATTTCTTCGTATGAATGTATAATGAAAATGAGCTAATTCAAAAATAGACAAAAAATATAAATAAATGCTTTAATTTAAGAATAGATGAACAAGTAAAGCAAAATTAATAAATGCCTTTAGAAAAATATAAAAACAATTAGAGGTGTTTAAATAGTTATTATTATAAATTTTTTAACTTAATTATATTATAATAAAAGTTATTCATTTTATTTTTGAAATAACGCCAAAAAGTGTACTTGAAATTATTATTGACGAAGTAATCATAATTTGTTTATTTATTTTTTATTATTTTGAAGTCGAAAATCTAAATTTTAAAAATCACAGAGTTACGCTAAGTTTTAAGTGGAAGAAATCAATGCGAAAGCATTTTCCATTCGAACTAATTTAAATTCATAAATTAAAATTTAAGCTTATTGAAATCGCGTTCGCATGGCTAGGCCCACGTAAAACGTAGACTAACAATGTTTAAAAATATATTGTCATTAAAGCGGAGAAAGAATACTTATAATTCCTTTGAACACTTAGGCCGTGGGCCCATTGTTCTATCTCTCATTTCACCTTATTCCCTTGAGTTTGTTTCCAGTTCCCGTGAGGGTCCCTGTTTTTCCGTGTAAGAATCCCTTGGAGAATCCTGTATTTTCCATAGGATTCCAATGGGAAGCCTTTCTTTATTTGGTTTCCCTGAAGGCCCCAAGAGGGAAAACTCAACGCAGTTGAGTCTAGCCTCGTCTGTGTAAAATTCATAGAAGTAATATTTAAAAACCAGATTTAAAAGGGGTTGGAGATCCAAGAACACAATGAGAGCAAAAACACCTAACTTTTTTTATTTATCAATTTAATATAAACGCCCTGACGGTCTTTTGCATGATGCATGTTTTAAAAGATTGACTGCATAATATAGTGAAAACGGAAGGTTTTTATTTTTATTTTTAAACATAATAAATGGTACACATAATTTTCCAGTTCAATGTATAATATTTGTTTAAAATTTACGGCACTAGTGCCATTTACATAGATCAGTTTTTTTACACATAAATAGTATAGTATTATATTTTGATGAGTGATAAATTAAAGAATTAAATTAAAACAAAACAAATAAAATAACAGTACGGAAAGCAATAACATAAACCTGTTATGTAGTGATCTCATTAAAATAAGTTGCGTTAAAATGTGTTATTAGTGCAATTTTATACTTCACAGGAGGCATATTAAGAGTATCTGCGATTTTAGCAGAAAATTTCCCAAGTTTGTGCAATTTATTTATAACGGACTTATATCCTGAGACTGTGGTATAAATGTCACAATAATAAATACAAGAGGGCTTTGATAAAATGGTAGGTACATGAAATTGAATCAAAATTAATATATCATATATAATATTGTTAGGTTCAGGGGGCAGAGCGCCCACAGCGAGACGGAAGTGTACAGTTGCCGGCGACTAGCTCTTTGGGCCAGAAAGGTAGACTACTCAAATTCAGGCGTGGATTGGGCTTATTTTTCTGAACCTACCTTTTGCTAGAAAGGGTTCACGTCACATTTAGTAACCAAATGAAAAAAGTATTGTGATACATCGGATTTAATTCATCGAGCAGTACATGGCATCACAATATGGGACAGATATTAGTATTTTAACAACACAAAAGATAGGTGATAAACATCTTAGCATTATCTTATCTAATTTCTCTCTGAGCTCCGGTGTACTGAAGTTAATATTACGGAAAGACACGACACAACACGGGAAACAGGTTAAATAACGAACTCATGTGCATCTTGAATATAGCGTTGGTCGTGATTTCGGCAATCCCTCGAGTCGGCCAGGCAGGTAAAAGTGGTCTACCTGTCGTCTGGTATCGGCTACGTCATTGAGTTATTCAAATAAGATCCTCATCTTATTTGAATGAGGCGACCTCTATGCTGTGGGATGCTTCGGCACAAACCGTTGGAGTACGACGCAGGAACTCTCGGCACAAGTATTGACGTGACCGAGCTCCAAGAGCGTTGGTTTTGTTCTTTGGGGTCACGGGTCATGGCCGCGGACTGGTTTGTTGCCGCGTTAATGCGCGACTTAAAATTACACGTATTGGAACTTAAAACTACTAGGGTTTTCTCCGGCATTTTAGGAGTCGGTAACTATTGCTTATTTGCATTGCGTAACAATACAAGAAAATAAAAGAAAAAACAGTTTGAAAAGTACAGATGACGTACAAATAAAGAGCTGAATGGAATTATACAGGATGTTATTTGTTAACTCAACAATTATTAGCAACATGTCCTTTAAAGCTTTTATATCCGGATGTGGGAACTGCGTGGTAGTAAGAGCCAAATGGAATTGTTTTATAGCGAAGAAAATCGCCTGGTCCCGGCATTAAGGGAAACTGCCTATTAGGGTTGAGCCCCATCCCAACCACCCCATTTCACCCCATATCAGTTATTTCTCAGATAAAACCCATCTGAATTCTTCCATAACACACTTTAAATGGGGATAACCAATTGAATCATTACAAATAAACGTGAACAAAATCACAAATTATTAATAATGTCTCCGTTGAATTTGGTGCTATTAAGAGGAAAGATTAAATAATAATCATTTGTATTTGAGTGGTCTTAATGACCGGGTTCTCAGCCAGGAGTTGCGGGTTCAATATTCTGATGGTTAAGGTTCTCCATCATCGCACAAGCAACGATTTCAGCTGTTTCAGATGGATTGGAGTTGGAAAAATTGAAATTTCCCTACCCGTAAACGTGGAATTGGATGACAAAAGTTATTAATAAACTGGCTCAGATCCATGAAAAATCGCGCGATATTATAATTATTGGAATGGTGAAGTTTAAGTTTTTATAAAAAAAAATACTTTTCATCGGAAAAATTATCTTATAACATGATTAATTTTAGAGACGATCAGAAATTTACCTAACGATTAAACACCGTTAGTAATCTTGAAAAATTAATTAATTAATTAAAATAAAATATTTTTTGTACAAAATTTATCGCTTTTTTTATACGTCGTTAATTTCCTAAGCGTCATTTTTATCTAAAGTATATCCTGAAAGTAATTATAAAAAGCCTAAAACATTAACGTATGAATTAATCAAAGCGTTATAAAATGTTGGTGTTAATACAGTCATTGTTATATAAAGTAATTTTTATATGTAATTCTAGTTTTATATGGTATTTGTTATGTACTTATTTGTTTTTTTTTATAAATCCTCGTTGTTATTTATAAAGTCTTTGTAATATAATTTAGTTATTGTTATATATAGTGATTAAATGTAGGCATTGTTGTGATAGAGACAGTATCGTATTTTCATAGTCTCTACGTTATTTGGATTTGAGTGAGAAGATTTAGATTAAAATGTTTGCATTACATAAAAAAATCATTGATTTGAATATCTCTTCTATCAAACATATATGTAGCAGTAAATGGGTACAATAACCTACCAAAAACCATGAAAAATATTTACACAAAAATTTTTTTTTCAAATTCTGTCTAATTAATTCAGTCATTAAATTTTACATTAAATGTCGAATAGATTGGAACTTTTCACAAACTCAACATTAACAATTGCTGTATTAACACGTCGACAAGACATTTCTTGGTTTAGTTTTTAATCTATGATTATGATTTACGAGATATCCGTTCCGAAGTTATTATTTTAAATTGAAATGAAGGTAAAATCTTGGAAATCAAATAACTCTATCATAAATCATTTTTATAACTGAAATAAATTGTTTTTTTATAGTAAAGTTTATGGCAAGATGAGAAATTGAATTGATACTAACTTCAGTACAATATTTAATAAATTACATCATTTCCTCTCGCTTTGGCCCTTTGTGATGGTATAAGGTCATTTACACCCGTTTGATAAGAAATAAGAAGAGATTTGTAGCGGGAATCTGCCATTGTGGAGAGTAATGTTGCCGTTATTATTATTTGTTATTGAAAGAAAGGAAACTATTGGTTTTCTTTGAGAAATAACAATACAGAGCGGATGAATATGCCGTAAACATTTGATGAACTCCGCACTGGGTAGTAAAATACTCCATTATTGTATGTATTTTACGCTAAACTTGGTCGTTATCGATTATAACATGGCAATAAACAAACTTAATTGTTTTATCGTGGAATACAATACACTCTCAAACAACGAAACAGGTTATACGGAAAACGTAAAAAATGATTCGGTCGCATCTGAGAATTGAACCCAAAACCTCTGCGTTACTAAGTAAGTAGTAATAAATTAGATATTTGTAAACTTGTGTGTACAAATGGCTAAAATAAAATCAACAAATAAAAATAAATCGTGGATTTCTTAACACACTTGCTAATTATTTATTTTAACGCCCTGATATGCTTTTAATAATTTAGTGCATATTATCATATAAGTTTCCATTTAGATGTAGATAATATAAGAAACGAGAAAAAATAAATAAAACAGTTTTAAAAGAGCAGATGCCATAAAAAATATAAATTAATAGAACTGGTTGGTAATACGTAATTTATAATAAAAAGAAATGAAAAAAAAAATTCATCGCTCCTAAATAATAATGTAAGCTATACAAAAACATCATCATGTAATGTAGGATTTGCCGTATGTAAGATTGCAAGATTCTACCCAAACTAAAATGCAATCTAGATAGCGTATTGGATAAATATATCAATTTTTACACGCGACGCATTTGTATATGCGACATTCAACGTTTTTTTTTCAAGGGATTGGACCCGCATTATTGACACAAAATATTTAAATAAGATAATATAACTAACGTAATATTATCGACTTCGTTAATATCGTTGATTGCCTTAAGTTAACTTATGCGCATTAAAACGAATAAACTTGAATTTTATTTAAAAAAATTGTATTTTAAAAAATATATGATGACCGAATAACTCATCAAAATGACAATTCAACACTTATTTATCGATTGCAGAAAGGTTAATTGAAGTAACCAAGATTTTAGAGTTTTTCACTTTCTGATGCACTATATTAAAAAAAAACTTCGTCGAACTGTATACCTAAGGTTTAAGTGTGATAAAGACTGGTACCGAATCTTCACCATATGTGTTGCATGCCTGTTGTACACCTTTGCCGTCGATATACATATAAATATATGTAAAATATATAAGAAAACTTAGAGCCAGACGTAGAATATTCATTGTATTAAGTGTACAAACCAAGGTCTGATTTTCTTTAGCAAACATAATGAAGACTGAATAATAATTTAATACATAATTTTACCTAAACAACATAATATTATTATTGTATGTGCAAAATTAGGCTTGGAATAACAACCCTAGTGGTTTCCTTGAGCGAACTACAAAAGTTTATATAGCGTTAGGCTTCCACATCGTAAAACCGGCCCAAAGAGGCCGTGGGTAGATTTATCTATGCCCTGTCTCAAATTGGATCGTTTGCACATCGTTTCCTTTACCACTGTGTGGATGCGTTCTATTCGCTTTTAATACGGGTTACAGCCTATCCTGTTAGTGCCTGCGCGTAACGTTAACGTAACGAAGTTGTGGAAAAAAGGTTAAGTCTGATAACCTTTCATATAAATACTCTGCTTTGGTATAGAATATGCTAGGTGGACCCGTACGCTTGAAGGTATGCTGTTAAAATTGGGCACAGAAAGCCGGAAAGAAATGTAAAATGTTTAGTGTCAGATTATTAATATCTAGTAAGTTGCAATTTTATTGGAAAAGCAAGGTTTCACAGAAACAAATGGAATAGTTTAAAATCTTTATTGATTGAGCGTAGTCCTGTTTTAACTCTAGCGCTTTTCAAGATGGTAGCCGTATATGATAATACCCTTTTACTCCGCCAGAGTTCGCATGCCGAGCTGTCAAACCTGAATAATCAACATTACGCGAGGTCTACTATTAGTTTCTTCTCATAATTTTATTTTTCATAGGAACCATGTTTGGCCATCAGAAAAAAAATTGTTGGCGTAGTGAATTGTTTGCGTTGTTTTCCATTTTTTTGGTGAATTTTATAAAATAAAATAAAACAAACAGGATTCTGCTTTATAGTGATTTATTTTTGCGGTGTTATGCCGTGTTGCGTTACTTTCGTATTTAGCCAACTTTCCGGACAGCATTGCAGTATCCATCATCAAAGCAGATGTGTGCATTAGTCACATCTGCCCGAATGATGGATGCTGTAATGCTGTCCGAAACGTTGGCTAAAGAAGGAGGTAGCACAAATGGCAAAATACCCCAAAAATAAATAACTATAATACTTTTGGCCGTGAAAATCTTAAATCATCAGGGTAATTCTTGTTTGCATCAGGATCATTAGAATGAATTTATAATTTTTGCATGTTATAAGTTAATTATATGAATACTTAAAAATACACTAAAAACCGGCACTGAAACAAACAAAAAAAAATTGTTACAGAATTTTACCAACTTCTACAGCTCAAGTTTTCTAATTCATGTTACGGATTGGCAAATAAGTTAAAAAGTTTTTATTTATGAAAATAATGTATGGAATGTTTGGGATTGCACTTACCCCCCATATTCTGGAATAAAGAATTTTTTATTATTTTTACTAAAACGGTTACTACGGTTAAATCTGGATTAAGTGATGTATTATGAAATTTCGGCAGGTTTTATATTATTATTTTAAAAGTGAACATTTTGTTTATCACCAGGGCCAATCTGAGTACTCTATATAGTATGTTGGTTTAAATTGGGAAACGTTTTAAAAGAGATTCGAAGTTTTGTTCAGTTTTAAGAACACTGGCAAATCATAGGTAAAGTTGAAATTCCACTATTAAAATATTTATTTCAAATTTCACTAATACTGCATGTTATTAGGAGAAGGTAATGAATATTTTCTAGTAGTTACTACCCATTTTCCTTCAAGTATCAAAATTGTTTTGGAAACGTGTTTTCTTATAAAAAAACCGAAAACCGTCGATAGCAGAATAAATTTATTTTTTAATAACATTGCACATACTCTGCATACACTCTGTATACTCACAGGCGATACTTTTGCTTGATGATATATTTAAAAATACACTATAAATACAATTTAGTTCTTAAACAAAGCAATTCTAATAAAAGTCAAAATTAATTGTAATAAAAATTGTCAATACGTGCAATCGTAGTTTTTTGTGGGTATTCGGATAGCAAAATGGCCATTCACATAGAACAAGAGATCAGCTGACCAAGCGCAAATAAATAATAATTTATTTTTTTCAAAGGAAGAAAATGCTTTAGTGAGTGACATTATTTATTAAATGAAAAAACACATTTAGTAATATACAACTTTTTATTAAATAAATAAATGACAGCCAGTCAAGTTTCGCTTATGTCAAGTTTTGTCAGGGCTATTATATTAACTAATTATAATTACATACAGACACATTTTTAAGAAAATACAATGAAAGAAAGAGACAAATGGGGAAGAAAACACCTCATTGATGACAGAAAGAGATAAAAATGGAAAAAAATATGAAAGACGTGAATATTAACTCCAATATAATAAATAATCAAATCAGATTTAACTGATAGTCCCATATTTAATTTTTTCCGCTAGCCTGTGCTAAAACTATTTTCGTCTCCCTTACCTACCTCTCCTTTAATATTTTGTCTCCTTCTTTTCTATTTGTATCTCTTTCTGTCACCAATGAGGTGTCTTCTTTTCGATTTGTTTCTTTCTGTTGTTGTATTTTCTTACGTATATAAATTTAACATAATAGCCCTGACGAAGCTTGAGATAAGCTAGACTTGGGGTTCTAGTCTGTATCTTTCTAAACGTCCGTGCCACCGAATTAGCCACGTCACAAACCTGAATAAACCCTTCCGTAACGGTAGTAAAAAATCCTCATACACCGGTGGTATACACTCGGTAAACATTTATACATTATTTTATTTATATTATTAACGGCAAGGAAAGGTTAAACTACAAACCAACTGGTTTGTTAACCCAAAAGTTACAGAGTAGGCCTCCTGGTTGGCTGTCATTTATTAATTCAATAAAAAGTAATATATCACTAAGTTTATTTTTTCATTAAATAAATAATTTTAAAGGTGTGTTTAAACAGACACATTGTAGTTTAACAGGCAGACTGTGTATTTCTAAAACATAACAGAAAACAGCTGCTCTGGGTGTATCTTTGAAGTATTACCAAACGACCAATCGTTAATTACATATAAATATCATAGAAAGCTCTACCACAAACAATAATTGTGAATCAGTGAATTAAAACTAACCCTAATTAATTCGCCATATTCTTGTAAACTATGCGTATTTGATAGAGTGTAACGTTAAAAAATTATGCAAATTTAAATTGCCAAAGTAGTGCCCGATTATTGTTTTGTTGAAATTTTTTCGGGTGGCGGGTGCGATCGGTTGTACGGAGCGGGCGAGATAACGCGGGTAGAAAAGGACCGGTGACAATACGGGGGGAAATGAACGTTTTTTTGGAGGACGATTCCGCGGCGCTGAGATTGGCTTGAATATTTTATTAATCAAAACGTAGACTAGTTGAGACGAGTTCCAAACGCGCCATTGGGGCGATTGAGTGTGTACATTACGTTTTGCCAGACTAATTTATATAAAAAAATGAAAAAGAGAACGCGGATGCCATCAACCGATCCTTCGGAGAATGAAGGATACAGACTTTCCGTGTAAACTAACCAAACAAAAAACAAACGTTTTGACTCCTGCGCGAGATCAGCCTGTCCTTTGTTCGAGTGTTGTTGTTTGGTGAGATTAAAATATATAATCAGTTATTTGGATTATAAAATAGTTTTATTTGTCAGTGTTTTTGAAGTATAATTCCTTGGAGACTATACTAGAATACCAAGCATGCTGTCGGGGTGACACAAAGATGAATCCTCATTGTCCCCGCGTAGCCTGCCAAACGTTCAATGGATGCTGGTTAATTGAGGATGGCCTCGCGCACTCCTACCCACGAATCTCTACCTGGAGCTAACTCATTGGGATTTCGCGGGAACCTGTCGTCCTGTTCGCCGCTGGCGGACTCTCCAGACACCCTCAGACAGGACAACATGATCAAGTTTCTTCAATGCTTTCACACTTTCTGCCCTCCTTGCCTTAGCCCCATCATAGCCCTGGTGATTGACAATGGTCCATGCTCTTCAGACATGACAAGGGATTTCGCTATCATTTAGAAGATTTCTTCAAGAAAGTTTATTTATATAATACATGCAAATTATATTTATAGGAAGTAGAGTAAAGTGGAGCAATTTCGGGTACACGCTAAAAGAATTGGCCATACCTTAGAAATTAGGAAACAATTGCATATTGAAACTTCATCACGACGCGCGACGTAACTTCTAGATCACAATCTGTATCCTTTTGTACAGCTTTGTTATTTACGCTGAACCCTCCTGAAACCCTCTGTTCAAATGAACAATATGTATTAAATTCAATTTTAATGAATGTATGAAAATACAAAGGTAAATAATATGACAAGAAAATCATTAACAGTGTTGAATGAATAAATAAAATTTTAATTGTTTTAAAATAAAGAGCATGGATTAACAAATAACTGTCTAATCCCTTTAGACCTTTTGTGTAGTATGTTTTCAATTCAAAATATTGCCCGAGAATTCAAAATTAAGGTCTTTAATTTTCGTTTGAATAACTTTTTAGTCGTAAGAATTACTTCCCTATATAATAAGTGTTAAATGCTTTGAACCGTGGAAAGTAGGCTTATTACTCCATTAAATAGTCTCGCCAACAAGACATGCGGTATGGTTTATGAAATGGTTTGTGAATAATTTAATTATTCAACATGTTCAAATAAAATTTACTTGATATCTCTTTGTTTTATAATGTTATGTCTATTTGATTAAAAACGTTTCTGTTTCTGACGTTAACAATATTTCGTGGTGGAATTCTGTCGGTGTCTAAATTCTGAAGATGGCCACGATAAAATGAAATCGGTAAAGGTCAAAATTTAAAAAAAGTAGATAAAGCTTAAAATTGTTTTTATAAATCGTTAAATGATTAAAAACACATATTTGATGGTGTGATATTCTTGATACTTATGTAAGAGCTCATACATAGGTACTCCTTGTACATTTGGTTACCCATAGATGGCGTTAGCTGTTGAGAATAATAGGATAATAAATAAGGTGGCAACCTCAAGGTTGGGGTCCAGATTATTCCAAATGCCTGCTCATTAAGATAACAGAGTCCATCGCCAATTTTTCATAATAAAAATTATTTTTTTGAAGCCAGGTTTTATTCTATAATAGAGTTGTGAATAAACCCCAGAAACACAACAACTGGAAAATGTTATTTTTCTGGTAAAAAGTCAGTCATTCAAAAGTCAGTCATTCATATTTAAATTCCAACATTATTAAGATTTCAGGAGGTAGCTTAGTGATCAGAGCATTCGACCGGATAGCTGAAGGATACGAGTTCGAATCCCATGTGGATCTAATATTTCTATCTTTCTAGTGTTTTCAAACTCTCGTCTGGAATATTCTAAGTTAAGCTATGGCATTTTAATTTGAGACCTCCGTGTTAAAGCAGTAAGCTATTCGGCGGTGGAAACAAAGGTTGCAAAATATATTGGATAATGATTATTACGCTGTTTTCTTCATCGTTATGCTAAAGAATTTTTAAACGCAATTGTGAATTCACAAATTATGTGATAATTTTCAAAAAATAGCGAAAATTGATAAGATATTATGGCACGCCCCTGCGAAAAATCTATATTACGTATAACACAAGGTGAAAGTTGCAGAATTTCATTCCAAGAAACGTACAATTATTTCCTGGCAGATAATAATTTGAGTTATGGTTCTCGGAAACGGACTCTATTAAATAGATGATCCTGCGTACTAGAATAGGGGAGGATGGTGAATTCCTGCCCATTATCTTTACTTATAGCCGAGACGACCTCTTTTAAGACGATTGACGTATATTTTTCAACCCTTGCCTATTTTAGATTCATTGCATAACCTGTGCAAAAAATATCGAGAATGTTTTATTTATCATATATTTAATTTTTTTTAACAGGAAATTTATTAAGCTATGAATTAAGGCTAACATAATTGAAACCTCAATTAAAAATAATAACTTTAGATTTTGACAATGTGATTTGTGAAAATGTCAATCTAAATTTCAACTAACATTCGCTTATCTTGTACCTTTTACATTTAATAAGAAACCAATTTTTTTCAACCGTTTTATTTTGTTTATATTTATTGGTATCCATTGATTGTATGCATGTAATTATTGTATAAATATGCATTTGAGAGTGTTTAAGTGTGTTTATCCATTGATTGTATGCATGAAATTATTGTATAAATATGCATATGAGATTATTTAAGTGTGTTTAACCATTGTTTGTATGCATGTAATTATTGTCTAAATATGCATTGAGAGTGTTTAAGTGTGTTTAACCATTGATTGAATGCATGTAATTATTATATAAATATGCATATGAGAGTGTTTAAGTGTGTTTAACCATTGATTGTTTGCATGTAATTATTGTATCAATATGCATATGAGAATGTTTAAATGTGTTTAACCATTTGAGTGTGTATATGTCTTTGATGTAGGTGGACTGTGTTAAATATATAAATATTATGCCTTTGTATTGTAATCATTTGAAAAAATTTAAAAATTTTAATCTCCCGCATAGCTGTAAATTCATTTCTCTAGACGTAAAATCCCTATTTATCAACATCCCCATTAAAGAATGCCTAATAATAATTGAAAATATCTTGGAAAAATGTAATATCAATCCGGTAATAATAAAAGAGTTATTCCAGCTCATAAAAATCTGCGTAGATACAAATTATTTCCTTTTCAATGATATATATTACCAACAACATGATGGTCTCCCCATGGGGTCACCATTAAGTCCACTTCTAGCGGAGATATTTATGGATTATATTGAAAATATAATTCTTAAATCTCCCCTAGCTAAACATATAGTATATTATGTCCGATACGTAGACGACATCCTTATATGTTGGAATGGTACCAACCGACAGAGTTAGATATCTTTACTAATTGGGCCAACACCGTTAATAATAAAATCTGCTTCACAGTTGAACATGAGATTGAAGGTAAAATAAACTTTTTAGATCTGACAATTGGTAAAAGTAATAATAAACATACCTTTGAAATATTTAGAAAACCAACTTTTACAGATACAACAATAAATTCAAATTCAAATCATCCTTGGTCTCATAAATTATCAGCGTACCATTCAATGGTACATAGACTCATTAACATTCCCTTAGACAATAAAGCTTATGTAAAAGAAAAGGAAACGATAAAAACGATCGCGATTAATAACGGCTATGAGGCAAATAACATTGAAAAAATAATAAAAAATAAGAAATATAAAAATAAAATCAATTTAATATATCCGGTAAATAACAAATATATAGAAAAATTTGCATGTCTCGAATTCCTCGGCCCAATATCTGAAAAAATTGCAAAAGAAATTAAAAAATGTGGTTTAAATATAGCTTTTCGAACAAACAATAATTTAGGAACAAGCCTAAAAAACTCTAAAAGTAAAATCCCTATACTCAATAACAGTGGCATATATGAATTAAAATGTGACCACGCCGATTGTAACGCCACTTACATCGGACAAACGGGGAGGGCATTCTCAACTAGATTCAAAAAACATATACGATGTTATAATAATAAAAACACATCCTCAAAATTTGCAGAACATCTCTTGGTTAATAATCATACCCCACTTAACAACAAGGGTCCTAAACCATTGCATATAGAAAAAAGGGCATTAGATTAAATTTACTTGAACAATTAGAAATCAATAAACGAACGAATGACCCAAATTTAACACTAATTAATAAAGTACGGAAAATAATTTACTCACCACTTCTCAGTATTTTCACAAAACCCAAGCAGTATAATGCACCCAAATAATTCATAGCAATAAAGTCATTAGTAAATAATTAAGAACCCATTACCATTTACTGAGGGGAAAACATAGATTGGTTTAACCAACAATAGATCATGTCATCGGTGTAACCAGTAATAAATCAATGTATACACCTTCAAAATTTACATTTGAAATAGTATAAAAACGTCGTCTCAATGTGGACTAACCACAGTTTGAAAATGGCCTTGTAAGCCGAAACAGCTGTCACAATAATAAAAAACTAAAACACTTGCAGAACTTAATAATAATATTATCAAATTTAATCTAAATTAAATTTATAAAAAAAAAAAAAAAACCTCATACCTTTTACCTTCCCAGAACTACCTCTAATTCGTTTCCTTAAAAAGGACCAAATTATGACATTTGAATATGAGGGAAATTTTTTCCTCATGGCCTCCTAATGTAAAAAAGTTTATTTTTATTTTTATTTTTATTTTGTTCATTTAGGAAAACCAACAGATTTTTTACATTATTTAATAATCAACTTATAAAAAATACATATAATATCTAATGATAGGTTTTCACTTAAAAATTTAATTATAATAACAATCTAAGGGTCCAGTACCCGTGGGCAAAAAATATTTACAGAAAATACTAAATAAAGTAAAAATAACATCGGATATAAGAACACAAGTAAATTACAATATATCAATTTTATCCTCACACAACACCAATAATCACCAATATATGTATATACCTACAACCAAACTGCACAGATGTTTATAAAATGAATCACTTGTAACTGGACAGGGTTCATATCAACAACATGATAACTTGCAGTATGTTATTAATTATTATTTAATAATAGCTAAGGTATCTTTTTTAAATGTTCCTAAACTACACGAAAATATGTCATTATAATTTAAAAAAATTATTGTATAGGGTACAAGCTCTGAATATAAAAGCGTTTTGTCTGAGATTAGAAGCACATTTTTGAAGATGAAAAAGTGATTTATCTCTAGTTCTAAAGCTCGGGACTCTAAAATTAATCTCAGACAAAAGGGGCGAACAATCAATAAGGCCATTGATAATTTTATAGAGATATATTATATCTGCGGAGTCTCTTCTAGTTAAAAGTTAAAAGTTATCATTACTTTTAAAATAGCCTAACTTTATTAATCATTGTCGTCGGATAAACATTTACTCTTTTTGTCTCTGAAGAAATTAAGTGGATTGTTTTAAAAATTTGAATACCCGAAATGATTCTTGGAAGATATTTCATTTACATAAAATTCTATTCCAGATGTATATAGCATTCAATTTATTAAAGGAGGAATAAATACAATTGTACGAGCAGCTCAGAAAAAAACGTGAAATTTAAACGAGACTAGCCAATCAGATTATGAATACATGCATATATAATCTAGTAGAGACATGTCAGAAAATATTATTCATTTATTCATCTTTATTTTTCAGGCGCTGCTTTTAAAACTATTTAATTTAAAGCACCCGAGAAAACTTACTGATATATAAAATTGCTAATTTATTAAAAATCTATTAAAAGTTTTCCTACTTTGGTTAAAAACTAATTGATTGGTTTCCTAATAAATCTTCAGTAATACACGATTGTGTTATTGCGATGTCGGAACATAACATGTTCATAAAAATTCTAATATTTTCGCATTTCGTCATTGTATATTTTCAGGACTAATGCAGGTGCATGCCACACATGTTCCGATATATTACGAGTTTTCTTAATGTTTATCTGGAAACGGCATGCATTCCCATTTTTAATCGGATTTTAATAAATCAGCAATACTCATTTTTCTCCGTGCATCGATGTTGCCTAATCCAGTTATAATAATGAAATATTATGTCTTAAATATTTTTAAGCTTTCCATGTATTGTAAAACATAATTTGTTACGTAAGATATTATTCCATAAAAAATATAAATAGATGAATAGTGTACGACTTCTTATCATGCTAAAATAAAAAGGACTACTATTTTATTAATTTCCAATAACTATTTTCTTTTACAAGACACTGTATGTTTTTTATGGGTCACCACATCTCCCAGTTTGAGAAGCTTTGCTTTAGAGCTTGTATTATCATCTGATTAGTTATGACTTAAGTCAGCCAATTAATTTGTATTTTGAAGTAAAATTATTTATAAAAATTGATTAACGAACATTTATGTTCATGAAAAGCTAATTGAGTAATTATTGCGAAAGTAAATACGATATTAGTTAATCAGATATGTTCAGCGGCCTTAACGTAAAATTTCACAAAAAGGCGTTAAAAAAATGATCCAATTATCAGATGATATTTATTTATTGATTTATTCACGCCTTGAAGGCTTTTACAAGCATTGGTGTAGGCAAGCAGTTCAGGAGTACAATGATAAGTGTTTGAAAATGGCCTTGAAAGCCGAAACAGCTGTAACAATAAAAAAAACCAAAAAAATACTTGCAGAACTTAATAATTATATTATTAAATTTAACTACAATTAAATTTAAAAAAATAATGATAAAGTGTGCATGTGAAAGCATGACAGATGTAATGATAAAGTGTGCATGTGAAGAACATTGCAGATATAGTGATAAAGTGTGTGTGTGAAGAAGCATGACAGATATAATGATAAAGTGTGCATGTGAAGAACATTGCAGATATAGTGATAAAGTGTGCATGTGAAGAACATGACAGATATAATGATAATGTGTGCATGTAAAAGCATGACAGATATAATGATAAAGTGTGCATGTGAAGAACATGACAGATCTAATGATAACGTGTGCATGTGAAGAACATGACAGATATAATGATAAAGTGTGTATATAAATAACATTGCAGATATAGTGATAAAGTGTGTGTTTGAAGTAGCATGACAGATATATTGATACAGTGTGATGTGAAGAACATTACAGATATAATGATAAATTGTGCATGTTAAGAACATGGCAGATATAATGATAAAGTGTGCATGTGAAGAACATTGCAGATATAGTGATAAAGTGTGTGTGTGAATAAGCATGACAGATATAATGATAAAGTGTGCATGTGAAGAACATTGCAGATATAGTGATAAAGTGTGCATGTGAAGAACATGACAGATATAATGATAAAGTGTGTATATAAATAACATTGCAGATATAGTGATAAAGTGTGTGTTTGAAGTAGCATGACAGATATATTGATACAGTGTGATGTGAAGAACATTACAGATATAATGATAAATTGTGCATGTTAAGAACATGGCAGATATAATGATAAAGTGTGCATGTGAAGAAGCATGACAGATATAATGATACAGTGGGCATTTGAAGAACATTGCAGATATAATGATAAGGTGTGCATGTGAAGAAGCTTGACAAATATATTGATACAGTGGGCATGTGAAGAACATTACAGATATAATGATAAATTGTGCATGTTAAGAAGCATGATAGATATTACGATACAGTGTGCATGTGAATAGAAGCATGACAGAAATGATGATATATCAAAAGTTTTACAAAGTTAAAATTAATCTATTTTCTGAAGAAACTGAACCGATTCTTAAATTTCAGATAGTAACATACATTCGATCTTGAGATAGGAACTTTGACATCTCCATTGTTTTGTAAAAATAAGTGAAATGCATTGTATCTCCATAATTTTTAATATTATTTTTGAATAAACTCAGACAATGTCTGATTTGCATAATAATAGATGAGACAAACAATTAATTGTATTTTTTGTTTTTTCTTTTATATTTATTATGATTATAATTGCGTTGGATTTGAGATGGTTCCTGATTTATCTAAATCCCGTCCAAAAATGATGTTTTCATTTCATTCATTCAAGCTATAAAGTAGATAGGTACATGATTTCAATTAGAAAATTATTGTATTTCTATTAATATATTAATAATAATAATAATTCTGTATTTAAAATATGTAAATCTTTTGCTTAAACTTTTGACCGATTTTCAAATACATCTCGTGATTTTTAAAGTATACTAACGGTTTTCATTCAAAGGTTAATTTCTGACACAGAAAATCGTCAAAATTTACTTTTGAAAGGTTAATCTCCAATGAATGCTTTTAGCTTCACAAATCCTGTAATTATAATGTCGCAAGATTTTTACGTGTTTGCGCTAATTAAAAATAAAATAAATTACGATTTACTAAACGTTAATAAATAATATTTTTTTAACTAAAACTAAAGTTATACAATGTGATGTATAAATGAAACAATACAATGTAAATTTAAATATACAATGTAATGTATAGATGAATATGAAAAAAAAATTAGAAACATGAATGCAAATATAAACGAATTCAATAGCCACCTTAAAAAGTATTCCGAACAGTTGAACTGAATCATATCAAATATAAACCAATATAACAACACCCCTATACACACAGGCCCTGCTTATTTATGGGGGTACATCAAATACTTATATTATGTAATTAATAAATGTACTATATTCAATATTGTGTAATGTAATTCGTGTATCTTTTTTTACTAATAAAAATTTTAAAAAAATTAACGTACTAAAAAACCTGTCCATATTTATAATTCACACGAATAACCGTATACAATAGGACCTTAAAAGGGGGTACCCCAGTAAGGTAGTCATAGTCTTTTCAACAGTTTTTCAAAAAAATATATGAAAATAATAATAATAATAACAATGCCTCGCCGCTCGCCTTCTCGCTCTCCCTTTAAAAAATGACTGCTTTCTCACAAATTGATGTTATTCATAACGCTTCAAAACAATGAGACAATCCAAAAATACGCTAAAAACACAAACTCAAAATGAACCTCCATTGAATAAATATTTACCTTAAAGCATCCGCCAAAACATAACAGAAAATGGCTTCCCTCACAATACTTTCGCAGAAATAATCTGTTTATTATTTATTTACTGTACGATTGCTTCTTTATGAAAGGTTTTCATATTATTTGACTTCAGTATAAACAGTAAACAAATTTCTAGTAAAAATGTGTCATTAGGGTTACGAAAGATTTTTTAAATATTTATACTGAGGGATGTAGGATTTATAGGTCCAGTTAGGAGTTCTACGGAGCCGAACCCTCTGATATGAAAATATCTTGAGTCGGTGAATTATTTTCCCATTTGATCTCTGGTGGATAGACGTGTTGTTTTTGTATTGTTTTGTATTTATTATGCTTATATAATGCACTTGCATAATGTGGATTGACTAGATGATCATTTGTGGAAAAGTGTGTGGAAGGGCTTAGTTTTTCCTGTGGGGAAGATTTAACCCGGACATAAAGTTGCATCAGCATCTCATAATATCAAAGTGAAATGAAATACCTAGTAACGAATCAAAATTAGAAACCAGCTAAGAAGCTAAGATCAACATTGTACTTTAATTGCTACACGAGTTCCCATCCGAAATATTGAGAAAAAATGGTGAATTGGCAATATTTTCTGTATTTTCACACACGGAATGTGCGCATAGCGTAGTTCAATATCAACAAATATCACTTCTCTTACTGCATTCCACCGAGAAGATCAACATAATAAAAATACTTTTAAAATGTTTACTAATATATAATATATCAAAATAATATATCAAAAGTCAAAAGCTTGCTTATGTGGTTTGCACGAAAATGATTTATGTATTAGCCATGTATTAAACGTGCCAGATATAACATAACAAATTACTTATTATTATTATTATGTACTAATTACTATCTACTTCATTCTCGTTTTATTATTTACTTTAATTATTATAATTTATTTACTTACTTACTATTTATTATTATTATTATTTACTTACCTATCGGTAATTATTTACCTATTTTTATTTAGTTATTTTATCATTTCTTATAATTTATTATTCATACTATCCATGTTGTAATTGTCAGTGTGGTTACCCTATGCTTGTGTCTGATAAGCCAACACAGGTACCTTGTACTTTAGTTAACAGAAGAATATTATTGTTACCAAATTACTATAAACTTACTGCCCAATGCTTCTTTTGTTGACATTTTTGTTTTATTTTTCGTACATTTGTTACTAAAATTTTGTTTATTTTTGTCTACCGGTCTCGAAACAACCGTGTCATTAACCTTTATTTATTGGGTTTACATTTAATGTTATTATCATATTAAGTTTACATATATGTATTTTTTTAAATGATGTAATTGTAAAGCTGCACATCTTGATACAGAAATGCCCTAGTGACATGCAGAGTATGTTTTTTATGTTAAAAACTGTTTTTTGAATAAATAAATAAATAAAATTCCATAATATTTACCGCCTAAGAACAAATGTTGATAAAACTGCCCTGCAGATAGAAAACTAACATTTAAAAAACTCTTTAATGATTCAAATGAAATACCTCAAGTGATTTATTTGAGTCATTACACAGGACAAAGATGAATGTATAACGGTGCTTATATTTTGCAATTTGTAATTTTTTTTGTGCAGGCTTACAGATCCCGTACAAGTCCTCTTTTACTTCTCAAGACAGTGTTTATGAAGGTATAAAGGTGTTCTCACGACAACACTTTGTGACATAAGGTCAACCCTTAAGGTTGGATGTCCTCGCAGTGTTAGAAGTTAAATATATCTCTTGTCCAGATATAACCTTTTACTTTGTAACATTATGTAATATTATGATGATAAAAAAACAACGAATGAGCTTAGATATTCGTCTTATAGAGTTATTTGAAATATGATATACAAGCTACAGAGAAAAAATAGTAATTCTAATTTATTACAAATCACTTAAAATTAATCATAATCCGGGAAAAAACGGGATTTCAGGACCTAAACGAATGAATTATTAGGTTTCCTGATAAACTTTTAGTAAAATACGAATGTACTCGTATTATCACGATTTCGGAACACGTGTTCATAAAAATCCTAGTATTTTCGAATTTAATAATTATATATTAGTAAGGCATTTGCAGGTGTATGAACACGTATTATATTATGAATTTACTAAAAGTTTTTCAGGAAATGGCCTCCAATCCTGTTTTCACTGGAATATAATATTTAGGAGATATTTTAAATAAATTAGCAATACTAATTTTTCTCCGGATTACCAATAATTTGAAGATTTTTGTAATAAATAAGCAATAATCATTTTTCTACTTTATATGTGTGTAACAATTATGTAACATTCGACCCATTACTTCTGAGGTGTAGATATTGTATTAATTTATAACTGTAACGAGCGTGCGACTGACGTTTTGCGTGTGAGAAACAGCCTGAAAGAGAGACACAGATAGATATATCAGTAAGTATATGATTGTTCAGCGTGAGACAATAAAGTCAGGTGTTTGACTACGTCAGTGTAGAGCGAAATGGATATATTATAGTAGTATAAAAGCCCGTGCATTAATATGATCTCCCTCTCACATCCCAGCTCGCAATAAGTAAACACGCATCCGTAAGCTACCAAGTTACCAATAAATTATGTATTCAATCTCGGAGTATCATTGTAGGAATAATCTCACAATCATAATATAACATTCAGCATCACTTCATAACACCTGTCATTCGAGATAATACGGCGCTAATTACAGTATTTGGAGTATTATTCTGACAACCCCATATAACCGAAAAATGCCATTAAGCAGCTTATAAATGTCTTTGTATGTCGCGTTTTTGTATTATTAGTTATCGTCGTAAGTGATTCCACTTTAAAATGTGAAAGATTTCCCAAAGGATTATGTGAAAGGAAATTGATGAAATACGTAATTGAGGAAAACGCTGCAAATAGTTGCTTCGAAACTTACGTGACTATTACACGAGTACAGTTTTACTAAGATATTTCATACTGCAGTCTGATTGATGAAGATAGCTCTGCTTAATGGTAATCAACCTGTGATAGTAAATTGTAGATACCAGAAGAAGAAAAAGCAAATAATTTCACAACCATTTTTACCTTTTTATCGTCGTTTTGTGTAGCACCCTGGATTTAAAAAGTGATGTCATGTATAATGTATATAGATCCATGTCCGACTAGTGTACAAGCCTGCCTGAAGTACGACCAACAAATTACGAAGTCAGTGTTGTCGCTAAATAAACTTCACTATTTAAAATAGGAAAGAATAGAGAAGTGCGGGGAAGAGCGACAGGTCCTACGAGCTCAGGAACGGGGGACAGTCAAGACGGAGGCGGGAGAGAGAGGAGACCGAGACAGGAGTGGTGGTGAAGCACGCGTTCCCCGTCCAGCGATGGGATGCTGGGTGGCGGAAGAAGAAGTTACAGTCGAGTTAGAGGAAGTGATTTGCAAGATATGTTTTCCTTTGCCCGGCGACGTGATGCTGGGCGTGAGACGAAAAAAGTGCGGTGAACAGACGCGGCCGGGAGGGCCTCAATTGCAGAACTGCAGAAGCTGTATCGAAGACTTAGGACTTCAGCCTCACAAAGGCCAACGCATAGAACTAACTCAGTGACAACAGGGTAGTTACAGTGAACAATGGAGAAGCAGCACCGAACCATATGACAACTAGTTAAGTTATATAGGTGTAAGTAGATCTAAGTATAATTTAGATTTAGTATTAAAACTTAACGAACGTAATTAAAATCCAGACACATAATTAACAGATGTTTATTGTCCAGAAGGCAGAGTGGAGAGGGAGTGTACGAATGAATAGGTAAGTATAAAACAGCAATATATTTAAATATTATTCGGAGCTAGTTGCCAAAGATGTAAACGGATATGTTACATTATTTAATAAGTCAACGGTAACAAGGAGTATCAACAACAATCACCGCCGTTTGCAAACTGGCTTCGCTCCATGGCACTGACTTGATTACGTGACACTTTAAAATCAGTCGCGCACCGCCTGTACTATCAGCCTGGCATAGATCAGATGGGTGTATAAAGAGTGTTTGTGTGATATTTGTCGCGTAAGTGGATGGAAGAAGAAATCTGGATTACCCCAATATAATATGTCATGATCAAGTGAATCAAATATCTCAGGCGGGTCATGTCAAAAGTTGGTACAATAGAAGAGCAAGTACGGGACTATATATATCAATTACCCCAATGAACAATTTCGGATATGTAAATTGACAAAACTTGAGAGCTGTTTAACTATGTGTCTCGTGTCTACGTGTTAAAATTTTTTTGTTTTCATTTTTAATTCTTTTTTAGAGTTTTTAATAGTAAGAAATACAGCGATGTTTTTGTAAGATTTTCAAGGTTTCTCCAATAAAAAAACACTCCGATCAATACACTCAGTTTTATTTTAAATGGAAAAACATATGATGCTTTTAATGTATACACTCAAAAGGCCGTGCTTACTCTGTGGAATGGAAGCAGAAAGGTTCTAGTAAACGCATTGTTTTACATAAAAAAGGCTTGATATTTTCAAATAATAACAGGAAATGATTTTTCCCTGTGAGCTGAGCAGATCTCTGCTTGATTAATCACAATTATGTTATGAACACGGGGTTTAGCCATGTTCAAAGCCTTGCAAATCAATAACTTAAAAAATGAACAAAAGAGGGCGATTGTTAATCTTGAAAGTTTTGGACACGATATCGCCAAAACTTCAATTTGTTTCATTGGAAAAATCCATATTTACAACTTTTGTGTGAGTTGACCAATTAGTTGCCCATTCGACATTGTTTGTTAGGTGAATCGAAATTTTGATGAATAGTACAGGTAAAATAGGGTTTAATAACCTTTAAAAGGGACACGTGTGTAAACCTTCAATCTTTTAAAAAGTACATCAAATCTTGGCTAAAAAACACTGACATATTTTTTTCTTATAAGTTTTAGCAAAGCTATCTGTAACATTTATATCCATGAAGAGATTATTTTTTATTATTTCACGTAGGTACATAAAAAACAGCGGATATATTTTATTGTTTGAAATGCTTTGTCTGCTAATTCACTTTTTAAAATGTCTTCTTTAAAAACTAATATTTACATTATTTTTTGTGTTATTATAAAACTTTTGCATAGTTCATGATTTAGTTTCTTGTATTGCATCTCTACAGTAACTCTTTTAAAATAACTTAAATTTATATTTGATATTGAATCTCCACTTAAACCATATAAATAAGATAAAAATACTTATAATACCCACACTCAGGCTTCGCCTTCGTGGGATTTTATTTAATTATGTACATTTATTTCAATATTTTTTATACATTTTTCAATATTTTATGTAACCATGTATGTATAAAAAAAAATTCAATAATAAATAAAAAAAATAACTGACAAAATTCTCAGATTAATGAAACTTTGTCCATGTAAGTCATGTTTTTTCACTAAAAATTTGTTTTTTCTCAACATATATTTATACCATCGATAATGTAGTGGTCTCAATCGATTCAGTAGTAATGAAAACAATTAACGATACCTCACTCGCTCAAGTTCATAAACACGTATTTTTCAAAAACTATCCCACTCGAGGGGTGTTCCTCCACTTTATTTTGGGCGTACTTTGCAGATCTTTATACATACTGCCAAGATGAATGTAAAACTAAATATTCATAAAAGCACGAATTTTGTCACCTATTTTGTCCATTCTAGTAATATATACTTCCACAAAAAAACTGTATTAAAAAACTCTAAAAACTGTATTAAAAAAACTTTTGTAAAAAACACTAAAAAATTTATTAAAAAGTTTGTCTTTTTTCTTGCTATTATTTATCCTCTTCAATTACATAATCGAAGGGTGATGCATGGTTTACTGACAAGCGGATTGATAGGGAATATTAAATAGTTGAGAGGTAAAGACTTGATTAATAAGCGTTCCTAAGAGATAAGTGTTTTGCCAGAGCGATGGTATGAGACATACTGCGGAAAACTTGAAGCTAATTTTTCAGCGTCAACAAACTGACTAGAAAAGAAAATATTAGTTTGTAAAAGATTCTTGACATAACCAAATATCTCTGTCAAAATCTGCTTGTCGGGGTTCGATAATATAAGGATAATGGTTTCCTTGCCAAGGCTACGTAATAAGCGTTCAAAAAAAAGAAGGTGGTTTGAAAGGGAGATAATTAAATACGAATGTTAGAGGGAATGCGCTAATACTAAAACACAATTATAATTAGTTCCTCAAACCTGAGCCAGATTATGTCAGAAGATCGAATCAATAAAATCCAAATAAATGGAATATTTCTCAACGTATCCGAAAACTAAAAACTGTTTTTGTAGTTGATAAAATATGCTCTTAAATTTTAATATTAGAAATAAACAAAAACATATTTTTCAAATATTTAAATGGCTCACTTTACATTTATTATAACGAAAATTACTAATAAGGAAAAAATAACGTTATCGTTACCTCACATTTCTCTTTTCATATAAACATATCAAATTAAATAAAAAAAATCTTTTTTTTTTCATATTGAGTTCCGTACCTTTGGTTTTATAAAGCTGCACATTTAAATTCTTCTGTGGTAAACTTGATTTTGAAGTATATTGTGTTTTCTTTCTAACACCGTTTAAATAATATTTGTCATAACAACATTTTCACAGAGAGACAACGATTTCTGCGAGACCACATCGGTTGTTCCCAAAAGCGAAGAAATAAGACTGAATGTCAAAATGGTATAAGCGAAAATATATGACTTATATAAAAAATACATTTGTTTCTGTTATTTAATAAGTTGTAGGTATGCAACAATTAAGAGTGTTATTTTAAATGCTACTTTATACATTTATCCAGAGAGATTTGCTTTTTTAAAGTTAATATATTTTTAGATAAGAGCTTAAAACTTAAAAGTGTTCAATTCAAACATGTTAGAAATCGGTAGCTCGGTAATTTGGATGTTTTAAAAAATATATAGGTACTATCACGTTAGATTATTACATTGATAGATTTGTGTACTGCCGCCCCGGGAACCATTTATTCGATAGCCAACACCTGTGCCATAGGTCACCCCAAGTGGTTTGGTACGTTTAATGATTTAACAGGGGTGCCCGGGTTTATCGGGCAAGGGTGTTCAGGATGCACCTGCCCTCCAGCTGCGTGAGGTGCCAGATCGGGAGACACTTGTTTTGGGGAGACTCTATTACCTATCCAACTAGTCTATCAACCCATCGCCTTGCGCTGCAGCGGGGGGATAGATTTATTTATTTTTTATTATTTATTTATTTAGTAAGAAACAAACAGCTTTTATATAATATGCAGTGATAGATATAAATATACAAGTTAACTGAAGTCAAGCCACAGAAGTTTCTTATGTTAAAGTGCATTAGAAATGAAGTTTGAGTTTTTTAAAATTAATTTGGTGTTAAAGGAAGGGGAGAGGAAGAGGAAAATAGGAAGAGGATAGGAAGAGGAAAATAGGAAGAGGATAGAAGATGATGCCGATACATTCCATACTTTCATATTAATAATCGATCGTACGCATTACTTCATATCAATATTTCTTTAGGTTACTACCAAAAATGTCAATGCTGTAAAATTTGTTATTATATTGTGCACATATGCGAGGAATTGGGGAATGTTTTCGAATGTTTGTTCTACACGAGGGTAGATAAAATAAATCAGATTGTCGGGTTGATCTAGACGGAATATGAAAATTTATTAAATTGGTAAGTTCTGGTGAGTCCAGACCATTATTTAGGATTTTAAATAATAAGATTTGATCAAAAATTAGACGTCGTGTTTGGAGGGAGTTAAAATTATGAAATTTAATGGATACGGTATAATTTGAGAATTGTAAGTTTAGTTTATAATTTATGTGTTAATTTTTTTTTTTTAAATGTATATTTTTATTTTGTATTTTATATGATAGATTGATATGTCCGTCACTCCTAGATACGGTTCCAAGAAATTTAATCAACATGACAATGGTTTTCTATGTAACCTATCTGTCATTTTCAAGAGAGACCCGGTCACCCTTGGACACACTGATACCGAGATTCCTACCCACTCCTCATAAAGTTTTCCTTCCCTAAACTTCGTTTCCTCCCTTTACCTAAAAATACCATTCACACGCATCTTCAAAGATGACATAGGCCCCGAGGGAAATATTTTTCCTCAGGGCCTCTTGTGTGAGTTTAATAAACAAAAAAAATAATCAGAAGGTTATATATGTGAGACTACTTTATTTCCTCCCAGATGTGGCAATACTATCGTGAATTAATCCGCTGCTAGACGCAAGCGAGCTGGAGAAGAGAAATCTCCATTCCTGTTTCAACCTTCGATCCTACCGCCACTCTCTCTACTTTTTCTGCCACCGTTTCCGCGTTCTGTAAAATTGTAATATTCTTCCTCACGAATAAATTAAATTAATTGTGCAGACACTCATTTCAATCTCCCATCTCCTGAACACAATTTACAGTTCGGGCAGCCACCGTAAATTACAAATAAGCATAGCTCTTATACACACATATACACACGCTGCCACATATACAATGAAGTTACGTAAAGTTAAAATATTGTGGGTGAAAAAAACAAATTTTTTGCTTAACGGTGAATTATATCAATTATTATAAAATACCGAAAATATTTTTCAACACACAATCAATTTTACTGACCAATTTTAGGTATAGGAGTCGGAAATTTTTGAAATCGACACATTGAATGGAGTTATTTACTTAGATTTATATATCAATGAACTTGTATTTTTATGGCATTTAATTTATGTGTGTCATTAAATTTATTTTCTGAATAAATTAAACTATTTTTTTATACATATACATAAGTCGTGTCATTTTTTAATGATAATGGACTTCGGACTAGACACCGAAACAGCTATCACTATAATTAAAACTAAAAAATTTAATGAATCAAAATGTCTGATTTAAAAATATAATGTCTAACCGAAAAAAACGAAAATACTTCCAAACATATTAAATTTGTCTATTGTAAATAAAAACAGTTAAATAACTCCATTTGGGGGGTTCTAGTAAGTACCTGAGTCGATATTTCTTATTTTCACTGATAAATTATTTTGGAAAATCAACAAACACAACGATGTGGAATAAACAAAAACCACGTATATTATTTTTTCATAACTAACTAACAAACTAGGCGTCACGCCGTTTCTCGCAGGAGTAGGCAGAGAATATGGACCGCCAAACAACTCGGTATTGGCACACACTTCTTGCCTCATTCACATTCTGACTCTTGTATTTGATTCACTTCATCGTGCCATGTCCCCGACTATTTTTACCATTCATATTTGCGGATCTGCACATTTCTCACACGATCGTACATAGTCTTACCACACATACGCCTCAGGAATCTCATTTCTACAGCATTCTGTCATAAAGACGGTATATTAAATTTTTGATTTATTTTTTTAACCAATATTTTTTTAAATTTTTTATTTATTTTTTTAACAAAATAGGTAGACCAACAAAGCTGTCACATGCCAGCTTGTCTGCAGGATCCACAGAATCAAAATATCTTAAGTCTATGTCTATAACATTGTATGATTATGTGTACATAAGTAAGTCTTATTTCTAAGTAGGTACATTTCACAGATTTTATTTTATTACAGACATTCGCAAAATATAATTCTAACGAGTAATCAATTGAAAATCACTTTACGGATATCTTTGAATGCCCAATGCACACAACAGAGCTGTTGCGTTACATCATGACTATGTTTTTAAAATGATTTTTTTCAGCCGTGCGACATAAAAATAACATACATGGATTTTTTACATGTAACATGGCGCGCCTACGGGGGTAAAACCGACTGTTGCGTAGCAAGCGTGACGGGAACGGGCTTCTTGAATTCTAAAATATTTGGACATATGGATATATAACCATTTGAATATATTGCACATTTGACAAAACTCTGTGCGAATTCACATTGGGTCTATTCTAAACGATGATGAATGTTTGATTTTATATATATTTATTTGTGAATATTTTAATAAAAACAAGACAATTGTTTTACTATCAAAAATATAAAGAAATGTTAACTTTCATTTTCACTTCATTCAGTAAAAATCAATTTCAATGTTTCACATCTGCCAGGCGTCCCATGATGGTTATTATTATTATAAATAGAAGGTTAGGTATTAAAAAAATTAGAGATAGATGGTAATTGAAAATAGTCATTGTATTGTTTTTGCTACTATGTATTGTTGATACGAAAATTATAATTGTAGCTATTATTCATCTTATACATCGTTATGAATTATTTTAACATTTATTGGTCTGAATAGTTTGGCTTGTTAGTAAAGCCACAGTAAATAATATGTAAATGGACAAAACTAATCAACGATTGAAATTCCAAAATTCAACACGATTGCTTTTATACACTGCGCCTAATCGAGCTATGTATAACACGATCGAGTGTTTCATTAGCAGTGTGCTGTTATTTTTGGGTAGTCTGATAGAGCAAACTTATAATTTAATATATATTAGCTGTTTGGTTTTGAAATAACAATATGCATAGCTAAGCAGGAACTCCTACTTAGATGTTATTTATCCAGTACCGACCTATCTCCACCATCACAGTACTGGAAAAGGATTTGAAATTAGAACAATGACAAGAACTCTTTGCAAATTTCGAGTGCTTTTGTTTGAAAAAGACCAGAACAAGAATTGAACTATTGGAAGCAAGTCATTGATGTTTATCGTATGTTTAATCTTTGAAAAGGAAGGAATTAAACTACATTTGTTGTGTCGTGACCATAACTTATAAGTTAAGTAATCCTCGAGGTGTTGCGGTTGAACACATTTGATTGTGTTGTGCTCGAACCAATTATAATGTGCCGTGTGCTGCTTCCTGGTGAGTGCTTTGTCTCCCTTTCCTTCTTTGATACCTTGTTTCAACTTTACTCATATGATCACACGATTTCAACAAACATCTTACATTTCGTTTCGTTTTTAAATTCATTTATAGTCCATTATTAATGTTCATCTTAAGCTTTAATTCGGAAACAGTTTCGATTGCAACATTAGCAATAAGGTAAACATATATGTTACCGTTGGTGTGACGTATATAGCCTTTCAGAGAAGGCCTTTTTCAGGCTCCAATTTTTTTAATCCCTTATTATGCATGGAACCTGATAGAAATGGCACTGTAAAGTGATAGTTCGGGCTACGTCACGCAGGTGGCTCTGGTGTTGATAGAGTTCATTAAGTTCTCCAAATATATGTCATTGGCGTATAGGTTTGCCACTCCATGGTGAGTGGTGATACCAATGTACGTGTAGTAGTCAGGATTCTAAATATTCTCAGAGCCAAAGAGAACGGACAATCTAGAAATCAGCCTCCTGATTTTCCAATATAATCGTAACATTATAAGAAGTTTACGCTAGCCTAACTGCCGAACTGAGCCTCAACTTATGGGAAAGGAACGAAGCAACCGCAAATGGCGCGAAACGCCGCTTGCAGTTGCTCGTTCCTTTCCCGTAATTCGTGGCTCAGTTGGCGTTTATGTTTGCAAATGTATACGTACTATTAGGATTACCATGCACTGCGATTAAACGCAGCGGTTTTCGAATAACTGAAAACGCCAAACCGACTACAAAAACGCACTGCGGCTGGGGTTTTTACTTAATTCTATTTCAGTGCCACCATGAAATCGCCAGCCGCAGTGCGTGTTTGTATGTGGTTTGGCGTTATCAGCTATTCCAAAACCGCTGCGTTTAATCACAGTCTAATAAATAACAGGACGTGCTTGTTGCAAAAGTGTTGTTATTTTATTATGAATTATTAATAACAAACTGGCGCAGCCGGTTGGACGTAATGTTTGTTACTCAGCTCGAAATATCACAATTTTATTGGCATAGGTTTTTAATTTAAAACAACCCTTTATCTACAGACCAAGATTAAAGTACGTAAGCAACAGACTTCTTTATCTGTGCCTTCTTCTATCAGCGGATGGCTATCATCACGATAATCTTCTATATTAAAGCAGTAGTCTGCTATGATTCACCAAAAGGGCGCTAGTATTAGTATAGTGGGTTGTAAATTAGAATTAGAGGGAATTGTTTATTTAAAAAAAAATACGAAATTCCCATGTTATTACACACCTAATCATAGCGATTAATTTTTGGATCAATACTCTGTGTTTCACCTCCATTAGTCAATGTTTCGAAAAACGTTACAGTGTCCATCATAAGCTTAGATGTGTAGATCGTGGTGAAGTGTGTGTTAATGTATATAGATGAGATACAGTGTTATGCGCATAAATCCTCCATCTATGGGACGGTAGTAAAATAATTAGTTAAATTAATGTGGTTTTCAGCGTTTAGTTTTGTTCTAGTACACCAAAAGCTAAGCCCGTTGTCTCTAATTTTCTATTCGTCGTCTTTAATCACACAATCCTTGCATTCCTTATGCAATCATTTTGACGAACGGAAAGCTTTTTTACATTAACCCCTCATAGGAGGACTTGAGGAAAATAATTTTCCCCATATCCTATGTCATCTTTGGTGATGTTGTATGGGGGTCTTTTTAAGGAAAAGAAGGATAGGAAGTTCCTGGAAGGAAAAGGATATAAAGGTGTAGCAGTTCAATCTTGCCCCGCTACATCCTTCGATCCTAACATCTGTCAAGACCTTGCACTTGTTGATGTGTCGCAAGCGGTATGGCAACTTCCAGATGGAGCTCGAGACTGAATTGCGGAAACACCATCGCCACGAACTTCAGTACTTTACGGGCAGCCAGCTGGGAACGTTGTGTTTACAGTGAAGATACGAGCGAGCACTCCAGTCGACAAATCTTACGTGCAGCGATGACGCTGTCAGATAGTAGATTTTCTACCTTGGTCATCGTTCGATGTGTTTTATAAATTTAACAACGCTTGATGCGTAGTTTGGCGCCCTTCACACGATAATTCAGGTCAGATAATTTATGTCCCCACGCTATTGTCACACTTCAATGTAATTTTAAATTCCACCTGTGCGCTCAGTTTTTCGGACTGGCCGCTCACCCCTGAGATATAATAATAATGTTTAATAGAGTTCTCTTGTTCTATAAGTTGTAGGAATAAATGTAATTTTGAAACCTTTTATCCCTTTTATTCTTACATAGCAAATCCCCGATATTGGTTCCTCTAGCCTTGTCAATGTCGGCCCACACGTGGCTGATTTAGAGATATTATTTGAGAATGAACTCATTATTTGTAAGTATTTCAACAGTGGTTTAATCCTTTCGTTTCAAAAGGAGTGAATGAATCCATCCCTCCAACTGGGATGCAAGGCGATGTAGCGAGGGAGTCCGGCTGAAGACGTTAAAAAAATTCCTCCCTCGAACGGCCTCACCCGATTTCACCCGTCATGTAGTTGGGCAGATGCATCCGCAGTCAAGACGTAGTCAAAACCACTTGAGGCGACTTATGGCAGAGGTGTGGGTTATCCAATAAATGGTTCCCGAACCTGAGTGGGAACCCACCGCTTTGGGCCATAAAGTCACTAATCAGTCTGAATTGACAGCTTGTTTTTGAAGAAAAGCAACTAAACTTTGCATTTATAAACGAGTGTTAATGCCCAAGCCAAAAAGTATCCTCGCCGAATATTTTACAACCTTCTTAACGTGACTTAACAACTGCATTACATGGCTTTACATAGAATTAACATAATTATAATGAATATTGTCCTTGCGAGCGTTATGAAAATGAATATATGCAAATTTATTGAAAACAAGCGTTACTACGGCATCGTTCATTATTGTTCAAACCACTGAATAGGAAATCCGTGGACGGGTAATTTATTTAACCGATTATGGAAAACTGAGTCACCAATTTACATCAAACCTATCGACTCTTGCACCACAGACGGGCCGATGATTAATACACTTGAGATGAACGCGAGATTATAACAATACTTCGGTTCATCTGAGATTACTACGTTAATTCATTATTGTGAGATAAATATTCTGAAAATCTAGCAGGACTGACGTCAGTCCTGTAGGAGACTCTGAGGAATTCTGGCGAAAGCATCGGATGTACTCATAACCATCCAGGTATGGCCAACTTGTTGTTTCTGTTATGTAGCGTTACTACTGCCACCAGTCAAAATATCTTAAAACTACATGTTGTTACCTAGAATTGTTTTATACCTTATACTGGCTTGGATATCGGCTAGCATCGGCTGTAATCATAACTATTCAGGTATGGCCGACTTGTTGTCTCTGTCATGAGACGTTAACTACTGCCACCTGTGAAATATTTTTAAACTACATGTTGTTACCTAGCATTTTTTTACACCTCATACGTTTCCTTTTGATTCCTACCTACAACATTAATTTTTGTCCACCTACCTAATTCTTACCTCCCTATGCCGACAACAATTCGTGTAGTTCAATTGAAATTAAAAAGTCATCCTATCAACACCAAAGCTATGTTTGATTACGGAGCCCATATTCGACCGTATCCATCCCGAAAAGCCGCCGACCTCACGAGTTTGTGGTTGTGAAAAGTGAACTGAAATGAATCAGCGCAATTAAGAAAAGCGAAAGAAGAAAAACCGGTATTCCAGATATTCCTATGCCTTCCGCTGTGCGACGGTACCTCTCGGGTCAGTCCCCAACACAACATTAACTAAATATATATAACTTAAATCTACTCACATCTGTTGAGCTGTATTGAAACCATAATTATGTATAAACACTACAATAATGAATCTACTATGAATTATGTCAATTTGAAAAGATTTGTGCGTTTTATTCAGAATTAAGGACAAATTATGCTCACTTCGTATACACGGACGTACCGACAAGACATTTTTGTCAGTTTATATCTTTGCTGTTCAAGCCAATACCTGATCGAATTCTATTTACCTCTATTTGAAACGTACGGTGCCTATCATAAAACCCCGTTTGTTAAAATAATGATATCTTGTTGGTTTTTTTTTAGTGAATGTATGAATGTTTTGTATTTCACCATCAATAATTTATTAATGGCGTCACCAAATTATGCCGGAAAGAACTGAGTAGAATTACTAAATTACTGTTTTGTTTTTCTTTTTGTAGTACAAGATTATCGCTTCTCGCTGTAATTGAGGTACCTTTATCGGTTTTAAAGCTCCCACGGCTAACTGGATGGCCTTGTTTTGAATTATTTAAAAGAAAGAATTTCTTCGGAATTTATAAAAGTACCTGTGTTCTTATTTTTGTTCCACCTGTTGGCGTAGAAAACTTTAGATGTAGTCACTTTAAAAACGTTACGCTTGCTATGTAACCGGGTAGATAATTATCGTCTCTTTGATAACTTGGCTCTCAAAGCAATCTTCATCCTATAAGATTAGGATTGCCATCCATCTCGATATACCGGGACTAATACCGTTATCGAGCATCCTATTCCGACAACCCTGTTCAGATATGGTGCAAGCTCTAACAACTGGAAGAACTGAAGTCATATGAATTCTGCAAGTTTTGATGTTACGAATTCAATATTTTTTCACTTTGAATTCCATTGTAAGTTATGGAGATTTTATTAACTTTTTTAAAACAGTTCGTAACACACTGTGATTTTTCATTGTAAATTGTGCAAGGTATTTTTCTTCGGAGTGGAACGAAACGTGCTGACAGACTCTACTTAGTAAACTGATAAGAGGATTGAAATCTCCGCTGCAAAGGAACTTATTCATTACGTGTGAAGATTCTTCAATCTGATTTTCATTTCTTATCCGTTAATCATTCGAATTTTTATAAGGTGATAATTTTAGTACCCAGTTGACCCAGCTTCTGTCAAAATGGAAACAAATAATATATCCAAAAACAATTTATGAAAGTGGGCATCACTAATTTATAATATTTTTTTACATCCCATACAGGAGGACTTGAGGAAAATAATTTTCCTCAGGGCCAATGTCACCTTTGGAGATGCAGTGTGGAGGGTCTTTTTAGAAAAATGTAAATAAGACATAATAAAACAAGGTGTTAATTATATAGTGTAAAAAATACAAAATAATTACTAATAAAAATTATATTCCAAGCTATATGTAATGGATAGGCAATAGTGCAAAGTTATTAATACTGACACTATAGCAAACAATAGACTGTACAAATTAAGGCAGGAACAAAATGAATCAAAGTAATATTACAAATAAGAAGAATAGAAAAAAATCTAGGATATTACATTAGTTCAAGCAAATGTTACAAATGTCTTTCAAGTTTTAAAAATATTAAATTATAGTGATTTGTTTTTGGGGTATTATGCGATGTTGCGCTAGCTCCTTCTTAAGCCAGCGTTGCAGATAACGTTGCAGTATTTATCATCAGGGCAGACGTGTAATCGCAGGACACATCTGCCCTGATGATATACACTGCAAAACTGTACAAAACGTTGGCTGAAGAAGGAGGTAGAGCAACACGGCATAATACCCTAAAAACTAATTACTATAAGTACCTACTGACTTCATTTTCAAGCCAATGCTGCCTTTGGAATGGGAAATTAATGAAATGGTTTATTTTCGACGATGCAAAGAACAACTTGTAAAATCAATTGCGTCCATTGAGCCACTAACAAATTTTTGACTAGACTTAAAAAATTGTGTTGACCTCTCTAGAGGGAATCTCTCGATCTTTCTATATTGTGATACCTCTAGAAGTGAGCGCACACCTTTGTGAGGCTGTTGCCACGTTCATATAATTGTTTTGAGTTCAGTTGCCTGCGTGGGTTGTACGAAAACTGAAAGGATTCCGTAAACCAGGGTAACTTTGCTTCACTTTTTTTTTTATTTCACAAAATTTGTTTTTTTAAGGTTTGAGGAGGTAGTATTATTGAAATTTAATGCTTGATTTGAGCAATGTTTTCTTTGTTTTAAGTTAATTTAGTAGTTTAAAATTAAACAATAACTTTGTAAACGTCACTTATAGGTAAATACTTAATGCCGACCGGGTTTCGCTACAACCGTAGCTTCATCAGGGCAGTATAATACTAAACATCTAAAATATAAATGAAATGTGTTAATATCACCGTAAGTGGACAGTCTGAGCTACAGTGGAAGAGGTAGGGATAGGTGGGAGATTGAGAGATTAGTAGATTTATAAATTAGTCATATTTTTTTATAGTGTGAAGTTATTTCAATAAAGTGGGTGACTTTTATATTTATTTATTGTGACTTTAATATTTAGATATTATCACTTTTATATTTACATATTATTTCATTGGGTACCGCATAATTAAACAAAATAATGCCATAAAAATATTTTAGGCACCCATAAGAGTCATTATTACTCAAATTTTCAAAGTTCCTCCGTGAGATCCAAAGTAACCACAGTTAAAGGTAGTGACCTCCTACGCCTACAGTTCTAGCCGATGGCAATCTCTTTACCTTTTACCTTTTCAACCCATATATTTAGGAATGTTTTCATCTCCACAGTGAGAAAACTGTATACGCATATATTTTTTATACTCTGGCTTTGAATTGTGTTGAAATACTAGATTTATTAAAAAAAAGTATAAATATTCATTTTTAAATTTTGCAAAATGCGTAGAGCGTTACCGACACAAATAATGAGAAAGTTTTTTTTATTTATTTTTATTTTTATTTAATATTAAAAAAAATATTTTTTTTTTTTTAGTTACTTTAAAAAAAATCTATCTTAATACTTTTTAAAGAATCCGAACTGTCCTCAACCCAAAATGTAAGACCTATAACCTCGGGGAATGTATTATGGTACCGGGACGTAACGCGACAGCTGCACAACACCATCACGGCTACCTATACCCAAAGCCATTTAACGATTTACCTAATGTAATAAAAGCGAAAAAGCTATTCAAAATTAAATATAAAATATTACAACGGGTTTACAATAAAACATGTTAATAGTCAATTTAATATTATTAATAACCGAATATTTTTTCTAAATTTCCATCACTTAAAGTTATTTTTACATTGATTAATTTCTTGCTAATGTATTTTTCATTTAATTATTTTTTTTTGGTTATTATTATTTTAACATCTTAGAAATTTTTGATTTCTGTTGGGTTAATTTATAAAAGTTTTTGAATGCAATAATTGATACGATAATTTTCTTTATTTTATATAATGATTTTGTAAAAAAAAATTCTTAGGGTATTTATTTGTCAAAACTTGTCAGTCTATCCAATATTCGTTTATTCTGAGGAAGGAATTATTGGTTCTGAAACATGTCGATCATTTTTGATTAAATGGTGATGAGTCCAAAGTTATTTATTTAATATAAATTTAGCAAAAAAACAAAAGTTAAATTTACTTCCGAAACTAATAGACTAGATATCAAAAGGCAGCGAGTTCAATTCCTGTCGGCGGGATATGGACATAATTACGGAGGTAATAAAAATTCACAGCAAAAAATAGACTTAGACGCCCGGGCTAGCATTAATGGTTCTTAGTATCTGAATCTTGACAGCTACACCAAAACTAAATTCCGAAAACCACATTAATTTAACTAAGATATTTACTGAAATATTGTTCCTAAGAAGATTGACACGAGCAATACGTATCACTTCTGCATACATAAACACACACTAATAAAACACCATAATATACACATCTGCCCTGATGATAGACACTGTAACGCTGTCCAAAAATTCGTTAAAAATGAAGGAATCGCAACACGACATAAATATCGAGCTTTAAATGTAGATTTTATATTAAAAGTAGTTCTACATCCTAACATCGGTAGAAGCTTCTATAAATACCTTGTTATTTCAGCGGGTTGAAAATTTATTTGTTAATTTTGTACCATTTATAGCCAATACCTACTGCTTAATTACTAGCTGGAAACAATTTACATGCAAATATTATATTTCAATAATAATAATAATTATGTCCCTTGTCTACAAGTACGCAAAATACGCCATGAAAACTTTTTGATGGTGTACTTACCCTTCAGATGAAGGTGTACGTGCAGATGATATTAATTGGTGTTTTAATCTAAATTTACTACAAATTTAGGGATTTTCACGCTCACCCCAAGGTCTAGTATATTAATTCGTTACATTACAATATCCCTGATTCTGTTCCCTCTGAACGAAAAAAGCGGTAATTCATCCTATTTTAAAGAAAGGTAACCGTTCCAACTCGGAAAACTACCGCCCCATATCGACTACAGCCATTCTATCCAAGGTATTCCGGCGGAACCGCTCGTGCGGTGATCTTTTCGCGTTTGTGAAGAATCTTTGGGGATGGTGCCTACAACTTTTCGGTGAGACCCAAACGGTTGCTTTTAACATTTATAAGGACTTTGACAGGGTTTGGAAACTAAAACTTGTCAACAAACTGCCTATTTACAGATATTCTGCATCCTTGTGTACTTGGATTGCCAAATTTTGGAGGGAATGGTTGATTCAGACGATCGCGGATGGTTTCAACTCTTCCTCACACTCAATAAACACTGGCGTCCGACAGGGATCGGTTCTGTCTCTGACTCTTTTTTTTGTTGGACATCAATGAACTTTTGTCATGTGCACCAACAATTCATTGTTACGCGGATGGCAGCACAGACCATGATAGCTTTTTGTTTAAAAAACCCTCAAATGATACACAAATTCCAAGAGCTCGGAGGGCTTTGAAGCAGAGAAGGGACGGTTACCTCGAGATGGTTTCCTCTCGGGGTAAGAATGTCTGATTACTCCAAACAGGGATCGAAATGAAAATCTAGTCTCCTTCAAAGAAATAAATCTTCCCAACATGCCTTCCATAGATATGCTTGGTGTAACTCTGGGTGACCTTACGCACGGAGGCTCCATCGAAGCCGGAGTCAAGTTAGCCTCACAGAAGCTGGGTGTATTGTTCAGAGCCCGCAGATACTTTAATAGTACACAACTGCTGACATTGCACAAATTGCAAGTGTGCCTTTCTGTTTAATTTGGCATTGCAGTGTCCATCATCATACACATCTGCCCTGATGATGGACACTGCAATGCTGTCCAAAACGTTGGCTAAAGAAGGAGTTAGCGCAACACGGCATAATACCCCAAAAACAAATAACAAAAATAGAACACATGATTTTGCATTACTACTTATGGCATCGCCTTAATAAGTACAGTAGTTTATCTCCCAGCCTGTAGAACTAACTTGCCAATGGTCATGCCTGTGGGGAGAGCAATCTTGCTGTTGAACAGAATCAATGCGGATATCGACATGTTTTGCATCAATGAAGCTTCCTTTAAAAGGCAAGCTCTATTATCACTGGTATAGCTGATATACACACTGTTAATATTAATCTAAGAATTCTTATTATAAAAATATTTTAAAAACGCATTGAAATTAACAATTTTGTAATGTTTTTGAAATGAATAAAAAAATTGAATTAAATTGAATCTAAATTGAAAACTGCACGCAGTGGAGAGAGTTAGTCCGCAGGCGGATTTTTTATGCATTTTCATCCAAGCTCGGACCCTTGAGTTATTACTCAAGTCGGTTGGTTTTTATAACATTCATCTTTTTCTGTTATTATTTTACGTGTACAGCTCGTTTTAGAAACGTTAAATTATTTTCTTGGAATGGAATTCAAAAAGTTGGTGTTTTTTTCTTTTGCCTTAAAGTGGGATTAAGAATTACCAGAATGGAAACGTTGCTAAATTATGAATAATTTATACTCGTAGTTCACCGATGACAAATACACAGCATATATTTATACATATAATACCCATATAAGAGAGAAATAATTTTTTTAAATCGACCCGTAAAAAACGAAGTTTTTTTTTAACATCGTGTTAAAATAAAATTGTAATATTTAATCATTGAAGGCAATATTAGCGATTTTCCAAATGAAGTTTTAAATTTAAAAAATCTTCAGACTCAGAGTAAAGCTCCGGCAAGGCTGAAGTCGTGGGTTCAATTCCTAAATGAAAGCGAATCTTTTTGTGTTTCAAATTTTCGATTCAGATAAATTTTTGCTAATATTGTGTTCAATGGTTAAAGTTTTTTTTACTGTAATACATTTATTGTTATTAATAGATTCTTATACACCCGTTCAAATTTGGTAAAGCCGGCCTTGAGGCTTGGTTTAAGACCATTTTAAGGCGATGCACTAGGTCGTGTAGTATTTTAAATTGAGCCGCTATCAATAACAACCCTTACGTAGATGGCGATAAGGTTAAAATCTCCCCTTAACACCATCCGCCTGTTTTGATTTATGCAGGAAAAAAACATGGCCAAAAAGTGCCTTTTATTTTATTTTGTGGATGTTCAGGCATAAAAATTTTAATTTTTTTTTTGATCATTTTATAGATAACTTAATTTTTCACATTATACAATAAAATCATAACCGAAAATGGGTTCGTAAGTAGGAGATTTTGAACTTTAAAGCAGTTTTCATATGCCTTATACATTATTTTTTCTGGGCTTATAAAAAGACTTATCTAAAAAATACTCGATTATTTCGAAGGCCAAGATGTATTCTACTCGCAGTATTTAATAAGAGCATCTGAAACATTTCTAGGCGACCAAATTTTCAAACCAAAAACACATGATTTTGCATTACTACGTATGGCATCGCCTTAAACAAACATGGTAACAAGTAAAGTTTTTGTCTGTCCTGACCTCACGCGCCGCTTACTCCACGATTTTAAGTAATGTATTTAAAAATAGATTTTTTTTATTTTATTGAGAGTTGAATCTTCCTCCCCAGGGGCAAGAGTGAAACTTGCTAACAATTGAGCCAATCCCGATTGGGTAGGACCGACATTTATTTCGTATATTAACTGATGATCTTCATCAAATTTCAGAGAAATGCGTATGTGTTCGCATATATATAATTGGTTGCCACCAATAAAATGCTTTCAGTCGATCACCCGAGTTTCAGCTGGGTCGGATGTCGGGAGGTAGGTTAATTTCCACTTCTATGATTTGAATTCACTCATACACGATGGCAAACAGATTTATTTTAAAATTAGCAGAGTTTTGTGATAATTACGTCTTTCGCAGTTTTTAAATTGTGACAGTAGTGCTCAAGTGCGGTTTAGATGTGTAGAGTGATCAGATCGTACAGTCAGCTAGTTCCTTAAATTTCTCCGTATTAAACATATGTATATCCGGAAAACTATTCCAAAGGCAGTTGAAGGAGTGAAAATATACATATCACGTGAAAGTGAATTATGGAGGAAGTTGGGAATGCCCGAGGAAGACATGGCACTAGTAATTAAATCAAATACTTGAGTCAGGCCATAATAAATCGGGTCACAATAACAGAATAGTATATGCGATACGCTGTACAATTGTGAATCTGAATGTTTAACATTGAAATAGTTTTATAATTTTCTAACCTTCCAGTTCCCACCCAAATTCTTTTGTACCCCTTTGTTTTGTTCCTTTTCTAAAAGTGTTGAAAATGTTTTTCTAAATAAAGAAAATTTGAAAGAAGAAGCCCAAAGCAATTGTTATTTTGTTTTAATTTTTCAAATAATTGTTGTCGTTGAAAGTTGTATATTATTTCTCGCCTCGTAACAATTAATCTCCTTCAAAGACCAAATTATACATTAAATATTGTCGTGTGGTGATCACAAAACAGTTCGTGTTGTGAAAACAACGATGCTTATTAGATTTATATCTATGAACTAATAATAGTGCTCACGGAACCTTCCAGAAACAACTAGAACTTCCAAACGAAAAAAAGCCTCCTTTTCCCCATCCTAATATTCATTGTGATAAATAAACACGATCGTCAGAATCTTTTATTCTAGTTAAAATTACAGTCCATTATACTTCTAATTGCCGGTACGCAACAGTGGATAAAGCAAGGAGAGTGTACCAAGATAGAGTTGTTTTTCGGTCTTTCCTCTCTGTCTAACCCTAATGGTTAGTTAGTTTTTAAAAAAAGCGCGTTTCTCACTGAACTGACAAGAACCACGCTGATAAATGGTGCCAAAATTAACATTTCAGAGAGTCGGAGAGAACAATCTTTAAAATATATGTTTACACCTGTGGTGATACTACATAATGACAAAAATATCTGAATTTGTCACCACAAGATTCCCAAAAGGCCATATCGTACCATCCACTTCTACGACTGTTTTTACTAAGTTTAAGCAAGATGTTACCGTAAAAAATAAACTTATTCTTAGTTCTTAAAAATAATATTATTTTCACCTCAATTATCCCAGTTTACAAGAATTCACAATCTCTAACCTCTACTCCAAACCAAAGTGACCCCAAGCAACGTCGGATGATGTGATAAATATTTCAAGTAACATTCTAATGTTTGACATTTTGTGAATTTAAGCATAACACTAAAGTTACTTATTTAACTTATTTTTTTCTTCTTCTTTTAAAAATAAATTCATTCCACAAAGAAGGCCCTGAGGAAAATAATTTCCCCTAGGGCCTATTGCATATTTGGGAATGCTGTATGGAGAGTCTTTTTGTACCGTTGTCGAAGGGATCAATTATGATAGTTCCTCGGAGTATCTGAAATACCGGTAGGACTAGGGCAGCATACGCACCTGAGGGTAATCAATCAAAAGGACTGCTCATTTCTGCAGAGAGCCAAGGGTTTTATCAAGGATTTTGGGGCTCAAGGTAGGGGCGGCTGGCAGCGTCATACTTTAAAATTGATTCACTGAGTGTACGGAGGCATCATAAGGATGCACTTTTCCTGAATAAAGTAGTTAACAATAATATTCAATGCCCAGAGTTGCTAAATAAGATTCAATTCAATGTACCTGCGCGTTCAACACGCTATTTTGTCCTTTTCAGGGTGGATCAGTGCAAAACGAACTCAAAGAAGAATTATTGCCGGAACAGACTATGCAATAATTACAATAGCGTATTATCCAAGGTGAATATTTTCAGTTGCGAACTTACCAAATACAAGAGGTCCATAGAAGAATATTTCTCTGATGGTTTGTGAATAATGGTATGTCTCTATTGTTTATATTTCTATTATGATTTGATTTATATCTACAACCTCTCTCCATGTCTATAAATGTATTGATTGATGTTTTGTTTTCTAATTTTTTTTGTTTTATATAATCTTTGTTTTGTATAAATTTTTGATTTCATATTCCTTTCTTAGAAATTTAAATAACTTATTCCTTACTATACTATCTCAGTAGACGTAAAATCACAAGGAAGAAATCCGTAATTGGTTTTACTTTGGATGTATAGTACTTATGTGCAAACTAAAATAAATGTTAACTGTCTATTTCCAGAAAATTAATAAATAAATAATGTCAGCAGTTGTATACAATAAAATATCTGCGGGTCCTGTACAGAACGTCCAGCTTCTGAGAGGTTTATTTGACATTGGCTCTTGCTGTAATAGATAAATCATAATAATTTTAGTCATTCTTAACAAAAATCATTTTACATACCTTCCAGACAGTTTGCCAGACCCGCATTATATCTAGACTGACATCTCTTTGACAGTTCAACGCTCTGCGAAAGTTAATTCATGCAAATAGTTAGTTTAACTTTAAGAATAGGGGAGACCGGGATTGTATCGGGGTTCAGTAGTACCAAAGCGAATAACTCACTAACTATAATAAGTTCATTTATGATAATTCGTCAGGCGATGGCCCTGACACGTGCGAACATGTCACCTCTAGCTCGTGAGACACACTAGAACCCGAGCGTTTGCAAATGAAAAAAAAAACACATTTTTGAGCTCCGAAATTTTCTTTTGCTTGTACCTGTTAAACTATTCACACATTACTTAAAACAAATGAGCTTACTTTAGGACTTGTTTTGAAGCGATCGTGAGTAGAGAATAACCTTACATTTTGCGTAATTGTAAAAAGCATTCACTTTGTGGCTCATCAAATTTGAAATGACTTGTTGGAGATAGTTGTACCGATTTATCGAGGGATGATTGAACCGGTACAATTGACTCCGTGCTACAACTAACCCCTAGTTTATGTGAATTCAGCTCCCAAGTCTTAAAAGCTCAAGTGGATGTCCGTCCGTAACACTTTCAATGTCCAATCATATGTTCGTTGTACTTTTGGTCTCTCTCTTGTTTGAGGTATAGTTGTACCACACGGAAAATTGTAGTACCTACACTGTTATGCATAATATAAATAAAAAACTTTTTGAGGTCAGATTAATTGTGTATAATGTTAAATAAAATTCAAAAGTAATTTTAGAAACTAATAAAATAACTGTTTTACTCGCCGAAATTATTAAAATGGAACTACTTTATGTTTGAATTCTGTGTTTTAATCAACATTCTGCCCCCGACTCCTGGGTCAGTTGCAGCATTTCCTCCGATCTGTTTACACGCTTATAAATTATTTTCTATAGGATTTAGAAAAATAATAACAAGTATTTGTTAGGCAACTAAATAATCTGTTGTTGAGCATTAGAGGCCGGTTTTAAGATAGCCTTTGGCCTGTACAACTGGTTTCTCTCAACCCATCGTCTTGCGTAGCAACATGGGGGGGGGGTGGAGTCACTCTTAGACGCTATGACCCCTAGATTCCTACTCACCCCTCATACCTGTTTCCTTCGAAGAACTTGCTCTCCTTCCTTTCTTTAAAAATACCCTACACACAACATCCCAAAGACTACATGAGGGACAATATTTTCCTCATACCTAAGAATTAAAAATGGTATAATTCAAATTGGTACAACTGTCCCCGGCTTCCCGACTACTGTGCAAAAAAAACGCCAGATTCAATGACACCGAGATGTGTACCTCAGTTTGATGGGTGATATCAGTCCAAAACGTTTTTTCTTCGTCATCGTTTTTCTCCGAAAAACCAGAGTATAAAGATGATGAAATACACTGAACTCATAAACCCTAGAAATGTCATCTAATAACGATTTGAATTAAAAATGATTTCGCCAATTTAAACAAGACCATTCGACTCATAGACCTTAGAGAGGCTATATAAATCAATTAAGTTTAATTAATTAATGCCCATAGGCATTTTGCGAACACAATACATGTTCGCGCTATATATGTGGGAGTAGGTGGGAATGTATTCGCAAAGATTTGATGATCGAAATCCTTAATATTAAATCATGCAATCGTCCTACTTACCTAATGTACCCATTCTAAAATTTTACCATGAACATGTTAAATCAGAACCTTTCACACTCAGTCTAAATTAATACCTACGACAGGAAGGATTGATGAGTGATATAAAATAGACAGTGAAATTTATTTTTGTAAATATACTATTATTTACATTCATTTTACTAGTGAAGTATCTTGAAGCTGGTATACTTTGTGGTCCCAATTGCGACGGGTTAGTGCTGTTTTTCATATAATCCAGTCTAGGCTCGTTTTGTTCCAGAAGCCAGATTTAAAATATTGAGAAATACTGTCCGTCGAGTTGAGCGAATGCAAATTAATTGTCCCATATAATATAAATGCAGTTGACATAGTTTTGGGACTGGTCCTTCGAGTGTGTTGAAAGGGGATTATCCCAGCAGGTACAATGGCGTAGCATTTTAGCGACAACAATACATGTAGAGAATATAATACATAACAGTACAATAAATAATTATAATTTCGCAAGCATAATACAGAAACATATCAGTTATATCAACAAATAATTGTTTATGACGGAAAAGTTTTAGATTTATCGAAAAGGTCTGTGTTTTCAGTTTGGTGATATCGCGCTAGTGATGAGTGACATGAATAGTTGTTAATCGGACAACTCAGATATTTTAGATATCGAGAAATTCATATCGGAAACATGTTATTAAGGCGATGCAATGTGAAGTCATTCAAAATCATGCGTTTTTGGATAAAAATCGGCTAGAAATTATATAGTTTTTATGGCAATTAATTTTTTCTGATTATGAATGGAAAACATTTTAATATGTATCGTGCCTAAACTTCACAAAATTAATAATGAAACATTTATTTTTGCCATATTTTTGGAAAAATAAGTTTCAATGTTATCGTTGAGTGTGACAAGGCCGATGTCAATCGCCTTAATTGCCGTCAAATAAAAACAACCTTTGAAGATACATACAAAATATCACCGTACGTTTTTTGAGATATTATTATGTAGCTTCGTCGGAAAATATAACCGTATGCTTTTGAGATATGTCAAAAATCAAATTTCCTGAGCACGTGTTCTCTCGGATAGCAATTTAATATACGGAAATTGGTTGAAAAATTACATGTTTTCAAATTTTCTCAATACTTACGAAAATTTATGGCCGTTTCACAAAAAAATGAAGGACCCTCGTGTCATAAATTATTGGCTTCACTTTGCCCATTGGCGTGTGTTTGATTTTGGAGGGAAAATCGTCCGCCATTTTGTATTGGACTATTATCGATTAGAGCGCCATCTAGCGGAATTTCAGAGCAGGAATTAAAATTAGGCGTGGTAATAGGACCGTTTTATTATGGAAGGGTTTATGGGCAGCGTACTGATTTATGTTGGGACACCAGTGATACAATCCACACTAGATGATACTCGCAAGAAATTATTTTATTTTATTTGTATTTCAGACCTTCTCACTGAGCATAACTTTTTCTAAAAAGGGAGTAATTTTTTTCCTTGTGAGTAAGGAACTATATTCACCCGACTGGTAATCGATCTTCCTACACACGTGGCTATCGACCACTTGTCATGTAGATGGCGGATAAGGTAATTTTTTTATAAATGACAATTTAAATAAAAAGTATAGTTTATCCACTGTCCTCGTCGCTAGGTATTTGAGTTCAGAGACGGATTGTATTTGTGTTGGTGTTACATCACGATTTCCTCCTGTTCATGTTTATGACATAACATTTACATAAGTCGTTATACAATCCTAATACATATTTTATTTTTGAGAACATTTTTTAGAATGAATCAATCACATATTTACGCAATTTTAGTTTAGATTTGTTAATATTTTCTTTGAATTTTATTTCCTTTTATAAGTTGCCGAATATATTGCTCTGTACAACAAGAACTTTTGACTCTGGATTTTTTTAAGGGGAGTCTTATGCATATATTTTCCTGGTCTCGTATGTGTATTTGTGCTGAAGGCTTTCAATTTTTTCTTCTTAATTCAATTGATGCAAGGCCATTCACTAATTATCTTGTATATTAAAAATATTCAATCATTTTTTTAAATTACGAAATATTCAGGTTGTTTTGTAGGTTTTGTTGGTGTGACTCCATATTTTTTTTTATTTCCTCTCTTGATGTTTGTTGATTTCACCATCTTCATGTTTATTGACTTTGTTTGCTAATTTCCTCATATTCATGTTTATTGAAAACGTTTGTTTATTTCTACATTATTTATTGACTGTTGGTTGTGTTGATGGTACTTCACATTTTTTTATGAGTTCCTCATATTCCTGTATACTTACATATTTTGATGTTGTTATTAACAATATTTAATGGGAGAGTTTTACAGTTACTGATGCTTGATATTATTATTAAAGATGTGTGTATAATAAATACCATTGCTACTCTATACTACATTTTTTTGCATCAATGCCCAACCTTGTCAATTTCATATCAATCATAATTGGATAAACTCGTTGGTATACTGTCCGTGTTTCAGCAATCCATTAGAACATTTAACAGGAAAATGACATAAAACATTGTTCGATAACCGTATTCATTAGACACCGATTTTTATGGCATGACCAACTCTATTTAAAATTCATTTACGTATGTTCAATGAAGATGCAAGTAAATAAAATAAAATACGGACAATATTTTTACATCGAATATGTAAGCATTTTTTTCTTTTCATAACATTTTGACAGTTAAATTACTAAAGATTTCATAGGTTATTTTTTATGGTGAAAAGTCGTAGGTAATACGCCAAAAAATAATGAACCAATTTGTACACATTTCTGAGTTTATTTATATATATAATGAATGTCAGAAAACAACTGCGGGTATAACTAACTAACTAACTAAACATCACGCCGCTTAATCGCAGGGTTAGGCAGAGAGGACGGACCGCCAAACAACTCGGTCTTGGCACACACTTCTTGCCTCATTCACATTCATACATCGTCTAATACATACTCTCCTATTATTCTGACTCTTGACATGGCCCGATTCAAGTATCTGATTTACTTGTCTTCCTCTGGCGTTCACGACTTCTGCTACCATTTGCATTTGCATCATATATCCTCCTTACACTCCTTTCTTCGCTCATTCGCTCTACATGCCCCAACCATCTAAACATCCCTTTCTTAATCTTACTCACTATGCTTACATCAACCTTGCACTCTTTGCGGATCTCAGCATTTCTCACACGATCATATATGGTTTTACTACACTTACGCCTCAGGGATCTCATTTCAAGAGCATTCAATCAACTTTCATCCTATCTCTGCCAGTTCCATGCCTCACTTCCATACATCAGGGTAGGTTCCAGCAATCCATTGTGGAGTGCGGGTGGTGTACTTACCAAATATTGCTAAGTTACGATTAGTTAACGCCTCACATACCCAATTTCTACTCATTTATAACGAGTCTCACGTTAACTCTTTTAAGTTAAAAAAAAGTTGTATTTGAAGATAATATTAATATTTATGCCGAAACATCAATTTTATGAAATTCCATCCATAGAAAAAAATCGCAAAGTAAGTTAATCTGAAAATTATTAAAAACACGTTTTCTGTTATTTACTATGTTATGCAATCGCACAGTATTTATAAATAATATGATTTGCTTTGTGAAAGCCGTCTCTATCATGTCATTTAGTATTTTGCATCGTGTACCAGTCACCTTGCAAAGATTTACATTACATTTAATAACACATGATTTATACTTTTATATCTCGTCCATATTTTGTATTGAAATTTTACCACACAGCTGAAAAAATTGCTATTGTCAGTGTTTAAATTTTTACAATTTATAGCACTACTTGACAAGCAATTGACACACATGTCTTTATCAGGGTGGTAGTTATTCATCCTCATTTATTTTCTGAAAAAAAAATCACCCCTAATTAATCGGCCGTAATTCAAGATTCCATCCAGTATTCGAGATATTTCCGATATTTTTTTAAGCGAATAAATCACAGAAGCTCATTTCGAATGATTCACGTTTGGGCCCACTCCAGTGAACAAATAATCCATAGAAGTGTGATATATACCAATTTTAAAGTTTCCTGGTGTCGCCAATTAAAATAAACTCATTTGACTCGTAGGCCCCGACTGGCCAATGAAATTGAATACTCGTGAAAAAATGAAATCGCACTGCAAATCGCACTGTGTTCGCAAATATTTTGAATGCGATTCAAATGTGGTTTTATTGTGGATTGTAATCAATATTTGAAAAAAATTTTAGGGTATTTGTGGTTAAAAATTAGAATTGTGAAAGGATTATGACTTACCCATTGACTTTTCGATCGATATTATGGCCTTGATAGAGCCCGTAATAAACTCAAATTTAACGCACTGAAGGCATATGTTCACTGCACCGGTTTTCTTAACGGACTGGTAACGTATGCATAAATTTTTGTAATGTCACTGAACGTAAATACTTTACACTGTCCGACAAGGACAGGTAATTGGGTGGAGGAATGCAGGAACATACATTAAAGGGAGATGCATATAGTTGCGTCAGCAAAAACTTTTGATTTTTTTTAATCGATTTTCCCGGAAGTATACCTATATATTGTCTAGTTATGTATGTTAAACTGCCCTAAGCGAAAGCTAGTAAATTCTCCAGGAAAGTGTCTTTTCTGATTTCATTTAGAGGGAGAGGTCACAATTAATTAAAGATTTTTTTATTTTGCGTCATTATATTTGTTTGTTGATTTTATCAGTATTTAAAAGAAATTGCATTTAGGATTGCTCACTGACTTAGATTGATCACAGAGACCTGTCATTCAATAGTCTAACATAATCCGGACCGACATTATGACGTTTGGGATTGTTTAGTGACTGTAATATAAAATAATTATGTGCCTGTAATTGAACTAAACCCGAATACAATTATGTGTGCAAAACTGGATCAAATACCTGCCGTGGATAGCTTTACACTAAGAAAATGAGATAGAAATATAATATTTTGATAGAAAGCAGTATTGTCTTACTCAATTTATGACTAATTTAATTAGTTAGGTTAATCTAAGTTTAATTTTTACCCTGATGATGCTTGCGGTGAAGTGGTCGGTCATAATAAATTACTTATATTCTTGGTTTTACAGAGTGTTAAGTGACATACTTAACTTACTTTAACCAGTGATTCCTGACATTATTTGGAGTAAAAAATGAAAATGAGATTTTGGTCTAATTATTATTTAGTCTAATTCGGTTTAATTTAGTCCTTTGGTAAGACAAGTACGTCACTTATCACCCTTTTAAAAACTTATTATTATTTTATCTCAGATAATATTTATGAGACTGTAAAAATAGAAAATTTTCTGCAAAAAACTATGTGTGTTGCATAAGACTTGTCAAACAAATTTCAATGATATTTATGACTTACTGTCAAATACTAACTGATTAATAAATCATCAAGTAACTAACTTACCAATCATCACGCCGCAGGGGTAGGCAGAGAGGACGGACCGCCAAACAACTGGGTCTTGGCATACACTTCTTGCCTCATTCACATTCATACATACTCTGCTATTATTATTTTCATGGCTCTTGATATGGCCCGACTCAATTATTTGATTCTATTCGTATCTAAATATCTTCATTTTCCGCGATTTTGTTTTTCGAAATTTTGCGATGCAACTCAAAAACATATTTCACCGATTTGTTCGTGTTGATAAGTTTATGGACTTTTAACCAATTTACATGAATATTTCACGATCGAAGAACTTTGCATGATTGAACCGTAACGGTAGTGGTTTAACGACCGACGTTACCGTAATTTATGCGCAGCTGACTTGCAACTATTTACTTCGATAAGGCAAAAAAACAAGACGAATTGGTAATATGGCGAGATCACCTAGTTTTAGATTTTTCTAATTTATTATGGCTGATTTTGATTTCATCTAAGTTAACAATGGATTTTTTTGACTTGCAATTTACACATATATACATTTCCCATTAAAACTAACCAATGCCCTTCAACATATTATAATAACTAATTAGAATGATGGCCTCCATGGTCGAGGTGTAAGGCTCTCGACTAGCAAGCTGGAAGTCGTGGTTTCAAATCCCTTCGTGCGCAAGTACATTTTAATTGAATATTTGTTGTTCGAGGAACGAACAAGGGTTGGGATAGCCGTATTTTAAAGGGCTATTCCACACAGATAAAGCATGGATAAAGCATATGGCTTATGACAGGCGAATGCAATAACACAATTTGTAAGGTTAATTCACAGTCAGCTTACCGGGTGGCGAACGAAATCTGCGTCTCTAGAATAATCTGTCAGCACTGGAACAGTGATCGTTGTACGGTAATACTCGTTATGTTGAATTGGATTGCGATAAAATACGTTTTAGGGATTATTCCGATAAATTACCGGCGATAGTACACACATTGGTTTTGAAAAGACGAAAGTTTCGATGCGATTGTACGGCTTACGGCACTCCGTGATTATAGTTGACGTGTGTGAATTCAAACTGTACAGTTCAAAATTTGACCATACTATTGGTCAGCACACGGCCTGTCAAAAGCAAATCGGCGTGACGGAACATTTGTATATCTACAATAAACTCATTTGAAATAATAAATAGTATATTTGCGGCACGTTCCAGGGTGGAAGATACTCTCAGTATCGCCTTGGTGTAGGACAACCATTTAGAATTGAAAATTTGCTTGAAATAGCTTTGGTCGTATTCGGTGACCAGATTTGAATAGCCAGGTATTTCCTCATCTTCCTCTTTCCCATCTACCTTCAGACTCACAACACCTAGTTTGAAGACGCCCTAGTTTCACTGGATCCAGTGTGATGGGAGCAGTTGGGACTCTTGCGCGGCTTAACACAAAAAAACTATGCTACCCGAAAGAGTCTTCTTTCTGAAAAAGAAATTGTTGTTTCTCCGAGATTTCTCACAAACTATCTTATTAAACAAAACTCCGGTTTAACAAATTACTTGGACTTTTAATGTGATAGATTGACAATGGGCTCTGATATCTAAATTAGCAGGCGTTGGGAATAATCTTGACCCCGGATTTGAGGTGCCACCTTACTTATTATCCTATTATTTTTGACATCTAACGCCATCTATGGGTAACCTAATAGACTAATCTAGTGCTATCTAAGGGTGAGCTTGTAGTTTTATTTTCGGAAATGATTTTTAGATAATTGCTGCGTCTGTTAATGAAAATGACAACTTTTGAATATGAAAATTTTATTGCAAAATTTTAATTCGCAGGTAAATCAAAGAAAAAAATAAAGACTTCTGAAAATAAGGTTATTTTTCGAAAAATGGTAAAATAAATATTGAAAAAAGTTCAACTAGTTTAAATTAAATAACGTTTAATTATACAGTTGTGGATTGTAGATACTTGTGGAATCTCTTTGATAAACTATAATTCAAAATAGAAGAGCTCCTTGGAATGTCTTGAGCTAGTTACACAGTTTCTCTTGGTAATTGGTTCTGTAAAATGGGGAGACTTTGATCAATATTCATCTTTGAAACAAAATAAAAAAAGGTTTTAGAAAAACATTTGCGTCAGAAAATGTTTGCAATAATTATTGTGAACGTCTCGTTTCAGAGTGGAGTGACTTTGAAACAATACCATTTTATAAGTTAATTAAAATAAATGCTAATCCCAAAAAAAAAAAAAATTCAGAGTGGAGTGACTTTGAAACAATACCATTTTATAAGTAAATTACAATAAATGCTAATCCCAAAAAAAATATATATATTTTTTTTTTTGGTAAACTAATGTTTAAGACAAGATTTTTTATGCACAGCACGAAGGGTAACAATTATTTTATAAGCAATAATTATTAGCCTGAAACACTCATCCACATTGAAAAATCTCCTGATAAAAGATACATGACGCCAACGGAACTCAAACCCGTGTCCCTTCAAGTCCCGTTGGCGTCATGTATCTTTTATCAGGAGATTTTTCAATGTGTTTCAGGCTAATAATTATTGCTTATAAAATAATTGTTACAAAAAAAATTTGTTAAAAAAGTATATGCGACTTCAGTAAAATTATTCAAGCACATGGTTATATAAATATATATAATGTGTAATGTATATGTACATGAAATTAAATCTAACTATAAAAAAACACACAAAGTTAATACGCAATGAAGGGAGTAATTTCTGACCAGTAGCGAGAATTAATCATATATCCGCAGTGGTCGTAGACGCCCCCGATTGAAAAGTCACCCTATTTTACGACAGATAATTAGTCATGTTAGAGACTAACTTCTTAACTCTCGAAATAACCGACGCGACGTCTAATAGCTGCAATAGTTTTAGTTCGAAGATCTGAATCCCTTGGTACTTCCTGCTCTCCCATTTCCTTTACTAATTTACTAAATGTTATTAATGCCATATTCTCCTTGGCTTCGGAAATGCAAAATCACGACATTTATGTATACAATGTTATACTTGTATTATCCTTTCCACGTCCCACTGAGATTAAATCAACAGAATTTTATGGATTTTGTCAACATTTATAGATTGAAGAAAATTGAAACGATCACCAAAATACGTAATTTTAATATGATACGTTACTTTTTTTATTGCCCATTGCTCTTAGAATGCTTTGGCTTATATGTACCTTACAATCAGGGGTAAGATCTGCCGTCAAGATACTAGACGGCATTTCAGGTGCCATTTGAATGATGAATTTCTAAAACAGTAGATAAAAACATTTAATTATTCTACAAAAATTACCTTATCTAACAAAACATTAAAAATGTTAAAATAAAATATCTCAATACAGGCCTTAGATTAGGTTAGAAAAATTATGTTGAGAAATATTTTCACTACCTGTCTTAAAATTATTACAATATCGTTGCTCGAAATGGACAAAATATCTTGGTGAACTATTTCCTTAGCATTCCCAGCAGTCCCTTAGCCTCCAGCCTCACAATTACGGAATACCATAGTATGAATGGCTACTGGCTATCTAACAAATATTTTTAAGATACATTGATAAGAAGAGATGGTGATGAAATTTCGTAAAAAATTATCATTCCCACATTTTATCAAATGGCATGGGTAAATTATAATTTATGAGAATCTAATCTCGCCGCCATTTTAATTATTGTTATTGTCTATATTTTATACTAAAAGTTATATTTTGTAAAAGCCGAAAGGTGTTAATGATTCTTATAAATACTTTTTTTCTTATTTTGCCTATCTGTACCCCTACTTAATTGTCTATTTTTTAATTTGTCAATTTTCACTGTACGTTTGTGCTGACAAAAAAATCCATTGGTTTTGAGACATGTTGATCGTTTTTGATTGAAAAGTGTTGTTTACAAAGTTATTATTTTAATTTAAATAAATAAATATCTAAAAATCAACTTTTTCCTCTTCTTTTACATCTAGATACTTCATTAATTCTCCTTTTTGGCATATCTAAATTTAACCATTTTCATTTATTTTTTGGAATAACTTTGTCGAGTAAAACCTCACATTGTAATATTTAAGTATTGAAGACAATATTAGCGATTTCTAAACAAAAATCTAAAATAGAAAAATCAGAAAAGGATACGGTCACATCTAGGACTCGAAACCAGGACCCTAGCCGGGGCACTGCTCTACCACTAAGCTATTATTATAATTATAGTGCTACTAATAATTTTTATTTCTATGAAACTGCCAAACTTATAATCCAACTAACGCCGATTTATGAACTGAATGAGTTATACACTCTTTTCAATATATTACTTTGAAAATAAGGCAATTATAACTAAAATTTATAGTTTCCAATAAAAAAAAACAAAAATAATTTATATTAAGTTTCTTTATAGAGTCAAGTAGTTTCAGGAGGCGTCGTTTTAGGGCGAGGTTAGGTTGGGTCAGGATCAGATAGGGGTAGAATTGTCGAATGAGGCGAAGGAATATAAAATTCACTTTCACATGAGAAAACGCCTCGCGCCGAAGGGATGATAATTTATAGACGTACGATTCTTATACATTTTTATATTGTTGGTTTCTTTACAATTTCTTCGGATTTTATATCCTTCTTGAAAATGTTTATTCGAGAGAAATGGCGTAGAGACTAACCGACGCGCGCCATGAACTTGAGTGGTGATATTTCTGATTTGGGCTACAGTTACGAGAGTTTCAAGAAGTGTTTTTTAACATTTTTTCAAGCTTTCGGTAATAGAGAAGCTTTATTTAAGTAATATTTTGGTACTAAACACATTTTTCACCACATCACACTTATTCAAGCAGTTTGTCAGCGTGAGCATAAAGATACAAATGATAAATAAGAAATCCACAGTTCAGCGCTATCGGGGAACAAATAATTTTCCATGAAAAACATATCGATTTCTGAACGCTTATCTCATACTACGATGTTACTGGCCCTTGTCGTATAGGCAAAATTACGGCTATCGGTGAGAACTAATTTAATTCAATATAAGTTATTACAACTATATAACTTAACTATAGGTAGGTAGGTACAGAACATCGACCTACCAAAAATCGACCCGTAAATGTTTTTTTACTACAGTACATCTTTTTAAAAATGAATTTAAAAAAATGGAAAACTTGATAAATTTCAATCGGGTAGGACCGACTTTTATTAAGAATATTAACTGCTGTACTGTCGTCCTACCTAATTGAAATTTGGCTCAGTTGTTCGCACGCTTGACTCCAGATCCTTGGGAGGAAGGTTCAATCCTTAATCAAACCAAAAAATATATACGTTTATTTTTAAGTAAAAATTTTGTAGTAAAAAACCTCAACTTTTTAACTCCTTCCAATGCTCCTTTTTTCACAGTAATTGTTTTTAAGTCTCCTTTACCAAGATGGCAACTGCTATCTGTTCAGAAAACATTATTTAAGAAAAAGTTATTGTCAAAGAGAACCACGATTGTACTTTTATCAAACCATTTGAAGTGCGTTTATCGAAGACCGAAGAGGATAAACATGGACTAAAGTAAGTGGTGAAGCTTTCCAGCTCCATAAATAAGCTAATGTCAATGATGTAGGTTCCGATGCGTGTTTAAAAATAATGGCCTCCAATATTATTTCAACTCTCAAGTCAGACCGTGGAGGAGTTATTTCAATGAAACTGAGTTACTAATGGTTTTAGGACTATTCTATATCCCAAGGGCCTATTTAAATCTTCATTTCATTTGCTCCTCTTCTTCCCTCAGTTCTTACCTGAGAAGAAAGATAAAAGAAGACTACTACCAACCTATGCAAGTGATATTCAATTGATATTCTAACATACATGTCATTTGTTTTCATCTTGCTGCTCTTATCATTACTCTCGTATTATTGTGTACATTGCATTTCCAAATTTAATAAATTAAATTCTTGTAAAACTAACTTAAATTACCTACAATCAATTAAATTCAAAAAAATATTTCACAGAGACGTAACATTTCATTTTTGTATCGAATCTTAAATATCTTGCCTATGCAGGCCTTGCTATGGGACAAAATATTGATTTACCATTTATTGACAAAATATTGACGGCCGGCATAGTCCAGTGGTAACGCATTGGACTGCCATTCCGAAGGTCGCGGGTTCGAACCCGGCGTGCGCAGATAAATTTTATTTGATTAATTTGTGTTATTTCACAATTAATTAATTAAAATAGTATATAGTATATTTGCGGCACGTTCCAGAGTGGAAGATACTACCAGTATCGCCCTGGTGTAAGACCACCATTCAGAATTGAAACGTTGCTCCAAATGGCTTTAGCCGTGTTTAGTAACTAGATATGAATAGCCAGGTACTTCCCCACCTTCCTCTTTCCCTTCCACATTTACCTTCAGCCTCACAACATCCCCCAATTGGGGATGCCATAGTCTCACTGGCTCCAGACGGGAGCAGTTGGGACTCTTGTGAGGTATTCACTATAAAAAAAAATAAAAAAAATATCTGACTCTGAATTTAAAAAATAAATTGGAACATGAACACAACACTATGTTCACAAATAATGAATTAATGCTTATTCCAAAATATGGCAATAAATACGAACAGCGAACCCTAGAGTATAACGTACATAAAATGTTCAACATGTTGCCAATTAACATGAAAAATTGTACAATCCCAAATAGATTCAGATATATGCTGAAAAAATGGCTTATAAGTAGAAATACTTTGCACTAATCATTACTATCAATCAATAATTGTAATTTATTAGCATGAAAATTAGTGTTATTTTTGACTGTGTGCCAATAATAATAATCTGAATATCTTATGAGTAGCAACAACATAATGTATATTTATTATTAGTAATATTATTATGTATACATATTTACAATATAATTGAACATGTACAAACTGCTGAAAAAACTGCTTAGTTGTGATTAAACGGGAAGAAACCTTAAGAAGAAAAAAATGTCTTCATGTTGTGAAATTAATGTCGTGTTGTCTTAATACTACATTTATTGTGATTATACGAGGTGTACACCTATAAATTTTTATTGGTGTACTTTTCGTGTGGTTTTTATTGTAAAGATTTCTTCATTTTTGTCCTAATAATTTTATCCTGATCGAATTAACTTTTTATCTTCATTTACTGTCAATTTTTACGGCCATTCGGGCAACAAATAGATGGCATTTATCGCGACACATAATACAGAGGAGTGTATTTATACCAAACTCAAATGATGAAAAAAGTTATTTTAAAATGTTTTTAAAAGCTAATTGAATTAATTAGAATGTCCCTAGTTCTCCACACGTCCAATTCACCTTTTACTTTTTTGCATTACTAAAGAAAAAAATATTTCCACAGCGTTTATTTACTATGGTGTACCCTTTAAAAATTAATTAGGTAAAAAGTCATTCATTTGTGAAATTAACTTTCGTTCTTCGACTATTTATATAATTTATATACTCGTTAACATTATGTACCTGACACAAATAAAAAATATAATTAAAAGGTAATTAAAAACTGAGTATTGGGCTTAAATATTTTTAATAAGTTTTATCAACATCAATGCAGTAATATAAAAATAAAAACTATTTCACTTTTATTCCATAATATTTTATTTTTATTATATTATATTTATGATCCACGACCAAGAATTAACAGTCGAAAAGGTTAACTTCTTCAACAATTGCAATATTACTTTGTGACGTCATTTTAATGATATGAAAATAAAATACTTTTTATATTAATAAATCAAAAAAGTTCAAGGAAAATTTAATTTTTATTTGGGTTTACAAAGTATTTTAGTTTCATGTAGACTTACCATTAAGAATATCAATTGAGATTTTCAGGGCCAAAAGTATTTATTTTTGGGGTACTATTCCGTGTTGCGCTACTTGTTTCTTTAGCTAACGTTTCGAACAGCATTACAGTGTACATCATCATGGCAGATTTGTAAATAAATATTGGTGAAGTGTGTTTTATGTAGGTATGTACCACATCTGTGATACCGTGTCGCCAACTCCAATTTAATAAGAGCTGCTAATACATTGTAATTCAAGATGGTTTTTTGCGTTTCGTTTTGGCGTAGCGGTTCCTTATCGGTACCAGTAACTATCGAGCTTAGCTCCGTTGTCTTTATTAATTTAATGTGATTTTTATGAATTTTAATTGCCTTTGTAATTAGGCGTGCTCTTTGTGTTTTGGGTCTTTCCAGGACTTAAGGAACAAATCCAAAGCAATGGACAGTTTCAATTAGTTAATTGCACTGTAATGCTATCCGATACGCTGGCTAAAGAATGAGGTAGCCCAACACGGCATAGTACCCCAAAAAATAATCACTAGATTGAGAATATCTCTTTCTTTGTTTTTTTTATGTGAATACAGCACAAGAGCCCCAACTGCTTCAAACCGTCTGGAGCCAGTTACCCCCAATGGTATTTTATGAGGGTGAAGGAAGTGGAGAGAGAAATGAAATTAAGGAAGAGGAAGGTAAGGGAGTAGTGGGATATTAAATAGTCTTTCAGCAGGGCCATACTGAGAGTATCTTCCAATATATTTCAGAATCAATGACCAATCTATTTAAGTTCATTCAAAGAATTGGAGACTTTAATTGACTCAGGAGCCCGGGTACCATGGGTTCAACCCCCTCAAAGTAGTTACCTTTAGTTATGTTAGGCTTTGGATTTTGATGGGTTCCCACCCACGCGGTGTGGGTTTAACCCTCCCCTGGCTATAATCCCATTGCATGGGGATAGTATTGGGGATGCAATATTCAAACTCACTCCTGACAGTTCTCTTGTACAATATTCGTAATTTTTTTTTACCACTTTGTAGATAAACTGCACCACTGTGCAATGGATGATTTTGCTCTTCCTTCACTCCAAGACTCTCCTTTTTTCATCAAAAAGAGCCTCCACGTAGCACTCCCAAAGATGAAAGAGGCCTAAGGGAAACTTTTTCCTGGAGAATGTGAGATTATGTAAAATAGAGTAAAAATGTTTTTGTACCTCTTAGAGATATTGAAATTTATTTTTTTACCGCTGTGGAGATTGGTGTTGGAATTTTTTTTATTTTGAAACTTAAACAAAATATTTACATAAAAGCTTGAAGATAAAATATATTGTAAACAATCTGCAGTCAGTGGCTGAGTTGACATCGCGTTTGTGTCCCACCCAGGCGTAGTGTGTTCAATTCCTCGGCTGGCTATGTCCTTCATTACAACACAAGCAACATTTTCCGTATACTGTGGTGCTAGAAGGAGATTTTCAAATATTGCCAAGTTATTCGTAACCCCGGAAAGTTGGTCTTTCTTAAACAAAATAATAAAAAAATAAATAAAAAAAATATATATATATATATATATATATTTAAATGTGCTTATGACATGTTCTTAATAAAGCTTACGTATTATTTAGCTACAAACAACGATGTCAGTGTTTTATGTAACTGAAACTCGGTTTTTACCGCTAAAGAGTTAGTGACGGTAATTGTTTTACTACTGTAAGGATGGTGACGTTATTTTTATTTACCACTGTGAATAATATGACGTAATTTTATGTTACCACTGTGGGTATAATTGGTGTGACTAATTTTTTTTAGCACCGTGGAGATAGTGACGGTAACTTTTTAACGCTGTAAAGTTAGTGGCGGTAATTTTTTCAATACTCAAGTAAAGATAACTTTTTTACCGTTATGTGACGGTACTTTTTTTACCACTGCGGATAATACAGTGAAGTAAACGACGATGTAGAGATAGTTACTGTAATTTTGGCTATCTCTGTGAATAACACAAGTCATAAAGTAAAGTAAGTTTCCATTCTACGAACATTAAAAAATATGATTTATAAAACAGAAAATTGTACATCGGTTGGTTTCACTGATTAGAAAATCCCTAGAAGTATGATCTGTGCGGATATGAATGAAAACGATAGCCAATTTACCTTTTGACTCTTAAAGTTTTGGATAGGCCAAAGAAATTGATTATCTTTTCAAGGAAAAAATACGACAATTCAAAACGTTTGATCATTTTTAACACAAAAATAAATAAAAACTTCTGGCAAATGAACACTCACAAAATATATTTCTATGGGTTTATTTCTCCAGTGGTTAGTTACCTTACCTTTTTAGCGACTAGAATATCAACCGAATATACAAATAGAATCCTTGAGTATCCTATTAAAATCCAGCAATACATCTTTTCTCCTTACATTATCCTGGGTCAGTTAACAGACTCCATGTAGGTATATTCTGTATCTTTTGTGTTAGAGGCCCTAAGGGCAAGAAAAGATAAATAAGAAAAATATTTTATTTTTTACATGTAGTTCCTTTGTAAGACCTTTTATAAGAGCTTCGGGAAAAGATAATATAACTTCACATATTTATTTAAGTGTGTTTCGTGTTGTGCTTTTTATAGAAACACGTTTAAAAGAAAGGAAACGAATTATATTATCGGGTGGAATGGTTACGTGAATATTTTGGAATTTCGTTAAACTATTTTTCAAATCTTATCTGTGATAGAGTGGTTACGATCCTTTGCTACGAATCCTGTGGTCACGGGTTTAAATCACAGACTAAAAAAAAATTTCTTCAAATTTTGCAATTTCACTTTGTGGCACCATTTTATTAATAATTTAGTTTTTAGTACATTAATTGTCCTGATGAAGAGAAAATCGTTCTCGAAACATGTTGACTTTATATAAAAAAAAAATTTAAAAAAAGATTATCGTGGTAAAAACAAAGTGTTTTTAATTATTTTATTAAAAAAAATTGTTTTATTAATTTTTTGTTATTCCAAAATCCATACTGTATATGTGCGGAACGTTCCAGGGAGGTAGATACTTACAGTATCGCTCTTGCAAAAGACCACAATTCAGAATTGAAAGGTTGCTTGAAATGGTTTAAGCCGTGTTTGATTACGGCATATAAATAAGTAGGTACTTCCCCATCATCCTCTTCACTATATGTTTACCCTCCCCATAAGCTTCAGCCTCAAATACCCCATTTGTAGATGCCGTAGTCTCACTGGCTCCAGATGGTTTGAAGCATTTGGGACGCTTGTACGGTACTCACATAAAAAGTTTTCTTTAAATTTAATCATTTTCTTCTTATACTATCTCCTATATGAGGTTGGCTATCCTACTGGTCCACAATATTCAGAATTTATATTGTCGTCTTTCTTGACAAGTTGGCTTGAATGGCTTTATCCGTATTTATCTGAATAGCCAGGCTGTGCAATTCGCGAGTTCACCCCACTGTTGAATTTTGCAGCCACCTCTGGTCTGGAGTCCTAAAATACTAAAAAAAACCCTTGACTTGAAACCCCTATATCAGGGGTAGGGAACCTGAACGAGCATTTTCGGTGTGGCCTGCTGACCACAAATTAAATTATAGCAAAAATACTTTCATAACGCGGGAACAGTTTTCTTTCACTGTGTTGCAAATACATTTTTAAAACATTACTAAAAAATCCAGAGACATGTATAACATAGATGACAGCAGCTACACATACAAATGCACCTACGTAACTAGAAAGCAGTTGGTTAAAAGCAAATCCCTTTTTTATTTTATTTGATTTTCTTATTCAACTAATAAGAAATTAAATTTGTTATAAGAAGTTGTTAGTGTAATGCTAATTAAAATTAAGACTCGATTACAGATAAAATTACAGCTGTGGATTCATGTGCAGACGCATTGACATAAGAAGGAAACCATTCTTGTATTTGAAGTTCAATTTTAAAATTCTAGTTGCAGACTATATGCTGCAAAAACCTAAGAAAACTATTCTCGTATTCTGGGTGTGTTTTAACTAAAGTTTGGAACTCGCACAAGGAGTAAGTTAAAACAGTCTTTGTCTTCGAAAGTAAAATAAAATTAGGCTGTGGATTCATTTGCTGACGTATTTCGAAGGAAAACATTATCGTCTTTGAAGTGCAGTTATAAAAACCAAGGCGCAGACTGTGTGCTAAAAATCGTAAGTAACTATGTTCATGTGCTAGGTGTTATTTTTATCAAAGCAGTACTGTTAAATTTCAGTTACTGATTCATCGGCAAGGAAAATTCAAATAATTAAATCATCTTCAATTTTTTTAATCGAAGATTTTTTGCGAGGTGTGACAAAAAAACTAAATATTATTGGTACTTAGTAAAATGAGCATATAATAATATAAAAAAGGATTTCAACACCCCCTCTTCCCTTCTAACCCGCCAACAAAATCTAAGTGCGGCCCTTGGGTGACGCTACAAATATCCAAAAGGCCCCCAACGGCGAAAAGGTTCCCCACCCCTGCCCTATATTAACATACCCTTTAATTTTACCTGACATAGGCCCTAAAAGAAATTACTTTTCTGATGGCCTTCTGCGTGGAGTTGATGGTTTTAGTAAAAAATGCATTTTTTAATCTCCCCCTTTACCATCACCTTAGGGTACCAAATTGGGAATGTCCACTAAACAGACAATTATTTGTGTACAAAATTGGGAATTTTTACTTAACACACAATTATTCCCAGAAGTGTGATCGATTCTGGTTTGATAGAAAACTGGTTTTTCCGATTTGCCTTTTGGTCTCTGGGCCTCAGATAGATTAATGTTCTGAAAAATTAACCCGAAGGAATGTCGAATAATTAACCTTCTTTCTGACACACCAGTTACTTTTGTGCGATATTTTGAGCTACAAAACATAGATGGTTTCATTGTGGACAGATCTTGAAGGTTGTAAATTTATCCGACAGATTTCTGTAGCATATAAGTTTGCCCACCCATGTTCAAAACCGAGGTGGTCTAGCATTTAGATTTCTAGCAACAGAAATTATGAGAGCTTAATGGAGAGGACGTTCGGAAACTGGGGTAAGCGTGTCCAGAAGTAACGTTTCAACAAATCCACTCCTCCCACTGTGGTGCAAGATGATGTGTCGAGAGAGTCCGGCTGGAGAGATCAGAGAGTCTCCCTAAACAGCCCCACTATTTCGACCCGTCATGCAGCTGGTAGGCAAACGCATCCACCGCCAATACCTGAACAAACCTAACCCATTGAACCCAGGAACATCTGCTAAGTCACCAAAAGTAGCGAACGACGTAAGTGGTGGTTATCCAATAAACGTTCATAAAAAAATTTAATATTCTTTAATTATCGAAAGAGCTAAGTATTTAGTCTGGAATAGTAGGTATACATAAACCCATTCTATCGATTGACTGAAATTTTCAAATGTATCATTCCGACAGGATTTTCTCGTCAAAATTATCATAACTTATATTTTTGGACGGTAGAGGAAACCTAATGACCTAGATATCCACAATTACTGTCACAATATTCACACTCGAGTGGGACCGTGTTAGGCATGTAGCACCACTAATCGATGACGGGTGGGATTGAATCATCAACTAATGGCGTTTATGGTAGCTAAAGGAAACAAAGGTCACCAATGTATAGGTTTAGCTGACCATTTGAAGAGTTCTGCTGGCTTGAAATGGGTGATAAAAGCAAAAGATGTTGTGGACTTCTAAAGAAGTCATATTTCCTTTGTAAATCTTGACGCCAGAAGGATGAAGTTCTAAATAGTTCTACAGAAAATACATTTTTTTAAATAATTCTGTGTACGTAATTTTGTTAATAAACATAAGAACACAAAAATGCCATTTAGGCGTGCTTCGCGTTCCAAAACTCTGACTATTCGTTTCTTAAATTTCGTAAATCATTCATATATAAGTGTGATGTGGTAGGGTTAGTGATAAGCATTTCTGTATGCATGGTTGCCTGATAGATCCATCTCCATGTACAGAAATGCTCCTGTGACGTCACGCTCGGCCGGACGTATCGGTACGTGAATACTAGGCTTCATGCAAAACTATGTTTCACCATCATTTATGTGAAATTCAAATGGGATAGCGATATACGATGAGATGTAAGAGAGACAAAGTGCGTGCTGAATGGGATAGAACAAAGATAATCGGTGGGGACATTGGTTTGCATTCAAATCTATATGCAAAGCATTTCTAATGGTTTTCTTAATTAAACGCATTTACTCACGCTCACGTGTCAGCATTACACTGGGAAAATACCACCATTCAGAATCTAAAGGTTTCATGAAATGGCTTAAGCTGTATTTGGTGACATGCGTTATTTTGTGATCAATGCCACTGAAGAAGAGCAAGATGCGATACCTGTAGGTTGTGTTTTGTGTTGGCACCGTTGATTATGTATTTTTTGGTAAAAAAATATGTTTATAAAACTTATCACGCGTTAAGCCGAAGAATGTAATTTTTTTTTTCACTTTTTGGGTAGGTATACAGAATTATAATAATTAAAATAAAATAACTTTGTTTGAACACCAATTTATTGTATATATTTATAACCAACCGGTTTCAGTTCAACCCGAACCTTCATCAGGGTTAATAAAAAAACATATTGATACAATACATATAATATTTTATTTATTAACCCTGATGAAGGTTCGGGTTGAACTGAAACCGGTTGGTTATAAATATTTACAATAAAGTGTTATTCAAACAAAGTTATTTTCTCTTAATTATTATAAAATATTATGTGTTGACTTTACACAAGTGTCTAATATGTATAACCTGTCTAATGTTTGTTTTTAGTTTGTTCATTGTTTCAAAGAAAGTTTCTGTTTTCTCTTTTGACGTATTATTTTTAACATGCTTTGAATTCTTTCGAACGCTTTTTTGTTTGTTTGTTATTTTAACGAGTTTTCGAAAACACTTTTATTTCGGAATAAGTTTTTGGCTTTTGCGTTGGAGTCAAGATGGTAGAAGGAAAGCTTATATTTTTTTAGTTTAAGTCAGATCATTGGCATTATTTTAAACCCTAGTTAATAGTGCCCTAGTACATAAATAAATTCTTTATTTTTTAATTATTAAATATTTTTAGCATCGTTTCTCTCTCTGGTTTCAATCTTGGGATTGGTTTGCAGCAATTTCATCTAATTTCCTTTTCCATTCTTCCCTGTCTTGTGCGGCTCTTTTGACTTCTGCATATGATGAGCAGCGCACGTCCACCAGCAGGTCCTCCAGGTACTCTCGGCGTGGGCGTCCCCTAGAGTTGGTCCCCTCGGTCATACCCTCCATTATGACATGCAAGAGGCCTTCTTGTCGTATAACATGGCCGATCCATCTTGCACGCCTTTCGGACAAGGTCCTGAGCAGGTGCCTTCCTCCTTCGATTTTTTGGAGAACTTCCTCATTTGTAATATGGTCTCTCCATGAAATTCCTAACAGTCTTCTATAGGACCACATCTCAAAAGCCTCTAGTCTCCGTTTATCTCTTTCGGATAAGCACCATGTTTCGCAGCCGTACATCAAGATACTCCATACATAGGTCTTCATGAGGAGTATTTTCAGTTTTAGGTCTATATTATTCGATTCTATTATTTTCGACCTTTTATTGAATGCAAGCCTAGCCTGATGTATACGGCTGTCAACCTCGCTCTTAGACCGACCGTCCCATGTTATTTTGCTCCCGAGGTAGACAAACTCCTTGGTGTTCTTTAGTGGAACTCCTGCCATCTCTACTCTCATCTGATGTTGCGTTCGGCCTACAGTCAGCAGCTTTGTTTTGTCTTTATTCTTTAGCATCGTTTAGATTTAATGAAATATTATGTTTCACAGATATTATTGGCAGATATATTATAAAATAAACATGTATTTAGATTTTTTTAAATTAAACGTTTTTATTTTATTTTTTTAAATATACACAATGAAAATTATCAAAATTAAAAATTCATTATCATTTAGAACACATCAATTGAAAATTTTAGTAAGAAAAGAGGTAAATATACCGCACAAAGTTTTGGCACCCGGTAGCGTAAGCAATAGTCGGTTTATGTTTTACCTCCCTAGACGCATCAAAAGATATTTCACCTAAACGAATTGTAAAAATAAATGATCTACAAGAAAAAAAACATCAAATTGACTTCTTGATAAAGTCACGAGAATAACATGGTACAAACAAACGTTTTAATAATACCAAGGTGAGCTACTCGTATTGTTTACAACGGTCATATTTTGTTCTTAGTTATTTGTTTTCTCTTTCCGTTGGTAGAGACAAGTAAATAATCTTTGTATCCCATTTCTCGTTAGATTATGGAACTGTTGTTTGTGAGATAGTGTATGATGAAAGACGTAATTAAGAATGTTAGAACTTTAGTCTGAAGTTCTAGTAAGTAGGTACTTACACTTTATTCGTATTTTTTATACATGTTAGCACAGACCAGTAATGGATGTAACTACAAAAATGTAGGATTAAAAAAATTCGAAATATAACTTTACACCTTTAGAAATTTTAACAAAAGAAACACACATTTCTTATACATAAATAAAATAATTTTTTCATAAGAAATATATTATAAGTAGGTACTTTATCACTTCTGTGATTCTTGACAAAATCTGTTGCAATTTTGAAAATGATTGATACTTAAATTCAAAGCAAATCCAAGTTCATTAAACCAGAGTTCGGCAGACAGACAGACCCACAACTGAAATTAGTAACTCCCGTGTGGAGTTCTTCAAACGTCTTTCATCCTTTTGTATCCCCGTCTTCATAATGCTATAATATGATTGGTCTATATTGTGGATTTATTTTTGTTTTATTTTCTTGTCAAATGTTGATATTACGGTTGACATGTTGGCTGAACAAGTTCTTGGCAAAGAACTGCACAAATAATAATAACAGTCCATTTTATTTTTCATGGGTCACACATGGGAAAATATCACAATTCGATTGTGAACAGTTCAAATTGAATGATAAAGTATTCTTAAGGATATTAGCAGTATGAAACACTCCGCAATTGCACAATTATTATTTTTTTATCAGTACCGCTTAAGAATTCCAATTGCTTCAACCATCTGGAGTCAGTGATACTATGGTATCCCCAATAAAATGATGGTACGTTGAAATTGAAGTTAATGGGTAGTGGAAAGAAACGAGGAAGAAGAATGTGAGAAACAATCTGGTTATTTATATTTAGTCAACATGCAGGTAAAAAATCAAGAATGGATACAATTAAAGGTGTGGGCACTTGCTCTGTCATTGGTGGGAGCAGAGCAAAGCTACCGGTTAGCAAACTTTTTGACGAAACAGATTGTATTGAAAAAATACAATTGTTTAAATCTTTTGTAAATTTAAACTATACCTGTCAAAAATAAAATGCTGTTTGATTGAGTTTGGTATGTGATGACATGCTTATTTTTTAAATCACTAATTCCCTTATTGATAGCACTGAAATACAGCAAATGATTTCATTTCATGTTCCTAATAGAGTCACATGAACCAAAAATATCTTTCGCTGCAACAATAATGTCAATAATAATTCGTTACCATCAAGCATACACAGCTTAGGTAACCAATATGCAGAAAGTAGCAGATATGTTTAACTACCCGGCAGCCAAGTGGGGGAGTAGGTAGTACCCAAAATTACAATCATCCTTATATTATCTTAAATACTTGACATATCATTTTAGTATTTTACGTATTTGTGCGCATTATTTTACGTGTGTGTTCAATACATAAGTTACCATTAAAAATTGACTGAATATTTGGGATTTCTATAGTTTAAATCCCACAAAAAATAAAAAAAATGCATGGGGTCGTCGGAAGACCCACTTGGTTACAGACGTTTTGTTTGGCATCTTGGCCTGTCAAGAGTTAATAGCACCGAAAGAACTTACAAAAAATATTTAACATATTTTTGAAAATGGTCATTTGTTAAAAGTTTGTTTCCTGTAGCCTTATTATCATATAAGTATGTTTACATTTTATAATCCTTTTTTTAATGTTAAATTCTGTATTTAAAGGTACTTGTTACACAAAAAATAATTATTTATTTTGTTAATAGCCACACACCTTAGCAGGAAAAGGTGGCATTTAAGGTTACCAGTCTGGGAATAATGAATTACTTTCCCTTTGTAGCTTTTTTCTGTTTGAGATTTTTTGTTAGTAAGTTATCTAACGAGGTATGGAAAACAATCAGCTCAAATGTAGTGTAATAAATATTATGGTGAGATATTTCCACAATAATTTATGAAATGAAGAATGAAAACGAAATAGAATCATGAGTGAATCATATGTCTAACAGCTTTATGACTTCCGGAAAAAACTGAGCATTATAGTGATTTGTTTTTGGGGAATACCTCTTTCTTTAGCTAATATTTTGGGAAGCATTACAGTGTCCATCATCAGGGCAGATGTGTAAAGATTGTAGTAAAGTGTGTGATTTTGTGTGTAGACGTGCCTCCGCGTTCACAACTCCATTCATCTAAGAGATGGTATAGCAGTATAATTTAAAATTGTTTTCAGCGTTTAGTTTTGGCGTAGCTGTTAATTACCGGATACCAAGAACCGTTAAGCTTAGCGCTGTTGACTTTATAAATTTTAGTAGGATTTATGAATTTCAATCGCCTCCGTAATAAGATTACTTTGTGTGATTTGGGTCAGCCCAGGACTGTAGGAAAACAAATCAAAAGCAGTGGCCGGTTTCAATTAAATGCTTGGCAATTTTACCGATTTGTCAGGCTGGTTGAGTTTGCATGCTGAAAAGTGTGAAACTGATATACTTTTAGAAATCGTCCGTTCTGTCTGGCCTACATGAACCTTAATACACCCAGAACAGCTGAGTTGATAAACGCTATCATTCTCAAGAGGAAACTTAGTAATGTATTTTTTTCGTAGTTTCGAAGATAATCTTGATATTTTCTTTTCTCAGAATTTTGGCAATTTTGTCCGTAATATTGTGAACATAAGATAAGAAAGCACAGCCTGAAGAATGAGGTGACGCAACTTGGCATAATACCCCATGAACCAATCATATCACACTGAATGCGTCTGTTTAATTAAACAAATAATGCAAACATTCGCTGGAATCGCTTTTCAATATAGTTAAGTACTGTGTGAAAAAAAAGTTTCTAAAAAAAAAATCGTATAATTTTTATTCTGTTATGTATAAGACTTCATCAGTAATAACTTATAAACATAAATATAACGGAATGGTGTAAAATTAAAAATGCCTTTCAATCATTCGTTAAATAGTTTTTAACACATTTTTAAATACCTACATCTAATTGTATTTGGGTTATTTTTTCTGAGCAAAGTCTTGGATAAAGTAAATTATCAGGCCAAATCATTTGGATTTTCCAGATTTTCCCGATGTTTTCAGCGAGAAGAGTTATATCAATCAATTTACTATAACATTTATTTCTAAAAAAGTCCTGACTTTTCAGAAACTGAGATTGGCAATTTCAATTAAGTACTTGAGAACACATTAAGTTCATATATCACGAGTGAATTTCTTTCAGGTGAATAAAACAAAAGACGATTAAATTTTTTCTTAGTTTCCGAAAAATCTTTTATAAATATGAGGTAATGAAAAAACCGTGCAATAAATAACATCGTTTCTCCGAATTCGTTTACTTAGTGCAGGGGTGCATAACCTTTTTGATGTCGGAGTCCATTTGGATGTTTCTAGTATAAGCCGCGGGCCGCAGTTATATTAAATTTTATATCACACCTGAAAAGCATTCATAAAATAAAATAAAAATTGAAAAATGCTTGAAAAAATATCTTGTTTGCAAATGAGTCTGAAAATAAAAAATAAAATAGTTGCAGGTACTCGGAACACGAGAACAGTTTCCCTTGAACTGCGCCTGTACCAGAGACTAGTTTTGACTTAAGAGTGATTCTGCTTAAAGATTCTTCAAGCTTACATTATTGCTATATACTGAACATGTATTTCTATAATTTTGTAATATGGCGTACACTTGTAACATATTAATAACATGATAATATTGTCAGAAGACGAAACCACAACTAGAATTGTATTGTTTCAGTTAAAACTGGTTTTAACCCATATTTCGCTGACGGTTCAAAAACGCACCATCCTGGTTGCTTGGTCATATTTTGATAACTTGATAAGGATTCACCGTTATTCTTTCAGGTATTTATAGAAAAGGTTTGACTTTACCGTTAGAACTAAACAGGTAGAAATATATTTGCTTCAGTCGCATTGTAGACGCCCCCAAAGTCGGACAAAATACGACACTCAGGTAAGCAATTTTTAAATAATTATTATATTTAACATATGACTAAAATTCTTAATATATTCTAGCATTTTTTAATACAGAATTGACTCGTATTTAATAATTTAAACACTTTAAAAAAAAAAATATTTCAAAGGTACTCATTTTACATAGTTTATTTAAGTGGTGCATTAACGCACCGTCGGCGAAATACGGGGGTAAAAACCTTGGTATTATTTTATTCGTAATTACCGGCATCAATCGCTAATACTGTGTATTTTCTTCTGAATAGGATGAATCCAAAGGACTTTTTTACCGCACAAGAGGCTGCTGACTTTATCACAGAGAATTGGAATGTCAACGATGAAGACGGCGAAGAAGATATTCCAGATGTGGTCGTTTTACCACCTGAAGTCGCCGAAGTTACTGATGAAGAGGATTTTGATGACAATGATTTACATGAAGACGCTGCATTTAGCCATACTTTCGGAGATACGGCAGGAACTTTGGAAGTCCACTCCAAGAGGCTGATGAGTGAACCTTCAACAACTCCATCCCAACCCCAACCATCAACATCTTCGTCATCAATGCCAAGGGAAATGCGTTGGAAGAAATCGAAACCTAGTTATTCGCGAGTGCAAAACAACGTTGAGAATAGAAGCGTCGAAGGTGTGAAAAGAAAATTAGTGGGTAAATCTTGTACCGAGTTCTTTGAACTATTTTTTAATGATGATCTTATTAACTTAATTGTAGAACAATCAAATGGTTACGCTCTATTAAAAAACAAAGTAGCCACATCGTTGACGATCAATAATATAAAAACATTTATAGGATTTTTATTATACACTGGGTATCATAGGTTACCTCGTGAAGAAATGTATTGGTCTCTAGATGAAGACATTACAAATCCTTTTGTAAGGTCATGCATGACCAGACAAACCTATCGTGACGTCAAGAGTAATTTACATTTGGCTGACAATTTAAATATCAATACGACTGACAAACTTAATAAAGTTAGACCATATTTATCCTTGTTGAATAAAAATTTTAAACAGTTGTAAGTTGAATTGTAAGGCATGCGCTGTCAATAGACGAACAAATGATCCCTTATAGAGGAAAACATTCGTGTAAAATGTATATTCATGGCAAGCCAATCAAATTTGGATATAAGTCGTGGACATTGGCTTCTGCAGATGGATATATTTATGCATTTGATGTATATACTGGAAAAAATAAAGTGCCGTCAAATACTAATAATTTGGGTATGGGAGGCAACGTTGGAAGGATCTTCTGAAAAGTGTAGACACTCCAGGAAATCACATTGTTTATTTCGATAACTTATTTACATCGATCCCACTTTTGAAATATTTAAGTGATTATTTGTTTTTCGGTACTGGTACGATAAGAGAAAATCGACTAAAGAACATTGGTACACTAAAAACGACCAAACAAATTGATAAATTAGAAAGAGGGGAATATGATTATAGATTCGAAAAAAACAATGAGATACTGGTCGTTAGATGGAAAGATAGTGCTGTAGTTACAGTGGCATCTAATTTTGATAACGTAGTGCCCATTAAAAACGTATCGAAGTATTCAAATATTAAAAAAAGATACATAAATGTCACTCAACCCAGCGCTCTTACCCAGTATCATCGTTTTATGGGAGGTGTTGATTTAGCGGATAATTTCGTTTCAAACTATAGAATAAGGGGTCGTGGTAAAAAGTGGTGGTGGGCAATATTCTCCAACTTCTGTGATGTGGCACTTTGTAATGCATAGAAACTATACCAAATGGTTCATCCAGAAGAAAATATGAGCCTTTTGAATTTTAGAAGAAGTGTGGCCACCGCTCTCATGAAGTCGTCAAAAGTAAATTCTTCTTCTATTGGCAGACCCAATAGATTTGCGACAACATCGAGGTCAAGTATAACAGGGAGTAGTCATTTTTTGAATAAGGGGGAAAATAGAAAAAGATGTCGCATATGTCATTCACACACATATTTTATGTGTCCAGAGTGTAATGTGGCATTGCACCATAAATGTAACGAATTATACCATACCGGAAAATAGTGTTTATTATAATATTTGTGTATGCTAATTTCTTATTATGTCTTTTAGAAAGGTGCACTTTCCTACCTATATATACAATATCTTTAATTTTAGTTAATATTAGTAATATGATTTATAAATGAAGAGAAATAAATCCACTTTCAAATAAACTTGTTTGGTTTCATACATTTACTTTTTACCCCCCTATTTCGCTGACGGTGCGAAAACGCACCACCTCATATTTTTGTAAGTATAAGTTTTTTCATTTTTTTAAATTTTTTATTTTCTTAATTGTGTGTTTATATACCACATATCCAAATTTCATCAAAATCTGACCGCGGGAACTGATAGCGGCGAAATATGGGTTAACTGAAGAGTAAATTTGTATGCTAGTCCCCTACATTAATTAGAATTATACCCAGGACATGGCAATGATTTTCTTGTATTTTCCTGTGGATTTTTGTCGTACTTGTATATCTGCGCTTGAGATACGAGAGTGGTTACTAGAATTTTATCTAAATATTGAAGACAATATTAGTGATTTCTAAACGAAAATCTGAAACAGAAAAATCAGAAAAGGAAACGGTCACATCTGGGACTCGAACCCAGGACCCTTGTCTTTCCGGGACAGTGCTCTACCAACTAAGCTAATGGGACCCTATACCCCTCGGTCACTTATAACTGTATCATACTTCGAATAAGAACCACTAACATTGTCTTCATTTTTTTTTTCACCGCACATTTTTATTTGCAACTATCTGGGAATAGGGTCCCATTAGCTCAGTTGGTAGATCACTGTCCCGGAAAGACAAGGGTCCTGGGTTCGAGTCTCAAATGTGACCATTTCCTTTTCTGATTTTTCTGTTTCAGATTTTCGTTTAGAAATCACTAATATTGTCTTCAATATTTAAATATTACAATTTGAGGTTTTACTCAATAAAGTTATTCCGAAAAATATATAGAATTTTATCTGTGCATTCTAAACACAAGACTGGTTTTAACACAGGAATGAATTTGCACGTGAGTTCACCTGTCCACTACCTTAAATTAGTATAATTGTACTCAGAACCAGTGAATGATATTAATGCATTTTGCAGAATATTTATGGTTCGCAACTAGTTTTCTAGAATTACACACGGAAAACGAAGATGATTTAGTTTTTATTTAACTAATCTAAAAATGTATCAGACATATCGTGAAATAAAACTATTTTTGCGTTCTGGCCCTACAAAAATGCTTGCTGGCCGCTTCAAAAAGCCTTGTCACGGGCCGAAGTTTCCCTACCCCTGCTAAGTGTGCCGTTCTCAGGATTTGAAAGTTTTGTGATTGCTCCATTCCACTTAGCTTGTCAAGGGCTTAGGAGTGATTCAATACGATATTACTTGTTTTGATTGCTTTTTAAGTCACAAAATATAAGAACAGATTTTGTTTAATACGCTTGGTGAACCTCATCAGTTATTTTATTGTAAAATGGGTTCAAGAGACGTATAGGAAAATATTTTTTATTGAATTTCTTAGAATGAATTTGGTATATGTAACTAACGGCGAACATTTCAACAAATTGTAATATTTCACAATAGAGATTTTTTCCCGGACAAACCTCACCGGTAGATTTTATTTCAGGAGGATTTATTAATCGGAAGATTAAAGAGACTGTCTAGGTCTGATTTCGAAAAGCGCTGTGTAGTCAGGGCAACGCCTATTTAGTATATCAGTAAAATTATAATTTAAAAACAGATGAGTCAAAATTATGACATTATATAAGTTAGAATACTTGACAGTATACATGAAACAACAGAATGGTATATAGGAATATAAGAAATATGTGTAGGTAAGTGTAAAATATTCTCCACTGTTTAAGCCCCCGCATTTCGATTTTATTCTGATTTAAAACACATTTATCATATTTTTTTATGTTCCTAAAAAATGTGTGTTATTTTTTAAGATAAAATCCATACACTTGTTAAGCCGAAAGGGTAAGTGAATTGAATTTCCTTGATACAAAAAAAAATCGCAAATAATTTTTTTTTTTTTTTTGTATTAGGCAATTCACCCTAAAAAGAGTGCTATGTTGAAGAAATTTTTAAAAACACATTGTGCTCTGTTATTTAATTAAATGTTAATGGTATGCTAATTTAACGGGGTATCTTTAAACGCATCTCAGGCACTTGTAAATAGATTATTGCTCTATTTAAACGAGTTATGTTTTATTAAATATTTTTATAGTTTTTGCTTAATTAATAACATTTTTAATATTAGCGCGCTCCCTCTAACATTCGTATTTACATAATATCCTTTCAAACTATATTCATTTTATTTTTAAACGCTTCTAGAAACTTTTGTGTCTTACGATATACAATTACACTTTAACATAAAAGCTTTTCACACATTGTATAGCATTAATATAGAAATCTCATATCTTATAAGTAACTCGCATTGCAACAGAGCTTTTTTGAAAATGATTATCCCACAAATTGCTAAAAGGGCGGCGAAGGTCCTAAAACTATATATCTGCTAAACTAATTATTACTTGTTAAACTCGAACCATTGTTACTCATCCCCACGCCTGCCCTTTTCCCACTAAACTACAATCTAAGGGTGTTTTGTATCCAACCCCTATTAATCTACACGAATCACAACGACCTTTACAAGTCTTTAACACGAGTTATGTATTATTTTCGGAAAGGTCAAAACCCTCCAGAATGACGGTTTGGAAGAATATATTTTTTTGTATTTTATTTTATACTAAAAGAAAGGAATTTAAATACGTTTTCCCTTTTTTTAAAACTCCACGTGAATATGACAGGTTGAAAAGGTTTTTTTTTCATAATAAAATAATTAAATAAAATCTACAAATTATAAATATACTCGCATTTAAGAAAGAAGTCGATATTGAGTGGAGATAGAAACGATTACAGCCAACTAGCGACCACTTTCTCGTAAAAGTTTTACGAAATCAATGATTTAATCGAATATGACACGTAAGCAATGAAACGCTAAACTTCCAAGAGTAGTTCTACTCCTTTCAATAAGTTAACACCTCGGACCTAGACAAAATAATACCAAGCCTTTAAATATTCACTCTCGATATTCAATTTCAAATAGATTCGCTATTTTTGATCATATCCCACAATTAAATACTGTTTTTTAAAGCAGATGAAAGCTTCTCCACATTTCTCATTCGCTCATACGTGGTTTTCCACACACACGCCTCAGGAATCTCATTTCTACAGCATTCGGTGGTTATTATTTGAAAATTTGAATATTCTCATCTAGGATTTTCTCGTAAAAACCTAAAAAAACAATTTTGCTTTAATTTGGTTTCTTGTATTAAAAATGCCTTGAATAACAGAAATTACTTCACCACGTTATACTTACTAGTAGACCATTCTGTATTATGAAACCAATGAAAAATGACATTATTTAAAAATATATCTTGAAGAGTTTTACCAAAACACGGTTGATAGTTTAAGTTTTTTTAAATGCTTACTGATTGTTTTTTTATGTGAAATTTATTAACAAATTTAAACTAAACTAAAAAATACATACAATTCGACAAACTCATTTTAAAGGTTATTGACACTACACGACAAAAAAATATGTATTACAAAATTTGGTAAAACCTCGACCAGGTGAACTGTTTGGTGGTTTTCTGTTTTACAGATTTTTTTAAAAATGTTCTCAACGAGAACGTCAATTATTGTAGGCTTTCGAATGAAAAGAAAAAATATGATATTGTATCTTCTAAACCTGCTTACATTATATGTCCAAACATAATAGAAAAGGAGAAAGAACGAGTTTTACGACGACGTGTCATTTGGCAACAGACAAATATTTACATGTACTAGATACGTATTTACATTATGTTAGTGAAGCAAACATGCATTTTAACATTTGTGCAATTGTAGCTGAGATTGTCATCTAACACTAAGCACTTGTAAATCCGTTTTCATAGATTTCATCGCTCGAGTGGATGGTTTCGTCGTTTTGATGCAAGGCGAAAGTAAAATGTCCATTTTGTCGATATTTTGGTGTGAACAAGTACACCTGAAGGCTCAGATCTCAGAAATCTTTCCGTAATCCACTATAAACTTGGCTTGCACTGAATAGGGTATATTATATTTTTAATTAAAATTATTCTTCTAAGGCAACTAGTTGATGGTCTCAATAAATATAAATACTTTATGGCTAGAGCACCATTATGATGCATATTATGAAATAAAATAAAAATTGGAAATATGGAAAGTTAGAACAATAGTTTCATACCTAAATTGCTTCGTGTGAAATTTTTTTTTATATACCTATGTGAACAATAATTATACAAAGAAAACTAACTAAACATCACGCCGTTCCCCGCATGGGTAGGCAGAAAGGACGGACAGCCTAACAACTCAGTCTTGGCACACACTTATTGCCTAATTCACATTCATACATCGTCTCATACATACTCTTCTATTATTCTCGAGTAACTTTTTTAAAATTTTATTTTTACAATTTATTAACCAATAAATTAACATACATTTTTTTGGTATAATCCACCTCACTAGGCTGAGCCTGTTCCGAGGTGGAGGGAGTTTGATCTGATTTTAGATAATGCGAATTTACATAGAATCTAAGATATTAATATAAATATATATATAGAAAAGATAAATAAAAAAGAAAAATAATTAGATAGATAAAATTTTTAAAAAAAACATAAGAAATAATTAAAATACAAATAAAACAATGAGAACAAAAAAGAAAAATTCAGACGTGGAGTGTGTTTTAATTTATGGTATTGTAGATGTTATCTGTCCGCAGAATATGTACAATGCCTTTATTGACTATCCATGTGTGGATTTTGTGTCTTATATTTACACTTGTTGACAGGTCTTAAATATCTTTTTCTATTAAATTGAAAATTTTTGGGGCCAGATTATGAAAATGTCTTTGTCCATAGGTGGTATTTATCTTCGGGGTCATGTGTTGATGTCTGTTTCTTGTTTTGTTATTGTGTTGTATAGTATGACGGTTAAGTTTGTCTTTTTGATAATATAGAGTTATAATTTTTATGTATAGTTGCTGTATGTTTAGTGCGGTGAAGTCCTCAAATAACTGTATTGTCGAGAATCTGTAAGGTTCGCGGTAACTGATTCACATGATCGTGGCATGTCTTCCTTTGGCGTCCCCAACTTCTGCTGCCACTTGCATTTGCATAATATATTCTCCTTACACTCCTTTCTTTGCTCATTTGCTCTACATGCCCAAACCATCAACATATACCTCGCTTGTACCTAGGTTGCATGAAGTTAGTAATAGATACGCAGATGTGGCAGATCTATTTAACTGCACGCAAGGTAGGTACAAGAGGGCTATGCTATCAAATCTTTTCAATCAATATTAATTTAATCTAATTCTACCTTATTTGCACTATAGAAACATATGTACTTGTATCTCTTGTTTACTTACTTACTTACTCTCTAATGTCATTTCACAATCAAATACCACATATATTTGTAATTCTTTTTTTTTTAATATTTCTACGTTTTTAACTGTGACATGTTATCATTGTTTATGTTATATTTATACCGTTGATATTAAATAAATTAAATAAATATGCCTCATGGTTTTACCACACATACGCCTCAGGGATCTCATTTCAACAGCATTCAGTATAATCATCCTTTCTCTGCCAGTTCCATGCCTCACTTCCATAAATCAGGGTAGGTACCAGCACTCTATTGTGGACTGCTAACTTCGCTTCTTTGGACAATTTTTTGATAGCGCCAACTTCGTTCAGACTTGTATTAATGGAGTTACTTCTTTCAATATCTCAGTCATCCTTTTCATCTCTCGTAAACATACTTCCTAAATACAAAAACTTGTCCACCTGCTTCAAGCTTTGTGGTATCCCGTAATACATGGTTCAACTCAGTATTGGTCGGATTTTCCAAAACGTCGGTTTCCAACCTGACTTTGCTGATGCTATCCTGGATCCTTCATCATTTTTGTGGGAGACCTTTTGACCTCTCCAGCTAGACTCTCCTTCGGCCCATCGCCCTGCACCGTAGTGAGAGGGATGGGTTTATACGTCCATCACTCCTGGACACATTGACCCCCCGGATTCTTAATTCCTACATTTTTCCTAACAAGAACATTCTATCCTTGCTTTCCGTAAAAAAAACCTACACACAGCATCCCCAACATAGGCTCTGTGGCAATTTTTTTCTTCAGGGCATCCTAAATGAAGCTAATTTAAAAAAAAAAAACATATTGTACTAGCCAAGTTTAATCGACTAGCTTCTGATGATGGTAGTAGAAGAATTTCAAAGATTTCCAGGATACATATTTGTAACATGGGAATAATATAATGCCGTTTTTTATGAAAAGTAGAACGATAAAGAAAAATAATCTATTTAAATCAAAATGTAAATTATCGAAGGAAGCAAACACTTTGTGGCTTGACATTATTACACAAATGAAAGAATATCTTTTTCGATTTATTTATTCGATTTGGAACAGAGTTTTAGTGTCAAAAATGAGAAGTGACGAGATAGAAGTGAGAAAAACATTCGTGGCACAAGAATAATGAAATGAAAAGAGAGAGAGAAGAATACTAAAAGTTTCGATTTATTTATTTCGATTTATTTATTCGATTTGGAACAGAGTTTTAGTGTCAAAAATGAGTAGTGACGAGATAGAAGTGAGAAAAACATTCGTGGCACAAGAATAATGAAATGAAAAGAGAGAGAGAAGAATACTAAAAGTTTCACTTCCGTCGTGCGTAGGCTTGCCACACACTGTATTTATTTATTTTTTTAAATTTATTTTATCAAAACCAGTCTCTCAATTTACCGAAAGTGTTACTATTTAGTAGTTAAAAATGTTAATTATTTTTACAAAATGTAAATGTTCGTTTGTTCAAAATCGCAAATCTCCGAAAGCTTTTTACTGATATCGCAGAAATTTGAAAGAAGTTTGTTCTTATTAATTCCACGTGTGCTTAGAGAGTGGTTTAGATGGTAAAAGAAGTTGGGGACACCCGAGGAACATTTAATGCAATTTTCCTTCACCGGAATGAGATACTGAGTCGAATTAAAGTTAATGTAATTTAGTGTTTTAACAGTAACGGCTAGGGTTGGAGGGGAGAGGAGGGGGGGTTGTTTGTTATACATCACGTGATAAAAGAGGTCGGTGCCAACAATTTATTACACTAATTACGGTTGCAAGTCTGTGTGTCATTGTAACTCTGGTTCAATGAACTCTGATTTCTTTTGAATTTAAGTGTCATTATCAAAATTTTGAACTGATTGTGTCAAGAATTCAGACAAGTGATAAAGTGGGTACCTACCTAATATAATATTTCAACAGAAAACTATTTTCAAAATTGTAACTGATCCAACTGATGTGTAAAAAATTCAGACTATTCCGTGATTTTTCACGGGTCTGTGCTAGTATAATTGTATTTTCCAGGATTGTAATCTACATATAGGCAGAGGCGGCTCGTTTTGGGTGTAGGTACTAGAGTGATTTTTTTTTTTGTTGTTTGTTTTTGGGGTGTTATGCCGTGTTGCGCTAACTCCTTCTTTAGCCGACGTTTCGGACAGCGTTGCAGTGTCCATCATCTTCGGATCTACCGGATCTGCCCTGATGATGGACACTGCAACGCTGTCCGAAACGTTGGCTAAAGAAGGAGTTAGCGCAACACGGCATAAAACCCCAAAAACAAACAAAAAAAATGCTTTTGGCCGTGAAAATCTAAAAACTTACCAGTAACGGTGGGGTATACAATAGTGGATGGTCCGCTAGTACAAAAATAAAATAAATTCATTAACAAAGTTTTGAAAATCCCCCCGAAACAGCTTGTGGTAGGACCTTAAATTCGTTTTCAACGGAACAATATTATTTTTTTGAATTCGGGTCTTTTTTAAAAATTTTAGATAGATACAGCATCTTTACATTTTAACGTTTTTATAATTTAATAAATAAAAAAAAAATTATGAAAGCTTATTTGTTACCTACCAACTAAATTTATTATCCTGATGAATTATTTCAATTAAAACATTGATAACCCTGTCACATAAATTCACTGCTACAGTAGGATCACAAAGAAATGACTCCCCCGATCAGATCTATGCTGACGCTTGCTAATTGAATATCCTATTAAGGGATTTACTACTTTTTCGAGTTACCCTGTAGCCTGCTGTAGTAATGAACCAGGGCTGAGAAGAAAGAAAGAAGGGCAGAGGAGGGATAATAGAAGAAGATAATGAATTAAGGGTACACAGTGATGAAGGACCATATTATTCCGCTTTCTTTGTATAAACTCGCCTTATGAAAGTAATGGAGATGGGATGCATAGCTTAATTAAACACCCAGCTTAATACAAGAGAGAAGAGTTGAAAAAATGTATTCTAAATAATTTTATCGAGGTATTAACGTTAAACGTTCATTTGAAATGTATTTTTGAAGAACACAATTTTAAAATATTTTTGCAAAGATCAGTTTATTTAAGTGAAACTTCTTTACGCGCGTCATGCATTTTCGAGGACCGGAGTAAAACCGACTCATGACCGTCACGAAAAACAGTGATCATTTGGTGGTGGGGGTACGGGACCCCCACCACCGCTCACCGTTCACTGTCGCTCTCTCACCGTAGTTGCTTACTGAGGTGAGGGAGCCACTGACGAACGTTCTCTCTCTCTCTTCTCTCTTTTCCTCTCTCTCTAGCCAACGACGCCACGCCAGGCATCAGCTGCTTGCTTCGTGTACTGCGCGATGAGTGTAATAGAGTGAAATACGTAATTTATTGTGGTTTATTCGATTTGAAACAGAGTTTTAGTGTCAAAAATGAGTAGTGACGAGATAGAAGTGAGAAAAACATTCGTGGCACAAGAATAATGAAATGAAAAGAGAGAGAAAAGAATACTAAAAGTTTCACTTCCGTCGTGCGTAGGCTTTCCACACACTGTATTTTTTTTTAAATATTTTTTATCAAAACCAGTCTCTCAATTTACCGAAAGTATTATAGTAGTCAAAAATGTTAATTATTTAAAAAAAAATTTTATAGTCTTTCAATTTGTTCATATTTCTTTAAATACTCAATACCTCTGCCTCACGTCACCGTAAGTAGTTTGCTACATTTTTTGAATTAGCAGGGGTGCCTGGATTCATCAATGAGGTGTGTTCAGGATGCGCTTGCCCACCAGCTACGTGGTGTGCCAGATCGGAAGAGGCTGGTTTGGAGATACCCTTCGAATTCTCTAACTGTTCTCGACCCATCGCTAACGCGGGATATATTCATATGCCCGTTGCAACTGGACACACTAATACCTAGATTCCTACCCAACTTTCACACCTTTTACCTTCACAGAACCTCCCCTCGTAAGTTTCCTTAAAAAAGATCCTTCACACAGCATCTCCAAGGACGACAGAGGCACTGAGAAAAATTATTTTCGTCAGGGCCTCCCGTGTGACGTTAGTAAAAATAATTAAAAAATTAAATAATTTACACACAATTCTCCTCACTAGGGATTCCTATTCCGAAGTGGGAAGTAGGTTTTGTTGGTATTACACTATGATTTCCTCATCTTCATGTTTATTGATTTCACTATCTTCAACTTTGTTGACTGCAGGTATTGTTGATGTTTTCAGGTTTGCTTAGCCATATTTTAATGTAATTGAGCATACCATGGAATTGTGTAATTTTGTAGCACGGATTTTATGATTTTGATGGCTAAAATACGTTTTTAATTTTGGGTTGTTGAGTAGATTTAAGGTTTTCGTCTTTGTAATGTACGTAGTAGTGTTGGTTAGTAAGGAACTATTTTTTTTCCTTTAAAGTGTTTATATCGACACTGACAGGTCAAGTCATCTCCCCTTCAGCCATCAGATAAAATACGAGTACAATACAAAAAGGATTGGCCTTGTAGAAGCAGATTTCGTGGTTTTCCATTTTTTTAAACTTTATTCTGCAGTTTAGGATTTGCCTACTAATACCCAAGCGATATTAGTCAGTCACCTATAATGGACAGCTGCCCAAATAATGGTACACAGATGTCGAATAATAATTATTTGTAGTTGTTGTTGTTGTTTTTGTTGATGTTGATGTTATTATGATTGCTATTTTTATTAATTTATCATTGTGTTTTTGTAGGTTATTTTAAATATATAAATAAACATACTCGTAGGTCTATTTTTAATGTATAAATAAACAAACATAACATAAAATTATTTCAACCATGAAAAATATTAGCAAATTAAATGTGGTCTGTTGTGGAAATTGTGTTGGTTGGTATGTACAATAAAAAAAATCATTTCTACATGCATAAACACACACCTCACCATAATCTACATATCTGCCCTAATAATGGACACTATAACGCGTCCGAAACATTGGCTGAAGAAGAATGTAGCACGACACTGCATAATAAACCATAAATTAATTACAATAAGAAATAATGGGTTCAGTAACTCAGTTCGTTATGATAAATAATTAGTTCTTAAATAATCTTAAAAAGTTATGTGTATTTCAATACAACTGGGTATTAATACACAGATAGAAACTGAGACAATCGGAATTCTTTCAGCGATAATTTCAGATTGGAACACATTGTGTATCATCGCGCCATAAGATACGGCAAATGGCGTAGGCAACTGTTGCAGCAGTGGCCAGTTCAATTGGTAGCCAGCAGAAATTGGCCAGCATTTAGGTGATCAGCATCATTGGCGAATTCAGTCGGTAGCCAACAAGAATTGGCCAGCCTCTATGTTGTCAGCATCCGTGGTTAATTCAGTCGATAGCCAGGAAGAATTGGTCAGCCTCTAGGTTATCAGCATCAATGGCTAATTCAGTCAGTAGCCAGGAAGAATTAGCCGGCCTCTAGGTTTTCAGCATCAATGGCTAATTCATTTTTTTTAATTTTTTTTATGTGACACCTCACAAGAGTGTCCCTGCCTGTGCAGTGTACAGACAGGGGAACTATGTCACCACCCGGTTGGGCGGCGTTGTGAGGCGGAATAAGGTAGGGACTGTAGAAAGGGATTTGTTAATGCGGGCCTTGAAGAGGCTTGGATTATAGGAGGGAGGAAAAACAGATGCCGGTAGCTCGTTCCACATACGAGCCGACTTACACAAAAACGAGTAGTAAAAACGGCCCGTTCTCATGAAGCCAACGTCAACCGTGAACGGGTGTTCAGTTCGTGTCCGTCGAGTTTTGCGCACGTGCACCGGTGCATCAGGAATCAATGCTGCTAGCTCCTTGGAGCAGGCTCCATTGAAATACCTGTAGAACAGACACAGCATGCCTACATTGCGTCTATGCATTAGAGAAGGCAATCGGTCTGTTGACAAAGGATTGTCAATCAGACGGATCGCTCTCCTTTGCACAGATTCAAGGAGGTTTATTAAGTATTTTGGGGCACCAGCCCAAAGGTGGCTCCCAAATTCAATAGTTGGGCGGACTTGAGACTTGTACAGGGTCAGCAGCTGGTCACTGTTGAAGAATCTCCTAGCCCTGTACAAGACGCCCAACTTTTTGGAGGCATGATTTTTTTTTATTTTTTTTTTATAGTGAATACCTCACAAGAGTCCCAACTGCTCCCGTCTGGAGCCAGTGAGACTATGGCATCCCTAATTGGGGGATGTTGTGAGGCTGAAGGTAAGTGGGGAAGTGAAAGAGGAAGGTGGGAAAGTACCTGGCTATTCAGATCTAGTCACTAAACACGGCTGAAGCCATTTGGAGCAACGTTTCAATTCTGAATGGTGGCCTTACACCAGGGCGATACTGGTAGTATCTTCCACTCTGGAACGTGCCGCAAATATACTATATATTATTTTAATTAATTAATTGTGAAATAACACAAATCAATCAAATAAAATTTTGCGCACGCCGGGTTCGAACCCGCGACCTTCGGAATGGCAGTCCAATGCGTTACCACTGGACTATGCCGGCCGATTTACTTGGGCTTCTATGGATCCCCGATACTTGAGCTGGTCTGATATAGTAACTCCAAGCATTTCAATGGAGTCTTTATTGGGGAGAGTGCTCCCATCAAATTGCACCAGACAGTCATTGATCTCCCTCTTTGCCGAAATCAGACACGTTTGGGTTTTTGAGACGTTGAAACTGAGTTGGCCTTACCCCAGGAACGAACCACCTCGAGGTGGTGGTCAATTTTTTGCTTCAAAACTTCCCGAGCTGTTCGGACATCATAGGTGGAAGGGGGCCTGTCAAAAAGATAACCCTCGTGAACGGTGCTGTCATCAGCGTAGCAGTGAATTGGTGCACATTCAACGAGATCGTTGATGTGCAATAAAAACAGCGTCGGAGACAGCACAGATCCTTGTGGCACCCCCGCATTGATTTGGTGCGGTGAGAAAGAAGAGCCATCAACCACGGTTTGAATTGTTCTTCCCCTCAGAAAGTCCGCAATCCAACTATGCAGGGTTGGGTGGATCCCATACGATGGTAACTTCCCGATAAGCGCCCGGTGCCAGACTGTCAAAGGCTTTGGAGATATCCAACCCAACGGTTTGAGTTTCACCAAAACGTTCCATGTACCGCCCCCAAATATGCGTCACATATCCGAGTAGATCGCCACACGATTAGTTTCGACGAAATCTATATTGCCGATCGCTTATTATTGTTATTCTCGATATATGTGAGCAATTTGTTGTTAACCACCCTTTCTAATACCTTCGAGAGTATGGAAGTGATGGCTATGGGGCGGTAGTTAGAAGGGTCGGAGCAGTCCCCCTTTTTTGGGATTGGGTGGACGATTGCCTTTTTCTAAAGATCTGGCACCTTTCCACCTTTGAGAGAGAGCCTAAACAATTTCGCGAGCACTGGAGTCATTTCTGCAGAACACTTCTTGAGGACAAAGGCAGGTATTCCGTCCGGCCCACTGGTTTTATCGACTTTCAGCTCGTTCAAGACTCGGAGAACCTCTCTGTTCCGGATCTTCAGTTCCTCCATTTGAAAACCGCAGTGCGGAATGGAAGGGGGAGTCTCTCCGTTACCTTGAAGAGTTGAGTTTTCCGCGAAAATTTTGCCTAATTATTCAGCTTTCTCGCGGGCCGAGTTAGCCAGCCAACCATCAGGCTTGGTCAGAGGTGGGAAAGTGGTTCTGCAGAAATTTCTTCCGATCGAGCTAGCGAGTGACCAGAAAACACGGCTACCAGTGGGGCAGTTAGCCAGCTTTTTCGCAATTTTCTGGTCGTGATCGCTCTTAGCTCTATTTAGAACTCTCTTACAATCCCTCGCCCGTTTTCGGTATTCCGAAAGGTTATTCATGGAGCTAATCTTCCGGAGTGCATTAAAAGCCGTATTTATGAGTCTGACAGTTTCAGCACAGCGATGGTCAAACCACGGTTTTGTGCCCGCTCCAGAGGATTTGACGGAGAAGGGAATGTAGCAATCCATTGCTGATGTGATTACTTCTCCTACCTCGCGTGCACAAATTGATGGATCCTCGGGGCTAAAGCGTACAGTACTCCAAGGAAAGGCGCCGAAGAAAGACCGCATTCCGTCCCATTTTGCTTCCCTGTAGTGCCATACCTTCCTCTTTACATGTTTGTTGGGTTGACGGTTCATAGAGGATGGGAAGGTGGTTATCATAAGGTGGTAATCAGGCAGTGGTCAGAGGATCCTAAGGGCGCTGTCACCTCCACTCTGTACCCGAGTGGCTCACTAGTGAGAAACAAATCGAGTAGGTTGGCTCGATGTGATGGGATGTCTGGTATTCTGGTCAGAGATTCTACGAGTTGGTAGCCAGGAAGAATTGGCTGGCTTCAAGATTGTCAGCATCAATGGCTAGCAATCGGCAGCAACAGAAATTGGCCAGTCTTTAGGCGATCAACAACGGTGGCCAGTTCAGTCGGTAGCCAGCATGAATTCAGCGGCGACATGGTAATTTGATTATAAGGGCCGGCACACGGAGACGCCCCATTATTGTAATGATGACAGATGCGTCTGGCTCAGCTGATAGAGTGCCGGCAGTAAACAGCTCGTTGCGCATAGTAGTAATCTTTAAAATGATTGTGCCGTGATGGAGGAACAGAAACGAATACAGATTTTAGTTGACACTCAGAAATTGTAAGAACAGATCGCGTTTTAACCGGCGTTGTCGCTACTCCTACTTTTAAAACTAGAATGCACCAATATTTTGTTTTAATGGGCTATTTATAATATCTCTTACAAGCGTTTGTGTGGCGTCAGCTTGCAAAACATGTTTACATTTTAAAAATGCAGGTGGTGCGAATAATATTTCGCCCAGCAACTGCTTTTGGCTTTGTCAATATTTTAATTTCGTTTTAGAAAATAGGTTTATCGAACTGTTTCATGTTCGATCCAGTCTTTTTGCCACAGATTGATGCATTTTTCAACTGTTAAATATTATGATTTGGAAAAATGGGTCATCAAACATGCAGGTGTGCAACTTTAGCCGCAATTGATATTAAATGCAATAAAATCATTTTTCATGTTCGATAAAGCATTATATCTAAAACACAGCTTCACTACCTCACAAACACTTTTTTTAACGATTTCTTAATTTCTAATTAACACTTTCCGGCAGCATAGACACAACTGTGCCCTCATTTTATTTTGTATGAAAAATCTCAGTGTATCGCGAGACAACGAGTGTACAGTAAAGTAAGACTAGGAAAATGAGTGTGGTTTGTATGCAACCTATTTGCGATGACCATTCAGTATGAAAAAGTAACATGTAAACAAATAAATTATTTATGTTTTTTTTTTTAAATCATTTCTTTCGTAAATGTAAACAGGCACAGTTGTACCTATGACACCTGTTAATGATGAAAAAACAACTCAACCCCCTATCTCGGATATGAATGAAGATTTTTTTTTAATATTTGGCTTATATAGTTTAACTACAAAATGAAGGTATTATAAATTAAGGTTTCTACGATTTCCACAATAAAGTTTGATACTCCAAAATCGCAAGAGTTACAATTGTGCCTATTCCGCTGGACAAGTGATATTGTTCACATTATTAAGTGGGCTGTAACATCCTTTATACAGAAAGAAATTGATGTTATTTGAATGGAAAAATATATTTATGATAGGATATAAAATTTCCATCTACTCTAGAATCAGGTTAGACTTACATAGCAAATCTTATATAGAATCACGAGTCACGCTTAAAATTTTACTTGAGTTTTATTTTTATTTTTAAGTACCGTTTACTATTCGGCCGACTATTCATAAAATATCACCCGATGTTCAATAAATCGACACATTATTGTCATAACACTGAGTGTTATTTTTCTATTAACTTATTCATGTCGAAAATATCGCAAGTCAAAGCACTTAGCCGTTGCGCATCGGAGTGTGAACGGAGAAAATTGTCAACGAAACTTTTCCAGAATTCGGCTTCCGGGTCTCCACACTTTTGTTGATGTTTTTCGTCTCAGTTCCCGCTTCTGTTCTCAGTTTTTTATCGCGCGGCACAGCCGTACACTTGAAGGAAGGAAGAATTTTACAAGGGGATGGAAATTATGGAGTGGAAAATGCAAAAATGGATCTGCGAAAAATAATATTCAACGCGTATTTTTTTTGCGAATTTTCGTCAAGCATTTTTATTTACGAGGATTTTTTTATTGAGAGTTATGTGGCTAAGTTGATTTTTTTTATCGAGGGAGATGAATTCGTGAAAGCAAAATATTATAGGGCTTAGCGTTGGACGTGACCTCAAAATGTTGACACCAAGGATATAATATCGACCCAAAATTTCATCACGTTTATGAAATGTAATATTAGTATTTTTGTATACGTAGGATTTTGCTTAATCTCGCAAAGCTCGTCGAGCTTTGGCATCCTGAAATATGCACTGCATTTTTGGTCTCGAGTTTTAAGAACAACGCTACTGCTTTAATATCACGTGACCGCTCAAAAAAGACAAAAAGTATGAATATGAGCTAAACCCACTCGTTTCATCTTTTTAAAATCGAAAACCCGAGTGAAACTGTACAGTCGATAAGTCGATAATATTTGATCAATTGTTGTACAGAAACACACCGGAATAAAGAGTACTATTTTTACTTGCTCCAGCACTTCTTCTTATCCGTAATGCTAATCGTTCAAGACTGGATTGTTTCAACCGGTATTTCAATATATTTTGCTGCTGACACATAAATTACTATCGGATCTTGCTAAGTCCTGTTGGAAGGAAAAATCTTCTCCTAAGGCTCTTTTCATAGGAAGGAGGTTAAGATGGATTACTTGCCCGATTTAGCCCATTCTAAGGCAGTGTAAATCCGGCATTATTATACAGTGACGTCACAGTTTTATTTTATTATTACTGGATTGAGCTGTCTATCTAAAGCCAAGAGTATAGAAACACTCCAGACTTTGGCTGAACGTATCGGGAGGTATGTGTTTTTGCAGTGAAAAATGCGTTTATTACAGTGTTTTTAACCTTTTTTAACTAATGATTGTTCAATACTCAAACAAAAAACATACTTATAAGACTGGTATAACGAATGTTGAAGATGATTGCAATGTGATATAAGGCTTTGGCGGCCATCAAAATGACGGCTACGGTATTTCTAGTGTCAAATGCCTAAAGCCTTGCAGATTATTTACGGCTCTGAACCTTACGAAACCAACAGGTGTTTTTTGGTTCGTCAGCACATATCATTTGTGAGTGAAACGTATTTTTTACACTATTAAGTCGTGCTGCAGGCCTAATATGATAGTCTCACTAAAGTGTGGTGATGTTGATGGTCTTTATTGGTTACCCTTTTCTTGGTCTTAATGTGGATTAAGTGAAAATATTTCCATCTCTAAGGTTTTATCTAGCTTGGTAATTTTCATTATTATTATAAAATTGATTATTTTATCACAAAGGTCTTTTCGCAATTAAAGATAATTTACTGCAAGATGTGAAATTGACACAGACTCTTGGATTTGTCGCATAAACCAAAACTGACTTAATTTAACTGTATGCAACCAAACCATGATAAGCTTATCTTAACTAACCTACCCTATTATTTTTAAGCAAAAAATATTAGCCTGAAACACCTAAATAAATTGAAAATCTTTCGAAATTGAATCTGAAGCCTGCAGCGGGATCAATTCGGAAGGTTGCGGGTTCAATTCCCATCGGCGGTATGTATTTTTTCTTCGAAGATTTTTTCAATTTATAAAAAAACAGTTTGATTAATAAACAAATTCTGCTGTTTAATTATTACTACGCGTGTGTCTATTTCGCCTTCAGAAGATATAAGAAATCAATAGTTTGTAAAACATGGCGTAAAGGTCCTCTTTTACGCCCACCTGTATCATGTGATTTGAGCAAACTATTTTTATAACAAGATTTCTTGAAAGCTTTACTATCAATAGAGAGACTAACCTTAATGATTATAATTCATATCGAGTTATTTGAGCAAGAAGAAATACGTTTTTTTAACATCATTTTCTATTTTGGTTAAAACTCCCAAACAAAAAACAACAAGCTTTTTCTGTTGACTTTAGAAAATTATCTTCTATCCCGGAGTAGGTAATTATTTACATCCAGAAATATAATTTTGCGAATTCCTAGAATTTATGTGATGTGATTAATTGTTTGCGGAGAATTTATTTTAAAATGAAGGAATGTTGACTTTAGCTTGAGGAGTAATTCGTTAATACTAAGTAATTAAGTCGTTTAATCTACTTACATAGAGTTCTAGATTTTCTGTAGGCAGTTGATGGTAAAATAATTTTTAAGAAATCCGTTTAGTTTTTCTGGGAAATTTTATCACTGAGGCAATTTTTCGGTAGCGGGGTAGGTTTTTTGACTCGGGTCCCAGAGGTCACGGATTTAAAGTCAGATAAGGGTAAAAAAAACAAAAGAATACGACGTAGCACAGTGGTTGCGTGCACCTGGCCGGCAATCGGAAGGTGCGGGTTCAATTCCTGTGGGCGAAATTTTTTTTCTGGGTGATTTTTAAAATTATTTTTGTTTCAGGCTAATAAATATTAGTTGACGTGTTTATCCGATGTGCCTACATAATGCACAGGTGGGGCCTTAAATAGTCAGCGATGTGTGAATGCGATGCGGTATATTCATTCTCCGGAGGGATTGATGAGGCCCACAGAGCGACGCCTGAGTCTGATTGGTCTAACCTAGTTGTTTCCCTCTGACCCCCCCACCTTACGAAAGAAGAATAAGAGAAGTTGGCGTGACTAAGACTCTAAAGTTTGTAATTAAAAACAACTAAACGAAACATAAAATTCATAATTATTTATAACATGTCTAACATAGTCCAAACCATTCACTTTCACTTCTCATTTTCCTTTCCAACTTTTATCTCACAAAACGAGACCTACGCTCAGTACAACTTACTCTGGGATGTAAGGAATCTTGTGGTGTATCTGCTAAAAACTATCCAAAACGAAAATTGAATTGAAAATACGTTTCGTTTGGTTGTTTTTGATTACAAACTTTAGAGTCTTAGTCACGCCAACTTCTCTTATTCTTCTTTCGTAAGGTGGGGGAGTCAGAGGGGGACAACTAGCCTACCCAATGTACCCATCCAAAAATGTTCCCATGACCGAAATAATTGTTGTAAAAAGAAGATGTAAAAACCCACCTTTCAAACCCTCGGTATGCACAAATTAATCTCAATAAGGATCAATCTCAGATAGGAAGGATTGATGTGTGATATAAAGAAGACAGCGGACTATACATTTTGTGAATTTAGCCATCTAGAAGCTCGCATACTTTGTGGCCCCGACTGCAACGAGTTAGTAATTTTTCTCCAATTTTCCAACTTGGGCTTATCTTCTGTTTCTGAGGATTTAAAATATTGAAGAATACTGTCCATTGAATTTAACGGATGCGTAGAAATGAATGATCCCATTAACTAACAGCAGTTGACATAGTTTTGGGACTGATTCTTCGACTGTGTTACATGGCTTACTTAGCAGCACTTTCTAACACCAACTTATACAATGGAGTCGCAGTTTTGCCACACCAATAATTTTGAATGTTTAATAATTTAAGTATCTTCTATTTTGATCTTTCCAATTAACCCATACAAAATTGGGTACCTGGAAAAAACAGGGTACCATATCTACCGTCCGTAAATAAAATTGCATTCCCTCGTCCACGTCGGGTCATAGCCAGTGGCGGATCGTGACTTTTGGGTGTACTAGAAATGTACATGAAAAACGTATTACTTAATCCGTTACTAAAAACAATTTTAAACTAACTATTGCTTCAATATTTGAAATCATTTATTGAATGCAAATAAGTAACGTTGCATTTAAAACTTCTGCCAATTCATAGACTTCCGCAGTCAGTTTACTTTAGTCCAAGGCTCGTTCAATCAAAGAAGAATATTATTTGGATTGAGTCCAATCAACTTAATCGAGCAGTTTCATCTATTGACAGAGTCCGTGGCCGGAGGTACGGTATAAATTAGATGGGTATCTCTATCGATAAAGAAAGCGAATAAAATGGATTAATTTTCTGCTCAAGGGAACCTCTTTTACAGATTTTATCAATTTATTGGTTTACAATAAATATATTACGCAAAGAAAGTTATAATAAAAGGTAAAACAGTAATTGAACTTTATATAAAATTTTCAAAATATCAAAAAGAACGATTATGAGTTTTATAAGCGAATAACTTTTAAAGTGTGTTGTTATCTCTTTATAGCAGACATTTGTTTGTTTGTTTGAAATAATAAAAGCTATGAGGAACGGCCGCGCAGCGTTTTTTGAGGACAAAATTCCTAACCAAACTGAATAATTTCTTGGTACATTTACAGAAAAAGTGGGACACCGTTAATAGGTAAATTTTACTAAAATAAACTATTTTATATATTTCATTAAAAAACCGGAAAATTTGGCGTCTCTTTTTTCACACAATTTTGAAACGTTGGCTAAATGAGGAAATAGCGTAACACGGCATAACACCACAAAAATAAATCAATTTACCTCTCCGCCGTGAAAATCTCACATCATTTTTGATATTTATTTAAACCCAAACTAAGAACCTAATTTAAGTTGTAAGGTTCATATTTTGGGTTAAATATGACAAGAAAAAATTATTAAGCTTAAATTTTCACATCAATAATAATGGCCGCCGAGTGAACAATTAATTTTAATTTTTACAAAATAACTATTCAAATGATTTTTTTTCAATTTACTGTTACCGTAATAGTTGTTATCTAATTGGTATAAAGTTGTCGAAGTGTTTTTTGCACCACCGTGTACCAACCGTGTACAATTTGTGTGTATGTTTACCATTTGTTTAAATCAAATATCTAGTATGGATCTACCGGTTAACACTTAAGTAATGAAATTTTTCATGATTTTTCTTATTTGTAGGAATTATTTGTATAAAATCGATTTCTTTCGGAGAAGTTTAATAAGATATATTCAATTTGGAATTCATCAATAATTAACAGTGATTTATAACTAAACTAATATAAAAAAAAAAAAAAAAAAAAACAAAACAAAATTTGTATTTTTTTGTGAAAGTAGATGGTATTTACATAACTGTACACTTAAGAATTTGAAAATTCATCAAATCCTTTGTTCAATATTTCATATTTATTCAATTTAAAAAAATGTTTTGATATAAAAAAACTCACCGTATTGACGTTCAAAAATACTCATCATCAAGTTATGTGGATAAGTAGGTAGTAATAATTCAAAATACCTGAAACAAGAAAAAACAATAGATTAATACATTAACATTTGTAAATTACACTTAACTAACTAACTAACTAACCATCACGCCGTTTCCCCGCAGGGGTAGGCAGAGAGGACGGACCGCCAAACAACTCGGTCTTGGCACACACGCCTCATACATACTCTTCTATTGTTCTGACTCTTGACATGGCCCGACTCAAGTATCTGATTCACTTGGTCATGCCATGTCTTCCTCTAGCTAAATTACACTTAAAATGCTATAATATTGTTTATCTTAATTTTCAAGTAGCAACAAGTTATGAATTGGATAACATTATTACTTTGGTACTAAACTTATTCATAATGATAACTTTTCCAATATAATACACATCAATCAACCCCCATCTAATATTTTTTGTCTAAAAGAATTCAATAAGAAAATTTGCCAAAAAGCTAAAGTTTGTTAAATCAGCTAACTAATTTGCTTCTTTGTGAAATGTTCATACGTAAATTCGACTAAATTTATCTACCAGCCATAAAATCATGTATTGTCATCCTTTTCATGTAAAGTCAATCTCGTTAGTTTTCAATCTTCGGTGAGACACCAAAGTTTAATGAAGAAAGTTCTTAACGTTATTGGATGTTGTTCATTGGAGTTTATTTAAGTCAAAGTAGGTATTTAAGGACATCGTTTGGTTTTCTATAGATAGTTTAATTGACTGCTTTATTTACATTGAAATGGGTAAAGTCAATTGAACAGGTTAATAGGGTGTAGTTTGTCAAGGTATTGGTGGTGGTCGATCCACCTGCTGCGTGGAGTTCCGGATCGGGAGAGAACGATTGAGAGAGATCCTTTGACCTCTCCTCTCTTGAAGTGATGAATTCATACGTCACCACTGGACAAATTAACCCCAGATTCCTACCCAGCCCATATATCTTTTTTCTCCCCAGAACTTCCTCTTCTTCCTTTCATAGCATCCCCAAAGATGACATAGGACCTTAAGATTTCTTTCCACGTGGCCTCTTATGTAGAGTCGATGTAAAAAGAGTCTTTGACAAAATAGTTGTCACGATGTCACAATCTTTGCATATTTGCCCTGATGACGGATACTGTAATGCTCTCCGGAATGTTGGCTTAAGAAGTAAGAAGCTCAACACGGCATAATACCCCAAAAATAAATTGCTTTAATACCTTTGGTCGTGAAAACCTCAAATCGGTAAAATGACACGTTTAAAATTAATATCTTTTGATTTTGTGAAATAGCCCAACTTTGCGTATCGCTTTTGAAGGATTTTCCTCAGAGGGTCCATTTTTTGCTAGGTTGTAATCTTTATTCCGGCAAAAAAACGTGTTATCTTTACATTTGTGCATGGTAGGCATTAAGTTAATATTTAGATATTTTCTTTACCAACAAAAATAACACTTTGAGGCCTTAAAATTATGAAAATCAATTAAGAAAAAAAATCTTAATCAGTAAGCGAAATAAAAAATAATCATTTATTTCGGTGCTGAAGGGGTTAGTACAATAATGTTATTTAAGCTAATATTATATTGCTTTCATCATTTCCATTCTAAAATATAACGCTCAGCCGTGCTGTGAGCTAAATAGAATTTAATGATATTTATTTATTTATACGCCTAAAAAGGCTTTTACATTAAAGTGATACATGATGCAGTGTACATAGGAGAATATCTGCATTACATAGGAAATACTAACAGTTTATAAATGTTATCCTTTATAAAGTAGGTACAAAATAGGTCTATGAATACACAAATATAAAATTGTGATTACAAGTATAATGAGAATATATTAATATTATTATGTTTGATTCTATAAATGGAGTCTTTTTTTTTATTGTTCTTCAAAGTACAATCCTATTAGACCGCAATTAAGCAGTTTGTCAACAGGATGTTCATGTTCAATTACAATATAACATATTTTTATAATATTATTACTTATTACAATACAACTTATACATCATATTTATCACCAACCACTGCCATAATCAAAAGTATTACTAATACAGAGTATCTCTGCTTAGTAGCTATGTTTTCAGCATATAGGGTAAAGTGGGTGAATATGGCACCATGGGTAATATGCCGCACTTAGATGTTAGTCCTTCTAGTTTCAAGTCCAATACAGAGATGGCTCCACGAGTCATTGCAACTTGTCAGTCGTCCATCATAGCAAGCGTGTTGTAGTTGTCATCGTGTCAAGAGCAGGATTTATTGTAAAAAAATTAAAAAATACAAGGTATGTGCCGAAATAATTACTTTGAAATATTTTAGAAGCCCATCTTCAACTGTGTGTTAAATAAAACCCCCGATTTGTATCACGATTGCCGTTATATTGTTCGATTACATAGTTCAAGCCGTCTTGATGTGCTTGCCGGCCAGCCGCCATTTCTGATTTATTTTTTCGGTCGGTGCATGTGCGAATTTATATGTGTAGTGGGGTAATATGCCTCACTGAGGCTGGGTAATATGCCGCGCGCGGCATATTACCCCACATTAAATATTCACTTTGCTGCGCTTATTTTTGTAGGACGAAATAAGACGTATGTATCTTGTTTGTTATAGATGCCACGTAATTACGTAAAAAGAATTTGCGGGTGCAGTGGAGTCTCGAAAACCTGAAAGCGGCCATTGCAGCTATAACGAATAAAACTGGGTCTTTTCGAGAGATATCAAGAATTTACAACGTTACAGTCCGGACTCTTAAGCGCAAAATGAAGGAAACAAACATTACGAAAGTAAATCTTGGCAGAAAATGTGTTTTAGGGGAAGAAAATGAAGAAAAGCTTGTGTCGTACACTAAGAAATTGGAAAAAAGTAACTTCCCAGCCACCATGCGTGACATACAGAGATTGACCTACAGTTTTGTTATAAAAAATATTTTAATGCTACTAAAGAGGAAGCGGGTTATGATTGGATGATCCGTTTCCTTAAAAGACACCCAGATATTTATATACGCAAGGCACAAGGGTTATCCGTAGCTCGGATGAAAGGAATGAATAGGACAGAAGTTAACGACTACTTTGATATTTTAACGAAGGCCTTCGAAGAACATGGGTTGTATAACTCTCCAAGAAAAATCTATAACACCGACGAAACTGGCATGCAACTAAACAATTCCCCTGATAAGGTACTTGCGTTAAAAGGATCCAAAGCCGTATGTTCGGTAACCAGCGCTGAAAAAGACGAAACAATTACGGTGCTTAGTTGCGTAAATGCGGTAGGGCAATTCTCATCACCTTTTTGCGTTTTCAAAGGTAAAAATAAGTAACCAGAATTTGAAGACGGGCTACCACCAGGAGGCCAAGTGGTGATGAGTGAAAAGAGTGCCTACGTTACATCTGCCATATTTTTAAAATGGCTACAAACGGTATTTGTACCAAGAAAAGATCAGGAAAAAGTCATTTTAATTCTTGATGGTCATTCCTCACACGTATCCGATCCTGATGTACTTGATTATGCAGAAAACAATGATGTGGTTGTTTTATGCCTCCCAAGCCACACCACCCATTATTTGCAACCCCTGGACCGATCATTCTTCAAGCCGCTGAAGACATATTGGCGTGATGCATGTGCGACATGGATACGGAATAATGCAGGCCGGAAACTCACACGATACCAGTTTCCTCTATTATTGAATACCTCCTGGTCAAAAGCTGCTAATGTCCAAAATGGTGTTTCTGGCTTCAGAGCATGCGGAATTTATCCACTGGATAAAACTGTTATTCCAAATTATGCTTTTCGATATGATACAACAACAGCTACTCCTGACAGTCCTGACTTGCCTGTATCAACGGTTGGTGTTGCCGTACTACTATCAACAGATAGTGCCATCTCAGATCTGACCACGACTGCAGATTTGCCTAGGTTCGAGCCAATTTCTGGTACTGTGTTTGCGTCTATCCGTGATCAACCTACCAAAATCTCACCTACTTATCCGACTGAAGATCTGAAAATAACCACTGCTGCTTGCGCTTCCTTCGAGGATATTCAATTAATCCCCTCAATTGCCGGTCCTAGTGGGAATGCATCTAAACGTAAGCAACATGCCCTGATATTGACGTCACCTGACGTGATTGCTGCAAAACGCATAAAGAAAGAAAAAAATGGTTTCTGCCGCTGCAAAGAGATCCGCAAAAGTTGCTAAAAGAATGACGCAAGCCGCTAAACCTAAAACGAAAACAAAATCAAAGAGAACCAAAAATAAGCAACGAAAAAAACATGTGAAATCTTCAAGTAGTTCACCTTCTTCTCTAGAAATGATAAGCTCAAGTGACGATGATACGCAGATAGTTAACGAAAGTGATTACTGTAAACAATGCAACGGGTATTTCTACGCAAAAAACGAGACGAAATGTGATTGGTTAGAATGCACGAAATGCTTGCGCTGGTTGCATGAGTTGTGTACAAGTTTTGAAAACTTTTGTAACGATTGTTCTGCTTAACTTTTTTAATATTTCCTACTTATTTCCTTAATTTTTAAAAAAATGTTCTCTTTAGATTGTTCTATGTAGCTTATTATACGAACACATCCAACTTTCTTTTGTACTTTGATTTTGATTATTTATAATAAAAGCGTTGTATTACGATATTGACTTTTATTAGATTGTATTTATACTGGTGCCATATTACCCAGATCGGAAGTGCCATATTCCCGAGGTCTTGATATCACTTTTGATCACTTTTGTGATGAGATACCTACTTTTTGTATTAGTAAAAAAGACGAAGTTTCCATTACACAAAGAAAGAAAAGCCTAATGTTCATATTGTTAGAGCTAACCACGTTGAAAAAAATCGGTGCCATATTCAACCACTTTACTATATCTGAATCTCTGAGGTAATTCGCATGTTTTTATATTGCTTGGTAACATGTTGAATATTTTGGGCACGTTGTATTCCAGGGTTTGCTGTCCGTATTTATTGTTATGTTTTGGTACAAGCATTCCTTCATTTTTTGTGAACCTAATATTATGTTCATGTTCGACTTTCCTCTTATATTCAGAATCAGATATATGCTGAATCAATATTTTGTGCCATAATGAGGCTTGTACCGGTAAGACAGTCAAGTTCCGATACAATAATGATATGTTTCGCGTCTGTGAAAATATCTGTTTTGGAACTAGTAATTTAATTGCAGAATTTTGTACTAATTGTAGGTAATTTAAGTTAGTTTTGCAAGAGTGTCGCCATGTGGTTATTCCATATCGTAAAGTAGATTCTCCAAGTGATAAGTAAATTATTTTTAAAATATTCACAGGAATGAAACATTTCAATTTGAACAGTTTACCCACTATCGCCCTCAGCTTTTTACAAATTTTGTATATTTGCAAGTCCCATTTAAAGTTGCAATCAACAGTCACTCCCAAATAAACATATTCATTAACAAGTTTAATACTATCGCTTTTGCAGTTCTGCAAAATGTTTTGATGCATGCAAATACATGCAAAATTGTGGAATATTATTTCAGGCTTATTCAGAACTGAAGCATGTGGAGATCGTATGTGCATCAATTTGGTTTTTTTGGTATTTATGATTAGGCCTGCATCGTGTGAACATTTTATTTTTAAGATTTTTTTTTTGAGAAAGAAAAATATTTTCGGGTTACGAATAACCTGACAATATTTGAAAATCTCCTACTACCACCACAGTAAGCTGAAAATGTTGCTTGTGTTGTGATGGAGGACTTAGCCAGCCGAGGAATTGAACAAACTATGCCTGAGTGGGACCCAAGCGCGATGTCAACTCGGCCACCGACCGGTCAATATTTAATAGCATTAGATAATTGATCATCAGATATAACAAGAGCAGTGTCGTCTGCGTATACAAAATGTTTTACATATAAAAAAAGTTTTTTCATTATTGACATACAAATATTATATAAAGCGTGGGTCCCAAGATTGAACTCTGAGGTACGCCAGCGCTCATTTTTTTCTTCCCACTCAGTTTTTCTAATATTTTTACACAGATATGTCTATTGAATAAATATTTTTTTAACAAATTAAGTAGGTTTCTTCTAATTCCAATTGCCTCTAAGATTTTTAATTTTTTTTTTGGATCAATGGTATCAAATGCTTTGTAATTGTCGATAAATAGTACTAACACATGTCTTTTATGGTTTAATTCATTATTTATATAATTCGAGAAGTCCTGTTATAATTTTTCTGTGTTTTTTTTCTTTTGAAATCCATATTGTTTGTTGTCTATAATGCAAAATTTTTCTAAGTAATTGTTTAATTTTAAAGAAAAATATTTTTCTAAAATTTTATCAAGTTCAGGCAAGATACTAATAGGTCGATAGTTTACTATTTCCGAGTGTTTTCCTCCTTTGTATATGCTCTAACAATAGCACATTTAAGGTAATCAGGAATTTTCCCTTGTATAATAAGTCTATTTAGTTAATTTTATAAGTGTGTTAAAACAGGTCCTAAAATATCTATATGTCTTTTTATGTCGTACATTCTTATGTTGTCCATTCCCATAGATTTCAAATTTTTCATTTTTTTAACAATATTTTTATTCTCTGTGATAGTTGCCTCGGGTAAATACATGCTTCGAGGTAATTCTACTGGATCAGCATTGGATGCTTTAAAGTCACATCTTTGCAACATTTGGTTTATACTATCTGAGAAGTAATTCACATATTGTTTTGTTACACTCTCCACTGTCTGATCCTTTAAAACATATTGCGAGATAACTTCATCGCAATTACTTTTTGTTTTTCTTCCCAATATTTTATTTATTTCATCCCACGTTTTCTTAGAATCATTAAAATTACTTTTGAATTTATCTTTAAAATAAACAAGTTTTACGTTTGGTAATTATTTTGTTGAAATTATTTCGCAAAATTTTGTAATCATTTTCAATATTTCATTTTTTAAATTTTTTATTGTTGATACATTATTTTACAATATTACATATTCTAATTCAGTAATTTTGGCCTCACTGGGTTGTTTACCCTTGCTGAGGCCCCCATTTTATAATATAAGAATTTATAAATTTAAAAAAAAAAACAACAACATTAAAATAAAGATAACTTTAATAAAAATAATGATTTAAAATTAAAATATAATTATCACACTTAAAGAAAAATATTAAAAGAGAATGGAAATCGGCATTTATAATGATTTATGTGTTTGTGCGTGTTGCGTGTTTTATATATTTTTTTGTGTTGCGTGTATATGTTTTATTCTTTTATGTTATTGAATTTTGGTAATATTTTCTTTTTTGTTCTTTAATCCATTTTTTTATTTATTTTGTGTTTGAATTTATTTTTATTTTCCTCAATTTTTGTTTCAAGTGGAAGACTGTTGAATGCTTTAATAGCGTGGTATTTATGGTGTCTTTGTCCAAAGGTAGTGTTTACCGTCGGAGTTTTTATGTTTTCTTTGTACGCTTGTCTGACCGGTCTATTAGTGATATTTTGTGTTTGTTGGGGTTTGTTTTTTTGGTCGAAAATGTAGTTTAGTAGTGTTTTAACATATAATTGGCGTATATCAAGTACGTCACAGCTTTTAAATATTTGGTCTGTGTCGGTTAGTTTATGTTTTTTGAGTATAACCTTTAATATGGTTTTCTGTGCGATTTCTATTTGAGCGATAGCTGCGTTTGTTGCTCCTCCCCAAGCAATTATTCCATATTCTATTATTGATTGGCACAGTGCAAAATATATTGTTTTCAATTGTTTTATTTTATATATGTTTCTTATATTTAGGAAAATGTGTATTATTCTGAGGAGTCTATTTGTGATTTGTTTGATGTGATGTGTCCATCTAAGATTATGGTCAATTACGATTCCTAGATACTTTATTTGTTCTGTTTTTTCTAGAGGGGGGCAATCGCAGATGTTGGTGTTTATGCATTCGTGTATTTTTATGGTGTTTGTATTGTTTTTTGGCTGTCCTGTGTTAGTTATGCTGTAGGTTGTGAATTTTGTTTTCGATATGTTTAGTGTAAGTGTATTTGATTCCAACCATTTTTTCACTTGCGTGATTCCTAGATTGTAGTAACCTCATATGAGAATATTCTTGCAACCAATTATTTGAATGCATAGACGATGTCACGAGGGAAACAATAAATTGTTAATGGGCGAGTAACACGTTCATGTATAGATCATATATATACGTTAGATACACTAACAGGCTTAAGCAAATGGAATCATTATCAGCGTGTGTATGCGAGATTTCCATAGAAGATCATTATGTGACAGCCGTTAGTATTAAATATGATACTACAAAAGAATTTTTAGATAACAAGAAGAAAATAACTGTACTGTCCCGAAAACGTATTGATAGTCAGATACATGAAATAAATTGGAATTGTATACTTAATGAGGAAGCCAGTACTATTGTGTATCAACAAATTAAAAATATATTTTTTAATCTATATGCCAAATGTACGGTATCGTATTTTGAAAAACCAAAAAAAGACCTCATGCGCTAAAAAAATGGATGACATCTAATATTTTGGAGAAAATTGAAAAAAGAGATTTATTGTTTCGACGGTGGTTTTACGGGGTGGTTTGATATCACAAAAGGTGTTAAACAAGGCTGCGTAATGTCACCGTGGTTATTCAATCTATACATGGATAATTGTATGCAAGAATTGAAAGATGTGGGAGTGGGCGCGAATTTGAGTAATCTGAAAGTATGTTGCCTGTTGTACGCTGATGATGCGGTGCTGATTGCTAATAGTATAGATGATCTGCAGTCTCTCGTGTCTAGGATGAACGAAGTATGCGTGAAAAATGAGTTAATGATGAATGTAAGTAAGTCTAAAGTAATGGTGTTTGAAAGAGAAAGTACGAAAACAGTGTGTAATATAGCTGTGAATGAGGAATACTTGGAGCAGGTGGATGAATTTGTGTATTTAGGAAGCATGTTTACGAGTGATGGGAAGGCTGACAGAGATATTGAAAGAAGAGTAAATGCAGGTAACTCCATTAATGGAGGACTGAACGCAGTTGGCGCTAACAAAAAATTGTCCAAAGAAGCGAAGTTAGCAGTCCACAATGGAGTGCTGGTACCTACCCTGATGTATGGAAGTGAGGCATGGAACTGGCAAAGAAAGGATGAAAGTAGATTGAATGCTGTTGAAATGAGATCCCTGAGGCGTATGTGTGGTAAAACCATGTATGATCGTGTGAGGAATGTGGATATCCGCAAAGAGTGCAAGGCTGATGTAAGCGTAATGAGTAAGATCAAGAAAGGGACGCTTAGATGGTTTGGGCATGTAGAGCGAATGAGCGAAGAAAGGAGTGTAAGGAGAATATACGATGCAATTGTGAATGGTAGCAGAAGTCGGGGGCGCCCGAGGAAGACATGGCACGACCAAGTGAATCAGATACTTGAGTCGGGCCATGTCAAGAGTCAGAACAATAGAAGAGTATGTATGAGACGATGTATGAATGTGAATGAGGCAAGGAGTGTGTGCCAAGACCGAGTTGTTTGGCGGTCCGTCCTCTCTGCCTACCCCTGCGGGGAAACGGCGTGATGGTTAGTTAGTTAGTTAGTTAGTTAGTTAGTTAGGTTACTACAAGATTTTGAGAATTCATCAAGTTTAGATTGATGTCCCCAAAATACAAAACATTTTCTCGTGGGCCTATTAAATCCGTCAGAATAGATTTCCCTAATGAACGATTGTTTGCTAAGATTCGGCGGTCGATATATTGCTAATATACTCAGTAAATATATCAATAGTGCCTCTTTACTTGTTGCCCAGATCATGCCTCCTATTGGTCAGTGAATGTGTCTGATAGTTGGTTGTGTATGCATTACAGAATAATGTTATATTTTGACTTGTATTGCTAGTCGGTACATGGAATTTAAACGTTGCAACGACTGTCAAATAAGTTGTTAATGACTCGGTGTAACGCGACAAGGTCAGACAGTGTTAGTAGATGCAATCAATAGAAATTCTAAACTTAAAATTTACGTACCTAAGAAATTTGTGCTGATCTTCTTCTATATTGTCAGAGTGAACTTTATATATACAGGAGACCAAATGGGTAAATTATATTCCACTTGACTTATGACTAATGAAATATAGAGTGTTGTAAAACTATCTAAGGACTTAAAATCAGTTAAGGTTCTGCTTGATATTGCTTTTATCGTTTAAATCCTCAGATATAATGCGTCAGCCACTGTGTTGTGAGCCAAATGGAATTCAAATTGGATAAATATAAATATTATTATAAGCAAACAAATGGCGAGGTTACCAAATGTATATTATTCCCGTTCTTTCAAAGTAACCAACAATCCAATTTGTTTGAGAAAAATTTATTCAGCCTCATTCAAACATTTCCCCTTTTTAATGAAATCATTGAATTCATACTGCTGAGCCGACGCAATAATTAAAGTCAAATAAAAGTAAAATATGTATTTTTTTCTTTTATCCGTTCAAGAAGCGATAAAAAATTATATAGATGTGTCTTTTTGAAAGCTACGGAGCCGTTTATTGGACGACTACTTTTCAAAATACGTTTATTTGAATTTTGATTCTGATTCTTGAATTAATGAATAAATAAATATAATGATTGACGTAGAATCTTGGATGTGGAAATTAACCCACTTTCCGATATCCGATCGAGCTGAATCTCAGCAGATAGAATCTTTGCCGATGACGATGTATACTATTTCCCACATTCAATACTTAGATCTATATATTTCGCACTCTGTCAATCGATTGTTACATATGGCACACTGTCTTAGGGAAGCGCTACAAACACTGCAATCGAACCAATACAAAAAATTCAAAAGGCAATAATTAAAATCATTTTGCAAAAACCATTCTACACAAATTCAAGCGAAATTTTCAAAACATTAGACGTCATGTCAATAAGATAACTTTATGCCAAATCTGCACTACTAAATTTCCTCCAATAGAAACTACACATTCCAATGCCACCTCAAACAACAATAAAAACAAGGTCGACAACAAAAAATACCCTGAAAATACCGATAACATTCACCACACACCGACAAAGACACTTCCAGTATTACGCTACAAAACTTTTTAATTGTATGCCCACCACTCTGAAACTACGACTAATGGGAAATACATACACAAACATTCACAAAAAACTGATCACGGCCTGGATCAAAAAACAAGATATCCATTTTATACAAATCATTATAACACCAAACCAAACATAATCATGGATGAATGTGTATATATGTATGTATACATGTGTTTACTTATATGTGTGTATGCATGCATATACGTGTATTTATGTATGTATACATGGGTGTATGTATATATGTGCATATAAATAAATATTATTTTCCTTTTTCTTTAAATAACAATGTACAATAAAAATTTAAAAAAAATAATAAAAAATAATTTAAAATCCCAACTTACACTTATATAAGAAAATTTAACCAATACACATAAATACATGTACCATTTAATCATAACCACGTAAACACCTCAGCACAGGTTCTCCCAGTGAGGTGTTCACGAAACATATAACATTACCCACCACAGTGTCACCTACTCAAACCTACCTCACACCCAACATAAAACACCATATTAACAACAGTTCTTAATTTATGTATTATATACAAATGTAAATATTTGGTAGACACTGTAATGTATGTATAGAAATAAATAAATTTAAAAAAAATGTAACTCACAAAAAATGGAATTATGGAACTCACAATACATACGCACCTACACGCACTTCTTCGAAATTGGTTGACATTATAAGAAATTACAGCAATTAACATACTAACAAAAAACAAGTCACATTTCACTTCCATCCTCTTCTTGCAACCCAAACTAGCCATGCATAATTTTTCTTTTTTATATTATAGTAATGTATAGAGTCTATGTCCGCAAACTGTAAAATTCACCCGCCATAACACAGGGTCATCCCTAACATGGAGGGTGAAATATCACAAAAAACCACATGTACTCTCTAAATCATGTATCAACAAAATAAAATAAATAAAATGTTTTATCGAAACATAAATATTTTGCCTATGCAGGCCTTACTACGGGAAAAAAAATATTGATTCAGCATATATCTGGCTATGAATATAAAAATAAAATGGAACATGAACACAACACTAGGTTCACAAATAATGAATGCTGCTTAATCCAAAATATTGCTATAAATACGGACAGCAAACTCTATAATATTACTGACTAATTAACTAACCATTACGCAGTTTCCCCGCAGGGGTACGCAGAGAGGACGGACCGCCAAACAACTCGGTCTCGGCACACACTTCTTGCCTCATTCACATTCATACATCGTCTCATACATAATCTTCTATTATTCTGACTCTTAACATGGCCCGACTCAAGTATCTGATTCACTTGATCGTGCCATGTCTTTATCGGGCGTCCTCGACTTCTGCTATCATTCGTATTTGCATCTATCCCTAAAATATAACGTGACCAAAACGTTTAACAAGTTACCAAGCAACATAAAAAATTGTAAATTTCCAAATAGATTCAGATATATGCTGAAAACATGGCTCATAATTAAAAATAATTTATGATTATTATTTGTTATTTATGAGCATTTAGATTTAGTGTTATTTTATACTGTGCGCCAATAATAATCTGAATATCTTATAAGTATCAACAACATTATATATATATATTTATAATTAGTTATAATATTATGTATACATGTTAACAGTGTAATTGAACATGTACATCCTGTTGAAAAACTGCTGAATTGTGGTTTAACGGGAAGAAACTTTAAAAAACAGTAAAGATTAAAAAATCCAATTAGGATTTGGCTTAAGTGATAGCGCGGTTAACTCATTTTAGTCTGTCCCTAGAGAGAAAGGTTCAATCATCAGTCAAACAAAAAAAAATATCTTTGTATATTTTTAAATAAAAAAATATAGTCTTTTACTGGTAGGTTAAATGCTGGACAGAATGACAAGAAAAGATAAACAACCCACGTCTGCATATTGGTGACAGCATTCTTCTATCTGGAAAGATGAAAAAATAAATCTATTTATGCATTTCATAAAATAAATTTTATACCGTTAAAAAAATCCAGACAGAAAAAAATGACCAAATTTCATGACGCCAAGAAAATTTAAGTTTAAATAGAAAGCTGATATGTTCTTAACTTTTTTCGTAGTTCTGTATAACACCATTTTATTTATTTTTCTGAAAGTATAACCATTTTTTTGACATTTTAAAATAGATGTATTACATATAGCAATATATCTTTATTTTTTACCGGTCGATTTTTTACTTATTGCTTTACTTAACAATTCAAGTCTCACAATATTTTCCAATATGTATTTGACATAGTTTTAAAAAAGTAGAACAGTTGAATATATTGTTATAAGTATTTGGCAATATTAATTTATATATCCTATTCATTGCACACAAGTACATGAATTATTTTTTTGTAATGATAAACTAGTGTTTAAAAGACAAAGTTTTCTATGCATAGCACAAAGGATAACAAATTATTTTAAGCAATATTTAGTCGCCTGAAATATCTACACAATTTGAAAATAAAATAAAGTTGGTTGTTTACTGGTAAAAAAATATAATAAGCAGTACTAGTACATATTGAATTATTTGGCGTTTTGGGAATAAGCCGATATAGCTCAGTGGTCCAGAGCACCTGACCGGACATCAGAAGGTGCGGGTTCAATTCCCTTCGGTGGCATTTATTTTTACTTGGTAGATATTTTCAATTTTTTATTGATATTTCAGGCGACTTGTTATTATTGCTTATAACAAGTGCATGAATGTTGGCTGGACATTTCGTCGATTAAATTCTCAAACTCGACGAGTTTCCTACCCACAGCGTTATCGGCCACCTCCATGTTAAGTAATTATAACACAACTTCCCTTTTACCCATCCTATTCTCCATCGTTTCCTTCCGCCTCATAACTTCCCAATTATTGCGGGTCCCATTTGTCCCACAACTTCCGGCAGTGGTATGCTTGTTTTGTGTCATTTAAAATAAATATATTCCCATATAAACATAATTTATTTTGTAGAACGTCAGAATTCGAACACCCTCACAGAAACAAGAAAATTTAACCGATGTTTGTCAATAATGGAATTCTTTTTAATCAAAACGGTGATTTTTTTCCTTAAATCGAGAGAAATACACTAGTAAAAATATGCATATTTAGGAGTGTCTTATATCACCACAAACATAGGCAATATGCATAAAAATTGCTTGGCAAGCGGAGTCACACAAATAATTTAAGCTATAAAATAATATAGTGTTCTTACAGGCGTTCACAATGTTCTAATGAAAAAAAAATATTTAGTGGTTTTATGTTTTTTTATTAATTTTAATTATCAGTTGGATAGCCCTGATATATTAACGTTACTTCACTTTTATGTTCCTAGCATAGATCGAGGTTCCCTAGTATGTATTATTGTTACAATCAACAAGGTTTCAGACTAAAATTCTGTTATAAATAGATTACACACCACTGGTAAATCTTATGCAATGTTAGTTGATGTTTTTTAATATACCTTTATCGAAATATACATCTGTACTAATTGAACATTTTAGCTGTGCATTAATCAATAACACGTTTTATGTTTAGACTGTCGATAACTTTCATGTATATAAAATTTTGATTTTGCATCATCCTTTGTATATTAAATTGATATTAATACTGTTTATGTTCCTTAAAATAAATAAATAAATGTCCTTTCTGCCGTTAATTCTAAATACATAAATAAGTAATTGACACTTATATTTACACAAATAATATTTTTTGTAACTGGTTATGTAAACCGATTCGTAGGAAAGATTAATCGAAAATAGTGATTTCACTGATAGCATTGCCTTAGAGAAGAATTCTGTTTTCGGTGACAGTTGATTAATTTGTGTTATTTTACAAATAATTCATGTAATATAATACCTATATAGTATACTTGCGTCAAGTTCCAGAGTAGAAGATTCTCTCAGTTTTAGGTTTTAGCCGTCTTTGGTGACCATATCTGAATCGCCAAGTACTTTCCAACTCTTCTCCTTCCCATCTCCTTCCCTTCCCTACTGCTTTCACCTCACAACATATCCAAATTGGTGATGTCATAATCTCTAGACGGTTGGAAGTAGTTGGGACTCTTGTACGATTTCACATCACAAAAATGTGAGATCATTCAGTTGGTTGCAACGCCGTACCTAACATGAGTTATGAATTGACTTATAAAAATATCAATTTAACTAAGTAACCCTCACTAAGTAAAAGTATGATACAGTTAAAAGTGACCGAGGGGGATAGGGTCCCATTAGCTCAGTTGGTATAGCGGTGTCCCGGAAAGACAAGGGTCCTGGGTTCGAGTCCTAGATGTGACCGTATCCTTTTCTGATTTTTCTGTTTCAGATTTTCGTTTAGAAATCGCTAATATTGTCTTCAATAATTAAATATTACAATTTGAGGTTTTACTCTATAAATTTATTCCGAAAAAAAAATTAATTCACACTAATTAAAATAAAACTGAAATTAAGTCACCGGATTATCTCTTCATTGAGTAGAAACTCGTAAAAGAATTTAAAATTTCTAAATCTGATTGTCATTAAATATAATACCACGAATTTCAGCCTACCATCAATAAATTCTTTCCAATGATCTCTCCAATCAGAAAAATTCAAAACTGCCATTAATCAAAAATCCGGCAAGTAATAATCCGATATGCTATAATTATTACGGCCTAGCTATTTGCATTCTGATCGGATTTCTTTCAGTCTCCGGTATTCGTCTTGAATTACACTGCGAGATTCAAAGTGCGCGAACATCTCCCGGGATCAATTTAATTACATTCCTTCACAAAAATAAATTTTCTGCTGTGAAGCTCACTGAATTTTCGGAATAAAAAATAATTTATATCGAAATATATGTAGCTGATATGAGTTCAGTTCCAAAGATTATTCTGATGAAGAACAGGAAGGCATTTTTTTATTAGAAATGCTAGATTTGCTAGTATTTCGAATATCTTAACCGTTTGAGTGCCAAAAAATTCATACAGTTGCTTGTAAAATGCCACCAAAAAATATTTTTTTTTATGAAACTATATATGTTTTTAAAACCCCATAAATTCTTTGAATTTTCAAGGATTTCGATGATTTTTTCGGTGTTTTATTAAAGAATATTGGTCTAGAATCACGCGGAGGAGGATCCCAAAGTCCAGGCATTTCGAAAAAATGAGAATTTTACGTACAGACGTACGCGCGAATCAGAAAACGACTGACGCAATCGACGGAAATCGACGATCGGCAATCTTCGCTAAAACACGAATCAACGAAAATCGACGATTGGCACCCAAACGGTTAATGGCCAGCAAATACACGCTAACATTGATTAAAATTAGATAATCAAATATAATATATATTCAACAATTAGCGGAAAATGTTGGTTGTGTTGTGATAGAGGACTTAGCTTCACAAAAACGAGGAATTGAACTCACAACATCTTGGTGGGACCCAAACGCAATGCCAACTAAGCCACTGACCAATAATTTGAGATTTTCACGTCCAAAAAAATTATCGTAAAATTAATTTTCGGGGTTATTATCCCGTGTTGCACCACCTCTTTTTTATCGAAAGTTTTGGACTACGTAATGTGTTCATTTTCAGGGCTGATGTGTAGATTGTGGTGAAGTATGCGTTTATGTATGTTGAAGTTATACCGTATTACAGTATAATAAATAGTAATTTTTTTTTTGTATTAGGCAATTCACCCTAAAAAGAGTGCTATGTGCCGTTAAAGTTAGGGGAGATGTTTATAATTTTATGTGAAATCTATACGGGAATAGGAAATCTCAAATATTGAAGTCATTCAAGTCTATGAACTTGTATAGAACTGAGAAAATGGGAGAATTGTCGAGAGAAAGTAAATAAGGAATACTAAGGGGAGATTGGTGAAATTAATGTGGTTTACGGCAATATGTTTTTGTGTAAGCGTCAGATATATAGATTAGAATTATTATGCTTAGTCCCAACACGACGTACTAATCCAAAGTTGTTCCAGGCTGCAGTCTGCACTGTCTGCAGGGTGAAGATTCCCCTTATGATAGTCAGCCTCCAAAATAAGAGAACCTCTGATGATGCAGATGTATGAGCAGTTTGCAACAAAGTAATCAAATAAGTAAATTTGTTAAAATCGACCAATACTCTCGATAGCTTTCGAGAGCACAATGTCATGATCTATATACAGGATGCAGCAAAACATACAGAGAAATTTTGAAGGGCCGGTAAAGGTCGCGTTTAGTGTGGGAAGTAACCTGGGAGGGGTCTCATTGTGTCGGGAGGGTCGTGCCGTTTTCAGTCGTTACCATGGTTTGGTCCGGACAACACCGAGGCTTCGCCGTCCGCACGTTTTTTTGAAAATGGTTGTTCTTTCGTCGCAGCCTAGCGACTGCAATTTGCGACTTTCTGTGGAACTATTTGAAAGAAATTTTTTTTTAACATTGCCCTCACTTCTTAGACGAACTCAAGGATCGAATTCGGGATGCAATCGCCGCTATATCCGTTTAGATGTGCCAAAATGTGGACAAAAACTAATAACTAATCAAAAATCGCCTACATCAATGCATCGCTGCTGGGGGCCATTATCTTGTTGATGTCATCTTCAAGACTTAATGCATAAAATTAATGATATACCAAATAAAATAAAATTCCCATTTCTGTAAGTTGAGACGTTTTTTCAATAGCCCTTTAAAACTGCACTGTCTGTTTTGCCGCAACTTGTATATCGGCATATGTACGATGTCATCTCGACTTTGCATCTGAAATTTAGAATTCTCAATACCAAATTTATTTTAATCAAGTTAAAATTCAAATATTTTTTTTGAAACACTTGCGCGTCGCTTAAAAAATCAAATTAGCCTTGCAATGTACTTAAATCAAAACTATTATTTTTTCATGTTTACTTGTACAGGGTTTTCCAATAAGACGTGTTATTTTGAATAGCCCGCTATTTCGGTAGATGTTACTTTTAAAGCTTTAATTTTTTGACGTTTGACAAGTAGAAACTATGTCATTAATAAAAATGGAACGATACACGCTTCAACAATACATTGAAATTATTAAAATTCACTTGAGTGAATCAAATGCAAATCATCTTGAGTGATGAGGCCCATTTCCACCTCGGTGGCTTCGTCAACAAGCAAAATTGTCGCATCTGGGGCTCGAAAAACCCAAGAATTATTGTTGAAAAACTTTTCTATCCTCAAAGTGTGACTGTTTGGTGCGGTTTATGGCCCGGCGGAGAAATTGGACCTTACTCTTTCGAAAATGAGGCTGGAGCAACAGTTACGGTGAATAGATTGCGCTATCAAGAGATGATTAATGATTTTTTATGGCCGGAATTGGATGGTATTGATCTGGAAAATGTTTAATTTCAACAAAACGGCGCTACGTGCCACATAAGCAACGAAACCATTGATATTTTACGATTCAATATCAAAATAATACTTCTTATTGGAAAATCCTGTAGTATGTGTATGAATAAATTTTAATATTTAGTTGCTTTCAATAAGAACGAAGCATTTATATAGCGCAGTTTAGTGTTATTTCACTTCAAGTGCTCTGTTAACTTAAAAACGGTCATCTAATATGAGTGGTCATTTTCTTAAAATTATTCCTAATGGAACTTAAATGGTTTATTTTATACTCACAATTAAATGTAAAATGAATTATATACTATAATTGTATGTCTCCCGAATGGTGCTTGTTCACAAAAGCAAAAAGGTATTACCTTAAATCCGAAATACGAGTGCCTATAACAAAATAATAATTTTCCCAATTATATGCATACCTAATACATTTTAATAAAATATTAGATAAGAAGATAAATAAAATCAGGTACGAGCGAAATAGAACCAAAAAAGACGTGGAAGGAAAATAATTAATTAAAATGAAAATATAAATGGAGACAAAAGCGTTCAACTTTCTGCCTTTGAAAATTGATCTTTTAAGGAAACTTACGTATTATTATAGTCATATATTATCAAACGACCCTATCACGAGGCTTGTTTGATATAAATCAAATGTTAAATCTAATGGCCGTTTGATGTAATCTCCCTTACAAGGGTTGTTTGTTCCGCAGTTCCGCTGCATGTACCCAGAGATTGGGGATGAGAAATGGTAATGGTAGAATTTTTAGAATTTTTTTTTAATTTAAGCCTAGCAATGTCAAAATAATATTGTAATGATATTCGAGCATATACCCAAATAAGTTTTAGATAACTTATTTTAATAACTATTTTATTATTAAGGGATTATCTATTTTTTTACATTAGCTCCATACAGGAGGCCCAGAGGTAAATAATTTCCCTGATGGCCTATAACGTCATCTTTAGGGATGCTGTGTGGAGTTGTGTTTAGAAAAGGAATGGGAGGAAGTTCTGGGAAGCTAAAAGGTATGAGGGCTGGGAAGGAATCTGGGAATCAATATGTCCAGGGGTAACAAATGTATAAATCTGCGGTGCAAGACGATGTACTGAGAGTCCCGCTAGAGAAGTCAAAAGGTCTTCTTTATGGTAGGTCGTCTCTCCCGATCCGGCCTACCGCGCAGTTGGTGGCTAGATGCATCTGTAGCCAAGACCCGGACAAACCTCACCCCAAGAATCAGGGCAGCCCTGCTAAGTCACCAAACATAGCGAACCACTAAGAGTGACCTATGGCAGAGGTGTTGGTCATCCAATAAATGGTTCTCGGGGTGGCGGTACCCGCACCCGCCTCCCAAATTAAATCTTTGCAGCGACTGCCAGTCAAGAGCCTTATCAAATATTTAATTAAAATTACAAATTTTTAGTATGATAATCAGAAACATAAAATTTAAATCTTTCACAGTATTTCATTCCTGGTCCAAATTTTGAACCACAATATCCCAGCTTCATACACGAACTGACTTTAATAATGTGTCGAAGTACGATACAATGGTGACCCGATCGTCGATCAGTTGATACCCCGGACAGTTGACCTCCAAACAGTTGATTCACCGGACAGTTCATCCCTCTTATAGTTGATACCTTGGACAGTTGATCCCTGAACAATTATTTCTTCTATGTGTCCTCATTGGTAAATTAAGTACCCAGAGAGGATATCCAGCCGTACAACAGAAGTCGGTAAACTTATATCCGCCAATCTGGAAATCTTATTACAAACAAAAATGCCGTGTCCCCGATGGTGTATGCAGCGACGATGTTCGTTTGATAACAAAATACGACAAAATTATATAAAATATGTAGTAGGTTTAATTATTTATACGCCTAAAAGGCTTTTGAATAAAAGTGATACGTGATGCAGTGTACAAAAGAGAATATCTACATAATATAGGAAATAATAACAGTATGTAGAAGTAATCCATTGTAAGTATAAAATAGTTGAGTAAATAATGAAAAATAATAAATAAATAAAACTGAACATAATACAATAATGGTAAAATGTAACAGTAACGTTAAATAAATAAAGAAACAATAGTAATAACATATATTATAAGGTAAATAACAAAAAACTGCATGTAACTTTAATTTGTAGGATTCAACACAGTACTGGTATAGATAACGCTTGATTTTATAAATAGTGTCATTCAATATATCAATAGTACCCCTAAACTTGTTGCCCAGATCATGCATCCCATTGGTTAGTGAGTGTGTCTGGTAGTTGGCTGTGTATGTATGGTTTTTATAGAAAAATGTTATATTTTGTTTTGTGTTTCTAGTCTGTGCGTGGAATTTTATAGTGGCAACGATGGCAGGGCTATTAATTAAGCTATTAATGACTCTGTAACCAGGTCTGACATAATTTATCCTTAAGAAAAGTAAAAATGTATTTATTCGATTCTCTGTGTTCAGGCTATGGGTAAAGATATTGTAAATGTGTTAAATAACTTTCACTTTACCATCAAAGGAGAAAGCAAAATCACCCGAAGAAAAACGAATGGAAAAGTAGGAATTTGTTTAGGAATAAAAAATTAATATCGCGTATTCGATATGAAAAAATGCAATACGATTTCGTACTGTCTGATTTCATCCGGAGTTGAAAAAGGCATCGGAATATTGGTATTTTTATTAAATTTCAAGCAATGGAATTCACAGGCAGAGTCTAGAGAAGGGTGGTCACATTGACAAGAAATTGCATTCACAAAATATTTTCAGAACCATGAAATCATAAAGGGAAAGAGGTATTAACATTTTTTATCGATGTTGTTGAACCTGTATTGGATGTGAAAAACATTTTGTAATTTTCTCTTTCATACATATATGTCAAAATGTATAAAAGAGAAATTCGTGTATGAAAGAGATAGCATAATTATGTCAACGCATAAATAGGAAAGTCTTTTTTATGTGAAACCATACAAGAGTCCCAACTGCTTCCATTGAGACTATAGCATACCCAATTGGGGTATGTTGTAAGACTAGATGTAGTGGGTAGGGGAAGGAGATGGGGAAAAGGAAGGTGTCCTTACTGTTTATATTTGGTCACCAAACATGGTCAAATCCATTACGAGCATCGTTTAAATTAGAAACGTTTTAAAAGTTTCGTGAGTAACTTAAAAACTTAGTGAGTAAAACCTCGAATTGTAATATTTATTTATTGAAGACAATAATGGCGATTCCTAAACGAAAGTCTGAAACAGAAAAATCAGAAAAAGATATGATCACACCTAAGTACTCGAACCCAGGACCCTGGCCTTCCAAAAAATACATATTCGTCTTAGACTTGCAGAAAAGTCAATAGATGTCGCACATTAAAATAAAAATAAGATATGTTTATATAAAGGCACTGTCTAGATTGCATTTAGTTCATGAAAATTAAAAATGAAGGCAATTTCAGCAGTTTTTATTCCAAATGTGATACAGTTAAATATGACCGAAGGAGATAGGGTCCCATTAGCTCAGTTGGTAGAGCGGTGCCCCGCAAGGCAAGGGTCCTGGGTTCAAGTCCTATATCTGACCGTATCTTTTTATGATTTTTCTGTTTCACTCTTTCGTTTAGGAATCGCTAATATTGTCTTCAATAATTAAATATTACAATTAGAGGTTTTACTCACTAAGTTATTCCAAAAAATAAATAAACAATATTTGTAAAAGACTGAGCGATTGTGGGTAGATTGTATAAACTGTTTTGTTCCTGTGAATATTTGAAAAATCATTTATCTCTCACTCGTAGAATCAACTCTACGAAATGGAATAATCACTTTGTGACATTCTTGCAAAACTAATTTTAATTACCTATATCAGATAAAAAAATTCTTTGGTTAAATTACTAGTTTTAAAAATATTTTTCACAGAGACTCTACATTTCATTGTTGTATCGAAACTTAAATATCCTTACTATGAGACAAAATATTGAGTCAGAATATATCTGATTCTGAATATAAAAATAAAATGGAACATGAACACAACACTAGGTTCACAAAGAATGAAAGCATGTTTGTTTATAATTAGTAATAATATTATAAATACATATTTACATTGTAATTGAACATGTGCATCCTGTTGACAAACTGCTTAATTGTAGTTTAACGGGATAATACTTGAAAGAACAACAAAAATAAAAACAAATTCTGAATATCTTCTACTCTGGAATGCGCCGCAATTATATTTATATTTTTTTAATTAGTAACTTGTGAAATAACAAAACCCGCTACCTCCAGCTTGATAGTCGAGAGCCTTACCCCTCAACCACGAAAGCCGTCTGCTTTTGTATTGTGTCTTTTTACCAGATACCTCCCTTCAAATAAAATGTACAGTTATTGCCACAGTAAACAGATCATCCATAATTGACCGGTCGGTGGCTAAGTTGAGTTAGTTTTGGCTGCGTTTGGGTCCACCCAGGCGTAGTGTGTCCTTCATCACAATACAAGCAACATTTTCCGCTTAATTTGGTGGTAGTAGTAGATTTTAAAATATTGTCATGTTATTCATAACCCAGAAATGTTTGTCTTTCTTTAAAAAAAGTTATATAAGAAGGTAATACTAACTGGAACCATACAACCATAAATTTCAAGCTTAAAATATTATCGAAGACGACTTGGTACTTTTCCAATGGCCTCCGTGGTCGAGGGCTGAGGCTCTCGACTAGCAAACGTGTTATTTCACAATATATATAAAATAATATATACTATATTTGCTGGACCTTCCAGAGAGATACGATGATCATAAATTAAACAAAATGATAACAAGAGCATACTTTATTTCATTCATATCGACACAGACCAAATATTTCAATTTGTTATACCAATTATTTCCATAGGTTTCCATTAGAGAAAAAGAAAAATTATTTAAACTTACAAAAAAATTCCCACTAAATAATTCAATTATTTTACACTTTAAAAAATACAGAAATAAACTAACGGCACTAATTAAAATGACCAAAGAAGAATTCTACAAACAAAAGATGTTAAATTCAAGTAACAGTGGTAAAAAAATTTGGAAAACAATAAATGAAATAATTGATAAAAAAAGAAAGACAAGTGACATTTTAAAGCTGCACATTAACAATAATATGATGCAAGTTTCTGATAACCCAAAACTATGTGCGAACGCTTTAAATAATTTTTTTTCAAATGTCGGAAAAAATCTCGCAAACGAAATTACTAACAACATAGATAATACCACCACATCAGGAATTCCAGTAGCTTCATTAAATAAAACGGTAAAAACATTCGAAACGATAACCGAACAAGAAACTGTTGTTATAATACAAAACCTAAAAACTGAGTCCGCACCAGGTTTTGATGGGATAACCGTTGAAATTCTGAAAAAAAATCTTAACTTTTTGAAAAAACCTATTACACATATCATAAATAATAGTCTTAAAAAAGGAATCTTTCCATCTATTTACAAAAAAACTATTATTTCACCGATTTTTAAATCAGTTGATACTAAAGAAATTAATAACTACCGACCTATATCAGTATTATCAAATATCTCAAAAAATTTTGAAAAGGTAGCAAAAAAGCAACTGCTAAAATTTATTGAAACTAATAATATATTGAGTGACCAACAATTTGGATTTCGCGAAAAAATAAGCACACAGGACGCAATTATAGATTTAACAACAAAAATACATCAAGCACTAGACAAAGGCAAAAAATCTCTTGCAATATTCATAGACCTAAAGAAAGCCTTCGACAGCATAAGTCACAAAAAATTACTCTACAAGCTTAACAAAATAGGAATTATAGATAATGCCAAAATGTGGATAGAAAGTTTCCTGAACTCTAGAAGTCAATATGTAAAAATAAATAACACTCTCAGTGAACCGAACACAAGTGACTTTGGAATACCACAAGGCACCATATTGGGCCCTCTTCTATTCATATTATATGTTAATAATATCTTTAAATTACCATTAACAGGAAAACTCATTTCATATGCAGATGATACTGCAATTATATTTCAAGCGAATTCATTGAATGAACTTGAAATAATTGCTAACAATGATATCAATACGTTAAAAGAATGGTTTGATAAAAACTTATTAACATTAAATATTGAAAAAACATATTATATAATTTTTAGTATAAACAAAATAAACCCTTTTATTAAATTAAATATTAAAATACATTCAAAAAAATGCATATCAAAAAAATCTACTTGCCAAAATAATGACTGTTTATCCATAGGAAATAAAAATGAAATTAAATATTTAGGTGTAATAATAGATAGTCAACTTAAGTGGAAAACTCACATAAACAATATCATAAATAGATTAAGAAAACTCATTTACATATTTATTAGTCTAAGAAATATACTTAACTTAAAAATTCTTAAAAATATTTACTACGCTCTAGCCCATTCAATAATACAGTATGGTATCGTTGCGTGGGGGGGAGCTTACAAATCATCACTTTTACCGCTGGAAATCACTCAAAGGCTGTTAATAAAAATTTTAATAAAAAAACCATCAGACTACCCAACCTTACAACTTTTCCAAGATTTTCAAGTCCCATCACTAAAAAATACATATACGAAAAATACGCTACTTCAAATCCACAAAGATCTGTATAAGAAGTCACACCATGCCATGGTTCGTGTCGAGAGCAATAGGCAAAATACAATGGGTCGCTTATGGACTCCATTAATGCATACCAGTTTTGCACAACACTATTACACGTACACTGGAGTGGTATGGTTTAATAAATTAACGACTGAGTTGAGATTAGAACCGGATTTTAATAAATTTAAAAATAAAATTAACCTCACTACAATAAATAATTTAACGAATTAGAATGACGATGATATCTCACTAAATTATTTTATAAATTATTATATAAAAAAACTAAAATCTCTTCACTTTATATGTTTTTATGATTCTTTTTTTCTTCTATTTACATATGTATGTTAAGTTTTTATTATTTTCCCTTTACACACGAGTTTTAGACTCTTGTAAAGGTAAACATGTTAATTTTTATTGAAATATGTTCTTACTATGTAAATTTAAACATTATACTGTATTTTATAAAATAAATAAAAATAAAAAAAATATTTAAAAAAATTTAAAAGCTGTGACGTACTTGATATACGCCAATTATATGTTAAAACACTACTAAACTACATTTTCGACCGAAAAAACAAACCCCAACAAACACAAAATATCACTAATAGACCGGTCAGAGAAGCGTACAAAGAAAACATAAAAACTTCAACGGTAAACACTACCTTTGGACAAAGACACCATAAATACCACGCTATTAAAGCATTCAACAGTCTTCCACTTGAAACAAAAATTGAGGAAAATAAAAATAAATTCAAACACAAAATAAAAAAAATGGATTAAAGAACAAAAAGACAATATTACCAAAATTCTATAACATAAAAGAATAAAACATATACACGCAACACAAAAAAATATATAAAACACGCAACACGCACAAACACATAAATCATTATAAATGCCGATTTACATTCTTTTTTAATATTTTTCTTTTAGTGTGATAATTATATTTTAATTTTTAATCTTTATTTTTAGTTTAAATTTATCATTATTTTAATGTTGTTTTTCTTTTTTTTTAAATGTATAAATTCTTATACATATTATAAAATGGGGGCCTCAGCACGGGTAAACAACCCAGTGAGGCCAAAATTACTGAATTAGAATATGAAATATTGTAAAATAATGTATCAACAATAAAAAAATAAAATAATAAAAAATTTATGTTTTAAGTAGGTACTGAATCACGTATTTAAAAAGCCATTCCGTTTTTTACATAATTTTCACCTTACAACTTATTTCACTTCTAAACTAAATGCAATACAAAATTTTCAAAGCATTTTTATTTTTATTTTGATATCGTTAAGATGACTGTGATTTAGTAGAAATGCCAGCGTTTATCGGTGAGGTGTTTTCAGGATGCGCCTGTCCACCAGCCGCGTGGTGTGCCAGATCCCCAGAGGCCGGTTTGGGGAGACCTTTTGTCCTCTCTAATAGGTCTATGTTGACCTATCGCTTTGGACTGCAGGGGAATGGAAATATCATTTATACATCATTCCTGGACTCGCTGATCCCTCAATTCCTGCCCATCCATCATACCCTTTTCCTTCCCAGAACGTTCGAACGTCCTTCCTTTTTTCAAAAAGACCCTACATACTGGATCTCCAAAGATGACTTAGGCCGTCAGGGAAATTATTTTCCTGAGGGTCTTGTATACATTAATGTAAAAAAAAAGTAGAGTTCATTGAAATTTTCCATTTTTGATATAATATCACCAATTTCTACTAATTATTACCCCAAAATTAGTCATGGGGAAAACTGGTAAAATAATTCTTGTAGCAGTTCAATTTTGCCCCGCTACCAAGTTCCAAGTTCAAGACCTATCAGTTGTTTATGTGACGCATGCTGTATGGCAACTTCTAGAGAGAGCTCGAGACAGAATTGCGAGAGCACCAACTTCAGTACTATTCGGGCACCCAGCTGAGGACGTCGTGACTACAGGGGAGATACGAGCGAGCACTCCAGTCGACAATCTTACTGACAGCGATGACGTCAGCAGCTTGTAGAATTTTTACTCTGGTCATCGGATTGCACAGTATACTAAATTTAACAACGCTTTATGCGTAGTTTGGCGCCCTTCACACGTCAAGAAAGGTCAGATAATTTTATGTCATCACACCAATGTCACACATCTTTGTAATTTAAATTCCGTCTGTGTACTCAGTACTTCGTACTGGTCGCTCACCCCTGAGATATAACTAATAATGTTTAAATAGAGTTCTCTTGTTCTATAAGTTGTTGGAATAAATGTAATATTGGATATCTTTTCTCTTTTATTCTTACAATCTTAGCAAATTCCAGATCGTTGCATTGGCAGACTCTCGTGGTTAAGCCGTGTAAATTTTACATGGACGGTTATAATCGTACAATGGCGCACAGCGTGCTCTGTACCTATTATATTTTCGTTTCATTCTTTGTATCTGGGTTTGCCCGTCATGTTTTTGCGCTTGTGCTTTGGCTTATGCTGATCAATGTTCGAGGAACTGACCCCACGACTCATTCTATTATTTAATTTGATTTTCTGTCTCGCAAGAGGACACCCAGCATGACTATTTCATAGCTTGAGTGTGAATACCATTTTCCACGGGACGATATTGAGAGTCAGAGAAAACATCATTTTTTTTAATTTTTCCAATATAAAAGTGAGTCATGGAACTGGTAGACAAAGTATATAATAGACTGAATGGTGTAGAAAGGAGATGTATGTGTGGTGAAACCATGTATGATCGTGTGAGAAATGTATAGATTAACAAAGAATGCAAGGCTGATGTAAATTTAATGAGTAAGATTAAAAAACAGACGCTTAAATGTTTTTTGAATAGTAGCAGAAGTCGGGGACACCCGAGGAAGACATGGCACGATCGAGTGAATGAGATCCTTAAGTCGGGCCATGTCAAGAGTCAGAATGTATGAATCTAAATGAGGCATTGAGGCATGAGGAATGTGTGCCACGACCAAGTTGTTTGGCGGTCCATCATCTCTGCATACCCTTGCGGGGAAACGGCGTGATGGTTAGTTAGTATATCTACCAATATTTTTACATTTAAATCGATATCACAGAATGTATTCAAAACAAATTTATAACATATCTTATCTTCAATTTCAACAATATCACATTTCAGTATTTGCGGCAAGGCGAGTTGATTTATTATTTATACATGGAACGTTTAACAATAACATCGACTGTACCGAAATTATGTCGCTAATTAATTTAAACATGGTTTAATTTTAAGATGAACAAGACACGCAGCGCTATTCCACACTCTCAATTACAGAACAAATGTCGCCTCTCATTCCCAATTATCTTGTATAAAATCTTTCATAAACTTTTTTCGGATCACTGCCAAAATTTATAAGAAGCATCATGTAAATGCGCATACATATACACAAACATGCTTAATACGTCACCTTACCATATCCGACATTGTAACTGATGTACTTTTTGTTTCTATAATGTAAAATAATTAATTAAATTATATTAACATAAGCCAATATTTTAAAATAATAATAGTTAATTTCACGAACATATCAAATATTTTAATTCACCGTGCAGTTTTAACTAGACTTATATTTTCAGTTTTTATAGAGATTTTTGACCGAAACCGAGGGATTATTTGTAATTCACTGCAGATTAAATGCATTAAACAGAACTATGTAGAAATGAGATTACCAATGTGAATGCGTGGTAAAACCATATGTGACCCTGTGAAAGATGTGCAGATTCTCAAAGAATGGCCAGAGTGATGTTATTGTAATGAGTATGATTATATTCAAAGGTTCGGTTCCCAGTCGCACTCAAGCATTCTCTTTTCTAAATGATTAATTGATAAAATCACACATAATAATTATCAACATCGTTACGAGAATGTTAGAGAATCTAGTATCGCCCCGGTAAATTTCGCAATGCAAATAGAAATGTTTCTTTAAATTACTCCAACTGTATTTGGTGTCAAGTTCTGAGAGTGAGGATATCGTCTCTCACCTTGCATATGGCCTCAATAACTGAAAACTCCTCTGGAAGGAAGAACAAAGGCTCCTACGGCTAGTTCTCACTCCAAAAAATAGGTAGCAATCAGATGACGTGATAAATGACCTTGTTGGTGAAAATGAAATGACAATGTCACGTCAATGATCCCACTGAAAGACAGCCTTAATGTTTCGTAAACTATGATCCTGATCCTGATCTGATCAACAGGATAAGTTACTGTCATAGTGCCCACTTGATGCATAGGTGGGGCCAAAGATATTAGGTAGAAGAACGAGATATGCTATGTTGGCCGCCGAACCGTAGGCGGAGTACTACCTAATTAGGGTACTTTGAATACTATCGGGACGTGTACGCACAGAAATCTGTTATATGTATTAGTGCGGATACCTTAGCGTAAGCGAAGGTGTGCAGTAGTATTGGTGAAAAAACCGGCGACACTGGGCAAAACAATTTCACACAGTATGAACTGCTCATAGCACATCTCGTTCTTCTAATATCTTTGGGTGGGGCCGTGGACCACCAAACGTGTGTTCAACCACACAAGGATTGATGAGGTCCACAGGGCGACAAATAAGGCCATAGACTAGCTTACTCTCTGACCCCCTATCATACTAAATAAGAAGAAGAAGAAATTCTGACTAGCCAGACACTAAACAACTTTCCTCTACCCTAACTCTTTCCTTTCCCCCCTCCTTTCAGCCTCTATAAAACATCTGTCTCATAAAACGGCATCTAGGATGCCGTAGTCCAACGGGTTGATGAGATTATAGTGCGATTTTCTCATAATAAAGTCAATACAGTGAAAGCGTTAAGCTTTAAAAATACATTTTAATTAAGCAAGCAGCCTTAAGTTTTAAAGGCAAGGCAATCTCACCTCTCTACCAAAGTCATAATAATGAAAACTTATTTTGGAAACATAAGCAACCTCAATTTTTGAAAACATAAACAACCGTAAACATCCTTAAGCTGACTGAATGAAAGTTTTCTCATAACATTAGCTTTTGTTTAAGGGTATTTTAATGACGCCATATTTATAGAAGTTGACACATAATAAACGGTAAGTGATGGTCCGTGCAACATTAGCGCAGCGCACCGCATCGCAGCGGGAGCCCGTAACTGCATCGCTCTGTCGAGATTTATCTCGTAAATATATATTGTTATCGCAGTTGTTGTTATTGCTTTAAAGAAGGGTTGTACACGATTTTATCATGGAAAGTGGAAGTGATAATTTACCCATATAGTGTTTTGAATTTGAAAATGTCCTGGCAATGTCCAAAAGTCTTAAATATGGCAAAACTGGATTACTGAAATGGAATAAATTTCATTGGATTAATAATTAAATTATCCGTTTTATTTACAATTGATTTATTAAAAATTAAGGAGTTAAACATCACACAGTTCATAAAACTGGGAAGACTTCGGTGGCTAGGTCATGTGGAGAGAATGACCGAGCATCAAGAACCAAAGTCCCTGCTGAGCTCAAGGCCGATAGGGAAAAGGAGCCTGGGAAGGCCAAGGTTAAGATGGAGCAACAACGTCCTCAAAGATTTGTCTGCCTTGGAGCTTCGAAACTGGAGAGAGCTGGCGCGGGACCGAGATGAGTGGAAGAAGACTCTTGAGGAGGCCAAGACCCACCAGGGGTTGTAGAGCCAAAAGTGATGATGATGATGAATATTCAGTATATTTTCTGCAAGTTTCAGAGTGGTAGATACTTCCAGTATCGCCCAGACGAAATAACACCACTCAGAATCGAAACGTTGGCTTGAAATAGATTAAGATGTGTTCGGTGGTCAGATTTGTATATCCAGGTATAACCCTATCTTCTTCTTCACCAACTCCTTCTTCTCCGAATTATCCTAAGTCTCTCAACATACCTTAATGGTGGATGCCATAGTTTCACTGGTCCAAACCTGGTTGGAATAATAAGTTAATGTAAAAAAATATATTGTAAGGTCACATATATATAATCCTTGACGTTGTATTCCATCATATTTACTATACACTAGGTCTCCATAATACTCGACAGCTGAATACCATTTCTCGGTTACCCTAAAGATCAATATCTAGTACCATCTATGGGTGACCTCTTACACTAATATCAAGGATATTACAGGTTTTATGGAAAACAAAAAGATCAAGTAAACTCACAGGTAACTAACAATGATGCATGCATACATCTATGCAAGTTGTGCAAGATAATATTACATGTCATTCAAAAAGCTTACCAGAGGTCATTAAATCGTTAAGCTTATGGCTCTATTAGATTTAATGGCCTCGGGTCTCAAATAAGAAATAAATATAAAACCGAAATTATCTGGCGCTCTTCTCCCTGTTATTTTCTAGTAGAGTTTTTGAACATAACCTTACAAGACAGCTTGCAGTTTGCAGGTAGACACTTACTAGATATATCGGGTGACAACGTGTTTGAGATTGCTCCCCTTAAATATTACGACTTGCAAGCGCAGTGACGATATTGCTCTGTTTTTAAAATACACCAAACATTCGTTGAATATCTAAGATCAATACTGAATTTTTCATTATTTTTAACGATAAACTAATGTTTAAGAGACAAGGTTTTTAATGCATTGCATTTGCATTCTAGTGAAAAAAACTAATAAGAATGAAAAATGACAATAATAGTTGGAAAAAAAACCAATCCATATTGAATAATTTGGCGGGTTACGTATTTTTTCTATGTTAGGTGTTTCAGGCTAATAATTATTGATTTTAAATAATATGTTATGCTGAGTTTTCCGTTTATTTCAGCACGATTTTTAATTGGGTTTCATACATGGTCGTATAAAATTATTGTATCTCCAGGTTTCTCACAAGCTCTTTTAATAAATAAAACTCCGGCTAAACAAAACACTTTTATTGTGAGAGATATGAAATGAGTTCTGATATATTTTTTAGCAGGCGGTTAGAAAAATGTGAACCGACCTTGAGATTCTCACCTTATTTATTATATACCCTTGGTATATCGGACGCTTGTTCATTATAATTTAAGAATGACTTTATATTGTTTTTGTTTACATCTTTCGCTACTATTTACTACTATAAGAAATAAATAAATATTGTTTGCGTATAATGTTAATCCGTGGATGTGACATTAATAAACTATTTTGAAATTGTCCACATTCCAGGAACTCTGCATTGTGTACCTAGCTTTAAGATTGTCAAATTCCTTGAAATGTAAAAATGTAACTTGTAAAAAAATAAACAATAAACAATTGGCCGGCGGGTAGCAAATTAGAAAGTGTGGGGTCCAAGGCTGGCTGGTACGCTCCAACGGCTATAGAAATCCGACCAATGAGAAGCCATAAACGGTCCGCTGGACCTTGGCTGACCTTTTTTTATGTGCCGTTGCCGAGTCGCAACTTTGACAAAAAGCAGCATTTTTAAATTCTAAATCCTCTTTCTCCATTGGATCACCCTCGCCTCGGACCTCCGCATCTACGAGCTACCTGCCGCAGCCCCTTTCTGCCAAGTTCTGAGAATTTTATTGGCCTTTCTCCTTCAACTGAAGAATCCTGCATTGACAAGATTCCGGCGGGCACCACGTGGCTTAAGAAGCTGACATACTTAACTGCCTTTTTAAAGGCAATCTTTCATTTATTTGCATTTGCACAAAGTCGTATATATACCAGAAACGTCCTTTTCAGGACGAGGTTCAATTGATTTGCATTTTGCACAAAGTCGTGTATATTCCAGAAACGTCCTTTTCAGGACGAAAGTCAATTGATTGGCATTTACAAAGTCGTTTGAGTCGTGTAACTAACCCCTATTTTTTCAGTCTGTATGCACACGACATTTAGTCGGGTACACTTGGTCTCTACAATACTCTATAGCTAAACGCCATTTACGGATTAGCTCTAATACTTATATCTAAAATTTTCAGAAATTACAGATGAAAATTACAAAAGTTTAAATCTCGAATCCTAAATTACGAAAACCTGAAAGAATAAATTCCGAATCACAATCTCCCCGTAAAACCAAGATATAGATAAATTTATTCCAACAAAAAAATGTACAAAGAAGCGAAGTTAGCAGTCCACAATGGAGTGCTTGTACCCACCCTGATGTATGGAAGTGAGGAATGAAACTGGCAGAGAAAGGATAAAAGTAGATTGAATACTGTTGAAATGATATCCCTGAGGCGTATGTGTGGGAAAAACATGTATGATCGTGTGAGAAATGAAGAGATCCGCAAAAAGTGCAAGGCTGATGTCAGCGTAGTAAGTGAGATTCAGAAAGGGACGCTTAGATGGTTTGGGCATGTAGAGCAAATGAGTAAGATTAAGAAAGGGACGCTTAGATGGTTTGGGCATGTAGAGCAAATGAACGAAAAAAATGAATAGCAAAAAATGAATGGTATCAGAAGTCGGGGACATGGCACGACCTGGTGAATCAGAAACTTGAGTCGGGCCATGTCAAGAGTCAGAATAATAGAAGTGCATTTATGAGACGATGTATGAATGCGAATGAGGCAAGGAGTGTGTGCCAAGACCGAGTTGTTTGGCGGTCCGTCCTCTCTGCCTACCCCTGCGGGGAAATAGTGTGAAGGTTAATTAGTGACCATGGAAGCTTTCAACGAAAGAATCTCATCGTATAATAATTGACCATCCACAACATAATCAGCTCCAACCGTTAAGTTTTCCAATTTATAGCATTATATATTGCCCATGGGAAAGCAAATTGATGAATGATAACTCCATCGGGTATTGAGCTTCTGATCCTTTGATCAAACACCGAGTACATTTCCTCCACGCCAAGAGGGCTCTATCACAATTAATTAATTAACTCATTTGGCTGTCTTCGGGAATGTCCCGTAATTAATTGTTTTGAAATGTCCTGAAAGGCTCCGCTATATCCCGGAAAGGTCCTGTGTATTCTAGATGGGAGGAAAAAGGCCTTTATGAAACCCTTTTTGAAAGCGGATGTCTGTTACTGAGGACATCCGGCGCACAGTGTGTTTGTGTTTTGAAACAATGGATATAATTATTTTATCACTCCAAAGACATGATAATAGAACTGAATTAATAAATAAAACGAAAACAAAATTATAATTATTCTGAATTAGATTCTTGCGTTTACACAAATGTCCCTCGCACTAGCTTCCAATTTTACGAAAACCTATTTGATCGAATGGCAATTAAGAGGAAGCTTCAAACCAAAAATGTGTATATTCTTGGTATACCTTATATCGTAGGTAATATGAATTAAAATCGCTTGACAAACGTAGTTCTAGAAATTTCAAGCAAAAAACTGGTTTTTACTTATTTAGTAAATAATTTTATAAGAAAGCAAAAAAATTAATCAAATGAAACTGTCACAGATAATCTTGGCAATAAAACTGTATTTTTTAAAAGTTTTTTCCTTTGTGCGTTCGTACATTTCTATTGAAAAAATATTTTTTATAGTAGTTTGCATTTATATTTTTTATCGAGTAATTTATTTTTTTATTTGTATTCTACTTAAGCGAAGCGATAGGAAAATTTTCTATTTAACTATAGCATATTTTCTAGTTTTCATAATGTACACCAATTCGTTATAAAGATTAATCAAAATAGTGATTTGGCATTAAGCTTCGACTTAATAGAAAAATCTTTTTACGGGTATTCAGAAGAGCTATTGAATTATGCATTAAAAATATCTATCTGTAAATATGATTCATTCTTCTATTATCTTTCATTCTACTGCTTTTTCCCCAATTATTTCAATTTCTATAAAATATTACTTGACCAGCTGAAGTCCCAGGCGTTGCCAGGCTTTAGTTTTTTTAACTCAGACCTTCAATCCTTCCTCTTGTTTTGAAGGTCAACTGTACAAAATTGATATAAAACTGTAGATATATATAAAAATCGAATTCACCCAGCCCGCCACAGACACTCTTCTTTAATTTTTTTTTTTACATAATATAATTACACAATATAGTACAGTTATTAATTACATAATATTAGTATTTGATGTACCCCCATAAATAAGCAGGGCTTCTGTGTATGGGGGTGTTATTATATGGGTTTATATTTGGTACGATTCAGTTCAACTGTTCGGAATACTTTTTAAGGTGGCTTTTGAATTCGTTTACCTATATTTGCATTCATGTTTCTAATTTTTTCTGGTAATGAGTTAAAAAATTTAACTCCGAGATATTTATGGTTGAACTGTCCTTTGGTTTTTTACATTTAGGAGTATGAAGTATTGACGTTTGTCTAAGATTTCTGTAATTTTTAAAGAGTGCAATTTTATTTTGAATATAGTTTTTATAAATTTGTAATTTTGCATGGTAGAAGTATAATGCACTTAATTTTCTGACCTTAAATTGTTTGAATAAAAGTTCGGACGATTATGAATAGGGTTTTTTTAATATGGTTTTTATTATTAGTTTTTGTGATATGTAAATTGTTTGAGTTTGATTTTTATATGTACCGCCCCAGCCTATAATGCCGTATTGTATAATTGATTGACAGAAAGCGAAGTATGTGGTTCTAAGTAATTTTTCGTTTAAAATATCTCTTAAACATCTAAATATATATGTTAGTTTCCTTATTCTGTTGTTCAGAATATTTATATGTGGGGACCATTTTAAACGCTGGTCTATTGTTATGCCTAGGTACTTAATATCGGTCTTGCTTTCTATGTTTGTGCATAACATATTGCATTTGTTGTTTTCTGTATTTTTCACAGAGTGGATAATTATGTTTATTTCTTTAGGTGTTTCTTGTTTTTTAGTGAAAAATGGTAAATAATAAGTTTTTTTAGAATTTAAAGTCAACAGGTTTTCATCAAACCATAATTTTAGTTCATTGATATCTGCATTTGCCATGTTATTTAATTCAGACCAGGTGTTTGCTTTTAGTAGTAGGACTGTATCGTCAGCGTAAGAGACAATGTCTCCATATTTGGAAATATTGAATATATCATTGACATATATAATAAATAACAATGGTCCCAAAACCGTGCCTTGGGGTATTGAAAAGTCGCTTTATTTTGAATCGCTGACTTGATTGAGTAATTTTACTTGTTGAAGTCTTTTATGTAAATAACTAGTTATCCATGCTAAGACTTTCCCACTAATCCCTACTGATTTTAATTTACTTATTAATTTTTTATGTGATATGCTATCGAAAGCTTTTTTGAGGTCTATAAATATGCATAAAGAGACTTTTGGATCCCCCGCAAATAAAAAAATCGATTTTATCTCGTTATCCTATATTCTCCTTTCATTAACCTTTTTACTAGTTGTACGACAAAAAAACTCATAGATCTAGCAAATATATTTATAGAAACGTTTTTGGCTATACATTGCTTAACCTCGTATATACATGTAGTTATATTTGTATATTAAATAAAAGCTGTTTGTTTCTTACCAAAATAAAATAAAACATTAGAATATTATCAATGAATGTCAAAAGTATATTAGAACTAAGCTAATTAATAAATAATGTAAATCAATCTAAGCAAAAGTGGAAATTAGTTCTACCTCTGATGTTTTTACATCTTATCTTCTGGAAGAATAATATTGAAAACGGAGTGAAATTTCAAATCATATTAAAGTTTTAAAGCAATTTAACCTTTAGTTAATTACTCAACACAAAAAAAAAACATTAAAACAGATTTGTATAAATAACGAATTAGTGAAACAGAGTTCGTATTCCAGGCGGTTAAAGGAATTTTTTCATAAATAATACATTTTATTCTTAGGTTTTCTTGGTTCGAAATGTATATTCCCTTGTTAATAAATATATAACATAACATATTATTAAAAACACTAACTGGTAGGACTATTAACGGGACACTGCCATCTCAGGAGACACATGCAACTGTTGGGAGTGGAAAACACCAACATCTGTAGGAAATGTGAAGAGGAGGAAGAGACTCCAATTCACCTATGGTGCCAATGTCCCGCTCTGCTGGGAATAAGGCTCAGATACCTGGGAAGACACAGTGTGGAACCAGAAGACATTGCCACATATCCAATGACAGCCCTGGTGAACTTCATAAAAGGGACCGGGTTACTGGCAAGGGAATGAGGTAAAATGGGAGATAGTACAATGGGCCTATGGCCTAAGTGCTCGCGGGGAACGTAAGTAAACCGCCTCCGACTATAAAAAAAAAAAAAAAAAAAAACACTAACAGCTATACTAATAAAAAAACTTCCGAACCGGTATTTTAGTAACACATTGAACAATTTTGGATTCGATTCGGTAAAAAATGCATAGAAAGAGCTGGCAACATCGCATTTCGTCAGAATTACACGTGAAATTCCCGCTTGAAAAGGAGAGGTTGTTTTGGACATGTAATTTTTGAATTGACTGTTACCGCATGAATTTAATAAGAATTCTATAAATTTGATGTTTTTTAGTTACTTAAATGACGTATGCATTTTTAGGTTAATTAAAAACATAGAAATTTTCGAGGTGGATTAATATTATATTTTTTTGTTGTTTACACGAGAAAACTGACAGTTGTTTTGTAGATTTCATAAATAAAATGATTTTTTTTTAAATTTTAAGTAAGATATATGAATTTTTAAATCTTTTTCGTGTTTGAAATTAAAATATTAAAAAAAATACAAAAATCTAAAATATAATTTTATCTATTTTTTAAAGTGGTATATACTGGGAGGTTTAGCAAATTTCCCAGAAGATAATTTTTTAATTTGATAATTTTTTTGATCAGCTCAAGAATATAATCTGGCCGTTTTCCGGCTAAAAGGATTATTTTTTCGTCAACGATGAAATTGACGTAAAATGAAAACGAAGTGGTACCGAGGTAATTGCCAAAAAATTTCCGATTTTAAATTCTCAGAACTTAATAATCTTTACAATATAATGAAATGACCGGATGAACCATAACTTTCTGAATATCTTCATAATATTAAAAGGAAATAGGTATGACTTGTCAATTCGTGTTAAAATTCACAAGAATACTTTTGTTATTTGAGAGTATTCTGGGGAATCCTCATAAAGCATCGTTTATATTTAAAAAAAAATTTGTCCATTTTTTGTTTAAATTGACATTTGAATACAATTTTACTGTCTGTGTGTAGAGCCATATTTTGTAAAAGAATGGATCGCGTTTTAAAAATTAACAGCGTATTGACAGCAATATTTTATAGGCAGTTGTGGGTCAACCACTTTGGTATCCATAGTCTCAAATAATAATGATAATATTTGGCTAATTTAAATTCGGCTTGAAATCACCTCAAGGACTAATCTTGACTAGTTTCGAGTAATTGCTAATCATCTTCTGAAATTATTATAAACAAGCATAGAATTTAACAACACATAAGAATAATATAAAGATAGAGATAAATAATATTCGAGGAGAACAGGGCATCTGAAAGGTAGTGGAAGATGGTTAAGGGGATGGAAGTGGTTAAATGAGGAAAAAGGTATATAGAAAGGGTTATTTTTTAAATTGTTCTCTTCCTTCCCATGTAACAACTACTCTTCCTTACTCCTATCCAACCACTCTCTGATACTCTGTCCTCCTTTAATATGCTTTCTCTCTCTACATTTATTTGACACATTGACAAATTACAGAAAGTAGTTTATTGGGACTTAATTTTTTTATGGAAGGTTATTTTTTTCAAATGTTTCTGGCTTTTACACTTTGGGAGTGTCCTAAACCATCGCTTCAAATTACGGAGAGAGGAAAGGTAAATATACATATTAATTTTGTATAAATAATGATTGCATTATTTGTATAGCACTGTTTTCGTGAAAAAATCACCTCAAGGTCGCTTAATGCATTTAATTTATTCCTATCATTTAGACTTATAACTAATTACTTTTGGGCAATAACTAAGTTTCATAACTAGAGACTTATAACTAGTGGCTTATAACTATGATTAATATCGAGTGATTTACAACTACGACTTTTAATTAATGACTTAAAACTATACATATTTTTATGAACGAGTGGGTACAACTACGAACTTACAACTACGGCTTGAACTAGAGATTTACAACTAAATACATATTCACGTTTACAAATATAGATTGTTAGCGCAAATTTCATAATTAATTAATAATAAATGTTTTATTATCTTCTTTTCTCGGATCTTCCGTGCTGAGGATGTAAATTATATTTTATTTAAATTTAATAAAACTAAATATAGTGGAACTACACAGCTAAGTAAATAAGTAAAAACACAACTTAAATAGTGTTTTTTTCTGAAATAATAATAAATACATTAAATTGTGTTTTTTTTCAATTGAGTGGATTCAGATATAAAAGATTGAAGTAAAGACTTAGAAGAGATGAAATGTTGAACGGAGGGGAGGCAATTGTAGCTAAGATATTTAGATAAATGTGATACTTGTGCACAAGGAAAATATGTTATTTATTTAATACTACGCCCCTCAATATATCAAATTAAAGAGAAAAACCTTTATAATGGAGATGATGTATTATCACCAAATATGCTATGCTTATTCCACTTAAAATACAGCTATGAATACTGAATACTGCTATTTTATGCATTCCTCTTAAGCTCTGTCTCCCTCCCCGCCCCAAAAGCCCCATTTGATTTTAATTCTGTGTTCAGTACAGTTTTCTCATTCAGAGTAAGTTTCAATCAACTGTAGCCTTTAAAGTTTTCCAGTGTGTTGCTCGCTCAACATACGTTCATTGTGTTTGGGAATTATGTCATACGTTGTGCTGCTTTCGTACTACAATATCTTTGTTTTGCGTCTACAAACTTTGCATTGAGAGAGAATTCAATTTCACCTTGCATGTAAAATTGTGAATTAAATCCTACATACGAAACACTAGTAAAATGTATATTCAATCTAGACTTGTAGACAAGACAAGATACATGCCGCTTATAGAAATAAAATCTCTGGTAATTAGGAACAATTGAAAACACTTTCAAAACAAAATTTTACCGAAAGAAAAACTTCAATAACACATTTAATATTAGATTTACAGAACTGTAAACGAGGAAAATCAGAAAGTTAAACTAACAACATTCTCAGGATAGACACGAGTAAATAGAAAAAAGAACGACTTACAGTAATATAAATACATAAACAAAACTACAAAAGTACATTTTTGACCAAAAACTTAAAAATATACTGTTTTTTGTGTTGAGTGAGCGAGTGTTAAAGGGAATTGCCCTGTATTGTATGCATGCTGATAAGTGAAAAAGGAACCAGCGGCTACGGAGGACGAGACCTAGGGGTAAGTCTTTGGCTTTTTCCACTCATTTCCTCTTGTAAACACTAAGGCTAATTCAATTCGTTTTTGTTTTGTCTAAGTCTTTATCGCACTTACCGCAACCCCGCACAATTGCGAATGAAAGATTTGCGCATCACCAACAAATTTGAACTAAAAAGTCATTAAAAGTAACAAACTAACCCATAAACCATGTTTTTTAAATGTGTTAAATTGAGTTTCTCAAACAGTGACAGTGCAGTTATAAAGCTGCTTTCCTTCAGCTTGTTGCTTAGCATTCTCCATGGTGGATCTCAGGTATGTGGGCCAGAAAACAGCGGTCAATGTACTAATAATGGTCGAGAAAATATATTACAAAAATTTCACCTCTGCATAAGAGAGTTCGGTTTTTACCCATGGCTGTTCCAACAGCATTTATCTCGGGAATTATGGGAATCTGAATGCTAGGTCGAGGATTATTTGAGATGGTTAGATGATTTGAGATTTTCACGACCAAAAGTATTATAACGGTTCATTTTTGGGGTATTATGCCGTGTTGCGTTATATCCTCATTTAGACAGCATTACAGTGTCCATCATTAGGGCGGATGTGCTTTTTACATAATATATGTGTTTTGTTTATGATAACACTGTAATGCTGTCCAAAAAGTTGGCTAAAGAAGGAGGCATAACACCCCAAAAATAAACCACTAAAACGCAAAATATGGAACAGCATGGACTGCGGACGGACGTGTTTTAGTGTCAAATAACTACAAACAAAAGCTACAGATTTTCTTAAACAAAATCTCATAAATAAACATCCTTATACTGTTCAAGAATCTAGAATATATAGAATTTATTTTTCAAAGTACTCTCTATTTTGATATTTTAGATACAAACATAAATTTTCCCTACTAGCACTACATGGAAATGTGAAGGAAAAAAATCGGCCTACACTAATCTGCAGCCTTAGTTCTAGGAAGGATGTCGCATTAAGACTTACGAGGTTAACCTTCCCCATACTAACCATCAAATGGGGGAATCAAAATACTCCAGCCCGTAAGCCGTTAAATATTCGAGAGGCGTGTTCCCAACCATCTGGTCTGGGGCAGAATGTGACCGCGGCTTGTTGGTCGCTAGAAGAACACTCGCCAGAGCTTTCTAAATAGTGGGATAAATTTTGAAATAAAATATAATTTTTAAGCAATTGCATTACCCACTTATATTTATTTTTCATTGAAACTTTAAAATATTTAAATAGAAAACCGACAAATGATAATTTATTTACATCGACAACCTTTGCAAAATTGACATTTGAAAAATAATATCACTTTGAAAAAATTGTGAAAAATAATTAATATATTATATTTTTCTGATATAAATGGTGAAATGAATGCATGGCCCTTAAAAGTTATCAAAATGGAAGATACTCTCGGTATCGTCTTGAAACAGCTTTAGCCGTGTTTTGTGACCAGATCTGAATAGCCTGGTACTCCCCCGCCTTACTCTTCGACATCTCTATCCATCTCCTTTCCCTCTCCACTACCTTCAGCCTTAAAACATACCCCGATTTGGGATGCTATAGTTTCAATGGCTCCAGACGTTTTGAAGCAGTTGGGACTCTTGTGTGGTATTGATACAAAAATTGTTGAAGTTTTCAGATGGATTCATGTTTCAACATTTTCCGTACTAATTTCTTAAAATGATATGTTTCAGCTCGATTAGCATTTGTTCTATTAGAGTACCAAGTGATCAAAATCTACTCCAGCGTTGATAATAAATTATATTGTGTTGATTTTGTGACAGTTATCTAGATGGTTTCGTACACACCAAGTCCGAAAAACGCATTAAGCCGCTCTGAACTAGCAAATAAATAATAAAGCAGTCAAAAGAATAAAATAAATTAGCAAGTGAAATCAATTATAGTGACTAAAATAGTCATTTTGTCATCCGTTTAAAATACTGCAGCCAGCTAGCATCCAACAAAAAAGTATATCTTCGAATGATTCAGATTCTCTTTCCCATAGCCATACTGACAATATAATATATCACTACTATGGTTTAAAATTGTAAACCAAAACTTATTGTCCGATTTTGTATACAAAGAAACAGTAGAACACACAACAGCATAAGATTTAGTCAAAATTAAGGTATATCCATTCCAAAAAAAGCTAATAAATTCGGCCAACGAACATTCGCTTATCTTGTACCTACTATATTTAATATGACAAAATATGTGAAAAGTAAATCACCCTGCTCCACTGAACCGAAAGAGGGCCCAAAAATGGTTAATGGATCAAGATTTTGTATGTTGATATTGTTTATAAATACATGAGTATCCATTGATTGTATGTATTTAATTGTATAAATATGCATTTAATTGTATAAATGTGCGTTAAAGTATGTTGTGTCGCTTTGATTGTGTGCATGTCTATGATGTATGTGGACTGTGTTATACCTATCTATATTTTTTTTTTTTTTTTTTTTATTTATTATTTTAATATAGATCATAGTTACATTAATACATACATTTTTTTGTAAAATACAATATTTAGGTACATAATTGCTCATGTATACCTTATCAGAAAAGAGGAGCTCTTGTGCCTGATAAGGGAGCCACGATTCTTACTTCAGTGATTCAATGTTATGTGTAAAATATAAATATAATATATCCATATATTTTTTTAATATAAGTTTTTTTTGAAAAAAAGTTTGATTTTATTGATTTGTTCTTGTTGGTTCGTAATACAGCGCAATTCGGAAGGGAGATTATTGTAGTTTTTTATGGCTTGGTAAATATAATGGTTTTGCATTTGAGTTGTTTTAAAGATTGGCGTAATAAATTGATTTCCATTTCTCATCAGTTTGTAAAATTCTTGATATTCTGTGTTATTTTTTTCTTTACACATTTTTATAATTGAAGTTTGCTTAAATATATCATCAATATTTGGTACTGGAAATATTTTAAAAAGCAATTTTGTTGGGAAAGTAGAGTTTTTTTTAAGTATTACCTTTATAATAATTTTTTGCGCGACTTTTACCGAGTTTAGGTTGTTTTTATAAGATCCTCCCCAACCTATGATTCCGTAAATAAGCAGGGAGTGGACAAGAGGCGCAACAGCGCCCTTGAGGTGATTTTTCACAAAAACGGCGCTCTACAAATTATCCAATTATTATTATTATTATTATTAAGAGCATAATATACATTTTTTAGTATTTTCACATTTAAAATATTTCTTAACCTAACAAATATATATATACATTTCCTTATTCTCTTTACTAACTCCGTAATATGGCTTTTCCATTTCAAATTTTCATCGATGATCACACCAAGATATTTAATTTCAGAAGAAGAGTTGATTACAGTACAAATAGGATTAAGTAGTTTACAGTTGACATTGTCACAATTTTCATCATGGATTATGATATTTACTTTGTGTTTAGGTATTTTTTGTAGTGAAAATAATACATATGTAGTTTTTTTGGCATTAAGTGTGAGTAGGTTATTATCAAACCATGATTTTAAGATATTAATACATTCATTTGCAAGTTTGTTAACTAGTTCCCATGTTTGACCTTTTATTAATAAAACAGTATCATCAGCATAAGAGATTAATTCACCTTTGATTTTCTGTTGGAAAATGTCATTTACATACATTAGAAATAGTAATGGTCCGAGGACCGTGCCTTGAGGAATGCCAAATGTACTTGTTAGTGGTGTACTAAAGGTTTGGTTTAATTTTACAATTTGAGGTCTCTCTGTTAAGTAGCTTTCTATCCATTTAAGAGCTAAGTGGTCAATGCCATTTTCTTTTAATTTTAATATAAGTCTTTCGTGGGAAATGCTGTCAAATGCTTTCTTTAAGTCAATAAAAATTCCTATACATTTATTTGATTTGTCCAGGGCACTCTGAATACTAGATGAAATTTTTGCAATGGCATCTTGGGTACTTTTTCCCTCTGTGAAACCGAATTGATTTTCATTTATAATCGAGTTTTTTTTTAAGAATGCAGTTAGTCTTTTTTTAACAATTTTTTCAAAAATTTTCGATATATTAGATAAGAGTGAAATGGGTCTATAATTAGAAATGTCCTCCGGGCTACCGGACTTAAATATTGGAGAGATTATGGTTTTCTTATACGTGCTCGGGAAAACTCCTGTCTTAAAGCTATCTGATAGTATTATTGTCCCAGCGTCTGGACGATGTAGGCCCTCTGATTGGTCAAATTAACATTGTCTGTTTCGGGTAACTTGAATATTAAGACACGATTCCATACTAAAATAGGATCGCCTCATAATAATACGAGATTTCTTCAAAAGCATCGTTTCGGCTCATATAATTTTTGGATAATATCGAAGAAAATATGTTTTAGAAAGTTCATAATCCATTAGATTAATTACATTACAATGAAAATTCTCCACAGTTACGTGATTATGTTTGACGTTTATAAAAATTCACGCGTTTCTTCAAGATGGCCGACAGAGCGCACCTCTGGCGGTTTAAAAACGAACCAAATGCCTGGCGCGAATATTTAAATATGCAGCTCACAATACTTGACTACTTACCATTAACAAGCGTTTTATAAGAAGATTTCTTCTGGAAGCTTATCACTTTGTAATGGCATTTATCATTATTATTTATATTTTTTTTCTTATTAATTATATCTGATTTTATATTGGCATGTTTTCTAATTTCTAAAATTTCAAAATTATTTATTTACGATGCTTTATATCCTGAGTGAAGTATTTTAAGACCTGAATTTTTATCGAAAGTGTGATCATTATTCAAAAGATTATTTGCAAACTCAGATTCACTATTTCCATTTATAGCCCTGCGATATTCTTTAGTTCTGACTTCAAAGTTTCTATTGGTTCTACCTTTGTAAAAGATTATTAAGAATATATTTCTTCATTGTTATTAGTCTAAAACGCCAGTTGAATGGTACCAGGATTGTTTATATATATATAATTTTAGAAGTATCGCTATCCACAAACAGAATTCTACGCCATTGTTTATTTCTATCTTTAGAAAGACCGTTTGAAGAGAATGTGTTTAATTTTTTTATTTAGTATTTCAACTATCAATTTATTAGAATAACCGTTATTAAATGCTATTTGTTTTATGAATATATTGTTTTATGGTTATATGCTATTTGTTTTTTTCAGGTCTTAAAATACTTCACTATAAATAATTTTGAAATTTTAGAAATGAGGAAACATATTAATATAAAAGCAGATATAATTAACAAGATTTTTTTTATAAACTCTCTTTTAAATATTTTCCCACTCAACTGGTCTTTCCCGTCTAACGATATTGTAAATCCTAATTATTATAAACCCAGCCTACTCTTACCCCTCCCCCCTCCTTCCACTTCTTCTTTCAAAATTGCAATCTATATTTAATTTTTGACTTCGGTGTATACACAATAAAATGTAAACATTATATTTATTTATTTATTGGACAATTTGCATAGCGCCGCTTTTGTGAGATATCACCACAGGGGCGCTATATTATAATAATCTACCTTTATATATAGATTTTTACTCTCCTGATAAAGGTGTATATATAATCTAGCTTTAAACTTTATTAGATACAGTAACAGTTGTAGGTAAAGAATTACCACCAGTTGGAGTAAAATTAACACCTTTTAATTAAACCGACTGCTAATGTCATCGCACAATTACCCTCCTTTTATTCATAAACACGGGTACAATTAATCAATATGTAATAATCTATTATTTAAGTCAACTTTGTTAAAACTATCTTTAATTGTGACAAACTAAACGATATTGATTCAACTTATAGACATTGACGGTTGTAACACATATTCAAGCACTGCAAGTCTCCTATGAGCTAATTATATTAGGTACGATAACAGTTAATATCAGTTGTAGACATGTAGTCAATAATAGTGTTTCATTTGAAATAATCCATCACAAATACGTAAAATTTCATTTATTCAAACAACTGTCATTCTTATTATGCGTAAATTTAGCATGTTATTATTAATTAACTCCTTCCTGTTCCGTGTTTTAACAATATATATACTCACCCTCTCTCTGTGAATGTTCTAATATCTATCTATTAAATGTAACTGTTGTTAATATCACTTAAAATGGGCGAAGCCCAACCCAGAGCCGCCCGCAGGGCCTAGCAGAAAAAAACCCGCGGAGCGGGTTTTTAACTGCTAGTTGTTTATAATATGAGAGATCGGTGTAGAAATATAATTTTTAATGATTTTTAGTGTTTTTACAGCGAGACCGTCAAATCCCGGAGCAGAACCACCTCGCATTTTTGATATAATTTGTACTATTTCAGACGGATTGGTTGGTTCGAAGAGTTCAAGTTTAGTTTCTATATTTGGAATATTTTCAATATACATCTTATTTATTTTTTTCACGGTAATTTTTTCTGCTAGACTCTTTCCGATATTTGCAAAGAAATCGTTAAAAGCGTTTGCTCCTTTTTTAGGTTCTTCAATACAGTTAATTATGTTATTGTTTAGTATTACACTCTTAATAGTATTACTTTTTGTATTTTGTTTATTTTCCATGATTTCATTGATTATATTCCAAACTTTCTTACTGTCATTTTCAGAATCATCAAGTTTATTTTTATAATAATTTTCTTTCGTGTTTTTTATGAGCGTGGTTAATTTATTTTTGTATTCTCTAAAATGAACATTTAATTTAATGTCTAGTGGTTTTTTTTTTGTTTCTTTATAAAGCCATTCTTTGTGTCTTATGGACACAACAAGGCCATGTGTTATCCACGGTTTGATTTTACGAAATTTTGCTGTATTTCCTTTTGGAATAATTTTTTTTGAATCATTTATAAAGTTCGTTAATCTATTTTCAAATATTTTACAGCACTCGTTGACGTTATCACTTCGGAGAATATCTAACCATAATTCAGATGACAATTTATTTTTCAAAGATTCGATATTAACAACAGATATTTCTTTTTTATTATTAGCAGTTTGTCCGCAATGTTGGTTTATCGCCTTAGGTATTATTGAATTGTAATGTAGCGAAGTCATGTAATGGTCGGTAATTGAGGTTTTTATAATTCCCGAGTTTAAATTATTTATATCTTTGATATTTGTGAAAATGTGATCAATGCATGATGGACGTTGCCCATTGACGTTTCTGGTGTAAGAGTTTATGCACGACACATAATTCAATTCCGCCATCATATTTAAGTAATTATCTTTATCGTTCGATGTATAATCGTGCGATATATTTAAATTAATGTCACCTAAAACTATTGTATTCGCGTTTCTGTAGTTTAATAACACATGTCTTAATTCTTCTATAAACAAACAGACAGTAGACGAGTGTGTTCTGTATAGAGAGATAATATCAATTTTTTTGTTATAACACTTCATTTGTACATGTAAGCAGTTTGTTCCATTCACATTAATTTCTTCCTCGCACAATATGTCACAATTATGTTGTACGAACATAACGATTCCACTGTTTTTGTTAATTCGGTTTGTAGTAGATACACAGGTATATCCCGGTATATAGTACGCCACTTCGCCACTTGAATGTGTTTCCGTTAACACAATGCAAGCGGGCTTCCTGAGATCATTATTTACTGTTGTCAAAAATTCATCCATGTTTCGTTCCAAACTTCTTATATTCATGTGTAGAATTAAAGGACTGAGATTGAGGTCGTTTTGGTGGGTACGATATTCTTGATAGCTGTTATATGTTTTTTCGTCAATATTATTTTTTTCGTCTAGTACGTTATATAAAAAATCTGTCATTTTTATTCGAAATCTATTCTGTCTCTTGCTACTTTGAGCATTTTATTTTTGTATTGACATAAGTTGCTGAAAGCTGTGTGGTCTGTTTTATTTTTCTCGCCATATTTCTTATTTTGCGATGTGCAATTTGCACAAACCGGTGTTTTTTCTCTTTCAGGGCATTTAGCAAAAGTATGATCACCCGTGCAATGCGGGCACACCGATGGATTCATTCGATTTAGGCATCTGGAGGCTGTGTGCATGAATTTGCAGCAGTGGTAGCACTGGGTTAAAGGATCACAATCCACTATGTTAACCCTTTGGTACTGGATATTTATCTTTTCTAATGATAGCAAATTTTTTCGTGTTGTACCGCTGGTTTCCACGATATAGTTCGAGAATTTGTTTTGTTCTTCATCTTCTTGATCCCGAGTACCACGTTGGTATTTCTTAGAATGTTTGTATTTTATTTCAGTAATCAAATTTATTTTATTTTCTTCGTTTTTCGTTACAATGTCTTGAATCCCTTCGTTTTGTGTGAGTATCCCATTTACTATTTCCTCTTCCGTCAAGTTCGATTTGAGTCCTTTCAAAATTAATTTGGGTTTTTTCTTTTTTATTTCATTTATTTCCAGGTTATAGTTGAGTTTTTTAATTTCCTCCGTAAGAGTGTTGGTATATTCTTTTTTTGGGCAGGATATGATTACTTGCTCTTTATTTGTTTTTCTTAGTCCATTTATTCCAATTTTAAGTTGGTCTAGTTTGATGTTTTTCTGTATCTTATCACATATTTCTGCGGCTTTTGTTGTTTTTTTAGTTGATGATATTATTATAGAGAACCTCTCTTCTTTTGAAATTTCTTTTTTATTTGCTTCTAGAACTTGCGCGTAAGATGGAATTTTATTGTTTTTTTCTACGACTTCTTCTATTTTCTTCGTGAGTTCTTCGTAATTTTCAATAATTTTTTTTTGTAGTTTGATTATTTCATTTTGGTGTTTAATTTTTTCAGTTTTCCAAAGCTCTTCTAATATATAAACATTTTGTTCTAGGTTCGTTTTTGCTTTCGAATCTTTCACTGTTGTAATTTTTTGTATTTCAGTTTTTATATTATCAATGGCCGTGTCCATAATGTGTTAGCTCGCTGCGCTCGGCGCAAATCGCTCGGCGAAATCGCTCGGTGCTCGGCAGCGCTTGCAATTTTTGCGACAATACTTTATTTCGCTGCGCGCGACCGTTCACGTTGATTATAGAACTGATACTGAAATAATATCTATCTTTATTTTATGTCTTAGTATTGTAGTCACTTGAAATGTTATTCTTATTTATCTATTTTCTATATTGTGGCTTCTTGTTATATGTAAAATTTACCTGCTGACAAAACTGCTTTGGTAAATTTACAGATTCTTGTAATTAAGAATAAAGAAAGTAAAAAAGATGAATATATAACTAACTAACTATCTAACCATCACGCCGTTTCCCCGCAGGGGTAGGCAGAGAGGACGGACCGCCAAACAACTCGGTCTTGGCACACACTTCTTGCCTCATTCACATTCATACATCGTCTCATACATACTCTTCTATTGTTCTGACTCTTGACATGGCCCGACTCAAGTATCTGATTCACTTGGTCGTGCCATGTCTTCCTCGGGCGTCCCCGACTTCTGCTACCATTCACATTTGCATCGTATATTCTCCTTACACTCCTTTCTTCGCTCATTCGCTCTTCATGCACAAACCATCTAAGCGTCCCTTTCTTAATCTTACTCATTACGCTTACATCAGCCTTGCACTCTTTGCGGATATCCACATTCCTCACACGATCATACATGGTTTTACCCACATACGCCTCAGGGATCTCATTTCAACAGCATTCAATCTACTTTCATCCTTTCTTGGCCAGTTCCATGCCTCACTTCCATACATCAGGGTAGGTACCAGCACTCCATTGTGGACTGCTAACTTCGCTTCTTTGGACAATTTTTTGTTAGCGCCAACTGCGTTCAGTCCTCCATTAATGGAGTTACCTGCATTAACTATTCTTTCAATATCTCTGTTAGCCTTCCCATCTCTCGTAAACATGCTTCCTAAATACACAAATTCATGCACCTGCTCCAAGTATTCCTCATTCACAGCTATATTGCACACTGTTTTCGTACTTCACACTGTTTTTTCTTTTTCTGATCGCCTGGATGCAATTTATATCAACTTGTGAAGCTTCAATTTTAAGCCACAACAGTTAAGAATGATGTTTTTTCAGCAATGGGTCTGACAGACTCATAAACACGACCAAAGAACGTTTCCCTTCATTATAATATCGAGAGCAGGGTTGTGCTATGACCACGATGTAACTCGCCGCGGTCAACTAGGTAAGTACTGGTCACTTTTGTCCGCTACTGGCTTCTTCTTGTTGCATCTCGCCATCGCAAATGAAGTCGCCATACACACTTTGATAAATAATTAGTGAGTGATTGCAGTTATGTTTTGTGTCAAAGGAAGCATGGAAGTGGTACTATGCAGTAATAAATAATATTACATAATAAACTTTGTTTAACTTTGATTTTGCGTGTTGAAGTGTAAAAGATACTGTATTTTTTATCAGAAAGGTAACAATCGTTTCCTTTGGAACCACACCTAAAAAAATTAAATATGTTTTAAAACTGTGCAAAAGGCCTGGTTGATAATCTGGCGTGTAAATAGCACAGACCATCAGGGAATATTTTAAATCCCTATGAAAAAAAATGGATTGATCAATAAATTCACTCTGCAGGAGATGACAACTTAAACCAGCCACCAAAATACATATGAACAGAAAAGACTCACCAGAGAATCCCACTTGCAATGAGTTTTGCTCCTTGATCTTCAATCAGCACAAAATATATTTGAGTTCGCACTAGGAGATTATAATGTGTCACCAGCTCTCAAGAGAGAAGAATTATTAATGATGAATCAGCACATTGAAATAGTACGTACTGCCGTGATTTGTGACATTTATGGTCAAAAAATATTTCAAACATTTTAGTTTTCAATAGACCTCTTTTGACAAATGATACAAACTGGATGAATCCATCTGATCAATGCAAAAGGTGTCGGTAATCAGTTATCACACCTGCAGAGCAAAATCCATCCAAAAATGACCAGAGATGTCTCTTTTGTCCATTATATATATTAAAAATTAATTAATTCATTTATGTTTATACTATAAAAATTAATTAATTAATTTATGTTTATATTATAAAAATTAATTCCCACTAATTATAAATAAAATTTTAAATCGACTGCTTCTCCAATGCCTATCGTATAATAATAGAATAATACACAATATTACTTATAATTTATGTTTGTAAGGAAATAATCTGAATTTTGTTTTTACGAATTGTACCCACGATTCGGATTAATTGTTCTTCTTTGGCATAGATTGAGCTATTTCTAACAAAGCAACGATGTGATTAATTTTTTTCTTTCACAAGTGCAGTGCTGAGAGTATTTTTCACTTTAAATGTAAATTTCATACTTTATTTTTTTTGAGTCACTGAGTCACAACACATTTGATTACGCCCTTGCTTGGTTTTGAACCCACGACCTTTGGCATGTAACCAAGACATCTACCACCTCGCCACAGAGGGCACCAAATCAAATTAGTAAGGCGTCATAAAATTTTATATAGCCAGCATATTTATCACCGAAATTCGGTGTAATAAGAAAACGTTCAAATGGCTTATTATGACTATGAAAGATTCTTTTCAATTATCATGCCAGAAGCCATCCAGAGTGCTCTTCTTCTAGAGTGGAATCCTCATTTCTCTATATATAAATTTCATGCCAGAAGCCATATGAGTGCTCTTCTTTTAGAGTGGAATCCTCATATTTCTATATACATCAAACAAAGGTAATGTACAGAATTTTTTTGAAATAATGCGTTTCTTATCGCTTGCAAAACGATAAAAAAATATGTCTACGTCAAACTTAAAACTTTTGAACAACGCCTAGATATTAGAGATCTGGTAATGCTTTGTAAGATAATTTCACAATTTTGTCGATAGGAATTAAATTTCAGATGTTCATCAAGAATTACTTGATATCCGGACACAAAACATTAATAGAATGTGCGTCAAAGAAATTTTTTTGTGATATTGTATTTTTAAATACCTACATCAATTTGAATTTAATTGTTTTTCGTGAATGAATGAACACAATTCAAAGTGGAAATTAAACCATTTTCAGATATCCGATTGAGTTGAAAGTCGGTAGATAGACTCGTTGTCGATGACAGTGCATTCTGTCAAGTTTAGAAATCACGTACACACTCACAAAAAATACGCATTTCTCTGAAATCGGATTAGAGCAGTTAATTTAATATATATTTTCAGGCTCCAGTCAAACCAAATATTTTTTAAAGTTTTAAAAGTCTTAATTAAAAAAAATACTTTGATTTTTAAAGGTTAATTTTTTTCAGTAATTATACTGCTCAACCTTCGTAATACCGTCAAATATGTATTTATAAAGACATTTTATAAAAAAAATATATATATATTGATTTTTAAAAAAGAAAACAATTTAAATATGTAATTGGAATACGCTGGCACTCAATATTGAATTAATCCTTAAACGGAGCTCTTTAAAGAAGCTTGGAAAAGCAGTAAGACCACAGCTGATACGAACAGAAGCTTTAAGCTGTCACCGAGGACGGGAGACAATAGAGCACGTAAAGCAGCAAGAATCCGCATCTTGGATAATTACAGGTGAAGCCTTTATCTTGCTAACTGTTCAAGAGAATACGGAACTTAGCGAGTTCTTGTTCTGGCATTTCTTGTTAATAATCCTTAATGCTGTGTACCTAATTGAAATTAAAACTTTTTTTTAATAAATAAAAATAATTGATTAACAATGAATATGAATTTTGGAGTATATATGACGTGACAGCGAACGGTAAAAGTAGTCAAAGAGGTCCGTAGAAGACATGGCACCACCAAGAAAATAAAATATTATATTATATGCACATTCTATTTACCATCATCGAAGAACTGCAATAGAAAGGGAGCAGAAACCATGTGTTTTGTGAGGTTTTGTTCACTCTTCAAGTTTATTGTAAGATAGGTGAACGAGATTAAAAAAATGTGTCGTTTATACCCAAATACTGTGAGTTTAAATTTCTCTGCTATGCCTAAATAAGTTCTCCATCAAATCACAAGCAACATTTTCCATTTAATCATTAGATTATTTTTATTATCAATTGTAATTTTGTGCTCGCCTTTTTAAATTACAATGAGTGTGGTGGGAATTTCTCATACAGGTAGGTAAGCTGTCATATTGCTTCAGGTAGGTATGTTGAATTGTTCTACCGGTATTACAATCGTAGATGCTTCAAAGACCGATATTACACTGTTAAAATTAGGCACATGCCTCATTTTTTATTTCAACAGCTCGGCTGTGGAGCGATTTGCCGGCCTCTGTGTTTCCTCTCTCCTATAACATGGGTCTCTTTAAGACTCATGTTCACTCCTCCCTCTCTTCAAAAAGAACCTTCACACAGCATCCCCAAAGATGACATTTATCGTGAGGAAAATTATTTTCCTCAGGGCCTTCTGTCTGGATTTTATGTAAAAATAAACTGTAAGGTTATTTGAAATCCATTCCCTTTTTTAATAAATAAATTATAAAAATAATAAACGTGAATCTCCTTTTATCAAGATCTTTGCCCACGGGTACGTAACGTAATAATTAATGAAAAATAATCAGAACAATCATATTTTGATCACGGCCAGTTCTTTGCGTTGATATGTCCTTAAATGTGACCTTTGCCACCCATGACCCGAAGAATAACACAAGATTCAAAGAGCAGGAAACGTTATTTAACCCACATCCCTTTCGACGAAGGCAAATCTCACGAAGCTACCCCGAATTATGACCCTTTTTCGGACCCATGTTAGGCCGATCTCTGATACGTCAAGAACTTTACATCAGCCAAGAGACATTAGTTATCTGGACCTCTTCAGTTATCCGCACTATTTCTCAGAATAAAGATTCTCGCTAACGATGGTGCTTTTTTATCTATGAATGAACTTTGCTGAGGACAGCTGTTAGGCCAATTTGTAAGGGCCATCAAACTTTAACAAGCAACCATTTTACCATACTGTGATATGAAAAAATCACCGACTGACTGGTGCTAGTGGGGGCTAAGGCTTCCATGGGGTAGTTTGTGAGGCTAAAGGTGGTGGGGAAGGGAGGAGATAAGAAAAATGATGTTTGGGAAGTACACGGGTATTCAGAGGTGGTTACTAAATACTGTGAAAGTAATTTCAAGCAATTTTTAAATTCCGAATGGTTGTTTTCCACAAAGGCTAAAAAGGCCAAATTTTGGTCTTGTTTTTAAACGTATTTATTTCCGTGGTATTTTAAATTTAGTTTGTAATTTTATAGCAGGAAATTTGAGCTTTTTACCTTGTTGTGCAGGTGTGTAGGTCAGTAAAATATTCATTTTTATTCTTTATTGTTGAGCAAAGTATTTTTGGAATGGAGTTATCCAATACTTAAAACAGTTAACTTTTATGAGTTCTTTAAAATAGTTAATTCGTGTGTTTTTCTAATATGTTTAGTTATTTTGTATTATTACAAACAGTACATTGGTTAAATCAGTGGTGGTAAACAGTTTACAGGCTTAAGAAATAATAACAAGGATCGGTAGCAAGGACATGTCTTCATGAAATAAAAGCAAGGATCGGTAGCAACGACATGTCTTCATGAAATAATAACAAGGATCGGTAGTAACAACATGTCTCCATAACATAATAAAAAGGATCGGTAGGAACGACATGTTTCCTTGAAATAATAACAAGAATCGGTAGCAACAACATGTCTCCATGATATATTAATAATGATCGGTAGCAACGACATGTCTCCATGAAATAATAACAAGGATCGGTAATAACAACATGTTTCCATAATATAATAAAAAGGATCGGTAGCAACGACATGTCTCCATGATATATTAATAATGATCAGTAGCAACGACATGTCTCCATGAAATAAAAAACGAGGATCTGTAGCAACGACATGTTTCCATGAAATATCTGATGAGTGATTTATGGTGAAATGATTTTAGGTATACATAAAGATACACGATAAATAAATAAATACATAGTTGTATATAAAAGTCTGTCTGTCAACATGTATGTAAACCTATGTTTCTTAATTGTATTAAGGCGAAGCACTGCGTAAAGTAATGTAAATTCATGTATTTTGGTTTGAAAATTTGATCGCTTTGAAATATTTTCGAATCTTTAATTAAAAACCACAAGAAGAGCATTTTGTGGCCTTTAAAATTATCGAGCAGTTTTTGGATACGTTTTGTATATAAGTCCAGAAAAGAGAAGTATTAGGTCTATGAAAACTGCTCTAAATTTCAAAATCTCATTTGTCAAGCTTTTATTGTTTTTTTGAAAAAGATTTAAATATTTGCTCCTGAACTTGGCAAAGTAGAATAAAACACACTTTTGAGCGATGTTTTTTTCTTGCTTAAATCAAAACATGCGGCTGGTGTTGCGAGAATTCAAACCTTATCGCCATCATCAAACCATCTTAAACAACTAAAGAAAACTCAAAATTGGATCATAAAGACCATATTTAAGCTCCCCGTAAGGACGCCAACTACTGATATTTTTAATCTGTTTGATATTTCAAGCTTACACAAAATCTATGCTAAAAATATTCTAGTTCATCACCTAAAAAATAAACCAGAAGCAAACCCCTCTCACGATCATAAAACCAGAGCCAAGCAAACAGGCATACTAAATATTCCTTAATGAAATTCTACCTTTGGACAAAGAAGCTCTTAATTTTTAGCAATAAAATTATATAATAAACTCCCTCTCAACATCAAACAAAGGAAAACGAAAAATAACTACATTAAGGACATCAAATCTCGGCTTAAGGAAATATCGTAAGAAGAACTAGCTAATATATTAAAAACCTCATCTTAGTCGCTGAAAACGTATACTAACATATATAGCCCCCCTCAGCACAGGATCTCCTAGTGAGGAGGACTTCAACGATCTGTTTTAATTTTTTTTTTCATGTGCCATACAAAAATGTACCTAATTATTTAAAAAAAGTAACTAAAAAAAAAATCTACATGAGGAGTGTTATTGTTAACGACTCAATTCCAAATGTTGCATGACGTGGTACGTCGACGTAGTGGAAGCATTGTGAGTATGTATTGATTAAGTTACCAGTAACGTTTTCCTTTATTGTGATGACAGCGGATCAAAAAACATACCGAGATTTGAGTTGGGTCAAAGATAATTTAACGTTATTTTAGATATTGACAATGAAATAAATATCTAAAATAATCGATTTGAGATATTCACGGCCAAAAGGATTGCAGTAGTTTATTTTTGGGGTATTATGTCGTGTTGCGATACCTTCGTTGATTTACTGTAACGCTGTCCAAAACGTTGGCTAAAGAAGGAAATAGCGCAATATGGCATAATACCCCATAGATAAACCACTAAAAATCTAAAATAAGTGTTATAGTACTTCAATAAACTACTTCTTAGTAATATTATTAGCTATAACCTATCAAACTCCATACTCAAATTCAAATGTGTTTGCCGTAATGCCGTTAAGGCGAAGCTTAATGCTAAATCACTATTTTGAATTTTGATTAATCTTTATAACGAATTGGTGTACAATATGAATACCATAAAATATGCTTTAGATAAATTGAAGGTTTTCCTATCGTTCTGCTTGAGAAGAATACAAATAAAAAAATAATTACTCAAAAAAAATATAAACGAAAAGTACAAAAAAAAAATTTTTTTCAATAGAATTGTATGAACGCGTAAAAAAAATACAGTATTATTGCTAAGATTATCTGTGAGTGTTTTACTTGATTAAATTTTTTGCTTTCTTTTAAAATAATTTACAAAATAAATAAAAACCAGTTTTGCGCTTGAAATCGAACGTTTCTAGACTCCGTTTGTCAAGCGATTTTAATGCCTATTACCTACAATGTAAGGTATACTAAGAATATACACATTTTCGGCTTGTAGCTTCCTCTTAAAAGTTAGATCTGATCGATTCTCTTTCAAAATAAAATTATTAAATGAATTTCTTGATGCTTTTCAATTACTTAAGAAAATATTTTGAGAAAATACGATTTATCTTAATTAGGGATGGATTTTTTGTCGTATTTTCAGTTGAGTAGCTTTTCAATTAATGGCCCCAGTCGATCGCTCGAGATATTCCTCTCCTTTCCACTTCATTCCATTCTGTAAATTATTGCAACCAGATACTCGGCTGAATGCTCCTTTACCGACGATTAAATCAGTACTTATGCGCAATTTTACAACGAAGTATTATGCAATAGAACGTTTTTCATTCCGTATTATTTTTTTTCGACAGCTTAAATCATCAATTTACATAATTAGTGAACAAGATTATATATATTTTTTTATTCTTAACATTTACGAAGATGTAGAATTTTATTCAAATATTTTTTAATGAGCAATCACAAATTGCTTTCCCCTACGTAATACTAGAAGTCGGGATTTATTCCAGTGCAGAAATTCTGAGACTAACTACCATGCGTATTCCTCATTGCGCACAATATTAATGGGGGGAAATAATTATGAGTCAGTGGAAATTCTCAATTTATCATTTAACAAACACAAACAATTGTTACTGAGGCAATTCAGTAACAATCATAAATAATAAATACTGTATATTTTTACTATTTACATGAAAAAACCCTTAAAATGGGTGTTAATAAATAAAGGTCTACTGTTTTAGATATTTAATTTAACAGCACCATTTCTCGTGTCATGCTATGCTGCGATAGAACATCTGTTTCGCCGTGCGGTATCTTAAACAATACGTGGCGGGGACTACGGCTGAAGTATTCAGACACGTATAAATCTTATTATTTTCATGTAAACTTCAGATAGGAGGCGCTGTGGCAAATAATTTCCCTACCCTAGGGCTTACATCATCATGTTTGGGGATTCTATGTGGATGGTTTTTTATTAGGGAAAAAAGGTGTGAACATGGGTCTTGAAGAGACCTGTGCTATAAGAGGGAGGAAACACAGAGACCGGAAAATCGTTTCACAGTCGAGTCGTAGAAACGACCCGTTCTTTTGAAACAAACTTCAACCACGTGCGAAGGTAGGGTGCGCATTTGGCTTGTTTCCCGACTATGTACCGGTGCCGACGAAATCAATGATGCTAGTTCCCTTTTTTTTTTTTTTTTTTTTTTTATTTATTCACATTTAAACCCGCTAAACTACTTGTGTAGTTTGTCAGCAGGGACATAGAGACAACATTTATACACTCATAAGATACAATTTGAACGGTACATAATTACATAAATCATACCTCATTGAAATATCGATAGAACAATCACAGCATTCCCACCTGACGCTTGTGCTTTAAAGATTGCAATCCGTTTGTCACGATAAGGGAATACATCAAACTGACCGCCAGATCCTGCAGTCAAATATTTTGAGAACAAATTAATGAAAGAAATTATTTAACGCCTGAAACGTCAATACAAATTGAAAATATCTCCTGAGTAAAAATAAATGCCGCTGACGGGAATTGAACCCGCACCTTCTAATGTCCGGTTATATGCTCTGAACCACTGAGCCACGTCGGCTATTTCCAAGACGCCAATTGATTCAATATGTACTAGTACTTCAATCAACAATTACTGCTTATTATATTTTTTTCACCTGTAAACAACCACCTTTATTTTTGTAGGAAAGGCTTTGTTAGTGCTGAATTTCCCACTAGATGGCGTCGAGACATATTATATCCATATTATTTGTTGGTGAAATATTTTGACTTGTCGAATACTATTATTTTTTTAATGATAAACTAATGTTTATAAGACAAGGTTTTAATGCATAGCACAAAGGAAAAAAATAGTATAAGCAATAATTAGTCGCCTGAAACATCAATACAAATTGAAAATATCTCCTGAGTAAAAATAAATGCCGCCGACGGGAATTGAAGTGGCAACCAAATTTAACAGTGGGGCGCCCTTGCGATTTGTAAAGTTTTGTACTCCTAGGTTAGTTACTTAGTTATGATTGTAGTCGTTGTATTTCACTGAAAAGCAAGTTTGCATTAAATACAAAAAACGGTATAAATTTTTAATTGATGTAGTGAAAAACGCGATGGCTTATATTTTAACGATTCAATTATTCATTTATGATGTAAAGAACGCTACGATTTAAAAATAAGATAACAACTTTCTAAATTATGACGTCAGAGCAAGGAAACAAAGATAGCTTAATATTTTCTGTCTTATAAATTTACGAACAACAAGAATATCAATCGACAAATTAACAAGATTGTGCCCGTAAGATAAAAGGTGTTCCTTCCTGTTTTTTTAGCTAATAATGCACTTTAAATCATAGCGACAAGAAGAAAACATTGTTTTCCTCGAAGGCAGCATTGTCTCGACTTCGCGGCGCGACAGAGCCAATAATCTTATCGGGGGTTAAGAAACGATAAACATAAATACAAAGTTTTCAAGGAGGGTAACTTCTGTATAATCTTTGTGTTTATCAAGAAAATTACAAAATATCTGATATAATTAATTATATCGTACATAAGAAAAATGACAAAGGTATTAGAATAAATTTTCTCTTACACGGAGAAAAATGAGTAACGCTGATTTATTAAAAATCTCTTCAAATTATCTTTAATCCTGTTAAGAACGGGACTGCAAGCCGCTTCTTGATATTTTTTTTGTAAATTCGGAATAATATGGGAACACGTTTTTTGACGTTTATATATTGACGAAAAACAGGATTTTTATGAACACGTGTTCGAACATCGTGATAAAATATTGGCATTTAACTTAAAGTTTATCAGGAAACCTATCAATTCACTCGTTAACGGACTACAAGCCCGTTTTCAGGAATACGGATAATTTGAAAGGATTAAGCAATAATTATTCGCCTGAAATACCCACGCAAATTGAAAATATTTCCCGAGTAAAAGTAAATGCCGCAGACGAAAATTGAATCTGCCACGATTTTTTATTAATTTATTCACTCAAACATCATCAGGTTGCAAATTAATACTGTATTAATAGTATTTTAAATAGTATGACTTTTAAAAGTATAACTGTTTTCATAAGATTAAAAAAGGAACAGTTATACTATTAAATAGTATGACTGTTAATAGTATAACTGTTCTTTTTTTTTAATCTTATGAAACAAATGTGATATCCAATTTGAAAACCTGACACTAATGACGAGGGGAACGAATCAAAATATTGATAAGAAGCTGAGTTGACAAATGCTTCGTATTCCTGAATGATTCCTGGCTGCGCTGAATTTTCGTGAATCATTAAACAACCTGAAAATTTTAAATAAATTTAGCACACATTAACACTCTGCCACTGAAGTAATTTAATTTTTTTAATCTGCTGAGGAATATAACGCACAGTTTAGGTAGTATTATTTAAGAAGTCATGAGTTTTTGTTGATGAATAGGGTTTTTTTTATAAATACGTAATTAATATTAAAATAGTTATTGCAAGAAATGGCCGCGCCCCGCTTCCTATCTCACCGCGCCGCTACAGGCCATGGAACTGGCCACTGCTCCCGGCCTTACACGGATCTTAAAGGAGAGGTAACGGATATTCATCAACTCCGCGGGATTATAATTAGCGCCTTGCTATTAGATATCATCCCTGGCCTGCGCTCCTTACGCGCCTTGTGACACCTTTGCCGGTCTACGCCTCGGAGCTGCGACATCTTCGCCGGCCTGCGTCTCCCGCCCATCTGTCGACCAGGTCAATTATACTTTCAGCTATCCTGCTTCACACTGTACACCAGGAAGACTCAACGTCTTCGCCAGTGCTGAAGACATCGACAAGTCTGGAGTCCACCAACGCGGTGTCCAGCCACCGATTTTAGCGCCCTTCATCATCATTAAATACTATTATCGCTTCGACCACTCCACCGCACCGCCGTCATTGCCGCTTACACATGGAGTCATCTTACAACTGACTCAAATAAACGCGGTGACCTCAGAACCTACCTATTTTCACTGTCTCCTTACCAAATCCCCAAATATTTATTAAAGTTCACGAAATCATGGAAATTTTGACACAAAATTTTTTCAAAAATTATTAAAAAAATGTTTTCGAAAAGTATATTAAAATTAAAACAGCATTACTTTATAACTCGCATAAAAATAAATTAAAAATACCTTTGTTATTTTAAATCACTTATAAATATACACAATGAGTCTAACCTAAGTATAAGTCCTAACGGCTGCAACTCCTCGTGTGCGATCACCGCGGCTATCGTCCCCGTGCTGACGGGTGGCGGGAACACGTTCGGAAAGATACTGAGCGAGACAACAATGCGCCGCTAAATGGCAACGCCGCAAATGCACATATTATGTAGAATTTTCGGTGTCTAACAGACGTAACGTCAGCGGCAGAAGGTTAAAAAAGGTAATGCTTTTCTCTCTTTGAAAAAGGCTTTTAACAAGTTAAACCTACCCCTTTATTGTAATCTCTATATATCTCATTTCTATAACTTCGTTAAGGTATCAAATAGGTTAATTGAAAGAATAACAACGTCTGGCGTTGACATTATACATTATCTCCTGAGAGAATCTAATTCACTTATAGGCGAAAACAACGTAAACACAAACTCTATCCCAGAAAACTAGGCCACTTCCACAAACAAAGATTTGTATATTTTCTTACGGTGCTTGCGAAAAATTAATGTATGGTAACTTTGGTGTTGAGTGAAATATCTTTTAAAGTTAACTCATTTTTTAAAACTCAAACTACTTTGAAAAGTACTTTAAAACTATTTGCTTATTGAGCAAGAAAAATGGCGTCTTGTCACATACTTTAACAGTTAAATTTAGACTTCAAAGCTTCATAACTTATGATGGAAAAAACAATGCAATAAAAACATTGCTACATTCTAAGAGGAAAAAGTTTTAGTGTTTCTGCATTAGCACACACAATTAAAATGAATTCGCCAAAATAAAATATTAACAAAAACAAATTACTCGTAATTTGATATAATTTGCAAAAAATCATTTGTGTTATTTTTCATAACATTATCAAAATTATTCAAATGGATGTATCAATATTATTAATACATCTAATTGAATTTCGATATTGTTTTCTTGATTGAATGAATAAGTTAATGAAATGGAATCGTGGAAGTCGAAGTTTGGAGAAGCAGTCGATTTAAAATTTAAAATTTAATTTGAAATTAGTGTGAATTAACTTTTAAAATATAAACATAAAAGAATTAATTAATTTTTAATATATATAATGGACAAAAGAGACATCTCTGGTCATTTTTGGATGGATTTGCTCTGCAGGTGTGATAACGAATTACCGACACCTTTGCATTGATCAGATGGATTCATCCAGTTTGTATCATTTTTCAAAAGAGGTCTATTGAAGACTAAAATTTTTTAAATATTTTTTGACAGTAAATGTCACAAATCACGGCAGTACGTACTATTACAATGTGCTGATTCATCATTAATAATTCTACTCTCTTGAGAGCTGGTTGATCTTATAATCTCATAGTGCGAACTCAGATATATTTTGTGCTGATCTGCCGTCTGCCACCGAATTGAAGATCAAGGAGTGTAACTCAATTGCAAGTGGGATTCTCTGGTGAGTCTTTTCTGTTCATATGTATTTTGGTGGCTGGTTTAAGTTGTGTTCTCCTGCAGGGTGAATTTATTGATCAATCCATTTTTTTTCATAGGGATTTAAAATATTCCCTGATGGTCTGTGCTATTTACACGCCAGATTATCAACCACTTTTTACTTCTCGACATTAGATTGAGCTGAAATTCGGCAGATAGACTTGTTATCGGTGATGATGCATTTTATCTTCGTGGCACTCACGCACACACACATAGATTTCTCTGATATTGAATAACAATATAAAATCGTTCAGAAGTTAATATACGTAATAAATCTCGGTACCAATTAGGATTTGGTTTAAGTAATAATGTGGTTCACTAATTTAAGTCAGTCCCTGGGGAGAAAGGTTCAATCCTCAGTCAAGCCAAAAAAAACTTTTTTTAAAGTCTTTTTATTAAAATATTTATTTATTTATTCTTGGCTAATTTATATAGCGCCGCTTTTGTGAGAGATCACCGCAGGGGCGCTTTATTAATATATATTAATTAAATTTTTTTTAAATCATGAAGTTCGGAAAATAACTTGAAACAAAAGAAATATATTCGCGATGACATTTTAAGTAACATCTCACAAGAGTGCCGTCATTGTAATCACAGGGTTACTATATTGCCACCAGGTTAAGCAGCGTTGTGAAGCGAGTAAAGGTAGGAGCTATAAAAAAAAAATTATTAATGAGGGTCTTGAAGAGGCCCGGATTACGTGAAGGAGGAAAAACAAATTCCGGTAGCTCGTTCCACATGCGAGCCGATTTATACAAAAAATACAGTGTGTGGGCAAGCCTACGCACGACGGAAGTGAAACTTTTAGTATTCTTCTCTCTCTCTCTTTTCATTTCATTCTCTCTTTTTTTCTGTCTATTGACATATTTATAAGTAGCACGTGATAAAAAAAAATTAAAAGTTATAGAAATATGGGATTCGAACCCGGGTCCTGCATAACTAGTGTCGAACGCTCTGCCTCTAGACCGCGATGAGAGGTATCTCGCGCGACGAGAACCGCGTATACAACGTGTACTCCTCAATTGACTTGTCCGGCTGTGTTTTTTACTAAAAAAACTTGTCACGCACGTCTGCGAGGGTAATCAGTCGCGTTATCGGCGTTGATTAGTAATTTTAATGATTCAAAATAAAAATAATTAATCAAAATACCGAGCGACTCTACCGGCTCGATTTGTAAGCTATATTTCGACCAAAATATCATATAGTCAAAATATCTAAAAGTCGCAGCACGAGAGCATCTTATCACTTTTCCTCGTATTAAAAAAATCACAAAAAGAAAAAAATAATAGTTAAAGCGGGGATCGAACCTCGGATCTTCACGACGAGAGTCGGGCGCTCTGCCTCTAGACCGCGAAGCTAAGTTTGGAGAGTGACCTAAACGAGGTATATAATATTAGCTAGGCTCCTATAGCGAAATGATCACGGTTTTTCGTGACGGTCATGAGTCGGTTTTACTCCGTTCCTCGAAATTGCATGACGCGCGTAAAGAAGTTTCACTTCAAAAACAGATAAAAGAAACGACGCGTTCTCGTGAACCTGTAAATGTGTGTTCTACTCGTGTCCGTCGAGTTACGCGTACGTGCACCAGTGCACAGGGGATCAATACTGTTAACTTCTGCATGAAGGCTAAAATGAAACGTATATCGTACAGATTTCTGCATTGCATGATTTTCAATCACACGGACCGCCAACTTTTGAACAGATTCAAATGGATTTATCAGCTATTTTGGGACTACTGCCTATTGCTCCCAGACGAAGAATGCCAGACAAATAACTAACAGTATGTTATGAAATACTTCATCTGTATCTCCTACAGTATAGTGATCACTGTTATTTTTTCAGACCAAGTCTCTCGAAAGAGTAAAGATCGAAAATTTCAAAAGGAAAAAAAAAACCTTAAGTGATCTTCAGTCATTAATATTGATTGAACTGATAATAACTGGTTTTCCTCCAAAACCTTCCTTGAAAATTGTCAACGAAAAGATAATGGGACATACAAGATGTGCTTAAATTTTGTGATGAAAATCATTTGATTGAGCTATGCTATTGGAAAATGAGGTTGGTGGTCGGGTTTTTTTTTTCTTATTAGATTTAACAGATAGTTCACACAGCGCTTCTTTCGTGATAAATCACCACAAAGGCGCTAAAAAAATAATAAATCGACCAAATTATACTATAAAATCACCATTTACATTTTAAAATTAATTTTCTTATTAATTAACACTTTTATCTCAGAAATTATACACATTACAAAACTATTTACAAAATTACAATTATTTAAGTAATTTTTAGTTAAAAACTACGTTTAAAAATAATTTAGTTTTGTATCTTAAAGATAAGTTATAACTCGTATTTGAGTAAGTTTTTACTAGTTATTTACAATAAAATTTACTTTACCAAACTTGTTCCAACGAAATTTCATCTATTATAAGCATAAAAAGTGTACTTGTGCAGGCTGGAAAAATCGAGTGATGCTAAGGGTTAAAGGAATGTAGGATCAGATTGGAAATGTAATTTTTTTGAAAAAAAAACATATTACATTACTATGTCACCAAAAACAATAATATTCACTGTCGATGCGTCCAGCGTAACTCTGGTTCCATAAACTGAAATTTTCTATGAATTCAAGTATCATTTTCAAAATTTTAACTGTTTTTTTAAAGAATCCAGTCAAGCGGTAAAGTTATATAATATTTTAAACAAAAAATAATTTTGAGTGTCGTTAGGACAAAAATATTTTTCAAGAGTTTCGACATTCCCGTGACTTATTATCTGCGATAATGTTTTGTAAAAGTTTAAAAAATATGTTAATAATGTGACCTTAGAACGGGGTACCCCAGCGAAGTAACATTATTTTCAACAAAAAATGTTAAAAAAAAAAAAATAATTGATTTCTGATATAAACATTAATTTTTCCGGAATAATTATGTAATCACATGTTTGCTTCCTTTCACTCTTATATTTTTCAATAATAAGTCCCTTCTGGAATATAAATGAACATAATTATGTAGGTATATTTCCACTAATTCAATAATTCCGCCATAACACAGGGTCATCCCTAGCATGGAGGGTGACATATCACAAAAACCATATGTAGGTTTTTGTGATATGTTTTATTTTATTGAAATTTTAAATTTTATTTTATATGATACCCTATAAGTCTTTTTTTAATAAAATAAAATAAAACAAATAAATAAATTTTATCTAAACACCATCCGAGGTGCTTTTATATCAATGGTAACAGAACAAAACTTATCGCGTTTTATCGTTAACACGAAAATTATGCGAAAACGAATTTCTTGGAAGTTCCTACATCCCTACTAGTAAACAAGCTTTGTTCCTGAATTTCTACGAATATAACTCGAGTGACAATTTTCTCAACAATTTGCATAAATTATTTATTTTGTATGGAATATATTATCACGTTTAAAATCGGTCCTGAATATTAAATTATTTTCATAATTAATTTTAATAACATTTTTTTTAAATGCGTGACTGACTATCACGTACGAGTACTACTTAATTGTTTCATGTTTACCCCTCAGACCTCTTGATTGTTTCATGTTAACCCATCAGACCTCTTGATTGTTTCATGTTAACCCCTCAGACCTCTTGATTGTTTCATGTTAACCTCTCAGACCTCTTGATTGTTTCATATTAACGCCTCCCCTCAGACCTCTTGCGTATTGACCGCTATATTTCTGTAAGACGCTGGCAGATGGTCAGAGAATAAATTTCTTTGCATTTCCGCTTTGTAATAAAATTTTAATAAATTGAAGATTTCTGAAAGTATCCGAAAAGTAAAACATTTTTAAAAAGGTGATAAAATAGGCTTTCAAATGTTATTATCAAAATAAACAAATAAAAAACTTTTTATTTACTAAACTTATGAAATATTTTGTTTAAACATTTTTTTTAAATAGATCTACTAAGTATTTTTGTCTAACACTAAAATAAAATTATTGATAACAACAAAAAATACATATTTTATTAGTCAAATGTATTTTTGACATTTTTATTGTTTTTTTTTACGATTTGTTAAATAATGATTGATTGAAAAGAACACAAAGTTTTAATTTTTTTTTTCGAATTGCAGTCGAAACCTTTGGTTTCATAAAGGTGTACATTTCAATTGGTTTGTAGTTTACTTCTAGATTTGAATATAAAACGTGATTTTTTTTTCTAACACCGTTTAGATCATATGACTCACCATAATAGTAAGGGAGATATCACGATTTCTATTATACCATATGAGTTTCTCCCAAAAACAACAATTTACAGAGTTGTTAAGAGTACATTCTGTAATTAAACATAACAACCTTTTCACTATTTGATTCTGTTGTGTTAATTTATAAAAGTTTTTGATAAACTTACACATAAATGCTATAATTAACGATTGCATAATATATTTTTAATAATAACCAACTAATCACCGTTTGCCCGCAGCTTGTATTTGTAATTTTTTATTCTTTATTTATCCTGACGGAGAAACCATTGGTTTTCAAAAATGTCAATTAATTTGATGAAATAGTGGTACAAAGAAAATAGAGTAGAAATTTATTGCTTTCATTTTTAAATTAAAATTATATTATGTTGAAAAAAGTATCGTGTATAAATTGAGAAGTTATTTTTTGAAGTAGCTGAATATTTTCTAACATAACTGCTTAAATTCGAAGCAATCCGTTTGTGAAATTAAATTTCCAAGGTTTTCGACACATACTGTCGGCTCTTGTTCACTTGATCGAGCCATGTCAACAGCAATATGGTGGAAATATAAATCAACACACCTTTTCATGTTTACATAGGTAAGTAGAACGAAAATATAGGTTTTAAAGACAACAAACCGTACAAGTCTTAAGTTAATGCAGCTCTACGATGAAAAGGTTGAACGATTTTAGGAAAAGTCAGGAGTCTTCAAGGATCCATAAATTCCTAAGCTCATAATCACTTTTTTATGTGAATACTGAGCAAGGGTACCAACCGCCTGGAGCCAGTAAGACCATGGCACCTCTAATTGGTGTATGTTGTGAGTCTGAGGAAAGGGTAGGGGAAGGAGATGAGAAAGGGGAAGGTGGGTCAAGGCGATATTGAGAGTATCGTCCACTCTGGAATGTCCTGAAAATATACAGGGTTTTCCAATAAGAAGTGTTATTTTGAATAGCCTGCTATTTCGGTAGATGTTGCTTTTGAAGCTGTAATTTTTTAAAATTTGACAAGTAAAAACTACGTAATTAATAAAAATGGAACGATATACGCTTCAACAACGCATTGAAATTATTAAAATTCACTTGACTGGATCAAATGTAAATCATCTTAAGAGATGAGGCCCATTTCCACCTCGATGGCTTCGTCAACAAGCAAAATTTTCGTATCTGAGGCTCGGAAAACCCAAGAGTTATTATTGAAAAACCTCTCTTTCCTAAACGTGTGACTGTTTGGTGCGGTTTATGGTCCGGCGAAGTCATTGGACCTTACTTTTTCGAAAATGAGACTGGAGCAACAGTCACGGTGAATGGATTGCGCTATAGAGAGATGATTACTGATTTTTTATGGTCGGAATTGGACGGTATTGATTTGGACAACGTTTACTTTCAACAAAACGGCGCTACGTGCCACACAAGCAACGAAACCATTGATCTTTTACGATTGAATATAAAAATAACACCTCTTATTGGAAAACCCTGTACAATTTTAAATGAATAAATTGTAAATATATCAAATGAAATTTCCATGCGCACGCCGGGATTTAAAACTGTAACGTCTGGAATACTGGTCGAGAGTTTAACCCCTCGGCCATTAAGGCCGTAATTTCACTTCTCATTTTACAAGATATCATTATAAAATTTAAATACGATAATTCGATAATAATACTATTCCGAAAAGGTTCGTTTTTTGGTAAATTTCGATGAAGATTTAATAATTTTTCAATATCTGCTAAAATAGCGTTGCACGTGTTGCAGATATTTAAATATAAACATAATTAATCAACACTCATCAGCTAAGTTTATTTCTGGTTTCTGTCTATAACTTGGTAGGTACGGACAGCATATATTTTGCTATAATAATTAATTCCTTAATAGGTACAGCATTTACCCAAGGTTCCATAGAACGAACAGTTTGAAATTATAAAACAATTAATGCGCGTTCATACTAGCTCTATTTCGTTTCGATAAAACTTGCTCTCTTCTATGGCCAATTCTATAATATACCGAATAGTATTAAAGTTGAAATTGATTCAACATTCGGATTCTATTTTTATCGGGCGTTCTATCTCATATGAAGTTTGTTCTCACTGATCTATTTCAGAGATTCTATGAAATAGATCACAGAATAGATGAAGAGGCAATGAGCCATAATGTAATGTAAAATCATATATGTTATATTTATTTGAGAATCACGCGACTCTAAAAGAGAGATAAAAAAGGTATTAAATTTTTTTTACAGTCGAACCCGTCCATTCTTCCCATATTTTCAAGAAACTATTAAGTCATTTGACTTTCATGTAATATTGTATTGTATTTTCCATGTAATGTTATATTATATAATAAATAATACTGATCTGTACTATTAAGGTCACGATAAATACTGGTCTATACTAATAAAGTTACAATAAATAATAGTGATTTATGGTAATTAAGTTACAATATTAAATACTGATATTAACTAATTAAGTTACTATATTTAATACTGCTCTATACTAATTAAGTTAAATTATTTAATTCTGACCTATGCTAATAAAGTTACGATTTTTAGCACTGATTTATATTATTAAAGTTACGATATTTAACATTGATCTAAACTAATAAAGTAACGATATATAATACTGATCTATGGTAGTTAAGTTACGATATTTAATACTGATTTATAGTAATCAGTTAAAATATTTAATACCTATTTATGCTATTAAAGTTACGATTTATAATACTGGTCTATGCTATTAACAAAGCGATATTAAATACTGATCTTTATTATTTAAACTCACTTTTTAAGTTACGATGTTTAATACAGACCTATGCTTTTAAAGTAACGATATTTAATACGGATCTATGCTATTAAAGTTACGATATTTAATACTGATTTTTACCATTAAAGTAACGATATTTAATACTGATCCTTACTATTAAAGTTAGGATATTTAAAACCGATATATATTATTAAAGTTACGATATTTAATGCTGATCTATACTATTAAAGTAAGGATATTTAATACTGATCTACGCTATTAATGTTACGATCAAATACTTATTTATAAATTTCATACTGTTAAAGTTACGATATTTAATAATTACGATTCTATTATAGCTTAAAATGAATCGCTGACGAAACACATCCTTTAAATTACCTATTTTTCTTCCTCCAATCAAAGACAATACAATTCCACCCTTTCATTTTCAATTGATATATAAATAAATACAGCGGTGTTTTTGCTGAACAAATAATATGCATTGATACATCTGGTTAGGGAAATTCAAACAAAGGTTCGTTCTCCCGTCAGACGGGCGGATACTTTAAATGAATTCTGCGGTTCACTTTACCTCGAGACATGGAAATATTATTTTTGTATTAGATATTGTTAGGAACAAGTGTAAAAAAGCACGAAAATGAATCTGAAACAAAAATGCGATATCTTAAACAAAATAATTAATAATCTACCCATATTTTATTGTATACAGGGTGTCGCATAAGTCAACGCAAACAAGCTGACAAGCCAATGGACGAATTAGAATACAATATAATATGACTTTAGTAAAATGCTATTCGTGAAGATCGACACATTACCTACATTAGTTTTTCGAGTGCCGCTGTTAAAAAAATCACTATTATAATATTTTAATTTTTACTAGGCAACCTAGAATAGCCCTTTCATTGATGACAGTTCAAAATAAGCCAAAAATTGCCTAACCCTTTGGAAAAAAAATTACCTGATTAATCAGGATTTTAAAAAAAAATTAGCTATCTTTCACTCGGAAAGTTATTAAAAAATGCTTATTTGAGGTAGTTTTGAAACGGTATAATATTTCTTACCATTCAAAATATATAATGCCTTTCCAAAAGAAATTAAATAATAAGATGGAGATAAAAAGTTTTAAAAAACATCAAAATATGGCTAAGAAAACATCCATATTTTGAGGAAATCATAAAAAAATGAATAAACGAGCGGAGAAAAATAAATAATGCTAATTTATTGAAAAATCCTCAAAGTATTAGTCATCATGTTAAAAACGGCACTGCAAGCCGCTTCCAGATAAATTGTTGACAAAATTGTAGTAATATCAATAATAATCAAAAAATCGTATTAATAAAATTTAAAAAAATACTCAATAAAACATAAAAATACAAACTAATAATTTTTTTTTCAATAGAAATGTATTAACGCGTAAAGGAAACAACTTTTAAAAAATACAGTATTATGGCCAAGATTATCTGTGACAGTTTCACTTGATTAACTTTTTTGCTTTCTTATAAAATAATTTACAAAATAAATAAAAACCAGTTTTGTGCTTGAAATCGAACGTTTTTAGACTCCTTTTGTCAAGCGATTTTAATGCATATTACCTACGATATAAGTTATACCAAGAATATACACATTTTCGGCTTGTAGCTTACTCTTAAGCACTTTTTTGAAAATTATTGAAGACATTAAAAGCGATTCCTAAACGAAAATTTGAAAGAGAAAAAGATATGGTCACATCTAGGACGCGAACCCAGGACCCTTGTCTTGCGGGTCACAACTATTTTTTATATTTTATTTACGTTCTGTAACAGAAATATTGTCGAGTAGACTTTTTAAGTTCTCGAGATTTCAATTTGTTTGAGCAGAAAACAAAAATCTCCAGTTCGATGTTATATTATTATATCGATGCCGGGAAGGCAAAAGGGCGTAAGCGACTTATTTAGTCAAAATAAGTTAATCGTATAGTTTTGATGAGAATTTTCGTCTCATCAAAACTGTCTATTTAACTCATTTTTACTAAATTGTCGCTTACGCCTTTTTGCCTTTCCAGCGTCGATGTTATGTTGTTCATTGCGGTGGGAATATTGTTATATTTACATAATTCTTCGCAAAGAATAGAATTCGATAAGATGTTTATTGAAGAAACATATTTGTCTGTTCTCAACTTTTAAAAACAATTATATAACAATATTCTGGAAGGGTAAGGATTTTATGGGAGAATGGTTTTGTGTGGGTTTGGATACATTTCTTTCAAATAACAATATAAATATATTAAATTTGCCTGAATGCGAAGAAAATTCGTTTTATTCAAAATATAGTCAAACAATTTGTAAACCGCTCTACGGCAACCTCAGTATCTGCGAAAAGTTAAAATGTGGAAGGCACTCTCAGTATCGTCCAAAACTACCAACAATAATAGAAACGTTAATTGAGATGGCTTTTGACGTTATCGTGATTAATTTTTGGTTTATCATGCCGTGTTGCGCTTCTCCCTTCTTTAGCTCACGTTTTGGACAGCGTTACAGGCTCCATCATCAGGGAAAAAACTATTATATTGGCAGCCATCCCGCCACTCTGGGACGTGTTTAAGACAAGATTTTTTATGCATAGCACAAAGGGTAACAATTATTTTATAAGCAATAATTATTTGCCTGAAACACTCATCTATATTGAAAAATCTCCTGATAAAAGATACATGACGCCAACGGGACTTGAACCCGTGTCCTTTCGATTTCCGGTCGACAGCTCTGACCACTGAGCTATGGCGGCTTATCTCTTATCCGCGAAATAATTCAATATACACTAGTATACGGGTTCAAGTCCCGTTGGCGTCATGTATCTTTTATCAGGAGATTTTTCAATGTGGATGAGTGTATCAGACCAATAATTATTGCTTATAAAATAATTAACTATTTTATTTGTAAAATACATGATATTTAATTTCAGGATGTGATGAAGGATTCATCATCAGGACATCCAATATTATGGCCAAATTAACTAACCATCAAGTTGTTTCCCCGCAGAGGTAGGCAGAGAAGACAAATCGCCCAAACAACTCTGTCTTGGCACACACTCTTTGCCACATTTACATTCAAAAATCGTCACATACTCGGCTCTTCTCAAGTATCTGATTTAATTCATTGTACCATGTCTTCCTCGGGCGTCCCCGAATTCTTCTACCATCAACATTTGCGACATATATTCGCCTTACACTATTTTATTCGTTCATTTGCTCTACAATATCAAACCATCAGGAGGTCTAGCACGAGCGATCGATAAAGCCCTATGTCAATACGATAATAACTAAATTCTTCATCTATGGGCAGTTAGAAATATTCTCGGCAGTTGGTCAACGATTGATAAGAAATTCCATCCGACGCCGACATAGACAAAAAAAAACCGCCAAATCTAACACCGTTCTTTGGTTGTCTTAATTTTGGTTGACTGTTATTTTGAATAACGAATGACATTATCAAAATAGTAGTGCTTATAGACTGTTTACCCGACACCTTGGAAGCCTCGCTAAAAGCAGCGGCATTTGTCTACCGACTATCGGAATCATATTTTGACCGTGCTTGCAAATATCACTAACTGACCATAGATGACAGATTTTGTGAATATCGTATTGACATATGGATCGGTATAAAATCATCGGTAGCTACGCCTAACGATTTTAAATGATTTAAAGCAATTATGCACATTCCACAGCGAAAACGAATTTTTTTCAGTGTTAGTTTCTTGTTGTTTGTTATTGTTTTTACACGTGCTATGAATTGTATACATGGGTTTATTTTATGTGTGTGTAACGGTATGCGAAGCTAGATTCTATGTATTTCTTAGAAGGGAATGGCTGACACATGTGTCGAGGCGGTTTGCTATCCATCACATCGTAAAACCTTCAGTAGCGCAAAGAAGAGGGCAGAACGTGAAAAATGTCAAATTACTCGTATGATATATTATTTAAAATGACGATGGTAAAATTTGGTGATACAGGGCTGCAGGTTTCAAACGCGCTACCTCTGGGTCAATAGTCGAGATAATAATAATATTATTTGTAAGGCTTAGCCATAGAGGTTCTCACATGTATTTAATAATTTTAATTTTTCACTCTCTTATCATGGCTTCTAACCTGTAATAGAAAATTTTGTAACTTCATATCACTGACAATCAATAATTTAACAATTTATGTTGCGCAAATCTGGGATAATCGATTTTGGCCAAGTATTGATTGGCATGATTTACAACCTTCATCTGCAAGGATCGTATATCTATTAGCTTAAACAATACAATACCTAGTACAACTAACAGTAGCTGCTTATATTTATACAAGAAAACTAAAAATAAATTGGTAAGTTCACATGCTAAGTTCAAAATAGTTCGTCTTACTTAAACTTGCTTGAGGTCTTGTGGAAAATATCCACATTTCCTCCAGACAGTTAACTAACTAGTAATTATTATTAATTCTTCCCCGAGGCATCAACAATATTACGTTGGATGTGCATGTATAACGTATCAAAAACATATGTTATCAGCCTAGCGTGAATTTATCCGCAACATAGACTCTTACTTCATCATGGATATCATATTGATAGGTCACCGTTCAGAAGTTTATACGCCATAGCGGTAATTAATTAAATAGTCTTCTGTTGGCGTATTACAGGCTGCAAATACTAAGCATTCCTTTAAATTGGGGAGGCTGGTTTGGGTACCGCCGACCCGGGAACCATTTATTAGATAACCAACACCTCTGCCAGGTCACCCCAAGTGGTGCGCTATTTTTGGTGATTTAGCAGGGGTGCCCGGGATCATCGGATGAGATATGTTCAGGATGCGCTTGTCCAGCTGCGTGACGTGCCAGATCAGGAGAAGCTGGTTTGGTAGCTCCAAATATGGTCTCTCGACCAATCGCCTTGTGCTGCAGTGGGAGGGATATATGCATACGTCCGTCACTGCTGGACACACTGATCCCTAGATTCCTACCCAACCCGCAAACTCTTTACCTTCCCAGAATTTCCTTTCTTTCCTTTCCTTATAAAAAACGCTCCACACCTCATCCCAAAAGATGACATAGACTCTGACGGAAATTATTTTCCTCAGGGCCTTCTGTGTGGGGTTAATTTAAAAAATATATATATTTCGGAGATGAACTCTGTTGAGGACAGAAAAGGGTAAAAACCAAACTACTTTATCACGGAACAATGGAATGCCTTATGACTACAATACATCAACGCTTATGGACAATTGTTTCGGTTACCGAGGTCTTGCAGTGCCAGCGAAACGTTAACTTCAGGATGTTGCAATGAGCCATAAAGCAACCAACTCTCGATGTAAGCTATTAAATTCTCGAAATGCTCTAAATAAAAGTCGTAATCGGTTTGTTAAACGCCCCAAAACCAAAACATGAATGCATCAAAAACATTCATAAGAGGAACTTACGATGTAATGTTACCAATATTGTAACGTCAATATTATTATCTTTTTTTGTTATTCCTCTTGTAAAAATGTCTATTCAACACACGTTTGAAATGTTTAATAAAGTCATTTATAGTGATAACCTATAAACCTACCTTAACGCAACCTATTAAACCCAGTATTTTTATCACTTTTCAAAAGTGTGTTTAAATAAGTTGAATTGCAATTGCTACAGTTAATTGTACAGTTATCTTTTTTACTATTTCATGTGCGAGGAACAAATATTTTTTGTTGATTCATTGCGTTCTTGTTTTCTATATTTTATAATGTGCTGTGCCAATATAGATAACATTGTATTGCTCAACGCCCGCATTCAGTCCGGAATAAAAATATGATTACGTTTTTTTCATATCACATTAACTGAATATTACCAACAAAATCTCCCAAAGTACCTACCATTGCTGAATATTACCAAAAAAATCTCTCAAATTACCTACTATTGCTGAATATTACCAACAAAATCTTTCTAGACACATATTATTGCTGAATATTACCAAACAATCTCTAAACCTACCTACCGTTGCTGAATATTACCAACAAAATCTCTCGATCCATCTACCGTTGCTGAATATTACCAAAAAAATCTCTCAATCCATCTACCGTTGCTGAATATTACCAACAAAATCTCTCAATCTATTTACCGTTGCTGAATATTACCAACAAAATCTCTCAATCTATCTACCGTTGCTGAATATTACCAACAAAATCTCTCAATCCATTACCATTATTGAAAAATGAGTTTAAAAAAACATCGGGGTTGCTGTAAAAAAATTATAAATCATCAAAAATACTAGTTTCGGTTATCTGCAAGTTAACCCTGTGTGAAATCTGGTAAAATGAACTCAAATTTGGTTTGAATTTAATCGTCATTTTCAATTTGGATCGTATAATTAAATACAGTAGTTACCTACTAAAATTAAATTTTTAACTGAAAATTATTATATTTTATCTCGTTTCCAAAGTAAGAACTCATTTATCAAGAATTCAGACTATCCCGTGATTTTTAACGGGTCTGCTCTAGTGTATTAATAATATTATACGTGTCTTAAATGTACGTAAGTTGCACGTCTCTCCTCGATCTTTTATATTTAGCGTCAACAATATAATATTATTATTTTATTATATTCAAAGTAAACATCCTAAAACAAAACAATTTTCCGCCGCCTCTGCATTTATACAGTTTAATAATTAATATTCCCCATCACGTTATAATAGTACAACACCTGACATATCTGATTTCTAAGGCTTGCAGTGAAGGACATTAAAATTCTTAAGTTTGACGGTAAAAACTTTTGCATGTTCAAGCGAGAAGGACAAAACTTACCTACCCTTAAATTTAAAATGTGCGTGGGTTTTGCCAGGCTTACAATTCTCAAGGGTAGTATTAATTAAAACTAACTAACGACCGCCTCCGTGGTCGAGGGGTAAGGCTTTCGACTAGCAAGCTTAAGGTCACGGCTTCGAATCCCGGCGTGCGCAAGTAAATTTTATTTAATTTAATGTGTTTTTTCGAAAATTAATCAATTAAAATAAAATATAGTATTTTTGCGGCACGTTCCAGAGTGGAATATACTCTCAGTGTAAGACCACCATTCAGATTTGAAACGTTCCTTAAAATGGCTTTAGCCGTATTTGGTGACCAGATCTGAATAGCCATGTACTTCCTAAACTTCCTCTTTCCTTCCCTAATATCTTCAGCCTCACAACATTCCCCAATTGCATATGCCATAGTCTCACTGGCTCCAGATGGTTGGGAGTTGTTGGGACACTTGTGCAGTTCCATATTAAAAAAAAACTATCACGCCGTTTCCCCGTTTAGTCTTGGCACACATATTCCTTATTTCATTCACATTCATACAGTAAATTCAAGCTTTGGACAAAGACACTACCAATACCATGCAATAAAAGCTTTCAACAGTTTAAAACTTGAAATTAAAATTGAGGAAGATAAAAATAAATTCACACACAAAATTACAAAATGGATTAAAGAACAAAAAAGACAATATTACCAAAATGTCATAGCATAAAATAAAAATAAAACCTACACGTAACACACAAAACCAATATAAACACACATCACTCACAAACACACAAGATTTATTTTCATTGTATTATTTTTTAACTTAAAATGTATTATTATGTATTTCGTATTTTTAATTTTAAATTTATTATTTTATTTTTAAAATTATTATTTTCTCTTTGAATGTAATATGTAGATTAGATTTTCATATTATAAAATGAAGGCCTCAACACGGGCAAGCCACCCAGTGAGGCCTACATTACTGGAAAACATAAATTGAAAAAAATAATGTTCCAAATAAAATAAAATAAAATAAAAAAAATTTTTTTATGAAACTATATATTTTTTTAAAACCCCATAAATTCTTTGAATTTTCAAGGATTTCGATAAATCAAAATATGATATTGGTTTAGAATCACGCGGAAGAGAATTCCGAAGTACAGGCGTGTCGAAAAAATGAGAATTTTCGGTAGAAAAATTGGTTCCGGGAGGTACATTTGAAAATGAGTAATTTCCGGTGTTACTCTCCATTTCTTGGTCACGATCCGAAGAATTACTGGAAATTCGCATCCTGCGGTTTGGAAACACAGATATGACATCACTCTCATCAGAGCTACTCTTACTCGAACTTGAATTAGAGGAGTGGAAATCGTCGCTCCCGCTATCAGACATTTCAGAGGACGCCCTCGACGTTATATTTTTTCAATTAACTAAAATAAAAAATAAAAATAATAAATGAATCTGAAATTTAAACGGTTTACTACGATCTTACAACTATTAAGATAATATTAGAATAATATTTACCAACGCCGCAGCACCACACCCGACGTAGGCGCGAATCAGAACACGACTGACGCAATCGACGGAAATCGACGATCGGCAATCTTTGTTAAAACACGAATCGACGAAAGTCGACGATTGGCAATCAAGCGGTTAAATAACCAACAAAGCATCATCAGCACATAAAAGGCAACAGACTTTAAGAAATGATTTTTCCCAGCAGTGATAGTAATGGTTTTATAAAAAAATATGTTTTTTGGCAGGCTTGGTGTAATTCCTATTATTTTAACAATTGACGGATTTACTCATGTAACGTACATACAATAAAAATATTTAATGCTAAGTACTACATAGCTTTGCTCTGTCATCTTCATTTTAACGGAAATTTAACGCTCTATTCAATAGGCCGCTGATCAAATAAATTTTATTATAAAAGCTACTTCATTAAGTAGATATACGAACCGAAAAGATTAATGGGTTCGGTTAAAAATAATACCCAAAAATAAATTTATTAAAATGATTTACGAGCTAAACCAAACATATTATATTGTTTGAAGCCACGAAATAGCAAATAGTATGGAGATATATTTATAATAAGGTGTTCAAAATTACTACACAAACATAAAAATTCTCTAAACACACTCAATACTGTGAAAATAAGGATTAAGTACAAAAGACACACGTCTTTCCTCGCACATTTAACCCTCCCGTTTTGAATAGGAGTAATTCACCCAAACGAGTTATGTTTTTATTTGTGTATTTGTTCACGTCTTGAAGGTTTTTAAATGAATACTTGAATTTTACATGAATTTTAATAGTTAAGTTGTTCAGGACTGCAATAATTACTTTATAGTGCATGTGCAGAACATAATAACTGAGTATGAACGATATAAGGAGGTACAATACAAAATGTCATGGAGAATAATTTTGTTCAAAAGAGTTCAATACTTTTTGTATTTTAAATTATTCATTGAGTTATTTTATACATAATTTGAATATTAACTAATATAAACAAGATAATATTTCATGTTGGAACTTTAAATACTTTTACAATAAACATAACATTTCTTTTTAAATACATTCATTCTTCAGACTTTCAGGCATTTCATCATACATCTTTAGTCCTTTGTACATTGTGACTGTGATGCAAACATAAGTAGCCTACCGATATGCTACTCTTTCATTCAGATTTCTAAACTTGATCATTTTTTCAAGTGGAGCTGTGGAATTATTCTGGGGATTACGTCTGGGGAATTCTAGCAAGGAAAACAATAATAATGTTCTTCTTTATATTTACAAGCATAAGAAACGATTTTGGGTTCACCCACACAACTAAATAAGTGTTAATTGTAGGAAACTCGTCGCCGCCAAGGTACTACATGGAAAAGTTGACTTGTTGCATTGTTTCCAACCTCAATCTACGCCTTCTTTGCTAAATCCCTTCTAAGATATTCCGGTAAATTATGGTTAAGTAAACATGGATATTTTCTCACTTACAGTACAAAATTAACATTCAAATAATGTTCGGACGTCATTTTTATCAAACTGGTAGTAGATAGCGTGCTACCTGTACTGTCAGTAGCGTGCAACTGAAGTCAAACCCGTAGTCGACGCGTTGCTTCGTGTACGAACGCTGGCAAAATAGTAAATGAATACTCACGAGCGCGAGCGTCGCGTATGCTACGCGCACAGAGTCGCGTGTAAGTATCACTGTTTACGAATGGCCAACACCAAAAAATTAATAATCAAATAAAATTTAGAAAACTACGGTTTTCCAATATTACTTAAGAGTAACTACTTAAATTACCAATGAACTTGCCCTTAATTTTTTGTATAGCCGTTTGACATGCGATTACCATTCCGTTTAATGTGGCCTTAACGTTGGATCAATGGGTTCGTGTATGCAAATATTTGCACCAGTGAGGTAAACACGCCCTCACCTATTCAGACAAATAATTATGTCTACAAACCCATACGCATAAGTACCGCAGGGAGGTATTGCTTGTTCAGCAATCACAGGAATTGGATGGTAACCAAAATATTGAATACACAATACTATGGGTACATTCATGAACTAATTCAATGTATTTTAAAACGTGGCATATCTACAGTTTACGTGTATAGAAATTCACACAAAACTGTAGCTACAAATAATACATATGTTTAAAAACTGTGTACCTACAATATATTAATATTTTACACACTTTACAAATGCAAGGCAAAAAAGTCCCGATAAACTACTTTTTAGCAGTTTGTCTAACGGGTTCTTTACATTATAAATCTTATTATTGATTTTGCATGTTTATGAGCACTACGTCAATATGCTTCTATCACATTTTTTGTGATGTACGTCTCTGCACGTATACTATAAAATATCTTTAAAAAGCTGTATTCGGCCAATTGTTGATTTTCCTTTGTGAAAACACGCTGAACGTTTTCTACTGTCATTGCAAACAGCACTCTCAATTCGGTACTGTCATATCACAAGACAATACAACTACTAGAAATGTACAGGTGTGGCGCATCCTCCTTTGAAAGACGCTATAATATGTCCTTGTGTGTACAAGTATTATCTTGCAACAGACGTGCCACAAGCCAGTAGTCGTGAATGAATAAATATTACATACCAACGTCATGTCAAGAAGAATATGGGTAAAATTTACGTTGCTAGAATGTGAATGTCAAAGTAAAGAACACTGCAGAGAATTTCGTCGATACGCCCACAAAAATTATTTTCTTTTTCGTACGATTACATTGCTAACAGCACCGATGTAAAATTAAAGTGTGCTAAGTGATGTCTATGAACGTCTTGATGATTAATTAGTGCGGGATATTTTTGCTGTACCCGTGTTAAGACCTGGACGAAAGTGTTTTTTTTAATGATTTTTTTTTTCATTTTTTAAATGAGTTTAAAGATATGAACCCAGAATTTGAGAATCTGCTTTGTTTGTCGTATATGAATGTAAAATAAGATAAGTTCCCGGCGTTGCCCGGCTTTGGGCAGATTTTTTCAAAATCAGAAGTAGACAGTGATCTTCTTTTTATTTTGATAATATTTCAAAATGTTATCACTCTCGGAAAAAACTGTAGATTTGTATAAAAAATCAAATCCACGCCCTGTGTACGCCCGCCTAAAAAAGATATTCTTCATTATATAAAATTGTTCATACGGGTCGAAGTAAATTGAGGGCCATGGGATTGATGTTTGCACAAACGTTATTCTATCATTCGGAATAGAAAAAAAAACGTTTTTGAGATATTCTCTCTTTATATGCATAGCACAGCTCCGTGAAAGTAACATTTAAAAAAAAAACAAGTACAAAAAGTATAAAGTTTAAAATTTAAAAATAAAATTGCCATGGCCGAGAATGGAACCCCAATTAACTGCTTGGAAAACAACTACGCTTAATATTACTATTTTAAGAGGCAGCATAAATTTATTTCTATGTAGAAAATATATTTTTTATAATTATAGAATACTCATATCACTACTTAAAAAATTATTGTAGTTACAAAATATTACCAAATTATCAAAAGTATATAAAAAAACGAACTAAAGATATTAAAATAAAAGAAATCTGGTAAAAACATACTAATTATTATTTTTTTGATAAATTAATGTTTTTAAGACAAGATTTTATTTTATGCATAGCACAAAGGATAACAATTATTTTTATAAGCAATAATTGTTCGCCTGAAACACTCATCCACATTGAAAAAATCTCCTGATAAAAAATACATGACGCCAACGGGACTCGAACCCGTGTCCATTCGATTTCCGGTCGAAAGCTCTGACCACTGAGCTATGGAGGCTTATCTCTTACCCGCGAAATTATTCAATATATGCTAGTGTTTCATTCAACAATTACTGCTTGTTACATTTTTTTACCTGAGAATTATTATCGAACAATTATTGCTTATAAAAATAATTGTTATCCTTTGTGCTATGCATAAAATAAAATCTTGTCTTAAAAACATTAATTTATCAAAAAAATAATAATTAATATTTGACAAGTTCAAGTATTTCACCTAAAAATGTAGACAATTTGTCTCAACGCCATCTAGTGAGAGAGTTAGCACTTACAATTTCTCATATAAAATAAAGTTGGTTGTTCTCAGGTGAAAAAAATGTAACAAGCAGTAATTGTTGAATGAAACACTAGCATATATTGAATAATTTCGCGGGTAAGAGATAAGCCTCCATAGCTCAGTGGTCAGATTTTTCGACCGGAAATCGAATGGACACGTGTTCGAGTCCCGTTGGCGTCATGTATTTTTTATCAGGAGATTTTTTCAATGTGGATGAGTGTTTCAGGCGAACAATTATTGCTTATAAAAATAAAAACATACTACATTATAGCTAGGTACCTAAGTACTTTACGATTTATTGCTTTATTAAAATCAGTTCCAATTTTGAAAATGACACTTAAACCCAAAGCAAATTTCAGTTCTAGAGTTCTTTTAACTAGAGTTAAAGACAAACGCGCAACCGAAATTAGTATTTTTTATTAGATTCTGACAAAATATAACATCACAACTGCTAATCTACAAGTAATTAAACAGTTTTCATACACCAACACTAAACCAGCCTTTAATTCAGACATACACCAGCATAAAAGACGAACACAAAATCAAATGCACTTATCGTCATTTTTTTCAAATTTGGAATTATCTCCTTACAATACATATCATTTACGCAATACCGCATTATCTAATAACCTAAAACTTCCAGTAACGAACTAAAAAACATTGACAAACGGATATTTTCTTAGCAGCCTTTTTAACCAGTGACACGAGCTTTCTTTGGAACTCTCTAACTTCTTTATATCTTTCTACATGTATTTATGTCTGTCTGTATGTTTAGTCTGTTTAAAAATCTATGTACACTCTTCGTTAATCTGTGAGAAATAGAAAGGATGCATGCGAATTCTCCAATTAATGTTTATCACTGTCTGTATCTGGGTTATCTCCAAAAAAACCTCATTTTATTTAAATTATTATCTAAAAATAATTTCCTTATAATTGTGTAATGTTATCTTTCCTGAAATGAGTTTAATTGAGCTCATTGGGGATAATGTATCATAAATAGTATTTTGTTTTTTAAATGTTTATAAGACAAGGTTTTATGCATAGCACAAAGTATAACAAATTATTATAAGCAATAATTAGTCGCCTAAAATATCAATTCAAATTGATACAAATAATCAATACAAATAATTCAATATGTACAAATACTTCAATCAACAATTACTGCTTATTATTTTTATTCTTATTTTTACTCGGGAGTTATTTTCAATTTATTTTTGATTATTGATTTTGACCGGTCGGTGGCCGAGTTGACATCGCGTTTGGGTCCCACCCAGGCGTAGTGGGTTCAATTCCTCGGCTGGCTAAGTCCTCCATCACAACATAAGCAAAATTTTCAGCTTACTGTGGTGGTAGTAGGAGATTTTCAAATATTGTCAGGTTATGCCGGGAATGTTTGTCTTTCTTTTAAAAAAAAAATAATAATTTGTTATAAATAGTTTTGTTACTAATTTGTAAAATATTTTATCACTTAAATAAATAAAATTTAAATTATTTTATAAAATCATTTTTACGGTAATTTTTGACGGGTTTTATCCAACAAGTAGTCTCAGTAAATTCTAAGTAACTAAGATCGCCATATTTTAAATTGTGAACGTTGTTTAGTTGTTTACCCCACCCTATCCTTGTGTATTTTGTCACTTTGTCTACTGTACCCACTCACGTAGAATACGGCAACAGTCAACCTACTCCCCGCGCCGCAAATGACGTCATCAACGTGACAAATGAAGGGGTAGGTTCCATGTGGTAATATGTGTTAGGCGGTAGAGGTAAGCAGATTACTCTATTGTTTATTTGTGTAAGAATACATAGTATAATTAATTAAATTGCTTCTGTACTTGTGTAATTGTAATATTTAATCATTGAAGACAATATTAGCGACTCTCAAACAAAAATTTGAAACAGAAAATGTTTCAGTCGCATCTAGCAATTGAACCCAGGACTTCAGCCTTTTCTAAATCTTCTGTTCAATAATTTTATTTGATAGAAGTTAATATTGAGTTAAACGATACATATTACAATTCAAGAATTTACTAATTAAGTAATTCTAAAAATATTCATCCCAGACTTGTAAAAAAGTTAATAGATGTCGCACATTAAAATAAAAATGGAAATATTTTACCAAGACACTATCTAGATAGCATTTAGTTCGGGAAGAATCTTGCAATCATACATAAAGACATGTGTTGAGAAAATTAAGATAACGTTAATTAATTATTATTAAAATAAGTGGAAAAAAGTTTTAAATTGCTTCTATATATCATTTTATTGGAATTATACAACGAATTGTCAGCTTCAAAAATAGAAATATTATGATAATGCTGGTGGTTAGTCAAAGGATGCAGTAAAATATGACCGAAAGGGATAGGATCAAATTAGATCAGTTGTGGAGCAAATCTCTGGCAAGGCTGAGAGCGTTGGTTCAATTTTATATTTTCATTTGAGAGTTGCATTTTTTTCAATGATTAAATATTATTAATTTGACCCATCCATAGTGGGAATAAAATTCCTTGTAAAAAGCCTGTCAAACGTGGCTCCTTGGCTGTCAGTTAAATTTGGGTGATTGTTGTAATACTCAACTTTTTAATAATATCGTTTTTTATGCTAATTTACTGGTTTGTTGATGAACGGAGGCAGATTAACGAAGCTCGTGGAATTTAAAGACGTTATTTATGGGATCAATTAAATCAGTTCAAACATAGAGAGACTAAATTCAGACACTTATTTCGTATGGTGACCGGATAAATCACCACAATGATAATTCATCACATCTTTAAAAAGTTATATAAAGTCATGGAAAGTGATGAAACAAAAACTTTTTAAACTCTGTTAAGTAGGTTATGTTAGGTTAAAAATACATTTTTTTCATCGTTTCTAATGACTGTATATCACTTTTTAAAAGTGTGTTGAATTGTCACTGTGTTGAGTTATCATTGAACCATATTTAGGTATTTAGTAAGACAATGCATATTTAGGTTAGTATTTCAATGTAATTTACCAATTTAATTATAATTTTACGTAATTTTTTTTTTCTTTATTTATTTTAATTTCTTTACATATATTATACATAATAATAGACAGTAAATAATAACAAAATATATATTACCAAATTGTAAACACAAGAAATTTAAACCCACTAAGGCACTGCCTGAGTGTGGGTAATATAAAATCGTTAGGTACTATATTTCAAGTACCTAAGTATAATATATATAAGTAGAAAAAGTTTTTTTTTGTTTATAGTTATTATAAAAGTAAAGAGAAAACATTATGTACAATAGTTTATAAAGTTTCAGCAAGTGAGTTGTAGAAAGGATCAATAAATTTATATAAAAAGCGTTTCAATATCTGCGTCATTCAGCCATAATTTTAGCTCCTTAACATATTCTAATTGTATGACGTTTGACTTCAGATACCTGCAGTGTTGCCAGTATATATCAATAACTTAACAATATCGGAACGATAGGCGGAATAACGGTATTGCATTGATTTACCTAGCACAGTCGCACAATGGGAAACGACACACGCTGGCAATACTGGCGTATATGTAAATTAAGGCGATGCAATACGTAGTAATTCAAAATAATGTGTTTTTGGTTTGAAAATTTTGTCGCCTAGAAATGTTTCAGATGTTTTAATTAAATACTGCGAGTAGAATACATCTTGGCCTTTAAAATGATCCAGTATTTTTTATATAAGTCTTTTTATAAGCTCAGAAAAAAATAATGTATAAGGCCTATGAAAACTGCTTTAAAGTTCAAAATCTCCTACTTACAAACCCATTTTCGGTTATGGTTTTATTGTATAATGTGGCGATTTAAGTTATTTGTAAAATGATCGAAAAACATTTAAATGTTTATGCCCGAACATCCACAAAAAAAAATAAAAGGTACTTTTTGGCCATGTTTTTTTCATGCATAAATATAAACAGATGGATTGTGTTAAGCGGAAATTTAAACCTTATCGCCATCTACGTAAGGGTTGTTATTTATAGCGGCTAGATTCAAAATATTACACGACGTAGTGCATCGCCTTAACGTCAGATGGCTACGGAAAAGTTAAAAATACTAATTAATTGACAGTGTCGAATTGAAATTATTATTATTTATTTTGGCTTTCACCCATTTACTGTGATATTAGACATACACAATTTGCATTTTTTCATATAAATAACTAGAGCAAATTACAGAATATAAATATACATTTGAATATAGAACATAAACAAAATATAACGTAAAATGAATAAACCTAACATAATAATAACATAACATACTTAACATAAACGGTACAGAGTTGAACAAATAATTTTAAGCAATAATTAGTCGCCTGAAATAATAATAGAAATTGAAAATATCTCCGGAGTAAAAATAAATGCCGCCAACGGGAATTAAACTCGTGCCTTCTGATGTCCGGTCAGGTGCTCTGTAACCACTCAGCTATGTCGGCTTATTTCCAACCCGCCAAATGATTCAATATGTACTAGTACTTCAATCAACAATTACTGCTTATTATATTTTTTCACCTGTAAACAACCAACTTTATTTTTGTAGGAAACGCTTTGCTAAATTTCTCACTAGATGGCGTCGAGACATATAATATCGTCATTTATTGGTGAAATATTTTTGACTTGTCAAATATTATTATTTTTTAATGATAAACTAATGTTTATAAGACAAGGTTTTATGCATAGCATAAGGGATAAAAATAATTATCAGCAAAAAATATTTGTTGAGCTGGTTACAGTGGGTAATTACAAAATTATAAAAATTGGAAGATGTGCACAATAATAATGGGCGATTTTTATTATTAAAAAAAAACAGATTTTTCTATAATTGGTGCCATTTTTTTAAACAGAACTATGTATAGACAAACTTTTAAACAAATACAGCAAATGGGAGTATATAAATATGATTGCAAAACATAAAGATAACGTAACATAAACATAACACAAACATAACATAACATAACATTAACATAACCTAAAATTAACATTATACACTTAACAAAAACAATACAGAGCATGTGTAATTACAAAATTATATAAATAGGAACCTAATAATAATCATATTTTGACCGTGCTAGCGAACATCGCTAACTGACCATAGATGACGGATTTTGTCAATATCTTATTGACATATGGATTCAGAGGCGGATTTGCCCTTAGGCCTATGTAGGCCCGGGCCTAGGGCGGCCAGATATTAGGGGCGGCCAATCGTGACAAAAAAGTCACAGATGATAACAAGAAATTACTTCCTAAGTACCTAAATATTCTACGTACGAAATAGCGATATGCAAGAGCGTGTTCACACACAGCACACAGCGCGCCCCCACGCCCCGCAGCCGCCCTCGCCACACCTATCATGCTCCGTCGCTCGCCCGCTCGCGTATTTCCAATCCCTACCGTGATTCAGTTGCGCTAGTGACTGAACCGCGTTAGGTATTGTTATGCATAATAGCTAAAAGTTGTCAATAAAGTAAATTCATTATGTATTCTATAGTCTATATCAGGGGTCTCCAAACAACGGCCCGCCAATATCATCAATCCGGCCTGCGACAATCGACAATTATACAGCGCCCTTGAAGTGTTTTTGCACAAAAACGGCGCTATACAAGTCATCCAAGTATAATTATTATTATTTTTTATTAATTGAACTGGAAAGTTAATTATGAAGTATTATTGAAGTTCTGAAAAGGAAAATGTATTAGGGGTGGGTAGGAATCTGGGGATTAGTGTGTCCAGGAGTAACATACGTATGAATACATCCCTCCAACTGCGGTGCAAGGCGATGAGTCAAGATAGTCCGGCTGGAAAGGTCAAAAGGCCTCCCTCACTCGATCCGGCCCGCCACGCAGCAGGTGGGCAGACGTATCCGCCGCCAAGACCTGGACAAATCTCACCCCATGAACCATGAATGATAATGGCAGGAAAATTAAAACGGTTTTGACCCTAGGAACTTACTGAAAAGTTTGGATACTCCTGGTCAATATGATGGGTACTGAGAAAGGGGCGGCTACATGTTCTGGAGCCTAGGGCGGCCAAGACTGCAAATCCGCCTCTGTATGGATTGGTAATATAGTCCTGCCATCCTTGCCACTATTAAAATACATATGCCGACTAGGAATACAAGACAAAATATAACATTCTTCTGTAATACATACTCGACCAACTATCAGACACACTCACTGACCAATAGGATGCATGATCTGGGCAACAAGTATTGGGGTGCTATTGATTTATTTATTAACTCCATATATGGAACTAAGCATAATCTACACCAACACTTTGTCGAATCCTACAAATTAGAGTAGCGTTGGTAAATTAGTTTGAATGATTTGTCTTGTATGTAGTGTTGTTGTAATTTCTTTTTTACTTTATGTTACTCTTACGTTTTACTAATATTGCTTCATATTTAGTTTTTTTTTGAATTGTTTCTAAATGTTTTCTCATTAGATATACTTGTAATCACAATTTTACAATTGTGTTTTTTTTTTTTTTTTTTTTTTTTTTTTTTTTTTTTTTTTTTTTTTTTTTTTTTTTTTTTTTTTATAAATTTAATTTAGATTAAATTTGATAATATTATCATTAAGTTCTGCAAGTGTTTTAGTTTTTTATTATTGTGACAGCTGTTTCGGCTTACAAGGCCATTTTCAAACTGTGGTTAGTCCACATTGAGACGACGTTTTTATACTATTTCAAATGTAAATTTTGAAGGTGCATACATTGATTTATTACTGGTTACACCGATGACATGATCTATTGTTGGTTAAACCAATCTATGTTTTCCCCTCAGTAAATGGTAATGGGTTCTTAATTATTTACTAATGACTTTATTGCTATGAATTATTTGGGTGCATTATACTGCTTGGGTTTTGTGAAAATACTAAGAAGTGGTGAGTAAATTATTTTCCGTACTTTATTAATTAGTGTTAAATTTGGGTCATTCGTTCGTTTATTGATTTCTAATTGTTCAAGTAAATTTAATCTAATGCCCTTTTTTTCTATATGCAATGGTTTAGGACCCTTGTTGTTAAGTGGGGTATGATTATTCACCAAGAGATGTTCTGCGAATTTTGAGGATGTGTTTTTATTATTATAACATCGTATATGTTCTTGGAATCTAGTTGAGAATGCCCTCCCCGTTTGTCCGATGTAAGTGGCGTTACAATCGGCGTGGTCACATTTTAATTCATATATGCCACTGTTATTGAGTATAGGGATTTTACTTTTAGAGTTTTTAAGGCTTGTTCCTAAATTATTGTTTGTTCGAAAAGCTATATTTAAACCACATTTTTTAATTTCTTTTGCAATTTTTTCAGATATTGGGCCGAGGAATTCGAGACATGCAAATTTTTCTATATTTTTGTTATTTACCGGATATATTAAATTGATTTTATTTTTATATTTCTTATTTTTTATTATTTTTTCAATGTTATTTGCCTCATAGCCGTTATTAATCGCGATCGTTTTTATCGTTTCCTTTTCTTTTACATAAGCTTTATTGTCTAAGGGAATGTTAATGAGTCTATGTACCATTGAATGGTACGCTGATAATTTATGAGACCAAGGATGATTTGAATTTGAATTTATTGTTGTATCTGTAAAAGTTGGTTTTCTAAATATTTCAAAGGTATGTTTATTATTACTTTTACCAATTGTCAGATCTAAAAAGTTTATTTTACCTTCAATCTCATGTTCAACTGTGAAGCAGATTTTATTATTAACGGGGAGGGCATTCTCAACTAGATTCCAAGAACATATACGATGTTATAATAATAAAAACACATCCTCAAAATTCGCAGAACATCTCTTGGTGAATAATCATACCCCACTTAACAACAAGGGTCCTAAACCATTGCATATAGAAAAAAAGGGCATTAGATTAAATTTACTTGAACAATTAGAAATCAATAAACGAACGAATGACCCAAATTTAACACTAATTAATAAAGTACGGAAAATAATTTACTCACCACTTCTTAGTATTTTCACAAAACCCAAGCAGTATAATGCACCCAAATAATTCATAGCAATAAAGTCATTAGTAAATAATTAAGAACCCATTACCATTTACTGAGGGGAAAACATAGATTGGTTTAACCAACAATAGATCATGTCATCGGTGTAACCAGTAATAAATCAATGTATGCACCTTCAAAATTTACATTTGAAATAGTATAAAAACGTCGTCTCAATGTGGACTAACCACAGTTTGAAAATGGCCTTGTAAGCCGAAACAGCTGTCACAATAATAAAAAACTAAAACACTTGCAGAACTTAATAATAATATTATCAAATTTAATCTAAATTAAATTTATAAAAAAATTAAATGGAGTTCTACGAATTAAACACAAAAACAATAAAAAAATTTACAATTGTGTATTTTGTACCTTCTTTCAAATGGATTACATCTATTTACTGTCAGTATCTCCTGTATAATACAGATATTCTCCTATGTAGACTGCATCATGTATCACTTGTATGTAAAAGCCTTTTTAACCGATGATTTTATTAAAATAAAATCATCGGTAGTTACGCCTATCGATCCCATATTGTAATGTTATCGCTTTCACTGTACTAGACCCCATGATACTTGCTTATCTTCTTTTCAACATCTCCTTCCCACGCCCTTCAACCTCACAACATACCTTAATTGAGGATGTAATAGTCTCACAGTTGAGCTCAGTCACTTCTGTACTTAAGATACATTAGGAGACTAGCAGGAATGAAGACGTTTCCGAGAAGTTTTGTATTAGATAAATGATTTCATGCTCTAAATAAGATATAGTTAGGATAGTAGGCACCTGGAAGGTTGTATGAGACACAAGAAACTCGGGCATGATTGCATGCATGTTTAATATGCATTAAACCGTTGAAATTATCAAGGGGTCTGAAGAGGCAAGCGAACATAATATTAATGTAATAAAATATTTCGTATTTACATTAAATAAGCATAGAGACAGTAAAACTCAAGTTTACGGTTCTTCATTTTCAAACTATCAATACCTATTGAACAAAATTAATTATATTGATTTAATAAAATTATATTTTGATGGGAATACCGCACAAGAATCCCAACTACTGCCAAACGTTTGGAGCCAATGAGACCATGGCATACCCAATTGGGTTTCGTTGTGAAGCTGAAGGTTGTGAGGAAGGGAAGGAGATAGGAAAGGAAAAGGTAGGAGAGTACCTGGCTTTTCAGTGCTGGTCACCAAACACGGCTAAATCCAACACAAATTCATCAAATAAAATTTACTTGCGCACGCCGGGATATGAACCCGCGACCTTCGGATTGCTAGTCGAGAGCCTTACTTCTCGACCGCGGAGGCCGTCAGTATACTAATTAATACTTTTATTTATCAATACTGGGTTTATACAGATGTTCTCACTTACGTTAGAACTATCCAGTTACAAAAACTCAGTTAAGTTACAGACAAAAATCTACAAATTACATACATACAGGTAAAAATGCAATAGCAGGTTACGTACAATTAAATAATAATATAAAATTATACATAAGCTCATTAAAATGACAAATAATACTAGGAGAGTTACAGTGATACATAATATAATTATCTAAACATAACTAATTACTTATACAAAGTTAGTTAGTATACATAACTGAACTGCCACATTAAAAATATTTTGTATTTGTTTAGTGATGAATTGTCCACCTTCTCGGTATAATTATTTCCCTTCATTAGTTTTCTGGGCGGGGAGTAATACATATGGTAGTTAGTCCCAGAATTACTGCACTGAAATAAATCCCGACTTCTTGTATTACGTAGTCGTATATGAAAGCTTATCAATGCAAGCAAATCTGGACTATCAAATACATCATTTATAACATTATGTACAAATACCAAATCAGTGAAAATCCTAGAATATAAGAGTATTGTTGTTCAACAAATTTGCTAGAAAACCCATTTTAAAACATAAAAAATGTAAGAAAGGTATAAAAAATATAAGTGATATTTACAAAGTTATTATTTCATTTTAAACTAGTGGACCCCACAGTGCTTTACTATTGCTAATGTCTTTCTCGAGCGTCTTCGACATCTTTCACCATTCACTACTGTATGCACAGACATTTGAATATATAGACTAGAAATTAAAGATGAGGGGTAAAATCAACTGTTGAAGAACGAAGGGGGTAAAGCTGACTGTGATTCGTCAATAAATCAATCTGACAGTATATAGGCATCTCGCATTATAATATCACCATTTAGTTCTTAAAAGTAAAATCTGCTTTTGAATGAATATACATTTTTACATGGGAGCGCAAATTACTCGCCACGTTAAGAACAAATTTGCCAAAAGTCCAAATTTGGCAAAATAAATTTCTTCTATTTTCAGAGTCGAATATTTCGTTTACGTATTTAGTTAAGACACTTTTATAAATATTCATAATTTACTTCCCAGCAACCAACCTGCTTTGTGTTTCGCGTCCCGACGCATCTCGATGTGATAGTATATGTTTCTACAACTGATCCATATTATACGATGTGAATATGCTTAAAATAAAGTAAAATAATGCTTATATATGGAATGTAATACGACAATTGGGTGTATTCTCTTTTTCACATCTATTTTTACAAGTTTTCATAACAAAAGTCACCATTTTGCCGTGTTATTTCGTAAAATGAACCGATGATGCCTCGACCATAGTTTGCACAAGAATGATGACGTCACGTTTTCTAAATTCACTTGAGGACATACGCGAGCACAGCCGGCTCCAATGGAACCGGTATGGGGAGTGGGGAATAATACGCTTTTAATCACTTAGGGCAGGTCTACTAATATTCATATGTCTATGACTGTATGCTACAATCTCACTGTTAAAAAACTTCATTACATCGGCATTAATTCGACTCCTAATATCTCCGTATCGTATCTCCGTATCTCTCCGTATATCATCCGTTGCAGAGATATTGCATTAAGCATTCCTCGGGGCGTCCGAGAATTTTTTTACCATCTAAACACTCCTGGCACTAATAAGAACAAACTTTGTTTCATTGATATCGGTAGACTAGTTTTCGAGTTCTGCGAGTACAGACTTATCCAGGCTGAATTTTTATATGTTATCCTTTCCCTTACTGTGCTAAAAAATCCACGCGTTCCGGTGCTGTGTAATCAATACACATCTCAAAATAAGCGATTTAATATCGGAAAAATATGAATATTCATTGCTAGTTGCTTATGTTTATTATATTTTTTATCAAAAGTGATAATAATTGTAATTTAATTGCTGAAAACATGAAAAAACCATCGGCAGATGCTAAATACACGTGCGAGAAGCCCATATCTAACGACGGCTCGCGACCGACTGGCGCTGGATGCTATGCGGTCGTAGGTATAGATGGTCTAAATTGAATACAACTACGTGTGAATTTCTCATGTTCCCGCATATCGAATTAAAGCATCAATAGCGTGTCATTTCCTCGCACACTCTTCGCGTAGCAGTGTCACACGGTTGATTATATTGGTGTATTTGATCCAGATTTTTAACAAAATCTCTGATTTTTAATTGAATTTAAAAACTATGTAAAATATATTTTTTTAATTCAGTGCATAAATGTATAACGGATGAATACCTAAAATCTGAACCCAGAATTCCTTATATTTATAGAGTAATTAAAGTTATTAGAAGCATTGTGTAGTAAATACACACCACAGATTAGGAAAAGTGAAAAACGATTTTAATTTCACGAAATATCTGTTTCGTATGGTATATTGTATTTCATATACCATTCATTTACAATCACTGTGATAAGATTGATGCAAGTCGAAACGATATTAATAATAAACGTGTCAAGAAAAAGTCATGTATATTTTAAATGTCATCATTCAAATAAACCTTTTTTATCTTAATTTCGTTTTATCTACCCATTGGTATAGGGAAATATCGAAATTTTATGAGAGCATATATTGATTTTTCATACGGTCTGGATTTTACAATCACATTTAATTAATATAAGGCTTTTATAAATAAATTCAATAAACCACGAAAATCTCAAAAGGCAAAAAAAATATCGTAATTGGATCAGGGATAATGGTGTAATTAAGGCCTATGCTTAATGCGCCGGTAAATACCGAGTGACATAAAAAGTTGAAAATATTAAAAAAAAATTTTTGTTATTCTTATCTATAAAAATTTATCAAAAGTCCTCATGTAAAAGACCAAATAACTTTACCAAGCGATATTAGAAGATTATCTTTAATGTTTTTAGATTATTTACATTGCTCCTTTATCAACGAATAAAATTCGTTCAGAAAACTTACAATTTGTGTGGATGATTTGAAACAATTGATAGCATGCTAAAATATAATTATGGAGGTATAATTGGGATGAGTCGGGATTTTTAAATTTTTTTAAATTAAAAGAACAGAAAATTAAGCAGATCGTCCCGGGATCGGTTACAGTATGACTTTTGTGGTGACTTTTAAATGACATTTAAAATATGTTTTCAATTTTTGAGGTAAGTTTTTAGATTCTCACGGCCAAAAGCATTTTTGTTGTTTGTTTTTGGGTTGTTATGCCGTGTTGCGCTAACTCCTTCTTTAGCCGACGTTTCGGACAGCGTTGCAGTGTCCATCATCAGGGCAGATCCGGTCACATCTTCGGATCTACCGGATCTGCCCTGATAATGGACACTGCAACGCTGTCCGAAACGTCGGCTAAAGAAGGAGTTAGCGCAACACGGCATACCACCCCAAAAACAAACAACAACAAAAAGATCAGAAGTGAATTAACATCTTTCTAGAAATGTTGCGATCTGATTAAATGATTGGTGTTAAATAATCAACATTTATATAAAGCCTCACCTTTATCTGTAAATAGTTTGAGCCAACGACCCGCATCCCCGTCACAATCAATGACAGCAATCACGATTGTCACATCATGTGACAAAGAACGATTGATCGGACCTATGTCGGTACTGTAGTTTATTGCGGGTACAATTAGACACCTAAGTTGTTTAAAGTTATATTTTATAAATAATAGCGTAGCCTTCAAATGAATTAATATTGAAGAGAGAAATTCACATTCCCTAATATTTTAGCCACACTGTAAAATAGCATGATATTTTTGGGAAAAATTAGGAATTTAGGAAAATTAAAGTATGAAATTCATATTACCGTACAGCTAGGTGATTTCTTATCAAATTACTCTGATGAAAAGTTGAATTCCTGTTATGATTGACATTAGAGAGGCAGTCGATTTAAAATTTAATTTAAAATTAATGTGAATTGATTTAAAAAAATATATTAATATAATATATATGAATTAATTAATTTTAATATATATAATGGACAAAAGAGACATCTCTGGTCAATTTTGGATGGATTTTTCTCTGCAGGTGTGATAACTGATTACCGACACCTTTTTTTGCATTGAGCAGTTGGATTCTTCCAGTTTGTATTTTTGTCAAAAGATCTATTGAAGGCTAAATTAATTGAAACATTCTTTGACAATAATGTGACATACGTGTGGAATTATCACAATGTGCTGATTCATCTTATCATTAATAATTCTACTCTCGTGAGGGCTGGTGACATTATAATCTCTTAGTGCAAATGCAAAGTTATTGTGCTAATTGCTGCCTGCTGCCGAATTTTGGAAATCAAGGAGCCGAACTCAATTGCAAGTGTATTCTCTGGTGAGTCCTCTGTTCAAATGTATTTTTTGGTGGCTGGTTTAAGTTATTTTCTCCCTTCAGAGTGAATTCATTAATCAATCAATTTATTTTCATAAGGAATAAAATATTCCCTGATGGTCTGTGTTATTTACACGCCAGATCATCATCCATACATTTATGTTAAATATCTAGAATATGAATTCGTAGAAACTTTATAAAAAACACGTTCATATAAGTTTTCAAAATATTAAAAATGATTTTTCAAAATCATTCAAACCGATAACTTCGTACTTTCTTAATAACATAATAATGTGCTTTTATAGTGAAGCGTCTGAAAAATCTGGTCAAATAATTCTTGTTTCTGTTAAAAACGGTCACAAATAAATTGACAGCTTTCCTAACAAAGTATCAGTAAAACGTGAATGTTTTATGAGGACCGTGGAGCACCTGTTTGTAAGAATTCAAATATTGTGTCATTATGTCAATATATTTATCAGGAAAAGGACACCTGCATGAACACGTGTTCCCACATATTCTTAATGGAGAGATATTTTATCAGAAAATCGATTGCCATCACGTTTTTTCAGGATTTCATTAAATCAGCCATACTCTTTTTTCTCTGTGTGCAAACGCCTGGTTGATATTTTCAGCGAAAATAGATAAAAAGTAATACTAATATGTATTTATTGAATTGTACTATTTTAAAAATGAACTTTTTAATTTAATTTAAATTTTCTTTTATAAATTAGAATGTTTGAATTATGATTTATGCAGGCAATGCATACGTATGAAGAGTTACTATCAGGTTTTAAGCCAGCATGTTGTGGATCCATTGACTAATATTTTAACATCAATGATACTTTGTTTGAACTTTATTTTTATGTCAGCCGACCGATTTCGGAACGACGTATTTTAAATCGGAAAAATCATTATACTCGTAGTTAATTAATTAATACAATAAATTATTTTTTTTCCAATTTCGCCAACCATATTGTTAGAAAAAAAAATAGTTTTGAAATAAATATTTGAGGATAAATATTCTTCATATTAATAATAAAGGAAAATTATAAGATAACGTAGAAGACTTAGAAATAAAGAAATTCCTTAATTATATCGAATCCACCATCAATAAAGCAAACATATTAACTTCAAGTCCCATCTTAGACATGTTCTCTTTCACCGTCTCTTCTATCCCCCCCCCCCCCACTCTTCACTAATTTCTTGTCATGCCTCCACCCCCACTTCATCATTTAGTTATATTTTGCCCCAAGGAAGAAATGGTTTAATAAATAAAGAAATTATACTGGTTCAAACAGAGTAACATTGTTTCAATTATTTGTTATGGATAACTGTAAAGTTATAAGGGTTTTCCAATAAGAGGTGTTATTTTGATATTCAATCGTAAAATATCAATGGTTTCGTTGCTTGTGTGGCACGTAGCGCCGTCTTGTTGAAAGTAAACGTTGTCCAGATCAATACGATCCAATTTCGGCCATGAAAAATCATTAACCGTAACTGTTGCTCCAGCCTCATTTTCGAAAAAGTAAGGTCCAATGACTCCGCCGGACCATAAACCGCACCAAACAGTCACACGTTGAGGAAAGAGAGGCTTTTTAACGATAATTCTTGGGTTTTCAGAGCCCCAGATGCGACAATTTTGCTTGTTGACGAAGCCACCGAGATGGAAATGGGCCTCATCACTCAAGATGATTTGCATTTGATTCACTCAAGTGAATTTTAATAATTTCAATGCATTGTTGAAGCGTGTATCGTTCCATTTTTATTAATGGCGTAGTTTTTACTTGTCAAATGTCAAAAAATGACAGTTTCAAAAGTAACATCTACCGAAATAGCGGGCTTTTCAAAATAACACCTCTTATTAGAAAACCCTGTACATTACAAATGACAATATTCAAAATTATAATATATTTAAGCATTCTCCAACGAAGTTAAGTTAATCTAAACGGACGAGTAAATAAGAAAAACTACGTTAAAGTAGTGAATTTCTTTATATTTATCGGACATTAAATTAAGTACAGCTATTTGAAGGTGCCCTTCATGGCCAGACTTAAAATGAATCCCTTTCCAATGTTTTCTGAGTAAGTTTTTACATGAAAAGTGTTGAAACACACTCGAAAGACATACCATCGTCTTTTATTATCTGAGATAAAGACGAAAATTATAGAGGATTCTATAGAAATCATCTTTTATGGAAGGATTTAAAACAAGTCAAGACTGTTTCGATGGTGTGGGTTATTGATGAAATAAGAACTGAGGATTTGAAACAAATTTATTAATTTGGCAAAAAACAATTTTAATAATATTATTACTTCCCTTTTTTTTTAAAAAAAGAAAGACAAACATTCCCGGGTTACGAATAACCTGACAATATTTGAAAATCTCCTACTACCACCACAGTAAGCTGAAAATGTTGCTTGTGTTGTGATAGAGGACTTAGCCAGCCGAGGAATTGAACACACTACGCCTGAGTGGGACCCAAACGCGATGTCAACTCGGCCTCCGGTGATAATACAAAATAGTTCAGATAACCAAAGGATTGATTGGCACAACAGTGAATGCAAAAGAAAAGGATTTAGTATCTCAAATTATGAATTTTTATATCACTTTTTAGACTTATTTATATTTTTCAAAAAATAAGTATTGTATTATCAAACGGGTACTGTACACTGAACAGGGCACACAGGTTCTTAGAAAGAACACATCCAGATCAAAACTGTTTTGAAAAAAACTTGACGTGTGAACTAATGAAATTAGCAGTAAAATGATGAAATTTTAGCTATGGTTTGATGTTGTTTTTAAGTTTTTATTTTATCGATGGTTTCAGATAAAAAATTGTCATGCTATTTTTTCAAGTGTTTATGGCTTTCACCTTTCAAGTGTTTTCTAGGTTATCACATCAAATTATGGTGATAGAGAGGGTGAATTTATTTATTAATTTTATTTAAATGGGAAAATTTTATAATTATTTGGAAGATTGCAGTCAAGTTAAGAGAAGAAAAAATATTTTGAACGTAGGAGAGGCAATTGAAAAGAGGATAAGGCTTAATAGAAGATAGGGTATTATTTAAAGATGGACGACCAAAAAAATTGTGATCTAAGGTTCCCACTTATAGACCTTTGAAAGTCCAATTGAGTCGTTGATTTGCAAAACCCTTTCTAGAATTTTTCTAAAATATGCAGATGTCCTGGAAAACTATTTGGAACACTCTTATATTTCTTATGCTAAATATCAACATGATAATACATGTTTTTATACTTTTCCGATTTTATGTCCGGGTTAAATCTTCCCCATAGGAAAAACTAAACCCTTCCACACACTTTTCCAGAAATATTATATTATTGTATTTATATTATAATATTTTTCTATTGATTATTATTTAGCGAAAAAATAAATATTTTTTTTTATTTTTTACTATTTACTTTAAGCAATTTTTGTGGATGTATCAAAATCAGCAGAAATTTCCAAAGCGTATTTTGCAAGTCAAGCAAGTGAATTTAAAAAAGGGTAGAAGGAATCAATCAAACACATAATTTAGATGCAAAAAAAAGTTATTTCAATCTATTTAGACTTATCTAAAGCCTTCGATACAATTTCACACAAACAACTTTTCAAGAAGCTAAAAAACATTGGCATTAATGGTGAAAAGTTTCATGTCTGACAGAACACAACAAGTTAAAATTGACAACAAGACAAATGAACCACTTTTAATCACGTACGGAGTCCCACAGGGGAGTGTACTTGGCCCTCTAATATTCCTCATATACATAAACGAATTATGTGACATTGAAATCGATGGTAAAATCGTGACCTTCGCTGATGATACAGTTCTTCTGTGTCAAGCAGCCACATGGAAAGATTTATTCATAACAGCTGAAAAATTTTTGTCAAATGTCATAAAATGGCTAAACAGAAATACTCTTACCGTTAACACAGTCAAAACAAAATACATCACACATAGTATTACACAAAGAGGTCAAACTCTTTCCAACTTGAATGTGTTTTTGCATGACTGTAAACAAACATCATCCTATTGCCAATGCGAACACATCGAAAGGGTAAAACAAATAAAATACCTCGGAGTTATTATTGATACATATTTACAATGGACTGAACACATAAATATCATCATAATATAATTTGATTTTTTTGAAATTTATGTAATTAAACATATACTTAAATTATAGAAAGACACTGCAAAATTTTATCTAATTGTAGACGACTTGGATTGTTAGAAACGTGTATTTTGGTATTTGTAAAATTATTTTCATACTTTACAATCCTGGGCTATTTCACTTGTGTTTCAGTAACGGATGAGTACATCACATACTTACATAAGCAATCAGTCTTCACTCGAATAAATACAGGAAATTCAAATATCGAAAGACTTATTGGAATAATTGTTAGAAAAAACATTTCAAAATTAAGAGAGGCAAGCCCTCTATAAAGACGTTCAGATCCGACCAAAAAATTATTCCAAAAAATATATATATTGTAAACCTTGTTGAATCGTCTCAAGGTTAGAGCTGTAACGAATGAGTCAAAAAATTGGATAAATTAAAAATGAAAGGAGCTGAAAATAATAAAAAGCAGACAGACCAACGAGAAATTGTTAAATTGGAACATTAACATTTTGGAAACATGGAGCGGAAGGACGTCGAAAGAAGTGCAAGAGAATATTGTTTAGAGTGCAAGTGGATAGAAGCAGATATTTTAAGATATGTAACAAGCAAATAAATCCAATAATTGAGCGAGTTATTTAAAAAATAATTGTTAACTTCTTTTTGTTAATGATTTGGGAGGCGAGTTTGGATACTGCCGCTCCTGTGGATTTATTGGATGACGTTTTCTACGTTTATGACTTAGCAGGGGTACCCGAATTCGTGGAGTGAGATTGCGTCTGCCCAACAACTACGTGGCAGGCCGGATCGCAAAAGACTAGTTGAAGGAGACTCTTTGACCTTGCACCGTAGTGGGAGTGATGGTTTTACACGTCCGGCATTCCTGGACACACTGACACCCAGATTCCTACCCACCCTGACTATTTTTTTCCCTCCCTAAAACTTCATCTCTTTCTTTTCCTTGAAAAGACCCTCCCCGCAGAATTCCTAAAGATTACATACTCGTAGGCCCATGGGGAAATTGTTTTCTTCGTGTCTCCTGTATGGAGTTTAAGATAAAGAACTGTTCCTGTTTGAACACTTTTCATTCAATGTGGAGTTCAATTGGAAATTCTTCTATAGTATTACTGTTTCATAGCAAATGAGGATTCCGTATGAATTTTTTAATGTTTAATAGACAGAGGAGGAAGTCGGAGGCATCTCGTACATTAAACATGATTCACTAAAATATGATGTCAGACCTAGTTGTATTTCACAACACATCGTCATTAACAACTTAATTGATAGCCCTGCCATCGTCAATACTGTTAAATTCCATGTATCGATCAGGAACACAAGACAAAATGTAACATTCTTTTGCAATACATATACAACCAACTATAAGACACACTTACTAACCAACATGAAGCATGATCTAGGCAACAAGTTTGGGGGTACTATTGATATATTTACTGCCACCATTTATAAAAATAAGCGTATATATACCTGAACTTTGTTGAATCCCACAAATTAAATTAGCATTGGTAATGCAGTTTTAATGATTTTTTCAGTAGTATTGTTCTAATTTCTCTTTTATTTTGTGTTACTGTTACATGTTTTAAAAATATTGTTTCATATTTAGTTTATCATTTTAATGTTATTTTATGCTTGAAAAACTTTGTATATAATTTAAGATAGCTCACAAGGTATATATTTTTTTAATAATCCATGAAAAAGATCATTGGAAATTGTGCCAATATAGATTTAAATAGCACCTCACCCTCTCTGCTTACGCCTTCGATGAAAAGGAGGGATGATTAGTCAGATAATTTCATCCCTTTTCAGCGTCCAGTAAAGTATTTACACTCCCTTAGCAACATTGATGTTGACATTTTAGGAAGATAATCACAACTTATTGAAACAGAAGATTCCGATGGAAGAGCTTTGCTTAAGGACGCTAGATGGCACTTGGCTTTTAAGTGTCCCTTTGATGGCTAATGGAGTAGAAAGGTACGTCATAATTAAATCTTTTCCGATGGAGATCTTTCTTATTTTTTTAGTTAGTGACGTAAATAATAATTATTATTAAACAAACGTTAAATACAACCCATAATAATCTATAAAAGTTATGACTCTTTAAATTGACTTTAAGGGACACTTTTTAAATTTGTTATTCCTACAAGCAACAAAATGAAACGAATTTAACTCTAATTCCTTTGCTGTAAAAATAATAATAATAATATTGAAGAAATAATAATAAGTATTTTAATCTTCTCAGGTTTTCATTTACATATTATTAAATTTAGTAATATGGATAGTATTACGTTTTTTTTTTTTAAATTGACTGTAAACGCCACTTTGAAAATTTGTAATACAAGCAATGTATCTGTAATAAATATTATAATACAAGCAACGGGTCTGCAATAAATGTTGTAATACAAGCAACGCGTCTGTAATAAATGCTGTAATAAATTTTGTAATACAAGCAACGTATCTGTAACATAAACGATATACCACTAAATTTTGCACTGGTGGATAGGAAAAAGTTACCAATAAAAATCATATATTTTAGTGCAAAATTTAAATTCTATGAAATTCGAATGACAAGTAGTCCTTCACAAGGCCGATACTGGGAATATCCACCACAGCAAATCGTAATAGTAATAATGATGTCCCCTTAGCACTCTTCAAGGAGTTTGTATGTTAGATTTGGATATACTTATGAGAGTTCTATAATGGATTGTTACGATTTTTTTCTTTTAATTTTCGGTTAAACAATAAATGAGTTAATTTGAATCAAAACACTTTTAATGGAACAACTTTTCCTAAGCTTTTGAAGGTTTATACCCATCAATAGTTAACGAAATATCTAACAGTGTTCAAGTAGCTAAAAACGTTTTTCCGGAAGAAAGAGATCTTGGGTACCATTCCTTCGTGTTTGATTTAGATTTGTTAGTATTATCTTCTTTTTCGATAAAAATACTTTTATTTCTTTAAATTTTAATAACGTCTTATCGCAAAGTGATTTCTTAATATTAAATTTAAAATACTTATTTGTCATTTTTACTGCAAGTAGTCTTATTTGTACGTATCTTGCTTCGATTTTTCTTTCGTTGGTGTCAGAAGCGATTTAAATTGTGATAAAAACTGCTGAAAACAACAGCGTGAAACAACAGATTTAAACCGCTGGTATTCCTATAAAAACTTTTATGGGTGTTGGTATCTTGTTTTGAATAATGATTCTTCGAATCGACTAAAGGTTTTGTTATGAGGAAGCATTTCCTAACTTTAATTTCGTCATTTACAGTCCAACGTGGTACGGGTGTTATGATCTCCCTTCGGTTTAATTAATTCGAAAGCTGTTCCCCAGCCGGTGCATATGCCCATCAGAACAATAAATTAAAAATCAATTTGTTCCTCGAAATTAGAATAATATAATAATAGTTGTTAGTTGTTACACATTTAATACAATATACTCATAAACAGTACAGTACACGAAGAAAAAAATACAGGTACATAGCCAACATGGTCGCCAGGAGATTCAACTGGTGCAGTCCACCGGTGAAGAAGCAACTATACCAGACAACCTGATCGAGCTTTTACACTAGCTAACTATGGACAAGGTACAAACACGGCGTCATCAACACAGTCCGAGAACAGTACAACAACGCATACAGGGCGCTGTTTGGCCACCCTTGGCGATGCAACTCCTCGCAGTAATTCTCAAAGACAAGAGTGCATGAGTTAGCTAATTTGGTGCGCCTCAGATTCGCCGGAACGAGTCATTGCTATCGGAAATCGGAAAACACTCTCGTCCAGGCTGTCGCCTAGTGTGAGCCCAACAAGGATAATATTCCTTTACTCCACCGTCGTACAAGTGCTAATAATGTTAATAATTTTATTTTACTTTTTTCTGTTGTCCATTTTATATCACGTATTTCATTTATATATATGCTTTTATATGGAAAGGAGAGTATTTCACTCACCGCTCTAAATTAAACAAACAATATTATTTTTATTATTATTATGGTAGGAAGTAAGACAGAAAAATACCCAGGTATTTTTTTATATATTTTAAAACGTAAATACATATCAAAAGTTAGTTGTTCGTTAATTTAAGGTTAACTGAGCCATTTGAAGATATCATCGCAAGTCAATAAAATTTTGTGTTTTTTCTCATATAGTTTACAATCAATGGTTAAGGCGAAGCTTAGTGCTAAATCACTATTTTGATTTATCTTCATAACGAATTGGTGTACATTATAAAAACCAAAAAATATGCTTTAGTTAAATTGAAGGTTTTTCTATCGCTTTGCTTGAGTAGAATACAAATAAAAAAATAAATTACTCAATAAAAAATATAAATGCAAACTACTACAAAAAATATTTTTTCAACAGAAATGTATGAACGCGTAAAGGAAACAACTTTAAAAAAAATATAGTTTTATAGCTAAGATTATCTGTGACAGTTTCACTTGATAAATTTTTTTGCTTTCTTATAAAATTATTTACAAATAAAGTAAAAACTAGTTTTTTGCTTGAAATCGAACGTTTCTAGACTCCGTTTGTCAAGCGATTTTAATGCCTATTACCTACGATATAAGGTTTACCAAGAATATACACATTTCGGCTTGTAGCTTCCTCCTTATCACAAAAGAATTGTGAAATTCTAAAATTGATTAATCGGATATATACAATAAAATAACTATTTATAATTTTTTTTTCATTTCTCTGTGTCATTTCCTTAAAGAGGGTTGAAATATCTATGTTACTGTCAACTACTAGATGAGATTTGCTTGGCCAAAAGTATTAAACAATTAGTTTTGGGGTATTATACCGTGTTTCGCTAATTCCTTCTTAAACCAACGTTTTGGGAGCTTAAATTCAATAATGCAATGATATTATATGATGTGTCCAAATTAATTTTTTTTTTGTTTTGAAACGTATTATTTAACCGTATTCTATTGCAATTTGATTAATCAATGTAAAGAATACAATTTTTTTATGTAAATAAAATTATTTATGAACCATTCTATTCCGAAAAATCTTAAAAGGAATTCTCCTTCTCTCGATACTTCAAAAGACCTACAAAACGGCCGACCCTAGCTATAACGAGCCTAAACAAATCTAAAAGACTCCTTGAAGGGTTGCCATGTTAGTGTAACTGCGAATAACGCCCTTTTCCAGCCCTTCTACAAAACTTGACACTGATATATTCAGTTGACTCGGGAGTTACGCTACTGGACTTGTTTATTGGAGTTCTTGCGATCGGTTTAATTAAAGGGTCTTAAAAACAGCCCTTTCGCAACTTAACGAGAAAAACAAGTATTCGAGAGCTTGTAGACATATTATGCAAGGTAGTAAACATTTTCAGTAATTTTTTAGCACGATTTTGTGTACTAACTGTGAAATTGTAACAGAATAAAAAAATTCTAAAAGTACAATATATTCTTTTAATCTTCTCGTACTGCTACTGGTCTTAAAATTATAAGCACAATTGCTAAATGTAAACAACCATCTCACTTTTTTATTCTCATTTACTATTTTGTTAATTTACACAATTTTGTCTGTGATGTGTTTATTTCAGTAATAGAGTTACTAGACATTTACCATAACTGACCAAAAGGTTTTTTCTAAAAGCATTTTCATGTTAATTTTTCTGATGTAGGTACCTATTTAGCGGAGCAATATTTTCTGTATCGTGTTTACTTTTCTCATATTCTGTATTCATATCTTTAAAATAAAGTTGATTTTTCTGTGATTTGCTCTTAAAAGGGCCAATATGAGTTTTTCGATAAATATTTTTAAAAGATTTCGAATTAAAATTGGGTTAGCTTCCGAATTCTAAAAGAAATTTTGATTTCAAAAAAGGAATTAAAATTAAATATTCTCTTCTTAAAATTAAAACTTGCTAAAAAAAGCGAAAACACCTCGTGAAATTTGAAAATCTGAAGTTGGTCAATTTATAAGCAAAACAAAGTTTTATTTTTTCTTCTATTACAATTCTTTCTTCGAGGCCTAGTTTATTATTGATGATTTTGGGGAGAGTTTGGTTGTCACCGTCGCGTTAAGAAATAACTTTAGCTGTATTTCCTGACATGATCAGAATGATTGGGTAAACCTTAATTTTTCTCGTCTTGGTTATTTATTACATTTGTTAACAGACTATTATCCAATAATAACAGTACAAAGCATATCATACGAACTGAAACGCTGTAGCAATGAACAGAGAGAGTGGTAGGTACTTAGTTACAAAATTAGCTTTTGATGAAATACTGCAGGATTTATGCATTATTGTAAATCTAGTTTTTCTAGTTACATTGTAATCCAGCCCTGATGAATATGAAGGCGTACACAGAAGTAGTTTTTTATTAATAATTTAATTTTTTTATTCCAAAAAAATAATATTTCAATATTATGTACAAAATGTTCTATTTTATTTTAATTCAATGTGTACAAGTGTTATTATATGTTGTCGGGTCAATATTAGTCCCAAGGTAGGAAGATTGCCAGTTCTATGAAAAAAAAATGTTAAAATGCCAGATGAATCATATTGTAATTGTTTTAAATGAAACCATCTATTAGGTTTTTACTAGGTGTGTCAAAACAATTAAAAAATGATGTGGTATTATAGTAATAGAGTCCCTTCTATTCAAGCCAATCAGCCATTTATTTATTATTGAACCGGTGTAGGATATTTTGCATGTTTTAATATTTGATGCTGGGGGGGTGTTATTATATAATTTCGGTCCCAGATATGTATACGTCCGTCGATACTTTGCCATATTGATATTGGGGACCATGAGATACTTTCTGGAGTGACTTCTTGTAATATATTCACGATCAATTTTACAAACATTTTCTAGGTTTTTATGTACGTGAATAGTAACATTCGCACTTAATCTTTGTCGAAAATCGAGGATAGAAGAGTTCACTGCTAGAGAACTTATATTGGTTACGCAAAATGACTCTAATAAAAATAGTTTTTTGTTTACTTGATAATTTTTTACTTTTTCCTCAAAATTTTGTCTAGTAATGTACTCATAGTAATAATTGACGACGAACTGGCTCCGGGTAACGAGACTTTTGTCTTATGCAACACATAAAAAAGCTTCATTTCCAATCATCTCTCATTTGACGACGAGCCAAGGAATTAATTAATTTTCACCAAATCATCAAAATAGGAAAAACATCTTTGTGCTGTGTTTGTGAAAGTTATTTTACTGACTTAGGAGAGTTGTGTGTTAGCAATTCTCTTTGCTTCTATGAAAATGTTACTTTTAGTTGCAAAAAATTATAAAAACGTAAAAAAAATATATGTTTCAATTATGTTGGCTCTTTGTTCTGAGTTTGCTATACCCTCGTGGTTTATTTTGCCGAGGGATGTAAAGTCCTACTGTGAAAAATAATAACAAATTATTTTGTAGGATTATTTTGTTTCCACGTTCTCTACATTTTCTAACGCAGAAAAATTCAATGCGTCATGACGTGTAATTAAAATTGCTCCTGCAAAATTGTAGGGACTTACTTTGTACTGGAATTTTTTAAACGTTTACATTATTGTGTAACATATATGTAATAACCAGGTACCTTATTGGACAGTTCCTACATAAATATGCATCAAACAGTTTGGCTCTTATTTTTTGACAGTTGAGTTAATTTTTTAAAGCTCTCTACCCAGCGGTTGATATTAAATTTAGAACTCGAAATATATTCGATGACCTTGAAATTTCCGACTAACTTAACCTTGCAAAATTTTTGCTTTGTCAGATATTATCACCGTTTGCCTTAGAATCTGTGAATAAGGTAAATAAAATTTGAAATGTTGTTAAGCTGTTTCGTTTCTGAAGGATTTTAAACTATGGTATCGCTACGGTAGATTAAAAATTATCCCCATTAAAATGTTTAGATTTCTGACTAAAATTTATTCGATTTTCTAATGATTTTAATGTTACGTTTCAATCAAATGTCGTCGTTTGACGCTATTTTTTTGGGGATTGATATTTTCACGGCCACATATATTATGCCAAGCTGTATTTCCTCCTTATTTTGGACAGCGTTACATTGTCCATCATTACGACCGGTCGGTGGCCGAGTTGACATCGCGTTTGGGTCCCACCCAGGCGTAGTGTGTTCAATTCCTCGGCTGGTTAAGTCCTCCATCACAACACGAGCTTTAGCTTACTGTGGTGGTAGTAGGAGAGTTTCAAATATTTTCAGGTTATTCGTAACCCGGGAATGTTTGTCTTTCTTTTAAAAAAAAAAAAATTAGGGTAGGTGTGTAGATTGTGTTGAAACGTGTATTTATTATATAAAAGTGATAACATGTTGTAAGTGTTAATCCTATTAGTGTGGTTTTCTGCATTTAGTTTTGGTGCAGCCGGATACCATGAACTATCATTAATGTTATTGTTTTATTTCTGGATATCGATTGACTATTTGAATATGATATTTTTCTACTTAAAATAAATTCATAACTCCCTTTTTCTCTTTTTACTTCTAACCATAGATACGCACTTAGAAAATCCAATATACATCTCAAAAATAACATTTAACGATCTCACTTATTTTACTCACTTAAGATCACTTTATTTCCTAAAAAAACAATCAACAAGAAACCCGGTTTTAGTACTCGTAGAAGGAGATAAACAGGAAAATAAGGATATGAACACTGGTGACCCAACAGTTGAACCCACGACAGTTGGCCCCCTGACAGTTGGCCACCGACAGTTGATCTCAGACAGTTGACCCCCAACATATAAGTTTGTTAGATTTTGTTATTCAGCCATATATACTCACCGCCTACTCTTTTGAGGATACGACATTATTTATACAAAAATATTTGCATAGCGGATTTCCACTTAAAACGCCTGCAGATATAAGTATTTCGACTTTGGCTATAAGGTCGTACATACTATCTGCGTGCTTATTTTATCGATGAAGGTACGTATAGAAGATATTTTTTTTGGGAATCAACTGTCCGAGGTATCAACTGGCAGAGGGATCAACTGTGCAGGGAATCATCTGTCCGAAGGATCTACTTTCCAGGGGGTCAACTCTCCGGGGGACCAACTGACGGTGGACCAACTGTCGAGGGGCCAACTTTTGGGGGATCAACTATCATTTTAACACACCCAAACACTCTTAGGCGGAAAACGCAATAAGTTAAGAGGACATTACACGTTTTTGTACTTGATTATTTCCGATTTTGTTGCTTTTTTTCTCAGAATAGTAAACAATGTTTTCAGAGTCAATTGAACTTGAGCCGGATATTATAAGTCATTTGAAAGCACTGTGAGACCCGACAACGTAAATAAAGATATAAATATTACTAATAATACGCACAACAATTCGCAGAATATAATAAAATGTATTAATTTTTAAATTATTCTGGTTTTCCTTGCTTTACTAAAACATGTTTGCATTTTAAACAATTTTTTTGTAGTTCTATTTTAACTCCAGTGGAACGGAATAAATATATCAGAAAAAATTTATCTATAATTGTTTTTAGTCTTCTAAAAGAGGTTTTTAACACAAGTGTAACAATTTACAGACTTGACATTTCAAACCATCGCTTGTACCTAAATTACATAAAGCCAGTAATACAATACAAACGCAAAGGTTACGAACCTATTAAACTGCACGAAAACTAGGGAAAAAAGGCTATAATGTCTTATCGTTTCAATCAATATTCATTTAAACTAAGTCTACTTATAAGTTTTGTTTGTACTTGTATCTCCTACTTTTATATCTAGTAAGAGCTCGAATTCATTGTTTAATTTCTGATGCCATTGTAGGACTTTATCAACATTTAAGGTTTATATAAAAAAATATATTTCAATAATTTGCTATGACATGTAATTATTATTTTTGGTTTATTGATACCGTTCATATAAATATATCAATATTTCTCTCTGGTTTAATTCTGGCTCTATTTTGTCTGAAATGTAGTCTCATAATAACCACACCTTTCATGTTTTGTTTACTATATTTACATTTAGTAAAGATACTCAAATGGAACAAAAATTATAAACGTATTTTTGGTATCATCGTTGCTTTTTTAGAGAGTCAAAATTAGCCAGAGTATTAAAAAATGTCAAAAAATTAATATGTTTTTACATAGACGATTACACATTTATGAGAAATTATTTATAATGTTTAATGGGCTTCTGGCATTTGTGCCAACGAAGTCACGAATAACTTCATTATATCAAAAACAGCAATGTTTATTCTCAAAACGTACCTCTACCTGTATAAAAAATACGCCACGCCACTGACATTATGTTTAATACAAATCGTTTTTCAGAGGCTTCCTTTCTAGGCCCTTTTCAGAGAACAGTAATAAAATATTTTATCTTTCCTTGCGAAATAAAAACATATTTTCAAAAATATGCCAGAAAAATCCACCGGCCTGGAGGGGATAAATCACCAAACCAACAAAGCAAATTACAAAAAGGATATGAAATAACAAAAATCGAGAATTTAGCGGTATTCAACAATGACTTATTATAGTAATTAAGACATCTTTATTTTTTTTAAGCACTTTTTTAAAGGGTGACCAAACATGAATTATATTGTGGAATGGGGAAAGTGCTTACTGTCTCAAAAAGGGCTTTATTTTTTGTAAACAAATATGTCGCTTCAACGTGAATTCAAAAGAATAGTAAATATTTTATAGCTTGAAGGCTTTAACGTCTATACCATAGACATATGAATATTAGTAGACCTGCCCTAAGTGATTAAAAGCGTATTATCCCCACTCCCCATACCGGTTCCATTGGAGCCGGCTGTGCTCGCGTATGGCCTCAAGTGAAATTTGAAAACGTGACGTCATCATTCTTGTGCGAACTATGGTCGAGGCATCATCGGTTCATTTTACGAAATAACACGGCAAAATGTTGACTTGTACTATGAAAACTTGTAAAAATAGATGTGAAAAAGAGAATAAACCCAATTGTCGTATTACATTCCATATATAAGCATTATTTTACTTTATTTTAAGCATATTCACATCGTATAATATGAATCAGTTGTTACTATCACATCGAGAAAAGTCTGGACGCGAAACACAAAGCTGGTTGGTTGCTGGGAAGTAAATTATGAACATTTATAAAAGTGTCTTAACTAAATACTTAAACGAAATATTCGACTCTGAAAATAGAACCGAATTTTTTTGCCGAATTTGGACTTCGCAAATTTGTTCATAACGTGGCGAGTAATTTGCGCTCCCATGTAAAAATGTCTGTTCATTCAAAAGCAGATTTTACTTTTAAGAAGTAAATGGTGATATTATAATGCGAGATGCCTATTTACTGTCAGATTGATTTATTGACGAATCACAGTCAGCTTCACTCCCTTCGTTCTTCAACAGTTGATTTTACCCCTCGCCATTATCTTCTCGTCTATTAATTCCTATGTCTGTGGTCTATACATTGTTATAGGTAAGTTGTTCAAGAGTTCAATAATACGTGTATAGCACATAACACAATAAACTGAGCATTAACGATATAACCAGGTACAGTACAACTTATCGCAAAGAGTTTTGTTGTACAAAGGAGTTCAATGATTGTATATAATAACAAATAAGAGTACAAAATAATCACTTCTTGGAGCGTTCTGTTACATATGATTAATGTCAGCCTTCGTTGCTCGGAAATTTTGGAAATTTGAGTGTTCGGTTTGGAAATTTTCCTCCCTCTTTCAGAAAATTATACCTCCGAATTTTGATATGGAGTACAAAGTGCTTATAGTGCTAAAGAGCACCTACATTTGATCAGTTATCGCATGTTTTTAGGATTTATGAAGAAATTATAAATCGTGAAATCTGCTAATTATTTACTTCAAATTTGCCGTTTGTGGTATCTACTTGGAACAATATTATTACTTCTTTAAGGCGATGCACTACGTCGTGTAATATTTTAAATTGAGCCGATATCAATAACAACCCTTACGTAGATGGCGATAAGGTTTAAATTCCCGCTTAACACAAGCATGAAAAAAAACATGGCCAAAAAGTGCCTTTTATTTTATTTCGTAGATGTTCAGGCATAAAAAAAATTTAAAAATCATTTTAAAAATAACTTAATTTGCCACATTATACAATAAAATTATAACCGAAAATGGGTTCGTAAGTAGGAGATTTTGAACTTTAAAGTAGTTTTCATAGGCCTCTACATTATTTTTTTCTGGAATTATAAAAAGACTTATCTAAAAAATACTCGATTATTTCAAAGGCCAAGATGTATTCTACTCGCAGTATTTAATTAAAGCATCTGAAACATTTTTAGGCGACCAAATTTTCAAACCAAAAACACATGATTTTGTATTAATACGTATGGCATCGCCTCAAGTTAAATTCATATTTTTTACATGATATTATGATATATTTTTAAATTCAAATGGTAAAAAAAAATATTTCAATAATTTCGGTTCATGGAATCTCAATAACAAATTAGTCGGAAGAGATGCGATACATCTTTTATTCGATTATAAATTTACCAAGTTAGCTTTATGATTAATCGAAAATTTTAACGTGTTGGAGCTAACAAAATAATTCCAATAATTTTTTTAAAATATCTTCTTAAATTTCCCACATTTGGAATAGCAAAAGCTTGCGCGGGTTCACAAATTGGCCAAATTAGGGCGAAACAAGGTTCAATGGTTAGGCAAAAAGTCTAGTAAAATATGTATCATTTAAAGGCCCATCTGTGCGTCTAAATTAATAAATAAAAATAATAAATATCACGCGCAGCTGTTTGCTGGACAGGCTTTGAGCGAAAGGCGCCAAGCGATTTGAAAAAAAATGGTAAAGTGCCCTTCGAGTGATTTTTAACAATACAACGGCAATATAGAAATCTGAATTATTTATTTATCCCTGTTTCTTAAAGATGATCAAAATAAACATAACCTACATACAATTACAAAAATCTGCTCAGATATAGGAATATTTATCTGCGTAAATTTAAATAAAGATTCACAAACAAAACTAATAAAAAATACTCTTATATAAAATAGTGTAAAAGTTCACTCAAATATTACAAAGAGAAGCAAAAGATAAAAGAAGCATACACATAAGTAATACATGTTTGGTTTTATATGTCTAATGGTGAATGTTTTATTATTGCTTTACTATTCTATATTTATAATCTTCACAATATTTTTTTTATATAAACTATGTAAAATGGCTGACCGATCGCCCTCGATTTAGCAGGCCACTACAACCAGTCAAACGCAGTATATTTGTTAACAATACTGCCAATCTGATAGTATTAATACTCCAGCGTCTGGACGATGTAGGCCCTCTGATTGGTCAAATTTAAATTGTTTGTTTCGGTTAAATTCCGCTACGTTAACTTGAAAATTAAGACACGATTTCATACTAAAATAGGATCGCCTCATAATAATACGAGATTTCTTCAAAAGCATCGTTTCTCCTCATATAATTTTTGGATAATATCAAAGAAAATATGTTTTAGAAAGTTCATAATCCATTGGATTAATTACATTACAGTGAAAATTATCCACAGTTACGTGATTATGTTTGACGTTTATAAAAAAATCACGCGTTCCTTCAATGGCCGATACGCACGGCTATAGATTAGATCGCCGACAGAGCGCACCTCTGGCGGTCTAAAAACGAACCAAATGAATGGCGCGAATATTTAAATATGCAGCTCACAATATTTGAGTACTTACGATTAACAAGCGTTTAATACATAGACTAAATACATCAATGGTTTAATAAGAAGATTTCTTCTGGAAGCTTATCACTTTGTAATGGCATTTTTCATTATTATTTATATTTTTTTGTTTATTAATTATATCTGATTTTATATTGACATGTTTTCTAATTTCTAAAATTTCAAAATTATTTATTTGCGATGCTTTATATCCTGAGTGAAGTATTTTAAGACCTGAATTTTTTATCGAAAGTGTGATCATTATTCAAAAGATGATTTGCAAACTCAGATTCACTATTTCCATTTAGAGCCGTGCGATATTCTTTAGTTCTGACTTCAAAATTTCTATTGGTTCTACCTTTGTAAAATAAATTACAATCATCCCAGTTGAGTTTTTAAACTCCTGATTTTTTGGTTCGAATTTTGCTATCTTTATTATTAAGAATATATTTCTTCATTGTTATTAGTGTAAAACGCCAGTTGAATAGTACCAGGATTGTTTTTATATATAATTTTAGAAGTATCTTTATCCACAAACAGAATTCTACGCCATTGTTTATTTCTATCTTTAGAAAGACCGTTTGAAGAGAATATGATTAATTTTTTTATTTAGTTCAACTATCAATTTATTAGAATAACCGTTATTAAATGCTATTTTTCTTATGGATATATTGTTTTATGGTTGTATGCTATTTGTTTTTTTCAGGTCTTAAAATACTTCACTATAAATAATATATAAATTTTGGAAACGAGGAAACATGTTAATATAAAAGCAGATATAATTAACAAGAATTTTTTTATAAACTATCTTTTAAATATTTTCCCACTCATCTGGTCTTTCCCGTCTAACGATATTGTAATTCCTAATTATTATAAACCCAGCCTACTCTTACCCCTCCCCCCTCCTTCCACTTCTTCTTTCCCATTTGCAATCTATATTTAATTTTTGACTTCGGTGTATACACAATAAAATGTAAACATTATATTAATTTATTTATTGGACAATTTGCATAGCGCCGCTTTTGTGAGATATCACCTCAGGGGCGCTATATTGTAATAATCTACCTTTTTATATAGATTTTTACTCTCCTGATGATGTTGTATATATAATCTAACTTTAAACTTTATTAGATACAGTAACAGTTGTAGGTAAAGAATTACCACCAGTTTGAGTAAAATTAACACCTTTTAATTAAACCGACTGCTAATCTCATCGCACAATTACCCTCCTTTATTCATAAACACGGGTACAATTAATCAATATGTAATAATCTATTATTTAAATCAACTTTGTTATAACTATCTTTAATTGTTACAAACTAAACGATATTGATTCAACTTATAGACATTGACGGTTGTAACACATATTTAAGCACTGCAAGTCTCCTATGAGCTAATTATATTAGGTACCTAAGATAACAGTTAATATCAGTTGTAGACATGTAGTCAATAATAGTGTTTCATTTGAAATAATCCATCACAAATACGTAAAATTTCATTTATTCAAACAACTGTCATTCTTATTATGCGTAAATTTACCATGTTATTATTAATTAACTCCTTTCTGTACCGTGTTTTAACAATATATATACTCACCCTCTATCTGTGAATGTCCTAATATCTATCTATTAAATGTAACTGTTGTTAATATTACTTAAAATGGACGAAGCCCAAGGAAGAGCCGCCCGCAGGGCCTAGCAGAAAAAAACCCGCGGAGCGGGTTTTTAACTGCTAGTAATAATTATTTCGTTAGCTTTCTTACTCAAAGGCCTCATACACTGTGTGTCGTATTGTATAATGTTACTGCTGCCACTACCTAGCATTTACATATAAACTTTACATTTCTTATTAACTAATTTAAGTCTGTATAACTTAGGAGAAGGAATATTCTTATTTTTGTACTATTTACTTGCTGATATAATATGTCAAATGGATATGGTAATCTGTATTTTTACTATTACTTTTGTGAACTTGCAATCTTCAGAATATTATTTTTTTATGAACTATGTATGTAAAAGCCCGATGGGCGTATAAATAAATAAATAAATAAATAAATAAAATAAATAAATAATGTAATTAGCGTCACATGTATTTGAGCAACAACAGAACATTTTTCAAATAATATTCTTGTGATATCATGTCAAATCGCAATAACAGAAAATAATGTATGAAATTGCTTGAGGTAGGTATGCATGGAACAAAGCAAATATTGTCAGGAGACAGATGCACGGCGTAATTTAGTTAATTAGTTGGGCTTCAGTGCCAAAAGCAATATTGGTATTTGACCCCTGAAATTGGGGTACGTTTTGGGGCGGAAGGAAATGGACGAAGGCGAGAGATGGAATGTTGGGTTTAGTTACTAAACCGTTGACTAGATAAAAATTTAGAACTATGTATTTCCAGCCTATTCGTGTGCGAAAAGTGTGTACAATTTCTTACTTTTTGTGAAAAAACACCAACATTCTTCCTTGTACATAAAATCAAGGACTGTCTGAAGCCGATGATTGACAGCTCTTATAATATTTGTAAGCTACATACACTTCTTGGGAATATCTGTTCGGTGCTATTTAATGATTTATTTGAAGAAAGGGTTCATACTATCAGTTAGGTAGGTTCAGAGTCCTAAAGAGCTCCCAACCGTCTAGAGCTAGTGAGACTATGGCATCCACAAATGGGCTATGTTGTAAGGCCGAATGTAATAGCATGGGGAAGGAGATGGGAAGAGGACGGTGGGGAAGTGCTTGGCTATTCAGATCTGGTCACTAAACACGGTTAATTATTATTATTATTTTTTTAGAAAACTAATGTTTAATACAAGATTTTTTATGCATAGCACAAAGAGTAATAATTATTATTTCAAGCAATAATTATTCGCCTGAATCACTCATCCACATTGAAAAATCTCCTGATAAAAGATACATGACGCCAACGGGACATGTAAAAAGCAGTAATTGTTGAATGAAACACTAGTATATATTAAATTATTTCGCGGATAAGAGATAAGCCGCCATAGCTCAGTGGTCAGAGGGGTCAAGTTGGCGTCATGTATCTTTTATCAGGAGATTTTTCAATGTGGATGAGTGTTTCAGGCGAATAATTATTGCTTGTAAAAATAATAATTAACACGGTTAAAGCCTTTTCAAGTAACATTTCAATTCTGAATGGTGTTGTTATACCAGGGCGATTCTGAGAGTATCTTTCATTATGGAACGTGCCGCACATACACTGAATATTGTTTAAAATTTTAAAATTTGTGCAATTGCAAAAATTAATCAAATAAAATTTAATTGCGAACGCCGGGATTTGAATCTACGACCTCCGGCTTGCTTATCGTGAGCCTTAACCCTCAACCAGCAGTCTAACAAATATTTTTGTACTGACATGTATTATAATATGTAGGTACTGCATAGACTAAAAAATACATCAATGAGGTACTCATATGTATTTCTGCGTAATGTTCCTAATAGATCAACATGCTTATAAAAGCCTAACGGGAGATCATTAAATAAATAAATTAGGATGAAGTCTTAATTGATAATTGAAAATGATCATAATCTTTAGATGAACATTATAGTAAATCATTTATATCCATGTACTGTTAGGATTTGAAGTAATTAAAAACCTAAAAATAAAAAAAAAAACAGTGCCCTCATTTGTCCATTTGTATTATCACAGCACAACCAAAATAAAACTTTGAAAAAGTAACATATAATCCTGCTGATATGTAACTTGCTGGTTTTTTTGTTTTTGTAAATAATTTGCAGCTTCGTTAATGGACAATGGAACCGGGGTTCAATCATTTCCTTTTCGTCAAAATATGTAAATGATCTGAGAGATCAAGGTACTTAAATAAATTATGTTCAACTATATTAAAATGTTTCGTTTGCCCAACTCTTATTTTTTTACCAACTTTTATTTTTATTTTGGTGCAAACTCAATATAAAAAACATCGAAATAAAAAAAATACGGGCAGTATAATTTCCTTGATGTGCTGAGAGCAGGCGAATGAAAAAAAAGTTAAGGAGAATAGGTTTCAAGCGCGTTTATATACATCCTGCAGGGTAGCCTGACCATCTATCTGTAACGATAAAACTGCTGCTGGGACAGTACAATAGTAGTACAATATTGTCTTGTCCTCGTGTAAACTAGGCATTAGACACCTTTAAAGTCTCTTTTATTTATTGATCAAGTGAAAAATGTCAAACAAACAATATATATATTTACACAGGTAAATATAAATATATATTGTTTGTTCGACATTTTTCACTTGTTCAATAAATAAAAAAGACTTTTAAGGTGTCTAATGCCTAGTTTACACGAGAACATGACAATATTGTCCCAGTAGCAGTCCTATTGTCCTAGTATGAACAGAAGTGAGGATAGGAGTATAGGAAAATGAACCAAGACAATTTCCAAGAGATGGTCAGGCTACTCCACAGGACGTATTAAAACGCGCTTGGACAATACTGTCAGCTGCTTCACGTATACGTATCTCAGTTTCGGCTTAAAAAATCAGTTAAATGGAACTGAGAAGAAATTACTAAATTCGTGACATTCTCATGCATATTTTAATACTCCCGAAGATATTCCACTTCTAATTCTTTAAGGACCATTGCAGATAATCCCAGTTATGATTTGTGCCCCATCCTATTTCTAATTCACAATTTTTTTATGGTTTTCAGTATTTAATTCATCCTACAACAATTCCAATACATCTTGGTATTAAGGTCCTCACATTTTCCGCGAACTTGCTCGTAACGCTCGTCGTCGTGTACCTATGCATATTTGCAGCGTTCCGCGTTTCAACTACGATCGAATTGTTGTATTGTATTGTATAAGCTGTAGGTGGTGTGACAATACAATATATCACTGTCTTCTATATCATCCACGTGTGAACTCGGCATAACTAACTCTTTTAGTTTTTAATGGATAGTAAAATTTGATATTTTCGTGTTCGTTCATTATAGTGATTATTTTTGGGTTATTAAGCCGTGTTGAACTTCCTCCCTGTTTATCCATCATTTCGGAAAGAGTTAAACTTATGGATGTTTCAAAGCACCACAGCTCATTTTAAAGTTGTGTGGCAGATAATCTCAATTACTGAATAAAAGCAGTGATAAGAAAATCTTAGATGCAATAAGTAAGGTTTGAAAGTGTGTTTTTAATCACATTTTCCACCAAAGCTGTACCTACCGATTACATCTTCCACTTTTGTTGAAAACTTTTTCATTTTTCTAATTCTTGTTAAGTAAAAAAGTTTTAAAATATATTAATCTTAATTTTATCAGTTTCCTTTCCATCTCAGTTTTACCGTTACTAATGCAGCATCTACTCAGATCTTCAATTAAATTACCGGGAGACAAGAATTTATTATCAAGAAGTCACAATTAAGTTGAAAGTATTTCAACTTGAACCTTATATTCAGATAGCGGGCATACTTGACTTGAGGAAATTTGACCGAGGGTAGACACTCGTTGCTTGTCGCTACGGCATAGAGGAATAGCTACGGTTCTAGTGTACTACGATGCTACGAGCTTCTGTAGCCGAGTCAGATTTCGTTACGGTACTAATTGAAATAGGACCCTTTAGATGAATAGCATGAATTTGAAAAGATACGTAACGTTGAAAAATAAACACGATAAACGAATATAATCACGAAGCCTAGAAACTAAAAAAATATGTGGGCATCGCACAAGAATATGGCGTCTCCTATTGGGATATGTTGTGAGGCGGTTGTTGGCATGATGGCATGAAAGATGAAAAAGATGGAAAAGAGGAATGTGAGTAAGTACCTGGAACGTGCTGCAAATTTACTTATACATAAAGAGTGTCCGTGAACTGTGGCAGGCGGCGTGGATTTGGTTTGAATATAAAAAAATATTTTTGTCTTTAAATATTTTTGAAAAAAACCTTGTTTAAATCACGGGAAAAGCCGGGAAATATTTCAAGAATTAAAATATATTTAAAATATTTATTTAATTAAAAATATTTTTTTAAAATTGAGCTTCGATAAAATTAGGTAAGTTTTTAGATTTTCACGGCCAAAAGCATTTTTGTTGTTTGTTTTTGGGGTGTTATGCCGTTTTGCGCTAACTCCTTCTTTAGCCGACGTTTCGGACAGCGTTGCAGTGTCCATCATCAGGGCAGATCCGAAGATGTGATCGATAAATCGATAAAATTGTAATAAAAGTGTTTTTCATCAAATTATCGAGCGGGTCTGTAGTTTTGTTTCTGACTTCTATAAAGAAATTCTCAATTTATTGTCGATTTCTGACGTTAAACGGAATAATGTAATTTGTTGCAGGATCGACCACGGCTTAAGCTCTCTTGTAGGAATTTTCTGATTGAAACGGAAAAAAAAATTTCAAAAAGGGAAAAACAATGAGGTTTCTACCCGCCAATTTATTTTCAAATAATGTGTATATCATAATTACAGAGAAAAAATAAACTTTGTGCAGTTCGCCTTCTGACGTTTCAATGACTGAACAGTTAGGATTTAGAGTTCACACGTTCGATACCCGGTGCTCGAAGAAAATCGAATTAAGTTTTTTATTTACAAATAAGTAAAATAAAATAAAGAATTTTATATTTGCAGCACGTTCTACGTTCTCGTAATAAATTCTCTCAATATTACTCTGATAAAATACCAGCAATCAAAATTTTAAAACTCTGCTTAAAATGGCTTTAGACTTAAGTGGTGACCAAATTTCCTTTCCTTTTCACATCTTTTCATGGTTGAAATTAAAATATTGCACTTTTTAAATATCAAAGTATATTTCAAATACAATAATAATTTTATCTAGTTTCTAAAATGGTATTTATTTGTAACATTTATAACACCTTGGAAAAATTCCGATATTCGATGAGAATTTATTAGTATTTCATGTTTATACAATAGATAAACAACACCCTTTGACTGATTAAGCTATTTATATATCTTATGTATCATTGCAAAAATATTTTATCTTTATTTCAATTTTTAGTTTCAATTAGTAAGGTTTTCACATAAAGGGTCGTATATCAATTAAATAAAAATTTCACTACGTTATTTAGTATGACCGTTAGGGTATAAGGTTGAAAAAAATTAAACAAAATATTTTTAAAATTGATTCTTATAAATTTCTCAAGCCCTCAGAACTCAGATTATCAATAATGGACATTCATAGAAATAAGTAGAACTTCATAACTGAAGTTCCCTCAGCTAAGTCGAGTTGATTGATTATCGCACACATAAGTTCGGTTCATTGCGTAATAAGGACCAAGGGTACAGCGCTGGACGCCGTTCTACGTTTGAAAGATTATCAGTAAATAGTTCCTAAATTTCGATTATTGTATTAAAACTGAATACTTTCTTTCAAGAAAAATTCGCTTACATCATAAGCTTTGTCCAAAAGGTCCACACTACTCACATTATCCATTCAATCAAGAAATACAATATTTAAATTAAAATGAAATAATGCCAAAAAAATGTTTGTCATTTTTTTGGCATTATCAGCTTTGTTCTGCTCCCACCAACCATAGAGCAGGAATTAATAGTTCGCGCTTGATTTTGTACCTGAAATAGGCACGCACCGGGAAAAAGTGCGGAAAGTTACAATCCACCAATCAACTGTCATCGACAAAAACCGGAGACAGAAACCGCCGTTTTACTTTCATTATTCATAGCACATGCTTGCCAATTGTGTGCATTAGCTCATGTTAAAAAGGTGACTTGTGATTAACCGAACGTTCTTCCCAAGAATCATTTACCTGGTAAGTGCAGAAATATGGCGAATACTTTGTGTGTTGGTTGGGGTAGCGCAATCTCCTTTTCAAATTACAAGTCTCCTGAAACAGAGAAAGGATAACGCCTTTTTCTGCCCCAAATTACGGTAAAAAATGCATATAAGTTAACAAAATATAGGAAACCAAAAACAGAATTATGTAACATAGTTCGCATGTACGGAGCGCGTATTTGAAGTTTGCAAAGTTAAAATTATTGTCAAATACATCCATATCGTTCAAATATTTGTTGGCAAGACTGTAAACGTTGTACTGGGGAACGCAAACATACTTGGAATGAGATATACATAATATATGTAAAATGTTAATGTTTGTCTAGTCGTTCGTTTAGGTACATGCAGGAGTTCACAACAATTGAATTTAGGGTATGACAGTTAATTTTATTAAAATGGTTGGGTTGTTTATTATTCTTCAGTTTTCTAAATTTGGAATATAATATTCACTAATTAAAGGTAATTAATTTGTTTTAAAGCGATTGTAATTGTAATTGAGATATTTAATATTATTATATCTACACATTATGAGTTTTTATGATTCATATACGGTGTAATAAACTAATATCATGACAAAATAAGTTAGTACTGAAAGTGAATTTTAATCGTGAGATGTACTGTTTCCCCAGCGTATGCTTTGAAAAACTATTTTTAACTTTCTTTAGTATGATTTTACGTTTATACACGTCAAACTTTCATATTATAAAGAAAACCTACGTCTTTACACGTAATGTGCCTACGAAAGGGGGATATTCGCGTACATACGTTAGTAATATTTAGATATTTATTTTTCGGAATAACTTTACTGAGTAAAACCTCAAATTGTAATATTTAATTATTGAAGACAATATTAGCGATTTCTAAACGAAAATCTGAAACAGAAAAATTAGAAAAGGATACGGTCACATCTAGGACTCGAACCCAGGACCCTTGTCTTGCCGGGACACATAAAGATATTTGCCAATAAAAATGTGCTGTGAAAAAATGAATACAATGTTGGTAGTTCTTATTCGAAGTATGATACAGTTAAAAGTGACCGAGGGGGATAGGGTCCCATTTGCTGAGTTGGTAGAGCGGTGTCCCGGCAAGACAAGGGTCCTGGGTTCGAGTCCTAGATGTGACCGTATCCTTTTCTGATTTTTCTGTTTCAGATTTTCGTTTAGAAATCGCTAATATTGTCTTCAATAATTAAATATTTAGATATTTATGAATCCAGGGTGTTTAGCGTATTTCGACAATATTACTACAATATTAAATTATTTATGTCCATATTGTCCATGTGTGGTTATGTAAAATCTTGGTGAAGTATTTAAAAACTTTTTGAAATATTGTGTGATTTATAATTTTGCGCTGAGCATGTGTATATCAATGATTAAAGAAAATACCCTAAAGTATACACGCAGTACATACTCGTTAATATAACAATATAAATAAACACGTTATTGTCCGGCAAAATTAACCCAAAATGCGGCAAGTAAAAAACACTATTTTGTTTCCAGTAAATTCTAATTTCAAACGTTGATCATAGATAGACAATCAAAGAATATGTGCGAATTAACAAAATAGATATTGAATCGTTCAGCGTTTACGAACGGCATTTAAACTACTAAATTCTACATCACGGGCAAGACCGCCGGATGGAAATATACGCTAACTCACTTACACTAAAATGAATACAGAACACTGTATTAGACAAATTACTGCAAGTATTTTGTTTATTTCAATTTAACGGTTTTTTGCTAGCCAAAAGCTTTATGATTAAAACTTGTATTTATTGAAATAATAAGCTATCTGTGTGTATTTACGAATGGAGAGAAGCTCAATAAGATCTGTCTTTTGCTCGCAAATGATTTTTGCGTCTCTTAAAAGCACAAGAAGGCATTTTTTCATTAACAAAAGAGTCTAGAGTGACGTACTTGTGGCAGCTGGTGACAACTTGTCTGACAAACGAACTTGTATGCGATACTAAATGCAGTAAATTCCACTGGACCTAGTTTAGTAAAACCATGCGCATTGTCTTAGTAACGTTTGAGTTAATACTGAATCGAGAACTTTTCTTTGCAAAATGAATTATTAATTAGGATTTTACTCGTAGCATCGTCCATGCTGAATTTTATCCTCTATTTATTAGTTGAATGGAACAGAAAAGTTGTCCTTCGTCGCCTTGACATGGACAACCCGTCAAGTTTAATTGACAAAGTTTGACAGAAATAGTTCCTAGAAGGTTGAAGACGGTCAATGCATAACGAATTACAAAATATTATTCCAAATTTTGATATTTAATGTCCCATTTCTCTGGGAACAGCTGCGTACTGCCATTCCACCATCCCTTTGTTCAGATGTCGAACTAAAAACAACATGCCTTTTCAATTTTGATGTTTTAGAAATTGAATCATGGGAAAGAATTCCTTGACAAATAATTATTTCGAATGATGATTGATGAAGTGATGATTTTTTATTATTGTGTTTATTTTTGATCTGCCCTCACTCGTATTATTTGACAAGTAATATATTTCCTACTGTTATATATTTAATTTTTTATTTTGGCTTTCAGTTTACAGTTTTTTTTAATACTTTTAACATTTTTTTATTTTTAAACAAAACTACAGGTACCTGAAATATACAAACATATAAACAAATAAAATAAATGAGTGTACAATACAGATGATTATACAAAATACACATTATATAAATGAAAATAACATACTTAAAATAAACGGTACAGACCTGGTTACAGTAGGTTATTACAAAATTATAAAAATAGGAACCCGTGAACAATAATATTGGGCCATTTTTTGTTATTTAAAAAAACAGATTTTTCTAATTTTTTTTCTAACAGAACTATTAACTTATAAACAAATGAGTCTAGAAAAATATACAGCTGATTATAGAATAGTCTTTTAATAAAAACAGTCGGATTAAATTATAATGATCACCAAATTGTATGGTATAAGGTACCTCCAAAAAAGAACCTGAACAACTGAACACAATAGCACTGCAAGAACGAATGCATACAAATGAAAATCAAAGAAATGTGATTAATTTTCAAATTTTAAGGCAATTTATATAAATATTTTTTTGTTGAGACTAAGAAGGAAGCGAAACTTTTAGTGAGTTCAATTCCAATTTTTATTTTAGTTTTTCAAAAGAGTCCCAACTGCTCCCAACCATCTGGGGCCAGTTAGACCATGGCTTTTCAAATTGTGGAGAGTGGAAGATAAATGTGATGGGAAAGAAGATGTTGACAAATACCTGGCTGTTCATGTCGAATCACCAAAGATGACCTTAAGCAAAGTTTCGATTCTTAATGGTGGGATTTTACGGTTCCATGATAACTCAACACAGTGACAATTCAACACACTTTTTAAAAGTAATATTAAGTCATTAGAAACGATAATTTTTTTTTTAACTTCCCTGACCTATCCTAACCTACTTAACCCAGTTAATAAAGTTTTTGTTTCATCACTTTCCATGACTTTATATAACTTTTATAAAATGTGATGATTTATCCGGTCACCGTTGAAAGTATCTATTACTCTGGGTGAATTGTGTAAAAAAAATCAAATATAGCTTTTCTTTCTATGTCAGATAATCAATTTATTTGAAAATCTGGGGCCAAGGAGTCAAAACATCATATGAAATTTTTTTGATTTCAGTTTTCAGTATACAGCAAATCAATACGTAGCCCAAATAAAAGACAAATCTATTTGTATTAAGCAGCATTTTCAAATTGATTGTGAGATTTGACCACAATATGTTTTGTTTGGCTTTTTCCATCTTGGAAATTTATAGTAAGCCGTTGAGCTAATCTTTTGTATTGATCGTTTTAAATTCATCGGTTAATGGCTGATTTGATAAATCTTTTGGGTTTCCACCAAGGCGTCGCGTCGTCGTGGGCTTAATTTATCTCCTAGATGTGTTCACCCTCATTCACGAGCAACATATTTTGCTATTAATGATGATAGTAAGACTACCCGAAGTTGTTCGACTTTCCATAAATATTATATGCATAAATATTATATGCATGTAATAAGAATATTTAATAATATTTCGAAAGAAATTCTATAAATTATAGTGAAAACACTATCAAAATCCGTTGCGTAGTTTATAAGAACTGAGCACATAGACAAACAGATGAGGATAGGACTTTAAAAAAACTATTTAGAGATAAGAGATGAATATTTTTGACAAATTTTAAATAAATACACATATATATTTTTATTTATTTATTGATTATCTCTTTACTAACTAGCTGAGGTGCACTCAGTGTTCTTATTTCACATGTATATATATATTTTTTTTGAAGACAAACATTCCCGGGTTACGAATAATCTTTTACAATATGTGAAAATTTCCTACTACCACCCAGTTGCTTGCATTGCTTGAATTATCCAGCAGAGGAATTGAACACACTACGCCTGGGTGGGACGCAAACGCGATGTCAACTCAGCCACCGACCGGTCATTTTTTAATGTACGACAGATTATTAAATCAATTACAGTAAAAGATTTTTTTTGACATTCTTAACATTTGCGAAAATAATCATACAAAAATCTTAAGCTTATTTAAAAAAAAATGTATCCACTGTTTTATAAATTTCACTTTCAATAGCAACATTCCGCTTGCCATAATATGTTGTGCTAGAACATCTGTTCTGCCTTGATTAAATCGTGGTGACGATTACTGCTGAAGTTTTCAGGCACTTATAAGCATTGGATTCCAAGAGGAATGGGCTATCAAGCGAGTTATGAATAGGTATATTATTATGTATGTACCTATACAGGCAATTGTAATTTTTCTTACAGGATGCTTCATGAGAAAGTACTTTTGCACGAACGCTTAACATAGAAGAACAGTTTTCAATTTGGGAGGCAGGTGTGGGTACCGCCGCCCCTGGAACCATGTATTGGATAGCCAACACCTCTGTCATAGGTCACCCCAAGTGATCAGACAAGTGACCCAGGTCACACTCCATCGACACGTTTGGTGACTTAGCAGGGATAACCGAGTTCATGGGTTGAGGTTTATCCGTGACTCGGTGGTAAATGCGTCTGTCCACCAACTGCGTGGCAGGTAGGATCGAGAAGAACTGGTTGAGGGAGACCTTTTAGTCTCTACAGCAATACTCTCTCGAATCGAGAGATGCATTCATAGACATACTGATTCCTTGATTCCTACCAAACCCTCATACGATTTACTTCTCAAAACTTCCTTTCCTTAAAAAATACCCTCCACACAGCATCCCAAAAGATGACATGTTCCCTGAGGGGAATTATATTCCTCAGGGAGGAGTTTGAGGAGGAGGAGGGGTTTCTATGTGGAGCTAATGTAAAAAAATAACAAGATAACTAAGTATCTGCCGACCAAACCAAACGCGTTATACAATTCATTAGAGGATGTTATCGGGAGTACGATAAATTATAGTGACAGGATTTCCATTGAAAACATCCCCTTTTGTTCCGCTTTGAGTTTCGAGTAACATTATTTATTAATGAAAAATTCGCCGAAAGTTTAGAATTAAATGAATAGATATTTTCACCATGATGATTTTTCTGCAAAAATATTTTACAAATCATGTTCCACGCAATTTATTAAAAAATATATATTCGCCATTAAATTTTATCTGTCGTGTGTGCTTTGGAAAAATACTGATGATTACTAACCTAGTCTCTAATGACAATCTAGTCTCTTTCCACGGAAGCAATCTTCTAAACAAACCTTCCATCGATATGCTTGATGTAACTCCAAGTGACCAGCTTAGGTACTCCATAGAAGCCAGAGTCAAGATAGCCTCTCAGAAGCAGGGCGTACTGTACAGGGCCCGCAGATACTTTAAAAGTAGACAACTGCTGACGCTGTACAAATCGCAAGTGTGTCTCACTGTTGAATTTGGCAGCCACCTATGGTCTTAAGCCCCAACGTACTTGAAAAAAAACCCTTGATTCTGTACAGAAACGGGCGGTCCGTTAGATAGATTAACCTATCTTAACAAATGGATTGAAAATCTTTAGACCACAGCGTCAGATGTGTCATGTCTTTGAGTCAGGAATGCTGTCGAGGAACTAGCGTCATTGATCCCTTCGGCACCAGTTCAAAGCGGAAAACACGCCAAAAGCATGCCTAAAATTTGGACTCATTTAGCATTTATTACATGCAAACGGGTCGTTTTTGCGATCCGTTCTTAGATTCAACAGCTAGGCTATGGTATTTTCTCCCTCCTATAATATGAGTCTTGAAGATACTCTACATAATTTACTAAAAAGACCGTCCACACGCCATCCCCAAAGATGGCATAGGCCTTGATGTAAATTATTTTCCTACAGGCCTATTGTGTAGAGTTAAGGTAAAACACTCTCACTTTTTTTTTACATTTACTTCACACAGGGGCCCCAAGGAAAATAATTTATCTTAAGGCCTGTGTCATCTCTGGGGATGCTGTGTGAAGAGTCTTTCTGAGGAGAGGAAGGAGTGAACATAAGTCTTGGAGAGACCCATGTTGTAGGAGGGAGGAAACACAGAGGTCTGCAAATCGTCCCACAGCCGAGCTACTGAACTCAAGAACGAGTTGTAGAAGCGAGAAAGAACTGTAGAAAGATTAAGTATCAGAAGGGGAAAATGAAAGAACAAATCAATTACTTTTTTAACCCCAACCTAAGATATATTGTAAAAACTTTGTTTGTTATTTTTTCTTTAAAAAGTGATTTTTTATAATAAAATGATAAACCCACTCTGCTATACTTTGTTTTGTACTTAAAGGTAAACGTAGCGTACGTTATAATCTACGCGTTCATAGATGGCGTTAGTTGAATTATTTTATGACAATAAACTTGTTGCAAGTTAAGCTTTCAAATATGAAGACGAATTATTCGTTCGCACCTGCATGTATGCAATTTGAATGCGAATAAATATTTTTGTCGGTATAAAAACTCAATTCTTTCAAGAAAAGCATAAAAATACAATATTGTATTGGTGATACAATCCAATATTGTATTATTATGCCTATCTTAAAAAATTGAATTTGTGTATGGACAAAACTATTAATTCATATTTTTATTGAATATATTATATGCAAGCGCGAACAAATAATTCGTTTTCATATTTTAAAGCATATCTTGCAAAAAGTGTATTTTTATTAAAAAAAAATTAACGCCATCTATGAATGCGTAGATTATAACTTGCTTTACGTTTACACTTCATATATGGACAGGTGACCGAGTTTCGCTTAACTCAAGCTTCGTCAAGACTAATATTATATCAATTAATAATTATAATTAATAACAGACACGGATTAAACCTATAATAAGAAATTAATGAACAGAGAGGTACAAGTAAAACGGAAGAGACAACATATTAGATTAGGGGGTATATAAGGAACGGGAAAGCTTTACTGGGGATTAACGGAGCAAATTATGTGTAGAACTATCGGTTAATTTTTTTGGTTATTAATTATTACGATGCCTTAGGCGACACCTGGTGTCTATTATATTAAGTTTAATATAGTGGTGTATTACAGAGCGTTTGGCATTTAATATTATGATATACCGTGTTCCAAGCTTGTGCATTGAAAGTTAGGGAGAGTTATTCAAGATAATCGAAGAAAAAACAATTCTCATTCACAAAAAAAAATCATTGAACGTTGTTCTGTGAACTTGTAACATAACATAATATCCTCAGATTTCAAATCTTAAGTTGAACAGTTGATCAAGTACGAATTGACGAAGCTTAGTGCTAAATCACTATTTTGATTAATTTTTATAACGAATTGGTGTACATTATGAATACAAAAAAATATGCTTTTGATAAATTTAAGGTTTTTCTGTCGTTTCGCTTGAGTAGAATAAAAATAACTCAATAATTAAGTAATTAAAAACAGTATAATAGCTAAGATTATCTGTGACAGTTTCACTTAAATTTTTGGCATTTTTATAAAATTATTTACAAAATAAATAAAAACCAGTTTTGTGTTTGAAATCGAATGTTTCTAGACTCCGTTTGTCAAGCGATTTCAATGCTTATTACCTACAGTATAAGGTATACCAAGATTATACACATTTTTGGCTTGTAGCTTCCTAAAAAATAAGAAATTTATCAAAAAAAAATTATTTGGGCATTAATGAAAAAAAATGTATAATCACCCCAAAGCTTTGCGGTACAACCGTGGACAACGGTGAACAATCAACACAAACCTGTAAGAAATTACGGGATATTATTATTCAATTTTGAAAATTGAAAATTAATGATTTTCTTTCTATAAATATTTTACCATGAATAAATTGTTTAGGTGTGTTTTTAACATCGGATTAGTTACGTTAAATGTATCGATATCATTAATTTGTACGTTCTAAACTATGAGTACCTATGTAGGCAAAGAATTGGAGAGTTGGTTTCTTGATTTCTTTGTGAATGTTGGAATTTAAATATTTGATGGTGCAGGCAGCACATTAATGTATTTTATATTTTTAACTACATATGCCGCAAGAGTAGGCAGGGAAGTCATATTTAACTAACAACTAACCATCTTGCCGTTTCCACGCAGGGTTAAGCAGAGAGGAAGAACCGCCAAGCAACTCTGTCTTGGCACATACTCATTCACATTCATAGATTGTCTCATATTACTTTTCTATTATTCTCACTCTTGACACGAACCAACGACTCAAGTATTTGATTCACTTGATCGTGTCATGTCTTCCTTGGGCGTCCCTTCGCCATTAATTTTACATGACCAAAAGATCTGAGCTTCACTTTCTTCATCGTACAACATGAAGACCGGTCGGTGGCTGAGTTGACATTGCGTTTGGGTCCCATCCAGGCGTAGTGTGTTCAATTCATCGGCTAAGTCCTCCATCACAACACAATCAACATTTTCAGCTTACTGTGGTGGTAGTAGGAGATTTTCAAATATTGTCAGGTTATTTGTAACCCAGGAATATTTGTCTTTCTTTAAAAATATATTAAAATATATATATATATATATCTATATTTCTGTTACAAATACAATATTGGATTCGTAATAGTTTCTTGAAGGAATCGAATTTTAATACGGACAAACTGTTTATTCATATTCGTATTCCGTTTGTACAACCACCGAAAAACAATTTAATCAGTTTAATCTTAATAAAATCGCCGCCAGGAACTTTTTTTATCATACAAATTACATATAATTGATCCACCCATGGGAGTGATTGACACTGAACCAGCTAAGCAAGCTGCATTTATTAATACCATCGGCTTTCCATCTGAAATACGAATGTCGCACACCGCATGTTCTGGGATGCCAAAATCCTAAATGACTAGAAAGCTCCGTAGTTTTTCATTCAGCAATATATAAAGAATGATGGATGATGATGACACATAGGTATGAAATATTACATTTAATATCGACCACAAACTGACGGAAGGGAATATTCTACCCTTTTTGCGAAAATCACACATTTGCAATTTTATAAACATTCTGTTTTTGTTACAAAATAAATAACATGACAAACACTCGTACAAATCCGTATGTATGTGAGACAGTCTTATGAATAAAATACTTTTCTTCCATTTTTATTGATACAGTCCTAATTCCCTGAAAAAACTGCTGCTTTTTATTTCAATAATGAAAACATTCACATATATACATTTATATATATATATATAAATTTGAAAATTTATTATTTATTAATTTAATTAATTAATTAATTAATTAATTTATTATTATTCACAATTTTTTTAAGGTCACCTGAAAATAGCGTTTCACTGTAAAATAAAAATAACAAAAAATCCAAGAATGCCGACAACAGCTTTGTTTCGTTACGAGAAAAATTGGATCGTATTTTTAAGCGAGTCGTTATATTTGACAAGTGTTTTTATGGTCAGCATTAAATACATAAAAGCAATAACTCAGCTAAGGGTGGCAGGGGTGGCTTGGAGTGGCATGGTTTAGCTTGGGGTAGGCTGATGGGTGAAGGCTGTTGGGATGAGATTAATAATCTCTTTTCGCGTATTCGTCACCTCATCAGTAGCCGTGTACCGTTTATTTTTAGAGATTGTTTTATTCGAAACCATATACGAACTATGCAGTTTGCGATAAATTTGAAAAAATGGTCTGTAAAACAAACAACAAAATAGCGTAGTGCTGTTAAAATATTGGAAATATCAACAACGATGGCCGCTAGAGGTGCCAGTGTTGGATATGGACGTTACATTCCGTTCAATGGCGACATATTGAATTTATTTATTTCTTGAAAGCGGTGTTTTACGCTTTCTAAATTGCATTTTGAACAACTTGATAAAATATAACACAAAGTAGGTTATGTGTGGGCAGTTTACGGATGTAATAATTACAAACAACAAAAACAAGTCGTTTTTCAGGATACAAAAAAAACGTTGACAGGTTAGTTGGTGAAATATAAAGTGAGAAAATGAGGACAACGTTGGTAGCTCTCAGTCAGTTTATGGTAAAGATAAAAATGACGTATATTGTTGAATTAGATCAGTGGTCAGAAAACTTGCCGGGTAAGGAAACGGGTGCTGGGTTCAATTCCTGGATGGGACTGAATCTTTTTCTGTTTCACATCGTTCATTTGAAAGTCGTTTATTCTGTCGTCAATAATTATATTTTACAATTTGTGATTTTACTCATTAAGTTATGTCACTATAAAAAATAAACTGTTATTATGTTAATATTAATTCGCTAATGTAATTTTTTGTTTTATGTAAAAGCTCTAAGGGCGTAAATAAATAATAATGTTATTTGGATGATTTTTATAGCGCCGTTTATGTGAAAAACCACCTCAAGGGCGCCCTACAAATATTTTTTCCGAGGCTCTATTCATATACTAACTATAGACAATATATAACAACAATTTCAATTAGGGAGGCGAGTGTGGGTACTGCCACCCCAGGTATCATTGGATAATTAACACCTCTATCATATAATTGGTTCGCTACGTTTGGTGACTCAGCAGGAGTGCTCGGGTTAATGGGTTGAGTTTTTTTTGGGTTGCGCCTACCCACCTAATGCACGGCGGGGCGGATCTGGTGAGACTAGTTGGGGGAGACTTTTTGACCACTCCAGCAGGACTATCGGAACATTGCCTTTCACCGCAGTGGGAGCGATGGATTCATACGTCTCTTCCTTCTGGACACTCTGACCCTCAGATTCCTAAGATCCCCTCATTTATTTGTCCTTCCCAGAACTTGCTCTCCTTTCCTAAAAAGATTCTCAACATATCACACAGCATCCCCAAAGATATCATAGGCCTCGAGAGGAATTCTTTTCTTGAAGGACTCGTGTGTAGAGCTAATACAATTTTTTTAATAATTTTTCTAGCATTGGTTATTATTACGCGTGACGTTACTATTTAGCATCGAGAAAGCATCACCAAAATGTATAAAAAATCGATAAATACTTTAACATAATTAAAAATCTTTTCCTTAAGAATTTCAAAATCTTATCTCAGCATCTCCAAGAAATACAAACCCAGGAAACACTTCTTTTCAAATAAAGTAGTGGATGCATGAAACAAACTTTCAAAACATGTCATCGATTCCACTACAACAAATCTATTTAAACTAACTAACTAACCATCATTACGTTTGCCTGCAGGGGTAGGCAGAGAGGACGGACTGCCAAAAAACCCAGTCATTGGACGTTACTCCTTGCCTCATTCACATTACACTTTTGTTATTCCGACTCTTGACATGGCCAGACTCACTGTGAAAATTTAATGATAATATTCACAAAATACGTTTTACTTTTGCCTCGTAGTATAGGATTTAATTACATTTTATTTTATGTGTGAACTCAAATATCAAAGTGATTGCATTCTCGGAAAAATTAATAATATTTTTCTTATAATTTGTTCAGCATTTTGTGAAAAACCAAGGACATTTTATATCATACAAGAGTTACCTCGCTTAAATTGTATTAATCTGAAATAAAACGGTAGCGGAACCAAAAGAACCCTCACAAAAGAGAACATTTTTGAAAAGTGATATAAAATAATAAAGAGTGATAAAAACTATGTTAAATAGTATTAGGTAAGATTGATTATATCAACACTTTTAATAAATTTGTATGTATTTTAAGTTTATCAAGCTGTGGTACCATTTAGCAGACTGTGGCAATATTTATGTTTTAAATAATAATATTTTTTTTTAATAAAAATTTTGAATTAAAATGGAGTTCTACAATTTTAATTTAAAGTTAGAATTCTTTTTTACTCTGTTCTGTTTAGTTATTGAACCAACTAATTAAATTGAACCAACTAGTTTCTTTTTATTGGAAAAATTGTTTTTGTTATAATAACATCATAAACAAACTTGTGGTTTCTTTAGAAGAAAATTGCTTGTAATTTAGTTCAATAAAACATCGTTCGAAGTTTTTAGTTTTGATGTTTTTGTGGTTACCCACTAATAAAATAAATGACTTACTTTCCAGCTTAAGCTGAGATTTCAAATTAAATTTTGTTGATTAAAAATAATTGTGTAAAAACCATAGGAAAAAAAAGTATTTTAAGCAGAAAATTCATTAGAGTTGTGAAGCGGGTGAATTATTCTGCATTAAATAAAAACAATTGCACAATATATTTTATAAATTATTTATTTGAATGTGATCGAAATGCCAATATTATTTTCAAAAGTCGTGGAACCAAACAAATACACGATTTATTTTCTATCTCAGTAGATTTAGACGATTTTTATTCAATTACTTTACTTTTCTCATTTTATGTCCGGGTTAAATTTTCCCAATAGGAAAAACTAAACCCTTCCACACACTTTTCCGCAAATGATCATCTAGTCAATCAACATTATGCAAATGCATTATATGAGCCTTTTTATGACAACTTCAAAATAAAGTATTCAAAACCGCCAATACAAATCAAAAGCATTTTGAAACTCCGTGAAATTTCACCGTGTCATTGGGATTTGAAGTAAAAATAATGTAAAGACTGGAGGATTCAAATATAAATATGTAAGTTTTCAAACCTTTCGAGAATTGAAGAAACGCTCAACAAAGTGCTCCGAATTGTAGATTCATATGAATCATAATAATAATGGTAATAATTAGAGAGCACCAGAAAATCAGAAAAAAATAAACCATTCAACTCGGCTAAAGCAAAGGATCCTTTGAAAACACCACTAGTTCAACATCGTTAGTTGGAGGTTTCACATTGGCTTCAAACACATTTCTTTTGTTCGAAACTCTCTGCTGTCATAAATTTTGTTCAACGTTTTCCACACACACAAGTCAGTTGTACCTAGTAAAGTACTTATTCAAGCATGCTTTCAACTTACATACAAAATTTGCTCTTTGTGACCAAACCATTCGAGATAATATCGAAATGATTTATGAAGGAGTTTGTATGCGTCTCTTCGTCTTACATTTTTATTCTTCTAAGTCTGACATGGTTAACTTTGCAGTCGGTATTTTCTCTACTGTCTGTGTTAGGGATATCAATGCAAAATAAACGCCTATATGTAGGCTTTATTTGGAACAAATAATCAACATATTTAGAATTTGCATTCAAAATTCTTAATAAAAATGATACTTACAAAATACGTGTACAAATTTATTGTATTTCAGATTCGACGAAGGCGTTTATTTTATTATTTAAGTGTGTCTTCGGATGGCAGAAATATATTTTTTTAAGATCTCAATAATTTTCGTTATCCTTTCTCATTTTTAATGAACGTACTATTCATATTCAAAAACAGATAGATTTGAAAACTCGCTGGCACACAACACCATTTAAAAATATTTATCTTCGTATATATTAAAAAATAATGTATCTTTGTTTGTCCCCTACAGACTCAAAACAACTGGACCGATTTCGTTGAAAATTTCAAATTTTAGTTATTTTTAGTGTCAGAAGTATTTTGAATGGCAGAAAAAATTAACTAATTAAGGAAGACTTAACGCATTATTTTTGCACTGGAATGATATACTAAGTCGAATAACGTCGATATAGGGTAGTTTTTTTAATAGTACAATGTGGTATTCAGTTGTTAATGGTGGAAGTCGGGGACAAAAACATATGAAACATTAACTACTTCAATTTTTTTAGTATAATATTACTTTAAGTTTAAAATTAAGTTTTCAAATACACTAGATTTCACAACCCAAAACTTTACTCAAAGCCATTCATAATTCCGAACAACGCCGGGACATGTAAGCTAGTAAGAAATTCAAATGAAAAATATTTATTATCATGTTTTTTTCCGCAAAGATATGCCGTCTGATGATACTTTGGCGTAATTTGTAGACGATTTGCTAATATGATTAACATTTAGTCGTTCTATAAACAAGATGCACTTTTAAGAGTACTTACCTATCTAAAATTGCAAGTTCTAATTTAAACTAGTGACACAGCTCGTCCTGATAGTGAAAATATCGGATTTGTTTGTTGCCGTTATAATTTTAAAGTTCATGAAAGCTAAAAACAGCAGAATTTAATTCCTCTTTTTTATACATATCTTTTATATCAAAAAACTAAAAATGGGCAATTTGCGTAAGAATTTTGACTCCTGAGGCAATGCCTCCTGACGAGGCAACGTAATTGATTTTTTTAATGGAAAAATACCGATATTTGAAATTTTTTGATCAGTTTCACCAGACGTAAGTGAGAATTCTGGTACATTGTTACACCCGCAAAACGTTTCTATCGGTATATTACTACAGTGAAAAATCAAATAAAAATATTTTGACACATATTAAAAAAAAAAAGTTTTAAGTTACTATTTTGCTCGGCTGGAAACGTTAAAAACATCAAATTGTACGTTTAATTTGAACCTACAATTCGTCACCCGGGCTTATATTCGTAAAAGGGTAGTTACTCCTACATTGTTCTTAATGATCTTTAATTCTAAGCCGTTGAAAAAAAATTCAGCGCGCCATCATTTCTATCCGATGACAGCCACTAAAACTGTCTACACTGTTTTCACAAAGTGCTGCCGTCGGCGGCTTTGTGTATTTTTCACGTTTTTTCAAAGCTTTTCTCGAATCAGATAAGAAATGTCAAAAGAAGATTTTTTTATTCTGAAGTGGACAAATAAGTGGAAAACTTAATGTTAGACTCTTTTTGGTTTGATTATTTTTAGACTATTTCATATCAACAGATACAAATTATGTTTTTTTTATGTGTATACTGCGTAACAGTCCCAACTATACGGTGTTGGTGGTCCTACGCCATGCTCATTGGGGATATGTTGTGAGACTTAAAGTAATGGGCGGAGAAGAAGATGGAGAAGAGGGAGGCTGGGAAGATCTGGTCACCAATTAAAATTATGTATTTCAAGCAACGTATCTATTTTTTTATTTTGTTCAAAATAATTTCAATATAACTGATTATTATTATTATTATTATTGTTTACGAAGTGCTGAAAATTTAACAAACTCATTTTATGTGGAAGAAGAATACGTCTAATTTTTCGTTCAAAGTGTTCAAACAGCTGGGCCTCTATTCTCCATAAACGATAAATAATTATTCGTTATGCGCAATCTATGAACGAAAAATTTAACGGTCGTATCAACAACATTTGTCTATGTTACATTTAAACGTGTTCTTGAAAGTCAAAAGGTTGAAGACATGATTATATTGACAGCCTTGTGAATATTGTCTATGTTTCTGATGTTTTTGACGTTTCTATGGTGAAACGTTATTGTTGGTCTCAAAACAGCTGCTTTAGCTTACTTTACATTATGTACTGCAGCCAACACCGCCAGTAAATCAGCCATTATATGGGGCCTTAAAACCACTTTGTAAAAATATACCGTGATTGTACTGGAAACGATATGAGGTTAAGATACAATAGAATAGATTTTGATATATCTCGAAGACAAGACCATATCGACAGATTCGTCCCACTTGTTGTTCTACGCATTTCTAGTGAGTTTCAATTTGTCATGCATACAATACAATTGGACGAATATAAATAATGGCACTTTCCAAAAAGGTTTTAAAAAGACAAAGTAAGATTTTTTCATGATATCTAACTGTCGTGTAGTGTTAAGTCCCTCCAATGAGCAACACTCTGGGATTATCTGAAGATTTTAATAACACTTCGGTTCTTTCTGGTATTAAGGGTATGTTTACTTACTGGACTCACGTCCGATTTATATGATGCACGTCATTTTAAAACGGAGGAAACGCTCACTGAGATGCTCGCCTGTATATCGGCTAACATCGACTATCTTCGTAAACGACCGACGCGACAGTTGTCTCATCATGTGCTACTACTACTGACACCTATCGAGACACATTAAAACTACATTAACTTTATATCCTAACTTGAAACTACATATATTTAAAAACACTACAAAGAGAGTATCTACCACTCTGTAACTCCATTTGTTGTTGAAATGCCATCTCAGGAGAGTTGAAATTTTAAAAAAATTCTTTCCAATAAAGTCACATGATTATTGGAACATTCTTACGATATACGAGTATATAAATAATATAAATTTATATTTGCATCGAAATACAAGTATGAAATATATATTAGTTTACATACATTTCGTGTGTTTCAAAAGTATACTGTTAGCTTTATAGTTTTAGATGACAATATCAATATAACAACTCTTAACAAATGTCTTATTCGATTACCTGTTTAGCGACTTACTGCTAATTTACGTACATAACTCAAACAGATAGTGTTTCGTAATACTCAAACATTAATAATATCCCTATTTGTTACTTCTAATAAACCTTCAAAACAGTTTTACAACTTTAATCAAAGTATTTATGTTAAAACTTGAGAATATTAATAGAAGTCGGGGACGCCTGAGGAAGACATGGCACCAGATCAGATCACGTCAAGAGTCAGAATAATAGAAAAGTATGATGAATGTTGACGAGGCAAAGAATGTGTGCTAAGACCGAGTTGTTTGGCCGTTTTTCCTCTCTGCCTACCCCTGCAAGCAACGCATTCTCATATTTAACATTATTTTTTTTTTTTTTTTTTAATAAATTTAAAATAAATCAAATTTAATAATGTTATAATAATTATTAAGTTCTGCAAGTATTTCTGTTATATTTGCAGAACTTAATAATTAAATTTGGTTTACTTTAAATTTATTTATAAAAATTAAATGGAGTTCTACGAATTAAACACCAAAACAATAAATAAATTTTACATTGATCGTCGGTAATTTTTTAAACTTATTAAGTTATTCCAAAAAATAAACAAATATATTTATGCTAGACTTTGCAGAAATGTCAATAGATGTCACACATTAAAATAATAAAAAAAACGAATATATTTATCCAAGACAGGTAGTTCTCAGTCGAAGTTTGATAGTGTCGAATTAGCTCAGTGGCAGATCAGAGTCCGGTAAGGCTTAGATCCCGGGTTCAATTCCTGGGTGCGATCGTACTTTTTTTCTGATTTTTCTGTTTCAGCTTTTCGTCTGAAAGTCGTGAGAAGTAGAGTCACGAGTAGTGTTTCACGTTACGAGTAAGATTGTGAAATAAAATTCACACGAGAACGAGTCGTAGAAGCAACCCGTTCTCATGTGAAATTTCAACCGTGTACATCATACGAACTGCTTACTGCGGTTTAAAGCTAATGAATCCACCTAGATTTCACCCATTCTATATTCTTAAGTTTTATAAATTTGGCATGACAAGCGATCGATCTCAAAGTTTTCGCCAACTTGCAAAAAATTGCTATGTTATTATATTTATGTAGATATTTTTGTTGTTGTTATTGTTTGTTTAGCAAAATTTAATTAAATTTGTATCAGTATTAATCCCGAAGATTCCGTTTGATATTCAAATTCCTCAGCTGTCACCTCCAGCTTTGTCTTATTTCAAAAGCAGATCCATGGCGGGCCTATCAAAACGATACACACACGCGTAATTACTGTTGTTATAATAATTTGTCTGACACTGTAGTGAATAGGGGAGGGCTGGGCTCCTATGACACTGTGGTGATAATACCACAATGACAGGGGAGGGGTGACATATCATCTGTTTAAGACATAATGGGTAGGATATCCGCTGTTAAAAAGTAAAGACGGCCTAATTGCAAAGTTAGAAATTGGTTTGTAAGAATTTCTGCGAATTTGTAATTGGTTTATAAGAATTTTTGCGAATTTGACATTGGTTTATAAGAATTTCTGCAAATTTGAAATTGGTTGGTAAAAATTAATTCAAATTTTAATTTTTTTTATAACCATTGAACATTTGAAATTACAACAATTTGAAATTGGTTTGTAAGAATTTCTGCGAAATCGACATTGGTTTGAAAGAATTTCTGCGAATTTGACATTTTTTTGGTAAGAATTTACGTGAATTTGAAATATTTCGTATTTAAAATTTGCTTATAAGAATTTTTGCGAATTTGAAATTGGTTTGTAGAATTTCTGCAAATTTAAAATTGGTTGGTAAGAATTTCTGTGAATTTGAAATTAGTGTTTAAGAATTTCTTCAAATTTGATTTAAGTCAATACTACTGAAGGTATTTACACACGTACACATACAAAGTACACACAAACACACAACTATTTACTACCCCCATGAAACGATAATTATTTAATTTAAATATCACGAAATACTCTATACGGAGACGTTATCATGGATATACAATAAGAAATATTTAATTTTTCATTTATATACCCCATTTTTAGATGCTTTAAATAGGAATAGTAAAAAAATATACATTATTATAAGCATAACTGAACTGCCCCAGTAGTAATCTCCTGTATTTTTTTATTGATAAATTGAAGATGTTCACTGACTCAACATAATTATTTCTCTCCATTAGTATTCTGGGTGATGAGGAATACATAAGACAGTAAGACCCATAAATACATCTTTAAGAATTTTATGTAGAAATACTAAGGACGGGTTGTTTCAGAGAATTTGTACAAGTCTTCGAATTTCAAAGTTAAAGTTCTGTTATTATTTCAGCTATGTCAATTAACTGGCCTTTAATGATATAGTAACAGAACTTGAATTGGACACTCACAGAACCCGAAAATGGACGTTGAAATGTAATGAATTGTTTAAATTCAATGAAACAACCCATCCTTAGTGAGTGAAAATACTCTGTCCGAAAATTTAAGCATATTCGCGTCATTTAAAAGAGTGTTTGTAGTTCAACAAAATTGCTAGACTACTGATTTAAAACTTAAAGAACGTAAGATGTTTTTAGTGTTCTTAAAATGGCTTATACATGTATATTGTAACGTGGGTTCCAGACAGTAAATTTTAATTTCATCAACTTCTGTTTTAAATGCCTGTGTTGGTTCGATTTTTCAAATTTTATTTTAATTTGGTTCATAATGCACACAACAAAGTTTTAACGAAAAATATTATAAAGAAATAACACGGAATAAACACTAACCACCCAATAGCGACGTACAACAATATGTACATAACAATATAAAATAATAACCGTCTTACTAATTCGATTCTGAAATTATTTTTTTGATAGTAAAGCCGGCCTTGAGCCTGGTTTAAGACCGTTTTAACCAAACACACGCCGTGGTAATAAATTAAATTTTCACTGTTCTGACCATATGCGCCACGTAATATACACCACGGTTTTTAGTAAGGCAGTGTGTAAAATAACAAAAAAAAAGTTAGATAAAATATGAGTCAAGTGAAGTCGAGTTGACACAAGAAGTTCTGGAGGCTATCGCTAAATATGTTAGAAATCTTGACACTACATTGGATGTTATATAATTGACACATTAGCACAAGAGGTCGGGAGAAGATTAAGTTTGGTCTTTGGAAAGGAACAATTTCGGGGTTTCTTAGTAGACGATGTAAATGTATTGATTTTGTCTAAAATGGAAAATTTTATTCTATACTACACGCTTAGAGGATGATCTTTCTGGTGTATTATTATATTTAGTCAATTCCCAAAGGGCTTTAACATGCAATGCAGTATACATATTTTTTTATGAAAAACGCAATGAAAATATAATATAATATAAGAGTTTTAACAAATAGTAACATAAAATATAGCATTTGTCAAAAAATAAGAAACATAAAATATAACAGTTATCAAAACATAAGTAGGTAACATAAAATAAAGCAGTTATCAATAAATCAGTAAAATAAGCAGTCATCAAAACATATGTGACATCAATTATAAATAAGTAACATAAAAATAAGATAAGCTAAAAATATCCTCCAAATCAACGACAATATAAATAAATGTTTAAAACTGTTTTCAATAATTTATTAACGGTTCCATGATAACTCAACACACTTTTAAAAAGTGATATAAAGTCATTATAAACGATGAAATATTTTTTTTCTTTAACTTAACCAAACCTAACCTAACCTACTTAACTCAGTTAATAAATTTTTTGTTTCATCACTTTCCATGACTTTATATAACTTTTTAAAGATGTGGTGAATTATCATTGTGATGATTTATCCGGTCACCGTTTTTTGTTGGAGAAAACACAGATACAGACAGTAATAAACGTGACAATTAAAAAACCTTTACTGGAGAATTGGGCTGCACCATAACTATTTCGCCCAAATTAACATTGCAGCCTATAAAAAATAATAATAAGCTTTTACAAATGAAAGAATTGGAGAAAGTGCACAATATCTATCAACAAACATTTTTAGAGAATAGAAGATAAATTCAATTAATTTGAAAATACTATTAAACATAAAATTGAGAAGAACATCATTATTTATGAAGGAAGTATGTCAAGGTAGTTTTTTTATAAGGAAAACATCTTTCAATTTTCTACTAATGTTTCAAAAAAATATTTCGGAATCCTTCAGGTTTTCATTTTGATTAAACAATTCACACATTCTTCTAATTGGATCACTGTCACCGGCTTATGTGAAATAAGTCGTTAAACCTAGTTTTTTGGGAAGGTATTTTAAAGTTTATTAGTTTTAGTAAGTCAGGGCAGTCGAAAACGTTATTGCAGACTTTATACAGGATCATGAGATCAAGGTATGTTAGCCGATTAGAGAGAGTGGAGACATTATATTTTAATAGCATATTTATGTAAATTGAGGCACTGCAGAAATTTCTTTTGGATACTTTCATTACTTTCTTTATAAATACCGTAAAGTGGAGTGCATATTTATTTATTTATACTCGGTTTTTAGAGACGATCTCACTTACGTGAGAATAATCCAGTTATAAAAACTCAAAGGAGCAATATTCACGCTGAGAACGGAGTTGGAATGAGATGTTTATATTTTTATTTATAATATTTTTGTTTGTCTGGTTACTCGTGCAGTCACATGTAAATTTATTAATTGAAGGAGTTAACAACAATGGATTTAAGAGTTTTACAATTATGATCTTTTAATTTTCGACTGGTTTCTAAAATTGAAATATTTTAATTATTCATATGTATAAAATGTATTTAGTCTTGAATTTTCATTTGATTTTTATTTTAAATTATGAATATGAATTTTATAGAAAGGCAACCAGACTATGGATTTATATTTTATTAGGCTTCTAACTAAGGATTTGTAAAACAGTTTTACATTGTTATTGTTTTCCATTGCAGTATTTTTAAAGATATCTTCTCGGTTTATCCAAAAGCAAAACATTATTTTAATAAACAGTATATTTATGATTGTCTCTTTGTTTTGTAAACCTTGTTTTTCTTTTTTAATATAGGTATCTATTTGAATTTCATTCTGGCTTTCGTTAATGAATTTACTTAAGTCTTGAAAACGGAAAAAAGCTCACTTCCCTAATATCAAGCTAAAACTTGGCAGATAAACTCATTTTCAATGAAAATACATTCTTTTAACCTTGTATGGCAACCTCGTACATATACGAATTTCTCTGAAATATGATGATATTACAGCAGTAAATGCACGAAATAAATGTCGGCCCTACCCGATCGGCATTTGGACAGGTAAGTAGAGTTGTCAAATCTATTACCTGAATAGGAAGGTTCAATCTTCAGTAAAAACAATAAAATTGAAGTATCATACAGTAAAATTGATGTATCATAAATTAAAATTGACGAATCATACAATCAAATTGATGTATCGTACAGCAAAATTGATGTGTCATACAATAAAATTGATGTTTCATACAATACAATTGATGTATTTTACAATAAAATTTATGTATCATACAATGAAATTGAATTTTTAAAACCTGGTTTCTCCGAAAAAATTATTACAGAAACGGCATTCAAGATAAATCCCTTTGGTGGTACGAATATTCTTATAAAAGGAATGTGCAAGTTAAATTGTTTTTATAATAATGATAATGTCTATTTCGTTTGTGATAACTGAAATAATATGATGTCAAACCATATTAGGGTTAACTATTTGTCATGATATGGGAATTATAAAACGTGTCTACATTAATACTAATAATTGTGAAAATACTGAAAATGTTCCCAATAATGGGATGTCAATTTATATTGTGTTACTTGTATGTTATTTTGACTTTTTCGTTTTTTAAGAAAAGAGGGATGTTGGATATAGTAACACTGCCAACATATTATCTTTGTCTATTATCTATGCCCAGATTGTCTTTGCTTCTGATCTTGTTCCTGTCAAGCACTTGTTAAACGATTGTCAGTAAGAATGGGTTATTTATTAAACTCAATACAATTATAATCGTATTCTTATTTCACCACAATATAACACATACACTAAAATTGATGTATTTTACAATAAAGTTGATGTACCGTACAATGAAATCGATGTATCATACAGTAAAAAATATTTTTCGAGTGTTGATTTTTATTATCTAAATATCATAACATTTTATTATTTGGTGCGGATGACATATACTACCTAAAGTTTCAATATAAGAACAGTTCATAAATGCTACAACTCCTGTTTTTTAATTTCGTTAAGTTATTAACGACATACCGAACAATACCCAAAATCAGATAATTGAAGAAAATCTATTACTTGTAAGATAAATTTAAAGAAATAATTCCGTTTTCACGGTCTCCGTGGTTGAGTGGTTACAATTCTTGGCTACGAATCAGGCTTGAAAAATAAATTATTGAAATTAATAATGCATGGTATATTTGCGGACGATCCAGAATAGTAGATACTTTAAGTATCGTCATGGAGAAGATTCAGAATCAAAAACGTTGTTGCCTCATTTTTTTCTTTCCAATTTACTTCCTCACTTTGCTACCTTCAGCATCATAAAATATCTCCCAATTGGAAATTCTATGGTTTCACTGGTTCTAGACGGTCGGGATCACTCTTCTAAGGTAGTCTCATAAAAAACAAAAATTAAAAACCCCTGAAATAAAATTTCATTGGAAATGGTTTGAATAAGATATTATAATCATATTAAAAATAAACGACACTTAGAGTTAACCACGATAGTTATTATATTTATCGTCAACCGGTTTCGCTAGTCATTAATAAATAAACCTAATATTCTGTCTGAAGAAAAAGCGATTGCAGTAAAATTAATTGATTATGACAAAAAAAAGTTATAAATGTCGACGCCATGTTTAAGCAAGCTTCCATTATCAAAATACCTATATTAAGACAAATTTTTCAAATAATATCAAGAAATTTATAAGCTAATGAGAAATGGAAAACAATTTCTTACACCTAACTTTGAAACAACAAAAATGCAAAACTATTATTTTATTTACCATCCATAAAAATTACAATAATCTCCCTTCTTAATTGATGTATATTATCAACCAATAAGAAAAAATAAATAAAATTAAACAATTTAAAAAATACTTACATTTAAACAAATAATATTTTTTCGAAACACATCATAATGTTCAACTAAAATAAGAATCGTAGCTCCTTTATCATACATCAGAGTGTAACAAAAAAATATATTATATTTGAATATTTCCAGTATATTCACTTTTCCGTAAATCGTCAAACTGCTGTTAATTATACTTTGAATAATATTAATAATCTTTCGATGGAACCGTTAATACCCCTGCTCATAAATATAATTACATAAATCACACTGTATATATATTTGTCAAGTCATTTCTCATTACGTCTGCGTAATTACTGCCATTTAAAAATTCATACCAATCAAATAAATCCACAGAGTAAAAGATATATCCATTTAAAATTATCTTAAAACTCTAGACCAGTGGCTTCTGAGATATCAAATTTCTGTCAGTCAAGTCAGATAATATAAATAATTCATTTTTAATCTCTTACCTTGACGAAGAATATTGAGCTTTTCTTAACTTCAGGACGCTGAGAAAAGTTTTAGGTCCAACAAAACTTGTCGTAAAATTATTTTTAATGCGTCGTAAAATTTATAATTATTTTTGAACTATTGCAGTAATTTTAGGTAAAACCAAACTTGTGTCACTTTTTTTAATATGCAATGATTAATGAAAATACTTATAACACAAAAAATATTAATTTTTAAAATTAGATATTAAGAAAACGCTTTGAAATTATGATTTAAATGTTATATTTAATACTTTTTTTTTGCTTTAAAAAAATCAATAATAAACTATTTTCTTACCTTTTATATACTAATCTACAACCTTAAGTTCAATTATATTTGTATTTTAAACCCGAAAGATTCGATTGAAAACTTTTCACACAAATTCTAAAACTTCACTCGTAGAGCATCATTTGTATGGCGTAGAGCTTCAGCGTAGCACTCGCTAGTTCGGAGGACACTTCCCAACTAATGCTACGCATCCCCGTAGCGCGTACGTTCGGCTGTTTCCGCCTGGCTCCGGCAAACTCCGGACAGAATCTGAATATACTGCTCGGAGCGGACATGTAAAGGTGTATTGTTAAGGACTAAATTTCTGTTCGTTGATACTAATTATACGTGCCTGTGGTTCTATATAATTAATCACCGAGCTGGTGATCACGATATTTTTAGATAGCATTTACTTTTGTTTTCAAGTTGTGGCAATTTATATTTTTTCTACATTTGTTTTTTAAGTTTCTTATACTAGGATTTTTCGAAATTTTTTTAAGAAAACAAAAAAGGAAAATCAGAAAACCCCGCAGAGGTACGTGGGCAGAGAAAAAAGACCCCCAGGCAACTCTGTCTTTGGCATACACTCCCTTACTTTATACACATTCATACATCGTCTCATATATGCTCTTCTATCCTTTTGATTCTTAACGTAACCCGACCCAACTATTCGAGTAACTTGATCGTGCCATGTATTTTAAGGCGTCGTTGATATCTCTTAATATCCGATTTACATGTCCATTTCAAAACTTTTAAGCGCCCGTTTATTAAACTTTCTCATCGCGCAAATAACAGCGTACGAGCCTAAATTATATAGAATTTTTATTGTTTTACTAAATATCTGAATTTGACTGAGCACTAAGCATATGTAGTAATTATGGCACGTTAAATGATTTCAAAACAAAATTATTAAAATTGAAAAAGAAGGTAATTCTTGTAAATCTAAACGATACATAAAATAGAACAAGACAGTTATTTTTATTTTATTTTTTGTCTTTTAGTCCGTTTAGATTTATTAGTATTATCTTTTTCTTCAACGATATATTAATTAATTTTTTTTTTTTTTTAAAAGAAAGACAAACATTCCCGGGTTACGAATAACCCAACAATGTTTGAAAATCTCCTACTACCACCACAGAAAGCCGAAAATGTTGCTTGTGTTGTGATGGAGGACTTAGCCAGCCGAGGAATCGAACACGCATATATTACATTGATTGGTAAAACCTTCAAAATAAGTTGAAGAAAAGAATTTTTCCAAATAATTATTGATCAAATATTGGTTCCGCAGATGCACTCCTGTCGAATGTTGCCTATCGTTAGAGCAGCCCTCTGCAACTTGTAGAACCAAAAACGGCACTCATCAGGTAATATTTTTAGATTTCTTGAATAATTTTGTGTTTTGTAACGGTTTAATAAATAAATAATTTTTATAAAAATAACCTTGGGTATGTGATTAAATTTAAAATATTAATTTTTTATCTAAAATTCATCTATTTATTTTGTATTTTTATTATCTATGTCTCCTTTTTATGTTGTCCACATTCGACGCATTGAATCTGTTCAACATCGGTTCTTAAGAGGGATTGCTAGGAGGCAAGGTTTAGAAAAAGGCAAATACTCATATGATGAAATTGAACTAACTCTAAACCTCTCTCCTTTGGAAGTCCGTCGGGAAAGAAATTACCTCATTTGCTTCTTCAAAATTTTAAATGGTATTAATGATTCACCTACTCTACTGCAACTCATTCCCTTCAATATCCCCTTGCACAGACTCAGAAATAATTAACTGCTCTTCCTCAACCATCATTCGACAAATTATGGATATTATTCACCATTGTCCAGAATGTGTAGACTGGTCAACTAAAGTCAAAACCTTAATTTTTTTGGGATAAGTCTGAATGATTTTTGCCGGTCGCTAAACAAGTGACGGAATATTATTAGTGTCCCGTGGTTCTAAACCACGGCGTAGTCTTGACTTGATTCGACTTGTCACTTTATTTTCTTATATTATATCTGCCTTATGTCTTTGCTTTCATGTACCTTTGTCTACTCCTATATTTTTCATTTTACTGTATTCGTGTTATTATTTTGTAATTTGGACGATGTCCGTTAATAAATAAATAAATCTAAGTTATTTTTTTAAACTATTTCAAAGGATTAAAAACATTATATTTAAAAAAAATAGTGTTTTATTTTAACACTTATTAATTGCTAATAGTTCTTGATAATAAAAACTACATTAAAACACTTATGTCTTTCATTTAGACTAAAAATAAAAAATAAAAAAAAACTATAATCAGAAACGATTTTGTAGGATGGCCTCGAGGCCAACTTCCTCTCTGTAATGTTCTCAAAATCTATCCGATCTTAAAACCTTTCTCCCCGTACCTTGGTACTCACCATCGAAGGAAGACCTTTTATACTACTGACATCTGTCGGATAACTCTACAACCAGAGGCGGTTCCTCGGTACGTGCATTTGTGCATTGCACTGCTTGTCTTCAATCTCCACATAACAAATTACAACGACATCTGTGCCCCAGTGATCCATGTAAGAAATTCGTTATTCCCGTCAGGTCATTATTTGAGCTATCTTCTAGTAAAAAAATCCCGCGCAAGAGCAAGCGGTCGTGCATACCCCGATATGCACAGAACCAACTTTTACCACTAAAAACTTTTACTACTAAAACAGCATCGGGCGGTATCTAGACAGCCCGAAGTAGCCGAAACGGTGACATGAGCGAGACAGATTACACTCTTAACGTCAAATTACGTGTAAGAGCAGTGCAGATATATGTATCAGATGGGTTATTACTTATTACCCATCCGTGCATTATCGAAGTGCTTTGCATCACTTTGATCATGTGTAATCCAATGCGTTTGGAATGGATTCGCTTAGAAATACTAATGTTCAATGTTAACGCAACAATATTAACACATTGGAACTCGTTCGCGGTGAAATCAAACGGTTTCGCTATATTTTCAACAATGAATTGAGTGTCTTTTATTTTCAAGATAATTTTGTATTATTTAATCACTTATTTTACAAATATAACTTAGAAGATAGAATGAATTGCAGTTGGTGTTCCCATTCATTAATTTGCTCCACCTAAATTACAGACTAGGTACATTTTAAAAGTGAAATGCACTGCTGGTAATTACAGTCACAGGCCGCGTCTGTCTACAACCTCGATGATCTATCCACACTAGAGCTGTTTAGTAGCTAGGAATATAAAAGTGGTAATTTCTTTAAGAACCTCTACAATATTCATCATATCTGAGTTTTTTTTAGGACACCGTAAATTAATTATACTTCAAAACACACATTTTACAATAAAATAATTATAATTTAAGAGTGAATATTCTGCACAATAGGCATAAGGACCTATTTCAATGTCACACAAAGAAATTATGTAGCATACTCGCAAATTCCACGCCTACATAATTCAGCGAATTTAATGAATATACCAATATCAATGATAACAACATTTAAAAAAAATCAGTCATTTTAAATACATGAAGAATTACGAAAATTTTTTAAAAATTTTATATTGAGGGATCAGTAGGATTTATAGGTCTAATTAGAAGTTCTACCGAGCCGAAAATATCTGGAGTCGGTGAATTATTTTCCCATTTGATCTCTGGTGATTTGACGTGATGTTTTTGTATTTAATATGCCTATATAATGCACTTGCATAATGTGGATTGACTAGATGATCATTTGTGGAAAAGTGTGTGGAAGGGTTTAGTTTTTACTTTGGGGAAGATTTGACCCGGACATAAAATCGGAAAAAAAAATTTACAAATTCTTCGTTTAAAATATACTAAAACAATTTTATTTATACTATCAACCTATTATTTATAATAATTAAAATGTGTAAACATTTTTTTATTTTTTGCAATTGTAAACAACTGTACTGTAAGAAATTAGTTTTTTCAACCATTGTTTTCAAGCCTTATCGAAACTAATGTTAATATTTCAATGCACACAATATAAAATCCCAACAGAGAGAAAATAAATAAAAAATCTTGTATATTAATTATTAATGTATATGTAAAACATTACATTTGAAAATGGTTTAATTCCAGCGTTTTTTGAGTCATTGAAAATTGCGAAAGACATGCTGTGATTTCGCCACAGGCGCATTGTAAAAAAAGTTTTCACAACACGTTCATTCTGCAACAAAACTTGCACACACGTGTCGATTGGCGCAAGGCTCCTTAAGAATGAACTCGAAAACATTTCAAGAGAAAGTTTCTTTTGCGTTCCTTCAGAGTCTCACTGTATTACATCGGATCTCTTACGGTACTCACAATCGAAGAGAGGTTCGATAGTCAAAGGAATAGGCGAGACAAAGGAGTAAGGGAAGGAGTTGGAATCAAGTTTCAATGAATGCCTTTGAGTAGTATTGCATTATTTACAGAAATCCAAAACTCGTCGCACGATATACGCAAAAGACTGGCCAAGGAAGGTTACGAAGAGAATGTTTAAAAAAAAAGAGTGAAAGCAATAAATTATAAAAAATAATATTTTCAGTGGTGCATATGATCCTGGGGCAAATATATTGTTTTAATAAATACTTTCAGCTTCATAATTCCTGCATTAATGTTGCGCTAGTATGTTATATTTTAGTAAGTTCAGAAGCTAAAAGTAACATATTAATCTACATTTGAATAACACACAATAGTCCCAGCTACTCCGAACTGAGTGAGCCAAGTCACTATGGCATCCCCAATTCTTATGATATGTTGTGAGGAGGAAAGAAAGGGATATGGAGCAGAGAATTGGTTTGAAGGGGTTGGATTCAAACATTTTTTTTTTTCATAAGCGTGTAGCCTTCAAAGGCCAAAAAGATGTGCCTACCCCGAAGATAAACTAAAAGATGTGTCTTTATTTATATTCTACGCCCATATATGGGTTTTACAAAAATGTTATATATTATAGGTGCATAATAGTTCAGCGGAATAATAATCATGAAGTGAAATTTGTTCATCTTCTGTAATCGATTTCTCAAATACTAGACTTTAATTCAATTATCTTACCCCTTAAGAATAAACCTCGATGTTTGATAATTTATTTCTAAGTCTCTTCCTCGAGTTTTTCCCACGCTAGCTAGTTCAAATAACAGCAGAGAGCTTTTGCTTGTAAAGCTTTTTACGTCTTTAAAAAAGGTTCGTCGATTCTGATAAATCCGGCCGCCTGACAGAACACTTTGGCCACGGCTAGAACAAACAACGCTTCTTGGTATATATATTTATATTATTGTTCTAGCGAAGTCAACTTCATTTTGCTTCAATGCGCTGAAATAGAATACCCGGAAAACAGGTCACTGTGGAATGGTGACGCATCAGGTAGGTAAGGACCTATTCTATGCGGATGACATTTCACAACGGAGTTCTAGTACGAAACTTGATGTTTGGTAGAGGCACGAAGTTAGCAGAGCAAAGATTTTTTACATTCGCTCTACACAAGAGACCCTGAGAAAAACTATTTCCCTTGGGGAAGGAAAAATGTATGAGGGGCGGGTAGGAAGCTGGGGGTCAGTGTGTACAGGAGTGGCGGACGTTTGAATTCATCCCTCCCACTGTGAAACAATGCGATGGGTCGAGAGAGTCCTGCCGGAAATGTATCCAGCATTCCACGCAGTAGGTAGGCAGACGCATCCGCCGCTCAGACTTATTCTCATAATCCTCACTCCATGAATACAGGTACCCCTGCTAAGTAACCAAACGTAGCGAACCATTTGGGGTGACCTACGGCAGAGTTATCTTATGAATAGTTCCTGGACGACAGAACCCATATCCGCCTCCCGTGTGATCAAATCATGTATGACCGTATTGTAAATGTGGAGAAAACCGTTTTTTTACAATAATTCCACACAAGGGGCACTGAGGAAAATAATTACTTTTATGGTCTTGTCATCTTTGCGGATGGTGTATGGAGGGTCTTTTTGAAGAGAGAATGGAGCCTACATAATGTAGAAGGGAGGAAATTGGCTAATTATTACGTAGCCGAGCGATAAAACTCAAGAACGAATAATAGTAAAAACTAATTAATTAATGAAAAAAAATAATTTATTGAATCTCCGATCAAATAATTATATTCGACTTAATATTCATGTTCAAAATGTAAAAAGGTAGTGTAAATAGCCTTAATTTAATTAATCTCATTAAAATTCATGTACTCATAAGCGCAACTCGTTCTAAAACCGTTTTTAAATGTAACAATTCCAGGACTTCCAGCATTTCATAAGCTCGCTTATACCTAGATTACATGAAGTTAGTAATAGGTACGCAGATGTAGCGGAAAAGCTAGGTACAAAAGGCTATACTATAATATTTTCTGAATAATTATTAATTAAACGTAAGTCTGCTCATACTTGTTTGTAATATTTTGTATGTTCTTGTATCTCCTTCTAGAGCTTGTATTAATGTTATACTTTGTATCTTCATTTTGTGATCAAATGCCACAGTTAATTAATTTTTTTGTTTAAATTATTAGAAGTGTTTGATTATGCTTGTATTCTGTGACATGAAATTATTTTGAATGGTATATTTATACCATGAATATTAAATAAATATATTAGTAAAATTTATGTAAGATAAGATATTAGAAATATATTAGTAAAATTTGTATCAGATAAAATATTACTAAAATTTTTATCAGATAAGATATTAGAAAAATATTACTAAAGTTTGTATCAGATAAGATATTAGACATATTTTACAAAAATTTGTAACATGTAAGATATTGGAAATATATTACTAAAATTTGAATCAGATAAGATATAAGAAATATATTACTCAAATTTTTCTCAGATTTTTTTCCCCTAATATGCACCGGTGAGGAAGGGATCGTGATGCCAGCTCTTCGGAGCATCATTGAAATACGAGTAGAACAAGAACAGCAGCCTACCTGACGCCTGTGCTTTAAAAATTGCAATTAATGTGTGAAGATAGGGGAGTTAAAATCAAAGATAGGGCAATTAAAAAAGTATCAAGGGTTTTTATCAAATATTTTGGAGCTCAAATTCAACTGCGGGGAGTCAATTCCGATTTGTTCAGAATCAGCAGTGGTTGTGTTTTATTAACTGCATGACATGGGACTATCCCATCATAACCGTGGTTTCAACGACTACCCAATTTTTCCAAAAAATTAATATACTCACTTATTGGAATGAGAATTAGACATTTTCCGTTCCTTGTCTCCTTCATAAAATCTACGTGCTTGACTCAGATCATCCATTCTATAGTCGGAACTTTAAATCACATATTTTTTGGTTTTCTCTTTCTAAACAAATAGTATATCTTCTATCAAGCCATATCTAAAATTGTCTGCCCTCCATTCAACATATTATCTCTTCTAAGACTGAATTCGACTGCAATCTTCAATATAATTTAAAAATTTGCTCATTTAAACTAAATTAATTTACCTTCCCTCTCTCCATCATTTGAAATGATGGTCTAGAACACGCTTGAAGGGTGAAAGCCAGAACCGTTTGAAAAAAAACGTAATGAGGATGAGGAATAATGAGAAAGGGAGGCCAGGATGATTTGTTTTTTTATTTTATTTTTAAGGTTGATCGAAGAAGTAAGGGTTGTCGTGGACGTCCCAGGAAAAACATGGCACAATTAAGATAGTAAAATACAAGTATCGACAAAAAGTATTGACAAAAATATACAATGAGCGGTGATTTATTAGTTTTTATTATTTAAAAAAAAAACAATTATTTGAAATAAACAAAAAATTATAAGATAGGTAATAATTGTATTAAGATTTTTTAATTACAAAAAATTATATTATTATGAATATATGAAATTTAATTTTAGATAGATATTAATATATATTTGAATACCATCAATTTTTCTAATTTCTAAGATTTCAAATTTATCTTATTGTAAACGCATTGTAATTGTATGTACATTTTTCAATTCTTTATTTAAATCACAAGAATGATTTGTTTCCAAAAGGTTCAACTAAAAATTCAGAATAATAAACATTAGTCAATCCGTTTAGATGCTCCCTAAAAATGTATTAAATATTTTAGAAGTCTTGCCTATATAAAAAAGGTAAATCGTTACTAATTAATTTATAAACCCCCATTTTGTTCAAAATATCACGTTATTTAAAACGTAATCTTTTAAATTTTATTTTTAGTTTTAATTTGAATTAGATTTATAATTTTGGATGTTTATTATTACTAAATTCGAAGTATGATTATTAAATCACACTGTTGAATAAGTGAAATAAAGTTCTTTAAAAATATTGACACACGGCTCAAAGATAAATTTATTGCTGACTTCTAAAATATTAGTTTCTTTTTACGTTCTGTATATTTAGCTCGAAGGCCTTAAAAAATAATTAATGTTAGTAAGTTTGCTATAAAAATTAATTTAATTTTAAAGAGTGTTTTTTTTTATTAAAAATCACATCAAGAACGCATTCCTCGAAACACGATTCATTGTTTGTCGACGAACACTTCCAAATGTTTAAAATTTATAATAAATTTTTTTAATGGAGATTTGATTACAAACTCAATAAAAACCTGTCATTTTACAGTATGGTATATACATATTGAAGGTGAATATATCGTCTGCCCTAACGGGGAATGAATTAACATTCATCAGAGGTGAAAATGTCTACGGAACGCAAAACAATTATAAAAAAATACTTCAAGTATCTTTACAACTTATAGGATAGTATTAATTAATTAAAGAGCACCTTACCGACAATCAAAAGGCTTCGAGCTCAATTCCCGTCGGAGGCTTGTATTTTTCAATTTATATAGGTGTTTCAGGCTAATAATTATTGCTTAAAAATAATATGTTATTTTTTGTGCTATGCATAAAAAAACTGGTCTGCAAAAAATTACTTAATCATTAAAAATAATAGTGTTCATTTATTTACAAAAAAAAACTTTATTATTTTTTTTCCTGTGATTGTGTTCCTTTTGTGGAATTCCATTTAATTTTTTTAAAAAATTTAAAATATAATTGATTTATTTTTGACGTCTGTGGTTAGTCCTCGATTCTGCTTAAGGTCTAGGACGATTGTCGGCAGAAGATGATAATGCGAACTCAATAGATTATAAAAATATATTAGGTTGAAACACATAAAATAAAAATAAAGTTCAAGCCAGACATTTAATCTCTCAACAATAGAATTTTCAATTTTCGGAGAAGAGAAAAACGAATGAATGAGTTTGCGTCATTTATTAAGTTTTACATTTGAACACCACGTTCTATTTTATTTATTTGGTTGCATTTACTGCACTGAGTTAAGAACTACCGTTTTGCTTAAAGAGTGCAGCCATGTGCTAAATTAAACTAAAATGTTGAAAACGAAGATTGAAAATTATATGAAAAAATATACTAATATTGATAATTAAATGATCTTGATCACTAATGACAGCGTTCAGAGATAATTTGATGATGGCCACAAATTATAAGCAAAAAAGTTCATAGCTAACGTTTTAAAATTGCTACGAGAATCAGCATCTTTGAAAGTTTATAAAATTATTGTAGTTACTACGGTACCGAAATAACTCTATGACCTTGTAAAGTTATTACGGTAATAATTTGGGAGGCCGGTTTGGGTACCGCCGCCCCCGGAACCATTTATTGGATAATCTACACCTCTGACATAGGTTACCCCAAGTGTTTCGGTACATTTGGTGAATTAGCAGGCGTGCCCGGGTTCATCGGGTGAGGTTTGTTCAGAGTGCGCTTGCTCACCGGCTGTATAGCTTGCCAGATCGGAAGAGGCTGGTTTAAGGAGACCCTTTGACCACTCCAACTGGTCTCTCGACCCATTCATATCCACTCCTGATTCATTCTACCCTCCCAGAACTTCCTCTCCTTCCTTTATTAAAAAAGACTCTTCACACAGCATCCCAAAAGATGACAATAATTTAGAGCCTTCTGAGTGGGGTTAATGTTAAAAAAACTTCATTATCAGTTTCGTAATAATACGGGTTTGTAGTTTCGATGGTTTTCATTTTTCGCATAATTCAAACTGCTTTGAATAAAGATGGTTAATTTAATAACTTTTTTACCTAGTGATAATAACAAGTAATTAATAATTTTCATAGAAAACCGTGGATTTGCCTAGGCTATCTCTTGTTAATTTATCCCTTTTAATCAGCAGGTTTTAGAGGTGACCTTCCATCCTCTGTGTTTTATTTGGGACTAAAATATTAGCAACAGTTGTCTCTATTCAGCATAAATTTATTTTACCATTTTCGCATTTTTATTAGCTTTTTGTTGCTTGATTTGTGAATGTGAATATCATGCAGGGGATTCTACACTTGAACTATCGCAAGAGATATCTCTTATAAACTTTGGGAGCTATGTGGTTTTAACCTTAATTTTCATGGTGATTGACTACTTAGAAGAATTCTATAAGATGTTTATATGTTACTTTTGTTCGTTCTTTAAAAAGTTCGTTTTTTAGATAAGCACGAATCTAGAAAAAAAACAATTTGACTTCCAACCAGTAGTGGCTCCTGACTTTTAGGTGTACTAGTGTGCTAAAATTATTTAAAATGGTATTTCTGATGTTTTTACAGCTGAAAACGATTTTTTTTTTGGTATGAAGATTTTCAGTTTAGCCGTGAGCCGCACGGAATTCCTGAAAATATTCAGATAAAAAATCAATCTTTGAAAAAACATAAAAAATCATTTTCAGCTACAACAACGTTAATAACGCAATTTTTTGTAATATAAGCACTCTTGTAACCCAAAAGTCACAAGCTGCCACTGCTTCCGACCAGGATTTTTTTTAATCCGTGATTGAAATTTTAATAAATGAATACAACAATCTGTCGGTCGGTTCTTGGTAAATTTTATTCCATTCAAATTTGGTTTTAAAGCTGACAGATTCCTGATGTTTGCACGCATGTACGATTTACCGATGTAGAACTAATACTAGGTACTTTTGGTATGAACTATTTTTTTATAACAAAAAGTTCAATAGTAGCTGAATTCAAACCGCGCCTATGGAATTCATTTTGGATACGCTCTCGGGGAGTATAAATACGGACGTTAGATTTTTTTGCACGGGTTTTGAATAGCATGTACAAAACTGTTTTGATACTAAGCAATATTTCAGGTATTTTATTTTAGTATTTTACTCGTCATTCCCCTACCATATAAATCTACCTCAATGCAATCTCAACAGGATTTCCCTTTTAGTAGTCATTTTTCCCTATATTAATAATTTTATTTTAACAAATAAGTTGTTGGCAATATTTTAATTATTTAGTAGACGGCCGGCATAGTCCAGTGGTAACGCATTGGACTGCCATTCCGAAGGTCGCGGGTTCGAACCCGGCGTGCGCAAATAAATTTAATTTGATTAATTTGTGTTATTTCACAATTAATTAATTAAAATAATATATAGTATATTTGCGGCACGTTCCAGAGTGGAAGATACTACCAGTATCGCCCTGGTGTAAGACCACCATTCGGAATTGAAACGTTGCTCCAAATGGCTTTAGCCGTGTTTAGTGACTAGATCTGAATAGCCAGGTACTTCCCCACCTTCCTCTTTCCCTTCCCCACTTACCTTCAGCCTCACAACATCCCCCAATTGGGGGTGCCATAGTCTCACTGGCTCCAGACGGGAGCAGTTGGGACTCTTGTGAGGTATTCACTATAAAAATAAAAATAAAAGTCTTTAAAATGGGAAATTTTTGAATTTTTATGTGAAAGAAAATTTAACAAGAAACCACCTTCAAACACTAAAACACTTTTACTTAAGCCTTGTCCAAATTCTCGAAAAATTAAAGTACTCAAGGGCACATATTCCGAGAAAAGGGATTATATTGAAGATTATGAAAATATTTAGCGGTTAAGTTAATTTGTTAAGCCTCCGTACAAAATCATACTAAACATATAATCATAATAATCACATACTAAGTTTGATGGTTAGAGCTAAGGACATAGAAGGATTTAGTTTAGATATATCTTATAGGTTATATACTTATCCGACAGATGTAGGTAATATATTGTCAAGGGAAATGCCCATCTCATACAGGATCCCACAGAGAGACAGGTTGGGTTCTCATTGCCTCGCAAAACCTGGTCTGCCATCAATAGATTAAGGTGCTCCCATAGCCGCTGTGCCCACATGGGGCCTTAAAGAGTCGGCGATGTGTGAATGTGGTGCGGTACAGACCACCGAACATGTGGTCAGCGAATGCCCGCTCCATTAATTCCCCGGTGGGATTGATGAGGTCCACATGGTGACGCCTGAGGCCCTAGACTGGCTCGCAGACCTACATGTCCCCCTCTGACCCCCCCACCATACGAAAGAAAAGAAGATTGTGAAGCAGTTAAATTTCAAGCAAAATAAAGACTTTCAGAGCTTAATTTTCAGAGCAGGCCGTCCTATTTACTTGTCCTGATTATAATAGTGTTCAAAATTAAAAAAAAAAACATTGTTTTGTTGTGAAGAAAGCGGACTTTTTTACAAGTTTCACTTACGAGGATGCTGTGCGGGGAGTTTTTTTTAAGGAAAGGATGATTTAGCTAACTTGGATTTAAAGATATCTCTGTTGCAAGAGGAGGAAACTATGAAGACGGTAGAAGATTCCTCGGCCTCCATAGTAAGGAAGTAAGGTTTTCGACTAGCAATCCGGAAGATGAAGGCTCGCATCCGGGTGTGCGCAAATAAATTTTAAGTGATTGATAAAAAGTTAAAAATAGTTTTCTCAAATAAGCCATTGTACGAAGCCAGGTTAGGTTAGGTTAAGTCAGATTTAAGTGTCACGTTTACAGAATGAAGCAGTCGTATTTTTAACGACTTTCGTATTACGCTTCCATGCGGAATTATTGTTGTATTTGAGTGGTTCGACGTCTTATTGCGTTAAAGGCACACTGGGAAGCTGCCCCGAGACACTGGACGTGCCTGAACCTTTATTAGGCAGCTTTTTACAGCTTTTATAGCTAATGAACGAGGCACGTACGAATACTGTATTGGAAATTTCGGGGAAAGCTGTTCCAACTTAAGTCGAAATAAATACGCGAAGTGACAATTCAATTCGATACTTTTATTCTCATTGAATTTAAATAAGGCTTTCGTTTTCTTTAGGCTGTTTAATTAAATACAGAGTTTTTATTTGAATTATAAAATTTGGGATGAGAAAATGGTTACCGTCGCCTCGGAAGTCAAGTGGTTCACCAGGTTTAGTGACTTGGCAGGGATGCCCGGGTTCATGCATGGATGATGGAAACCCTTTGACCTCTCCAGTTGGACTCTCCCGACTACAACACCTTGCGTCGCGGTGGGAAAGGTGAATTCGTATATCACTTCTGGATACACTGACCCCAGATTCCTACTCACCCCGCATATATATATCTTTCCCAGAACTTTTTCTCCTTCATTCCCTTAAAAAGTCCTGCCGTACAGCATCCCTAAAGATGACATAGGACCTGGGGGGAATTATTAATCTATATTCCAGCTGCTCTCCGCCACGCATTGCTGTGGCTCAGTCTGTCTGTGCAGATAGAGAAACAATAGCGCGTGTTGCTTTTACGTCCAACAGATGCGCTGTTTTTTTAAACTTGTTTTTATCTGTCACATAATATAGGTTTATAAAAACACACGTGTATTCAAATGCACCTTTGTGTCAAAATTTTAAAGCAATCGGTGAAATACTTTCGGAGATTTAAGAATTTGAATAAGCGAACATTTTTATTTTTATTTATATAGATATGAAATAATGCAACATGAAACATAATATAATATTTACTTTAGCCAGCCTGCAATTATATCGTCGATTTTCTCAGGATCTTAATCTCTCGGCCACGAATATCAAAGTTTATTCAACACTTACATTTTTTAAATTTGACTACCTATACCTATACATAACAGGAGGTTCCCAACTTTTTGGGACCAATTGCCCACTTTTTGTGTACATGTTTCTTAAGTGCCCAATTTACTAGACAAATGACGAACCAATAAATACTGCTGATTCTAATTGGTCAGAAGGACAGATTCCTAAGAAAAAAATTGTCACGATACAACTTTCAATTTAATGATACGGAAACCTTTAAGTTGCCTTAAACTTGATCTCAACAAAAAAACCTCGAATTATTTACAGTTCTACAGTATTTATAAGCAATCAGATGCACAAAGTATGCCTCTAGAATACTAAATGATATAAATTGCACCTTGATGCACTTTCCATTCTTGATTGCCCACAAGCTACTTAAATCTTATATTGCCAGGAATAGGAATCCCTTGCAAATTAGAAAATTTTCTCGGCTTATGGTCTAAATTCATATTAATTACATTTTTAATTATTGAAGACAATATTAGCGATTTCTAAACGAAAATCTGAAACAAAAAATCAGAAAAGGATACGGTCACATCTAAGACTCGAACCCAGGACCCTTTTCTTTCCGGGACAAGGGTGTCCTTCGAGTCCTAGATGTGACCGTATCGTTTTCTAATTTTTCTGTTTCAGATTTTCGTTTAGAAATCGCTAATATTGTTTTCAGTAATTAAATATTACAATTTGAGGTTTTACTCTATAAAGTTATTCCGAAAAATAAATATTCATTCTAGACATGCAGAAAATTCAATAGATGTCGCACATTAAAAATAAAAAAAAGATAGGTTTATCTAAAAAGACGTTGTCTAGATTGCATTTAGTTCGGGTTGAATCTTGCGATCATACATAAAGATAGTTGCCAATAAAAATGTGCGGTGAAAAAATGAAGGCAATGTTGGTAGTTCTTATTCGAAGTATGATACAGTCAAAAGTGACCGAGGGGGATAGGGTCCCATTAGCTCAGTGGTAGAGCGGTGTCCCGGAAAGACAAGGGTCCTGGGTTCGAGTCCTAGATGTGACCGTATCCTTTTCTGATTTTTCTGTTTCAGATTTTCTATTAGAAATCGCTAGTATTGTCTTCAATAATTTTTTTTTTTTTTTATTGTGTTTATTTCTTGCTAGAGTAATCCCGATGAGTAACAGAACTCATTTTAGGACAGGAGGAACTTACAATTCATATGTAGGAGGTAGTAGGAACAATTTTACAACGGTATTTTGATATCAAATATAAGTTTCACATTCAATACAGCATAAAAATTAAAAATTAAAATAATGACACGTTTAGTAGAACAAACAACAATAGAAAACAAGTACAGAAAGAAAAAAAAAACATGGATAAGATACAACAAGAAATGACAACACAGTTACATATTTTCATTTTTAAATGTAGTTAAAAAATATTCTTTTAAAGCATTGCTTTGCAATTTTTTATTGTGGTGGATGTATTTGTACATATCTGGAAGCGAATTATATAGTGTATAGGCAATATAGTTCAGTGATTTTAACCCATATTTTGTAGTGTGTGTTTGAGGATTTTATTGTTATTTCGAGTATTGTGGTTGTGGATGTCTTGATTGTAAAGTGGCTTGATGTTGGTGTGAGTTGATTTTTGGGTAATTTGTAGGATGGTGCTTGTGATTTCATATTTAGGAAGGATTGTAATTGGAAGGATACCAGAAACTGAATAGATGTCCCTAACATGAGTGTCCCATTGTAATGTTTTCCCCCTCCCTCAACGTTCTCGTTAACGGATTAATCTTTTGTTATACGTTTGATTTACAACTTCCCGCGGTTTATCAACCCTTCAATCTTAACGAATTAATATGTCACGTTGTGTCAATTTTTTGTTTTGACAGGGATTAATTCATTGAAGGATCCTTTTAATTGGTTGTGGTAACTTTGGTTCTTTTTAGATGAGGCGTGTTACATTCTGTATGGTTTGAAAATAAGACAATGACCGACTACCCTGATTTTAACTACCTTTTCCTACCTTGTTTGCTCGCTCAAACGTTTCCGGTCGCTGCAGTCGATAGTGTGCTAATATAATGAGACAATTAATTACAAGTACATGAAATTCGCTATACACAATTCAACTCAAGATGCACAAGATTCTAAGTTAATGATTTGACTTTGGTTTGTTAGTTTTGTGAGTTATTTCTATGAGTAGGTATTTTCGGGAATAGCTAGAGACAAAACATGTGTTGCTTTCGATTGGTCTCCGTCCAAATCCCATCCATCAACGTGACCAGCTCGAGAGCAGCCAAGTTGGTGGTCCAATCCCAACACCTCCAGAAATGAATTGAATATCGCTCAGCGACAGATGAGATAATGACATGTTTTGCCTCCTGCCGGAGGGTGATGAAGGTGGAATGTGGGTCCTTGGTGGTAACTGTTGATGTTGATGTTGATGATGAATGATGAAGATTCATCTTATACCGTTAGGTACAAGGAGCTGCTCTGGTCCAGTGGCATGATAGCCTGGTGTCAGGAACCATTTGGGCCACGTGGGTAGCGCGAGGTTTAGGTCGCGTCAACCTCCCCCAAATCGATGATGAGTTGAGCTTCGCCAGCATGCCGAAAATTAGGAGTCCACTCTACTAACCTCAAACATAAACATATACTGAAGTGGTTTGCATCAGCAACGTCAGGAGTTCGGGAGTCCCGTGAACACCCCTCTGGTTTACGCTCGTAAGGATAATGATGAATTCAGCTTCAGTTTGTTCGACTTCGCCTCTGCAGTCACGCTACTCCAAATAGCTCCTGGCTCCAGCCTATACAGCTTCTCGTTCCAGTAGAGGTAATGACACATATTTATCATATGTACAATACAGAACATACTTCAAGTCTTTCGTCCACACTCAAAATAGTCATGTCAATATTTAATTTGGATGAGGGCGTCCATCCGACATAACGAATGTTTCCTAGACGGGAGATTTTACCCCACTTCAAAGTCATGGTCATTCGCTCTATCGTTTGTTACCCTCCGTTCGCTTCAAATATCAAAGAATGGTAGAAATTGATATCCTCGACTTCCGGCGCTAAGGATCAGGGATACTGGAATCATCAGGTCGTGAATCTGAAATCATCCGATCTCCGTCAGCTCAAACGGTTTCAGTCGGAGTCAATTTCCAACCTAATTCTGGATGACTTCTCCTCCTATAGTGGGGTAAGTACTTATTGAATTTGACAGGAAGGACGTCAGAAAGCGCCGAAACAACTTCATATTCGTCACGATCCCTTCGTTCTGTCAGCGAGAAAATCCTCCTCACACGCCAGCCAAGAATAGCATAGCCCTTATCCGCTTTGCTCCTTCGTCTACCAGCTAACTCAAGTAGGAAAACCCATTAGCAATTTTCGTTCCCTTCGATCTGAACTCAGTGAAAGCGTCCTCTCACCAGCTGAAAATACTCGAAACAGGGGTCTATTCCAGGTGACTATCTAAGGCTGGTCCGCCAACACCTTCGACAGAAACCGGTGCTTTTACGGGAATAACTCAACCACACCAATAGCAGGGGAAAAAGCCGGCGCTGCTATACTAAAATAGACGTTATATCGGTATCCAGGGTTATCGACTTTGCTAACACAAGAGTCCCTATTAGGCAAGCCAAATTACAAATTTCGTTCCCTTCGCTTTTGTCGCTTTGGTAAGATAGGACAGCCTACGGAAAATTCGTATACTTCGTCCCCGTCAAACCCATGAAAAATTAAAATCTCGCTTGATAGAATAGGAATGCCAGACAGATGCACTCTCTCGGCGACTAGCCTCGATCCGCTGCGTTATTCCGATTCAAAAATGAATTAAAAGAGCGATGTTTGAATAAATTATATTTAATTAAATATATTTTATGAATTCCGTATAGAATAAGTTGAATTCCCAAGGAGGATACGACAACTCATTTTCAAATAACAGGCATTGAAGCATTTAATTTACCGTTCTATCCGTTACTATAAAAACACTGCATAAATACAATGGTTTGTGTTCTTTAAATTTTGGCGCTAAATATAACTACTAGAGAATTATTAAATCATTTTAAACTCATAAACAATGTCTATTGTTGGATGATCTAAAGCGGTTTCAGGGTAACCGTTCTTCGTCCCTTTTTTTTAATGGCCAGGTCTCGTAATTTATGACCTCCTTCGCTAACGGGTACCTATAGTGCTCAAGTTGAATACCCTTACTTCAAAATACAATTGGATTATTTGGTTTACATTAAGGAAATAAGTGTTAATAATTAGATTATAATAGACTTACCGATACATCTTAGTGTCAACAATCCAAATAATTATAAAAAAAAACAAACACAGTCACATGCAGAAAACTCATGCTGTTAGAAAACCGCACCTTCTACACTAAATGATTTTAGCCATGTTCGCGTCCCGACGATTAATTCTTGTTGACGCGCTTCCTAGTTTTTACTAACTCGACTATCTTAAAACGCTGACCGATCCTGATTATTCCTGACCGTCTCCCAGACCTTGGAACTCTGACCCCCTTGACTGTATTTCCCGCCTCCCAACGTTTTCAAACTGACTATCTTGAACCGCTTTTTCTAACCACCGACTATCGACTTCCTTCTTCCGTTCTTCAACGCTAACTGTCTCGACCGTCTCATTAACCACGACTATCGACTTCCTCCTTCCGATCTTCAACGCTAACTGTCCCGACCGTCTCCCCGCGCTTTCAAATCCAGACTCCCAAAAACTGACTACCCGCCCGCGCTCCTTAACCACGACTATCGACTTGCTTCTTCCGACCTTCAACGCTGACTGCCTTGACCGTCTCCCCGCGCTTTCAAATCCAGACTCCCCCTTCTCAAACCAACCCCCCAAATCACCATATGCGATTTCTAATTTATGTTCTTTTGAATTCTGAATGCTTTTTGTTTTCAAAAGACAGAAATGCACTAAAGGAACACATCAATTATGGCCCTAGAACCTGTCACATTAATTTTAAATCGTCTCAAAACCAATAAATTGTTACTCCTCCAGTGAAATGTCTAACTCTTTGTTCAAAGGATGAAACTTGACTACCCCCAGTCCAGTGGCGTGTTGGCCCACCAGCATTTTAGCTCGGCTTACTATTATTAACCACCATCACGGAGGTCTCTGACGATACAGTCATGTTCCTATTTTTTTTTTCTCTACCCTAATAAATCTAAACACTTGTTTCTAAAGCAGCTTTAAGGCCAACATCTGGTAAACTCCTACTTCGTGAAATCAACTGAAAAATTCTTTCTAACCATAATAAATCAACAATAACAAAAATTTATCCCAGGGCGAGTCCATCACAGCTCCCTTCTGGAAAAATAATAGTGGGAGTAGATACAGAGATAAGCTATTGTCAGCTATTATTGTTCCATCACCCTTAGCAGCAGAACACGTTTGAACTCGCCAATAATACATTTTTTTTCCCAACCTTCCTAGGTTTCACTCGCTCCCCACTGCCCTGTTCTTGTCGCTAAAATTGTTAAAACTCCTAATCCCTTTTACCTTTTATGTTATTTTTTTTTTATATATATTTTTTTTTCTACGAAAGATTTCCCAATCCGCCCCTGTCTCACTTGACGTTATATCTTATCTTTCTCCCTAGGCCGAACGCTATCAGTTAAACCTCTGGTTTGTCCGTTATGGGGCCCTTTTGTTAACTTTTTGTGTGTTCCTGCCGTTGTTAATTGTTTTATAACCGAGATCTTGAGAGTTATTTCGCATTTTTAAGCGTTGGGTAATTCGTTTAGATTTTTTTAATTCATGTGAATAGGACTCCTTCTATATGATCAATCTATTAGTGTACCTATATGTTTTGCGGTAATTCAGTTCCGTCTAATTAGAGTGGATAATCTCTTTACCAATTTAATTGATAAATTATTTCTCGTAGAACCGTGTGTCTAATTTCCTATTGCTCCTTACAGGACGCCTAATAATAATAATAATTATTATTGAATAATTTATATAGCGCCGTTTTCGTGAAAAGCTACCTCAAGGAACCTAATATTGTAGTAGCTACTTATATTTTGATAAGAGTTTTGTTGAACAACTAAGTCGTATTATGGGAAAGGAAGTGTGGAGGGGGAGGGGAAGGAAAAAGGGGTAAACTATACAAATGAAATCTCTTTCAAACTACGCTGTCTTACATTAGCCAAACAATAACGGTGAATGGTGATCAGAACTCAAACATTGACATCAGCGTGTCTTAGGCTATACTCTAATAGCTGGCGACCCACTTCTTAAAGGTACCGTGACCTACCAGAACCCACCACGCCTGAAGGAAAACGAATTGAGACTTCCCAACACTTCCAGATATTGTTCCAGCGTATTCACTTCTGTGAACCTACTTTACTGTCTCTAAATGGGGAAAGTAATTTCATCCCATATCACGATGCTTACGCGAAAATGTGTCATGTAAGTTTCGTCTGATGAAGCCCTCCTTCCACGTGCTGTCAGACCTACACTTCACCTCTTAGAATCTGTTGTAATTAAGCCAAGATTGCGTTGGCTTACATCAGGTTCCAGGTCGACGCCATTGGAGTATTTGATAGAACTTTAACGGGTTTATTCCTACGGAATATCGCGCGAACATCTCTTCCACATAACCTTGCAGGAACCTCGCAGGTTACCTTCAGCTAGACGCCTTCAACAGCGAATTACGCTCTTTTCATCCCAGAGTCACTCATGTCTTCTCACCCTGTCTGTCATTCCCTTTTTCATTGCATAAAACCGCGAAAGGGTGAAGCTTTCAGTACGCCGCGCTGAACTGCCCAGTTTATGTTGGAGCCCCCGTCCTCATGATAGCGCAGGAAAAAAACCCATTTCGGCTTGCTAATATTTGTGTGATATTATTACAGCGAAACTATCTAATTCTCCAATTATGAAGTTTAATCGTTGGTCGAAAATCGGGACAGGGAAAGGTTTAGTAATGTTGATGACACTACCGAGGTAATTAATGTTGAATTGGTGGGGAGTCTGAAAAAGTATCAGGGAAACCCTAGGTATAAATATGTTTATATGTATACATATTTTTTTTTTCACGAACTCTTTATTCATAATACGCAACTTTTATTAGAATCTTAACACTCGTGTTTCTATTACGTTTCAGGGATCCTATTATTATTCAACCGTTTTGAATTGAAGGCCCCGATCGATTTTACATTTGAACTGTGCTTAAGATGAGTTAGATTATTATTTTTATTAAATTAAGTTGATTCCTACGTTTATTACTGTAGTACATATTTTTTTGTTTAATTTGAAAAGAATTTAATTGTTTTAATCACAAAACTTAATCACTGATTCACGCCGTACTGTCCTCATCATCACTTTATTCAATTAGCAAGTTAGGTTATATCAAAATTGAATCAATTTATTGTAGATATTCACTGCACAAGAACACGGCCTTCTTCTCATGGAAGAATACCCGTTAGGTAACGAAACATAAATACTCTACCAGTGCCCACTTTTATTGTTCACTGAATCTTTACTAACATCTCAAGATAATATAAATCTGTTCCGTCGACCCACTTATAAATGGTCAAGTTCATAATAAGTGACGTAATAAGCTATTATTTGGTTTTGTCCCCCCCGGGAAGAGGCTCCGGTCTAGTAGTACAATACATCTTTGTTTAGATTTTACAACCGTCTTAACTTTCTCACCGTACGTATTATTGACTTTAAAATGTTTTGTTTAAATTGCACTCTCCCTTCCGTCTCATTTCAAAGTTGAACTTCAAAAAAAAACTGTTATCATAAGTGATTTTTTTTTTGTTGTCCCTGGTTTTCTACCCCCAAAGTAACACGGGCATGTGCCAGGCATGGTGGTCGAAAAAAAAAATCCTAAATGCATGTACTAAATAATTTCAATGAATAAGGAAACATAAAAAAAAGTTTTATCTGTTAATTCAGTCCTTATCGGAGGTTGGACATCAGCCTCTAGAATGAACTGGGTTTGTGTCTACTACTTGAAGAAACTATTTTCTCCCTCCACAATGTAATACCTTTAATAGCTATGTCTTATCGGAGGTTGGATGACAATACAAAATTTTGTTTTACAATTTTATTTAAAATTTAAATAATCTAATTTATTCCCTACTGATAAATTCACGGATATTTTTATTACGGATACAATTTTATTTGAAGTTTAAATAACCTAATTTATTCTCGGCTTATAATTCACGGATATTTTTATTTCGGATATTTAGCATTTAAAGCAAATAAACTAATGCGCTGTTGTTAGGTCTACTACTGAAGGAACTATTTTCTCCCTCCACAATGTAATACCTTTACTCACTATGTCCTATCGGAGGTTGGATAGCATCATAAAATTTCGTTCGTATATTTTTATTTGGAATTTAAGTAAATTAATTTTTTCCTTAGTGATAAATTCACGTATAGCTCAACTATTATTGTAGAAATTCACTACCTTCCGCAGTTTTGTGTTTAAAACACTGAACTATTAGCCCTGGCTTTTTTATATATTTTTTTTCATTGTCTTGAACCAAACAGAATGTAAAACATTTTAAAACCCCACCTCCTGGTCCAACGGCATCACTGTAATGTTTTCCCCGTCCCCCCTATTTTCTTACTAACGGATTAATCTTTTGTTATACGTTTGATTTACAACTTCCCGCGGTTTATCAACCCTTCAATCTTAACGAATTAATATGTCACGTTGTGTCAATTTTTTGTTTCGACAGGGATTAATTCATTGAAGGATCCTTTTAATTGGTTGTGGTAACTTTGGTTCTTTTTAGATGAGGCGTGTTACATTCTGTATGGTTTGAAAATAAGACAATGACCGACTACCCTGATTTTAACTACCTTTTCCTACCTTGTTTGCTCGCTCAAACGTTTCCGGTCGCTGCAGTCGATAGTGTGCTAATATAATGAGACAATTAATTACAAGTACATGAAATTCGCTATACACAATTCAACTCAAGATGCACAAGATTCTAAGTTAATGATTTGACTTTGGTTTGTTAGTTTTGTGAGTTATTTCTATGAGTAGGTATTTTCGGGAATAGCTAGAGACAAAACATGTGTTGCTTTCGATTGGTCTCCGTCCAAATCCCATCCATCAACGTGACCAGCTCGAGAGCAGCCAAGTTGATGGTCCAATCCCAACACCTCCAGAAATGAATTGAATATCGCTCAGCGACAGATGAGATAATGACATGTTTTGCCTCCTGCCGGAGGGTGATGAAGGTGGAATGTGGGTCCTTGGTGGTAACTGTTGATGTTGATGTTGATGATGAATGATGAAGATTCATCTTATACCGTTAGGTACAAGGAGCTGCTCTGGTCCGGTGGCATGATAGCCTGGTGTCAGGAACCATTTGGGCCACGTGGGTAGCGCGAGGTTTAGGTCGCGTCAACCTCCCCCAAATCGATGATGAGTTGAGCTTCGCCAGCATGCCGAAAATTAGGAGTCCACTCTACTAACCTCAAACATAAACATATACTGAAGTGGTTTGCATCAGCAACGTCAGGAGTTCGGGAGTCCCGTGAACACCCCTCTGGTTTACTCTCGTAAGGATAATGATGAATTCAGCTTCAGTTTGTTCGACTTCGCCTCTGCAGTCACGCTACTCCAAATAGCTCCTGGCTCCAGCCTATACAGCTTCTCGTTCCAGTAGAGGTAATGACACATATTTATCATATGTACAATACAGAACATACTTCAAGTCTTTCGTCCACACTCAAAATAGTCATGTCAATATTTAATTTGGATGAGGGCGTCCATCCGACATAACGAATGTTTCCTAGACGGGAGATTTTACCCCACTTCAAAGTCATGGTCATTCGCTCTATCGTTTGTTACCCTCCGTTCGCTTCAAATATCAAAGAATGGTAGAAATTGATATCCTCGACTTCCGGCGCTAAGGATCAGGGATACTGGAATCATCAGGTCGTGAATCTGAAATCATCCGATCTCCGTCAGCTCAAACGGTTTCAGTCGGAGTCAATTTCCAACCTAATTCTGGATGACTTCTCCTCCTATAGTGGGGTAAGTACTTATTGAATTTGACAGGAAGGACGTCAGAAAGCGCCGAAACAACTTCATATTCGTCACGATCCCTTCGTTCTGTCAGCGAGAAAATCCTCCTCACACGCCAGCCAAGAATAGCATAGCCCTTATCCGCTTTGTTCCTTCGTCTACCAGCTAACTCAAGTAGGAAAACCCATTAGCAATTTTCGTTCCCTTCGATCTGAACTCAGTGAAAGCGTCCTCTCACCAGCTGAAAATACTCGAAACAGGGGTCTATTCCAGGTGACTATCTAAGGCTGGTCCGCCAACACCTTCGACAGAAACCGGTGCTTTTACGGGAATAACTCAACCACACCAATAGCAGGGGAAAAAGCCGGCGCTGCTATACTAAAATAGACGTTATATCGGTATCCAGGGTTATCGACTTTGCTAACACAAGAGTCCCTATTAGGCAAGCCAAATTACAAATTTCGTTCCCTTCGCTTTTGTCGCTTTGGTAAGATAGGACAGCCTACGGAAAATTCGTATACTTCGTCCCCGTCAAACCCATGAAAAATTAAAATCTCGCTTGATAGAATAGGAATGCCAGACAGATGCACTCTCTCGGCGACTAGCCTCGATCCGCTGCGTTATTCCGATTCAAAAATGAATTAAAAGAGCGATGTTTGAATAAATTATATTTAATTAAATATATTTTATGAATTCCGTAAAGAATAAGTTGAATTCCCAAGGAGGATACGACAACTCATTTTCAAATAACAGGCATTGAAGCATTTAATTTACCGTTCTATCCGTTACTATAAAAACACTGCATAAATACAATGGTTTGTGTTCTTTAAATTTTGGCGCTAAATATAACTACTAGAGAATTATTAAATCATTTTAAACTCATAAACAATGTCTATTGTTGGATGATCTAAAGCGGTTTCAGGGTAACCGTTTTTCGTCCCTTTTTTTTAATGGCCAGGTCTCGTAATTTATGACCTCCTTCGCTAACGGGTACCTATAGTGCTCAAGTTGAATACCCTTACTTCAAAATACAATTGGATTATTTGGTTTACATTAAGGAAATAAGTGTTAATAATTAGATTATAATAGACTTACCGATACATCTTAGTGTCAACAATCCAAATAATTATAAAAAAAAACAAACACAGTCACATGCAGAAAACTCATGCTGTTAGAAAACCGCACCTTCTACACTAAATGATTTTAGCCGTGTTCGCGTCCCGACGATTAATTTTTGTTGACGCGCTTCCTAGTTTTTACTAACTCGACTATCTTAAAACGCTGACCGATCCTGATTATTCCTGACCGTCTCCCAGACCTTGGAACTCTGACCCCCTTGACTGTATTTCCCGCCTCCCAACGTTTTCAAACTGACTATCTTGAACCGCTTTTTCTAACCACCGACTATCGACTTCCTTCTTCCGTTCTTCAACGCTAACTGTCTCGACCGTCTCATTAACCACGACTATCGACTTCCTCCTTCCGATCTTCAACGCTAACTGTCCCGACCGTCTCCCCGCGCTTTCAAATCCAGACTCCCAAAAACTGACTACCCGCCCGCGCTCCTTAACCACGACTATCGACTTGCTTCTTCCGACCTTCAACGCTGACTGCCTTGACCGTCTCCCCGCGCTTTCAAATCCAGACTCCCCCTTCTCAAACCAACCCCCCAAATCACCATATGCGATTTCTAATTTATGTTCTTTTGAATTCTGAATGCTTTTTGTTTTCAAAAGACAGAAATGCACTAAAGGAACACATCAATTATGGCCCTAGAACCTGTCACATTAATTTTAAATCGTCTCAAAACCAATAAATTGTTACTCCTCCAGTGAAATGTCTAACTCTTTGTTCAAAGGATGAAACTTGACTACCCCCAGTCCAGTGGCGTGTTGGCCCACCAGCATTTTAGCTCGGCTTACTATTATTAACCACCATCACGGAGGTCTCTGACGATACAGTCATGTTCCTATTTTTTTTTTCTCTACCCTAATAAATCTAAACACTTGTTTCTAAAGCAGCTTTAAGGCCAACATCTGGTAAACTCCTACTTCGTGAAATCAACTGAAAAATTCTTTCTAACCATAATAAATCAACAATAACAAAAATTTATCCCAGGGCGAGTCCATCACACCATGGAAGTTCAAACACATTTCTGAGAGCTCGGTTTTGAGCCACCTGCAGGTCAGCTATCAATTTCTTTGAGGCAAAACCCCAGATACAGCAGAGATAGGAAAGGTGTGAATGTACCATGGCATAGTATACTGAAGTTAGTAAAGGAATGGGTAGTAACCCTTGAAGCCTATATAGTACACCAGTTATAGGGGTAATTTTCTATTTTATATGATTTATATGGAGATCCCACGTGAGTTGGGAATCTACGATCAGACCCAAATATTTTGTGTTCATTTTCTTTTCGAGGCAGTTGTCTCCAATTTTAATATCGAGGCTGAAATTTTTCTTCTTACCGAAAAGTATAAAATGGGTTTTTTTTACGTTAAGAGTTAGTTTGTTTATTCTCAATCAGTTTGTGAGATGGGAAATATCAGCATTCATCTCCGTTTCAAGCTCCGCTAGGTTCAGTTTATTGTAAAAAATTACCGTATCGTCAGCATAAAGTTGTATAGTTCCTTTAATACCCCACTTTGTTATGTCATTCACGTAGATTTGGAATAGCAACGGTCCAAGAATTGATCCCTGTGGTACTCCACATGTTATTTTACCTAATTCAATCATTTCTCCTCCAAATTCTACTGCCGAAAAGCGATTTGATAAATAAGATCGGAAAAGCTCCAGAGGTGTACCAACAATACCCAAATGCTTCAGTTTTTCGATCAATACGTTATGATCCACCGTGTCAAACGCCTTCTTTAGATCAATAAATATTGCCGCCGTAAAATCACCGTCATCTATATGTTTCTGCAGATTCGATATAAAATCGAAGGCTGCACATTTAGTGTTAGATCGTCGTCTGAAACCATATTGTTTTGACGTGAGAATTTTGTTGTTTTCGAGATATTTCAATAGTCTTTCTTTAATGACACTTTCAAAAATTTTAGAGATAGCTGGAAGTATAGAGATTGGACGATAATTTTGGACATTTTTTTTACATTCATCTTTATGTACAGGAATAATTTTTGCAATTTTTAGTTTATCTGGAAATATACCCTTTGATAAAGAGAGATTTATTAAGTAAACGAGGTCATCCACCAGTTCACCCTTGCAGTTTTTGAGAAGGAGAGAGGTTACACCATCGGAACCAGCTGCTGCTTTAGACTTAAGGTTAGATATGATCCGTAAGATTTCCTTTTTATTTGTCCTGATCATGTTAAAAGATTGTTTTGCTTGAGGTTCCGTGTAGATCGTATTTACATCAGTTTTTGAAGATTTTATGACTGATGCTAAACTTTCCCCAACTGAGAGAAAAAATGTGTTAAATGCAGTTGCAATCTCTTTTGGTCCCTTTACTTCTTTGTCATTTATGACTAGAGATTTACAAGCTATTGTTGGGTTTCGCGAGCTATTTGATAGAATGGAATTGATTGTTTTCCATGTTCGTTGTGGCTTATTAATGTTTTCATTAATCAATTTCGTATAATATTTAGATTTAATGTATCTTCTATAGTTGGTGACAGTATTACGAGCTTTATTTTTTTCTATTGTCAAAGGAATACTTTCTTGATTTTGTTTCCAAAGTTTAAATATACTATTTCGTTTTTTAATAAGTGTATCAAGTTCAGCATCAAACCATGGAGTATTGTTCAGTCTTTTGTCGCCTGTATTTGTTTTTACTTTTGTTTTGCTTGAATTTATAGCATTCTGGAGATAGTCAGCGAAATTATTATAATTTTTGTTTACATCATCAGACGAATGATCAAATTTACAAGTTTTAAGTGAAGTATTTAATTTTTGATAATTTATTTTGTAAGCATTTGTGAGGTTTATTGCGGATCTGTTATTGGAAAGGTTTTTCAAGGAATTTTCATAATCCAATATAAGTATATTGTGGTCACTAAGGGGATCATCAATGTTTGAAATTGTGCCGGAAAAATTTGTCCTATTTGTAATGATGTGATCTATCAACGAGCTAGTGTTATTAGTTACCCTTGTGGGAAACATTGTGTTACATAGATAAAAGTTATATGATTTCAAGGTGTGAATATATCTTCGTGTAGTATCAGTGTCTTTTGAGATATCGATATTGAAATTGTAATGTGTCTTGTTTGTTATTGTTTAATATTATTTCGAAAGATTCAAAGAAATCTGTTATATTTGAGTTCGGCCTACGGTAAAAAACATACAAATTTAGAGGTTTAATACTTTTTGACGTGACTGTAATTCCTAGAAAGGTATTTTCGCTGCAGCATTTTTCGATCTTCTTACTGTTGAGTGTATTATGCATGTAGATGGCGACCCCTCCTCCTCGGTCCATCTCGCGGGAAGCAAAGATTCCAGAATAGTCAGCAATATTGAAAAAAGTTTCCTCTCCTTTACGTAGCCAGGTTTCCGTAATCACGAGAATATGTACTGTTTGTGTAATGTTTTTGAGGGTTTCTTCGATTTCGTCTATTTTGTTTCTGATGCTTCTAGCGTTCATGTACATAATACGCATACAGGAATTTATAGTAGTGTATTCTTGTATACTGAAACATTTTTTTTCCTTTATGTTGCCTTTAACAGTGGCGCACGTAGTCTACCCTTTCTCTGAAGCGCTCATCCATTAGCTTCCAGAGTGGGCACTCTGGATTTGTTGCCCGGTGGTTTCTCGTACCTCCACTGCAATTTGAACATGTTGGTTCTTTCGCCTTGTTGGGACATATGTCATATTTATGACATTCGCCACAGTGAAAACAAGTTAGCTTCTCTGTACAGAAGCGTTGGGTGTGACCAAAACCTAGGCACTGATAGCATTGCATCAGCGGTGATTGGTCTTCGACCACAAGCCGTTGGTATCCGACGTTTATTCGTCCAGCGTTTACCAAGGATTTCCAGTTTGTAGGGGACGCTTCTAGGACAACGTTACACAGAAGTTTGTTTCTATGGTTTTTTTTATATTTGATTCTTAAATTTTGTGTGAAATCTATTTCACACCCTTTATTTTGATTTTGAAGTGACTTGAGTAAGTCTTCGTCGGAGGCACCTTTTATCAGTCCTTTTACTATAACAAGCGGATCGAGTTGCTTTCCGTCCGTCACTGTTATCTGTCCATGGAGTCCTTTGCTCAACTCCGCTTTGAAATCATTTTTATCTTGTAGTGAGGCCATCTTAAAAATTAGTTTGTCGTTATTTGTTTTTCGCATACCCGATACACCAATTCCAAGGGATCGAACATCGATGTGCTTCTTAATTAGCTGGTCCAAGTCATCAGAATTTTTTCCCGGGTCATCTGAGCTAATTACTACAGCGTGACTCTGTTGCGTAGTTCTCGGCCTGGCTGTGACATTCGCGTACGTAATATTGTTGTTCAGTTTAGCCTTAATTTCGTTAATGTTAGTGGAGAGCGATTTGATGGATTCTAAAACCATTTCCAATGGTTTCGGTGAAGAAGTACATACTTGCACCGTAGCCTCCAGGTGATCCATAATGCCACTGACATAGTTCATGAGGGATGTCCGCTTTTCTTTGCTTAAAATATTGATGGTTAGCATATTCTTTATTTTTTCTTGGAGAGCCCGAGCCTCATTTAAACGGTCGGTCGCAGACGGCAACAAAACAGCGGACTCATTCGTTTCTGCTTTATCGAGAGTCATACTTATATTGACATTTTTTTTAAACTTTAGAACGGAGTTTTGCACGTTACGCCTATTTAACGTCAAACTGATTATCACAAAATGTCAAGTTTGTTATTTGCAAGTTCTGCGCCTGAAATTTAGTTTACCGCAAAAAGCTTATCACTTTCACTTTGCAGTGCGCCTGCGCGAACTTTTGTAGATGTTTGTGACAGTTTGGGTTGATTAGATTAGGTTATGTAGGATAAATTATTTAGGATACAGACAGGTTATTTGCACGGAATTGTTTTGTCGCACTTATTTTTCGATGGATATAAAGAAGAGCGGAAATGAAGAAATAATGCACTGTGTAATTCCTGTAGGTTTCTGTCACAATAAAAACACTAATTGAGATAGTCACTAGAAGTTATTCCAGAAAACGACAGAAAATCATCACAGTTTAGCAGTTCAGTTGGCTTATGCTACCAAGAAGGTGGAATAATCCTTTACAACAGACTTCACTATTTATTACGCGCAGAAAACTATAAAAAAAAGGATTTTTGCGGGAGCAAAACTGACAGCAGTCACTTCTCCATAGAAAAATACTATCTCTGTTGATTTATAATTAATTTTATAATTAAATATTACAATTTGAGGTTTTACTCAATAAATTTATTCCGAAAAATAAATAATCACATTTTCATTACAATTATTTTTTTATGGCAAGTATCAAGGTAAGATTGTGTATTTACTATGTAAAAAAATGTTGGCATAGTGACCAGTAATGTATTATTTTTAATCTTCGTAAAAGTTCTCCTCTCTCTTCCCTTGAGAAGTAGTGCGTAGTCATGTTTTTATTGCAATTTTATACACCAATGAGGCTTAATGTTTGGTACACACGGTGACATTTTTTTACACAGAGGTTAGTAGTAAGCAATGGATTTATAATGTGGTTTACAATTGTATAAAATTATTAAAAAAAACAATAATCTAAACATTATCAGAAATAATATCTGTCTTGAAATATTTGCTTAGGTATGTTTTAAACGTCGAATTCGTTACGTCCAAAATGTTGATATCATTTGAATATTCATTTGCTAAACTATGTTGGCGAGGAATTGGTAATTTTGCTATATAATTTAGCATATATTAGTAAGCGGTAGAAAGTCATTATAATAAATAAAACTAATTTTATTCTTGTATCTGACACATGATATTCTATACTATCTGATATTTAAAACCTGTGTCCAAATGTCACCAAGGCACATTTCTAACACTGTTTTACAAATTGTGTTTGTGATAAGTGTCAAAAATATTCACATTCGTACGTTAAATCACAGCAGGTATACGTTTCAACTTCAGGCAGCCAGAACGAGAAACACGTCTTTCTTCAGTGGAACATTGTAAAAAAAGTGAGGAAGGATAATAGGATATTCGCTCGCCTTACAAAAGAGGTCGAGTAGCGGCGTATTAGATCTACCCTGACCTTATAAAGGATAGGAAAAGGTAAGAAAAGGTAGGGGAAGGTAAGGAAAAAAGGGGAACAGGGTGTAGAAGGAAAAGGTTCCACTCAGTTACATTGCAAAAGGGAAGCAGGGAAACATTTACCTGCGCGCCAATTCCTTTGCATTTCATTGCAACAAAGTGACTCATTTATATCTACGTAGAGTAGAGACAGTTTGTAACATTCTATGCAGATCGTCAACCCTCACTCTTGTATTAAAGTTACAAAGAGTCATTTTGTAATTTATATTAAAACAATGTTTAAAAATAATAATTCATGTTTGCCATTCGTTTTGAACCGTTTCAAGAGCAATAAAATAACTTGAAATGACTAAGTCCTTAGGGTGGCTTGTTTCAAAATCCACCGCATATTATGACTACTTAATTGACGGTTTCAAGATAACTCAATACAATGATAATTCAACACACATTTAGAACGATATACATTGAATACTCTAACAGCATAATTAAAACAAATATGACATTATTTTTAAATGAAATTAGTATTTTATTTATAAAATAGGAGTAAACATTCTTAGTTTTTCTCCGTTCATAATCCTCATCTTCAACAGAATTCGCTGTGGTGCACTGCATTGCTTCTAAAATTTTAAACGCGTAAAATAAAAATATAACAAAAATCCAATTTTTAGAGATGAGAAAGAGGTTGGATAAAAAGAAAATAGAGATTAATAAGTGAAGGGCAAAGCAAATTATGCTTACTTGTTAGGAGCATCAGATAATAGTATTATTATGAGCGGGAGCGTGCCTCTAATGCAATAAATTAATACACGAAGAGTAAACTGACCGGGCGGGCGGGCGCTTCACTCTCTGCGGCAATTCTTCTAATTTTCGTAACACGATTGTGACTCACAGGCGATGACTAGATGATCGAGGGTAATGTTTCCAGATCGAAAATGTAATGATCTAGAATAACATTAAGATTTCGAGACATTTTGTTTATTGCTTCCCCTCACAAACTGCACAAAAATGGGAATGCTGCATGCAATACGGCAGCGCGCCCGCCGATAGGTTAAACTGATTGTCCTGATTTAATTAACAAAATTTGATTTGAAATTACCTTAAGGTTAAACGCAACGCTCGTTGTATTCTACGTGTTCACAGATGGCGTTAATTAATTAATTTTGTTTAAATACGCTTTTGCAAGATATTGCTTTACAATATTAAGACAAATCATTTGTTTGCGCCCGTATATACGCAATATGAATATGAATCAATAGTTTTGTTCGTTTAAAGACTTAATTCTTTCGAGAAAGGTACACAAATAAAATATTTTACCGATGATTCAATCCAATATTGTATTTGTATGCCTTTCTCGATAGAATTGAGTTTTTATATGGACAAAACTATTTATTCATATTCATATTGCGTATATGAGGGCGCAAACAAATAAGTTGTCTTAATACTGTAAAGCAATACCTTGCAAAAGCGTATTTAAACAAAATTAATTAATTAACGCCAACTGTGAACACGTAGAATACAACGAGCGTTGCGTTTAACGTTAACGTCACACACGTTCATGAAATATTTTTTTAATTAAAAATACTATTAAACTAATTCAAATCAAAATACTTGCCTTATAATACAGTGGTCAACATAATTTCATTACATTCTTCTAACTGTAATCATATCCTAACTAAATAAAATGTAATGAAATTTATTATGGAGTAAATATTTTTTTTATCTATAAATATTATAAATTAATTACACTCTGATTTCCCTGAAATAAATTCACCTAGATTTACATTAGCAATTAATTTGTTTCAAATTTCATTATTTTAGTAATAAGTTTTTCGTAGCCCACTTCCACATCCATTTTTAAATATAAAACTCACCTGTCATAACCCATAATTCGAAGTAAAATCAAAAACCGTTCGTTGGTATTCCCTCTTGTCTAAACGTCAAAATGTACCTGTATCTACGTGGGTTCACAGACGTAATAGCGGGGTAAAAATCTGCTTACGCGTAGCGTAAATAAAAAGAAGTGGTACAAAGGGTGTCCTTCTTTGACTCTGGATGCTCTCTTCTCTGAAATAATATTCCAAATAGAGGGAATATTTCCCACTTTTACCTCAAAGGCCGGACTCTCATTTAATATGCGAGGAAAGGGTTGTAGGGGAATAAGTCTTAGCTTACTGCCAATAAATTATAAATGAAAATTTGAAAATAAATACTTCGAGTATTTTTTTTCTTTAGAATGGTTCTGATTGTAAATACAGCACATGATTTCTCTATTAAGTATTGTCTCAGTTTGTGTTACCAAACCTAACCTTACTTAAATACACTAGGTACCTGAGACCATTAATTAAATAATAGAGTTTTTAGTCCAGTCAGTGGGGGATAAAAAAGGGCTCCACCTTGCAAAAGGTTAGGTAGTAGCGATTTTCACATATGTTGTTAAGATTGGGACTCTAAAGAAAAAAAAAAGTTTTCGACCTTGGGGGGGTCGAGCTCGACCCGCCATCTTGGATTGAAGGTGCCAAAATTTGGTTTTTTCAAAATAATTATGAAGTGGTTGATTTTAAAACCAAATTTTTGAAGGCAAACTTAAAGAAAACTAAATTACCTACATTTTTTGTAAAAAGTTTTTTTTTTAAAATCTAATAGGTAACGAGTTACAGCGGTTGAAAGAAGAAAAATTTGACAAAAAATTGTAAAACTCCAGTTTTCTTGATAAATTTTGTACGAACATATTACACAATATCATTTTAACGTATTTTTACGTTACAATATACTTATATAGCATCATCCGTGTGCTCGATGACGTTGATTTGTTATAGTGGGATCCTAGTCTAAAGCTTCCTTAAATTCGAACTCGCCCCATTTCCTTTGTCGCTTTTCACTGAAGAAGGAATGCGCAAAGGTACGAAATCATCATTTTATGGTGTTTTCGAAAAACTTCCAGAAGGCGTGCAACTTGAAGGTAGCAAAATTAATGTTGTGGATGGAGGATATCTTTTACATAAAGTTGTATGGAATCGGAATGATTATTTTGGGTTAATTTGCGAGAAGTACGTTCACTATGTAAAAAATCACTATGGATCGCTTGATGATGGTGAAAAAAATACGAAAACCGCAGAAAGACTTCGCCGATCGAAGAAGCACATGTCTGCAGATGTTCTTTTTGATGAAATAATGCCAGTTCAAGTTTCACAAGAACGATTTTTAGCCAATGAAAATAACAAAGTCCGTCTGATTTCGATGCTTACAAAGCAATTTATACAGGATGATTTTACAGTTAAGCAGGCTGAAGAAGATGCTGATGAGTTGATTGTCAATACTGCGATTTCCTTGTGTTCATCATATGACGCTGTTTTCATTATTGGCGAAGACGTTGATCTCCTAGTTCTGCTGACAGCATTAGCACCACCCAAAAGTAGTATATATCTTCGCAAACCCGGGAGAGGCAAAACTTTTGAAATACTGTATTCCGCGAATAGTGTGAAATACAAAGAGGCGGCTGAGAATATTCTGGTTTCTTCATGCCTTTAGCGGCTGCGATACAACATCGTCCTTCTTCAACCAAGGAAAAACAAAATTTTGTTTGCTTGTGCAAAACGATACAAGACTCAATGCCATGATAGGAATCTTCAAACAACATGATGCAACACCAGAAGACATAGCAGTTGCAGGAACACGCTTTCTTGTTGCTTTGTACGGGGGTGACATGGATAAGGAAACCTTGGAAGAAGTACGCTACAAACGTTTCGCAAAGTCGACAGCAAAAAGCAAATTCAATCTTGCCTTGTTGCCAACAAAGAACGAAGCTGCACGGTATGGAATCCGAAAAAATCAGAAAACTGGGGCTGGAAACGTGACACCAACGGGCTTGTTCCAGTAAGAATGACAAAGAAACCAGCACCCGAGACTTTATTAAAATTTATTTCATGCAATTGTAAAAAAGGATGCGGCGTTGCATGTAGCTGCAGGAAAGCTGGATTGAAGTGTTCTATTGTATGTGGGTGCTGTAATGGTCAAACATGCCGAAATTCGCCAGAGGTTCACATCGATGTCGAGGACGAAGAAGAAGAGATTTTGTCCATGGAAGCCCAGAATCTCAGTATCACAGGCAATGAGTTAGATGATGACATTGATGATGAAGACTGTTATTAAGTAACATAATTTATAGTAACATAATTTCGAAATCTACCATCGCTGGTATATCTGTGGAGCAGACCTACTGAAGATACAACAATAAAAAAATGCGCCATGTTCTTGACCTCATGGTGGTGTGGAAATGAGTTAGCAAAATTATTATAATTATGTAATGAATAACCCGAAAAAATTACAAAGTTGGGAATTTCATCATTTTTTAGAAAAATATTCACATTTCCGCCACTGTAACTCGTTACCTATTAGATTTACAAAAAAAAACTTTGTACAAAAAATGTAGGTAATTTAGTTGTCTTTCAGATTGCCTTCAACAATTTGGTTGTAAAAACGACCACTTCACAATTATTTTGAAAAAAATAAATTTTGGCACCTTCAATCCAAGATGGCGGGTCGAGCTCGACCCTCCCAAGGTCGAAAACTTTTTTTTTTCCTTAGAGTCCCAATCTTAACAACATATATCAAAATCGCTACTACCTAACCTTTTGCAAGGTAAAACTCCCCACTGACTGGACTATTTAGCAACATTATTACACTTATCTATTATCTAAGTATACCATCCGATTTGAAAAAAATGCAAATATGTTTGGGTGTGCGTGCGTGATTGCCACCAAAATAGAATGCATTGTCATCAAAAACGAGTATATCTGCAGAGTGTTAGCTTGATCGGACATCGGGAAGTTACCAAGATTTGCACTAATTTATTAGCGAAAACAAAAGTGAAATTCAAATAAATGTATTCAAAAAACAATGCGTCTATTCCAGAAAGAATTTTTAACCACAAAGGCTACAACATTTACAGCTTTACCAATAAGCGTGTTTTAATATTTCTATTTTTGAGACCGATAATTCGTGGTGGAATTCCATTATAATTTATTATAATAAAACAAACAAAAAACTTTATTCCACTTAATTTTATTTGGACCGTAACCGGTTTCAGCTCGTCAAAGCCATCTTCAGACTGGTACACAAAATTCTTAGTCTACGGTTTATATACACAACATATGGGAGAGGGGGGAGAGGGGTAGTTTATAGGGTTTTAATCAATTTTATTTGTTACTAAGTCGTTTAAGATTGTCGAATTTCTAAATATTTGGTAATTCCAGTTCATTCATCCAATTCCATTCTTATAATAATTTCTCAAATGTAAACATGTATATTTTCAAAAAGCAAATATAATCCCATCATAAATAATGATTTGACAATAAAATTGGGTCATTAATAATGCATATTACCTGTGAGGTTTTTTCCCTAATGAATATTGAAATGAGCTACAAACCCAAGGTAATTAGCTTACTGGAATTACCAAATATTTAGAAATTCGACAATCTTAAACGACTTAGTAACAAATAAAATTGATTAAAACCCTATAAACTACCCCTCTCCCCCCTCCCCCATATGTTGTGTATATAAACCGTAGACTAAGAATTTTGTGTACCAGTCTGAAGATGGCTTTGACGAGCTGAAACCGGTTACGGTCAAAATAAAATTAAGTGGAATAAAGTTTTTTATTTGTTTTATTATAATATATTAAGCGTGTTTTAAATTTTACACACCTGATAAATAACGTTTACCATTAGTAAATGGTTGTTTATCAGTTGTGTAAAATTAAAAACATTTTTATAAGTAAGGCTGCAAGTGTGTAGCAACACTCGTTTGTTGTTATCTACTTTGTGACCAGGACAATATTACGCATTATCAAAACACGTGTGGTTTCAATATTTTTCGTTGCTATATTTTTCTTTGTCTATATATTCTCTTTATATTAAAATTTTTGTCTATTAATTAAATTAATAAAAAGTCGTGATAAAAAACATTTCTTTTCCGCCGTTATTTTACAGTCACAAACTGTGAAAATAATTGAAATAACAAAACGATAAAAGAGTCCATAGGTACCAAGTATCAATGTTTGAGTTTTTATTAATAATTTAAATCTGCAGACAAAACTTAATTATTTGTCCGTTTTTTAGAACTATTTGTACTATCTGATAATGGACTATGTATAAAACTAAATAGATATATGAAATCAATACGGAAAAAAATCGCAGTTACCTACCTATGAACGTGGATATGTAATATGTAATGTAGACGCATGGAACTTATCCGAGGTTGATGCACAATGTGCAACGGGAAACTATTTTTTTTGTCATAAAACCATACATAATGCAAATTTTGCAAATATTTGATTTGATTTAGTACATCACTATGTTAAAAGCACATAAGGTCAAAGAAACTAAATTTATTTTGCACCAAAACTCCACAACATCCTTCTCCAGATATAAAAAGAATAGAATAGTTTAATGAGTATAAATCATTATTAAAAATCTATCATACACTGGTCAGTAAAAAACTTTATAAACTAAAAAAAAGACATAGAAGACAATTTAAATAGAATAAATAACATTAGTCCGCCTCGGCATAGAACACCAAGGAACAGTAAGGAGGACTAAAAATAACTTAAATTCCCATGACATTTTGTATGTACATACCCATTCTTCCAAGAACGATATGCCTTTTTCGTGCCTGAAAACTTCTGCCCTAGTCCTCGCGTCGACATGTTCAAGATACCACACAGCAGAACAGATTTGTTGCTCTATCACAACCATAAACATCCAACATTATATGACAAGATAAACGGTGGAAAGAAATTGAATTTCTAAAACAGTAGAGATATTTAATTGTACTTTCAAAAGATTTCAAACTATTTGGTGTACCTCTTTTTTCCTCCTCGTTAATAACGTTAACATATGAAACTATAAATGAACTTTATTAACTGAAAATTATTAATATGTCGTAATATACAATAAAACAGAAATATACTTTTTTAATTTCCCATAATCTGGGTATTTGGTTTTGAAATCACAATTGTAATTTATCCAGTTCCCACTTATCTCTAACCATTACCGTGCTTGAAAAATATTTGAAATTTATAACAGTGACAAGAACACTTTCCGAATTTCAAGTGCATCTGTTTGGAAAAGACCAGAACAAGAACTGAATTACTGGAAGCTATTCGTTTGTGTTTATTGTGTGCATAATCTTTGAAAATAATTATTTAAAGTATATTGAAAGTGCTTATACATTTGATGTGTTGTGGCCACACTTATTATCACGTGGTATTGAGGTGGAACTCATGGGATTGTGTTATGCTTGAACTATCTATATTGTGTTGTGTGCTGCTTTGTGGCGAATGCTTGTTGTCTCTTTTTTCCTTCTTTCATACCTTGTTCACCCCTACATATATGATAACCCAATTCCAACAAACATATTTCATTTCGTTTAATCTCAAATTCATTTACAGTCCATCATTCAAGTTCACCTGAAACTGTAATTCGGAAGCAATTTCGAATGCAAAACTGGGAAATGTTTCAAATTCACGGGATAAAGTTTCTTCATTTTCCAAATCCTTCATTGAACATCACCTGAGTTATCGGACGTGCAATTTTATCTATTTATCGACCATAATAAATATTGGAAGCATATTTCCTTTTATATCTCCTGCAATTTCAGGCAACATTTGCCATTAAACCGATTTCAGGGAGCCATTTCTAGAGTACTCCAAAAATTTGTGTTCAAAATCGTGATAGCTTAAAAACTCTCCTTCAAAAACAAGGTAACAGTAGTTGTTACCAACTTCATTTTTAACAACCAATATTTTTGGGTTCACCTATTTACACAAGTCAATAAACGTCAAAACAAATACAAACAGAAGTACTTAGCGTACTGTTGGTAATCGTTGTATTTACTTGGACCGCTATCAGCCCTCCCCCTCACGGAAAGCAGTTGAGTTAAACCGAAGAGGGCGCCATCTGTGAATAAAATTAAATATTTCGCCACCTCGTTACTTCTACTCGGGGCGAGTACTTATTGCTATCGGTTAAATAGCTGTTTAGGATGCAGAGAACAAACGAAAATTTCTATCATATACTAGTACCTGGCTACATTGATACATTATTATTAACATGTTTTCTGGAAATATTTTTACTACCGGCTGCGCCAATGTTATTTAGTATTTTGTGTGAGGTAAGTTTCTTGGTTCTAGAAGAGTTCTTTAATAAAACACTTTGTTCTTCTCTTGATGTCGTTCATTGGATCGATGCACATATTTTAGGAATAGTATTATTGCGGACTTACTTCTAACTTGGATGATGGTTTGGTATAGAAAGAGGCTGAGTGAGTCCCCTATACTGTTGTCTCACTTTACACTAAGTAAATCTACTTAGCGACTTTCTATCCCCACGGTAAACATCAAAGAGTATAGATTTCCTGAAACTGCCTGAAGCCTTGTAAATAAATATTCTAGATTTGTGTATTTTAACTTGCAGATTCTAAGATATTGTACAATTTCTGACTCCATGCAAATAGCAAACGAATCTTTCTCTTGAGTTTGGCCGCCACTTCTGGTTTGAAACCACAAACTAAAATTTTGATTCCGTGAATAAATACATAATCTGTTTGACACATTGCAGTCAGTGTGGAAGTTCTGTGTTTTTTCGTGGAAGATACTCCGAATGACTAGCTTTTTAAAAGAAAATTACATGTAACTAGAATGGTTACTCTTATATCCTTGAGCTCACCTATAGATAACACTAGATAGTCTATTAGGTAACCCATAAATGACGTTAGCTGTCAAGTATTGTAGAGACCGATGGGATTGATTCTCAAGGTCGGGGTCATTATTATTTCAACCGCCTGCTAATTAAGATATCAGAACCCATTGAAAATCTATTACATTAGAAGTCCAAGTGTTGTGTTGAAGCCAAAGTTATATTTAATCAAGAAGAGTTTGTGAGAAATTCCGGAGATACAACACAAAAATTTTAATAATTTTGTTGATTTAACTTCAGAAGGAATATTGTTTTACAATCCTAAATATTTTTTTTTTTAGCGTCGTTTGGAAGACAAATATTTTATTAATTGCCATCCTCGTTGCTAATGGATTGCTTACCGTATCGTGTACGTTACATGGTGATTATATGGAGGCTGTGCGTATAACGTTTAAATGAATTCTGTGTTTGTGTATATGAGTTTAATATTTATTTTAAATATAATGAGACATGCGTTATGTTCAATTAGTTTTCATATTGTTAACAATATTGTTTCCATACATATTTTTGGAGTATGTTCGAAAAATAAAGCTTTTCTATTATTATTTTTTGTGTTAATTGTAATTAATAAGTGATTTATTAATGATTTATATGTATTTCCCGAGATTATAACTAGGTGTTTTAGACATGATTGTTCCAGGACTAGGCTTGTAATGATCTGCCCTTTCTACTTCAAACTTTTCCTTCTCTTCTTTCTACGATACATTTTCCTTAAGTCCCGTAGGTAACTTTTCCATAAGGCTTTGGTTATATATATATCCGGGGTAGGAAGGTCCTCCCTGCCGTCTTTTCTTTATTACACACCCCTTCAAGTGTGTACATCCTAGTTTGTCTACGTGACGTACGACCTTGAACGTACTCATTTCACGTGACGGTTCAGTATAAAAAGGCTTCACCGAACGTTGTGTTGGGTTTTTGTTTCTCGGTTTAGAAACCTAGTTATTTATGTTTTGTGTGGTATCCCTTGGTTCTTTTGAGATAGAGTGAGTTGAATCCATTACCGCTGTTTTTCAAAACCATTTCATAAACCTTATCTTCTAAGTCGCCTGCTCACCCCCCCCTAGCTACTCGATTCTACCTATCGTAGGGTAATGTGAATATAATAAAGTGTTAGATTTTATATATGTGATATACATACGATAAATTTATGGTGTTAGTTGTCGGCGCCATCCATGTATATATTTTGGGAGGGGAAGGAGAGGAAAGGAAATGAATTTTTTTCAAGTTAAGATTGGCTCCTCCGCTTACCAAACAAAACTGATGGATGATAATTTGAGCAAGGCGATCGATATCTGCGTGTCTGGATATCACAACCGGCCGGGTCTCCCCTTGTTCCAAATCGGCAACCTTCACGCCAGAATAAAGAAAACCAGGTCTCTTCACCAATTTCAGAATTGCCCCAATCTCAAACACCTCCAGGATAAACTACTTTACTGAGTGTAGAAGGGGTAAACCATAACATCCCTTTATCACGAATCTAGTCGCGAAAATGTGACACGCAAGGTCCTAAGTTACGTGCCACCTCCAGAAAACGTTGTAACTCCCACGCCGTCGGGGATTTACATCCCTTTCTAGGTCAATACATAGATAACACACGACAATCTTGTCGACATTTTGCCTGCTTATTAACGATAGGTTGTGTGCCTACCCATTCAGCCAATTATCATGTGAGATATATGTAAGGTCTACTCGAAATGCCAAATTTGGGATGAGGACTGTCTGTATTTTAATATTTGGTTCCAGTATTTATTTTATGAGGTTACTAGCATCCTCGTGTATTAGGTATGGGTAACTTCTACTGAATACCTATCCTATCAGGTAAGGTATAAACGGATAATTGGTTTGATGTTTTGCATTTAATTTAAAGAGGCTGCCTACCTCTCGAAAGATACCTGTTGAGAAAAGTTGTTCGGTTGGTAGTTTTATTTCGGAGATTACCATCTCCCTCTTTCGACTTTAGATTTGTTTTCGTGCATCCCAATTCGTAACTTAGAAAGTCAAACAATAGATGAAAAGTATTAAATTAGAAAAGTCAAATAACAGAAGAAAAGTTTTCATTTTGTTCCGTCTGGTTGCATCCGAACGCTTTCAATTTGGGACGGCATACGCTAGCAAAACTTCCCCTTTGACTGACTGTACTCCGCGCCTCTCGGCCTATATATGAAAAGTCATTGGCCTGTCTCTCACTCACAGCTGATTGACAATCCGTCTAGGGTATTCCTTTTAATGATAACATTATTTGGGCGGCAGGTGTCGTAAACTTAGTTGTATCCGTCTTTTAAAGGGGGTCCTCTGGAATTTAATAAATAATATAAAAAACTCACCCAGTTAGGCACCTCTCATTCTCAGCGTGAAGCTTACCTGGTTACACTATATAGCTAAATCACTTTAATTTTCGACCTCCTCCCTACGCTTATAAAAGGGTAATTGAATATTCCTGTAAATAAAATTGTACCTCCCTAATCTGTTAGGATTCGAACCCACAGTTAATAATCTATTTGATTCTCTGGTTTTCGGTCTCCGTGGATAGAATGCCATCTCGCCAAATCAATAACTTAGCCCGATTAAACACTTCCTGCCTTTAAGTACATTCACTCTATTTTAAAACGCAATCAATATTTTTATTATTTTCATGTTTTTAAGACAAGCAATCTAGTTCGAACTGTATACGAAATCGCGTTTAAATCAACACAACTTTATAACACAATCGCGATTGCACAACACCTGGCGCCCCTGAGGTGGGTTTTTACAAAACGGCGCTCTACAAATTATCCAATTATTATTATTGTCATTATTATTAATTGTTTTCTCACTGAGTCCAACCACTTTCACTTCGCACAAAACCGGTTCAATAATATTTCACTTTAGTTCAAAATTCCACAATACTATTAACACCATCTGAATCCACTAATTCACTGCAATTTCACACAACACTTCTCATTTGTATAGATTTCATGGAGCTGTCAACGCACTCAAGTTCCAAACCTGACTGTCCGTCCCTGCGCCCTGTTCCGTGTGAATGTGTTTCTTCAAGGGCCGCCTGTCAATAAATCTTCTCATATTCTAAACAAAAAATTTTTTGGAGTATGTTTGTCTCGTTTATTTTATGTGAGTATCCAAACATCACAGCCTCCCTTTAGTTCTAAGCCCAGCGGGTAATCTCGCTTCCTCGTGTTAGTCGATGGGATTAGAAATAACTATAGGTAATTTACGTTTCTCGAATACCTCTGTATTTATTTTTTTATTTTTATTTTAAATTTTATTTTAATTCTTCCAAAATGTTGAGCGCCCCTGTTCTTCGGTTTTTTCTTCGCAACCTACCATCTGTTTATTTTTTGGTTTCCGTGATTATCGGCTTGTTCTACTGGTGAGTTTTTCTCAGCTTTTTCAAGTGTTTCGTGTCGCTATGGGTAGAAATTCAATATGTCATGTCACACTTGTTTATTTTAGAATTTTAAACTCCGAGTTTTGTTTATTACATAACAGTACTTGACTTAACTTTGTGTTTTTTTTCATCTCAATGCGTTATTTGTATTATGTTCGAGTGTTATTTATTTTCATGTTGATTTATTTTGTGTCCTCGGCTGTGATCCGATGGTTTTTTGTCCGTCTGTGTTATTTATGACTTAAACATTCTCTGCCTTTTAGATCTGGAATAAACAATAATTGTTTACAGTTATTCTAATATCAACGGTATAAAATATGCCATATACTTCACGATATCCGATGCAATGTTTATTTTAGATTTGTCCCAGCTATCTTATTCTTGTGTTATAATTAATCCGATTTCGATGTTTGTTTATCCTTTGGCTTCGTTGTTTATGAACATTTTAGATGTTTTTTGTCGTCACAATGAATTCAATGTTTTCCGGGTCTGTCTGTTTATTCTATTTTGACTTTGAAGTACGATGTCTCTGTTATCATTTTTGACGATAGGTACCATTTCTTTTGCTGTTAATGTGAATTAATAAGGTTTATGAAATCCATTTTTTCCTCAACAACAGTAATGAACTCAAGCCAGCTTTTATATCTATCTCCTCCTGGTTTGCGGCATCAGATGTAATGATCTGCCCTTTCTACTTCAAACTTTTCCTTCTCTTCTTTCTACGATACATTTTCCTTAAGTCCCGTAGGTAACTTTTCCATAAGGCTTTGGTTATATATATATCCGGGGTAGGAAGGTCCTCCCTGCCGTCTTTTCTTTATTACACACCCCTTCAAGTGTGTACATCCTAGTTTGTCTACGTGACGTACGACCTTGAACGTACTCATTTCACGTGACGGTTCAGTATAAAAAGGCTTCACCGAACGTTGTGTTGGGTTTTTGTTTCTCGGTTTAGAAACCTAGTTATTTATGTTTTGTGTGGTATCCCTTGGTTCTTTTGAGATAGAGTGAGTTGAATCCATTACCGCTGTTTTTCAAAACCATTTCATAAACCTTATCTTCTAAGTCGCCTGCTCACCCCCCCCTAGCTACTCGATTCTACCTATCGTAGGGTAATGTGAATATAATAAAGTGTTAGATTTTATATATGTGATATACATACGATAAATTTATGGTGTTAGTTGTCGGCGCCATCCATGTATATATTTTGGGAGGGGAAGGAGAGGAAAGGAAATGAATTTTTTTCAAGTTAAGATTGGCTCCTCCGCTTACCAAACAAAACTGATGGATGATAATTTGAGCAAGGCGATCGATATCTGCGTGTCTGGATATCACAACCGGCCGGGTCTCCCCTTGTTCCAAATCGGCAACCTTCACGCCAGAATAAAGAAAACCAGGTCTCTTCACCAATTTCAGAATTGCCCCAATCTCAAACACCTCCAGGATAAACTACTTTACTGAGTGTAGAAGAGGTAAACCATAACATCCCTTTATCACGAATCTAGTCGCGAAAATGTGACACGCAAGGTCCTAAGTTACGTGCCACCTCCAGAAAACGTTGTAACTCCCACGCCGTCGGGGATTTACATCCCTTTCTAGGTCAATACATAGATAACACACGACAATCTTGTCGACATTTTGCCTGCTTATTAACGATAGGTTGTGTGCCTACCCATTCAGCCAATTATCATGTGAGATATATGTAAGGTCTACTCGAAATGCCAAATTTGGGATGAGGACTGTCTGTATTTTAATATTTGGTTCCAGTATTTATTTTATGAGGTTACTAGCATCCTCGTGTATTAGGTATGGGTAACTTCTACTGAATACCTATCCTCTCAGGTAAGGTATAAACGGATAATTGGTTTGATGTTTTGCATTTAATTTAAAGAGGCTGCCTACCTCTCGAAAGATACCTGTTGAGAAAAGTTGTTCGGTTGGTAGTTTTATTTCGGAGATTACCATCTCCCTCTTTCGACTTTAGATTTGTTTTCGTGCATCCCAATTCGTAACTTAGAAAGTCAAACAATAGATGAAAAGTATTAAATTAGAAAAGTCAAATAACAGAAGAAAAGTTTTCATTTTGTTCCGTCTGGTTGCATCCGAACGCTTTCAATTTGGGACGGCATACGCTAGCAAAACTTCCCCTTTGACTGACTGTACTCCGCGCCTCTCGGCCTATATATGAAAAGTCATTGGCCTGTCTCTCACTCACAGCTGATTGACAATCCGTCTAGGGTATTCCTTTTAATGATAACATTATTTGGGCGGCAGGTGTCGTAAACTTAGTTGTATCCGTCTTTTAAAGGGGGTCCTCTGGAATTTAATAAATAATATAAAAAACTCACCCAGTTAGGCACCTCTCATTCTCAGCGTGAAGCTTACCTGGTTACACTATATAGCTAAATCACTTTAATTTTCGACCTCCTCCCTACGCTTATAAAAGGGTAATTGAATATTCCTGTAAATAAAATTGTACCTCCCTAATCTGTTAGGATTCGAACCCACAGTTAATAATCTATTTGATTCTCTGGTTTTCGGTCTCCGTGGATAGAATGCCATCTCGCCAAATCAATAACTTAGCCCGATTAAACACTTCCTGCCTTTAAGTACATTCACTCTATTTTAAAACGCAATCAATATTTTTATTATTTTCATGTTTTTAAGACAAGCAATCTAGTTCGAACTGTATACGAAATCACGTTTAAATCAACACAACTTTATAACACAATCGCGATTGCACAACACCTGGCGCCCCTGAGGTGGGTTTTTACAAAACGGCGCTCTACAAATTATCCAATTATTATTATTGTCATTATTATTAATTGTTTTCTCACTGAGTCCAACCACTTTCACTTCGCACAAAACCGGTTCAATAATATTTCACTTTAGTTCAAAATTCCACAATACTATTAACACCATCTGAATCCACTAATTCACTGCAATTTCACACAACACTTCTCATTTGTATAGATTTCATGGAGCTGTCAACGCACTCAAGTTCCAAACCTGACTGTCCGTCCCTGCGCCCTGTTCCGTGTGAATGTGTTTCTTCAAGGGCCGCCTGTCAATAAATCTTCTCATATTCTAAACAAAAAATTTTTTGGAGTATGTTTGTCTCGTTTATTTTATGTGAGTATCCAAACATCACAGGCTATAATAGAATCTTTTTTTAAATTTTGGTAAGAGATATGGTAATCTTTAGAAAAGACGTTAGTTATGAGGGTGACTTTATTTTTATTTCTAGTAAATGTTAAAAATGTTCATGTTTTTATTTTAGCCATTTGTATATCCGAGTTTTTAAATATGTAATTCATTATTACATAAGTACATTATGAGAGTTTCTTTTGTTAATATGGCTTCAACAATCCAGCTTGAATTCATTAATTTTTGCAGTCGGTTTCCTACGTCGCATTATAATGTTGCATTCTGTTATGAAATATTATTTCATAAACTCAAGTAGGCTCAGGTAGGCTAATTTCGAAAGGGTAATAAATTAATTATGATTCTTGACAGGCAACACAGAGATGAGCGGTCAGGAGAAAGGGGGGGGGGGCCGTTTCCTCACTCTTGTTAGAGAGCCGGCGGGACCCCGGTTCGGTAACGACAGTCGCAGAGATTATTAATTTAAAAACCGGATTACGGAATGTAACACAGTCAATCGTGAATCGATAGATTTTTACCCTGATGGGTTTGTTATTTTATATATCCAACATGATATTGGAGTTATCGAGAAAGTGCGTGATTCACATTTTAAAACCATAACGGCGACATTTTGATCAGCATGTCGGTAGATGGTAATCGACAATTAATCGGAGCCATCTCTGGGTTGACCGTGGTCGCGGATATAAATTCATCATCCTGGGCCTTGTGCAGGCAAGTTATTAATATTCTGGGCCGAGCCTTAATTAATCTCGCCGAGCAAATCTGTGGGCGGATGTCGATTGGTGCCTAACACACGAGAGGGCCAGCGCGCAACAGCAGAATATTCCGGAGGAGGGATGAGAGGCATCCGACTTGCCTCGGATCGTACCGATGCATTCCTCACCGTCATGGATTTCCCATCATCAAGAATACCTAGCCAAGTTTAGATAGTCAGAGTAGCTCATAACACGGTCGATCTCGGGTGAGTGTCTTAATTTAAATATTGATATGATCAGACAGTTAAATATATAATCAGTGTGCAATTTAAACAATTAAACTGTTTTATTTAATCATCACATCACCCTGTGACATAATAGCATGACAGCAGTGCCCACCGCCCGAGAGGTAAGTCTTTCATGATCCGAAAGGAGCTGGCGACGCGTCGGACAGACATAGCATGATAGAAATATCATGCTTTGGCGCTCTATTCATTAGAAAAGTTTGTCCGACGTGTCTTTAACTTTAAACCAAACATAATAATTCTTATGAATAGTAAACTATTTTGGGTATTGGCTTTGTCCCTCTGTCCCTTTTGTTATATGTCTGAATTTTGGAAATAGGTTATTTCTTATTTTATGTATAAATATCATCGCATCAGCCAATTAGCAGTGGCAGCTTCCTCTTCTTCATCTCGTTCTCCTCCTCACTACCTTCAGCTTCACAACATATCCCAATAGGGTATGCCATTGTCTCAGTGGTTCAATTATCAAATTAAATCAATGATCTATCAATTACCAAATCAATTAAAAACAAAAAGTATTACTTAATATACTTTTCAGAATTTGTAATTCGATCTCTTTTAGTTCTATTGGTATATATTGTGGATTTATTTTACTGTTTGAACTTTAAATCAAGAACTACTAAAATATTTTCATTTTACCAATGATCCACATCTTCTATCGTTCTTTCTTCAACTAAGCTCAGTGGATATTCGAAAAGCCCTGCATTAATATTAACGGCTCTTAAAATTATTATTTATTTGGCAACCATGATAAGAAGAAAATACTGAAGGTTTTTTTTTAGGTCAGCTAAAATTATTTTTCAAAGTAAATAACTTGAAAGTAACAACATAGCATTTGTTTATTTTATGCAACTTTATTTGAGATTTTATTATGAAATTATGGAATTCGATTAAAAAAAATCATTGTTTTGCTGCAGAAAAGATTTAAATAATATTCATATATTGTACTTGTATTGCAGTTTTATTTTTATTAAAAAACACATCATTCTACATAATTCTACACAATTCTACATAATTTTACATAATTATACATAATTGTAATTTTAAAAAATCGAAAGTAATTTTTTTAACGTACTGGAACATTGAACCCAGGTGATTGTTACATTAACACCAATACACACTATATATCGATATTACAGCCGCATTCATTGAAGAGATCGGAACGTTATCCATGACTTCAGTCTTGAACGAGCGGTTTCAAAGTTTAAACTTTCACTTAAAACATTTAGTAATGTATATTATCAACATTTGTATCAATCAATCTATATTTAATTCTCATATGTGCTGTAGAATTCAAATAAAATAGATGATGTCATATCATAACATTTATTTGCAAGTGTACAAATTTACGAGGATTAAGAAACTAAATATGTTATACATTATAAGAATAAGAGATTCTATAATTAGGTCTGAAGAATATTTCAGAGCGCGTGCAAGGTTACACAGAAAGCACTTGTAGATTGGAATTATTGTAAAACATTATTTCGTACATGTGACATTAAATAAACCATAAGAATTGACCTTGTTACATATTGTAGGGCGCCATGTGAGCCAAGGAATTGATCTCACATAATTTAGAACATGATATCCAGTAACATCAAGCTAGCTAACTCGTTCCAAAATGTCGTCTAGAGTTCACCCATCAAAATCCTTCCAAAAGACCGCTTCCGCGGGCTCTCCGTTGAGCACTGATTCGCTCGTTCTCCGCAAGTAGCGCTGTTACATCTACTCCAAAACGAGCGGCTATTCGAGATGCAAGGCGTTCTGTTGCAAGTCAAATCTCAGTTCCTACTTACTGATGGTTTAACTTTAGATTCCTGGGGTAGCAATTGAAACTGTTACACACTTTGTTTACCTTTTGCATCAATCAGTTTTTAAAAAAATGCATAATTGTGTTTATAAATGACATGGCGCCCCATGAAACGTGTTATTCGACTTATTAATTTATCTACCGACATGCTTATCATAGTAATCACGCATGTGAATTTAAAGTTATATCTGTAGCGATCGACGAGATTCATCTAGAAAAGAATCTAAAATAGATTCATCTGACGAAAACTTTTCGAATCATATCCATACCTTGAGATATTTATTAAATCAAATTGAGTCATGATCTAAAAAAAAGATGAAACCCTTAAAACTGTTAGCTTCATTATTTCCAATAAATCTTGTCATTTCGTTACACTCTTGTATTGTAACCCCTAAATACGAGTATTATTATTAGAACACAGATCAATAATAAGTGTTAAAATTTAATGTTGAACCACTGTAAACCCACTGTGACCCATTAAAAACATATTTTATTTGGCTGGAAATAGTGGGTTCCGAAAGTATACATAGTAAGCCAAATATTAATGAATCTTATTTCTTTATACTTCTGCAGTAAAACTTTCTGAAAATACATTCAATAAATATCTCGCAGATACCTTAGCGTTCCTAAGAGCAACTTATTGTAAGTTTTTGCTTAAGTAACACTTAGCGTAGGTCGGGCATCGTAATAATTAAAAGTTAAGTTATGATAGTTTCGTGCGAGCTTTTGGGTTATTTTTCATTGAAAAACACGCAGGCTGTAGATTCTCAGGCAGTACTTTTACAAGAGACTACAAAGGAAGGATCTTGATTAAAAAAATCTAAGGTTTAGTGAGATTTAGGTGAAATTATAAGAGAAATCACTTAAAGGTACGAATTTATCTTATTTTTTCGGAAATACTTTGACGTTTTTATTGCTTCTTTTACTTACTAGTTCGACTGAAATATTAAAAGAAGTGCAATCTTAAGATGTAGAGTTTAACAACGATTAATTGACTTTTATCACGAACGATCAAGAAAAACATATAGTAAAAAAGTTGGATGAATTGCAAGAAATTCTTTCAGTTGTTCTAATCATTTTATAAAATCATTACAAATGATCACCGCGTATTGCAAATCCACTTACGTGATGGAAGATAATTTTTCAACTGTTCTCAATAAATGATAATTTACTAAATAGTAATTTTCTTTGATTAACGCAACAATTTGGGAGGCATTTATGGTTACCACCGCCCCGGGAACCATTCAGTGGATAACCGGTCAGTAGATGAGTTGGCATCGCGTTTCGGTCCCGCTCAAGTTGTTTTGTTTTTTGAATCTTTATTTAGATGTACGCAAATTTTTTCATACATCTAGTAGGAAAATATAAAAAATACAAAAAATAACAATTACATCATAAGAGAAAAATATAAACACACAAAATTATATTATCTAGGTGACTAAAATAATATTGGTGAGTATGTTCAACAATCAAAAATTATTTTTTACATATAAAGCACATGTCCTACGAAAAGTGCTAAGGCTTGTGGCTTCCTTTGTGACATTTGGTAGGTTATTATAAAGTTTTTGCCCTTTATAAAACGCGCTGTTTTGTGTGCATGAAAGTTTAGTTTTGGGAAGCCTAAAATCTCTGCGTCTTCTCGTAGGATAATTGTGAACATTTTCATGGTATAACACATTTCTTTGCAGATAATTTGGGAGCATATTATTTTGAAGCTTATACATCATTGTTATGTTGTTTGGTTGTCATCATATTTAAATTTTGTAACATAATTTTAACTCTAGTAAAAATGTTGCATTTTAAAATCATCCTCATCCCCCTATTTTGTAAAACCTGGAGTTTATTATTTTTGGCTTCGTTACATAAGAATAAAACACTAGAACAATAATTTAAATGCGGAGTAACAATAGAATTAGTGTCGCACGTTCAATTATTCTGCTGGCTTCTTCTCCTCCAACACAAGAAATATTTTCCGTAGGAGATTTTAACATATTGTCTGGTTATACGTAACCCGGGAATTTTTGTATTTTTTATAAAAAAATATATTTAAAAAAACCAACACTTCTGCAATAGATCTCCACATGTGGTTTGCTACCACTTCTGCAAACCCTTTTTACAATTAACTCAAATTTACTTTGAATATGAGTGTCATTCTCGAAATCGGAACTTATGTTTCCAAAATTCAGAGTATACCTTAATTTCCACGGTTCTGTGCACTTCAGAAAGAGACAAAATTGCAGCTGGTTTTTTTTTTTTTTTTTGGAATGTTCTTAATAATACAGATAATTCAATGGCAGCTATGCATAGTGCAGATTTACTTTTTCATAAATTTCAAGTGTTAATATTTTATGCGAGATTTAATCTTTGAACCTCAAATATCTCAGTTTCACATCAAAAATGCAGATGTAACTTTGAAATGAGATGCCCTTTAATTTCAGGGTTCTCATTATTAAAACTTATATTCTGCAAAACAAATGACATAAATTCATATATAATATAGCCACCGGTCGGTGGCCGAGTTGACATCGCGTTTGGGTCCCACCCAGGCGTAGTGTGTTCAATTCCTCGGTTGGCTAAGTCCTCCATCACAACACAAGCAACATTTTCAGCTTACTGTGGTGGTAGAAGGAGGTTTTCAAATATTGTCAGGTTATTCGTAACTCGGGAATGTTTGTCTTTATTTAAAAAAAAAGTACATGTTGGTTTAAAACGCTATTGAATGCTATATTTATTATTTTAGAACCTGACGTTATAGTTTTAGATCATTTTAAGTTCTTTTGGTAGCCCTGATACTGGCTCAAACCGTTTTATTTATTGATCTCATAAAATTTTCCATCAATTCTATTCGAAGAATTGAATAGATATGTTCAGAAAACCCACCCCAACCCTAGATAATAGAACCCTATTCTTGTATTGTTTTAACGTTTATCGAGGGGGTTTGGGGAGGAAGTCGTTCTGCTTCCGGTGATCCAGGTTTTTTGTAGGTTTTGTTTTTGATGACAGCCATTCATATCGTTTCTGGAATGATTCCGGAGTGAATTTCGAATGGGATAATAAGGAAAATTGATGATTTCACGTGTGGAATGTAAAAAAAATACGTGGCAAAATGCTAGAATGCTGAATTACGGTCGAAAACGTGCTTTATTCCTGGACTATGTTTTTTAGATTTACTTCGGTGATAATGACAAAAAATTCTATGATGAAGATGTACAATTTTTAACCTGTAGTCCCGAACATTTCAGCAAAACTGCACTCAATACCACAATAGGATATTTCCTCTGTTTGCTTTAATTCAAGAAAAAAAAAAGAATTAGGGTATTGTCATTATGACGAATCAATTTTCTATAACCGTTTAAAAATGACACAAACAAGAAACAGTATAAAAACATAGTATTAATTTTTGTTCGTAAATATAGCGCTGTCGACGGCATACCGGCCAACGTCCATGTCGTAATGACGTTGTTGCCAGTTGGAATCGTTTCGGAATGTGCGGTTTTATATCATTTTTAAAATCAATAATTACGAATGAAAGTATTAAAATTACACATTTTTAGTACGTTGGTCTGAATCAAAAAAATAAACTTTAAATCTTTCGGACATTTCAACAATATTCATAGTTTGTGACAATACCCATGTCTAAAATCAACCATTTTTAATAATTAATTTTTGCCTTTTGACAATTTATCTAAAAAATCCATAAAAACTGCTTTCGTACCAGCACGGTTTTGCGGTCCGGTATCTTTCTCTACTTCGTCTCATACTATTTTTTTGGTGACCTTTTATGAAATGTGCGACATTTCATTATGGTCAAAATTTACTTAAATTTTATAAATATTTCCTATCCAAAACAAAAACGTTTTAAAATGACTAGGTTTTAACACCTTAACTGCTGGATGCTTTTCGAATGATATTAAAAATATTAAACTTCCTTAAATACTTGGTTAAGTATCTAGATTTCTGAGCCAGGAAAACATAAACCCTTTTCGTTGGTTGAATCTACATTATTAATTTGTACACGGTCTAACATTTGTACATGGTTCACTTTGTTACATGAAAAATGATCGTTTTTACGAATAGTTCTTGAGGTCAACCGCTCGGCTGTGGAACGATTGTCCTCTGTGTTTCCTCGTCCACACAACATGTTTTTCTACAAGAATATTTTCACCCAGCCTCTCAATAAAAATACCCTCCACACAGCATCTTTAAAGATGGCCCTGAAGGAAATTATTCTCCTTGGCCTCCTGTATGGAGGTATCGTTGAAAAATACCACTTATATTACTTTTCCGAAATCGGAAATGTTCGTAGCTATTTAAAATCTTAAAAGTGATATCAGATAAATAAATATTTTAGTTTTAAAATTGCGTAACTATCTACCAATCTATTTTGCGTTTGAATTTAATGTCAAAATGATTTTCTATCTTCCACATAACAAAAGCACGATAGCGATCTATTCTTGTTCAGTGCCTCTCTCGAATAGCAATGTTATGTTAAGGGCACGTTTGGGTGTATGTATCTTAGCAAAGCTTGAGTTATTGAAATTGGAAGTCGTATTGAAATCATTAATGTGTAAAAAAAACCGCGCCTGAATGGCGTAACATGAAAATAGTGAAAATTGTTTGGGGAGGTTTTATGATGTGCTTTGGAGATACTTACACGAAATGGGGCGTGTTTAATACATTTAAGGGTTGTTATGTGCTGTGTCAGGGTTAACATATTAAAGATATGTTTGGTATTACTCTTAATGTATTCAAGGACTTTATTATTTGTTAATTTATACTATACGCCCATACCCACTCAAGTGATTTTTGGCATATTATGCCAAGTCTGCAAAAACGTTTGGGTTATCGCTTGCCATATTCTACCAAATTTAAAGAACCTAAAAATATAGGATAGACGGCGAAATCTACGCTTATTCATTGGCTTCAAACTGCAGAAATCAGCTTCATATTTTTCCAAATTAATATTTTGAGGCATGGAATTAATTAAATAATATTGTAAATGTATGTATATGAACGATTATATTTAGAAAATATATAATCGCTCTAGTGGATACGAGTTTTTACAAACATGAGATGTATATAATTATTTTGTGGGGTATTATTAAAGAACAATTTTTTTAAAGAAATTATGAAAAGGAACACATGCAGAAGAATAGAAAAGCTGACATTTATATTTATTTACGAGGTGTGTTATTATGGCCTTCTTGTAACTAAATTCCATGCAGTTGAACACATCTACTATTTCTGAGAAAGTATTGCCACCTGCATGCAATCTAGGTACAAGCGGGTATCTAAATGACTCACAAAATCGAGTTTTGTAGTTGCTTACGGACGTTAATAAGGCTAAATAAGTCAGGGTTGTCCATAATACCATTAGAAAATTAAATTTATTAAGATAATAGATGACCTCTGGGATAGAGCGGTAAGTTTATTTGCTCCGGACATAAAGATTGAGTGTACAAAACTCGACTTGGGCATGATTTCATAATAAAAATAGCTAAAAAAATAATAAACGTTAATTAATCGGTGAAGTTTATAGAGTTAGTGCATTATGTGTCTTGAGGTAACTCACTTATTTTATAGTAAAATATATTAAGTACATTATGTGTCTTGACGTGGCTCACTTCTTCTATAAGTATAATACATTTAGTACATTATGTGTCTTGAAGTAGCTCATGTCTTTTATAGGTATAATACATCATGTAACTTGAAGTAACTCACTTCTTTTATAAGTATAATACATTTAGTACATTATGTGTCTTGAAGTAGCTCACGTCTTCTATAGGTATAATACATCATGTAACTTGAAGTAACTCACTTCTTTTATAAGTATAATACATTAAATACATTATGTGTCTTGAAGTAGCTCACGTCTTTCACAAGTATAATACATTAAATACATTATGTGTCTTGAAGTAGCTCACGTCTTTCACAAGTATAATACATTAAATACATTATGTGTCTTGAAGTAGCTCACGTCTTTCACAAGTATAATACATTAAATACATTATGTGTCTTAAAGTAACTCACTTCTTCTAGAAATAAAATATATTTATTTCATTATGTGTCTTAAAGTAGCTCACTTATTTTATAAGTATAATATTAAGTACATAATGTGTATTGAAGTAGCTTTTTCTATAAGTATAATAAATTAAGTACATGGTGTGTCTTGAAGTAGCTCACTTCTTCTATAAGTATAATATATTTTTATTTAAAAAATCTAAAAATTTTCATATTCACTTTGTGGCATCATTATAATTATATGAACGCAAAAAACTTTGTTTGCACTTTATTTTAAACGTATACTTAATAAAAAAAATATACCAATGAAATAATTGGTTTTGAAACATGTTGATAATTTTGAATGAATAGTGGTTGCTTCAAAAATCGCCAATTCATTTTGTGGCGTTATTTTACTTTATAAAAAATAAATCGCTTCGAATAGTGGTTTAAGCAACGTCTGTTATTTGCATAAAATCTACAAATATTTGATCGCGTGAAGACCAGAAGGAAATGTATTTAATATAATAAAAATCCACCAATTTTAATTACGTACGTATTCAAATTCCTTAATTAAATTTGTCGTTTTTTCTGTCGGTTTCGCGGGCTAACGCGCCGGAACGCCCATACTAATTCTGCGGCCACCTCGGATGTTCGGCTCTTCGGGCCCGAGTAGGGGGTGGGAAGGAATTCGGGTACGGGTCCGACCACAATAAAGCTATAGAGGCACGAACAAATTGGTCGGAGAATTTTAAGATACTGAAATTTCGGGGTTTTCGGCATTAGAAGAGATAAATTCGAAAGCTGTGAAGTTCGGGGACTTTTAGTGCAAAGCTCGATTTATGAGAGCCAGTTGGTTTGGTGGAATCTTCGGCAATCATGTTCTTAAAATCTGTTACATTCTGGCTTGCTATAATTTATTTTTTATTTGATATTACAGAAACAGGACATGAGTTACAGTGAGAAAAAATATACAGAAATTAGATATTTTATTTTGGATACCTTTGATATGTTTCCTTGTAATGTTTGCTAAGTGGTACGTTTATTCCTTAATTACCAAGTGACGTGTGTAGAAAATAGGTGTGTGTGTGTAATGTGTATTTGTGTGTATGTATGTATGCGCACTGAACAGTTTATTTTATTGACATGATGCCACGTTTGAATTTGGGTAGTGAATCCGAAAAAATGTCAATGTTTGAGTTTAGACAAATATCATTTAGAGTATGAAGAGCTCGGTCGATTGGAGAATTAGATGCTGCATTTGTTTCATAATAAAGCGTGTAGAATAGCATTGTATGTCGTGTAAGTCTCAAAGGTGTGTTAACATTAATAATTATACTGAATTATAAACTTAAAAGCTTTGGGCTTTACAAATAAACTTAATAACAAATATTTTAAATTTTTCACAACTGATGTGGGATAAACGATTTTTTAAAGAAATTAAAACATGTTTATTTCTCTCTCAATTTCTGCGTTGTTGAAATTGTCGTTTTATTTAGCGACGATGCAGAGTTTTGATAGAAATTAAAGCAAAGTAAGTCAGATTAATTATATAACATGAATTTTATATATTTTTATATTTGAAATTAAATATTTGGAAAAAGGCCTGCAAACAGAGTTTTTATTTATTTTTTATTTTTTTATGTTGTCCATAAAACGGTTATACACCAATATATTATGGAGAAGATTACAAATTAAATAGTTTACAGAGGCAGTTTTACTATTTTGTGACATGTGTTAAAAGATAGTTACTGAATTGTCTGTAGGTGACATTGAAAATTTCGATGGCTAATGCATAATCGTTAAGCAGTTGAGTCGCTCTGTTTATTGACGCGTTCTGATAGGCAGAAGTCCTCGCTTTCGGAATATATAAGAGTGCATGGGATCTCCCTCGAGTATAATTGTTAGGGACATAAAAGTTAACCTCTTTCAACATAGGCGGATTGTGTATTGTACCAGAGATTAACTTAAAAAAGTGTTTGCCTAAAAATATTTTTCTGCGGGCTTTCTAATGTATTGAAATCGAGCATTCCTGTTAAGAACAAGGATGGATACAGGAATGGATAGTATGTATATTCCCTCATATACAGGTAACGTATAAACCTTTTTTGTACTTTTTCTATTTTTAAGATATGTTCAGAAGGGGCCCAAATAATGGAGCTGTATTCCAGGATGCTGCGGACAAGTGCTTCATATGTTCTCCGTATTGCAATTCTATTAGTAAATGATCTCGCATTACGAAGAACAAATCCAAGCATTTTGTTGGCGCGGGAGACAATGTCAGAAATGTGGGATTTGAAAGAGAGATTTGCTTCGAAGATCACCCCAAGGTCACGAATCTCGTTCTTGCGTGTTAATATATTTTTAATAATAAGATATAGGAATTTCATCAAAACGCAAAACAATTGCCGAAAAATTCTCACGAAGAATAAGAAAATTCCTTACCATAAAAAAGTAAAAAACGCATTGTATCATTGTACCACACTTTAATTACTGCAGCAGCGTTCAATTCTTAGCCAACGATGTATTAAGAAAACACATGTCAATACTATGAAATAGAGCTATAAGAATCATGCTGAAGAAAAAAGACACGAAAATCATTTAAATTATTTACTTCAATACTATATTTTTCAATAAACAAAATAATTAATACATTTTTTTTAATAATTTAACGAGGAAAACCTCAAATTGTAATATTTAATTATTGAAGACAATATTATGGCAGCGTGGGGTCGCCAGTATGATAGCAATGTGTGGAGTGTAATTTACGGTGGCTGCCGGTACCGTAAATCTGTGTTCAAGGAATTCGGATGCTTGAAAGATAAAGGTCTGCGATCTTTGTTGAATTTATTTGCGAGAATGATTTTACAAGTTATGCGAACGCAGAGACGGTGGTAGCGGAGAGTGGTGGTCTGGTCGAAAGTTGAAACTAGAATGACGGAGAGTCGTCTTCCCGTCCGCGCCTAGCTCCTCCGGGGCTTCAGGCGGCGGAGTAATTGTTTTAGTGTTATCATATGTGGGATGAGTTAAAGTAGTCCCACAATATGAACAATTCCTTAACGAATATTTGAAACAGATTTTTTATACTATTTTAAGTTATTCCAAAAAAAAAAATTCATCCTAGACTTGCAGATAAAGTCAATAGATTTCGCACATTAAAATAAAAACAAGATATATTTGTCTAAGACACTGTCTAGATTGCATTTGGTTCGAATTGAATCTTGCGATCATATATAAAGATAGAAACCAATAAAAATGTGCGGTGAGAAAAATGAAGGCACTGTCGGTTGTTCTTATTCGACGTATGATACAGTTAAATATGACCGAAGGAGATAGGGTCCCATTAGCTCAGTGGTAGAGCGGTGCCCCGGCAAGGCAAGGGTCCTGGGTTCGAGTCCTAGATATGACCGTATCTTTTTCTGATTTTTCTATTTCAAAAATTTGTTTAGGAATTAATAATTTTGTCTTCAATAATTAAAAAAAGAATAATGGTTAATATGTATCAATAATGTATGCATAAATTGATATTTTTACGAGGAAAATAAATGAAAGAAGGCTCACCTTCAGAAAAAAAATATTCCCTGACGTACAAAGCAATGAAGATATTTAAGGTAGCGAATTACCAAAGAAAATAAAATCAGACAATTTTTAAAACTTGTATTTTTTAATATGGGATTGATTCTTACTAAAACTATGAAAACTTACACTCAAAGTACACTGGTGTGTGCAAGAGTGTAATAGTCAACCTTTGGAATGGGTAGACAATATCAAATATCTTCGCTTAATATTTTATAGAAATCTTAAATGGAACAATCATATTACTATATCAGTAATATGATTTACTTTAACAAATGTATTGGACATAGATACATTAAAAACTGTATATTATGTGCTTGCTCAATCAATTCTTTAATTTAATGTTGTCAGTTATAGTTCTTGATACCCTAGAACAAGGCTGCCCAACCCCAGGCCCGCGGGCCACAATGTGGCCCGCGAACGAATTATAAGTGGCCCGCGTGAACCATTTTCAAAAAACCCGCCAATCCGCCAATTTGAAAAAGTGTCGCGGGCCCGCGGTAAAACAAACAATGCAGCTTGCGCGCGGTCACCAGTGTTGCCAACGAAGGCGATTTATCGCTATTTAGGCTACTCAGAACGAGAATCAGCGACGAAAAAAATCTAACCTGTTGAACTTACCTTTTAAACAAAAATACACCGGTTTTTGATGGAATCTTGTAGAGATCCCCCCCCCCATGGAATTCGAAAAATTGTTGTGGGGAATCACATATAATGTTTTTGGGTGCGCGGAACTTTTTCTCAGTTCCGTAACAACCCCCCCCCCCCATGGATTTCAAATATTTTGTGGGGAATTATGTTTTATAGAAATTCTCTAACAACCCCCCCCCATGGAAATAGGAACCGTCAGGTATTCAGTGGCCCGCCAGTGATTTAAAATCGTCAATTTCGCCCAACTGTTAAAAAGGTTGGGCAGCCTTGCCCTAGAACCTTTAAATGATGCACACAAAATAATTTAAAAAAAATGATCAGAAAAGTTTTTTGAATTCATCACTGTTATTATAAAGTGATAGTAAAATTATGTCACTAAGGATTTTGTACATAAAACAGGCGATCTGTAAATTTTCCAACAACATTGATACTGCCTTATCACAACAAGTGCGCAACACTAGATTGTGTTCTTATTTAATGTAAATACCAGAACATCCTATAGACAAAGGAGTTTTATATAAATTTAATTTAGATTAAATTTGATAATATTATTATTAAGTTCTGCAAGTGTTTTAGTTTTTTATTATTGTGACAGCTGTTTCGGCTTACAAGGCCATTTTCAAACTGTGGTTAGTCCACATTGAGACGACGTTTTTATACTATTTCAAATGTAAATTTTGAAGGTGCATACATTGATTTATTACTGGTTACACCGATGACATGATCTATTGTTGGTTAAACCAATCTATGTTTTCCCCCCAGTAAATGGTAATGGGTTCTTAATTATTTACTAATGACTTTATTGCTATGAATTATTTGGGTGCATTATACTGCTTGGGTTTTGTGAAAATACTAAGAAGTGGTGAGTAAATTATTTTCCGTACTTTATTAATTAGTGTTAAATTTGGGTCATTCGTTCGTTTATTGATTTCTAATTGTTCAAGTAAATTTAATCTAATGCCCTTTTTTTCTATATGCAATGGTTTAGGACCCTTGTTGTTAAGTGGGGTATGATTATTCACCAAGAGATGTTCTGCGAATTTTGAGGATGTGTTTTTATTATTATAACATCGTATATGTTCTTGGAATCTAGTTGAGAATGCCCTCCCCGTTTGTCCGATGTAAGTGGCGTTACAATCGGCGTGGTCACATTTTAATTCATATATGCCACTGTTGTTGAGTATAGGGATTTTACTTTTAGAGTTTTTAAGGCTTGTTCCTAAATTATTGTTTGTTCGAAAAGCTATATTTAAACCACATTTTTTAATTTCTTTTGCAATTTTTTCAGATATTGGGCCGAGGAATTCGAGACATGCAAATTTTTCTATATTTTTGTTATTTACCGGATATATTAAATTGATTTTATTTTTATATTTCTTATTTTTTATTATTTTTTCAATGTTATTTGCCTCATAGCCGTTATTAATCGCGATCGTTTTTATCGTTTCCTTTTCTTTTACATAAGCTTTATTGTCTAAGGGAATGTTAATGAGTCTATGTACCATTGAATGGTACGCTGATAATTTATGAGACCAAGGATGATTTGAATTTGAATTTATTGTTGTATCTGTAAAAGTTGGTTTTCTAAATATTTCAAAGGTATGTTTATTATTACTTTTACCAATTGTCAGATCTAAAAAGTTTATTTTACCTTCAATCTCATGTTCAACTGTGAAGCAGATTTTATTATTAACGGTGTTGGCCCAATTAGTAAAGATATCTAACTGTCGGTTGGTACCATTCCAACATATAAGGATGTCGTCTACGTATCGGACATAATATACTATATGTTTAGCTAAGGGAGATTTAAGAATTATATTTTCAATATAATCCATAAATATCTCCGCTAGAAGTGGACTTAATGGTGACCCCATGGGGAGACCATCATGTTGTTGGTAATATATATCATTGAAAAGGAAATAATTTGTATCTACGCAGATTTTTATGAGCTGGAATAACTCTTTTCTTATTACCGGATTGATATTGCATTTTACCAAGATATTTTCAATTATTATTAGGCATTCTTTAATGGGGATGTTGGTAAATAGGGATTTTACGTCTAGAGAAATGAATTTACAGTTATGCGGGAGATTAAAATTTTTTATTTTATTAACTAGTTCTATCGAGTTTTTGACACTGTAACGTGGTGAAAAATTTGTTAATTTTTTGAAGATGAAGTTAAGTCTTTTAGCCAGGTTTGATGTAGGGGCGTTAATAAAAGATACTACGGGCCTTATTGGATTATTCGCTTTATGGAGCTTAGGTTGGCCATACAGAGCTGGGGCTCTTGGGTTCATGACCCTTACGTTTTTCTTTGACCATTCGGTGGGAAATATGGCATTGCAATTATTTATTTATTTATTTATTTAAACGCCCATTGGGCTTTTACATACATTGTTATTAGTGTTATTACATTAACTATGTGACATTGAAAAGTTTACGTACATATATAAATAAAATAGTTATTATATCTGTAGTACATAAATGTTTTACAAATAATACAGAATACCATTATGGAGAACAGTTTTTTTTTTCTTTTTTTACTTACTTAGAAAAATAAATGGATTGAAATTAATCAGCATTTATAGGGACTTAAAATCATATTCGAATTGTTATTTAAATTACAATATTAATTTGTAAAGTTAAAACATATATATTAAAGTTAAAAAGTCATAAAAGAAGTCATAAAAGAAAAGAGTGAAAAAACAGAAGCTAAAAAATGGGTTTTTTACTATGGAGTGGAGAAGTCATACATATCAGCAAAGTGTTTATGTAGATTTCGTTTGAGCACTGCTACGGAATCTCTAAATATATCAACAACATTACCAAATTTATTACCAAAATTTTGTATTCGATTTAACGATATGTGCGCATGATAATTAGATTTGAAATTGTTACAGAAAAAGGTGGAATTTTGTCTCGTATTTTTGGAAGGTACAAATAATTTTATTGTGGCAAGAATTTCAGGGCTGTCGATTCTATAATTAATAATTTTATTTAGTAGAACAAGGTCGGAGATAATTCGCCTATCTGATAGCGTAATCAAATTTAGTTGATGCATGAGTTGGATATAATTTATATTTTGGATTGGAATATTTAGTTTAAAGTTAATAAATCTTAAAAATTTGTGTTGTACCCTTTCAATATTGTTGGAATGTACTTTATAAAACGGGGACGAAATAGGCGAATTATACTCTACTTGACTTCTTACTAAAGATGTGTACAGTGTGTTCAAACATTCTAGTGACTTGAAGTCACATGCGGTTCTACATATAAACCCAAGCATTTTTAGGGCTTTATTTGTGATTTCATTTATATGCGGATTGAATGTTAACTGTTCATCAAATATAACACCCAAGTCCCTGATTTGAGTGACAGCTGTCAATTTTACATTATTAAGCGAATATTCATAAATTGTATGATTTCGTATTTTACAAAAACGAATGACCTGACATTTTTTAATATTAAGAAACAGAGAGTTGATGATGCACCAACGATATAGTTTATTTAAATTAAGTTGCAAAGTATAACAATCGTCTAAACTGCGTATTGTTTTATATATTTTCAAATCATCTGCGAAAAGAAGAACTTCTACATCTTTAAATATGCTAACAATATCATTAATAAATAACAAAAAAAGAATTGGTCCCAGGTGAGACCCCTGAGGGACCCCACTTGTGGCTTCGAAAATGTAAGATTCCACAGATTTTATTTTGACACATAGCTCTCTTTTACTAAGATAACTTTCAATCCAACTTAACAGATTACCCTTGATACCCAACATACTTAATTTTTGTACAAGGATATGTCGCCTAACTTTGTCAAATGCTTTGGAAAAATCAGTATATATTGAATCCACTTGATGCTTCAAGGCAAGAGAATCAGTTATGTAATTTTCGTATATGATCAAGTTACTTAGGGTGGATTTACCTGTGATAAAGCCATGCTGGTTGGGTACAATAATATTATTAATTTGTTTACATATTACATCTAGGACTAACGATTCAAATAGTTTGGGAATAGCGGACAATATACATATTGGTCTGTAGTTCGATACATCGCTTTTATCTCCCTTTTTATGAATAGGCGTAAGATAGCTTTTTTTCCACTGTTTTGGAAAACACCCTGACGACAAAGACTTATTAAATAGTAAAAATAATGGATAAGTCAAACTGCGAACACAAGATTTTAAATATATTGGAGGGAAACCATCCGGTCCAGCGGATTTATTAGTATCTAATGCTTTTATAGCCTTTTCTATAGCGTTTATTTCAATAAAACAATGGTTTAGGTTAAGTGATTCTTCAAGTGATATATCATTTGGGATTTCATTATCGGTAATATTATCATCATAAACACTTTTGAATAAATCTGCAAAAAGATTGACAATGCCTTCGGTATTATCCGCACAATTGTTATTCAGATACATAATATTTGGTAAACTACCATCATTTTTACGCTGAGCATTAGAAAAGTTCCACAATTTTTTAACATTATCATGAACCTCCATTTCTATTAAACTAATATAATCATTATAACATTTTTTAGACAATTCTTTGCACTGCTTTCTTATGTTAGTAAACATTATATAATCATCGACGTTTCTAGATTGCTTATATATTCGGTGAGTTTGTTTTTTAGTATAAATCAATTCTTTTAATTCTTTTGAAAACCATGTAGGGTAAAGGGATGCAATAAAATTAACTTTTGGAACATGACGTTCTTTTGAAGTGTTTAGGATTGAATAAAATTGTTGGACTTGATTCACAATATTGTTTTCATCTTCTAGAAATGACCAGTCTATATGGTCAAGATAATCAATTATATTTGGGTAGTCAGCTTTTTTAAAATTGTACGATGAAGTTTTTAATTTCTGCAATTTTCTAGACTCATTTGTGATAATAATATCTAACGCGGGATGGTGTTGGTCTAAAGGTAACAACAATTCATCCGATTGTTCTACCACTGTACTTAAGTCACTAGAAAATACTAGGTCAAGCATTCGGTTATAAGAATTATGCACTTTATTTAACTGTTTTAGTCCTAGGAAAAAAGACATATCAAGCATTTCCTTAGATTTGACACACTGCACTTCTGTTTCGTTAATAATCACTTCATTGTTCTTATCGAAAGACCAGTCGATTTTCGGAAGATTGTAGTCGCCTACAATTATAAATTTGGCTTTAGGATATTTATATTTTAGTGTTTCTACATCCTCGATGTGGTTCTTGTATATTTGCAGATCTGACATTGGTGGAATATAAGTACAAGCGATAATGATTTTTGTGGATGAAATATTTAGCATTACAAACATCTGTTCAACGCTTTTGTGTTTAACTGGCAATTTTTTAGATGAAATGTTTTTAGATATGCACACCATTACACCTCCTCCTTTTGATTTGTTGCTTGTAATGGGGTCACGGTCAAGACGATAGATGTTGTATTTATTGAGACCTAATTCCGATGAATTGATGTCCTCATTTAACCATGTTTCTGTTAATAACAAAATATCATGTGGGAATGTGGGAGAAGTTATTTTAAGATGTTGTAATTTAGTTCTCATTCCGCGGACATTTTGGTAGTACCCAAACAATTTTAGGTGCTGTTTAAGTTTTTTGGCACGTTTTTTATTATTTTTGGAACAGAGTTTATGTACTTAATTGTTATGTTTGTTTCCCCTTCCGCTTTTCTCGTTTCAAACTCTTTCCAAACATCCGTCATTTGTTTTCTTTGCAGCTCCGTGAGATCTTGTTTAACTTTGATGCCATTTTTCAGTTTATATTTATTTATGATTATTTGCTTAGCTTGATATGAATCTTGGAGTTCTACTTTTATTGGCCTGATCTTGTCAGTTTTTCTTACGCCAAGCCTATATATTTTAGAAATATTTATCTGTAGTGTATCATCGATAATTTTTAACGTTGAACATACTTTGTTGTTGTCATCAGATATCCTGTTGGTTTGATTCTCGTCTCTACTTTCAGGTACGTTCGGTATTTATAAGGATCTCGTCTCTACTTTCAGGTACGTTCGGTATTTATAAGGATGTTGACGTTATTGACAATTTTATTGGTTGGATCCTTAGTTAAAATTTTAAAATCTTCTGGTAACAAGAAGTCTTCCACCTTACTGATGTAATCAATTCTATCTAAAATAACGATTGAGTTACCTTTGTCAGCTTTGGTTATAGTTAGATTATTATTTTTAATTTTATCTCTAATTTCTTTCAATGTTCGGGTTTCTGTACTGACAGCATATTTATTTTTATTGTTTATCGATTTTAGTGTTTTTTCTAAAATAACTGCCGTGACGTGTTTTGTTAAATTATTATTTTCCACTTTACGTAGAGAAATTTCAGTGTCGATAGCTAATGATTCTATTTGTTTGGGTGTTACTTCGCTAGGGATTTTATATTTAAAGCCTTTATCTAATAAATTATTTTCATCCGTTTCAAATGCAGTGTTTGACAAATTCACAGTTTTTTTATAAAATTATATATTTTTCCTGGTGGGAATCTTAGTTATTTTCGAACTTTTATTTTTGTTATCAATTAAATTTTGAAGTTTATTTTGTTGTGTTTTAGATTTTTCAAATATAATTCCGTTAATATGTTCACGTGTATCAAAATCTAGGGTATCAAATTCCCATGCGTGAAGTTTAAATGTTAATTCTGAATGGATCACCTTTATGTAGTGAAGCAATGTGTCCCGTTTCCGACAGCACTCCTTTGTTTCTTCCTTCAGCCATATCCTCTGTGCTCTCACCACAGTGGCTATGGCTGCCGTAGATGTACTTTTGATGGAGATCTGCACGAACTTCGGAATCACATTACACTTCAAGCACTCTTGGTTAAACCACAAATTTTGAACTATTTTTCGATGTTTGAGTTTAAGTCGTCTATATAAGATCACAAGGGTAGCTATATCAACTACCTTTAATTTATTTATTGTTTTTGTGTTTAATTCGTAGAACTCCATTTAATTTTTTTATAAATTTAATTTAGATTAAATTTGATAATATTATTATTAAGTTCTGCAAGTGTTTTAGTTTTTTATTATTGTGACAGCTGTTTCGGCTTACAAGGCCATTTTCAAACTGTGGTTAGTCCACATTGAGACGACGTTTTTATACTATTTCAAATGTAAATTTTGAAGGTGCATACATTGATTTATTACTGGTTACACCGATGACATGATCTATTGTTGGTTAAACCAATCTATGTTTTCCCCCCAGTAAATGGTAATGGGTTCTTAATTATTTACTAATGACTTTATTGCTATGAATTATTTGGGTGCATTATACTGCTTGGGTTTTGTGAAAATACTAAGAAGTGGTGAGTAAATTATTTTCCGTACTTTATTAATTAGTGTTAAATTTGGGTCATTCGTTCGTTTATTGATTTCTAATTGTTCAAGTAAATTTAATCTAATGCCCTTTTTTTCTATATGCAATGGTTTAGGACCCTTGTTGTTAAGTGGGGTATGATTATTCACCAAGAGATGTTCTACGAATTAAACACAAAAACAATAAATAATGGAGTTTTACTTATAAAGCTCCGTTGCTTTATAATATGCTTGGTGAAGGTTCATTAAATCTATTCAAGAAATCGGTTAAAAATTCTATAATTGCTGAGAGTGATGATTTCGGATTACCCGCAATGTCGCGTTGGTCATAAATTTGCGTAGAAACCCCATATTTGATATTATCCACATCAATGCATGATTTATGTAATCTATTTGATTAAATTTATCATTGTTGTTGCTCATCTCGACCCAGGAATTTCATACTGAGATAAGCAGCGGAGGATTGTATTGTAATTTACCATTTTATTAATGAATAAATAAATAAATCTCAAAATAAAATAAATACTCTAAACCGTCTGGAGCCTGTGAGAATGTGACTTCTCCAATCAAGGTATGGAGGGGAAAGAGATGGAGAAAAGGAATCTGAGGAAATACCTGGCTTTTCATATCTGGTCACCAAAAATAGCTAAAGCCATTTCAAGCAGCTTTTATTTCTGAATGGTAATCATGCACTAGATTCTTGAATCAATATACGTACACCCATATTTAATGCGACTTAATTTCTCAATCATGGTTTTATGGCAAGAAAAAGATTGAAGTATAACAATATACCTAACATAATCAATATATTATATAAGCTTCATATATTCAAAACTATGGAATAGAATTTCAGTAGAATAACATTGAACTTTCATAATGACTTCCACAAAAGGAAAAAATACTAAATGCAATTCCGATGTGCCCAAATTACCGCTCTACGAAAGTAGGAATACAAAGGAAATTTATGCCTTTATCCAAGGCTACGTATCAAATTTCTCACACACCATACGCCGCGGATGGTTGTCAAAAGCCTTAACAAAGGTTTCTACCGATGATGGAAGAACTATAAAGGCTCTACTAATAATTGTTGATTCCGTATCAAAATATATTAATTCCTTGAAAGCTTTTGGCATTAAAGGACAAATTTTGGTTGTACGAATTTGAACGACGTGACGTTAGATTCATTAATTCGTCAATCGTACCACTAGGATAGTTAAAAAAAAAAAAAAATTGACTTCCTCCACAATGTCAGTACCGTGTTGCCGACACTCGTGCTTATTTACGTACGAATTTGAACGACGTGACGGTAGATTCATTAATTCGTCAATTGTACCACTAGGATAGTTTAAAGTTAAATTTTTGATTTTATGGATTCTTTCGTAATCCTCTAACTAGCTAGGGCTTATAACAATACCCTTCATGTTTCTAGCTGACTAGTACTGCGGCTCATTTGGCCTTATTACTATTACCATCTGATGGTTGTATTTACTTGACTGATTTTATATTACATTAATGAGTTTTATGAGGAAAAAATCTTAACTGGATAAAAAAACCTCATAAATAAAAAAAAACTAGACTTCCTCCACAATGTCAGTACCGTGTTGCCGACACTTGTGCTTATTTTAAATTAATACATATGCCCTCCCCCTCAATCTTAATTCGTGGTATCGTCATTGTTTATTCTAACGCCTGTTTATGACGAACAGTAAAAAGTTTACATAAGCAAAAGAGTTCCTCATCAATATCTATAAATTAAAAAATACCCTTTGTTTTCTAATTCACCCACAATATCTAAATGGACATAATATATCTATTTCAGTCCGATTAGTTTTTGGTTGTACGTCTCCGTTAAAATAATAAAAAATTAAGTTTATGAATATTTCCCGATTTTCGTAAGGATGATATGTGTACTCGCAATACATAATGTGTTCTTTTCTAGCGCTCTTCTCGCAAATACTTCTTGAAATTTATCTAAGAGGACTGACATTTCTATAATCCAAGTTTTCCACCGATATTATTTCCCTCACAAACTCGCCCTGCACTCCTTTCTAAGCAGGTGAGCAATTCTAGAATCTCTACCATAAACGATATCTCACGGTACAACACTACTCGAATTTCAGCTAGTCGAATATATCGCACTATTTAAGTTTGAGTTAACTGGGATAAAATAAAATTGAAAATCTAGATTGAAATTCTTCTTTTTAAGAATAGGAAGACGCAAAAAAGTAAGGCTTTTTAGATTGAATATTCTTCATTTTTCAAATAAATAAATGTTTTGAAACGTGAGCAAAAACGAAAAAAATATGGTAGATTCCAATTAATTTTTTTAGTCACATTTAACGGAACATTTAACATTTAATGGAATGGCACAGTATTTTTTCTTCTTTGAGGCGATGCACTACGTCGTGTAATATTTTAAATCGAGCCGCTATCAATAACACCCCTTACGTAGATGGCGATAAGATTTAAATTCCCGCTTAACATCCGCTAATAATAATATCCGCTATAACTAATAATCCGCCTGTTTGATTTATGCATGAAAAAAACATGGCCAAAAAGTGCCTTTTATTTTATTTTGTGGATGTTCAGGCATAAATATTGATTTTTTTCCGATCATTTTATAAATAACCTAATTTTTCACATTATAAAATAAAATTATATCCGAAAATGGGTTCGTAGGTATTAGATTTTGAACATTGAAGCAGTTTTCATAGGCATTATGAATAATTTTTTTCTGGGCTTATAAAAAGACTTATCTAAAAAATTCTCGATCATTTCAAAGGCCAAGATGTATTTTACTCGCAGTATTTAATTAAAGCATCTGAAATATTTCTAGGCGTCCAAATGATCAAACCAAAAACACATGATTTTTCATAATATTATATCTAATATTATATTTATCAAAATAAACTCACCTGTACACTCACCTCACACTGTAGGCGTAAGTTCTTTGAATAAGTCTTTGAGAGCTCTCGAATTAAGAGGCTAACCTTTTGGAAGCTTTTATCAGAGACGGATTAATCCGATCTCCCAAATAAGTCTATGCTTATCTTAATATGAAAGAGTCAAATTCTCCCTATGAATAAGGTAATATAATAGAATTTATTGCAAATATAAGCCCCTAAAACGGTTGAGATTTTCACGGCCAAAAATAGTGAGTGAGTGATTTGTTTTTGGGGTTTTATGCCGTGTTGTGTTGGCTAAAGAGGACTGACATTTCTATAATCCAAGTTTTCCACCGATATTATTTCCCTCACAAACTCGCCCTGCACTCCTTTCTAAGCAGGTGAGCAATTCTAGAATCTCTACCATAAACGATATCTCACGGTACAACACTACTCGAATTTCAGCTAGTCGAATATATCGCACTATTTAAGTTTGAGTTAACTGGGATAAAATAAAATTGAAAATCTAGATTGAAATTCTTCTTTTTAAGAATAGGAAGACGCAAAAAAGTAAGGCTTTTTAGATTGAATATTCTTCATTTTTCAAATAAATAAATGTTTTGAAACGTGAGCAAAAACGAAAAAAATATGGTAGATTCCAATTAATTTTTTTAGTCACATTTAACAAATCAAAAAATAAATTATTTTCTATCTCCAAGCAATGTTTTGCCAACAACGTAAACAAATATATAAAGTTTCCTTGAAAAATACTATTTCGTTGTTTCGACGGTAATCTTTTAAAATCAGAACAAAAAAGGTATCATAAGGTTTTGAAATTAGAATATGCTTAGTTCTTACTGGGATGTCATTTATCCAGTTCCTACCTATCCCTTGCTGGAGAAGTATTTGAAATTTGGAACAATGGCAAGAACATTGTGCAAATTCGAGTGCATTTGTTTTGAAAACTAAGAAGAAGGATTGAAACCCTCTTGAAAGCAAGTTGTTAGCGTTTTTTGTGTGCATAATCTCGTTGAAAAATAAAAGACAGGAATTTGACTATCTTGAAAGTGAATGGTAGGTATATTGTTTTAAGTATTCATTCGTTTTATTGTGGCCATATAATTACCTAGAGGTATCGCGTTGGTATTATGTGTTAATATATACAAAGATACATTTTAAATTGAAAGTGCTTGGTCATCCTGCTTTTCGTTCGTTCCATTGTTCATTCCTACAGATTATTTCATCCATTTCCAGCAAACGCCAATTCATTTCGTCTCGTTTAAATTATTTATACATTTTCATATTCATCTAAAGCAGTTTCGGACGCAACAGATATGAAGTTCAAGAACCCACAAATAAATCTTGTTCAGATTATAATTAAATCTTATGCGACTTTTGCAGTGAAACGTATACGAATTTTTATAAATTTCAAGAATATGGTTTCTGGAAATCATTCCATGGAGGGCTGGAGAGAATAGTGCACGCGCTGTGTAAACGTGTATAGCTCACTTTATGCCGGTTTCAATGCAGAATCCCCGATGTATGCGTCCTTTGTTATTTCAATTGTGGGGTCTTTTCTTCTTCCTTTTGCGTGCGCCACTTTGAATTCGAATTTGGAATTTGGAACATTCCGCCGGATATGATCGATGACTTTTGCGAGAATAAGAAGAAAATCGCTAGACGGCGCCTTAGCAGAATAATTCAAATAATTTATATGGCATCATTTTGCATTCTAGAGCCTTAAATTTAAACGTTTAATAGAATTTTGAATGAAAACTTATGGGAACAAAATAGTAAAGTGTTTTCATGATTTATTTGTACTTTTCATATTTCATACAGTTGGTGATGAATTACACCGGTGTTATGGAAATGGGGTTATACACGGTGCAAAAATGTGAATGATGCAAGGGGCGTTTTGAAAGACAGGGTGAAGTGGCAGTCCACCTTATCTGCCTACTCTTCCGGGGAAACGGCGTAATGTAATGTAATTATTAGTGGTTCTGTAAACAGTAGACCTCGCCTACCGAAAATATTTTTATAAATTTTCTCTCACTTAAATCAAAATCAAAAATTCCTCTGTAATCAAACAAGTGGTGAGAACGTACATAAGTACATAAATACCTTTCTATTTAACATATTTTTTGTATTTCAAAGGAATTATACAACTTTAAATTCTGACTGTAAGCGCAAGCTTTGGAAAAAGACAACTCAGAGAGCAGGCAATAAAACCACTCAATAATCTTTCACTTCAAATTTTCAAAAGAGGGAAACAACAAAACGCATTGCAGATACAAGATTAAAATATAGACTGACCGGTCAGTGGCTGAGTTGACATCGCGTTTGGGTCCCACCCAGACGTAGTGTGTTCAGTACTTTGGCTGGCTAAGTCCTCCATCACAACACAAGCAATATTTTCCGCCAAACAAAATATGTATTGGTTTACGTTATAATTAGTTTGTTATGTTACAACATTACATATAATTAATAAATTTACAACATTACAAACAAATTATAACGTAAACCAATATAAAATATTTATTTTTTATTTATTATTCATTGATGACCTATCGGGCTTTTACAGAGGAAATTGACGATTTATGTATGTAAGTGTAACATAATACATGGATCAAAGCATACCTACCTACACAAAAAATAAACATATATTTACGTAAAACACAATATCATTACAATACACACTTCATTATAGTCAACAACAAAATTTTATAATATTTGTCTTTGTATGATATTTTTATTATGGTATTTTATTTTATTTCATTCATTTTTGATTTGACTGATTAAAAATGGGGGCATCAGCACGGTAAAGAACCCGGAGTGGCCCATTTTATCAAATAACGTTTTAAAATATGTAAATTTATTGTAAAAAGATTATAATAATCAAATAAAAATAAAAATACTTTTTTTAATATTTATTATTCCGATTTGACAGCTTGTGGAAAAATCAGCGGTCGTGTGAGCTCTAGTGGAGTAAAAAGGTAGTATGCAATATGAACACTATCTTGAAACCAAACGAAAACCAAAAAAAACATTACAGGCAGATGAAATGCACGGCGCAATAATTTTTTTCTTTAATTCGTTGCACTACGTCGTGCAATATTTTAAATTGAGCCGCTATCAATAACAACCCTTACGTAGATGGCGATAAGGTTTAAATTCCCGCTTAACACCATCCGCCTGTTTTGATTTATGCAAGAAAAAAACATGGCCAAAAAGTGCCTTTTATTTTATTTTGTGGATGTTCAGGCATAAATATTAAATTTTTTACCGATCATTTTATAAATAACCTAATTTTTCACACTATACAATAAAATTATATCCGAAAATGGGTTCGTAAGTATTAGATTTTGAACATTAAAGCAGTTTTCATAGGCTTTATGCATAATTTTTTTCTGGGCTTATAAAAAGATTTATCTAAAAAATACTCGATTATTTTAAAGGCCAAGATGTATTTTACTTGCAGTATTTAATTAAAGCATCTGAAATATTTCTAGGCGTCCAAATCAAAAACACATGATTTTTCATAATATTATATTTATCAAAATAAACTCACCTGTACACTCACCTCACACTGTAGGCGTAAGTTCTTTGAATAAGTCTTTGAGAGCTCTCGAATTAAGACGCTAACCTTTCGGAAGCTTTTATCAGAGACGGATTAATCCGATCTCCCAAATAAGTCTATGCTTATCTTAATATGAAAGAGTCAAATTCTCCCTATGAATAAGGTAATATAATAGAATTTATTGCAAATATAAGCCCCTAAAACGGTTGAGATTTTCACGGCCAAAAATAGTGAATGAGTGATTTGTTTTTGAGGTTTTATGCCGTGTTGTGTTGGCTAAAGAAGGAGGTAGCACAACATGGTATAATACCCCAAAAACAAATAACTTTAAACCTAAAACGGTGATTGAACATTATTGATTTCATTTATTTTGATACAATTTTAATTTTAGTTAAATAGAATTAGATTGGCATAAACAAACCGGTCGAATTTTTTTTGTCACTAGCGCAGATCCGCAAATATTTTCACGGGATATTATAATTGTAAGATTTGTGAAGCTGAAAGTATTTATAAAAAAATAAAATAAAATAAAAACATTATATAAGACATTAATAAATTATTTTTTTAAATAAAACTTTCAATCAACATTTTGCTACAGATTTCCAATAAGAGGTGTTATTTTAAATAGCCCGCTATTTCGGTAGATGTTACTTTTGAAACTGTCATTTTTTGACATTTGACAAGTAGAAACTACATTTTTAATAAAAATGGAACGATACATGCTTCAACAACGCATTAAAATTCACTTGAGTGAATCAAATGCAAATCATCTTGAGTGAAGAGGCCCATTTCCACCTCGGTGGCTTCGTCAATACGAAAAATTGTCGCATCTGGGGCTCGGAAAACCCAAGAGTTATTGTTGAAAAGCCTCTTTATCTTCAACGTGTGACTTTTTGGTGTGGTTTATGGTCCGGCGGAGTCATTGGACCTTACATTTTTGAAAATGAGGCTGGAGCAACAGTTGCAGTGAATGGATCGCTATCAAGAGATGATTAATGATTTTTTATGGCCAAAATTGGATGGTATTGATCTGGACAACGTTTATTTTCAACAAGACGTCTCTACGTGCCACACAAGCAACAAAACCATTGATATTCTACGATTAAATATCAAAATAACACCTCTTATTGGAAATCCCTTTACTTAATATTCCAATATTTATTTAAATATTTTTTTATTATTTTAAACATTTATGTAAGAATCTGAAGAATCATTTATTAATTCCAAATAAGTAGGATTTAAACATATATTTTTACTACGCCTGTCTCACTACGGATATCCTATGTCGAGATAGGCTAGTTACAAATATTTTATTTTAACAATATGAACCTACATTTACAGTTAATTTCATAAGGTACATTTTTTTGATAAGGTGGAACCAAATTTTTTTGACAGATTTACGTGATTCAGGGTAGTATTGGTATTTGGTGACAATAATGGGATTAGAGAAGTTTTAATTTTGATTATTATTGACTCAATATTGCACAAACTTTGTTGATGATCCAATGTTTGGCAATGTCTTCTTTATTCAGGTAGATTATTGTATAATTTATTCGCAATGTTTTCGAAATTTATTTGTCTAAATCTTCTATTAGTTTTAGCTACTTTTAAGTGTCAGTTTGTTTTAAACCGAGTTTTTTGTGTATTTAAGTAAAATGTACTATTTTTTTCCATCTACTACATGAAATTTGTTGAATATCTGCTTGGGTAGATACCTATTCCCGACTGTAGAAGGCTTTGATTCGAAGATCAATACATGACATGAAGATAATGGGGTGATTTCAGGCAGGGAAAGCCTTGACAACAATGTGCAAAAGGTTTCACAACGAATCAATCACAATTAAAGCAATTGCGACACAATTTCGCAAGGTCAACCAAAATAATATTCGTAGGTAACATTTTTGTCTTTTTACTACGAGAGAAAAAGGGCATTTTTGTAGGGTTCATTGAACATTAGATATGATTTGAGATTTTCTACTTTTTTAAAAGAATTTTCGTGATAATTTTTTGGGTTACTATGCCGTATGGCACTTCCTTCTTCTTAAGCCCATGTTTCGGATAGTGTTACAGCGGTTGTCTGTCATTTAATACTGGATACGAAGAACAACTACATATATATAAGAATTTACTATTTTGTTACACAAAAGAGTGTTTTTCATTTAATTTGTTGTACGACATATAAATCATAGATTTCTGAAAATTTGGGAGGAAAAGTGATAAGTTTCAATGTTATTTAGAGAGTAATTATATCTTCTCTTTTATAATTTTCCTTCAATACCACAATAATTATTTCGACTTGGTATGCTGGGTTAGAACATCTGTTCTGTCGTGTGATGCCTTGAGCAAGTCGTGGGGACGAAGTTTTGAGGAACGCGAAAACCATAGCATTCCAAGAGGAATGTGCTGTAGTATGGAGTTATTCACTTTATTAAAACTAAGTATTGCAAAATTTCCGAAACTTCTGGTTTCTATGGTAATCTATTCCTTATAGATGAACCGGAGGATTTTTTTTGGATTCGTTCCAGTGTGTTCATGTTTGTTCTTTGGTGCTGAATCCATCCACCACTGGCATACTCCAGCTTGTTTTTTGTAAATTCATCGTACATGGCCATCATTGGACCTGGGTCATTCATTATTGTTCAATTTGGACGGCGGGTTTGGGTACCGGATAACCAACACATAGGTCACTTCAAGTGATTTAGCAAGGGTAATTAGATTCATCGGGTAAGGTGAGGATCCACCAGCTCGCCAGCGTAAAAATAACTAGTAATTATTAAGCAGATTTTCTTTTTGAACTGATTGAATAATGATATTACAGTAAAATTTGCCTGCATTCTGGCAGATTCATTTATTGACCAATCACAGAAATGGATATGGTCATGCCGCGGGTCTGTTCTCATTTCCCTTATTGGCTGGTTGATCAATTTGAATATATATAATTATAGGTTTATATCGATGAAAGATAGGTATAGACGATTTATCAACTGACTTAAAAACTGCGTTACTGGTAACAATACAGTTATTCTAGGTTATAGTATGAAGATTTTAGACGGTATGCAATCTACGATACGAAAATAAACATAGTTTTAGGATACTTACTATTGAAATCCCGTAATAATCCTTTAATTAAATATTTGTGTATCTCTTTCGCGAGCGGTCGTTAAAATCATAAAAATTCAACCAAACAACCCCTTTATCAGTGAGGCAGTGGTTGTTTTCCTCGTAACAGTTAAAAATAAACCGTAATGATTTATTCTACAGCGACCTTCCCAACAAAGGGCTGGGCAATCTGGCCACCGTGCGGGGATAAAAGGGACTAGGTACCGACTGGTAATAATATCCCGAATCCACCCTTAAGGGCGTTTCCCTTCGCAATATAAAGTGTTAACTTGTCCTGCGCGGTTGGCCGGAAATACCAACCTACCCCGACAGAACTACGGGGATGAGTGGTTTTTCGTTCAATGCCTACTTAATGTGTCTATTTTTAATATTCAAATTAAAATAATGATCAAATAAAATTAGAATGATGATAATGATTATAATGAGAATGAAATTAAAATGCCTATACCATGAAAAATATATAAATCTTATAACGAATACTATAATATCACAGCACAAACTGCCTCCTGTTTTATATTATGTTTTAGTTTTAATATTCTTGTTTTGTTCTGTCCTGCTGTTATTGTTATTTTAAGTTTTGTCATCACTTTGTATAAACAGTATATTTAGTGTTATAATATAAGATCTGTATTGGGTAAGGCACACTGTAGGAATAACTTTAAGAACATGACCACTAATACTGAATTACTGTTTTTAAGTTTGTTATAGTTAAGCTCACTTGAAATAAAATGACACTTAACTGCGCTATATAAATGCCGTGTTATTATTATTATCGGAATAATATGTATTAAGTGGATATTCTATTTATTTATTTATTTATTCCACATAAACGGCACAACATGTGCCATTCACATACTAATTTACAGAAAATAGTACAGCAACATAAGGAATGCAACAATATAATAGTATAATCAGTAAATAGTTAGTAAGGTTAAAAGTTTGAAAAAACAAAGAAATATAAATGTAATATAAGTAGCAATCTGTAGTCAAAGTAAGAAACTATATGTAAGAATATACAATAAAGTAGTATAAGGAAGAATGAAGTGCTTATAAAATGTCTAAAAGGCATTAAGAGATTGTAAAAAATAAAATAAAAGATATTAGAATGGTATATTCTATTAGAAAATGAAAGGAATAAAATATATACTATTATAATATGAAAAGGAAACAAAAGTAATAAATGGGAGAATCGCGTGTATAATAATAATGTGCGACACTGCTTGACAGTCCGATAAAGTTTTGCATAGTACCTATGATGACTATGATATATAATGCACTGATATCAGCTTCTTCCTATCGAGTACTAGTAGTTTTTAATCTGAAGTACATAATCATTATGATGGTATATTTATCACCCTAGTGTAAGACCATCACGCTACAAAATACTTTAAAATACTTATATACCAAATATCTTGTTTATTATTTTTAATTGAACCCCACAAAGGAGGCCCTGAGGAAAACAATATCCCTCAAGGCCAATATCATCTTTAAGGATGCTGTGTGGAGGGACTTTTTAAGGAAAGTAAGGAGAGTAAGTTTTGGTAAAGTAAAAGGTATGAGAGGTGTGTAGGAATATAGGGATCAGTGTCTCTAGGAGCGACGTACGAATGAGTCTATCCCTCCCACTGCAGCGCAAGGCAATGAGTCAAGAAAGACCAGTTTGAGAGGTCAAAGAGTCTCCCCAACCTGCCTCTCTCGATCTGGAACGCCACGCAGCTGGTGGGCAAACGCATCCATAACGTACCTCACCCGATGAACCCCGGCACCCCTACTAAGTCACCCAACGTAGCGAACCACTTGGAGTGACTTATGGCAGAGGTTTCGGTTATCCAATAAATGATTCTCGGTGCGGTGGTACTTAAACTCTCCTCGCAAATTGGTTTTTCTCCCAAAAAATTGAAAAATTGATTCTAAAAATTCAATGTATCCTACTTTATACCTATTTACACACTGTCACTTCAAAATTTTCTTTATATACGTTTTTGCTGTTATATTAGTTAAAGAATTTATATTGGGTTACTTACATTATTATTTATACTATCCTCACACAGGCAGCGGCTACTCTGTGTGTTTCCATTTCTTACAATAATCATTATTTAAACGTTCATACATATACGTCAAAAATAATTAAAATTTGCAATATAACGATATTTTTTTTTTTAAAGTTTGTGATTTTTTTTTGATAATTAAAAGAAAATAAAAACTGAGTCAACTGACTAGTCCTGTATAGCCAAGCACCTTTCTGTTATCTCCTTCAGCCTTATGGACATACCCCAATCAGGCAAATCAAATTCCAATTGTTTTTCGACAGCTGAAAGGAGTTAAGACTCTTAGTTTGTCGTTTTTAGAGCCGTTGTTGGTGACCAAATGTGGATAAACAGGTACTTCTCCTCCCTATTGTTTTCAACCTTACAACATATCCTGATTGGGGATGCCATAATACCTCTGAAACTCATGTGCAGTATTTACATAAAATTATTTGAATATGATAATTATTTTTCCTTTCTGTTTATCTGATAGTTCGAGTTAAAATACATAGATGGCACCGATGTAGTGAGACCTTCTGGGTTATAGACTTTTCCGACAGATACCAGTATATAGTATATAGGTTTGTCCTTACATGTTCAGAACTGAGGTGACGTGCAGGTTTATTAGGTTTCTAGAAACTGAAAGATTTTGAGAGTATGATAGAGAGGACGTCGAACTCCAGACCGTCTTACATACGTTTTTAGTGTAAATCAAGACAAGAGTAATACTACTTGTACAATAATTGTTTGCAAAATGCTTGTTTATCAGTTGTATAAATTTTAAAACAAGTTTATTACTAAGAGGAAAGTGATTTGTTGTAAAGGGGGCATTATTTATTTCAAAAACCATTTGCATGAACGTAATCACATGATTCAGAAAATTAACGCTCAAATCATAGGGAAAATAATGTGTTTTCTATTTTCCATCAATATTTCATTACCCTAGCAGGTGACGAAACTTCCAAATCAAGTAAAAAATAAAGTCCGAATGCAGAATTCATAACCATTAGCGGTCGATTATGTGGGTGGTAGGTCGCTTGGCAGACGAGTTCACATGGTGAGAGTCGGGACTTATCCCCTCGGGCTGAAACCACCCTTATATTTCCAGGATCGAAACGGATGAGAGACGCCACCGGTGGGGTTAAGTGGCACCACCGGAAGGGGTGGGAGACACGACCAGTTGTACTTAATTCATTCAAGCGGGGAAAAATCTCTCAACCCTCACATAAGCCTTTGAGGATTAGTGATTTTCCACTAATTTAGGCGTTGATCTTCTATGAATGCGTTATGATGTAAAAGCAACCCTTAGGGTAGCCAGTTTCTAAAACATTATGGTTTGAGAAATATGAGATAGTCACGGCGTTAAATTCAATAACAAGGTAGTAGGTTTTTAACGGATTTATATGAAGTGAAATAAAGTAAAATAAATAACGTCGGCTAAAGAAGGAGTTAGCGCAACACGGCATAACACCCCAAAAACAAACAACAAAAATGCTTTTGGCCGTGAGAATCTAAAAACTTACCAAAGGAAATAAAATTTATGTAAAAAGGGTACATAAACCTTAACTATAGTAACTTATTTAATCTTGTTTTTTTTTTCATTAAGTTCTGTTTTTTAACTTAGTTGTTTGGCATTTTATCTGTCCGTAAGTTCGTTTATTCGTTCCGTTTCCAGTTTAAGATGGTGACCGTGTTGGGTACTGCATTTCTACCCCTCCAGAGTTCGCAATAGCGTGGATCCTTCAGAGAGCTGTCAAATCGGAATAATCAATATTATATTACTTACCTGCCAGAATTTTTTTTGTAAAAGTGACAAAATTAAGATAGTGACGTTTCTTTAGATAAATTGCATAATTCCAAATATGAAACAAACAAAAAATGTTACATTAAATAATATGCGGCAAATAATTAAGTTAGAAGTTATTTGAGTACAAAAATTAGAAACATAATTTATTGGACGCGAAGTCTACTGTTCACGGAACTGCTAGTGGTAAAATTTGAATTAACAAGCCAATTTTCAAAAAACCAAGACGATGTTCATTTATCGATAATGTCTCAATTCGTGTACAAAATTGAAAGCTCCAATATTTTTTCTCTCCAAAGGAACTATTAATTGACAATAATAATAATAACGTAATATGTACGTATAGCAGTTTTATGTTCTTTCACTCCAAGTTGGCTTTGTTACAGCAAACTTAAAAATAATATTTTAGTATCATGTTCTTAAAATTATTACTACAGTGCGCCTTACCCAATACAGATTAAATAATATAACACATTTATGTACAGTTTATACCAAGCGATGATAATAGAACAAAAAATAACAACAACAGTGCTTTTATAGCACAGGACAATAATAACTAACATTAAAGGTACACACAAAGCGATGATTACAGAATAAATAATTAACAATAGCATTGCTATAACAGCATAGAACAAAACAAGATCATTGAAACTAAAACGTAATATAAAACAAGAGGCAGTTTGTGCTCAGAAATGAAAATATTCTAAGCAGAGATTAAACTTAAAAAACGTACAATAAGGAGGAAACCGAAACCAAACAATTACGGGAAGCTTTAGAGTATGATTTATTATAAAACATTGAAAAGAAGTTGAGATTTATGAATTGTAGTATTTTTCAATTATTTTTTTAAAAGCCCGTTTAAATTCTGGATATTATGAGCTGTAGAAAGTTTATTTAACGGCTCGATTTGACCTAGAAAGTTCGATTAGACGATTAATAACATCTAGATCTGCTGAGCTTAGAGTACGCTATCTATCGCTAGTTTTGTTGGACACATAGTTCCGATATATAGGCTGGCGCCATTCCTTGCAATGCTTTGAAGGTCATTAGGCAGATCTTTAACTCTGTTCTTTCAGAATATCGAAGCGAATAAAAGTGATCTCTTCAACTCGTTATAAATTTGTTACTTAAAAACGAGCTGAACACAAAAAAAAAATAGCTCCTATACGAAGTAGATATTTTCTAAACCTTTTGAACAACAAAAAGGTTACAATATAAGATTACTTACGGTAACTTCCTTTGCTTTATTCAAGTTTTCGTATTAATTGCTCTTTGCTTAAATTCGTTGAACAGTCGAAATAATTATATACATAAAACATACTATGCGAGGAAAGTTAACAAGTTCGTTTGTACGGAGGATGCAGTTCCAATTAAACTCAACTGCAATCTCACACCTGTAACTTTATTGGATTCGTCGAATGCATATACTATTTCCGTTGGAACTGTGGAATTCAGTATAATTTAGTGGAATGTCCGGTCAAAAGGACAATGCAGCTGTCTTTTTGTTGTGGTTTAGTTTATGTGAATACAGCACAAGAGTTCCAACTGCTCTCAACCATCGGGAGCCAATGCATACTCATCGGTAATTTGTGAAACTGAAAGGAGTGGGGAAGAATCTCTGAAGGACATATCTGACCGGGGCGTTCATACATTATAAAAGTATTTTTTATATTTTTTTCTACAATGCAGAGATAAGAGAATTTTTCATTGTTGGAAAGATAAATAAATATTCTTCTCCGTTTTTGTCAAATATTTATACATGATTACATGGATAAACTCCAAAAAATATCACAGGGTATAATTACAATGTGGCGGGATTTTTTCATTGACAGTAGAAACTTAAAGAATTATTACGTTTTTTATTGAATGAACAGCTTAAAAAATGAAGTGAAAGTTTTCTTAATAATTCCTACACAAAAAGAATTTGTTTTCTAAATATACAGATTTTTTGTTAATATTTTCATGCTAGATGTTAAAATTTAATCATTTAGAAATATCAATTTTTATTTTATTTAGTTTCTAAAATGGTATTTGTTTCTGCGATAACTTGAAAAATAAGGATACGTAAAATATTTTAGATACCTAGGGAGCATTACGAAAATTCATGAGATTTCATCGTGTCTTTGGGTTTTTAGATAAAAAATATTTAAAACTTGAAGTGTTTAATCGATTTCAAGCAACTATACGATAAAATTTAACAATAAAAAGTTTTAGTTTCAATACCCATCAGCAGATGTCGGTAGAATTTGTAGATCGAAGTTATTGATATTTACGTAGTTTTACGATATTTCCATAGGTGACAGTAGTAACGCCACATGACAGGGACAACATGTCGGCTTTACCCGAATGGTTATACGAGAACATGCGATACTAGCCAATCTCCAGGCCGGCAGCCCAGTACGAGTTCCTTCGAGAGTCTCCTATAGAAGAGTCGTATGTCCTGCTAGATATTCATTGTAATTATCTCTAATATATATCTGGGTAGTAGAAATAGCTAACCGGAGAAAAGAACGAAATATTCAGGAGAACTGTTTTTGTCTCGATTCTGTATGATGTTCTTACACGACGGCTGTATTAAGATTTAATATTATTTGCTTCTTGCCTACTCACGTTTTTTTCACAATTCAAATTTATCTAAAATTATCATTATCTTCGATTATTACTTTTTGGGCTATTACTAGTGTTTTGTTCATAGCACTGAAAATTATTTTTGAGATAGGTATTAAGAAAACTAAACAATGAAAAAGTTTATCGAAACCCAAAGATTGCAAGAAAAACAAAAATACTCAAATTTAAAAAATACTAAATTGTTGATTTCACATTTTTTATTAACTTTTCAAGTATGAGAAAAAAATACGGGTATAAATAAATTACTGATGAAAACTATTGTCCACATCATAACTTCACCAAAAATTATTCAATTTGCAAAAATAAAATGATGTAGTAGTTATAGTCAGACTAAAATTTTTTTAAATTTTTATTTGGTCATCTTTATAAATTATTACACACTATATTTTTGTAATTTGCATATTATAGTTTGAAATTCTGTAATATCTTTATTTTACATACTACATAATTATTTTACAAGATTCTTTTTTTTTTTTGCAGATTAGATTATTTTTAAGAAGGCGCCATGGTTTTCATCAGCAGTCCATTTATATCCGTAAAACATTATTTTAATATAATATTTTTTTTAATTTCTTAGAGTTGAAAATTAAATAAAAATGAGAAATCAATAATAGTTATACGTTTTCACCATCTGACATTTATAATAAGTTTTCTAATTTAATAAATTGTAAATAATACATAATAAGATTTGGTAACCATATTTGATACTTACATAGCTTATGAAGCCGTAAAAACTTTCGATAGGTAAGTTCAGCATCATGAAATTCACACAGCTTGTTTACGTGAAAATTTTAGATTAACAAACATAACTACCAATTTATTTAATTACCTAATTTCTATCACGAGATGTGAAGCTTTTAAAACCAATGATAGTGGCCACTATTGTACAATGAAAACGATGCAGGTAACTTAACCTAACTTGCTGTTCTTAATAATATGACATTCTACATTTACAGGCCCTGTGAAAACTTAAAAACTGACTTTTAGAAGCCGCAGAAATTACATTATCTTTCAGACATAAATATACAATCGCGAGATACAAATTAAATTAAATTCCCCATAAGGAAGATATCAAACACCCAAATGTACCAGGCCGTCCTACTTAACAACAAAATGCCGAATGAATTTATTGAGATTAAAAATATGATTAATTTTATAAACAAAATAAGAAAGTATGTCCACCTTCACTATTGATGTTTTGTTTGTGTTTTTAAGATGTTTATATTAAAAACATTTTACGATATATTATGTTTGCCAAAAACTGTTAATTTTTATATAAATATGTTTCTAAAATTATAAGCACGATGTGATCTAACGATTAATGCTTAAATAAATATACATTTTTATTTATTCCTTTAGATTAACACACAGTACAATATGATATAAGATATAATTAAAATATTTTTAGTGATTATAGATTATTGTACCTTATCAGGCCGAAATTATTGTTTCCTAACTAGGCAAATTGCCCGGTTCAAGGAGCCAAAATATGTGAAAGTAAGTGTGTGATTTGTCTATGTCTATAATATTGTAATTTGTGATGTTTAATCGTTACAATCTTATGATAGAATCGAACTTGAGCTGTTGTGTATGTTTCAGTTGTGTATGAGCAATAATTAGAATAGTGGAAGATATATATAGTGTGTGATTAGTCTATGTCTATACTATGTCTATTTATTATGTGACGTTTTTTTTAATATTTTTTCAGATTCTCCTCTACCCAATTTAATCAACCATTTAGTTATTACTGTGCATATGTAGGAAATATTACAAGATTGTATGTTTAGTTCAGATAGAACAACATAGATAGAATTTTTTAGTAAAAGGCAGTACGTCTAATATTTTTTTATTGTGATGGATAAACTCCTTTTATATAGTTAAGTTGAACTCCTATGTTCACTTAAAAAAGAGAGTACTGCGTCATTTTTAAGTAATATAAATTACATTAGCTACTATGCGCTTGGGTACTCGAGATGAAAAATGACCGCTTTTTACTTCAGTTTCGTCGAAAATACTAAATGTACCAGGCTTTTACCCTCATAAATAATACATAATTTAGTAAGGGAATAGAACAGCTCTAAGATAGTTGTTGAAAGTTTTAAAATAATAAGCTATCATGGTGTATGGATTTTGAAAGTTAGAAGAATGTTCAGTGATACAGTCATTAATATTATTTGATAGTATTGGAAACCTACTTTACATTGACACTTCACTGGTTATAAAATCTGCAGTTAGCTATTCGTAGTACCCAGATATATTTATACACAGAGTGAAGGATATTTTAAGCATCGCTCGAAAGAACATCATTCATACTTTGGTCCATCTAAGATTACTAGTTTCTTTATTATCATGAGATAATTACAATGAACATCTAGCAAGATATACGTCTGCTGTAGAGGAGACTCTGAGTTACACATCACACATTCATCACACATCTCACACACTCTCATAACACATCTGCCCTGATGATGGACACTGTAACGTTGTCCGAAACACCCCAAAAACAAATAACAAAAAAATACAAAACAAATGTTTATCACTAATAGAAAATATTTTGTTAATAAACACCATTTTTGTTTTGTTTGTGTTTTTTTTATATTATCCCCTCAGGGCCCATGTCATCTTTTGGGATGCTGTGTGGAGGGTCATGCCGAATAAACCGCTCAAGATTCCAACTGCTCCCAAATAATTACGATAATTTCATGACTGTATAAATACATACAAAAATAGTCCAAGAGAGAGCTTGTTCGAACGTTATCAGTGATCGTCCTATTCCTTTTCACGTATTGTATGAAAACAAAAAAGACAGAAGATACTAGAACGATGACGTCACGTGCGACCTCTCACTAGGACTAGTAAAATAATTAAATGGATTATAAAAAAAATTAGATGTTAGTGAAACAAAAATAAAGATTAAGCATCTCTTTGGAGGTAATTTGAACAGAAATAATAAATTCCATAAAAACGGAGGTAAAGAAACAAAAAATCTTACTTAATATTTTTAAATTTTCACCAATTCTTTTGTAATCAAATCTCCAGTCCTGCCACAATCGTGCCATTTTCGTTGAGAGTTAAATCTCTTTTCATTAACCGCGTTTATTTTAATAACCGTAATATTTCCTTCATTACCCCTTAGGGGTAATTCGATATTTGCGTCAGCTTTGGCAAATATTTACTTCTAAACGTATGGGCTTATAGAATTGCAGTGGAATCAGCCAATATTTGAAGATCATACATGGACGGATGCCAATCCGTTGTGCAAAGATCAATAATTTCTTTTCAATTGGTAAGTTGATTATAAATAGTCTTAGTTTATTTAATTCTCCGAATTGAAATTAGTATGTGAACTTATTGACAAAGTTGATTAAATGTTCGTAAGTTTTCATTATTTCCGTAATAAAGCAGGAATCTTGGTGTCAGCATGCCCGGGGGTGACAGACAAGTGATTCCATCCCTTCCACTATGTTGCAAGGTGAAGGGTCGAGAGGTCCGGCTGGAGAGGTCAAAAAACCTCCCTAAAGTAACCTCACCCGATCCGGCCCGCCACTCAGTTGGTTATCAGACGCATCCGCAAACAAGACTTTTACAATCCTCACCCCATGAACACGTGCGCACCTGTTGTGTCACCAAACATAGCGAACCACTTGGGGTGACATTTGGGCTAAGTGATGGTTATTCAATAAATAGTTCCTGGGGCGACAGATATCCCTATCCACCACCTAAACAAGATCACCTGGGTGCTAAATTATTTTTTGATTAATTTGCAAATTTTATACTCCTGGTAATTTGAATATGTTTTTTTGCCAACCTTGATTTATGCTAACTTATCAGATTTTTAATAGTCCATTGTCCACTCACACACCTTAGTGATATCACTTCTACGGCATTCAGCCTCCGATCTTTTTTATTTTAACAGTTTGACGCCTCTGGAATTGTATAATTTGTTGAAACTACATGGCTGGCTACTATCTTGGCTTTCTTTGACAACTTAACACAAAGCATTTAAATAAAATACCAAGTCTTTGAGCTTCAAACAGCGTGTAGTTCTTTCATCACTGCCTTTAAGGTTCAATTTAAGCGTCCGGGATGAATTTTCCTTTTCCTCCCTTCTCAGTGTCTAAAACACATTCAATTTTATTTTTATAGTCAAAATGGCTGTTTGGTAACATTCTTTAGTCATAAAAAGTGGAGAAGGGCTAAAAATATTCTAAGTGGAATATTCGTAAACGAAACGTTAGATTTTATTGTCCATTTCTGACAGGTTTTCCGTTTTGTTTGTGGTGATCCTGGTACTTTGAATATGCCCATCAATCGATAAATAAGATGTTACTTATATCGAGCAATTTTAGTCGAAAAAGTTGAATAAATATTTTTACATATTCTCTTACAATGATTTTCAATGAAATACTTTGGTAATTGAAGTGAAACTTCTTTACGCGCGTTATGCATTTTCGAGGACCGGAGTAAAACCGACTCATGACCGTCACGAAAAACGGGGATCATTTCGCTATAGGAGCCTTGCTAATATTATATACCTAGTTTAGGTCACTCTCCAAACTCAGCTTCGCGGTCTAGAGGCAGAGCGCCCGATTGTCGTCGTGAAGAACCGAGGTTCGATCCCCGCTTTAAATATTTTTTTTCTTTTGTGATTTTTTTAATACGAGGAAAAGTGATAAAATGCTCTCGTGCTGAGACTTTGTCAGTCATACCTATAAGAAAATATCTATATTTTTTATATAATTTTTTAAAAAATTACACAAATTTGTTAATTTTAACCGATAGTCTCCCAAAATGTCTAAATCCATTTAGTGAGACTCTAGACCAGCAGGTGTTTACTCGAGTAATTGGCTAGAATTAACGATCGGCACCTATATGATATTTTTGTCGAAATATAGCTTACAAATCGAGCCGGTAGAGTCGCTCGGTATTTTGATTAATTATTTTTATTTTGAATCATTAAAATTACTAATCAAGGCCGATAACTCGACTAATTACCCTCGCAGACGTGCGTGACAAGTTTTTTTAGTAAAAAACACAGCCGTAAGTGAGTTTTTCAAAATTTAGAAATGTTTTTCAAATTCAGACTCCATACGGGAATGAGACTGTTAAAACACGATAGATTTTTTCCAAAACGGACAAATATACGGAAATATTTTGAAAACGACAGATATGACTTCACACTGCCGATATATCTTCGATTCGACCCTATATAAAGCGTTAACGAGACGTTATGTGATATTATTCATTTGCAAGTCAATTGAGGAGTACACGTTGTATACGCGGTTCTCGTCGCGCGAGATACCTCTCCTCGCGGTCTAGAGGCAGAGCGTTCGACACTCGTTATGCAAGACCCGGGTTTGAATCCCATATTTTTGTAACTTTCAATTTTTTTATCACATGCTACATATAAATATGTCAATATTATGAATCTAGTTAAACGTTCATTTGTTAATAACACGCTTATAAATAAATTTATGCTTTTTAAAACTATAATGTACAGCATTCTGAATAATAATAATATGAAATGAAAATAGAGAGAGAAGAATACTAAAATTTTCACTTCCGTCGTACGTAGGCTTGCCACACACTGTATTTTTATTTTTTATTTGTCCTTGGTTGAGATTTTGTCGATTGTCAAATTTTTAAATCTCCATTAACTAAAAATAAACTACCAAAAACGGTAATTAGTCACTTTACTAAGAATTACTTTACCCAATGTGAAACCTACCTAAACCATATATTTTACGAAAAACGGCTTCATCTTAAACACTTAACCGTAATTTTTGATTGAAATAAAGAAGGAAAATCATCCTGTACAATTTGCTAATTGGTCGTTTGGACACAAATAAGAACTAAGGCTATAATTTGTGGATATACTCAAATGTGGATGTTTTCCATTAATGTAGTATATTATTATATTTTACCACAATCCAAATAATTTACCACATTTTATCATGTTTAACTATATTTCAAATTTTTTTATCACAAACTGAAGAATTTTAAACGTCTTTTTGGACATGTTACCATAAATTCCTGTACAACAATCGATTTGGACAAATATTTTCGTAAATTTAAACAAAATTATATCTATAGATATGAACAGTTAATTGTCCATGTGGATATTTCTCAAAGATAGCTTACATTTTTTTGAATATGTTGTCACTGCTCTACAATTTTCAATATTGAACATTTTAACAGCGTCGTTTAAGTAAAGAATTTTTCCTCAAGCACTGTGAACAATTTGTTCGATAATTTTATCGGTTTGTCAAATGAATAAAGAAAATTCATAATTTTAAGCACTGACATCTAAGTTATAGAAATATAATTCGACACTTCGTACAAGATTATTAATTTTACTGAAGTAAATATTAATAACCTTTAAAAGAAAATTTTCTAAATCTGTTGGATTATCTTCCAAATATTTTCATTAAGTAAAGATGAAAAACATCATAGACATTGTATTCGAAATATTTAAACTAAAGTATGTATGCGATAAGGACTAGTAGCAACCTATTTACATTCCAGACATTCAAGCATTGCCGTAAGTACATTAGGTTCATCAGTACTTCACGAGTAGTTAGTGAGGAATTTGTAAGTAATAGAAGGTGAACGGGTAGAGGATAGTGGAACGAGGTAGATATATATTATACTTAGTACCAAATGCAGTAGTAGAAAAGAGATTCCTAGAAGGAAATTAAACTGTCGTGTGGTGCAAATGTACAGTGTAAATGTTCTGTGCGATAGGGTTACAAATGAGCTGGATAGCTTGTTAAAGAGATAAGGAGAGAATGTTAAAGTGTTAAGGTGTTGGATGTTGAATTATGGTGATGTAAGAAGTAATTGCATTTTTATTTTCACTTGCAAAGCTACACACATATTATATCCAAATTTTACATTCGGCTTGAAACTGTTGCAAGCATAAACACATATTTTGCCCAATGTAATCTTATTATTAATAATAATAACATGGCATTTATATGGCGCAGTTTAGTGTCATTTCACTTCAAGTGCGCTTATTATATTGCGTTTCATAAATTGTTCACGCGTATCTAATAATGAATACAAAAAACATAATAAATAGGTACAAAAGTGATTCAAGAGCAGTAAAATAAAAACAGTAAAAGTAATGAGATACATGTATTTGAGAATGCACGGAGAGTACCCGCGATTCATGCATCACGAAGATTTGCTTGCCGAAACGTGCTACCAAAGTCTCCACTCGAGGAGGAGTGGGGCCCTTGCAGTAAAGGCGTACAAAATTCTTAATAATTTAATAGATAGCCCATACCTTCTGGAATGCTATAAGTTGTTCGTACCGAACAACTACAGCCAGGGACGGCACTATGATCTGCTATGTATCCCACGTGGCAGAACGGACGTACTGGCTCGGCATATCATGACACGAGGTATGGCGCTGTTAAACAACGCCTCCAAGACTATCGATATTTTTAATAGTAGCCTTGAAAAATTCAAGAGACATGTCAATGCCAAAAACCACTATTTATATCTTGTTATTTCTATTCTTTTTTCATTCATTGTTTCGTATCATCTATATGTAGTTAATGTTACATTGTTATATTGTAAATGGACACACAGTCTATAATACACACAAAAAAAAGATGATTAATATTATAATACGAATTCAAGACATAAACATAATGAGCTGTAGAAAATGCAATCAATCTGAAGAGAGCACAAAAATATAAGAGAAACACTATATAATGTAATATAATATGAAGATTTATTATTGAAAACTGAGAGAATACTTTTAAATATAAACGAAACATGAAAAAAAACATAACACTGAAAATAAATTTTAGCGTTTTTTAAATTAAAATTAAATATGTAGATATTTAGAAATTCAAATTAACCCATTTATATTTTCAAGCAATCGCGGAACATTTTTTTTAAGAAGTTTTATTTTCCAAGCCGCTGGAAATCGAGCTTCATTACACCTATCCTCAAAAAAGGAGACGACACTGACATAACCAATTATCGCCCCATTTGTATACAGTCAGTACTTTCTAAGCTTTTTGAATCAATGGTCCTTGATGAAATCTATCCCAAATTAATAAAACTAATCGACCAAAAACAACACGGTTTTATCAAAGGTAGATCAACCGCAACTAACGTAACAATATTTCAAAACTTTATATTAGAATCTTTTGCAAAAAATAAACAAGTCGACTGCATATATACAGACTTTTCAAAAGCATTCGACAAAGTATCCCATAAACTACTAACCCGAAAACTATTTGCCCTACGAGTAAGAGACAACATGCTAAAATGGTTTACTAGCTATTTAACTAATCGTAAACTATTTGTTAAAATAAAATCTTTGCTATCGAAAGCTTTCTGTGCGACCAGTGGCCTACCGCAAGGTAGTCACCTTGGTCCCGTTTTGTTTCTCATTTTCATTAACGATATAACAAATTGCTTCGACGATGTCGAGGTATTGCTCTTTGCTGATGACATCAAGCTATACAAAAAAATAACTGATGTAAATCATTGCCAAATACTACAATCAAATATTAATAAGTTTAAAGATTGGTGCGTACAAAATAATCTGTTTTTAAATGTAGACAAATGCAAAACCCTGACTTTCTGCAGAAATAAAAATCCTGTTTTATTTGAATATTCCATTAACAATACAGCTTTAGAAAGAGTCACGGAAATGAGAGATCTCGGAATTATTTTGTATGAAAAACTAAGTTTCGCCAATCATATCCACCAAATTGTTAACAAAGGCATGAAAACACTAGGCTTCGTATTAAGAACAACTAAAAACTTTAACTCCATACAAGCCATTAAACTGTTATACATATCTCTAGTTAGAAGCATAATTGAATATAACTCAGTAGTTTGGTCTCCCTCTTACAAAATTCACATTAATAACATTGAGCGAATACAAAAAAAATTTCTGCGTTTTATAAATTTTAAATTAAATATCCCACTAGAAGACTTACAATATCATTTCTTATTAAACACTCTAAAAATACACACATTGGAAGACAGGCGTAAAATAAACGATTTAACTTTTTTATTCAAGATTCTCAACTCTAAATTCGACTGTTGCGAACTTCTGCAACTCATAAACTTACGAATACCTACAATAACAACACGACAAAATACACTATTCCACTGCAACACACATAAGCGAAATTACATTGCGAACTCCCCAATACAACGGTTTCACACTATGGGAAACCAATACTTAGGTGATGTCGATATATTTAACATTAACTTTGCGAATTTTGTGGATTATGTAAAAGACCTATTTCAATACTATTCCTAAATGGAAGTTATATTTTTGTAAACCAGTCAAATCGCTGTATTTTTTAATTTATGTTCTTGATATTTTTAATTTTGTTTCTCGCATATACTTATGTAATTTTATTTTTATTATTTCTTTCTTTTCTTTCTTATATTTCAAAACTGTCATTAAATTTGTACCACCCACATGTAAAAGCCCTCTGGGCGTTAAATAAATAAATAAAAATAAAATAAGTTCATTTATTTATTGCATAAGGTACAAGATTTAAAATTATACCAGTATGCAAAATATTTTTTTCCTAATCATTCAACTACTCCATAAGGTGAGATCCAGTAGCTCGTGGTTATGAGAAAATCAAGTATATACAAAAAGAAAATAATGCTTATAAGACGATGTGTAAACAATATTCAAAGACTTATTAAATAACTACAAACGTAATACAACAAAAAGATTAAAATAATTTAATATTCAAATTAACTACAAACGTAATACAATGTCAACAATTTTAGAGAATTATTGTTATTAGTTATTTTTAATTGAAGTAAATTCAAGATTTAGGAGAATTTCATAAGTATTCATTCGTTAGTTAGTAAACATCTTTTTAAATATTTCTAAATAATAGGACAGACGACTCTCACACTGACATCAACTTACCTGGATATTTGACGTTCCATACTACTACCAAACTTAACCAAAATGACGGGATAGTTATCTTCGTTACAGAATCGCTAGATCCTTTTATCTCTGAGAAAAAACCCAACGGAAGCAAATTGCATCAAAATTGCACTAGGATCTAATCTATCTGTTTTTGTGATTTATAGACCTCCATGCTATAAAAATCTCACACCTTTCTTAACTTTCCTTCAAAAATTTCTGGATGATAATTTGAACACACAACAACTCATTTTAGTCGGCGATTTGAACATAAACATTCTCAATTGCAATCCGAAAACCAATGAATATCTTAGTCTCTTAAGTCATTATGGCCTCAAGTCAACTATAAATTCTGTCACAAGAACTTCCCTTGAGTCCAATTCATGCATGGTTATCATATTTTTGCTAAAACCAAAAAAACAACCATTTCATCCATTATTTATACTACGGTCACCGATCACTACACTACATCAATCGGCATTCGATATAACATTGAAAAAAAAAAACAAAAATGCCTATAAACACCACCACGTCATCGACTTCAAATCACTTAGGATAGAAATAAGTCATGAATCCTACACAACACTAAAAAAAAGACCCGAACAAAGCTCTTAATGCTTTCTTACTAACTCTATAAATAATATTACCAAACACACCACATGAAAAAGACAAGAAGCAGCGATCGGACCAGCTCTACAACGGCTACAGAGACGGCTCGTTCTAATCCCCCCACGCCACTGAAGGATGAAATCTTCCGCCTCCACGGATTGGGATCTCCTGCCCTTTCAGTCTTGCGTATCTTACTCTGTCTGATACACTAACAAACAAAATCCTTAGCAATAACCACACTACAGTACAACTATCATCCAATCACAGCCCTACTCAACAACCAATTCACTCGTTTAATATATATAAACTTAATAAAAAAGAAATTTCTGAACTTATTTTATCTCTCAAACCACATTGCGCTCCGGGCTCTGAACTAAAAATTTTCATTATAACGCCAATCCATAAATCTCTAGATAGATTCTAGATCTTGCTAAGGCGTTTGATACTATCTCTCATGACATTCTGTACGAGAAACTAAAAAAAAATGATGTCAACCAACCGCCCCTCGACTGGTTCATTAGCTATACTAAAAACCGAAAACAAATAGTAGAACTGAATAAATGCTACAGTGATCCGGAAGAAATCAAGTATGGTGTCCCTCAAGGTAGCGTCTTTGGTCTCCTTCTATTTTTCATCTACATAAACGAACTTACTGATATTAAAATGGCATCTATCGACTATAAGATAATCAGTTACGCAGATAATACGGTAATTTTAGTCAAAGGTCCAAGTTGGGAAAAGGCCTTCGAAAATTCGGAAATCGGTATGTCAGAAATAAAAAATTGGCTCGACAAAAACTTACTTATCTTAAACATCTCCAAAACAAAAACCTTTCCGCCTTTATACCTACACCCATATACTCCCTCAAAATCCTCAAACCACCTCTTCGAAAAAATAGAACATACTGACAATATCAAGTATCTAGGCTTAACAGTGGACCATAAATTAAGCTGGGAACTTCACATTAACTTCCTCATAAAGAAAATCCGTAAACTATCATTTATTTTTAAAACGATAAGAAAAATTATGTCAAAAAAACAAATAAAAAATGTTTACTTCGCGCTATGTCAAAGCCTTTTAACGTACGGTTTATCAGCCTGGGGGGGAGCCGCTGACAAGTTTTTTAAGCCCCTCAACACAACTCATAGAACATTAATTAGGATTATGTTCAAAAAACCATATATGCATCCAACGGAAAATTTCCTTATTACAAATAATATACTTGATATTAAGAAAACTATTCATTAAAAAAATTATTCAAATAAACTGCATAAAATCCTCACCATGCCACGTAACTCACCCACATAAAACAAGGGCAAAATCACAGAATCAACTTCAAGTGCCAAAAATTAATTCAACCTTTGCCAAAAAGCACAAATCCTTCCTAGCACCTCTCATTTTCAACCCCTTTCTAAAAGAAACAACTTATTTCAACACTCATAAACACCCAAAAAGCTTACTTAAACATTTCAACACGTGGTTACTACACAAAAAAGAGCATGCACCAGCAAGTTACTAGCAATCCCTTCTTAGTCTAATTCTCATTCTTTATTTACATACATGTGTAATTTACATTTATAGAGATTTACTCTTTCTTATTAAAACTGCTTATGTTTTACGCACGCCTTGTTTATCAATACCTAATACTGTTGATTAAACTATTTTTTTGATATGTTATTATTATGAGGTTTAAACGCTACCATTTATGTAAATTTAAAGTTCCTACGAAATTCCTGTTTTTATGAAACTATATATGTATGTAACTTTATATGGAATGCTCCATGTATATATTGATATAAATATTTGTTTATATGTATGTGTATGTGTAAGCATATATTTGTACCCGCCTCAGAACAGAAATCTTCTAGTGAGGCGGGTTACTTTCATGTTTGTAATTTTGATTATTTTATTGCAATAAACGCCCGGGTTGCCGGCAATTAAATTTATTTAAAAATTTAATAATGCAGTATGTTAAAGACGGTGAATGATTGTAAATGAAGCAAGAATGATTCAGTTTCTCTACTCTCTGCCCATCCTAGACACTAAAAAAATACAATAATAACATCCTATATAAAATTATTGGTTAAAATTTAAACCCTTCGCAATGCGACAATACAATTTTATTCACGCAGATTCGTACGTTTTATCATTATCTTCACATAAAAGCTCGAGGTAAAGCTCAAAATTTAGCAGCTTAATTTTATTTCTAATCTCGGGATTAAAATAATCTCAGAGCCATGTTGGAACGGTGACTACCATAAATGCTACAACATCCAATACAGAGCTAAGATTCCAATCTCTCATTTCGCCAAGAATGTAGGGAAGAATTAAAGAGGGAGGACGAATAAAAGGAAACGAAATGTATTCAATTTTAGGAGAAAATTATTCATCGGATAAAAGAGATTACGTAAAGCTTCGATAAAAGATTTGTTTTCTCTGCTGATACGGGAATAGTTGAGATTATAAAGATTAGTATAATTTTGCTTAGTAAGTTAAAATTTAATTGGTTTAGTTTGAATGTAATTGCAATGATTCCTTTGGAGACTATTACATTGTCTTTTTTCTGAGCGAAAAAATACTTTTCAGGCCCAAGTAAATATACTACGCACGTTAAATTTATACCAAGGATTTCATTTCAGGTCAGTAAGCTTTATTTAAAATTTTAAGCAATTCTTCATTTTGCAATTTATTCTTTTGTTAATATGATAAAACATTATTATTTTCGACTTTTTTATGTTAATCTCACACAGTAGGCCTTGAGGAAAATAATCTCCCTCCAGCCCCTATGTCATCTTTGGGGGTGTTGTTTGAGGTTTTTTAAGGAAAGAAAGGAGAGGAATTTTTGGGAAGGAAAAAAATGTTAGGTATGGGTAGGAATCTACGGATCAGCGTATTCAGGAGAGATGGACTTTTGATTTATTCTTCGTACCGCAGCGCAAGGCGATATGTCAAGAGATATCAGTTAAAGCGGTCAAAGGGTCTTCCCAAATCAACCATTCCCGATCCGGCAAGCCACGTAGCTGGAAAGCAAGCGCATCCTAAACACGCCTCACTTGATGAACCCGGGCAAGCCCTGCTAAGTCACCAAACGTAGCGAATCACTTGGGGTGACCTATGGCAGAGGTGTTGGTTATCCAATAAATGGTTGCTCTGGCGGCGGTACACAAACCCACCTCCTAAATTGTAAATAATCAAAGTTACCCTTCAAATATTAAATAAAAATGAAAAATTTTAATTTTAAATACGCGTTAATAATAGATTTTAATTAAATAGCTGTAAGCTAGTTTGTTCGTATTCTATAAACAAAACTAACATTTTGAGATGTCGTGTAAGAATACTACCATTAAATTTAAAAAAAAAATACATTAGCTCCACACAGGAGGCCCTATGGGGGAAAATAATAGCCCATGTCATCTGTGGGGGTGCTGTGTAGTGGATCTTTTCAAGGAAAAAAATGAGAGGAAATTCTGGGAAGGAAACAGGTATGAGGGTAGGTATTAATTTGGGGGTTAGTGTGTTCAGGAGTAACGGGTGTATAAATAAATGGTTGCTGGGGCAGCGGTATCCATACCTGCCTTCCAAATTGAAAATTTTAATATTTCTAATGTAGAGCACACATTAATATATTAGGGTGAAACACACTTGAGATGAAATGTTACTCATTAATTTGTTCTCTGTAAACTAATTATATTTATTTTCTTGGCAAAACAAAGAACATTCGACCTGATTATCACCCTCATAAACCACATTCCCTATCTGAAATGTTTTCCACCCTCAAAGATAGATCTCGTAATGTTTGAAAAGAGTATTAGCACGTTGCTTTATAATCCAAAGGAGCTTGCTTTCCCTCAATACAGAGGACTATCCCATCAGAACAAGGAGCATTCAACCTTATTGTCACTCTTATAAACCACATTTCTCAATCTGACATTTTTTCCATCCTCAAAGATGGATTCCGCAATGTTTGAATTTTCCTCCCCTCCATTCAACACCTCATCTCCTCTTACTCTGAACTCGACTCTAATCATCCATGTAATTTAGAAATTTTCCAATTTAAATAAAATTAATTTAAAATTCCACTTCCATTTCTCCGTAATTTAAAATGATTCTAACTAGATTCCCTTTTTTGAACAATTGAGAAACATATGAAAAACAAATTGGTTAAACCTTCACACCTAAACCCAAGTAATATAAAAAAATAAGATACCTTTTCTCTGGCTGAACAATTGAAAAACATTCTGGTTTAAAATTGAATATCATATTTTATTTTCTTTTTCTTTCAAAGGTATTGTAAATTTGCAATGCTACTTCCTGACAATCTATATCTTGTATCACATTATTTCCTAAGGAATCGGCGATTATTATTAATGACAAACCCCTGGCCTACTATATTCCTAAGCGAAGTGCTGACTGATAAGACGTTAATGTATTCTATTGTATAAATTGTTGCTGCGTCCAATATTGACGAGAAATGGTTATTATTAAAGACATTGTTAGTTCAAATATTGTGGGTATATTGTATTGAGTAAGTATTAGATATTGATTTTCGGATCCTCTTGTTTAAGTTTATGTATCTAATTTAAACTGCTCTTAAATTAATTATGATTTTAATTTAATAATCAAACTGTTTTGACTGTGAAACAGCTGTTACGAGTAGTAATAAGAATTTGCATATAAATAAGTTGTAATGTTCCTACTGTACTAATCTGTAGTGATCTGCTGCACTAACTTGTTGAGGGCTGGATCCTCTTTTTATATTTTTGGTATTCTCCTGGTAGAGAACAGTAGATGATCTCGATTGTAAATTGATGGTATGTATACTTGATTGTAGTAAATGTTACTTAGAAGGACGGTTAAAAGACATGAAACAAAAGAAGACCTACCTCGTCGATATAATTGATTATATGCTAGTCGATTTAATCATGCTGTCTCTTTCATCCACGAATGTCATTCATTTATCTAGACATACGTTCATTAAGTAAAGTGTCTGATGGTTCACACAGGTGAACGTTCATTTTTATTTCATTTTGCGTTCACATGGCACATACAGAATTATATAGAAATAAACATTCATCCGTCCTTTCCCGCTATGATGCCGTCAAACGAAGTCGTGCACCTTGAAATTCGTTTGATTTGTGACCATTTGATCGAATACTTTACAAACAAGAAGCAAAGAAAACATCGACGATGGTGGGTGCGACCGTGAATTTTAAAGAAAACTGTGATGGGATCTTCAAATAAATTACTGAGATAATTAGCGGAAAAAAATCCTGAATCATACTTTAACCCTTCAGGCTTTTAAATATTTTTACCAACAAGTCCCAACGACATTGTGAATTTTCTTGGAATTTCGGAATACTTCCGAGGTATCGAAAATGTGCTACATATTACTTATTTTAGAAGTTGTCGTTAAAAAAAATACTATTTTAGAAACTAAATTATATAATAAATATATATAAAGAACACAATTTTAAACTTTTTTTCCACTTGTTTTTATTTGACCGTGACCGGTTTCAGCCTGTTAGGGCCATCTTCAGACTGGTACAATTTTTGTCTTAAAATAGGGTTTTTATACATAGGCAAATTATATTGAGGGGAGGGGTTAACATAATAGGTTTTTATAATAGGTTAACATAATATTTTTTATAATGTATTGACGCCCCGGTCAGATCTGTCCTCAGTGGCTATAATAGAATATGATGTTTGTGGCTAGTAATGTCCTTCCGAGGACTGAAGGGTTAATCATCTTCGAATGGATAAAAGTTAATTTGATGAACGACTCTCCGTCAATAAAGAAAGAAGATAGGTTGCGTTGTCGAATTCACTTCACACAGAGGCAATTTAAAAGAACAACACTAGATTTCAACTTTATAATGGACACAACTATTTAAGTCGAAGGGTTTAAGAAAATATACACACAATTGGTTTTTAGGTTATTATTTTGGGTTATTTTAATAATTTCTTTACCTTCAAATTTATGTTTGATTTGAAAAAAAAAAAGACTTTTGCATATTTTACCATTTCACCCGACATAAATCGTTTCTTGTGGTGACCGGAAATCTCATCAAAATGACAATTCAACACACCTATAAAAAGTGTTTTAAAGTTATTAAAAGAACTGAAACAAAAACTATTTTGTTTCATCACTTTTCAAAACTTATAACACTTTTCATAGGTGTGTTTAATTGTTATTTTGACGAGTTATCGTTCCACGAGTTATCGTGGAACCGTTTCTTGTTTTAAGTAATTAAGTTGAAACCGAGAGCTATGTATAATTTTTTGCGTGATCAGCTTGATGTGGAATTCGACAAGTTTATCGAAGATACTTTGATAAGAGAGGGCATACCTGCACGAATAAAACTGCAAATCGTACTGAAAAAAATGAACGAGTGTTCATTCAGTGTTCAGACGTGTCATTTGTCTTTGATTCCGAGCGCGAGTGAAAGATGCCGTATGCCGAAATCCGTAATCGACGGATCGGTTCACCAATGAATTCATTCGGCACTTTTGTTTCATTTTGTGTTCAGACGTTTCATTTTGAGTGAAAGATGCAACATAAAAGACATATATGAACGAAAAGTGAACCATCCCTTAGCCAGCCTTACATAAGCCTTTTTTTTACAAAGTAAACCATAACAAAATTGAAAATATTATAAAAAAACTAATTGCGTACAAAGTGATTAATACTAACTAAAATCTCTCTTCTAAGTTTCACGTATCTCATCATATTCTGAAAAAAAGTGTTCATTTTATATTACTGCGTTATCTCTAAGTTTAAATCTCTCATCATATTCGCAAAAATCTAGGTTTTATATTACTGCTTTATCTCTAAGTTTACGTCTCTCATCATATTCGCAAAAATCTAGGTTTAATATTTCTGCGTTATCTCTAAGTTTACGTCTCTCATCATATTCGCAAAAATCTAGGTTTTATATTACTGCGTTATCTTTAAGTTTACGTCTCTCATCATATTCGCAAAAAATCTAGATTTTATATTACTGCGTTATCTTACAGTTTACCTCTCTCATCATATTCGAAAAAAAGCCTAGATTTTATATTACTGCGTTATCTCTAAGTTTACGGGTTTTACACATTCTACAGTACCAACTCGAGTTTTTTAGCGTTCCCTTCTTTCAAAGAAAATCCCTAGTTTTAACCGGCACTCGGCGGTAGCTTTTTATGACTGTTATTTCAGTAGTTAACCGCTTTACACGCTATAGTTAATAGTTTGCACGCGTGTTTGCGAATATCGTTTGCACAAAGTACCCTGTTAAATAGACACAGTTAAAATTAATAATCTTAGTTACAGCAGTTACTAAATAACTTGGAGTTTGTTGGTATAATGTATTACGAATTATGGATGGAGATGGTCTGAACGAGTCGAGTTCGAACGCGAAATTTTGCGTAGTATAATTTGCGGGAGATTCCCTAGTAATAAAACTCGCAAATAACGTCGTTAATTTTAGCCGAAACATTGAATTTATTTACAAATGCAGTGGCGCATTTAGATTATGTTTCCAACTGCTTTATTTAGGATTCCAGGATTCATATCTACTGGCATATTCTTTACTAGGATTAATGTAGCAAAAATATATGTATTTCGAACAAACTTTAATAACTTTGAAGAAAATTATTAACTTAATGATAATACTACCTATACTTTAAGTTGTACTTTTTTAAAATACGGTCAAAGCCATTTGAAGCAACGTTTCAATTCATAATGATTGTGCTACACCAAGTATATGCTACTGAGAGTATTTTCCACTCTGGAACGTACCCCGAAAAATGCTTTATATTATTTTAAACGAGTAAATTGGAACACAAATTAATCAAATAATATTTATTTTTTTTATTTATTTATTTTTATTAATTTTTTTTTCGAAGGAAGCTAATAACACTGTGGTGTGACATTATATATTAATTGAAAAAAATACACTCTGTAATACACCACTTTTTATTTGAATTAATAATGACAGCCAAGCAGGTTTCGCTTATCTCAAGCTTCGTCAGGGCTTATTATATTAAGTAAAGATAATTACATACAGAGACACATATATACATAAGAAAATAAAACATGGAATAAAATAGATACAAATAGGAAAAAAGGAACATTATTGGTGAGAAAAAGAGATAGAAATAGAATAGAGAGAAACAAGAATATTAGAAAAGATAAAATAGAGGGTGACAAAATATTATAAGAAGAGTAGGTAGGGGGTGAGAGTAAGCAGTTTCAGCAGAGGTTAGCGGAATAAATTGAAAATGGGACTATTGGTTAAATTTTTTTGATTATCAATTATGTTTGAATTATTATTAACGGTTTTTTTTTAATTTAGAGGGCTTCTAAATTATTTAACTTTTCCGATTCCATTTTTATGTAATATTTTAGCTCCAGAATTTTTATCAAATGAATGAAAGTTTCTAATAAATGATTGATTTGCAAACCCAAATCATGTAAGCATCTTCACATTTCTTACATGATCATACGTGGTTTTACCACTCGTATAAATTTATCATAACAATACAAGTGAAGTGCTGTTCAGGCGCATAATATTTTTTCTTGGCAAAGATACATGATTTAAAGAGTTTTACCGAAAGTTTTAGTATATTTTTTCTTCCTTGAAGTATTAAAGTGTGATGGTTTGCATCACGAATTGTTTCTTTAACATTAATTATCGCGTAATAAACTAAAACGCAAAGTGCCGTAAGTAAAGTTGGTGACGTTGTTGTTCGTTAACGGTGTAGTTACCCGTCCTCACCGTCGCGTCGCCGCAGTGCGTGGTACACAGTGTCAGAACTACTATTTTAGTACTTCTTACTAGCGTAGAGGAATCAAGGTTGTCCAAATAGCCACATTTGCAAGAAAATTTGAATAATTTATGCTTTTTGATAACCATTTCCAAAATGGATGCTCAAGCATATGTTTCTCTGACAAAGGACACAGTTAACTTATTGACCAACATGATCATGGATCCAAATAAAAAAAATCACTATCGCTAAAATAACTCCCAAAACCAATGATACATTAGGAATTATTGGAAAAATAGCTGGTAAAACGGTTAATCTTGAGGGCTAATTTACAGTTCATAAATACGCAACGCCAAATGTACGCACCCCATCTGTTTTACATACTCAAAATGTCTGCAAAATCTTCTGTATCTGAATTCCTGAGATTAAATCTGTATCGCGGACAGAATCAATACGTAGCGACATAGCATCTATCAAAAACATTATCTCAGATATCCACATGTCGAGAATAAACCTTGACCTAAAAATATATAGATTGGGTAGAAGAAACGGTGACAAACTATGATGAATAAAAGTTAAGTTTCCGAAATGCCAAAAATATTACTAAGCAAATAACATTCACTGAAAAACAATATCCGTATAGACCAGGATCTATCATTTTTAACGTAAACAATTAATGAACAGTAGAACTGAATTAGAAAAAAGAAAAACTCAATCCATCAATCGTAAAAACGCACGAAACGTAGGAGAGGTTACGGATTATCGTGGACCCCGCGGGATTACATCAGCGCCCTGGCCCCGGATATATTGCGCTCCTCGTGCGACTAGACCCTGCGACACCTTCGCCGGTCTGCGCCTCAGCCCCGTGGCATCGTCGCCGGCCTGCGTCTCTCGCGCATCTGGCGACCAGGTCAATCATACCTTCAACTATCCTGTTTCATACTGAAGTACCTGAAAGACTCCACGTCTTTGCCAGTGCTGAACACATCTACAAGTTCAGTGTCCACCAACGCGGTGTCGAGCCACCGACTTTATCGTCTCGTATCGTATCGTCCAATATGATATATGTAGCTTATGTTAAGATGCCAAAAAAAAGCACCGGCATTAATACACAGAAGTATAATGCATAATTATAAAAAATGATATAATGTGATGTTTAAATAAATTTTATAATAAAAAATAATTTAAAGACAGTTTTTCATGAACGGACCAATACCTACACACTTTCATTCATCGATAGACTTCATAAATGTTTAGTTTTTCGGTTTCCTTTGAATCTCAACTGTAATTTATTAAAAGAGCAAGCTAATTAGGGTAGACCGAGGCTATTCGGATCAGGTGAGTTATTCGGATCAAGCTAAGCAATATGGATATATCTCGGCTATTGTAACCAAATGACAATAAAAAAATTTAGACATAGCTTCCCCATCTACCGGATGCCATAATCGTAAAATTACCGACATTACAGATTGCGTGGGTTGACTGCTAAAAATCGATATGTTTGAAGATCGTACAAGTTACGTCTCAAATAAATGCCTGATGTAATATTGTTCTATGCGTTCTTAGTGTTTTTTCTGAAAAGGTAAGCTATTTAGTCATGTTCATATGTGATATATTTATCAATCAAATGCACAGTAAGCAGATTTAAAGCGCAATAAATTGCATTTTGTATGTTTTTACTTCATTTTGAGTAAATATCATATTGATAAATGTGAGGTTAAACGGACCGACGCGACGGTGGGGGGGCTATTTGGATCATATTTTAGTGCTTTTAAAATTCGACGACTTTATCGTCTCGTCCACTCCCCGCCGTTATCGCCGCTTACACCTGGTGTCGTCTTCATCGGTCCAGAGTCATTCAAATAAATGCTGTGACATCACAACCACCATCTTTCGTTGTCTCCAAATCCCCAAAAATACAATAAAAAATGCAAATGCATACCTCAACTTGGGATGCCGTAATCCCACTTAATCAGCATTTTGAACTATTGCGTGCTATTCACATTTATTAATGTATGTTTTTATCTAACAAAAAATCAGGTAATTTTGCTTTTAATTTTGTCTTTTTTCAGTCACCTAATTAGAGCAACAATTTAATGAAATTTGTCCCTGCATATTATTTATTGAAGTACATTAAACGTGTCCCATTGCTGTTTGAACTTAAACATCACTGTCAACTAATATTTTTCGTAGTGCTTCTGTAATAAAATTAGAGAATACATCGTTGGATGGTTTTAGAGTTTTTTTACAACTTAAGTAATCTCGTAAAAAATCATACACACGGTTCATAACAAATTTTATCACCGAAATAACTCCCTGAAGTATCTTGTTTAAAAGCTAAGGGGCTGTTAAATTTTTAATTGGAATCTAAAATTTGGAACTAAATTTTGAGATAAAATATAATTGCGTAATGGAGAAACAAAATATAAAAACGTTAAATTTCTAGTACATACTGCCCACCGTCTCCCGTGTTTTAAACCACTTTGTTGCCGTTTTTTAATTGAACAATGTTGAAAAATATGGCACAATCACGGTAGCGCCATACAATTTAGTGAAAAATTCACAATACTTTATGAACAATTCAAATTTAATGAAATAAAAAAATAACAATTTAATGAACAATTCAAACAACATAATGAACCATTCAAGCAATTAAATGAACAATTCAACACACTTATTGAATCATGCAAGCAATTTAATGAAAGATCCAAACAATTTGAGAACAACAAAAAAACTGCTTATATTTTAATTTCAAATCTGTATGAGTATCGATGTTGAGCTTAATTCGTATGGCACCATTTATTATTTTCTAAATTTAATCCTTAATTTTTTTATTTGGTTTTATATTAACATAATTTTACCAACCCCCACCTTATTTTCATTTGCGTGATGTATTGATTAAATATTATTATTGTTAAGTTTAGTTAAAGGATGAAAATATATACTTGAAAACTGGGCAACGGGCTCAAAAAGGTGGAAAACCTCTGCTCCGAAAGGTTCCAAAGTAATTCAAATTTTACTTTGGAAAAACTTACTTTCTTTCATAAAATATATATTTACTATAATTAAAAAAATTGAATGTCTCATAATATAATGTCAACTTGAATCCTGAATGCGCTTACCCCACAAGGTCAGAAGTAATTTCATCTTGTAAAGTACTAATTTACATTATTCTCGAATAATAGGTCGGAATTCTTTCTAAAAATAAAAAAAAATGCAAATTGCTGGTCGCGGAAGTAATTTAAATGTTCACTGCAATGTAATACAATTCACTAGGTGAACCCCTCTATTTGGCTCCAAGGTTTTAAATTCTTTAAAATGTACTTGAAAAGATAGTGTATATGAAAATATTATTAGTACGGCAATGGTGAAAGTTTACAATTCAGAATCGAAACATAGCTCGAGATGACTTTATCTGAATAGCCAGGTGCTTCCCATCCTACCTCTTCCCCATCTCGTTCTCTTTCCCATTTCTTCCAGCTTTACAACATTCCCCGAACTGTGGAAGGCACTGACTAATCCAGTACCTTTAAGCAGATGAAAAAAACTATTTTTCTTCAACTATCTCTTATCAAAGATTGTCTGTCATCACGTCAGTGCAATAGGAACAATATTTAAATTTGCTTTTCACTTATATCAAAGCCTGTAATCAGAGCTCTTGTTTATAATCGCTTCCAACAGAAATATTTTCTCTTTCCTTATTATCATTCTCTATCCTCTCTTATCAGAGGTAGACTTTCATAAGTACAATCGTTAAGTAAATCTTAATCTACAGAAGCAACAATCGGATTTATAAAACGTATTTTTATCATTGAATACAAATAAAACACTTTGTTTTGAAATCACAACTACTGGCATTAGGGCACCTAGCTCTCTCATTAAAAATTTAGGCGTATTAGATCTATCAAAAAATTTATATATAAAGATGCAAAAGTCGGTCATTTTGAATACATGTAGGATAACGAAAGATTTTTTAAATATTTATGTTGAGGGATCAGTAGGATTTATAGGCCCTGTTAGAAGTTCTACCGAGCCGAACCCTCTGATATGAAAATATCTGGAGTCGGTGAATTTTTTTTCCCATTTGATCTCTGGTGAGTTGACGTGTTGTTGTTCTTGTATTGTTTTGTATTTATTTTACTTATATAATGCACTTGCATAGTGTTGATTGACTAGCTGATCATTTGTGGAAAAGTGAGTGGAAGGGTTTAGTTTTTCCTATGGGGAAGATTTAACCCGGACAACAAAATCGGAAGCATTAAAAAAAAAAAAATAGAAAATTATTTTAAAAAAAAATTATAAAAACCAGATAATTTAAAATAAGTGTTATCGGATATCAAAATGACATGTATGTTTTACTCCAAATTTACTAAAGAAACGCAGATTCGGGAACATGATGTTACAGCCTTTGCAATTATTCAATAGTAATAGGAAAATAAAAATCTTTTGTAGTCGAGAAGCCGATCTGTGTATTGTATTTCTATACAATGTAAAAAGCTTTAAAAGCGTGACATTTTTCCCGTCGCAGCGGCACCAAGTTCTTGAAGCATGAATGACGGCTTGCCTAATAAACTGTGAGTCGGTCGTAACACCAGCCCGAACCGAAGCAGATTAAGCAGATTATTCGATATTTCGAATAATTTAAAATCTGAATTTGACCGCCCACCCTCAGACAATTTCAACCGAATAGCAATCAGCGCCATGAGAGATAGGGTAGACGTAATTAATTCACTAATGGTAAGGGTTGAACTGTCATCAAGTGGAAGGGCATTTTGCAGGGATATCAGTGGTTCCAGTTCGAATAATAAAACATTTTAAATTAGAAGCACGCAGTAATAATAATGATTTATTGTCTTCTTTTCTTAGTAACATGTAGAGATAATGATATCCTCACTTGGATCTCCCGTGCTGAGGATTTCATTTACATATTATAATTTAATTATAAGAAATTAATATTGCAACAAAGTAACATATGAATTTAATTATAAAAATATATCATGTAGTATATATATATATATATATTTTTTATAATTTTAAAATAAGTAAGATAGTGTTTTTTTGTATTGTTCAGTTAAGTAGATTCGGTTTTAGTCTGTGTTTGATATCAGTATATTTTCTATTTCAGATCTCCCTATATTAAGTATCCAGCTTTTTATTTGAGATTTAAATGTTATAATATTGAGATTTTTGAGTGAGAGTGGTATTTTATTGTAGAGTTTAATACTATGATATAAGAAGCTTTTTTGCCCAAAAGTCGTATTAGTAGTTATTTATTGGATACGTTTTTGACCATAAGATCTAGTGTTTCTATTGTACGTGTTTGTTGTTATTTCGTTCGTTTTGTACTTATGAATGTAAATTATGTTAAGATTGGTGAAGATTTCGTCAGTGATAGTTCTTACAGGAACTTTCAGTATAATTTTCATTATGGCTTTTTGATTTTTAATTAACGGATTTAGTATATTTTTATTAGCACTGCCCCATTCGATAGTACCGTATTCTAACAGTGATTGGCAGAGAACCATGTAAATTTTGATTAAGTCTTTTTTAATGAGCAAATTCCTTATAGGATTAAAAATAACTTAGTTTTTTTAATTTTATTATCTAAATAGCTAATGTGTTTGGTCCATTTTAAATTTCCATCAATTTTTAGACCCAGATACGTTATATGGTCAACGTTTTCTAATGAGTCACAATTACAATGCTCATTTAAGTGATGCGGGCTCTGAATGTTCAAGTTAAGGTTTTCTTCAGAGTTTTTTGTATTTTTTATTTTGAATGTGATGAATTTGGTTTTATTAGCATTTAGTGTAAGTGAATGGTAGTCTAGCCTTTTTTTAATCATGTTTAGTGTGTCTTCTGCTTTTTAAAATGTTTCTGTCCAATTATTCCCATTTATAAGGAGAACAGTATCATCCGCATCATTATCATATTATATACTTGTTTGTTACTTACGAGAGATTGAAAGGCTGATAGAGATATTAAAACAATGGTAAATGCTGAAAACTCTATCAGTGGAGACTGGACATGGTTGATGCTAAAAAAAAATCTGAAAAGAAGCGAAGCTACCAGTCCACAATGGAGTGCTGGTACCTACCCTGATGTATGGCACTGAGGCTTAGAATTGGCAGAGGAAGGACCAAAGCAGACTAAGTGCTGTAGATATGATATCCTTGAGGCGTATGTGATGTTAACCATGTTAGAAATGTTGTTATTTGCAAAGAATGCAAGGCTGATGTAAGTGTAATTTTACGAAAAGGACACTAAGAAGTTTGAGGTATGTAGAGCGAATGAACGAAAGAAGGTGTATAAGGAGAATATATGAATCTAATATTAATTGTTGAAGAATCCTGGGACGCCCGAGGAAGACATGAAATGATCAACTAAAACGGCCATGTTAAGAGTCAGAATAACAGAAGAGTATTTATGAGACGATATATGCATATTAATAAGACAAGGAATGTGTGCCAAGACCGAGATGTTTGGCAGTCCGTTCTATCTGCCTACCCTGCAGCGAAACGGCATTATGGTTAGTTATAATTAGTCCTATTTATACAGGTCAAGATGGTGTCAATATTTATAGTTGAAACCTTTGGTTTGATTTCAGTTTTTCGTTTATCATTTTGACTTATATGTGTAGGTAATGTTAAATATTGGTACGAACTACTTGACTATCCTAAAACGGGAATCTTTCCTAGTTGGACAGTCAAAAGCATATAATGTAATCAATATTATGAGAAAAAAAAGACTCTCATAAAGAGGGTTCGCTCAATTTGTACAATTTACTTAATTCCAACGAATGTGTAATGAAAATACATATTTATTTTTGGAGTGATTTCTACGGATGTAAGTTATTTATATTTAAGATTAATTTAAAACAAACGTTTTTTAAACATAAAATTAGCGGCAAGCAACAGATTTTCTTTTCTAGACGATGAATTAGTAACTTGCCGAGGAATTCATCCAGAAATACGTTCATCAGAAATAATAATTTTCTAGATTTTCTAGTGCAAATCCAACCGTAGTTCCATCTATTTTTTTCATGACTTCATCACTTATGTCGTAAGATTTTCAATTTATTTTCTTAATTTTGTTTCTTAACTGTGTCGTCTTAAAGTATTTTGTGCGATTAAAGTGGGAAAACAGAACGCAACGTAACTCCAGAGGATGTGCGAGGAGAAGTTTCTATTTCACTCTTTGCTTCGTTTGCAGTCATGAATCGCCTTATACAAAACATTATAGTATAGCACATAACTGCTGTTTTGTACAAATTGCAAGGGAACCCTACTGTTGAATTTGGCAGCCATATCTGTTCTGGAGCCCCAAAATACTCGAGTACACCCCTTGACTCTGTGCGGAAACGGGCAGTCCGTTTTGATAGATTCCTCTACCTGAACAAATAGATTACAATCTTTAGAGCACAGGCGTCAGGTGGAAATGCTGTCCTAGATCTACCGGTATTACTTCGGAGGAACTAGCATTATTACTTCGGGAAAGGCGCGCCCAAATAAATGGTTGACAAAGAGAACGGGTCATTTCTACGACTCGAGTTCAACACGCACCCGGGGACTTTTTGAGAGCAGTTTGAATATATAGTTTTGTGTGTACCTTTGTATCTGATCGTATTTGATTAATTTGTGAAATTTGTACCATTATCAGAATCCTAGCCGCTTGGTTGAACATCATTGTGTATTATGTAATGACTTATGTAATTGAATACACGAAATACATAGCTTTTTTTCGCAGTAAAATGAATTGTCCAAAAACGACAGCGGTTTCAGAAAGCTAGTCCAACTGATTCTGTGAATTAAGATCATAGATTTCCAAAGACATTTGCTATGAGAAAGGCACAAATTGACATTGAAGTCTTAACTTTAATGTTTTCACAATGACACAATGATCAACGTGCTAAAATTTTTGCTTGAATTTGAGTAAAATATATTAATATTAAAACAACATATTTTCTTTTAAAGCCAATAAAATTCTTCTAAGAATTCGTTTTTAGTCGTTTTTTCGACGGTAAAAAAACTTCCAGAAACATTTCTGCATACTTAACTCAAAAATGCAATATATATCTGTTATCGCTCAGGTGCGAACAGCTCGTCTACGGAACGATTTGCCGGCTTCTGTGCTTCCTCTGTCCTACAGCATGGGTCTCTTCAAAACCCACGTTCACTTCTTCCTCTTACGAAAAATATCCACACAGCATCCCCAAAGATGACTTCGGCCATCAAGGAAATTAATTTCCTCGTGGCTCCTGGGTGGATTTTTGTTTAAAAAATTGAATATGTATTTATATGTCGCCTGAGGAACCCATGGTACGATCTAGTTAATCAATATCATATCTAACTCTTCGACGTATAACGTGATATATGACGTATTTCTCTTTCATTTACTCTCAACAACCAAACTATCAAAACTAAAAGCTAGCGATATCGTTGAATCCGAAGTTTTAATTAATTCCTTAAATTAGAGTCTTTTATAAGTTGCTTAGTTGATAATGTATAATTTCGAGAAAACAGTCTATGTTAATTAACAATTTTAGAGAAATACAAGTTTTCAACAGTTCTTATATAGATTTGTGAAAATAGATTTTGAGGATTGCGAATTTCAAGAAAATTCGTAGGTACTTGACGACAGCTATCGACTTCTTAAAGTATATAAAATGCTTTTCAGCGAATTCCTGAAAACTGAACCAATATCCAATCTAAGTCCGTAAAGTCCTTAAAATTTATATCTATGACCTACTCTTACTTAGTCTAGAAGAACAAACCAGCTAATTTTAGCCGTTTAGGTATATCTAAAACGAAAAGTTTGAAGTATGAGATTTCAGTTTCTTTACCTCAAAAACTGAGCTGAAAGTTGAAGGAGTTTTGAAATATTGAAAATAAACAAGAAACCTCAGAATTCCAGCAATTTGTTCTTGCATATTTAAAAGTCTTCATTGCCTCGGGGTAAAAATAGAGCGCGTTTCTAACGGTAGCTTTTCAAAGGAAGCTTTTTGAGCAAATTGTTTGACGTCAGAATGTTTTATGACAGCAAATGAATTGTAACTTTTTTGTTTGTTTATTCATTTATCTTAAGATGAATTACATCATTGTGTAACATTAAAGACTATTGTTACAATGGTATAACCAGCTTAGCTTTACTATTAAAATTCATTTTTATTTTTTGTTGTCTCTCAGTACAATTCAAGACTCATAATTAGAATTTTATCAATAGTACTTAGGTTACAAATACATTGTAAGTTTTGTTGATTGTGTTGTTTTGAACCGTGCAGTGAGGCTATCAAATTTACTCAAGAATTAAAAGAAGTTCCTACGAAAAATTTTGTCAAAAAATCAAACCTTACCTAACCCTCTCACAAATAAACGAGTTTTGCATTTTACACATCATGAAGTGGAAATTCAGTTTGCCAGAATAACAAAATCTCTTTGTTCGGCTAGCTCTGACATGGTGAAATGTGTTAAATTTAACAGTCGAAGATTTTTAGGGTAATCCAATTTTTTTCAGCATGAAATTTGATATCAATTAACTGTAAAACACAAAATACCCCTATGTATGGTTTAAATAACATGTTCTTTCTTCTTATTCACAGCCCTGGGATTTTGTTGAATGATAAACATAATTTTAATATTTCTCTGAGATTCCTGATATTTTTAATTTATCTGACATTAAAAAATTGGAATTAATAAAATTAATCAAACAGATAACTGAAAGATAATCAATTCAAATGAATCAATCTTTGGCCATTGTGGGCATAACTCCAAGAGATGGCTTCATTGATCTTAGTATTTTTTTCCCCAAGAGAACCCAAGATAATTGAACCACCGAACATATAGTCTCTAGAAGTGTAAACTATACTAATTTGAATGTAAATTGTTTTCGTCATTTTATTTGAAAATTATTTGAAAATTAAACTCGTAAGCCTCAGATATGCCAATTAGATTTTGTTTTAATCTATTAGAAATTACTTTGTACCACAAGACGACAATGGAAATTTAAAAAAATGACGGTTTCAGAAAAATAAAAAGAAATTGAAAAGGTGGAATTAGACAAATATCTAGTAATTTTAATAGACGACTCTTGAACGTTGAGAGCGCATATTGAAAATACGGCAATAAAAGCGATCTAATATTCTTCCTGGAAGATATACGCAATATTGTTTACAAGAAAACAATTAAAATTGTGTACTACGCATTGTACCATTCAATTATTGGTATGGCATATTAATGGGGCGGTGCAGCAAAAACATTATATGTCCGTTAGCTTAGGCGTAAAAGGCTGTAGTAAATAAGAATAAACGGGTAAAAAAAAACCACATGTATTCATCGACAGCCTTATTTAAGGAAACAAAATAATTAGACGTTAGGCAGATGTTTATGCACTCATGCACTCATAATACTTTACGAATAACCCCAAACTTCATGGTCTTATAGATCACAGCTACGTCATGACAAAACTAAGACCAAAACAACGAGTGATAGTACCAAAAACGAACACATTGTTTGGACAACATTTTCATACATTCCTAGTTCCTAAGGTATATAATGGACCCTTCGTCAGGATAATATTATTCTTACGGTGAAACCATTGGCTTTGAAACATCTAGATAATTGTTGGTTATAAAGTAGTGAAAACAAAGTATTTCATTTAAATATATAGAGTATATATTAAAATATATATAGTAATATTATGTTTGTACGGGACCTTTAGGTCTGCACAGCAAAAAAACTGTAAAATTTAAGCACCGGTACACATTCACCTTAGACCTTGGTAAAGATCGAATCAAGCACTTGAGGTATTTCATTTGAATCATCGCCAAATTATTTAAACCACAACGAAAATGTGTTTTATATACGTACACATCTTGAGAAAGACGCTATATTCGATAGGTATTTGTGATTTGCATAAAATAAGATCGCCTTTATAAAGACGATTGGTTTTCTATTGCGGGGGCAACTTTTTACACCGAATACGTACGCGGGCTCGGTCGGTAACATTAGACGGCATCGGAAAAGGGGGTGCCGATCGCTGGCTGTTGATCAGGGATAACATCAGCAGAAGAAGTGGAGGGAACTGGGTTGAAATCAAAGCAGCGAGTTGGATCTCAAGTGGCGAGGAGGTTTCGGGCAGAGAAAGGAGCGGTAGGTTTTGACTGGTCCAGGGCTTGAGGTAAAAGAGAGCGGGTTCTTGGACTTGGACTTGGACTTCGCTATTATTTGTTGACAGAGTTCCTAAACAATGAGTTTACTGACTCTGGAATAATTGCAAATTAAGATTTTCTATTGAAACTTTTTATGGAATGATTTATTTATTATGGTTGGGTGAAATAAAACCTGGGAAAATAAAAGGGTTTATTATAATGAGATTTCTACCTTTCAGAGCGTACTTTTCAAGTACAATAAGGTGATAGTGTATCCTCAATACGTCTACTAAAATCCAGTTTCCCCCAAGACGGATCACTTTATCCTGATCTGTATAACATATTATATTCTAGCGAAATTCCCCCACCAATGAACCACGACATAAAAATATCTCAATTCGCAGACGATACAAACTTATAATAATAATAATATTAATAATAATAATTGGATAATTTGTAGAGCGCCGTTTTTGTGAAAAATCACCTCAAGGGCGCTGTACAATTTATTTCCTAGGATCTACATTTGTTACTTAGAAAAGATACCAAACCATACTTACCTGGCAAGTCACTTCCAACAAACACACTTATATTAAAAAGTTTATGCTTATAAAAGATAGAACTGCACGCAGAGGACACTATATCAAAAAACACTGGTCGTCGCATGATCTTAAGTCTGCTATAGTTTTTATTTTAATTTAAATGTATTTTAACTGTCTTAACAGCCTACAAATTGTTAGTTGTTATCATTTTTATTTATTTATTTATAATTATTATTTTTATTTATTTTATTTTATTTTTAGTATTTTTTACATTTTGTTAATTTAAATTGCCGTCAACTGTGAAAGTGGAGGTTTCTGAAATTATGGATACGACTGTCTGAAAAGGTGCGTTTTAAGTTTAGACCTAAATTCTGTCGAGTCTGCGATCATTCTCAAATCATGTGGCAGTCCATTCCAGGCTTTAGGTCCTGACACGGCAAAAGCACGCTCACCGAACTTAGTATCTGGTGTGCGCTTTGGTTCCTTCAACCTTCCGATAGCTGATGACGTTGCTGACCTAAGGGTTGACTGTCGGGAATTGGAATCTTCTGGAATACACAATTCTGATAAATAAGCCGGAGCCATTCCGTTAAGTGACTTAAATACCATCCAGCATACCTTGAACTGGATTCTTTCAGGACATTTGAGCCAGTGCAGATTTTTGAGATGCTCTGAAATGTGGGAGTATTTAGATACTCCGGTGATAAGCCTTGCCGCGGCGTTGAAAACGGATTGTAATTGATTTCTAGTTAAACTGTCGTGACTGTTACACGCCGCGTACAGTTTCACATCTGCAATCCCATGTTTAACCGGATTGCCAATAATTTGAAGATATTCTTCATAAATTAGCAATACCCATTTTTCTCCGTATGTTCAAATGTTGGAAGAGCGTTTGGCTATGCACCAGCGCCAAATCACTTCCATTAAAGTACCGATAGAAGAAGTTGATCATTTTCATCAGAAGAAGTAAGGAAAAATTTAGCTTAATTCTGGCACACAAAAACGCTCACAATACGCTTTTGTCAATTTATATATTCAGTGAGCAAACCGAACCAACTAACAAACACAGTCACACACGTACACACAGATAAATACACGAGCTACATTAAATTACATCCTCGTAAATACAGCTATATAGATACCTACTCGTATAAATAACACTTTCAGGTAGACATATTATTACTTCTTCTGGTCCGGGTGGCACGTCTCACCGTAAGTCTCGGTCGGTCTGCAAAGGTTGAATGGCATTTTAATTAAGTGTACGGGTATCTATTCTGTTAAAGTAAAATTGAATTAATCCATCTATATATAAATAAATTAAGAACTGATATTTTGCGGCTTTCCTGTTGTGTGCTGCCGTTTCTCTGGCAGCTCGACAACAGAATTATGTAACGCAAGGAGCTAAAATGTAGCCAAATCTAATTACCTTACGAAAATAGTACAAGTTATTAGATTATGTATCCAAATTTTGGTATTCATAATGAAAACCGATTCATAGTAAAGATAAATAGAAAATAATGATTTCCCATTAAGTTTCGCCTCAATACTAATGCTAAATAAAATTTTAGTTGAATTATGTTTAATGGTGAACGATATGAAGAGTCTTTTCAGGGATAGTAAAAAAAACGAAACTGAATCTTAAAGAGACAGAGTTAGTGGGATTGAAACAAAAAGATTATTTTTCATCCCCGAGATGGGCCATTTAGCTATTAAGGCGATGCACCAGGTCGTGTAATATTTTAAATGGAGCCGCTATCAATAGCAACCTTTACGAAGATGGAGAGGTTTAAATTCCCGCTTAACACCATCCGCCTGTTTTGATTTGTGCAAGAAAAAAAACATGGCCAGTGCCTTTTATTTTATTTTGTGGATTTTCAGGCATTAATATTAAGTTTTTCCCCTATCGTTTTATAAATAACTTATTTGCCACATTATAGAATAAAATCATAACCAAAAATGGTTTCGCAAGTAGGAGATTTTGAACTTTTAAGCAGTTTTCATAGACCTATACATTATTTTTTTCTGGGCTTATAAAAAGATTTATATAAAAAAATACTCGATTATTTCAAACTTCAAGATGTATTCTACTCGCAGTATTTAAATAAAGCATCTGAAACATTTTTAGGCGACCAAATTTTCAAACCAAAAACACATGATTTTGCATTACTACGTACGGCATCGCCTTAACATAACAGACAAATCAATGATATGAAAACACATTGTTTATTCTTATAATTTTAAATTTTAAATAAAAATATTAATATTGAATATTAAAAAATAGCCACGTTTTAAAAAGAGGAAAAAAAACCTTGTTTGCTGTTAAGAACATAAATTTAATAAATCTGATCTGAACTAATTACGTAAGTATGAAAAAACATCACTGATGAAAGAAACCATCAATCATATTATTTCTTACGACATAATTATTATGTATTCATCTTGGTTTTCGGTGAAAATGTAATATCTTTATACATCTGCATTTATTTTTGTTAAAAATAGAAGCTTTCAGCCATATTTTTTATTTATTTTCTTGAATTTTGAAAACATTTTTGTTACACGGCTCAAAGCTTACAAAACTCTTTTAAATTTGAGCCAATCAAAATACAAAAAAATGATTTTGAATTGGTCCTGATGATAGTTAGCGTGCGATAAGAGAAGACATCAGAAAAATTAGAAACGAGTGAAACCCACTTACCCTAGTGAGTAGATGCATACTGTTTAGTAAAAAAGCAGAGTTTTCAGAGTTATCAAAGAGTTTGAAAAGGACATAGCTATGTTCAGTAACTAGAGCGAAATAACTATCTTATCACTAACGACGATAATATGAACAATTCTCAATGAAAATATGAAACACATAGGCACTGAAAACAAAAAAAGTAATGCTCGAAACTGGTATATGAAGCCAGGTCAATTGGTAACGCCGCTCAATGAACGATTTGTTGGATAACCAACACCTCTTCTTTAGGTCGCCCCAAGTGGTTCGATACGTTTGGTGACTAAGAAGGTGTGCCCGGGTTCATCAAGTGAGGTGTGTTCATGGATGCGTCTGCCCACCTGCTGTGTGGCGGTACAGATCGGGAGAGACCGGTTTTGGGAGACCCTTTGACCTTTTCTGCTCTTTCTCTCTCGACCCATCGTCTTGCACCGTAGCGGAAGGGATGGATTCATACGTCCGTCACTCTTGGACACACTAACCCCTAGATTTCTACACACTCCTCATGCATTCCCTCTCAGAACTTCCTCTTCTTCTTTTTCTTAAAAGGGTCACACAACATTTCCAAAAATAACAACATTATTTTTCTCAGAGCCTGCTCTGGGGGTTAATGTAAAAAACGTCCTCTAGTCTTCTGATAAGTATATAAATGTCTGAACAATAATAATATTTGGCCAATTTATATAGCGCTATTTTCGTGAGAAATCACCTCAAGGGCGCTGTGGACAATGTTTAAATATTATTGCTGTGAGGTTTATAAGCTTCAATAAGTCACATCTTATAAAATTGAATAAGACTACTAAAGTTTTTAATGTTATCATTTAGATTCGAATAGTCGTATAAGCTTTTTTTGATTTTTTAATTGAAAGCCTTACTGGCCCAACTAGGGTATATTTTGAGAATGAATGGTGTGTGGAAGAGAAGGAGATATGGGGGAGAAAGGTTGAGAAGAACCTGGCTCCTCAGATCTGATCACCAAAAAAGGCTAAAGTTATTTGAAATCCACTACGCCCCGCTTTACAAAATTTTCCAATCAAGTATGCCTTTGTCCCACTAGCTCCAGTCATTGTATAAGATCTTAGTGTGAATAGAAATGGACAGTTTTCTACTCTTCCTTCGAATTTGAAATCGATATCTTATTTTCTTCTTTATATCCTAGTCTATCCATCAAGTCTATTGTTTTCTTTCAATTGGTATTTCGCTCCGCTAATCAAACACAAATAAATAGTTAGTTGAATGATTCGTCGGAATTTCATTCGATCGGCCACAATAACAGAATAGTGTTCGCCTTAGGGGTAGTTTTATGGATCCTTTTAATCTGCCCGTTTCTGGTTTCCAGACTAATTGGGTTCTTTCCTTATTTTTAAAGGAGGATCAATATCCTGTCATTTAGTTTGTTGGAGGATATACACGCTGGAACCTTCAAAGGGTGCTCTAACAGCCTTTGCCAACCATCCGTTGTCTGAAAAGATAAAATAATACAATCTTAATACAAAATGTCTTTAATTTCTAATCAAAACATTTCACTACCGCCCACCATATTTTTTCCTTTCCTTAAATTGTAAATTAAAGAACATTAATATTAAAACAAATACCAGGCATCAATTTAAGCATTTCAAATAACACGTGTTCCCAATGACATTATTTCCTGTGCTTGCAAAACTGTCTATAAATGTATCTAATACTCATACATAGTAGGGTGTATCGATTTTTAACTTTTTTTTTGTTTTCAAATTCCAAGTTGAAAAAAAGTTGCTACTAGGTACCACAACTTACCACAAAAATTTTTGGATTTTAAAAAAAATGTTTAGGTCTCCCGCACAAGGCCTAAAGTTTTAATTTTTTTCCTAAAGCCCTAAAGTTTAGGGCTTGTGCGGGAGACCTAAAATACATTTTTTATACATAAAAATCGTTTCTTACTTATTTTTATGCCCTAATATTACTGTTTTTTAACTTGGAATAAACACAAAAGTTACGATTTAATTTTTTTAAATTTAAAAAAAAATTGATATTTTTTGAAAAAAATTAAAACTTTAGGCCTTTTTTTAAAAATCCAAAATTTTTTGTGGTAAGTTGTGGTACCTAGTAGCAACTTTTTTTCAACTTGGAATTTGAAAACAAAAAAAAAGTTAAAAATCGATACACCGTAATATATTGTGTTCTCAAGTGACCTACTAGTTAAGTATGTTCCTATATTTGTCCTGTGAGTAATATGAATAATTATCTGATATAGAAATCTGGGGAAAAACACACATTTTATAGTAAAACGATTAACAAATAATACAGATTAAAGTTATAAAAAAAAACTTTTCAACTATAATCCGATACCCCCACGAAAAAACTATACCAAGAAATTAACTTATTGAAAATTGGAAAACTGTATGACTTTAAAACGGGACTGCAGACCTTTAACGAATGAATTCTGAATGAACTGCCAGTAAAACACGAATATGTTATTAGGATGTCGGAACATGTGTTCAGAAAATTCTAATGTTGTCGCATTTTGTCATTATATTTATCAGGAAAAGCACAGCTGCATGAACATGTGTTCTGATATACTCTGAATAGACTGATATTTTACTAGGACATGGATTGCAATCACGTTTTTAACAGGATTTTAATGAATCAGCCATGCTCATTTTTCTCCGTGTAGACATACACACGAACACAACATTTATAAAACGTCACAAGTACACCAACACTATACAAGACAAGATAATAAATTATACACTAATACACACGAACACAACATTTATAAAACGTCACAAGTACACCAACACTATACAAGACAAGATAATAAATTATACACTAATACACACGAACACAACATTTATAAAACGTCACAAGTACACCAACACTATACAAGACAAGATAATAAATTATACACTAATACACACGAACAAAACATTTATAAAACGTCACAAGTACACCAACACTCTACAAGACAAAATAATAAATTATACACTAATACGGTAGATAGATCGTGATGGTTGAGACATTTACAATTTCTTTTCCTGAAAACGGAGAATCGAATAAAATGTTTTATGAAAAACTCTTCTATCTTAAGGCGATGTACTACGTCTCGTAATATTTTAAATTGAGCCGCTATCAATAACAACCCTTACGTAGATGGCGATAAGGTTTAAATTCCCGTTCAACACCATCCGTCTGTTTTGATTTATGCAAGAAAAAAACATGGCCAAAAAGTGTCTTTTATTTTATTTTGTGGATGTTCAGGCTAAAATATTTAAATTTTTTTCGATCATTTTATAAATAACTTAATTTTCCACATTATACAATAAAATCTTAACCGAAAATGAGTTCGTAAGTAGGAGATTTTTAACTTTAAAGCAGTTTTCATATGCTTTTACATTATTTTTTTCTGGGTTTATTAAAAGACTCGAAAAAAATATTCGATTATTTCAAAGACCAAGATGTATTCTACTCGCAGTATTTAATTAAAGCATCTGAAACATTTTTAGGCGACCAAATTTTTAAACCAAAAACACATGATTTTGTATTACTACGTATGGCATCGCCTTAAGATAAACAAACAGAGTGTTGAGTGATTGATATTATGTGATGTTATGTACTATTGATAAAAAAAATATTTTTTATATGTATTAATATTATATAGTCGTAAACCACATTCCCCTATCTGACATTTTTTCCAACATCAAAGATAGATCCCGCAATGTTTGGTCGGAGTATTGGCACATTGCTAGTCAATCCAAGGGAGCCTGTTATGCCTCAATACAAAGGACTATCCCATCAAAACCGTGGTTTCAAAAATTCCCCAATTTTCCAAAAAATAAATTTCTTCACTTATTCGAATGAGGATCGGACATTGTTTCGTTCCTTCCCATCTTTTTAAAATTCACGTCCTTAACTCCCCAGATTGTACGTTCTGTTGTCTAGAAGTGGGAACTTTAGATCACAAATTTTTTGTTTGTCCCTCTCAAAACAAATATCCTCTCTTCTATCAAGCCTTATCTAAAATTGCCTCCCCTCCATTCAACATCTCATCTCTTCTAAGTCTGAACATGACTCCAATTTTCATTATAATTTTGAAATTTGTCCATTTAAATAAAATTAATATTTAAATTCACCTTTCCTTTCTCCATAATTTTAAATGATGGCCAAGAACACCCTTGAAGGGTGAAAGCCAGAAATAATATGGAAAAAATATATTTTATAGTTAGTGAGAAATGAAATATTTATATTTAAAAAACACACGTTCTTTGATCAAATGCACTATTCTTATTTTGGGGTTAATAATATTTACTACCTGAATATTTCTTTTAGTTGTGTTTTATTATTGATAGATCGTCTATGGTGAACGCAATCCGTTAGCTATAAATAGTTATAATACAGGGTTTTCCAATAAAAGCTGTTATTTTGATATTCAATCGTAAAAGATCAGTAGTTTCGTTGCTTGTGTGGCACGTAGCGCCGTTTTGTTGAAAGTAAACGTTGTTTAAATCAATACTATTCAATTCCGGAAACAAAAAATCATTAATCATCTCTCGATAGCGCAATCCATTCACCGTAACTGTTGCTCCAGCCTCATTTTCGAAAAAGTGAGGTCCAATGACTCCGCCGGACCATAAACCGCACCAAACAGTCACACATTGAGGAAAAAGAGGCTATTCAACAATAATTCTTGGGTTTCCCGAGCCCCAGATTGATATAGACAATTTTGCTTGTTGACGAAGCCACCGAGGTGGAAATGGGCCTCATCACTCAAAATGATTTGCATTTGATTCACTCAAGTGAATTTTAATAATTTCAATGCGTTGTTGAAGCGTGTATCGTTACATTTTTATTAATGGCGTAGTTTTTACTTGTCAAATGTTAAAAAATGACAGCTTTTAAAGTAACGTCTACCGAAATAGCGGGCTATTCAAAATAACACCTCTTATTGGAAAATCCTGTATATTTTCTGTATACAGTCAGTTATAAAATAGAGCATTAGAGGTGATTTTTCATTACTTGAGGTGATTTTTTCCACAAACGGCGCTTTACAAATCATCAAATAAAATTATTACCTTTAACAGTAATTTAAATTTCAAACAATAAATTTAATTGTCAGCCTGTTGAATAGTTTTCTGTTTGCAACAATAAAATTCACACTGGGGATAAAATTGTATTTTAACACATATATTAGTGATATTTTTGGTTCAAAATATCATGTTCCCACCCGGATATTTTAGCCGCCTAAATTAGGTAATTATTGAGATGTTCATTAAGTAACATATCGGCAAAATATCAGGAACATATAAGATGATGGAAAAATAATAATTTACGAGTATGTTAGCGTCGCAGACACGCGTTTCAGATTTTTGTCGATTTTCACCGTTAGTAAATTGGGACTGAAGGGAAAGTTTTAGGGGTAGATTTATTTATTTATTTCACGCCTATTAAGGCTTTAACATACATATATATAAAAAATATTTACAAAATTATGCATGAAAATAGTGCAGGAAACGACTATTAATACAATTGCAGAAAAATAAATATAAAGTCAAAATATCACTCAACTTGATCTACACAGAATGCAGGCACAACATACAAAAAATCCAAAATATTTTTTCTGTTTCAGTTGACAAAATTATTATATGTTAGTCAAATCAAATTAAATACCTTTATTAAAATATTCCACTACTCGATGAAAAAAAAACTTCAATAGGGTATGCTTATATATTGAAATTGATGTACTAAATATATCAACAACATCTGAGTATTTGTTTCCTAGCTGTTGAATCCGTCGCATAGGAGTATGATATTGGGACGTTGACATAGAATTGCTACAATAATATGGTAGGTACTGGCTTAAAACCGACCTGCTTGGAGTATGAAAAGAGATTTAATATAATAAATCAGGGGTATCAAACATTGAATTCATGATTTTATACAAACAGGTTAAATCGGAAATAATTCTGCGATCAGATAATTTTATTAAATTTAATGAACAAAGTAAGTTATCGTAATTTAGGTTTTCTCTAGGAATGCCCATTTTGAAATTTACATATCTTAAAAATTTATTTTGGATTCTTTCAATCGCATGTGAATGAACCTCATAATTTGGGGACCAAACCGTGGAATTGTATTCTACATGACTCCTTACTAGTGACATATATAATGTTTTTACAGTATTTACATTATTGAAATCACTAGATACCCTTAAAATAAATCCCAACATTTTCAAAGCTTTATTGGTTATTATTTCAATATGCTTGATAAAGTTAAGTTTCGTGTCAAACCAAATACCTAAGTCATTAATTTCCGAGACAGATACTAACGACATGTTGTTAATGGAATAATCAAAAAGTATTGGATACTTTATTCGATGAAACCTCATAATTTGACATTTGCTTATGTTAAGTTGCAAGCGGTTATCACGACACCATATAATTAATCTTGACAAGTTATTTGACAATATATGGCAATCGGTAATGTTTCTGATTGCTTTGAATAATTTCAGGTCGTCTGCAAACATTAACACTTGAACATCATTGAAAATATACAGTACATCATTAACAAATAATAAAAACAGGATTGGACCTAAGTGTGATCCCTGGGGAACACCACTCGTAGCAGTGAATTTGTATGAAAGTGTGCCATCCATTTTAACAGCCAGTAATCTGTTGGTCAAGTAACTATTAAACCACTTATATAGTGAACCACCTATGCCGAATTTATGGAGTTTATTCAGCAATAACTCATGATCGACTTTTTCGAACGCCTTGCTAAAATCGGTATAAATAGAGTCAACTTGATATTCACTAGACATGGAATCAGATATATAGTTTTGATAGGTTAACAAGTTAGTAAGGGTAGATTTTCCAGTAGAGAAACCATGTTGTTTAGGAGAAATGACGTGGTTTAGTCGGAAAATAACTTTTTTAAGAAGAATTTTTTCAAAAACTTTAGGAATTGTTGATAAAAGGCACACCGGGCTGTAATTAATCACCTCGTGTTTATCGCCTTTTTTTTAAATAGGCGTAAGAAAGCTGAATTTCCATTTAGTAGGAAAACATCCTGTTCGTAAAGACTGATTAAACAGCAAATATAAAGGATACGCCAGATTGGTAGCACAATTATTCAAAAATACAGGAGGTATTTTATCTGGTCCACCACTTTTGCTTTGATCTAGTAATTTTAGTTCAGTCAATATATCATTATATTCTATGTGGATAAAAGATAAATTAAGATTATGATCAGTAGTAAAATTTGATACTGTACTAGCAGAAACTGGTGTATCACATTCATAAACGCTTTTAAAAAAATCAGCAAAAAGGTCAGCGATACTTTGAGGGTCTTTGGCCTTTTTACCTGCATATTCCAAGTTGGCGGGTATACCAAAGTTGTTATTTTTCATTGATTTTGCATAGTTCCAAAAATACTTTACATTATGATTTATTGAAGTTTCAACATTAATAATAAAAGAATTGTAGCACATTTTTGATAAGATTTTACAATCTTTTCTAACGTTTTTAAATTCAATATAATTTGATAATGACCTGTCTTCTTTATATTTCTTATGTAAAACTTTTTTAAGGGCAGTTAATTGAACAAGTTCTTTATGGAACCACCTCGGATATTTTGATTCTTTAAAATGAATGAGTGGGATGAGATCTGTAATAATTTTATCCAGCAAGTAATAAAATGATTCAATATTTTGATTAATATCGCCTTCTTTAAGAAATGACCAATCTTCCTTGTGGAGACGATCATTTATGTCCCGATAGTTCGCATTTTTAAAGTTATACGTAGGAATTGAATTATTTTGATTGCCTTCTTTAGTACAAGAGATAAGTATTGCTAGTGGGAGATGGTGGTTGTCTATCGGAAGAATAGACTCTAATGATTCATTTATAATTACGTTGCTTTCATTTGACAAAACTAGATCAAGAACACGATTATTAATATTACGTACATGGTTATATTGGGTTAAATTAAAAAGTAAAGACATATCTAGAATTGCTCGTTTGCAGGCGGTTGCTGGTATTGAATTAAAATTACTGTCTAAAACGTTGAAATTGCAATTAGGTAAATTATAATCATCGCAAATAATTATTTGATGATTTGGATATTTTGTTTTTACTAACTCAAAATCTTCACAGTGTTTTTTATAGATTGATATGTTGGCATTAGGAGGAATATAAACAGTTCCAATAATGGTTTTCTTGAAATCACCACTTAACAATACGAACGATTGTTCCACATCAGTATTTTTGATTTTGAGTACTTTCGAAGTAATATTTTTGCGGACCGCTATCAGGACACCACCTCCTCTTGTATTGGAGCTGGTATTCTGATTCCGGTCTGCTCGGTGGACATGGTGCCTATGTAGTCCTAGCTCCGCTGAGAAGATTGATGATGTTAGCCATATTTCAGTGAGTATGATGACATCATTTGAGAAAGATGGAGCATTTACTCTGAACTCCTTTAATTTATAATCAAATGTCTAGTTTTGTATATAAATATTTATTGACAATACACAAATTTATTCAATAATATATTTCACACACTATTTCTATTTCTATAAGGATATTGCTCAAATTGGGTCAAATTGCGCAAACAAAAATACAACCTCCGCTCAACCTAGATATATCCTCGCGGAATAATAACGAAATTCTAAACGAAGGACTGTCTCGGGAGATTTAGGAGTTGCCTAAGTCCAGTTGCTTGTATGGGGGAGGAAATTGGAATAAGTTTTTGTTTATGTTTCGATTATTTTTTCAGGACAATCAAGGAAGTATACCTATCAAATAGATTTGTAAAGAGTGCTGAGATAACTAAAGTATAAGAGATACAGGATGTCCTAATAAAATGTAACTTAAAGTAAAATTCTGAACCTTGTCTTTTAATTTTTTATTCATGTTACCCCTATTTTCATCAATAAATGAGATAGCAGTTACGTTATGTCGATATTCATAAAGCTCTCATTTTCATTAATAAATTAGATGAACATAGGAGTTGCATTAAACTGCTACTTATGTAACTCCTATGTTCATCAATAAATAAGATTAACATAGGAGTTACATTAAATTGTTACTTATTAATTTAACGCCCATGTTCATCTCATTTATTGCATTTTTTTGAATAAACTATGCAATTAAATCAGATATTAAAGCAGTATCAATTGACTAATTCCGTATGTACAGCTTTTAGTAGGAACCACGATCACTCAAACTCAGGCAGGATAAATACGAAGTATCCCATGAAATCACCGTCTTGAGCCGGAAGCGGAAGTTAACAAACCAATTTATAGACAGATGAAATGCCAAATGGTCTAGTTAAAACAGGATTCCGCTACGTTCAATAAAAAACCAGATGCTTCCCAAACTTTTATGTGGATTGTTTATATTCAAATTGAAAATATGCCACGTTACTGCCATTGTGTGAATGTTCAAAAAAATCGGAGGTTTTTTAGTACTAAAATATATGACATATTTGTAATAAGCATTTACTTTATGGCTCATCATAATTCCTATGCTCGTGATAAAATCCTGAATAAGAAACTTAAGCTCACTTCAACTAATATTTTTTTATTTGGTACAACCAAAACTAATAATAAAATCACAAATCCCTTGCAATGGCGTAGGATCTTAGGAGATCAAAGGAGAGAAAAAACACTAAAGATAAAGATCATAAATTGAGCCTCCCAGGCATTTACCAACTATGTTGCAATGATTGTCCATCATTCTACATAGGTAAGACAACCAGAAATATAAATATCAGAATCATGAAACATTTAAGATGTTTGAATAACAATAATTTTTCAGAGTTTGCCAATCATCTTATTTCCACCAATCATACTTTTAATAAGAACACAGGGGTTAAAATTCTTCACCTTAATAATAAAAGCAAAAGATTAGATAACTTAGAAGCCCTTTAAATCAAAAAATTCCAAAATAATAACGCTAGTAATATAACTAGTAGTGAATAACCAAATTAATTTATCGTTTAGTCCCATTCTAGATATATTTCCAGTAAGCCGCTCTGTTATTGCCGGAATTCCCGCAATTACCCGTCCCCCTTTGTTAACCTCCCACTCAAACACCTAAATTATATTTTTTGTGTATTTATCTGTCAATATTTTGTATCATAGGTTAGTTTTAATATTCTCCTGATGAATGAAGGGTGCTTCCAAAACCGGTAGAGTGCAATTAAAATTAAAGTGATTTAAAACAAATTTATATATTTTATTCTAAAAAATATTATTTGTTTCCGCTAAGGTCCAAACTGACATCATAAATGAAGGGAAAAATAACACTCTCTAACATGGCTACAGCCATCTTATAATATATTATGATACGTTATATATTATAATACGTAATATATTATATAACACGTCATATATTATGATATATGTTTTTGCTCCCCTTTTATCATGCACCTGTAACTAACTGTAGACCAAAAATCTTTCGCTTCGAGTAATTACGTAATATACGAAATGAAACAAGTACTTATGGTAATAATCAACGGATTAAGCGCTTTTATCGTTAAAATTACGATTTCGGTCTAGTGACTTAATCGTCGGGTATTATAAGTATTTCGCCTGTCAGCATTTCCTTTTCGTGGTATTTTTATTGTTTTAAACGTATTAAAGACTTAACCGAAATTTTATTAAAAAAATACTGTGTGAATTAATATTTTGCCATTTGTATGGGTATTGCCTGAAGGGCGGTTGGAAAAATTATTTAAATTCCTTGGAAAATGCGTGCTATGTACCTAATGAATTATATTCAGTGTTGATACAAGTACGATATTTACAAAATAAATTAAGTCAAACAAAGAAACCATTTGGTTTGTTACTTGAATACAAATTACAATTAATATCAATGGTGACTTCGGGGCTGCACCAAATCTAAATGACGAAAACCACATGGATTTAACAAATTATTATTCTGAAATACTGTTCTAAGGGAATTAGCGCACCTAATACGTTATAACTACGTACATAAATACACACTTAACCCAATTTACACATCTGCCCTGATGATGGACATTGTATGGTGTCCAAAATGTTGACTAAATGGACTTAACGCAACATGGCATAGTAACCCGAAAATCAATCGTCATAGTTAAAACATTGCATTCAAAAGTGTTAATAGCGCCACCGGGTTTTAAACACGCAATATTTCGATATCCGGCATCTGTTCTAAAAACTGAGCTTTTTTATGCACTGAATAAGACCCTTCTATGTAAATTAGACATTTTTCCTCTACATTATAATATAATATTATTGAAGATGTTATCCTTGACATAATTAAATACAGTTGAATTTTAACCCATTTTAATTAAATATTGCCCTTAATCATGAACCTTCAACAACCTTAACCCGAAACATCAGAACATAGACATATACACTATTATAGACAGCCTACTTTCATCTGCAGAGTACACAGACATACTTCCTTGATTATAATATTAATCTAACCTCCAGGCGGGCCCTAATTCTTTAGTCCTTGTTCAATGCTCAGGGAATTATATACATCATGATATCACTGAAATGATAAACATATAGAAGCGTTTTCAGTGTCAGTTGGCCCAAAGTCAGCTCAATTTGCACTGACTTTTTCGCTTGACGTTTTCAAGTATCGAAATTCTTTCTTGAGGAGATAAACAACTAGCAAAGAATGGGCGCTACAAACCATTCAATTTGGTTAAGCGGTTGCATCAATCTTTTTGAGTTGAACGTAAAGTTGAACCGAGTATCAGGTATCAGAAAATGTAGTTAAAAGAGTGCGCACCCTGATTCACATATTTATTTCATTACGGGAAATTTTTAAAAAACTAGACTTAAAAAACATATACTACGGGATGTGTAATTGTGTAACTCAAACATAACTAAGGTTGCATTGGGTGGGGAGGTGCAGGAAGAACAACATTAAACCCGTTATTGAAGGCACAGAAATCTATTTTACGTGTTATTATGAAGAAACCTTTCAGATATTCGAGTGACACTCTCTTCAAGGAATTTAATGTACTAGATGTCCGACAGTGCTATATAAAAAAAATTGTAATCCATGTTCATAAAAATAAAAACAAAATGAAAACAGCCGAACACAAACATCAAACCAGAAGTAAGGGAAGGAATGACCTTTCCGTTCCAACAAGCAACAGAGCGGCTTATCAAAAAATATTCTCATATCTCGGTCTTAAATATATAATAAAATCCCCTCTCAGCTGAAACTGTGTAAATTGTCATCCTTCGGTCCAAGAGTGACAAAATGGTTGTTGGATCTAGGCAGGACTGATTCCGAAATGATACTAAATGATACTAATGGTTGTACCGCCAAAACTTCCAACCACCATCCAACCACCATCCAAACACCATCCAACCACCATCCAACAACCCAACAACCAAGTTAAATCATTTGTAGCGTTGTTAAGCTGTTGAACCAACTTTACTCAATCTGCCTAGGGAGCCGTTTTGCGTAGTTGTTTGTGAGCGTACGTTAATGGCTTAAAAACAAATAAAATGACAGGCGTGACTAATGATACTTAAGTTTTGACAGTTTTTTTTTGACAGTATGAGGATTTAACTTGCTTGTGGGATACTACAAGCAAGATGTACATGATAGAGATTCCAAGAACGAAGCTCTTGCGTTACTTTTGGAGCAATTAAAATATATTGAAAAGGATTCAGCAGATGAAACAGTAAAAAGCTGAACTTTTATTACTTTAGTTTCGTCTTATGATCATTCCCATTTTTTCCATCGTTTGTCTTTTTTTTTCACGATAACCACTCGGGCGTTTAGTGTCATATATACATATACAGAAACGTATCAGAGCGGAAGATACTCTCAGTATCGCCCCGGTGTAAGAACACCATTTAGATTTTAAACGTTGCTTAAAATTGCTTTGGCCGTATTTGGTGATCAGATCTGAATAGCCAGGTACTTCCCCACCTTCCTCTCTCCCCTACCTTTACCATCCACAATACCTTTAACCTCACAAAATACCTCAGTTGGGATGCCATAGTCTTACTGGCTGGAGACGGTTGGAAGCAGTTAGAACTTGTACGGTTTCACATAAAAAAATAAAAGACAAAGGACTGTTTCTCGGTGACGTATCCCGAAGACGTTACTGTGGAAAAGTATATCCATCAACTCAAAATCATTGGCCCGTATTATTTGAGTCAATTCTACTTATGCTACCCATAAAAGCTCAATTTGAACTTACTTAAGATATACTATGTAATCTGCCTACATATATTCATTTATTTTACATTATATAGACGGTACGATGAAACAATTTACACATATTAAATATTTCAAAGTACCTTTGTTTCCTTTTAATGTCTTACAGGTGGTATGTATATTCAGTAATTACCGAGTGACATTGTAGTATATAGGTGTGTGTTTGCATATGTGTCAGTATGTGTGTAGGTATATGTGCGCATTGAACAGTTTATAATATTATTGACATGATGCTACTTATAAATTTGAGCAGTGAATCTGAAAATAATGATAGAATTTAGACAGATATTATTGAATGTGTGAAAAGCACGATGAATTAGGGAATTAAATGCTTCATTTGTTTTGTAATTAAGCGTATAGAATTGCGCTGTACAGACTGTAGGTACAGTAAACATTATTGTTTTTTTCCAATGGCCATAGATCGCACTTCTAGGTAATATCTTTTCAGCGTGCGTAGTAAATCCTAAATCCTTTGAAGCGACACTGTGGGAGTTATTCCATTGGAATCAATTGGAGATGTCTTAAGCCATCACATGACAGTTCCAATTCTGTATCAATCATATTACATTAAGATATGAATATCTTCAAAGATGTCGAGCCATTTACTATTTGGAAGATTCGCAACACGAGCTTCGCTACAATCATATCGTAGGTAGCAAACAATTAGAGATTTACATCTCACTGACATCCGTATTCTGTTTGTAAACTTATGATTATTAAATTGAATCATAGTGGAACTGATTGATTGATTTTTAGATGTTTTATAAATTAGCTTTGGTGTATATTTGGTTGCGATAATTAACTTGATGTAGTGACGAGATTTAAAAAAATATATTTTAAGTATTATGCCGTGATGCAATACCTTATTCTTAAGCCAACGTTTCGGACAATATTACAAATTCCATCATCAGGGCAGATGTGTAACCCTGTCCGACATGTAGGCCAAAGAAGAAAATTTCCCAAAAATAGATCACTGTTTTACTTTTGACCGTGAAAATCTCAAATCATATTCGAACTAAAAATTTGTACATACCTACTGTAATTTATAATGAACTTATTGAAGTTTCTGGCATTGCCCGGGCTTTACGCGTGTTAATCATACATAGACAGTAATTTTTCTCTATTTTGAATTTTAAGTGTGCATAATTTATTGCATTTATAGGTGGGAAAAGAGATGGAGTTTTTTTTAATTCTCACATAGACCTTCCTCTCATTTTGAAAGTGTAGTGTGCAAAATTTCATCAATCTCTGAATAAAACCAAATTAAAGTATAATTGCATAAATGTAAATTAGTATATAAAAAAAAACAGAGCCACGCCGTCCGCCATAGACACAGGTCTTTGTAAAAATGGTTACTCTATAAAAATCTTGTAAATTAAATATATCGGAACTCATATTCAATGACGTCAAATGTGTTTATTTATTTTATTTATAACAATGTCAAATATCAAAGGCGGACATTTTTCCAAGCAACATGTACAGTAATCGTAAGCAATACACTGTCTTACTTATAAAGATTCCCTAATACGCCACTGCAGTGCTGGTATAGCCGTACGGTGAGAAGGGCCGTATACTGCTCGGGTTAAAATGTTTACTCATAATAATATTCATTCACGATTTTTGTACACTGGCACCACTTTTTTCCAATCGTCAAAAACACGGTCATTTAAGCATTTTGCGTTCAGTTGCTAACTTCACGTTTCTTCAGATGACGTTCGCGATGTCATTGACATGGTCTGCTTTGAAATTCTTAGAAATTTAACCATTTTGATTATACGTTATACCTCTGATAGTGCTGCCAATGGTTATAACTGCAATTTTTATTTTTCCAATCTTTAAAAAGAAATTTTTAACAAAGTCCGCGATCTCAGTCTTAATACCATAGTAATACGTCCCTAATCCTAGGGGTCGGGCAGTTTAAAAATTTGTCAGCCACTAATACTGCGGTATTACGGCCGGTATACGCAGTAAGATGATGTGTAATGTTTTCTAGTAACGTGTTCTTATTCCTCCGTATTATCTATTATGAGTAAAACGGTTAAAATATTTCAAAAAATTTCTAAGAATGAATAAACAGATGATTAAACCCGCGAAGCCTTGGAAAGAACCCAAAGGCTTAGAGAAGTGTTTCCAAAAAAAAATTCCATTTTCTCGGTATTTTTATAGTTTTCCTTCCAAATTTTTGAGTACCCCTAATGAAAGTTTCATTCCCTTTTATAAATTCCTTTAGCTTTTATGTATATTTAATATTTGTCTTCACTTGATATTATCTCTATTGATTTTGTGCTCTATTTTTTCATTTCTTTTGTCATAGCAAATTTTATTGTAAATTTCTCCCTCTATTATTTTCATATAATATGTAATGTGTTAATTTTAATCGATCCGTTAGTAAATAAATAAATAATAAACTAACTGTTACCACTTACAACGTTCTTACAAGCGTGCGTTGGGGTGGTCGATTTGTTAAATGTAATGAATCACAATCTACGCACAAGAAAGAATAGAAAGAAACCATTTCCATATTTTTTTTTTTAACATTAACTCAACACGGGAGGCCCCGAGGAAAAAAATCCTCATGGCCTATGTCATCTTTGGGGATGGTGCGTGGAGGATTTTTTAGGAAAACAAAGGAGAAAAAGTTCTGGGAAGGAAAAGGATATGAATGGTGTGTAGGAAACTGGGGGTCGATGTGTCCAGGAGTGACAATCGTATAAATCCATCCCTCTCACTGCAGCGCAAGGTGATGGGTCAAAAGATAGCCCGGATAGAGAGGTCAAAAGGTCTCCCTAAACAAGTTTCTCCAGATCCGACCCTCCGAGCAGTAGGTGAGCAAACGCATCCGCCGCCAAGACCCAGACAAACCTCACCCCTTTAAGTCATCAAATGAAGCAAGCCACTTGGGTGACCTATGGCAGAAGTGTTAGTTATCCAATAAATGATTTCCGGGGTGGCGGTACCCGTACCCGCCTCAAGGCTTTGATAAATTTATCCATAAATAATCACGTTCGTGGGCCCTCTGAACAGAAGCCATTCTCACGTCATAAATATAGTTTTAAAAGCTCTAATGTCAAAATAAATCATTTAAATGCACGTAGACAGTCAGAAGAAAAACCACTACAAAGTTCTGAACGTAGCTATTTTCTCAAAAATTGCATTCTCAAGTATTAAAAAGAATAATTCACATACCCTGAATTATGAGTTCTTAGCAAAATTTCTTATAAATTACATCCTCGACACTAAAAAAAAAAATTTCCTGTGTTCATGTTTTAATATTTAAAAATCAATTTTGATTCTGAAATTGCTTAAGGTTGAAAAAAACCATTTCCATGTCCGGAATGGGAAGGTAATCGTGAAAATAATAATATGGAAAAATAAATATTTCTTGAAAGAATCAGATTATTTCAATGTTCTGAATGCATCATTAGTATTCTCATAAATGCATATGTAAATATTTAATTTCTTAGGCATTCCGGAAAAAAACCAATGCGTTTTACAAATGTGTTTTCAATACCTCAAAAGTCAAAATAACCATTAAAATACACGGAAGCGGTCGCGAAAGGAACTACGCCCATGTCTCAAACGCAACTACTACTCTTCTAAAGGAACCACGTCCATGTCTCGAACACAACTACTACTCTCCTAAAGGAACCACGCTCATGTCTCGAACGCAACTACTACTTTTCTAAAGGAACCACGCCCATGTCTCGAACACAACTCCTACTCTCCTAAAGGAACCACGCCCATGTCTCGGACACAATTCCTACTCTCCTAAAGGAACCACGCCCATGTCTCGAACACAACTACTACTCTCCTAAAGGAACCACGCCCATGTCTCAAACGCAACTACTACTCTTCTAAAGGAACCACGCCCATGTCTCGAACACAACTCCTACTCTCCTAAAGGAACCACGCCCATGTCTCGAACACAACTCCTACTCTCCTAAAGGAACCACGCCCATGTCTCGAACGCAACTACTACTCTTCTAAAGGAACCACGCCCATGTCTCAAACGCAACTCCTACTCTCCTAAAGGAACCACGCCCATGGCTCGAACGCAACTACTACTCTACTAAACCATCTATAAAAAAAACATTCTTATACGGAACGTATAACACAACGTAGAACGTAGAACGTATACAAATCTCAAGTTTCGCGTGATTTTCTATGAATATACGATGGACGGAGTATTTTTAACCCAGCATTTTTTCTTTCACGGCCAGGTGCCGGGCCGCATTAGTTTGGGAAACATTGGCTTAGATCATTATTTCACTATCCGGTCGCAATGAGTCTTATATATAATAATCCTCAGTAATTAGCATGTAAAGATTCAGAATAATAGAAGAGTATGTATGAGACGATGTATGAATGTGAATGAGGCAAGGAGTGTGTGCCAGGACCTAGTTATTTGGCGGTCCATCCCTCTGCCTACCCATGCGGAGAAACAGCGTGATGGTTAGTTAGTTAGTAAAATAGCATCAGCTGAGCTGTTAAGAACGAATGGCAAAAACAACCCGTAGCTTAAAATCGTAATAATTAAATTACCAGTACAGCGGACAAATATAATGAAGTCTACTATTTAAAGTTCGCAACCCATCCAATAAGAAAGGAAAACTTCAACTAAATCAATCTTCCAAACTACCCCAACGATTGACACCATAAACATCTCCAAGTGGTTTTAAGTTCTATCCCCTATTTGCGTCTCATCACGCCCGGTCCATTTATCCGGGAGCAGACTTGACAGCTTCCAGAGTGTTTAAAAGCCTCCCTTCATCTTGCATTATCCCATGGGTCTCTAGACTTCAACACCGTAATTATATTTTTTCACCACAAGTTTTTTGCTGTAACTAATAGGATTATCAGTTTACGCTCTAATCTTGAACAAAAAAAGTATTAACATTTGAAAAATTATTATTCACTTATCAAAATTATTTAAATAAAAACAGCACTACAAAAATTAAATTATTTTTTGTTTATTTTTTTACTGTACAAGTATCTTTAAAACCAAAAAATATATTTTTTTTTATTTAAAAAAATTACAAATAAATATACCATGTTAAAAAACAAATATGCTTCAAATTAACTTAAATTTAGTAATAAAAAATATTCAAAAAGAATTATTTGCAAGTCGTTTGGATTCGTATTCTGTATTCGCATAATATTCTTAAGGCGACGCCATACGTAGTAATGCAAAATCATCTGTTTTTGATTTGAAAATTTGGTCACCTAGAAATGTTTCAGATGCTTTAATTAAATACTGCGAGTAGAATACATCTTGGCCTTTGAAATAATTAAGTATTTTTTAGATAATTCTTTTTATAAGCCACGAAAAAAATAATGTATAAGGCAACATCTCCTACTTACGAACCCATTTTCGGTTATGATTTTATTGTATAATGTGGCAAATTAAGTTATTTATAAAATGATCGAAAAATAATTAAATATTTATGCCTGAACATCCACAAAAAAAATAATAGGCACTTTTTGGCCATGTTTTTTCTTGCATAAATCAAAACAGTCGGATTGTGTTAAGCGGGAATTTAAACCTTATCGCCATCTACGTAAGGGTTGTTATTGATAGCGGCTCAATTTAAAATATTACACGACGTAGTGCATCGCCTTAATTTACTTATCTTTTTTCGTACGTTGACATATTGTAAAAATGCGTACCGAAAAAACCTTAAAAAATATTTTATTCTTACGAATAATTTTATTTATTCTATAAATGTTTTAAGAGATGAGCTATTAATTGGAACATAAAAACTTTACAACATACCCTCAAAAAGCTTTGAAATTAATAATAACGAACCCAAATTACGCTTTACCCTTTTGGTTCTCTGATTGGATACAGTCCCTGGACTCGTAATTAAACCAAACTCCTCAAATTATGACTTACGAGTCTAACCTGTATCACAAATACATGTATTACTTTTAAACTCCCACATAATGTTTTATCTGTAGATAGCGAATTGATATCCCTTTGTTTTAGGTAAGAAAAACATTAGAATCTATGAAAAATGATGCAAATTTTTTGTTCATAGCACAATTTTTATTTTTATTTTCGTAAGTCATGTAGCTTTTAAAATATACGAACTATTTTTTTTATTTTACAAAACGATAAAAATCAAATCAATAGTCAATTACTTTCGACTTTTAAATATTATTTTTTCTTTTTTTTTATTCATTCTTTTTGGTCATAAAATCAAAACTCTATCAATATACTTATAACCATCCTCCATAAGATTTGAATTATTTATTATAGGTGAATTACCCGGCGTTGCCCGGGTTTTACGCAAACTTTTTTTTCTAAATCAGATGTTGACAGTAATTTTTCTCTTATTTTGAACGTCAAATGTGCAAAATCGGATCAAGTAGAACGAAAATATGCCTTAGGTGGGAAAAGTGGGAGATGGGGGTGGTTTTTCGAAATTTAATATGGACAGTAAGCTTTCTCTCGTTTTGAAGATCAAGTGCGAAATATGTCATTAATCTTGTAAAAAAACTATACATTTGTTTAAAAAAACAAAAACATTCCTTAACGCCTTATACAGAGTATATGGATGTACTTGACTATGTTAGTGTTGTTATTTGGATAAAGTTTAGATACCGTCAACCAGATGTCGGTAGAGTGTGAAGATCTAGTTATTATTATCCAGTCAATCTAGTTTTAAGGTATTTCCATAGATGGCGATACTTACGCCACATGACATAGACAGGACATTGGTTGTACCTGAATGGTTATGAGTACAGCCAATGCTAGCCGAATTCTAGGTAGCCAGCTCACTTGCAGTTGCGTCCTTCGTTAGAATAACTGGTAGTTTTTGATGAAATGGACTTATGTCCTACAAAAATTCATTGTAATTATTCTGCGATCATAAAGTATTCATAATCATTGACGAACCAAAGAATATATGAATACTAACGACTCAAGTGTATTCCATACTAAGAAGAATTAAACAATACACCAGTACAAATTACATTTACTTTTAGCAGTGTTTCCTGACATTATTTGTAATAAAGATATTTTGATCTCCAGTGAGATTTTTTTTTCTGCAAAACCAAGCAACAACTTTAAAAATTCATCTTTTTTTTACGTAACTGAGCACTACTTGTTTTAAACCAAAAAATAGCATAAAAAAGAGCCCGGATTCCAAAAATATATTCCCAATTTTTTCTCCAAATAAAGTTAGGAATCGATGGTTTGTAAGTCAAGTACGTCCCTTAACACCCTGTATATATTATTATTATAATCAACTAGCTGGATTTTTCGGGGTTTGGCGTTTTTCGTAATCTAAGGGAGCGGATAAACGGGAAAAAGTCACGAGGAACAAAGCAATCGCAAGCTGCGAGTGCGCCGTTTGTGTTGCATCTTTTTTTCAACAGTTTGCGGCTCGGCTCGCGGAAATTATGTCGTGTGTATGCATAGCATAATGGTAATAATGATTTTAATCTTGTTTTTAAGTGTGTCAATTTTCATCAATCTCGGAATATGACTGTAAGTTTTAAAAATCAAATCCATGCCGCACGCCCAGTGTCCGCCTGCCCGCTTTACACAATATTGTATTTATTAATAGATTATTTTACAATATTGTAAAATATATAAACATAATATGTAATAAATAAAATATATAAACATAATATGTACATTGCACTATATATATATATATATACATAATATGTACATTCACACATAAATATAATATGTACATTCACATGTAAACTAATATGTACATTCAAATATATACATAATATGAAATTATTTATATATATATAATGTGTAATATATGTATATATATATTACACATTATATGTACATTATTAAAATATGTGATAAATTATTTTTATATGTTCATAATATATGGTTATATATCATGAAAATATATGATATGTAACCATATATTACATAGATCATTTTGATATTTGTCTGGGTTTCAATTGTTTAACTTTTCAGACGTTTTGTTGAATCAAACAATCTCAACTTTCCCCCTGCGCGAAAGTACAGTAAAAAAAGTTTGCCTGTGTATTTCGTTAGGGCCATACGTTTATACAAATTACGCCCTACCGAGTCTTGTGGGAAATCACTGTGTGGTTTATGGACTCAGTCAGTCTCTTTTAAGGATGGAATGGACCGGGTAAAGACTTGCGAAGTGATATAGAAACACGCTGTAGTGAAATTAATTGTCTTTTAGAGTAGCAGGTTAATTAAAAGGACCTACCTTAAGGATTCATTAAAAATAAATTAATGTGTACCACATATCACCATATGCAATGATAGCTATGCTCGAAAGAACCATAAAAACAAGCTGGAGTGTTTTTTGTATTTATGTCAAATTTAAAGCTGCCTGCGAGGTGTCACGTAAACTTCAGTTTACTCTCAAAACACACAATGTTTTTTTTAATAATGTCGGTCGTTATACAAAATAACTGGCCTATCAATGAACGAAATTGAACTAACGAAGCTATTAAAATTGAAAGAAATCGTATTCGCGATCAATTGATTCCGTTCCGGCTTGAATAAATTAAGGTTGTAAAAGTACACGAGTACTGCAAATGTATTATATTAATTTATTATAATATGTTAATATCATACAAATAAGCTAATATTAAGTATAGTAAGTTAAAATCATACAAAAAAGTTAATATTTTGTAACGCTTGTAACCAACCAAATTGACTCTAAGATGTTGCCCATATTACGAACGCTGTTGTTAATAGACTATTTTACGGTGGGAATAGGTGGCAATAATTTTAAATAAAATTTAAACCTTAAAATTTAAAAAAAACTAATTTGATAAAACTATACTAACAGACCGAACGATTAGTCATAATATAGACTTGATAAAATTTTACATTACAAAATTTAAAAAAAAAATAACTTCAATCAATCAATATCATTGAAGTTGCTATTCCTGTAATATTCAAAAATCTGTTTCTGAAAAAATAAGAAAATATTCATTTTTAGGAAATGAGATTTAAACAATTTGGAATTCTCAGTCTGTAAAAATATTACCATTTGTTATTTCGGCTACTGGCATTATACCTAGCTCTCTCATTCAAAATTTAGGCGTATTAGATCTGTCAAAGAATTTATATTTTAAAATGAAAAAATCAGTCATTTTAAATACATTTAGGATTACAAAAGATTTTTAAAATATTTGTACTGTGGGATCAGTAGGATTTATAGGTCCAATTAGAAGTTCTACCGAGACGAAGCCTCTGATATGAAAATATCTGGAGTCGGTGAATTATTTTCCCATTTGATCTCTGGTGAGTTGACGTGTTATTGATTTTGTATTGTTTTGTATTTATTATTCACTTACACAATGTGGATTGATTTGATGATCATTTGTGGAAAAGTGTGTGGAACGGTTTAGTTTTTCCTGTGGAGAAGATTTAACCCGGACATAAAGTCGGAAAAAATAGGTATTTTTTCAAGGTTAGTTAAAATAAATTTAAGATTTGTATTGAAAAAATATCGCATCATACATTTAAACTGTCTGGCAAAAGGGATCTTGCTTAAGCATGGAATTGTGTGATACCGATTCTAGCGTGGTTGAAGACAACTTGTCAGCAGTAAATCATCTCACCTTGATTTCTTTGGTTTTTAATTGGCCTTCTGAATGTTTAAGCAAGACTGGAGCCCGTAAAACTCCAGGATCAGTAGATGTATTTGGGTTTTCTGTGATGAATGCTGCAGATTTTATAATAATTATCGAGCGAATTCATCGGTCCCCAACCAAAAGGGCGCTCAACGATCTGGGCTTTTGCACAAGGAATGAACTCCAGCTTAGATTTGAACTTTCAGGTTTTGTGATTGGATCGTAGTTTGGCAACCAATCTATCCCAAAATATTACAGGGTTAGGAATCTGACCAATTGCACCACATTGGTCAATTTGTAAATACTGGAGGTGCAACACACCAAAACCATAGACATAAAACAGAAAGATTCACACACCTTCACACAAATCCTTTTTGTAACAACTTCCAAATCTTTTTCTTCCCTACATCTTCCCTTTGGCCTAACACATCTTAGTTGGGGATACTAAAGCCTCACTGGTCTCGAACATTCGAGGCATTTGTGTCGGATACAAAATTGAATAAAAAAAGTTTCTGAAATCTCGTTTTGCAGAGATTACATAATATCTGACTAGCTTTATTGCCTGACATTACAATATGTTTCACCTCGAGTACCTCTCAACCTAAACGTTGTTAATTTTCAATAAATTATGTAAGGCATGAATAATGTTGTTGATTTTTCAACGTGAACGATTTTTTTCAGAGTTTGTTCGTAAAGAGTTTTAACTCTTTTTAAATTCCCCGAAGGCTTGTTGTTGTTTTATACGTAACTACGTCACTTTTTAATCCATATGTTTTTTTATGTGAATACCACACTAGCAACTGCTCCTAACCGTCTGGACCCAGTAAAACTATGACATCCTTATTTGGAGTATGTTTTGCAGCTGAAGGTAGTGAGAACGTAAAGGAGATGAGATGAGGAAGGTGGGGAAGTATTTGGCTATTCAGATCTTGTCACCAAACACGGCCAAAGCCATTTCAAGCAACGTTTCAATTCTAAATGGTGGTCTTACACCAGGGCAATACTGAGAGTATCTTCCACTATGAAACGTGTCGCACGTATAATATATATTATTTCTAATTAATAAAAAGTGAAATAACGCAAATCAATCAAATAAAATTTACTTGCACACGCCGGGATTCGAACCCACGATCTTCGAATTACCAGGCTCTTTCAAAAAATATATGTAAAGAAAGTCACTTTCTCTAATTTTTGATCAGTAGAATGGTTATTTTAGGCTTCATAGCTAACGACGGAAGTTTCTTTTTCAACAAAAAATAATTGCATTCACCTCAAAATTTTAGAGAAATAACTGTCCAAATTTAAAAAAGGCAGAGCTCATCGTTCGGACATTTTTGCTTCTTCAAACACCACACAAAACCTAAAACCATGTTTTCAACCATCACAATTTTTGTTGTTTGTTTTTGGGGTGTTATGCCGTGTTGCGCTAACTCCTTCTTTAGCCGACGTTTCGGACAGCGTTGCAGTGTCCATCATCAGGGCAGATCCGGTAGATCTTCGGATCTACCGGATCTGCCCTGATGATGGACACTGCAACGCTGTCCGAAACGTCGGCTAAAGAAGGAGTTAGCGCAAAACGGCATAACACCCCAAAAACAAACAACAAAAATGCTTTTGGCCGTGAGAATCTAAAAACTTACCATCACAATTTTATTTATTTTTAATTTAGAGGTACAGAACTGTGTGTTCAATGCTTTATCTACAATACAGAGGAAAATACAATATAAGATTAATATAAAATGAAAAAAATAAAATAAACACGACGATAAAAAATGTCATATTAAAAAAATTGTGAATATCTGCACATTTCGTACTTTTAGTTACATATGATATACAATGGATTACAGCCTGGACGAGAGTGTACTCCATTTCCGGCAGCGCTACCTAGTTCTGGCTACTACACAGGACCGGCCTTGAGCCAAACGATGCCTGACACCCCTGGCGATGTATTAGGGTTGTTAGGTGTTGTTATTATCAGCACCTTGGCGCCTTGATAATAGGCGCCCGGAGCGGACTGCCTCAATTGCGCCTACATAGGGCTCAATGCCTCAATTGCGCCTATAAATCATGTGTTTTTGGTTTGAAAATTTGGTCGCCTAGAAATGTTTCGATGCTTTAATTAAATACTGCGAGTAGAATACATCTTGGCCTTTTGAAATAATCGAGTATTTTTTAGATAAGCCCAGAAAAAAATAATGTAAAGGCATATGAAAACTGCATTAAAGTTCAAAATCTCCTACTTTCGAACCCATTTTTGGTTAAGATTTTATTGTATAATGATCGATATATAATAATAATTTATGAAATGATCGAAAAATAATTAAATGTTTATGCCTGAACATCCACAAAATAAAATAAAAGGCACTTTTTGGCCATGTTTTTTTCTTGCATAAATCAAAACACGCGGATGGTGTTAAGCGGGAATTTAAACCTTATCGCCATCTACGTAAGGGTTGTTATTGATAGCGGCTCAATTTAAAATATTACTCGACATAGTGCATCGCCTTAAATAATATTTTTGCTACTATTTTATGTTCGTTTATATACAATATGTGTTCTTTATAAGGCATGATTTAACCGAAACCAGTTTGCATGCCCATAGAAGCGACGTGTTGTAAACAAGGAAACGAAGTTTAATCGTTGTATAACAAATATGCCGGTTGGTGGATTTTTTTTTCATTAAATTCTCGGAGCAAATAGAATTTTCAACCGCTTTTTTCTTTATCTAGGTAGCAGAATTGCAATGATTCTAGTTCCAAATTACTGATGTAATTGCAAAAGTTTCCGTCTAATGGTAACTCCTCTCCGCGTTTCCACGGCATCCCCTTAACCTAGAACCGGAAGCGGTACGCCGAAAGGATTAAATTTTATGTGGAAATTTTTCCAATAGAGAGATCCTTTCATAGAATTCCTATGAACTCTGCATTGGCTATATCCCAAAAATCATTTTCATGCATTGTTGCTCCGGCTTATATACCTATTGTTGTTTTGAAGTTTATTTTTATTTGATTCTGTGTATTTGACTTTATTGGACTATTTTATTCCATTGTGGTAGGTATACATACACAAGAGGAGATTGAAGGTTTGTCCAAAAATGTCTAGACAAGGCGTGTGGATGTTAAAAACGACACCAAACAAACAAAATTGATTCCGAAAACATTTATTATAAAGAAAATTCATTATTTCACAGTTAAAACATTGAAATAACCTTTGCTTTTTACCCTTTGTTGGTCTGCAAGGACCAAATTTGACTGTCAAGATATTATGTTTTTGAAACGAGGCGAGATAATCGGATTGCTCATGAAAAAACTCATTGGTGGGCACCATATATACTTAAAACTATCTCTTATTACGAAACAAGCATAATAATGAAAGGTCGGAGTCAACATAGTGAATAATTGATTATCTTCCAAGATGGTTTGGGCATGTAGAGCGGATTGACGGAGAAAGAAGTTTCAGGAGAATATGAATAATGCATAGACGCAAATATACGAGAAAAGTAGTCAGGCACGCCTCAGGCAGACTTGGCATGACAAGTAAATCCAAATATGTATTTTAGTTGGGTCATATAGAGAATTGGCGAGACAGAAGGGAAGGTAGGTGTGGATGAGATGTTTTGTGGTGATTTTACAGTGATTTACTTGTGGGGTATTATGGCGTGCACCGTCTTTAGTCATAGTTATCCTAGAAACCCGAATATGTGAAGAATCAAAAATATAATGCGATGCGTTAAAGGGAAACGGTTACCCCGCAAAACAGACAAGGCAAATCATAGACAGAATTGAAAAAGAGCAAAACAGATTAAGCAAATCATAGACAGAATTGAAAATAGCAAAACAGATAAGGCAAATCATAGACAGAATTGAAAAGGAGCAAAACAGATAAGGCAAATCATAGACAGAATTGAAAAAGAGCAAAACAGATAAGGAAAATCATAGACAGAATTGAAAAAGAGCAAAACAGATAAGGCAAATTATAGACAGAATTGAAAAAGAGCAAAACAGATAAGGCAAATCATAGACGAATTTGAAAAAGAGCAAAACAGATAAGGAAAATCATAGACAAAATTAAAAAAGAGCCAAAAGGTCAAGTTTTCTCTGGAGACAGATGGAGTTTATAAACTCAGCTGTTCCAAATAAAATCAAACAGAAAACAATAATATCAGAATTGATTTTTTACATATTAGCTTGAACCTAGATTGCGTGTAGTCAGAAATCTGTACATATAAAGAGGTGGCTTATGTATTTACCTGCATTGAATATAGATACAAGAAGGTTAAAATGCCATTAAATAAATATTTATAATATATTCTAGTCAAACAAGTAACATCAAACAAGTTAAAAAACAACGTGATTAAATCCGTCCCAGAAAAGGGATTGAAATAATGCATGTAAAATTTATGACAGAATATCGTTCACAAAATGTTTAGGGTATTTCTTTACTCCTTCTAATCTCAGGGTGGATGTATTGATATACTCTGATGGACACTAAAACTGCACAAAACGTTGCGATGGCTAATTAAGGAAGAAGCGCAACACGGAATAATAATAAACCTAAAAATACGCCGTGAAAATCACAAACCAATTTTTGATAACGGTTTAAATTTCCAAGAATTTTTTTTTTTTTTTTTAATTGGGCCACTTGCTATTTCAGTAAGCCTCTTCTTATTAATTGTATGAGCAATTACGTACACCTATTTTGTAATAATTCACAAGTAAAAGTTTATTTAGGTACTTAAAATTTAAAAAAAATTGTATATAACCTCTTTACGCAATTATTAAATCAAATAAATATCAACTTTCAAAAACAAATAGTTAAAATTCAATGAACAAACTAACAGCACAAGAATTATTACACAATGAAAGTTCTTCTAACAAAGTTGTCTCATTAAACGGTCTTACGAATATTATCAGGATTATAATTGGGTGAATGAGATTTTGTTCTCCAAGAATTGTTTGTTAATAATTTATTAAGGAAGGTATTCTTACTTCAATCAAAAGCTTCGGATTTCTTCTTTGCAAAATATTATTGAGTAAGTATCGAATATTTAATTACGACGTGTTAATTGTCTAATTATTTCAAGATTAAAAGTGTTGTTGGAAATTTCTGTTAATTAGGAGATAAAATTTCAAAATTCACGGTTAATTACAAACAAAAGATTTAGGTACTTTTGTATCATGAAAATCAAAATGCTGAATCATTATTTTTACAGAGAGAAAACTGTTCGTTTTCCTGTTAAAAATGGGACTGGAGTCCCACAACGAATAATTTGACAAATTTCTGAACAAACTATCAGTAAAGCGCGAATATGTTATGAGGTAGACGGAACACGTGTTCTTCGAAATAATTGTAGTTTGGCATATCGCCAATTATATTTATTCGGAAAGGGCACCTTGTTCTGATATATTCTGAATGAATAATATTGGGAAATGATCATACAGTTAGATTTTTACAAGTATCTAAGCCATACTCATTTTTATTCGTGTATTTATGGTATTTTTCTCTAATAATTCTTGTAATTTTTTTAAGCTTTCTTTCACATTTCCAAGAGACCTGATTTAGCAGGTCTACGGTAATCGATTAAAGGTATGTTGGGTAACTTTAAAAAAGGAAAGGAGAGTGAAATAGGAAAATGAAAAATAAGGTGAAAAAGTACCTAGTTAAAGCTATTTTAAATTGCTAGATATAGGATACAGCTATCCTTCGTGTACAATGTTTCCTTTTTTGGAAAGGCACTACGATATTTGTGGTAGATAATACTCAATCATAAAGTTTAATAAATAGTATTTCGAACTTCCAATAATGGTAAAAAAAATTCAGGGACTCTCGAAAAATAAATGGTAAGATCAAATGAATCAGATACTCGAGTCAGACTAATAAAAGATTATTTGACGCGATGTATGAATGTTTTTAAAATGGTGTAGTTTCTGTCAAAGACATCAGTGAGTAATCTTTTCAAAATATAACTAGTAAAGTTATTACGAAATATGGCCCTTTATAATTTAAAATACCTACCGCAATAATCCGTTCATAAAAGGGTAAAAAACCCAACTTTTCACCAGAATTCCCAAATATTATGTCTCGACGCTATCTAGTGGGAAATTTAGCACTAACTAAGCTTTCCTACAAAAATAAAGTTGGTTATTAACAGGTAGAAAAAAAATAATAAGCAGTAATTGTTGATTGAAGTACTAGTACATATTGAATTATTTAGCGGGTTGGAAATAAGCCGACGTAGCTCAGTGGTCCAGAGCACCTGACCGGACATCAGAAGGTGCGGCTTCAATTCTCGTCGGCGGCAATTATTTTTACTCATATTTTCTATGTTTATTGTTATTTCAGGCGACTAATTATTGCTTATAATAATTTGTTATTAAATATTATGTCTTTCACGCGAGCTCAAAATAATTGCGTGGTTTTTAAATATATTTTTACTGGTCATATGGCAACTAAAATGTAGTATCTACTTAGCAACAAAAACCATAAATTTATGTGTTTATTTTAAATACAATGATAAAATTAGGTAATTTTGTGTAATTTTATCCAAACCTTGGGCCGTGTGGGCGAACTGAAATTCCAAAGTATGATTTTTTTCAATATAGTTTGGTATGCAGATATAACAAGGTACACAATGTTGTATTTGTATTCTATCAACTATTGGTGGTAATAAAGCATACAAACACAGACGTACAGCGTATTTCTCAGAAATCGGATGCCAGTTAATATACAAAACAATGTCGGTCCTACGCATTCGGTGTTGGGCTCAGTTTTTAGCGCGATTAGCTGCATTCCCTGGGGAGGAAGGTTGAATCCTCGATCAAACCAAAAATATTAACAATATATTTTTTATGCTTTTATTAATAACAAAAAATTAGATGTTATTATTGTCAAAAAACATATATTTTTACGGGTTGAGTTTTGCGCTCTCAGAATGAACAACTTGCAATATGTGGGTAGAAAAACTGAATAGCGAGCAATTTTTCATAATTACGAGTATAGAGATATCTGTTCAAATCATAAAATGCGTAAGTAAATATGCCCTTTCTAATGAGGGCTGGACCCATTTGAGCTCCACACACTTTTTAATGTCCTAACTAATTGTTTTATAACTTGTTCAGCATGTTGCCCTACTAGACCGGTTGTTCTAAAACTTCAAATTAAGCAATCGTTATGCATAATAAATACAGTATTCCAAATATTTCAAATAAAAAAAACGACTTTCTTAATAAGTTTAATATTATAAACTATACTAACAGACCGAGCGATTAGTCATAACAGACCCGATATAGTTTTACATGACAAAATTAAAAAAAATAACATATCATTGATGTCGCTATTCCAAATTCCTGTAATATTCAAAAATCTGTTAGCGAAAAAATAAGAAAATACACAGATTTAGGAAATGAAATAAAAAGAATTTGGCATTCTCAGACGATAAAAATATTACCATTCGTTATTTCGGCTACTGGCATTATACCTAGCTCTCTCATTAAAAATGTAGGCGTATTAGATTTATCAAAAAATTTATATATAAAGATGCAAAAGTCGGTCATTTTGAATACATGTAGGATAACAAAAGTTTTTTTAAATATTTATGTTGAGGGATCAGTAGGATTTATAGGCCCTGGTAGAAGTTCTACCGAGCCGAACCCTCTGATATAAAAATATCTGGAGACGGTGAATTTTTTTCCCATTTGATATCTGGTGAGTTGACGTGTTGTTGTTCTTGTATTGTTTTGTATTTATTTTACTTATATAATGCACTTACATAGTGTTGATTGACTAGCTGATCATTTGTGGAAAAGTGAGTGGAAGGGTTTAGTTTTTCCTATGGGGAAGATTTAACCCGGACAACAAAATCGGAAGCATAAAAAAAAATTGCTTTACACCAGTGCCGCATTACTTTATAAGCCGGGGTGGGAAATTTTTATTTTATAACATTGGGCACACGCAGAAGGACTCCACTGGAACCAACCTCGCTAACGACCAAACCAAATCTTGATTGGTTAGAACCGGCATATATTTCGTATATTAACTGCTAAAATGTCATTTTTTTATTTTTATTTATTTTTTTTTTACTTTTTTTTTAATATTGTTTTTGTGTTTAATTTTAATAAAAAAATAAATTTAAAAAAAAAAAATTAAAAAAAGGCTAAAATGTCATTAAATTTCTTAGAAATGCGCTATACGTCTACGTGTGTATGCGTGATTGCCACCAAAAGTTGATAAAATGTCTGCCGAGTTTCAGCTTGATCGCATGTAAGGAAGTGGAAGCATGAAGGTCTGAATTGAAGGACCGGTCGGTGGCCGAGTTGACATCGCGCTTGGGTCCCACCCAGGCGTAGTGTGTTCAATTCCTCGGCTGGCTAAGTCCTCCATCACAACACAAGCAACATTTTCCGCTTACTGTGGTGGTAGTAGGAGATTTTCAAATATTGTCAGGTTATTTGTAACCCGGGAATGTTTGTCTTTCTTTTTAAAATTAATAAAAAAAAGGAAGTGGGTTTATTTTTATGTCTAAGATTTGGATTCACTCAGTCACAAAAAAAGTAAAATTAACCTACTTTATGTGTTTCTAAAAAATTTGGCATAATTTTAATGCAAGTACATCACTGATTTACACAATCAAAAAGGGAGAAAAATTCCTAAAATTACTTTTTTTTAATGCGGCAAGTCAACACTTCAAAAAATATTGTTAACCTCTCAGACAAAGACTTTTATTTACTGTGTGTTCCTTTGAGAACTGTCAAAACGTGAAAAATTTACGAGTTTTGCTAAAAGCTTCATAACTCACGTTTTGGGAAACGTAGCCTCATTCTAAAAAATGTTTTGGAAAGATTATGAAATTCACTATCGTATCATGTTATTATACGTAAATATTTGCGTTTCTAAATATACATTTTATGAAAATGTCAAAAATATGTAAAAATCGCTGACCATTATTTCAAAGCCGTGAAAAATGTACTTTTTTCTGAGTATCATAAAGAAATAACACTTTATATATTTAAGAAATATAGTTAAAAACTATAAGTCACCTCAAAATATTAACCGTCCAAACTAAAATATTTTTAATAAATTATTTAGAAACGCAATAAATTATGAACGAACAAGATGACAGATCCAATCGGCTTAGATAATGCACCTCTACGTTCCATAGATATTCTTGAATACAGACGCGTAGCGTTATTCATTATCGATACTCTGTTTTTTAAATCATGGCAATCCGTATACTAGTGATGGAAATAAATCGATTTTTGTAAAATCTCGCGCGTTTACGTGAAAAGACGTTCTAATGTCTTGACCGCTATTATCATATTTACGTCTTTTGACGTTCTAATGTTCTGAGTGGTTAAATAATGTACGTAACTAGTATCATTTATTTTTCTGTTATATGTAATTTATCTACAATGTCTATTGAGTTCGATGTCGGATAACTTCCTTTTGCACAACGTCGCTTGATTTTACAACGATGTATTTTTTTAGAGTTTGTTAAATTGTGAAAATTATAAAAAGCATCGTAATGTTCCCACTTTTCTGCCGGTTACAGCTTTTTTAATTGTTCGTATGCTGAAAATTTTTTTCACTTATTCATAATTCGGTAGGCACAAAACAAAACAGATATTTTGACATTTTTGTCGTAAAATTAATATATCTGAAATAAATATATCTTGAAAACAGTGACTAAGCATTTTTTTCACGAACATATATATCATATGTATTATGTATACCTAAAGTTGTTTTTTTTTCGAACATATATCATATTATGTTTTACGTAGTTTATGGTGTTTTGCTTTCGGATAAATATTATGATTTTTTTTATGTGGAAATACCTTTTTGAAGGACATCGCTCTAAATATTCGACATTGAGTAACTGTCCAAAGAAACGAAGGTTCACAATGGAGTGCTGGTAATCTACCCGGATGTATGGCAGTAAAGCATGGAACTGGCAATGAAAGAATGAAAGCAGACTGAATGCTGTAAAAATGAGAACCCTGAGGCCCATGTGTGGTAAAACCACGTATGTAACCCGTAAAAATAAGGGGATAGTCTGGATTCTCAACAATTCAGTTCCAATTTCAAAAATTAAAAATAATATTTTGTTTGTTAAAAATGTAACATAATCAGTGGGTACTTTAACGCTCGTCTGAATTTTTTGCACAATGACTTACAATTTTGAAAATGACAATTAAATTAAAAGAATTTTTGTGTTACGAAGGAGGCACAGAACCCCAAAATTTGTATTTTTGATGAGAAATTAAAATATTTTCAGTAGCAACATCTCAGCAATCTAAACACGTACAATTTAATGCAGATCAATCTGTAAAGAACAGATAAATGAATAGATAACATATTTTATATTTTATCTACTTTTTATCTACATTTTATCTTTATTAGCTATTTTTGTCAATAAAGTGATTGGTTTTTGGGGTATTGTGCGGTGTTGCGCTATCTCTTTCTTTAGCCGACGTTTCGAAGAGCATTGCAGTTTCCATCATCAGGGCAGATATTGTGTAATTTGTCAAGATGTGTAATTTCAATGCTCTCATTGCAATGACACTACAATTCTCTCCAAAACGTTGGATAAAAAGTGACGTAGCGCAACACGGCATAATACTAAAAAAACAAATCTCTATAATACTTTTGGCCGTGAAAATCTAAAATCATACTATTTTGTCATTTTTTGAAAATTTCCACATAAAAAGGTTCAAATGGATAATGTTTTGATAGCTCTTGAAAACTTAGCGTCTTTGTCGGGTGCAAATTGAACGATATACGGGAATGGGATAGGTATTTGAGGATGCCACCAGAATTAAGAAAAAGTCCTACCTTGTACATGTATCTCCTTACAGCCTCCGTGGTAGCACCAAACTCACACAGTATTTATCTTGTTCCGTCACTCGATATCGACCACGAAAGAAATGCCCATGAAAGGTATGACCCGAGACGCGTATCGGTATGAGGTAGAAATTGTACTGGCGCCGGTGACGAGATCCCTCTCTCCCGATGGCAAGGTGGGAACAATAGGAGGTAGTTAATATAATAATTATAATTTATTAGCGTTATGCCCGAACAGATAAATTATGTCTTTCAACACAGTGTGTCCGTAAGTTTTCAACTTAAAAGAAGAAAAATAACCATAAACTTCAAAATAATAAAGAATGAATCGGGGTAAATAATGTGTTCGAATCTGACGCCAAGCATAACGTCGATAATTTCGGATCAGAAAATAACAAATCCATTAAGTGTCAATTATTGACAAGGCGTCAAAAAGCTTGCCAAATATTCCCGTTCGTTCCCCATAAGTCAGCATAGAGTCATAACGTAATACGATTATCTCCTTTCTACACTAACAATAATGTTTTCCCTGCTAGAAGTTAAGCACGATTGAATAATGCGAAAAACTTCCACACATAAAAGTGTCTTAACTAAATTAAAAATACAGAATTATTACAGTTATTTGAAATCAAACTTTTCTACAAGCGCTCTTTCATTTACATGTGAAGGATTTATTAAATATTTCTCAATGTCGAAAATTCGCATCTAGAAAAAGTCGAATTTTCATGTAAGTATGTGAGTGTGAATTAAAAGCGATGTAGTTATGAATCAGCGGAAGTGTTTTTTTAGTATGATTTTCCATAAGGTGGTCTATTTTTCTCTTCAGGTTTACTACGATTATACGAAGATTGATCGTTTTTTATGGCACTTTGACATCGAAATACGGTTTTCAAGTCTAGGCGCCACGCTGCTTCTGATAAGTACAGGGTGTTTATAAAGCAATAAAATCATCCTTTGTAAATTATTATTGAATTCATCACAAATACTATTACTCAAATTGCTTCTTTAAGAACTGAACAATGTAAACAAGGCAAATTTCTCGTAGCAGATACTTCCAGTAATGCCCCGGTGAAAGACCACCATAATGGAAACTAACGCAGAGGAGACTCTGCAAATAATAGCTTTAAACTATCATGACTGGTACTAGAGCAGTTCAAGGTTACTCATTGAAACAAAGAGAGATATGACATGGAAGCGTGCTAACTGTCATCGAACTGTAACCAAGTTGCAATGACTATCAAAACGGCTATGCAATATGTTTGTAGATAAAAAGAAAGGCGGGGCGCCGCTGTGCAAAGATGTGATTTGCAGGTCGTAGGATGTAAGTAAAATTGAATGTGCGCGCGCATTCCTGCATACTAATAGTAAGGAAAATAATTTCCCAAAATAATAAGTGTCTTTTTGATGAGATGAAGGAGTGAATTTGGGGCTTGAAGAGATCCATATTGTGGGAGAGGGATAAATCACAGAGGCCGTAAAATCGTTTCACAACCGAACTGTCGAACTCAAAAACGAGCCGTTTTCATGCGACATATGGTGACCGTGTACACATATTTGTCGGGAGTTTTGCTTGTTTTCCGACTACGCACAGGTTCTGAATAAATCAATGACGCTCTTCGGAGCAACTTTCTTTGAAATATCGGTAAAACAATGACAGCATTCCCACTTGACGTTTGTGCTTTAAAGATTTTAATACGTTTGTTAAGATCGGGGAATCATGTTCACATATCAAACGAGTCGAAGGTTTTTTCAAGTAATTTGATAATGAGAGAGACCCCAATATGAAGGGAGTAAAGCAAAATGATTTAATTTTGTTTGTAAAACCCCAGTTAAAATTACACGCTTGTATCAAGTGAATAGTACTTCTTATGATGAGAAAACACTCAATCATCTCACCATCATATCTCAAAGGGTAGGCAGATAAAGTAAACAAGCGTTATTTCCCTAACGTAAACAAGAATACTCAGTCAATTGGCTAAAAAAACAAGCATTATAAATTCAAGAATAAATTTCACGGAACTTTGTGATAAATTTTATGTTTTTGTTTTATTTGTGAAACTGAATCTTTTTCAAGTTATTTATTTAGTTAACCAGACTCGTCATTAAAAATGTATGTTGTTTTTATATGATATGTAATCTAATAAAAAATTGTGATTTAATTAAAAAATGTTGTGGTCGTGAACGTGTGACTGAAGTGGTTCCATGATAAATCAACGCACTGACTAGAGCTAACTATATATCTTACCTAAGTAGCCTATTTAACCTAGTTTTTGATTTATCACATTTCATGACTTTAAATCTGGGGAAATAATAATACTGGTGAAAATTATCAAACATTCGATCCTTTTGATAAATATTTGCGCTTTCTTTTTTGTTGTGTTCCAACTAACAGTTCTCCAACTCGTCGTGGAAGGAGATTATAAATAAATGGTTCTTTGTGATAAATCAGGGATTTATTAATTCTCCGCGTATTACAATGGTGACTCGATAGTCGACCTAACTAGAAGCTGGCTTAATGGAATCTGAGAACAGTAAGTTTGTCTGGGAGCATTCCCACTGGCCCTGGCGATTACTGGCCACTAGCTGCCATCTGACGTACTTCCATGCAAGCTCTATGCACTGCCCTCTATGAGTACATCTGTGAAGCTCTTACTTACTAACATTTTTCATACAAAACTTTTTATTTATTTTGAAACCAAGATACTCAAACATCAATAAATAATATAAAATATATGTAATTTAAAATATACGTAATTTTATATAGCAAATATCTATTATGGATAGTGTAAATGTTATTTTTTTCGTGTTTTGAATTATAAAATAATAGCTCTTACCTTCGGCTTTGCTTAGAAATTACTGTACAAAGAATTTTCAACTGGGTGGATCGCCATGCATATTGTCATTATGACTGCCGGGTGGCCATTAAAATGTACTATCCGGTAAATCTTTTCTCTTATTTCATTGAACTATTGCACCATTTTAATAAAATAATTTTAATATTTACACATTGCACGTGACATCATCTATAATACTGTGCAGAAGACAACTGCCTCCAATGCAGCATCGTATTGTTTTTATGTTTTATTAACTCTTAATTGTATATTATTTTAGTGTGAATAGTAACTACTTGCATGCCGCTTCTTAACATCATATGCATGGATATTGAAGGGTCTAGATCAAATTCATATTAAATATAGCTTAGTATTTATTAAAAAAATAGAGTTTTTATGACAGCCTTGGAGGAGTAACCATTTGCTACTTATTACTTTTCAGGTCGGGAAATTGGTTCTCCAATGTTCAAAAAATTTCCCATGGGAGTAAAATTTTTCCAGGCTGAAAAGTAGCCTATGTCACCTTCGAGTCCTCCAACTGTCCCCATTCAAGAAATCACATCGATCGGTAGCTCTGTTGTGACGTGACAGAAGGAGAAGCAAACAAACATACATACATTCGCATTTATGAAATTAGTTGTTGAGATTGAGATGGGATGAGATTAATGGAGGGACCCCACCACTCGATATAATGAACCTGATTGTTTACCTTCTTCGTCGTACATGTCAAGATTCTAATTTAATAAATAAAACGAAGCTACATATAATTATTATGAATGACTCTAAACCTTCCAGTGCCCTTTGTAGTTCTTGTGTGCATTGCACTGCTTGTCTTCAGTCTTCACATTACTAACAACAATATCTGTGCCCCAGTAATCGATCGCTCCAGTCATAATTCCCGCCAGATCATTATTTGTGCTACCTTCTAGTGCAAGACTCCAGCGCCAGCGCAAACAAATCGGGCATATTTCGTTGTGCACAAAACTTTGTTTAACCATGATATAAATACGATTGTAAAAAAAACGGTGACATGAGCGAGACAGATTCATAACGGTAAATCGCGTGTTGGAGCAGCGCAGATATATAACTCATCCCGTGCACGATTGACGCATGCCGGCGAATGAGGCGCCTTGAAGGCAAATGAATTTTGCACTACTTCGGTCCTGCGTAATCCAATGCGCCCGGAAGGAACTCGTTCAGGAATACCTACTTATTTACAAATTTAGCGCTCAAACAATCGCACATTGGCATTCGCTTAATTAAATTAAATAATTTCACGAAATTTTCAGCGATGGATCACGTGTCAATTTTTCATGATTTAAGTGCGAATTTGAAATTTTTTTGTCAGATAATATTAATTATTAAAAAAATTATTTTACACAACCTACTTTGTACACATAACGAAATACAAATTAAAACATAAAATATCAAAAGGGGCGTTTTTTGGTCAAAATTTTAATTCCTATTCAATTTTTTTTTCAATCTGTCCTTTGGAATTTAAGTTTAAGCCAATCGAATGGTTTTTTTTTAATTTTCAGGTACGGATTTAAAAAACAAAAAACGAATTATTCAATGGCGATCATTTTTCAATTTTTATAAAAAAATAAAATAGCTTGAATCCGAACCAAATATTTTTTACACGCAATTCATCTTAATCGGAATATCAACTTCATTAGCCTTTTTGGGGCGTGCGAATCTCATCGCAAACTTTTACAGTTTTATCTGATGTCAGCACAGGTACATGAATTTCACTAGAAGTATGGAAAAATTGTGTTTACTTCTGGCACAAAGACATGCCCCAATACTTTATCTTTATATCGAAACAGCTTATAGTTTCAGTTTATCTCTTCAAAAATAAGGAAAGAGTAAGCATGAGAGTGTGATAGATGAATGTGTGTGAAACAAGTAGTGTGTGCCAAGATAGTTTTGTGGCGATCTATCCTCTCTGCCTTCCCCTGTGGAAAACGTCATGATGATTACTTAGCTAATTAATATAAAACCTACGAGTTCAAGGGGTGAGGCTTTAGACTATAATAATAATAATAATTGGATGACTTGTGTAGCGCCGTTTTTGTGCAAAATCACCTCAAAGGCGCTGTACAAACTTATAATACATTTCTACAGTGATCTATGTTATTACTTAACTATTTATGGAGAAAATATACAGTTCAATAATTACCTAGTAGGTCACTTGAGATTAACACTTAATTAGGTAACATTATCTAATTGTTTATTGGCGAAATTTAGATACATAATTTAGGACTTAATTGAAAAATTGAATATAACTGGACTTTCTCTTAGGAATGGTATATTTAATTTAAGCGTACGACAACTTAAAAAGGTAAGTTTTTAGTTTAGACCTGAATTCTGTTGGATTTGTTATGGATCTTAGTTCCGGAGGGAGTTTATTCCAAGCCTTCGGCCCAGATACTCCGAAAGCGCGATCACCAAACTTAGTATTTGGCTTGCGCTTAGGTTCCATCAGCTGCCTACAGCTGATGATGTTGCTGATCTAAGAGTTGACTGCCTCAGACCAGTGTTTTCCGGGACGCATAGTTCAGAGATGTAGGGTGGGGCCATTTCATTGATGGATTTAAACACCATCCAGCACAATTTGTACTGGATTCTTTCAGGGCACTCTTGCCAGTGAAGGTTACGAAGGTGTTCTGAAATGTGCGAATATTTTGAAATCCCGGTTATGAGCCGTACTGCTGCATTAAACACTGATTGAAGTTTGTCGATTTGATAATTTGGAAGGCTGGCATAAATGCCGTTGCAGTTATCATTCCGGTAGTCGCGATGCGTGCGCAAGTTAATTTTGTTAATTTTTTAATTTGGCATATTAATTAATTTAAAATAATGGGTAGAATGACTTTTTTGGTGACCAGATCTGAATAGATCTCTTCTTTCCTATTTCCTCTCTCCACTACTTTCAGCCTTATAATTTACCCCAATTAGAGATACCATAGTCTAACTGGCTCCAGACGGTTGGCAACAGATGGTACTGTTGTTCGGAATACAAATAATTTTTATTTTTTAAATTGGTGAGTTTGTTATAGCATAAGGCACGAATTTTCAATCCGTATTATAACTACAACCTTCATTGAGCTCCAACTAATGGAGCCAATATGCTGTTTTTAAGGCTTTTGCTTTAACAAGTTAGGAATTACTTCTATTCCCATACATTATTCAGACGGTCCCGGAATAAAACAGCAACCAATCCCAACTTTGGGGTTGATTCAACCCTCTGGACGCATCGGCAGCAGGTGCCTTTGTTTTAAAAAAATCACCCTTACTCGATGTGGGATGTCCCATTTTATATTGGCTATGTGGTTATATAGTATATGGTATTTTGGTCTGCCTTGAATGAGTTAATTGGTTTGAAAATTTTCATGTTATTACCACGTTTTTTACATAAAATGAGTTAACAGTAGTTACTTAGTGGTTTTATTATCCGATTTTGTTTGAATATTAATCTTATTTTTTATCAATCAAAAAATTAGAAACAAATCTCAAGAAGTCTTGTTTGACGAGTTTTTTTTATGGTTAATGGATATTTTAATCGCAAGATGGAAATCATGTTGTCAGCTAAAAATATAAGCGCTAACTCCGAGTCCTTTATAAAACAGTTTTTCTAGCATAATCTACATTTCTATTCTAAGATTCTTACTGATTAATAGTTAAAAAAATAATTATTAAAATTATTGTTTATTGTTTATTGTTTATTGTTTATTTTTTATTGTTTATTGTTTATTGTTTATTGTTTATTGTTTTTGTTTATTGTTTATTGTTATTGTATATTGTTTATTGTATATTGTTTTTTGTTTATTGTTTATTGTTTATTTTTTATTGTTTATTGTTTATTGTTTATTGTTTATTGTTTATTGTTTATTGTTTATTGTTTATTGTTTATTGTTTATTGTTTATTGTTTATTGTTTATTGTTTATTCTTTATTGTTTATCGATTATTGTTTATTGTTTATTGTTATTGTTTGTTGTTTACTGTTTATTGATTTTTGTTTAACACAAATATTATATATTAATAGAACAATATAGCTACAAACGTTTCTTGAGTTGGGTACCTGCATGGTACCTATTAAACTAATTCCAGCCAATTTATTACATTAAAATGTAGTAAATATGTAGAGTTACATTGATATAATTATAATAAACTATTATTTAAAAAAAAGGGAGAAGAAAGAAAAACATTATAAAAGGAAAAGGAAGAAAAAATATTCACAATACACAACATGTTTGCCATAATTTCAAAGGATAAAGATGAAAAAAAAAAGTTGTAAATCCTCGGCTTGCACAAATAATTTAAAATTATTTTTAAAAACACAAGGAATTGGTGTGGTTAATATTGTTTCATTGATTTAATTATTCCATGGGCATGGGCGACATAATTCGTTGATGTGGATATTATTGATTTTAATGTAAAACTTGTGATGAAAGGCTTTAAATCACAGTGAAAGAAAAAACAGATAAACCATAGCTGCAAGAAAATATGCAAATTATTTATGAAAAACGGACATACTAACGACATCTGGCGGAGAAAGAATTGATCCAGCTTGCTTGCAGTAGACTCCTGTAATAGTTGAAATTATATCGAGGTTCTAAGACGAAAGCAGAGAGGTCGTAAAATCGTCTAGGACTAGACAGGGCTTCCCCTTTTCTAGGCCTAAAAATAAACAATGAAGGTTGTCAACCAATAGATCTAAACAAAGAGCTATAAAAATTTTGAGTAACCAATCAGTGAACGAAGGGGGGTGTGTCTACGAAAGACAAAGGATTGAACCTTGGACCCGACATTAAAAAAGATAATTAATTGCATTTCCGTTCCCACAAAAATTAGAGGTGAACGCACTATGGCATAAACACTGACGTTCAAGGCGACAAACTCTAGGAAATGTTTACAATAACCGAGACATTTAGGTGATGGCGAACCATTGAAATCGAGTGCTTTGAAGATTTTACAAGTTGAAAAACACACACACGAAAATGCAATGGAAAAACTATAAACGTGATAGTATAAAAAAGGACGGGAAAAGCGAAGGAAAATCACTGGCAGAATTTTCAACTGTAGTACAATTATTTATGATAGAAGGAGGGTGTCATGTTCGATAAAAATCGTACTAAAGAGAGGAGTGAGTGTTGGAGACAATGGAAATTAATCGTTATCAATTTAAGATGAAACGGACATATTGGTAAATCAATTTTGAATGAAAATCTCGCAAAAAAAATAGACATTTTAGAAAAGTGCGGCGATCGAATGGAAGGATAGTACAGGGATTTTGGACTGCTACGAAGGTTCTAGGAAAATGAAAATCGAGTATCAGAAGAAGACAGTAACACTAAATATATAGCGATAGATTAGATTCAGGAAAAGTAGACATTATACATAATTATTAGGTTAGATATATATTAGAGTTACCCAATATTACGGAGGGATCGAACCAAGATAAAAGGTTGGCGGTCTCATGTATATTTTGAAGAATAAACAATCGAAATCCGAACATGATTTTTATTTACGTTAAGGTAATAAACGATTGGAAAAGCGATTAACTTTAACGTTGGTCTTATGAAGTATTTAGATTAGTCAAAAGAGATAAAAATTAATAGGTTTGAAATTAAACTAAATTTACGAGTCTGGTACCAAAATTTTAAACGTAAACAGGTGTCCAGACATATAATTTATGTGAAATCTTGTAAGTGAGGGATGGAGGATGGGGCGGAGATTGGGTCAGGCAATAAAAATGACAGATATCCCAGAGTCTAATTAGGTATATCTCCCATAGAAGTGTGGAAAATTATATATTAATTAATAATAGATGAAGTATGAAATTTTCCTGGAGACCACACACATCGGGAAAAGTGGAGAAAAGATGAAAGAAAGGGTAAAGAACGGAGATAAAGAATAATCCAAGTGGAGAAAAGTGATACAATTCAAATTTATCCGTGAAATAAATAAATACGACTTGGAAAATAACTAGTTAAAGAGTTATGAGAAATGACATAAGAATAAAGAAGAAAATTGTGCAAGAAAACGTCGCGGATAAAAGAAAATCCAAAAGATAAGGAAAAATTCAAATCTGCGGCATTAAGAGAGAAAGTACTGGTGAAAATGGAAAAGCTCATATAGGTGACAATAAAATTGAGTAGAATTTAGATAAATCGAAATTCTAAACTGCATAGTAGGGATTTCAACATGGATTTAGGTATTTTTCACACGAGATGCGTAAAATTGAGATGTATATATATATTATTGAGGACGGACCTATCGCAAATTGAGAAAAAAAAGGAACACAAAATCATGAGAATTTAACTACATTTTGTATGAACACAGGACAAAGGAAGCTTGGGCGATTAACACAGACTTACCCGATTCGGACCCTATCGACTTAGATTTGTGAGATAAAAACTAACTACCGCCCAGAGCCGGAAAGCAGAACATCTTATGGAAGGACAATCGAGATTGATGGAAGGGGTGTTTGGATTTACGAGTTGATAGGAGATAGAATTAAGCATCAAGAGAAATTCAGATACGTCTTTTGGAACCTGAGAGGGGTATAAAAGATGGAACTCATCAGTCAGGAGGAGAGTCGCGCCGAGGGTTTGAAAAGTTGTTACATGGCAGTACTACGTCTATTGGTAAAATTCTAGTGAAATAATCTAAGTGTTAAATTCTGAACAAGTCCCTGGACTTAGCAAGTTTTGTAATAAGTCTTAAATTCAGTTTCTAAATTCTGAAAACCCCACCAGTGAAGTTTTGTTAAATCAGTTTAATTTGGTTAAACAGTGAAAATAAATATAATTTAAACTCAGTGCTTAAAAGTGTTAAGTGAAGTGCAAAAAGTGAATTGTGAATTAATTAAAAATTTAAAAATAATTATTTCATTCAAAGTGAAAACATTCAAATTAAATTTAAGAGTTTGTTATCGTTAATCTAAAGTGAACGTGATCGCGTATTGATATTTAAAAATAGATTATAATTTTGTGTAAAAATAATAATAGTAATAAATATTTACGTCTTAGTTTAAAATAAACACAATCTAGACAGTTCGAAAAGAAATAATAACAAATGCTCAAACCTTTGTTCTAAAATTAACAGTTCGGAAAAGAAATTAATTTTAAGAATCGAGATAATTAAAAGTCTGCGCAATTCGAAAAAATTTTCTTTTAAAAATATATAAAAAGAAATTTAGAATTAATAAATTGTTCAATTAAAATCCATCGTGCGTATAGCGACAGTGTTAAAAGTGTTTGTCGTTTTAACCGGAATTTTAATCATCAGTCTATCATTTCGAAAAAGAATTTGAAACAGCTATCATTCAAAAGCCTAAACTAGAAAGGTGTTATTAAATCAACGGGTTTTCTGAATTAGGATTTCGTTCGGAAGAAAAATTAAATATCAGCTAATTTATACGATTCAAGCGAGAATAAAATATTAAATAGGAATAAATAGTCGAAAGGATTTATTTTGAAATTAGTTGAAAAATACAATTAATTAGGTAGGATTTCTTCATCAAGGTTGTTGTGTACTACCCGACCGGAAATACCTTGACGTGGGTGAGTTTTCCTTTTATAAATAATTTTCAGGTCCCAGGAGACACAGAAGGGCTGTGAAGTGGAAGTATATCAATTGAATATTAAATTAAAACAACAAAACAAAGAATTACACATAAATATATGTATATTGTATATTTGTATATATATTTATAAATATAAAATAAAATATTGTATATAAAGAATATATATATGAGTAATGTAATTATATATATATGTATTTTATTTATTAATCGAAACATCGAAATGGTAGCGATTTTAATACCTACTCATGGACATATCTATATTATTGAAAAAGAAAATATGTATTTATTAATATTCCAGACTATGTAGAATCATATATTTTATATTTATTTATTAATATATGTACTCTTTTTTAACATATTTTGACAATAGAGATATGTGTACTTAAATATATATTTATATTTATTCTTCATTTAACCTAGTAAATTTACTAAATTCGGAAAATGAAATAAATAGTTTAACTTCAATAAAGGAATTAAAATTATTTAAATTAACTATGCACAATAAACGGTATCATAACTGAATCAGTAAAGAGGCACAAATGACTTCTAAGGAATTTTAAAATAAACAAATCTCACATTTAGGTTAGTGTGTCAGGAGATGTTTATATTATTTGTTTACAAAACAAAGGATCACTGGAGAATTGGGTCAACCGCATAGTTTGAAAACGACCTTGGCCATAATTAGTTAGTCACAAAGGATTTTATTAATTACCCGAAACAGCTGGAAGATGCGTGTTCTCAAATACTTATCAATCACAAACGACAATTGAAAAATCACGGGTTAGCCAGATTTATATAAAAAAATTACATGAAACATTTGAATACTATTGATTAGATAATCGCACAGTTTTTATTGGTTACCTGAAACAGCTGGAAGCTGCGTGCTTACAAATACTTATCATTCACAATCGACAATTGAAAAATCACGGGTTAGCCAGATTTATATCGAATAATTATACGAAACATTTGAATTTTATTGATTGGGTGCTCATACAAAACCCCATCAGTTGCCTGAGATATTTGAGGGTCGAGTACTCTCTAATGTGGCAAACAACTATTTGAAACAATTGGAAAATCACGGGATAGGATGAACAAAAAATTAATGTTGAACCCTGGAGGTAAAATTTAAAACAAATACAGTTCATCAATAGGAGGCAGTGGTCGCTCCTATAACAAGACCATTAACCAAATCAAATAGAGATGGCGATTCTCTTAAATAAAAACGTCAAAACCAAACAAACAAAAGCCTGGAGTTCGATAGCTCTCCAAAACAAACTATCAAATATGATCTTATTTTACTAGTATTTATTAGTATCACCTTATTAGTACGTATATATTCGGTTACCAAGCTAAGAATTGTGCAGAATTCTTTGTGCGAGATCCGAGCTTGGGATGCGAGGTAAATAGCCTTGTATTGCAAGTTATAAACCTTTCCCAAACTGTATGTATACATATATTTATTCGTATGTACTGTCTATTGGAGGATGCGGACCTGCATACAGCTTGCATTTAGGTCGGTAGACCACTCTCGCATCTTTTCTTAGACGTGGAATGAGGATTCACGACCCGTAAGTCCACACCAACCGTGAGTATATGATTGTATATAGGACGAAACCGGTTCGCCCTAAGTAAATTGTAGTCCAAGGAGGAGTCGGAATTTGGGGGTATCGAGACCCGAGGGGAAACTTGAAGGCTGCACATGATGACGTGGAAGGCTTTTTGGGACGAGATAACTTAGGTATCAATCAAAGAGCCGTGTCAAAGGATTGTGCAAATTTCTTGTTGACTCACGATCATCTCGTTTACTTGCAGGAGGATTTGGAGCCAAATTATGCCAGCAAATGGGCTATTCCGAGTTCGTCAAATATGCAATTAACTAATTACATTAACCTACTAAATCAATCTTTACATGTACCTTATAGCAGCAGAATCATAAAGGAGTGGCGCCCCACAGACACAAGAGTTTACCAAAATCAAATTTACTAACAATTAACCATTTGAGTTATATTTAATTACCTGTCCAAATAAACATGTATAATATCTTTTATCAGCGTTTAACTACGATTTTGTTAGGGTGCAGGGAATCAGAATAATTACAATAGGAAAGTTAGCTCATTCAGAAAATTCATTTAAGTCTAGGTTTGCAATAGAAAGACTAATTCAACTTTGAACTCAACACCTCGATCAGAACCAAGAGGGTTACCACAAAAATGAAAGTAATTAAAATCCTATATCATAAATCAAAAAAATTACACAACGTTTGATGGAATTTAATTACAATATAAATACGGGTATATTTGCGTTCAAGATCGTAAATAACGTATTAATTAGTTAAGTACATATGTCTATAAAGATATATAGTACAAGAGAGCTTTAAGTAGCTTTCTGTAGATATCAAAGAAGAGGGTCCAATTTTCATGGAGGCTTATGTGTTGTAGGGGAGGAATTTTCCATCCCTGCGAACACATATGCAAAGCCTTAGAAAAAAAAAAATTTAAACATCGGTCATAGCCAAGAGAGAAGAAAATTCTATATTGTTTGAAACAAAATAAAAGAATGGCGAAAAGGCGAAAACATTACAAACTTCCTAATGTAAACACTGAATCTAATCGGCCAACTAACTTATTTGAGAGCTCAAAAAAAATTGTTTTTAAATTAACCAAAATATTTTTAAATGTTTCAATTATTGTAAAAAGTTTAAATAAATTAAAAATGAGTGCATTTAAGCGATTGAAACAATGAAATGCTTATTAAATTGATGCGATTATTACATTATTATTGACGGGGTTGGTACGTAGATGTGATTGATATATTGGCCTTGTTGATTGTTACATTAGTGTTGTTACATTGTGTATCTCCAGGTTGTTATAAGGTTCAAGCCGATTTTCATTACCTAATTTTATCGTGCGGTCACCGTACCCTAATGTATTGCAAACATTAACTTAGCCAGAAAAATAGCACAACAATAGTTCAATCATTTACAAAGGGAAATTCTTGACGCAACAGGTTTTCTTTTACAAACCATAATAATCATAAAAGGCCACAAAAAGGAATTTTATTATTTTCAATACCAAGCGGATTTTATTTCAATGTGTGAACGCTTTTATTGGCTTGTTTATTGCCAAAACGCTTTTATATTCTATGAAATTTATTTTTATTATAACAATAAGTTTCCATATATTTATAAAAAATGATTCTAAGCAAATAATACAAAGCCAACATCGATGTTTACAATTTTTAAAAGTGTTTTTAAGGTTTCGTTTTCGTTGAGAAATAGAAATACCTTCAGTACAATAATATTTTTAAAAGAGTGGATGTAGTTATTTTCGTCAATTTATTATTTACAGCGTAGAAACGAGAAAATTCACTCAGGTATTCTACAGAATTCTCGAAGAATCTGTTAATACTTTGAAAATTAAAATATTTCTCTATTGAAATATTATATAGGTAAGCACCTACTTTATCAGATCCAATTGTGTAAATGACACTAAAATTGAAGGCAAATTTGAATTCATTGAACCAGATTTCAGTCAAAACCAACTAAGCAACAGCAACTAAGGCGTCTTGTACAGGGCTAGGAGATTCTTTAACAGTGGCCAGCTGCTGACCCTGTACAAGTCTCAAGTCCGCCCAACTATTGAATTTGGGAGCCACCTTTGGGCTGGTGCCCCAAAATACTTAATAAACCTGCTTGAATCTGTGCAAAGGAGAGCGATCCGTCTGATTAACAATCCTTTGTTAACAGACCGATTGCCTTCTCTAATGCGAAGACGCAATGTAGGCATTCTGTGTCTGTTCTACAGGTATTTCAATGGAGACTGCTCCAAGGAGCTAGCAGCATTGATTCCTGATGCACCGGTGCACGTGCGCGAAACTCGACGTACACGAACTGAACACTCGTTCACGGTTGACGTTGGCTTCATGAGAACGGGCCGTTTTTACGACTCGTTTTTGTGTTAGTCGGCTCGTATGTGGAACGAGCTACCAGCATCTGTTTGTCCTACCTCCTATAATCCGAGTCTCTTCAAGGCCCGCATTAACAAATCCCTTCCTACAGCCCCGACCTTATTTCGTCTCACAACGCCGCCCAACCGCGTGGTGACATAGTTCCCCTGTCTGTACACTGCAAAGGCAGGGATACTCTTGTGAGGTGTCACATAAAAAAAATAAAAAAAGCATAGCACAAATAACTGAAAATAGTATCGAATTCGAAGAGTGTTTTGTTCATTCCATCGAATAAGTTTGGTAGATAATCTATTTTTCTATATAAATAAAAATGTAAATGTACGTTTGGTAAAAATCTTAAATCTCCCAAAGTTCTTGACCGATTGCTTTGAAATTTTGACACAACTTTGCATTGAATACGCTTGTGTCTTTATATATTATATTGATGTTTCTCTATCTGCAAAGACAGACTGAGCCAAGCAACGCGTGGCGGGGTACAGCTAGTTAATAATAATAGTTCACAAAGATCACTGTACAATGATGTACATTATATTGAGATATCTGCTTAATTTATCTTTAAACCTTGTCTTTGGCGACACGAAATTGGCACAACTTTTCGTTAGAAATTTCTAAATCAACGCAAATATTTTCTTACCATATTTTTCCTCCATAAGCTATGGAGCCTAAAATTATATTAAATTTCAATACTAACACAAGGCGCCATAATATTGTATTTTCCTTACACCAAACAGATACCTAGGAATTCCCTAGAAGTGCGATCTATGTCAATTAACATAAGACGTTTTGACTCCGAAGCCCTCGGTGAAATTAATTAAACCAATTGAAACTATTCAACTGCAAGTGAATCAATTTCAGTGTTTGAAAATATTTTATGAAATCTCGCCAAAATAGAGAATTTTTTTAATGAAATCTTGCCAAAATGAGGAAAATGTTTGATGAAATCCCTCCAAAATAGAAAAATATTTGATGAAATCTCACCAAAATAGGGTCAATGTTTGATAAAATCCCGCCAAATTAGGGATTTTTTTATGAATCCCTAAAAGTAGGATTTTTTTATGAAATCACGACGAATTTTTCAGTTTATATCTTTAGTGGTTCCACATTATGTCATTGTCCAATAAGCGTTACACGACAAAGGGTCGCTTCTATGACTCGTTTTTGTGTTCAACAGCTTAGCTGCAGAATGATTCGCCGACTTCTTTATTTTCTTCCTCTTACAACATGAGTCTCTTCAAAACCTTGGTGAACTCCTTCCGTTCCTCCATAAGACCCTCATCTACACAGCATTCCCAAAGATGACACACATCCTAAGGATATTATATCCCTCAGGGCCTCCTGTGTCGACTCAATATACAAAACATAATATAATTATCTTCAACCTCTACTTCACCTCATGGAAAATTTCCCTATGAATTCCGTCATAAATCTTCATTTTTATTAAAAGTTAATTTATATTTGATTTTAATATAGAAATAGATTTCTAAAACCAAAATGGTTAATTTAAAATCACCAGTGTATACAGAAAATCGAGACTAAATTGCAGTGTATTGTATCAGTTTACTAACTTCAAATTTGACTACCGAGAAAGTGATCCGTTATATATATATTAATAAACATTAGTTATATAGCTATTTTCATCATTCGGTCGGAAAATTATGTTATATATAGATCATATCCAAGGGTCTCTGTCCGAGAAGTATTAAAACATAATTTGTATATTGTTAATTATTCTTGAATTAGCACCTCTGTCCTTGTGCTCGCACGACCGTACTAATAAAGCACACGACCAAACAAATACGACATGAAAATAACGAGCGTTTCTGATTGGCGCAGAATTTTGCACAGATTCAATTCAATTTATAATTCGAGAAGAACAGGATCATTACAGAATTGTGCGGATTATTCGACTCAAGAATTTTCTTTAGTTTTCAAATTTTAATGACAAATAATTTCTTTAATTAGATAAATGGCTTTTTCTAGTGTTTTGCGAACATCCTTTTGTTATTGAGGCTGTTTTTGTTTATAGAGGGTTTTCCAATACGAGGTATTATTTTGAATAGCCCGCTATTTCGGTAGATGTTACTTTTGAAGCTGTCATTTTTTGACATTTGACAAGTTGAAACTACGTCATTAATAAAAATGGAACGATACACGCTTCAACAACGCATTGAAGTTATTAAAATGCACTTGAGTGAATCAAATGCAAATCATCTTGAGTGATGAGGCCCATTTCCACCTCGGTGGCTTCGTCAACAAGCAAAATTGTCGCATCTGGGGCTCGGAAAACCCAAGAGTTATTGTTGAAAGGCCTCTCTATCCTCAACGTGTGCCTGTTTGGTGCGGTTTATGGTCCGGCGGATTGCGCTATCGAGAGATGATTAATGATTTTTTATGGCCGGAATTGGATGGTATTGATCTGGACAACGTTTACTTTCAACAAAATGACGCTACGTGCCACACAAGCAATAACACCATTGATATTTTACGATTGAATATCAAAATAACACCTCTTATTGGAAAATCCTGTATTATGGTTGTGATTTATTGTTTATTTACATACATATATATAAAAAATATTTACGAAATTATACATAAAACAAATGCAGAAAAATAAATATAAAGTCAAAATATCACTGAACTTGATCTACACAGTATGTAGGCACAAAACATAAAAAATCAAAATATTTTATTTTTGTTTCAGTTCGCAAAATTATTATGTGTTAGTCAAATCAAATTAAATATCTTTATTAAAATATTCCACTACTTGATGAAAAAAACTTCAATAGGGAATGCTTATAAATTTAAATTTGTGTAAGAGATGGATGAGTGGTTTTATTTTTTTTCCTTAATTCTTTCTTTATAATCAACCATAGATTTTCGCTAGGATTCAGATCGGGACTATTTCCAAGATATGGGAGTGTTGGAATTTGGAGAAATTTATTTGTGGATAATTAGGAATTATGGGAGGGAAACTTGTCGGGCATGATTGTTCCATCACCATTTGAAATCACGGTTGGTACTATAAAGAAAAATAAGACTAAAATAGCTTTAATTAAATAAAAAAACAATTAGATGAATAAATTATAAAACAACTACATCATCAAGCACACAGATTAAAATACTTTGAATCGAGAATAGACATTCAGTTAGGCCTTTAATAAGTTGTTCTGCCGGTGTCGGTCTTCAGTCATGGAAATAGTGAACGATTTTTTTTTCGTAAAAATTACGTCATAACGTACATGAATGGTATAGTTTATTAAAAAAAATAAGAATACTTTCAAAAGAAATTCTTCAATTAAATGATTAAGAATAAGTTGGTTTCATTAATTCATTAGATATAGTCGATGATACTAGGTAATCTTAACAGCTAAACTGCTATAATGAGGTACGGTGTGTATACGGTGATACGGGCACCACGGCCGGGTTCGTAAGTTGGTTCACGTCGAAAGGCTCGCCCGTTCGATCGGAACACTCAACTTTTTTTTATCATTATCACCTTTTTTTAAATTTGGCAATCCATTTTTTTACAACCCATGTCGAAGCAAAATTATTTATAAAGAAAATGAAAATAATTAAAAAACAGCAAAAAAAATAACATACCCTACACAAAATATTGCCAGGATGTTGGTCTGTAATAAAATTTTAGTATCTTCGCCACATAATATACCACATGACACTGATATTGTGGTGCCAAACAACATAATGTATCTCTTGCTATGGTTTCAAGAGAATGCATAAAAATACCCCTCAATAATGGCCTTGCCCAGGGCTCAGTGCTGGCCCCATCGCTATTTAACATCTACACTCGAGACCTCCCTCACACTGAAGGCAGAAAATTTGCTTACGCAGATGACATCGCCGTCACAGCTCAAGCCAAAACCCTTAAAGCAGCAGAAGATATCCTCAATTCTGACCTAAAGGCTTTGGAAGAATATTTCCTCAATTGGCGACTAAAGCCAAATGGGTCGAAAACAGTTGCGACAGCTTTTCATCTTAGCAATTCACAAGCGGATGCCAAACTCTGTGTTCAGTTTGATGGAATATTTACCATGACCCCCACCCCCGCTATCTCGGAGTTACTTTGGACAGGAGCTTGAACTACCGGCAACACATGGAAACAGTGGGTAAAAAAACCAGGACAAGGCTTAACTTAGTTAATAAGCTAGCTGGAACTAGCTGGGGATGCGACGCCAACACGCTCAGAACAGCATTCATTGCCCTGGTTTTCTCAACGGCTGAATACTGTGCTCCAGTATGGGCTAGAAGCGCCCACACTTCCATGGTAGACGTTCAGCTTAATGCCACAATGCGAACCATCAGCGGGACTTTAAAATCTACTCCTCTCCCTTGGCTCCCCGTACTTGCAAACATAACCCCGCCAAACATCAGGCGAGAAATTGCAACACTGAGGGAATACAAGAAGGCGCTGCAAAAAAGCGCAATACCTCTACACGAAGATGTCGTCTCCCACCCGGCATGCCGCTTGAAGTCCCGAAAGCCCTTCTGGGCGGAAGGAGAGAGGCTCCTCCGACTACCTCTCACCCCAGAAGATAGGTGGAAACTTGAGTGGCAAACGGCCAACGTGGGAAATGCCCACCTCATACAGGACCCCACCGAGAGGCAGCCTGGGTTCTCACTGCCTCGCAAAACCGGGTCCGCCATCAATAGGTTAAGGTGCTCCCATAGCCGCTGTGCCCACATGATGCACAGATGGGGCCTTAAAGAGTCGGCGATGTGTGAATGTGGTGCGGTGCAGACTACCGAACATGTGGTCAACGAATGCCCGCTCCATTCATTCCCCGGCGGGATTGATGAGGTTCACATGGCGACGCCTGAGGCCCTAAAATGGCTCGCAGATCTAGATGTCCCCCTCTGACCCCCCACCATACGAAAGAAGAAGAAGAGAATGCAAATAATTTCTCTTCGCAACATAATATAACACATGACATGAGGTATTGTGCTGCCAAACAACATATGTATCTTTTTTATTTGTTATTTGTTTTTGGGGTGTTATGCCGTGTTGCGCTAACTCCTTCTTTAGCCAACGATTCGGACAGCATTGCAGTGTCCATCATCAGGGCAGATGTGTTATTGAACACATACGTTATTATATGTTATTGAACACATAACACGGCCAAAATACTTTTGGCCGTGAAAATCTTAAATAACATATGTATCTCCCAGATATGGATTCAAGAGATTGCAAATAATGTCTCTTAATTTAATTTATATTATACTTTATGTAAAATTATATATATTATTTTTAAATAAATACAAATATTTATCTTTCTAACTAACTACATACATAAAATTTCAGAGTTTTTCAGAGTCCCCTCAACGATTTAGTTATTAATGAACTGATATAGAACATTTTGCTAGTTTCAATAATTCATTATGTAGGGTTTTTATTATACAGGGTGTCCGGGGGCAAAGTGCGTTAATTACGGGAGGTGATTCTACATGGTGGTGGAGTTAAAAAGGAAAATAACTTTTTTTCGAAATTCTAATTTTATTTTTCCATAAGATAATTATTTTCCATAGAAGAATCTATATTTTCAACTTTTCTACCTAAGAACTTTCAAAGTTTTCTAAAAAAGTTACAAGCTTTTTTACTTGTTCTATCATGTGGAACCACATCCCAAAGTTAGCGCACTTTACCCCCAGACATCCTGTATAATTTCTTTCCCAGATATGTAGACATCTTTTGATACTTGTGTATTCACGAACGTATATAGTGAATGTGTATACTACATGGACCTATATTGTGAATTTGTATAGTAAATGGACGGATATTTTGAATGTGTATAGTAAATAGACGTATATAGTGAATTTGTATAGTACATAGACGTATATAGTAAATGTGTATTTTACATGGACCTATATTGTGAATGTGTATAGTAAATGGACGGATATATTGAATGTGTATAGTACATAGACGTATATAGTGAATTTGTATAGTACATAGACGTATATAGTAAATGTGTATTTTACATGGACCTATATTGTGAATGTGTATAGTAAATGGACTGATATATTGAATATGTATAGTACATACACGTATATAGTTAATGTATATAGTACATAGACGTATATAGTGAATGTGTATATTACATAGACGTATATAGTGAATTTTTATAGTACATAGACGTATATAGTGAATGTGTATAGTACATAGACGTATATAGTGAATGTGTATAGTACATAGACGTATATAGTGAATGTATATAGTACAAAGACGTATATAGTGAATGTGTATAGTAAATTAAAAACAACTTATAAAAAGGTTTATAGATTTTTTTCTGACTTATTTCGCCCCTCCTCTTCGCTTCGCTTGAAAATGAAATACTTGACAAATTTACTATAAAAAATGAAATAGATAAGTTCGTGTATCCTTGTTCGCAAGTTATATCCGTCAAGTATTCAACTGCCGAGACATCTTCCGTCCGAAGTTTTGTCACTTTCCAACAATCCGATGTCTCGCTGACCACAAGAGTTAGCCGGAATAAAGCGGAAAACAGGAAACAGAAGACGACGTAGTTAAGTTTTGGTGTTTTGGGTAGGGAAGGAGGGGTAAAAGTAGGAATAAAAATATCATGTCTTGTTGAAAAATTAAAGTATATCTAATAAATGTTCCCAATGCCTTGCTTAAAATGCTTTACTTACATACATTTACTAAATAATATCGCCTGTTTTAGCCCACTAACTCAAATGTGTCGACCATATATTAAAATAAAGTGTGCTGAAGTAGACATTTTTGCTGATGATTTAGCGGATTCTGAAAATAATATTCTGCTTTTTAGTAATGCTCAACAATATATTGAACTATTCATTATATTTTTCATTATGAGCAATAATTAGTCGCCTGAAATATTAATACAAATTGAAAATATCTCCCGAGTAAAAATAAATGCGAAACAAAAACCGAAAATCATTTTTAATAAATATTGTTCCGCTAATACTTTCATAGTACCTTAAATACCTCTCTTGTACTCTTATTAATATATTTATTCACTGAACAACTATTAGGTACTTGAATGTACAACAACTCTCGACGATAACTAATATCTGCTTATATAGTCCGTACACGGCCTATTACTTTGTGTAATATATACACATTATTGTACTCCTAATCATCTTAGCTTAAACATTGTATAGATGTAATATACTTCATGGTGTGAATAAATAAATAATTTTATGTCATCAAAAGTTTAGATTTTCAAAACATGCGGGTAATGCTATAAAAATATTCTCATCAGGCTTTAAAAATTGGCGCACAACAAACCAGAACAACATGAATCACAAAGAGCTAAAAAACAGGAATCAGAAAAGACGTTCTTATCGTGTTACCGGCAATAACATTTTTTTTCGTCAAGGTTTACCAGTCATAAAGTTAATGGAAAATGAGAATTAATTCATGTTAAGCATAAAAGCCTGTCTCAGAACTTTCAGAAGAGAAATTATAAAGAACGTTGAAAATTTCATCCGAGAAGTCAGAATTTTTTTAAAACAACGAAATCTCACAAAGAACCCACAGAAAAGAGGTTTTAAACAAATAAGGTATCCATAGTATTTTTTTACAAACCATGTCATATATTCATTGAAATCTATATCTGAAAAATATTTTTAAACGAACGACTTATTCATAATACCACACTGTAAATCCAAATACGCGCAAAACTATTTGATAGAAAGTATCTGTAAAACTCACAATACTTTACGAGTTGTAGACATTTTCAACTGTAACTTGAGAACATTTAAAATTCAACTCACTAAATTGATTACATTTTTTGTAGTCTACTTCACTGTTTTGAATAGTATGATCATGCGAAAACAGTATTTATTTTCTTCTTTATGATGATGTGTTTTTCTTTATAATTATTTTTTTTTATCATTTGTTATTTATTGTGTAGGTACAAATACTAAATCAACATTTAAGTTGATTGTTCAAGAACATTCGAATGTTTACTGTATATACTTTTTTTATTTATTCATAAAAATATATTTGGATATTGGTTTTTTACATGCTTTTCGACTACCACACTAGACACATGTCCGTATTATGGTTGTCGAAATTTGTGTATAATTATATAAATGTAATACATGATTTATTCAGTTCTAAAATAGGTATAGGTTAAATATGTTTAACTGAAAATAGGAAAGAGTTGAAAATAAAGATAAATTAATTAATTATTTTAAAAAGAAATTTTAAACAGAATTGAAATGAAAAAAAAATAATAAATCAAATGAACTTAATTTAATGATGTCAGGTATTCTTTAAAATAGTTATTTCCCTTCATAAATAACCAATTCTTAATATATAATATTATGTACATGATCACAAACAGGAAAGGAATTGGAGTAGGTGAATCTTGTAAGCATAGAGATAAAAATAAAAATAAGGTAGGATACAAATAAAATAATACATAATGCTAGGGATAATAGTAATAAAAATAAGAATAATCGCATCAGCGTAATATAAAGTTTTTGTTGAAAGTTAATTTATAAATAAATTTTTTACTCGAAAAATAAGAACAGTATTAAGTTGAAAGGCATTCTTTATAATATTTCCTTCCTACTTTAATATACATCTGTGTGTTTTCTTAATAAATTAATTAAAAAAATAAGTTATTTTGTGATATTCTTCTTATCTTACAAAACGCTTAATAAAAACATTTTATTGGTAGTCCTGTTGAAGCCTCCGATAATATTGAAAATGGTTGGCATATATTGTTTTATAAATAGTAATATTTTGAAATAAAAGCAAGCATTAAACCACAATTATATAAAAATTATTTTAATATTCAAACACAATTTTGTTTTAATGCACAGAAATACATATAGAGTCCATCTGGACTCTCTCTACCGTTGGACACACCTGCCCCTGGATTCTCACCCACCTTTTTCTTCTTCTCTTTCTTAAAAAACCCCGACGCAACCTCCCCAAACATGTCACAGTTGTGTGCAGTTTATTGGAGGAAATTATTGTCATGGCTAATTGTGTGCAGTTTATTAAAAGAAATTATTCCCATGGCCAAATGTGTGAAGTTTATTGGAGAAAATTATTCTCATGGCCAATTGAAGTTTATTGGAAGAAATTATTCTCATGGCCAATTGTGTGCAGTTTATTGAAAGAAATTATTCTCATGGCCAATTGGAGTTTATTGGAAGAAATTATTCTCATGACCAATTGTGTGCAGTTTATTGAAGGAAATTATTCTCATGGCCAATTGGAATTTATTGGAAGAAATTATTCTTATGGCCAATTGTTTGTAGTTTATTGAAGGAAATTATTCTCATGGCCAATTGTATATAGTTTATTGGGGGAAATGATTCTCATGGCCAATTGTGTGGAGCTTATTGGAAGAAATTATTATCATGGCAGATTGTGTGCAGTTTATCGTAGGAAATTATTCTCATGGCCAATTATGTGGAGTTTATTGGAAGAAATTATTCTCATGGGCTAAGTGAGTTGCAGTTTTCTTGAAAATCATTAATAGAAAGAAGTTAAAAAACAATAATGACGGAAATTGCAAAGTTAAAATCATAGACCAACAAACCAAAACAGGTTATAAAATTAAAGCAAAATTCAAACAGATACAAATTTACCACTCCAGAGTTTTAGGGTCATGTGACCGGGATGGAGGTCCACATTATAAAAGTTTTATTTTTATATCATGTGACGCTGGAAACAAAAATAATAGTTCTTTCCAGTCTGCTTCAAATATTTATATTGAATGCCATTTTTTTATATTAACTCCACACAGGAGGCCCTGAAGAAAATAATTTCCCTCAGGGCCTATGTCATCTTTGGGGATGCTGTGTGGAGGGTCTTACTGTGGAGAGGAAGGAGTGAACATGGGTCTTGAAGAGTCCCATGTTGTAGGAGGGAGGAAACACAGGGGCCGGCAGTTCGTTCCACAGCCGAGCTGTTGAACTTAAGAACGAATCGTAGAAGCGACCCGTTCTCATGTGACAAATGTCAACTGTGTACAAATGTTGGGCGCGCGTTTGGCGTGTATCCCGACTACGCACCGGTACCGAAGGGATCAATGACGCTAGTTCCTCAGAGCATCTTCCATTGTAATACCGATAGAACAAGGACAGCATACCTACCTGACGCCTGTGCTCAAAAGATTGCAGTCCGTTTGTTAAGATTGGGGAATCTATCAAACGGACCGCCCGTTTTTGCACAGAGTCAAGGGTTTTTTTTCAGGTATTTAGGGGCTCCAGACCAGAGATGGCTGCCAAATTCGACAGTAGGGCGCACTTAAATTGATAAAATCCTAAGAATAGTCAAAATTAATAATTCATATTTTGCGTCATTAATATAACATTCAGTTAAACTTTAAATATAAATATACGGAGTAGGGTAAAAGTAATCACCCGATGTTCTTTGGCTGTAATTTTTTAATAATTTATTTAATTATAATTGAAACAATTATTCCGCACTCTTGCAGAGTAAATCGATTCATGTCTTGTAGATTTGTATTCTGCGTTAGATAACTTCACAAATGTCAACCGAATTGACATTTGCAAAAGTTATGGCGTTTTCCAATAGGGTGATTACTTTTTCCCCATCTGTATATATATTATATGAATGAGATAAAAAGTGAAGTAACAGTTTTACAGCATGAACTTTGACAATTTTTAAAATTTTATTCATGTAATAATGTATTAATATTTTATACAATTTTTTTTTTTTTTTTTTTTTTATTTATTTTTTTTTTTTTTTTTTTATTTATTTTTTTTTATTTTTGTGGAGAATAATTATTTATCTTTCTAACGATTAACATATCACATATCTACGCATTATAGAAAAAAAAGATAAAAATACTTTTGACATTTTAATTGACGCCCCGGTCAGATCTGTCCTTCAGAGACCATAGTGGAATATGACGTTTGTGGCTAGTAATGTCCTTCCGAAGCGTTAAAATAGTAATGCTTATTTTATTGACATACAACAAATATATATAACAGTATCTGTTTTTAAGAAAAATTAAAAAAAAATATGTAGGTATATACCGCATTTGAAATACAAAGAAAACATTGCAAGCCAAATAAAAATGTTGAAAGAACTGAAGAAGGAATGAATGTGGAAATGTATAAGTTAAAATAAATAAAAAAACTGAACATGAAAATACTCGAAATCAATTAATGTTCTCATTCAAATTAAAATGAGCCCGTCTTCTGCAAATTCTATAAAAAGACGATGAAGTAAACTTTCATATTTTAAAATCCTGAGAAAATGTCAGCAGAAACTAAAGAAAAATTGCATGAGAGCATTTTTCATTAGTCTTAACTGCTTTCTTCTGAACCTATATAAAAGAAGAATAGCTCCTTTCTAGAAAATCTTTTATGTAGGTTCCTTTCCTTTTAATTCTCCATGGATAATGAAAAATTCATAATTAAATTAATTTTCAAGTGGTTGATTTCCGAGAAAAAATCTATGGTATTTCTTTTTTGCACAAATAGGCACCTTCCTACGCGAATTTCTGATTTTAATTTGATTTTATGTTTCGTTGTTGACTAGAGCGTGGCAGTTTGTACAAAATAACAATTGATCTCACACGTCACGTGACTGACAGAATACTACCTGTCTTTTTCAAATTGATTGTGTTTGATTCGAACATTGTTACGAGTATTAAAATAGTTCATTTCTGATTTTTTATTTTTCCAAGCTTTTCATGTTTTGCTAAGAACAACAAAATAATTAAAACAGTTATTAATCACTGCTTTTGTCAGTACCTCCAAACTTGCATAATTCATTTAATGACCATACATAGTATTTCACATGCATTTAATTAAACACAAAACTTTTATTTATAATTAAAAATTGAATATTTTATTAGGCTTTTAGAAAAAGTCAATAGGTGTGCCATAATCAAAATCAGATATGTTTATCCAAGACACTATCTAGGTTACAGACCATTTTTTTAGAACTTCTTAATCATTCAAAAAAATAACTGCCAAAAACATGGGAAAAATTTGTTGCAAGATAATACTGTTAATTCTGAAATGAAAATATCACAAAACATAATATAGAGATCGACAAAAATGACGTATAATAATTAAGTCCCAATGGCCGAGTGGTTAAAGGTGTTGTCCTGGTAAGACAGAAATCCTGGGTTTGATTCCCAGTCGAAAACGTTACCTTTTTATTTTTTTCTATAGATTTGTTAGAAATATTTTATTCTTCAATGAAATACAGGGTTTTGCAATAAGATGTGTTATTTTGATATTCAATCGTAAAAGATCAATGGTTTCGTTGCTTGTGTGGCACGTAGCGCCGTTTTTTTGAAAATAAACGTTGTTCAAATCGATACCATCCAATTCCGGCCATAAAAAAATCATTAATCATCTCTCGACAGCGCAATCCATTCACCGTAACTGTTACTACAGCCGCATTTTTGAAAAAGTAAGGTTCAATGACACCGCCGGACCATAAACCTCACCAAACAGTCAAATTTTGAGGAAATACAGGCTTTCCAATAATAACTCTTGGGTTTTTCGAGCCCCAGATGCGACAATTTTGCTTTTTGACGAAGCCACCGAGGTGGAAATGGGCCTCATCACTCAAAATGATTTGCATTTGATTCACTCAAGTGAATTTTAATAATTTCAATGCATTGTTGAAGCGTGTATTGTTCCATTTTTATTAAAACCGTAGTTTTTACTTGTCAAATGTCAAAAAATGACAGCTTCAAAAGTAACGACTACCGAAATAGTGGGCTATTGAAAGTAACACCTCTTATTGGAGAACCCTGTATTTATATAATAATGCTCAGGCGATGCAAATAATCCAAAAGCATGTGTTTTTGGTTTGAATTTTTTTTGCTAAGAATATTATAGATGATTCTAAATACTACAATTAGAATACTACCTTTGAGATAGTAGAGTTTTTTCTTTAAGTATTTTTTTTAAGCTTAGAAAAAAAAACAAATGTATTGCTTATAAAAATTGCCATTAAGTACAAACTATCTTATTTACGAATTCCTTTGTGGCTATAATTTAACTGTGTAATTTTAGGAGAGTTTGTTTGATTTTTATACAAATCTACAGTTTTATTCCGAGACTAATGATATTGTTCATATATGACCTTCAAAACAAGAGGAAGGTCACTGTCTAAGTCTGATTTCTTAAAACCCTGTGTAAAGCCCGGACAACGCCAGAGGCTTCAGCTAGTTTATTAATATAATGGATTTCCTCACTTTTCGTCGTAAATCAATTCAAATTAATATAACTGAGTGAACATTCAGGACAAAAAGTATTTTGAAAAGTTGAAAAGCGTGAAGGCCGTAAGCTAACATATTATTGGTTTTCGGCTCTTAGAAGTTTATTCTCAATAGGCATATGTGCAGAGAACTGAAAAATATTTGGTGAATGAATGGAAAATTAATGAATGGAGTCATAGATTGATTGCTGCAGTCACTAAGAAAATATTGTCAGAGAAGCAAAGCCACCCTCAAAGCCAAAGCAACCCACAATAGAATTCTTATACCCATCTAATTACCTAGAAACCTAAAAATTCCAATAACAAACAAAAAAATATTGGAAAAGGGTTGATTGATTGGTGTCACATGTCTTAAAAATCAATAAATTCTTAACTTAACAATTAAGTTTATGACTAGACTTAACGAATTCAAAACTTGAATTCATGATTTTTTTGTTTAAAGAAAGACAAACATTTCCGAGTCAATCGAATAACCTGACAATATTTGAAAATCTCCTACTAGCACCATAGTAAGCGAAAAATGTTGCTTGTGTTGTGATGGAGGACTTAGCCAGCCGAGGAATTGAACACACTACGACTGGGTGGGACCCAAACGCGATGTCAACTCAGCCACCGACCGGTCAAAATCGATTATTTACCACAGTATTTTTAATTATTACCATTCCTCAAAATATTAATATGCAAACATATAAAACTGCTTACTGAGGTTTAAAGCGGGTGAATTCACTAAGATTTCACAGCTTATCCCATATTTGTATGTTCTATAAATTTGTCACATTATGGCAAGCGATTGCTCAAAACGTTTTTGCAAACTTAGCATATGCCAAATATCGCTCGGGTGAGGTTATAAGATATTTGGTTAAGTTTTTAGATTCTCACGGCCAAAAGCATTTTTGTTGTTTGTTTTTGGGGTGTTATGCCGTGTTGCGCTAACTCCTTCTTTAGCCGACGTTTCGGACAGCGTTGCAGTGTCCATCATCAGGGCAGATCCGGTAGATCCGAAGATGTGGATCTACCGGATCTGCCCTGATGATGGACACTGCAACGCTGTCCGAAACGTCGGCTAAAGAAGGAGTTAGCGCAACACGGCATAACACCCCAAAAACAAACAACAAAAATTATAAGATATTTTCTCAGTAGTTTAATTAACTTCTGTGTATCTTTATATTACATTAGTATTGAAAAAAAAACAATTATCTGGGTTAATCTGTCCTGTTATAAAATCTATATATTTAATTATAAAATTTTTTTAAAACATTACATAATACATTTTACAGTGATCTTTGGCTGTCCAACTACGAGATTAACCTGTTTTAGGACATAATTCGTAATTTTATATAAAAATAAATTCCTTTTAATTGTATTTTAAATTTTTTTGTTACTATTTTGTATCACTTAAATAAATAAAATCAAATAAATCTTGAAATATTACAGTAAATGAATGACGAAAGAAAACTCTAAGTAACTATTAAGTAGAATTGATATCTCGGAGGCGTAAGTGTGGTGAAACCATTTTTGAATGTATTATTACTTCAGAGAACAGTAATTTTCCAATGAATTAAAACTAGCAGTCCACAATAGAGTGCTATTACCTACTTTGATATATGACAGAGAGATATGGAACTGGCAGAAGAAGAATTAAAGTATAATGCTGTAAAAAAGATATCTTGTGGTGAAATTGTGGTAAAAGGGAAGATTTGGTAGGAAAACGAATGAACCGAGAAAGAAGTTTAAGGAAAATATATGTCGCGAATGTGAATGGTAGAAGAATTCGGGGACGCTTGAGGAAGACATGGTACGATCAAGTGATCCAAACGCCCGAGTTGGGCTATGCCAAGAGTAGGAATAACAAAGGGTTATAAATGAGAATATACCTACGTTAATGCTTGTCTCATATAAGTAGTAGTAGTTCAAGTAGTTACAAGTAGTTCCTATTTTGAAAAATAAAAGTTTATCGAACTTGAATTATGCTACACAATAGGCAAGAATATTTCACATTACTTACCCATGCATCGACAACATTGACTTTGTAAGACGTAGTACTATTATACCCCTTAACGTAAATCCATATCCTATATATCAAATAATATAAGTTGTTTGTACAACAATATTAATTACAAGGCTATATCTTGAACACACTGGGTTAAGATGGTAGGTTTCGATAGATAGTGAAGGATGCTGAATTGACCTTATTTGAATAATAAGGCTTCTCGGACCCACGAAGCTTTCCTTCGAAGCCTTATTCTAATTCCAAGGTTCATTGTATACTTCTACCATCTAAAAATATACGCTTTTATACAATAAATTATTTTTATGTTAGATACTAGCAGCATCCTAAAAAATAAGGACATAAATCTGGGAAATTCTTAAAATATACGGCCCATGAATAAAGAACTACATGTGGGATACATATTCCTGTGCAAGAAAGTGTATTTTTTAAAGGATGATCATAATAGCGATGGGTCAAGACTCATTTTATTGGTCATCATACGACTCAAAGAGTTGACTCAATTGAAAGACGGCTCATTTGAGTGGGAGCAATGAATTTGGAGGATAGGAGCAATAAGCATTGTGTCTAATAAGACTCGATACGGTTTCCCCAGTACGGCTCCCCCGCTACGGCTCCCCCTGATACGGCTCCTCCAATACGGCTCCTAGCTTCCCAGCGTAAGCGTATGCATGTTCATCCGCCTTTTATCACGAGAAAAAATAGATGCAAAGTATTTAGTAGGTGAAGGTACATATATTATGTCCAAGTCCAGATGTCAGACTATGTCGGATTGTCATATGTCGGACTGTCAGATTTCAGACTGTCAGATGTTGTACTACCAGTTGCCGGACTGTCAGATTTTGGACTTTCAGATATCGGACTGTCAGATGTTGAACTGTCAGATCTCGGATTGTTAGATGTTGGACTGTCAGATGTCAGACTACCAGATGTCGGACTATTAGATGTCGGACTATCAGATATGGTTTACGTCTCCATGTATGTAATAAAAATTAATATTAGGATAATTTTAATGGTGCTATATTACTTAAATATGTCCGAATAAAAAAGAGTAATCGTACGAATACGTTTCATTAAAGAGAGCTAGCTCAATTGTGCGGGTCGTTCAAGAACGACTCATCGCTAAATCACAATGAAAATGCAGGGGTTTTATAGTAAACATTTGAATAAGTATTTGAGAAGAAATTATTTGACTACTGATTTTTAAATTGCTTAGCAAATATAAGGCTTATTAAAAACTGCATAGCCATCTTAACATATAAAAAGATAATCGTCATTGTTGCCGAAAAAGTAACGCTAAGTGTCGTTGTAATCTAAATTTTTTTCGATTTCGTTATCTTTTAAGTTCGAATTTGATCATTTTAATAGTCAAAGCACAATTAATATGGTAACTATTCTCACATTTAAAAGTACAAATATTATCATCGTTTTAGTAAATTTACCATAATCATCGTTGTAATCGTAAAAGTTCAAATATCGTCATCGTTATTGTCAAAGTATGATCGTAAATTCAAGGTTGGCATCACTGTTTTAATGAAAATATGCTTAGCATACTTGTTAGTATGAATATTACTATCGTTTGCGAACTTATAATATTATTGACTTTCATAAAAATACAAATTTTATTATTTTTTTCAAAAGATTAGAATTACAAGCACAGATCTATAATCTGCCATTAAATTTCAATAAATATATATTCAATCCTTGAAGACTATTAACGATTGAGAAAAAACGAAAACAAAAGAAGTGAAACAGAAAATACAGAATAAGATTCAGTCGCTTCTAGGAATTGAACGCAGGACCTCTTCTTTGCCGGGAAAGTGCTCTGACCACTTAAATAATTCAACCAAATCAACTCAATTAATTTCATTATCATACTTCGACTGAGAGCCAACATAACTATCTTCATTTTTGTAACGCGTATTTTGTGGCTTATTTATTGCCGAACTAAATGCAATTTAGATAGTGTCTGGGACAAATAAATCCATGTTTTATTTTATTGCGCGACATCTATTGACGTTTGTAAAAGTCAGCATGAATAAAATTATCAAGTTATTCCAATATTAAAAAATCATGTTACGTCTTCATACACAAGAAATAAATTATTTTCTACCATAACTGTTTTCGTGAAAATCCTGTACCACAAAAGTGTTGTTTTAGATGAGGGTTTTGACTTTTTGAATATATTTCTGTACAAAGGCACAATGTATACACGTGAACTAATGTAGATATACCCTAAATAAGATACGAGTACGGAGTATTTCCATAGATATTGTACGTACAGGAAACGCAAATACTTAATGTACACAAGAAACCTTTTCAGAAGGGATTTCAGTTGTAACTTACGACGCGATACTGAAAAAAAATCGTGTCAAGGTCTTCGTGAATTATCTGGAATTATTCAGTCTTCAGTTTTCGGTCGAAATACATCAAAATGGACTCCGTAGAGTAACGGTATGGAATTACTTTGATCTTCTAATCGTTATTCTAATTTTATTTTGTTTGATTCATATAACAGATGTTCTGCTTTATAGTAAATAAGATTAACATAGAATTATGAAGATGATAAATATTATATTATTGTGATATAATCCGAGAATATGGAATCTAAGAAAGTTGGTTCAGCTTAAATGATTTGAAAGGGCCGACATTACGTCAATGATTAGTTCATGAAATTGGGCCCGAGTTAGCGATAGTTATTACCGTTATTGCCTAAGGGACGGTACAATTTAAATATAAATGATCTGGCCATGTGGCTGGGAAACGTTCTGTTAATGCAAAACATTATCTACCCTACTAGAAGCTAGTTGGTAGATCAAGGGTACCTGAGGTGATGTCTTATACATATTATAAGATGATACAAGAGCTTTTACAATAGAAGGCTAAGTATTTTTTTTTAAATCAGTTGAAAATATACTGGGATTTAACATTTTCAGACCTGAATTAAAACTGGCAGTGGTAGAACATGTTTGATGCTTGATAAGAAAAATTTTGGGCTATTTATTTTATTTTTATTGAAGTGAAACTTCTTTACGCGCGTCATGCAATTTCGAGGACCGGAGTAAAACCGACTCATGACCGAAACGAAAATGCGGGTACCCCCACCACCGATTAAAGTTCATTTGATCTAGTCAAAGTTTTGAAGTAACATATAAATGCTTCTTAGCTCATCCCGACAACTGGCGTTGGTGGTGTAATGGTCAGCATAGTTGCCTTCCAAGCAGTTGATCCGAGTTCGATTCTCGGCCATCGCACATTATTTTTTTGTTTTTAACGCCTTTTTCATTCAATATCTTATTTTTTAGTAGGTCAGAACATTTTTTAAAAGAAAATAATATTGCAAAATAATAAAAACACTTATCTCACTGTGATAAAACATTACTCCGCTAGAGCGCGCTTTGCGTTATTGTGTTGGATTAAAATTATTATCTAATCCGTATATTATGATAATTGTATTACATTTATTTAATTAATTTATTTATTTTGATAATATGTAATAATTTACAGAAAAAAAAATTAAAACTATCTCCCTCTGATAAAATATCCGTTCGCTAGAGCGCACTACGCGATCTTGTGTGGGATTCTATTTCTGTACATTGTACATTATTTTTAAAAATATATTATATTTTGGGTGTGATGTAGGTAACATTATAAAACATAACAAGCTCTCATATTTTCAGAACCTACATAATATAATCAATTTATGCGGCTTTGCTTACAGTTGGTGCTCAGCGTGGTTGGCTTTCAATCAGTTAAGCGAGGTTCGATTCTCGGCTGTGGCATTTTTGAAGTGAAACCTTGTTGAGGTGGGGGAGCCGCTCACGAACGTTCTCTCTCTTCTCTTCTTTCCTCTCTCTCAGACACCAGCGAACTGCGCCACGCCAAGCATCAGCTGAAACTAGAAGTTTCACTTCTGTCTTGCGTAGGCTTGACACACCCACTTTTTTTCAATAATTTATAAGTTTTTTTTTATGTTTCTTTATTCATTGAATAGTTTGTTACATGCATTGAGGATTTTTGACCACCATGCTAGGCACATGCCCGTGTTATTGTTGCTTTCATTTGAAAGAAAGTCTCGGAGGAAGTGTTTCATATAAAATAACGAATCGTATACAGTGTACCAAAAGTGTAACATTTTATCAAATTTTAAAAAATACAAAAAACCTAAACAGAGAAAAACTACCTTAATAAATTACATCACGAAAAAATTAAGAGAAAAAATTTGGTCAAGATTAAACATTAAATTCACCGTTCAAGATATAATAATGGCTATTGCCTGAACTAGTAGCTAAAATTCAATAACAAAAATAGAGCGCAAAGCCAGTTATACCGGCAATTGGAAACTGAAATCCGACAACTTTTGTTTGCTCAAGACACTAGAGCAGTGTCTGCCAAACTGTGTGCCGCGACCTTAGATGAATTTATGTCAATGGCCGCGACGTGAGTGGTTTATTTATGGCCGGGGCACAACCAGTGTGCCGTAAAAAGTCTCAGGTGAGCCGCGAAGAAAGAAGCCTCAAAGCTGTTAAATAATTCTTATTTATTTAAAATTTCTTCAATTTTAAAGAAATTAAACATCTGCATATTCAAATAAATATTTTTCACGTTCGTATATAGCGATTGACACAGGGATACAGTGCCGCTGGTATATACGCAGCGTGGTGAGTGTGAGTCAGAGTTTGAGAAGTGAGCACGCTCTTCCAAGGTATGGACGCTTCCGCATTTTTTTAATTTTTCCAGAAGTGCAGAGGATATTAGAACTATAGGTGAAGCGTATATACTGGAACAGATGTTTGAAACAGATATCTCAGATACACTTTCGTACTTAGTATTTGTTCTTAAGTATCGTGAGTATTGCGCGTTTTTCACTTCCCGTACACGCAATACTCGTCAGACGTGTAAGACGCTTAACAAAAAGATTAACTCTCTTATATTGATCATCTGTAAAGCAAAAGCACCAGGAACACAAAAAAATGTGGGGAATTATTTCATTACTAGGGAACAGGTATTTGAAATTAGTATTAATTGTCACTTTTACCACTTGTTTCAAGTATCAAGACGAGCCAGTACGACTCACCTCAAATTATAACTTATTTCTGCATCATTTTCCATCACTCGATTATCAAATTTACCAGTAGGTCATCAATCCATTCTCAATATTCGACGGTACGCACCTGGCACTAACAGAGGCGGAAATTTTAATAGATTTAAAAAAACGACCACCTGTGCACAAAGTCTCATTTTCCGAGCTACAGTTGTCAGCATTTTGGATATGACTTTAGAGCCAACATCCTCAATTGGCTACAACGGCAAATTTAATCTCTATTGCTTTGTAAAACGCCGAATCTTTGCAAATATAATTTTTACTTATAATGTCTTAAAAATAATTAGTTTGTTATATTCTGAACAATTAAGTAACTTGTATAAAAACAGAGAGTATCCGAATTGAGTGCTCTAAGGAAAATCGTTCAAATTTGCACGCTCTTTTGAAATTTGATTTATTATTGCTCAAATAATAGATCTAAAACAAACGTATTTCAAGTTAAATACTATTTAAAACAAAATAAGATAAAAGCATAATCCTTTTTCGTGATGGCAAATATCCTTCCCATTAGAACAAATATTTTGCTTCTGAAAATATTTTACTTCATATAAATTATGTAATTGTTCTGCCTATTATTATTATTATAGTTTGATAGATATTTTAATGAGAAAAATAAGTCAAGATATTAATATTGAAACCTTCAATAACTTGCATAATTACTTATTTTTTATCCAAATAAGTTGTTTATGGTATCCATTTTTGCACTTTGAAGTATTTTCATAAAGGAAGGTGCCTACTGTTGAAAACGTATGGAAAATTTAGAATTCAGTTTTTTGATTCATATGAGCAAAATATTATAAAATACTAAAAATTTGTACTTCGATCGTATTTATTGACTAAAACAGATTTGAAACCACTTTTTTACGGCCTCTGCGGTCGAGGAGTAAGTCTCTATTGCTGAAATCTCGGCGAGCGCAAGTTAATTTTATTTGATTCTTTTGCGTTATTTCACAATTTAATAATAATTTACAGTGCATCGGAGATGACCAACCACTTTCCGCCCTGGTATAAGTAACAAATGGTTACTCCTTCCAGGCTCTCATTTAATATGAAACGAATCTAGAACATCCAATGTCCGTGCATACGGTTTTAGGAAGCAATATGCAAGTATTTACTATTCCCACACAAATAATATACAATTAAGAGTTAATAAACACATAAAAAAACTGCTGCAGCTGGACGCTGTGGTGTCTTCTGCAAAGTATTAGAGATAATAACCGACCCTTGTGGACAGCCCATGTCGACGTCGCGCATGATGAAAACATCACAATAACCTTTCAGTTACGCAAATAATCACTAACAATTTTGAACAGCACGCATGATCCAAGGCACCCGAAATTTTCGAAAATATTCCTATTTTTATTTAAGCGCATACTTAATGGTCTACTCAGTGGACTTACCGGGGACAAAGCCGAATTGGCGGTCGCATGGCGGAGTCAGATTGAGGTGGAGCCTATGTCTGATGATTTTTTGCAGTATTTTAAACTAAGATTGGAAGTAAAGGGATGGGCTATAGGCCCCGGTATCTGTTCTCGGATTGTGGTTCCCCTTCAGTATGATCCAGATCACGAATTTCTTCCATTCCGAATGGAATAAACTTCTACGCAGTACGTTTCTAACACTTGATAAATCTCCTCTTTAGCGAGGATCCAAATATTCTTCGCTATTTTGCAGTTCAATCTGTCAAATATCGGTGCCTTCTTCGGACCCAAACCCTTAATTATTTTTTCAACCTCTGCTTGAATTAACGGTGGCACGTCGTTCTCCTGGGCGAGGTCTCTAGATTGAAATTGTGACGGGTTTCTAATAATAATAATAATAATAATACTTGGATAACTTGTATAGCGCCGTTTTTGTGCAAAAACACCTCAAGGGCCTAACCTGTTAATGGTGAACACTTTCCCCAGTAACTGAGTCTAGAGGAACTAACTTTCGCAGAAGAGTGTTTAGTGACTATGTCAACATGTGTGACTATGTGTTCCCTTCGCTATTACTGAGCACGACGCTCAATAAGTATCGTTTTGATCGTTTTCCAACAGCGCTATGGATTCCCCACGGGTTGGCATCACCTACATTATTTTCCCCAACTATACCATGCAGTTCGTTTTGCCGAGAGGACGCCCGAACGATAGACGCAACGGGAAGCCCTAGAACGGGCCTGAATGACAGCCGCTTCTTCATGCGAGCGTACACCCCGCCTAAATACCACCAACATATTTAGTTTACTTGCTGCATGTTACAGAGTGAGAGATACTCTTAGTATCGCCGTGGTGTAACCCCACCATTCAGAATTGTACCGTTGCTTGAATAGCCAGGTACTCCCCCATCTTTCTCTTCCCCGTCTCCTTCCCCTCCCCTTTTCAGCCTCATAACATACCCTAATCGGGGATACCATAGTCTTATTGGCTCCAGACGGTTGCTTGCAGTTGGGACTCTTGTCACAAATTTCACAAAAAAATCACAAAAAGTCATAAACGGTTCGAATTTGGCTACGACCAGATAACACGCTATTGGTTGCTTACCAGGAACTTGCCTACGTTGGCGGGAGTGATATCACCAACGCCATACGCACATTTTATGTCGTCATAGGAAATTTATTCGTCAACAAAAAAAACTGTAGTAGTTTTTTTGATTTTTTTGTGATTTATTTTTGAGTTATTATGCCGTTGTACCTTATTCTTTAGCCAACGTTTCAGAAAGTATTACGGAGTTCATCACACACCTGCCCTGATGATGGACATTGTAATGCTGTCCAAAACGTTGGCTAAAAAAAGAGGTAGCGCGATACGGCATAAAACGCCAAAAATAACACTGTTATACTTTGGCTGTAAAATCTAAAATCATGTCTAGATTTTTGTTTCTCTTTTGATATTGAAAATAAGTAATAATACCCTATTACATTCTTCATTCCTGAAATTATATAAACACAACTTTAACAAAACACTTTTAAGAAATTTTCAACTGTTTTATTAGTTCTGGCCTTTTACACCCTGTTACCAGGTAATTTTCAAATTTGAAAGTTACAGTTTGAATTAAATTTCTATTTTCTAAAAGCTGAAAAACATCAGTGGATTAACTAAATTTCCCAGAAATTTCTCAGGTTCGTGTTTTTGTTTCGTAATCATACCACAAATTTTCATTATTCTATTTTAAATACATATTATTTTTTGATTTTCGTAATTATAAAGTTTTGTCAGATTTTTAATTATTTTCCATGCGAGCGTTACTCTCTGTAAAGCATTACTAAATTAATAAATCCCGAAGAAAAACAGCGGTAATTGGAATTAAAATATTTATAAAAACACTCATAATAAACATAATAATAAACAAAAGCGATGGAAAAATTGTTTTCCTAAAAATAACTTAATAACGACTTAACAACTTAATAACATTGGTAAAATTGTCTTCCTAAAACAACTAACTATTTTTTATTAAATTAAAATCAAATTTAAAATTATAATTATTAAGTTCTGCAAGTATTTTTTGGTTTTTGTTAGTGTTATAGCTGTTTCGGCCTTCAAGGCCATTTTCAAACTGTGATCTTATCCACGTTTAGACGACCTATTAATATGATTCTATTTTACCCCCTCCCAATTTAAAATGATTTATTACCGGTTAAACCGATTTACTAATAAAATAATTGTGACAATAGATTTCATATTCTGTGGTGGTATTTCGAAGTCTGTTTTCCCCGCATTAATATTATCTTAATTGTTTAATTATGATTTAGCAGTTATTAATTTATTTAAATGTGTTATATTGTTTAGGTTTTGTGAACATACTTAGAAGCGGGGAATTAATAATTTACCTTACTTTATTAATTAATGTTATATTAGGGTTATTACTTCTTTTATTGATTTATAATTGTTCAAGTAAATTTAATCTAAGGCCCTTTCTTTCTATATGTAATGGTTTTAGTTGATTGTTGTCAAGTTGTTGTCATTGTTGTCTTCCCTAAAACTACTCATTAATGATAACACTAATGATAAAATTGTTTCTCTAAAACAACTTACTTTTTTCCAAATCGTAATAATGTTTACTCTAAACTGTTTTGTGCGGAATCTCTTAAAACAAAATCAACACCAGTATTATAGTAATACGGTGTTTTGAAACTAAAGTTATATGAGGGAAATGAATTAATCTACATCATATTTGGTTAGATTTTGCACCAAAACTTTTTGAATTTGAGCTTTCGTTTTCGAGTAAATTACCAGTTTCCCACTTGTACCATCATTTTCCGGACGCCGCGTATATATTTTGATACTAGTTTTGTAAAAAAAAGACAAGCATACACAAACTACGGATGACTAGAAAATATTTGAAAAATTCCTACGACCATCATTAAAAGCGGAAGATACTGTTTGAGCGATGATTAAGGACTTGTGAAGTTAGATCGAGAAATTGAGCCTATGACACCGACGCATTTGCCAACTCAGCCAATAACGTACATACAGGTCTGTTGTAGGTTCCAACATAAAAAGTGTACAATAGTAATCACCGACGTAGCATGTAATACTTTACGAAATTTTCGACTTTATGTCCGGGTTAAATCTTCCCCACAGGAAAAACTAAACCCTTTTTTTTTTTTTTTTTTTATAAATTTAATTTAGATTAAATTTGATAATATAATTATTAAGTTCTGCAAGTGTTTTAGTTTTTTATTATTGTGACAGCTGTTTCTTTAACGGGGATGTTGGTAAATAGGGATTTTACGTCTAGAGAAATGAATTAACAGTTATGCGGGAGATTAAAATTTTTAATTTTATTAACTAGTTCTATCGAGTTTTTGACACTGTAACGTGAAATATTACGTTAACGTTAAAATATTTAGAAAACCAACTTTTACAGATACAACAATAAATTCAAATTCAAATCATCCTTGGTCTCATAAATTATTAGCGTACCATTCAATGGTACATAGACTCATTAACATTCCCTTAGACAATAAAGCTTATGTAAAAGAAAAGGAAAGGATAAAAACGATCGCGATTAATAACGGCTATGAGGCAAATAACATTGAAAAAATAATAAAAAATAAGAAATATAAAAATAAAATCAATTTAATATATCCGGTAAATAACAAAAATATAGAAAAATTTGCATGTCTCGAATTCCTCGGCCCAATATCTGAAAAAATTTCAAAAGAAATTAAAAAATGTGGTTTAAATATAGCTTTTCGAACAAACAATAATTTAGGAACAAGCCTTAAAAACTCTAAAAGTAAAATCCCTATACTCAATAACAGTGGCATATATGAATTAAAATGTGACCACGCCGATTGTAACGCCACTTACATCGGACAAACGGGGAGGGCATTCTCAACTAGATTCAAAGAACATATACGATGTTATAATAATAAAAACACATCCTCAAAATTCGCAGAACATCTCTTGGTGAATAATCATACCCCACTTAACAACAAGGGTCCTAAACCATTGCATATAGAAAAAAAGGGCATTAGATTAAATTTACTTGAACAATTAGAAATCAATAAACGAACGAATGACCCAAATTTAACACTAATTAATAAAGTACGGAAAATAATTTACTCACCACTTCTCAGTATTTTCACAAAACCCAAGCAGTATAATGCACCCAAATAATTCATAGCAATAAAGTCATTAGTAAATAATTAAGAACCCATTACCATTTACTGAGGGGAAAACATAGATTGGTTTAACCAACAATAGATCATGTCATCGGTGTAACCAGTAATAAATCAATGTATGCACCTTCAAAATTTACATTTGAAATAGTATAAAAACGTCGTCTCAATGTGGACTAACCACAGTTTGAAAATGGCCTTGTAAGCCGAAACAGCTGTCACAATAATAAAAAACTAAAACACTTGCAGAACTTAATAATTATATTATCAAATTTAATCTAAATTAAATTTATAAAAAAAATTAAATGGAGTTCTACGAATTAAACACAAAAACAATAAATAAATAAAAACTAAACCCTTCCACACACTTTTCCACAAATGATCATCTAGTCAATCCACATTATACAAGTGCATTATATAAGCAAAATCAATACAAAATAATACAAATACAACACGTCAAATCACTAGAGATCAAATGGGAAAATAATTCACCGGCTCCAGATATTTTCATATCAGAGGGTTCGTCGGCTCGGTAGAACTTCTAATTGGACCTATAAATCCTACGATCCCTCAATATAAATATTTGAATAATCTTTCGTAATCCTACATGCATTTAAAATGATTGATTTTATCATTTTTATGTATAAATTCTTTGACAGATCTAATACGACTAAATTTTCTTTACATTTTAATTACCAGAGTAATAATATAGTAAGTCAGATGAAAACTAACAATGAACAATGTACATGTTCATATTTGTGAAGTCGTGCAGTATCTACATAATAATTTTAATTAAATTATTGATTTGGTATTCAAAATGCAATTAAAACATCCCTCACTCAATAAATTCACAACCAGGGGTAGCTCCCTGACTTCAACAGACGTGAATTGTTGGAACTAAAGCCTTCTTACGGAGCCTCCAGTATTAAGGATGGGAGATCCAATTAGCAGGCGTGTAGGGATAAAACCCTTCGGAATATATACGAATATTATTAAGCGAAGCATGTTCCCAGAAGGAAACACCATTTAATCAATAGTGAAGATTATTATTTTGGGTTACGCGGTTTGAGATTGTGTTAAGGAAACCAGTAAAAAAACTGACCTTGAAATAGGTAGATTTTACGGTTTAATGAATAATTTTATACGAATTTTCAGTAACGGAAAAAGAATTTTGATGTTTTTGCTTTGGTATACTTAAAAGGTCTTCAGTTCGTGATCTTCTTCTTTCGTACGGTGGGGAGCTTTGTCTACTAGCCAGTCTAGAGCCTCAGGCGTCGCAATGTGGGCCTCATTAATCTCCGTGGGGAATGAATGGAGCGGGCATAGACCACATCGTAGACCACAATGTTCGTTGGTTTGCATCGCACCGCATTCATACCGAACCGACTTTAAGGTTCCACCTATATATCTTGTACAACGGCTGTGGGAGCACCTTATCTCATTGACAGATGACTTAATTCATGATGGAAGGTTGAAGGATTTAGTTCGCGATGATAAAGATATTACTGCCTCAAAAAAGACGACAAGAAAATTTTAAATAGACAAAAATGTGTCGATCTAATGACGCGCGAGCATTTTTACATGGAAATACTTACTAGCGACTCGAGTTTTGTGCGCGTAGCATACGCGCTGCTCGTGAGTTTCCGTTATCTACTACGGGTTTGACGTCAGTTGCAGGCTACTGACAGCGCTGAGCACGCTGTGCGAATTGTATTCGCACCTATTACTGATGATTTGAATGTCAAATTTATTCTAAACGTGGAAAAATATCCACGTTAAAATAATTTGAATTTACCGGAATACGTTAGAAAGATTAATAGAAGAAGGCATGGATTGAGGTTGGAAAGATAAGTCAATTTTACATAATTTTCATGTAGATCCTTGGTGATGACGAATGCTTTACAATTAACATTTATTGGGTTAACCAAAATCTTCTTTTACATCTTATTTATGCTTGCAAATATGAAGAAGAACATTGGAGGTGACTAGCCACTTTATCGTCCTGGTTTTAAGTAACAGATGATTACGTCTTCAAGGATCTCACAAGGACTATAATTTTTTAGTATAAACTAAGCTACATTTAATATTAAATGAATCTAGACCCACCAATGTCTCTGCATTCAGTGTTAGGAAGCAGTATGCAAGTACTTATGTACTACTTACATAAAAAATACACAGAGTTAATAAAAAAAATAAAAAAGATAAAGCTGCAGCTAGATGTAGGTATTTTCTGCACAGTTTTGAGATATAAAGAACAACACAATCAAGTCTTTGTTACTTGACATCGTATTAATTACACTGCTGCACTTTAAAAAATTACCAAGTTCAGCATAATTTGTGTAGCACCATGTACGCAAACTAGCTTAAAAGAGTAGCATATATGTAAGCTACTTGTCGTTGCGTCACAGTCACGTTGCTTGTAACTTTGTGTACGAAGGGCCTAACACTTTCCTATTTACCTTATCATTTTTTTAAACATAATATGACTGATATATAAATAAAACACTTTGTTTACACCATTTTTAATTAATAATAATCTACATGTTTCAAAGCCAATGGCTTCGTCGTCAAGATAATTAAAAATAACTAAGTTAATTTAAAAAAAGATAAGTATAGACAATGATGCCAAAAAGTAATTTTACAAGCATTGCATAGGAAATGATACTATTTGATGATACTATTTGATTAACATGACGGGGCACATAAAAAAAATTGAAATAATATTACGAGACATCTTAGGCAATTTTTTTTGTAGTAATATTAGGCTGATTTTATTTTCTTAATTACCTACTGACCACGTAGGCCTTCAAATATTTGCTAGAGTATAATACAAACAAGAATTAAATTAGTTGTTCCAAAATAATACCAGTCTAAATATATAACGGCCATGGCTTGCAAATTCACGGTACGAAAAATAGGCACCCTAAACTTAAGCGTAATATGCGTTAAGAAACCAAATTTCAAGGGTCCAAGTAAGCATTGAATTATTTTCACATAATAATCAAATGATAAATATGTCAGAGAGGGTTAAACAGAGAAATTATACAAGGGTAAATATAGTTTACTTTGCAAAGATGAGGTCTGAAAGCTGAGTTTTAGACTAAATATAGGATAAAACTTTTAAAGTATGTTAAGGGAAGATTAATACGACGGCCTCCGAGGTCGATAGGTAAGGCTCTCGACCAGCTATTTGAAGGTCGTGGGTTCAAACCTTTAAATTTTATTTGATGAATTCGGTTATTACACAATTTATTAATGAAAAATAATATATAGTATACTTGAGGCAAGTTCCAGGGTGGAAAATACTCTCAAGGCAAGTGTAAAACCACCATCAGAATTAAAACGCTGTATAACCGTTCATCCCCTCACCTGGACCCTTTATGTCCATTACTTAAAATTTTCTGTTGTTGTTAAAATGTTTTTGCTTGAAAAAAAGCAATAAACATGTTACCAGAGACCAACATATAAATTAAATTTTCACTGGAAATCACTGGTAAGAGAAAGTCGAGTACACGTAACATAACACACTGTATAAGTGCATCTAAGGCATTTTTATTGCACTTCTTACTACCCTGAACAAAGTTATATGTTAAACCAAGTAATTACCATTTTTTAAATTTTTTTTATTAGGTTTTACGCCCAGCCGGGCTTTTACATGCATTTTTACAAACTGAATATATCTAGTAAGCTATCGATTGCACATACATGTATCGTATTAGTAAACAAAGGATTAAAAAAGACTGAATCTTGTAGATACGACATCCCTTAGAGGTAGTTGAGGTTAATCTATGTTTGACGGTGTAACAAATTCACAGATCCGCAAATAACGCAATGCTAAAGAAAGCGTTATGAACCAGATTCAGAAAGAGACGCTTAGATATAATAGTGTGTTAAATGTGTGAATAAGAATGAAACAAAAAATGTATGCAAACACAAAGTTGTGAGAAGGTCCATCCTATTCGCCCATATCGAACATTTTAAATCAATTAATAAATAACTACATTAAGTCCATAAAAAATATCTTACTAGAATTTTACAACTTTTTGTCATAGAAGTTACTGAAAATACTTTACACATACTTAAATTTAACCATTGGAGTCTAAAAGACCTTTATCTAAAACCAAGTTTAAAATTAATATTTGTTTAAGTAATTATATTTTTACAATTCTCCTGTCTGAAATCCACTTTATAATATAATTGTACAAGCTGTTGAAATAATACAAAATAAATTGTAACGTTTTAAAAATTTTAAAATGGATATTCCATAAATTCTGTTGAACAACAACACTCTGTTAAATTATATGAATATGCTAAAATTATCAGAAAGAAGAATTCTCACTGACTTGGTGTACGGGACGTGTTTGACTGCACAAGAAGAGACTGTAAATAATAAGCACCGGCACACATCAGCCCTCAACCTGGGTAATGATTTAAGTAAAACACCGTGAATTCTTTTAGCGATGATTTCAGATTGGAGCACATTGTGCATCATCACGCCATACAGCAAATGTTCATGGCCAGTTCAATTGGTAGCCAGCAGGAATTGGCCATCCTCTAGGTTGTCAGTGTCAATTGCTAATTCAGTCGGTAGCCAGGAAGAATTTGCCAGCCTTTAGGTTTTCAGCATCAATGGCTAATTCAGTTGGTAGCGAGGAAGAATTTGCTGGCCTCTAGGTTGTCAGCATCAATGGCTAATTTAGTCGGTAGCCAGGAAGAATTGGCCAGCAACTAGGTTGTTAGCATCAATTGATAATTCAGTCGGTAGCCAGGAAGAATTGGCCAGCCTCTAGGTTTTAAGCATCAATGGCTAATTCAGTTGGTAGCCAGGAAGAATTTGCTGGCCTCTAGGTTGTCAGCATCAATGGCTAATTCAGTCGGTAGCCAGGAATAATTGGCCAGCCACTAGGTTGTTAGCATCAATTGATAATTCAGTCGGTAGCCAGGAAGAGTTGGCCAGCCTCTAGGTTTTAAGCATCAATGGCTAATTCAGTTGGTAGCCAGGAAAAATTGGCCGGCTTCTAGGTTTTCAGCATCAATGGTTTATTCAGTTGGTAGCCAGGAAGAATTGACCGGCTTCTAGGTTTTCAGCATCAATGGCTAATTCAGTCGGTAGCCAGGAAGAATTGACCAGCCTCTAGGTTTTCAGCATCAATGACTAATTCAGTTGGTAGCCAGGAAGAATTGGCCAGTTTCTAGGTTGTCAGCATCAATGCAGCAAGGATTGGCCAGCCTCTAGGTGATCAGCGGCAGTGGGCAGTTCAGTCGGTAGCCAGCAGGCATTCGTAAACCTTAAGGTTGTCAGCACTGTGGCGAGTTCAGTCGGTAGCCAGGAAGAATTCATCGGCCTCTAGGTTGTCAGCATCTATGAAGCAGAAATTGGCCAGGCTCTAGGAGATCAGCGGTAGTGGGCGGTTCAGTCCCAGGAATTCAGCGGCGGCATGGTCATTTGATTTTGATGACAGATGCGTTTGGCTCAGCTGATAGAGTGCTGGCCGTAAACAGCTCGTTGCACAAAGTTGTAATCTTTAAATGATAGTGCCGTGATGGAGGAACACAAATGACTACAGATTTCAGTTGACACTCAAGAATTTATAATTATAATTAACAGATCGCGTTTAAACTTGGGGTGTTCCATCCACTCGTGGTATTTTTGAATGCGCAATATTTTGTTAAAATGACCTATTTATAATGTCCTCTACAAGCGTTTGTATGACGTCAGCTTGCAAAAATATGTTTTCAAAAAGCAGGTATTTTTAGTGCCAATAATATTTTGCCCAGCGACTGGCTTTGTGAATATTTTAATATCATTTTAGAAAATCGGGTTATTGAACTGTTTCATATTAGATTCGGTAATTTTTTCCGCCTGGTAACGGATTGATATATTTTTCAACTGTTAAATATTATGATTTGGAAAAAGGGGTCATCAAACTTGCAGATGTTCAACTTGAGCCGTAATTCAAATAAAATGCAAATGAAATTCAGAAATGCTACTTTTTAAAGATTTTATAACTGACATCGCTCTGAACTATAATTCTAATTACTATTCCAAAATTTCAGCCCTTTTGGTTCTATAGAGCCTGAAAAAATGGCATTTGATTTTCGAACCCAAGTCTCAAAATAGCGCCATAAAAAAGATATATTTATCTAAAACGTCACTTTTTCCAGATATTAAGATTGATTTAAGCTTGGACCATGATTTTAATAGGGATTCCAAAATTTCAGCCCGTTTGGTGCCATAGACTCTGAAAAAATGGGGTTTCAATTTCGAACCGAAGTCTCCAAAAAGCGCCCATAAGAATGATGATTTTTTAAGAAATGCTATTTTGTTGAGATTTTATAACTTATAACGCTTTGGACCATAATTCTTATCACTATTCCAAAATTTCAGCCCATTTGGTACCATAGAGCAAGAAAAAATGAGTCTTAAAGTCCAAACACAAGTCTCAAAATTGCTATATAAAAAATATAATTTTTCCAGAAATGCAACTATTTTCAGATTTAAGGAATGATTTCAGTTTGGACCATAATTCTGAAAGGAATTTCAAAATTTCAGCCCTTTCGGTACCATAGAGCCAGAAAAATGGGTTTTAAAGTCCGAACCCAAGTCCCAAAATTGCTATATAAAAAATATAATTTTTCCAGAAATGCAACTATTTTCAGATTTAAGGAATGATATCAGTTTGGACCATGATTCTGAAAGGAATTTCAAAATTTCAGCCCTTTCGGTACCATAGAGCCAGAAAACATGGGTTTTAAAGTACGAACCCAAGTCTCAAAATTGCTGTGTAAAAATATGATTTTTCCAGAAATGCAACTATTTTCAGATTTTAAGAGTGATTTCAGTTTGGACCATGAGTCTGATAAGGATTCCAAAATTTCAGCCTGTTTGTTACCATAGAGCCTGAAAAAATGGGGTTTCAATTTCGAACCTAAGTCGCCAAAGAGCGCCCGTGAGAATTATGATTTTTTCATAAATGCCACTATTTTCAGATTTAAAGAGTGATTTCAGTTTGGACCATGATTCTGAAAGGAATTTCAAAATTTCAGCACTTTCGGTACCATAGAGCCAGAAAAAATTGGTTTTAAAGTCCAAATCCAAGTCTCAAAATTGCTAGATAAAAAATATGATTTTTCAAGAAATGCAACTTTTTTCAGATTTAAAGAGTGATTTCAGTTTGGACCATGATTCTGAAAGGAATTTCAAATTTTCAGCCCAAGTGCTTCTTTATAGAGATTTTATAACTGATATCGCTTTGGACCATAATTCTTATCATTTTTTCAAAATCTCAGCCCGTTTGGTACCATAGATCCAGAAAAAATGGGTTTTAAGTTCCGAACAAAAGAAATATGATTTTCCCAGATATGCAACTTTTTCCAGATAATAAGAGTGATTTCAGTTTGGACCATGATTCTGATAGGTGTAATGTTTCACCTTTTTGGGTGTGAGAGTAATTTTAAATATTACTCTTTTTTGTTTTTGTTTAAAACAATATGGAATTTTCTTCTCTCTGGGCTATGACCGATGTTTAATTTTTTTTTCTAAGGCTCTGCATATGTGTTCGCAGGGATGGAAAATTCCTCCCCTACAACACATAAGCCTCCATGAAAATTGGACCCTCTTCTTTTATATCTACAGAAAGCTACTTAAAGCTCTCTTGTACTATATATCTTTATAGACATATGTACTTAACTAATTAATACGTTATTTACGATCTTGAACGCAAATATACCCGTATTTATATTGTAATTAAATTCCATCAAACGTTGTGTAATTTTTTTGATTTATGATATAGGATTTTAATTACTTTCATTTTTGTGGTAACCCTCTTGGTTCTGATCGAGGTGTTGAGTTCAAAGTTGAATTAGTCTTTCTATTGCAAACCTAGACTTAAATGAATTTTCTGAATGAGCTAACTTTCCTATTGTAATTATTCTGATTCCCTGCACCCTAACAAAATCGTAGTTAAACGCTGATAAAAGATATTATACATGTTTATTTGGACAGGTAATTTAATATAACTCAAATGGTTAATTGTTAGTAAATTTGATTTTGGTGAACTTTTGTGTCTGTGTGGCACCACTCCTTTATGATTCTGCTGCTATAAGGTACATGTAAAGATTGATTTAGTAGGTTAATGTAATTAGTTAATTGCATATTTGACGAACTCGGAATAGCCCATTTGCTGGCATAATTTGGCTCCAATCCTCCATCAAGTAAACGAGATGATCGGGAGTGGACTAGAAATTTGCACAATCCTTTGACACGGCTCCTTGATTGATACCTAAGTTATCGTGTCCCAAAAAGCCTTCCACGTCATCATGTACTGCATTCAAGTTTCCCCCCGGGTCCCGATACCCCCAAATTCCGACACCTCCTTGGACTACAATTTACTTAGGGCGAACCGGTTTCGTCCTACATACAATCATATACTCACGGTTTGTGTGGACTTACGGGTCGTGAATCCTCATTCCACGTCTAAGAGAAGATGCGAGAGTGGTCTACCGACCTAAATGCAAGCTGTATGCAGGTCCGCATCCTCCAATAGACAGTACATACGAATAAATATATGTATACATACAGTTTGGGAAAGGTTTATAACTTGCAATACAAGGCTATTTACCTCGCATCCCAAGCTCGGATCTCGCACAAAGAATTCTGCACAATTCTTAGCTTGGTAACCGAATATATACGTACTAATAAGGTGATACTAATAAATACTAGTAGAATAAGAAATTATTTGATAGTTTGTTTTGGAGAGCTATCGAACTCCAGGCTTTTGTTTGTTTGGTTTTGACGTTTTTATTTAAGAGAATCGCCATCTCTATTGGATTTGGTTAATGGTCTTGTTATAGGAGCGACCACTGCCTCCTATTGATGAACTGTATTTGTTTTAAATTTTACCTCCAGGGTTCAACATTAATTTTGTTCATCCTATACCGTGATTTTCCAATTGTTTCAAGTAGTTGATTGCCACATTAGAGAGTACTCGACCCTCAAATATCTCAGGCAACTGATGGGGTTTTGTATGAGCACCCAATCAATAAAATTCAAATGTTTCGTATAATTATTCGATATAAATCTTCCTAACCCGTGATTTTTCAATTGTCGTTTGTGATTGATAGGTATTTGAGCGCACGCAGCTTCCAGCTGGTTCAGATAACTAATAAAAATCTATGCGACTTTCTAATCAATGATATTTAAATGTTTCATGTAATATTTCGATATAAATCTGGCTAACCCGTGATTTTTCAATTGTCGTTTGTGATTGATAAGTATTTGAGAACACGCATCTTCCAGCTGTTTCGGGTAATTAATAAAATCCTTTGTGACTAACTAATTATGGCCAAGGTCGTTTTCAAACCATGCGGTTGACCCAATTCTCCAGTGATCCTTTGTTTTGTAAACAAATAATATAAACATCTCCTGACACACTAACCTAAATGTGAGATTTGTTTATTTTAAAATTCCTTAGAAGTCATTTGTGCCTCTTTACTTTTATTGCGCACTATTTATTAAAATATTTTTAAATCCTTTATTGAAGTTAAACTATTTTTTTGTCATTTCCCGAATTTAGTAAATTTACTAGGTTTAATTGAAGAATAAATATACATATATAAGTACACATATCTCGATTGTCAAAATACGTTAAATAAGATTACATATATTAATAAATAAATATAAGGTATATGATTCTACATGGTCTTGAATATTAATAAATACATATTTTCTTTTTCAATAATATAGATATGTCCTCGGGTAGGTATTAAAAATCGCTACCATTTCGATGTTTCGATTAATAAATAAAATACATATATATAATTACATTACTCATATATATATTCTTTATATACAATATTTTATTTTATATTTATAAATATATATACAAATATACAATATACATATATTAATGTGTAATTCTTTGTTTTGTTGTTTTAATTTTATATTCAATTGATATACTTCCACTTCACAGCCCTTCTGTGTCTCCTGGGACCTGAAAATTATTTATAAAAGGAAAACTCACCCACGTCAAGGTATTTCCGGTCGGGTAGTACACAACAACCTTGGTGAAGAAATCCTACCTAATTAATTGTATTTTTCAACTAATTTCAAAATAAATCTTTTCGACTATTTATTCCTATTTAATATTTTATTCTCGCTTGAGTCGTATAAATTAGCTGATATTTAATTTTTCTTCCGAACGAAATCCTAATTCAGAAAACCCGTTGATTTAATAACACCTTTCTAGTTTAGGCTTTTGAATGATAGCTGTTTCAGATTCTTTTTCGAAATGATAGACTGATGATTAAAATTCCGGTTAAAACGACAAACACTTTTAACACTGTCGCTATACGCACGATGGATTTTAATTGAACAATTTATTAGTTCTAAATTTCTTTTTATATAAATTGATAAGAAAATTTATTCCAAATTGGGCAAACTTTTAATTTACTCGACTATTAATAAATTAAATTTTTTCTAACTGTTAATTTTAGAACAAAGGTTTAAACGTTTATTATTATCGAATCCTTTTTTTTGTTTTTGTGTTTCTTTTAACCTAAGATGAAGTATTTATTACTATTATTATTATTTTTTAATCAAATTGACGTTAAATTATAATCTATTTTTAAATATCAATACGCGATCACGTTCACTTTAGATTAACGATAACAAACTCTTAAATTTAATTTGAATGTTTTCACTTTGAATGAAATAATTATTTTTAAATTTTTAATTAATTCACAATTCACTTTTTGCACTTCACTTAACACTTTTAAGCACTGAGTTTAAATTATATTTATTTTCACTGTTTAACCAAATTAAACTGATTTAACAAAACTTCACTGGTGGGGTTTTCAGAATTTAGAAACTGAATTTAAGACTTTTTACAAAACTTTCTAAGTCCAGGTACTTGTTCAGAATTTAACACTTAGATTATTTCACTAGAATTTTACCAATAGACGTAGTACTGCCATGTAACAACTTTTCAAACCCTCGGCGCGACTGCCTCCTGACTGATGAGTTCCATCTTTTATACCCCTCTCAGGTTCCAAAAGACGTATCTGAATTTCTCTTGATGCTTAATTCTATCTCCTATCAACTCGTAAATCCGAACATCCCTCTCATCAATATCGATTCTGCTTCCATAAGATGTTCTGCTTTCCGGCTCTGGGCGGTAGTTAGTTTTTATCTCACAAATCTAAGTCGATAGGGTCCGAATCGGGTAAGTCTGCGTTAATCGCCCAAGCTCCCTTTGTCCTCTGTTCATACAAAAATGTAGTTAAGATCTCATGATTTTGTGTTCCTTTTTTTTCTCAATTCGCGATAGGTCCATCCTCAATAACATATATATAAATCTCAATTTTATGCATCTCGTGCGAAATTGTTTAAATCCATGCTGAAATCTTTACTACGCATTTTTGAATTTCGATTCGTCTAAATTCTACTCAATTTTATTGTCCCTTATATGGGCTTTTCCATTTTCACCAGTACTTTCTCTCTTAATGCCGCAGATTTGAATTTTTCCTTATCTTCTTGGATTTTCTTTTATCCGCGACGTTTTCTTGCACAATTTCTTCTTTTTTTCTTATGTTATTTCTCATAACTCTATAATTAATTATTTTCCAAGTCGTATTTATTTATTTCACGGATAAATTTGAATTGTATCACTTTTCTCCACTTGGATTATTCTTTATCTTCATTCTTTACCCTTTCTTTTATCTTTTCTCCACTTTTCCCGACGTGTGTGGTCTCCAGGAAAATTTCATACTTCATCTATTATTAATTAATATATAGTTTTCCACACTTCCATGGGAGATATACCTAATTAGACTCTGGGATATCTGTCATTTTTATTGCCTGACCCAATCTCCGCCCAATTTTCTATCTTTCTCATACCAGGATTCACATAAAACATATGCATTGACATCTGTTTATGTTTAAAATTTTGGTACTAGACTCGTAAATTTAGTTTAATTTCAAACCTATTAATTTTTATCTCTTTTGACTAATCTAAATACTTCATAAGACCAACGTTAAAGTTAATCGCTTTTCCAATCGTTTATTACCTTAACGTAAATAAAAATCATGTTCGGATTTCGATTGTTTATTCTTCAAAATATACATGAGACCGCCAACCTTTTATCTTGGTTCGATCCCTCCGTAATATTGGGTAACTCTAATATATATCTAACCTAATAATCATGAAAATGTCTACTTTTCCTGAATCTAATCTATCGATATATGTTTAATTTTACTGTCTTCTTCTAATACTCAATTTTCATTTTCCTAGAACCTTCGTAGCAGCTAAAATCTCTGTATTATCCTTCCATTCGGTCGCCGCAATTTTCTAAAATGTCTATTTTTTTTGCGAGATTTTCATTCAAAATTGATTTATCAATATGTCCGTTTCATCTTAAATTGATAACGATTAATTTCCATTGTTTCCAACACTCACTCCTCTCTTTAGTACGATTTTTATCGAACATGACACCCTCCTTCTATCATAAATAATTGCACTTCAGTTGAAATTCCGCCAGTAACTTTCCTTCGCTTTTCCCGTCCCTTTTTTATACTATCACGTTTATAAATTTTCCATTGCATTTTCGTGCGTGTGTTTTTCAATTTGTAAAATCTTCAAAGCACTCGATTTCAACGGTTCGCCATCACCTAAATGTCTCGGTTATTGTAAACATTTCCTAGAGTTTGTCGCCTTGAACGTCAGTGTTTATGCCATAGTGCGTTCACCTCTAATTTTTGTGGGAACGGAAATGCAATTAATTATCTTTTTTAATGTCGGGTCCAAGGTTCAATCCTTTGTCTTTCGTAGACACACCCCCCTTCGTTCACTGATTGGTTACTCAAAATTTTTATAGCTCTTTGTTTAGATCTATTGGTTGACAACCTTCATTGTTTATTTTTAGGCCTAGAAAAGGGGAAGCCCTGTCTAGTCCTAGACGATTTTACGACCTCTCTGCTTTCGTCTTAGAACCTCGATATAATTTCAACTATTACAGGAGCCTACCGCAAGCAAGCTGGATCAATTCTTTCTCCGCCAGATGTCGTTAGCATGTCCGTTTTCATAAATAATTTGCATATTTTCTTGCAGCTATGGTTTATCTGTTTTTCTTCACTGTGATTTAAAGCCTTTCATCACAGTTCCCCCCTCTGAACTCAATTTGCTGTGGCTAACGTTGTATACTACTTTAGACATCGAAATTGTGTTCAAAATGTAGTCTAGCTTTTCTCCCCCCTTCGTTCTGTTATTCCTTTTCCTACATCACTTCCTGTTATTTCCTTTCTCTACCTCACTCTATCATTCCCTATCTCTCTCTCCATTCTGTTATTTCCTTTCTCCCCCCCCCTCATTCTGTTATTCCCTATCTCTCTTTCCATCCTGTTATTTCCTTTCTCCCCCCCCCTCATTCTGCTATTCCCTATCTCTCTTTCCATCCTGTTATTTCCTTTCTCCCCCCCCCTCATTCTGTTATTCCCTATCTCTCTTTCCATTCTGTTTGGATTGTTAACAACCTTGACTTTGAATCACATTGTATTTTCTATTTTCTTTTCGCGTAGATTTTATTTTATGGAATTTTCTCTAATTTTGATAAACTCAAAATTAATCTCTTTTTTTTTCTGGGAAAAAAAAAACACGCCCCTCGACTCGCGTGTTTAGGTGGTCCTCAACCTGGTTGGACTAAGACCTCCCTCTTCACAACAAGCGTTTCTTGACGTTTTATTCTTCAATCTTTTTTTTTTCTTTAATGAAAAATTTTTTTTTTTCAAATTCCAAACTGTTGAGTACCCCTGCTCCGTGTTATCAGTTGCTGCAAATTCCAATTCTACGCGCTTCCGTTTATTATTTGTCTAGACCATTTTATTTATTTTCATTCACTGTCAAGTGGCTTATCTCGGTGCCGTCTGAATTGTAATTTTTCTTTGAAATTGAAAGTTGAAATCACAACTAACACTTTTGTTGTTTCAAAACAACACTTATTTGTTTGATCTATACTTGGTTTAAGCTCCGATGTTTGTATTTCATAATAAGTGTCCGCAAATCCTAACACTTTTATCCCGTTAGATAAATCATAATTTATCTTTTATCTTTATCCAATGTTTATCCTTATCTATAAGGATTATTTACGTTATCCTTCGTTTCATCTGGATATCACTTTTATCTTATCCTTTTTTGTTTTGTTTATCTTAATGTGTCACCCGTTCGTTCATGAAGGGCCAAAATGGTTTACGTTTAAAATTCCTTCGCGTTTAATCCAAGTCGTAAATTTCTTATTTTGTTTATATTCTCAAAGGCGCGAGGGTTAGTTTTATAAACAATATGAGTCCTATTTTGTGGGTTCACTGTCCCGTCATAATGAATCGTGTTTAATTGCTTTCGTTTGTTTACGTAACGCAGTCTGTTGCATGCGAGCACTTTTTCACTTTTATTTATATTTTATTTATTGATCTATTTTATTTTTAATATCACTAAACTATTTCGCAGTTCTCTGGTAACAATATTTCCCTTCTCGTTTTTCTATTTTTTTTTTGTTTTTCTAGATTTTTTTCCGTGTTTTGTCACCTGGCTGTTCCTGTAAAATTTCAAGTTCGTTTATGATTTTCACATCACTCTCTTGTATACCCTCGTCTTGTTTGATATCCGAATATGTTCTAGCCTCCCCCTCTGACTGACCCATATTTTCACGTGCCTTCAAATTCTCGACTTGTAACGAACTTTTTCGCGATCGTTTGAATATTTCTCTCAGTTCATCACCTAAAGGAACTGTTTCGGGTCTTACCTTCTCGTCATCGAGTTTTCTTTTCTCTGCCATATTTATTTATTGTTGAGTTCAAACCTATATTCAATTTGCAAAATTGGCAAATTCTATTATGATTTTTTTTGAAATACCTAACATGATTTTTTTTCATATACCTATCACGATGTTTCCTCGAAATAGGTATATATATACACATATATATATATCCCATCATAAACATTCGTCAACGACATTAAAATCTCGAGCCGACTCTGAATTGTATTTTTTTCTTTGAGATTGAAGGTCGAATTCTCAACTAACACTTTGTCTTTTCAAAACAACGTTTATTTGTTTGGCCTATACTTGAATTCTTTATCGAATCCATTGACTGAGTTCTCTGTGTCTTAAAATATGTTTTAATAGTCAACAACCTGATCCGAATGTCAACAAAATTATCATGAGTAAATCTTACGTTATTTCAACTTACCCGTTTAGATGGTAAATTATATTATGTAAGATTAATCTTACCTCACAAAACAAAACATCAAATGTTTCACCCTCATTAATGTCTCTGCCGATTATCGAGATTTGTGATCCTGACAACAAGTATCTACATTGGCGGCACGTAGCGCGACCATTTGAATCTAACACGTGGTCCTAATGATTAACTATGATGTAATACAATTACACTTTTCTATTTTGATATTATTGTTATTATAGATCTATCTATCACATGATATGGGTGTAATATTTCCGCTATTTATTATGTTACAACATGATCATAATAGATTACACCCCAACATATCAAAATAATTGTTTTTCTTTTGTTTTATAATGATATTGATGTTAATCAAAAAAATATATATATATTTTTTTTTGTTAATCAATTGATATTAATCAATTTTATATTTTCCGTAATCATTATTTTTGCAAAACCAATGATATCTAGTAAGGTACATTGGGTGTTGTAAAACATTAATCAATTTAATTTCTCTAAACCTTTCTATCCTCCTCATAATTCTGTCGAATGTCTAGCGATGAAATAATAATTTCTTTTCCTGACTTTGTGAATAATTTGTTAAGTACCACGGCCCGCCGCTGGTCGGATATAAGATAAACAATAATTGTTTACGTTAATACTTCACGATATCCAAATGCAATGTTTATGTTATATTTGTTCCAGCTATCTCGTTTTGTGTCATTGTTTATTTAATCTCGACGTTTGTTATTTAATTTTTTGTTCCTCGGAGTGATACGTATTATTCAACGATGTTTCCGACTTTTTAAAATCTCGATGTTTATCTTATCAATTTTTAGATGTTCTTTGATGTCCCAATAAGTTCGATGTTTTTCGGGTTTGTCTGTTTATTAAACTTGCTTTATATCAACATTCCGATTTGTTCGATGAACCCAAAACATAAACAATGTTTTTGTTTACGGAACGCATTCCTCTCGAGTGAATGACATCATTAACCTACTTCTTTCATATTGTTTATACTATCGTATGAAAGGTATTTTTATTGACTCTAAAGTTCACGGTCATTTGAATTAACACATTTTTATTTATAGGGACACTTTTTGTATTATAAGATTTATTCGTTAACACTTTCTTTTTGGATTTATTGTTTGTTTACGTTAATCTATTTATTTTTAAATTTCACTGTATATTTATGTAATGTCGCACTTTTCTGATAATTTTTTTTTTTTTGTTTTGTTAACTCTTTAATTAATTTCGTTCTATTTATTATTATTATTTTCTCCGTTTTTGCAATAGGTTGACCAATAACTTTGTTTTTTTTTCTCTCAAAACTTATAAAACCTGAACCTCCTGGACACGGCTGTCAGTTGTTATGTTTCACCTTTTTGGGTGTGAGAGTAATTTTAAATATTACTCTTTTTTGTTTTTGTTTAAAACAATATGGAATTTTCTTCTCTCTGGGCTATGACCGATGTTTAATTTTTTTTTCTAAGGCTCTGCATATGTGTTCGCAGGGATGGAAAATTCCTCCCCTACAACACATAAGCCTCCATGAAAATTGGACCCTCTTCTTTTATATCTACAGAAAGCTACTTAAAGCTCTCTTGTACTATATATCTTTATAGACATATGTACTTAACTAATTAATACGTTATTTACGATCTTGAACGCAAATATACCCGTATTTATATTGTAATTAAATTCCATCAAACGTTGTGTAATTTTTTTGATTTATGATATAGGATTTTAATTACTTTCATTTTTGTGGTAACCCTCTTGGTTCTGATCGAGGTGTTGAGTTCAAAGTTGAATTAGTCTTTCTATTGCAAACCTAGACTTAAATGAATTTTCTGAATGAGCTAACTTTCCTATTGTAATTATTCTGATTCCCTGCACCCTAACAAAATCGTAGTTAAACGCTGATAAAAGATATTATACATGTTTATTTGGACAGGTAATTTAATATAACTCAAATGGTTAATTGTTAGTAAATTTGATTTTGGTGAACTTTTGTGTCTGTGTGGCACCACTCCTTTATGATTCTGCTGCTATAAGGTACATGTAAAGATTGATTTAGTAGGTTAATGTAATTAGTTAATTGCATATTTGACGAACTCGGAATAGCCCATTTGCTGGCATAATTTGGCTCCAATCCTCCATCAAGTAAACGAGATGATCGGGAGTGGACTAGAAATTTGCACAATCCTTTGACACGGCTCCTTGATTGATACCTAAGTTATCGTGTCCCAAAAAGCCTTCCACGTCATCATGTACTGCATTCAAGTTTCCCCCCGGGTCCCGATACCCCCAAATTCCGACACCTCCTTGGACTACAATTTACTTAGGGCGAACCGGTTTCGTCCTACATACAATCATATACTCACGGTTTGTGTGGACTTACGGGTCGTGAATCCTCATTCCACGTCTAAGAGAAGATGCGAGAGTGGTCTACCGACCTAAATGCAAGCTGTATGCAGGTCCGCATCCTCCAATAGACAGTACATACGAATAAATATATGTATACATACAGTTTGGGAAAGGTTTATAACTTGCAATACAAGGCTATTTACCTCGCATCCCAAGCTCGGATCTCGCACAAAGAATTCTGCACAATTCTTAGCTTGGTAACCGAATATATACGTACTAATAAGGTGATACTAATAAATACTAGTAGAATAAGAAATTATTTGATAGTTTGTTTTGGAGAGCTATCGAACTCCAGGCTTTTGTTTGTTTGGTTTTGACGTTTTTATTTAAGAGAATCGCCATCTCTATTGGATTTGGTTAATGGTCTTGTTATAGGAGCGACCACTGCCTCCTATTGATGAACTGTATTTGTTTTAAATTTTACCTCCAGGGTTCAACATTAATTTTGTTCATCCTATACCGTGATTTTCCAATTGTTTCAAGTAGTTGATTGCCACATTAGAGAGTACTCGACCCTCAAATATCTCAGGCAACTGATGGGGTTTTGTATGAGCACCCAATCAATAAAATTCAAATGTTTCGTATAATTATTCGATATAAATCTTCCTAACCCGTGATTTTTCAATTGTCGTTTGTGATTGATAGGTATTTGAGCGCACGCAGCTTCCAGCTGGTTCAGATAACTAATAAAAATCTATGCGACTTTCTAATCAATGATATTTAAATGTTTCATGTAATATTTCGATATAAATCTGGCTAACCCGTGATTTTTCAATTGTCGTTTGTGATTGATAAGTATTTGAGAACACGCATCTTCCAGCTGTTTCGGGTAATTAATAAAATCCTTTGTGACTAACTAATTATGGCCAAGGTCGTTTTCAAACCATGCGGTTGACCCAATTCTCCAGTGATCCTTTGTTTTGTAAACAAATAATATAAACATCTCCTGACACACTAACCTAAATGTGAGATTTGTTTATTTTAAAATTCCTTAGAAGTCATTTGTGCCTCTTTACTTTTATTGCGCACTATTTATTAAAATATTTTTAAATCCTTTATTGAAGTTAAACTATTTTTTTGTCATTTCCCGAATTTAGTAAATTTACTAGGTTTAATTGAAGAATAAATATACATATATAAGTACACATATCTCGATTGTCAAAATACGTTAAATAAGATTACATATATTAATAAATAAATATAAGGTATATGATTCTACATGGTCTTGAATATTAATAAATACATATTTTCTTTTTCAATAATATAGATATGTCCTCGGGTAGGTATTAAAAATCGCTACCATTTCGATGTTTCGATTAATAAATAAAATACATATATATAATTACATTACTCATATATATATTCTTTATATACAATATTTTATTTTATATTTATAAATATATATACAAATATACAATATACATATATTAATGTGTAATTCTTTGTTTTGTTGTTTTAATTTTATATTCAATTGATATACTTCCACTTCACAGCCCTTCTGTGTCTCCTGGGACCTGAAAATTATTTATAAAAGGAAAACTCACCCACGTCAAGGTATTTCCGGTCGGGTAGTACACAACAACCTTGGTGAAGAAATCCTACCTAATTAATTGTATTTTTCAACTAATTTCAAAATAAATCTTTTCGACTATTTATTCCTATTTAATATTTTATTCTCGCTTGAGTCGTATAAATTAGCTGATATTTAATTTTTCTTCCGAACGAAATCCTAATTCAGAAAACCCGTTGATTTAATAACACCTTTCTAGTTTAGGCTTTTGAATGATAGCTGTTTCAGATTCTTTTTCGAAATGATAGACTGATGATTAAAATTCCGGTTAAAACGACAAACACTTTTAACACTGTCGCTATACGCACGATGGATTTTAATTGAACAATTTATTAGTTCTAAATTTCTTTTTATATAAATTGATAAGAAAATTTATTCCAAATTGGGCAAACTTTTAATTTACTCGACTATTAATAAATTAAATTTTTTCTAACTGTTAATTTTAGAACAAAGGTTTAAACGTTTATTATTATCGAATCCTTTTTTTTGTTTTTGTGTTTCTTTTAACCTAAGATGAAGTATTTATTACTATTATTATTATTTTTTAATCAAATTGACGTTAAATTATAATCTATTTTTAAATATCAATACGCGATCACGTTCACTTTAGATTAACGATAACAAACTCTTAAATTTAATTTGAATGTTTTCACTTTGAATGAAATAATTATTTTTAAATTTTTAATTAATTCACAATTCACTTTTTGCACTTCACTTAACACTTTTAAGCACTGAGTTTAAATTATATTTATTTTCACTGTTTAACCAAATTAAACTGATTTAACAAAACTTCACTGGTGGGGTTTTCAGAATTTAGAAACTGAATTTAAGACTTTTTACAAAACTTTCTAAGTCCAGGTACTTGTTCAGAATTTAACACTTAGATTATTTCACTAGAATTTTACCAATAGACGTAGTACTGCCATGTAACAACTTTTCAAACCCTCGGCGCGACTGCCTCCTGACTGATGAGTTCCATCTTTTATACCCCTCTCAGGTTCCAAAAGACGTATCTGAATTTCTCTTGATGCTTAATTCTATCTCCTATCAACTCGTAAATCCGAACATCCCTCTCATCAATATCGATTCTGCTTCCATAAGATGTTCTGCTTTCCGGCTCTGGGCGGTAGTTAGTTTTTATCTCACAAATCTAAGTCGATAGGGTCCGAATCGGGTAAGTCTGCGTTAATCGCCCAAGCTCCCTTTGTCCTCTGTTCATACAAAAATGTAGTTAAGATCTCATGATTTTGTGTTCCTTTTTTTTCTCAATTCGCGATAGGTCCATCCTCAATAACATATATATAAATCTCAATTTTATGCATCTCGTGCGAAATTGTTTAAATCCATGCTGAAATCTTTACTACGCATTTTTGAATTTCGATTCGTCTAAATTCTACTCAATTTTATTGTCCCTTATATGGGCTTTTCCATTTTCACCAGTACTTTCTCTCTTAATGCCGCAGATTTGAATTTTTCCTTATCTTCTTGGATTTTCTTTTATCCGCGACGTTTTCTTGCACAATTTCTTCTTTTTTTCTTATGTTATTTCTCATAACTCTATAATTAATTATTTTCCAAGTCGTATTTATTTATTTCACGGATAAATTTGAATTGTATCACTTTTCTCCACTTGGATTATTCTTTATCTTCATTCTTTACCCTTTCTTTTATCTTTTCTCCACTTTTCCCGACGTGTGTGGTCTCCAGGAAAATTTCATACTTCATCTATTATTAATTAATATATAGTTTTCCACACTTCCATGGGAGATATACCTAATTAGACTCTGGGATATCTGTCATTTTTATTGCCTGACCCAATCTCCGCCCAATTTTCTATCTTTCTCATACCAGGATTCACATAAAACATATGCATTGACATCTGTTTATGTTTAAAATTTTGGTACTAGACTCGTAAATTTAGTTTAATTTCAAACCTATTAATTTTTATCTCTTTTGACTAATCTAAATACTTCATAAGACCAACGTTAAAGTTAATCGCTTTTCCAATCGTTTATTACCTTAACGTAAATAAAAATCATGTTCGGATTTCGATTGTTTATTCTTCAAAATATACATGAGACCGCCAACCTTTTATCTTGGTTCGATCCCTCCGTAATATTGGGTAACTCTAATATATATCTAACCTAATAATCATGAAAATGTCTACTTTTCCTGAATCTAATCTATCGATATATGTTTAATTTTACTGTCTTCTTCTAATACTCAATTTTCATTTTCCTAGAACCTTCGTAGCAGCTAAAATCTCTGTATTATCCTTCCATTCGGTCGCCGCAATTTTCTAAAATGTCTATTTTTTTTGCGAGATTTTCATTCAAAATTGATTTATCAATATGTCCGTTTCATCTTAAATTGATAACGATTAATTTCCATTGTTTCCAACACTCACTCCTCTCTTTAGTACGATTTTTATCGAACATGACACCCTCCTTCTATCATAAATAATTGCACTTCAGTTGAAATTCCGCCAGTAACTTTCCTTCGCTTTTCCCGTCCCTTTTTTATACTATCACGTTTATAAATTTTCCATTGCATTTTCGTGCGTGTGTTTTTCAATTTGTAAAATCTTCAAAGCACTCGATTTCAACGGTTCGCCATCACCTAAATGTCTCGGTTATTGTAAACATTTCCTAGAGTTTGTCGCCTTGAACGTCAGTGTTTATGCCATAGTGCGTTCACCTCTAATTTTTGTGGGAACGGAAATGCAATTAATTATCTTTTTTAATGTCGGGTCCAAGGTTCAATCCTTTGTCTTTCGTAGACACACCCCCCTTCGTTCACTGATTGGTTACTCAAAATTTTTATAGCTCTTTGTTTAGATCTATTGGTTGACAACCTTCATTGTTTATTTTTAGGCCTAGAAAAGGGGAAGCCCTGTCTAGTCCTAGACGATTTTACGACCTCTCTGCTTTCGTCTTAGAACCTCGATATAATTTCAACTATTACAGGAGCCTACCGCAAGCAAGCTGGATCAATTCTTTCTCCGCCAGATGTCGTTAGCATGTCCGTTTTCATAAATAATTTGCATATTTTCTTGCAGCTATGGTTTATCTGTTTTTCTTCACTGTGATTTAAAGCCTTTCATCACATAGGGGTTCCGAAATTTCAGCCCGTTGGGTAGAAGAGCTATGGCCAGAAAAATTTTGGTTTTAAAGTCCAAACCCAAGTCTCAAAATTGCTAGATAAAAAATATGATTTTTCAGCTTGGACCATGATTCTGATAGGGATTCCGAAATTTCAGCCCGTTTGGTGCCACAGAGCCTGAAAAATAGGTTTTCAATGTTGAACCTAAGTCGCCAAAGAGCGCCCATAAGAATTATGATTTTTTCATAATTCATAAATTCAGATTTAAAGAGTGATTTCAGTTTGGACCATGATTCTGAAAGGAAATTCAAAATTTCAACTCTTTCAGTACCATGGAGACAGAAAAAATGGGTTTTAAAGTCCGAAACCAAGTCTTAAAATTGCTACTTAAAAAATGTGATTTTTCCAGAAATGCAAATATTTTCAGATTTAAAGAGTGATTTCAGTTCGGACCAAGATTCTGAAAGGAATTTCAAAATTTCAGCCCTTTCGGTACCATAGAGCCAGAAAACATGGGTTTTAAAGTCCGAACCCAAGTCTCAAAATTGCTATATAAATAATATAATTTTTCCAGAAATTCAACTATTTTCAGATTTAAGGAATGATTTCAGTTTGGAACAATGATTCAGAAAGGAATTTCAAAATTTCAGCCCTTTCTTTACCATAGTGCCAGAAAAAATAGGTTTTATAGTCCGAACCCAAGTCTCAAAATTGCTATATAAAAAATATGATTTTTCCAGAAATGCAACTATTTTCAGATTTTAAGAATGATTTCAGTTTGGACCATGATTCTGATAAGGATTCTAAATTTCAGCCCGTTTGGTACCATAGAGCCTGAAAAAATGGGGTTTCAATTTCGAACCTAAGTCTCCAAATAGCGCCACTAAGAATGATGATTTTTCCAGAAATGCTACTTTTTAGAGTTTTTATAACTGATATCACTTTGAACCATAATTATTATCACTATTCTTAAATTTCAGCCCGTTTGGTGCCATAGAGCCTGAAAAAATGGCATCTGATTTTCGAACCCCAGTCTCAAAATAGCACCCTAAATAAGATATTTTTATCAAAAACGTCACTTTTCCAGATATTAAGAGTGATTTCAGTTTGGACCATGATTCTGATAGGAATTCCAAAATTTCAGCCCTTTCGGTAACATAAAGCCAGAAAAAATAGGTTTTCATTGTTAAACCTAAGTCGCCATAAGAATTATGATTTTTTCATAAATAACACTATTTTCAGATTTAAAGTGTGATTTTAGTTTGGACCATGATTTTGAAAGGAATTTCAAAATTTCAACCCTTTCGGTACCATAAAGCCAGAAAAAATGGGTTTTTTGAAGTCTGAACCCTATTCTCAAAATTGCAATATAAGAAATATGATTTTTCCAGAAATGATTTTTATCCCAAATATTAAGAGTGATTTCAGTTTGGACTATGATTCTGATAAGGATTCCTCAATTTCAGCCCGTTTGTTATCAAAGAGCCTGAAAAAATGGTGTTTCAATTTCGAACCAAAGTCTCCAAATAGCGCCCATAAGAATGATGATTTTTTCGACAATGCTAATTTTTAGAGATTTTATTACTGTTTTAGCTTTGGACCATAATTCTTATCACTATTCCAAAAAAATTGGGCTATTATAATAACTTCCAAAATTTCAGCCCTTTCGGTACCATAGAGCCAGAAAAAATGGGTTTTAAAGTCCGAACCCAAGTCTCAAAATTGCTATATAAATAATATAATTTTTCCAGAAATTCAACTATTTTCAGATTTAAGGAATGATTTCAGTTTGGACCATAATTCTGAAAGGAATTTCAAAATTTCAGCCCTTTCGGTACCATAGAGCCAGAAAAATGGGTTTTAAAGTCCGAACCCAAGTCTCAAAATTGCTATATAAAAAATTTGATTTTTCCAGAAATGCAACTATTTTCAGATTTAAGGAATGATTTCAGTTTGGACCATGATTCTGAAAGGAAAATTCCAGATTTCAGCTCTTTCGGTACCATAGAGCCAGAAAAATGGATTTTAAAGTCCGAACCCAAGTCTCAAAATTGCTATATAAAAAATTTGATTTTTCCAGAAATGCAACTATTTTCAGATTTAAAGAGTGATTTCAGTTCGGACCATGATTCTGATAAGGATTCCAAAATTTCAGCCCGTTTGGTACCATAGAGCCTGAAAAAATGGGGTTTCAATTTCGAATCTTAGTCTCCAAATAGCGCCCATAATAATGACGATTTTTCCAGAAATGCTACTTTTTAAAGTTTTTATAACTGACATCACTTTGAACCATAATGCTTATCACTATTCTTAAATTTCAGCCCGTTTGGTGCCATAGAGCCTGAAAAAATGGGGTTTCAATTTCGAACCTAAGTCTCCAAATAGCGCCTATAAGAATGATGATTTTTTCAGAAATGCTACTTTATAAAGTTTTTATAACTTATATCGCTTTGGACCATAATTCTTATCACTATTCCAAAATTTCAGCCCATTTGGTACCATAGAGCAAGAAAATATGAGTCTTAAAGTCCAAACCCAAGTCTCAAAATTGCTATATAAAAAATATATTTTTTCCAGAAATGCAACTATTTTCAGATTTAAGGAATGATTTCAGTTTGAACCATAATTCTGAAAAGAATTTCAAAATTTCAGCCCTTTCGGTACCATAGAGCGAGAAAAATGGGTTTTAAAGTCCGAACCCAAGTCTCAAAATTGCTATATAAAAAATTTTATTTTTCCAGAAATGCAACTATTTTCAGATTTAAAGAGTGATTTCAGTTTGGACCATGATTCTGATAAGGATTCCAAAATTTCAGCCCGTTTGGTACCATAGAGCCTGAAAAAATGGGGTTTCAATTTCGAACCTAAGTCTCCAAATAGCGCCTATAAGAATGATGATTTTTTCAGAAATATTTCTTTATAAAGTTTTTATAACTCATACCGCTTTGAACCATAATTCTTATCACTATTCTTAAATTTCAGCCCGTTTGGTGCCATAGAGCCTGAAAAAATGGGGTTTCAATTTCGAACCTAAGTTTCCAAATAGCGCCCATAAAAATGTCTATTTTTCCAGAAATGCATTTTTTTCCAGATATTAATAGTTATTTCAATTTGGACCATGACTCTGATAGGGATTCCAAAATTTCAGCCCTTTTGGTTCTATAGAGCCTGAAAAAATGGCATCTGATTTTCGAACCCCAGTCTCAAAATTGCACCCTAAATAAGATATTTTTATCAAAAACGTCACTTTTTCCAGATTTTAAGAGTGATTTCAGCTCGGACCATGATTCTGATAGGGATTCCGAAATTTCAGCCCATTTGGTGTCACAGAGCCTGAAAAATAGGGTTTCAATTTCGTACCTAAGTCGCCTAAGAGCGCCCATGAGAATTATGATTTTTTCATAAATGCCACTATTTTCAGATTTAAAGAGTGATTTCAGTTTGGACCATGATTCTGAAAGGAATTTCAAAATTTCAGCACTTTCGGTACCATAGAACCAGAAAAAATGGGTTTTAAAGTCCGAACCCAAGTCTCAAAATTGCTAGATAAAAAATATGATTTTTCAAGAAATGCAACTATTTTCAGATTTAAAGAGTGATTTCAGTTTGGACCATGATTCTGATAGGGATTCCAAAATTTCAGCCCGATTGGTACCATAGAGCCTGAAAAAATGGGGTTTCCATTTCTAACCTAAGTCTCCAAATAGCGCCTTTAAGAATGATGATTTTGGAGTAGTCAGCGAACCTCGGTAGTGTGCAGTCGTGTTTACTTCCAGTGCTCTGTGTTTGATGGCTTGCTGACGGCGGCGCGGCGTACAGATAAGATTTATTTATTGTTACCTTTTCGCATACATTATTTTTGTTTCTGTTATTGGTTTGCGACGCAGTTGCGTGTATTATTTCTTTCATTTATTATTTCTAAAATAATAATTATTGTTTAATTTTTTTTTTAATTTGTTGAAATGGAGGAGGATGAAAATCGACCTCCAGACCCTGAGTCCCTTTCAAATATTGCAGACGTCTACGATTCTGACGATTCTCAAACTTCTGTAACCATTTCTTCCCGAAAAAGACAACCTCCGCTTTGCCTTAATGTACCTCCTAAAATTATATCTCTTTCACAAACAACCGAAGCCCCAATCTCTCATGGAAGTTATAATGATACCATTCCTACAGAAGCAAAAGCCATTGAGCTTATGTATTTTATTTCATCTTCAGCTCCATTTATTGTTAATGTCCAAAGGACTGAACAAGGGAAAATAATTCATCCCCTGGATTTTGGTTAATTTATTTTTTGCTCAAAACTCAATAACCTCGGTATTATAAATGGATCAATAAAACCGGAATGTCGATACAAACTATCCATAGAATTTGAATCCGTCACATTAGCTAATGATTTTGTTAAAAAAATAGGTTCTCTTTCAAATAATAAATTTAAATCTTTCATACCTACATTCAATTTAACCAGAATGGGCACAGTAAGAGGTATCCCAACCGATCTATCAGAAACAGAAATAGTAGACGCTCTTAATGACTCTCAATTAACTCCAAAAGTTTTATAAGCACGTCGTTTGAATTTCAAGGATACTTCCACCGGCACCACTATATGGAAACCTTCCCAATCCGTTGTCATTACTTTTGAAGGTCAAACATCACCATCCCGTGTATTTATTTATTATAACGCTCTTCCCGTTGAAGCATACAGATTCCCGACGATCCAATGTTTCAACTGATGCCGTTTTGGCTATTCAAAACCTATTTGTCGTTCTCCTCCTCATTGCTTCCATTGCGGAGAGGATCATCTTTTTGAACAGTGTCAAAATACAACAAATAACCCTATTTGTATTAATTGTGAGGGCAACCATACTGCTGTTAGTGTGGCCTGTCCAGAGTTATCTAGACAGAGAAATATCAAACAGTCAATGGCTGCAGACAACATTTCCTACTTTCAGGCTTCTAAATTATTCCCTCCTACGAAAAAATCTTTTGCAGAGATAACATCTAACGCTTCTATCTTTCATTTTTCTTCCCCTCAATCCCCTCTATCATCTTCCTACAAAGAAAAAATTTTCAAACCGATAAAATCTAATCCAAAATTTATTCCTTCTTTCGATAAAAAACTACATAATGATCTTTTACTTAACCCGAATGGGAATAATAAATCTCAGGCTCCCAATGGGACTACCTTAAATAACTGTTCCACTTCCGATATCTTATCTAAAGTCATGATAGAAAATTCTTCTTTTATTCAAACTTTAATTACCCTATTAATTACGATCCTTTCAAATAACAATAAAGTACCGTCCAACGCTGCCGATTATATGAAATCTTTACTCTCTAGCCTTCCCGATGTATCCGCAACTGAGCAGAATACTTCAATGGAATAGTAGAAGTCTATTCGCCAACAAAAGTGATCTTGTACAGTTACTTGATGAACATAATATTTCAGTTGCTGCCATCTCCGAAACGTGGTTAAAACCCTCATACCAATTTAATAACCGAAGAAATATGTCAAAATATTACGGAAGTCAATAAATGGTGTTTTACAAACAATAACCCATTCTTAATATTACATATGAACATCCGAAGCATAGCAAAAAACCTAGATGAATTCTTGATAAATATTAATGATCTGCATACATCACCCACCTGCATAGTGTTAACGGAAACGCACTGTAATGACAATCAATACATAAATGCGCTACCAAACTACAAAGGCATCGCTACAACAAGACCGATTAACAAAAATAGTGGATTAATTATATTTGTTAATGATGAGTGTGAAATTACTGACATTGAAGAAATTTATATACAATATGTAAACTGTCTTAAAATAGATATAAAATTAAAAAATAAAGTGTACAGAATTTTAACAGTGAACGCACAAATCAAACATAATCAACTTTACATACGAACTATGTGAATATCTTAGCAAATTACCGAGAATACTTACTTTTGTTTGTGGTGATTTCAATATAAATATTTCTGCAAACCATCACTCAATTGAAAAAAATAATTTCATAAACATGATGACGCACCTCAATTTTAAATCTTTTATTAATAATAACTCTAGACAAATTAAAAACCAAACGCCATCATGCATAGATCACATCTGGTGTAATATACATTTGAATGAAATAAAAAATATTAAATCTACTGTGTGGAAAACTAATATAACTGATCACTACGCGTGTCTTATACTACATGATACAAATAGAAAACTAAGTACAAAACCCAAATTAAATCTTCCATATTCTCAAATAGACTACAAATTATTAGAAAAATCACTAAAAACTGAAAAATGGGAAGAAATTTTAATAAATAAATGCGCCAACCAAAGTGCATTACTGTTTGAAAACACTTTAAATAAACACGTTTTAGAATCAACAAAAAAAACAAATCGTCCCCAACTCAAAAACAAGAAAAATTAAACCTTGGATTACTCTAGGATTAATAAAAGCCACTAGGAAAAAAATAAACTTTATAAAATAACACAAAGGCCACTAGTTAACAATAAAATTGTATTATACTATAAAAAGTATAAAAATATACTAACTACACTAATAAGGAAAACGAAAAACGACTACTACTCAAAAATTATAACAGAAGCTAAAGACAATAATAAAAAATATGGTCAACAATAAATGAAATAATAATAAAAAAGAAAAAATATAAGCACATATCAGAAATCTCAGATGGGGAAATAATATATAACGTACAAAATGACACAAAAAAATTTTGTAATATTTTAAATAACTATTTTAATAACGTGGGAAAAAACCTAGCAAAATCCATAAATAAGACCAATATATCTAATCCACAACAAATAACACAATGTCAAATTAATAAATTTCACCCAGTCACAGAAATCGACATTGACAGAACTATTTCGAAACTAAAAGGAGATTCTGCCCCCGGCTTTGATAACATAGATACTAAAACAATAAAATCGATGAAAGAATACTTAATTCACCCCATAACACATATAATAAACCTAAGTCTAGCAAATGGCGAATTTCCCAATAACTATAAAAGAGCAATTATAACCCCCATTTATAAAACAGACTGTCGTAAAGATCCACAAAATTATCGCCCGATTTCACTTCTCTCGAATATATCAAAAATATATGAAAAAATTGTAAAAAAACAAATTTGGACATTCTTAGAAGAAAATAAAATAATTAATTATAACCAATTCGGATTAAAAAAAAATACAAGTACTCACGACGCGATAGCAAAAATAACCAACTATTTATATACGGCCCTAGATTCCGATAAAAAATGTCTTGGCATATTTATAAACCTCAAAAAAGCTTTCGACAGCATATCACATAAAAAATTAATAAGTAAATTAAAATCAGTAGGGATTAGTGGAAAAGTCTTAGCATGAATAACTAGTTATTTATATAAAAGACCTCAACAAGTAAAATTACTCAATCAAGTCAGCGATTCAAAATATAGCGACTTTTCAATACCCCAAGGCACGGTTTTGGGACCATTGTTATTTATTATATATGTCAATGATATATTCAATATTTCCAAATATGAAGACATTGTCTCTTACGCTGACGATACAGTCCTACTATTAAAAGCAAACACCTGGTCAGAACTAAATAACATGGCAAATACAGATATCAATGAACTAAAATTATGGTTTGATGAAAACCTGTTGACTTTAAACTCTAAAAAAACTTATTATTTACCATTTTTCATTAAAAAACAAGAAACACCTAAAGAAATAAACATAATTATCCACTCTGTGAAAAATACAGAAAACCACAAATGCAATATGTTATGCACAAACATAGAAAGCAAGACCGATATTAAGTACCTAGGCATAACAATAGACCAGCGTTTAAAATGGTCCCCACATATAAATATTCTGAACAACAGAATAAGGAAACTAACATATATATTTAGATGTTTAAAAAATATTTTAAACGAAAAATTACTTAGAACCACATACTTCGCTTTCTGTCAATCAATTATACAATACGGCATTATAGGCTGGGGCGGTACATATAAAAATCAAACTCAAACAATTTACATATCACAAAAACTAATAATAAAAACCATATTAAAAAAACCCTATTCATATTCGTCCGAACTTTTATTCAAACAATTTAAGGTCAGAAAATTAAGTGCATTATACTTCTACCATGCAACATTACAAATTTATAAAAACTATATTCAAAATAAAACTGCACCCTTTAAAAATAACAGAAATCTTAGACAAACGTCAATACTTCCTACTCCTAAATGTAAAAAAACAATAGGACAGTTCAACCATGAATATCTCGGAGTTAAATTTTTTAACTCATTACCAGAAAAAATTAGAAATATGAATGCAAATATAAACGAATTCAAAAGCCACCTTAAAAAGTATTCCGAACAGTTGAACTGAATCGTACCAAATATAAACAAATATAACAACACCCCCATACACACAAGCCCTGCTTATTTATGGGGGTACATCGAATACTTATATTATGTAATTAATAACCTACTATATTGTGTAATTATATTATGTAATTTGTTATATTATGTAATTCGTGTATCTTTTTTTTACTAATAAAAAAAAAAAAAAAAAAAAAAATTTAAGATTCCTGGATATCATTGTCTAAGACATGATAGACTGGATGGCAAAGGTGGCACTGCTCTTATTATACATAATTCTATCCCTTTAAACAAATTATTTTCCACACTCTATCCAATAATTTTCAGATAGTAGCAGCTGTTGTATCTAATTTTACATTATTATCAATATATATCCCTCCCTCTACAATTTTTGTTGAAAACGAATGGTCAACATTTATATCCCAGATTCGTCCCCCGTATATGATACTTGGGAACTTCAATGCTCATTCTCCTTCTTGGGACAGTGAGTTAACAAACCGTTCTGGCCATAATCTATTAGAATTTATGGATACCTATAATTTATGTATTCTAAATGACGGATCTCCAACTCGTTTCACTGCCCCTCAACATCGGAAAAGTGCAGTCGATTTATCTCTTTGCTCATCTTCGGTGATTCCCATATGTTCTTGGAACATTCTTAAAGATCCCCTTTCCAGTGACCATTTTCCTATAATAATTACCTTCCACCATCTATCTTCCACGCATTCCTTTTCGATAAACAAAACTTTTAAATTTAAAACGAAAGACGCGAATTGGAGAAATTTTTCTTTAGAATTAGACTCCATTGTTCAAGCGTCTAAGTCTTCCCTTGTCAACCTTAGTTTAGAATGTGAATTATTTCCTAACACGATAATAAAAGCTGCAGAAAAAACACTTAAAAAACGTAATGTTAACATTAAGATAAAACATTCCACCCCATGGTGGGATGAAGAATGCACTAGTGACGTTAAATCCAGAAGAGAAGCAATTTCCATTTTCCGTAAATGTATGTCCTTCGAAAATTACCTTTCTGTGAAACGCGCCCAGGCAGAAGCGAAACGCGTTTTGAAAAACATAAAGCGCTCTGGATGGCGGAAATTCTGTGAACACTTGTCTCCTGAATCTCCCCAGTCATCCGTATGGTCCAATTTAAAAAAATTCGGTTCGTCATATACTCCCCAGCGTTCCAAACATATTCCAGAAGAAATTATTATACGATTTGCTGATAAGATAGCTCCTCCGTCAGTTGCCAGATGTGAGGAAATGCCTTCCTTTATTTCTTATCCATCTCACTCTAGCTGGCTGGACTCTCCTTTCTCAGTAAGTGAATTAAATCGAGTAATCAATTCCCTTCCAGACTCTTCTCCTGGCCCTGATGGAATCTTATATAGTTTCATTAAAGCATTCTCAGATATGTCGGTTGAATATTTTTTATCCCTAATTAATTACATGTTCGAAACAGGATTTATACCGGAAGTCTGGAAAGTTCAAAAAATCCTTCCAATTTTAAAACCAGGCAAAAATCCATCTGAAATCTCATCCTATCGTCCTATTGCTCTTTCGTCATGTTTAATGAAAGTAGCTGAACACTTGATAAAGAACAGATTGGAATGGTTTGTTGAAAATCACAGAATTATCTCTCCTAATCAATATGGCTTCCGGAAAAAGAAATCAACCATAGATAATTTAAGTGTGTTAACAACAGACATCCGTATATCTCAGTCCCTTAATTCTTGCACTCTGGCCACATTTCTTGATCTTTTGTCAGCTTACGACGATGTATTAATTAATATTTTGAAAGCAAAATTAATTAAAATAAAAATTCCCTTCAAACTAGTTCAATTTATTATTAATTTACTAACAGACAGATCCATTATTATCCACTTTTCCTCAAAAACGATAAATCGCAAACTATGGAAGGGGTTACCTCAGGGGTCCGTAATCAGTCCATTATTATTTAATATATATATATAAGCGATTTAGACAGTGTAATTCCTTCATCTATCAAGCGGCTTTATTTTGCTGTTTCCAGAGTGTGGTGGGGATCTCATCCTATTACTCTTAAATTAATGTATGGTGCTCTAGTGCGAAGCCATTTAGATTATGGAACATTTCTTTTCGATCCTCTTCCTAAATATTTGGACAAAAAACTTGAAAGAATTCAGTCCAAAGCGCTCTGAATAATTATTGGAGCGATGAAATCTTCTCCAATTAATTCTCTCCAGGTAGAATGTGTTGATCCCCCCTTAATTTTGAGGAGACAGTTCCTAGCTGATAAATATATTTTTAAATCCTTTTCTGTATCGCGTCACCCTTTAGAACAAAGCCTTGATTATTTTTTCAATAACTTAAATAACGAAAAAAGATTGACAGATAAAAATCGACTTCCTCTCCTTCTAAAAAGTTTTCTTTCATTCAAATCTCTGTCTTCTTCCCTCCAATATCTACAAAAAGATCATATCCTTCCTATTTTCACCATCCCATTTGATTCTATCAATTATATCCCCAAAGTTATAACTTCAGACTTCCGAACTGATATTTTAACCTCATCTAATCAAGATGTTGAGGAAAAATTTAAAAACATTACATCTTCTAAGTTTCCGGAATTTTCACTCATTTACACAGATAAGAGTCTAACTATGTCTGATAACAAAGATTGTGGAGCTGCGGTACACATTCCCGAATTCGATTTAGATTTGTCTTATAAATTGCCTAAAGAAATTTCTATATTTACTGCAGAATGCTTCGCAATTGAACAAGCTTTGAGTCAAATCCAGCTTTTCAATATTCGACGAGCCTTACTGTGCACTGACTCACTAAGCGCAGTGTTGAAAATTTCCTCAAATATCCATAAACCAGAAGACTATATTATTTATAATATCAGGAACACCCTTAAATCTTTAAATGAATTAAATTTCGAGACAATATTGGTTTGGGTCCCTGGCCATTTAGGAATTGAGGGTAACGAGAAAGCCGATTCTCTAGATAAACTTGGAACAATTTCTGGCTCTAATCCTTTAAATTTTAGAATTCCTATCTCTGACGTCATCCCAATTCTTAAATCCAACATGATTCGCTCCTGGGAAGAAAATTGGACTAATACGAAAACCCGAACTTGTGCTTTTTATGCTGGAATACATAATACTGGAAATCATAAACCAAGTAAACCTTGGTTCCACGGCATGAAAAAATCCAAAAGATTTATATCCTGTATCTCGAGAATGAGAATTTGTCATTGCTCCATTGCATCCCATTTGTTTAAAATCCGGGTCCTAGATAGTCCACTCTGCCAGTGCGGCATGGGAAATGAGACTCTTGATCATGTTTTCTTTAATTGTAAGAATCATTCATCTTTCAAAGGCATTTATCGTTTACTTATAAAAATCACTAACCAATCTCCCCTTAGTGTTCCTTATTTACTTTCTCTCAACAATTCTCGCATTTTCTCAGTTCTATACAAGTTCATAGACTTGAATGACTTCAATATTTGAGATTTCCTATTCCCGTTTGGATTGCCCATAAAATTATAACCATCTCCCTTAACTTTAACGGCACATAGCACTCTCTTTAGGGTGAATTGCCTAATACAAGAAAAAAAATGATGATTTTTTCAGAAATGCTACTTTCTAGAGATTATATAACTGATATCGCTTTAGACCATAATTCTTATCACTATTCCAAAATTTCAGCCCGTTTGGTACCATAGAGCCAGAAAAAATGGGTTCTTAAGTCCGAAACCATGTCTCAAAAAAGCTATATAAAAAATGTGATTTTTCCAGAAATGCAACTATTTTCAGATTTTAAGAGTGATTTCAGTTTGGACCATGAATCTGATAGGGATTCCAAAATTTCAGCCCGTTTGGTACCATAGAGCCTGAAAAAGTGGCGTTTGAATTTCGAACCTAAATCTCCAAATAGCGCCCATAAGAATGATGATTTTTTCGCAAATGCTATTTTATGCAGATTTTGATATTGATTTCACTTCAAACCATGATTCTGACTACGATTCCAAAATTTCAGTTAGTTCGGCGGTATAGAGCACGAGAAAACGACTTGGGTTCGAACTTTGGGAGTCATTTTCTCAGGCTCTATGGCGCCGAACATAACGAATGTATGGAATCGTACTAAGCATCATGGTTTGAAGCGAAATCATAATAAAAATATGCACAAAGTAGCATTTGTGGAAAAATCATCATTCAAACTGCCACTAATGCGCCAAACTATCTGAAATTTTGGAATCGTTCTCAGAATCATGGTTTGAAACGAAATCAATATCAAAATCTGCATACGGAAGCATTTGTGGAAAAATCTTCATTTTTACGTGTACATTTCACGACTTGGGTTTAAACTTTGGGAGTCGTTTTCTCAGGCTTTATGGCGCCGAACTAAATGAAATTTCGGAATCGTACTCAGAATCATGGTGTAAAGCGAAATCAATATCATATTCTGCATAAAAAAGCATTTGCGAAGAAATCATCGTTTTTACGGGCACATTTCACGACTTGGGTTCGAACTTTGGGAGTCGTTTTCTCAGGCTCTATGGCGCCGAACTAAATGAAATTTTTGAATCGTTCTCAGAATCATGGTTTGAAACTAAATCAATATCAAAATCTGCATAAGGAAGCATTTCTGGAAAAATCATCACTCTTACGGCCACAAATGCAAGACTTGAGTTCAAACTTTGGGAGTCGTATTCTCAGGCTCTATAGCGCCGAACTAACTGAAATTTCGGAACCGTACTCAGAATCATGGTTTGAAGCAAAATCGATATCAAAATCTGCGCAAAGTAGCATTTGCGAAAAAATCATAATTTTTTTGTGTACATTTCACGACTTGGGTTCGAGCTTTGGGAGTCGTTTTCTCAGGCTCTATGGCGCCGAACATAACGAAAGTATGGAATCGTACTAAGAATCATGGTTTGAAGCGAAACAATAATAAAAATTTTTGAAATTTACTAATTTTAATTTAGGGATTCCAGTCGAAGATCTTTAATACAAAGTTGTATTACTTTACGAGACTGACTTATCATCAAGGTGCACGATGACTGATTTTATCTGTCCATTCAATATAGCCAATGGAAGATTAGACGTCGTGGATTTAACGAACCTTATTATTTTGCGTGTACCCACGATTAAGACAAGACAGACTGCTATCTATAATTTAGTTTAAAAATCTGCTATTAGTTATTTCGAAAATTCGCCCATTCAGAGGTTACTGAATAGGCGAATTGATCGGGCGAATCGATTGAACTATTAATTATAGTTCAATCGATGTTTAGCGCCACCACTCGGTGACCAAACTAAATATCAAATATATTGGAATATTTGTAACTGATTTACAAAATTCTTTTTTCTAACATGACACTTTATCTTTGTTTATTTTTTTTATGTTCCATAAAATACCCAATATGGCATTATAAAGGTTTGCTAAATACTAACATGCTTAACAATAAACATTTTATATTTATTTTACTAACATCAACAATGTTATTACATGTTTTTTCGCTTCTGCTTTCCATAGTACCTTAAGTGCCTATCTTATACCCTTATTATTATTTATTGAACAACTATTACTTGAATGTACAACAATATTCAACGATAACTAGTTTTGTACCTGCTTATATTGTCCGTACTTGGCCTATTATGCTATGTAATATGCACTGTTATTGTACTCCTCACCAGCTTCCCTTAAACATTCTTTGCATGTAAAAGCCTTCAAGGCGTGAATAAATAAATAAATAATGTAAATATTTAGAAACAAACAAATTATAGTTCTGGTGGTACTATTTTGCTATTGAAGAATAATTTTAAAATGAGTCCATTTGCTTATATGTATAATTGACTTTCAGCATTTCGGTTTTGGCTACTGCGGCCTCGGGAACCATTTATTCGATAACCAAAACCTCAACTTATGGGTCACCCCAAGGTGTTCGCTACGTTTGATAATTTAGTAGGGGCGCCCGGATTTGTAGAGTGAAGTGTGTTTAAGATGCGCCTGCCCACGAGCTGATCGCAATCGGGATAAGCTGATTTAGGGAGACCCTTTGACCTCTCCAACAAGAACCGCAGTGGGAGGGCTAGGTTCATAAGTCCCTCACTCCTGGTCACACTGATCCCTAGCTTCCTACAAAACCTTTTTCGGTCCTACAACTTCTTCTTGCTTTCCTTAAAAATACTCTCCACACAGTAACTTCAAAGGTGACATGGTCATGGACAGAAGTCCTGGAAGAAATTATTTTCCTCGCTACCTCCTGCGTTTGGTTAATGTACAAAAGGAGGAAAGTTTTTAATTGGCACAGCTGTTAATTTTCCCAAAAATAAATAACATACAGTATACGGAACAAGAAAAAATCTCCAATTTTGTAATAAAATGTTTTAACCACAAAGTGCTTTAACATAAGTGCATCAAACCAACAATTGACTAGAGCAGTTAAGTTTTCGCAGGAAGTTTAAACAAACCTCACCTCCCCAAAACGCCACACTTAAATAACCCCCCTTAGAGTGGGAGTTTCGATAAGCTCTCCACGATAGATCCATCTTCATTCAACGTCATTTAGTTCAGAATTGCATAGCTGGGAAAACTTTCAGGAAACCGGCATGTGCAGCAGTCAAAGGGGAGTTAAGTTAGTCTCAAATTCCACTTTCTCAATATTTCACTGTCTGGGAAAAGTTGGAAAACATGGAGAAAAATGGTATGCTTTTAGTTAATTATTGCTTTGCACGCGTACATTTGCTTTCTAGTTAGATGATTTGGTTTTAAATATGGTTTTCATGTAACAACATATCCATGAGCAGAATACAGCGATTATTGCTGAGGACTGAACGCGTTTGGCGCTGGCAAAAAATGTCCAAAGTTGCGAACCTAGCAGTTCACAATGGAGTTCTGGTACTCACCCTGTGAGAAACAGAACTAGTAGAGGAAGGATGAAAATAGACAGAATGATCTGGAAATGACATCCCTGAGGCGTATGCGTAATAAAACTACGTGCGATCATGTGAAAAATGCAGATATCCGTAAAGAATGCAAGGCTGATGTAGGCGTAATGAGTAAGATCAAGAAAGGGACGCTCAATTGATTTGGGCATGTGTGTGTATGCCTGTATATGAAAAGATTGTAAATAATAAGCACCGACACACATCAGCCCTCAACCTGGGTAATGATATAAGTAAAACACCGTGAGATTTTCTATCCAAACCATCATAAAAACAAAGACGATTTAAATAAAAAATTACATGTTTTGTACTGGTATACAGAATGCACAAAGGGGTGTAGCTTATAGGTACTTCCTATTTTTTACAGCCAACTCAATTCACAAAAAATAGTTTTACGTATTTCAATACAACTGTGTTTTAATATACAGATAGAAATTGAGACAATCTTTCAGCCATGATTTCACATTGGACCACATTTTGTGCATCTGCGCGCCATACGATACAGCAAATGGCGCAAGCAACTGCTGAAACAGTGGCCAGTTCAGTCCTTAGCTAGCACGAATTGGCCAGTTTTTAGGTTGTCAGCATCATCGGCATCAGTTCAGTCGGTAGCCAGCAGGAATTGGAAAGCCTTTAGGTTGTCAGCATCAGTGGTTAGTTCAGTCAGTAGCTCTACTAGGAATTGGCCAGCCTCTAAGTTATCAGCATCAGTGGCTAGTTAAGTCGGTAGCCTGCAGAAATTGGCCAGCCTTAGGTTGTCAGCATTAGTGGCTAGTTCAGTCGGTAGCCAGCAGAAATTGAAAAGCCTTCAGATTGTCAGAATCAGTGGCTAGTTAAGTCGGTAGCCAGCAGGAATTGGACAGCCTTTAGGTTGTTAGCATCAATGGCTAGTTCAATCGGTAGCCAGTAAGAATTGGCCAGACTTTAGTTTGTCAGCAACAGTGGCTAGTTCAAACCAGCCAGCATGACGTCAGCGGTGGCATGGTCATTTCATTATAAGGTTATTGTAATGAAATTATTTTAATTAGTAATAGTTTTGTAAATTTTAATATCATCACCAAATAGGAGTATCATAACTCCATCAAAAGCAGTAGTTATGTCGTTGATAAACAAGGAAAACAACATTGGTCTCAAATGAGACCCCTGAAGAACGCCGGTGAAGACTTCAAACTGATGTGAATTGGGTTGAAATGATGTTTTTCTTTTGCGCAGATAACTTTTAAATCATCTCAAAATATTTCCCGTTATTTCAAGGGTTCTTAATATTTTAAATTAACATTTTACGTGAGACTTAATCAAAAGCCTTACTTAGATCTGTCTGTTTGAAGACGTTTGTTTATTGTACTAAATAAATATGCCTGATAAATAATTAAGTTTGTTAAAATAGATCTATTTGCAGTGAAACTATGTCAATGGTGCGAAATTATTGTACTGATCTGAGAGCAGAGCAGATTCAAATAATTTAGGGATAGAGATATCCGATTTATTACCTTTCTTAAAGATTGGAGACAAGAAGCTTATTTTTCTGAAAGGTTCCGATTTTGAGAGATAAGTTAGAAAGTTTAGTAATTGAATAAGTCAAGACTGATAAATATTTTGATAAGAAGGTTGGAGGAATATTGTTAGAACCAACAGATTTGTTAAGATCAATGATTATGCAAAAAATTTCATATGCCTAATAGGAAAAACATTAAAAAAAAAAACTAATACAGTTTAAGAAATACACTTACATTGCATATTTGTAATAAGCATTTACTTTGTGGCTCGTAATAATTTACAATAAAAGATATAAATTTGTTATAGACCACTTTAATTTTAATTGTACTCTACCGGTTTCGGAAGCACCCTTCCTTGGTCAGGAGAATATTAATTATTAAAGTTTTAATATTCTCCTGACGAAAGAAGGGTGCTTCCAAAACCGGTAGAGTACAATTAAAATTAAAGTGGTCTAAAACAAATTTATATTTTTTATTGTACACTTACATTGGTTTAAAAATACATTCAAATTGGTGTAAGGTGACTAAAATAATAATGTAAGTACATATTATACAAAAAGACTTCGTTTACGACTTTTGTTAGGTCATTATAGTGTTGTCCTTTATAAAACACGCTGTTTTGTGTGCAGGTCAGTTTAGTTTGAAGAGCCTAAAATCTCGGCAACTTCTGGTTGAATAACTGTGAACATTTTCGTGGTACGTAATATACAGGGTTTTCCAATAAGAGGTGTTATTTTGATATTCAATCGTAAAAGATCAGTGGTTTCGTTGCTTGTGTGGCACGTAGCGCCGTTTTGTTGAAAGTAAACGTTGTTAAGATCAATACCATTCAATTCCGGAAACAAAAAATCATTAATCATCTCTCGATAGCGCAATCCATTCACCTTAACTGTTGCTCCAGCCTCATTTTAGAAAAAGTGAGGTCCAATGACTCCGCCGGACCATAAACCGCACCAAACAGTCATGTATTGAAGAAAAATAGGCTTTTCAACAATAATTCTTGGGTTTCTCGAGCCCCAGATGCGACAATTTTGCTTGTTGACGAAGCCACCGAGGTGGAAATAGGCCTCAACTCTCAAGATGATTTGTATTTGATTCACTCAAGTGAATTTTAATAATTTCAATGCATTGTTTCTATCGGCAAAAAATGCTTCAACTAGCTAGAGAGCGCATCGACTATGAATAATACGGTAAATTTCATTTCTTTAAACTCTAATCTAAACTTTAAAAACGAATGATTTTTTATGTAACGCATTAGATAAAAAAATGTATATTGAAGAAAATTTATGTCAATCTATGAAAGATTTTAACTTAATTTGCACTGAAAAAGGATTTACCCTATTTCATATAAATATTAGAAGTTTAGAACGAAACATGGATGAATTAGTTATAACATTAAAAGAATTAAATTTTTTCCCGGGCCTGATTGTCTTAACAGAGACACACTCTGCAGGCGAAATCAATTACACTATTCCAGGCTACACATACCATGCGACAATAAACAAAATAAACAAAAACTCAGGTATCGGATTATTTATTTCTAACCAGTATAATGTTCTCAATATCAAAGAAATAATTAATATTAGTAATGTTAACATATTAAATATAGAATTTAAAGACGTAAATAAATATTACAACATTATTGCAATTTATCGCACGCATACATCGATAGTACCTCAATTTATAGATGAATTAAAAAATATTTTGTTAAATTTTAGAAATAAAAATACCATTATTGTTGGAGATATGAATTTAAATATCGCAAACGACTATTCTAGTAAAGATAAAGACACATATCTAAATATGTTAGCAGAACTCAATTATTTATCGTGCATAAATTCTTATACTAGAAATGTTAAAGGTCAACGCCCCTCATGCTTAGATCACATTTTTACAAATATTCCTGATATCAAAAATATAAAATCAGCTGTCATTTATACATCTATCACTGATCATTATTCATGTATTTTTAACTATAAATTAAGCAATCCAACTTTGCCATTATTTAAACAAAATAATTACTCAAAAAAAGTACTTAATATGGATACATTAAAACACCAATTAGAATCAGAAAATTGGAATAAATTATTACAATGTAATGATGTCAATATATGTTGTAAAATGTTTGAAGAAAAAATATCTAAATGCATAAATGACTCGACAAATAATAATATAATAACCAAATCCAAAGTGTCGAACTTGAAACCTATAAAACCATGGATTACTCATGGTTTAGTAGTATCTGTACGACATAAGCAAGCTCTTTACAAATTAACTACTCAACAACCAAATAATAAAAATTTACTAAATCATTTTAAAGCATATAAAAACAAACTTTCATACATTATAAAAAACACAAAACAAAAGTATTATAAACAAAAGTTGAATCAGGCTGAAAATGATAGTAAAAGAGTGTGGACAGTTATAAATGAAATAATTGACAAGAAAAAAAACAAGAATAACGACATCGCTACTATATTTCATGACAACATGAAAACATGTTGTAAAGAAAATCCCTCAAAAGCTGCAAACATATTTAACACCTTCTTTGCGAATGTAGGGGAAAATCTTGCCAATCTCATTCATACTGACCCAAATATAACATTTCCAGACTGTAGTATTGATACTGACAATAATATAGCAACATTCCAAGTCACCACAGAGAACGAAATAATATCAATTATAAACGGTATGCAAGGAGGTTCTGCCCCGGGTTTTGATGGAATAACAGTTAATATTTTAAAAAATATTAAAAATCAAATTTCTAAACCGTTAAAACACATAATAAATGTAAGTTTTCAAAGCGGAGTGTTTCCATCAATCTACAAACAAACTACCATTACTCCAATATTTAAATCTGGTAACCCAGAAGAAGTTAGCAATTACCGACCCATATCAGTAATCTCGAACATAGCAAAAATTTTTGAAAAGATAGTTAAAAAAAGGATAAACCAATTTGTAAAATGTAATAAATTAATTAATGCAAATCAGTTCGGTTTTATGGAAGGTAGAAGCACTCAGGATGCAATTGCAAAATTAACTAGTCTTGTTCATAATTCATTAGATAAATCATTAAAATGCATTGGAATTTTCATAGATCTAAAAAAAGCTTTTGATAGCATATCACACGACAAACTTATAAGTAAATTAAGAAACATTGGATTAAGTGGTACAGCTATAGAATGGATAAAAAGCTACCTTTTCAAACGCCCTCAAGTCGTAAAAATCAACGATGTACTTAGTCAACAAAAAACAAGTCACTTCGGCATACCTCAAGGTACAGTCCTGGGACCGTTACTGTTTATCATTTATGTAAATGACATATTCAATCAAAGATTAAATGGAAAAATAATATCTTATGCTGATGACACTGTCATAATAATTGAAGGTACTGATTGGAATAATGTTAATAACTTAGCAAATACTGATATTAATATATTGAAAAATTGGTTCGATAAAAACCTCCTCTCATTAAATACTGAAAAAACAAAATATATCCCATTCTCTATCAACAAATTTAAATCAATACCAGAATTAAAAATTATAATTCATCAACTTAAATGTAACAGGACTAATTGCAATCAAGAATGTTCTATACTTAGTCTAACTTCTGAAATTAAATATCTTGGTATATATATAGATCAACATTTTAAATGGAAAAAACAAATTTGTGAAACTGTCAAAAGAATTAGAAAATGTATTTATATATTTATAAGACTTAGAAATATTCTTAGACTAGAAAACCTAAAAAGAGTGTACTATGCAATTGTACAATCTATATTACAATATGGTATTATTGGCTGGGGAGGAACTTATAACAATATATTAAATCCACTTAAAATAGTTCAAAGATTGATAATTAAAGTAATATTGAAAAAACCATCCAAATTTTCTACTGAGATTCTCTTTTCAATATTCAATGTACCCACAATAGACAATATATATAAAAAATATTCAATTCTACAAATTTATAAAGAAATACAGTTAAATAACTTACAATTCAATTCATCAGTAAGATATCAAAAAACTATCAAAATCCCAAAACTTAATACAAAGCACACACAAAATACCTATCTCTATCTAGGTATAACATATTTTAACATCCTTCCATTATATCTAAAAAATATTGAAGATATTCAGGAATTTAAAATAAAATTAAAAAATTACCTAAAACAACTATAAAAGTCCATATCTTACTCTTATTATTATTTCCTTCAAATCTTGAAACTGTATTATTGATAAATCTTGCCTATTTCTTACTTATCCCTTTGGTTTTGCAAATATATTATTTACTTACTTACATGATTCCATATAATTGAGCTAGGATTCACTCACCAAACACAAGAGCCTTGTCTCTTTATGGTGAGGAAAAGCTATTATTATTTACCTTGATAACAATGTATAATATGTATAATTGTATATTTATTGTAAAAAACATACAAATATTAAATAAATTAAAAAAAAAAAAATTGTTGGAGCGTGTATCGTTCCATTTTTATTAATGGCGTAGTTTTTACTTGTCAAATGTTGAAAAATGACAGTTTCAAAATTAACATCTACCGAAATAGCGGGCTATTCAAAATAACACCTCTTATTGGAAAACCCTACATGTTCAAAGATAATTAGCATAATTGGGAGCATATTATTTTTAAGCTTGTACATATATTATATTTGATACATGTCCATGATGTTTAAATTTTGTAACACAATTTTAACTAATAAAAATATTGAGTTTCAAAATCATCCTCACCCCCCTATGTTGTATAACCTGTAGTTTATTATTTTTGGATTCATCACATAAGAATAAAACACTGATAGGCTTACTAAAAAACGTGGTGTAAATATTGGCGTCTGTTTAGTTAAAAATGTCTTTAACCGGTCTCGAGGCCGGCTTTACCACACCAACTTTGAATGGGCGTAAAATAATCTTATTGTAAAGACGGTAATACAATAAATTAAATGCGGAATAACAATAGAACTGTACACAAGTCTTTGATCTGTCTTGTCTTGAGATCAAAAATATTTCTGATTTTTAAAAATCCAACTTTTTTAACAATTTTCTTAATGTTGTACAAATTTTTATTTATGATTGAATATCACACCAAAATATTTAATACTTCTAACAGTAACCCTTTCAGTATTTGTGATAATATGTAATATAAAATGATAATATTTAAAGTTTGTCTAAAATAGGTTAGGATGGGTTAGGATTAGGTTAGGTTAGGTGAGGTTAGGTGAGGTTAAGTGAGATTAGTTTTGAATTAAGGTTTAAAAGGGGTTATTTTTATTAATATTACAACTTATTTGATCGGATTATAAAGGGTTATATTTGCCTCCACCTGCGAAAATATCAAATTTAATTCCCGGAACCTTTCAGCGCCCCATTAAATCAAATAAGTAGGTGTATAATGTATGCTAATTTATACACATTTACTTTATCCTCACAGCCCACGTCTTGCCGTGAATAACACCACTGTATTTATGAGTTTTAAACTAAGCGAAACAGGAGTGCAAACACGACATTATTCATGGGGAAAGCTGGCGACTCGTAAACAGTAGAAAGGCGTTCATCGCTCAGACAACCTCCATGGGGTTATGATAATATTTACCTGGTTCAATTATAAGCAGACTGATAAATTGATTCAAATTATGGTTTGCGTAAGTTAAGGTTTTATAACCGTGGTTAATAAAATGGATTTAATTTCTATTTTTTTCCTGTTGACTGTGATGACTTCCGTGGCCTTGAGAAAAAAGGACACACCGAAAAATCGTCGATAATTTATTAGTATATGTCAGAGGAGCTACATTTATAAATTAAAAAATATTTTATCAATTAATATTTAACACAAACGACCTATTTAAACATATTCTTCATAGTTCAAAAATTTAATTTATTTTTGTATCGAGGACACCGTTGTCCCATCCACAATAGAGGTTAACACAACTTATAACTCTTATCTAGGACCGACTGAAATTCGGTTACAGCCATTTTTGGTCAAAAAATTGCAGATACTTCGATTTTGCGACAACTGCGTTTGCGAGGTGCCGGATTTGCGACTAGAAAAACTTAATTTATATTCTTAAAGAGTATTCCAAAAAAAATGTTTTTTGCTTAAATAATAATTATTTATTTATTGCTTTTGTCATAAAAGCGAAAGATCACACTGATTTGTTTACAAATAGTTTGTTAGTTGTTTTTAGATTTTATTAAATTTCTTTACATTCAAAGTGCCTATAGCTTACATTGAATAAGGTGCATAACAACGAACCAAAAAGTGCTAAAAGGTAACCAATTTGCTTTTTTCATCGTACATTTTATTTAATGTTCTCTTACAAGTTTACCAATTAAAACGCCTAATTTCGGGTTAAAGTATATTTTTTAACTTCTCTAAATAAGTTTCGGCTTCGATTTCGCCCAAAACTAGAAAAGATTTTCAGCCGAAACCGAATTTCGGTTTCGGCTGAAAATCTAGTGTCGTTCGGTCACTAGTGTTATCCACTTTTATTTACGACAATTACTTGTATTTACAATAGAAGCCCAGTAAAATAGCAACTGTAAATTGGTGTGAACAACAATATAAATACAATATAAATAATGTTATATATATAAACATTATTTATACAATATAAATAATGTTTTCCCTAAATAGACACTTCCTTACTAATGAACGTGATTTAAATTATACTCAACTGATAAACAATCATCTAGGTATCTTTATCAGTTGTTTCAAATTTAAAACATGTTTATTAGTAAAGAGGATATGCCATAATGCAAGTAATAACTAATAACTAAACAATTTATTTTAAATTCCGTTGTATGTACATGAGAGTTGTAAATATACGACAGTTGTAAGTACATGATAATTGTATGTTCACGATCAAAGATATTAGAAGAACGAGATATGCTATGTTGGCCGCCGGACCGTAGCCGGAGTACTACATACCTAATTAGGATACTTTGAACGGTATCGGGACGTGTACGCACAGAAATCTGTTCTATGTATTAGTGCGGATACCTTAGCGCAAGCGAAGGTGTGCAATAGTATTGGTGAACAAAACCGGCGACACTCGGCAAAACAATTCCACTCACTACGAACTGCGCGTAGCACATCTCGTTCTTCTAATATCTTTGTTCACGATAGTTGTAAGTACACGACAAAGCAACCAAGATTGGAGGACCCAAAAGAAACTTACAATTTAAAAAAAATCTGTATTCATTATATAAACGCATTACAAAATCGTCTCCACACAATCATTGTAATCCATTTTCAGTTTATTTTAAAAGTCAGATTAATGGATAAAGTTATAATATCTTTTAACGAATCAAAAATTAACTAAGCCCTGCAGTACATAAAATCAGGATATAATAATGTTGAAAAAAACTTTTTTACCATCCCTGCCTACGCCCAAAATTTTATAATATATTCCATAGTTTAACGAATATTTGTATCAGTCTAATGATGTCGTGATAGACTGAAACCGGTAAGTAACGGTCTTAAATAAAAAAAGCGTTTAGGTAAATATACATGTATATATATACAGGGTTTTCCAATAAGCGGTGTTATTTTGAATAGCCCGCTATTTCGGTAGATGTTACTTTTGAAGCTGTCATTTTTTGACATTTGACAAGTAGAAACTACGCCATTAATAAAAATGGAACGATACACGCTTCAACAACGCATTGAAATGATTAAAATTCACTTGAGTGAATCAAATGCAAATCATTTTGAGTGATGAGGCCCATTTCCACCTCAGTGGCTTCGTCAGCAAGCAAAATTGTCGCATCTGGGGCTCGGAAAACCCAAGAATTATTGTTGAAAAGCTTCTCTTTCCTCAACGTGTGACTGTTTGGTGCGGTTTATGGTCCGGCGGATTGCGCTATCGAGAGATGATTAATGATTTTTTATGGCCGGAATTGGATGGTATTGATCTGAACAACGTTTACTTTCTACAAGATGGCGCTACGTGCCACACAAGCAACGAAACCATTGATCTTTTACGATTGAATATCAAAATAACACCTCTTATTGGAAAATCCTGTATATATATATATATATTTAAACGACGCAATGGTGTCAGATCTGCCTACAATTGTTTTTGTGTCTAAAAGAAATATTCACCTTAATACAAACAAAAATAAGTATGTAATTCACCCACCAATCTCCCCTTAGTATTCCTTATTTACTTTCTCTTAACAATTCTCGCATTTTCTCAGTTCTATACAAGTTCATAGACTTGAATGACTTCAATATTTGAGATTTCCTATTCCCGTATAGATTTTCCATAAAATTATAACCATCTCCCCTAACTTTAACGGCACATAGCACTCTTTTTAGGGTGAATTGCCTAATACAAAAAAAAAAAAGTATGTAATTCAAAAATTAATTTATCTGTGACCAATAATCTCTTTAAGTCAAGTTTTCACAAAAAATACGAAAAAAATCGCGGAATCATTGGGGTGATTTGGATCGCTCTAGGGTGCACTCCCTATGGAATGACATATAAATACAAAAATACATATTATATGTCCTATAATAATGTATGATATTATATTGTACCACCATGATATATAAAAGAGAAATCTCTCTCGCGATTAGCATTGCTGAATAGATATTTATGTCCTATCCCTAAAAGTTTTTGTCAACTTCTGCGAATCACTGACAACTTTTTTGATGACTTTACCGACCACCATTTGACAGGTCGTGTTTGACCATCTGTTCGGGAACTATCCGCCAGAGGGAGTTTAGGCTGAAAACTTTGACGAATAAATTTTAATGAATTTCGAATGGGTCGCTACATTATTCGAAGGTCTAAAATCTATTATTTATGACGTTATATTATTATGTATTACGGAATATTTTATGAAGACGGCTTTAAACTTCGCTACAACTTTTGAAAGGTTTTATTTTAAGTATTGATTATATTTTGTGTTCTGTGTAACTTAACAGAAATATTACAATCCTAATGTTTGAAGAAACTTGGTTCTGTCTGCTAATCGTATTATACAAAGAAACGTGTGTTTTTCAGGATAACTTTTCTTTGTTTGAGTAATAGCTAATTTTACCGATTTACGCCCAACAACAAACTTATGAACTAACGCGAATTAATACGAAGAACTATGTACACACATAACATATTAATATCCTTAATGAATATTAATGTTTGATAAAGAACACAGCACTACTTCTAATTGTCTAAATATTATTCCTGCCGAAATTAAAACACAGAATAAATACATATTCGTAACAAGCATTTACTTTGTGGATCGTCATAATTTACAATACAAGATATCAATTTTTTTTAGACCACTTTAATTGTAATTGCACTCTACCGGTTTCGGAAGCACCCTTCCTTCGTCAGGAGAATATTAAAACTGATCAGTTGAACTTCAAACTGATATCTTTTGTGATACTTCTGATCTTGTGTGTATACAGTAGATTGCTTTTTCAAATGGGACAAACATATTAAAAAAACCTGTAAAAGACTCAGATCAATTGCTGGCAGAATGTACACATTAAATTTTTTCCTATCAATTGAAACACTTAAAATAATTTATATGTCAATGGCAGAATCTATTATAAGATATGGATTAACCATATGGGGAAATACTAGTACAACCAATCTGAAATAAGTCCAAGTTGTACAAAACGCAATTGTAAAATTACTAGTCGTCCCTAATATTTTTAAACAGAGACATAATACACCGTTGCTGTTTCAGAGTGCCAAAATTTTACCTGTTAAGGCTATACTATGGCAAAAAATCATAATTCAGTATATATTTACCCCGCAGCATAAAGAAAAATTAGAACATAAATACAGTACTAGATTCACGCGCAATGACGGGTTAATAGTTCCGAAATTTAATAATAAATACGGACAGAGAACGTTTGAATACAACATACCGAAGATATTTAATTTATTACCTGACACTATAAAGCAATGTAAATCTATGAATAAGGTTAAATATATGGTGAAAAATTGGCTATCGGAAAAAAAATATTTATTTTAATATGTATGAAATATTGTATGAAAAAATTGTTAATTCTGTAGATATAAGATGTAAATTATAACTTTAAAAAATGTATTTGAAACTAACTTTAAGCACCTGTTGACAAGCCAATTTAATCGGCTTAGCAGGACTTGTTTTTTGATATTATGTATTAACTATTGATTCAATAAAAAAAAAATAAAAAATAAAATAAAAAAAACTTCAAATTGATATATTTTATTGTAAAGTACAAAATAAATAATCAACCACAAATAATAAAAAGTGGATCAAAGAAGAGATTTTATAAACAACCGATGGAAGACAAAAAATAATACACACGCAAACCATCAACACTACACAAATAACAGAAGCTACCCAATAACATCTAATCATTGTATATTTGTATACAACAGGTATTTGTATATCACTGTAGAATTACGTAAACTAATATTTTCATTTTAAATTTCTACAGTTCAGTTATGTTGATGTTGTCTTCATTCCGTTAACCAAACTTACAAATGTGGAAAAAGTTTGGGCTCTTTTTTTTTGTAAACACTTATAGTTTTTGATGGACAAACGCCCACATACAAATGTAATCGCCCAAGTAGTGTGTTTGAATTAGAGATATCTATAAAATTTACCAAATGATAGGAGAATGTGGAGAAATAGTGGAAAAATGATAACTGAAGCAGCTACAATTAGATGAAGAGGCTAATGCATTACAGATAAACATTGGCGTGAAATTAAATATAACAAAATGAGTATGTGTTTTGTTTATTAAATTAAAGAAAAATGGTAGAACCTGCAAACAAGCTGCCTCGTGGCAGGTTTGTGACTGCTTTTTTAGTTATTATTAAAATTCTAGTCGTATCAATATTTGTTTGGTAAAACCAATAAATAAAACCTCAGAATGTTATAACTCTGGAGTTATCTCAAACTTTTAATATTTATTTTCATTTATAATGATAAACCAATGTTTATAAGACAAGGTTTTTTGCATAGCACAAATGATAACAAATTATTAAAAGCATCAATTACTCGCCTGAAATGTCTTGCCGTCAACAGGAATTGAACCCGCACCTTCTGATTTCCGGTCAGGTGCTCTGGATCGTTGAGCTATATCGGCTTATTCCCGACCCGCCAAATAATTCAATTGAAGTACTTGTACATACTGAGGCAAATACAACAACAAAAACTTATTTGTTGCACTTTTTAAAGGCAATAAAAAAATACAATTCAGAACTCCTACTACTGTTTTTCCATGCTGATCTTAAAAACCCCGGAATAAGCTCATTACAATATAAAATCTGTCAATATGTTAATTTTTTTTATCAAATAAGTTTGTAGTCGGGGGAACAAATTCACCGAGTTCCCAACAAGAGGTGGGTTAATCCTCTGCTGGCCAACTCCTTCATCATTGCACAAGCAGCGTTATCCTAGCATTGAAGTGACCCACCGCTGTCCCACCCCGGTATAGGTGACTTATGGTCACCCCTTAAGAGCACTCGCAAGAATCTATTTTTTTGTGTAAAGGACTCTACATAATATAAGAAAGAATCTAGACCTTCAATTTCCCCTTAAGCGTTATCCTAGCAGTAGGAATTATTCAAATAAAGATTTTTATGAAAAAATGAGTAATTACTGGTATTCGAAATAATCATAATGAAGTTCAGATTGCAGAGCCTTTAGTCTCATGGGAACGAACCCTTGACTTTATGATCGGAAAGCTTTATCTTCAGCTCACGTCAACCCTTGTTTCTTTGTTTATGTTTAGACCACCGAGTGACGTTTTTAAACCATGTCTTAGGGGTCAAGTTCGCAAAAGTAAATTCCTACCCTTACGAAAGCATTATTTTCAGCCCCTAAAATGGCAAACTTACTACCTACCCTCGTCGACTTGTCTCAGTCTTGGTTCTGCTTCAAGGACCCAAAGAAGTGCGTTCCAAGGGGTGATGAATTTTAGATTATTTTGTAAGTAATTCAACATTCTCAAATATCTCTTTCCATTATTAAACATTTGTCACACTGTTTATAGTGACATAAATTTAATGAAAATTCTTCCAGACAGAACAATTTGAAAAACACTTAACCCTATCAGCACCAGTGTTAATTCAAATTTACATTAACTTTGTAAATATTTTTACCGTAACGGTAGCAATTTAGAAAAGCCATATTTTTGTTTTCTTATAGCTTGAAATCTTTTCTGTGGCGTCTATTTTTTCCGCTCTGTTGAAATCCTTATTCCCATCACAACAAAGATAAATATTTTGACATCTGCTGATTGCGAGTTTCATTGAATTTCTGCCGCCATTGATTACTTAATTTAAGGTGAGGTTTCAATATTTTCTACTCGAATTACAAATATTTAAACGCATAAAGATGTGTTCTTTTAATAACATCAGTTTGATTCACTGTTCACAATCATGTAAATTAATTTCAATGTTCATTCAAATTAACACTGGTAGTGACGGACATGTTTTCAACTGGTATGGCGAATTTTTTAAGATTTATTATCCTAGATTATTTCTGAATGAATTTTAGTTTAAATTTTATTTGTTTTTACCTATTATCACTACATTGTAAATGTGCATTTTTGACATGGAACAGTAATTTTGTATTACTTTTGTGTTATGTTTATTTTACCTTACTATTTAAAAAATACCCTCTGACGTCCAATGTTAATCCAAATTAACATATTATAATTTCTAAAAAAAAAAAAAATCAATACAAAAAATTTTCAATTAATTTTCTGATGTATTATCAAGCATTACATATTTTATATATGTACAAACAATAATGTGGGTGTGAAAGGGTTAAGCACCAAGCGGAGACACAATAAGAGAGCTTAATTTTACGACGGTGAAGCAAAATTTGTATTTTGAAATCGAAAGAAAAATAAATTAAGATTACACACGGAGAAAACATACTGATATGAAATATTGTTAATTTATTAAAAATCTGGTCAATTTATTCGTTTTCCTGTTAAAAATGGGACTGGATGCAAATAACGAATGAATTGAAAATTTCATAACAAAATAACAGTACCGCACGAATATATGATTAGAAAGTCTGAACACATGTTCTAACTAACTAACCATCACGCGTTTTCCCGCAGGAGTAGGTAGTGAGGACGGACCGCCAAACAACTTGGTCTTGGCACACACTCCTTGCCTCATTCACATTAATACATCGTCTCAATCATACTCTTCTATTATTCTGACTCTTGACATGGCCCGACTCGAGTATCTGATTCACTAGATCGTGCCATGTCTACCTCTAGCGTCCCCCACTTCTGCTACCATTCAAATTTGCATCGTATACTCTCCTTACACTCCTTTCTTTGCTCATTCGCTCTACATTCCCAAACCATCTAAGCGTCCCTTTCTTGATCTTACTCATCATGCTTTCATCAGCCTTGCACTCTTTGCGGATCTCCACATTCCTCACACGATCATACATGATTTTACCACACATACGCCTCAGGGATCTCATGTCAATAGCATTCAATCTATTTTCATCCTTTATTTTGCCAGTTCCATGCCTCACTTCCATGCATCAGGGTAGGTACCAGCACTCCATTGTGGACTGCTAACTTCGCTTCTTCGGACAATTTTCTATAAAGTGATAATAATTTTGCATATCGTCCATTATTATATTTATTCGAATAAGGCTACCTACGTTGAACACGTGTTCAGATATATTCTGAATTACTAATATTTTACTAGGAAATGGTAATGCAGTCATATTTTTAACGGGATAGTGATATGGTCACAGGACGAGAAACGCAAAATAAATTGCAAGCAAAGAAAAAATCATTTCCATCAACGTTTTTTGTTGGAATTTTAAGATATTGTTGAAATTCATGGTAATATTTTTTTATTTATTTGATTTTTTTTCAAAATTAACAGAATTGATGTCATAAACTTACCTAAGATATATAACAGAGGTATACTGAAGTTTCTACCCGAAGTATACTGAAGTTTTAACATGCTTTCAACTAGTTTTAATGATTGTAATATTATAATGAGAAGGAGCTATTATTTCTCCTGAATGTTAAAAATAGATCGTGCTTTGTGAAATTTATTAGTATTTAACTTTGCGATGAAACGTTGTTTAATGATGGATACTAACTTTACATGCAAAACTTTATTAATTAATGTATTAATCGACGTTCACGAAGTTACAACAAAGGTTAAATATAGATCACACAACAAAGTTCACATTAACAATATTTTAAATAAATATTTTCATGATGAATTTCTTACCAGAATCCCAACTGTTATTTGGACTATGGTATCCCTATATAGGGTAGGATATTAGGCTGAAGGGAGTGCATAAGGAAAGAGAGGGGGAAGGGGGTGGTTGGGAGGTACTTTGCTACACATACCTAGACAAGTTTTGAGGCGCATCTTCGGACCGGTTCTAGAAAATGATTTTGGCGCAGACGTTATAACAATGAGCTCTTTACTCTGTTTAAGGAGCTAAACGTCACAAAGTTCATAAAACTGGGAAGACTTCGGTGGCTAGGTCATGTGGAGAGAATGACCGAGCACCAAGAACCAAAGTCCCTGCTGAGCTCAAGACCGATAGGGAGAAGGAGCCTGGGAAGGCCAAGGTTAAGATGGAGCGACAACGTCCTCAAAGATTTGTCTGCCTTGGAGCTTCAAAACTGGAGAGAGCTGGCACGGGACCGAGATGAGTGGAGGAAGACTCTTGAGGAGGCCAAGACCCACCAGGGGTTGTAGAGCCAAAAGTGATGATGATGACCTAGTCACTAAACAGTAAACGTCTAAAGCCATTATTTTTATTTTTAGATACTTGTTGTGAATGGTTTCTTGGCAAATAAGCACTCCTTGTACAAAACGAAACACTCCGAACTTACTAATAAAAAAAATTTACCCAATCGGTAAATAGTGTTCTAGTTATACATTAATAAAGTCTGAATAATTACCTACTGTTTTGAAATCCTTACTTTTTTTTATTAATTTATTTATCTATTTACTAACGCACTTTTTAGGGGCTTTTACATATGTTTTAATTTTATTAATAAAATCACATAATTTCCACAGTAATGAAATGTATTTTCAGTACGGTTATAGTGATGATTCCATTTATATTAGAGCAGATTATTCATTACAATAATCTTTGTGGAAAAGTAAATTTAAATTACAAGTATGTCCTCATATTAAATGTCAGTAAATACAAACACGTATGCAAATAATATATTCGTATACATGTATATACACATACACATACACGTAGCGAAATACACGTACATATGCATAGAAATAAGCACGCACGTATGCATATATATATAAATACACACATGCACGCATACATACTCTTATATGTAAGTTTACATTCACATGTATATATTAGTTGTATTTCGCCTTATATTAAGATTGATTGAATAATCAAAGGTGAATTATGCATGTTGTTTACGATTTAAACAAAAATACATTGTTTACACAGTCAAAGGAGTTGTTTATCTGTTGTCAAAATTTGAAATTTCTCATCGAGTTTCGGAATATTTCCAAAGTATTTTAAATGTGCTGTATAAGAATAAATCTTTTTGAAAAATTCGTAAAAACAAATATCATTTTAAGAAACTAGCTGAAAGTACATTTTAGATTATTGTATTATAAATAGGTTTTAGTATTTATAAATTGTAATATTTTCAAAATTAAAAAACGTTTTAAAAAAACTAAAATCTTACTCCAGACGTCGAAAAATTGAAAGAATACGAAATTTTGAAAACTTATTTCTTTTATTAAGGGAATCTACAAGAAAACTGCTACCTCACTTTTAATCTCCTCTATACAATAAAAAAATTTATAAAATATCATAATAATTAAATAAATGAAACGAAAACACTTGGTTTTAAGTCACTTTATTGTAAAATTTTATTGTCTGCCGGTTTTGGTACCTCCGTACCATCATCTGTTATAAGAATTATGATTGATATAAGAATTATTATAGTACATAATTCTCATGATGATATAGTCTTGATGATGGTACGGAGGTCCCGAAACCGGTAGACAATAAAATATATCAATATAGTAACTTAAAACCAAGTACTTTCATTTCATTTATTAAAAATGTAATTTTTTTAATTATAATAATTCTCATAGATTTACAACGAAAAAAATGAGATTTTGAATTGATTGTTAGCGCACTATAAACATTGATTTTTCTGATTTATATTTATCTGCACATACATAGAAAAAAATTATTTTTAAAAAAACATCACTTCTCTATAATTCTTATTAAATTCACGCTGTAATAGTCAATTAAAGAATTATGTGACCGAAATAACCAAACTTTTTCAAGACTGGAATTTCCAATGTCAATCTGCGAAAATCCAAGGCTGCCAGTTCTTTTGGAGCCCAGTTAAAGATATTTTTTATTAGTATCAACTCGCATCTAAATTTTCAGTCTTTATACAATGTGTAACAAAAATACAATTTTTTTATTATTGTTCTCCTAAACAACTTTCCTACAACGGTAGTTTATTATTTTTTGTTAAATTTGAAACACGTTTATTAAGAAGACTTTTCGGCTTTATGTAAACCAATAACTCTTATTAGCGGGAGCAAGTGTGTAGGGCCTGGACGCCAAAGATTTATCTAGTATGCTCCCTCTGTTACTAGCACATTTGATTTTAATTTATTTAATATAACTTTCAAACCCGCTACCTCTGGAACTGTATACAAGGATCTTAACCCCCATGGAGGTCATCGTTTAATAACAGTTTTTTTCGAAGGTCACAATAATAAATATAATTTAAAAAAAACAATATTGATTCAAAAAATTTCACAAAAAAACTCCTAACTAACTAACTCACGTACTTTCTTATAACATTGATGAGAAACGAAATTTCGCTCCGAATTTGTCTCACCATTAATTCAACATTAAAATATCACCCCGCGATTCCATAAAAAAATATTTGGAGTTACAATCACGTCTGTACTTGAAAACTATAGAGACATCACGTTCATTAATATATTATTATTTTGTTTTCAAAAGGTTGAAATGAAGGAGATCACGCGTGACTTTCAGAAACCGTAAAATTGTTTTATTAGACCATAATAATAATAATAAATAATATATGTCCTATGCATGTTTAACCAACATTTTACATATTTGTTGTGAACCAGTAATCTATTTTTGTAAATGTTATCAAAATACTTATTCATTTACAGAGTGACAAAACTTTCCCGGGCTTGGAATAACCTGATAATACTTAAATTCCTCCAATTACCGTTATTGAAAGAACAAAACGTTGCTTGTGCGATGATGGAGGACACAGCCAGCATAGGATAGAACCCACGACGCCCAGTGTTTTGTTTCATATAAACTAGATGTTAAAAACTCTAATTTATCGATCAAGTACTTTTAATCTATCTGAGGGGCGAGTTTAACTCTAATATGAAGAAATATTTTGAATAAAAATATAAAATGGTTTAATTATGTGCTTTTCTGTTCATGAACATACTGTACGCGTATAGTATTTTCAAGTTATCAGTTAAACAAATTAATACTTAAGTAATCCTTTCTCCGTTTTGAAATATTTTTCACCACTTGCACTGAGCTTTTCATGTTCAAATATATTTTTACTCTCGTATATTCCCTGAAGACTTTCTTTCTTCGGCAAACTCCTTCATGTCACCAACGATATCTGCCTGTAAGTGTGGTGCATGTAAAATTACAACATAATATTTATGCAGGTTCGTATGGGAAAATATCTTAGCTGATATGAATAGAAAATTAGCTCTGTTTAAAAAAATGAAAGTGCGATATTGACATAAATAAATTATCGAAAAATTTTACATCACTTGAAAAATTCAAGTAATTTATTACTATTTTTTTAATTCCAACTGGTCTATAAACTATAAAAAAAAGCATTACTACATACTTTCCAAAGTAGACTCATTCAGAACCTAGATAAAACACAATAAACTCGAAAAACAACATAGGACGTTGTGCGGCAAGAAACGAAAAAAAGCATCTGAAAAATTTTCAAAGTAATTATCAGCCTTTCTGACTTTTAGTCACTCACTGCATTCCGTGAAAAGATTCCCCACAAATACGCCATTGTAACTTAAATAGTAGTCAAATAAATTTATGTTAGTAAGATAATAAAAATAATTGTAAGGGTGCAATATATATCGTAGGGTTAAAAGTACAGAGAAAAATAGGTTTCTTTTTATTTTGTGAACTTGTTACTTTTTTATATAATTTGCTTCCAGTTTCGACACATGTCTGTGCCATTCACTACTAGCATTTCTAAAACTGTAGTTAATACCCAAGAAATTCATTGTATTTAATACCCAAGAAATAAACTGTAGTTAATGCCCAAGAAATAAACTGTAGTCAATGCCCAAGAAATAAACTATAGTCAATACCCAATAAATAAACTGTAGTTAATGCCCATGAAATAAACTGTAGTTAACGCCCAAAAAATAAACTGTAGTCAATGCCCAAGAAATAAACTGTAGTTAATGCCCAAAAAATAAACTGTAGTTAACGCCTAATAAATAAACTGTAGTTAATGCCTAACAAATAAACTGTAGCCAATTCCCAAGAAATAAACTGTGGTCAATGCCCAATAAATAAACTGTAGTTAATGCCCAAGAAATAAACTGTAGTCAATGCCCAAGAAATAAACTATAGTCAATATCCAATAAATAAACTGTAGTTAATGCCCATGAAATAAACTGTAGTTAATGCCCAAAAAATAAACTGTAGTCAATGCCCAAGAAATAAACTGTAGTTAACGCCCAATAAATAAACTGTAGTTAATGCCTAACAAATAAACTGTAGCCAATTCCAAAGAAAGAAACTGTGGTCAATGCCCAATAAATAAACTGTAGTTAATGCCCAAGAAATAAACTGTACTTAATGCACAAGAAATATTAAATTCTAGTTTCTTTATAAAAATGATTCGTGAATTTTTCACAGATTTTCATGTTATAAATTTCTACGTCTCCGCAACTGTCTTGAGAACTTTGAAATATACATGAGAGGTCTTATTAATAATAGTGTTTTAAAGTTTACACACTGAACAACCATTAGCTTAACGTAAATATTTGTTCTTCAGTTGTGTAAAATTTATTAGTAAGGGGTAAAGGTTTAAACACTCAAAAAATATGATACGACGCCATTTTTGTGCAATATTTTTCAAATAATCGATAAGAAAAATATTACAATACAATCTCAGGAGAAGCCGTTTAATAAATGCTCACTCAAGATATATAAATCAGTAGAAATGTATTAATTGTGGTACCTAGGAATCGACAATTCTTCAGTAAATTGGTAATTTACTAATATATTTCGGTTGAAAAAAAATAATAATTAATAAATTTATTTTGGGAGATATTAGCGGACTTCTAATTGGGGTCCCTGGCAGTGAAATTCTTGTGCAGAAAAATCAACGGGAATTCCTCCCAGAATTCTCGTTTTTGCTAAATGAATCCGTGAGGTGTTCGCATCATTGAAAACTTTTTATCGAATGACAGAGCACGGAGAAAAGGGCATCCATGGTGAAAAATGAACGCATTTCAAGCATAAGTTTGGTAAAAGAGGGAAAACATTTTATACGAGTTCTTCAATCTGGATGAGTTACTTGGGTTGAATTATTTGAATTGGATGATTTGACGTTAAGTGCAATTTATAGTCAAATTTGATAAACATGTTTATCTACTTGAATACACTCTGCTTTTTTCGATAACTGTCTGGAGACAGTCGTATCTGTTATAAGGCTGGAGGTTGGAGGGAGGCGAGGGAGATAGGGAAGAGTAAGGTGGGAAGGTACCTGGCTATTCTAATTTAGTCACCAAATTTCGAACAGCGTTTCAATTCTGAATAGTGGTCTTAAACCAGCGCGATTCTGGGAGTATATTCCAGTCTCGAACGTTCCCCAAATATACAACATATTGTTTTAAAATAAAATTTGTTTACACACGTTGGGATTTGAACCCGTGATCTCTGGATTAGTCTTGAACACTCGACAGCCTTATCCGTCAACCACGGAGGCCATCCCGTCCTGTTTAAAAAATGCAAAAAAAAAAGATTATGCTACCAAAACCAGTATCGGATCGTGGCCTATCTAATAAAAACGTGATTTTATTAAGTATATAATAAATTACATAGAGCCTAAGAACTCATAATAAGTTATACAGCGCCCTTGAAGTGATTTTTAATAAAAACGGCGCCACACAAATCATCATATTATTATTATTATCTTTTTGGGAGTTCAGTCGGAGATTAAAATAGGTTGAAAAAAATGCAATCGTCCGTAAATTATCCTTTGTTGGTCTTTTCTATAATTATTATATAATAACGATTATCTTTCCTTTATTGACAGATGCGTGCAGTTCAGCCAGGGTAAAGATCGTCTTAATGATAGTCGACGATTGATAGTAAAAGACCTAACAGAAGATAAGGAACAATGCATGAAAAAATGTAACTTAATTGATTTAGGTAGTAAAGAGTTGACATTATTATGTCAATAAATACAATTCGTAATCAACGTGTTGTCAAATCTATAAGCCTCGGAAATAGCGACGCGGTAGCCAGGTTGCTCCTGACGTCAGTAAAATTCTTCACAAGGTCGAAAATAGAGTACAGTTCTTGAAGCGCGACTGATTTTGAAGTGTCACGTGATCAAGTCAGTGCCACCGAACAATGACAGTTTGCAAATTGCAACGTCTGTTGTTGATACTCGTTGTTACTGATGATTTGTGTGTTGTTTTACCGCAAGCATATGAAATAAACAGAGTGATCAAACAATTTTAATGTGTGAAGTTTAATAGTCGACTAGGCTTGTGCTCTAGTCGTCTTTGAAATATTCAGCAAAGTACAGAACCACGACTTAAGTATGAATCTTTTAGAATTTTTTCAACAAAACAATGAAAAGATATTATCATCACACGAGTGTTGAAAAGGCTGACTGGAAATATATCGAAAGAAAGCTAAATGTACGAAACTCCATCAATAGAGTTGGCGCTAATAAAAAAAAAGTCCAAAGAAGCGGTGATAGCAGTCCACAATGGAGTGCTGGTACCTACCATGATGTATAGCAGTGAGGCATAGAAAATATGAGAGTAGACTGAATGCTGGAGAAATGAGATCCCTGAGGCGTACGTGAGGTAAAACCATGAATGATCGTGTGAGAAATGTGGAGATTCAAGAGTCAGAATAATAGAAGAGCATGTATGAGACGAGGTATGAATGTGAATGAGGCAAGGAGTGTGTGCCAAGACCGAGTGGTTTGGCGGTCCGTCCTCACTGCCTACCCCTGTGGTAAACAGTTGTGTGAGTTTGTCAGTTCGTAAGTGTTTCATAAAATTAAACCTTGAACTTACCAGTAGCTTTAAAAAACGAATAAATTCGCCCCTGCTTGCTTTTACTCAAACAACATAATTAATTCCTTCCACGGGGAAAACACGAAAACCAGTGGTACGAACGTACAACGTGTTGAAAATTTTTGAGGTTTTATCATTTTTCAGTTTTTTCTCATATTTTAGACGTTTTTTAGCAGAAATCAAAGCTTTTACCGTGTAATAACCACCTGGTCGTAATTAATCATCTAACTTGTCAAATGGTTATAATAATATGTAGGCTTTAATCGAAACAAGGAAAACCTACTTTTGTACTGTTATTTTAAAAGAAATAATTTTTCACGTTAATATTTTTTCGAGGTTTCCCATTCTTATGAGATAAAGTAAATTCTTACAAAGGATACTAAATAACAAGTCACGTCTTAATTTTTATTATTTCTTATGGTTAAAGAAATATAGATATTTCGCTTTCTAACTAAATATAAGCATCGCGCTAAGCTCGACATTCCAATCAAGCCCAGCTTTTAATCAACCGACATACCGGGCCATAACAAAATTAAGCACGTTTTCCTATTAACATCAAAGACAACACGTGTAATATTACTGATATCTAAGCTTCCGACCTATATAATACGGATTATATACCAAGCAGCGCTACGCTTGACATTCTAACTAAGCCGAGCTTAAAATCAACTGATATATCCAGCCTAAGAAATACAATATACATTATTTATTCTTTGTCATATTTTACGTACAATGTTTAAATAGTCACTATAATAAAAAAATAAGAAATGCACATCGAATTATTTTCATAATACCGGGACCCACTGTTCGAAGATTTATGCAGCTTTATGCATACTTCAGTTTATCCGTTTTATAGTTAAGTTTGTTGTTTATAACAATAACCTTGAATCCTTCTTGCTGTACACAAGCGTAAACAAACAGCTCATTTAACGAGCTTTGTATTCGACCATCATCCAGCGACAGGATATTCAACTCAAAAGAAGGAGATGAAACGTGCGAAGTAAAGCTTAGAATGAGTGGAAATGGAGGAGATACGTTATTTGTACATATTAGGCGTAAATATATCTTTAGGAAGTGGTTGGGGTGGCCTCGCACGCAACCTTAACGTTCTCGGAGTCCGGATATCCGTCTTGAAAAGGGTTTTAAAATCGAAAGCCGACAGCGTAACGGAACTAGAACAAAATGAAATATAGTATTTTTTTATAAGCCATATATAAAGAAATATTTTTGACGTTTTTATAGGCAGGACCCGGCTGCACATACATTTCTATACATTATCATTATTTTATTGTTAAAAGATGTTTTCGTTGTAAAATAACTCTTTTACTACTAAAAAGGGAGAAAAACATTCCCGGGTAATGAATGACCTTGCAAGATTTGAAATATTCCTTTAAACATAAATAAAAGAGAAAAATGTTGTTGGTACAGTGACTATATCAAATGATTAATGATAAGACGCATTTGTCCACCCATTATTCCTCAAGAGATGTTTTCCGTGAACAATGATAGTAGTAAGGATTTTTTAAATTTTATAATTATTCTTTTGATACATCAAACCACGAGACATAGATGGCTCTAGTGTAGATAAATCATGGAAGTTATATAGTTATCCGACAGATGTCGGTAGTACAGAGGGTCGCCCCTCAATAGTGAGTAGAAAGGTTAGAGCCGTGAGGTTTCGTGAAACAGAGATTTTGAAGGCATAATAAACAGGACGTTAGCCTCCAGGCAGTACTACAAACTCGCCTATGATTATTAGAGTTTTTAATCTAAATAAAAGACACACTTATTTTATTATTATTTTTTCAAGAATCCATAAGTTTAACAATCCGTAACCCAGAAATGCTTATTTCTATGAAAATGTAATTATAGGAAAAAATGAATTCATTTATCAGTTACAGAGTTTTGGTTTCATAAATTTTCAAAGTATTTTCTGAACATTTCTCGAAATGCTATTTGGTGTTTTGTTTGAAGTTGTATTGTGAGATGATATATATTTTAAAATTAAACAAAGTTTAAATAAAATAGCAACGACTAGATTAATCCGAATTATTTCGCACCGACTTGCTCCCAACCAGAACATAAATAATAATCCAGTAAAAAGGGCCAAATAAAGTGTATTTAATTAAATATTCTGACTTTAATAGTGTATTTGGGCCTTCCTATCAAAGTATTAGCCATTTTAACGACGTCATTCAGTTTCCTCTAATGATATTATTATTATTCGTTTGAAATATCGCAGGGACGCATAGTAAAAAATAACTTTTTTTATTTTTTTTTTTTATATTTACTCCACACAGGAGGCCCTGAAGAAAATAATTTCCCTCGGGGCCTATGTCATCTTTGGGGATGCTGTGTGGAGGGTCTTTTTTTGGAGAGGAAGGAGTGAACATGGGTCTTGAAGAGTCCCATGTTGTAGGAGGGAGGAAACACAGAGGCCGGCAGTTCGTTCCACAGCCGAGCTGTTGAACTTAAGAACGAATCGTAGAAGCGACCCGTTCTCATGTGACAAGTGTCAACTGTGTACAAATGTTGGGCGCGCGTTTGGCGTGTATCCCGACTACGCACCGGTGCCGAAGGGATCAATGACGCTAGTTCCTCAGAGCATCTTCCATTGTTATACCGATAGAACAAGGACAGCATACCTACTTGACGCCTGTGCTCTAAAGATTGCAGTCCGTTTGTTAAGATTGGGGAATCTATCAAACGGACCGCCCGTTTCTGCACAGAGTCAAGGGTTTTTTTCAGGTATTTTGGGGCTCCGGACCAGAGATGGCTGCCAAATTCGACAGTAGGGCGCACTTGCGATTTGTACAGGGTGAGCAGTTGTGTACTATTAAAGTATCTGCGGGCCCTGTACAGTACGCCCAGCTTCTGAGAGGCCAACTTTACTCTGGCTTCGATGGAGCCCCCGTACCTGAGCTGGTCACTTATAGTTACACCAAGCATATCAATGGAAGGCCTGTTCGGAAGATTGCTTCCGTTGAAGGAGACTAGATTATCATTTGGATCCCTTTTAGACGTAATCAGACAGGATTGGGTCTTTGAAACATTAAATTCGACGAGATTATTTTTACCCCAGGAGGAAATACTCTCGAGATAACCGTCCATTCTCTGCTTCAAAGCCCTCCGAGCCGTTGGAGTTTGTGTGCCCTTTGGGGGCTTGTCAAACAAAAAGCTATCATGAACTGTACTGTCATCCGCGTAACAATGAATCGGTGCACATGTCAAAAGGTCATTGATGTGCAACAAAAACAAAGTCGGAGACAGAACCGATCCCTGTGGGACGCCAGCATTTATGGAGTGCGAGGAAGAGGTGAAACCGTCAGCAACCGCCTGAATCGACCTATCCCTTAAAAAGTCAGCAATCCACGTACACAGGGATGCGGGAAGTCCGTAAGAATGCAATTTGTTGACAAGTCCTCGGTGCCAGACCCAGTCAAAGGCCTTGGATATGTCTAGTGCGACCGTTTGGGTCTCACCGTGACGTTCCAGGCACCGCCCCCAAACATGCGTCACATACGCGAGAAGATCACCGCACGAGCGGTTCCGCCGGAATCCGTATTGACGGTCGTTGATAATTTTGTTCTTCTCGAGGTATGTGAGCAGTTTGTCGTTGATCACACGTTCCATCACTTTGGACAGAACTGATGTGATCGCTATGGGGCGGTAGTTGGCCGGGTTGGAGCGGTCACCTTTCTTGGGAATAGGGTGAATGACCGCTTTTTTCCAACCAGAGGGCACAGTGCCACACTTCAGGGACATTTTGAAGAGCTTTGTCAAAACTGGAACTATTTCCGCAGCACACCTCTGCAATACCAGGGCAGGTATTCCATCAGGTCCACTAGCTTTGTTAACATCGAGCCCCCGTATGACGTGGAGTACATCCCGATGCCGGATCCTCAGCTTTTTCATAAAGAAGCCGCAGTGAGGAACCGACGGCGGAACAGCACCCCCGTCGTCGAGGGTCGAGTTTTCCGCAAACATTTTCCCTAATAAGTTAGTCTTTTCGGTGGTGGTGTTTGCTAGTGAGCCGTCAGGTCTGGTAAGAGGTGGCAAACTGGGTTTGCGAAAATTTCGACCTATTGAGCCCGCAAGCGACCAGAATGCTCTGCTGCCATGCGGGCAGGCAGCCAGCTTTTTGCTGATCTGCAGGTCGTGTTCGAATTTTGACCTATTGATGATTCTCTTGCATTCCTTTGCCGATTTGTTGTATGCTGATCTGCTTTCGGGCATTCGAGATGTGTTGTAGGCTCGGTAAGCCGCGTTTTTTCGTCGGACTGCTTCGGAGCATTGTCGACTGAACCATGGCTTTGAGCCCACACCAGTTTCTTTAGTAGTCGATTGTATGAAGCCATCCATCGCCGATTTGATGACTTCACCAATCTCCTGGGCACATCTTGAAGGGTCCGAAGTCCGAAAACAAACAGCTGACCACGGAAAAGCGTTGAAATGGGCCCGCATACCGAACCAATCTGCTGACCTATAGTGCCACACTTTTCTCCTCAGCCTCTCATTGGTTGGTCTGAGGCTAACGGGGATTGATGTCGTCACTAGGCAGTGATAAGAAAAAAATTAAAAAAATAAAAAAATATTTTACTATTGGTCACAAATCATTTCACTGTATATATTCTTTTGACTTTTATGCTAAATACGTAGGTATGTAGCTATTTTGAAGAATCCTTTCCAGGATCTCGATAAGGTCAAGGAGAACGTATCGCGAAGCTAATATCCGTTTAAGTTGTTGTTTTACTGCTTATTTTAATTATTTATTTGCTAGTCGGGAATGTCTCAGTACGTATCTTTTTATTGGAAACCGCACAAAAGTCCCAACTACTTCCAACCATCTGGAGCCAGTGAGACATAGAATCGCCGATTGGAGTATGTTGTGAGGCTGAAGGTACAGGAGAGGGGAAGGAGATAGGGAAGAGGAAGGTGTGAAAGTACATGGCCATTCAGATTAAGTCACCAAACACGGCGATAGCCATTTCATGCGACGTTTAAATTCTGAATGATGGTCTTACACCAGTACTATACAAGAGTACTTTCCACTTGAACGTGCCGCGAATATCCTATATGTTATTTTAAATCAGTAAATTGTGTAATAATTCAAATTAATCAAATAAAATTTACATACGGCATTTGAACCCGCGACCTCTGTAATGGTTGCTAGTCGAGAGCCATTTTTTACATTAGCTCCATACAGGTGGCCCTGAGAAAAATCATCCTTCGGGGCATGTGTCATATTTGGGGATGCCTTACGGAGGCTCAGAGGAAATGAAGAAGGTAAAGTTCTGAAAAGAAAGAAATTGTGAGGGGTGGGTAGGAATCTGAGGAACAATGTATCCAGGAGTGACCCACTGCGATGCAAGGTGATAGGTCGAGAGAGTCCGGCTGGAGAGATCAAAAGGATACGGTCAACCAGTCTCTCTCGGTCCGATCCGCCACGCAGAAAGGTGGGTAAACGCATCCTTCGCCAAGACCTAGACAAAGCTCACCCCATGAACCCGGGCACCCCTGCTAATTCACCAAACGTAGCGATCCACTTGAGGTGACCCTTTATACTGTATTATCTTTGGAGTGACCTATGGCGGTGTTGGTTATAAATATAAATATACTATCACTTATTTTTATTTTTACAAGATTCACCTACTTTAACTCCTTTCCTGTATGTGATCATCTACCTAATATTCAGAATTGGTTATTTATGAAGGGAAGGAAGTATTTGAATAAATCATCATTAAATTAAGTTAATTTGCTTTATTTTTCTTTTTTTTCACTTCAATTCTGTTTAAAATTTCTTTTTAAAATAATTAATTAATTTATCATTATTTTCATCTCTTTCCTATTTTCAGTTAAAGTATTACCTATTTAAAAAAATATATTAACAAATGAATCATGTATTACATTTATATAATTATACACAAATTTCGACTACCATAATACGGACAGTGTGTTAGTCGAAAAGCATGTAAAAACTGTATTCAAATACATTTAATGAATAAAGAAAAAAAAATGGTTCCCGGAGCGGCGGTAACCTTATCCGACTCCAAAAAGAAATTGCCTCCCAAAAAAATAGCCTTACCCCTTGAACACGGTGAACTAAGTAACAAACATTTAACCTGGAGTTCCTTATTCATTTTAAAAGAACTCGAACTTTGAAAAAAACGTTTTGAAAAAACTCTCTTAAAGTCGCATTTTTTATGTTCTTCAGAGTGCATCTGCTTTGCAGCATTTCGCATTATATACTCTTTTGAAATCCAATCTCAAGTCTGGAGACTTGCCCTAATGAATTGACTTAGTGGCATCACAAAATGAGAGATAAAACATCTCGACGCTTAAAGGAGGTATAACTAACCCTTACGGCATTTTTATTCCCTTGAGAACTTGGAGTGAACTTAAAAGTCAACAGAGGGTTTTTTAATTAAATCCAGAGCAGCTAGATGGTTTGGGTCTCGGCTATTCAGGAAAGAGCTTTCAAGTTTATGACGAAAAGGTTCCGCTTTAAAATTACACGATATTGTAAACAGCGTTTTTAATGTTTCTATTATCTTAATTAAATGATTAAAGATAATGTTATTTGTATTACTTTTTAAACATTATTTCCAGGTTTTACTAATACAATTAATCGTTGTTCTGTATTTTGATGATGGCCTCTAGCACAAGTTTTATCGATTATATCGGTTATTTGGTAAAACACCCAAGACAAAAATTGATTAATTTAATCTACGTGAACTCTCGTGAAATCTACTATATTGACAAATAACCGACATTTCCTATTTATTTATTTATTTATTTATTTAATACATGTTACATTATTATGAAATTTACATAAAGTAGATATAATGAGTCACCATACTAGGCGGCTGCCTGTTTCATGGTGACCAATTGAGTGTAATTAATTTGTATGAAATATGAAATCTAGTTTAAACATATGAAATTAGTAACTATTGATGAAGCTAAAATTAAATATAAAACTATTATCGATTTGTCGGAGATAGGTGACCTGGTATTCTCTCATATCGTAAATTGGCCATCGTTGGGCGTTTGGAAGATAAATAGAAATTGCGCATATACACAAATGTAAAGAAAACTGAATATCCTTAATATTAATATTAGTACTAAATAATTTATTACGATTTGTTTGTATTCATACATAAAACCGATAACTATTAGCAAAGCAATTTTAACTTTCAATACACCGTATTAACGAGACACAAGAGAGTATATGGATGTTATGAGATGAGGATAAATACGAGCAGTAAATCACGAAAAGTCTTACTTAATAGAACAACTTATTTTTCACACATTATTGATTTCCAATAACTCACTCAACCGTAAACAAAACTTTTCATACAAAAATGTCGAAAATGAATATAATGTATAGCAAATATGATTTAAGATTTTCACGGCCAAAAACATTTTTCTTATTTGTTTTTAGGGTGTTATGCCGTGTCGCGCTAACTCCTTCTTTAGCCAACGTTTCGGACAACGTTACGGTGTCCATCATCATCATATCTGCCCTGATGATGAACACTGTAACGTTGTCCGAAACGTTGGCTAAAGAAGGAGTTAGCACAACACGGCATAACACCCCCAAAACAAATAACAAAAATAATGTATGGCTTTTTTTAAAATTATTTATTTATTATTTATGTTATAACATACAAGATAATTATTTAAATTAACATAATAAGTAAATGTTTGAAGTTATAATTAAAACATATTTACCTTTACGTGAGTTGAGCACTCGTGTATAAAGGGAAAATTTAAAACTTAACATACATATGTATATGAGAAGAAAATAATTTGCTGTACATACATATAAAGTGAAGACATTTTTTAGTATGTTACAATGTATAAAATAATATAATGAGATGTCATCGTGATTCTAATTGGCTAAATTATTTAAGGCGATGCCATACGTAGTAATTCAAAATCATGTGTTTTTGGTTTGAAAATTTGGTCGCCTAAAAATGTTTCAGATGCTTTAATTAAATACTGCGAGTAGAATACATCTTGGCCTTTGATCGAGTATTTTTTTAGATAAGTCTTTTTATAACCCCAGAAAAAATAATGTAAAGGCCTATGAAAACTGCTTTAAAGTTCAAAATCTCCTACTTACGAACCCATTTTTGGTTATGATTTTATTGTTCAATGTGACAAATTAAGTTATTTATAAAATGATCGAAAAAAAATTAAATATTTATGCCTGCACATCCACGAAATAAAATAAAAGGCACTTTTTGGCCATGTTTTTTTCATGCATAAATCAAAACAGGCGGATGGTGTTAAGCGGGAATTATTTAAACCTTATCGCCATCTCGGGTTGTTATTGATAGCGGCTCAATTTAAAATATAACACGACGTAGTGCATCGCCTTAAGATAGTAAAGTTTATTTTATTTTTAAATTTATTATAATCCGATGCTAACCTCAGCTCTGTCGCTGGGTGATTAAACCACATCCCTCCAGTGTAAGTGTAGTTGTATTGTGCAAAACTTGTGTGCATTAATGGAGTGAATAAGCGACCCATTGTATTTTGCCTATTACTCTCAACACGAACCATGGCATGGTGAGACTTCTTATAGAGATCTTTGTGGATTTGAAGCAGCGTATTTTTTATGTATGTATTTTTTAATGGTGGGACTTGAAAGTCTTGGAAAAGTAGTGAGGTTGGGTAATCTGATGGTTTTTTGATTACAAGTGTGATGGTGCGAGTGATGATTTGAAAGCTCCCCCCCATGCAACGATACCGTACTGTACTATTGAATGGGCTAGAGTATAGTAAATATTTTTAAGAATTTTTAAGTCAATTATTTCTTAGATTAATAAAAATGTAAATGAGTGTTCTTAATCTATTTATGATATTGTTAATTTGAGGCAGTACGCTACATATAATATCGAAACCTTAATAATACATATTTACAAGCACTCCTTTTGTTTCAAATTTCAAGTTTCAAGTGTTTTTCCTTTATGATAACACAGTTAAAACTGTAGATTTGAGAATCTCTGTCTTAGAATCCCCGTTATGCAGTGTTACCATTTGCGTAAAAAACTTTTAAAGAGGCAAACTTTACTTTGATTCGGAACGAAGGAGTCAAACGTAAAACCATTTAAGGAATCATTCAACTGAACTCTTTTTCTTCTGAACGATCTTATCTCTATTCAAAGTTGTTTTTTAACTTATATAACCTATTGGATTCAAACTTCCAGAACTTAAGTTTTCGAATATCTTTATTTTATTTTCTAAGTCAATGTTATTCGCCTTAAAAGAAAATTTTGAACATCTGGATCGACTTGTTTGATGTTTCGGGTTATTGCTATTTAATGAAATTAAATTAATGATTTACTGTGGCGCAGTGATGTCTACGTGTCTATTCGAGAGGAAATTTATGATATTTACTTTATCATCTGGAAACAGCAGTTATAGAGGCTAAGCGAGGATAAATTAGGCATGTAATAGAGTGAGGATACTGATGTACTACATAGCCCAGTTTAGAGTTACCTTGAGGCGCTTTGTTAAAATGATGGGTCAAAATAATAGATCGAAATTATGGGATGAAATGATCTATCGAAATGATCGGTCTAAATAACGGGTCCCCAACTCGATTAAGATAAGGGAAGAAAAATGATGGGGAAATGCGTCACGAAAAAAGTATATTATTCTTGTGATTGAAATGAATAATGAATATTGGACATATTCATATAATAGGTTGACTATTTAAATTAGGTAAACACAGTTTTGTTTTGAAAATTTAAGGCTCTATAAAACAAATATTTGGATTACAAAACACGCCCACGATGTATATCTTGTGTTCTTCTTTTAGGGTTAAGGTTTTTTATATATAAGATACACATAAGAGACCACGAGAAAAATAATTTAATAATAAAATAATATAATCTAAAAGGAAGAAGAAGAAGTGCTGGAATCATATATACTTCTCAAAAAACTCGAGAAAATTGGTGTAGTTGGTCCTGCTCTTAATCTATTCAAATCATATCTTAGCAACAGAAAGCAATTCGTTAGCATCAATAATCAAAATAGCAACCACCTACCAATAAACTACGGAGTTCCGCAAGGATCCATACTAGGACCACTTCTGTTCCAAATTTATATAAATGATATCTCCCAATTAGATTTAAACGGTGATATTTTTTTATATGCAGATGATACTGCAATTTTCTACTGGGGTAAAGATTTAAACATCTTACTAGAAAATTCACAGAGTGACTTAGACAAAATTAACAGTTGGCTCCAATCAAATATATTAACAATGAATGTTTAAAAAACAGGATACATGATTTTAAGCTCAACTCGTTAAATAATTCCTCCTCATGTACCCTTAAAAATTGAAAATAACAACCTGCAAATCCTGATACAGGAGAAATATCTTGGGCTGTGCATTGATAAACACCTAACTTTTAAACAGCATATTCAAGATATTAAAGATAAAATCACCCCTTTAATTAGCGTATTCAGCCGGATATCATATCTGTTACCAAATAAAATTTAAAAAGGTCTATATTATAGCCTCGTACACTCACATTTAAACTACTTGGTTGAAATCTGGGGAAATACATGTGAAACATATATAAACGAACTACAGGTAACACAAAACAAAGTAATCAAAAAGCTATTTCACTTCAAACCTAGAACATCAACAAAAAAATTATATATTGAAAAAAAAACTATTAAAATTAAAAAAATTAAATGAATATAATAACATGTCTCCTTATTTACAAAATAAATAATAAACTCATACATACAAATACAGAACTCATTAAAACGTCCCAAGTACACACACACTTTACACGGCAACACGATAAAATATATTTAAACACCATATATACTCATTATGGCAAGCAATCCATTGGTTACGAGGGAAGCAACATATATAATTGCCTCCCAGACGAAATTAAAAATGAAAAAAGTATAGGTACATTTAAAAAAAAATTGTTCAGTTTTATGGTCAATCAACAAAACAATGAATGTGAATAATATCGGTGTGTAATATATTTATGTGTAATATATATGTTATTTCTAGTTAAATAAGTGAAAATATAATTTTATTTTATCTAGAATAAAAAAAAAATACAAAATATATATATATATAAGATATCAGGGGTGGGTAGGAAATTGGGGATCAGTGGTTCCAGGAGTGAAGACGGATGAATCTATCCCTCCCACCAAGGAGAGAGATAATCCTGCTGAAGAGGTACAATAGGCGCCCTGAAACAATCTACCGATCTGGCCTGCCTCGCAGTAAGAAAGCAGACGCATACGCCACCGAGACCTATACAAACCTTACGCCCGGGAAACGTGTTGGTTATCCAATAAATGATTACCTCCCAATTTGCAAACTAATTAGGTTACCTATCTATTTATAAAAGGTGTGTGATAACGTTTGTAGCTTTATTTGTTTGCAGCTATATACTAATATAAAATCGAAACGAAACTTATTGTACTTATTTTTTTTTAAATAATGGATTTAACTGGGTTCTGCGTTTTCCCAGATATCCTTATTACACAATGAGAAATACGGGGCAGCTCGCTTCTCTAACTAGACACAAGACTGACCGGCTGTATAATTAATTAAGGTCAGACTGCTAGAGGTCAGGGTGGAAGATTTTATAAGATGCAATTAGCATCTGTGGGGTAGGGGGTTGTAACGGTTTATTTATTAAAGTGATGGTGTTGTAATGTTCATGTTTTTGACGTGTAAATGTTGCTATTTTAAGACCGGGCTCAAATAAAATAAAATAGAATGATATTGTATATTGAAACTCATTCCAAGTATCCACATTCCAAGTACTCTCAGTATCGCGTATTCAATCGAAACCTTACAGAGTGTTGCCATCCATACAAGACTGAAGATAAAAAATTCACAACTAATGGATGTATATAGTGTATGATGTAATAGTGTATTTGATCAGAGTTGGAAGTTGTTCTAAGTATCGCCCTGCTGTAAGACTACCATTCAGAATTGAAACGTTGCTTGAAATGTTGTTAGCCGTGATTGGTGACCAGATCTGAATAGCCAGGTAACTCTTGTGCAACTCAATCAGTTTTTTCACTAATTGAAGAGTATTAACAGTTTTTTTTTTCATATCATGAACAGGTAATTGTTTAATTTGTTTGTGTTTGTGAGTGAGAAGGCTACTAACCGATGTATGCTTTTGTACAATAATTTGTTTTATAAGCAATAATTATTAGCCTGAAACCCTCATCCACATTGAAAAATCTCCTGATAAAAGATACGTCCCGTTGGCGTCATGTATCTTTTATCGGGAGATTTTTCAATGTGGATGAGTGTTTCAGGCTAATAATTATTGCTTATAAAATAACTGTTACCCTTTGTGCTATGCATAAAAATTCTTGTCTTAAAACATTAGTTTATCAAAAAAATAATAACAATAATTTGATTGTAATTCAGAGGCTCTCAGAAATGGAGCACTTCAGCAAAATTCTTTGGATCTCTATTTTTGCCCAAAACTTCTGACACTCAATTTTCTCCATCCAATTTAGCCTTGTAAAGTAAAAGTAAAAATCGATGTTTCTCAGAAAATTGCATCCCTTCTTCTTGAAAGATCGACGTTTATTCCAGTCGACGGCCTTAATGCATTATGCAAACATGACCGCAATTATGCTAAGGTCAGAACAAAACGGAAAAGAATGCAACGGAGCTTAATGACGCCATGCATTAAACATCAGATGCGGTAGACTTTGGAATTATAAAGTTGATGGCATTGCGAAGGGATTTTTAAGGCTTTGCAGAATGTAAAAGTAGTTATAAACATATATAAATTGTTACGTTTTATTACATTGATCCTCCTTGGTTTCGTTTTCAAGATTTCAAAAATGAAATAAAATATTCTTCTTATTGAAAATTGAATTAAAAAAAACAATGTTTATGATATTCTAAAGAATATTAATTAAAAATCAAGTTGTAAAAACAAAACAAAAGTTATTTTACTATAATATTGACAACTCTACCAAACTCACCAAACGCTGATCGGGTAGGACCGACATTTATTTAGTATATTAACTGCTTGTGTTTACGTGATTGCTGACATGTCCTTGGGGGTGAGATATTTTTATTCCTAATTATATGTTTTATTCAGTTTAAAGATTTCGTGAAATTAAAATTAAAATTAAAATTCGTTTGAATTATTATAAATATTTCTTTTGTTGGAATAAGTATTTACAATTGAATTGCCCCATTGTTTTTTTGATGTTGGATAAAACATTGAAAAGATTCAACATAAGTTCCTGAAGTATATAAACTATAAATTGCATATTCCTGTAGAAAACATTGATTATAACTACTTACTAGATAAATTGTCCCTTTTAAAACTTTCAGAAAGAAGAATAAACACAGATTCAATAGTACTACATAAAATACTTCATTACAAAATTGACTATCCTGAGTTACTCCAATTAATCAGCATCCACATACCCAAAAGATCTTGCCGAAATTTACTACCCTTTTATTTTTACAACACTAGGACACTGTCTTATCAAAATTCACCGATTCCAAGACTTCACAGTCTCGGAAATAAATACTCTGATCTGGGAGATATATTTCATCTTAAAAATAATCAATATAAATATTGCTTATTTCAATTCTTTTATATATCGAGACACAAATAGACATCTATAATTTCCGCAATATATATATTTTTATTTTTATTTTGAATATCTATTTATGTGAGAATTCTTATAATTTTTACTAATGTATCTTATTTTATTATATGCTTTTGTTGTAACATCTAATATTTTTTTCTTTTTTCGTTGTATTATTTTTCCTTTATTGTTTTAATGTTTTAGAATTTAAAATAACTGTGATACTCTACTATTAAACTTTGTGGTGTGTAAAAGCCCATTAGGACGTGTAATAATAATAAATAAAAATGACGTTTTTCTATGATTTCTATTATTTTTAAATCAGTATTATATTTTTGATGTTGTAAGGTTAAAAAATAACGCATTTAGGTTTCTTACCTTAAGTTCAGGACTGAAAAAAATGATTAAATCAACCCACTCCTGAAAAAAGTTTCATTGCTTATGACAGAAATGAGTTAATACTAGTTGTAGTAACCCAAGAATACCAGACGGCAAAACGTGTGAAAATTTTATGACGCCAAAGCGGACCGTTCGAAAGTTTTGCTTCATTAGACAAAATGGTTTTATGCTTGATATGAATATTAATGAATGTATTAGTAAATATTGTACGTTCTATTCCAAAATAATTATAACAATATTACAAGTGACCGAATTGACTTATGCGTTCATTCAGCGCTTGTGATTTTAATAATACAAAACCTCTCAAATAAGCAGATTTCTCGAATATGAACGTATATTTTCTATATTCTTATTTTATGCTCGGGTTATGTTTCAAAATAGCACTCGTTATAAATAGATAATCGTTATGCGGACAAAAGTCATTATAGACAAGCGTTATATAGATATACGTTATTATAGATAAACGTTGTACAGATATACCTTATTATAGATAAGCGTTATACAGATATACGTTATTATAGATAAGCGTTATACAGATATACGTTATTATAGATAAGCGTTATACAGATATACGTTATTATAGGTAAACTTAATGCGGATATACTTTATTATGGATGTTTCTTATTTACTTCTGTGATTTGGGCCATGCAACTAAATGTCCAAAAACAAACAATCAACGATTTTGAAAAATAATTTCAATTTTGTGCATCTACGCAACATTTGAATATAAAAAAAATCTTTAAACAGTTATATAAATTCATGGAGAGTTATGAAACAAAAACTTTATTAACTATTGGGTTATGTAGGTTAAGTTAGGTTAGGTTAGGTTATGTTAAAAAAAAAAAAATTTATTGTTTCTAATAACTTTATATCACCTTTTAAAAGTATGTTGAATTGTCACTGTGTTGAGTTATCATGGTACCATGTAACACAATCCAGGTACGAGGATTGTTAACAGAGTTAAATTGTAAATATTGCAATGAAAACAGCCATTTATACAAACAAATTATAAATACTAGATATCTATATTTGTTTTGTAAACAAAATTAATTTGATATATTCATTTGGTGAGAACCAACTATACAGAATGTAAACATTGTGACATCTACTATATATTCATTAGGAGGATAATAATTTCCTTCAGGACCTATTTCCTCTAGCGATACTGTGTGGTGGGTCTTTCTTAGGAAACCTGGGTCTTGAAGAGACCTATGTTGTAGGAGATAGAAAACATCGGTGCCGAAGGGATCAATTACACTTGTTACTAATGAAAAATTTTCCATTTAAATACCGGTAAAACAAAGATTGCAATCCGTTGGCTAAGATAAGAGAATCTATCAAACGAAACGCCTATTTTTGCACAGAGTCGAGGCTTTTTCAGATATTTTAAGGCTCCAAAGAGTGATGTGATGTCAAGGGAAAAGAAATCTAGGTTTCGTATGTAGTCGAAAATCGTTAACTATAGAATATGCATTTTTATGAATCGAAAATCGTTAACTATATTGTATGCATTTTTATGAATCGAAAATCTTTAACTATATAATATGCATTTTTATGAATCGAAAATCGTTAACTACCTATGTAATATGCATTTTTATGAATCGAAAATCGTTGACTATATAATATGCATTTTTATGAATCGAAAATCGTTAACTATATAATATGCATTTTTATGAATCGAAAATCGTTAACTACCTATGTAATATGCATTTTTATGAATCGAAAATCGTTGACTATATAATATGCATTTTTATGAATCGAAAATCGTTGACTATATAATATGCGTTTTTATGAATCGAAAATCGTTAACTATATTGTATGCATTTTTATGAATCGAAAATCTTTAACTATATAATATGCATTTTTATGACTACATTCGAAAATGTAAATGTAAAGTAATTATATCTGAAATCTAGGGAAATAAAAAAATTGGACTTACCATCATTGGCTCCAGGCCAGAGGTGGCTGACAAATTCAATCCATTTTATATTTTTTTCTACTAATGTAAAAAATGTTAGTTGTCATGGCAGTTTGATCAAGACTTCCAATATTTAATTATTAAAGACAATATTAGCGATTCCCAAGCGAAAATTTGAAACAGAAAAATCAGAAAAAGATCCGGTGCCTCGGCAAGGCAAGGGTCCCGGGTTCGAGTCCTATGATTAATGATAAAAAACTTTTCCTATGATTAATGATAGATTTTTTAATGATAAATTAATGTTTATAAGACAAGATTTTATGCATAGCACAAACGATAATAAATGATTATAAGCAAAAATAAAGTTGGTTGTTTACAGGTGAAAAAAATACAATTAGCAGTAGTCGTTGATTCAAGTACTAGTACATATTGAATTAGTTGGCGGGTTAGAAATAAGCCGACGTGGCTCAGTGGTTCAGAGCGTCTGACTGGACATCAGAAGGCGCGGGTTCAATACCCGTCGGCGTCATTTATTTTTATATTACAGACGACTAATTATTGCTCTTAATGATTTAGTATATTTTATGTTTTCCTATAGGAGTCGCTAATATTGTCTTCAATAGTGAAATATTACAATTTGAGGCTTTGCTCATTAAGTTATTCCATAAATAAAAATAAAACTTGCAATTTCACTTAAAAATTTAAAATATTAGTATAGATTCTTTTCCCATTGAGCTTTTACATAAATTTTTTTTTGAAAATATGTAATCGGCTATGGGGAATATAACTCAATATATTATAAACACATAACACCAAAAATACCGCACCACTGTGATCGGGAGAGTGGTTAGTCAAACATTTTAGGGAAAAGAAAAACACGGAAAGTCAACAAGGAAAACAGATTCCTGTAAATACAGCCGATACAGTAGTGTCCTTTTCTGGTATTTTTCTTCTCCATAAACAGCAAATAGGTCAAGAGGTGCCGTTCAATTTCTGTTAAAACGGTATTTCAAGAGTGTTCATTTCCTTGTTTTTTGTAAAAATGTTTCTATGCAAAGTGTACCAACTCGCAAAAACTGTTCCAACTGTGCTTTGAACTATGAAGATATCTTTGTTGTCTACTAAGTCAAGCAATCCTATAAATTGTTCTAACTATGAACTATGAAGATATCTTTGTAGTGTACTAATTCAAGTAGTACCTACTATAAATTTTATGATTTATTTGAAAATTATATTCGAGTATTTAGTAAATTGCAAACTTTTTGTAATAAAAAAAATCCTCAAACTGTATCTATACTAAGAATTTTGAATTCTACATTTAAAATGCATACCAAACTGTGTATTAAAATTACATTTTAATTTCAGAACATTGCTTGAAATAACATATAATTTATTTAAACGATATAAAATGGCTTTTATAATAGAGCGATACATCGGATTGCAGGCATACAGACCACTGTATGCCTGTGTACCAACAGGAGAATATTACTAATAAATTACTGAACAAGTAATGTGTATACAAAAATATTATTGCAAGTCATACAGTTGTCAATAGAAGTACAGTGAGACAATACATAATTAAAATAAATATCTGCAAGTGTAGTAATAGTTGAATGAATACTAGGATTGTATAAGACCTGACATAAATCTAGGTATGAGGTGTTTATGATAATGGATAGTAAAAAAATCCAAAATTCTATAATTCTATAATGTATAGAATGTTACAATAACAGAGAATATTTTATTTGAACAGAATTAATATTTATAAAAAAAGTGATTGTTAACATGTATAATCTAGCAAAATATTAGAATACAGTAGTGAGTTTATTGTTACCTTAAAAATTAATTCTACTCGGAATAATAGCTGGGCAAGTATCGCAATTTGGCTTGAATAATTCAGGGCTGTCAGCGATTTTATGATGCTTTTGGATAGGAAATAATAGTTTACATGTAGTAAAATAAGAATATTACATGCCTAACATTGATTATTGTGATTGTGGTATGTTATTATAGCCTTCTTATAACTATATTCCGTGCAGTTGAATACATCTACCACTTCTGAGAAAACATTGCCAACTGCATGCAATCTAGGTATAAGGGAGTATCTTAATGACTCAGTCCTGATATTGTTGTTGCAATTAAAAAGAATTTAAGAAAGAAAAATGACATAGGTGCTGATCTGAGCTCCTTTGTGGAGCTAATGTAAGAAAATGTATCAAATAAATCAAACCTTTCCCTACCACTAACAAAAATAAGTTTGAAATCTACCAAAAAATTATAAAAATATGTAATTTGTAAGACAACACTACTAAAGGGTAAACAGTTGAGCCAGATGGGTACCACACGTATCTGTTTAGTATCGGGCCACGTGTTACTTTCCAGTCCCCTGATCAAGAGTTCCATCCCAACACACGCATTGCCGAAAGGAAACTATTTATTCTTCGATGTAGTTGAAAATAGCCCATCGCTAAACTGATACGCGTGCTTGAAGTTCTTTCCGTGTTAAGAAAACTTTTTTGTTGTTTTATTATTTTTTCCGAATTTTTTGAAAAATAAACAGAATGTTACCCTTTAGCAGTGGCGTGCTATCTGTAAAAATTAAAAGGCTGTGCCTAACCTAAGAAAAACGAACCATATAATACAGAAAACCATTTTATTTACAAACAGAGAAGGAACTAAATAAAAATCAAAGGATTCTGAGATATTTATTGACACAGACAATGCTTATTAGAAAAATTGAAAGCTCTTTTTGAAAAAAAAAACTTTATAATTCTCTGTTGATAAACATTGCAGATTTTTTCTCATTTCCATGTACAACACTATTGTTGATATTTTTTTCTCATTTCCGTGTACAGCACTTTTGTTGATTTTTTTTTCATTTACGTGTATAGCACTATTGTCGATAGTTTTTTCTCATTTCCATGTATTGTTGGTAATTTTTCTCATTTCTATGTATAACACTGTTGTTGATAGTTTTTTTTCTCATTTCCATGTATTGTTGGTAATTTTTCTCATTTCTATATATATAACACTGTTGTTGATAATTTTTTCTCGTTTCCATGTAAAACAGGATTGCTGATTTCTTCTTATTTCCGTTTATAACACTATTGTTGATATGTTTTTGTAATTTCCATTTTAAACACTATTATTGATATTTTTTTCATATTTCCATTTTAAACACTATTGTTGATTTTTTCTCATTTCCATGTATAACACTATTGTTGATTTTTTTTCATTTCTATGTATAACACTTTTATAATAATATTGTAGATAACTTTTTTACACTTTACCCAAAAAAAAATATTATAAGCAGTAATTGTTGATTGAAGTACTAGCACATATTGATTTATTTGGCGTGTTGGGAATAAGCCGACGTAACTCAGTGGTCCATAGCACCTGACCGGACATCAGAAGGTGCGGGTTGAATTCCCGTCGGCGGTATTCAGTTAACTCAGGAGATATTTTCAATTTGTATGGATATTTCAGACGACTAATTATTGCTTATAATAAATCGAGTTATTAGTTTGGCAATGAGTTAATGTGAAATGGTGGGATGATTCCTCTTGCGGTCACTCTATTTTTAATGGATTTCACTAAGATATAATTGCGATGTTATAAATGCGGTTTATAGATAAGTAGTAAGAACTACGTTCCACTGCAGCTGATTTTGAACAGTCGCCCGGGGGAGGAAGTGGAGAGAGGAGAACGGGACCAAGGAATAATTAATTGCGATAGCGAAATCTCGGTTCCCGATAAACAAAGCGATTCGCCTTTATTGTGCAAACAGTTAGAATGCAGGCGAATTACTGTTAATGTCAGTATGGTCTTCAGTTGGCCGCAGCAATCAGCGGAAGATGATAATATAATGAATATAATAACTGAACTTGAAAAGTACACACAGCCTCCCTTTAATCATAGAGCAATGCACGCCACTGCCCTTTAGGGTGTGATCTAACTTTAGGGCAAACTAGGGCAAATCACAAACACAAAAAAGGGGATCCCCATCTTTTTTGTTTTTCACATCAATTCCCAATATTATTTCACCGGTGTTTTCCTTTCAACACCAGCTCATAACTTATAATAGATAGTAAAGTTAAAAATATTATGTAAACTAATTTCTATTAATTTTCTTGTGCCTTTCTCGTCGGAGGTTGGGTATTGTAATAACCTCTATATTAGTATGTAAGCTCACCCATAGATGGCACTATATTAGTCTCTTAGGTTACCCATAGATAGCTATCGATACCTCAAGGTCGGGGCCCAGATTATTTCAACCGACTGCTAATTAAGATTCATACTCGTATCTTTCAGAGCCATAAGGTGCAGCGTATTTCCCGATAGATAATGGAAACAAGCGAGATGGGCCGTTTACCGTTATTATCAGTATGAAACCGTGTACACAATAGAATCGCAAACTTTGTTCACCCATATTACTGCAAATCGCTTCTACGATACACAACGGCGCCTCGCCTTTGCTTCTACCTACACACCAAATGCATAACTTTCATTGGATAAAGCTTTGATAGTCCATAGAGTTTGGTCGTAGGTCACTGACAGTATTTTTAATATTTATTTCTATTTACGTTATACTTAAATGATTTCATTTATTTTTTGGAATAACTTTATTGAGTAAAACCTCAAATTGTAATATTTAATTATTGAAGACAAAATTTTCTGATTTTTCTGTTTCAGATTTTCGTATAGAAATCGCTAATATTGTCTTCAATAATTAAATGATTTCAATTATAATGTAAGCGTTTCCTTCTAAATAAGTATATGTACATAGATTGGGTATAATGTTATCTACATTTTGGGAGGCAGGTATGGGTACCGCCGCCTCGGGAACAATTCATTGGATAACCAACACCTCTGCCATATGTCACCCTTAGTGGTTTGCTACGTTTTGTGACTTAGCAAGGATGTCAGGATTTATGGGTGAGGTTTGTCCATGTCTTAGTGGCGGAGAGGCCGGACTGGAGAGACTCTTTTACCTTGCATCGCATTGGGAGGGATGGATTCATTCATCACTTCTTTCCTTCACTTTTTCCTTCCCGAAACTTCAACTCCTTCATTCCCTTAAAAATACCCTCCGCACAGCATCCCCAAAGATGACATAGGCCCCGAATGTAAATATTTCTGCAGTGCCTCCTGTCTGGAGGGTAAAAAAAATCTTGTATAAATTATGGATTTGTACTGTAAATGATTTATATATTATAGTGTTTCGTGAAAACCTCACTCTAAAAAAAAAACGTGCTGATGTGTTAACGTGCTTTTCATATTGTACGTTCGTGAATTGATTATTTTTTATGATTTAAGATTTTGACTGCTAAAAGTATTTTTGTTTTTGGGGTGTTAAGCCGTGTTGGGCTAACTCCTTATTTAGCCAACGTTTCGGACAACGTTACAGTGTCCATCATCAGGTCAGATGTGTGATTATTTTTTTCTTAAAGGTTACTATAAATTATTAAGAAAAATAAAAAATTACAGATTTATGTTGTGTAAGAATAAGGATACTGTAAATAATTGATATTATGTTGTAGTGAACCGCGAAGACCTCAACACAAGAACTCCTGGTGTAATGTGCAGAGTTGAACACCTCACCAGGAATTCCGGTGCTGTCACACACTTGCCATTTCTCGCTTTGTTTCAAGTATCTAATCACCAACCCTTTATATTTTAGGTTATATCAGGTATATTTATCGTCATATTTCTCAAATTATTTTTCGTCTTTCATAAGGCTACTATGTTTGTTTATATCTATACATTTTTCGATTTTGCCATTTCGTGAATAAAAGTAAAAAATTAAATCATTTCTTTTCTCTTTTTTTCTCCCAAAATATTCAAACTATCACTATTGATCATGGAAAAATTTAAACCGCTGGCTCTTTTCCTTCAGTTTGAAAAAAAATATGATAAATTACTGCCAATAAATAGTCCTGAGCGTCATTTGTGACGGCTGGCGTTTGGGCAATTAATTAACGGTTCGAAAGAAAAATTATTATTCTGTGGTTGGTGAAAACCATTTTCAATTTGCCACCTCAGAATTCAATAGCAGGAAGGAAATCAGCGTCCATCCCGGTCAAGATAATCAAATTCAATCGAAAAAATTCAACATGAATTCCTAAGACACAATTTTAAACTCGGTATTCCTATTGAAAGCATATATTGGATGATAGCATGGGTAAGAATGATCAAGGTATGGAAGGAAGGAAAACGGATAACCAATCACTTCCCGCTGATGTCTGCGGAGAAGCACACAACACAATCAAAATATAGTTAGTTCCACCGCGTTACCTCGAGGTAATTATCGCCACACTAAAACGAATCCAGGGTAGTCCCAATCCTTCTTCTGTTTTCAAAAATCATCGCGCTCAAATTTGGACTATTTATTTGCAATTGTCATGTTAGATAATTATCTGATGTAAGAATTAAATTTAGTGAAACTCACAGATCAAAGAATTATATCTGACATTATATTTTTGCTCATGGTAAATGTAAATGGTAGTATAGACAACCCTGATTTAATTAACCTCATTGTATTTCATATCTGAGCATTTCAAACAGTCGCTAATACCTATATTACATTAGAAATAGATGCACAGATGTGGCGAATCTATTTAACTGCACGGAATTTAGGTACAAGAAGGTTATAGTGTGATTTCCTTTCAGACAATATTATAATTTAACGTGAGTCTACTTGTATTTCATATCTGAGCATTTCAAACAGTCGCCAATACCTATATTACATTAGAAATAGATACACAGATGTGGCGGATCTATTTAACTGCACGGAATTTAGGTACAAGAAGGTTATAGTGTGATTTCCTTTCAGACAATATTATAATTTAACGTGAACCTACTTATAAATTTGGCGTTTACTTGTATTTCTTACTTTTATATCCTTCTAGACTCTAGAGTTTCTGTTCATTTAAAACTTTCTGATGTCATTGTATATGATTTATTGTTACCAAATAACTAACCATCAAGACGTTTCCTATTAGGCATTAGTAGAGAGGACGGACCGCCAAACAACTCAATCTTGACACACACACTTCTTGCCTCATTCACATTCGTACATCGTCTCGTACATACTCTTCTATTATTCTGACTCTTTGTTTTGATGAAGATACGCCATAACATACGTTGACAATATTAAAACATCACATTGGTAGTCAAGCACTTTTGTAAGTTATGATTAAAGGGCTGGCAACACTCGTCGGCAGGTGGAGGCACTGACGCTGGACGTGAAAGCGAGCTGGATACTCGCTTCACGGGGACACTCGCTTATATTTTAATATGGTGAAGTTAATATTATATTTTACTCGGTGTGGCATTGAGCCGATGTTGTGATTTGCGAGTTCCGCAGAATGTACAAGATGTTAATTAAGATCAAGTTAATTAAATTTCGGTGTTCGTAATGAAATGGCCAACGTGAATGTTCGTCGCGCGCTATGAAAAATGTAACCACGGTTATCAAGTTGATCAGAGACTATAATGTCAAAATACGATGGTTATCTAATCCCGCTAATGATTTTGGTTCGCGATGATTTATATTTATACGCTTCCCGCGTGTTAAACCGTGGCATCCGCTGATCTTCTGGGAGATCCTGGTACCCACCATCATTGAACCTCGTTGCTGCTGGAGCCTTTCCGCTATCTACACGATCCGACACGGATAGGAAAGTTGAACCTTTCATTTGGGTGCGATTGCCCCTTGGACTGGCCATCGTATCGCTGGCTGAACCTGGCTCGTTCACCAGTGGACCATTCGACTTCCGGATGCTCACAGCAGGTTGGTCATCTCATCCTCGGGCTGGCTGCATCAGGCAGCCTATCGGCTGCTGGACTGGACTGGACTCATATGCATACTCATTAGACAGTTAGTCAGCTTACCAAGGTCGGTCGAATAAAAGGGGTGAGTCCTGTATTATTTTGCTTTGTAATAAGTTTATGATTTTCAATGTTGTACACAATGCATAATGAATATTTTGATTAATGTTTCAAAAATGAAACCTTCTGGTTGTTATTTGAAAAATAACCCAGCTTCCCATTACTGTAAGCAAGGATGTCAATGTCACAGTGCCAACGCACCCTGTAAGGAATTGTATGCTCTCCCCGAAGTATTAAACGTCTTGAAGAATTCTCTGGACATATTCTGGTTTCTCCTGAATTTGGCACTCTATATAACAGGTAGTAAGGTTCACTGATGTATTCAACGCGTTTCCTTTGGATAAAAGCTAGGACCAAATCTAAATATGCCCTTTGGAGGAGCCTTTGTCACATCCTGACACTTAATGCCACTTTACCTTGATATTACTAAACATATAGCGGCTACATGACATCTTGATACGGCCCGACTCAAGTTTCTGATTCACTTGATCGTGCCATAACTTCCTCGGGCGTCTCCGACTTCCGCTACCATTCACATTAGCATTATATATCTATTCTCCTCACACTCCTTTCTTCGCTCATTTGCTCTACATGTCCAAACCATATAAGCCTCTCTTTCTCAATCTTACTCATAACGCTTACATCAGCCTTAAGATCTTTGCGGATCTACACATTTCTCACTCGATCATACATGGTTTTACCACACATATGCCTCAGGGATCTCATGTCTACAGCATTCTGTCTACACTCATCCTTCTTCTGCTAGTGCCATGCCTCACTGCCATACATTAGAGTAGGCATCAACACTCCATTGTGGACTATTTTTTTTCTAGCGCCAACTGCGTTCAGTCTTTCATTAATGGAGTTACCTGCATTTACCCTTCTTTCATTATCTCTGTCAGCCTTTCCATCTCTCTAGAACATACTTCCTTAATACACAAACTCATCCACCTGCTCCAAGTATTCCTCATTCACAACTATATTGCACACTGTTTTCGTACTATCTCTTTCAAACACCATGACTTTAGGACTTACTTACATTCATCATTAACTCATTCTTCATACATACTTCGTTCATCTTAGACTCGAGAGACTGTAGATCTTCCATACTGTTGGCAATCAGCCCCGCAACATTAGCACACAACAGGCAACATGCATGTTATATTTATTGTATAGTTATTCCGTTGATGTTAAAAAAATAAATAACTTCAAGTTTCTCTCACACACTCAATTGATAATTTATTGTGCACTGATTCGATCAACAATCATTTGGTTATGTCCGAAACTAGAAAACATTATTTTTAATCAATTAGCGGAACACCTTACCGGCGGCAAAATTGTTGTTTTACTTAGAAGAAGTAGATATAATACTAACAAATCTTAACGAAACATGAAACAGACTAAGACAGAGAAAACAAAATATAACGGTCTAAACTGGGGATCTCTTTCTTACCGGGACAACATCTTTATCAACTCGACCATTGGGAGCTAATTATTACACGTCATATTTGACGATCTCATATTTCAAATTCAGAATCAACAATTTTATCTTGCAAATTATTATTATTATATATATTTTTTTTTTTATTAGCGTTATAAACAGTCTATATACATGCATATATGACAGTGTTATGTCATTGACCAATAAGATAACGACAAAACAAACAATAACAGAAAAATAAATAACAACATACCTAATAGAAACAATTCTAATAAAGTACATCAATTTTCAAAAATTTATTAATCAATCGAAATATTTAAAAAAAAATTCAATGAAATATTAAGTTTATGGCAATAATTATTCACCTGAAATATCCATACAAATTGACAATAAATGCCGCCAGTGGGAATTGAACCCGCACCTTCCGATGTCCGGTCAGGTGCTCTGCACCACTGAGCTATGTCGGCTTATTCCCAACACGACAAATAATTCAAAACGTACTAGTAATTCAATCGACAATTACTGCTTATTATAATAACCAGCTTGAAATGGCTTTAGCGATGATTTGGTGCAGAAACGAATCTAACATACTCACTACTTACGACTTCATTACTCCTAGCTAACCTATGCCAGTGGGACTGCAGCATCCCCTTTTGCAGTATGTTCTGAGGCTTAAGGTAGTGAGGAAGGGATGGAGAGGGGGAGAGGAAGGTGGGGGAGTAACGAACTATTCAGATCTGGTCACCAAACATAGTATTTCACCATGATGATACAAATTTTATTAATCACTCTAAACCTTTTATTTCCAAAAAATCACAAGTACTCATGGCTCCCGTTCAATTGAGCCGTCGTTCAATTGAGTCGACTCTTTGAGCCATACGAATATATTGAGCTGGTATCGTGGCTCCCGCTATTAATAAAGTGAGTCATCATGACCCATCGCTAGTATGTAAGAGAGTAGAAATTAATAAATAAATCAATAAAGTAGAAAGTTAAAAATAAAATCGTTCCTAACCAATGGTTGTTAATGTATCTCTACCTTCAATCAATTTGAGTGTATGTGGGTACCTTTCGTTTTTATGGGGACAAGAAGTTGACAAGTAATAATTATTTATTTTAATTTTGTTTGTTAATTGCTGTTTATTATATTTTTTCACCTGTAAACAACCCAATTTAATTTAATTATTTCTTATAATAATTTGTTACACTTTGTATGCATAAAAAAACCTTGTTTTATAAACTTATTATTATGTTGCAACTAATTATTCCCATACATCATTCTTTTTGAATGATCACAAAGTTTTAAAGAATTGGTTTGTAACCTAGAAATTATATTATTTTATCAAAAATTTGTTGGGCATTTTTATCTATTTTTTTGTAATTTAACTACTAGGGAATATGCCGCAAATATAGTGTAATATTTTGTAGATATATAATCTGTTTTTTAATAAATTATCATCTCTCGGATTAAGAAGCCTAATTTAAATCCAAAATCAAATTTTATTAAAAATACCTTTTTACTACGAATATTTCTGGCGCTCGATGCATTATTAATATTGTCATAAAATATTTTTATAGTCCATTAACATAAAACTAAATTTATGAAAAGGAGCTTAATTTCGATTTCCTGAAATTTCCTGTCACTTAAATAATAAATTATTAAAAGTTGAAGAAGTTTAATATTTCATAAACAAGGCAATAAATAATTAAATTGAGTAAGCAATGGTAGCTACATATTGAAATAAATATTCTGAAAAAGCTTTCAAATGCTATACTATCTTATTTATCTCATCAGGCCTCAGGCATATTCTGTCAGAAGGTCGGAGCATTTCCGCTATGCGATAAAATTCAAATAATAGAACATTTCTGAACGTATCCAAATTGTTTTTGAAAGGTGATAAAATACGCTTTCAAATATTATTATTAGAAAAAAAAAAAACAAATATTAAAAATTTTAATGCAAAATGCATAAAGTTGCACTTAGGTATTAATTGTTCGGCGGTAACTTCTAAATTTGAACATAAAGCTTGGTGTTTTCTCTTTCTAATACCATTTAGATCACATTTTCACCATGATAGTGAGGGACACAACGTTTTCTGTGAGACCATATTATAGGTTATTCACAAAAGCGAACAAATTATCCTGAAGGATTAATCACTTAAGGAAACTGACTTAGTACCTTTTAATTTTAGCCCATTTAGAGCGTGCTGCGTCTCTCTTATACTTGCCTCATATTCCACTTGATCAACATGAAAATTTCACGATGATTATGACACATAGTTCGGCGATATTTTTTTTTTTATTTTTTTTTATTGACTGAAAATTTTTACATTTTTTTTTTTTTTTTTAGACAATATATAGATAGTCCCACGAAGCTGCCACATGGCTGCTTGTCTGCAGGTTCTATCTCAATATACAATTATAATACAGTATAAGTCTCGGGTTAGATGAAATAAATAACAGACTCTTACATACAATCATAGAACTCACTAAAGCGTCCCAAGTACACTAACACTTTGAATGACAATACGATAACGTACATTCAAAAGTACAAGACAATATAGCACACAGATAACACACATTAAAAAGACATATACGATAACACACATTGAAAGTGAATAACATCGTACTGTAGTACAATGTAATAGAATTATAATTCTAGTTAACTAAGTCAAAAATGTTTTGTTTTTTTTTTCTGGAAATCAAAAGCTTGTTAGTGAAAAAATAAAAAATAATTACATTCATTTATATTAGAATTAAAACTTTCAAATAATGTCTTTCCTTTTCTTATTTGTTTGCTCTATTTTTTATAGATATATAGATTTTTCATTTATAAGCCACACCTTTATTTTTTATAGATATATAGATTTTTCATTTATAAGCCACACCTTTACAGTTTTCATGCTTAAACTCATTGAACTATATTGAAACAAAGAATAATCATACTTTGAAATCACTAAACACGCTCACATGGCAGTTCTTGTGTTCTTCTGTATTCTATGTATTTAATGTAGTCCTATCTTCAATTTGGTCAGTAAAAAGTTTGGTAAAAACTGGTCAGTACCTTTATTAAAAAATCATAAAATAAACTTATTACATATGTGGGACACTGGACCCAGAACGAAGGTTGAAAATATCAGTCCGGTTTATAAAAAAATATAAAGAAGCATTTGTCAAACAATAAGAGAGATAACAAAAGTAAAACGGGGACAAAACGATACCGCTTCATTGTGCCTTAAAGGAATGAACTACGAGTATATGAGATAGGTTTTTGTTAGTTCTTCAAATCAAACTAGCCACTCTCATGATTACACGACAATAAGCGCAATGTAGGTGTGCTTTTTTTATTATTTGGTACATTATTTTTTACAATTTATGTTTTCCAGTAATGTAGGCCTCACTGGGTGGCTTGCCCGTGCTGAGGCCTTCATTTTATAATATAAAAATATAATCTACATATTATTTAAAGAGAAAATAATAAATTTAAAAAGAAAATAATACATGTAAAATTAAAAATACGAAATACATAATTATACATTTAAAATTAAAAAGTAATCCAATGAAAATAATCTTGTGTGTTTGTGAGTGATGTGTGTTTATATTGGTTTTGTGTGTTACGTGTAGGTTTTATTTTTATTTTATGCTATGACATTTTGGTAATATTGTCTTTTTTGTTCTTTAATCCATTTTGTAATTTTGTGTGTGAATTTATTTTTATGTTCCTCAATTTTAATTTCATGTTTTACACTGTTGAAAGCTTTTATAGCATGGTATTGGTAGTGTCTTTGTCCAAAGCTTGAATTTACTGTCGGAGTTTTTATGTTTTCTTTGTACGCTTGTCTAACTGGTCCGTTAGTGTTATTTTGTGTATGTTGAAATTTATTTTTTGTCAAATATGTAGTTTAGTAGTGTTTTAACGTATAATTGGTTAATTATTATTATTATTAATTTATATTTTATTTTATAATTTTATATAATTTTATCTATGAAGGCTGCTCAATAGCGTAGCAGAAAACCCCTGCGCGCCCATACACGTCTGAAACTCGACCGACACGAGCGCAACACGCGTTCACATTATTTGAGATCGTGAGAATGGGTCGTTTATCTGACTCGTTTTTTGTGTAAGTCGGTTCGTATGCAGAACGAGCTACGGGCTTCAGTCTTTCCCCTTTCCTAGAAAACAACTATCCATCACAGCTCAAAATAGGGACTAACACACAATTTTTTTATATCAGGTAATAACAAGTTGTTCGCATACCTCGAGAATAACAACATCTGAAGCGATCGGCAGTATGGATTTCATCGAAATCGAGCGTATGGCGATCGTTCGGATGTGTGACACAAGTATTTGGGGGCGGTTTGAACATTTTGGTGAAACTCAAACCGTCGGGTTGGATTTCTCCAAAGCCTTTGATGGGGTCTGGCACCGGGAATTTGTCGGGAAATTACCATCGTGTGGTATCCAACCAACCCTGCATTATTGGATTGCGGACTTTCTCAAAGAAAGAAAATTTCTAACCATAGTTGATGGCTCTTCTTCCTCTCCGCACCAAGCCAATGCGGGGGTGCCACAAGGATCTGCGCTGTCGCCGACGCTGTTTTTGTTACACGTCAAAGATCTCGTAGAATGTGCTCCAATTCGTTGCTGCGCTGAAGACAGCAACGTTCACGAGGGTTATATTTTTGTCAAGCCCCCTTACACTTATGATATCTTGATAGCTCGGGAAATTTTGAGACATAATTTGACCACCACCTCGAGAAGTTTCCTGCCTGGAGTAAAGCCTATCTGTTCAGTCTCACAAACCCGAGCGTGTCTATAGAGGTACAATTAGAGGCGCTACTGCATACTAATATCTCTTTGAAACTTGTTCCACTATTAGAATGCAATAAACGGTGCACGCAGACCGTAATCGGTAGCCTTAGTTAGAGCGTTGGTAGAGTTAGTTAGAGAGATTAGTTGGAGGTAAAAAATAAGTGAATACATCGATGAGCGTGTCTGATTTCGACAAAGAGGGAGAACTGTGATTGTCTGGTGCAATTTGATGGAAACACCCTCCCCAATAATGACTCCATTAAAATGATTGGTGTAAGTAAATCAGACTGGCTCATGTATCGGGGATCAATAGAAGCCAGTGCAAATCGGGGTTCCAAGAAACTAGGCGTCTTGTGTAGGGCTGGCAGATTCTTCAGAAGTAACCAGCTGCTAAACCTGTACAAATCTCAAGTACGCCCATTGATTTAAGTTAAGAGCCACCTCTGGGCTGGAGCCCCACAATACTTGATAAACCTACTTGATTCATCCTTGAGAATGTATGGGGATTGCTGATAAAAGAACTAACATTAAAAAATTAAATTATTGAAAAGCTACTTGGAAAACATATAACGAATGGTAAAACTTCACATAAACAGCAAAATAAGGATGCCTTAATATATTATGTCGACTGTATAGACTTTCGTGACCTTGAAAAAAATGTCACGCGTGTACACAAATTTGTAGATCTTTTATTCCAAAGCAATCAAAGAAGCTGCATTCATCAAATTAAAATTATTTTCTAAGCAATATTTAACGCAAGCGATTTTTAACTTACTCTTCATACATTTCTTTTGTACATAAGGGTTAAAATTGCATTCAAAAATTTCCTTGATTTGAGTATAGAGTACACCGATGTCCCATCCACAATCGACAGTAATTTACATAAATGACTTATGTCACATAGAATGTAAAGGCAAAACCATTACCTTTGCGAATGTAAAATTTCTTATAATTTATATAAATAATTGGGCACATAACATTAAATACGAAGATACACGAAACGTCTGAAATAAGAAAACCTTAACTTAAAAAATACATAACTTACATCACCGAAATGAGCAATTACCTAATCGTGCCTCATTGGAAAATGTCTACCACTTAACATATAAATCTATGTTTAAAAATTGATTACATTCGAACTAACATACTTTTTGAAAACAATCTCACTGCGATTCACAGTGTATGTAAATTGTAAAGCCTTATCTTGAATGTTTTGTATCAAAAGAAGTTGTATTTTTTTTTTGCAGGTAAAAAGATACCTGCTTAAAGTGAAAATAATAAAAATTCCGGGACAGCGAAGCGTGGCTATTTCATCGTGTTTTTTTATACATTTTTTCACGTTTAATTTTAAGTCTCGTAAAACGTACTGCACGGCGTTTTATTAAGGGTTGTTGTTTTATGGGGTCAGATAAACAAAGGACAAAAAATTAGGGTGATTTCCGGTCCTGAAGGGTCAATATTGGATTAAGGTACGCGTGGGTGCCGAATCTTGACAAGTTGGATGTTTTAAAGTGATTTTTAGTGACACGATTTTAACAGGTCTCATTGAATGTCATCACTTGAATTAATCTATAGCAATACTTTGAAAATAAATTTATTCGTTAATTTTAGTTAAAATAATTTGTGGGTATTTCAAAGAATTTTCGAATATCGTGAGCCCGGAGGGTGTTTAGTGGGGAAAGTAAATTAAGGCGATGCCATACGTAGTAACACAAAATCATGTGTTTTTGGTTTGAAAATTTGGTCGCCTAGAAATGTTTCAGATGCTTTAATTGTATACTGCGAGTAGAATACATCTTGGCCTTTAAAATAATCGAGTATTTTTTAGATAAGTCTTTTTATAAGCCCAGAAAAAAATAATGTATAAGGCCTATGAAAACTGCTTTAAAGTTCAAAATCTCCTACTTACGGACTCATTTTCGGTTATTATAAAATAAAAGGCACTGTTTGGCCATGTTTTTTTCTTGCATAAATCAAAACAGGCGGATGGTGTTAAGCGGGAATTTAAACCTTATCGCCATCTTCGTAAGGGTTATTATTGATAGCGGCTCAATTTAAAATACTACACGACGTAGTGCATCGCCTTATGGAGATTTGGAAAGATTCTGGCTATTTATAAGATCTGGTTGTTAAATACGGTAAATCTATTTCAAGTAACGTTTCGATTATAAATGGTTGTCTTTCATCAGGGGGTCTAGCAAAGTGAAATCAATAACTTTACAACATCGGATCGATAAGCAAAACTACCTTATATTTTATACCAATTTCCGAGCACGGTCGTGCTGTTGATACCCAGACTAATATTGATAATGCAAATTGCCATACGCCAGCAACACTAGCGCGTCTCAAACGTCTAACGTAAAAGTTAAACGTAATAATAAGTTCAGAATGTACAATTTCAATAATGATTTTAATATACATTGGTTGTCGGCAAGTATTTTTTGACAGTAAGAAAGGAGTTAATTAGATGAGATCTTTAATTATGACAATATTTATTTCTCCATGTTGGAACGGAATCAATTGATCGCGTCTTAGAAAAATTAATTAAGCCCATAGATCGTTTATACGATTTTTTTCAAATCTAAGAGCTTACTTCCATACTTTAGTTCTCCTCCATTCATAAGCCAGTTATTTATTTATTTCACGCCCTAGTGGGCTTTTCTTTTAAAAAAATACAAGCATTTTGTATCAGAGTAAACACTTAAAAATTAATACAATAAAGAAGAATGTAAACAAAATGGCAAAAATGAATCCTCACGCATATAATTGAATTTAAAAGATTCAACAAAACAAAATATTAGAAGCGGAGAAGTTATATGGGTACATAGGTCTATCTGTGTCTAGAAGAATAAAAGTGATAGAATATACAACATTAATACTTTTATTTATTGTTATTAAGTTTAATTTGTAGAACTCCATTTTATTTTTTATTTTTTATATATTCAATAATATTGTTATTGGGTTTATAAAAACAGTTTATTTTTAAACAAGTTCTGCTGCGTAATTATATTACGCGTGACAGCTGTTTCGCCCTCTGAATTACGCGTGACAGTTTGATAATGCCTTCAGAGGGCGAAACAGCTGTCACGCGTAATAATACTTACACAGCAGAACTTGTTTAAAAATAAACTGTTTTTTATAAACCCAATAACAATATTATTGAATATATAAAAATAAAATAAAAATTTAAAAAAATTAAAAAAAAACATTAGTACTGATTAGTTTTCAAATTAAATATATTACCCAGATCAGAATATTTGTTTCTGAGATTGTGAAGTCTCGGAATCGGAGAATTTTGGTAAGCTAGTGTCCTGGTGTTATTGAAGTAAAAAGGTAAGAAATGTCCGCATGATTTTTTGGGAACATGGATATTGATACATTGAAGTAATTCGGGATAGTCAATTTTAAAATGTACTCTTTGTAACAGTATTAAATCTGTGCTTATTTTTCTTTCTGAAAGTTTCAATAGAGACATTGTATCCAAGAGGTAATTGTAATTTATGTTTTGTATAGGAATATGCAATTTATAATTTATAAACATTATAAACTTCCGTTGAATCTTTTCAATGTTATCTGAATGAATATTGAAAAATGGAGACCATAACGTAGAGTTACACTCAAGTTGGCATCTGACAAGGGTTTTATATAACATGATAAATGTTCCTAAATTATTGAAATCTTTTGCAGCTCTCAAAACAAAGCCAAGAATCTTTAGGGCCTTGTTGATAATATTATTAATATGACATACAAAGATGAGTTTACTGTCGAACATAATGCCTAGATCAATAATTAAATTTTTATCATTTAAGAATATTGAAAAAAAACAGGATTACTTATTTTGGAAAAATGAATGAAGTGGGATTTATTTATGTTTAGTGAAAAATAAAATTATTAATAAAAATAAATAATTTTATTTATTAAATATAAAAAATAAAATAAAATTTATTTATTTATATTTAACGAACGACATTATCCAAAATGTTGCTCACATTGACAGCTTATCGGACACCTTGGAAACATATTAATAATCATATTCTGACTGTGCTCGCAAATATCGCTAACTGACCATAAACGATGGATTTCGTAAAAATCGTTTTGACATGGGCTTAATCTATTGTCCGTGCTTTATAGCTCCTGAAAACGGTTTTAGAACTTTTAAATGATTTTTTTGCATTCATGCCAAGCAATTTTCAGAAATTTAGCTTCGAAGACGATTGCTAATCTTGTTTTATTATTTCAAGTTTTGTCGAAGATACCAACGATTGCAATGCTCATCGTATTATTACTTTACCACGACATATTTTAAATGATAACTTTATTTACAAGTTTTTCACCACCTTCCTCTTTCAAATCTCCGTCCCATCCCACTACCTTCAGCCTGACAATATACCCCAATTATTGGGTATTCCATAGTCTCACTGTCTTCAGACTTCTGTCGGAAGCGGTTAGGACTCTTGTGCAGTGTTCACATAAAAAATGCAGTTTCGCTGAATTGCAGTTGAAACGAATATAATATCCATGTATTATAAATATACAAACCTTCCAAAAAAATACTCTAAATGATAGTGAAAACCCTATCAAACTCCGCTGCATAGTTTAGAAGAACTAAGCGCACAAACAGACAGACGCGGACAGCGACTTTGTTTTAAACTACAGATAATACAGGGTTTTCCAATAAAAGGTGTTATTTTGATATTCAATCGTAAAAGATCAATGATTTCGTTGCTTGTGTGGCACGTAGCGCCGTCTTGTTGAAATTAAACGTTGTCCAGATCAATATCATCCAATTTCGGCTATAAAAAATCATCAATCATCTCTCGATAGCGCAATTCATTCACCGTAACTGTTGCTCCAGCCTCATTTTCTAAAAAGTAAGGTCCAATGACTCCGCCGGACCATAAACAGCACCAAACAGTCACACGTTGAGGATAGAGAGGCTTTTCAACAATAACTCCTGGGTTTTCCGAGCCCCAGATGCGACAATTTTGCTTGTTGACGAAGCCACCGAGGTGGAAATTGGCCTCATCACTCAAGATGATTTGCATTTGATTCACTCAAGTGAATTTTAATAATTTCAATGCGTTGTTGAAGCGTGTATCGTTCCATTTTTATTAATGGCGTAGTTTCTACTTGTCAAATGTCAAAAAATGACAGCTTCAAAAGTAACATCTACCGAAATAGCTGGCTATTCAAAATAACACCTCTTATTGGAAAACCCTGTATATAGATATAAAAGTTGAGCTTTAAATGCAGCGAAATTTTATTGAGAATAATCCAAATACGTTGAAAATATACAAATATATTGAAAATTTTATCTGAAAATAATACTAAAATGTTTTCTATGAAGAGTTACCCCAGCTTCCCGTAATTCACCGAGTTATTGGCGCGATACAATCAGTAGAATTGAAATTTATTTATAGCATTTTTATCTGAAATAAGGATTCATCCATATTTTATTTCAAGCGCGTCTGATTTTTTATGTTTTTTAAGGGATTTATTGAAGGCTTTTATTTGAAAATTTATTGTAAACAAATGACTCTTTTGTGATTTTTCATATGGATTTCATACGGACAGACAGATTTTTTATTACAGACCATTTAATTTACAGAGCTTAGCGTAGTCCTGTTATAACCCGAATGCTTTGCATTTTATCTGTCTGTAATTGTTTTTGTGTGCTCCATGTCCAGTCATGTTGGATAGTATTTTGTTACTCCGCAAGGGTTCGCACGAGCGTTACCAGAATAACAGTTGAAATTACGATTGGTTATTAACAATTAATTATATTAACTGCTTTTTGTATTTTCTTAGTCCTGAAGTTATTTAATTTCATGTAATTAGGTGTGTCGCGTCGCCTATATAGCATTCACTGCATTCAGCCAAACTTTAATTCTTGACTTGTATTCGTTAAACTTTTCTATTCGTTTTATATTCAGGGAAAGGATGTTGTGAAGTTTTATTGCAAAATATATGTTGTTTCATTGTCTGAATGTGGTTTTATAACTTGGAATGTTTTTATGTCATTTTGATTCGATCTAGTGTGATGGAAACGCGGTCTAGGAGAGGGTTCCGTATTTTTGTATAACTTCAAAAAATATTTGATTATTTATAGAACTTTTTTGCATGTTATGGGTTAACTATTTCAGCTCACAATTATCAGTTAACAGTTATCAGTTATTGTTACGTTAATTACATCCTAGAGAGCTCCGATCCTTTGAAAAATAATAGAAACAAATACTATGTCGGTTGGTAAAATGTGTAATCCATAAAGTACAACGTACTACGTAAAGTTTAATTTATTTATTTGTTTCTTACAAAATAAATAAATAAAGTAAATTAGAACCATTTATACAGGGTATATCGGCACGTACCCGACACACTTTAACCAGCTATTCCTTAGCACATTTGGAGTAAAAAATGTTATGGGTACTTTGCTGTCCGGTAACATTTTTTTTAAATAAAAAATTTATCATAGTTTGAAAACCCATCTGGCAATATTTTATTCGAGTTTCGTTGAAAAATATACGTACGTACCTACATTGGCGCGCTTTTACAATCACAACGAAATGGCATGGCACCATTCGTCTCATTTTTAACTATTATTATTTAGTGTGTATGAAAGAGCGAAGACGCTTTTTGACACACTTGCTAATAACAGCTGTTGAACACGAGAAACAATGCCAATGACAGTGACGGAGTGTGGATTTTTTTATATTTTTTTGTTTTTAATTGAAAAAAACTGTTACCGGACAGCAAAGTGCCCATAACATTTTTTACTCCAAATGTGCTAAGGAAAAGCTGGTTAAAGTTTGTCGGGTACGTGCCGATACACCCTGTATATGTAAAATATTGAGAGGTTTTGTAGGAATACTGTGTTGGCTACGCGGAATAAATCCTTGGTCAAATTTAGACAAATAATGAGAGAAAGAATAATAACCACAAAATAATATGACATAGTGTAAAACAAAATATTAGTTTGCGAACATAAATAGTACAACTATGTTTGATGAATAACTATGGTACAAGTCGGGTGCAAATCGAATATATTACAAATGTTAATTTCTACGACATTTACTTTATTGGTTGATTAGTACCTACCTAGTACTTAAATAATTACAAACATTAAGTCAAATTAATACCAAAGTCTAGGAATTTATTGTCATCACTACAATATCCGAATATTAACTTAACCGCACTGAAATTTCTCAATTAAAACTAGGCTGAGGCGAACCGCGCTACCAAATTGATTGTATTTTAGACCTTAACCGGCAGTTTCGAGTTACTTTTGAAAACCAGTGATGAAAACATTAAAGACGATGTGCTACGTTACTTCTTGCGAAACTACAAAATGGGACAAAGTTAATGCCATAATGTGAATGCGCCATAATTTTTGCAAATGACGTCAAATTTCATTGTGCTCAGACATTTATGTTGTAGACAGATAGAGAATTAGTTGACAACAAGCAATGGAGCCATACACACCTGAAGAACGCGGAATTTTTGTTACTGCTTATTTGAACAATTTCCGGTATGTTGTTTGTCAGTCGTTTACCTCGTCGTCTTGCACCAAGTGCGCGAACAATTATTCGTTTGGCTGAGCTTCTTGTGCAAGTCTTCAAATAAACTTGAAAACAGAGCCCAATTTTTTAAATTTCTAACAAAATGGCAGCCAATTCACGTTGTGATATTACTTTTGCCCCACCTGCGTTAAAACGGCAGACCGTAATTTGGTTGAATAAGCAGTAATACTAACTTCCCGTAGATTCAGAAATACATAATTGCTTTTCTTCAATATACTCTCCACAAATTGTGGACCCATTTTCATAATGGTCAGACTTGTTAACTCAAGTCAAGGCCTTGAATTTTTTGGTGTACATAAGTCTTAATGTTTGTTATCAGTCATTACGCAAGAAATCCAAATATTTTGAATTAATGTAGCAGAAGTTGCGAACTCCAACAAATCCTTGTTCCTGTCTTGATTTGATTGATCGATCTTTATTATTTTTTGTGCAGTGTTTTGTCATAGCTGTAATTTTTATTTTTATCTTATACCGTTTCATTTCTCCTTGTATTAACTTCGTTTAACATGTATTGTGTTGTGTAATGTGTCAGTTAAATTAGTTATTGCATTTTACAAGCGATGCGCGCGCACACTAGAATTCGAATGGTTCCGAAGTGATTCCGAACCTAGCCGATCGTAACTAGGCGGCTAAAGTCGCGACCCGCTGCTAAAGAGTAGCTTAGTCTCATTAAATGTTGTAATTAGTAATATTCCGTTAATAAATAAATAGATAAATCATATTTGTATTTGATCACTGTAAAATAGGTACTAGTACAATACTTTTGGGTTTACAAAAAAAGTTAACTAATCTTAATCCAATCTCGAGATTTGGTTTACTAAAGCATCCAATACAGTTACACTATCCCAAGTTAAGCGACACTCTGTATCCAGTTGGCTTATTGGTAAATTGCAGAGTAACTCTTCCTTTGGCTGTCACTGTACAAGATTAATGCGCCGGAGAATAAATCGGCGAACTGAAAGACTATTGCGGGCCTTCCGCTCGCTAACCGCCCGATATACTCCATTTATACTGTACAGTGTGGGACACAATACTGGTGACGCGTGGGTTATTTGTGTCTACTGAATAGTGATAATGCCTAGAAGTTTGAACTACAATGATTTGAAATAAAAATAAAATCACATGAAATAGTTAATGGAAAGATACATACACATTGCTTATCCAGACAAATTGCGTTGTTTAAACTTGATATAATAGTTATTTCTTATCGAATTTCAGAATGTTTCAAAGGTATTTTTTATGTTCTATATTTTTCGTCATTTTGAAGATTTCGTAAAAAAATCACTACCACGGTATTATAGATTTTTTTTTAAATATTTCATTTTTATAATATTAAAGCGTATTTCAATTTAAAAAATCTAAAAGGTAATGTTTTCTAATTCCAAACATAAAATAACCATCATATCACAAACATTTTTAATAACAACGTCAAAAATTTGAGAGAATTAAAAATTTTAAATAACAATCCTTTTATTTAAAGAATTTGCAAGAAAACTGTCACTTCACATTTATCTTGTTCGAAAGAACTGGCAATATTGTATTTTGGCAGACTGGCGCATTTTCCCATACAAAAATATTTTTCATAGATGAATCAAATTTTTACCCAAAAACTACCTTAAAACGCTGGAAATTCGAAAACAGTTTTTGCTCTTTCTAACTTGTGCTCTCATGTAAAATCACCTCCCGAATTGAGCCCACTTTTCGCCCAGTCACCCTGTACACACATTTGCAAATATACAAATGTGTAAAAAAAATCCAATGTTCCGTAACAATGGAAGAATTGTGGATAAATCGAGGAATGTGTATAAGACCATTATATAATGGTGTAGTTTATGTTTTTTATTTTTTTTTTTAATTTTATGTTTTTTATATAATTTTAAACAGAGATTTCCATGATAATTAAACACCATTGGAATTCGATTAAAAGCGATGAAAAAACTAACCTATAAATCTAACCTAGTTTTTGTCACTTCTTTTCAATCACTTTTCATAACTTTATATCACTTGGTTTATTTATTAGTCATTATGGTTGTCATTTTGATGAGTTATCCGGTCACCAATTTTACCAATGTTCCTTTTAAAAATTCATAACTTATAAAATTTAAAAACTCTTTAAATATAATACTTTTCCATCAAAATAAAATATTAGTAGTAGACCTAATATATAATTATTGATAATAAAAAAATAATACAAAGCATTATTGGTTTATTTATTATTTCAACCTCTTGCGAAGCTAAACTCTAAATACTAACGACATCTATCGACAATTCTGCGAAGCAATAAATATAGCCGAGACCCAAACAACTCACCTATGAGACATTATTTTTCAGATTTGAAAATTGAATCCAAGTTTCTACAAGTGCGTAATGTGATTTATTGAAGGATCCTTATAGAATATAATAGATCTATATTTTATGAGGCTATCGGGCCCAATTGGCGAATAAATTCCAGACCCTTTTTCCCAATGCCACTTCACTTTCCAATATCGAGTGAAACTCTTTTTTTAATGGGACAATGGGCAGATTTATGCTACGGTAGGTCTTGTAATTTTTTTGGAAATCGCTTTAGAGAAAATAGAGATTTTTTATCAATAGCCTGAATCCATGCATCAAACCTACCACTAGACTTCCCTTCTTGTCACCACGTGGATATATAGAAATAATAATAATGTAATGTGAGGTCTGAAAGAAGAAAATTTAATCACAACGCGACTAATTTAATCCACTGCTGCTTGAATCCTCGATAGTTGATCCCCGACAGTTGATCTACCGGCATTTGATCCACCAAACAGTCGAATCCCGTATATATGATCCCTCTGTCAAAGAGATCAAAGTTTTATATAAATTGGCGCTTAACTTAACCTAAGTATTTAAATGTAATATATTAATAATATCCACGGATGCTGGTATGTATGTATGAATATAAATACTTAAAGAAACTTTGGGGGATCAAATGTCCGGGGGGATCAACTATCCGGGAGGATCAACTGTCCGGGAGGATCAACTGTCCGGCGATCTTCGGTCTAGTCTGTTAGCTTGTGCTGCAGGTTTTCAATTTTTCTGAGAAATTCGTTTTTTTTCGTAATTCACTTCTTCCGCACAAGTAGTAGGTGTGTTCAACTGAAGAGAATGTAGTTACAAGAAGGATATAATAACATACCTCAATAATAATAATAATTTAGGTTAGCATAATACTATTCTTCTGCTTGATTTCTATATAATTTGAATAGCACATTTTTCTTCATGATTACCTTTCCACTAAATTATTATGGAAAGCACGTTTGTAAAAGCCTTTATGGGAATATAATATAAATAAATAATTACAATGATATCCCGTTAAAGTAATAGAAGTCAGTTTTTCAACTGGTTCTTAATAGCAACACACTTATATTTTTTTTTAATTTGGGATTATACTTACTGACATTTCAACAAGTGATTCCTGACTGATGTATGTTACTTTTCTGTTGTTTATATATTTATGATTCTGTTGTGAATTAAAGTTGTTTTATGTATCTTCCTATGGTTACCAATAAATGACATCCGTGACTACAAGAAAAAATGTTTTTCTGTGTTATTATTAGGAGTGAGTTTTTGTTGTTGTTGCATATAATTCTGTATTGAAGTTAATTGCTGTTTTATCCAGCCGTATATTATCTTAATATGTGAAAATCACGTATTATTGTGTGCGTACACGCGAATCTCCGAAACAAGCCAAACGATTTCAATGAAATTTAGTCAATGGGTATGTTTAGTTCCAGTTTGTGACAGTATATTTTTTATTTATTTGTAGAGCGGAGACTGATTAAATTCGATGTTATGCAGTTTTTTAACCGTAACATTTTGGTATACAATAATGAATGGTGGAAGAAGTCGGAGGCGCCTGAGAAAGACATTAGCAATAGCAAAGCATTGCGGGTGATCCACTATTTTTTACAAAATGATATCTTCTATTAATATAGCACCTTCCATAAGCATACACCAGAATAAGCTCCATAAAATAAATGTCTTTCTAACTTTACACGGCGAATGTTTATTTAAATATTATTTTATTATGTTGTCCTTTCGGTTTCAAAGAGGAATTTTTTATTGCTTTTATTTTGGCTATAAATATTTGTTACAAATATCCATCAATAACAATTGCAAAAAGATGCGAAAGGCTAAATAATTATTTGATTTACGTTCCTCTCTTTGTTTATACCACTAACACAAGTCGTATATCTATAGCAACACCACCGACTGTAGATGCAAATAATAGTATGACAGGTGTTTTCTGTGAATCAAAACAATTTTATTTATTTTGAAGTTGTATGTGGACAACAGCAAATAATATTTAAATGAAAAGAAAATGTTTCAATTAATAATTATTTTTATTTATAAAAAGTACAAAAACAAGCAACAAATACAAATTACATAACAACAATTTATAACAAAATAATAATCGAGTAACAAATAATGTTTTGACTAAAAGTTTCTTAACAAAAGACAAAACAAATCACAGTAGAAACAACAAAGTAAAACCTCTCCCAACTCATCGAAAGATAAAAATACAATTTGATATTCGTATATAGAAGAATGAATAAAGAAATATGACAAGAATTGACTTATATTCATAAGCTTTCAATTCAATAAAGAGCACATTTTATAAAGGGCTTACACTCTTCAGTATTGGCAGAAGAGATTGTAAAAAGATTTAAATTTATGGCAGTCATTTTTGCCTTTCTTTACGAGAATTGATTTGTTTGAAAGTAAGCTAAATTTATTGCCAAATTTAATTTGGGTATGGCGCGAGAAAGTGATCCGTATAATGCAGTTTTTGAAAGTGAAATTATTTGATATAATTACACAGTTACAAGCAAACTGAAATTATTGTAGATTTGGCACACTTAATTATTATGCACATCTGTTCAGTGTGATTTAATTCGCGATAACAAAATTTTTCATATCATTAAGAATGTAAATTGTAATTTTTGCGAGAATGCCAAAAGATCAGAAAAGAAGATATTCAAAACAAATTAATATAGAAAGTATGAAGCGATAAAAGTTGACGGACAATCAGTTGTTGATATTTTACTATTACAGAAGTTAATTAAATAGCTATCATCAAAGTACCGAGATTGTAGAAGGGCTTTGCTTTCGTAATGAAAGGTTGCATTGAAGTGTATTCCTCACTAATGATATTGTGAAAGTTCGTAATTAAATTCGAGTACATTATGAAATACGACTCCCTTTTTGCAACTCGATAGTAATATACTTTTTATGGAAGCCGCTGTTAGTGAATGTCCGCTGCGTATGTTCAACGAGAGAAAGGATATCGAATTATATAAGTTCTCCCATGAAAGTGAATGTCAAAAGAAAGAAACTGGACGCTGTTATAAGTTAACACCCATGGCAACGCCTTTCACACTCAGTTCCACCCGTGGCCCCCGCTTCCACCGCCTCCATGGCCCTTGGATGTGTGTACGATGGTCTTGTAAACTGGAACCTTGACGGGGTAGGGATGGGGTACATGAACGGTTATGTGCTTCTCAACTTTGTAGGGTACGTGCTTGGTCACTGGGTAGGGAACCTTCTTGATGACGGGGTATGGGATCACCTTCTCGACGGGGATAGAGATCTCCTTGATGACGGGGACAGCGTAAGGCTTGCTGACGGGAATCTGGATGGGGTAGGGCTGGGGGAATGGAACCAGAATTGGATGAGGGATGTTGATGTGTACTGGCTTGTAGATTGGTACCTGGACTTGCTTGTATACTGGAATGGCGACGGGGTTTGAGATTTCTACGTGTTGGCTGACGGGGATAGCTTCCTGGTGGCTTACTCCTCCCTCGATTCCTTGTCCACCATATCCTCCGCCGTATCCTCCATCAGATCCTCCGAATCCACCATCGAATCCTGAGCTGCCTTGATCGTATCCTCCATGTCCTCCCTGGTCATATCCTCCGAAGCTTCCCTGGTCGTATCCTGAGCCCCCTCCCTGGCTGTAAGCTCCGAGATCGAATCCTCCGCCACCACCTCCGTGTCCGAAGCTAGCACCTCCCTGAGAGTATCCTCCTTGGCTGCCTTGGTCGTATCCACCATGTCCGAGGTCATATCCTCCGCCACCGCCGCCTCCGTGTCCGAGGCTAGAGATTTCCTGGCTGAATCCTTGGGATTCTAACCCCTGTCCATGTCCGCCAGAATATCCTTCAAAACCGCCTCCACCTCCACCATGTTGGGCCTGTTCATATCCAGTACTTCCGGCATATCCTTGATCTTGTCCTTGGTGAGCTGCAGCGGTGTAGTCTGGCTGGGAGTATCCTGCGGAATGTCCTGCTCCAGATGCGGAAGCGTCTCCAAACCCATGGCTGGAATCATCTCCCTTAGCGTATGCTTGATGAGACTGCTGATAAGCAGCGTTGTAAGAATCCTGTTGTTGTTGTGGGGCCTCTCCCTTGGACAGAGCCAAAACGGTGGCCAAAAGACCAAAAGTCTGCAACAAACACAAAACAAACAGAATGTGATAAAAGAATACAATAGCGATTTAATCACGGCGCCCAAACCGGAACAAGAAAAAACAGGTAATAATAGCCTATCCGTAAAATTGAGTGATATTGAAATATCTGTAAGAATAATGAAAGAAGTATTTCTATCGTAATGACAATGAAGAATGTCGTTTAGACAGAGGAAGCATGCGGAACGACCGGATGAAGAATGAATGGTGAGAATATTACTCGAAGAATGAAGAACCGGAAGTGTTGCATTTTGTATGAGGACTTTAAGAGCGGGAGAAAGACAAATTATTGAGATGATTAGATGTTTTGCTCTCATTCGAAAGATAATAAACCAATTTGCTTTACAAGATAAAAAAATTAGTAGATGCAAAATTGACTATGTAACATTAATTTAACTGTTTTATACATGTTTTCTACAAACCAGCATTTAAAATTATTCACTTTATTTTAAGAGAACATTTAAAAAAACTTGTAATAATAAGACAATTGTATGGCAAAAATATGAAACACGAGATATGAATATTTTATATATTATAATAAACATGAGAAACATTGAACAGTTGTTAATTAAGATTTACATTTTTCTAATGCGCTTTTTTATGTAACTGTAAAACAAATACTTTTGATGATATTGGTTGATTTTTCTGAAAATACTGTTTTGATATTCTTCAGTATTTAAAAGTAAATTAAATCACATTTAATTTACTCGAATGCAGTGAACTGGTTACCGTTTTTAAAGTGCCCACAATAAATCAAAATCAATTCAAAAGAAAGTTTTACAGCATTATAAAGTGTCAGTTTACAATTTCGAATGTTATGTTTTTAAAAGAAAACATTCGGAAAGAGTTCTGATTTTTTTTATTTCAATTAATTAATAATTTAATGAAGTTGGATGGTTTGAAATTTTTTAATTTAAAGAAGTGCATTTAGCACATTTCACTTGAACTGCACAGTAAAAAAATATATTTTTTAAATTAATAATTTGTACGTACGATTAGTTTCATGTTGTCAAAACTTGTGTTCGTTTAACTAGTATTTCAGTGGCCTGCTACAGACTGTGTTTGATACCAAGAGAAGTGTAGAAGTGACTGCCTTGGAGTGACCGGAGTGATTGTTGTTGGTGCAATGGTCACCGCCGCTTTTATAGCTCCGCGGACTTTTACCTGAGAGGAGAAATAATAGTCAAACAGAACAGATGACTGGAGAAAGGACACAAGTCTGATATAACGCACGATAGCCGCATCTTACGGCATCTTAATAAGGTTCGAAAAATGTAACAGTGCTTGAAAAAAGTATAGTGCAAGACCCTTCAAAACGTCGCACGTCGTAAACAAAATCACAGTTGGACTCTGATAGTTTTGTTTCATACTAAACCCTAAACATTAGCTCTATGGTGGAGACTAAGTGGTAAGATAATTTGACCAAAAAGAGGCAGAAAACACACCATGCTATAAGTCAAACCAATTATTATCATCAAACCATTTTAATTCTAAACATCATAAATGTAATTCCATTAGAAAAACATACGATTAAATAAGCTTAACTTAGGAAACCTAGGTAATACTTACATACCACATAGCAAATTAATAATACTTACATATTCGGTCAGTTAATATGTTACTTATTCGAGAGATATTATGGTTTAAAATTGTATGTCAAAACCTATTGTCGGATTCCATATTTAAAAAAAAGTAGTTCACGCACACAAAACAAGATTTAGTCAAAATGAAGGTAGGTCCATTCCAAAAATTAATAATAAATTCTGCAAATTAACATTCACTTATCTTGTGCTGTGTATATTTAATAAGATTCCAATAGATTTAAAAAGAGATTCAGCCTGCTCAACTTAACTGGAAAAAATATTATGAAAATGGTTGGTAGATCAATTTTTTTTATACTGATATTGTTTATAAATACATTATTAACCATTGAGTGTATGCATGTAATTGTATAAATATGACTGTGCATAAGTATGTCAGTGTATGTGTGCCAATGAGTATGTTGACTGTGTTATACCTTTCTGTCTATATATGTTATGCCTTTGTATTGTAGTCACTTGAAATGTTATTCTTCTATATCAATTTTCTGTATTGTGGTTTCTCGTTATATGTGTGCTTTAGAATTATAATTAATATTGTGAAATTGACCTGCTGACAACTAATTTGGCAGTTTAGCGGGTGCTTATAATATGCATATCAGAGGGGTTAAACACCGTTCATGCCATTGGGTAAAAGGTTAAGGAATCGATAATGCGTTATTGTGATTACCATTCACTAACTAACTATAGGTTCGTTGAATCTATTTACTAACTAACAATTGGTTCGTTGAATCTATTCACTAACTAAATATAGGTTTATTAAATCTATTCACTAACTAACAATTGGTTCGTTGAATCTATTCAAGAAAATGGTAAAAAAAATCCATACTGGCTGAGAGTGGTAATTTTTTTTTTTTTTTTTTAATTATTTAATAAATGTTTACATGTTACATTTTTTGACATTTTTTTTAACTACCATACTAGGCAAATGCCCGTGTTAATTTTGGATTGCCCATGTTGTTGCTTCTGTCATGAATCACCATAAGAGTCCCATATTCAAAGTGATCCATCTGTGTATGTGTTATGTGATGTACTTATTTGATTGAATATAATTGTAAAGCTGATCATCTCGACACAGGAATTTCCTAGTGAGATGAGCAACGGAGGAAATAAAAAAATAATCATCTTATCTACATTTCATATTTTTAAAACTATTTTTGAACAACTATTATGTCTTGTATTTTTATAAACTTACGCTTACTTGATAGTGGATGGACTAGAAATTAAGCGAGAAGTATGATATACTATGTACATTAGGGTGTCCCAGGACATAAGGAAGAATTTTTTTTTCATGAATTTAAATATGCATACCCTCTTATTTTATTTCATTTGATCCCAATAACTCATATAATAAATATTATGTTGATTAAATACCGACAACCCGTGCCGACTTGATGCTAAACATATGGTACAAAAATTTGTACAGAGTTAATATGGAAGGATTTTAAACTTTCATTTTCGTCGGAAAAATGAAATTAAAAAATGTATAAATGTTCAATTATGTAGTATTTTATATTTAAAAATGGTTTATTCATTTAATTTTCTCTTCAAAGTTTGTTTTTTACAGTCGGAATAAATCTTCCGGTGTTCCTGAACGCATCGTAACAAAAATTGTTTTTGTTCCTCTTCGACCGTGATTAAGCCATGAAAATCTTGCATTAACTTAACAGCTCTTTCAGCTGTATCATTCACTACCCTCAGCGACAACACTTTCTTTCTTGCTTCTTGATACGAAGCATTATTTGACCACATCGTAGGGCATTCGTTAAGAAAACTGGCATCTATTTTCAGACGATCAAACAAAGACTTGCTTTTGAATGAAATGAAGTCGTAAATATTTTTTCCGAAACAAAATTGAATCAATTATGATATGAGGAAAAACCTGAATACAAAACATAAACGTAACTGCTTTTTAAACTTACCATACAATTTACAATCAATATCTTCCTTCTATGGGATTTAACGTTTGTCATGGGTTGATAAATTATTTTTTTTGATATTTTCGAGTATTTTTATTTCAGTTGTTTGATCCACAGCGTCGTCAAACAGCAATAAAATAGATACTTCATCGGTCAAATACCATAAATGCTTACTGAACTTCTGTAAAGCTGCCATTGAGATTTTTTCATCAATTTTTTCGTAAGCTTTCATGGATTTCAAAAAGCACAAGTCTTGGTAAGGTGCTTTAACTGCTATAATAGATTGTAGCCATGGCTTGACACATATCTCCGCCTAAAAATATCACACAGAGTTCTAACAACTCTCGATAGTCATCTTCAAGTATTTTTGCTGTCAGTGCAGTACCTACGGTCAAGCAAATCATCGATTTCGGAAGCGTTTAGGTGCAATGTGAGATTTTTTCCGTAGCACTGAATTTTATAGGGATCAACATTTTTCCAGTTATCTCGAAACTTTTTGAAAAGTGGGATGTCAGGGCTTGTAGTCACTTGACTGATTTTTACTTCAAACACAGCTTTTAATACCAACTCATACACATAATGGCGGCAAGCAAAAATAAACCTTTCTCTATTAAGTTTCTTTGCAAGAAGCACACTAGCACCATTGAAGCGACCTGTATTTGAAGTTGTAGTATCACAACACAGAATTTGCACTTTATCTTCCAGATTCCAGTCTACTGTTTTCGTGTTGTTTGAGTTTTCTGTAGGGGTTTGGAAAATCTTATAAATTTGTGTCTTCATTAGAATCAGAAGATGAGTCGTTTTGTAACGGTTTGTAAGACGATGTTGAATGAGTTGGCGCAGATACAAATTTAGTACGATGCTTTTCTTCCTGAAAGGCGCGCTGTCTCATCTGTCAGTTTTTTGTCAACCCCCCCTAAGTAGCCAGGACGACCTGGCTCTTTTTGCCGCTTCAAGAATATTGAATCCTAATTTATTTTTATAAGAGCATCGGCGTGTGCAATGTCAATTAAATTATAATTATTTTTAGTTTTTAACAAACTCTTGACGACGTTTGTCAAATATGACTTGAGTTTTCTGTCGATTTTTTTTCAAGTCCCTACAAACTTGATATAGTTTACAAGTTTTTTCACAAAAGTAGGTAAACATTTGGTTGGTATACGCGCCTTTTTCCAATAGATAACACACTCGCGAATAGTGAGATTAGCACTTTGATTGACAGTTAAATTCACTTCCCGGATATTGTAGAGCAAAACTTCAAGAACTTGTCAATTTGATAGCAGTTTAGAACCCGATATTTGGTGTTTTACGACTCCGACTTAAAAATGTATTGTTTTTAGAAGTGCGTAAATCTAACGACATCTTGCCTGAATGAGTTGTATTCGTTTACTAACAAAAAAGTAAATTACTACAAGCTCAACAACACGTTTGCTCGCGGGTGTCTTAATTTACAAGTACTAAAAAGTTTCGATGCAAGTCGGCACGGGTTGCAGTGGTCCCAAGTAAACAAACAAAAAATATTATAAGTGTTTTGTCATTATTCAAACAAATTTAGAGGGTATGCGTTGAAAAATAACAACTTTAATTTTTTTGGGACACTCTAATGTACATATTTGAGAATGATAGTAAATGTTAGAAAAGAAATATCACATAAATAACAGAAAAAAAAATTAAAATCAAAACACTGTTTACACTAGGACTGAGTCCTTACTAACGGTGTGCTTAAAATTTTACACAACGTAAACAACAATTAATTTAGAGTCATAGTTGTTTATCGGTCGTGTAAATTTTAAAACATATTTAGTTGTATGGGGGCAGTGTTTTGATTTTGGAAATGCGTTTTACAGCGTTTTTACTTGGTAAAATCTGTCCGGCGAGAGTTGTACAGTGTTTGGACTCATATAAATATCAGCTTACAGACCCAAAGGAGACCCTTATTCATTTTTAAAGGGTGGGTACCATAGACATATGAATATTAGTAGACCTGCCCTAAGTGATTAAAAGCGTATTATCCCCACTCCCCATACCGGTTCCATTGGAGCCGGCTGTGCTCGCGTATGGCCTCAAGTGAAATTTGAAAACGTGACGTCATCATTCTTGTGCGAACTATGGTCGAGGCATCTTCGGTTCATTTTACGAAATAACACGGCAAAATGTTGATTTGTACTGTGAAAACTTGTAAAAATAGATGTGAAAAAGAGAATAAACCCAATTGTCGTATTACATTCCATATATAAGCATTATTTTACTTTATTTTAAGCATACACATCGTATAATATGGATCAGTTGTAGAAACATGTCTGGACGCGAAACACAAAGCTGGTTGGTTGCTGGGAAGTAAATTATGAACATTTATAAAAGTGTCTTAACTAAATACTTAAACGAAATATTCGACTCTGAAAATGGAACCGAATTTTTTTGCCGAATTTGGACTTCGCAAATTTGTTCATAACGTGGCGAGTAATTTGCGCTCCCATGTAAAAATGTCTATTCATTCAAAAGCAGATTTTACTTTTAAGAAGTAAATGGTGATATTATAATGCGAGATGCCTATTTACTGTCAGATTGATTTATTGACGAATCACAGTCAGCTTAACCCCCTTCGTTCTTCAACAGTTGATTTTACCCCTCGCCATTATCTTCTCGTCTATTAATTCCTATGTCTGTGGTGGGTACTCATTTTGGAAAACATGACTTATACAGTGATTTAACCTGCGACAGCCGTTATACTCGTAGAGCTATCTAAACTTTATTTTGTAGTAATAAGTAGGCGTAAGCAAGATAGTACACCGAAACAGCTGTCACAATAATAAAAAGCTAAAATTCTTTCAAAAATCAATAATAATATTATAAAATTTTATTTTTTTCTGTTAATTTTTTTAAAAATATATAATACAGGGTGATTTCACTGTTTTATTTACTATCGAAAAAAATACCATAGTAAAGATATTTTTATATTTAAGTTTTATAATTTTCTACAGCCGTTTTACCAGACATTGACGTTTTCTATGTCATAATTACGCATTGGTGAGGGAATGTGCGATTTCAAATCTTTTATGAAATCAATAATACAAAAAAATATTAAAGTGACATACTTTTAGTACGATAATCAATTATGATTATCGTTCTGATTACAGAAATATAAACTTTAAATCTTCCACACAACAGTACACAGTTTGAACAGTATTTATAGATTGTAAAAAATACCCCATTACCTTCTTAAGATATTAAGCGTTGTACTCCGAAATTAAAATGGCCAACCTAAAATAAAATAACTTTTTTTCTTTAATTTTTTTTCCTGTCAGTCGAAACCTTTTCAAGTAAAAATAATTTTAAACAGTCAAAATATTTATTTGATCTAAATCCACCCACACAAACAAAATACTGAGACAGTAGAAATATAACATTTTATCCTTTGTTGTCTGGTGAATATGAGGTTTTTGTACTTTTCGTGTTCATAAAAAAAATTCTTTCGAATAATAAAAATATTATTACAATAACTGGAATTATAAAACCAATGGAAATTCCCAATACTTTCCGTTTCGTAAATATATATTTTTTTACATTAGCTACTCAGAAGAGGCAAAAGAAATTCCCTCAGGGCCTGTGTCATCTTTAGGGATGCTGTGTGGTGGGTATTTTAGGGAAAAGAATGCGAGTAGGTTTTGGGAAGGAAAAAAGGTCTGAGGGATCCAGTAGGAATTAAGGGTCAATGTTTCCAGGAGTGACGGACGTATAAATCCATCTCTCCTTCTGCAGTGCAAGGCGATGGGTCGAGAGAGTCCGGCTGGAGAAGTCATAAAGTCTCTCTCAGCCAGTCTCTCCTGATTCGGCCCGCAGATTGTTCAGTAGATGCCACTATTTTTGGTTGAAGTTTATTTTTCACTACTTGTCAATATTTCACCAATAAAGTACCTGGTAACAATGTTCCGTGTCAAAATTTTCTCAGTTAAAAATGTTCCTTGCCAAAATGTTCAAAATTAGAGCGATGTAAAATGTCATTATTTTGGCACAGTTAGTCAGTCAGCTGATCCGCATGTCCTGATTTAACCTAACCGCCTGTGCGACTATTTAATTAGGAACATTTTAGCATGGAACGTTTTGATTGGGAACATTTTAACTGGGGACATTTTGACAGGGAACATTATTACCGACCGCGCAGTAAAATATAGCCCAACGCAAAATTATTTGAAGCATCGAAGATGTAAACCAATAGATTTGTTGTAGGCGTGTCCATGCGAACGAAAAAGGCTAAAAAATGACTTATTTTTAATAAAATCGATCAAAAGATTTCAAATGTCGATATTCTTTCAGAACAGATAATCATTTTCGTTGACCTCGCCGAGGCCTAGGGTTCGACTATTCGATTACAACATTGGGTGACCGGATAAATCATCACAATGATAATAATTCATCACATATTTAAAAAGTTATATAAAGTCATGGAAAGTGATGAAACAAAAACTTTATTAACTGGGTTAAGTAGGTTAGGTTAGGTTAGGTTAAAAAAATATATATTCATCGTTTCTAATGTCTTTATATCACTTTTTAAAAGTGTGTTGAATTGTCACTGTTTTGAGTTATCATGGAACAACAACATTGTATTCGAATACGCGTGCATTTTTATATACCTGTATTATATAGATGTCACCTGTTACAGATAAAAACATGCTCTTTAAAAACAACGCTATCTGTTGTACGTAAATTGTTTCTCTATCTGCACAGACAGACTGAGCCACAGCTACGCGTGGCGGGGTACGACTAGTTAAAAATAATATAAAGTATATTTGCGGCACGTTCCAGAGTGGAAGACACTCTCAGTATCGCCCTGGTGTAAGACCGCTATTCAGAAATTAATAGAATGGAATAGGAATGGCTTTAGTGTGTAAAAAACGTGTTTTAAACTTTAAGGTGCTTGGTGACCAGACCTGATAAAACAAATATAAGTAATACACAATTAAAACATCACTTTAAACCTATGTTATATTATTTGAGGATTTTAAAAATATTAGTTTTCATCACCGTCTTGTTGAATTTTATTGACAAACATTTCCGGATTACGAATAACCTGACAATATTTTAAAATCTCCTACTACCACCACAGTAAGCGGAAAATGTTGCTTTTGTTGTGTTGGAGGACTTCAGTCGAGGAATTGAACGTAGGACGCTTGAGCGGGACCCAAACGCGATGCCATTTTAATTCTTATTTTATTTTAATTTATTCAGTTCAGAGTTCATATTATTTTTTTATATATTATTAAATTGTAAAATGCGGGCCTCAGCACTTGTAAAGCCCCTAGTTAGACTCTCATTATCAATTAAATATGTAAGGATTGTAGGTTTCTTATCCAAAAAAAATACTAAAATTACCCAATACATCTCGCAGTTTAACTTAAATCGTTCTCTTGAAAAGTTGTTGTTTTGACTTGTTTTATTTGTGCTTAGCATGATAGAATTATACGTGTAACGTCTTAGATGATAATTTGATTTTATAGAATGCTGTAAAAATTCAATTTGCTTTAATTAATAATTTTTCGGTAAAGTGCATTTAGAATGTTTTTTACGGTAAGTACCTACGGAAGTGGGTTATCGTATTGATTTAATTATTTTCTATCGTTTTTAGTACCTACCTACAAAACCAATCTTATTATTTGAATTCTTTATCAAAAGATAATTTATTTATGCAATCAACTGTTATAAATGAATAAAGTGAAGGCGACAAAAGACTCTAATAACGGGTTTTTGCTCTAAGCTAACATTTAAAATAATTCCGACTAACTCGTAACGATAATATATATTTTTGGTAGTTATTTAAATATTATTTATATTTAAGATTAATAAAAACGTACCTTACAACTATAAAATAACCAGATTTTTATTTTCTAGACAATGAATTAGTAACTTACGGATGGATTCCTCTAGAAACATCTTAAACGATATAATTAAATTTTACCCTAAGTAAAGATCAATTTCCTATGCCTGCTAGAGCAAATTCGACCGTAAGTACGTCCATTTCAACAGGGCCGCGCGTCGCATATTTTTGTGCCTGGCTTCTTCACTTACGTCGTTAAGATTCGTCGATTTTATTTAAAGGTATTGTCAATATAGCAATTTCTCTCCTGTTATGAAAATCTCTCAAACTCAAATTAACTTAAAACGGCTATAAACTATAGTTAAATTATTACGAACATATATTTTCTGGTTAAACATGCTGAAAGAATATTTGTTTGTCTGTATTTACTTTAGTCGTGAGTTGTGTTTTATATTTATATTCGTGAGTTCATATTTACAAACAAAAACTGTCGGCAATAATAAAAATGAGTAGACAAAGGAAACGTTTATTTCCACAACAGAGGAAATAATAAATCATTGAACTTAAAATATTCTTACTACCTTTGAGGTAGGAGCTTTGATCTTATGATATAATTTTTTTAGGTAGGAGCTTTGACCTTATAATATAATTTTTTGAGGTAGGAGCTTTGACCTTATAATATAATTTTTTGTGGAGTTACGAATTTCGCTCTTGATTTTATATACGTTTTAGTTCATGTGGGAGTTTTTTAAGGCGAAGCTTAGTGCTAAATCACTATTTTGGTTAATCTTTATAACGAATTGGTGTACATTATAAATACCAAATAAAATTTAGATAAATTGAATGTTTTTTATCGTTTCGCTTGAGTAGAATACAAATAAAAAATTAATTACTCAATAAAAAATATTACTAAAATATTACTAAAAAATTTTTTTTTTCAATAGAAATGTATGAACGATTAAAGGAAACATTTTTTTTAAATACAGTATTATAGCTAAGATTATCTGTGACAGTTTCACTTGAAACTTTATTGTTTTCTTATAAAATTATTTACAAAATAAATAAAAACCAGTTTTGTGCTTGAAATCGATAGTTTCTAGACTCAGTTTGTCAGGCGATTTTAATGCCTATTACCTACAATATAAGGTATACCAAGAATATACACATTTTTGGCTTGTACCTTCCTCTTAAGAATGGATAAGATTCGGGTTAGGAGCTCTGAAATTACGATTTTTTAACCCTTTTAGCGCCGCACTTTTGTTTACTTTAAGTTTTTTTTTACCTTAAAGAATAATGTGAAAATTTCCGGTGCACAATGTTTTTTTTTTTTTATTTGGTTTAATTATTTGAATGCCTCAAGGGTTTTTTTCATTAAAAAATGGAAAAAAGCTATCACAAGAACAATTGTTTATTATTTTTAAGTATAAAAATTAAAGTGGAACGTTTATAAATATAAAGATAACATAAAAATAAGAATTGATCGCAGTCTAAGCAAAACAGACGAAGGGGGATCTGTTATTATATTTACAATACTTGTCGGTGGAGATAGAGAGATATTATTTTTTTCTTCGTGTTCCTAAGGAAGAACTGTATTGGTATTAAAAGGGTTAACTTCTGATCTGTGTGTTTGTTCCTTCAACCTTTCGTTAGCTGCTAACGTCATTTATGAACCAATTCATATTGATTTTTAACGAAATATATTTACGCCCTCGTTGATCGAGTTGGCCTCTGTGTGATTGTTACAAACCGCACTTAGACAAAGCCGATGCATTATTTTTTTAATGATAAACTAATATTTATAAGACAAGGTTTTATGCATAGCATAAAGGATAACAAATAATTATTGTTTATAATTATCTACTATCCTCTTTATCCTATGCGTAAAACCTTGTCTTATAAACATTAGTTTACCATTAAAAAAATAAAAATATTTGACAAGTCAAAAATATTTCACCAATAAATTAAGTTATCATTTGTCTCGACGCCATCTAGTGAGAAATTTAGTACTAACAAAGCCTTTCCTAGAAAAATAAAGTTGGTTGTTTACAGGTGGAAAAATATAATAAGCAGTAATTTTTGATTGAGGTACTAGTACATATTGAATCATTTGGCGGGTTGGAAATAAGCCGACATAGCTCAGTGGATACAGAGCACCTGACCGGACATCAGAAGGCACGAGTTCCCGTTGGCGGCATTTATTTTTACTCGGGAGATATTTTTTCAATTTGTGTTAATATTTTAGGCGACTAATTATTTGAAAGCCGATGTAGTTCAAAAATTCAGTTGAATTCATATGTTTTTGTATCAAGTTGAGTCAGAGTGACAGAAGGTTTATTATGAGATAATGTATGATTGTGAATAAAGCAAGAAGTGTGTGCAAATACAAAGTTGTTTTGCTCTCCGTCCTCTCTGCCTAACACTGCGGAAACGGCGTAATCGTTAATTAGTTAGTTAGTTAGACATAGTTCATTGATTTAAAAAATAAATTGGCTTAAACTTTTTTAGTGTGGAATATATATTTAAACGTGGCTCGTGTATTATTCATTACCTTCCCAAGAATGCAAACAAGCCTTTTATTTGGTTTTAATCACTATACTTAAATCAGTATTGCTCGTGGTTTTAAAATCCATTACAAACTTTGATGTATTATATTTAGATGAGACATAAAGCGAAAAAATATGTTCCGCTTTTTTACCTTCAACTAACCTCCAACTTTTAGGTGTTTGCGCACCGCTTATCGCGTTATAATAGTGGAACAAGTTTCGACGAGATATTAGTACGCAGTAGCGCCTGTGATTATAGCTCTATGATTACAAACAGAAACATGCTCAAGTAGTTACGTATTCTATAAATAATATGTTATTATACTAGGTCTACAGAGATCAAATCACTCTCAATTATTGATTTCATTGGCAGTTAGATTGTATTTGTTTTTAGGTATTTAACAGGTACTGTTAAATGCATTATGTGAAAAGTTACTAGTATTTTCGTATCGAAAAATCTGATAATTTCATTGAATTGGAAATTACCACGTATTTTCATACCAAAAACATGAACGGTCATTACTAAATACAATGAGATGGATTGTATTCAAAACTTCTAAAGCGTTGGGATTCCTATAGTAATTATTGAAGCAAGAAAATCAATTTACATATTGCTGTCAGTACCTACATAAAATGGAATTGGTTAACAATGTAATTATGAATGTCGTTAATCTGAACTCTTTCCTGTCCAAAAAACTGTGCCTGTAGTACACTGCACAGAGCGGAAAACTTATGAATGGATTTATTTTCACAACTTCTACAAAATTCGCTACAATTTAATCGGATTCTTCAATAGTGACTAGCTTCTAACCCTTTTTAAATCTCAAGTACGTCTAGCAATTGAATTTGTGAGCCACCTCTGGACCAAAGTTGATGTTGGCATGTTGAGTCTGTTCAACAGGTAATTCAATGGAGCCTGCTCTAAAGAGATAGCAGCATTGATCCCCTGTGCACCGGCGCACGTAGCGAAACTTGATGGATAAGATCGGAAAACCAGTTCACAGTTGTTAGCTTCATGAGAACGTGTCTTTTCTTCGACTCGTTTAGTGTAAGTCAGCTCGCATGAGTGTCGCATCCCTTCCTATAGCCCTCTACTTTAACCCGCCTCACAACGCTGCCCAATCGGGTGATCATATAGTCCCCTATCTTAATACTGTACAGACAGGAGTGCTCTTGTGAATATCACTTAAAAAAATAAATATAAAAAATAAAAATGTGAACTATATATTGGAATATAATACATCAACGCAGTTTAATTTGTTTGCTCAAAATTGTTTAATTGCAAATTAGGTTTTTAATCTTGATTACAATTAATGTAGACATCTCTTCTCAACATGAAATATATTTGATCTATTATATACCTACACTTAAACATTTACTATGTACCTCGTCTTTACATTAAGTAAGTTAAATTATTGCCTCGAGAAAACTTATTGATTTGAAATACTGCTAATTTATTAAGAATCTGGTAAATTTTTTCGTTTTCTTCTTAAAAATGGCACGGCAGGCCTACAACGCATGAATTAAAAAAGTTCCTAACAAAGTATCAGTCAAGGCGAATGTTTTATGAGGACGACGGAACACGTTTTCATACAAATACTGATATTTATATTGACATACTGATATTGTTGCATTTGGCCATGATATCTATTAGGAAAAGAACACGTGTTCTCGATATATTCTGAATGATATTTTATCACGAAGTTGGCATACTGTCACTCTTTTAACAGGATCATTTTATCATATATTAATATAAAATTATATTCATAAAGTTTTTGTAATTACAATGTTGTATTAACCTTCTATATATATATATATATATATATATATATATATATATATATATATATATATATATATATATATATATATATATATATATATATATATATATATTAGTTATTATATTATATAACCTAGAAATAAACAAACTACGGGCAAATAAAACAAAAACAAGATAACATTTTGTCTAAGCGGTTTGTATAAAAAGTGTAGGTATAGTGAAGTTATAAGTGTTTAGTGTAGTATGGTGAATATTTTATGAGAAACATAAATTGATACAAATTAAATAAAAAAAAATTTCAACTGCTGTATCGAAAAGCCATAATTTTAACTTTTTTTAAATATTGAGGAAGTTTAGTAATCACTTGAATATTTTTCGGTAAAAGATTGAAAGTACGAGGTCCAATGAAACTGCAGTGTGTTTGCATTTATTTTGTGTTCGTTTGGGGAGTATAAAATACATTATTATTTCTAATGTTGATTCTGTTTTCATTTATTTAGAATTTATTTTTGTTTTTAAAGATGTATTTCATATTTTGCATATTACTTAAGCAATTCTGATTATAGTGTTGTGTCTTATACCATTAGTTAAATTATGTAAAATTATTGCACAAAAAAATATCATTTTAATGTCTAAGCATATTACCTGTGGTGAAGGAATTTGAATAACTGGATTTCTAGTAAGGTTGTGACATCAGTCGATGATTGATAGAAACATGAATTCGATAGTCTTGAAGTCAGTGGTTCTTAAACTTACGTGCAGCAAGCTTGTTTCAATAATCCCCCGACATTATAAATGTTGCATACCAGCTAGTAACTATCTAACCATCACTCCGTTTCACGCGTCTCATGTAACGTAAAATGGGGTGACTTTGATTAATTTTCTTAGTAATTTTGAGACCCAGTCAATTTGATGTGAAAATTTTATGTCACACTTAGTGATCATACTTGATGAAAATCACATTTTTATAATTGTATAAATATGTATTTGGGTAGTCAAAAAAACATGGTGATCAAAGTTACTTTTCGTAGTGGGGCCACTTTGATATACCATAATTTTATGAGCGTATTGCGCCAATCTCAAAAAATCTTGTAAAAACAATCGATTTCGGATATTCAATATAGACAGTGACACTTTACAATATAAATAATATTAAAATTGTTGAAAATTTTATAAAATGTGTTTTGATTTCTATGTCACTGATAATATTCACTAAAAACAGCTTCAAAATACAACCGAAAAAATGTTAGATTGTAACTAAAATGTTAGATTGTAACTAAAATTTTAGATTGTAACTAAAATTTTAGATTATAACTAAAATGTTAGATTATAACTAAAATGTTAGACTGTAACTAAAATGTTAGATTGTAACTAAAATGTTAGATTGTAACTAAAATGTTAGATTGTAACTAAAATTTTAGATTGTAACTAAAATGTTAGATTGTAACTAAAATTTTAGATTGTAACTAAAATGTTAGATTGTAACTAAAATTTTAGATTGTAACTAAAATTTTAGTTTGTAATTAAACTGTAAGATTGTAACTAAAATGTTAGATTGTAACTAAAATGTTAGATTGTAACTAAATACCAACTAATTTGAAACTGATTTTCGAAGCAACATTGTATTTATGTTGTTTTAAAAAATAATTCCAAACAAGCCAGTAATTTGTAAGTGGTGGAGAGAATCGTTGCAGATTTCCGCGAAAATAAAGTCATCCCATATTGCGGTGTTTGGACTTCCTCCACCATTGATTTTCGCAACATATATTCTCCTGGTACTCCTTTCTTTGGTCACATGCTCTACTTTACCAAACCATCCAAGCGTCCCTTTTCTTCACATTATTCACATATTAATTATGCTTGGATACATACAGCTTCGTAATTCTTTCAAATGCGGTTATAATACTACACCTACGCCTCAGGAACCTCATTTCTACAGTATTCCGTCCAATTTCTTCCTTCTTCTGCCAGTTTCATGCCAACTGTCATGTTAGCATCAGAACTCCATTTTGAACTACTCTCTCATTTGACAACAGATAACATAAAATGTTGATCGGAATCTAACATAGATTAATAAATGATTAATTGCTCTACTCTGTCTTAGGTTTGCTGTCCCTTTTTTAACATTTCAAACTTTATAATAATTAACGTCACTAACTCCATAGTTAACTACTGATAACAGAAAGATGGTCAAAGATTTCCATAATAGTTTATCTAAAAGTCTCATCAAAAACCTCCCCATGGTCTGGAAAAACCCACAACAGCTGTTCTTAACCCTTTCTAGCCATTAAGTAGAAGTGGATTAAATTGTAAATTTAATCCACTTCTTATACTCAATTAAACGGTCTTACTTAATATTAATAATTTGATGACTTGTATAGCGCCGTTTTTGTGCAAAATCACCTCAAGGGCGCTGTACAAACTTATAATACATTTCTACAGTGATCTATGTTATTACTTATTACTTAACTATTTATGGAGAAAATATACAGTACAATACTTACCTGGTAGGTCACTTAAGATTAACACTTAATTAACATTATCTTATTTTTTATTGGCGAAATTTAGATACAGGATTTAGGACTTAATTTAAAAATTGAAAATAACTGGACTTTCTCTTAGGAATGGCATATTTAATTTAAGGGTATGACAGCTTAAAAAGGTAAGTTTTTTAGTTTAGACCTGAATTCTGTTGGACTTGTTATGGATCTTAGTTCCGAAGGGAGTTTATTCCAAGCCTTCGGCCCAGATACTCCGAAAGCGCGATCACCAAACTTAGTATTTGTCTTGCGCTTAGGTTCTATCAGTCTGCCTACAGCTGATGATGTAGCTGATCTAAGAGTTGACTGCCTCAGACCAGTGTTTTTTCTTCTTATAATTGAAATATGAACGACACTTTATATTTATTTTTAAGTAAATGTTTATTTTTTTTAATTATGTACCGCTGGGAATCAAAGGGTTAAGCGGCTACTTAAAATCGATCGCAGGATAGTTAAAATATGAGAAAGGAGTTTAACTCGAAGAGGCGGAAAGTGAATGTAGTTTAAACAGAGAAAGAATTATTAAAATAATTTAAATTACAAATTCGAGTAGTAACGATTCCGCAGAAATATAATCATAAAAAATGAATTGTAACAGGTACGCGGAACTGCTCTTTTGTGACCGGTTATGGGAGGAATATATTTCATATCAAGTTCTTCATATCGGTATGAGGATAGCTCAAAATGAGTTTTAGTGGGGAAGCTAAAGGTTAACGCAGTGCAGAGGAAAATTTTTGCAAAGTATGGTCGGTTTCGTTCGTAAAAAAACATATCAATTCCTACTAAAAACTTTTTTTTTGTATTGAAAAGCTGTATATTTATTTATTTTTTAAAGGGTAGTTTATTATTCATTTATTTATTGGATGATTTGTAATGCAGGTATTACAAAAAAATATAAACATTACAAAAATAAATTGAAATTAATTAAATAAAATGTAGTACAGTAACAGGTGACACAAAGATGGAGAATCTGCAGCAAGAATCCTAGGTGGTGAGGAAACTGGACCAGCTGCTGCAGCGAAAGAGTGCACCACGTCCACCAACAGTGCCAGCACGAGGCTCTTCATCCGTCCAGGTATGTGTCTGCTGCTAATAGAGCGCTGACACAGTATCCTCACATAGATAACAAACCTTGGCAGCACCGCTGTGACGTTCGGCTAGTTCATCTCCATGTAATCTTGTTCCTGGTGATGGTGTTGTTGTTAGTGTTGCAATTTGCCCGCAATAAAAGGCGACGGTCGGGATAATAAATTACCCTGGGCACTTGTTAGGGCTTTCAGAGTTTCCAAGAATTCCATTGAAAACATCTGGCATACCTACAGTTACCGATTCTCGTCCCAAGTTCAACTTCAACGAATTTCGAATATTTTTTAGCACAATTTTCGATTATTCATTTTTAACACACTGCACTCTTATCACATTACTATAAAGTTCTGATTACTAATTGGTAAGTTAATTTAAAATTTTGATTCACTGATTTTTAAAATAGTGTCAAAGGGATGTTGCCTCATTTCCCTTGAAAATACTAAAAAAAAACACAGAGCGGTTGGAAGACGGCATGACGTGTCCGGCTGCCACGAAGGTCGCTACAATAATATTTAATAGTTCTTTTATATTCCTACTTATTTTAAGATAAACAATATTTCACTATTCACGAGTAGATTGGGTCGTGTTAGATATTATGTCATATAAATTATGAAGCATCAATAATTAATTATTTCCGAAAGATTTTTGCGACATTTTTATCCTTGTACCATAACCACTTCAGGCGTCTGTAGTACAGTGAAATTGATAACTTTACAATATCGGCTCGATAGGCGTAACTACCAACGATTTTAAACCGATTTCCTTAGCACGGTCGTGCTTTTCATAGCTAGACAGATATTGATAATGAAATCGATATACTCTTGCAACGTTGGAGGTGTTGTCTATGAATTGACATTCCAAAACGTCCTAAATATGCATTGGCAGTCCGCATTTACTTTTTGACGCTAAAAAGGGAGTTAAGGATAAAGCGTGACACGGCATAATACCCCAAAAATAAATCACGATAACCGTTTTGAAGTGCTCACTTATTTTCCTCGCTGTTGTAAATTGATTATATTACTATGTTAAAAAATATTATAAAATAGGTAATACAAAAATACAGATATTAATTTATATTTAATGAAAAATTTATTTTATTATATTTGATTCGGTGCTGTAGAGTATTGAAAAAATGCTGTGCCTTTTGTTTTTATCCAGACCGAAACATCATATTTTTACCAGAAATTAAATTATTACAGGAAGAATTAAAGCATTAATGAAATTACAATTTGAAAATTCAATTGCGGAAGTCATCTTAGACAGAAATTCATAAAAGTATTAATTAAAACTGTTACATGGAACTGCTTCTTTGGACCGGTTCCAAGAGAAATCTGTTATTTAAATAGGCTTATCCCGGCTTTAGTAAAATCCCGAAACCCTCTAACAAAACGTAAATAATTATATTAAATATCAAAATAATACGAAAAAAATTAATATCTGGTAATTTTCTGATTGCTTTTTCTAAAATACTACAGGTTCAAAGGTATTATACAATTTTTCAATACAAATATTCGGTTTCTACGAATTTTCTCAACTAAAAAACCCTTTGATAAATTTATACTAGGTCGTCTACTATTTAATGAGTTATTATCGACATTAAGAGTTATTATAGACATCATTAATGCTGCAGTACCGCCGTGATGTCACAAATTTCGGCCGCAATTATCAAAATTCTGTAGGTATGTCCTCTGCATTCTCTAATATGATAATTTGAAAAATACAAATATAAAATTTCTTCTCGGTGTTGACCACATTTTGGCAGATAGTAGGTATTCTATGTATGCCATGATAAAGTTACAATGTTCTCTGCCTATCCTTGTAGGGAAACGGAGTTACAGTTAGTTGTATTAATTGAAATTATCTAAATGCACAAATTAGTACTATTCAGATGAAAATATAATACAGGGATATCGGGGGTAAAATGCGTTAACTTAGGGAGGTGATTCTACATGATAGAAAGTATTAGAAGTAAAAAAAATAAATAACTTTTTTCGAAATCCTAACGTTCATTTAATATTTATCTTCCCATACAAACAATTAATATTTTTTACCTAAAAACTACCTTAAAACATTAGAATTACGAAAAATGTTGTTCATCTTTTTTACTTCCGTAATCATGTAGAATCATCCCCCGGACACCCTATATATACACGGCGTCCGTAAACTCGTAGTACAAGAGGAGTCGATAAGTTCGAATTGTGTAGGTCAAATTTGAGTAACTTAGCGCTTCTTCTTCTTCTTTCATATGGTGGGGGGTCAGGGGGGGACATTTTATTTATTTTATTTTATTGTTTATTTGCAAAAACAGTATGAACCAGAACATTGCAATATCGATAATTAACATTTACAAAAAAGTGAATAACAAATAGGTACATTTACAAGTGGGACAAAGAAAAAAGTTTCAAATTTAGATTTACAATTTTAAGTATTGAATAATAATATTTCACGTTTAAATACGTTGTAGGACATGTGGAAAATATCCACATTTCCTGCGAGGCAGTTAATTAACCTAGTGATTCTTCCCAAGGGCATCACCATTGGTAAGTTAGTTCTGCACCTAGGAAGAATCAAAAGCCTGTGTTGGCGGCCTCGCGCGAAATTATCCGGGACATAAAATCCTATTTTAGCCAGAATGTCTGGTATTGATACTAAACCGTTTAGTAGCTTATACGCCATCAGGAGTAATGCAACATCCCTTCTGGAACTAAGGCTGCATATACCCAGCATTCCCGAGATAAATGCTGTTGGAAACAGCCATGGGTAATAACCAAACTCTCTCATGTAGAGGTATCGTAAAAACTTTTTTTGTATCTTCTCGACCATTAGTACATAGACAGTGTCCTCTGGCCCCCATACCTGAGATCCATTCTCGAGAATGCTACGCACTAAGCTAAAGTAAAGCAGCCTTATTACTGCAAGGTTGGTCAAGTCTTTCGAATTGTGTATGACAAAACCCAACATCTTAGTGGCTGATTTACAGATCTTTTCAATATGAGCGTGAAATGTTAAGCGAATGTCGTACACAATTCCCAAGTCCTTGCAAGTCACCATGTGCTTCAGTGACGTATCTTTCATTTTGTAATTAAAATATATGGTCTTGTGTGCCCTTGTAAAGCACATCACTGAACATTTTTGGAAGTTGAACCCAAGTTTGTTATCAATACTCCAGTCAATAATTGCATCGATATCTTCCTGGAGCTTTCTACAGTCTTCTATCGATCTTATTCTCAGAAAGAGTTTGATGTCATCGGCAAAAAGTAGAAAACGGACGAATTTAATCTTTCCCTGAATATTGTTTATAAAAATTAAAAACAATAGGGGTCCTAAATTGGATCCCTGCGGCACACCAGAATTTGTAGGATATGCATTAGAGTTGAACTCACCATAGGACACGAATTGTTCTCTTTCACTCAAATAGTTACAAAAGAGTTTCAATAAGTTTTCCGAAAAACCAATTTCTTCGAGCCTATTTAGAAGCACTAAGTGATCAACTCTATCGAAAGCCTTTGCAAAGTCATGGTAAGATGCGTCAACTTGCTCGTTGTTATCGAGTGCTCTCGACAAGTAATCTGTAAATACCATTAAATTTGTAGTGGTTGATCGGCCATGTCTAAATCCATGTTGTTGTTCGATCAAGAATGGTTCAACTTTGTAGGTCTGCATCTACATCAACATCTAGGTCTGCAAGCCATTCTAGGGCCTCAGGCGTCACCATGTGAACCTCATCTATCCCGCCGGGGAATGAATGGAGCGGGCATTCGTTCACCACATTTAAGTGCTGCATATTGTTTTATGAATCAAAGTGTGGACCCGTCTCCAAATGTATTATTTCCCTTAAATGATTGCCGAAAAAATTGTGAAATAAAAAAAATATTTATTTTGGGATCTATATGTGATGTAGATTCTCCAGTTTTCCGTTTGTACGACGAGTTTCTAATAATAATAAAAAACCCCAACGACAATTTTATCAATCATGATCACTTGTTCAGAATGATTGTAACCCGGGTGAACCCGGGAGTTTCTTGCCATGCCCCATCCATTTAGCTATCTTGATAAAAACAAAGCACTTTCCGGAAAGAAAAGAATGACAATGGAATTCCCATCAAGAATAAACGGTGATCGTACCACCGCCATCGCACTAAATCCATAACCCCTGGTTCAACTTGCGAACATGCTGTAGCAAATAGCAAGGCCGTTAAACGAGACTGCATTTCGCTATCGACAACGTTCAACAGGCGTTTTCAATTTAATAACTTGTTTTCATTAATTATATTGTAAATAAAATAAAAAAAATCATTCAGTAAAAAACCAAGTTTTTTTAACTAAACGGAGAAAAATTAGTATTGCTAATTTATTAAAAATCTCTTCAAGTTAATGGGAATCCGGTTAAAAACGGGATGGCAGGCCGTTTCCTGGTAATCTTTTTGTAAATTCCTATAACATAGGAACGCGTATTCATGAACTTGCATTTGTTTTAATTATATATAATGATGAAATGAGAAAATAATAGGATTTTTATGAACACGTGTTCCGATATCGTGATTATATATTCGTATCTTACTAAAACTTTATTAGGAAACCTATTAATTCATTCGTTAAAAGCCTTCAATCCCGTTTCTAACTGGAGTCGACAACTCTACCAACCGAGCCAACCGATATTTAATGCGTATATTAACTGCTGTAATGTCATAGAATTCCAGAGAAATGTATATAAGTCAACATGTGTGTGCGTGATTTTCGGAAAAATATACAATTCATTTATATGACTATACTAGCGCAGACCCGTGAAAATTCACGGGTTATTATGATTGTACGATTTGTCAAGCTGAAAAGAAACCTCAAAAGATATTTTTAAGTGTTTTGACATTCTTAATTTAAAACAAATATATGCCAAGAATATTTTAATACATCATTTTAAAAACAGAAAATCTCCTAATGAAACTCGGATACATGATACAAGAGCCTCAAAAAGGGATATACGAGATGTTCCGAAATTCAAGACAAGTTTTGGCCAAAGAAACCACATATATCTGGCAACCAAACTTTACAACATCCTTCCTCCAAGTTTGAAAAAGATAGAAAAGATAAATAAGCTTAAGGAAAAAATCAAAACATGGGTGAAAGAAATAAATGAAGACATACTAGAAAATGTATTATAAACATCATAGAAACTAAATAACAGAAAATCAAAGAAATCTACCAGTCCGCCTCAGCACAGGACTACCTAGTGAGGAGGACTAAGAAGAAACTATATGAATGAAATATTATAGAGTTTTATATAATGTAACTCTCATCAAACCTTATTAAATAGACACTAATAAAAAAATAATAAAAAAAGTATTTTCAAAATAATTGCTTCAGGACCAAAAAATATTAAAAAAATAACAAATTCAAGTATGTCGAAGATTCAGATCTGTCAAAAATGTTAACAAAAGAAATACGCAATCAAAGACAAAATTATCAAAATAAATAATTGCACCTATTTAATCCACTGTCTGATATAATTTACTACTTAGATATCAGTTCGGTTTAGAAAAATTATAATTTTATCCGATTTTGAAAGAGACGCTTAGATGGTTTAAGAATATAGAGTGAATCAACGAAGAAAGGAGTTCATAAAAATATATGAAGCGAGTGAGAGTGGTAGAAGGAGTCGGGGATGCCCGAGGAAGACATGGCACGATCAAGTGAACCAGAAACTTAAATAGGGCCATGTCAAGAGTCGGAATAACAGAAGAGTATGGGTGAGATGATGTATGAATGTGAATGAGGCAAGGAGTGTGTGCCAAGACCGAGTTGTTAAGCGGTCCGTCCTCTCTGCCTACCCCTGTGAAAACGGCGTGATGGTTAGTTATTTATTTAGTTAGTTACACAGGAATACATAGGAATATTTTACATAACGCACATCGACAACCGTGTGGTTATTGTTTTCTTTACTATTTTTTTTCCTTCAAACTGAACACAAAAACCGTACCGTAGTAAAGGAGTATGCTACAGAAAAATCTTAATTACTACTCCAAGTTTAAGGATTGAGGACCCCTGGATTCGAGACAGATTTCAAATAATGAAAACGTAAGATGATCGCAAACAAGTAATAGTAGACGCATTCTCCAAAAAAACGTAACCACGCGATTCAGGGCTGCCAAATTCAATTAAATTAGTATTATTTAAACAATTAATATGTTTGGAAAAGGTGAAACTTTCATCGCAGAAAAAACATTAACGACCGAAGATTGATTCCCTGTATTCATCTATTATATTAGAGAGATTTAGATAATCTTTCAAATTCTTTTGTGAAAATAAATTCGCTCTTTCAAAATAACTTAAATAATGTGCAGGGTTTTCCAATAAGAGGTGTTATTTTGAATAGCCCGCTATTTCGGTAGATGTTACTTTTGAAGCTGTCATTTTTTGACATTTGACAAGTAGAAACTACGTTATTAATAAAAATGGAAAGATACACGCTTCAACAACGCATTGAAATTATTAAAATTCACTTGAGTGAATCAAATGCAAATCATCTTGAGTGATGAGGCCCATTTCCACCTCGGTGGCTTCGTCAACAAGGAAGATTGTCGCATCTGGGGCTCGGAAAACCCAAGAGTTATTGTTGAAAAGCCTCTTTATCTTCAACGTGAGACTGTTTGGTGTGGTTTATGGTCCAGCGGAGTCGTTGGACCTTACTTTTTCGAAAATGAGGCTGGAGCAACAGTTACGGTGAATGGATTGCTATCAAGAGATAATTAATGATTTTTTATGGCCGGAATTGGATGGTATTGATTTGGACAACGTTTGTTTTCAACAAGATGGCGCTACATGCCACACAAACAACGAAACCATTGATCTTTTACGATTGAATATCAAAATAACACCTCTTATTGAAAAACCCTGTATTATCATGTAACCAGTTTTTTCATGCACCAACTTATTCAATCACATGTTTTTTGTCATTGATTGAACGTTGTGAAATTCTGTTTTACTCGACTGTTTGGCATTTTTTTTCGTTATTTTACAATTTAATCATTTAAATAATATACGGTATAGATACTTAAAGATTCGCCTTGGTGTAAGACCACCATTCAGAATCGAAATGTTGCTTGAAATTGCTTTAGCCGGATTTGGTGACTAGATTTGAAATGCTAGGTTCTTCCCTACCATCTTCTTCCTCATCTCCTTCCCTCCCCACTACTTTCAGCTTTACAACATTCCCATATGGTATGCCATATAGGGATGCGATAATCTTACTATCTCCAGATAGATGGAAGCACTTGTGCGGTATTCATGTAAAATAATCTCATTTGATAGTTCGCATTACCCTGTCCTCGTGAAAGTGACATTAACGGAGCACGAGATACAGACATAAGATACAGATAAAGTAGGTGGATGTAGAGAATGTTAGGTGTCCGGTACCGACCAGCATCTCTACGAGAAGTAAACGGCGTGTGTCGGTTCAGGGAAACACAACCTTTGACTGACGAGCTCTGATTTAACTGTTTTAACTTGCCTATAAATCCATTTAATCCTTAATGTAACTGGCACATACATAAAACCACTTCAGTGGAAACAAAATAGAAATTCTGCTAGCCATTATCACAGAGGTGATTAAACAGCGCCTCTGAGGTGATTTTTCACAAAAACAGTGCTATACGAGTTGTCCAATTACTATAATTACTATTGAGAAATATCGACATTTAAATTCACTGAATGGAAAACCATTTCTCAATTGTGTTGGGCAGTTGTGCGAAAATAAAAAAAATTGTAATTAATCCACAAGTATTTTTTGTAATCTATTTAAACCATTGATTTATTATGTTTAGATGAGACACTAAGCAAAAAACAGATTTCGATTTCTTACCTCCAACTCACCCTAACTGATTTCAAACTCTCCCAACGCTGTAACTAAAACTACCGAATCCAGTCTAAGTGCATCGCTTATCGCATTCTCATCATGGAACAAGTTATTATGTGATATTAGTGCGCCTCTAATTGTAGTTCTATGCTTGAAACATTTATGTTACTAAACAATAAAAATTATTATTCATCAAGCCATTACAGTAAAAAATATTTTTTTACTTTGCTACTAAGCTTACATTAGCACAGTAAAAAAACTAAAATAAGTATTACATAACCGTGTTATGTAAGTAATCCTTAAAGTGACAGTCATTAACGTGACATAACTTCATTAAGGCGATACCATACGTAGTAATGCAAAATCGTGTGTTTTTGTAAATGAAATGTTTCAGATGCTTTAATTAAATACTGCGAGTAGAATACATCTTGGCCTTTGAAATAATCGAGTGTTTTTTAGAAAAGTCTTTTTATAAGCCCAGAAAAAAAATAATGTATAAGGCCTATGACAACTGCTTTAAAGTTCAAAATCTCCTACTTACGAACCCATTTTCGGTTATGACTTTATTGTATAATGTGGCAAATTAAGTTATTTATAAAATGATCGAAAAAAAATTAAATATTTATGCCTGAACATCCACAAAATAAAATAAAAGGCACTTTTTGGTCATGTTTTTTTTCTTGCATAAATCAAAACAGGCGGATGGTTTTGCGAGAATTTAAACCTTATCGCCATTTATGTTAGAGTTGTTATTGATAGCGGCTCAATTTAAAATATTACACGACGTAGTGCATCGCCTTAACACAAATTCCCTACAGTAATATAATACTAACATTATTTTCTTTTCATATTTAGTTGGCCATCACTGTAAACAGCGGTTATTATTGAGCGTTGCTATGTATTGGAAGTGTTGGAAAAATAGATGGTTGGCAGTGCAGCTATGGCGGGCGTTGCGGTGAAACGGAAGAAGTTGAACATGAAGTAGAGGGAGAAGGCAGTCGGAGGAAACGGCTCAATGGAGTGACGGGGCCGTTACGTCACAGCTGACTGCGGGCATCTGGGTTAGAAGCGGAAAGCAACCTTTTATTATAGTGTAATCTTATCAAATTTTTAACCCAATTTGCTATTTTATTATATATTGAAGTGAAACTTCTTTACGCGCGTTATGCAATTTCGAGGACAGGAGTAAAACCAACTCATGACCGTCATCAAAAACCGTGATCATTTCGCTACAGGAGCCTAGCCAATATTATATACCTTTTTTAGGTCACTCTCCAAACTCAGCTTCGCGGTCTAGAGGCAGAACGCGGCGCGACTCTCGTCGTGAAGAACCGAGGTTCGCTTAAACTTTTTTTTTTTCTTTTTGTAATTTTTTTAATAATAATTTTTTTTAAAGTGATAAAATGCTTTTTTTAAAAGTGATAAAAGACTTTTAGATATTTTGACTATATGATATTTTGGTCGAATACGTAATAACCGCGGTCTAGAGGCAGAGCGTTCGACACTCGTTATGCAGGACCCGGGTTCGAATCCCATATTTTTATAACTTTTAATTTTTTTTTATTACATGCTACTTATAAATATGTCAATAGACAGAAAAAAAGAGAGAATGAAATGAAAAGAGAGGAGAAGAATACTAAAAGTTTCACTTCCGTCGTGCGTAGGCTTGCCACACACTGTATTTTTTTTTCGTTATGTCGCTTTTGCATTATTATTTTATAATAAATCTCCAGTTACAAGTGAACTGTGTAATTTTTTTATTTAATGAATCAGAACTTAAATTACCTTTGAAATCATAAACTTTGTAAGTAGTTACATAAAGTTCCGTGATAACTCAACACAGTGACAATTCAACACACCTTTAAAAAGTGCTATAAAGTTATTAGAAACGATGAAAAAAATTAATTAAACCTAACCTAACCTAACTTAACCTACTTAACCCAGTTAATAAAGTTTTTGTTTCATCACTTTCCATGACTTTATATAACTTTTTAAAGATGTGATGAATTATCATTTTGGTGAGTTATCCGGTCACCGGTACTTCAATACCTACCTACTTAACTATTAGCCATACATGTATGATTTGAGATTTTCACGGCCAAAAATATTATGGTAATTTTTTTGGGGGTATTTTACACCTATTATTACACATCTATCCTGATGATGAATACTGCAATGCTGTCTGAAACGTTGGCTAAAGAATGAGGTAATACCACAAAAACAAATTAACCATACATTTCATTTAACATGGTTTTATTACAAATAAGAAAATTTACAGTTCATCTGAAGAAACATCACAATATCAATGACAAATATTTTATAAAAACTTTTTTCAGGCAGGTGGGTGATATTGAAAAAAATGCTTATAAGAAAGTCTAAATAAAACTGAAAAAATAATCTTTATTGAAGCGTCAAAACGGCTCGACCTTGAAAGGGAAACGGAAAGTACAAAAAAATTACAGACTCCAATTTCCTCCTACTCCATTTAAAATTTATGCTAGCACATTTCTTGTACAAATACAATAAAAAACACTCTTACATCACAATAACACCCACAGAAATATAACCAAATGACAATAGACAATTCATCTACCTAGCACCCAAAACCTTCAACCTTCTCCCTGATATTCTTAAAACCGAAACTTAACTCAATATTTTCAAAACACAAATAACTCTATGAATTCTTCTCATTTCTATGGCAACACCCATACATTCTACACTTGAACCCTCTAATCTCCCTCTACACATCTCTCACATTTCTCAATTGACTTAATTCATATAAAAATATGAAACTTATCAATGTTTAATTAATTTTTAACTTATTATTTATCAATTAAAATATTTACTAAATCGAGTTTGTTTTATTTACCAACTATTATGTGTATTATTAAAATCTTTAATCATTAAATTTTTGAAATAATATTCAAAATGTATCATTCAGTGTAAATTTTCTTTGAAATAAAAATAGTCCCCTTTTGCGCAAGCTCTAAAGAAAACAATTATGCATAATTTTGTTTATGGTGACAATTTTCCACCAATCATGTTTTCAATTAACGTTGTGAATCCATTTAATTTTTTAAGTATTTTTTTAACGTTGCTCTATTCAGTTTTCTATCTATTTTATAACTATCTATATTCAGACCGGTCGGTGGCTGAGTTGACATCGCGTTTGGGTCCCACCCAGGCGTAGTGTGTTCAATTCCTCGGCGGGCTAAGTCCTGCATCACAACACAAGCAACATTTTCAGCTTACTGTGGTGGTAGTAGGAGATTTTCAAATATTGTCAGGTTATTCGTAACCCGGGAATGTTTGTCTTTCTTTAAAAAAAAATAATAAGTAAAATGAAATTCCAACGGCAAAAAACAAAATTAATATTAATTTAAAAATTTGTATTATATTACGTAAATAGTTTCCAACCCCTACAAAACCAATAAAATCGTTCTCCAGTCATTAGCGTTGCACAAGAAGTCGCAATAAGAAACATGATTTTCTTATAGACTTGGCAATCACCAATTCACTCTAGTGTCAAGTTTGCCAGAGATGGGGAGATGCCGTGCGGATTGCGCAGCGCGCACCTACCTCTGAACTATGACGTCGTACTCTTGAACGTTGAATCTCGAATCACAGCATCATTAATTAAATTACTTATACAATTGTGTTGAAACATCGGTTGTTGTCGGTACGGATATTCTATTCATTGCCATGTTTACAAAGATTTACAGCTGCTTATTTGAATACTGCAGATTCCTAACTGATCACAACCGTCTGTAACCTGTGACACCACGGTATCCTCAATTTGGGTATGTTGTGTAGGTAAATGTAGTGGGGATGGGAAAGAGATGGGAAAGAGGAAGATGGGAAGGTGACTGGCTTTGGATCCGTGTAATCAATCACAATTTAATCACATAAAATAAAAGAAGATACATATTCGGCACGTTTCAGACAGGAGGACACTCTCAGTATCACCCTAGTTTAAGACCACCATTTAGAATTGAAACGTTAGCTATATCCGTGTTTGGTGACCAGATCTGACCATCTTCCTCTTCCCGATCTCCTCCCCCCCTACTAACTTCAACCTCACAATATTCCACAATTGGGGATGCCGTAATCTCACTGGCTCTCGGCGGTCTAGAACAGTTGGGATTCTTGGTATACCTTATATTGTAGGTAATAGGCATTAAAATCGCTTGACAAATGGAATTTAGAAACGTTCGATTTCAAGCAAAAAACTGGTTTTTATTTATTTTGTAAATAATTTTAAGAAAGCAAAAAAGTTAATCATGTGAAACTGTCACAGATAATCATAGCTATAATACAGTATTTTTTAAATGTTGTTTCGTTTATGCGTTCATACATTTATAATATTAGTTAAGTTTAAAATTTTTGAAGTGAAACTTCTTTACGCGCGTCATGCATTTTCGAGGACTGGAGTAAAACCGACTCATGACCGTCACGAAAAACAGTGATCATTTGGTGGTGGGGGTACGGGACCCCCTCCACCGCTCACCGTTCACTGTCGCTCTCTCACCGTAGTCGCTTACTGAGGTGAAGGAGCCACTGACGAACGTTCTCTCTCTCTCCTCTCTCTTTTCCTCTCTCTCTAGCCAACGCCGCCACGCCAGGCATCAGCTGCTTGCTTCGTGTACTGCGCGGTGAGTGTAATACGAGTGAAATACGTAATTGATTGTGGTTTATTCGATTTGGAACAGAGTTTTAGTGTCAAAAATGAGTAGTGACGAGATAGAAGTGAGAAAAGCATTCGCGGCACAAGAATAATGAAATGAAAAGAGAGAGAGAAGAATACTAAAAGTTTCACTTCCGTCGTGCGTAGGCTTGCCACACACTGTATTTTTTTTAGTAGTTTGCATTTATATATTTTTTTGAGTAATTTATTTTTTTATTTGTATTCTACTCAAGCGAAGTGATAGAAAAACCTTTAATTTATATACAGCATATTTTTTTGTATTCATAATGTAAACCAATTTGTCATAAAGATTAATCAAAATAGTGATTTAGCATTAAACTTCGCCTTCAGTGGCGAATACAGAAGTTTTTTAAAATTATAAGTGAACCTCATTTAATCTATCTGAATAGCTTAATTTCAATTATTACAAAAAATGCATTATATTATTTTATTAGTACCGTAAACCCGTAAAAAATCACGGGATATGATAATGGTAGGATTTGTAAAGCTAAAAGTATTCATAATATTTGCCTCAGGATCATTTCTTTATAATGTCATCTATAATTAGATTTTTTATAATGTTTGTCTTTATGGCGGCTCGTGACCTTTGGGTGTACTAGAGTGCTAATATTACAAAAAAATATTATTATTATATTATTGATGTTGTTGTATCCAAAAAAGTTTTTTTTTTGAAAATTCTGTTTTTTTATATGAAGATTTTCAGGAAATCAAAGGACAAATCACACTCAAAAGTCACGAGCCGCCACTAATCACAGGTGAATATCTATATAATATCGCGTATTCGAATGCAACGTTATGTCAAAATTTCAAACCAATCATTGAAGATCTTGGCAAGATTTAAGATTTTAACAAACGAACATTTACTTTTTTATTTATATAGATTATTTTCGTTTTTTTTCATTTATGATTTTAGTGGCAAAAATTACTCCAATCTAATACCGAATCATTATAATAAAGTTGTATTATAGTTCATAAAGTCCAAGACAATTAGTTGAAAAAATTGCATATCAAGATTTTTTACAATTACCAAAAAACGAACGTTTTTGCAATGATCTAAACTTCTTTTTTTCAATAGAATGGAAATTAAAATTTGCATTGCTCACATAAGAAAAAGGCAAATCACGAATTACTGTTCGAAACGTTAGTAATTATTATTTTAATTCCGACGCGCGATGCCCATTCAAATTATTTCATTAATATGAGTGATTTGATAACCGTCATCATTTGATCGAGTATTTTGATACGACCGCATAGAAAATAATAACGTTGTTATAATTGATTCTCGTGTTCATTGGATTGGAGAACAAAAATTACCTATTGCATTAATTTTGATTCCGATTATTTAAACAACTTTAAATTGCGGTAATCGAAACAATTGAACGATAATTGAATAATCGTGGTTGCGGTTTCAATGGATAAAAAAAAAAATTATCGAAGAGAAAAAAAAAATAATGTCAGAGTGGAAGACAAATCTGACGGCCTCCGTGGTCGATTGGTTGCGATCCTTGGATACGAATCCGGAGGTCACGGGTTCAAGTGCGCAAGTAAATTAAATTCTTTAGTTTTTTTTTTCAAAATTTATTAATTTTAAAATATATATACATAGCATATTTCAGACCGGTAGATACTTTCAGTATAGCCCTGGTGAAAAACCACCATTCAGAATCAAAACATTGTTAGAAATGGCCTTAACCGTTGTTGGCGACCAGACAAAATTGGCCAGGTATTTCCCCACCTTCCTCATCCCAGTTTCTTTCCCCTCATTACTACCTTCAGAGCCTCATAACATAACCCAATTTCACGAAATATGAATACCGTTAACATGTGTGGAAGATTTAAAGTTAATTTTTTTGATTATAATTATCGCAATAAAAATTATTTTAATATTTTCATTCATAATTATTGAATTCAAAAACGATCTAAATCCACGCATTCCAAACCGGTTCCATCTAGCTACAACGTCATTATGACATAGAAACCGCCAATGTCTGTTAAGACTGCTGACTCCAACGTTGCCAGGCGTGACGTAAATGCCACCGAATTCACGAATAAAAACGAAATGTCATTTTGACGTCGTAAGGAGGCAACCTCTATACACGGTGTCCGGAAACTCGTAGTACAAGCGGGAAACTGGAGAATCTACACCACATGGGGAACCCAAAAAAACCTAAAGTTTTTTGATTTGAGCATTTTCAAAAAAAAAAAAAAAAAACCAAAAAAAAATATTTTTCGGCTATTTTAGGGTTAAAGTTTTTTCTGGTGTTTAGGGTTGAATAACAGATGTTTTAACCCTGCAGAGCAGAAATATTTTATGATTACACCGGGTTAAATGAAGGGTGATTTCAAAATAATGCTTCGAATCCGAGTTTCTTCATTTGTTTTACTTTCAAATAGTTTTAATTAGTTGGGTACTTTGATCTTCAGTAATAATTTATAAGAATTTGATTTAAAAAAAAAAAAAAAAAAAAAAAAATCAACTTCAAACTCGATTTACTCGATAACGAGAGCTCAAATAAAAAAAAAATACCACAAAATCGACTCCAAATGTGATGTAGATTCACCAGTTTCCCGCTTGTACTACGAGTTTCCGGACACCCTGTATAATTAGGCAGTCAAAACTATGGATAAGTTACACACAAGGCGTCATGAACACACTCCTAGTACAGTATAACCATGCTTACAGGGCGCTGTTCGGCCTCCCTTGATGATGCAGCGCCTCACAAATGTTCGCAGAGAGAAGGATGCACGGGTTTGCTGCCTTGATGCGCTACACAGTAGCCGGGACGAGTCAGCACTACCGGAGAAACACTCTTGTCCAGACCATCGCCCAGTGCCAGGGCGCGCCCCTACATAATAGATGTAGAAGTACTAAATATGTTTACCATTTTATTTTATTTATAGTTTAATTTTGTTGTCATGTAATTAAATTAGATTTACGCTTTTATATGGCAGACAGAGTATCACTCACTGCTCTGTTCAGCTAAAATAAACAAACATTATTATTATTATTAAAAAGGCAAAATAAAACTTATGAAATCAATATTGACCATAATAGTGTATTCGGGCCTTCCTAACAATGTTCTGTGATGCAACTATTCACGTTCTTTCATACTCTTTTGTTATACAGATCCTTGTCAAGAAACAACTCAAGTATTTGAATTATTATTATTATTTTTTTTTTTTTTTTTTTTGTACAATATTTTTTACATTTAAAGTTTTCCAGTAATGTAGGCCTTACTGGGTGGCTTGCTCGTGCTGAGGCCTTCATTTTATAATATGAAAATAAAATCTACATAATACATAGAGAAAATAATATATTTAAAATTAAAAAATAATACATTGAAAATAATCTTGTGTGTTTGTGAGTGATGTGTGTTTATATTGGTTTTGTGTGTTACGTGTAGGTTTTGTTTTTATTTTATGCTATGACATTTTGGTAATATTGTCTTTTTTGTTCTTTAATCCATTTTGTAATTTTGTGTGTGAATTTATTTTTACTTTCCTCAATTTTAATTTCAAATTTTACACTGTTGAAAGCTTTTATAGCATGGTATTGGTAGTGTCTTTGTCCAAAGCTTGAATTTACTGTCGGAGTTTTTGGTCATGCAATGTTTGTGACTTCAAAGCGAATCAAAAATTGTTATAAAATTTATCAACGCTGGTTTTGAACAGGCGACCCACGGGCCCAGAGCCAACGAACTTGCCACTTTTATACGTAGGTCACCTGTGAATAAAACGTAGAATATGTGACGTAGAGGAGTTGCGCCTTTCTACAAAATGTATGAATGTGAATGAACTGTGAGAAAATTAATCGCGCATTACTTATCAGCCTTTCCCTTAGCGACATTGCGCGACTATAGGCACATGACTGCTTAACATTCTGAATTATATAACTCCCAAATAATTAATGTCTCTTGTTCCTTAAATGGTTATTTGCTTTCTCCCTCCAACGCAGTAAAACATCTTTCTCGCGAGCGAAAGAGAAGGCACCTTCCGGTCGTCGACCGGTCTACAACATTCACTTTGATAAAATGTTGTCATCTTTTTATTTTAGTGATGTTTTTTGGCCATTCTCCGGAGGCAATCATTGCAGCGGCTCGGCAGTTGGCAACTATTCATTTAAACATCTGCATTAGTATTTAATCATGTTAATGATCTCTAAGTAAAGTTGACTATAATTTATAGGCTTTGGTTATTATATCTTGTAAATTCAGAATAGATGGCAAATTATTGGATTGGTCAAAGAGCTAACTAACTAATAAAATTGTTTAAATACTAAATAATTCTAAATTGTCATACAAATTCATAGCTACAGGCGGTGTACCTCAAGGGTCGCATTTAGGTACAATACTTTTTTTTTACTTTTTATTAACGACATCGTTAATGTATTTGACAATATAATTACAATTGGTCAACATGAAACAGGCAGTCGCCTAGTATGGTGATTAAGTGTACCATATATAAAGAATTTTTTCAATGTATTATCATGTATAAATAAATGTTTTGGTCTTCGCCGACGATCTTAAATTCTTCAAACTTATAAAAAAACTAGAGATGATTGTATTCACATCCAAATAAATTACAATATTGGTGCAAACATAACAAACTTTATCTAAACATTAGCAAATGCCACATAGTTTCAACTATCAATTTAAAAATAACAATTTTTCCCTAACTTCAGTCAATTAAATTAAAGGTCTTGGCATTATTTTCGATTCAAATTTTTTTTTTCTCACATCAACATACATAGTAACAAACAATCGATTAAAAATGATTGACTGCATTCACCGTAATGACCGAGACTTTAAAAACATATCAACTTTTAAATTTTGTATTTTTCTTTAGTTCGAAGTCAAGTCGAATATAATTCTTCTATCTGGTCCCCTCACTTTAAAAACCACTCCGATTCCATTTAAAGTTCAGAATAAATTTCTAAGATATATTAACTATAAACTCAGTCTACCAGTAGAAACTATACATTTCAACCACTTAAACGTAATTATAGACAGTCCTGATTTATTGGGTCTAATCACCTTCAACACACCAACATATATTGCAACAATAATATCAGAACTGAGTAATTTAGATACTCGCTAGTACCTAAATTGCATGTAGTTGGCAACACTTTCGCAGAAATTGTAGATGTGTTCAACTGCATGGAACATAGTAACAAGAAGGCTATAATAAGACGCCTCACTAATAATTACAATTAAGGTTAGCATAATATTTTTCTTCTGCATGGGTTCTCTATATTTAGAAAAATTTACTTTTGATTACTGTTACATGTTTGTAAAAGCCCATATTGGCATATAATATATTTAATTAAATAAATAAAATAAAATTTATCTAAAATATCGGTTGACGCACGCCAAATTACGACATCTTTTAAGATAGATCTTATAATTTTTTAACATAATTTTGTTAATAAACATAATTAAAGCGAAGCTAACAGTCCACAATGGAGTTCTGGTACCTATCCTGATGGATGGCAGTGAGACATGGAACTGGCAGAGGAAGTATGATTGTGGACTGAATGCTGTAGAAATTAAATCCCTTAGGCATATGTGTGGTAAAACCATGTATGATCGTGTAAGAAATGTGGATATCCGCAAAGAATGCAAGGATGATATAAGTGTAATGAGTAAGACTAAGAAATGGACCCTCAGATGGTTTGGACATGTAGAGCGAATGAACAAAGAAAGGAGTGAAAGGAGAATATGTGATGAAAATTTTAATGGTAAAAAAGTCAGTGACGCCCGAGGAAGACATGGCACGATCAAGTGAACCAGATGCTCGAGTCGGGCCATGTATCAATCTGAATAATAAAAGAGTATGTATGAGATGATGTATGAATATGAATGAAGCCAGGAATTTGTGCCAAGACCGAGTTGTTTGGCGGTAAGTCGTCTCTGCCTACCCCTGCGAGGAAACGGCGTGGTGGTTAGTTAATTAGCTAATTTTTATCATGGAATATTTGAGTAAGCATAGCGAAGTCCTGTTTTAAATCAACCGTTTTGCATTTCGTCTGTCTGTAAATGTTTCCGGTTCAATGGTTCAGTAAAGATTATATTTTTGAAATGTAAAAACTACGTATTTATTTATATTTTAGATTCGCATTTTTCTCAATATGAATACCTACCTGCCTGAAGAAAGTTTAAAAAAGAATTGTTATTTGAGATAGTGACGAATTACGTATTCCGTACTAGAAATAAAAAAATACATAATACATAAAATTAGGTAAGGGAAAACATTCAAGTTGTTAAGCACATAAAAAACTTATCAATTTAGAGGAACTTTTAATTTTGATAATAAAAACAAGAAGAAATGGACACGAGGTCTAATGTTCAGAGAACTCCTAGGACCTTACTAATAAATTTGTTGTTCATTTTGCACAGCTGATAAACAACCATTAATTAATGTGTTTACCAGTTGTGTAAAAGTTATAACAAATTGTTTAAGTAAGGCCCTAGGCTAGGAGAAATGTGAACTAGAAGATTTGTACACATAGGTACTTATACTTTTTCGAGTTATTTTGTACTTTATATTAATGTTAATAGCACATCTTGTGTCTTATATATTAAAATATAAGTTTTTATCATTCAGATCATGTGTTCCAAATATATTATATAGGTACCTACTTATTATAAGAGAATAAGTACCTTCACCAAATTATATTGCCGTATTACGAAGTATTATTTGCATTCAAAATCCATCAATAGCTTTTTCAATCTACCTTCAGGGCATACTCCTCTAATATGTAACAGTGCCACCACAGTTTTTTGGGACAACCCGCTTCACTAATAACTAATAATAGTACATTAAGTGTTACGTATCTACTATCTACCTATAATTACTTATTCCGGTTATTGTTTACTAGGCAATTTAAAGATTATATAAACATCGTAATATCACATGTTATCATAATAACAAGTATAAAATTATAAAAATGTGGAGGATGAAAGATAATTATAATACAAAATAACAAAAAATTGTCCAAATCGGCTCTTTTTTATTTTTTTTTTTGGTAAGGAACTCCAGTATTATTCCAGTACAATACAAGTATTTTTTTCCAAAAGAAATCATTATAGTTGTTAAAATATATTTTATTTAAGTTTGTAAACCCCTCCAAAACAATCGAATTTTGCGGAATAATCTTGAAGTCTTACCTAGGTTTTGTCAGCTGACTGCATGAATTTAACAAAATCCAAAATAAATAATTAAGAAGCATTAAAAAAAGCGTGAATACTTTTGAAATAATTTGCCTGAATTCTTACGGCCGATGTTCCCAATCCCACTGATCAACTGTTGAGCCGAAGTTTTGGCTCAAAATTCCACAAATGCACAACTACTCTATTCCCAACGCAACTCTTTTATCAAGCAACAGGAACCAAACAGCTTTATTAAACTACAGCTAAGTATAAGAATTAGTTATAAAAAGTGTCAACAGAGTGAAAAATAACAGCGAAAATACCAACGAAACTGACGCACTGTTTTTCGTATTGCGTATTGCCATTTGTATTATCATTTTTAGTATTAATTTAATAAGATCTCTACAATATTCATTTTCTCATTCTTCGTGAAGTTCTTGCTAATTTTTGGTTTGTATTTTGTCCATTTTGATATACGGAGGAGAAACGTCAATCGTCAAATTTGTACTAATGTACTTTCACACTTTCGCTGCATTAATCAATCTAAAAGTTGGGAACAAACGGCCGTATAACGGCCAATCCTCATCTCGGGACCCATATGAAAAATCTTAGTTTTACACCATCATTATTTTTATTCTTACAATTTCATGCAGATAGTTGTCATTGTAGAAGAAATAATATTTTGGAACGGCACTAAATCGACAAAAAAATAGCAACACCTTGAACATAACTAGATCACAATCATGAAAGCATCTGTCACTGTCATTTGCGAGCTGTGTCACGTGCTTTGTCGTTAACCAATCGATGGTTTTGTTTACCCATTCGTCGTTTGAATCTTTATCATAATTATTTTTATAGGTTCCTACGCCTTGGTAAAATTACCTACCTGGGTACATAGCACGGTCGATCGACAAAGATTTATCAATAATTTCGATAACTTTTCATTGTTCACGAGCGCGACTGCATATCACTATCTTACAAATAACAGTTCACGGTGAATAAATTAAGAACACTAAGTCGTTGTGAACTGCTGTTTGTTCGTTGGCGGTCTGTAGTCGAGCTCGGGAGAAATGACTGGTTATCAACATCATTGATAAATCCTTTATCGATCGACCATGCTAGATACCCTGATCTCCGTCTTAATCAATACGATATTCGTATAATATATGAGGTGAAATCATCAAAACACGACAGCGCAGATGCCAAAGCAATAGTTGTTACAACTCTGTTTCTATCAAATAATTAATGAAAGTGTGTTACAATATGAATTTAACATACATGGAAATATTATTTATATCTCTATGAGTTAACAGTACGTATGTAAAGTTTTCGTGTATGATTTCTGCAAAACAAATTTTCAAATCATCAAACATTCACGATACAGAAAAACAGAAATACCTACACATTCACAATCAGTAATAAATACATATTGCAGTCTTTTTATTAATATTCAAAATATAAAACTGAAAAATCATGGAACATTTCACGTAATATAGTTACGTAAAAAAACGAGATTCAACAGATGTAAAGTAATGTTTGCCTTCTTAAATTGTACAAAAATCGGTACCAATGTAGTCACTGGTATATACTACCAAACCAATAAAGTTACTTGTATCTACTACCAAACTACCAAACCAATATAGTCACTAGTATATACTACCAAACTACCAAAACAATATAGTCACTAGTATATACTACCAAACTACCTAACCAATATAGTCACTAGTATATACTACCAAACCAATATAGTTACTAGTATATACTACCAAACTACCAAACCAATATAGTCACTAGTATATACTCACGGTACAAACTACCAAAATAGAAAACGTCCTTTTTTCATACCGAATTGTTAACATTGTTAACATGAATTGAAACAACTAAACTTGATGAAAAAATGATGGTGTAAAGCAGTCATAAGTTCTGTCCAAACATGCAGACCAATTACAGGGCGTTTAAATGTCTTATGATTTTAATGGTTTTTAAATCACAATTTATTAATTATACGTACAAATAGGTATAATAGAATGAAACTTATATAAATACAGAATCTGCGTTTATTTTTTTATATTTTAACGGTCCGCAACTAAACACCGATTCTCGGCCCGTTTTAGTTTTAGATCAAATTGTGTTCAGCTGGCAAGTATAACAAGATGATCGTTGTGGTTGACAGTTGATCACATTTGGGTCAAAAAATGAATTGACTATCCACAACTACCTCAAAACCAGGGCCTAAAAATGCACTGGAATTTTTTTTTAATTTTTTTTTATTTGCGGAATTTAATGTGCTACCACGAGAATACAAAATATTGAGTTGAAAAAAACTCTTTATAAAAAAAATTGAGAGCCAATATAGAACTTCTCGAAAAGTTGCTCGAAAACGTTCTCCATAGTTATGTGTCCGATTATAACACCGTGTTATTATTTATTATTGCTTGTCAATTTAACTACTGTAAGAGGTAACAGGTTAGTAAACTTCTGTGCGGAAGGAACTTGCGTTAACTAGTTCGAAAACCAACACAACTTAATAATTATTACTTGTCAACTTCTTGTCCCCATAAAAACGAAAGGTACCCACATACACTCAAATTGATTGAACGTAGAGTTACATTAACAACCATTGGTTTGGAACGATTTTATTTTTAACTTTCCACTTTATTGATTTATTTATTCATTTCTATTCTCTTACATACTAGCGATGGGTCATGATGACTCACTTTATTAATAGCGGGAGGCTCAATACCAGCTCGATATTTTCGTACGGCTCAAAGAGTCGACTCAATTGAACGACAGCTCAATTGAACGGGAGCCATGAGCTCTTGTCTTGAGTACTTGTGATTTTTTGTAAACAAAAGGTTTAGAGTGATTAATACAATTATTTTACAAGCAATAATTACTAGCCTGAAACACTCATCCACATTGAAAAATCTCCTGATAAAAGATACATGACGCCAACGGGACTTGAACCCGTGTCCTTTCGATTTCCGGTCGACTGCTCTGACCACTGAGCTATGGCGGCTTATCTCTTATCCGCGAAATAATTCAATATATACTAGTGTTTCATTCAACAATTACTGCTTGTTACATTTTTTCACCTGAAAACAACCAACTTTATTTTATATGAGAAAGGCATTGTAAGTGCTAACTCTCTCGCTAGATGGCGTCGAGACAAATTGTCTACATTTTTTGGTAAAGATACTAGAACTTGTCAAATATTAATTTTCTTTTTTTTTTGGTAAACTAATGTCTAAGACAAGATTTTTTTATGCATAGCACAAAGGGTAACAATTATTTTACAAGCAATAATTATTAGCCTGAAACACTCATCCACATTGAAAAATCTCCAGATAAAAGATACATGACGCCAGCGGGACATAAACCCGTGTCCTTTCGATTTTTAAATACCAAAAAAAAAAAATGAATAATACAATCTTTCAACATGCTTGGTGACCAGATCTGAATATCCAGGTACTCCCCCACCTTCCTCTACCCCATCTCCATCCCCTCCTCACTACCTTAAGCCTCAGAACATACTAAAATTGGGCATGCCCCAGTCCCACTTGCACAGGTTAGCTAGGATCAATGAACTCCATAGTAGTGAGTCTGTAAGATTCGTTTCTGCTCCAAATAAACATCGAGCCATTTCAAGCTGGTTCTAATAATAAGCAGTAATTTTCGATTGAAGTACTTGTACATATTGAATTATACATTAGTAAATATTGCAGTACTTGTACATATTAGTTGGGAATAAGCCGACGTGGCTCAGTGGTCCAGAGCACCTGACCGGACATCAGAAGGCGCGGGTTCAATTTGCATCGGCGGCATTTATTTTTACTCAGGAGATATTTTCAATTTGTATGGATATTTCAGGCGAGTAATTAATGCTTATAATAATTTGTTGAATTATACTTGGCGTTTGTTGAAGTACTCACGGCGTAACACATAGATATTATACAGGGTGTATCGGCAAGTACCCGACAAACTTTAACCAGCTATTCCTTAGCACATTTAGAGTAAAAAATGTAATGGGCGCTTTGCTGTCCGGTAAATTTTTTTTTCCATTAAAAACAAAAAATAACTAAAAAAATCCACACTCCGTCACTGTCATTTGAATTGTTTTTCGTGTTCAACAGTTGTTATTGGCAAGTGTGTCAAAAAGTGTTCTCGCTCTTTCGTACACACTAAATAATAATAGTTAAAAATGAGACGAATGGTGCCGTGCCATTTCGTTGTGATTGTAAAAGCGCGCCAACGTAGGTACGTACGTACATTATTCAACGAAACTCGAACAAAATATTGCCAGACGGGTTTTCAAACTTTGACAAAGGATAAAACATTGGTGACATGTGGTGAAAATATGAAAATAATTTTTTTATTAAAAAAAATTTTTACCGGACAGCAAAGTGCCCATAACATTTTTTACTCCAAATGTGCTAAGGAATAGCTGGTTAAAGTTTGTCGGGTACGTGCCGATACACCCTGTATAGGTACAACGAAATATTATCGAACTTAATTGCATTAATTTAACAGTAAAATATTTATAAACAAATACGTACATTTATTTGATATGACTAGAGACCGGATAATATGCAACATAAATAGCCCAAAATATGCATGCAAATATGCAATAAAAATCGCTAAAATATGCACGAAAATCCATAAAAAGGGTCAAAATATGCAACATGAAATAATACAGGAAGTCGTATTTTTAAATATTTTTATTTTATTTTAGTAAGCTATTAGTTCTCAAGGATAACAATTATATTTTCGAAAATATCAATTATAAAATGTATTTAACAATAAAATTTAGAATTTACCTTTAAAAACGTATATGACTAAGTACTGTTCTAAATGTTATGTATACAAATTGTGTCTACGATCGCTTAATATATTTTTGTAAGCGGAAAAGGAACGTTCTACGTCTACTGATGTGGCTGGACAGAATTTAAATTTGGGTGCGATTTTTGAACTTATTGTTCCGGGCAAAATTTAACCTGCCCCGTTGATGAAATTATCAATTTGGCACAAAGGTTCAAACCCTGGGTTATTATTCAGTATGTTTTCAATTTTTTCTTTGAGTTTACTCGGGAATAGCTTTGGCAACGAGGAATTCATAAGGCGAATTTCCTTCATAACCTGAATAGATGCATTCAACGCCAATCCATGAGTTTCAAGCGTTTTTATACTTGCAGGTATGTAGGCGAAATGAGTGGTAATCATAGCTAGGTTTTTTTAATACTGGCGTCGTCAAACGATTCTTTGCACTGGAAAACTGCCAAAGCCTCTGCACTATCGAAGTCATTGATAACACCCTTGATGGCTTCAAAATGTTCATGGTAAAACAGCTTCGATCCATGTACCCCAACGTGTTATTACTGGCTCAGGAGGTTAAGGGATATTTGGCAGTTTTTCTTTATAGGCCTTTATACGAGCAGGCGCCTTAAGAAACACTTTCTTTGCTGATGAAATCAGGTTATTTATATTCGCAAACGTGGATGTCACTTCTTCGGCGAGTCTGTGAATTCCGTGAGCGAAACACGTCACATGAATCAAATTGGGATAAAATACTTGGAGGGCTTTGCCTGCTTTGATCATATAGGGGGCAACATCTGAAAGCAACACATACACATTTTCATCCGCAGAAGATTCAGGAAATATTTTTTTTATACCCTCATTCACAAATCTGGCGATCGTAGAATGATTTGCCTTTTCAAGTTCTCTGCAGGCCACCAAATAGGAAGGTGAAGGTTCAAGTTTTAATGCACCAACAATCAAATTTGCAATGTAACGGCCGCAAGTGTCGGTGAAATCCATATGATGTTATCCTTGAGTTCATTGCGTATTTTTTCCAGCGCATGTAGATAAATTGATGGTATGTAATTTTTACGTAAAGTAGATTCATCCGGTATATTTAGATTTTTGCAATATTTTCTGAGAAAATCCTTCAAGGCAGGATTTGTCAGTTTGTATAGAGGGATATTGCTTGCAAGAAATGCTTCACATAGATCCATGCTAAAGTGATTTTGTTGTTTACCTTTGGAGGTTATTTCACTGTTACTGCTACTTGCCACTGTAAAAACTTATTGTCGTGGGCCCTTCTTCTGCACTCTTGCGATATGAATACTGGTTTTGACATGCTGGTCTATTTGGAACTTTTTTGTGCTAGAAATGTTTTTCTCGCAAACTCGGTAGTATAAAACTTTTCCGTCGTATGTAAATATTCCAGGATATTCAGCTATCTACGTATGGGCACTTTTTCATCAGGGGGCATGGTTCACTTTCACAATGTACAACTTCGTGCAAACAAACAAAACACTAGACGAAACTCTAAAGAACAGCGCGTGCGACCAGGCAAAAACAAAATTCGCAATTCACTGAATTACCATAAAAATATACCAAATCACCCCTCATACGAATGAATGAATTGTTTTCGGCAATTAGCCGAATAAAACTGAGTAGGCGTGAGCGCAGGCGAAGATGAGAGAAGTTCCCCCCCGCTCCGGCCGCCGGCCGTAGCGATCAGTAAGATCAATTATCAGTTCTTTGCTCAGCTTCGCTGGCCGCGCGCCTTGCTATCTGACGTCTATAGTGTCGCTATGTGAGGCATCTGAACGATATCAAGCGTAAATATGCAAGATCTCAAATTATTTGCTAAAATATGCAACTACCGCTGAAAAGGGTCTAAATATGCATTTGCATATGCAAATATGCAAATGCATATAATCCGGTCTCTAGATATGACTTTATCTACCATCCACTTACTCGTGATTGACGTGTGCTTTGTTTGATAAGAGAAAGAAGAGTGTATTATTGAAGGTAAAGACAATTCTTGTTGCATCGTTGTTGATCGCCGAAAAGATATCAGTTCGACCGGCTACCTTAAGTCTATTGACTTAATGTGGACTATTTTTGTACGCTCTAATGTCGTTTTAAATAACCTGCATATAGTTGAACCGAAACTTTTAAACGAAGACGGTGTACACTAATATGTACAATGTTCCAGAGTACCTACAGTTACTATGGAATTGTTTGAAATATTACATTTTTTATTCTTAATATACGAATACAAATAACAATTACAAATACGAAATTTTAATATTTACTAAAACCACATTTTCTGAAACGGTTCCAAGTAGCTACTGCATCATTATGAAATTTAAAAAAAAACCACAATCTCTGGTAAGACGGCTTTCGCGAATTAATTCGGCTTTAATGCGAATTCTCGAATAAAAACAAACGTATCGTTTTGGCGGTAAATCGAATTGTTACAGAAAATGTATTCGTCAGTATAAAAATGAAATAAAAATACCTACGTTATAGTAATTTGTTTCTTCTTTTTATTCAAGTAAACTGGACGAATATTTTTTTACTAGCTGCCAATGATTTTTTTTCTCAAAGCTTCAAAGCTCACGATAAAAAAAGCGTAGCATTTACCAAAAAAAATCAAAGAGAGAAAAATCTCTGTCATTTTCATTTCGCCAAAACTTCACCATTCAAATTAGTTTTCTGTTTATAGATCCGCTACCTGCTCATGTAATTAATGAAACAGCAACTTGCCCAGTGATTGGAAATTATTATTTTTTATTGGAACCATCCGACGGTCTTAAAAATATCTTCGCGTGCAAAAAGTTTGGAAAAACTTGATGTCAGTTTTTTTTATGATGATTTATTTATTTATTAATATTACTGAGGCGAAAAAGATTTTCAAAAGTAACCCACGTGTTAAATGAATTAATGGCTAACAGTGAAACAGGTGCTGACGTTGAACACGATGATGTTAATATATAAAATAATAAACAACATTTGAAAAGTATTTCGGTAATATTTTTTGAGCCATATTAATAAAAATAAATAATAAAAATCTAATAATTTATGTATGAAATTAATAATAAAATAGACATTATGAACTGCGATGTACAAAATGGCTAAAATAAAATAATAAATAAATAAAATAATTCAATTTAAGACGTCTAGATGTTTTGGTTGGTCTTCAGATGCATGCTGCATTTCTTAGCGCAACTGACAAGAGATGATAATGAGAAGGAAAAAAAGGTTATGTATTTGCAGCAAAATTGGCCACTCTCCGCGAAACAACGGAAACATTCTCTTCACGGAGGCTGCTTACGGAGGCTGCTTAAAACCTGTTTATAATATTACTTTAAAGTAGGTACTTGGTGCTTACCAAAGATATTAGAAGAACGAGATGTGCTATGCGCAGTTCGTACTGAGTGGAATTGTTTTGCCGAGTGTCGCCGGTTTTACTACTGCACACCTTCGCTTGCGCTAAGGTATCCGCACTAATACATAGAACAGATTTCTGTGCGTACACGTCCCGATACTGTTCAAAGTACCCTAATTAGGTAGTACTCCGGCTACGGTCCGGCGGCCAACATAGCATATCTCGTTCTTCTAATATCTTTGGTGCTTACCCTATCTATAATCTACAATATTAACTTTAATGTGAGAAAGAGACTGTCATAAATATTCAACCCGGCGGTATTATCTAAGATATAAGTTATTTCATATCATAATATACATTGTAACTTAAATATACATTGTAACTTTTCACTGATGAATTGATTGTGTGGTGTTTGACCCCGGGTTCGAAAGAGGTAGGTCTTAAATTAAATTACAACAAAAATTAAGCCGTAAATCAACTGTTGTACCGGAAAAAGGATTTTACGTATGAAGCAGAGAAACTTGGGTAAAATAATCATCGATGACTAAATCATTTTTAAGCTAGCATTGAAGAAGAAGATACTACCTATAAATCTAATCGAAATATGAAACAGAATAAGACACAGAAATTTAAAAAAAAATAACTGTCTTATCTGGGAAAGGAACCTACGATCTCTGTCTTAGTGAGACAACGTCTTTAACCACTCGACCATTGGGACCTAATTATTATACGTCATTTTTGTCGATCTCGTGTTTAATATTCAGAGTTAACAATATTTAATAAAATTTAATGTATATTCATTTAGACTTTTAGAATGTGTCCATTGGTATCCTATATAAATAAAAATCGGATGGTTTGTAATGATTCAAAATATTTTTTACCTGTTTTATGAATCGTGCAGAAAAATATACAACCAATTAATTGGAATTAAAATAGAATATGTATTTTTTTAATGTAAACAATTAATTTGTTATACAATTGTGTAATGTACTCATGTAATCTTGTTTTTACCGCCAATTAATCAATCGATTATAATATGTTTTGAGATCTCTTTCCATTCTCGCGTTCAACTCTCATCAAATTAGTTGAAACTAAAAACCTTCTCAATTCTATCAATTTCCGCCCAGTGTTATAAATCTCTTATTATTATTAAATAACTTCTTTCAATTTGTTTCACTTATTTTTCAGGGTTGTGCAAAACATATATGTGCACATAAAAATATGTCAACGCTTGTGTTTTTTAAATGTAAATATAAATTCAATTGTTAATAGAATAACTTTCGAAGGTTATACCCATCGATAAGATACATCATCGACGAAGAAGATAATACTCAAAAATCTATAGGAAATATTGAATAATTATTTAGACTTAAAGAAAAATTCAATAGGTGTCACATATAAATACAAAATGGATATGTTTATCCGAGACACTATCTAGGTTATAGACAAATTCATTATGACTTTTTAATCATTCAAAAGATAGGAGTCAAAAATATGAGAATTTTTTTTTTGATTGATATTTTTGGTTCCATAATAACTCAACACAGTGACAATTCAACACACTTTTAAAAAGTGATATAAAGTCATTAGAAACGTCGTAAATTTTTAACCTAACCTAACCTACTTACCAGTCAATAAAGTTTTTTTTCATCACTTTCCATGACTTTATATAATTTTTTAAAGATGTGATGAATTATCATTGTGATGATTTATCCGGTCACCATATTTTTAATTCTCAGTTTGAATCAAAATGACATTAAATAATTAGGTCCCAAGTGGAGAGTGGTCAGAGGCATTGTCCCAAGACAGGGATCCTGGGTTCGATTACCACCCAAGAGCGTTACCATTTTATTTTTCGGTGTTTTTTCTAGTTTTAGATTTATTAGTATTATATATAGGGTTTTCCAATAAGAGGTGTTATTTTGAATAGCCCGCTATTTCGGTAGATGTTACTTTTGAAGCTGTCATTTTTTAATTTATATACACAATAAAATAAAAGAAGTGATAAGAAAGTGATAAGAAGTGATGTGTAGTTTGTGGCAAGTATGTGTTTATGTATATAAATAAATAAAAAATTAATTTATATACAAAAAAACACCTCTTATTGGAAAACTCTATACTACTTCAATGAAAATACATGTTCTCGTGTTTTTTGCGACTAATTATATTAATTAGATACGAAAAAATACTGACACATCGGTTATTGCACAGTTTGTAACTTTAATTTTTATGCATTATTGCAGTAATTATAGAAAGAGTCAAATCATTTGTATTCGTCAAAAAAAATTAATTTACTAAAGAAAATTTGCAGTTTTAATTTGAAGAACTTGTGATTTAAACGTTTCCAAGTAAAAAAAATCTATTTTCGTGATTTCTCATTTTCAATTATTTATCTAATTGTAAAACAGTTAAAATAATTATTCGTTTAGCTTCAATTCACCACATTATTAATAAAAAGTAACATAAAAAATTATCATTAAAATACATAGTTTACATAACCTAAAATACCTACAAAAATAACAATATAAAACTTTGAAATATGGACTTTACAATCAACCTAAAATCATAGTTGTGCAATAAAATAAAACAAAAAGTGTTTATAAAAATATTGATAAATAATGTGCCAACCCTGCTGAAATAATACCGCGCTGGATTCAAAAAACGAACGAATAAACCACAGAAAAAGTGCTTACTAGATGGCAGTAGAAAGTTTTATAATGATATTCTCCGTCTCCACAGAGCGGCCGCTTACTTCCGCGTGCTAGAGCGGTCGCTCACATCGTTATTTTGGGGAATTCCCCCGAAATTACGATTACATGCACTCGGCCTGTCTCTGTTCGGTCATGATCGCCAAACAAACTGTGTTACAATGTTCTAAGTGAGGTATGATTCTCAACATGTCATTCACGTCTTTATTATATATTTTTATTTAAAACTCTGGAAAATATTCACAATTACTAGACACGATTCACAAATTATTTTTAAAACACGTCGTATCAGTTTAACAACAATTTCAATCACTGGAAATGGAAAACAGTGCATTAGTTATCTGGAACTAAAATTGAATATTAATTTGGTGGCTATTATTTTTATTATGACAGTTTTATGGTTAGTTTTTTTTTTATTTTATTTAACCCAAACTAAGAATCATAAATAGGTAATGCTGTCATATGATTCCGTGTCTCAAGAAATCCCCAATTCATGGATCCTGATGAGGTAAGGGTGCTTCCGAAACCGGTAGAGTGCAATTAAAATTAAAGTGGTCTAAAAAGAATTTATATCTTTTATTGTAAATTATGACGAGCTACAAAGTAAATGCTTATTACAAATATGCAATAATTAGTGGCCTGAAATATCCATACAAATATCTCCCGAGTCACATTATCTCATTCTTTCAGGTTATAAACATGGTTCCTACACTAAAATGACAAACAAGTTGATGCGTAAATTGAGGGATATAGTTTTTCTTGGTCAGTAAATATAATCCGCCATACGGATCTTTTTATGACTAATTAGATGTGTTTTGTGATTTAAAAGTTAATTAAATATATTTTTCCTAAGCAAACAGCTGTTTCATTTATTTTATATTCATTGCTTGAGTTCAAACGTGTTGTTTTTCATTAGTTAGTGGATTACGAGGCTTTACGGTAGTTTATTTAGTATAAGAATACTTGTATTTTTTAACTCCACATTTTGAGAAGCTGCGACGCACCTGATCCGAGCATTCTGATAATGACACAGTTGTTTCGATCAAAATGATAGTTGTTTCATAATTTACCAGCACCAGAATTAACCGCGTATAATCGATCAAACCGAACAATTGTCGGCAATGTGCGATTTCTTTCCGAAGCTTCCGCAATACTCGATCACAAATAACTCGAAGACATTCCATATAAATATACATAAAAAAATTTCGAAGTTGTCCTTACATTTCTAACGACTATTTATTTTGTAATTACATTAATTTGACACTGCAACATTGGCTAAAGGAGGAGGAAAGGCAACGTGGCATATTTACCAAAAAATCAATCACTTTAAATTTCGATGTATCAAAGGTCGCACCAGATCTGTTGTGAATTATTTTTGTTGATGTAATTGATAATGCAGCATCAGAATTTAATGAAAAATCGATATTATTGGAATGATTTATTTGCCCTGATATTTCGATAGGATATGGCACCGAACGATGAAGGAGAATCTATGGTGTTGATTTTTTTCAGGCTGATTACATAGATATTCCCACTGCCCTTGTGACCAGATAATCGTAACGCCACCGATAAATAATCTAGATGTAACAAAGTAATAAACATTACATATTAAACTTTAGCATTTAAAAATGCGAATTGAAAAATAGAATACCTTATAATCACCTGGTAATGACTTTTTAATCTCCGTGAATATATTTCCTTGATGATATCATTAGCTGGGCAGTAAGATTAACATTTGAATGTTAGGTACATTCAAGTAAGTTGGTATGTAATACTATTTATATGTTTGCGCCTCTTGGTTTTGCGCATTCCGTTTTTTTTTCATTTAAAAATAAAATATTTATAGTTAGGATAGGTCACTAATTAATTGATCTTCAAAATATATAGGTATTGTGTAATGTACGAGTACGCTAAAGAAATTAGTTCCTACTGTCAAACAATTCAGGAAATTGTTTCCCTCAGGGCCTATGTCATATTTGGGGATGCTGCACATCCGCCGCCAAGACCCGAAAAAACTTCACCCCGTGAACCCGGGCACCCCTGCTAAGTGACCAAACGTAACAACAAACTCGGGGTGACATATAGTAGAGGTGTCCATATCGGACTCCAAAATAGTAACAGAATGTATGAAATCAAGTCTATACTTGCTTTATACATCGTTTATATATTGTTTGTAATTTGTACCCATATACTTAGTTAATACTTTGTTTTTACCATGTTTAAACTTTATTTGTGCTGAAATGGAAATAAAAAGATTTTATGCTCTGTTTAACTCATTTTACTGGTTAACCTTTCAGGCCTCAGACGGACTTTACTAGCCACAAACATCATATTCCATTATAGCCTTTGAAGGACAGATCTGACCGGGGCGTCAATACATTATAAAAGTATTGTTATCTTTTTTTCTAATTTTCGTAGATATGTGAAATCTTCTTCATTGAAAAGATAAATAATTATTCGTCACAGTTTGTATCAAATATTCATAAAAAAATTGTCAAAGTGCATGATTACGAATTTCGGCATCTTTTCATTAAAAAATGCCGAAATTCAAAAAAAAATTTCTTGCACAAACGGTATAAAAAGTGAAATGACAGTTTATTTGATATTTTGACATTATTACTTAGAAAGATCTATGTTTTCTTGACATGCAAATATTTCAAAGATAATTTTATATAGTTTCTAAAATACAGGGTTTTTTAATAAGAGGTGTTATTTTGATATTCAATCGTAAAAGATCTATGGTTTCGTTGCTTGTGTGGCAAGTGGCGCCGTCTTGTTGAAAGTAAATGTTGTCCAGATCAATACCATCCAATTCCGGCTATAAAAAATCATTAATCATCTCTTGATAGCGCAATCCATTCACCGTAACTGTTGCTCCAGCCTCATTTTCAAAAAAGTAAGGTCCAATGACTCCGCCGGACCATAAACCGCACCAAACAGTCACACGTTGAGGATAGAGAGGCTTTTCAACAATAACTCTTGGGTTTTCCGAGCCCCAGATTGATATAGACAATTTTGCTTTTTGACGAAGCCACCGAGGTGGAAATGGGCCTCATCACTCACGATGATTTGCATTTGATTCACCCAAGTGAATTTTAATAATTTTAATGAGTTGTTGAAGCGTGTATCGCTCCATTTTTACTAATGACGTAGTTTCTACTTGTCAAATGTCAAAAAATAACAGCTTCAAAAGTAACATCTACCGAAATAGCGGGCTATTCAAAATAACACCTCTTATTGGAAAACCCTGTAGTATTTCTTTTAGCGACAACTTCTAAAATAAGTAATATATAGCACATTTTAGATACCTCGGGACCTTTTAGAAATTCCAAGAAAATTCACCAAGTCGTTGGGACTTGTTGGTAAAAATATATAAAAACTTGAAGGGTTAAAAAAACACAACAAAAAGCATTTAGGGCTATTTGAACGCTTAAAAAATTCGTCAACATCTTTGTAAGAACATAAACTTGACAAGCAGAAGTTTTGTTTCTCTATTATTTACAAAAAATATCGTAATACTTCTTCTACATAATACTTATACCTTTGTTTTGTTTTTCATACTAATTCTTTTTTGATGCTTTGTTTGCTATTTTTACACATAATCATTATATATGAAATCTTGCATAAACGACTGACGACTTTGACCTAGAAGCAATGAATTTCCCACACAACTTAACAACCAAAGTAATAAATAGTTGACAGTGAATGTTTGCGATTTACGACCGACTGTTTTTTGTTTTGTTGGTGAGATTGATTCTTTTTGAGTGAATTAAGTACTTCGAAAGTTAGTAATCAATTGTAAAGGTCAAATTGCATACCTACATATTTAATATCCGGTTTATAACAGGAAAGATAAAATATAAAAAGTGAATTGATGATATGTTTTTAATTGACAGTAAAATTTTGAATCATTTCCAGTCGAGCAATTACATAATTGCACAGACATATGAATATATAGACTAGAAATTAAAGGTGAGGGGTAAAATCAACTGTTGAAGAACGAAGGGGGTTAAGCTGACTGTGATTCGTCAATAAATCAATCTGACAGTATATAGGCATCTCGCATTATAATATCACCATTTAGTTCTTAAAAGTAAAATCTGCTTTTGAATGAATAGACATTTTTACATGGGAGCGCAAATTACTCGCCACGTTATGAACAAATTTGCGAAGTCCAAATTCGGCAAAAAAAAATTTCTTCTATTTTCAGAGTCGAATATTTTGCTTACGTATTTAGTTAAGACACTTTTATAAGTGTTCATAATTTACTTCCCAGTAACAACGATGCGCACACTTGAGAATCGCTACATTCGACCAATGTTGGCTCGATGTGATAGTATATGTTTCTACAACTGATTCATATTATACGACGTGAATAAGCTTAAAATGATGCTTACATATGGAATGTAATACGACAATTGGGTTTATTCTCTTTTTCACATCTATTTTTACAAGTTTTCATATCACAAGCAACTATTTTGCCGTGTTATTTCATAAAATGCCTCGACCATAGCTCGACGCTAGTTCGAACAAGAATGATGACGTCACATTCTCAAGATTCACGGGAAGCCATACGCGAGCCCAGCCGGCTCCAATGGAACCGGTATGGGGAGTGGGGAATAATACGCTTTTAATCACTTAGGGCAGGTCTACTAATATTCATATGTCTATGCATAATTGGGATATAGAACCATTGAAACGTGCGATTGTGATTTCCTAAGTAGACTGAATCATAAGCAAATGACTTTCCCGAGGTAAAAAGAGATTATTATTTTTTTAATGATAAACTAATGTTTATAAGACAAGGTTTTATGAATAGCACAAAGGAAAACAAATTATTATAAGCAATAAATAAAATTTATTTTTCGGAATGACTTTTTTGAGTAAAAACCTCAAATTGAAATATTTAAATATTAAAGACAATATTAGTGATTTCTAAACGAAAATCTGAAACAGAAAAATCAGAAAAGGAAACGGTCACATCTGGGACTCGAACCCAGGACCCTTGTCTTAAAGAGGGTCCTGGGTTCGAGTCCCAGATGTGACCGTTTCCTTTTCTGATTTTTCTGTTTCAGATTTTCGTTTAGAAATCACTAATATTGTCTTCAATAAATAAAATAGTTGCCTGATAAATGCCGCCGAGGGGAATTGAACCCGCACCTTCTGATGTCCGGTCAGACGCTTTGGAGCTCTGCGCTACGTCGGCTTATTTCCAACACGCCAAATAATTCAATATGTACTAGTACTTCAATGAACAATTACGGCTTATTAAATTTTTACTCGGAAGATGTTTTGAATTTGTATTGATATTTCAGGCGACAAATTATTGCTTATAATAATTTTTTTAAAGAGATCGTTTTTTATTTATGAGATCCAACTGATCCCAACGATGATGCTTAGGGAATGTAGAGAACCTGGCTTTTCAGATTTCGTCACCAAACATGACTAAAACTATTTCAAGCAGCGTTCAAATTCTGAATAATGATCTTTTAAAATATTTTTAACTCTGGAACGTGCCGCAAGTATGCTGCATGTTATTTAATATTAATAAATTATTTACTTCCACAAGCCAGGATTCGAATCTGCGACCTCCGGATTTGTAGGCAAAGATTATAATCATTCAATCATTGAGGCCGTCAAGTGTGATGAATAAGATTAATAAAGGGTCGCTTAGATGGGTTGGGTACGTAGAGGAATGAATAAAGAAATTGGTGTGAGGAGAAAATATGAAGCGACAGTGAAAGTGAGCACGATCAAGTAAATCAAATGTTTGAGTGAGGTCATGTCAAGAGTCAAACTAAGATAATAGTATGCATGAGACGATGCAGAAATGAAATCCCTGAGGCGTATGTGTGGTGAAACGTGTGTTGAATAAGATTAAGAAAGGGTAGCTTAGATGGTTATGTACGTAGAGCGAATGAATCAAGAAATTGGTGGTGTAAGTAAATGGTAGACTCGAGGCAGATATGACACGTTCAAGTAAATCAAATACTTGCGTCAGGTCATGTCAAGTGTCAGACTAAGAGAATGGTATGTATGAAACGATGCCGAAATTAAATCCCTGAGACGTAAGTATGGTAAAACCATGTTTGATCATGTGAAAAATGTGGAGAACTGCATAGAATGCATCGCTGATGTAAGCGTGATGAATAAGATTAGGAAGGGGACACTCAAATGGTTTGGGCATGTAGATCGAATGAACAAAAAAGGAGGGTAAGGAGAATATACGACGCAAATGTGAATGCTAGAAGAAATTGGGGACGCCCGAGCAAGACATGACACGATCAAGTGAATCAGCTACTTGAGTCAGGTCATGTCAAGAATCAAAATAACAGAAAAGTATGTATTAGACGATTTATATATGTGAGTGAGACAAGAAGTGTGTGCCAGAGTTTTTTATAAATGTGAATGAGGCAAGAAGTGTGTGCCAGAGTTTTTTATAAATGTGAATGAGGTAAGAAGTGTGTGCCAGAATTTTTTTATGTATGTGAATGAGGCAAGAAGTGTGTGCCAGAGTTTTTTTATATATGTGAATGAGGCAAGAAGTGTGTGCCAGAGTTTTTTATATATGTGAATGAGGCAAGAAGTGTGTGCGCAAGAAGTTTTTTGTCGGTCCGTCCTTATTCCGATTAGTTAGTTGGTTTTAGTTAAATGATGTATTAATGCTAATGAAGACAATTTTAACTGTGTGCCAAGACACATTTGTATGATTAGTTATACTGATATTTCACGTGACCTTCATCTTTAGTAAGCACAACAACGTCTGTTTGTGTCGGTACTGTTTTGGTGAAAGTTTGGTTCATTTTTCTAAATACAAAACCAATATAATCAATCATAAGCATTCTAAACGTTATAAAAACATTACTTCTGAATTACGTTTTTTTTCTCCATTTTTCCAGATGCGAAACACGTTTACGTGCTTTTAGTTGTTTTATCGTCTAAGGCTTACTTGCGGTAGTGAAAACCAACCTAAAAATAGTATAATTTCTCCACAATTGCCTTAATAGGTGTTAGGTATACTTGCCAGAGAAAAAATATCTATAATTATGCCATTCAAATCTAAGTCCTCTCATAGCTCATCTGCGCCTGTCTCCAATGAATTGTGCAGCTATTATATAGTTAGCTAATAAATCTATTATACGCTCGAATGGGACAACATCAGATGTCATTTGGAAAGTAAATACACTTAACAACTGTGGTGTACAAATATATTAATTTAACGCCTACAAACAATATTACTTTAAAAATATTTTCCTAATTTTTCATACTCTCTAACCAATAGGATGCATGATCTGAACAACAAGTTTGGGGGTACTATTGATATATTTATTGACTCCACAATCTATCTATACCAGCACTTTGTTGAATCCTACAAATAATAGCAAACAAATAACTAGCGTGGGTAATGTAGTTGTATTGATTATTTTATTTTTTTTATTTATTTTTTTTTTTTTAAAGAAAGACAAACATTCCCGGCTTACGAATACCCTGACAATATTTGAAAATCTCCTACTACCACCACAGTTAGCGGAAAATGTTGCTTGTGTTGTGATGGAGGACTTAGCCAGCTGAGGAATTGAAGATACTACGCCTAGGTGGGACCCAAACGCGATGTCAACTCGGCCACCGACCGATTTGTCGTATAGTATTGTTTTAGTTTCTATTTGATATTGTGTTGTTGTAACATACTATACTAATAATGTTTTATATTTAGCTTATCAGTTTTAGCTTATAATTTTCGATGGTTCATTAGATATATTCTGTACTTGCCCAGCTAGGCAAGAAACCAAATAAAATAATAAAACATCTTTGAATCCTTTCAAAATTTATAATTTGCACAAGCAACAAATCAAAATAATAATTGAGGAGAAAATTTATATACATCCCGGATCTTATTTGACATTCTTGACACTAGCAGCCGTGTGAAATGGGACGAATAATTTACTTTAGATCGCGTCGATCATTTATGCTTGTTTATGATCGTTAAATAATGCATTGTACTCTACTTTCCCATATATAATTCTTCACAAATATGAATCGTGATGGAGTAATAATACTTTAAAATTATTACGAAGATAATATTACCTTTGCATCATATTCTTTTGAATGATTCATTGTTGCACTATTATCAAAGGTAACATAATGTTTTGAATGGCAAACAACAAACAGTAGAAAGCAGTTATTAAAACCAACAATTGAAAACAACAACACATTTATTAACAACGTACAAAAATACAAACTAATTCAACAATAACAAAAACGATATTTTTACATAACACAAATTTCGTAATCGTTCATATATAAATAAGAAGAGAAAATGGCAATAGAAAGTTAACTTGGGCCTAGATCGAATCGAAACGAAATAAATGACATGGATCTATCAGACTGCCTTACAAAAAGAGGGAGAAAAAAGAGAATAGAAGATTTATAATAAACAGACAAATAAATCAAGTCGATCACAGATAAACAGGTGAACTAATAAGAAACAAACAAAAAACGAAACACTTTCACAAATCGATACATACGAATAAAACATGCAACTTCTTCAAGTCTATTGCAATTTTAAAAGAACAGTTAGGAAACTCATAACAATAAAATGATGGAATCAAGTTAAAACAAAAACAGAAAAGAAGAAGTTGCATGAAAACAGAACACATTCACTCAACATGACTCAATGATTAAGAATATTATAGGCGTTATAATTTAATGTCCTCCCCAACCTCCTCCATGACCTCCTTTGGCAGAATGATAGATGACCTTGATGTATGGGATATGTACTGGGTATGGCTTGTCAATATTGACCTTGATATGTTTCTCTACTTTGTAGGGAACCCTCTTTTCAACTGGATAAGGTACAGACTTCTCTACTGGGTAAGGAATAACCTTCTCAATTGGGATGGAGATCTCTTTGATGACTGGAACAGCAACTGGTTTGTGAACTGGGACATGGATTGGGTATGGACGAGGGACTGGTACCAAGATCGGATGCGCAACATTAATGTGGACTGGCTTATGAATTGGGACTTGTACGTTCTTGTAAACTGGTACAATGTGGGGTTTGATGACTTCAGTATGGTGGCTGACTGGGATCGAGCTTTGGTGTTCCCATCCAGAGCTTTCGCCTCCTCCTCCAAAGCCAGAACCTCCAAAGCCATGATCTCCTCCTCCGAAACTGGATCCTCCATAGCCTGAAGAAGAGAAGTCTGAACCTCCTTCATCATAATGAGAAGCTTGCGGGCTTTGGTCTTGCTGGTAATAAAGTTGCTGCTGTTGAGTTCCTTGGTCGACTGGCTGCCACTGAGAGGCATCAGAGCCAGAAGGCATGGCGTGAGCGCCTATGAAGAAGAACGCCAACTGAAAGGGAAAACATACATACAATTAGTTGAGGGAAAACAAGATTTTCATACTTACATGAGTATTTTATAAGTAATGATTTTGACGAATTATCGTGATTTGTTTTTGGGGTATTGCGCTTCCTCCTTCTTTAGCCAAGGTTTCGGACAGCGCTACAGTTCCCATCATGAGGACAGATGTGTTTATGTGTGTAGAAATGATACCATATTACTCTTGATGTGGTATTACAGTATAATAATTGGTTAAATTAATTTGCTTCTCGTCGTTTAGTTTTCGTATAGCCGTCAAGTATCAGATACCAAGAGCCCCGCCATCTCTATCAATATTAATGATTTTTTCATAATTAGGCGTGCTCGATGCGTTTTGGGTATTTCTTCTTTCTTTGCAAATGCGATTCGGATCTTTCGAATTGCATTGGTCACATTCCTGCTATCTCAGCATTTTCCAAAGCTTGATGTGTTGAAGGAAAGATTTTAAGGTAGAAACGGGATATAGGATATGGGATCATTTTACACTAGAATAATATGAAGATGCACACAGTAGGTATGGAAAAGGATTTTTCTCACTAATGGAGCATCATGTGTGGAAGAGAAACGGTTGATAGGGCAACGCGTGCGCGAAGGGAAAATTATTGAAAAATTAAAATCATTATAATTATAAAAATGATTTAAATAATGCTGGATCAACACTTTAATTAATTGAAACAAGTTTGTTGAATATAAAATCATTTTGGGATGAAAAAAGATATCCTAGTAAACGTTAAGACAATACAATTTTTACCAAAATGAATAAGTCAGGTTATTCGAATTTCTATAAATAAACAATAAACTTAAATTGAAAACGTCGATCTGCGGAATAATACGAGAAGGTATGTTATGAAAATAATTGAACGAAATTATACCTTTTTAAGGAAAAAACGCTTTGAGAAAAAAAAACAGATGTCTTAGTTTATCTTACAATAGGTTTTTTTCGTTCCCTGAATTCAACCCACGTTATAAAGTTATCTTGATTGTTTTATGGTTACGAATTTCTGGGAAAATAATCTCTTGAGATGGATAATGTTTCTGAGAAATGGTTGAAACATATTTTTCGACTCTGCAAAAATCTTTTCACATTATTTTTTATAGACGCTATTTCCTGTTTTCGTGGTAATGTGTAAATTAAGTTGAAAATAATTAAATAAGTGACAAAATATAAACGCTTAAAATTAGCTTGAGCCAAATGAAACCGGTCGGTAAATAAGTTGAAATAAATTAGTGATTAAAACCAAAGCGCTTGTTTTATTTAATGAATTTATGTTTGATGCTTATTAATAGAAAGATATGATTTGAAAATTTCATAAAAGTAGTTTGAGATAATAAAAGTTTTCTTATGAAAACAAGTAGTACAATTAATGATTTGGTGTTAAAACACATGATATGTGTTGAGTATTACTGATTTATTAAGAATCTATTCAAATTATTCGTAATCCGATTAAAAATGGGATTGCAAGACTTTAAATAATGAATTGATAGGTTTCCTGATAAACTTTTAGCAAGGTACTATTTTATTATCATGATGTCGGAACACGTATTCATAAAAATACATTATCAAGACAAAAGCAGGTGCATGGCCACGTGTTCCGATGTTATTACAAATTAAATAAAAGTTTTAAAACGGCCTGCAGTCCCGTTTTTAATGTAATTACAAATAATTTGAGGAGATCCTTAATAAATTAGCAATATTTATTTTTCTTCTTGTAACTTGAAAAGTGGTTTGACCATAATTAAAAGCGCAGACTTTAACCACATTACAAAATTTAATAACCTCGTTTATCTATTCATTAAATTATTTCCCGGCGTACACTTTTAAAGGAAGATTCTCCCAGGGAAAACTCCGAAACTTAAAGCTTCGAAAGTTTCAAGAAAGTAATAATTATTGCTTCTTTGTGACGTTCTCGTTTCAGCATCCCCAAGCAAAATTTATTTAATTAGAGATTTTTAAAGTTTTAAGCAGTACATCGTGCACTTTGTAAAATACGCTAATTGCTAAGTAAATATTAAATTTATTTAATGGTATCGAACTACGATATCAAATTAGTGACTTGTGAGTGGACAAAGGAGTTTCTTTTTTATCATAATTTCAGATTTTACGAAAGATTGGTGGAAATGAAGACGCCAAATTTTATGTTATTGAAACCTGCGTGACTCGTTTGAGTGCAGTTCTGAGATGCAGCTTGCGTTGATGAAGCACTATTGGGTAAGCTTATAATAAATTATTCGGAGAATTAATTATGATTATTAGTTAATATCAGTAGACAATACGGATAAGAGATCTTACGTGAGGTGTCACATATTTTATTTCGGTTCTAACCATCACGGCTGCCATGGTCAAGGGGTGAGGCTCTCGACTAGCAATCCGGAGGTCGCGGGTTCAAATCAAGTAAATATTTTCACAATTTATTAATTTGAAATAATATATATGGTGCAACTTGAGGCACGTTCCAGATTGGAAGATACACTTCGTGACCAGATCTGAATAGCCAGATACTCCTCCACCTTCCTCTCCTCCATCTCCTCCCCCTTCCCACTTCTTCCAGCCTCACAACATACCCCGTTAGAATAATGATTACTATTTTAACATTTGGTCAGGTCATTGGCTGAGTTGGCATCGCGTTTGGGTCTCACCCAGGCGTCGAGAGTTCAATACCTCTACATCACGACATAAGCAGCATTTCCCGCTTGCTATGGTGATAGTAGGAGATATTCGTAACCCGGGCATAATTGTCATTCTTTTAAAAACTAAAAAAAAATCTACGATTGCAACTATACGTTAGCAACATTGAGACAACATGAATTGTGACGTTTTGCCGCGTTTAACTTCAAATAATTAACTTCACACTGTTGTAATAATTTCTACGATGCGCGTTATTTCTGCGTGAAATTATTCACGTACAACGAACTAAAATTTTGTTTAGTGTCATTTCAAAAACTGGAACTGTTTGTATTAAGAATAATTCAGACAAGCTATAAAGTTGGTACCTACCTATAATGTTACATTTTAACAGAAAATTATTTAAATTGTCTTAAATCTTTTCTCAACTGTTTAAATTCCTTAATTTTCGCGGGTAATTAATACCAACTTAAGCATTCTCAGTAAGCTAATTTTAAAATGAACTTATACAGGGTTTTCCAATAAGAGGTGTTATTTTGAATAGCCCGCTATTTCAGTAGATGTTACTTTTGAAGCTGTCATTTTTTGACATTTGACAAGTAGAAACTACGCAATTAATAAAAATGGAACGATACACGCTTCAACAATGCATTAAAATTATAAAAATTCACTTGAGTGAATCAAATGCAAATTATCTTGAGTGATGAGGCCCATTTCCACCTCGGTGGCTTCGTCAACAAGCAAAATTGTCGCATCTGGGGCTCGGAAAACTCAAGAGTTATTGTTGAAAAGCCTCTCTATTCTTAACGTGTTACTGTTTGGTGCGGTTTATGGTCCGGCGGAGTCATTGGACCTTACTTTTTCGAAAATGAGGCTGGAGCGACAGTTACGGTGAATGGATTGCGCTATCGAGAGATGATTAATAATTATTTATGGGTGGAATTGGATGGTATTGATCTGGACAACATTTACTTTCAACTGATCCATTGATCTTTTACGATTTTAATATCAAAATAACACCTCTTATTGGAAAATCCTGTATGTGAGTTGAAGAAAAGTTATTGGTTGACGGTTGACCTTCAGTTTTATTGTTTTTTGACAGTAATTATTTAAATAGATTTTTTCCGTGCACAAACAATTTACAATCGCGAAAAATGGATTTACAATTTAAATATAGATAAAGTTATTCCAAAACTACAATTTTAATAAAATTAAAATTTATAAATGTCATCAGAAAATGTATTTTATTTCCTTGGACATTTCCTAATTAAGCTTAAGAATACAGTTAACATTTTCAAAACCGTATTGTAGATACATAATTATCTTTATAAATTAAGAAAATTATCACAATTTAAAAATAACCCATTTCTGATTCAGACAAACGATAAAGTATCTAACTACCTATAACATATTAATTTTACAAGACAAGTATTATTATTTTCTATATCCTAAATGTATATAACATTTTAATCCTGTAGAAATATTGTAGACCCGTGAATTAACGAGTTATTATGTTAGCAAATAACATTGTTTTGAAAATGAAAAAGCCCAGACCCTTGACGTTTCAAGATTTTAAGAAATTTAAACGAAAGAAATACATTTTTAAATTTACTTGTATAAAAATTATATATATAGGTGGGTAATCTAATTAATAAATAAATGTTTACAAAAGAAATCTTTTATAAAAAACATTATTTTATTAAATATTGTTTTTCTTCGTTTATTTCAATTAGTATCAACTTTGAAAATTAAATTAAATTCAAAATCTGAGTTTTAGAATTTATTAATCCCATAGATTTACGAATAATACAAGGAGTACCTTGTGGGCAAGTTGTGTGTGTGTTTTTAGTGGGTGAGACAGAGAGCTGGGCTATTTGGCTAAATGGAACATTTTGTCCATTTAAATTTGTATAGAAGGCACTTCTAGTTTTCATCATTATTCTATGTTTGAACCAGAGTTACACACAGACACACAACCAAAAATTTTTTGTGTGATATTTTTGACATTTTTTCGAGGTCTCGTTAGTGTGCTTAGTAGGCGTAGAAAACTAAAAAAAAAACTAAAACCCAATATCTGTAGCACACGTTTTTTAGTATGGTTAGCATTATTTTTTTTTGGATTACAAAGGAGTCGATTGTTTTACGTAATTTAAAAAAAAAGGTCACTTTCACTTTTGAAAATAGCGTAGAATTTTGGACACTTACAAAGCTAATGGTATTCATTTTGTATGGAATGGAAGGTCCAAACTTTGTTAAGAACTCACTAAGCTGCTCTGAAAAAGCAGTCGATTGAAAGGAAACTAGAACTGGAATGATACTTCTTGTCGGAATTCTTTCTCTTTTATAGTTTGGATCATAATTGTGCCTTAAATCTTTCACCGTTCAAATTGCAAGGCAAATGCAGCGACGAATTATTTCGCTTCCGACGGTGAAAGAATTGGCGAGTTTTAATTTTATCCAGAACAGAAGTGGGTACCTACTTGTTGATATTACATAAATGAAATGTAATTTATTTAGCGTTAGTCTAGATTTACTTGGGGGAGGTTTGGAAAGATGATATTTAAAGAAAGGTTTTGTTGTGTTTATATGGTTACATAGTTTTTTTTACATTAACTCCACATAGAAAAATAATCTTCCTCAAGGTCTATATCATCTATAGGTTTAATCAGCTTAATCTTTTCAGGTTAAATCAACAGCGCCACTTAAGTGAGATCTAGAAACAAACTGAATACGCGCTTTGAAGGCGTGATAATCATCCCCCAAACTTGAATTGGTCCCACGCCGATCTGGACACGTTGCGTGATGAGCGTGCAACTGCATTGCCCGTGACAAGTGTGCTTCTAAAGCAGGGGTGCTCAAACTTGAACTGCTGGCGATCTATCTCAATATTATTAGATTCCGATCGATCGACTCTGAGAGGCTGCAAGTATGTGTGATGCAGGATTGTCGTATATGTACGTAGGGTGTATCGTGGCGCAGGTATAAGTTTATATATAGGGACGTTGCATAATTGCATGGCCACGAATCCACATAGAATTTGGAGGAACGACAGAAATTAGTTCGCAATACGTATTTTTTTAATCAAGGTAGGTGGAGATCTGCACTAAAAAGTCAATGAAAAAACTTATATTTATTCTAAATTGCAAGTTTATTGGTTCTTGCAAAAAACAAAGGAGTTCTAGTTTCTAAACTTAACTAAATAATGACTTTGGATGTTGAAACGTGGCACTGCATGTCCTCAGCATACTTTTCATACGATGGTACGTAATTACCGAGTGCTAATAGCAAGCACGATGACATAATGTTCGTCAGTTAGTCGATTGTGATATTTTGACTTAATTATCTTCATTTCAGAAAATGCAGACTCGCACAAGTAAGTTGACCCAAACATTGAGAATACAAAATTTTCCAGCTGTTCCAGAACACTCCGTTCAGTAACTCAGTCTGCTACAAGCTACAAATAAATAATAAAAAAGAAGGCATGAAAAATGGGAAATTTTTTCTCGAAATCGACTCAAAAAGCACTCGCGATCGACCGTTTGAGCACCCCTGTTCTAAAGCATCCATTTTCATAGAAAATGTCTGGATTGTAAGTTGTCCAGATGTCTTAATGTACGTGGGTTCAATGTGTCTTTACGTTTAGGTTCTGATTCCAACATTATTTATTTAAAGATTAGATTTTTTATCATCGGCTTAGATTTAATTTTGTGTTAAAGCTCTCGACCGAAAACTTTATTTCGGGTTGAATTATTTCTGTAACATTCCTTTCATCAATGGGTTTATGATAATACCTATTGCATAATTGGAAGAATGCTCGCGTAGCGTGGCTCCACGATTGATTTGACTAATTAACCTTTGGTAATATTAAAATTGGCTGGCACCGGTATTAGCCCAGTAGCAAATCTTTCTTGAAAAGATCTATTCTAAACAGGCAACACTGAAAACAAATGATTGGGACATATTTTTTTTATCTTGTTTATTCTAGATCTCGGAAAAGGTGGTACAATCAAACGAGTTCCACATATTACATTGAATACATGAGGGTGAAAATAAAAATGTGTAAGATTCCAAAGATTTTTATTTGTGACGTAGATAGTGTCTTGGAAAAACATATCGATTTATGGGGAAAATTAGTTGATGATATTTTTAATTCTGAATTTGAAATATGAGATCGACAAAGATGACTTTTTAAAACAATTAGGTATCGATGACCGAGTGGTTAGAAGCGTTGGCCCGTTAACCCCTGGGTTCGATTCCCACTCGAGTCTTGTTCTGTTTCATGTTTCGTTTAGATTTATTAGTATTACCATAACCTTCAATCTTTTTTAATTTATTGATTTCTAACATTTTTCATATTGTATATCATAAATTCAAGCTATTTCTTTAAGATAAAAGGCACAGAAGACCAAACGCCGCCCGACTTTATCTATACACTTACTCTTTGCTTCAAACGCATTTATACTTCATCACAACACGTCATTAAAACAATACAAAAAAATCACTGATATAAATCATTGCCATATACTACAGTCAAATATTAGTAAGTTTAGAGATTGGTGCGTTCAAAATAATTTATTTTTAAATGTAGTAAAGTGCAAAACCTTGACTTTCTTCAGAAACAAAAATCCTGTTTTATTCGAATATTCCATCAATAACATAGCTTTAGAAAGAGTCACGGAAATGAGAGATCTTGGAATTATTTGGGACGAAAAACTAAGTTTCACCAATCATGTCCATCAAATTGTGAACAAAGGTATGAAAACACTAGGCTTCGTATTAAGAACAACAAAAAACTTTAATTCTTTACAAGCCATTAAACTATTTTACGTATCTCTAGTAAGAAGTCTAATTGAATATAACTCAGTAGTTTGGTCTCCATCTTACAAAATTCACATTAACAACATTGAGCGAATACAAAAAAAAATTCTTGTTTTATAAATTTTAAATTAAATATCCCTGTCGAAGACTTAAAATACAATTTCTTATTAAATACTCTAAAAATTCATACATTAGAAGATAGACGTAAAATAAACGATTTAACGTTCTTATTCAAAATACTTAACTCTAAATTCGACTGTTGTGAACTCCTGCAACTTGTAAACATACATACACCTACAGTAACAACACGACAAAATACAATATTCTACAGCAGCAAACATTAGCGTAACTACATTGCCCACTCTCCGATACAACGACTTCACACCATGGGAAATCATTACTTGGGTGATGTTGACATATTCAATACCAACTTGGCAAGTTTTGTGGATCATTTAAAACATTTATTTCAACAATACTCCTAAACACATTATGTTAACCTACAAATAGCTGTAATTTTCTGTTTTTGTTTCTTGTGTTTGTATGACTTGTTGCATAGCTTTTATCAAAGTTAATGTTTTTTTTGTAACTTTTAAAGTATCTGTCAAATTAAAATTATGTATACTACCAACCATGTAAAAGCCCTCTGGGCGTTAAATAAATAAATAAATAAAATGAAAATTATGGACTTGAACCTGACTTAAGAAGTTTATTCAATCGATCGTTCAATGTCTTTCTGGTGCATTTCCGAACTTTTCTACCTAATTACAGATCATAAATATGATATTCTCCCAATAGTTTCCTATAAATTATGTTTAAAGCGGAAAATGAGTTAAAAATATGACATCTTCAGACAATGATGAATAAATTCCTTCAGTAATAATCATCATCATTATATTGCACAACAAATAAATAATACTTTTATATTACGAACACTTCAATAAATACTTGTAGAAAGAATGCACAATGCACTAAAACGGGAAGAAAAAAAAATCTGAAGAGATTGTCAGCGTGGAGACATTTTATAAGAGTCATAAAATTCATTACGTTGGTAATCTAGATTTGGTAGATGGTCGCCGTTATAGCTGTAGATGATTAAAGACATTAACAATTGAAACAGAAAGTTCATGGATGTAGAATTTGTAGCAGAATTGAAGAAGGATCTTAGAATGTATGAAATTATTTTGCTTTATTATAATATACGAGTTTTTTTCTTGTTAGGAACCTTTTATTTATTTTAATATCGTCTACATATCTAAAGTATTAATACGCCAACGTTTGTCGTAATGGCTCACTCCACGTGCTAGCTACAAACAGAAGTACTGCCATCTATAATTTTCAAAAAAAATTTTGGACATCTTAAAAAAATTAGGTGATGTTATCCAATGACCACATAATATTTTATCAAGTTTCGTTAAAATATGGATAATTATGGCAGAACCTTTATATTATCGTATTTTTTTAACTATCCTCAAATACTGTCGAATTCTGTCGAAATCCTGTCCAAGTGGACAAAATTGTACTTCAAAAATGCATATTTCGGTTCAGCAGGACAAAGTTTAAATTTCAATGATTTCCCAATTTTGACATTTTTTTATCCAAATGGACAAAGAAAATTTCAATATATTCGAAAATTAAATGGCAAAATTCACAATTTCGACGGCAATATAAAAATTCTGGAGTTTTCCACCGATTTTTTTCAACACTGGTATAGTGGAGTTTAAAATGAGTAACTTGAATCAAAAGTCAAATTTAAAAAAAATTGACAGACATCTTCAAAATTTTATAATTATTCAATTGGACACAGTCATAATGAATGAATAACAAATTTTGATTAATTTATTCATATTATTATTTATGATTCGTTTATGAACGTTGTTCTCTCTCCAATACGATACTGAGAGTGTCTACCACACAATAATGTAGTGGAAATTATGTAGGCAGTTACCTAATGATTTATATGAATATTGTATTATACCTTACTGGGGTTGAACCCGCAACCCTTGGTTCCTGGACAATGTAGTTTTTCGCTCAGTCATTTCACTAGCCGGTCCACCGCTACTAAAACGATAGACAAAGCATTTTTTTGCTACATATTTCATTTTGGATTTCGATGAGAAGTCTCAACAACGCTGTTAACAACCTTTTCATTTCACAAACATTATTTTCTACTGTACCTTATCAAAAAAATTGAAACCAACCATCAGAAATATTCAATAGATTATCCGATGAACTCTCACAGAGTAGATACCTAACTTAACATTTTCATACATTGATATTTTCTACATATCGTCAATAATATAATAAATAACAATACTTATACGATTTGAAAAAGTGGTTACATCGTAGTTAACTATACATACGCCTGTTATACGCTTATAAAACATGTTTAACTTTCGTTGTACTGCTGTTCATTTTTCCTGCTTGCGTAATGTAAATATGTCTTATGTCCATAATGAATTATTGATAATTATCTTGATTTGGATCAACATCGTATCTTTTTGAGTTTTGTCTTCAACTTATTTCAATTTTTAAATCATTTTATATGTTATCTACCAGTCAATAAAGCATTTAAAGACCCGCGCATATAAATTAAGCCAATAAAACTATAATTAAATAAGAGTGGTATTATTACGACATACAGTGCTATTCCACATGCTTAATTACAAAACAAATGCAGCATCTAATTCTGCAATTACCCTGCAATTGCTCTTCATACATTCAATAATATTTGTTTCACTGTCCATATTTAAAAGGAGCATCACGTCAATAATATTATAAACTGTTCAATGCGCATACATATACACACATACTCATACATACCCACCTACACTCTACAGACTACAGACGTCACCCGGTAATTACTGAATATTATTCAATTCAATGTACCTGCGCGTTCAACACGCTCTTCTGTTCTGTTCAGGGTGGATCGGGGCAAAACGAACTCTTAGCAGAATTATGCAATAATTACAATAGCGTATTATCCAAGGTGGATATTTTCAGTTGCGAACTTACCGAATACAAGAGGTCCATTAAATAATGTTTCTCTGATGGTTTGTGAATAATGTTATGTATCTATTGTGTATATTTATATTATGATTTGATTTATATCTGCAACCTCTCTCTATGGCGATAAATGTATTGATAAATGTTTTGTTTTCTAAATTTTTCGTTTTGCACAATCTTTTGTTTTGTATAAATTTTTATTTCAAATTTCTTTCTTAAAAATTTAAATTAACTTATTCCTTATTATGCTGTCTCAGTAGAGGTAAAGTCACAAGGAGGAAATCGATAATTGGTTTTATTTTGCTATATAATACTTATTTACAAACTCAAATAAATGTAAGCTGTCGAAAATTAATAAATAATTGAATATACATACCACATAAGAGACATTATAAGGGAACATATCATAGGAACCCGCGTTGAATCATCTAATAACTGTAAATTGTTTAATCACTGTTACTATTTGTTTCTATAATATAAAATAAATAAATATATTTCAGAATCGCACTGGTGAAAGACCACCATAATGAATCGAAACGTTGCTTTAAATGGCCTTTGGTGACCAAATCTGAATAACCTGGTACTCCTCTTTCTCCTCCTGACAATATCCAGACTCTCAACATATCCTGCTTTTGGATGCCATAGTTTCACTTGGTCCAGACCGTTCGGATTAGATGGGACTCTTATGCGTTACCTACTCACATAAAGAATTCTAATGCATTGGTGAGTTACGTCTGCTTCTCCTTAATTCCACTTTGTTGGTGACCACGAGCTTCTCCAGGATCAACTTCTTAGTTTGGCTAGCGACGGTTCCAAAGTATCTAAGGATATGATTTAGGATATTAGGCAGACAGAATCATCAAAAATCATATATTGATTCATTGAGTGTGCGAAAGCATCCCACATCGTTATTCCTATATAAGAAGCCCCTAAAAAGGGCGTTAATCTCTAAATAGTCGATAGAAATAAAAATAAAAACCGATTGCTTTGAAATTTTGACACAACTTTGCATTCGAACACGCGTGTGTTTTTATATATCTATATTATAAAAACGTGTTTAAAAAAAACAGCGCCACCTGTTGGACAAACATACTTTTTAAATAGCGCCATCTGTTGCACGAAGAAGCAATACGCCATATTGTTTCTCTATCTGCACAGAGAGACTGAGCCGCAGCAACGCTTGGCGGGGTACAGCTAGTATAAAATAAAGTCGCTATCCGCGTCTGTCCGCTTGTGCGCTTGGTTCTTCTAAACTACGCAACGGATTTTGATTGGGTTTTCACTATCCTTTAGAGAATTTCTTCCGGATGGTTTATATACAGAGTGTATCGGCACGTACCCGACAAACTTTAACCAGCTATTCCTTAGCACATTTGGAGTAAAAAATGTTATGGGCACTTTGCTGTCCGGTAACATTTTTTTTTAATAAAAAATTTACTATTTATATTTTCACCACTGTTTTATCCTTTGTCAAAGTTTGAAAACCCATCTGGCAATATTTTATTCGAGTTTCGTTGAATAATGTACGTACGTACCTACGTTGGCGCGCTTTTACAATCACAACGAAATGGCGCGGCACCATTCGTCTCATTTTTAACTATTATTATTTAGTGTGTACGAAAGAGCGAGGACATTTTTTGACACCTGCTAATAACAGCTGTTGAACACGAGAAACAATGCAAATGACCGGTCGGTGGCCGAGTTGACATCGCGCTTGGGTCTCACCCAGGCGTAGCGTGCTCAATTCCTCGGCCGGCCCTCCTCCATCCTTAATCATCCATCCTCCATCCAAGTCCTCCATCACAACACAAGCAACATTTTCCGCTTAATGTGGTGGTAGTAGGAGATTTTCAAATATTGTTAGGTTATTCGTAACCCGGGAATGTTTGTCTTTCTTTAAAAAAAAAAAATGACAGTGACGGAGTGTGGATTTTTTATTTATTTTTTGTTTTTAATGGAAAAAAATGTTGAGGAATAGCTGGTTAAAGTTTGTCGGGTACGTGCCGATACACCCTATATATATATAACAGATGCATATTATATTTATAGAAAGTAATAAAGTAGATGTTTATCCTAGAATTCACAACCTCAAAACTATACAATTTATTACTACTAATCATTCACTACCCCTAGCAACGCCGGGAACATGTCAGCTAGTAAAGTAATAAATAAATTAGTTAATAATATGCCCAGAGTTGATAAATAAGATTCAATTTAATATATCTTTTATATATGAAACTAAAAACCAACCTTCTGGGGCCAGTGAGACTATGGCATCCCCAATTGGGGTATGTTGTGAGGCTAAGGGTAGTGGGGAAGAGAAGGAGTCGGAGAAGAGGAAGTTCAAGGAGTACCTGGCTATTCAGATCTGGTCACTAAACACGGCCAAAGCCATTTCAAGCAACGTTTCAATTCTGAATGCTGATCTTACACCAGGGCGATACTGAGAGTATCTTCCACGCAAATATACTATGTATATTGTTTTAAATGAGTAAGTTACACAAATTAATTAAAATCAAATAAAATTAACTTGCGTGAGCAAGTGCTCACGCCGGAATTTGAACCCACGATCTCTATCTTGCCAGTCGAGAGCATTACCATTTTTTAACCTCGACCACGGAGATCAAATACTTGCGAGTACCTATTTTGACCTATTCAAAGCGAATCAATACAAAATAAACTGTTAACATATTTTTTGTTTGAAATTACGATAACGTGATATCAAAATTTTCAATTGTGAAATGAATTAATATTAAAAATCCATAACATAGCGTTTTTCTGACATGTCATTATACAGGGTTTTCCAATAAGAGGTGTTATTTTGAACAGCCCGCTATTTCGGTAGATGTTACTTTTGAAGCTGTCATTTTTTGACACTTGACAATTAGAAACTACGTTATTAATAAAAATGGAACGATACACGCTTCAACAACGCATTGAAATTATTAAAATTCACTTGGGTGAATCATCTTGAGTGATGAGGCCCATTTCCACCTCGGTCAGCAAAATTATCGAATTTGGGGCTTGGAAAACCCAAGAATTATTGTTGAAAAGTCTCTCTATCCTCAACGTGTGACTGTTTGGTGCGGTTTACGGTCCGGCGGAGTCATTGGACCTTACTTTTTCGAAAATGAGGCTGGAGCAATAGTTACGGTGAATGGATTGCGCTATCAAGAGATGAATAATAATTTTTTATAGCCGAAATTGGATGGTATTGATCTGGACAACGTTTACTTTCAACAAAACGTCGCTACGTGCCACACAAGCAACGAAACCATTGATCTTTTACGATTGAATATCAAAATAACACCTCTTATTGGAAAACCTGTACTTTATGTTATTGTTTGTATTATTCTGTTATGACTTCACTTTTTTTACTCCTGTCTTCTTATTTTACATTATAAGGTTTTTGTTCTTGTTTTATATTGTTCTGTGATATTAATTCTACACTGAGAAAAATTAGTTTTACTAATTTATTAAGAATCTCTTCAAATTATTAGTAACCCGATAAAAAACGAGATTGCAGGCCGTTTCCTGATAAAGTTTTAATAAATTCGTAATAATATCGGAACACATGTTCATGTACCTGCGTTTGTTTCGATATATAATAAGGATTTTTATGAACACGAGTTCCGACATTTTACGAATTACGAATAATCTGAACAGGTTCTAGTAATATTGTTTTTCGATAATTTTTCACCATGTGTTCATTTCTTAACACAAGGTCAAAATTTATAATTTATTGGTTGAAGTTTTGGTAAGGTAAAAAACGATGTAATTCATCTGAGTATTTTTCAAAGAGTAAACATTATGTTATGAAATGTATGACCTTTGATGCCCACTTAGTCAAACTAAAGCTTGAAAATATTTACTCCCATAGAAAATCAAAACTTTGACATCAAATAACTCGTGACTCTAATTATGTAGCATAACACCTTCCTTCACTCATCTCTCGCATTATACATCTGAATTTCCATGAAGATCACGATCACCAACAGTCCAAAACTGAATACAAAAAAAAATTACTCAACCAAAATGATTTCTTCTCTGAATTCGCACCAAACGAACCTTACATAATTCATCCAAAGGTTTGTAAAAAAAACCATAAAATTTTTGTTGCATAACTACAGCGTAACCATCAACAATGCGAGCATAATACCAAATAATTGGACAAGTGACTAAGGAATGTCTTTTGCCGCTCTCTTGTATCAACGCAATATAATAAAATTTGTTGACTGTAAAATTTATAAATAATTATGTAATAATGATACAGGTGGGTACATACGAGTATTTTGGTAAAAATATTAAGAGGATGTGTCACTATGACACTCTAAGTAAATGTAAATAAAGCGGATAAATTCACAAAAGATGTAATGGTTTGTTCTTGAATAGTTTAAGCTAATGTATTATCATAGTTCATGGTATAAAGCAAGTTAAAAGTGGGTTAGTAGTCGGATGGCCCATCCGGGCTTCGTGGGTTCAATAATATGATAGCCTAGTCCTCCATCACAGCACTGTGCAGCTTTTCCGCTTATAATGGTAGGAGAATTATGTATCACATGGAATTACAATGATGTGTAGGTACTTTTTTAATATGTGATGCCGTAAAAGAGGGATATGGCCCGAAACAATTGGGACTATGACATCTCCAATTGTGGAATTTTGTAGGACTGAAGGTAGTGCAGAAGGGAACGATGTATGGAAGAGAAAGTTTGAGAATTATCTGGTTATTCACATCTGGTCAACAACCAACAAACAAGACTAAAGTCATTTCCTTCATAGGGGCGATTCTGAAACTTTTGGAACAGGGAAAACTTGGACTTTTGAATTCGAGCGGATAAATTTACATTTTTCTGGAATTATTTTCATGCATCGAATTCTCAAACATGGTTATAAAAAGTTATTCGACAATACAGTGAACCGGAATCAAAAATTGAAAACTGTTTGTGCGTAATTCTGGCAGCGTCATATTGGATTGAAATTCACGCTTGTTTAATCTGGTCATGGAACCATATATATATATAAAACTAAGAAACCAGTCCCGATACGATCAAGTGAGTTATAAGGTGTGGTAGCCCTCTATCCCCTATCCATAAAGAAGGTTCCCATTTTTACCTGAAGAGCGTGCTATTGAAGATATAAGGGCTGGAAATTTCGCCCTCTAGAAATTTCTAGAACAGTCCAAAACATTTGAGAGTATTTGAGAGCATTCCACAACATTCCAGAACATCCCAGAACGTTTAGGAACATCTCGAAATATCCCAGATCATAATGAGCTAAAACCGGGATTACAGGCCGTTTCCTGATAAACTTTTAGTTAATTCGCAATCATGACAATACATTAGCATCTCTAAATAGTATAAAACAAAGTTACTACCCGCGTCTGTCTGTTTGTGTACTTTGTTCTTTTAAACTATGCAACAAGGTTTGATATGGTATTCACTAATACTAATAATTTTCAATAACTTTTCTTCGTTCCGAGAATTTCTTCCGAAAAGTTTATACGTCAGATAGTTACATATATTTATTTAGTACCGCCAACAGCTTGGAGCCAGTTGATCTATGGCATATTTGAAAATGTGGTGAGCCTTCATGAAGTAGGGAGAAGAAGAAATTGGAAATTTGACTATTGAAATACTCGTATTATCACTAAGTATATCTAAATAAATCCATTTCAAGTAACATTTCGATTTTTTATTAACATCTATAACATTATTGTTGAAATTTATCATGATAAATACACTTATCTTAAATATATAACTCTGCATCCTCTGCGATTCAACAACCGAAAGTTGAACGCCCATTCACGGTTGAATCGATTATTTTCACCGAAAAAAAACGCGTTCAGGCCTTCCAATGAAAGTACAGTCGTCAATAAGAATGTAACACGTCCCAATGTATCTGACCACAAGTCTCCGTTCATATCGAGCTATTACTGTACTGATACTGACTCGGTGAAAGATAATACACCTTTTATTAGATATTAGCGCAGACCAGGGAATAATCAAAATGATACGATGAAAAAAAATAAAAATAAATTTAAAAAAAAAACAGTTTCACCGAGGAATGAACCTACCTTCCCAGAGACTGGAGTCAACAACGCTAAAACCTAAGCCCAATCCCAATCTGTATAATTTTATTCGTATGTCTGATTGGGAATTGGCGTAGGTTTGCTGTAATTTTTTAAAAAATAATGTTATTCAATTTCAGAAATATACGCGTGAGCTCTCGTTTGTGCACTTGAGTACCTTGATAGATTGCATTGTCATCGACAAGGAATCTATCTGCCGAGTTTAAACATAATCTAAATTCCAATTGATTTATTTTATTAATATTTATTTTAAACATAAATGGTTTCTTCGTTATGTGATTTTCAACAACTCTCTGAGCAATAAAAATATATATCAACACCGGAAAGTCAAGATCTGTGCTTATGTGTATATCCCCGTCTGTTTTTCTCTTTTGTTTCTTCTTGTTTGTTCTACTTAACCTCCCTTTTTCTATTTGTGTACTGTTTTGAATTTTTTTTATTTTCGTATGTGAAACTTATAATTTTTATATCAAAATATCAATGTAAAATTGTACCTATTAACTCCCATCTATGTATTTTAAGTTCCTCTCGTCCTACAATAATTTTTGTAACTCATCGGGATTGCTCTAGCAAGAAATAAAAATAATAAAAAAATAAAAAATCGGTAGAAATTGGGTGTGGTGAGGGCTTAATGTATATTCGGAGTATTTTCAGCGGCTACAACCATGCTTCAGCGTATTTAGCGTAGCGTATCTTGCGCAGTACGTTTCGGCCCTAAGAGTAACAAATAATTTGCGTCTTGGCACACACTCCTTGCTTCAGTCACTTTCAAACATCGTCTCATTCGTTTACCCTTCAGGTTATGTGCATATAAATATTTTCCCACACAGGAGGCCCTGAGGAAAATAATTTCGCTCATGGCCTATGACATCTTTTGGGATGCTGTGTGAAGGGTCTTTTTTAAGGAAAGGGAGGAGAGGAAGTTCTGGGAAGGTTAAAGGTATGAGGGTTGGCTAAGATTCTAGGGATCAGTTTGTCCAGGAATAACGGATATATGAACATGTCAAAGAGTCTCCCCAAACCAGCCTCTCCGATCTGGCACATCACGCAACTGATGGGCAGGCGCATCCTGTAACACACCTCATCCGATACACCCGGACACCCCTGCTAAATCACCTACAATCACCGAACTTCTTAAGGGGATCTATGGCAGAGGTGTTGGTTATCCAATAAATGGTTCCCGGAGAGGCGCTACCCAAACCCGCCTCCCAAATTAAATTGACACATGTGTCTCAGGGATCTGATTTCTATATCATTTAGTCTACTTTCATTCTTCCTCTGCCAGTTCTATGCGTCACCGCCATACATCAGAGTTGGAATCAGCACTCCATTGTTGATTGATAGCTTGTCATCTTTGGATAATTAATCATAATTATGTTGAAGATAATAATCAAAAAACATTTTTACCCTCGAGATTTCCCCATCCTCATAGAAATCCTGTGTTGAAACCAAAGATATTAGAAGAACGAGATGTGCTATGCGCAGTTCGTACTGAGTGGAATTGTTTTGCCGAGTGTCGCCGGTTTTGTTCACCAATACTACTGCACACCTTCGCTTGCGCTAAGGTATCCGCACTAATACATAGAACAGATTTCTGTGCGTACACGTCCCGATACCGTTCAAAGTACCCTAATTAGGTAGTACTCCGGCTACGGTCCGGCGGCCAACATAGCATATCTCGTTCTTCTAATATTTTTGGTTGAAACAAACTGGATTATAATTTTTTCAAATAAAATCCTATGAATTTATTAATTTTTTAATTACTTTCCGAAAGCTCTTTAGTGCGGGCTTTCGTGTTTAATTTGATATTATTCTGTTTTCCGTTTTATTGCTATTAAAAGTATAATTAATTTATATTTACTGCTCTAAGGTATACATAGTTATGTTATTACGACTCTTGACATGAAGCTCTTAACAATTTGATCGTTCCAAGTCATCTTCGGGCGTCCGCAACTTTTTCTACCATCCACATCGCGTCGTGTATTCTCCTTTTTTTAAATTTATTTAATATAGATATAAGTGTGTACAATGGTGTTAACTAAATTTCATGTGGGTACAAAATATATATACAATCGCCATCTCACCTGAGAAAAACTGGCTCTTGTGCTTGGTGATCGAGTTCCACTAATTATAATTGTGTATATGTGTAGGTGTACATATTTATAGGATTCTGTTACATATTAAATATTGAGCAATTAAGAGAGTAATTGGAAACATCTAAATAGAGTATAGATGAATGTAGACTAATAATAAATACAAAGAAAGGGTAAATCAGGCAAATTATTTAGTTAATTATTCCTGACAAGTATAACTTCAGTTTTAGTTTCAGTTTGTTTATATATTTTAATTTCTTTATTTCAATTGGCAGGTTGTTGAAATACCTTATTCTTAAATAGATATAATTTTTTTGCATTAGTTAGGTATTTAATTCTGGTATTTTGATGTTGTATTGATATCCTTTTGATAGGTGGGTTTCAAAGTTTTTATGCTCCTTATTTGTTTAATTGTTCTAAACGTCCAGACTTTTCTTAATTTTATTCATTGTTCTTACATCAGCCTAGCATTATTTTCAAATCTCCACATTTCTCGCACGATTATACGTTTTACTGCATACATTTCGTACTTTTCAGGAATCTTATTTCGTATTTCTACAGCATTCGATCTACTTTCACCCGTCCTCTTCCAGTTCTATGTCTCACTGCCGTACATCAGGGTAGGTTCTTAGCACTCTATTGCGGACTGCTTGCTAGCATTTCTACAGCATTCGGTCTACTTACATTCGTCCTCTTCCAGTTCTATATCTCACTGCCGTATATCAGGGTAGGTTCTTAGCACTCTATTGCGGACTGTTTGCTAGCATTTCTACAGCATTCAGTCTACTTACATTCGTCCTCTTCCAGTTCTATATCTCACTGCCGTATATCAGGGTAGGGTCTTAGCACTCTATTGCGGACTGTTTGCTAGCATTTCTACAGCATTCGGTCTACTTTCTTCCATCCTCTTCCAGTTCTATGCCTCAATGCCGTACATCAGGGTGGGTTCCAGCATTCTATTGCTGACTGCTTGCTAGCTTCTCTTCTTTGGACATTTTTTGTTAGCGCCTGCCACATTCAGTCCTATATTTCATTCATTTACTCTTCTTTCGATAACCCTGTCAACCTTTCCATCTCTCATAAATAAAGTTACCTATTTTAATTTTAACTACGTTTTTCATTCATTTTGTTCAACAATGTTATTATTCAATTTAAATAACTGTACAGTTTATTTATAAACAAGTACTTCTGTGTAGTTATTACTACGCGTGACAGCTGTTTCGCCTTCCGTAGGCATTATCACACTGTAAATTTGTTTTTTTTTTATAGAATTTATTATAAAAAACTTGAAATTAAAATGAAGTTCTACATATTAAACTTGAAATTAATAAATGTAGGTACCTACTCCCCAAATTTTCAGATTCTTAACTTTTAATTAGTAATAAAAATTACGTTTATAAGATATTAAATTTTTTCGTGCAAGATTTTACGAAATAATCCAGCCAATATAATTTGGGCTTTTAGTAGTACTTACCCAATTTACCCCTAAAACAATAAACCGCCATAATTATTAATACGCTTCAATAGATATAAAAACACGCAATAATAACTTTAATATCCCTTTTACGACATAATAAGAAGGCTGAAACGCGCCCCAATAAAAAACTTGATGTTTTTCTACCATTAAGTAATAATAATTATCGGTACTTTCTGATAAGTGACAAAAATATTCCTAAAGATTCTCAAATAACTTTTTTTTAATTTCACGAATAAATATTTTTTATGTGAATACTGCAAAAGATTTTCAATAGCTCCCAACCATCTGGAGCTAGTTCGTCTATGGTTTCCCTAATTGGGGTACGTTGTGAGTCTGGAGATAATGGGGAGGAGAAGGAGGTAGGCAAGAAGAAACTAGGAAATACCTGACTATTCAGATCTGGTCACCAAACACGAGAAAAGCCGTTTCAGGCAACTATTCATTTCTAAATAGTGGTCTTTCATCGGGGAGATACTGAAAATATCTACCACTATTGAACGTGCCGCAAATAGACCATTATATATATATTGGTAAATTTAAAAAATATATAAATTTATTTGGTATCTTAAATAAATAAATTTATTTTGAAATAGCATAATTTTTTCGTAGATTTATCACGCAATTATTGTTGATCACAACAAAACAAATTTAATATTATGTGTATTAAGCTGTCGTACCCTTAGATTAAATATACCATTCCTAAGAGAAAGTCCAGTTATATTCAATTTTTTAATTAAGTCCTAAATCCTGTATCTAAATTTCGCCAATAAACAATCAGATAATGTTAATTAAGTGTTGATCTCAAGTGACCTACCAGGTAAGTATTGTACTGTATATTTTCTCCATAAATAGTTAAGTAATAACATAGATCACTGTAGAAATGTATTATAAGTTTTGTACAGCGCCCTTGAGGTGATTTTGGACAAAAACGGCGCTATAAAAGTCATCCAATTATTATTATTATTAGTGTATATAAAGTTATATGCTTCCGACAGCGATGTTCCAACTAAACGTCACTGAGATATGGCCCTTTTGTCTCGCTTACGTTTACTAATATTGTTTTAGTGAGAAAGCAACAAGTGTTTTTCTTTCTCCTTTGTTTTTGTTGTTATTATGTAGTATTTACAATATTTTGTTACTTATTTGACTTTATTATTTGAGCATGAATTCCCTCACCAAACACAAGAACCTTGTCTATTTTATTAAGTAAGAATTTGTATGTTTTTTTTTTTTTTTTTAAATATTTATAATACAAATTTAATACAAAGTTTGCTTATCTGTGTGAAAATCGAATTTAAATTTTTGATAATGTATTGCAGCTATTTTAAAAATTATGAATTATTCTTTTTATATAGAATTTTAAATATTTTCCAATTTCTTTTTAGTTCAATTTTTTCAAGTCGAATAACAAGTTTCAAAAAAGCAAACAATGCATATTTATTTATTTATTTTTCATGTTCTCCGTAAAACGGTTATTCACCAATACATTATGGAGAAGATTACAAATTAGACAAAAAGTATAGCAAAACACATAAAAAGGTCAGTTTCACTACTTTGTGACATACGTCAAAAGATAATTGTTAAACTGCCTGTAGGTTACGTTAAAAATGTCGATGGTCAATGCAGACTCGTTGAGCAGTTCAGTCGCTCTGTTGACTGGGGCGTTCTGATAGGCAGAAGTCCTCGCTTTTGGAGCATAAAAAAGGGTATGGGACCTTCCACGAGTATACTTGTCTGGGACATATAAGTTAATCTCTTTCAAAATAGATGGATTATGTATAGTTCCAGAGATTATCTTAAAAAAATGTTTTCCTAAAAATATTTTTCGGCGGGCTTCTAATGTATTAAGATCGAGCATTCCTGCTAAGAATAAGGATGGATACAGGAAAGGGTAGTACATATATTCCCTCATATATAGGTAACGCATGAATCTCTTTTGTACTTTTTCTATTTCGAGAATATGGTTTTGCTCAGAAGGGGCCCAAATAATGGAGCTATATTCCAAGATACTGCGAACAAGTGCTTCATACGTTCTTCGGATTGCGATTCCGTTGGTAAATGATCTTGAATTACGAAGAACAAATCCAAGCATTTTGTTGGCACGGGAGACAATATCAGATATATGGGATTTGAAAGAGAGATTTGCTTCAAAAATTACGCCAAGGTCTCGAATCTCATTTTTACGTGTTAATTCATGTTTATTAATGTGGTAGGGGAACAGGAATGTATCTTTGGACCTTGTAAATGTAACGACACTGCATTTCTGAATACTGAAGGGTAAGTTGTTCAGTTCCGACCATTTGACAAGAGAATCAAGATCGTTCTGCAGAAGAATGGAATCGATGTAACTTTTGATTGCTTTGAAAAGTTTTATATCGTCAGCAAAAAGGAGATATTTTGAGTGGTTTATAGTGTTGCCAATGTCATTGATGAATAAGAGAAAGAGAAGGGGTCCTAGATTCGATCCCTGGGGAATCCCGGAGTTAGTTTTGTATTCGTGAGAGATATGGTGTCCGTAACTGACATACTGACGACGATTGCGTAAGTAGCTAGCCATAAAAGCGAGGAAATTCTGAGAGAATCCGATGTCACTTAATTTTTTTAATAAAATATCATGGTCGACTTTATCAAATGCTTTCTCGAAGTCTGTATAAATCACATCAACAGGTACAAAATTTTCAAATGAATTATTAATATAGGTAATGAGATTCATAAGATTCGTTGAAGGTGACAGTGTAGGACGAAATCCGTGCTGATTTTCGGTGAGTGCGTGTTTTGTTTGGTTATATATCTGTGAATAAATTATGGTTTCTAAAAGTTTTGCGGGTGCTGACAACACAGCTACAGGTCTGTAATTATCTATTTCTGACTTTTTTCCTTTTTTATGTATAGGCGTTACTTTCGTTAGTTTCCACATTTCCGGAAAGATATTTTTGCGAAGTGATAGGTTAAAAATATGTTTTAGAGGTTGAACAAAATAACTTGCATATCTTTTGAGGATTATAGGTGGAATACAGTCTGGGCCGACGGAGTATTTAGGTTTTAGTTTATGGAAAGCTGTAATAATATCGTCATCGTTAATTTCATGAATATGTGTGTCAATCAACTCCTGTTGCAATGCAGTTAAGTAAGTAAAAAAATATGTTTTTCGAAAATAATCAGTGATAACGTAAATACATTAAATACGTAATAATTATGGATAGATGTGAATAGTTTCATAATCCCAATGCAATGATTGCTATGTATAATTGCATTATAATATCTAAAATAGAATACGCTTTAGCTGTATGGGCCCCATACCAGCAAAAATGCATTGAGAAATTTGAACAGATTAAAAAAAAATCCTTAGATACCTGTATATGAGAATGCATGGAGAGTAACCCCGATTCATGCATCACAATGATTTGCTCGATAAAACGCGTTACCAAAGTCTCTTGTCAAGGAGGAATGGGGTCCTAACAGTATATAACTGAAATTATGAATAATTTAATAGATAGCCCATACCTACTAGAATGCTATAAGTTATTCGTACCAAACAACTACAGCCAGGGACGGCACCACGATCTGCTATGTATCCCACATAGCAGAACGGACGCACTGGTATGGGGAGCTATTAATACTTACTATTAATAATAGTAAACCTTTACAAATAACTCAAAATTATATCATCAAAGTTATGTATAGTCGGAAAAGAACATTTTCAACAGATGAGTTACACAAAGAATCTAAACTATTCTGTCTCCGTAAACTATTTATTTTGCAAACTATGAAATACATCTTTAAAAACAAAAATGAATTCGAAATAAATGAAAACAGAATCAACATTAGAAATAATAATGTATTTTATACTCCCCAAACGAACACAAAACAAATGCAAACACACTGCAGTTTCATTGGACCTCGTACTTTCAATCTTTTATCGAAAAATATTCAAGTAAATACTAAACTTCCTCAATATTTAAAAGAGTTAAAATTATGGTTTTTCGATACAGCATTCAAAACTTTTTTTTATTTAATTTGTATCAATTTATGTTTCTTATAAAATATTCACCATATATTACACTAAACACTTATAAATTCACTATACACTATTGTAAACACTTTTTATACAAACCGATTAGACAAAATGTTGTTTTTGTTTTGTATGCCCACAGTTTATTTCTTGGTACAGTAATATAATAACTTAAATATATTACCAACGCACGAGCTGCGCCTTAGTGGGTTCCCATTATTCGTATTGATTTATATAATATTGTATGTAATTAATGTAAAAATTGGGAAAAATAAAGAAATTAAAATATATAATATATATTGTGTCTAAGACTGTCGACATTTTTAACAATACCCTTGAAGCATTCAAGGCGAATATAAATATGCCATTCATTACCCAATATAAATATGTATTTTACATTTCTTAAATATGCAGTTTATGTTACATGTGAATTTTAAATGGACAAATGTCTGTTGTGCACAAAAAAAAACACAACATCAATTACATAACGGGGAACCAAAAAAAACGTTATCTATGTAATTATGAAGATTATTACAATATTACCTGGAGATAAAACACTAAATTACTAACACCACTTGAAATGCCGCACATTTTTACTGGCTGTATCTAAAATTAGGTACCTGTAATATCTCTAAATAGTATAAAATAAGGTCGCTTTCCCCGTCTGTCTGTTTGTGCGCTTAGTTCTTCTGAAGTAAGCAAAGGATTTTGATAGGGTTTTTATTAGCATTTAGAAAATTTCTTCCCTAAGGTTTAGTACAGGGTGTATCGGCACGTACTCGACAAACTTTAACCAGCTTTTCCCTAGCACATTTGGAGTAAAAAATGTTATGGGCACTTTACTGTCCGGTAACATTTTTTTCAATTAAAAACAAAAAATGATAAAAAAAATCCACACTCCGTCACTGTCATTGTCATTATTTCTCGTGTTCAACAGCTGTTATTAGCAAGTGTGTCAAAAAGCGTGTTCGCTCTTTCATACACACTAAATAATAATAGCTAAAAATGAGACGAATGGTGCCACGCCATTTCGTTGTGATCGTAAAAGCGCGCTAATGTAGGTACGTACGTATATTATTCAACGAAACTCGAATAAAATATTGCCAGATGGGTTTTCAAACTTTGACAAATGATAAAACATTGGTGACATGTGGTGAAAATATGAATAGTTATTTTTTTATTAAAAAAAATGTTAACGGACAGCAAAGTGCCGATAACATTTTTTACTCCAAATGTGCTAAGAAAAAGCTGGTTAAAGTTTGTCGGGTACGTGCCGATACACCCTGTATAATACATGCATTTTATATTTATAGAAATTAGATAAAAGTCGATGTTTGTAATTAAGTCGAAAAAAAATCCTTTCGGTGTTTACTTTGCTAACGCTGGCTAAACCTTATGAGATACATCAAAATAATTTACCTCGTAATTGTATATCTTTAAAAGACCTACAGAAAATTCCATGGAAGTATGTGTCTATCTCCTAAGGATAACTCCCAGCGACGCCAGGTGCACATCAGCTAATTAATAAAATTTACCTTGGCTGAATGATTCAATAATCTATAAAATTACTCAGTGGCGCGCCCAGGATTTTATCTTGGGGGTCGGGCTAAACTTTTATTTATTCATGATTGATGTTTCGTCTCTTCATATCCCGCATTTCGAATTTCTACCGATTTAAAATATACTTCCCTTAAACATTTCATGTTTTAAGCTGTTAAAAAAAATGTTATTTTTTATGTCTTTACATGTGCCTAACCGAAAAATTAATTGTTTGAAATTCCCTCCATAGAAAAAAATCCCAAAGTTTACTTCTTTGTCTTATTGACATGACGTCTAATGTTTTGAAAATTTCGCTTGAATTTGTGTAGAATGGTACTTGCAAGGTTGACTTGTTGGTTTGTCTTCTATGTTTTTCTCTCTTTGTTTTATGTACCACAAAAGAACGCTTTTTTAGTATTTACGTAATATAGGTGGTACAGCTAACTAAAATAATTGCTAATACTGTAGATTGTTTAATACATAACGCAGTTAGCAACTTTGCACCTAGTTAGTATAATGTGGTGTTGATTGAAGAGGTCAATACTTAAGTTAGGTTAATTCTCTTATTACCGACAAATTGCATATTATGTGAGGAAATCCGGCAAAATAGCTATTTTTCTGCACAACGTGTTGATATTGAATAATACGGTTAAACCCTTTCTCTCGCTTTCAGTTTAGTTGATACATGTTGAAATACCACAAACCGCAAGCCTTGAAAGCACACAAATGCGATCCATTTTAATTTATATCATGAATGCAATGGACTAACATCGTAATTGGATTCTGGTACTAAATGGTATTATTATAGAAACACTTAGTAAAATTAACACTAATGGACGTTTTACACGATTCTTTTTTATTACCGATCCTCTTATGGAAACAATAACGGATCTTTGATCGGAACCCATTAGAAAATAATTGCTTTACATGATCGTTAGTTTCATACTTACGATTTCTTACAGATAGTTTCTTAAGTGTGGGTTATATTATGTGGTTTCAATTCCGCTCATAAGATATCGTTAGAGTGTGTAGTTTCAAGTTGGGATATATATTTTTTTTGTTTTAAGGTGTCTCCATAGGTGTCAGTAGTATTACAACATAACAGAGACAACTATAGGACGTTTAGATCACCCGAATGTTACGAATATAGCCTATGTTAGCTGATTTACAGGCGAGCATCTTCAGTCAGTGTCTGCCCCGCTTGGGAATAATTAAACTTAGTAACAGAGTACCTGTAGCACGGACCAGTCCAGTTAGATATTCGTTGTAAATACGTCACGATAATAAGCAAAATCGTAATCTCAGACGAACTAAAATATTATTGAAATCTCCCGATCATATCAGGTACATTGCAAAATATAAATAAATTAACAGTACACCGCAGTTGGGTCGGTACTAAATCTTCAAAAAATGGCAACAGCTTGAGACACAACCATAGATCACCTGAAAACATCTGTAGTTTGCCTTTGCCGTTCAATTTTTATCGGAACAAATTTTCTTTAACTTTTAAAGGTTATACCCATCAATGTGACCAGATCTGAACAGCTAGGTACTTCCCCACTTTCTCACCTCCTTGACTTCCACACTACCTTCAGTTTTATATCATACCCCAATCGGGGATCCCATAGTCTCACTGGCTCCAGTTGGGACTCTTGTGCAGCATTCGCATAAAAAGTGCGTATAATTTTAATAAATAAATATGAGCACAATAACGGATGTCATAAATACATTAATTTTTAACTCTAATACAAAAATTAGAACAAACCTAATTACCGGATAAAATACACAATTTTACTAAAAAGTCATAAACTAAATCTGGATAATTAAGCCCTTGTAATTGTTAACTTTTGAAATTAGTACATTCCCTTAACGGAGGTCGGCTATCATATCCTTGAGTTATATTCTTGCGGCTTGAACGCCGAGTAGGTAAAACCACAACCTGCTCTGCCGAACTTTAAGGTTGTGGGAAAGGTTATATTATAATAAAGAAATAAATTCTCGATATTATGAGCTAGATTTCATTTGCATTTAATATGAACTTGCTTATTGTGGTGCCGTACCCTAGTAGAGGACGGCTACAATTATCTTGAAGTTTTTTGTAATTTTTATATAGGAGAGAAAAGATAACCCCATCTCTGTTCAGTTCTCAAAATCTTCAGCCATGACAGCAATTATTTTTTATTATATTTTCGTCTGAGAGTAGCTAATATCGTCTTCAATGAATAAATATTATTGTTAGATACAGCTAAATATGACTAAAGTAAATTGGGTCGAAATAGCTCAGTAGTAGAGCTAAGCTCCGGCAAGGCTAAGGTCTTGAAATTAATTCCTTGATGCAACCGTATCTTTTTATGATTTTTCTGTTTCAAATATTTATTATGCTGAGACAAAAAAATACTTTTTTTAAATTATCTAATTTTTTTCTAAAGTTTTGCCAGGTAAAATAATGTCCATTAGATGGCTGTGACGAAAAAGCTATTTGAGGTTTGAAAATAACCTTTTGCTGTTAGATAAATTTTTTAATGCGAGACTTGGCGTATTGTATAGAAGGTATTAATAAGGAAATTGGTCTACAACATCACTGTAGCATCCCACCTGAATTACTACCCAAGAGTCAATTTGTTAATGCGAGACTTGGCGTACTGTATAGAAGGTATTAATAAGGAAATTAGTCTACAACATCACTGTAGCATCCCACCTGAATTACTACCCAAGAGTCAATTTGTTAATGCGAGACTTGGCGTACTGTATAGAAGGTATTAATAAGGAAATTGGTCTACAACATCACTGTAGCATCCCACCTGAATTACTACCCAAGAGTCAATTTGTTAATGCGAGACTTTGCGTACTGTATAGAAGGTATTAATAAGAAAATTGGTCTACAACATCACTGTAGCATCCCACCTGAATTACTACCCAAGAGTCAATTTGTTAATGCGAGACTTGGCGTACTGTATAGAAGGTATTAATAAGGAAATTGGTTTACAACATCACTGTAGCATCCCACCTGAATTACTACCCAAGAGTCAATTTGTTAATGCGAGACTTGGCGTACTGTATAGAAGGTATTAATAAGGAAATTGGTCTACAACATCACTGTAGCATCCCACCTGAATTACTACCCAAGAGACAATTTGCTTGGTATTAAAACACAAGTTGAAATAATTCAGGCATGAGGTCTATATTGTGCTGTAGCAGATATACTAGGATGAAAACAAATGCAATGCCAACTTAATATTCTAAGTGTGTAGCAACATTTAGTTTATATTAACCTTGTTTAGTATTGAAACAGTTTTGGATAATATCTACCATTTTTCCCATCATATACCTTCTATCAGACCTACTATCCATTTCTTTCCTTAAAAACAGCCTTACCCACACTTGAAAGAAGAAGATGATTTGTTGCATTGTAAATTGTCGCAAGTACAGCATTCGAATTCGTGTCGTGTAGCAAGAAGGTGTAATCGTAGTGTCTTCGTCGTATTATTCACATGCTTTGTGCTAAATATCAAAATCATATTAAAGATTATCTCGTTTCGGGGGAAATTTCACCCCGTGAACAGTGCAAGTTCGTCGAGAACGCTATTGCCGGGATTATTGGGAATTCAAGGTAGGCTGTTCCTTTATTCTACTTTTCCCGTGATTTTTCAAAACCGATTGAATGATCTTTACATTGTAGTATTTTTGCTGTGGATTTGACAGTTCATTTAAGTGTAATAGAACACGTTACAACCCTAGTATTTATTTATAAGTTAAAAAATAAAATGTTACCAGATTATATGTTTAAAAAAATGTTAGTATTATTAAGTACAGTCTATGGCTACCCTTCGAAAAGCTGCAACAATTTTAGTCTTTGTAAGATAAATTTATCGGGAACACAAAAAAATATTTATTATTAAGGTTTTAAAAGGTTTAATGAACTCCCCTTAAATGTCAAGGAAGCTAAAAGTCTTTCAGTTTTTCGTGGGTTATGTCTCAATATTGTGAAATCCAAATTTTAGTACGTCAATAATAGAATATTAACGTCGCAGTTTTAGAAGAGATATACAATGAATATAAAATGCTAAAATTTTACGGCTAAATAAAATGTCAATTGGTTTTAAAAATAAAATTATGCTTATAGGACAAGATTTTCATGAAAAGCACGAAGGATAACATTTTTTATAAGCAATAATTATTAGCCTGAAACACAACATAAATTGAAAAATCTTCCGAAAAAAATTAATGAATATTTTTTCTCGGAAGATTTTTTCAAATTATATTTGTGTTTCAGGCAAAAAATTAGTGTTCATAATAATAAAATAAAATGTACTTTAAAACAGGAAAAATATAAAGAAATAATACTGACATGTCCCCTGATAGTTACTATCGTTACAGAAGATCATAACATTATATTCTATCATCTTTAAGCTGCAATCTTTATAGCTGTTAGCGATAACGCAATTTCATGATTAAATTAAATTATTTGTTAGTAGATTTAATTGATTGCTTATTAGGTACAACATAATATGTGCCATATACTTAGAATTTTTTTTCCTGAATTCATTAATTAGTTCTGCTTTTTATATTTCAGTTTACATGCATTAAGTATGTATTTAGTTTTATATTTCTAAATCAATCTGTCTGTGAACATCAATAATTGGTATGTTTGTTCCACTTTGTTCCACTTATTTATTTTCACCAGGACCGGTTTCATCCTACGACATTTTCATACTGGTTGTTGAAATTCTTATGCTACGGAATTTATACAAATTTTTGCAGGGGTACACAACATTGTCCAAAGAAGCGAAGTTAGCAGTCCACAATGGAGTGCTGGTACCTACCCTGATGTATGGAAGTGAGGCATGGAACTGGCAAAGAAAGGATGAAAGTAGATTGAATGCTGTTGAAATGAGATCCCTGAGGCGTATGTGTGGTAAAACCATGTATGATCGTGTGAGGAATGTGGATATTCGCAAAGAGTGCAAGGCTGATGTAAGCGTAATGAGTAAGATCAAGAAAGGGACGCTTAGATGGTTTGGGCATGTAGAGCGAATGAGCGAAGAAAGGAGTGTAAGGAGAATATACGATGCAAATGTGAATGGTAGCAGAAGTCGGGGACGCCCGAGGAAGACATGGCACGACCAAGTGAATCAGATAATTGAGTCGGGCCATGTCAAGAGTCAGAACAATAGAAGAGTATGTATGAGACGATGTATGAATGTGAATGAGGCAAGGAGTGTGTGCCAAGACCGAGTTGTTTGGCGGTCCGTCCTCTCTGCCTACCCCTTCGGGGAAACGGCGTGATGGTTAGTTAGTTAGTTAGTTACACAACATTGTCTCTATATAATGAATGATTATTTTTTTGATAATTGAATGTATTATAAGCTATTTTGCTAATTTAAAGTACATATAGATAATTATAACATTTATTACTAAAATTACGAATGATGTTACATATTAAATAGATATTTTTAATTCACATGAGTATTAGTGAATTTATATAATTGAAAAGGTTTGTGATTACTGAGATTTTATTCTGCTAATCTTGGGATATTCCCTCCTTGTTGCTTACTGCTTAAATGACAAATATTGATACTCTATGATATTATTGTTATTAGGGTTCTCCATATATTTGGGTTATTACGTTTTCATTTACATACTTAAATTAGAACACTGTTCTCCGCAGTAAAATTATTCCAATTGATATGTTTTTTATCATCGTCGTCTATACGTCGTAATAGTATTTACACTTCTGGCGGGAAGGCTAGTTCTACATTTCACTTCGATCCTAATTGAATGGCGGAAAAGGCATTGCTGTCCGGTAATTTTATATTAATCTCCTTGTAAGGGTTGCAACTATATGTATGTACATTTAAAAATGTGAACCAAGTCTTCCTCATCTTCAAATTCTTGTATTTTGTGTGAAACTTGAATAATTCGATTAAAATGCCGATTTTTATACCGATTTGTATCTTGCAATCCCTACCCGTCTTCATATGAAAGTGTTGCTAATGATGAACGCTGTCAAGGGAATCTGTTCTAGTATTAATGTAATTGGAAAGGAGTGGACACTTTAGCGTAAGCGATGGTATGCAATAATATTGGTTAAAAAAATAGGCGAAATTTCATTTAGATGTATTTATTATTTTCAAAGATGTCTAAAACAAAATCCTTTTTCTCGAATGGGACCCATGTTTTTGCACCCATGAAGTAAGACAGTTTATGTTCTTCAAATAAAATAAAAATGATATAGGTACCTACCCACTTACCTAGAAAAACGTATCTTGAATGTTGTCGGTAGTAAAAATAATAAAAATGTTAAAAATATTAAATATTTTTGAATTCAAATGTAATATAAAAGTAAATTGCTTTACATAATTTAGCCTCGATTGTCCCAATATTTGGAGGTTCCCTTTAGTCGGAAGAAAGTTAATAAAAAAGCGCTATATAAAATATAAGAGCCGCCATAAATAACAGTTCGATAAGAGATCTAATAAAGGCCGCCATTTTAATAGTGGCCGTTTTGTTACTGATGGCATTTACTATCGGTATCGGGGAGCAACGACACCTTGGAGATCCCTGGAAAGATGTTTACCCATCAACACTGCTATGGGTGTCCCTTTCACAAGCTGTTACAATCCTTAGATATCTACATTACGAGGACTTAAACATCCTATAATGTGTTTAATGCATTTAATAAAAATTCATATCAATATGTTTAAAAATCAAAGATTCTATTGTTTGGGTTTATAAATGTACAGTCCTTATTAAAATGGAAGTTGCCAAAAAGAAGGCAGTTGTTTGCCAATAATTAATAAAAGGTCGCCGAATAGAATAGTAAAATTATCAAGTTCACTCCTTCCTGTCATACATTGCTTTCTGCGTTAAGTTTGTCGCAGAATTAATTGAGAAATTTTGATAGTGCGATTTTTTTCACAGTTTTTATAGTTATTATGATAGCATTAAGCTGTCTGAAATGTTAATCTTGTACGATTCTTGAAAGCTCTTTGTTCAATGCTACGTAAACAATGCTTGTGAGACTTCAATATCCCGAAGACTTCCTGTAAGTGAATATATAGTGTGTAATGACATTATGATGCATTTTACTGGCGTATTAACTTCGTATTATCTTAAAGGAATACTCCAATAGTATTAAGCTTTTGATAATCTTGGCAGAAATTCTCTGGTTATATAGTGTAAAAGTGGATCTTTGCTATACGATTCCTTAGTTGTTTCACTTGATTCATAGTATCGTTTTTCCTATGTTCTGCTTCTCCTCCTATTGATTGCCATTTATATTGTAGTTCTTATACGATGTATTTTATTACAACTATCATATAAGTAGCGATACTTAAGGCTGTCTTCGTCATATAGGCTGAGTCGTCAATACTAAAAGGTTTTTGCTGAAATGTCACCATTATGAAAAAAGTTTGACTGATTGTAAATTGCAATCACTTTTTTTCACTTTCAGTAACATCTTTGGCCCTGTAACGAAGCTTAAATTTGAGGTAAATGGAGAGTTATTGTTTTTTTTTCATATTACACCGAATTCATCAAATTTCACACCTCCGACTTCCTTCAAACACGACACTGAATTTTAGATCAAATCTTGTTTTTTTTTTTAATTCTGAATACTGGCCTGAACTCACCAGAGCTTAGCAAGTTTTGAATACAACAATATTACAAACATCTATTTCTTTAACTTTTTTTTACCCATCAACGGAATATATCATTGAAGAAGAAGATAAAAGAAGAGCCCAGTTAAGACGTTCCGATAAGATAAAAGATCCTGGGTTCGATTCTTAGTTGTGACAATTATCTTTTTATTTTCGGTGATTTGTTCTGTTTCATGTTTTGTTTACAATTAAATTAGTATTATTTTCTTCTTTGACAATAATATTATTTTATAGTAATAACTAATAGACCGGTCGGTGGCCGAGTTGACATCGCATTTGGGTCCCACCCAGGCGTAGTGTGTTCAATTCCTCGGCTGGCTAAGTCCTCCATCACAACACAAGCAACATTTTCAGCCTTCTGTGGTGGTAGTAGGAGATTTTCAAATATTGTCAGGTTATTCGTAACCAGGGAACGTTTGTCTTTCTTTTAAAAAAAAAAAAAAACATCTCGTATTGTAATAATTTCGTGTGTAGGTACTCATTTCTTTATAATAAAGTATATACTTTGTATCCTGATGAAAAAATCGTTGACTTTGAAACATGTTGATAACTTTTAGTTAATAGTGGTTTAAACAATATTAGTATTTTATTTAATATGCAATTTTCACTTTTTTTTACTCTCGAAAATAATTAAGAAAATAACTATGCTGACGATATTTTTATGTTGACGAATAAATTTTCTATAACGATTTAAAATATGCCAAAACGACGTATTCGTGAAATCGGCGACGTTGACATCATGCCGGGCAGCGTTGGTGACAACTGTCCTACCAGCTAGTGTCGGATTTTTTATTTGAGTATATTTAGGAAATATACAATTATACATGTGAATTAATTTTGCTTTTAAGATGTTGAGTATAAAATAAAGATGCTAAGTTCAAAATATGATTTAAGATTTTCACGGCCAAAAGTATTTCTGTTATTTGTTTTTGGGGTGTTATGCCATGTTGCGCTAACTCCTTCTTTATTTTCTTTTATCATCAAGGCAGATGTGTTATTTGATATTGTTACTCACATTTCACCACAACCTCAAATAACACATCTGCCCTGATGATGGACACTGCAATGCTGTCCGAAACGTTGGCTAAAGAAGGAGTTAGCGCAACACGGCATAACACCCCCAAAACAAATAACAAAAATGTTAAGTTCCATTTACAATCTTTTTCATGTTTACAGGTTAGAAATAAAATAGATATTTAATGTTATAAGTCAAAAAATATATAAAAATAATAGACGAACAATAAAATAGAATTGTTTTGGGTTTAACCCTTTCACCTCCAGTGTTAATTCAAATTAACATTAACTTTGTGAATATTTTTACCGTAACGGTAGCGATTTAGAAAAGCCATAGTTTTGTTTTCTTATGGCTTGAAATCTTTTCTGTGGCGTCAATTTTTCCGCTCTGTTGAAATCCTTTTTTCCCGCCACAACAACGATAAATATTTTGACATCTTCTGCTGATTGCGAGTTTCATCGAATTTCTGTCATCATTGATTACTTAATTCAAGGTGAGGTATCAATATTTTTTACTCGAATTAAAAATATTTTAACGCATAAAGATGCGTTCTATAATAATAACATCAGTTCAATTCACTGTTCACTGTCATTTGCCAGAATATTGTAAATGAACTTCAATGTTCATTCAAATTAACACTGGTAGTGACGGACATTTTTTCGACTAGTAAAGATTTATTATCCTAGATTATTTCTGAATGAATTTTAGTTAAAATCTTATTTGTTTGTACCTTAGAGATTATCACTACATTGTAAATGTGCATTTTTGACATGAAACAGTTATTCGTATTACTTTTGAGTTATGTTTATTTTACCTTACTATTTAAAAAATATCCTCTGACGTCCAATGTTAATCCAAATTAACATAGTATAATTTCTAAAAAAATATATATGTATAATACCAAAAATTTTCTGATGTATTATCAAGCATTACATATTTTATATAATATGTGGAAACAATAATGTGGATGTGAAAGGGTTAAGTATATTGTAAGATTAATTTGATTTTTTAAATAATGCAGTTCACGATCTTACAAAGAAACAGTTGGTCAAATAATGTTCTCTTTGTAAAGAGTAATAGGGTTACATAGATGATATATACAAATATATATTTTTTTATTTTTTTAATTCGTTTAATATAAGTTTGAAATTTAGGATTCCAAATGACAGATGCAAATTCGTTATTTGTCTTCTATGTCAAAATGACGTTGTAGACTGAACGGTTTCAGAATGTGTGGTTTTTAAAATAAATAATTATGAATGAAAAAATAAGTTTACACGTTTTTAACACAATGATCAGATCAGAAAAATAAACTTTAAATCTTCTGGTCTATTTAAATCTAGTTTGTGAAAATATCCCATAATGTCGTGCAAGCAATGCATGCTCCAATCTCTTTTAAAAATCCGTGATCGAATATGTATATACTCAACTGAAAGGTTTAGGATTTATCACGCAGAAACTAGTTTGGTTCGAGCGTCGCTGAAACGGAGGAAATGGGATGAACTGAAAAATTCCCGGAAAAAATTAGATTTATCTCAAATCACAAATTAGGTAGCATCCCAAGGCTGTCAACGCTGGGAAAGTTCCGGATAATAATACATTATCATTCTTTGCAGCTACCAACTTTTCAGATATGGCCATTAAATTCCAAGGTTTTTGTAGGTATAATAATATTTTTTTATTTTATTTTAAATCTCATTTCTGTGAAATATCATCTTCTCTAGCTCTCTGGGGGTTTGCATAAATCGAATTTATGGATGATTTCATAGCGTAATGTAAGCATTATTACGCCAATCTTTAAAACAACTCAAATGCAAAACCATTATATTTACCAAGCCATAAAAACTACAATAATCTCCTTTCCGAAGTGCGCTGTATTACGAACCAACAAGAACAAATAAATAAAATCGCACTTTTTTTCCAAAAAAACTTATATTTAAAAAAATATATATATATTTTACACATAACATAATATTATAACATTTAATCTAAGTAAGAATCGTGGCTTCCTTATCAGGCACAAGAGCTCCTCTTTTCTGATAAGGTATACATGACCAATTATGAACTTTAATATTATACTTCTAACTCAGCAAACTTATTTTGTGGCACCATTTTAATTAAAAATTAATAAAATACTTTGTTTTTACCACTTTTATTGTTTATTACCAACATGTTGCTCATGAAACATGTTGGTAATAAACAATAAAAGTGGTTAAAACAAAGTATTTTATTAATTTTTACTTAATATTATATTTTGCAAAATATGTATGTATTAATGTAACCCATATGATCTATATTTAAATAATAAAAAATAAAAATCTCAACTTGGAGTATGCTGTGAGGCTGAAAGTAGTGGGGATGAGAAGGAGATGGGGAAGAGAAACGTGGGGGTGTACCTGGGTATGCACATCTAGTCACCAAACACGCCTAAAGCCATTTCAAGCAACATTTCAATTCTGGTCTTACACCATGGTGATATACAGATAGTATCTTTTACTGCGGAACGTGCAGCAAGTTTACTACTTATTATTTTATTTTAAATGAATCAATAATGACATTACACAAATTCATCATATAATATTTACTAGCGCACGCCAGGATTTGAACCTGTGTCCTTCGGATTGCAAGTCGAAAGCCTTACCCCTCGACTATGGAGGCCGTCATATGTAAATGTAAAAATTGACTTCATATCGGTATTATCAAACACCTTTTCATTAACTGTCACTAACCAAACTGTTACGTCAAGAGCGCGACATCTCCAGAGCACATTAAACATAAAAATATACAATATTTAAAACAGCACTGTAGCATTTGTATTATTTATAGTATTTATTTAATTGCTTAATTAATTTCATATTAATAAGACAAAAATCGCCTACAACAGGATAAAGATATTTACGATTGAAAAGAAAAAAAAACTCGGAAACTAAAATATTTTTTGCCAAACATTTTTAATAAGATTTTGTCCTTTCAATCAAAACACAAACCAGTTTCATTTCCCTTCCTCTCCTTTGATTTCCTTATATTCTATAATCTTATATTCTAATTCTTCCTAATCCCCTCACAACATTTCATAATTCCCACATATATACATATTATAATACTGTTGTGTTCCCACAAACAGTTCTCCAACTCGTCGTGGAAGGAGAATATACATAAATGGTTTTTTGTGATAAATCAAGGATTTATTAATACTTCGCTTATTGCAATGGTGACTCGTTAGTCTTCCTAACTAGAAGCTGGCTAGTTGAGATTTGAAACAGTAAGTTTGTCTTGGAGCATTCCCACTTCCCCTGGCGACTACTGGCCACTGGCTGCCATCTTGCGGACTTCCACGCAAGCTCTATACACTGCCATCTATGAGTGCATCTGTGTAGCTCTTACTTCAAAACAAATACATACATCAACAACTAATGCTTAATAATATGCAAAAAGGTATATATGTCATTCTGTCATTGCTCTTAATTTTGTTCCCGTAAATATCCGACAAAAAACGACACAATAGCGAAAGCATTATGAATATTCAAGTTGTTTCAGCCATTTGTATAAGCGATTGACTTGTAAAATTGCCCATAACTTAATAATAAGCAGTTAATTTGATTGATCGCTTCGGTATTACAATCCACCGTCCGCTTTAATTGATGAAAATATTACAACACTTTATAGCTTTATGCCACTTCAGTGAGTGGGAAGCGACTGAGTGGAAGGATTATAAGTACCATTCACAAGTAAACAATAATGTTATGTAGTGGGCTGCAATAGGAACAATAAACATTAATGATGAAACATTTAGAAATATGGCTAAATATAATAAACTACAGGGTTTTCCAATAAGAGGTGTTATTTTGAATAGCCCGCTATTTCGATAGATGTTACTTTTAAAGCTGTCATTTTTTAACATTTGACAAGTAGAAACTACGTTTTTAATAAAAATGGAACGATACACGCTTCAACAACGCATTTAAATTATTAAAATTCACTTGAGTGAATCAAATGCAAATCATCTTGAGTGATGAGGCCCATTTCCACCTCGGTGGCTTCGTCAACAAGCAAAATTGTCGCGTCTGCGGCTCGGAAAACCCAAGAATTATTGTTGAAAAGCTTCTCTATCTTCAACGTGACTATTTGGTGCGGTTTATGGTCCGGTGGAGTCATTAGACATTATATTTTTGAAAATGAGGCTGGAGCAACAGTTACTGTGAATGGATTGCGCTATCGAAAGATGATTAATGATTTTTTATGGCCCGAATTGGATGGTATTGATTTGGACAACGTTTATTTTCAACAAAACAGCGCTACGTGCCACAAAAGCAACGAAACCATTGATCTTTTACGATTGAATATCAAAATAACACCTCTTATTGGAAAACCCGTATTTAAGTGATGTACAAAAGACCTTTCCAACCCATGCAAAAATCTATTTGAAACCTCATTTGATACTACCGCAATGGTGATTTGGCCGCTTCTTTTCACGGTTGACATTAATCGGATTATGATAATGCATACCTACTATCCACACAAGTAAATTATTATCATTAGTTAGGCACGCCGGAATTTCAACCCGTAGCCTCTGGATTGGAAGTTGAGGATATTTACCTTCCCGTTGCTAAAAAATCTCTGAAATTACTCTACTTCATAAATTATTTTTAAGGTGAAGCTTAATGCTAAATCACTATTTTGATTAATCTTTATAACGAATTGGTGTACCTTATGAATACCAAAAAATATTCTTTAGATAAATTGAAGGTTTTCATATCGTTTCGCTTGAGTAAAATACAAATAAAAAAATAAAACACTCAATAAAAAATATAAATGTAACCTACTAAAAAATTATTTTTCAATGGAAATGTATGAACGCATAAAGTAAACAACTTTAACACGATTATCTGTGACAGTTTCACTTGATTAACTTTTTTGCTTTCTTATAAAATTATTTACAAAATAAATAAACACCAGTTTTGTGCTTGAAATCGAACGTTTCTAGAGTCCATTTGTCAAGCGATTTTAATGCCTAATACCTACAATATAAGGTATAGCAAGAATATACACATTTTTTTAACTTGTAGCTTCCTCGTAAGCGTAGACCTTACGGAGTTGGTGTTTTTTTAATTCCTACAAAACCTGTGAACATATCGACTGTGTTTTACAAAACCCCTCAAGCCACATATTTTGTAATTATTTCTTTTCAGTGGTTTCTTATAGAATTGTCTTCGACGTACAACAGAATAAAGTAATTTTTGCTGATTAAGGCACTTTCAATACTAAAAAATGAAATGTATTCATACAATTTGGTTATTTCAAAAAAATCGTAGAAAATATTACTCAACCCTCAAATCTCTCAACCGGTAAATATTCGTTTTCATCGTCTCCTGTATTTTTTTTTAACCTAACCTTACAAAATAGCTAATATTCCAGATTAAAACAAGAACAAGTTTTTTTCTGTGTTGTTATCTCGCGCGCAGTGGTTGTTCCTCGCGCACAGTAGTTTTTATGGTAAAGGTATGATAATATAAGTTTGTAGCCCGCCATCCATCTCCGAACTTCACACGTGATAAGTTAATGCAACCCCCGCTGACGAATGAAGAGGTTAAAATTAACTATATAAATTCACTAAAATACAATAAGGTGTAATCCGTAATTATAATGTATGGTGGATAAATTTTGAATATGTCAATGAATGATAAAGTATGTGGGGTAACTGAGTCACCCCAAATGGCAACCCAAGTTTTGTTTTTCTTCATGGCATGCCGAAGGTTAACCATTCGAACACAGAGGTCGTCAGAGCAAGTAAGATAGAAGATACACTATTCAATTGCGACTTATCAAGTTCAATTGCGATCTACCACAAATGGGTAAGATTGCTCCTTCAAGGTGCCCATCAAAAATATTCTTCAGTCAGATTTGTGATTTACATTTTATGAAAAACATAAAAATAATTGACAAGTTAACAGTTTTCCCTCAACTTCCTGGCTCTCTCCAAACTGTTATAATTAAAAACGTGAATTTATTTAGAGTTCACGATTGAAATATCATTTTAATGGTTCCTCAAACGATGTAATTGATTTATTTGGAGGTTAACTGAATAAACTTTGCACTTGACTTGTGTAAATATTTTAGTACAACCAAAGAGCTTTCTTTAATTTGATTTTGTTTTACACTTTCATAGCCATGCCGTGCCGTGGCCGTTATATAATAACACTGCTGCCTATGTAAGCAAGAGGAAGCTAAAAGCCAAAAATGAGTATATTCTTGGTATTCCTTATATTGTAGGTAATAGGCATTAAAATCGCGTGACAAATACGGAGTCTAGATACGTTCGATTTCAAGCACAAAACCGGTTTTTATTTATTTTTTAAATAATTTTATAAGAAAGCAAAAAATTTTATTAAGTGAAACTGTCACAGATAATCTTAGCTATCATATTGTATTTTTTTAAAGTTGTTTCCTTTAAGCGTTCATACATTTCTATTGAAATCTTTTTTTTTTGTAGTTTACATTTATATTTTTTATTGAGTAATTTATTTTTTATTTGTATTCTACTCAAGCGAAACGATAGGAAAACCTTCAATTTATCTAAAGCATATTTGTTGGTATTCATAATGTACACCAATTCGTTATAAAGATGAATCAAAATAGTGATTTGGCATTAAGATTCGCCTTAATGGCCTTGAGATAAATGCACTGTTGATAGTAGATGACATTATTACACGAATAAAAAACACGAATTACAAGAACAGAATATATATAGTGACTTATAGAAAATATTGCACAAAGTTTATAAATATAAAGTATGAAATAACATTAAACTGATAAGCTAAATATGAAACAATATTAGTAAAATATATCATCATAAGGCAAAGCTTTCTATACATTTCTCATAATATTCTTTATCATTGTAATACGATCGAATGAACTCCTTTTTTACATTTACACGATGTCCATTTTAAAAGCCATTTGGCATCAGACACTATTTTAATATGGATTACATTGCCTCAACCAAACAACTCGTCGAATAAGTATTGAAAATGTATAATTATTATATAATAATTATAATTATTATATTCTTTGGTTTACTTATGAAGATATTTGATACAAGATGTTTTGGTTTTTGCCTTTTGAATGCCCATTGAAATCCCCTAGACTTTTGGGTTTTGGTTTGGCTCCAATCAGTCAAACTTATATAACATTTTCTAATCAAGGAGTTAACAAACAAAGTACAAAGTTTTGATTAAAATTTCCTGAAAACTTGGACGTTTTCACCCGTAGAATATTTGATACACCCTTAATTATACTTTGGGGGCTAACTTTAAAGTTATAATCAAAGCTTATTAGGCACTACTTTTGAAAAGAGTTACTCTTAAAAGATTCGAGGTTGTCGTTTTTGTATTTATTTATTTACTTTCGAGCGATTTAAGAAGTTGTACAGACGGAACCGATAAATGAGTCTATTTAACCAAACATGCAAAGTGTCAAAACTCAACCTAGCGCGTACACACGTTGCGATAAAGTTATTTTCATTTTTTACGTAAATTCGCACAAAAGTCCCAACAACCATCTGGAGCCAGTGAGACTATGTCATCCCCAATTGGGGTATTTTTTAAGGCTGAAAGTGGTTGGGAGCAAGATGCTATAGGGAAGAGGAGGGTCGGGGACCTGGCTTCTCAGATCTGGTCACCAATTACGGCTAAAACTATTTTAAACAACGTTTCCATTCCGAATCATGGTCTTACACAAGTGAGATACTGAGAGTATTTTCCACTCTGGAACGTGCCACAAATATTTTCACTTTTCTTGTGCACGCTGGGATTGAATCTACGACCTTCGGAATACTAGTCGATAGCTTTACATCTTGACCACGAAGACTGTCAGATATTCACGCCGTTTCTGTCTTAAAAAAATTACAAATATATATCTAATGTAAATTATAAAGGGAAAATAATGAAATCCAAAATATAAATAAAATAAATATACCAAGATAGAAATGAGAAAACATACACAATGTGTAAACAAAGTAAGCACATATTATTTTTGTTAAAGGAAAATAACATTCAATTTTTTACCAAAAGTACTGCTTGCATCAAATAATGTTTCTGAATCCTTCAGGTTTTGATGTCTAGCGTTACAAGGAATAAAGCTATTTTTATGATAGGTGTTTCGCTAGCTCTTGGAATTGCAATCCAGGCCCACGAGTTTAGTTCTTGATGACGAAATGAATGGAAGGATTTAAAAAGGAAAAGAAATGGTACTGCAGTGAGAATTCCACCAGATAATCGAAAAGGCCTACCTTCTGATGGTATCCTCTTTTTAACTTTGCACACAAAAACCCCACGGCAATTTGCAATTTGCTTCACTCTGTACGCGACGCGGATTTGAACTTGTGACTTGTAATTTGTTGCGCAGTAGAAAAGATACTGTCCAGTTACTCTTCTTCTCCGTGACAAAAGAATCGGACATGTGTGGTAGATAGCTAGAGATTAAACTAAAATCGTTAAAATAATAATCGGCTATGCCCGAACAGTAAGGTACCAATAAAAAAATTACATGATTTTTTCTAACGCCTAGATTTCATTTTAGCTTCAATCTTTGGGTAAAGATCATTAATTTCAGAATGAATAACCTTCCGGCCAAATTCAAATGTGCATTCCACTACGCCATAAAGGTCACAAAGGTCATCCTTGTTCTTAACAGGAATGCTCAATTTCAATACATTAGAAGCCCGCAGAAAAATATTTTTAGGCAAACACTTTTTTAAGTTAATCTCTGGTACAATACTCAATCCGCCTATGTTGAAAGAGGTTAACTTTTATGTCCGTAACAATTATACTCGAGGGAGATCCCATGCACTCTTATGTGCTCCGAAAGCGAGGACTTCTGCCTATCAGAACGCGCCAATAAACAGAGCGACTAAACTGCTTAACGATTCTGCATTAGCCATCGACATTTTCAATGTCACCTACAGACAATTCAGTAACTATCTTTTAACACATGTCACAAAATAGTAAAACTGCCTCGGTAATTTTTTTAATTTGTAATCTTCTCCATGATATATTGGTGTATTACCATTTTATGGAGAACATGAAAAAATAAATAAATAAAAAATTGTATATAATCCACCAACTTCCACTGTCGAAAAATCACTCTCATTTTGTTTTTCAAAAGCATTCCGTCCCATATTAGTCTGCCCTAGGTACAATTGTGATTGCTTTTTTGGACATCCAGCGGGACTTCAAGGGCGGAGCATTTAATTAAACCAGTACTTGATCTCCGCCACTTCTCAGTGTATAAAACGTGACACAGTATGCCCCGGCGGGCCGTCAATCTGCCGAAATTGGGGACTCCCACGCGAAAGCCTTAACCAACCTCATTCGCGGAAATGTAATCGGAAGGCTGTGGATTTAGGTAAAGCCTCTAATGATGGCTCAGATTTCACTTTGCATCGCGACTTAATTGGAAACATAGACTTTATTCAATCATTTTAGTATTCCAGATCATAATATCAGTTTATACGAAGCGGAAAATCTGATTGCTATGAGGAAGAAAACAGATATTTGAGCTCTGGCGTCAATTCACGGGGAAAATGCAACCAGTACAGCCTCTAATGATGGTTCATATCACTTCACAACATGAATTTCGTTCAAATTATAAGTTGGTGTTCTGGATAAATTGAAGCTTTTTTCTTTGTGCTAATCGGAAACATTAAAATGTCCCGAATAATGAGCTCTGGCGTCATGAAGTTTATACCGTAGCTTACCTTTCCAATATTTTTGCTGCTTTGGCAAAGAGATTTTCGCAGCACAGCTTACATTTTTAAGTAATTTTAAGTTGTAAAATAAGGAAATTTATTTATATATAATTAAGGCCTTTAGAATTTTACATATGATCCTTTTAGTATAAGAAACATGAGTAGATAACAAAAAAATTGAGATCCTGTTTTAGTAATACAGTATTGTAACAAAAAAAACATGCATAAAATATATATATTAACTTATCTATCTTAAGTAACTAAGTCTATTTCAAGTTGAAAAATTTAGTTGGAACTTAAAGATAATTAAGATGTTTCTCCTACAAAAGCTAGGGCTGTATTTGTGTAATTATTGATTAAATAATTAGATGCAAACAACACATATTAAATCACGTGAACATAATACGCTAAGCACGGTCTAACAAAAAAGTACAATTTTCCCAAAACGATTAATTATATAATAAACAAAGATAGTAAAAAACCAATTTAATGAACTTCAACCCACGTTTACAGTAAAGTTCACATTCGTGCAAAAATAACGAAAATTAATGAACTTCAACCCAAGTTCACAGTTCACATACATCCAAAAGTAATGAAACTTAATGAACTTCAACCCAAGTTCACAGTTCACATTCATCCAAATGTCACGAAACCCAATGAACTTCAACCGAAGGTCACAGTTCACATTCATGCAAGTCACGAAACTAATGAACTTCAACCCACTTCACATTCATACAACAGTCACGAAACGTGAATTAGTGTTGTGTACCCGTGTCATATTTGGTCGATGCGTATACCTCATACGAGATTCACTACAAATGTCCCAAACAAAAACAAATATATTTATCCCCACTCTTTTTGTACGAATTTTTTGTTTTTGTTTTATTTCTACATATGTTTTGAGGTGGTGAGGTGATGATTTTTGAATTAGAATCGTATTCTGGGTAAAATATGCTTCGGCTGTATAAGATTTTAGCTCCTTTTGTAGTTCTCTCACGCCTCGCGCCTCATACTTCTCACCTCACATCCAACCTCATTGAGGTGCGACACCTCAACACCTCATTTCAGTATTTGAGTACCCCATACAAACACATTCTGAAATGGCTTCCTGCCCAACACTAGACTAGATGCCATACGTAGTAATTCAAAATCATGTGTTTTTGGTTTGAAAATTTGGTCGCCTAGAAATGTTTCAGATGCTTTAATTAAATACTGCTAGTAGAATACATCTTAGCCTTTGAAATAATCGAGTATTTTGTAGATAAGTTTTTTTATAAGGTCAGAAAAAAATAATGTAAAGGCCTATGAAAACTGTTTAAAGTTCAAAATCTCCTACTTACGAACCCATTTTCGATTATGATTTTATTCTATAATGTGGAAAATTAAGTTATTTATAAAATGATCAAAAAAAAATAATATTTATGCCTGAACATCCACAAAATAAAATAAAAGGCACTTTCTGGCCATGTTTTTTTCTTGCATAAATCAAAACAGTAGGATGGTGTTAAGCGGGAATTTAAACCTTATCGCCATCTACGCAAGGGTTGTTATTGATAGCGGCTCAATTTAAAATATTACACGACGTAGTGCATCGCCTTAATGACATCCGCGTTACAAATATAATAAAAAATATACAAAATTATTAAAATAACATAATTTATTATACCAAATGAAATAATGGTATATCAGAATTCCACCATTTGGGCAAAATTAATTAAGCGTATTTATTCGTATAATGGCGTGTGTCTGTATACAAATAAAAAAGGAAAAAACGTAATCTAAATTGACACGTATCAATCAACCTAATTAGTTAATCCTTTGAATGAGCAAATTGAATTCCCTCATTTGGGCAAAATACTAAAAGTAAATATGGGTTTATACTTCTGATGACGTCGAACGTTGCGTAAACAAAATAGAAATGAAATAATAATCTAACCAATTAAAGCGATGCCATACGTAATAATTCAAAATCATGTGTTTTTGGTTTGAAAATTTGGTCGCCTAGAAATGTTTCAGATGCTTTAATTAAATACTGCGAGTAGAATACATCTTGGCCTTTAAAACAATAGAGTATTTTTTAGATATATCTTTTTATAAGCCCAGAAAAAAATAATGTAAAGTGCTTTAAAGTACAAAATCTCCTACTTACGAGCTCATTTTCGGTTATGATTTTATTGTATAATGTGGCAAATGAAGTAATTTATAAAATTATCGAAAAAAAAAAAATATTCATGACTGAACATCCACAAAATAAAATAAAAGGCACTTTTTGGCCGTGTTTTTTTCTTGCATGAATCAAAACAGGCGGATGGTGTTAAGCGGGAATTTAAACCTTATCGCCATCTACGTAAGGGTTGTTATTGATAGCGGCTCAATTAAAAATATTACACGACTTAGTGCATCGCCTTAAATAACACGTTACAGTAACGGCTATCGGCTTTTCGAAAATCGCGTCTGATCATTTTTTTAGGATCTTTATTTTCTCACTAAGAACAGATTGTTTGGGGAAAATTTGAAAAATTATTCAAAATTAAAAGTTAATTTTCAAGTCCTGTTATTATTTCAGTTCTGTCGAGCAACTAGCCTATAATGATATAATATCAGAACTTGAATAGGACTTTTACAGAACCTGAAAATTAACTTTGAAATTTAATGAATTGTTCAAATTCTTTGAAACGACCCTTCCTTAATCTCCATTCTTCAAATGTCACAATTTATTCGTCAAATCCATCACTCAATTGTAAGGGATATTCTGAACTAATAATATTATGTGTCTGAATACTTCAGTCGTATTCGTTACAACGACTTGTTCAAGATACCACATGGCAGAACAGGTGTTCTAGTACAACATGACAAGAGGAAAGTAATAAGTGTTAAGAATCTACATGAACAAAAATGTTAATGTTCATTTGTTCAAAATCTTAATTCTGAAATCTCGTTCTTCAGCGATTGCTTTGAAATTTTGACACTGCGTTGCATTCGAATATAATAACGTGAGTTTTTATATACCTATATTATATGGATATCACCTGTGACCGGCAAATATATATATTTTTTAAAAAACAAGGCAATCTGTTGGATGTAAAAACTGAACTACAGCAACGCATGGCGGGGTACAGCTAGTGTTAATATAAGAAAGCTTGTAGGTACTGTGAATGAACGATTAATCTGTGGTAAAATAATTTATATTAAACAATACAAGACATTAAACAAGAGAGAGGGTTAGAGTGAGACAGCTATAGTCTAAGAATTGACCAATCGAGTAACCGTTCAACTGTTTGATTAAAAAGATTCTTATCGGAATGTGGTAGATCTACCGGTTTCGTCAAAAATCTACCAATATTCATAGACAAATCTTCCGAAATCTGTGAATTTATGAAAATCCACCAATACTCAAAAAATTTTCTGGCCCTAGTCTATTTTATAGTTAGTAAAAAGACGGAGCACTAATAAACATTTAAATAAATGTAAAAATATATTGCATATTTGTACAGCGCCCTAGAGGCGATTTTGCAAATGCAAATATTCTTAATATTATCAATTAGAACTTACAACTTTCACGTTAATTTTCCTGCATGATTTAACAATGTTGTTATTAAATTCTGCAAGTATTTCAGTTATATTATAGTAACAGTTGTGACAATAATAAAAACCGTCAATAAAAAATTCAAGTTTTCACATAAAAATAAGATATTTACAGAACTTAATTATAACATTATTAAATTTGATATATTGTAATGTAGTTCTACGAATTGAACAAAACTATACTTATGAAACATAAATGTTTTATTAGTATAGTTTTACTGCTCTAGTGTCCTTTTCTTGTGCAATCAAACACAGATAAAGAAATTGCAAATAATTCAAAATACAGGCATTCGAGCAGTATTGAATTGTAGAAGGTAAAAAATAATTATTATGCAGAAGATACTAGGAATGTTAAGTGTGAGACAGCGAATAATTTACAATACCCTAATATTTATATTTAAGTTAAAAAATAAGTTGCTCCCGAAATACATGTTTAAGAATGTGGATTTTAATTTCGCAATACATAGCAAATAATTTTAAGCAATAATATATAAATATATATATAAATGTAGATATATATATACCTATTTTTTTTCACCTGAAAACAACCAACTTTATTTTTGTAGGAAAAGCTTTGTTAGTGCTAAATTTCTCACTAGATGGCGTCGAGACAAATGATATCTTCATTTGTTGGTGAAATATTTTTGACTTGTCAAATATTATTATTTTTTATTGATAAACTTACGTTTATAAGACAAGGTTTTTATGCAAAGCATAAAGGATAACAAATAATTATAAGCAATAATTAGTCATCCGAAATACTAATACAAATTGAAAATATCTCCAAGGAGATTATTTTTTTATGTTTTTATTTAGTTATTAAAAAATATATTTTTATATCTACTATAAACCTAAAAAAAAATATTATAAGCATTAATTACTCGCCTGAAATATCCATACAAATTGAAAAAATCTCCCGAGTAAATTAAATTCCGCCGACGGGAATTGAACCCACACCTTCTGATGTCCGGTCAGGTATTTCCAAGGAGATATTTTCAATTTGTATTAGTATTTCGGATGACTAATTATTGCTTATAATTATTTGTTATCCTTTATGCTTTGCATAAAAACCTTGTCTTATAAACGTAAGTTTTTAAATAAAAAATAATAATATTCGCAATTCATGGCTACCTCACGAGAAACTGTGGAGATTTTAGACTTCCAAAAACAAATTTGTCGGGAACCCAAAATAATCTCTATTTTAAAGGATTTCAGATTTTAATGAACTACCGACATATGTTAAAGAAGCTAAAAGCCTTGCTGCTTTTCGTGGGTTTTGCTTAAATACTATAAATCATAAGTTTTAGATGTATTGTAAATTGTCCTCAACGTCATAAAAATAAGTTCTTAAAAGGTTTATAGTTAAATTATTATAAGCAATAATTAGTCGCCTGAAATATCCACACAAATTGAAAATATCTCCCGAGTAAAACATTAGTTTATTTAAAAAAAATTATAATATTTGACAAGTGAAAATATTTCACAAAAAAATGTAAATATATCTCGACGCCATCTAGTGGGAAATTGAGCACTAACAAAGCCTTTCCTACAAAATAAATTTGGTTGTTTACAGGTGAAAAAATATAATAAGCAGTAATTGTTGTTTGAAGTACTAGTACATATTGAATTATTTGGCGGTTTGGGAATAAGCCAACGTAGCTCAGTGATCCAGAGCACCCAATGAAGCATCAATGCAGAGCACCTGACTGGACATCAGAAGGTGCGGATTCAATTCCCGTCGGCGGCATTTATTTTCACTCGGAAGATTTTTTCAATTTATATGAATATTTCAGGCGAGTAATTAATGCTTTTAATAATTTGTTAGGTTTATACTAGATATAAAAATATTTTTTTTTTATAACTAAATAAAAACATTAAAAAATGTTTAATTTTAAAATTGATACACCCTTTACTGTTTCAACCAATCAGGTTGATTTTTCATACATGCAAGATAAACTCCAACACATGGAGAATATTATTAAATGTAGGCGTATAAAGTTGATGGGAAACTGTATCTGTGTCAGTATTCATGTATTTCCATCGATAACGATTTTATCACCCTCTCCTATAAAAGGGAAATGGCAAAATTTACTCCAGTATTAAGCATTCGGTGTTTGGTTGAGAAACAAGTGGATAAAGAAAATACTTGAAAACATTTCAGTAATTACATCAGATAACAAGTCATTATTTGGTTAGGTTATTGTGTTATTTAATATCTAATTGCAAATAGGTAATAAGAAAACAAAATGTCGGTTTTTGGGGATATTCAATATTTAATCCAATGAAGCATCAATGAAATTATGTTTACCGGTCTTTGGTTCGGCTAATTTGACTGTAAGTCGCAAGGTCTTCCCGTTCCTCGTGAAAATATTTATAAATCAGTGTTTTTCGTTCTGTGCTGTTGATACGTTTGACTGTCCGTTAACGACAATACACGTACTACTTAAAATATTTTTTTTTCGTTTAAAACTAAAACAATTTTTTTATTTTGGCCGAGAGATCGCGAATTCAAAATCCAGAGAGTGAAAACAGAATTTTTTATGTTTATTTTAGTTATGATATATGAATATAGTTTAATACCCTCCGTATAGTTAACCACTTAATATAGAAATGTCAGTTTAAATTGAAATAGCCACACAATAATAGAATATTGCTAATGTATTTAAAACCTCTTCAAATTATTCGTAATCGTAATCCTAATAATAATAAACTGGATTGCTGGCCCTTAACGAATGAACTGATAGTTTTCCTAATAAACTGTCAGTAAAATACGAATATATTGTCACGATGTTGGAATACGTGTCCAAAAAAAAACTAAAATTTTTGCATTTATTCTTTCAATATTATCAAGGCAAATGCAAGTGAATGAACACGTGTTTTGATTTACTGTGAATTTTATCAGGAAACGTCCTGAAATCCGGTTTTTGAAGAGATTTTTAATAAATTAACACTACTAGTTTTTCTCCACGCACATTTTCCATTCAAATAGCCAGGTACTTGCAACCCTTTCTCTTCACAATCTCCCTACATACTTACTTAAGCCAGTATCCCTAAAATGAGTGATATCTTTGGGTCCATTCTGTTTGGGACTCTATGAAAAAAGACATCTGGATTTTATTACAGTACAATTTACATAAACAATTATTCAAAAATAACAAGTGTTACATTGAAAATATATATTTAACCAGTTTTCTAAAGACTGTCCTTTTCATTTCCCTTTCGAATAATAGAAAGTGAATAGCTGCAAATGTGTTGCGAAATATTTACACTCCAACCTACCGAATTAATCATTTTTGGTACAGTTTTAAAAATCCGACAAAATGATTATTAAAATATATTATGTGTCATTTTTAGGAAAGTGATTAATCTATCATAACTAATTGGAAATAAAATAATTCGTACGAATATATTAATGAAGCAGTGAGAATTAAAATAAATAAAACATGGATCACAAATCAGGTGTGTATTTACATAATGTTTTATGAAAGTGGTTTTGTAATTATGATTTTTGCACGGAGAAAGGTAGTTATTATACAGGATTTTCCAATAAGAGGTGTTATTTTGAATAGCCCGCTATTTCGGTAGATGTTACTTTCGAAGCTTTTATTTTTTGACATTTGACAAGTAAAAACTACGCCATCAATAAAAATGGAACGATACACGCTTCAACAACGCATTGAAATTATTAAAATTCACTTGCGTGAATCAAATGCAAATCATCTTGAGTCATGAGGCCCATTTCCACCTCGGTGGCTTCGTCAAAAACAAAATTGTCGCATCGGGGGCTCGGAAAACCCAAGAGTTATTATTGAAAAGCCTCTCTATCTTCAATGTGTGACTTTTTGGTGCGGTTTATGGTCCGGCGGAGTCATTGGACCATATTTTTTCGAAAATGAGGCTGGAGCAACAGTTACGGTGAATGGATTGCGCTATCGAGAAATGATTAATAATTTTTCATGGCCGAAATTAGATGGTATTGATCTGGACAACAACTACTTTCAACAAGTCGGCGCTACGTGCCGCACAAACAACGAAACCATTGATCTTTTGCAATTTAATATCAAAATAACACCTCTTATTGGAAAACCCTGTATTTTAATATAAGCAAGCAATTATTATTATTTTAAATCAGCGCGGAAATGTGCACCATGCAATTCCTATGTAACAAGTGCCATACATAAATTAACAAATCAGAACCACTCTGAAAATTCATATTTTCAATTGTTCATTAAAAATCATAGAACATGATAATTAATTAGGTGTAATACAAATATTAATATGCAGGTAAATATACAATGCTGAAATTTCTACAAATAAAAATATATTATCTCATTACTAGGGAATGAATATTGCACACATTTCCCTTCTCGTATTACATGGATTTCCATAGGTCACCCCGAGTGGTTCGCTGCGTTTGTTGATTTAGCAGGAGTGCCCGGGTTCATCGGGTGAGGTGAGACCCTTTGAACTCTCCGACTGGTCTCTCGACCCATCGGAGGGATGTATTCGTATGTCCGTCACTCCTGGACACACCCAAAACTTCCCCTCCTTCCGTTCCTTAAAAAAGACCCTCAATACAGCATCCCAAAAGATGACATAGGCCCTGAAGGAAATTATTTTCCTCATAGCTGTGTGGGCTTAATTTAAAAAAAAGCAAAAAACAATAATTACTCGTATTTCTAACAAACGTTCTTTTTTTATTCATTTATAAAGCCCATACTGGCTTTTACAAACCTATGATGGGAAAAAATAAATAATTTGAACAGTAATCATAAAGTAAAATTTCCTATGCACTACGTCGTGTAATATTTTTAATTGATCCGCTATCAATAACAACCCTTACGTAGATGGCGATAAGGTTTAAATTCCCGCTTAACACCATCCGCCTGTTTTGATTTATGCAAGAAAAAAACATGGCCAAAAAGTGCATTTTATTTTATTTTGTGCATGTTCAGGAATAAATATTTAATTTTTCCAATCATTTTATAAATAATTTAATTTGCCACACTATACAATAAAATTATAACCGAAAATTGGTTCGTAAGTAGGAGATTTTGATCTTTAAAGCAGTTTTCAAAGGCCTAATACATTATTTTTTTCTGGGCTTATAAAAAGACTTATCTAAAAAATACTCGATTATTTCAAAGGCCAAGATGTATTTTACTCGCAGTATTTAATTGAAGCATCTGAAAAATTTCTAGGCGACCAAATTTTCAAACCAAAAACACATGATTTTGCATTACTACGTATGGCATCGCCTTGCCCAAGCAGAATAATTTATACTAACATTCATTATTATTATTAATGAGGTATGTTATTATAGCCTTCTTTCAACTGCATTTGAAAACATATTAAATTTCTGCGAATGTATTGCCAACTGTACGCAATGTAGGTACAAGCGAGAATCTATTATCAATTTATAATTATTATCTAATATTTTCTCAATTAAATCAGATTGTATGCGACTTCAGTGCTAAATTAATACCGATATCTTGCCAGAAAGTGGAAGAAGTTGTTTCGTTGAACCGAAAAATCAAAATGCCACATTAATGGATCAATCCACGGAATATAGTTACAAGAAGGATATACACACCTCAATAATATTAAAAATTAACCTTCATTCTTTCAGTATGTCAATTTTAAATGAATATTTCCAGCGAATTTATAATAACTTATTAACAGACAGAAGAATTTTAACATATTATTTCTATTCAAAATTAAATCTCTAATCGATAGACCTGAATTATTAGCATTCATTTAAATGAATTTACCTGTCAGACTAACTTGAAGCAAAACACTTTTAGATGTAACAATAACCTCAATACTAATTACTCTATTTATTCACCAATTTCAAGAATTCATCACCGCGCAAACAAACGCTATTGATATGTTTGATGGGTTCCATGATAACTCAACACAGTGACAATTCAACACACTTTTAAAAAGTGATATAAAGTCATTAGAAACGATGAAAAAAAAATTAAAATCTATCCTAACCTAAACTACTTAACCCAGTTAATAGAGTTTTCGCTTCATCACTTTCCATAACTTTATATAACTTTTTAAAGATGTGATGAATTATCATTTTGATGATTTATCCGGTCACTGTTTGATGTTAGTAATTACGTGATTTTCAAAAGACAACTAATTTCAGACCTATTTGCTCGTTATTAACTTTTATCATTTCTTGTATTTTTTTAAAATCTTTTCTCTATACTTTCCTACGAGTGCATCGCAAACGATGCATCACATATTTACCTGTATGCATGTACAAACGGGTTCCATGCTAACTCAACACAGTGACTATTCAATAAACATTTAAAAAGTGATATAAAGTCATTAAAAACGATGAAAAAAAATAATTTTTAACCTAACCTAACCTACTTTTAACCCAGTTAATAAAGTTTTTGTTTCATCACTTTTCATGACTTTATATAACTTTTTAAGATTTATATATTGTTATTATTTGTTGTTGTTTTAAAAATAAAAACCGTCTGTTAGCACTGCATTATGCAGTTAATAATGTAAAAACCCATTGGGGCGTTTAAATTAATAAATAAATATTAAATGTTATTTGAGGAAGATTTTTGCTGTGGCTCTTGCTAAGGTTAAAATATTGTTCAGTCACATCAGTTGGAGCGGTCACTTTAGGCATATAAATTATAATTTATATTTTTTTATTTTATAAACTCAATAACATTGTTATTCAATTACAAAAATAATTTTTATTTATGAACAAGTTCTCAGTGTAATTGTTAATTCCTTCAGGAGGCGAACTTCTTTAGAAACATTTTTTTTAATATTGAATAATAATTTCATTATAAAATTAAAATGGAATTCAGCAGATTAAACTTTTCAATATCTACTACTCGCAAATACACATTTTTCTTTGACGGCAAAAGACAAAGATTTTTAGTCTCGAAAAGACTCTAGGTTTACTGTGCACCTTCTAAAACAATACAAACAAGAAATATGCCTTTGAAATTAATTGAATTTAAGTTGGATAATGAAGCCATCATGCGTCATCTTTAAATAAATCAGGTTGCCAGGAGTATTTTCGAAATCAGTGTTTTTTAATCTACTTTGATTGCCTGATTTTTGCCACATTCTAACTTCTAACTATACATCTACCATCACGTAACGGAAGATTTTCTTTTGGGAATCTGTTGTTACGTAAATTGAAGCTAACTTAACAGTTTTTACTTATTCTGTTCAAAATACAGGCTGTATGAATTTCGCCATTGTTGTCAAGATGTGCTGACATTCGGCAACGGTGAAACGTCAAAGTCTATAAATGACAAACGGCTGCGAGACAAATTCAAATTGACCCTGCTTCAAAATATCGCATTTATATTTCTGTTTTTCCCTAATAATCAACCTGTCAAACAGTAGCTAGTGCTTTGGTTTAGCACATTTTCAAAATAGAACGCATTCATAGAAGAAGTTACCAACACCGAGATTATTGTTTTTGCTACGATGGCCACCTCTGGGCTAGAGCCCATAGACGTATGAAAATGCAATTGGCTTGAAAGAACGAATCCGCTTGAATGGTTGCGCGGTGAAAATATAGAATATAACACAACTTGTTTGAAATAGAGCAAAAATCTCTCGACAAATGATTAAGTTACATTTAACGATACAATGTGAATTTTTTAAATAACAGAACAAAACGTTTTTTTAATAATTTTCGAAGATTACTTTGCAATTTTTTTCTATCGAGGGAATTTCATATAATTACCGTTTCGGATTTACAAATGTATATGTTTTATCTTAAAAAATTACATATGTATTTTTAAGAACTTAAAAACTTAACGTATTAAAGAGATATATATGTATATATATAATTATATATACGACCGGTCAGTGGTTGAGTGGGCATAGCGCTTGGGTCTCACCCGAGCGTCGCGTGTTTGATTCCTCGGCTGGCTAAGTCCTCCATCACAACACAAGCAACATTTTCGGCTTTCTGTGGTGGTAGTAGGAGATTTTCAAACATTGTTGGGTTATTCGTGACCCGGGAATGTTTGTCTTTCTTAAAAAAAAAAAAAAAAAAATTAGTCGCCTGAAATATCAATACAAATGGAAAATATCTCTCGAGTAAAAATAAATGCGGCTAACGGGATTTGAAACGAGCGACTAATTATTTGTTATCCTTTATGCTATGCATAACACCTTTTCTTATAAACATTAATCATTAAAAAAAATTATAAAAAAATAAACACATTTATGTTATAAATCAAAAGAAATTCAGAATGTGGGGGCTTAATTAAATGACATGTGCCCCAGAGGACACGTTATTACTTTTGCAAAAATGTATTTTACAAAATACAACCCAAAATCTAATTAACTTTGATAACGATAATTTGAAATAATATTCCACTTATCTGTTCCAGTTCGTTTAGCAGTGATACTGGGAACGATGAGCTTGCTCTGTTCTGCTCAGGGAAAGGTCATACCTTCTCCAATGAATTCCGTCGACACCTGCATTTTCACCTGCGATTACTGCTTCCAGGTAAGATTTAATGACAACCAATCCAATAGGTACGCAGTAATTATTTAAAAAATATATGGATTTTTTTAATCCTTTTTTAATTAAACCCATCATAAGTACTCACTTTACAAAATAAGCACCTAAACGGGGATACACAAATATGCTCTCGAAATATAACGTCTCCACTCTTACTAACCGGCAAACTTACCTTGACCTAATGTTCTTGTACAAAATCTGTTATAAATTTATCGGCTGTCCTGGATTACTCAATCAAAAAAAATTTAAAATACCACCCAGAACGACGAGGCTTAACGACTTATTCCATGTTAGCCGGACGCGCACAAATGCTGGTGTCAGGAATCCAATCTGAAGAATGTGCGAATTGAATAATAAAAACCAAAACCTGAAGGATTCCGACATATTTTTTTATACATATTATGGTACTTTTGGTTGGAAATTGAAGTCTGTTTTCCTATAAAAAGAAATGAAAATGTGTAATTACTTCATTCATCTTTCTCTTTAAGTATTTTTTTATGATTTATATCTAAACTTGTATAAAAAATATTTGTGCACTTTTATTTGACATTGAGCATTATCTACACACAAATAATTTTTTTTTATAACTTTTCCTTATTTACCTGTAAAAAATATTTAAAATTGTTATCTACCAGTCAATCTATGAGAAATAGTTAGGATGCAGGCGAATTCTCAAGTTATTGTTTTACAAAATTATCTTTTGATTACTGTCTGTATCTGTGTTTTCTCCTTAAATAAAAAACTAAAATAAACTAAAATAAATAAAAATAGGATCTTAGTTAAAACTCAAATAAAAATTTATAATTTTATGTCATGTAGATATTAATATGACAGCAAAGTAAACAAGACCGAAAGTTGTTCCTCGTATTAATTAAAATGTCACGCAGTTTTTTTTTATAATTTGTGCGTAATGATGAGGATATTCTTAATATTTAACATATTTGCTGCACGAAGCCAAATGAAGATTTTTATGAACATATTTTCATTAGATTTCTCTCAAAAGATACAAAGTCATGTCAGTATCGGACTTTTTTTACATCCAATTGGCGGCCAAATACTCAAAGATACTAGAATTTAGAGACATTAAAAAATATGTAGTTACACGGAGAAAAATGAGTATTTCTAGAGTAAGAATCTCTTCAAATTATCTGGTTACAAACGGGATTGCAGGCCTTTAACGAATGATCATTTATTCAATAAAGGCTTTCAATCCCGTTTTTAGTCGGATTACCAATTTTTTTTTTAAAGAGATTCTTAATAAATTGGCAATACGTATTTTCTCGGTTTACATACAAACGATGAGAAAAAGCTTTTATCGATGGTGATATTTTATTATGTTATATCTTCTCACTGCCATCGAATTCATAATCTTTGCTGTTAGAAAGAATTAAGCACACAATCTACAGGTCGCCCACTGTAAGGAAACTGTAATGTTCAAATCTCAGATCCAAATCTATGAAAGAGACAAACGAAGTATGAATGAGAATGCATGATAGTGTAAACGTCATAAAAGAGTATGACTGTTGTGCTTTCTGGTCTTAGTACTTCTATTATTTTCTTCCTGAAGTGTAATAAATTCCTGTATCATCGTTGATGTATTATACTAGATTTGCCCTGTCTAGTTAATTTCATTTTAAAAATAACCTCACTTAGGAGTAATTTCACAATACAACTCTCCATCGAATTCCGCGGGCCTGTTCATAAACGTGCACGTGAACCAAATCAAAATTGGTTTAGGTTTATTTCTAGGTGAATAGGCAGTGTCTAGTAGTAATTAGTCAATGTGTAGCATGCATTACAACCGGTAAACTCTACCCATAGAATTATTATTAAACTACCGAACTTCAAGGATTTGAAGATTGGATACTTGGTAACGATTGCTATTTTTATCACCACACCTACTGAAAAACACTATACCTATGTCATAATATAACCAGTCTCCTTGTCTTTCACTGTCTTATTCCAGAATCTTATATCTATAAGGATTTTATTCACAATGTTGATACATTCTGGGTATAAATTTGCAGGAGTTTCAACGTTTTCCCTATGATCGGCAACATATTGAAGTCCAATTCGCTCAATAGACAATAGGCTAACTTTGTCGTACTTCATTTTTATCCTAAACCACCAATACCAGCTTTTCAACAGTACCTACGATAAAAACTTTTTTTTCTTTCTAGAAATTGACCCTCCTTGAATGCGCCAACGAATGTATCGACACAAACGCTCAGATGATACCGTACTGGACCAAGGCCTGTCCCGAACTAAAGCTTCCCATGTACGTGGAAGTGAATGATCTTCGCTATAACTCCGTGCCAGATATGCAGGACAACCTGATTAACAGGGAAAATTAAGAAATCAAACAAACAAACATGCAAACTAGCCAAATAAATAAACACACAAACAAACAAACAAACTAGTAAAACAAACACAAAGGGACAGGGATACAGAAACAGAATTTCACATGCCGACAAATAAACAATCATGTTATACAGCTTAGTGAAAATCAAGGAAAACCTTCCTATAAAGCCAGAAATATTTGGTACAAGCAGTCAGTCAGAAATATTTTATACAAGCAGTCAGTCAGAAATATTTTGTACAAGCAGACAGCCAGAAACATTATTTTAGGAAAATTTTATATTACCTACGTATTGTATTTTTTAAATTTTATTTCACTACAATATAATGGACTCTCCTGTATAATACGATTGACTTTCAAACAATCTATAAAATGAAAACTAATAGCATGCATCATATGACGTGTATTACGGATTGTAAGAAAATTAGGTTTAAGTGTGATAAATGATGAATTAAAATCTATTGCGCAAAAATAAAAAGGTTTTTTATTAAACAATACACATGTATTATAAATAAGCCATTAAAACAATTTAAACGAAAGCTCGTCAACATGGAAAGTAGCTGAAGGAATGTGTTATTACTAATGTTGAAAGTTGACTCAGGCGCCTTTTGACTCCGGGCCTGCTTAGAGGGTATTGATAAACACATATGACTCTGGTGCCTTTTGACTCCGGGCCTGCTAAGAAGGTATTGACATACACAAATTAAGCAAAATATTGACAAAAGGGGAGTTATTCGGTAAATAGGTAAATGCTGAAAGTAGTTTTCTTGTTATTTGTACAGAGACAGAATTCAGCAAAAATGATAATAATCCGTACCAGAGTTTAAAGTTTTAATTATTTTTATTTATTTAAATATTACATTTAATTACAATAATGATGTATTTCCTATCTCACTCGGTGTGTAACGCCTGCGTTGAGATGGCAATTTACAGAGTGGTTGTTAACAAGGTTTTTCTTTACACAATATTATGAAAATCAGTATTTTATTTTATTTTTAAATTACATAATTCGAGAATGAATGTAGAAGATGAAGACGAAGCGAGAATAATTTAAAGAAATTGAAATTGAAAATTTCAGTTCGACCAAAAGGCATAGTATACATATATATACACAGTAGGCACAAATTTTTAATATGATATGAAATACATGTTTATTGTAGGTAAACTAAAGGAATTTAATTTTAGATTAAATTTGATAATATTATTATTAAGTTCTGCAAGTGTTTTAGTTTTTTATTATTGTGACAGCTGTTTCGGCTTACAAGGCCATTTTCAAACTGTGGTTAGTCCACATTGAGACGACGTTTTTATACTATTTCAAATGTAAATTTTGAAGGTGCATACATTGATTTATTACTGGTTACACCGATGACATGATCTATTGTTGGTTAAACCAATCTATGTTTTCCCCTCAGTAAATGGTAATGGGTTCTTAATTATTTACTAATGACTTTATTGCTATGAATTATTTGGGTGCATTATACTGCTTGGGTTTTGTGAAAATACTAAGAAGTGGTGAGTAAATTATTTTCCGTACTTTATTAATTAGTGTTAAATTTGGGTCATTCGTTCGTTTATTGATTTCTAATTGTTCAAGTAAATTGGTACATAGACAATGGTACATAGACTCATTAACATTCCCTTAGACAATAAAGCTTATGTAAAAGAAAAGGAAACGATAAAAACGATCGCGATTAATAACGGCTATGAGGCAAATAACATTGAAAAAATAATAAAAAATAAGAAATATAAAAATAAAATCAATTTAATATATCCGGTAAATAACAAAAATATAGAAAAATTTGCATGTCTCGAATTCCTCGGCCCAATATCTGAAAAAATTGCAAAAGAAATTAAAAAATGTGGTTTAAATATAGCTTTTCGAACAAACAATAATTTAGGAACAAGCCTTAAAAACTCTAAAAGTAAAATCCCTATACTCAATAACAGTGGCATATATGAATTAAAATGTGACCACGCCGATTGTAACGCCACTTACATCGGACAAACGGGGAGGGCATTCTCAACTAGATTCCAAGAACATATACGATGTTATAATAATAAAAACACATCCTCAAAATTCGCAGAACATCTCTTGGTGAATAATCATAACCCACTTAACAACAAGGGTCCTAAACCATTGCATATAGAAAAAAAGGGCATTAGATTAAATTTACTTGAACAATTAGAAATCAATAAACGAACGAATGACCCAAATTTAACACTAATTAATAAAGTACGGAAAATAATTTACTCACCACTTCTTAGTATTTTCACAAAACCCAAGCAGTATAATGCACCCAAATAATTCATAGCAATAAAGTCATTAGTAAATAATTAAGAACCCATTACCATTTACTGAGGGGAAAACATAGATTGGTTTAACCAACAATAGATCATGTCATCGGTGTAACCAGTAATAAATCAATGTATGCACCTTCAAAATTTACATTTGAAATAGTATAAAAACGTCGTCTCAATGTGGACTAACCACAGTTTGAAAATGGCCTTGTAAGCCGAAACAGCTGTCACAATAATAAAAAACTAAAACACTTGCAGAACTTAATAATAATATTATCAAATTTAATCTAAAATTAAATTTATTAAAAAAATTAAATGGAGTTCTACGAATTAAACACAAAAACAATAAATAAACTAAAGGAATTTTTGGTTTGTTTATTTCTAAAGTCAGTAGGTAGAGAATTGAATAGCTTAATAGCATTGTATTTATATTACATCTTACATATATTTGCGCTTTGAAAACAAGCCTTTTATCTGCGGAATCGGGTTTATTCCAGAAATCAATCGTACTTATATATAAATGTTATAACAGAACCAAATGTGTTTTTATAGCATACTCAGTGATTTTATTCTATGTAGCGAATTTCATTTATGTAATTACTTTTTAATCTCGGAAAATGTGCGGAGATTATTTTTAAAAAGAATAAACATTTTTTAAGTGTTCAAAGGGAAATATTTTATAAATCGGTAGATTTTTTTTCGGAAACATTGCATTTTAAAACATAATAATCCCGTAGCGAGCGATTTCCCCAAATTTACCTAAAAAATTCCATATCCAGAATCAGCAAATTCCCGCTTATACCACTAGTTTCCAGACACCATTTATTTGGACGACATATTGCTCCTATGAAGATACGCCTGTATCCGTAACTATTCAGCCTAAAACGAGGTATGCAAACATATGTTTACACTTGTCTTTAAGTTTTTATTATTGTTTATATATTGTACAAATAATGTAAGTTCTGCTGCTATTCTTGTTGAGTGACAGCCGCTACAGCCTTCGAAAGCATTATCAATCTATCATCATCGCATATCATACCATCCCCAAAGATAATATAGGCTTCAGTTGAAAACTCATAGTGTGAATTTATTGATTTAAAAAATCCTCATCATTCAGATCATATATACGAGTACATTATATAAAATATAGTTTTTATGTTTCGTGTGAATTATAAATGGACACCGTCTTTTACTCAGAGTGGAAATAAAAATCCATATTTATTTTTCCTTTTCAATATATTTACCAGCTACCCTAATACATTTTTCGGATCTTTCAATTAACTTATGTATACCCTCAAAAAAAATTGTCTTTATCACTTGAAAACTTTTTCCCACGAAGTTATTTTTTCAAGTTTGGAAAAAGGTAATAATCACTGGGAGCCAGGTTAGGACTGTAGGGTGGATGTGTCAAAATTTCGAAGCCCATCTTCTGCAGGGCAGCCATCGCAATACGGCTCTTGTGAACAGGCGTGTTGTCGTGCAGAAGGAGGACAACTTTGGTCAATTTTCCCCTTCTTTTCTCCTTGATGGCTTCCTTAAATTGCGCTAGAATTGAAGCGGATTAAACTCCGGTTATGGAAACACCTTTATCTTTGTAATCGATTAACAGGATTCCTTCTGAGTCCCAAAAGACTATCGCCACGATTTTCCCAGCCGATTGTGACACCTAAAACTTCTTGGGTGGTGGTGTGCCTTTCTTGTGCCACTGTATAGAGTCCTGTTTAGACTCAGGTTCATAATGATGAACCCAAGTTTCATCAACAGTAACAATTTGAGCCAACACTCCATCGTTGTGTTCTTTGTAATAAGGCGAGGCCTCATTTGAAATCACTATTTTCGATTAACCTTTACTACCAACCGGTTAACATTATGAATACCTAAATATATTATTTTTATTAATTGAGGTTTTTCCTATCATTTCGTTTGAGAAGAATTAAAACGCATAAAATAAACAACTTCTAAAAAATACAATTGTTTGCCTAAAAATTATGTGTGACAAAATATGTTTTTTTAATAGCACTTTTGCGCTAAAAGCGACCGTTTGAGACTCCGTGAAGCGATTTTTTGCCTATTGCCTACATTCTTGTTGATATAAATCCCACTAATAATATACACATTATTGGCTTGTGTATTCCTAATGTGATACCCCTAATTTTAACCGCCCGAGTGCACCGCTCGCCTTGCACATGGAATATTGCGCCCCTGTCTACATCTGTAATACGCAGCTGCAAGCGCTTGCGTACCTCTCCTATCACAGGATCATTAGTTCGTCAGGACTCAGAGCCTATCTTCCCAACTGCAATAAGGCACGGGTGCATCGAACACCGTACATCGCTAATTCCTTTCCTTTCGAAGGTAGTCTGCAATAAATTGGACTAAATCACCTTTTAAACGCCCAAAGTAAACAAGTGCTGATATAAAAATGCTGGTCAAATTAGTGCGTATAGTGTTTTTCATAATCAAATGCATTAAATATTTGTTTTGCATATTAACACTGTGTAAGTACCAACGCTGATTTTTCATTCAAACATTATTTCTACGTTTTTCTACCCTTTTTATTGATTCTTCATTGATTTTCACAACATATGTTCCAACCTATACTAACAAATTTACAAATTTTCCCTAAGGCCGTTTTCAGATTGGGGGGAAAGTGCGAGTGAAATATTTTTACGGCGTTCGAAACTGTCGCAAAATTTTATCAAATTGATATTATTTTCCATGTATTTGTTATGGTATGGTAATTTATTTACGAAGGTATTATTATTTAATGATAAATAACATAAAAATGTTTATTAGACAAGGTTTTTATGCATAGCACAAAGAATAATAAATTATTATAAGAAATAATTAGTCGCCTGTAATATCAATACAAATTGAAAATATCTCCCGAGTAAAAATAAATGCCGCCGACGGGAATTGAACCCCCGCCTTCTGATGTCCGGTCAGACGCTCTGGACCACAGAGCCACGTCGGCTTATTTCCAACTCGCTAAATAATTCAATATGTACTAGTACTTCAATCAACACTTACTGCTTATTATATTTTTTCTACCTGTAAACAACCAACCTTATTTTTGTAGGAAAGGCTTTGTTAGTGCTAAATTCCCCACTAGATGGCGTCGAGACATATTATATCTACATTTGTTGGTGAAATATTTTGACTTGTCAAATATTATTATTTTTTAATGATAAACTAATGTTTATAAGACAAGGTTTTTAAGCATAGCACAAAGGATAATACATTATTATAAGCAATAACTCGGGAGATATTTTCAATTTGTATTGATACACGCGACTAATTGTTGCCTATAATAATTTATTTACGAGGGGATATGTACACATTGCAACACATTTCTTGAGACTTATTTGAAAACTCGGCTATCATGGAAATCATTCATTTCTATGTTCCCGATGGTTATCTCCGTCACCGACAGCATAGACTGTTCTATCTCCCAGCTTCCTGGACCATGCCAATGGTCAATGGTTATGCCAGTGGGGAGAGAATCTTGCTATTGAACAGAATCATTTCAGATATCGACATATACCTACTCGTATAAGGGATATGTCATATTGCGTCAATGAAGCTGCCATTAAAACGAAAGCTCTTTTAAAACTAATATAGTTGATATACCCACTGTTTATATTTATGTAATTCTTCTAAAACTAAAACTAACAATTTTGTAATTTAAAATAATAAGCTGAATTGAAAATTCCTTACTGTCTGGAGCCAGTATGACTATGGCAACCCCATTTTAGCGAATATTTAAAGGATGAAGAAAGTGAGAAGAGAAGAATTTATAAATAGGAAATGACTCAGCATTATTGTTATTATATCTTTGACGGCCTCCGTAGTCGAAGGGTAAAGCTCTCAAATACTTCACAATTTATTCATTTAAAACATTACTTAGTATATTTGCGGCACGTTTCAGAGTGAAATATATTCTCAGTATCGCCCTGGTGTAAGACCACCATTCAGAATTGGCTGGCGCCAGACGGTTGGGAGCAGTTGGGACTTTTGTACAATTTCACATAAAAAAAAAACAATTACTAAATCTGGTCACAAGAAAAACTGTCATAAACATTTATAAATATTTTATCACGTACACTAACTATTTATTTAAACATATTTTAAATGTACTGTTTTCACTTGCTATAAATATAACACCATTTTTTTATTTTAAATCTTAAATCATATCGAACCACATTTGTATTCGTTGTCTGTTTATAAACAGATGATAAATATTAAGTTGTATTATTTATTGTCAAGATATTTATAATATTGTAATGTTATTTATACTTTATCGATCTATTTATATATAAAATATGTATGTATTAATAACGAACTTTTAAATAAGTAGGCACATTTTTCTTGAATTATATTACTAATACAGTATTTTACATAATGGACGGGTTGTTTCGAAGAATCTGAACAATTCATCAAATTTCAACGTTCATTTTCGGGTTCTGTGAAAGTCCTATTGAAGTTCTGTTATTATATCATTATAGGGTAGTTGCTTGACAGAACTGATATTATATCAGAACTTGAAAAAATCTTTCACAGAACTTGAAAATTAACTTTGAAATTTGAAGAATTGTTCAAATTCTCCGAAACAACCCGTCCGTGAGGAGTGTATATTTCAAATTCCACAAAAGTAAGCTTGAATAATATCTTTTATTTTTATGCACATTTTAGTTAGCTATAAAATTTAAATTTTATATCTAGTACAGACGTATTCTAAAACTACTATAAAAATATTCTATTAAGTACCTACATACTAATATTTGGACTTCACGAGGGAAGGGTTCGAGGTGGAGGAGGGTATGGTGAGGGAATGGGTATGAGGAAAGGACGGGTATATGGGGAAGGGGAGGGTTTGAGTTGGGGAAGGTATAGGGAAGGGAAGGGTATGAGAAGGGACAGGGTATGGTGAGTGAAAGGGTATGGGGAGGGAAAGGGTATGGGGAGAAGGGGATGAGGTGGGCATGATGAAGGAAAGATTTTAGGTAGGGGAAGGGTATATGGTGAGAGAAAGGGTTTGGGTATAGGAAGGGTATGGGGAGGGGAAAAGTAATGTGAGGATTAGACAAAAAAAATGGGGAAGAGTGTGGGTGAAAGGGTAAGGAGAGAGGAAGGATATGGGGAGAGAAGGGGGATTTGGAAGAGGAAGGTAGGGAAGTACCTAGCTCTTCAGAACTGGTCACCAAACATGGATAAAGTCATTTCGAACAACATCACCTGGGTGTCCCCTACTTATTTGTTTTGCACTATCATGAAAATCTAAAATCAACAATCAATCAATAAAACCACTTGTTGGATAACCATTACCTCTGTCATAGGTCACCTCAAGAGGTTTGCTATTTTTGGTGACTTAGTGCATGGGGTGAGGTTTCTCCAGGTCTCAGCGGGTTGAGGGAGATCATTTACCCTCTCCAGCAGAACTCTCTCGACCCGATGCCTTGCTCCGCAGTGGGAGGGATGTGTCACTCCTAGACAAACTGACCTCCAGATTCCTTCCCATTCCTCATACCTTCCCAGAACTTACTCTCCTTCCTTTACTTAAAAGACCATCCACTTAAAAGATTCCCAAAGATGGCATAGGCCCTGAGGGGAATTATTTTCTTCAGGCCTACACTAGTCAACATTAAAAAATTTAGGATTTTCAAAATTTTGTTACTAACATTGTTATCAAGGCGGCCACAAAGGCGGTTCAAAGTTTGAGTTGGGTTGCGTCAAATATGAATGGTTCCAAGTCTCTAAGCTTAAGGTGATATTGTTTAAAACTCTTGTCACATTTGAAGACCATCAAATCTACAATCAGCACCATGTTGATTTTTTGACATAATTATTATTGATGGTCCCCGTTAAATTGCGATTCTAGCTCCATTACAGTTTTTAATCAAATTGTGATCAACACATACTAAAACAATATACATAACCGTTAAGTTTGACAATTTCATCAAAAGCTGAAATGGTTCGAGAATTGCTGAATTGAACACAAACTGTTAAAATGTAAAAAAATAAAAAAATGGCGATGTCTTCAAAAAATGTAAGAGTTTGAAACAACCCAATATTAACCCCTAGGAGCCGATGCCCTGCATTTGCAGTGTTGAAGAATTATGCCTATGTACCTACGTCATGAAGCGCTGCAATTGCAGTGTTGAGCTTATACATTCATTTTGCCTTTGGATATTATTTCTACTGGGTTTGTTAAACAATAGTCAAAATTTCGCTTTATCAAGTATGGTATTGTCTACATGTTTGCCTTAACAAAAATTTATTTTTATTTATTGAACATTCTTGCCGGCTCCTATGGGTTAATGTCAATGGTTTGTAAAATCAAATGTTTTAATATTAAAATAATATACCATATAAATAACGTTGAATGAATACATATTTTTTTCCAGCCGGACTTGCCCATTCATTCGTGATATTGGGATTGATGTCCCTCATGTGTGCTCTTAACTGCCACGAGACACCGGAGTCGGTCTACATATACGAATACGAATACAACGCACCCTACAGCCCCAATAACTTGGATAACTGTGTTTACCTTTGCGAAATCTGCTTCCCGGTACAAACTTTAATATTTTATAATATATTTATATGTAGTATGTTTTCATTTTTGTATTTTCCTATATTCCTATTCTCGGACTGCAAATCATGGCTCACTCCAACTTGCTACAAACTCCTGGGGCTTATCATCAGAACATGTAAACAGCTTAATGACCCAATGCAATGATAGTCATGTTCGATGGCGTTACAAGAAGTAAGCTGGAGTATGCTAGTGGTGAGTGGACTCCACATCAAACTAAATATATAAATATGTTGGAACATATCCAGAAATAACTCCTTCGGTATGTCTATATGCGGACAGAGGTTATAACCCATATATTTATTTTATTTATTTATTTAACGCCCAGAGGGCTTTTACATGGTTGGTAGTATAATTTTAATTTGACAGATACTTTGAAACATAAAAAATAAGAATAAAATTACATTTGATAAAAGCTATGCAACAAGTCATACAAACACAAGAAACAAAAACAGAAAATTACAGCTATTTGTAGGTTTACATGATGTGTTTATTTATTTTTATTTTATTTTTATTTCATTTAAACGCCCATAGGGCTTTTACATATAATAATGTACATCTTTATTTTTTTAGTTATACATTTTATATAAAAAAAAATACATATAGATTACATATAAAAATGTCAGATTTAGCAAAATATAGGTTACATAAAATATAAGAGTTTAAAAAATTAGGTATGATAGAGTGCAAATAAGTGCGACAAAAAATATAAAATTTGCCAAAATCCTCCAAATCAACGATAATGTTAATAAGAAGGTATAAAATTAGTTGATAACAATAGTTTACAAAGTATGTAAAAATAGTTCGCACATACTCCGTTTAAAGTTGGCCAAGTTCAAATTATTGTCAAATACATTTATATTATTTAAGTATTTGTTACCAAGACTGTGTAAACGTTGTATTGGAGAGTGAAAACTATAGTTGGAATGAGATGTATGTATGTAAAATGTTGATATTTGCCTAGTTGTTCGTGTAGGTATGTGTAGATTTATTAAATGCAGGAGTTCACAACAATCGAATTTAGAGTTCAATAATTTTAATAAAAAGGTTAGGTCGTTTATTTTTCTTCTGTTTTCTAATGTCGGAATATTTAAATGATTCAATAATGACTGGTAATTTATGTGTTCTAAAGGGATGTTAAGTTTAAAATTGACGAAGCGTAGAAATTTTCTTTGAATTCTTTCAACATTATGAATATGTACATTGTAGAAGGGCGACCAAACTATGGAGTTATGTTCTATCAGGCTTCTAACAAGGGATATGTACAATAGTTTTATGATTTGTAAAGATTTAAAGTTTTTAATTGTTCTTAATATAAAACCTAATGTTTTCATACCCCTATTCACAGTTTGTTGAATGTGGGCCGTAAAGTCTAGTTTCTCATCCATTATTATGCCAAGATCTCGCATTTCCTTTACTCTTTCTAAATTTGTTTTATTTATTGAATAGCCAAAAAATTGTGATGTTTTTTTTCTGGAAAAGGTCAAAATTTTGCATTTTTCTACATTTAAATATAAATTGTTTTGTGAACACCACTTATTTAGCATGTCTATATTAGATTGAAGAACTTGACAGTCGTTTAATGAGGTTATTTCTTTATATAATTTAATATCGTCGGCGAATAGCAGTACATTGACATTTTCAAAGCAGTTGACTATGTCATTTATAAAAACAATAAATAAAATTGGGTAGTAGGTTTAGGAGTATTGTTGAAATAAATGTTTTGAATGATCCACAAAACTTGCCAAGTTGGTATTGAATATGTCAACATCACCCATGTAATGATTTCCCATGGTGTGAAGTCGTTGTATCGTAGATTTAGTTGAGACAGTAAATAGATTTAGCCTAGAAACAGTGGCTCACACGTCATGCCTGAAAACTGCAGCCGAGGTCATTGTGACAACATGTTCAAGATACCCATAGACATATGAATATTAGTAGACCTGCCCTAAGTGATTAAAAGCGTATTATCCCCACTCCCCATACCGGTTCCATTGAGCCGGCTGGGCTCGCATATGGCCTCAAGTGAAATTTGAAAACGTGACGTCATCATTCTTGTGCGAACTATGGTCGAGGCATCATCGGTTCATTTTACGAAATAACACGGCAAAATGTTCACTTGTACTATGAAAACTTGTAAAAATAGATGTGAAAAAGAGAATAAACCCAATTGTCGTATTACATTCCATATATAAGCATTATTTTACTTTATTTTAAGCATATTCACATCGTATAATATAGATCAGTTTTAGAAACATATACTATCACATCGAGAAACGTCTGGACGCGAAACACAAAGTTGGTTGGTTGCTGGGAAGTAAATTATGAACATTTATAAAAGTGTCTTAACTAAATACTTAAACGAAATATTCGACTCTGAAAAGGGAACCGAATTTTTTTGCCGAATTTGGACTTCGCAAATTTGTTCATAACGTGGCGAGTAATTTGCGCTCCCATGTAAAAATGTCTATTCATTCTAAAGCAGATTTTACTTTTAAGAAGTAAATGATGATATTATAATGCGAGATGCCTATTTACTGTCAGATTGATTTATTGACGAATCACAGTCAGCCTTACTCCCTTCGTTCTTCAACAGTTGATTTTACCCCCCGCCATTATCTTCTCGTCTATTAATTCCTATGTCTGTGAAGATACCACAAGACAAAACAGATTCAAATCTACTGTCATGAGACAAGAGGAATAGTGCTGTTGAATGAAATTTCTGAAAAAATGGATATACATACAATTCCTTTTTAAATAGCCTTTTAATAGACTTTTCGTTTAGTTATATTATTATTTAATATTGCTTGTGGCCAGAGACGGTTCGTGGTCTTTTCCACTGGGACATCAATCAGAAATTCAAGGGAATCTTTATTTAGATATATGCAAGATCTCGTACATCTAGTCGGAAAAAATACAACATAAGAACACGGCATAATACCCCCAAAAATGAATCACTATAAAAAATACAGTGAAATTGATATGAAAGTACCGTTAATATTATATTACAAAAAATCATAATTTTACTTTTTTACATTATAGCTCATATCCTACGAAAAGTGTCAAGACTTGTGGCTTCCGATTGCTTATTATAAAGTTAATATTTATTATTATCAGCCATCAAAAACTTAAATAACAGTTAGAGAAATGCAGAAAAAAGAAAAAAAAAATTACTACTAAATATAGAAGTTAAATAATATTTAACTTGCATCGTTATTGTACAAAGAACAACCGGCCGACACAATGTTTTTTGTGTGTAATCTTATATGAATGCTGCAGAGTAGCGATGGGTCATGACTCATTTTATTAATAGCGGGAGCCACGGTACCCGCTCAATATTTTTGCACGGCTCAGAGTCGACTCGATTGAACGGGAGCCGTGACCTCAGAGCGTATGAGCAATGAAAATAATGTGTTCGCCTTTACAGCTTCCCCGGTACGGCTACCAGTTCCCAGAGTAAGCATATGAATGATCGTACAACTCTTGGTACCGGTACGCCGCCTCGTGCCACTAGAAAAATAGGATGCTAGGTAGTTAATAGGTGTAGGTATATATATAAGTTCAGTTTTCGGAATGTTAAATTAATACTTGGATAATTCAAATGGCGCTATTTTTCTATGTCTCCTGATAAAATGAGTAACCGTTCAATTGAGTCATGTTACGGTTTACCGGGAGTCGTACAAATACAGTTTATCAAAAAGAGCTAGCTCAATTGTGCGACTCGTTCGTGAACGACTCATCGCTAATTTGGTAACTCATATTAGAAATAAAAAATAACTCTCTCAGAATAGATAATCCACACAACGCTAAAGATTTTAGAGTTTTAGCACCACATTAAAAATATTATATGTATTCCCTTACTTTTAAACGCAGTGTAAAAATTACCCGACCACTCTGCAACCGACATAACATTTCCGAATTGTGGTGAGCTACACTAGTAAAGCTCTTTGTTATGACCCCTTAGGGCTGGGCGATCTATTGAGCTGTCGTTCAATTGAGTCCACTCTATGAGCCGTATGAAAATATTGAGCTGGTACTGTGACTCCCGCTCTTAATAAAATGAGTTACGACCCATCGCTATCCCAAATTTAACGACTGCTTCTTTACTTGTTAGTTATATAATATATTATTCATTGTCTATAACCCAATAATTCCATTGCTTCCAGGATGAAAATCTGCAAAGTCTGTGCTTCGACGAATGTGTGGAAACAAACGGCATTGCGCGATGGGGTTGGATTGCCAAGTGCCCTCAGTTAGGGGAGCCGATGTGCGATGCACTGCTACCCTACTATATGCATGTCAGAAAGACAGTCAGGCTCGTTAGAAACGCTGCATACAACCCGTAAGTAACATCAAGAATGGATAACATGCATATGATGACTTAAAGCTATAACATTGTATCTCCAACTTCTGCTGAAAATTAATTAAGAAGTCCCCACTTAGGAAAACCCAAATTTGTATGTTTAAATATATGAATTACATGAAATAAGTCAGGCTCATCAGAAGTGCCATTTAAAGAACATAAGTAACATCAGGAACGGATAATACAAGTGTCGATAAAGCCAAGTCATTTGCACATTTTTGAGAAAAATGAGTTATAAACTCTCTTCTAAGGAGAATCCTAATTTGAATATTTAAAAATATTACATCATTGAGTCACAACATTAAAAATAATAACATATTTCAAAGAGTTAAATATCAAAATTTCATTCATCTCAAAATGTGCAGTACAAAATTTCACTAAGTTAATTTCATGTTTGATCTACGTTACGTGCCGGTAGATGTGTACATACCTTTACAGTGACATAGATTGTCCAGTTGATTATTCAGACATTCATCTTCAAACACATTCCAAGGTTTGAGATAATGAGGAAAACAATATTCGAATGCAATTTATCATAATTAAGGGTAATGACTGGAAAATTGTTAATGAAAATGCAAATAATGACATCCAAATCCTAAAAAACTGGTTCGATACAAATCTACTTACAATTAACGCAAAAAAACAGTTTATATACCATTCACAATAAATAAATTCAAAACTAACCCCAACATTCATATAATAATACACAACAAAAAATGTAACAAAGATGTTTGTAATAAATCATGTACCACACTAAACCAAACAACTGAAATAAAATACCTCGGTATAATTGTAGACCAACATATGAAATGGAACAGACGCATATGTGAACTTGTTAAGCGCATTAGAAAATGTATCTATATATTCATTAGATTAAGAAATGTTCTCAAGCTAAACAACCTTAAAAAAGTCTATTACGCACTAGTCCAATCATTACTTCAGTATGGAATCATTGGGTGGGGAGGTGCATATGAAAAAATTTTAAGCTCTGTAAAAGTGGTACAAAAACTAATTATCAAAGTAATTTTGAAAAAAAAACCAACATTCTCTTCAGCGTCACTGTTCAAAATTTTTGAAGTACCAAAAATTGAAGACCTCTATAAAAAAGATGCAATATTACAAATATATAAAGAAACTGTAATAACAAACATAAATTTAACTCATCCTTAAGGCATAAATTTAACATCCAAATTCCTCTATTTTCAACACAACAAATGCACAATAATTACATTTACAAAGGCATAAGATATTTTAATAGTCTTCCCGAAGAAGTGAAAAAAATACCAGATTTTATTTTATTCAAAAAGAAGGTCAAATTTATCTTAAAAAAAATTAATATCACGTATCAAATGTTATAACTTCAATTCATGTTACAACCAAAATTAACGTCACAATCCTCTTTTAAGTTTATATTTATTGTACTGTATTTATGTTAATTACTGATATAAACATGAAATAATTGTCAAATAACTCCTACGCCAAGCTCAAGAGCTAGCACTCTTCATTGGAGTAGAAATTCAATTACATATGTTTTACACTATTACCAATTATTACCTAAAAATATGTACAACGTAACAATGTTATAAGTTAAACAATAAAAAAAAATTTAAAAAAATGCTCACCATAAATTAAATATTACATATTCACATGCGTCTGTGTTTTACATACATGTGTCTAAATATTCGATACTGATAAAAATATTTAAGATTTAGGGATTAGAAGCTCGTTATTAGCCTTTTTCTGATGTATCTCACTAATGATAATATTTGTTTTAATCACTTTGAATTGTTTCAGTAATCAGCCAGACATTTGTGTTTAAAATAGATTTAACTTTCGTTTATTTGCTCTACACGCCCATACCATCTAAGTGTCCCTTTCTTGATTTCACTCAGTAAGCTTGCATTATTTACAAATCTCCACGCAATCCATGTGAACACTAAGAATCAAATTTGCGAGGCAGAAAGACAGAAAATCTTTTTTTTGCAATTTGAGGTCTCTTTGTAAATTTAAACTAAATGAAATAGCATTACTCAAATTTTTTCGCAGATGTTGAGCTTGAAATATAGATGATTCTCGTAGTTTTAAGAAAATTCATTAATATGGGTATTATTTTGAGTAATAAAAATATTATCTCATACTACTCGATCTCCATTTATGTCGTTGATGTAATTTTTCTCATTTGAGTTGTTATAACTTTCAGGTTAAAGATATCTTTATAATCTAGGCCTTTGAGCCTGTACTTCAGGATATGAATTGATATGAACTCTTATATCATTTTTAATATAAAGCTCTTCCCTTCTCTCTTGTTTGCCTGTTCATTTTCTTTAAAAAATAATATGGCAGTACTATGAAAACAATTGTCTATGATTAAACAGGGCCGGCCCTCTGCCAAACAGCTCCTGACGTTAGTAAAAACCTCAAGGGTGCTGTGTTAGTTTATTATCAGCTCCTTAGCAAGTCGGTGCCCGGAGTGGCCTGCTTCAATTGCGCCGTCACAGGACCAACTCTGTATTTAAAGTCAACGGATAGTATTTTTTACATACCTATGCGAGTTTGCTCTTCATTAACTTGGAAATGATAGACATTATTTAATGAACGTTAATTGTTCTCTTTATGGATTGAATACTTTGGTTTTCCTAAAGCGGGAGTTAGACGGTTCACTATTCGTTGATTTCTGTCTTTCACTCGAAGTGAAACGTCTGAACACAAAATGAAAGAAAAGTGACGAATAAATTCATTTGTGAACAGATTCGACGATGTTGGATTTCGGCATTCGGTATCTTTCATTCGCGCTCGGAATAAAAGAAAAATTAAATGTCTCAACACGGAATGAACGCTCGTTTTTTTCTCTCAGTAGAATTTTCAGTTTTATTCGTGCAGGAATACCAAGGCGCACGACTTCGTTCGATGGTATCATAGTGGGAAAGAATGGATGAATGTTCATTTCTATATCATTCTATACGTGCAGTGTGAACGTGGATTGAAATAAAAATTAATGTTCACTCGAGTGAACCGTTTGATACTCGCTTGACAAACACTCATTAAATTACACATTTTCCAAAACTCATCATGAATTTCAAATTTTTAAATTAAGGAAACTACAAATCAATATAAAAACCGTAAGAGTTTGACGTTTCAATGCAACGGTTTTAAGTGGACAACATATATTTTTGATTTAGTGCTATAAAATAACAGAGGGAGGCGTTACAGTACATTAGTAAGACATTTCGAAATGTCCTACTAGTTACCCAGACAACATCAATATTTAGTTTAGTTTAGTTTTTTGCATTATAATTGGCTTGGTTGCGTTCACGAGTGTTGTACAAGATAGAAGGTACACTTTTACATACAACTGCATACAGGAGATGATCAACTGGACGATCAACATTTGTAAATAATTTGAATATAGATGTTAATGTGTTTTAGATTAATTAAGTAATGTTTGTCAAGTTTAAATGAAACAACTGTTTAAGAATTATCTTTTTGGGATGCGTTACAAAAGCTGTATTTGAAGTTCATGACACTAAAGTTTTATCAAGTTATGTCGATAGGTTCCAAACAGTTTATTGGTAAGGAGAAATCGTTGCCCAAAAAAAATTGGTATAACTAATTTATGTATTTCAGTAAAACCAATCACTAAATCAATCGTAAACATAATCTTAAGACAGTTTTTTAAATTTTCAAGCAGTAAGAACTCGGCCTGTCCAACTACTTACTAACAGTGTTCTTAACACTTTGCGATCGACCACCTCAAGCATACTTTAATAACAATTATATCAAAATAAACGGACTAAGATCCATTGAGAACACAGTGAAAGAATAACCTAACCCACAAAAGCGTGTTCTGAGATAATCACTGTTAAAGTTTTTGACTTGTTTTCTACATACATAAATAGGAATGTTTAGATTTTTTTTACATTTTGTGTTCAACGAAAGCTGTATTTGCTATTCCCTACGAGACGGATGAAATTAAGTAAATTTCTCAAATCCAAATATAATATTGAAAATTTTAATAGAAATAATAGACATACTTTTACAATATCTACTTTTTAGTTTGAAATTTTCATTGACGAACGAAATACATCAAAAACATTTAAAAATTAGCTTTACACACTGCGCACTGCAGTGCACCTCAAGGTAGTCATAATTTCACTGGCCTGCAAATGTAGTCAACCGCACTACAGGGGTTAAACGAGATTAAAATAAAATTGTTATTTGGGCTTTTGACGCCAATTTTGTACATTGCATTTTTTTCATGACCCACGATTTTGATTGGCTTTTTCATAGCTTTTAAAATTATTAATTTACTTTATTTAGCTAGTTTTCAAACCTGTAGGTGTATATTTTTTATTAACTATTTAGATCAAAAGAAAGTGTGTGCTTCCCATGTCCCATTTCTACATTCAAGGAAACAAAATCTGAGTTCGTAATTAATTTAAGGTATCTAAGATTAATTTGGTTTATACAGTTTTTATGTAAATTTCGACCAAAATTGAAAATAAATCACATTCATTTCCATTCCATGACCACATTTATTTTTTTATCTTCCTTCTTAGGGGCTTTTACTAAGGAATAGTTCATAATATTATAAACGGTTCCATTATAACTCCTCAAAATGACAATTCAATACACCTTTAAAAGGTGATATAAAGTCATTAAAAGTGATGAAACAAAAACTAGGTTGAATAGTTAAATATGTAACCTATTTAACCTAGTGTTTGTTTCATCACTTTTCATAACTTTATAACACTTTTTATAGGTGTGTTGAACTGTCAATTTGATAAGTTATCCGGTCACCTGCTTTTTGTCACGTCCCACGATTTTGATTGGTTTTTTCATAGTTATGTATTGTAGAATATTGAAACTTTTATATATTTTTAATTAATTATTTAGTTAAAAAAGTAGTGTGTTTTCACCATGTCCTATTTTGTACAACTGAAAGTCTGATTTCATATTTAATTTTAGGAAAATAAGATTAATTTTGTGGTGTCTTGAAGAGCTTGCAAAATATATCTTTTGAAAATATACAATTTTTTACATAAATTTGGACTAACATTGAAAAAAACAAGTTTGAAGCTTCTGTTAAGGAATGCGTTAGTTCCATTCTAAAACCATATATTTTAATTTTTTTAAATTAAGGATAGTTTATAAAATTAAAAGCAACTATATTATTGCATACAAACGGTTTATTTGAAATATAACTAAGAGGTCCAGAAACAATCTTTTGTATTTATAAGATAATAAATTGAAGATGTTCAATGAAGAATCTACATTATACCGTCTATTAGTATTCTGGCAGTGAGGAGTACATATTATGGTAGTTAGTCCCAAAATTTCTGCGATTCCATGATAACTCCTCAAAATGACAATTCAACACACCTATAAAAAGTGCTGTAAAGTTATGAAAAGTGATGAAATAAAAACTAGGTTACATATTTAACTATTTGACCTAGTTTTTGTTTCATCACTTTTCATAACTTTGTAACACTTTTTATAGGTGTGTTGTATTGTCATTTTGATGAGATATCCGGTCACCAATTTCTGCAATGACAAAAAAAATCCTAATTTCTAGTTATCGTAATAATTGGTGAAAACTTATAGATAAAACAAAAGTAAACAGAATGGAAAGTATAAAAATGATAAAAACGTGTATAAATTTTGGTACAAATGCACAGCTACAACTTGAGAGGAGTATTGATATTTTTGCATGTAGGGACATATTACATTGACAATGTAACTATTTTGTAACTAATATGACTATTTTTTGTGTGGTGATAGCTAAGGCACACAGTATACTATATATGCATTGGACAGATAAAGGTTAAATCCAGAGATGTGCTTTATTTCAAATAAATCCATTTCAAATGGAAATGCAAAATGGGTATTTTGCATTTTGCATTTTAAATGCTTTTCTCAGTGCATTTTCCATTTTAAATGCTTTTTTGCAACATTCTTCCTACTATCTCTACTCATCTTTTTTTCATAAGCCCCAAATATCAGTCGGTCCTCAACCTCACTATGAGAGATAATTTACATTTGTCAAGTTGCTCCCTGGTAGGAGCCCTGGCAACTGAGTGATATCATTACAAAAAATACTGATTCAAATACTGAACATGGGACCATGACGCTGTAATATTAAATGTTAGATAGCAGCTTCTATGTTTTTACGTAGGCAACATTAGTCCCGCGCAAATTTTTTGTGGTTTCATAATCTGTAGTCGTGGTGTTTTTGGATTTACCATCATGTAATATGTTTGTTCTACAATGATGTCCATTATTAAATGAAAAAATTCTATAATTATTTTAATTGTTTGACCTGAGAAACCATTTTGCATTTTCAATGCATTTTGAAAATAGGTATTTTGCATAGACATATGAATATTAGTAGACCTGCCCTAAGTGATTAAAAGCGTATTATCCCCACTCCCCATACCGGTTCCATTGAGCCGGCTGGGCTCGCGTACGGCCTCAAGTGATATTTGAAAACGTGACGTCATCATTCTTGTGCGAACTATGGTCGAGGCATCATCGGTTCATTTTACGAAATAACACGGCAAAATGTTTACTTGTACTATGAAAACTGGTAAAAATAGATGCGAAAAAAGAGAATAAACCCAATTGTCGTATTACATTCCATATATAAGCATTATTTTATTTTATTTTAAGCATATTCACATCGTATAATATGAATCAGTTGTTACTATCACATCGAGAAACGTCTGGACGCGAAACACAAAGCTGGTTGGTTGCTGGGAAGTAAATTATGAACATTTATAAAAGTGTCTTAACTAAATACTCTGAAACTAACTACGACTCTGAATATAGAAGCTGCCTTACTTTGCCGAATTCGGACTTCGCAAATTTGTTCATAACGTGGCGAGTAATTTGCGCTCCCATGTAAAAATGTCTATTCATTCAAAGCAGATTTTACTTTTAAGAAGTAAATGGTGATATTATAATGCGAGATGCCTATTTACTGTCAGATTGATTTATTGACGAATCACAGTCATCTTCACTCCCTTCGTTCTTCAACAGTTGATTTTACCCCTCGCCTTTATCTTCTCGTCTATTAATTCCTATGTCTGTGGTATTTTGCATTTAAAATGCTTTTCTAAAAACCATTTTGCATTTTCAAATGGAAAAGTTTTGACCCATTTCCATTTTGCATTTCAAATGGTTTTGGGTACCCATTTTGCACATCTCTGGTTAAATCCTTCTTCGACATGCGTCCTCAACTATTATTGCAGACAATTTCCAAAAATGATTAATTTAAAAAACTTTCTTGGCACACTTCTTCTAAAACTGTGTTTTCCTTGATAATAATGCATTCCTATATTGAAAAAAAAGTACAATATTTTACATTGTTTTATGAGACAATATAATACACAAAAGTGCCGGACGAACATGCGTGGAGCTGTGTGAAAATTACCTTGATGAATTTTGTTCAAATGTTGGAATAAAAACTACATTAGAGGCTATATTCATGAAATAAAAATTCGTATCTAAAGTGTTATTAGCACAAGCGATTCTGATTTTCTCCTACATACATTGTTCAAAGCATTAAGGTTAAAATTGCATCGCAAAAAATTCCAGCGCGGATGATATTCGAGAGGTCTCCGGAGACCTATCGGCAATTTCAGTTGTAAAAAGATAATGTCACCTGACCACAATCGGCATTCTACTTTAATAGAGGTAATTCTCTACAGACCTATCCATGCATATAAGACTTTCTGAATAAAATTTTAATATTTTTAAAGTTGGATTGATTATGTATTGAATAAAGATATTTCCAGAATGATATTTCGAAAATTTTATATTTGTAAACAACATTTAATTAATATAAAATAAATTCTTGCTCTAATAAAATAATTTTAACAAATTTGTGTAAAATGAATAATGATAATATATTATGAATGTTTTAGCATAAGTTTAAACCTACCACTCTGAAGATGCCCGTAACATGGTGAAAGGATTTAGTCCCAAATAAATAAGTGTATCAATGTTATATAGTTGTTGTATGGTTGTCATAATATTAAAAATATTAAAAAAATGTAGCACAAATTAAAATGTTTAAAAAGAAATGTGGCAAAAAAAATCTTTTTTTTATTTCTAGACACAACTAACTAAAAAGTGTTTATTCAACAAATATTTGAACTTTGAACAATTTTGAAGATTGAAACTTGGAGCAAAGTTCTTACTGTAGGTAAAATCATTACCGTTGGCAATGTTTGATAGGTTAGTAGACGTATGGTCAAGTTCCCACCCAGGGGTTACAGGTTCACTTCTCCGGTAGTGTCCTCATTACCTACTGCACAAGTAATCTTTTCAGATTTAATTATGGTACTAGGAGGAATACTAATATTGTCATGCCTGGTCATTCTTGTAAAGCATTGGATACGAACAATGTCCAAAAATACAAATTTGACAAATAATAAAATTAATTTATTTGATTTTGGAATGTGGTGAGTTTAGTGTGATCCAACAAATCCCATATATAAAGGTGATTTATATAAGAAAAGAAAAAACAACAAAAAACATAAAATAATATGGAAAAGAAAGACGTTCATGGTCTGATGCAGAGGTCCCCAAACTTTTATGTCCCGTAGAACACATTCCCATTTTTTTGTTTTGGGTAGATCCCTTGCTTTCCTAATATTGATTTTTCAAACTGAAATTTCCCTAGATATCAGAAAGGGTTTGTATAAATGAGGTATTCTCGATTGCTCAGTACTGGATTCTCCACAGTATTTTCGGACGAAATAATAAATTCCAAATAATATTTTCACTAGAATATAATATGAGATTTCCCCACAATTTGACTTCTTCGTCAATATTTCACAATTTCCCTGGATATAACATACTTATTGTACAAAACCACAACATAAGTGACAGTCCCAAAAAATGGGCACTAAAATTGACCTAAATGTTTGCATATTGCGAATGAGCCCCAAATTTTTTTTTTCTATTGAAATGGACCCCTTACATGTCCATTTGGACCCCTGGGGGTCCATATAGACCTCTTTGGGAATGACTGGTCTAAAGCGTTATTCTAAATTGATGGGGCGAGTAATTTTCTCTAGTGTTCTTCGATGCTGGAATCTGGAGTCTAGTGGGATTCCAAAATGAAGTCACTTCCGGTGTTGTGCATCCTGTCCCTTAATCCTGCCACCCTGGTTCTTACGAGGACTGCAAAAACAGGAACTCATCACTCCTTTAGCATGTTGGAAGCACTACAGTATCTAGGAAGACCAAAAACCAGACGGTAGACGTTGTTATACATGCTGCTGTTCTTAAAGTTGGCCAAAAGTCCGCGTGTATACAAAGGATGTACACAGCCGGTGGATGTCATCGTAGTCAGTCTATCAGCTTGATGATGTGATACTTTGTTTCTTCGACTGCTCTCAGAAGTTCACCATTCAGGAAAGCTGGTGGAATGCTTTTCAGACCCTGCCCATTTCTGATGATCAACAGTGCTGTATTGTGTGTATGTATGGGTTATACAGCGTGTTTGTTTCTAGTGCAAAGTCTTCTCATGTTGTTAAGAGGATTCGTAGCACCTTATTGACTTTATATTCTTTTTAGTATATCAACAAATATTTTCCCATTTTCTGATCTGAAAGTTCAAAATGTTTTTGTGTGTTTTCTGAATGATATTTTTTAAATGTAAACGTTATCATTTAATTTTTTTAATTCTGAAAGCGACTTTAATAAATGCGAATTTTTAATTCTGGTAATACTGTACATGTACATACAACATAATAATATGGTAAATATTCGGAATCGCTGGCCACGGAAAATACAAAATAATTCAAAAACCTTCTGATTAACCTTAATTGCTGTAAAAGGAAATTGACTGGAGTTGGGAAATTTTTAATTTAAGCATTTTAATTTTTAATTACGTAAAATCTTAACCTGACCTAACCTAACCTAAAATAACCCAACCTAACCTAACCTATATTAACCCAACCTAACCTAACCTATAATTAAAAAATTTCCAAATGCTGTCTATTTCCTTTAATAGTAATTAAAGTAAATCAGGTTTTATTTCAAAATATTTCGTATTATCTGCGGCCAGCGATTCCAAATAATTACTATTAATATTTCTGTAATAATATTCAAAAGCTCATTGATATTAGAAATCTTGTCATCTGAACATTTATACTCGAATGTATTAAAGCTTCAAGGAGATGGCAGGTAAATTTATTTAACCATTTCCCAGTAAATCATATTTAAATCATCGGTTTATAATTGCCATACTATACTGTTAAAGAAATCGTAATTAATATTTTGGAACCCACACATACTAATTTTTAGAAGGGTTTTGATTTGTATTATATTTTAGCTTTCGTGTGTTACAATGTTCGTTTTTAGATAAATATCCAAAATACACACGCACAAAATATCTAAAAAATATTAGAAATATTTCCCTAACCGCTGCACTTTAATAGACACAGATTATGGAAATTACACTTCGTTTCAACTTACTACAAGAAACAACGGTCAGGATAGATGGATTGTTATTCCATTTTTATTTAAAATTCTAAATTTACCTAATAAATTGACCCCATTTCCACCATATTCGACTTTTTTGTATGGAGTGACACTTGCGTAAGTTTTGTTTCAACCTAATATGCATAAATTACTTAATTATTATCCAAAGTAAGAACCTTTAATAATAATAACCTCTTTTGTGCATGTAAATAGTCGTTTCTTGTGTTCATTGTTGAAACAAAGTCTAATAAAGGCAAAAAGTGCAACGGTTAGGTAAATAATTACTAAAAACACTTTGAATCAGTTTAATTAAAATAAGGGTAATTATTTATCTACTCACAGATTACGGAAATCACACTTCATTTCAACAATTACTACAAGAAACAAATATTTAAAAGCCATCCTTAAATCACTTTAAAGGCTTTATCGAAAGAGTCTTTTATCTGCTTTCATGAATAGTATTTTATTTTGAAATACATTAAAAAACAGCAAATTTACCTGAAATCGAATGAAATGCAAAATTATTTTGCGCACAATCTGCATTTCATATATGAGAAGTACATCGCCAAAGGTAAGTCTTTAGAGGTTAAGCACTCCCTCCATACAGCATCCTCCGAGGTATGTGTTGGCGTTATGTCCATCGATTCCCCTAGGGACATATCTCCATCCACTTTATACAAATATACCTGGAACGCTGCTGTATTGGGAAGAGTCTCAGAGTCGTTGACTGGGATAGTCCCGGATGTCAATACTTTGTGTTTCCACAGGCTGTTACTCCTCCATTCCGGCAGACATTCTCATGTGCCAGAGGAGGAACAGATAATCTTTATTCCATACTTGTATAAACCCTGCTGAAGTGCAACTAATAAGTGTTAATTCTAATTAAATATTAATACATTACTATAAACACGGAAATGAAATCATATATTTGACACCTTGTTTATTGTGATTTTCCAACAAAACTTTCAGGTGGAGGCAGTCAGTTTTGCAAAAATATCCCTCAATTGTTACTAAAACCATCTGCGCTTCACTGAGTAGGCACAGTCAATAATAAAATAGAGTTGTGATGCCCTTAGGAATGTGGTGGGTAACCTTCAGCATCCTCAAAGATGGCATAGACCCCGAGAGAGACACTAGGACCTGCAGTGTGGAGATTATGTAAAAAAAAAATTCATAACTATTTCAATGAAACAAAATGGATTGTTTAGTATTTTATATATTTTTTTGAAATTCACGCAACTACACAGTCACCATGGTAGTGGAAATGGAACACTAACCTATTTATTACAAGGTACATGCTTTTATTAATATATGCGACAAAAACATTCTAGTACATAAAAATATTTTCAGTTATAGAACTAATTTAGTTAATATATTCTATACAGTTACCATGAAAACATAAACTGTACAGTTACCATGGTAACATAAATGGAACACAAACCTTTTCATTTTTCTTGTTAGGTACATGCTTTTATTAATATATGAAAATAAATCCTTCAAGAACACAAGAAATATTTAAGATGAACTTAATTTAAATAATAATATAGTGGAATGAAGGAATTGATTGTTGACTCTTATAATAATATACATTGAGCAATCAAATTTTAACGCAGAAGATAAAACCAAAATAAATGTGGGATGGTTCTTCCCTTAGGTCAATTGGTGTTTGACCCCCCAAAATTATAAGACAACAATAATAATCTGCATCAAAACAACTGGCCTTATTCTTAATTTATTTAAAATGTAACGCGAACAGCGAGTGACGAGTCGAAGCTTTCATTCACAAGTCCACACGATTCAATTTAAAGAATGTTCACTTTGGCATCTTCTGTCCCTATGCGCGCCATAGAATAAACGAGACGGCACTATGTCTTTTGTCTAAATGAAGTACCGAAGCTTAGGGACATAAACATATGTCCATTTTACACGCTTGTAGTGTGTGGAACAATGGTTGTTTTTCAATTGGATAGTTCGGGAAAGGTTTGGAATAATTTAATAATAATCTTTATGTTGTTATCAATTTAGAATGAAACAAAACATAAAAATTAAAAGATCATTGCCAAATAGAATCAAACTCTTATTTTATTTACTTTAATGTTGTGCACAACTGCATTAAAACATAATGTCTTAGAAATAATTTGCCGTAAGTACATGAATTGTGCATTTATTTTCAATTTACAATGTTAGCGGACTCTAAATACTATAACAAGATAATAATAATAAATGGGCATTTTTCACAATATCAAATAAAGATGGTGGGATGTGTTAAATTGTAACTTCTTTACAGGTAATACGAATAAGGCAATACAGAAGTTGATCTACGTTGTAACCAATAAGTTATGTTTTGTAATTTTTCCATCAGATTATCTGAATAAATTCAACTTGCAAAATTTTCACCTGTGGCGCATTCGTCCATCAGTTAATGAATAATATAAATGTATTGAGCTTTAAATAACAATGTATATTGTCATAGCCACTTTTGGGTAGGATAGTTATTTCCCGGGCGCTAAATACCCACTCTAGTTTAGCTACACTCCTCCGTTTCAGATTTAAAACTTATAACTTCTAAATTGAGTCAATGTAGTAGTTGTATGTTTCTAGTTACAGTTGTAAGAAAGATTACATTTGAAAATGATTTCTTAGTCGTAAGTTTCTCAGTCATTTGACTATTTGCGTAGATCACTTGGAGTGATTTTCCACCAGGAAGTTTTTAATGACTGCGATTTGACTAAATACCTATTTACTTGAAATGATTAAATCTCATTGTGAATGAAGCAACAAGCACTTGGAGCGATAGAGATGAAGTGCTACCAACCTCTCTCTACCGCACATTAAACAATGTATAAACGGTTACTTGTATTAAACAAAGAAGTGAGGCTAGACATTCCATAATGGAGTGCTGATACCAACCCTGACGGATGGTAATGACGCATGGAACTGGCAGACAAAAGATGAAAGTAGATTGAATGCCGTTAAAGAGAGATCCCCGAGGTGTTTGTGTGGTAAAACCATGAATGACTGTAAGACGTGTCATGTCGGAGTAATGAAAGTAGGATCATATTAAATTTAAATCAAATTAAAATTATATGTACTATTATAATTTTAATTTGATTTAATTATATTTAATTATACTACCAACCATGTAAAAACCCTCTGGGCGTTAAATAAATAAAAATAAAATAAAATATTGTTATTACAGAGTCGGGAAAAAAAAATGGATTGAAAGATTTATTGAATATTATGTAATTTGCTGTGAAGAATTATTAGTAGTGAATTGAAAATCTAACTTTTGTAATATCGCTAATTCTTATAACAAATTCCTGAGTTTTTAGCCAAAAACGGGTATTTTGGCATTTCCACGAGAAAATGCGAAATTCACAATTTTCAGGAATATAATGCGGCTTTTCATTTGTATTTTCTATTACCTATATAATATATGAAAGTATGTAACCTCAGCTATGTAATATCAACTTTAAAATGCAGCATACTATCTTTTTCAACTTTTAGATTTAGATTAAAAAACATAATGCAATTAAAATTAAAAATTAAAACTCAAGCTGGCCACCTTAAACGGCATAAACGCACTCACACAGGTGAGAAACCACACATCAGGGTACACATCACTAGTTACGAGGAAAATGTTAAATTGTGTTTAGTTGCGCACACGAGTGCTAACCTTTAATAATATAGGCTTGGCCTATTTCAGCATATCACTTGCCATATATTCACATCAGGAATGTATGGCGAGCGATGTGGTGAAACAGGCCAAGCCCACATTATATTATACTATGAGAGAATAGAATAGGTATTAGCTTTAATGACATTATTTTATTGGTCAGTGATATAATTTATTCCAAATACTGTAAAATAAGAAGGTATAAATACTGTTTATAATGCAAATAAACAAAATTAAAATTAAAAAATTTCCATATATTAAAGAATGTGTGGCGAGCGATATGGTAAAACAGACCAAGCCCACATATTATGAGAGAATAGCACTCGTGTGAGACTAGCATTAAGTTTATTTTGGATATGATTGCGTGTGAGTGCGTTTATGCACTTTAAGATGGTCAGCTCGAGAACAGGTGTACGTACACACATCACACGAGAATGGTTTCTCACCTGTGTGAGTAGGTTTATGCACTTTAAGATAGTCAGCTCGAGAACAGGTGTACGTACACACATCACACGAGAATGGTTTCTCACCTGTATGAGTGCGTTTATGCCGTTTAAGTTGGCCAGCCTTTGAACAGGTGTACATACACACATCACACGAGAATGCTTTCTCACCTGTGTGAGTGCGTTTATGCCCTTTAAGGTGGCCAGCATTAGAAGAGGTGTACATACACACATCACACGAGAATGGTTTTTCACCTGTGTGAGTGCGTTTATGCCGTTTAAGGTCGCCAGCCTTTGAACAGGTGTACGTACACACATCACACGAGAATGGTTTCTCACCTGTGTGAGTGCGTTTATGCTGTTTAAGGTGGCCAGCCTGAGAACAGGTGTACGTACACACATCACACGAGAATGGTTTCTCACCTATGTGAGTGCGTTTATGCTGTTTAAGGTGGCCAGCCTGAGAACAGGTGTACGTACACACATCACACGAGAACGGTTTCTCACCTGTGTGAGTGCGTTTATGCCGTTCAAGGTTGTCAGCTCGAGAACAGGTGTACGTACACACATCACACGAGAATGGTTTCTCACCGGTGTGGATTAGGTTATGACGTTTAAAATGTGTGCTAGATATGTAGCTCTGCCCCTTGCTTGTGGAGGGCTGTGAGTCGATTGTCCCCATTCCGCTGGTTGAGGCTCCTCCTGCCACCCGCTCCTCTTCACACTGCGAACTGCCGCCTGCAGAGAACACTTGCTTCATCAAATAACTCCTAATACGGTCATACATGGTTTTATAAACACATACGCCTCACCATTCAGTTCACTTTCATCCTTCGTCTGCCAGTTCCAAGCTTCACTTCTATACACCAGTGTTGGTATAAAACCTTAAATTACCTTTGAAATTTGATGAATTGTTCAAATTTTGTGAAACAACTGGCCCCAAGTCTTCCATTAAACATATACTTCCAAAACATACAAACTCATCCGCTTGCTCTAAGTATTTATTGTTCATAACTATAGCCGCTCCCAAAAAGCAAGTAAGTTGATAAATACTTGTACATTGACAGGAAAGCCTTTACTATTTATTTCGCCCTTTTCACTTGGGAGCGTCTCAGTGCGTCGTCCACTATATACGACAGACTGAAGAACTTCCATTCTGTCAGAAATGTGCAACTCATCATCAGCATACAACAGGCAACATTGTGTCAAGATTATTCAATTCCTCAGTTAATTAAATATTTCATTTATTGGCTTATTTAAGATCAAACCCAGACTTACTTATTTCTTTTCAAATTACAATGTTTTAAGGTACTTTTTAAATAAAAAAATTAAAATTTCTTCTATGAAAAAATATTTTTGTACAGTAAAAAAACAATGGAATATCGAAAAAAGTTGTCCATCTTTTTTACTTCTACCATCATGAAGAAAAAATAACTCCCGAAGTTATCCAAATTCTTATCGAAGAAGTGATAACAATTTTTCACACCCCCGTGCGAGATGTGTAAAAATGCAGAGAAAAGCAATGGTTGTCTGTGTTTTTGCTCAATAAATGTAACTATGTTGTGACAGATAGATCACAACTCTATTCATTGTAGTGAAGTAGATTGAAAACAATTTGATACCAAAAGTACAAATAAAATATTACATGGATTCAAAGATGAGCTTCAATACAGTAATAATAATGAGGGTGGGATGTTTTACAGAATTTGAACTATTCATCAAATTTCGTAGCTAATATGTGTTTATGTAAACAAGTTTTTCAAGTTCTGTAATTATCCGAGTACTGTGAAACAACCGGCCCATGGTACAATAAAAATAGAACTTGAATGGAACCTTTACAGAACTTGATTAATTGTTCAAATTCTGTAAAACAACCCGTCCTTAAGAGTCATTAATTTTAAGTTAAGATCTATTTACAAATGCATTTAGGCGGTCTCCATGTTAAATTGTATACCCACCGCATGGTCTTTCCAAAAATGACTATGGCTGTGTGAAACGCAGAATTTAAATGTTTAGTGATTATATTTTAATGACCAGGCACTTGGCAACAATTGACTTCCAGTCTGGGACTGGCTCCGGACGGTGCAGTGGTATATAATATAGAAGAATGTATACCTTGGAGCGGAGTAGGTGTACGGGTGCAAAGAGGTGCGTGGTACGTCTTGGGATCTATACCCAGCGTCTTCCCATACTCCGGTCCATACCATACCAGCAGCTCCGTGTTTGACTCTATATTCTTCACTGTTCTGAAAGCATACGCAGAAGTGCAAATAGAATGTATGGTTAACAGCTGACGACTAAGTGTAATGTAGTATAGTATAGTATACCGCACTGACCTGTAAAAGATTTGCCCCTTGTATTGAAAGGCTTGCAGGTTCTGTTCCAGGGTGTTACGCGAACAATTAACATAGCGCAGCCAGTTGGCATTGCTAATCTTCTCGCCATCGATATAGTGCCTCCCTCCGTTTGGACGGCGCACCTGAACAGAATGATTTGCGAATTGGTAATTGGTATACATGTGGTAAGCGGTTATAGCAAAAGAAGTGAGTAGATGAGTAGTACCTGCCACACGTATTGGCTGTTGGGGTTGGGTCTGCTGGAGAGTTGGCCGCGGTAGGGCCCGAAGCGCAGACCCCTGGGCAGAGCTTCCGCCGCCCAGGCACCGCGCCCCGCCCCCGGGATTCCCGAAGACCGCAGCGCTACATGCGGGGGGCATCCGAGCTCTGCGTCTCCTGTCTTATCATCCGGTATTATGAGCAGCGGTCCGTGCAGAGGACAGAACGTCCGGAAGCGTGCGTCGCATTCATCACACCCTGGAAATTCAACACACACACAGTTACACACACTCCACCACTACACAACACACGAGTACACCCACCACTACACACTTACAGCTGTAAGCGTCGTCCTCCTGTTCCTGCAATTCCATGTAGTTCACCTTCTTCAGTCTTCTCAGCCGCCTCTTCTTGATGTACACTGAAAGTAAGGATGTGTTCATGAAGCCAATTAACCCAACACACACCACAGTATATTCTCTATTCTCTATAGGCTTTACTCACCAGGCTCGCTGTCTGGACCCGTGTCTAACTCCTCCTCCAATGCTCTAACCACCTCATCCATTAACTTTTTCCTCCGTGCGCTTCTGCAGGAATCAAAACATATTTATGTTACATCACTATGTTAATGCCATCACTATGATTATTGTCAAGTGTCTATAGTAAAGACCAAAGATCACATGAAACAATTTATATAGTTACAAACAAAATACAACAAACTCTTCATTTCCACACTTACTCGTCTATTTCCAGCTGGCTGAAGCCCTTCAAGCATTGCTCCACTGCGCCAACCTGCAACAATCCAACCAACACACATGACACCTTATTCCCTTATACATACACCACTAATACATTAATAGAGAAACATTAATACAATACGCACCTTATGGTTCTTAAGCTTATTCCGCATTCGGGTCTTCTGTTGTTGTAGCCTGAATGCCGGACTCTTATCTACAAACAGTGAAGAAAAGGAACACTTTAGTAAATTTATTATGAATGTAAATACTACATGCATTATATAGTATTATGTACCTTGCTTTTTGCTCTTCGACTCTAGCTCTGCCTTGAATTTCTCATACCGAATAACAAAATCTGGTTTTTCAATCTTTCCTGTGGACAAAGTGATAAACATTTATCAGTATGTATAAACCTTGTGATTCATTTTTGGAGTTTTATGCCGTGGTGCGATTTCTCCCTGTTTAGCCAACGTTTCGGACAGCGTCACAGTTACGTAGCGGTGACAGCGCTGCGGAGCGAAAGAATTCACAGTGAGTGAACAGTGGAATAGACCTTTTCTGTCTACACCTGTACCTGAGTGTAATCCTCAGTGAAGAAGACTGAAAGAAAATTGACAACATCACTTACCAACAAGCACAAAGACAACAGATGCAAGACAAAAACTTAATAGGGACACCAGGGTACACCAATACTTCACCACAGTGTGGGTGCACATCTTCCCCAATGATGAAAGAAGGAGGAAGCACAACATGGCATAAAACCTTCAAATTTATCCCAATAATAATTTTGCTGCGAAAATCTTAAAACCCTTTTCAATTAAGGTTGGTGAAATAGGAGAGGGGAGGAGAAAAGAATCTTACCTTGTTTGTACACGACGTACATGCAATGCGCTCCGTAACGTATCTCTTCAGACATTACACTCCATTCCTTCTTGGTGAAAAAGCCTTTCACATTCAGGTTTTCACTGGCCATTTTAAACATTATATTATAAAAATCTGTAAATTTACTTCTTCGCTTTGCAAAAAAGCTGCACAATGATAAAACTATTATAATGAAACAAAATTCAGCAGCACACTATTATACACTTATATGAGAACTTCGAAGACGCCACTAATTCCCGCGGAATTGGAAAGAAGATTTACCAACAGAAAAAAGTTATTTAATGTAGCAAACTTTACGATAATCACTAGAAAGCCGAGGCTAAAAGTTTCAAAGTTCTTTCCACACTTTTCAATTTTGTATGGTTGATATGTAGGTACTACAAATAAGCCCACTGGAGTTGATATTGTTATTTTAGTATATATTTTAAAACTGAGAAAAACTTAATTTCTTCCATACTGTTTGTTCAATTTTTAGTAAAATATCATCTACAGAATAATGAAGAAACCTGGTACCTACTTAGTTTAAAATCAACAATAAAATCAAATTTTCTGAATCTAATTGAATTTTTTTATCGCAATATCCATTTAATATATAAAAACCATTTACATTAAATAAATTAATTTAATTTGAAATTTTCCAATGATTTCAATAGTTTGGATGAATACTGAACTCGCTATTTAAAAAATTACAACTTCCCCGGATTTTTCATTTCATGAGTCCACAATAACCGTTTTGATGTCGCGAGTGTTTTTATTGGTTTGAGTTGGGAGTTTGACCTGGACACACGATCGAAACCTGTTAGATTTAGTTTATTGGTCAACTAATATGCCTACATATTTTGAAAACATCTAATATATACATTTTGAATGATTAGTAGCCGAGTAGACAAATGCGCCAGGTTCCCGCCAAGCTTTTAAAAATAATGTTAGTAGGCGGTTTTCATAGAATGTCATGTCTGGTCATAATACTTCCTTACAAAGCATTAGTTACGGACAATGCCCCTTTTTTACGAATGAAGGTACCTGCTTTGACAAATTAACGATTACATTATTTTTAGTATGGTAACAAATATATGCCATTTTCAGATCTGACAGTTCAAAATGATTTTGTTTGATATTATTGCATTCTAAACATTGGCAAACGTTATCGTACATTTTTTTCTGAAGTCAACTATAATATCGTACAAACAACAATGTCATCCGTAAATTTATATTCAAACGTATTAAAGCTTTTAGGAGATGACAGGTAAATTTATAAAACCATTTCGCTAAATGATTTTGGTAAAGGTTACGAATTCCGCTTCACTCTTAATACGCAATATTTCACTTTCAAATAAATGGATTTAGCTCTATTAATTCAAAACATGATTTATTATGTCGGAGGAGATCGAAAAATACGCACTTTTAATTTTAATTTCGTTTATTAAGTCACTTACGCGATATGTCACACGAGATTTGAAAGAAACAAAATAATGTGACATTTGCCGGAAATACCACAACTAGTTATTTACCTAGCCAGTGCGCGGGTTAGGTACAGTACCTACCTACGAACTAATAGAAAATAAAATCTTGAAAATATTAAATTAATATATATAACCTAACCTAATCTAACTGTGACTTTCTATAGCAAAAAAATGCCCCTTTAATAACGCCTGCTCGCGTCCCCTTTAGAGTTATATCCCAGTTTTCAAATAGTATGTGGGCTACGCTAGGTTTGTATAGACTTGTTTGTGATTTAATTCTAATACCTATTTTACATGTTCTAAGCTAACCTAACCTAAACTACCTAAATGGAATACGTTTAATCACATTTTATTCTATTTGTTTGTTATTCGGGTTATTTTATTTAATTATATGTTGATTATTTGTTATAAATAATACATTGACTTACATATTAATATGGATTAATTATACACGATGATATTATTTATTTTATATGGCAATACTATTTTTTTTTTGGTTGGCAGCAGTGTCTATGAAATATTTTGTAGGTATGAATTACGATATTATGAATATAATCCAACTCTTGATATGAATATAGTCGCCGTCGGCGGCGCCGCATACTTTTTATTTTATTTTTTTTTTATAGTGAATACCTCACAAGAGTCCCAACTGCTCCCGTCTGGAGCCAGTGAGACTATGGCATCCCCAATTGGGGGATGTTGTGAGGCTGAAGGTAAGTGGGGAAGGGAAAGAGGAAGGTGGGGAAGTACCTGGCTATTCAGATCTAGTCACTAAACACGGCTAAAGCCATTTGGAGCAACGTTTCAATTCTGAATGGTGGTCTTACACCAGGGCGATACTGGTAGTATCTTCCACTCTGGAACGTGCCGCAAATATACTATATATTATTTTAATTAATACTAATTGACATATCGCGTAAGTGACTTAATAAACGAAATTAAAATTTAAAGTGCGTATATTTCCGTCTCCCCCGACATAATAAATCATGTTTTGATTTAATAAAGCTAAATCCATTTATTTTAAAGTGAAATATTGCGTATTAAGAGTGAAGCGGAATAGGAGAAAATTAATAATTATTTTTACGGATGTTTTAATGATAAACATGTCGAATTGCGCTTCACGCTTACGCAAATAATAAAAATATATAGCACTTGCTTTCAACATAGTTACTACAAGAAACAACATTAAACTTATCGAATTCCGCTGCACGCTTTACGCCAAAAATATATAAATAGCACTTGGTTTCAACTTAATTTGTTTGTCAGAAGAAATAACTAATTATGTAGTGGGAGATGATAAAATATTTTCTTATTATTTTATGTTTTCAAGTTATAATCACCCTTATGGGTTGTAATCATTGAGGTAACCCACAGAGGTCTTGAATCGAACCAACCGCCCCGAAGTTCGCACATGTTGAGTAAATTTACGAAAATCGCGTCCTGGTCAGTTTCTCTGTAAATTTATCAAAGTAGTTTCTCCTGTAACGCAAATAAATAACAAGTACATTTTTCCTTACCAACCTGTCTTTTTGTAATGAAAACAAAAATTTTAGATAATTTTTTTTACCAGTCTGGAAAATCAAAAATTTCAAAAAGACTAAACAAAAAAAAATGGTTTTTCTGTTCATCAAAATGAATATAGAATACATAAATAAAACCATTAAAGGCGTAACGTTAAAAAATAGTTGTCCTATAAAGGGTTAAGTTCTATATTTTCTCTATCAAAGTTAAGTTTTAAGGTTTTTTAAATTATTAAAATAACCCAAACTAAGACTCTGAAAACCTATTTTGTGCATATTTACCTAAACCCCAGACTTAAATAGTAGTCTCCATTAAATATTGAAGTTGAAATCAAACACATACGCAAGCATGAAGCGGAACTCGACAACTTTACCAATATCCAGAATCACTGGATAAAACACTTTGTATTAGTTCAATCGTTATATTTCAGTCGCCGAAGAAATAAAACAATGTATTTTAACCCCTGTTGATCATATATGACCGGGAGTCCATATTTTTTAAAAGTATTTTTATATTTTTTGAAGTGAAACTTCTTTACGCGCGTCATGCAATTTCGTGGACCGGAGTAAAACCAACTCATGACCGAAACGAAAATGCGGGACCGATTAAAGTTCATTTGATCTAGTCAAAGTTTTGAAGTAAAATATAAATGCTTCTTAGCTCATCTCGACAACTGGCGTTGGTGGTGTAATGGTCAGCATAGTTGCTTTCCAAGCAGTTGATCCGAGTTCGATTCTCGGCTAAGGCAAATTATTTTTTTGTTTTTAACGCCTTTTTTTTTTTCAATGGTTGACGATAATATCAATCCACTAAGTAATATTTTAGGCCTGTAGAATAATTGAAAAGTTAAAGAATGATATAAAATTTTTTATGATGTTAACGATAAAAAAATAAAAAAAAACATAAAATTACCATAAAAAATGGGCCAACGGCACGCGGTGTTCCCAAGCGGTCACCCATCCAAGTACTGACCGCGCCCAATGTTGCTTAACTTCGGTGATCGGACGAGAACCGGTGTGTTCAACATGGTATGGTCGTTGGCAAACGCTAAACAATATTAATTTCTATTCTACCTGCAAATAAATATATGAAAATTAGTATAAAAAAGCCCTAATAATACTGAAAACATTAGCAAGGTGTGTGCGACGTTGATAAAAATAATCATTACATACGCGCTTGAAAAAGATCGTAATTACATCCATAACTTTGTAGGAATTTTTTTTTTCAATGGTTGACCATAATATCAATCCACTAAGTAATATTTTAGGCCTGTAGCATACTTGAAAAGTTAAAGAATTTTATGATATTATTAATTATAGTAACGATAAAAAAATAAAAAAAAACATGAAATTACCATAAAAAATGGGCCAACGGCACGCGGTGTTCCCAAGCGGTCACCCATCCAAGTACTGACCGCGCCCAATGTTGCTTAACTTCGGTGATCGGACGAGAACCGGTGTGTTCAACATGGTATGGTCGTTGGCAAACGCTAAAAAATATTAATTTCTACTCTACCTGCCAATAAATATATGAAAATTAGTATAAAAAAGCCCTAATAATACTGAAAACATTAGCAAGGTGTATGCGACGTTGATAAAAATAATCATTACATACGCGCTTGAAAAAGATCGTAATTATATCCATAAATTTGGAGGAATTTTTTGAAGTGAAACTTCTTTACGCGCGTCATGCAATTTCGAGGACCGGAGTAAAACCGACTCATGACCGTGACGAAAAAAAGGGATCATTTCGCTATAGGAGCCTAGCTAATATTATATACCTAGTTTAACTCACTCTCCTAACTCATCTTCGCTGTCTACAGGCAGAGCGCACGACTGTGGTCGTGAAGAACCGAGGTTCGATCCCCGCTTTAACTAATTTTTTTTTTTCTTTTTTTATAACTTTTAATTTTTTTTATCACATGCTACTTATAAATATGTCAATAGACAGAAAAAAAGAGAGAATGAAATGAAAAGAGAGAGAGAGAAGAATACTAGAAGTTTCACTTCTGTCTTGCGTAGGCTTGACACACCCATTTTTTTCTATCATGCGGAAATACTTAATTTTTTGATGCTAGAAAGAGAAATAATAATTCTTTCCAGCTTTCCAAAGATATTATCAATAAAATCCTAAAAATAGCCAGAGTAATTGTTGAATAGTAGATTTCGCGCCGCTATCGTAACAATCGGTTCCGGACATATAATTTTATCTAGTTTCTAAAACAGTATTTGTTTTTACGGAATATTTAAAAATAAAATGTATATAATGCATTTGAAATACACAGAATCATTGCGTACATTGAAATACATTTCGTATGCTCATTGCAGGGTTTCTGGCAAAAAGTGTTGCATTTGTATGGTAGTTTTACAGGGTGGTTTGATATCACAACAGGTGTTAAACAAGGCTGCGTAATGCCACCGTGGTTATTCAAACTATACATGGAATTAGTATAAGTATTCAAGAATTGAAATAGATGGGATTGGGCGTGTCCAAAGAAGCGAAGCTAGCAGTCCATAATGGGGTACTGGTACCTACCCTGATGTATGACAGTGAGGCATGGAACTGGCAGAGGAAGGATGAAAGTAGACTGAATGCTGTAGAAGTGAGATCCCTGAGGCGTATGTGTGGTAAAACCATGTATGACTGTGTGAGAAATGTGGAGATCCGCAAAGAATTCTAGCTTGATGTAAGCGTAATGAGTAAGATTAAGAAAGGGACACTTAGATGGTTTGGCCACGTAGAGCGAATTTGTGAAGAAATGAGTGTAAAGAGAATATATGACGCAAATATGAATGGTAGCAGAAGTAGGGGACGCCCGAGGAAAACATGGCACAATCAAGTGAATCAGATACTTGAGTCGGGCCATGTCAAGAGTCAGAATAATAGAAGAGTATGAATGAGACAGTGTATGAATGTGAATGAGGCAAGGAGTGTGTGTCAAGACCAAGTTGTTTGGCGGTCCGTCTTCTCTGCCTACCGCTGCGGAGAAACGGAGTGATGGTTAGTTAGCAAACTCGCTTTATTTTTAATATAACTTTGCCTTTGCAATCAATAAAAAAACATAAAAATTAACAATTTCATACACACAGTTATCATAAAATAATGACCGTCAATAAACAAAATGTGGACTCCCGAAAGACAACGGCTGATATGTGACCCGACGCATGGTGACATGACAACAGTGATTAATTTAATAGCATATACGACTGTATATATGCGGCCGTCAGCCAGGCGATATTTAGATTATCCACATCTTATAAATATATATGTTTAAATCAAACCTTTCATAAAAAGATAAGATTGTTAAATCCAACAAGTAGACAATAATAATATATTTGATGAGGTTACAATTTTCGTTTTGTCTTTATGACTATTATACATAATATTTGATGACAAAATGTATGTTCACGTCAACCCTGCAGTTGCAGGACTTCATACCGTGGGCTCTATTCTTCAACACTACTTATGCAGGGGTCTGATTCCTAAGGGTTAAACTGATACGAAGTGTTTGTAAAAATAAATTAAAATTTTGCTTATTAATGATGTCCAGCAATTCTGTATATTTACACATTTTTATTTCTAGCTTTGAGGCAGATTTAGGCGACCAGCCAAGGGTTCGCAGGAAGACGATTTTGAAATCCAACATAAACCCTGGTGCCTGTGTATTTTGCAATAGTAAACATGATTTAAGGAGTATGCATATGAACTATCCATATAACAATGTGTTGGAAAACTACACGGAAATGCTATTAAGTTGTTTCAATTTGAGAGTAAGCTAAATTATTGTTATAAGTTCAAATCCTGGTGTAAAACAATCAATACTAAAATATTGTGTAAAATTATCATACTCCTCTTACATCGGGGGATATGGAAAAAAATGCATTAAAGTTTTAATTATTTAAGTAGTTAAAATCAATAAACCTATGATATTTCCCATGTTTTACATTATAGTCCTCTATACATTAAGCAGTTCTGTTCTTTTACTCTTTGAATCTGCACAAATAATTTAAATAACCCAAACTAAGAACCTATTTTGGGCATATTTATCCATCTTCCGCGATGTAAATAGTTGTTTTGTGTACTAATTAAGTTTTAAACCAAGTTTTATTTCAACAATTTGGGCGTGTTTATATAATTAAAGAATTTATAGAATTTACACCATCCTGTTTACGGTTGGCAGCATTGTCTACTGTAATTTGGACAAAATACGACATGGTATCAACTGAAAACGGCAAATTACGCATATCTGTATATCTGTGCTCATAGAAACATTGCTTGGAGGATTTACAATATATTTTAACATGTTTATATCTTTGGAATGGTAGGTTAAGGAGATGCAATATTTTAATCCATAAAAAATATAGGCAATCTTTGGTACATTTCAGTACTTAACCCATTTTCAACCAAAATTGGAGATATTGATATATTAAGATTATCACGGCCAAAAGTATTTTTGTTATTTGTTTTTGGGGTGTTATGCCGTGTTGCGCTAACTCCTTCTTTAGCCAACGTTTCGGACAACTTTACAGTGTCCATCATCACACATCTGCCCTGATGATGGACACTGTAACGTAACTGTAACTTAGCACAACACGACATAACACCCCAAAAACAAAAATTGATATTTTAATTTAAACTAAATTAAATTTATTATTTTACCTCTCCACCGAAGTTAATAGTTATTGTTATTGTAATTAAGTAGAAACAAAGTGTTATTTCAATTAAAATCTATACGCATTAAGAATCAGGTGGAATAGTAAAATTTTATCCAAAATCAATATTTTCAGAATTGACAGACACAAATATTTATTTATGCAATGCTTTATTTTTATTATTGAGGGCATCAATATTTTAATTGATAAACCTGTGATGATGATTCCTACAATGGCATGATATTCCTATAATCACTTCTGTAACGATTATCTTAACACATTCTTTGCGGGAGAAGCTAAAAGGCGTCTTTTGCGTACTGTTGGTGAAGAGTAGGAGACGCTTTAAAGTATTTTTGTGCTATTTGTAGACCTCAGGAAACGCCAAAACGTGTTGAATTTCTGTGAAGTAAAAATTAGTTTCCAGATCTCGTGCAATGTGTACTGGGTACCTGGCAATTCATAGAATTTTTACTGTGGTCATAAAACATGCACTTGAAATACAATTACAGCGGTAAAACTTCGTTTTAATTACATTTCATCAGTGTTGTACGTTCTCCATTTTAGTTTCTGCCTCCATACCGCTGTTACAAAATGTTTTTTCTTCAAAAAATATTACGAATTTTGTACAAAATAACTATCATTGTGAAACGTAATTTCGAGGGTCTTTTGAGGGAAATGAAGGAGAGAAAGTTCTGGGAAGGAAAAAGGTATGAGGGGTGGGTAGTAATCCGGGGGTCAATGCCCCAGGAGTGACGGATCCCACAACCAGGCTCTCCCAGACAGACCCGCCAGCAGGTGGCGAAAATTAAAATCATTTAACCCGTTTCTTTTTATTAACTTAACATTTGCTTTGTGAAATATCTTGGGTTAAGTTGATAAATTTCATGGTCATTGGCAACGAGTCAATCTGCCGAGTTTCAGCTTCATCGGATGTCGGGAAGTGGGTTAATTTCCACTTCCGAAATTACAATTCATTCAAGAAAACAAAAGTGAAATTCAAATAGTTAAAAACTAAGAGCTGAGAAACAAAAACCTGTACTTCATTTGGCGTTAGGTGTGTGTACCCCGCCTCAAAAGGATTGTCCACGGAATTGAGTTCCGGAAGTCAATATCTTATGTTTCCACGGGCTAATTATTACTCCTGCATTTCGGCTTGTACCCGAAGACGAGCTGGTGACCTTTGGTGATCTATACCCATACTTTGATTATGGCAGATACTTGTACTATACTAACCTGCTGAAATGCAACTATCAGTTGCCAAACTTAGTGAAACACTTGGTGAATCATTGTTTGAAAAGAAAGTGTTGTTATATAAAATAAAGTAGAGTTGTGTCGCTCTTGGGAAAGTGGTGGGTAACCGCCAGCATCCTCAAAGACGACCTCCACCCCGAGACAGACTCTAGGACCTCCAGTGTGGAGATGATATAAATGAAACCAAATGAATTGTTCACTATAACAATATTATATATTTTTTAAATATCACCCAACTATACAGTTCCCATGGTAATATGTACAAATAAAACAATAAACTTTTATTATTAGGTACATGCTTTTATTAAATTCAACTAAATAGTACAAACACATAGAAATAATTTCAGTTACAGAACTTAATTCAATGAATAATAAAGTGAAATGAAGGAATTAATTATAAACTCTTATAATAATATACATTGATCGATCAAAGTTCAACGCAGAAGATAAAACCAAAATAAATGTGAGATGTAATTGTAACTTCCTTACACAGAATACGAATGAGGCAATACAGGAATTGACCTTCGTTGTAAGATATAAGTTATGTATTGTAAGTTTTCAATCCAAACATTCGTCTGTTTGTTGATGAATAATATAATTCAACAGCCTCGCCAACAGTTGCGAGTGATACAAATTGACAGAAAGTATTAGTTTGACTGTGGACGAGAAAAACAGGAATAGTAAACAATTTAATCTACGGCACATTCTAGCCCTGAGTTAATAAATTATATAAATCGTATACAACTACAATGCTTTTTTATTTTATTTATTTTTTTAATGTAAATACCGAGTGTTCCCAACCATCTAGAGCCAGTGAGATTATGGCAGCCCAATTGAGGTAGGTTGTGAGGCTGAAGGTTAAAGGTGGTAGGGAAGGAGATGGGAAGGTTGAGAGGTACCTGGCTATTCAGATCTGGTCACTAAACATGGCCAGAGCTATTTCAAGCAACATTTCAATTCAGAATGGTGGTCTTACACCAAGGTGATACTGAAAAAATCTTTTACTCTGGAACGTGCCACTAGTATAAATTAATTTATGATTAAATTGTGAAATAACACTAATTCGACAAATAAAATATACTTGCGCACGCCGGGATATGAACCTGCGACCTTCGAATAGCTAGTCGAAAGCCTTACCCCTCGACCATGGAGGCCATCAGAATGTACTACCAAATGGCGACTTTTATTGTATTTTTAATCACAATGCATATTTTCATTCATTTGTCACCACTCCCCAAAAAAGTAGGTGTGCCATTAATAATAATAATAATAAAACATTTATTTGCCAATAGATAAATTTTACAAATTTTTTAACATAAATTCTATACACAAAAAGAAAAAACAAATTAAACATTAGGATAATTCTTTCACGAAAAACCCTCGCCAGTCTAGCTACGTCTCTGATTCAGATATAAAACCACTAAATTGAGTAAATGAACAGGTCAGTAGTTAAATAATATAAGTAGGTGTAAGTTTCTAGTTACAGGCGGTGGTAAGTTGTAAAAAAGATTACATTTGAAAATGATTTCTTAGTCGAATGTGTTTCAGTCATTTGACTACTTGCGAAGATCACTTGAAGTGATTTTTGACCGGGAAGTTTTTAATGACTAAGCTTTACCTATATACTTGAAATGATTCACTTTAGAATGATTAAATCTCATTCTGAATGAAGCAAAGAGCACTTGGAGCGATAGAGATGAAGTGCTACCAACCTCTCTCTACCGCACATTAAACAATGTATAAACGGTTACTTGTATTAAACAAAGAAGTGAGGCTAGACATTCCACAATGGAGTGCTGATACCAACCCTGACGGATGGCAGTGACGCATGGAACTGGCAGACAAAAGTAGATTGAATGCCGTAGAAGAGAGATCCCTGAGGTGTCTGTGTGGTAAAACCATCAGTGACGGTAAGATGTGCCATGTCGGAGTAATGAAGGTAGGATCACGAATGCTAACCTTTCATTATATAGGCTTGGCCTATTTCAGCATATCGCTCGCCATACATTCACATTGGGAATGTATGGCGAGCGACATGATGAAACAGGCCAAGCCCACATTATATTATACTATGAGAGAATGTCATTATTTTATTGGTCAGTGATATAATTTATTCCTAATACTGTAAAATAAGAATGTAAAATTACAATGCAAATAAACAAAATTTAAATTTAAAAATTTCCATATATTAAAGAATGTGTGGCGAGCAATATGGTGAAACAGACCAAGCCCACATATTATGAGAGAATAGCACTCGTGTGAGACTAGCATTAAGTTTATTTTGGATATGATTGTGTGTGAGTGCGTTTATGCACTTTAAGATTGTCAGCTCGAGAACAGGTGTACGAACACACATCACACGAGAATAGTTTCTCACCTGTGTGAGTGCGTTTATGCCGTTTAAGGTCGCCAGCCTGAGAACAGGTGTACGTACACACATCCCACGAGAATAGTTTCTCACCTGTGTGAGTGCATTTATGCACTTTAAGGCTTTCAGCACGAGAACAGGTGTACGTACACACATCACACGAGAATGGTTTCTCACCTGTGTGAGTGCGTTTATGCCGTTTAAGGTCGCCAGCCTGAGAACAGGTGTACGTACACACATCACACGAGAATGGTTTCTCACCTGTGTGAGTGCATTTATGCCGTTTAAGGTGGCCAGCCTGAGAACAGGTGTACGTACACACATCACACGAGAATGGTTTCTCACCTGTGTGAGTGCATTTATGCCGTTTAAGGTCGCCAGCCTGAGAACAGGTGTACGTACACACATCACACGAGAATGGTTTCTCACCTGTGTGAGTGCATTTATGCCGTTTAAGGTGGCCAGCCTGAGAACAGGGGTACGTACACACATCACACGAGAATGGTTTCTCACCTGTGTGAGTGCATTTATGCCGTTTAAGGTCGCCAGCCTGAGAACAGGTGTACGTACACACATCACACGAGAATGGTTTCTCACCGGTGTGGATTAGGTTATGACGTTTAAAATTTCTGTCATCATTAGTGGAGTATTCACATTTGGAACATGACAAAGGTTTCTTCTGTGGAAGCAGCACAGTGTAGCTCTGCCCCTTGCTTGTGGAGGGCTGTGGGTCGATTGTCCCCATTCCGCTGGTTGAGGCTCCTCCTGCCATCCGCTCCTCTTCACACTGCGAACTGCCGCCTGCAGAGAACACTTGCTTCATCAAATAACTCCTAATACGGTCATACATGGTTTTATAAACACATACGCCTCACCATTCAGTTCACTTTCATCCTTCGTCTGCCAGTTCCAAGCTTCATTTCTATACACCAGTGTTGGTATAAAACCTTATATTGCCTTTGAAATTTGATGAATTGTTCAAATTCTGTGAAACAACTGGCCCCAAGTCTTCCATTAAACATATACTTCCAAATCATACAAACTCATCCGCTTGCTCTAAGTATTTATTGTTCATAACTATAGCCGCTCCCAAAAAGCAAGTAAGTTGATAAATACTTGTACATTGACAGGAAAGCCTTTACAATTTATTTCACCCTTTTCACTTGGGAGCGTCTCAGTGCGTCGTCCACTATATACGACAGACTGAAGAACTTCCATTCTGTTAGAAATGTGCAACTCATCATCAGCACACAACAGGCAACATTGTGTCAAGATTATTCAATTCCTCAGTTAATTAAATATTTCATTTATTGGCTTATTTAAGATCAAACCCAGACTTACTTATTTCTTTTCAAATTACAATGTTTTAAGGTACTTTTTAAGTAAAAAAATTTAAATTTCTTCTATGAAAAAATATTTTTGTACAGTAAAAAAACAATGGAATATCGAAAAAAGTTGTCCATCTTTTTTACTTCTACCATCATGAAGAAAAAATAACTCCCGAAGTTATCCAAATTATTATCGAAGAAGTGATAACAATTTTTCACACCCCCGTGCGAGATGTGAAAAAATGCAAAGAAAAGCAATGGTTGTCTGTGTTTTTGCTCAATAAATGTAAATATGTAGTCACAGATAGATCACAACTCTATTCATTGTAGTGAAGTAGATTGAAAACAATTTGCTACCAAAAGTACAAATAAAATATTACGTGGATTCAAAGATGAGCTTCAATACAGTAATAATAATGAGGGTGGGATGTTTTACAGAATTTGAACTATTCATCAAATTTCGTAGCTAATACATATACAAGTTTTTCAAGTTCTGTAATTATCCGAGTACTGTGAAACAACCGGCCCATGGTACAATAAAAATAGAACTTAAATGGAACCTTTACAGAACTTGATTAATTGTTCAAATTCTGTAAAACAACCCGTCCTTATGAGTCATTAATTTTAAGTTAAGATCTATTTACAAATGCATTTAGGCGGTCTCCATGTTAAATTGTATACCCACCGCAAGGTCTTTCCAAAAATGACTATGGCTGTGTGAAACGCAGAATTTAAATGTTTAGTGATTATATTTTAATGACCAGGCACTTGGCAACAATTGACTTCCAGTCTGGGACTGGCTCCGGACGGTGCAGTGGTATATAATATAGAAGAATGTATACCTTGGAGCGGAGTAGGTGTACGGGTGCAAAGAGGTGCGTGGTACGTCTTGGGATCTATACCCAGCGTCTTCCCATACTCCGGTCCGTACCATACCAGCAGCTCCGTGTTTGACTCTATATTCTTCACTGTTCTGAAAGCATACGCAGAAGTGCAAATAGAATGTATGGTTAACAGCTGAGGACTAAGTGTAATGTAGTATAGTATAGTATATTGCACTGACCTGTAAAATATTTTCCCCTTGTATTGAAACGCTTGCAGGTTCTGTTCCAGGGTGTTGCGCGAACAATTAACATAGCGCAGCCAGTTGGCATTGCTGATGTTCTCGCCATCGATATAGTGCCTCCCCCCGTTTGGACGGCGCACCTGTACAGCATGATTTGCGAATTGGTAATTGGTATAAATGTGGTAAGCCGTTATAGCAAAAGAAGTGAGTAGATGTGTAGTACCTGCCACACGTATTGGCTGTTGGGGTTGGGTCTGCTGGAGAGTTGGCCGCGGTAGGGCCCGAAGCGCAGACCGCTGGGCAGAGCTTCCGCCGCCCAGGCACCGCGCCCCGCCCCAGGGATTCCCGAAGACCGCAGCGCTACATGCGGGGGACACCCGAGCTCTGCGTCTCCCGTCTTGTCATCCGGTATTATGAGCAGCGGTCCGTGCAAAGGGCAGAACGTCCGGAAGCGTGCGTCGCATTCATCACACCCTGGAAATTCAACACACACACAGTTACACACACTCCACCACTACAAAACACACAAGTACACCCACCACTACATACTTACAGCTGTAAGCGTCGTCCTCCTGTTCCTGCAATTCCATGTAGTTCACCTTCTTCAGTCTTCTCAGCCGCCTCTTCTTGATGTACACTGAAAGTAAGGATGTGTTCATGAAGCCAATTAACCCAACACACACCACAGTATATTCGCTATTCTCTATAGGACTAAAGACTCACCAGGCTCGCTGTCTGGACCCGTGTCTAACTCCTCCTCCAATGCTCTAACCACCTCATCCATTAACTTTTTCCTCCGTGCGCATCTGCAGGAATCAAAACATATTTATGTTACATCACTATGTTAATGCCATCACTATTATTATTGTCAAGTGTCTATAGTAAAGACCAAAGATCACATGAAACAATTTATATAGTTACAAACAAAATACAACAAACTCTTCATTTCCACACTTACTCGTCTATTTCCAGCTGGCTGAAGCCCTTCAAGCATTGCTCCACTGCGCCAACCTGCAACAATCCAACCAACACACATGACACCTTATTCATACACCACTAATACTGGAGGAACATTAATACAATACGCACCTTATGGTTCTTAAGCTTATTCCGCATTCGGGTCTTCTGTTGTTGTTGCCTGAATGCCGGACTCTTATCTACAAACAGTGAAGAATAGGAACACTTTAGTAAATTTATTATGAATCTAAATACAACATGCATTATATAGTATTATGTGTACCTTGCTTTTTGCTCTTTGACTCTAGCTCTGCCTTGAATTTCTCATGCCGAATAACAAAATCTGGTTTTTCAATCTTTCCTGTGGACAAAGTGATAAACATTTATCAGTATGTATAAACCTTGTGATTCATTTTTGGAGTTTTATGCCGTGGTGCGATTCCTCCCTGATTAGCCAACGTTTTGGACAGCGTCACAGTTACGTAGCAGAGACAGCGCTGCGGAGCGAAAGAATTCACGGTGAGTGAACAGTGGAATAGACCTTTTTGTCTACACCTGTACCTGAGTGTAATCCTCAGTGAAGTAGACTGAAAGAAAATTGCCAACATCACTTACCAACAAGCACAAAGACAACAGCTGCAAGACAAAAACTTAATACGGACACCAGGGTACACCAAAACATCACCAAAGTGTGGGTGCACATCTTCCACAATGATGAAAGAAGGAGGAAGCACAACATGGCATAAAACCCTCAAATTTATCCCAATAATACTTATGCTGTGAAAATCTTAAAACCGTTTAATCAATTATTTAAGGTTGGTGAAATAGGAGAGGGGAGGAGAAAGGAGTCTTACCTTGTTTGTACACGACGTACATGCAATGGGCTCCGTAACGTATCTCTTCAGACATTACACTCCATTCCTTCTTGGTGAAAAAGCCTTTCACATTCAGGTTTTCACTGGCCATTTTAAACATTATATTATAAAAATCTGTAAATTTACTACGCAAAAAAGCTGCACAATGATAAAACTATTATAATGAAACAAAATTCAGCAGCACACTATTATACACTTATATGAGAACTTCGAAGACGCCACTAATTCCCGCGGAATTGGAAAAAAGATTTACCAACAGAAAAAAGTTATTTTATGTAGCAAACTTTACGATAATCACTAGAAAGCCGGGGCTAAAAGTTTCAAAGTTCTTTCCACACTTTTCAATTTTGTATGGTTGATATGTAGGTACTACAAATAAGCCCACTGGAGTTGATATTGTTATTTTAGTATATATTTTAAAACTGAGAAAAACTTAATTTTTTCCATACTGTTTGTTCAATTTTTAGTAAAATATCATCTACAGAATAATGAAGAAACCTGGTACCGACTTAATTTAAAATCAACAATAAAATCAAATTTTCTGAATCTAATATAATGATTTTTTTATCGCAATATCCATTTAATATATAAAAACCATTTACATTAAATAAATTAATTTAATTTGAAATTTTCCAATGATTTCAATAGTTTGGATGAATACTGAACTCGCTATTTAAAAAATTACAACTTCCCCGGATTTTTCATTTCATGAGTCCACAATAACCGTTTTGATGTCGCGAGTGTTTTTATTGGTTTGAGTTGGAGTTTGACCAGGACATACGATCGAAACCTGTTAGATTTAGTTTATTAGTCACCTAATATGCCTACATATTTTGAAACGTCTAATATTTACATTTTGAACGATTAGTAGCTAAGAAGACAAATGCGCCAGGTTCCCGCATAAGCGCTACGGGTTCAATTCTCTGCTAGTTTAGTTGCACAAGCTTTTAAAAATAATGTTAGTAGGCGGGTTTCATAGAATGTCATGTTTGGTAATAATACTTCCTTGCAAAGCATTAGTTACGGACAATGCCCCTCTTTTACAAATGAAGGTACCTGCTTTGACAAATTAATGATTACATACATTATTTTTAGTATGGTAACACATGTATGCCATTTTCGGATCTGACAGTTCAAAATGATTTTGATGTGATTTTGTTTGATATTATTGCATTGTAAACATTGGTAAACGTTATCGTACATTTTTTTCTGAAGTCTACTATAATATCGTACATACAACAATGTCATCCGGAAATTTATATTCAAATGTATTAAAGCTTTTAGGAGATGACAGGTAAATTTATAAAACCATTACTATTTAGCAAATGCTTTCAATGGAAGAGTAGTAAAAAGACCCAATATGTAAAATGAATTATGTACCATGTAAACATATTATTAAAAATAAAAAATAATTCCAAAAAAAAAAAAAAAAAATTACGCTAAATGATTTTTAAATCATCCGTTTTTAATTACCTTATACTGTAAAATAATTGTCGATATCGAAATCAATATTTTGGAACCTACACATAATTATTTTTACGGATGTTTTAATGATAAACATGTCGAATTGCGCTTCACGCTTACGCAAAAAATAAAAATATATAGCACTTGCTTTCTACATAATTACTACAAGATACAACATTAAACTTATCTAATTCCGCTGCACGTTTAATACGCCAAAAATATATAAATAGCACTTGGTTTCATCTTAATTTGTTTGTCAGAAGAAATAACTAATTATGTAGTGGGAGATGGTAAAAGATGTATTTAACCCTTTATAGGTCATAAGCTAAAAACGGATAGTTTTGAGACCTGCAACATTAAGGTCTAAGATATTTCTTTATGTTTACAAGTTATAATCACCCTTATGGGTTTTATTCATTTTGAGGTAATCCACAGAGGTCTTGAATCGAACCAACCGCCCCGAAGTTCGCACAAGTTGAGTAAATTTACGAAAATCGCGTCCAGGTCAGTTTCTCTATAAAATTATCAAAGCAGTTATTCTCCTGTAACGCAAATAAATAAAAGTACATTTTTCCTTACCAACCTGTCTTTTTGTAATGAAAACAAAAATTTTAATCATATTTTATTTACCTAAATGGACACCGGTCTGGAAAATCGAAAATTTCAAAAAGACTAAACAAAAAAAAAGGTTTTTTCTGTTCATCAAAATGAATATAGAATACATAAATAAAACCATTAAGGGCGTATCGTTAAAAAAAAAGTTGTCCTATAAAGGGTTAAGTTCCATATTTTCTCTATCAAAGTTAAGTTTTAAGGTTTTTTAAATTATTAAAATAACCCAAACTAAGACTCTGAAAACCTATTTTGTGCATTTTTACCTAAACCTCCGTTTAGGTAAAAAAAAAATTTTCTAGCTGCCCATCTTGCCAACGCCCCCCACGACACAGAGGCCATGGAGCACGCCAAGGTGAAGCACTTCACCCTCTTCGAGCAGATCGCCGCCGACCACGCCCTCATCGGTGCCGAGAGAGGCAGAGAGGCGCGCCCTCGGTCTGCACGATCCCCAACAAGCGTTGGACGAGAGGCATCAATATGACCAATATCAGCATTAATGAACAAAGAAATAAAAATACCACAGATTTTTCTGCAAAATAAGTAAGTACTTGGCCTGGTTCCTACTTATCCTGAAAGCAGCGTTTTTATTTCGAATTATGACAAGGTGTTCATTTTCAAAAATAATTAATAGGTACCGACTTTACAAAATGCAAAATTGCTGCCATCAATGATTTTCTTAATTCTAATAAAAAAACAACAAACTTGTATTGGTTCTTGCCTATCCTGTGTGAAGCATTTAAAACATATTTTGTTTTGTATTTACATTTCTATCCAAAGCTATTTCTTGTTCAGCTTTTATTTTTAGATCTACAAGCCCAAGCTATTTTATTATATTCCCTACCTATTTTCCAAGCTCCATAAAATAATGAGGGATATCAAGAAAAAATGCAATTATTGTTTTGCAAATGTTTGTGCCAACATTGTTATTAATGTGGTTCATTAATAAATTTTATTATATTAATGAATTAAATATAACAAGTAAATATGCAGTATTTACCCTTTATAGTAATAAATATTTATAATGTAATATGAAGAATAAAATATAAATTTATTATAAAATGAGATTTTTACTTATTTATGCCCATTTTTTATTTATTAGTGTCTATTTAATAAGGTTTGATGAGATTTACATTATATAAAAATCTATAATATTTCATTCATATAGTTTCTTCTTAGTCCTCCTCACTAGGTAGTCCTGTGCTGAGGCGGACTGGTAGAATTTTTTGATTTTCTGTTTTTTAGTTTCTATGATGTTTTTAGTACATTTTCTAGTATGTCTTCATTAATTTCTTTCACCCATGTTTTGATTTTTTCCTTAAGCTTATTTATCGTTTCTATCTTTTTCAAACTTGGAGGAAGGATGTTGTAAAGTTTGGTTGCCAGATATATGTGGTTTCTTTGGCCAAAACTTGTCTTGAATTTTGGAACATCTCGTATATCCCTTTTTGAGGCTCTTGTATCATGTATCCAAGTTTCATTAGGAGATTTTCTGTTTTTAAAATGATGTATTAGAATATTCTTGGCATATATTTGTTTTAAATTTAGAATGTCAAAACACTTGAAAATATCTTTTGAGGGGGTTCTGATGGGTAATTTTAGTATGGTTTTTATAATGCTCTTTTGAGCAATATCTAAGTGGTTAATATTATTTGCTGTAGCAGATCCCCATACTAGAATTCCGTACTCAATACGGGAATGAACTAAAGCATAAAATACTTTTTTGATGTCTTTCCTAGGTAGTATGTTTCTTAGGTTTTTGTAGAAATATACAAGTCTCGTAAGCTTTTTAGTGAGTTTATTTATGTGTATGTCCCATCTAAGGTTTTCGTCTATTTCCACTCCTAGATACTTAATACTTTTTGCCTTTGTTATAATAGGGCAAGAGCAATGTGACTTATTGTTTTGACACTCGTGCAATTTTAGAGTGTATTCTTTACCCGGTTGACCTCTTGAGTTTATTGAAAAGGCTAGATAATTAGTTTTAATTATATTGAGCGTAAGAGAGTTCATCCGAAGCCAATTTTGAAGTGCAGTTAGTCCATGTTCAGCCTCTTTATAAGTGTCCATCCAGTCTTTATTTTATTTGACTTTTCTACAGAAAAGCCGAAAATGTTAGCTGAACACAAAAAAGTTTCACTAGCGAGAGTTAAAATTAGAGGTTTATATTAATATTTTAAAACAATATATATATATATATATATATATATATATATATATTTATCCCCTCTCGTACTATGTTGATCTCGCGCGACGGTACGCCAGGTATATGTTGATCCGTTTGCATTTGTTGATCCACCCCGGATATGTTGATCCACTACCCAAGCTGGCATACATATGTAAATCCCTACAGATCAACTTGTGTCATCGAGATTTTGCTGTAAGCCACGCCCATTTTTCGGTCGCATATACATTTTACACGATTTATTTTGTTGATCTATATATTTCTGACAAACTTGACCGCTTGCATGTGTTGTAACTTGTAACCGCCAATTTCGCGCGCGTTGTGGTACTTTTTAGATTCCGTTAGAACATCCATATTCTATGAAAATGACTCTGTACTTAAAGAGGATAGACTGCCTCACGCGTATTTATATTGAAATGGAACTTTCAAAAACGTCAAATCCATGCTTAAAAAATCTTTTGAACTTGATTAAACAAAAATGTAACTTTAATGCATCATTTACTACGTTTCGTGACTTAGCAGGGGTGCCCGGGTTCATGGGGTGAGATTTGTCTAAGTCATTTTATAAGAGAAATTTTGAACATTGATTGAATAAAATTTTATTTTAATGTATCTTTTACCATCTCTCCCGACGTAAGTTTCTTGTAATGATTAAGTTGAAACAAAGCGTAATATCCATAATATGTGCCTATTAAAATTGCGGTGATTAGATTGGTGAGAATTTAATTTTTCAAATTTTAAATTGAAATTGCTGAAAAATTTATTCCAATTTGTTTTTTACTAAACATGGCTAAAGTCATTTCAAGCACCGATTCCAACCAACGATGTTTTAGTATATGTTCGTCAATCAACAGGAGCCATAATGTCTGTACATCAGAGCCCTCGAGATTTATTACAATTATGTGTACCGCCGCCCCGGGAGCCATTTATTAGATAACCAATACACCTACCATTAGTCACCGCCAACGATTTAGCGAGATAGTTGTTTATTTTTTGTATTTTTTTACATCGTCTCCACACAGGAGGCCCTAAGGAAAATCGTAACCCTCAGGGCCTATGTCATCTTTGTGAATGCTGTGTTGGGGGTATTTTGAAAGAAAGGAAGGTCAGTGAGTTCTGGGAAGGAAATAGGTATGGATGGGTGGGTAGTATTCTGGGGGTCAGTGTGTTCGAGTGATAAACATAAGATTCCAACTCTCCTACTGCGTTGCAAGGCGATGCGTTGAAAGAGGATTAATCGATCCGGCCCACCACGCATTTGGTAGGCAAGCGCATCCGCCGCCAAGAACCGAACAAACCTCACCCCATAAACCCGGGCACTCCTGCTAAGTCACCAAACATATCAAACTACTTGAGGTGGCTCTCGACTAGCAATCCGAAGGTCGCGGGTTCAAATAAATTTTATTAAAATTAATTTGCACTATTTTACAATTAGTGTTTGGCTATATCTGAATAGCCAGGTACTCTCCCACCTTCCTCCTCGTCATCTCCTATGAGGTCTCCTTTGAGGATGCCATAGTCTCACTGGCTCCAGACGGAAGTTTTTGTAAGTCTCCATATTCAAATTCGGCGGTATGATTTTTTTATGTGACACCTCTCACTAGAGCGCCCCTGTCTTTACACGTTAAATACATAGAAACTATGTCGCCAACCGGTTGGGCAGCGTTATGAGGCGGGTTAAGGTAGGGGCTGTAGGAATGAATTTATTAATGCTGGTCTTAAAGAGGCGCGAATTATATGGACGAGGAAAAACAGATGCTGATAGCTCGTTCCACATGCGAGCCGACTTACGGTAAAACGAGTCGGAGAAACGACCCGTTCATACATAGATAACATCAACTTTACTGTGAACCTGTGTTCCGCTCGTGTCCGTCGAGTATCACGCACGTGCACGGTGCACTGGGGATCAATGCTGCTAGCTTCTTTTAACAGGCTCTTATAAAATACCTGTAGAATAGGCACAGCATACGCACATTTCGTCATACATGATTTTACTGCACATATGCCTCAGGGATTTCATTTCTACAGTATTCTGTCTACTTTCAGCCTTCTTCTGCCAATTCCATGCCTCATTTCCATATATTAGGGTAGGTACCAGCACTACATTGTGGACTGCTAGCTTCGCTTCTTTGGACAGTTTTTAGTTAGCTCCAACCGCGTCCAATCATCCATTAATTACCCATTATAACCAAGAACCCGGCCTCCCATACTAAGTCACGAAGCGTAATCAGGAGAGATGGTAAAAGATACAGGTTCAAAATTTCCTAGAGACTAATACTTTGAGTTCAATATCACAAAAGATTACGGAATCACATAAAACCTTGTGATGAACAGTCCACCGATTGCCCCCTTGATTGGTTCATTTAGTAAAACCATATATAGGGACACAGATCAACTTTGTCTAATAACTTCTTACCTGGATCAACATTCAACATACTACGGGAATAGATCAATATATATGAGATCAACAAAATCTTTTGAACTTGATTAAACAAAAATGTAACTTTAATGCATCATTTACTACGTTTCGTGACTTAGCAGGGGTGCCCGGGTTCATGGGGTGAGATTTGTCTAAGTCATTTTATAAGAGAAATTTTGAACATTGATTGAATAAAATTTTATTTTAATGTATCTTTTACCATTTCTCCCGACGTAAGTTTCTTGTAATGATTAAGTTGAAACAAAGCGAAGTAATGATTAAGTTGAAACAAAGAAACGGCCTAGATGAAAGCGACACTCAGAACCGAAGAAGCTATAACCTGAGAACGAGAAGAGCCGACCCCAACAGCCTACCTAGGCAATGAGTTGGGATAGTGCTAGGAAGAAGAAGAAGAAGAAAGCGTAATATCCATAATATGTGACTATTAAAATTGCGGCGATTAGATTGGTGAGAATTAAATTTTTCAAATTTTAAATTATGATTGCTAAAAAATTTATTCTAATTTGTTTATTACTAAACATGGCTAAAGTCATTTCAAGCTACGATTCCAACCAACGATATTTTAGTATATGATCGTCAATCAACAGGAGCCATAATCTCTGTACATCAGAGCCCTCGAGAACTATTACAATTATGTGTACCGCCGCCCCGGGACCATTTATTAGATAACCAACACCGCTACCATAGGTCACCGCCAACGTTTAGCGAGATTGTTGTTTATTTCTTATATTTTTTACATCATATCCACACAGGAGGCCCTGAGGAAAATCGTAACCCTCAGGGCCTATGTCATCTTTGTGAATGCTGTGCTTGGGGAATTTTGAAGGAAAGGAAGGAGAGTGAGTTCTGGGAAGTAAATAGGTTTGATGGGTGGGTAGTAATCTGGGGTTCAGTGTGTTCGAGTGATATACATAAGAATCTAACTCTCCTACTGCGTTGCAAGGCGATGCGTTGAAAGAGGACTAATCGATCCGGCCCACCACGCAGTTATTAGGCAGGCGCATCCGCCGCCAAGCCCCTCACATACCTCACCCCATAAACTCGGGCACTCCTGATAAGTCACCAAACATATCAAACAACTTGGGGAGACCTATGGCAGAAGTGTGAGTTATCAAATAAATGGTTCCCGGGGCGGCGGTACACATACCCTCCTCCCAAATTGTGATAAACTTCTACTTTCAAATGTAAAACATAATTTAAAACGTACCTAAATGACGGCCTCCGTTATCGAGGGGTAAGGCTATCGACTAGCAATCCGAAGGTCGCGGGCTCAAATAAATTTTACTAAAATAAATTTGTACTATTTTACAATTAGTGTTTGGCAACCAGATCTGAATAGCCAGGTACTCTCCCAACTTTCTCCCCGTCATCTCCTTCGAGGTTCACAATATCTTCAGTCTCACAACAACCCCAATTGGGGATGCCATAGTCTCACTGGCTCCAGACGGTAGCAGTTGGGACTCTGGTGCGATATTCATTTTTTTTTTATAATGAAAATAGAAATATTGGTTCAGTATTATAATCAGATAATGATTAATACATCAGTGAATAACATTCATTTAACATGACCACCCAACGAGAGGCTGATTTGTTTCACAGTTTATGGATGACATGTGCAGTGCTATACTAATAGACAGTTTTTAGTTAGCTCCAACCGCGTCCAATCATCCATTAATTACCCATTATAACCAAGAACCCGGCCACCCCTACTAAGTCACGAAGCGTAATCAGGAGAGATGGTAAAAGATACAGGTTAAAAATTTCCTACATAACATTATTCCTTTTGCCGCCATTTTGGATTTTTATGGTCGAAAGGTATCCCTCAACCAGTTTATTTCGATCCGGCCCGCCACGCAGTAGATGGGAAAACGCATCCGCCGCCAGGACCTAGACAAACCTCACCCTATGAACCCGTGTACCCCTGCTAAGTTATGATTTTTTTATGGATTTGTTTTTGCGAAATTTTCGTTTCGATCTAAATACGCATACATTTCTTATAAACAATTCAAGCAACACACGTCATTTTGATTTGAAACGGTACCATTTCACAGTCATTTCATGCGATATTCGACTCTAGAGACTAATACTTTGAGTTCAATATCACAAAAGATTACGGAATCACATAAAACCTTGTGATGAACAGTCCACCGATTGCCCCTTGATTGGTTCATTTAGTAAAACCATATATAGGGACACAGATCAACTTTGTCTAATAACTTCTTACCTGGATCAACATACTACGGGAATAGATCAATATATATGAGATCAACATAAGTATGCCAATTTGGGTAGATCAACATACTACGGGAAAAGATCAATATATATGAGATCAACATAAGTATGCCAATTTGGGTAGATCAACATAAATTATGCATCCGATTTCCATACAAATTTTGAAAATTTTACTAACAGTATATCAAATGGTTTTTCTGGCAAACTGGCAACATTGATAATTATTGTACCACTGTTGTCAATTCATTCAGATGTATTCCATAATAGCCAAGTTATATGGTGTTAAAGGTGGATCAACTTAGTTTAACAACTTCTTACTGGATCAACATAATACGGGAAGAGGACAATATATATATATAGTAATATTTTTGTGTGAGAGACCACCATCTTCTATATATACAGGGTGAAAAAATGGGAAAAAGTTAAAAAAATATATATGTATACAGGGTGTCCGGAAACTCGTAGTACAAGCGGGAAACTGGTGAATCTACATCACATTTGGAGTCGATTTTGTAGTATATATTTTTTTATTTGAGCTTTCGTTATCGAGTAAATCGAGTTTGAAGTTGATTTTTATTTTTTTATTTTTTTTTTTTTAATCAAATTCTTATAAATTATTACTGAAGATCAAAGTACCCAACTAATTAAAACTATTTGAAAGTAAAACAAATGAAGAAACTCGGATTTGAAGCATTATTTTGAAATCACCCTTCATTTAACCCGGTGTAATCATAAAATATTTCTGCTCTGCAGGGTTAAAACATCTGTTATTCAACCCTAAACACCAGAAAAAACTTTAACCCTAAAATAGCCGAAAAATATTTTTTTTTGGTTTTTTTTTTGTTTTTTTTGAAAATGCTCAAATCAAAAAACTTTATGTTTTTTTGGGTTCCCCATGTGGTGTAGATTCTCCAGTTTCCCGCTTGTACTACGAGTTTCCGGACACCGTGTATAAAAATATTGTGTCACGGTGTTTGTGGTCGCACTCCTCCGAAACGGATTTTTATGAATTTTTTTATGTATAATTGTTCGGTATGAGAATAGGTTTTAAAGTATATTTCATATATATATGCAACATATACACACGGATAAGAGACATGTTAAAGGAGCTGAATATTTTGACGGTGAAGCAAACTGTGTATTTGAATGTACTTATTTTTATGCATAAAATTAACATAGGGATGATGTCTAAGGAACTGAAAAGAAAAATAAATTACAATAACGAGATACACGGACACGGGACGAGAAATTCTAAGCAAATTAGATTGCCAACAAGAAAAAAAACAAGCACCCAAAAATCTCTGATGTACCAGGCCGTTCAACTCTATAACAAAATCCCGAAGGAAATTGCGGTGATAGAAAATATTAATAAGTTCAAAAATGAATTAAGAAAATATGTCTATCTCAATTACTAATGTTTCTTTTTTTGTGACTTTATTGAAATATTTAAAGAAAGATTATGTTTGCCAAACAATGTACATGTTTATATGTTTATAAAACTATTAGCACACACGAAGATGTGAGCTAACTTAAGATTAATAAATAAAAATAAATAAATAAATACCGTTAGGTGAATAGGGTGTCCAGAATTTTTTTTCTGTTTTTTTTGACAAAAAATATTTGTTGTAGTTTTTTATTATTTAGTATCAAAACATATCTATAACCTTAAATTTTCACCCTCCTACCATCACCCTACCATTTTTTAATCGTGATTTTAGTATGTATGTATGAAAAAATTTAACCGTCGCGTAGCAAAATTATTTACGTTGATGAATAACAGATGGCGCTGCGTTCGCCTAATCGAACATTCATCCACACATGCGCAAGCCATTCACGAGAAGCGTCGCGACAGTTTGACATCCAATTTGGCATTTGTTATGTATCACAACGCAGTGCGTGCATAATTTTGTACGATTTATTTTAATTTATCTATTTGTGTGCGTGTATTACGGTGAAAAATGCCAGCAAGACGCAAGGGGGCCCATTTTGGGCCGTCGAACAGATAAAGCAACAAACCTGCGAATTAGTAGAGCAGAAAGAACAGACATACAAATCCAACAAGATACCGAGAATGTGCGTGTGAAATGTTTCTCAAATGCGATTCGTAAAGCCAAAAGCCGTTCAAATCTAATTAGATTTAACAACAGCAAGTGAATGAATGAAGTAAATGCTTTACCAAAATAGTAGGTTCTGCAAATAAGTCATACCTTTTTACTAAGCTGTTTGTTTTACTTAATATTTAAGATTTTCGATTGCGTACGTCCATGATGCGCGACATGATGAATGCACATTTGACATTGTATTTTGACAAGTTCATTAATGTACAACTACCGCCCTCTAGCGACAAAAAATGAAGAGATTTTGACAGTTTGAGAAAATCAACTGGCATATAACAAGCGCTTAATTTTCGGCACTCCATGTTTTTCACATGGACAATTATAATTGGCATGTTCTCGCGTGGGCAAACCATCGAGCTTATTTGTTTTAGCTAACGACGGACTGACAAAATATATTGTACACTCAATTGCTCTTCGAAATTAATATTGATTTTCTTTATTTTTTTTTCTACTTAAGGATAAAAAATATATTGATTTTTTTCACTTTTCATTTAACTTTTAAAAGATCAAACAATGAATATGTCCGTTACTTTAATGAAACACATTGAAATGAGAAAATGAATGGTTGGTGTTTTTATCGGCGGTCATCGTCTTCAGTGCTCCATTCATCTTTCTGCCATAGATTCATCCCCACACACTTACAATACATTCGTTATTTTTTATTTAACAACCGAAATATTCACTATAAATAATTTATATGGCAGAACGTTTGCCGGGACAGCTAGTAATACATAAAAATTTAGCCTATGTATGTTTGTTCTTGCAAAACTCTAAAAGTAGTTGACCAAAATCGCAAAAAACTACAAATTTTGTTTTTATTAGTGCCAGGAGTGTTTTGATGTAGTTATCCAGCAACAGGGAACGGGTTATGAACACTGTACAGAAAATTCCTAGAAGTGTGATTTAAAGGTACCGATTTGAAAGAACATCGATGATGCCAATTTACATAAAACTTTCCGACTCCCAGTTCCCAAACAGGATAATGAAATCGATTATCCATCTAAGAAATAATTTCGATATTTGAAAATTTTATCGGAAGTAAGATTAAATTAACCTTACAGATTATTAAATTAACAGACACGCCCACAACACACTTCTATGAATTTATATCTTCAATGACTATGAAAAATGTTGTAAGAATCTTTTGTTTTTTTTTTTTAATAAAAACTTTAATTATTTTTATTAATTGATCAATACATTTTTACACTTTTAGCACTAAATATTCTAGAAATGGGCTGTCAATCTGTCGATCTCAACCAGGTCCGCCAATATCTCATCCTCTTTTGTACCAATCTTCTTTGCAATCTGCAAAAAAAAAAAACACAGTAAAATAATTGTAGGTACCTCATCTTTATGGTTAAAATCAAGGTAAATATGCCTACTGTAAAGGCGGCATACACAAACTATGATTGAACTACAACTGTGATTTTCATGGGAACATACATACAAACTATGACCATGCCACAAGTATAAATTTCGTGGGAACATACACACAAACTATGATCATGCCATTGCTGTGATTTTCAAAGAAACGTACACACAAAATAACTGTTATTTTCATGAGAACATACACACAACCTATGATCGTTTTGTGACCTTCAAGAAAACATACACACTTTATCATGACATAACTGTGATTTTCATAGGAACATACATACATACATACTATAATCATGCCCATAACTGTGATTTAAGGGAACATAATACACAAACCATGATTGTGCCGAAACTGTGACTTTCAATAAAACATACACTCTTTATCATGCCATAACTGTGATTTTCTAAGGAAACATTCATACAAACTATGATCATGCCATAACTGTGATTTTTTAAGGAAACATTCATACAAACTATGATCATGCCATAACTGTGATTTTTTAAGGAAACATTCATACAAACTATGATCATGCCATAACTGTGATTTTTTAAGGAAACATTCATACAAACTATGATCATGCCATAACTGTGATTTTCTAAGGAAACATTCATACAAACTATGATCATGCCATAACTGTGATTTTTTAAGGAAACATTCATACAAACTATGATCATGCCATAACTGTGATTTTTTAAGGAAACATTCATACAAACTATGATCATGCCATAACTGTGATTTTTTAAGGAAACATTCATACAAACTATGATCATGCCATAACTGTGATTTTTTAAGGAAACATTCATACAAACTATGATCATGCCATAACTGTGATTTTTTAATGAAACATTCACACAAACTATGATCATGCCATTGCTGTGATTTTCAAGGAAACATACAAAACTATGATTGAACTACAAACATGATTTTCATTGAAAAATACACATACATACATAAGAATAGGTAAATTTTCTAAAGAAAATTCTTCTACAGTAACAATTGGGGTGACAGAAAATAATTTAAAAAAATCTTGTACCTAAGAATATTGAAAACAAGAACTTACTTCGACTTTTTCATTTTGTGGTAGGTACAGAAACTGGCTGACCAAGTCACCATCCAATATTCCCCTTGCTGGACCGCCAGGCAGCTTTTTTGAAGACTTGTATGTTCTAAAAAATAAAACAAATTAGTTTTACCATTATTGACACTGGAAAACATTACCACGTCAGTCCCCTTGTGATCAGAAAAGTGATCAGAAGCAGATGGAGGAAGAAGTGGATTAGACTGACTGTGTGGAAGATTGGAGCAAGTAGAAAAGACTTTACACGAATGGCTAATGATCAGACACATGGATCACAGGGGCCTATCTACAAAAACATTATTTTGAGATAAATGCAAATATGCCCAACTGTATCTCTTAAACGGCTGTATGTACAAGGTAGAGCTTTGTGTCACTAATAAATAGTTAGACCCCTGTGATCCTAAGCCCCAGCAGAGCTGGTGGAAAATATAAGTTACAATCATAGACCTAGAAGATCTTACGCAAAATCTGAGTATCATTTCGAAGAGCTGGAGGCAAACCATGTGACAATCATGTTGGCACCAGGAGGGTTCCAGCATTTCTTGAATAAACCACAACATCAGTTATATTGTTTTTTATTTATAGGGCGGAGACAGTTTACATATAGTTCCCGTGAGCACTTAGACCATATGCCCATAGTGCTATCTACCATTTTACCTCATTCCTTCAACAGTCACCCGGTCCCTTTTATAAAGTTCTCTAGGGTTGTCATTGCATGTGGCTACGTTTTCTGGTTCCACAGTGTGTCTTCCCAGGTCACATCTCTCCTCTCCAATCCCCAATTGGTTCCCTGAAGGCCCCACAAGGGAAGAGTTCATGGAGGCAGCCTCACCTCTCCCCTCCACTCCTCCTTGGTTCTCTGAAGGTCCCACGAGGAAAGATCTAAATACTCCGAGTTGCGACCCAGTTTCTCGGAGACACCGTTTATGACACTGTTTCCCAGGTCATTCAGCCTGAGCACGGTAGATCATACCTTAGCTTGGGATGGCTATTGCAGGTCATGTTTCAACTCCCTGAGCGATGGGTTCGCCACACTCCCTACGCTGTAGTTACATTTGGACATTTGGAAGGAGGAGAATCCCACCCTGCAATTTAGCGTGAAATGACGATTAACAACACCAGGTATTGTCCAAATACGGAGTGAATGCGAAGGCAAGACCGAGTTGTTTGGCGGACTGTCCTATCTGCCTACCCCTGGGGAAACGGCGTGATGGTTAGTTAGTTAACCCTTCAAGCTAAATTGTTCACTTTTGGGAACAACTCACACGGTCTCATAGAAATCGTTATATCTCCCTTACTGTCATGGTGAGAAATATAATCTAAATAGTATTAGAAAGAGAAAACACAACGCTTTATATTAAAATCTAGAAGTTAACTACAGAAGAAATTAAATGTACTTTTATGAAACCAAAGGTTCCGAACGCACTTTGAAAAAAAATTATGAAACTTCAAGAATTTTTTACTAAATATTTTTATGAAACAACAAAAAAATGAGCTGACAATAATGTTTATAATACATTTGTCTAACAAAATAAGTGTGTTTTTATAAATATATTTACTTTATTAGAAATGTTACAAAAAAACTTATTTAAATTTTTTTTATGTTCAAAATTTTAATATTTCAAAAATTACATTTTTATTTTTAATAATAAAATTTGCCTTTATAAAAATCACTTTTCAAAGGCAGATTTTAGTTTTCCGATACATTCAGAAATATTCCACTTATTTGGATTTTATTGCAAAGCGGAAATACTCCGAACTTCTGTCAAAACATGGCAGAGGCCTGAGGAGTTAAAGATAATGAATATTTACCTGTGAGCTTTAGGATTCAGTCCAGCCAAATGACAGCAATAGTTATTCATGACATTCTGCAACATGAGAAGTCTTCGGTAAACCTTCTCTGATATGGGCAGCACGTAGCCCAAACCTCCATCTAAAGTTGCTGGAAAATAACCAAATGACATATGAAACATCGTACATTATTATGTACTTGTTATTTTCTCAATCATGTACTTGTTCAGAGATTTTGAGTAATGATATTGCCTGCAGATATGAAATCTGAAAAGAAAATAGCATTAAAAAATTCGAAACTAACTAGGTATTTTCACAAACTATGAATGCCGTTAAAAATGTATCGAAGATTTAAATCTTATTTTACTGATTATGTTTATCTGATTATATACCGATTTAAAACACACATTCAGAAACCGTTCCAACTGGCTACAACGTCATTATGAAATAGAAAACGCCAATTTTTGGTAAGACGGCTATCACCAATGTTGCCCGGCATGTCGTCAACACTGTCCAATTCACAAATAAAAACGAATATGTCTTTTGGCGACAATCAAAATGACACATTTTAAATCGATGTAGAAAATTAATTCAACATAAAAATGCCTTCATTATCGTATATTTTGAGTAATGTGAAAAAACGGAGTCGTGTAAAAAAGTGTTTTCTGCGATATTTGGCTGTTAAATATTGCATTTGAATGTAGTGAACAAATACATATACATACATTGAAAGTAAAATAAATTTATATGTTATAAGATATTTCAATTTATAGACAACACTTTTTTATGTATTTTAATCAATTTATTCATCTTTTGAAATCAATTCACTAAAACAATCGACAAAATGTTTTTCAGCCAATCAGCACAGATTCACAGAAAAAGTTAATTTAATGACAAATATTCTAAGCGCAGTCCGAACAAACCGTCAGTGTGACTTAACGTGACCGCTGACGTGACGGGCGCGCTACCGACTGTCACTCTAGGACTTGTACTGCCATCTGTGGTTGAAATTTAAAAAACAAATTTTGATTTAAATGAACCTAGATGGATATATATGGCGATTAATTTGAGTTGATTTGTTTTTACGCATAAGGGCTAAATTGTAAGTCCCACACCAAACACAAGAGTCATTAGTACAAAGACAAACTACGTACATAACTTATTTTGTTAAACTTATTTTGAAGATTATGGCCATCAATGTAATATATCCAGAGATGTGCAAAATGGGTACCCAAAACCATTTGAAATGCAAAATGGAAATGGGTCAAAACTTTTCCATTTGAAAATGCAAAATGCAAAATGGTTTTTAGAAAAGCATTTCAAATGCAAAATACCTATTTTCAAAATGCATTGAAAATGCAAAATGGTTTCTCAGGTCAAACAATTAAAATAATTATAGAATTTTTAAACCATTTTGTCATAATAATGGACATCAATGTAGAACAAAGATTATACATGATGGTAAATCCAAAAACACCACGACTACAGATTATGAAACCACAAAAAATTTGCGCGGGACTAATGTTGCCAACGTAAAAACATAGAAACTGCTATCTTACATTTAATATTACAGCGTCATGGCCCCATGTTCAGTATTTGAATCAGTATTTTTTGTAATGGTATCACTCAATTGCCAGGGCTCCTACCAGGGAGCAACTTGACAAATGTAAATTATCTCTCATAGCGAGGTTGAGGACCGACTGATATTTGGGGCTTATGAAAAAAAATATGAGTGGAGATAGTAGGAAGAATGTTTCAAAAAAGCATTTAAAATGGAAAATGCATCGAGAAAATCATTTAAAATGCAAAATGCAAAATGGTTTTTAGAAAAGCATTTAAAATGCAAAATGGAAAATACCCATTTTGCATTTTGCATTTACATTTGAAATGGATTTATTTGAAATAAAGCACATCTCTGAATATATCATTGAAGAAGATAATAATAATGTCAGTAGGTATCCCATATAAATAAAAAAAATCGTATATGTTTATCCTAGACACTATCTAGGTTATAAACCAATTTCATTAGAAACTTTGTGATCATTTAAAAAGGTAGCTGCAAAAATTGTGAAAAAATAGTTTCAAGATGATATTGTTAAATCTGAATTAGAAATATGATCGACAAATAAGAAGTTTAATAAATAGGTCCCAATGGTTGAGTGGTTTAACACGCCTGTCGCGGAAAGACAAGAGATCCTGGGTTTGAATCCTAGTTGTGACCGTTATCTTTGCTTTTTTTCTGTGTCTTGTTCTGTTTCATGTTTCTTTTAGATTTATTAGTGTTATCTTCTTCTTCAATGATACCAAGAGCATTATTTGTAGCTTACCAAACATGGTGCAGTGCCTCTTCTCCTTGCTATACTGAGCCACTGTAGTCATAGCGGCATTATTATTGGTGGTGGGAGCGGACATGTTGGTGGCTTCATCTTCTTCAGGTCTACACGCGATCCGGAACATGCAGTTGACCTTCTGGCCGAGGTGATAGTCCGCTTTTCTGATCAGCCGTTGACCTGGGGAACAACATATACATAAGACAGAAAAGTGATAGTTTGTACAATTGTCACATAATCAATATATATTATAAAAGTAAGTGTACAATGAGCGTGCCGCTAAAACTCACAACCGAGTTCCGGTACGACCATGGGAGTTATATGGTGTGGTAGCCCCCTATCCCCCATCTATGAAGAAGATTCCCGTTTTTACTTGAAGGGCGTGCTCATGAAGATATAAGGGCTGGAAGTTTCGCCCTTTAGAAATTTCAACAACATTCCAGAACATCCCGGAACATTCTGGAATGTTGTGGAAGGTTTATGAATAGTATGGAATGTTCGGGAACATCCCAGATCACAATGAACTAAAAACGGGATTACAGGCCGTTTCCTGGTAAACTTTTAGTAAATTCGTAATACATTAGTATAAAACAAAGTCACTATCCGCGTCTGTTTGTGCGCTTAGTTCTTCTAAACTATGCAACGGAGTTTGATAGGGTTTTCACTATCATTTAGAGAATTTCTTCTGAAACGTTTATACATATAATACATGGATATTATATTTATTGAAAGTACAGAAAAGTCAAGCTACGCCGGGTACACGTCAGCTAGTTAATGTATAAAGCACCGCTGTGAAGCACCCAGAATTTCATCTTGGTGGAGTCGAGTTAAAAGAATGAAAATATGCTATGCATAATTGTTATTTTAAAATCAAGTCATAATCATAAAACACAACTTTTTACAGATATTCCTACATAAGTGTGATCAAACGAATGTTCTTACATAAGGGTGATCAAACGAATGTTCATACATAATGGTGATCCAAAGAATGTTCTTACATAAGGGTGATCAAACGAATGTTCTTACATAATGGTGATCAAACGAATGTTCTTACATAATGGTGATCAAACGAATGTTCTTAGATAAGGGTGATCAAACGAATGTTCTTACATAATGGTGATCAAACGAATGTTCTTACATAAGGGTGATCAAACGAATGTTCTTACATAATGGTGATCAAACGAATGTTCTTACATAAGGGCGATCAAACGAATGTTCTTACATAAGGGTGATCAAACGAATGTTCTTACATAAGGGTGATCAAACGAATGTTCTTACATAATGGTGATCAAACGAATGTTCTTACATAAGGATGATCAAACGAATGTTCTTACATAATAGGATGATCAAACGAATGTTCTTGCATAATGGTGATCAAACGAATGTTCTTACATAAGGGTGATCAAACGAATGTTCTTACATAAGGGTGATCCAACGAATGTTCTTACATAATGGTGATCAAACGAATGTTCTTACATAAGGGTGATCAAACGAATGTTCTTACATAAGTGTATCATACGTATCCAGACCTCCAGAATATTTCAAGAGAATTCATATTTACGCCAAAAAACACAAAAGCACTTCAACCCCGAAACCGCTTGATACCGTGTCACCGACACATTTGGAAATCTTTACATCAAAATAACTCAATCAAATGATGTATTATATGTGATTAATCAAGATAATTACATAGCAATATAATAACAGAACCTGAAACACATCTGAGAATAATCATCCACCACCTCCCTCGGACACACCAACCCACGAAGTGACCACCGCTAGGAAAGCTACTCAGTATTTACGTAGGACCCCCTCCACTACTCCCCGGATGGAATTCCATGATGGCCGCCGTTTCCAACCAACCACAGCCCAGCATATCACCTTGACTCCCTTATCAAAAACTGATAACAGATTCAGATGTGATTAATTGTGATATCATCAGACTGGATTTACGGGAAAAGGATGCAAGATATAACTACGAAATAAATACCAACCTCAAGAAATGATTATATACTAATACAATAACATGAATAATTATATCTAACTATATTTGTTACTCTTTGGGAAATGTTCAAACCAAAGATATTTAACCTCAAACCCAATATGAAAATTTGTATAATTATTTATAAAATAAATAAACGGGACTGCGGGAGATGGTTTTGGTAGACTGAACTGACTTGGTGGAAGGTATCATATTAAAATATAACTTTCCTCTCAACAAGATAATTGCAGAGAGGAAAAATACCTAACCACTTTACTCCTCACGAAAGAGGATAGAACGCCTCCGAGAGGGTTCGATTTGAAAACGTTCTATAAATAGAGAACCGAATTCCATACAAGGTCAGTTCAACAACTACCTCTGAAAGAGAATCCTCTCTCCTGAAGAAACCATCTCCAAGTCTCCAAAAGTCTCAAGAAATATTTTCAAGTGTTTTATTCAGTAGTAAATTCAGTTTTTGCCAGTATTAAATTGCTTTCGTCAGTTCAGATCTGGAATAAATTCCTCTCTGATCGTGGCATTAAACTCCACCACAAAGGCTCTACAAACATCTACCAAGACTGAAAACGCCTAAAAAGTGTACCCAGCTACCTTCGTATCTACAGTAATTGTACGGACAGTATATTGTTTCGTACATTTGGTCCTTCGAGCCGGATCTACACACGTCTTCAGTCTCATCCAAAGTAGAGATGCCGTCACTCCGCAGCGGCCGCAAAGCCTCAACATCATCTGAGACCAGCCGAAACCGAAACCAGCCTATCAACACTGGTCAAGAAGAACCTGCTACTGAGAACCCCCAAGAGCCCGATACACCTTCTGAATCAACTGAAGACTCCCTCCAAATGCTACGCCGAGAAATGCGCATTCGGGAGGAACAACATTCTAAACAAATCGCAGAACTACAATCGGCCCTGAACGCAGCAACACGTCAAACTACTACCCAACCGATGCACAACTTAACCGCACCTGAAGCAACTTCAAATGTACCCCCGAGCCCTGCAGCTAACATCACCATATCAGGACAAGGATACCCAACTCACCACACAATGGAGTATCAGCCACAGCCATTCCTGACGAACCTGGACTCTCCGCTCTTCCCACCACCTCCTACAAATGATGAGAGGGCACGACATACTCAAGAATGGTTACGACAAGGCGCCGACCCACTGACTCAAATAGCGTCAATAATGGCAGACGCCATCCGCTCCACCAGATCCCAGGACACCCCTCGAACACTGGAAGATGACTCAAGGATGGCAGCACTCATCGCCAGACAGTCTTCGGCAAAGGATTTGCCCATATTTTCCGGGGACCCGCTCGAGTGGCCTACCTGGAAGGCGCAATACAGGGTGTCCGGAAACTCGTAGTACAAGCGGGAAACTGGTGAATCTACATCACATTTGGAGTCGATTTTGTAGTATAATTTTTTTTTATTTGAGCTTTCGTTATCGAGTAAATCGAGTTTGAAGTTGATTTTTTTTTTTTTTTTTTTTTTTTTTTTTTAATCAAATTCTTATAAATTATTACTGAAGATCAAAGTACCCAACTAATTAAAACTATTTGAAAGTAAAACAAATGAAGAAACTCGGATTTGAAGCATTATTTTGAAATCACCCTTCATTTAACCCGGTGTAATCATAAAATATTTCTGCTCTGCAGGGTTAAAACATCTGTTATTCAACCCTAAACACCAGAAAAAACTTTAACCCTAAAATATTCGAAAAATATTTGTTTTTGGTTTTTTTTTTTTTTTTGTTGAAAATGCTCAAAAAAAAAAACTTTATGTTTTTTTGGGTTCCCCATGTGGTGTAGATTCTCCAGTTCCCCGCTTGTACTACGAGTTTCCGGACACCGTGTATATGCAGTCTACTACCACCTGCCAAATGACCGCCAGCGAGAACCTCATCCGACTGCAACGCGCCCTCAAAGGCAAGGCTCGAGAGACCGTATCGCCCCTGCTGATGGATCCCTTTCAACTACCCGAAATCCTCTGCGTACTTGAGCAACGGTACGGCAATTCTGGAGCAATAGCCAAATTTATGCTCGAAAAAGTGAAAAAGCTGCCCTACCTTACACCTGACGTATCTCTGGAAGACCTGGCTGACTTCTCCGGGACCGTACAAAATTTGGTGGCCTCCCTCCGGATCCTGAAGACCGAGGGTTACCTCACCAACCCAACATTGCTGAGCGACATTACCGACAAGCTGCCAAACACTCTGCGTCTAGCCTGGCTGATGGAAGTTCGCGGACAGCGCACCCCTGCAACCATCACCCAACTCGCTGCCTTTATGAAGGAAATAACCAACGCAATACCAAACAGCGGGATGGTAGACCGTCCGAGGCCTCGCCCACGCCGAGACCAAGTCCATGCAGGATACCAAGGGCAAAACAACAACGCAGGAAAGACGCCATACACCCTCAAACGTAAGGCGATCACACCACCCAGCTATCCCGGGATGAACCAGAAACACCAAGTAACCACGAGCAGTTGTGTCCAGTGCAGCGGTGACCACCACATCAGAGAGTGCCGAGAGTTTGCAGCCAAAACCGTTCCCCTACGGTGGGAGACAGTTCGTGCAGCCAACTTGTGCAGGAAATGTTTGGAAAAACATCATTCTCGATTCTGCGAGGAAACAAAAGGGTGCAGCATAGAGGGTTGCTATTACCCACATCACACCCTGTTACACGGAGGCCCACAATCACCTCAAAATACCGTGAACCTGTGACGCCAGAACACAAACCAGACCGTCCTTCTGAAGATCATACCAGTCATACTCAGTGCACCAAGTCAAGACACATGTTCAACATTTGCGCTTCTCGACGAAGGATCGACCGTGACACTAGTCGACACCGATACAGCAGCACAAATCAGAGCATACGGCCCAGTTCACGGTCTACGAATCCACGGTGCTAAAGGGATGTGCACCTCTGACAAGCTATCCCAACGAGTGCGACTGACGATAAGAGGGGCTGGCCAAGGCGACACATATCAAATCACCGCCAACACGATAAGCAACCTCAACCTCCCTCAACAACAAATCAACGGAAGGCCCGTCATCCCGAAGATATTAATAGGACAAGATAACGCCCACCTGATTGTGTCACGAGAAGTGCAAGAAGACAATGATTCTACACGAATAATATCACGTACCGCACTAGGATGGATCGCCCATGGTGGCTCAAACCCAGGATACGAGCACCCAGCCACCACATTGGCACTTCAACGTGAGACGGCCTCAGACATACGATTGGAAGAACTGCTGAAAACAAATTTTACCGTCGACTCACTTGGCGTAACCGCAGCAACCCGAGTCAACACAAACATACAACGAGCAATGGCGCTCATGACTGCGACAACACGACCCCTGCCTACTGGAAGATGGGAAACTGGTTTAATATGGCGCAACCCAGAAGCCACCTTACCTGACAACCGACAGTGCGCGCTGAGACGACTAATTTCCCTGGAGAAGAAATTATCCAGAGATGAAACCCTGAAAACAGCCTACACCGACAAGATTGATCAGCTGATATCCAAAGGCTATGCGAAAAAACTGTCAGATAGAGAAGCATCCACGCGTACACCCCGACAATGGTATCTGCCACACTTTGCAGTGACCAACCCCAATAAACCAGGGAAGATCAGAGTGGTGTTCGACGCAGCCAGCCGATGCCGCGGGACTTCACTCAATGACCAGTTGCTCACAGGACCCGACCTGCTGTCATCTCTCCTGGGAAACATCATGCGCTTCCGGGAAGGAAACGTCGCCATTGCTGCTGACATCAGAGAGATGTTTCTACAAATAAAAATAAAACCAGAAGACCAACAGTCACAGCGATTCTTGTGGCGAACATCAACCAAGGACGAACCCGAAACTTATCAAATGACTTCAATGATGTTTGGCGCCACCTGTTCCCCAAGCAGCGCCCAGTTTGTCTTGAACAAGGTCGCTGAAAGATACCAGCACGAATACCCATCCGCCGCAGCAGCTGTTCGCACCAAGTTCTACATGGACGACTACTTGGATGCAGTAGACACTCACCAGGAAGCTGCCCAACTCACCCAAGATGTGAGTGCCCTCCTCGCGAAAGGAGGGTTCCATTTGACCAACTGGGCATCCAACAAACCAGCAGCTATCGCCAACTTTCCTGACGAAGATCGCACCAATACCACCATAGCCATCAGCAACGGGAGTCCAGAAACAGAACGAGTACTCGGACTAATCTGGGACCCATCCACTGATCACTTCCTATACTCATTTCACGAGATGACTCCATCCGAAGCTACTACATTACCAACAAAACGACAATTGCTGTCAACAGTTATGAAGATTTTCGACCCCGTGGGCTTCATCGGCTGCCTGACCATCAGAACAAAAGTACTTCTGCAAGAAGTATGGCGATCAAACGTCGGCTGGGACGAGTCTATCACACCCGAACACGCGCAGAAATGGACAAGCTGGTTGAACTTACTGCACACAAACAGCATATCAATCCCGAGACGTTGCCTCTACAACAAACAAAGCAACGTAACCCTACATCTCTTCTGTGACGCATCAGAACAAGCCTGCTGCGCCGTAGCCTACTTCACCGAAGACATAGAAGGGAAGATACAGACGACATTCCTTGCAAGTAAATGCAAAGTCGCACCACTGAAACCTCTCTCCATTCCCCGCCTCGAATTGCAAGCTGGCCTCATTGCAGCAAGACTCGCCCAAACCATCCAGAAAGAGAGCACAGCCAATATCCGCCGCACATGTTTTTGGACAGACTCCACAACAGTACTATGCTGGTTACGCACTGACCCACGAGCCTACTCAACATTTGTGGCCAACCGACTAGGAGAGATTGACGAGCTGACCAGAATACCCGACTGGAGATGGGTACCTACGAAGCTCAATCCCGCTGACATCGGCACACGGGACCTCGAAGTACCCGACCTGACACCAGAAGGAAGATGGTTCACCGGTCCAACCTTCCTCACCCACTCAGAAGACAAATGGCCCAAAGAACGCGCACCCGCCCATAAACCTGATGACCTAACTCTGGAAGTCAAACCTGTCTACGTCGGACTTATCACCGAACGAGGCGAAGCTCTACCAGCAGTTGAACGGTTCTCATCGTGGCACCGACTGATCCGCTCGACTGCCTGGGTTCTCCGTTTTATCAGACGATGCCGGATGGGCCCCAACAGAACCCCGGAGGGACCACTAATAGCTGAGGAAATAAAAGCAGCAGAACACAGATGGATCAGGAGGTCACAAGAAGACACGTTCAGTTCGGACCTACACACCATTCAAGAAAAGAAAGAGTTACCCGCCAGCAGCCGCCTCAACGCCCTGAACCCTTTCTTCGGACCTGACGGTATCCTCCGAATGGGCACACGTCTGCAGACCTTAGAGAAGGCTAAGAGAGTAGCCCGGACTCCTATCATCCTGGATGGCGACAACGCATACACCCGTCTCCTGATCAATCACTACCATAAGAAGGCAGACCACCCCAGCACGGAAAAAACAGTAGCAGAAATACGCAGCCATTTTTTTGTGCTCAGACTACGTACGACAAGCCGAAAGATTGCGCACGCCTGCCCCATGTGTTACATACAACGCAGTAAACCCAAACCACCCCAGATGGGCGTACTACCACCACCACGTCTGATACATCACATCCGCCCATTCACACATTGCGGGCTGGATTATTTCGGTCCTATGACCATAACAGTCGGCAGACACAGAGAAAAACGTTACGGAGCCATCTTCACCTGCCTCTCAACACGCGCCATCCACCTGGAATTAACCACTTCACTGTCAGCTGACTCCGCAATCATGGCCCTGCAAAGAATGACCGCACGGAGAGGACAACCAACTGCCATATACTCTGACAACGGCACAAACTTTCATGGAGCCGACGCTGAAATGAGAGACGCCCTGATGTCACTGAGCCAGGATACCAAGATGATCGACGCAGTAGCCACCCAAGGCATAGAGTGGCACTTCATACCACCAATGAGTCCCCACATGGGGGGAGCGTGGGAGAGATTAGTGAGGTCAGTTAAAAAGGCCTTAAACGCAACGCTTAAGGAAAGGACGCCTAAAGAAGAAACTCTACACACAGCCCTTGCGGAGGCCGAATTCATTGTGAACAACCGCCCACTAACCCATATATCGGTCGACCCACGAGACGAAGAACCCCTGACCCCCAACCACTTCTTACTGGGGTCAGCCGGGAAACGCCACATAATCAATATATATCATAAAAGATAACAATGTGCGTGCCGCTAAAACTCAGAACCGAGCCCCAGTACGATCAAGGGAGTTATATGGTGTGGTAGCCCTCTGTCCCCCATCCATGAAGAAGGTTCGCGTTTTATACATAAGGGTGATCAAACGAATGTTCTTACATAAGGGTGATCAAACGAATGTTCTTACATAATGGTGATCAAACGAATGTTCTTACATAAGGATGATCAAACGAATGTTCTTACATAATAGGATGATCAAACGAATGTTCTTGCATAATGGTGATCAAACGAATGTTCTTACATAAGGGTGATCAAACGAATGTTCTTACATAAGGGTGATCCAACGAATGTTCTTACATAATGGTGATCAAACGAATGTTCTTACATAAGGGTGATCAAACGAATGTTCTTACATAAGTGTATCATACGTATCCAGACCTCCAGAATATTTCAAGAGAATTCATATTTACGCCAAAAAACACAAAAGCACTTCAACCCCGAAACCGCTTGATACCGTGTCGCCGACACATTTGGAAATCTTTACATCAAAATAACTCAATCAAATGATGTATTATATGTGATTAATCAAGATAATTACATAGCAATATAATAACAGAACCTGAAACACATCTGAGAATAATCATCCACCACCTCCCTCGGACACACCAACCCACGAAGTGACCACCGCTAGGAAAGCTACTCAGTATTTACGTAGGACCCCCTCCACTACTCCCCGGATGGAATTCCATGATGGCCGCCGTTTCCAACCAACCACAGCCCAGCATATCACCTTGACTCCCTTATCAAAAACTGATAACAGATTCAGATGTGATTAATTGTGATATCATCAGACTGGATTTACGGGAAAAGGATGCAAGATATAACTACGAAATAAATACCAACCTCAAGAAATGATTATATACTAATACAATAACATGAATAATTATATCTAACTATATTTGTTACTCTTTGGGAAATGTTCAAACCAAAGATATTTAACCTCAAACCCAATATGAAAATTTGTATAATTATTTATAAAATAAATAAACGGGACTGCGGGAGATGGTTTTGGTAGACTGAACTGACTTGGTGGAAGGTATCATATTAAAATATAACTTTCCTCTCAACAAGATAATTGCAGAGAGGAAAAATACCTAACCACTTTACTCCTCACGAAAGAGGATAGAACGCCTCCGAGAGGGTTCGATTTGAAAACGTTCTATAAATAGAGAACCGAATTCCATACAAGGTCAGTTCAACAACTACCTCTGAAAGAGAATCCTCTCTCCTGAAGAAACCATCTCCAAGTCTCCAAAAGTCTCAAGAAATATTTTCAAGTGTTTTATTCAGTAGTAAATTCAGTTTTTGCCAGTATTAAATTGCTTTCGTCAGTTCAGATCTGGAATAAATTCCTCTCTGATCGTGGCATTAAACTCCACCACAAAGGCTCTACAAACATCTACCAAGACTGAAAACGCCTAAAAAGTGTACCCAGCTACCTTCGTATCTACAGTAATTGTACGGACAGTATATTGTTTCGTACATTTGGTCCTTCGAGCCGGATCTACACACGTCTTCAGTCTCATCCAAAGTAGAGATGCCGTCACTCCGCAGCGGCCGCAAAGCCTCAACATCATCTGAGACCAGCCGAAACCGAAACCAGCCTATCAACACTGGTCAAGAAGAACCTGCTACTGAGAACCCCCAAGAGCCCGATACACCTTCTGAATCAACTGAAGACTCCCTCCAAATGCTACGCCGAGAAATGCGCATTCGGGAGGAACAACATTCTAAACAAATCGCAGAACTACAATCGGCCCTGAACGCAGCAACACGTCAAACTACTACCCAACCGATGCACAACTTAACCGCACCTGAAGCAACTTCAAATGTACCCCCGAGCCCTGCAGCTAACATCACCATATCAGGACAAGGATACCCAACTCACCACACAATGGAGTATCAGCCACAGCCATTCCTGACGAACCTGGACTCTCCGCTCTTCCCACCACCTCCTACAAATGATGAGAGGGCACGACATACTCAAGAATGGTTACGACAAGGCGCCGACCCACTGACTCAAATAGCGTCAATAATGGCAGACGCCATCCGCTCCACCAGATCCCAGGACACCCCTCGAACACTGGAAGATGACTCAAGGATGGCAGCACTCATCGCCAGACAGTCTTCGGCAAAGGATTTGCCCATATTTTCCGGGGACCCGCTCGAGTGGCCTACCTGGAAGGCGCAATACAGGGTGTCCGGAAACTCGTAGTACAAGCGGGAAACTGGTGAATCTACATCACATTTGGAGTCGATTTTGTAGTATAATTTTTTTTTATTTGAGCTTTCGTTATCGAGTAAATCGAGTTTGAAGTTGATTTTTTTTTTTTTTTTTTTTTTTTTTTTTTAATCAAATTCTTATAAATTATTACTGAAGATCAAAGTACCCAACTAATTAAAACTATTTGAAAGTAAAACAAATGAAGAAACTCGGATTTGAAGCATTATTTTGAAATCACCCTTCATTTAACCCGGTGTAATCATAAAATATTTCTGCTCTGCAGGGTTAAAACATCTGTTATTCAACCCTAAACACCAGAAAAAACTTTAACCCTAAAATATTCGAAAAATATTTGTTTTTGGTTTTTTTTTTTTTTTTGTTGAAAATGCTCAAAAAAAAAAACTTTATGTTTTTTTGGGTTCCCCATGTGGTGTAGATTCTCCAGTTCCCCGCTTGTACTACGAGTTTCCGGACACCGTGTATATGCAGTCTACTACCACCTGCCAAATGACCGCCAGCGAGAACCTCATCCGACTGCAACGCGCCCTCAAAGGCAAGGCTCGAGAGACCGTATCGCCCCTGCTGATGGATCCCTTTCAACTACCCGAAATCCTCTGCGTACTTGAGCAACGGTACGGCAATTCTGGAGCAATAGCCAAATTTATGCTCGAAAAAGTGAAAAAGCTGCCCTACCTTACACCTGACGTATCTCTGGAAGACCTGGCTGACTTCTCCGGGACCGTACAAAATTTGGTGGCCTCCCTCCGGATCCTGAAGACCGAGGGTTACCTCACCAACCCAACATTGCTGAGCGACATTACCGACAAGCTGCCAAACACTCTGCGTCTAGCCTGGCTGATGGAAGTTCGCGGACAGCGCACCCCTGCAACCATCACCCAACTCGCTGCCTTTATGAAGGAAATAACCAACGCAATACCAAACAGCGGGATGGTAGACCGTCCGAGGCCTCGCCCACGCCGAGACCAAGTCCATGCAGGATACCAAGGGCAAAACAACAACGCAGGAAAGACGCCATACACCCTCAAACGTAAGGCGATCACACCACCCAGCTATCCCGGGATGAACCAGAAACACCAAGTAACCACGAGCAGTTGTGTCCAGTGCAGCGGTGACCACCACATCAGAGAGTGCCGAGAGTTTGCAGCCAAAACCGTTCCCCTACGGTGGGAGACAGTTCGTGCAGCCAACTTGTGCAGGAAATGTTTGGAAAAACATCATTCTCGATTCTGCGAGGAAACAAAAGGGTGCAGCATAGAGGGTTGCTATTACCCACATCACACCCTGTTACACGGAGGCCCACAATCACCTCAAAATACCGTGAACCTGTGACGCCAGAACACAAACCAGACCGTCCTTCTGAAGATCATACCAGTCATACTCAGTGCACCAAGTCAAGACACATGTTCAACATTTGCGCTTCTCGACGAAGGATCGACCGTGACACTAGTCGACACCGATACAGCAGCACAAATCAGAGCATACGGCCCAGTTCACGGTCTACGAATCCACGGTGCTAAAGGGATGTGCACCTCTGACAAGCTATCCCAACGAGTGCGACTGACGATAAGAGGGGCTGGCCAAGGCGACACATATCAAATCACCGCCAACACGATAAGCAACCTCAACCTCCCTCAACAACAAATCAACGGAAGGCCCGTCATCCCGAAGATATTAATAGGACAAGATAACGCCCACCTGATTGTGTCACGAGAAGTGCAAGAAGACAATGATTCTACACGAATAATATCACGTACCGCACTAGGATGGATCGCCCATGGTGGCTCAAACCCAGGATACGAGCACCCAGCCACCACATTGGCACTTCAACGTGAGACGGCCTCAGACATACGATTGGAAGAACTGCTGAAAACAAATTTTACCGTCGACTCACTTGGCGTAACCGCAGCAACCCGAGTCAACACAAACATACAACGAGCAATGGCGCTCATGACTGCGACAACACGACCCCTGCCTACTGGAAGATGGGAAACTGGTTTAATATGGCGCAACCCAGAAGCCACCTTACCTGACAACCGACAGTGCGCGCTGAGACGACTAATTTCCCTGGAGAAGAAATTATCCAGAGATGAAACCCTGAAAACAGCCTACACCGACAAGATTGATCAGCTGATATCCAAAGGCTATGCGAAAAAACTGTCAGATAGAGAAGCATCCACGCGTACACCCCGACAATGGTATCTGCCACACTTTGCAGTGACCAACCCCAATAAACCAGGGAAGATCAGAGTGGTGTTCGACGCAGCCAGCCGATGCCGCGGGACTTCACTCAATGACCAGTTGCTCACAGGACCCGACCTGCTGTCATCTCTCCTGGGAAACATCATGCGCTTCCGGGAAGGAAACGTCGCCATTGCTGCTGACATCAGAGAGATGTTTCTACAAATAAAAATAAAACCAGAAGACCAACAGTCACAGCGATTCTTGTGGCGAACATCAACCAAGGACGAACCCGAAACTTATCAAATGACTTCAATGATGTTTGGCGCCACCTGTTCCCCAAGCAGCGCCCAGTTTGTCTTGAACAAGGTCGCTGAAAGATACCAGCACGAATACCCATCCGCCGCAGCAGCTGTTCGCACCAAGTTCTACATGGACGACTACTTGGATGCAGTAGACACTCACCAGGAAGCTGCCCAACTCACCCAAGATGTGAGTGCCCTCCTCGCGAAAGGAGGGTTCCATTTGACCAACTGGGCATCCAACAAACCAGCAGCTATCGCCAACTTTCCTGACGAAGATCGCACCAATACCACCATAGCCATCAGCAACGGGAGTCCAGAAACAGAACGAGTACTCGGACTAATCTGGGACCCATCCACTGATCACTTCCTATACTCATTTCACGAGATGACTCCATCCGAAGCTACTACATTACCAACAAAACGACAATTGCTGTCAACAGTTATGAAGATTTTCGACCCCGTGGGCTTCATCGGCTGCCTGACCATCAGAACAAAAGTACTTCTGCAAGAAGTATGGCGATCAAACGTCGGCTGGGACGAGTCTATCACACCCGAACACGCGCAGAAATGGACAAGCTGGTTGAACTTACTGCACACAAACAGCATATCAATCCCGAGACGTTGCCTCTACAACAAACAAAGCAACGTAACCCTACATCTCTTCTGTGACGCATCAGAACAAGCCTGCTGCGCCGTAGCCTACTTCACCGAAGACATAGAAGGGAAGATACAGACGACATTCCTTGCAAGTAAATGCAAAGTCGCACCACTGAAACCTCTCTCCATTCCCCGCCTCGAATTGCAAGCTGGCCTCATTGCAGCAAGACTCGCCCAAACCATCCAGAAAGAGAGCACAGCCAATATCCGCCGCACATGTTTTTGGACAGACTCCACAACAGTACTATGCTGGTTACGCACTGACCCACGAGCCTACTCAACATTTGTGGCCAACCGACTAGGAGAGATTGACGAGCTGACCAGAATACCCGACTGGAGATGGGTACCTACGAAGCTCAATCCCGCTGACATCGGCACACGGGACCTCGAAGTACCCGACCTGACACCAGAAGGAAGATGGTTCACCGGTCCAACCTTCCTCACCCACTCAGAAGACAAATGGCCCAAAGAACGCGCACCCGCCCATAAACCTGATGACCTAACTCTGGAAGTCAAACCTGTCTACGTCGGACTTATCACCGAACGAGGCGAAGCTCTACCAGCAGTTGAACGGTTCTCATCGTGGCACCGACTGATCCGCTCGACTGCCTGGGTTCTCCGTTTTATCAGACGATGCCGGATGGGCCCCAACAGAACCCCGGAGGGACCACTAATAGCTGAGGAAATAAAAGCAGCAGAACACAGATGGATCAGGAGGTCACAAGAAGACACGTTCAGTTCGGACCTACACACCATTCAAGAAAAGAAAGAGTTACCCGCCAGCAGCCGCCTCAACGCCCTGAACCCTTTCTTCGGACCTGACGGTATCCTCCGAATGGGCACACGTCTGCAGACCTTAGAGAAGGCTAAGAGAGTAGCCCGGACTCCTATCATCCTGGATGGCGACAACGCATACACCCGTCTCCTGATCAATCACTACCATAAGAAGGCAGACCACCCCAGCACGGAAAAAACAGTAGCAGAAATACGCAGCCATTTTTTTGTGCTCAGACTACGTACGACAAGCCGAAAGATTGCGCACGCCTGCCCCATGTGTTACATACAACGCAGTAAACCCAAACCACCCCAGATGGGCGTACTACCACCACCACGTCTGATACATCACATCCGCCCATTCACACATTGCGGGCTGGATTATTTCGGTCCTATGACCATAACAGTCGGCAGACACAGAGAAAAACGTTACGGAGCCATCTTCACCTGCCTCTCAACACGCGCCATCCACCTGGAATTAACCACTTCACTGTCAGCTGACTCCGCAATCATGGCCCTGCAAAGAATGACCGCACGGAGAGGACAACCAACTGCCATATACTCTGACAACGGCACAAACTTTCATGGAGCCGACGCTGAAATGAGAGACGCCCTGATGTCACTGAGCCAGGATACCAAGATGATCGACGCAGTAGCCACCCAAGGCATAGAGTGGCACTTCATACCACCAATGAGTCCCCACATGGGGGGAGCGTGGGAGAGATTAGTGAGGTCAGTTAAAAAGGCCTTAAACGCAACGCTTAAGGAAAGGACGCCTAAAGAAGAAACTCTACACACAGCCCTTGCGGAGGCCGAATTCATTGTGAACAACCGCCCACTAACCCATATATCGGTCGACCCACGAGACGAAGAACCCCTGACCCCCAACCACTTCTTACTGGGGTCAGCCGGGAAACGCCACATAATCAATATATATCATAAAAGATAACAATGTGCGTGCCGCTAAAACTCAGAACCGAGCCCCAGTACGATCAAGGGAGTTATATGGTGTGGTAGCCCTCTGTCCCCCATCCATGAAGAAGGTTCGCGTTTTATACATAAGGGTGATCAAACGAATGTTCTTACATAAGGGTGATCAAACGAATGTTCTTACATAATGGTGATCAAACGAATGTTCTTACATAAGGATGATCAAACGAATGTTCTTACATAATAGGATGATCAAACGAATGTTCTTGCATAATGGTGATCAAACGAATGTTCTTACATAAGGGTGATCAAACGAATGTTCTTACATAAGGGTGATCCAACGAATGTTCTTACATAATGGTGATCAAACGAATGTTCTTACATAAGGGTGATCAAACGAATGTTCTTACATAAGTGTATCATACGTATCCAGACCTCCAGAATATTTCAAGAGAATTCATATTTACGCCAAAAAACACAAAAGCACTTCAACCCCGAAACCGCTTGATACCGTGTCGCCGACACATTTGGAAATCTTTACATCAAAATAACTCAATCAAATGATGTATTATATGTGATTAATCAAGATAATTACATAGCAATATAATAACAGAACCTGAAACACATCTGAGAATAATCATCCACCACCTCCCTCGGACACACCAACCCACGAAGTGACCACCGCTAGGAAAGCTACTCAGTATTTACGTAGGACCCCCTCCACTACTCCCCGGATGGAATTCCATGATGGCCGCCGTTTCCAACCAACCACAGCCCAGCATATCACCTTGACTCCCTTATCAAAAACTGATAACAGATTCAGATGTGATTAATTGTGATATCATCAGACTGGATTTACGGGAAAAGGATGCAAGATATAACTACGAAATAAATACCAACCTCAAGAAATGATTATATACTAATACAATAACATGAATAATTATATCTAACTATATTTGTTACTCTTTGGGAAATGTTCAAACCAAAGATATTTAACCTCAAACCCAATATGAAAATTTGTATAATTATTTATAAAATAAATAAACGGGACTGCGGGAGATGGTTTTGGTAGACTGAACTGACTTGGTGGAAGGTATCATATTAAAATATAACTTTCCTCTCAACAAGATAATTGCAGAGAGGAAAAATACCTAACCACTTTACTCCTCACGAAAGAGGATAGAACGCCTCCGAGAGGGTTCGATTTGAAAACGTTCTATAAATAGAGAACCGAATTCCATACAAGGTCAGTTCAACAACTACCTCTGAAAGAGAATCCTCTCTCCTGAAGAAACCATCTCCAAGTCTCCAAAAGTCTCAAGAAATATTTTCAAGTGTTTTATTCAGTAGTAAATTCAGTTTTTGCCAGTATTAAATTGCTTTCGTCAGTTCAGATCTGGAATAAATTCCTCTCTGATCGTGGCATTAAACTCCACCACAAAGGCTCTACAAACATCTACCAAGACTGAAAACGCCTAAAAAGTGTACCCAGCTACCTTCGTATCTACAGTAATTGTACGGACAGTATATTGTTTCGTACATTTGGTCCTTCGAGCCGGATCTACACACGTCTTCAGTCTCATCCAAAGTAGAGATGCCGTCACTCCGCAGCGGCCGCAAAGCCTCAACATCATCTGAGACCAGCCGAAACCGAAACCAGCCTATCAACACTGGTCAAGAAGAACCTGCTACTGAGAACCCCCAAGAGCCCGATACACCTTCTGAATCAACTGAAGACTCCCTCCAAATGCTACGCCGAGAAATGCGCATTCGGGAGGAACAACATTCTAAACAAATCGCAGAACTACAATCGGCCCTGAACGCAGCAACACGTCAAACTACTACCCAACCGATGCACAACTTAACCGCACCTGAAGCAACTTCAAATGTACCCCCGAGCCCTGCAGCTAACATCACCATATCAGGACAAGGATACCCAACTCACCACACAATGGAGTATCAGCCACAGCCATTCCTGACGAACCTGGACTCTCCGCTCTTCCCACCACCTCCTACAAATGATGAGAGGGCACGACATACTCAAGAATGGTTACGACAAGGCGCCGACCCACTGACTCAAATAGCGTCAATAATGGCAGACGCCATCCGCTCCACCAGATCCCAGGACACCCCTCGAACACTGGAAGATGACTCAAGGATGGCAGCACTCATCGCCAGACAGTCTTCGGCAAAGGATTTGCCCATATTTTCCGGGGACCCGCTCGAGTGGCCTACCTGGAAGGCGCAATACAGGGTGTCCGGAAACTCGTAGTACAAGCGGGAAACTGGTGAATCTACATCACATTTGGAGTCGATTTTGTAGTATAATTTTTTTTTATTTGAGCTTTCGTTATCGAGTAAATCGAGTTTGAAGTTGATTTTTTTTTTTTTTTTTTTTTTTTTTTTTTAATCAAATTCTTATAAATTATTACTGAAGATCAAAGTACCCAACTAATTAAAACTATTTGAAAGTAAAACAAATGAAGAAACTCGGATTTGAAGCATTATTTTGAAATCACCCTTCATTTAACCCGGTGTAATCATAAAATATTTCTGCTCTGCAGGGTTAAAACATCTGTTATTCAACCCTAAACACCAGAAAAAACTTTAACCCTAAAATATTCGAAAAATATTTGTTTTTGGTTTTTTTTTTTTTTTTGTTGAAAATGCTCAAAAAAAAAAACTTTATGTTTTTTTGGGTTCCCCATGTGGTGTAGATTCTCCAGTTCCCCGCTTGTACTACGAGTTTCCGGACACCGTGTATATGCAGTCTACTACCACCTGCCAAATGACCGCCAGCGAGAACCTCATCCGACTGCAACGCGCCCTCAAAGGCAAGGCTCGAGAGACCGTATCGCCCCTGCTGATGGATCCCTTTCAACTACCCGAAATCCTCTGCGTACTTGAGCAACGGTACGGCAATTCTGGAGCAATAGCCAAATTTATGCTCGAAAAAGTGAAAAAGCTGCCCTACCTTACACCTGACGTATCTCTGGAAGACCTGGCTGACTTCTCCGGGACCGTACAAAATTTGGTGGCCTCCCTCCGGATCCTGAAGACCGAGGGTTACCTCACCAACCCAACATTGCTGAGCGACATTACCGACAAGCTGCCAAACACTCTGCGTCTAGCCTGGCTGATGGAAGTTCGCGGACAGCGCACCCCTGCAACCATCACCCAACTCGCTGCCTTTATGAAGGAAATAACCAACGCAATACCAAACAGCGGGATGGTAGACCGTCCGAGGCCTCGCCCACGCCGAGACCAAGTCCATGCAGGATACCAAGGGCAAAACAACAACGCAGGAAAGACGCCATACACCCTCAAACGTAAGGCGATCACACCACCCAGCTATCCCGGGATGAACCAGAAACACCAAGTAACCACGAGCAGTTGTGTCCAGTGCAGCGGTGACCACCACATCAGAGAGTGCCGAGAGTTTGCAGCCAAAACCGTTCCCCTACGGTGGGAGACAGTTCGTGCAGCCAACTTGTGCAGGAAATGTTTGGAAAAACATCATTCTCGATTCTGCGAGGAAACAAAAGGGTGCAGCATAGAGGGTTGCTATTACCCACATCACACCCTGTTACACGGAGGCCCACAATCACCTCAAAATACCGTGAACCTGTGACGCCAGAACACAAACCAGACCGTCCTTCTGAAGATCATACCAGTCATACTCAGTGCACCAAGTCAAGACACATGTTCAACATTTGCGCTTCTCGACGAAGGATCGACCGTGACACTAGTCGACACCGATACAGCAGCACAAATCAGAGCATACGGCCCAGTTCACGGTCTACGAATCCACGGTGCTAAAGGGATGTGCACCTCTGACAAGCTATCCCAACGAGTGCGACTGACGATAAGAGGGGCTGGCCAAGGCGACACATATCAAATCACCGCCAACACGATAAGCAACCTCAACCTCCCTCAACAACAAATCAACGGAAGGCCCGTCATCCCGAAGATATTAATAGGACAAGATAACGCCCACCTGATTGTGTCACGAGAAGTGCAAGAAGACAATGATTCTACACGAATAATATCACGTACCGCACTAGGATGGATCGCCCATGGTGGCTCAAACCCAGGATACGAGCACCCAGCCACCACATTGGCACTTCAACGTGAGACGGCCTCAGACATACGATTGGAAGAACTGCTGAAAACAAATTTTACCGTCGACTCACTTGGCGTAACCGCAGCAACCCGAGTCAACACAAACATACAACGAGCAATGGCGCTCATGACTGCGACAACACGACCCCTGCCTACTGGAAGATGGGAAACTGGTTTAATATGGCGCAACCCAGAAGCCACCTTACCTGACAACCGACAGTGCGCGCTGAGACGACTAATTTCCCTGGAGAAGAAATTATCCAGAGATGAAACCCTGAAAACAGCCTACACCGACAAGATTGATCAGCTGATATCCAAAGGCTATGCGAAAAAACTGTCAGATAGAGAAGCATCCACGCGTACACCCCGACAATGGTATCTGCCACACTTTGCAGTGACCAACCCCAATAAACCAGGGAAGATCAGAGTGGTGTTCGACGCAGCCAGCCGATGCCGCGGGACTTCACTCAATGACCAGTTGCTCACAGGACCCGACCTGCTGTCATCTCTCCTGGGAAACATCATGCGCTTCCGGGAAGGAAACGTCGCCATTGCTGCTGACATCAGAGAGATGTTTCTACAAATAAAAATAAAACCAGAAGACCAACAGTCACAGCGATTCTTGTGGCGAACATCAACCAAGGACGAACCCGAAACTTATCAAATGACTTCAATGATGTTTGGCGCCACCTGTTCCCCAAGCAGCGCCCAGTTTGTCTTGAACAAGGTCGCTGAAAGATACCAGCACGAATACCCATCCGCCGCAGCAGCTGTTCGCACCAAGTTCTACATGGACGACTACTTGGATGCAGTAGACACTCACCAGGAAGCTGCCCAACTCACCCAAGATGTGAGTGCCCTCCTCGCGAAAGGAGGGTTCCATTTGACCAACTGGGCATCCAACAAACCAGCAGCTATCGCCAACTTTCCTGACGAAGATCGCACCAATACCACCATAGCCATCAGCAACGGGAGTCCAGAAACAGAACGAGTACTCGGACTAATCTGGGACCCATCCACTGATCACTTCCTATACTCATTTCACGAGATGACTCCATCCGAAGCTACTACATTACCAACAAAACGACAATTGCTGTCAACAGTTATGAAGATTTTCGACCCCGTGGGCTTCATCGGCTGCCTGACCATCAGAACAAAAGTACTTCTGCAAGAAGTATGGCGATCAAACGTCGGCTGGGACGAGTCTATCACACCCGAACACGCGCAGAAATGGACAAGCTGGTTGAACTTACTGCACACAAACAGCATATCAATCCCGAGACGTTGCCTCTACAACAAACAAAGCAACGTAACCCTACATCTCTTCTGTGACGCATCAGAACAAGCCTGCTGCGCCGTAGCCTACTTCACCGAAGACATAGAAGGGAAGATACAGACGACATTCCTTGCAAGTAAATGCAAAGTCGCACCACTGAAACCTCTCTCCATTCCCCGCCTCGAATTGCAAGCTGGCCTCATTGCAGCAAGACTCGCCCAAACCATCCAGAAAGAGAGCACAGCCAATATCCGCCGCACATGTTTTTGGACAGACTCCACAACAGTACTATGCTGGTTACGCACTGACCCACGAGCCTACTCAACATTTGTGGCCAACCGACTAGGAGAGATTGACGAGCTGACCAGAATACCCGACTGGAGATGGGTACCTACGAAGCTCAATCCCGCTGACATCGGCACACGGGACCTCGAAGTACCCGACCTGACACCAGAAGGAAGATGGTTCACCGGTCCAACCTTCCTCACCCACTCAGAAGACAAATGGCCCAAAGAACGCGCACCCGCCCATAAACCTGATGACCTAACTCTGGAAGTCAAACCTGTCTACGTCGGACTTATCACCGAACGAGGCGAAGCTCTACCAGCAGTTGAACGGTTCTCATCGTGGCACCGACTGATCCGCTCGACTGCCTGGGTTCTCCGTTTTATCAGACGATGCCGGATGGGCCCCAACAGAACCCCGGAGGGACCACTAATAGCTGAGGAAATAAAAGCAGCAGAACACAGATGGATCAGGAGGTCACAAGAAGACACGTTCAGTTCGGACCTACACACCATTCAAGAAAAGAAAGAGTTACCCGCCAGCAGCCGCCTCAACGCCCTGAACCCTTTCTTCGGACCTGACGGTATCCTCCGAATGGGCACACGTCTGCAGACCTTAGAGAAGGCTAAGAGAGTAGCCCGGACTCCTATCATCCTGGATGGCGACAACGCATACACCCGTCTCCTGATCAATCACTACCATAAGAAGGCAGACCACCCCAGCACGGAAAAAACAGTAGCAGAAATACGCAGCCATTTTTTTGTGCTCAGACTACGTACGACAAGCCGAAAGATTGCGCACGCCTGCCCCATGTGTTACATACAACGCAGTAAACCCAAACCACCCCAGATGGGCGTACTACCACCACCACGTCTGATACATCACATCCGCCCATTCACACATTGCGGGCTGGATTATTTCGGTCCTATGACCATAACAGTCGGCAGACACAGAGAAAAACGTTACGGAGCCATCTTCACCTGCCTCTCAACACGCGCCATCCACCTGGAATTAACCACTTCACTGTCAGCTGACTCCGCAATCATGGCCCTGCAAAGAATGACCGCACGGAGAGGACAACCAACTGCCATATACTCTGACAACGGCACAAACTTTCATGGAGCCGACGCTGAAATGAGAGACGCCCTGATGTCACTGAGCCAGGATACCAAGATGATCGACGCAGTAGCCACCCAAGGCATAGAGTGGCACTTCATACCACCAATGAGTCCCCACATGGGGGGAGCGTGGGAGAGATTAGTGAGGTCAGTTAAAAAGGCCTTAAACGCAACGCTTAAGGAAAGGACGCCTAAAGAAGAAACTCTACACACAGCCCTTGCGGAGGCCGAATTCATTGTGAACAACCGCCCACTAACCCATATATCGGTCGACCCACGAGACGAAGAACCCCTGACCCCCAACCACTTCTTACTGGGGTCAGCCGGGAAACGCCACATAATCAATATATATCATAAAAGATAACAATGTGCGTGCCGCTAAAACTCAGAACCGAGCCCCAGTACGATCAAGGGAGTTATATGGTGTGGTAGCCCTCTGTCCCCCATCCATGAAGAAGGTTCGCGTTTTATACATAAGGGTGATCAAACGAATGTTCTTACATAAGGGTGATCAAACGAATGTTCTTACATAATGGTGATCAAACGAATGTTCTTACATAAGGATGATCAAACGAATGTTCTTACATAATAGGATGATCAAACGAATGTTCTTGCATAATGGTGATCAAACGAATGTTCTTACATAAGGGTGATCAAACGAATGTTCTTACATAAGGGTGATCCAACGAATGTTCTTACATAATGGTGATCAAACGAATGTTCTTACATAAGGGTGATCAAACGAATGTTCTTACATAAGTGTATCATACGTATCCAGACCTCCAGAATATTTCAAGAGAATTCATATTTACGCCAAAAAACACAAAAGCACTTCAACCCCGAAACCGCTTGATACCGTGTCGCCGACACATTTGGAAATCTTTACATCAAAATAACTCAATCAAATGATGTATTATATGTGATTAATCAAGATAATTACATAGCAATATAATAACAGAACCTGAAACACATCTGAGAATAATCATCCACCACCTCCCTCGGACACACCAACCCACGAAGTGACCACCGCTAGGAAAGCTACTCAGTATTTACGTAGGACCCCCTCCACTACTCCCCGGATGGAATTCCATGATGGCCGCCGTTTCCAACCAACCACAGCCCAGCATATCACCTTGACTCCCTTATCAAAAACTGATAACAGATTCAGATGTGATTAATTGTGATATCATCAGACTGGATTTACGGGAAAAGGATGCAAGATATAACTACGAAATAAATACCAACCTCAAGAAATGATTATATACTAATACAATAACATGAATAATTATATCTAACTATATTTGTTACTCTTTGGGAAATGTTCAAACCAAAGATATTTAACCTCAAACCCAATATGAAAATTTGTATAATTATTTATAAAATAAATAAACGGGACTGCGGGAGATGGTTTTGGTAGACTGAACTGACTTGGTGGAAGGTATCATATTAAAATATAACTTTCCTCTCAACAAGATAATTGCAGAGAGGAAAAATACCTAACCACTTTACTCCTCACGAAAGAGGATAGAACGCCTCCGAGAGGGTTCGATTTGAAAACGTTCTATAAATAGAGAACCGAATTCCATACAAGGTCAGTTCAACAACTACCTCTGAAAGAGAATCCTCTCTCCTGAAGAAACCATCTCCAAGTCTCCAAAAGTCTCAAGAAATATTTTCAAGTGTTTTATTCAGTAGTAAATTCAGTTTTTGCCAGTATTAAATTGCTTTCGTCAGTTCAGATCTGGAATAAATTCCTCTCTGATCGTGGCATTAAACTCCACCACAAAGGCTCTACAAACATCTACCAAGACTGAAAACGCCTAAAAAGTGTACCCAGCTACCTTCGTATCTACAGTAATTGTACGGACAGTATATTGTTTCGTACAATAAGGGTGATCAAACGAATGTTCTTAGATAAGGGTGATCAAACGAATGTTCTTACATAAGGGTGATCAAACGAATGTTCTTACATAATGGTGATCAAACGAATGTTCTTACATAATGATGATCAAACGAATGTTCTTACATAAGGGTGATCAAACGAATGTTCTTACATAAGGGTGATCAAACGAATGTTCTTACATAAGGGTGATCAAACGAATGTTCTTACATAATGGTGATCAAACGAATGTTCTAAGATAAGGGTGATCAAACGAATGTTCTTACATAAGGGTGATCAAACGAATGTTCTTACATAATGGTGATCAAACGAATGTTCTTACATAATGGTGATCAAACGAATGTTCTTACATAAGGGTGATCAAACGAATTTGAAAAAAACTGCCACATAAAAACTCACTATAGTCATGACTTCGTACCTTTTATCACTCTTACACTTGCCACTACGTTTGACATTGTATACCCCATTCCATTTGATTGAAATGAAAATTTCATAAAGATGGTGAATTTCTGCATTTGATATTTAAGCAAAGAATGGTCAAACTTTTGGATCACTTTGAAACACACCCACATCGCAGTTCTTCTTTATTTTATGAAATAAAGTATGTAATTTAAAACTATTATGAAAGTTATTTGATGCATACCTCCCATACTCTCCCTGGCTTCTGGCTGATAGGTGAACATCACAAAGTTGCCTTCTGATTCTGACACCAGGAAACCCAAGTTGGTATTGTCCACTAGGAACTCCATGTCGAAAATCTGTTAATAAACACAAAATAATGTACCTTGTTCATTTACAATTTCTTTCTACTAATAACAACAACTAAATAATTACAAACAACTTTGTGACTTACAAAAACAACATGTGGTAAAAGTGAATACATAAATTTAAAATTAATCAATTGAAATAGATTCAAATGAAATGAATAAATGAGAAAATGAACCAATTGAAAATGAAAAATAACCAAATGAAAATGAACCAATTCAAATGAAAAATAATCAATTTAAAATGAATCCATTAAAAATAAATCAATTGAAAATGAATCAATTGAAAAGGTAGCAATTAAAAAGGTATCAATTGAAAATGAATCAATTAAATATGATTCAATTGACAAATGAATCAATTGAAAATTTAGAACAGTACTGAAGATATAAACCCTCGTATAAGTTGATATTTTCAGCAGTCCGAAAGTGTGTGACATCACGGTATATGCGAAGCAGTATTGTAGCACCTTTGGAATTATGAATTATGAGGTCACGAGACACCATTACACACATTACCAATGATCACTTTGAAAGCTCAAAACTTCGTCGTTTTGGAGAAATTGAAAACTAACTTTACGTTTACGTTATTCTCTTTAAATATAATACAATTTCATAAGGGCAAGATCATCACAATCAGTAATTATTATCTTCAAACCTGAACAGTCCTCATGTCTCTGGCAGCCAGCGACAGTGTGCGGTGGTTCTCCTGGAATCTCATGAGGGCCACGGACCTGTACACGTCCGCAGCCAGCAGCATGCTCTTCACCGCCAGGATTCTGTGCACATACACCTGTGTGTCTATAAAGGCCACGCCTACAAGGTCATTGTCTTTCAGCTGCCAGATGTAGATCTAAAGTATAATAGTTAGAAAATAGGTTAGTTATAAGAATTCAATTCAACAACGCTTATAGACAATTGTTTCAGTTACCGAGGTCGCGCAGTACCAGCGAAATGTTTACATCAGGTAGAGTAAATTGTTTTTATGCTACAATGAGGCGTAAAGCGGCCATTAAATTCCGAAAATACTCTTATAAAAGTTGCAATAGGTTGTTCAAACACCCCAATACAAAAAAAAATGGCCGTGACAATATGCACACCCAAGATCATTAGATTCACAAATCATAAAGTAGAACTGTACCTTTTGACCAACAGCCGACACCAAGAATCCTGCAACTTGTGCCAGGGCGGACACCGGCCCTTTCTGTTCCTTGGCGTAGATTTCCTTGAAGCGATTCTTTGTCAGAGGCTGTCCAGGTTCCGGGACGACTTCTATCACGTCATAGATCAGAATCTGCAACACGGACATAAATGAATAATCGTAGCAGATAAATATATTATTATATCAATTCAAATACATACATATTGAGTAGTTACATCACTGAACAAAAATTCAATGGAAATGTGATCTATACTGATTTGAAAAAAAATTGATGTCACTAATTCACTTTCAATCCTAGAAAGAATTCAAGTTCAAGTATGTACTATGTATATGTTTTATCGAAAATATTTACCCTTCCTCTAGAAGTGATATCTTCACTGTAGTTGTAATTTGTTCCCAAGACAATATATCCTCTAAGACCAGTTCTGCAAGAAAGAAAAGACACAAAATAAAACTAAATGTATAAAATACTATGGTAATTGTTGGGAAGTGAGTTAGCTAAGAGCTTCACAGATGCACTCATAGAGGGCAGTGCAAAGAGCTTGCTTGGAAGTTCGCAAGATGGCAGCTAGTAGTCAGTAGTCGCTAGGGTCAGTTAGGCTGCTTCCAGACAAACTGTTTGCAGATCTCATTTAGCCAGCTCCTAGTTAGGTCGACCATCGAAGTCACTCTTGTAATACTAATTGAATAAATCCCTGATTTAATATAAAGATCTTATTCTCTAAAATCTCCTTCCATGACGAGTTGGAGAACTGTTTGTGGGAACACACCAGTAATAGTAAAAATGTCCTTTGGGAGTCTGGTATGGGTAACACCGCCCTGGGAACTATTCGTTGGATATCCAACTACTCTGCCAGGTGGCAAGCTACATTTAGTAACTGTGGTGGTGACTGGGTTAATGGGGTGAGGTTTGTCTGGTCTGGGAGACCCTTCAATCTCTTCAGCCGGACTCTCTCGACCCATCGCCTCACACCACAGTGGGAGGAATGGGTTTATACGTCAATCCTTGCCACACTGACTCCCAAATTCATACCCACCCATCATACCTGTTCCCTTCCCTCTTTCCTTTCTCTCTTTCCTTTCCTTAAACAACGCACCTCAAAAGATAACATGAGCTCTGAGGGAAATTATTTTCCTATGGGCTTTCTATGTGGAGTTAATGTAAAAAAATATATAATAATAATTAGTAGTAACCTTGTACCCTCGTGAGCGAGGTTTACGTTCTTCAAGCAGGTGACGTGTTCCCACTCCTCCAATTCTATCTTGGTGTTGGGGATGATCTCCCATGAAACCGGGGAAAACAGCATCACGGAGAATCTGTCCTGGAGTGGGAAGGGGAATCTGGAAGTAAATAAGAAAAAAAAATTACCAAGAGTTGTATAGGGCTTGCAGATTCTTCAATAGTAACCTAACCGATTACCTAACTAAAATACGATTGAATTAAGTAATTAAAATATTTTATAAACCTACTTGATTCTGTGCAAAGGAGGCTGTTCATCAGATTGAAAATTCGTTGTTAACAGACCATTGCTATCTCTAATGCACAGATGCAAAGTAGGCACGTTGAGTCTGTTTTACGGGTATTTCAATGGAGCCTGCTATTAGGAACTAGCAGCATTAATCCCCTGTGAACTGGTCATGTATGTGAAACTCAACGGACACAAGCAGAATTCCAGTTCAGGGTTAAGGTTGACTTCAAGAGAATGGGTCGTTTTTTTGACTCGTTTTTGTGTAAGTTGGCACGGGTATGGAAGCTACAGGCATCTGTGTTTTATCCTTCATGTTATCCATGCCTCTTCAAAACCCGCCTTAATAATTCCTTCCTACAGCCTCTACCTTAACCCGCCTCATAATGCTGCCCAACAGGGTGATAATATAATTCTCCTGTCTTTACACTGTATAGACAAAAGCGCTCTAGTGAGGTGGCTCATAAAAAATAAAACTGCTCCCAACCTGTCCTGGAGCCTGTGGGACCTTGACATCCCCAATTGGGGTATGATGTGAGACTTAGGGTAGTGGGGAGGGAAAGGAGATAGGGAAGAGGAAGATAGGAAGTACATGGCTATTCAGATTTGGTCACCAAACATTGTGTAGGGTAACTTATAGGGAGTTGACATCTCCCGAAAATGACAAGTAATATTTACCATTCCCTACATTCACGTTCGACTGGTATGATTATACTACTTACTCGCGCGGCAAAGAAATCATTCTGTCTCCAGCGGTTTCAGCCGCCGTTTTAGTCAAAACTCCCCTCTAACGTACACACTCTGCTTTTGTTCGTAAATTACTGTATCGTGAGTTTGTAAAAATAAAACTAAATTTAAAATATTCGAATTCTGATTTTACACACCGAGAGTAATCACGCAACCTTGGATTCTGCGGATTGGAGAACCGTAAAATCATCATCGCTTAAGCCATTTTAAGCAATGTTTCTATTTTGAATGGTGTTCTTTCACCAGGGCGATACTGAAAGTATCTTCCACCCTGGAACGTGCCGTGTTACACGTTACAGACAAATATTATGACCAATCAGATTAACCCACCTGTCTCCTTTATTGGCTTCCGTCGACAGTTCTTTATCCTCCCCATTGAACTTGTAGTAACTCTGAGATGGCGCGGAGATGGAGGTGACAATACAGTACGTCCGGGACTCCAGGTGATACGTGACAAAGTGAGGGCTGCTACGGAGGGGCACTTTACGCACGGGCCAGGGCGCGTCGTACGACAGATGGGTCGGGAGGATGCAGATTTTTAACTCTGACTAGAAAAGTTAAAACATTATGTTTAAAGTTCTCTATAACACCATCCAACTTCTGATTTATCTAATTACATCGACAACGAATCTGGGCTCGATCGGATGTCGGGAAGTGGGTTAAATTCCACTTTCAAAATTTGCATTTATTCATTCACGAAAACAAAAGTGAAATTCGAATATAATAAAAACATTGTTTAAATTCAAACAATTTAGGCAGACTGCATAATCGAATTATTTGTAAAGACTGGCTGGGAACTAGATGACTAGTTGCTCTAGCAAAAAGCAGTAAATCGAGCAATGAGTGAAATGAAATACACAAATGAGTATATACATGGTTACAATCTCTTACTTATTCCTTTCACTAAAACTAATTCTGGCCAAAGAAATTTTAGACACCTTGCAACAAAGCACTTCCACTGACTATTAAAACAGAACAAAAAATATTCCAAATGTAATTTAAACACCAAGCCTTGGATCATCAGCCAATACAGCTCAAACATAAACGATTTTATCAAAACCTTTTATAAGTACAGGGTTTTCCAATAAGAGGTGTTATTTTGATATTCAATCGTAAAAGATCAATGGTTTCGTTGCTTGTGTGCCACGTAGCGCCGTCTTGTTGAAAGAAAACGTTGTCCAGATCAATACCATCCAATTCAGGCCATAAAAAATCATTAATCATCTCTCGATAGCGCAATTCATTCACCGTAACTGTTGATCCAGCCTCATTTTCGAAAAAGTAAGGTCCAATGACTTCGCCGGACCATAAACCGCGCCAAACAGTCACACGTTTATTATATCGGGGATTATTAAAAATAAAAGACTGTTGACTCAGAGCTATGACGTTTATTGACTGCCCGCACACTCGTTATAATCTCCCACGTGACGCATCAGGACTGCCAACATGGCCATACATAACATCCTTTCCTCCTTTATTTTTTTGTTTATTTTCAAACAATTACAATACCAAATAAAACTTAAACATAATCACTATGACTAAATCTGACAGGGGGTTTCACCAATCTGCCAGCCCTAGTTACTACATCAGTTTTCCCACTAGTGCTGGGTAAAGGCTCACTAACATTTTTATTTTCTTGACTTCCCAAGTCATACCATTTATCGGGATTTTCATAATTTGATTTTAACTTTATACAACTGTTTTTTATTTGGTTAACATGGACCTTTTTTACCTCTCCTCCATTTAAAAGAATTAAATACACCCATGAACTTAATTTTAACTTAATAGTTCCCTGAACCCATTTCATAGGACCTTTCAGATGTCTTAAGTATACCAATACCTTATCATTTTCCTCATACTCTTTCAATGCTTTTTGACTTGATTGCTTACTTTTATTAACAATATTTTCTTCTGTCAAAATATGAAGAGGTGTACGTGGCTCATACGAAAATATTTTAGCCATAGGAGACAAACCCGTGACAGAAGTAGGAGTGGAACGATAAGTATACAAACAATCTATTAGACGTTGAGCTGGTGACAAAAATTTAGAGTTTTTTGAAAACATAAATTTAATTAAAATCTTTTTGAATGTTTGAACAGATCGTTCTGCTAATCCATTTGACTCGGGATTATATGGTGGAGAAAATAATAATTTAATAGATTTTTCTTTACAAAAAATAGAAAATTCTTTACATGAAAATGGAGGACCGTTATCACAAACAATAGTTTTCGGAAAGGCAAATCTGGAAAAAACTTCACTTAATTTTGATAATAAATCCGAATATTTAGTATTTTTCATATAAAAACATTCTATCCACTTTGAATATGAATCACAAACTAATAAGTATTTGGAACCTTTTAAGTCAAAAAAATCCAAATGGACTCTTTCCCATGGACTTTCAGCAATAGGCCAATTATGACGCACGTTTTTGTTAGCTTTTTGTACCGACTGACACATTTCACATCTAGAAATAATATCTTCAATATCTTGATTCATACCTAACCACCAAACATAAGAACGAGCAAGAATTTTTGATCTGACTATACCAGGATGACCATAATGTATTAAATTTAAGACTTTAGACTTAAGAGATTCTGGTATTACAATTCTGTCACCAAATAAAAGACATTTTCCCTTGACCGACAGTAAATTTCTGAACTTGAAATATTTTTTAATTTCTGGACTTGACAAGTTTTCAATCCAACCGATTGAAACATACTTAATGACTTTACATAATATTTCATCTTTTTCAGAATGACTTTCAACTTCTGAAAATGGAATTAAGGGTGTTGACATGTATACAAAATTACATTCCTCTTCATTAAATTGTTGTTCACTTGGCAAACGTGACATTACATCAGCTTGAGGAATTTTCAGTCCGTTTTTAAAAACTAATTTATAATTGTACGCGGACAATATTATAGACCATCTTATGAGACGTGATGCAGCTAAAACGGGGACTTTTTTATTTTCGGCAAACAAAGACAACAATGGAGCATGATCAGTATATATGGTAAAATGACGACCAATTAAATATTTATGAAATTTCTTGATTCCAAAAATAACAGCAAGGGCTTCCTTGTGCAATTGGCTATAATTTCTTTGAGCTGAATTTAACGTTGCAGACTCAAAAGCTATAGGAAATTCTTGATTCTTTACGACATGACTTAAGACACATCCGACACCGTATGCACTGGAGTCGACTGTAAGACACAATGGTTTTGACGGATCAAATAAAACTAACATAGTTTTATCTGACAGGAGAGACTTACTATTTATAAATGCTTTTTCGCATTCATCAGACCAACACCATTCTACATTTTTTCTTAATAAATTATGGAGTGGTTCTAGCACAGTAGGACCCATAGGAATAAAATTCCTATAAAAATTCAACATTGACAAATACGATTTTAGTTGAGTAACATTTTCTGGACACCCAGTAGACTTAATTTTCTCAACTTTCGACAAAGACGGACTTTTGCCTTGACCTGACAAAGTAAAACCTAAAAATTCAAAAGAAGACACAAAAAATTCACTTTTTGACACATTAATTTTTATATTAAACTCATTTAACTTTGACAAAACTTTTTCTAAAGTATTACAACACTCCGTTTCATCTTTACCACCTACACAAATATCATCAATGTATGCAGCACAGTTTTTTATGCCTCCCAAGACTGTATCAATGACCATTTGAAATGTGGCAGGAGCCGATGACAACCCAAAAGGTACACGATTGTACACATATAAACCATTACATGTATTAATTGTAAGTAATTCTTTACTAGAATCTGACACAGACAACTGTAAATATGCATTTGTTAAGTCTAATTTACAAAATACTTGACAACCTGAAAAATTATTTAAAATATCCTCTGGACGTGGAATAGGATATTGATCAATTCTCAATTGTGGATTGACTGTAGATTTTAAATCTGCACATAAACGTATTTTTCCATTTTGTTTTGGTACACAGACTATTGGAGAAGACCAACTACTATATTTAACTTTAGAAATGATGCCTTCGCTTTCAAGACGATCTAGCTCTTGGCATACTTCTACACGCAGTGCATAAGGGACCTCATATGCTTTGTGGAAAACAGGAGTTGAATTATTTTTTAAACTTAAATTTACCGAAAACTCTTTAATTGGTAAGTCGTTATTTTTTTTAGAAAAAGAATTTAAATATTTTTGTGACAATTTTTCGACAATGTTTGATTTATTTTTTCCACTGACAGACACGGAATTTACAGTATTATCATTACCAATATTTGACATAAAAGAATTTATAAATGTATTTTCCCAAGACGGATTCAAAACATTTATCCAATTCCTACCAAGAATAGCTTCAGACGATAGATTTTTAATAACTAATACTGGTAAATCCACGACAAAATTAGAATCATCTCTTACACTTACTTTTGCCATAAAAAATCCAAAACAATTTAAATTTTGACTATTTGCTGTAAACAAATTACCATAGAACTGACTTAATTTACAAGTTTTGAAAAATTTTATGTACATTTTGTGACTTATCAAGGTCGATGAACTCCCTGTGTCAATCATGAAGGACATTTTCCTACCGTTTACAAACAAATCAATATTAGCTGTTTCAGACACGGACATATTTAAAACATTTATATTACTCACACATTTTACATGATTAATAACAATTGATTTTGCACTAGAACAAAATTTTGACGTATGACCGTATGTATTGCACTTGTAACATTTCCAATTCCTAGACGGACATAACTCTGGTTGATGACTGATAAAACACCTCTCGCATCTTTTTCTGGGATTTCCACGTGATGGAGATGAAAGACGACTTGATGACATTGAACTCCTTTGACCTTGTTGCGGACTAGTACTCATTTGACGTGACGTTTTCGGCTTTACTTCGAAAACTCCCGATGAAAGATCTTCTTTGTGTAATATTTTAGCAGAACAACTTACTGTCTCCATATTCTTGACAATTTTTTTTGCTTTTTCGAAACTCAGCAATTCATCTTCAGACAGTAATCTTATAGTCATGGCTTCATTTTTCACACCGCACACCAATTTATCCCTCAAGGCTTCATCCAGAAATGCTCCAAAATTACATGATATTGACAGACTTTTTATTTCGGAAATGTAATCATCAATTCCCTCGTTCGACTGTTGCTGACGATTATAAAATTTATATCTTTGGGCGATCGTACATTTTTTTTCTTCATATTTATTTTGAAGTGTTGTTACAATCTCGTTATAAGTTAACTCTTCAATATTTTTTGGATGAACTGTTTCTTTTAAAATTTTATATTTTTCCGCACCAATAATTATACAAAGATAACCAATTTTCTCTTTGTCCGTAATATTAATTATTTTTAAATAAATTTGAACACGTTCTAAAAACATTCCGAAGGTTTCACAACTCGACTCGTATTGCGGCACTGGCAAAGTACTCGTAGACATGTTAAAATGATTGAAAAAAACACAGACGCAATCACTGTTTTACACTGGACTATTAAATGAATATTACTCGTTTTTACATTAAACTTTTTAGATTATCCTCGTCGCCAATTATTATATCGGGGATTATTAAAAATAAAAGACTGTTGACTCAGAGCTATGACGTTTATTGACTGCCCGCACACTCGTTATAATCTCCCACGTGACGCATCAGGACTGCCAACATGGCCATACATAACAACGTTGAGGATAGAGAGGCTTTTCAATAATAACTCTTGGGTTTTCCGAGCCCCAGATGCGACAATTTTGCTTGTTGACGAAGCCACCGAGGTGGAAATGAGACTCATCACTCAAGATGATTTGCATTTGATTCACTCAAGTGAATTTCAATGCATTGTTGAAGCGTGTATCGTTCCATTTTTATTAATGGTGTAGTTTCTACTTGTCAAATGTCAAAAAATGACAGCTTCAAAAGTAACATCTACCGAAATAGCGGGCTATTCAAAATAACACCTCTTATTGGAAAACCCTGCAATGGTACGACGATGTTTGTATTTTATTTTAAATGTAATATTGGGATGCTATTTTTATTGTAAACTGCTTATGTTATAAACTGTGTCTGCTCTCAACACAGGACTTCCTAGTAAGACAGGCACAGTACATCACCAATGAAATGTAATTAATAAAGTTAAATAAACACTTTTTTTAAATCTTCTTCCATAGGAGCCGACAAGAAACTTTAATAGATAAAAAATTTTTTTTAGTTAAAGTGAACATGCAGACACCATACTTGATGAAGTGACATTTAAATATTTGTTTTTGACTATCCCAGTCGAGATAATATCCGAAGGCAAAATGAATGTATAGCGTCGACACTGCAATTGCAGTGCTTGGGCACGATTCTCCAACACTGCAAATGCAGGGACCGACCCCGAGGGGTTAAGTCCAGTTTGGTAAAATGAATTTTTTTTTTTTTAAAGTAAAAATGAATTGTATATTGGAAAGAATGAAAGTATTTACCTGAATGTTGAAGTAGAGGAATCCCTGTGCACAGTTGACATTGTTGAAGGGGGCAAAGAGGGCCACGTGGCTGCTGGAGTCAGGGAGTGTGTTGGTGTGCGGGTGGCAGCGCAGCTCCCCTCGGGGGGGCAGGAGAACCCACAGCCCCGGGGACCCACACACAAACACACCATTGTAACCAGCTATGTTGCCTATTAATAATATGTAATAACAATGAATTAGTTCATCACGAGAGTGTTGTAATCAGGGGCAGCTGTCTCATCAGGTCAATTGGTCATTGACCACCAAAATTGACGAAAAGACGAAAATAGTTCATGTAAAATATTATACAAATGGAAACTGGTCAAATTCTTAATTAATTTGAATGAATTGGAGAGTGGCAACTTCCAACATCTCAGTTAGAATATCTCTTTGTGAACACTTGGTCAATTCGTCAAATGTGGAGGGAGGTCTATAATATCTTCTGTCTCTACAGACGCCGTATATAATAAACGAAATGGCACTATGTTGTTGTAGTAGATTCAATCTCGCAAACTAAAAGTTTGGGTCACGTCCGTGACAAAGACAAGAGGTAGATCAGTTTTGCATATTGCACGCTTGTCGGGTAAAAAAAAGACATTTTTAATTATTTGGACAGTTGGGAATATTATTTTGCTATTCAATGTAATTTGTGACAATTTATTAAAATTTTCGAATTCAACTGATGTCTAATTTAAAAAAAAATAGATAATTTCAACAATACATGTATGTAACCAAATTTGTCCAATGGTTGAATAATTTGAAGGAATACATACTGAAGTATCTCAATTTCTTGACGGCTAGTTTGACTGGTTCGTCTTGGTGTTGGTAAGTCACATCTGGCTCTGGGGTACGAGATAGTCCTAAAGACATCCTCTTGAAGCGCATTTTCAAGTTGCCTTTTGCATATTGGAATACCTGTGAAGATCAAAAATAAAAACCTTTGTACATACAAATGGACCTTTTTCAACGTAATTGTGGAAAAAACACACTTCACCACAATCTACACGTCTGCCCTGATGATAAATACTAGGGATGTAAAGCAGGGTACTCATCTAGCCGTGTAACGTGTAACGTAACTGATACTGTATCAAGTGAGTACGTAGGCGCGAGCCTACTGCGAGCCGCTCGCGGGTGGAGCGCAGTGTGATCGCAGCGAGCCGCCGACGGCGGATTCACTGCGATCACACTGCGAATCCGGGAGCTTGTAGCTGAATACGCGGTTACCGTGGACGAGCCGTACCCACTTGCAGATTGATACAGTATCAGTTACGTTACACGGTGCTACACTCTTGGTGAGTACCCTGCTTAACGATACATGATTTTGCCGATACGATACCGATTCTTAACAAAAATAATCGGCGATACCGATAGTGATGCCAATATTGATTGCCCTTAGGAGTGTGAAAGAAAAATAATCAATAAAAATGCAGAAATTAAATTTAATAAAAGCATTTATTTGTTTGGAATTAAATAAATCACATAGTTATAAAAAAGAAAGATTCATGGAGTTAGTAATTAAAATTTACTTTTGGTAGATTTTTGTTAAGAAAACAAAGTTTTAGTTGCACGTTGCCGATTATATCGGCCGATATATCGGTATCGTTATATCGCTAATACATACTGTAATGTTGTCCAAAACGTTGACTAAAAGAGGAGAAAGCGCAACACAGCATAGTAACCCAAAAATTAATCACGATAATGTTTTGAACCAGTACCATTACAAATCATATCATATATTGTAAAATTTCCATTTTTTTGTTTAAAATTAAGGCGTCATGTTTACGCTTGCTAGAAGACTCAATTTTGTAAACTTAATTAAACAAAAAATGTTGCAAAACGAAATGATTAGAAACATATGCGACAGTTGCTAGAATACACAGAGACTGAAATATTCTAAAACAATAATCAATGTGCCCTGGCGATAATGGCGGTTCAGTGGTCATCTTTATCAAGCTAGACGGCGGTACAGTAAATCAGTTCAGAAATGTGACGTCTTGCTCGCTCGGACATGCTCGTCCGTGAATACTAGGCTTAAGACAACCCAACCCATCGGTGTACAAAGCTTGGCGTTCAAGTCTAGGCAAACGGCGTACTACTGAATTTGCCATATGAATGACAAATTATAGAGCTCGATTTTGTGCTATCAATTAGTAAAAGTAACAGCGGATTATAGTAGTTGTCGGATAATCGAGTGGCGATTACAAAGCGAGTACAGTAATAGGTTAGGTCAGTTTTCTTCACTTTAAATTATTGTTCTGTTTTGTAATGAAATTGCATCTATCATACCAAGTATCAAATAATAACCTACCATATAGATCATCAGTTCGTTGTTCATCCTGAGGAACAGCAGTGGCCTGGAGCCCTTGTTCCCTAGCCCCACCACCAGCAGCTCCTTGAGGTTCTCGGCAGAGGCCCCGTCAGGTATATCAGACAGAAGGTCCTCGGGGGCCCCGAGCCCCGTCAGGAATGGCACTGACTCCAGACTGTCTGTTAGCACCTGACAAATAAACAAAATAAATATTATACAACATTACACCAAATGCACTTTTGTCATGGCACACTATCTTGATTGGCTTTTTTAGTTACATAAAGAAAATTTGAAAATATATACATACATGTAAAATATAATATAGACTAAAATCTATATATGTAAATAAAATTGTTAATGTTCATTTGTTCAAAATCTTAAATCTCCGAAAGTTATTCATCGATTTCTTTAAAATCTTGACACAATGTTGCATTTGAGTATGCGTGTGTTTTTTCATACCTATATTATATAGATGTCACTCAGACAACAGTAAAACTTATTAATCTACTTTATTAAGTCAGTTAAATACAAATGTCGAACGTGAATATATTTTGTTTTCAATCAATTTTTCAAATCAAAAGTAAGTGTGTTTTACAATTCCCCACCTCTACATTGTAATTTTATTTGTATAGGCTTCATTAAAAAAAAAAAAAAATTTACATCAAAACTAAAAATCATATTCCAAGTCTCCACAGTCTGATTTCGTAACTAATCTTAAGTGTGTAGATGTAGTGGTGCAGCCATGGCAGGCATGTCCTTAACAAATCATATATCCAACTTACTTTCTGTCCTGAAGTGATATCCCTCACCAGGAAGCTGAGCTTCATGTCTGGCAAGCTGTATATCTCCATGTTGCCGTTAACCCTGACGATGAAGAGCCAGTAAGATGGCTTGTGCTCGATGTAGTGGCGTCGCCACCAATCGCGGCGCACGTGTCCTGTCACTGTTTCCCTCTGACCACGTTCGCTCTGCATCAACTGTAATTATTGGAAAAATAATTAAATTATAACAGAATATGAATGTGATATCAAATACCCGTTTTCTTATTCTGCTGCCCTTCAAATCTTTATTCTGAAGGCTTTAATCCGGGACAACTGCAGAACAGCACTTGTACTGGTCACTAGGTTGCAAAAAAATAAATTGTGAAGTCCATTTAATTTTAAGAGATGCAAACAATTATGATAAAAAAGGTTTGAATCTATAGTGTCAGCTACACTACTCGCTTCGACGCTTCGACGAAGTCCTCGACGAAGTTAGCCGAAGTTCGAAGTGCGTGCCCACACACTCGTGCAACTTCGCGAGTAACTCAGTCCAACCAGTCAGTGATTGGTTTATTTATGCCGTGACGCTTCGAGTCCTTTGACTCGGGCACATTTACCGACAACAATCGGAAGTCGGGCGAAGCGAAGCGAAGTTGCCCGAAGCGAAGCGAAGTTCGTGCCCACACTATCGTATTCGGTCAACTTCGATCAACTTCGCGAGTAGTGTAGCTGGGCTATAAGATATCATGTTACTAAAAAAATAATGCCACAAATATCTATATTGTCATTTTCATTTATCAATAGAGCGATAGTAGTAACTCAACCATTTCGTATTTTTTCAGTACAGAATCAAATTTACTTCTTCTAATTTCGAACTCTGAGCGAACAACTGCTTGAGTCAAAGGCGTTCTTTTGTATTATTATTAATATATTGGAATTGATTTAAAAATAAAAGTGATTGGCTGTTATAACAGTGTTCTTTATTTACGTGTCTTTCCATAATAAGAGAGCTAAAAAATACTTACTGAAACCATAGACGCGGGAGTTTGATTACCACCATAGAGGAGATCATCTTCATCCACATCATGTATGACGTTTGGATCCATGGCTCCTTCTCTCTTAACATTTCCACCTTTCATTCCCTTTTTGACTGGATTTTCGCCTTTGATCTAAAAATCAAAGAAAAATATAAACATTGGGAAACATCTAAAAAAAACTGATCGACGACCTGAAGAGGGGAAAGAGATAATGGAGAGGAAGGTGAGGAAGTAACACGGCAAAAGCCATTTCAAGGAACGTTTCAATTTTGAATGTTGGTCTCACACCGGGGTGATACTGAGAGTATCTTCCACTCTGGAATGTGCTGCAAGTATACAATATATTATTTTAAATGAATAAATTGTGAAATAACACAAATACATCAAATAAAATTTACTTGCTCATGCCGGGATTCAAACCCGCGAGCTTCGAATTGCTTACCCCTCGACCACGCATGCCGTCATGTTGTGTTAATGTAGCCGATAGAATATAATAGACTCACGTGAGATTGATCCTCCTGCACAGCCTGCGAAGAGAACAGCCCGCTGAGGTCCCTGAACAGCGTGGTGGAGTGCGCATGCGGCTGGGAGGGCGGGTGGTGCCTCAGCGCGGCCAGACGCCCCGAGCCCCCGCGCGCAACCTCACGCAGGGCCAGCACCAGCACACGGCCCCCGAGGCACACCACGCAAACATAGGGGTCCGCGCAGGATGCCTCCACCGCGCAGCTCTCTAACGGAATGTGCTGGATTTGTTGGGACCCTGGAATCATGAAAAGAAATGCAAAAGGAATATTATTAACTCTGAAAACGTAGCATTAAGAATATTATGTATGTACATTTGGGGCGATTTTGTAATCAGGGGGTGACTTTGAACACCGCCGATATTTCAGAAATTACTCGCTTCTTTTTAATGATTTTTTTTTTTTCAACAACGTGCATACAATGACGATTCGAAAATAAGTGTCAAATTAATTGGTTTCTAGCTATATTTAAACATATCGATGGTTGAATTGTGAAGCAGTTTTTTTAAATATTTTCTGACAGAGAAATATAAATAATTTTATAAATTCCTCAATGATTAGAATACCATGTCATTTATATTATAAAGTCTATCGATATATGTCTACTTGAATATTCAAACTAGCATTTTTTATTTACAAAAGCCGAGGAATTGAACGCCCTACCCAAACGCGATGCCAACTCATACACTGACAAATTGTCAAATGTTTTAAACTGGTCAAAATGTTTTACGTTAATGTTTTAAACTGTTTTTTTTTGACACCTGAAACAAAAATTCAATTTCATTTTTATATATATTTCGATACTTTAAACTTGTGCAATAAATACCGCATGAAATTTTCCAAAACAAATGTTTTTATAAAAAGTTACATATTTAGTTACAAAGTTGAAAATTGATAGAAGTCATCCCATTTTATGGTAGGTATATATTTATAAAAACTAAAAACGAATCTCAACTATCTAAACATCATGCTCTTTATTCGCATGGGTAGGCAAAGTGTGTGAAATATCACACAATTATGCCCTTTGACAAAATTGGATAAGGAGTTTATAAATTCAGCTGCTCCGGATGTGACAAGGTGTATGTAGGCCAAACAGAATGGACCATCTCCAAAAGGATCTCAGAACACTTTTGAATGTGCAAATTCAACCATCAGGACAAATCGGCAATTGCACTTAATTGAAACAGGCATTACTTTGGATTTGTTCCTGAAGCCCTGAATTATCATTATGTCAGGATTTTTCAGACTTACAGAATTAACTAACCACAATTTACTATGGAGTTCCACAGGGCTCAAAGCTAAGACCACTTTTATTATTTTTTATAAATTACATTGAGAAACTTACCTTTGATTAGCCGAATAGCCATAGTAGTAACTTGCACAATGTATTTGTTGTTCCCCAAATTGCCAGCAAATATTGTTGGGGCCTGAGTTAAGAAGCCTGAATTGTCCACTTCGTTGATTTCTTGTCCAGTTTGAAGAACCTGTAAAAAAAATGATATTCTTGGGAATTAAAGACAACCTGTACTAACTTACACTACATGGAGTGCAAGTTAAGCATATTTCAGATTTGAAACTTTTGATGTTATGATATTTTAAACAACAATAACAAATGAGACTCCAATGCGTGGTGTTTGAGCAACATTTTTGAGAATTGCAACAACATGACATTGAATCAGACATCCATGCAGAAGTATAAGAAGTTAAAAATACGCCAATAGTTTGATGTTTTGTCTTCTTTTTCAGTCTAAAATATATACATAGTTAGGTTACGTTAAAAAAGAAAGACAAATCGAAAGGTTAACACTATTACTCACTAGTTTTGCAGGGATTCTAAACCTCTGCAACTACTAGTAAAAATAATTGATAGAAGTTAAACTTACCATAGTAGAGTCTTCTTGAGACAGAAGCATGTAGGAGTGGGTTCCGTCTTCAGTGGTGGGGTTGGCCGAGTCTTTGGCGGCCTCTGCTTGTCCCGGCAGCTCACCGATCACGGTCCACATGTCGATGCAACCTAGACAGAGGTTCATTATTATTATAAGATTTATGGTCTATACTCTTAACCGCTTCTGTGCCAAGAGCGAGTTAACTCGCATTCTTGGCCTGCTGTGCACAGCTACACTTCTACCTACTGGCATTTAAAAGGTTAATGAATATTTCATATATCTGGGAAGCTATTTAGGAACCAGGCGATATGACACCCAATGTTAATCCTGGTGAACTTTAAACATTTAAACACAACAGAGTGGACTGCTGTCAAAGTTATAAGGTGAAGCATAGGAGATAGTCCAATGGGCCTATGAACTGAAGATGGACACCAGACCCCCTAGCACAAGCACATCAATAAAGGTTTTATCGATAATGTCAGCAACTTGTTTCTGAGCATGACTGCAGATCGCCAATGAACAGCTCGCATCGACTAAACTAAAAGCATACCTAATAACAGTTCATTATGTTTATTTATTAAGACGCCCATTGAGCGCTCTTAATATTCCCACAGCAACAGCACAAAAAAAGCGAACTTGAAGAGCTGACCACAGCTGCAAAAATTGCATTTATATGGGAATAATTCATATTATTACGAATTTACTCCAAAGATACTACCTAAATTTGAAGAGGCGGCGGAGAAACTGGATTTTCAGCATCTATTCTAATTTGAAATTTGATTTTTGATGTCCCTTGGATTTCAAATTAACGAGGATCTACTGTATACACGGTGTCCGGAAACTCGTAGTACAAGCGGGAAACTGGAGAATCTACACCACATGGGGAACCCAAAAAAACATAAAGTTTTTTGATTTGAGCATTTTCAAAAAAAAAAAAAAACCAAAAAAATATATTTTTCGGCTATTTTAGGGTTAAAGTTTTTTCTGGTGTTTAGGGTTGAATAACAGATGATTTAACCCTGCAGAGCAGAAATATTTTATGATTACACCGGGTTAAATGAAGGGTGATTTCAAAATAATGCTTCAAATCCGAGTTTCTTCATTTGTTTTACTTTCAAATAGTTTTAATTAGTTGGGTACTTTGATCTTCAGTAATAATTTATAAGAATTTGATTAAAAAAAAAAAAAAAAAATAAAAAAAAATCAACTTCAAACTCGATTTACTCGATAACGAAAGCTCAAATAAAAAAAAAATATACTACAAAATCGACTCCAAATGTGATGTAGATTCACCAGTTTCCCGCTTGTACAACGAGTTTCCGGACACCCTGTATAAGGAACAGAAAGAAACTTTTGCTTGCTCGTTGGCGACCTGCAGTCTTGCTCGGGAACGACGACAAGCTACTCACATTATCGATTTGTTTGTGCTAGAAGGCTCATCAAGAAGAACACCACTACCATCAAATGATCTTCTAAAATACTTATCTCTTGTAACTAGGTTGCTCAATGTCTTGCAGAAACTTACCCGGCAGATGAAACGTGGTGACAATTTGCGGACGCACGCTTCGTCTCAGGACACAGAGCGCCCCATTCTTTCCGTAGCCCGAGGTGGTGACCAACTCCACCCCGCCTCCGGTTCCCGACTCCTGGAAGGCAGGTTCTCCCATGGACACGTCTCCGATGGGGCCTATGTTGAGGAGACTGTCACACACCTGGAATTTACGGGGAGTTGATTCTTTCTGTTATATTATATTATTTAATCATATCTTGGAAAAGCCATTTTGATTTTCAAGTAAAAAAAAATACAATATTAAATCAAATTTAATGCCCTTGAAAGAAGAAAAAAGGTTAAATTCTTCCTATTCTAGGAGCACTCAGGAAGAAATGGGACCATCAAATGTACAATGTAAATACTCAGGTCATGTCCAGGAGTCGGTATAACAGAAGAGTGTGTATGAGATGATGAAGAAAAATCAGGGATTTAATCTAACTATGACGGTGCCAGTATTTTACAAACCTTTTCTTTAACGACCTAACACCTCCGTTGTGGGCCAATGCAAAATTTTCGCATGGCTAGCCGTGTGCCAGCTAATTCTATTTTAGTAATAACTTACTCAATTGTACCGTCCTACCAGATGTAAAATGTATAAGAATAGTATATTATAATAGTTTCCCTAGAATAGCTATTTATATTCAAAGAAATGTTTTTTCTCTCATTTTACAAAAAAATATACTACAAAGGAATCAGAAAATATTCTTAAAGTTTTACTATGGGGCCGTTCAAGTATTACGTAAGCAGATTTATTACAATTATTTACCCCCTCTTCCCCCTTGTCACCAAAAGTAAGCAAAGCTCTTACCCCCCCTCCCATGCTTACGTAAAAATTGGTACCTATATGCATTTTTCTGTTAATGTATTCTGTTTTTTAAGCGAGTACCTAAACGTATTAATTATTTGTGGGAATCCCCGAATATGTATTCGAATTTCAAACATAGACAATGTGTGGGTTGCCAATGTGTAAAAAAAAATAACTACTGCTGAGCAGTGCTGACGTAATCACTATCTCGACCCCCCACCCCCCCATGTCATCAAAAATAAGCAAAGCAAAGACCCCCCTGCCCCCCCATAGTGCTTACATAATACTTGAACGGCCCCTATCTTAACAAATATTATAAATGCGAAAGTGCGTTTGTCTGTCTTTCTTTCTCGTCGCAACGGAGAGACTGATCGACGTGATTTTTTACATAGGAATAGTTGGAGGACTGGGAAGTGATATAGGCTACTTTTCACCCCGGGAAAACATTTCATTTCCGCGGGAACATACTTTTTACAGTAATTTCTCCCTAATACCGTGCGAACAAAGCCACAGGAAAAAGCTAGTATTCTCCATAAGGTGGTGTTCTTCATAACAAAAATACATAATATATGAGCCTTTCCAGTAAATAAATACAGTTCCATGATTTAATTCCAATATACATAATAGAAATTTTGAGATATCAGCTTCTCAACTGTTCTTTACGAGACGAAAAGCAAGTACTCAACCACTCGAGCAATTGGCGTCATATATATACATTACCATATTATCTAATTAATACCATTCCTCAAAATACTATTATGGAAACATGTGAAACTGCTTACTGCGGTTTAAAGCCAATGAATCCACTTAGATTTCACCATCCATCCCATATTTTTAGGTTCTATAATTTGGCAAGCGATTGTTCAAAACGTTTTTGCAAACTTGGCATAAAATGCCAAAAATCATTCGAGTGGTTTATTTTGTTGCCTAAACTATGAATATTTTTTACTATGCAAAACTCCATGAAAAGAAAGTATGTTTTATTGTGCCTATCGACCACAGCGGCGTTTAATGGATACAAATTTTTCGTGGCCGATAGACACTAATTCTGGCACGCAAGCAGTTAATAATTTATTTCTTCTGTTTAATGTAATTTACTTTCTAAGGTTCACTTTGAATGAATTGTAAAAATTGGTAAATTTATTGTTGTTGCGTTATTTCTAACCTCAAACATGTAAGTAGTCAGTTCTGTGGATGTCCTTCTGTCTGAACCGTACACTTCCAGTTCATCTTTATCTCTGATTTCCTGTACATCTGACGCCATGCAATCGCTGAGGGACTCAAGACGCCGTTTCTTAGCGTTAGTCGATGAATCTGTAATTACTAAAAGCCAAAAACACTATTAAGAACAATAATTACTTTAAAATGAATAAAACCTTTTTTCTAATACATATTATGGGAGGTGTGGGTACAACAAAATTCGAATTGGGTATTAACTAATATTTTCAGCTCAACAACTCATTTCCACCCCGAGCTAGAACCTTTGAAGATTCCATAGAAAAAAAAAACAACTAGATACAATAATGAATCATTTTTTTTTAATTACAAATGTGTTGGTTAAATTTTTTTTTTTAAATATCTTTATTTTTCTCTCGAAAAGTATCATATAAAGATATATTATATTAAAGAGATCATCAGTGGTGATTTAAAAACTGACTTATACATGGTTTCCGGAAACTAGTGATACACAAGTGTAACTATGTAACTTTTTTTGATTTAAGTTTTCATTTTAAAGGAAATCAGTCACTATGGGATTACTTTCAGCTGTTTACTGTCTTTCAAAATGCGTTGAAGAGTAGACTGGACTCTGACAAGTTTATTTAAACCATTAGTTGTTAAAAAATTGATTGATTCACCATTTCACCGGTTCAACTTGCATAAAAATGATGATTTTTACCTTCGGTAGTGAGGTCAATGGTGGCAGTGGGTCTCTCGACCTGCAGAAGCGTGTGCCGCTCCTTCTCTGTAAACCTCAACAGCAGGGAGTTACCCAACCGAGATCCAAGGAACATGAAGCTGTCTTCGCAGATGCACATCTGGAAATTTATGAATGGGATAGTTTCACAACAAAATATACTAATTTAATAAAATAAAAAAGTGGAATAATTTAATAATTTTCTTTTATTGCTATGGCGACACCGATTAACACTGATTTTGTAACAAATTTTAGAACATAACTAGCGCAGACCCGGTGAAAATCACAGGATAGTCTGAATGAGGTTGTCTCCTAATTTTTTTTTATTTTGATGAAAATGTATCGTGATTCTAAAAGCTTTTCGGCTGGCCGCAACTTTTTGACAGCTTATCTTCGGTACTATTCGGTATTTGTCAAAAATTAAAAAAAATTTATCCTTAGCACACTCTGATTAATGTGAAATGAAATTTTGTTGTAGGACCTCAATCTCAACAAATCAGTTCCGATTTTGAAAATGGCAATTAAACCAATTTTCTGTTAAAAATATTATTTTACAGGTAGGTACTTTATCACTTGAATTACCACAATTCAAAGTCAAGGTTCTAGAGTTCATTGAACCGGAGTTACAGACAGAGCCACAACCGAAATTAGTATTTTAAATATATTTAAATGTGAGGTTATGTTCAAATTTTTTAAAATTTTGATAACCAGCTTCTGCGGAGCCAGGATGGAAACCAGACGCGTTTGTCAACTGAGCCACAAACCGGTCGATGATAATGATGTGTGCATCATAACTTACGCATGTAGTCAGGACACTGGCGGCCGCCTTGTCGAGGTGGAAAGCCCTGATGCTCCTCACAGAATCCGCCAGCAGCGTCAGTAAATAGAGCTGACCGCTGCGAAGGGACAGCACTAGCTTCTGCGAAGCCAGGGTGCTGACGCAGACCCCCTCCAGCGAGAGGCAGACACCTTCTTGGATTTCTGTACAACAAAAGCAACATTCATTTTTAAATTCAGGCTATGATCGATTGCATTGTGAGGTTATTCAAAGAAATTCAAGTCTTCCCAAGGGTGATGCTGTGTGGAGTATTTTTTAGAAGAAGGGAGGAGTGAATCTGGGTCAAAAGCTATTTAATGAAAACCACACGGAGAAAACTTGCTGATATAAAATACTCTAAATTTATTAAAAATTTGGTCATATTATTCATTTTCCTGTTAAAAACGGAACTGTAGGCATTTAACGAATGAATTGACAGAGTTCCTAACAAATCAGTTAAAAGCTAATGTTTTATGAGGACAGCAGAACACAAGTTCATAGAAAAATTTTGATATTGACATACTGATATTGTTGCATTCTGTCATGATATTCATTGGGAAAATAACACATGTTCGTAATATATTCTGAATGACTATTATTTTAACAGAAAATTTGCATGCTATCACTTTGGCATATCATTTAGGCACTTACTCAGTGGAAAATTGGTAGAATGGTTGGCCATGGAGTTGAGAGATACGCCGTACGGAGGGATGGACTGGTTCAAGTAAATTATGGAGTTTACAGCCAGTATCAAGCAGCCACCTGGAAAATTTAACATACATTATTAGAAAAGACAGGGATTTGGAGCAGACCATTATTTCATTCATCCGCGTTAACTTCCCAGGGCAGTTTTTAACCTTTTCTTTAACAATTTCTAGGTCATACCATTGAAATGTCAAAAATTATTCTCTTACTAGTGCAGACCCGTGAACAATCACGAGATGGTCTGAATTCTTGACAAATCAGTTCCAATTTCTAAAATGACAATAAAAATAATTTTTTGTTAAAAATATTATATTATAAGTAGGTACTTTATCAGTTACAAATTTTGAAAATGACACATAAATTCACAGCAAATCTGAGTTCATTAAACCAGAGTTACAATCACTTGCAGACAGACCCACAATGATTATGAATGATAATCCTAGTTCGACAGCAAATCTGAGTTCATCAAACCAGAGTTACAATCACTTGCAGACAGACCCACAATGATTATGAATGATAATCCTAGTTCGACAGCAAATCTGAGTTCATCAAACCAGAGTTACAATCACTTGCAGACAGACCCACAATGATTATGAATGATAATCCTAGTTCGACAGCAAATCTGAGTTCATCAAACCAGAGTTACAATCACTTGCAGACAGACCCACAATGATTATGAATGATAATCCTAGTTCGACAGCAAATCTGAGTTCATCAAACCAGAGTTACAATCACTTGCAGACAGACCCACAATGATTATGAATGATAATCCTAGTTTGACAGCAAATCTGAGTTCATCGAACCAGAGTTACACGTACAGACAACCGAAATTAGTATTTTTGATGATTGATGATGACAATTTTGTTCATATTTTTCAACAAAAATAAGAGAGTTGAAAGAGGAAAGCTAGGTAAGTCACTATTAGCAGTAGATAAGTATAACGAGGTTGTCTCCTACAACGAAATTTCATGTTATTTACAAATGTATTATATTAACCTTCCAGCGGGCGCGCTGTCGTAAAATTTACGACAGACGCGCCTTATCGCTTCCCCCACTCTTTCCACTTAGTTGTAAGCATCGAGCTTCAAGCTATTCTAGAGTCAAATCAAATGTCAAACATTTACCGCAAGATATAAATGTTTTTCTCAAAGTGAGTTACGGTAGGGCAATTGAACCGATGACAGAAGAAGAAAACATAAGCTTTCCAAAACTCGGTGTTTGTCGGTTATGTGCACTAGATAAGAAAAGATCCTCAGCATCAATGAAGTGTTGCCGTTGCCAGTCCTTTACATTTTTTTTTTTTTTTTTTTTTTAATTTATTAAGTTAAAAGAAATTTACATTTCACTTTCTTAACATAAATATATAACATTAAATAAATAGTTTTCTAATATTGTTCTAATAACTTAAGATTAAAAAGTTTTACATGCAAGAACCATTCTTCAGTTGAGGTGGTTTGTAACAATTGTAAGGATGGGAATATTGATTCTGACTAAATAGGTCGATAACAAATTTTGTTTTGAAATATTAAAATGTTTAGAGTGTTGCTTCGTTTTGTTTAAGAAAGTCAATTTTTTTTTAAGTACTGCCTATTATCATTCTTCATATCCTTAAAAAAATTCCCTAACATTTGTATAAAGAAAACACCACTTACATGGAGAAAACTTGATGACGTAAAATTTACGATAAGCGGCCCGCTCAAGGGAAATTTCTCTACGCGCCCGCTGGAAGGTTAACAACAGAAAAAATATTCTCAAATCTCGGTCCTAAAATATAAAATTAAATCCCCTCTCAGCTGAAACGGTTCCATGATAATTCAACACACCTTTAAAAAGTGATATAAAGTCATTAGAAACGATGAAAAAAAAAAAATTAAACCTAACCTAACCTACTTAACTCAGTAGTAGTCCTACTTAATTCATCACAACTTTTTAAAGATGTGATGAATTATCATTTTGATGATTTATCCGGTCACCTTTGGTGTTACTAACTCTAATATGATACATTTTCATAAATATTAAAAATTGGGAGACAACATTATTATGCGTAAGTATAAGAGTTCATACGTACCTGCAAAAGGTTAACCAAGTGGAATAAATTAAATAAATCTTACCCAGTGGTCTCTGAATAGCCACAGCGCTAACACAGTCGAAGGGTAATCCCGTGACAGACCAAATGGCGGGGTGAACTCTTGCCTGCAAGTTTAGACTGACCCCGAGCATGGCGCAGGTGTCTAGACGCACAGCTGTACGCCTGGAGACAACAAATGTTAATAAACAAATTTTAAAATTTGTAAAATATACAAGTTCTAAGAAATCCCACCAGTCAGAGAAAGTAGTTCTATTAAATTGCCAATTATCTAAGATGGAGGGAATAGAGGAAAAAAGGAAAAATCAGCCTGGTTGTAATTCAAATAAAAGTGAATTTGTAAATCCAATAAAATATAAATTTATATTATATCTGTAATGCATCTGCAAATCGATCCCTTATGGGGTTTACACTTGGGAGCCGAACCAGGAATCATGGAAAAGGAACGCAAACGGCGTTACGTGCCGTTTGCGTTCAAACAACGTTATCGACAAAAAGACATCCCAATAATTATTACGGCGTTGTTCCACTTTAAGCCCTCGAACTATTAGAACATATGTTTTTTTGAAGAAAGCGCTCTTTGACTTTAAGCTCTAGTATTATTTGTTTGTTTTTTGTAGATAAAATTTTTTGGACATTAATTATAGGTAGGTACTTTATCACTTGTCTAAATTTTGACATGATCAGTTCCAATTTTGAAAATCACTAAAATTCAAAACAAATCCGAGTTCAATGAACCAGAGTTACAATCACTCACAGACTGACCCACAGCCAAAATGAATATGCTTGATGATAGAATAGTGTGTTACCCCGGGAAGGTCTTGACGGGCTCATACAGCAGCAGCAGAGTGGGCTCATAGTAGCCGTGCAGGAACTGCAGGTCCACTATGTTGTCAATCTTCTCATCCAGGTCCTTCAGCACTATCACGTAGGAGGCCATCACGGGGGCCTTTGCGGATACCGGTTGGGGCTGGAATTATCAATGTTTAAGTCATCAGGTGGATATTTATTGCTTTTAAAAAGGGAAGTTGCAATATTTTACACTCCTGTAGCGAGTGATTCGCATAACTACCAAAACGAACTGTCTAAAAAATTTCCGCTTTATGAGCGTTGTTTTGCATAACGAGTAAGGAGACTTCTCTTAGAAACTTGCAAAAATATGATTTTTAGAAGTTAATTTTTGAGAACATTAATAATTACATTTCCGAACATAGGAATGGTTTGGAATGCATTATCGTATCATACTGATTCATATGGGAATAATTGTTTTTCGCTTAACAAGTGTTTTGCATTATAAGTAAGATTGTGGGATGAATTATGCTTGTTAAGCAAGATTCCACTGTACATACAAATTGCTACCAGCTTTATTCCGTGCCAATTATAACATTTATTAAGTTAAGTTTAATAATTTTCCAGGGCAGCAATCAAATTGTACAATAATCATTATTAAATAGGCACTAAAAAAACAGTACATAAAAGCAGAAAACCTACAGTTTTAGTGTCAAGTGGCTTGAACTCCAGTGGATCCCCATCCTCGGTGTTGGCCTCTCTCCTCAAGGGGACCACGGCTAATCTTCTTCCATACAGCAGCATGACGAAGCACCGGTTCTCGGGGTCAACTCGGATCCAGGGGATGTGGTTGTGGCTAGTCCAACCTCCCTGAAAGACAGATATTATAACATAATATAATTTACAGCGCCCTTGAGGTGATTTTTCACAAAAAAGGCGCTATAAAAATTATCCAATTATTAATTATTATTATACACTTGCGATTTATACAGATCAGCAGTTGTGTACTGTCCGCAGTATCTGGAGGCCCTGTGCAGTACGCCCAGCTTCTGAGAAGTTAACTTGACTGTGGCTTCGCATTAATTGCATTCATTTTTTGATATTTTGATATAAATTTTAAGCTCAAAATTCCAATTGATTACGTTAATTATGTCAGTTGGATGAATCAATTGCATTCAATAACACTGTCTGACAGGAGAGTTATGTCAGACCTGGTTGTGTTACACAGAGTAATTAACAACTTAATTGACCGTCCTACCATCGTTGCCACTATTAAATTCCATGTGCCGACTAGAAACAAAAGACAAAATGTAACATTCTTCTGCAATACATACACAACCAACTATCAGGCACACTCACTAACCAAAAGGATGCATGATCTGGGCAACATGTTTGGGAGTACTATTGACATATTTACTGAGACCATTTATAGAATTAAGCGTAATCTATACCTGCACTTTGTTGAATCCTACAAATTACAGAAGCGTTGGTAATGTAGTTTTAGTGATTTGTCTTATATGTAGTATTGTTCTAGTTTCTATATTATTTTATTTTATTATTTAAGTAAGAACATCAGTAAGTGTACAGCAGACAGAGGGTTAATATTAAGAAAATTTCAAAGTAATAACAAAGTATGTATATAACCCGTCCAAGGACGGTATACAAAAGTATGTTATTTAAAATGATTTGCATAAGGGTATGTATATAGTATATGTTCTGTGTAAAAGTGTTTAGGGAGGGAAAAATGAGAAAAAGGGAGTTTCATATTCAGTACATCAGTTGAATGTTATTTCATGCTTTAAAAACTTTGTGTATAAAATTCAATAGCTCACTAGGTATATTCTGTTCTTAAAATCCATGTAAAAGCCCGACTAGGCGTAAAACCAAATAAAATAAAATTAATTAAAATATCAATAACTCAGTCACCTTCATATCATCCTCCTCAAAGTAGTGCAAGCTCAGTGTTGCCAGGCTGTGCGTGGCGGGGTCGTACTGAAGCACGGCGAGCTTGGCGTCCTTGAAGGACACGAGCAGCAGATCTCGTCCCGTGCCCTGCACCTTGACAGACTGCAGACACATGATGGAGCCCCACAGAGTGTAGTTGGCCAGGCATTCCAGCTTCATCTTGGGGGGATTGCCATCTACAAGGTCATCAAAATAATAAGTAGGTTTATTTTAAATATTGTGTTGCAGCCAATCAACAAACACGACTAAAGTGACTCTATCGACACCTGCAAACAAACTCATTGTTTTAAGAGACCTCAGCTCAAGGGCTGTTGCTCTCTTCTCACCGCTTTTTCTAATAATAATCTCATCATCTTCTTGTCCTATTCGGGTTGGTGGCCCATTGTTTTAACGAGGCACGTCGAGTCCTGCTCTACTTCAGCCTTTGCAGGCCCAGTCTCTCCTCGCACAACTTTGTCAGGTGCGGCCAACTGGACGCCTTCCCACTGATAATAATTGTATGTTTAAATTCATCATTTATTTTATTTAGAATGTTTATTTATAATTCAAATTTGGGTAAAAATTTACCTAACCACCGCACTTTTAATAGGAACAGATTATGGAAGGTGCACCTTGTTTCAAGTTAATTACTACAAGAAACAACTATTTACACTGGGAGAGATGGTAAAAGATCCATTAAAGATCCATTAAAGTTCCATTTTTATTCAATAAAAGTTCAAAATGTCCCTTATAAAACGATCTTGTGCAGTTAATATGAATTTTTTTAGAGGGGAGTGACTATTCAATCTAAATTCACAGAAAGCATATAAATTACCCAAACTAAGAACCTAATAAGCTATGTTGTGCACGTAAATAGTTATTTCTTGTAGTAATTAAGTTGAAACGTAGTGTAATTTCCATGAACTGTGTCTCAAAGTGCGGCTTTTGGGTAAATATTTACCCAAAATGGTAAATAAAAGCAGGCTTACCCTCTAATTTTTCTTTGCTGTCGGTATCCGGAATCAATCTGAACACTTTCAAAATGTTCGCTCCGGCGGTAACGACACATTTTTCATCCGAATTGAAGAAACAACAGCTCACAGAATGCTCGATTCCCGTAGCCGGGTGGTTTTGACGACAAATCGAGAACATTTTCACTTATTTTCCTAAAAATAACAAGAAACGAAGCGCGAAAGCGCAGGTACTACTATAACCTAAAACCGAGCCGGTGAGTTTGGCGCTATCGCTTCTTGTTTGCCAATGACTTTATGTCAAAACATTTAAACCATTTTTTTGTTGTTTCAGTTCAATTACTCAGTATAATAATACAAAGCATTTTAAATTAAACCAAATAAATATAAAGCACCGTGAGAGTTTACAAACACCGCCATCAGCGGCTGTCACAATATTATTCATCTTCGTCTTCTTTTTTTATGGCAACAATATATTGATATATTATTTCTGCGGTATCTACCTGCAATGTCGCCATTGTGCCCTAAAAATTACAAAACGATGACCACAGCTATTACTCTCAAAGTATTTTTCTGTGTATAATTCAAAATTTTGTATTTAGCTAAAATTCCCAACCAACTGAACTCTACAGCTATTATAATTGAAGAAGATAATAGATACTAATAAGTTAATCCAAACAAAACATGAAACAAAAGAAGACATAGATAATAAAAATGGTAAAGGTCGCAACTGGTAATCAAACCTAGGATTTTAGTCTTACCGGAACAACGTTTCAATCTACTTGGTTATTGCCACTTAACTTCTTTACGTCTATTTTGGCTTTTTTTTAAATCTCGCTTTACCTACTTTGTAAATAATATAATAATAAATAAAGCAATAGAAAAAATGCGCACTAGTAGTTACAATTTTTTATTAATTATTTTATTCAGATTAATTATAACTACACACAAAATATAGGTTTTGTAAAAAAAACGTTGGTTCAGCAAAGCTGCCATATGGCTACATGTGTGAAAAAATGTGTTTGTTGGTAATGCATTCCAATGCAACAAAACGTTTATATAAAATGTTTTGATATAGGCGCTAACTCGAATACGAAAATGACTGGATTATGACAGGCTGGTATTTCAGTTGCTTTTTAAGCTTGGCTTTAGAGATGATTTTTACATTCTTCAAGTTGCTCTCTAGTAGGAACCCTGATAATCTAATCCGACTGATAGAATTCCTAAGTACACTGAAATACCGGCTCGTAATCAATAGGGTGCTTTTTATGCACTTTACATATGTTTCTGTTAGCAGGTAGAGATATTTTGGGCTACACGCATGTTGCAATTCATTAATTTGTAATAATATCAGATCAGGTAAACTATTAAAATCGCTGGCCACACTCATGAAGAATACGTCAAATCAAAAAAATGTCCGAAATGTCAAAAAGCATTAAATTTTGAATGTTTGATTGACAAAAAATAGAACTTTAATTCAATGTTTTCCATTCCCGGAAGAAAATAGCTGTATTTTATATTAATTAAGTTGAATATATATATACATAATTCGTATTAACTGTGGCCACCGATTTTAAAATATTACCACTGGTTTTTTTTTCTGAATGAACCTCTTTTATTGAAATGACTTGTTGATGTAAACACTCAAAAGTACGTACCTCGCATTCGTGTCGGTAATGAAGTAATTTACTTACCGCACCTATAGTAGAAATCTGTATTTTGATGAAACTATTATTGGCTTGAGACCTTACCAATTATTAGCCATTAGGAGGTTTTGGTTAAATGCGACATTCTGTATAATCTACGTGTTCATAGATGGCGTTAATTTAATTATTTTGTCAAAATACGCTTTTTGCAAGTTATGCTTTACATTATAAGTAGGGGTACGTAAATTTCGCAAATAAAAAATCGTGATTTCGCATTTAAAAAAAATCAAAATAGAAAATTTCGCAAAAAAAATACAGTGTAAAAAACTCAATTAAAGGCTAGCATTGTTGTAATTTCTACATTTCATTGTTTGCCTGCGATCAGTTACGACAATGTTGTATATACTAAAGTTCATCTCGGCATCAACACTATTGACAGGGCAGTTGAATAGCTGCTTTTGCAAATCCAGGGTAGCAAGATTTTGATGTAACTAAAACTTGCATTACATCCACAAGAGCTTCTTCTTCATCAGTATTCATTAAGAAAATCGATAATTTGCTGCATATACTCATTCAAATAAATCACAGATTTAAACCAAGAATTCCACCTGGTTACAACAGGCGTTGTTTTGGAGTTAATTGTGGAGCATGCTGTCGTAGAAAGTTTAAATAGGAACTTTTCATTTTTCTAGAATGCAAAAAGGCTGACTTTGTCTTGGCCACAATAGAGTTCAGTTCCTTGAATTCTTTTATAAAAATGTCACCCACAAGATTCACTTTGTGCGCCCAGCATTGAAAGTGCAGTGCATGGTCACCCAGTAGTATTTTTAGCAAGTTGAAACATGCACCCATGTACCTTGCAGAGTCAGACACTAAATCATGTACATGAGAGTATTGAATTTCGTATTCTTTCGAAGTATCAATTATTGCTTGAGAACAAGTGGAAGCATTGGCAGTGTCTAAAAAATTTACACTTGCTAAGAAACAAGACTGCTGTGGTTCTGAAGAGACAGTTTTAAGTAAAACTGCAAAGACACGTCTGCCTTGTTTGTCAGAAGTTTCGTCGGCCACTACAACTACAGGCTGATACTTTTGTTTCACTTCATCTTTCTCCGAAACACCGCACTGTGGTACGTACTTACGTCTCAAATTATCTCCAGAAGGCAGGATACCCGAGCCAGGCACATATTTTTCCATGTAACTGCGAACAGCTGGATGATCTAGCCAAGCAAAAATTCCTCTTTTTCCGTTTTGGCACGCTTTTGCGCTTCAAAAGCACCAACCATTGTGGATTGCCCTTTTATTCCAGAGGACCCTGGTTGAGGATCAGGATCAGATTTCTATCTTAAATGAGTAACAGAAGTCGTATGCTTCTTCAAAGTATCTAACTTCTCTCCTTCCAAACGCACGTTGCAGTTTTTGCACGTTAAGATGTAAGTATCGCTTAAATACAAGCCATCCTCTTTGAACTTTTTTACTCGTTCAGATAATTCAACTTTCGGGCGGCCCATATTGACGTTAGTAACACAACTATACCATACGCGCATGAGCGAGTGACTGCTTGAAAGAAAAGAGATGGACGGACGCCAACATACATTACTTCTTAGCAGAGATGTGCTTTATTTCAAATAAATCCATTTCAAATGGAAATGCAAAATGCAAAATGGGTATTTTCCATTTTGCATTTTAAATGCTTTTCTGAAAACCATTTTGCATTTTGCATTTTAAATGCTTTTCTCAATGCATTTTCCATTTTAAATGCTTTTTGAAACATTCTTCCTACTTTCTCCACTCATCTTTTTTTCATAAGCCCCAAATATCAGTCGGTCCTCAACCTCGCTATGAGAGATAATTTACATTTGTCAAGTTGCTCCCTGGTAGGAGCCCTGGCAATTGAGTGATACCATTACAAAAAATACTGATTCAAATACTGAACATGGCCATGACGCTGTAATATTAAATGTTAGATAGCAGTTTCTATGTTTTTACGCTGGCAACATTAGTCCCGCGCAAATGTTTTGTGGTTTCATAATCTGTTGTCGTGGTGTTTTTGGATTCACCACCATCATCATGTATCAATATGTTCTACATTGTTAAATGACAAAATTGTTTAAAAATTCTATAATTATTTTAATTGTTTGACCTGAGAAACCATTTTGCATTTTCAATGCATTTTGAAAATAGGTATTTTGCATTTTGCATTTGAAATGCTTTTCTAAAAACCATTTTGCATTTTGCATTTTCAAATGGAAAAGTTTTGACCCATTTCCATTTTGCATTTCAAATGGTTTTGGGTACCCATTTTGCACATCTCTGCTTCTTAGCTAAGCAGCAAACCTGAACTCGAGTTTAAAGGAGCTAACGACTTGCGCCTACCGAAACACGATTCCACAATCTACACTACTTCTAAGCAATGCAGCTGGTATGAACTCGAGTTTAAAGGCGCTAACGACTTGCACCTACCAAAACACGAACCCGCAATAAACACTACTTCTAAGCAATGCAGCTGGTATGAACTCGAGTTTAAAGGCGCTAACGCCTCTCGCCTACCAAAACACTATTCCACAATCTACACTACTTCTAAGCAATGCAGCTGGTATGAACTCGAGTTTAAAGGCGCTAACGCCTCTCGCCTACCAAAACACTATTCCACAATCTACACTACTTCTAAGCAATGCAGCTGGTATGAACTCGAGTTTAAAGGCGCTAACGACTTGCACCTACCAAAACACGAACCCGCAATAAACACTACTTCTAAGCAATGCAGCTGGTATGAACTCGAGTTTAAAGGTGCCAACGCCTCTCGCCTACCAAAACACTATTCCACAATCTACACTACTTCTAAGCAATGCAGCTGATATGAACTCGAGTTTAAAGGCGCTAACGCCTCTCGCCTACCAAAACACTATTCCACAATCTACACGACTTCTAAGCAATGCAGCTGGGATGAACTCGAGTTAAAAGGCGCTAACGCCTCTCGCCTACCAAAACACTATTCCACAATCTACACTACTTCTAAGCAATGCAGCTGGTATGAACTCGAGTTTAAAGGCGCTAACGCCTCTCGCCTACCAAAACACTATTCCACAATCTTCACTACTTCTAAGCAATGCAGCTGGTATGAACTCGAGTTTAAAGGCGCTAACGCCTCTCGCCTACCAAAACACTATTCCACAATCTACACTACTTCTAAGCAATGCAGCTGGTATGAACTCGAGTTTAAAGGCGCTAACGCCTCTCGCCTACCAAAACACTATTCCACAATCTACACTACTTCTAAGCAATGCAGCTGGTATGAACTCGAGTTTAAACGCGCTAACGCCTCTCGCCTACCAAAACACTATTCCACAATCTACACTACTTCTAAGCAATGCAGCTGGTATGAACTCGAGTTTAAAGGCGCTAACGACTTGCGCCTACCAAAACACGATTCCAAATCTACACTACTTCTAAGCAATGCAGCTGGTATGAACTCGAGTTTAAAGGCGCTAACGACTTGCACCTACCAAAACACGAACCCGCAATAAACACTACTTCTAAGCAATGCAGCTGGTATGAACTCGAGTTTAAAGGTGCTAACGCCTCTCGCCTACCAAAACACTATTCCACAATCTACACTACTTCAAAGCAATGCAGCTGGTATGAACTCGAGTTTAAAGGCGCTAACGCCTCTCGCCTACCAAAACACTATTCCACAATCTACACTACTTCTAAGCAATGCAGCTGGTATGAACTCGAGTTTAAAGGCGCTAACGACTTGCACCTACCAAAACACGAACCCGCAATAAACACTACTTCTTAGCAATGCAGCTGGTATGAACTCGAGTTTAAAGGTGCTAACGCCTCTCGCCTACCAAAACACTATTCCACAATCTACACTACTTCTAAGCAATGCAGCTGGTATGAACTCGAGTTTAAAGGCGCTAACGCCTCTCGCCTACCAAAACACTATTCCACAATCTACACTACTTCTAAGCAATGCAGCTGGTATGAACTCGAGTTTAAAGGCGCTAACGACTTGCACCTACCAAAACACGAACCCGCAATAAACACTACTTCTTAGCAATGCAGCTGGTATGAACTCGAGTTTAAAGGTGCAAACGCCTCTCGCCTACCAAAACACTATTCCACAATCTACACTACTTCTAAGCAATGCAGCTGGTATGAACTCGAGTTTAAAGGCGCTAACGACTTGCACCTACCAAAACACGAACCCGCAATAAACACTACTTCTTAGCAATGCAGCTGGTATGAACTCGAGTTTAAAGGTGCTAACGCCTCTCGCCTACCAAAACACTATTCCACAATCTACACTACTTCTAAGCAATGCAGCTGGTATGAACTCGAGTTTAAAGGCGCTAACGCCTCTCGCCTACCAAAACACTATTCCACAATCTACACTACTTCTAAGCAATGCAGCTGGTATGAACTCGAGTTTAAAGGCGCTAACGACTTGCACCTACCAAAACACGAACCCGCAATAAACACTACTTCTAAGCAATGCAGCTGGTATGAACTCGAGTTTAAAGGTGCTAACGCCTCTCGCCTACCAAAACACTATTCCACAATCTACACTACTTCTTAGCAATGCAGCTGGTATGAACTCGAGTTTAAAGGCGCTAACGCCTCTCGCCTACCAAAACACTATTCCACAATCTACACGACTTCTAAGCAATGCAGCTGGTATGAACTCGAGTTTAAAGGCGCTAACGCCTCTCGCCTACCAAAACACTATTCCACAATCTACACTACTTCTAAGCAATGCAGCTGGTATGAACTCGAGTTTAAAGGCGCTAACGCCTCTCGCCTACCAAAACACTATTCCACAATCTACACTACTTCTAAGCAATGCAGCTGGTATGAACTCGAGTTTAAAGGCGCTAACGCCTCTCGCCTACCAAAACACTATTCCACAATCTACACTACTTCTAAGCAATGCAGCTGGTATGAACTCGAGTTTAAAGGCGCTAACGCCTCTCGCCTACCAAAACACTATTCCACAATCTACACTACTTCTAAGCAATGCAGCTGGTATGAACTCGAGTTTAAAGGCGCTAACGACTTGCGCCTACCAAAACACGATTCCACAATCTACACTACTTCTAAGCAATGCAGCTGGTATGAACTCGAGTTTAAAGGCGCTAACGACTTGCACCTACCAAAACACGAACCCGCAATAAACACTACTTCTAAGCAATGCAGCTGGTATGAACTCGAGTTTAAAGGTGCTAACGCTTCTCGCCTACCAAAACACTATTCCACAATCTACACTACTTCTAAGCAATGCAGCTGGTATGAACTCGAGTTTAAAGGCGCTAACGACTTGCGCCTACCAAAACACGATTCCACAATCTACACTACTTCTAAGCAATGCAGCTGGTATGAACTCGAGTTTAAAGGTGCTAACGACTTGCACCTACCAAAACACGAACCCGCAATAAACACTTCTTCTAAGCAATGCAGCTGGTATGAACTCGAGTTTAAAGGTGCTAACGCCTCTCGCCTACCAAAACACTATTCCACAATCTACACTACTTCTAAGCAATGCAGCTGGTATGAACTCGAGTTTAAAGGCGCTAACGCCTCTCGCCTACCAAAACACTATTCCACAATCTACACTACTTCTAAGCAATGCAGCTGGTATGAACTCGAGTTTAAAGGCGCTAACGCCTCTCGCCTACCAAAACACTATTCCACAATCTACACTACTTCTAAGCAATGCAGCTGGTATGAACTCGAGTTAAAAGGCGCTAACGACTTGCACCTACCAAAACACGAACCCGCAATAAACACTACTTCTAAGCAATGCAGCTGGTATGAACTCGAGTTTAAAGGTGCTAACGCCTCTCGCCTACCAAAACACTATTCCACAATCTTCACTACTTCTAAGCGATGCAGCTGGTATGAACTCGAGTTTAAAGGTGCTAACGCCTCTCGCCTACCAAAACACTATTCCACAATCTACACTACTTCTAAGCAATGCAGCTGGTATGAACTCGAGTTTAAAGGCGCTAACGCCTCTCGCCTACCAAAACACTATTCCACAATCTACACTACTTCTAAGCAATGCAGCTGGTATGAACTCGAGTTTAAAGGCGCTAACGCCTCTCGCCTACCAAAACACTATTCCACAATCTACACTACTTCTAAGCAATGCAGCTGGTATGAACTCGAGTTTAAAGGCGCTAACGCCTCTCGCCTACCAAAACACTATTCCACAATCTACACTACTTCTAAGCAATGCAGCTGGTATGAACTCGAGTTTAAAGGCGCTAACGCCTCTCGCCTACCAAAACACTATTCCACAATCTACACTACTTCTAAGCAATGCAGCTGGTATGAACTCGAGTTTAAAGGCGCTAACGCCTCTCGCCTACCAAAACACTATTCCACAATCTACACTACTTCTAAGCAATGCAGCTGGTATGAACTCGAGTTTAAAGGCGCTCACGACTTGCACCTACCAAAACACGAACCCGCAATAAACACTACTTCTAAGCAATGCAGCTGGTATGAACTCGAGTTTAAAGGTGCCAACGCCTCTCGCCTACCAAAACACTATTCCACAATCTACACTACTTCTAAGCAATGCAGCTGATATGAACTCGAGTTTAAAGGCGCTAACGCCTCTCGCCTACCAAAACACTATTCCACAATCTACACGACTTCTAAGCAATGCAGCTGGTATGAACTCGAGTTTAAAGGCGCTAACGCCTCTCGCCTACCAAAACACTATTCCACAATCTACACTACTTCTAAGCAATGCAGCTGGTATGAACTCGAGTTTAAAGGCCCTAATGACTTGCGCCTACCGAAACACGATTCCACCATCTACACTACTTCTTAGCTAAGCAGCAAACCTGAACTCGAATTTAAAGGCGCAAACGACTTGCGCCTACCGAAAACGATTCCACAATCTACACTACTTCTAAGCAATGCAGCTGGTATGAACTCGAGTTTAAAGGCGCTAACGACTTGCGCCTACCAAAACACGAACCCGCAATAAACACTACTTCTTAGCTAAGCAGCTGGTATGAACTCGAGTTTAAAGGCGCTAACGACTTGCGCCTACCGAAACACTATTCCACAATCTACACTACTTCTAAGCAATGCAGCTGGTATGAACTCGAGTTTAAAGGCGCTAACGACTTGCGCCTACCAAAACACTATTCCACAATCTACACTACTTCTAAGCAATGCAGCTGGTATGAACTCGAGTTTAAAGGCGCTTACGACTTGCGCCTACCAAAACACTATTCCACAATCTACACTACTTCTAAGCAATGCAGCTGGTATGAACTCGAGTTTAAAGGCGCTAACGCCTCTCGCCTACCAAAACACTATTCCACAATCTACACTACTTCTAAGCAATGCAGCTGGTATGAATTCGAGTTTAAAGGCGCTTACGACTAGCGCCTACCAAAACACGATTCCACAATCTACACTACTTCTAAGCAATGCAGCTGGTATGAACTCGAGTTTAAAGGCGCTAACGACTTGCACCTACCAAAACACGAACCCGCAATAAACACTACTTCTAAGCAATGCAGCTGGTATGAACTCGAGTTTAAAGGTGCTAACGCCTCTCGCCTACCAAAACACTATTCCACAATCTACACTACTTCTAAGCAAAGCAGCTGGTATGAACTCGAGTTTAAAGGCGCTAACGCCTCTCGCCTACCAAAACACTATTCCACAATCTACACTACTTCTAAGCAATGCAGCTGGTATGAACTCGAGTTTAAAGGCGCTAACGCCTCTCGCCTACCAAAACACTATTCCACAATCTACACTACTTCTAAGCAATGCAGCTGGTATGAACTCGAGTTTAAAGGCGCTCACGACTTGCACCTACCAAAACACGAACCCGCAATAAACACTACTTCTAAGCAATGCAGCTGGTATGAACTCGAGTTTAAAGGTGCCAACGCCTCTCGCCTACCAAAACACTATTCCACAATCTACACTACTTCTAAGCAATGCAGCTGATATGAACTCGAGTTTAAAGGCGCTAACGCCTCTCGCCTACCAAAACACTATTCCACAATCTACACGACTTCTAAGCAATGCAGCTGGTATGAACTCGAGTTTAAAGGCGCTAACGCCTCTCGCCTACCAAAACACTATTCCACAATCTACACTACTTCTAAGCAATGCAGCTGGTATGAACTCGAGTTTAAAGGCGCTTACGCCTCTCGCCTACCAAAACACTATTCCACAATCTTCACTACTTCTAAGCAATGCAGCTGGTATGAAATCGAGTTTAAAGGCGCTAACGCCTCTCGCCTACCAAAACACTATTCCACAATCTACACTACTTCTAAGCAATGCAGCTGGTATGAACTCGAGTTTAAAGGCGCTAACGCCTCTCGCCTACCAAAACACTATTCCACAATCTACACTACTTCTAAGCAATGCAGCTGGTATGAACTCGAGTTTAAAGGCGCTAACGACTTGCGCCTACCAAAACACGATTCCACAATCTACACTACTTCTAAGCAATGCAGCTGGTATGAACTCGAGTTTAAAGGCGCTAACGACTTGCACCTACCAAAACACGAACCCGCAATAAACACTACTTCTAAGCAATGCAGCTGGTATGAACTCGAGTTTAAAGGTGCTAACGCCTCTCGCCTACCAAAACACTATTCCACAATCTACACTACTTCTAAGCAATGCAGCTGGTATGAACTCGAGTTTAAAGGCGCTAACGACTTGCGCCTACCAAAACACGATTCCACAATCTACACTACTTCTTAGCAATGCAGCTGGTATGAACTCGAGTTTAAAGGCGCTAACGACTTGCACCTACCAAAACACGAACCCGCAATAAACACTACTTCTAAGCAATGCAGCTGGTATGAACTCGAGTTTAAAGGTGCTAACGCCTCTCGCCTACCAAAACACTATTCCACAATCTACACTACTTCAAAGCAATGCAGCTGGTATGAACTCGAGTTTAAAGGCGCTAACGCCTCTCGCCTACCAAAACACTATTCCACAATCTACACTACTTCTAAGCAATGCAGCTGGTATGAACTCGAGTTTAAAGGCGCTAACGCCTCTCGCCTACCAAAACACTATTCCACAATCTACACTACTTCTAAGCAATGCAGCTGGTATGAACTCGAGTTTAAAGGCGCTAACGACTTGCACCTACCAAAACACGAACCCGCAATAAACACTACTTCTAAGCAATGCAGCTGGTATGAACTCGAGTTTAAAGGCGCTAACGCCTCTCGCCTACCAAAACACTATTCCACAATCTACACTACTTCTAAGCAATGCAGCTGGTATGAACTCGAGTTTAAAGGCGCTAACGCCTCTCGCCTACCAAAACACTATTCCACAATCTACACTACTTCTAAGCAATGCAGCTGGTATGAACTCGAGTTTAAAGGCGCTAACGACTTGCGCCTACCAAAACACGATTCCACAATCTACACTACTTCTAAGCAATGCAGCTGGTATGAACTCGAGTTTAAAGGCGCTAACGACTTGCACCTACCAAAACACGAACCCGCAATAAACACTACTTCTAAGCAATGCAGCTGGTATGAACTCGAGTTTAAAGGTGCTAACGCCTCTCGCCTACCAAAACACTATTCCACAATCTACACTACTTCTAAGCAATGCAGCTGGTATGAACTCGAGTTTAAAGGCGCTAACGACTTGCGCCTACCAAAACACGATTCCACAATCTACACTACTTCTTAGCAATGCAGCTGGTATGAACTCGAGTTTAAAGGCGCTAACGACTTGCACCTACCAAAACACGAACCCGCAATAAACACTACTTCTAAGCAATGCAGCTGGTATGAACTCGAGTTTAAAGGTGCTAACGCCTCTCGCCTACCAAAACACTATTCCACAATCTACACTACTTCAAAGCAATGCAGCTGGTATGAACTCGAGTTTAAAGGCGCTAACGCCTCTCGCCTACCAAAACACTATTCCACAATCTACACTACTTCTAAGCAATGCAGCTGGTATGAACTCGAGTTTAAAGGCGCTAACGCCTCTCGCCTACCAAAACACTATTCCACAATCTACACTACTTCTAAGCAATGCAGCTGGTATGAACTCGAGTTTAAAGGCGCTAACGACTTGCGCCTACCAAAACACGATTCCACAATCTACACTACTTCTAAGCAATGCAGCTGGTATGAACTCGAGTTTAAAGGCGCTAACGACTTGCACCTACCAAAACACGAACCCGCAATAAACACTACTTCTAAGCAATGCAGCTGGTATGAACTCGAGTTTAAAGGTGCTAACGCCTCTCGCCTACCAAAACACTATTCCACAATCTACACTACTTCTAAGCAATGCAGCTGGTATGAACTCGAGTTTAAAGGCGCTAACGCCTCTCGCCTACCAAAACACTATTCCACAATCTACACTACTTCTAAGCAATGCAGCTGGTATGAACTCGAGTTTAAAGGCGCTAACGACTTGCACCTACCAAAACACGAACCCGCAATAAACACTACTTCTAAGCAATGCAGCTGGTATGAACTCGAGTTTAAAGGTGCTAACGCCTCTCGCCTACCAAAACACTATTCCACAATCTACACTACTTCAAAGCAATGCAGCTGGTATGAACTCGAGTTTAAAGGCGCTAACGCCTCTCGCCTACCAAAACACTATTCCACAATCTACACTACTTCTAAGCAATGCAGCTGGTATGAACTCGAGTTTAAAGGCGCTAACGCCTCTCGCCTACCAAAACACTATTCCACAATCTACACTACTTCTAAGCAATGCAGCTGGTATGAACTCGAGTTTAAAGGCGCTAACGACTTGCGCCTACCAAAACACGATTCCACAATCTACACTACTTCTAAGCAATGCAGCTGGTATGAACTCGAGTTTAAAGGTGCTAACGCCTCTCGCCTACCAAAACACTATTCCACAATCTACACTACTTCAAAGCAATGCAGCTGGTATGAACTCGAGTTTAAAGGTGCTAACGCCTCTCGCCTACCAAAACACTATTCCACAATCTACACTACTTCTAAGCAATGCAGCTGGTATGAACTCGAGTTTAAAGGCGCTAACGCCTCTCGCCTACCAAAACACTATTCCACAATCTACACTACTTCTAAGCAATGCAGCTGGTATGAACTCGAGTTTAAAGGCGCTAACGACTTGCACCTACCAAAACACGAACCCGCAATAAACACTACTTCTTAGCAATGCAGCTGGTATGAACTCGAGTTTAAAGGTGCAAACGCCTCTCGCCTACCAAAACACTATTCCACAATCTACACTACTTCTAAGCAATGCAGCTGGTATGAACTCAAGTTTAAAGGCGCTAACGACTTGCACCTACCAAAACACGAACCCGCAATAAACACTACTTCTTAGCAATGCAGCTGGTATGAACTCGAGTTTAAAGGTGCTAACGCCTCTCGCCTACCAAAACACTATTCCACAATCTACACTACTTCTAAGCAATGCAGCTGGTATGAACTCGAGTTTAAAGGCGCTAACGCCTCTCGCCTACCAAAACACTATTCCACAATCTACACTACTTCTAAGCAATGCAGCTGGTATGAACTCGAGTTTAAAGGCGCTAACGACTTGCACCTACCAAAACACGAACCCGCAATAAACACTACTTCTAAGCAATGCAGCTGGTATGAACTCGAGTTTAAAGGTGCTAACGCCTCTCGCCTACCAAAACACTATTCCACAATCTACACTACTTCTTAGCAATGCAGCTGGTATGAACTCGAGTTTAAAGGCGCTAACGCCTCTCGCCTACCAAAACACTATTCCACAATCTAAACGACTTCTAAGCAATGCAGCTGGTATGAACTCGAGTTTAAAGGCGCTAACGCCTCTCGCCTACCAAAACACTATTCCACAATCTACACTACTTCTAAGCAATGCAGCTGGTATGAACTCGAGTTTAAAGGCGCTAACGCCTCTCGCCTACCAAAACACTATTCCACAATCTACACTACTTCTAAGCAATGCAGCTGGTATGAACTCGAGTTTAAAGGCGCTAACGCCTCTCGCCTACCAAAACACTATTCCACAATCTACACTACTTCTAAGCAATGCAGCTGGTATGAACTCGAGTTTAAAGGCGCTAACGCCTCTCGCCTACCAAAACACTATTCCACAATCTACACTACTTCTAAGCAATGCAGCTGGTATGAACTCGAGTTTAAAGGCGCTAACGACTTGCGCCTACCAAAACACGATTCCACAATCTACACTACTTCTAAGCAATGCAGCTGGTATGAACTCGAGTTTAAAGGCGCTAACGACTTGCACCTACCAAAACACGAACCCGCAATAAACACTACTTCTAAGCAATGCAGCTGGTATGAACTCGAGTTTAAAGGTGCTAACGCTTCTCGCCTACCAAAACACTATTCCACAATCTACACTACTTCTAAGCAATGCAGCTGGTATGAACTCGAGTTTAAAGGCGCTAACGACTTGCGCCTACCAAAACACGATTCCACAATCTACACTACTTCTAAGCAATGCAGCTGGTATGAACTCGAGTTTAAAGGTGCTAACGACTTGCACCTACCAAAACACGAACCCGCAATAAACACTACTTCTAAGCAATGCAGCTGGTATGAACTCGAGTTTAAAGGTGCTAACGCCTCTCGCCTACCAAAACACTATTCCACAATCTACACTACTTCTAAGCAATGCAGCTGGTATGAACTCGAGTTTAAAGGCGCTAACGCCTCTCGCCTACCAAAACACTATTCCACAATCTACACTACTTCTAAGCAATGCAGCTGGTATGAACTCGAGTTTAAAGGCGCTAACGCCTCTCGCCTACCAAAACACTATTCCACAATCTACACTACTTCTAAGCAATGCAGCTGGTATGAACTCGAGTTAAAAGGCGCTAACGACTTGCACCTACCAAAACACGAACCCGCAATAAACACTACTTCTAAGCAATGCAGCTGGTATGAACTCGAGTTTAAAGGTGCTAACGCCTCTCGCCTACCAAAACACTATTCCACAATCTTCACTACTTCTAAGCGATGCAGCTGGTATGAACTCGAGTTTAAAGGTGCTAACGCCTCTCGCCTACCAAAACACTATTCCACAATCTACACTACTTCTAAGCAATGCAGCTGGTATGAACTCGAGTTTAAAGGCGCTAACGCCTCTCGCCTACCAAAACACTATTCCACAATCTACACTACTTCTAAGCAATGCAGCTGGTATGAACTCGAGTTTAAAGGCGCTAACGACTTGCACCTACCAAAACACGAACCCGCAATAAACACTACTTCTAAGCAATGCAGCTGGTATGAACTCGAGTTTAAAGGTGCTAACGCTTCTCGCCTACCAAAACACTATTCCACAATCTACACTACTTCTAAGCAATGCAGCTGGTATGAACTCGAGTTTAAAGGCGCTAACGCCTCTCGCCTACCAAAACACTATTCCACAATCTACACTACTTCTAAGCAATGCAGCTGGTATGAACTCGAGTTTAAAGGCGCTAACGCCTCTCGCCTACCAAAACACTATTCCACAATCTACACTACTTCTAAGCAATGCAGCTGGTATGAACTCGAGTTAAAAGGCGCTAACGACTTGCACCTACCAAAACACGAACCCGCAATAAACACTACTTCTAAGCAATGCAGCTGGTATGAACTCGAGTTTAAAGGTGCTAACGCCTCTCGCCTACCAAAACACTATTCCACAATCTTCACTACTTCTAAGCGATGCAGCTGGTATGAACTCGAGTTTAAAGGTGCTAACGCCTCTCGCCTACCAAAACACTATTCCACAATCTACACTACTTCTAAGCAATGCAGCTGGTATGAACTCGAGTTTAAAGGCGCTAACGCCTCTCGCCTACCAAAACACTATTCCACAATCTACACTACTTCTAAGCAATGCAGCTGGTATGAACTCGAGTTTAAAGGCGCTAACGCCTCTCGCCTACCAAAACACTATTCCACAATCTACACTACTTCTAAGCAATGCAGCTGGTATGAACTCGAGTTTAAAGGCGCTAACGCCTCTCGCCTACCAAAACACTATTCCACAATCTACACTACTTCTAAGCAATGCAGCTGGTATGAACTCGAGTTTAAAGGCGCTAACGCCTCTCGCCTACCAAAACACTATTCCACAATCTACACTACTTCTAAGCAATGCAGCTGGTATGAACTCGAGTTTAAAGGCGCTAACGCCTCTCGCCTACCAAAACACTATTCCACAATCTACACTACTTCTAAGCAATGCAGCTGGTATGAACTCGAGTTTAAAGGCGCTCACGACTTGCACCTACCAAAACACGAACCCGCAATAAACACTACTTCTAAGCAATGCAGCTGGTATGAACTCGAGTTTAAAGGTGCCAACGCCTCTCGCCTACCAAAACACTATTCCACAATCTACACTACTTCTAAGCAATGCAGCTGATATGAACTCGAGTTTAAAGGCGCTAACGCCTCTCGCCTACCAAAACACTATTCCACAATCTACACGACTTCTAAGCAATGCAGCTGGTATGAACTCGAGTTTAAAGGCGCTAACGCCTCTCGCCTACCAAAACACTATTCCACAATCTACACTACTTCTAAGCAATGCAGCTGGTATGAACTCGAGTTTAAAGGCCCTAATGACTTGCGCCTACCGAAACACGATTCCACCATCTACACTACTTCTTAGCTAAGCAGCAAACCTGAACTCGAATTTAAAGGCGCAAACGACTTGCGCCTACCGAAAACGATTCCACAATCTACACTACTTCTAAGCAATGCAGCTGGTATGAACTCGAGTTTAAAGGCGCTAACGACTTGCGCCTACCAAAAAACGAACCCGCAATAAACACTACTTCTTAGCTAAGCAGCTGGTATGAACTCGAGTTTAAAGGCGCTAACGACTTGCGCCTACCGAAACACTATTCCACAATCTACACTACTTCTAAGCAATGCAGCTGGTATGAACTCGAGTTTAAAGGCGCTAACGACTTGCGCCTACCAAAACACTATTCCACAATCTACACTACTTCTAAGCAATGCAGCTGGTATGAACTCGAGTTTAAAGGCGCTAACGACTTGCGCCTACCAAAACACTATTCCACAATCTACACTACTTCTAAGCAATGCAGCTGGTATGAACTCGAGTTTAAAGGCGCTTACGACTTGCGCCTACCAAAACACTATTCCACAATCTACACTACTTCTAAGCAATGCAGCTGGTATGAACTCGAGTTTAAAGGCGCTAACGCCTCTCGCCTACCAAAACACTATTCCACAATCTACACTACTTCTAAGCAATGCAGCTGGTATGAATTCGAGTTTAAAGGCGCTTACGACTAGCGCCTACCAAAACACGATTCCACAATCTACACTACTTCTAAGCAATGCAGCTGGTATGAACTCGAGTTTAAAGGCGCTAACGACTTGCACCTACCAAAACACGAACCCGCAATAAACACTACTTCTAAGCAATGCAGCTGGTATGAACTCGAGTTTAAAGGTGCTAACGCCTCTCGCCTACCAAAACACTATTCCACAATCTACACTACTTCTAAGCAATGCAGCTGGTATGAACTCGAGTTTAAAGGCGCTAACGCCTCTCGCCTACCAAAACACTATTCCACAATCTACACTACTTCTAAGCAATGCAGCTGGTATGAACTCGAGTTTAAAGGCGCTAACGCCTCTCGCCTACCAAAACACTATTCCACAATCTACACTACTTCTAAGCAATGCAGCTGGTATGAACTCGAGTTTAAAGGCGCTTACGCCTCTCGCCTACCAAAACACTATTCCACAATCTTCACTACTTCTAAGCAATGCAGCTGGTATGAAATCGAGTTTAAAGGCGCTCACGACTTGCACCTACCAAAACACGAACCCGCAATAAACACTACTTCTAAGCAATGCAGCTGGTATGAACTCGAGTTTAAAGGTGCCAACGCCTCTCGCCTACCAAAACACTATTCCACAATCTACACTACTTCTAAGCAATGCAGCTGATATGAACTCGAGTTTAAAGGCGCTAACGCCTCTCGCCTACCAAAACACTATTCCACAATCTACACGACTTCTAAGCAATGCAGCTGGTATGAACTCGAGTTTAAAGGCGCTAACGCCTCTCGCCTACCAAAACACTATTCCACAATCTACACTACTTCTAAGCAATGCAGCTGGTATGAACTCGAGTTTAAAGGCGCTTACGCCTCTCGCCTACCAAAACACTATTCCACAATCTTCACTACTTCTAAGCAATGCAGCTGGTATGAAATCGAGTTTAAAGGCGCTAACGCCTCTCGCCTACCAAAACACTATTCCACAATCTACACTACTTCTAAGCAATGCAGCTGGTATGAACTCGAGTTTAAAGGCGCTAACGCCTCTCGCCTACCAAAACACTATTCCACAATCTACACTACTTCTAAGCAATGCAGCTGGTATGAACTCGAGTTTAAAGGCGCTAACGACTTGCGCCTACCAAAACACTATTCCACAATCTACACTACTTCTAAGCAATGCAGCTGGTATGAACTCGAGTTTAAACGCGCTAACGCCTCTCGCCTACCAAAACACTATTCCACAATCTACACTACTTCTAAGCAATGCAGCTGGTATGAACTCGAGTTTAAAGGCGCTAACGACTTGCGCCTACCAAAACACGATTCCACAATCTACACTACTTCTAAGCAATGCAGCTGGTATGAACTCGAGTTTAAAGGCGCTAACGACTTGCACCTACCAAAACACGAACCCGCAATAAACACTACTTCTAAGCAATGCAGCTGGTATGAACTCGAGTTTAAAGGTGCTAACGCCTCTCGCCTACCAAAACACTATTCCACAATCTACACTACTTCTAAGCAATGCAGCTGGTATGAACTCGAGTTTAAAGGCGCTAACGCCTCTCGCCTACCAAAACACTATTCCACAATCTACACTACTTCTAAGCAAAGCAGCTGGTATGAACTCGAGTTTAAAGGCGCTAACGCCTCTCGCCTACCAAAACACTATTCCACAATCTACACTACTTCTAAGCAATGCAGCTGGTATGAACTCGAGTTTAAAGGCGCTAACGCCTCTCGCCTACCAAAACACTATTCCACAATCTACACTACTTCTAAGCAATGCAGCTGGTATGAACTCGAGTTTAAAGGCGCTAACGCCTCTCGCCTACCAAAACACTATTCCACAATCTACAATACTTCTAAGCAATGCAGCTGGTATGAACTCGAGTTTAAAGGCGCTAACGACTTGCGCCTACCAAAACACGAACCCGCAATAAACACTACTTCTTAGCTAAGCAGCTGGTATGAACTCGAGTTTAAAGGCGCTAACGACTTGCGCCTACCGAAACACTATTCCACAATCTACACTACTTCTAAGCAATGCAGCTGGTATGAACTCGAGTTTAAAGGCGCTAACGACTTGCGCCTACCAAAACACTATTCCACAATCTACACTACTTCTAAGCAATGCAGCTGGTATGAACTCGAGTTTAAAGGCGCTAACGACTTGCGCCTACCAAAACACGAACCCGCAATAAACACTACTTCTTAGCTAAGCAGCTGGTATGAACTCGAGTTTAAAGGCGCTAACGACTTGCGCCTACCGAAACACTATTCCACAATCTACAATACTTCTAAGCAATGCAGCTGGTATGAACTCGAGTTTAAAGGCGCTAACGCCTCTCGCCTACCAAAACACTATTCCACAATCTACACTACTTCTAAGCAATGCAGCTGGTATGAACTCGAGTTTAAAGGCGCTAACGCCTCTCGCCTACCAAAACACTATTCCACAATCTACACTACTTCTAAGCAATGCAGCTGGTATGAACTCGAGTTTAAAGGCGCTAACGACTTGCGCCTACCAAAACACGATTCCGCAATCTACACTACTTCTAAGCAATGCAGCTGGTATGAACTCGAGTTTAAAGGCGCTAACGCCTCTCGCCTACCAAAACACTATTCCACAATCTACACTACTTCTAAGCAATGCAGCTGGTATGAACTCGAGTTTAAAGGCGCTAACGCCTCTCGCCTACCAAAACACTATTCCACAATCTACACTACTTCTAAGCAATGCAGCTGGTATGAACTCGAGTTTAAAGGCGCTAACGCCTCTCGCCTACCAAAACACTATTCCACAATCTACACTACTTCTAAGCAAAGCAGCTGGTATGAACTCGAGTTTAAAGGCGCTAACGCCTCTCGCCTACCAAAACACTATTCCACAATCTACACTACTTCTAAGCAATGCAGCTGGTATGAACTCGAGTTTAAAGGCGCTAACGCCTCTCGCCTACCAAAACACTATTCCACAATCTACACTACTTCTAAGCAATGCAGCTGGTATGAACTCGAGTTTAAAGGCGCTAACGCCTCTCGCCTACCAAAACACTATTCCACAATCTACAATACTTCTAAGCAATGCAGCTGGTATGAACTCGAGTTTAAAGGCGCTAACGCCTCTCGCCTACCAAAACACTATTCCACAATCTACACTACTTCTAAGCAATGCAGCTGGTATGAACTCGAGTTTAAAGGCGCTAACGCCTCTCGCCTACCAAAACACTATTCCACAATCTACAATACTTCTAAGCAATGCAGCTGGTATGAACTCGAGTTTAAAGGCGCTAACGCCTCTCGCCTACCAAAACACTATTCCACAATCTACACTACTTCTAAGCAATGCAGCTGGTATGAACTCGAGTTTAAAGGCGCTAACGCCTCTCGCCTACCAAAACACTATTCCACAATCTACACTACTTCTAAGCAATGCAGCTGGTATGAACTCGAGTTTAAAGGCGCTAACGACTTGCGCCTACCAAAACACGATTCCGCAATCTACACTACTTCTAAGCAATGCAGCTGGTATGAACTCGAGTTTAAAGGCGCTAACGCCTCTCGCCTACCAAAACACTATTCCACAATCTACAATACTTCTAAGCAATGCAGCTGGTATGAACTCGAGTTTAAAGGCGCTAACGACTTGCGCCTACCAAAACACGATTCTGCAATCTACACTACTTCTAAGCAATGCAGCTGGTATGAACTCGAGTTTAAAGGCGCTAACGCCTCTCGCCTACCAAAACACTATTCCACAATCTACACTACTTCTAAGCAATGCAGCTGGTATGAACTCGAGTTTAAAGGCGCTAACGCCTCTCGCCTACCAAAACACTATTCCACAATCTACACTACTTCTAAGCAATGCAGCTGGTATGAACTCGAGTTTAAAGGCGCTTACGCCTCTCGCCTACCAAAACACTATTCCACAATCTACACTACTTCTAAGCAAAGCAGCTGGTATGAACTCGAGTTTAAAGGCGCTAACGCCTCTCGCCTACCAAAACACTATTCCACAATCTACACTACTTCTAAGCAATGCAGCTGGTATGAACTCGAGTTTAAAGGCGCTAACGCCTCTCGCCTACCAAAACACTATTCCACAATCTACACTACTTCTAAGCAATGCAGCTGGTATGAACTCGAGTTTAAAGGCGCTAACGCCTCTCGCCTACCAAAACACTATTCCACAATCTACACCACTTCTAAGCAATGCAGCTGGTATGAACTCGAGTTTAAAGGCGCTAACGCCTCTCGCCTACCAAAACACTATTCCACAATCTACACTACTTCTAAGCAAAGCAGCTGGTATGAACTCGAGTTTAAAGGCGCTAACGCCTCTCGCCTACCAAAACACTATTCCACAATCTACTTTACTTCTAAGCAATGCAGCTGGTATGAACTCGAGTTTAAAGGCGCTAACGCCTCTCGCCTACCAAAACACTATTCCACAATCTACACTACTTCTAAGCAATGCAGCTGGTATGAACTCGAGTTTAAAGGCGCTAACGCCTCTCGCCTACCAAAACACTATTCCACAATCTACACTACTTTTAAGCAATGCAGCTGGTATGAACTCGAGTTTAAAGGCGCTAACGCCTCTCGCCTACCAAAACACTATTCCACAATCTACACTACTTCTAAGCAAAGCAGCTGGTATGAACTCGAGTTTAAAGGCGCTAACGCCTCTCGCCTACCAAAACACTATTCCACAATCTACACTACTTCTAAGCAATGCAGCTGGTATGAACTCGAGTTTAAAGGCGCTAACGCCTCTCGCCTACCAAAACACTATTCCACAATCTACACTACTTCTAAGCAATGCAGCTGGTATGAACTCGAGTTTAAAGGCGCTAACGCCTCTCGCCTACCAAAACACTATTCCACAATCTACAATACTTCTAAGCAATGCAGCTGGTATGAACTCGAGTTTAAAGGCGCTAACGACTTGCGCCTACCAAAACACGAACCCGCAATAAACACTACTTCTTAGCTAAGCAGCTGGTATGAACTCGAGTTTAAAGGCGCTAACGACTTGCGCCTACCGAAACACTATTCCACAATCTACACTACTTCTAAGCAATGCAGCTGGTATGAACTCGAGTTTAAAGGCGCTAACGACTTGCGCCTACCAAAACACTATTCCACAATCTACACTACTTCTAAGCAATGCAGCTGGTATGAACTCGAGTTTAAAGGCGCTAACGACTTGCGCCTACCAAAACACTATTCCACAATCTACACTACTTCTAAGCAATGCAGCTGGTATGAACTCGAGTTTAAAGGCGCTAACGACTTGCGCCTACCAAAACACGAACCCGCAATAAACACTACTTCTTAGCTAAGCAGCTGGTATGAACTCGAGTTTAAAGGCGCTAACGACTTGCGCCTACCGAAACACTATTCCACAATCTACACTACTTCTAAGCAATGCAGCTGGTATGAACTCGAGTTTAAAGGCGCTAACGACTTGCGCCTACCAAAACACTATTCCACAATCTACACTACTTCTAAGCAATGCAGCTGGTATGAACTCGAGTTTAAAGGCGCTTACGACTTGCGCCTACCAAAACACTATTCCACAATCTACACTACTTCTAAGCAATGCAGCTGGTATGAACTCGAGTTTAAAGGCGCTAACGCCTCTCGCCTACCAAAACACTATTCCACAATCTACACTACTTCTAAGCAATGCAGCTGGTATGAATTCGAGTTTAAAGGCGCTTACGACTAGCGCCTACCAAAACACGATTCCACAATCTACACTACTTCTAAGCAATGCAGCTGGTATGAACTCGAGTTTAAAGGCGCTAACGACTTGCACCTACCAAAACACGAACCCGCAATAAACACTACTTCTAAGCAATGCAGCTGGTATGAACTCGAGTTTAAAGGTGCTAACGCCTCTCGCCTACCAAAACACTATTCCACAATCTACACTACTTCTAAGCAATGCAGCTGGTATGAACTCGAGTTTAAAGGCGCTAACGCCTCTCGCCTACCAAAACACTATTCCACAATCTACACTACTTCTAAGCAATGCAGCTGGTATGAACTCGAGTTTAAAGGCGCTAACGCCTCTCGCCTACCAAAACACTATTCCACAATCTACAATACTTCTAAGCAATGCAGCTGGTATGAACTCGAGTTTAAAGGCGCTAACGACTTGCGCCTACCAAAACACGAACCCGCAATAAACACTACTTCTTAGCTAAGCAGCTGGTATGAACTCGAGTTTAAAGGCGCTAACGACTTGCGCCTACCGAAACACTATTCCACAATCTACACTACTTCTAAGCAATGCAGCTGGTATGAACTCGAGTTTAAAGGCGCTAACGACTTGCGCCTACCAAAACACTATTCCACAATCTACACTACTTCTAAGCAATGCAGCTGGTATGAACTCGAGTTTAAAGGCGCTTACGACTTGCGCCTACCAAAACACTATTCCACAATCTACACTACTTCTAAGCAATGCAGCTGGTATGAACTCGAGTTTAAAGGCGCTAACGCCTCTCGCCTACCAAAACACTATTCCACAATCTACACTACTTCTAAGCAATGCAGCTGGTATGAATTCGAGTTTAAAGGCGCTTACGACTAGCGCCTACCAAAACACGATTCCACAATCTACACTACTTCTAAGCAATGCAGCTGGTATGAACTCGAGTTTAAAGGCGCTAACGACTTGCACCTACCAAAACACGAACCCGCAATAAACACTACTTCTAAGCAATGCAGCTGGTATGAACTCGAGTTTAAAGGTGCTAACGCCTCTCGCCTACCAAAACACTATTCCACAATCTACACTACTTCTAAGCAATGCAGCTGGTATGAACTCGAGTTTAAAGGCGCTAACGCCTCTCGCCTACCAAAACACTATTCCACAATCTACACTACTTCTAAGCAATGCAGCTGGTATGAACTCGAGTTTAAAGGCGCTAACGCCTCTCGCCTACCAAAACACTATTCCACAATCTACACTACTTCTAAGCAATGCAGCTGGTATGAACTCGAGTTTAAAGGCGCTCACGACTTGCACCTACCAAAACACGAACCCGCAATAAACACTACTTCTAAGCAATGCAGCTGGTATGAACTCGAGTTTAAAGGTGCCAACGCCTCTCGCCTACCAAAACACTATTCCACAATCTACACTACTTCTAAGCAATGCAGCTGATATGAACTCGAGTTTAAAGGCGCTAACGCCTCTCGCCTACCAAAACACTATTCCACAATCTACACGACTTCTAAGCAATGCAGCTGGTATGAACTCGAGTTTAAAGGCGCTAACGCCTCTCGCCTACCAAAACACTATTCCACAATCTACACTACTTCTAAGCAATGCAGCTGGTATGAACTCGAGTTTAAAGGCGCTTACGCCTCTCGCCTACCAAAACACTATTCCACAATCTTCACTACTTCTAAGCAATGCAGCTGGTATGAAATCGAGTTTAAAGGCGCTAACGCCTCTCGCCTACCAAAACACTATTCCACAATCTACACTACTTCTAAGCAATGCAGCTGGTATGAACTCGAGTTTAAAGGCGCTAACGCCTCTCGCCTACCAAAACACTATTCCACAATCTACACTACTTCTAAGCAATGCAGCTGGTATGAACTCGAGTTTAAACGCGCTAACGCCTCTCGCCTACCAAAACACTATTCCACAATCTACACTACTTCTAAGCAATGCAGCTGGTATGAACTCGAGTTTAAAGGCGCTAACGCCTCTCGCCTACCAAAACACTATTCCACAATCTACAATACTTCTAAGCAATGCAGCTGGTATGAACTCGAGTTTAAAGGCGCTAACGACTTGCGCCTACCAAAACACGAACCCGCAATAAACACTACTTCTTAGCTAAGCAGCTGGTATGAACTCGAGTTTAAAGGCGCTAACGACTTGCGCCTACCGAAACACTATTCCACAATCTACACTACTTCTAAGCAATGCAGCTGGTATGAACTCGAGTTTAAAGGCGCTAACGACTTGCGCCTACCAAAACACTATTCCACAATCTACACTACTTCTAAGCAATGCAGCTGGTATGAACTCGAGTTTAAAGGCGCTAACGACTTGCGCCTACCAAAACACGAACCCGCAATAAACACTACTTCTTAGCTAAGCAGCTGGTATGAACTCGAGTTTAAAGGCGCTAACGACTTGCGCCTACCGAAACACTATTCCACAATCTACAATACTTCTAAGCAATGCAGCTGGTATGAACTCGAGTTTAAAGGCGCTAACGCCTCTCGCCTACCAAAACACTATTCCACAATCTACACTACTTCTAAGCAATGCAGCTGGTATGAACTCGAGTTTAATGGCGCTAACGCCTCTCGCCTACCAAAACACTATTCCACAATCTACACTACTTCTAAGCAATGCAGCTGGTATGAACTCGAGTTTAAAGGCGCTAACGACTTGCGCCTACCAAAACACGATTCCGCAATCTACACTACTTCTAAGCAATGCAGCTGGTATGAACTCGAGTTTAAAGGCGCTAACGCCTCTCGCCTACCAAAACACTATTCCACAATCTACACTACTTCTAAGCAATGCAGCTGGTATGAACTCGAGTTTAAAGGCGCTAACGCCTCTCGCCTACCAAAACACTATTCCACAATCTACACTACTTCTAAGCAATGCAGCTGGTATGAACTCGAGTTTAAAGGCGCTAACGCCTCTCGCCTACCAAAACACTATTCCACAATCTACACTACTTCTAAGCAAAGCAGCTGGTATGAACTCGAGTTTAAAGGCGCTAACGCCTCTCGCCTACCAAAACACTATTCCACAATCTACACTACTTCTAAGCAATGCAGCTGGTATGAACTCGAGTTTAAAGGCGCTAACGCCTCTCGCCTACCAAAACACTATTCCACAATCTACACTACTTCTAAGCAATGCAGCTGGTATGAACTCGAGTTTAAAGGCGCTAACGCCTCTCGCCTACCAAAACACTATTCCACAATCTACAATACTTCTAAGCAATGCAGCTGGTATGAACTCGAGTTTAAAGGCGCTAACGCCTCTCGCCTACCAAAACACTATTCCACAATCTACACTACTTCTAAGCAATGCAGCTGGTATGAACTCGAGTTTAAAGGCGCTAACGCCTCTCGCCTACCAAAACACTATTCCACAATCTACAATACTTCTAAGCAATGCAGCTGGTATGAACTCGAGTTTAAAGGCGCTAACGCCTCTCGCCTACCAAAACACTATTCCACAATCTACACTACTTCTAAGCAATGCAGCTGGTATGAACTCGAGTTTAAAGGCGCTAACGCCTCTCGCCTACCAAAACACTATTCCACAATCTACACTACTTCTAAGCAATGCAGCTGGTATGAACTCGAGTTTAAAGGCGCTAACGACTTGCGCCTACCAAAACACGATTCCGCAATCTACACTACTTCTAAGCAATGCAGCTGGTATGAACTCGAGTTTAAAGGCGCTAACGCCTCTCGCCTACCAAAACACTATTCCACAATCTACAATACTTCTAAGCAATGCAGCTGGTATGAACTCGAGTTTAAAGGCGCTAACGACTTGCGCCTACCAAAACACGATTCTGCAATCTACACTACTTCTAAGCAATGCAGCTGGTATGAACTCGAGTTTAAAGGCGCTAACGCCTCTCGCCTACCAAAACACTATTCCACAATCTACACTACTTCTAAGCAATGCAGCTGGTATGAACTCGAGTTTAAAGGCGCTAACGCCTCTCGCCTACCAAAACACTATTCCACAATCTACACTACTTCTAAGCAATGCAGCTGGTATGAACTCGAGTTTAAAGGCGCTTACGCCTCTCGCCTACCAAAACACTATTCCACAATCTACACTACTTCTAAGCAAAGCAGCTGGTATGAACTCGAGTTTAAAGGCGCTAACGCCTCTCGCCTACCAAAACACTATTCCACAATCTACACTACTTCTAAGCAATGCAGCTGGTATGAACTCGAGTTTAAAGGCGCTAACGCCTCTCGCCTACCAAAACACTATTCCACAATCTACACTACTTCTAAGCAATGCAGCTGGTATGAACTCGAGTTTAAAGGCGCTAACGCCTCTCGCCTACCAAAACACTATTCCACAATCTACACCACTTCTAAGCAATGCAGCTGGTATGAACTCGAGTTTAAAGGCGCTAACGCCTCTCGCCTACCAAAACACTATTCCACAATCTACACTACTTCTAAGCAAAGCAGCTGGTATGAACTCGAGTTTAAAGGCGCTAACGCCTCTCGCCTACCAAAACACTATTCCACAATCTACTTTACTTCTAAGCAATGCAGCTGGTATGAACTCGAGTTTAAAGGCGCTAACGCCTCTCGCCTACCAAAACACTATTCCACAATCTACACTACTTCTAAGCAATGCAGCTGGTATGAACTCGAGTTTAAAGGCGCTAACGCCTCTCGCCTACCAAAACACTATTCCACAATCTACACTACTTTTAAGCAATGCAGCTGGTATGAACTCGAGTTTAAAGGCGCTAACGCCTCTCGCCTACCAAAACACTATTCCACAATCTACACTACTTCTAAGCAAAGCAGCTGGTATGAACTCGAGTTTAAAGGCGCTAACGCCTCTCGCCTACCAAAACACTATTCCACAATCTACACTACTTCTAAGCAATGCAGCTGGTATGAACTCGAGTTTAAAGGCGCTAACGCCTCTCGCCTACCAAAACACTATTCCACAATCTACACTACTTCTAAGCAATGCAGCTGGTATGAACTCGAGTTTAAAGGCGCTAACGCCTCTCGCCTACCAAAACACTATTCCACAATCTACAATACTTCTAAGCAATGCAGCTGGTATGAACTCGAGTTTAAAGGCGCTAACGACTTGCGCCTACCAAAACACGAACCCGCAATAAACACTACTTCTTAGCTAAGCAGCTGGTATGAACTCGAGTTTAAAGGCGCTAACGACTTGCGCCTACCGAAACACTATTCCACAATCTACACTACTTCTAAGCAATGCAGCTGGTATGAACTCGAGTTTAAAGGCGCTAACGACTTGCGCCTACCAAAACACTATTCCACAATCTACACTACTTCTAAGCAATGCAGCTGGTATGAACTCGAGTTTAAAGGCGCTAACGACTTGCGCCTACCAAAACACTATTCCACAATCTACACTACTTCTAAGCAATGCAGCTGGTATGAACTCGAGTTTAAAGGCGCTAACGACTTGCGCCTACCAAAACACTATTCCACAATCTACACTACTTCTAAGCAATGCAGCTGGTATGAACTCGAGTTTAAAGGCGCTAACGACTTGCGCCTACCAAAACACGAACCCGCAATAAACACTACTTCTTAGCTAAGCAGCTGGTATGAACTCGAGTTTAAAGGCGCTAACGACTTGCGCCTACCGAAACACTATTCCACAATCTACACTACTTCTAAGCAATGCAGCTGGTATGAACTCGAGTTTAAAGGCGCTAACGACTTGCGCCTACCAAAACACTATTCCACAATCTACACTACTTCTAAGCAATGCAGCTGGTATGAACTCGAGTTTAAAGGCGCTAACGACTTGCGCCTACCAAAACACGAACCCGCAATAAACACTACTTCTTAGCTAAGCAGCTGGTATGAACTCGAGTTTAAAGGCGCTAACGACTTGCGCCTACCGAAACACTATTCCACAATCTACAATACTTCTAAGCAATGCAGCTGGTATGAACTCGAGTTTAAAGGCGCTAACGCCTCTCGCCTACCAAAACACTATTCCACAATCTACACTACTTCTAAGCAATGCAGCTGGTATGAACTCGAGTTTAAAGGCGCTAACGCCTCTCGCCTACCAAAACACTATTCCACAATCTACACTACTTCTAAGCAATGCAGCTGGTATGAACTCGAGTTTAAAGGCGCTAACGACTTGCGCCTACCAAAACACGATTCCGCAATCTACACTACTTCTAAGCAATGCAGCTGGTATGAACTCGAGTTTAAAGGCGCTAACGCCTCTCGCCTACCAAAACACTATTCCACAATCTACACTACTTCTAAGCAATGCAGCTGGTATGAACTCGAGTTTAAAGGCGCTAACGCCTCTCGCCTACCAAAACACTATTCCACAATCTACACTACTTCTAAGCAATGCAGCTGGTATGAACTCGAGTTTAAAGGCGCTAACGCCTCTCGCCTACCAAAACACTATTCCACAATCTACACTACTTCTAAGCAAAGCAGCTGGTATGAACTCGAGTTTAAAGGCGCTAACGCCTCTCGCCTACCAAAACACTATTCCACAATCTACACTACTTCTAAGCAATGCAGCTGGTATGAACTCGAGTTTAAAGGCGCTAACGCCTCTCGCCTACCAAAACACTATTCCACAATCTACACTACTTCTAAGCAATGCAGCTGGTATGAACTCGAGTTTAAAGGCGCTAACGCCTCTCGCCTACCAAAACACTATTCCACAATCTACAATACTTCTAAGCAATGCAGCTGGTATGAACTCGAGTTTAAAGGCGCTAACGCCTCTCGCCTACCAAAACACTATTCCACAATCTACACTACTTCTAAGCAATGCAGCTGGTATGAACTCGAGTTTAAAGGCGCTAACGCCTCTCGCCTACCAAAACACTATTCCACAATCTACAATACTTCTAAGCAATGCAGCTGGTATGAACTCGAGTTTAAAGGCGCTAACGCCTCTCGCCTACCAAAACACTATTCCACAATCTACACTACTTCTAAGCAATGCAGCTGGTATGAACTCGAGTTTAAAGGCGCTAACGCCTCTCGCCTACCAAAACACTATTCCACAATCTACACTACTTCTAAGCAATGCAGCTGGTATGAACTCGAGTTTAAAGGCGCTAACGACTTGCGCCTACCAAAACACGATTCCGCAATCTACACTACTTCTAAGCAATGCAGCTGGTATGAACTCGAGTTTAAAGGCGCTAACGCCTCTCGCCTACCAAAACACTATTCCACAATCTACAATACTTCTAAGCAATGCAGCTGGTATGAACTCGAGTTTAAAGGCGCTAACGACTTGCGCCTACCAAAACACGATTCTGCAATCTACACTACTTCTAAGCAATGCAGCTGGTATGAACTCGAGTTTAAAGGCGCTAACGCCTCTCGCCTACCAAAACACTATTCCACAATCTACACTACTTCTAAGCAATGCAGCTGGTATGAACTCGAGTTTAAAGGCGCTAACGCCTCTCGCCTACCAAAACACTATTCCACAATCTACACTACTTCTAAGCAATGCAGCTGGTATGAACTCGAGTTTAAAGGCGCTTACGCCTCTCGCCTACCAAAACACTATTCCACAATCTACACTACTTCTAAGCAAAGCAGCTGGTATGAACTCGAGTTTAAAGGCGCTAACGCCTCTCGCCTACCAAAACACTATTCCACAATCTACACTACTTCTAAGCAATGCAGCTGGTATGAACTCGAGTTTAAAGGCGCTAACGCCTCTCGCCTACCAAAACACTATTCCACAATCTACACTACTTCTAAGCAATGCAGCTGGTATGAACTCGAGTTTAAAGGCGCTAACGCCTCTCGCCTACCAAAACACTATTCCACAATCTACACCACTTCTAAGCAATGCAGCTGGTATGAACTCGAGTTTAAAGGCGCTAACGCCTCTCGCCTACCAAAACACTATTCCACAATCTACACTACTTCTAAGCAAAGCAGCTGGTATGAACTCGAGTTTAAAGGCGCTAACGCCTCTCGCCTACCAAAACACTATTCCACAATCTACTTTACTTCTAAGCAATGCAGCTGGTATGAACTCGAGTTTAAAGGCGCTAACGCCTCTCGCCTACCAAAACACTATTCCACAATCTACACTACTTCTAAGCAATGCAGCTGGTATGAACTCGAGTTTAAAGGCGCTAACGCCTCTCGCCTACCAAAACACTATTCCACAATCTACACTACTTTTAAGCAATGCAGCTGGTATGAACTCGAGTTTAAAGGCGCTAACGCCTCTCGCCTACCAAAACACTATTCCACAATCTACACTACTTCTAAGCAAAGCAGCTGGTATGAACTCGAGTTTAAAGGCGCTAACGCCTCTCGCCTACCAAAACACTATTCCACAATCTACACTACTTCTAAGCAATGCAGCTGGTATGAACTCGAGTTTAAAGGCGCTAACGCCTCTCGCCTACCAAAACACTATTCCACAATCTACACTACTTCTAAGCAATGCAGCTGGTATGAACTCGAGTTTAAAGGCGCTAACGCCTCTCGCCTACCAAAACACTATTCCACAATCTACAATACTTCTAAGCAATGCAGCTGGTATGAACTCGAGTTTAAAGGCGCTAACGACTTGCGCCTACCGAAACACTATTCCACAATCTACACTACTTCTAAGCAATGCAGCTGGTATGAACTCGAGTTTAAAGGCGCTAACGACTTGCGCCTACCAAAACACTATTCCACAATCTACACTACTTCTAAGCAATGCAGCTGGTATGAACTCGAGTTTAAAGGCGCTAACGACTTGCGCCTACCAAAACACTATTCCACAATCTACACTACTTCTAAGCAATGCAGCTGGTATGAACTCGAGTTTAAAGGCGCTAACGACTTGCGCCTACCAAAACACTATTCCACAATCTACACTACTTCTAAGCAATGCAGCTGGTATGAACTCGAGTTTAAAGGCGCTAACGACTTGCGCCTACCAAAACACTATTCCACAATCTACACTACTTCTAAGCAATGCAGCTGGTATGAACTCGAGTTTAAAGGCGCTAACGACTTGCGCCTACCAAAACACTATTCCACAATCTACACTACTTCTAAGCAATGCAGCTGGTATGAACTCGAGTTTAAAGGCGCTAACGACTTGCGCCTACCAAAACACGAACCCGCAATAAACACTACTTCTTAGCTAAGCAGCTGGTATGAACTCGAGTTTAAAGGCGCTAACGACTTGCGCCTACCGAAACACTATTCCACAATCTACAATACTTCTAAGCAATGCAGCTGGTATGAACTCGAGTTTAAAGGCGCTAACGCCTCTCGCCTACCAAAACACTATTCCACAATCTACACTACTTCTAAGCAATGCAGCTGGTATGAACTCGAGTTTAAAGGCGCTAACGCCTCTCGCCTACCAAAACACTATTCCACAATCTACACTACTTCTAAGCAATGCAGCTGGTATGAACTCGAGTTTAAAGGCGCTAACGACTTGCGCCTACCAAAACACGATTCCGCAATCTACACTACTTCTAAGCAATGCAGCTGGTATGAACTCGAGTTTAAAGGCGCTAACGCCTCTCGCCTACCAAAACACTATTCCACAATCTACACTACTTCTTAGCAATGCAGCTGGTATGAACTCGAGTTTAAAGGCGCTAACGCCTCTCGCCTACCAAAACACTATTCCACAATCTACACTACTTCTAAGCAAAGCAGCTGGTATGAACTCGAGTTTAAAGGCGCTAACGCCTCTCGCCTACCAAAACACTATTCCACAATCTACACTACTTCTAAGCAATGCAGCTGGTATGAACTCGAGTTTAAAGGCGCTAACGCCTCTCGCCTACCAAAACACTATTCCACAATCTACACTACTTCTAAGCAATGCAGCTGGTATGAACTCGAGTTTAAAGGCGCTAACGCCTCTCGCCTACCAAAACACTATTCCACAATCTACAATACTTCTAAGCAATGCAGCTGGTATGAACTCGAGTTTAAAGGCGCTAACGCCTCTCGCCTACCAAAACACTATTCCACAATCTACACTACTTCTAAGCAATGCAGCTGGTATGAACTCGAGTTTAAAGGCGCTAACGCCTCTCGCCTACCAAAACACTATTCCACAATCTACAATACTTCTAAGCAATGCAGCTGGTATGAACTCGAGTTTAAAGGCGCTAACGCCTCTCGCCTACCAAAACACTATTCCACAATCTACACTACTTCTAAGCAATGCAGCTGGTATGAACTCGAGTTTAAAGGCGCTAACGCCTCTCGCCTACCAAAACACTATTCCACAATCTACACTACTTCTAAGCAATGCAGCTGGTATGAACTCGAGTTTAAAGGCGCTAACGACTTGCGCCTACCAAAACACGATTCCGCAATCTACACTACTTCTAAGCAATGCAGCTGGTATGAACTCGAGTTTAAAGGCGCTAACGCCTTTCGCCTACCAAAACACTATTCCACAATCTACAATACTTCTAAGCAATGCAGCTGGTATGAACTCGAGTTTAAAGGCGCTAACGACTTGCGCCTACCAAAACACGATTCCGCAATCTACACTACTTCTAAGCAATGCAGCTGGTATGAACTCGAGTTTAAAGGCGCTAACGCCTCTCGCCTACCAAAACACTATTCCACAATCTACACTACTTCTAAGCAATGCAGCTGGTATGAACTCGAGTTTAAAGGCGCTAACGCCTCTCGCCTACCAAAACACTATTCCACAATCTACACTACTTCTAAGCAATGCAGCTGGTATGAACTCGAGTTTAAAGGCGCTAACGCCTCTCGCCTACCAAAACACTATTCCACAATCTACACTACTTCTAAGCAAAGCAGCTGGTATGAACTCGAGTTTAAAGGCGCTAACGCCTCTCGCCTACCAAAACACTATTCCACAATCTACACTACTTCTAAGCAATGCAGCTGGTATGAACTCGAGTTTAAAGGCGCTAACGCCTCTCGCCTACCAAAACACTATTCCACAATCTACACTACTTCTAAGCAATGCAGCTGGTATGAACTCGAGTTTAAAGGCGCTAACGCCTCTCGCCTACCAAAACACTATTCCACAATCTACACTACTTCTAAGCAAAGCAGCTGGTATGAACTCGAGTTTAAAGGCGCTAACGCCTCTCGCCTACCAAAACACTATTCCACAATCTACTTTACTTCTAAGCAATGCAGCTGGTATGAACTCGAATTTAAAGGCGCTAACGCCTCTCGCCTACCAAAACACTATTCCACAATCTACACTACTTCTAAGCAATGCAGCTGGTATGAACTCGAGTTTAAAGGCGCTAACGCCTCTCGCCTACCAAAACACTATTCCACAATCTACACTACTTTTAAGCAATGCAGCTGGTATGAACTCGAGTTTAAAGGCGCTAACGCCTCTCGCCTACCAAAACACTATTCCACAATCTACACTACTTCTAAGCAAAGCAGCTGGTATGAACTCGAGTTTAAAGGCGCTAACGCCTCTCGCCTACCAAAACACTATTCCACAATCTACACTACTTCTAAGCAATGCAGCTGGTATGAACTCGAGTTTAAAGGCGCTAACGCCTCTCGCCTACCAAAACACTATTCCACAATCTACACTACTTCTAAGCAATGCAGCTGGTATGAACTCGAGTTTAAAGGCGCTAACGACTTGCGCCTACCAAAACACTATTCCACAATCTACACTACTTCTAAGCAATGCAGCTGGTATGAACTCGAGTTTAAAGGCGCTAACGACTTGCGCCTACCAAAACACTATTCCACAATCTACACTACTTCTAAGCAATGCAGCTGGTATGAACTCGAGTTTAAAGGCGCTAACGACTTGCGCCTACCAAAACACTATTCCACAATCTACACTACTTCTAAGCAATGCAGCTGGTATGAACTCGAGTTTAAAGGCGCTAACGACTTGCGCCTACCAAAACACTATTCCACAATCTACACTACTTCTAAGCAATGCAGCTGGTATGAACTCGAGTTTAAAGGCGCTAACGACTTGCGCCTACCAAAACACTATTCCACAATCTACACTACTTCTAAGCAATGCAGCTGGTATGAACTCGAGTTTAAAGGCGCTAACGACTTGCGCCTACCAAAACACTATTCCACAATCTACACTACTTCTAAGCAATGCAGCTGGTATGAACTCGAGTTTAAAGGCGCTTACGACTTGCGCCTACCAAAACACTATTCCACAATTTACACTACTTCTAAGCAATGCAGCTGGTATGAACTCGAGTTTAAAGGCGCTAACGACTTGCGCCTACCAAAACACTATTCCACAATCTACACTACTTCTAAGCAATGCAGCTGGTATGAACTCGAGTTTAAAGGCGCTAACGACTTGCGCCTACCAAAACACTATTCCACAATCTACACTACTTCTAAGCAATGCAGCTGGTATGAACTCGAGTTTAAAGGCGCTAACGACTTGCGCCTACCAAAACACGAACCCGCAATAAACACTACTTCTTAGCTAAGCAGCTGGTATGAACTCGAGTTTAAAGGCGCTAACGACTTGCGCCTACCGAAACACTATTCCACAATCTACACTACTTCTAAGCAATGCAGCTGGTATGAACTCGAGTTTAAAGGCGCTAACGACTTGCGCCTACCAAAACACGAACCCGCAATAAACACTACTTCTTAGCTAAGCAGCTGGTATGAACTCGAGTTTAAAGGCGCTAACGACTTGCGCCTACCGAAACACTATTCCACAATCTACACTACTTCTAAGCAATGCAGCTGGTATGAATTCGAGTTTAAAGGCGCTAACGACTTGCGCCTACCAAAACACTATTCCACAATCTACACTACTTCTAAGCAATGCAGCTGGTATGAACTCGAGTTTAAAGGCGCTAACGACTTGCGCCTACCAAAACACTATTCCACAATCTACACTACTTCTAAGCAATGCAGCTGGTATGAACTCGAGTTTAAAGGCGCTAACGACTTGCGCCTACCAAAACACGAACCCGCAATAAACACTACTTCTTAGCTAAGCAGCTGGTATGAACTCGAGTTTAAAGGCGCTAACGACTTGCGCCTACCGAAACACTATTCCACAATCTACACTACTTCTAAGCAATGCAGCTGGTATGAACTCGAGTTTAAAGGCGCTATCGCCTCTCGCCTACCAAAACACTATTCCACAATCTACACTACTTCTAAGCAATGCAGCTGGTATGAACTCGAGTTTAAAGGCGCTAACGCCTCTCGCCTACCAAAACACTATTCTACAATCTACTCTACTTCTTAGCTAAGTAGCATAATATTCATGAGAAACGTGAAAAACGAAATTTACGTACCCCTAATTATAAGACGAATTATTTGTTTGCGCCCATACGGTCGCAATATGAATGTTAATAAATAGTTTTATCCATATAAACACACAATTCTTTCAAGAAAGGTATAGAAAATACAATATTGGATTGATTAATCTATACTGATCTATTACAGGACTGCGCAGTGTAGTGCGCAGGTACAAAAAGCGCGCTAATCAGTACTTACCCAGAAATAATAATGTAACCTTTTGTAGGTGGGTACCTATTCCCCTTTGTTTGCGAAACTAACGTGGTGGTTTCTTGATCACGTCCTCCAATATATGGGAATAATAATTATCGTGGGTTGTGTATTTGTTGCTTATTGCGTATAATGCTACGTATACATACGCGAACCGAAATGCCGAACTGAACCTCATGGCGCGAAACGCCGCTTACAGTTGCTTCGTTCCTTTCCCGTAATTCGTGGCTCGGTCCGCGTTTCGGTTCGAAAATGTATACGTACCATTACGTATTGCGGATTGATATTGCAAATAAAATTGATATTTTTACTGAAACCCTGAATGATTTTTATTATTAGTTTAGTAAAAGTACCTTTTATTGTTACTCTGAAATATGTTTTACATGCCAAATTGGGTAAACGTCCAGAAGCTCGCCTCACTCAATACGCGCACAATATTAAAAAAAATTGAAAATAGGAATTTAAAGGCAGGTATATTTTTTTAATTTGACAATAACCAAGAACCAACTACACTTAATAGAATCTTTGTTTCTTTGTTGGGATTTGTTCAAAAACAGATGCAAGCAAAACTAACTTTAAAACCTATTTATTGCCGTAGTACGACATGAAGTAAGATGACCGCAAAGTGAACATGACGAATTTGTTAAATATAAATTAAAATGCATTATGTTGCTTCTCCGTAGACTGAAATAGTTGTTCATCATTGTAATTAAACAGAAACGGAGTGTTCTAAAAATAATTTGTAAGGTTAAGGATGAGGCGCGTCTCTAGATATTTACCTCAAATTTTGAATGTCCTCATTCAAATATTATATTATCAAGGTCAATAATGTTAACAGTATATATTACTTGATTAATTGTTTTTTGAAGTGCATAACTGCCTTAAATAGTGGTTATGGATCTATGAAGGGTGTAACAGCACGTATCCGAAGGATTTTAACCAGTGATTCCTGAGCATATTTGGAGTTAACATGTAAAGGTTATTTTGTTGTCCATCATCACACGTCGCCACAGATTACACACCTACACATCGTGACGGATCACGTGCACTCTGCTGGTATATCCACATTAGATTACATTCGTGCGTAAACCACATTCCCCTATCTGACATTTTTTCCATCATCAAAGATAGATCCCGCAATGTTTGGTCGGAGTATTGGCACATTGCTAGTCAATCCAAGGGAGCCTGCTATGCTTCAATATAAAGGACTATTCCATCAAAACCGTGGTTTCAGCAATTCCCTCATTTTTCCAAAAAAGAAATTTCTTCACTCATTCGAATGAGGATCGGACATTGTTCCGTTCCTTCCCACCTTTTTAAAATTCACGTCCTTGACTCCCCAGATTGTACATTCTGTGGTCTAGAAGTGGGAACTTTAGATCACATATTTTTTGGTTGTCCCTCTCTAAACAAATATCCTCTCTTCTATCAAGCCTTATCTAAAATTGCCTCCCCTCCATTCAACATCTCATCTCTTCTAAGTCTGAACTCAACTCCAATTTTCATTATAATTTTGAAATTTGCCTATTTAAATAAAATTAATATTTAAATTCACCTTTCATTTCTCAATAATTTTAAATGATTGCCAAGAACACCCTTGAAGGGTGAAAGCCAGAAATAATAAGAAAAAAAAAAAAAACTTGCCAACGTTCACATTTGCCCATCTGCGTGTGTTAGTTCTCAATGCATTACGCGTATTTCATCCAGCGTTCCATCAGATCTGTAATTGGCAAGTTACATGAATGCAATCTAAGAATGCTGGAATATGCACGTTGCTAGAATAAGTACTCACTTTCGCCCATCTGCGTTTGAGTTCTTAATGCCTTACGCGTATTTTGCGTTACATTAGATCTGCAATTGGAAAGTTACACGAATGTAATCTAATACTCTTGAAATATGTACGTTAGATTACATTCGTGTAACTTGCCATCGCTCACATTCTCCCATCTGCGTGTGAATTCTCTATCTATAATTATTTACATAAATAACACACATTGTAGGTAGTTAAAATGAAGGTTTTCCATGGTCATTATGTTGTTAATGATTTGGAATGAATCCATTAGAGATGATTTAGGTTGTAAATAAAAATTTCAAGTAAATCCAATCATTAAGTTCATTATATTTATCAAGATTGAATATGTAAAATTATTCAACAACAGTCTTACGTTGTAGTATTTATTTCCAATGCGGAATTATTCGATGATTTTTGCAAATAATAAACATTCACAAAATTATGTAAGTAGCTGTAAAGTAATACAATAGAATTAAGGGATAAATGGGAAGGGACAATTCATCATATTTACATATTATAATTAATCGAGAGAACATTACATTATTTAAATAAATAATAAATATGATCATAGCTAAAACCAATGTTTGTTAAATAATTGATGTTGAAAATAAAACTAAAACAATATGTAAATATGAAATAAGGGATCAGAAGGAAAAATAACGAAGAGAAGCAGAAATGAAACAAAAATAAAAACAATATATTATTAAGCCTTATTTTTTAAATATATATTTAGAACAAGAAAATGTATAATGACAACCATTGAGGATATTTAATATCGATTAAGTATTTATAAACTATTGTTCAAAATGAATTGTGACAATTTATAAAAGAAAACGGCCACTTCCTTTACGTTATCATTTCATCAAAACAACAATATTAAATAATAATTGTCACTGGAAACATTTCAATATCTCTACAGAAACTCCTTTATGCATGGTGGGAATTCAACTTCGTGAAAAATCTAGGTACAAAATTCACTTTCATAATGAAGGAAGAACGAGTTTTTTTAAATAAAATGTTGGTGTTTCAATCTATCCATCTCTTTTTATCGACTGAACTTCTCTCACATGCTGTATAATCGTATTCCTTAACAGGTTACCGGTTACTAAGGTAATTACACAAATGTTACAGCGGCGCTGAAAAGGTTAACCCTTTAAAATTTTCATTTTTTCCAAGAAAGCTTTTCCAGTAACCTGCAAAGAACTCTTAACTAAGCATGATTTATGCATTATTATTTTACATTGTGCTTTGTTATTTGAGACATTGGACTTGTGTTGCTATTGGGACTTGTGACTCCCATCATTATTTCACTTAAAAACCACACTTAGGAATGGTTCGACTTCTATCTACAGGTTTTAGCGCACTTACATTATCAGGTCACCAAACAGTTTAAATAAGAGATCATTTTACATTATATCTCAATCGTAATTTGTAATCTCAATATTACTTACTATCGAGACTTCCACACAAAGAAGAAGAGAAATCTTTGGCCATCTTTGTTACAATTGTGTCGTAAACATTTACATATTTAATTTGTCTTTTAACAAATTTGAAGGTTATACCATCAATGTAATATTTCATTGAAGAATAAGATACTTCTAATAAATTTAAACGAAACATGAAACAGCAAGACACAGAAAAATAAAAAGATATCGGCCTCAACTAGGAATTGAACCCAGGATACCTGCCTTACCGGGACAACGTCTATTATTTATTAATTATTTATTATTTGTTAATTCTGAATTTAAAATTGAGATCGACACAAAATTAAGGTCCCAATGATCGAGTGATTAAATATGTTGTCTTGGTAAGATGTCCTGTGTTCGATTTCCAATTGAAACCGTTTTTTTCTGTCTTGTTCTGTTTAATTTATTAGTAACATCTTTTTCTTAAATCATATTTACATATTAATACGTTAAAAGATTCCTTGAGATGGATAAGTACTAGGTAAGTACCTGCAGTAATCACGTAGTGTGATTTCCAACATAATGCGTCATAGTCATTATTCTGAGATAAGATTCGTATTTTTAATATTTACCTTAAATTACAATATTGCATTTTTTAGGTAGGTACTGGTAAATTATGATTTTCTGCCAATAGGATTCTAAAACAATTGCTTATTTCATCATTATAATAACTAAGATTATGATGTTAATTCTCTTGAGTATCACAATGATTCACTATCTATACAAAACAATAGTTTTCTGATTCTTCCAATATGAAGGTCTTGATCTTTGTAATGTTTTGCCAAAAATATAAAATTAGACTTAATTAGATTTGCAATTAAAGTTTTTTTTTCATTTATTCTTTCTGGAGAAATTTCCGCCACTTTTTTTCACTTTTCTTTTAGTGCTATATTATATATTGCATTTTTTGCAACTCGGGTGACTTTTATTGCAAATTTAATCGTCAAGTAAAACAATCTCATGAATATTATGCTACTTATAAACTGGAGGTGATTTTCAAAAAATATGCAATAACATATGCATAAGTACTTATTAAGTGCAACATTACAACTAAACACAAATTCAGTAAACGTGTTTAAATTATTATTGGATAGCGTGGGATCATTCCTTCATACTAAAGTGGCATTAAGAATGTACCTTTTTTAATACAGTTTAGTTTCGAAAATTTTTAGTAAATATTTTTCAAACAAAAATGGTTTGATATGTGCCCGAATATAATTTGGCTCTAGGCCTTTTAAATGTGCCAATACAATTCAAGAAAAAAATTAATTCTGAATATTTTTTATACACTTTGGTAGTAACTTCCAATGGTTGCATTTTTTTCTAAAAGTTACAATATTATTGTAGGGATTTACATTTGGAATGTTTTGTGACAGTTACGAAACTGTTAAGCATGTTTTATTTTAATAATATAATGTTTTTCATTTACTTTAATGGCGTTAATACTGTTAATCACATAGTTCGAGATACAGTCTTCCAAGAAAATTGTGAGTATTTGTTATACTTCCCATATTAAACATTACCACGAGTTGATTATATTATGAACACCTCAACTAAAATCATTATATAAAGGAAAAGAATGAGATAATAGGACTTTTATGTATGAAATATTACACACATTCCACATTTTAAAACAAGTTCAATTTTCAAGTCAATGATTTCTTGAAAGCACATTTCAATTAATGTGAATATTGCATGGAAAAATATTTTTTGTCAAAATAATTGAAAATTGGTTCTTAACCCTTTCGCTGCCAATACCGATCTAAAACCACAAATATTTTTCTTAACAAAAATATTTTATTTTTTGTTGACATCTAATTTTATTACTTTCACTCAAAAAATCGATAATGTTAAAGAATCACCGTTATTTACAGCAAAAGGGGAAAGGTTTTGACATATTATAGGACAATCGGTTCTCCGATGGAAGGACATGGAATGGGAAAGTCTTCCCTACATTTATTTAGGGAATGCTTTGAGCCTTTTTGAGCAACGTGTATGCGGGTATAGTTACATATTTTGTCTATGGAAGATGTGAATGGTATCATTTATAGTATTTTAATGCTAACCGGGCACTCGTTCAAGTGATACCGATAAATTTCTTTCTCTTATTTTTAAAGTGATAAATATATAAATCTATGAAGTCCAATTACAGAAGCACCTGCATATTTTAAAATACTTTTCTCTAATATAGTGACGAGTAAAATGAATTTATTTCTCTTAACTTGTATAACTTCCCGGTAAGTAAAAGCACAGAACCAAGTGAAAACAACTAACATTTACCAATATGCTTTCCAGTAACTTTTGAAGGATTAAGTTCTTTACGAATGGCTGTCGAAATATAATGTGTGCTATGTTTCCAAACAGAAAATCAATAGAAATGTAGCACGCCTCTGGGCGTAAGCATGAAAATGTATGGAATCAGAAAAGTCAGTAATCATTAGGATTACCCGTATTACACGAAGAAATATCACAATACAAATCGTATTTACACACAGCTTGAAACCGACCTGATTCCACTAAGAAACTTCAAAGAATCAGTCCAACTCTGAATTACATGTAAAGTTGGAGACATCTTTCAAAATGAGACAATATTTGCGCTACACGATAAGTAAGTTTTAACGTGTTTTCTTCCATTGTAAATATGATAAGCGCAAACATGACTTTTATCAGGAAAACAGTTTGAAATAACTACGTACTTTCCACAAAACTGCCTTTGTTGCACTCGATAGTGAGATTATGCTATATTGAACAAAGACAACGGAAGTTTTAGGTAGTCGGATTTCAACTATGTTAATATTTTTTGCATATTTGTGCGCAATTTTTTATCCCTTTACTGATGAAATTGACTGCTATCAATAACGCTTACGCCAAAGCTTTGCAATATCATCAACAATTTTATAACGCATAAAGTTTGACGGACATTGATTTTGAATATTTGATTGAAACATTTAACTTATTGGTTAATGGCCATAATCTTTTGTACATGATTTCAATATGCAATCTGCTTACTAAAGTCACAGCCCACATCTTATCCTACTACAATTTTGTATTTTCCGTAATACCTTTGTTTTTAATCCGATTGTTGAATTCACACTTCTCGATAGTGCGTTTATTTATTTCCAATAAATAATTTTAACAAATCCCTATTCTTCCCTCCGTCAATGTTCTCGACATTGAAGCCCTATCCGAATATATCTGTTATTTACACTATCACAGTATTGCCTTTTTCATTTCAATTCGAAATCACACCCTCTTGAGCGTTCAATAATCTTTCCAAAATAATAATTTATTATTTTATAAACGCGGCGAGCCTCAAAAATGACCTGTCCCGATTTAATTGAAGACCTTTTTATGCTACAAGCACCGAATGACCTTCTCTTATGCAATGTTCTTCAAAACATAATGCAGACAAGATTTAAATAAAAAATACTGTCCGCTTTAGGTAACTCCAATTAAACTCCGTTTTGTAAAACATGTCAGTTACTTATTACTTTGCTTGTTCAATATTTATTTAGGAATTCGTAATATGTTTTATTGTTCCTCGATTAACCGACAGATTTTTCGCAACAATTGATAGGCATCGTATAAAAAAGGCATCACCGAACTCATATTCGATACAAATAAACGCAATATCAGATAATCATATTTTAAACATGTAATTTTTTTCCAATCTTATCCGAAATTTATGGCTATTTATTTATTGCACGCTTTGTATTCATTGTTTTCATCGAATTAACCACATCGGAAGTAATAATGCTTACTTATAATAATTTAAATACATATTATATCAACGCAGGTTTCCGGAGCGACAACTGACAAACACACAACCCTCAAATAATGAGAATATCTAAATATTAACAATGGTAACTGGATTTCCAACCAAGTGCTTTTCAGCCAATCCTCGACTTGTTAGTCGAATCGTCGCCGAAGTATATTAGGAGTGACTAAACGACGTATATTGCATTTCTTAAAGTTAAGAGTGATAGGTTTTATATTCATTGCACATGTATCGTTAAATACCTCCCTTGTAATATATACTAACAATAGTTACACTTAGTTATAGACACGTATCGGAGGAGAAAATATTATGAAAAGCTAGAAGCCAAAAGAAGATACTTCATGTGGTAGTCGTATGGTGAGTCGCTCCGTTTTCTATAACGCTTCCGTTAGGCCGACACCTAAATCACTGTATTTCTTAACTCGAATACATTAAAACATCGATAAAGCTGTCTATCTCTGCAGAACTATCGCACGCCCGCTGCCAGAGGGTTAACTAATGGCCTGTTCACACGAGTATGCTTAGAAATCCGGTTCGTGCACCGGCCCTAACCGTAGGCAGGCGGCGGCCGTCACATCAAATTGTGGATAATGAATATTCCTTCATAACCACAAACAAAGAAAACTGCTACGGACACAAAATATCGTAATAATATTATAATATTGAAAAAACACAGAAATATGCTATGTACTTAGTAGAGTAAATACGTGTACTTTATTCGTAAATAGTAAAAAGCGCGGGCTGGGAGCGGTGGCGGGGGCGTGGCAAGACTTGTGTCGGTGTCCGCAGCGGGAGGGATAGATTCATACCGATCCCTAGATTCCTATCCACCCTTTTCCTTCTATGTGTATGTGTCAGTGTGTGTGCGAGTGTCAGTTTAGTGTCAGTGTCAGTGTCATTGCCCCGCCAGGCCCCCTGTTGCCCGCCAAGGACCGTTGGGCTACTAATGTTGCCTAAATGACGAAATCGAAATCGTAATAAATATTATAATGAAAATACAAACACGACGAAGAGCTGATTACGATACCCAATTATAGGAGAATATAAGATAATATTATAATAACATGGACAGCTAAGTAATTCATCATAATTATTATAACTGTAATTTGGCTAATATCAAAGGGGATTAGGTCAAGGGGGAGTCGATCAGAACCATTGGGTTATTTCAAAGATAAAACATTTAGATATTTCCCGATGCGCTTAAGAGATTATCCGGTTCTGGTAACAACATTGAATTCTAACTTCTATATAAAGCGAACATAATGTCGAGGGAAACATCCACAAATTACGTGATACGTTTAATACAAGTTAAATAATTGTTTTTAATGAATAAGTTGGAAGATAATCCATTTCTCTAACTAAATTGATATCGGCCGGGTCACTAAACGCATTTACCAAGCCTGGAGATCCTTATCCAACGCGCTGGTGGGCGCACAGCTGCAGGGCCGCCAAACCGGGGGCCGCGTTCTACATCCCCTTCATCTTGTTGGTCTTGAAGCTCACCTGCAGCACTCGGTTGCCCAGCGTGTAACCGTTAAGCGACTGGATGGCCACCACCGCCTCGTCGTAGTTGGTCATCGTGATAAAGCCGTACCCCTTGCACTTGTTGGTCTGCAGATCCCTGATGACTTTGACGCTCTGCACTGCACCGAAAGGGCCGAAGAGTTGCCACAAGACGTTCTCTTCAGTCTCGGGAGCTAGGTTGTATACGAAGATGCACCATTCCGAGCCCGGAAGAGGCAGTACGGCACCTGCCAGCAGCTCCCCGGCTAGCGGCGAATAGCGCTGCATGCCTTTGTTGATGGCCATCAGCGACTTGTTGTTGGATAAACGAGGGAGGGGCGCAGGTAAGCGCAAGTGCGGGAGGTACGCTGCCAACGGAGCCATGGCCTTTCCACTGCTGCTCGGGTTATTTGCGAACTTCACTGTGATCGGTTCCGTTGCTCCTTTCGGCACCGAACCGTTCAACTCTTGGATAGCACGCTCGGCTTCCGATCTCTGGTCGAAACGGATGAAACCCACCCCCTTACTGACCCCAGGGACTTCAGCACCGCCGAAAGGACGCACCGCGGAGTTGTCGCACAAGATCCGGGAAGTGATGATGCGGCCGTAAGCACTGAACATACCCTCGAGTTCCGACTGTCCCATGTTCTTGGGCAGGCCCGACACGTAAAGGTTGGCTCCCTTAATGGCCTCACTCGAAGGCCTCGCGAAGGACACTTTGATGGTCTTGTTTTGCAGTCGCAATCCATTGAGCGTGGAAATGGCTTTCTCGGCATCCTCCGCGCGGTGGTAGTTGACGAAGGCATAGCCCAGGCTCTGGCCTCCTTGCAGCGCATGGTTGAGCGCATCGGGGAAGGCAGCTCCCTTATTCCGGATGAGTTTGCAGCTCTCTACCTCCCCGATGCTGGAGAACAAAGAACGGATCTCCTCTTGCGTCATGGCTTGCGGCAGGTAGTTGATGATGAGGTTTGTCTTGCTCTCCTCGACGCCCCCGTTCTGCTGCTCCGTGTCGATGACTTTGGACATCATGATTTGCTGGGGCAGCTTCTTGGCGGGGATGGAGCTAGGATGGAGGCAACGCCCCGTGTCAGTAGCGCGAGCACGCGCCTGACAACCACCGAACGATATGCGAGACGTGTTGGCTCGTGTGCCCAACGGTCCAGCGGAAGATTCGGTCTCACGAGAGGACGATCGGTAAATTATAAAAAGAAACGCGAAATAAAAGGAAATAGAAACTAAAACGTAGGAAACAAAAATACACGACCTAGTCGACCAGTCGCTAGCCTCACTATGAACCGCTGGCAGGGTATTGATCCGGCCTACCCCTGCGCCGCTTGCACCCCTCGCTTCATCCCCCTTTTCCACCCTATCCCCTTCGTACGGGTGTGTTGTGTGTAGGGCTGCCCCGGGCAGGGCTTGTTGACAGACTCCCCCGGAGTCCCCCGCGACTCAGGGGAGGATTGTGCAACAATGCACTTATATTAACTATAGATTCGATATTGTCAAAATTAAAATGAAAGTTTTTTTATCATATCATGACAGGCCACAGAAAAAAATTACTAAAAAACTACGGTTAAGTAACAATAAAGAATGAATGGTGCAAAATAATTTACCTACCTGTTATGAAATAATCAATTTCAAACTTTTTCAATTTACGAATACTTGTATTTGAATTTCACTTTTGTTTTCAGTGATGAATGAATGCAAATCTTGGAAGCGGATATTAAGTCACTTCCCGACATCCGATCGAGCTGGAACTCGGCAGATAGACTCGTTGTCGATGACAATACATCTATTTTATAATTATAATTAACTGATTTTTTTTTGTGCGTTTAGTTAGTCGATTTTCTTTTCTATCTATATATACAGGGTGTATCGGCACTAACCCGACAAACTTTAACCAGCTATTCCTTAGCACATTTGGAGTAAAAAATGTTATGGGCACTTTGCTGTCCGGTAGCATTTTTTTTTCAATTAAAAACAAAAAAAATTAAAATTTCCACACTACATCACTGTCATTGGCATTGCGTTTCGTGTTAAACAGCTGTTATAAGCAAGTATGTCAAAAAGCGTCTTCGCTCTTTCGCACACACTAAATAATAATAGTTAAAAATGAGACGAATGGTGCCGTGCTATTTCGTTGTGACTGTAAACGTGCGCCAATATAGGTACACACGTGCATTATTCAACGGAATTCGAATAAAATAATTGCCAGATGGGTTTTCAAACTTTGTCAAAGGGTAAAACAGTGGTGACATGTGGTGAAAATATGAATAGTAAAATTTTTATTAAAAAAAAACGTTACCGGACAGCAAAGTGCACATAAGATTTTTTACTCCAAATATGCTAAGGAATAGCTGGTTAAAGTTTGTCGGGTACGTGCCGATACACCCTGTATATGTTGCTTTTGCTAAAATATTAAAATTTATGCTAAAAGCCGTTTATGGAGAAATTGATCACCTAAACATTTTAAGACACTACAGATATATTTGGAACCATAATTTAAAAAAAATAGTGACCCTTTTTATAAACCTAGAATATTTTTTATCAGATCTATAAAAATTCTTTGAAATGTTAAATCTTCATCATACGAACTTTTTTTCAGATTTGCTTGCATTGTATGATTTTGTGTTTTAGTCACTGACCGAAAATCATTTTAATATTTTTTGAGTCTGACTTACACGAGAAAACGTACATTTGATTTGATTTTGTTCGATTTCTACGAATTCTAATTGACAAAATTACTTATGCCTACATTAGTAATATTTTGTTTAAGTTATGTTTGTTCATTATGTCCAGCTTTTGGCACAGCCCTGTTTTGTCACCCTCCCCCATAGGCAAGCCTGGGTGCACCCAATTCACTCACAGCGTTTTGATAAGAACACCTCCCTTACACCCCCACCCCTCCTCCCCCGCCGCAACTTTCCACTTCCCCTCTCCACGGGAGTACAAACACTCACATATTGAGGTATCGTAATTCATACACACAAACAGCTGATCATACTAACGAGAAAATATGTTAAAATACATTGTATTGAATTGAAATTCAAATTCAAAATACATTTATTGTACAAGTATACAGAAAGTATAAATGATATACTTTATAGGTATAGGTACGTCTTATTTATAACAGATAACAAAATTCACAAATAGCGAAGTAGGTAAATATATATTTATTTGATATCAACGTTATAAATATACCATCTCTAAATAGTATAAATTAAAGTCACTATCAACCTCTGTCTGTCTGTGCACTTAGTTCTTCTAAACTACGCAAGGGATTCTGATAGGGTTTTCATCACCATTTACAGATTTTTTTTCGAAAGGTTTGTGTATATAATACATGTATATTATATTTATAAAAATTGAAGAAAAGTCGATGTTTAGAATTCAAGTCTTAAAAAATAGATATATATTTTCGTGCGCTTACATTGCCAACGCTAGCTAAACCTTGTGAGATACATCAAAATTATGTAGAACGGAATCATATTTCTTAAAGGCCTACAAAAAAGTCCGGAACGGTATATGTCTATCTCCTAAACATAACCCCTAGCAACGCCAGGTACATGTCAGTTAGTATACAATAAATTATATGCAATGACATCAGAAATATTAAAATTTACAAAAACTCTAGACAGTTATAAAAGCAAGAGTTACAAGTAAATGCAAAATGCTTATAAGTAGACTAAGAGGAGAAATATCTTGGACTGTGCATTGATAAACACCTAACTTTTAAACAGCATATTCAAGATATTAAAGATAAAATCACCCCCTTAATTAGCGTATTCAGCCGGATATCATATCTGTTACCAAATAAAATTAAAAAAGGTTTATATTATAGCCTCGTACACTCACATTTAAACTACTTGGTTGAAATCTGGGGAAATACATGTGAAACATATATAAACGAACTACAGGTAACACAAAACAAAGTAATCAAAAAACTATTTCACTTCAAATCTAGAACATCAACAAAAAAATTATATATGGAAACAAAACTATTAAAATTAAGAAAATTATATGAATATAATACATGTCTCCTTATTTACAAAATAAATAATAAACTCATACATACAAATACAGAACTCATTAAAACGTCCCAAGTACACACACACTTTACACGGCAACACGATAAAATACATTTAAACACCATACATACTCATTATGGCAAGCAATCCATTGGTTACGAGGGAAGCAACATATACAATTGCCTCCCAGACGAAATTAAAAATGAAAAAAGTATAGGTACATTTAAAAAAAAATTGCTCAGTTTTATGCTCAATCAACAAAAAAATGAAAGTGAATAATATCAGTGTGTAATATATTTATGTGTAATATATATGTTATTTCTAGTTAAATAAGTGAAAAATGTAATTTTCTTTTATAAAAAAAAAAAAAAAAGCTTAGATTAGTATTGACTCAAACATGTGATAGTATAGCCTTTTTGTACCTACATTCCGTGCAGTTAAATAGATCTGCTACATCTTCATATCTATTACTAACCTCATGTAATCTATGTACATGTACATTGTACAAGCTTAAAATGTTCAATCCTGGTTTGTTATATTTAAACAAGATTTTGGAACGAGTTGCTCTCATAGGTATATGAAATTCAATGAGGTGAAGTAAATCTGGGCTGCCTATACAAATCATTTTATAGTGAGGAGTATATCGTCAATTTGTTTCATGTTACGTGAAGGGTTTTTATATACTTTAATAGCCACGTAGTAAGATCCCTTTTGAAATATTGTTTTGTTTGCTTGTCGTTTTAATAAGTTTTCTATATATCTTGTCACGAGTTTATATTTTTGTGTTTTTGTCTGAACTTCTCCGGAGATGACCGTACTAACAAGTTTATATAGAAGTCCATTATATACATATGAACGAAACAGAAGTTTCAGTTTTTTTTAAGGGGTCTCTCTGGATTAAGAGATAACCGGAATTTGTGATTTTTCTTAGGCATCAATTTTTTAATTCCTTAATTTTTTTAATTCGGGCCTTTACAAGACCGGTAATACCCAATATTTTCAAGAATCTTATTTTTTCTGCCCCTTCTTTAACCTGCCTCACAACATCGCCCAACTAATCCAACTAGTTGTTTCCTCAATTCAGAGGAGATCTTTTGTGTTGTGTTAAATAATTATATCATACTGATATGATGTTTATTTTTTCAGCTGAAACAATAATGGACCTATTTGAGTACGTAGTAATATTTGTTTGAAAATAGCAGTAAAGTTTAAAATTTTATGTTTTATATGCTAGCGCATATTCAAGAAAAATACGGGACTTTTTTGTAGGATTCTAAAATGGATATTAAAATGATTTTCGCTTGTCTGAATTCTTGACAGATCAGGTCCAATTTCTAAAATGGCAATTAAAATGATTTTCAGCTCAAATATCATATTATAGGTAGGTACTCTTTCGATTGTCTAAATTATTGACAGATTAGTTCCAATTTCAAAAATGGCAATAAAAATAATTTTCTTCCGAAATATCATATTATGGATAGGTACTTTATCGCTTGTCTGAATTCCTAACAGATTAGTTCCAATTTAAAAAATGGCAATAAAAATTATTTTCTCCCCAAATATAATATTATAGGTAGGTACTTACATACCCGTCCTCCAAATTGAAATATCAAATATAAGTAATCGGTAGCGACCTCTTAAACAATTTGAAAAAAAAAATCTTTCACGCTAAAAGTTTACTCATTGAAATAAAAGCACTAAATCACAAGTCACGAATAATTTACAAATATTGTAGTTATACAAACCCAGTCAGACCTTATAATATGTAGGTAGGAACATGTATTTGGTAAAATTTATCGGTTCTAATTCGGTTCTAATATAATTCTTCTAAAGTTTCATATGTCAAAGGGAAATATCTACATCATTGCACACTCAGTCATGTTCAGTTGCCAAAATCCAGACAAAAATCAATACCACATTATACCAGATCAAAAATGATGTACATACACGAAGTCACCCCCGTTGTCGAAAGTGCATGGCCCAACACACGCATACATCACGATCATAATATTATCAGGAATACAGTGCCAACTTACCCCGTCTACATGTACATTGTACATACCAGTACCATACACAATACCAGTGGCGCACCTAGGAGCCTACCGTCCCCCCTTCACAAAATACAACAAACATAAAACTACGGAAGTTTTTCTAAGTATAAAGCTTACAATGATATTTATTCACATCAGTGACCATTTTAAACGTTCTGAATAAAAACGTACGAAACAAAATTATGCAACAACACAATTTCTAACGGCTTGATCACAAAAGTAACTTACTTGAATGTTTTCCAGTAATTCTTGCCGACGAAACGTGTTATATTTCTTCCACTGAACAATTTTATTTAATAGAAAAAGAAACTAGTAGTAGCGAAACTTGTAAATGCAAAAAACATCTTTATCTCCCAAAGAAAAACCTTTTTATCACCGGAGTAAAAATAAATGCCGTCGATGGGAATTGAACCCGCACCTTCTGATGTCCTACGTCGGCTTATTTCCAACACGCCAAATAATATGTACTAGCACTTCAATCAACAATTACTGCTTATTATATTTTCTCACCTGTAAACAACCATCATTATTTTTGTAGGAAAGGCTTTGTTATAAATAATAATAATAATAATTGGATGATATAGCGCCGTTTTTGTGCAAAATCACCTCAAGGGCGCTGTACAAACTTTTTTTTTTTTTTTTAAAAGAAAGACAAACATTCCCGGGTTACGAATAACCCAACAATGTTTGAAAATCTCCTACTACCACCACAGAAAGCCGAAAATGTTGCTTGTGTTGTGTTGGAGGACTTAGCCAGCCGAGGAATCGAACACGTGACGCTCGGGTGAGACCCAAGCGCTATGCCCACTCAACCACTGACCGGTCTATACATTTCTATTATAATACATTTCTACAGTGATCTATGTTTTTACTAACTATTTATGTAGATAATATGCAGTACAATACTTACGTGGTAGGTCACTTGAGATGAACACTTAATTAACATTAACTAATTGTTTATTAGCGAAATTTAGATACAGGATTTAGGACATAATTGGAAAATTGGATATAACTGGACTTTCTCTCAGGAATGATATATTTTATTTAAGGGTATGACAGCTTAAAAAGGTAAGTTGTAAGATGCTCCGAAAGCGCGATCACCAAACTTAGTATTTGACTTCCGCTTAGGTTCTATCAGTCTGCCTACATCTGATGATGTTGCTGATCTAAGAGTTGACTGCCTCAGACCAATGTTTTCCGGGACGCATAGTTCAGAGATGTAGGGTGGGGACATTTCATTGATGGATTTAAACACCATCCAGCACAATTTGTAATGGATGCTTTCAGGGCACTTGAGCCAGTGAAGGTTACGAGGGTGTTCAATATGTACTAGTACTTCAGTCAACAATTACTGCTTATTATATTTTTTCACCTGTAAACGACCAACTTTATTTTTAAAATATATTCAGCTGTAATTGTTGATTGAAGCACAAGTACATATTGAATTATTTGGCGTGTTGGGAATAAGCCGACGTAGCTCAGTGGTCCAGAGCACAGGTGCGGGTTCAATTCCCGTTGGCAGCATTTATTTTTACTCAGGAGATATTTTCAATTTGTATTGATATTTCGGGCGACAAATTATTGCTTATAATAATTTGTTATCCTTTGTGCTTTGCATAAAAAACCTTGTCTTATAAACATTAATTTAGAATTTTGATAAATAAAAACAAAATTTATGTTTTTTTAAAGTTTTAAAAAACATCCTGACTGCGCCACTGCAATATACATTCAAATAATTCACCTACCCCTGCTTTGTTTCATTGACCCCATCGCGTCCTTCGGTAAACCCCCCCGATAATGTAACCAATGTCAAAGTCTCAACAAAACGCACTTTTAATTAATTTCTAAACTTTGTTTACAGTTTTTGTTCATTTTTCAATGAATTAGTCAATTTGTGTGAAGCTGTTAATTTGTTTATTAAGTTGATGAAGGGTTGTTCTTTGTTTGGATTTTTCCATGTAATAATAATTGGTTTTATTATTAAGACGAAACTCTTTGTTCGAATTTAATTTGCGTTTTGTTTGAACTTTGAATTGTTTATTCATGCGGTATCACAAAAGTTTTCAGGAATTTTTATTTTTAATTAAATATTGATGATTGAAAAAATGTAAGAAATTCTAAAAATTACGTAAAATTAAAAAAATCAGCCCGTGAAAAACCAAGTTTTTTTTACCATAATAAATCTCTTTTATAATGTCAAAACTGATTTTTTTTTTGCTTTGATTGAGAATTGAACTTTCCTCCCCAGGGATCGGAGTCAACTACACTAACAACTGTGCCAAATGCCAATCGGATAGGACAGACATTTATTTCGTATATTAACTGCTGTAATTGCATCAAATTGCAGAGACGCTTACACATCGAGATCGACATCGAAATCAACAACCAGTTTAGCTTATTATAATATCAATAGTCTCAAGATCCGTATAGCTCAATGTCTAGAAGCAATAACTTGTTGTATGTCTTCAAAGAAGCTGAACCTGAATACATATAAGACTGAGATAACCCCCAGAAACGCCGCGTACAGGACAGCTAGTAAAAATATAATATCAGTAAGTTTTCTTCTGGCACTTAATTTCAATAATTTGAATGAAAGTAATAAAAACTCATAATCTATTGACTTTAAAATATGTATGTCTAAAATTAACACACCTCAAAAAATTGCGTTGGACTCTTTCAATGATATTAATATGATTATTAAAGACAGCTGGTGACTAAATTGCAAAGTTATATTCTAGAATGCTTCTAAAGAGAGATATGTACAGAATATATTTACCTGTTTCCATATCAGACGGCATACGTTTTGCCTGTTCACTGATCACGCGATCAGAGGGGGTGGGTGTTACTTGTTTATTCCTGCGATGGGCGTTTGCTACCTGTGAAATAACACTGGGGAGGGGAAGGAGATGAGGAGGCTCTCACTCCCAGTGGGCGGGAGGGGTGGGAAAGGGAAGTGGCTCGGTGGGCTGCGAATTATTGTGATGGGTGGTGGCAAATTGGAGAGGGTGGTTTTGTTTGGTAAGGGATGCGATTCAAATTGAGTGTTTTTATGGCATCGATGTTCATTTTACGCATAATTTTTTGTCAAAGTGTTGTTCGGCAAGTTGAATATTTTATGCAATGCCAAAGTAGCCTTCCCATTGTTAGTGGGTCTGTGGTATCCACATTTTATGGATTATTTTGAAGGGGGAGAAGTTGGGAGATACCTACTGTTATTCAGATAATCACTTATCAAATCATAGCTAAATCCATTCAGAGCAACGTACCGTTTTGATTCTATCTGGTGGTCTCTCACTAAAAGAGTATCTTTCACTTTCATTCGCTCAAATATAACGAACGATGAGTGTTCCGGGGTCGAGGGTTTGTTTTTTAAATAAAACTACAGTTTTCTTCAAATTTTCAATTAGTTTAATTTTATACGCCTACGCCGTTAGAAGACGCTTCCGGAGGTCCTGTGGCCTGTAGTTGCCGCTTTTTATTCGCCTACGCCGCGCCGGTTTCCAAAGACGCTACCGGAGGTCCTGTAGCCTGTAGTTACCGCTTTTTATTCGCCTACGCCGGTTTTAGAAGACGCTACCGGAGATCCCGTGGCCTGCCGACGCCGGTTTTAGAAGACGTTACTGGAGGTCCTGTGGCTTATAGTTACCGATTTTTCATTTTTGGTATTCAGTATTATTATATCGGGGATTATTAAAAATAAAAGACTGTTGACTCAGACCTATGACGTTTATTGACACTCCGCACACTCGTTATAATCTCCCACGTGACGCATCAGGACTGCCAACATGGCCATACATAACATCCTTTCCTCCTTTATTTTTTTTTTTATTTTCAAACAATTTACAATACCAAATAAAACTTAAACATAATCACTATGACTAAATCTGACAGGAGGTTTCACCAATCTGCCAGCCCTAGTTACTACATCAGTTTTCCCACTAGTGCTGGGTAAAGGCTCACTATCATTTTTATTTTCTTGACTTCCCAAGTCATACCATTTATCGGGATTTTCATAATTTGATTTTAACTTAATGCAACTTTTTTTTATTTGGTTAACATGGACCTTTTTTACCTCTCCTCCGATTAAAAGAATTAAATACACCCATGAACTTAATTTTAACTTAATAGTTCCCTGAACCCATTTCATAGGACCTTTCAAATGTCTTAAGTATACCAATACATTATCATTTTCCTCATACTCTGTCAATGCATTTTTACTTGATTGCTTACTTTTATTTACATTATTTTCTTCTGTCAAAACATGAAGAGGTGTACGTGGCTCATACGAAAATATTTTAGCCATAGGAGACAAACCCGTGACAGAAGTAGGGGTGGAACGATAAGTATACAAACAATCTATTAGACGTTGAGCTGGTGACAAAAATTTAGAATTTTTTGAAAACATAAATTTAATTAAAATCTTTTTGAATGTTTGAACAGATCGTTCTGCTAATCCATTTGACTCGGGATTATATGGTGGAGAAAATAATAATTTAATAGATTTTTCTTTACAAAAAATAGAAAATTCTTTACATGAAAATGGAGGACCGTTATCACAAACAATAGTTTTCGGAAACGCAAATCTGGAAAAAACTTCACTTAATTTTGATAACAAATCCGAATATTTAGTATTTTTCATATAAAAACATTCTATCCACTTTGAATATGAATCACAAACTAACAAGTATTTGGAACCTTTTAAGTCAAAAAAATCCAAATGGACTCTTTCCCATGGACTTTCAGCAATAGGCCAATTATGACGCACATTTTTGTTAGCTTTTTGTACCGACTGACACATTTCACATCTAGAAATAATATCTTCAATATCTTGATTCATACCTAACCACCAAACATAAGAACGAGCAAGAATTTTTGATCTGACTATACCAGGATGACCATAATGTATTAAATTTAAGACTTTAGACTTAAGAGATTCTGGTATTACAATTCTGTCACCAAATAAAAGACATTTTCCCTTGACCGACAGTAAATTTCTGAACTTGAAATATTTTTTAATTTCTGGACTTGACAAGTTTTCAATCCAACCGATTGAAACATACTTAATGACTTTAGATAACATTTCATCTTTTTCAGAATGACTTTCAACTTCTGAAAATGGAATTAAGGGTGTTGACATGTATACAAAATTACATTCCTCTACATTAAATTGTTGTTCACTTGGCAAACGTGACATCACATCAGCTTGAGGAATTTTCAGTCCATTTTTAAAAACTAATTTATAATTGTACGCGGACAATATTATAGACCATCTTATGAGACGTGATGCAGCTAAAACGGGGACTTTTTTATCTTCGGCAAATAAAGACAACAATGGAGCATGATCAGTATATATAGTAAAATGACGACCAATTAAATATTTATGAAATTTCTTGATTCCAAAAATAACAGCAAGGGCTTCCTTGTGCAATTGGCTATAATTTCTTTGAGCTGAATTTAACGTTGCAGACTCAAAAGCTATAGGAAATTCTTGATTCTTTACGACATGACTTAAGACACATCCGACACCGTATGCACTGGAGTCGACTGTAAGACACAATGGTTTTGACGGATCAAATAAAACTAACATAGTTTTATCTGACAAGAGAGACTTACTATTTATAAATGCTTTTTCGCATTCATCAGACCAACACCATTCTACATTCTTTCTTAATAAATTATGGAGTGGTTCTAGTACAGTAGGACACATAGGAATAAAATTCCTATAAAAATTCAACATTGACAAATACGATTTTAGTTGAGTAACATTTTCTGGACACCCAGTAGACTTAATTTTCTCAACTTTCGACAAAGACGGACTTTTGCCTTGACCTGACAAAGTAAAACCTAAAAATTCAAAAGAAGATACAAAAAATTCACTTTTTGACACATTAATTTTTATATTAAACTCATTTAACTTTGACAAAACTTTTTCTAAAGTATTACAACACTCCGTTTCATCTTTACCACCTACACAAATATCATCAATGTATGCAGCACAGTTTTTTATGCCTCCCAAGACTGTATCAATGACCATTTGAAATGTGGCAGGAGCCGATGACAACCCAAAAGGTAAACGATTGTTAACATATAAACCATTACATGTATTAATTGTAAGTAATTCTTTACTAGAATCTGACACAGACAACTGTAAATATGCATTTGTTAAGTCTAATTTACAAAATACTTGACAACCTGAAAATTTATTAAAAATATCCTCTGGACGTGGAATAGGATATTGATCAATTCTCAATTGTGGATTGACTGTAGATTTTAAATCTGCACATAAACGTATTTTTCCATTTTGTTTTGGTACACAAACTATTGGAGAAGACCAAGTACTATATTTAACTTTAGAAATTATGCCTTCGCTTTCAAGACGATCTAGCTCTTGGCATACTTCTGCACGCAGTGCATAAGGGACCTCATATGCTTTGTGGAAAACAGGAGTTGAATTATTTTTTAAACTTAAATTTATCGAAAACTCTTTAATTGGTATGTCGTTATTCGTTTTAGAAAAAGAATTTAAATATTTTTGTGACAATTTTTCGACAATGTTTGATTTATTTTTTCCACTGACAGACACTGAATTTACAGTATTATCATTACCAATATTTGACATAAAAGAATTTATAAATGTATTTTCCCAAGACGGATTCAAAACATTTATCCAATTCCTACCAAGAATAGCTTCAGACGATAGATTTTTAATAACTAATACTGGTAACTCCACGACCAATTTAGAATCATCTTTTACACTTACTTTTGCAATAAAAAATCCAAAACAATATAAATTTTGACTATTTGCTGTAAACAAATTACCATAGAACTGACTTAATTTACAAGTTTTGAAAAATTTTATGTACATTTTGTGACTTATCAAGGTCGATGAACTCCCTGTGTCAATCATGAAGGACATTTTCCTACCGTTTACAAACAAATCAATATTAGCTGTTTCAGACACGGACATATTTAAAACATTTATATTACCCACACATTTTACATGATTAATAACAATTGATTTTACACTAGAACAAAATTTTGACGTATGACCGTATGTATTACACTTGTAACATTTCCAATTCCTTGACGGACATGACTCTGGTTGATGACTGATAAAACACCTCTCGCATCTTTTTCTGGGATTTCTACGTGATGGAGATGAAAGACGACTTGATGACATTGAACTCCTTTGACCTTGTTGCGGACTAGTACTCCTTTGACGTGACGTTTTCGGCTTTACTTCGAAAACTCCCGATGAAAGATCTTCTTTGTGTAATATTTCTGCAGAACAACTTACTGTCTCCATATTCTTCACAATTTTTTTTGCTTTTTCGAAACTCAGCGATTCATCTTCAGACAGTAATCTTATAGTCATGGCTTCATTTTTCACACCGCACACCAATTTATCCCTCAAGGCTTCATCCAGAAATGCTCCAAAATTACATGATATTGACAGACTTTTTATTTCTGAAATGTAATCATCAATTCCCTCGTTCGACTGTTGCTGACGATTATAAAATTTATATCTTTGGGCAATCGTACATTTTTTTTCTTCATATTTATTTTGAAGTGTTGTTACAATCTCGTTATAAGTTAACTCTTCAATATTTTTCGGATGAACTGTTTCTTTTAAAATTTTATATTTTTCCGCACCAATAATCATACAAAGATATCCAATTTTCTCTTTGTCCGTAATATTAATTAATTTTAAATAAATTTGAACACGTTCTAAAAACATTCCGAAGGTTTCACAACTCGACTCGTATTGCGGCACTGGCAAAGTACTCGTAGACATGTTAAAATGATTGAAAAAACAAAGACGAAATCACTGTTTTACACTGGACTTAATATTACTCGTTATTAATTTAACTTTTTCGATTATCCTCGTCGCCAATTATTATATCGGGGATTATTAAAAATAAAAGACTGTTGACTCAGACCTATGACGTTTATTGACACTCCGCACACTCGTTATAATCTCCCACGTGACGCATCAGGACTGCCAACATGGCCATACATAACAAGTATTATCAAAATTTGAAATTTTTGAAAAACTGGATAGTGAAATAATTTGTCATATTGATGGATTTCTTATAACAGCATGTAAAAAGAAATCCAGAGAGTATAATCACATAGTTTTATGCCTTGTAAAATTACGCAGATTTTTTTAAAATTCATGACTGTAAAAGTCAATTCCTAATAGCTTGTGTTTGATTGACCAGACAAAAACAATACAGGAAATCACACTATAGTATATCAGTGGAATTTTTGAAGACTCCCCTATTGTGAAACTTGTGAAATTTCTGATTTTTATATACCAGAAAGTACTTTAAATCTTTCATGATTTGATGCTTTGATCACCAATGTCAGGTGTTATAGATTGATGAAATTGTGTCCTTTCCAAAGTGGAATTGATTTATAAATTTAGCATAGGCACTTCTTGTAGTAAGCCCCAGAATGATAGTCTTATTTTAAGTAAATTGTATCGTTTTTAATTTGGGAGGCTGGTATTGATACCGCCGCTCCGGGAACCGTTCATTGGATAACCAAAACCTCTGCCATGGGTCACTCCAAGTGGTTCACCGCGTTTGGTGACTTAACAGGTGTGCCCGTGTTCATGGAGTGATAATAATACTGGTCCTGGCGGCGGGTGCTTCTGCACACCTACTGTGTGGTTGTCGTGCTTTTGAGAGATTGGTTGAGAGAGATGTTTTACCTCTCTTGCAGGACTCTTGACCCATCGCCTTCAAGAGATGAATTCAAGCGTCCGTCACTTCTAAACGCAATGACCCCCAGATTCCTAACCACCTCTCACACTTTTTTCCATCTCAGATCTTCGTCTCCTTCCTTTCCTTAAAAAATCTTCCACACAGCATCCCTAATGATTACCTTGATGGAAATTATTTTTACAAAATCTCCTGTGTTTTTTAATATCTCTGTGGAAATCAATTTCAACTCTGTATTGTTATTATTTTTTTTTGGTAAACTAATGTTTAAACAAGATTTTTTTTGCATAGCACAAAGGGTAACAATTATTTTATAAGCAATAATTATTAGCCTGAAACACTCATCCACATTGAAAAATCTCCTGATAAAAGATACATGACGCCAACGGGACAAAAACAGGAAAAAATGTAACAAGCAGTAATTGTTGAATGAAACACTAGTATATATTGAATAATTTCGCGGATAAGAGATAAGCCGCCATAGCTCAGTGGTCAGAAATCGAAAGGTCCCGTTGGCGTCATGTATCTGTATTGTTATTGTAGCATACATTGACTAAATACAACATACCATCAATGGTAGCGTAGGATTCTGTGGAAACTGTAGTTTTACACACAAACGACTCAGGGAACGAGTCAAGGTCAGAATTCCATTGTGAACTGTATTTAATTGTTTTATTTTTAATATACATATTTAAAGCGTCACAAATTTATGCGTATACCTTAACGTTACGTTAATTTTGACGTAAAATTGTATAGGTCTGTCATAATAACTCAATGTAAATATGATATCTCTGTGTAGGTTTGTTACAGTCTGTGTTAGTAAGTTGTAGCGTAGGATGTAGTTAGTACTGAGGGCGGTTCAGCTTTGGGCGGCTGCAGAAGTGGGATGGGCGGGAGCAGCGCGCAAGCGCCGCCGCCATTCAGAGCCGCTCGATCGAGCTGACTGGGGCCGGCTAGGGCGGCTAGGGCGGCTAGGGCGGTTGAGTAGGGCGGGGCGGGCCTACTACACATCCTTGGCGTAAGGAGAGGTCGGGAACCTCCGGGATACTTGGAAATAAACTGTTTATATTTTGTTATGATGATGATTTCTAGGAAGGTTCTGTAAATTCAGTGTGGGTTTATAAATAAGGGCGACAATATTATCAAAAGATATATTTAAAAAAATATATATAATTGATTTTATAAAGAAAGATAATGCTTATTAAGGCTATTTAAAAAGCTACTTTTTAACATTTTTCATATTGGCATCACCAATTGAGGTATGTTGTGAGGATTACACCAGGGCGATACTGAGAGTATCTACCACTCTGAAAAGTGCCGCATGTAATTAATAAATTATGAAATAACACAAATTTAATCAAATAAAAATTACTTGCGCACGCCGGGATTTGAACCCGGCTATGCAAACTTCGGCTTGCTAGTCGACAGCCTTACCCCTTGACCACGGAGGCCGTCAGAACGCTAGTCATGGTAAATAAAACATTTACATTTCAGAGAGAGAAAAAGCAAAATGCAAATGACATTGTTTTGAGAATTTTGGTAATATGTTGTTTTTGTGTACTTTTAGCGCAATCTAAAAATATCATTTTTTGAAGACAGATATTTTTAAAGTGTCAGGAGAAATTGTGACAATCTATAATTAAGTATCTACTGGTTTTTACAACCAAATCTTTTTACTTACAATTAAATGACAGTAAGAGCGTAAATTATTTTCACTTGACATTTTGGTTGGCGGTTATCGTTACCGACGCCCACTAGATAACCAACATCACTTCCTTAGGTAACCTCTAGTGGGTAGCTACGTTTGGGGACTTAGCAGAGGTGCCCTGATTCATGGGGGGGAGATTTATTTAATTCTTGGCGGCGTATGCGTCTGCTCACCAACTGCGTGGCGGACAAGACTGGAAGAGGCCGGTTGAGTAAGACCCTTTCACCTCTGCACCCGAAGTCTCCCGCACCATCCCCTCGCATCGCAGAGGAAGGGATGAATTCATATGTCTGATCTCCTGGGCACATTGACGCCCATCCTTCATTCATTTTTCCTTGCAGAACCTCCTCTCTTTCATTTAGCTAGTGTAAAAAATGATCTCTATGTATTACGGCATAAATTTTAGATTTAGGGTTGGCAATCAGCGCCTTGAGGGATGACAGCTTTATCAAACTACCCTCGTAGTGGTAGTACGCCAGTCTGGGACCAAACCACCACTACGGGCGCAGGGCGCGCAAACGGTTCTTTGTTGAACACCAAGCCGTCTCGTCGCGCGTCGGCGTCGGTATGAAAACCAGGCTCGTCCTAGCTGGGTACCGGGTACTGAGTACAGCGCTCACTAGGTACACAATATAAGCTCTATCTCTATTGGTAGAGGACCGACTATTGGCAGTTACTAGGTACGGTTCTATGACAAACACACAACAGAACCTTGAAGTAGAATGATGACAAAATGTCATATTTAAATGATTTAACAATGTTATGATATGATAACTAAAATTATATTTTTTCCTCATTAAGATTAGCGTCATACAACATTATATTAAGCGAGAACAAAATAAATTTCAAATTAGCCAAAATAGGGCAGTAAGAACAATACTCATATGAAATAGATATTCAAAAGTAAATAAAATGTTAAAGGAACTAAATTGGCTAACGGTGAAACAGATGTTGATCTGGAACACGATGATATTTGTACATAAAATAGTAAACAACCTCCTACCCAAATATTTTTCAAATAAAATTGTATACAACAAGGACATACACAAACATAAAACAAGGACGTGCAATGAAATCAGGCTACCAAAAAAGGACAAGGCGAGTACTCAGAATAGTATACTATACACGGTGTCCGGAAACTCGTAGTACAAGCGGGAAACTGGAGAATCTACACCACACGGGGAACCCAAAAAAACATAAAGTTTTTTGATTTGAGCATTTTCAAAAAAAAAAAAAAAAAACCAAAAAAAAAATATTTTTCGGCTATTTTAGGGTTAAAGTTTTTTCTGGTGTTTAGGGTTGAATAACAGATGTTTTAACCCTGCAGAGCACAAATATTTTATGATTACACCGGGTTAAATGAAGGGTGATTTCAAAATAATGCTTCAAATCCGAGTTTCTTCATTTGTTTTACTTTCAAATAGTTTTAATTAGTTGGGTACTTTGATCTTCAGTAATAATTTATAAGAATTTGATTAAAAAAAAAAAAAAAAAAAAAATCAACTTCAAACTCGATTTACTCGATAACGAAAGCTCAAATAAAAAAAAAAATATACTACAAAATCGACTCCAAATGTGATGTAGATTCACCAGTTTCCCGCTGGTACTACGAGTTTCCGGACACCCTGTATAAAGGGATGAAATACTATTATGCGCTGCTGGAACATCTAAGTCCGCCCCACTTGGAAAGTTCAAGATGTTGTGTAGGAGCCACATCAAGCAAGAAAAAATATAGTATATTTAAATGTAACAAATTAATTAGTAATTTGTAAACTTAAATGTACAAATTACTAAAATAAAATTAATAAATAAAAATAAAATTAAATATTTGGCCAGTGAAGAAAACTTGAAAAAACTGGACATTATACTTAATTATAATAAGGAAAAGCAAATATGCCAAAATTAATCAAATGAGATCTAAATTGAATTCCTATTAAAAATAGACTGCTATATAATGTATTCATTTTAGTGAATAAAAATTTAAAATAACCAAATGCCACAATACTTTCGGGATAAAGTGAATTTTAATAAAAATATACAGAATTATGAAACCAGAAATGTCAATAGAATTAGATTGAACACATCAGAAACAGAACTTAGACAGTAGAAAATGTTTGATAAAATGTCTGAATAATAAATGTATTCTAAAAAATTGTTACGCTTATAGTAAAAATATAATTTATATAAACTATGAAATGTAACCTTTGAAAATTGGTTTATTATTATTTATGAATACGCAACGTTTAAACTAACCCAATCTTCTATCTATCTATATAAATGTAAAATGTAAATGTTCGTTTGTTCAAAATCTTACATCTCCGATAGTTCTTCACCAATTGCTTTCAAATTTTGACACAACTTTGCATTCAAATATACGTGTGTTTTATAGGTATATTATATATATGACACCTCTGACCAGTAAAAATATGTTTAAAAAATAGCTAGAGAAGAATAGTTGGAGGTCAATTGTTTCTCTATCTGCACAGATAGATTGAGCCACGGCAATGCGTACAAAAATAAATAACTATTATACTATGTGTAATGAATTTTACATAAAATGTACGTGATATTTATATATTAAGTACAGATACCACAGCACATCATATTTTAATGAAAAAGCTATTATTTTACAAACCTGGCACTTATTTTAATTCAAATTTTATTTATTTTATCTCAATCAACTTAACCTAGCCTAACCTATCTGAACTAATCTAACCTTACCTAACCTTACGCTTCTAAGAAATTATTTGATCATGTCCCGTTTCGTCTTGCTCTGTTTTATCCGGTTACCACTAGCAACCGGATGAAACGCAAAGCTCTGAACGCTGTACGCTTTAGTACTAGCAGCTCTCTGGCAAATTAACTATTATTGAATTGGAAGGAAATGATAAAGCACACGGGGCGAAACATGCTGCAGAGTTTAGTAATTGAATTTTGATTGCAGTTTTCAAACAGATGTAGGGAGACAAACGTGTAGAATTGTTGCATATGGTTCATTTTGACATTGAAATTAATTTAAAAGATGGTCCCACAGGCTTTTGATATATTTTATCAGAAGCCTTGAGTATTTTCAAAACTAAAAACTGTTTTTGAAAGATCAAGAGATACGCTTCCAAATTATTAGAAATAATCAAATAATTTTCTAAACATACAATTTTTAAATTTAAATTTTAAAAATTTTTAAAAATAGCTAATCCCACGTTTTTACTTAACTCAAATTAATGATAAAGAAAAAACGCACACATATTTTATTAGACAAATTTATTTTAAACATTATCATCACCTCACTTTTAGTTGCATAGAGGCGTAAATTTTAATTCTTTTGTTGTTAACTTATGGGTTTGAATACTAAGCGTGGTGTTTTCTCTTTTGAACACAGTTTAGATCATACATCTCGTAATGAAAATAAGAGAGGCAACGCTTTTTGAGCTGCTATTTTTGAGTTGAAGGTACTTTGCTAAAAATAAAACTGTTTTTAGGCATTGCGATACACATCCATGTTTAGGCATAGATATACACATCAACGTTTAGGCATAGAGATACACATTAATGTTTAGGCATAGAGATACACATTAATGTTTAGGCATATAGATACACATTAATGTTTCGGCATAGAGATACACATTAATGTTTAGGCATAGAGATACACATTCATGTTTAGGCATAGAGATACACATTGATGTTTAGGCATAGAGATACACATTAATGTTTAGGCATAGAGATACACATTAATGTTTAGGCATAGAGATACACATTAATGTTTAGTCATAGAGATACACATTAATGTTTAGGCATAGAAATACACATTAATGTTTAGGCATAGAGATACACATTAATGTTTAGGCATAGAGATACACATTAATGTTTTTAGGCATAGAGATACACATCAATGTTTTTAGGCATAGAGATACACATTAATGTTTTTAGGCATAGAGATACACATCAATGTTTTAAGTATATATGTATTTTTTTGGTTACATAATATGAATTATTCTTAATTACAATATTTTATTATTATTTATTAAAGGGAAACATATGTTAACAAGACAAGTTATAAGCAAAGCAGAAAGGAAAAGAAATTATTATAAGCAATAATTATTAACCTGAAACACAAATATAAATTGAAACATCTCCCGAGTGTAAAAAAATGCCGCCGACGAGAATTGAACCCGCACCTTCTGAAATTGCCGGTTGAATGAAATACTAGTATTCACTGAATTATTTGGAGGTTAAAGTAAACCAGCGTAGCACAGTGGTTCCGTGCACCTGACCACCAGAAGGAGCGGGTTCAATTCCCGTCGGCAGCATTTATTTTTTTCTCGGAAGATTTTTCAAATTTATATTTGTGTTTCAGGTTAATAACTATCGCTTATAATAATTTACAATATTTTAAATACGATATACTACTATTAATTATTATTATTCAGGTATTTTACAATTTGCAGTACTTGTATAGGTAAGTACTGAGAATTGGAGTTATTATGATGGTTACGAAAATACTATTAATTTTACTAGCGCAGTCAAAATATTTCTCAAGTATAAATTTAATAACATACATTGCCAACTCTTCCATATAATTTTATTGTGCTTGTTGCCAAATTGAATGAATGTATAAGATTATGCAAATTTCAGAAGTAGACAAAAAATAGCAACCCAAATTTCAATAATAATTAAGGATCAGTTAAACCTTGACACCAAAACAACAAAAAAGTAATAATAAGGATGTCGTTCCGCAAAGCCTATACATTCTTTATATTATTTATTTATTTATTAACGCTCTTTTTTGGGGCTTTTACATATGAATATTACGAATTAAACACTATTCATTGTACTTAACTGAATTGCTTCAAACATTTAATAATTGTTTAAAGATAAATTGAAGATGTCCACTGACTTGGTATAATTGTTTCCCTCCATTAGTATTCTGGGCAAAGAGGAATACATATGGTAGTTAGTCCCAGAATTTCTCCACTGAAATAAATCCTGACTTTTAGTATTACGTTGTGGAATCAAACAATAAATTACATTTTATTGTTTTTGAAGCTTTATTTAGAAAAAACGCAAATTTTGACAAACATCTGTTAGGAAAAATACATAAAATTAAATATTATTATAATATTTATTTTTACAATAATCCCATATGTCATATGCTGTGAAGAAGAAGATGTTCTGTGAAGGAAAAAGGTATGAGGATTGGTTGGAATCTAGGTATCAGTGGGAGTGACGGACGGATGATCTATCCCTTCTGCTACGGTGCAAGGCTTAGGTCAAGAGAGACCAGGTAAAAAGGTCTCCCAAAAACAAGCCTCTCCCGATCTGGCACGCCACTCAGCTGGTGGTAAAGCGTATCCTGAACACACCTCATCCGATGGTAAATGTATCAAACCAGGCGTTTATGTTATCCAATAAATGGTTCCCGGGGCGGCGGTACACAAACACGCCTCCTAAATTATAATAATTTTTTTTAAATAAATTTAAAATAAATCAAATTTAATAATGTTATAATAATTATTAAGTTCTGCAAGTATTTCTGTTATTTTTACAGTTTTTAATGTGACAGCTGTTTCGGCTTTTGAGGCCATTATCAAACTGTGGATATGTCCACACGGCGACGACTTATTTATATGATTTTATTTATCCCCACCCATTTAAATTTCTATAATGTTCAAAAGTGATTCATTAAGTATTGGAATAACCAAAATATTTGGGAATCCAGCAGTGTTTGCACACATGTTAAAATTAATGACCTAAGGGTTTTCTTAATTGTTGGTACGTGGGTGATTATGTTTAGGAATTATATTTTTTGGGTTTTTTGAAAATATTAAGCAGTGGAGAATTGATCATTTTTGTTTTTATAGGTTATGTTTGGATACATTACATTAAAAACTGTAAAAATAACAGAAATACTTGCAGAACTTAATAATTATTATAACATTATTAAATTTGATTTATTTTAAATTTATTTAATAAAATTAAATGGAGTTCTACGAATTAAACACAAAAACAATAAATATATAATAAAAATAAATAAATCCAACTAAACAATACATTTACTTTGGTTTAAGAGTAACTAAAATAATCTTGCTAATTAGTTACCATCGTACACAAAATTTTTTTTTGTTCACTTATATAGACACATATTCTACGAATAGTGCCAAGGAAAATCTCGGAAATTTCTCGTAGGATAATTATGTACATTCAACTGAAGTTTCTCATCTTTATAAATAAAACCTCAAGTTCGTAAATTATATTATGTCATTAAAATTATACTTTTTTACATTAGCTCCACCCAGGAGGCCCCGAGTACAATAATTCCCGTCAGAACCTATTTATTCTTTGGGGATGGTATATGGAGGGTATTTTTACTTAAGGAAAGGGAAGAAGTTCTGAGAAGGAAAAAGGTATGAGGGGTGGGTAGGAATTTAAGGGTCAGTGTGTCCAGGAATGGCGGACGTATAAATCCATTCCTCCCACAAGGCGATGTCCTGCTGGAGAGCTCAAAAGGTCTCCCTCAATCTGTCTCTCCCGATCTGACCTGCCACGCATGCAATTGATGAGCAGACGCATATATAGCCATGACCCTGACAAATCTCACCCCACGAATCCGGGCACCTCTGCTTGGCCAACAAACGTAGAGAACCACTTAGAGTGACCTATGGCAGAGTGTTGGTAATCGAATAAATGGTTCCCGGGGAGGCGGTACCCATATTCGCCTATCAAATTGAAAACATAAATAACTAACAAATGGACACCAGCTGTTTAATTTGTCTTTTCAAAAAAATCTGGCACATAATTAAACACATTTACCCAATTATTATTTTCGTCTAAAAATAACACAAGGGCTGCCATGCAAAGTAGTCAGGCCCCATTTAATAATAGTACAGCATTTAATGCTCAGTACTCCGTACTGTAGTAGGTATAATAATTATGCTAATGCTTCAGTCATGACGTGTTTCGTGTTTCTGAAACAGCTGTAAGTCGGGATATGCGGAATTGTGTACTACAAATGGAGGGTTAGGTTTTGTTCTACTGGTCGATATTTTAATAATTTTAACTTGAACTATAGTGCAGCTATTGTACACATGCAGTTTTCGTTATTATTTAAGATACTAATTTCGGTTGTGGCTCTGTCTGTAACTCCGGCTCAAGGAACTCTAGAACTTTTGCTTTATCCCAGACTATCTCCGTTGATATATTGCATTTAGATTAGCCAAGAAGCGAAAAAATTGGTTCTACTTTTTTACCTCCAATTAGTCCAATTTTACTAATGCCCAACGATCAACTGCTACTCGCGTCGTAATAGTTGATCAGTGCCCAAAAGTGCTTCCTTGACTATGGCGCTAGTATCTACAGAAATAATTTATTGAAATAACTGCAACTGTTAAAATGAGCACAAATGGAGTTTTTTTCTACCAAATAAAACAGACATTATATAATGTTATCTGGAAAAATTGATGGTGTCATTGTGACAGGATTCTTACAGTAACTGGTTCAAGACAAATATAATTATTATTTCACAAAGCCATTGATTAAAACTCTTTTTTAGAGAAACGATGAATTTTATATTGATGTTTGTTTCTTTCAGATTTAAAATGTATTTAAATGTTCACACTGTTGTCGTGAGAAATGCATTTTTTTCATTTATACTATAACTATGTAGATCTAAGGCCACAGTTACAGATTTTTAATTTATATGGCTTATCAAGGTTGCCTTTCTGGAAAATACATTATCATTTGTAATAGACTCATCTTTAAATACATCTTCTTGTATTTCACTTTCGTTTTCGTGAATGAAGAATGCAAGTCTTGGAAGCAAAAATTAACCCACTTCCCATCGGACGTTGGTGATGCCAATGTATTCTCTCAGCTTAATGACAATCGCATATACACATGCCAACATTATGCATTCCTCTAATCCGATGACATTATAACAGTTAATATTCGAAATAAATGACGGTCGGTATAGTTGTTGACTCCTGCTTCTGGGTAGGAAATTTCAATCCCAAGTTCAAATTTTTTAATTTTTTTTTTTAATTTTTGAAATGGATGTATTATATTAAAAAAAAACGTTTTAAAAAAATATTTTTTATCAGGTATCTATTGCAATTTTACCATTTTTATAAGAGTACATATCTAGATGGATGGATAATAGATGGTCATTTGAGACTTGTGCCTTCTAGCAAACGCAGCATGATAGGTACTGTATGATTTTATGGACTGCCTAACTTAGTAATACTTTGTCAATTTCCGATAAAAGCCTGAACGCGGTAAAATAACTCAATTTAAGTCGGTACTACCGATCCTTTCACCGGGGGACAAACGGGGCACTGACTGTAGGAAAGTCCTTTGGCGGGGATGAATTTATTTGTGTGTGTAGGTACTTTTATGTCCCAGAGGGCTACGACCCCTAGTGAGGGTAGGTAGGTACCCAGTACTTACTTTCAGTCTACTATGATATTATATCACATTATTATTTGTAACAAATGTCTAGTGCACGCATATTATGTAAGAACAAATGTCTAGTGCACACCTATTATGTAATTACAAATGTCTAGTGCACGCATATTATGTAATTACAAATGTCTAGTGCACGCATATTATGTAAGAAAAAATGTCTAGTGCACGCCTATTATGTAATTACAAATGTCTAGTGCACGCATATTATGTAAGAACAATTGTCTAGTGCACGAATATTATGTAAGAACAAATGTCTAGTGCACGCATATTATGTAAGAACAATTGTCTAGTGCACGCATATTATGTAAGAACGAATATCTAGGGCACGCATATTATGTAAGAACACGCATGCATCTAGTGCACGCATATTATGTAAGAACAAATGTCTAGTGCACGCATATTATGTAAGAAGAAATGTCTAGTGCACGCATATTATGTAAGAACAAATGTCTAGTGCACGCATATTATGTAAGAAGAAATGTCTAGTGCACGCATATTATGTAAGAACAAATGTCTAGTGCACGCATATTATGTAAGAAGAAATGTCTAGTGCACGCATATTATGTAAGAACAAATGTCTAGTGCACGCATATTATGTAAGAACAAATGTCTAGTGTACGCATATTATGTGATAATTAAATAAACATATTTAATTTAATTTTTTTATCGGTAATGAAAGAATGCAAATATTGGAAGCGGAAATTAACCCACTTCCCGACATTCGATCGAGCTGGAACTCGCCAGATAGACTTATTGTTGATGACAATGCATTACATCAATTTGGTGGCAATCACGTACATACGCGAACGCATTTCTCTGAAATCGGAAAACATTAAAGCAGTACGAAATAAATGTCTACTCGACGGCATTTGGCGAGATTGTTAGCGCGATTAACTCCAGTCCTAGGGAAAGAAGGTACAATATCATTCTACTTATACTTATACTCTGTCATCCCAACATTTTTAAATATATTTAATATAATAAAAAACATTGTTTCTTACTGGTTGATTTTTTTAAGTTTGTTTCCAGTATGCGTTGTTTCAGTTGAGAAAAGGAAGATTTTTATATTAATAAAACATGATAAAAACATGTGTCAATTCAACAAATTCCACAAAGAGAAAAGTTTACATAACGTCTGAAAATATATCTCTGTTCAAAGAAATGAAAAATAAACGTGTATCTGTGATGAAGGCAAATTTGTTTTGGCATTTCAACTGTCTGTAAATTTGTTTGTATGTTCCGTTTCCGGTTTCGAAAATCTGCCGCACCCATTTCATTATCAAACAAGACTTACTTTGACCGGATAGCTAACTTTGACTGAGTTTTTCAATATTTTAGTAAGTACCTACCTACCCACAAACCTGCCTTAAGAAAGTTTGAAAAAAATGAGATAGTAAGGTTTCTTTGTAAAATTCCTTATATGAAGATTATTTTTTTTCACATAAAACATAAAGATTGTAATGAAGTAGTTAGGTATCTAAGTACCTACTTACTTGGTTTTGATTTGTTAAATAAAAGATGTACTGTTCACAAAACTACTACACGGAGCATGCCAATTTCCGAGTAAAATATTAGTCATTCAGAATATATCGAGAACAGGTATTGTTTTTTTTTAGTAAATATGATGACGGAATGCGACAATATCAGTATATCAACATAAATATTTGTATGAACACGTGTTCTGCCGTCTTCAACAAAAAACTAATTAATCATAAATAATCTAGCAAATAAAAAACTAGTTAATCATAAATAATCTTGCAAATAAAAAATAGTTAATCATAAATGATCTACCAAACAAAAAACTAGTTAATCATAAAAAATCTAGCAAATAAAAAACTAGATAATATTAAAAATATTATTATTTATTATAAAAATATTACCATTCGTTATTTCGGCTACTGGCATTATACCTAGCTCTCTAATTAAAAATTTAGGCGTATTAGATCTATCAAAAAAATTATATATAAAGATGCAAAAGTCGGTCATTTTGAATACATGTAGGATAACAAAAGATTTTTTAAATATTTATGTTGAGGGATCAGTAGGATTTATAGGCCCTGTTAGAAGTTCTACCGAGCCGAACCCTCTGATATGAAAATATCTGGAGACGGTGAATTTTTTTTTCCCATTTGATATCTGGTGATTTGACGTGTTGTTGTTCTTGTATTGTTTTGTATTTATTTTACTTATATAATGCACTTACATAGTGTTGATTGACTAGCTGATCATTTGTGGAAAAGTGAGTGGAAGGGTTAAGTTTTTCCTTTGGGGAAGACTTAACCCGGACAACTAAATCGGAAGTTTAAAAAAAAAAAAAATAATCTAGTAAACAAAAAACTAGTTAATAATAATAATAATAAAAGTTTAAAAAAATATTATTTCACATAAAAATCATACAATAAAACATGCGGAAACTTTGACTAGCCAACTAGGAATGGATCCTGTTTTAGGCCAGTTAAATTGACAAGTTTAGTTCATATTATAATTTAGTACTTAATATAAAACAAAACCGGTAAAGTAAATAACAGCCAGATAGTTGTAATAAAAAGACAGATCACCACAGGAGTAGTAAGGTAGAAAAAATGGGAAGGGTAGTTTATAAGTTTATAATATAGTTGGGTGATTAGAAAATAATCGATAGCATTGATAAATAAAGTACAGATTAATACAGAATTGACAATTGTGTTCAGAGGTGATAAATATGTGTTTTTGTATTGTATGTACTTTAAAAAATGTCCCAGAGGGCTACGACCCCTAGTGAGGGTAGGTAGGTACCCAGTACTTACTTTCAGTCTACTATGATATTATATCACATTATTATTTGTAACAAATGTCTAGTGCACGCATATTATGTAAGAACAAATGTCTAGTGCACACCTATTATGTAATTACAAATGTCTAGTGCACGCATATTATGTAATTACAAATGTCTAGTGCACGCATATTATGTAAGAAAAAATGTCTAGTGCACGCCTATTATGTAATTACAAATGTCTAGTGCACGCATATTATGTAAGAACAATTGTCTAGTGCACGAATATTATGTAAGAACAAATGTCTAGTGCACGCATATTATGTAAGAACAATTGTCTAGTGCACGCATATTATGTAAGAACGAATATCTAGGGCACGCATATTATGTAAGAACACGCATGCATCTAGTGCACGCATATTATGTAAGAACAAATGTCTAGTGCACGCATATTATGTAAGAAGAAATGTCTAGTGCACGCATATTATGTAAGAACAAATGTCTAGTGCACGCATATTATGTAAGAAGAAATGTCTAGTGCACGCATATTATGTAAGAACAAATGTCTAGTGCACGCATATTATGTAAGAAGAAATGTCTAGTGCACGCATATTATGTAAGAACAAATGTCTAGTGCACGCATATTATGTAAGAACAAATGTCTAGTGTACGCATATTATGTGATAATTAAATAAACATATTTAATTTAATTTTTTTATCGGTAATGAAAGAATGCAAATATTGGAAGCGGAAATTAACCCACTTCCCGACATTCGATCGAGCTGGAACTCGCCAGATAGACTTATTGTTGATGACAATGCATTACATCAATTTGGTGGCAATCACGTACATACGCGAACGCATTTCTCTGAAATCGGAAAACATTAAAGCAGTACGAAATAAATGTCTACTCGACGGCATTTGGCGAGATTGTTAGCGCGATTAACTCCAGTCCTAGGGAAAGAAGGTACAATATCATTCTACTTATACTTATACTCTGTCATCCCAACATTTTTAAATATATTTAATATAATAAAAAACATTGTTTCTTACTGGTTGATTTTTTTAAGTTTGTTTCCAGTATGCGTTGTTTCAGTTGAGAAAAGGAAGATTTTTATATTAATAAAACATGATAAAAACATGTGTCAATTCAACAAATTCCACAAAGAGAAAAGTTTACATAACGTCTGAAAATATATCTCTGTTCAAAGAAATGAAAAATAAACGTGTATCTGTGATGAAGGCAAATTTGTTTTGGCATTTCAACTGTCTGTAAATTTGTTTGTATGTTCCGTTTCCGGTTTCGAAAATCTGCCGCACCCATTTCATTATCAAACAAGACTTACTTTGACCGGATAGCTAACTTTGACTGAGTTTTTCAATATTTTAGTAAGTACCTACCTACCCACAAACCTGCCTTAAGAAAGTTTGAAAAAAATGAGATAGTAAGGTTTCTTTGTAAAATTCCTTATATGAAGATTATTTTTTTTCACATAAAACATAAAGATTGTAATGAAGTAGTTAGGTATCTAAGTACCTACTTACTTGGTTTTGATTTGTTAAATAAAAGATGTACTGTTCACAAAACTACTACACGGAGCATGCCAATTTCCGAGTAAAATATTAGTCATTCAGAATATATCGAGAACAGGTATTGTTTTTTTTTAGTAAATATGATGACGGAATGCGACAATATCAGTATATCAACATAAATATTTGTATGAACACGTGTTCTGCCGTCTTCAACAAAAAACTAATTAATCATAAATAATCTAGCAAATAAAAAACTAGTTAATCATAAATAATCTTGCAAATAAAAAATAGTTAATCATAAATGATCTACCAAACAAAAAACTAGTTAATCATAAAAAATCTAGCAAATAAAAAACTAGATAATATTAAAAATATTATTATTTATTATAAAAATATTACCATTCGTTATTTCGGCTACTGGCATTATACCTAGCTCTCTAATTAAAAATTTAGGCGTATTAGATCTATCAAAAAAATTATATATAAAGATGCAAAAGTCGGTCATTTTGAATACATGTAGGATAACAAAAGATTTTTTAAATATTTATGTTGAGGGATCAGTAGGATTTATAGGCCCTGTTAGAAGTTCTACCGAGCCGAACCCTCTGATATGAAAATATCTGGAGACGGTGAATTTTTTTTTCCCATTTGATATCTGGTGATTTGACGTGTTGTTGTTCTTGTATTGTTTTGTATTTATTTTACTTATATAATGCACTTACATAGTGTTGATTGACTAGCTGATCATTTGTGGAAAAGTGAGTGGAAGGGTTAAGTTTTTCCTTTGGGGAAGACTTAACCCGGACAACTAAATCGGAAGTTTAAAAAAAAAAAAAATAATCTAGTAAACAAAAAACTAGTTAATAATAATAATAATAAAAGTTTAAAAAAATATTATTTCACATAAAAATCATACAATAAAACATGCGGAAACTTTGACTAGCCAACTAGGAATGGATCCTGTTTTAGGCCAGTTAAATTGACAAGTTTAGTTCATATTATAATTTAGTACTTAATATAAAACAAAACCGGTAAAGTAAATAACAGCCAGATAGTTGTAATAAAAAGACAGATCACCACAGGAGTAGTAAGGTAGAAAAAATGGGAAGGGTAGTTTATAAGTTTATAATATAGTTGGGTGATTAGAAAATAATCGATAGCATTGATAAATAAAGTACAGATTAATACAGAATTGACAATTGTGTTCAGAGGTGATAAATATGTGTTTTTGTATTGTATGTACTTTAAAAAATTATGTATCAGTGTTTTGACAATAATGTACATATACCTATATTTTTTATAGTGACATTATCTATTTATCAACATATCTTCACTTTTTACCCTCCCTAAATCAAGGAGCCAGTCGTTGACCAATTTGCGCAAAATATTTGTACTTTTCGTTTTCCAAGCATTAGGAATGATATTAAATAATTTAGGTCCTAAGTACGAGAATTGCCGTTGCCCAAGGGACGTCGTGATTTTTATTGGGACTATTGGATTATTCCTTGAAAGTCGGGTGTCGTGAAGGTGGTCGATGGAAGGGAAGTACTGACGTTGTTTTTGTGCAAGTGATATAATCTTTCTGATTTACAGTTGTCTAACATCGAGAACTTTTATTTCCGTGAATAATGCATCACTGGGGTACCTGAATGGTTTTTTGAGGATGACTCTTAGTAGTGATTTCTGTGCTTTAACAAGGGAGTCTAATATTGTTTTGGCACAGCCACCCCAACCTAGGGATGCATATTCGAGTAAAGAATTACACAAGGAATAGTTGATTGATCTCATATCTTTTACAGAGAGAATATTTCTGATGGTCATAAAGAGGTGGGTAAGTTTTCTGACTTTTGAGGCAGTTGAGTTAATGTGTTCTTCCCATCTCAGATATTTGTCAATGGTGATTCCTAAATATTTTAAACTATCTACGGATTCTAGGTTTTTGCAAGTACAAGTATTCGGTTCATTACAAATGTGAATAGTAATATTCAGTATTTCCTTGGGTTGTCCCGCTTGAGTTGCACTAAAACGTATAAATTTTGTCTTTTCCGTGTTGAGAGTAAGGAGATTATTATCTAGCCAATGTTTAACATTATTTATCCCAATTTCGGCTTTTCTATGCGTTTCGAACCAGTTTTTCGCCTCAAATATTAAGACCGTATCGTCAGCAAAAGTGATGATAAGATCGGCAAGGTTACTGTTACAAAGATCATTGATATAAATATTAAACAATAAATTCATTAATAAAGTTAATCATAAATAATCTACCAAACCAAAACCAGTTAATCATAAATAATCTACCAAACAAAAAAGTAGTTAATCATAAATAATCTAGCAAATAAAAAATAGTTAATCATAAATAATCTACCAAATAAAAAACTAGATAATCATTAATAATCTAGTAAACAAAAAACTAGTTAATCATAAATAAATCTACCAAACCAAAACCAGCTAATCATAAATAATCTACCAAACAAAAAAGTAGTTAATCATAAATAATCTAGCAAATAAAAAATAGTTAATCATAAATAATCTACCAAATAAAAAACTAGATAATCATAAATAATCTAGTAAACAAAAAACTAGTTAATCATAAATAATCTACCAAACCAAAACCAGTTAATCATAAATAATCTACCAAATAAAAAATAGTTAATCATAAATAATCTAGCAAATAAAAAACTAGTTAATCACAAATAATCTAGTAAACAAAAAACTAGTTAATCATAAATAATCTAGCAAATAAAAAACCCTGAAATCAGTTTGCGATAATTCTTTATCATTTCCACAGATGTGCGATTGCTCCTTCCCCAGGCCCAGTGTCCTTCCCGGGTATGGGTTATCTCACACAATCGCATCTAGAGAGTTGAGAGAGTGTGACCTGGTTGCCAGGTTAGCGGAGTGAGGGTTGCTTGCGTGGTTAGGTGGTTGGCTGGCCGGTTGAGCGAGGCACTCGCACTAGGCAGGGGAGGGTTCCAAAGGGGTCGGAGCGTGCCCAAACGTCACGGAAGGGGGCATAAAAAGGGCACGCGCGGTACAAGGGGTTAAAAAAGTGTCAAAAAAAGATTTATATTAATCTAGTTTTAATTATTGAAGACATTATTAGCGATTCTTTGTCGAAAATTTATAAAACGAAGCTTAGTTCGAGTAGAGTTTTGCGATCATACATAAAGATAGCAGCCAATAAAAATGTGCGGAGAGAAAATAAAGATAGTGTTGGTAGTTCTAATTCGAAGTGTGATACAGTTAAATATGACCGAAGGAGATAGTGTCCCATTAGCTTAGTTGGTAGAGCAGCGCCTCTATACGGCTAAGGTCCTTGGCTCAAGAACTAGATGCGACCATATCTTTTTCTGTTCCAAATTGTCGTCTAAGAATCGCAAATATTTTCTTCAATAATTGAATGTTACAAATTATGAATTCTTGTGACGTCACGAGACACCATTGCATACACTTTACCCAAGTTCACTTTTATAGATCAGAAATTCGTGATTTTTGAAAGTTCTAATTTAAATGTCGTGGTTAACTCGTTTAATATCGGTTTTAATTAACAAAACAATGGAGAAAACCACATTATCACAAAAATGGAAGGGGTTTAAAAAATCTAAATGTTATTAAATGGCTAATACGTATAAAAAATTATAATTACAATTTATAAAATGTAATAAATATTTGAAAAAATAAAAACCCTATGGTCGTTCATACGAAAGCTTCCTTGTAAATTGTAACGTCTCTTTCCGTAAGTAGTATAAATTTTTCAATATTGAAACATTTTTTTATAAATAAAACAAGTACACGATGGTTATAATAATCTTTTATCATAAAAACAAAGTTAAACAGTTATTAGGATTATTACATATCTGCATATACTCGCATAATTGCTTTTTGAAGAAAACAATGTTCCTAAAGTTAAATGTGTCGACAGAGCTAATTTCATTCTTCCAGGATTCAATCTCTAAGAACAAGAATTAAATATATAAAATTAGTGCGAGTAGCAACTACATTAAATGGAACTGCAAGCTTCATTGCCCACGCGACGCAATCTCTGAGAACAAGAACTATACATAAAATTATTCCGATGAGCAACTACATTAAATGGAGCAGCAAACTTCATTGCCCACGCGACGCAATCTCTGACGAGAAGAATTATACACAAAATTAGTGCGAGAATCGATTACGTTAAATGGATCAGCAAGCTTCATTGCCCACGCGACGCTTTCTCTGCGAACAAGAATTATATATAAAATTAGTGCGAGAAGCAACTACATTAAATGTAGCATGGAGCGTTGTGTTGTATTTATACGATTATGCGTTATATTTATGTATACGCTATAATTATTGGTACGCAATAATTAATCATACTGACCAGGTCAGGACTGTCTATAAGTCCGTTAATGATATTAAATAATATGAGAAATATTGAAAAATTACAACGGAGAAATTAATCAGTCCATAAATAAAAGTAAAAAATAAACATTTTAATATTAATGAAGGGTGCTTTTGAACCACCGTGCACCTCGTGCGTGTTTAGCACAATACATTTCAAAACATTGTCTTTTTTTTTCAAAATGCAATCCCATTGTCCCCAACAGCAGTACAAAATATTTTAAATAATGTAAACCGAACACCATATGATTCACAGACGCACTCATGCGCCGATATGCAAAACTGGGGCAGTTGGACTACATAAGTAACTACCTACCTACATTATCATAAATAATGCTTTAAGTACCACTCGTATATTTTATTATTAAAGCAATAAATTATACTCACTGATTTTTTGGCCATTCGTTACCTACTTATCTTTCGACGCTTTTAATTGCATAAAGTTGAAAAAAATTATATTATAAATAATTAGCTTTATATAGTGCTGTTTGTGACAAAATTACCTCAAGGGCGCTTTTCACCACGAGTACATAAATCATCCTGGCTTATAACTTAACTGGTACATTTTATTATAAAAGGGAAACTACATCACAATGGGAACCAAAGACAATTTTTTTATCAATCTTTTGAACATTTTGTTTTTTCCATTCCAAACAAAAAATATGAAATTTCAACACGATAGAGTGCATCGTTCATTCTAATATCGCGGCTGATTGATTGTCTGTAGTTTTTTTGCCGCATAAAAATAATAATATTATAATTTTATTTTATTTATTATATTTTTATGAAACATCTGTACCTATTTCCGTGAAAAATCACGGGAAAGTCTGAATTCTCGACAAGGACGTTACAATTTTGAAAATGGTAAATAAAATAATTTTCTATTCAAAAATATTATATTATAACAAACTAGTCAATTTTATTTGATTGATTTATGTCATTTCATAATTTACTCATTTTAAATAATATATGTGATATATTTGTGGCACGTTCCAGAGTGGAAGATACTTTCAGTATCGCCCAGGTATAAGACCACCAATTAGAAATGAAACTTTGCTTGAAATGGCTTTAGCCGTGGTTGTTGACCAAATCTGAATAGTCTAGAACTCCCCACCTTCCTCTTCTATCTCCTTCCCCTCCCCACTACCTTCAGCCTCACAACATAGCCTAATTGGGGTTGCCATAGTTTCACTGGCTCCAGACGGTTGGGAGCAGTTGGTACTCTCATGCGGTAACCACATTAAAAATGAGTTTATTGAACCAGATTTGATGTTTTATTAAGTATGCTTACGTGTTTAAGAGGAAGCTACAAGCCAAAAATGTGTATATTCTTGGTATACCTTATATTGTAGGTAATAGGCATTAAAATCGCTTGACAAACGGAGTCTAGAAACGTTCGATTTCAAGCACAAAACTGGTTTTTATTTATTTTGTAAATAATTTTATAAGAAAGCAAAAAAGTTGATCAAAGATAATCTTGGCTATAATACTGTAATTTTCAAAATTATTTTCCTTTAAGTCTTCAATACATTTCTATTGAAAAATGTTTTTTTTAGTAGCTTACATTTATATTTTTTATTGAGTAATTTGTTATTGTATTTGTATTCTACTCAAGAGAAACGATAGAAAAATCTTCAATTTATCTAAAACATATTTTTTGGTATTCATAATGTAAACCAATTCGTTATAAAGATTAATCAAAATAGTGATTTGGCATTAAGCTTCGCCTTAAATATAATATATTAAATGTTTATTTTGTCCAATCGGACTTTGCCCTCGCAATACGCATCAATTCGACCCTGCCAATCATCCCCATACATTACCTACCCTTACAGACAGTAGACACGTCTGGTGGCCGGATGCAGGGTTCACTGACCGCTCCCCGCAATCAGGAGAGGGCTGCAAGTAGGCACTGTACACTGTAGGCAGGCTCTAGGGGAGGGGTAGGAGGAGGGTTGCTTTTGGTAGGGCTGATAGATAGGTGTAATGCAAGAGGGATGTTTCAGCGGGAATCTGCGATGGCGGAAATTTATTATAATTTAAAAAGAAGATAATTCTAATAAATCTAAGCTAAACATGAAACAGAACAAGAAACAGAAAATTTAAAAAGGGTGACGGTCGCAACTGGGTATTGAACCCAGTACATCTGTCTTGCCGGGACAACGCCTCCATCCACTAGGCCATTGCGAAATAATATTTTACGACATTTTTTGTCGAATTCTTAATTCAAAAACTACTTTTTTCTGTATTTTTGAAACCAATATTTTTGAATGATTTTCTTCTAAATAATTTATTTGCAACCTAGATGGTGTCTCGGATAAACATATACTTTATTTATTTATATTGGACGAAGTTAGCAGTCCACAATGGAGTGCTGGTACCTACCCTGATTTATGGAAGTGAGGCATGGAACTGGCAAAGAAAGGATGAAAGTAGATTGAATGCTGTTGAAATGAGATCCCTGAGGCGTATGTGTGGTAAAACCATGTATGATCATGTGGATATCCGCAAAGAGTGCAAGGCTGATGTAAGCGTAGTGAGTAAGATCAAAAAAGGGACGCTTAGATGGTTTGGGCATGTAGAGCAAATGAGCGAAAAAAGGAGTATAAGGAGAATATACGATTCAAATGTGAATGGTAGCAGAAGTCGGAGACGCCCGAGGAAGACATGGCACGACCAAGTGAATCAGATACTTGAGACGGGCCATGTCAAGAGTCAGAACAATAGAAGAGTATGTATGAGACGATGTATGCATGTGAATGAGGCAAGGAGAGTATGCCAAGACCGAGTTGTTTGGCGGTCCGTCCTCTCTGCCTACCCCTGCGGGGAAACGGCGTGATGGTTAGTTAGTTAGTTAGTTTATTAGATTCTTTCAATGATTAATATAACTTAAAAAAAAATTGAATTACATAGTGGGTAAAACCTCGAATTGCAATATGTAATTATTGGGCTCAAGTCCTAGATGTCGCAAAAACTTTTTATGATTGTTCTGTTTCAAATTTTCTTTTAATAATCGCCAACATTGCGTTCAACGATTGATATAACATTGATACTTATCAACCTAATAACCTAACCTAACATAACCTACAAAAATTCCAATAAAATTGAATTATTCGATAATTATCGCAAAAACACTTTGTGGCATTAAACCAATTTCTCATCATTATTTTCAACATAAATCATCAACACGTTTCCAAACCAAAGATTTTTTCATCAGAACACAAACATTGCGATGTGAACAAAGTTGATTGTTTTCATATTATTATAATCATTATTTTTATTTAATTGTGTAAAAATTGAAATTTCAGAATTTCAAACGACAGATATAAAACTGTTAGGACAGGTTGTTTCACAGAATTTGAACAATTCATCAAATTTCAAAGTTGATTTTCAAGTTTTGTGAAGGTTCTATTCATGTTCTATTATTATTGACCAGTTGATTCTCAAAACGCAAAATGCATGTATACGTGATTATTAGAAAAATTGTAATAATGTATTGGCACAGAAAACGGGTCCATCTGCAGAGTTTCAGCTTCATCAGATGTCGAGAAGTGGGTTAATTTCCGCTTCCAAATTTTGCAATCATTCATTATCGAAAAAAATGTGAAATTTTATTTATTTATTTATTTATTGATACATTACTCTACAGTACTTTACATTTCAATTCAGCAACGTTGGCCTCACTGGGTTGTTCACCCGTGCTGAGGCCCCCATTTTAAAATATGCGAATTTATACATTTAAACAAAAAACAACATTAAAATAAAGATAAATTTACATCAAAAATAAAGATTAGAAATCAAAATCCAATTCTCACACCAAAATAAAAACATTAGAAGAGAATGGAAATCGGCATTTACAATGATCTATGTGCTTCTGGGTGCCGCTTGCCTTATACATTTTTTGTGTTGCGTGTATATTATGTTTTATTCTCTTATGTTATAGAATTTTGAAAATATTGTCTTTTTTGTTCTTTAATCCATTTTTTTATTTTGTGTTTGAATTTATTTTTACTATCCTCAATTTTTGTTTCAAGTGGAAGACTGTTGAATCCTTTAATTGCGTGGTATTTATGGTGTCTTTGTCCAAAGGTAGTGTTTACCGTCGGAGTTTTTATGTTTTTTTATACGCTTTTCTGACCGGTCTATTAGTGATATTTTGTGTTTGTTGGGGATTGTTTTTTTGGTCGAAAATGTAGTTTAGTAGAGTCTTAACATATAATTGGCGTATATCAAGTATTGGTATATTTATTCATATGGTGTTTCTAAAAAAAGTTGCTGTATTGGTTGCTAAATACTATAGTATTTAAATTGGGTAATTTTAATAATCTACCTGTATTTACTATCCTACGAAATGTATTTTTTTTTTAATAAATAAAAAAGTTATGTCTAAAAGCAAGTGCTTCGATTATGATCTTTTACCTTTTAAAAATCATAATTGTTTTCAATGTGAGTAGATATATACCTACTACACAATTAAATTCTGTCTGCTCTGCATATTTTTATGTAGCACCAAATAATATTTTTTAAATTCTCAAAATACTGTTATCGGCAAAAAGTTCACCCCTTATGATTTCCCCTCCATTTACGATCAGGGGATGGTCGCGCAAGGGACGGCTTATTGGCAAGTCAGTGTATTGGAAAGAGATGGCATGGGTAAGGGGAGGGTTGATTCGAGTAGGGTAGGTCCAGCACATATTAGATATTAAAGATCAAAGGGAGTCTGTTCAACCTGCTTAATATGTCTCGTGACTCCATGTAAAGCGTTCATATTTTAGAGGTAGAGTGCTTTACTTTATGATTTTAAGTACAATTTGAGAGGCGTACCAACACTTCTGCCATACTTTTTCTTGTGACTTTTTTTTAAAATTATTGCTTATATTAATTTGTTATCCTTTATGTGATATGCATAAAAAACCTTATCTTATAAACATTGGTTTATCATTAAAAAATAATAATATTTGACAAGTCAAAAATATTTCACCAACAAATGTAGATATAATATGTCTCGAAGCCATCTAGTGGGAAATTTAGCACTAACAAAGCCTTTCCTACAAAAATAAAGTTGGTTGTTAACAAGTGAAAAAATATAATAAGCAGTATATTTTTGTCTAATTGTCGATTGAAGTACTAGTACATATTGAATTATTTGGCGGGTTAGAAATAAGCCGACGTAGATCAGTGGTTCAGAGCATCTGACCGGACATCAGAAGGCGCGGGTTCAATTCCCGTCGGCTGCATAATTACTGCGACATATACGTAACTACATAATTACGACGACTAATTAATGCTTTTAAAATTAGTTATCCTTTGTGTGGTATGCATAAAAAACCTTGTCTTATGAACATTAGTATATCATTAAAAAAATGATAAAGACCATATATGTATTCATTTTATTAGTACCTTTTTATGTGAATACTGCACAAGAGTCCCAGCTACTCCCAACCGTCTGTGATTCTATGGCATTCCCAGTTGGAGTATGTTGTGAGGCAATAAGAAGGGGGAAGTGGAAAGAAATGGTGTAAAGGAAGGTGGGGAAGTACCTGGCTATATATGTAGATCTGGTGACCAAACATGGCCAAAGCCATTTCAAGCAGTTTTAAATTTTGAATGGTGGTCTACCAGGGCGATACTGAGAGTACCTTTCACTGTGGAACGTGCAGCAAACTTACTGTATATTATTTTAATGCAATACCTTGTAAAATAACACATTTTAATAAAAAAATAATTACTTGCGCACGCTGGAATTTGAACCTTTGACTTCCGGCTTTGTAGTCGAGAGCCTTTTCCACTCGACCACGGAGGATGTCAAATAATCTTTTAAAACCTTAAGTTTATTATATTCGACAATATGTTATAATAATTAAGCATTAATTCATTAATTATTCCAACACAAGGTCAAACCTACCTTTAGCAGAACTATTCTTGAAAAAAATTAAAAGTTTAAAAAATCCGAAGAATCTTTATTACTCTCCTCTAGTCCTTATTTCAGCAATAATCATGTACGGGTGCATCTCTGTCATGATCAGCTGTGCGAGGGAGAGAGGGAGCCGGCCCGGTAGGACTCGGCCGGTGCGTGCGAGGGACAAAGCGATCCTATCGAACGAATCAGATATCCAAGGATTCCCGAACTTTTTCGACCAGGGAACCCTAAAGGGTCCCTTAAGCAAAATCAATTTCAATATCTGACTAAAGTTGCATTTGTGGAAAAATCATCATTTTAACGGACACAAACGCAAGACTTGGTTTCGAACTTTGAGAGTCGTTTTCTCTGAATCTATGAAGCCCAACGGACTGACATTTTGGAACCGTACTAAGAATCATGGTCTGAAACGAAATCAATATCAAAATCAACATAAAGTTGAATTTGTAGAAAAATTATCATTCTTACGGGCACAAACGCAAGACTTGGGTTCGAAATTTGAGATCCGATTGAAATTTTGAATCTTACGAAGAATCATGGTTTGAAGCGAAATCAATATCAAAATCTGCATAAATAAGCATTTGTGGAAAAGTCATAATTCTTATGGACACAAATGCAAGATTTGGGTCCAAACTTCGTCGAAATCGTTTTCTCAGGCTCTATGGCGCCGAACGGACTGAAATTTTGGAATCGTACTAAGATTCATGGTCTGAACTGAAATCAATATCAAAATATGCATATAAAAGCATTTGTGGAAATATCATAATTCTTACGGGCACAAATGTAAGACTAGGGTTCGAACTTTGAGAGTCGTTTTCTCGGACTCAATAAAGACCATCGAACTTAAATTTTGGAAACATCCCATATATTTTTAAATGCGTATATTTGAATTTCACTATTGTTTTCGGGAATGAATGAATGAAAGTTTTGGAAGCAAAAATTAACCCACTTCCCGACATCCGACCGAGCTGAAACTTGGCAGATAGATTCATTGTTCTTAAATTCTTAATTGGTTAATGTTACTTTTCCCTCTCCGTTCAGTTTCTCGATTTTCAGCAAGATAAGCTGATTTCATAAGCCATTATTCGTTACGTAACAGCTCCAACTGTCCAAACTGTACGTAATAGCTCAAGTTGCATCGAACATAGTTAAAGTAGGGTTTAAAGTTAAATATTTAAACTGAGTTTAAGCTCTAACTGAGGTTATGCTCTAATTTTTCGCATTAGAGTTGCATCAACATTAAAAAAGTAAGTTTAAGTAAGTAAGTGTTGCCATCGAAGCAACTTAGAATTTTCCTTGGATTTGATAAAGATAAACAAAAATTAACACCCAATTATGTTTTCCGATGTCAATACTATCCACATCTGCATCCTTTCTACATCGTGATTGTTTAAATTTTATAAAATTTTTGAGGGTAGTTCACAGTTGCTGTGAAAAAACGACAGTTAAAATGGATACCATAAAAAAGTAAGTAGGTTTTATTATTTTTGTACGGAAATTTGAATCGATTCGACATATTATTTTATTTTAAATACGACACACTTTTTATTAGAGGGATCTTCAAACTTTAGTTTCTTTGTCAAATCTCGTATAAGACAAATGATGCTGTGAATTTCAAGGAGCAGACATGGGATCTATTGGCCACCAAATTCAACGCCTCCTATCCTGCAAACCATTAAAGATCGACAAAACAACTGAGAAACTAGTTTGAAAATTTGAAAAAGTCTGCAAGAAAGTTTTTTAGATTTTCACACATTGTTTTCTGAAGTCATGGATTATGTGAAAGTTTAAATAATGCGTCAAATGTTTTCCAGGAATCTTCACAATTTACAAAAGAACGTCAACTTACAAATTTATGTAGTTTGACGGTCCGGGGAAATTGTCGCGGAACCCACTAGGTGAACCGCTGCATTAGCCGATGTGTTTCGCTCTTGTTGATGTGCCGGATGTGGTAAAATTATTAAAAAATAAATAAATGCATTAACGGCGCAAAACGAAAATGAAAATCTGAAACATGGTAGTATGCATTTTTATATTATTAACGGCACGTTCCAGAGTGGAGAATACTCTTAGTATCGCCCTGGTGTAAGATTACCATTCTGAATTAAAACGTCGTTTGAAATGGCTTTGGTCATGTTTGGTGATCCGATTTCAAGAGCCAGGTACTTCTGGGAATTCGGGTTGGCCATATTTGAATTGGGAAATAAGGAAATAAGAAATAACTTTAAAAAATACAATATTATGGTTAAGATTATCTGTGACAGTTTCCCTCGATTAACTTTTGTTGCTGTCTTACAAAATTGTTTACAAAATAAATAAAAAACACTTTTGTGCCTGAAATCGAGCTTTTCTAGGCTCCGTTGTCAAGCTTTTTTAACGCAAATTACCTATATTTGTGACGATATAAGGTATACCAAAAGTATACACATTTTTGGCTTGTAGCTTCCTCTTAAAACCAGCCGCATATTTAGATTTACGCAAAAAACTCGCAAAAATGCATATTTATTTTATTTCATTAAGTTCAGCCACAAATATAATAATTTTCTGAACATAATCTAAAAATCTAATTTTCCACTTCATACAATAAAACCAAATCAAAAAATGGCTTTGTAAGAAGGAGATTTTACACTTTACAATATTTTTTGTAGATCTAATACTTTTTTAGGCTTATAAAAAGACTTTAAAAAACGCTCGTTTAAAGCAACGATTTCAATAATTTAATGCCATTAAAGTATACAACAACCTTCCACGTAGCATCAAACAAATAACCGACGTACTTAAATTTAAATCATCACTAAAAATATTTTTTTAAACAAATGTCACTACACCTTAAATGAATACCTTACATAAATTAAATACCACTGTTTTATTTTATTATTTACATACATTTGTAACATGTAATTGTTGGGTTATGTAATATAATGTGTATTGTTGTGTTAGCTGGAAGAAATAGGATGTAAATTATAAGCTTTAAGCTATACCCTTTGTACTCTGTATTTTTGTGCAATAAATATTTTTTTGAATTTGAATGGTCAAGATGTGTTCTACTCGTAGTATTTAATTAAAGCGTTTATAATAATTCTAGGCGATAAAATTTTCAAATACAAAACTCATGATTCTGTATATTTTTGCATTATTTCGCATTGCATCGTCTAAATAATAATCATACTCCAGAAGTCTGTGTAAGTACAGTGGAAGATGTTAAAGATTTGTTTATTTTAATGTCTTCAACAAATCACGTTTGAAGATCGCGTAAGAGTACCGCGCATCATTAGATCTTGGCAACTGTAGTATGATGCAGAATCCACTATCTTTAATCTAATTGCTTATGATTCTCAGAGGCCGTGCAATTTTAATCTCTGATCATGAAATGACATTTTGTATTTAACTGATGTATGAAATCGCAAAGCTTTTATTAAATTAAATAATATCCTTTTTTAATTTTACTTTACGGTTGTTTCACGGAATTTTAACAATTCAATAAATTTCAATGTTGATTTGGAACTTCTGAAAACACAACAGAACTTGAATAGAACCTCCACAGAATTTGAATTTCAACATAGAAATTTGACGAATTGTTCAAGTTCTGTGAAAAAAACCCGTCCTTAGTTTTCATTTTTTTCGTTGTACAATTTAACGGAGAAACTTAACGAGAATGATATAATTCGATTTATATAGTAAATTCATAATTTACAATCTGGGAGGTCAGTTTGTTTTCATCTAGAATTTATTGGATAACCAACACCTCTGCAATAGGTCATCCCAAGTGGTTCGCTACGTTTGATGACATAGTAGGGGTGCCCGGGAACATCGGGTGAAGTGGCGTGTCGGATCGGGAGAGGTAGGTTTGGCGATACCCTTTGATCTCTCCAACTGATCTCTCTTGATCCATCACCATGCGCTGCAGCTGGAAGGATAGATTATACGTCCGGCAACCCTGAAGACACCGATCCTTAGATTCCTTCCCATTCCTCATACCTTTTTCCTTCCCAGAACTTCATCTCCTTACTTTCTTTAAAAAACCCCTCCACACAGTATCCCCAAAGATGACATAGGCCCTGGAGGGAAAATATTTTCCTAAGGCCTCCTGTATGGGTTTAATGTAAGAGTTAAAAAAAATCGTAAATCAACTGATGTAATGTCATTCGATTTATTTTGTAAATTAACTATTTATTATATTTTTGCGTGTGTATAAAAGTTTGCCACCAAAAGTTGATAAAATGCATTGTTCATCTTCCGAGTTTCAACTCGATTAGACGTCGGGAAGTGGGTTAATTTCCGCTTCCAAGATTTGCATTAATTCATTCATCCATTACCGAAGAAAACAAAATTGAAATTTAAATAGAAACATAAAATAAGAAATGAAACACCAAAAAAAATTGTTCAAGTTAAAATAAAATAGCTAAAAAACAAACTCCTAAATATTTTTTCTGGAAAATTTAAATAAAATTGGTAGCTTCCATAATAAGATGTTTTATTCCGGTGAAAATTCATAGAATATTTTTAAATTAAACAAATAGTTTTTTAATCCTCATAAGGCCCATTGTCATAAATACTTGTAAATTAATTAAATTTTCTAGCCAAAATGTCGGTAACAAATTTATTCAGAGATACGAAAAGTTCCGATAAATTCTGGTATTTATAAATAGATTGGCAGTTCGCATTGTTAGACACACTTTTCGTGGTCTATTTTATTCCCTTCACTAGAATTAGAACAGGAGTACGCAAACGAAAATAACTAACTAATGGCAAAGGGTTCCTTGGTTTTTATAACAAGTCTTATCAATTATTACAGATTATAAAATATTCGTTGTTACTACACGGTTTACACCGAGATCCTAAACATTTTTTTAAAAATATATTTTAAATAATTATCATGATGAATTTTTGGATTGGTATGCCATGGTGCGCTTTCTCTTTCTTTAATCGACCTTTAGGATGGCGTTACACTGTCCATCATCATGACAGATGTGTAGTTTGTGGAGAAGTATGTGGTTATGCACATTGCACATACACTGAGAATGCTGCTGATTTATTAAAATTTAGTCTAAAACGTTATGGCACGCCATTTCCCAACAAAATATCAGTAAATTGAGAATGTATTAGAACACGTGTTCTTGCAGATACGCTTATCCTGATAAATATAACGACGAAATGCGAAAATATTATATTTTTTATGGTTCCATGATAACTCAACACAGTGACAATTCAACATCACACTTATATCACTTTTTAAAGATGTGATGAATTATCATTTTGATGATTTATCCGGTCACCATTTTTTATGAAGACGACATCCTTATAACACATTCGTGTTTTTTTATGAAATCTGTCAATTCATTCGATAAGGCCTGCAGTCCCGTTTTCAACAGGTATACGAATAATTATCAATAATTTGGTTCTATTTTTTATTCGTAATTTTTCTTCGTGTAGAAGCGTTAATCTTCTTAGGGTCGGTATTTCAGTATAATAATTAGATAAATGAATGTGTTTTCAGCGTTTAGTTTTGATGTAGCATTCAAGTGCCGGATACAAAAAAATCATCGTCGTGAAAATATCAAATCATATCACATTTAAAACAGTCTTACTTTTTTGCAACCAAAATGATTTACTTAACTAAGTCTAATTTAGTTGACATTAACAATGATAAGTTACCCATAAAACCCTTATGGGTGTGACAGTACTAGGCTACCTGTAGAAAAAAATGCTTCAAAGCAAACACAGTTGCATAATAAATGATGTATAAAAAGAAGTGAACGCTAAAACTCATAGAACTTTCTGATATTATTTGATTCGTGTTATTTCGTGTTTACCAAAACTAAAAGCAAAAATATTATATAACCTAATTCATCGATTTCGAGAGAAAACTCTATATACCTCTCTTTTAACAATAATTATTGTCATTTAATAAAAACATTGTTATTTTTTAGTTTATTTCAGAGATTGAGTTATTGATTTTTAACTATGGATGGGGAAAGTAATATCGGAAATTCAGCAACGCATTACCACTGGTTCGTGTCGTTTGGCGCTTTTCCAAACCGCTGTTCTCTACTTGTGATTATAAAGTTAACTTTGAAAGTTGCAGCTGAATGATGAAATAATAATATGAACACTCAAATGCACTTTACAGATTCCTAAAATTTCAAAAGTCATCATCATTGTTAAGTTGTACTATCCCTGCTATAAGTTCTATCAAAAAGGATGCATGTTATGTTTATATTTGTTGGTTTGTATGTTTATATTAGATATATTTTATGTGTGGCTTATTTATCTTCGCGTACAATCTAGTGGGTGAAAGAATAGGCACACGACGCCCAATGAAGACAGCTTGGTTAAGTCAATCATGTAATAATATTATATTTAATTCATTACAAGATATACATGCACATATACATTATATCCCCTTATTAAACCTTTGCAATCGAATGGATAGGGACAAGAAATGGTCGGATGAGTAATTTTAGCGATCGTATTCAAAGGAAAGATTTCTAAATTTTTTTATGATATTAAGTATTTGTTGTGGTGGACAATTTACTGCATAATTTTTAGGTCATCAATTGTATATGTGTAATTGATTTGAAAAAAAACGTGCGTAGTTTTTGTAGGTCTCTGTGTGACACGTCCTCTAGTTTTTATTTGATCGCGAGTGTCAATGGTTCGACTGTAAACTTTAATCCGCTCGTCAAGTAGGAGCCTGCCAACAAATCGTTTAGTTATCTCAGTGCACTAAGGGTAGCTCCGAAGTGTACATCCCAGGCGAGAAGTTCAGTGAGTGAATTCTACTAAGTGAAAGTTAAGTTGGGTTCAAGATGAGCAAGAAGTCAAAGCACCACAAACCAAAAGGACCAAAAAGTCCTCCCCAAAACTCTCCACCCAAAGAAACCCCAGAATTAAACCCGACTGAAGCTCCAGACACTAGAGTTCCCGAATCACCGAAGATTTCAGAAGTTGCAGTCGTAACCGCAGTGATAAGTGAACTAAAACCCGTTGTTGAGAAAATTGAAAAAGTAGAAAAAACTCCCGTAGTTGCAAATCCAGAAACACCAGTAGTTTTACAGACTCCTGTAAAGCCAAAAAGAAATAGGGGAAATAGGAATAAGAAAAAGCATGCAGATGGAAACCTTCACGAAGGTGATGATGGCAAAGAGGATTTTTCACCAGAAAAAAATGTTGAAAAAGTGAATCCCAAAGAAGAAATTAAGCAGAAGGATGAAGTTAAGCCCAAAGAAGAAATTAAACCAAAGGATGAAGTCAAGCTTCCTCAAGCCAGTGATAAAAAAGAAGAGGCAGTTCCGAAAATTGACCAGGGTGGCAAAAAAGGAAAGAATAAGAAAGGTGGTGGACAAAAACCTGAAGAAATAAGCCAAGAACAACTTGTTGAGAAGAAAGCTGATGTGGTTGTGGATAAAAAATGCGACGCCCAAACGCAAATAGAAATAATACTTCAAAAAGACACAAAAGTTGACGAAAAAGTTACAACAAGTGAAGTTAAAATAATTGCGGAAGAAATTGCGAGCAAGCCTGATAGTGTTTCCGATAATGCTCCAGAAAAGAATAAGAGAGGCAAAAACAAGAAGAAGGGAAACAAAAGTGAAGTTGTTGAACAAATTTTACCCATCGAAGAAGAAGAAATTAAAAATTTCTCAGGGAAAGTGTTTTTAAGTGATCGTATTCCAAGAGATGATATTAAAATAGTAACCTGTGAAAGAATTGACCTGGATGATGAAATTAAGAAACCAAGCGGTGAAAAAATAGTTCCAGGCAGTATTGTTAGTGAAATAAAAGAAACACCCAAAGAAGAGCAGAAGAAAGACGCTAAAAACAAAAAGGATAAGAAAAATAAAGATAAACCAATAGTTCCAGCCAGTCCTGTAATTCAATCGCAAATAGACATTGAAAGTGCTATATGTGATCCTCTCATTTGTTCTAAGAAGTGCGAAGAAAGTGATGTTAAAAAAGACATTTCAAAAAGTGAAGAAAATATCGCGAATAAAGAAATTATAGGAAGCGATGTTAGTGCAGTGAGAAGGGAAATTTCCAAAAGCGAAGAAAGCGTAGCAAAAAAAGAAACGAAAGGTCAAGAGAACTTGATTAATAAACCTCTTACTAAAGCAGATGTTGTAGAAGACCTATTTCCCTCTCTCGCTACGTCCATCGAAGAGACACTTCAGAAGTTGATAGTTTGCGAGTCTGACATGAAACTTGCAGAGCAATTGTTTGCTGGAGATAACACAGCTGAAATTAAAAAATCTGCTAGTGACGTAAAAGAATTTATTTCTTCATGCGTTAAAGATATTAAACCGACCCAAAAAGAGAGCACTCCTGATAAACCACCGATTATAAAAGACAAAGGTAAAAGTAAGGACAAAAAATCAAAAAAATCCGGTAATCAGCCTGAAAGCTTACCACCACCAGAGTTGAATGTGGTTTCCGATATTCTAGAACAAATCATCACTCCAATTGATCAGAAAGCACAAGAGAAATACACTGAGGATATGCTGATTTTACCTGAAACTACTCAACTTATAATGGATTTACAAAAAGAATCATCTCCTGGTCGCACATTTACAGAGCAACTTCTTGATATTTCATCACAAACATGTAGAACTGATCCTAGTCACATAGAAACAAAACCAAAAGACGTTATTAGAATGGGTTCTCCGGCGGCAAGAACTGTATCTCCAAGTGCATGTGTTTTATCTACGAGAGAATCATCACCTGGAATAAGGGAGGCATTATTCAAACCAATTGCAGTAGACAGTAGCGTGATAAAAGATGCTCCAGGAGGCATAAACCTTTGTACTTTGGGTATCAAGCCAGTAGATCCAAGAAAAACTCCATCACCAACAATAAGAGAACAATTGTTTCAGCCGATAACTGAAGCGGCTATTGACAATCTAACATACTTTCCAAAAATTGTCAAAGAACCATCACCAAATAGGTCTTTACTACAACAATTTGATAAAAGAGACACGTCACCTGGTAAATGCTTTCTAGAAAAGACTCAACTCGAAGATGAAAAGCCAAAGGAAAAAGCCGATGAAAAAAACATTTTCTTACAAACAGCGTCATCAACTACAAAAGAGATTAAGAAGGAATCGTCTCCCGGCAGATCCTTGCGAGAAGCCTTGTTACATCGTAATATATCTGAAGAAAAACCAGAAACTCCACAAACCATTGTTACTCCTCCAGTTGAATTAGAAAGTTGCGCGATCAAAACCCCCATTTCAGAAGACATAATAAATTTACTTCTTTCTGACATACCTCCAGCGTGCATTACCAGTGGCTTACGATTGAGTAAATCCAAAAGTCGCGAGGATGTAAAAGATACAAAATCACCTGCAAAAGAAATAAAAGACCCGAAAGCACCTACAAAAGAAATAAAGGATTCTAAGTCCCCTGTTAAAGAAATTAAAGATTCAAAATCCCCGACAAAAGAAGTGAAAGATGTGAAGTCACCTGTGAAGGAAATTATTTTGCCATCGGAGACTGAAAGTGCTAAAGTAGGGGAAAAATCTGAAAAAAATAAGAAGAATAAATCTAAAAATCAGGAAAAACAAAAATCTGAAACTTCAATTGTGGTGCCACTGACAGTGCCACAACAAGCCGCTGAAAAAACTGAAACCCAATCAATGAAGGTTGAGTGTAAAAAGGAAGACGTTTCAAAACCAGTTGAAATTAATATTGATCAACTAATAGAAACTCCGTTGAAACTTGAAGAAATTCTTGTGGATACGCCTAAAGCCGCCAAGAGAGCTAAGGATAAGAAAAATAAGAACAAGGGAAATGATACTACCACTGAAGGTGATATTGTGGTAATTGAGTCAGAGACCCCATCTACTGCAATCATTGAAGAAATAAAACCGATGGTGGAAGACAAAACCCTGAAAGATGATTCTAAATGCAAAAAAAGTGATGAGAAGATTATCAAGGATGATACTAAAAGTAAGAAGTCTGAAAAACAGGCAAAACAAACTGCCGACACTCCCGTGTTAATCGAGAGAGGTTCTAAAGAAGATTTTCAGGAAGTTAAACTAGAAAACGAAACAAACGTTCAAAGTTCTCCTATCAATATTTCTCCGGAAGTAGCAGCTAGCACGTTTGAATTCATAAAAATTCCCGATAGAGGAGAAAAAACAGGATCCGACGAACCTTCACAGGAAAATACCAAGAAAGAAGGTAATAAACCTCAACCAAAAACCCCTGGTAATCAGTCAAAAAACTGGTTTGGTCCATCAAACACTCCTGCGAAATCGAGTAAGCCTGACTACAAAAAGGAGAAAGACAAAGATGCTAAAAACGTGATATCTGAAACTGAATGCCCAATCGTCATCCCAATCGATGATATCAAAGACACATCGAAAATTGTCGGTGGGGCTATGAAAAAAGACACCAAACACAAAGTCAAAGATCCAAAGACTCAAGAGAAGAAAGACAGTAAATCAAAAGGCAAAGCAGAAGCAGGAAAAGCTGGATCGAGCAGTGACATTGCCATGATCGACGATGTTGATGAAGAGTTTGTTTATAAGTACAGCTTCAGGACTGTGTTCATATCCAACGCCTGCCACGTCTGTAAAGTGCAGCTGAATGAAGACAGGGTTGTATGCAGATTCTGCCATTTGGTCAGTTATTGCAACGAGGACCACAGAGGTGAAGACTGGCAATCGCATCAAACGTTGTGCTACGCCATTTGCACTCGCTCGCATGTCAAAGGTATTGTTTCACTACACTTTTAACTCCAGCCAATGTTTAACGTCTCAATAATTTCACCATTTCCGATTAACCAGGTTTAAACTGCATTTATGTGGACCTCCTGGATCACACGATCATAATTTTCTAGCATGACTACCTATGTATTTTTTTGCATTACAATACATGAGGAAAAAAATTCTCTTCAGGGCCTTTGTCATCTTTGGGGATGCTGTATAGAGGGTCTTTTTAGGAAAAGGAAGGGGTGAAAGTTCTGAGTAGGAAAAAGGTATGAGGGTTGGTAGGAATCCACATCGGGTCAGTGTGTCCAGGAGTGACGGATGTATGAATCCATCCCTCTCACTGCAGTGCAATGCGATATTCTGAGAGTCTTGCTGGAGAGGTCAAAAGGTCTCCCTCAGCCAAGAGAGACATCAAGGTCGCCACGCAGTTGTTGGGCAGACGCATCTGTCGCCAAGACCCACATAAACCTAACCCCGTGAACCTGGCCACCTCTGCCAACTCGCCAAACGTAGCGAATCTCTTGGGGTGACCTATGACAGAAGTGTTGGTTATCCAATAAATGGTTCCCAGTGCGGCGGTACCCGTACACGCTTCCCAAATTAAAAAAAGTATACTCTGTATTGCAAACTCTTAAATGAATCATTATTAGTTTAAGTTAGTTTTAGACATAGCAGAAAATCCAATCCGTAAACCTTTTAAAACTGGTTGTAGCCATCGAGGAAAGAAATTCTTCCGTAATTGGAGCTGGCCTTTCTTGCTAGATAGAGTTGACTAGAGATCTTGATAAAATTCCTGCTTCTTGCTGTGACACAAGTGGCTCAAGCAGGAAGGGTTTTTTAAAGGGTATCATTTTTAAAAGAGGTTAGTTAGACCTAATTCAACAAATTGGTTATTACAACGGTGTAGTCTTTTGTAAAAAAATTATATTCATTATTTGTTTGTTTCAAGCCGCCGAACACATCTATGGAGACGCCAGGGGCCTGAGCGGCCAGGACTACCGCCTTCTCCGGATGCAGGCCATAGTGTCCTGCGAGAAGATCCTGAAGAGGAAGCTGTGCCCCTGGGAGCAGGAGGTGCTGCTGTACCCCAGGATCTGCTGCAACTCCACCTGCAGGGAGTGGAGGAGTAAGAATCTTAAGGACTGTGAACTTTGTGGACAGGTAATAAATTCAACACATTTATAAAATTTTTATTATTTTCTGGTTAGCAAACATGAGTTACAATTTGAGGCGCTAATATAGATCCGTAGACCGGATTCAGTTGTTTTATTTACAGCGTTGGAAGAATTAGAGGTCAGTCGGAAGTAAAAAACCGGAACTTATTTTTTCGCTTCTAAATATTTTGGCTAATTTATTTATACAGTGTTTTTGCTTTAGAGGATTCTATTTATAATGTGTTCTTGCTTTAGTGGACTTTATTTGCTTGTTTGCAATACAAGAAGTATTCTAGATCGCATATTTTTCCAAAATCGAATAGATTTGTTTTCCTATTTGTGTTTATTATTTGTTTTATTCACACAACACAGTTGAAGTTTAGTATGAACCAAGCTGTTATTATTACGCACGTGAGGTTACACACGTCAATCGTATCAGATCATGCTTCCAGAACGTACTAGGGTGGGGTGCGTAAATAAAATTTTAAAAAATTGTTCTTAAAATAGGCAAAATATTTTATAATTAAATAAAATTAAGTTTATTCCAAATTTGCCCGTGAGTATTTTAATTTTATTTTTATGTCAAGAGTGCTCCTAACCATAAGTAGCCAGTGAGACTATATACATCCCCAATTGGGGTATGTTATGAGGCTAAAGATAGAGGGTAAGAAGATGTGTAGGACCAAGGTGGGGAAATACCTGGCTATTCAAATCTGGTCACCAAACATGGCCAAAGCCCAAGCAACGTTTCAATGCTGTATTGTGGTCATATGCCAGAGCGATACTGAGAGTATCTTCCACTCTAGAACGTGCCGCAAATGCACTCTGGAAATTTACTAGGATTTGAACCCGCTACATTCGGATTGCTAGTCGAGAGCCTTACCTCTCGACCATGGAAGCTGTGTAGTACCTATCATTATCAACCGAGAAATAGTACCATTGTTTAAAATTATTCCAGGATCTACTTAATTTCCCTTTGAGCTTTATTGTACGATAGACACACAATGGCATATGAAAGACGAAGTGTTGAAGACTGTTGTGGATTAACTAAAACATTTATTTCAGGTTTCCTACTGCACCAACAATATGACACACCTTCCCGCGGACCACTCGACCTGGTGCCAGTCCTACAGACTCTACCATCGTCTGGTCTCCCACCAACTGCACCAAGGAAGAATCGAACCTGATCTTCCGTCCAAGATATTCCCGGAGGGATGCATCCTACCTGATGTCTGCTCCAAGCTATTTGATGACCTGTATGGAAGCATTAAAGGTAAGCTGACGATTCACTAATTTCGATTGTATGTCTGTGATGTAACTCCGATTCAATGAACTCGGATTCTATTATTATTATTTAATGAGAAGGCAGCATTCTGCTGATGTGCTCATATCTGATTTTACAATAATTTTGACAGTAATTGATATGTTTTAAATTAAAAATAAGTTGATCCTTTTTTTTTCTCCAAATAAGAATCCAATCGAGCTTTGAATCGGTACATATTGATGCTCTGACTTGTAGTTATTTTCTATATGTACTTTTTCTATTTTACATTGTCTTTGCCCTTCACATACATGTACTCTCCATTCACTGTCATCTATGTTTTCTTTTTCGTGTCAATATTATGGTTTTAATGGACATATTGTCCATAAATTAATAAATATTAGTAAAATCGGTGACATGTTGTGGAAGTTTGTTCCACGCATTACGGTACTCTATTTAGAAGGAAGTGTTTCTTAGGACTTGATGTTTTAGGTGTTTTATTATTTTTTTAGTGTCTAACGTCTTTATCTAGTGTCATTAGCAACTACTAATGTCCAGATAAAATTGTTGAATTCTCAATCAAGTCTCCTTTTTCTCTTCTTTCTTTTAAAGTAGGTAATCTAAGTTACTTGAGTCTATCTTTATATTGCCAAAGCTCTTGGTAATTTTATAAATCCCCTTTCCACTCTCTCTTGGATTTGTTTTGATTATAAGTGTCATTTTGAAATTTGGAATAGATCGTGTACAACATTCAGACAGTCGATAAATATGTGTACATGCTACATATTTATTTATTATGATCTGCGCAATAAAGTATAAACCATTTTGCATGCTCATAATGCGGTTCTTTACAGGGTTCGCTCGTGATAATATAACGCTAAAAATAATACACTAGTAAAAATGATAACATTTTCTTTGATTTACGTAATTTTTTAAATAAAATTGAGTGTAAACTTACTTTTACAACTAATTATTTTTATTGTCCTATTTGAGTAGCTGCCAATTTCCGATTTCAAATCTGAGGATAAATCAACTTTATTTATAACAGAATAATCTTTTTTCCCTGGCAGGTGTTGAACCCGTAATCCCTGAGTTCAAAGTAACACGGTCTGCGACTCAAATCGACAAAATAAAATGTACCTTATTCGGTATTTCTATTGTAACAATAAAATACTTTTCTTTTACCTAACAATAAATTCTCACAACTAGAATGTTTAATGTGATTAAAATATTACATGATATAATCTAAATCCTACATTTTGTAAATATAAAGAAAATGGGACACGCTTAAGCCCCCCGCATACCCAAATTTCTACCGATGTACAGCAAGTTTCTCGTTAACTCTTTAAGTTTTTAAGATCCAATAAAAACATATGCTATTTTTGAAGGTAATATCAAAACGTTAACTATATGAAATTCATCGATAGAAAAAAATCGCAAAGTAAGCTCCGAAAATTATTTAAAACACCTTTTGTTCTGTTATTTAATATGTTATAGGCATGAATAAATTCACAGTGTATCTTTAAATGCAACTAAAGCATTTGTCATGAGATTTTTGAAATATTTCAAACTATTAAATATTTTCACCATTTTCGCTTAATTATCATCGTTTTTTTTTTAATTTTAGCGCGCTCCCTCTAACATTTGTATTTACATATCCCCCTTTCAAAACATCTTTGAACGCTTACTACTGGGCCATAATACGCACATTTCATTTAAAAACCTGCGTTTTATTATTTTAAGTATTTCAGTTTTCAAAAATTAAAAATAATGCTTTTCAATAAGTTTTTAAAAAATAATGCTTTTTAATAAATTTTTTAAAATAATGCTTTTTAATTAGTTTTTTAGGGTTCAGAAAGCGGCCATCGTTACTGTTGTCAAAAATGTACCAAAGGTTAGTTTTTTCATTTTTCATTTAAAGCAACTAAATAGACTTCCTAAAACTATTTCAAAAAATTAATAAAAAATATATATATTGTATCTTCACCGTTATATTATTTTATACATTTTTTTTCACATTGTATAATTTGTATGACTACCATAACACGGGCATTAGCCTAGTATGGTAGTTGAAAACTGTAATGTTTAAAAATCTATAAAATAAAAGAATTTTATTATTTTTTATGATTATTGAAGACAATATTAGCGATCAAATATGATTTAAGATTTTCACAGCCAAAAGTATTTTTGTTATTTGTTTTTGGGATGTTATGCCGTGTTGCGCTAACTCCTTCTTTAGCCAACGTTTCGGACAGCATTGGCTAAAGAAGGAGTTAGCGCAATACGGCATAACACCCCAAAAACAAATAACAAAAATATTAGCGATCTTAAATGAAAATTTTAAACAGTAAATCGGAAAAAAATACAGTCCTAGATGCGATCGCATCTTTTTTTATGTTTTAAATTCTTAGTAATAAAATAGGAGTTAATTAAGCGTGTACGTATTTTCTGTATATTTTACACTCCCTTCTAAATCCATACGAATTGAGGACAATTAGTGAACATTATATAGTAAAATTCCTATAATTCGTTTCTACTAGGTACCATTTTATGAAATTGTTCGTGTTGGACATGTTCCTAAATCATATTAAATTTCATCAACAACAAAAAATTGCAGAAAAAACTAAATAACACATTAGAAAATACGATGCAAAAACGATTTTCCACAAACAAACCAGTGTCGTAACATTTAAGTGATGTAACCCCCGATTTCCAACTGCTTTCACGTGCCCCATCAAAAGTTGGATGACTCCTTTTGTTCCATCCGCATTGTCTGCGAATTGTTGAGCCACAATTCCTCTTGGCACAATCACTCACGACCTTTAAAGAGTGGACGAATTTGGCTTGATCACCAGCCAAGACTATTTGATATTATGGTGACTGCAATTCTTAGCTAACTAATCGGACTGTACGACAGGATACACAAATACATTTTGTACTTTGGTGATATGTCGCCAGCCAGTATTGTATTTCTCTTATTGTTTACTTTGGACTATGTTTGGAACGACTGATTGGAGACAGTCTAACAAACCTGGGCACTCATTTACACCGCTAAAACGATTATTCTTATCTTAAATAAAACGCTATAATTTTTGGTTGAGTTATGTTAGTTTCCTCGCAAATTAGAGGCTGGAAACAACACTTAGATCCATTGTTAATATCATTCCACGAGTGGAGATTTTACGCTTCACTCAAACCAAATCACTGTCGTAATTTATCTGCCATTACGTTTGCCTTCTAATCTACCAGCCCTTTGCCGTGTATTTTCCATGTGTTATAAGCCTTACGTCAACCGTCTCCTACAATAAAACAAAAGAATATGAATAATTCCCTTTTTTTACAAAATGCTGAGCATAATAGTTGGCATTGAATGAGTGTTCATATTCAGGAGCGCACTCAACGAGCTTCAGTGGAAGCAATCCACATATTTATTTTGTACTAAGTAGGTACCTTTAAACTATTCTTTGTTATTTTATTGACGTGGCAATTATCCAATACATAACACTTTCAATCGGTCGTCAAAAGTATAAATTGACACATTTGACTACGAGGAAAAACAACCAAAACACTTTTTTAAATTCCAGAGATTTTTTGTAATCCATATTTTCAACGGTAGCGACATCCCTGACTGCATAGATAATAGGTCACATCTGAGTCATTAATATTTGAAATTAGTAATAGATAACTGTCCAGTTAGAGATTTCAACACTCCAGAACAATTTTTAGTGAAAAAAAAACAGTATTGTTTCTGTGGACACAATGTTTGCGAACTTTTCAAACAGCTGTTCCACTAAGGGCCAGTTGTTTCACAGAATTTGAAAAATTGATCAAATTTCAAAGTTAATTTTAAGTTCTGTTATTATTTCAGTTATGTGAAACAACTAACCAATAATGTTATCATTTTTGTTGTTTGTTTTTGGGGTGTTATGCCGTGTTGCGCTAACTCCTTCTTTAGCCGACGTTTCGGACAGCGTTGCAGTGTCCATCATCAGGGCAGATCCGGTAGATCCGAAGATGTGTAATAATGTTATCATGTTTGAAATTTGATGAATTGTTTAATTTATGTGAAACAACAACTGGCTCCAAGTTGAATTCCGACGGTTATCCTTGAACATGATGATATTTATACATCAAATAATAAACAACCTATTACCATAACACCTTTCAACGAAAAGTCTGCACCAATTGATAGATTCAAACTAGATTTTAGGAACTAGGTATATTGATAAAATTAAAATTAAATTTATTACCTACAGATTCAACAATAACTTTGAGTGTACATTTGAAACTTTGCAGCAAAGACGAGCAGTAGCTGACTAAATATTATACACAGAATTTAAAAAAATGACATTAACTGTAGTGAACTTCTGTCCTTTATTAACTTTAACATACCTTTGAGACGTACACGACATACAGTGCTATTCCACACGCTAAATTATGAAACAAATGCAGCATCTAATTCGACAATTAACCGAGCTCTTCATACTCTAAATAATATTTGTCTAAACTCTAACATTGACTTTTTTCGGATTCACTGCCCAAATTCAAACGTGGCATCATGTCAATAATTTAAACTATTCAATGCGCATACACACACACACACACACACAGACACACACACACTCACATACATTACACGCGTCACACACATCTATTAACTACACAAGTCACCTGGTTATTAAGGAATAAACATACCACTTAGCAGACATTACAAGGAAACATATCATAGGTACACAACGTGAAGTATCTTATTCCTGTATATTGTTTCAACTCTGTAAATCATGTACTGTTTGTTTCTATAATATAAAATAAAATAAAAATAAATAAAAGTAAAATTCACAAAATAATAAAATAATTCACAATGTAATAAAATTAAGTTCATTTTTCAAAGTTGTCATTTTTCATATGTGATTTTGCAGTCTCAGAAAACAAACCTTTATAGTTCAGAAGTTTTTACGCATCACGGTGTGTTTATTTAAATTTATATTAATGAACCGAACTAGATCAATTGATCTTAAGAATTGGCAAAATACCCATTGTTTTAAAATATCACACGAGCTGATTTTATGTGTCTCGGCCGGAAACATTTAAAATAAACTCAATGCTTTGTATAGTGAGTTTAGGCCATCAAATTTGACAGGAATGACACGTGCGTTCGAACGTCTTATATATAGATTTCTGGGTTAGAAATTTTCCCGGGAGACGGGCCGGTTTTCGTTACGCTACTGTACGTATTTACACACATCACGCGCGAAAATACTAGCGACACAAAACATGACGTTTCTTAGATCTTTTATCATTCATGCAATGCGGTCTCAGAAATAATAGACTTATATTAATTAATTAATGTATCTGTTTTTGATTTTTTAAACGATGTAAAATGTCTGAGTAAAAATTAATTACCAACTGCCCGAATCCAATGGGACTATGGTGTCCAAAATTTGGGGTATGTTGTAAGGCTGTAGTGAGGATGGAAAGGAGATGAGGAAGAGTAAGGTTGAGAAGTACTTACATGGCCATTCAGATCTGGTTCTTTTAGGTTCTGCGGTCTTTCGCAGTACGCCCGGGTGATACTGAGAGTTTTATTTTTAACTCAAATCCGCACATGAGGCCCTGAAGAAAATATTTTTCTGTGTCATCTTTGGAGATGCTGTCTTGAGAGTCTTTTTGGGGAGAAGAAGGATAACACTGGACAACAAGGGTCCTGAAGAAACCCATTTGTAGGACGGAGGAAACACTCGAGCTGTTGAACTCAATATCGAGTCGTAGAAACCACCCATTATCATGTGACAAATGTAAACCGTGTACTTATTTATTTATTGTTTATTTGTGAAAAAACATTGATTTCAATAACATTTCACATTAAAATTAATGATATACCTACTAGTACATTTATCTATTATAAAAAAATGTATGAAATACGCGATGTATCATCGTGTTAAAAAAATACTTATAAAAAGTACTGATGTTGGGCATGCGTTTGACGTGTTTCCTTACTATGCACCGGTGCCGAATGACGCTAGTTCTTTGGAGCATCTTACATTGTAATACCGGTAGAACAAGGACAGCATGCCTACTTGACGCCTATGCAATTGCAATCCGTTTGAATCTATGAAACGGACAACCCGTTTCGCACAGTTTCCGAGTCAGGGGTTTTTAAAAGATATTTTGAGGCTCCAGCCCAGAGGTGGCTGCCAAATTAAACAGTGGGCCGCATTTGCGATTGTGTACTTACTATCTGCAGTATCTGCGGTCCCTGCATAGTACGCCCGGCATCTGAGAGGCTAACTCTGGCTACGATGGAACCTCCGTGCCGGAGTTGATTACTTACAGTTATACCGAGCTTACATGAAAGGAATGTTGTGATGATTGCTTCCATTGAATGAGACTAGATTGTCATTTCGTTCCCTTTTAGACCTAATCAGATATGATTAAGTGTATGAGAGAGTCGTTTAAAGGTACAAAATCATATCGTCATGATTTTTTGTAATTAATTACGGTCGTTTCGGTTTGGAAAATTATATTTTTTCGAGTTTGACCAGAATGTAAATGGAAGATGATTTTCTTAGAATTTAGCGATCTCTGATCGGATCTCTGTAAATACAGGCGACACGATTTTATAGCGAATGAAGAAAGAAAGGTGTTATGGAGAATATTATGACGCGGATGTAAATGGTGAAAGAAGTTGGAGACGCCTAATGAAGAAATAACATGATCAAGTGAATTAAATACTTGAGTCGGGTTCTAAATCTAATTCTTGTTAAAAGTGCGAATAACAAAAGAGTATGTATGAAACGACGTATGAATGTAAATGAGGAAAGGAGTATGCCAAGATCGAGTTGTTTGGTGGTCAACCCTCGCTGTCTACCCCTGCGGAAATGTTTATTTAGTTAGTTAGTCCAAAGACAATTAAAAAGTGATAAAAAGTAATTAAGGCGATGCACTACGACGTGTAATATTTTAAATTAAGCCGCTATCAATAACAACCCTTACGTAGATGGCGATAAGGTTTAAATTCCCGCTTAACACCATCCACCTGTTTTGATTTATGCAAGAAAAAACATGGCCAAAAAGTGCCTTTTGTGGATGTTCAGGCATAAATATTTAATTTTTTTTCCATCATTTTATAAATAACTTAATTTGCCACATTATAGAATAAAATCATAACCGAAAATGGGTTCGTAAGTAGGAGATTTTGAACTTTAAAGCAGTTTTCATAGGCCTTTACATTATTTTTTCTGGGCTTATAAAAATACTCATCTAAAAACTACGCGATTAGGTATTTCAAAGGCCAAGATGTATTCTACTCGCAGTAATTAAAGCATCTGAAACATTTCTAGGCGACCAAATTTTCAAACCAAAAACACATGATTTTGCATTACTACGTATGGCATCGCCTTAAGAACGAAGAAAAAAACTCAGTTTTAAACCTAAACTATTTAACCTTGTGAATTGTCATTTTGAAGAGTTATCTGGTTTTTTGGGTTAAATCTGAGCTCGTCCGTCGATTATTTGTGTTTTTGACGTGTTACAATTGGCAATCCCGGACAATGCCAGCAGTTGTTTCTAGGTCAGACATCTCTGACGTTAACTCAGTCCACGTGGCGTAAAACCGGACAAACCGATCTCCCCTTCCTTTGAAGTTGCTAAGACCGGCCACCAAACTCATTGACGTAAACGTGAGATATGCGAGATGCGTAATTAAGAAATGTGCCACACAATTGCCACGCGCTACGAAGACTAAACAAACAAAAAATAAATTTCAGGGTGTCCGAATTTATTTATTTATTTTATTAATACAAGACTTAGAGGGTACATATGGTTTTTCTGATATTTCATTCTCCGTGCTAAGGATCACCCTGTGTTATGGCGGGTGAATTTTACAGTTTGAACAGAATCTATATCTTACTATAATATGAAAAAAAAATTAAGAAGAATGATGTAAAGATAGTTTGGGTTGCAAGAAGAGAATGGAGAAGTTAGAGAATTATAAGAAAATGAAAAATTTGTGAAATTATTAGTAAATAGATCACACTAATTAATTATGTACATACTATATCGCTAAGTTAGGGAATAAGGATATATTATGTTTTGTCTGAAAAGTGATTAAATTGATAGAGTGTAGAATGAATGGGTATTGTAGTTGTAATGTATTCCGTATGTAAGGATCCATTTCGTAATTTCTTTTTTAAACGTAATTTCGAATACATATTTTTTTACCATACATTTTACTTGTTTTCTTTTTTATGTCATATCTCACAAGAGCACTCATGTCTGTACAGTGTAAGGGCAGGTGAGCTATGTTAAGGTAGGGGTTCTAGGAATGGATTTATTAATGCCGGTCTTGAATTAAGGAGAAAAAACAGATAGTAGGTATCTCAAACACTTTTGTTCTGTTATTTAATATGTTATAGGCATGAACATTTTCACAATGTATCTTTTAATGCAACTAAAGCATTTCTCATGAGATTTTTGCTCTATTTCAAACTAGTCGAATTTTATTAATTTTTTTTACCATTTTCGCTCCATTATTATCGTTTTTTTTAATATTAGCGCGCTTCCTCTAACAACCGTATTTACATATCTCCCTTTCAAACCATCTTAAAGCGCTTACTACGGGGCCTTAAACTGTCCCCAAGTTTGTATTGAAGGATCGAACCATTTACATCCAGACTCCAAATAAAACACTGACTTCTAAATCTCAATTGATATGACAGATTTCAAGTAGTACATATTAAGTTATTTTTCGTAGGATGATTTTACTTATTATTTCATTCGTCTTGCTGCTCAGTTCAATAGAGAGCCCTTGCCCCTAATAATCTTCTATCCAACAAAACTATCAATATTGTGTTATCGATTGAATTCATTGAATTGTCAATTGGATTTCTTAAGAGGAAGCTACAAGCCAAAAATGTGTATATTCTTGGTACACCTTACATTGTGGGTAATAGGCATTAAAATCGCTTGACAAATGGAGTCTAGAAACGTTCGATTTCAAGCATAAAACTGGTTTTTATTTATTATGTAAATAATTGTATAAGGAAGCAAAAAAGTGAATCAAGTGAAACTGTCACAGATAATCTAAGCTTCTAAGCTATAATACTGTATTTAAAAAAAGTTGTTTTCTTTACGCGTTCATACATTTCTATAGAAAAAACATTTTTTTTTGAAGTTTACATTTATATTTTTTATTGAGTAATTTATTTTTTTTATTTGTATTCTACTCAAGCGAAACGATAGGAAAACCTTCAATTTATTTAAAGCATATTTTTGGTTTTCATAATGTACACTAATTCGTTATAAAGATTAATCAAAATAGTGATTTGGCATTAAGCTTCGACTTAACGACATTTCAAATTGTATGTTTTTTGTTTTTTTTTTTTTAAATATAAAATGCAATGAAACGTATGTGGTTGCCTTTATACCTACTTTCTCGGAACAATAATATTTTTTATTTATCCGTGCAATATAAAAGCTTCCTGTATAACCATTACGTCCTGTCTGCGACGTCTCAATACTATTGTAGCACTAGCATTACGTGTTCGTGGAACTTTTCGTCTTTGACTCTGATTGATTTAAATGTGTCTCCATATTGTATTGCTCCTGGGAGCTGTGCCAAGATACCAATGGCTCTGTGATGTAACGAGTTTTACTCTTTACTAACTAGAGTGGGAAACATCCAAGCTTTTGTATTTATTATCTATTGTATAGAGTGAAACTTGATGATTGGTGTTGGGAGGTCTAAGGACAGAGATAACGGGGACGATAAAGAGGAATGGGTTAGGAATGTAGTATGTTGTAAGCAGAGATATGCAAAATGGGTACCCAAAACCATTTGAAATGCAAAATGGAAATGGGTCAAAACTTTTCCATTTGAAAATGCAAAATGCAAAAGGGTTTTTAGAAAAGCATTTCAAATGCAAAATGCAAAATACCTATTTTCAAAATGCATTGAAATTGCAAAATGGTTTCTCAGGTCAAACAATTGAAATAATTATAGAATTTTTTCTTTTAACAACAATTTTGTCATTTAATAATGGACATCAATGTATAACAAACATATTACATGATGGTAAATCCAAAAACACCACGACTACAGATTATGAAACCACAAAAAATTTGCGCGGGACTAATGTTGCCAACGTAAAAACATAGAAACTGCTATCTTATATTTAATATTACAGCGTCATGGTCCCATGTTCAGTATTTTTTGTAATGATATCACTCATCTGCCAGGGCTCCTACCAGGGAGCGACTTGACAAATTTAAATTATCTCTCATAGCGAGGTTGAGGACCGACTGATATTTGGGGCTTATGAAAAAAAGATTAGTGGAGATAGTAGGAAGAATGTTGCAAAAAAGCATTTAAAATGGAAAATGCATTGAGAAAAGCATTTAAAATGCAAAATGGTTTTTAGAAAAGCATTTAAAATGGAAAATACCCATTTTGCATTTTGCATTTCCATTTGAAATGGATTTATTTGAAATAAAGCACATCTTTGGTTGTAAGTAGTAAGGTTACCATTGTATGTATCTAGCTATTTTTTTTTGTTATTTTTAATACACTGGTCATAAAAGATACAGATATTCGTAATATCAGAGGTAACTTCGGCAATTATTTATGAGAAAATGGAAAATATATCAGTACATAATTTGAAATATTTACGGCCAAAAGTATTAACGTGATTTCTTTTTGGGAATTATACCTTATTAATGACGGTTCCATGATAAGTCCACACAGTAACAATTCAACACTCATTTAAAAAGTGATATAAAGTCATTAGAAACGATGAAAAAAAAAATTAAAACCTAACCTAACCTACTCTACATCATAACTTAGTTAATAAATTTCGTTGTTTCATCACTTTCCATAACTTTATATAATTTTTTTAAAGATGTGATGAATTATCATTTTAATGATTTATCCGGTCACCATTAATGACACATCTGCTAATAAAGTTGGCTAAAGAGAAAGGTTACTGTCTTTGTCTGATTTCAAAAAACTCCCGTAAATTCCGGGCAATTCCGGGGACTTAAGCCCCCGCATACCTCTAATTTATAGCGATTTATAAAAAGTTTCTCGCTAACTCGAGTTTTTAAGTTAAATAAAACATATGTTATTTTTGAAGAATTTGAGAAATTATTTATACATTTGTCATGCCGAAACGTTAATTATATGAAATTCCCTCGATAGAAAAAAATCGCAAAGTAAGCTCCGATAATTATTAAAAACACCCTTTGTTCTGTTATTCAATATGTTATATGCATGAAAAAATTCAGCGTATCTTTAAATGCAACTAAATCATTTATCGAGAGATTTTTACTCTATTTTAAACGAGCCGTGTTTTTCACCATTTTCTCCCTCTAACATTCGAGTCAACCATCTTTGAACGCATACTACGGATCCTTAAGCTAGTATTCAACAAATACATTTAAAAACTTACTACAATATATTCCAACCTTTCATTGAAATTTGGATTATTTATAATTTCAATATAATGTTATAAATGTTTTAACAGTCCGAAAAAACAAAAATACCAGTAGTAATTTAGTGCTTTTATAGAACATTATTTCAGAGGCCCGTTATGAGTTCGAAGTTGAATGTTAAAAACATTTATTTTCAGTTCGTTTGAACTGTTTTCAATCCATTTACCAAGTGACTTTAATCGAATCATTAGAACTTAATGGTTCCATTCGTAATGGAATCATGATTAAACATGTATGTGTAGTTTGCATACTACAAACAGACTATGGCTCTTTGCTACTCAAACCTAACCTAACCTAACTCTAAATATTTTGGTTGGGAATGCAATTAATCTGTTAATTAATAATAATAATTACCTTTAAACAATTTTCATTGAGAAATTTAGTAGCATTTTATTTACATACTGAACTTAAAATCTTTTTGGAATAACTTAATGAGTAAATCCTCAAATTTTAATATTTAATTATTGATTATTGATATATATTAGCGATTGTTAAACGAAATTTATTTATTTCGATACGGTCACATATTCATCCTGGACTTCAAAGAAAAGTCAGTAGATGTTGCACATAAAAATAAAAATAGGATATATTTATACAACATTGTCTGTCTAGATTGCATTTAGTTCGAATTGAATCTTGCGATCATACATAAAGATAAAGGTGGTACTTACCTTACGTATTTACCCAGCCAGCAATTTGCGCGCCACTCTACAATGGACAAGTTATTCGTATACAAATTTTATTTTCGAGTAAGAATGGTGATATTACAATGCGAGTTTACTGTCAGATTCATTTATTGACAAATCACCGAGCGTAAGATGGTCTCACCGCCTCGTCTATTAATTTGAATGTCTACGGTTAGAACGATCTTTATTTCAGTTGTTTTTCTTTGAAGCAAACAAATTAGTTGAAATATTCGTTATTATTCACTGTTTTAAAAGTCATCACGTCAGTGTGACAAAATATTGATTGTTTAGTGGCCTCGAACTAAATTGACTAGTCAACGCGCCAGCTTTGACTTGTCTGCTGTCAACGAGGAGCAGAGTTAATGTTGCCGAATGTTGTGATATTTATTAATTTGTTGAAAGCCGATTCTCCGTTGATGAGCGGTTTGCAGCTACTATTCCGGAGGTCACGGTTCAAATCCTGGCGTGCGCAAGTAAATTTAATGGATTAATTTTTGATATTTCACAATAATTTATTTTAAAAAGTATCATATTATAAGTATTATGTCAGTATCAATATCGGTATTTGTATGAACACGTGTTCCGCCGTCCCCATAAAACATTTGCTTTTGACTGATACTTTGTTAGGAACTTTTTTAATTCATTCGTTATAGGCCCGCAGTCCCATTTTTAACAGGAAAACGAATAAATTGACCAGATTTTTAATAAATTAACAGAATTTCAAATCAGTAATTTTTTTTCGTGTGTTGAAAGACCACTATTAGAGTTTAAATGTTGATTGAAATGTATTTATATGTATTTATATATTTATATTATATATGTATTTATATATTGTGATCAGATTTGAATAGCTCAATACTTCTTCGCTTTCCTCTTCTACAAATCCTTCCCCTCTCCACCACTTTTAAACCCACAGCAAAACCCAATATAGAAGCGTGTTTGCAGAATTCATCAAATAATGCCTTACCGAGTTTCACAAAAAACACTTTTAAATTTGGGATGCTGTTGACCCCCGACTGGCTTCAGACGGTTGAGAGCAGTTGGTACTCTTGTGCGGTATTCACAACATGTGTATGCAAAGGCCAATATTTTAGGTTAAGTTTAATGTTAAGGGTATGTACTTAAAAGTTCATGATCTGGTATTTCGTAGATGTCCGATAATTGAATTATTTTAGGAAAAAAGACTTTTTGCATGTTATGCTTTAAAATTATTTGTTTGCGCCCGTACATACGAAATCTCTATCTCTACTTCTCTAAATAGTATAAAACGAAATCGCTGTCCGCGTCTGTCGGTTTGTGCGCTTAGTTCTCTTAAACTAAGAAACGAATTTTGATACGGTTTGCATTTTCATTTAGAGAATTTCTTCCGAAACGTTTATATATATAATACATACATATATTATTTAAAGAAAGTAGAGAAAAATCGAGGTTTTTGATTAGCTAACGCTGGCTAAACCTTGTGAGATACATCAAAATAATGTACTACGGAATTGTGAATGGATAACCCCCAGCATCGTCGCGTACACGTCAGCTAGTAACTAACTAACTAACTAACTAAACATCACGCCGTTTCTCCACAGGGGTAGGCAGAGAGAAAGGACCGCCAAACAACTCGGTCTTGGCACACACTCCCTGCCTCATTCCCATTCATGCATCGTCTCAAACATACTCTTCTATTATTCTGACTCTTAATATGGCCCGATTCAAGTATCTGATTCACTTGGTCGTGCCATGTCTTCCTCATGCGTCCCCGACTTCAGCTACCATTCACATTTGCTTAATATATTCTCATTATACTCCTTTCTTCACTCATTTGCTCTACATGCCCAAACCATCAAAGCGTCCCTTTCTTGATCTTACTCATTACGCTTACATCAGCCTTGCACTCTTTGCGGATCTACACACTTCTCACACGATCATGCATGGTTTTACCACACATACGCCTCTCATTCAGGGATCTCATTTCTACGGCATTCAGTCTACTTTCATCCTTTCTCTGCCAGTTCCATGCCTCACTTCCATACATCAGGGTAGGTACCAGCACTCCATTGTGAACTGCTAGCTTCGCTTCTTTGGACAATTTTTGTTAGCGCCAACTGCGTTCAGTCCTCTATTAAAGGAGTTACCTACATTTACACTTCGTTCAATATCTCTGTCAGCCTTCCCATCTCTCGTAAACATACTTCCTAAATACACAAACTCATCCACCTGCTCCAAGTATTCCACATTCACAGCTATATTAAAAATTGTTTTTGTACTATCTCTTTCAAACACCATGACTTTAGACTTACTTACATTCATCTTTAACTCATTCTTCATACATACTGCTTTCATCCGTAGATCTACTATTCTGTTAGCAATAAGCACCGCATCATCAGCATACAACAGGCAACATACTCTCAGATTACTCAGCTAGTATATGTTATAATTAGACATCGGATTATATGCATTTGCATATTTGCATATGTAAATGCATATAACTCTCTAATTACGACGTTAATGCATATTTCAGCCTTTTTTCCCAAATCGTGCATATTTCGTTTAATAGCGGGAGGTATCATCTGATGAAAAAATCTGCATGTTTGTTTCTGATGCTGCGCCATACATGGTGAAAGCTGGCCAAGCCTTTTTATCCAAATTTACTACACATTACCTGCTTAGCTCACGGGTTTCATCGCCTTGCAGAAGAGATACGGCAAGAGTATGGGAATATTAATAAATTGATTTCCTCTCCGTCGCGTGTGCAGTCTTATTCGTATCAAAGAGCAATTGTCAAATCTAGCATTGCCGCCAGAACCCATAATTACTCGATGGGGTACTTGGCTAAAGGCAGTATTATTCTATGCTGAAAATTTTGAGGTTGTAAAACAAGTAGTTTGGCAATTTGACAGTTCTGAGGCCATTGCAATTCATTCAAGCAAGCTAGCATTTGAAGACGCATCCATTAAACAGAATATCGCCCTCATCTCAACACATTTCCACAAGTTACCAGATACCATAAAAAAATTGGTTACAAAAAACCTTCCTCTAATTAAAGAAATAGAAATACTGGAAACAATGATCGAACTCGCCAACGCCCTTCCTAATTCAATATCAGAAAAGATTCGTAAAAAGTTAGACTCTATTTTGCTTTCTTGAAGATATGAAGATATGAAGAACATTTTTTTTGTTTTTTTTTGTTTTAGGCATTTCACCATGAAAAGAGTGCTTTGTATGAAGAACATTAATGCCTACATCAAATGAAGAACATTAATTCCTACATCAACGGTAGGTTGATGGTCATACCCTGCCTAAACAGATATTTCCAGAAATGGCGCCAAATTTTAAATTTTGTCCAATGACGTCAGTTGACGTAGAGAGGTCGTTTTCGGCGTACAAATTAATACTGGGTGACAAACGTCACAAATTTGAGCACGAAAATTTGGAAAAATACTTAGTTGTATATTGTCACAAAAACTATGGATAATTTTAAAAATATTTCGCTGTTTTTGTACGGTCTTTAATTAAAATATATAAAAATATAAATGGTTTTTTGATTTTGCATTGTGCATATTTTGGGCAAATCGTTTTTAGTGCATATTTCGGCCCTTTTTAGTGCATATTTGCATGCATATTTTGGCACTTTGTTAGTGCATATAATCCGATGTCTAGTTATAATAAAATAAGGTCACTATTCGCGTCTGTCTGTTTGTGCACTTAGTTCTTCTTAACTACGCAATGGATGTAATAGGGTTTTCTCCATCATTTAGAGAATTTCTTCGGGAATGTTTAATTATATAATACATGTGTATAATAATTATAGAAAGTAGCAAAAAGTCGAGCTACGCCGGGTGCATGTCAGCTAGTATGGATATAAACGATAGTTTCTTACGTACAAATATTGGAATCGCCGATACAATATTGTATTTGTTTGCTTTCAAAATTGAATTTGTATAAGAACAAAACTAAATAATATATGAATACGTATAAATATTCATATTGCGTATGAATGGACGCAAATCACAGACATAGGAATTAAAAGACGAGAAGATAATGGCGAGGGGTAAAATCAACTGTTGAAGAACGAAGGGGGTTAAGCTGACTGTGATTCGTCAATAAATCAATCTGACAGTAAATAGGCATCTCGCATTATAATATCACCATTTAGTTCTTAAAAGTAAAATCTGCTTTTGAATGAATAGACATTTTTACATGGGAGCGCAAATTACTCGCCACGTTATGAACTAATTTGCGAAGTCCAAATTCGGCAAAGTAAATTTCTTCTGTTTGCAGAGTCGTAGTTAGTTTCAGAGTATTTAGTTAAGACACTTTTACAAATGTTTCATAATTTACTTACCCCAGTAAACAACGATGAGCACACTTGAGAATCGCTACATTGTGATGTGATAGTATATGTTTCTAAAACTGATCCATATAATACGGTGTGAATAAGCTTAAAATAAAGTAAAATAATGCTTACTTATGGAATGTAATACGACAATTGGGTTTATTCTCTTTTTCACATCTATTTTTACAAGTTTTCATATCACAAGTCAACATTTTGCCGTGTTATTTCATAAAATGAACCGATGATGCCTCGACCATAGTTCGCACAAGAATGATGACGTCACGTTTTCAAATTTCACTTGAGGCCATACGCGAGCACAGCCGGCTCCAATGGAACCGGTATGGGGAGTGGGGATAATACGCTTTTAATCACTTAGGGCAGGTCTACTAATATTCATATGTCTATGACGCAAATAAAAAAAAAACATGTTCATATTTTAAGGCATAACTTGCAAAAAGTATTTTTTGCCTCAAATAAATAAATTACCGCCATCTATGAACGCTCAGGTTATGAATAGTTGTAAGTGTACCAGCTGATGTGTATAACATATTGTAATATTGTATAAGCCGATAAAATAAATTAAAAATAATCCAGGCAAGCAAGAAAATGTGAACTATGCACATTAAATATTTTTATTTCTTTTTTTAATTGACGTCATTAGACGAGTGTAAGTTAGAGCACGGTCCAATAATGGTGGCCAATAAACGTCATTAGTAGGCAATGGAATTATTCTTCGTGTGGGCCAAACGCCAAACCAATAAATACGGAGATAAATCAATGTCGGAAGGACTTGTGTAATAAGCACAAAGTAATTTCAATTCACATTTCAAAAGAAGAACATGTGTAATCAGCACAAAATAATTACAATTCAGATATCAAAAGAACAAACACATGAAGTGCTATGGGATTTATTACTGGATTATGTAGAAATTATAATAATATTAAGTGTATTATTAACTGTTATATTTTGTCTTTGTTAGAAATCAAATTGAGTACAATTCTCCAGTCTCGAACCCCTAAAAGCCTGAAAAAGCCGGTATCTGAATACCGTTCTTCATAATCCACAAAGTTGAAGGAAAGTACATATTGGACTGGTCCCGGAAAATGAATTCCCAAAATTAAAACATGATAAAACAGAACAATAATAAAACAGGACATGATAAAACAGCCCAATGATTAAAAAAGGACAGTGATTTATTTATTTATTATTTATTTATTAATTTACGGACAGTATGTCCATTAAAACCATAATATTGACACGAATAAGAAAACATAGATGACAGTGAATGGAGAGTACATGTATGTGAAGGGCAAAGACAATGTAAAATAGAAAAAGTACATATAGAAAATAACTACAAGTCAGAGCATCAATAACGATTAAGTTGTGAAAAATTACACATAACGTATCGCTTTTTGAAAGTCATTTGGACTTACACCAAAAAATTCAATGCTCTGACTTGAGTTTACAAGTCTTGACATTCTGGACAAAGAAGAATGGTACCCATAGTTAGTTGAGTGGTGATTGAGGAACAACAATTCATTATTTCGGAGTCTACGTGATGGGATATTGATGTGGAAATCGATACAATCTAATGATTGTATTTAAACAAAAAAGAAATAATCACATATAAAATAAGTGGTAGATATGCACAAACATATAATGGTTTAGTTAATTGGTTACGTTGCGTTCGTTTGGGTTATTATCCAGGCTAGCCTAGTGAGGCAAGTATGAGAAACTGCCTCAACACAGACTAGCCGCTAGCCTAGTTAGGAAGGTTATGAGAAACTTCTTCATCACAGACTAGCCACTAGCCTAGTGAGGCAGATTATGAGAAACATCAACTGTTTCTATTTGTTACATGCTACCTCTTGTTTTGTATAATTATTTTCTGTTGTTAATTCTATTTACTAAATAAACTATAAACAATTATACACCACGAACACTTAACATGTATTCTTAGTTAGTTCTTATTATTGTACAGAACAGAATTGTAGATTCACTCTGTGGTGTTTTTTTTTATCATTTATCGCGTAACCCAGAAAAAATAATCATTAATATATATCATGTCATGTTTGTTTTTTCAGAAATGGATGACTGTCATTACGCTACGTTGACTCAGCTGTCCACGGCACCGCTGACAGCTCTCTACGCCTTCCAGAAGACTATTGGTGCTAAGGATGCCGCTCATCCATTCACGGTAACATTTAAATTAATTATTTCACATAGTTTCATATTCATTTACTTTCATCTCGATCTCTAATTACGTGTACGTGTGGTAAAATAGTCCATTCATGCCCCTACGGAATTGATGAGGTCCACAAGGCGACTTCTGAGGACTGGCTAGACTGACTGGACTGACTGAATGAAAGCCGTTTTACAAATGTAGGGGTCCGAAAATAATCCAAGGATGGAAGAATGGGAAGATGGAAGAAACAAAGAATGGCAGGAAGCGTATTAAGGCGAAGCTTAATGCTAAATCACTATTTTGATTAAGTTTTATAGCGAATTGGTGCACATTATGAATACTAAAAAATATGATTTAGATAAATTGAAGGTTTTCCTATCGTTTCGTTTGAGTAGAATACAAATAAAAATATAAATTACTCAATAAAAAATATAACTGTAAACTACTAAAAAATATTCTTTTTTCAATAGAAATGTATGAACGAGTAAAGGAAACAAATTTAAAAAAATACAGTATTATAGCTAAGATTATCTGTGACAGTTTCACTTGATTAATTTTTTTGCTTTCTTATAAAATTATTTACAAAATAAATAAAAAACCCGTTTTGTGCTTGAAATCGAACGTTTCTAGACTCCGTTTGTCAAGCAATTTTAATGCCTATCACCTACAATATAAGGTATACCAAGAATATACACATTTTTGGCTTGTAGCTTTCTCTTAAAATTAAGTAAGGAACGCTCATATGAGGGACGGAGCAGGAACGGAGCAGGAACGGAGCAGGAACGTAGCAGATGAGTGTCAGGAGAATATATGACACGAAAGTAAATGATATAAGGTGAATAAACGCCCGAGGAAGATATGACACGACCAAGTGGATCAAACTCTCGAGTCAGGTCATGCCAAGAGTCAAAATAACAGAAGATTTGCAATAAAAGAAGTGTGTATCGAGACAGTGTGAATCAGGTCATGTCAAGTGTGAATCAGGTCATGCCAAGTGTGGATCAGGTCATTTCAAGGGTGAATCAGGTCATACCAAGAGTCAAAATAACAGAAGATTTGCAATAAAAGAAGTGTGTATCGAGACAGTGTGAATCAGGTCATGTCAAGTGTGAATCAGGTCATGTCAAGTGTGAATCAGGTCATGCCAAGTGTGAATCAGGTCATGTCAAGTGTGAATCAGGTCATGCCACGAGTCAAAATAACAGAAGATTTGCAATAAAAGAAGTGTGTATCGAGACAGTGTGAATCAGGTCATGTCAAGTGTGAATCAGGTCATGTCAAGTGTGAATCAGGTCATGCCAAGAGTCAAAATAACAGAAGATTTGCAATAAAAGAAGTGTGTATCGAGACAGTGTGAATCAGGTCATGTCAAGGGTGAATCAGGTCATGCCAAGAGTCAAAATAACAGAAGATTTGCAATAAAAGAAGTATGATGAGACAGAGTTGTGTAGCGATCTGTTATCTCTGTCTAACCCTGCAAGAAACGGCGTGATGGTTTTGTTTTAATTAACACATTATTATTATCGACAGTGAAGAAAACAGGTGTCAGTTTATCCTTTCAGCATTATAAGCCACGTGGACATTCAAACTAAAATGTATTTAAATTGCGACAATAGCACATAAATCTTTTTATCGCTTAAAAGAGCTGTTAAAAAGTGGTATTACTGGACTTTGGCCAAAAAATCCGGAAAATATATTTTTAACAACCGTCATAATGTCTAGTTTTCGCAAAACTGCTGTAAATTTTTTTGACAATTATTTAAAAAAAACGCATTTTTCTCGCATGACTCTAATAATTGTTTGGATGCGCAATTCATTCAGTCTCCGCAAATATAAATATGCAAAGAGCACATACGTTATCTATAAAATGTTGTTTTAAATGCACATAAATACTATTGAGCAATTCGAAAAAAGTTTAACACGATGATAATAATTATAAATTATAATAAATTCTAACCCGTATTAACTGTACGTAGCCTTGAACTTCAACGAAGGTATTTTTACAGGAAGTAAAAATGTATTCTAAACAACAAAGAACTCATTAAGCGATGTTAACACCTGTTTATAAAAACAATGACAATGGTACGTAAGTGATGTTTTCTCATCACTGAATAATTTGAATTTATCGTTTCAAGACCAGAATTAGTATCGTCATCTTCAATCACTGTGGGTTCATTGTTTGAATAATCGAAACAAAAAGAACTAAACAGAACAAGATCAAACAGAAACATGATAAAAACAGTATATTATAAAATGAGTTTGTGTATTTAGGAACTATGTTTACGAGAGATGGGAAGGCTGATAGAGATATTGAAAGAAGGGTAAATGCAGGTAACTCCATTAATGGAGGACTGAACGCAGTTGGCGCTAACAAAAAATTGTCCACAGAAGCGAAGTTAGCAGTCCACAATTGAGTGCTGGTACCTACCCTGATGTATGGAAGTGAGGCATGGAACTGGCAAAGAAAGGATGAAAGTAGATTGAATGGCGCATGTGTGGTAAAACCATGTTTGATTGTGTGAGGAATGTGGAGATCCGCAAAGAGTGCAAGGCTGATGTAAGCGTAATAAGTATGATTAAGAAAGGGTCGCTTAGATGGTTGGGGCATGTAGAGCGAATGAGCGAAGGTAGCAGAAGTCAGGGACGCCCGAGGAAGACATGGCACGACCAAGTGAATCAGATACTCGAGTCGGGCCATGGCAAGAGTCAGAATAATAGAAGAGTATGTATGAATGTGAATGAGGCAAGAAGTGTGTGCCAAGACCGAGTTGTTTGGCGCTCCATCCTCTCTACCTACCCCTGCGGAGAACGGCGTGATGGTAAGTTAGTTAGTTAGTTAAAAATGAACATTAGTTTAAATGTTCCAATCAGGCGTATATCTTTATAAAGAAGCCAACAACGCTAATGCAGAAAATAACTGGCCAATTTCTCCCGCGATCACAATTTATCCGCTTCAAAAAATGACTACCCTTTGACATTCATTCATTTTTCAATTTAATATAATTTTCTCTCTTCCGGAAAAGATTCTTTCAATTTATATAGATGTTTCAGGCTATTTATTATTGCTTAAAAATAGTATGTTATCATTTAAAATAATAATAGTAGTCGAAATATTTCACTAATCTAATTCTAATAGGAGATTTGGCATTATCAAAGCCTTTCCTACTAAATAAAGTTGGTTGTTTTCTTGTGAAAAAACTCTAATGAGCAATAATTTTTAAATTAAAAATAACAGTACCTATTAAATAATTGAGCGGGTTTTGAATTAGCCGACGTAGAGCAATTGGTTGAGCACCTGATCGGCTATCAGATGGCTGCAGGTTTAATTCGCGTCGGCGCGGCGGCATGTATATTTTCTCGGAAGATTTTATCAATTTACATTGGTGTTTCAGGCTAATAATTATTGCTTAAAAATAAATATGTTATCCTTTGTGCTATGCATAAAAATCTTGACTCGTAAACAGTGGCGGTTCGTGATTTTTGGGTGTACTAGAGTGCTAATATTGTTAAAAATGGCATTTTTGATGTCTTTGTAACTGGAAACGATTTTTATTTCTTTCTGAAAATCGATTTTTTGTATAAAAATTTTCAGGAAATATCAGTTTAGCCATTCGTCGCACGGATTTCCTGGAAATCTTCATACCAAAAATCAAATTTTTCATAAAAAAAATCGTTTTCAGCTACAACAATATTAATAACGCCATTTTTTGTAACATTAGCACATTAGCACAAGTGCAAGTAGTTTTGAACAAATTAATAATAAAAATAATTATTCAATTTTCAGTTAGTCAAATACAAAAAATTCGTGAACATGAAAACAGCAAAAAAACTTCTACATTCCAAAATATCTCTTAAAATTCTTCAACTCCACTATTTTTCTACTCATAACTTTGTTTTCCCGTCAAAAATCCTGACTTCAAAACAAACTCCTAGATTTTGTTTAGTACACAACAAAAAAACTAAACTTTCGAAACCGTTCGTCACATCTCTCTTAATTTTTTTTAGCCAAGGCATTATACACTTTCAGTCGCAGGTGATACAGACTATTACGCCTTAAGACGATATATACCTAATTAATATAATATTATAAGTATGTAAGCATATTTCTAAAGCACGGTTGAAAACAACTTCCCATGGTATGCTTTCGATGAGTTTCGTAGAAAAGAAAGACCAACCGTTTTTACGTAGACATCGCGCAGGAAAATAACATAAAAAAGGTAAACAATACGTCATTGATAACTTAAAACCAGTAATATGTACAGTTTTCATTAACACATAACCATAATCAGAAATAATGATTCACGCCCAACATTTCTTTTGAACTGCAGAATCGACTTTTCAATTCTTTGAAGTTTTATAATATTTTTCAGAACTGTTTGAACGGCCAATTGTTTTGCTCTCAAAATAACTCCAGACAACTTAAATTATTGAATTAATTATGTGCGCGAGTCAGTTAATCGTTTCTTAAGAGACAAATCAAATTAAGTATGGAATTTTGGGAAACTGCCAATAGATAAGGCCAAGTGAATGCATTTAGAGTATTTGCGATCTTGTATTTAATGTCAAATGGACATCTCGATTTGGAGGGGTGAATACACCTTACTTACAGACATAATTGCAAAGCTTGTGATAACATGTTCCTACTTTCAAAATAATAATCAATAATCACCATTCACCATTATGTCATTATCGACATGTAAAAAACATAGCTTACAAAAAGTTCGTAGAGAAGTTAAGAAGTTGACTATCTATCTATTTCCCCACAGGGGTAGACAGATAAAACGAATTGCCACCCAGCGTCTGCAAAGACGTTACAGGACGTACAAACACACAATCGTAATAAAACATCGTCTAATTCACAGAATAAGGATTACCACAAGAAGTGCCTTGTAGGCGGGTTTCGTGATCCAAATGTAAGCCCAATCAGAGTATCTAGCACGGTCGATCTATGAAGGTTATATCGATAATCTCGGTAACTTGACATCATTACCGAATACGACTGCAGATTGCTTACCTACAGACATTCAGGTCGAATAAATTAAATAATACTTAGTCGCTGTGAACTGTTTATTTATTCGTTAGCGAACTTGCAGGCATGCTCGGAAACGATGATAAGTTACCGACATTATCGATAAAGTCTTTATCGATCGACCGTGCTAGATAACCAGGACCTATATTTCCAAACAAAACTGTTTTTTCCAATCTACGACGTCGGCGAGTGTTAGTGGGATGAAACGACGGGAAACTTAAATGAAACATTTGTTTCCATTCTAATGTGTGTGGAAGACATTTCTAATGTTGTATTCTTTATTCTATGGCCCCGTTCAGGCTCTTCTGTTACCAATCCAGTTCTTGACATGACCTGATTCAATTATTTGATTCCCTTGAAAATTCTATGTCTCCTGCGACGTCTTCGACTAATTTTGTCCAATTGTTCATCATTTTTTCTTCTGACACAAATTTTTCTGTCCATCTGCTCTCCACCTGAGCATATCTTCTTCAAAGTTGTCTTCCTTTCTAATCCCTCCGATTATACTTGGTTTATCACATATTTACAAAAACCGTTCCCTCAAGAGAATACCACCCTCGCATACATTATTATTAAGGGGCACACACACACACAACTGCGCTTAATATGCTCACTGCGATCCTGCTAGAACCTTTAATACCAGTTAAACAATTTTGTTTAAATTTCTAGAAGGACACTCTTTGTCTCCACATCATAGGAGCCGAGCTTCAGTTTGAGGCCGATACCCTCAGCAAGTGGGAGTGCTTCTTCCTCCATCTCACTACTGGTATCAAGGAGTTGAGGATCGTTTTCGTGGGCCCTGAACTTAACTCCTCCAAACTACCTGTGGATCTACTCGGCAGAGTGAGGTGAGAAAATACCACATATCTTCTTACATACCAAACCACAATCTTCTACGGTGTCTCAGCATTTGAAAATAATTGTGTATTTTTTTTACATTAACTCCATACTGGATGCCATAACTTTTGATGTAGATAAGTAATATTTGAAATGTCCGTAACTCTAATAATAATCATGTTTTTTATTGTTTACAACACATTTTTATTGAAATTTTCCAGGATGTGTCCATCCTGCCGCACTTCTAACAGAGCTGTGAAGTTTGAATTCCACGATGGGATGCTGTACCATGATTTTGTGGAGTCATCAAAGTTCTCCAAACCGGACCTGAGTAAGTATCTTGCTCCCAAACAAATAATAGATCTTTAAAAAACTTATTTTCGCTTAAAAATGTTAATTGTCTGGATCCATTGAGAAGGTTTTCTCAATTTTGGGATTATTGTGAGGCTGAAGGTTAGTAGAGACCGTTCAGAGACGAAAACAAGAACTTTTGGGAAGTTCTTTGAATGGTTTCCTCCATGGTGGATTTGAATTTGAGACCTCTAACTCTAGAGCCTATAAATATATTGCTCTTCTACAAAAGACGTTTTGTTTTGATTTTTGGATTATCATTATTTATAGTTAGGTTAGATTTGGATTAGAAATGGTTAGTTTAGGTCTGTGGTTTAGGTTAAGTTTTGATATAAATTATTGGGTTAGGTTTTCATTGCAATTCGGTAATAGTTCGAGATTTTCGCTGAAAAAAATTTATCGTTATTTATTTTTTGGGGTATTATCTATTTTTTCATGTTCTCCATAAAACAGTCATATACCAATATGTTCATATGATCACATCTGCTCTGATGATGGGCACCTTAACACTGTCCGAAAAGTTGGTTAAAGAAAGAGGAAGCGCAATCCTGCATAATACCCCACAAATAAATCACGATAATTTATTGTAATTTGTTAGAATTAACCAAATATAAAAGAAGACTAATTATTATTCTCTACATTTGTAGTTTGTGCCTTCAACCCTGGCTTCCACCGCGCCACTGGCTATGCTGGTCTGGATACCTGGCCCGACACCATCTCCGCCTCTCTCCGCCTCAAGGCACCCCTCTGCGTCACAGCCTACACCCAGTACGAGATGCCCAGGGATCTGGCGAGGGTCAAGTCCGTCTTCCCCGAGGTCCAGGTGAAGATTGAACCGGCCAAGAATCCCTACGCCAGTCTACGACCAGACAGGAACTTCATCTCGGATGATGAGATGCCACTGATCTTCAAAAACTACCAGATGATGGTTGTGTCAGCAATTTGATTGTTTTGGGACAGCAGAGTAGAATCGTCATCCAACGATTAATGTATTCAAGTTTTTAAAGATTTTAACCAGACCTAAAAAGATCTTTTTAAATGAAACACTACTTTCAATTATCTTCTTTATCGTGTGGTGGAGGAGGGTTTTTGGAGGTCACAGTGGGATGCAAAGGAGAACTGGTAGAGTGAATATTCATCTACAATAATGTTCTCTTGATGTAGGTCATGTAGGTACATGAAGATAAAGTGTTTTGTTTAATCATGTTCCATTACAAGTTAAAAGTTTTCTAAAAATATAATCTTTTCAAATTATCTTTTTAGCTTTACTCTGTTACACACTTTGGTTTTGGTTCCTCTTTTTCATAATCCGTGTGGCTCTATTTTTAGAATATGCATAAAATGTGTTTCCTTTATTATTTTTATCCAAAATGATGCGTTATCTCGAGATATTCGAGTTTATTTTGCAAATTCTTAATATTATTTGGCAAACAAAAATATGTCAATTTGATTCCCTAAAATTTTATCTGTCTATGTTCGTACGATGTTTCTTTGAAATTACAAAATAAATTTTTATACAACCTAAAAAGTGTTTTCATTTCGAAACGTAAATAAGAAATAAAAATTAGTGAAAGGCATAGAACTTTTTTTTTAATTTTCGTAAATTAATCATATATTTTTTTAGCAAATAAATGATTAATTTAAAAGTATGAGCAATAATTAGTTGCCTGAAATATCAATACAAATTGAAAATATCTCCCTAGTAAAAATAAATGCCTAATTAATTTTAATTATAAGGCGACTAATTATTGCTTATAATTGTTTGTTATCCTTTAGCTATGCATAAAACTTTGTCTTATAAATATTAGTTTATAATTAAAAAATAGTGTATTGTTTACTTCCCAAATCATTATAACGAAATAATTTCGCAGTGCCTTTATACTCGATACAGTCACTAGACATGTCAATTTCTTCACAAAACAGCTATTTTTTTAACGAATAATACGAAGAATGAATGAACATCAGGGATTTGATTCAATTAATTAAGAGCTGCTACACAGCACCTGCGAAATTATTTACGACACTATTTTTTGTTTTACACAAAATTTTGCTATGAAATAGCACGTGTACCTCTTACAGACATAAATTATGTTAATACTACAGCAGTAATTTTCAACGGAGACTTCATATTTGTAAAGAAATCGGCGATACTTCTTAATTATAGAAATTGTTAATAATTACTAGAGTTATCGGATTATGTAAAAGTTATTCTTACGAATTAAAAACTGTTTTTCTCAACCTACTTGTTTAGAATGGAGCGTTTTCACTACGATGTGAACATCTTCAGACAAGTCTGAAGAAGAAAACGCTTTTAAATTCGAATAATAGATTTTTTTATTTTAGAAAGAGCCTCTTTTACCTCCGCACAAATCTTATAATATTTTCCGATAAAATTTAACCGGGCACGACAATGTAGTCTCGTCCCATATTTCAATCGAACCACAAAATTTATTTTCAACAAGTAAATAAAATAGTATACCCCGTTCTTTTTATTCTTCGAAATTTTATAATATTTTTTGAGAATTACTTCTTCAACGACCTATTATTGTTTGCTATCAAAAATAACTTCATAGATCGGGAAATTTATTGAAATAATTAAGTGTGCGACTCGGTTGATAGTTTCTTTGGATAAAAAGCATCTTGGTACTCAAAGAGTTTTGGAAAGCTGCCAAATAGATAAGGCCAAGTAAATGCATATGGACTATTTGTGGTCTAACATTTAATGTCAGATGCACTACTCGATTTGAAGGGGTGAATACACTATTTATTTATTTCATTTAAACGCCCATAGGGCTTTTACACACAGTACAATTATGCTTTTTTTAAATACAATAACAATAAAGAGTTTACATAATATATGAGAATATACAGATTACATAAAATATAAGATTTAACAATGCATAGGTGAACAAAATATAGGTAACATGAAACAAGAGTTTACGAAACGTAGGTAACATGAAGTTTAAGTAAATGAAATAAAAATATATGATCTGCCAATATCCTCCAAATCAATTGAATAAAAAAGGATGAAATTGTTGTTCACATTAGCCTATAATCTATGTAACTTTAATTAAAAATCTCTATTACGCAAGATTAGGATAAGAATCGCCAAAAAGTCTAACAGAAAAACATTTAGTTGAGTATTATAATATTAAACCAAGTAATTGATTTAATTAATTTACTATTAAAATTTAAAGAAAGCGTGGTATCAGGAATAGGCAGAAAGAAAGGAATTTGACAAACTCTGTGTTGGTGTCATACACTCTTTACTTTACCCACTTTCTAACATAATTTAATATACCTACTGTCTTCAGCTACGCCGAAGAGCCACTACTCAAGTATTTGGCTCGTTTGATCGTTCGTCATGTGTTGTCCCCTGTTGGTGACTGGTATTCAATAGCGCGTCAATAACTCTCATGTCACAACTTCCCCCACCTGTTCTACGCACCCAACCCATCTAATCGTTATTTTCTTAAACTGGTTCATTAAGCTTCCATCGGTTTTCATTTCTCATCGGATCTCATAGGGTCGTACACGGTATAATAGAATTTTATAAAAAAACATGCAATTAGTGATAGATCATATTATAAACGACAATACTGACTACCGTTGATAGCTAATGTAAACAAGTCAGTTAATAACGAAATATTAGATTTCATTTGTGGAAAAGTGTGTGGAAGGGTTTAGTTTTTCCTGTGGGGAAGATTTAACCCGGACATAAAGTCGGAAAAAAATATGTTCATATATAATATGTCATTTTATTTCGTAGGTTTGGGTAAGTCAGATATTAAAATTTAAAAAAAAAACCCAAAGGTAAACCAATAACAATCACAAACGCACTCTAAAATGTAATGGAAATCCTCAAAACCCTCAATAGAATTTATACCTTCTTGATCAAGACAATAATTAATCCTGACAAATCTATCACTATCCAATAAATGGCTAATACGACAAGCAGTCAATCTTTTATTCTAACCCATTCTACGATATTGTATCTAATAAAATTGATACATTACCAAAAATAATAGTAATTCTTGACAAATTTAGCTTCATCCAACAATCGGCTAATACTACTAATTGGCATCCAGTGAATCTTTCTAACTAACAGCAATATCAAATGAATTAACTTTGTTTTCGGCTTTGTCATAAGCTGGCAATTCGTCATCAATTTTTACAGCTGTCATGCAGTGACATTACACGCCTGGTATTGTATCTATTTCATTCGTACACATATATGCTTTGACTGTCTATCTTTGTTATGCATGAAACTAAATTTATTGTTAGTTGCCACATTTTGGTTTAATTTTGTGAGGCGTATCTAAATGTATTGTAATGTCATTTCTGCCATGTCTTTAATTATTCAGACATCAGTTTAATTGACCGCAGTCATTATTGGTGTCATCTTTTAGTAACGGAAATTTACCAAGTCTTTGATTGCCTTTATGAAATTTTTTCCAATCACTTAATTTTATTGCCTCTTTGTAATTTAACGGCGGTTTAATCCGATGTTATTTGGATCTTAGCTCTAGATTGTAATAAAACTAATAAATATAATAGACTTTTATGATCACCCATTAGAATTGATTAAAAATAATATTTATGGTCGTAATGTACCTCCTACTTTGTCAGCAATATGCGAGACATTTTGACTCCAGAGAATTTTATTTTATGAGACAACCTTTTTTTAATGTGACACCTCACAAGGGTGCCCCTGTCTGCACAGTGTAACATCGATTAGGCAGCTAAAATGCTTATCGGTTGGGTAGGCGGGTTAAGGAAGGGGCTGTAGGAAGGGATTTATTAATGAGATTTTAAGTAAGTATGTTCACATACGAGCTGTCTTACTCGAAGAAACGACTATCAACTGTGAACAGGTGTTCCGCTCGTGTACGTTGAGTTTCACGCACATGCACTGTTGCACCCGGGACCAATGCTGCTAGCTTTATAGCAGGCTCCGTTAAAACTAAACAATTGTCCCAACTACCCGGAGCCAGTTGGACTAAGTGACTTGTCATCCTAAATTATTTAGAAGTGATGTGATGCTGGAGGGGAGGGAAAGAATATGGGGCAGAGGAGATTGGGTTAGGATAGGTTTATTGTGTCTTTACATTGTATCTTCTTTTACGTTAGATTTTTTGACTTCACTACGAAAAGCCTGTGTTCATGTCAATAATTTTACAAAATAATAAAATTAACACAAATATTATATGTTAAGAGAACAATATTGTTACATTAATATTTCTACGAATTGGGTACAACATGGTACCTATTAAGCTATTTCCATCCATTTCATTACAGTTTAAGTAGTAAACTAAAAGGGTGAACATGATATAAATTGATATTTGATTGCAAAAATCATAATAAACTATTATTTTAAAAAGGAGAGAAGACAAAAAAGAATTTCACTATAAAAGGAAATTGATAAAAAATATACATATACAACATATTATGCCATTAATTTAAAAGGATAAAAATGTTGGCAATCCTCAGCTAGCACAAATAATTTAACATTTTTTTTTAAATTACGCAAGGAATTTGACGACGATACAAAGAAAAAAACATGAAGTCTGATACAAATAAATTAATAATGTCTTTGCCCAAATGAAGATTTAGTGTGAGTTGCCATAATGTTCAGACCAGAGCCAATTCTTGTAGTACGAATTTGTTTTGTTCTTTTCGCAAAACTAACATTGTTAAAAAATCTGCAAAGGTTTGTGTGATAAATAGTTGTTTCATGACATTACATTCCTTATAAATTAACTGTGTAGAATATCTGTATTTTTTCTTGTATCTTTGAGAATCAGTCTTTGAAAAACATAAAGTGGTTCTATAATATTCTTCAGGCAGAAACCCCAGTACACTATATTATACGAAAGTAGACACTGAATTACAGTAAAATATATATTTTTTAAATTTGTCTAGTACATATCTGAGATCATTAAAAATATATATAAGTCTCCTAATATTATTTACCAAATTTCGACATGATCATTACATCTCAAAAATTTATATATATTTACCCCTAGGTATTTGATGAAATCTTCATTTTCTACGGGGTTGCAGTTACTCAAGTTATGAGAGGTAGATGACTGACTTTTATAAGAAATGCTAAAAGTGACGTATTTGGTTTGTCGTGTATTTAAAGTTAAAATATTATATCACAAATAAATCACCACAATGATAATTCATCACTTAAAAAAGTTATATAAAGTCATGGGAAGTGATGAAACAAAAACTTTATTAACTGGGTTAAGTAGGTTAGGTTAGGTTAGGTTAAAAAAAAAAATCATCGTTTCTAATGACTTTATATCACTTTTTAAAAGTGTGTTGAATTGTCACTGTGTTGAGTTATCATGGAACCCTATTAACTTCTCCTAAACCTATATCACATTTTTCAAAAGTTTCGTTTCATGTTTTATTCTCAAATATTAAGGCAGTATCATCTGTAAAACTAACAATGCTACCTGGAATTTTTAGATAAAATAAACATAAATCGTTTATATAAATTGGAAATAATATTGGTCCGAGCACACTACCTTGTGGGACTCCAAAGGAGATTGATTTAATATTGCTTAACATTTTATTTATTTCTACTTGCTGTGTTCTATCACTAAGATAAGATCTGAACCAACCCATTGTTGTATTATTAATGCCTAAAGATAATAATTTCTTAAGGATCAGCTCTTAAGAAACCGTATCAAAGGCCTTTGATAAATCCAAAAATACTGCTATAGCTTTGTTGCTACAGTTCAGCGCGTTTATAACATTGGTCAATACCTTTAATACAGAATCACTCATACCTTTATTCTCTTTGAAAACGAAGAGTATTTTGTATTTTTCTAAGAATGATACTAATCTTGACTTAGCCAATCTTTCTATTAATTTTGAGAGAGTATTGAGCAAAGATATTTAGTAACATTTTGATGATCTACACATTTGAAAAGAGGTATAACTTGGCATTTTTACAATGTGAATGAAATATGCCATTCTTAAAACTAAGATTAACAATATGAGTTATGAGACCAGCCAACTCATAAACGTGCTGTTTTTACACCATGATACTTAAGCCACCTATACCAGAGGAAACTACATTTTTAATTAATTTATAACTTCATAAATGCTAGTAGTTTTAAATTCAAAACTATCTCCTGTATCTTGAGTACCAGGTATAAAATTGTTAACAAAACACATTTCACTGGTTTTATTTGCACTGGAAAATTTTTTGCGAATCTAGGACCAATATCACGGAAGAAGTTATTAACATGGTAGGTAATTATATGTGTATATATTCTCCTCCATTGAGATAAAATTTTACTAGCACTTGCTCCTTTTGATTATTTATGGCTTCCTTTATAATCTTCCACTGTTGCTTGGTAGTTCCATTGACTTTATATAGTTTCCTTCTATAATACGTATGCTTTGTATATTTTATAATTTTGGTACACTAGTTTCTACATTTTTTTATAATAATCCAGCATTTGAATATTATTAAACATTTGTTGTTCAGTTTGTCACGAGTCTCAGGCATTTGATAATTCCATCATTTATCCAAGGTTTTAAATATCTCATGTTATATATACACTTTGTATAAACTAGCAACTTTCCACATGCATTTTTAAACATTTTATGAAATTTTCAGCAGCTGAATTAACATCTTGCGATGACATGACTGACTGCCATGATTCTTCCTTTAATTTGGCCTTCAAAAGATTGTTTTCTATGACGGTTTTTATTTTTTTACTATACTTTGCTATTTTCCTTTGTGTAAAGCTCATAAATTTCAGCAATACTGCATCATGATCTGTTATGTCAGAAGTGAACACAGCTCCTTGTGGTTCAAATTTAGATTTTACCATAATGTGATTGATGCAGCTTGAAATAGTAGAAGAAAGGTGAAATTATAATTGTCTTTAAATCATGAAAAGTTGGCTTTTAACCATGATATTACTGAAATCCAAAGTAATAATATTTATGTCCCCACATAAAATGATTTCCTTATTTTGTATAGATGTAGAATCAAGCATGCTACTCAGTGATTCAAGGAAACTATCTATTCGAGTCTGGGACGAAGATCTGTAAATGCCTATTAGATTAGGTTAGGTTGTTGTGAAGCTGAAGGGGAGGGGAAAAAGATGGGGTAAATGAGGTTAGAAACTTCATACCTTGACTTTCAGTTCCACTTTAGTATACCTAGTTGTATAGTGTCGTGAAAAGTGGTTAAAAAAGAGTCTAACCTTACCTAGTTTTTTTTCACCGCCCTTCACGACTAAATATCACTTTTCGAAAATGCTTAATGGGTAGGTTTATCGGGGCTCATCAAGTAGGTTAATAAAGGCTCCAGCCCAGATGTGACGCCATGTATACAGTTTCTCGGAAGCCAGATTTACTGGGGCTCCTATGCAGCCTGATACTTGAGCCGGTCTGAGATAATTACTCGAAACAATGACACTTTATTGGGAAAGGTGCTCTCAAATTGCACCAGACAGTCGTTGCTCACCCTTTTCGTTGAATTCAGAGACGCTTTGATTTTTAATACGTTGAAACTATAACCCTAACCAGTTTCGGCCATGTCTTCGTTTTCTTCTGACGACGGCACAATTCAGCCGAAACTGGTCTGCGTAAAATGATGATGCTTTCAAAGTTAATGTAATATTAAAAAAAAAAAAATTCTTCGTAAATTTCCAAAATCCAATATACAGAACTTTTTTTTGTGCCTCATTTTTTTTACTTTGCCTGGTTACTTTTGTTGATAAGTTAAATACAATTCTCTGTGTGACGCGTTCTCAAAACGACAGAATATATTGAGAAATTTGGGCTTCTTAAGCACAATTTTAATATTATTCGGCACCTAAAGACAATGTGAATTTGATACCTAAACTTGTCAATGCATTTATATGAAGCATGTTTGAAATCTAATTTTCTTTTAATACTTTTTCTTTACGAACGTCTGTTAATTTTCTGTAGACACCTACCTGAAAACAATAAAGGTTATTCAAAAATAAAATCATTTCAAGAGAGTGTTTATTATTCATTTTCACAATTCTATCCTACATTAAAAACTCTTAATCCTATCATTATAATGAAAAATAAATGTATTCACGATAACTTTATACACATAGATAAATATAAATAAATAACACGTAATCAATGAGCTTTTCACAAAACAGCTCATTTTGACTAGAATAATACTAACATATAATCACCTCGTGGTATTACTGATCAACTTATCCGCTTTCCAAATCAGAACCATTAACATTAAAAGTAAGTAGTTCAGCAGCAAGAAATTTTACAGGACAATACAAAAATTCTGAAATATTGGAATCACCGTTGTCTGGGAGAGAACTGGAATACGCTGGAATACATTCCAACAACAGTGTAGATCTTTGTTCTGACTTTCATCAGCGATATTTCATCTTCTTCATCGTTTGGATAACTACTTTCGTCAGCTGCTGGCATTGCTATAAATATGTCTCCTTTAGGAACATCTATTACTTTTCCACTATCATTACTTTCTTCTATATTTGGCATTATTTGAGGTATTTCTAAAGGAATGAACTCTACTTTCATATTTCCGTAATCTATTCTTGTATCTCCGATATTTCCTTCGTTATAATTAATCATCGAGTTCACATTTTCACTAGCTTCACCTTGACTTACAATTATTACATCCTTAACACTTTCATTCATATCTTGTTTGTCTTCAACACTTTCACTATTTACTTCAGGTTCTTCTCTATCATTTTCTTGTGGATAGCCTTTGAACTTTTGAGTTGTTTGTTCAACTAATTTTGTAGTTGCTATTATTTCTTCTTCAATTTTAGGAACAATTTCAGTAGCAATTTTTTCATTGATCACATTATCAGTCACTGTTTCAGTGTGCGAGGACTTGTGTTTGGCTTGCTGTGTGATTTGTTTAACGACTGGTCCTAAAACATTTTGTATGTAGTCTTGTAGTAGATTACACTTTTGTTTGGTGTCCACATCATTGCTGCTGCCCCATAAGATGACTCCGTTGATTCCAGATTTTTTCATGTGATTAATGGCGTTGAATAGGTCCTCCTGTAAAGATAAAATAATGTCATTTTGTAAGAATTTTATGGTAAAGATACAAATGAGTTCATGTCTATTATGACAATGACAAACACAGGTCACGACTCATCCCCCTGTGTTCAATAGTTTGGCTGTCATTGATTGTCGATGATTTGAATGATTTGCCGGTATCTGCGCTTTCTACCTCCTACAATTCGGTTCTTGAAGAGACTTCTTCCTTTCCACCAAAAGATCCTCCACACAGCTTTCCAGAAGACGATATATGCCCTTTTAAGCGCCCTTGAGGTGATTTTCTCACGAAAACGGGGCTATGCAAATAATCCAATCATTTTTATTATTATTATTTTCCTCAGGGCCTCCTTTGTGCAGTTATTGTAGAAAAAATAAATTTTTGAATTTGCTTGTTCTACAAAAGTCCCAAAAACTTTTTTGTGCCGATGAAAATTTGAATCTTTGTCATGAAAAAATACTCTCAATCCATTTTGTTCAACATTTCGGTTTGAAAAACAAGCTTTTCAACTTCAGAAAGTGGCATCTGTTGCAGTTGTCAATTTTTCTAACCTATAAAGAACTGATGATTCAACTAGATATACTAACAGATATTAGATAAATAATACCAACAATCATAACCAACAACGACCAATGCAATATACTATTAATTTACATTCATAAAAACACGCATAAAGATTTTTCCGAAAATCTGTACGAACCTTAGTCAAAAACTCAGTGGTGTCATCATTGTATTTGTACCAAAGATATGCGTAGATGGGGTGATTCCCTTCGGACCTCATCTGCAGCCTCTTGGCCTCTGCAATTCTCCCCTTCACCAGCTGGAGCCTTTGTTGGGGGTTCAGGTTCTTGTGGCCGAAGTAGACGGAAGGTAGCAGCGAGTTGGTGCCGTCCCAGAGCCATTGGATGCTGAAAAATGTTGTTTCATAAACCGATTTAAAAATGATTAAGTTCAGTAATAAATGAACTTCGCTTCCTTGGTGAATGATGCCTACCGTGCTTCATTTGATTCAACGGGAAAATAATCATGTTACATTTTTAACTTTTCAATTTAGGAGGCGGGTATTGGTACCGCCCCGGGAACACCGCTCCCATACGTCACCCCGAGTGGCTCGCTACGTTTGGTGATTAAGTAGGGGCGCCGGGTTCTTGGGGTGAGGTTATTTATATAAATGTTAATATTTTTTTTAAATATAACCTGGTTAATTTGGACGCTACCTTTAAATATTATCTTTACATTAATGTATTAATGTGTATTTTTTTCTCAGATTTTCAATGATAATCAACCCCTGACGTTTTGCTATATCTATGAATTGACATAGACAAAAAAAATCTTTCAGTTTCTCGGAAGAAGACAATCTGGTAAGTAGTACACTCCGAAGGTAACTTAAAAAAATCTATTTAGGTTTTTTGAAGATTGGACAAATAGGCTGTCAGGAAGTAGAGAACATAATAGGAATATGCTGGTCATTAAATGTCGACTATTTTCTAATAGCTGTTTTTTATTGCTGACTAACTATGAAGGAAGGAATAAGTGCACCTGCATTGCTCGCTGGCAGATTTATTGTTTTTTTCATGCAATTTTCAGGAAGTTAATTAGCCAGCATAATTTTACATTATCAGCAAGATCTTGGCAAATAGTACCACAATAGCAGTTAGTAAACCACCATCTGCACAAAATATAAGTGGTATATTTCCTCTCTTTGGCGTAATCAACAATTCTGGACATTGGAGGATTTTTATTACATTAGTTCCGTACAGGAGGCCCTGAGGTAAACAATTCCCCCAGGGCCTATGTCATCTTCGGGGAAGGATTCGCTCCAGCGGGATGCTGTGGGGAGGTTCTTTTAAGGAAAGGAAGGGGAGGAAGTTTGGGGAAGGAAAAAGGTAAGAGATTTGGGTAGGAATCTGTTGGTCAGTTTGTCCAGGAGTGACGGATGGGTAAATCCATCCCTCCCATTGCGGTGCAAGGCGATGTCCTGCTGAAGAGGTCAAAAGGTCTCCCTCAACCTGTCTCTCCCGATCCGGCCTGCCACGCAATTGATGGGCAGATGAATCTATCGCCAATACCCTGACAAACCTCACCCCGTGAATCCGGGGCCACTTGGGGTGACCTATGGGCAGAGGTGTTGGTTATCCAATAAATGGTTCCGGACCCGCCTCGCAAATTAAAAATACAAAGTACACATTACGTATTTCTTTTGTTTGCAATTTTGACAGATGTCGTAATTTTTCATGATATATAATGTACAAACCTATTATTCTCTTCTTCAACAGCATTCGAGCACTTCTGTTTCTTATCATCCCCATTCATATTAAAGCAGTAAGGGTAGGCATAGTAGCCCCAGGTTGCGAGGGGTCTGACCTGTCTGGCCATTGCCATAGTCTGCTCCATGTACTTCCTGCCAGCTTCTTCAAAGCGCTTCGCCGCCTGTAATACATATGATAGTACCACATTATATTTAAAGACATGAACTAAACTTGAAAAATCCATCTAAAGGCTCGGTTATAAGTGTTCAAATAGAAGAAGAAAATTACTGAATATGGTTGAAAGCGAGATACGTAAATCAGAATGATAAAAGAGTGCGGAAAATGCTAAGAAATTTAAAGAAGCTGTTTTGAAAATCTACATAAAAATAATGTTAATGTTCCTATGTTCAAAATTTTAAATCTCCGAAAGTTCTTTACCAATCGCTTCGAAATTTTGACACAACGTGTCATTCGAATAAGCGTGTGTTTTTATATACCTATCTATATATGTCACTTGAGAAAGGTAAAAAAAGGTTAAATAAAAACAGCGCATTCTGTTTAGCAAACATATTTTTTTATAAAACAACACAGTCGGTTGGACGTAAAAGCAACACGCGCGATTGTTTCTCGATCTGCACAGACAGACTGAGGTACAGCAACGTGTGGCGGGGTACAGCTAGCATTTAATAAAACACGACTTAAAACAGAGCAAAAACCTCTCGGAGAAACATTGCGAATATTTTGATGCCGAACCAGATTTGTTTTCTATAATTTTCGGAGCACACATTAAAAATTTTTTATCGAGGGTATTACTTATAATTACTTTTTAACTCGGCATCTGACTGCAGATGGTCTTAAAATTACGTTTTAACTAAAATTCTTTCCCTCAGTGTTTAAGGAAAGTATGTTACATATCGGTAAAAATTCGGAATGCGGGATCTTAAATGCACTAAGCAGAAATTTTAAAAAATTACGAAATAGCTAGTAGCAGGTTCTTAAACATCTGATTGGTACACACGAAGGATAAAAAAATAGTGAAGGTTAAAAGAAATAAACTGCTCAATCCGGCCAAATATCATTATTTATTTTTAGGGTATTGTGCCGTGTTGTACTTCCCCAATCTTTAGCCAACGTTTCGGAGAGCGTTAGTGTCCGTCATAATGACAGATATGTAGATTGTGTATGTCATTATAATCATTAATTAAATTGTGGTTTTCAGCGTTTAGTGTTGCTATAGCTGTACCACATTACTAGTACTAGTGGTAAAGAGATGTACAGTTCAATTTTTATAATCTTGGTCCTAAAAACTGCCACTTGCCTGACATTTGGCATTGACTGGCTATTTATAAAAGTATTTCAAATGATAATACTCAAAAATCATGAGAAAATTGGTGCCTCGCTGAAGCTACCCAGAAGCAGACAAAGGAAGGGATGGACCGCCTGCGTGGAAAAATATTGGAGAGATGTGGGAATACCCAAGGAGTAGAGAAAAATGTGTAGAGATTAGATTAAATGGAGATCATTGTAAAGAAAAGGCCAAATCCCACCATTTGGGATATAGTACCATGGTGGCAATGCCCACCAAATCTAATGATTTTGGTAATGATAATATATTTCCAGTGAAGGGTCGCGATACAAGCACTCTGCATCCTGACGTTATTTAATTTGAGGTACAATACAAGATCTTGACGTATTCTTTTTCAATGAGTTAGATTTGATGATGGCTATTATATTTTTTTCAACAAAGCTGAAACAAATGTTGTTGTGGCAATCGTCCATTTGCATAGTTACAGGGTGCGGCAGAGAGGACGGACGTTTTTGAGATGGGTAGTACTCTCCCTCTCCGTCTACGAGAGAGGTGGGGAGGGGGGGTGCCGCTTGACTCGTTAGTACTCTACTTACTCGTTTCGTTTTCCTAGCATTGTTTTACCAGTTGTCGTCATGGAGCCGTGGACGGTGGAGCACCGCGTTTTCGCCTATGATTGTTTCGTCCGAAATAATGAGTCAGTCACCGTCGTACAGCGTGAGTTTCGTCGCCACTTCAACATTCATCGGAATAGAGCTGTTCCCTCTCGAAACACCATCCTTCGTTGGGTTGAATCACTTCGCAGGCGTGGTGAACTGATCAACAGAAGACCAAGAGGAGCTCCGCGAAAAGCTGAGAGAGCGATGTTGGAGAGAGTATATGAGAACTTCCAAGAACGCCTCCAACACTGCATCAACGATTTCGGCCACCACATGCCTGATGTGATTTTCCACACTTGACTGTCTCAAATGTTATTTCCTCGCAAACCTGATTCCATCAATAAATTTGTTTTTGAGTAAAAATTAACTATTTTATGATTTTTTTAAAACCGTCCGTTCTCTCTGCCGCACCCTGTATATATAAATAAATAGAGGTTTATAGAGAAATAAAATATATCTGCTGTTGTGAAATTCCATTCATTAACACAATTCCTCTATCATACTATGCTGTATTATAACATCTGTTCTGCCGTGGAATCTTGAACAAGTCGTGGCAACGAATACGGCAGAAGTTTTCAGGACCCTATAAGCAGTATCATTCCAAGAAGAATGGACCATCAATGAGTTATGCTCCGTATTAAAATTAAGCATTGCAAGATTTAGTAAAGCTATTGGTTGCCTCAAGTAAGTCCATATAGTGCATGAACATCGGATACGTTCCATGCGTCCGCATTTAGATGTATCTGAGATTTTGTTCTGGATTTGTTCCATCATATTTATATATTTTCTTCTTATAATTCCACGGAACAAGGCTATAATTGCAGGTGGATCATTCGTGTAGATGCTCCGATGAAAAACCCAAAAAAACTTGTACTTACTTCCTTCTGTATCCACTTGTTTGGCCACATGGGGTGTCTCTCCTTCTCCTTGTTGTAAGACACCTCCTTGTAAGCCGCCAGCTTGCCCCAGTGCTGCCGGAAGATTGGTCGCCAGGACTCAAAGTCTATTACACCCAGACCTACAAGTACATACATTATACATTATATAAAAACCTACCAATACTGGCTTTATTACCCGACTTATTTTGTGATTGTGAATAATTGATTATCTTAATTTCACATTCACTTTCACTGAGAAAATGGTGCTTGCAAATTAGAAAAGACCAAAACAATTTTTTCTCTAATTAGTTAGGAAGTACCTTTAAGTTTTAAAAAATATATAGCTCGTGATGGAAATTATATTTGATGCAACTTTTTTTAAAGGTTCGGTTAACCTAGAAACTTCAAACAGAAGCAGTCCTGCAATTTTTTTCGAGTTTTTTGGTGCTTCAACGGATAGTTGTTATTAGTAATATTTCACGATTGTAGTATATTATGATAAGATTATACATGGTGTCCGGAAATTCGAAGTACAAGCGGGAATTCGTTGGATCTACATCAATTTTCGAGTCGATTTTGTGGTTTAACTTTTTTCGATTTGAGAGTTCATTTTCGAGTACCTAAATCGTGACGTAGGAAATTTTTAGGTCAATTTGAAATAAATCGGGTGCTAGAGGGTTAAAAACATCTGTTTAATGTATTTTAAAAGGCGTTAAAGCGTAGACTCAGATCCGAAAGCTTAAATTTTTATATTTGCCGAAAAAAATGATTATTTTTTGCAATATCTAAATTCCAAAACGATTTTTTTCAGGTTTTTCATGTGTTGTAGAATCACCAGTTTCCAGTAGTATTACGAATTTCCGGACACCGTGTATACAGAAGAAAGACTAAATATCTACAAAAGAGTGTCGGTATATCAGAAAATTAAAACACTAAACGCGAAAATGTAGCGATTTAATTTGGATCGTACCGTGAAATCTCTCATCAGGAATCTGCTTTTCCAGACTGTCCTTAAAATATTCCAGATGTAGGTTCAAGTCTCCTTCCTGCGGGATGCCTCCGTTCCTGTAGAAGTAGTCTGAGCTGCTCCCGTTCTCCAGCAAGGCCGGGAAGTTTCCAGGGTCGTACAGGATCGCTATCTGGTTGCCCCTGAAGCTATCACCATCGTTCTGCGTGATGCCGTACCTGGAGATATCCGTGAAGTACTGCTCGTTGGAGCGGCATTGGAACGTCGGGGAGTTCCAGAATACACGGAAAGAGTCTTCTCCAGATCTGGAATCGATGATGAAGGGGTCTGATGCCCTGAAACTGTATGCTCTTTCAGATCTGTAACAAAACAAAAAAAAAAAATTATTTTAAGTTCGAGTCGTAGAAATGACCCTTTCACAAATGACAAATTTCAACCGTTTTCAAATATTGGGTGCCGATGAAACCAATGACGCTAGTTTCTCGGAGCATCTTTCATTGAAATACCGATAGAACAAGCACAACGTCAAAGGGATCTGTCTAACGGACCGCCCGTTTCAAATGTAATCAAATTTGTATTTATCTTTCATTCTAGAACATCCAACAAAATATATACGAATAAAAAAAACATGAGTACACTATTATGTCTCCTAATATACAGGGTACCCGGGTGTAAAGTGCACAAACTTTGCGGAGTGATTCTAAACGATGGTAGAAGTAAAAAAAAAATAACTCTTTCTAAATGTAATTGATTTTTTCCCATTCAAAACATTTTTTTATAGAAGAATATTATTTTCTCCATCAAACAATTCAACTATTTTACCCACCGGAAAACTACCTAAAAATGTTGGAATTCGTTTGAAAAAGGTTACCCCCGTCACCCTGTATAAAATATATAATATATTCATACTTTATATTGTCTTTCAATTTCAATAAATAAAAATGACTTATAATTTCATAAATATGTTTACGATTCAATCATAGTAACTATACATGTATTTTTAAAATTCTTAATTAGAACAGAAATGTTAACTATTTCACAAAATGATGCGTATACTCTACTTATCCCAAATACTCCTCTTCAAACAAACCTTTTCCATCCAAAAGCAAAAAAAAACACTAATGGAAGAGTAGTATAAATCTGTAAAGATGGAATTATTGAACGACCAAAATTTTTAGAAAAAAAAAATTACCAACCTAGAATTAATTGGAACGTCACATGTACAGTGTACACACACCTTTACACGACAATATGATTTACAATACCCTTATACAGGATACGGCAAGCAATCCATTGGCTACGAGGGGGGAAATTTATAAAATTGCTTTCATGACGACATGAAAAATAAAAAAAATTCAAAGAATTTTTCAAAAATAATCTTACATAATAATTCAGATGTCTAAAATTTAAAATTAAAGTTTTTTATGGAATAAATTAAAAAAATCGAAACTGTTTTCACTTGTTTCAAAATAACACTCTTTTATATTATTAGTGTGAAATACAAGAAATATATTACACTCCGATCAACAGTAATATTGTGCCGAAAACGTTCGGCACGTTGATAAAAATACATCAATGCTCGTTATTAGTATCTTTGTTATCTTGTCTTCGGCTAATGTTTTTTCTTTAATTTTATAACAATGCTTGCATTCAGTTTAATTAAACCTGGTCATAAAGAATAGAAATTTGTATAATAAATTCAAGTATATTATTTTTTCTGTACCTTATAATAATAATAATAATAATAATAATAATAATATAATATAATATATTTTATTCCAGGATGTGGGGAGGTTTGTGCAATCCCACACGTCCCATATAGATATACATTTTTTTTTGTACAATAGATATAATAAATTATCAAATAAGGAAAACTATGCAGGGTGTGTTCTTGAGTGCGCTTGGGCCCAGCGCTCACTCAGGAGTGGCGCTTGGTGCTGGTAGGCTGCGGTCACCAACGTGTTGGCGGAGGCCATTAGCCGCATCCTGGCTCCAGTGACCCGGTGTCTCATCAGGCCGGCAAATCCATTCAGTCCTAGTTCCGTGAACATTGTCGATGCGCTGCTGTATCTTCGGTATCCAAATATTATTCTACAGGCGTCATTATATTGAATTCGGAGTCGTTCCATCGAGCAAGTTCGGTAGTGACACCATGTCTCACACGTATACAGGCCAGTACAGAAAGCGTTGAACAGTATTTTTTTAACGGTATTGCTGCATTTGCAAAATCTGCGGGCAATCATGTTAGAAACTATGCTAAGGCTTCTCCTTTGTCGTTCGATATCGCCATCGTCCGATAGGTTTTCATTAATAATGTGCCCCAAGTATTTCACGTTCGAACATGTATTTATTTTTGCCTCGTTAAGGTATACGGGGAGCATATTACTTGTATCTTGACTTTTTCCGTGGTGGAACGCAATCAATTCCGTCTTCTTCGGATTGTACATCATATTATGCTGTTTTCCATATTCTTCACAAATGTTTAGGAGTAATCTTAATCCCTTGATCGACGGAGCTAGGAGGATCATGTCGTCCGCGTAGCTTATATGATTCATACATATACTGTTAACACGACAGCCCGTTCTGATGTCCAGGCGACTTGACAACTCGTCCATGTATACATTAAATAGAATGGGGGACATACACCCTCCTTGCCTTACTCCTGACCGCAAATATATCGGCTGGGAGTATGTACTTGCCCACCGTACAACATTTTCTTGCTGGGAGTGCCATCGGGATAGTATGTTTATAAATGAGGTAGGTATATTCCTAGCTTTCAATTTATCCCATAATGTTTTATGACAGACCCTGTCGAAGGCTTTACTTAGATCTAAGAAGCACCCGTATACGGTAGTTTTTCGTTTCTTGTAGAATTCTATTATTTGCTTTGCAGTATATATTGCCATATTAGTGGATAGTCTACATTTAAATCCCATCTGGTTATCTTTAGACATTAGTTTATCATTTATTTCATTTAATATTACCCTTTCAAATAATCTTGCAGTTATAGTTGCTAAAGATATTGGCCGGTAATTGCTGGAGTTAGTCATGTCAGGCTGTCCCGATTTCAGGATTGGAGTTATAATCGTTTTCGTCATTGCACCCGGTATATGGTTGTGTTTAAGTATTGCGTTGAACAGTATGTGTAGTAGTTTGGGTATGTATCTACCTCCGTATTTTATGTGTTCAATACTTAAGTTATCATGTCCCGGAGACTTACCAGCCTTAGTGCCTGTTATGGCCTTCATTATACTGCTTTCAGAGAGGTAAACGTTTTGTCCATCAAATTCCATAATATCAGGGACAGACGGTATTTCATTTCCAGAAATATCTGCAAAGGTTCTTCTAAAAGTATTAGCAATTTCCTCCGTGTTTGTAGATCCATCAATTTGGCTGGCGATTCGATTTTTTGGTTTGATCAGGTTATTGCTTTTCTTCCAGAACTGGGCAAACTGCTTCGTGTCAAGTGATTTTACGATATCATCCATTTTTGTTTGTTCAGAGGAGCTTTGGCAGTGTTTAAGAGCTATTTTGAACTCCTTTCTTTTTCGTTTTCTTTCATCCGCAATGGGACCATGTAATGGTCTCCCATTTTTAATCCACTCCATCAACGCCGATCTGGAATTTTTGTAGTGTTCCTTAACTTGTTGATTCCACCCAGCAATGTCACGATGTGTTTTTGGTTTGTTTTGATCGCTCTCCCGATGAAATACGGTATTGGCAGCCTTACTTAGAGCTTCAACGATGTCTGTGTATATATTTTCCATGCTTTGTATATGGTCACATCTGTCACATATAGAATCCGAATTACAAATGGATTTGGAGTGTCTTTGATAGATTACACTAAGTAATGCTTCTGCTACAGACGTATATTCACTGATTTTCTTATTATTATTCCTTCTCCATATTATGTTATTAGGCTGTTGTGGAATATTAAAAATAGTTGCAGGTAATTTTTCAGCAGCGATTACGCAAGATGTCGGCCTGTGATCGGACCAGTCGGTATCATAATGTATTTTTAGACTATCTATTTTGTTCTTAAGATTATTGGTGCATATACAGTGATCGAGCCAGGAAGTGGTATTGTGTGCATCGCTTATATATGTATATGTGTCATTCGGTAGTCTTTCAATATCGATACAATTGTAGTTATTTTCGGTGTAGAAATGAGAGAGTTCTTTCCCGAATATGGAGGATGGGTGAGCGTTGAAATCTCCCATAACAATGGTTTCAGAGTGTTCGTTGTCTTGAATGATCGTATGTATTTTGGAAAGGTAGTTGGTGAAGTCGGTAAGGTTGTCCGCGTGACATACCGGCATGTAGACAGTCAGTATGCTTATCGTCCCTCCGTTGGTGGTTATCTGAATACCAGCGATGCGGTCATCTCCACACGGTATTATTGAAGCTTGCAGCTCGTTCCTCCAAAGTACTGCGACTCCTCCGTAGGGTCGGCCTCGTAGCGGTCCGTTTGATAAATCTACAGCAGAGGTACCCCATCCCTGGAAGTTCGGATGAATTTTGGATAGATTCGATGTTTCGTTTTGTAATAGCCACGTTTCTTGCAAAAGTATTACATCGTAGATATCGCACATATCTATAACGAAGTTGACGTTTCGTTTAAAACTTTTGCAGTTTATTGAGATTATCTTAATTTTGTTCTTTTCCATTGTATTTTTTTTCAATAAATTTTCGGAAAACAGTACCAGTCGGCCAAAATTCTTTGTTCATGTAGGTTTTGAAATCCGTATTCGGTATAGTCAACTTGAAAGATCCAAACTGCGTGGGATTTCGTTGTATTATTTTTTTCTATTTGGATATTACTTCCTTTTATTTTACAATTGATAAAGTTTCGAATATTGTCCTCAGTTACACTATTGTCGAACCTCGACACATATAGCGTTGTTTTTAACTCGGCTATTTTTAGGGAGTTCTCCATCGCTATTCCAGTTGCAATAATATTTCTCGACCTCCTTAGTTTTCTTGTAACGGTTTTATAACCATCCGTATTAAAATTAGTTGTCTCTGGTATAAATGTATTTTTGTGAGATAGTGTGCGTGCAACTTTGGCTGATTCATCCATACCCGGTTGATGTACCTGTGATGTCTGAATTATGACTTGTTGCTGTTGTGTGAGAGAGCTAGACGCCGCTACTTTATTCCATGATTGAGGAGAGTGCATGACAGGTGGGGCAGCTAATGTGAGGGGCGCGGGCGGGGTTATCACATTACTGCAGTGCGCATTGTCGTCCAAATGTATTTCATTAGTTGGCGACCGTGAGTTTGAGCGGTTCTTATCTATGGCTACCGGTATGGTGACCTTCAATGTATTCAAGGACGGCGATGTGTTTTCGTTTTGATTTGGAATACGGTTATGTTATACGTGTTATATTGATTTGGAATACGGTTATATTATAAAACATACTTATTATTGTAAAACATATTTACAATGATTACAATAGTATTTATACTATTTTACATAACGGAAATTATAACACTAAATACATGACCGAATGCAAACTTATAATGTTTATCTACCTTTCATCACTCAATAATTATAAATATCTTTGTTTATTTTATCCACCTATTTCACTTGACATTTAACCATTTATTGTAAAACTTATACACCAAGCATGCAAAGATATAGCTTTATAGCTTAGTGCACAACTGAGTGAAAATGACAATTGAAAGCGTCGATGACCATATCACATACAGATTAGTGAGTGAGCCAAATATTGAATTAATGCTATATTTTTGATTGGGGAAATGGCGCGCGGCGTTAGCTACGAATTTAAATGTATGATTTTCAATTTGTTTATATTTCAATTTGTACTTGGTGTTAAGGGACGCACATGGCTTACTTTAACCAGTGATTCCTGTCATTATTTTAAGTAAAAATTGTAAATTAAATTATGGCCTACGGTGACTTTTAAAAAAATGTATTTATCCAAAAACAAACAATAAAAAAAATTCTTCCACACGTCGTCAATGGTCAATCATCCACGTAACCGAAAAACCCCTCACCACGACCGTAACTCTCAAATACCTACTATTTTTTTTAATTAAATTTATTGGCTTTCGTTTTCGAGTAAATCGAGTCCAAAATTCGAAATTTTTTTATCAAATTTGTAAGAAAAATAGTTTTTTACAAATTTGGGATAATTTTTTTTTTTTCTTGTGGGTTTTCTGTGTGATGTAGGTATATCAATTAACCAGATTTTCCAGATACCGTGTATTATAGCAGTGGCGTGTAAGCCAAAGTACGGCTGTGTGAATGTTTTCAATTGCAGGTTAAATTTATCGCATTATTTTTCTATTATCAATGGCAGAAACAGCTCTTCAGTATATATAGTGTAATTACTAACGCTTTTGGCACATATTTACAAGTAATCAATTCTTCTATTTTTCGGCAATTTAAATAGTTTAACTTGTTACCAATTGAATTTAACTCTTTTAATTGTTTCCTGTGGTACACGTTAGCTAGTAATTTGGGCAAGATTGTTTTGAGGATAGGAGAATAATTGTATAACTATCTGAATTAATTTGCATAGGAAGCAATATGCTTGTCGGTATCTACCTAGTAATTAATTGTAATTAAAACACGTAGGCAATTAACTGTGAAGATGCAATCTTTCATCGGTAGTTTTAATTATATACTCATATGCATGGGATTATTGCTTGCGCAAAACATGAATCTCGTTTGCATAAACTTTTTGATACTTTAAAAAAAACCTTATTTTCTTTTAAAATGATTTGGGTTTTTTCATTTTTCGTTGGCTATTTCCAACCCGCCAAATAATTCAATATGTACTAGTACTTCAATCAAAAATTACTGCTTATTGTATTTTTTTCACCTGTAAACAACCAACTTTACTTTTTTTAGAAAAGGCTTTGTTAGTGCTAAATTTCCCACTAGATGGCGTCGAGACATATTATATCTACATTGACCGGTCGGTGGCCGAGTTGACATCGCGTTTGGGTCCCACCCAGGCGTAGTGTGTTCAATTACTCGGCTGGCTAAGTTCTCCATCACAACACAAGCAACATTTTCAGCTTACTGTGGTGGTAGTAGGAGATTTTCAAATATTGTCAGGTTATTCGTAACCCGGGAATGTTTTTCTTTCTTTTAAAAAATAAGAAAAAAAATTGTTGGTGATATATTTTGACTTGTCAAATAGTAATATTTTTTTAATGGTTTTATGCATTGCACAAAGGATAGCACAAGGAAAAAAATAATAAGCAGTAATTGTTGATTGAAGTAGGTACTAGTACCGATCGTACATATCGAATTATTTGGCGGATTGGAAATAAGTGGTCCAAAGCATCTGACCGGACAACAGAAGGTGCGGGTTCAATTCCCGTCGGCGGCATTTATTTTTATTGGGGAGATATTTTCAATTTGTATTGATATTTCAGGCGACTAATTACTGCTTATGATAATTTGTTATCCTTTGTGCTATGCATAAAACCTTGTCTTATGTTTATCATTAAAGAAATAATCTTTGTTTTTAAGTTAGAAAAAATAATGATTTTTTAAAGATAATTTCCGTACATTTGTAATTCCGAAACGATAATTTAATGAAATTACCTCGAGGGAAAAAAATCGCCAAGCTTAAAAAATTATTAAAAACACGTTTTTTTTATTTAATGTGTAATTTATTTAATATGTAATAGATATGAAAAAACACAGTTAAATGCAACAAAAGCATTGCTCTATTTCAAACGAGTAGTGTTTTATTAATGTTTTCATGTTTTTTTTTTTTTAATATTACCGCGCTCCCTCTAACATTCGTATTTACCTACATATCTTCCTTTCAAACCATCTTTGAACGCTTACTACGGGACCTAATGATAGTAGAAAAGGGAAGGAGATGGGAAGTGGAGTGATGGGAAGAACCTAGCTGTTCAGATCTGATTACTAAACACGGTTAAAGCCGTATCATATAATGAAATCATTTACTTGAAGTTGATGAAGTTGATATAATCATTATCAAACTATTTCGCTGTGAGAACTGTCACCTTGGACACCAACAATACTACGGATTTAGTTTAGACGCAAACCAGCAACAATAGTTGCTTCACAACACATTACAACTGTTTAAAAATCAATACAAATTCAAAAAAGTCTCCCTAGTATCGCACCTGCATAAAATTATTATACCGCAATTGATTTTAATGCTGCAACTAAAGTAGCTCGTTTGCGCTTGGACTAATGCATCAACCCATTAATACAAACTAGCCAACGTAATATGAGAAATCGGAAGAAATTCTCTAAATGATAGAGAAAATCCTACCGAAATTCGTTCCGTAGCTTAGAAGAACTAAGCGCACAAACGGAAGCGGACAGCGACTTTATTTTAGCACTAGCTGTATCCAGCCACGCGTGGCATAGTTGTGCAGATAGAGAATTAATAGCGCGCTTTACTTTTACGTCCGACAGATGGCGCTGTTTTTTTAAAAAACATTATTTTTCATTTATAAAATATAGGTATACAAAAACAACGAATGCAACGTTTTGTCAAAATTTAAAACCAATCGGTGAAGAACATTCCGAGATTTGCGATTTTGAAACAACGAACATTTACATTTTTATTTTTATAGATAATAGAGATAGGGAAGAAGTAAAAAAAAACTATCAATAGAATGGCGCCAGTTTAAAATCACAATGAATCGATTATATATGAAAAAAATATTGTGGATCTTTCGATTTTATTGACACAACGAACTTCACACCACTGCAACAAATCAATTATTGACTTGTCTTTATGGGAAAATTTATTGCACAAATTTGAACAATAATTGTAACTAGCACAAAGTTGACAATAATCGCAATCAATCTCAATCATTTAAATATTTGAAACAATCAAGAGATTGAATTCAACATTGCATTAATTGAGGCGATGAATTGCCTGCGTTAGGTATATCATTCAACAATTTGTGCAAAGAGTCGTTATTATTCGGTCAATGAATGAAAACGAACAGTGAGCATTGTTTCAACTTCTAAACTTGTTTTTCTACATTTGTTTGGTCAAACAATTATTATTATGCACAATACTGTGTCTTTCCTGTCACACTGGTACCAAACAACTTTTTTCGGGTTTTTCTCTAACTTTTGTATACAAATTTCAGAGCAGATTTTTATCCGTAAACACGTTTAGTTAGTAGTAGTAAATATTCTAAAACTTTCAAATACTTAAATAAAGTATATGAAAGTTTTAAAGTGCCTACTCATAATGCGTTTTTTCCCAGATTTCTTTCACATTTAAAAAAATTAAACTCATTGTGATAATTCTTAGGCGGGAAAACCTTACATGTGGGATAAATTGGGTCATTTTAATATCAAGGGGCACGAAATCCAAACTTAATATAGTTGAAGACCTGGTTGGTAGTCTCACTGCAAAATTTAACAAACTAATCATAAAACAAAATCTATTTGTCCTCTTTCTATTTATATTCTGTTTTGTTCATAGATTTGTAACACATTTGGCCCATCGAATACATCACATAGACTGACAGCATATTATGCAAGGTTAAATTGAATCGCTCATTGGAAGACATTGAACATATAACATTATCTAGGTGTAAAAATTGATCAAAATTAAAAAGGGATTGAACTGTTAACTATTTGAACATTAAATTTTTTAAATGTAGGTTATATTAGTGATTTTTCAAATCACCAGGAATGACCTCATTAAAAAAGATTTATTTACATGACTCTTTGCCAATCACCGTTAGAATACTTTATTATCGGATGGGCAGTGCAAATGACAATGCATTTTTATGTGAATACCGCACAGTCTCAACTACTCCCAACCAATGTCCTAAAATCAGTAATTAAAACCCAAAATGCCGTAATGATAATAATTACATAAAAGTCTCTGTAAGAACTAGCACCGACGAAATCTGAAAAAATCTTAAAATCATGTTTATTAAACAACTCTAATCTAAAATAATACTCTTTTATATTCATAAATACAAAATAACAGATATAATAATTAACATCTTTATTAGAAACGTTAGATCTAAGGCTAAAAACATATCCAACTGCAATTATAACATTTCGGCAAAAAAGCTACCTGTATTATGTTACTAAACTCTACAATAAAGTCCCACTCTCATTCAAAACTCACAACAATATTATAACATTTAAATCTCAAATAAAAGCTGGATACAAAACATAGGAAGATCAGAAATAGAGAATACCAAAATTCAAATTCGATATAAATCTGTAAACTTTTAGAATTTTGATCGTCAGAAGAGCCAAACATTTCTTGAACCTTGTACTCTGTAGCTGTGAAATTTGCACAGTTTCTTCTGTTTCGAATTTCCATTTCAATCCAACAGTTTTCTGCTCACGATATAATTTTGAACGTGAGTTTTATAGCTTAAATATCCACATAATAGTGAAAAAATGTGATACCAAAATCCCAAATTGTTTGTTCAATGTTATTCAATTGTGTACAAGGAAAATAAGTTTCAAAATAACGAAATCAAAACCCGGGTGATACCAGGTAAAAAATACTATAGAAAGAAGTTATTAAAATAGAAAAAGAGTTTTTCGTCTTAATCAAGCACGGTTTTTTTTTAAATTTAATGATTTAAATCGCGGTTCACTCACTCTAAAGCATTATGGAATACACTGATTTACATTTTACTATTGTCTGTTTAGTGCATTTAGTGAACTATTCGTTTTATTGAAAGGTCCTGTTTGGGACAATAAAGGAACACGTATGTATGACCTTAAATATCGGATCGTAGTTTCCTCCCACGTAATTCTATTTTTATAAAAATGATACGACAAATTTTATTACTGACTAGTTGACGTTTACCCGACGTTGCTAGAATTTTCTCTACTTCCAATAAATATAATATCCATGTATTTTATATATAAACCTTACGGAAGAAATTCTCTAAATGATAGTGAAAACCCTATCAAACTGCGTTGCATAGTTTAGAAAAACTAAGAACACAAACAAAAAGACGCGGATAGTGACTTTATTTTATACTATTTAGAGATAACAATGTATTGTCACGATTACGAATTTACTAAAAGTTTATCAAAAAACGGCCTGTGATCCCGTTTTCAGTTCACTACGATCTGGGATGTTCCGGGATGTTCCCGAACGTTCCAGACTATTTCAGAACATTCCACAAAAATCGCGAATGTTCCGGGATGTTCTGGAATGGTGTGGAACGCTGTCGAATACTCTCGAATGTTCTGGACTGTTATAGAAATTTCTAGAGGGCGAAACTTCCAGCCGTTATATCTTCAAACGCACGCCCTTCAGGTAAAAGCAGGAAACTTCTTCATGGATGGGGGATAGAGAGGTACCACACCATATAACTCCATTGATCGTACCGGGACTCGTTTATGTAACTTACTTTTATAATATATATTGATTTTATTAAAAACATATAACAATTATTGAGTCTTGCATACTATTTCAAACAGCCAAACGATTCGTCATTACAATAGTTTAATTAGTAAAGGTCAGTTACATAGCGTAGTCACTCGTTACTTGGAATCGGTCAAACAATATATATACCACGCGGTTAAATTCAATTTATTACAGATTACAATTGTTTTGTTGACTAAGTACCTGGCTACTGATTCATCACTGTACATGTATATACACAAAGTACTCGTAGAAACTATATCTACCCATAAATATAACACCGGAATACAATAGTTTATATATTGTTGTTGCAAAAGAGGAAGCTACAAGCGAAATATATGTATATTCTTGGTATGCCTTATATTGTGGGTAATAGGCATTAAATTAGCTTGACAAATTGAATCTAGAAAAGTTCGATTTCAAGCATAAAACGGGTTTTTATTTATTTTGTAAATAATTTTGTAAGGAAGCAAAAAGTTAATCAAGTGAAACTGTCACAGATAATCTTAGCTATAATACTGTATTAAAAAAAATTATTTCCTTTACGCGTTCATACATTTCTATTGAAAAAATATTTTTTTTAGTAGTTTACATTTATATTTTTAATTGGGTAATTTATTTTTTAATTTATATTCTACTCAAGCGAAACGATAGGAAAACCTTCAATTTATCTAAAGCACATTTTGTGGTATTCATAATGTACACCAATTCGTTTTAAAGATTAATCAAAAATAGTGATTTAGAATTACGCTTCGCCAAAAAAATTTTGATCGAGTAGTTCTAGTAAGTATGTTGATTAGGTTCAATAAATCAGGGCTGTATAAATAATTAACGAGGGGTTAGAAGCATTGTCCCGGTTTGACAGAGATACCGAGTTCGATTTCCAGATAAGTTTTATTTTATGTATCTTGTTCTGCTTCACGTTTCGTTCAGATTTATTAGTATTGTATTGTTTTTGAATGATATGTTATGTTTACGGGTATAACCTTCAAAAGTTATTATTAGAAAAGTTTTTCCAATTAAATTGAATCATTTTGATTTCAAAGGTCGACTTTATCAAGATAATCAGGTGCCAATTGTTTTAGCGCCGGGTCTTATCTCAAGTGCGGACTTCTATTGATGTTACATGATTTACGGCTAGTCACAAATGCGTTGGCGCTTCTTCAGAAACTGGGACCTGGGCACGGGCAAAGTGAGACCCACATTATCAAATAATATTTTAAATAATGTAAAGTATTATATATCTAATAAAATACAAAAAAAAAATAATAATAATTTCACCTCCACTCAACCAGCCTTATGAGATAGCCGCCGAACGAACTTTGACTCGAACATCAGTGTTGCCAAATCAGCTCTTTTCTAGATCTTTATTTCATTCAAACCTCAGAACTTTACTTATTCACGTACAATGATTATTTTATAAGTTATTTAGCATTAAAATCAGCAATCACTCTTTGACTATTTATAAGAAATAATATTACTTTGTTAAAACCTCTATACCTATTTTAAGTTTTGTAAATTTATTTTTATTTAAGATTTTTATTCAGCAGGACTTAGTGGATAGTGCACCCCATAGACATATGAATATTAGTAGACCTGCCCTAAGTGATTAAAAGCGTATTATCCCCACTCCCCATACCGGTTCCATTGAGCCGGCTGGGCTCGCATATGGCCTCAAGTGAAATTTGAAAACGTGACGTCATCATTCTTGTGCGAACTATGGTCGAGGCATCATCGGCCATTTTACGAAATAACACGGCAAAATGTTGACTTGTACTATGAAAACTTGTAAAAATAGATGTGAAAAAGAGAATAAACCCAATTGTCGTATTACATTCCATATATAAGCATTATTTTACTTTATTTTAAGCATATTCACATCGTATAATATGAATCAGTTGTTACTATCACATCGAGAAACGTCTGGACGCGAAACACAAAGCTGGTGGGTTGCTGGGAAGTAAATTATGAACATTTATAAAAGTGTCTTAACTAAATACTCTGAAACTAACTACGACTCTGCAAACAGAAGAAATTTACTTTGCCGAATTTGGACTTCGCAAATTAGTTCATAACGTGGCGAGTAATTTGCGCTCCCATGTAAAAATGTCTATTCATTCAAAGGCAGATTTTACTTTTAAGAACTAAATGGTGATATTATAATGCGAGATGCCTATTTACTGTCAGATTGATTTATTGACGAATCACAGTCAGCTTAACTCCCTTCGTTCTTCAACAGTTGATTTTACCCCTCGCCATTATCTTCTCGTCTATTAATTCCTATGTCTGTGGTGCACCCCCATTCTGCCATATTACACGATAAATGTATCTATTACATTAAAGAGAAAAATAAAAATTTAAGAAAACATTATAGGTAGGCACAGAATGATCGGGTTTCGAAAGAGGTCGGCGTTAGTAAAAAAAATATCATTGAAGAAGAAGATAATACCAAAAAATCTAGACGAAACATGAAACAGAACAAGACACAGAAATTAAAACGGTCTCAACTAGGAATCGAACCCAGGATCTTCGCGGGATAGCGTTTTTATCCACTCGGCTATTGGGGCCATACATAATATTTGTCAATCTCATATTTCAAATTCAGAATTAAAAATATCCTCTTGTAACTAATTTTTTTCCATATTTTTGGTAGATACCTTCTTTTAATTGATTTAAAGTTCTAAAAAAATAGTATGAAACCAATAGACTTTTTCTAACGTCCAAATGAATATAAAACTTTTATTGGTACAACTTAAGTTTAATTAGTGCAATAAAATAGTTTAATAAGTGTAAACATTGGTTTAAACAAATAGTATCATTTAAAAAAATATGTACATATATTTGTCCCCCCCACTCATCCACTTGATATTTTTGTTATCCTGTTTCCTCCGCAATTTGATTCTTCTCACTTGAAAGTATGTCGACCCCCGACCTCCACAATCGACTGTCTTGTTGGAATATCGCTATCACAATTACACATATATTATGGAAGTTTAATGTGCACCGCCACCGTTTGCCACGCTTAATTTTTTCTCAACGAATGAATGTTGTAAAAAAGAATAGTGAAACAACTTGCTGACGCAAATTTAGGTGAATCATATACGAGTATTTGCGGTACCATCCAGGTTAAAGCGCCATTTGAATATAGCCCAGTCAATGAAGGGAAAAAAACACCCAATGTTGGAACTAATTCCCCGGAAGCTGAATTTTTCACAGTTGTTAGAAGACTTTTAGGCATGATTTTTTACAAAAGTCCCCGACTTTCTCCCTTGTGCTTCCTTCCCCACCCCCTATTGAATATATTTTTCAAAGCCTTTCGGAATACGCTAATATCTCCTCAATGGTATTATTAAATCAGACTATTTATTTTTTGTTTAATTTTTAATTAGTTATTCTAAAAAATTGTGTCCATTTATTTTTACGAGAAAAGCTATACAATCTCTACAATTTATTAATAAAGAAAAAATATCAATTTTTAAAATAGTATTTCAGAATATATTTGCACATAACTTTTTTCTGAGACTCTTAACGAAAAATAATAAATCAACAAAACTTGTAGACAATATTTCTAGCTTTAGAATGATGTATATAACAATGGGTTTTAATTTATAATAAGGCACGTAGGCTGTTGATAAGGAGCACGGCGCGCGGCGGCTCGAACGCGCAGCGGTTCGCGGCGCAGTGAGAAATGTCAACTTAAAAACTAATTACATTCCTTCTGCGTTAAAAACGTTAGTACATAATAAAGACAATCAAATCGCTTGTATTTATTGTTTTTATGTAATCAAAAAATAAAAATCTACACATAGAAAATAAACTGTCACTTGATAAAATGCAATTTAAAATGATGGCCGGCTATGCAACGTGATTTAAATAAGCGAGGCCTATAACACTGATTGCATCATTATTAATCGATCATATCAGAAAGGAGACATAATTTAAAAAAAAATGATTAAGTATAAATAAAATTTTAGACTGAATGCCGTAGAAATGAGTTCCCTGATGCGTATGCGTGGTAAAACCATGTATGATCGTGTGAGAAATGTAAAGATCCGCAAAGAGTGCAAGACTGGTGTAAGCGTAATGAGTATGATTAAGAAAGGGACGCTCAGATGGTTTGGGCGTGTAGAGTCAATGAGCGAAGAAAGGAGTGTAAGGAGAATATAAGACGCAAATGTGAATGGTAGCAGAAGTCGGGAAGACACGGCACGATCAAGTGAATCAGATACTTGAGTCGGGCCATGTCAAAAGTCAGTAATCGAATAAACGGCCCTACAACCAAACTAGCTATCATGCCGTTTCCCCGTAGGGGTAGGCAGAGAGGACAGATCACCAAACAACTTTGTCTTGGCACACACTCCTCGCCTCAATCACATTCATACATCGTTTCATACATAGACAACGTAACTGTATTACACTGTCTTAGACAACGTTGAAATTCAAAAACATATTTTTTTCTGTAAACGTCAATAATATAGCATTTTAATATGCAACTTATTTTGATGACACATTGTTAGATCCATACGTATGTTAAGCGTGAAAAAATATATCTGAAAAAAGATAATTTCTGTTTCTGCTGCAACCGATTCAATTGATAAACAATGTATCTATGCTAAACTATGTATTGTGTAATTATTGCTTATGTCAGAGAAAGCGTTACGCACCTACTTTGCTTGGAAACTTGTTTCATCTTCTTACATAATGATAATTGAAATGCATTTACTTTCAGAAAATGATTACTCTAGGATTAAATAATAATTATCAATTAATCATGATATGAATGTATTGCATATAAAATATTTACTAAAGTACAATACAAAGGAAAAGGTTGAATATGAAGTTATATGTCACCATTAGGTTTTAATTATGTATCAGCATTATCAATTATTATATGTCGCCACTATCAATTATCTGCCACCATTACCAATTATTAGGGTTAATTGCTAGCTTTATTGTACTAATAATTGTCGGAATGGACATAAAAAAATAAGAAACGCATGATCTTAAATGGAACACTAAATTAAAATAACGTTACTGTAAGATTAGTCTCTGAGATCGAGGGGTAAGGCTCTCGACTAGTAAACCGGACGTCACCGGCTCAAATCTCGGCTTGCACAATTAAATTTTATTTGATTAATTTTTTTTTTATTTCACAATTTATAAATGTAAAATAATATATAGTATATTAACAGCAGCGTAGAAGTTGTTTCCACTCTGCATCGTCCTGGTTTAAGACCAAAATTCAGAATTGAAACGTTGCTTAAAATAGCTTTAGCCATTTTTGTTGTTTGTTTTTGGGGTGTTATGCCGTGTTGCGCTAACTCCTTCTTTAGCCGACGTTTCGGACAGCGTTGCAGTGTCCATCATCAGGGCAGATCCGGTAGATCCGAAGATGTATCACACATAACACCCCAAAAACAAACAACAAAAATGCTTTTGGCCGTGAGAATCTAAAAACTTACCAGCTTTAGCCATGTTTGGTGACCAGATCTGAATAGCCAGATACTTCCCGCCCTCTATTACTCGGGAGATATTTTCAATTTGTATTGATATTTCAGGCGAATAATTATTATTGCTTTTTGTGAAAATATTAAAATTACACATTTTTAGCAAAATTATCAGAATCGGAAAAATAAACTTTAAAACTCGCACCCATTTTTAATAGGATTCATATTTTGTGAAAATACCATATTCTTGTGATTTGTGTCAAGTGTAAAAAAAATCACATAGGTACTTTAATGTTCGAGCACATTTCTAGTTAATTAGGCAAATACATAACTAATATAATAAATATCGCAAATCCGTAAATACAGGCCTTTAAAATGTTATTGATCTTAAGATAATATATTCTCTAATTAATTCTAAGAACGAATCATGGCCAGTTAAAAATGGCCATTGAAATATAAATATATGAATAATGAAAAATACCTGAATACTGTGTATTTCGAATTCCAATTAAAACTTTTATATATTAATTAAGATAAATAAATAAGCAAACGATGCTCTTAAGCCGATAGTGAAATGCTATTTGTTTGGAAAATAAAGAATATATTACATGTAATTTATTAAAAAATTGACCTGCAAAAAAAAATATTTTTTATTTACTAAAGTCTATTTTAAAATGTCTTAAAACAAAAAAAAATTGTTTGACTAAGGTTTGAACCTTCCTACCCTCGAACTGGAGTCGACAACTCTACTAACCTCGCCAAATGCCGATCGGGTAGGACCGACATTTATTGAGTATATTAACAAATTCAAATTCAAAATTTAAAAAAAATATTTATTGCACAAAAAGAGTACAAAGGGTATAGCTTATAGGTTACATCCTATTTCTTCCAGCTAACCCAACAAATACACATTATATTACATAACCCAACAATTACATGTTAATAAATAAATAAAAATAAATAACAGTAAATAAAAAAAATAAAAAAAAACAGAGGTATTTAATTCATGTAAAGTATTCATTTAAGGTGTAGTGACATTTGTTTAAAATAAATGTTTTTAGTGTTGATTTAAATTTAGTGTCGGTTATTTTTAACTACTGTAATGTCATCCGATTTCAGAAAAAAATCGTATATATCCGCGTATTTGCACTTGATTGCCACCAATTTGTTGTCATCAACAACGAGCATATCTGCCGGGTTTCAACTCGATCGGATGTCGGGAGCGGATTAATTTCTTTCCAAGATTTGCATTCATTCATTACCGAAACAAACAGTGAAATTAGAATAGACTTATTTAAAAAGTATGTCACAAAGGTACAAGATTATTAGAAGTGACTAAATTTGAACGAAAACAATGTCATAAATAATAATATTGTGAAATTATCCTTAATAATAAAATTTTATTAATTATTTTTCAATGTGATAAGAGATAAAAAATAAAAATTCATTAGAAAAACAATAAAAACACAAAAATATATGTGGTAAATAAAAACAAACCTGAAAAGTTCCATTGATTTCACGGGCATCAAAACGACACAAAAAACACATGAAAACACTAAAGAAAATATCACATTCCAATCGTTTTTATCCATGCACTTTGCCACCTTCCTCCCGCTTACGATGTGACACATTTTTCTACTAGACCGCGATGTCATTTTGAGTAACAATCCCATCGCTCGAGCTTAATGAGATATTATGGAAATTGCGATATGAATGTCAGCTGGAAAATGGTCTGCTCTGCTGTACCAACGATTATGATATGGACAGGCACTGAATGGAAGTGAATTTATATGGAGTGAATTTGTTTACATTTTTTACCAAGTCAGGAGTTTTAAACCGACGCGACGCGTCATACGACGCCCACACTTCGACCTACCGCAACGAGGAAAGGTAAAAGCAATATTAAGTGAAAATAAAGTGATTAATAAGTTGTTTTTTAAAACGTTTTTACTTTTTGTTAGAATGATTCATAACTGTACACGGTATTCAGTAACACGTAGTACAAGCGGGAAGCTGGTGAATCTACAATACGTAGCGAACTAAAACACTTATTGCTATATATAGAGAAAAGGAACTTACATATACTTCGCTTTTCTCGTTCAATAAAAGTTTATTAATTGAGTTATATATTGCACCTAATACCAACACGGAAAAAACTTAATCGATAAAAAATATTGCTAATTAATTAAAAAATTGATATTTATTTATTTGATTTATATATTTAAAAGTACTATAGTGATTTATTTCTGGAGTCTATCATCTGCCCTGATGATAGACACTGTAATGCTATCCTAAAAATTGTAACGGTGCACAGTGGCTTAAATTTGAGCGCTGGCGCGACATTGTTCCCGAAATGATTTTTTTTTTACCAATTTGTTCTCAATTAATCACTGATATTAAAAAAACCATTGAAAATAACATCTTAAGCTTACTTACTCGGTAATTACGCACAGAACTGAGATGTTTGGGCGCGCAACTATGCTGCTGTATCTAGGCGAGTTTGAAGGCGTGCGAAATCAGGTTGTTTTTGAACTTTTTGTACAAAAAAAGTATTTTTAAAAATCACTTAAGATATTCTTTAAGATGCGTGGTTTGTTTAAGTAACTGAAAAATATATTTTTTCATAAATTATAACTGTTGCCTTGGTTCAAAGTTTACCTTTTTTTCCAATTTTTTTCCTTTAATGGAATAGGAATAATAATCTTCACGAGTCTTCACGCTAATTTTAATATGAAATTATTGCTGTGTATTTTTTGTACACGGAAAAAAAATCATCACCAACTTTAGCCAGCCAATCCAGTAATTGCATTTTTAAGAAATGGTTGTACTTAATTTTTGTCAATTTTTTTTCAGAATCCAATATTTGACTCCGATATGTCAAAGAAAGATCAACTGTATGTAATATTTAGTTCTGCGTACCGTTAGAATAAAACTTAAGTTATTCACAATTATTCACTGTCAATTTAAATTAACATCTGAAACTCAATTATTATGTAATTAGTCGCAGAACAGGGGTACACTGATATTCGGGCTGATATTATTATTATAATGTACAAAATTGTTCACTGTATTTTTATTAACTGTTTTCTCAAGTTGCACGCTACTTTTTATAAAAGCATTAAAATCATTATCAACATTTCGACTAATAAGAATTAACAAAAAATGAGTGGTATTTCTTATTAATACTTAAAAAAAACATCAATGATGCCAAATGGTCGAACGCCGAGAGCGATGTCGCGCCAAATCATCAAAATTGGCCACTGTGCGGTGTCCGAAATGTACTGTCACGATGTCGGAATAAGTGTTCAAAAAATCCTAAAATATTCGCATTTTGTCGCCATACATTATTAAGACAAACTAATTTATTAAAAGTTTATCAGGAAACAGTCTACAGTCCCGTTTTTAACCGGATTACCAATAATTTGAAGAGATTCTTAATAAAGTCTAACTTAAAACTAACAAACAATATTTTTTCATAAAAAAATTAGAAAAATAAATACTTACGTAATATTTAAATCCTAAACATGTATATTAGGTAGTAGTGCCCTTTAGCATTCAGCAGACATATTGAACATTTCTGAAGTTTTTTAGCATTTAACAAGTATTCGTGATTTTTAACAAGATGTCAAGGAAATATGAAATATTAACGAGTGTGTTTTATATTCCAATTAAGGAGATATTGTAGATTCCAGTAGACAACCAGTTGTTTTCAAGGTTGGCTTATACAAATAGCAAATTCCTTAGTCGGGAGATATTGTGGAAACTACATAATAATAACAACATGAAAAACACGGTGCTGTAAAAAGTTGAAGTTTTCAATTTTTTATAAACTATTTTTTTTTTTTTTTTTAACTTTATTTATTTTCATTTCTTTACATATATTATACATATTAATAGATAGTAAATAATAAGTATAATATATATAAGAAGAAAAAGTTTTTTTTTTGTTTATAGTTATTATAAAAAGTAAAGAGAAAACATTATGTACAATAATATATTAATATTTAATATCTACTATTTTTTCTTTCCTTAGTCCCCATCGTCCCTGGAATTTACGCATAGTTTTTCGAAATCTAATGTAGAAAGTGACATCAGTGGGCAAAATTTTATCTGTTCCGGATAAAAAAAGTAGATATGTATAAAAATCAAATCCACGACTTTTGCAAGATGTCCGCTCGCTCGTCACAGACACTATTTTTTTATAGAAAAAGATAGATGAGCTGAAGTCCCCAGCTTTGCCCGTGCTTTACACGGGATTTCTCAAAATCAAATAGTAGTTACCAATTTTCTTCTTGTTTTGAACGTCAGGTGTGCAACAAGAAGTATCAAAATTCTACTTTAAAGGGTAAAGGAGTAGAGGATAGGGGTGGGGGTATTTTATAGAAATTTCATGAATGCATTGACCTTCCTCTTGTTTTATAGATGAGCTCAGTGGCACATCGTTGCTGTCCAATTCTTGTGGAGACGGGGCGGTGCATAACACAAACGTGCTGGCATCAGGTTTTTTGTCAGCGGCGACACGTGAAAGAAATAAAGATTTTTTCTTCTTCAATAATTGCAAGTTCACTTTGTGGCATCATTTTAATCAAAATAACTGACCTATATGGCAACCCCATTTTTAGTTGAAACGTGTAAGCTCAGGTGCTCAATAGCCAATTAAAGTTTGTCGAGCTCATGTTACACCCTGTATAATATCAGCATTCAAATTCAAATACTTCTTTATACGTTCTATCCACACAGGCAGGTAGATAGTAAATTATTTTATTCTCAAAAATGACTATTCATGTTCTTCCCCCTTTACAATTTATTCCCCTAATTTGGCTCTCCCCACTTCCTGACAAAATTCTCCAATTTTGGTGTATGGCTCCAGGTATTTCTAACTATTGTGTGGTCACCACGTAATATAAACAAATTAACAAGTATTTCTGCGAAAACTTTAAACATGACATAAAAACGCTCTAAAATACACAGTCTTAGCATTCTTTTCTCAGTTCTGCTCGTAATTAAATTAATAACTGTAGTCTTGTACAGAATTTAAATTAAAACAATTTGAGATTTTTATTCACTAGAAAACTTGAATTTTTTTCTAGTTATAAACACGGTGTCCTGAAAATTGTAGAACAAGCGGTAAACTGGTGATTCTACATCACAGAGAACGCAAAAAAAAATATTTCTTAAACTTTTTAGTAACTTATCGATTAAAACTTTTTGAGCGTAGTCTAAGTTTCAACGCATTCTAAAAGACAATAGCTCATATCAAACACCCTCGCGATTGATACTTTTCAAATTCTCCAAAAAAAAATCAACTTCGGTCTCGATTTACTCGAAAACGACAGCTCAAATAAAAAAAGTTATGCCCTTAATCGACTACAAATGTGATGTAATACAGTGTGTATTTTTAGTGGTAATCCTGATTAGATATTTATTTTTATTTGCATTGTGTACCAAACAACTTTTTATAAATAATAGTTGAATAGTCCTGGCTGATCTAGATTAGCATGTCATAACAAGTGTAGTCTTCCTAACAGGTACTATTGTACCCACAGAGATAAAGTACAGACAAGAGTGGCAAGGTACCTATCTAATGAAGCCGGTAGACTGTTTTTGTTTACTCGATGGGGCAATTAGTCATTAGCTTCTCATTAATTTACTCGTTTCAGACTGGAGCAAGGTGAGCAGGGGACGACAACTGTTGACTTGTGAAACAATAATAAAAAACATATTTACAAAAAAATAGCCGTCGCGAAATGCCTGGCAGATGTGAAACATCGAAATTGATTTTTATTGAAGGAAGTGTAAATGAAAGTAAACAAGTCTTTATGTTTTTGATAGAAAAACAACTTTTTTTATTACTTTTAAATCTACAAAAAGAATGTAGGTACTACATATTAAAAATTCGTCATAATTTAGAATAGATCCGTTGCCAGAGTTTTGTATCGTTAGTGCAAGAGCGTCGTCCCGTCTTGCCACGCAAGTATCGGTTTTACCCCCATAGACGAGCTTAAAAACACAGCAAACATAGGTATGATCCAAAGATATTAGAAGAACGAGATATGCTGTGTTGGCCGCCGGACCGTAGGCGGAGTACTACCTAATTAGGGTACTTTGAATACCATCGGGACGTGTACGCACAGAAATCTATTCTATGTATTAGTGCGGATACCTTAGCGTAAGCGAAGGTGTGCACTAGTATTGGTGAACAAAACCGGCGACACTGGCCAAAACAATTCCACGCAGTATGAACTGCTCATAGCACATCTCGTTCTTCTAATATCTTTGGTATGAACTGAGATTTTCACGGCCAAAAGAATTATAGTGATTTGTTTTTGGGGTATTATGCCGTGTTGCGCTAAAAATAAAATAATATTATTATTTTTAGCGCAACACGGCATAATACCCCAAAAATAAATGATAATAACAGCAAACATATTATGTTGCGCCATTTTAATTAATAATAATATTGGTACGGAGATTTTACACTTATAATATTAATGGTGTCTATTTAGATAAACTGAAAAAAAATGAAAATGTAAAGAATTTTTGAAAATGAAATTTCTGAAAATAGAATTGGTCTAATAATCGAATTCATTGAGTGGTCTGATATAAATTGGTAAAAAATTTTATGGAATCGGTGTGGGTAGTTAAGTTACTTATTTTAACAATGTAACAATTTATTTTTTATTTTTTTTATGTGTCAACGTGCTTGACTCCGGTTCGAAAGATCGCAGTTTCAGCGGGCAGAGGTTCCACAAACAAATATGTTTCTGGGTAATTTCCAATAAAAAAATTGTAAAGAATTTCCCCAGAATCACCCTGGTTAAAGACCGAAATTCTGTATCTAAACATTACAGTTAGTTAACCGAACCTAACCTTACCTAATTTGACCTGTCCTTCCATAACCTAACCTAACCAAACCTAATGGAGGGCCCCTGTACGCTTGCTCCCAATGTGCATACCAAAGAAGCCATTTATTGTTTTTTTTTGTAATATGTATATAACGCACAAGAGTCCCAACTTCACCCAACCATCAGAAGCCAGTGATATGTTGTGAAGCTGATTATCGTGAGGAAAGGAAGGAGAGTAAGTACCTGGGTATTTTTGTCCGATCACCAAACCCTGCTGTTTAATGATTACTGATTATTGCTATTTAGTGATATTAATGATGAGGAAGGAGAGTAAGTACCTGGGTATTTTTGTCCGATCACCAAACCCTGCTGTTTAATGATATTAATGATGAGGAAGGAGAGAAAGTACCTCGTATTTTTGTCCGATCTCCAAACCCTGCTGTTTAGTGATATTAATGATGAGGAAGGAGAGTAAGTACCTGGGTATTTTTGTCCGATCACCAAACCCTGCTGTTTAATGATATTAATGATGAGGAAGGAGAGAAAGTACCTCGTATTTTTGTCCGATCTCCAAACCCTGCTGTTTAGTGATATTAATGATGAGGAAGGAGAGTAAGTACCTGGGTATTTTTGTCCGATCACCAAACCCTGCTGTTTAATGATGTTTATCAGATGTGTGAAATTTAAAATTTAATTATTAAGGCCGTAATGGTTTAGCACTTCATCAGTCAATAACTAATCACTGCAGGTAGAACCGTCAGTGTCATCAATAAACGAGGAAGCAATGTTTAAGCAGACGTTTTCTGTCACCAGCGATATAGATTTAGCACGGAGATAAGAATTGACAGCAAATTACTTTTTTATATCACTGTTTCTTTCCTGATGACGAAAATATTTCTTCGGACGGATTTAAAAAAGTTTGCTGAAATGTGATTTCCTTTCATCCACAGTGAAAACTGCAATTGCTCCGCATTGACATTATATTTGGCCAAAGAAGGAAACCTAAACAAGCTGGAAGTTATTCAGAGTAATGAAATGTATAGAAAAATAGAAATGCAAATATAAAAGGTTTATCAAATGAGAGAGGAGCTGAATTAGATTCCAATTAAGAAGAGACTTCAATACAGTGTGTCCGGAGGTAAAGTGCGCTAACTTCTGGGGGTGATTCTACATGATGGTAAAAGTAAAAAAAGACAAATAACTTTTTTAGAAATTCCAATGTAAGGTACTAAAGCGATTATACACGGTGTCCGGAAACTCGTAGTACAAGCGGGAAACTGGAGAATCTACACCACATGGGGAACCCAAAAAAACATAAAGTTTTTTGATTTGAGCATTTTCAAAAAAAAAAAAAACCAAAAAAAAATATTTTTCGGCTATTTTAGGGTTAAAGTTTTTTCTGGTGTTTAGAGTTGAATAACAGATGTTTTAACCCTGCAGAGCAGAAATATTTTATGATTACACCGGGTTAAATGAAGGGTGATTTCAAAATAATGCTTCAAATCCGAGTTTCTTCATTTGTTTTACTTTCAAATAGTTTTAATTAGTTGGGTACTTTGATCTTCAGTAATAATTTATAAGAATTTGATTAAAAAAAAAAAAAAAATCAACTTCAAACTCGATTTACTCGATAACGAAAGCTCAAATAAAAAAAATATACTACAAAATCGACTCCAAATGTGATGTAGATTCACCAGTTTCCCGCTTGTACTACGAGTTTCCGGACACCCTGTATATCCCAAACTAAAACTCATATGAGAAAAAAAAGTTCAGCGGTGAACTTCTTACAAAGCTGCCTAAAATTATACAAAATTAATTTTGTTATCTGCAACAGTTTGGATAGTTAAGATTGTTGTTAAAAATTTTTTTTTTGCCAAATCGTATTTTGAAGTTGGATATTTGTTTATAACAATATTTTGTAGTTGAATATTAGACCTGTCTATCTGAAATGTTTAATTGAATTAATAAATAAATAAATGAACGTCTTCATCTCAAAATAAGCTCGTTAGAAATATAATTTATGATTATAGTATAATAATATAATTCCTGAGCTGGAAAGAATTGTCCTATTATAATAATTATTTCAATATCATGTTTATTTGGAGTAGGAAATTACCGCAAACAGCAGATTAGTCGCAAGGTTATTTGTGATGAATGTGTAAGGAAATTAGAAAGCAAAATAATATTATTAATAATTATGTTTACTGGAAATTTTGTGCACGCGCGCGTTCATGCTTGATAGTAAAATATACACATTAATTTATTCTTATGTCATTTCTGTCAAGGTTATAAAGCGCATCTATGGCTAGGGGATTACAGTTTTAACGTCATATTTACTAGTATATGGATGTATCTATATTCACTAAGAGTCATCACAAAAATATGCAATGAAAATTGTTGTAGTGATGCGTTGATTTTAACCTTGATAAAAACATGGGTATTAATTAACGCGCCCACGTAAGATTAGTCAATATTATGCAGTATTTATTGGACATAACTAAATTGCCTCAGTAAAAATCTTGGGTATTTGTTATTTGATAAATTGAAGATGTCAAGGGCTTTTACGTAGGATAAGTCAATTTTATGGAGTATTTATTACATAATGCTTTACTGCCTCAGTAAAAATCTTGGGTATTTGTTATTTTATAAACTGAAGATGTTTAGGGCTTTTAAGTAGGATAATTCAATTTTATGGAGTATTTATTACATATTACTTTACTGCCTCAGTAAAAATCTTGGGTATTTGGTATTTGATAAATTGAAGGTGTTAAGGGCTTTTACGTAGGATAATTCAATTTTATGGAGTATTTATTACATATTACTTTACTGCCTCAGTAAAAATCTTGGGTATTTGTTATTTGATAAATTGAAGATGGCCACTGGTTCCCACAATTAATTAGCTTAATTGTCAATCCATTAATTGACAACTAAGTGAAATTATTTTTGTGTTCACTGAGATGACTAATATGATAAAAAATAATGCAAATTTATTGAGAACCTCTTCAAATTATTCTTAATCCGGTTAAAAACAGGATTGCAGGTCTCTAACGAGTGAATTCATAGGTTTCCAGTTAAACTTTTAGTAAAAGAGGAAGTTATTATCACCATTTTGGAACACGTGTTCATCAAAATTACAATATTTGCGCAATTCGTATAGTGCAGGTCATGAATGATATATTAGGAATGTACTTACTAAAAGTTTATCATAGTTAATTTAAATTTATTATTTTAGGGAACAGCCCTGCAATCCCGTTTTTAAAGGATTAAGAATACTCGTAATTTGTAGAGGTTTTTAATAAATCAACAATACTCAATTTTATCAGTGTGGTTTTCTATGTTTTTCCTAGTGGAATAAATCAATTTGGGAATGGTCGTCAGGTTGAATAAAGTATAATCAGTTGTTCCCGTCAATTTGTTTCATAAATACGCTTTTATCCCAATTTGGGAGGCTGGTCACATACCATTTATATTCCATCACTCCTGAACACACTGACCACCAGATTCCTACCCACCCCTCAAATATTTTCATTACAGAACTTCTTTTCCATAAAAACCTTCCAAACACCATTTCAAAGGGCCTCGAGGGAAGTTGTTTTCCTCAGGGCCTCCTACGGGAGCTAATGTATTTCCTCCATAACCCGACTGAGACTAGGTTTCACTTGTTGTCTTAGCCACCTCGCCAGGTTCCATATGGTCAGCTCGCCTTACTGTGATTGGACCATCAAACCATGAAATGGTAAAACGTAAAATTTATCTCCCCCACAAGTTTTCCTTGCATAAGTCTCAACATTGCCCAAATTAACAATTATTTTGTATAATATAACAATAATTGTGGGTTAAGATTTTTTTTATATTGCCGGTAACCCGGTCGTTTATTAACATCAATGGGTTATTTACAAATCATGTGCGCTACCCGATTCACTAGACAATATCTGTTCTGAGCCGGATAGCAGTACATAGCAAAAGAATACATAAAATAATTTAGATATAAAGTATTACATACATATGTAAAAATAATTGAACAATCTTTAGTGTGAGAGTTCTTATTGAGATGGAGTACCCCATAAAAACCTATCATATGTATAAAGTAAAGTTTGAAACCACATATAATATATAATTTACCCTATTATTTTTATATTCGTTTGTTGTTTTCACTTCACGTTTACTAAATTAATTATATATTTTTTAATTACTTATCACCACCTTTATTTGATATACTTAATGCCGACCTAATGGTTTCGCTACAACCGTAGCTTCATCAGGGCTGTAAAAAACTGTATTGAACTTTAAAAATCTACAATCTACCAGTGACGTGTGTTTTCAATATATGAAGCTTATATGGGTTGCAAGAAATTTAGCTGAGTTCCAGTGGAAGAGGTTGTAAGAGTAGGTAGGGGGTATGAAAGATAGTGGAAAGAAGACAACGACTAAGTCTGACACAAACTATCATTAATATACCAGTTAGACAAGCGTACAAAAAACATAAAAAACTCCGACGAAAATCACAAGCTTTGGACAAATACCAGGCAATAAAAGCATTCAACAATTAATAACAACATTCAACCTCTCAGAAGCTGGGCGTACTGTACAGGGCCCGCAGATACTTTAATAGTACACAACTGCTGACCTTGTACAAATCGCAAGTGCGCCCTCTGTCGAATTTGGCAGCCATCTCTGATCCGGAGCCCCTAAATACCTGAAAAAAACCCTTGACTCCGTGCAAAAACGGGCGGTCCGTTTGATAGATTCCCCAATCTTAACAAACGGACTGCAATCTTTAGAGCACAGGCGTCAGGTAGGTATGCTGTCCTTGTTCTATCGGTATTACAATGGAAGATGCTCTGAGAAACTAGCGTCATTGATCCCTTCGGCACCGGTGCGTAGTCTGGATACACGCCAAACGCGCGCTCAACATTTGTAAACGGTTGACATTTGTCACATGAGAACGGGTCGCTTCTACGATTCGTTCTTAGGTTCAACAGCTCGGCTGTGGAACGAACTGCCGGCCTCTGTGTTTCCTCCCTCCTACAACATGGGACTCTTCAAGACCCATGTTCACTCCTTCCTCTCCACAAAAAGACCCTCCACACTGCATCCCCAAAGATGACATAGGCCCTCAGGGAAATTATTTTCTTCAGGGCCTCCTGTGTGGAGTTAATATTAAAAAAAATAAAAATAAAAATTCAACAATCTTTAACCCGACACAAAAAATTAGTGAAATCAAAAGCATTTCAAGAAAAATACCAAAAAATCACCGGAGACTTAAATCTCATGAAAGTACATTTTTTACTCCAAGCAATGTTAGTAATCACTTGTTAAAATATGACAAGTACGTCACTTAACACCCTGTACACAACCGTATCACATATTATTTGCTGATTTTTTTTTGTTGTTTCGTTACTTCCTTTATTACTAAACTTTTTTTTTAACTACATTTCAATTTATTGTGTTATATGATCTCTTATTGAATTTTATTAAATTGTAAAACACTCAGCACGGGTAAAACACCCAGTAAGGCCCACATAACCACAAATATTCTTATGATGTATGATTTTTGGAAAAAAGCTTGATCGTAATTATTATTTCTGGTGGTTACATACTTGTATTACATCATTGGTCATGTCAGATTACAGATACTGTCAGATTTTATAATTGAATAATGACTGTGAATTGACAATACACTCGCTACAAAATGTATGATACACTATCGACTATGCACATTTAAATGGGCCCCGACATTATCATAATACAATACTGATAAGAAATATTACAGTACACCTTTATTTGTATGGGTTTATCAATATTATACTTCATCCAAAGAGAGGCCAAGACTTTTTCTTGCTCTCAATCTAAACCAGGCATAGGTAAAAAAGACCTCTGCGTACAAACTATGCCATTAAAACTACAATACGTAATATTAATAATAATATTTTGATGTTTTGTACAGCGCTGTTTTAGTGAAAACATCATCTCAATGGCGCTGTACAAATATTTTTGTAATAAAATTTATATTTACAGGCTCAGAACTAAGATTCATATTTATAACTAACTGGCTGACGTGTACCCGGCGTTTTCTCTACTTTCCATAAATATAATATGCATGTTTTATATCTATAATCCTTCGGGAATAAATTCTCTAACTGCCAGTGAAAACCCTATCAATATCTGTTGCGTAGTTTAGAAGAAATAAGCGCACAAACAGACAGACGCGGATAGCGACTTTATTTTATACTATGTATTTAGAGAAGTATAGAGAATATTTCAAAGCTCTATAGTGTATAATATTAATAATTTCTAACCTGAAAATATGATGTTTTTACATCGACACAGGAGGCCCAGAGGAATATAATTCCCCTCAGGTCCCATGTCATCTTTGGGGATTCTGTGTAAAGGGTATTTTTAGAAAATGAACGGGAGGAAGTTGTGGGTAGGAAAAAAGGTGTGAGAGGTGGGATCTTGGGGTCAGTGTGTCCAGGAGTGACACATGTATGAATCCATCCCACCCACTGCTGTGCAAGGCGATGTACTGAGAAAGTCTTGCTGGAGAGGTCAAAATCAATCAGTGTCTCCCATTGGTGGGCAGACGTGTCTGCCGTAGGTCGCCCCACGAAACCGGACACTCCAGCTAAGTCACAAAACGTTGCGAACCACTTGGGGAGACAGCACTGCCTTGGGAGAAGCAGAGATCCTGGTGGATTCAATAAATTGTTACCGGGGCGGCGGTACCCATACCCGCCTCCCATTTTTTTATCGTGGAAATTCTGCGCAGAAAGGTGGCGTACGATCAATACGTCAATATGATTTGGTTCCTTATATTATAATTCACCCAGCAATAATTCGAGAATGGCTGATAAAAAAATCATTAGGTACCTACACGGCACAGTAAATGAATTAGTCGATAAAGAAAATAAATATTATGATGTTTTTATTGTTTTTATTTATGTCAATAAATAATAACAATGAATATATATAATCCTAATGCGTTATTAGCTGATAATACAAAAGCAGGTACTTATGTAAGTGCAATCACCTGCATTCGACAGTTGAATAGATACATGATCGATTTGTTTACGTTCAAATCAATAATGGATAAAGAACAATAATTAGTATTTCCTTTGTGATAAAATGAATTTAAGGAAGTAGGTTAATGACAATTCATATATTTTGTGAAATGTGAAAAACATCGTATTGATAAGCAATGGAATTTATCAAAGAGATTGACTAGAGATAACGTATTTTTTTTTCTTATGAAATTAATTTTCTTTTGTTCTACTCTGTTTTTATTTAGGTACCTGTAATATGACTCTTGGCTTTTTTTGTTGTGAAATATCTTTTGGTGCGCCTAAACACAATACTTGAGAATCAAGCCTGGCAGGACGGGACCCTATTGCACGAAACGACGCTTCGTTCGGCCAGCCTCGTGACTCTTTCCGCTCGGCCGCCAAAACTCTGTGCGGTATATTTACCTCTATTCTCACTAAAATTGGCAATGGATTCTAAATTATGATGAATATTTAATTTATTTCTTTACAAAATAATGATAAGTTCCAAAATACAAAAAATATAAGAAAAAATAAATAATAAGACTTGTTTACTTTCACTTTCACTTCCTTCTAAAAAAATTAATTGCAATGTTTCACATCGGCTACTTTTTAAATATTAATTTCATACATTAGACTATGTCATCTTTGGTGAAGCCACGTGAAGGTTCTTTAAGAGGAAAGAAAGGTGAAAAATCCTGTGATGTAGGAGGGAGGAAACACAAAAGTCACCAAATCACCGTACTGCCGAGCTGTTGAACACAAGGAACGACCGTTTTCTCGTTCAATCCATGGATCAATGATGCTAGAACACCTTACGCTGAATACCTGTAAAAAAACGACGTTTTGATCGCATTTGAACTATTCTCAGATGAATAATATTTTCCGTTCTGTCATAATTTTACTATTCATAACACGCCTCAGTTATCTTATGTGTAGGTAGCTATCATATGTCGAAAAATAACAAGACTACACACAATCTACATATGAACCTACTGAGATAGCATTTTTATGTCAATCTTTGTTTTACTAAATTCAATATAATAATGAACCTAGTAAATTTCACTTTACTGTGAACACACTATTTGTTTTTAACCAGTAGCTCTGTCTTTTGTTAGTTAGGTAGGTACTTTGATAGTGCCTATTCAACCAACAGTCTTATTTCACCACGGCCGGAGTCACACAGTTTCGCTACTGTTATAGAAAATCTCCTAGATACTTAGGTATTTTTTTTTATTTATTAATTTTATTTTAGTAATTTGTACATTAAAGTTTACAAATGACTAATTAATTTTTACATATTAATATTCTATGTTTTTCCTTGTTTTATGTGGCTTCTACACAACATCTTGAATTTTTCAATTGGGGCAGTCTTTAGGTTTTCCGGCAGCGCGTTATGGTATTTCATCCCCTTATAGAATATACTGTTCTGTGTATTCGCCTTGTCCTTTTTTGGTAGCCTGATTTCATTGCACGTCCTAGTTTTATGTTTGTGTATGTCCTTGTTGTATACAATTTTATTTGAAAAATATTTCGGTAGCAGGTTGTTTACTATTTTATGTACAAATATCATCGTGTTCAAGGTCAACATCTGTTTCACCGTTAGCCAATTTAGTTCGTTTAACATTTTATTTACTTTTGAATATCTATTTCATCTGAGTATTGTTCTCATTGCCCTATTTTGGAGAATTTGAAATTTATTTTGTTCTCGGTCGTTACACAGAAAAGGGATAGTTGAGCAGTAATTAAAATGTGGAGCAACAATGGAGTTATAAATGGTGATTGCAGTTTTTTCGGACAGTTTTTGGCGAATTCTTCCCAAAAAAGATATATTTTTTCCAATTTTATTTTGGGTATATTCAGCATGTTTGTTAAAGTTGAGTTTGGAATCTATTATAACTCCTAAGTATTTTATATCGGTAACATTTTCAATAATTTCACCATCAATTTTGATTTTGCTTTCACTGGATGTCTTCTTATAACCAATTACCATACATTTTGTTTTTTTTTTTTTTTAATTTAATTTAAGCTTATTTATTTTTAGCCATCTTGATATATTATCTAGTTCATTATTTAAAATATTTATTAGTTCTTCATAGTTTTCTCCAATTACATATATTAGTGTATCATCGGCAAAGAGTCGTACTTTGCATTTTGAAAATATTTTCACCATGTCATTAATATAGAGTATGAATAGTAGAGGTCCAAGGACTGATCCCTGTGGTACTCCTAATTTATTTTCCATTGGTTTTGAAAATTGATTATTAATTTTTGTTACCTGTATTCGGTCTTTCAAATACTCTTTTATCAATTTAGTGGCTACAGTTGAGAAACCAATTTCTTTAAGCTTTCTTATCAATATTTCTCGATCTCGGTATGTTTTAATCAAACTTTTTTAAAGACGTTTCTCCATATTTCTAGATACTAATTATTTTTATATGAAACGACCAAAAAATGATATAGCAGTAATGTTTATTAATAATAATAATATATTATATTATATCGGGATGTTCTATATAAGCACCGTCCGAGTATACGTGTAGGCACAATCAAGTTTTAAAAATAATTCATCAAAGTTTGGTAATTAAACATAACTTGATTGACTGCCGTAATATAATACCATATTATGAATACGAACCAAATTTATTTTTAGAAAACGAATTTTATAAAATATATTATGATAAAGCTATACTAACAGACCGAACGATTAGTCATAATAGACCCGATATAGTTTTACATGACAAAATTAAAAAAATATCTTATGTTATTGATGTCGCTTTTCCAAATTCCTGTAATATTCAAAAATCTGTTAATGAAAAAATAAGAAAATACACAGATTTAGGAAATGAGATAAAATGAATTTGGCATTCTCAGACTATAAAAATATTACCATTTGTTATTTCGGCTACTGGCATTATACCTAGCTCTCTCATTAAAAATTTAGGCGTATTAGATCTATCAAAAAAATTATATATAAAGATGCAAAAGTCGGTCATTTTTAATACACGTAGGATAACGAAAGATTTTTTTAAATATTGATGTTGAGGGATCAGTAGGATTTATAGGCCCTGTTAGGAGTTCTACGGAGCCGAACCCTCTGATATGAAAATATCTGGAGTCGGTGAATTATTTTCCCATTTGATCTCTGGTGAGTTGACGTGTTGTTCTTGTATTGTTTTGTATTTATTTTGCTTATATAATGCACTTGCATAATGTTGATTGACTCGATGATCATTTGTGGAAAAGTGTGTGGAAGGGTTTAGTTTTTCCTATGGGGAAGATTTAACCCGGACATAAAATCGGAAAATTCGGGTGATTTGTATAGCGCCGTTTTTGTGCAAAATCACCTCAAGGGCGCTGTACAAATATATAATACATTTCTACAATGATATATGTTATTACTAACTATAAATGGAGATAGTATTCAGTACAATACATAAAGTATAATAAATTTGTCTAATAACACGTGTATTTTTTTGTTATCAGTTTTCTAAGTTTATTGTTTAGACGAAAAAACGTAAGATGAGTCATTTTCAATTATAAAATTTGAAGGCGTATTTTATCAAATTTTAAAAACAGTTTTCAATTAGTTTTCAGACACATTTAGAAATATTCCATTTATTTGGATTTTAATCAGAAGCGGAAATACACACAAATTCTCCGACTGTCTGACAGCATCTTTGAGAAATGTAACGGTCAATATGCCAAAGGCCTGAAAGGTGACATTGAACTAAAATTACTGATGACATTCATATAAAAAGATTAATAAAAAAATTCAAAAACTTTTATATTTTTTTTCTCAAATTGCGGTCAGAATCTCTGGTGCCAGTATATTTTTATAATTATTCTGTGGTTAACTTAATATTTGAATATAAAGCTTGGTGTTTTCTCCTTCTCACACCGTTTCGTTCATATTTCTAACTATGACAGTACGGAAGACACAACGATTTCCATGAGACCACACGAGCTATTCTGTAAAGCTAACAAATTTACTCTACGCATAATAGCTGTTTGTTCTCTAAACTGAACAAATAGGGATAGAGAGAATATAAGAATTAATAGAGGAATCAATTCTCAGCTACTAACCGGAATGAATTTTTATTTTGAACGTAGGATTTCCGAAAACAGATCAGATTACTATGCGAGATTATTGTACGCTATTATTACCTACTGTGCAAGCAATTATAGGTACCTTTGTATTTCGCTTATCTACTGAATTTTTCTTATGACTAATTTACATTTCGTGACGAATCGTGACTCGTGACGTACATTTCGTGGTGAATCTTGACTCGTGACGTAGACAGTGTGCAATATGAGTAATGTAATATATGACGCAATACCATAAGTAATATTTAGGTGCGTGTAGTTGTGGCTACTGTTCCGATAACGCAGTGCCGATCCACGGGGAATAAAAACACACGTGGGTATTTTCCACGCATTTTCATTTGTGAGTCAAAGTGAACCAAAACAAATTTTTGCTGAAACCGCTAAAAAATACAACTTATTTTTATTTACTACTCTGTGCGTAAAATATTAATATATAGTTCTATTTAGCTAGAGGTCAACGCAGACAAAATCTCTTTAAATTATTCCTAATCCAGTTAAAAAGGGGATTACAGGCCTTAAAGAATGAATTTAAAAGTTTCTTGATAAATTTTTAGTAAATGAAGAATATACAGGGTGTATCGGCACTAAACCGACAAACTTTAACCAGCTATTCCTTAGCATATTTGGAGTAAAAAATGTTATTGGCACTTTGCTGTCCGGTAGCATTTTTTTTCAATTAAAAACAAAAAAATTAAAAATTTCCACATTCCATCACTGTCATTGGCATTGCTTTTTGTGTTCAACAGCTGTTATAAGCAAGTATGTCGAAAAGCGCTCTTTCGCACACACTAAATAATAATAGTTAAAAATGAGACGAATGGTGCCGTGCCATTTCGTTGTGATTGTAAAAGTGCGTCAATATAGGTACACACGTGCATTATTCAACGGAATTCGAATAAAATATTGCCAGATGGATTTTCAAACTTTGACAAAGGATAAAACAGTGGTGACATGTGGTGAAAATATGAATAGTAAATTTTTTATTAAAAAAAACGTTACCGGACAGCAAAGTGCACATAAGATTTTTTACTCCAAATATGCTAAGGAATAGCTGGTTAAAGTTTGTCGGGTACGTGCCGATACACTCTGTATAATCAAGATATCCGAACACGCGTTTAAGAAAATTCTAATATTATAGCATTTCGTCATTATATAATATTATCAAGGCAAATGCACGACGAACACAAAGCACTTTTGTCCAACAGATGATAAAAAACATTTTTTACCTGTTGTAGAAACACACGCTTATTCGAATGCAACGTTGTATCAACATTTCAAAGCAATCTGTGAGGAACTTTCGGAGACTTAAAAAAACGAACATTTACATTATTATTTATATAGATAGATAGATTTTTATACATATATAGAGGTAATTATTAGGATAGATAGAGTATATATATAGAGGTAATTATTCGGAATCGCTGGACAAGGATTATATGAAATATTTTTAAATAAAACTTTCTGATTTACCTTAATTACTATAAAAGGAATCTGACTGCATTTGGGATATTTTTAATTTTAAAATATTTCATATAATCCTTGTCCAGCGATTCCGAATAATTACCTTGTCGTGATTTATTTGTGGTATTCTGAGTAATAATAGTTTAATTGTTATTTGTTTTTGGGGTATTATGCCGTGTTGCGCTAACTCCTTCTTTAGCCAACGTTTCGGACAGCATTGCAGTGTCCATCATCAGGGCAGATGTGTTATTAATGATGATGCCCTGATGATGGACACTGCAATGCTGTCCGAAACGTTGGCTAAAGAAGGAGTTAGCGCAACACGGCATAATACCCCAAAAACAAATAACAAACATACTTTTGGCCGTGAAAATCTTAAATCATATTTAATAATAGTTTAACTTTAAATACACGAAAAACCAAATACGTCACTTTTAGCATTTCTTATAAAAGTCAGTCATCTACCTCTCATAACTTGTGTAGCTGCAACCCCGTAGAAAATAAAGATTACATCAAATACCTGGGGGTAAATATATATAAATTTTTAAGATGTATCTAATGATCATGTCGAAATGTTGGTAAATAATATTAGGAGACTTATCTATATTTTTAATGATCTCAGACATGTACTAGACATGGAAAAATTAAAAAAGTTTATTTTGCTGTAATTCAGTGTCTACTTTTGTATAATATAGTGTGCTGGGGTTTCTGCCTGAAGAATATTATAGAACCACTTAATATTTTTCAAAAACTGATTCTCAAAGATACAAGAAAAATACAGATATTCTACGCAGGTAATTTATAAGAAATGTAATGTCATGAAACAACTATTTATCACATAAACCTTTGCAGATTTTTTAACAATGTTAGTTTTGCGAAAAGAACGCAGCAAATTCGTACTACAAGAATTGGCTCTGGTCTGAACATTATGGCAACTCACACTAAATCTTCATTTGGGCAAAGACATTATTTATTTATTTGTATCAGACTTAACTTCTATTTAATAGTCTTCCAGAACACATTAAGTCATCAAATTCCTTGCGTAATTTTAAAAATTTAGCTGAGGATTGCCAACATTTTTTAAATTTTTATCCTTTTAAATTAATGGCATAATATGTTGTATGTGTATATTTTTTTATCAATTTCCTTTTATGGTGAAATTCTTTTTTTTTCTTCTCTCCTTTTTAAAATAATAGTTTATTATGATTTTTTGCAATCAAATATCAATTTATATCATGGTCACCCTACAAGTTTACTACATTAAACTGTAATCAAATGGATGGATTTAGCATAATAGGTACCATGTTGTACCCAATTCGTAGAAATATTAATGTAACAATATTGTTCTCTTAACATATAATATTTGTGTTAATTTTATTATTTTGTTAAATTATTGACCTGAACACAGGCTTTTCCTAGTGAAGTTAAAAAATCTAACGTAAAAGAAGATACAATGTAAAGAAACAATAAAAACAATAAACCTATCCTAACCCAATCTCCTCTGCCCCATATTCTTCCCCTCCCCTCCAGCATCACATCACTTCTAAATAATTTAGGATGACAAGTCACATAGTCCAACTGGCTCCGGGTAGTTGGGACAATTGTTTAGTTTTAACGGAGCCTGCTATAAAGCTAGCAGCATTGGTCCCGGGTGCACCGGTGAATGTACGTGAAACTCAAAGTACACGAGCGGAACACCCGTTCACAGTTGATAGTCGTTTCTTCGAGTAAAACCATAGATGTATTATACTTTAGTCTATGAGTAAAACGGCTCGTATGTGGAACTTACTTACTTAAAACCCTCATTAATAAATCTCTTCCTACAGCCCCTACCTTAACCCGTCTCCATCCGATAAGCATTTTTGCTATCCAATCGATGTTACTCTGTACACACAGGAGCACCCTTGTGGGGTTACACATTAAAAAAAAATTGTCTCATAAAATAAAATTCTCTGGAGCCAAAATGTCTCGCATTTTGCTGACAAAGTAGGAGGTACATTACGACCATAAATATTATTTTTAATCAAGTCTAATGGGTGATCATAAAAGTCTATTATATTTATTAGTTTTATTACAATCTAGAGCTAAGATCCAAATAACATCGGATTAAACCGCCGTTAAATTACAAAGAGGCAATAAAATTAAGTGATTGGAAAAAATGCCATAAAGGCAATCAAAGACTTGGTAAATTTCCGTTACTAAAAGATGACACCAATAATGACTGCGGTCAATTAAACTGATGTCTGAATAATTAAAGACATGACAGAAATGACATTACAATACATTTAGATACGCCTCACAAAATTAAACCAAAATGTGGCAACTAACAATAAAGTTAGTTTCATGTATGATAAAGATAGACAGTCAAAGCATATATGTGTACGAATGAAATAGATACAATACCAGGCGTGTAATGTCACTGCATGACAAAGCCGAAAACAAAGTTAATTCATTTGATATTGCTGTTAGTTAGAAAGATTCACTGGATGCCAATTAGTAGTAGGTATTAGCCGATTGTTGGATGGGGCTAAATTTGTCAAGAATTGCTATTATTTTTGGTAATGTATCAATTTTATTGGATACAATGTCGTAAAATGAGTTAGAATAAAAGATTGACTGATTGTCGTAATAGCCATTTATTGGTTAGTGATAGATTTGTCAGGAGTTATTATTGTTTTGATCAAGTATGTATAAATTCTATTGAGGGTTTTCGTAACATTTTACAATGCGTTTGTGATTGTTATTAGTCTACCTTAGGGTTTTTCAATTTTATTCTCTGACTTACCTAAACCTACGTAATAAACTCACATATCATATATTATCTTGGTATCTAATATTTTGTTATTAATTGACTTGTTTTTATTGGCTATTAATGGCAGTCGGAATTGTTGTTTATAATATGATCTATCCAGAGATGTGCTTTATTTCAAATAAATCCATTTCAAATGGAAATGCAAAATGCAAAATGGGTATTTTCCATTTTGCATTTTAAATGCTTTTCAAAAAACCATTTTGCATTTTGCATTTCAAATGCTTTTCTCAATGCATTTTCCATTTTAAATGCTTTTTCGCAACATTCTTCCTACTATCTCCACTCATCTTTTTTTCATAAGCCCCAAATATCAGTCGGTCCTCAACCTCGCTATGAGAGATAATTTACATTGGTCAAGTTGCTCCCTGGTAGGAGCCCTGGCAATTGAGTGATACCATTACAAAAAATACTGATTCATATACTGAACATGGGGCCATGACGCTGTAATATTAAATGTTAGATAGCAGTTTCTATGTTTTTACGTTGACAACATTAGTCCCGCGCAAATTTTTTGTGGTTTCATAATCCGTAGTCGTGGTGTTTTTGGATTTACCATCATGTAATATGTTTGTTCTGCATTGATGTCCATTATTAAATGACAAAATTGTTTAAAAATTCTATAATTATTTTGATTGTTTGACCTGAGAAACCATTTTGCATTTTCAATGCATTTTGAAAATAGGTATTTTGCATTTTGCACTTGAAATGCTTTTCTAAAAACCATTTTGCATTTTCAAATGGAAAAGTTTTGACCCATTTCCATTTTTCATTTCAAATGGTTTTGGGTACCCATTTTGCACATCTCTGCTTGTCACTTGCTCATTCGACACTGCACCCGTATATTGTCAATATGCAATATCTCCAAAAAGCTAGATCTATCACTAATTGCATGTTTTTTTAATAAAATTGTATTGTACCGTGTACGACCGGATGAGATCCGGTGAGAAATAAAAACCGATGGAAGCGTAATGAACCAGTTTAAAAAAGTAACGATTAGATGAGTTGGGTGCGTAGAGCAGGTGGGGGAAGTTGTGACAGGAGAGTTATTGACGCGGTATTGAATACCAGTCACCAACAGGGGACAACACATGACGAACGATCAAACAAATACTTGAGCAGTGGCTCTTCGGCGTAGCTGAAGAGAGTAGGTATATTATATTATCTTAGAAAGTGGGTAAAGTAAAGAGTGTATGACACCAACACAAAGTTTGCCAAATTCTTTTCTTTCTGCCTATTCCTGATACCGTGCTAAATTTTAATAGTAAATTCATAGTGTATTCACCCCTCCAAATCGATTAGTGCATCTGACATTTAATGTAAGACCACAAATAGTCCATATGCATTCACTTGGCCTTATCTATTTGGCAGCTTTCCAAAATTCTTTGAGTACCAAGATGCTTTGTGTCCAAAGGAACTATTAACCAAATCGCACACTTAATTATTTCAATAAATTTCCTGATGTATTAAGTTATTTTTGATAGCAAACAATAGGTCGTTGAAGAAGTAATTCTAAAAAATTATTATAAAATTTCGAAGAATAAAAAAAACGCGGTATACAATTGGATTTAGTTGTTAATAAATTTTGTGGTTCGATTGAAATATGCCACGAGACTACATTGTGGTGCCCGGTTAATTTTAATCTGAAAATATTATAAAATTTGTTCGAAGGTAAAAGAGGCTCTTTCTAAAATAAAAAATTCTATTATTTAGATTTAAAAGCGTTTTCTAAAAACTTGAAAACGCTTCATTCTATACAAGTAGGTTAAGAAAGTTTTTGATTCGTAAGATTAACTTTTTTATAATCCGATAATTCTAGTAATTATTAACTACTTCTATAATCAAGAAGTATCACCGATTTCTTTACAAACATGACGTCTCCGTTGAAAATTACTGCTGTATTATTAAAATAATTTATGTTTGTAAGAGGTACACGCGCTATTTCATAACAAATTATGTGTCGAACAAAAAATAGTGTCGTAAATAATTTCGCAGGTGCTGTGTAGCAGCTCTTTATTAATTAAATCAAATCCCTGATGTTGATTTATTCTTCATATTATTCGTTAAAAATCAGATATTTTGTGAAGAAATTGACATTTCTAGTGACTGCATCGAGTATAAAGGCACTGCGATATTATTGCGTTATAATGATTTGGGAAATAAAAAATATTTGATTAATTTTCGAAAATTAAAAAAAAATGTTCCGTTTCATTTCACTACTTTTTATATCTTATTTACGTTTCAAAATGAAAACACTTTTTAGGTTGTATAAAAATTTATGTCGGAATTTCAAAGATGTATATGTATAGTGCGAACATAAACAGATAAAATTTTAGGGAATCAAATTCACATATTTTTGTTTGCCAAATAATATTAAGAATTTGCAAAACAAACTCGAATATCTCGACATAACGCATCATTTTGGATAAAAATAATAAAGGAAACACATTTTATGCATATTCTAAAAATCGAGCCACACGGATTATGAAAAAGAGGGACCAAAACCAAAGTGTGTAACAGAGTAAAGCTAAAAAGATAATTTGAAAAGATCATATTTTTAGAAAACTTTTAACATGTAATGGAACATGATTAAACAAAACACTTTATCTTCGTGTACCTACATCACCTACATCAAGAGGACATTATTGTAGATGAATGTCCACTCTACCATTGCATCCCACTGTGACCTCCGAAAACCCTCCTCCACCATACGATAAAGAAGATAATTGAAAGTAGTGTTTCATTTAGCAAGATCTCTTTAGGTTTGGTTAAAATCTTTAAAAACTTGAATACATTAATCGTTGGATGAAGATTGTACTCTGCTGTCTCAAAACAATCAAATTGCTGACACAACCATCATCTAGTAGTTTTTGAAGATCAGTGGCATCTCATCATCCGAGATGAAGTTCCTGTCTGGTCGTAGACTGGCGTAGGGATTCTTGGCCGGTTCAATCTTCACCTGGATCTCGGGGAAGACGGACTTGACCCTAGCCAAATTCCTGGGCATCTCGTACTCATCTCGGTGTAGGCTGTGACGCAGAGGGGTGCTTTGAGGCGGAGAGAGGAGGAGATGGTGTCGGGCCAGGTGTCCAAACCAGCATAGCCAGTGGCGCGGTGGAAGCCAGGGTTGAAGGCACAAACTTCTTCTTCTTTTATATTTGGTTAATTCTAACAAATTACAATAAATTATCGTGATTTATTTGTGGGGTATTATGCAGGGTTGCGCTTCCTCTTTCTTTAACCAACATTTCGGACAGTGTTAAGGGGTCCATCATCAGGGCAAATATGATGATATGAACATATTAGTGAATTACTGTTTTATGGAGAACATGAAAAAAATAGATAATACCCCAAAAATAAATCACGATTTATTTTTTTTAGCGAAAATCACGAACCATTACCGAATTGCAATGAAAACCTAACCCAATAATTTATATCAAAACTTAACCTTAACTTACCATTTCTAATCCAAATCTAACTTAATTATAAAATAGTTTTATAGCTAATAATCTAAAAAATCAAAACAAGACGTCTTTTGTAGCAGAGCAATACATTTATAGGCACTGTAGTTAGAGGTCTCGAATTTAAATCCACCATGGAAGAAACCATTCAAAGAACTTCCCAAAAGTTCTTGTTTTCGTCTCTGAACCGTCTCTACTTCCTTCAGCCTCACGATAATCGCAAAATTGAGTAAACCTGCTCACTGGATCGAGACAATTAACATTTTTAAGCGAAAATAAGATACGTTTTTTGAAAGAAAAAAAAATTTATCTATTATTTGTTGGGGAGCAAGATACTTACTCAGGTCCGGTTAGGAGAACTTTGATGACTCCACAAAATCATGGTACAGCATCCCATCGTGGAATTCAAACTTCACAGCTCTGTTGGAAGTGCGGCAGGATGGACACATCCTGGAAAATTTCAATAAAAATGTGTTACAATAAAAAACATGATTATTATTAGAGTTACGGACATTTCAAATATTACTTATCTACATCAAAAGTTATGGCATCCAGTATGGAGTTAATGTAAAAAAACTACACAATTATTTGCAAATGCTGAGACACCGTAGAAGATTGTGGTTTGGTATCTAAGAAGATATGTGGTATTTTCTCACCTCACTCTGCCGAGTAGATCCACAGGTAGTTTGGAGGATTTAAGTTCAGGGCCCACGAAGACGATCCTCAACTCCTTGATACCAGTAGTGAGATGGAGGAAGAAGCACTCCCATTTGCTGAGGGTATCGACCTCAAACTGAAGCTCGGCTCCTTTGATGTGGAGGCAAAGAGTGCCCTTCTAGAAATTTAAAGCAAAATTGTTTAACTGGTATTTAAGGTGCTAGCAGGATCGCAGTGAGCAAATTAAGCGCAGTTGTATATATGTGCTCATTAAAATAATAATATATACGAGGGTATTATTTTCTTGGGTGCACTTTTGAGGGAACAGTTTTTTTAAATATGTGATAAACCAAGTATAATCAGAGGGATTAGAAAGGAATACAACTTTGAAGAAGAGATGCTCAGATGGAGAGCAGATGGACAGAAAAATTAGTGTCAGAAGAAAAAATGATACACAATTGGACAAAATTAGTCTAAGACGTCGCAGGAGACATAGAATGTTCAAGGGGATCAAATAGTTGAATCAGGTCATGTCAAGAACTGGATTGGTAACAGAAGAGCCTGAACGGGGCCATAGAATAAAGAATATAAAATTAGAAATGTCTTCCACACAAATTAGGATGGAAACAAATGTGTCATTTAGTTTTCCCATCATTTTGTCCCACTAACACTCGCCGACGTCGTAGATTCGAAAAACGGTTTTTGGAAATATAGGCCCTGGTTATCTAGATAAAGACTTTATCGATAATGTCGGTAATTGTCATCGTTCCCGAGCATGCCAGTTAAAAGCGACTAAGTGTTTTTAATTTATTCGACGTGAATGTCTGTAGGTAAGCAATCTGCAGTCGTATTCGGGAATGATGTCAAGTTACCGAGATAATAGATAAAACCTTAATCGATCGACCGTGCTAGATACTCTGATCGGGCTAAAATTTGGATCACGAAACACGCCCACAAGGCACTTCTTGTGGTATTCTTTATTCTGTGAATTAGACGTTTTTTTATTACGATTGTGTGTTTGTACGTCCCGCAAAGTCTTTGCAGACGTTGGGTGGCAATTAGTTTTATCTGTCTACCCCAGTGGGGAAATAGATAGATGGTCAACTCCTTACGTTTTCTACGAGCTTTTTCTGAACTATTTTTCTACATGCCGATAATGACAGAATAGTGAATGAGGGAGTGAGAGGTTACAATCCAGCTTTATTTTTTATTTCACCTTATCTTTAGATAATCTTTTATCTGCATTATTATGAATGTAGGTACATGGTATCACAAGCTTTGCAATTATGTCTGCATGTACGGTGTATTCACTCCACCAAACCAAGATGTCCATTTGACAAAATACAAGATCTCAAATACTCTAAATGCATTCACTTGGCCTTATCTATTGGCAGTTTCCCAAAATTCTATACATAATTTGCTTTGTCTCTAAAGAAACGGTGAACTGAATCGCGCACATAATTAATTCAACTAATTAAGTTGTCTGGAGTTATTTTTTAGAGTAAAACAATTGGCCGTTCAAACAGTTCTGAAAATTATTATAAAACTTCAAAGAATTGAAATGTCGATTCAGTAGTTTAAAAGAAATATTGGGCGTGAATCATTATTTCTGATTATGGATATGTGTTACTGAAAACTGTAGATATTACTGGTTTTCCCTTATCAATTATGTATTGTATACTTCTTTATGTTATTTTGTGTGTGAAAGTTTCCTGCGCCATTTCTAAGTAAACAACGGTTTGTCGTTCTTCTCTACGAAACTCATCGAAAGCACCAAGGGAAGTTGGTTTCTACCGTGCTTTAGAATATGCATACATATTTATAATATTTTATGAATTAAGTATAAATCGTCTTAAGGCGTAATAGTCTGTATCGCCTGCGACCGAAAGTGTACAATGCCTTGGCTAAAAAATGATGAGAAATGTGACGAACGGTTTCGAAAGTTTATTTTTTTGTTCAGTACCAAACAACATCTAGGATTTCGTTTTGAATTCAGGATTTTTGACGGAAAATAAAGTTTGGGAGAATGAGTGGAAAAATAGTGAACTTGAAGAATATTACGAGATATTTTAGAATGTAGAATTTTTTGCTTTTTACAATTGATTTTTATTATTAACAACTTAAAATGAGTCAATTTTTTTTCCTTCAAAATCCAAAATAACCGTTTATTGCAAGCCGGGACAATACAATTTAATAAGTGCTGATATTCGGTTCAAAGGAAGTTCTCTTGGCCCACATCAAAGCCAAGTTGGGAATCTTGGAAAATTCGCGGCTTCCGATGTGCAATGTTTTGCTTCAATAATTAATACTGACGAGAAAAGGAACGCACAATTTTATTTATATACCTCAATAAACAACTTTACGAAATATAAAAATACAAATTTCAAATATCAAATAAGTAATAATCTCGGTCTATTATTAGTATTACGTAAACTGTGTTATTTGTGTAAGGAGTATTGTGTCATTTACGGAACTCCTAAATATGGGGTCCGCTCATATGTACCCCCATTTGAATCTCGTGGACCCAAATTTTTTTCTCGCTGACGTAGACCCCCAGCAAGCCGATATCAACCCTTGGGGGTCTATATAGACCACTTTGGGAACCTCTGAATTAAACGAAGACAGTTCAGACATTCACAAGAATGAAACAGCTGTGATTCATGATAACAAATACACCTCCGTAAACTTAAATCATACAAAAAATATGTTTGTTGTTAAAAACTGCAAACCATACTGTTTTATACTGCAAGTCAATACCACATTCATCACAATTTATCTCAACTGCCGACAAGTGAGGATGCTTTGCAGATTAACTAATAAAATGTCCTTTGTGAAGTAGGTAGTATAGTAATTAGATACCAAAAACAATCTACACTTCGAAACAAAGCGTCCGCTATCGATGATGTAAATGCAACCTTCATGTACTTATTTATTGACGAAGTTTCAATGATTTTCACAAAAATGTTTGCTATTTTAATTGGACGTACATTGATTATACTATCTATAGGCAGTGTCTGCCAAACTGTGTGCCGCGGCACACTAGTGTGCCGTAAGAAGTCTATAAGTGGTCAACGCGACACAGGGATATACTGACACAGCTTAGTGAGTGTGAGTGAGTGAGCACGCACTCTCAGATGTAGAAGCTTCCTATTCGATGTGCAGAGGACATTAGAACTCATGTCTGTATCAACTTCTGCAACTCATAAACTTACGAATACCTACAATAACAACACGAAAAAATACACTATTCCACTGCAACACACATAACTCCCCAATACAACGGTTTCACACTATTGGAAACCAATACTTAGGTGATGTCGATATATTTAATATTAACTTTGCGAATTTTGTGGATTACGTAAAAGACTTATTTCAACACTATTCCTAAATTGATCTTTTTGTAAACCAGTCAAATCGCTGTATTTTTTAATTTATGTTCTTGTTATTTTTTTTTTCTTGCATATATTATTTTTTAAAGTAATTTTATTTTTACTATTTCTTTCTCATGTTTTAAAACTGTCTGTCATTAAAATTTTACCACCTACATGTAAAAGCCCTCTGGGCGTTAAATAAATAAAATAAATAATTCATTTTCTAAGTAACTTCCATCACTTTATCAACAAATGTACCAGTGGGTTATCAATCCATTCGCAAGATTCGACGGTAGGTACACACCTGACAATAACAGAGGAGGAAAATTTAATACATCTGATAAACGACCCTATGCACAAAGCCTCACTTTCTGAGCTAGAGTTGTCAGCATTTTTGATATCACTTTGGAGTCAATTTCGTCGATCGGCCAGAACAGCAATCAAATCTCTGTTGCCGTTTAGATGGTCGTATCTTTGCGAATTTGGTTTTTAAAAACTCGTGAAAATGAAATCCAAAAAACGAAAGCAGTTATAAATGCTAGATGAAGAGTTACGTATTTATGTATTTCATTTAAAGCCGCGTTTTGGTAGATTTTTTTTTACAAATCAATTGCATCCTTCTCACCAATAAAATTATTACAATCTATTTACACATATCTTAATAAAAAATAAATTATTATTTGGTGAGCCGCGGAAAAAATCTCATTTACCAGAGTGCCGTGAAGTAAAAAAGTTTGGCAATCACTGATCAAGAGCTAAATTTTAATAATAGTAATATTATAATGATATTATAATGATCAGTGATTGCCAAAAATAAAAATAATAATTAAATATTACCATTCATTATTTCGGCTACTGGCATTATACCTAGCTCTCTCATTAAAAATTCAGGCGTATTAGATCTATCAAAAAAATTATATATAAAGATGCAAAAGTATAGTCTATATAGTATGTTGAGGGATCAGTAGGATTTATAGGCTCTGTTAGAAGTTCTACCGAGCCGAACCCTCTGATATGAAAATATCTGGAGTCGGTGAATTATTTTCCCATTTGATCTCTGGTGAGTTGACATGTTGTTCTTGTATTTTTTTTTGTATTTATTTTGCTTATATAATGCACTTGCATAATGTTGATTGACTCGTTGATCATTTGTGGAAAAGTGTGTGAAAGGGTTTAGTTTTTCCTATGGGGAAGATTTAACCCGGACATAAAATCGGAAAATTTTGATGATTTGTATAGCGCCGTTTTTGTGCAAAATCACCTCAAGGGCGCTGTACGAATATATAATACATTTCAACAATGATCTATGTTATATATGTTACAAACTATAAATGGAGATAGTATACAGTACAATACATAAAGTATAATAAATTTGTCTAATAACATGTGTTTATTAATAACATGTTGTATTTTTTCGTTATCAGTATTCTAAGTTTATTGTTTAGACGAAAAAACGTAAGATGAGTCATTTTCAATTATTTTTGTGTTTGATTTATTAAATTAATAAATTATTCGTTTATTTCCAATTATAAAATTTGAAGGCGTATTTTATCAACTTTCAAAAACAGTTTTCAATTAATTTTCAGACACGTTCAGAAAACGTTGGATACAGGATTATTCTATGATAAATTCTTATGATAAAACACGTTGGATACAAGATTATTGGGGGCAAGGGCTCTCTTTGATTGAACTGAGCAGCAGACTGGGTTGTTTACGAATGAAATAATAAGTAATAGTAGTTTTAATAAACAGTAGTAATAATATCAGGAATACCAACATGAGAAAATGTCATCAACAGAAATCATTCCACCTGTCATCCCATACAACGAAAGTGAATTTTCGATTTACGTAATTAAAAATTAAAATTAAAAATATCCCAAATGCAGTCAGATTCCTTTTATAGTAATTAAGGTAAATCAGAAGGTTTTATTTAATTATATTTCGTATAATCCGTGTCCAGCGATTCCGAATATTTACCATACATAGAGGCACGAAATACAATCTTTGAGGTAGTTACTTATAACACTATGAAATTTTAAACTAACCGAAACAAAAAATATATATATTATGGTGCTTAACCAGACTTCAATCTACAATATTGTAGTTACACACAATTTATTCTCGGTGGATTTTCCTAGTGCTTACACCTAACCTAAATTAAATATAAATGATATGGAAAAAACAAACTTGGAGTTTTAAAAATAAAGTAAATAAAACTGAATATAATAACCTCAATAGAGAAGGCCTCATAAAATATAATAATATTATTAAAATAGTAGGCAAATAGGTGAGTACGTTAAGGTTGAGTAAGAAATAAGTCTTTGACGTAGAGATAATTAAAATTAAATATAAATATAGGTGTGTTGAGAAGAATGGCTTCGCGGCCTTTTTCATACAAAACTTAAATTACAATTTGACGCCAAAATACTTAACTAAACTATTTTTTATTATCAAAAGGTACGGATATGAGCTAGTTTATTTATTTGTATTTTAAATTAAAACATTTAGGCCAATAAAGAATTCAAATTTTCATGACTATAAAGGTAACTTTGACATTTTTTTGTGACTTTAATAATACAATTATTAAATAAATAATCTTGTCGAAGTTACTATGGTAATATAATGAAATATGAAATAAAATTTGAAACATAATAAAAATATTGTTTTTGGATAAAAATATCGAAATTATATTTGACCAATTGTATGTTAAATTTAAGCCCATCAAAATGATTATTAATTTATATTTATTTTTATATTACATTTAAAAGCCCAATGCAGGGCGTATATAATAAATATATTAAATTTAATTTAATTAAATTTCCCTTCGAATTCGATCCTTGATTTCTTCCAAGGTGTTAGTTCAATGTTTAAAAACATTTTCCTTCAGGTGAAACCACAGGAAGAAGTCGCAAATGCTCAAATCATGTGAGCGCGCGAGATTGAAGTGCATCCGGTGGACTCGCTGGGTGGCGACGAAAGAAACGTGCTGACGGCGAAGCCCCGGTGTTGTCCGGTCCAAACTATGGTAACGACTGAAAACGGCACGACCCTCCTGACACAATGAGACCCACTACACCGGACTTCAAAACAGCACTGTCTGTTTTGCTGCACCCTGTATTTTAACCGAGGATAGAATTGCAGGCCACTGTAACAAAACTCGTATTTTATTACACAGAGTGTAAGGTATTTTTTTTTAATAATTAACTCTGAATAATTTCCACAGTTGCGTCTAAAATCAATAAAAATAGACTTATTTTATAATTTGGAACAGAAAGGTAAAATAACAATAGTTGTTTTCTACACCTTTTGTTATTTTATCAGTTGGTTGGGTATTTCAGCATAAAATTCAAATTTATGTTTTTACTTTGTTTTTATTTTTTACATCGTGTAATATTCTAAATTGAGCCACTATCAATAACAACCCTTAAGTAGATGGCGATAAGGTTTCAATTCCCGCTTAACACCATCCTCCTGTTTTGATTTATGAAAGAAAACAACATGGCCAAAAAGTGCCTTTTATTTTATTTTGTGGATGTTCAGGCATAAATATTTATTTTTTTTCCGATCATTTTATAAATAACTTAATTTGCCACACTATACAATAAAATTATAATCAAAAATGGGTTCGTAAGTAGAAGATTTTGAACATTAAAGCAGTTTTCATAGGCCTTATATATAATTTTTTTCTAGGCTTATAAAAAGACTCGATTATTTCAAATGTCAAGATGTATACTACTCGCAGTATTTAATTAAAGCATCTGAAACATTTCTAGGCGACCAAATTTTCGAACCAAAAACACATCATTTTGCATTACTACGTATGGCATCGCCTTAAAAAGACCGCACAGCCGTTACTACAGTCTATCCTCTCTCTCTCTTCTTTTTCTCGTCTTCTCATTCCCCATAAATGCCAAATTTCCACTGGTTCCGGGCAGATGGAAGTCTTAAAATATTTATAAAAACACACTATTTCGTCTGGCTAGACTAGTAATCAACGTATCAGTAAACGCCGATACGCCCGTATTTAAAATGTCATATATCATTATGTGATAAAATAAACATTAAAATAATTCACGTAACAATAAGTTAACATCATTACGTGTCACCACAGTGATAGGAAAAATGACAGTCCGGGAAACGCCGAGGACTTCAGCTATTATTCATACTCGTATATAAACATTCACAGAATTTGAACAATTCATCAAATTTCAAAGTTGATTATCAAGTTCTGTAAAGGTTCTGTCGTTAATTCAGTTTTGTGAGACCACTGGCTAATAATCATGTAGTCTGGCGGGCAGGCTGCATGGATTTATGCAAATCTACAGTTTTATTATGAGATTGATTAAATTTCGCACACTTCAGTAAAAGAGAAAGTTCAATACATTGTCAAAATTAGATTTCGAAAAAACATAAAACTATGGTGTTTGAAATTGCCTCTTTAAAATGCAAAAAAAAATATTGCGAAAAACCGAATATTTCGTAATTTTCTAAAGAGTAAGTAAGAGTCCCAACCGTCTGTAGCAAGTTTTACTGTTGTATCCCCAATCGGGGTACGTTGTGAGGCTAAAGGCATTTCAAGCCACTTCCCAATGGATAAAAAGAGTAATTTCACTTCCAGCCATAATAAGCACGCGTGACTTCAGATTGACTCAAATGATCATGATACCTGCACTACCTTTGTGTTTGAAATAGAGCACAAAGCATTATCAGTATTTAAGTGCGCTGTCATAAATCACTGCATTTAGGTAACCTTGAAATGCATTGATAAGTTTTTTGCTGGAACTAAGTATTTGTGAACATCAATTTCGTCAGGCTAACAAACTTGTTGAAGGTGGGCGGCAGATAACACTAATTAACATATATATTTTAGATAAACACAGTTTTAAGAGATGTTTCTGACACACTTTGACCAGAGTGATTCCTGACGTTATTTGGAGTAAAAAATGTTTTACAACATTTTAGTAAAATCGATATTTTTTTACTAAAATAGGTACATCGGTTTTAAAGCTTTTTGGTTTGGCTGAGGATTGAAGCTTCCTTACCAGGGACAAGAATACCGCGCTATCGCCCTTAGAATATGCCGATAGTGTAGGACCGACATATATTTCGTATATTAACGACTCTAATTTCATCTGTGCCCGCGTGTGTTTACATGATTGACACCGAAAATCAAAATCTATCTGCTTAGTTTCAGCTCCATCCGATGTCGGGAAGTGGGTTAATTAAGATATGCATTCATTCATTATCGAAACCAAACCTGAAATTCGAAGGATGTATTTTAAAATCAGTAAGTACTGAACAGTTAGGATTGGGGTAGGGGATAAGGTAGTGACGAACTATTAAAATTATTTGTTTTGAAAAAAAAAAATGTCACCGGATACCAAAATTCATAAGTTTATTTTAATCCAAATAATTTCAGGAATCATTAATTCAAGTAAGTCAAATATCTTAACGACCTGTATAGATTTGTAGCTTGTTCTATCTGTCCTGTTCTTCTGCGATTTTCTAGAAAAACAAAAAATATATATACCAGCGATGGTAGTATTTTTTTCAGGTTAGGTTGTAAAATCTTTCACGAACTCTACTGACCGACAAGGATTTAAAAAAAATAATCAATTAACTAAACCACAAATTTGTGAAATATTTTTGTTTATCTTAAGCAGCAAAAAACTCTCAAATGTTGATATATGGCGTTATAACACGTACCTATATTAAAATAATGTATTTATGTCAACGCAATAATAATTTTCAAATAAATAGTACTGTCATATCATCATGAGATTTGGAGCTTTAACATTTCTATTTAGCTGTCACAAATGAGACAAGGTGCGTTATTGTTTGTCAGATATTTATCAATAAATTGTTATAAGTCGATTCCGTAAAAAACTAATAATGAAACTCTTTAGCGTAAATTTGCAAATTGATTTGGGTGCCAGTTATTTCAATAAAAATATTAAATTATTATTTAAATAAAAAAATTATTTTAAGAGCATTGGAAAATCGCAAAAGTCGTAGACAAATATGATCGACTACTATTATTGCTATTTTTCGATTTTATGTCAGGTTTAAATCTTCCCCATAGGAAAAACTAAACCCTTCCACACACTTTTACACAATTGATCATCTAGTCAATCTACATTATGCAAGTGCATTATATAAGCAAAATAAATACAAAACGATACAATAACAACACGTCAAATCACCAGAGATCAAATGGGAAAATAATTCACCGACTCCAGATATTTTCATATCAGAGGGTTCGGTTCGGTAGAACTTCTAACAAGGCCTATAAATCCTACTGATCCCTCAACATAAATATTAAAAAAATCTTTCGTTATCCTGCATGTATTTTAAATGACTGATTTTTGCATTTTGATATATAAATTTTTTGATAGATCTAATACGCCTAAATTTTTAATGAGAGAGCTAGGTATAATGCCAGTAGCCGAAATAACGAATGGTAATATTTATTTATTATTACTATTTTTGGCAATCACTGATCAAGAGCTAAATTATAATATTACTATTAAATGCTAAGAACTTTTTTCCATAGGAAAGCTCATAGCTCAGAAATACACAAAATAATTTGCAAAGCAGATAGAAATATTACACCTTTAAATTTATACGATGAGAATGCCAAAATTTTTATAAATCCCAACCAGGAATTATTAGATTCCTGGTCAAATAAAATTTCACACGCAAAACACTTCAATTATCTCAACCAAACGTATGTTGACAAAATTTCGTCAAACAAATGGTTGAGTATTGGAGAGTTGAGCGCAGAAATAGAAGGATTTATGCTTGCCATTCAGGATAGAGTCATTAATACTAAAAATTATAGAAAGCATATAATCAAAGATACAAATCAAATTGATGATTTGTGTAGAAAATGTTTGGCTTTTCCGGAAACTATAGAACATATTATATCGGGATGTTCTATATTAGCACCGTCCGAGTATACATTTAGGCACAATCAAGTTTTAAAAATAATTCACCAAAATTTGGTAATTAAACATAACTTGATTGACTGCCGTAATGTAGTACCATATTATGAATACGAACCAAATTCATTTTTAGAAAACGAATTTTATAAAATATATTATGATAAAACTATACTAACAGACCGAGCGATTAGTCATAATAGACCCGATATAGTTTTACATGACAAAATTAAAAAAATAACTTATATCATTGATGTCGCTATTCCAAATTCCTGTAATATTCAAAAATCTGTTCGTGAAAAAATAAGAAAATACACAGATTTAGGAAATGAAATAAAAAGAATTTGGCATTCTCAGACTATAAAAATATTACCATTCGTTATTTCGGCTACTGGCATTATACCTAGCTCTCTAATTAAAAATTTAGGCGTATTAGATCTATCAAAAAAATTATATATAAAGATGCAAAAGTCGGTCATTTTGAATACATGTAGGATAACAAAAGATTTTTTAAATATTTATGTTGAGGGATCAGTAGGATTTATAGGCCCTGTTAGAAGTTCTACCGAGCCGAACCCTCTGATATGAAAATATCTGGAGACGGTGAATTATTTTCCCATTTGATCTCTGGTGATTTGACGTGTTGTTCTTGTATTGTTTTGTATTTATTTTGCTTATATAATGCACTTACATAATGTTGATTGACTAGATGATCATTTGTGGAAAAGTGAGTGGAAGGGTTAAGTTTTTCCTTTGGGGAAGACTTAACCCGGACAACTAAATCGGAAGTAAATAAATGAATCGGAATACAAAAAAAAAAAAAAAAATTAATTTAGCTCTTGATCAGTGATTGCCAAACTATTTTACTTCACGGCACTCTGGTAAATGAGATTTTTTCCCCGGCTCACCAAATTTAGATATGTGTAAATAGGGTGTAATAATTTTATTGGTGAGATGGATGCAATTGATTTGTAGAAAAAAAATCTGCCAAAACGCGGCTCTAAATGAAATACATAAATGCGTAACTCTTCATCTAGCATTTATAACTGCTTTCGTTTTTTGGATTTCATTTCCACGAGTTTTGAATAACCAAATTCGCAAAGATACGACGATCTAAACGGCAACAGAGATTTGATTGCTGTTATAGCCAATCGACGAAATTTACTCCAAAGCGATATCTAAGATGGTGACAACTCTAGCTCAGAAAGTGAAGCTTTGTGCATAGGGTCGTTTATCAGATCTATTAAATTTTCCTCCTCTGTTATTGTCAGGTGTGTACCTACCGTCGAATCTTGCGAATGGATTGATAACCCACTGGTACATTTGTTGATAATGTGATGGAAGTTACTTAGAAAATTTATTATTTATTTTGTTTATTTATTTAACGCTCAGAGGGCTTTTACAAGTAGGTGGTACACTTTTAATGACAGACAGTTTTAAAACATGAGAAAGAAATAATAAAAATAAAATTACATTAAAAATAACATACGCAAGAAACAAAATTAAAAATAACAAGAACATAAATTGAAAAATACAGCGATTTTACTGGTTTACAAAAATATAACTTCCATTTAGGAATAGTGTTGAAATAAGTCTTTTACGTAATCCACAAAATTCGCAAAGTTAATATTAAATATATCGACATCACCTAAGTATTGGTTTCCCATAGTGTGAAACCGTTGTATTGGGGAGTTCGCAATTTAATTGCGCTTATGTGTGTTTGCAGTGGAATAGTGTATTTTTTCGTGTTGTTATTGTAGGTATTCGTAAGTTTATGAGTTGCAGAAGTTGATACAGACATGAGTTCTAATGTCCTCTGGACATCGAATGGGAAGCTTTTACATCTGAGAAGTGCGTGCTCACTCACTCACACTCACTAAACTGTGTCACTGTATCCCTGTGTCGCGTTGACCACTTATAGACTTCTTACGGCACACAGTTTGGCAGACACTGCCTATAGATAGTATAATCATTGTACGTCCCATTAAAATAGCAAACATTTTTGTGAAAATCATTGAAACTTCGTCAATAAATAAGTACATGAAGGTTGCATTTACATCATCGATAGCGGACGCTTTGTTTCGAAGTGTAGATTGTTTTTGGTATCTAATTACTATACTACCTACTTCACAAAGGACATTTTATTAGTTAATCTGCAAAGCATCCTCACTTGTCGACAGTTGAGATAAATTGTGATGAATGTGGTATTGACTTGCAGTTTAAAACAATATGATACGTAGTGTTTAACAAAAAAAAAATTTTTGTACGATTTAAGTTGACGGAGGTGTATTTGTTATCATGCCTGAAAGCTGTTTCATTCTTGTGAATGTCGTCATGGCGAAATAGCTGTCTTCGTTTAATTCATAAGACTTCTGGCGTCCAGCTTCAGACATAGGCCTCCCTAAATAAACAGCTGTTGTTACAGTAATAATAAATTTAGGCACATATTTAAAATGTTGTAATACCTACCTACGCTTTTAATAATTAAACCATTTAAAATACTATACCAAAGTCGGACAAACTAAACAACAAACAAATTCCTACAAAAATCTTAAAGTTATCATAACACTGTTTTGCTACTTATTCTTGGGCGCGATAACGATTCTGAAGTGGTGTTTCGTTTGTAAGGAATACTCTGTGGGATGTGTGTTTCTGCCTTCCTATTAAACGGGTCTCTCTAAGCCCGTCGTCCCACGAGTCGGTAAGCAATCAACATAAACCAAATGCTTCAAGACCCTGCGTAGAAAATTAGGTTCGCTATAGTAAGGTAACGGTTTGCAGCGCAGTTCACTGTGGAACTTTTCTGTGCAGGGTCTTACTGCATTTGGTTTATGTCGATTGCTTGGCGACGGTCTAAGAATGTAGTTTACTGCTTCCCAGGGCCGGTCCTTACAGGCGCGCAACTGGAGCAGTCCGCTCCGGGCGCCGACTTGCCAAGGTGCCAAGAAGGCGCTAATAATACCAAACATCATACAGCGCCCTTGAGGTTTTTACTAGCGCCAGGCACCGTTTGGCTTAGGGCCAGCCCTGCTACTTCCCTTCAGCACGGCATATCCAAATCTTACAGGTTCAAGATCCCAATATTAAAAAAAAACTTTTTGTATGAATAACTGCAAACAGTGAAAAGTTAAAAAAAAAGTAATCTTTGGCAATGTGATTTCCACGCATTAACGTATAATTTTCAAGCCAAATTTGCATATTTTAGCATCTCCCACATTAGTCACATATTTGTATGCATAATGGCCATCCATTAAAGAATAAAGTTCTCTGAAATCCCTTTGTCGTCTTGGAAACTAATTGGTGCTAATTTATCAGTCATTCTTCATTCATTCAAGTCTAGAGGAACTTGACAATCTCGTAATGTATGAGATTAGTTCAATTTACTGAAAAGATCTCGGTAAAATTATTACAGATTAAGGACGGGTTGTTTCATAGAATTTTAACAATTCATCAAATTTCGAAGTTAATTTTCAAGTTCTGTGAAAGTTCTATTCAAGTTTTGTTATTATTTCATTTCTGTGAAGTAACTGGCCAATTATGATACAATAACACAACTTGTTAATTAAGTAACATAAAAAATTGATGAATTCTTAAAATGCTGTTAAACTGGCCCTTAGTCATAGGATTCGCTATTCAAATTTGAATGCGCAATTTAGCCCGTCGTCATGGTGGGGAGGGGAAGGGGAAGTACCTGGCTATTCAGATCTGGTTGCCAAACATGGCTTAATCTATTTCAAGCAATGTGTCAATCCTTAATGGTGCTTTCACCAGGGCAATGCTGAGAATATCTATCATGTAATGTGTGCATGAAAGGGGATACCGTGCAAGCGAGAAAGAATGCTGGCAGATCCTGTATAAATGAATACAATGGTCTCTTTTATCCTGATGGACCACGACCATATCTGGTCTGACCCAGATTCAGACGCGGACAGATAAGCAACGAGCAGTAAGTATATCCTAATCTCCCGACTTCCTTCCCAATTATGTAACGTTCATATATCTATTTAAAATATATTTTATTATTTTTATTCATATATGTATGTTTATTCTTTATCTTCCCATTAGTATATATATATTAAGATAAAAGCAGACATATACATTTACACACCTCACAATGCAGGACATCATATACTGATGTTACTGAAGGCCGTCTCTATTTCAAGTTGAAAAGCGGCCGTTAATACTACTGAATAAGGTTTTCTGCGATTTTCCTTATTCCACAGGCAAATACGGAGGAATTCCCAAAAATATTTATTTATTTATGAATTTACCTCCCAATCCCAACATAACACAAACAGACACATATGGCCGCGGTTAGCTGCTGGTGAGCTGATGATGAGTACAAACAAGCAATTTTCGTAGGGTTTTTAAATAACAAATTTTTCCCTACCGAGAAAATACAGGGCCTCCAAGTCTACAATAGCCAGGTAATATTTTAAACACCCTTACGAGGTAAAAATTGTGAGGCGCAATGACGCCGTTCTATTTGTATAAAGAACAGTAACTTTTAATTCAGTCAATTTAAATGATTCACCATAATGATTCAAATAATTGCAATAAAAAAATTTATGTTCTCTATTCATCAGTCAGTTCTTCTAACTAACTAACTAACTAACCATCATGCCATACCGCAGGGGTAAGCAGAGAGGACGGACTGCCAAACAAATCGGTCTTGGCACACACTCTTTGCCTCATTCACATTCATATATCGTCTCACACATACTCTTCTATTATTCTGACATGGCCCGACTCAAGTATCTGATTCACTTGATTGTGCCATGTCTTCCTCGGGCGTCCCCGACTTCTGCTACCATTCACATTTGCATCATATATTTTCCTTACACTCTTTTCTTCACTCATTCGCTCTACATGCCCAAACCATCAAAGCGTCCCTTTCTTGATCTTTCTTATTACGCTTACCTACATCAGCCTTGCACGCTTTGCAGATCTCCACATTTCTCACACAATCATACGTGGTTTTACCACACATACGCCTCAGGGATCACATTTCTACTGCATTCAGTCTACTTTCATCCTTTCTCTACCAGTTCCATGCCTCACTTCAGAACACCAGGGTAAGTACCAGCACTCCATTGTGGACCGCTAGCTTCACTTCTTTGGACAATTTTTTGTTAGCGCCAACTGGGTTCAGCCCTCCATTAATGGAGTTACCTACATTTACCCATCTCTCGTAAACATACTTCCTAAATACACAAACTCATCCACCTGCTCCAAGAATTCCTTATTAAATAACTATATTGCGTGCTGTTTTCGTACTCGCTCTTTCAAACACCATGACTTTAGACTTACTTACATTCATCATTAACTCATTCTTCATACATACTTCGTTCATCCTAGACATGAGAGACTGTTCCATTCTGTTAGCAATCAGCATCGCATCATTAGCATACAACAGGCAACATACTTTCAGATTACTCAAATTCGCGTCCAATCCCACATCTTTCAATTCTTGCATACAATTATCCATGTATAGATTGAATAACCATGGTGACATTGCGCAGCCTTGTTTAACACCTTTTGTGATATCAAACCACCCCGTAAAACCACCGTTAACCCTAACACATGCAACACTTCCCTCATACAGAGATGCAATTGCCTGTATGAGATTCGTTTTCACTCCATACTTGGACAAAACCTTCCATAGCTTTTTGTCGACTCGGTAGTATGCTTTTTGTAGATTTACAAAAGCACAGAAAAGTTTTTGGTTTTTTTCCAGAAACTTCTCAGTGAGCGTACGCAATGAGAAGATCTGGTCCATGCACTCCTTCCACTTATAAAAGCACCTTGCACATCCGATACACGCTCCTTATTTGGAAATATTATATTTGGAGCAGCTGGTAGGATAGTTCATAAAGACAGGATCTGCAAGCATTCCTTCTTGCTTGAACGCTATCCCTTTTCATGCATACATTACATATCACCAGAGATGTGCTTTATTTCAAATAAATCCATTTCAAATGGAAATGCAAAATGCAAAATGGGTATTTTCCATTTTGCATTTTAAATGCTTTTCTCAATACATTTTCCATTTTAAATGCTTTTTTGCAACATTCTTCCTACTTTCTCCACTCATCTTTTTTTCATAAGCCCCAAATATCGGTCGGTCCTCAACCTCGCAATGAGAGATAATTTACATTGGTCAAGTTGCTCCCTGGTAGGATCCCTGGCAATTGAGTGATACCATTACAAAAAATACTGAACATGGGGCCATGACGCTGTAATATTAAATGTAAGATAGCAGTTTCTATGTTTTTACATTGGCAACATTAGTCCCGCGCACATTTTTTGTGGTTTCATAATCTGTAGTCGTGGTGTTTTTGGATTTACCTCATTTAATATGTTTGTTCTACATTGATGTCCATTATTAAATGACAAAATTGTTTAAAAATTCTATAATTATTTTGATTGTTTGACCTGAGAAACCATTTTGCATTTTCAATGCATTTTGAAAATAGGTATTTTGCATTTTGCATTTGAAATGCTTTTCTAAAAACCATTTTGCATTTTCAAATGGAAAAGTTTTGACCCATTTCCATTTTGCATTTCAAATGGTTTTGAGTACCCATTTTGCACATCTCTGCATATCACGTTACCGCAATGAGCATGGGCATAAAACATATTTTACTTTTTTAAATTGATAAGGTAAAAAAAAATCATTTTTCAATTCATTATAAAACTTTGATATTACAAGAATTTTAATAATAGCAAAAAGTATTCACGCAAAGTTGCCACAAGGCGGATTGTCTGCAGGTTCTACCGATTTTCTAATTTATTAAACATAACACATAACCATTTTGTTGATTCGCCAGTTGAAGTTACCGAATAGAAATACGTTATACATTAAGTTTTATGCATAGTATTATTTGCCATAGTTCATGGCTTCTGGACAATCGTATGGATATCCATACTGATCAACCAAACAAACAGGCTTGTATGGATTTGTCTTGGCAAGTAAATACAGGGAGCGGAGGTACGCAATACACTGCGGGGAGTAGGTGTTCAGAGGATCCATGCAGTAATAGTACATCTTGGCGTTCTGCAGGCTGAATTGGTTCTGGTCGTAACTGAGTGAAGACATTTGCCTTTTCATGATTGTTTCCCCGCTATCGGCGCCATCGATGGGCGATTCTGTTGGTGAAAATCACTGTCTTGATCGATATTTATCTGAAGACAAAAGAAAAAAAATTAAATGCAGCTGTTGATGCAACTACAATATGCATCTCCTTTTAACATATGTTCCATCATTCTCCCAACCAACCTGTTACCCATTACTTGTCCCATTCTGACAGGATTGGAGTACATACCTACAGGGTGTATCGGCACGTACCCGACAAACTTTAACAAGCTATTCCTTAGCACATTTGGAGTAAAAAATGTTATGGGCACTTTGCTATCCGGTAGCATTTTTTTTTCAATTAAAAACAAAAAAATTAAAAATTTCCACACTACATCACTGTCATTGGCATTGCTTTTCGTGTTAAACAGCTTTTATAAGCAAGTATGTCGAAGAGCGTCTTCGCTCTTTCGCACACACTAAATAATAATAGTTAAAAATGAGACGAATGGTGCCGTGCCATTTCGTTGTGATTGTAAAAGCGCGCCAATATAGATACACACGTACATTATTCAACGGAATTCGAATAAAATATTGCCAGATGGGTTTTCAAACTTTGACAAAGGATAAAACAGTGGTGATATGTGGTGAAAATATGAATAATAATATTTTTATTAAAACAAAACGTTACCGGACAGCAAAGTGCACATAAGATTTTTTACTGCAAATATGCTAAGGAATATCTGGTTAAAGTTTGTCGGGTACGTGCCGATACACCCTGTATATTGCTGACCATTACAACAAATGTACCAGTCAGTCTCTTCCGTAAACATGTGCAGTGATTACCTACCAAGTTAGTGATCTCTCAGTGCTTGTAAGATCGATTCTCAACAAGACGTGGAACTAAATAATAGGGTAAATCAGATACCTTACCAATTCCACTATTCACAACGCTGTACCGTGGTGTCACTTTCAAAACCATAATAATGATTACAGTCCACCTTATCCCCATCACTTTTAACATCCACACCGGAGACCTTCCTCACAATGAAGGCAGAAAAATTGTATCTGAAAATGACATCGCCGACACAGCCCAAGCCAAAACCCTTAAATCGTTAATTATTAGGCGACCAAATTTGGTCCCAAACATCATATGAATTTAGTTTCCTAATATTTAAAGGGTTAAAGTAATATAAGAGACCCTTAATTCTGACCTAAAGGCTATAGAAGAATATTTCCTCAATTGGCAACTAAAGCCAAATGGGTCGAAAACAGTCGTGACAGCTTTCCATCTTAACGATTCACAGGCGAATACCAAATTGTGTTCAGTTTGATGGAAAAATATGTATATTTACCATAACCCCCACCCCCCGCTATCTGAGAGTTACTTTGGACAGGTGGTTGAACTACCGGCAACACATGCACAGTGAGCAAACAAACCAGGACAAGGCTCAACACAGTCAATTAGCTAGCTGGAACTAGCTGGGGATACGACTAAGAATGGCATCCATTACCCTGGTTTTCTCAACAGTTGAATATTGTGCTCCAGTATGAACTAGAAGCGCTCACACTTCTATGATCAATGTTCAACTTAAGGAGAGTAGTAATGCAAAATCACGTGTTTTTGGTTTGAAAATTTGGTCGCCTACAAATGTTTCAGATGCTTTAATAAAATACTGCGAGTAGAATACATCCTGGCCTTTGAAATAATCGAGTATTTTTTAGATAAGTCTTTTTATAAGCCCAGAAAAAAGTAATGTATAGGCCTATGAAAACTGCTTTAAAGTTCAAAATCTCATACTTACAAACCCATTTTCGGTTATGGTTTTATTGTATAATATGGAAAATTAAGTTATTTATAAAATGATAGAAAAACATTTAAATATTTGTGCCTGAACATCCACAAAATAAAATAAAAGGCACTTTTTGGCAATGTTTTTTTCTTGCATAAATCAAAAAAGGTGGATGGTGTTAAGCGGGAATTTAAGCCTTTACGCCATCTACGTAAGGTGTGTTATTGATAGCGGCTCGATTCAAAATATTACACGACGTAGTGCATCGCCTTAATGCTACAATGCGAATCATTAGTGAGTCTCTAAAATCCATACCTCTCCCTTGGCTACTCGTGCTTGCAAACATAACCCAGCCAAATCTCAGGCTGGAGATTGTAAAACTGAGGCATTACTGACCACTAATACTAAATTACTATTTTTATGTTTGTTATAGTAAAGCGTACTTGAAGTGAAATGACACTAAACTGCGCTATATAAATGCTACGTTATTATTATTATTACAAGAAGGCATTGCAGAAAAGTGCAATATCTTTGCAAGATGATGTCGTCTCTCACCCTGCATGCCACTTGAAGTCCCGAAAACCATTTTGAATGGAAGGAGAGAGGCTCCTCCGAATACCTCTCACTCCAGAGAAGATAGGTGTGAACTCAGATGGCAATCGGCTGACGTTGGAATTGCCTATCTCATACATAACCACACTGAGAGACAGCCTGGGTTCTCACTGCCTCGTTAACTCTGGTTCGCCATCAATAGGATAAGGACTTCCACAGCCGCTGTGCCCACATAATGCTTAGATGGGGCTTTAAATAGTCGGTTCGGTGTGAATGCGGCGCGGTGTAGATGTTCCATGGCTTTCACAGAAAAAGTTATTATTTTTTATTAACTCCATCTCCCTATTCCCTATCAGGGCCTATGTCATCTTTGTGCATGTTGTGTGGAAGGTCTTTTTGAGGAGAGGAAGGAGTGAACATGGGTTTTGATGAGAACCATGTTCACTCCTTCCTCTGTGGTGTTGTTGGAGGGAGGAAACACAGAGCTGTTGAACTCAAGAACTAGTCATAGAAACAGCCCATTCTCAAGACCTTAGTCATTGCATGTGACAAATGTCAGACGTGTACTTATGTTTATGTGATCAATGATGCTAGTTCCTCGTAGCATCTTCCATTGTAATACCGGTAGAACAAGGACAGCATATCTACCTGACGACTGTGCTCTAAGGATTGCAATTCATTGTTAGGAGAGGGGAATCGATCAAACACACATTCCGTTTCTGCACAGAATCAAGGATTTTTTTCAGGTACTTAGGGACTCCATACCAGAGGTGGCTAATAATTTAATGAGCAGGCAACATTCTACTGATTCTCTGATATCTGATTTCACAATAAATTTAACAGTAATTGACTTGTTTTAACCTCCAAAATAAATAATTAATTATTATGAAAATAATGGAATTAATACATACAGGTAATCCTTCAGATATCCTCAACAATGAAATGATGACCAAAATGCAAAAAAGAAACTCATGTTGATTCAAAACCAGCCGTTCAGTTGAAATAAAATTAAACGAGAGTTAATTTTTATGAAAAAAAAGTTATGTTAGAAAATAAATCTAATAATTCAAAGATTATTTATAAATAAAATTGAAATAACAAATTACGATAACACTTAAAGGTGTGTACATTATTACCGTTGTAAAAGGTAATAAATCTTATTGATACCAGAGCCGAATCGTTGGAATTAATTTATTCAACAAGTGAATTAGGTACCTTAAGTGGTTATATTATTAATTCACCATTATACCAACCAAGCAGTTGGCAACACTTTCGCCGAAATAGTATAACTGTTTAACTGTACGGAATATAGTTATAAGAAGGCTATAATAGTTAATGTTAGCTAATACCATTATTCTGCATGCTTTTATAAAATTGAAATAGAAAATTTGACTTCATGATTACTGTCTCACTAAATTATTATGTATACCACAAGTTTTGTAAAAGCCATTACTGGCGCAAAATATAAATAACCGATTACATGCAAATTTCTGTTTTATAGAAATACTAGCTGTACCTCGCCACACCTTGTGGGGCTCAGTCTGTCTGTGCAGATAGAAAAACGATAGCGCATGTTGCTTTTACGTCCAACAGATTACAATGCTTTAAAAAAAACCATATTTGTCCAACAGATGGCAGTGTTTTAAAAAAAAGCATGTTTATCCAACAGATGGCGCTGTTTTTCAAAAAAACATGCAATCGGTGGAGAATTTTCGGAGATTTTGAACAAACGAAAACTTACATTTTTACTTATGTAGACAGGTAATAAGTACAAACCCAGCTAACCTTATTTTCTTGTCCAACATCTCCTCTTAGTTTTTATGGTTATATGGCTATTTAAAAGCTCCATAACTCATGGTGGAAACGACATTGTGAACCAAAAACTATTCTTGCTGCTTCAGGAAGAAGATTTTATGCTTATATATATGTATACATATAATGAAATGTTATTGAAACAATCAAAAGCACGTTAAACAAATATCACATTATTTTTACATTTTGTCAACAAACGATATTTTGAAACAACAACTGTTGCACTTTTTTAATATATCTGCACAAATTTGCATTTATTTTGTTACTTCCCCGTCTACATAATATTAGCTTCCTTCAAATTGAATAATACAATAGGTATGTAAACGTGCAAGTATTAAGGTATGTGCTTATAACATCAAGTAAATAAACAGGTAAACATTTCAATTGAAACCATTATGATATCTTCATTTTTACTTGAAAAGCAAATTAATTTTCATATATTTTTTATAGGTTATTTAGGTGCATTATCTACCTTGTCACTTGCTCATTCGACACTGCGCCCGTGTATTGTCAATATGAAATATCTCCAAAAAGCTAGTTTGAGACGTAAAACTTTTATGGACACTTTGTTATTTTCTTCGTAAACTAAACAGTAGTAACAATTACATATTTAGTGAAAGGTTCGGTTGACCCTCAATTCAAAAATACAAATTTACGTATCACGATTCTGATATAAATGATATGTTTGTTTCTTTTTTAACATTTCAAATTGTTTCATAGTCGAACCATTTACCAAATGTTAAATTGTTACTACTATTAGTTTGCAAGAAAAATAACAAAGTGCTGATGATAGCTGCCCATATGTAAGGCCAAGAAGCGCGCATTGTGCCGTCTCCTGCACGGCAACAGTGTTGTAATGGTAAAACAGAGTACATATTTGTGGGGTTGTCCTCATTGTCCTGGCAGAATGCTGTATTTTAAAAAAAGAGGTTCTCTCATTATGGAAGTCTCTTTTTTGCAGTTACGGCATTATGCCATCGTTAATTCCTTGGGAAGTAAGCACAATAAACAAATACAAGTAAGTACAAAATATGTAACTCGACGAATGTAATTGATTGAGCCAAAATGCTGCATTTATAGATATGGACATTGACAAAAACCTTTTTTATTCAGCACAAACCAGTAATAATAAATAGTAAAAATTAATTTCGTAGATTATTGAATTATTTATATTAATAGCTGTACCCCGCCACGCTTCGCTGTGGCTCAATCTGTCTGTGCAGATAGAGAAACAATAGCCTGTGTTGCATTTACGTCCAACAGATGGCACTGTTTAAAAAAAAAAGCATGTTTGGTGACATGCTTTTTTTATCATTTACATCATACATTCATTTACATCATTTACAAAAAAAATGTGTTTTTACATGTCACCAGTGATATCTGTATAATATAGGTATATAAAAACACACGCGTATTCAAATGCAAAGTTGTGTCAAAATTTCAAAGCAATCGGTGAAGAACATGTTTATTTAAACAGATTAATGAAAAAAAGTACACTAATAAAAAATGCACCTAAAGTTAAATTCAATTAAGAGTTAAATTCTTATTAGCACACTTTTATTACCTATAACTATTCATTTGAAAAACAATTGAAAGCGTATTTCGTAAGTTTAAAAATATTTATTTACATTTTTACATATAATAATAATTGGATTATTTGTATAGCGCCATTTTCGTGAGAAAATCACCTCAAGGGCGCAACTAATTTGTTACCTAAAAAGGTAGGGTAGTTCTATCCTTTACGCGGGTCTACATAGATGGCTGTAAAGGCATTGCTGTCCAATAATTCTATATGAATATTGTATACCAATCTTTTTGTAAGGGTCCTAACTAAAAATGTATATAAATGTAAAATGTGATCTTATCTTCTCGTCTCCTGTGCGGAAGAATATTTAATCTGTACAATTGGTAGTAAATCCTTGAACTTATGGCACTGGAGATGCGGAAAGGGTTCTTTTTTTTGTAATATGATTTGTGCAAAAGTGAAAACCAAATATTTTGTAATGTAATAAAATACATACATTTTTACAATGGCCCAAAACTGACTTTAACTTCAGTTAATGGAGTTGTATTACAAAGTAGGCTTTAATTGGGATGGGGTGACTATGTAAAATAAAAATCCATTCAAATATATTATGTATTATTTTCAAAGATATAGCGGTTTAAAGCAAAATTCATTTTCTCAAACGGGACCCTATCTTCACTCGCTTGAATTCTGTTAATACATGAACACTTCAGAGTGCAATGCGTTTGGAGATCATGGTATTTTTATGTTAGTAGTAATAATTTCACTTAGACAATAATAATTATAGCCATCCTATAAGTCTCATCTTTTTTTTTTTTTTTTTTAATGTATATTTTATTTAGTTATAAGAGTTTACATCTTATACCTAATATATTATTTTCTATGACTACTACAATATTATTTACTTCTTACATACTAAAATTTAGATTTAACAACATTGAGACATAATCCACGAAAAACTGCAAGACTTTTAGCTTCCTTAACAATTGCCGGGAGTTCATTGAACATTTTAAAACCTTTATAATAAATATTGTTTTGTGTTTCTGATAAGTGTGTTTTAGGAAGCCTAAAATCGTTGCAGTTTCTCGTAGGATATAAATGAACTGCACTATTAATTCTAACATTCTTTGACATATAGTCAGGTAACATTTTATTTTTTAGCTTATAAATAAACACTAAGGTATTATAAACTAATCGTTGCCACACACTTAAAATATTGAGTTGACGTTACATGGTTTTTATTCTGGTGTACCTGCTACAACACAGTATTGACCTCATGCCTCTGTTCTGGATTACTTCCATTCTCTTAATTTGGGTTTTGTTACTTAGAAATATTACACTTGTACAATAATTTAGATGGGATGCTACAGTGGTATTGTAGACCAATATCCTTGTTTTAATGTCCATTTTTCCTTTTATCCTACTTAAGAAATTAACCTTTTTCGCCATTTTTTTATTTAAAATTTCAAAGTTAGTGTTAAATTTTAACTTGTTATCTATTATGATTCCCAGGTATTTAATTTCTTTTACTTCTTTCATATTTTGATTGTCTATATTTAGGACAGTATTTACGTTTAGTTTTTTCCCTAATACCATAAATTTACTTTTAGTTACATTTAATTTCAATTTATTTATGTTTAACCACTTAGATAATTCATTAAGTTCATTTTGTATTTTTGACAACGCATCTTCAATATTATTTGCTATAATATATAAAAGTGTGTCATCTGCAAAAAGTTTGATGGAACAGTACTTTAAGCACTTCACTATATCATTAATATATAAAATAAATAGGAGCGGTCCCAAAACAGATCCTTGAGGAACTCCAATGTTGATTTCTTGTTCTTCAGAGATAGTATCTCCAATTTTGGTTTTTTGTTTTCTATTTTTTAAGTAATCAATAAACCACTGCAATTCATTAGCACGGATTCCTATGTCCTTCAATTTCATTATTAGTCTTTCTCTGTCTATCGTTTCAAAAGCACGTCTAAAATCCAAGAACACTGCTATTGTGATTTTCTTCTGATCCATAGCTGTTTTCCATTCATTTATCACATAATTTATTGCTGTTTCACAGGAATATTTATTTCTAAACCCAGATTGTTCTTTTACTAGGATGTTATTTTTTTCTATAAATTTACTCATCTGTTCTTTCACAATGCATTCTAGTAATTGTTCATATTTAGGCAATCCATTTATTGGTCTGAAGTCTTCGAAATTTTTAGCATTTATTATTTTGGGCACTGGTGTTATTATGGAGGTTTTCCATGACTGCGGAAAAATTCCCTTAGTCAGAGATTCATTTATTAGTGCAACTAATCTGTCTCCTATAGCTGGCAGTGCATCTTTGATTATGCTTATAGTAATTCCATCCGGCGATGATTTTGGTTTCATTGTTTTAATGATTTTCATTAAATACTCATTGTCAATTTTATTAAACCTGAAAATATTTTTATTCTCTCTTTTTTCCGATGATTGAGAAGAGGTATCTGCGACTAATGGAATACTCTTATTTATGTTTTCGACACTAAGTACAAAATTTGTGTTAAATTTTTGGGCTATTTTAAGTGTATCATCTTCAACTCCATCTGGAAACCGAACTTCCTTAATGTTTTCCCTCTGTTTGCCGCTTATAATTTCTTTGTTTAAGTGTAGTCCACATTTTTCTTGAGTCACTTTGAGAGGTAATTATTTTTTGCCTGATATACGAATTTTTGGTATGTTTTATTTCTGTACTGTACATGTTTCTAAGTTTCTTATAAGTTTCCCACCTTTCTTCAGTGAATTGTATTTTACAGGCTTTATAGACTGTATCCCTTTGTTTTTGTAGAATATGTAAGGATTTCGTATACCATTTATTTGTATCTTTTAATATAATATTAGTTAAAGGCATTAGCTCATTTACTACTGTTTTCAGATGTCCTACTAGTTCATCGGCTTTTCCGTCTAAATTTCCTTGGGTATCGCAGATCCATTTTTTGTTTTGTAATGCTGTACACAATGTATCCTTATTATAGTTATTTTTTTTTCTATACGTTATATTTCGTATTCCCTGTGGCTTCGGACTTGTGGTCGTTTCAAATATTGTTAATATATTTTCGTGGTCAGATATTTTTGGAGTATCCATAACATTAACATTCAAGTAAAAATGATTTGTTATGACTAAATCAATAATGCTTGCTGATGTATTTGAGATTCTAGTTGGTTTGGTCACAAATTGTTTCATTCCTAGATAATTCACTAAACTCTGAAGTCTATTACTGTAGGTATTCTTGACTTTCATGTCAATGTTAAAGTCACCGGTTACATAAAACATATCTTGATTTTTCATGTTTTTACTACACCAACTTTCGAAAAAATCTAAGAATTTTGAATGGCTTTGGTTTGGTGAGTGGTATAATACAGCGTATGTTCCTTTAATAAAGTTTTTTCTTATTTGTACTGCCAGTATCCATGTATTTTTTTCATCAAACACTTCATTTGATATTATTTTAAAAGATATACCATTTTTAATAATCATTAGAACTCCTCCCGTATGCCGACTAAATGAATTGCATCTTACAGTTGAATACCCAATAAATGATACTTCAGAATCGTAAATATCACTGGTTATACATGTTTCACTTAACATTAAAATTTCTGGTTTCATTTCTTGTAATAAAACTTCAATTTCATTTACGTGGGCCAAAAGACTTGAAATATTTAAATAGTATACGTTTGTCTTTTTTTTTATCCTAAAAAATCAATTTTTCTCTTCTCCGATTCTATGTTTCTTTTGTAAATAGGACACTCTTTGCTCCATGCATGGTGATTATCATTCAAATTTAATGAAAGTTTTTCATTTGTCAGTTTGCAATTTACACATTTGATTTTTTCACTATTTTCCTGACAGTCTGACGTATCATGTTCATTTGAGCATCTTCCGCATGATTTTTTATTTTTACAAACGCCTGCTTTATGTCTGTATCCGTTGCAATTGAAACATCTCAAAACTGAGAGATGATCGAAGACAGCACATCTATTCCATCCAATATTTATCTTCGCTTCCTCTAACATTTTTGAGTGTGTTTTTCCATCTACTTCTATGAATACAGTAAAGTTATTGTTTTCACTACTTTTTTTATTTTCTTTTATAAATTTTACCGATATTTTTGAGTTTTCCTTGTCTATATAATCATTTTGCATCCTTATTTTATTTTCTATTTCTTCGGCGGTATATTTATCCGTCATTCCTATCACTTTTACTGTTGGATTCTTGGGTTTAGGAATATCAACATCATACCTATCCCCAAGCTTAGTGATAACTTCTTTTCGGATCTTTTTTGTTGCCTCTGTGTTTTTTAATTCCACTATAACTGATCCTTTTTTGAAATTCTTGATTCCGGCCACGCCCACATCAACTGGATCTATGTTGTTCTTTATGTCTTCTTGTGTTTTTTTTTTCATGATTTTTAGGTTTAATTATAACAATTGGTTCATGTTTCCTTAATTTTTCTTTGAAATGTTGTTTATCATCGAATTCAAGAGATTTGCTTGCTTCATCAATTTTTTCTGTCATGTTTATGAGATATTGACGGCTGAGGTCAACACTTTTTTTCATATCTGATATATCAAATTCAAAAATTTTTCTTATGTTCAGTGTCTCATCTTCAATTTTTTTGAATAGTTGTTGCTTTAAATCCTCCATCTTTTTATCGACATACTTTATAAATTTATCATATTGCTGGTCTGCACAGGCATCAGTTCGATGTGGTGATTCGGTTTGTTTTGATCGTGTTTGGACTTTATTGGTAGTTGCCATTATGCCTGGTTGTGATTTTGGCTAATAGTGATGTTGTCGATAATTAGTTCTTATTTCTTTAGATAGATGGTGTAGGATTATTTATTAATTAATTAATTTAATTTATTTTATTTAAAAAAAAAATTAAAGTGTTTTTTTTCATCTGTGGAAATCCCAATTAGGTTTTTAAATACACTGAAGAGACAATGGAAAGAAGAGTGTGTGGGCATGTCCCAATGCCAGAAGTAAGGTCAATCTCACTTTTGCAGAAATCGATCACACATTTTCAAATACCAAAATTCTTTCTTAGATACATAATCAATTGTATTGATCTGTCTGAGTCGAGATTTCGTACATTTTTATATTAACCCCACACAGAAGGCCTTGAGAAAATTGAATTGAATGGGAAGTTCTGGGAAGGTAAAAGGTATGAGGGTTGGGTAGGAATCTAGGGATCAGTGTGTCCAGGAGTGACGGATGTATATCCCCCCCACTACGACGCAAGACGATGAGTCGAGAGACCGGTTGGAGAGGTCAAAGGGTCTCTCCAAACCAGCCTCTCCCGATCAAGTTTCTAAGGATTATGGTCAGTCGTGCCGACTGCATAATCTATGAATGAATATATACATTATAATAGTAATCCTTCACTTGACATCAGATAACCACTTTTATTTTTACTAGTTAAAAACACAAAACCAACCTCTATAATTCATCAGTATTGTTGATACAGTTGTACAAAATCACAAAATCAACCAAACGATCGACCCAATGGCGGAAGAAACGGAGCTATTTATAGAAAAAGTGAGAGTGTATGTATGACACTTCTCAAGAATTATACACAAATAATAAAATAGTATACAAAAATATATAAAACATGATTAAAAGAGGTGGTACTCTCCAAATCTTTTTCGTTTCATATTGATGTCATGTACCCAACATTATCTTTTTGTCTATTACTTTGTAGTACTAATAGAATAAAAAGATGCTCCTCGTCTGAATTATTCATTCCAAACAAAAACTGTTAAAAAAAATACAGATTTGCCCGCTAGGAAGCAACCACGATACTGGATCGCTGACTGCCGGGCCGATCCCGCGATCGCTGCCCACCGCGACAGATAGCATTCTGTGTGCCAAAGCCATTTACCAAAAAACAAAATTTTTACAATAGATCGACAGCAGTGTTTGTTCTTAAGAAATATTTGTTTAAATTTTAAGCTAATTTGCTTTCACTAATTAGACGCTTGCCCGATTTTCGGGGTGGCCTATTAGTAAGAGATTAGTACTGTACAAAGGTACCCACATACTAATGTGAATGTTTGTTGTTCTCATTCTCTTGTGATTCCTACAGTAACATTTCAATGTGTTGATCCCTTTTCTTCAGGGATAAGAAAATAAATAGGAACTGGACCCTCGGCTGTTTCAACAATTTCTTCATGTCGAATAAGTTGTGTGGCAGCTAGTCCATACAGAAGACATGGAATTCCTGTAATTAGATCATTATTTCAATTTTATTCGATTATTAAAAGAATAATAAATAGAAAAGACACAGAAAATAAGTAGTCCGAAAGTTTTTTTTAATTTTTCATTTATTGATAAGTTTTTATTTCTTCAATAAAATGTTATTTGGTAATGTGAGCCTCACTGGGGTGCTTACCCGTGCTGAAGCCACAATTTTAAAATTTTATGGGACAAATTGTATTTAAATAAAATGTATTGAAATTATGTTAAATTAAACGAATTTAAAAGAAACATTAAGGCGATGCACTACGTCGTGGAATATTTTAAATTAAGCCGCTATCAATAACAACCCTTACGTGGATGGCGATAACGTTGAAATTCCCGCTTAACACCATCCGCCTGTTTTGATTTATGCAAGAAAAAACATGGCCAAAAAGTGCCTTTTATTTTATTTTGTGGATGTTCAGGAATAAATATTTAATTTTTTATCGATCATTTCATAAATAACTTAATTTGCCACATTACACAAAAAAAAAAAAAACCGAAAATGGGTTCGTAAGTAGGAGATTTTGAACTTTAAAGCAGTTTTCATAAGCCTTTACACTTTTTTTTTCTGGGCTTATAAAAAGACTTATCTAAAAAATACTCGATTATTTCAAAGGCCAAGATGTATTCTACTCGTAGTATTTAATTAAAGCATCTGAAAAATTTTCAAACCAAAAACACATGATTTTGCATTACTACGTATGGCATCGCCTTAAGATATAAAAGGAATTAAAATATAATAATGTTTTGAAATTAAAATAATCAAAGGTTTTTATAAAAACTAAGCAATATGTGTGTAATTAATTATTAGTCTACTTTTGTACGATATGTATTATGCAGGTAATTTTATTTTTTATTTTAAGATACATTTTTTTGTAATACATAATCTTTTTTTGTTCAATAATCCATACCTTAATTTTTTTTGTGAAATGAATTTTGTTTTCCTCATTTTTTATGTCGAGTGTACGATTGTTAAATGCTTTCATTACCTGGTATATATGGTGTCATTGTCCAAAGCTTGTGCTTATCGACAGAGTATTTATGTTTTGTATGTACGCTTGTATAACGGGTGTACATATTAGAGTTAGTTGGTATTGGTTTAAATTTAGTTTTTTGGTGAAAAATGTAATTTAATAGTGCTTTCATGTATATTTGGCGTATATCTAGTATATCAAACATGTTGAATATTTGGTCACTGTAAGTCATTCTATGATTTTTTAAGTATTACCTTTATGATAGTTTTCTGTGTAATTGCCATATGACCGATAGCTAAGTTTGTTGCTCCTCCCCAAGAAATTATTCCGTATTCTATGATGGATTGGCAAAGTGCTTAATATATTGTTTAATTTATATATGTTTCTTATATTCATGAAAATGTGTATTATTTTGAGAAGTTTATATGTGATGTGTTTAAGGCCCAGCATACCGTCTTTCGAATTGTAAATTGGCAACGCCCACCTCTATTAGTTTTCATAAGGTTCGTTTAACCATAGTTGTTTAAGTATAAGCGAATTTAAATTTACGATCTCTTACATTTGCTACATCTATTGACAACTATTGAAAGCAACCTAAAAAGTCTCCATGTGACATGTAATTAACAAAAGTCGCCATGCATTTAACGGCTAAACGTAGTAAGAGTCGAAGAGCAGCTGCCGTGGTTAGTTATTTGGCACTTGATAAATAAATTTTTTATCTCGGTGGATTAGTAGCAATGTGGGTTTTGGCGCACGGACCATTATTTAAAATGCCAGTAATTCTCAACCTGTGAGACATTGTTATTGTTTTTTTTTAAATATTATATTAGAATGTAACTGATATTTGTATATTTTATACTTTTTATCAAATGAATACACATTTAAAAATTTCAATTGAATTTTAATGATATTTCTCTTATAAAGTTAAAACCATTTTTTTATCATTAAGGTTTTTCTTGTAAGGTCGATATAATATGTTATCTTATATATTATAATATCAGAAAATATGTAAATATATAGATGTAAATTTATGTTATATACATAAATTATATACCCGTATATTATGTATACCGTATCTATCATGAAGATAATTTATAACAAAACAAAAATAATTTATATTGTTTTAAGTAATTTTTTCCCTGGGGATTTGAACCCTGGGTACAACAAAACAGACAGTGAAGTTTGAAGGGCTATTTAACTAACTTACAGAAATAAAGTTTATTTTATTTTATGACTTATTTAACTGATTATGATTTGATTTATTTGCGACACATGTTACATTCAAACAATATTTTCGACATTAGGTCAACTCTTTGCTCTGACTTGACAATAAGGTTTCCAAATCCGCGACCAAAAGGAGAATGATCAGATATAGATTGCAGTTGGTTAATAAAAAAGAAAAAGTCGACGATGCATCTTTCTTCTCCTCCTTCGACTGCATCATTTTTGTCCAACCTAGAAAAGCAAAATCAGCATCAATAGTGGAGAAGTATTAACTGAAAATATTAACATTAAAAAAGATTTAAATCCCAATATTACTATTAAAGATTGTCAAAATGTTTGAGTTAGCCGAAGATAGATTTTTTCATATGAAGCAGAAACTTCGTTATTGTTTGCTGACTTTTGTTTATTTCCCTTTTACAACATAGATCTCTTCAAGATCCAGTTTCATTCCTTACTTTCTTCAAAAAGACCCTCGACAAAGCATCCTTAAAGATGACACGGGCTGTGTGAAGTTATGCAAAAAAACATCATCATCATTCAATGGTCAATACAAAACAAACTTATTCGGTTTTTCCAGTTATCAATGCATTAAATATATCTTCAAATGGACGCATTCTTAAATAAATAAAGTATGTGTAACTATAAAATAATAAAAAAAACATAATTTTTACTAGAATAAGTTTACATAATACATTTTTTTATAGAGTCGTCCTTTAGCGATAATTTCTAATTCTTAGGTTTGTTTGTTGATTTATACAGAATTGTCCAGTAATGATAATTTCTAATACTTAGGACGGGTTGTTTCGGAGAATTTGAACAATTCATCAAATTTCAACGTTCATTTTCGGGTTCTGTGAAAGACTTATTCAAGTTCTGTTTTTATATCATTGTAGGCTAGTTGCTTGACAAAACTGAAATAAAAACAGAACTTGAAAAAATCTTTCACAGAACTTGAAAATGAACGTTGAAATTTGATGAATTGTTCAAATTCTCCGAAACAACACGTCCTTAGGTTTGTTTGTTGATTTATTTGAATTGGTTTTTTTTTTTTAAATTAAGTAAAAATCATAGACATATGAATATTAGTAGACCTGCCCTAAGTGATTAAAAGCGTATTATCCCCACTCCCCATACCGGTTCCATTGGAGCCGGCTGTGCTCGCGTATGGCCTCAAGTGAAATTTGAAAACGTGACGTCATCATTCTTGTGCGAACTATGGTCGAGGCATCATCGGTTCATTTTACGAAATAACACGGCAAAATGTTGACTTGTACTATGAAAACTTGTAAAAATAGATGTGAAAAAGAGAATAAACCCAATTGTCGTATTACATTCCATATACACGGTGTCCGGAAACTCGTAGTACAAGCGGGAAACTGGAGAATCTACACCACATGGGGAACCCAAAAAAACATAAAGTTTTTTGATTTGAGCATTTTCAAAAAAAAAAAAAAAAAAACCGAAAAAAAATATTTTTCGGCTATTTTAGGGTTAAAGTTTTTTCTGGTGTTTAGGGTTGAATAACAGATGTTTTAACCCTGCAGAGCAGAAATATTTTATGATTACACCGGGTTAAATGAAGGGTGATTTCAAAATAATGCTTCAAATCCGAGTTTCTTCATTTGTTTTAATTTCAAATAGTTTTAATTAGTTGGGTACTTTGATCTTCAGTAATAATTTATAAGAATTTGATTAAAAAAAATAAAAAAAAAATAAAATAAAATCAACTTCAAACTCGATTTACTCGATAACGAAAGCTCAAATAAAAAAAATATATACTACAAAATCGACTCCAAATGTGATGTAGATTCACCAGTTTCCCGTTTGTACTACGAGTTTCCGGACACCCTGTATAAGCATTATTTTACTTTATTTTAAGCATATTCACATTGTATAATATGAATCAGTTGTTACTATCACATCGAGAAACGTCTGGACGCGAAACACAAAGCTGGTTGGTTGCTGGGAAGTAAATTATGAACATTTATAAAAGTGTCTTAACTAAATACTTAAACGAAATATTCGACTCTGAAAATAGAACCGATTTTTTTTGCCGAATTTGGACTTCGAAAATTTGTTCATAACGTGGCGAGTAATTTGCGCTCCCATGTAAAAATGTCTATTCATTCAAAAGCAGATTTTACTTTTAAGAAGTAAATGGTGATATTATAATGCGAGATGCCTATTTACTGTCAGATTGATTTATTGACGAATCACAGTCAGCTTCACTCCCTTCGTTCTTCAACAGTTGATTTTACCCCTCGCCATTATCTTCTCGTCTATTAATTCCTATGTCTGTGGTAAAAATCGAATTTTATAAAGATATTTGTAAATTTTATAAAAGTATACGTGATAGTTACATTTTAATTAAAATATATAAATTTTTAATATAAAAAGAACTGCGTAATTCATTAAAGCAATAATCTCCTCACTTTTAGAATAATCAGTTCCCCGATGCGTTGATGTGAAAAAAGCGATAGCCCGTTTTACACGTTTTCAGAAATTTAGTTTTTAAATAGATATTTCTATAAAGTCAATATTACGATTAAAAAAAATCTAGGTGGTATTTAAGTATTGGCATTGGTACAGCGGCAGATAATATTTATCGAAACTTCACATTCACTTCACAAAAAATTGTTTTTGTTGGAAAAAATATCAATCATGACCTAAAATATACTTATGAAAAGATTGGAGCTATGAGTATTGTGGTACTCTTTCAGAATATAGAACGTCTCATAATGTTATGTACCTGGGCTAATTCAGGCCATTCCATTTCATTTTAAGAACATGACCACTAATACTAAATTACCGTTTTTAAGTTTGTTATAGTAAATGGCACTTGAAGTGAAATCACACTAAACTGCGCTATATATATTCTATGTTGTGATTATTATTATTCCATATCATGGGAATGGCAATTGGACATCAAAAGTTTGCAAGTAAAACAAACGTTTTACAGTTAAAAAAAAAAGTATTTATTTGGAGTAAATATATATAATATAAGAAAATAATATATTGTATAAATGGTACTGTATATTATCTCCATATCGTCGCATTAATTCGTAGAGTGCGTAACTCCAAATTTTTCGAAAATACGTTTTTAATGCCATCTGGTGTTAAAATTAGACCCGCATCGACTAGTAAAACTCGAAAATTTAAAAAAAAATTAACCTTTTAGATAAACACAAATTAAGAAACTGCGTAAAATTATGGTGCCATTTTTACTCGCGAATACTTCGTAACTCCTTAATTCAGTATTGGCCGGTGAGCCGTGAACGCTTGTTGTGTTTTTGACTGAGGAAATTTATTTACGGTGTAATAGTTTTACCGTGAAATTAACTGAGATAAGTTGATTAATAAATTTTGAACATTTTATAACCTTAATTTTAATTGTGAAGTCACGAATAGTGTTTTGTATCTGTAGTCTAAACTGACGTCTTCTGCACCGTGTGACGCTCTGCAATAGCTCTCTTGTTTTATATGCCTCTGCGGTTTCGTAAATACCTAATAGGTCCTTGTTCTGTGATTATCTCTTCTTCAAGGTCACCATCTCTTTGCAAGTGGATCTCCTCCTGATGCATATCCGGATCCGGTTCTTCACTGTCCTCTTCAAAAAAACCCAAAATATTTACGGTGGAACGTGCGGCAATTCCATCTCGTCTCTCCTCAGACACAGTCCGTTCTCTGTCAGGCATCTTCCGCGGGTCAAGCACATGTCTTGGTATGCCATCTACTTCGATGTTGTTGACTGAAGTAAGTCCTGTCACCCTTCCATGCACGATGTGCATCTCCCATCTACTGGTTTAACCGCAAGAAGATCGCCCACTTAGAGCTCAGTCAATACTTCCTCTTCTATATTCACTTGCGCAGAAGGGTGTCTCCACGAGTGTGAAGTGTGAACTATACTAGACAGCGCAATACCTCGATCATCCTGACTTTTTGCAGCCAAAGATTGTACCGAAACACTGCCTGCAGGGGATCGCTTCCACTTCTGGCTGCAGTTCTCTTTATTGTTTGATGATGTCGTTCAACTTTACCGTTTCCAGCTGGTCGGTATGCCGCGCAAAATCTTTGACGAACATTCCATCTCTTACACTTATCTGTAACACTGTAGGAACAAAATGCAGTACCATTGTCCATGAGAACAACTTTGGGCGGGCCTCTTTCCCGAAACACTTCTTCCAAATGTCTGATAATCGAAGCTGCATTATCTGACTCGATTTCCCGCCACACGGCAAATCTACTTGGACCGCAATCGATAAATGTGAGTAAACATTTCCTACCGAAATGAGTAACATCAACTGCCAAGCGACTCCAGGTTGTCGCAACATTAATATTACCCGCTTCATGGGATAATGGTGGAGGGTCAATTGTCCTGCATTGTACGCAGGAACGCACGCATCTATCGACGTCCTTTCTTCTCACCTCGGGATCGACCAGCCGGACAAGATGAAGCGTTCACTTTACTCCAAAGTGATGCTGAGCATGAAGAGTTTCTACGCTTAAAGCACATGTTTGCTCACCAGTTCCACTTTCAAGTCTCTCCCACCTATCTTCACACTCTGAGGAGTCTCTTTCACAACGTTTCCTGTCATGGCTACTCTTTGCCCGGGTCTTGCAAACCCTAGTAAGTACATCAGTTTTATTTCTACAGGACAACAAAGGGTGATCGACAATGTCAGATCAAATTCTTCTACAATCTCCTTCATCAACTCCAAGCGTCACTTAACGATCATCTCTGACACGACTACTCCCGGTCAGTGTAGATCTCACCCAGCACAAAACCGTCGCCGAATCTGCAATGATCTCCAGAGTTTGAAGATTTCTCTTGAGAGTCAGATTTAATCCCTTAAGCGCTTGTTATATGCCAGCGGATTTTCTCAAACTGTCAAAATCTCTTCATTTTTTTGTCGCTAGAGGGCGGTAGTTGTACATTAATGAACTTGTCAAAATACAACGTCAAATGTGCGTTATGATCATGTCGCGCATCATCACGTACGCAATCGGAAATCGGAAATATTAAGTAAAACAAACAGCTTAGTAAAAAGGTATGACTTATTTGCAGAACCTACTATTTTGGTAAAGCATTTACTTTGACATTTTTTAAAAATGTTTATCATTCACTTGCTGTTGTTAAATCTAATTAGATTTGAACGGCTTTTGGCTTTACGAATCGCATTTCAGAAACATTTCCAATACAAAGAAAGGTTGTTTTGCACGGTGTTCGGAAACTCGTGGTATAAACGGTATAACTTGTGAATGAATCTACCTTTCATTTAAAGTCAATTTTGGGTTATGATTTTTTTTTATTTGAGTTTTCGTTTTCGAGAAAATCGAAGGCGGATTTATTTGGTAGAATTAAAAATTTTATATTTGATAGAATATCTATACATATTAATAATATTGACCTCGAAAAATAAAAGAAAGTTTTTTTTAAATTTATATATTTGTTAAATTATTCAGTGTTAGCTAAACAATAATCTGTTTTAACCATGGCAGTAGCTATCGTGCAAGGCATACTAGTACTGTATCAAAATATAACTCGCCGTTGGAAATAATAGTTATATTCATTTAACGACCAAAGCTATTGAAAAAAATTACGTCAATGGGTTGAAATATAATACCTAAATACAAATATTATTCAACGAATCCACGATTCGACCTATTGTTTAAGATGTATTGACGCGTAATAAATATATGAAATGGTGAATCATTTAAATTTACTGAATTTAAAGTTACTGTTCTTTATACAAATAGAACGGCGACATATGCGCTTCACAAATTTTGCCTCATTTGGGTGTTTAAAATGTTACCTGGCTATTATAGACTTAGAGGCCTTGTATTTTCTCGGTAGGGAAAAAATTGTTTCCTAAAAAACCCTTATTATTTGGAACTTTACAACACAATACATAGATAGAATATCTTTGATTTGACAAAGTGTGAATGGTTACGTGTGTATACGCAGAAAGGTGATATAATCGTAAATTGACTTAAAAAGTTTTTTTTGTCTGTTTAATCTAAAGATAAAAAAACGGCAATAAACTTGTTTACTCCTCATATGAATACGCCTTACCATGTAAGGTCGGAATAGTGAAAAACTTGACTTGTTATCACTTAAAATTGCCGATTTTACCAAACTAAAAATGATTTGGCGTGAGATGGTAATTTTTGGTTTGATTACCAAACGCGCTCACAACTGAGTCAGAGCGACAATGAATTCTCACACACACTTGCATAAATGGCACGCAAATCAACATCGTGACGTTCGTGCTAACCGTTAGGAAAAGGAACGCACAACGCACATTGAATATTGTATTTTATTCGTTTCAAAGAATATGACAGTTCAAAAAATACAATGCGACAAATTTACGTGAAAAAAGAGTATTTGTGAGTACTTAGCGTTTTTGTAGCTTCCTAAAATTATTGCAATGCTTCAAGTGAGTCGGTATTCTACTTTTAGACCCAGAAATGAAACATTTTGATGGCATTTTAGAAATATATACGCCATGAAATAGGGAGCGATAGTTTCACCACCGTTCTCGGGGGCTTCTCTCCCGTAATAAGTAAAAGACTGAAATTTGTTGAAAATTTGGTGCAAGATGAAGAATTTATTTAATTGTTAATATCCACAGATATCATAACGATAATAAGAGGCCGTACTTCTACAGATGTGTATATTATATACATATTTTAAATTTTAAATATTGTGTAAAACCGTTATTAATGCGATAATCATGGATTGAAGTTTTAAAAGTGGGTTGTGTGGTGTATCAATGTTTTTATTTTTTATAGTCGAATGCCTACAACAACTACAAACAAAAATAGGCAGACTGAAAAATAATAGTCCATTAATTGGTATCAAAAAATATGAAGTCTGAGAATGACATACGAAAGGTAGTATTAAGCCGTTTTAGAGAGCCGTTTTCCAGCAAATCACCATTCTGCCTTATAACCCACTCTTAAGGAAGGAAAAGTACCAGCATTTACAAGACTTAAAACAGACATTAGAAAAGGATTACCACTCCTTTAACGATAACCTTCCGCATCATTAAAATCATTAAAATGCATCTAAATAGACTGCCTCGACATACACATACATTGTTGAGTTTTATTTTGTAAATGTAAAATTCCTATCTCCCAAATTTTCCGCTAGGTTGTTCATAAAACTGTTCGCAGAAAAGTATGTATCTTTTGTAAAATGCGTATCTCCATTCTCGGTTTTTACGTAAACTTCCTAACTCCGATTTGAAATAGAAAGCCTTAACTTACAAAAGTTTAATGATTGAAAGTAAATTTCCAAATATATTATATGTTCAAAACATAAATAAAAAGAATAAGCCGTTTTTCATTTTTTTTCACTACGAGGTTTTTTGTGCCTCCTGTAAAATTTTACATTTGGGAGTTACGCATTCTACGAATTAATGCGACGATATATAGTTAGTAGTATATTGAGGTGATTTTGCACAAAAACGACGCTATATAAATCATCCAAATATTAATATTTGTAGTAATAATTATACGGGGACTATGTAAAATGGGCTTACTCATCCTCAGTAGCAAGAAGTTATTAGTAGCAAGATTGCAACATGTGTGACTTCGGAAATTTAATAGATTTTTGTTATATATTTTTTATTTTTGAAAAACAATATTATTTAACCCATAAATGCTTACATACACGTAAAATAATATTTCAAATATTTGCAATAAAATATTATTTACAATAAATCACGTAATTATAGGTGCCGAGAGCACTAGCGCAGGTCCATTAGGCTTGCCATCTAGGCGGCGAATGACGATTGTTTGAAAGGGGCTTATGTAAATCTGAATGTTAGAGAGAGCGCGTTAATATTCAAAACGATTGGAATGAACAGACGTAAGCCACCGCTGTGAAAATATTTAATTATACACGATTTTTTGATAATAGAGCTAAAATCTGTCGAAAATGTCTAGAGAAGTATTTAAAGAAAAACTGTGATTTTTTCGTACCTCTAATGTGTTAAATAACGGAAAAAACCTGTTTTTTTTAATATTCCAAGGTAGAAATTCGATATGCCGGGTCTTAATATGAGGTGAGTATGTTGATGATGTTGTGCTGATTGCTAACATTATGAAAGATGTACAATCTCTCGTGTATAGGATGAACGAAGTACGCATGAAGAATGAGTTAATGATGACTTTTATGGTGTTGACATTTTGCAAAGTCTTTGGATGGATCATTCAACAATTGAAATAGCAAAATATGTACTATGCATGAGACAATGTATAAATTTAGATGAAGCAATGAGTGTGTGCCAGAACAGAGTTGTGTGTTAGTTAATTTATGTTAATTATTTTTACAAAAATGTAGCATTTCATAACATACCTAAATTGACAACTTTAATGAGTCGCATGAGGTTGTTGCTGAGCTTCAAGTCATCGTATGCCTTCTTGGAGCAATGGTACTTAATGTATGGATAGCAGCCTGTCCTGAGGATCTGGTAGTTGGAGGCCCCCACCTTCCAGTTGAAGTTAGCTAGGCCAAACTGGTCGTCCCTGATGCTGCTATACTGGAATTAGGCAAAACCAAAACAAGCAGGGTATAAAGAGGTTGCAAAAATTGTGTGCTTTTAAAGTCTGAATTATGTGAATATAAAGGATGTCAGCTGACGGGCTAAGGGTGTCCGACTTTGTCTTAAATGATCAACTAAGTTAAGTCTCTCATTCCAGGTCTGAAGAAGACGCATCCACTTCAGCGTTCCAGAGAGAAAGGCTGAGATGGAGGACTACAAAAAGTTGAATTCAACAAAAACAAGTCTTCACACAAGACTATGCAATCGGAAGAAATATTATGTTAAATAAAATATTTTTATACGTTATAAATATAATAAAGTGTGGTCCTAGTTTGAGTTTAAATGTGGAGGGATGTAGTGAACGCATGTCCAAGAGTGTGAAAGAGGCAACCAAATATGAAAAAGACGTCAAAAGAAGTATGAAAAAGACAGCGTGCAATAAAATCGTACAAAAGTTTGTCTCGTCCTTGGCATTACACTTTTTGTTTTATGTGACACCTCACAAGAGCGCCCCTGTCTGTACAGTGTAAAGACAGGAAAGCTATGGCGCTACCCGGTTGGGCAACATTGTGAGGCAGGTTTAGGTAGGGGCTGTAAGAAGGGCTTTATTAATGCGGGTCTTGAAGCCTGCTTTACTTGTAGCATCATTCAGCAGTATTAATTACACCTGTCTACAATGAGTTTTCATTCCACACCTCATCTTTAAGTAAATTACTAGATGGCCAAATATGATTATTATCTTCGGTGACAGTAATCACAATCCGAATATTCACCATGTGCTAACCCTGAAATAAGATTCCTTCCATAGATAGTCGAGCCAATCAGGGAAAGGGGAACAAACCAACTTGCATGGAGCGCGGGAGGCGGCGTGACCGTTCCACTTTCGGTGATTTGTCAATAAATAGATGGATGAGATGGATTAACGATTTCATATTGTAAATGAACCAATTTCAATGGTTCAATCCAAGCTAGGAACACATTACAAAAGCACAATATGGGAAAAGAGAGATCAGGATAAATAATCATTAGAATGTGTAAGTGTGTACCTTGATAAAGTAGGAAGTCCAGGGTGGTTCTTTGCACTGTTTCAAGTAAGCCGTCAACACTTCTGAAGAGGTGGGTTTTCTGTAAGTCCTCACAGAATATTTGTAATGTGTTCCTAGCTTGGGTTGAACCATTGACATTGGTTCAATCCAAGCTAAGAACACATAGAGATAAATAATCATTAGAATGTGTAAGTGTGTACCTTGATAAAGTAGGAAGTCCAGGGTGGTTCTTTGCACTGTTTCAAGTAAGCCGTCAACACTTCTGAAGAGGTGGGTTTTCTGTAAGTCCTCACAGAATGTTTGTAATGTGTTCCTAGCTTGGGTTGAACCATTGACATTGGTTCAATCCAAGCTAGGAACACATAGAGATAAATAATCATTAGAATGTGTAAGTGTGTACCTTGATAAAGTAGGAAGTCCAGGGTGGTTCTTTGCACTGTTTCAAGTAAGCCGTGAACACTTCTGAAGAGGTGGGTTTTCTGTAAGTCCTCACAGAATGTTTGTAATGTGTTCCTAGCTTGGGTTGAACCATTGACATTGGTTCAATCCAAGCTAGGAACACATAGAGATAAATAATCATTAGAATGTGTAAGTGTGTACCTTGATAAAGTAGGAAGTCCAGGGTGGTTCATTGCACTGTTTCAAGTAAGCCGTCAACACTTCTGAAGACGTGGGTTTTCTGTAAGTCCTTACAGAATATTTATATAGTTTGTGCTTTGGGAGTTGAGTACTGAACCTTGTAAGGCATTCCATCATCTGCAAAAATATAAAAAAAAGAACAAATCTTGGTAAAATTCGAGAATTCTGCTTCATTATAACAGCATGCAAATTTTTTTTTCCCTCATTATTATACTACTTCATTAGGTGAGCTCCAGGGGCTTGTGTTTATGGGAGGAGTAAGTAAATACAAAATAAAATAATGCTTAAAAGGTGATGTGCAAACAACATTCAAAGTCTTAAATAACTACAAATGTAATTAAACATACAAATTAACATAATTCAATCTTCAAAATAACTACAAACATAATTCAACCTTCAAATTAACTACAAACACAATTCAATATACATTATTTTAGAGAATTAGTATTATAACAATAGCCAATTTTTTTTAAATGCTAGATAGTATAGATTAAGTTTACATATATTAAGGGTACAATATATCACTATCCAATTTCAGGGAGTTAATTTGCTTTTTGAATTGTTCATATTTCAAAGTTTCGGTTACCTTAATTTTGTACAATAATATATTGTTTTTGGACAATAATATTATATTGTACCATTTCACATTTAAATACAAGTAGTGGTGATAGGCCGTGGTCGTTCTTAGCATTGGGATGGCTATTACGCCCTTTGTTTTGAATCTATTGCTTATGCTATCTAAGGGGTGAATTATTATTACATATTTATATTATTTCGTATATGGATGGTTAAAGATGCAATTTTGCATGCAGTTCAAAATTTCACATGTTTTTTTTTATTAGTATGATGTGACGTTTACCGGAAGTTTCCATTTCAATCTAAATACACACAAATGTTTTCAATAACCCAACCTAAGAACCGAATTTGTGCATGTTATCCTCTATGTACATAGTTATTTCTTGTAGTAATTAGGTGGAAACAAAGTATTATTTCAATCATTTGAGCTTGTAAAGCGTAAAGCGGATTTCTATAATTTTATCCAAATCTTAGGATACTTCACACAGAAAAAATGGTATTTCTTGGATAACAACTAAAAGACCTATATGGGATTTTAAGGTGGGTGGTTAATTTACGATTTTGAGTTTAGATCCACAAAAACGACTTCAAGTAAAGAGATTTGGGATATATACATTTACAAGAATCTATGGGCGCAATTAGTAGGATGTTGTATTATTATTTATTAAAATTCAGCAATGAACCCTGCAACTGTGATTTTACATTTACAGTAAGGAAAATTATGAATAAATAGGTTTTCAAGTTTGAAACAAAGCTGACATAATGAGGGAAAGCCGAAATTATATCCATAACGAAACAATTAAAAGCGTATTATTTTGAAGAGTACATTCAACAGAAATTTCTCATACATAATCTGAAAATAAAAATCGTTTTTATAGGTTATGAACCATTTATGTAACGAATTTCATAGGTACTTTTCAACAGCTATACAAGAAAGATTTTTAATGCGAATATAATATGAGGAATGGTATTCAGACCTACTCGAATAGAGAATCTTATTTATAAATCATGTTTCAAAAACATTCAGTTTATTCGCCGGGAATAGATCTGTCAATTTTGACAGTTAAAAATTTATAAAATCGTGAACATAACAAACTGTGTTCATAAATGAAAATAATATTTTTTTATTCTTCTAAACATTATTTTTAAAAACAAATAATAAAGCAAAAAATAAAATTTGACAGGTATTTAGTAAAAAGATGCAATGGCCCAAATAAAAAATAAGGTAAATAAATATAGAAATAATACACAATAATGCAATATAAATAAGACAAGATCAAGTGCAAAAAAGCGCAATCAGTGATCAGGTGGTTTCATAAATATACCACTCACGGTGGTTTCGATAATCGTGGCGTGAACTGAATTAAACAGTAGCGATCGCATCGGCTGAAACTAGAAGTACAGACACTCTTTGTCGCTCTTTGTTATAGTCCGGACTGGAAATTCATTGTTAGTTTTCAAAAGGGAAAACTTGCTGAAATTAGCAATAGGCAAACAATGCAGAAAATAGGCAGACATGATATTATGCAATACGCACAGCATGCAAGGGCAAATAATCTGAAAACGTTTACAAAAGTGCGCTATATTTGAAATATCATTGATGTAAATTATTCATTGCTATAATGTTTAATTTTCATACACCCTTGTAGATGGCACTAATCAAAAATCATTCCTTACGTTACCTGAAGAGGAGAGCTTCTTGTGTTGTCATCCATAGTATCAGGTTTAAGTTTTTGCCGTTTGCTAACATGGCGCCGCGAAATTTTAGCGTATTGTCAAAATAGCGTGTGACGTCCTGCTTTGTGCAAATATTGAAGTCCTCGGTGTGAAGTGAACAAAAACTGTTCCGAGAGGCAAAATCGTGCGTGTTTCTTTAATTTTTGTGTTTTTATCATTCATTTGACGTGCGATCTATTTGAAAACATTCGAATCTGTCAAAGCAGACGCAAAGTGCAAATACTACAGACTACAATAGAGATTCTCTGATAGTGAAGCTATCCTAGGTTATTTTTTGCCTACAAAATAGTGTCAGTTTCTATCACTGCCATCTAGCGGGGTGTTGTAAAATTAACGAAAGAAAAGTGAAAGATTGGGATTTAAAAAAAAAATTGTGTGTTTTTCAAATTATTATTGTATCTGAGAGTATTGTGTTTGACTCAACTCTAGTTGCGATACCTATAAACACAAAGTTATTCGGTTTTCAATACGATTGGTTTTATAGGTATCATCCTTGCCGCAAGAGTCGCTGCTGTGTCAAGTTTTAGTTTTTTTGTGGAAGAAGGGTTTCAACCATATTGCAATCCATAGTATTAAAATTTGTATTGTGATCTATAGTATTTTGAAACATTCCACAGGTGTGTGGGTGGGTATGTGAAAGTAGTTGGAATAAGTTTTAATGAGTGTACTATATTCTTTTTGATCTTTTTAATTGTAGTTTCATTGATAAATATCCAATCTTTGTGTTTAAAGTGAAAGTTTGTGAGTTTTTCTTCATAATCCCCGCCAACGACAATGCCAATGCCCAATGAACCCGAGAAGTATGTTGTATTTTCTACGTCCGTCATTTTGTATGCGAGATTCTTCAATTTCTTTTTGTTTACATGTTGTTTGAACGATAATTTAAATATTTCAGCGCACATTTATTCATGCAAAAGAATGCCTTGGCTTTGATAAGCTCTTACGGTGCTAATCCATTGTTTACGCAGATGCTTTCAATGTCGAACTAATATTGTGCATTGTTCTCGACTGGCTAAATGACGTTTACTTTATTTTCAATAAAAAAAATCATATAAAATATCCTTATTAAAGCTAAGAATGTTCCCCTTAAGTGAATCTTTAACTTGCTGATTTAAAATGAAAAAAATATGCAGTTATTAGCTATTAGTTTAAATAAAATTTAACAATGTTTTTTAGGCATTAAAAGTTTTGACAGATGAGGTACCTACCTACTAAAACACATTAAAAAATATTTATCTGTAATATTTATTTGAACCAGAAATGTTAAAGTAATACACTTTTCAAGAGTGGTTAATATCGTCCTGGTTGTATTCTAACAGTAGAATCGAAACATTGATTTATGGCTTTAGCCACATACAAATAGCCAGATACTCCCCCATCTCCTTCCCTTCCTCACTTTCTTCAGCCTCATGACATACCCCAATTGGGGATAGTCCCACTGGCTCTGGATAGTTGGGACTCTTGTGCCATATTTACAATTAAAAAAATATATATTACATACGCGGCGCACAGATCTTATTTCTACAGCGTTTAATTTAAATTCCCTCTTTTCTGTATCTTTCAATAATATTAATATTATCATTATCAATAGGTACCACCATTCAATTAAATTCTTGAATGAGTTTTATTATTACTTGATTAGATAGCACTAATCTATGCATTTAATCATAACTGTAATGCAGATAGGTAAATAGATTTTTATTTTTATGCGAGTATCACACAAGAGTCCCAACTGCTCCCAACCGTCTGGAGCCTGTGTGACTATGGCATGAGATGTTCTGAGATTGAAGGTAGTGGGGAGGGGAAGGATATGAGGTAGAGGAAGGTGGGGAAGTACATGGCTATTCAGATGTGGTCACCAAACATGGCTAAAGCCATTTCAATCAATTTTTCGATTCTGAATTCATGTAGGTATTTTGTTTTTAAAAGATTAATTGTGAAATATCATAAATTATTCAAATAAACTTTATATGTGCAATTGAACAATACCCTTGTTTCTCAACGAGGTTGTGGGCCTTGTATAAAACCTAAGGCCTTACTAATAAACATGTTTTAAATTTTACACAAGTCATAACAATCGTTTACCGTATGTAAATAGTTGTTGTATCGGTTTTGTAAAATTAAAAACACGTTTATTAGTAAGGTGGTTGTTTATGTTATATGTAAAGATTATTAAAAGAGTGTCTTTAGTTAAGTTATACAATAATATGTTCTTATTTGAAGGTTCTTTTTCGTTATTTAGACATTTCACTACTGGGCATGGTCAAATATATAAATAAAACATTTGAAAGTACTTTTTTTTTACGTGAGATCGCACAAGAGTCCCAATTGCTCCCAACCATCTGGAGCCATTGAGACTATGGTATTTCCCAATTGGGGTATGTTGTGAGGCTGAAGATAGTAGGAAGCGGAAGAAGATATGGAAGAGTATAAAAATTTGAAACCCACCTATCAAAAAGATATCAATACAATATCAAAATTCCAAAATGTAATACCAAACAAATGCAAAATAACTATACCTATTTAGGAATAAAGTATTTCAACAACCTTCCGATTGAAATAAAGAAATGGATATTAACATACTTAAACTAAAACTGAAGTTACACTTTCAGAAATAATTGCCTGTTTTTCCCTTTATTGATATTTATTATTAGTCTATACTCGTCTCCACTGTATTTAGATGTTCCTAATTACTCAATAATTAGTATGTAACAGAATACTATATATGTACAACTACACATATAGATAATCCAGAATTTTTAATGGTTCCTATTATATATATATATATATACTTACCTATTGCATAATGGTATTCTATTTTTCTTATAATCAGTGTAACTCGCTCACCAAGCACAAGAACCAGTTTCTTCATTGGTGAGGTTGCGAACATAAATATATTTTGTAACCATATGTACTTGTATAACATCATAACCCACTTATATATATTAAATTTAAAAAAATATATATAAAAAAAGAGGAGGTTGGGAAAGTACTTGGCTATTCAGATCCAGTCACCAAACAGGGCAAAAGCCATTTGATGAAACGTTTCAATTCTGAATGGTGGTGTTACACTATGGTGATACTGAGAGTATCTTCCACTCTGAGTGAATTTCTTTTCGATCGATCGAAGATCTTTGATTCGGTATGTACCCACAGCCTTTCAAACCATTACCAAAATCAGTCTGATAAAACAGAAAACATTTCACTACAATCTCAATATAAAGCCTTACAAAAATACCCACCAAATTGTAAAGCCTAGATCACTCATTGTTTTCTCTGCTTTCATCTGTTGAATTCTGGGTCAGAATAACTCCTCTTGAACTGTGTATTCTTAATTTTGAATGAACATCGCCGGGCAAGTGAATGTTTGTGGAGTAATACTGTATCAATTCAACCATTGTTTGTGTTTTTCAGTTCCCACTCGTGAGACCTGATGAGAAATGGACAAACTAACCGAGGAACACCATACCATAATCTCTTCGGGTAAGCCAACAGATTCAAATAATTACTTTTATAATTTACCGAACTTTTTTGATAAACATTTGATATGTTTATTTTTTAAACACACTACCATTGTATGCATAGGTAAACGCTTTAGTCTATTATCTAGTTTTGGACATAACCGTGTCTTCTTCAGGCCAGTAGGTATAACAACCAATTAAAAAAAGAGGATAATTACGGATAGTTTTGGTTGTGAGTGCTCATTTAATTTTGTATTGAAAATTTCATTTCTCTTTTAAAAGTAATTTATACGGTAATTGTTTGATACCAGATTGTTATTTGAAACGGACTGTATTTAAACTAAAATAAAAGATCAAGCGACCATGTTATTATCGATGGGAATATGAGGAGAGAGGAAAGGAAGCCTTTATATGTTGAAGATGTTTGTTCCTTTTGGATTCCTGCTGGTTTCTGGAAGATTCCGTGGGTCATTTATAGTTCATAGATGTACACCTTAAAAATCACCACACAACAATAATGTACTTGAGGATGATATTTGCACTATTTTACTGGAGTTTTCACAAGATTATTGAAACGAACTACGAAATAAAATCCAGTTTCAATAACAACTAAAATTCGAATGTAAAACAAATGACACTGGCATCGTTATTCTTTTTTCAATTCTTTTTTCTTCAAAGGTAAGACTTTTAGGAAAGGAACAAAAACAAGGGAAATAACAATTTGAGTAGGAACTGGGATTTGGAATAATCATAAAACTTTTTCAATATTAAATACAATTTTATATCTTTTATTGTAAATACTAATTGTTCGAAGGATGGTAAAATTTATCATCATCAACGAATCGAGTTCGACACTCACAGCGGGTACCTATTTACTCCTTTTTAACAATGAATTATGTCTAGTGAAAAGGTCTGTACTATTATTCTTAGGATTTTTCAAAAATACATATTATATAAGTATGAATTTTCCCATAATAAGTCAATACGTAGTTGCCTTCAGACTTCGCCCGAGATTCAATAACACTACCAATGTGATATCTTCTTGTAAGTTAAATGAATATTTCAAAGCGCAATAACATATCATGCAATTACATTGCCGTCAGAACATAACTTACCTTATTTTCATTTATTTTTTATGTGGCGCCTCTCTATATCGGTAAACTATATTGCCGTTCAGCGCTATGGGGCGAGTTAAGGGAGGGTCTTTGATCTAGAAATTCCACATAAATTTCATGAGATTTACACATATATCCTGAGCTTACTGTTCAAGAGTATTTAATGAAATAGAATTTTTGCTGTATAGTTTAGATTTTTTGCAAATATCTGCAATTCTGGCCGAACCCAACAGAGGTGAAGGTTTGGCTCAGAATGACAGGGAGATAGTTTTGATATGTAATGTATTATAGAAATATCCAGCTAATTAAGTATATATTTTACCATATTTTGGATTGATTGTGATATTCAAAGCCGTACACACGGAGGAGAATGATTTTAAATTGTGTTGACATATCGGAAGAAGTATGTAAGTGTATATCAAATCTAATGTAGCTATACAGGGTTTTCCAATAAGAGGTGTTATTTTTATATTCAATCGTAAAAGATCAATGGTTTCGTTGCTTGTGTGGCACGTAGCGCCGTCTCGTTGAAAGTAAATGTCGTCCAGATCAATACCATCCAATTCCGGCCATAAAAAATCATTAATCATCTCTCGATAGCGCAATCCATTCACCGTAACTGTTGCTCCAGCCTCATTTTCGAAAAAGTAAGGTCCAATGACTCCGCCGGACCATAAACCGCACCAAACAGTCACACGTTGAGGATAGAGAGGCTTTTCAACAATAACTCTTGGGTTTTCCGAACCCCAGATTCGACAATTTTGCTTGTTGACGAAGCCACCGAGGTGGAAATGGGCCTCATCACTCAAGATGATTTGCATTTGATTTACTCAAGTGAATTTTAATAATTTCAATGCGTTGTTGAAGCGTGCATCGTTCCATTTTTATTTATGGCGTAGTTTCTACTTGTCAAATGTCAAAAAATGACAGCTTCAAAAGTAACATCTACCGAAATAGCGGGCTATTCAAAATAAAACCTCTTATTGGAAAACCCTGTATTACTGTTGCTTAAAGTATTGTATTACAGAGTCTGGTGCTTTGTTCAGTGTATTAATTACTGTCAGGAATGTTTTATTTTGTTTTGCACACTTGTCAAGTGTTGTAGAGACAGGTGACGATACATGTGAGTGATTTGGATTTGACATTCTTTGACATGGAGGTAGTTGATTACTTTTTGGGTTGAATTATTGATGCTTATGTCAAATGATTTCTTTCGTAACATGTTCAGGTTTACTGCAGCCTTTGAAATTATTGATTGTCATACTAATATTATTTCCCTTAAGGAGAAGCAATAAGTAGTAATGAAAAAACTAGTTCAGTCCATTATATTTTTGTGTTAGTTCTATTGTGTCATTTACGGAACTCCTAAATGTTGACATGAGGTAAATGGGGGTCCGCTCGTATGTACCCCCATTTGAATCTCGTGGACCCCCAAATTTTTTTCTCGCTGACATAGACCCCCAGCAAGCCGATATCGACCCCTGGGGGTCCATATAGATCACTTTGGGAACCTCTGCTCTAGAAGGAGATACAAATACATACAAATTATTATAAACAAGTATGAGTAGACTTAGGTTTAATTAATAATGATTTAGAAGATACGATAGTATAGCCTTTTTTTACCTAGCTCTGTGCAGTTAAACAGATCCGCTACATCTGCGTACCTATGTAATAGTTATGTGATAACTTCATGTAATCTAGGTACAAGCATACAATTCGCATAAGACCTTTATACTCCTAGGCCCCAGACAACCCAATAAATTTGAGTAGATCAGGAAAATATATGTTGATCAAAAAATAATTTCGGTTTTTGAAAATGTTTGTCAATTTTTCTCTTCGAAGTAAGATAAAATTGACCTTACTTCTGGCACCAAATATTTGATTAGAACAAAAAAGAAATTGTTACCTGAATTTGTACAAAAATATATGTATGAGGTTGTTTATTACTAGATACTTAGTTTTCTCTCAAACTATTGCCATGGAAATTCTTTTCGTGGAAAAGAGAGAAATATTTTAGCATGGTCTTTATTTGGTCATTTGTTATCTTTTGAGGGGCTGACGATAGAGAGATTTCCCAAACGCAGAAAGGATTACATACGAATTCTGATTTTCTCTTATTTAATGGTGGTTCTGTATAGTTTTTCAATACTTTTCACCCCACCCAACGATCGCTCTCGGAATATGTTATAAATTTAATCGCCAGATGCCACTACTGTGACTAGATATATCCCATTTGCAAGTTATATCGGAACAAATAAAATTCCGCATCAAACACTGAATTCGAATCCGGGACTGATCCCATGGGAATTAGATGAGGTTGTCGATAACAGAGTCAGGGATGGTAATACTTAAAAAAGTGCCTTTTAGTTAGCTTAGCTTATCGGAAAATCCAGCCCCGAATCTTACAGTAAAATATAATTCACATTATATCACCCGGCCTCTCCCTTGTTTATTATAAGTTTTACTGAAGAAATGCAGAAAAATGACGTTTTTACGTCTCTACGTAAGTTGAAAGCAAAACGCTATCTAAGTCTAATTTCAAAATTTAAATTATAAAATAAATGTTTTTAATTAAATTTAGCTATACAGTGGTCCTGTCGTTGAGAGTTCCGTTATAACATATCCTTTTGTTGCGTGCATAGCTTATGGGAAAGAGGGAGAGGTTATGAGCGATCAGTCGCCGCCTATACCTGGCGTCGCCCGAGATTTGGATTGAAAAGTGTGGCACCAAATCAACAAACAATGTTGGCTGTCGCATTTTTAACAGCTGAATACATATTGAAAAGCTCCATAGCTCATGATGGAAATGACGCTGCGAGGTCTACACGTTTATCCAGAAATTATAGCTCTCCGTTTGACTGTATTTGCTACGGTAACCGGATAAATCATCACAATGATAATTCATCACATCTTAAAAAAGTTATACATATAAAGTCATGGAAAGTGATCAAACAAAAACTTTATTAACTGGGCTATGTAGGTTAGGTTCATAGACATATGAATATTAGTAGACCTGCCCTAAGTGATTAAAAGCGTATTATCCCCACTCCCCATACCGGTTCCATTGGAGCCGGCTGGGCTCGCGTATGGCCTCAAGTGAAATTTGAAAACGTGACGTCATCATTCTTGTGCGAACTATGGTCGAGGCATCATCGGTTCATTTTACGAAATAACACGGCAAAATGTTGACTTGTGATATGAAAACTTGTAAAAATAGATGTGAAAAAGAGAATAAACCCAATTGTCGTATTACATTCCATATATAAGCATTATTTTACTTTATTTTAAGCATATTCACATCGTATAATATGAATCAGTTGTTACTATCACATCGAGAAACGTCTGGACGCGAAACACAAAGCTGGTTGGTTGCTGGGAAGTAAATTATGAACATTTATAAAAGTGTCTTAACTAAATACTTAAACGAAATATTCGACTGTGAAAATAGAACCGAATTTTTTTGCCGAATTTGGACTTAGCAAATTTGTTCATAACGTGGCGAGTAATTTGCGCTCCCATGTAAAAATGTCTATTCATTCAAAAGCAGATTTTACTTTTAAGAAGTAAATGGTGATATTATAATGCGAGATGCCTATTTACTGTCAGATTGATTTATTGACGAATCACAGTCAGCTTCACTCCCTTCGTTCTTCAACAGTTGATTTTACCCCTCGCCATTATCTTCTCGTCTATTAATTCCTATGTCTGTGGATTTCTGCTTTTTGACTAACTGACGTGTACCCGGCGTTGCTCGACTTTTCTCTACTTTCTAAAAATATAATATGTATATATTATATGTATATACAGGGTTTTCCAATAAGAGGTGTCATTTTGAATAGCCCGCTATTTCAGTAGATGTTACTTTTGAAGCTGTCATTTGACAAGTAGAAACTACGCCATTGATAAAAATGAAAAAAGATAACGATACACGCTTCAACAACGCATTGAAATTATTAAAATTCACTTGAGTGAATCAAATGCAAATCATCTTGAGTGATGAGCCCCATTTCCACCTCGGTGGCATCGTCAACAAGCAAAATTGTCGCATCTGGGGCTCGGAAAACCCAAGAGTTATTGTTGAAAAGCCTCTCTATCCTTAACGTGTGACTGTTTGGTGCGGTTTATGGTCCGGCGGAGTCATTGGACCTTACTTTTTCGAAAATGAGGCTGGAGCAACAGTTACGGTGAATGGCTTGCGCTATCGAGAGATGATTAATGATTTTTTATGGCCGGAATTGGATGGTATTGATCTAGACAACGTTTACTTTCAACAGGACGGCGCTACGTGCCACACAAGCAACGAAACCATTGATCTTTTACGATTGAATATCAACATAACACCTCTTATTGGAAAACCTTGTATATATATAAACCTTCCGGAAGAAATTCTCTAAATGATAGTAAAAACCCTATCAACATCCGTTTCGTAATTTAGAAGAAGTAAGCGCACAAACAGACGGACGATGATGGCGACTTTATTTTATTATAACAGAGAAGAGATTTGAGGCTGCAATGTCTATTTGATAAAATGTAGGTAAAATACCATGTTGCCATACTTGGGTACGGGAAAATAATGTAATTGTTTAATTACGCATTGTTTGTTTGAGGAATTTTTATTGGCAATCTTCCATGTCAGGCGAAGTGTGTGAAAAACTGCGATCACCGTTCTTTGGGCACCCATTATGGTGATTCTGAAGATTTACTTTTACGTTTTCATTCAATTATAATACAAGTAGTCAGGTTAGGGGCGTGTTAGTTTTCCATAGTACCTACCGCTAATTTATTGTCCCGTTTTAGGTAAAGATTGAGATGGGCTAGAAGCCATACTGAACATGGCCGAAGTTTAGCTTGATACCACAATGCCGACCATCAGCGGGACTCTAAAATCTAATCCTCTCCCCTGACTCCTTGTACTTGCAAATATAACCACGCTAACAATCAGATGAGAGTTAGGGTTGCCAGATGTCCGGGTTTGGACCGGACAGTGCGGTTTTTTGAACGGCTGTCCGGTCTAGAAAATTTTGGAAAACCGGACAATAGAATGTCCGGTTTTTGTGAAATTACGCGACATAAATACCTCACTCACGAGATAATTTACAGAGCAAAAGCCGTGAGCGATTCTGGCGGGTGGTAGTAAGACTTGCTCAAATCTATTGACAATGGTACAATATGTGTGCAGTATTCCCGTCTCCAATGCCTTCGCAGAAAGAGTTTTTAGTGTAAGAAAGAAATCGACTAGCGAATTATATGATTTCTTCAATTTAAATGTCAGGTGCACTGGATTAATATATACAATTTCACGCAATAAACGGTTATTTAAAGCAGTAGCATCTAGTGCCAAATATGTTAAAAAGTGATTTTTTGCTTTCGTTGTGTTCACCCTCAGAAATTTTCGGTAATTTTCTCAGTTTGTTTTGGCCAAAATCAAAGGGGTTTATGATTATCAAAGGATCTTTTGATTTTCGACAAATTGTATAAAAAATAAACAAAGGGGGGGGGGGACCCTTTGATAAAAAATGTTCGTTTTTTTTATCTGGACCATCTGGCAGCTCTAGTCACGAGAGAGTATGCAACACTGGGGGAATACATGGCGTTGCAGAATAGCGCAATATCTTTTCACGATGATTTCGTCTCTCACTCTGCATGCCGCCTCAAGTCCAGAAAACTCTTCTGCAAGGAAGGAGGAGAGAAGGATATCCGGATTGCTCTCACTCCAAAAGATAAGTGGAAACTTGTGGTGGCAATCAGTTGACGTGAAAAATGCCCATCTCGTACACGACCGCACTGAGAGACACCGTGGGTTCTTACCGTAAACCCTGGTCCTCCGTCGATAGGATAACATCCTCCCACAGCCATTATGACCTGATGGTGGGGCCTTAAAGAGTCAGCGATGTGTGAATGCGGTGCGGTACAGATCACCGAACATGTGATCAACGAATGCCCGCTCCATTCATTCACCGGTGGGATTACATGTTGTGAATCAACCGGTCCTAAGAAAGGGTCGCTAGCTAGTTACGTATGTTGTACGTACTTACATGTCGTGAACCAACCTGTCCTAAGAAAGGGTCGCTAGCTAGTACGTGTGTTGTAGGTACTTACATGTTGTGAATCAACTTGTCCTAAGAAAGGGTCGCTAGCTAGTTACGTATGTTGTACTTACATGTTAGTGTTTAATTATCTTACAACCTAAAGATTTTATCTTTTACCTCAGATAGGCATCATCTGTATATAATAATGAATGCTTAATTGTCAAAGAAGAACTTGTGACAATGACGTTGCATTTAAAAATAGAATATCAGACGCGTGTTAATAATTGCGTAATTTAATAATTATTGTAGTTATTTTATAAATTAATTATAAGTATTTATTTTATCTGACACGACACATAAAACACCCAGTGATTATAACGGCACAATGTATTTATGCACTTTGCTCGAATATTTCGTAATAAAATCATTTTATTAGTTGTTCACTTGCAAATAAATTAGTTTTTTTTATTAATCTACTACTCATATATTTTAAAATCGTGGCAGCTTAGGCATATTGTTTTATGATTCACGCTAGAACGTGGTTCATTTGTACATATTGTGTGTCATGCTTAGACAAATTTTTTACATTATCTGCTGCAAAACTAGTCAAATTTTAAATAATATTTAATTTGCTACCACTTTTTTCTTATCTTTCTACTTAAACTAAGAGAACATCACCTCATTGCAGGATTGTTTGCTATTTGTCATTGGGTTCAATTCCGAAACCCGGCGCCTCAACGATTGAATCGATAGGTTTCCTGATAAACGTTTAGTAAAACACCAATGTATTATCATGATGTCGGAACACGTGTTCATAAAAATCCTAATATGGCGAGCATTTTGTCATTATATATTATCAAGACAAACGCACGTGCATGAACACGTGTTCCGATATATTAGGTATTTATTAAAATTTTATCAGGAAACGGCCAGTCCCGTTTTTGATCGGATTACCAATCATTTAAAGAGATTCTTAATAAATTAGCAACACTGATTTTTTCCATGTACCTAGGTTATAAATAATACGTATTATACATATAAATAATAATATTTTTTCATCATTGTCCTTTCTTAAATAATAAGATTTTATATAAGTCCCATTTGATAAAAACTGAATGTCACCCTATCTGTCTTTATTATCTACTTTGCTACTTCTTTTGAATAATGATTAGTTATGGTTCAAATATTGTTACAATATACTGTCAAATTACCCATCTGGTAACACATCTAATACTCATTTTTTATTTAATTTTGAAATATTTTGTGTTTGTATGTAGAATTACTTTATGTTTGTGATACTCTTATGTTTGCTTCACTCAAATGTAAATTGTTAACCTCGATACAGGCTTAGTCCTAGTGAGGTTGATTTTTATGTGAAAAAAAAAAGTTTTATGAATAGTGAGATGCAATAAATAAATAAATACGTATTAGTTTTAACTCACTAGTAGAGTTATAAGTTACTAGTTTTACGTATTAGATCTAAGTCACTAGTTATAAGTCTCAGTGCCTGGTTGCTAGCTGTAAGTTTTAGTTTTATGTCACTAGTTATAAATCTTATTTGTAAGTCGCTAGTAATAATTCTCAACTGCAAGTTATTAGTTATAAGTTAGTGACTAGTAATATTGTAGAGTTATATTAAGTTGTAAAGCGCCCTTGAGCGCATTTTCCGCGCAGAAAACGGCGATATATGTATAAATAATACAATCATTGTTATTCTCCACCTTCCTCTTTCTTTCCTTTTTTCTTCCTCCATAACATTTCCCAATTACGCAGATGCCATAGTTCCAATTGCCCCCGAGAGCTGGTATTGTTGTGTGGTACCTTATAACATCATAATGCGGTTTTTCATAAAACAACAGTATCTATAATGTCTTCCACTTTTTCTCATAAAAATATCTGCTTACCCTTCGAGAAAAAAACATGATATTTTATAATGTGTCCCCCCTTCGTTTACTTCAAAATCAATCGGATAACCCCAAAATGTTATCAGGAGCACATAAAATCAAACGGGTGTTCGAATAGCACTTCTACGCGGTTAACCCCTTACCTCTGACCCGAGTCCCTCTGCTGCAAGGCGGTATCACCCCACCGGGCTATACGGGACCATCTACTTCTACTATTCAGGGTGTATCGGCACGTACCCGACAAACTTTAACCAGCTATTCCTTAGCATATTTGGAGTAAAAAATCTTATGTGCACTTTGCTGTCCGGTTTTTTTTTAACACAAAATTTATTATTCATATTTTCACCACATGTCACCACTGTTTTATCCTTTGTCACAGTTTGAAAACCCATCTGGCAATATTTTATTCGAATTCCGTTGAATAATGCACGTGTGTACCTATATTGGCGCACTTTTACAATCACAACGAAATGGCACGGCACCATTCGTCTCATTTTTAACTATTATTATTTAGTGTGTGCGAAAGAGCGAAGACGCTTTTCGACATACTTGCTTATAACAGCTGTTGAACACGAAAAGCAATGCCAATGACAGTGATGTTGTGTGGAAATTTTTAATTTTTTTGTTTTTAATTGGAAAAAAATGCTACCGGACAGCAAAGTGCCTATAACATTTTTTACTCCAAATGTGCTAAGGAATAGCTGGTTAAAGTTTGTCGGGTTAGTGCCGATACACCCTGTATAGTCCAGGGCTTAATAATGATATGGATGACATGCGGCGCTTTCTTCACACCTGGTGATCGAAATTTGTTGTAATATGACAATAATACATTAATATTTAATCATTTAAGAAGAAGATAATATTAATAAATCGAAACGAAACATGAAACAGAACAATGCACCGAAAATAAAAAGTAACGGTCGTAACTGGGAATCGAACCCACGATCTCTGTCTTACCGGGGCAACGCCTCTAACCACTAGGCCATTGTGTCGTTATTTTACGTAATTTTTGTCGACCTCATATTTCAGCAGGCGAATAAGGTCCTCGACGCTCATCCCACGTGCATTACGATGAAAAACGATCTTAAGGCGATGCACTACGTCGTGTAATATTTTGAATCGAGCCGCTATCAATAACACACCTTACGTAGATGGCGATAAGGTATTTAGTCTATGGCGATAAGGCTTAAATTCCCGCTTCACACCATCCGCCTGTTTTGATTTATGCAAGAAAAAAGCATGGCCAAAAAGTACCTTTTATTTTATTTTGTGGATGTTCAGGCACAAATATTTAAATGTTTTTCGATCATTTTATAAATAACATAATTTGCCACATTATACAATAAAACCACAACCGAAAATGGGTTCGTAAGTAGGAGATTTTGAACTTTAAAGCAGTCTTCGTAGGCCTATACATTATTTTTTCTGGGCTTATAAAAAGACTTATCTAAAAAAATACTCGATTATTTCAGAGGCCAAGATGTATTCTACTCGTAGTATTTAATTAAAGCATCTGAAACATTTCTAGGCGATTACATTTTTAAACCAAAAACACATGATTTTAAATTACTACGTAGTGCATCGCCTTAAGAGGAAGCTACAAACCCAAAATATGTATATTCTTGGTATACCAAGAATTAAAATCGCTTGACAAACGGAGTCTAGAAACGTTCAATTTCAAGCACAAAACTGGTTTTTATTTATTTTGTAAATAATTTTATAAGAAAGCAAAAAAGTTAATCAAGATAACAAGATAAGAGTCACAGATAATCTTAGCTGTAATACTGTATTTTTAAAAAGTTGTTTCCTTTGTGCGTTCGTACATTTCTATTGAAAAAATATTTTTTTTAGTAGTTTACATTTATATTTTTCATTGAGTAATTTATTTTTTTATTTGTATTCAACTCAAGCGAAACGATAGAAAAACCTTTAATTTATCTAAAGCATATTTTTTGGTATTCATAATGTACACCAGTTCGTTATAAATATTAATCAAACTAGTCTTCTTCTTCTTTCGTATGGCATTAAGCTTCGCCTTAACAAAAATACTGATTTCGGTTGTCGGTGCGTGATTATGTGTTTTTTTAAGTTCGCTAAAGTTTGTGTTAATTTTGAAGGTAAATGTCTATTGGTCAACAAAGAAAAATATAATTGTATTATAAAGAAAAATTACAATATGTATTTGGTTTTGAAAATACTTCTAGCTTTATAAGTCCTACAATAATTACAATATCCCGTAATTTTTTGAGGGTCTGCTTAGTTTATTATAATATTATTGAGTCGTCATTGGTTCATTTTCGATAGGAACTGGTGAAGATATTGAAGTACAGATATTTATCTACCTGGTGTATTTTGGTAATTCGCATAGACTTCATATTGATAGACTTGCCCTGACGTGAAATCTGGCAATCATTTCGAAGAGCTGAGGCGAACCACGTGACTATATTTTTGGCACCAATAGGGTTCGACAATGCTGAAACCGCAGGAGAGCGTACATTGAAATAAGCAGACCATGCGCAGAAAAGTAAAGTAAGGCAAAGGTTTGCAGCGCAATCCATTGTGGGACTTTTCTGTGCAGGATCTGAATGTTCGTTTTTAAACAAACCGCCTGGCATACCGACGCTAAAAATGAGTGGGGTGGGTAAATTGTAATGCAATTATAAAAGTGTAATCGTTCTAAAATATACCCGGTCGTTACACAAAATAATCTAGATATAAAATATTACATACATATATAAAAAAAATTGAACAAACTTTAGTGTGAGAGTTCTTATTTAGATCGAGTACCTCATAAATACTTATCATATGTATAGAGTAAAGTTGTAATTAAAAAGAAAAATAAGTAGGAAAAATGCTAGCAATTGCATTAAAAATATTAGAAACATTAACATAGGTATCTGTGTAGGTGTAGAAATTAAAAATAAATTAAATAGTATTATATTAAATTTAAGAAACAAGCCCGAACTTCTATGTACCCGATTTAGGATTGGTAGTTAAGTTTCTATGCAGCTAGCAGTTTGCTCGCCATTGTAAAAAGGACTAGTAATTCGGAATTTTCGAGGACTGAATAGTGATATTTCAATGCGAGTTGCCTGTAAAAAAGAGAGAGAGAGAAAGAAACAAAACAAAAAGGAAACAAAATTGTAAAAAAAACGTACTGTCAGACTCATTTATTGACAGATCACAGAAATGAAGACGGTCAAACCTGGTTGGTCTATAAATTTGAATGTCTATGGTAATTCGTTACTTTTCTTCCTTGTTATCGAGCCCTACCCAACAAACCTTAAACTTGACGCGTAATCTACTCTGCAAATTGTGCAAACTGCAGTAAGTTTATCGAGTGTTTTATGATATGTTTTATTTGGCCTTTGAGTGGCGAATGGTCGAGTCGTGCGGCGATAAACCTGGCTTATCGTGTATCGGAAGCAACGAGGGGCTTGCTCGCAATAAAAACTTTTATGGTTTGCCACATTTCCAACCCGAACTAACCGATCGTCAGGTGCAGTCGATCGAATAATATCAATAATGATAACCAAGGTTGTTCAATATATTCATAGATAGTGGAGATACGGCATGGAAAGTGCCGACTGTCGCTGAACCAATCAAATTTAATGCATTTGATGTGTAGGTAGAAACAAAAGAGGGGTACCACCACAGACATAGGAATTAATAGACGAGAAGATAATGGCGAGGGGTAAAATCAACTGTTGAAGAACGAAGGGGGTGAAGCTGACTGATTCGTCAATAAATCAATCTGACAGTAAATAGGCATCTCGCATTATAATATCACCATTTACTTCTTAAAAGTAAAATCTGCTTTTGAATGAATAGACATTTTTACATGGGAGCGCAAATTACTCGCCACGTTATGAACTAATTTGCGAAGTCCAAATTCGGCAAAGTAAGGCAGCTTCTATTTTCAGAGTCGTAGTTAGTTTCAGAGTATTTAGTTAAGACACTTTTACAAATGTTTCATAATTTACTTACCCCAGTAAACAACGATGAGCACACTTGAGAATCGCTACATAGTGATGTGATAGTATATGTTTCTAAAACTGATCCATATAATACGGTGTGAATAAGCTTAAAATAAAGTAAAATAATGCTTACTTATGGAATGTAATACGACAATTGGGTTTATTCTCTTTTTTCACATCTATTTTTACAAGTTTTCATATCACAAGTCAACATTTTGCCGTGTTATTTCGTAAAATGAACCGATGATGCCTCGACCATAGTTCGCACAAGAATGATGACGTCATGTTTTCAAATTTCACTTGAGGCCATACGCGAGCACAGCCGGCTCCAATGGAACCGGTATGGGGAGTGGGGATAATACGCTTTTAATCACCTAGGGCAGGTCTACTAATATTCATATGTCTATGATCGATGCCCATAATGAATGATTTGACAAACAATCAGTACAGCACGAATATGTTATGAGGAAGTCGGAACACGTGTTCTTCAAAACAATATTTTCGAACTTCGTTAGGCCGCCACCTGCGTTGAAGACGTGTTCAGATGTATTTAATTTATTTACTAATATTTTATTAGGAAATGGTCATCCAGTCACCTTTTTAACAGTATCAGATAAAACAAAGCCGTACTCATTATTGTCCGTGCGCACGCCAGCTTCCGAGTGGTTCCGATTACGAGTAAGAGTTGGGATTAAAGTACGAAATGAGTGGAAAAAATTAATGTCTAAAAGACCGAGCAACACCGGATATAAAATTACTGTCTAAAAGACCGAGCAACACCGGATATAAAATTACTGTCTAAAAGACCGAGCAACACCGGATATAAAATTACTGTCTAAAAGACCGAGCAACACCGGATATAAAATTACTGTCTAAAAGACCGAGCAACACCGGATATAAAATTATTGCCTAAAAGACCGAGCAACACCGGATATAAAATTACTGTCTAAAAGACCGAGCAACACCGGATATAAAATTACTGTCTAAAAGACCGAGCAACACCGGATATAAAATTACTGTCTAAAAGACCGAGCAACACCGGATATAAAATTACTTTCTAAAAGACCGAGCAACACCGGATATAAAATTACTGTCTAAAAGACCGAGCAACATCGGATATAAAAGTGTTTTGTTTTTATGTTGTTGTGCGTATTTAGATGTTCTTTGCCTTTAAAAAACACAAAAATGTAAAAAGTCCAGTTGGGCGTGAAAAATCAAATAAATATATGAATATCATTTCGGTGAAAGGGAGAAATCAGTAGGTTAACAATTTCCATTTTCGTGACGACTCGAATAGCCTGGTTTGAATTATTAATATGTTTTAGCATATTTCTGACGAAGCGCCTTGTCAGCGGCGCCCTGTTGCGGCGGACCTGATGAAAAAAACGCATTTGCCCAGCAATAAAGGGTATTATGTTTTTACGAAATTTTGTCACGTTTCGTTTAATTGACTGGGACGTAATGGATGACAGTGGCGTAGAGTACTTGTTTTCAAGCTACATTTTGGTTTATGTTTAATTTGTTTATTTGAATAAGTTCTTTATGATAGAAGTTCTAAAGTTGTTCTTATAAGGTTTTCCAATTCAGATATTGAAGGAATTACAGGTCCCACAAAATACATTTCAGAAAACTCATCGTATCACATCGTAGAACACATAATAATCTTATTTTCATAAAAAAATGTAGCAATGCGTGTGTACCGGATTCAGTGGTTTCTGGTCGCTCGGCGTTAGAGCGTTGGAGGTCAAATTGGACTAATTGTAGGCAAAAGTAGAACCAATTTTTTTGCTTCGTCCCTCATCTAAATAAAATAAATAAACTGAGATATTCTTAATTCCCATAGATCAGTTCCAATTTTGAAAGTGACAATTCAAATAATTGACTGTTAAAAAATATTATGTTGTTGCAGGTTGGTAGGTACTCTATCGCTTGTCTGAATTATCAAAACAAATGATCTTAGGACGGGTTGTTTTAGAAAATTTGAAACATTCATCATATACAATAAAGTTCTGTGAAAGTCCTATTGAAGTTCTGTTATTGTATTAACATGGGCCAGTTGCTTCACAAAACTGAAATAATAATAGAACTTGAATAAAACTTTCACAGTCTTTGAAAATTAACTGTGAAATTTGATGACTTGTTCAAATTTTCGACGGGTTGATTCACATAATTTGAGCAATTTCAAAGTTAATACTCAAGTTCTATTAAAGTTCTATTTTATATCATTAGAGGCCAGTTGTTTCACACAATCGAAATAATAACAGAACTTGGATAGAACTTTCGCAGAATGTGAAAAAAAACTTCAAAATTTGATGAATTGTACAAATTCTGTCAAACTACCCGTCCTTACAATTTTGAAAATGATGAAAATTGAAAGCGAGATCATTGAACCGGAGTTACAGACTTGTTGCATCCGAAATTAGTATTTTAAATTAACTTATCTAAGAATATTATATACTTTTTGTGATCCCATCCAAATTTCTCACAGATAAAATACTGCACCGTACTCCACTGGCATCATGTAAAATTTTTAATTTTTTCAGAAAAAATTATAACAGTTTCAAGTGACGGGCAACGGTCAGCATCATTACGGACACGCCCTCTGTGCTTTTTCGACTCGTTCTTCCGTGAAATTATTTGATAACAGTTTCTGTGATTTCTATGGCAGTTGTTTTCTAGACGCGTCATTTTTAGTAAATTATAATATTTTTTGACCGATTGAATAATACTGTAGTGGAGGGCCGTGTTGGTGTTTATTACCGTTTTAATTATAAAATAAAATCGTCATTTTTATTTGTTGGTCATGGTCGTTTGGAAGTATTCAGGTCGAATCAATATTGTATTGTTTGCTAAGATGCAATATTAAATAATATAGATGTAAATGTTTTTTTTATAGAATTTTTTTTTAATGTGAATACCGCACAAGAATCCCAACTGCCTGGAGCCAGTGAGACTATGGCATCCCAATGAAGTGAGTATGATGTGAGGCTAAAGGTAGTGGGGATGATAGAAAAAGGTGGGGAAGTACCTGGCTATGCAGATCTGGTCACCAAACACGGCAAAAGCCATTTCAAGCAACGTATTATATATACAGGGTTTTCCAATAAGAGGTGTTATTTTGAATAGCCTGCTATTTCGGCAGATGTTACCTTTGAAGCTGTCATTTTTTGACATTTGACAAGTAGAAACTACGCCATTAATAAAAATGCAACGATACACGCTTCTACAACGCATTGAAATTATTAAAATTCACTTGAGTGAATCAAATGCAAATCATCTTGAGTGATGAGGCCCATTTCCACCTCGGTGGCTTCGTCAACAAGCAAAATTGTCGCATCTGGGGCTCGGAAAACCCAAGAGTTATTGTTGAAAAGCCTCTCTATCCTCAACGTGTGACTGTTTGGTGCGGTTTATGGTCCGGCGGAGTCATTGGACCTTACTTTTTCGAAAATGAGGCTGGAGCAACAGTTACGGTGAATGGATTGCGCTATCGAAAGATGATTAATGATTTTTTATGGCCGGAATTGGATGGTATTGATCTGGACAACATTTACTTTCAACGAGACGGCGCTACGTGCCACACAAGCAACGAAACCATTGATCTTTTACGATTGAATATCCAAATAACACCTCTTATTGGAAAACCCTGTATAATATTATCATCTTCAGTACTTTATCACCTTTGTTCAGTTTGCAATGTTTTCTGTGTATTTCAAATGCGCTAATTCATCTAATTTTTTAATTTTCCGTATAATCTAATACTGTTTTTTAAACTGAATAAAATTATCTTCCCGGTGTGTGCATTTAAAATAAACATTACTTTTTCTAAATAATAAAATTTTAATATCCAACGTGAAAAATGTTGTCAAAAACGCAAACCACATGTTAACTTAATTTTCTACTCCAATCGTAGAAAAATTGAGCGTACTCGATATTTCGAAAACATATTCGTTGTGTTTAAGGAATTTGTAATAAAATTGTAACTTCACTTTTATCTCGTTCATATAATAAAACAATATATTTTAAAGTTAAGCCGATTGTTAAGATAGCGGTGCCAAATATGAATCATTAATTTTGGCTTAATTTAGGATTTTATTAATGGCATTAAATAAATATTTGAATAATTAAACATTAATTAATTTTAACATTATTACATATTTAAGGCAAACTGGAAAGAATTATTATTTCTCTTTCTAACGTCAAAAAATAACGTATTTCCGCTTGATAGAAACAATGATAAAAATGCTTTTATGAAATATGAACGCCCGGTCATATATGACCCTAAAACGCTGGAGGGGTCAAGACCAGTCAGGTCGGAAAAATCTTCGGAAAATAACTTAAACCACTTGGCATTTCGTATGTAAATTTATTTTTGAGTTATACATATCCGGTCTATTCTGTCAATGTCAACATGGTAGCCGTGTTTGATAGTAAATTTTTAGTGACATTCTAGTAATAATAACGTTACCTTTTCGGCAGCTAGATCTCCGGCGTAGCAGTACTAAAAATATAGTAATAAAAATACTTGCATAAAATATGGACGTCCGGTCATATATGGCCCTAAAACGCTAGAGGGGTTAAAGTCTTCCACTATACTGAATGATATTAACCTCGAAAAATAACCTATGCAATGTTTAGGTGAAATAAACACGTTTTATATTATGCACAAATGTATGGTAATGTAAATTTATTTTTGATATACACAATTTTTATTATAGGATGAGAAAGTAGAAAAAAAGGCAAAACAAACAGCCTTCATTAAACAGTGATTTTTTAATAAAGGAACAATAGACCATATATGAAACAGTGGTTTTTCTATAAAATCTTCAAGTGATATGTGGTCTGTCAATAGACGCTGCTGACTTCCTTTAACAAGTGATTTCTGAAATTATTTGGAGTAAAAAATGCAAATAAATTTTGGTCTCCTGTGATATTTTTTGTTGTTTTTTTCTCAAACAATCATAAAATATTTAAATTATCGAAGAAAGCAAACATTTTTGTGGCTTGACATAATTTAAATGATTTGTTTGATTTTTTCGGTTGCACTCAATCTTCTCCGGGACAAGTTTATATTTCCATTGTTCTGAAGAAGGTTTAGTGCACCCTAAACCGGTCGACCTATATAATTCAATAAAGTGGTTTAAAACAAAGTTTTTTAAATTTATTAATTAACATGTATTTCGCAAGTAACCGTACATCCACCCACCCCGTCTCTAACTGTGTAAAGTTAGGGAAAAAATCACATTTTTTTTACTCCAAATAACCTCAAGAATTTCTTGTAAAAGTAAGTCGGTCCGTCCCATAAGAAGTGTGTAAAATAAAGGTGCTTGCTAATTAACAATTTATTAATCACACCAATTTATAAAGAACGTGATAAGAGTTATTCGTTAGTAGAAATAGTTTGGTTTATATTGGTGATACGGTTACTTCCATTAATTTGTGATATCGATCCTTCACTTCGCCTGGTTGATAACGGCCCACGTGGAGTATGTTGTTTTCATGGTCTGAAAAATAAAAATTAATTACGTTTTTATATTTGAATGCTACCGCATTGTATCTCGCATCATAGATTATACCCGCGACATCATTACATACATTCAATACATTCAAATTTTGGAAATTAGAATTTAGTTTCTTCATCTAAAACTTGCTTTAAAAAATACCAAGGCTCCATTAGAATCGTTCAAAAAGAAGAAGAAGATGAATGATTATGGTTTGAAGGAGACATATGTGAATATGAATGATAGAGGGAGCGCGCTAATATATTATTACATTACCTATAATAAATTATTACATTACCTATAATTAATTATTACATTACCTATAATTAATTATTACATTACCTATAATTAATTATTAATTGGCGGCGGATGCGACTGCCCACCTGCTGCGTGATAGGCCTGATCTTTGAGGGAGAACTTTTGACCTCTCCAGCCGGACTCCCTCGACCCATCGCCTTGCACCGCATTGGGAGCGATTGATTCGTACGTCTGTCACTCCTGGCCACATTGACCCCCAGATTCCTACCCATCCTACATACCTCTTTCTTTTCTTAAAAATACCCTCCACACAGCACCTCCAAAAATGACATAGGCCCTAATGATTTTTTTTCCTTGGGGCTTCCAGTGTTGAGCTAACGTAATAAAAATCCATGACTACAGTGAATCACGTTTTTGGAATGAGATGCCATCGTATATAAAAAACACCCTGTACGCACTGTGGAAAGGTGTAGGCACTTTCTCAATACCTCTCCGTTCCCCATCTCCTCCCGAATCAAAAAAAATCCTTTACTGCTTAAAAAGCACACAAATTACTGTATTGATTTGAAAGAATCGCCTCGGGAAATAATCCCACCTTGCCTTTGTGTAAATACTATCACGTATGTAAATAAAGTGTTTGAATAAATATATCGTTACTCCAAGTCTCCGCATTATGGTGCTGCCAGACGCAAAGCTCACATCAAAAGTTAATGTACAGCGCATCATCTTTTCTACCGACACACGACGCTATCAAATATTTCTTCCTATGGTAGGAGAGGGGGTCAGTTGAATTCGAGAGCGGCCGAGGAACATAATTTCATCTGTTAAAGTGACAACTTTACTTACTGACAGCTTGAGCACGTTTTCGAAATGGATGATACTTGTCGCCTATTGCTGGATCTGTTGGACAGCTCATCCTCAGATGATGATGCCGCCAACTATATAATTATAAATGCTATTTATAAACTGTTTAGATTTTAAACAATCTGCGCGTAAATAGCGCATTTTCACATAACCTGACATAACCTCTCCGTCGAATCAGGAAATTCGCAGTTCGCATGCCGATCGACGAAAGCGACATATAATAAATTATTGTAAAATAAGCTCACGTCGATTTCTAAAAATGTCGAAGGCAAAGGCGGCAAGGACCAACACCAGGGCAGGGAACGAGAAGAGAGCACGAGAGCTGACGAGAGCAAACCAGATTACCCAGTAAAACAATTGAAAACAATCAACAAACGAACAAACTAGAAGCTTCTCTATGTAGGTTTCGGGCCGTCCAACTTTATCAAAAAACCGAATGATATTACCAAATAAACATACTGAGTTAAAAATATGATTAATTTTGAAAGGGCGAAAATTTGTTTACTTCAAATTCAAATATTGATTATATTTATATTTTAAATATATGTTAAGTATGTTTGCCAAATAAAGTTTTTTTATGTTTCTAAATTTACTAGCACACATGACGATATGAGCTAACATAATAAATAAGAAATGCATTATTAGGCTGCTTATGTCATGGCTGTCAAAGGGAACACGGAACTTAGTTGGTAGCTCCGCAATTAAAATGACCCCCTCTCCTTTTTACGGCGGAGAGGGGGACGCATAACTTTTCAAATATCGCGTCGGGAGCGATTACGTAAAATAAATTCGGTTAGCGAAGTTCAGAACCACACTTATAGCGCGTTATCTTTTTACGTGTGTCGGGTCTGTATGGGATTGTATGGCGAGCGCTATTGTGCTTTATATTATCTGTTGATGTGAGCTTTGCGTGTGGCTGCACCATTATGCAAAATTAAATGGCTTCCTGACAACTACCGAGCTACCAGTTGTTAGTAGTAGACATACCGCTTATAGCCCCGTTGTAATTTCTCCCTCTTTCTAATGAACGACCCATATATCGGAAAGAGAGACTGCAGCGGATCTTTCAGCGACAGGACTCTATCCAATTGATACTTTGATTCCCTCCTTCTCATACATGAAGTATGCGATAGAGAAGTTACACCCGATCTCTCAGAGGCAGGACCTCTGCCTCTTCTCTCATCCTCTCCCTCTTTCTAGTATATTATATTATATGCATGCAACAGAAAGGCAGAACTTATTTCTAATTAAATTCATAAATTTTATTAAGAAATGCTACAATCGGTAATGAGTAATAATAATAATTATATTGGGCTCATTTATTTAGCGCCGTTTTCGTGAAAAAAGCCCTCAAGGGCGCAGTACAAATATATTTATTAAATAATAAATACTAAAACTACTGACTTAAAACTAGAGACTTAATAATAATAATAATAATTGGATGACTTGTATAGCGCCGTTTTTGTGCACAATCACCTCAAGGGCGCTGTACAAACTTATAATACATTTCTACAGTGATCTATGTTATTACTTAACTATTTATGGAGATAATATACAATACAATACTTACCTGGTAGGTCACTTGAGATTAACACTTAATTAACATTATCTAACTGTTTATTAGCGAAATTTAGATACAGGATGTAGGACATAATTGGAAAATTGAATACAACTGGACTTTCTCTTAGGAATGGTATATTTAATTTAAGGGTACGACAGCTAAAAAAGGTAAGTTTTTAGTTTAGACCTGAATTCTGTTGGACTTGCATCTAAGACTTATATCTAGTGACTTACGACTAAGGCCTATAACTACTGTATTAATGACATATCTCTGATAACTGTACATTATTATTGTTGATTTATTCAAACCCTGTTAAAAACGTGATGGCCTTTTCCTAACAAACTGTTAGTACATTCAGAATATATCGGAACACCTGTTTCATAGTGACGAAATTCGAAAATATTAGAATTTTTATGAAAACTTATTTGTAAACGTTCGTGTTTTTGTGATAGGTTGTTGAGAACTCATTCGCCAAAAACCTGCACTGCCTGCAGTCCCGTTTTCAACTGAAAAAACGAATAATTCGACCGGATTCTTAATAAATAACCATATTATATATCAGTAAGTTTTCTCCGTGTACCTAATTGATGTAACGTTTCCCTCCTTATTGTAAACGAAGTAGGTATGTACGTGATTTATTTTGGGGTATTATGCCATTTTGCGCTACCTCTTTCTTTAGCCAACGTTTCGGACGACGTTATAGTGTCAATCACTAGGGCAAATGCTCATTTATTTATATTACACATCTGCCCATATGATGGATACTAAAACGTTGGAAAAATAAAGAGGTAGAGCAGCACGGTACAATACCCCAAAAATAAATCAACGTAATACTTTTCGATGTGAAAATCTCAAATCAAAAATGTAACTACTAATTTCGGCTGTCGGTTCACGGGTGCATGCGTTATTTGAAATTGTTATGCTGCGTTATGCGTAAAATTATTCTAGCTCAGCGAACTTTTAATTTTCAGAATTGGAACTGATGAGACTTATATATTTAGTAAATCATGCCAGACATTCCATAAAGTGGTTAGCAAAATTATTTTAGTAATTAATAACTCTTCACTAGAGAATGTGTATTTCTTTTGTTTAAATGTTTGACAGATCCAAATCTGAATCACGGATGCTTTTTAAAGTTTACTAACCGTGTTCATTCGAAAATTATAATAATTTTGGCAATCTCTCAATTTGATAAAAAAATATAATCATATTATAAATAAAATTGACAGTATTTGTTTTTGATAGGCAATGATCTCGAGGAAAATAATTTTATAAATACTTTCTGCTTAACGAATCTTACAATTATAACACCACGTGGTTTTCATTGGTTTGCGCTAGTTATGTGTTAAATTTAACAGAGAGGTTACAACGGATCTCTAAACGGCAGGCGTGTCCGCCTACAAGTTGTGTTATTGTTCTAGTGCGTTCGTTTGACAGTATTAACACGATTGAAGACCAGCAAGCATTTATCATAAGGCAGGAAATGGCATCAATGGGAATTTCCGGCCGAGTCCGTGCCAACGCGATGTGAAGAGTCGTGGACTTGAGAAAATGGCAGCTGCCAATGTTCAGAAATAATATTTTTTTGTCGTACCTATATTATTTAACCACTCGGGCCACATGGTGCTATATCAGCCACCAAATGACTCGTCCTCTTAAAACTAGTTCAACTCCTTTTTGGTGACCGGATTACTCATCTAAATGACAATTCAACGCAATTTTAAAAGGTGATAAAAAGTCATGAAAAGTGATGAAAAAAATACTAGGTTAAATAGGTTACGTAGATTCGGTTTTCATTGCCTTTAATGACTTTATATCACTTTTTAAAGGCGTATTGAAATGTTATTGTGTTGAGTTATCATGAAACCCTCCTTTTCTATTAAGGTTGGACAAATAATAATGATGAAAATCCCTCAAAAGCTGCAAACATATTTAACACCTTCTTTGCGAACGTAGGGGAAAATCTTGCCAATCTCATTCATACTGACCCAAATATAACATTTCCAGACTGTAGTATTGATACTGACAATAATATAGCAACATTCCAAGTCACCACAGAGAACGAAATAATATCAATTATAAACGATATGCAAGGTGGTTCTGCCCCGGGTTTTGATGGAATAACAGTTAATATTTTAAAAAATATTAAAAATCAAATTTCTAAACCGTTAAAACACATAATAAATGTAAGTTTCCAAAGCGGAGTGTTTCCATCAATCTACAAACAAACTACCATTACTCCAATATTTAAATCTGGTAACCCAGAAGAAGTTAGCAATTACCGACCCATATCAGTAATATCGAACATAGCAAAAATTTTTGAAAAGATAGTTAAAAAAAGGATAAACCAATTTGTAAAATGTAATAAATTAATTAATGAAAATCAGTTCGGTTTTATGGAAGGTAGAAGCACTCAGGATGCAATTGCAAAATTAACTAGTCTTGTTCATAATTCATTAGATAAATCATTAAAATGCATTGGAATTTTCATAGATCTAAAAAAAGCTTTTGATAGCATATCACACGACAAACTTATAAGTAAATTAAGAAATATTGGATTAAGTGGTACAGCTATAGAATGGATAAAAAGCTACCTTTTCAAACGCCCTCAAGTCGTAAAAATCAACGATGTACTTAGTCAACAAAAAACAAGTCACTTCGGCATACCTCAAGGTACAGTCCTGGGACCGTTACTGTTTATCATTTATGTAAATGACATATTCAATCAAAGATTAAATGGAAAAATAATATCTTATGCTGATGACACTGTCATAATAATTGAAGGTACTGATTGGAATAATGTTAATAACTTAGCAAATACTGATATTAATATACTAAAAAATTGGTTCGATAAAAACCTCCTCTCATTAAATACTGAAAAAACAAAATGTATCCCATTCTCTATCAACAAATTTAAATTAATACCAGAATTAAAAATTATAATACATCAACCTAAATGTAACAGAACTAATTGCAATCAAGAATGTTCTATACTTAGTCTAACTTCTGAAATTAAATATCTTGGTATATATATAGATCAACATTTTAAATGGAAAAAACAAATTTGTGAACTTGTCAAAAGAATTAGAAAATGTATTTATATATTTATAAGACTTAGAAATATTCTTAGACTAGAAAACCTAAAAAGAGTGTACTATGCAATTGTACAATCTATATTACAATATGGTATTATTGGCTGGGGAGGAACATATAACAATATATTAAATCCACTTAAAATAGTTCAAAGATTGATAATTAAAGTAATATTGAAAAAACCATCCAAATTTTCTACCGAGATTCTCTTTTCAATATTCAACGTACCCACAATAGACAATATATATAAAAAATATTCAATTCTACAAATTTATAAAGAAATACAGTTAAATAACTTACAATTCAATTCATCAGCAAGATATCAAAAAACTATCAAAATCCCAAAACTCAATACAAAGCACACACAAAATACCTATCTCTATCTAGGTATAACATATTTTAACATCCTTCCATTATATCTAAAAAATATTGAAGATATTCAGGAATTTAAAATAAAATTAAAAAATTACCTAAAACTACTATAAAAGTCCATATCTTACTCTTATTATTATTTCCTTCAAATCTTGAAACTGTATTATTGATAAATCTTGCCTATTTCTTACTTATCCCTTTGGTTTTGAAAAAATATTATTTACTTACTTACATGATTCCATATAATTGAGCTAGGATTCACTCACCAAACACAAGAGCCTCGTCTCTTTATGGTGAGGAAAAGCTATTATTATTCACCTTTATAACACTGTATAATATGTATAAATTGTATATTTATTGTAAAAAACATACAAATATTAAATAAAAAAAAAAAAAAAAAAAAATAATAACATGACATTTATATAGCGCAGTTTAGTGTCATTTCACTTCAAGTGAGCTTAACTATAACAAATTTAAAAACGGTAATACAGTATTTTAAGTTATTTCTTCAGTGTGCCTTACCCAATACAGATCTAATATTATAACACTAAATAGGTATACTGTTTATACAAAGTGATGACAAAACTTAAAATAACAATAACAGCAGGACAGGACAAAACAAGAATATTAAAACTAAAACATAACATAAAACAGGAGGCAGTTTGTGCTCAGAAATGAGACTCTTCTGAGCAGACATTTTAAAAAGGTACAATAAGGAGATAACCGAAGCCAAACAATTACCGGAAGTTTTAGAATATGGCTTATTACAAAATATTGAAAAGAAGTTAAGATATATGAATGTTAAGATATTTTAAATTATTTTGTTTTTAAAGCCCGTTTAAATTCAGCCAAATTCTGGAGATTATTAAGACCTGAGGAAAGTCTATTCCAGATGAGTGGGCCTGTTACACTAAAAGAGCGATCATAGTAAACTGCTCGATTCGACCTAGAAAGTTCGATTAGACGATTACTAACATCTAGATCTGCTGACCTTAGAGTAAGCTGTCTATTGGTTAAGTTTTGTCGGATACATAGTTCCGATATATAGGCTGGCGCCATTCCTTGCAATGCTTTGAAGGTCATTAAGCAGATCTTAAACTCTATTATTTCAGGACATCGAAGCCAGTGACGGCGATCGCTTAGAAGTGGGGTTACACGACAATATTTAGATTCACCAAAAATCATTCTCGCCGCAGCATTAAAAACTGACTGGATTCTATTGATTTGTTTCTAAGGTAGGCTGGCATATGCACTATTACAATAGTCCATACGTGAGACGACTTTAATTTTATTGATTTTATTGTTGATTTTATCTGCCCTAGATGGAAAAACCAGAAATCACAGCTTTTGAAATTTGCGATTCAAGAGAAAGACGTCCATAGTGAAACCATTTTTTTTTATTTCTGCAGAAGGGATTATATCTGTATCCTGAATACGGATTGGACTGAAGTCAAGGAGAGCTTGCCTTCCAGGGGAAGCTATCCACATAAATTCTGTCTTTGTCGGATTTAGTTTAAGTTTATTGACAGACATCCAACTTGAAATATAATATAGACAGATTTATTAGAAAGATATAACACCTAGCTTTCTCTTATGGAGGCTCCCGTATAATTAGAACATAATATATATGTAGAGAAAACCGCAAATTATTTTTATAAAAAAACGAAACAAAGTGAAGTGAAAATGTATTTTAAAGTACGCTTGTCTAATTAAATGTGTTATTTCATTTTGGGATCCCTTCAATAGCGAATCTATTTGATATTAGAACAGGCTGGAATATTTGATGATATTATTAGCTTGTGTAGGCACTAGGGGTAAAGACAGATAATAAAATATGTTTTTCTTGTAAAAAACAATCTCCCCTCAACGGTTCCATGATATTTCATCAAAATGACAACTAAACACACCTTTAAAAAGTGATGTAGTCATTAAAAGCGATGAAACAAAAACTAACTATTTAACCTAGTGTTTGTTTCGTCACTTTTCATGACTTTATATCAATTTTTGTAGGTGTGTTGAACTGTCCTTTTGATGAAATACACGGTCACCTCCCTCAATATACTCAAGAATCCAAATTGAGTTGTAACCTGTAATATCCATTTAACTTTATTAATAGTCCGATAATTTCATTGTTTTCAGACAAACCTACCTCTTTGTATGCAAACAATGAAAATAAAAGTGATGCGTCAATTTCCTGTCGATTACAAATGATATTGATACGTAAACTCTTACTTCTGAAAACGTCCTAAGACGGGTTAACCTCTAGTATAAAAATATAATCATTTTGATTATGAGTGACTAATAGTGATATTGCAAAAATAACATTGAAGATTGAGGTTATTTTTCACCTTTGATGATTTTTCACGAAAACTCAGCCAAATATTTTAGTGTTTATCGAAACGACATAATCTGTAACCGGATAAAACTGAACAGGAACAAAACAGAACAGTGTCAAAACAGAACATGAATTAAATAATGAGTTAGGTTAGGTTTGTTTGTTCTTTTTCTTCACCTTTCTTCGATGTTCTGTTTGTCATCGAACCGATATAATTATACTTATTGCTATTTATATATTTTTTTAATTTCGTGGTTATTTCTTAGTATTATTAAAAAATATTAGCAAGGTTATGGAGATGGGTACAGTACCGTGGTGAACATTTGCCTGGAGAAGTTCCCGAAGAAGCCGGCCCTGATGTTGAAAGGCTTCTGGCATTGCTGAACCGCCTGAAGGACGCAGCGCTTGTCCTTCGGAGATAGCTCGTACCATCGGCAGCTGAACAACTTGTCTGCCAGGGCGCAACTCTTCAAAACAAATCCGGGGTTACGAATATCTATTTTATTTTATTTTTAAAGTGGAATAACATCCACTGGAGCGTTGTTAGTCACATTTTGGCCAATTTGCTGGAATTGAATTCAAAACGTACGAAAAATTCCAACGCTCAAATAATTTTATAGTAACTATCTTGCCGTTTCAGTGGATTAATGATTAATACTTCAAATTGTAGTATTTAATCATTGACAATTGACATTGACAAGACAATATTAACGACTTTCAAAGAAAGATATGAAACTGAAAAGATTCACTTAATTTCTTAATAAGTTCGGGTAGAATGTTGTGTTTATTACTGATTGTGAACGTATATAGCTGTTCGGTATAGTGAATTTCGCATGAATTTTTGATGATTTTTTTGACGGAAACATCAAAGAAAAATGACAGATGCTTTCATGTGTTTTTTTAATTTTTTATTTACTTTCTTTATACACCTATGGTGTTTTTACATTTAGTATATTGAAATGCTTACAATTTTGTACATAAGTGTTATAAACAATGGTTACAAAAAAATTATTACTTTACAGTAGTTTACATTGGTTAAACAAAAAAAAATTATACACTGAAATTAACAGAAAAAATATGTTGACAAAAAAATATTTATTGTTGTGTTCGTTGCCAATTTTTTAAGATTTAGTACCATGCATTCTAAAATATTGTGTCTTCTCTAATGCCAACTAAAAGTATGTAAATAATGATCGGTAAAGCGAGGATTTTTCATACGAGTCTCGATATAGTTTCCATATTTGGATCGGTATGCAAAAAACGGTTCCATGCTAACTCAACACAGTGACTATTCAACACACTTTTAAAAAGTGATATGAAGTCATTAAAAACGATGAAATTTTTTTTTTACCTAACCTAACCTAACCTACTTAACCCAGTTAATAAAGCTTTTGTTTCATCACTTTATATAACTTTTTAAAGATGTGATGAATTATCATGTTAATGATTTATCCGGTCACCGCAAAAAACCTTCCTGTAAAACGCCCATAAGTCCTCCATCATTACGCTGGATTTGGCTTGAAGAGGATTGAACCCGAGACTTCTAGGTGCAAAACCGACGCTTTAGACCACCGTGATACAAACCCGTTCTGAACTCCGTTGTAACCAGCTACTCTCTTTCTGATACACGCGTCGGTTATGACAAAAAGGGAGTGGTTAAAACGGAGCTATCAGCGATGAGCTTTTTTACACTGCTTTTGTTATGGACTTTAATCAATACAAGGTCTGGCCCAGAGCCTAGCCTAAACTATCCGCTGCGTCAGTTTTTTCTCCCATGGTGAAAATGCTTTCCGGGGCTGTATTACCCTTTCCTCGGTCGGAATATCTCTCCCTCTTCGGTTCCTCAATGTAGAATCAAATTACATATTTTTACCAATTCCCATTAAAAAAAAGCCCGTCTCTACTCCGTGGTCACAGATCACTTCTTGCCGTAGACTCGGTCAGCGTAGTTTATTATAATATTATTGAGTTGTCATTGGTTCGTTTTCGATAGGTTATCGATTATGAAGATATTGAAGTAAAGATATTAATCTGATAATAGACCATTTTAGCGTATTTTGGTAATACGCATAGACTTCAAATTGATAGACTTGCCCTAACATGAAATCGAAGCTGAAAAAAACTAACGACGAGCTGGAAAAAACTAACTCGCCATGTTTTTAGCACCAGAAAGGTTCAAGAATGCTTTCAATAAACTACGATAGCAGCCGTACATTGACCGCCGGAGAGCGCACATTGAAATAACCAGACCCTGCGCAGAAAAGTAAAATTCTCTAAAGGTTTGCAGCGCAGTACATTGTGGGACACACTGCGAAAGATATGAATGTTCGTTTGTAAACGAACCCCCTAAAAGTGTAGCGACGCTAAAAATAAGTGACGTGAGTAAATTATAACACATTTGTAAAAGTGTCTAACTAAATAGTGTAACAAAGTATTCAATTTTGGAAACAAGCCCTAACTTTTGTTAACCCGATTTAGGATTTGTAGTTAAGTTTTTACACAGCCAGCAATTTGCGCGCCATTATAAAAAAGGCTAGTAATTCGTAAGCAGATTTTATTTTAAAGGACTGAGATATTACAATGCGAGTTGCCTGTATACTGTCAGATACATTTATTGAAAAATTACAGAAAAGGATACTGTCACGCCTAGTTTGTCAAGCTAGTTTGTCAAGCTAGTTTGTTCTCCTTTCCCTGATTTGGCTGGTCTATCAGTTTGAATTTCCCAATATTTCCCAAAGCAGGCAACAAAACTTCTTTTTCAAGAGGTTAGGTTATTTATATTTACCACTGAATAAACGGTCTTCCCAAATTGGATCATATTCTCGGAAATTCAGATTCGAATGCGAAAAATAATATCTTAGTCGGCGATAAATCGCCTTTTCAATACTTGATGTTTGTCCAAGTTATCCACTGAATAAACACGAGTTTCCTGAAGATTATAATTCTAGATAACATTTAAGATATCTATCAAATTGGTTTGATTTTATTGATATCGTTTTTCCTCGACTACTTTGCACTTCGTCTGTTTGTAAATTTATTTGTGTGATTCCGTGTCCGGTAAATGCTGTCAACATGGTAGCCGTGTTTGATAGTACCTTTTTATTTCGCACGAGCGCGTGAGCCTTTCAGTACTTTCAACACATTCGTTCAGTGTGCAATATTTTTAAATTATCTTGCCGGTGTATGCATTTAAAATAAACATAACTATTTCTAAATAATTAAAAAAATATATCAAACTAAACGCTAACCATATTTTTACTTAATTTTTCACTCCAATTGAGAACACTCGATATTTCGAAAACACAATCGTTTTGTTTGGGGAATTTGCAAGAAAACTTCACTTTTTTCTCGTTCATTTAGCGTCGAGAAATAAGAATAATTTATTTTGGCTATTTTTAGGATTTTATTAATGGCATCCAGTATAAATATTTGAGACAAAATTGAATGAATCATTAGTTTTCTTCGTAACGTCAAAAAAAGTACGTGTTTCCGCTTGATAGAAAAAATGTTAAAAATTCTTAAACCACTTATAATTCTTAAATAACTTAAACCACTTGGCATTTCGTCTGTAAATTTATTTTTGAGTTCCATATATATCTGGTCAATCCTGTCAATGTCAACATGGTAGCCGTATTTGATAGTACCTTTTTAGTGAACTATTAGTAATAGTAATGTTACCTTTTCGGCAGCTAGATCTCCGGCGTAGCAGTAGATGAACAACTCCAGCATGTGTGCAATGGCAATTCCCCCAAAAGAGAACTGAAACGATATGAAATTCAATACATATTATTCAAGGAAGGTGAAAATTAGCGCCGTTTTAAATTTATTTGTTTCTTCATCAATAACACAATTCATATACCGGTAACCATTAATCACAAATCACACAGGAAGAAAACTCAGAAATATGGCTAATTTATTCAAAATCTCTTCAAATTATTCGTACTCCTGTTAAAAACTGAATTGATTGATTTCATAATTAACTATCAGTAAAACTCAAATGTGTTATGACGATGTCGGAAACGTGTTCATAAAAATTCTAGTATTTTCGCATTTGTTCATTATATTTATTTTATTTATTTATACAAAAAATAGTTTTTAACATAAACAAACATAATCTGAACATCTCACTAGGGCATTCGTGTGTCAAGATGTGCAACTTTACAATTGGGTCATTTAAAAAAATACATATAAGTAAACTTAATTTAATAATAAAATTAAATTTAAACCCACAAAAGAAATGTTAATGACACGGTTGTGCATGCACAGAGTTTTTAATCCAGGTAGGCAGTCGGAAAAACAACTAATTAATTGATATTAATTTACAAAATACCTGGTGGATCCTTTTTTTTCTACCGCACAGATGCATAAAAGAAAGCCAACATAACATTTTTATTTCGTCGGCAAAATTTTAGTAATTAATGCAGGTACCAACAGCTGATTGCTATATTTGTGATTATTACCAGCAGGCACTGCCTTTTTTCGACACTAACCCAAACAAGTCTTTCCTTGAATACGTATTACACATCAACATTTTTTTGTAGAATACAGTCAAAATTTGAACACGTCATTTTGCACACATTCAGTCCCTGCTTTTGACATGTTTATAATAGGGTTGTCGTATAGGCGATTCGTAGCTGGAACATGTACATTTATTTCTTTCAATTAAATAATTATTTAATTAAATCATCTTCGGTCTAATTCAACACAACATGGTACGCTGCAGCATTTCCCTTTAACAGCGGCTCTATATATTACATTTATCCTCACTATATAGCGAGTATTATTATTATTATTATTCTAGCGAAATGGGAAACTTCGCGGCGTGTTTTCCCTGCAGGCTTTAGCGACGGTGTTTTTGCGAACATTTTCCTACTGGTGGAGATGCCATTGTGTTCCTGTGTTTATATCTCCCTATTATTATAACCATCCGTTGTGAAAGCTTTCCTTTTAATTTTTTATCATGGAGGTTGCTTAGATTTTAGTAATCCGTTGAATTCAAATTGTAAAGCTGTTGAAGTAGGTCACACTGAATTCCCTTCTATTATTGTATTTAAAAATATATCAATCTTCGCGTTCAAAATAAATGCGATGCATCTTACGATTAATCCAGTTATTTTATATAACATATGCAAAAAAATTATGTTCGAAATATTAATAAACTTCCTTTATAATAAAATAAATTACATTTAATACCTCCCAAAATACTCGCAATACATTATTTACTTACAAAACAATTTAAAACATCTAGACTTACATAATAAAAAATATATAAAAACATATATGGAACTGGCTGCAATCCGCATGAATTATAATTTTTTTACTTATACAGGTTTTCCAATAAGAGGTGTTATTTTGATATTCAATCGTAAAAGATCAATGGTTTCGTTGCTTGTGTGGCACGTAGCGCCATCTTGTTGAAAGTAAACGTTGTCCAGATCAATACCATCCAATTCCGGCCATAAAAAAATCATCTCTCGATAGCGCAATCCATTCACCGCAACTGTTGCTCCAACCTCATTTTCGAAAAAGTAAGGTCCAATGACCCCGCCGGACCATAAACCGCACCAAACAGTCACACGTTGAGGATAGAGAGGCTTTTCAACAATAATTCTTGGGTTTTCCGAGTCCCAGATGCGACAATTTTGCTTTTTGACGAAGCCACCGAGGTGGAAATGGGCCTCATCACTCAAGATGATTTGCACTTGATTCACTCAAGTGAATTTTAATAATTTCAATGCGTTTTTGAAGCGTGTATCGTTACATTTTTATTAATGGCGTAGTTTCTACTTGTCAAATGTCAAAAAATGACAGCTTCAAAAGTAACATCTACCGAAATAGCAAGCTATTCAAAATAACACCTCTTATTGGAAAACCCTGTACTATAAATTAATTTTGTAAAAACTATGTAGAAGTTGATTTTATATTTTAATTTCAAATTGTTTATTTTTCTTGTATACTATAACTAAGTCCACTGTTATTATCAATTAGTTTACCATTGAAAGAGTCCTCCACAGCACAGGTGAACTACTAGCGTGGAGGACAACATACAATATCTTTGTATTATTAACATGAACATTTGAATAATAAATACTCCTAGTAATTTCGTAGTTTTTTTCTCAGCTTATGTAGCAGACGGAAAATGGCAATAGAAATAGGATGGACATTATCCTGAATAATATAAAATAATTCGCAATACTTTTACAGTGTTTTTATTTATTCTATTTTTATGATAATAAAAATAATAAACGCACACATTCAATGTCTTCTGGATACTTGCTAGGATTGTTGGTGGATATAATACCATATACTTCGTGCAATTTTGATTGTTTACATTTACGAGGAGTATGTATTTGTAAAATAATAGCTTACCCCGAATTGTTCCCGGATTAGAGTTACTAATTGCAAATAGTTACGATTTCACTCCCCCACGTTCTATGGACTAATAATTATTAATGTACACTGTTTGCCTTCTGCTCCACATTGGCAGCTCACATTCCACAGTGTTCATTAAATAATAACTGATTATGAAATAATATTTATGTTAGTGTTTTTCTGACATCCAAGCGGCACGTACAAAGTTTTTATTTGCTTCTTGGCAAGTTTCTGCTGTCCAAGTCTTACTACGAAAATAATCAATGTTTTGCTCAATTAATGCATAGGTACTAGCTGACCCGCGTACCCAGCGTTGTTGGAAGTTATCCTTAGGAGATAGACATACGGCAGAGGACTTTTCTGTAGGGCTTTTTAATATATACAATTTTGTAGTACATTATTTTTATGTATCTCAAAAATTCCACAGTGTTCATTAAATAATAACTGATTATGAAATAATATTTATGTTAGTGTTTTTCTGACATCCAAGCGGCACGTACAAAGTTTTTATTTGCTTCTTGGCAAGTTTCTGCTGTCCAAGTCTTACTACGAAAATAATCAATGTTTTGCTCAATTAATGCATAGGTACTAGCTGACCCGCGTACCCAGCGTTGTTGGAAGTTATCCTTAGGAGATAGACATACGGCAGAGGACTTTTCTGTAGGGCTTTTTAATATATACAATTTTGTAGTACATTATTTTTATGTATCTCAAAAGGTTTAGCCAGCGTTGGCAATGTAAGCGCCCGAAAATATTTTTTTTTACGACTTGATTTCAAAACATCGACTTTTCTCTAGTTTCTATAAATGTAATATGCGTGTATTATACAGGGTGTATCGGCACGTACCCGACAAACTTTAACCAGCTTTCCCTTAGCACATTTGAAGTAAAAAAATGTTATGGGCACTTTGCTGTCCGGTAGCATTTTTTTCAATTAAAAACAAAAAAATTATAAAAAAATCCACACTCCGTCACTGTCATTGGCATTGTTACTCGTGTTCAACAGCTGTTATTAGCAACTGTCAAAAAGCGTCTTCACTCTTTCATACACACTAAATAATAATAGTTAAAAATGAAACGAATGGTGCCATGCCATTTCGTTGTGATTGTAAAAGCGCGCTAATGTAGGTACGTACGTATATTATTCAACGAAACTCGAATAAAATATTGCCAGATGGGTTTTCAAACTGTGACAAAGGATAAAACAGTGGTGACACGTGGTGAAAATATAAATGATAAATTTTTTATTAAAAAAAATGTTACAGGACACAAAGTGCCCATAACATTTTTTACTCCAAATGTGCTAAGGAATAGCTGGTTAAAGTTTGTCGGGTACGTGCCGATACACACTGTATACATAAACCTTCCAGAAAAAAATCTCTAAATGGTAGTGATCCGTTGCGTAGTTTAGAAGAACTAAGCGCACAAACAGACAGACGCGGAAAGCGACTTTATTTTGTACTATTTAGAAAATCTCTTCCCATCTAACTCCTCAGCTGTAACCATGTCAATTTAATGAATTAATCAATTTCTCAGTAGCCCCACGTTGGGCGCCAACAAAAAATAAATTACTTAACAGCAGAATAATCTTTGTGTTGTCATTGTAATATGTTAATAACCTGTAGAAATGAATAAATAATATGAACGAATATGAGATATAATTAAATACATTGGCAACAATCAGCTCCACGTTGGGCGCCAATAGAATAAAGTGAAATTAATTTTTCTATACACAAGCAAATATGCTTCTAAGATGCGCAAGTCCATAAATATGTAGTCAGGAGATGTAATTCGGTGCACGGTATGCGTGCGTAATTTGTGTAAGATTTACTATTTATATTGTATTACTCACAGATTGCTCGGTTCCATCAAACACTAGGAGAGATGTGATGACGCTGACTCCCGTATAGAGAGGCTGTACTGCGGTGATAGCGAAGAACATATTATTAAGAAGATCTGTGAATCTAGAACAAACAAATATATTTACTATTGCATGTAGGTAGGGATGTAATTTATTCCATTGTACTAATAAGTTATCCCCCTACTACATATTAAAAAAATACAGGGCAGATGACATGAACAGTAAGCAAGACAGTCTGCACTTACGAGAACAAATTCCTACCTATCACAGTTGATCAAACACTTTTACAAATTTGACATGAATTATTATAATGACCTTGTGAACAAACTACACCTAATCTCCATCTCTCCTTTCTAGCATCTAAGTACACCCATGATTATGAATAAATAAGACAATGTTATTATCTTTTAGTTGGGACGCTTGTGCGGTATTTACATTAAAAAAAACTCCTCAGGCTAATTTGTTCGCTTTTGGGAACAGCTCATACAGTCTCATAGAAATCTTTGTGTCTCCCTTACTGCCATGGTTAGAAATATGATCTAAACGGAGTTAGAAAGAGAAAACACCACGCTTTATATTCAAATCAAGTTAACCACTGAATAATTAAAACGCACACCTCTATGAAACCAAAGGTTCCGACCGCATGTGTGAAAAAATTATAAAACTTCTATAAAATATTCGGTTATTTATTATTTTTATACGAAACAAAAAAATGAGGTGACAATAATGTTTATAATTCATTTGTCTATAAAGGTGTGCTTTTCGTTATCAGTAATTTTAGTTTAGTGTTTAGAAGAAAAAACGTAATGTGAGCCATTTAAAAAACTTTTCTGCGTTGGCATTCAAAATTTAAATATTTCTAGTTTTAATAATAAGTTAAATTTTTATTTCTAAAAGTAAAATTGAAAAGCGTATTTCGTCACCTTTCAAAAACAGTATTAATAATATTCCATTTATTTGGATTTTATTGCAAAGCGGAAATGCATACGACTTATGACAGAATATGCCAAAGGTCTGAGGGGTTAATTACGCAGTTTCTGTTCTCATCAGTTTGATAACTCCGCTATCACCACACTGAATTCCTTTGCTTGCGTACATTCAAAAATACTCTAAGGATGAGGAGACTGGAACGTGGTTTGTTTATGGATGTGGATACGTTTTAGCCGATGTTTTTTTAGCAGTTTACTTTTCACTCACTCCCTGATCTTGTTGTACCGGTTGACGAACTTGACCAGTATTTGATGCGAGTCGGACTGCGAACCCAAGCTCTCCAGATCCATAGCCATACAGTCCAGATGCGCGCACGCCCGAACAGTCAGCGTGAAGAATAACATATTCATGCTGAACGCGACACTGATAGCGAAGAAGTTCTTCCAAATCTGAAAAAAATAGTTAAATGTTACAGGAACCTAATAGTGAAACAGTGAAGCTCACCTTGATATTTATACATACAATAATAAACAACCTATTACCATTGTTTCGTGTGCGCAGGGCTTTGAATAGGATATAACCACAGACATAGGAATTAATAGACGAGAAGATAATGGCTAGGGGTAAAATCAACTGTTGAAGAACGAAGGGGGTTAAGCTGACTGTGATTCGTCAATAAATCAATCTGACAGTAAAAAGGCATCTCGCATTATAATATCACCATTTAGTTCTTAAAAGTAAAATCTACTTTTGAATGAATAGACATTTTTACATGGGAGCGCAAATTACCCGCCACGTTATGAACTAATTTGCGAAGTCCAAATTCGGCAAAGTAAATTTCTTCTGTTTGCAGAGTCGTAGTTAGTTTCAGAGTATTTAGTTAAGACACTTTTACAAATGTTTCATAATTTACTTACCCCAGTAAACAACGATGAGCACACTTGAGAATCGCTACATTGTGATGTGATAGTATATGTTTCTAAAACTGATCCATATAATACGGTGTGAATAAGCTTAAAATAAAGTAAAATAATGCTTACTTATGGAATGTAATACGACAATTGGGTTTATTCTCTTTTTCACATCTATTTTTACGAGTTTTCATATCACAAGTCAACATTTTGCCGTGTTATTTCGTAAAATGAACCGATGATGCCTCGACCATAGTTCGCACAAGAATGATGACGTCACGTTTTCAAATTTCACTTGAGGCCATACGCGAGCCCAGCCGGCTCCAATGGAACCGGTATGGGGAGTGGGGATAATACGCTTTTAATCACTTAGGGCAGGTCTACTAATATTCATATGTCTATGGATATAACGAACTTAGGAAAAAAGGGGATTTCCTTAAGAATTGTGTTTTCTGTCATTTGTCAATACGTGTCTAATTGTAAAATACACATTACACCCAAATCCTCCTAATGGAAGAGGGCACTGATAAATTTTTTGAGCCTTGATCATTATTGACGGAGCGCATCGAAGTCCTATTTTAACTCGACCGTTTGGCATCGCCTGTCTTTAAATTTGTTTGTACTTTTCGTTTTCGGTTTCGAAAATCTGCCGCATCCTGTTTATTATTCAAGTAACTCTTACTTTGACTAGGTGTCTAATTTTGACTGAGCTTTTCAATTTTATGGCACCGATCTGATTGAATAAAGTTTGAACAAAAGAATTGTCATTGAAGAAGTGACATATCACATGTTCTGATAATACTCAATGACGAAATGCGAAACTATTACAAATTTTATTAACACGTGTTCCGACATCGCCATAACATACTCGTGTTTTACTGGTAGTTTATAGTTATAGAGAGAGAGCGAGAGAGATATAGAGCGAGAGAGAGGGTGTTTTTTCATGGGAGTAATGTCTTTGAGTATTATCCTCAATCTTAATTTAAATCTACCCTTGCACTAATTATTTTATTTGTCGGTTAACTACAGCCCTCGCGTTTCCATTCTCTCCACTTAATTCGACGATGTTAATTATAAATCCCCGGATATAATATGACCTAAATCGCGCTATGCACGAAATTATCTTGAAGGTGTGCTGAAATCTCTTAACGATAGCGAATTTAATTATTATATAGTAAAATCATGTATGACCGTATTACGTAAGTATTTTTATACCGGAAAATATTGCATTTCCTAGCCCTAAATCTAGATGGTTTGTACACATGTAGGGCGGACGGACGGAGAAAGGAGTCTATGAATAATATATAACCCGAAAGCCAATGGAAGAAGACTTCGGGGTTGCCCGAGAAAGACAGAAAACAATAAAGTGTTCAAAGTACTTCAGTAGGGGCATGACAAGTGTTTGTATAGCAGAAAAGAGTGCATGAATGCGAATTCAACAAACGCCAAAACAACAACCCACAGTCAGCCTCGGAGCAGGAATCCTTCCTGAGGAGAACTGTGATTCTGGTTATTAATAAAAATAAAAATTGTGTGCAAATACAGAGTTGTGTGATAGTCATCCTGTATGCTTATTGATTACCCCTCTGGTAAAAATTACGTGATGGTTAGTTAGTTGGTACTTAAATTAATCCATACTGAGCCAGTCGGTGAATGTGCAATTTGCTTTGAATGGAAGCAAAGTAACAGTTTCCAAAGAGAATTTTGTACTCTTTCAAAGTGTTCTCGTTTCCACAGCATTCATCCCCACTTCGCTTTTCGTTTAGCACTTTTGCAGTAACATGGCTCAGTGAAATTCTCCCTCTTCCACTTTCATGAAGAAATCTAATCGCTTCGGAAGTCGCGTGCCCGAAAAAGCGAACACAACATTTCTGTGTACGGCGGGAAATTGCAAACACAAGTACAGACATTACTACCCCTCATCCTGCATATTAAACCAGCTTCTATCCTATGCAAATATTAAAACCCTGCGCGCCCATTGAAATATGATTTCCTAGATAAGTTCTCGTGGAAATTATTCACTGGCATTCACTAATAATGATCCTCTTTCTTAGGCAGTGACAGTTTTTTAAGTACATTTCTTGTGTTACAATTTTACCAAACTTTAAACAGCGCGCCATTCAAATTCCGTGCTAAAAATCCACCCGTCCGAATGATATTCGTACTGACAAGAGCGGCCGAAGTAAATCTCAAATCCCATAGGTGCGTCATGAATATCAGCACCTATGGGACGTTCCGTCATATTTCTTAGGTTCATACAAAACATACTTGTGGCGCCAAAGCTGTAGACCCGCAAGCTTTGGGAATATACACTATCTGCTGAGTGCGCAGCACCTTTGAAATTTTTTAACCACCAAATTTCTACGGAATAGTATTTTGAAAGAATTAACAGATTTTTTTTCTGTGATTATCGTGTTTTGAGATATTAAAATATTTTATTTACTTAAGATGTTACATTAAATTTATTGTAATTTTTTTATCATAAATCGAACAGTCTCTTGTTTAAATTGTAATTTTCATATTTAAAACTATTTTTTTTAACCTAAGACATTATATTAAAGACCAACAAAGGATTTGTAATTTTTTCTGAGAATTTTTTTACTTCCTAGTTGAAGCTCCATTGTTCCTAGTTTTTTTCATTGTTTCGTGTGATTATTTGCAGTTCCCGCCTTTTTATATTTATCTATGTTTTTTACGACAGTTATAAAGTTATTGTTGAAACGTCCATCAGATTTAGCATTCAATGTCGTTCAACCAACAACCTGAAAACAAGAAGTCAAATGCATATACCATTACACGACGGTGGATCTCTATTCTCTTTTGAAGATAACATATGTGTGTATGAATGAAGCAGCAAAAACTTTTGAATTATTATTGACTTGCGAAAATAAGACAAAACGCCGTATGACATATTAAAATTAGTGTTGAAATCTTGTGCCAAGTATAACTAACAAGTACCTACAAAATGGACTCTGCTTGGTTTGCTTGAGGTATTAAAACCACTCTAGGCTGATTTATATCGCCTGTCATTAATTTCAAATCGAAACAGAACGAAATCTACCTTTTAGTGATTTAAAAGCGGATAATAACTATTTAAATTTAAGTAATTAATAAAAGATAATCCTTTTTTGAGAGTCTATTTAACGACCAATCTGGCTAGTCCTAAATCAATGCATGAGCATGTTCACAGGAGCAGAGTGCTCAACTTATCGAGTAGCCTCCACACTTTGCAGTCGCGCATGGCTACGACCGTACTGCGGCTGTTCACTCCGGGACTGGGAAATGTTCGCGCACGCAAACTGTGCTATTTTAGGCTGACCCACAAACCATCCCCTTTGGTGCCTAGTGCCTAGTGCCTGTTGCGCGGAATATTGACTCGATGCCCCTTGCATCGTCAGCGGTAATGTTGCTGAGTGCTTGTGCATATCGTCAGTGCACAATGTGATCAGTGATGCATTAGTCCGCTGTGCGATATTTAACTAGCTTAAAACTGGGAGAGTGTTAAATATTCGCAACGAAGAAAATATATTGATTTAATTTTTAATTAAGTTATCTTGGTCACATCACGAGTAGCGACAGGTTTAAACTAAACTGATCCAGGGAAAGATGTGATAAAGAAAAACCAAAACACGCCGCAACTCGTGGATTCAAACGGCGGCAACAATTCCGCTGAATTGTTACCGCCTGCATGATGAAGATTGACCTGATGGTATAGCGGATAGGGCAACAGAGCAAATAGACGAAAATTCAACTGGAAAACAGCTAGTTTGATAATATTTCATGCCTAGTGAATGCATAAAAAGCAGCGTTTAATTTTCACACTCGTGAGGAAAGGTGTCACCTATAAATCAGGTAATATCATGAATGCGCGAATATAATGAACATGGCTATGGAAATTTTGAAAGTTTGATAACAATACTTAACTATTTTTATAGTCTTACTAAACGTACGGACTTGATGAATTTTGTTGTAAATATGAAAATAGAGCCTAACCGACAGGCAATACTTAATGCTGGTATTGTAAAAGTAAAGTCCGGTCTTAACATTGATCTTCACTTGAAATTGTGGCAACATTGCCCTTTCATTACTCACGAATCTACGTCTAAGACCCGCAGTGTAAAAATATATGGAATATTAAATTTCTTCAGCAATTAAGTTTTCCTGTTAATTTTATTTATATTTTTAGTAGTATTAATAAGGATGCACTTTAAACATCATCATTATCACTACCCTTTTAGGTGTGTACCACTTCATTTAAAGCACATCCTAAATAATACATAAATGCCCACTCGTAACCGTAAATCACTATTTATGTGCGACCACACGAATGTTATTAGAATCCACCTCTGCTTTCATAATATTGCAAATGCAACGTAGAGGCAATTTAGATCCAGTAACTGCTCAGGATTTGCGCAAAGATGAAACATTGTATAACCAAAATGAAAATTTCTTGCGAAGACCAAAATCTCTCTCCGTCTAGCTTAACGACTTATTCACACTCCAACCATGAAAATCTGCTTTCTTATACATGGTTTTTGGTCTTCCACTTCTCCTTTCATTACAATTTTTGGTGTCAACATTTGTTGTTTCATGTCATGTTCTGCGCGTGCAATTTTCTTTGACCTTTTCAGATCATCCTTCTTTAGTTTCCTTAGTATCTACTCGTTTGTGGGAAATAACTTTCTATCACTCCTTTTTTCTGGAGCCCACATCTTAGCACTCCTTACTTTATTTGCCTTCCGACACCTTTTGACAAACACATTCTTCTGAAATAGCCCTATTATCATTATAATCAGCGGTACAAACTGCAAAAAGGCTAAAAGCAGCTCCACTCCGTTAGTCTCCTGCTAATTTACCTAAATTTTCTTACCCCCGATTCGTTGTTCACTTCCACTCCGTATGGGTCTTTTAACACTCCTTGTCCTGTTGGCTTATTATAAAGAAATCTCTTTGGTGGTTGTCTACCTTTCCCGCGTGTCCTGCCCAAATGAGCTGTCCTAGTTTTAAAAATCTTAGTTTTTGGTCACTTCTAGCAGTAATTGGTAAAGCATGTGGGTTTACCTACCTAATTTGCCAGACACTATTTTCTTGAATATAATTCTAAAGTTTCTTTTTAGGATCTTCCTGTCTATATAATAATTGCTGGGTTATCTTGGTCTCAGCGAGTTTACGTACGATTCTTCTTTCTATGTATCCTCTTATTTCTTCAATCGCGAGGGCTAGAGAGGGAGAGAAAGGTCGCCAGTTCACCGGGGAGTTGCTTCGTGATATTAAAAGCCTTTTCAATACGACCCGTGATTAGTATGCGGATTTTCATATAACGGGTGGAAATGGCGGAAATCTACCTCCTTTAGTGGGCGGCTCGCTTTACATACGGGGAAATGGTACAGTAAATAGTTTATTACTATTTTAAATGTGGCCGACGTTTTCAGCTGGTATTGTGGATTGTGGCAACGCATATTGAAGTGATGATTAACAATAACAATTATTAAACACATTTATTCCAGATTATGTATTTTTCGTTGTATAATGCGTTTGGTCTTTCCGTAGCTTTTGCGATAATTCTAAGATAACACGGGTGGTACAATGGCGGTGAGTGGGAAATGCCACCTAAAGATACTGACTTATGTAAACAAAACTGAGAATTTATTTCTAACATATTAAAATTTAAAGTTTGTCGTTTTTAAATCACCTCCCGTCAATCCTAATTTAAAAAATCGGCAAATTTCACCAAAGAAAGGGAAAATAATTGTGCAACATTATATTTTTTCATGTACATTCCCTCAGGTCAGGTGACGGCAAGGCAATTTATTGCGGGTTACGGATGCTGAAAAAAAAATAGTAGTCCAGGGAAACAAAAACAGGGAAAACAACTTGAACTGCACCACAGGTTATTTAAGTTTCTCAAAAATTATTATATTTTTTAAAATAATCTTCATTAGTTTGTAACAGTGGTTCCCGAAATTTTTAGCTATACACATAGTGCAAAAGCTATTTTACTGTTGGCGGAATTCCAGGGAGATTTTTTTCTGTGATGAAAATTGTTACATCTACATTTGGTACGCTTCTTTTATTTAAAAAAATATTTTAAGCAATAATTAGTCGCCTGAAATATCCATACAAATTGAAAATATCTCCCGAGTAAAAATAAATGCCACCGACGGGAATTGAACTCGCACCTTCTTATGTCCGGTCAGGTGCTCTGGACCACTGAGCTATGTCGGCTTATTTCCAACACGCCAAATTATTCAATATGTACTATTACCTTCTTCAATCGAAAATTACTGCTTATTATATTTTTTCACCTGTAAACAACCAACTTCTGAGTTTTATTACCTTTACTCACTCAGATACAGAGCAATTGAACAAAAAATCGTCCATTAAAATTTTTATCACTGATGTTGTGTTTTGAAAAACAGTCCTCAATTGCCCATTGTTTGGGTTGTATGGTTTTGTTATAACACGAAAACGCGGTCCGGCTCTTGCCGTCCGCTGCCCTAGGGCCTCATACGTAAACTTAATATGTATTATATATATATCCGTATAAATAAACACTGAACAATCGTTTCAACGTAATTTACCTGAAACATGTAGGTCAGTTGATACCAAGGTGCTCGGTCACTGGGGATCCAGGGTAAGGTTCCCAACGGAGGCTGCATCATCAGCGCGTGTGGTATGTGGGATAGCATGGGCCTTAGGATCAGAAGAGTTATCACCGAGATGAGCTGAGCTGGAGAAATAATGGGTCGCTTCAAATATGCAAAATAAGACATTACTGAACTAACGATTTGTCGGCTTCTGTGTTTTCTCCCCACTACAATATGAGTCCTTCCTTTCCTTAAAAATTCAAACTTTAACAAAGATTAGCTACAAGGGAAACCCTAAAACCTCCCTGTGTGGAGTTAATAAGTTAAAAGCATTGACCTAATGAAATGTCCGAAACGTCAGTACAATCAAGAAGAGAACTATTTAAGATGTCCACTTCGCCAATCCACTTTTTGAATCATGTCGAATCGAATCGCACCACCGCCGTCGACTAGATGGATAATCTCAGCGTTTTGACCCCCACCAACTCTCCTTCACCATATATTATGACGAAAAAGAATCAGGAAGAGATGCAAAACATCACAATAGTACAACCAGTCCTAAAAATAATTGGCAAGTCAACGACAACTTTGATTGGTTAAATTTGCTTACCTGAATGTATATAGTAAATCCACATGCCTCTTCTCGCCTTCTTCTCCAAAAATGTTTTCATATCTCCTTCCTCCGTCCAGCTAGGAAACTCCTCCGTTATATAAGTGACCAACTTCTTCAACCCCTCTCTGTGCCTGATAATCAGATACATCCTGTAGGCTGTGATCATTTGCATTTGCGTAAAAGTCAGGATCTCAACATCTTCTGGGATTTTCAAGGACCCATTTACGACTATTGTGATGAACAGGGCAATATCCTTGCAGTACGAGCAGAGAAGGAAGCTGGTGAATACAACCACCCTCGTGGACAGTTTCCATTCATTCTCGAAGCAGAGGATTCCATGCCAGTTGAGGATTCTCCAAATCATCGTTAGGCGTTGATCCTGAATTCTGGTATTTCTTTGCTTCATGTCTTTCTTTTTGAAAAGTTCCTTGATCGTCTTCATGGTTTCTTTGTTTTTTGTTGGATATGTATTTTTTATCAGAATTTTAGCAGAAAGATAATAGATATATTTGATATTATTACCACAGTGAAGCAAAACCCGGTATTATGTTTTTGAAATCTTTATTTATTGATTCATCGAACGTTCTTCTGTGGTGAGATGTGAGAACTCAGAATCTGATTTTCATTCCGTCCTTATATAGTTCACGGTTTGTTTCGTCTGTTTCACAGTTAAATGTTTAATTCGTCGAATATTGCAAAGGAACACTGCTGATGTGATCGGACGACCGGATAATTGCGATAAATTGTTCCTAACCCTTTAATCTAGCTGTCCAAATAAGGGTGTTTAGTTAGAACATTTACCTGCCACCTGGATTAAAAAATATATTTTCAGAGGTTGTAAACCTTCCAAAGAAAACATACGAATTAGAGTCTATTATAGATACATCATGCTTAACAGTAATCAATGCGCCCATTCCCGTGATACTGGACATAATACAAAATATCAGTTTTTTTGTAATTACTTAAAATTTATAAATTAAATACTCCTATTTGAATTTCACTTTCGTTTTTGGAAATGAATGTAAATTAACCCACTTCCCGACATCCGATCAAACTGAAACTCGGCAGATACGACTCGATGACAATGCTTTTCGTACATTCACGTATTTCTCTGAAATTGAACGAAATTACAGCAGTTAACACACGAAATAGTCAGTCCTCTACGATGAGTATCTCTCGTTGTCGATGACATTGCATTTTGAACATACGAGTATACGCATTTCTCTGAAATCGGATGACATTACAGCAGTTAATATACGAAATAAATGTCGGTCACCCGATCGGCATTTGTCAAGTTTAATAGAGTTGTCGACTACAGTTCCTGGGAAGGCAGGTTAAATAAAAATTAAAAAATAACTTTTTTTTACGAGTTGTTTATTTTTCCGTTTAATTTATAAATATTGCCTAGAAATAACATTTGGGAACTAGAATTGCTAAACTAATGAACGTTAGGATACCTGTACCAATTTGTGCAGGTTAATGTAATATCATTTTATTTTGTCATATGACGAGTTTGAAATAGCATTTTATATTTTGGGATAATTTGCCCAAAATATTATCAAAGTGGAATTAGGTTTAGCACACCATTTCATTATAATTGCAGCGCCAGCATGTTTGTTCCCGTTTCGTCCTAATTTAGTGCCTTTGTTTTTGAGCGTTTGGTCTGCAATCTGCTTTATTCACACGCCTTGGAAAAAAAACATTTAGATAGCTTGGTGGAATAGTGTAGTGGGAAATAATGCCTTAGTAATTTATTTATCGTAGGAATGAGTTTAGAATATTATCTCTTCTTTAAAATGCATTCTAAAAATCATGATGATACCATTCTTATTTATTTAGTTGAATATGGGGGGAAGTAGGTACAGAAATAATAATGTTGTAAGATTGTTTGTTTATAGTTTATTGGTTCACTTCAATTTGCCAAAAATACAAACAGCAGTATTAACATTCATAATTCCAATTTTTAAATGTGATCTATCGTTATGTATATGGGGTGTACGTGTACAATTGTACAATGCACACTGTGGATGAGGGCTTCGGAAAGTATCGTCGAAGCGCTGCAGTAGCAAGGGAGCCCGAATTGTTTTCTGCACCGAGAAATATTGAAAATTTATTCAGAATCTCTTCAAATTATTCGTAATAGGTTAAAAACGGGATTGCATTCCTTTAAGGAATGAAATGACAGGTTTCCTAGTAAACTTTCAGTAAAGCACGAATGTGTCATCGCGACGTCGACACGTGTTCATGCCTGCAATCCCGTTTATAACAGGATTTTAATAAATCGGCAATACTCATTTTTCTCCATGTGTAGTATCCCATTATTGTAGTGCACTCATAAATGATTTTATATAACTTTCTTATGTATGATACCTTAAGGTAGACCAGCTTTTCTATATTAATTACATCTGAAACAGTTTCTTCGATTTCAATATTTAGTAAATATCTCAGATTTAGTTCTTAGCCGCTCTTCCTTTGAACACTGTCCACATGGAATACGTCATCTGCATACTCTGTAAAATAATAAAATAAGATTTGAAATGATGAAAACGATGAAAATTTGAAATGGAAAAGCCATATTACGGAGTTAGTAAAGAGAATAAGGAAATGTATATATATATTTGTTAGGTTAAGAAATATTTTAAATGTGAAAATACTAAAAAATGTATATTATGCTCTTGTCCACTCCCTGCTTATTTACGGAATCATAGGTTGGGGAGGATCTTATAAAAACAACCTACACTCAGTAAAAGTCTCACAAAAAATTATTATAAAGGTAATACTTAAAAAAAACTCTACTTTCCCAACAAAATTGCTTTTTAAATTGTTTCCAGTACCAAATATTGATGATATATTTAAGCAAACTTCAATTATAAAAATGTGTAAAGAAAAAAATAACACAGAATATCAAGAATTTTACAAACTGATGAGAAATGGAAATCAATTTATTACGCCAATCTTTAAAACAACTCAAATGCAAAACCATTATATTTACCAAGCCATAAAAAACTACAATAATCTCCCTTCCGAATTGCGCTGTATTACGAACCAACAAGAACAAATAAATAAAATCAAACTTTTTTTCCAAAAAAACTTATATTAAAAAAAATATGTATATATATATATATATATATATATATATTATATTTATATTTTACACATAACATTGAATCTAAGTAAGAATCGTGGCTCCCTTATCAGGCACAAGAGCTCCTCTTTTCTGATAAGGTATACATGACCAACTATGTACCTAAATATGATATATTACAAAATATGTATGTATTAATGTAACTATGATCTATATTAAAATAATTAAAAAAAAAAAAAAGAGTTGTTACAAATACCGACGTGTTCAAGTATTTTTTTTTAAAGACAAAAATTTCCGGGTTACGGATAACCTGACAATATTTGAAAATCTCCTACTACCATTACACTAAGCTAAAAATTTTGCTTGTGTTGAGATGGAGGACTTAGCCGACCGGTCAATTTATTTGATTAATTTATTTTGTTCCACAAATAATTACTTTAATGTATCGCTATGTTAATGCAATTCAACACAAGTCAAAAATTATCATTTTTGAGTTATATATGTATCCTAATTATTGCTTATAATAATTTGTTATCCTTTGTGCTATCAGTTGATCATTAAAAAAATAATAAGGTAAAAACATGTTAAATAACATTAAAAACAGTGCAATCTGTTGGATATACATGCTTTTTTGAAAAAAAAATTGCCATCTGTTGGACGTTAAAGAAACACGCGATGTTGTTTCTCCATCTGAACAAAGAGACAGCAAATACAATTTTGTCTTTATTATGTTTTTTATTTGCTTATTTAACGCCCAGAGGGCTTTTACATGTAGGCGGTATAATTTTATTGACCCATAATTTTCAAACATAAGAAAGAAATAATAAAAGCGATTTGACTGGCTTACAAAAATTCAACTTCTATTTAGGAATAGTGTTGGAATAAATCTTTTGCGTGATCCACAAAATTCGCAAAGTTAATTGCTAAATATAAAATTAATCTTGTGTTCATAATGCATTTACTGCGTTGTTATAGTATATTTGTGGCAAGTTCAAGGGTTTAAGATGCTCTCAGTATGGCCATGGTGAAAGATCGTAAATCAGAATTGAAACGTTGCTTGAAATGGCTTTAGTCGTTTTCGGTGACCAAATCTGATTAGCCGGTTTCTTCCTCACCTTTCTCTTTCCCTTCCCACTGCCTTCAGACTCACAACATACCCCAATCGGGGATACCATAGTACTTGTGCGGTATCACAAAAAAAACTAACTACAAGGTTTAATCTGCCAAACTTTGAAATTTATGAAAAAGGGAATACACAGAAAGTATTCTAATTGAATTATCTCCATGTTTAAAAATATGCTAAGCAAAAAAAAACAGATAGAACCTTGTTGCTCTGAAATCGGGTAACTCAGAGCAACTAGGTTTTATCGGTTTTTTGTTGGTTAGATAGTTTTTTTTAAATGCCATTTGGTTCAATTACAATACATTCTGCATGTAATAATTTATATTCTCAGTTTCACGTAATTGGCAGATGGAACCTTGTTGTTCCAAGCGAATGAACTGGAACACGAAGTTTAAAAAAAAATATAACTAAGATACTCTTAAATTGAAAATGGAACCTCGTTGTTCTAAAACATAAATTTGAAGTATTTTAAATTGAACTTATATAAAAGTTGAACATATTTTAGATAAGGTTAAAGAGAAAAAATCTATTAAACTGGGTGCCAAAACGTAAAATATTTTCATAAAAGTCAATGTCAGGTAGAACCTTGTTCCAAGGTCACGAAATACGCAACACAAAATGCCTACCTTGGAGTACATCTCCATGGTTAGTGGACCGAAGATTCCGGCGCTCAGAGTGAAGGGCTTCTGACTCCTGTGCATCATTTGCAGGACGATTTTCCTCTCTTGCTTACTGGCTCTTTGCCAGCTGCTGCTGTAGAGTTTGAATCCTAATTTGGTGCTCTGCAAATAAGAATTCCACTATTTATTTAACTAAATAGCAAACACGTATGTCCATCGACTCCTCCGCAGTAGGACTTCAATATTCTGCTTTGGCGTTTCGACCTCTTGAAGGTGACCTGTCGCATAATACCACTGTTTCCAACAATTATAATACTAACACGTAGGCAAGTACTAAGTTTGGTAATCGATATAACTAACTAACCAGCACGCCGTCTTTTCGGTCTTGGCACACACTACTTGCCTAATTCACATTCCCACATCGTCTCATACATACTGTTATATTATTCTGACTCTTGACTTGGCCAGGTTCAAGTATCTGATTCACTGGATCGTGCCATGTTTTCCTCGGGTGTCCCCGACTTCTTCTATCATTCACATTTGCGTCGTATATTCTCCTTACACTCCTTTCTTCGTTCATTCGCTCTACATGCCCAAACCATCGATACAGTACGAGTCGATAGAGCCCAAGAAAACTTATGTAACATGTCAAAAAGACAATTAATAAAAAAGCTTAAAAGTTCCTGATTAAATATTAGTCTTTCAGAATATAACGATAACACGTGTTCTTTTCCTGATACATATAATTATGGTAATCCGACAGTATTAGTATGTCAATATCAGTATTTGTATGAATACGTGTTCCGTTGTCCTCATAAAACATTCGCTTTTAACTGAAAGATTAACGGGAATAATTCATCAGATATTTCAAAACTAATAATCAGTACATTGTACACTCAATGAACTTAGAAAATTTCAAATATTTAAATTCCCTTTAAAATGGTTCACAATGGTGAGGGTTTCCTAATATCAACGGTATTATGGCTACCAGCTGACGTAAATGTGTCGGGGATGCTACTGTATAAAAATGGTTTTCAGGAAACTGAATTTAAAATATTAGAAGAAAAAGGAGAGGTATTTTGAGCGGTGACCGGATAAATCATCAAAATGATAATTCATCACATTTTTTAAAAGTTATATAACGTCATGAAAAGTTATGAAACAAAAACTTTATTAACTGTGTTAAGTAGGTTAGGTTAGGTTAGGTTTAATTATTTTTTTTCATCGTTTCTAATGACTTTATATCACTTTTTAAAGGTGTGTTGAATTGTCGATGTGTTGATTTATCATGGAACCGTTTTGAGCACCCCGGAGATATTGCCCCAAATTTTAGTATTCTACAAAAGATGTTACAATGAGTACCAGAGCCACTGCACTTTTTTTTACAAAATCTTAAGTCATAAGGCCAGTATGCCAGAGTATTCTCTGTCAGATGACGAATATATGGAAAATACCAATAATTTGTAATAATTATTATAATTAAATAAAATAGATATTTATATTTACCTGTTATATAGTTATAATATTATTTTACTTCCAAATGAAGTTTTCAACATTGATCCTTTTATAATATACCATGAGTCGTACCAAAATATTCAATTTCATTTTGAAGCAGAAGGAATCAAGTCCATAATGCTTTTTTTAAATATTTTTTTAGGCTTTGCATTAAAATATTTTATTTTATTTACTCATTTTCAATACAAAATTAATTGATGGAATAGTATAAAAAATAAAAATAAATTATTATGAATATCCGCAGAAGTTATGAGACCAAACTTACAGAAATAAAAGTATTTTGGCTCTCCTGAACATTTAGCTTTTTGGACTTGCATCCGTATGCTTCTCGGGTACAGATATAATGTGAGCAATTAATAATTACTTCCTGTTTGATTTCATTTTCAGAATAATTGACGTGGCTATGTTAGTATGAAATTCATTTACCTTTTCCGACACCAAGTCCCCAAAGTAGCAGTAAAGAAACAGTTCCACCACGTGGTCGAATGATATTTGAAGGAATAGATTCTGTAATAAATTATGCCATTTTAAAATTGATCGCTGAAAAATGGATATTTGGCGTTAATATATTTACGCCGTGTTTGTTTATTTACCGATTGTTGGCTTCCATCGTATAGGAGAGTGCTGGCAATTATAACTAGTCCTGTATATATGGGTTGAAGTCCCAAGATAGATCCGTATAATTCGCCTAGTTGACAGACTGTTCTGAAAGTATAACAATTGATTAACTTCAAATAAAATCTTATTTTTCTGTCACATTTAACAATATATTTGTAAATATTGCCGGTTAAAATATTTTTCCCTCGTTCCATATAAACTCTGCAACATCTTTATTTCCTTTGAAACTTTTCCTCTTATTCCCAACGTGTATCGAATATTACTTTGCTCCGAGTGAACTGAAATAAAGAATTATCATCGACGACGTGCCATTTGTTGCCGAGAAGTTGAGAAGTTTTTTTGTCGCGTGACGTAATCGAAGATTTTTATTCGTATTTACCTTGCCTTAGACCCTAGGCCCATTTTATTGGTCCCTTAGTCGCAATTCAAATATTTACGTGACCAATTTTTTTAACATCACACGTAGATGACCTGATTGCATAATAAAAAACTTGCGTATTTCCAGTAAAGTGCTAATATTTATTTATTTTGTTTTGTGGTTATTTATTTATACTGGGTTCTTAAAGATGTTCTCACTTACGTGAGAACTATCCAGTTACAAATACTCAGTTAAGTTACAGACGAAAATCTACAAATTACAGGTAAAAATGCAATTAAATACAGGTTACGTACAATTATAAAACCAAATAAATAATAATATAAAATTATACATAAGCTCAGTAAAATGACAAATAATACTAGGAGAGACGAGAGACACGAGAGTGACAGTGATACGTAATTTAATTATATAAGCATATTATTTAGCAGCAGTGGAACATTTTTTTGAATCTGTATAGATTATCGACGAAAATATGTACTTCAGCACACCCAATCTTATTATACAGTCGACATATTTTGGTCAGAGGGCTAAAATAGGCGATATTATTTTTGAATATATTCAGGTGAAAAATGCTATGGTGTCTTAAACAATGGGAATTGGGGACATTTATTTCAATATTGCTTAGATATTATTGTAATGAGGTATCAAGATGGCCGTGGATAATTTTATGCAAACATATTAGGTCAGTCAATTGCCTTCTTACTTTAAGTGTATTAATCTTAAAGTATTCACGACGTGCATCGTATGATCTAAGATGGTCATGTAGTCCACATTTGAAAGATAATAGTCTAAGCATTTTTTTTGAACCGATTCTATAATGTTTTCATACTTGCAATAATGTGGATTGCAAATAGTGCTTCCGTTTTCAAGTATACTTCTAATTAAGGCATAGTAAAGGGTTAGAATTTAAAGTTAGGTTAAAATTAAAGACATTATAGTAAGGAACACCATATTGACAGATTTGTTATGTTTACCAAAAAAACACTACTCTTTAAAAGCAATCTCGTAGTCACCATTTTAAGTAAGATTTATTTGTCTTGAAAATAATATAATTTCAATTCAATCGGTTCCAAAACCGGTTGAAAAATTCTTAAAATAAAGTGGTATTTTACTAACTGAAATTTATAATGAACAACCACTAAGTTTTAGCTGACGAATACAACAGTATTTATTTGTCTTTTTCACCTAAGGTACACCTGAATCACAAAACGGATGATATACTCACTCGTAAATCGCAATGTGCTTTGCAATCAGATCAGTGTAAATCCTCGGAGGCCGTTCTTTGTAATCTTCTTCCACTTCTCTCCGCATTATTATTTCTTGGACACTATCTTCCCCCAAGCCTCCCCTCCGATTTGGTCTCCCCATTTCATCGTCTTCAGAATCTTCTCCCTCTTCTCGTTTGGTATATTCCAGTTCTCCATCTACCTGTGAATCGTCCAATTGCTGTCCAAGGACCTCCAAGTGGCCACAAATCAGTACGGCGAGGGAACAGAATATATTATTCCAAATAAAAGCTACCGCTATTTGGGCAACTATTATCCACATCTGAAATTAAAATAGTATTGTGACTCTCGGTGTCTTACCAATCTATGCACCGTGGACTTTTATATGGGATAGTTATAATGGAGCTTGGACAGCCACGAGGCCAGCGCCCTTAATCAGCAGGCGGTTGAATTATTTCTGGGCTCCTTTACAACTATGGTATTTATCTATATCTGAATTTCTGTATTATCGACAACTCTACCTTACTGTTAAGTGCCATCTGTGAATAACACCTCAAACTAATATCTAGAATGAACCCTCCTACAGCAAAACTGATATTATTTATCTCCCACGATGTACAAAATATGTAATATTCAAGACCTTGTTGGTTCCAACTGACGATTTTTGATAATGGTTGTCATTTTATTTATGTGGAAAAAATATTGCAAACTTATTGAATATCAATAAAATAGTTAATTAATTTCGAGCGGATTACGGGATGAGCCAATAAAAAATATATTCTTGGAAATAAAATAATAGGATGGGAACTGGTGGACATGGTTAAAGATAAGATAAGCACAAAAATAATGAAACAAACCAGCAATGAAGCAAGAATATCGAACCAGAAGCAGTATAAGTTTAAAAGGAATAAACGAGCCAAAAATATGTCTATTCTTAGCGTGCCTTGTAAGCGCAGAAGTGTTTTTTTTTGTTTGTGAATTTTTTTACAAGAAAATAATAAAGTTAATCAATGGAAACTGTCACTAATAATCTGAGCCATAACATATTATTTTTTAAAGCTTTTTATTATATGCGTTTGTGATTTTTTAATAACATTTTTTTTACCTAATTACCAATTTTATTTCAATTCTACTAAATTGAAACTGTAGGAAAATGAGGTTGTTTTTTTATGATAATTTATTCTTTTTTAAGAATTAATATCAATAGTAAAATTAGTTTTTCGACATCTCCAAACATTACGAAATTAAGGGCTTTCAAAGTAAACATTTTGCAGTTGTGTCTCGTGAAGTCACTCGCAGTACAATAATTTAAATCATAAAAGTTCTGTTCTCAGCATGCTCTGTTTAAAAAAAATGATACTAAAAACATTATATTTCGTTGTCTGAGACAACATCATTTATCCAAAGCATAATGTTAAGCGATTAGTAGTAAAGATTAATCTAAAATGTGATTTCACTGGTAGCTTCACCTTAAGAGAAAAACTTACCTGCAGTAAAACGTGTATCTCAAAATAGGGAGTTTCCTGAGTGTCCACTCCCGGAAAAACAAAACCTGATGCTGGAGACGGCAGTGAATGGTTCTTCATGGACCTGGCTATGAAGAAAGTGGTGGTCATGGCGAGGATTAGACCGTCCAGCCAGAATATTACCCAGCCAGTTCTAGTTGTTTCGGACATAGTCTTCTTGCTTTTTTCGTCTGTATTCCATTTGCAAAAGTCAACCACTAGCTTCTTGACAACGAGCCTGTTATCTTTTCTGTACCTGAAATTTATGTGCATTTAACCCTTATGGTACATATTATTCTGGCAGTGCCCCAATCTTTTTAGTTTGATTTTTATCTTTGAAAGTTATCCCGTAAGCGATATTAAATTTGAAAGTTCTTGGAATGTGCCATCTTTAACCAGCAGCTGTACCGACCTTGCAGATTGCCAGATAAACCGGTGGACGAAGTATTAAAATTTAATAATAACCACAACATAGAAACTCCCATAACAGTTGATGGCAGTTACTGGTGTGATATATCGATGGCAATATAGTTACCAGTATATTGTCATTTTGCTGTCCGATGACATATTTTCAATTACATGTCGCCACTGGGTACAACCTAGCGCATCACGTGATACGCATTCCGTCTCGTTCCAGCAGCAACTTGCAAACGAGACGGAGCTAATAGCACGTGATCTATTGGTACGTGTGGCAGAGTGATCAGTGGCGAAAAAAAATATTTCACCAGACAGCAAGATGACGCACATTATACATTTTCAAATAAGCTGGATAAAGTCTTTCGGGTATGTGCCGATACGGCCTGTATTGTAGGCATGTTTAATAATTTAATAATTATGCGTCATGTATTTTTTATCAGGAGATTTTTTCAATGTGGATGAGTGTTTCAGGCGAACAATTATTGCTTATAAAAATAATTATGATAGCTTTGTATTCTAGGCGTTATAATCTGCATTTTTTTAAAATTTAGTTCCAACTAATAAAGTATTATTTTACCAGATTAGCTTGTTCAATCTCAGCAGGGTGGTCACCTGCGTGGCTATGAATACCAGCGACTCCACTATGTCTTCCACCCTCTCGTGAGCCCTGTTGTCAATCATTATGGCAGCCCTCCTGAAGTCCACGATCATGGAAACCACCAGCATAGCCAGGGTACTGACGGAAGCCAGGCTCAAGGTCCAGTTGTCCGTGTAGGTGTTGAAACCGAACACGCTGGAGAGGGATTCGATTATGGCCAAACGTTTTTCCACTGTGCGGATTGGCGTGTCACTCATTTTGAATTTTGAACTCAAATACTTGAATGGTCTAGTTAAGTAAGCCATTTTTCGATACACTTACCGAAGCGGTTTAAGTTACTGAAATATATATTTTTTATGTATATAAATATATATTTTTTAATTATATTCAAGTGATAATATACAGGGTGTCCGGGGGTAAAGTGCATTAATTTCTGGGGTGATTCTACATGATTTTATAAGTAAAAAAAGAAACTTAACTTTTTTCGAAATTCCAACGTTTTAAGGTAGTTTTTAGGTAAGAAATTTGAATTGTTTGCATGGGAAAATAAATATTCTATTATGAAAAATATTTGAGTATGGGAAAAAAAGTTGGAATTTAGAATTTTTTTATTTATTTTACTTTACAATCATGTATAATCACCTCTCGAAGTTAGTGCACTTACCCCCGGACACCCTGTATTACAAAATAATAACACTAATATTTATTTAAAATAAAAACAATAACTTAGTAAACACCCTTTTTATTTTTTATACGTAATGCGACCGGTTTCGCTACAACCGTACCTTCATCAGGGCTATATAATACTATACATATAGTATAATACTATAGTACCCGGGCGGCATTAAGTAGAAAAAATAAAAGTTGTGTTTACTGTATTTTAAATTATTATTTCACATCACAAAGTATCTGCTTCATATATACAAATAATTCCCAATGAGTTTAATAGAACTCATTTTGGAAAAGGCAACATTATACAATTAAAAGGGAATTTTTACACGAGAATACGAATTTAAATGGGAGTTCAATAAAGAGTACATAGATAGATTTTAAAACAGACTAGTCAGACAACACAGTTAATCGAACAATATTTCATAAATAAGTTACAGAAGTTGAAGAGTCCCAAAGAAAGATTGTGTCACTGGTTAATAAAGCTGCTGATAAAATATCCATTAAGAGCTTTTGCCAAGGTTTTTTTCTTTTACTGGAAGTTTTAGGTTACTAGGTAATGCGTTGTGTTACGTATATGCGATTTATAGTAAAGAGTTCCTGTTCAATTCCATGAAGTAGATGACTATGAGCGAATTTAATTTTGTGCTGGTGCATGTCGAAATTAGAGGCTGGTTTAGTGTTGGTGTGTGAGGAGTATTAAATAATTTATTAAAACCCCCCTTAAAAGAGCGTTAATAAAGTAATAAATAAATAATATTAATAATAATAAAATAAATTATATATGTATAATGTATTATTACGTCGTAATGTTGTTAAAACACTACAATTAATTGTTCAATATTTGTGCAAATGGATTGTTATTAAATTTAAAATTTCTACAAGTTAATATATTATTAAGCTCCGGGCAAGCTCTGGTCACTGCGAAACCGATTAGCAGCAACAAATTAGATTTTTCTTAGTTTTAATTTTTGAACATTTTCTAAGTTTTGAAATAGGTATTCCAGCAATTTTGTTAAACTAAGTTTTCCAATAAGAGGTGTTATTTTGAATTGCCCGCTATTTCGGTAGATATATATACTTTGTAATTTTAGAATTTGCGACTCAAGTATAAAAACATACATGGTTGTTATTGGCAGTCATAGTACAATATAGAAATAGTTTTTATATTTTACAGTTTTTCTTTTCTTTCTTCTTTCTATATTGTACAGGGTTTTCCAATAAGATGTGTTATTTTGAATAGCCCGCTATTTCGGTAGATGCTACTTTTAAAGCTGTCATTTTTTGACATTTGACAAGTAAAAACTACGCCATTAATAAAAATGGAACGATACACGCTTCAACAACGCATTGAAATTATTAAAATTCACTTGAGTGAATCAAATACAAATCATCTTGAGTGATGACGCCCATTTCCACCTCGGTGGCTTCAAGCAAAATTGTCGCATCTGGGGCTCGGAAAACCCAAGAGTTATTGTTGAAAAGCCTCTCTTTCCTCAACGTGTGACTGTTTGGTGCGGTTTATGGTCCGGCGGAGTCATCGGACCTTACTTTTTCGAGAATGAGGCTGGAGCAACAGTTGCGGTGAATGGATTGCGCTATCGAGAGATGATTAATGATTTTTTATGGCCGGAATTGGATGTTATTGATCTGGACAACGTTTACTTTCAACAAGACTGCGCTACGTGCCACACTAGCAACGAAACCATTGACCTTTTACGATTGAATGTCAAAATAACACCTCTTATTGGAAAACTCTGTACAATACTCTTTTAATATCATCCTTAAATTGTCGACAGTAGTTTCTCTGACTCTGTATTTCTATATAAAATTATAAATGATGCACTTGATAGTCCAGAATTGCTTGCATTGATAAGCTTTCAAATTCCACTTCTCAATACTAAAAGTCGGGATTTATTTTAGTGCAGAATTAGATTTATTCTGGGACTAACTTCCATATTATGTAATCCTATTTGTCCAGAATACTAATGGAGAGAAATAATTATGCCGAGTCAGTGGGCGTCTTCAATTTATCACTATATAAAGTACGTGTTCAGTTATGTATAATAATAAATAAACAGTCCCGTAAAACAAAGTTTGTGTGTTTTGTTTCGTTTATAATGTCAAACCAATTATTGCTCTTTACCTAAATATAAATTTAAAAAAGAATCTGCCACTGAGTTGAAACTAATAAAGCAAATAATTTCGATAGCTAGATGAAATACGTTTCCCAGGGTAGCTTTTTGGAATAACATAGCAAAAAAACAACAGTGTTTTGTACGGTGAAACGCGACTTTTCCTGCGCTACCTCTAATCGTTACCATAACTCTGCCTTTGTGACTGTTTGGCTGCTCGTTATAAAGGAAATTCTCTGCCTTTTACCTTTGCAATTCGCCTCTTGTGTCTGTCGCTGTGTAAAGTGATATCGCTTTATAATCTTTTATCTGGCCTGAAACTTTCGTAATGACTTTGAAGTTGAATGCAACAACACGGGCTTTGGCTTTGATACGTCTTTCTATGGCCTCTCTCTGGCAGATTCTACACTTTGTATTGTAGCGACATGAATAAACAATAGCTTTCGTGGAAAATACGTTTTTGTGTAAGAATTTATAGTTAATTAACTGGGTAATCTTGAACCTATCAATAATACCGACAGTCAATTCATTGTTAAAACTTTTCACAGTGAAGCTGAAAATCTTAAATCACGTTAAACTTCTGATGTAGGTATTAAGTATATCTATATCTGAAATCTACTGACATGTCATTAAAAAACGAATACATATTCATTTCGACGCATAAATCTGTTACTTTGCGACCATTTTTTTTAATTTAATTTTTTTTTTGAGTAATTCCTAAGAGGTGGCCGGATAAGTCATCAAATTAACAATTCAACACGCCTTTAAGAAGTGAAGTCATGAAAAGTTAGGAAACAAAAACTAGATCAAATATATTTACGGTTTACATGGTAGTTTTTCATCGCTTTATTGACATTATATAACTTTTTTAAAGTTGTGTTGAGTTATCATGGAACTTGCGTACTGTTCCCAACCGTCTGGGATTATAGCATACCCAAATGGGGTATGTAGTGAGGCTGAAGGTAGTGGGGGGAAGAAGGAGATGAGGAAAGGATGTGATGAGGTGGGGAAGCCAGAATTGAACCCGCGACCTCCGAATTCATTGCTTAGGTTCATAAGCACTCGACGATGGAGATCGTCGAAATTGATGCTGAAAATGACCATGATGCACCCGAGGAAAATAATTTCTCTAGGGCCTACTTCATCTTTGGTAATGCTGTATATAGTGTATTTATAAGGAAAGGGATGATTCTAAGATCTGGGAAGGGAAAAGTTATTAAAGGTGGATAGGAATCTTGGGGGCAGTGAGTCCAGAAGTGACGGACGTTTGAATTTATCCCTCCCACTGCGGTGCAAGGCGATGGATCGAGAGGGTCCTGTTGGAGAGGTAAAAAGATTTCCCTCAATCGGTCTCCAAATCCGGCTGGCAGATGCACCCGCCGCCAAGACCTAGATAATCCTCACCCCATGAACCAAAGTCACCAAACGTATCTAGCCACTTGGAGTGACCTAAGGCAGAGGTGTTGGTTATCCAGTAAATTGTTCCCGGGGTGGCGACCTCCCGTTGTTGGTGTAATGATTATTATTTCAAAATAATATCTTTTTTTAAGAAAGCATTTTAGCTAGGTGTGTAATATGTACTTTTAATTAATGTATATTTTAAGATTGTAAATTTAAAACTGCAAATGAAAGCATTTATAAGTTTCTTGTTTTTTCTTCGAATCCGAAGGACTGTTTTTTCCACCTCATTTTTGTGTTTTTCATCAAACCCAACCCAACCACAATAATATTTCCTCGTACTTAATTATCGAAAACAAAAACTTTTTAGTTTCATGTAGATAATCGTTTAGTGAAGTGATAATACCTAATAATTACACATACTTTTATGATAAGTTATAATCGTTGCCATCATTAAAACATAAGTGGCACGGTCCAATTCTCATGCTTTTACATAAAAAATATAATTTCCAAAGCACTTAATTTCTCCGAAAAATTCTATTACCCAAATCAGTTAATTTCGTGATAATTACTACAATTTAAGTCACGGCACCAAGATAGGTAGTTTTGCTATATAATATTATTTTTTATCAAATGTTGTTATAATTGCTATAAAATCCTTTAAATTCATATTCAGAAAAATCTGTGTAAAAGTGAAATGGTTATTTGTCAGGACTACTTACTCTCTATGATCTGAAAGATTATATTATATATTATCATAAAAATATCGAAAAGCGTTTTTCCGTGTTTTAGTAATTATCGTTTTCCATGTTGAATGTTTATTTTCATATAAAGCACATGCTAGAATTATTATCCACATTCATACGTTGCAGTTGTTTACTCTTTTGCTGTTACAACTCTTGGGTTCAAAACCTTCATGATTGTTTTATAAAAAAAATGAGGAGATCAAAAAATTAGAGTTGTTGTAAGTCTAATGAACAAGTAAGGTAGGCCAATGGGCGTTTTATGTGATGCAACTGTTCCCCACATGGAAAAATGATTGGAATCCATATAAAAAATCTTTGTTTACACAATATCACAAGAAAGCATCTCTCATTTGCCTTTGTCGTCAAAACATCACCAAAAGTACGCGCAAAATTCACAATACAGAATACACGTTCATGATCAGTAATAGGCACATGTCTCTTTTTTATCAACATTTTAAATATAATATTAAATAGACATGCAATATTTCCACATGATATAATTACGTTAAACAATGACAGATGTCAAATAATATCCGCCATCTTAAACTGTTCGAAAATCTTTTCAAACAATAGAACAACTCGAATCCATACCAAAAGATGACCCATATGGAAAATGAAAAAAAATCAGCGTGTAAAACGCCTATTATATTGTTTTGACAGTTTTCTAACATTTATATAGCGGGACCAAATACACTTCAAGAGGATACCAACTACATACGTGTTGTTTACATGGCTTTTTTAAAACCAGAAATTTTACACATAATATTGGCGCTGTAATGTTTTCGTCGAATAGTTCTTTTCTATAACAATAGCATTTTTACGACTAAAACACTGCATCATTATATTTCATTGAAGATTATTCCGCGTAAGTCCTACGCAGCTTAGATCAAACATTATGACGGTGTCGAACTGATTTAGATCTGTTATTTTGAATCTCTTTGTTTATTTACCAAAGCTTAGCAAAACAAGTTTCTCGAAAGTTAGTCATCATTCATCATTGTGCGTCGAAGCTTTCGAGAATTGTGCAAATTTTCCGCTGGTCGGGGCTCAGGTGGGCCTTACCAAGGCGATAACTACAGCATATATTAATTTTCCGCTGGTCGGGGCTCAGGTGGGCCTTACCAAGGCGATAACTACAGCATATATTAATTTTCCGCTGGTCGGGGCTCAGGTGGGCCTTACCAAGGCGATAACTACAGCATATATTAATTTTCCGCTGGTCGGGGCTCAGGTGGGCCTTACCAAGGCGATAACTACAGCATATATTAATTTTCCGCTGGTCGGGGCTCAGGTGGGCCTTACCAAGGCGATAACTACAGCATATATTAAATTGATATTGGCTCAATATCGCGTGCACTGCATCCGTAGATGGGATTTGGCCTCTTTTGCAAGTGCTTTTCATCGGCTCTTGTCCATAGTTATTCTTCTACAGTTTCTTTTCATTAAGTTCCAATCTTACTGTGCAGGAAGCCATGGCTTCTGCTATCCTGTTAAATGCATTGGAATGCTATTATTGTACCATTACGTACGGATTATAAACCTTTTAACAATATTTTATCGATACCTGAAATCTTGTTTGAGTTAATCACTGTTTGGCTCTGGAGGGCTAGGTTAGTTTTGCCTCGGAAAAAATGTAATTTTTTTTAGAAATTAATTATTACTCACTGTATGTGAACTACTGCAGTCTTTGATAATTATTATCGCCTTTACACAAATAAACAAAATGAAGTGTTGGCAATACATTGTCTTCGATGTCTTCGTTCTTTTGGGCTTCTTTAAACACCATGTTTCGTCTTAATTCCTCGACAACACCCCTAGCTCTATCATTGAAGTCATCAAGGTAGTTATTAATTATCGCATAATCTTTCCCGTCTAGAGATATACAGCATACGTAGATCGGAGTTCGATGAGAAAAATTATCATTAATAATTTTTCATTTTCAGCTTGTTCAAACTCGTGAAAAATCCTGAAAGGGCTTTATCTTCCTTCCGCTTCTGAACAAATGAACGAGCTTTCATACATTATCCTACAGTGTAGTTAGTCTTTGTACAGCACAGTACACCGTTCATTGTTAACATAGGGAGCTTCTACATATTATCCGATAGGTTGGCCTATATTTAAAAATGACCCTAAATATTCATCAGTCTACTTTTTGTTTAAACTAGACCAGAACCTTACCAGTGGCTTGTAGGTCTGAATATTCTAGTATTTTCGCTGCGGTAATAAATATTGCGCCTGTCCGCCAGCTGCATGGCGTGCCGGATCTGGAGAGGACGGTTTGGAGAGACCTTGGTCTAACTGGTCTCTCTTGACCAATCGCCTTGCACCGAAGCGGGATGGATAGATAATTCGTCTGTCACTCCTGGACACAGATCATTAGATTCCTACCCATTCATCATACCTTTTTACCCCCCAGTACTTCCTCTCTTCATTTCCTTAAAAAGACACCACACAGCATCCCCAAAGATGACATAGGTCCTGAAGGAAATTATTTTTCTAAGGGCATCCTGTGTGAAATTAATGTAAAATATATAAATTTATTTTGCACACAAGTATCACACAAAAGTGTGATACTTTTCATTGTGTCCCAAAATGCTTTTCATTTGGCGAAGGACTCATCTAGTCTAGTGTCCCTTACACTTCATTCTGTGAGCATAGCAGGCGTTTCCTATCCAAAGTTTCATTCTACGTGTATGACGCGTATCTCACGTTTCCGCTTTGTTCGACTCCATTGAAATATTGTTGCTTTTTTATCGTTTACGGTGTTTTTATGTGCGAGTTTATCTTCCCGTGTATGTAGTAGGTACCTACGTATTTTACACACTCTCATCGCAGAGTGTTGCAATATAATATTTCATGCATCACAGAATTAGATCACTACTAGACGATCTATTCATTCTATTTACCATCTATCTTAATTTTCATGCACACCTGTACTGAACAATGATCCTTGTAAGATGCTCTAGCTGCTAGCGCCAAGGCTCTCGAATTGCTTGAAACTATAATTGTATCGTGACAATGCCACTTAAGAATTGAGAAAAATCTGCTATGATGCTACTTACTGTCGTTATTCTCTTCATATCGGGCACTCTATTTTTCAGACCCTTTTAACTTTAAAGCCTATGACAGCCGTGCTCTCCTATAGACATCAGATTTTTTATTTCAGTGCCCATACAGCCCTTTTGAAGCGTAATCCTCCATTAAACTTCCCACGATCTTCCCATTGGTATCTATTTTCTCTCAGCAATCCACCTCATTATTGTTAGCATTGGACTGCTTCAAACTCTAGTACTAGATTGGCTTGGCTTCGTACATCGTCTAATTAGCTCTATTCTACCCATTTGGTACAGACAACCTCTCCATGCTGGTTGACGCCCGCGTGCTTTTAGTTATGTAGGGCTGTGTTTCTTGGTTGTTGTTGTGCCAAGTTCCTACTGCAATTCTTTGAACAGGATCAGGTTAGAATTATATTTACTTGCCCACATTGCTTGTATTATCTGCTTCTCGGACTTGTTAACTGTACTACCAACATATAATATTTTGAGTCTACCATTTCAGTCCTTCAATTTTTCAAATTTTCCTCCATAGCAAATATCATTCAACATTCCACGGGAATATTCCCGTGTTCTTTCTCCTCTTAACACTGCGTTGATACCATTATCTCGATTAGAGCCACTAGTATATCTATGAACTTATTTGTAAAAAGCTTCCCGTTAGACTATTTAGTCTTGTTTAGTTGTTTGGCACATGACCAAGATGTCGAATTGAGAGATTGTTTTGAGACACATTGTATAGAGACACATTGAGACACATAGTATTGTATAGAGAGACAGTCAAGCCTTAATATTTGCAGCGGTCGTAGTAGGTAATGCTTCCCTATTCAAAAATATCATCCAACATCTCTTTTCAATACCATCATCTCGATAACAGCGACTAGTATGTCACTAAGCTATTTAGTATGTGTACAAATTACGACTTTCTTGGCACGTGACTCTGCTGAAGTTTAGCGCTGATGCTAGTAAGTTGTACCTCGATATCTGCACCAGTTATACTAGATAATGCTCCCCGTGAATACATATAATCCTTCCTATCACGAGAAGATAACCGAGTTCTTCCTCCTCTCACTGTTTTTATACCATTATCACGATAACAGCGGCATAACGAGTATATCACGAAGCTATTTAGTATGTCTAGAAAAGCTTCCTGTTAGACTATAAAGTCTTTCTTGGCACATGACCGAGCTGGCTGAGAGTTGGGAGAGTGTTCATGTACCAGTTGAGTCTTGATACCTGCAGCAGTTGTATTAGGTGGTGCTCGGCTACAAGTGTCAGGGGGCGGCGGGGGCGGGCGTGCACTCCCTCTGGCTGTACTACAGCGGGCGGGGGGCGGCGATCGATCCGCCGCCCACGTGACCGCCCCTCCCGACTCCCGCTCTGGAGCGGCCGCCCCTGGACTAAGGCAGGGGGGCATCCGAGACAGCCTGCTACGCTGCTCGAGGTAACAATATTGCTTGGGTAAGGATTTAATTGTCAGGGGCGTATAATTCTCGCCGCTCCTTATATAACCATAAACAGATTTTATTTGTACTCTTCATTGTTTTATTTAGTTTTACATTAATTACATTATTGATTTGATGCATTGATATATTTAGTGTTATATTATTAGATCTGTTTTGGGTAAGACTTACTGTAGGAGTTATTTTAAGAACATGACCACTAATACTAAATTACCATTTTTAAGATTGTTATAGTAAAGCGCACTTGAAGTGAAATGACACTGAACTGCGCTTTATAAATGCCATTTTATTATTATGGAGAAAACTTACTGATAAAAAATATTGTTAATTTATTAAAAATCCGCTAAAACTATTCATATTCCTGTTAAAACGGGACTGCAGGCATCAGTGAATTAGTTATGTATGTGTTATGAGGATGTCTGAACACGTGTTCTGAAAAATTCCAATATTGTAATATTTCGTCATTATATACAGGGTTTTCCAATAAGAGGTGTTATTTTGAATAGCCCGCTATTTCGGTAGATGTTACTTTTGAAGCTGTCATTTTTTGACATTTGACAAGTAGAAACTACGCCATTAATAAAAATGGAACGATACACGCTTCAACAACGCATTGAAATTATTGAAATTCACTTGAGTTAATCAAATGCAAATCATCTTGAGTGATGAGGCCCATTTCCACCTCGGTGGCTTCGTCAACAAGCAAAATTGTCGCATCTGGGGCTCGGAAAACTCAAGAGTTATTGTTGCAAAGCCTCTCTATCCTCAAAGTGTGACTGTTTGGTGCGGTTTATGGTCCGGCGGAGTCATTGGACCTTACTTTTTCGAAAATGAGGCTGGAGCAACAGTTACGGTGAATGGATTGCGCTATCGAGAGATGATTAATGATTTTTTATGGCCGGAATTGGATGTTATTGATCTGGACAACGTTTACTTTCAACAAGACGGCGCTACGTACCACACAAGAAACGAAACCATTGATCTTTTACGATTGAATATCAAAATAACACCTCTTATTGGAAAATCCTGTATATATTAGGAAAAAGACACCTGTATGAACACGTATTCCGATGTATTCTGAGTACACTAATATTTCATTCCGAAATGGATTGCATTCACGTTTTTAAAAGGATTTCAATAAATCGGCCATCCTATTTTTCTCCGTGTACTCACAAATATAGCAAAAATTTTATACTCTTTATTTACAACGACTGTTTGTTCCCCAAATAACACAAATATAAATCGAGGATTTTGGGGAAACTGACATTTTTTTTCCAACAAAAACCTTATTAGTTTGGTTAGCCCGCATGAGTTTATTCTGGCTAAAACCTATTACGTCTTCAAGAATAGTAAAATATCTACTAAGGAAGCGAGGGGCCGTTTTAATTCAAGTGCTGTGCAATGAACCTTAGGATGCTGTTACACAATTGTTCAGGTAAATCATTTTAAAGAGTGCCCGTTTGAATGTATTTTTGCACACCGATAGCGGTTCAAAGGGGTTCTAAATAATATGGAACATCCGTTCGCAGTAGTCCTACGTTGGACAGTACACCACTGCAAAACAACAAAATTCTTTCAAATGATTCAACCGTAATTTGCGAAGATTCATTGTTATAATCTTTATGGAAATTTAACCATAACCTTTATGGGCATTGTGTGCACGAGAAATGGAAAGGCTGACAGAGATATTGAAAGAAGGGTAAATGCAGGTAACTCCATTAATGTAGGTCTGGACGCGGTTGGCGATAGCAAAATAATTTCCATAGAAGCGAAGCTAGCAGTCCACAATGGAGTGGTGTAACCTACCCTTATTTATGGCTGTGGGGCATAGAACTGGCAAAGGCATGATGAAAGTAGACTGAATGCTGTATTGTTTTTGTGGTAAAACCATGTATGATTGTATGAGAAATGTGGAGATCCGCAAAGAATACATTGCTGATGTAAGCGTAAAGAGTAAGATTAAGAAAGGGACGCTTAGATGGTTTGGGCATGTAGAGCGAATGAACGAAGAAAGGAGTGTAAGGAGAGTATATGACGCAAATGTGTGAATGAAGTCGAGGATGCCAGAGGAAGACATTGCACGATCAAGTGAGTCAGAATAATTGAATATTATGTATGAATGTGAATGAGGCAAGGAGTGTGTGCCAAGACCGAGTTGTTTGGCGGCCCTTCCTCTCTGCCTAACCCTGCGGGGAAACTGCGTGATGGTTAGTTAGTTAACCTTTGTAATGTTAAGACGTGTTGCGCTTCCTCCGCTTGAGGTGTTCATCATCGTGACAGGTGATACATCGAAATGGGACACATTGCCCTAATCATGGCCACTGGAAGTGCAACACGACTAATACCTCAAAAGTTAAACTACTTAACCTTGGCAAAGAATACACTGAAACAGCAAACGTAATATCATTTGACAGTAGGCAATACAAGTTGTTCGGTTTGGACATCTTAATATGGGACACAGCCTCGATGATGGTTTCTACAAGGCTGTCCGAGATATTGCCTTAAAAAGTAGGCCGGGAGAAATTAGCATTACATTTTACATACGAAGACTGTTTCCTTTTGCTTAAATGAAGGCCCTAATTCCACTTCGTCCCTGTGCGCACGCAGCCGTCGCGGCGCTGGCGGGTGTTCCCCTCCCCCGGAGGGGCGCGGGCGGCCCACTCCCCAGACCTCTAGTACAGCCAGTCGGCCCGGCCGAGCGCACCCCAACACACGCCAGACCCGCGCCGCTAAACACTTCCTAATCACCCCAAACCCCGCGAAGAGTTTACCCCTCAAAATTGGACCTCTCGTTGCAAAGTCGGTGTGCCAAGACTATCTAGGATACCACCAGATCTCGCCACGTGAGAACATTTTCCATTAATTCAACTTTTTTGCGTCCATTTCACTTAAAATCAACAATGTATACAGGTATTTTTGTATTAGACTTTTTCTTTTGACACTTTTAAGTCATTTCTCAAAAAAGAGTGTCACAAGGATTTAAAATTAACCCTCATTTATAATTTTTCTTTAAATCAAAATAAAATTTCCTAAAATTCTGTATAAATTGAGGATAGGGGTGTCTAATGTCACCCGAATGACATTAATATTATGAAGGTAAACATAGGAAAGGCCGATGAGCAATGAACTGAAACCATTTTTCTATTGCTGGCTCTAAATTATATCATTCACCACTTTGTTGTACTTTAATTTACCTAAGAGCGTCAAACTTTCCCGTTCATCCAAGTTTTCTATCCTGTGGGTGTTTATTCGTCACACTATTAAGGGGTTACTGTTTTAAGGGGTGTGTTTCCACTGTGTGCCTAGTCGCTAGTTTATATTCAATTAAGTTTGTTTAAGGGTGGTAGAACTTTTAACTGTTTTTACCTGGGGTTTAACCATCCCTCTTTATCTTTAAGGTGCAAGTTTACTGAAACCCATTTCAGATTTAATGAAATTTAACAAAGCAATGTAACTGTTAATACCGTAACCAAAGAGCTACACCTACGCACCTTTTTGCACAAAGATCTCTTAGCTAGCTGAACTCTCAACATGGAATTACATGGTATACATTATTTATTTTCAGCTAGGAAGGACGTTGAATTAAAATGTCTCGTTAAGTCGTTTACAATACCAAACAATTGTGTGGATTTTTCAATGTTACGATACAGTCCCTGCGTTTCGCGAATAATCCGTTTTAGAAATTAATAATCGCGTATTTATAAACCGCAGTGCATCGATTTTAACATAAATATGATTGGGATTGATTTCAAACGAATAAAAATAACAACCGAAAGTTGGTAAACAATCACTTACGAATGTGTTTATTCAGTCTAAACAACCAAAGGTACTGCCGCTCTTCAATCGTATGACGAATGAACCGGATCTGGATAGTCTGTATCATCTTTGCTGTCTCCATTTTTGGACCAGCTCAAGTATCTTACATTCTTTCTGCTTCATTTATTTCTATCTGATATTCTTGTCACTTTGAATATATCAACAGTGCGATCATTACATTCATAAGTCAGTTTTATATATTACTTTTGATTCTAACCTTTGGATGCTCTTCGATCACTTTAACTTATTTTCAATGACGCAAGTTAGCTAGTTAGTTAATCTTCATTGATAGTATATCATGTGGTCAACGAATGCCCGCTCCATTCATTCCCCGGCGGGATTGATGAGGTCCACATGGCGACGCCTGAGGCCCTAAAATGGCTCGCAGATCTAGATGTCCCCCTCTGACCCCCCACCATACGAAAGAAGAAGAAGATTGATAGTATATATGCTGGATAACGACTGCTATCCAGCATTGGATTCCTGCAACAAATTGTATCCATGGTTATAATAATATTTTGTCGTTAAGATAGTACAATAGTAGTTCTGTGTACAGTAATCCTCGCGTCCAAAAAATTATGTTTCTATTTTTCTCTTATTTACTAAATCAAAACGAAAATTTCCTCTGAAATACCTACCTACTTAATTATAAAGCGTATCATATTTTATGTAACATTTTTTTATTAAGAATGAGGAATTATACAATTTTTCCAAATAAACTTGATTATCTCAATGGCAATTCTTTTTTTAAACTTTCTTTTGGCAGGTAGGTAATAAGGTATTGAAAAAAATGCAAATCAGGTCCAAATAAACACGGCGATTTCACATTTAAAATTGGTCTTTATTGAACCATTCAAACGGCCACCATCTTGAACCGGAAACGAAACGTACAAATCAACAGTCAGACGAAACATAAAATGGTGGAGTTAAGCTAGCTAAGGATGGTTTTATAATATTATTTTATATAATCACATAATTTGAACAATTCATCAAATTTCAACGTTCATTTTCGGGTTCTGTAAAAGTCCTATTCAAGTTCTGTTATTATATTGTTATAGGCTAGTTGCTTGACAGAGCTGAAATAATAACAGAAATATAAAAAATCTTTCACAGAACTTGAAAATTAACTTCGAAATTTGAAGAATTGTTCAAATTCTCTTAAATAACATGTCCTTCAAACCCGTCAATAATAAGATAGTTTGTTTAAAAAATAAAATCTAGTAAGTAATTATTTGCACAGCTCCCTTGACTTGGTTTTCCACAAAAACGGCGCTATAAAAACTATCCACATATTATTTTATATCAATTATTATTTTAACGTTATTAATATATATTTTTCTACTACTCCGATATTCAAATTTCCCTGTAAAATTTAATTTACTTATAATATGTGACACCTGCTATTCTATTCCGTCCTTTTCAATTTTCCTCGACGGTTCGTTATTATTTTTATCAATGATGATTTCCAAATATCAACCGCGTAAATGTCATTCCATCTCGCTTGAAAGGAATCCTCCGTCTTCTTAACATTGAAAAGTAATCTAAATAAAAGCGAAGCATTTCCCCGACTAGATAACTGAAATGTCTACTCTCTCTCTCCGTTTATTAAAAGGGGTTGACATTGCTGTCAACAAGTTCCCCATTAACCGTTGACTGTTGACTGCTACCCCTTATCTCAGCGAAACATCAACAACTGAAGTGATCGTTTGACGATATCCTTAACGTTTGTGAATCGAAGACATAATGGAGAAAACGGATTGTTAAACTGAAAAGCACATATTATGGGAACAAAATGCTATTTTCGGTTGTGACTTTATCTGTAACTCCGGTTCAAGAGTCAAAATCGATTTTAGCCCTCACGATATATTAAGAGGCCTTATTAATAAAACATCATAAATTAAATGTATTATATAGATTATATTTTCATATTATAAAATGAAGGCCTCAGCAAGCCACCCAGTGAGGCCTACATTACTGGAAAACTTAAAATGTAAAAAATATTGTACCAAATAACAAACAAACAAATTATAAGCAAAAATTAGTCGCTTGTAATATCAATATAAATTGAAAATATCTCCCGAGTAAAAATAAATGCCTTCGACGGGAATTGAACCCGCGCCTTCTGATGTCTGGTCAGACGCTCAGGACCAATATGTACTTCAGTTCAATATGTACTAGTACTTCAATCAACAATTACTGATTATTATACTTTTTCCACCTGTAAACAACTAACTTTATTTTTGTAGTAAAGGCTTTGTTAGTACTAAATTTCCCACTAGATGGCGTCGAGACATATTATATCTACATTTGTTGGTGAAATTGACTTGTCAAATATTATTATTTTTTTAATGATAAACTAATTTTTAATTTATTCGTAATTTACTAAAAGTTTATTAGGAAACCTGTTAATTCATTCGTAAGGCCTGCAATCCCGTTTTAATTGGAATCACCAATAATTTAAAGACATTCACAATAAATTAGCAATAGTCCTTTTTCTTCGTGTAGAACTTTTGCTTTGAATTTTAATGTCATTATTTTCAATATTTAAAAAAAGGACGAGTTGTGTCGGAGAATTTGAATAATTCTTCAAATTTCAACGTTCATTTTCAAGTTCTGCTTTATTTCAGTTCTTTAAAACTAGCCTATAATGATATAAAAACAGAACTTGAATATGAGTTTCACGGAACCCAAAAATGAACATTGAAATTTTGATGAATTGTTCTAATTCTTCGTAACAACCCGTCCTGTTCAAACAAGCGATAACATACCTACCTATAATATAATATTTGTAACAGATTATTTAAATTGCTATTTTCAAAATTGGAACTGATTTGTTGAGAATTCAGACTATCCCCATTGATGTATTTATATTTAGATGAAAAACAAAGCGAAAAAATTGGTTCTGCTTTTTTGCCTCCAATTAGTCCAATTTCACCTCCAACGCTCTAACGCTGAACGAACGGAAACTACCGAATCCGGACCCCGCGCATCACTATTCAAGTGATAATAGTGGAACACGTTTCGACGAGATTTTAAGCACGCAATAGCTCCCAATTAAATGTATATACATGCATTGCATAAGAGCTTTCGTAAAAGTTAAACACTTACTTTAATTAAAAGCCTTACTAATAAACGTTCTTTAAATTTTATGCAAATATTGGTCATCGGTTATGTAAAATTTACAATTACAATTTAGTTGCCTGGATGGAGGGATGGCCCCTGATGGCCCTCTGGAGATGGAAGATGTTCAAATATTCCCTTCTTTTCCGTTTTTTGTTGTGCCTGCTATGTGTTGTTATTTTTTTATCGGATTTTTTTTGTTATTTCAAAATATGGAATGTATTGCATTGTTCTACCCCCTCAAACATTCTGGAATAAATTATTATTACAATATGTTTAGTAGTAAGGGGTTAGTAAAGTTAAGTTACATCACGTTATGGATCAAACTTCGAAACAATTACCTACATTTAATATTTCACTTAAAATTCGTCTCCGGTAAGGCATATTCCTTGTTTTTATTTTTTTTTTTTATGCAGGCTGTTTTCTAATAAACTTTTAGTACAACCTAAAATATCGGAACACGTGTTCATGCACCTGCACCATGCCTTAATAATATAAAAAAATGACGAAATACGAAACTATTATTATTGTTATGAATACGTGTTCCGACATCGTGATTATAAATTTCTTCTTTACTAAAAGTTTCACAGGAAACCTATCAATTCATTCGTTCAGGGCCTGCAATCCCATTTTTAACTGGATTACGCATAATTTGAAGATATTCTTAATAAATTAGCAATATTTTATATTAATTAGTTTTCTCCGTGCAATACAATTCTGAAAATTATCGATTATTTCGAAAAAGAAATCCAATTATTTTTATTTTTATTTTTTTGCTTTCATAATATAGCTTAGGCCATAGTTGGGCAACATTGTTAGGTACATCTTAATATTTCCACAAAATAATAGTTACCTCGTAGAAAATTTCTCTCCAATCTCCAATAGTTGTAATTTCTCAAATCTCGGAAATAAAACAAGACCGTGAGAAGCGTCGTATCATTGTGACGTAATGCAGAGTAAGTACGTTCGCACGTTGCTTGCAATACTCGGAACAGGTAAATCCGGCTCCTTTCACATTAACAATAATAATATCTTATAAACAATAACACAGAATGCCGGATGAGCAATCAACATTATGATTATCTTCAAACTTCATCCTGACAATTCAATACCAGCCAATCTCTCCAACATAAAATGAAGTATCTGGAGTTTGTTTCAACTAGAACATTACGGTAAAATGAACACAATGAAGTAACATTATTTCCATATACACCAGGCAAACAGTTCCTTCGTGGCGTTGGCCGTGTGTGGTCTGGCATTGTCGTGCAGCAAGCTGATTCCCTTTGTCAGCATACCTCTCCTCTTGTTTTGAAACGTCTTCCGCAATTTTTTAGGGTCTCACAGTATCTTGCAGAGTTGATGGTCTCCCCTTGAGGCAGATATTCAATCAAAATTATGCCTTGACAGTCCCACTGCTTGAAGTGAAATGACACTAAACTGCGCCATACAAATGCCATGTTATTATTATTCTTAGTTTGCAACCCAAGTTTCACCTCCAGTAACGATGGAGCGGAGAAATTCATCTCCGTGGAGTTTGCAGCGCCTCAAAAACTCTTGTCCGGCTTCTATGTATGTATTACCTAATTCCAATCGTCGTGATTACAAAATAAATTGAGGCATAAAAAGGCGCTTATAATGTTATTTTACAAGATGTTCGAAACGTATTACAATCTTTATTACTGTCTTAAATAATCTTATTTCTCACTAATCGCTCTAAGCCAGTGTCCGCAAAACTTTTTTTAATTCACAGCACACTGATGAATGGGATTTGTTCCACGATACACCAAGTATTTTGCCTTAAAAAAGTAAATGTAATTTTTAATATGAATAAAGGAACTCATTGTGGAGATTTTTTTTATATTGTGCTCACTCACTCACACTCACCCTCGGTCACTGACAATCACTAACACTACGCTGCGTCACTGTATCCCTCGTGCGTGTCGCGTCATGACGTGAAAATATTTAATTTACCCGGCGTTGCTCGACTTTTCTCTACTTTCTATACATACAATATGCGTGTATAAACTAAGCGCACAAACAAACAGACGCAGAAAGCGACTTTATTTTATACTATTTAGATTGAAAAGTTTTGAGGCTCCTTCCTTCGTGGCACACCTGAGACTTTTTGCGGCACACAGTTTGGCAAACACTGCTCTTAGCCAATGGTTTGTTTTCTACGTGTTCTCTGTTTTCTCCCTAGCAACCCCGGGGATTTTCCACCTCGTCGTAAATAACAAGTTGTGGGTTCCGGAGAAAATAATCCAGCGATCGCATTAAAATCTTTTAGTGCTTTCTTTGAGAAAACTGTAGTAAAACGGTGTTGGCACTTTGGAAATGACGAACGGAGTAAATAAAACTCGGATTATATGACCTTTTATTTATTTATAACGGGGAGAGAAAGGCCTTGGTGGAGTGTAGTGATTAATGATAAATATCGGTGACTGATACAAAACACGACGTTGAATAATATTATGGTGATGATGATATTGCGTTATCATCGTTCAGAGTTGTTATATTCCTAACACCCCCTCCCCTCTAGAGACCCCTTAAACACGACGAATAAAGTCGATGGTTGGAATTTCGAATTCTATACAATCGATCTAACTTACTTCCTAATAAATACGAAATAAACTCTTAAATTATTTGAATGAATTTAAAAACGATGCCTTTTTAATTATCGATTTATATTAACGTGGATAATTTGATTATTCCGCTAGTTACGTACCCAACTTTGAAAAACAGCATAATTGCTGACAAAATCAATAGTTATTTTATTAAGTTACGTATGATTAAAAATTAAATCATATCGTGAGTTACTCCTATCCTTATCCTTAATTCCTCTTCCTTTTCCTTCTTATTCGTTTTAAAGTAAAATAAAACTTCTATCTCTAACCAAAATTATAGTATGAAACCTTTTAGACTTCCTATGTATATATTTATCTTTGTATTATAAAAGAAGTTTGATTCTTCATTTGAATAGTAAAGTTGTTGTGTTATAAATATGTAAATTTCACGTGAAATTGATAACTGAATGTGAAATATAATATTTTTCTGAATGTCCAGTAGTGTTAGTGCCTGTATTGGTTATTAACTATCCCGCAGCCAAGTGGGGGAGTAGGTAGTACCCAAAATTACTATCTTCCTTAAATTAGCTTAAATACTTTACATATCATTTTAGTATTTTACGTATTCCTGCGCAAATACATAAGTTAACATTAATAATTGACTGAATAATCGGGATTTCTATAGTTTAAAAGCCCATAAGACAGAAAAATGCATGGGGTCGTCGGAAGACCCACTTGGTTGCAGAAGTTTTGTTTGGCATCTTGGCCTGTCAAGAGTTAAAGTTACTACGCATTATTTGAACACAACAGTCTATGCTTGGTTTACCTATCTTAAGATTTTATAAACGTAACGTTTTAGCAGGAAAAACAAGAAGAAAACCATTCATGCTCATTATTTACATTGATTGTTGAAGACGGTTTCCGTAGCAAATAACAAATCTTTTGTCAGTCAGGACTCCTTTGAGTTGCACTCTCGGAGTGATTGAACCTGAATGGCACATCTATTTAAAGTTTATTTTTCCTTCACTTTTTAGAGATTTTCCCGAAGCGCTTTATTTCTGGGAAAACGACGCAAATACAACATGAAAGACTTCGCGGATTGTAATATGAAGATCGCATTCGACGGTGATTTCCAGTATTTTATTATTAAATACATTTCCAAACGGTAGGCGGGATCCATAAATCTCATTTGCACATTAGCGGCGGTTAGTGAGTATTTTTATTCGCGTTATATTTGCCAACATATGATGTGCAATGGGGATCTTGTTCATTCTTTTATGGCCACTTTGTTTTTATGTCTGCTTATTATTAGCTGAATATAAATCAACTGTTTGACTCGGCATTTTCATCGAGCTTTCTTTTACTTTGTATTAAGAACATCATAATTTATTTTGATTTTTTTTCTTTACTCTCCAAAAATCGTAATACAATCACTAACTAAAATTAATTGAACCTGAAGCAATGAACAAAATATCTAACGGCATTTTTTTTTATGTAGGTAACACGAATAAAATTAAACACAGGTAATTTAATGTTTAAAGAAGAGTCGAGAAGAACCAAGAAGAGACAAGAAAGGGCGAGAAAATGCAAGAAGAGTCAAGGCGAGCCAAGAAGAGTCAAGAAAAATCAAGAAGAAACAAGAAGGGGTTAGAAGATGCAAGAAGAGTCAAGGCGAGCCAAGAAGTGTCGAAAAGAATCAAGAAGAAACAGGAAAGGGCTAGAAGATGCAAGAAGAGTCAAGTAGATTAAAGAAGAACGAGCCGAGAAAAGAAAATAGGGGCGAGAAGATGCACGAAGACTCAAGGCGAGCCAAGAAGATTCAAGAAGAACCAAGAAGAGCCAAGAAAAGACAAAAGGGGCCGAGAAGATGCAAGAAGAGGCGAGGCGAGTCAAGAAGAGTCAAGGCGAGCCAAGAAGAGTCAAGAAGAACCATGAAGAGGCAAGAAGGACGACGCAAGGGGTAAAAAATATCGCTCAATCAATTCATTTTTTCCTGCACATCCTAAATTCCAATATTGACTTATTAGTTAGCCATGTATCGATTGAACTCCAACATCCTTCCTTTCTTTACGTGTTCCAAGCCCACGAAGAGAAATCGATTGTTGCCCTGCGATAAATTAACAGGCCTTATTAATAAAACATCTTTTTAAAAACGTTTTACTGATTTGCCTTGATAATATATAATGACGATACTAAGAATTATCGTTGTAATGCAAAAATATTCGGATTAACACGAACACATGTTCCGACATCATGATAATATATTCGTAATTTACTAAAAGTTTATCAGGAATCCTGTCAATTAATTCGTAAGACCTGCAATCCCGTTTTAACCAGAATTACCAATAATTTGAAGAGATTCTTAATAAATTAGCAATATTCATTTTTCTCCGTGCCCTAACAAACCAGTGCACCCTGGTGCACCGGTCTCACCGGGACAGGAGTGCTCCTGGCTGGGGTGGTACAATCGTATCGTATCGTGTCGTATCGTATCGTATCGTATCGTCTCATTATTGTCGTCAGAACTGTTATTTTTTTAAAATTATTCTGTCTTCCATCTATCCATTTGGTCGATGGTCCCAAGTGTTTATTTTATCTGACTTGCTCCGTTATGGGAGTGAACTTTTCTTTGTTTTATATTCTGTATCCAAAGATCTTGATTCTTGACTGGGTTAGTGCCAATCGAAACGCCTAACAGAATCGACGCCATTTTCGTAAATCATTTTCTTTGGTGGAATTTTTTTGTGGTTTCAGCGGGAAATTGTTGATAGAGTGTTTCGAATTAGGAACTCCGGCGCTCTTTCGTTTTCTTATCGACCGAGTGATGAAATTGTTTTGTTTTAGTGCTTTTTTCTTTTATTATTTTGTGATTGTGGTGCGTTGTTGTGATGTTTGATTTTCTGGAAAGAAAATGTACGTGGCGCCCTTTTCTTTTCATAGGTTAAGTTTTAAGCTTTTTATTTATTTATTTACTAACAATCTTGTTACTAACAGCACGGCAATATTGGGCGTATTGCTTTCTACCATTATCGCATGAGCGTAGCATTTCGACCGTTTTGCATTTCGTCTGTCTGTAAATTTGTTTATAAATTTCGTTTCCAGATGGTACCCGTTTTAATGTTTCATTAAAGATTAGTTTTTCATAAGTGAAATCATCGTGTTTATTTTTTTAAAGAATATTTTATTTTTTTACTGTACCCGGCGTTGCTGCAGGTTATCCTTATCCTTTTTAAGACATATAATTCCCTGGTACATTATTTTGACGTACCTCCTGAGGTTTAGCCAGCGTCAGCAATGAAGTGCCCAAAAATATATTTTTACGACTTGATCATAAAACATCGACTTTCCTCTACTTTCAATATATATAATATGCATGTATCATATATGTAAACTTTCCTGACGAAATTCTCTAAATGATAGTGAAAACCCTATCAAAATCCGTTGCGTAGTTTAGAAGAACTAAGCGCACAGACGAGAGACGAGACGAGACGAGAGAGACGCGGATAGGGACTTTATTTTACACTATTTAAAGATTTGGAATTTATTATTCGCGTGTTTTCAATATGATGGTACCCACCTGCCTGGAAAACTAAATGTAATTGAGATATTTACGTTACTTTGTAGACATTGTATGATTCCTTATTCAAAAATAAATAAACTACCTATATGATTTATAATTAACCCTAGAAGCCTTATCTACGCCTGCGAGGCGTACACACAATCTTAAATTTTATTTCTCTTTCTAACGGTTGAAGTTAGCGCCTCGTGCTCTTTAACCAACCCAGTGGCCGACAGGAGCTCGCCGATGGTACCTGCATCACTAAGGTAAGTCCAGCCATTTTTGAGTTTTTGAGGTATAGTACGCCTGCGAGACGTATGTTTAGGCTTTGTGTAACTTTTAACTAAGATTATATGTTTTTACTTTCGTTAATTTTTCATCCATTTTGTGTTTATTTTGGCATTGTTTCAGATACCAGTATGTCACGGTCTAATATATTAAACAGTAACTATATATTGAAAATTTTAGACTAAGAAGATAGTCTTTCTCTGGGAGAATCAGCTCCTGAAGACGAGGACAGCCAGTTTGGACGAAATTCAAAGCGAAGATGAGAATAACTATAAAACTGAAGAGGCTTTCCCTTTACAAGAATCTGCTCCCACTGAAGAAGCCGACTCAAAATTTCAAAATTAGTACTAGCATTTGATGCTGCTCATGCTTTTAATCTGCCGACTCATGCCAAAATTATCGTGTTCCTGGAAATACTCTTCGCGGTAAGAATGGACGCGGGATGTTTGGTCAGCAAATAGGGGTCAATCATCTCACAGAACTTCAGCTATGAATGAAGTCCGCACCTCTCGAGGACCAGCTCAAATTAAAAATTAAATCTACTGGGCACTTTTCGATCAAATAAGCGGGAAATTCACGAAAAATTGAAGAGCTCGAGATTTCGACCTGTTGGCAATTCTACGTTTTGTTTTGATGGCCCTCTGATACTTTTATCGTACAAACCACCTGTAAATATGGTATACCTTTTATCTTATGATGAAAATGCAATACTTAATAATTCAAGTGGCAAACCAGACATGATTCATTTCTAGAACCAAACAAAAGGAGGAGTAGATAAATTTGATCAAATGTGCTCCTCAATGTGGTGCAGCCGCAAAACTAATAGATGGTCAATGACTGTATTCTATGGCATCTTGAACATGGTTTTTGTCAATTCTGCTGTTATTGATGGCCACAAAATGATCAAATAAACCATCAAACAAAAGAGAATTCATTAAACAACTCAGCACAGATTCGGTTAAGCCTTGGATGGAGATGAGACTTGAAACTCCGACTTATATGACAAAAAGGCAAAATATAAGCCAAATTCTCGCAAAACCTACTGATTCAGGTAATAAACTTCAGGCACGAGAACCAGAGCCCAAACAAAAATAAATACTGAGCTTTTTGCTGCTAAAAAAATAGAATGTCGAAATTAGAGTGCTGTAAGTGCAAAAAGTCAGTATTTTCTGAGCACAAAGTTGATGTCTATGTAGATTGCTCTAAAATTAAAGCTAGTAATTAAAAGCATGATTACTTTTAATGTTTGCCCTATGAATAAGAAATTAATGTTAAAAAATATAAGTTTATATTAAAAAAACATATGTTCAAGTTGATTTTTAAGAAGATGATTTTTTTGTTTGAATATAAGCATAATGATTTGACACGTTGTAATAAATACATGTGATAGTAGTTTTCATTGATAAAACTGTGTTTTATTATTAGTTTATATACCAACCTTAATTTTCCATGAAAGAATAGGGCACAAGTAGGTATATATTGGCCTACAGGCTGTCATTTACATGTGCACGCCTCTGAGACGTATGTTAAGGCTTTATGTACCTATAAAATAGATTAGGCTTCTAGGGTTAACTATGTAAGAACATAAGTACTTACTTACCAATCATATGATTTCAGAGGAAATTTTGGTACTGATTTATTAAATGAGTGGAAATAAAATAGTAGCAAATTCTGCATAACTTGATTAATCTAACATTAATAATTATTGGTCGTGTTGGAATTATTTGTAACCATGGACAAACTCAATAAAAGTTTTAACAGTTCTCGTTTTCTGTGGATACCATGGATGTAAATTATCATCTGCCCGACTAACCAAACCTAAAACAACTTTTTTCTGCGAACACCGCATTAGAGTCGCAACAACTCGGGGCTAGTGATATCTCCAATTGGGCTATTTGGTGAGATTAAAGGCAATGGGAGGGAAAGGAAATGTGGAACAGGAAGGATGAGAAGTACCTGGTTATTCAGACCTGGTCACCAAACACTCCGATGGATTCTCCTTCTTATATTAATTAATCATTATTATCTTGATGAACGGATTGCAATCTTAAGAGCAACGTCAGGTGAGAATGCTGTGCTTATTCTACCAATATTTCAATGGAAGTTGCTCCGAGGAACTGGTGGCATTGATTCATTCGGCACCCGTGCACAAAAAAGCGCGAAACGCGTGTCTAATATTTTTACATCTAACATTTAACGTGTCTAACATTTAAGGAACGTTTGAGAACGGGTCGTTTCTACGACTCGTTCTTGAGTTCAACAGCTCGGATGTAAAACGATTTGCCGTCCTCTGTTTTTCCTCCCTCCCACAACATGAGTCTCATGATCTCTTTATTCTCTCCTCAAAAAGACACAGCATTCCCAAATATGATAATGCCTCCTGTGTCGCGCGTTGCAAATATAAATAAAATTCAAGCAACGTTGCAATGATTCTGGATGGTGGTCTTTCAACAGGGTGATATTGAGAGTATCTACTACTCTTGTAGGTAAGTCTTATCATCCGTTGAAAGAATGCCACTTTCCAAAATTTTAGAATATCTCATCTTTTATTTGAAAAATCGCTTCGTCACCATGAAGAGCGATAAAATCCTTATATTCTCAATCGCACCTGAAAAAAATCCTTAAAACCTCCCCCTGTACTTAACGCTATACGCTATTAGACCGAATGCAACAGTTGGGGAGCCCGCGAGATCTCGTAGATACACCAGTGAAGTGCCATCGAAGGGTAAACGACGGTGATCACCCTCTTTACCTGGCTGTCGCCTCTCGAGGGAGGCTGCTTGGGAGCGCTGCCGTCACTTGACATTGCGGGCAAGGGCTGAAGCGACGCTGAGTAGCGTTCGCCGGATTAAAATCTTGCCGAGGGATTATTGTGGCGCGAATTTCTTCTTTTCATGCTTTTATTTTTAGCTCGGTGAATTCGTGACCCCGCGTTTCGGTTTTTACGGGTTGAATGTTGAGTGAACGAACTTTGACCTCGGGAAATTGTATTCAACAAATCTCAGTATTTCATGTTCAATTTGTATCATTTTGTACGAATGAATCTTTGGATCAACTGTCGGAAATTCAGATGTCTTATTGGTTTAAAATAGTTAATTTGGTACGCAATACGTGCGAATGTTGTATTCGTTTGTAAATCTACATTACATTTGAGTCGATTTTGTAGTATATTTTTTTTATAATTTGTAATTTTTCAATATTTTAGGTTCTCTATGTGATGCTTCACGCTAGTATAATGTAAAAAAATAGTAAATTGTTTTTATTGTTATTTTGATATTATGGTTTGTTTAATTAACTAAAGCCATTTCAAAGTTTCGTTTCTAAATTGTGGTCTTTCAACGGATCGATACTGAGAGTGTCTACCATTATGTTAATTTCATTTTTAATGTTACAACGCAAAGTGCTATAAGTTCTTATACATAATATATACTTTGTAATTTTAGAATTTGCGAATCAAGTACCAATTACATGCATGGTTGTTATTGAATTAAAATAATTAAAATTCACCGACTTAATATTTATGTTCAAAATCGTAATTGGTAGTATAGGCAGCCCCAATTTACTTAACCTCAATGAATTTCATGTACTTGCGCGAGCTACTCGTTCCAAAATAATGTTTAAATGTATCAATACCAGGGTTGAGCATTGAAAATACTCACTTATATATAAATTACATGAAGTTAGTAATAGATAAGCAGATGTGGCGGATCTATTTAACTGCACGCAAGGTAGGTACAAGAGGGCTATGCTATCAAATCTTTTCAATCAATATTAATTTAATCTAATTCTACCTTATTTGCACTATAGAAACTTATGTACTTGTATCTCTTGTTTACTAATTTATTAAACTATTTAACTGCAAGAAGGCTATAATATCATATATTTTCAATAAATGTTAATTAAACCTAGAAAGTCTACTTAGAAGTTTTGAGTGTACCTGCATCTCTTACTCTAATATCATTATAGAGTTTCTGATCATTGTATACTTTCTGATGTCATTGTATTTGATTTACTGTTTATGGTATATTTATACCGTTGATATTAAAATAAATAAATAAGTAGACAAGACAAAAGAAAAAATATATAATCGCCCTGGTGTAAGACCACGATTCAGAATTGAAACTTTATTTGAAATTGCTTTAGTAGTGTATGGTGACCAGATCTGAATAGCCAGGTATACCCCCCACCTTCTTCTTTACATCTCCCATCTCCCACCCTTCCACACTACCTTCAGCCCCACAAAATACCCCAATTGGGGGTGCCATAGTCTCACTGGCTCCGGATGGTCGTGAGCAGTTGGGACGTTGGAATATATTGCGTAATATCTTCTCTTTCCACTGTTTGGTACTTCTGCAACACTAATATAATTTCATTCCGTACTAAAGTTGTCCACAATCCGAGTGCATAATATAAAATGGCCATTTTCCCTACAGCTACTAAATTTTTACGATTTTCATTTCCACTTTCTTTCAGCCGCTTCACGACGGCCTCGACCGATTTATCTCCCTCTCTCTTGTTCTGCAAGAAAACTCCATTTTCTTGTACTATTTTCCGACCGTGACCCATTGTCGTGTCTCTCTCTAACTCACTTGGAAATTGCAAAATATAGGCGTAAGTTCTAAGTGAAAATTGAGTATTGCGCCCTAATGGAAATGGACATATTATTTCACGCTACTAAAATGTTTATAGTTGTAACTAACTATAAATGACAATATTGAAAGGCGTCTGAAAGGTTTCTTGATCACATTTTGAATCAAATGTTGAAACGATACACGACGAGGTTTGATTGTTGCTACAAAAAATATTTTTAAGATTGGAAGCTACAAGCCAAAAGTGTGTATATTCTTGGTATACCTTATATGGTAGGTAATGGGCATTAAATCGCTTGACAAGCGCAAAGCAAAAGCAAAAAACAGGTTTTTATTTATTTTGTAAATAATTTTATAAGAAAGCAAAAAAGTTAATCAAGTGAAACTCACAGATAATCTTAGCTATAATACTGTATTTTTTAAAAGTTGTTTACTTTACGCGTTCATACATTTCTATTGAAAAAGATTTTTTTTTTGTAATTTACATTTATATTTTTTATTGAGTAAGTTATTTTTTTATTTGTATTCTACTCAAGCGAAACGATATGAAAAACTTCAATTTATCTATAAGTATATTTTTTGGTATTCATAATGTAGGTACACCATTCGTTATAAAGATCAATCAAAATAGTGATTTAGCATTAAGCTTCGCCTTAGAGGCCTGTAGTTCCGTTTTCAACAAGAATACGATAGTTTGAATAGATTTTCAATAAATTAGCAATATTTTATTTCAGTTAAGTTTTCACAGTGCAGTGAGGAGTAAATTTGCAGTGAATATTAACACATTTAGCCAGTTTCACAACTTGAAACGATAAACTACATAAAAAAGTCTTTATATTTTTTTTTCGATAAACCATTCGCTTACCCTTCTCTCCGTTACAATATTTTTAATTAGACGTTTGAAACAGCAAATCGCTTTTTCGCACGGCAATGTCATAACAACTTGCATATTAACAGTATTAAAAATCAACAGAGAGAATACATACAAAATTAAGTGAATTGAGAAAGGCAGTATGAAATACACAGTTTAAATTACGAGGTACAAGTTCGTATTCTGGTCAAAGAGATGACCAGACGACATAATAAAACACGGTATGTAGGTACACAACAATAAAACTATCAGAGCGCACGTTTCTTGATCTTATAGAAAGGTCAGCTTTGCATTATTTGATTCTATCATTTCTCTCGTGTCCATTTCCTTGTATTTATTATTAATAGAATTCGTGATTTATTTTGAGACGTTGTTTTTTTTTCTTAGGAGTTATATCATTTTCGCCAACGAAGGTATTATCTGCTTTTGTTCCACTGAGAAAGTTCAATTTATAATAAAAAAACATCTAATCTTGTACTTAGCAAATGTAATAAATTAGAATGATACAGTTGGTTGCAGCATACCACTCGACGCATGACTGAAATGAACCGGGCCAATAATACTAGATAGAGCCTTTTTCACAAGGAGGCTAAATCTTCGGCGCAGAGACGTGGAGTCTGCGCTTTGCTGCGAAAGGGATGGAGCAGAGCGGTAGGAAGTTTAGTAATTACTCACTTGGTGAGATCAGATTTGACATCAAACATGTGTCTCTGTGTAATCCCGGATCAATGACCTATAGAACTGGGATTTGCTTTGATGTACGAAATTGTTAACCGATTGTGGGAACGATTCCGACAAGCGCTAAAGTAGCTACCGACATTATTTTATTATTAATAATTCTTCATTTGAAATACGTATTTATTTTGTTAACTTTTTGACAAATGTTGTAACTTTTTAAGTGATCGAATTTTTACCTGATCGAATATTTTTTATAAATACTTTCGGCTTCACATATCTTCCAATTATATCTTGTTATTTTTCTTGGGTCTGAGTTAATGAAGTAATAATTTCGACAATCGTTTGAGGTTTCTGAAGGCGGCTTTGGGTACAGCCGGCCTGGAACCATCTATTGGATAACCAACAGCTCTGCCATAGGTCATGCGTGTCAGTAGTTTGATACATTTCTTGATTTAGCAGGGGTGCCCGGGTTCATCGGGTGAGGTGTGTTCAGGATGCGCCTACCCACCAGCTGCTTGGCGTGCCAGCTCGGGAGAGGATGGTTTGGGGGGACCCTTTGACCTCACCAACTGGTCTCTCAACCCGTCGACTTGCGCTGCAGTAGAAGGGATATATTCATATGCCCTTCACTTCTGGACACACTGATCCTAGATTCCTACCCAACCCTCGTACCTTTTACCATCCCAGAACTTCCTCTCCTTCCTTTCCTTAAAAAATGACCCTCCACGCAGCATCACAACAGATTACGAATGCCCTTCGGGAAATTGTTTTTCCTCCTTTTATATGGCCTCCTGTGTGGGGCTAATTTTTGGGGCCTCCGTGGTCGAGGGGTAATGCTCTCGACTAGCAAGCCTGAGGTCGCTGGTTTGAAACCGGGCGTGCGCAAGTAAATTTCTTTTGATTTTTATTTATTTCTAACATTTATTGTTTATTTTTTATTAATTTGTGTTATTTCACAATGTATTCATTTAAAATAATATATAGCATATTTGCGGCACGTTCCAGAGTGGAAGATACTCTTAGTATCTCCCTGGTGTAATACCACCATTCAGAATTGAATCGTTGCTTGAAATGGCACTGGCCATGTTTGGTGACCATATCTGAATAGCCAGGTACTTCCCCACCCTGCTCTCCCCAATCTCCTTCTCTTCCCATTACTTTTTGCCTCTTAAAATATCCCAATTGGGGATGCCATGGTCTCACTGGATCCTGACGGTTGGTAGTAGTTGGAACTCTTGCGCGGTATCACATAAAAAAGTTCGAGTTAGCTGCTGTAACTACCTTTCATTTCTCGAGCACCTAGTAATAATCTACAAATTTCGCGTACACTGTACACGCTGCTATCAGATTCCCTACAAAATAATCATTGCATCGCGTTAAACAAAACTCCTGCGAACGAGGCTTAATAGTGTTGTCATGGGCTATGAATCCGTAACGCTCCGTGTGGAACCGAGCGAGCCGCACCAAACGATTTGTCGAAAAAATGCTTCGCACATGTAATGATCCATTTCTCCCTCAGACAGGTTTATCTCTTCTGCGAGCTATTTGCGGTGTTTTTGCCTTTACAGAAAAACCGTCAAACCAAAATCATTCATCAACAGTCTTGACTGTTTTATTCGCGATGCTCAAACCGCTAAAGATTGTCATCGAAAAGTGAGATTTTTCGATGACAATCTCTTGAGGCACCAAAGAAAATAGCGGACTATTTGCTGTTGTGCAATTAAAAATACATTTTGTTGAATGAACAGAAGATCCCTATTAGTGTAATATATACCGATTAAAAATAAAGCTGATCAATCGAAGACATAAGACCTTTCGACCCTTGGGCTTCCAGGCAGGCCATTGAAATTGATATAGACGATGCACCACGAAAGAAAAAAAAACACCAAGCTGTATATTAAAATATAAAAGTTAACCACAGAATATTTAAAACGGTCACCTCTGAAACCAAAGGTTCCGACCGAAAAATTGAACGAAGCAACCGTAAACTGCGCGAAGCTTCTTTTTGAAAATTTTGGAGATTTTATCCTGTTTATACGCACCTTAATGTATCCCACTGAAAACACTTAGGACGGGTTGTTTCGGAGAATCTGAACAATTCATCAAATTTCAACGTTCATTTTCAAGTTCTGTGAAAGATTTTTTCAAGTTCTGTTTTTATTTCAGTTTTCTCAAACAACTAGCCTATAATGATATTATAACAGAACTTGAATAGGACTTTCACAGAACCCGAAAACGAACGTTGAAATTTGATGAATTGTTCAAATTCTCCGAAACAACCCGTCCTTAGACTATGAGATCTGTCGTCAAGAAATGCACCCCGCTTTTTCCTTCTGGAATTTGTAGTTTATAACTACATACGATTTTAAATATTCAAAATTACATCGGGTTAGTTTTCCAGAAAGCTTTACGTTGAAAAACATTTGATATTATGTTATAATATCATACGGTTCCTTTTTCCTCATATGACGGGGAAAGTTAATATTTGCTGTGATCCGATGTTTTTGACAGGCTATTATAAACCGTCGAGCTGATAATGTGGTGCCATGTGAAACTGACTTTAGACACTGTAAAATAATCCTCCCGACTCCAGAAGGATAATAAATCGACTCTGAAAAGGAGGTGGGCGCGTGGAGGCTGTGGAAATAGCAAATTGATCAAAACCAAAATTCAGAAAAGCGGAAATAAGCTAGGCATATTTTTTTGTCTGCGTCCGTTCTCTGTAATGAAATCGGTATCCTATCTGACAGAGGAGTGTGAAAATATTATACAAAATTTATGTAAAGTTATCCCTTTCTTATTATTACTAATTATGCTTACATCAGCCTTGCATTCTTTGCGCATCCCCACATTTTTCACACGGTCATGTATAGTTTTACCATAAATTCGCCTCGGGGATCTCATTTCTACTTTCATCCTTCCAATTTCATTCTAATCGCCCAAAATAACCTTCAAAATACCAACTAGAACTACTCGATCGAAAATTGTTTTTAATTGCAACAACAATATCAGGACTGAGTAATTTAGACACTCGCTTGCACGTAGATTGCCTACAGTTGGCAATACTTTCGCAGAAATAGTAGATGCGTTAAACTGCACTAAATATAGTTACAAGAAGGCTATACTAACATAATCAATAATAATAACTAAGATTAGCATAATACAGGGTTTGTCAATAAGAGGTGGTATTTTGAATATATGTTACTTTTGAAGCTATTATTTTTTGACATTTGACAAGTAGAAACTACGCCATTAATAAAAATGGAACGATACACGCCTCAACAACGCATTGAAATGATTAAAATTCACTTGAGTGAATCAAATGCAAATCATCTCGAGTGATGAGACCCATTTCCACCTCGGTGGCTTCGTCAACAAGCAAAATTGTCGCATCTGGGGCTCGGAAAACCCAAGAGTTATTGTTGAAAAGCCTCTCTATCCTCAACGTATGACTGTTTGGTGCGGTTTATGGTCCGGAGGAGTCATTGGACCTTACTTTTTCGAAAATGAGGCTGGAGCAACAGTTACGGTGAATGGATTGCGCTATCGAGAGATGATTAATGATTTTTTATGGTCGGAATTGGATGGTATTGATCTGGACAACGTTTACTTTCAACAAGACGGCGCTACGTGCCACACAAGCAACGAAACTATTGATCTTTTACGATTGAATATCAAAATAACACCTCTTATTGGAAAACCTGTATTAATATTGGGTTTCTATCATAGAGCTACAATTAGTTGCGCTGCTGCGTACTAATATCTCTTCGAAACTTGTTCCACTATTAGAACGCGATAAGCGATGCGCGTATTCCAGATTCGGTAGTTTTAGTTAGAGCGTTGGGAACACAGACATACTAATATTCATATGTCTATGGTTGGGAACCTATTTTTTCAGTTCATGTCTCATCTAAATATAATACATAAATGGTTTCTATATAATTTGAATAGCAAATAGTTATAACGTTGGGGGAGTTGGAGATTAGTTGAAGGTCAGTTGGAAGTAAAAAAGCGGAACCTCTTTTTTCGCTTCGTGTCTCATCTAAATATAATACATCAATGGATTCTATAGATTTTATTGCAACAAACCCACAGATTTTCTGCTTTTTTATATTTTTTGCAAACATTTTCCTGTCCTGTTTTCCGAACGGTACTCAAATTCTTAGAAATTATTGTATATTTTTTTACGGACACCATAAAATATCCGCGAACCGCAAATCTGTAGGACGATGAAGGGAGATCTTCCTCGTTTGTTTGTTGACATAATATCTTTGCAGTTTTCCAACTCGCCGTGTGTCCCGGCTATTAATACTGGGATTTTTACGGCAGTTGTTCCATCAATAAAGATCACTAAATCAACGGGAAGTGAGTGGTCGTGTTTAGGTTAGTGGCGCTATCAAAACTGATAGGTCAAATCGCTGACGATTTTCACACCTCTGTATTTTTATGCTTTACGACTTGTCGGACTAAATATAGTAAAATAAGTTGAAATTATTTGGATTTTTATGATTTTAACGGATGTTAAGAGGAAGCTACAAGTCAAAAATGTGTATATTCTTGGTATACCTTATATTGTAGGTAATAGGCATTAAAATCGCTTGAAAAACGGAGTCTAGAAACGTTCGATTTCAAGCATAAAACTGTTTTTTATTTATTTTGTAAATAATTTTATAAGAAAGCAAAAAAGTTAATCAAGTGAAACTGTCACAGATAATCTTAGCTATAATACTGTATTTTTTTAAAGTTGTTTCCTTTACGCGTTCATACACTTCTGTTGAATGTATATATATTTTTTAGTAGTTTTACATTTATATTTTTTACTGAGTAATTTATTTTTTATTTGTATTTTACTCAAGCGAAACTATAGAAAAACCTTCTATTTATCTAAAGCATATTTTTTGATATTCACAATGTTACACCAATTCGTTATAAAGATTAATCAAAATAGTGATTTCGCATTTAGCTTCGCCTCAATGAAGAAATAAAACTGCTTTATTTATTTTGTTGTTTGTATAAAAATGAACCCACCTAATTATAAATTTTTAAAAATTTTTTGGAAATATTCAATTCATAATAGTTTTTTTTTTTATTTAGATGGAAAATTATTTGGTTTTAAACCACTTTTTTATACAATTTTACAAATAGTCGACTAGTTTCGGCTATAACTAACCTTCTTCAGGACCGTAATAATATAATGTAACTCAAGTACAGACATTTAAATATACAGTGTGGCACGTATATTTAGTAATTACTGGGTAATGTGTGTATATGCGAGTGTGTGTGCATACATCATACGCGCTTTGAACAGTTTATATCATTGACATGATGCTCCTTTTAAATATGGGCAGTGAATCCGAGTATATATATTAGAGGGAGACAGAACATCATAGCGTGGTAGGTAGAGGGGTGGAATGAGGGTATGGGTTTCATGGAGAGAAAGGGATCAGCTTTCCACGCTCTGATTTTCTGTCCCCCTCTAATATATATTTTTTTAATCTTATTGCTAACTCTTTATATATATAGGGTGTCCGAGGGTAAAGTGCGCTAACTTCGAGGGGTGATTCTACATGATTTTAGAAGTAAAAAATAACAAAAAACGTTCTTCGAAATAACAATGTTTTAAGGTGGTTTTTAGGTTAAAAAGTTGAATGGTTTGTATGGGAAAATAAAAATTGGAATTTCGAAAAAAAAAATTTTTTTTTTTACTTACCATCATGTGGAATCACCTCCACGCACTTTACCCCCAGACACTTTGTATATACATATTCATGTATATGTCTGCACTTAAATTAGTTTAGAAGGTTAGGTATAACCGAAACTAGTTGACTATTTGTAAAGTTGTTCAAAATAAAGCATTTTTTTCAATTTCAATGTCAAGCCACAAAGATATTGCTTTCTTAGATGGATGTTTTACCGTTGCAATAACCCTTGGATTAAAAAGTTACGTTAGGTTAGGTTAATATTGTGAGATATGCTAAGTGCCTTTGAAAGATTAGGTGCTAAACGTGATGTAATTCTGATCAAACTTTATGTAAATCAAAGAACCTATGATTACAGGTACATCCATCTAAATTTCTCAAGATTTTTTCTGCGGTTTCAACGACATTAATTAAAAATTATTTGGGCACAATTTAACATCTTTTATTCTATTCATTGATATCACCACTATCTTCTCTTCCTTCTTAAGCTATTGTTGTACTGTTCATCTGTATTTTAAAGCTCATTAAAAATATTAATTTCAGTTGTGCATCTATCTGTAACTCCGATTCAATGAACTCTAGAACTTTTGCTTTCAATTTAAAAGCATCATTTTCAAAATCGGGAAGGTTTTTTTGAGAATCTAGCCAGATAAAGTACCCACCTATAATATAATGTTTGAAGAGAATTTTTTTATTTATTTAAAAAAATTGGAACTGATTTGTCGAGAATTCAGTTTTTCTCCATTGATTATTTTTTGATGAGACACAAAGAAATGAAATTACTACAACATTTCCCACTTGCATTCCTAGCGGAATTACTATTAGATTTCCCACTTGCATTCCTCGCAGAATTACCACGAGTTTTCCCACTTGCATTCCTAGCGGAGTTACTACGAGATTTCAGTTCTTTATTTTATTAACAACGATATAAATAAATACACGCTTAAAGCAAATTCCCTTCCAATAACGTAAGGTCTTGGTAGAATTTATTATTTTCTTGTTATATCCTGTATACGAGACATTACTTGCAGGAAAAAATGCAAATGAAATATTGGTCTCCGGCGACATTTTAAAGATTTTTTAAATTATATTTGTTTTAACTAGAAACATATAAAATAAGTAGGCATTGGACAGCTAGGGTCGATGTGAAGTGTTGGGCGGTTACTCGCCTGAGTGATCAGTGACAACACGTGGAAGAATGTTTTTAAAACTGTTGTAAAAAAAAACAATAAAAATTTAAAAAGTCACTGGAGACCAAAATTTCAATAACATTTTTTACTCCAAATAATGTCAGGAATCACTGATTAAAGTAAGTCAAGTACTTTAATTGTATATATCTTCGGTTTGGGAAGTGTAAAGTGCGTTATTTTAGTATTAAATTTGTTTTATTCAGCTTTAATTAAATGTAAGAGTTAAAAGTAGATACAGCAAATGATATAGATTTTTGAGTCATGTACGTCTGTGACAGCCGACGAAAGGCAGTGCTTATTTAGTTATTAGTAATGTCTATAAAAAGTACATCGATGTTTTGTAGTCTTCCCGTTGAAGTGATTTCAAAGTCAGAAATGTAAACACACGAAGACGTACAACGTCGGAAAAATCTTAATGATAAACAGAAGCGGACTTCAATGGCAATGACTGTGCGTTTTATTCTGTTTATTCTGAAGTCCCTGTATTACGGCGGGTGCAATTTAGAGATTGAATTAATTGAATTTATTCACAATAAAGTAAAGTAATACAGTAATGATACATTATAATTATTGTAATACAATGCTTTTAGATTTATAAATATTTTTTATAATATAATATGCTTGGAATTCCTTTAGAAACAATAGATTATGATTTATTATTATATTCATTTAAATTGCTTAAGTTAAGTGATAGAAGAAAATTTTTTGATCTTATATTTTTATACAAAATTATAAATTATCAGTTGGATAGCCCTGACATATTAATGTTGATTCTATTTCATGTACCTACCATTTGATCAAGATCCTCTAGTATGTATTATTGTGACAATTATACCACAATCTCAGGATATAACTCAGTTATAAATAGATTGAACACACTTGGGAACTTTTATGCTAAAATCGCAGATACTTTTAATATTCCCCTTGTAAAGTATAAAGCTGCACTAATAACACATTTTAACGCCACTTATTTGAATGAGGTCACTACATAACAGGCTATTGTCATTGCTTCTTTCTTTACTGTTATTTTATTTGTTATGTTTTTACTAAATTTAATTCTTTAATTTTTCTCATCAAAATTTAATACTGCACTATGTATATGTAAAAAAATAAAACAAAAACTTGGGCCGTAAATTCTAAATAAATAATAAATAAATATTTAAATTAAGTAAGTTAAATGGGGAATGTGAGACATGTCTGAAGTGGTTATAGTGTAGAATGTACAGGTATTGTGATTGAGGTGTATTGCAGATGTAAGGATCCATAGTTTTAATTGTGTTTTGAAGGTATGAAGTTGATTTTCGGTTTATGAACTACCAGGGAGAGAAGGTTGAAGATTTTTAGGATATTTTTATCCAATGTTGCAAGAGAGTTTTATTGTAGTTTAGGTACTTAATAGTTTCGGTCGGTTAGAATTATGGTAGTATAATTGTGTTGCAAGATTGTTTTATTATTATATAGGTACTTTATAGTAGCTGTAGGTTATAGTTCTGGTGAGATATTATGTTGCAAGAGAGTTTTATTGTAGTTTAGGTACTTAATAGTGTCGGTCGGTTAGACTTATGGTAGTATAATTGTGTTGCAAGATTGTTTTATTATTATATAGGTACTTTATAGTAGCTGTAGGTTATAGTTCTGGTGAGATATTATGTTGCAAGAGAGTTTTATTGTAGTTTAGGTACTTAATAGTGTCGGTCGGTTAGACTTATGGTAGTATAATTGTGTTGCAAGATTGTTTTATTATTATATAGGTACTTTATAGTAGCTGTAGGTTATAGTTCTGGTGAGATATTATGTTGCAGGAGAGTTTTATTGTAGTTTAGGTACTTAATAGTGTCGGTCGGTTAGAATTATTGTAGTATAATGTGTTGCAAGATTGTTTTATTATTATATAGGTACTTTATAGTAGCTGTAGGTTATAGTTCTGGTGAGATATTATGTTGCAGGAGAGTTTTATTGTAGTTTAGGTACTTAATAGTGTCGGTCGGTTAGAATTATTGTAGTATAATTGTGTTACAAGAGAGTTTTATTGTAGTTTAGGTACTTTATAGTGTCGGTCGGTTAGAATTCTAGTGGTATAATTGTGTTACAAGAGAGTTTTATTGTAGTTTAGGTACTTTATAGTGTCGGTCGGTTAGAATTCTAGTGGTATAATTGTGTTACAAGAGAGTTTTATTTTAGTTTAGGTACTTTATAGTGTCGGTCGGTTAGAATTCTAGTGGTATAATTGTGTTACAAGAGAGTTTTATTGTAGTTTAGGTACTTTATAGTGTCGGTCGGTTAGAATTCTAGTGGTATAATTGTGTTACAAGAGAGTTTTATTGTAGTTTAGGTACTTTATAGTGTCGGTCGGTTAGAATTCTAGTGGTATAATTGTGTTACAAGAGAGTTTTATTTTAGTTTAGGTACTTTATATTGTCGGTCGGTTAGAATTCTAGTGGTATAATTGTGTTACAAGAGAGTTTTATTGTACTTTATAGTGTCGGTCGGTTATAGTTCTGATGGTATAATCGTGTTGCAAGAGAGTTGTATTTTTATAAGAAATGTGATGGAGTTGACGGTATATTTAAGACATAATGGATGAAGAGTCGAATCGAGGAGCATCACGTGCATTTGCCTTGATAATATGTCATGACGAAATTCGAAAATATTCGGATTTTCATGAACACGTGTTCCGACAGCATGATAATATATTCGTAATTTACTAAAAGTTTATCAGGAAAACCTTTTAATTCATTCCTAAGGTCTGCAATCCCGTTTTCAACAAATAATATAAAGAGATTCTTAATAAATTGGCAATACTATGTAGGTGCGTATATTAATGATGTAAAAAATATACTAAAGTTAATCTGTATCAAACATGCAAGAAATGAAATTATCTTGCTATGATTATACAATTAGAAAACGTTGATAGGGAAAGACAACCAAGTAGAGCATACAAAGGTTCTAGGGAAAGTTTAATATCTTTTTAGTGGCATGGTTCAAACGATAGTTGCTTAACTGTCTTCTGTAAGTGACGTTAAAAATGTCAACGGTCAACTTAGCACCGACAAGCACACAGTTGGGTAGCTCTGTTGATTGGCGCGTTCTGATAAGCAGGAGTACTTTTCGAAGTGCATGATGAGATTTCCCACCACCGTACTTGTTAGGAATAATAATAATAATACTTGGATGACTTGTACAGCGCCGTTTTTGTGCAAAAACGGCGCTGTACACCTCAAGGGCGCTGAACAAACTTATAATACATTTCTACAGTGATCTATGTTATTACTTTACTATTTATGGAGAAAATATACAGTACAATACTTACCTGGTAGGTCACTTGAGATTAACACTTAATTAATATTATCTAATTGTTTATTGGCGAAATTTAGATACAGGATTTAGGACTTATATAGAATGTATACGTTAACCTCTTTTCAGAGATGAATTACATAATCTAGTTCCAGAGATTAAAGTTTTAAAAGGTTTACCTAAAAATATTTTTGCAGGCTTCTAGGATGTTAAAATCAAGTACTCCTAAGGCTCTGTAGAAAGCGTTCGAAGATGGTTTGAAAGGGAGGTATGTAAATAAGAATGTTATAAAAATGGTGAAAATATTTAATAAATCACGACTCGTTTGAATCTCTCGACAAATGCTTAAGTTGCATTTAAAGATACAATGTGAATTGCATACCTATAACGGCGACCGGATAAATCATCAAAATGATAATTTATCACATCTTTAAAAAGTTATATAAAGTCATGGAAAGTGATGAAACAAAAACCTTATTAACTGGGTTAAGTAGGTTAGGTTAAATTTTTTTTTTCATCATTTTTAACCCTTTGCACTCCTAATTTTTTTTTTAATTACCTACTACCAACTCCTTAATTAATTTACAAAAAAGGGATAAAAAGTGGGCTCAATAAAAAGTTAAACAAAAAATTTTAAAATATGTAATTTTTATTACTCTTTCTTTACATAGAGTACAAAAAACATAGAAATATATAAAATTAACAACTTAATATGCCCTTATTCACTACTAACGAAATATTTGCTACTAAAAACAGTAAAAACAAATGTAAATACACAAACAGAACAAAATATTATGTGATAACAAGTGAATAGGTATAAGAATCCTTTGTTATGTGTTGGGAGAAATCCCTCAGCGCTTCCTATTGTTACGCAGGTAGACAGGCAAGTACCTACCTACTTACATGCGTCGCAACCAAATAACTGCGCAGTGCATTTACAAGGTTAAAAATAATACGATTTTAAAAATTATCTAAAAGGCGAAACTTGACGAGATATATGTATTTTGCGTATTCGGAATATTCAGAATGAGATATAAAGTGTTTAAAAGAAAAAAAAATACATTTGATAATTTAAATTATTTTTCGAAATTGCGTTACTATAATGTCGAGTATGACTCGACATAGGAGTTGGTGTAAGAAATATAATGTCGAGCCACACTCGACAAAGGAGTGGTATGAGTTTAATGACTTTATATCACTTTTTAACGGTGTGTTGAATAGTCAATGTGTTGAGTTATCATGAAACCACCTATAACATATTAAATAACAGAACAAAACGTGTTTATAATAATTTTCGGAGCGTACTTTGCAATTTTTTTCTATCGAGGAAATTTCACATAATTACTGTTTCGGCTTTACAAATGTATAGATGTTTATTACTTCAAAAATAACATATTTTTTTTAGGAACTTAACTTAAAGTGTTAAAGAAAATATGTTATAAATTGGTGGAAATTCGGAATGCGGGGGCGTAAAAACAAGAATGGATGTGGGAATGGACAATATTACGTATATTTCCTCATGTAATATTAAAGGTAACGCATAAACCTCGGCATGTGCAGTAACAGTAGTGAATAGAGGATAGTCAGTACATATTGTGTAATTCCTTTGATGTAGACCGACCTAATAGCAAATCGATATTGCAGTGAAAACATACGGTGCTTATCACTGCATTGGCGGCCGCTTTGACAAGTCTGAATATTTATTCAATAAAATAATTAATTTAAACTTAATTAGTTGACAAATCGATAAGGGATTCAGTGTTTATTAGGTTGTTGAGGATTACAGTTATCTGGCCTTGGTCGTGGGTCTGGCGTATTGCTAATAATTTATGCATTTCTTCTTTGAACTCTGTCGGCATAATAATATTATGTGCGAAAGATGTTGACAGTCTTTTCGGTCATGGAAATTATGTCCATTCGAGTCAAAGGTTTCGTGAAAGATAATTAAGTACGAAGAAGATTCATTTATAATAATAAGAAATCAAAATTGTTTTAGTCGCAGAAAATGGCCAACCACAACCAAAACCAAAATCAAAACCCGGCGTACGCAAATTTTTTTTGATTTTTTTTTTAAATTTGTCGTTTAGTGAGCAGATCTGAATAGCCATACACTCTATCCTGTTTACTTCCCCTTTCCACGTCATTTCCTTTCTTCATAGCGTACCTCAAATTGTGAATGCCATGGTCCCACTAGGTTTGGGCAGTTGGGACTCTAGTGCGGTGTAAATTACACACATAAAACTAAAACGAGGATAGAATGTAGTCGGCTAATATTTAAAAAATATATATTTGGTCCCGTTTTATCGACTTATTCCCCTTTCGAAATAATCGTTTGGACGTAATGATAGTGGTAGGTGGTAGTTATATATCACAGGAACTATTTTCCGATTTTCAATCCAAAAAGATACACCTTTTTAAAAGACATGTGATTTTTTTCCAATTTACTACGCTCCCTACTTCATTGTAGTGCTACGTTTTTGATTCTATTACTAGCGGTTTTTGGTTACTGCATTGAATAAATAATGTTATTTCCCCGAAAAGCCACGTCGTAAAATGTCTAAATAGAGCATTTTCACGCTGCATTCGACCTGATTCCAACATTTTGGTATTTCCAATCAATATGTTCAGTGCATTCAAGAGAATCTGGAGGACGCTCGTTTCAACGGTTACATAATTACATGAATTCAAGCTTCAAAGGAAATTGACACGTCATTCCATTTCAATATATGGGTTGCATTTCGAATTTGCCTACACATATAGTGAGTTAGTTACGTTACCATCTACACAGCTGGGTGCTATTTGGATATTCTTCATTAATCCTTAGGTATCTACTACTAGCAAAAGTATCCAATTAAAAAATATTTTTTACTGTCTTTAATTAAATGCATTACCATATTACATCATTAGTGTCATCGTGGCGTGTCAAAAGCTTTGAAAAATATGCTATCTAGAACATTTGAATAATGGTGTTTTCACAATTGTGCACGATCGTTGCAGTTGTCACATAATTTCAACAATTGTCACAAAATTTTCATAATTGTTTCAGTTGTCCACAATTGTCAGAGTTGTCGACAATTGTCAAAAATTGTCACAAAATTTTCATAACTGTTTCAGTTGTTCACAATTGTCAGAGTTGTCGACAATTGTCAAAGTTGTCAACAATTGTCACAGTTGTCCACAGTTGTCACAGCTGTCCAAAACAGTCACAGTAGTCCACAATTGTCACAGTTGTCCACAATTGTCAATGTCCACAATTGTCAATGTCCACAATTATTACAATTTTTCCACAATTATGATAATAGTCACGGTTGTCACAAAATTTTCACAATTATTGTCAAATTATTGTCACAATTTGCCATAGCTGCATGCAATTGTTGTCAGTTTTTATTCTTTAAAAAATTCGAAACTATTTTATTTTATGTTGACGAATACATTTTCTACGACGGTTAAAATTATGCGTATTTTGAATTGCCGCCAAAATTTCTAGACGGTCCTGGGTTCCGATAACAGTTATGTTGCCTCAGTTTTTATTTTAATTTCCCATTCGAAGAAATCGGTTTGTTAGAGTGTCATTGATCTTGATCGATCTAAAACCTCAGTTTCACCCCAGGGTGATGCTTGTATGTCACAGTATACAAGCATGAGCAAATACTAGAAATAAAAAAATAATAATATAAGCTTTAGAAGGTTATAAAAGTAGAAAATACAAGTACATACAAAATAAAATTTTCAAATGTAAGTAGACTTAGGTTAAATTGATATTGATTGAAAATATGTGATATTATAGCCTTCTTGTACCTAACTTCTGCAGTGTTAAACAGATCCGCCACATCTGAGTATCTATTACTAACTTCATGTAATCTAGGTATAAGCCAGTATTCGAAATGCTCAGTCTTGGTATTGTTACATTTAAACTTGATTTTGGAAAGAGTAGCTATCGTAGGTATATGAAATTCAATGAGGTTAATTAAATCAGGGCCGTCTATACTATCATTTAAAATTTTGAACATAAATATCAAGTAGGATATAATACATAAAGTTGTTCTGATTTAAAATCGGCTTATTTCATATAAAAACTGTACGGTAATCTATCTAGTACAGGAAGCTATCAAACTGATTTGTAGGACTTGGCGAGACAATGAAGCCATTTTAGTGTGTAAATCTACCGATCTAGCAGTATTTGGTAAGTAGAAGTGCCCGACATTACGGCATTATTCACCCACCCGAGATTAGAATGGTTTCCCATTGTCTTCGCTTCATGGCGAATTCTTCTCCCGTGAAAATTCGTAATGGATACTGTTATCATTATTGTATTGAAATCGTATCTTTTTATGGGCCGCGTTTTGCTTTATGTAACTATTCATGAAATAATTATTGCGCAAATACACACGATTCAGTTATTTAAAAAAATATTTTTTAATTTCTTACAAAACATCTGCATTTGGCAAGGTTGTTAGCGCTGTTGACTCCAGCTCCTGGGAAGGAAGGTATAAAGTTCGAAACATTTCATGAGTTGATTTTTAAGACTAATAATGAATAAATTTAGAAAATTAAAAATGGGGGCCTTTTCAAAGTACAGATAAAAAGGCTACTGATAATTTCACCTTAAATTGTTAATCATATCATTTCATCTGTTTGGAAATTGTTTTCTTATTACGGTTACAGAATTTCACCAGGAATGTTTTTGGGGTGTTTATTGTGTTTGGGTCATTTAATCATTAAGTCATTTAGTGTTTTCTCCTACTTTAGCCAAAGTTTCGAACAGCCTTTCGATGTCCAACATCATACAGTTGTTGTTTTCACCTGTCTTCCGACATTGTAAATTTCTTTTGTTGAAATTGAAAGGTATAAATTTCAGCTAATTGCCTAATGTAAAAAAAGTAATGATCTTTGTATAAGAAATAGCTTTTGTAACTTCACCGTGAAACAATGTAGTATGATGTGGCGTTATTAATGTAATACTCCTGTACTGTGTAGGTATATTCAGCAGGCGTGTTTGCTTTATCAAATTGCAAACATAACGAGAAACGCTTCGACACCATTATTGACATCGCCCCGGTTTAGTTCCCGCCCCCGTCGCCCGGCAACTTCCAGCCCCCGGTTCCGGTTTAGACGCAAACTTCCGGTGAAGATTCGCCGACTTCCGTTTCCTTTCGCTTCCCGCCCGCCTGTGTCGCTGCGAGTTTAATCGAACTTTCCACCAGATGTCGCTCGGTTGCTAACTTTGCTCCGGCGAATGACAGAAAACCGAAGAAATAATTATGTCGATTTTGATTGTGGTAATGAAGGTGGAATTGGGGACAGGATTGGAATTGAATATACAAGCAGGTATGGTAGAAATAATCGATTCTGTAATGACTTACGACCACCGACCATGATTCTAGCTTGAATACTTAGGGCCCGTTCCCACTTCCGTTTTCAAATCGGGGGCGGGTCCCGTTTTCAAAACGGATGCCCTAGTGGCTGTAGTGGATGTATGGAGCTGTTCACACTTGTCCGACACGATTTGAAAACGGATCCGACATTTTTTGTCGGATGGCTCGCCTACGCAGCGCGTCCGTTTTCAAATCGTGTCGGAACACGCTCGCTCATAGTGTTGTATGGAGCTGTTCACACTTGCCGTCCAGTCGTTCCGGCAGAGTCCCCGCCAAACCCCGACCCCTCCCCGCCCGCTCCCTGTCGCAAGGAAGCAGGCACGCTGCGTGCTTGTATTTGGTTATTTTGTTAAGTAAATAAATCAAAACTACAATAATGGATAAGGAAATAAATCCCGAAAATTTAATACCACTGGTCGAAGAAAGAGTATGGTAATATTTTATCTTTAACCAAATAAAAACAAAACACTTGGTGTACACAACTTTTGTACATCAAAATTTTTATTTTTTTAAGTTTACTTTTTTTAAATTTTAAAGCTTTAATGAGATGCACGGAAGAGCTTATTATTTTAATAAACACATAATAAAAAATATTTGAGTTGTTATTGTTTTCTTACTTTAAAATATCGATAGCCTTTCTTCAGGACAAATGCACTTTCTCAATTTTGTATTTTGATATGTTAAGTTCTCTGAAACTCATTCCAGTAGATGGTTAAAGGAAGTGATAGACATTCTCTTAAGCCATTAAGCGCCCTTGAGGTGATTTTTCATGGTGAAAACGGCGCTATATAAATAATCCAATCATTATTATTCTAAAATAATTAAAGAACTTTAGTTCATCACTTCTCAACTCACCAATTAACACTTGGAAAATTCCTACAGAAAATCATTCGGCTATGATTGGGTGTACCCAAAATTTTCTTTTCACTTTTTTCCTTCTTTTTAATAAGTACAACATGACAACAAGAGCTTCATCGTCGTCCATTGCGCACCATTACTGAAGAATGAGCAAATAACATGTTTTTGTTGAATCGACATTTTTTTTTGTAGAGTATGGTCCGTTTTTAAAACGGTAGTGTGAACAGGGCCATTGGCCATCCGTTTTTAAAACGGGACCCGCCTCCGATTTGAAAACGGAAGTGGGAACGGGCCCTTAAGCTCGGTCCAGACATGTTCTTTTGTCCGTACCGTACCTCCGTTTCGTACCAGCGTCGCGATCAAGAACGCTAGTTTGGACGCCCGTTCGGTACGGTACGGTGGTACGGCATCTCGATACGGATAGAGGTACGCTCCGATCCATCGCGAGTCGGTTTTTCGGCCCGTTCAAAGGCGATACGGTACGGGTCTGCGCCAGTCTGGACGTGTTCGCGGCGTCTTACATCTTTCTCTGTTTTTGAACAATTCTAACTCCCACCAACGTCGCCTTTTTTGTTTTTTTTTCGTTATATTATTGTGAATAACAATGAAGGACGCGCAAGCAATCGTCAAATTCTCAAACACTTCCGCAGTCGACGACATGGTGGGAGGAAATGGACACGCGATGATCGCAGCGACGTTACGGAGATACGGGCTCTTGATCGCGACGCGGATACGAAACGGAGGTACGGTACGGACAAAAGATGATGCGTCCAGAGTTTTTGGATCGCGACGCTGGTACGAAACGGAGGTACGGTACGGACAAAAGAACATGTCTGGACCCAGCTTAACACTGAATATGTGCGTCGTTGGGAGAAGGCTAATAAAACCTCACCATATAAAAAAATATTCGGCGATTCAAAACGGCCAAAACAATTAGTTATACAATTATTAGCTTCAAGTTTATTCGTATGAATTAGTACCTACCTTAATTAGAAGTCGAAATAATCGAAACATTTCTCAATAATAATTTTTGGACAGATATTGTAAACGAGATAGGAGACACAATGTCGTATATTAAAAAAAATCGTCTTAAACGTACTCTTCTATTATCCTGACTCTCGACATGACCCGACTCAAGTATCTGGTTTACTTGATCGGGCATCCCAGACTTCTTCTGTCATTCACTGATCACTTCGGATATTCCAAAGTTTGGCCTAGTTTCAACCATTTTATTCTTTATGTTTGCCTCCTTCCTCCCTCCAATGTTGGGGAACACTAAATACATTGCCTCTGGAAAGTTAAAATATTGTGCAGTTTATTTAGTGAACACATAAGATCTGTGACAGAACACTAAAGACCGAATATCGGGTTTTCATTCGTTTACCGCCACAGTAGTTTTTAGTAAACATGTCGACTTTTCTAATCAATTCGCGTCTCTTTGTTTGCAATTTAGTTTCTTCAAAATTATGAGTGGGCCCAAAATTATTCGTTTACTTAGTGGATGGTTCATCTAATGTTCTATGTCGATGGTAGTTGGCTTTTAATACTGATTGTGCGGGAGTCGATTTGAAACCTGAAACCTCAACCTTTTAACGTAAATTTGTTTGAGGAAAAGCCCTAGCATATCGGATTTCTGATTATTTTGCATTTTTAAGCTATTTCATTTCATTGTTAGAAGATGTTTTCACCCGATGGGCACGGAGAAAACTTGCTGATATAAAATATTGCTAATTTATACAAAATCTGGTTAAATTTTTCGTATTCCTGTTGCAATCGGGACTGCAGGCCTTTAACTCTTTGTTCTCCATTGTCGCCTAGGAAACATTCACATAGGAAACATTCTAACAACTCTGATTGTTAATGTCACAGTGGCGACATAAATCATGCAAATTGCTTGAAGGTCAAATGGTCAAAGATTGCCTTTCGATGTTTAGACAAACAAAAGTCGCTTCGATGGAGTACCTACCAACATACGAGCATTTACTCATTTTTCCAAAATTATGAAGCAAATTTTTTTCTAAGAGATTTATTTTTGGTTATTGCCGTTAGCTTGTAGAATTCCATAATATTTCAAGTTGGATACATAAAATTAACATCATGGACAAAGATGACGTTGAATTTCCTTTCAAAATTATAAATAACCATGCAGAATGTTTCCCCTAGGCCACAATCAATATCATTCCTTTCCAAATAACCAACTTTCTCCCAACTTATTGCGCGAATGCTTCGATTCGATTCCGCACAAATTTAGCGATTTACCCCCGGAACTTCTCGAATCTTTTGTTTCCAGTTGACTTTACTTGACCCAAACTTTATTGTTGTTGTTTTACGTACTCATTTTTTTTATTCTTACATATTATTGTTTACACACCATCATTGGACAGTTGGTATTTATTATTTGCCATCTCTTTGTATGTTTTTTTTTATTTGAATCTCTGTTGTGCACATTACAAAGCAAGTAAAACTAAAAACATTCTTCAATAATAACATTAAATTTGGTCAGCTCGATAACGGACTAGATGACAACAGCTGTCATGCAACGAGAGATGCTACTATAGAAATAAACAGATTTCGTTCCTTATCCCTTAGTGTGCAAAGACATCCCATGGATATCCTAGTAACTCTCCACACTCGATTTTATGGTATTTTGAACCTTACAAAATGCTCCCACCATACATTTTTTTTAATTCTTCTGGCTCGAAATAATATATCTTAATTCTAGCTGTGGGTTCGTCACTTGCAAATATGTTTATTTTATCTGCGAAAAAGTGCATCTCCAAATTCCATTTCAAATATCATAATTTTGAATTTTAAAAGTCATAATTCTATTTTTATTTACAGAAAATTCTCACATGACTTGTTTTTAATGTAAAGAACTCTTATTTAGCTGGAAATATAATAAATCTCAAGAATACTTTAGTATGTCTCTATTACATTAAAACACGCACGTATAAAACTTACCGGTTAAATATTTTGCTAATTTATTAAGAATCTCTCCAAATTATTCGTAATCCACTTAAAAACGGGATTGCAGGCCGTTAACGAATAGGTTTTCTGATAAACTTTTAATAAAATACCAATGTATTGTCCACGATGTTGGAACATGTGTTCATAAAAATCCTAACATTTTCGCATTTCGTCATTATATATTATTAATACAAACGCAGGTGCATGAACACGTGTTCGGATATTATTATGAATTTACTAAAATATTATTAGGAAGCAGTCTGCAGTCCTGTAATAAATCAGCAATACTCACTTTATTGCGGCATTCTAAGGGTTAAAATGACCTTGCTACCAAGTATACAGTGTGGGTACTTACTTGCCCCCGCATTGGCGCACCTGCTGCCGGATTGGAGTACGCGTTTATTAAAATTGGATTACCTCTGGCCAGTGGCTCCGAGCTGCGGGCTGCGGGCCGCGGGCCCGTGAGACCGTGATGCTGTAGTCTGTAGGGTTGGGTTGTAGTAGGGTGTGTTTTCACTCCCGATCTCCACCGAATAAATAATTGAAAAGCATCCGCAAAGTAAGCAACATCTGAACACCGACCATCCCAGCGCGAATGATTTCTCTCGGTTTCGTATAATTTAAGCGCCTTGCGAAGGTGTGGAACCATTTAATCATTGCTGCGTGGGGTTAAATATTAAAAATAATGATTACGAATAAATATTAGGACGTTGCATTTAAATTGGCAATTTCCAAGCCTAAGTCTGTTTTTCTTCAGCTCCAGTTTCTGCGAACAGGTAGCGACTTTTTTTAACAGAATGTAACAACTACAATACGACAAAATGTGAGGTTTTCTCTTGACCCTGAAAATAGTGAAAATTACCCAAATAAAAGAATAACTTACAATATTATGTTTATGCCCATTTTTTTTACTAATTATTTTATTATCCACTGAACAATAAATTTCTAAAGGTGTGACCTATACCAATTTGAAAAAGAACTGATGTAGGCCAGTGAAAGAGAAATAACTTTGATGTTTGAAATGTTTGATCAATTTCTCCCGAAATAAGAGAAATTACCTTACTTCGGACGCGCGTCACGCCCACAACTCAATTACAGTACATACCTACCTTATACTTTGTTGAACATCTTTGATTTTCGTAATTCCTTTTTGTGTAACGTAGGGAAAAATCAAAAACCTTTGTTCGTTTCCAACATTTTAATAATCTAATAAGTGTGTTATTAATTCCTCAAATTTGCTTTGATGTTTCCTTCTCGTTCCCATTCTTTAGAATGAATGAAATCATAAAAGAAAAAGACAAGTATCAATTTCTAACTGAAAACCGTACTAGACTTAAATATATTTTTCCATGCCCAAAATTAAACACTTCCTTTGCACAAAATTATTACACTTACCGGGCAAGAATTTTTTTCAATCGACTACCTGAAGAAATTAGAAACATTAATGATAACATTCAAATAATAAACACTGTGAAAAAATATTTTAAAGACAAACTTACAAAAAACAAAAATGTTTCCAATTGAATTAATCTTAAGAATAACTCACTTCAAATAAGTTTAAAATCATTTAATTTTTAATTACTTACTTATTGTAATAAAACAATGTACACTCCTCTTCCAGACACAAGCTAATGCTTCTATGGAAGAGGGGTCCTGAAATATTGATCATATATTGTAACAAATAAACAAAAATGTACTTATATAATAAATATAATAAATATTATTATTAAAAACACAAAAAAAAATGATAAAACTTTTATTATATTTTCGAAATGATCTGCCCGCACTGGTGTCTGAAATTAAAATGCAATGTATCTACCATCTCAAAATATTATAATATAAAGTCGTTTTCCGTGTCTGTCTGTTTGTACGCTTATTTCTTCTAAACTACTCAACGGATTTTGATAGGGTTTTCTCTATCATTTAGAAAATTTCTTCCGGAAGGTTTACATATATAGTACATGCATATTATGTTTATGGAAATCAGAGAAAAGTCGATGTTTTGTAATCAAATCGTATAAAAATATTTTCGGGTGGTTACATTGCTAACGCTGGCTAAACCTTGTGAGATTCATCAAAATAATGTAGGACGGAATTGTATATCTCAAAAAGACTCAGAAAATTCCTCGGTTGTATATGTTTATCTCCTACGGATTAATGCCAAGAACGCCGGGCACACGTTAGATAGTTGAAAACATTTCTCTGTTCTGCCAGTTTTTGGGCACAAAATCTTCTAATTAAATGGACGGCGGTAGTAGCCGGGCGAGAATTTCCGCTGTGTTCTCCTCTCACGTTATTGCGAAAATTTTACTCCGAGTGGCGCAAAAGAAAATTGGAATTTTAGTGGGCACTTCCTGTATGTGGTAGGTAGCTTCGCAGAACACCGCGGAAGAATTTCATTTTACAAGCATTTCGCCCCCCCCCCGTTAAGTGAGCTCGGAATTCCGCAATTATAAAAAAAAACATTTTCCACATCAGTCGTGAAATTGTACGTAGGTAATTTAAAAATTAATTTGAATTTTAAACTGTGCCTTTTTGTCTGTTACTTCTGTGTTTTACCCGCAAGTTTAAAAAAATATATTAGTGAAATTTTGGATTTGACGATACTCAAATGACATTAAAATTTATAAAGGTGAAATAGCATTTTAATTTTATGAAGACGCTAATATCTATAAATAGTATAAAATAAAGTCTCTATTCGCGTCTGTCTATTTGTGCGCTTAGTTCTTCTAAACCACGCAACGGATTTAGATATGGTTTGCACTATCATTATTGAAGGTTTATACATATAATACTTGCTTATTATGTTTTATAGAAAGTAGTGAAAAGTCAATGTTTTGTAATCAAGACGTAAAAAAATGTTTTCGGGCACTAAGCGGACCAGCTGCGAGGCCTATTTCATTTTGATTTGGATTTACGGCTAAAATATCAAATTAAACTAATTTATCTATTTTTTAATCAACAGCTATGTCGTGTATAAATTACGGATATGTGTCCGATTTTTGCTTTAAATCATAAAATGTCAGCCCTGAAAGATTTTAATATAACTTTTTTTAGCATTTTTTTATAACTTAACGGAGGTTCTACAATATACACTAAAACAGTAATAAGTAATAATACCACAATGGCACAGAATACTGGACCTTTTCCAGATAATCGGATTTTGATTGTGAAAACGAAATTCGATTGTCTGGAAAAGGTCCAGTATTCTGTGCCATTGTGGTATTATTACTGTAAAATGTCAGCCCTGAAAGATTGCGATTTATTCTTGTTTTTAGGAGGGACTTTGGCATTTTTTTATAACTTAACGGAGGTTCTACAATATACACTAAAACAGTAATAAGTAATAATACCACAATGGCACAGAATACTGGACCTTTTCCCGACAATCGGATTTCGATTGTGAAAACGTTCTTCTTAACTTGGTTATTATTTTTGCTCATGAATTTTATTATTTCACCCATTTTAAAAATTTTGAAGGGACAAACATGGCGGTCAAAAGCAAAAATAATAATTTTTGTAGCAGATGTTTTTTTAAATGTGAGGTCCGAACAAGAGTACCAAATTCATTGTTCCAAATCGTGAGCCAGTGAGACCATGGCATCCCCAATTGGGGTATGTTGTGAGACTGAAGGTACTGGGGAGGAGAAAGAGATGGGTTAGAGGAAGGTGGGGTAGTATCTGGCTATTCAGATCTGGTCACCAAACACGGCTAAAGCCATTTCAAGCAAAGTTTTGTTTTGGCCCCTCTGGAACGTGTCGCAAGAATACCACATATTATTTTTAATTGATAAACCGTGAAATAACACATATTAATTGAATAAAACCCGGGACCTCCGGATTCATAGCCGAGGATCGTAACCACTCAACCACGGAGGCCCTTAATCTAAATCGATCAGATCTTATTAATATAAATAAAATCTCGTTCACTATGTTTGTGACAAACAGAAGGGAAGCTCTACGAAAACAAAACCACACTTTTTAATATGAATTCTTGCTTTTATCAAGTAACATAGCCGGTATTATATACCTTCAAGATTAATATTTAATTTTAAATTTCTGTACAGTTATAAGGTTCACCTCTGTGAACTCCCTCGATGTATCTCTATTATTTCTCTCTTTCCCGAATTCAAGAAAGATTCTCCTTTCACGAATATTGCAGAGAAAGATTCTTTTGGAATTTGCAACCTTAGGAATGTTTCACAGGAGGTCCTTTTGCTTCAGGAATTCCCGAGATAGTATTTACAGAATTCTTGCTCCGGCCCCCTAACCTTCTCATCTGGAATCCGTATTCTCTGAATACTCATTAGATGTTCTAGCATCTCTTTGTGATGTCGTTGTCTTTGTTGAGCTTAACGTTTGCCTATGATTCCTTGATGCTTGAATTTCACCGAAATATTTATTTTGATTTCTTCTGTACTGTAATTCTTCTGTGGTGACTTTGTTATATTCAAGTTGCCATTATGTTTGCCTGGTCGCTTTTAATTCCTAGCTAGGCATGTTGCCTGTTCTAAGGAGTTATGTATATAAGAATTACGTAGTTCCTCAACTTTGGACCATCATACTTTTTACGATTTCTTCTCGTTTTGCGCAGCATTTTCTGCATTCACACATGCATGCATTCAGTCGCATTTTGGTATATTCTTGCCTGAACAGACTATGCAATAATTACAATAGTGTATTTATTATCCAAGGTGGATATTTTCAGTTGCGAACTTACCGAATACAAGAGGTACATAAAAGAATATTTCTCTGGTGGTTTGTGAATAATTGTTGTCTCTATTGTTTTTATTTCTATTATGCTTTGATTTATGTCTACAAACTCTCTCCATGCCTATAAATGTATTGATAAATGTTTTGTTTTCAAAAATTTTCGTTTTATGTAATCTTTTTTTTTGTATAAATTTTTGATTTCATAATGCTTTCTTACAAATTTAAATCACTTATTCCTTATTATGCTGTCTCAGTAGAGGTAAATTTACAAGTAGGAAACTCATAATTGGTTTTATTTTGGCTATATAATACTTATGTACAAACTGAAATAAATGTAAACTGTCGATTTCCCGAAAATTAATAAATAACTCCAAAAGTAGCCTGTCAAATTCGGAAAAGGGGTTTTATACGATTGTCAAAATCACTGAAATTTGGCACCCAACATGGAGCATTTTTTCATTCCCAGTCCGAACTATCAAATGTAATTTTAACTCTGTTCAGTATATCAACAGATAGATATATTGCAATAATTATAGACATGTCAAATCAGTTAACAGCACTGGCAAGGAAGAACCAACCGTGACCTCCTGTTTCTGACGTCTTTCTAATCCTGCATTACTGTATGATGATTTTAAGGCTATGAAAGTAATGGTATGTTTTTTTGTGTCGTTGCAGATGAGGCGGGCGTGAGCTCGGGCTCGGAGAGCTCCGTGGCCTGCGCCGTGGCGACGGCGGGGGCGGCAGGGGGCGGCGGGGGCGGGGGGTGCTCCGCCCAGCGCGCTCCCGTGCCCACCATCAGCGTCACCCCGCACTCGCCCGGCATCCTGGACGAGCCGCTCCAGCAGCTGCAGCGCATCCACCAAGCGGTTCAGCGCATGCGCCACCAGGCATTCACTCCTCAGGTATAGCAAATACTGTAGGATGGTTATAATACTACTAAATTATTCTAATTCTGACATTTCCCATACATTCTGACTAGCTCTTCCTAGAGCCGCACGTTCTGTTTTTTTTTTCATACATTTTAATGGATTTTATATGCAATATTTTCTTTATTTTACATCAATAAATTATAGTAATCGAAGATTAAAAAAATAAATATTATATAACCTGGATTCGACCCTCAGGGCTTTTTTGCACATATAAAAATAATATTAAAGCGGCTATTAGGTTTGTAATAACACTGCTTCCACTATACATGTCAAATAAGTGCAATTATTTGCCAATATTATCTGGTAGGAATGCAACATGCTCTAGCGACTAGCAATGGTCGGTGGCCGAGTTGACATCGTGCTTGGGTCCCACTCAGGCGTAGTGTGTTCAATTCCTCGGTTGGGTAAGTCCTCAATCACAACACAAGCAACATTTTCAACTTACTGTGGTGGTAGTAGGAGTTTTTAAATATTGTCAGGTTATTCCTAACCCGGGATGTTTGTCTTTCTTTAAAAAAAAAAAAAAAAATGCCAGCCATTAATTATTTATCTGAAAGCCTTACTGGACTACCGGAAGAAATTAGTAGCATTAATGCCAAAATCCAAGCATCAAACACTGCGAAAAAATATTTTAAAGACAATTTTATCAAAAAAACTGTTTCCACATGAATTGATCTTACAAATGACCTATATCTCATTCATTTTTCAGTGACAATTTCTTCTCTAAATAGATACATAATATTATTTTTTATTACTAATTACATTATACATTTTATCTACTAGTAGCACACTAATTACATTTATCAAACATTTAATATAATTATTTTTTGCTTTCTCACTACAGTGTACTTACTACAGCATATAATTCAAGTACCTATTTATTTATTTATTTATTTATTTTAGGAACATTAACAGTCTTAGTAATATAATATACATAAGAGAATAACAAAAAACAGACCAATTATTAATGTTCACAGATATATATAGAAACATAAAACTAACCTGCAAACGATAAACCTATAATATGCCTACCATAAACAGCAATAAATAAAAGTGATTTTAACTATACTTAAATAGACTTGGGTTGGAACGGGAAAGGGGAGGAGAGGGATGAGGAAAAGTTGCCACGCAGGTAATATTAAAATATTAGGTACAATCATTTTAACAGTGGTTAATATGAGTTAGAATGTGATACAATGAAATTCTGTAGTGATAGTAACTAGCAGTGAATATGTCAGCACGAGTGTCTATATTTGCAAATTTATTATTATAGTAGTATATACCTATAAGTACTTATAAATAACTAAAATGCATAATGTACTGTACACTCCTCTTCCGCCCACAAGCTAAAGCTTCCATGGAAGAGTAGTATGTATTCAAATCTCATAATGTAAAGAAACATTTTGTAAATATTATTTTATATGTCCTTAGCTTACTTCTATAACATATATATTTTTTAAATTGTAAGAATCTTTCACACTTCTTTGATCAAATAGTAAGGGGATAACAAAAGCTCATCATAGTTGAACTTATTAAAGCACTCTTTACAGGGGTAATCCCATAAGTAAAGAGCACTCTGTGAACATTCGAGGCACCCATCTTGCGCACACCTTCCGATATATATCAGAAGGTGTGCGCAAAATATTAAGATTACTTTTGGGATAACCCTCGTATTAATTATCATGTATGCTTTGCCTAATTTTCGATCAACTAACAATTTTTCCTTTGCCTCAGGTATCAGCAGCAGCCCGGCTTAGCACATCATGTCCTTCTCTAAATAAGGATGGTGAAGTGGACGTGGAGGGGGATGGAGATGGCTGCCCGTCTCCCGCAACACCCTCTCACTCGCACATTTTGGCACATGATTATCCAGGAAGCAGAAAAGGAAGCGGTAAGAATTTTATTTATTTATATTTTGAAAAAGCCTTTGGTTCGTTTACATTTTTATACAGAATATGCGAATAGTTTGTAGACTTAAAGTTGCATCTCCAGTGACAATATTACCACAAAAATTTAACCAAATTTTTATGCTAACATGAAACATTGGGGCAGGGCCACAATGGAATGGAAAACCAAAAGCGTTATAGCCCTGACCCATGTTTTAGTTTTTGTATGATGTATTGAAAACATTTGGTCGCTGGAGATCCGATTATACTTACACTTTTCTTTCTTCAGCCTCACAGCGTTTTCCAAATTATAGTGCTATACATAGACAACCAAATTTATAGACCTGACCTAACGTGAAATCTGTGTATCATTTTGAAAAGCTTGATGCAAACCATGTGAACATATTTTTGGCATTAGGAGGGTTCGAAAATTTTTGAATAAACTACGACATCAGCTGACGTTGACCGCCGAAGAGCACACATCATAAGAAATAATCAGACCCTGCGCAGATAAGTAAAATTTGCTAAAATAAGGCAACGGTTTGCAGCGCAGTCCATTCCTGGGACTTTTCTGCACATGATCTGACTGTTCGTTTTTAACCGAAGCACAGTGATTGTGTGTTAATATTCCTTTAGCCTTTTCCAGTAACACTCAGTTATTAGAGACAATTTTTTTTTATACCTACCATTTTAACCGGACATCGTCTCATCTTCATGTCCTCAGCACGTACGTCTGCACTCGCGGCTTGTTTGCGGCAAGGAATGTAAGAATAATTATAAATAGTGACCTAATGTTTTTTTTTAAATGCAAATCGATTACAGAATAGCTTTTCTTGGTTTGCCTAAATTATAGAGTATGTGATGTAAAAACAACCTGGCTATCGCACAAAACTCTCGTTTGGGGGATGTATATAACCCCCCTCCATTCTAGAAGAGTCAATGTGCTTAAGAGATTTTTTTTTCTTCTTTTCAGACTTTCTTTCTCTTCATTATTAGAAGGGTTAATGTGCTTAAGAGATTTTTTTCTTCTTTTCAGACTTTCTTTCTCTTCATTATTCGCCATCATAATCTCATGATATTAATACTATCAATTTGTCTCTTTCAGCAGGAGATGCTCGGTGCTGGTTGTCGTGGCGCGTGGAGTCGGAGATGGGAGAGATCGCCCGTAGGAGATCTTGGACCGGACTGGAAGACCTCAGTTCCCGGCACAAGCTTGCGCAAGAGAGAACCAGGCAGAGGAGGTAATGGGGCCTTTAGAGGCAATGCTTTTTGATGTTGTGTGATACAAATGTATGTGATGCTATCTGCAAAGGCAAACCATGATACTGGTGAACAATTTTTTTCGCACAACAAAGACTTGACTGCTCAGGCTAATTTGTTGGCTTTCGGGAACAGCTCATAAATATGATCTCATAGCAATCATTGTATCTCCCTTACTGTCATGGTGAGAAATATGATCTAAATGGTCTTAGAAAGAAAATGGACCAAGCTTTATATTCAAATCTAATAAAATATATATAATATTCAAACAAAAGATAAACTGATAAAAAATGCGTTGCAAACGAAGTAAGGTCTATTTTCTCTTACTTTTAGTGAATTTGGTCAAATATTTTTAAATATCAAAACTCTTTTATTGGCCTAAGGACTTCTGGTTTTCTTTCTTATTGGTATAGGTCACATATTTCTATATACAGGGTTTTCCAATAAGAGGTGTTATTTTGATATTCAATCGTAAAAGATCAATGGTTTCGTTGCTTGTGTGGCACGTAGCGCTGTCTTGTTGAAAGTAAACGTTGTCCAGATCAATACCATCCAATTCCGGCCATAAAAAATCATTAATCATCTCTCTATAGCGATCCATTCACCGTAACTGTTGCTCCAGCCTCATTTTCGAAAAAGTAAGGTCCAATGACTCCGCCGGACCATAAACCGTACCAAACAGGCACACGTTGAGGATAGAGAGGCTTTTCAACAATAACTCTTGGGTTTTCCGAGCCCCAGATGCGACAATTTTGCTTGTTGATGAAGCCACCGAGGTGGAAATGGGTCTCATTACTCAAGATGATTTGCATTTGATTCACTCAAGTGAATTTTAATAATTTCAATGCGTTGTTGAAGCGTGTATCGTTCCATTTTTATTAATGGCGTAGTTTCTACTTGTCAAATGTCAAAAAATGACAGCTTCAAAAGTAACACCTACCGAAATAGCGGGCTATTCAAAATAACACCTCTTATTGGAAAACCCTGTATAAGGACGACACTGCAATTTGCAGTGCTTTGTACATTACATGGCCCCGATTCTTCAACACTGCAAATTCAGGGCTCCGGCCCCTAGGGGTGTGATGATAATGAAGCAAGGAGTGTGTACAGAGACCAAGTTGTGTGGCGGTCTCTTCTACCTGCCTAGTTAGCTAGTTAGATCAGGATTATTATTATGGCTAGGGATTTTCTGATCAGTATTTCAAGAGTACAGAGGTATTGGATATTAGCATAATTAATTCAACTATTTTTTTTACATTAACTTCACACAGGAAAATAATTTGTCTCAGGGCCTATGTCATCTTCTGGGGTCTTTTTGAGGTGTTCAAGTAGACCCATGATGTAGGAAGGAGGAAACACAGGCCGAAAATCGTTCATTCACATTCTAACTGTTGAACTCAAGAACGTTCGTAGAAATGACCCATTCTCATTTGATGTGTTTACCGACTGTGCACTGGTGCCGAAGGACTAATGACGCTAGTTCCTCTGAGCATCTTCCATTGAAATACCGGTAGAATGAGGACAGTGTTCCCACCTTACGCCTATGATCTAAAGATTGCAATACGTTAAGATAGTAGAATCTATCAATGAACGCCCGTTTCTTCACAGGGTCGAGGGTTTTTATATGAAATCTTTGTCTACTTACTAATAATGATTTGCCTTCCAGCAGCATGTCTCTCTCGTCCATGGAGAGTGAGTGTGACGACGTGGACAACTCGGCGTCGAGTGGGCGCGGCGGTGGAGCGGCCACCCGGCGACTGCTGGGATCGGCCGTGGCAGCCGCAGCCGTCGGCAATGGGGGCTCGGCCGCCCGTAGGAGACCTGGGAGACACAGCGCGGCGCAGAGCACGCATTCACTGAACGAGGCGGATCTTCAGGTAAAGACATAATGTGTTTCTATACACATTGTCCGAAAACTCGTAGTATGTGCAACTGGCGAATCAGCAACACCTTTGGTGACGTTTTGTGGTTTGACTTTTTTTGATTTGATTTTGGTTTTTTTTTAGTAAAACGAGTCAGAATTTGTAATTTTTGTGTCAAATTTAAAAAAAAATGGCTTGGGGGCTAATAACAGCTTTTAAAATGCGTCAAAGCGTGGACCCTGCTTCAAAAATATTTTTGGCCCTTTGGTTGCCGAAAAAATTTTAATAAAATAAAAAAAATCTAAATTCTCAGGTTCTATTTGTTGTGTAGATTCACTAGTTCTCCGCCTGTACTATGAGTTTCCAGGCACCTTGTACATAGGTTTTTTTTAGTTTAGATCAAACCGAGCTATCATACTGTGCTCAAATTTTGATATTTTGACATAGACACACGTTTGACCAACGCTACCAATTCATCAAAATTTCCCTTCGAAAATCGGTCAGCGATTCGTGCAACTTATATTTGTATTATACTCATAACGTATTAAATCTTATATTTGAGTTCAGAGATGAGGCTCACTTAGGCTTAACCAGTTTGCTAAAAAGCAAATTGTCCCACATAGAGTGAGACCAATTGAGAAGACCCAACAACAACAAAAATGCACCAAAATGCAGTTTACACGATGGTGGCATCATTGAACCTAATTTCTTCAAATATAATGCAGAATCTGACATTACGGTCAGTGAGAGTGCTAACGGATCATGATTAATGATTTTTTATTCAAAAATATGGATGACACTGATCTGGACGAGGTGGCGTAGGATTAACCTATTCCCTCCAAGCCATTACAATTTAAGGCTATCTGAGGGTGCGGGCCGTACTGCCGAGCTGAACCACAACTTATGGGAAAGGATCGAAGCAACTGCAAATGGCACGAAATGCTGCTTTTGGTTGGTTCGTTTCTTTCCCATAACTCGTGGTGTGCATTTTTTCTCATGTCTGTATGCAGCATTAAAAAGCCTTCTCTTCCGGTGGCCATAATTTATGCTCGTCAAGAACTTCAGAGTCCATTTTAACTACTGCTGTATATAATGCTGCATAATACTTTATATTCACTGTTGGCTGGATACTACTTTAATCATTGCTGTCTGCATAAAACTCCCTTCAGTTCCTTGTACCTTAAAACACGGTGTTTGCCTCCATTCCCTCCAGTCACCTAATATTAGGCCTTTTAATCAACACATATTATTTATATTGCCAATTCCAGAAAGACTTCCAGAAAATAGTAGCCCTCCGAGAAGCAGAATGCTCCAGGCTTGCTCCGAGACTTCCCCTGCAGAAGTCAGTCTCAACACCGAGCATTGTGGCCCTGCCTCACGAAGCCCCACCTGCCGCTCCACTGTGAGTCAATACTTACTTTTATTTTGCTATGTGAAGTATATATTTTTTACTGCCTATGTAGCTATTATTATTATTTATATAGGCTGTTGGAATGTTTTATGTTGTTTGAGGGATTTAGGTTTTATTTTTAGTTTTGCAATCCCTCCCATTGCAATTTTAACTATTTATTTTAATCGAAAGGTGATTGGATTTTTGGTATTGGTAAATTTTATTACAAATTATTATTTATCCATTATTTTATTATTACACATATTTATGCTCCGTTCATGGAGAAGGAATCATATTTAAAAATAAATAAATTAGGCCCAAAGTCATCACAATCACAATCTCAACAGAAAATACATGTGGCTTACGGCACTTACATAAGTTATTTTATGGCAAAATTATCAATGTAAACGATATTGTAAGTCACTTAATGTAATTTATAGCAAGTTGCAGAAGTCATAGGAGGTGTAAGTTTTTGACAGGTCCAATCGCGTCCGTGCTAACTTACAACCTTCTCACGGCTTGTGAAATCAGTTTGATAAGTTAAGACGCTTACCGTAAGATATGGTACCTAAATGCGCTGATAAAAATTAAAAGAGGGAGTTTTCGTGGGATTTTTTTTCCTATTTACAAACTAGTATTTTTATTAATTGAACTAAAATCTGTTTAGAGATAAGTACGTTATTTTCTCCCTAAAACAATATAGAAAATAACACTAGATAAAGCTCAGATAAGCACTGCAAAAACCAATGTAAACGGAAAGAAAATTTTCTGTTTTCGAAAACCGAAGAGATATTATCATTTATTTTGTTCAGGTTGTTAAATCTTTTTGAACACAAGCATCCTTCTTTTTAATTAGCGGTTCCATACTTTATAATCTCAAAGTAACATATTTGAATTCAAAGTCAGTTGGTGTCATTTAGCTGTTATTCGGATAAAATTAAAGAAAAGAATTGGTCCTCCATTTAATTTTGCCGTTATGGAAGAAACGCGTGTGGAGAATTTCTCTCAAGCGAACTTCTATTCCAACATTTTAATTGGGCCCTTTTGTGTTCTAATTGTGTAAATTTAATAGACAGCGGCAAATCATTGTTGACAGGAAGCACCTCACCCTAAATAAAATTACAGATGTATCGGTCGCTGTGAGCACTTATATAAGTTTAACTTCCGAGTAACTTGTGAGTAACTTATCAAAAACTTGCGTATATTGTAATTTTTACTTATAAGTGTAAAGCCAGCCTAAGTGTACCTTTTTATTTATTTTGTATTCCACTCATATAGAAATGTATATTATAATAAAGATTAGTTCGTTGTAACTCAAACAAACAAAATCTTGGTTTGTTTTGTTTAAATCATATTTTCTTTTTTTGTTAATTGTTTTTGCATGGATTTTTATTTATTTGATATCTATAAAATAATTTTTAGTTGAAGAAGAAATAACGATTTTGCTTGAAAATGTATTTTTGTTTTGTCTAGGCTGATTCATTACATTATTATTATGCTAAGTTGTGTAGGTCTTTACCAAAACTGTTAATAGATGGTACCTGTACTTTTATTTTACAGTAGAACGTCGATTAACTGAATGATAATATGTTTTCGGGAATGTTCTGAATCAGTGTAAGTTGCTGTACGTAGTGACATTGGAAGGACGTGGACATTTGTTTAATATTCTCAAAAGAACACATTAGTTTGTGTTTGTATATTGGAAGTACTACCGCTACAATAAGAGTAGAACCCCGTTAATTCTAAATCTATGCAGCCTCGAAAACCAAATTTAACGACCTCTCACATTATCCCTACCTATTTTGAAATTTTAAGGAAAAAAAAAAAAATTCTCTGAAAGTCATCTTCTGCGGCCAACCTTACAAATTCAGGTAGGTGTTTAAAGTAAATTCGTAATAAAACATTCTTATTCCATTGTAAAACCAATTTTCGCAGCCGATTACCATCACATCCGGCCTTTCAAATGCAGATATTCTAAGTAAATTCTTCAAAATATGACATTTCACGTGTAAATCGATAAATTCAGCCCGATTACTGGCACGGCCGGCCTCAGATTCAATTTCCTGAATAATAATACAAATTTGGATGATTTGTAACCACGAAATATTTTTTTGTTTTATTCATTTATTTTATCACGCCTGGCATGTCAGATTCAGATTTATGAAACTTAACTACTACTACTTAAACAAATTTCTGTTTGCGGACCAACATGGTTCTCGAAATTTCAAATATTTAAAAAAAATATTTATTTTTATCAAGTTTAATTTTTAGAACTCCATTTAAATTTCAAGTTTTTCTTTCATATGTTCAATACTATTATTGTTCAATTTATAAGTTTGATGAAAGTTAGCGAACAGCTTTCACGCGTAATAATAATTACAAAGCAAAACTTTTTTTATAAATAATTTGTTTTTTTGTAAATTGAATAATAAGAACTTTGAATATATGTATATAAAAAAAACTTTTTTTGTGGGCAAAATTTCAAAATAACTTCAGGGTTCGAGTTAACGGGATTCTACTGTAATTAGAAATTTAACAGTGACTAAAGAAAGTGTCACTGTAACCAACAAGTTGTTAATCAACATACTCAAAATGATCTTAGATTATAGACTTATAATAGTGGCCGTAGCCAAGTTTGTATCTGTACCCGAGAAGCATACGGATGCAAGTCCAAAAAGCTAAATGTTCAGGAGAGCCAAAATACTTTTTTTTCTGTAAGTTTTGTCTCATAACTTCTGCGGATATTCATGATAATTGATTTTTATTTTTTATCCTATTGAATTGATTAATTTTGTATTGAAAATGAGAAAATAAAATTAAATATTTTATATGCGAAGCCTAAAAAAAATGTTTAAAAAAAAGCATTGTGGACTTGAGTCCTTCTGCTTCAAAATGATATTGAATATTTTGGTACGACACATGGTATGTTATAAAAGGATCAATGTTTAAAACTTCATTCGGAAGTAAAATAATAACTAAATAACAGGTAAATATAAATATATATTTTATTTATATTTATATTTACCTATAAATATAAATAAAGTAGATATTGATATTTTATTTATTGGTAAATATAAATATAAATAAAATAGATCAATGTTGAAAACTTCATTTGGAAGTAAAATAATAACTATATAACAGGTAAATATAAATATCTATTTTCCATATCTTCGTCATCTGACAGAGAAAAAAAAGATTAAAAAAAAATAAGTGTAAAAAAAGTGTAGTGGCTCTGGTACCCACTGTAACATCTTTTGTAGGACACCAAAATTTGGTGTATTTAATGCGATTGGATTTGTATTTACCCGGGGTCAATATCTCCGGGGTGCTCAAAACGGTTCCATGATAAATCAACACATAGACAATTCAACACACCTTTAAAAAGTGATATAAAGTCATTAGAAACGATGAAAAAAATAAATTAAACCTAACCTACTTAACCCAGTTAATAGAAATTGTGTTTCATCACTTTTCATGACTTTATATAACTTTTTAAAAATGCGAAATTATCATTTTGATGATTTATCCGGTCACCGCTCAAAACACCTCTCCTTTTTCTTCTAATATAATAATATTTAAATTCAGTTTCCTGAAAACCATTTTTATACAGTAGCATCCCCGACACATTTACGTCAGCTCGTAGCCATAATACCGATGATATTAGGAAACCCTCACCATTCATATTCTTCTTTCGATATACAAAAGGTGATTGTGAACCATTTTAAAGGGAATTAAAATATTTGAAATTTTCTAAGTTCATTGAGTGTACAATGTACTGATTATTAGTTTTGCAATATCTGATGAATTGTTCCTGTTAATTTTTTTGTCGTGCGGTAAAATATTTGGAATTGGGTAGTTTTTTTTTTTGCCCTTTCAATCGCTGAATGGACAGAGTCTACTTCCAGGTGAGTGTGACCACGTAATAAAAATTTATGATGAATGATCTTGAGGTTTTTAATTTTTTTTAAAACCAGCTATACGTAGGATATGGCTATTGTTATATTTCTATTTTGACCTGCACAGTTGTCAGACCATACGGTTATATCTTCAACATTATCCCCCATATCGCTGTTTATCCACTTTAAGAGGCAAGACGCTACTTCATTTGCCCCCTGTTTTCCATCCCTATATAGTCCATTCAGTAGTATAATGATGAGGTAAGGTAAATGTAAGTAAATAAATAAATAAGTGACATGGTCAGGTCTTCAATAATAATATCACCACCTATGTTTCCAACAGTCTCTTCAGAACAATTCTGTTTCTTGAGCCTCGTCATCCATTCATACATGGAAATACTCTTTTTCATCATTATTTATTGCAGGAATGCAATAAATAATGATGAGAGCACTGGGATTGTTCTGTTTAGTTCCACAGAAAACATAGAAATTAGAGGCAGAAGGACGCAAAATGGACTTGAGTCTACATTCGAATGTTTACTTCCATGGAAAGCGTAGTAATGTTAGAGGCAGAAAGATGCAAGTCCAATGTACATCTTTATGCTTCTACGGTGTGAATGTGCTAATGGTTCTTGCATCCTTATAATATTTTTGAAAATACCATAAATATTCAAGATAGGGCTTGCATCTTTCTGCCACTAATGAACATGATAATTTACTTCATGTCTTCATCAAAAACTCATTTCTTCAAATTTTGGACTTGCATCCGTATGCTTCTCGGGTACAGATATTTTACTCAAGGTCACTTAAGTCGACTTATTACTGCACTCAATGTCAATTATGTTGAATTATTACTTTATGCAATGTCACTTAACCCGAGTTATTATTATACTCAACGTCACTTAAACAGAGCAAATCGTTACATACCTAAGCTGAGTTATTACTGATGATTTGTGAATGAAACTACAGTAGAGCTTTTACGATACTTGATATCACTATAGTCAAATACCCTATAATATTAATAATACCTCCAACATCTGACATTTCCCATACATTCTGATGGCAACATGCTACACTAGCGCCTCCTAGCGGCGTGAGTTGTGCACCTCGGTTTTCTTCATAAATGTTAATTGATTTTATGTGTATGTAATAAATTCTTTATTTTACATTAATAAATTCGTATACATTTATAAATTAATATACCTGCATACGATTTTACTGCCGCTCTGCGTAAAAATATTAAAATGGCTAATAACTCTGTCTTCGTTGGTTTAGAAATGTCATAAAATTTTTATACAATTATAAGAATTTTTTTGTTTTCGATTTCTTATTTGTAGATTTCACTTTTTATGTAATTAAGAACATTTTATTTGCTACAATTTAACAAACTCGTATTATACTTCACCAACTAACCTGTCAACATTTTTTGGTATCCTGAAAACGACTTGGAGTGTTTTTGGTGTAATTATAACATCCGTAAACTGCACTCACAGATCCTACTTTTTGGGATATTCTTATATATATTTTTTTATCAATATTGATTAAAATACAAAGTGCAAAACACTACCACCAAGTATCATTCAATTTGCCGCCATTGAAAAGAATGTCAACGTCAATAGGCTAAACTAGCGCTTCTAGCGGCCAATATCTACTTGTTGATATTGCCAATATTTTACTGGAGTTGGATGTATTATTATTATTATTTTTTTTTTATTGAATATACAAACACATTACAATAATTTACAAATGTAGATATTTTGAGGCTGATTGCGAAAAAATTAGAAATTTTTAACAAAAAATTGCCCAACTCAATTGAGAAATTATTTCTCGTGTTTGAGTTGGGGAGTGTTGTGAGTCATTATGGTTTATAGGTTGTAAAATTTCACTAGTTGATTAACAAATAGCTATAAAACTAGATGATAAATTTGATAACACTATATAATTAAGAAAATAAGAAATTTAATTACAAACTAAAAAATATAACTTAAATAATATAATATGTAGTTATTAAACTTAGAAAAAATAAGATATAAAAATAAAAATGTACTTAAAAGGTACGAAATAATAGTAGGTAGGTACAGTACTGGTAGTAAATTGTTCAAAGACCGAGCTGGCAATCTTGTATGAAATGGGTACTTAATAAAATGCAACAACAATAAACGCATATTAGCACATATTAGGAAGCGGATAATATAACTTTAGAGGATATGTATTTTTTTTTTAAATATTAAATTTTGTTTATATATATATATTTTTTATTAATCATTAATCAATTTTCCTAAATTCATAACGTGAATTTAGGAAAATTTAATCAATAAAAATTACAAATGAGTTCATATAAACAATTATTTGAAAAATGTATCCAATGAAATTAAAACTTGTGATTACCGTTGGGTTAATCTAAAAGTTTGATTTGTGATTTGAAAGTTTTGTAATTTTTTTCAGTTTTAATTTTATCCGGAAGGGCATTAAACAATTTTATACCTTGATAAGTATAATGGTGTTGGAATTTCTAAGTTACCACGTGATCTAGATCGGTTACTTATTTTTGTAGAAATTGTTGAATTGAAATGGTCTTTATGAATTTGTAACAGTGCATTCTTTTTAAAAATTTTGTTTAAGCTAAGAACCCTAAACGAGTCAAACAGCTCCGTGGTTGGAAATATCGATGGTTTTCTTAGGATGACTTTCAAAATTAACCTCTGAACCTTTTCTACAGGTGAAAGGTTAGTTTTGAAAGTCCCTCCCCAACCGATTATACCATATTGTAATATGGATTGGGCAAGAGAAAAATATATAATTTTAATCATATTATATGAAAGGATGTTTCTCAATCTAATGAACAAGTAAATAAGTTTTCTTACTCTGGTTGCCGTATTTTGGACTTGTTCGTTCCATTTTAAAATAATAATATTATAGGGTATTTGCTATAGTTGAATATTATTACTATAATGGAGGTAAATGTATGTAATGGACTTTTACTGAAATCAACTATATTGATGTTTTACTTGCACTCAAGGTCACTCTAGCCGAGGTATTACATTACACAAGGTCACTAAAATCACTTTATCCTTCATTCAGTTTATACGTTCTACTGTATACAGCTTTTTATGCTTGCAATTTTATCATTTTGTTTTGTTGACTGTTTTCTGTTTTGTTTTCTTTTCGCTTCGAATTTTGTTTTGCGACCACCGTCAGCCTGACTACCTCGGGAGCCCTGACGGAGAGTGAGACAGAGGAGGAGCTGGCCATCATTGCCGGAGATGGCCCGGGAGCCACCGGCGGCCATCTGATGCTGCATGAACTACTGACGCAGTAAGTATTGGAATGGGATCCGATTTAAGATCTACAAAGCCGTGACGTCTTACGTTCCTAGCCATAACCCTTGTAATTATTCCTGCTGATGACAATTGTGACATGATAGTGAAAGCATTAACTCTGGACGAAAGGATAGGTTTTTATTGTTATTTTAGATTCTCTACCCTTTAACACAAACAAACAGATAAAGGTTTTTTCGATAATGTCTGTAAATTATCATCGTTCCTGAGTATGAATGACTGCAACAAACAACTAAATAAATATGCTTCATTTAGTTAATATCAACACTTATAACCCTGTACAAATCGCAAGTGCGCTCCACTGTTAATTTGGCAGCCACCTCTGATCTGGAGTCCCAAAATACTTGAAAAAACTCTTGACTTTGTGCAGAAACGAGCAGGGTGTTAGATTCCCTTATTTAACAAATGTATAGCAATCTTTTGATCACAGGCGACAGGTGGGAATGCTGTCATCGTTCTTCCGATACATCGATAGAACATGCCACGAGAAAATAGTAACATTTGTACACGTTTGATCCATGTTAACTCCTTCCTCTCCTATAAGAGACCCTTCACTCAGCATCACTAAAGATGACTTAGGCGCTCAGGTAAATTATTTTCCTTAGGGCCTCCTGTGTGGAGTTAATGTAAATAAAAAAAAAATTTAATTGTTGGCAATCTGCAATCTTGCTTCCGACAATGACAAATCGATAAAACCTTTATCTTTGTATTTGTGCTAGGGGGTTTGGAATTAAAATTTCGCTTTCAAAGATGCTTTCAGTACTGTGCTAAAGAAAAACCAACAAATGGGTCTAAATTGAGATGGATAGAATGTATTTCAACCAAAACACCATTTCCCCGCATAACGACCCACCTATTTTTTATAGTTTCTTCTTCCACACAAACCCTAAGGTTCATTACATTAAACCCCTCTTAATCCATTATTCATGTTTATTCCGTGGGACAGTCAAGAAGTCAGTAAAGAAAAATGCTCTTGTAGCTGTGTATTATAAAAATATTATTTATTTGACTAATATGTAGTGTCAGCATGTTTGTTGTTTTTTTTTTTATGCTTTGCATTTTATCTTTATTTGTACAAATTCTTAACATTCGTATAAGTAAACTTGTACTCTCTGAGTAAATTTACTATAGTTGAAAGTATTATCATTTCAGAACTGTATTTGATCCTCATGCAGAGAAGAGGCGGAAGCGGGGAAGTTTATTCTTTAGGAAGAAAAAGGTATGACACATTCATTTTTATTCTAAAACTAGCGCAGACCTGTAAAAAATCACGGAAAATAAAAATTTTTCAAAAATTGCCACGGCCGAGAATTGAAGCCCAACAACTGCTTGGAAGGCAACCATATTGACCATTACAGCAACAGCTATTTTAAGAATGGCGGCATAAATTCATTATAATATGTATGTACTTCTGTATTTTAGAATGTTACATATACATTACGGAAATGTTATGTATATAACCAAAATAATTTTTTTTAAATTTTTTATTTTACATATTTAGGAAACAAACAGTCATTTATATATTTAGTATAAACAGCAATTATTTACAATAGACCAATAATGTTCCATTAATTCTAGTTGTTGATTCAATATTTGCACCTATACAATATATTTATAAATGACAAAGAAATATAAAGAATAAACATTATATGGAATTACAAAATGTTATAAAAATAATTAAAGACAGTTAGTAGTAATACAGTTTTCGCATGATTATAATAAAAACAATAAAATAAACTAAGATGATAGGATTATTTCACAAAATAAAAAATTAAGTTATCAGTTTAGTAAGTTGCATTTTATATGTTTATCAAGTTACACTTGAAAATGTCTACATCTCTAGAGGCATTGTGAGTTTTACAGATACGTTCTATAGAGTTTTGCGCATATTTGGCTTTACAGTGTGGTGTTCTAAATAAGTCGTTAGATCGGGTGTTGTGTTCAGGGCAACGAAATGCAATCTTTTCTAGCAGATATGATGAATCAACAAGACTGTTTACGATTTTGTATAAGAATAGGGCATCAGAAATTTTTATACGTTTATATAAAGCGGTAGGGTCAAACCGATGATTATCTTTTTTAAAAACAGGTGATACAAATGTTTTTTTCTAAATACTAGGAAATACACCTTCTTTAAATTTTTTTTAAAAAGCAGTGTTACAGGAGTAACTAGTTTTTCAGCACAATTAACAATGAAAATTGGTTGTAATTTATCACAACCTGCACTCTTTTTCGTATCAATGTTAAAATTATATTGTTTAGTAAAATTTTAGCCGATGACATCTCAACAATATTCCTTACAGTGAATTCTTGAAATGCAATTATTGATAGGCTGAATGCAGAAATAAAAAGTCAATGTTAAATGAAACGAGGCCCCGCGGTGGTCCATAGAGAATTTCTTGTATCAAACCTAATGCATGGCAGTGAGCCATGCAATTGAAGGAAGAATGATTCTAGTCTGAATGAAGTAGATATACATACGTATCTCTGAATTATAAATAATGACGAGATCCGATTGCAAGAATAATGAAAGCATAAGGCCTTTCTTCCACAGGGATACATGCAAGTATCCTATTTTGAAGCTGAGTACTCACTTCGCAAACAACTTTTCGGGCACAGTCCCGTACAAATCATTAGACCCGCATCGCCACCAATCAATCATTGTTCAATTTTCTAAATGTCAAAACTAGAATGCTTTCATAACCTCACTCAGGGCTGCCCTGGGTCAAATGTGGCGCCTGGCGCTAATAAAACCTCAAGGGTATTAGGCAAATTATCAGCGCCTTCACTCGTAGGCTCCTTGAGTCGGCGCCCCAAGCGGACTGCTCCAATTGCCAGTTGTCATTTGTAGATGTAACTGTCATTTTTATATCCTGTCTTTCTTTGACTGTTTTGTTCTAAAGCGCACGCATTGGTACAAAATGTCTGGCAGAAGTGAAGCCATGTTTAAAGTCACAAGGACCTGAGTAGAAACAATCTCGCCCCACCTGGCAGTCATAATATTAGGCTAGCATGATGATAAGATGTATTAATTAATGCTAATGAAGTGAAGAGTGTGTGCCAGGACACTTGTGTTTGTAAATACATAGTGTAATGGTTAGTTTAATTAGTTAGTTATTATAATATTATTTGGAATAATTTCAGGACAAGACAAAGAAGGTATCCCACCAGTGGGTATCAGCCTGCTACGGCTCAGCACACGCCTGCGATTGGTGCAGCAAACCACTGACCAATAAACCTGCGCTTTATTGTGAAAGTTAGTCTTCTAATTTTTATTGTATAAATAATTGCAAATGCCATAAAATCATAGTTTTATTTTTCCAGTGTATATATTATATATATTAACCCATTCTTTAACCTCTTGTTCACCAGCAAAACTACTGATGGTAGATTAAATACTAATTTTGCAACAAACAAAAACAAAAAGTTATTATGAAAATATAATCAACTGACGCAGGGTGAAAATTTCGCATCTTCTATCTATCGAAGCAAAACTGAGTAAATATGATTTCGTAGAGTTTCTTGTAATTGATTTTGCCCAAATTTTCCTGGAAAACTTCTTCAGTTACATTTTGACTACATACACATTAAGGCCCAGTTGTTTGCCAGAAATTCACGTCTGACAAAGTCATTAAATGGTCAGCGATATTTGGTTTTTTTGGCATTTGAAAGGTCCCATTAACTATGTGCGTTTCAGCTTTCTATCAAATTGTAATAAGCTGTCAATTGTCCTCTTGTTTGATGTCCTCTTCTGCTGATCACAATTTGTTTAACAGCTGAAACGGACTCAGAATCGGCATTTAACGTGACCTTTATTAATTATAAAGAAAAACAAAATGGCGAGGAACGGCCATTTGATGACAATGTTACATTTTAATTTCTGTCACACAACCTATCCTATCACTTTAGCACATAATAAAAATGTTTTTATATTTTATTTCAGACTGTATGACAACCGTTCATCAAAACGCGTGCAAAGATAATATTTTAGACTGCAACAAACCAAAAACTGTAAAAGTAAGAGATATTATTATTAAACATTCTTTATTATATTCTTAGTAATATACATTCTTGTAATAATGTTTGTTATTCACACATCATATTGTAATTACATCTATTTTATTTTCCCTCATTTCTAATTCAGTAGTACATGGTTTTATCATGCATTTTTTCTTGTTATCGTAATTAATTTATAGGTTATTATACGGTCTTGTGCTTCCTCTTTCTTTAGCTTACGTTTCAGATGGCGTTACAGTCTCCATCATCAGGGCACGTGTGGCAGGATGATGGACATTGTAACGCTGTCCGTAATGTTGGTTAAAGAAGGAGGACAAACGTACAACACGGCATAATTTCTAAAAATTAATCATGGTAATACTTGTGGCCGTGTAAATATCAAATATTATCATTTTATTGTGTCCTTAAAAAAAATTACAACAATTTCACGCAAAACAAAGCATTCACACACACAGCATCTGACTTATATAGTTATACTAGCTGACGTGTACCCGGCGTAGCTCGAATTTTCTCTGCTTTTATTAAATATAATATCCATGTATTATATACAGTCGAACTTGGTTATAACGATCACAGCAATAGGGAGTTCACGGCTATAATGAGTGCTTGCAAAAACAATATTTTAGTTCAGGCTTATCTTCATATTCTTCATTATCGTCGATTCACTGAAATACCGAGCAAATAATTTTATGAACACAATTTCCAAATACATGGATGGGTCGTTAGGTCTGAAAAAATTAAATTAAATCCCTTGATCGTACCGGAACTCGTTTCTGAGTTTTAGCGGGACACCCATTGTACATTTACTTTCACAATACAGTTGAACCCCGTTAATTCGAACCCCGATAATTCGAAAAAACGCGTAATTCGAAATTTTCGCCAAAAAAATATCCACAGAAATTTTTTTTCATACAATATGGTTTTTTAATTCGAAATTCGTTATTCGTAATTCGAAATTTATTTTTTTCTGCACATGAAAATTTGTTTGTGTAATTCTAAAAACATTTTTGCGAAAATAAATCATTATGTTCGTAAATCTGAATCTAAAAGTCAGCCGTGGCGGTAAAACGCCGAAAAGTGTATTTTTACGTGGTTATACATCGCCCTAATTAGTATTATTATTTTGTAAATCGGAATCGATTTACACTGGAATGTCGTATTTTTTCCAATTTATTCCGAGTATCCGAGTTTGAAGGGCCGAGAAAATTCGTTTTACGCGGAAATATGCCGTAGTTTTATGAATTTACTTCAAATATCTGAATTTAAAGGATCGGCCGCTACGTTAATCGGCTGCGAAAATTTGATTTACGTGGAAATGTGTGGTATTTTTATGAATTTGCTTGAAGGAACTGAACTTGAAGGGCCACAATTGCGACGGAAATTGGCTGCAAAAATTTGATTTAAACGGGAATAATTGGTATTAATACGAGTTTTCTCCAAAGATACCACCCGGATTTGAAGGGGCGACCGAGGAACTCGATTTTCGCTGTTTTTTTTTTTTCATAGAATTTCGAATTACGTGGGAATTCGTTAATACGCAATTTGATATTTGATGTCCGCTGGATTTCGAATTAACGAGGTTCTACTGTATATATTGATGAAATAAATTTTTGGGGGAACTGATTTCAAATTTATAGGATATATTTGACGTAATTGGATGCTGACGATTGTTACATTCTTATCAAAAGGCCTCCATGGCCGAGGGGTAAGACTCTCGAATAACAATTTGATTTGTGTTATTTCACAATTTGTTTATTAAAAATATTAAATAATATATGTGGAGCACATTTCGTAGTGGAATATACCTGGTGAAGGACCACCAATCAGAATCGAAACATAGCTTGAAATGGCTATAGCTTTTTTTGGTGATCAGATCTGTGTAGCCGGGTTCTTCCCCTCCACATTCCTTCAGCCCCACAACACACCTCAAGTGGGGAAGCCATAGTCTCACTAGCACCAGACGGTTGGGAGCAGTTGGGACTCTCGTGCAGTATTCACATGCACCTTTAGGTGATTTTTTTTCCTGTGATACTAGTTTTGTTTTTTCTTTTATAGAATGCGATCACAAAGTCAACGAGTTCCATATCAAGCAAAGGCGTACCAAAACGTGGTTCACTTCCCGGCCACGCTCAAAATGCAACTGGAACAAGGTAGTCCTTTTTTTCTATTTATCCATCATTCGCAGTGATTTTTATTACCTATTTTCAGCTGGTACTTACTAGTACATTATGGTTTATATTTTTATGAATTTGTATTATGCTTGGAGAGAACGCCGTCATTTGAAGAAACTCATTTTAAAAGATGAACTACTAATCTTTTCACTTTGATTATTTAAAAGATAAATGAAGAAAATCTAATTTAAAAAATTTACATATTTTTTAAAGATTTAGGATGGGTTTTTTCAGAGAATTTGAATGATTCTTAAAATTTCACAGTTAATTTTGAAGTTCTGTAAAAGTCCTATTGAAGTTTTGTCATTATATCAACATGGGCCAGTTGCTTCACAGAACTGAAATAATAACAGAACTTTCACAAACCTTGAAAATTAACTGTGAAATTTGATGAATTGTTCAGATTCTCTGAAACAACCCGTCTTTAATTGGTTAGGTTTTGAATTAAGCAAGGTTTATCCAATATCTCTGCAATTTCAACATCACCTTAATAATTCAAAACTTAACATGAATGATTTAAAATATGTCATTATAATATGTATTTATGTACTTTTGTTATTATTTAATGACTGTGTTTGTTAAAAATATGTTTGTTTATTTTAATTTCTTTCATATGATTTCAAAGTGTGATTTTTTGCAATAAGATAATTTAGTCCCCCGAACTAAGAATTCTTCGTAATAATGTATTTCTTCTAATACTACCTAAAACGTATTATATTATATTTCTTCAAGATTAATCCAACTGTTAGATTCTATAGAATCCCATTGAAAGTGTGCAATTTTTTTTTAATCTAAATACTTTTTTTTATGTGCACCAATTTCAAGTTTTTTTTCAACCGTATTCTTAGTATGAAAATAAAATATACCTATATTACAAATTTGTTTTGTATCTACTTATTATTTGGAAATGCTGTCTGGCCCAGAGAAAGTTGAATGATTTTATAAACTAATCCTCTCTACGCATCTTTCCTCTTTTTGATTTGTACGTTTTCCTTTTGATAAATAATGCTCGAAAACTAAAGCATGACCCCTCTTTATGTTTTGATAATGCATTATAGATATTATAATGATGCTAATGATTCTTCATAGATGGCATTTTAATACATGGTTTATGTAATATAGATGGCATTTTAATACATGGCTAATGTAATACAGATGGCATTTTAATACATGGCTAATGTAATACAGATGGCATTTTAATACATGGTTTATGTAATATAGATGGCATTTTAATACATGGTTTATGTAATATAGATGGCATTTTAATACATGGCTAATGTAATACAGATGGCATTTTAATACATGGCTAATGTAATACAAATGGCATTTTAATACATGGCTAATGTAATACAGATGGCATTTTAATACATGGCTAATGTAATACAAATGGCATTTTAATACATGGCTAATGTAATACAGATGGCATTTTAATGTACGTATGGCTAATGTAATACAGATGGCATTTTAATACATGGCTAATGTAATTCAGATGTCATTTTAATACATGACTAATGATTACATTAGTAATCTGTATAATGGCTAATTTAATTCAGATGGCATTTTAATACATGGCTAATGTAATACAGATGGCATTTTAATACATGGCTAGTGTAATATAGATGGCATTTTAATACATGGCTAAAGTAATATTGTAAATTATCTAGTATTTTTAATTCACCATAAATAACATTATTTGAAGACTGAAATGTGTTTTATTTCTACGCTAACACTTTCAATGTGTTGATTTAAAATCACAAATTTCAAGTCATCAACGCTCGTCTATGAAGATTTGTTATTTCTATTAGGTAGGTAGGTACTCCCGAAATGCCAATTTTCGCCTGCTTGTTGTATCATAATATTTATTTTATTTTGTTTTTATTTGTAACCAATTCAAGATTATTTTTAATGATAATCACAAATTATTGCAACTCAAATACCTACCTAACCACCATAATAATGAATATTTTGTTATTGATTTAAGTATTTCCTTACATGCATTATCGATACCTACTCCTTTATTTATATTTAAATTTTAAGTTTATTATAATTTAAAAAAAAGTTTTATATAAAGTACATAATATTATGTCAAAATGTTAATTTAATGCATTTTTTTAAAACATTTTTACTTTTACAGAGATACAGAGACAGAGATATCATTTATGATTTATGTGAAATAAATGACATTATAATATTATTCAGATACCACCAAACATGTTTTTAAATAATATTTTTTTATGTATGCTTGCATAGGATTTTTATTTAAAGGCTGTATCCATAAAAAAAATGGATTTGCACTAAGAACTGTATTTACGCTGAAAATATGCAAAATACCAACCGTGAATAGAGTTCTTAATCTTATATCTTTTTAAATTACAAAATTATTTTCATAATATATTTTACATCGTACTCAAAAATTAAGCCATTACATACTAAGAAAAAACAATACGAATATGTAATAATCTGAATGCTATCAACAAAAATGGGATAAGTTTAAAAAAAAAAATTACCATTCTAAAACCACTAACAACATTAAAACTAATTATAATAACAAGTAACTAAGTGTTAAGTCTTGGAAAAAATGCCCCTTTTATCAAACTGAAACACCTAAATCGGTGTCATTTCTCATCGGTTCTATAATTTATATTTTGCAATACAAGCAAAAAGTATTTGAATGTAAAATATAAAATTATTTTACTGTTAATGAATAAGTTGGATTGAAGATATTACTGGCGCTATTAAAAAACACTTTTGATTGAAAACCTTGCTCTAATTGTTTATTTGTGACCAGTCCTGTTTACTATGCTACGAGCATTTTCAGATAACATGTACTTTATAAACCTATGCTTATGCCCTCTCCACCCATATGTTATTAAATCTTTAGCACAGGCTTAAAATGACCAATCTGAACGTTCTTGTAGAAGAGTGAAAGCGGTCTTGTCTCAAATAAAGAAGTTCAAAAAAGTTATACATAATTTTGTAATTCTAATACAATACTCTCTCAATAATCCACCACCCAAAAAAACCGGGCAAGTGTTCAATTAGTGAAAGCGACGGATTATAGTGCATACATAAAAAATATGCAAAAAATTAAAACAGGTATTTCGTAAAACAAAACAAACACTCTTTTGTAAAATTTATTTTTTTCAAGACAAGGTGTCATGTTTATGTTTGCGAGAAGACTCCACTTTGTAAAACTGTTGAAACAGATAAGTGGCAGAACGAAACAAACAGAAACCACGTGTGATAGTTGTTGGAATACAAACCGAAATGTCTTAAAACTACAATAATTAACCCGTGACTGGTAAGATGGTCAACGAGAGCAAGCAAGACGTTGGTGTAGTAACCGAGTGTTTAAGAGCAAGATAACCCAACCGTCTCTTCAACGTACAAAGCTAGGCACTCAGCGGACTACTAATTTTGACATCTCGTCGCTCTAGTTCGTTTTCGTCCAACAGACCATTTTAAGCGAAATTGAGTTAAGTATGTAGTTGTTCTCAGAAAGCATTTATTTATACGATACAAGTGAAAATAAAATTTAAAAAATATTTTTAATGTGTTTTCAAGACGCAGTTTGTCTTAAGTCCATCAAAATTAAACAACATTCCGAGCGTGTTTATCCAACACTTTGTCCTACATCCAAATTAAAAACGTGTTTTCTGTGTAATAGTAAAAATTTGGAACGAATTTTACTTAAAAATAATAATTTGTATCACTTTAAATCATTTTAGTTAGCTTAAAATGAGATAATTTCATTTTGTACGCGTTTTTCGTAAAAAAAACTTTGAAACGCTATTTCTCCCGATTTATGTTTTGGTCTGTTGGACAAAACGAACTAGAGCGACGATCTGGCGAATTATAGAGCTTGATTTTGTGCTTTCAACTACGTAGTAAAGATAACAGCATTTGTTGGATAATCGAGCGGAGGATTACTGAGAAAGTACTTTATTATATTACAAATAATTTGTTTAAAAATTATAAATTTTAATTTTGTATAATGAGTCTAGCATTGGTTAGTTCAATGGAAGATATTAGCCCATTTCTGTTGATACCCTCCGGGCAATGCGTTGGTTGGTTGGTATAATGACATGTGACTGTGCTTCCGCCTGCCCTCGCTCCCCTCCCCGCCCATGCCCCCGGCCACCATTGTTGTGACTAACCTAACCTAACCGTGTTTGTGTGTCGTGTCTGCCACTGTATCCAGCAAGCGACTGACGGGCTGTTATTCTCCGTGGCGGAGGGTGGCCACGAAACTGGGAGTGCAGTAAGTCGCACACTATGTGTAACAAACAAACACACACACACACAGTATCATACTGGGAGAGTTTCACAACATTACAGTATCACACTCAAGACAGTTTCACAACTTTATAGTATTACACTAATACAGTTTTATAACACTACCGAATGAAACTGAAACCGTTTTACTTTTCAGTATCACACTCAAGACAGTTTCACAACTTTATAGTATTACACTAATACAGTTTTATAACACTACCGAATGAAACTGAAACCGTTTTACTTTTCAGTATCACACTCAAGACAGTTTCACAACTTTATAGTATTACACTAATACAGTTTTATAACACTACCGAATGAAACTGAAACCGTTTTACTTTTCAGTATCACACTCAAGACAGTTTCACAACTTTATAGTATTACACTAATACAGTTTTATAACACTACCGAATGAAACTGAAACCGTTTTACTTTTCAGTATCACACTCAAAACAGTTTTACTAAGCCGATTTTACAAAATTTAATTGTCACACTAACACAGCTTTGCAACATTAAAATATTACACTAAAACCGCTTTGCAACATCGTGCTATTACACTGCGATAGTATTGCAACATTTCAGCATGATGATTTAAACGCAACTTAACAAAACACGATGTAAAAAAAACGGCAGTCATGCTACTTGAAATTTTTTTAATTAATTATTAATTTAAAATGTAATATCTTGAATCTGAGGGATAAAAAATAATTATTTTATAGCTAGATTTTCGTAATATGCTGTCGATTTGAATATAGATTATATTTAAAAATGTAATTCGTAATAATAAAATTTTTGCAAAATTACTATGAAGATCGACCGTAAAATCAAAACAGAGGTGCAGTATAGAGCCTCAAATGTTTCAAACAATTACAAAAGTTGACATCTCACTAATATACATTTCAGAACAAAATTACACCGCTGTTAATTACACACCTCAGAGCTCTTTACAAACAAAACACATGTTTCTCTTTCAGGTTTTGTCTCTATTTCGAAATTTCCTCTCGAACAACTATTGTTTCTTTCTCTCTATCTTTCCATACCTCATCCGCTTTTTTCACTGGCAGTTTGTAAAATATCTCCAATTATTCATCTTTCTACTATGACGAGAGAAATTGAGACATTTCACAAATAACCTTGCTTAATTTATTGCCAAATTAAATCTACATACAAAAAGCTACACGGCTGATCAAATTTATGTTTTGCCCCACGTTGGTTCTGCTTATCAAAATTATTGTTTATGTATTTACGATAAGGTAATAATTACGCAAGGTTTAAGTAGCATCCATACTCCTCTCTCTTCTGCCTGTTCTTTGAATGAATACTTCACTTGTTTGTCGCGAATGGCAAGCTTTTCGCTTAGCATTTGTTTAGCTTTTTATACATGTCTTTATGTTTAAATTTATGATTTATTACAGGTTCATGATAATTCTCAACGTTTAACTATAATTATTTGTCATGAATTACTGTATTTTTGTTTAAAAATATGGTCTACCTATTAAATCAACAGTTGCAAATAAACTTTTACGCAGGATCTTATGATAAAAGCCATCTAAATTAATTATCTTCTTGGAAGTTTTTTTTGTTTTTTTACCAAAATTATACATTATAAGAAATGCAGGTAGTTTATAATAATTTTATTTTATTAGTAAGTTATTATTATTTTATAAGTTGTAGTATTTTAAGTTCCACAATTTTGTTGTTATATTGTTTACAAAATAAAATCATTGCAGCTTTGTTGCAAATTGCATTATTTGATAATATGGAATACACGAGACCTTGCACCGAAAAGCTACCAGTCGATTCTTCATTTAATGATGATGTGAAGCTTTAGTTAAAACTTGTTTCCAAGTTATTACAATCCATGTCATAATTTTGGTCATGAAATGGTATTGGTGATTGGGCAATTTCATTTGATATCTTTTTGTCGAAAGGCTCTTCTAGTGTCTTCCATATCGATGCAAATTACAGACAGATCAATTCACCATCTGACTGAATTATATATATTATTTAGGATCGATATTATAATGTACAGATAAATAGTTGTCCATCCCGGAGTCCCCTATCTATAAGATGAACTAATATAATATGTATGTATTATTACAATTATCCGGATATTATCAGGTTTTTTTTATATAGAGTAGTCTCAGATTACTGTATTTTAATTGTAGTTTATCATGAAAAAAATCGTGTACAAACAAAAGCATTTGCATACCGCAACTGTAATGCTACGTATACATCCACAACAACTGCTGAACTGAACCTCAACTTATGGGAAAGAAACGAATCAACCGCAAATGGCGCGAAACGCCGCTTGCAGTTGATTCGTTCCTTTCCCGTAATTCGTGGTACGGTTCGCGTTTCAGTTCGCAAATGTATATGAACCCTAAGATTACCTAATTTCTAGGTTTTAGAATAATACCACAAATTTGTAAAAATAATTTCAATATATTGAGTACATATGCATACATTCTATAAAATAACGGTATCGATGATGTGGTTGAAAAAAATTGTCTTTCGATTCAGAATTACTAAGCGAATCAGCCACCATTATGGTGATTATTGTGTCAGATACCGCGATCGACTGCTTACTAAGCGAATCAGCCACCATTATGGTGATTATTGTGTCAGATACCGCGATCGACTGCTTACTAAGCGAATCAGCCACCATTATGGTGATTATTGTGTCAGATACCGCGATCGACTGCTTACTAAGCGAATCAGCCACCATTATGGTGATTATTGTGTCAGATACCGCGATCGACTGCTTAGTAAGCGAATCAGCCACCATTATGGTGATTTTTGTGTCAGATACCGCAATCAACTGCTTACTAAGCGAATCAGCCACCATTATGGTGATTATTGTGTCAGATACCGCGATCGACTGCTTACTAAGCGAATCAGCCACCATTATAGTGATTATTGTGTCAGATACCGCGATCGACTGCTTACTAAGCGAATCAGCCACCATTATGGTGATTATTGTGTCAGATACCGCGATCGAATGCTTATCTGACAATTACACCTTTAATTCTTCACATCGAGCACATAACAATATCAACTTAATTATAATACTGTATGTTTCACTACATGTAAATATAGGGGTTTTCCATATCGCCAATCTTATCTGGACATTATAATACTGCCTCTTACCGCCTTACTAATAAACGTGTTTTGAATTTTACACAGCTGATAAATAAGCATTAAGCATACATTAATGTTTGTTTATCAGTTGTGTACAATGTAAAACACATTTATTAGTAAGGTCTTTAATGTTGGAAAGCTAAAACTGTTTGCTCATTATATTTTCAGAGTGTTCTATATAACTAATACTTGTTTATATCTCATCCCTCTTGTCTTTTGTATCATGTTTGAATAATGTGTATTTTCAGGGATTTAGTGCCCGAGGTTGATTTGAATGCAGCGTTTTTAATTTGGATTGCAAACTATTACTATTGGTTTCAGCACATCTGTATTTTGTTTCTGTTTTAATTAATGTTGGTTCAACTCCATCAACAGTTTGATGACTCATTTAAGAGGGGTTCTTGGAAAACAAATCAAAAAGAAGAATAAAAACGTGCGCGCAAAATTAATAATCTTACAGAACTCATAATGCTGAAGGCAAATCATCAGACTCCCATTAAAGTTTGCATAAAAACACTTTGAAGGTTGTAGTTATCAAATATCTGTATCCATGTACACCTGTTGACCATTTGGGTCCATAGAATGGATTAATGTGAAGGTTTGTAAGTAATCAATAATTAGATTTACATGGCTACAACTAATCGTTTTTGCAGTGTTAAATGAATTAATGTCAATAGAAAATAAATTTAATTTTCATTTTTAATTTATTTACGTAATTTAAAATTAAGTATTGAAATGGAAGGTAAATCACCTCAAATTCCTTTTAAAATTTCGAGTTAAATTAAAGTTATTTATTGTTTTTGTGTTTAATTCGTAGAACTCCATTTAATTTTTTTATAAATTTAATTTAGATTAAATTTGATAATATTATTATTAAGTTCTGCAAGTGTTTTAGTTTTTTATTATTGTGACAGCTGTTTCGGCTTACAAGGCCATTTTCAATTTTCAAATTTAACACTAATTAATAAAGTACGGAAAATAATTTACTCACCACTTCTCAGTATTTTCACAAAACCCAAGCAGTATAATGCACCCAAATAATTCATAGCAATAAAGTCATAAGTAAATAATTAAGAACCCATTACCATTTACTGAGGGGAAAACATAGATTGGTTTAACCAACAATAGATCATGTCATCGGTGTAACCAGTAATAAATCAATGTATGCACCTTCAAAATTTACATTTGAAATAGTATAAAAACGTCGTCTCAATGTGGACTAACCACAGTTTGAAAATGGCCTTGTAAGCCGAAACAGCTGTCACAATAATAAAAAACTAAAACACTTGCAGAACTTAATAATAATATTATCAAATTTAATCTAAATTAAATTTATAAATAAATTAAAGTTACTTGTTTGGCTTTTTGCATCAGAGAAAAATTTTGTAACCATTAAAAACCTCATATTATCAAACTTTTTTTTACCTATTTTCTTTTTGGTTTAGTTTTCAAGAGTCCTTTGTTGAATACTACATAGTAATAAATATTGGATTTGCTGTTCTAGATTCTACAGTTTGTTCATTCACAGTTTCTACTTCGCTCTGTTCTCTAGTTAAAAATATTGGAGGATAATAATATCACAATAAAATACTAAAAACCATAAATATGAATTACTCACCCAGTTTCACCATCTGATGGAACAACTCACTCACATCACAAATAACATGTTAATAATTCTGGATTTTGAAGGAGGAAGCGCAACCCGGCATAATAACCCAAAAATATATTTTTTATTAAAACACAAATAACTTAGTTTACATCACTTTATTTCGAAACATGTTGAGATTTTGTATCGAAATAAAGTGATGTAAACTAAGTTATTTGTGTTTTAATAAAAAATAAATAATGCCATCACAAAGTGAAAAGCAGTTAGAAGAAGTTTTCTCCGAAAAATCAAAAATATATCATGATAATATTTTTGGCCTTGAATTTACTTAAATCATATCCGATATTAGAACACTTCCATGTTTGCTAAAATTTTCCTCTCAAATAGTGTAGTTTTACTGATTTGTTTTTTTTTCACAACATTCCATTATTTTCAAAAACTAAACTCGAACAACAGTTCATACTAGATGTTAATGTTGCCGCACTGAGAAACAAAATAAATTATGTTAGGTACCTACTGCACAAAGTTATATATAAAGTTAAATTTGGATGATAAAAAAATGGTAAATGGTTACTAAAATAATGATCAGATTATATTTTTGACATTGGCATTTCACATTGTTGTTGGCAAAAACAGGAAATTCAACTGCCATTGATTGATAAATAACAAAAATTGTTTTCCAGGAAGTTATAAATGTTATTATTTGTACATTCACAATATTGACTTTATTTACACTCATAATTCAATATAGATATTTTTTTATTAATTAATGCTGCGTTCCCACCTGATCTATTTTACTAGAATCTATGGTCAGTTTATAGAACTAAAGTTGAAGTCGATTCAAATTTGGTTTTCTATTCCATAGAAAAGCCGGTTCTCACTATTCATAGATTCTATGAAATATATCATAAAATAGATATGGTGAGATCCCATGATTAATTGCAAAAGCAGGTACCTACATAATATTTTCCATTCGGTGTTGTGGAATTAATTTTTTCTTCACAGCAACACTGACAAGTGGTTTTTCTCAATTTGAATTTTAGTTGACATTACAACCTTTCTTAGGCCTCGATTCCACCAAGCTGCTAACTGCGCGTGATTTCTATTTACATGTAGTTAGAATTTAACGATTTGTGAGTCGCCGTGGCTGAAATATAACACCCAACTCAAACTGCTGTGCGCGACTAGTTCTTTATTATATAAACGTACACTGCCAACTCAAGCGGATAGCCGTACGCAACTACATCCTTCCCCTTGCTCCCGCAGTGTATAAGCTAAATGGTTATCGAGGCTAAAATGTATCGAATTTTGTAATTTGTGCAGCAGCTTATCAAAAGATTGTATAGATATTCGTGTGTCATTGAAAAACTTGGTATTGTAACTTAACTTATGAAAGATATGTTAAATGCGCCTTTAGTAGAATTATTCATTGAGGTTATAATCTACGATTCGTAGATAGCATTTATTTAATTATTTTTATTAAAATACACTTTTGCAAGTTATGCTTTAAAATATTAAGACAAATTATTTGTATGCACCTGTACATACGCAATATGAATATGAATAAATAGTTTGACCCTATAAAACATACAATTCTTTTAAGAAAGACATGCAAATACATTATTAGATTGAATCACCGGTACAATATTGTATTTGCATGCCTTTCTTGAAAGAATTGAGTTTTTATTCAGACAAAACTATTTATTCATCAAATTACGTATGTACAGGCGCAAACAAACAATTTGTCTTAATATTTTTTAAGTCCAAATTGCAAAAAACGTATTTTAATAAGATAATTAAATTAACGCCATCTATGAAAGCATATGTTGTATTTAACCTTAACGCAGAGTGTATCTAGTAGTCATATTTTCGTTTGCATTTTAAATGCCTTAAAAGGTATACATGCTACTTCTTCGACATCCTTTGTGAGACTGAAATGAAAACGACCATAACGAAGTTGCGAAATTCAGTCGCATTATTTCTAGGCACGTCTAGAGCAGCTTAGTGGAATCTCGCCCTTATTTTAAAATCAAATATATCATTATTATCCTCCAATACACTTTTCAATCATTATTAGTCTTAATCACATAAGTATTTTGCAAAAAAAAATCGTTCTTCAGTTATGAAGCATGTTGTTCTTTTGTGGAAATTCATTCTTGACAAAACACTGAACAAATATTATTATTACAGAATTTAATACAAAATCGGATGTACTTTTAAATGTGTTTAAACTTAACCCTTAGAAGACGGCTAATATTTTATAAATATCTCAAATAAATAATGTTAACGTTTTACTTAGAAATTTTCATGGGAAATGCGTTCAAAACTTCTAAAACATAGCTCTTTACACTGCACATTGCAGTGCACCTGAAGGTAGTCATGATTTCTCTGAACTGCTATTGTAGTTGGTCGTATCCTAAGGGTTAAACTACCTCTTCTATTTAGTCAAATTTAATTCTGAACATCTCTTTTAGCTTCCTTGGGTGATCAAAATTGTAAAATAAACACTAGAAAAAGTTAAATGCAAAGAATAATGTGTGATCTTCTGGATCATTAAAGTTTATTGGTTACAAATTACGTATACAGGGTGTCCCAAAAAATGTATACACATTTTGCGCGATTTTAAAAACAGTGTATATTTGGATGTATTACAGATTAAAAATACAAAAAAGAAGACAGATGTAGAATGTTTTTACTCAGTGCAAATGTTCAAATTGATGCCCGTTTTTATCCAATCATTGCTGATAACGCAAAGCAATGGAATCACAAACGTGGCAAATCATTTCATTGGGAATTTATAGGGGATCATTTCTATGGGAATATTACATCTACTGTTGTCAGTTTTGACAGATAAACCATATCTTTGATGAGTCCACCAAAAAAATCCAGTGGCAAGAGGTCTGGAGAGCGTGGAGGCCATTCGATGGCACATCTTCGCCTAATCCATCTGTTTGGCAGCTTTTCATGGAGATAAGCTCTCACATCACGGTCACAAAGTCGAGTCTAATATCAGTTGTTATTTTAAATGGATGTACGTGGAAAAAAAAAATTCAGAAAAATGAGTTATTAAAGTGTATATACATTTTTTTGGACACTCTGTAGTTATTTTTGACCAAGTTAAGAATGATGTCATTAATTTATAAGAATAATGAATAAGAAATTTTTTTAAAACAATTTTTGTGACCAATAAAATTGTGTTTAAATATTTTTTGACTGGTAAAACAAGATTTTTATTATAAATACAATTTCTTTTTAGATAACAGTTTATTATAGAAATTACATGTCACATGACTACTGCAAAATCCATCTTCTGTTGTAAATTTAATTTTGCATCAAGTTTTATTGGTCAAATTAATAATTTCTTGATTGATGTTAATTTTGAATTTATATATCACAATATACTTACTTTCTTTTTATTGTTTTTCAGTGGCGGCCAATTTATAAATGATGAAAAAGACGAACACCATAAGCCAGAGGGAACAAAGTGAGAAGAACAAAAATTGAAATAATAAATTCACTCAATTGTATTTACACTTCAGCATAGTGGCAGTTATCAAGCCAATTTTTTTTTAACCATTATTGATTATGCCGTATCAATTACCACCTTAGCCTGAGAGCATTGATATCTGCTCACGTAGACTGGAGTCTCACACCGTCCAAACTGTGGTGTGTCATATAAAAGACGATGACATGGAAATATTGTAAAAAAAACTCCTATGAACAAACCCTTTGAAAAACCTTTAAAAGAACTATAACATGGTTTTTCACTCGACGGTAGAATTTAAAACAAAACCATTTTTGTGCTTAAAAATTTCGTGCATGTTTTTCCAACAGATTGCGGGGTTTTTCAAAAAATCATGTAATAAAATAGATGTCACGGGTGACCTCCACATAATATAGGTATTTAAAACACACGCGTATTCGAATGCAACGTTGTTTCAAAATTTTGAAGCAATCGTTGAAGAACTTTCGGAGATTTAAGAGTTTGAACAAACGAACATTTACATTTTTATTTATATAGATACACCAATGAAAAACTCTGAAAGTCTATGGAATAACTTTCAGAGTTTTGAAAGTTATTCCATAGACTTTCAGAGTTTTTCATTGGTGGATATAGTTAGGCAACAATATGACGTCACAATATTCACGGTTCCAATTTTCGATCGGAGTTATACCCCCCTGCTTTCAACTATCTAAACTACTAGTTCTGTGAACAATAGACCTCGGATCCAAAAAAGTGAAATTTCCTCTGAAATCACTTGTAAGTAGGTACTGAAATACTTACCTACTTAATATGAACCATGTATTTTATGTAATATTTTTAAAATTTAAAATACGGAATTATAAAATTTTTTCAAAGAAATGTCACACTCAATAATCTCCTTTTTCAAACTTTCTTCAGGCAGGTATGTACCATAATACTTAAAAAAATGCAAATAAGAAAGTCCAAGTAAACAACGATTTCACATTTGAAAAAAGAATCTTTACTGACGCATTAAAACGGCCTTCATCTTGAACCGGAAACGGAATATACAGACGAAATGCAAAACGGTAGAGTTAAAATAGCACTTCGCTATGCTTAGTCAATGATTCTTAAAGACATACTTCCGATAAGTCCGTTGTATCCATACAATTTTTTTTTTATAAATGACACAAAGTGATGTTAAAATAGAGCTCTCGACAGAGGTCTCGACGGCACAACCACAGCTTGATTATTGATATTATTAGAATTTTAATAATAACAAAAAAAGTAGTCACGCAAAGCTACCACAAGGCAGCTTGTCTGCAGGTTCTACCATTTTTCTTTAATTTAATAAACATAACACAATATAATCATTTTATTGGTAAATTTAGCTAAATTTAATTTCATGATAATATTTATCCGTAATGCACCGGTCTCTTCTGATTGTAGCTGCTTTTTTTATCGTGTTTTCAATATTTCTCCCCCGGATTGTCATTTGTGTAAATTTTCTACATACGTATCTCAAATTCAAGCACACTTGAGCGTGTCCATTTTTACGAAATTTTTTAATTCCTCCTTAAGTGGCGTTTTAGGTTTCCTGGACTCGCATAATTCTCATTCTATTCAGGGCTGGGCCCCGTACATCTCAGTACCTTCCTAGATTGCCTCACATAAGTACAAAGTCTATTTACGAGAGTCATGAGATTTGGTTTTTTTACACCTTAAGAAACATCTGTTTTATTCCATTCTAGCGTTTCCGACGATGCCTATTCAGCTGTCTCAGAATGGTCCGAGGCCAACCTGTCAGCCTCTGAGCTGGGAGCCGACCCGGGGCTGGGCCTAAACGCCGAGGAGCCCGACTCGTGGAGTCCCGGAGTGCCGCGGGAGCTGGCGCGGGCCTTGCGCGAGAAGGAAGTCAAGCGCCAGGAGCACATCTATGAGTTCATCATGACGGAGAAACACCACTGTCTGACTTTGAGGGTTATGCAGAAGGTGAGAGATTGATCCATATTAGAGCGTGTTGGTTGATCAAGGGCTCTAGCATGAATGCCCTAAAACTGTCAACATTGACACAATAGGTTAGTAACTGAGTTGACAAAGCGACTAGTTCCCACCCGGGTATAGTGGGTCCAATTCCTCTGCTCGCTAAGACCTCCTTTATTGCACAAGCAATATTTTCCGCTTACAACAATGCTTTTAAATCTTGTATTTTCTATACTTAGTGTAAGAAATGTGTTTCTATAGGTATAAAAAAGACAGACGTGTATGAATTGGACAGCATGATAGTGGGTATGTTTTAAACATGCTTGAATGCTTTGTCTCTCGTCTTTTACATTATTTATTACCTTCTGAAATAGTAACTTGTATCCCAGTGCAAATGATAACTGATAACAAGAAAAAATTATTTGGTTGTGAGCAATCATACATATATAGGGCTTACCTTTCAGAAAACAACCGCGCAATTGTGAGCACATATACGTTTTCATATGTTTTATCTTGAACACACAATCGTATCAAGCCGTGTTGAGAGGGCTATACAATCTCCTAACCTCACTTTCCCTCCCCAGATGTTTGCCGACGGCCTCCAGCGCCATTTCCGCCTTGGCGGCGGGGTGGAGCGCATGTTCCCTCGCTTGGGTGACCTGTGGCGCCTGCACTCCTCGTTCCTGGCGCGGCTGCGAGCGAGGCAGCGCGAGGGGCCCGTGGTGCCGACAATCGCTGACATCCTGCTGCACCAGTTCTCCGGGCAGACGGCTCAGCGACTGAAGAACGCCTATGGTAAGTAGGACTTATGAATCAATCTTTTCTTTACTCTGCTCTTCTGGTCCAATTACTTCATCCACAATACTTCAATCCAATCGTTGCCCTCACTCTAGTTGCTCTGATGAAGTCAAGGTCTTGCGTTGTCCGGAGAGCTGTGGACATGTTATAGAGGTCTGTGATACTTGATCAATCTACTGCAACGGCAATCTTCCTCTGCTTTTCCTGCCTTTCGTTTGCTAGTTACCATGCTATCAATTTGACGAGCATCTTGTCAAAGTATCTAAGGATACATTGTAGGCCGTGGCGTGCAGTTCATAAAGGCTGAAAAGCTGTTCCCACCCTCAGAAAAATAAACCATAAAAAGACTATTATATTAAAAATCAAATTGTATGCAAATCGGTACATAAGGAACTTTTGTGTTCATTTGTTCAGTTGGCCATAACTATATGAGTGGGGAGAACACATTATTTCATAGAGTAATGCACGCCACCAGTTGTAGTGTAGACAGTTTACAGCCTATTTTCGCAGTCTACCGCCCATGGCAATCCATGGAATTCTGAGCATAAATAGCAGCATAATGATGACAAAATTATCTTCACATGTATTATTATATATTTATTTTAATAAAACTGATAACAGTTTACATAGTTCCCCCAAGGACTCGGGCCATGGGCCCATTGTGGTATCTCCCATTTTACCTCATTCCTCTTACAATACCCGCTCCCCTTTATAAAGTTCACAAGGGCTGTCATTGAATATTCGGCTACGTCTCCTGGTTCCACATTGTGTCTTCCCAGGTAGCCGAGCCTTGTTCCCATCGGGGTGGGACATTGGCACCATGCGTGAATTGAAGTCTTAATCCTCTTCACATTTCCTACATCTACATATTGCTGTTTTTCACTCCAAACCGTATGTATCTCCTGAGGTGGCTGTGTCCCTCTAGTAGTTCCACCAGATACCCCATTGAGTCTACTGTCCATGTTGATTGGTTGCTTGGTTCATCTAGGGTCTGGTTCGTCAAATAGTTTGGTTTGTCCCATTCTGGGTGCCCTATCCCATTCATTCCAATGGTAGGATTTGATCCATCTAGTAGTCCTACCAGATCCCCCAGTGAGTCCACTGTCCACGTTGAGTAGTTGCTTGGTTCATCTAGGGTCTGATTTGTTAAAGAATCTTTTGGATTGTCCCATTCTAGGTGCCCTATCCCATTTATTCCAATGGTGGTGTTTGATCCATTCAATATGTAATTTGGTGTGGCAAGCTGCCACTCCTACGGCCGACTTAGATTCTGCAAGTGGTGCTCCCGCCCCTTCTCCTTCAATACATTTACGTCAAATCTTCACATTTAATCTCATACTTTTAATTTCAGGTGAATTCTGCAGCCGGCACCACGATGCAGTGGAGGTGTATAAAGAATGCGCGGCTCGTGAACCCCGGCTGCCCCAGTTCGTGCGCCGCTGTCAGACTAACCCGCTGCTGCGCAAGAAGGGAGTGCCGGAGTGCGTGCTGTTTGTGGCGCAACGCCTCACCAAATACCCGCTGCTGATTGAGCCGCTCATCAAGGCGGCCCGCGACGACAGGAAGGAGCAGGAGAACTTGCATAAGGCATTAGCTCTAGTAAAGGTACTCTTGACATATCTTATTAGATGGTAATTATTGGTAGCTAACTGATTCAATAAGGAACTCCCCATTGCAGTGCATGGCCATGTTCCGATAGAGTCCGAATGAAAACACCAATAAGTGTCTCTCCCAACCGGCCTCACTCGAACCCACCTGTCACGCAGTTGGCGGGTAGACACATCCGCCGAGGAGACCTGGACAAGCCTCACTCAATGAACCCGGGCATCCCTGCTAAGTCACCAAACATAGCAAACCACTTAGAGCGACCTATGGTAGAGGTGTTGGTAATCCAATAAATGGTTCCCGGGGCGGCGGTACCCATACCTTAAAACACACAAATTATAATCTCAGAATTCAGGATAGTTGGGTCCAGTCAACAAAGTTGCCAAGTCAATAGGCAGAGCAATTTCTACATTCAGAATATCAGAGTAATTTTATATTATTATCATTATCTAACTTGACGGCGTTTGAATATGACATAATTATTTTTACTTGTCAGCACATTTTCACCTGCAGCCATTGTCTACAGTTCCCACGTTAGTGTTTTTTTGCCTGCCGCTCTGATCACACTTTGAGTTTGCTATTTCAAATAAAATTGACACCTTATCTTACTTGACCATGTTGAAAAAAATTAATTCAAAATTACACTCTGTGAAGGTACTTTCTAAACTGTCATTTTCATTGCCTTAATCAAGATAGTTACATATTTTTCGTTCTTACTATTTAGTTCTGTTTTCTGTTTACCGGGTGGGAGTTGCTTTACCAACTAATTTCATGAAAAAATTTGTGAATACATTTTTTATTTTTATTTGTAAGTCTTTCGTCTCTGGTATGAATCATTTATAGTTCATTCCTCATTGGTGCTTGCCTGAGAAGGCCCTTAGCCAAACGGCGCCTGGTACTAGTAAAAACCTCACTGGCGCTGTGTTAGGTATTAGGTATTATCAGTGTCTTAGCCTTGACGTCTTGACAAGTCAGAGTCAGGAGTGTACTGCTCCAATTTCGCCTGGTGCTGCAATTTATAAGTAATGTTACCTCTAAATATGGAGAATTAATTCTGTTACGATGTTAGAGCGATAAAAATTAGAATGGACTATGATGAATAATTTTGGTGACTTTTGGGGCAGTTAGCCATATTGTGGTACTTCCTCCTTATTCAACCAAAGTTTCAGATGCCTTGCAGTGTCCATCATCGGAAGAGATATGTTAAGTGTCAAAGAAAGACCGTTGTTTTTTGTAGAAGTGATACTGTGCTTCAGTAGTCAACCCATTTAAAAGTGGTTTCCTGCGATAAATATTTACAGTGAGAATTTTAATTCATATCGGACGAATATCACGTTTCAATGCAATATGACATGTATATAATGTGTACTTTCCTTTACCGGATAAACACAACTGTCGCAATAACCAGCTGTCCCCATATAAGGATATTTCACTAAAACACGTACAATGTTTCAAAACTTGCCGCGCGATGGGATATATTGTGTTGAAACGGCCAGCGTTGCAAAGGTTAACTTTGCAAGATTAACAGACTACAGTAGTCCCAGAGAATATGATATCATCATTATAGTATCTTCCATCTTTTTCGTTTTCGTATAAGACATGTGAGATGAAAGAGGATGATCGTCGATGATGTACATACGACCTCTCTCTGGGACTACTATAAACTGACTAATTTATTTTAATTGCTTTTGAAAACGATTTATTCTTGGTGAGAGAATGGTGTTAAAAATGTGTGGAAGATTATTTATTTTTTTGATTATGAACATTGTACTAAAAATGTGTAATTTTAATATATTCATTCGTAATTATTTATTTGAGAAACCACACATTCCGAAACGGTTTCAACTGGCTGCAATGTCATTATGACGTCCGCATATGTCTGGTCGCTAACACCGCCCTCCGTTACATCAACGCCGCCGAATTCGTGAATAAAAACTAAAATGTCATTTTGGCGGCAAATCGAAAATGGCTCACTTTAAATCGTTAATAGAAAGTTTATTCATCGTTCATTTTATCGTAATTCTTCATTTTTTTTTGAGAATAAAAAAAAAACCAGTGAATATACCCTGTTATCAATAGTATGAAATTTGCATATTTTTATGGCGTAAACCCAATGTACTTTTATTATAAATTGTGTAAAACTGGTTTCTGTCACATAAATTGAAGGACAAAAGGTACCTACATATTCCGCAAGGATTGTAATTATGTTCACCATAATTATTTTTGTTCACCAAGGCTGTTAACTTCTGGCATTCTTGCATAATTGAGAGACAGGTGTAATTATTATGACTGTATCAATTCACTTGTTTGTGGTAAAAAAATGCAGAAACACTGCTTTGTAAACAAACTGTATTAAACAAATTGAATTCAGTGCTAATGTTGCTTTATTGAATACACAATGGTAAAGTAAAAACAAGATATCATTTCTATTTTAATCATCCGTTACTCAATTATTACTTATTATTAACTTTCATTTAGAAACATAACCTATTGTCATTGGAAACTAATTTTATCAATTATTTTTACTGAACGGGTCGCAGTGTTATCATCATAAGGCTTCTCATACCGTCTATATTATGTTACTACTATTTGTCAAATTTTACAGGAGGCACAAAAAACCTCGTAATTAAAAAAAATTAAAGACAGGTCATGATTTTTATTTATGTTCATAACATACCATATATTTTATATTTATTTTCGATCGTTGAAAATTTGTAAGTTAAGGCTTTCTATTTTAAAACGGTCTGCAAAATGGCATCATGTACATTTCACTAATTTGTGTTTAAAAACAAAGTGAATTTTTTGGCGAGTTTTATTTTTATTATTTTTTACTATTCGAAGCGGACTAATTTTAACACCAAATGGCATTCAAATCTTAGTTTCGAGAAAAATGGAGTTATGCAGTCTACGAATTAAGCCGGCGATATGTTATGTCATTTTATTCACAGTATATTATATAATATTTATAAATTTTTGTTCTACAACTTCATTCTCAAAGGTTTTTTTAAGGATGATATTTTTTATCTTGATTCATTTTTGGGTTATTATGCCTTGTTGTGCTTCCGCCTTCTTTACCAAACGTTTCGAACAATGTTACAGTGTCCATCATCAGGGCAAATATTAGATTGTGGTGAAGTGTGTGTTTATGTATGTATAAGTGATATTGTGTTGCAAGCATTAATCCTCTTCAGGTCAGTGTGTCAGTATAATCTGTTAAATTATTGTGGTTTTCAGCATTTAGTTTTGGTGTAGCCATCAAGTACCGGGTACCAACAACTATGTATTAAGCTTAGCCCCGTCTTCTCTATTAATATTAATAAGGGTTTTTGGAAATTTCAATTTTTTTTCAAAATTAGGCATGCTCTACGCGTTTCGGATCTTAACGCGGATCGGACTTTAGGAACAAATCCAAACTAATAGCAGGTTTCAATTAAGTGCTCGGCAATCGTCAATTTGTGCGTATGGCCGAGTTTGCACGCTCGAAAGTGTTCTGAGATCCTTTTGGAGATGGTCGGTTCTGTCTGGCATTATTCTTCAGTGTTTGTCTAACGGTGCATAATTTTTCTTCAATTTCACCTTCGGTGAAGAGTTAAGATCCTGCCGATTAGAGCTCTGTTATTATCTCTCTCTCTGTTACATTAAATAGAGGGAGAGGTTAAAGTAGAGCTGTTAGAGATATACCTTTATGCAGAACAGTGAAACTTTAGTAAGGTTTATGGAAAAAAAAACTTATCATGAGGGTTCTGAATTAGATTAGATTTTATGAGAATCTCACAAGTGTATGGTTCTTCTATGACCTAATATTGATTAAAATTATTTTTTTGCAGGAAATCCTCGTGTCTGTGAATGGCCAGGTAGCCGAGAAGGAAAAAGAGGACCGCAAGTTGGAGATTTACCACCGAATAGATGCGAAATCCTACACTTCTCTACGAGGGAACAAGTTCAAGAAGTCTGATATCCTGCAAGGCAACCGAAGTCTGAGGTTTATATTTCTTTTTAAATATGCGATAATAATACACATTCTGAAAGTGTTTTGATAAAGAAATAACTTCTGTCGTTGTATAAAACTTCTGATTCACACAATTCTGTCGGTTTTTAAGATGGTAGATTGTAGATTCGTAACCTGTTTTACCAACTGATATTGATTTTTCAAGCATAAAAAAGCGTGTTGTGTGCACTCTCTGTCTGAACATGTTATGTTTTATGAATGGAATGGAGTCTACTTCACCGACTGGAGGAATGCGTAAAATGAATATGCAGTTTTTATTTTAATTCCATGACTAACTTTCATAATGGTTTGGGGGTCAGGTGAGAGGCACGAAATGAAAGAAAGTTGTGAAGGTCACATGTGTTTATTGGTGAGTCAGTTGCCGTGACGAGGAGATGATGTAGGACAAAAGTTGAAATACTCCGGACGCTGCAGTGATGTGCTGGTCAGGCGCGGGTCAGTGAGTCGACGCCGGGCGCTGGTGACCGGGACTCGATGAAGGTCAGGCACTGGCGAAGAGCGTGGGTCTTCAGGCACTCCAGTGCTGACGAGACGGCCGAAGGTGCGGCGGACCTTGTAGGCGGTTGAACGGGAACGGCGTGACCAGTGAGGATGCAGCGTGTCCTCGTGGTGGTCATGGTAGCGTGGAAGAAGCGCTGGTCAGAGACACTGGAACCAGGGCGCTTGTAATCCGAGTAGCGTTGGCCAGGAACGGCGATCTGGACAAGGCGCTAAGATGATGTCCCGATAGAGTCCATGATGGTACGGGCGAAGCCGGGTACGTCCTTCGCGCTAGTAAGAAGAGCGCGGGTGATCACTCGTTGAGCCTCGTAGACTGACGGCGGAATGATGATTGACTGACTGACTGACTCGCTGCGTCGGGCTTATTTATACTACACGGCCGATGGCGACAGTAGGTAGTAAATTGCAATTAAATCGAGACCACTCGCTCGGACTGTGTGTTTCGGGAACCTTCGACAGCGTGGCAATTATGCATAGGCGGAAGACTCGAACCTTCTGACGAGTTCTCGTAATGTCCCAGACTGAGTGCGCGATAGTATTGTCGCGAGTAGACGAGTAGGTCCCTGCATACTTTGTTTACGATGCGATGCAGGTACATAATTCGGGAGTAGGTACTAAGTAGGTCGAGCGGTTTATTATTAATTATTTAATGTAGATTTTTCTCGACGCTACAATGGAATTACAAATTGAAGTGTTATTCATAAAGTGGTCGATTGCTGATTAGTCCGTTGTTGCATGTTACAGTCAATATGCATTTAAATATTGCCGATGCAGGAGGTTCTCCATGCGCAGTTGATTTTTGATGACGCAGGTGGTTTTCCAAGTGTAGCTGAATATTGATAAAGTGGCAGTTTTTACATATTGTCAGTGTCATCTTGATAAATTGGGCGTATTTATATATGTATTACCCAAAGATATTAGAAGAACGAGATATGCTATGTTGGCCGCCGGACCGTAGGCGGAGTACTACCTAATTAGGGTACTTTGAATACTATCGGGACGTGTACGCACAGAAATCTGTTCTATGTATTAGTGCGGATACAGTAGTAGTAGTATTGGTGAACAAAACCGGCGACACTGGGCAAAACAATTCCACACAGTATGAACTGCTCATAGCACATCTCGTTCTTCTAATATCTTTGGTATTACCAATATGAAGTATTGAATGGTTTCCAGGTTCGAAGGTCTGGCCACCCTGATGCAGGGCCGCAGTAAGATGCAGATGGTACTGGTGATAGTCCTGTCAGACTGTCTGTTCTTCCTGCAGGACAATAACAACAAGTATTCCTTCTTCACGCCTGACAATAAGGTTAGTTCATTAGATTAGCACATGTTTGAACACATATTGACATTGTAAATTCATTGCTGTAACCCACAAATGTTGGGTTTGTTACTTACTTATTATCATTTAGAATCGTTTCGAAATGTTTCGGTTAGATTCAATGCTTTAGGTTTATAGTTTTAACCATAAACCCATAATTTTCAAATTCATTCCGGATGATACAATGTTAGTATGTAGGTACTCGTACAGTTGAACCCCTGTTTGCTTTTGGGAACAACTCATACGGTCTCTTATATCTCCGTTGTTGTATCTCCCTTACTGCCATGGTGAAAAATAATACATCTATACGGTGTTAGAAAGAAAAAAAACACCATGCTTTGTATTTAAAACCTATAAATTAAAAACAGAAGAGATCAAATGTGCACTTTTGTGAAACCAAAGGTTCCAACCGCAATTTGAAAAAAAATTATGATGCTTTCGAAATTTTTTACTAATTATTTTTTTATGAAACGACAAAAAAGTTAGGTGACAATAACGTTTGTAAAACATTTAATTTCTGGTTTGAAAAAACGTAAAGTGAGCCAAATTTTAATATTTCAAAAAATATTTATTTCTAGTAACAAAAAATTTTATCAAATTTCAAAAGTTTTTAGTTTTCGGATACATTCAGAAATATTCCATTCATTTGAATTTTCTTAAGAAGCGGAAATCCTCCGACTTAAGAACTGTTTGAAATATATTATTATATTTTAGTAATTCTGAATCTGACAGATAAAATACCGTAAACTTTTGATTTATGCGGTTATACGTATTCGTAATTTGTGTTCTTATTTGTTAATTCTGAATCTGACAGGCTGGCCGTGCCGGTAATCGGCCTCGATTAATACATTGTATTTTTACGAATTTACTTCGTATATCTGAATTTGGAGGCTCTGTCGCGACAGTAATCAGCCGTGAAATTTTAATATACACGGAAATAAGTTGTATTATTACAATACCTACTTGAATTTGAAGGGGCAGGCGCTGAACTCAACTTTTTGACAAATTTATTTTTATATGTAAATATTTTAAATTGAGTGGATTTTGTTGATTATAAATTTGGTTTTCAAGGTCCCATGGATTTTGATTTAACGGGTTTCTGGTGTATCACTGAAGTAACATAATATTTATCTGTTCCAGACAGGAGTGGTGTCCCTGCAGAAGCTGCTGGTTCGAGAGAAAGCCGGAGCGGAGAGTCGAGGCATCTACCTGATCTCCAGCAATCCCTCGGACCCGGAGATGTTCGAGCTGAAGGTGCACAAGCCAAAGGACAAGGCTCAGTGGATTTCTGCCATCAGGTTATATTTAATTTACGTAGAAAGATTTTGGATTAAGTTTTTTGTTTTACATGCATAAATTTGGACTTATTTTTATGTTTTTTATCTAATTTAAAATAGCACATATTTTGTACAGTGTTTACATAATATGTGTTAATATAAAAAAAAAAACAGATAATATATAGCAAAAAAGTTACAAACTCTGTAGGTACAGTAAGTATATAAAATCACAAATTACAAAAATTAAATATTAATGTTTGGTTATTGTACTACCCACTCGTCCTTCTGTCATAAAAACTTAAATAAACCTGTCCCGAGTGAAGCTAACCTTCATTTTTAATTTCTTTTTAAAATGTGTTATTAATTTACAGAGCCGCAGTACAAATTTGCCCCGAAGAAGAGGACGAGAACAGCGTTTCCTTGAGTGCCGAGGAGAAACAAAAACTATTAGAAACCAAACAGGAAAACATCAAACACATTACAAGTAAGTCAACAAACTTGTCATCATTAGTTAAATTAATCATAAATACATACAGCTTATAACATTGTGCAACCAATTCTTTGGTAAAGTCAGTGTGAACCTACCTCTGCTAATAATTATTTCGAATGCACCATTTTAACTGAAATTTCGCCATAAAATTGACAAAATTTCATTCATTAACTTAGCGTCGCTGCAGATCCATTTTTAGAAGACCAATATCTGTTCTGTGATTTAATCATTTTTCTGTGATGTTTATAATAAGCAGCATTAATGCAAAATCTCCTTGTAACGTATACAATCATCGCCTATACCAGTTGCGCTAAAAATGTCACCATCGCATAATGACGGCCTATGTGATACGATATTGTTAAAAACTTATTTTTTTATGAAATTTTTATGACTATTTCTCCACATTTTATTATGGTTTCAAATAGAAACTGTTTACTTTCCAATTTACCTTTCATTGGTACTGTATGCAAAATAATCATTAAAAAGTTAGACTAATTGAAGCTCAAAGATAATAATTGACCTTTGATACAATATTCACATAGAAAGTGTGACTAATAATAAATTAAGCTATACCTCTTCGGGGATGGGTTCGCATCGACGTTTCATGCAATTTACATGTTTCGATAAAATATAATAATGTCATGAGGTATTTACTATTCCAATTTGAATAATCCTAACTCAAGTTAACCTCATGTTTGTCACATCTAATACGAATAATTGTAATTGTCCTTGTATTTAACTTATATTGACGGCTCGGTGGCTGACGTTGTGAGTTCTATTCTTCGACTGGCGATGTCCTCCATCACAATACAAGCAAAATTTGACAATAGTTTTTTCTGTAGGAGATTTAAAAAATATTGTCTTTTTAAAAATATTTTCAGGTTATTCGTAACCCGTGAATGTTTGTTTAAATAAAAAAATTAAATAGCATGTATGTATAAGGACAGTGCTTCTGTACCGTAATGCGATAACGATATTATTTTTTGATTTAACGTGTAAAAAAACACGAGTGAAATTTTTTTACATATATCTATTTGAATTTCACTTTTGTTTACGGTAATAAATGAATACATAACTTGGAAGCGGAAATTAACCCACTTTCCGACATCCAATCGAGCTGAAACTCGGCAGATAGACTCGTTGTCGATGACAATGCATTCTATAAAATTTTGGTGGCATTCATGCACATTTTTTTTTGAAATCGGAAGAAATGATGGCGCAACTAGGTCATGCCGTTTGATGTGTAGAACTGTACACTACATAATAAAAATAAATATATTATAGTAAAAAAAAAATTTTTTAGTGGTTAATTTTTTTTTTAATAAACTTTTGCTAACTTGAGTTAGGATAATTCAATTCTTCAACTCCTTTTCATCTATCGTCCTGTTAGAGGAATACAATTTATTATAAATACTAATATGATATCTATGAACCAATCAAATATTACTAAAGAAGCAATGTAAAGCTTTCTCTCAGAAATTTCCTCTTCACTGCAGATTGCTTGTATTGACAAAGGAAATGATACGGTACAACTGTGGGATTTGAACTTTGCATGCAAAATGATAATAATTACTGTTACCCATCACAATATAATCTTATGTTTTTTTAAATCAAACTATTTTTTATTAGATGAAAATCTTTTACAATCCATTACATATTTCTAATCCTGTTTTAACCCATTACATTGAAATAGATACACAGAAATGTAATCTTGTAGGCAGAGGCGTGCTGGGACATTTTCCAGAATAAAAAGTTGAAAATTTTGTATTTCAGCATTCGAAAAGATGTTTTTCATCACAGTCTTCTGAAAATTTTTGTGGGATTGCCACAGATATCCAAATTAATAGACTTGCCTTAGCATGAAATCCAGGTACCATTTCGACGAGCTGGAGGCAAATCACGTGACCACATTTTTGGCAACAGAAGGTTTCGAGAATGCTTTGAACAATCTACGACATCAGTCATACGTTGAACGCTCTCCAGGAGCTCGATTCTCCAATCCAGGCCGCTCGCAATCGCAATCGAAAGTACATACATTGATCGACGTTCTTATTCTTGAGTCTCGTCGAAGGTACATATTTAGATGCCAGACGTCAAAAGACCTCAAAAGACTAGTCGACACCGATTTGTCTTCGACGGCTGTGAAAATCTAACCTAACCTAAGATGGATTCCCGCGTGCCCTTCGAAGGACAAGCATTGTATATTTTTTAATCGGTTGTTTTAAGGTCCCATATAATGACAGATGTACCGGCGATGTTGGCTGCGATACATATTGTAGAGCAATCTGAAGCTGCCGCTTTAAGACCAACCAGGACATTCTGCCAGAGGCTCGTTCTTTCACTAATTTGACAGACGAAGACTTGGTCAGGAATTTTAGGCTTAATAAAGCCTTTGTATGTCGGCTCCCATCCTGTTCTTTAGCTCTTGATGTCGAATAAGGATGAAACATTCGACACATTTTTTCGAGACGATGGGTAATTTTTCGTTTGTGATGGCGCATAACGAATAACTCTTAATCGCTAATGGAGAATCGAGCCCCAGACCCTGCACAGAAAATTAAAGTCCGCTTTAGTAAGGTAACGGTTAGCAGTGCAGTTCAAAAGAAATATTTTTAAATACGGTTAAAAAACCGAACTGCCTTCAAATCGGGTTGCGTTGTAATCGGGTGAGGTGGGTAAATTATAACACATTTGTAAAAGTGTCTCACTAAAATAGTGTAGCAAAATATTCAGTTTTTGAAACAAGCTCGAACTTTTATTCACAATTTCACGCACCCAGCAATTCGGGCATCATTGATAAAAGGACTAGTAATTCGTCAGATTAATTTATTAGAGACGATCACGCTTCTGATGGGCTAGTCTATCAATTTTGATGTATATGGGGATTGTGCATACTGACAATGTTCAGACTTGCTGTGGTAAACATAGAACTTTTTGTTTTGGAAAGTCTGACAAAAATGCCTCTGCTAGTAGATTTACACACAACTCTATACATTGTAAATATTGGTTTGAAAAGTGAAGTCTAATTAGCGTTCTTGTGTTTCCCCTTTAAGATCTAAAGACAAACTTGGAGTTGGAAGGTAAACTTCGCCTGAGAAAATACTTTCTGGTTATTCAATGTCTATAGTGTTTATTTGCCTGACTTATAGGTTACTATTATTAACTTTATATTGTGCTATGTAGGTTACACTCTTAGTCATTTGTAATATTACATATCACACAGTAATTTATTATTCTCCATTCATAGATTTGTAGAACTATTATGTATTACACATTCGTTGGAAAAATCTTCAAAAATCTGCATGAATTAATCTAAATTTCACACTTTTTTATATTTTTTTTTTATTAGAATTCTATGATTTTTCTGGTTGAATCATTAAAAATTGGGATTCCTTATGATTTATATTTTTAATATCGAACAGTAATTATTTAATATTTTACACAAAAATTTTCTCTTGCATGTAATGCCATTCAATTTCAGCATGATTTTTCTCTTTGTAGTACTTATTCTGTCTATCAAATTAGAGAATGTCCATAGTCCTATAGATTCCAGGGATTAGGTCGCTTGTTTGTTATCATATAAATCTGTTTTTAAGTTTATATTCATATATTATATTTTGAGAGTTAGTTTATCTGCCCAAATGTCATAAGGATAATAATATTTTCAAATAATTCATTTTTCAAAAGCCGCTCATCCAAATTCACGAATTTGTCAGAGTCAACATTGATGAAGTTTGCGAACCTAACCTAACAAAGTTATAGGGGACTGAAAAAGAATAGTGGAAAATAGAATCATAAACCAGGCTATTAAGATCTGTTCACTCATCCTAACTAAAATAATTATTTCTCTTCTGAATAGTGGTCATCACCAGGGAGAGGACTGAAAGTATTTGCCATGGTGTATGTTTAATAAAAGTGAGGTTAAATGAAGGAATATATTGATTGATTGAATTTTTAATAAAATTGAAGTTAATTGAAGTAACATATTGATTGATTGAATGTTTAGTAAAAATGAGGTCAAGTGAAGTAATATATTAATTGACTAATGTTTAGTAAAAGTTAGGTTAAGTGGATTTATATTGATTGATTGAATGTTTATTAAAGGGGGGATTAAGTGAAGTAATATATTAATTGGTTGAATGTTTAATAAACGTGAGGTCTAGTGAAGTAATATAATGATTGGTTGAATCCTACAGGTCTGCTCCGCGACAAGGATCTGGAGTATGCCCTGCTGCTGGAGGAGAAGATGGCACTGCAGATGAGGCTGCTTGCCACCTCGGGCCTGACTCCACCCCTGGTGCCTCCTGACTATACCCGCCTGGTCAGCGAGCCCCATGACACGCACTCGGTGTGGAGCCATGTCTGCCAAGCTATCAAGGTTAGTTCATTCAGCTAGTTATGTTGGATAGGATTATTTAACCTTTTTTGCCATTTGATTTTCTACGCCTTTTGGGGGTATATATAAAGTAATTTCAAACAGCACTCTAATTCACATAATACTCACCCAAAAGAATGTCATTATTAAATTTCAGAATATTCTTACCAAAAGTGCCAAAATTTTTCAATCAAAAATAACATTCTATAAATTATACTATTTCATTGTTATGAACCACTCTAACTGAATGAATTAAATGAATTTAAAACCACACAGATTACATATTTATTGCTAATATTGTACAAATAAATAAATTAAAACACAAGGCACTCCGAAAACAGAAATTCATGCTGCTAACATAAATACACTTTGGTATTCTATTTTTAATTCCAAAAGTTAAAAATAACTTTAATTAAACAGGAAATTTAATGATGAACACATCGATATATAATACAGGGTTTTCCAATAAGAGGTGTCATTTTGATATTCAATCGTAAAGGATCAATAGCGCCGTCTTGTTAAAAGTAAACGTTGTCCAGATCAATACCATCCAATTCCAGCCATAAAAAATCATTAATCATCTCTCGATAGCGCAATCCATTCACCGTAACTGTTGCTCCAGCCTCATTTTCGAAAAAGTAAGGTCCAATGACTCCGCCGGACCATAAACCGCACCAAACAGTCACACGTTGAGGATAGAGAGGCTTTTCAACAATAACTCTTGGGTTTTCTGAGCCCCAGATGCGATAATTTTGCTTGTTGACGAAGCCACCGAGGTGGAAATGAGCCTCATCACTCAAGATGATTTGCATTTGATTCACTCAAGTGAATTTTAATAATTTCAATGCGTTGTTGAAGCGTGTATCGTTCCATTTGTATTAATGGCGTAGTTTCTACTTGTCAAATGTCAAAAAATGACAGCTTTAAAAGTAACATCTACCGAAATAACGGACTATTCAAAATAACACCTCTTATTGGAAAACCCTGTATATAACAGAATATTAGTAAAATAAATATCCACAGCATTTTTTAACAACACTTAAGTCAGCCGAGCAAAATTGAAAATAATTTTATCTGCCGACATGTTGTTTGTTATAATCTATGAAAAAATATAGGAAATAACTACTATTGCCATCTTGAAAATCAAGATAGTAAGTAAACATCTTAGTTCTTTGCGGGAATTAAAAAATAAATTGGCAAAACCTGTTGATTTTAGTTTTATTTATTTATTTATCGTTTCTTTACATTGTATCTTTTTTTTAATTTAGAATTTTTAACCTCACTAGGACAAGCCTGTGTTGAGGTTAATAATTTTACAAAATAATAAAAACAATAGCACAAAGATTATATATTAAGATAAAAATATTGTTACATTGACGTTTCTACGAATTGGATACCTACATGGTACCTATCAGCCTATTCATTACAGTATAATGTTGTAAACATGTAGGGTGACCATGATATACATTGATATTTAATTGCTAGAAAAATAGAGAGAGAAGAAAGAAAGAGGGAAAAAAATAATTTACATTATAAAAAGAAAAGGATGAAAAAATTAATGTATTCAAAATATTATGCCACAATTTGAAAGGATAGAAAGGAGTTGAATTTAGGCAGCCATGGCTCAAGTCCTGGAGCGATGCGACCTAAATATCGGTAGTCATCGTTCGAGTGTTTATATTACTCTTTACAATAATCTATCCAATTTTTGTTCCTCAGGAGGTGTCAGTGCTAGCCAGTACCTTGTACGCCTCTGGCACCAACTTGAGTCGCAGCATCAGCTCAGCGGGAGAGAGGCAGAGCAGCGCCTACGTGTCCCCCACCCTGCCTCGGAGGGCTGAGACCTTTGGGGGCTTCGATAACCAGCATGGGAAAGGTACGCAATATTCCGTTATGTATTCATTGTGTTTAATCTTCTGTCAAATAATGTAAAATCACCTGAAGTCACCAATACATGTATGAATATGTGTATGATTTGAATAATTTAGTTAGATTAATTTGTGATTAATTAATTATAATCTTCTGTCAAATAATGTACAATCACCTGAAGAACACTCCAATACATGTATGAGTATGAATATGATTTGAATAATTTAGTTAGATTGATTTGAATGCATTTAATTAGCTGGGGTCAATAATAAGGTAAATAAGGTTAATACATTTAGTTGGTAAGTTTAATTGAGTTAAATTGTTTTATTTGGATTATTAAAACAAACCACTTGTACCATTCTTCCGACGTCTTTGCGCCTTCTGACTTCAATGAGTAATTTAATTGAAAATTTTCCTCGACAGTGCATATTATTTCCTATTAATCTATTTTTTAATAATATAAAACCTTTTTTTTCTCCCCAATTTTGATCAATTTCCATATATTTAGGCAACCCTAAAAAAGCGGACAGCCAACTGGACACCGTATCCATCACCGACCAGCCCGACCACCACCTTCCCCACCCCGAGGGTATCCTGGACGAGGAGCAGCTCCGCCTGCGCCTACAACAGCACTTTGGGCTTCCCTGGGCCGGAGGACCCCTGCTCCCCCCACCCCCCGGGCCCCCACCCGTAGAGGGGGTCGGCACCGACCAGCAGCTGGCCGCCTTCAGACTGTCGCATTACGTCTACACGCTGATGTGTGTCATATGGCAACAGTTGACCACCATACACAGGTAACATAACCTCACCATACCCAACCTAATCCAAACTAACCTAAGCAGCACTTCGGACTGCTCTGGGTTGGGGTCCCTGCCCCCCCCCCCCCTTTACGAACGTTTGGCCTGTTTCCTGACTATGCACCGGTGCCCAAGAGATCAATGACGCTAGCTCTTCGGAGCATCCTCCATTGAAATACATGTAGAATAAGGACAGTTTCCCACCTGACGCCCATGCTCTGAAGATTGCAATCCGTTTATTAAGATAGCGGAATGTATCAAACCGACTGCATGTAGGTAATATACTGTATCTAAATCTGTATTGGCTAAGGCACACTGTAGGATAATGTACAGTTCCTAGGATGTTGTATCTTCACAATGACTTATCCTGATCTGATTTGTTTATATTTGTTCCGTAGTTTGTCCCAAATGTTATGAATATTTTTTTCTATACTGTAAAATATTTAAAAAAATAATCCTTCTTAATTTGTAGTTTGGAAGCGCAGCTATCAGCCTGCAAGATAGGTGGAGAAGCAAACAAACCATTTTACAAGCACAACCAACAGCTAGAAGAATTAAGAAATTTACAGGTAAAGATCTACTTTCTTTATATCTGACCGTTTCACACATAAACTAACTTTTTTTGCACATTAATAAAAATAATACACTCATTCCACGCTACTCTCTACTACAAAGTACATGTAAAATAAGTCAATTTATGGGACAAAGGGTAAACTTTAAAAGGACATAAAAAAATAGAGTTAACTCAACAGTTTTTGTTTTCAACAAACCTTTTGTTTCCAGGACAAGCTATCAGAAGAGAAAGCGGCCTGGGCGGTTCGGCATGAGCAAGAGTCTCGCGCGCTGATTGAGAAGGGCGAACAACTGGCCCAGCTGCAGCGCTCATTGGCCGAACAACAGGGGGACGTGGAGCAACAGAGAGAGAGACTGTACAGAAGACTGGAGGCTTTGGCGGCTAAGGGACTTTTACCGGATCCACAAGGTAGATGGATATTCTTTCTTGAATTTGTACCAAGGATTTGACGATGAATTGTTTTGTTTTTATTATTTTTTAATGACTATGAAAGATACACAGTATAATAGCATATTCACAGTCCACCTCACTAGGCATTAATGTTCCGAGGCGAACTGTGGGTTGTTGTGTTGGTGTTACTTCATAATTTTTATGAAATTCTCTTTTTCATGTTGATTTCTTCATCTTCATATTTGTTGACTGTGTTTTTGAATTCCTCATCTTATTTGTAGACCCCCTTTTCATGTTTGTTGATTTTCTCATCTTCATGTTTGTTGATTTCTTCATCTTCACATTTGTTGAAGGTGTTTTTGATTTTATCATCTTCATGTTTGTAGATCCCCTTTTCATTTTTGTTGATTTCCTTATCTTCATCTAATATTAGAGAAAGAGGAACCTGGAGGTAACCTGAGCCCTGAAGAGACGTATGTTACAGGAAGTAGCCACAAAAGCCATCATTGCCTACCCAAGAATACAACAAAGAGTCATGAAAACGGCCCGATCTCTTGTAAAAAATGTCGACCGTGTATGCATGTTGTAGACGATTTCGATGTCTCCCAAATGTGCACCAGTGCCGAATGGCGCTAGTTTTTCGAAACTCCTACAATTGAAATAAATGCTAAATTAAAACATGATTTCCATTGACGCCTATGTTCTAAAATAACTCCCCAAATAACTGAATCTAGGATTGTTTGTTACGTACAACACATACAATTATTATTGTCAGCTTTATGTCAGTGTCTGGTTTTATACTCGTATTATTTAATTTTCCAGTTGCAACTCAAGAAGAGGCTGTGGGAGGTGGAAGTACCGTGTCGTCTCCCCTCAGTGAAACCTCACCTACAGACACACATAAAAGAAAAGACTCCAAATGGAAAAGTAAACTATGTTTATAATTTTATTAAGAAACAATGCATGCTTAATTTGTAACAAAAGAGATCTTTTAAAATGTTAAATGCAATTTTTTAAGAGACCCACAAGAACGTCCCTCTCTGAACGGTGAACAGGCAGAGAATTATATTGCCACACGGTGGGCAACCTTGTGAGGCAGGTTAAGGAAGGGGATGTAGGAAGGGATTTGTATGCAGGAGGAGTAAATCAATGAGAGAAAATGGTGAAAACCACCTGTCATTTAATACTGCATATACATTTGCGAACCGAAACGCGAGCTGAGCCTCGAATTATGAGAAAGGAACGAAGTAACCGCAAGCGGCGATTCGCACCATTTGCTGTTGCTTCGTTCCTTTCTCATCATTCGAGGCTTGGCTTCCGTTTCTGTTCGCAATTGTGTACACAGCATTAAGTGTCAAAATTTTTAATTATTCTGAACGTAAAAAAAATGTAGTTTGTTTCTTACAAATAATTAAAAATATAGTAAGAATGACTAATTTGTCTAACGAAACTTTCAAAATTAAATTTCTAAGGTGAAATTTAAAAAATATATATAACTTAAATTAGTCATTGTTTTTATTATATTTTCAGACCAAACCCCTGCATCTGCCGGTGGAAAACAATCAAACCTTCCCATCAACCTGATCAGCGCACAAAACCAACAAAAAATAGTCACCGCGCAAAACTTATCAATAAAGCAACAACTTCCCTTGAAGCTCGCCTCAAAACTCAGCAACTCCAATCCGAGTGTAGGCGGAGCGAGCAACAACAACTCAACTACTGGTTCGGCCAACTCGGGCCTGAATTCATCAGGAAACGTGAGCCACAATGTTGCACACGGTAACCAGCTGTTACCGTTGCGATTGAGCCAGGGGAACTCTTCCATCGGGGGACAGAACACGGTAGACAGGAGGTACAGCGGAGGAGCTAGCATGCAGACGCAGGGTTATCATAGATTGGTCGATAATGATGTAAGTATAAATTAATTAACGGAGAAATCGTGTCTTGAATTTAAATTTTGCGGGTATTTTTCAAAGACATCCAAATTGATAGATTTACCCTAACTTAAATCGTTTCGATCAGCTCGAGGAAAACCATGTGATCATATTAATGGCAGCAGGAGGGTTTGAGAATACTTTTAATAAACTACGACATCAATCATACGTTGACCACCGAAGAGCGCACATTGAAATAACCAGACCCTGCACAGAAAAGTAAAGTTGGCTTTAGTAAGGCAACGGTTTGCAACGCAGTCCATTGTGGGACTTGTCTGCGCAGGGTATTAATGCTCGTTTTTAACCGAACTGTCTACAGATCGGTTTGCATATTGAAGTGAATATGGGTGAGTTGAGTAAATTCTAACATATTTGTAAAAGTATCTCACAAAATAATCAGTTTTGGAAACGAGCCTGAATTATTGTTTACCCGATTTGGGATTTGTAATTAAGGACGGGTGTTTTACAGAGTTTGAACAATTCATCAAAGTTGAAATTTAAGTTTTATTCAAATTCTGTTATGATTTCATCATGGGCCGGTTATTTCACAGCACTTGGATGATAACAGAACTTGAAAAGGGCTTTGAAAAAATTTGCACGCCATCGTCAAAATGACTAGCAATTAGTAGGAAGATTTTATATTTGAGGACATTTAGTCCTTTATTTAAAAGGATGTCATGAGAAGACCCAAAACGCATTAACCTCTTGAAAGTGAGGCAGATTTCGGAAACAGCGCGAAAATTACCTTGATGAGTTTTTTCTCAAATTTCGGAAAAAAAACTAAGTATTTGCTTTTTTTTTTATTGTTTTCTGTTTACCAGATAATGTAGCTAATTATTCATATATAGTTCATGATTATATCGTAAGACGTTTTCCCAGAATAGCTAACTTTATCTGAAAAATTAATAAAAAATTCCCCCGTTCGGGAAACAATTGTCAAAAAAATTATGTATATGAATATAAACGGATTTTATTATTTCCACACAAACCTGAATAAATAGCCTATATGAAAAAAAACAAACCAAAGGTGTTTTCAAAGAAATAATGGCATTTACGTTGTTTTGAAAATGTAAAATATTTTAGGCTTTTCAAAAAAAAATCTCACGCCAAGCGTGCACTTTAGAATTTTTTTGTGTCGTATTGTATAAAGTTATGAAAGCAATTCTTTCAGTTTTTGGTAGTTCATACTATTGTTGTTACTAATAATATTTTTTTTATACTAGAAACCTGTAAATAAATAATGCTAAAAATATATTTATGCACTATGATGTAAATTTTCTAACATTTTTGCCGTCACTTTACCAGCCTGATTTTTGACACAATTATATTGCGAAATATTGTAAAAATTACATCAAAATAAACTAGATAGAATTACCTTTCTAATGGTACCTAACACCTATTATTTCGATAATGAATTTATATCCAAAACAATGCTAATATGTAGAATATTTACCTCAGACAGTTCACCAATTTGAAGTCTATTTCAATATCTGGAATTCCAAAATGGCCGCCATTCTTGTATACACATTGTAATCGAAATACAGAGTGGTTCAAAGAATCATGATTCAAGGAGAATAAAAATAAATTTTAGTGATATTTTTTTTCATAATATTTATTTCAATTTTATATAACATAAAATGCATTTTTTCAATTTCAAGTACTGGGTGGTTCAATAAAAATAAAAGTCGGAGATTTATGTTTCATCATATTTATTTCATTTTATATTATATGAAACACGTGTTTTTCAAACTTTGGTCCAGAGGCCAGGCTCTCGACTACGAAAAATATTATTTTACATATACATATTTATTATGATAATATGTCAATTTTTAGACATTGTTTCTATCCTCCTAAAAAGTGGAAGATACAATGAATGGACATGAAATATTAACCAATGCACTTGCGTTTCAATTCAATACACAAATACCCATACAAAAAATAACAACCAAGCAACAAATAACATCCACGCAACAAATAAGAAACATCACAAATAACAAACACACAATGTACAAAAAACAACCACAAATACCAACATCCAAGAAAAAAATAAAAACACCAATGCAGCAAATAACAAACACCGTAAATAACAAACACCATAAATAACAAACACCATAAATAACAACACCTTGCAACAATTAACACACTCCCTGAACTGTAATTATGGGACTGCCACTATTAGGTATAATGAATTTCCTCGTCATGGCAATTTTTATATTTTTGAATGAAAACAGAAAAAAAAAAAAACTAAAAAAAAAGTAAAAAAAATAGTCTAAACAAAAGAGAAAAAATATAATCTAAATGGAAAAAAGCGATTTTAGCAAGTAATGAAAAAAAATTATAAATCTGCAACTCTATGATAAACCACAAAACACGCCATGCAAAACTTTGCACTTTACGCAATAGGAATCGACCTGTTTGTTTATTTTACGCCTTGTACAAAGTACGCACCTTTTGCGTATTTTGCGATTCCTATTGTCCGTTTCTGTGGTTTCAACTAGGTAATGTGAAAAATTCTCTAATCTGATGTGCGCAGGAAGAATATGACTGTCGTTAGAAGAAATCGGTCTGGGTGCTGTCACAAAGGGAGAGTGTCGCGCTATAAGCTCAAATGCCAATTGCTTCCTGAATGTACGGTGAAGAATGGGCACAGCGTCTTGTTGAAGTTGCCTGTAGATCACCAAGCTATTCAGGATGCTGACATTGAGCAGGCGACGAAATACCTTAATGTACCATTTGTGACCTCGCGTTCTCTCCATGCGGTAAGTGGACAACAGCGAATCTTTGGTATCCACTCCACCCATGAAGGAATTGTACCTGACCACAGATCGAGGCATTTGGTATCTCTCTAACCCTCTTTGACCCATGACCGTTTCGGTGTTGTGGAAGGTAGACACCATGGTGACAATTTTAATATCATTCCAAGCAACGACTGAAAAGTCACCACAGTGTCTACCGACAATCGTATGCCGTGGCACACTCTTCTTCATGGCTTTAATAACCTGAGGTACCATCTTTCGGCGGCGATTAAGGGTACCGACAACATCGGTATTCCTTTGTTTCAGGTACCTAGTCAATGGCATGCTATTATAAAAATTGTCCATGTAAAGGCAGTACCCTTTGTCAAAGAACCCCTCCATGAGTTTAAGTACAACTTTAGAAGTTTTACTCGAAAACCCAAGGTGGTTCTCTTCGACTTCTGTACCCTTTCCCGTGTACATTATAAAGCGGTACAAGTACCCTGTTGTTGATTCGCACAGCTCATAGGTTTTAATGCCGAACCGAGCCGCCTTAGTGCGGATGCACTGCTTGAAACCTAGGCGACCCTTCCAGAGCAACAGGGACTCGTCTATGCTAATGTCTTCACGAGGAGTGTACAGACTGGAAAACTTTTCATTCATTATGTCCAATAGTGGTTTAACTTTTGCAAGCTTGTCTTGGGAACCGACATTATTGTCACTAAAGTGGAGGAACTGCATTATCAGACAAAACCTATCATAAGACATTAGAGTCCTAAATTTAGGCATCTCTAAGTAAATATCTTTTGTCCAGTATTCTGGTAAGGCAGCTCTGTAACAAATGGACATTATTATAAATATTGCGAACAACAAATACAGTTCAGGGACCGTCACATCTCGCCACTCCCTCAGCCTGGAATGGGCGGCCATGTGCAATACCCCATCTTCGGTAGTTATCTCGTCCAGTGCGCTCCATGCATGCCTATTCGTTTCCTTTACAATATAGGACATTGTTTCCAAGTCCCATATTTTGGAGAAAACATCATAGGCAGATGCAGCGACTGTCGGAGGGAACACTTCTGTTGATGGGCCAGGCTGAAGGACGGTAAAATTTTCCCGCTGACCCGTGAACGAAGAGAAGTCTTCAGACCAGGTGAAGGACTGCTCCTCGGGGTTTTCCTCCTCCTCCCCCAACAGCTCCAACTCTTCCTCAGGCACATCCGTTTCGATCCCCAGGGGCGGGATATATTCGGGATCACCACCGCAATCGGGATTTACGTCGACATCATCTTCGTCATCATCTTCGCTATCGAAGCCGATAAATTCGAAGATGATATTGTCGACTACCTATATATAGAAAGAAAAAATATATATTCAGCTATGCGAAATTATTTTATTTTCATTGAAAAGCGCCCTTGAGGAAGAAAAATACAAAAATTGCACTGTTAAAGTTAGCCTAGTCTTATTATAATTACCTGAGTCGTTGGAGCTGTAGAGGTTGAAGGGGTTGGATCATCCGAGGGCTCCTCCAAGTGTAGCCTCCTCCTTTTTATTGGCTGACCAGGAACCTAAAACAATAAACATTTATTGTTACACTAATGTCTTTCAATTCTGGAAAAGATGAAGCACACAATCAACCTAATATAACTACTACTAATACACAACATACCGTGATTGCTAGAGGCGCTGCCTCTTGGGTGCTTCTGCCGCCTCTTCTGTCGGCTCCAGGAACCTGAAAAAATAAACATTTATTGTTACACTAATGTCTTTCAATTCTGGAAAAAATTAAGCAGTTTCCAGAGTGGAAGATACTACCAGTATCGCCCTGGTGTAAGACCACCATTCAGAATTGAAACGTTGCTCCAAATGGCTTTAGCCGTGTTTAGTGACTAGATCTGAATAGCCAGGTACTTCCCCACCTTCCTCTTTCCCTTCCCACTTACCTTCAGCCTCACAACATCCCCCAATTGGGGATGCCATAGTCTCACTGGCTCCAGACGGGAGCAGTTGGGACTCTTGTGAGGTATTCCCTATAAAAAAAAAAAAAAGCAAACAACCAACCTAATGTAACTACTACTAATACACAAATAATAACAATAAAAAACATACCATCGTTCCGTCCGGCGCTGCCTCTCCGACCGGCGCTGCCTCACCAGTCCTTCTACCGCGTACCTCCAGTCCAGTATTAGTCTCCATTCTATAATAATAGGAACAATCAGACATATACTAGTATTTATAAATTTTGTATATATAATAATAAACAAAAAATATTTTTTCTTATTATTTTTTGGGACACCCTATACAACTGTGATATTTACTAATACTGTGACTTTTGTGATATTTATTACTATTTTTCATAATAAATAATAAATACCAATAAAAATATTTCCGTAAACAATAGTTTACATTTTCTTGGACCTGCTTGTACAATATACGCGAATTGCTTGATAACACAACTTTTAAAATCTGCCGCTAGCAGTAAAAAAAGTGGCGCTGTCGGTTGAAACACTAACACATGTAAAGTAATCTCGATGTATTTGTGTGAAACGGTAGAGATGCACAACTTATTTTTTTTAAATATTTTCACTAAATATCGACTATATAATGGCTTTGTTACATAATCTCAATTGTTTTCCCTGCATAATGACATTCGAATAACTCAAAATAACATAATGATCACGTAAATATTCCCATCTAAAAATCAAATATTTACGCGCAGCTATTTTTTTGACACATGACATGACATATCATTTTTTTTAAAAATAATCACGAAGTATTGACAAAAAGAGGGCTTCGATATATAATAACAATTGTTTTTTCCATACAATGATACACGAATAACTCCAAATAATGTAATATATCATGTACATAACTCCATCCAAAAAGTAAAAATTGTTCCTGCAAAATTTTTGCGAACTTTTACGTCATCTTTTATAAATTTACAATATCAAAAATGATTTATATTTATCAAAACACATTACTTGGTCAATGAACTATGTATAAAAACACAATTACTTACGTTTATTTGTTGAATTAACTGATTAATCTCGTTTTTAGCTAACGCTCACTCAGAAACCGACCGTTAGAAACAAGGTCATAAAAAAAGCGACGCCACTTTACCATAGATAATTTATATTTACACGTACAGGGCTCGTAGCCTCATGAAACAAAAAGCTAATTCTAGTCCGAACTTGGCGCAAGCGATTCTGACCTTTTACTTCATACAAATTCTTTATACATAAGGGTTAAAATCGCATTTTAAAAAAAAAAAACCGCCGGATTTAAAAAAAGCCCGCCGGCGGTCGAGCCACAGTTTACCGGTTAAACATACCTAATTATGGAGGCAATCCACAAAATCCCCATTAACCTGTTGAAGGCCGGAGCATAAAACAAAAACATATTAGTGGAATCTAAAGTTTTATTAGCCCAAACGATGGTGATTTTGTTTTTTATACATTTTTCAAAGCATTTAGGTCAAAAGTGCATCCCAAATTATTCTAAAAAGGATCATATTAGAATGCTCGCTTGTTCTCCAGAGACCGATTGGCGTTCCACTGGTTCATATTAATAGGTAATATAAACGCTTCTGCACTTTACCACAATCCACACTTCCGACCTGATCATGGACACAGTAAAGCCTTCCGAAACGTTGGCTAAAGAAGGAGGAAGCCCAACACGACATCTCAAATATCCAAAAAATTAATTGTGTAATTTTTTTTTATAATTTTTTCTTTTGAATATGAACCATTATTTCTTGTCGTGTTTGCAAAACTCATAATTATTATTTTTTTTTCTTATGTAGCAATCTCCAGTGAGTTCACATAGTCGTACTGGGAGCAGTCCAGCCATGATGGGCTTCGGAGCTACTGCCACCACCCCTAATGCATCTAACAAGGCCACAAGGTAAAAATAATAACCCTATTAATACACTTAAAGCGGGCAAAAACAGATGTGATAAACGAGAGTTGTGTGCAATATTTAAATTGCTTTTTACATCAATTTAGATATCGTAAAAAAACTCGTTTGGGGGACGTATAGTATCCCCCTTCGGTAGGGAAGGGTTAATGAAGCAGTTTAACCACTCAGAACATTAGAACGTCAAAAGACGTAAATATGATAATAGCGGTCAAGACATTAGAACGTCTTTTCACGTAAACGCGCGAGATTTTACAAAAATCGATTTATTTCCATCACTAGTATACGGATTGCCATGATTTAAAAAACAGAGTATCGATAATGAATAACGCTACGCGTCTGTATTCAAGAATACCTATGGAATGTAGAGGTGCATTATCTAAGTCGATTGGATCTGTCATCTTGTTCGTTCATAATTTATTGCGTTTCTAAATAATTTATTAAAAATATTTTAGTTTGGACGGTTAATATTTTGAGGTGACTAATAGTTTTTAATTATATTTCTTCAATATATAAAGTGTTATTTCTTTATGATACTCAGAAAAAAGTACATTTTTCACAGCTTTGAAATAATGGTCAGCGATTTTTACATATTTTTGACGTTTTCAGAAAATGTATATTTAGAAACGCAAATATTTACGTATAACAAAACAATACGATAGTGAATTTCATAATCTTTCCAAAACATTTTTTAGAATGAGGCTACGTTTCCCAAAACGTGAGTTATGAAGCTTTTAACAAAACTCGTGAATAACACAAAAATTTTCACGTTTTGACAGTTCGCAAAGGAACACAAAGTAAATAAAAGTCTTTGTCTGAGAGGTTAATGGTCAAAATTTTGAAGAATTAAAAAAAGTAATATCAAAAATTATTGAAAGATTCTTGTTGTAGAAGTTGATCTCCATTAAATCTAGGATAAAACGTACCTCATATCCTCAAAGAGGTTGGGAAGCCTTGACTTCGACCTACATATTGTATTTTTAAGATCTAGTTGATAAAGGAGCATACATTTATAGTATTTTTAATAATTTATTTTACCCGTTTGTGTAAATTTAAAAAAAATAAATACAACTTATTTAAAGTTCGCCATTCTACTGTAACGTTCTCTGATTACATAACTTTAAATTTTCACTTGACCAGAACGAACACCTACCCCAAGTTACCGGAGCGCTTCCGAGTGCGGAGTCCCGAGTCGCCCGTCCAAGCCATGAACCTGTCCCCGACGCTGCTCAGCCAATCACAAGCGGCCGCCACCTCAGCCCATCAAGTCACGGACGAGAACCGCCCGCCCAATCAGAAGGAAGAGGAAATCATATTCTTCTGACGGTCCTCCTTCAAGGCTTTCTTCAGTGATTTGATCAAGACTAAGGTGTGAACATACTAACCTAACCTTTCATCGTATTGTTGATTGATGTATTTAATTATTGTGTCAGATTGCTGTTTGATCATTCATATTAGATTGTATTTTAATCACCTCTTATCAGTTTGTTAACCAATCTGTCAGATCAGATTGCTGTTTGATAAATCTCTGATCACTCCACTTAGATTGTATTTAATTGCATCTTATCAGTTTGTTAACTAATCCGTCAGATCAGATTGCTGTTTGATTAATCTTTGATCACTCCTATCAGATTGTATTTAAATGTGTCTTATCAGTTAAGTCGCCAATCTTTTCAGATCAGATTGCTGTTTGATCATTCTTTGATCATTCCAGTCAGATTGTATTTAATTGTGTCTTATCAGTTTGGTGACCAATCTTGGCAGATCAAATTGCTGTTCGTGATCATTCTTTGATCACTCCAGTCATTTAATCACGTCTTTGGTGTCGGTTTGGTGACCAATCCGTCAGATCATTCAAATTTATTTGATCACTCGAGTCAGATTACTGTTTGATCATTTTAATTAGATTTTTTCCTTATCTCTTGAGTCAGATTGCTGTTTGATCATTCATGTTAGATTGTATTCTGATTGCCTCTAATCAGTTTATTGATGAATCAATCAGATTGGATTTTTGTTGATACAAGACAATAAATGCAACAGATTTAGAATAATTGTAACATTGCGCCTTCGGGTAGCATCTCCAGTTTATTAGTCAGGTTTAACAATTTGAATATGGTTTGATGGTGCATAAAGATTTTTGCACAAATATACGAAAATTTTAAAAAAAAGGTCAAGTTCAAACTCTTCATGCCATTTGTGAATTTTTTCGTGCACTAAAGTTTTTGCCCTTATGGCATGAAAAATGTCCCCTGTCCACTGACTGAAAATCTGTAATTCAATTGAAAAACTTATTTTCGTTTCATCATTATTTAACAGACTGACGTAAAAATGTAAATATGACGCATGGTTTATATTGTTAGTGGTATTTTTCTGGTTTTTCTATCAACTTTTCATTACTTTTACTTTCATTCACAGTTTGAAATCAAATTTTATTTAATTCCTTCATTACTAAATGTTTTCTTTAGTCATATTTTCTATTCACACTGAGTTACTTTTTTTCGTTTTTTGATGTGTATTTATTTACATGGAATGTTTTCATTTATCGATGCAAACATAATAACATCTGTTTGTTTTTGTTAAAGGCCAAAGATTCGACGCAATCGCCGGAAAATTGAGTGAAACCGCAACTGAAAACTAATTCAATGCGAATCGCTAAAGACTTGCTGAAAAATTAATAATAATCATTATTGACATTTGACCAACGATCATGATAAAACTATTTTACTGTGGAGGAGGAATTTCATGATGTTTTAAAGTGGACGAAGAGGATAGAATGTTATTGCTACAAATTAAACCATGTGTCTTGTTAAAAAGTGAGGTTGTTGTGATTCAAGAAGTCTTGTATTTAAATCTATTACTGTACTAAATTAAATGCTGAAAAATCTATTCATAAAGTCAGTAAACTACTCAAAAGGTAGGTTTTATTTTCTATTATGAACAGACATTTAGTAAATTCTCTTAGATTAGTAGAATATTCCTAAAATGCTTCTAGAAAATAAATTATAAAATTCTGGTGGAAATTATTGTGCAATCGTTAAAGTTGAGTTATTCTAAACAAAATTAAAAAATATTTACTAAATAAATTGTTATAACAAAATATGGAAATAGTCCAAAATATATTATATTTCACAAGATATTTTATCAAAGCAAATAATAGAGAATATTATTTTTTTATAATTACTGACCAAAGGTCGTTTGAAAGATTTTAAACAAATTCACTGCTTTGAATCGAACTGTGCGGACTCAAGTTATCTTGGTTTTATTTTAAACTTGCTGATGTACTGGCTTTTGTAGATGCTCATTTTCAAAGGCAAGTATGCAAAATTTAATCAAGGCGTATCAACATTTTGTTTTAAGAGGTAGAGAAGGGGGATATGGGTGGTTTTTCGAAATCTCGTGTAGTCAGGTGTGCAAAATTTTATCAATCTTGGAATAAAACTGTAGGTTTGTAGAAAAGAAAACCCACCGACATTCTTTTTCATAATTTTAAATTGGACACTTTTCCGAAATTGACTTGCATTGATAAACTTGCTGAATTCCGCTGCACATTTAATATGCAAACAAATATTTAAATAGCACTTGATTTCAACTTAATTGTTACAAGAATTAACTATTTATATTGTGGGAGATGGTAAAATATGCATTATAGTTTTCTCAATCAAACTTACGTTTGAAGGTTAGGAAATATGCATAAATTATTAAAATAACCCAAACTAACACCATAAAAACCTATTTTGTGCATGTTTACTCAAACCCCCGAATTAAATAGTTGTCTTCATTAGATATTTAAGTTGAAATCAAGAGCCTTTGCATGCAGCGAAACATAACATGTTTAACAAAGTATTATTAGATGTTACAAGTCAAAAACGTGAAGAAAGCTATGTTGAAAATTAGGCTATGTTGAGTTGAACTTTGAGCACAGTTGGATTTGAAGCTGTCAAATTATAACATTTTGTTTTAAAAACGTAAATGTGTTCTAAAATTCTTCATGTTCTGGAGAAGCAAAATTCTTACCTCAAACAAAACAATAAATAAATCTGTTAAAACTTTAACAAAAAACTATTGCACAAAATGCTCATATCCTAGTTGAAAATATTACCACGTATGAGACTTTATAACCTGTGTGATCTGAGGATTGTGGAAAATATATTTACCCAAGAAAACTTGTAAATTAGTCTGAAGTACAAATTGGGAGCCTTTATTATTCATACGGTTACGGCACGGCATCGGCACTAATAAAAGTACATTCTTTATCACAATAATGCTGCAACTCTTTCTTACACACTACACATAATATAGTGTCTAAGAAAGAGCTGTTGTCTGCTTCCCCCAAACGAAAAATGTAATCATTATCATACATCTCCCTCACACATTAAAGAAAATGGTTGCCGTTACCGTTGCCGTCGCTGTGCCATAGCCATAGAAATTGTAGAAGCGCCCTTTCGCTCAGTCCAATTTAAATGGACCATTAAGACCACTCAGAGAAAAATATATTAAAGGATTCGAAAAAAAACCTATCTTATTTTTAAAGATTTTGTAAATTAGCTGACCCATTTAAATTGGACAATATAAACCATTTCACTGTAGTAAACCAATAAATCAAGAAGTAAGCAATCAAAATGCAATTAATTTGATGTTTATGTTAATATCAAATACGTACCTTGTGTACTCCATATCAATAAAAGAATTATATTCAACAATAAAGAATTATTGTAGTTTTGTGATGATGCTAAAACTCAAAAGAAAAAAATAGTTTGATGTGAGTTTTATTATTAACGAATTAGATTTATTTTCAAAACAACATCGTCCCCAATTTTGCCAAATTGTTAGTAGAAATTTTTTAATTAATTTAATAATTTTAAGACTACATTTTCCAAAATACAAAATGTCTAAATCAAAAACTTCGAAATAGCCAATTTCGATATTAGTATAAAACAAAAAAAAAATTAATACAATTTTCAATTAGCTTTTATTATTTCAATAAATGTAAACATATAATTTAGATTCAACCATAGATTGGTTTAAATTTTAACTTACTCAATATTGCAAGCGATCTCAATATTTTGTCAATTTCCCTGTTTAAGTATCTAGAAATAATCACTTACATAATAATATTATTTATTTCCTGTAGCAATAATTATTATTTGTCAGACATTTGAGTAAAAAATATATTCAATAATCATAGAAAAAGCTCCATTATTCCTTATTCGGCAAAGTCTTACGTTCTGTACATGCACGTTCATGCGCTCTGTCAATAAAATTGAGTGATACAAAATTAGAATGGCCTAATATATCTAGGCACTTTGAAGTTTACCACCACGTACAACTTGTCCAGAAGAACGTTAGCAACGAAGGGTCGCTGCAAGGATAAAATGTTTTGCAAAGCTATTGTTCCTGAGTATTTGACCAAATGTTATTATTTTCTTTCATTCTGTGCTCCCGATTGCATAGGAAATTATCTCCTATTATGAAAACTTTTAATCAGGTACCGTCTCGTATCTCACCTCAAAACCGATTCATTTTATGTACAAAATGCCGTGTCTACACGCTGTTATAACCCTTTCAAAAATCTGTATAAAATTCAATAAGAAAAACAGTATTTCGGTAATAGTTTTAAGTATTTGAAGTTTCCCAGTACATAATTAGTGATGAGAATAATATTGTAAGTAGCATACTGTGGTAAGTAATCTTTAGACACTTGTTACGTATATTGGCCGATAAGTATTTTTGTAATATCGTAAGTCACTTGTTACTCTCAATAAAAACCATTGTTGTTACTCTCTAGTATGTAAAATTCTAGTAGAAAGTAAATAATTTTAACAATAGTGTTCGCTGCGTTTGAATTAAAAGTTCTCTTTTCATACAACTGTGTCGTCACCATCTTTACAAAATTTTAAACTTTGATATATCGTGTTGTTGAAAACATAATTATTTAACTTGTGGCAAAATGAAATTTTCTAGCGAGCAGATAATAAATAAATAACAAATAATCCTAGTAAATAATAATAATTTTACATATGGATGTGTATGAACTCGCTTAATTAGTTTTGCCAAGTGTAGAGGATATTATATTCTACCTAAAATAACTGCAGGATAACTGTAAAAAGTGTTACTAATTTTTAAACTGTTATAAATGCGACACGGCAATTCTTGACTGAATTGTAGTTTGGGAAATTAACAATAGATGGGGCGTTGTTGAACCATGTACAAGGGATTTTGAAAAATTTCTATTTAAATAATTAAATACTAATGATAATTAACAATCGTATCAACTAAGGATTTTGTTATTTATTTTTCTTTGTAAAATTTTTTAGAAATTCTTTTATAACATTGATGAAAATGATGTTTATTAGAGGGGATAAAGTATGTAGGTTTGTTTGTTTGGTCGGAGGAGTGAATTAACGCAAAGGAATAGATGGTAAGTGTGTGGTGCCTTGGCTAAATATTAAACTATCCTTCCCTTTTCATTCCTTGTAGATAGTGAAGACTGGTTGGATGATGAGCTTGTGGTTTCAAACGTCTGATAATGAACTAATTAACAATTAACGCCTCTTGTACCATAGTGTAAATAGGAATGTAATAATTGAATGACTGGGGACAATCCAACTTGAAATAGGTCTATCGACTGCTAATCTCTAAAAATAAATTTACTATTTTTCGAGTCTTTAAATTTTAACGACAGAATTTAAAAATTAATATTTTATTTTTAATGTTTAAAAATTTTAATATTAGATTTTCGCAGAAAGCAAACTATTTGTACTATAAATAAAATAAAACACGGTAACTAAGCTTCATCAGGGCTTAATATAAAATAATTATAAACATGATTTACATCAGAGGTCCCCGATAATTCTCACTATATTTCGATTTCCCTAGAAATCACATCACTAGCATAGTGTTTGTCTCCGACATTTGTGTTTATAAATAAAATGAAACAAGTCGTACAAGTATGGTCAAATGCTGCTATTGAGCAAATGGGCGCAACGTGTTGCAAGTGATATCAAATGTGCAATCCCCATTTACATCTTATGCACCCCCAATTTGTTTCCATTGACATGTACCCCCTGCAGGTCTATATTGACCCACTTTGAGAATGACTGATCTATACAGTCCCAGCAAGAGATAATATGTGAACTCATCGTTCCAGCAACTTCTGTCTTTTTCATTTTCAAACAAGAAGTGTGTGAAAGAATAGGACGAACATTGACGAAGTTCTTATGAGTTCTGGCTGGGACTAGTTTACACACAGAGTGTTAAGAGATATACCTGACTTCATTTAACCTTTCCCTTACTGTGCTAAAAAAATCCACGCGTTCCGGTGCTGTGTAGTCAATACACATCTCAAAATAAGCGATTTAATATGGGAAAAATATTGATATTCATAGTTAATCGTTTATGTTTATTATATTTAATATCAAAAGTGATAAAAAATTGTAATTTAATTGCCGAAAATATGAAAAAACCATCGGCAGATTCTAAACAAACGTGCGAGGAGTACTTATCTAGCGACGGCCCGCGACCAACTGGCTTCAGGTGTTGGATGGGCGCTGGACTCATCTAAATACAACTGCGATGGTCTAAATACAACTGCGGACGTGTCGATTTCTCATGTTCCCGCGTAATGAACTAAGTGTCATTTCCTTGCACACTCTTCGCGTAGCAGTGTCACACGGTTGATTGTATTAGTGTATTTGTTCCCGATTTTTAACAAAACACTCTGATTTTTAATTGAATTTGAAAACTATGTAAAATATTATTTTTTAATTCACTGCATAAATGTATGACAGAGGAATACCTAAAATCTGAACCCAGAATGTATTATATTTATAGAGTTATTAAAGTTATTAGAAGCAATGTGTAGTAAATACATACCACAGATAAGGAAAGGTTAACCAGTGATTCCTGAGGTTGCTCGAAGTAAAAAATATAGATGAAATTTGGGAATTTTATTATGTAATTTTTTTTGTAATGAATTTAGTTAGCCCTGATAAAGCATAGGTTCAAGTTGAAACCCTGTCACCAACAAAATATTACAAATTACTTCTGTGAAAAGGTTAGGTACTATGTTTTATTTTATTTACAATAATATTAAATTTAATTTATCACCCGCAATCTTGGGGAAAAATAAAATGATACAAAAAACATCACAATCGGTAATTATTTACAAAAATATGTGAAAAATGTTAACTTGGGAAAAATTATAAGGTTTTTACTTCAAAAAGTTGGAACTATTTTATTTATTTTTTATCGTTCCAAAAATGTTATATTGTTATTCATTGTTGTGAATAAGTGTATCTCAATAAATTAATAATAAACTTGTAAATAAATTAATTTTAGCGTCGGGACTAACATAATTTTGAAAGTACCGTTTGAGAAAAAATAATAATTCTTATAAGTTTTAATCATTATGCAAAGTAATAATTATTAAACAGAGTAATAAGAATTACTTATTTAGGTTTAAAATGTTCTTAATCGAAATTTCAACTTTGTCAAATATTAAAAAATTATTTATTTTAAATATTTTAGGTTTAATTGTTTAAGTTCATAATTATTTTTCATTTACGGTCATTATGAAATTTACTTTTACCACGGTGTTGAAAATGCTTTATTTCTCTGTTAATAAATTATCTTTTCTTTAAACTGCTTTCGAAAGGTGTCAAATTTGTAAATACAAAGAAAACAATAATTCTCTTTATTATAAATTATAATTAGTGTTCTGATTCAAAGAAAAAATACTAAAAAATATTCATTGTTATTGTGTAGGTATTCTAAAACATGTATTTTTAAATTTTTATTGCTAAGTATGGATTGATGTTTTATAATATTATATTTTCAAGCATCCAATTCCTTAAGGTTAAACGCGACGCTCGTTGTAATCTAAGTGTTCATAGATGGCGTTAATTTAATTGAAATACCCTTTGTCCAAGTTATGAGTTATAAAGACGATTTTTTTGTGTGCCCGGACATATGCTACATGAATATGAATAAATAGTTTTGTCTGCTTAAAAACTTAATTCTTTTAAGAGAGGCATACAAATACAATATTGGATTGAATTACCAATAAACCTTGAAGGAATTGGGTTTTTATATGGACAATACTATTTATTAATATTCATATTGCGTAAATACAGGAGCAAACAAAAAAATTGTCTTAAAATTGTAAACATGTTTATGTTTCTGAACACCTAGATTATAACGAGTAAGGTATCTTATAATCTACGCATTCATAGATGAAATTAATTTAATGAATTAATAGTTTTGTCTGCATAAAAATTTCACTCATTCAAGAAAGTCATATAAATACAAAATTGTTTTAGTATGCCTTGAAAGAATTGAGTTTTTACATGTAAAAAAACTATTTATTAATATTTTAAAGCATTACTTGCAAAAAGTCTACTTTCATAAAATAATTAAATTAACGCCATCTATGAATGCGTAGATTATAATGTACTTTACATTTTCCCTTAAGACTCTGATAAAATAGTATACTTTTAAGGAAATTTCTTGCCATCTTCTTCTTTCACCAGTGAAAGAAGAAGATGGTAATACATTACCATAAAAAGTTCCTTGTTTATCAGTGTTTAAACTTAATATTTTCAAAACTTAATAATTTTTTTTAAAAGATTGCCTAAAACATTTTTTTATTCCGAGATATAAAAAAGTACCTGCTTAAATTCTTTTTGAACTTTATTATTTTACTATGTAATATATATTTTTTATTATTGGCAACATTCAAGCATCCAATGTACGTACTTAACTTCCATAACTTTTATTTTGTTTCGTGAATAAATTTACGTTATTTGACTTTACTTTCCGAGCATTTGCTTCTTCCTATAACTTGTGATGCCTATTACGTATTTATGAAATAATGTTTACAATAATTTGAAGGCAAATAATATAATAATTATAGTCTGATGCCCCTTATGTATGTATTTCCACTAATATTTAATGATAATTAAACCATTGACTGCTTACATTCCGATGTAAACTTAATGTCTCCATTGCGTTAATACATTATTAGCCTTCAATCAGCAAAGGTAAAGTTCTTTGTATGATGTGACATCTCGGTAATACTTTGGTACTTAATCAGGATTTGCTTCCTGTCATTTTTATAGTGATGCATTTATTTTATTTGTTGATCATTTTATTATAAGAAATGTGTAGCAATTTTAACTCTAAATATTATATTATAACGCCTCCTTGAAAGGAAACAAAGACAATAGTTTGTGCGTTCTCGTTCTTAAAGTTTGTTTGTAGGAGTATCTAATACTTCGTTGTATTGAAGCTCCAAAACTGTTGAATCTTATAATATACTTCTTTAAAAAATATGTGCCACCGTTTTTTATTCTCTCATTCCCTTTCCATCGTTCCGAAAACTCATTCATTCATCAAATTCTCTCGTGTTGCAGGCGCGTTCATACGGAAATTAGTTCAATTTTGCCTTTCTTCTGGTGAAATCGATAAAAAAATTTCAGGTACATCTTAACAAACGGATTGCAAGCATTAGAGCACAGGTGTCGGTGGGAATGTTGTCCTTGTTCTACCAGTATTTTAACGGAAGCTGCTCCGAGGAACTAGCGCCATTGATCCTTTCGGCACCGGTGCATGTCGGGAAACAAGCCAGATGTCTCTTGAAGACCCACATTCACTCCTTCCTATTATACACGGTTTTGTGGCAAGGCATGTGGTTATTTATACAACTTGTTCTTGGGGCTCAAAAGATTTGCCGGCTTTTGTATTTTCTCCCTTCGAGTCGCTCCTTCCCTTTCCCTTAAAAAGACACAGCATTCCCAAAAATGACAGAAGCTCTAAGAGAAATTTCTCCAAAGAATGTTATGACGAACTCCATTAAACGAGTAAGCACTCCAAAGCTTCTGATTTTCGACACTCATTGGAAATGACAATAATTTATGAAATATTAATAAATATACATAAATCAGAGAAAGCATATTTCATCAAAACATTATTTATTAAAATAAAAACAGGTAAAAACACTTAACATAATATACCGGCAAAATCACAACATTTAAATATACATAATATACATAATAGACAAATACAAAAATCACAGAGAAAATCAGATTAAAATAAACTAAAATAGTCTTCAATAATGAAGACAAAGCGTAAAAATAAAACATAGCTGACCTCAAAATTATGGAATGGAAAAAAGGACATAAGAATCCAAGCATCGATAATAGTTTTAACTATATAGGCCCTGTATATAAATTGATTTTAAGCTTGGCTCGGTTGGAATGTTGAGCTTAGCACGGCTTGGAACACAATCCATATTTAGGACGTAAGCCTAGATATCAGCAATATTACATGCATTGTCTAAGAAATTTTAATAGAGGAACGTGTTACAATTTCTTTGTAAAACCAAACTACTGTCTACGTATTTATGTATAATTATGCTTAATGTCATCGCGAGATCGCAAACTTTCAATATGCCGACAGCGGTTTTTTTTGTAGGGTGTAATTTACAAGTTGATTTTTTATAATGTTCGCCACTTCAATCAGCATGGTGTTATATGCGAAGATACTAATTTTCAATAGTATTAGTTTTGCTGGAGTAAAACAAACTGTCCGCTGAAAACAAACTGTTGTAGTGTTGAAACATGTCGAGACATCAAAATTCCTCATTGCTTGATGAATATAACAGTCCACACTGATAAAATTAGGCAATTTACGCAAATCCCGGTGAGATGCAAATGTCAGATTTGACATGTGTTACTGCTAGCGCCTCGGTGTCTAAAAAAGGCACTATTCTGCCACTTATCAAGGCTTGAGCGGCAGATTTAGCCCACTTAAATTTGAGTGAGGAATGTCGTACATAGCGAGGAAATGGACTGACTGATAAGCCGGGCTATAATAACGGGTGTCTCAGAATGTATGAATGTATGATCCGGATTTTTTGGCTCCAGAAATGCAAAATTAGATTGGCTACAACTAAAACACATTTTTCCAACAAGATGGAGCCACTTACCACGTAACAAATTACTCATTAGCTGCTCTTATTACTCTACAATTTATTCTTAGAGTAATTAGTCGTCGAAGAGACATCACCTGGCCACCGAGGTGTACAGATTTAACACTTCCTGACTTTTTCCTATGGGGCTATTTAAAAAGCAGAGTTTTCAGCCCATTACCACACAACTTGAACATTTTAAAGCGAAGAATCACAGACGAAATCAATATAATTCTTAGAGCACTGTTCCAGCGAGGGATTGAAAATTTTATTTCCAGGCTAAATGTGTGTGAAGAAGTGGATTGTGCTCATTTACAAATGCTTGTTTGTCATAAATAAAAATTCAAAAACTGCTTTATAATTTAACAGTAGTTAAAACGAGTTTGAACCCATTATGGTGTTTTTTTTATCAGAGTAAAAAGTATCGAAAATGAAAAACATTGTAAAACACGCTTTATTATAAATTTATATATGTAATACGTTTCAGCAGTAAAGAGCAATTGAAATTTTAATATTTTTGTTATCGTACACTGGTTTCATTGTAGGGTTTCATGCCGTGCATCTAATTTTTATTGTATCTGTTACAATATTGGCATTCTCAAACTATTTGTACGTATCTAAAGATATGGATTCATTGTACATAATATTGAATTGATAAAATTTTTACCAGCTACACAATTATGCTGAGCTTTTCGACATATGCCTCCAGTTTTACCGAAACTTGGCAACTCTCGCCTATCTTAAGCCAGCAGTTCCTTTTTGGTTGTCAGAGCCCAACTCGTGCGCTACCTTTGTTTCTCTTTCTCAACCAACGACGCCCAATCTGAGGATTTGGAACAATTATTTTAATAATTATTATCTACAGTAAATAAATGTATTGCTTCTTCTCAATAAAAACTAAACGTCAAAAGATATTTGACGATGTAATTTGACATGTAAAATTACCAACACAGTGATACATACTTCTTTTATATGTTTTTAAAGTAAAAGATATGTACAAATGCAGATTAGATCATGTTCTTCATAAAATTATAAAAAAATAAGAGAGACTGACTTTGGGCAAATCACTTCCCATGTTATTATGACCTCTTTTGTACAGTATGGAAAGTACAGATGAAAAAAATTATAACTTCATAAGGAATGTTGTTTGAAAAGTTTACTTCAACCCTTTCATAGAACAAGGGGCAAATATTTATCATGGACCCATCAAAGCTTAAATGTATCCATAAAACATTAAAAAATGTTAAAAAAAAATTCTGAAGGATAAATATCACCCTCAGAAGACAGAGAGATCTCTCATCTGACGTTTGTCTATTTTAGTGTTGTTACAGTTTCTGAAAATCCTGACTTAGCAATTCACCATACAATACAAAAGAAAAAGTAAAAAAAAATTACAGTAAAATGATTGTTAAACAATTTAAGATTCATCATTCTCCCTTTCTAGAAGTTCAGCGCTAATCTTCTCTGCATCGGTGACCAGGCATATATGGGCAGTATCGTCGAAAAAGCAGGTCACACTCAACCCCTCGATGGCGCAGCTGTAGGGCTCCTCACCGTAACGCTGGCGGATGTATACTGAACGAGGATCCTCGGACAGAATGGACGAGATTGTGGATTGGATGCTTGATGCTGCCGCCTGAATGTAAATTAGTTAGATTAGACATTTTAAAGATACAACAGATATTGCTAGACCGCAAGCAAAATAAGGTGTGCAGATGCATGACTTATGCCAAAGGCAGATTTTTTTTTTTTTGGTAAAACGGAGATGGTTTAAACAATAATATTAATTAATAGAGACGATGGAGCTAAGCTCAGTAGTTCTTGGTATCAGGTAATAGACTGCTACACCAGAACTAAACGCAGAAAACCACTTAAAAATTACATGTTAATGTCAGCTCTTAGAGGGTTGGAGCTGGTAACACGGTATCGCATCTTCATACATAAGCACGCATTTCACCACAACCTCAGATTACACACTGCCCTGATGATGGACACTGCAATGCTGTCCGAAACGTTGGCTATAGAAGGAGGTAGAGCAACACGGCATAATACACCAAAAACAAATCACTATACATAGTACTTTTGGCCGTGAAAATCACATATCATACCATGGTTAAAATAGTTCCCGTAAGCATTCAGACCATGGGCTCATTGTGTTATCTCGCATATTACCTCATTCCTTTGACAGTAACTTGGTCCCTTTGGTAAAGTTCACTAGGGTTGTCATTGGATATTTGATTATGTCTGCTTGTTCTACAATGTGTCTTCCCAGGTAGGTGAGCCTTATTCCCATCAGGACATTGGCACCATAGGTGAATTGGAGTCTCTTCATCCTCTCACATTTCTTGCATCTATTGGTTTTTTCCAGTCCTAACAAATGTATGTGACTGGTGAAGTGGCAGCGTCCCATTAGCAGTCCTATCAGTTCCCTCAGTAAGTGCAATGTCTATATTGAATAGTTGCCTGGTTCGTCGAGGGTCCGGTTCGTTTAAGAGTACTTTCAACTGTCTCATTCCGGGTGCCCTCACCCATTCTGATTTAATGGTAGTTTGCTGGCGTTCGTTAGTGGCTTGCCACACCACACTCACCGTCCGCACTTCGCTTCATTCCTCTTTTGTGTTTGGTCAAATTATATTACTTGCGCCGAATTAAATAATACTCATTACTTAAGATGACTACGGTCCATAGAAAAGTCGCAGATGCCACTCAGAACGCCAGAAAAAACTGACTTCCGCACAAAATACTGACCATATACTAAGCTGGGAAAGAGACTCCAGAGACTGTGCCTGCAATTCACAGAGGCTCTTGATGTAGCATACGTCGCCTGGAGGCGCTGCGTTGAAGCGATGGGTCCCCGGCATGAATAGGACAAGGGAAGAAGATTATAATGAGAAAGAATTAAATACCTGAGATTCCATAATCCTTTGAAGTTTAATCAAACAGTCTTCAGCGAACTGCACAGTCAGCCTCGCTACAGGTGGGTTGGTGATCCAGTTGGCTACTCGAATACTGCCTGAAATATAACGGTTTCTTTAGCAACAACAGACTACCGAATAATATGTAAAACAGTGTGCTAAATTATATTAAAAGCAGGATCGAAAACATCACATTCGCCGCCATTAGATATTTTGGATATCCGTCTTCTCACCTAACCCTCGTACGACTGCAGAGCAATATCGAAATCAAAACATATGTGCTTCCGCCTCTATTATCCGCTCATAGCAGTCGATTTTGCACTCTATATCACACATTTTTAGTATAGCGGAAGAGAATTGAAAAATATAGAAAAGGTTATGCAAATTACAATAAAAATCTAGATAATATTTATGTATAATGAAGTGTTTTTAATTCCATTAGATGGTTCTTTATCTTATTTACTCTGAGATTACTGAAGGATTTTTAGTAAAAACATCTGTAATAGGTGCAGGCAACACAGCAGCAAAGGCATTTATAAATGTTTTACCTAAAGTTGAACTATGTATTTTACATAGAATTTAAAAGAATTCAGTTTAAAAAACATATTTTCATTATTAACACATTCTTTGCGGGAAAGGAGAAAACTCGTCATACGCCTTTTTACAGTAATACGCGGGAGACGAGTTTACTTGTTTTGTTGCGCAAAGCGGTAAGGAGCGGGAAACTTGTAAACAAAGGGTTCTAAATGGGTGCGGGGTCATGTGTTTTCTATTGTCGGCGGTACCCGATCTATCTACCTGTCAATACAATAAGTTTGAAACACAACAAAAAAATTAAATCGTTGTCGCGTATGTTCCGCTAACAAACTACGCAGTGAAACGCGGTACATGTGCAAGTTTTGCAATGTGCCCCTGCATAAAGGAAAGTGTTTCGAACGCTATCACACATTGAAGCACTATTAGGTTATAGTTTTTTTTTATGTGTATTGAAAATTTCTACATAATCTTGTAATTTTGTATGAATAAATTTCGATATGTTATTTCGATTGTGAAATATTGTTTTTTCTATGATTCCCAAGAAAGTAGAAAGTTTTTGTTCATAAAAAAAGGAATTACACATACATTGCTAAGTAAATAAATAGAGACATCTTTTTAAAGTAAAACACTGAAAGTTTCATCGAAAAATATAAAATAGATCATAAGATATGAATATTTTGCGGAAAGTCTAATTTTGGCGCTAAAATTTAAATAAAACACTCACGCTCCGCCCCCAATTTGGCGGTAAAATGCCCGACCATATAGTGTTAACATAACCTTAAGAAATTTTCCTAGGAATCATCTAGGAATTTAACCCAATTAAAAAATAAAACCTCAAATTATACGAAGATTGTAATAATATTTCGAGGGTGAGAGAAGAGGTAACTAACCACGGGGCAACCCAAAGCCCGTGCGAGCTAAGAAAGAAATACCATAGATTGTATCTTCTAGTAATGGAAAGACCAACATAATTGTGTTTTGTATTTGTTCAGTAATTTTTGCAGAATATAATCGGTGTATCGCCACAAAATTGACAGTGGACAAATTGAATAATTCCTCGTTTTAAATAAAAATGTTACATAAAATGTATGGTTTATATAATTAGCTAGGTATTTAAGTACCTACTTATGATTTCATAAGAAATTTTGGTTTTGATTTATTAAATAAGAAAAAAATCTAAACATACTTTTTTGGACCCAAGGTCTACTGTTATTGACATACAAGTTGACCATAAGTAGTACATAATAGTTTTTATGGACTTGAGGTCTACTGTTGTTGACACACAAGTTGACCATAAGTAGTAATAGTTTTTTTGGACTTGAGGTCTACAGACTTTCGAACCCCATTTGAGGTATTAGTTGCTAGGCTATGATTTATTTGAAAATAATGTATATATGTAATTAAAAAAAGGTTATTGTAAGAATTTCCCACTTAATTAGTAGGGTATTTTTGGCCACTCAAGCCGTTTTGAGCAGCGTGTGGATTTTAGCTCGTAATCATTGAAGACAATATTGACGACTCTCAAACAAAAAATATGAATCTAGGAATTGATCCCAGGACCTTTTCCTTGCTGGCTAAGTTTATGTCTTTTTTTGTTACAGTTTATGCCTTGCTTTCTTAACCTCTCGGCGAGTATGGCTGTACTATAACGTAATATAAAAAATTATTATAAACAATAATATTTTTACATCGCTAGATTTTAAGAAAACTATGGTTTTGCATTTAATTTTGTTTTACTCATGTACTTCAAAAATGCTCACTCCTGGGACACAGTTTAGTTCGAAAACGCTCACTCTCCGAGAGATTAAAATTGATTTTACTGTCGTTGTTAACTCTATAACTCTAGTACATTTTTATCAAAGTAAAAATAATTAAGATACAACTGCATTTAGAATTACTTTCTTGATAAAAAAATAAAATTTCCCGACTTAACCCGGGGAATTTATATTAGGTTGGGGAATATTCCCGGGTGTACATCACTATATTTAGCGCCTTATTTTAGTGCCCATCCTTAAGGCATTTATGAAATCCTCGTGGAAGATTGACTGGATGAAGGGATCCTTACCTAATTGGGAAGGAGATGGAGGGCCTTCACTTCCTTCTGGTGCTTCTCTTTGTGAAGCCGATCTTGTAGGGGATCTGGAATCAAAAGGCACAATTTATGCAAATTATACTTATTTAAAAATATCTTACAAGTAATCATGGAATCAATAATTTTTTGAATACTAAACACTGACATACATGTTAACTTAACACTGGGGGACAAATGATTTCCCCTGTGGCCTATTTCATATCTTTTTTTGAGGATTAGGTCAAACATATAAAGACTTAATTTGAATTAATGCTTGCAATTTAAGCTTTAGCACTATCTACAAATAATTTAATTCACGGCGCCTGTTTGTCCTCGAATCACTTGGTAACAAAAGCGTAAAATGAAAGTAAAATTATAAAAAATACCTGTCTAGGTAGCTGATTTCCAAATCTGGTACATTTTGAGCCGACTGTGGGTGAACGAACACTTCATCAGAGTCCATTCCATCCAGAACTCTAGTATTGAGGTCGTTGAGACTTGAATCTGAGAGTGCTGCTCCATCCAAAAGATCTCCAGAGGAATTAGCTTCACCAATCAGCAAACGGTCTGAAAATACAGGGTTTTCCAATAAGAGGTGTTATTTTGATATTCAATCGTAAAAGATTAATGGTTTCGTTGCTTGTGTGGCACGTAGCGCCGTCTTGTTAAAAGTAAACGCTGTCCAGATCAATACCATCCAATTCCGGCCATAAAAAATCATTAATCATCTCTCGATAGCGCAATCCATTCACCCTAACTGTTGCTCCAGCCTCATTTTCGAAAAAGTAAGGTCCAATGACTCCGCCACGTTGAGGATAGAGAGGCTTTTCAACAATAACTCTTGGGTTTTCCAAGCCCCAGATGCGACAATTTTGCTTGTTGACGAAGCCACTGAGGTGGAAATGGGCCTCATCACTCAAGATGATTTGCATTTGATTCACTCAAGTGAATTTTAATCATTTCAATGCGTTGTTGAAGCGTGTATTGTTCCATTTTTATTAATGGCGTAGTTTCTACTTGTCAAATGTCAAAAAATGACAGCTTCAAAAGTAACATCTACCGAAATAGCGGGCTATTCAAAATAACACCTCTTATTGGAAAACCCTGTATTACATCTATGTACATATGTGTTGTAACACATTTATGTGTCATAACACAAAGAGATGAAGTGGCAGTTCAATCAGATTTCAAAGAGATATGATTTGAGATTTTCAAAGCCAGTATTATTATCGCAATATATTTTTTGGTATGCCGTGATGTGCTTCCTCTTCCTCTAGCCAACATTTCAGACGACGTAACAGTGGCATTCATCAGGGCAGATTATTATTATTATTTAATGAGCAGGCAGCATTCATCTAATGAGCTCATATCCAATTAAACAATAAGCTTAAAACTAATAAGTTAGTCCTCGTTTAATATAATAATTAGTTAAATTAATTTGGTTTTTGGTTTTCTGATTTATTGTAGCCATCAAGTACCGGATACCAAGAACTATTAAACTTATCCACATTGTTCCTTTTAATATTAATGAGGTTTTTGTGGTATTCAATTGCCTCCGTAGAAATGAGATCCCTGAGGCATATGTGTGGTAAAACAATGTATGATCGTGTGAGAAATGTGGAAATCCGCAAAGAATGCAAGGCTAAGGTAATGAGCAAGATTAAAAAAAGGATGCTTAGATGGTTTGGGAATGTATAACGAATGAACGAAAAAAGGAGTGTAAGGAGAATACATGATGCAAATGTGAATGGTAGCAGAAGTCAGGGACGCCCGAGGAAGACATGGCACATATGATTTAAGATTTTCACGGCCAAAAGTATTTTTGTTATTTGTTTTTGGGGTATTATGCCGTGTTGCGCTAACTCCTTCTTTAGCCAACGTTTCGGACAGCATTGCAGTGTCCATCATCAGGGCAGATGTCTTATTTGACAAATAAGACATCTGCCCTGATGATGGACACTGCAATGCTGTCCGAAACGTTGGCTAAAGAAGGAGTTAGCGCAACACGGCATAATACCCCAAAAACAAATAACAAAAAAAAAAAAAAAAAAAAAAAAAAAAAAAGACATGGCACGATCAAGTGCATCAGATACTTGAGTCGGACCATGTCGAGAGTCAGAATAATAGAAGAGTATGTATGAATGTGAATGAGGCAAGGAGTGTTTACCAAGACCGAATTGCTTGGAGGTCCGACTTCTCTGCCTACCCCTGCAGGGAAAAACGAGTGATGGTTAGTTCGTTAAATTGCCTCCGTAATTAGGCATCTTCGTTGCGTTTTGAGTGTTCCCAGGACTTCAGGAAAAAATCAAAGTAATAGCTCGTTTTAATTAAGTTTTCGGCAATTGCTGATTGTGCAGAATACAAAGAGAAGAAAAATAAATTAAATTTTATATTAAATAGCCTGATAATATTATACTGAGATACTACCATCACAGTAAGCGGATAATATTTTTTGTGTCGTGATGGAGGACTTAGCCTGCCAAGGAATTGAACGCACAACGCCTAGGTGGGACCCAAACGTGATGCCAACTCAATCACTGACCTATCTCTGTTTTTCTGTGTTGGTGTATTCTCGGCGGGTTATTTCAATAAGGTGAGCATTATAATCCACGTTTGTCTGGTTCGTCGTTGCTACTATTTGGGAGTCCACTGCACATGTGTTGCCAGAAAAACCACGACTGGTCTCACTGACTCCCGAGCATACCTTGCAAGTCCAGATCCACTTCCTCCCTGTCGGTGGAGGAGTCCCTGTGGAGGCGGTGCCAGTGCAGCCTGGCTGGGGGGCGGCTGAGCTGCGCGGGATAAGGGCTGTCGTACTGCGGGATGAAGGGCTTCACGTCCAGCACGGGGGTACCGTCCACCATGTCCACGCCAGAGAAAAAGATGCAGTTGTCTGCAAAACAAATCACTGAAATTATTAACTTCGAGACAGAGATCAACTGTTCAACAAATAGCAGCTCCAGGATAATGTGCTCTCCGGACTGTGATTTTATAAATCTAGTACAGATGTCATCGGTTATGACCAAAATGCTTGACATCAACATCCTGCTAACTTGTTAAAATATAATTTTAGGCAAACACATTTTCAAGTTGTTATCCTGAAGTATTCATAAACCATCATCAACATCCTGCTAACTTGTTAAAATATAATTTTAGGCAAACACATTTTCAAGTTGTTATCCTGAAGTATTCATAAACCATATGAATCGTCGACTTGCAAAACCCGCTCTGGAATTTTTCCGAAATCTGTAGACATCATGAAAAAATGTTTGGAACTCATTGAATATACCTTTTATGCTAAATATTAACATAATTATACATTATTCTTTCAATATTTGGTGAAAAATATTAATTATTTATTTATTTTCAATTTATTTTAAGCATTTTTTATGAATGTATGAGAACCAGCAGAAATTTCCAGAGCTGGTTTTGCAAGTCGATGACTCATATCGACTCTGGAAATAGACCAATTAGTTTGTGGTGAATGGATATATATATATATTTTTTTTAAAGATAGACAAACATTCCCGGGTTACGAATAACCTGACAATATTTGAAAATCTCCTACTACCACCACAGTAAGCTGAAAATGTTGCTTGTGTTGTGATGGAGGACTTAGCCAACCGAGGAATTGAACACACTACGCCTGGGTGGGACCCAAACGCGATGTCAACTCGGCCACCGACCGGCCATCACCGAACTTGTGATGGTAAGTGATATTTTATGCATTCAACAGCCGAAAGAATAGGAAAACACTCATGTATAAGATAATGCAACTAATCAATAAAGTTGGCCCTAATTTTCCTTCAGTTATGTTGAAATTGCGTTGGCGACCGCTCAAGTTGGATTCCTCAGTTTGGTGAACAATACGTGCAAGTATCTTAAAATACAATTGTAGGAAGACAGTTGATAGTCTATTGTGGATGCCTAGCTCTCCCGGAATGGAGACATTTGTGCGTCTGGCTGTCCACGGAATCCTGAATATTCTTCTCCAGCATCACATTTCGAGGGTGTCTATCCGCTTTCTTTCGCTGGCTCCGAAGTGTTTATATTTCCACACTGTATAGACATATGGGTAAAATTAGCACCCGTAAGACTCTCATCTTGGTGGTCTTAGTTATGCCTCCGTCCTCCATATCTTCTGAATTTTGTTTTAGGGGTATTTTATATAAGGAAAGATTAAAAACGCATTTAAGGAAGAACTTACCGTCAACGCTATCAATCTTCACCAGTGATAGCCCAATGGGACTAGGCCTGTGAGGTGATCTGGTTGCAAACACACCCATCCTGGTGCCATTGAGGCGAGGTGGAGCAACTTTGGCTCTGATGTGATTGCTCTCGTTGGCGTGGAAGAAGAACAAAATCCTGTGGAGAAGATAAGTTCTCTTAATATTAGTATAATCAACAATGAAAAGTAGATATATTATATCAGTGGTAGAAAGACTATTTGACATAACCAACAATGGTTTATAATGGTTATATATAATAGCAAATTACAGTATTAATTCATCGGAAACTACGTGTTAGCAGAGGTCTTGCTGCAAGCAGGTATACTGGTGACTGACTTTTGCAATGTGTACGTCAATTGTCATTCATCCCCGATGGAGCGCTTATTGAAGTACAGAACAATGAGCAATTAAATAATGACAGTGCTGACAGTTCGGCCTTTCTATGCCGTTGCAACAAGTATTATTTAACCTCTCAGAAAAAGACTTTTATTTACTTTGTGTTCCTTTGCGAACTGTCAAAACGCGAAAATTTTTGTGTTATTCACGAGTTTTGTTAAAAGCTTCATAACTCACGTTTTGGGAAACGTAGCCTCATTCTAAAAGATGTTTTGGAAAGATTATGAAATTCACTATCGTATTGTTTTGTTATACGTAAATATTTGCGTTTCTAAATATACATTTTCTGAAAACGTCAAAAATATGTAAAAATCGCTGACCATTATTTCAAAGCTGTGAAAAATGTACTTTTTTCTGAGTATCATAAAGAAATAACACTTTATATATTGAAGAAATATAATTAAAAACTATTAGTCACCTCAAAATATTAACCGTCCAAACTAAAATATTTTTAATAAATTATTTAGAAACGCAATAAATTATGAACGAACAAGATGACAGATCCAATCGACTTAGATAATGCACCTCTACATTCCATAGATATTCTTGAATACAGACGCGTAGCGTTATTCATTATCGATACTCTGTTTTTTAAATCATGGCAATCCGTATACTAGTGATGGAAATAAATCGATTTTTGTAAAATCTCGCGCGTTTACGTGAAAAGACGTACTAATGTCTTGACCGCTATTATCATATTTACGTCTTTTGACGTTCTAATGTTCCGAGTGGTTAACCTCACCATAAGTAATAATAAACAAAAATGGTCCTAACTAAAACAAAATGTTGCCCTTATTAAAAAAGGACACACTTTGAAAGAGGAAAGTTTATTTTACGGGAAATGTCATTTTGAAGGTGCCTATTACATATTCACATTCATACTTATCTCAAACTCTCTATACCGAGTACAAACAGGGGAACTATATTACCACATGGTTGAGTGATTTTCTGGGATGGGAAGGTGTGGGAGAGATTTGTTAGAGCAGGTCTTGGAGAAGCGTGGATTAAATGATGGAGATTTTTGTCTTCGGACAGCCCATATTAGCGAATTTTACTGTAGAATAAAATTGTTACCACATATGGGAGAACTGCTCCAACCCTTCCAGTGCATGTTGAGGATTGGTCAGCACTCGATTGTCGATCCTCACGACTCCTTGGGACTGGGACAGAATGCCCGGTTGCCTCGGGACGGCCCTTTTGGTTAAGAAACCTGTCTCCACGTAACCGATGAACTTGTGAGGGAATTCTGCTACTGCGGTTGGGACAGGAATTGTGCTGCTTGATGGTGTTGAAAAATCTATGATAAATTAAGTCATTATTACATTAGTACAATCGATAATCATACACCAATATTTATTTTTTTGTTCATAAAAAATTGGCTTAAATGAATAAATTTTTTATAGATTTGTACATCAAATTAATGTTCCACCTTTGTTCAATTTTCAGAACTAGTGTAAGATGATTTTACACCTATTTTTTGTGTTAATAGCTTAAAAATGAGCCTTGTCTTAAAATAATACAAATTTTAAAAAATTTTCCATCCGTAATTAATATCATTAACAAACATAGATCTCTTGGTTTATTAGAAATGAAATTCGTTTTATAATTTTATTTTCACTGTATGGGAGATTATTCCCATGGAAATGTGTTCATGAGCAAACAAAGCCAGCTGTAGATAAGAACCCATTGCGTAGGTATTACATCAAGCAAACTAAAAGTATCTAAACATTATGAAGTGCGATATAACATTCAATACAAATGTTATCAAGTAAAAGTTAACATCACATTGTTAAGGTTATTGATAACATCAAACGAAAAAATGCAATTAATCCAAAAAAATACTATAAATAGCTTTGTACTCAGTGTACTACTACGTCAGGTAATTTGACAGTAACCAAAGCAAACAGACTAACTAACTAATTAACCATCACGCCATTTCTCCGCAGGGGTGGGCGGAGAGGACAGACCGCTAAACAACTCGGTTTTGGCAAACACTTCTTGCCTCATTCACATTCACACATCGTCTCATACATACTCTTCTGTTATTCTGACTCTTGACATAGCCCGACTCAAGAATTTGATTCTCTTGACCTTGCCATGTCTTCCTCGGGCGTACTCGACTTCTTCTAGCATTCACATTTGCCTCATATATTCTCCTTACACTCCTTTCTTCATTCATTCGCTCTACATGTCCAAACCATCTAAGCATCCCTTTCTTAGGACGAGATGTTTCACAGAATTTCAACAATTCATCAAATTGATTTTCAAGTTCCGCAATGGTTCTATTCAAGTGTTGTTATTATATCATTATAGGACAGTTGTTTCACAAAATTTAAATAATAACAGAACTTAAATATAACCATTACAGAACTTGAATATCATCTTTGAAATGTTCAAATTCTGTGAAACAATCCCTCCCAAATCTTACTCACTACGCTTACATCATCCTTGCATTCTTTGTTTATCTCCATATTTTTTACTCGATCATACATGGTTTTACCACACATATTCCTCAGGGATCTCATTTCTACAGCATTCAGTCTACTCTGCCAGTTCCACTCCTCACTGCCATACATCAGGGTGGGTAACAAACATCAGTTTGCTACCTGTGTCCAACCAAGGCCCGGAGGATGACCAAACACCGTTGCACCAGATGTAGAGAGGCTATTTGTGGTCCACATAATGTTGACATGTGTGGTCACTGTGTAGACTGATATTTTGATATTAATTTGTACATAATTTTTTCATTATAAACCTTACTTTTGTGCCACGTAACAAGTTCCTATCTTAATTAAATATTTTGATTTATTTCTAGTGTTTGCATAGTCCACTCGACGAAAGTGTAGTAACAATGAAAACAGTTTAGTTATCTAGGGTTAAATAACACTTCGTTTCAACTTAATTACTACATGAAACAACTATTTACATTGGGGGAGACGGTAAAAGATGCAGTTCCTTTTTAAAAATTCAATATTTAGCCATGTTTTGACCGTTTGTTCTTGTTAGCATATGACGTTTGCCGAAAGATTTCGCTTTAAATAATGATTGAATTATTTGTATAGCGCCATGAGAAAATCACCTCAAGGGAGCTTTACAACTTAATTTATGCATTTAATCTATTCCTTAGATTTATGACTTATTCTAGTCTTTTTTTGCAATGAAGCGCAAATTGGGGACTGCATCAAAAACTTTATTACAAATCCCAAATCGGGTAAAGAAAAGTTCGGGAATGTTTCCAAAATTGAATAATTTAGGGAGGAATGCAGATTACGGCAAACTCTGGGAATTGAATAAAAATGCACTTTCTAGATGAGAAAAGTGTGTAGAAACTCATTAAAAAAAGAATTAAGGCGCGGAAGATAAATTGAGGGAGATACAGCCGATCAAAGTTTAATAAAATTGCACTTCGCGATCTGATATTATTACCATATTCGGACAGTCCGCCGCCATATTTTGTCACTGTTAAGAAAATCAAATTAACAACTTTTTAATACTTTTGAAATTTCAGTAGTGCCAACCAAAAAATAAAAAGTGTTGCCATATAATAATATCAATGCATGGAAAATTCTGAAAATTAAATATCATTTGCCAGATTGGTAGTTTATTATTTAAAATCTTGTAAATACTTAATTTATGTATCCTAACCTAACTGTGATTTTCTATAACAAAAAAATGACCCTTTAATAACGCCCACTCGCGTCCCCTTTAGAGTTTTATCCCAGTTTTCAAGTAGTTTGTGGGCTACGCTAGGTTTGTATAGACGGTTTGTGATTTAATACTAATACCTTTTTTCCATGTTATTTCCTGTTACACAAAATTGCCCCTTTAATAACGCCTGCTCGCGTCCCCTTTAGAGTTATATCCCAGTTTTCAAGTAGTTTGTGGGCTACGCTAGGTTTGTATAGACTGGTTTGTGATTTAATTCTAATACCTTTTTCCCATGTTCTTCTGCCTACTCTAACCCAAACTAAAAACCTAACCTATTTTGTAAAAAAATATTATTATTATACGGCAACACTTTTCTTTTTTTGGTTGGCACTACTGAAATTAAAATAGTTATTAATTTGATTTTCTTAAGTCATATTTGATTGTTGATAAATAAAACATGGTTTCTATGTATCGCGTACGAAATTTCAAAACCCTATAACTCAGTTAATAGTGCCGACCCCCACCTAATTCTTTCAGATTCGGATTCCCCAGCCCTAAATTAGTCTAAATCAAGTTCAATTTCGGTTATTCGAGTGACTCCGAATTTTACCCTCAGATCGCGAAGTGCAATTTTATTAAACTTTGATCGGCTGTATCTCCCTCAATTTATTCTTCCGCGCCTTAATTCTCTTTTTAATGAGTTTCTACACACTTTTCTCATCTAGAAAGTGCATTTTTATTCAATTCCCAGAGTTTGGCGTAATCTGCATTTCACCCATAATTTAATATAAATTCTCACAAATTACTTAAATAACCTAAACTACGAATATAATAGCCTATACTGTGCATGTTTTTCCATCTCCCCTGACGAAAATAGTTGTTTTAAATTGTGTTTAGTACGGAAATTATATCTTATGGATTTATTCTAACTAAATCAAAACCTTATTAGTTTGAATTTAAATATGCATAAATTACTTACTTAACCCAAAATAAGAATCAAATAACCTATTTTGTGCATATAAATAGTTGTTTCTGGTAGTAATTGTTGAAACAAAGTGTAATTTCCATAATTGGTGCCAAAAGTGCGGCGGTTAGGGAAATAATAACCAAAATTAGAAACAAACTTTTTGGACGCGAGGTCGACTGTTCACACCTAATAACTTCGGAAGAGATATCATGAAATTCAGATAGGATGTACAAATAAAACACAAATATTTCATTTTTCATACCATTACTTGTAGTGCATTTTCCACAGTTCCAAGAACTGATCGATTGCCGTATGGTTTCGCAATCCTTCCTATGACTATGTTTTAGGGTCACCAGTTGCTGTCTAAAACCACAAAGATCAACAGTTATTTTTACGTTTTGCTCCATGACAATCAACAGTAATTTCACAAATATCTAGATTAAAAAGTGAACGCTCACCTTAAATTGTTTATTTCGTTTCGCGCCAAAGAAAGCGAATTCATCAATGTGGCTATTTCACCGTTTCTGGAATTGTTTTCCATTTTGGTTTATGTTTGATTTAAAAATTAATGCTTTTTTTACAGACCGGCTAGCTGTCAGCCTGACAAGACAAACATCGACCATAGAAAATTTGACAATTTGACAGACGATAATTAAAGTTGCCAGGATAGAAAAGAATATAAATGAAGGCTAACTTGGCAAATAAATATATTCGGCTAACCAATTAAAAATATCGTAAAAAATATTTATAAGTACGAAAATATTAGCCTGATCGGCACACTAGAGCCAAATTGCGTATAAAAAGGCCAAATTTTCCGAGAGCCGAGCCACGAATTCGGGAAAGTAACACAGAAACTAATTTCGCGTCGTTTGCGGTTGCTTCGTTCCTTTTTTATAATTCGCGGCTCAGCTCGCGGAAATTTTGTCTTGTTTACAAACGCAACACAATAAAACGGCTTTCATAGTTCGAACCTAAGTCTTGCATTTATCTGCTATCTTGTGCAGATTTTGTCGTTGATTCCGCTTCATGGTGCTGCCACACGCAAAGCTCACATCAACAGATAATATAAAGCACAATAGCGCTCGCCATACAATCCCATACAGACCCGACACACGTAAAAAGATAACGCGCTATAAGTGTGGTTCTGAACTTCGCTAACCGAATTTATTTTACGTATCCGCTCCCGAAGCGATATTTGAAAAGTTATGCGTCCCCCTCTCCGCCGTAAAAAGGAGAGGGGGTCATTTTAATTACGGAGCTACCAACTAAGTTCCGTGTTCCCTTAGTAAAGTTGTCACTTTGACAGATGAAATTATGTTCCTCGGCCGCTCTCGAATTCAACTGACCCCCTCTCCTACCATAGGAAGAAATATTTGATAGCGTCGTGTGTCGGTAGAAAAAATGATGCGCTGTACATTAACTTTTGATGTGAGCTTTGCGTGTGGCAGCAGCTTCAGACTATAATTCTTAGTACGATTCCAAAATGTTTTTCTTTTTGGCCCCGTAAAACCTGTATGGTTTTCCTATAAATGCTTCTTTTTTTAGATTTTGTTATTGATTTTACTTTGGACGACCATTCTTAGTACAATTCCGAAATTCCAGTTTTGTCGCCGTAGAGTCAGAGAAAATTGCTTTCAAAGTTTAAACCCAAGTTTTGCATTTGTGCCCATCAGAATGATGATTTTTCCCCAAATGGAATTTAATTCAGATTTTGTGTTTGATTCCACTTCAGACCATATTTTTTAATACAATTATAAAATTTTAGTCCGTTCGGCAACATAGTGCCAGAGAAAAAGGTTTTCAATGGTCGATCCAACCCTTGCATTTATGCCCACAAGAATTATGGTTTTTCCCCAATTAAAATTTTCCCCATTTGGGATAATGATTGTTAAATGACCGAAGTATGATAAGCTACACCAAGTCAGCAAAGTACATGGCTAGAATATTATGAGGTAATTTGCGACTCCCATATTAATCATTTTGTAGTCAAAGGGGCAAAATACGGTGAATGAAATCAAATGTGAGTGTAATAATGTATTTAGGTCATTCTGTTAAGATTCAACTACTATTACTTAGCGAAGTTAGCTCTGCTGCTAGTGTATGTACGTACGTACCTCACGTACTAGGCGCACGGTGTGATAGTGATATTTTGATAGTTTGTAACTGGCGCTGATTGTCGAGTTGATGGCCATCAAATGTGATACAATTTGTCTATTGAAACATCCCAACCTGTGTTATCTTTTTTTAAATCACAGGTAGTGAGTATAAAGTGTGTAATATTCGAATAAATAAAACAAATATTCCAAAACAAGCCCACAAGAAATGCATGTAATTAAAACAATATAAAAATGTACAATTTCTTCAAAATAAATAATGTTCATAAAAATGCTGACAATAGGAGGAATTACAAAATGTCAAACATGTCGTTGAGGAAAAAGGTTACAATGTTTTGAGAGAGAATTATTTGGAGAGCCCAGAAGTTCAAATATCATTATTTTTGTACTGCGGCCCTGGGGAAAGCTGACCTTGGTTGCTGTTCAACCACACAGCAGCAACAATCTGTAAAACAAATCATTGTTATAAAATAAAGTAAGGAACCAAATGGAAAATGGAACAAAATACTGTTATCACGATTAAAAACATACAATCAATGATAGAACATTCCATACCTACACCGTGTTCCACGCCCACCCCGCGAAACTTTGGGGGCGATTATTTTAAAATAATAGTGAGCATACACTTTTTCCAGATAAAAAAAAGGTATGATAAATTTATTCATTTTGTGTGGTTTACAAAGCGTAGTTTATGCCACAGATCAAAGAATACAAAAACCTTTATAATTATTATTTCTTCGCACTCGGTCAGCAGTTCATTTTGTGTGAGGGTGGCCATTTTGTTATCTGAACACGTGAAACTCTCGAAAGTAAAGCTACGACTACACAAGAAAAATTTTTATTTCAATTTATTTTTGGTACCTAATTAGAATATAGGTTTTTCTTAGGAGTATCATGAATAACCATCCCCCAAAGTTTTGCATACAACACGGTGTAGGTACGGGGGAATATTAATATTTCAATATTGTTTATGATTTTTTTCTTAAAATTACGAAAAAAAAATTTGTCGTGTTCACAACTGAAAAAAATGTTTATTTTACAATAATACAAGATACTATTCCACTCCACTTTGACCAAAATCAATGTACGAAGTTGAGTCATATTAATAGTAGTATAAATAAAATTATACCCTGTAAAATGTATAATTTAATTGTAATTTTACCCTATATAATGCATATAAAACGGAAAAATTGGAGCCATCAGAAGAAAAATGGAATGCATACAAAAAAGTTCGCAATATTTATTCCAAACAAATTAAACATAAAAATCGAGAGTGCACCCCACTGTTAAATTTGGTAGCCACCTCTGGCCTGGAGCCCCTAAATAATTGGTTCTCCTACCTTAACAAATAGATGGCAACCTTTAGAGCACAGGCGTCATCATGAAATACATGTTCTACTTGTATTTCAATGGAAGATGCTTCGAGAAACTAGCCTCATTGATCCGTTCGACACCGTGCGAAGTCGGGAAACACCGCAAACGCGCGCCCAACATTTATATACAGTTGAAATTCGTCGTTTCTACAACTCATTCTTGAGTTCAAGAGTTAGGCTGGAGAGTCTAGAATGATTTGACGTGTTCACTCCTTATTCTCCTCAAAAATACCCTCCACACAACATCCTCAAAGATGACATAGGCAACGTTGGGGAATTATTTTTCTCATGACCTCCCGTGTGAAGTTAATGTAAAAAAAAATCATCCGGTAAAAAACAATTACTTTTTTCTAAAATACATCTTTTAAAAAATATGTAAGTATTGAGAATTTAAAAAAAAAATGGTTTGACTGACGATTGAATATTCCTACCCAGAAACTGGAGTCGACAACACCACCGACCTCGCTAAATGGCGACATTTATTTCGTATATTAATTAATGACATACTGACAACCTTGCTTTGGCAGCTTAGCAGCATATTGAAGAATAAAAAAATAAAAACTTGTCTTAACTGCCGTAATGCTTATGCTAGTGCTTATGTCCGCGTATGCGTATGTGATTGCCACCAAAATTTGATAGAATGTATTGTCATCTGCCGAGTTTTTTCCGAGGTTAATTTCCGCTTCCGAGGTTTGCATTCATTCATTACCAAAAACAAAAGTGAAATTCAAATAGATATATTTAAAAGAAGTTAATATTAATTGTTCAGTGACTAAAATGCGTCGAAGCGCAGACCCGGCTCATTTTTTTTCAATTAAATCACATTTAATAATATCAAATATTATACAATACTCGCAGAACTTAGTAAGACTTGCAGAACTATATAAATTTAACTCACTTTGAATTTGAAAAATAAATTCAATGGAGTTCTACGAATTCAACACAATTTAAGGCGATGCACTACGTCATGTAATATTGTAAATTGAGCCGCTATCAATAACAACCCTTACGTAGAAGGCGATAAGGTTTAAATTCCTGCTTAACACCATCCGCCTGTTTTGATTTATGCAAGAAAAAAACATTTCCAAAAAGTGCCTTTTATTTTATTTTGTGGATGTTCAGGCATAAATTTTTATTTTTCAACCATTTTATAAATAATTTAATTTGCCACATTTTACAATAAAACCATAACCGAAAAGGGTTCGTAAGTAGGAGATTTTGAACTTTAAAGCAGTTTTCATAGGCCTTTACATGATTTTTTCTGGGCTTATAACAACTTATCTAAAAAATACTCGATTATTTCAAAGGCCAAGATGTATTCTACTCGCAGTATTTAATTAAAGCATCTGAAACATTTCTAGGCGACCAAATTTTCAAACCAAAAACACATGATTTTGCATTACTACGTATGGCATCGCCTTAACAACATATTTCCCAAAACTCGTTGAATAAGAAAAGTTATACATTTTATGAAACTTGAATTAATGCACTAATTAGCAGATAAAACTACCTTAAAGCTAGAGGCAACGTATTTCTATCCCACAGGACTTATAACATAGGAGAAATCGGGAAGCAGGGACATGACCAGCATGCATTATCCCGGGAAATTATGGTCCCCGTTTCGGCTTCAGGAAACTAATTACGGGTTGGAGATCTTACTTGTTACCTCTGAATAGGGGTGACTCCTTTTTGAAAAGAGATGGACTGGGGAAATTTTTTTAATACAATTAATACATATTTTTAAATGACGCTAAACTTACTGACAGAATGACGTCATTTAATTAAAATTATTTATACAGGGTGTATCGGCACGTACCCGACAAACTTTAACAACTTTAACAAGCTATTCCTTAGCATATTTGGAGTAAAAAATCGTATGTGCACTTTGCTGTCCGGTAACGTTTTTTTTTTAATAAAAAATTTATTATTCATATTTTCACCACATGTCACCACTGTTTTATCCTTTGTCAAAGTTTGAAAACCCATCTGGCAATATTTTATTCGAATTCCGTTGAATAATGCAAGTGTGTACCTATATTGGCGCACTTTTACAATCACAACGAAATGGCACGGCACCATTCGTCTCATTATTAACTATTATTATTTAGTGTGTGCGAAAGAGCGAAGACGCTTTTCGACATACTTGCTTATAAAAGCTGTTGCACCCGAAAAGCAATGGCAATGACAGTGATGTAGTGTGGAAATTTTTAATTTTTTTGTTTTTGATTGAAAAAAAAATGCTACCGGACAGCAAAGTGCCCATAACATTTTTTACTCCAAATGTGCTAAGGAATAGCTGGTTAAAGTTTGTCGGGTTAGTGCCGATACATCCTGTATATTTCCGTATGGATAATAAATAGCGAGGTCAGGGAGTCTAGCACAGTGAAATCGATAACTTTACTGTGGGTTTTATACCGATTTATTGTGCACGGTCACGCTGTTGATATCCACACCGATGCTGAAAACTCATTATATCTGAATTCGATATACGCTGGCAACACTGGAGCATATCTCTATGAATTGACATTCATAAACTTCAGACCGTTACATAAATGTTAAAAATACTGATATGTCAATATCAAATTGAAATGTTACCTGTACACAAAAAAGGAATTTTAGTTCATGAGGTCATTAGTCACAACTAACATTTCTTGTTTCTCGATGCTGGAACGAAATCATTTGATCGTGTCTAAGATGAATTAATTAAGTCTATGGAACGACATTATGCAAAAAGCTTTCCGGCACCTTGGAGACCGCGCTAAAAGCTTTGGCTTTTGTGAACCGACTGTCGGAATCATTTTCTGACCATAGATGACGGATTTCGTATTGACATATGGCTTTATCGATCCCCGTGCTAGACCTCCCGCATGTACTGTACGTACACGGCTATTTTCAGGTCCGATCATCAAAACATTTCAAGAAACGTTTTATCAATGTGCTACAACGGAAGTCGTAAAATCAATAATTTAATTCGTATTAAGTTGGCAAATGCTTTAGTTTTATTCATTATGATTATATTTGTAAGAATCTGGAGGTCACGGTTCAAATTTCGGCGTGTGCAAGTAAATTTAATTAAATTAATTTGTGTTGTTTAACAATTATTATTAATTCATTTAAAAATAACATCCAGGGTGATTGATACATTCAGTATCTTTGAGTATTCTCTTCCTCATCTCCTTCCTCTCTCCACTACCATCAGCTTCACAACATACCCCAATTGGGGATGCCATAGTCTCACTGGCTCCAGACGGTCGGGAGCAGTTAGAAATATTGTGAGGTGTCCACATTAAAAAATTCCACGATCTAAAAAAAACAATTGAATACCACACAAGAACCAACTGCCTGGAGCCTGTGGGACTTCCAAATTGGGGTACGTTGTAAGGCTGATAGGAAAGGGAGGGGAAGGAGATGAGAAATATGAAGGTTGGGAAGAATGATGTATTTTTCTAAAGTTGACCAAAAAACGAGAGTCATTGGAAAAAACGTGAAAGTACGTCATAACAATATCTAATAAAAATTAAACACTTATTTGTGTAATCCCATGAGTTTTAAATTAATTTATTTACCGACTGGTTTCGCTTTGCTCATCATCAGGGTACAAATTTATACCGATAATAATAATTCATTAAGCATGACAAACCACAAAGTGATTGCTTTCTACAATAATAATATCTACGTACACAATACAGAGGGCTCGTAAACTCGTGGTACAAGCGGAAAATTAATAAATCTGCATCACACTTGGTAATTTGGAGTCGATTTAGTGGTATAACTTTTTTTGATTTGGTTTTTCGTTTTTGTCGAAGTAATTTTACGTTAAATTAAAAAAATGGTCACTTTGGGGTTAGCTGTTAATTGTATTTTAAAATGCTTCACTCAAAAGCGTAACTCCAAAAGCGTAACTCCAAAAGGTTTTAGTCGTGAGAGTTTGAGTCTGTCCCTGAACTTGTACCCCTATTTCCCTTCCTTAGCCACCCCTCTAGTAGAGCTAAGCCTTCCTTGCGCAAATAATATTTCAACAGAAAAATAAATAAAATCCTCGATTTCCACGATGTACCTTCGTATTAACGCGTCGCCAAGTCTTTTGATAAAAAATGCTAATTTACCAGCGAAAATCAAGATAACGAAGATTTTGGCGAACCATTGTGGCAAACAGAATAAATTTCACAACAAAGGAAAGGGTTCAGTTCAAAGAAATAAAATAATACAAATTTGTCAAAAAACACTACTTTAATTTGGATTACCCTTTGTACCGATATGATTGAGATTTTCACGGCCAAAAGAATTATCAATTTATTTTTGGGATATAATGCCGTATTTCTTTAGCCAACGTTTCGGACAGCATTACAGTGTCCATTACCAGGGCAGATGACATCTGTAATACTGATTTAATACTTTAATATTAAATCAGCCCCCACCCCCACTTCAACACTTAGAAATAGATTATGTTCACCTATTGTCTTGTAATGTTTTAATTTTAAGTTAATGTTTAGTATATTTTTCCCTGAAGATGTAACGGTTGTTCCGAATCCGGTAGCCGTATATATAAAAAAAAATATATACAGTGGTTCAAATAAAAACATTGTTTCATTTATTTTTAGTGGATAACTACAAAGTTATAGCTAAATTTAAAAATATTTTTTTATAATACTATCCTCATAAGAATCTAGAAATAAAACAACAAAAAACAAATGAATCTACACATGCCCTGATGATGGACACTGTAACGCTGTCCGAAACGTCAGCTAAAGAAGGAGATAACGCAACACGCCATAATACCCCATCTTACCTTCGCAGCAGGCATTGGGATCAGTTCCCCCATCATCACACTCCTCTCCCGGCGCCAGATAGCTCGCCCTGTAGATCGTATTGCCCTCCATAGCAGCACAGGGGGCGCTGTACTGCCTGATTGCCCAGGGCGGGATCCAGCGTGGCCGGACTTCAGTTGGCCGATAGCTGAGTTTTTGAATGGTGGAGCACTCCATCTTGGCGCAAGGGCGGGCGTAGAGGTTGATTGGCGCGTAGGACGTGGGTCGTCTCTGGGCGCCCGGTGCAGGGAAGGAGAGCCTGTTTACGGTTTTATCTGGAACACAGAACAAAACACCAATAAAACAGATAGTTTTCAAGTATGATCTCTCTTCAAACAAATTTGGAAGTTGTAAGACATTGCCCAACCTTCAAGCGGCAGTTTTGAGTTGCAGATGCTGACGATGGGCATTATGGGAGGCCTCCTACTGGCAGGTTTGGGCACATAGTCGTGTTTTTGCGTGGTGAGATCCTGCATGGGTCCCCGCCCCGTCAGGTCGTGATTGCATGGTAGAATTAGTCGGGTCCTTTTCGTGTCGTTGGGAAGGTAGGATAACTGGAAAGAATACAGGCTTTTAGACCTAGCGCAGTTGAAAGTCATTTTTAAAAGGTTTGTAAGATTGCTATTATGCCGACAAGGAATACGTGCTGATTGCATTAATTTGGGATATTTCCGCTGTGTATCGGACCTTCGTCCATGAAATAGTTTGAATTGAATGAGTTAAAAAAAATCCATTCGAAATGAGTACAGTTTTGTTGTATGGTTATTATATACATTAGCGTTATTCTGAATGTCTGGTTTACCTTCTGTATGGTGTCCCCGGACATGCGGCCGCAGGATCTGACGAAGTTACCCACAGGCAGCACGGCGGCGGGCCGGCGTCCCTCCACCTGCCTGTAGGACAGGTTGTACACCGTGCCGCCCTCCATGGCCTTGCATGGCTTCTGGTACACGTTCCGTGGGGCAAAGTTGTCAGGCCTAGGTGGCTGGCAGTACTTCTACACAAAACAGACAAATATGTTAAGGAGTTAACATTAACTAACTGGCTTACGAAGTTAGCGAACAATCTAACCATTTCTTTGTAGATAAAAATAATGAAATGCTGCATAACTTTTATTTAGAAAATACTCAAAAGCCTCACTCACATATTCACACAAACTACACTTCTGTTATTCAATAAAATATTGTCATGTTCCTGCTCCGTGAATATCCTCGACCTCTTATGACACTTATTCTAAAGTAGTTCAAACGCGGAAAGCTGCGAAAAGGATACACGACGACGCACGTTATGAGTGAGTTCGCGAAGAATACCAAGATGTATTGTAGTGTTCCATTTACGCGACATATTCAAGCCGAAATACGAAATCCGAGCGCCGAGTGCGCTGAGAACCGAGATACGTATGCGTGGAGCGACTGGCATTGTCTTACCGTCTTGTCCAAACGCGTTTACACACGGACAACGTGGCCGGCTGTGGTGGTAAGGAGAAAACACTATTCTGCGGAGATAGCTTGCCCATCTATCTCTGGGACAAAGTCTTGGTTTATTGACCAATCCTCTGAACTACTGTTCACACTATTATAATGGGTCCCAAGCTAGAACAAGACATTATTGTCCTGTTCTCGTATGAACCCGGCATGATTCTTAACATGTTGATTTTGGTCAGTCCCATGAATTTGATTCAATAAAGTTTTTCGTGTGTTCCTGAGGCACCCCTAACCTTTTAATCCATCCGCTAGGCTTTTATTCTTATGACAATCCATTCATGTTATATGTCGAAAACATCAAAGCGTCCCTTTATCAAATTTGTTTCTTTAACTAAGATTACATTGACCTTGCAATATTATTTGGTTTTTCAGTTGTGAGACGCTCGCACAAGGCTTTGTTATATACACCCTTCAGGGATCTCATTTCTATTGCATATCCTACTTTCATCATTTCTCTGTCAGGTAAATGCCTCAATACCATACATCAAATCTTTCCTCTTTTGACTTACAACTGCCAATATTTCTTACATGGCCATTTCAAAGTCAAAACTCGAAAAATTTAGTCGGCAGGTACAAAGTTATTGCCTGTTGCACTGACTTGGAAATGAATACCTTATAAATCTGTGCTTGTTTATCGTTAGACGTAATATTGTAATCAGATTTTCTGCTGAATAGTTTATATTTGATTTGCACCATGTTTGAGACAGTTTCAGTAAGTATCCATATGTAATTATCCGACAATTAATGTGATTACGTGATAATTACCAACCCACATATCTAATTATCCCGGAACCTATCTTTGAACAATTATCACGGCGTCATTAAGATTTTGCGAGATATCTAATTATTTCCTGATGGTTAAATAGCAAACAGTTATCAAAGTAATGATTGGAATCGAATTTATAATTTGTAATTAAGAAAAAAATACATTTACAAAGTCATAGTAAATACATTTTTGTATTCAAAAGTAACACTAATTGAAAAATTTAAAGGGAAACTTAAAAAAACACGCTTTAAAAAACGGAGTATCATACCAGCTTCTTCTTCTTGGGGCAACAGCAGCATTTCGGTGTCTTGTTGTCGAAGGTTCTGGCTGGCTTCACGGTCACTGGCTTGCCGGTGTAGTCGCAGCAGAAATGATTCTTAGCCCTGTTAAGGAACATTTAACAGAATACTATAAGAGTTACGGCGCAGGAGGTGATCGCAATCAATCGATAGATCTGTACAAAAATTTCCCGCCACGCATGTGCTTTACAAGGAACAACGAATGCAAGGAATGCAGACGGTCTGAACGAGAGAATTCATTAAATTTCGTTCGTTTTCGGGTTCTGTGAAAGTCCTATTCAAGTTCTGTTATTACATCATGATAGGCTAGTTGCTTGACAGAACTGAAACAGAACTTGAAAAAATCCTTCACAGAACTTGAAAATTGACTGAATTGAAGAATTGTTCAAATTCTCCGAAACAACCAAAGAGCAGAAACCTATGGTGCCAATTAGGTTTCTGCTCTTTCAAATTGGTGGAATAATATTGTAAATTGTTGACATATATAAGCATTAGTCACTAAATATAAACATGTCTTTGTAAAATTTATATCGGCAAGCAGAACATCAAATCGGACTGATTAAACTGCACAGCCCTGATTCGACTTATTTATTGATGTATAACATGTTACTGTGCAATCACTGTAGTGATAACATGATAAAATAGTCAGATCTGTACCGATTTGACCTTATTTGGGAAAATCAGCAAAACATTTCTATCAGATTCTTGGTGTTTGAAAATCTAACATAATATCAAATTAATGTACTTATTCCCTTTCTACTATTTTTTCATCTCGCATTGTAAAGTATTTTGTTTTTATGTTATTGAGAACATTTAGACATTCTTAGTCTTAAAAAAATAAACATTTAAAAGCCAAGCTGGGCGTAAGAACTCAAATGAATAATCACAGGATTTGGTTATACAACTTTTATCTACTCGTTCAAGTATTATGCGTTAGGTTGTATTTTTTATAACTTTACAAACAACGATAGCTTTAGGAAGGAAATTTGAGAAGGGATCCGCGATATCTAGTTCCGTTCTCTTGGCAGGAAGTGAAACATGAAAAGTACCACAGGAACAGAATTTTTCTGAAGCTTTCAGAATATTGCATTCATAATATTTTTTAAATTTTTGCGATTTTTTTCTATTAAGAGAATTTTATATTAAAACTGTTTCGGCTCTGCAAACGATGTAAATATATTATTTAAAAAAAATAATATACATTTATAAGTGTTTAAAATAAATATGTTATAAATCAGTAGAATTTCTAAATACGGGGCTCACATAAAATAACTATTTATGTCGTGGGAGATGGTAAAATATGCATTAAAGTTCCATTTATTTTCAATAAAAGTTAATTTTGAAGGTTATAAAATACCCAAAAAATATTAAAAGAACCCAAACTAACACACTAAAAACCAATTTTATGCATGCTTACTTAAACCCCCGACTATAGTTTTTTTGAAATCAAGTGTTGTTTTTTTAAAGAGCCTTTGAAGGCAACAAGCTTACTCATTTCACACAAACACTGGTTAAAACAATGAAAAAAAACACAAAGTATCAAGAAAAAGATAATAACTATTTTCATAATTTGGTAATGAAAAATACGTACCCCGGCATTTTGAAATATGTGTAGAGTCTATTACATAGATTTTTGAATTATTTAACAGAAATTTAAAAGCGCCTGGAATATATAATCTACCTAAACGGAAAACAACGTATATATATCAAATATTTTCACGGTTAATATGCATTTTGATTAAACTTTTATAAACGTTGAGAATTTGAAGGATTTGACAAAAAGACAAACTGAATCGGAAAATATCTCAGAGTTTTCACTGGGGACGCGATTGAAACAAAATATTCATAATTAAGAAATTGGAACGTGAATGAAAATGATACAATATTGGCAATTATTTTAATACAAGTAGGTAACCCACAAAAGAATAACACGGAGCTAGGTACCTACACATGTAAAAAATCATCGACCTTATAAATGAGTTAGGGCGCCTGCAGACGAGATACCTTAATCCCGGCGACAGTTTGAAGACTATTCGAAAATTCATACGAATTCTAAAAAAGTCTCTTTTATGCGCACCTCTATATACCGTAATGCATTTTTAAGCCAGCAACTAAAGGAATAATACACTAGTAAAATAGTACCTAAATGTACAAAATAATAACAACATTTGTGCATTCGTGAAACTCTGTACATACTTTCGTCTTGGCAGTATAAATGTAGATCTGCGGAGTCCGCCCAAAACACAGGGGTGGGGAGGGGAAATTAAAAAAAAATCGTGTTTACAAACTAGGACGAGTGAGGTATCGTTTAATACGTTTTAATTTGTTTAGTACGGAAACATGAAAATACCAAGGGGTACAGAGATGTTCCACCACATTATTCTACAGCCATGAAGAATGTATGACCAAATTTTCATGAATGTATGAATTTTTTCTGATGTAATGTAATATCTAAACGTAATGCTAATGTCTAGTGTAATCTATTATGTAAACGTAATACTAATGTCTAATGTAATGTATTATGTAAATGTAATACTAATGTCCCATAAAATGTAATCAATATTATATTATAAAAAAATAAATAAATAAATGTAATACTAATGTCTGATGTAATGTTTTATATAAATATAATACTAATGTCCGATGTGATGTATTATGGAAAGGTTATAATAATTTCTGATGTAATGTATAATGTAAATGTAATACTAATGTCTGATGTAATGTTTATGTAAATATATAATACTTCTATGTGATGTGAAATATAATTAATAAGTATTAGACATTATAATTTTACTACTGTCATTAATTTGTACGTAAAAAAATACTTTTTGCTTGATAAGTGTGTTATTTTCACGTTTCCTCATTAAAAACTGTCTTATATCACCAAATATAGTATACAGGAAGGAAATATGTCTGGAAAAATGGTATAAAAAATAATATGATGCATCGGACACGCTAGGTATCAAAAATGTACGTTTTTATTTAAAATCATGGTAACCATTTGCAATTATGTAGATTGAAAATATTTATGCCAAGGTGAGGTGCACACGAGGTCATAATTTAGAAAACTTCTGCCGACATATATTTTATGATCGCAACATTTATAAAAACATCACAAGTACATTCAAATTACACAAGACAACATAATAAATTATACACAAATTTTCAGTAAAGACTGAAAGTGGTAAAATATACATAGGCCATAAGGGCGTACAGATAAACAATCTCCTTCCCGATAGCCTGAAAACAAAAATATAATAAAAATATTTAAGAAAAACAGTGTTTAATCTCAAGATTAGTGAGTAAAATCAAAATATACTTATTTTAGAAAAATATGTTGCTAAGGTACCTACTTTAATGGGGAGATTTTAATGAGGCTTCGATGAAACTGGGCGTCTGGCGTAGTGTTATAACGTATATAATTTATAACAATTTAACCTGATTTATTAATAACCATCTCAGGGATTGCAAGTTCAGGCTATCTTTTAAGGAACCATCAAAATTTAAACACTTTATGAAGTTATGCATATTATTACTAAATTATCTTAAAACTATTGCATGGAACAATTGTACGCTGGGAGTTAATGGCTCTGTTTCATTACGTTTGTTAGAAGTACCATATATTTAACCGATGTGTAACCTTTGGGATTCTTCTCATTTGCCATAGCATGGTTCAATCCTACAGTGTTAGTACCTACTACAGCTTTCGGCCTTGCCCCCATGTTTGGTAATCACCCACACAGCGGACGGTGGCTCGTCTCCTGACTCTCACCTGAAGACTACGGCTCTTTGTCCCGAAGAACCGAGTTCTCGCAACTCAAGTCCCCGTTTCCCGCTGTGGGTGTTCTCCTTCCCCACCTGTTTTGTCTCTCACCCTTCTTATGGGCATAATTTTTTGCGTTAGCGCTTACCGCTGTTTATTGTCGATCACCATATAAGTTGATCCTTCTGATTGCACGTGATCAAGTCATGTTTTAGTCCATATTGCTGCGTGATCGATGTGGTGGTGTATTCTGTACGATTTGTAGTCGTAGAAATTCTTGATTAATATAGGATATGCCAACTCATAATACTAGCGCTAACAAGTTCTTCCATAGCGACCAACTGCTAACCCTGTACAAATCTCAAGTAGTCCAACAATTGAATTTGGGAGCTGTTATATAGTGGTGTAATATGAACACAATTATGATTGTGTTGAATTTAATAAACCATTCTTGTTGAAAATCGTTTACAAGTCCTTGACAGGAAGAGGTTCCGAAGCAAAGACCATCTTAGGCATAGATAATATATAGGCATAGTATTACTATATCCAACAGGAGCCACCTCTGTGCTGGACACAGGTATATCCTAGTGAGACAAATACGAAAAACACCTCTACAAATAAATTATATATATCTGAATCCCCACAATACACGATAAACCTACTTGATTCCGTCTGATTGACAACCCATTGTTAACACATCGATTGAAATCTCTTGTAGCTTTGGTGCACGTGCGTGAAACTCGACATACACGAGATATTCTCGTATGTGGAACGAGTTACCGGCATCTGTTTTTCCTCCTTCACATAATCAGGGCCTCTTCAATACCCACATTAATAAATCCCTTCTTACAGCACTTTCCTTAATCGGCCTCACAACACTGCCCAACCGGGTGGCATAATAGCTTCCCTTGCCTTTAAACTATATAGACAGGAGCTCTTTGTGAAAAGTAACATAAAAAAATACGTACTAAGTTAAAAAAGTAAATAATAAAAAAAAAACATTAGTGAAAAATAACCTAAAGGGCGATAAGAAATGGGCTTTGTTTAAATAATAATATCACCTAAGCTGGGCGGCAACCACTTTGAGGTACAATGAACCACACTTTTTACAAAATCAAGATTACGGATTTAAAAATGTACATAAATAAATTTATTTTAATTAAAAATAATTTTAATTTTTGTGATAACTTTGCTCACGAAACATGTCGGTTGTATCTCAATTTAATAAAAGTGCTTAAAAATAAGTGTTTTTTATTTTCAATTAAAACAGCGCCAATCAAATATTTGGCTGTAATTGAAGATACATTTTTTTAGTCTTGGAATAAATTTATGAGTAAAACCACAAATTCTAATATTGAATCATGGAAGACAAAATAAGCGACTTACAAATTTAAAACAGAAAAATCTGAAAAAGATTCAGTCGCATTTAGGAATTGAACCCAGGACCTCGGCCTTGCCGGGACTTTGCTCTACCGCTGAGCTAATTCGACTCAATCCCCTTCAGTCATATTTAACTGTATCATACTTCGCCTAAAACTACCAACATCATTTTCATTTCATAATGCATATTTTTATTATCTGCTATCTGAACTAAATGCAAACTAAATATTGACTTATAAAATATACTCGTATATCCATTTTAATAAAGGTCTAGGATAAGTCTATCAATTTCTAGATGCGATCGAATCTTTTTCTAATTTTTTGTTTCAAATTTTCTTTTGAGAGTCGCTAATGTTGTCTTCAACGACTTATAAATATTGGTTTTGGTTAAAAAAATATAAACATAAAACGAGATTTTTTAATGATTATCTATTATGTATTATGAAGCCTCGTATTTAATAATAACAAATTGATTTTTAACAAACTTTCAAATGAAAAATATAAAACTTTCATTCTTCTTGCAGAGAAGCTAAAATACTGAACGTTTTTATTTTTTAATAATATTATATTTTACGAGCTTTTGTGGTGTATCATATATGTTTCAAATATGGTGTATCATATGTGGTGTATCGTATATGGTGTATCGTATATGGTGTATCATTGTATTATATATTATATTGCTCATCCTTAATACTCATTCTAAACTTTCATTATTATGTATGTTAGGAATTTTTGTTGTTGTTGTAGTTGTTATCATAGTTTTCTCCATCTCTTGTTGAAAGTGTGCTATCTTTCTAAATTATTTTTTTAGAATATTGTAGATTATCACAACACACAAACTGTTTCCTTTAGTCGTGTACGAACTAATTTCAGTTTTGAATTTTCCAAAAAATATGGTCTTGGGTCCTATAAAAATACGAGCACTTGTTGATAAATCCACAGCGTGAAAAGCTTTGAACCCCTAAAAATGAAAAAATATTATTTAAATGATATGTCACAGATTTCATTCAACGGTGGGGCCACAAGCAGTTCATTTCCTTCTAGATGGATTGGTGGAACATTTAGTGGTTCCTTGTTATGTTTGAAAACGATAATGACTGTATACATAAAAAATAGTTTTGTATTAGTGATCGACAAACCTATGGTCAGCTATGGCCATGATATACTTGTGAGTTGATAGTATTTGTCTAGTCTATAGTTAGTAATAAGACAGATCATTCTAGAAATATATTTTATATTTGTACAGCGTCCTTGACGTAATTTTTCACAAAAGCGCGCTGCACAAACTATCCAAATATTATTACTTATTAATATTATAAGATAATAATTTGTTATTTCATAATAATATTGTACGGCAATAATAATCCCAAATAGATTTATTAATACAAACTGTACAAACCCATAAATAACCTAAATAATTGTAACTTTACAAGACGCCTTAAATAGCGTAGCTATTATTGTCAGAATAACAAATTATTTTTAATGGTTCAAGAAATGTCAAAAAAGATTGTTGTCACAACTAATTATATAATGTACTTTCCCTATCCTAAAACGGGAATATCTCCTAGTTGGACAGACAAAACATTTTTTTGTATATGAACCCCTGTACAGTAAAAAAGAAACCAAATAAAATATTTTTCCACACGAAAGACAAGAAGATAAAAAATGGAGGAAAAATGAATAATATTGTTGTGATACAAATCAAGGGCGTAGCTATAGCACTCACCAGGGGGGTCTTCTTTCTGGGGGTGGGGAAAGGAGTAAATGGGGAAAAGGGGAAATATTTGGGGACTTCTATTCGTCTATCATTACATCACTACATCATCAATTTGGGAGGCGGATATGGGTACCGCCGCCCAGGTAACCGTTTATTGGACAACCAACACCTCTGCTATAAGTCACCCCAAGTGTTTTGCTACGTTTAGTGACTTAGCAGGGGTGTTCAGGTTGATGGGGGGGGGGGGGTGGTGAGATTTGTCTAGGTCTGGGCGGCGATGTGTCTGCCCACTTGCTGCATATCGAGTCAGAATGATAGAGACTGGTTGAGGAACGCCTTTTGACCTCACCGTCTAGACTCCCCCGACCCATCGCGATCGCCTTGATGATGAATTCATACGCCCGTCACTCCTGGACACACTAGCCCCCAGATTCCTACCCAACTATCACTGCTTTTTTCTACCCAGAACACTTCCCATCATTTAAGATGATGTGGGCCCTGAGAGAAATTATTTCCCGCAGGGCCTCCTGTGCGGAGCAAATATAATAAAAAATGTGTTATATGTCTCTCTTGAACAACATTACACAGTGCGTAGACCATTCAACTAGAATCCATTTAGAAGTTTTAGGATATTGATTAATTACCTTGATTAAGTGACATTGATTGTCTACTGCAACGAGCTTATCCAAGATGTAAATTTTCAAATCCGGGTTAAGACAGATGTCCTTTGTAGAAAATGATACCAGGAACTCAAATCTATCACGATTCCATTTCCAAGTGCGTGCTTTTCCCTGTGAAAATTGACGATGAGAACAGTGAACTTTTTCTCGAATGGAAAAGTTTATTTATTTTCTTAATATTATGTTGTAACGGAAAACCGCGCGACCCCGAATACTTTCTTGCTCACACCTATTACGGCATCCCTATCTGGAATGCAGAATTGCGTAGATCTCCCATTGGTTACGCAAATTATTTATTAATCAGAGAACACCTCCGCGCTACCAAATGATGTAAAATGGACGGCCTATATAAGCGGACGAGCGGCCTTGAACGTGCAGAAATCCCGAGTCGGTCGAAGGCTTAAGATCTGATCGTGGTAGCGAGATGTGTCATCCTTTCCAGTGAGGTCTTAGAGAAATCCTAGGCTGAAACCTGACACTGATAGCGAGATGTATCGTCCCTTTCAGTGAGGTTGAAGAGTGCCTAAAGGGATCTTATCTTTCGTATCTAGACCGGAGTTAATTTTTTGTATCACATTCAAAGTATCATGTAAATAATACGTTTTTTCTCACCCCCAATAAACCTCCATTGCTTTTGTTGGTGGTATTTCCATATGTATATCCTTGTCCAGTTTTCGGGTCAATAACAAGCGTCGCTTGCAATTCTGTAAGATTACGGGTTTTTGGACCTCTGCAATGTCCGAGAGACTCAAAATTTGTTGTGTATTCTCCCTGAAAAAAAGTTATGTTAAATATTTAAAAAAATGACATGTGAAGTTTAAGTGAAGAAATATCTATGCATTGTAACAATGGCGTCTTTTGAAGTCTTAAAATATTATAATGGAGAAGTTAGTTAATAAATCAATATAATGTAATAACAAGTGGGTGAAATCAAATTTACTTACAAAATCATTTCCCGAAGAAGCTTTATAAAATAAAGTTAGCGTAATTAAACCGAAAAGCATTTCTGCTAAATATTTCGCCATTTTTAGCAAATTTCACGGGCGTAAAATATAACTATAGATTTCTTTAAGGACGCTGCTCAAAACAAGATGAATTAGAATAATATCATCTATTTTGACACATTCATGAATCAACGGTCATGCCTTTGCGAATCGATGTATGGAGGCCAAAAAAATGGTCTGTGGTACCAAAATAATCGTTAAAATATAAATCATTGCTCATTCCAAATAATTTGAGCTGATAACGAATCTCGTGAATTTTGAAATGGACAACGATTATTTCGTGAAAAAAGGCACTTAATATAAATCATTTGTAACAAATGATTTTTTTTTAGAAGACAAACATTTCCTGTTTACGAATAACCTGACAATATTTGAAAATCTCCTACGATCACCATAGTAAGCGGAAAATGCTTTCTTAACTTGCTGAGGAAATGAACATACTACGCCTGAGTAGGACCCGAATGCAATGCCAACTCAGCCACTGACCGGTCACTTGAACATTTATCTTACTAAACATCTTGCGTAGGACCATGAATAATCTTATAGAATTTTGTCTCAGTATTGGATGAAAAGCATAAATATATGTATGTGGCAAAAAAATAATACATCAATTCTGCATAATATCGCATTGTATCCAGTAATACCAAGTTTGACTACCTCAAATTTGACATTTATTTAGACAAAAATTTGTTAATATCATGTGTGGAACATCATTTTCCACATCCAGAACGTACCAGTTATACATACCGTACCCTTTTGACCAGAGTTTATTAAAGAGTTTTAACAGAACCTTGGAAATTATTGTTTTCTTATAATGAAATTATTATATTTACAATTTGGAAAGTGGGTATGGGTACCGCCGCCCGGGGAACCATTCTCGGATAACCAACACCTCTGCCATAGGTCACCCCAAGTGGTTCGCTATGTTTAGTTACTAAGGGATACCCGAATTCGTGGAGTGTGGTTTGCCAGTTGGTTGTTGGTTGGCCAGTTGGTTGGTTGGTCAGGGGATGAGGAGACCTTTTGACCTCTCCAGCTGAACTCTCTCGATCCCAAATAAGTGGGAGGGATCCATTCGTACGTCACTCCTCGACACACTTACCCCCATATTCCAACCCAACCTTTTTCGTTTTCCTTTCCGAAATTTCCTCTTCTTCCTTCCCGTAAAAAGACCCCCACACAGCATCCACAAAGACGATACAGACCCTGAGTGAAATTATTTTCCTCAGGGCCTCCTGTGTGGAGTTAATGTAAAAAATGTAAAATTGATAGTAAAATTCGACACGTGCGTGTCGGTATAAGTACCGACACGCACGTGTCTTAAAAGTAAGCTTAAAAATTATACTTGTTTTGTTCGCATATAAAAAGTGCTGTGTTATTTTGTAGCATTGTGTACAAAGTATAATGATATTTCGGTCATCTAATAATCAGCTACAATTTATTATTAATGATACCTATTTTAAATACGAAACCACAATCATTATTCCTACCTGATCGACTAATCTTGCACACCATCATCATCATCATCAACATTAAATTATCATTGATACAAGTAGCATCCATAATTCGATAATTTGGAGCCAGTTTTTTAAACTTCCAGATATTTTTTTTATTTTATTTTATTTTATTTATTTCTATACAATATTTACAGTGTTCACATAATTATTTATTTTGTACATGATATATTTCAAGCTTATAACTATAATATGTTGTGTGTAAGGTAGGTTTGGTGAAACTGTATGTGAGTAATATTGTATGTTTCGTGAACACCTCACTAGGAGAACCTGTGCTGAGGTGTTTACGTGGTTATGTATAGGTGTGACAAGTATTTATGTGTTGTAGAAGAAAGTTTTTATTTTTTATAAGTTTTAATTTTAATTTTTGTTTGTTTTTTTTTTTTTGGTTTTTGTTAATTAAATATTCATAAAATTTTTGATTGTTTTTTAAATTGAATATTGATAATATTATAATGACTGATTCAAAACGCAATCTAATAGCAAAGTAGTTGAAAAAAAGAAATCGAACATATGATTCAGTTTATACCACAATGTATTATTTCAATAGCTTGGAGCTAGCGAGACAGAATTGCATTGTAATAGATTTTTTTTTGAAATTGTGTGTAGAAAGGCTTACAAAGTTGTAATCGTGGTTGATTTTTGGAGTTTTATGTCGTGTTGCGCTATTTTCTTCTTTTGCCAAAGTTTCGGACAGTGTTACAGTGCCCATCATCACGGAATATAGACACTGTAATTCAATGTGATTTTGAAACGTTGGCGCAATTTCGTGAAATACCCCAAAAATATTAATAATAATAAATATTTTTTTATTGTCTTTGTTTTTTTGTAACAAATAGAGTTAATGATATATCCTCACTGAGATCTCCCATGCTGAGGATTTAACTTACATATTATTTAAATTTAGTAGTATGATTAATGTGAAATAATTATGAATATATTATTACTTTGTACTGTTTTTCTGAAATAATTCTGAAAATGTTACACGGTGTTTTTTAATGCAGGTTTCGGTCTGTATTTGGTGTCAGTATATTTTCTATTTCTGATCTCCCTATGTTGTGTTTCCAGCTTTTTATTTGAAATTTAAATGTTATAAGTTTTGAAAGAGAGTGTAATTACCGTAGTATAGGAAGCTTTATTATTTATTTATTTCACATATACGGCACAACATGTGCCATTCACATACTAATTTACAGAGAATAGTACAGCAACATAAGGAATGCAACAATATAAATGTAAGTATAATGGTATAATCAGTAAATAGTAAGTAAGGTTAAAAGTATGAAAAAAAGAGATATAAATATAATATAAGCAGCAATCAGTAGTATAGTAATAAGTCAAAGTAAGAAATTATATGTAATAATATACAATTAAGTAGTATAAGGAAGAATGAAGTGCTTATAAAATGTCTAAAAGGTATTAAGAGTTTGTAAAAAATAAAATAAAAGATATTAGAAAGGTATATACTATTAGAAAATGAAAGGAATAAAATATATACTATTATAATATGAAGAGGAAACAAAAGTAGTAAATTACGTAAATCTACCGGGAGAATCGCGTGTATAATAATAATGTGCGACACTGCTTGACAGTTCGATAAAGTTTTACATAGTACCTATGATGACTATGATATATAATGCACTGATATCAGCTTCTAAAAAAATATTTAAAAATATTTTTTTTCTTCTTCTTCTTCTTCTTCTTGTTAAAATATTGTATTTTTCGTTGCGTTGGATATGTTTTTGACCCTGAGATCTAGTGTTTCTAATACACGTGACTGTTGTTATTTCATGTGTTTTGTATATATCAATATTGTATATATCGGTAACTTTTTGCTACTGAAGGCGTGCAAGCCCGTTTAACATAGTACCAGTATTATTAATATATTATAAACAATTTATTATATTACTATACGTTAATAATTTAAAATAAATACTTAATTTTTTTCAAATTGTAAAATTAAAGGTTTACTTACGGAATTGGCGTAAGTTTCACTACATAACATTATGGTACGTTCTACCGCTCTATATCCTGAAAGAGTACCACAAAAAAGCTAGCTCATTTTTCGATAAGTATATACGTCATGATATTTTTTCCAAAGAAAACATTTTTTATGTGAAGTTTCGATATATATTATCTGCTGCTGTACCAATGCCAATTCCTGGAGTTTTTTAATCGTAGGAATTAAGATTTACAGAAATATTCCAAAACGTGTGAAAGGGGATTTTGCATACTCTTTTTTCAGGACAACGTACCGGGTAGCTGATAATTCTTAAACTGTGGGGAGATTATTGATTTAATGAATTAATAGTTTAAATATTTTTTTAAAAAATATTAATAATATATTCAATTAAAAAGTAATTCTCATGTATACTTTTGTAAAATTTACATATACCTTTAAAAATTTTAATTTTAACATTTCAATTTTAAAAAACATTCAAAGCTAAATAATCAACAAAAAATCTCAGTATTAAAAATTATCATTGAAGAAAAACTCTGTATAAATCAACAAAAAAACCTCAGTATTACAAATTATCGTTGAAGAAAAACTCTGTATAAATCAACAAAAAAACCTCAGTATTACAAATTATCATTGAAGAAAAACTCTGTATAAATCAACAAAAAAACTTCAGTATTACAAATTATCATTGAAGAAAAGCTCTGTATAAATCAACAAAAAAACCTCAGTATTACAAATTATCATTGAAGAAAAACTCTGTATAAATCAACAAAAAAACCTCAGTATTACAAATTATCGTTGAAGAAAAACTCTGTATAAATCAACAAAAAAACCTCAGTATTATAAATTATCGCTAAAGGAAAACTCTCTATAAAATAAATGTATGAAACTTATTCTAGCAAAAAATATGTTTTCTATTATTTTATAGTTACAAATTCTTTATAAATTTAAGAATGCGCCCATTTAAAGACATGTTTAATGGATTAATAACTGAAAAAACCGACTAAGTTCGTTTTGTATTGGCCATTGAATGATGATGTTTTTTTTGCGTAACTCCACACAAGACTCCAAGAAGAAAATCATTTCTCTCAGAGCCTGTTTCATCTTTAAGGATGCTATGTCGAAGGTCTTTTTGATGAAAGAAATGAATAAAGCTGGTTCTTGAAGAGATCCAAGTTGTAAAAGGGAAGAAGTACAGAAGTCAGCAAATGATAACGGAGTTTGTAGAATACTTCTACACTTTTGATGCTGCTTTTGCTTTTCTAGGTTGGACAAAAATGGTGCAGTAGAAGAAGGAGAAAAAAGACGCATCGTTGACATTTTCTATTTTATTAACCAACTGCAATCATATCTGATCATTCTCCTTTCGGGTGTGTATTTAGAAACCTTATTGTCAAATGCTTTTGCTTTTCTAGGTTGGAAAAAAATGGTGCAGTAGAAGAAGGAGAAAAAAGACGCATCGTTGACATTTTCTATTTTATTAACCAACTGCAATCATATCTGATCATTCTCCCTTTGGGTGTGGATTTAGAAACCTTATTGTCAAGTCAGAGCAAAGAGTTAACCTAATATCGAAAATATTGTTTGAATGACTTCCACTTCAAACTTCAAAATCCTTCACTTATTCTTAATTACATAAACATACATTACACAAATATCGGAGCTAGCCTAGCCGAAAATATTAAACAAAAGTCGTCTAGTAACGATAATCAAGAACCTCAAAACATTTCGACTCAGTGCACTGATAAAAATAGTGACAGTCTTTCAAATTACAAATAATAACACCAAAAAATTAATACATTCCCTAAAGAATAACACAATATCAGGACCTGACGGAATAGACTCTAAAATAATAATAACACTAAGCCAAAAACTACTTACTCCACCAACTTACTGTTTTTAATCTTAGCCTGACGGAAGGAATTTTTCCGAGCATCCTAAAAAAGGTCTGGTTATTCCAATTTATAAATCAGGATCTAAAAATAATGTAAACAACTTTAGACCCATTACATTATTAAACACGTTGTCAAAAATTCTTGAAAAAGCAATTAAAGAACAGATGCAACATTATTTGGAAAACATCCAAATACTCTCAGTAAACCAACATAGGCCAGTGCAATTAGCGCCAAAAAGGGGGTCGCGATCGAAGTAATTCCGGTAGTCCCAATTTTTATATATTTTATATAAACTGATCCTCTGATATAAAATCTGAGTTTCCGACCTTGGCGCACCTACGCTCGCGCCGCCATTTTGAAAAAACTGGCCGAAATTGGGCCAAAATCTAGTTTTTCCCAAATACCTCATTTCCAATGCAAATTTCGGCTAAAGTATCTTTACAAGTATAATAGAACATAAAATAACCCACAACTTTTGTGGAAACAAATTTCTTCTATCTCTAATAGGTACCGAGGTAGAAAGTCGTAAAGGTGCGTATATTTTTGAAAAAACAAGTTTTTTGCGCGACTAGGTTTGGTGTTTTATAAATACCTCGTTTCCAGTGGAATTTCATGAAAATTTTATTGATACTAATTATGTAGAACATAAAATTTCAAAAAAGCTGTGCAGTTTTTATGTTTATATAGTTTTTTTACCGATATAAAGAATAAACAAATCTAGGTAGGTACGCACAGAAAATCTACCACGGTTTATTATCACGTTATTAGATTTTTGTTTGCATTTTTAAATACATACATCTATAAATTTACTAGAGGGAACTTCGGTATGGGGGGGCTACCCTCCACCCTTCTACTCCTCCCCTCCGGTTCCCTTCAGTTAAATGGAACAATGGAATTCAGGAATTGAATCAGGAACGTCAGAGCAACATGTAGAGATCAGGCCTACAAGAATTAAGAGGGATGTTCGAGACGTTCAAACTCTCATTGATTGGTTTGCTTGCCATGAACCATTTCCTTAAACAAACGTGATTATGTCTATTAGCAGTGGCACAATCGGGGATAGCAAAGTCACTTGTCACATGGCTGAAAAGATGGGGAAATTAGCTATGTCTAAAGTTATCAACCAGAACTTTGGAAACCTACACTTTAAACGTAATGATGCGATAGTTTCTCTTGCGGCGGTGACCAACAGTGTCAAAAATCAGGGTGTGACTATGGCAATAGATCCATTAATGCTATTCCATCGTATGTGTATTGCCAAAAAGTCTGAAAGTGAACTTAAAGAATATTTTCAATATGAACTCTCTCCTGTACCATTGTCTCTTTTCTCAGAGGAAGGCATGCGCAAAGGAACGAAGTCTATATTTTATTCATCATTCAACCCTCTACCAAAAAATACAGAACTGGGAAGCAGTGAAATACACGTAATTGATGGAGGATATTTACTGCAAAAAGTTGTATGGGGTCGTACTCAACTTTTTTCAGTAATTTTCCAGCAATATGTCAGGTATGTACAAAATCATTATGGATCCAATGCAGTAGTGGTATTCGATGTATACCCAGATTCTATGGAAAAGAAAAGCACTAAAGGGGTGGAAAGAGCACGGCGTGCCAGAGTTACAACTTCTGCTGAAGTTTAGTCATTGGGAATGTATGGCAACCGATATGCTGAAATAGTCTATCTACTATATTTATAGCTAAGTCTGACACAGGCATGACGATTGTTGTCAACGTATATGTTCTTAGAACAATAATTGTTAAAGAAAAATAAAATCAAGGAATGCCAAGTTTAAAACACCTAACCTCTGTTTCAATTTTTGGCCTGGTTTTGGTGGATTAGAGTTTGGATACGTAATAGAGATAAAAAATATAAATTATATACCTATTTCTTTAACGAAATTTTATTTTATACAAAATTATTATCAATAAATTTTTCACAAAGTTGTACTGGAAACGAGGTATTTATAAAAAACCAAACCTAGTCGCGCAAAAAACTTGTTTTTTCAAAAATATATGCACCTTTGTGACTTTCTACCTCGGTACCTATTAGAGATAGAAGAAATTTGTTTTAAAAAAAGTTGTAGGTTATTTTATGTGCTATTATACTTGTTAAGATACTTTAGCCGAAATTTGCATTGGAAATGAGATATTTGGGAAAAACTAGATTTTGACCCGATTTCGGCAAGTTTTTTCAAAATGGCGGCGCGAGCACAGGTGCGCCAAGGTCGGAAACTCAGATTTTACATCAAGGGATCAGTTTATATAACATATAAAAAAATTGGGACTACCGGAATTATTTCGATCGCGAATGGCTAATTGCACTGGCTTAACATGGCTTTAGGAAAAATAGGAACACAGAATACGCAATTGCCACTGTAACCGAGTTTATTGTCCATAATTTAGATGCAAAAAAGTTATTTCAATCTATCTAGACTTACAGATATATCAACTGTTGCAATATCATACAATTTTAAATTAATGCGTATATGTGTATATGTATGTATTGACACCAAAATGCATTATCATCGACTATGAGTCTATCTGCCAAGTTTTAGCCCGATTGGATGTCGGGTAGAGGGTTAATTTCCACTTCATTCATTCATTCATTCAAGAAAACGAAATTGAATTTCAAAATATCTGTATTTAAAAAGTATAATATTTTGGTCACGAAAAATAAAAAATATCAGAAAAACACAAACTTCAATAAAAACAAAAGACAAACCCTCACCGTTTGAGAACTAATAATGCTTCTAGACAAAATAATGTCAACAGGGAAAAACCGTTAAAAAAACTATCGCAGACCTGTCGTCTGTTCGTTGCCACTCTCCGCGGGCTTTTGTATAAACTCTAGAAATAATACAACGTTTGAGTCTAGAAATTTTTGACGTAAACGCCAAAGTGGTTTTTATTTATTTTGTGAATAATTTAATAAGAACCAAAAAGTTTATCAAGGGAAACGTACGCAAAAAAACTTAGCCATTAAACAGTATTTATGTTCACAGTAAACTCATTAAAAAGAAAACTATTTATTGGTTTACGCTCATATTTTGATAACGTAATTAACAATTTTAATTTTATTCTGATCAAAGGAAAACATAGAAGAAGCTTCAATGTATCCATAGCACATTTTTTGTATTTATAACCTATAACCTATACCTACATTGGAGATTCCTACACAGGCACACGTTGCTGAAATTTTATAAACTCGTCGGCAACCAGTCGGGCGAGTTTGTTCCCGCTTGCGTCGCGTCGTCGAGCAAACAAAACGTGGAGTAACTTGTGTCAGACATTTTGTAAAATTGAGTGCAATTTGGATCAATGCTAAGAACAAAACAGTCAACAAAGAATGATACGATAAAAAATGGCAGCTACACAAACTGTCTGGTTGGAAATGAGATGGTTATGAAAGCATTAAAGTTTTACATTTCGACACGAATAAAAATGAATATTGTTAATTTATTAAAATCTCTTCAAATTATTGGTAATTCCGGTTAAAATGGGATTGCGAGCCTTAAAAATGAATAAACAGGTTTCCTGATAAACTTTTATAAAATTAAGAATATAATGTCAGAACATGTGTTCATGAAGATCCATTTTTTTTGAATTACAACAAAAATTATTTATATCATCATCATATATTATCAAAGCAAATCGTTAAAACATTCCTAAATTGATGTTTTATTAATAAGGCCTGTTAATTTATCATGAGGGCAAATATCGATTCTCTTAGTGGGGGATTCAACAATGATGGAGGAAACGCGGGTCTTGAGATTGTAATGGACCTGTTTGGGGTAAAGGAACGTAAAGAATTTTTTTTTTCATAAATTAAAATACGTTCAGAGAATAGGGAGGAACGAACAGACTATGGACATCTTTGGGACATACTAGAAGCTTTATTATAGAAACCTACGTCGGTAATAGGTGTTAACCACGTAATAATTGAAAAGAGGCGTGATGGAGCTCAACGAATCAGATCATTCCCAAAATCAATTAAATAATTTTTCGCCAATCACGGAGACTAAGGGCGGTCTAAAGACACGAAACACTCTAGGTTGATTTACTGTTGAGCTAACCTTGGGATCCGGTCCCACGATGCGTGTAAGGGCACTTGGAGAACGACGATAAATTTGCATTCTAAGGTAGAAACGAAGCGATACCCAACCATCGATAACGAAACAGGGGGGGGTGACGGTTTGGCGAAAGAAGATGGTTTTTTAGAATGTTTTGGTCCAGAAGACATATTACGAGGTGATCCTCATAGCGAGAATTGTTTACGATCGCTGAAGTTCTGAGTGCTATTTCAAGTGTTGACAATGGACACGAATTTTAACTTAAGATGGGATGTTTGGCCGAAATTGCCTAATTATATTAACACGGGGGAGATGCAAGTGGGGTAATTAAGAAAAGACATAAAAGTTAATGGGTCACGAAGTCTTTGATTAACGATCAAAATTTTACGACCTTTTTTGCGCGTAAACAAAGTTACGAGGATAATATATTGAAATTCCTGGATGAAGCGAGAAAAGAGTATATGGATTGGGCTAAAACTAGACGCAAAAAAACTGTAAAAACAGGGATGTACTGGGCGTAGATCACCGAAAAGAAAGGACCAGGAATCGAAAAGAAACCCGAAAGGTAGTTTAGCTCATGATGGAAGAGGTGTCACCGACTCGGGTAGTGGACAGCGATGGATTACGAAAAATTACCAGAAGATATGCGGCGGATATCACGAAAAGAGTCAAAACAGGTAGGCGAAATTACAAAAAACGTGTCGAATCAAATTTTGGAACGAATGCCTACGTATGTCATCACCGAGAGGAAGGTATATGTGTCCTGGGATCACCCACGGATCGTGTAGACACCAATCAAATGCTAGAAGGCAGCACACAAGGAAGGATACTGGATTGCGCAAGCGCTGGACATAATAGGTGAAAAGCTTCCGTTAGTTGGGATAATTTATCGATTATATTATCGATATCAATAGAGAATTTCTCGGAAAGATTTCGAAAACAACGATATAGAAATGAGCTACACCTAGTCTATAGGCCGGAGATCAACCAATATTACGGACACAACACGCGTACGAGAAAAAATAATCAAATAATTTTGCGCAATAATCTACATCGCCGAAAATCATTTACGGGAGGGCGCCCGGAAGTCAGGTCACCGAGTACACGCCTGTACCCGTCTCGGCAGGGGGGTAGGTGTCTACCTCAACTCGGCAGGCGGGGGCCAAAAATCCTGAAACGGGGTTATGCAATTCTAAACTTAACGGGAAGTGAAACCTTGAATTCATAAAGGCGAAAGTCGCACAAATTTTAAGTCGATTTATTCGAAAAAACATTATTAAATAGCGTTGTTTGGAGGGAATCAGGGCTTTTTCGTTTTAACTTGGTAGGAGTCGGTCTTCGAGAACTTAACGTCGCGACAGTTTGGTGTGCTATCTTTAAACTAAACTGATAGAGTTTTAAATATAGTGAAGTTGTGGTTTTAATATTAATTGAAATAATTGAAGTGTTTTAAAATTTAATTAGATTCAACCAAAAAAAAAGGGTAAACTCATAATTAGACGATACTAAATTCACGGGTTGGAGTCTCTTGGTTCAGACTAATATAGAACGATGAAACTCAACTGCAGTAATGTTTAATAATAACGCGTGTGCCATTAGAGGAGAAAAAAAATAGAGAACCATAATAATTATCAAATGACCTGACGAAAACGGCTAAGACAAAGTTCTAAAAATTTTGTGAAATTGAAGAGACAGCGTACATTGATCAAAAAGAAATAATAATAAAAATCGTGTAGAAACGCGGCGAATGAGTTTACTCGGAGAGTAGAATTTAATAAGAGCTAAATACATCATTCGTAAATCACATGTGGACCTTCTGGTCAAAATTAATAATAATTCATTTCCAATATATAAAACGTAGAGTAAATTGCTCATTTGAATTGGGGGTATAGACAGTGTTTTCCTTGCGAACACGGGAAGGATTTTAACGGTCTACACGATATAAGAATTGAGTGAAAAAAATCGAAGTGAACGTGGCAGATAATATATGAAAGGTTCTAGGGAGGGGAAGGGGGTTTTGGGTAGATCTCGGCAAATACTTACTTAGATACTCTAAAATAGTCGATAGGGAGAGATATCTAGACTAGGTACAGTGGAGGCCAACAAATACCTATGCATGTCAACTATCAACTTACGGTTAGGGAGGAAGAGATATTCTATTGAAAGAAATGATCCGCTTAAACATTCCGAAATCTAGTATTCGGTAATTTATGTGCTATCTACGGGGCGGCGTATGAAAGTAGAAATTTTAGCTAGAAAATTAGATCCAATATGGTTATAGTTCCTACTGGCGAGTAGACGGGTGACATAGATAATCGATTTCGTATTTAATACGAACCCTTAACGGCTTAGGGGCTTCTACATCCTACCTACAGCCCCTGGACGTGGATTAATGTACATGTCGTCGATATCCCGACTGGACTGGTAATATAACGATTTTGGGTGAGTGATCTTGCATGAATATATATTTCCAGAACGTTAAAATTGCGACGAAGATGGGGCTGCAACTGATAAAATAGTATCACATTTAGAACTGTTTGCTTGCTTCTAACAGCTGTGTTTAGCACGAGGCCAATGACCTACTTATTTGTAAGCAGTTAGTGGCGACACACGATCAAAAGGAAGAAAAGGGACCCCATAAATCACTCGACGTCCGTGCCTGACGACAAAAGTCGTACACTCTACCGAGTTGGCGGCCGCGCAGAGGCACCTCAAATCAACATGGAAGCGACTAGCTGCAACCAACTCGTGCTCAAAACAAATAAAAAATTAAAATTAATAATATTTGTATAACCTTATATGTTCACTAACAAATTCCTAAATACCTTTGGCCTCGGCTTAGAACTCACCGTTGGAGTATGTTGTCCGTAAGCTGTCTTGGGAAAGCACACAACTTCCTCGGCTCAGAAGATTTTCTACTTTCCTCATCACGCGATTTCGGGGCGTCAACGTTGTATGGAGAATCACGAAGAGTTCGGGAGGTCATCCCTTTTTGCGGGACCGGGTCGGATGAGAGGACACGAGAGGCAGTATGAAAATTAATGTCAAGTTGGAATGTTTGGGCCTTGGTTCGCTGCGAAGGCGTTTAATTGAACGGGCTCCAAGTCTTTCAAAATCGCGTGGAGGGGACGTCGGCGTGATGAACGAGGGTTCAAAATCGGAGGACGAACACATACTAAAGCGGGGTTTACCCGGAGGTTGATGCAACTCGACTGGAAAACCCTCGAGATCCTTTGCAGCAACCTTCGTGAGGTGGATAGTAGGCCTGGCGGCTAGTGGACGTTGAAAGCCTCACCAGAACAAACCTATTTGAAACATGCACGCGTTTAGCATCATGACAAGGGACGCAATGAAAAATTCCCCTTTTACAGTCAGTAAAGTAGTCCGTTGGAGGAAGCGGGGCGGGGTGATTTGGGATATTCCAACAGGTGCATTACCTCTCCCTCTGACGTGAGCGGTCCGGAGGTGTCAAGGCGACTATAAGAAGAAGTTAGACCAGACCTCGGGGAAAGCCAGACACGTATTGGTTCTTGGGGTTTTGCATTTGGAAGAATAGCGACCATTTCATTTGGGGCAGTGAGGTGCCGACCCAGTTTGCAAAAAAAAAACCTTTTTTTCTCGTCATTTAATCCGTTCCCATCTCCTTTTCTCTCGTTTCCACTTCCATCCGCAACACCCAAAGTTTACTAACCACAGCTAAATCCATTTATCTAGTTTTAGTACATCGTTACAGAGGTCGACGAGAGAGTCCCAGTACTTATGCGGAAACAACACACTATTCAACGAAGGGTTTAATAGCCCGTACACAAGAGGGGGGGGGGGGGTACGGTTCTATGTCACAATCTAGAATTTATAAACACGGGGACATTAGGTAAGGGCGGGGATACAAGGAAATTGTAAAGATATGATATAAGCTGTTAGGTCGATTAGTAATAGGGTCCAGTATTCGAAAGTTAGGTGAGACACGTACTCGTTCCTTGTAGAACTCGCTGAGGGTCGATGGACATTTTCCCCACGCTTTGGCTAAAAAGAACCGGGAGTTACCACAGAAAGGAGACATTAAATACCTACCACCCCATAGCGGGGGGGGCTTCGAATTAACAAATCACACAACGTGAAGTTAAGGGATTTATTGTAGATCAACCCCAAAGCGTAGGCCTTATTTTACTGTGTGCGATACCACAGGGGCGGGGAATATTCAGAGTTAGCTAGGCCCAGCACGATATCGTTTTGCAAAAGCGAAACTGAACGCTGGAGAGAAGGAGGTATAAAAACCTCATTCAAGCGAGTTAGGACAATTAGGAGGTCGAGTCAACACAAGATGTTAGTGGTGATATTATGGATTGTGCGTGACAAGTTGTTTACAACGTACAATGCGAATAAACAACATGAGTATCAGATATTTGCGTATCCCTGTGGAAGAATGACCTTCGTCCACATCGTCAAAGGTGGCGCAACGTGTTTTTAAATGATATGTTAGGTCCTTTGCCTTGCGGGATTTTACATAAAAACATGTTTTACATGTTTAGTTAAGAAATTTCGAAAAAACTTACAAAATGTTTTTATTATGAAGTACAGATTTTTGATTGACAATAATATTCATACCGCGATATTTAGTTTTTTGTTTCGGCGGATTACTGATTACTCCCTAAAATTATCAAACCAAAATCACATTATTTCGCATTATTGCGCAGTGCTTTGCCCTAAGAACATACCAATCTCTCTTACCACTGACAAAATTTTTTTAATATCAAATACATATGTTTAGGTTGACATGAAATAATTTTCATACCGTGATATTTAGATTAGATTATGCAGATTATTCTTTGGTCACCCCCTTTTCTTTTTCAGCTATTTGTTTTCTGTATTTCTTTAGTTTTTCTATGTCCATTAATTCGACAACCACCATATAGCAGATAACGTTTTCCTTAGCGGTGAAAAAGTCCATCAGAACCTTGAACTTTCCATGGAAAAAGCTCTCTCCCATGAAGTAGTGACCCACTTGCTCTAAATCCAACTGTTTTATGAGCTTTGTACCCTGAAAAAAAATTACTGGGACTCTTAATATTAAATCTTTGGTATATTTCATGGAAAATTTTGGCATAGTCATAAATTTTAATTTTAATGGAGATGTTTACCCTAAGGGCACTTGAAGCATTAGTCCAGGGCCCCCGGCCATAAGGAAACATTTCAAATTAAAGTTGACATTATTACCTTTTTAACATTACATTTTGCATCCATCAAATAGCACTTATCGAAGCAATTCTTCTTGATTGCGGGATGTCACACACGTTGTCCGCATTGAAAGTCACCATGAACTCGAATCTTTCATTTTTCTCTGACCACTTCCAAAATCGAATGCGAGCCTGGAAAATAATCACAAATATTTTATTTTATTTATTGGACATAAATAAATATCTTATGGAGGTAATTCAATAATTAATTGTTTGGGGATATGAGTATTTTAAATCCTCCATTAAACAATGTAGGACCCAAAATTAATACATGAGGGGCCCCAGAATTCTTCTTTCCTTTGCGGCCAACCATTTTAGCTTGGGAAACACGCGTTTTGTAGTATTTTAAAATATTTAAGTTTTTGGTTTATATTTTTACAAACATTTATATTTTTACATAACTGTTATGATATTTTTATAAAGAACATTAGTGTTAATTCAATTTATTTAGACAATATACCGTATACGAGAGCCGCTGTAGTACTCGATAGTTCCGCTGCGAGTTAAGTAATATATTTAATCCTAGATTATAAATTACGTAGTACATTCTAAACTTGTAATTAAAAAATAAACATGTCCTTCTTAAATTTTTAATCATCTTCGAAACATTGCTATAAATAATTTTAATGAGCTATTTGATTTGCGGTTATTATATAAAATGGGTGATGGACGCACGACATCTTAGCACGTATTGTGACGTGCGTCGTCGTATTATTTAGAAATATTACATTTTAAAAACCACACAAAATAAGACGTAATCGGCAAGTGTCGATGAAGCACTGATAAACTAACTGCTTACGATAAAAGAGAATTTATCTTTTAAAATTTATTAACATAATTACGTGAAGAGAAGAAAGATTTTCGAAATTATTTCAGAATGCCTGAGCCAAATGAAGAAGTCTTGCACATAGTTACACCTATTATAACTAAACAGGATACTCACGTACACACATAACAAGAACGGGTGGCAATTGCTGATGATTTTTAAAACAGATGACAATTTTCAAAATGCTTAGAAGCTTTTGATGGGAAACATGTAGATTAGCATGGAGCGACATTGCAAAAATCAAATCTCGGTATTGTAATAGCTGCCTAAAGATGCTTCATGTCATTCATATTCTCGTAAAAATACTTTAAAAAATCTAAACTTATGTCTTCATTCAACAACCTAGCGATTTCGTAACGTAAAAAACGTAAATTTAGCCTTTTTTTCCCAAAATCTGAGTACAGTCTCAAAAATATAAAATAATATCCATTAATTTCAATTGCATTTACCTTATTGAACATTACATGTTTTATAAAAAAAAAACACTGCATAAATTGCTGTTAAACTAGTGAGTTTGTGAGCGCTGTGGAGGTGGGGGGGATAATTTCGCTCCTATTGTTTCGTCGCAGAAACTAGATGCGACTTGCATCTAGTTTCGTTTCGGCTACCGCTGACCGTAGACGTGTTAGAATCCTTGTCCGATTAAATTTTAACACATATAATTGTTGTGAAAATGAATGCAAATTACACGAGAAGCACAATTTTATGTCCAATATTCGGGGCACCAACTGAAATGAACTCTCAAGTGTTACCTACTGTCTCAGAAGTGATTAAACATTATTTGTTCTTACGATATGAGCGTAATCTTAACTCTACAAAAAAACCGTCAGAATTCGAAATATAAAGTGTTATATCTGTAATTGTTGAAGGAATTTGGAATCGCGCTTCTATTCCCATTGTTTCACACAATCGAGTGATGAAACTGATCCAAGATCATTATAACGAATACTTAAAACTTAAAAATTGGCCAAAAAAAAGTGTGCATTAAGTTAAATTCTTATAAAATCAAAATGAATAAACTTTTCGATATTGCTTCATGCAAATGTAACAATCTGAATATGTGTTCCTGCGAAAAGACGCGTACCCACCAAAGAACAAGCATTCCTTCAAGACCAAAGATCCTCGAGAAAAATGATGCTGGGAGCAATAGACACCGAAACAACAAAAAAATTACATCGGAAAATGAGGATGCAAGCTCGTTTATCTGAACTTGCTTCGAAGGTCAACTCATCTACAGCATCAGCGACAAAACCACGTCAACCCTTTTTTGATGAAAACCAATCATTTTTTTCACATTCTTCGCAACCTCCAGAAAATTCCCGTATGATGTTAAAACTCCCCACTTTGGCCAGAATCTGCGATCAGTATGGTTTGTCAGACAGGTCGGCATCAGCTGTTGCAAGTGCTACATTACAAGATTTTGGCATAGTAACCGAAGAAGACTCTAAAATGGTGATTGATAGGAGCAAACTAAGATGAGCTAGACAAACGTGTCGCACTTCTTTAATAAAAACATAGCAGATGTCGTCGGAGTCAACAAAAATTCGAGGTCTATATTTCGATGGAAGGAAGGATAAAACACTGTCTGAGGAAAAAATAGGGGATAGATGTCATCGGATAACGATTTCAGAAGAACATTATTCCATTTTATCTGAGCCGGGGTCTCAATATGTTGGACATGTTACACCATCATCAGGAACTGGCAAAAACATCGCAAAGAGCATGTTACACCATTTAAAAATGAACGGTTTTAATTTGAATGATTTATCAGCGATTGGATGTGATGGGACTGCTGTCAATACAGGCAAAAAAATGGAACTATTAGATTCATGGAATTGGAATTAGGTCATCCGTTAGAATGGTTTATCTGTCAGCTGCATGCAAACGAACTTCCCCTTCGCCACTTGTTTCAACACTTAGATGGTGCTACAACAGGACCTAAAGGGTTTTCAGGACCTATTGGAAAACTTTTTTCAAGCAGCTCTAAAAACACCGTTATAAATTATTCACCAATACACTTTGAGATGCACAAACTCAACGCAGAGGAATTGAAAAATTTGAGCACGGACCAAAAATACTTGTACGAAATATGTTTTGCAGTTACAACAGGTCACTGCCCACCAAATTTAGCAAACCGTCATCCAGGTAGTATTTGTCACTCACGCTGGTTGACGACAGCAAACTCAATACTTCGATTATATATAGGAACAACTAACCCGTGAACCTAAAAATTCTTGCTGAATATGTTGTTAAAGCATATGCTCCGACATGGTTTGAGATAAAGAGCACCCGTCGTGTAAAGATGGGGCATTACATGTTTTTACTATAATAAAACTCACCCGATATTTGAGCACCCATCTACGAGATATAATTAATCCAGTAATTCAAAGAAACGCCTATTTTTGCCACCCGGAAAATCTGCTACTATCCATGATAATGGATGACAACCTTATTGTAAGAGAATTGGGTTTGAGACGAATATTAAAGGCGCGAGATAGATGTCCGAGTCCATCTGTTGTTAGAGACTTTATTATTCCAACAATAAACTTTTCAGCAAGTAAATATTACGATATTATCAACTGGCAGGAATGCGAAGTTACACCGCCACCGATACTATCCGAAATCAGTAATGACGACCTAGTCAAAATGATAAATAATTTCGGTGAAGAAAAGGACAGTATTGAATTTCCCAGATTTCCCTGCCACACTCAAGCAGTCGAGAGGTGCATCAAATTAGTTACCCAGGCATCGTTGTCTACAGTTGGGCCTGAAGCAAGAGATGGATTCATTCGGGCGACAATAAAATCTAGGCATATAATGCCCGAATTTCACACCAAATCTCATTTCAAAACAGATTAATATTATAAAACTTCGATAATGTTTAAAAAATTTCTCTTTGTTATAGTATTTTATTTAATAAAAAAACATGTTTCTCAAAAACACGAAAAAACATTAAAAAATCAATAATCTTCTTCAAAAAACCAAAAATAGACCCCGCCTTGAAACTATGGTAATTTTATTTTTATTTTCACATGTGTTATGCACCTTATTAGCTATAAAACCCCTAATAAAATTGTATTTTTGCTATGAATATCGCTTGTTTATAATGCTTTGGCAGAGTTTTCAGCGACTTTTTTCATACAATTTTTTTCTAAATATAAATGTGCTGGTTGTTGAATAAAGGAATGTTTCGATCGAGTTGATTTTTTTAGACGAAAGAGGTGTTATATAAAGGCAACCTTTTTTTGCTATTACAGTACTGGCATCTTTTTAAAAAAAAGTCCCATACAACGTCACTCCACCCTAATGTAGATGGCTCACATATCTTTATTATAAAGGGTATCATAGTATCGTTTTAATAGCAAGATCTAATGTAAATTATGAATGTGTTTATGTGGAAATTGGAACAAATATACGTTTTTTCTGATGGTGGTGTATTACAAAAAATGCGCAGCAATGACAGACGTGCGAGTCGAGCTGGCTACGAGCAAAATTTAAAACCGATTGGATCGCCGACAAACTAGCTCAGCGTTTTAAAGTTCGAGTAGTTAGGATGACACATCGGCGAAAAGTTCGTGGAGCCATAACTCCGCATACTTGCCACTTGCCTGTGCCTGTATTGTAGTCAATTTGACTGTCCTAAAACGGGAATTTCCTAGTTGGATGATAAAAGTTGACTTATTTTGTAAATTTTTTAAATTTTAAAAATAGGTTTTTATAATAATACAACCAATAATTATTACCATTACAACTCCTCCGTCTTTTTTATTGGTAGAAACTCCATTCAAATAAGTTTTGTCAGCGACTGGGTCATAGTGGACTTCAACGACGCTATCAGTAATGTTTTTAATCTTATATCCCCTGCAAAGATTTACAGAATGGAAGTAAGTCCCGTACAACCCCTAAAACAAAAATATAAATTGTACATACATATTTGTTGAGTGGCTAAGCCACCCAAATGAAAACGTCTGTAAAATGTGACAAGAACTAAAATAAACATTTTTGATGTTTCTATGTCCTCTGTATCTAAATTTCTCAAATAAACAATAACTAGTTTACGTATCGATTGACCTCCCAGATAAGTATGGTTCTGTATAGATATTATCTGCCTGTACAGAATACAAATACATAATAATGTATGTAATTCTAACACAGAATCACATTCGTTGGTCAAATGCATTGTACATAATATAGATTCGTATTTCGATGAATCGGTTGATGCAATGTAGTTAGCAATACGTTGATAATTTTTATTTATTTTATTTTATTAGGAACATTAACAGGTTTATAAGATAACATGCATAGAGAGAGAGAAAAAATAAGTAAAAGAATTAGGTTACAACCCAATAACCAATAGTTTGTCTAGTCTTTAATTGATAATTAGATTATCATTATTATTAGATTATTAGCATTGTAGAAATATATTACATATTGCAAGTATTACATATTGCAAGTATTATATATTGCAAGTATTACATATTGCAAGTATTACATATTGCATGTATATTACATATTAATATATTACACAATGCAAGTAATATGTAATATAGTAGGAAATGAGAAAACACACAGATTTAGGAAATGAGATTAAAAGAATTTGGCATTCTCAGACTATAAAAATATTACCATTTGTTATTTCGGCTACTGGTATTATACCTAGCTCTCTCATTCAAAATTTAGGCGTATTAGATCTGTCAAAGAATTTATACATAAAAATGCGAAAATCGGTAATTTTAAATACATGTAGGATTAGATACGAAAGATTTTTTAAATATTTATATTGAGGTATCAGTAGGATTTTTAGGTCCAATTGGAAGTTCTACCGAGCCGAACCCTCTGATATGAAAATATCCAGAGTCGGTGAATTATTTTCCCAATTGATCTCTGGTGATTTGACGGGTTGTTATTGTATTATTTTGTATTTATTATGCTTATATAAAGCACTTGCATAATGTGGATTGACTAGATGAGCATTTGTGGAAAAGTGTGTGGAAGGGTTTAGTTTTTCCTATGGGGAAGATTTAACCCCGACGTAAAGAGGAAAATTCAAAAAAATATATCTAAGAAACATTTTACTATTGATACATTGTTGGTATTTTCCAACATTATAGAAATGTTACCAGAAATGTTTCTCCTAAATAAGGTATACAATAAGTACACACGACAATGAAACAAGATACTGTTAATTATTATGAAATGCTTTTATTTATTTGTTAGGTACCTACATTTATACAATCCAGATTTACACATATTTTTAACCGTGCCTGGCTCACTAGGTATCCTGTGTCACAAGATCTTAAATGAATTGTCGAGACAAGCTAGATTGTGTAATGTTTTTACCCTCCCTCAACGTTCTCGTTAACGAATTAACATTTCGTTAGGTTTGATCTGCAACTTCTCGCGGTTTATCAACCCTTCAATCTTAACGAATTAATATGTCACGTTGTGTCAATTTTTTGTTTCGACAGGGATTAATTCATTGAAGGATCCTTTTAATTGGTTGTGGTAACTTTGGTTCTTTTTAGATGAGGCGTGTTACATTCTGTATGGTTTGAAAATAAGACAATGACCGACTACCCTGATTTTAACTACCTTTTCCTACCTTGTTTGCTCGTCCAAACGTTTCCGGTTGCTGCAGTCGATAAAGTGCTAATATAATGAGACAATTAATTACAAGTACATGAAATTCGCTATAGATAATTCAATTCAAGATGCACAAAATTCTAAGTTAATGATTTGACTAGGGATTGTTAGTTTGTGAGTTATTTCTATGAGTAGGTATTTTAGGGAATAGCTAGAGACAAAACATGTGTTGCTTTCGATTGGTCTCCGTCCAAATCCCATCCATCAACGTGACCAGCTCGAGAGCAGCCAAGTTGATGGTCCAATCCCAACACCTCCAGAAATGAATTGAATATCGCTCAGCGACAGATGAAATAATGACATGTTTTGCCTCCTGCCGGAGGGTGATGAAGGTGGAATGTGGGTCCTTGGTGGTAACTGTTGATGTTGATGTTGATGATGAATGATGAAGATTCATCTTATACCGTTAGGTACAAGGAGCTGCTCCGGTCCGGTGGCATGATAGCCTGGTGTCAGGAACCATTTGGGTCACGTGGGTAGCGCGAGGTCTAGGTCGCGTCAACCTCCCCCAAATCGATGATGAGTTAAGCTTCGCCAGCATGCCGAAAATTAGGAGTCCACTCTACTAACCTCAAACATAAACATATACTGAAGTGGTTTGCATCAGCAACGTCAGGAGTTCGGGAGTCCCGTGAACACCCCTCTGGTTTACGCTCGTAAAAATAATGATGAATTCAGCTTCAGTTTGTTCGACTTCGCCTCTGCAGTCACGCTACTCCAAATAGCTCCTGGCTCCAGTCTATACAGCTTCTCGTTCCAGTAGAGGTAATGACACATATTTATCATATGTACAATACAGAACATACTTCAAGTCTTTCGTCCACACTCAAAATAGTCATGTCAATATTTAATTTGGATGAGGGCGTCCATCCGACATAACGAATGTTTCCTAGACGGGAGATTTTACCCCACTTCAAAGTCATGGTCATTCGCTCTACCGTTTGTTACCCTCCGTTCGCTTCAAATATCAAAGAATGGTAGAAATTGATATCCTCGACTTCCGGCGCTAAGGATCAGGGATACTGGAATCATCAGGTCGTGAATCTGAAATCATCCGATCTCCGTCAGCTCAAACGGTTTCAGTCGGAGTCAATTTCCAACCTAATTCTGGATGACTTCTCCTCCTATAGTGGGGTAAGTACTTATTGAATTTGACAGCAAGGACGTCAGAAAGCGCCGAAACAACTTCATATTCGTCACGATCCCTTCGTTCTGTCAGCGAGAAAATTCTCCCCACACGCCAGACAAGAATAGCATAGCCATTACCCGCTTCGTTCCTTCGTCTACCAGCTAACTCAAGTAGGAAAACCCATTAGCAATTTTCGTTCCCTTCGATCTGAACTCAGTGAAAGCGTCCTCTCACCAGCTGAAAATACTCGAAACAGGGGTCTATTCAGGGTGACTATCTAAGGCTGGTCCGCCAACACCTTCGACAGAAACCGGTGCTTTTACGGGAATAACTCAACCACACCAATAGCAGGGGAAAAAGCCGGCGCTGCTATACTAAAATAGACGTTATCTCGGTATCCAGGGTTATCGACTTTGCTAACACAAAAGTCCCTATTAGGCAAGCCAAATTACAAATTTCGCTCCCTTCGCTTTTGTCGCTTTGGTAAGATAGGACAGCCTACGGAAAATTCGCATACTTCGTCCCCGTCAAACCTATGAAAAATTAAAATCTCGCTTGACAGAATAGGAATGCCAGACAGATGCATTCTCTCGGCGGCTAGCCTCAATCCGCTGCGTTATTCCGATTCAAAAATGAATTAAAATTATGATGTTTGAATAAGTTATATGTAATTAAATATATTTTATGAATTCCGTATAGAATAAGTTGAATTGCCAAGGAGGATACGACAACTCATTGTCAAATAACAGGCATTGAAGCATTTAATTAACCGTTCTATCCGTTACTATTCCGCCCATAGGTATCTGATTGTTTCGACTAGTAACCGTTCTATCCGTTACTATAAAAACACTGCATAAATACAATGGTTTGTGTTCTATAAATTTTGGCGCTAAATATAACTACTGGAGAATTATTAAATCATTTTAAATTGCATAAAATAGTCTAACTCATAAACAATGTCTATTGTTGGATGATCTAAAGGTTTTTTTTTTCTTTGAGTTTCGAAATGGCCGGGTCCCGGTCGGCCCCCACTTTAGGTGATTAATGGCCTCTTCTGCTAAACGGGTCCGCACTATATTATTCTGTTGAAGATTTTATTCTATAGTATTCAAGTTAAATACTCTTACTTCAAAATACAATTGAATTATTTGGTTTACATTAGGGAAATAAGTGTTAATAATTAGATTATAATAGACTTACCGATACATCTTAGTGTCAACAATCCAAATAATTATAAAAAAAACAAACACAGTCACATGCAGAAAAAAACTCATGCTGTTAGAAAACCGCACCTTCTACACTAAATGATTTTAGCCGTGTTCGCGTCCCGACGATTAATTCTTGTTGACGCGCTTCCTAGTTTTTACTAACTCGACTATCTTAAAACGCTGACCGATCCTGATTATTCCTGACCGTCTCCCAGACCTTGAAACTCTGACCCCCTTGACTTTATTTCCCGCCTCCCAACGTTTTCAAAACCTGACTCTCTTGAACCGCTTTTTTCACCCTCGACTATCGACTTTCTTCTTCCGTTCTTCAACGCTCACTGTCTCGACCGTCTCCCCGCGCTTTCAAATCCAGACTCCCCCTCCCCAAACCAACCCCCCAAATCACCATATGCGATTTTTAATTTATGTTCTTTTGAATTCTGAATGCTTTTTGTTTTCAAAAGACAGAAATGCACTAAAGGAACACATCAATTATGGCCCTAGAACCTGTCACATTAATTTTAAATCGTTTCAAAACCAATAAATTGTTACTTCTCCAGTAAAATGTCTAATTCTTTGTTCAAAGGATGAAACTTGACTACCCCCAGTCCAGTGGCGTGTTGGCCCACCAGCATTTTAGCTCGGCTTACTATTATCAACCACCATCACGGAGGTCTCTGCCGATACAGTGCATGTTCCTATTTTTTTTTCTCTACCCTAATAAATCTAAACACTTGTTTTAAAATCAGTTGTCCAACATCTGGTAATCTCCTATGTCGTGAGACCAACTGAAAATTTCTTTCCCACCATAATAAATCAACAATAAAAAAATTTATCCCAGGGCGAGTCCATCACAATTGCAGATATATTATTTTAAAAATTGGTACATTTTCGATAGGTACATATTTTTATGAGTTGGAAGCAAAAATATTTGGCAGAATTAAATCAGGTTGGTATTGGTACACACCAACTAGAGATTATGAGATTAGAGATCTTTTATTTTAGATTTGGGTGAGTTACCCAATTATTGCACGACTTTTGTTGATGATTCATTGTTTTGTCTTTAGATTTTAATGTCTTGTTTTGTCAGGGATGTTACTGTATATGGGTTAGCTAGAAGAAATATGATGTAACCTATGAGCTATACCCTTTGTACTATGTATTTTTTGAGCAATAAATGTTTTTTGAATTTTTAATTATACTTTAGTCGCAATGTCTTTGAAAATTTTTATCCAAATTTTGTATTTGTTTTAGGTATTTTGTAAGAATTCTTTAGTTTTATGCCCCGTGTTTTGCGTGTTTAGTGTATTTTCGTAAAATTTAATTTTTGTTATTAAAGAGTTAAAATTGTTTCTGGGTAAATTTGTAAAACATCCAGTACTGGTAATTTGCTGAATTTATATTCAGCAAATTATTTACTTTTATCTACTTTATTTTTGAATGGACTAGAATAACACAGGAGAAATTCATTTCAATTATTGATCCTTACAATTCACTGAGGCTTCAAGAATATGTTTTTTGATTTGTCTTATTTGAAAAAAATATAAGTTGACAGCTTAATCAGGGTTTTACACGTTAAAATCAACACCTAAAATTTCGCGTCGGTGCGAAATGTAGTAGCAAGTTATACGTGAATTAACATTTTATTAGTTCCACACAGATCATAATTATGATAATAATTATCATTACTCACCCAATTATATGCATTTTCAGCCGACATGACTAATTCAAACAGTGGCAAGAGAAATATACAATGATGGAACAAATATTTCGACATATCTGCTTACTTGTCGTCTGCCTGTATCATGGGACAAAATATGGAATTAAGATTTAGCTTCTTAGCTGTAGCACAGAATTCAAGACATTAAACATGTTTAATTCTTACAACATGTGCACCTACACTAAAAGTTAAGCTTACAAACAGTACAAACTGAAGCTTCAAATGGGTGGTAATTTTTTTAAATCTAAATTTTGTCACTTATAGAAAACACTATTTTTAATATGTTTTACAGTATGAAACAAAGCGAAAATAAGCAAAATCTAAGAAACAAAAAATACGCATTTCTAGGAAATTGTCAAGCATTATTGCAAAGGACGATACTTAAAATAATTAACTAAAAAAAGAGGGTCGCAGAGGGCCTGGTAGGAGACAAATGTCTTGGCTGCGAAATATAAGAGAGTGGACCAGCATTAGAAGTGAAGAGGAGCTATTCCGGGCAGCGCAAGACAAAGAGACATTTTCTAGAGTGATCGCCAACGTCGGGGGGATCTACGGCACATAAAGAAGAAGAAGAAGAACTAAAAAAAGTAAAAAAATTATCAACATCCATAAGTAATACTTTTTAAATGATGTAGACAATAAAAATATTCAAATAATACGACGTAAAAAAACGTCGAGAGAAAAAATGATTTGAGTTCAGCCGAGACTAGAAGTAGGAATCTTAGATTGCCGGGCGGTGAAATCTAAATCATCTAGGTAGCAATGTCGGGACATTTGGTAGTTTTGGCGCATTCTCAACTGTGCCACCAAACCTTCCATAAATACTGTTTTTTTATCTACCACACGTTTCCCGAAAATCACTAACATTGTTTCAATTAACTTCCCGTGAGAGGAATCTATCATCATGTTTTTTGCAAACCAAGATTCTAGCCGAACTAAATTAGTAACTTAGACAGCATCTTGGTTAAGATAGTTTAAATGACTTTTATGAAAATGATTTTTATATTTATTTATTGACGCCCTATTGAGCTTTTAAGTACATAAAAAGTACAAATTTCATTTTTAACAACAGTATAAAACAAACAATAGAAAATCGAAATAAAATATAATGATTTCTCACACATTATTTACACTTAAAAAATGGTGGACTAATTTGGCTTTAAATGTATTGAAGTTTAAATTAAATATATCAGCGACATCACTTAGTTCATTGCCCAACCTATGTATTCTTTCTAATACAGAATTCGTTGCGAAGTTATTGTTGTAGAATAAAATATTCCGTCTAGTATATTTTGGAGGTATATGTAAAGATAGCAAGTTTATAGTGTCAGGGCAGTCTAACCTTGAATGAACAATTTTATATAATAAAAGGAGATCAAATATTTTTCGCCTTTCAGATAATTTCGATAAGTTAAGTTTACTGCGTAAATTGACATAATTGATTTCAATAATAGGAATACCAATTTTGAAATTAATAAAACGTAAAAATTTATTTTGAATTTTTTCAATTTGTAAACAATGAGAGTTGAAATGAGGACACCAAATGGTTGCATTGTATTCAACCTGACTTTTAACCAGAGACGTGTATAGTAATTTTATAGTTTTTATGTTATTAAAGTCTTTAGCGATTCTGAGAATATAATCTGGAATTAATATTTTGAGTAAACTTTAATTAAAAATCTTATTTTAGGTACGGAAGATGCTTACTGTTGAAACAGTTAAATGAAACTATCGAATAAAACATATCATTGTCACTTGACAAAGTAAATTTACATCTTCCTTAATGACGTGACTCGTTCAATAAAATGATATTAATATTTCAAAATGTATGTAGGTATGTAAGTACTTGATCAAAATAATTCATGGCAATTCATTAAAAATAAATTTAAAAAGTGATTTCATTCCGTTCAAAGATGCTATCTGTGCATTCATTATTTTTTGTCGGAAGTTAGTAAATTTATTTTTTTCAATTTTAATATCTTAATTGAATTGTTACACAGAGATAATTTGTTTACCTTTTGTAAGTATTATTAAATTATGGCCCAGTTAATGAACGCATTGAACTGGAATAAATTAGATGAAGGCTGAATTTTTTCAGGTTAATAGTACCTACTACAGGAAGTATTTTCAGAAATGTCCCCACTCCTCCCCCGCTTGCTTCCTCCCCTGTGTCCTCTCAAACATAAAAATTGTAGAGTTCTACTAAAACCAATAAATCTCCTAAACTGAAAAATGCATTTGAAAAAAATTACATGAATGTACTTCTTATAAAACTGTATATTAATTGTTTTGTTATTTCCATTAGTTTGGAAAATAAATTTTGTAAGACTTTTATTTGAAGTTCAATATTTTTTGTCCGAGGGAACACGCAAAAATTATTATAACAATCTATTTGCAATATTTAACAAGCTTACAACAAATAACATTACTTACTTATATCATTAACACTCGTCAAAACCCGACTTGTTGGGGTGACTGATTTGTGCATAATTATTTATAATTTTAAATTAAAAAAAACTACAATATTAAAATATATTTTATTACTAAATAGTATTCGCAACATTCGGAGAGGCTATAGAATATTCACTGGGCATCACAGTCATCTTCAAATAGTTCAAAAGTAGTTTTAAACCTGTTACTTCACGATAACCCATTACAGCGGCCACACATATCAGAACACATTTAAAAAAAATTTATTCTATATAAAAGAAAATTAAATTTCCACTTATTTAACTAGAAATAACTAATACATTACCCAAAACGATAGATAACGATATTAGTCACTTTCATTGTTTTGTTGATTGAGCATAAAAGTGAACATTTTTTTTTAAATGTACCTACACTTTTTTAATTTTTAATTTTGTCTGGAAGGCAATTATACATGTTGCTCCCCTCGTAACCAATGGATTGCTTACCATAATGAGTATGTATTGTGTTTAAATGTATTTTATAGTGTTGCCGTGTTACTTTGGGACGTTTTAATGAGTTCTGTATTTGTATGTATGAGTTTTTACTTTAGTCTGCCCTCCGACAGCTACATTACTTTCCGCGTGAGGTCATGCATTTATAAGAAATCAGCATGAGGAGTTCATTTGGAGCCGTGGGACATTTAATTGGTAAAGGTGTTAATTTCTAGTCTCTCATTTGCCATCTCCATTCGTCATCTTTAGTTCATTCCTAACTATGTTTGAAGTTGGAGGCATGTTTTTGGGGATTTAAGGAGATGCTGGCAGTATTGCCAAATCAAATTTAACTTTAAGGTACATCTTTGCATTTAAATGCTTAAATTTTACAATAAAAAAGATGAAGCTAGTCATTAAGTTTCGATATTTTGACAATCCACAAAAACTTAAAAAAAAGCGTTCAAGATTTTTGAAGAGCATGTCCTTTTTCACATGAGACTGAATGTCTTTCAAATTTTGATAAATAAATGTTCATGTTCATACTCATGTATCACTGTGGAACTTCCATAATATACAGTTTTCAACAAATGCGGCCAATACATCTTTAACATAACATTAACAAATGGAAACCTCCTAATCGTACAATGTTTTTTTTAAATTTACTGATCCATCAGCCTCTCCTGACATTTCAATAGCTTTTAGTAAATGTGGTTGGTCTAAAGTTACAATGCATCTTTGATTATTCTGTTTATTAACACAGTTTTTTAAACACAGTGCTGTGTACACAGAGGATTGAGTATGGGTTATTCTTAACCGTTAGATACACGAGAACAAACTGATTATTTTTTCCATTTGTTACACTTTAATGTTATATATGGTTTTAAAGATCTTTAATTAAGAATATGAAAGATCTTCAGAAGTTTGATGGAAGTTTATTTTTTCATTCTTTATCAGATAAAAAAATATTCAAATTGACAACACAATTTTGAAAAAAAAAGGTTAAACGACTATTTCATAATTATTTGCCAAAATATAGCATTTAAAAGAAATTTTCTTAAAACATAATTTTTGAAAGTTTTGTATATGTTTTTCATAAAGTTTTGTAACAAATTTACCGGTAAATATTTTTTTCAATATGTGATTAGTTTAGGAGATATAATCGTTTTAGTAGAACTCTACACTTAAATGTTTGGTGGGGCACAGAGTGAGAAGTGGTGACTATTGTGAAAAAACTCCCTGTAGTAGGTACTATTAACCTGAACAAATTCATTTGTTCCAGTTAGGGCTTGGGGTATTTCATTTTGCAAATACTATTAAAACAAACAACCATTATCATGACCCTAACGTTCATGGTTGGACTTTATCCACTCGAACAATTTTTGGCCAAGTTTCCAAAACGTCTTGAGAGATCGGTTGCCATAATGAGCCAAATTTATCGAACCTAAAAACATACGGGATAAACTACGAAATCTAGTTGGATTCACTGGCCCTTAAACTGCAGTAAGTATAAATATATATTTGATAATGATAAAACAATGTTTATAAGACAAGGTTTTTTTATGCATAGCATATAGCGATTTTATCTGAATCTATTGCAACGAAAGGAATGAAATTTTGGGTTCGTACTTAGAATTGTTGTCCGAAGTGAAATCAATAATAACATCTGCAAAAAGAAGCAATTTTAGGAAAATCATCAGGTTTACCGACACATATGCAAGACTTGGGTTCGAACATTGAAAGCGATTTTCTCTGAATCTACGCCGAAGAATAGACTGAAATTTTGGAACCGTTCTAAGATTTGTTGTCCGAAATTAAATCAATAATAAAATCTGCAAAAAAAGCTATTTTAGGTGAATTATCACTGTGACAATAGATGGGTATTAGTAAAACTAAAAGCAACAGAAGACAAAAATACTGTTAAATACTGGTTTGACATAAACTTTATATCTCTAAATAGTGAAAAAAACTCATGTATACCAGTTGCAATAAAATCAAATGATATTCCACAAAATTTGGCATAATTATACTGTTATACATGATAATTTAAAAAAACACAATAAAAATAATTGTACAATAAACTGTTCCACATGACTCGCAACAAAAACATTTGGCTGTCATCAGTTGTTTTGTTTTGCTCTATCTAAAAATATTTTTTTTACGATTCTTTTTTGCTTTGCTTTGTGATTCTGTCATTTTGACTTCTACCAAAAAAAAGAAATTTACTGTCACTTCCCCAATAAAACTTGACTCGCCTTTGACTTCACAGTCCTTACCAGCACTTTCTCAACATCCTCCAATAAAATTTTATTTTTATCGTTTCCGTGGCCCGTTCATAGTATACGCCCAAAAAACTGAGCAAAGAAAAACCATCCACCTTCTTGAATTTGGTAAATTCCTATCAAACAGCACGAAACTTTCAATCACGCCTGGAGGTGTAAAAACCGAGGGTCGCTTCCGAATCTCAGCAGAATTCCTCTCAAGGTCAGCGGCCAATAGTTTGCCAACCCCCCAAAACATTGGCAATCCCATAAAAGCCAGGAGGCTAAATTACAAAGACTCCTCTGAGGGTATAATTTCCTGGAAGCCCACCCAATCTGTCGTTATCACTCTTTGAAGGTCAATCTCTTCCCACCCATATATATTTATTCTTCAACTCATTACCAGTTAAAATGTATACTTATTCTACCACTGAATATTTCAATTGCTGCCGTTTTGGTCATACCAAAGCTGCATGCAGATCTCAACCCAGATGTTTTAAATGTAGAGAAAACCACGCACCTGACAGATGTCCTTCTTCCTCCTCACCTAAATGTTTTAACTGCTCAGGCTCACACACAGCTATTAACTCTTCTTGTCCAGAACAATCTCGACAAAAAAATATTAAAATTTCTATGGCCTCTCAGAACTTGTCTTTTCTGGAGGCTGCTTAACTATTCCCGCCTGTCAAAAAAATATTTGCTGTGGTTTTACCCAGCAACTCCTCATACAACCCTCTTCCTTCCTCTACAACAACTAAATTCACATTCAAAAACCCTATCTCTAAACCGGCTCCTAGATACGATCAGCGACAACACACCTCACTGCTCTTAAATACCAATGGTTCATCTCTTTCAAATGCCACAAATGGGTGTGCAAATATTTATAATCCGTCTTCAATAAACTTTCCAAAACTTTCTGAAAAACTATCCCAAGACAATTTTGTATTTATCCAAACTCTTTTTATGCTTCTTATTGACTTAATTTCTTCTCAAACTAATCTTTCGTCCAACGCTGTTTCTATTATTTCCATATTAAAAACATTTACTCAAAATGACTTAGAATACTTGTGGAATAGCCTAAGTGCTATTTCTAACAAATCTGATCTCCTTAACCTATTAAATTCAAACCTTATTTCTTTGGCTGCTATCTCGAAGACAAGGTTTACTCTATCCAATAGTGAGAAGGGAATTAATGTGAGAGGGTACCCCTGTCTCCGGGACGATCGCCCGGAAGGTACGGGCGGCGGTGCTGCCCATTTTATTAAAAAAATCAATATCCTTTTCCCCAGTAAATAAAATCAAACTCCCCAATATTGACTTCCAAATGGTTGGAGCTAAAATAAAAGGACACATCCTTTATTTCAGTCTATCTTCCCTCAACAGCCCACTTCAATAAACAAATTTTGTTGCAAATTGTAAGTCAACTAAGCCTGCCTTTTTTATATTAGGCGATTGTAATTCCCACTATCCCGTCTGGGGTTCTGCGTTCTCTAACTGAGACGGTCGAAGTGTAATGGATTTCCTATATGAATCCAACCTTTTCCCTTTGAATGAAATATCCCTTACTAGGATCTCACACCCCAGCACAATCCCCAGTGCAGTGGATCTCTCGATATGATCTACTAATTTGGCTTCTCTCTCCTCGTGGGTGGTGATCCCCGACCCTTGCTCCAGTGATCATTTCCCGATCACCATTACTTATCAAACTTCTTTCCAATCAGAAAAGTCTAATATTTCAACAAATATTAAAACAAAACATACCAAATGGGATGAATTTAACTCTTATATAAAGAAGTTCCTACTAAATTTACCCGCCACCGATATATTTTCCATCAAAGATGACTATAATAACTTCAAATCAATGCTCATAACTGCAATAAATAAATTAAAACCTCCCACTAAAACTAAATCTCTCAAAAAACTCCCTCTAACTCCCCGGTGGGATGAGGAATGTTCCAAAGTAGTAAGAATTTGGAAAGCTAAATCTCTTTCCTATCGTTACAATATGACTATGGATGAACTATCTTCTTTACAAAAACGCTGAATCCAATGCCAAAAGAAATAAAATAAAATTAATAATTTTTTTTGGAGTAACATTTGATAGGAAACTTAAATGGTCTTCCCGTATTGATAATTTAGTTACTTAATGCGAAAAAAATTTTAATATCATCAGATCATTATCTGGCGTTTGGTGGGGAGCTCACTCTACTTGCATTAGTACTGCTTCAAAAAAATATAAATTAGACAAAATTCAATCTAAATCTTTGCGAATAATAACTGTCACCCATCAATACCCTTCTAGTATACTGTTCTGATCCTCCTCTTCATTTAAGAAATCAACTATTTGTTGAAAAATTTGTTCTTAAAAGGTTAACATTCTAAATGTTATCAGAATATCCTCAGAGTCTCGCTGTTCATTGAGTCAACCCATTCATCTACAATCAGAGATTTAACTACAGCTCTTCCTGCCGTCTGTAAAAAAATTAAGTCTTTCTCGGAGTTCTTTTCATCCAAAATTATCTGCTTCTTTTATACAAATTAAAATAAAGTCACGTCACCCTATCTCCAACAAATTTTAGAAGGGATCGGAATCCTTAAAATTCATTCCAATCTCCCGGCCTGTACTGTCAGTAATTTGTTCAATGACATTATTTCATCTAAATGTCCCAACTCTGCTGTTTTATTTACTGATGGATCCAAATCTCCCAACTCTCCTAACTGTGGTATAGGTATTAACGTTTACCACAATAATTCTAATGACAGAATATTTCATTCAATTTCAATTCAATTCTCATTATTTTCATCCGAGTGCATTGCAATAATAGAATCTCTCAAATATATAATCAAAAATAATTTTGAACATTCCCTCGTTCTCTCTGACTCTCTCAGTTCCCTCCGAAAACTTAAACAAGGTCCTCTTCTTCATCCTGATGATCACTTTGTTTACCTTATTCGAGTGATGATAGCCCCCATTCAAACTCTGGATAAACTGTAACTCTGATTTGGATTCCTGGACATGTTGGTATAATGTTTGATGATATTGCGGATAACTTGGCAAAACAAGGAGCGTCCAACCCTGTTGTTACCCTCGTAAACCACATCCCCCTATCTGACATTTTTTCCATCATCAAAAATAGATCTCACAATGTTTGGGCAGAGTATGATATGTATGGTATGCGTCAATACAAAGGACTATCCCATCAAAACCGTGGTTTCAAAAATTCCTCATTTTTCAAAAAAATAAATTTCTTCACTTATTCGAATGAGGATCGGACATTGTTCCATTCCTTCCCACCTTTTAAAAATGAACGTCCTTGACTCCCCAGATGGTACATTCTGTGGTATAGAAGTGGGAAATTTAGATCACATATTTTGTGGTTGTCCCTCTCTAAACAAATCTCTCTTCTATCAAGCCTTATCTAAAATTGCCTCCCCCCCATTCAACATCTCATCTCTTCTTCTTCTGAACTCGACTCCAATTTTCATAATAATTTTGAAATTTACCTATTTAAATAAAATAATTATTTAAATTCACCTTTTCATTTCTCTATAATTTTAAATTATGGCCAAGAACACCCTTGAAGGGTGAAAGCCAGAAATAATGAGAAAAAAGTAGTTCTCAACGGAATGCATTTTTATGAAAAGATAGGTTTAAAGGTTTTATGATAGAGCTAAAAAAACTGTACAAAATTACATTTTTAACTGATTTTAACAAAATTTTGTCATTTAACTGGTTTTATCAGTATACCAGCAGATACGGACTGACTGATACACCGGGCCAATGTCGTTTAACTGGTTTTATCAGTATACCAGCAGATACGGACTGACTGATACACCGGGCCAATGTCGTTTTTCACAACCTCGCTCTTTAACAAACGTTTTGGCGATGTAGCGCTATTCGAAACACACCTATCATTAAAAGTACTTTACTTTACTTTACTTTGCGTTCATTTTGCGGATGCGATAAAAATGGTATTAGCTACACACACTCACACACACACACACACACACTGAGGTTTAGTCTGTGGTTGGTTGGGATTTTGAATTTTGAAATAGAATTTAAATCAAACCAATTAATACCGACCAAACCGGCTCAACCACCCGGTTATTCCTATTTCACTTAACCACAATTTTTAACTTTTTACAAAGAGACAGAAAACATCGTTCATCATGGTGAATCAATTTTTTAAATTTATTTGTGGTATTTTAAATGGTACATAGTTATCTATATTCTAAAACAATCCTTATTGATATATCATTTAGAAAAAAAACATTTTTTAGAATAAATATATCATATGTGTATCGTTATTCAATTTTATTTTTTTATGATTTCGCCATGTTTCTTCATGATTAACGAATTTCGACTCTTGGTTTTTTTTGTGAATGACAATCTTATTTGGTTTCTTTTCCTGGCCTCGTGTGGGTGTTTTGATAATATTTTTGGTAATGGCAACGGAAGAATATTACTAACAAAGATACAAAGCAATTACCATGTTAAATAATCACATTATATAACACTGTGCAGTAAAGGTCTTCCTAATAATAGATCTACAAAAAATTAAGTCTAGAATTACAACGAAAAAAAAAACATTAATCAAATCGAATTTGAAGAATTATTTTTGAATTTGTTAATTCTCACCTAGCGTAAGTACCCACGTGAGAAAATTGAGTAAATATATTGAAATATCTTGCAGTCGTTCCAATTATCTGGAAAAAAATTATCTGTTATCCAAATGTCTATGCAGAAATAAATGTTATTGGACATTCATATATGGGGTTTTCCAATAGGAAGTGTTTTGAATAGCCCGCTATTTCGGTAGATGTTACTTTTGAAGCTGTCATTTTTAATTTATATACATAATAAAATAAAAGAAGTGATAAGAAAGTGATAAGTGATAAGATGTGATGTGTGGTTCTTGGCAAGTGGGTGTTTATGTATATAAAATAAATAAAAATTTAATATATGTACATGATAAAATAACGCCTCTTATTGGTAAAATCAAAAAAAAAATCTGATATCCAAATGCCTAAGCAGAAATAAATGTTTTTGGACATTCAAATATAAGACTTTTCATATCTTCCTTGGGATAAATACCTTTACTTCGTGGTTTTGCTGGAAAATGAATGAGCCCGGTGTTGAGATTTCAAAAATACAGGAGTACACTTACAAAATAATAAAATGGTTAACAAAATTTATGGGTGGATGGATGGATAGGATGGATGAATAGGTAAAATATTGAATAGGAAAGAGAATAGGAAAGAGAGGTAAATCGGATGACTGAACTGGATGGATCGGTAGGATAGATTGGTGAATAGAAACGACAAAATGGTTGCATGGATGGAATGAATGTATGGGTGATATAAGGCATGCCTAGAAGAGATGGTGAATAGGGAGGGATTTAATAAATAGATTGATCGGTTGGCTGTGTGTGAAGAGAATTTAGAAAAAAAGCCGTTATGAATCGAATCATAAATATACACGGTGTCCGGAAACTCGTAGTACAAGCGGGAAACTTGTGAATCTACATCACATTTGGAGTCGATTTTGTAGTATTTTTTTTTTTGATTTGAGCTTTCGTTTTCGAATAAATCGAATCAGAAGTTGATTTTTTTTGATCAAATTCTTATAAATTATTACTGAAGATCAAAGTACCCAACTAATAAAACTATTTAAAAGTAAAACAAATAAAGAAACCCGGATTTAAAACATTATTTTGAAATCACCCTATGCTAATAATAATTCCTATCCGTTACGTCGGCGTCTTAGATCGTATAATGAAAAAGTTTTAACCCTGAAATAGCCGGAAAATATTGTTTTTTTCTTTTTTTTTGTGAAAATGCTCAAATCAAAAAACTGTATGTTTATTTGCGTTCCCCATGTGGTGTAGATTCTCCAGTTTCCCGTTTGTACTACGAGTTTCCGGACACCGTGTATAAAGGTAAAAGTAAGTAATAATTCAAATACGGTAAATCTAATCCCATTATTAGTTTACAGGTTGTGACAAAAAAGTAATAGGAAATAAGAGCATGCATTAAATATAACACGACTTGTTAAAAGAATAGAAATAGATATTATCAAAATAATGGTTAGTAATTAGAAAAAAATAAACTTACTTACATTTAATATATTATTTGGTTGAGTTAACTAATCATACCCAAGGTACGTGAGCGTAAATTGAACACATATTATAAAATATGTCGTTATTATTCCAACAATCTAGAAAAAAAACAGTTATTCAAATGTTTGTAGACTAAACATTGTTAATGCCCAGTATAAGATAATTAAAAATAAGTTCGTAAAACATAAAATATTTTCCTTTTATTTTCGATGAGCAAAACACTGAGTTTAGCCAAAAAAGAGTAAAAACCCAGTGAATATTGAGATTTGAAAATAATGTATTACAAACGTACTGCAGGATTGATTGTATGATTAGTTAGTTGCATTGCTGAACCATTTTCTCAACAAAGTTGAATTAGTTTTACACAATTTCAATAGTATTTTTTTTTAAATCTTACAGCTAAAATAAGCGACGAGTCCAGAGTAAAAAAACCCGCAGCAGTGAATTTGGGAGGTCTGTTCAATAAGGTGATGGAAAATTGAAGCAGCTAGAATAAAAAGGACGTAGTTGAAAATTCTATTTACCAGATTTAGGAACCTTGAGTGTGCCATTCTAATATTTATAATTAGCCATAAAATCTTATCCGGGAGTAAGGAACGTAATGCTGGCCATGCTCTGGGGAGTAAGTTTTTTTTCACATAAATATATGTTTTTTTTTTTATTATATGTATGCTTTATGCAAAATAAATAACAGCCGATATGTCTGTCGATAATGATGTAAAATGTTTAAAATCAGTGTAAAGTTAAAGGAATCTGCCTATTGATGGCAATACGATGCATATTTAAAGAATATGCATCGAATATGAATATGCGACGCCTGTCGTCCATAGCCGTCCATAATCCTTTAGCAAAAGTGTGTACCATCGTTCATTAGCGTCCATACTCCCGGAAAGGTTGAATCAACAGTTACCGTTTTATTATACCATATGAAAGCAAACATACCAAAATGAACTTCGCTCACCATTTTTTTCTTAATTATCTCATCTTCAGCTTGAATGCTCAATTTGTTCACCAAGGAAACTGTTTCTTTAGACTGTGAATGAATGTATTATTATTAAGTTGGATAAATAAATTATTTGAATGAAGCTTTCATTGGTGGATGTTTGATAGTATTTATTTTAAATTATTTTAAGTTTGAAATTTTGCAAAAATTTTGTTTTATTTGTTCTAACGATAAAAAATATTTTTCTAAGGAGATTTGAAAGTTTACTTTCAATGAAAGCTTGTAGATGAATTAATTCAGGCACATATCAATGTAATGGGAACAGTAATATTTACAAAGTTTGTGGGTTCATAAATAAGTACACAAGATTCTAAAATATTTTAACAATAAACCAATCAGGAAGACGTCAAAAATATTACCTGAGCTTTGCACTCTTCACATCCATGTATAGCGTCGTAGAACATACACGAGGATATTGTAATGATCTGCCCTTTCTACTTCAAACTTTTCCATAAGGCTTTGGTTATATATATATGCGGGGAGGGAAGGTCCTCCCTGCCGTCTTTTCTTTATTACACACCCCTTCAAGAGTGTACATCCTAGTTTGTCTACGTGACGTACGACCTTGAACGTACTCATTTCACGTGACGGTTCAGTATAAAAAGGCTTCACCGAACGTTGTGTTGGTTTTTTGTTTCTCGGTTTAGAAACCTAGTTATTTATGTATGTGTGGTATCCCTTGGTTCTTTTGAGATAGAGTGAGTTGAATCCATTACCGCTGTGTTTTAAAACCATTTCATAAACCTTATCTTCTAAGTCGCCTGCTCCCCCCCCCACTAGCTACTCGATTCTACCTATCGTAGGGTAATGTGAATATAATAAAGTGTTAGATTTTATATATGTGATATACATACGATAAGTTTATGGTGTTAGTTGTCGGCGCCATCCATGTATATATTTTGGGAGGGGAAGGAGAGGAAAGGAAATGAATTTTTTTCAAGCTAAGATTGACTCCTCCTCTTACCAAACAAAACTGATGGATGATAATTTGAGCAAGGCGATCGATATCTGCGTGTCTGGATATCACAACCGGCCGGGTCTCCCCTTGTTCCAAATCGGCAACCTTCACGCCAGAATAAAGAAAACCAGGTCTCATCACCAATTTCAGAATTGCCCCAATCTCAAACACCTCCAGGAAAATCTACTTTACTGAGTGTAGAAGGGGAAAACCATGACATCCCTTGTCACGAATCTAGTCGCGAAAATGTGACACGCAAGGTCCTAAGTTACGTGCCACCTCCAGAAAACGTTGTAACTCCCACGCCGTCGGGGATTTACATCCCTTTCTAGGTCAATACATAGATAACACACGACAATCTTGTCGACATTTTGCCTGCTTATTAACGATAGGTTGTGTGCCTACCCATTCAGCCAATTATCATGTGAGATATATGTAAGGTCTACTCGAAATGCCAAATTTAGGATGAGGACTGTCTGTATTTTAATATTTGGTTCCAGTATTTATTTTATGAGGTTACTAGCATCCTCGTGTATTAGGTATGGGTAACTTCTACTGAATACCTATCCTCTCAGGTAAGGTATAAACGGATAATTGGTTTGATGTTTTGCATTTAATTTAAAGAGGCTGCCTACCTCTCGAAAGATACCTGTTGAGAAAAGTTGTTCGGTTGGTAGTTTTATTTCGGAGATTACCATCTCCCTCTTTCGACTTTAGATTTGTTTTTGTGCATCCCAATTCGTAACTTAGAAAGTCAAACAATAGATGAAAAGTATTAAATTAGAAAGTCAAATAACAGAAGAAAAGTTTTCATTTTGTTCCGTCTGGTTGCATCCGATCGCTTTCAATTTGGGACGGCATACGCTAGCAAAACTTCCCCCTTTGACTGACTGTACCTGCGTCTTGTCCTATATATGAAAAGGTCGTTGACTCATCTCTCGCTCACAGCTGATTGACGATTCGCCTAGCACATCCCTGTTAATGATAACATTATTTGGGCGGCAGGTGTCGTAAACTTAGTTCCTGTACCTCGGTTGTATCCGTCTTTTAAAAAGGTCCTCTGAAATTTAATAAATAATATAAAAAACTCACCCAGTTAGTCACCTCTCATTCTCAGCGTGAAGCTTACCTGGTTACACTATATAGCTAAATCACTTTAATTTTCGACCTCCTCCCTACGCTTATAAAAGGGTAATTAAATATTCCTGTAAATAAAATTGTACCTCCCTAATCTGTTAGGATTCGAACCCACAGATAATAATCTATTTGATTCTCTGGTTTTCGGTCTCCGTGGATAGAATGCCATCTCGCCAAATCAATAACTTAGCCCGATTAAACACTTCCTGCCTTTAAGTACATTCACTCTGTTTTAAAAACGCAATCATTATTTTATTATTTTCATGTTTTTAAGACAAGCAATCTAGTTCGAACTGTATACGAAATCACGTTTAAATCAACACAACTTTATAACACAATCGCGATTGCACAACACCTGGCGCCCCTGAGGTGGGTTTTTACAAAACGGCGCTCTACAAATTATCCAATTATTATTATTGTCATTATTATTAATTGTTTTCCCACTGAGTCGAACCACTTTCACTTCACACAAACACAGGATCAATAATCTTTCACTTTAATTCAATATTCCGCAATACTCTCTAATACCACTTGAATTCAATAATTAACTGTAATTTCAAACAACACTTCTGATTTGTATCCCTTTCTCGGGGCTGTCAATGCACCCAAGTTCAAAACTCGACTGCCCGTCCCTGCGCCCTGTCCCGTGTGAATCTGTTTACTCCAGGCCTGTCTGTCCATAAATCTTCCGTCGTTGTCTAAACAAAAAATTTTTTTTGAGCACGTTCGTTTATTATTTATCGTTTGTTTTTGTGGATATTCAAAACATCACAATATTAAAAGCTGATTCACTACGTAACACAAATAAAAGATGTTCACGTTAGTACTCCTGTCTGCCCAACTAACTATGTTAGCGAATACGTGAAATATATTTAAAATACTTTGTACAAATGCCAAACTAAAGAAAAATAAATTCCTCATCCCAAAAGCTCTGTTAATGTTTTCAATGCAATCGTAATTCTTGGAGTAGATTACAATGATATCATGAAGCGAGTGTTTACGTGAAACTTGCTGGCGATTACAATTCTGTCTCGTCAGCATGTTGAGTAAAAGTCCATTTAACGATTTCATGTTTTCAACCAACAAACCAACATAGGATCTGAAAATCGACACGGTCGCAGAGGTAATGATAAATGGTACAAGGAGTACGACTTCCAACTTGAGGCACTCGTTAATCGGTACTAGAATGTGAATGTGCAAAAAGTACATGTTGATCAAAAATGATGTTATTTCTATAAAGCAGAGCAGTACCGTACGACAAATGAAATTCATTTTTATTTTCGTGAAATCTGGTTTGTCATTTAATTCTTCAAATAGGTTTTCAATTTTTGTTAACATTTGAATAGTCTCGGCGTCTGCATATCTCGATACAATTGCAGAAATACATGTACAAGTCAATCCAACGAACCCGAAGACAATTACAGAATATTCACCAATTTCCTGAAGTAAATCGTATCCGCTAGATTTTTTTCTGACAAAATATCCATTGTATAAATATTCTCCAAAGCAATAGATGTAGAACAGCAACCAAGCAATTGCCACAACAGACGATGGAATCTTTAGAACCGCAGTGGTATTTCCAGACTTGACGATGTAATCAAAAGGCATGACGCCAAGACAAAGGCTTAACATCCTCACAGGGAACAAGGCCTCTACAAAATTATTTGCATGGAGTAATTTTTTGACACGTTCTGGTAAATAACGATAATTTTGTTTTGTAGACCATTTACTGTCTTTGACTTTTACCATTTTCGTTCAATTGCACAGATTTACGCAAACAACAAACATATTATGTTTCTTCGTAGATTTAGCAGATATATATCACGATTTGTCTGTTATGCTCAAAGGAGATATAAATACAACGGAGGCATTTCTCGACTTTTATATATACAATCCAAGACAACTAAAACAAAAAAATCCTTTCAACCTGACGTTAGTGATGTGGGGTTTAATAAACCCAAACACAATGTTTTTGCAAATATCTCCTAGATGATTCGGATGTTTTTTGTGCAATTTCCTATACTATTAAAACAAATACTGTTTTGTGGTCTCACACCTCACCACTTAAAATTTGAATTATTTTAACAGTGTTTTTGTCAAGCATTGCACATAGACTGTATAATTACTAGTAAAAATGTCTTTGACCGGCTGCAACATGACCAGCTGGCACATGCGTCATAGTCCATGTGCGTGGTTTTTCCGGGAAAATAGCAGCTTTTATTTGTGATTTGTAATATTTGATTAAAAAACTTTATATTGAAACTTATTTACGTTATAAATTTCTATTATTATTTTCTATCCTATTTTTTCGTCAGTTTAATCCAAAGATATTAGAAGAACAATATCTTTGGTTTAATCCATTAAAAGTGTGAATAATGTTTCATATTGTAGGAAAATCGAGGTTATTTTGTACATATTATTTTTTAATTGTTTGTGAATTTAAACAAATAATAATTAACTAAAATAAAAATAATCTTTTTAATAACATTAATGCGTTATGCGTAGGTATATACGATAAAAAATGTAAATATCAACGTTTATAGTATGCCAACGTTAATCAAAAATGTCTGATTTTGTAGGGTTCTTTTGGGAATTATTATTATAATTTTTGATTGGACGAACGAGATAATAAGCTTGATGGCAATTTTCTTGAAATTCCTTAAATAAAAATAACTGTGAATTTTTAAATTTTCTGAAAATTTTCGAGGTTTGACAAGATTTATTTTTAAAAATAGTTACTTTTAAAACTTTTTTCGTTTTGAAATTAAAAACATGCAAGTTTTAAACATAAAGTATATTTCAAGTACGATAATCTAAAAGATAATTATATTTCATTTTTAAAATGATATTTGATTATGCGACATCTTCAAAATAAAGAAAAATATAGAAAATTTTATCATAAAACCTTGACCGTATATAGGTATATTTCTAAATAAGTAAGTACCACGACTAACCTGTGTTAAGTAAAAGCAGTAACGATATAAAACTATTGGAATAATTTCGCATGTATTTTAATCTTATTTTTATTTTTTTGATTTAAATATCTATTTTCTTTAAAATATATTTTGCTCAATTAGTTAATTCTTTAATTTTATCTCTAATATGGTTTCTACAATAATATGTATTATTAAAAATGTTGTTTTCCATAACACTTTCTATTCCTTTATGTTATATTATTTGTTCTACAAAATGTTATTCTTACATAAATCATGTATACTACCATATTACGGGCACGATCCTAGTATGGTAATTGAAAAAATCACAAAAAGTGTATACTTTTAAAATGTATAAAATAAAAATAACTTTATTTGATTGCTGTTCAACGAAAACAAAACGGTTTTTAGGGGAGTCAAAAATCTTCCCTAATTGTTTAAGTATGTACAAATAAATAAAAAATTTTTTTATCAATTTCTCAAAAATATTTATGAAAAGGTAACAAATTTTAGTAGTTTATTAGTGAAATTCAATTTAAGTAGAAACACATTGTTGAAATTCTCAAACCCCAACTTACCAATGTCGTTAATGGGTTAGTGAACAAAACTGTTAAATAGAGTGCAGGTTTTTTATTCACCAATAATCATTTTTATTGCCTGCTTCGTATATGCTATTTTTAATTAGTTAATACGAAATTTTTCTCTCTAACTCACTAAAATATACCATTCTTATTAGCTTTGCGCAATTATTTTAAATGTATCAAATATTTTCATCATATAATCATGGAAAATATCATTGGGTACTAATAGCCAATAATAATTCGGTACTAAAAACGCATTTTGCCCCATTTTGAAGACTAAAATATTAAACATGAATAAATTTTTCATTAATTATTAATTTCCACCCTGATGATGTTTGAGCTAAATGAAACCGGTCGGTCAATAAATTTATACAAAATCGTGGTTTTAAACAAAATAATAATTTTATTTTATTTTCATTAATAATGTACCCCTTCGTACCAACTAACTTAGCAAATTTACCTTTCTCCACGTGCGTAGGTAACACCAGCCAATATATGCTAGGACTCACTCCTTGCTTCTTAGACAATCATACATTATGTGATATCGGATGATTTGGAATCTTCTATATATTGTTATGACTACTTTAGACCGTTTTTTAACAAGAAATTTTTCGAATTGTTCATAAATTCTGTAATTAGAAATTTATGACTGCACTCACAAAAGCGAGAACGGTTTCCTCCGATGAATCCATAATTTAAAAAACATTTCAGATACAAACTAGCTGGATTAAATAAAAGACTGCAAGGTTATAAAAATTTTGCATCGTTAAAGAATAAAAAAAATTAGAATACCATTTCAATACACACATCATTATATACAACCGTTCCTCATAATATTAGCCGTAACTACTGGCGGTAGCTACTAGAAGGTTTGGGAACATTCATACATGCATCTTCTATAACCTACTAATAAAACGTCGTATTTTATATGCGAAGATATTAATTTTAAATAGTATTTGTTTTGTTGGGGTATATACACTATTCATGAAATTATCACAAACAAACCACTAAAACACTGTCTTGAAAAATTCCTCTTATTATACTTTACCAGACTATTTGTCTATTTTAGATTGATTATCAATTAATAACGTCAACTTTTCACATCGCTCGATGAAAATTACAGTCCGTAGTGATAAAATTATGCAATTTACGTATATTTAGATGAGATGGATGTACGTAATTATTAACGTAATCGTCATATTTGAAATTTGTTGCTTTTTTACCACGGTGTCTTAAAAGGAAACTATTCTGTATTAACCAAGGTGAAAGCGGCCGATTCAGCCCACTTAAATGTGATTGAGGAATGTTGCACATATCGTCGGTATACTGATAAAACCCATTTAATGTAGGATTGACGTTTTTGAGAAAAATCAAATTGAAAGATTGACTGTCGAAAAATCATCTTCACATTGTAAATTTTCAATTTTGTAAGGTGCTGTTATTAACTAATAGTTTTTATAAATCATTTCAACTTAATACATTGTTTAACCTCATAAAAATTCGAAAGATGAAAGGGCGAGATTTTAACTGTTTTTATCAGTAAACAACGTAAGCCAGAACTCTGAATTTATTTCTCAAGAAAATGTTTAATAGCTTTAGAGGATTTTATTTGTATTTAAATTATTTCATTAAACCCCCATTCTCATCGTTTTATTGAGCAAAACACCTTTTTTGTCGTTTTAATGCAAATCATCTCAAAAAACTAAATAATTAAATTATTTTGATTTTTTAGGTAAAAGAAAGAAATATTGAATTATTGTTGTGTTTATTCTTACGGGCTCCGTTAGTGGTTCATCATAGAGTTTTTTCAAGTCCAGGAGAATAATATGGGAAACGTTTTTTGTTTATGGGCCAGGAAGTAAGAGATCATCATCTGTTATAGTAGGCTTTAAAATAGTCTGCAATATTAATGTGACGAAATGTGTCAGACATGTAATATTTAAATAAGATTTTGTTAGTTTCTCCTTTCACCTATAGGTTACTTTTTATTTTAACCATTTAACTTGGTTACCTTGGCCGTCCATGGTTCTATTTATCATAAATTTGTTATCAAGGTCTTTCACATCGATGAATTCGTATGTTTGAAGTCGTTAACTTTGTATCATTCATTTCCATGTGTTCTTTGTAGTTTTGTTCTAATTTGCTTTTATTACTTACTGTTCTTTGCATAGTTTGTACAGATTAGGCTCTGATACTTCTACGGTACGAAAAAACTTAAATAATAATCTTCCGAAAATATTACAGGTACGTTATTTCTGTAACAGCCACGGTTATATCCGTTTCTTGGCAATAATTCAAGAACAAATCATGCGTTTTCCTAATGGAGAGAGAGAGCTATCTAAATACTTACGCTTTGAAGATTTTCTCACATAGTGAGGCAGTTTTAAAAATTTACCTTTTTATACCTATTATAAACCCTTTAACAACTAATTTCTATGTCATTTAAGACAGAATACGTCTAATATTTTTAATATTACTAAGGCGTCACATCCCATATATGAGGATCCGTAACACACTATCTTTTTAATGACCAATCTTCCATGCTACTCGAGCCAGAAGGTATTTTAAAACATCACTGATTATTTGTGATGAATCTAGAAAATGTATTTATAAACCTTCTTGTATGTGGAATTAATTCGTGGGCCATTTTTTTTCATGATCTGGTAGAACTGAGTCACCAAAAATAAGTAAACTATTTTAAGAACTAGATCTAGCGCCTGTGGAGGAGTCACGAGGTTTGAATGATGGGTCGTCATCTGAAAATTCGCATCCGGAGAGTGTGTTACAACTCACAGTGCAATCGGCACACGTCCCGTCTTGCACATGCACTATAGACATTCCGTAAGAGTGAACAGGGCGGTATGATTATATTATATAATATTCCTCTAAATGACAAACTGTTAGATATATTTGCGAAAATTCAACCTGTCAAAGTAGATAATAGCTTGTAGCTTATTTCAATAGTCAATAGTTAACTGTCAAAACGTCGCTATTATGGTCTGTTAAAATCACTTATATGCATTTAATGTCGTTGAAATGTCAGCGCTTTACTCTTTAGCATTACTAACATGCGCAATACAAAATACCTATTGCTACGTTTACATACGCGAGCCGAACTTCCGAGCTGAACTCAACTTATGTGAAAGGATCGAAGCAACTGCAAGCCATTTGCAAACGATTGCTTCGTTCCTTTCGCAAATGTATACATTAGATTAATGACCTCTTTTTCCAAATCATAATATTTACCAGTTGAAAAAGGCATCAATAATAATCTGTTACCTCTTAATCTGAATCTGTTCAATAACCCAATTTTAAAAACGAAATTAAAACATTGATAAATCCTAAAAGCTGTTACTGGGCGAAACATTATTCACACCGCAATGCCTGCATTTGAAAAACGTAAATATGTTTTTGCAAGCTGACGTCACACAAACGCTTGAAGGAGATATTATAAATAGCCCAATAAAACAAAATATTGTAGGATTCAAGAATAACAAATTTTCCGAGCAACATCTCTTTAACTTGAAATTACAATTTCTAAGTGTCAACTGAAAGCTGTATTCGCTTCTGTTCCTCCATCACGTCACAATCATTTCACAACCGTAGCAAGAATTCAGCTGCCGCTGAATTCTTGCTGGCTACCGACTGAATTACCCACTGATGCTGATCACCTAAAGGCTGACAAATTCCTCCTAGCTACCGACTGAATTATCCACTGCTGCTGATCACCTAGAGGCTGGCGAATTCTTCCTGGGTACTGACTGACTTAGCCACTGATGCTGACAACCTAAAGGCTGACAAATTCCTCCTGGCTACCTATCCTGCTTGAAGAGTCCTATAAACTACGAGTGAGAGCTGTTATTTTTATTTGTTTTAGTATCCAGATTATATTGACAGAGAGTAACTTATCCTAAATATATCGTTGTATATCGGTCGGTAGTTACGCTGGTTCAATACTTTCCGTTCTTTTTACGGGTGCGATAAAAATGGTATTAGCTTGCGTTGCATTCAACAGCAAGAATACACACACACACACATACGCTGAGGTTTTGTCTGTTGTTGGTTGGGGTTGTGAGAATTGAATTTTGAAATAGGAACGCATGTTTTTTAGGCAACTCAACCAAGTATCAATCCAATTAATACCGGCGTAGTTACCAAACCGGCTCAACCACCCGGGTTTCCCACTTCACTTAACCACAATTTTGAACTTTTTACAAAGGGACAGAAAAAAATTTAATTGGTTAATCAAATATTTTATTTATTTGTGGTATTTAAAATAGTACCTACATAGTTATAGAAATTCTAAAACAAACCTTATCAATGTATCATTTAAAAAAAACAACCTTTTAGAATACATCATATGTGTATCGTAATTTTAGTTTATATTTTTTTATATTTTCGCCAAATTTCTTCATTGCTCTGTACCTCATCGACTTTTGACTATTGGATTTTTTCTGAGTAAGAATCTTATTTTTTTTTCCTGGCTTCATGTGTGTGTATTGATAATATTTTCAGTAAGAAGATTACTAACAAAGATGCAAAACATTTACCATGCTGAATAATCACATTATATAACACTGTGCTTTAAAGTCTTCCTAATAATAGCTCTACAAAAAATTAAATCTAAAATGTCAACGAAAAAAAAACAGTAATCAAATCGAATATGAAGAATTATTTTTGAATTTGTTAATTATCACTAAGCGAGGAATGTGAGAAAATTGAATAAATATATTGAGATATTTTGCAGTGGTTCCAATTATCTGGAAAAAAAATTATCAGTTATCCAAATGTCTATGCAGAAATAAATGTTATTGGACATTAAAAAAAAGGCTTTTCGTATCTTCTTTGGGATAAATACCTTTACTTTGTGGTTTTGCTGAAAAATGTATGAAACCGGTGTTGAGATTTAAAAAACACAGGAGTAAATTTACAAAATAATAATGTGGTCAACATGGATGGTTGGATAGATGGATAGGAACGATGAATATGATGGATGAATGAGTAGAATAGATGGGTGAATAGGAACGAGAGAGTTAATGGATTATCGATAAATCGGATGACTGAACTGGATGGATAGGTAGGATTATTGGTAAATAGGAACGACAAAATGGTTGAATGGATCGAATGACTTTACGGATAGGATGCATGGGTAGCTAGAATAAGTAGAATAGATGGGTGAATAGGAACGAGAGAGTTAATGGATTATCGATAAATCGGATGACTGAACTGGATGGATAGGTAGGATTATTGGTAAATAGGAACGACAAAATGGTTGAATGGATCGAATGACTTTACGGATAGGATGCACGGATAGCTAGAAGAGATGGTGAATAGGAAGAGATTTAATGAATAGATTGATCGGTTGGTTTTGTGGTTAGGATGAAAAGACAAGTTGGGTGAATTATTATGGATAGGATGGATGAATGGATAGGATCGATGGATGAATGGGATATTAATAATGATATTGTATCTCCACTTAAACCATGGATGGATTGATGGATAGACTAGATGGGTGAAATATTATGGAGAAGATGGATGAATGGATAAGATCGGTGGACGAATGTGATGGGTGGATAGATAGACTAGATGGGTGAAATATTATGGAGGGGATGGATGAATGGATAGGATCTATCGATAAATGGATATGATCGATGAACGAATGCGATGAATGGATGGATAGACTTGATGGATGAATTGTTATATAGAAGATGGATGAATGAGATGGGTGGAGGGATAAGATGGATGGATAGTAGGTAGGATGGATGAATAGGAAATATGGATGAACGGGATGCATTTCGGTCGTAGTGAAAATGCTCTGGAAATTTCATAATTTCACTAGCTTTGGTTCTAGATTTCTTAGCTTTGATTCCTTGAGTTTTGGTGCTAATTGATTGACGGGATGATTGATTGGTTTATTGGATCACTAACTAAACAATTTTTTAGCAAAGTTCGAAGGTTTGGATGCCAAAATTTGTATTTAATTGACAAAGATAGGAAGATTCATATTAAAATTGTTCCTCAAACGTTACCGCTAAATGAAGTGAGGAGTCTTGAGTGAATAATCGTGCTTCATACATTGTGTGGCGATTCTTTTAAAAGGCACAGAAAACAATTTGGTGCATCTTGTGAAAAAGTTTATAAATAACCATCGAGTAATGCAACGAATAATATATTTTTCATCGAAATGAAATTAACTGAAAAATAATGATTAATAATTTGAAAAAATAAAATTACTTTCATGTTGAATAACTTACATTCATTTAATATATTTTTTGGTTAAGTTAACTAATAATGCCGACGTAGGTGAGCGTAAATTGAACACATATTATAAAATATGTCGTTATTATTCCAACAATCTGGAAAAAAAACAGTTATTCAAATATTTGTAGACTAAAAATTGTTAATGCACAGTATAAGACAATTAAAAATAAGTTGGTAAAACATAAAATATTTTATTATTTTTCGGAATAACTTATTGAGTAAAACCTCAAATTATAATATTTAAATACTGAAGACAATATTAGTGATTTTTTCAAACGAAAATCTGAAACAGAAAAATCAGAAAAGGAAACGGTCACATCTGGGACTCGAACCCAGGACCCTTGTCTTTCCGGGACAATGCTCTACCAACTGCGCTAATGGGACCCTATCCTATTCGGTCACTTTTAACTGTATCATACTTCGAATAAGAACTACCAACGTTGTCTTCATTTTTTCACCGCACATTTTTATTGGCAACTATCTTTATGTATGATCGCAAGATTCAACCCGAACTAAATGCAATCCTAGACAGCGTCTTATAGATAAACCTATCTTATTGTTTTTTTTTATTTTTAATGTGCGACATCTATTGACTTTTTCTGCAAGTCTAGAAAATGAATTATTATTTTTCGGAATAACTTATTGAGTAAAACCTCAAATTATAATATTTAAATACTGAAGACAATATTAGTGATTTTTTCAAACGAAAATCTGAAACAGAAAAATCAGAAAAGGAAACGGTCACATCTGGGACTCGAACCCAGGACCCTTGTCTTTCCGGGACAATGCTCTACCAACTGCGCTAATGGGACCCTATCCTATTCGGTCACTTTTAACTGTATCATACTTCGAATAAGAACTACCAACGTTGTCTTCATTTTTTCTCCGGAAAGACAAGGGTCCTGGGTTCGAGTCCCAGATGTGACCGTTTCCTTTTCTGATTTTTCTGTTTCAGATTTTCGTTTGAAAAAATCACTAATATTGTCTTCAGTATTTAAATAAAATATTTTCCTTTTATTTTCGATGGGCAAAACATTTTTTCTGATATTAGCCAAAAAAGTGTAAAAACCTAGTGAATATTGAGATTTGAAAATAATGTATTACAAACGTACTGCAGGATTGATTGTATGATTAGTTAGTTGGATTGCTGAACCATTTTCTCAACAAAGTTGAATTAGTTTTACACAATTTGAATAGTATTTTTCTTAAAACTTACAGCTAAAATAAGCGAAGAGTCCAGAGTAAAAAAACCCGCAGCAGTGAATTTGGGAGGTCTGTTCAATAAGGTGATGGAAAATTGAAGCAGCTAGAATAAAAAAAGAAGTAGTTGAAAATTCTATTAGCCAGATTTAGGAACCTTGAGTGTGCCATCCTAATATTTATAACTAGCCATAAAATCTTATGTTAAAATAAATAATGATTGGTAATTAATATTTAAGAATCAACAGTTACCGTTTTATTATGCCATATGAAAGCAAACATACCAATAATGAACTTCGCTCACCATTTTTTTCTTAATTATCTCATCTTCAGCTTGAATGCTTAATTTGTTCACCAAGGAAACTGTTTCTTTAGACTGTGAATGAATGTATTATTATTATTTATTGTTATCAAGTTTAATTTGTAGAACTCCATTTTTTTTATATATTCAATAATATTGTTATTGGGTTTATAAAAACAGTTTATTTTTAAACAAGTTCTGCTGTTTGAAGAGAAAATTAAGTATTTTGGCGAGTATTATCATAGGGGAGTTTATAAAAGAAACGACGGGACGTATAGGGATATTATCCTTGTGAATTTTGGGTTGCCCGTATAATGTTTATGTTGGACAAACTGGCCGGTCCTTTAATACTAGGTTTAAAGAACATATAAGATCTTTTAAAAATAATAATAAAATACAATCACAATCCCCTAGATGAAAATCACTCACTTAGTGATAATAATAAACCAACTCCGTTACACGTACAAAATAAAGGCCGTAAACTGAATCTTTTAGAGCAGTTAGAAATTAACAAAAACTCTAATAATCCGAAAGCTATTCTAATTAATGAACAAACAAATATAATTCGTTCACCCCTACTAGATATCTTCAAACCTCGTGCAAATATGAGTGCATTATGAAGTACTTAATTATGCTATTAAAATAACCCTATGAGTCATCGTTTGGGAATAACTAACTGAAAGACCTTCAATCAAATTTAAACATTACAGTAATTGGAGAAACTTTACTCAGGTAATAACCATTAATAATTTCTAACATTTTACTCAGAATTCAATTAAGAAATCAGTAGAAATAAAAATATCTATTTACAAATAATATAAATGTATCGTCTGTAAGTGGGCTACCCACAGTTTGATAATGCCTTCAGAGGGCGAAACAGCTGTCACGCATAATAATAACTACACAGCAGAACTTGTTTAAAAATAAACAGTTTTTATAAACCCAATAACAATATGATTGAATATATAAAAGAATAAATTATTATCATGTTGAATAAATGAAATGTTTGGAATGTTTGATAGTAGCTTTCGTCGGTGGATGTTTGATAGTATTTATTTTATATTATTTTAAGTTTGAAATTTTGCAAAAAATTTGTTTTATTTGTTCTAACGATAAAAAATATTCTTTTAAGGGGATTTGAAAGTTTACTTTCAATGAAAGCTTGTAGATGAATTCAGGCACATATCAATGTAATGGGAACAGTAATATTTCCAAAGATGGTGAGTTCAAAAATAAGGGCACCAGAGTCTTAAATATTTCAATAAACAATAAACCAATCAGGATGACGTCAAAAAAGTTACCTGAGCTTTGGACTCTTCACATCCATTTATAGCGTCGTAAAACATACACGAGGATATTAAAAGCTGTCTCACTACGTACGACAAATAAAAGATGTTTTCGATAATACTCCTGTCTGTCCAACTAACTATGGTAGCGAATGCGTGATATATATATAAAACACCTTGTACAAATGCCAAACTAAAGAAAAATAGATTCCTCATCCCAAAAGCTCTGTTAATGTTTTCAATGCAATCGTAATTCTTGGAGTAGATTACAATGATATCATGAAGCGAGTGTTTACCTGAAACTTGCTGCCGATTAACATTCTGTCTCGTCAGCATGTTGAGCAAAAGTCCATTTAAAGATTTCATGTTTTCAACCAACAAACCGACATAGGATCTGAAAATCGACGCGGTCACAGAGGTAATGATAAATGGTATAAGGAATACGACTTCCACCTTGAAGCACTCGTTAATCGGTAGTAGAATATGAATGTGCAGTAAGTACATGTTGATCAAAAATAATGTTATTTCTATAAAGCAGAGCAGTACCGTACGACAAATGAAATTCATTTTTATTTTCGTGAAATCTGGTTTGTCATTTAATTCTTCAAATAGGTTATCAATTTGTTTTAACATTTGAACAGTCTCAGCGTCTGCATGTCTTGACGCAATTGCAGAAATACATGTACAAGTCAATCCAACGAACCCGAAGACATTTCCAGAATATTCACCAATTTCATAAAGAAAATCGTATCCGCTAGTGTTGTTTGTGACAAAATATCCATTGTATAAATATTCTCCAAGGCAAAAGGTGTAGAACAGCAACCAAGCAATTGCCACAACAGATGATGGAATATTTAGAACCGCAGTAGTATTTCCAGACTTGACGATGTAATCAAAAGGCATGACGCCAAGACAAAGGCCTAACATCCTTACAGGGAACAAGGCCTCGACAAAATTATTCGCATGGAGTAATTTTTTGACACGTTTTGGTAAATAACGATAATTTTGTTTTGTAGACCATTTACTGTCTTTGACTTTTACCATTTTTACTCAAATGCACGGATTCACGCAAACAACAAACATATTATGTCTTTTCGTAGGTTTAGCAGATATATATCACGATTTGTCTGTTATGTTCATTGGAGATGTAAATACATCGGAGGCATTTCTCGACTTTTATATATAAAATCCCAGACAACTAAAACAAAAAATTCCTTTTAACCTGACGTTAGTGATGTGGGGTTTAATAAACCCAAACACAATGATTTTGCAAATATATCCTAGATGATTCGAGTGTTTGTTGTGCAATTTACCTAACTTAACCTGTGTTAAGTAAAAGAAGTAATGATATAAAATAATTGGAATAATTTTGCATGTATTTTAATATTATTTTAATATTTTGATTTAGCATCTATTTTCTTTAAAACATCATTTGCTCAATCAGTTAAATCTTTATTTTTATCTCTAATATAGTTTCTACAAAATATGTATTTTTAATTTTTTGTCTTCCTTAAAACATTCTATTCCTTTAAGTTTTATTATTTGTTCTACAAAATGTTATTCTTACATAAATCATGTATACTACCATATTACGGGCATGGGCCTAGTATGGTAATTAGGAAAATTACAAAAATTGTATACTTTTAAAATGTATAAAATAAAAAATACTTTATTTCATTGCTGTTCAATGAAAACAAAACGTTTGATAGGGGAGTCAAAAATCTTCCTTAATTGTTTAAGAATGTACCAATAAATAAAACCCTTATTATATTTTTTATCAATTTCTCAAAAATATTTAAGAAAAGGTAAAACTTTAGTAGTTTAGTAGTGCAGTTCAATTTAAGTAGAAACACATGATTGAAATTCTTAAACCCCACCTCACCAATGGTGTCAGAATTTTTAACCTTACTTATGCCGGGTTAATGAACAAAACTGTTAAATAGAGTGCAGATTTTTATTCACCAATAATCACTTTTATTGCCTCCTTCGTATAGGATGTTTTTAATTAGTTAATACGACATTTTTCTCTCTAACGCACTAAAATAAACCATTTTTATTAGCTTTGCGCAATTATTTTAACTGTAACAACTATTTTCATCGTATAATCATGGAAAATATCGTTGGGTAATTTTACACAATAATAAGTCGGCGCTAAAAATGCATCCCCATTTTGAAGACTAAAATATTAAACATGAATAAACTTTTCATTAATTATTAATTTGTACCCTGATGATGTTTGAGCTAAATGAAACCGTTAGGTCAGTAAATTTATACAAAATTGTGGTTTTAAACAAAATTGTTATTTTATTTTATTTTCATTCATAATGTACCCCTTCGTACCTACTAAGTTAACAAATTTACTTTTCTACACGTGGGTAGTTAACACGAGCCAATATGTGCTAGGATTCACTCCTTGCTTCTAACACAATCGTACATTGTTTGATATCGGATTATTTGGAATCTTCTGTATATTATTATGACTACTTTAGACCATTTTAGAGAAGAAATATTTCGAATTGTTTTTAAATTCTGTAATTAGAAATGCAATTTCTAAAATTTCTAAAAATTCTGTAATTAGAAATTTATGACAGCACTCGGAAAGCGAGAATGGTTTCCTCCGATGAAGCCACAATTTGAAAAACTTTTCAGATGGATACTAGCTGAATTAGAGAAAAAAAATTATAAAAAATTTGGATATACAACCGTTCCGCATAATATTTGCCGTAACTACTGGCGGTAGGTACTAGAAGTTAGCGAAGATTTGCGCCTATATAAGCGGCTACGTCAAGGTACTTAAGTCAGTCAGTAAGTTTTACAAGGGAGTACCCGTATATTATTAGTATCTATATCCTTCAACGGAAGCAATCTTCCAAACAGGCTTTCCATTGATATGCTTGGTGTAACTATAAGTGACCAGCTCAGGTATGGGGGTTCCATCGAAGCCAGAGTAAAGCTGGCCTCTCAGAAGCTGGGCGTACTGTACAGGGCCCGCAGATACTTTAATAGTACACAACTGCTGACCCTGTACAAATCACAAGTGCGCCCTACTGTCGAATTTGGCAGCCATCTCTGGTCCGGAGCCCCTAAATACCTGAAAAAAACCCTTGACTCTGTGCAAAAACGGGCGGTCCGTTTGATAGATTCCCCAATCTTAACAAACGGACTGCAATCTTTAGAGCACAGGGGTCGGGTAGGTATGCTGTCCATATTCTATCGGTATTACAATGGAAGATGCTCTGAGGAACTAGCGTCATTGATCCCTTCCGCACCGGTGCGTAGTCGGGATACACGCCAAACGCGCGCCCAACATTTGTACACGGTTGACATTTGTCACATGAGAACGGGTCGCTTCTACGATTCGTTCTTGAGTTCAACAGCTCGGCTGTGGAACGAACTGCCGGCCTCTGTGTTTCCTCCTTCCTACAACATGGAACTCTTCAAGACCCATGTTCACTCCTTCCTCTCCACAAAAAGACCCTCCACACAGCATCCCCAAAGATGACATAGGCCCTGAGGGAAATTATTTTCTTCAGGGCCTCCTGTATGGAGTTAATATAAAAAAAAAAGTATAATTTCCTGAGTCGGGTTTCCCCCGAATTGCACTCACGTTACTGACATTGGACTATCGGATCATCGTCTCATCATATCCGTGTTTTCCTTTAATCCTCCAAAATTGGAGTTCAAATCCAGAAGTTGGAGAGAATTCGACTTGGAGACATTTTGCAAAGAACTAAAAACCTAGCCGCCATGTGATAAGAAAAAGTATCGTGAAAGCCAGGTAGAAAAGTTAGTTATTCTTTATAATTTTAAACTACTGACTTTACTTGAAAGAAATTCGCCTTTCACAGAGAAGGTCAGCTTCATTTGAAATTGCTGCAAATGGTTTGATACTAAATGTCTCAAGAATAAAAGGAAAAAGCTGAAATTTTAGAGGTTTTACAGACGAAACCCGACTTTCAGCAATCGGCAACTTTGTAATGCTTCTTACAAGGAGAAAGTAACGCAGAAAAATCTAGCTTTTGGTGTGAGCAAATTGAGTCAGAAAAGGGCCCAAGAAAAGTGTGGAAAAATATAAAAAATTGTCTGGAAAAAGGTTGATTTTTCTCTTGAAGCGGATAGTCTCGCAATGATTTTAGAAGTAAAGTTGAAAACTTCAGACCGTCAGTTGAGTAGGATCACCTTGTGTCGCAGCACTAAGTCCGCTCTCTGGTAACTTCGCTATTTTTGCATCCGTAACGGAAGAAGATGTCATGCGGGCTGTAAAATCTTGCACAAACAAGTAATACGCTCAAGACTCTATATCTACATGGCCCTTAAAACAATGCCTTCTGGATACAGCGCCTATAATTGCCGCAATTATCCAGAAGTCTTGTAAATTCACTTGTACCGGGAACTAAAAATACTAAAAAAAACAATATATTGATTTTGAAAATACGGATAATTACAGGCCAATATCCAACCTACCATTCCTATCAAAACTGGTTGAGAAAAGCGTTGGCAAACAATTGGTGGGGTACTTGAACTCCGCCCAAAATCAATCCGCTTATCGATGATTTCATTCAACGTAAACTGCTCTTTTACGGGTAATTTCAGACTTGATCATCGAGAGGGAAGCAGGTTAGTAGCACAGTAGCACAGTAGATCATAGTACTTTATTAAATGTGCTTGAAACCGAATTTGGCATTCTAGGTGATGTACTCTAATGGATTACATCGTACCTGTCTGGATGAGTTACCTTAGTAACATTCAATAAATGTAGACTACATCACTTGAAACACCCATCGATTTTGAAGTTCCTCAGGGTTCTGTCCTGGGTCCCATTCTCTTTTTTCTCTATACGAATCGTCTCGAACAACTCATTCACTAAGCTGGCTTTGAATCAAAAGGCTACGCATATGATGTTTTGATTTGCAAGTTATGTTCTCAGAACAGTCTCAAGTTGGACGTCTGTCAATAAATTTAAATTTAATTCCAAAAATACAAAATTTATTTGGATAGCTTCCCCTGGAAGGCAAGCCCTCCTCGACTCCAGTCCAATCCATATTTAGGCTACTGATACAATATCTTCTGCAGAAATAAAAATTCTGGGTTTGAGTTCTAGCTTTTTCCATGTTAGGCAGATAAAATCAATCAAGAGATGCCTTCCCTCTGATGGAGCAAAGTCACTCATAAATTCGTTCATAGTTTTACATATCGTCCCTTAGCTAACAACACCGCATAAGTCATTTTTACCAACTTTACAGGAGACGAAAAAAACTGTTTATTTTAAAAACTCGGTGGATTTTTTCTGTTATTACTTAATAAATACCCTAGTTAGAGGTTAAGAAATAATTATTTATACTTACTTTGACAATTAACTTTATTTTAACTTTTATTTTATGACTTGAGCTGTGTTGACTGATATTTTATTAGATTTAGGCGGTGTTGCTTGCGGAAATGTTATTGAATAAGGTATTAAAGATGATTTACAAAGAAAAGTTTTTATCAAGAAATATTTCAAAAATAATTAACAATCGTTATAAATAGGTATTTATAACCTAAATCTTAAGAATAACATTGTTGAGATCAATTGCTTAAAGTTATTTGGTGACACACGAACCTTTAGAGCGTACCTAAGTGCAATTATTATTATTATTTTTTTTATTTTACCATGAAAATATTTAAAACATAGTCTTTAATAAACTCCAACTAAACAAGATATAATAGTAATAAAATTATAAAAATAAAAATATATACTCGAAATCTCTAGTCTAATAGTTAGTTGCAGTCTTTAGCGATTGCTGTGCGGAAGGTCATCATAAAAAGAGTGGCAACTAGATGGTAATACACTTTTTAGGTCTTACAAATCTTTATACTTCCGATTTGTAATTTGTATTCTGGCTGCATACAATTTCTGCAGGTGATTTATTTGTTTAATGCTGTTAATTGGCGTGGGACGATGTGGTAACGGCTGAAGCTCGTCATCAAAACCAATTTTTTACCAAATTGTACTATTTGGTCTGTATTCTAGCATACGTACATCTGTGACGACTGGGTCACCTGCTTTTTTACAAGGCCGTATATATTTATAAATTAATTCTTTCGAAAAGTCGGTAAAAAAGGTATAGTCCAAATAACGAGCTTCGTAAGTCATAGGATCACTCCTAGCGGTTTTAGTAATAGCCATGTATTGTTGTGGAAGGTAAATTTCTTTACCTTTTAATTTACAATCTATTGCACTGTGTACGGAATCACATTCCATGTGGGTATGGCCTTTTACCAGGTACTTTTGAGTAATTACAATATTTTTTTTTCAATCGCTAAACGTAATAAAGCATTGCTTAAGGTATCATAGCGATTTTGAGCACAACAGCCATCGGAATATAAAATCACAGGCAATAATTTCTGGCTCAAAACTTTCTCTAGATAGTCTACTAAGTATGAAGCAAAAACAAAGGCTTCAAGTGTGCTATTTGACTCATCGAACCAATAACACATTACTTCTTTAGTTGCTAAATTGTATAATGTAAAATTATGGATGCATAATTTAGTTTTATAATAAATTGCATTAGCTTGAAGATACGGAGCCAATTTTACCGATTCAACATCCTGTGTGAATACATGACAAGCTCCGGACTGTGCAATATCTTTGTCAGTATCTTTCTCTCTCCTGGCTCGATCTTTCTTCAAAACATGTTGTGCGTATTCTTCATCCGTAATGTTTCCAGTTTTATGACTGCAACAATCGTTACATTGATCTTTCTTCGGGTAGAATAGGCTCAGATTGAGTTTCAAAAATAATTTGTCGAATAATTTACGACCAAGGCATTCTCTACCCTCTAACTCACAATTCTCTTGATATGTGTGGTAGAGCTGTGTCATGTTCGAGAAAATTGGTTCTAAGTATTCTCGTGATGTTTTAGCACGACAGTAATGCGACGGCATATTTGGAAGACCTGCTAAAAACTTTTCAACATATTTGTGGTCTTCAATTTTCTCTGGATTTCTGCGGTTACTGGTTGAAGTAGACAAATCTGGAGGCATGGCACAGTCTGTTTTTGTCAGCCAATATCTTATAAACGAATCTTTAATGCCAAGAGTGGCCAAGAACATTTTTTTAAAGACTTGGTGACGTACATTATCAATCTTGAAAACGTAAGTTCGACTATCAGTTCTTTTGGATGATTTCTGGATTTTTTGTAATTTTCTTTGGTACTTTATTAACATGAGAAGTTATAAATGATCTTTGCTGCTCCCAGTTCATGTTCTTCCAGAAATTTCCAAATAAATATTGCCGCTTTTGTTCGTTATGTTGTCACATGATCTGAGTTTAGATTTCTTGCAAAACACCATCATCACCTGAACTCCATGAATCAATTTCTTCTCCATCCATAGTGTATTTCAATTATTGAGCTTCCTCAAAGAAATAAAATACATTTTGAAACACCGCCCAAGTTAAAAAAGCTGGTTAGTAAACACCGCTTAAGTAAATGAAGATATTCAATAATGATTTCTTTCTATATGAATATTATGTGATAATCAATAAACATTACTGTATTATATAGCTTACCTCTTAATCTTCTATTAAAACATCTTGCAAAGACCTTTCAGCGATAAAACTCACATAAAAATATAATAATCACGGAGCGCGAAGTACTCTTACGAGAAATGTATGACAGACTAACGACTTGTGCGGTGTTGAGAGGCTAACCGACTTGCGCGCTGTTACTACTTTTTGAATGAAGGCTTCTAATTGACTGAAATCTATATCATGTGACCAATGGTTAGACGCGCAATGAGCAGCTCTATCTATCGGCATTAAAATGTGAAAACCGCCAATTTTCGACTTGAGCGGTGTTGTAAGCTATGGGACGATATAGACTATTGCAATAGTGCATATGCCAGCCTACCTCAGAAATAAATCAATAGAACCCAGTCAGTTTTTAATGCTGCGGATAGAATAACTTATTTTGAATCTAAATATTGTCGTATAACCCCAATTCTTAAGGATTGCCTTCACTGGCTTCTATTCCCTGAAAGAATAGAGTTTAATATCTGCTTAATAAACTTCAAACCATCGCAAGGAATGGCGCCAGCCAGTATGTCGGAACTATGTATTTGAGTTATAAAATATAATTAAAAAAAAATGGCATTATCGATGTCGTTGTAGCCGAAAACGTTTTTAAAAACCTGCCTCGCCTAGAACCTGTATTGAGGCAGAATTATTGAACAAAATTAATTCTTTCGATTTCTATGGTTTACCAATACATTTAGCAAACAAGTTCCCATAAAACCATTTATTTACTAGTAGATACCTAAAATCTTTACTCATCGTCTACAGTACGATAACTTTATACGAAATTCGCTAGATTTGGGTAAGTTATAGACTGTGTTGAATATCCATTGTTTGGTGGACATTTTAAATTGATTCAAGATTTTTCATTTGTCTTGTTCGGGTAGGTTATTAGATAGTTTAGGCACAAAATATTTGAAGTGTCTTTGTCCAAACGTAGTTATTGTTTTGAGCTTCAGTAGGTATTATTTAATTTATTTACTTACTTACTTATAAATAAAATAAAATAATTCAAACACAACTAGGCTACCAAAAATAGACACAGACAATTCACTAAATAGTTGTGTAATAAAGGAATGCAATATTATAATGCGCTGCCGTAAACCATAAAGTTTGCACCGATCGATAGATTCAGATTGGACTGTAGCAGCCATATCGATAGAATGAAAATGCAATGAATGATTTAAGTATTATCATGTATGTATGTAATTAATAATAAATTAGACATTTGTAAACTTTGATGTACTAATGGCTAAGATAATATTAATTAATGAAAAAAAAAGTATTGTATCTATTTACCGATGATTTAAGGAAATTAATAACACAGCTAGTAAGTAATGTAGAATGATTAGTTGTAAAGCAAAAGTTAAATAACAACAAGTCAAATACTAAAAAAAATAGTAGAATCAATAATTTTATAAAAACCCCTTTGTAACTACGTCCTCCAATTAAATGCATTTATATTACATATATATTCACAATATTGTCATACCTGTACCTACTCTTTCTATTATGTACCTATCTATTGACTCCATAATTGAAAATGCATACAACTTTGTAATTTGTACTTTGATTTTGATTTAGTCATGCATGTAAACATTCTATAAGTATCTGTATACGTCTGTCTCGACACAGGTGTACCCTAGTGAGACAGATGTCGATAAATACAAGTGTAAAAACTTTATATTGATAGATAAATAAATAAAAAAAAGCTAATGAATTTAAAAATTTTTATTAAAATTTTCCATGCATGCTTCTAGCTTCAGTTTATCAACATAGTGAATGATAGCGACGTAACACAATACATTTGCTTTGGGCGTGAAAGCGGAAACCAAGAGTCTGAATCTTCCATAGAAGAAACTGGTTCCCCAGAAATGGTAGGCTATTTCAGTAATATCCAATTTGACGTCATGGTAACCCCGAAACAAACAACAAAACTTTATACACAAAATATAAAAAAAATTTCAAACATTTTTAGAAAATACTTGTGCTCTATTTTGAGAAGTGGATTAATTCCGACCAAGGAAAGAACTGGAGATAGCAACCTGAATATAAAATGTTAATAGAAAGGTGTAACTCCAAACGTGACAACTACTCAATATCGATAGAAACAGGAAACTCTCACCTCATTTTTAATAAATCGAATGATATGAACTATGTGGTCAGGAAATGTGAACTGTGGTAATGGGAGGAAGAGATGAAAGTTATTATAGACAACATGAGCAATTAGGAACAAACATAAGGTAATTGGATTATTATGATGAGTTAGAATAAAACAATGAAAACAACATCACAACTGCAATTGATTATAGTTTTTAAATGAACATTTGTTTAGCTCTAAAGGGAGATTCCGGTTCTATTGAAGTATAAGAAATTGTCCTTAAACTTAAAATGAACGACTTTTCCTGAGACAACCAGAAACGCAATTATCAAAAAAGTAGTTAATAATTTTAAGAAAATACTCGGGTAGCATCATATATATATAAACGTTTTGAAATCGCAAAACATTTTTGATTAAATCCCGACCAATTAAAGAACAGGATACAGCAACCAGCATTGAAAGTGGTAATAGATCTCCAAATATTCATTTTTTGTTGTTAATAGCTCGCCAGAGTCCCAACTGCTCCCAACCTTCTTGAGCCAGTGATGCTGTGGAATCACCAATTGGGGTATGTTGTGAGGCTGAAGGTAGTGGGTAGAGGAAGGAGATAAGGAAGAAGAAGGTGGGGGAGTACCTGGCTAATCAGAGTGCTACTAGCCGCGAGACGTGATCGCGTCAAACAATGCCAGAGACTCACGTTTCTAGAAAATGATGGCGAAAACTTATGGATTAAGGCTAAAATAAATGAAATTAGTATTTATATATGTATAGTGTACATTCCACCGGCTTCACAGAGAACTACTTACTCTGATTTTTTCGATAAAATCATAGCTAATTTTAACTTTTTAGTAGATAAAAAAATTATTATTGTTGGCGATTTTAACTTTCACTCCTGTGTGAGTCACAAAGCAACTAAAACAGATTTGTTATATTTTATGGAACTATTTCAATTGGAACAGAAAAACTTAATCACTAATATAACGAACAGGACCTTGGACGTTATTATCAGTAATTTTGACTTAAAAGTGTTCAAATCCGTATACTCACTTGTTAGTGAAGATTCATACCACCCATCTTTATATATAGAATTCGCGCTCAATGTAAGCAAAGCCTATTGTCGGAATTTATTAAATGACGACAATGGAAATTGTGTTAAGCGAGGATGGAATCTAGAACGTGGTAACTTCGAATATTTTTATGTTTACTTGAATTCTCACGACTGGAAACCCTTATTAAAACTTAAAGATGTAGATTTAGCAGTGCAATATTTTTATAATGTAATTTATGACCTTTTTGACATGTGTTTTGAGAGAAAGCGTGTACCTTGTTTTGAAAGAAGATACCCTAAATGGTTTAATGGTGAAATTATTAGTGACCTGAAAAAGAAATGCAAACTTCACAGAAACTGGAGGCGCACTGGATTGATAAGATATCGTTAAAAGTTTTGTATTCTACGATCTAAAATCAAACGTAGTATAAATATTGCGTATAAGGATTACATAAATAATATCGAAAAAAACGTCAAGAGTGATCCGAAATCCTTCTGGAAATTTGTATCCGAAAAGAGGAAAGACGGTGGGTTTCTAAACTCAGTGTCATGGAACGCAAGTACTCATACTGGGCCCGATATTCCGGAAGCATTTGCGAATTACTTTAAGTCAGTCTATAGCGAACATAGTGCAGAATTTGACTCATACACCCCAGGCGGTTACTCTTCACTAGCTCAAAATGTTGAAATTTTAAGTGTAAATAAAAATGATTACCTAGCTGCAATTAAAAAACTAAAACCAAAAAATCTGTTGGATCAGATTTTATTAACACAATTGTCCTGAAGGGATATGCAGATCCGTTAATGGTACCGCTTTTACATATCTTTAATATTTCACTTAACTCCGGTAAGTTCCCCGACCGCTGGAAAATCTCAAAAGTCACGCCCTTACACAAAAACGGCGATAAATCATGTGTATCTAATTACAGACCTGTAGCAATTCTTTCGGCACCGGCCAAATTATTTGAACTCTTAATACATACTATAAAGTAGAACCATTTCTCATAAACCAGCAGCATGGGTTTAGAGAGGGCAGGTCTACAACGACCAACTTAATGGTATTTACGGATTACGTCTCAAATATATTGGACAATAACGAACAAGTAGATGTCTCATATAATGATTTTGCGAAAGCTTTTGACAAAGTGGATCACCTCATATTACTGAATAAACTTGAAAGCTTCGGCTTCTCATACATGCTGCTTTTGTTCTTTCATAATTATTTGTCTAACAGAAAACAATACGTTGTTTACGGGCAGTTCACATCGAAACTCTACGCCACAAATTCTGGGGTCCCTCAAGGGTCTAATTTAGGACCGCTATTATTTTTATTGTTTATTAATGACATAGGGATGTTTATAACATTTGTAAAATTTTTATTATTTGCGGATGACATTAAACTATACACCTGTATAACGACAAATGAAGACTCCATTCGTCTACAAATCGATATCGACGGTATAGTAGAGTGGAGTCATCAAAATAAACTTCATTTTAACAGTAGTAAGTGTTCAATTATGTGCATTACAAGGGCAAAGCGTACTTTATATTTTAACTATAAAATGTCTGGTACCTCTCTAAAACATATTTCGATAACGAAGGATTTAGGAATCACTTTTGACACGCGTCTGACTTTTCGAACTCATATCGATTCGATGTGCAACTCTGCAATGCGAATGCTGGGTTTTGTTATATGTAATTCGAAATCTTTTACGAATACGGCAGTCATAAAAATGTTTATTTTACTCTGGTTCGCAGCATTCTTGAGAGTGGATCGATAATTTGGGGACCCGAAGATGCCCTTTACTCAAATGACGTAGAAAAGGTGCAAAAAAAGTTTATGCGATACCTCTACATGCGAGAGTTCAGATATTACCCTTTATTGTATCCCTCTGATTTTCTTGCCGGAATGCTGGGGATAGAACGTCTAGACGTTAGGAGAAATATTGCAATGGTGTTAGTGGCGCACAAGCTGCTAAATGGGCACATTTGCAATCCAGATATTCTGGAACGAATTTCTTTTTATGACCCTGATAATTTCATCAGAGCTAGACAGCACAGATTATTTATTTTTCCAAGGGGCAGGACCAACCTACCAATGATCATGCCTTTGGGGAGAATAACTACTTTGTTAAATCACATTTCTTCTGTGATTGACATTTTCAATTTGAACCAAAGAGAATTTAAGACGGCAATAAGCATACTATTTAACAAATCTGGTTAATCAGATAGTATTGATGTATTTACCCGTGCAAATAAATGTATGTACTGACTTCTTATAAACTGTAATTTATAAACTGTTATTTGTGAAATGTAAATGGATTATACTGTTTTTCACAATAAATCAATAAAAAAAAAAAAAATAAAATCAAACACGGCTGAAACTATTTCAAGCAACGTTTCAATTCTGAATGGTGGTCTTATACCAGAGCGATACTGAGAGTATCTTCCACTTCAGAACGTTCCGCAAGTATGCTTTATATTATTTTAAATCAATAAATCGTGAAAAAACACGTATTAATCAAAAAAGATTTACTTGCGCGCACCGGGATTTAAATCCGCGACCGTTGGATTGCTACTCTTACCTCGCCAACACAATTATTAACGACCTAATAATACACTTTAGGAGATGTGTTATTTTCAATTACCGGCTTCACGTAGCATCTTTGGTCCATAAGTTGTGTTTTTTCTAATATGAATTTCTTCATAAGGGTGAAATTCGTGCAGTTACCATTAACGCTCACGGTGGACTTTAACTTCTTATCCACCCATTTAAAGACGCGTACACGGACCTGAAATAATTGATTAAAAAATACAACATTTATTTCTTTTATAACAATCTCAGGCGAAATTGCGTAATGATATTTTATGGACATACGTAATAGGTACTACAACTATGTAATAACTAAAAATATCAAATTGTATCTAATTGTACTGTGTATGTCTTAACAAATAAATAAATAAATAAATAAACATAAGTTAAATTTATGAGAATGCAGTTAAGATTTGATAAACACATAGTTACCGACAGTGGCCCTCCAACTTTTGCGGTGCAGTTGACATATAAATAACTTCTACCAGTGTTCGGATTGACCTTCAGCCTGAGGTGCATGGTAGTGAGATTGAAACGTTTTGGTCCTCTGCGAGATATTACTGACTCAGGAACTACTTCATATGGGCCCTGTTATTAAGTGTAAACAAATCTAAATTCTTTAAGCGAAATATAATATTTATAATGATAATGAATATAAGCGTGTTTTAAAAGGCTCGAGTATTTGAAAAGATTAAAAAAAATAGGTAGATACTAATTGAATGAAGGGTATTTTCCGATTTTGGTTTCTGTTTCGACTTTCGAGAGGTTCAAATCCCAAACTCAAAAATTGTTCCGCAGTCCCTGCGAAATACTGTGCTTTAAAAGAAATACCTACCCATTCCGATAAACTGTCACATCTTACATGGTTTTCCGAAAGATGTAGTACATAAAATACCTTAACTGCAAGCTTATGAAAGTTTGTCATAATACATACTGCGGAATTAATCATGAGATTGTATGACACAACGATAAACAAGATGACATTCAAATGCAAGTATGGAATTTTTCACATCGACAAAACCCTATAACATTATGATGCAATAAAGTAAGCTAACAAATGCGTTATGGAATTATGTATGATTATTACTGTTGTCAATTTTAACTGTCGATAAAATCGTTGAATTTGTAATGGCTTACACATTTGCCGATCTTTAGTCGAACCTCTCGTTTAAGGCGATGCACTACGTAGTAATGCAAAATCATGTGTTTTTGGTTTGAAAATTAGGTAGAAATGTTTCAGATGCTTTAATTAAATACTGCGAGTAGAATACATCTTGGCCTTTGAAATAATCGAGTATTTTAGATAAGTCTTTTTATAAGCCTAGAAAAAAATAATGTATAATGCCTATGAAAACTGCTTTAAAGTTCAAAATCTCCTACTTACGTACCTATTTTCGCTTATGATTTTATTGTATAATGTGGAAAATTAAGTTATTTATAAAATTATGGGAATTTTTTTTAATATTTATGCCTGAATATCCACAAAATAAAATAAAAGGTACTTTTTGGCCATGTTTTTTTCTTGCATAAATCAAAACAGGCGGATGGTGTTAAGCGGGAATTTAAACCTTATCGTCATCTACATAAGGAGTATTATTGATAGCGTCTCGATTCAAAATATTACACGACGTAGTGCATCGCCGTGGATCGAACATTCCAGACAAAGAATAAATTTCAGGAAACGTGGTACATTCAATAGAAAAATATTCCCAGACGAAAATTATACTTATAACCAATTAAGTGTTTTAAAAAATATATATTTTAGCCATCTACTAATGACCCGTTTTGTACTCAATCAAAAAATAGTGAAAGTAACTGCGGTATATAAAACCATAATATTTTTTTTTTTATTGGTGCCCTTTTTTACTCATTTAAAGTACGCTCTAGCGTGTTTAAATCGCACTTTATGGAACGCGCGTTTTTTAAAGTTACCATTGCAACATCAACAAATCAACAAAATGTGAAGTCTAAATGTCAACTTTTAACTTAGTCGATGCTTTGTACTGTTCCGACATTTTCTGAAAGTAAGCAAGCACAACTCGTTCATCTACATCTTCTACGTTTTGCTCCTCCATCCATGTTATGAACCTTTCATATTCTTTTTATAAACGTCTTTGGATTTTTCAGGTATTAACCGCGATTCTGCTTTGGTATTTAAATTATGAATGTTAGAACTCATTTTACAACACACAATAACTAGTAAAAACTGTGATGTCAACTATTAATCTTATGTGACAGATTGCAAATTAATGTTTGTGTTTTTCATTTCCATGACAACAAGATATTGTGATGTCACATCACGAATTCATTTCTTATTTCCAAATTTTTAATAATAATATCAATATTTATGTTTTCAAAGTGTACCAATAAAAAAAAATAGCGTAAAGTATTCGTGGATAACTGGTCTTTAAAACACTTACTTTATTTCGAGCACTCGGCTACGCCGTCGTGCTCGAAAAATCGCGCGTGTTTTAAAGACCTGTTTATCCACTTATACTTTAATATACTATTATATTATCTCCATACATTGCCGTTGTCGTCTTTGGGGATTCTGTGGGGAGAGTTTATTGGAGGAGAGGAAGGTTTGGACATGGATCTTGAAGAGACCCATGTTGTGGGATGGAGGTAATTCAGACGCCGGCAAATCGTTCCACAGCCGAGGTGTTGAACTCAAATGCTAGTCGTAGAAACGACAGGATATAATTTAAAATAAACTTGAGTTTTAGGGTTAACTTTGACTGAACAGAATGATATTTCAACATCATTATATCGGCCATCTGAATCATTGCTATCAATCTGTGTCTTTATTTAGTTAATTTAATGTTGTTGATGCTCATTCCAGATATCTTGCCTGTCAGACAAAAAAATACACTAAGACGCGTGTTGGTTTCTTTACCGTACTTTCTCCAACATTTATTTCATTAGCTCCCGTGTAACTTTGGTCTAAATTACAGAACCTTTAGGTGTTGAATTGAAGAAATCCTTACTCCATTTGTAAGTTTCGTATGAATGATTAGTCAGCTATAAAAAAACAAATTTCTCGAGAAATAATCGACCCATTTGCGCAATAGAGCATCTTTTTGGATGATTGCATGATCGTTTTAGTTGGGAGTCACAATCAGCCTTACTAATTAAAAAAACAATTCACAAACGTTAAACGCTGTTTTTGTTACACATTTTACAAAGAGTTGATACGTGGGTACTTACATAATGATTTACATCCAACACAATGGTCAGCTTTGTTAGGAAACTTAGGACGCCAAACTTTGAGTGACAAAGTATGCCGAGCGCTGTGGTAGACACATGAAACCCTCCCTCAGGGATGGGCATAGGGTGCTTATTCGCAAGCAGATCTGATGAGTATTAATGAAAGCCAATTTCTTCAATAGGACCAATAACCTCTATTTCATTCATAAGTGGTTTTTTACAGAAAAGATATTTATTAAAACTTACCCCCCATCACAGACCGTATACCGAAACCCTATCTAACTAGCTATGCTGCGGATGGATGGAGACGCCTTCCTTCAAGGGTCCGCGACTGCTTCAGCGCGGGCGACCAGCCCGCCAGCTCCGTCTCTCGTTCAGCCCCAGCCCAGGGACTATCAGTTCCTCTGCAATGGCCTCCGGTTACCATCCATCCAAGTATTCGCGTAGACTGCAAGGCGTGTGTGGTAAGGCGGGAAATAGGCGATTCCGCCCTCAAATATGATACCGATCCGACAAATTGACAATTACTGCCTGCTCCTGTCAGGTATTACATGCGAAGCGAGTGAGGATTGCCGCCCTTTTTCGTGGATTCCTCTCGAACGGAATCTCGCATCCCGGTGTCCATTGACCGCGTTTCACTATCCCGGGTTCAAATTTAAGTTACGCATTAATCGTATTTACTCGCGATTTTGCACATGGACGCAATAATCTGCGTTTCACGCGTTTTAGGATCGGATGCCTGGATCAAATTATTCGAGCATTTGCTCAGCTCAACTTTTAAAATTCACAAGGGTTAACAACTTGGCACTTTGACATTCCCACAGAGTCCGAGCCCAACTGGGCTCTGTAGGTAAGTGACGGATTCCGCAAGAATAATTCCTATCGTCCTATGTTGCGCTCAAATGTGGTTGTCAAAAAACACCCATAGACAATAATCGAAGTGATAATCAGTACCTGATTACCTAATTGTTATGTTCAAATTAAATATTTTCATAACAGAGTGTTCATTTTCTATTTCGAATTATTACCAATAAAAAATGTCTCGCAAAATTGCATTTTGCTAGACTGGCGCATGCGCAGACTGGCTTATTTTCACCGCAATATGAGTAACTAGCTGTGATTTGTAATGTGCGATTTAAAATATATTTTTCTGAATAATTTCTATTTAATGATGAATTTACTATTATATTGGCCTAGCGCGCACCACGATTGTATTTTTTGCGACACTATTTTAAAATCGTGCTATAATAAATCGCAAAAATAATACTGCGCGCATCGCGATGAAAAATTGCGAAGAATTGTTCATTCTCAACATGGATTTCGTACAAATTTCTTGTATTGTTTTGCTTCTTCGGAAGAGGAGGAATAAAATAACACATAAATACTGGACTCATCCTTTTACAGCAGAAAGATATGTTAAAGGTTTCTTTTATCTGAAATACAATGATCTTCGATAATATCCAAAAAAATTCTTCGGCTATTATAGAATGACGATTCAGACATTTGACAAACTATTAAGAATTGTTGGACCTCAAATTGCATACAATAATACTAGATGGCGGAATGCAATCTCAGCTGAAGAAAGGTTGTCAGGTAGCGATTTTAAATCGCAGTGCGCGCGTGTCCATATAACTTCAAATGCTATAATTTTATTTTGCGACAATCGCGTCGCGCGCTGTCGCGGAAAAATGTGACAAATCACAGTTTTAAAATAGCAACTATTTATTTGTCGTATATCCGCGCACATACTTACTAACTCATACGTTGCATTTCTGCGACAAAATTATCGTGGTACAGAAAATCGTGGTGCGCGCAAGGCCTAACATATTATTTATGTTACTTTTTGTAAGTTTTAATTCATTAATAATGTTATGCTGTGAATATAGTATCATATTTTTGTCAGAAGCAAGGTTATTTCAGACATTTTATTTTTCAATTGACTTTTACCGCGTGAATTTGATTAAAAATCCATGAAAGTGATTATTTATAACATAAATGCCTTAAGCATAAGTAGGTAAATACAAATAAAAAAAAAAACAATAACGATATATTGTGCCAAAATGGAACCATTAGTATGTGTGATTTTTTTTGTTTATAGTCTGTGAATTATTACTATAATTTTTGATTTTATTAACGAAATAAAGAGTAAAGTGACAGCTTTCTTGCAAACTTCCTATTTTCAAATTTTGGTTTCTCTGAAATTTTTCTGTTAATCAATATAATCAATAATAGAAATTCAATGAATGGTATTGAAGCCTATGGCAACGATATATTGCCGAAAAACCTATGAAATGTAAAACATTTTTTACCGTATGAACTTTTTATGGATCATATCGATTCCTGATGTTCTGTCGATTGATATAATTTCACGTTCCAGGTAATAATCATCGCGAGGCCGTTACTACAAGCTTGTAGATGCTTTTAAATGCAGAACCAACTTACCAATATCGACGAATCTGTGAGAAGACCAACTGCTTATGAAGAATGTAAATTTTTTTCCAAATTTTGCAATTTTTTGTATCTTATTACGTAAAAGTTAGTTTTATGAATAGGGTTCAAATTTTAAGAATTTATATAAACAAATAACAAGCTCGGATATGACTTTGCGACCTTATTTTTTCCTTTGTAACTACATTAATAGGTGCCTCTGTATTACTCTACAGTTTTCTACCTCTAATTAAGACACTTTAGGAGTAATCAGTAATCACCAAGAACACACATAGGCTATAAAGGTGTCTTCCAAGGCCTCCAGTATGAACTTTTTTTTTGTATTAAAGACTGTGTGTCCATTTACAATACACAATACACAATACACATGTAACATTAACTACATATAGATGATACGAAACAATGAAAGAAAAAAGAATAGAAATAACAAGTTATAACTTAATCTAAAAAACAAATTTAAACTCTCCGCAGGGCTTAAAACTCATTTAAAATATACTAAAATTGCTGAAACAAATAAAACTCGATTATTGGAAAAAATAATATTTATCAAGACGGGGATGGAAAAATGTTGTCAACCTACTTCTCAAGTTTAATTTCTAGTGTTCAAAGTTTCAGACCTTAAATTAAATGACAGGTAATTTCAAGATTGTGGACCAAGTACGTTGAAAGATATGTCTTGAATTTTTAAACATTCGTACAAGAGAGTTCAATCAGGATCTTCGGCGCATCAGGCTTGAAGAGTGTTGATCTGAAGACAATTAACGATAAGGAAACAAAAAACACAAAAGCAAAATATTTAAATTGATATTTATATTTTAATCATTGATTTTGAGATTTATTAAAAGTTTCCATAAATGCATTCAGTTTCAATTTATCAACATAGTGAATAATAACGACGTAACAAATTATATTTGCTTTAGGCGTGAATGCGGAAATCAGGAGTCTGTATCTTCCGAAGAAAAAACTGGTTCCCCAGAACACGTGGGCTATTTCAGTAATATCGAATTTAATGTCATGGTAGCCCTGAAAAAACAACAAAAACTTAATACAGAAAATATTTTTAAGAATGCCAATCCAATCTTGCCAACAACTACTCAACATCGATAGAAACAGGACACTCTTACCTCAGTTTTAATAGATCGAATGATATGATATTATGATAAAATGTGGTCACAAAATGATGAAATGTGAAGAGGGCAAACTATGGTAACGATAGGAAGAGAACAACGAAAGTGATTATGGACAATGAGTTATTAGGATTACGGGGATTGAAACAATGAAAACAATATCACTACTGCAATTGGTTATAGTTTTAAAGGAATATTTGTTGAGCTCTAAAGGGAGATTACGGCTCTATTTAAGTATAAAGAATTGTCCTTAACTCTTAAACCCTACCACTCTGGGAATGTAATTATTCCTACCACGGGGTACTGAAGTACCCCGGGCAGAAAAAAATTAATAAAATAAAAGTATTTGATATTTTAAAAAATATTATTTGTATTATGGCAAAGTAATAAGAAAAGACAATAAAATTTATTAATAAAAACTAATAGACATTTTTGTCGTCACATGAAGGACAGATTTTGTATTGATGGTCAGCACAAATATGGCGGCGACAAGATCGAGATTTTCTGTCCTTTGTGCGCGGACAAAAACAGCAGCGACCAGGTTTGAGATTATCAGGGACCGGCCTATGATCTTCACTATGAATATTCAAGACTGCACGTATAGTTTCTCTGATATCCCGGGGTAAACTTGGCCATTGAAATTTTGCTCTCATATGAGAATATATGAGTGCCATTGACAAACTCTTAAGAAATTCACGCCCGCGCCGTTTGGTTATTTTCTCTTTATCAATGTTAGTTGACAGTTTGAATAAGACCCAAGAGTTGACAACAACGGCATTTAGCAACCCGTAGAAGAGACACATGGGCCACCTTTTGGTCTTCCTGGACGTTGAGTACTTCTTACAAAGTTGGTCGAACACATCCACCCCGCATTTGGTTTTATTATAGAAATGTATTATATCTGGAAGGTACACTTCATTATCTTTGTCAGGGCTGTCATGCATGGTGGACAGCATAATTACAGCTTTTTTCTTAGCTGACTTCAGAGGACAATACGACAAAAGTGTGAGAGGTCCGTCGTAGGCAAACATTGAGGTGCATCTTTCTAAATTTTTAGTGGCTAAGTATACATGAGGAATTTCTCGTTTATTCTTCTTTGCAGTTCCAACTAATGTTATCCCTTTTTCCAGTAACTTCTTGGCTGTGGGTATAGACGTGAACCAATTGTTACATGTCATGTTTCTGTTAAGACCTTGTACGGGAGCAGTCAGTTCTATAACATTATTATGACATTTTCTGTACAGAACTAATGGAGAATCTAGCACACGAACCAAGCGCCTATCTATTTCATTTATACCAGCCCCATCATTGTCAGGCACTAAATACTCTTCATCTCCTTCCACTTGATCACCGTCTTCATGAGATGGGACTTCAGAATGGTCCTAGAAATCCTCGATAACACCGTTGGGCTCATCTTCTGAATCTTCTCCTAGGTTTAGCTCTTCGTCGTCAGAAACCAACAAAGCAGCTGCAATTTTACCCCCCCCAAGATTTCGAGTCTGGGATTCCATATCTGAAAACAATACAACACCTCATTACACTACATACACTGTCATTACATTCATAACATATTATTAGTCCATGAATGTCTCGTTACTGGGCGCAGGCCCTCTCTATCAACACTGTACTGTAGCCATTATCACAAAGTAAAGTAAATCATAAATAATCTGTAAACTTACCAGAGAGGTGTCGAAAAACAACTTCAGTAATTCAAGTATAACTGGAAGGAAGAACTAACACTATTCCTACCACGGGGTACTGGGGTGCCCCGGAACACCTGTGGACGCGACTGCACTTGCCGGGAGGTCACGGCTTACCGACGTACTTACGCACCATTTATTGAGAGTAGATTAGCTAGAGCGATTTTTGCAACAGTGCAATATTGTCAAAATTGTTGATATTTTAAACACCAGGGAGGTACTCCAGTACCCCAGGTAGGGTTTAAGAGTTAATCTAAAAATTAACGCTTTCATCGTTTCGCGGTGTCATTGGAGAGAACCGGAAACGCGGTCATCAAAAAAGTCGTTAATAATTTTAAGGTTACAGACAATAAATGCTGCTGTCATCCGAGAGAACTAGAATCGCAGTTAACATTAAAGTCTGTAATCAGTTTAAGGTTAAAGACTATTATTTATCTTATATAAAACCAAAACCTCCCCACCTGGGATATTTCTATACAACCTTATATCAAAATTGATCATTTGTGTGATTTTTAATTACCGGATTCAAGTAGCATCGTGGATCCATTAGTTCGGTATTTTCCAATATGAATTTCTTCATAAGTGGGGAATTTGTGCAGTTACTATTTATGGTTATGATGGTCTTGAACTTCTTATCCACCCATTTAAAGGCACGAACCCGGACCTGTAACAATTGATTTTGAAAATATAAAACAATTTTAATCGTTCTCGTCATGACGGTGATATGATGAATTTATGAGAATCCAGTCTAAATTTTAGAAATGTATAGTTACCACCAGTGGCCCTCCTAGTTTCATGGTGCAGTTGCCGTACAAATAACTTCTACCAGTTCTCGGATTGACCTCCAGCCTGAGGTGCATAGCAGTGATGTTGATACGTTTTGGTCCGCTGCAAGAAACTATTGACTCTGGAACTACTTCATATGGGCCCTGCATTATAAAAAAATATATGTAATATTTGTAACGAATTTAAGAAACAAGACTATATTTATTAGGCTCGGATATGCATTCCTCTTCTAGATAAATTTTCAACCAATTTCAAACAATGGTAGTACGAAGAATTCATGTTCTGTCAGGGGGATTATTCATATTCGTTACCTGGGAAAGTCGAACTTTCCTGAAACAGAATTGCACTGAAAATGCTTCTGCATTTAGGTTATTGGAATTTTTTTCCGTTTTCGACTTACGAGAAGTTTAAATCCAAAATTCAAAATTACGGTGATGAAAAAAAAATACCAACCCATCCCGATAAACTTTCACATCTAACATGGTTCGCCAAAAGATGAAGTAAGCAAAATGTCGAAACTGCAATTTTATGGAAGTTTGTCATAATAATTGCTGTTAAATAATCGTGAAATTATGTGCAAGGGGCTAAATTTTTTTGAGCATTTTTACAGTAAAATTGTCATGCCCTTGAAAAGAAATGGTTTCGTAAAGAAACTGAGATAAATTGGCACACAATCGGGACAGCGATAAAACAGATTTCACCCAATTGCAAAAATGGAATTTTTTCATTCAGTCACATGAACAACAAAATCCTGAGACATTTAGATGCAACAATACAAACTAACAAATGCGTTATGGAATAAAGTGGGATTATAGCTTGTCAATAAAATTTGCTGATTGTCAGTCAAACCTTTTGTTTAAAATAAGTTGATTGAACTTTCCTGATAAAGAGTAAATTACAGGAAGCATAGTTCATTCAGAAATTGGATAACCAAAGCGGTTTTTGATTAATTTTTAATCTCTTACTAATGACCAGTTTTGTACTCAATTGTAAATTAACTACAATGATTTATTTTAACATTAACTCTCGCGGCACGGAGGAAAATTATTTTCCTTAAGGTCTATATCATCTTTGGGGTGGGTTTTGAAGAGACCCAGTGTTGGTCGGCAAATTGTTTCACAGTCCAGGTGTTGAACTCAAGTACAAATCGTAGAAACAACCCATTGGTGTCATTTAAAACAAACGTGAGTTTTAGAGTTGTTAGCATTTTCTTAGGTGTGTAGTTGTAATCGCAAGGCGAATCAAGAATGGATTGTAAAATTAATTGTGAACTTGAAGTTGACACAACGATGGTTAGAGATGGTGAACAGGGAGTAAGAAAGGAATCCGACTTACCCCTTTGATGTTCGTCAACGATGTTGATGGTTGGTTTCACTCACAGGAGATGATTTATTTCAAACGCAACTTCCACAACATCTGGGTTGGATAAGAAACACACTGAGGGAACCGAATATGTTCACAGTATTCTACACCGAGTTGATATCAATAAAAGCAATAATCATAAAGAGATATTCATCAAACCGGCTTCATCAATAAACTGATTTGACAATTACGTTTATTGTTGTAAATGTCACACAAACGTGGGTACAGTCGGATAATGACAAGTACTTGTAGGTAGAATAGTATGGGAAAATTTCAAGGACAATGTTAAAGGAAGATAGTTGCGTCAACAGTATTAGCTATCTTAAGATAAATGCTTAATTGCTAAGCTTAATGCTAAATTACTATTTTCGATTAATCTTTATAACGAATTGGTTTACATTATGAATTCCAAAAATGGTTTAGATAAATTGAAGCTTTCCCCATCATTTCCCTTGAGTAGAAATGAAATAAAATTTTTATTTACTCAATATAAAATATAAATATTAACTACTAAAAATTGTATTTTTTCAATAGAAACGTATGAACGCATAAATGAAAAAAACTTTAAAAATACAATATTATGGATAAAATTAACTGTGATAGTTTTCCTTGATTAAGTTTTTTGCTTTCTTATAAAATTGTTTACAAATTAAATAAGAAGCACTTTTTCGCTTGAAAACTAGCGTTTCTTTACTCCGTTTGCTAAGTGATTTTAAAACCTATTACCAATTTTCGTGACGATATAAGGCATACCAAGAATATACACATTTTCGGCTTGTAACTTCCTCTTAACTAAACAGACTGATATTTTATCATCAACACATCAGCGATCTGAATCATTGTCATCAATCTGTGAAATGATTCAGTTGATCTATTGTTCTTTATGCCTTTCTTCCAGATATAAAAATCAGGCAAGAGCCTGTCAGATAAATAACCTGTAAGTTTTGTAAGAAAACAGTCTTACTGTTTACGATAAGTGCCATAATCTCCCTTGTGACTTAAGTCTAGATTCCAGTATTTTTTGGTGTTGGATTTGAAGGATTCCTTGCTTGATCTTTAAGGTTCATAGGTAGGATATTGTATGAGTGATTTGTGAATGTTGTTTGTCAACGATAAAGGTAACAATTTTAAAAGTTTGCTCAATGGGGCAATTCTTCAAGGACTTGAATGAACTCGTTATGGTTGTAAGTATTATGTATTATGTAGTTTATATTTCATATTATAAAATGAAGGCCTCAGCACGGGCAAGCCACCCAGTGAGGCCTACATTACTGGAAAACTTAAATTGTAAAAAATATTGTACCTAATAAAAAAATAAATAAAAAAAAGTAGGTATTTTAAAAGATGTATTTCAATCTATAGTATTGACGCCTTTGACACCGACTTAGAGCTGATACATTTAGCGGAATGAACTTTTGTATGGTATCCTATCGATTATGTCTTGTCAGTTTTTGAAGAAGTTGTAATAGAATTCAAAGTTCCAGATAAAATAATCGCAAGGCCGTGAATACAAGCATAACCAACTTACCAATGATTATGAATTTTTTTACAATTATCTCACCCAGAAGGCCCTAAGTACAAAAACTTCCCTCAGGGCATAAGTCACCTTTGGTGATGCTGTATGTAGGGTATTTTTAATGAAAGGAAGGAGAGGATTTTCTGGCAAGGAATAAGATGTGAGGGGTGGGTAGGAATCTAGGGATTAGTGTATCCATGAATGACGGACGCATGAATCTATTCTTTCTGCTGCGTCGCAAGGCGGTGGGTCAAGTGAGACCAGTTGGAAAGATTAAAGAGTCTTCTCAAACCAACTTTGAAGTTTCTAATTGAAAATACTCTCCAAAAGATATCACAAAAACACATTATCGTCCTAAAAAAATGCATCATTTTGTTGTAAAATTTATTTATCAAACACAGAGAAGGCAAACCATTATTGTTAAGCTTAGCTTCGATATAAATAATCAACACCAGATTACCTTAATCTTAACACAAAGTTGTAATATAAATAGGGAGGTAGTGAAAATATATATAAAAAATGTATTGGTAAAACATAAATGATAACTAATTTCATATAAAAATACATAAGTATTATTACATATAAATATACGCATCTGTATCATTGTTATGATTGAAAATTTTATTAAACGTGTCCATAAAAGTTTTACGTTTACGTCTATCGATGATATTCAAGACGACATGAAAACATCTAACATTTGCTTTGGGAGTGTAAGTGGAAATCCCTAGTTTATATCTTCCGTAGAAGAAACTGTCTCCAAACAAATTTCGTGTCAAAACTGTTGCATCTATCCACATTACTGAGAATCCCTGGAACAAAAAAAAACATTTTACTAAAGAATATAATATACATTTTCTTTTCACAGCACAATAATTATACTACTGCCAGAACCAGGGGATCTATGGTAGCAACAGTTAGAAAATGGATTACCGGAAGAAGGAACAGGTAGAAAGACTTCCGTTCTACACAGTAAATCGATAGCAGCAGTAGTCTTTTTGTGCCCTGTACGGCACAAAATTGGACGACTCATAAAAATCGTTTTATTTCTTTTTGTATTTCATGAGCAGATAAGAATAAACTTTGCTTTATTGTAAAAAAATGTATCACTATGACATAAACGCGTTCCAAAAACCCGAACAAATTTGATTATAAACTAAATGATGAAATATTGTCATCAGTAAAATCCATAGGGGACCTCGGGGTGACATTTGATCCCAAACTTACTTTTTCAGAACATATACTGGGATTGGTATCATTTTGTTACAAACTTCTTGGATTTGTGATAAGAATAAGCAAAAAATTCTCCGAGCCCGAAACAATGACATCGATGTTCAACTGCTTTATACGATCTAAATTAGAATACGCTTCTGCTGTCTGGGCTCCATACCAGCAAAAATACGTAGAATTATTAGAACAAATTCAAAAAAATATCTTTATATAAGAACGGATGGTGAATACCCACGATTTATGCATCACATAGATTTAACGCACTACGAAAGTCTCCAATCTAGGAGAAATGGGACCCTTCAAGTAACAGCTTTTAAAATCATGAACTATTACATTGACAGCCCATACCTCTTGGAATGCTGCAAATCGTTTGTACCGAACAACTACCGTCAGGGTCGACGCCACGACTTGCTCTGTATTCCACACGGAAGAACGGACGTAATGGCCCAGCATAGCATGATAAGAGGTATGGTGCTGCTAAATGATACCTCTAGGTCTCTTGACATTTTCAACATTGGCCTTAAAGATTTCAAAAGTAATTTTAGGCAAGAACTATCAAAATATCGGTTCTTGTAAAATGTTTCATTTAAATCTTTGTATATTTAATGTGTATTGTAATAGGATTGAATCAATCTGTAATGCAAAAAAAAAACAAAAAGTTAAGGTGCGAAATATGAATTAAGCAGCATTAGAAAGAGACAAAACTACGCTTGTAATCGCATAAAATTTTTACAGTAGACACTTCTCTCTTTTCCAAAAAGTCATCAACCTTTGACATAGTTTGCGAAAGATATGTCAAAGTTTGTGAAGTTCGTATTAATTATTTTTGTGTGAAACGAAAAAAAGTGAAGAAGAAGTAACCTAAATAGTACTTTTGTGTAGTTATTTTTTTTTGTTTCAGTTTTGCATGAAGTCGTATTTTAAAAGTTTAAAAGCAAAACCAATCGCTAAACGACGATACAATCATAAAAAAATGAAATATGTTGAACTGCCTTGTTTGAAAATTAAAGTTTTTTTATATTTAATCTTTAATCTCCGTTAACTCTTGACAGGCCAAGATACCAAAAAAACGCCTAAATAACCAAGTAGGTCTTCCGACGACCACATGCGTTTTTCTGGCTTATGGGCTTTTAAACTATAGAAATCCCAATTATTCAGTCAATTATTAAATGGTAACTTATGTAAAATACTAAAATGATATGTCAAGTATTTAAGCTCATATAAGGAGAATAGTAATTTTACTACATACTCCCCCACTTAGCTACGGGATAGTTAAAAAACAGTTTTTTTTTTTAAATTTAAGGATACATTTAAAAACAGCGAATCTATTTGAAAATTAATTTCAAATGAATACAAGATTTACCAAGAATTTGAAAATATTAGGTTGATTTCATAAGATGTCATGAAAAATTGCGTAAACTTCAGGCACATGGATATTGGATACGCCTCGAACGCACTTAAATCGATCTAAAGTTATCTTATATTCTATGGTAATCTAGAAGTAGAGGTGATTTCAAAAGGGATAACACAGAGTTCAAATCCCGGTTTGCATTTACTTTTTTCATATTCTTTGTATTTTATATATCTTTGTTTGAGTAGTAATCATACTCATTGTTTCATATTTTTTAGTATTATCGAAATCGAGCCTCTGGATATAATATTATGCTTAAATTAATTCACGTCAGATGATTCATACCGGCTTTAGGTAGCATTTTGAGTCAATAATATCTGAAGAATCCACGAAAAAATTCCTTAACGAGGGTAACTTTTCGCAATTTCCACTGATGGTCATCAAGGCTTGGAACTTGTTATTTACCCATTTCTTGATTTGAACGCTGGCCTGAAAAAAAAAAAAAAATAATAAGTTAAATTTTGACTTTATTATTAATAATTACTTCTTAGATCATTACCAATATTCAACGATGCGTGGCAATTTGTTAACCTGCTCGTATTCAAGAATTGATAAAATCAAGAATACGATAATATATATATGTATATATATAGTATTGGTAAATCTATGTAGATTCTATACCACTATATAGATGTAATTAGAGTGAGTAGGTTTATGTTAGAATATTTAGTGAATGTTGTTATGACAGAGATAACATGTCGGCAGTCGTTTTAATATACGAATGGTTACGAGAACTGCATGCGAGCATCTCTCTACGAGTTCCTTCTCCTATCAAAATAACTTCGAGCCTCCTATATGTATAACGGATGTAAGTCCAGTTAGATATTCATTATAAAAATCTCACAATAATAAACGTACTCGAAATCTCAGATGAACCGAAGAAATTACTGAAATCTTCCAATCATCAAGTGAATTGCTAATTAAGAAGAGAATTAACAGAACATCACGATATATAAATATAATCATTTAATTTACCATTACTGGTCCTCCAGAACTGACGTTTGTATTGTTACCAAAATAATAACTTCTTCCAGTTTTTGGATGAACCTTTAACAGTAGGAACCCGGAAGCCACGTTGACACTCTTTGGACCTTTGCATTGGATTATTGACTCGTGAACAGTTTCAAATGGACCCTGAAATAATAAAAAAAAATCATAAGGTAGTTTCTCGTCGAAGATGAACCATAACCTCCACCGCATTGAGTTCAATGACTTTAATCCGCATCCAAGATGACACACCAGTGTTTTTGTATGAATTTTCGCGTTGAAATGGTTGAAAATAGTTTCAAGATGTATGCCATATACAATATATACATGCAATATTCACCTAATCCTAAAACAAGAAATTCAAAAATTTTATCTTATTCAATATTAATTTGGCATGACGACACGTCATGCAAATCAAGATTTTATTAATCCTTGATATTTTATTTATTCATTTATCAACGACCTTTTTCATATGAACAGTAAAAATTATACAGTATTTTATTATACATAACTTAACTGCCTCAGTAACAATCTTTTGTATTTGTTTAGTGATAAATTGAAGATGGCCACTGACTCCGTATAATTATTTCCCTACCATAGTATTATAAGCAATGAGGAATACATGTGGTAGTCCCAAAATTTTTGCACTGATTTCTAAAATGTATCGCGTTACGAAAAACAAAGTGAACTTGTAGCAAAAACTTCCAGAATGGTTTCCCTATTAGATTTTTTAAATATATATATAATTAAAGTATAATTAATTATATATATATATAATTAAAGTTTTGACACAAATAATTGAACAACAAATAAAAATATAGTGTTGTATGTAGAAAAACTTCCCAAAGGCAAAACTCTGCGTGGGAAAAAAATGTATGGCACTGCCCACCAAACAGAAGTTAGTGAATACTACTGCAGATGACTGTTGACTTAAAAGATAAATATATTAATTTCAGTGTATTTTAGCCAGGATTTGATTTTTTTTATAGTTAATGCTTTGACGCAACATGGTCTCTTCGAAGTAGTGCATTGTATATTTTAGTGGTAATAAAATTAATATATCTTTGAGTTAAACTGGTTTGCGATGGCGCACTGCTCATACACAAGTGTCATATCTTTGGCTAGAATAGTTTTGTAATTTTGTGTGAAATTGTTAAGACGTGTGATTATAAATTTTAGACGTTGGATTGTTTGTCATACGTTCAAAATATCACTTTCGTTCGAAAATTATTTGGACGGGTAAATTGTATGGTTGGTATGGTTGGTTCATTTCAGTAGGGTATTCTTATTTACACCTTAATATGTTTTCCTGGTTTGATCTCTTCACAGCTTGAGTTCTTTATTGGTGTCAAGTGACATTGTGAAACTTCAGATCAAAATTAGTTTTAGGAGCTGAATTTTAAGTGTTACAGAAAGGAATAAATAGTTTTATAATAATTTTAAGTTCGAAGTTTTCTATCTATCAAATCTTTGACAATTGCATTTGTTAGTTTATTGGTTGCATCTTCCTATGTTTTCTCTTGAACTGTTATTGAAGTATCGTAGGCAAACGAGAAAATTTATCCAGTTATATCGATATTACATAGGTCATTTATAAATACTAGAAAGACACACCATGCTTAATGAGATCAAAATTGTTCAAGCATTCTCCAAAATTTGTGCTTAATTGACGATTTAGTTCGTCGTTTTGTAGTTTTGAGATAGTTTTCTTTAATTTAAATGTTGGATAGTCTTCATAAAGGAGTTCAGGGTTAACAGTGTCAAAGTCTAGTTTTTGGTGTTTGCATAAAAGTTAAAATAAATATTATTGATTAAAGTAAATACATCGTCATCAGTGCCAAGTTTATATCGAAAGTCAAATTGGTTAGCTGCTAGGAGTGCATTTGATTCCACAAAATCAATCATTTGTTATTTAAAACATTTTTCAAAGATTTTTCGCTGATTTTAATTTTGCATCCTTGAAATGATTTATTTTTTAATCTCTTTGTAGTGTGTATCTTTAAACCGAGGTACACGCCCTCACGTACGATCAACATATAAAAACTCTGTTTAGTAAATAAATATATCGAGTCAACACATTTTTACTCTGCAGCGAGAATCGAAACTGCAGCCCAAGCCAAAAACTATTACGTAGATCAAGGCTCTGCAGAGGCTGTTACATACACAATAATGTTATTTTATTAAGAGTTAGTTTCCGAATATAAAATACCCATAAATATATATTATGCAACAATTGCTACTTTTTGAAATATGTTAAAATATTTATAACATACCCAATCTAAAACTTTATCCTTTCCAGTAACAAACTCCGCTTTGAAAAATATTGCTAGCAGGATAAATAAAAAAGAAAACATCGAAATATGGAACTTTTTTTCCATGTTTTCGCTTTATAAAAATGCTAATGTTGCAACAATTCACCACCGTAGATCACGTGCGAATGGGTATTTTTTTTTCAAATATTATTCTCTGTTTACGCATTCATAATAATGTTAATACCTAATTATGGGCCGCAGAGATTGTCAATAAAGCATTTATAAAGCATTTAGCGCATGGTTTTCTTGATCATAGTGGATAAATTATATTTACTCGTATTATGTTGTTTTTCACAAAGCGTTTAACATTTTTTTACCGGTTGAGGCCGGATGACAGCACATCACTTCCTGAGCCCTAAAAAATACATGCCCTGTAAATAAATACAACAACGCGTGTAATTCCAGAGGTGTAATTTAAGTAGGTGTAATTCGTGGTACGTTGAAAGGTCGCGCCGCTAAGGCCGGTCTTTGTTATGCTAACTGACGTTTCTTTTTGCCAACGATCATTTGATTACGATCACTTGAATACGATCATTTGATTAAGATCATTTCATTACGATCATTTCATTACGATCATTTCATTACGATCATTTGATTAAGATCATTTCATTACGATCATTTCATTACGATCATTTCATTACGATCATTTCATTACGATCATTTCATTACTATCATTTCATTACGATCACTTCATACCGATCATTTCATTACGGTCATTTCATTACGATAATTTCATTACGATTATTTTATTACGATCATTTCATTACGATCATTTCATTACGATCATTTCATTACGATCACTTTAATACGATCATTTTATTACGATCATTTCATTACGATCATTTCATTACGATCATTTCATTACGATCATTTCATTACGATCATTCATTACGATTATTTCATTACGATTATTTAATTACGATCATTTGACAAAGATCATTTGATTACGATTATTTTGAACACGATCGGTTTACCCATAACCTATAACCATTTGTTCTGGGGCATCGACTAAGAATTATTAAAAAGATTTTCGGGGGCAATCCCGACTACCTCTCAGAAAAATAAATTACCTGACTAAAATATAGAAAACAATGCAAATCATGACTAATATTGAAATATGGAGCATTTGTCTGAGGCGGGTTGCAAATATTTACTTGGAAAAAAACTGTAAATTAAAACTTATTCTAAGAAAATGATAATTCAAAAAAATAACTGAATACTGACATCTCCATAAAAGTGAAATAACTAGGAAGGTATTTAATTTTAATGTTGGTATCTTATTTCAATGCATCAGTGTAGGTCCCAAGTTTTATAAATTAAACTTTTTTCCGATTCCATACCAAAGGTTTTGCTAATGTATTACTTCAAATTTTTTTGTACGTCCGTATGAACGTTCCAATTCTGAATAGAATATCACCAGGGCGATACTGAGAGTATCCTCTTCACTATGGAATGTACCGCATATATACTATGTATTACTTTAAACGAATACTTTGTGAAATAACATAAATTAATATGTTTAAATTTACTTGCGCACGCCGGAATGCTAGTCGAGAGCCCTCAAAGAGATATACCACATTCTTACAGTTGAAAAACTATGCGTTATTTTGTTTATACGTGAATACCGCACAATAGTCCCAACTGCTCTCAACCTCTCCCAACCTATCTATAAAATATAACTATGGCATCCCCAATTGGGATATGTTGTGAGGTTGCGGGAAGGGGAAGTTGATAGAGAAGAGTAAGTTGGGGAAGTAACGGGTTATTCAGATCTGGTCACCAAACACCGTTAAAGCTATTTTAAAAATGTGAATTGAAATTGTGAATGGGTGTTTTACACCAGGGCGATACTGAGAGAATCTTCAACTCTGGAATGTACCGCAAATATGCTATTTATTATTTTAAATACGAGTAAGGCACAGACATATGAATATTAATAGACGAGAAGATAATGGCGAGGGGTAAAATCAACTGTTGAAGAACGAAGGGGGTAAAGCTGACTGTGATTCGTCAATAAATCAATCTGACAGTAAATAGGCATCTCGCATTATGATATCACCATTTAGTTCTTAAAAGTAAAATCTGCTTTTGAATGAATAGACATTTTTACATTGGAGCGCAAATTACTCGCCACGTTATGAACAAATTTGCTAAGTCCAAATTCGGCAAAAAAAAATTCTTCTATTTTCAGAGTCGAATATTTTGTTTCCTTATTGAGTCAAAGCACTTTTACGAATGTTCATAATTTACTTACCCCAGTAAACAGCGACAAGCACACTTGACATGGCCACATTCGAACAATGATCTAGGGTTGTCACAACCGCTTTGTTCCTATTAATAATAAAATAATGTAATTATCACTTTTAATTAAAATTAATTTACGCGAATTATTTCAAATATTATTTAATCACAATAATACGTAGCATTTACATTATTATTTGCTCCTTGTTTTTGTAGATACTCTCAGTATCGCCCCAACTACTTGAAATGGCTTTAGGTGTGTTCAGTGACCAGATTTACATAGCTAGGTACTTCTCACCACCACATAGCCAGGTGTGGGGTATTATTTGGGAGTATTTTGTCGATGAAGGTGCTTTTTATTTATTTTTTGGGTATAATATTTGCATAAACATTTTTTTAAAGCATCATAATATGTCTGCAAAAAATTAGTAAAACAGTATTATATACACCGACATAATAACAGTATTCTAAGACTATGCATTATGCATATTATAAAAAAAATATACGAATTATATATATAAACATATACGGACAATGGAAGAAATCAAAAGAAAAAGACAAAAGGGTTAATAATTAAAGTATATAACAGCTGAATAAAAATATATTTTAAAGATGAACCAACATAGAAAGAAGGTATTAATCTGTTGACTGTGATGACGCCCGTGACCGTGAGAAAAATTACACGCCGAAAAATCATAGATATGAAGGTCTCCGTAGTCGAGGGGTAACTCAACTAGCAAGCGGGAGGTTTCGGGTTCGAAACCCAGCGTGCAAATAATTTTTTTATTTGATTAATTGGAGTTATTTCACTATTTACTAATTAAATATAATTTAAAGGATGTTTGCGGCACGTTCTAAAGTGGAAGATAATATATTCCAACGCTGTCAAAGAAGCTGCGTATATCAAATAAAAAATATTTTCTAAAGAAATATTTAGCGCAAGCGATTCTAGCCTTATTATTCATACAGTTCCTTTGTAAACACGGGTTAAAATTGCTTTAAAAAAATTCTTCGATTTTAGTTTGGAGGACTCCGGAGTCCCTCCCACACTTGATAGGTTAATAATTGAATATGATCGAAAACAACGTAATACGATAAACGATAATTAAAAAAGAACATACATTGTCTAGTGAGGCGGGTAACTTACTAACATTAACTTAAAAAAATATAATTCAATAAACGCCCGGGTTGCCGGCAATTAAATTAATTAATATATATTTTTTATATAGAATAGGTGCTGAAATTTCCAATTTTATGTCCGGGTTAAATCTTCCCCTTAGGAAAAACTAAACCCTTTCACACACTTTTCCACAAATTATCATCTAGTCAATCAACATTATGCAAGTGCATTATATAAGCAATATAAATCCAAAACAATACAAGAACAACACGTCAACTCACCAGAGATGACCAGCGATCAAATGGGAAAATAATTCACCGACTCCAGATATTTTCATATCAGAGGGTTCGGCTTGGTAGAACTCTATTATTTGTTATTATTTCTAATACACCTATGTGTAAATGGTAAATTAATCTTTTACACAGATGACATGATTATTAAAAAAAATGTTACCGGACAGCAAAGTGCCCATAACATTTTTTACTTCAAATGTGCTAAGGAATAGCTGGTTAAAGTTTGTCGGGTACGTGCCGATACACCCTGTATATATTTATATATATATCTATTATACTATTATATATTTTATATTATTTAAAAAATATAGTTAGCAACTTCTTGTATCAACCAAGAAAACTTTTCAAATTATTTATAAAGAGCAAAAATTAAGTAAAAGTCAATACACTAGACAAAACAAGAATCGCATTTAATAAATCTGCCTATTTCTGACTGTCCTAAAACAGGTTAATCTCCTAGTTGAACAGCCAAAGATCACTGTAATATGTAATGTTTTTTTTTTAAATTAATAAATAAAATATATTTTATCAAAGCGCAAAAGGCGAAGGCACATCCCTGATTCTTGTTCACACGGCTTTGTGTTTCGCGTCCATCGCGTAATAGTATTTTTTTTTTTATAGTGAATACCTCACAAGAGTCCCAACTGCTCCCGTCTGGAGCCAGTGAGACTATGGCATCCCCAATTGGGGGATGTTGTGAGGCTGAAGGTAAGTGGGGAAGGGAAAGAGGAAGGTGGGGAAGTACCTGGCTATTCAGATCTAGTCACTAAACACGGCTAAAGCCATTTGGAGCAACGTTTCAATTCTGAATGGTGGTCTTACACCAGGGCGATACTGGTAGTATCTTCCACTCTGGAACGTGCCGCAAATATACTATATATTGTTTTAATTAATTAATTGTGAAATAACACAAATTAATCAAATAAAATTATATATGTATATGTTTCTAAAACTGATCCATATTATACGATGTGAATCAGCTTACAACAAATTAAAATAATGCTTACCTATGGAATGTAATACGACAATTGGGTTTATTCTCTTTTTCACTTCTATTTTTACAAGTTTTCATAGCGCAGGCCACCATTTTGCCGTGTTATTTCGTAAAATGAACCGATGATGCCTCGACCATAGTTCGCACAAGAATGATGACGTCACGTTTTCTAAATTCATGGGAGGCCATACGCGAGCCCAGCCGGCTCCAATGGAACCGGTATGGGGAGTGGGGAATAATACGCTTTTAATCACTTAGGACAGGTCTACTAATATTCATATGTCTATGGAGTAAGGCCATTTCAAGCAACTTTCAATTCTGAATGGTGGTCCTAAAAGGGCGATACTGAGAGTATATTCCAATCTGGAACATGCCGCAAATAAAGATACCTAATGCAAATTATTTTTAATTAATAAATTATGAAAATAACACAAATGAAACAAATAAAATTCACTTGTACAAACTTGTCGTAGGTGGCTGAGTTGATATCGCGTTTGGGTCCCACCCAGGCGTAGTGTGTTAAATTCCTTCATGACAACAGAAGCAACATTTTCCGCTTACTGTGGTGGTAGTAATATTGTCAGGTTATTCGTCACCCCGGATTGTTAGTCTCTCCTTAAAAAATATATATTTATTTATGGTACTATTTAGAAACCCAATTTTGAAATAACACAAATTAACTAAACAGAATTTACTTGCGCAATTTTTGTAGGATTTGAACCCGTGACATCCGGATCGCTAGTCGAGAACCTAACCCCTCGACTACGGAGGCAGCAGTCAAATTAAATTTCTTGTTGTCATAAGTTTAACTTACATTTTTCACCACATGCGTACTTATTGTTTGTTTGTTTGTCGAATTAATTGCGAATTGATTTCCCTGGAGTCATGGAAACAAGTTCTCATGTGACAAATGTTAATAGAATTGTAATAGAATTAATAGTAATAGAAATGTTTATAGTAATAGAATTTCCTAGCATTCCCAATTGACGCCAGTGCTCCAAAGATTTCAAAAATGAATTGAGTGTTATTATTATTCATCATGTTGCATTTAAAATTATCTTACGATGTTAACCCCGAGTAAATACTCACTTAAAACTGGATCAAGATTTTTTTTTAGATATTTCTCTTTGTGAAAACACTCCTACATTTCAGATTCGAAAAAATGTGCGCATTTTGTCTCATTTAGATTTATTTATTAATTTAGAATTTACGGCACAAGTGATATTTACATACAAAGTTTTTATTTTATTTTTTTACATATACATAGTGCAGTATTAAATTTTGATGAGAAAAATTAAATAATTAAATTTAGTTAAAACATAACAAATAAAATAACAGTAAAGAAAGAAGCAATGACAATAGCCTGTTATGTGGTGGCCTCATTAAAATAAGTGGCGTTAAAATGTGTTATTAGTGCAGCTTTATACTTTACAAGGGGAATATTAAAAGTATCTGCGATTTTAGCATAAAAGTTCCCAGGCGTGTGCAATCTTTTTATAACTGAGTTATATCCCGAGACTGTGGAATAATTGTCACAATAATACATACTAGATGACCTTGATCTAATAAATTACCACTTTTACAAGTTTATTGATTAGTACATATTTTGTGGCAGACCTTATCGAACGCCTTGGAAAAATCGGTATATACGGAGTCTACCTGTTTCCTGTTAGTCAATGCTGTATTTATGTAGTTTACATATACTGTAAGGTTTGTGAGAGTAGATCTAGTTGAGACAAATCCAAGTTGGCAATTGGTAATAACGTGTTTAATATTAGAGGATATTTTGTTTAGAATGATTTTTTCAAAGAGCTTAGGTATACTAGATAGAATACAAATAGGTCTGTAATTTCATACATGATCTTTAGGAGTACGTAAATTTCGCAAATAAAAAATCGTGATTTCGCATTTAAAAAAACTCATAATAGAAAATTTCGCAATTGAAAATAAAAAATCATTTTTATTTTCAATTTTTTTGACTTGCGCGTACCAAAACACGAACCCGCAATAAACACAACTTCTAAGCAATGCAGCTGGTATGAACTCTAGTTTAAAGGCGCTAACGACTTGCGCCTACCAAAACACGACTCCGCAATAAACACTACTTCTAAGCAATGCAGCTGGTATGAACTCGAGTTTAAAGGTGCTAACGACTTGCGCCTACCAAAACACGACTCCGCAATACACAGTACTTCTAAGCAATGCAGCTGGTATGAACTCGAGTTTAAAGGTGCTAACGACTTGCGCCTACCAAAACACGACTCCGCAATACACAGTACTTCTAAGCAATGCAGCTGGTATGAACTCGAGTTTAAAGGTGCTAACGACTTGCGCCTACCAAAACACGACTCCGCAATACACAGTACTTCTAAGCAATGAGTTACAATAATAATACAACAGAGTGATATCGTGTTTTGCTCATCTCCCGACATAATTATAAAAAATATTTGTTAAAAAGTGTTCTGTGAACCCAGAACGGATTAAAGTGGCGACTGTGCTTTATCCTACGTATATTCATCCAGCCGTCCCTAATCAAAAATACACGAATCTGTTCTAAATGATCTATTTAAAAACATCATTCAAACTGTGACATTTGACATTTATTTTACAAAGTGTAACAAAATCAACCCACATAAAAATATTTCCCTATAGATATTTAAATCAAGACAGTGAAAATTAAAATATATAAATGAAATAAATTAAATTGTTATGTCCAGTGCATACCAGATCAGTTAAATAAGTTAAAAAAGCAAATTTCACTATAACCTTTATTTATTTATTTTCGTTTTTATTTAACGCCATCTGTGTCTGCGAGCAATAACAAGAACATTATTACAAACATTACAAATCTATTAGCTCGATCACCACACAGAGGCCGCACTAACCACCGAATCCTACTTATCACCAAAAATGACCATGCGCTCACGTGTGCCACTTGCAACATCGGTTTCCATAACAATTGCTTAAATATCACAGACATCAATTTCAAAAAAATGTCATTAAAAAATAAACAAATCTGGAAATGCCCAAAATGCAAAAGCAGACCGAACTCACCTGCTACATCGTCCGCTACATTCGGATCAGAAGCCGACTCCTTATATAATCGTCTCACTAAACATTTTGATGACAAAATTTTTGAAATAAAACAAATGTTTGAGGAGGAAATTAATGACCTCAAAAAAGCAGTGAATTCATCTGTAAACAATATGAAGACATGCTATTAAACCTCAAACAAGTACAGGACATTTATAAAGAAGCTAAATTCCTACGTGAAGAAAACGAAAAAAAAAACAACAGAATCTCTTCCCTGGAAAGTAGACTCGCGGATTTAGAACAAGTCAAACTCTCCGACAGCGTGGAAGTAGCGGGTGTGGACTTACGGACGGGAGAACAACCCGCGGAGGCCGTTCTTCGGGTAGCTGGCTCGCTAGGACTGCCCCTGCAACTACAAGACATCCGCATGGTGACCAGGACCCAAGATCGCAGGCGGAACACCCCGGTCAAACTACAAATTGCCTTGTACAGCCAAAAAACAAGGGAATCGTTACTCTCGCTAAAGAAAGAGGCCAAAACCTTAAACCCAACCTCTCCTATCTTCATCAATGAAGTACTCTCTCCTTACTTCAAGGAACTGATGTGGAAAACGAAGCAAAGGGCCAAAGAAACCCTTTATCAATTTGTATGGTTCAAGTCTAATAAATTGCTTGTCCGCAAAGCAACTGGGGAAAAAATAATAGAAATAAAACATGAAAATGATTTGAAAAAAATGGGGATTCAACTGTAGATAACTGAGCATTCTATTATAAACTTCCTGTATTGCAATAAATCATAATGGCAGAATTATTTAACACATTGCAATCATTGCAACTATATTATTCCCCTACAAGTCCCATTTCATTAATTATTTCTACCGATTTTGTTTACAAAAATCTTTCTAATTCTTTTTATTATCCAAATTATTTTAACACCAAATTTTACTGCTCTAAATGTATTTATAACCAAAACCATTTTAATTATTTTAACATCAAACCTTATCATTCTAAATGTTTTTTTTACCCAAATTATTTAAGTTATCTTATCATAAAATTTGTTTGTTTTAAATGTTTTTATTACCCAAATTATTTTAATTATTTTTCCATCATTTTCTATTATAACCCTAATTATTTTAATTATTTTTCCTTCATTTTCTATTATAACCCTAATTATTTTAATTATTTTTCCATCATTTTCTATTATAACCCAAATTATGTTAATTATTTTACCATCATTTTCAATTATAACCCAAATTATTTTAATTATTATTCCATCATTTTCTATTATAACCCTAATTATTTTAATTATGTTTCCATCATTTTCTATTATAACCCAAATTATTTTAATTATTTTACCATCATTTTCTATTATAACCCAAATTATAACCCAAATTATCTTTACATTTTTACCTTCAAATTTTATTGTTTTAAAGGTCTTTCAAAGTATTTTAATTATTTTTACTTCAATTTCTATTTTTCCAATGGTTTTTATTACCCAAAGTATTTTAACTATTTTACCATAAAATTTTATTATTTTAAATGTCTTTACTACCCAAACTATTCTGATTATTTTATCATCAAATTCTATTATTCTAAATGTTTTTATTACTCTAATTATGTTAATCACTTTACCATAAAATATTATTGCTCTAAAGGTTTTTATTATCTAAAGTTTTTTAAGTATTTTTCCATAAAATTTTATACCTTTAAAGCGTTTTATTATCCAAAGTATTTTAATTATTTTACCAACAAATTTATACCTTTAAAGGTTTTTATTATCCAAAGTATTTTAAATTATGTTACCATCAAATTTTATGGTTTAAAAGGATTTTATTATCCAAAGTACTCTAATTATTTTAGCATGAAATTTTATGTTTCTAAAGGTTCTTATTATCCAATGTATTTTTATTATTATTCCATCAAATGCTATTGTTTTAAATGTTCTAATTATCAAAAGTATTTGAATTATTTTAACATCAATTTTTATTGCTCTAAAAGTTTTTATTACCCAAATTATTCAACTTATTTTTCCATCAAATTAGATTGTACCAAAGGTTTTTATTATCCAAAGTATTTGAATAATTTTACTGTCAAACTTTATTGTTTTAAAGGTTTTTATTATTCAAAGTACTTAAATTATTTTCCTTTAAAATTTTATCCTTTTCAAGGTTTTTATTATCCAAAGTATTTTCATTATTTTACCATCAAATTTTATGTTTTTAAAGGTTTCTATTATCCAAAGTACTGTTATTATTTTACCATCAAATTTTACTGTTATAAATATTTTTTATTATCCATAGTTTTTGAATTATTCTACCATCAAACTTTAAGGTTTAAAGGGATTCTATTTTACTATCCACAGTATTCTAATTATTTTACCATGAAATTTTATGTTTTAAAAGGTTTTCACTATCCAATGTTTTTTTATTATTATACCATCAAATGCTATTGCTTAAAATGTTTTAATTATCCTAAGTATTTGAATTATTTTACCATCATTATTACCATATTACTTTATTGTTCTAAAAGTTTTTATTATCCAAATTATTCAACTTATTTTTCCATCAAATTATATTGTACCAAAGGTTTTTTTTATCCAAAGTATTTGAATAATATTACTGTCAAATTTCGTTGTTTTAAAGGTTTTTATTATTCAAAGTACTTAAATTATTTCCCTTTAAAATTTTATGCTTTTCAAGGTGTTTATTATCCAAAGTATTTTCATTATTTTACCATCCATTTTTATGTTTTTAAAGGTTTCTATTATCCAAAATACTGCTATTATTTTAACATCAAATGTAACTGTTTAAAATATTTTTTATTATCCAAAATCTTTGAATTATTTTACCATCGAATTTTATGGTTTAAAAGGATTTTATTTTATTATCCAAAGTATTCTAATTATTTTACCATGAAATTTTATGTTTTTAAAAGTTTATATTATCCAAAGTATTTGATTAATTTTACTCTCAATTTTTACTCCTATACTACTCATTATTTACCACCACTAGCAAAATGTGTGAACTTTGTATGGATCAACTTATGTAACTTCGCAACCGCAACATGATCACTCAACTTAATATTGATACAGAAACATTTAACAACTCAGAACACACTTTTGACAAAGCGACAGAATTTAATTCTCTGTTTACAGAAAAACACAACTTAAACATAATTTCCCAAAACATTAGAAGTATTCGAAAGAACTTCGATAATTTCTCGGTCCTCTTAAACGAAATAAACATAAGCTTCGACATTATTATCTTGACTGAATGCTGGTTAGATGATTCGTACACAAACCTAAACTTAAAAGACTATACAACTCTCCATTCCACTAAACATCTAAATCAAAACGACGGTATAGTAATCTTTGCCAAAGATTCACTAAACCCATCAATAACAGAAATCAACCTAACCGAAGCAAACTGTATCCAAATCTCCCTCGGAACAGACATCTCCATATTTGCCGTCTACAGACCCCCAAGCTATAACAATCTCTCACCTTTTCTCAACTCCTTAAATAAACTTCTCGATAAAAATAAAAAAAACACAACAATTAATTATTGCAGGGGATATGAATATTAACTTACTAAACGGGCAACCAATAACCACAGAATACTTAAGTCTACTTACTCACTATGGATTAAATTCGACAATCAACTCACCAACAAGAATTACGTCAAACTCTGAATCCTGTATTGACCATATATTTGTTAAAACTAGGAAAAAAACATCTTCATCCATTATTCGATCAACGGTCACAGATCATTTCACTACTACACTTAGCATACATCATAACGAGAAACAAAAAGATGAAAAAAACAACTCCGTACAAGACAAAATTAATTTTAAGTGCCTAATAGAGGACATACATAAGGAATCTTGGTCAAATGTAATAAATGAACCCGACCCAAACAACGCGCTGAACACATTTATGAACACAGTTGGAACCTACATTGCTAAACATACAACAAAAAATACCCCGAAAAACTACTCACATAAAGAAAAAAAAATAACACCCTGGATCACGAAAGGATTAGTAAACAGCATTCATAAAAGAGACACAATGCACATGCAAGTGCGCAAAAACCCATATGACGACAAACTAAAAAATAATTACCTGCTATATAGAAACCTTTGTAATAAATTAATCAAACAAGCCAAATACAAGTACTACAAAAAAGAAATAAAATCCGCCAAAAACGATCCCAAAAAAATCTGGAAAATCGTCAAAGATATTACTTTCTCCAATCCTAAAAAAGACTCGAAGATCAAAGTACTGTTAATAAATGGAAACAAAACCCTTACAAAAAATGAACCTGGTAAAATAGCTAATTTTATTAACTCCCAATTTGCAAAAGTCGGATCTAACTTAGCTGAAAAAATTCTTCTAAAAAACGGCACAACAGAAGACTCTTTAACCAAACTATCCTCTACCATACAACCAAATCATTCGTTTTATGCTCACAAAATAACTAAAAAGGAAATCTCAGATTTAATTATTTCTCTCAAACCAAATTGCGCTGTGGGCCCAGATAACCTCTCCAATCATATACTGATTAGTCTCCGAGAACATATACTTATACCACTTCAACATATTTTCAACCAAAGTTTCAGCCTCGGCATTGTCCCCGATCACCTAAAAATAGGTTGTATTACTCCAATACATAAATCGGGAGACAAAACGCTTATCTTAAATTACAGACCAATCACTCTGCTAAATTCGCTATCGAAACTACTAGAAAAAACTATGAAAAAAAGACTGCTCGCATACCTTGATAAACACAAACTGATCTCCACCCGTCAATTCGGGTTTAGAGCGAAAATGGGAACAGAAGACGCCTTATCGGAACTAACCACCTACATAGTGAAAAACCTAGATGGCGGTTCAAAGGTGTTAGGAGTGTTCTTAGACCTAGCAAAAGCTTTCGACACCATCTCACACAAATTACTCCAACAAAAACTCAAAAACATTGGCATAACAGGTCCACCACTAAAATGGTTCATTAGCTACATTGAAAATAGACAACAAATTGTAAAAATAAATAATCAAGAAAGTGACAAAGTAGGCAACAGGTATGGAGTACCCCAAGGCAGCGTCTTGGGTCCCATACTGTTTCTCATCTACATTAACAGTCTAACTGAGATAAGCCTAGGGAACATAGAGTACAAAGTAATCAGTTATGCAGATGACACTGTAATTTTATTCAAAGCCCAATCATGGGAAAACGTCTTCAAACACACGGAAACAGGGATGACTGAAGTAAATAGATGGCTAATAAATAATCTACTGACACTAAATATTTCTAAAACTAAATACTTAACTTTCAGTAAAACATTAGCTGGTCAGCCAGATAGTCACCCACAACTTCATCTTCACCCCTGCACAGTTACCTCATTAACTAACTCACGCTGTGTTTGTGACAAAATTGATTATGCGCAAAATATTAAATATCTCGGTTTAACTGTTGACAATAACTTAAAATGGGATCTCCAAATCAACCTAATTACAAAAAAAATACGGAAACTCTCTTACATCTTCAAAACAATTCGAAACATTATGTCACTACCTCAGCTAAAAAATATATATTTTGCACTCTGTCAAAGTATTCTTATGTATGGTATTTCAGTATGGGGAGCAGCAGCAGAGACTCATCTCAAATCACTTAAAATTAATCATAAAACAATAATCAGAATTATGTTCAGAAAGCCTTATCAACATCCGACAGAACAGCTAATGATCAACAATAACCTATTAGACATAAATAAACTATTCATAAAGAAGATCATCTACAAAAACTGCATAAAAATATCACCACACTTCATAACTCACTCGCAAAACACAAGAGCAAACACACACAATCAATTACAAGTACCATATATCAAATCAAATTTTGCCAAAAAACATGAATCTTACTTGGCACCACATATATTCAATAAGTTTGTAGCCCAAACAAAGACCTATGTCGCATCTAATAATTTGAATTGGGTATTCAAAAGATTTTTAAACTGGTTGAATGTCAAAGAAAGAAGAGAGATAAGTAATATTCTTAATATCTAAAATTATATATTTTCTTTTTTCTACTCTGTTTCTAATTTCTGATTTTCCTCTTATTTTATTATTATTATTTTTACTATAATATTTATATTTCTTTTTTTTTCTTTTTTAACCACTTATTTGTTTTTATGTAATTAGAAATTGTTAGTTACCAGCCTCAGAACAGACTTTGTCTAGTGAGGAGGGTAAGGAGAAAAATCATGTATGTACATAACTAATAATAAATAAACGCCCGGGTTGCCGGCACTGAAATTGAAATTGATTGAAATGCAGCTGGTATGAACTCGAGTTTAAAGGTGCTAACGACTTGCGCCTACCAAAACACGACTCCGCAATACACAGTACTTCTAAGCAATGCAGCTGGTATGAACTCGAGTTTAAAGGCGTTAACGTCTTGCGCCTACCAAACCACGAACCCGCAATAAACACTACTTCTAAGCAATGCAGCTGGTATGAACTCAAGTTTAAAGGCGCTAAGGACTTGCGCCTACCAAAACACGACTCCGCAATACACAGTACTTCTAAGCAATGCAGCTGGTATGAACTCGAGTTTAAAGGCGCTAACGACTTGCGCCTACCAAAACACGACTCCGCAATACACAGTACTTCTAAGCAATGCAGCTGGTATGAACTCGAGTTTAAAGGCGCTAACGACTTGCGCCTACCAAAACACGACTCCGCAATAAACACTACTTCTAAGCAATGCAGCTGGTATGAACTCAAGTTTAAAGGCGCTAAGGACTTGCGCCTACCAAAACACGACTCCGCAATACACAGTACTTCTAAGCAATGCAGCTGGTATGAACTCGAGTTTAAAGGCGCTAACGACTTGCGCCTACCAAAACACGACTCCGCAATACACAGTACTTCTAAGCAATGCAGCTGGTATGAACTCGAGTTTAAAGGCGCTAACGACTTGCGCCTACCAAAACACGACTCCGCAATACACAGTACTTCTAAGCAATGCAGCTGGTATGAACTCGAGTTTAAAGGCGTTAACGACTTGCGCCTACCAAACCACGAACCCGCAATAAACACTACTTCTAAGCAATGCAGCTGGTATGAACTCAAGTTTAAAGGCGCTAAGGACTTGCGCCTACCAAAACACGACTCCGCAATACACAGTACTTCTAAGCAATGCAGCTGGTATGAACTCGAGTTTAAAGGCGCTAACGACTTGCGCCTACCAAAACACGACTCCGCAATACACAGTACTTCTAAGCAATGCAGCTGGTATGAACTCGAGTTTAAAGGCGCTAACGACTTGCGCCTACCAAACCACGAACCCGCAATAAACACTACTTCTAAGCAATGCAGCTGGTATGAACTCGAGTTTAAAGGCGCTAACGACTTGCGCCTACCAAAACACGACTCCGCAATACACAGTACTTCTAAGCAATGCAGCTGGTATGAACTCGAGTTTAAAGGCGTTAACGACTTGCGCCTACCAAACCACGAACCCGCAATAAACACTACTTCTAAGCAATGCAGCTGGTATGAACTCGAGTTTAAAGGCGCTAACGACTTGCGCCTACCAAAACACGACTTCGCAATACACAGTACTTCTAAGCAATGCAGCTGGTATGAACTCGAGTTTAAAGGCGCTAACGACTTGCGCCTACCAAAACACGACTCCGCAATAAACACTACTTCTAAGCAATGCAGCTGGTATGAACTCGAGTTTAAAGGCGCTAACGACTTGCGCCTACCAAAACACGACTCCGCAATACACAGTACTTCTAAGCAATGCAGCTGGTATGAACTCGAGTTTAAAGGCGTTAACGACTTGCGCCTACCAAACCACGAACCCGCAATAAACACTACTTCTAAGCAATGCAGCTGGTATGAACTCGAGTTTAAAGGCGCTAACGACTTGCGCCTACCAAAACACGACTCCGCAATACACAGTACTTCTAAGCAATGCAGCTGGTATGAACTCGAGTTTAAAGGCGTTAACGACTTGCGCCTACCAAACCACGAACCCGCAATAAACACTACTTCTAAGCAATGCAGCTGGTATGAACTCAAGTTTAAAGGCGCTAAGGACTTGCGCCTACCAAAACACGACTCCGCAATACACAGTACTTCTAAGCAATGCAGCTGGTATGAACTCGAGTTTAAAGGCGCTAACGACTTGCGCCTACCAAAACACGACTCCGCAATACACAGTACTTCTAAGCAATGCAGCTGGTATGAACTCGAGTTTAAAGGCGCTAACGACTTGCGCCTACCAAAACACGACTCCGCAATACACAGTACTTCTAAGCAATGCAGCTGGTATGAACTCGAGTTTAAAGGCGTTAACGACTTGCGCCTACCAAACCACGAACCCGCAATAAACACTACTTCTAAGCAATGCAGCTGGTATGAACTCGAGTTTAAAGGCGCTAACGACTTGCGCCTACCAAAACACGACTCCGCAATACACAGTACTTCTAAGCAATGCAGCTGGTATGAACTCGAGTTTAAAGACGTTAACGACTTGCGCCTACCAAACCACGAACCCGCAATAAACACTACTTCTAAGCAATGCAGCTGGTATGAACTCGAGTTTAAAGGCGCTAACGACTTGCGCCTACCAAAACACGACTTCGCAATACACAGTACTTCTAAGCAATGCAGCTGGTATGAACTCGAGTTTAAAGGCGCTAACGACTTGCGCCTACCAAAACACGACTCCGCAATAAACACTACTTCTAAGCAATGCAGCTGGTATGAACTCGAGTTTAAAGGCGCTAACGACTTGCGCCTACCAAAACACGACTCCGCAATACACAGTACTTCTAAGCAATGCAGCTGGTATGAACTCGAGTTAAAAGGTGCTAACGACTTGCGCCTACCAAAACACGACTTCGCAATACACAGTACTTCTAAGCAATGCAGCTGGTATGAACTCGAGTTTAAAGGCGCTAACGTCTTGCGCCTACCAAACCACGAACCCGCAATAAACACTACTTCTAAGCAATGCAGCTGGTATGAACTCAAGTTTAAAGGCGCTAAGGACTTGCGCCTACCAAAACACGACTCCGCAATACACAGTACTTCTAAGCAATGCAGCTGGTATGAACTCGAGTTTAAAGGCGCTAACGACTTGCGCCTACCAAAACACGACTCCGCAATACACAGTACTTCTAAGCAATGCAGCTGGTATGAACTCGAGTTTAAAGGCGCTAACGACTTGCGCCTACCAAAACACGACTCCGCAATACACAGTACTTCTAAGCAATGCAGCTGGTATGAACTCGAGTTTAAAGGCGTTAACGACTTGCGCCTGACAAACCACGAACCCGCAATAAACACTACTTCTAAGCAATGCAGCTGGTATGAACTCGAGTTTAAAGGCGCTAAGGACTTGCGCCTACCAAAACACGACTCCGCAATACACAGTACTTCTAAGCAATGCAGCTGGTATGAACTCGAGTTTAAAGGCGCTAACGACTTGCGCCTACCAAAACACGACTCCGCAATACACAGTACTTCTAAGCAATGCAGCTGGTATGAACTCGAGTTTAAAGGCGCTAACGACTTGCGCCTACCAAAACACGACTCCGCAATACACAGTACTTCTAAGCAATGCAGCTGGTATGAACTCGAGTTTAAAGGCGCTAACGACTTGCGCCTACCAAAACACGACTTCGCAATACACAGTACTTCTAAGCAATGCAGCTGGTATGAACTCGAGTTTAAAGGCGCTAACGACTTGCGCCTACCAAAACACGACTCCGCAATAAACACTACTTCTAAGCAATGCAGCTGGTATGAACTCGAGTTTAAAGGCGCTAACGACTTGCGCCTACCAAAACACGACTCCGCAATACACAGTACTTCTAAGCAATGCAGCTGGTATGAACTCGAGTTAAAAGGTGCTAACGACTTGCGCCTACCAAAACACGACTTCGCAATACACAGTACTTCTAAGCAATGCAGCTGGTATGAACTCGAGTTTAAAGGCGCTAACGTCTTGCGCCTACCAAACCACGAACCCGCAATAAACACTACTTCTAAGCAATGCAGCTGGTATGAACTCAAGTTTAAAGGCGCTAAGGACTTGCGCCTACCAAAACACGACTCCGCAATACACAGTACTTCTAAGCAATGCAGCTGGTATGAACTCGAGTTTAAAGGCGCTAACGACTTGCGCCTACCAAAACACGACTCCGCAATACACAGTACTTCTAAGCAATGCAGCTGGTATGAACTCGAGTTTAAAGGCGCTAACGACTTGCGCCTACCAAAACACTACTCCGCAATACACAGTACTTCTAAGCAATGCAGCTGGTATGAACTCGAGTTTAAAGGCGTTAACGACTTGCGCCTACCAAAACACGACTCCGCAATAAACACTACTTCTAAGCAATGCAGCTGGTATGAACTCGAGTTTAAAGGCGCTAACGACTTGCGCCTACCAAAACACGACTCCGCAATACACAGTACTTCTAAGCAATGCAGCTGGTATGAACTCGAGTTAAAAGGTGCTAACGACTTGCGCCTACCAAAACACGACTTCGCAATAAACACTACTTCTAAGCAATGCAGCTGGTATGAACTCGAGTTTAAAGGCGCTAACGTCTTGCGCCTACCAAACCACGAACCCGCAATAAACACTACTTCTAAGTAATGCAGCTGGTATGAACTCAAGTTTAAAGGCGCTAAGGACTTGCGCCTACCAAAACACGACTCCGCAATACACAGTTCTTCTAAGCAATGCAGCTGGTATGAACTCGAGTTTAAAGGCGCTAACGACTTGCGCCTACCAAAACACGACTCCGCAATACACAGTACTTCTAAGCAATGCAGCTGGTATGAACTCGAGTTTAAAGGCGCTAACGACTTGCGCCTACCAAAACACGACTCCGCAATACACAGTACTTCTAAGCAATGCAGCTGGTACGAACTCGAGTTTAAAGGCGCTAACGACTTGCGCCTACCAAAACACGACTCCGCAATACACAGTTCTTCTAAGCAATGCAGCTGGTATGAACTCGAGTTTAAAGGCGCTAACGACTTGCGCCTACCAAAACACGACTCCGCAATAAACACTACTTCTAAGCAATGCAGCTGGTATGAACTCGAGTTTAAAGGCGCTAACGACTTGCGCCTACCAAAACACGACTCCGCAATAAACACTACTTCTAAGCAATGCAGCTGGTATGAACTCGAGTTTAAAGGCGCTAACGACTTGCGCCTACCAAAACACGACTCCGCAATAAACACTACTTCTAAGCAATGCAGCTGGTATGAACTCGAGTTTAAAGGCGCTAACGACTTGCGCCTACCAAAACACGACTCCGCAATACACAGTACTTCTAAGCAATGCAGCTGGTATGAACTCGAGTTTAAAGGCGTTAACGACTTGCGCCTACCAAACCACGAACCCGCAATAAACACTACTTCTAAGCAATGCAGCTGGTATGAACTCGAGTTTAAAGGCGCTAACGACTTGCGCCTACCAAAACACGACTCCGCAATAAACACTACTTCTAAGCAATGCAGCTGGTATGAACTCGAGTTTAAAGGCGCTAACGACTTGCGCCTACCAAAACACGACTCCGCAATAAACACTTCTTCTAAGCAATGCAGCTGGTATGAACTCGAGTTTAAAGGCGCTAACGACTTGCGCCTACCAAAACACGACTCCGCAATACACAGTACTTCTAAGCAATGCAGCTGGTATGAACTCGAGTTTAAAGGCGTTAACGACTTGCGCCTACCAAACCACGAACCCGCAATAAACACTACTTCTAAGCAATGCAGCTGGTATGAACTCGAGTTTAAAGGCGCTAACGACTTGCGCCTACCAAAACACGACTCCGCAATAAACACTACTTCTAAGCAATGCAGCTGGTATGAACTCGAGTTTAAAGGCGCTAACGACTTGCGCCTACCAAAACACGACTCCGCAATACACAGTACTTCTAAGCAATGCAGCTGGTATGAACTCGAGTTTAAAGGCGCTAACGACTTGCGCCTACCAAAACACGACTCCGCAATAAACACTACTTCTAAGCAATGCAGCTGGTATGAACTCGAGTTTAAAGGCGCTAACGACTTGCGCCTACCAAAACACGACTCCGCAATAAACACTACTTCTAAGCAATGCAGCTGGTATGAACTCAAGTTTAAAGGCGCTAACGACTTGCGCCTACCAAAACACGACTCCGCAATACACAGTACTTCTAAGCAATGCAGCTGGTATGAACTCGAGTTTAAAGGCGTTAACGACTTGCGCCTACCAAACCACGAACCCGCAATAAACACTACTTCTAAGCAATGCAGCTGGTATGAACTCGAGTTTAAAGGCGCTAACGACTTGCGCCTACCAAAACACGACTCCGCAATACACAGTACTTCTAAGCAATGCAGCTGGTATGAACTCGAGTTTAAAGGCGTTAACGACTTGCGCCTACCAAACCACGAACCCGCAATAAACACTACTTCTAAGCAATGCAGCTGGTATGAACTCAAGTTTAAAGGCGCTAAGGACTTGCGCCTACCAAAACACGACTCCGCAATAAACACTACTTCTAAGCAATGCAGCTGGTATGAACTCGAGTTTAAAGGCGCTAACGACTTGCGCCTACCAAAACACGACTCCGCAATACACAGTACTTCTAAGCAATGCAGCTGGTATGAACTCGAGTTTAAAGGCGTTAACGACTTGCGCCTACCAAACCACGAACCCGCAATAAACACTACTTCTAAGCAATGCAGCTGGTATGAACTCGAGTTTAAAGGCGCTAACGACTTGCGCCTACCAAAACACGACTCCGCAATAAACACTACTTCTAAGCAATGCAGCTGGTATGAACTCGAGTTTAAAGGCGCTGACGACTTGCGCCTACCAAAACACGACTCCGCAATAAACACTTCTTCTAAGCAATGCAGCTGGTATGAACTCGAGTTTAAAGGCGCTAACGACTTGCGCCTACCAAAACACGACTCCGCAATACACAGTACTTCTAAGCAATGCAGCTGGTATGAACTCGAGTTTAAAGGCGTTAACGACTTGCGCCTACCAAACCACGAACCCGCAATAAACACTACTTCTAAGCAATGCAGCTGGTATGAACTCGAGTTTAAAGGCGCTAACGACTTGCGCCTACCAAAACACGACTCCGCAATAAACACTACTTCTAAGCAATGCAGCTGGTATGAACTCGAGTTTAAAGGCGCTAACGACTTGCGCCTACCAAAACACGACTCCGCAATACACAGTACTTCTAAGCAATGCAGCTGGTATGAACTCGAGTTTAAAGGCGCTAACGACTTGCGCCTACCAAAACACGACTCCGCAATAAACACTACTTCTAAGCAATGCAGCTGGTATGAACTCGAGTTTAAAGGCGCTAACGACTTGCGCCTACCAAAACACGACTCCGCAATAAACACTACTTCTAAGCAATGCAGCTGGTATGAACTCAAGTTTAAAGGCGCTAACGACTTGCGCCTACCAAAACACGACTCCGCAATACACAGTACTTCTAAGCAATGCAGCTGGTATGAACTCGAGTTTAAAGGCGTTAACGACTTGCGCCTACCAAACCACGAACCCGCAATAAACACTACTTCTAAGCAATGCAGCTGGTATGAACTCGAGTTTAAAGGCGCTAACGACTTGCGCCTACCAAAACACGACTCCGCAATACACAGTACTTCTAAGCAATGCAGCTGGTATGAACTCGAGTTTAAAGGCGTTAACGACTTGCGCCTACCAAACCACGAACCCGCAATAAACACTACTTCTAAGCAATGCAGCTGGTATGAACTCAAGTTTAAAGGCGCTAAGGACTTGCGCCTACCAAAACACGACTCCGCAATACACAGTACTTCTAAGCAATGCAGCTGGTATGAACTCGAGTTTAAAGGCGCTAACGACTTGCGCCTACCAAAACACGACTCCGCAATACACAGTACTTCTAAGCAATGCAGCTGGTATGAACTCGAGTTTAAAGGCGCTAACGACTTGCGCCTACCAAAACACGACTCCGCAATACACAGTACTTCTTAGCAATGCAGCTGGTATGAACTCGAGTTTAAAGGCGTTAACGACTTGCGCCTACCAAACCACGAACCCGCAATAAACACTACTTCTAAGCAATGCAGCTTGTATGAACTCGAGTTTAAAGGCGCTAACGACTTGCGCCTACCAAAACACGACTCCGCAATACACAGTACTTCTAAGCAATGCAGCTGGTATGAACTCGAGTTTAAAGACGTTAACGACTTGCGCCTACCAAACCACGAACCCGCAATAAACACTACTTCTAAGCAATGCAGCTGGTATGAACTCGAGTTTAAAGGCGCTAACGACTTGCGCCTACCAAAACACGACTTCGCAATACACAGTACTTCTAAGCAATGCAGCTGGTATGAACTCGAGTTTAAAGGCGCTAACGACTTGCGCCTACCAAAACACGACTCCGCAATAAACACTACTTCTAAGCAATGCAGCTGGTATGAACTCGAGTTTAAAGGCGCTAACGACTTGCGCCTACCAAAACACGACTCCGCAATACACAGTACTTCTAAGCAATGCAGCTGGTATGAACTCGAGTTAAAAGGTGCTAACGACTTGCGCCTACCAAAACACGACTTCGCAATACACAGTACTTCTAAGCAATGCAGCTGGTATGAACTCGAGTTTAAAGGCGCTAACGTCTTGCGCCTACCAAACCACGAACCCGCAATAAACACTACTTCTAAGCAATGCAGCTGGTATGAACTCAAGTTTAAAGGCGCTAAGGACTTGCGCCTACCAAAACACGACTCCGCAATACACAGTACTTCTAAGCAATGCAGCTGGTATGAACTCGAGTTAAAAGGCGCTAACGACTTGCGCCTACCAAAACACGACTCCGCAATACACAGTACTTCTAAGCAATGCAGCTGGTATGAACTCGAGTTTAAAGGCGCTAACGACTTGCGCCTACCAAAACACGACTCCGCAATACACAGTACTTCTAAGCAATGCAGCTGGTATGAACTCGAGTTTAAAGGCGTTAACGACTTGCGCCTACCAAACCACGAACCCGCAATAAACACTACTTCTAAGCAATGCAGCTGGTATGAACTCGAGTTTAAAGGCGCTAACGACTTGCGCCTACCAAAACACGACTCCGCAATACACAGTACTTCTAAGCAATGCAGCTGGTATGAACTCGAGTTTAAAGACGTTAACGACTTGCGCCTACCAAACCACGAACCCGCAATAAACACTACTTCTAAGCAATGCAGCTGGTATGAACTCGAGTTTAAAGGCGCTAACGACTTGCGCCTACCAAAACACGACTTCGCAACACACAGTACTTCTAAGCAATGCAGCTGGTATGAACTCGAGTTTAAAGGCGCTAACGACTTGCGCCTACCAAAACACGACTCCGCAATAAACACTACTTCTAAGCAATGCAGCTTTAAAGGCACCCACCACTGTCCCATCCCGGTATAGGTGACTTATTGTCACCCCTTCGGGACTCTCGCAAGAAGCTAATTTTTTATATTAAAGGATTCGAATTATCAATAAAAGACTCTAGACCTTTAAATGTCCCTGCATGTTGTGTTAGCGAGCACTATGCAGAGGATGCTCGAGTTAGTTGTGTTAGACATGCACATGCGTGTTAGTAGCACAAGACAAATATATATAGACGAAGATATATTAGGAGTGATCAGGTCCTCAGCAGTCCCAAAGGCGTGCGACCGGTCGCCGATCAGCCCACAGATGAGTTTCCATCACCGCCCACCCCACGCCGAGGCGTGATTATGCTCGAAGACCCTAGGAGAACAGATGGGTTGTGAGCTAACCGAAGAGAAATAAACTAAAAGAAGAGCGTCACACGTCAACGGGGGGTGGGGAAGGTGATGTAGTTCACTGCGGACGTCACGACGAGCCAGAGCATCGCAATTGGGGGAAAGCCGATTATCTAACACAATGTCTTATCCGGGGGTCTGTAAAATTCGGGCTTTATGCAGGGACTGGGGTCTTTATGCCTCGCCCAAGAAGAGGGCTAGGACAAGACAAAACACAAGGGGAGTTCAGTTCCCACCTGAAAAGGAGACAATGTAACATAGAAGAATGAGCAACAAAATACAAAATAATAAAAGGATTACGAGTAATAGAATAATATAGCGATACATAAATAAGATAGAGTAAGATATAACAGTGAAACATAAATATTTGATCAGAAAAAAAAAAAAAAAAAAAAAAAGAAAGATAAACATGATATATAAATTGGCGATAGTATGAGTGAGAGAAGAGTATAAAGATCAGAAACCAGGGGAGTCAGGAGCAGTACACTCGGCTGAGCTAAATTATTTGAATTTACTCTAAATAACATCGACTCTCAACACAGGCCACCTTTCAACCCAAACCTTAACGAACTTCTTCAGACATCCAAAATTCCTCTGATCCGATACGAGATCTACGTTCAAGATCGGTCTCGTTGAAACATTCAAACCATTAAGCATTTCCTCTCTAGCGTCCTTCAGTATCTCGCAATGCCACAGAATGTGCTCGGCGGTTTGGTTGGAGTCACCACACGCACAGGTGGGGTGTGGGGACAAGGTAAGACTATGTAGCCTCCCTCTAAATTCACCATGTCCGGTTAGAATCTGGGTTGTGTGGTGATCCAACCTAATGTGTGCCCCTTCCATTCTGACTTTAACTGATGGGAAGAAGGAGTGAGTCCATCTTCCCTTTCTCGAACTATCCCAACGCATTTGCCATTCGCTCAGTGTCCTTTCTCGCATCGCTCGAAGAAGGCTTTGGAGAGACACAGCATCACCGGGGGTTAGTTCAACCCCTAGGTGGTTGGCTGGTCTTCCTCTGGTCAGCTTCTATTTAGTTTGTATTTCTCTTATCTCTAAATCAATGGGCAAAATGCCCGCCAGAACAGGCAAAGCGTCCGAGGCCACTGTACGGTATGCACCCGAAAGTGCCAGCAAGGGAACTCGCTGACCCCTCTTAAGTGCAGAGTGGATCAGGACGTTATCCAGACGGTGCTCCCAAACAGATGCGGCATAAGCCACCTGTGATATGTATACACCTCTGTACAGAACACGCAGAGCCGGAGAACGTAATCCCCACTCCGCAGTTGAGATTCGCCTCAATTTCATAAAAAGAGTCTGGGCCTTGCTGGACACATTTTTCACGTGTGCCAGGAAAGATGATGAGCGGTCCAAAGTAACGCCTAGGTACTTGGTGTCTTCCGCAAACTTGATGCTAGAGTTGCCCATTTTGATCGAGGGGTTTCTTCTTCTACTGAGGAAACCCTTCATGAGCAAGCCTACGGTCTTATGGGGAGCGAAGTTTAACCTATTTAACCTTCCCCATTCTAAAATTTGTTTCAAACCTTCAGCAGCCTTACGCTCAATTTCATACCTACTGTCCCCAGAGACCAAAAACAACTTATCATCAGCGTAGTCTACCGAGATACATCCCTCAGGCAAGGGCAACCTAGAGGAATCATCGAACAGGATGTTCCAGAGTTCAGGTCCAAGGACCGACCCCTGAGGACATCCCATGTCGACATGCCTAGAGATGGTTACGTCACCATACGATATTTCGATTGTTCTATTGGATAGGTAGTCGGATAGAATTTTAAAAAGAGGTTTAGGACAATTACGCGCTTTTAATTTAGACAGTATCATCGGCCACCACGCATGATCGAAGGCACCAGTGATATCTAAAAAGATCCCTATAACATACCTCTTATTACAAACCTTCACCCAATCAAGCGCATTCTGAATGGCGTGCTCGGTGGACATCCCAGGGACAAAACCAAATTGCCTCTCATATGCAGGTGACAGGGTAGTTTGCAGGCGCTTTCTGATAAGTTTCTCCAGGATCTTGCTGAAAGCTGGAAGAAGAGTGATAGGCCGGTAGGCTTTGATGTCTGTTTTTGGCTTATCTCCTCCCTTGGGAATGACCCGAAGCACGCCCTTCTTCCATTCCGAGGGGAAAACTCCCCTCCTCATACACGTTTGAAATACCTGAAACATCTCATCCTTTGCGTAGTGCCACACTTTCTTCACAATTATTCCATTCAGTCTGTCAAAGCCTGGTGCCTTCTTTTCACCAAAGCCCTTAATTATCTCGTCCACTTCCGCTATAGTTATTACCATTACGTCCTCCTGAGCGAGGCTAGGTGGAAGCCGTGAAAGATCTCTGATCATTTTGTGGTGGTCGTTTTCCCCAACTACTGAATCTACTGGGACTAGCTCGCTCAGAAGCGTTCGGAGGGTGGAAGCAACATCAACACTCTCGGCGTCCCCTCCATCATTGTTGGAGATAATGCTTGTTAAATGCCGTTCAGACCCTTTACCGGTTTTATCAATGGCGCTGTGGAGAGTCCACGGGTCGGCGTTACCCACTTCTTGTACCCAATTATGCCAGGTAGCTCGTTTCGCTGTGATGACAGCTGTTTTGAAGGCGCTGCGCGTGCGTCTAAGGTTTAACTCAGCCGCATTCAACTGGTCGGGCATCCAGCCGTCCTTTCTTGCACGGCCAAGAGTTCTGGCTGCCTTCTTAAAAGCACTCTTCAGCGAAGTCAGCTCATTCGACCACCACGGCGTCCTTATAATCCTCTTTGGGTTTGTTCTTCCCAGAGATGACTCTGCAGCCGATACCACTGCTGCGTTAAAGAAATTCCCCAAATTATCCGGATCACAACACGCTACGTCATGGAATCCCCTTAAGGTATCGCGTAACGTTTCCCCGAAGTTATCCCAATTCGCCTTACAGGTTCTAAAGTTCCAGGAGGATCTAGGAGCTTCATTCTTAATAACACCCACCTCGAATGTAATTAGCCTGTGATCAGAGTTAATCGCGGATTCATGTACATGCCACTTAGATATTAAGCCAGTAACGGATCCAGAGTAGAGAGTTAGATCGATGTTACTCTCGCCTGAGAAGTTTGAGAAAGTGTAGCAATTGTTGGGTTCATTAAGTAAACTAAGACCTTGCGCCGCAATGAGGTCAATGACGGCGTCTGTGCGTTCCGTCCTATCTTCAATATGATCAAACCACACAGACGAGCGAGCGTTAAAGTCTCCTCCAATAACTATGTTACGTCCTTTAAGTGCGTTTAGAGCGCGTGTCAAACTTAATATGTGTGGTCCAACGTGATTACCATATTTAAAATAGACTGAGATGAGGACGATCTCATGCCTACCAGAATTAACCACAACACAGGTTTGATACTCGTTGGATAGACCCACCAAAAGGAGGGGGCTGATGGACGAAACGTTCACCAGAACACCCGCCATTGGATTACTACCCACTGCAAGCATCTCACCTGGATAACTTATAGGCGTCCTACCTTGCCAAGTGTACTGCTCCTGAACAAGCATAATGTCAATGTTGCGGTCAGACATGACCCGCAGGATTTCGGTTGTGGCAGCCCTGGATCTCTGCAGGTTGATCTGACCTATGGTGAGGGGCGGATTACGATCCATAATCCGTCATTTTCACCTGAGCTTCAATGGCTGCTCTGTAAGCTGGGCATATCCTATCACCAGTAGAGTGGTCCGATGGCTTGTTAAATCTTTTGCAAGTAGCACAAATAGGGGTGTTGGACTTGTTTGGACAGGTGTCCATGTTGTGTCCACTGATTGAACAGTGACGGCATACCTGAGCTGGTTGTGTGCAGGCTTTGCTTATGTGCCCATACTGGTGGCACTTAAAACACCTCGTCGCTCCAAGGTAGTCGCGTACACGGCAGGCATTCCACCCTAAAAAGCAGAGGCCACTGTCAATTAGGACCTTCCTCGCTTCAGGATGACAGGTGACGATCATATTCATTCCAGGTCCATCACGTTTGCCAAACAGGGCGACGCGTCGCATAGTCCTTGTGAAGTCATCCTTGGAAAGAATACACTTACCCTCAATGTTGTTTGCGTAAATCTCCTCAAAGACGGCTGCATCTGCAGAGGCTTCACCTTTGGGCACATCGTATAACACGATCTTCGGGAGACGACCCTGTGGGCTGATGATTTTCAGTCCCTGCTCCATCAATTTGGCCTCGACCTTTTTGATGTTCGAGATGCCATCAGGAGTGCTGGTCTCCAATGCTACTCCTCCACCCTTGATCTTTTTAGTTCTAACAACCCTAAAGCCATCCTTATTAGGATTGAGGAGCTCGGTTAGTTTTTTCTGAGTTTCCTCAGATGTCTTCCCCTCAGGAACAGTGGGGTAGAAAAGGATAGTGGGTTGTGGGGTAGGGATCGGCCTCGGGACACCGTCGACAAAAATTTTCTTCGACTGGGGGCCTGTGATGTTGGCGGCTGCAGACGCGTAAGATTTACTTACCTGTGTGGGGAAGTTCGATTTTTTGATAAGCTGGTCCACCTTGGAGGATAATTCTTTTTGCGGCTCCAAAATGTCAGCTAGGGTGGTTGCTCTAGCCACCGCACTTGCGTGTGTCACCGCTAGGTTTGAGACCAGTTTTTTGATTTCGTCCATGGCATGGCTGATAACCGTTCTGTCGTCCTTGTTCATTTTATTTTTACCACTATTCATGGTGACGGTAACAGAGTCCATGTGCGACCAGATAAGGGTAAGGATATCGTGGGTAGACGAACCTGTTGGGTCAAAAATCAATGAGTCATTTTCTCTTTGCCTCTTCCTGTTCTCCTGGTTGGGGGAGCGTGTGGCATTAGATGTGGACGCAACAGGGTTGTTGGCCGCAGCGGCAATTTCAGGTGCAGCAGAGGAGTGTTCCATGGCGCTGACTGGTGGTTGAACGGAAACTGTACTAACCTCTACTGGGCCTTTGTTGGAGGTCTCACTTTGTCGCGTGCTGTGGATGCTCGTGAATGGCGAGGCGCTTTTGCGAGGTGGCTCAGGTTTTCTCACAGACAAAGACTTAAGAAGAGCCGCTGACCTGGGTGAGAGCTCCTCATGCTCGCTTAAAGCTTGTCGAAGCAGCTCATTTTCGCTTTGTAAAATGGCGAATTCTACCGAGGGACCCCTTCTGCGGATGCCCCCATCAGAGTCCTCTGTTTCTGACATGGCAGAAACCTCCAGACAAGAATGTGATCAAATATGTGTTGTTTAAAAATAAAATTAGAGAAAAAATACGCCTTACTCGGTCTCGCGGAGGCCCTACAAATTTTTAGATGGCACCATGCGAATCCCCTGACGAAACTGAGCCAGAAAACAGCTCAAACCAAAAAGTGGGGTAAATGAAAATTTACCCCAAATTTCAAAAAAAAATCCCAAAAAATGGGGAAAAAAATGGGGAATTTTTTTTGTCAAAGTGCCCTCAGATGGTCCAAAAAGTTAATTTTAGGGGTCGAAAATATTTCACTAACACATTTTGTCTAAAAATTTTAAAATTTAGTAGTCCTCCCCTTAGTATCAAAATAAAAATAAAGAAATACGGCTAATGCCGACTCTTTATTAGTCCTCCTCTGATTGGGGATTAAATATTTAAATTTATGAAAAAAATGGATATGTTACTAAAGTTTGAAAAACCTTACACGTACAAAATTTCAAAAATAAATTATGAAAGTCAGAAAATCTCAAAGTTTTAGGTCGGTCCTCTAGACCGCTTTATAATCTTATTCAAAAATGTTGTGTGGATTGTTCTAGAATAAATTAACACGTGGCCGAACTTTAAACACTTATAACTTTGAAAGTATAAAACGTGCACAAAAAGACCACTCGACGTAGAAAAAAATTCTGCGTCGAGCACAGTATGTGGCTTTATAGTTCACTGAAGTAATCACTAGTAAAAAGTATATCGATGAGGAACACCGCAGGCTGATTTTTTAAAATAGCTATAAATTGCAGAAATTAGTGTCAAATTCACAGATTTTTTACAACACGATGCGTAAGCAACCTTTACACCCTGTACCGACTGTGGGTACAGGGGATGTGGTAAGAAAACCACCACTTTGGGTGATTGTAAAAATCAACAATAACAAAACACAAAAAAAACACTGAAAAACACTGAAAAGAACACTGTGACAGGAAAGATGAAAACACAGGCGGATAGCCCGTGAAAAAATACACCTGGTGGTGCTTAGAGAACTTTAAAATCTTGTACCGAAACCGAAATATGGATTTTTGATTGCGGAGCAAAATTTGTGTGAGTTGTTACCTTGGCGGCAAGAACTGAACTGAAGCAGCTGAAGCAATGCAGCTGGTATGAACTCGAGTTTAAAGGCGCTAACGACTTGCGCCTACCAAAACACGACTCCGCAATACACAGTACTTCTAAGCAATGCAGCTGGTATGAACTCGAGTTAAAAGGTGCTAACGACTTGCGCCTACCAAAACACGACTTCGCAATACACAGTACTTCTAAGCAATGCAGCTGGTATGAACTCGAGTTTAAAGGCGCTAACGTCTTGCGCCTACCAAACCACGAACCCGCAATAAACACTACTTCTAAGCAATGCAGCTGGTATGAACTCAAGTTTAAAGGCGCTAAGGACTTGCGCCTACCAAAACACGACTCCGCAATACACAGTACTTCTAAGCAATGCAGCTGGTATGAACTCGAGTTTAAAGGCGCTAACGACTTGCGCCTACCAAAACACGACTCCGCAATACACAGTACTTCTAAGCAATGCAGCTGGTATGAACTCGAGTTTAAAGGCGTTAACGACTTGCGCCTGACAAACCACGAACCCGCAATAAACACTACTTCTAAGCAATGCAGCTGGTATGAACTCGAGTTTAAAGGCGCTAACGACTTGCGCCTACCAAAACACGACTCCGCAATACACAGTACTTCTAAGCAATGCAGCTGGTATGAACTCGAGTTTAAAGGCGCTAACGACTTGCGCCTACCAAAACACGACTCCGCAATACACAGTACTTCTAAGCAATGCAGCTGGTATGAACTCGAGTTTAAAGGCGCTAACGACTTGCGCCTACCAAAACACGACTCCGCAATACACAGTACTTCTAAGCAATGCAGCTGGTATGAACTCGAGTTTAAAGGCGCTAACGAATTGCGCCTACCAAAACACGACTCCGCAATACACAGTACTTCTAAGCAATGCAGCTGGTATGAACTCGAGTTTAAAGGCGTTAACGACTTGCGCCTACCAAACCACGAACCCGCAATAAACACTACTTCTAAGCAATGCAGCTGGTATGAACTCGAGTTTAAAGGCGCTAAGGACTTGCGCCTACCAAAACACGACTCCGCAATACACAGTACTTCTAAGCAATGCAGCTGGTATGAACTCGAGTTTAAAGGCGCTAACGACTTGCGCCTACCAAAACACGACTCCGCAATACACAGTACTTCTAAGCAATGCAGCTGGTATGAACTCGAGTTTAAAGGCGCTAACGACTTGCGCCTACCAAAACACGACTCCGCAATAAACACTACTTCTAAGCAATGCAGCTGGTATGAACTCGAGTTTAAAGGCGCTAACGACTTGCGCCTACCAAAACACGACTCCGCAATACACAGTACTTCTAAGCAATGCAGCTGGTATGAACTCGAGTTTAAAGGCGTTAACGACTTGCGCCTACCAAAACACGACTCCGCAATAAACACTACTTCTAAGCAATGCAGCTGGTATGAACTCGAGTTTAAAGGCGCTAACGACTTGCGCCTACCAAAACACGACTCCGCAATAAACACTACTTCTAAGCAATGCAGCTGGTATGAACTCGAGTTTAAAGGCGCTAACGACTTGCGCCTACCAAAACACGACTCCGCAATACACAGTACTTCTAAGCAATGCAGCTGGTATGAACTCGAGTTTAAAGGCGTTAACGACTTGCGCCTACCAAACCACGAACCCGCAAAAAACACTACTTCTAAGCAATGCAGCTGTTATGAACTCGAGTTTAAAGGCGCTAACGACTTGCGCCTACCAATACACGACTTCGCAATACACAGTACTTCTAAGCAATGCAGCTGGTATGAACTCGAGTTTAAAGGCGCTGACGACTTGCGCCTACCAAAACACGACTCCGCAATAAACACTACTTCTAAGCAATGCAGCTGGTATGAACTCGAGTTTAAAGGCGCTAACGACTTGCGCCTACCAAAACACGACTCCGCAATACACAGTACTTCTAAGCAATGCAGCTGGTATGAACTCGAGTTAAAAGGTGCTAACGACTTGCGCCTACCAAAACACGACTTCGCAATACACAGTACTTCTAAGCAATGCAGCTGGTATGAACTCGAGTTTAAAGGCGCTAAGGACTTGCGCCTACCAAAACACGACTCCGCAATACACAGTACTTCTAAGCAATGCAGCTGGTATGAACTCGAGTTTAAAGGCGCTAACGACTTGCGCCTACCAAAACACGACTCCGCAATACACAGTACTTCTAAGCAATGCAGCTGGTATGAACTCGAGTTTAAAGGCGTTAACGACTTGCGCCTACCAAACCACGAACCCGCAATAAACACTACTTCTAAGCAATGCAGCTGGTATGAACTCAAGTTTAAAGGCGCTAACGACTTGCGCCTACCAAAACACGACTCCGCAATACACAGTACTTCTAAGCAATGCAGCTGGTATGAACTCGAGTTAAAAGGTGCTAACGACTTGCGCCTACCAAACCACGAACCCGCAATAAACACTACTTCTAAGCAATGCAGCTGGTATGAACTCGAGTTTAAAGGCGCTAACGACTTGCGCCTACCAAAACACGACTTCGCAATACACAGTACTTCTAAGCAATGCAGCTGGTATGAACTCGAGTTTAAAGGCGCTGACGACTTGCGCCTACCAAAACACGACTCCGCAATAAACACTACTTCTAAGCAATGCAGCTGGTATGAACTCGAGTTTAAAGGCGCTAACGACTTGCGCCTACCAAAACACGACTCCGCAATAAACACTACTTCTAAGCAATGCAGCTGGTATGAACTCGAGTTTAAAGGCGCTAACGACTTGCGCCTACCAAAACACGACTCCGCAATACACAGTACTTCTAAGCAATGCAGCTGGTATGAACTCGAGTTTAAAGGCGTTAACGACTTGCGCCTACCAAACCACAAACCCGCAATAAACACTACTTCTAAGCAATGCAGCTGGTATGAACTCGAGTTTAAAGGCGCTAACGACTTGCGCCTACCCAAACACGACTCCGCAATAAACACTACTTCTAAGCAATGCAGCTGGTATGAACTCGAGTTTAAAGGCGCTAACGACTTGCGCCTACCAAAACACGACTCCGCAATACACAGTACTTCTAAGCAATGCAGCTGGTATGAACTCGAGTTTAAAGGCGCTAACGACTTGCGCCTACCAAAACACGACTCCGCAATAAACACTACTTCTAAGCAATGCAGCTGGTATGAACTCGAGTTTAAAGGCGCTAACGACTTGCGCCTACCAAAACACGACTTCGCAATACACAGTACTTCTAAGCAATGCAGCTGGTATGAACTCGAGTTAAAAGGTGCTAACGACTTGCGCCTACCAAAACACGACTTCGCAATACACAGTACTTCTAAGCAATGCAGCTGGTATGAACTCGAGTTAAAAGGCGCTAACGACTTGCGCCTACCAAAACACGACTTCGCAATACACAGTACTTCTAAGCAATGCAGCTGGTATGAACTCGAGTTAAAAGGTGCTAACGACTTGCGCCTACCAAAACACGACTTCGCAATACACAGTACTTCTAAGCAATGCAGCTGGTATGAACTCGAGTTAAAAGGCGCTAACGACTTGCGCCTACCAAAACACGACTTCGCAATACACAGTACTTCTAAGCAATGCAGCTGGTATGAACTCGAGTTTAAAGGTGCTAACGACTTGCGCCTACCAAAACACGACTTCGCAATACACAGTACTTCTAAGCAATGCAGCTGGTATGAACTCGAGTTAAAAGGCGCTAACGACTTGCGCCTACCAAAACACGACTTCGCAATACACAGTACTTCTAAGCAATGCAGCTGGTATGAACTCGAGTTAAAAGGTGCTAACGACTTGCGCCTACCAAAACACGACTTCGCAATACACAGTACTTCTAAGCAATGCAGCTGGTATGAACTCGAGTTAAAAGGCGCTAACGACTTGCGCCTACCAAAACACGACTTCGCAATACACAGTACTTCTAAGCAATGCAGCTGGTATGAACTCGAGTTTAAAGGTGCTAACGACTTGCGCCTACCAAAACACAATCCCGCAATACGCTCGCTCCTCATCTGCGCAACAACTCGTGTCGTCTCTGTCTGTTTTGAACAGAGTTGTAATAATTGTTAGCGCGTCTGATCAACATTTGAAAGCACGTAACGTAAAATGGTGCGAAAGTATTTCATTTTCAAATTTCGCTTTTATCGCAAATAAAATGCAGATTTCGCTTTTATCGCATCTATTTCGTAAAAACGAAATTTACGTACCCTTTTAGAACCCTTTTTGAACACTGGAGTGCTAGATTTCCAGCTATTGGGGAATTGACCTGTTTTAAGAGATTCGTTAAAGATTAAGTACAATGGAAAGGATAGACTTATTACACATTTTTTAGAAATATGGGTGGGATATTATCGAGACCAGAACTATACCAGAACTACAGATGCGCATTATTGAGTAGGTACATCAGAAATAATAACATTTCTAATGGTTTTAGTCATTAGCATTCACCAAATGATTCCAGTTCAGGTAGGCATAATACAATGGTATAATTTGTGCGTTGTTACAAATATTCAAAACCATTGTCAACAGTATGGGTCCGGAAAACAGAATATATATAAATAATAAAAATGTAAATGTCCGTTTGTTTAAAATCTTAAAAATCTTCGTAAGTTCTTTATTCACCGATTGCTTTCAATGTATTAATTGGTGCACTCTAAATAAACTATATCTCAATATAAATAAGTGCCATTGAATAAGATTTTACAAAACAAGTCAACCAATTATTTATTCATACGAATTTATTAACTCAACACTCACCATTGTTGAAGAAATTAATGATCTGGGCATCATTTTCGACTCTAAATTAAACTATATATCTCACATTAACTCAATTAACAATAAGGGAATGAAAATACTTTGATTCATTCTTCGAAACTCCAGAGGCTGCAGAAATATTTCAACCAAATTTTGTATACATCTTTAGTTCGAAGTCAAGTCGAATATAACTCCCAAATCTGGTCCCCACATTATAAAATACATTCAGATTCAATAGAAAAAATTCAACACAAATTCCTAAGACACATTAACTTTAAACTCGGTATTCCAATTGAAAGTATAAATTATTATTACTTAATGAAACAATTAAATTTATTAAAACTCTCAGATCGAAGAATTATATCCGACTTAATATTTATGTTCAAAATTGTAAATGGTAGTGTAGACAGCCTTGATTTAATTAACTATATTGAATTTCATGTAGTACCCATAAGAGCTACTCGCTCTAAAACCGTCTTTAATTGTAACAATTCTAAGACTGAACATTTCAAACACTCGCTTGTACCTAGACTACATGAAATTAGTAATAGTTACGCAGATGTAGCGGATCTGTTTAACTGCACAGAAGCTAGGTACAAAAAAGCCTTACTATCATATCTTTTAAATCATATTAAAATGTAAGTCTACTCATACTTACGTAAAAAGTCAAATAAATATGTATATAAATGAACTGCCTGGGCAACTGAGGAAACTTGGGTCAGTAAAAATAGTCAATAAGGTGAACCAACAGCCTACTTTCAACCAAAACCTGAATATAAATGCATACATTTTAGCTATTGTAATATATTATATCATGTATCTATACTATCATATATTTCAATCAATACTAATCTAACCTAGTCTACCTATAAGTTTTGCATGTACCTACTTGTATCTCTAACTTTTTATATCCATCTAGAGTTTCTGTTAATTGTATATTTTCTGATGTCACTGTTTATAATTTACTGTGTATGGTATATTTTATACCGTTGACATTAAAATAAATAAATTTTTGACAAAACGTTGTATTCGAATATGTTTTTATGTACCTATATTATATAGATGTTACCTGTGACAGGAATCTGTTAGACGTATGACGTTTGGACGTTTCTTTACCTGCACAGCTTGATTGAGCCACAGCTAATGAGATTGAGGGGTACAGTTGGTACTAAATAGATATGAAATTTTTATTAAATCAGATTTGTAATTTTTAAGGGTGACATATCTATTAGAATATTGACCACACCATCCTTTCAAATTTCTCCTAATTTATCTAACTGAAAAGGCTCCCTTACAAATCATCACCTCAATTCGATAAGGTTCTAACTGATATTTAAAAAATAAACCTACCTTTGATTGTAGATTGTAGACACAAAATAAAAAAATGGATTAAAGAACAAAAAAGACAATATTTCCAAAATTCTATAACATAAGAGAATAAAACATATACACGCAACACAAAAAATGTATAAGGCAAGCGGCACGCACAAGCACATAGATCATTGTAAATGCCGATTTCCATTCTCTTCTAATGTTTTTATTTTGGTGTGAGAATTGGATTTTGATTTCTAATCTTTATTTTTGATGTAAATTTATCTTTATTTTAATGTTGCTTTTTGTTTAAATGTATAAACTCGTATATTTTAAAATGGGGGCCTCAGCACGGGTGAACAACCCAGTGAGGCCAACGTTGCTGAATTGAAATGTAAAGTACTGTAGAGTAATGTATCAATAAATAAATAAATAAATAAATTGTAAAACCATTTCTCTTGCTCATTTCTATAACCATAACTTTTAGAACCATGTGTCTTGTATTTCCGTCGATACTCGTATAGCGAAGTTCTAACATCGAGTTTTTAACACATCCATTTTATTTATAAGGTTCTAACATCATTTTGAAGCTTTTGAAAGTGCCATTTTGTTTGTATCTGACAATTGATCGTTCTATCTTCGCTTTAGCATGTTATAATAATAATAATATTTTATTCCAGAATGTACGCTGGGGTAGTTCATTGCAATACATTCCATATTGAAAATAACACACAAATATTAAGAATACACAAATAGGCAATTCGGAATTTATCTGAAAAATGTATGCAAGCAGCCGTTCATGGAGGATATTTATTTTATTTTTATTTTTATTTATTTTTTATTTTTTTTATTTTTTATTTTTTTTATTATTTATTTATTGCACAACAGATAGATTATCCAATTACTGTACAATTCTCAATTTGACAATCTTAACACCTATGAAGATAATTATTATACAAAAAAAACTTTAGGCTATTTAAAGAAGAATTATATATATCTAGTGCTTCTGAGATTTCATTCAATAGCACCATTCCTCTTGTCATGCTATGTTGTGCTAGAATATCTGTTCTGCCGTATGGTATTTTGAATAAGTCGTGTCGACGACTACGGCTGAAGTTTTCGGGCACGTATAAACCATAGCATTCCAAGAGGAACGGGCTATCAATATAGTTATGGATTATGTTAAAACTAAGTATTGCAAGATTTGCATGACGTCTAGTTTCCAAGCTAAATCTATTTGTTGCCTCAAGTAAGTCTACATGGTGCATGAACCTTGGATAAGTTCCACGCATCCGCATATAGACATACCTGAGTAATTTTTTCTGGATTTGTTCCAGCATATTAATATACTTAGTTTGGTGCGGAGTCCACACACCACTAGCATACTCCAGCTTACTTCGTATGACGCCATAAAACATGGCTATCATTGCATCTGGGTCGTGAAATTGTTTACATGTACGTCTAGTTTCCAAGCTAAATCTATTTGAACATCTCCCGTCTCCTGTCAGGCCATCCGGGGGGATTCCATCCAGGCAACCATGGCAGTGATAATAGTATTATTTGATAGGCGTAGTTTGCACCATAAGCTTCCCGTGTAGTGGCGGAGAAGCGCTCTGAAAGAATGCACTTGACCCTTCAGGAACATTTCTTCATTCCTGCGCTGGAGTATCTCGGTAGGCGGAATAATTGGCGATGAGCATTATGGTAAGCGACTTTTAGCTTCAGGATGTACTGTAATCTACCCACAGTTCTGACGTGCACAGCGAAGTGCAGAATGCGTTGAATATATTTATGATTTGTCAAAGTGTACAAAGACGATTTCCCATAATATATTTAGCTTTTTATGATTTTGAGATTCAATATTGTGTAAAGTAGGTACTATAATTTAACATATTTTAAAGGAAAACATTTAATTAAAACGTTGGCCTATCTTGAAGTGGCGTAAAGAAAATGTAATGAAAATCTTGTGCAATGAATAATTGTGCCCAAGCTAGTTGCATGTGGTTCTATCTGCCCACGTTATGTTATAATATGGTAAATAAATGTCTTATTTAAGTATTTCCTTTAAAACATGTTAAACTAAAATACTTTATAGAAGATTCAAACCCAGATATCGGTAAATAGATCATGATTTGCAAAATTTTAAACCTCACACCTTAGAATAAGGTAAAGTGAAGTTAGAACCCTGTCCAATTGAGTTAACTCCTTTTTGTACCTTTCTTAAATGCCTGCTCAGAAAATTCTCATTACTGAGCACAGACTGCCTCCTGTTTTATATTATGTTTCAGTTTTAATATTCTTGTTTTGTCTTGTCCTGCTGTTTTGCTACTCTAAGTTTTGTCGTGATTTTATATAAACAGTACATTTAGTGTTATAATATTAGATCTGTATTGGGTAAGGCACACTGTAGGAATAACTTTAAGAACATGACTACTAATACTAAATTACCGTTTAAAGTTTGTTATAGTAAAGCATACTTGAAGTGAAATGACACTTAACTACGCTATATAAATTCTTTGTTATTGTATCGAACGTAAAAACAAGATTTACTGCATTTGACTCGATTGCGACTAAGGTTGAACACCTGGCAAGTTTGATGACCCCTTTTTCTAAGCCATAATGTTTACGAGTTGAAAAATGCACCACAATAATCGGTTACTAAGCGAATCGAGCCGGAGAAAAATCAAAATATTGACAAACCAGTCGCTGTGCGAAATTATTATTCTCACCTAAAAACACCTGCGTCTGAAACGAAAACAAGTTGTGGTAAAGATATTGACGTCACAAGAGGGCTTGCTAGAGAAATTATAAATAGCTAAAAACACTACAATATTCGGCAGTCAAAATTCAAAAATTAACACGAGTGGACGGAAAACCTCCAGTTAAATCGCGATCTGTTAATTATAATTAAAAATTATAAATTTCTGAGTGTCAACTGAATCCTCCATCACGGCACAATCATTTTAAAGATAACAACTATTTCTAACGAGCTGTTTACAGCCGGCACTCTATCAGCTGAATCAGACGCATCTGTAATCATTACAATAATGGGGCGTCTCCGTGTGCCGGCTCTTATAATCAAACGACTGAACTGCCCACTGCCGGTGATCACCTAGAGGCTGGCCAATCCCTACTGCATTGATGCTGACAACCTAGAGACTGATTAATTCCTCCTGGCTACCGACTGAACCAGCCACAGATGCTTACAACCTAAAGGCTGACGAATACCTGCTGGCTACCGACTGAACTGCCCACTGCCGGTGATCACTTTGAGGCTGGCCAATCCCTGCTGCATTGATGCTGACAACCTAGAGGCTGATGAATTCCTCCTGGCTTTTCGACTGAACCAGCCACAGATGCTCACAACCTAAAGGCTGACGAATACCTGCTGGCTACCGACTGAACTGCCCACTGCCGGTGATCACTTTGAGGCTGGCCAATCCCTGCTTCATTGATGCTGACAACCTAGAGGCTGATGAATTCCTCCTGGCTTTTCGACTGAACCAGTCACAGATGCTTACAACCTAAAGGCTGATGAATACCTGCTGGCTACCGACTGAACTGCCCACTGCCGGTGATCACTTAGAGGCTGGCCAATCCCTGCTGCATTGATGCCGACAACCTAGATTCTGATGAATTCCTCCTTGCTACCGACTGAACCAGCCACAGATGCTGACAACCTAAAGGCTGACGAATACCTGCTGGCTACCGACTGAACTGCCCACTGCCGGTGATCACCTAGAAGCTGGCCAATCCCTGCTGCATTGATGATGAAAACCTAGAAGCCGGCCAATTCTTCATGGCTATCAACTGAATTAGCCAATGATGCTGAAAACCTAGAAGCCGGCCAATTCTTCCTGGCTACCAACTGAATTAGCCATTGATGCTGAAAACCTAGAAGCCGGCCAATTCTTCCTGGCTACCAACTGAATTAGCCATTGATGCTGAAGGCTAGAGGCTGGCCGATTACTGCTGGCTACCAACTGAATTAGCCATTGATGCTGAAGGCTAGAGGCTGGCCGATTACTGCTGGCTACCAATTGAACTGGCCACTGCTCCAGCAGTCGCCTACCCCATTTGCTATATCGTAAGGCGCGATGATGCACAATGTGCTCCAATCTGAAATTATCGCTGAAAGAATTCCGGTTGTATTAGTTTTCTATCTGTGTTTTAAATCCCAGTTATATTGAAATACATATAACTATTTCTCGTGAATTGTTTTTTTTTTTTTTTTTTTTTTTTTTTTTTTTTTTTTTTTTTTTTTTTTTTTAATATTAACTCCACACAGGAGGCCCTCAAGAAAATAATTTCCCTCAGGGCCTATGTCATCTTTGGGGATGCTGTGTGAGGGTCTTTTTGTGGAGAGGAAGGAGTGAACATGGGTCTTGAAGAGTCCCATGTTGTAGGAGGGAGGAAACACAGAGGCCGGCAGTTCGTTCCACAGCCGAGCTGTTGAACTTAAGAACGAATCGTAGAAGCGACCCGTTCTCATGTGACAAATGTCAACCGTGTACAAATTTTGGGCGCGCGTCTGGCGTGTATCCCGACTACGCACCGGTGCCGAAGGGATCAATGACGCTAGTTCCTCAGAGCATCTTCCATTGTAATACCGATAGAACAAGGACAGCATACCTACCTGACGCCTGTGCTCTAAAGATTGCAGTCCGTTTGTTAAGATTGAGGAATCTATCAAACGGACCGCCCGTTTTTGCAGAGAGTCAAGGGTTTTTATCAGGTATTTAGGGGCTCCGGACCAGTGATGGCTGCCAAATTCGACAGTAGGGCGCACTTGCGATTTGTACAGGGTCAGCAGTTGTGTACTATTAAAGTATCTGCGGGCCCTGTACAGTACGCCCAGCTTTTGAGAGGCCAGCTTTACTCTGTCTTCGATGGAGCCCCCATACCTGAGCTGGTCACTTATAGTTACACCAAGCATATCAATGGAAGGCCTGTTCGGAAGATTGCTTCCGTTGAAGGAGACTAGGTTTTGTAATTAAAATGTGAATTTTGATTCGAATCGTCTTTCTTTTATGATGGTTTGGATGGAACACCTCACGGTGTTTTACTTAAATCATTACCCAGGTTGAGGACTGATGTGTGCCGGTGCTTATTATTTACAGTCTTTTCTTGTGCAGGCAAACATGTCCCGTACACGTGCATTGGTACAATCATTTGTATTTTATTGTTAAGAGAAGGGTCCGGGGGAGAGGGGTATTTATAATACTAAGTCACTAGAAACATCCAAAAAGTATGTACTAAAAATAATGTTGCATATTACCTCCATGCAATTATTCTAAGAAGCTGAAATCTTACACCATGTGAAAAATGTATTGCCAGTGCCTAATATACATATATTTCCAGAAATAAACTATTTTCAAAAATCGTTATCTCTTTATCGAGAGATGGAACAAAATATACTTGAAGTGCCTCTCAGTTTAACGAGGCTTGTACAGAGACATATTATTTTCATTTCCTCAAAAATGTATAATATATTGTACTGTCTATAGAATTAAAGCCTCAAAACATAATCCGTCTTACTCATAAAAGATAATACGGAGGAATAAGAACAGGTTAGTAGAAATTGCGAATACCGGCCGTTATAACGCAGTGGCTGACAGATTTTTAAACCGCCCGACCCCCAGGATTAGGGACGTATTACTATGGTATTAAGATCGCGGACTTTGTTAAAGACATGTTTAATTTGACAAATATCGATCGGTCAAGCAATGAAAATGTAAAAAAAGTAGTAATACCCATTGGCAGCACTATTAGAAAAATATTTTAAATCGAAATATCGATTTAACAAAGCAAACACGGAACGCGTAATCAAACTGGCCAAATTCATAGCAGATTGGGTGAATGACTTCGCAAACGTCATCTAAAGAAACGTGAAATTACCAACTAAACGCGAAATGCAAAAATGACGTGTTTTTGAGGATTGGAACAAAGTGGAGCCAGTATAAAGAAAACTTGCATGAATATTACTATGAGTTAATAATTTAAATAGAGCAGTATAATATGGTCCTCTTCACCGTACAGCTGTACCAGCGCTGCAGCAGCGTATTAGGGAATCTTTATACAGTCTACAAACACATAACAATGTAATGAAAACGTTGATGAAAACTTAAATCGAGTTTATTTTTCAATTCATCATAATAAAACTCTTTTATTATTGAGCAAAACAAAACTTTACCACCAAAATACCACCGTCTTGTGCAAAACAATGTAATTGCGAATAGCGCAGTGATAATTAGGGTTCGGATTTAAGGTTAGGTTAGATTTCATTAACATATCTTTTTTTGTATGTGTTTGTCTAATGCATTCAATATTTTGATTCCGTATATTGTTTTATGGCAATAGTTTGTTGTAACTAATGGGTGCTGTGCATATGCATGTTCTTCCTTCTGCCTGTTCTCGAGGTCAGATGTAAGAGGTTTAATATTATGACAAACTAATATTTACAATTAACATGAACATTACTTCTTAAGCGGGAAATGAACATGAAAGTCCAAATTAGGCTTTTTAATGAATTTTTGAAAGGCCCTTGTACTTTTTTCAAGTGCTGTTACGTATGTCGGACCTTATTCCGTTGAGGTACGGGCCGGCTAAAGTGCGTTTTATCAGACGTTTATCCTTTCTCCAGTCACTTCTTCTGTTTAACCGTTTAATTTGACATACGGCATCAAATTATTTCTCCTCACAGGTAGAAGGCGTTGGCGCTATAAAAGCGGTGGTGACTATTGCACCAATATCAGTCACTCCGGTTTCGCCAAATAAATTACTTCTCCATTGCTCTTAGTAACACACGCAGTCGGTAGCAGGCCACTGAAATACTACTTAAACGAACTCAAGTTTTGACAACATGAAACTCATCGTACGTCAAATTATTGAAAAATTTTAGTAAAATTTTAAATGTGCTAAATGCGCATAAGATGGGTTAAGCGATTATCTGAATTTTTGACTCATTGTGTTAATGTGAAAATTTCATTTGAAAAATTAATCAATAGTTTAATTGTAACGGTGCTAAAGTTCTAAGGCAGTTCTTTCATTTTTGTTACAGATATATAATTTATTTATTATTAACTAGTTTTTCTTGTCTTATGTGGGCAGTGTGCACCATGATTAAATCACGATTATTGTTTTTCTTTGTTTAATTTTGTTTGTCTTGTCTTTGTTGCAGACTTTTGGTGTTTTGGCCATCATGTTGGCGCTGTCCAAGGGAGAGACCCTAAAACAACAGGATTCTTACAACACTGCTTATCAGGCGTCCCATCAAGCATACTCCAAGGGAGATTATTCCAGCCATGGGTTCGGAGACGCTTCCGCATCTAGAGAAGGATATTCCGAAGGATACTTCAAACCATACTATTCCGCCGCAGCTCATCAAGACCAAGGCCAAAGATATGCAGGATAAATTCCGTGATCTGCAAGCCGAGCAATATGCTGTAATTTATATTTCACCCTCTACTCCACGTCGTGCCAGATACCTGTGGCACCATGCCCTCTCCCGACACCTGCAGCGTCGCACGTATTCAATCATCCATATGTCTTCTCTTTATCAAGGGTTCGCAATGAGTCGATCGCGGAGTACATTTCCTAATAATAATTACCGCTGTGAATTTTGTAAATAATTATTGTTTCCATGGTTTAAAACCACGCATGAAAGAAATAATATATCCTGGTGGTAGGACAAAGTGGTTTTGCTTAATTCGTGCTTTTCTATAAATGAAGTGGTTTAACGGTCAAAATTTTGAAGAAATAAAAAAAAACATTAGCTGAAATTCTTTTCAGAAGCCGGTCTCTATGAAAACTACGGTAAAAAGTATATAGTTGCCAAAATCAAAAGTTTTGGATTTAAATTTATTAAATTATTATCTTCAAATACATTGCTTCCGTTTGCAGTGCGAACAAATTATAATCTAAATTCTAAACGATTATTTTGCAATATGTAGTATCTTTGTATGAGTATATTTATTATCTACCTGTAAATTGTTTTGTCTTTTTGTTAATCCTAGAATACTAATCTCAGTGGTTTCCAAAAAAACTGTGTGCATTTTATTCTGTATCTCTATAACGAATGCGATGATACAATGTAATTTATTTATTAACGCCTTTTTCAGCGGATTTTAAATAGTAATAGTAAGAATTATCCTTTTTTTTCATTCTTGTAACACATTACTGAACTGTCCCAGTAACAATCTTTGTATTTATTTAGTGATAAATGGAAGATGTCCTTGACTCGGCATAATTATCTCCCTCCATTGATATTCTGGGCAATTTTGAGTTCATATTATGGTAGTTAGTCCCAGAGTGCACTGAGATGAATCCTGATTTTTAGTATTTCGTAGTAGAATCCTAAGCTTTATAAGCAAGTATTATAAGAAATATAAATAAATAACAAGTCCGTGACAATTCTCCTTTCCAACAACTTAAGCATATTCAAATTATTTAAAATAGTGTTGTAGGTTAATAGAATTCCGTAATCATGAAAAAATGTTTTGACATCCATGTAATTTGAGTGCATACTCATTCATTGGTCGACATCTTTTCTTTCTCTCTCATTTAATGTAGGAGAATTTGCTTTTAACCAGTTGTGAAGTATAACAAGGTTTTGCCTCTCTATTTGAGAAATATAATAACAGTGTCATCTGCAAAGCTCATTATGTCTCATTTAATGTGAAGATGAGAATTAAAAATAGTATTGGTCCTAATACGCTTCCTTGGGGGATACCATAGTTGATCATTTTTTTACCAGTTTTTACAAACTGTTTTTTTTCAGGTATGTTACTTCTAAGTAGGTTAAACGATGATTCGGTTATTCTATTTGTTTTTAGTTTTAATGTTAGTGTTTCACGGTCAACATCATTGAAAGCTTTTTGAAGATCAATGATTTTATAGCCTTTTATAATCTAGTTTTTTCTTCATAATTTGTATTTGTTGCCTTAGCTATAGCATCAAAAGTACCCCGGATTACCCTAAGACCACATTGTGTCAATGATAATTGTGTTTTTTTTTTAACACTTTTAATAATAATTTTGATAGCGCAGTTAAAAGACTAATCGGTCGTTCATGGATTCTTAAGTTATTACGTCGTTACAATGAATTTTGAATTGTAAAATTGGTTAACCTTCGTAGTGCTTCGCCTTCATCGAGAGGATGAAGTGCCTTACAACTTTATCTTAACACACTCCGTGCTTCATTCGCATTCATACATACTCTTCTGTTATTCCAACCCTTATTGAGATTTGATTCTAACATTAGATTCACTTGACCGTGCCATGTTTTCCTTGGGCGTTCTTGAATTCTAACATCTACTTTCACATTATATTATAATCAACAAAATATATAAAAAGCCAAAGAATAGAAAAAGAAAGATAAAAGAAAATAGCAGAAGAGAGAACTAGCAAAATATACTAATATACGTTTTTTTCACATAAAAATCAACCTCACTAGGACTAAGCCTGTATCGAGGTTAAGAATTTACATTGGAGTGAAGCAAACATAAGAGTAATCACAAACATAAAGTAAATCTAGATACAAACACAAAATGTTTCAAAATTAAAGAAAAATATGTATTAGATGTATTACCAGATGGATATTTTGACAGTATATTGTAACAATATTTGAACCATAACTAATCATTATTCAAAAGAAGAAACAGAGTAGATAATAAAGACAGATAGGGTGACATTCAGTTTTTAGCAAATGAGACGTATATAAAATCTTTTTATTTATGAAAGGACAAGGATGAAAAAATATAAAGACAATGGTCTGTGAATACAAAAATCTTAATTTACTTTTTAAATTTAACTAAGGAATTGGTAGACTTAATATGATTTGGAAGAATATTAAACATAAGTGGTGTCTGATATAAATAGTTTCTTTGACAAAAATAAGTTTTAGTATGTACCGCCACTAAGTTCAATGTAGAGCTAATTCTAGTTGTCCGCGTTTGATGTGTTCTTTCAGCAAATTTAATATTGATAAAAAATCGACAAAGTGTTTGAGTGATATAGATATAGCTGTTTTATACACAAAACATTACGTTAATTATAAAGTAGGTTGGATGGATAATGATAAGATGGATAAGGAATTTTTTTTACATCACCCTAAGGATCAATTTTTGAGTAATATTTAGTGGTTCAACATTGGACTTTAGACATGATCCCCAGCATACTATGTTATAAAAAAGTCGAGGTTGGACTAAGGCAAAATAGACAGTTTTTAATTTATCTTTGTCCAATATGTGTCAAAATTCGTTAAAAATAAATGTAAGTCTCCTGATATTCTTGGTTAACATATCGATATGGTTATTCCATCTTAAAAAAATATCAATCTTTCCACCTAGATACATGATACAATCTATACTTTCCAATGGGTGGCAATTACAATTCAGCAGTCAATACAATTCAACTGATATACCCGTCCTAAATCGACGTATAGGTCATTTTTTTAAACCATATCTTAGGCTTTTGATACAGATTGCAGGTTTAAATTCCAGCGTTTAGTACCTACTCTCAGTATCGCCCTGGCATAGCACCACCATTTATATTCGAAACGCTTTTCCGGCTTTTGCCTTTTAAGCCACCAGTTCTTAATAACCCGATACCTCCATCCTACCTCTTCCACAAATCTTTCCACGTTTCACTCCCTTCAGCTTGAAACAAACTTGAAAAAAGGTTCGGGCTTTAAACCATTTTTAGTTAGTTTTCTAATCATTTCCTATCATATATTTTTGAAGAAAAATATATCAATAATTTTTTTTCTTAAGACAGGCTGTTTCACAAAATTTGAACAATTCATCAAATTTTAAAGCTGATTTTCAAGTTCTGTGAAGGTTCTATTAAAGTTTTGTTATTATATCATTATTGAGCACTTGTTCCAAAATACTGAAGTAATAATAGAATTTGACGGGAACCTTCACAGAACTTGAGAATCAACTTTGAAATTTGATTAATTATTGTTCAAATTCTGTGAACAAATTATCCTTGGTATTTTCATTAAATTTTTAGTCCATATCTGATAATGGCAAGATTTCTAGGGCATGTTAAAAAATGAATACCTTCACTGAATCCACTTTTTCTTACTTCCTTAGAAAAGCACTTCCCCTAAAAGAAGCAATTAATTTCAACAACGTACATTAGATGCTAATCGTATAGGAAACGCTCCACAAATTGCGGAAGGTAAAGTCGAATTTTTAAAAGATAATAGAGATGTTACTAAAGCTAATGAAAACAAATCTGATTTTATTATTCTAGTTAAAAATCACGGGATGTTAAAATTGCACGATTTGTGAATATCTTCATAATATATAAAAATCATGTGTCACCGTGTTCGTACACGCTATTACAGAAGCCGCCAAACCGATATGAATTTATATGGTTGGTTTCAAGTTGAAATAAAGGATAGTTCAATACCCGAAAAAAACATTTTTTTTACCATTTTTATGTTCTTTTCCTTGTTTTTTTTAGAGTTCAACAACAGCGCCATTCATCGGGTCCACAACTATCCTATATTTCATGCTGGAACCAACCATACAAATTCACAAAATCGATTTTGTACGAATGCATGAATTTTTATAAATTAAGATAACATACCTATATAAGGTGACCGGGTATATCACCAAAATGACAATCCAACACACCTCCAAAAAGTAATATAAAATCATGAAAAGTGATGAAACAAAAACTAAGCTAAATAGGTTACACAGTTAACTATTAAACCTAATTTTTGTTTCATCAATTTTAATGACACCATGTCACTTTTAAAAAGGTGTGTTGAATTTTCATATTCATGGAACCCATTTATAAAAATCACACGCCTATTCGAGTACCACGTTGTGTCAACATTTCAAAGCAATCGGTTAATAATTTAGAGAAGATTTAAAATTTTGAACAAACGAACATATATGCTGATTATCTTCTGTTTCGTTAATTAAAACAAATCTACAGCAAAGACTTTTACAGAGTTATTATGTCTGGGCCCTAATTTATGGAAACATTAATAATTATTTATTAAACAATAATAATTATTATATGGAAGTGTGAAAAGGTTGTAATAATTTTATATAAGTTAACAAGGACAAAGAATTAATTTATTTTATTAAAAATGGTGTCAACACCATCTATGTGAATAAAATGACACTAAAAAAACTAAAAGTTTTTTCGTTCGAGCTTTCCAGGTTTGAATCTAGATGGCTCTAATTTCTAAATAATAACAACACATTAAATTATTATTATGAATAGAATTAAAAAATTTCTTGCTTGTTTTTTAAATACTGTTGTTTTAGCGCATAACAGCATTTTCTCATTCTGTGCATTTTTCATTCCCTGCACTGAATAAAAAATTTCTAGACGGGTAAATCTATTCTGAAAAGATAGAAAATGACGCCAGTTAGCAAAATACTCTTTGGCTCCTAGGAACCAGCAGACAAATGAAAATAATTTTTTGTCCAAGAAATACTTCCGATATTTGGAAAACTTTTTCACCAGACGTGAAGATAATTACGCTCTCTTTGGGCACATGGACACGCCCAAAACACACACCGTTTATTTCTTCATTGATTCTCCCCTTTATTCAATAATATAACATATATAACTGTCCCTTCTACATAACCGTTCTCATCGCAGGTATTTTACATGGTGTCCGGAAACTCGTAGTACAAGCTGGAAACTGGTGAATCTTCACCAAATTTGCAGCCGATTTTGTGGAAATTTTTTGATTTGTTATTTTGTTTTAAATTTTTAAGGAGAACTTCGAAAAAAAAATCGATCATTTCGGGTTACTTTCAACTGTACTTTCAGCAATTCGTCGAAGCGTAGTGGACCTGGTTTCAAAAATTTATTCAACAATTTAGTTGCCAAAAAAAATAAAAGTAAATAATGTAATTACTGAGAACGAAAAATAAAACAGTTTCGATGGGTTCTCAAAGTGGTATAGATTTATATATCATAGATTCATCCTATTTCCCGTTTCTGTACTTCTAATTTATGTGTACCTACTCTCTTGCGCACCGTCTATTAGCAAATATATGAATATGTCAAGTTGCATTTAATAATAATAATAATTGGATGACTTGTATAGCGCAAACTTATAATACATTTCTACAGTGATCTATGTTTTTACTTAACTCTTTATGGAGATAATATACAGTACAATACTTACCTGGTAGGTCACTTGAGATTAACTCTTAATTAACATTAACTAATTGTTAATTAGCGAAATTTAGATACAGGATTTAGGACATAATTGGAAAATTGAATATGACTGGACTTTCTTTTAGGAATGGTATATTTAATTTAACGACAGCTTAAAAAGGTAAGTTTTTAGTTTAGACCTGAATTCTGTTGGAATTGTTATGGATCTTAGTTCCGGAGGGAGTTTATTCCAAGCCTTCGGCCCAGATACTGCGAAAGCGCGATCACCAAACTTAGTATTTGGCTTGCGCTTAGGTTCTATCAGTCTGCCTACAGCTGATGATGTTGCTGATCTTCATATTTTATCTATAGGTGCGCATAAATATTATAGATTTAGTTTTTGCAAGAATTTTTATCATAAAATGATGTAAGCTAAGCCGATGACATAGTAGTGTAAAATTTAAATAATAAAATCTCTTCTCTTGAAGGCAGTGATTTAATAATCATTGTGACATTTAAATATAATCTTTTCGAATATTTCTATAAAAGTTATAAACAAAATATATCCCATTTTTATTTATTAACCACATTATTTTGAAAAAGTTATATGAGTTAACAATTTGTGTTATTAAAAAAAACTTTCGGTGTGAAAATTGTTAACTCATTTAACTTTTTATTAGTTAACTAGCTGTACCCCGCGTTGCTTGGCTCAGTCTGTCTGTTCAGATAGAGAAATAATAGCGCGTATTGCTTTAACGTCCAACAGATGGAGCTGTTTTAAAAAAAGAAGCATATTTGTTATATAGATTGCGCTGTTGCATGATTTTGTCCGTCACATGTGACATCTATATAATATAAGTATATAAAAACACACGCGAATTTGAATTCAACGTCGTGTGTCAAAATTTCAAAGCAATCTTTGAAGAACTTTTGGAGATGTAAGATTTTGAAATTAACATTTATATTTATATAGATTTCCGTTATATATAAAAGTGTATTTTTGAAATACACTTTTTGTTTGATAGTTTTAAACACAGTTTTGACAGTGTACAAATTAAATTCTTTCAAGAAAAGCATACAAATACAATATTGGATTGAATCACTGACAAAATATTGTATTTAGGTATATGCCATTCTTGAGAGAATTGTATTTTTATGCGGACAAAACTATTTACTCATATCCATATTGCGAATATATTTGCGAAATAATTCATCTTAATATTTACAGCACAACTCGCAAAACATGTTTTTTCCTAAAATAATTAAATTAGCCCCATCTATGAAAGACCAGATTATGACTACTTTTAAGTATATCCAAGGCGAGGTTTAAAAATTTACTCTAATTAGAAACTGTATAAATATAATATAATAATATGGAATATAATCTTCCATAATTATTGCAGACTATACAATTAAAAAAATTGCAAAAAAAATATCATTTCTTGGTAGAATCAGAAACAAAGTAAATAAAGAAACATGCCAGATAATATACAATACAAATATATCACCACACTTTAATTACTGTTCAAGTATTCTTTTTCTCTGCAATAAAGAGAAAATGAAAAAAATGCAAATACTGCAAAATAAAGCAATGCGAATAATACTTAAGCGCAACATATACACACGGATAAGAGACATGTTAAAGGAGCTGAATATTTTGACGGTGAAGCAAACTGTGTATTTGAATGTACTTATTTTTATACATAAAATTAACATAGGGATGATGTCTAAGGAACTGAAAAGAAAAATAAATTACAATAACGAGATACACGGACACGGGACGAGAAATTCTAAGCAAATTAGATTGCCAACAAGAAAAAAAACAAGCACCCAAAAATCTCTGATGTACCAGGCCGTTCAACTCTATAACAAAATCCCGAAGGAAATTGCTGTGATAGAAAATATTAATAAGTTCAAAAATGAATTAAGAAAATATGTCTATCTTAATTATTAATGTTTCTTTTTTGTGACTTTATTGAAATATTTAAAGAAAGATTATGTTTGCCAAACAATGTACCTACATGTTTATATGTTTATAAAAATATTAGAACACACGAAGATGTGAGCTAACTTAAGATTAATAATAATAATAATAATGCTGTCTTGCCATTAGAGTATATTGCTAGAATATCAGGCACAAAATTAAAAAGAATATTAATAAGAAAAAGAAAACCGTGAATTTGTTACACGAATCATGTAAGTAAAAAAATGATCAATTATTATTGATTATGTTAAATATTTTGAATGAGCGTTATGTGACTGCAGGAATAGGTCCAGTAAATACTTAGATTTATGCACGTTTTGGTAAGTTCGTGCCTCCCTGGCGAAGTCTCTCAACTACGAATACGGAGGTCGCTGGTGCAAATCTCACCGCTTTTACTTTATTTATTCGATAAATTTATTTTAAAACAAAAAATAATCCCGTTGTTAATACGAGTTTCCGAACACCGTGTATAGTATATTTGCGGCACGTTTGAGAGTAGAAGATACTGTCAGTGTTGCCTTGGTGAAAGATCGCCATTTAGAATTTAAACTTGAAATGGCTTTAGCCGTGTTTAGTTGCAATATCTGAATAGCCAGGTACTCGCCACCTTCCTCTCCCCACTACATTTAGCCTCACAACGTATCCAGATTAGGAATGCCATAGTCTCACTGGCTCCACATGGTTAAGAGCAGTTGGAACTCTTGTTCAGTATTCACATAAAAAAATAATTGGCAAAAACCAATAAGCGATCCTAAACGTGAATCGAATTTAAAAAGTTTTAGATTGTGCTCTTTTTTTCAAAAATGAACTTCTTTTCAATTCGAAAAACAGAAGTTTTATTTTCCTAGTAGTCAAATATCAATTTCTAAATTTGGTCTGGGTCCTACCAAGCTATCGTGATTTCAATTCCTCGGATGGCAAGGTCCTCCATCACGACATAAGCCACATTTTCCGCTTGCTGTGGGTGGTAGTAGGAGATTTTCTAATTATTGCAGGTTACCCGGGAATGTTTGTCTTTCAATGCCAAATCACTATTTTGATTAATCTTTATAACGAATTATTGTACATTATGAAAACCAAAAAATATGCTTTACTTAAATTGAAGGTTTTCCTATTGCTTCGCTTGAGTAGAATACAAATTAAAAATAAATAACTCAATAAAAAATATAAATGCAAACTACTACAAAAAATATTTTTTCAATATAAATGTATGAACGAATAAAGGAAACAACTTTTAAAAAATACAGTTTTATAGCTAAGATTATTTGTGACACTTTCACTTGATTAACTTTTTTGCTTTCCTATAAAATTATTTACAAAATAAGTAAAAAATTAATATTTTGCTTGAAATCGAACGTTTCTAGACTGCGTTTGTCAAGCGATTTTAATACCTATTACCTACGATATAAGGTAAACCAAGAATATACACATTTTTGGCTTGTAGCATTCTCTTAATAAGAAAAATAATGCTTCTGTGTCAGGACGCAACGAGATTGAATTAGATAATGATTGGAATGTTAATAAGTGTGATTGCATGGCAGTGTCATTGAAGACAAACAAGGACCTGTTCAGATGTATTTTTGATAGTAATAAATAGTGTTTTATAATAATACATATAATAAATAGATCCCAGTGATAATATCTTCATCTCTTTTGTAACAAACAGAGAAAATGATATCCTCACTGAAATCTAACTATTTAATTACATGTTATTTTTTTGTTCAGTTGAGTGGTTTCGGTTTCAGCCTATATTTGGTGACATTTTATTCTCTATTTCTGATCTCCCTACGTAATTATAAATATTAACGTTAATAATAGCTTTTTATTTGAGATTAAATAATGATATAATATTTTTATGAGTTTTGAATGAGAGTGCGATTTAACTGTAGATAAAACAATGGCGCAATTCAATTATAAATTTTGTCACGAAAATAATTCCAAATGACAAAAATAATTTTTTTTCTGACTTTACGTGGCCAGTGAAGGAATAAATTCACAAGCTTGAATTTGATTGGTAACATTTTTTGGTGAATTTGGCACCATTTTCGCCTATAACGTCACTTCTGGAATTATCGCCGTTTTGGGTGTGCGACCATGATTCGATCATGTCACATAATCAAAGTGATTGACTTGTTTTTTAAACTTAGGGCAATGCTTGTTGTTTATGATGATTGTCCGCGTGCCATCGTGATATTTTGGTGTTTTCAAAATAAGTAGTGTGGGACTACTTTATTTCCCCCCACATGTGGCAATACTAACGCGAATTAATCCGCTGCTATACGCAAGCGAGCATGAGAAGAGGAATCTTCATTCCTGTTTTAGCGTTCGATTCAACCGCCAGTACTACCACTCTTTCTGCCACCGTCACCGCGTTCTGTAGAAATTATAATATTCGTCCTCACGAATAACGTCCTTTTTTCGTTTTTAATGTAAAGTGTGCTGAGTGACACCGGGAGTTTTAGCTTATCCCTTGCGAATGGAAATGATGAAGTACCTATTTAATTATCACGCGGATGCGCCCCAAAACTAAGTCGTTCACGCAAATGCATTATTTGTGGACCCCCTCGATGGAAAAGGCCTCGACGTGTCCCATCTACCAGCACGTTGGCGGCTACCCTCGACTTGTGGAGCGAGCTCGCTTTGAAGGAATCAGCTTCGCAGGATGCTGTAGTTGGATGCTGTGGTTGGATTCAAGATCGTGACGTACGAGAGATCCTGCTCTGCCCATCCGAGTTGTCCCACGTACTTTCTACGTAGTTTGTTAGATTAGCTCAATTTTAAGTCGGGTCCACATGTATGATGATTGTTTGACTTTTATTTTGCAAATGCTGACTACTAATTCATAATTTGTTTTGGTTAAATAAACATTATATGATTGCTCCTAGCAAAGTCTTTTATTTCAGAATAAAAATAGAACCTTTTTCCCAATGACAATCTTTGCCTTGCCCCACTTTAACCTGATAGGATCTCAATAGTCCCGGCAATATTTTATACATAAAATTTAATACATATACCCTCCACATAATATACACTCCACACAGCATCTCCAAAGATGACATAGGCCCTGAGGGAAATTATTTTCTTCAGGGCCTCCTGTGTGAAATTAATATAAAAAAAATAAAAATAATACCCCGTGCCTCATATGTTATAATATCTTGGAGTAAACTTTTTTAATTCATTACCAGAAAGTATTCGAAATATAAATAACAGCAAATATTTTTAAATTCACGTAAAAAACATAAACTTAATTCTTCGGCATATAAATAAAAAATTGATCTAAATGACATATCCCCCAATATACACAAGCCTAGTTTTATTATGTTAAAATGTTTGATATTCAAGATATAAGAACTTACAATTTTGAAAATTAGAACTGATAAGTCTTAAATCGTATCAGATACAATAGGTAACAACATTATTTTACTTTAATAATAAACATGTATTTAGCTAACTAAATCACGCTATTTCCCCGCAGGAGTAGGCAGAGAGAAAGGACCGCCAAACAACTCATTCATATTCATACATCGTCTCATACATACTCTTCTATTACATGGCCCGACTCAAGTAACTGGTTCAATTGATCGTGCCATGTCTTCCTCGGGCGTCTCTTCCTCTACATGCTCAAACCATCTAAGCATTCCTTTATCAATCTTACTCATTATTCTTACATCAGCCTTGAATTCTTTGCGAATCTTGACACTTCTCTCACAATCATACATGGTTTTAACACACATATGCCTCGGGGATCTCATTTCTACAGAATTCAGTCTGTATTTGAATTGAGTATTTCTTTTGGTGACATAAGACTTATAACGAGGGTTTGCTCGACGCTCACATTTGAATTATTTCTGATGAACGTATTACTAAAATCTCAAATGTTTCTATAGGGTGTAAGTTATTCATATTTAAGATTAATACAAACAGGACCTTTCGATTAAAACATTTTATATGAAATGGTTTGAAAATTTTATAAAACGTTTTTCAAGCATGAAATTAGCGGTAAACACCAGATTTTATTTTTCTAGACGATGAATAAGTAACATCCTGAGAGATCCCTGAAGAAAAAAATGAGATTTAAGTAATACGTTCATCAGAAATAATTAAAATAAACCCAACGGAAAGATTCATTTAGGCTAGATAGGGAAAAAGTTGACCGTAGGTCCGTCCATTACGCTGGGCCGTTGTGTTTACACGACTTCATCACTTGTGTCGTTATGATTCCAACTTTATTTTGATGATTTGATTGGGCGAATTCGACCGCTGGTCTGTCCAATACACCACGGACGCACGTGTCATATTTTTGTGCACGGCTGCTTCACTTACGTCGTTAAGACTCTGGCTTTATTTTAGGATATTGTCATGGGTCCAAATCTTAGACAGATCTAAATCTAAACAACGATTTATAAATTTACATAAGTCACGGTGTTCATTCGAATGATAAATTTCTGATCGTCTCTAACTAAAATCGGCAATAATCCTGGGAAGAATAGTTTTAAAATAGATCAGCTTCAAAAATCTTTCAATTATTAAAACACTCGGTGATTTTTCACGGGTTTGCGCTTGTATAGGGTTTTCCAATAAGAGGTGTTATTTTGATATTCAATCGTAAAAGATCAATCGTTTCGTTGCTTGTGTGGCACTTAGCGCCGTCTTGTTGAAAGTAAACGTTGTCCATATCAATACCATCCAATTCCGGCCATAAAAAAATCATTAATCATCTCTCGATAGCGCAATCCATTCACCGTAACTGTTGCTCCAGCCTCATTTTCGAAAAAATAAGGTCCAATGACTCCGCCGGACCATAAACTGCACCAAACAGAAGCCACCGAGGTGGAAATGGGCCTCATCACTCAAGATGATATGCATTTGATTCACTCAAGTGAATTTTAATAATTTCAATGCGTTGTTGAAGCGTGTGTTGTTTCATTTTATTAATGGCGTAGTTTCTACTTGTCAAATGTCAAAAAATGAGAGCTTCAAAAGTAACATCTACCGAAATAGCGGGCTATTCAAAATAACACCTCTTATTGGAAAACCCTGTACTTCGGCTTCAAAAATCTTCAAATTATTAAAACACTCAGTGATTTTTTACGGGTTTGCGCTTGTATAGTAAAATAAGCCAAACGTTTTCCGGACAGATTCAGCAAACATAATTAACAAATTTAGTTACTTATGTAAACTACTTTTGATATTTCATTGAACCGACCGACCGATAAACCAATGCCCATATTTACACCCTAACTTCGGAGAAAATACAGAAGCATAAAATACCAAATGTATCAAATAAACGTGTTAATGCATCCATGCACAGATTTCACACGGCATTATTATTGCATTTGAATACGAAACGCAAATAAATAATAAATATCATACTTCCCGCCATAATGTCAGAGCTTTTAGAAAATAGACGCATACTGAGTTGTTCCGGCCAATGGGAAGAGGGCTTTTTCTGAGCATGCGCAGTAGATACAATTTTGTACTAGCTTCGTTCTGTACCACCTTTGAAAATGACAGTCACATGAAACGGTACGCGCGGGCAGATGGTACTTAAACTAGCGCGCAAACGAAAAAGCTTTGAAAACAATTATTACGTAAAATAAAACTTGAAATAATGTTAAATTATTTAGTTATGTAACGGTAGTATAACTTTCCATGTTTCTGTAGTGATTTAAGTAAGGTATAACTAGTGGCAGTAGAAATTAGTTGGATACATTTTATTGAAAAGTGCGCGATAAAAAAGTTAACTTGTGTTGTTCCGCTTTGGATTAATGTTTAAAAATTATTGGTTCTGGTTTTACAATGTTGTTTGTTTATTTATAATGTGAACTACGCTGTTCTACGGATGTTTAAGGTAAATATAATTTGAATATTTTGTCAGTTTTTTTTGGTTTAGTTGTTAATTGAACATAATTGATTATTTGAATTGTTTTTCTATGATATGTGTGATTACAAAGCAAATTCGTTTTTTATTTCATTATAGTTTTGTCATAATTTTTGGAGAATTACGTAAACACTTTTAAAATTTTTTTGAAGGAGGACAATGAATTATTATTGACTTCTAGTATCTTTATGTACTGCGAAAGGAGACTAAAAATGTGTATTAATAATAGAGGTAAAGTTTAATCATAATTGTAAAATAACATTAACTATTAGCAGGTAGGTATATAGATTAGACACCCGCTTTCCAAATATAAAAAAACTAGAAAGGTAAAAAAAAAAAATCATAAAAATAAGCTTAACTTTTTTAACCCCTCAAGTCTCTGGCATATTGACGGTTATATTTCTTAAAGACACTTTCAGAAGTCGGAGAATTAGTGTGCTTTTCAGCTTCGCAATAACATTCAAATATATGTTATATTTATGAACGTATCCGAAAAATAAAAACTGGTTTTTGAATGGTGGTAAAATACGCCTTCAAATTTAAATAACATGTATTTAAAAAAATGAAAAAAATAGTTAATCAAACACGAAAAACATTCATTCGTCTAAACATTAAACTAAATTTAATGATAACAAAAAAACACGTATTTTACTAGGAAAATGTATTACATTATTTTGCTCAAATCGCGGTCGGAACCATTGGTCTCATAGAGGTATACTTTTAAATTTTTTTTACTAACTTCTTGATATAAAGCGTGGTGTTTTCTCTTTCTAACATCGTTTAGTTCATATTTCTCACCATAATAGTAAATGAGACGATTCATATAAGTAAACGCGAACAAACTCTACGAGAAATAGCTGTTTGTTCGTAAAACCGAACAAATTAACCTGAAGGGTTAAAAGGTTAAGATTTTTTCCAGTCTAACACTTGAAAATAAAATTGAGGAAGACAAAAATAAATTCAAACACAAAATAACAAAATGGATTAAAGAATAAAAAAGACAATATTACCAAAATTTCACAACATAAATTAATAAAACCTACATGTAACACATAAAACCAATATAAAAACACACAACTTTATTTCATTTTATTTTGCTTTAATTTAAAATCTATATTTTTCATTTAAATCTATAATCTTTTATTTTTTTTCTTAACCATCATTATATATATTTTCTGTAAATGTATTATTTATATTTTTTGTATTATAAAATGGAGGCCTCAGCACGGGTAAGCCACCCAGTGAGGCCAACATTACTGGATTGTACTATGAAATGTAAAATATTGTACCAAAAAAATTCAATGAAAAATTGAAAATAAATCGCCTTTGACCAATTTTAGTCAAAGCATTCATCAAAGCAGAAAAATATGAATTAAGATTACGTCTGGAATTGGGTACCTTATAAAATCGCTACATTTATTCATGTTCTTACAAAATTTGTAAGACTTTTTGAATGAATATAAAAAGTTTAACCAAACTGGCTATAGATACTTACTACCCGCATCATACATATTCCGATTGAACATTTTGAAACAATTTATTGTCATTATGTTATTTTATGCATGATATAACAGCATATTTGACATTTTAAAGCTACAGGTAAAAAAAAACATTATAAACACAAAAATGTGTTTTTGACCACATTATTTTAATTATATTCAACCGGTTTCAGAAGAAAATAAAAACTTACTTATAAGAATACTGACAAAAAAATATATATTTCTAGGTGTTGAACCAAAGGGAAGGGGTAGTTAGGGGATTTCTGGGAAGAACAGAGCGGTTTACTGAAAATATGACTAAAATAGGACCAAAAAATAAATTTATTTAATTGTTCAATAAACTAGAAGTTATTATATACGGTTTTTTGGAAATCCGAAAAGCAGTATTTAATAACTCCTATTTATTGAATAATCAAATAAATTTACCTATCTTTATCTGTAAATTTCTTTACAGAAATTTATATCTGTGACCTACGTGGCACAGCAGTAAGCTCATTATGGACGTATGCAAATAAATAATAAATAATCTTGCTCTATTATTTCAAAACGGTATAATTTAACCCCTCGGGTGGCGTATTTGTAACAAAATATCAATAATAGTTGTTGAGTCACGTTGTGCCATATCTGTCACCAAGTTACACGTCCTCGCAAAACTCGCTTAGTTTTCTTTTATATTATTGTCAGACGTATGATATAAAAAAGTTTTAGAAAGAGAGAACACCGAGTTTTTTCTTTTCATTAAAAAGTTTACAATACGGTAAGTCTCGTTGTACTATATCTGCCACAAAGTAATGTTTTCAAATCCTCATAAAACTTGTTCTATTTCATTTTCTATTATAGTCAGACATATGCTGTAAATAGTTTTACAAAGACAGAACACGATTGCATTTAAAAGTTAACTTTTAAAAAAGTGTAATTTAATTTTAATCAGAAATATTTATAAATATAAATACTTTTTTTTCTAATGTGTTTGAATAATTGCCTATACCCGGGGGGTTAGATAATAAAACTTAGTTTTTCGGGCTGCAGTTTGTAGAATAAAGATTGCCATAATGATATACAACCTCCAATAAGTTTATATATACTCTCAGTATCGCCCTGGAGGTAGATATGGTTTAAATTATTAGCCCGTTAAATTACAATTAAGCAGTTTATAAACAGGATGTAATATAAAATATGTATACACAGTATTATTAATAAACGTACCACCAAGGTATTAGTGTACAAAACACTAATTAGACCAGTGCTTACGTACGCAGCCGAGACGTGGGTTCTAACTAAGAAGAATGAGCGAGCACTGGACGTTTTTGAAAGGAAAATTTTGAGGCGCATCTTCGGACCGGTTCTAGAAAATGGATTTTGGCGCAGACGTTATAACAAAGAGCTCTTTACTCTGTTTAAGGAGCTAAACGTAACAAAGTTCATAAAACTGGGAAGACTTCGGTGGCTAGGTCATGTGGAGAGAATGACCGAGCATCAAGAACCAAAGTCCCTGCTGAGCTCAAGACCGATAGGCAGAAGGAGCCTGGTAAGGCCAAGGTTAAGATGGAGCGACAACGTCCTCAAAGATTTGTCTGCCTTGGAGCTTCGAAACTGGAGAGAGCTGGCGCGGGACCGAGATGAGTGGAGGAAGACTCTTGAGGAGGCCAAGACCCACCAGGGGTTGTAGAGCCAAAAGTGATGATGATGATGATGATGAATATACGTACATACTATTGTTACTAGTTATAAGATATTCAAATTATTATTATTGGTCCACATAATCTAAAATAACACCAAATCTAAATGCTGATGAATAGCAACTATTGATTGATAGTGATGATAAGTATAAAGTATTTCTACTTATGATCCACGTTTTCATCATATATCTGAATCTATTTGAGAATTTACAATTTTTTATGTTGCGTTGAAAATTTTGAGTACGTTATATTTATTCCAGGATTCGCTGTCCGTATTTATTGAAATAAAATTAGCCGTTCTCAGCGGCCAGATCTGAATACTCAGATAACTTCATTTTCCCCATCTTCGATTCTGCTTACATTACAACATCAACATTTGGGATTCCATAGTCCCACTTGCTCTGGCAGTTTTCTTGTACTGCATTCACATGACACTATTACCTTTTTCTTACCGTAACATTAATCAGGTCTGAATATAATCAATTAATATCTAGGTGAAAATATAACATCGACAACCTTTCAATAAATGTAAGAAAAAAGAAAGATATATTCTTCGTATTACGTAACGGAATCGGAAAACAATATCTAAGAGAAGTGTATTTCTCTATGCTAACATTTATGGTTATATTGGCTGGGAATCTTCCGGGAGGAAGACTTTTAGATCTGTCTGTGAAGGCCCAAAAATTCATAATTGGAGTCATTATAAGTAAACCCTACAGGTTCACGAGCGAAGAGATATTCAAACAATTTAATATCATTGATGTTCGTCAAAGGTACATAAAAAATCAACACGTAAAACAAAATTTTGTTTACTATAAAACATTTTTTTTTATTAAAACATGTTATAAAAAAAAAAGTTTTTTTGTTTAAATGAGGATTGAAACTTTCTCCCCAGGGGCTGGTGTCAATTGCGCTAACAATTGACCCAAATCTCGATTGGGTAGGAAAGATATTTATTTCGTATATTAATAGATGTCATCCGATTTCAGTGAAATGCTTACATGTCCGCGTGTGTGTGCATTATTGATAGAATAAACATTTCGTGGCAATCGACAACGAGTCTATCAGCCGAGTTTCAGCTCGATAGGATCGAGAAGCGGGATATTTGCCCAGAATTGAATTAATTCATTCCCGAAAAAAAAGTGAAGTTTAAATTGATATACATTAGAATTAATAAAATTATCATTTGAAAGTACCTTTTAATAGCAAATTTCATTTTGTGGCTTACATACTAACATACATACTAACGTACATATTAACATACATACTAACATACAAATTAACGTACATACTAACGTACATATTAACATACACTAACATACATACTAACGTACATGATAACATACATACTAATATACATACTAACGTACATACTAACATACATACTAACGTACATATTAACATACATACTAACATACATACTAACGTACATATTAACATACACTAACATACATACTAACGTACATATTAACATACATACATACTAACATACATACTAACATTATATACTAACATTACATACTAACATACATACTAACATAAACACTAACATACATACTAACATAAACACTAACATACATGCTAACATAATATAATTAACATACAAACTAACAATACATACTAACAACGCATGATCCCACCTTTGTCCGTTTAGCAGGTGCTCCCCTCATGGGCGTTTTATACGATGCTTTTTTTTCGTCCAGTTTACAAATAGGTCGTATTTTCATATGGATTCGGGTTGAAAAAAGAACATGTTCTATTTTGATAGCTACCGATTTTCGTAGTTTAAGACGCAGACATGATTTGATATCTGTCGCTTGTCATTGTTTTACGTAACTATATCCTGTGGAATTGTTGCATGTCAATTTTGATGTATATTGAAAGTATCTTTAGAAAAAATATGTTTATTATTTTAATTTTTTCTATTTTTTTTACATTAGTTCCACACATGATGGAGGTCGGATGATCGGTAACCAATACACACGGCTATTCGGGAATATTATTAGTGCCAGGAACGTTTAGAGTTAAGAGCGTTTTTTTAAGTCACAGACGCCCGAGAAATAACGCGATATCTCTGCATAGGAATGAGATAAGGAGTCGAATTAAAGTTGATGTCATGTAGTTTTATAACAGTAACACTGTGGTATACAGTAGTGGATGGTAAAAGAAGTCAGAGATGCCTGAGACAGACATTAGCAACAGGGAAGCATTGCGCGGTTGCACTAGTTAAAAATAAAAACATGTTTTTGACTGATTGTGACCTTGTATTACTTTTCGGCACTGTGAATTTCGCGTGTATTTTGTTTATAATGCGTTAACGGCAACGGCAAAGGCGGCAACTATCTGTACCAAATCGGAAATAAACATACGAAAATAATGACCTGCCTAAAGCAACGGTTGTTTCATGAGCCCCGATAAAGTTTCCATATGGGGATCGGTGTGAAAAAATAGCAACGTGTCAAAAGCCCATTAGTATGCAGAGGGCGTGATATCCTCACGGCGAGGACCCAATCTCAGAGGGTAGTCTGCAGGCTTCACTCTAATGCCACTTTCATTTCAGAAAGGTTCGACCTAAATTATATATTTTTTCATTTGGGTGCTTACATTTAAATTTTGCTTTGGAATATGAAAATTAATTTGAAATTTATATACGTGTAATGATAATAATTACAAAGATTATTTTTTAATCTTACAAATTGCGTTTTTACTCATTAAGATATTTCACAATAAAAAAATTTCGTCCTGAAACGTAAAGAGAACTTGTAGAACGTGACCGAGACCGAGTAGAAAAGTCAATAGATGTCGCACATTAAAATAAAATAAACTGAAATATTTATCCAAGACACTATCCAAATTGCATTTAGTTTGAGTAGAATCTGACTATCATGCATGAAGATAGCAACCAAATAATGATGCGTTCAGACAATGAAGACTGTTGGTAGTTCTCAGTCAAATAGTCGATAACAGTTAAAAATGACGTAAGTTGATATGGTCGAATAAGCTCAGAAGTAAGAGCACTTTCCCGTCAAGGAAGATATCCTGGGTTTAATTCCTACGTGCGACTGAATCTTTTTCTGTCTTTTCTGTTTGATGTCTTTCGTTTGAGAGGCGTTTATGTTGTTTTCATTGATTAAATGAAATAATGTTTGTGATATCTGAAACAGCGAAAACTCTCAAATTTTGAGCTCTGGCATCACAAAATTATCAACAACAAAAAAAGTCATATCTGCAGAAGTCCAAATTTTCGAACGGTTTTCTCTGACTTCTAAATTTTCTTTAAGTTTGTTTCTTCATTTCAATCATGAGCTGTGAAGCATTGAATTCGTGGTTATGCGATATTATCATGTTCGTTGAAGATTATTTTTAAAATTTTCAAGATGTCGAATCTTTGTAGATATCTACTAGTTTCTTAATAATTAATGGTTCCGGGCAGTTGGATTACCACATATTGTGTAGTATTCGCATTGAAAAAAATGATCAAAAGAAACGCTCAGATGATTTCAATACTGAACCAATATCTACCAGTGCTTGAATTTAAAACTTTTCCAACCGGAATGTTTGGCTCGTAGATGGATGGAGAAAATATTGATTTTTAATACCACTCTAAATTCAATTTGGAGGCGAATATGGGTACAGCCGCCTCGGAAACTACCGTAATACGGGCGTGTGTCTAGTGTGGTAGTCGAAAAGCATGTAAAAACTGTACACATTAATATTTCATGAATAAAGAAAAAAAAAAAAAAAAAAAAAAAAACCATTTATTGGATAACCAACAGCTCTGCCATTGGTCACCCCAAGTGGTTCGATTATTTTGGTGACTTCTTTCTCTAGTTGAATACCTATAAGCATGTCGAAAGCTGCTGATTAACAGTGTTTTTATAGTACTTACATACACAGAGTGGTAGTAGATACTTTTAGTATCGTCCTGGTTAAAGACCACCATTCAGTTCAAAATAGTTCTTCCTCCTTCCCATCTCCTTACCTTTACACTCCCATCGGCGTCACAGCATTTGGGGATGCGATAGTTTCACTGATGTGGACTTGATTCGGGAAGGTGGGGCCTTCACTTGAAAAAAAATTGTATATTTCACATGATTTACTTCACATTTTCTAGTAGAGCAACATTATTTTTAAATTTCTGAAATACGTTTAATAAAATACCATACATTCAATAAGGTCAATAAATTTCACAATGCGGAATATTAGAGCCAACAGATTTCATGAACTGGAACAGTAGGGTCAATGCATTTCATGGACCGGAACAGCGCTCCGGTTGGCTTCGGGTAGATTATAGAACTGATATCAAATCGCAATACGAATGGTATTATGTGAATATTACAATAGAGGTAGAACTGTTTTCAGTTAAGGATACAATTATTGACTTGTACCATATATATTACATTCTTTATTAGTTGTCAAAACGTATTACACATTTCAATTACAGAAAAAAATTATGATATTGTAAAAACTAATATTAATATAAGTAGGTTAGTGGTCGAAGGGTAAAGCTCTCAACTAGCAATCTCAATCCGGAAATTGTGAGTTCAAATCCAGGCAGGTTTATATACTTAAGTGATTTTCGGCATATCATGCCGAGTTTACAAAACGTCTTGAATCATCGCTCGCCATAAAATGCCATTTTTGACTTGCAGAATTTATATTTTATATTTATAGGATTTACGATTTTTTGTATAAATCCTAAAACAATAAAATAAATGGTAAAATATAGGTGAACTCATTGACTATATAACACTATAATCAGTTAATATGTATTTTTATTATGAGACAACTCATATTCCAATTATTGAAGCGAGCAATTGAGTGGTTATTTGATTAATTTGTGATATTTAGCAATTAATATATTAAAAATAAGATTTAGTATATCTGCAACACGTTCCAGAGTACTTTAAGCATCGCCCTGGTGTATGATCACCATTTATCTTTTGCTGTGTTTGGTGAAACAGATCAGATCTGAATGGCCTGGTACTTCCACGTCTTCCTCTTACCCGTCTCCTTACCCTTCCCGATACCTGCAGCCTAGCAACATACCCATATAAAATGAGGATGTCATAGTCTCTCCAGCTCCAGTTGGTAGAAGTATGAACTCTTGCACGGTATTAATTACATATATAAATACAGGGTTTTCCAATAAAATATCAATGGTTTCGTTTCTTGTGTGGCACATAGCGCTGTTTTGTTAAAAGTAAACGTTGTTCAGATCAAACCATCCAATTACGGGTCAAAAAAATCATTAATCATCTCTCGATAGTGCAATCCATTCAGCGTAACTGTTGTTCCAGCCTCATTTTCAAAAAAGTAAGGTCCAATGACTCCGCCGGACCATAAACCGCACCAAACAGTCACATGTTGAAAGTAGAGAAGCTTTTTAACAATAACTCTTGGGTTTTCCGAGCCCCAGATGCGACAATTTTGCTTGTTGACGAAGCCACCGAGGTAGAAATGGGCCTCATCACTCAAGATGATTTGAGCACTCTTTTTAGGGTGAATTGCCTAATACAAAAAAAAAAAAAGATGATTTGCATTTGATTCACTCAAGTGAATTTTAATAATTTCAATGCATTGTTGAAGCGTGTATCGTTCCATTTTTATTAATGGCATAGTTTCTACTTGTCAAATGTCAAAAAATGAGAGCTTCAAAAGTAACATCTACCGAAATAGCGGGCTATTCAAAATAACACCTCTTATTGGAAAACCTTGTAGTTTTCGTTTCGATCTCGCGACTCCTGTATTTGTATTCCGCAGTAGCAATTATCTATTGAAGCACCTTTCAGCTAAACATTAAGCTTGTATGTTTCAATTAGATTTAGCTAAAAATAATTTATGGCGATGCACTACGTCGTTTAATATTTTGAATCGAGCCGCTATCAATAATACACCTTACGTAGATGGCGATAAGGCTTACATTCCCGCTTAACGCAATCCACCTTTTCTGATTTATGGAAGAAAAAACATGGCCAAAAAGTGCCTTTTATTTTATTTTGTGGATGTTCAGTTGTTCAGGCACAAATATTTAAATGTTTTTCGATCATTTTATAAATAACTTAATTTGCCACATTATACAATAAAGCCATAATCGAAAATGGGTTCGTAAGTAGGAGATTTTGAACTCTAAACAGTTTTCGTAGGCCTTACACATTATTTTTTCTGGGCTTATAAAAAGACTTATCTAAAAAATACCCGATTATTTTAAAGGCCAAGATGTATTCTACTCGCAGTATTTAATTAAAGCACCTAAAAAATTTCTAGAAGACACAAATTTTCAAACCAAATCGTGATTTTGTTAACTACGTAATGCATCCCCTTAAATAAGAAAATTGGACAACGTATGTATAAAGGGAGATTAGGGGCTTAGAGTGTAGAATGTGGGCTTAGAGGGTGGTATGATTAAAATATATTGTAGGCGGAAGAATCCGTACAGTTAATTGAAAGTATTTTTTTATGTGAATACTGCACAAGAGTCCCAAATGCTCTCAACCACCTGGAGCCAGTGAGACTATGGCATCCCAAATCGGGGTATGTTGTGAGGCTTACGGTAGTGGAAAAGGGAAGGCGATGGGTAATAGGAAGGTGTGGGAGTACCTGGCTATTTATATCTAATCACCAAATACGGCTAAAGCCATTAAAAACAACATTTCAATTCTGAATGGAGGTCTTACACTAGGGCGATACTTAGAGCATATTACACTCTGGTTATATATTATTTTTATATAATAAATTTTTAAATAACACAAAATTCATCACATTTTTATTTTTATTTAATTTTATATTATAGAAACAAACAGTACATGATTTACAGAGATGAAACAATATACAGGAATAAGATACTTCATGTTGTGTACCTATAATATGTTTCCTTGTAATGTCTGCTAAGTGGTATGTTTATTCCTTAATTACCAAGTGACTTGTGCAGTTTATAGGTGTGTGTGTATGTGACGTGTGTAATGTATGTGTGAGTGTTTGTGTGTGTGTATATGCATGCGCATTAAATAGTTTAAATTATTGACATGATGCCACGTTTGAATTTGGGCAGTGAATCCGAACAAATGTCAATGTTAGAGTTAAGACAAATATTATTTAGAGTATGAAGAGCTCGGTTAATTGTCGAATAAGATGCTGCATTTGTTTTATAATTTAGCGTGTGGAATAGCACTGTATGTCGTGTACGTCTCAAAGGTATGTTAAAGTTAATAAAGGACAGAAGTTCAGTACAGTACATAAAATATATAATTCATTTTTGAAAACAATATTTGTGATTCTTGAACAAAATATCTCTAGGTCTTGAACCCAGGACCTTTGCCTTGCCGCCTGGGTTCAATTCCTAGATGTGATCGCATATTTTTCCGATTTTTCTGTTTCAAATTTTCGTTTAAAAATCGCTAATATTGTCTTCAACAATCAAATTTTACAATATGGGTTTTATTGCTATTCAAGTTATTCAAGTATATATAAAGTTATTCCAAAAATATAATATACTTACGCACGCTGGGATATGAAGACGCGACTTTTGACAAGACAAGAGCCTTACTCCTTGACCACGGAGGCCGTCATGTAAGGAGTTGGGTTTCGGTTTTTAAGTTTATTTATCACAGAAAAGGTTGAAGATTTCAGGAGCCAGGTAGACGAATTGTCTTTGGGCTGATCTAGTATAAAGCTTAGGAACATTGTAGTATCGGTTGGTTATATTTCTGGTGGTAAATATGGTAGCATACTTACAGAGATGGAGTTGACGTATATTTATGACATAATACTCTATGTAGAGTCGAATGGAGGAATATCTTATCGGTTGCTTGTCGATAACACGTATTACCACTTTGGAGCTTCTTGTAGAGGGTCAATACAATAATAGTTTGAGTGCAGCCTCAAATGATGATGATACTTTAACAAAAGTGCATGTTAACTGAAGTATGAAAATGGAAAGCCTTAATAAATTTTAAAGTCTTTTTTTATTTATTCCGTAACCTGTTAACCACTCAAGCGACAGCATATAAAAAATGCCTTACTAATCCCAGCGAGAGCTCGTACGGACGTCATTGAAGTTCATCCTCTTTCTTCTTATGCGTCTTATTTGAAAATGAAAGTTACTAGAAAGGTGACCTTAGGCACGATCTCTCGTTGGGATTAGTATACCTCGAAAACATTTAAATTGATTACTGTGGTTTAACGCCGATGAATCCACCCATATTTTACTGTTTTTTCATATTTTTAGGTTATCCCGAAAAAATATAAATTCAATTTAATTAATTTACTTCATTAAAACACAAGCCTTCAGCTATCCAAATTTGGGTAGCTATCGCTCGAGAATAAATTGCGGTACGTAACTTAGTTGAGCTAACTTTTGCACTGTTAAAAATTTGCTTGTTTACATTTTTTTTTCAACCGCCCGGCAGAGGAATTTTTTTTTTTAAATATTTACCACAGGAGGCCCAAAGGAAAAAAATTGGATCAGTGCCCATGTCATCTTTGGAGATGCCATGCAAGGTGTTTTATTAAGAAAAGCATGGAATTTCACAAGGAAAAAAGGTATTAGTGATGGGTAATAATCTGGTTGTCAGTGTGTTTAGGAGTGACGTATAAATCCATCCCTCTCATTGCGATGCGAGGGGTTGGTATAGAGAGAGTACGACTGGAGAGGTCAGAAGGTCTCACGAATCAATTCCGGTGACCTGTGACAGAGGTGTTGGCTATCCAATGAATGGATACCGGGATGGCGGTACCCACACTCGTCTCCCGAAGTGTAGATTTTCGAAAACGAAATATATTGTTTGTGCTACAAAACGAATATCTTGAAGACACAGGATCACTCCTTTCTCTTCAAAAAATATCTCCACACAACATCCATTAAATGTCATAAACTTATGGCTCTCAGATGACTGATCAGGCCGAATTAAAATGTGCCTATATTTTTTTTGCTTAATTTTCCTGGCTAACGAATAACTCAGCACTGAACTTTGATATACAAGTAATATCATTTCTCACTCAAAAACCTGGAGTTTTCTCTTACGCGTGTACAAAAAGTAAAATAAGGCAATTTATGAGAGAAATCCATCATTAGCTGACGTGTTTAAGAATATACATAATGATCAATCATATTATGATAATAAACTAACACATAATATCTACCCATACTGTTTAACTGATTCATGGTTTATTCATGACTAACTTTTGGATTGATGCTTAAATCCTTACTGTTTTTATTAAATATATTTTATACAAACTACCTGAATGTTATTTCTCAGCCAGTAAAAAGGCTTTTAAGGCGATGCGCTACGTCGTGTAGTATTTTAAATTCAGCCGCTATCAATAACAACACTTACATAGATGGCGATAAAGTTTAAATTCCCGCTTAACACCATCCGCCTGTTTTGATTCATGCAAGAAAAAAACATGGCCAAAAAGTGCTTTTTATTTTATTTTGTGGATGTTCAGGCATAAATTCTTACTTTTTTTTCGATCATGTTATATATAACTTAATTTGCCACATTATACAATAAAATCATAACCGAAAATGGGTTCGTAAGTAGGAGATTTTGAACTTTAAAGCAGTTTTCATAGGCCTCATACATTATTTTTTTCTGGGCTTATAAAAAGACTTATCTAAAAAATACTCGATTATTTCAAAAGCCAAAATGTATTCTACTCGCAGTATTTAATTAAAGCATCTGAAACATTTCTAGGCGATCAAATTTCTACACCAAAAACACATGATTTTGCATTACTACGTATGGCATCGCCTTAAAATTTTTTGCTATTACTGAGTATTGAACCTTTTCCCCAGGGACTGGGGACCGAGCTAACAACTAGGCAAGATCCCGATTGTATAAAATCGACATTGACTTCGTGGATTAACTGCTGTTACGTTATCTGATTTCAGATAAATACGTATTTGTTCGTGTGTGTATGCGCGAGTGGCACCAAAAAATTAAAGAATGCATTGCCATCGACAGTGAGTCTATCTGATGAGTTTCAGCCCGATCGGATGTCGTCGTGGAGGTTAATTTCCATTTCCTAGATTTGCATTCGTTCAATCACGAAAACAAAATCAAAATTCAAATGGATGCCGTTGAAGAAGATAATGCTAATAAATCGAAATGATACATGAAACAAACGTCTCAACTGGGAACTCAGAATTTCTGACTTACCAGGACAATGCCACTAACCACTCGACCATTGGGATTATCTTCTTCAATAGTTGAAAAATTACTTTATGGCGTCATTTTGATTTGTTTACATCACTTTTAATAGTAAGGCAATTAAATGTTAAAAGTGGTGTAAATAAAATGTTTTATTTGTATATGATAGTATCTTCAACTAATTTTTCACATATTTTGGCTGCTATCTTTTTTTATGTTCTAAAGTATTTATTTGTAACCTAGATAGTTTTTCAGAAAAGCATATCAGATTTTTAATTAATAGTCTGAAATAATAATATTTAATTTTATTAGTATAAATTATTTCTTATTTTTTTTTTTGATCAACTTAAAAAATCTAACGTACTTTTCTTGTAAGCTAGTAAAAGATTCTTTAAGGTTAAGAAAATCGTCAAGTCAATATTGAAGAGCTTGGTGATTATTAAAGACCTTTCACGGTGGCGACTAATTTCTTGTAAAAATATTACGAATCTGAAGATCACGCCCTTTCCCCGCAAGGGTAGTCAGAGAGGCTAGACAGCCAAATACTCGATCTTGGCACACATTTTTTATCATTTTTAATACTCTCCAGGTACTCCTGTCTTCGTTTATTCCACATGCTCGAACCATCATAGCGTCCCCTTTAAAAAAAAAAGTATTTCATACTAGGAGCAAAATTTTTCAATAAATTGCCAGATAACATAAGATCCCTAAACAGTAAATTTAAACAATTCAAAACAGTTGTACAGAAATATTCTTAAAACTTAAACTAAAATATATTTTTTATCACAGCCCCACGTTAGGCGCCAATGTAAAATATAAAATAAAGGAAGCAGTTGTGTTATAACATATGACGATTATAACAAACTTTGCGTAAAGGTGACACGGTGCGCTATCTCCCACTATATACGAAAGATAAATAATTCCTCTTCAACCTTACTGAACGGGACGATACATCTTGCAATACCTGATACATCAGTATCAGGTATTCAGCATAGAACTTCTTTAAGATCTCGCTAGAAAAGACGACACACCTCGCACACAGAATCAGGTCTTGTGACCTTTGCTTGGTTCAGGGCCATGCGCTCGCTTTTATAGGCTGCCGGCGGTACATCCTTCAATAGTTTCTGGGAGGGCGAGCCACAGATTGGTAATCTGTGAGCTAAGTCTCCCAATAGAGATCTACGATGACCTCCGTAATAAATAGCATAATAATAAATAACATAATAATAAATAACACTCCCCAATGCAAACAGCAATAAATATTATGAAAACTTAAATTAAAAAAAAATAAAACTTTTAATTTTAATAGTTAATTAATTTTAATATTTAATTAATTTTGATAGTTTATAATTTTGAAAAATTAATTTCTTGTGAAGAAAAGAAATTAATTATTCGTCTTCAAATGAAGTTTTTACATTTATAGTAGGTAATATATTTTTTAAAGATAAAGCTCTGATTTCCAAGCGTCTCAAGTGACAAAAATGATAAATTTGTTTTGAAATGGCCGCCGGCAGGCGTCGCGGCGGAGACACTGGAGCGACGCCTGAAAAATACTGAAATATTGTTTTCTTCATTCTTTTTATGGTGAATGCTTTCAGCGTAAGCAATAATAGAGATACAACTGCGCATTCATCTTAATCACATTAAACAAGTTTCCAAGGGGTAAATACTATTAAACGTTAAGCAACTCTTTTAAAAATTTCAAATAAATTTATTAACATCGTGGTTTTTTGCCAATATGCTTTGTAAAGTCAGTCTTCTATTTCTGTATTTAATTTAAAGAAGACTACTTTTTTAAAGTTGTTGACTAGGAGCAACAAAAACTCGTAAATACGAAGTTAACATTGTCGGCTCTGAGCCAAATGGCACCTAGGGCTGCTTTTATTTTGCGCCTTTGTAAATAAAATAAATGGTGTTATATTTAGTACTGACATTTGTTTTTTTTTCTTGTGGATCAGTAAGGTATAGCTTCTACAAGTGTTGCATAATGTTATCTCTAATTCAATTGAAGAGAATCCATATTTCAATAAATTCAAACAAGTGCTTTCGGTGGAGATAATTAGAAAAAATATATAAATAGGTACAACATTCTGACTAAATGAGAAAATAAAAGACAAAAATTCGATACGAATGTTTTAATTGTTAAAAATTTATTATATTGAAAAATAAATTTGTTTCAGAATAATATATCGTGATCTTGGAACAACAAGGTTACATTTGACATTTTGGCCTAAATATACCCTTTTACCCTTTATCACGTGTTTTTCTCTTTAAAACTCTATCTAAAACATGTTAGTAGGTTTGCAAATCATTACGCAATAAATTTCGTTTGTAATTTAATAGCAACATAATTCTATTTAATTTTTTTTTGATCAATAAGGTTCCTTTTACAAATTTTACCGGTAACTTAGTTCTATCTGCCATAGAGAAAATATTTTTGGGGGAGCATTTTTCAATTAGCGTTGTACTTCGTGCTCATTCTCTGCAAAAATATGGCATTTAGTAAAAAAAATAATTCAAACGATCAGGTTAACTTCCACGTGTATGGAACATAGAATGTCATTAAACGCGAAACAAGTTCTATTACAATACATTTTTAATATTATTTACGTCCACGATAGCGCAACACAGCATAATAGCCCAAAAACAAATCGATTTAATTCTTTTGGCCTTGAAAATTACCAATATCTTCGGACAGCATTAAAATGTCTATCATCAGGGCAGATGTGTAATGTTTCATTAAAATGTACATGGTGATGGTCACTGTAATGCTGTCTAAAACGTTGGCTAAAGAAGGATGTAGCGCAGCACGGCCTAATACCCCAAAAATAAATCACTTTAATACTTTTGGCCTTGAAAATCTTAAATCTCTTCTGACATTATTATAAAGTCCATCATCATCAGTGTAGATGTGTAATGTTACATTATTGTGTACATGATGATGAACACTGTAACACTGTCCAAAACGTTGGATAAAGGAGGTGGCGCAATACATCATAATGTTCCAAAAATAAATCACGCAATATCTTAAAAAAAAAAAAAAAAATTCTTAGTTGCATATAAATGGAAGATAGAACCTTGTTGTTCCAAGGGCACGATTTATAAAAGTAGGTAGATGGATTAAGTACCTACTCGTACAGGCTTAACCCATGTCAATTACCTAGCAATATTTACCGTTGTCACCCTGATACGATTAGACTGTGACTTTGACGCTTTTGGAGACATCCCGAGGGATTATGTAAATCATTTTATAATGATGAAGGCCACTAGGGTTTCAGTATTTTCAGGAAATTGCGAGATATTTTAAGAGTTTTATTTAAAAGTTTTTTTGGTTGGGCGCAAAGCGCTTGGGATTTCGTTTAACTAGATATTCTACTTTATATTTTCATGGTTGATTATCTGGTTTATTTTGGGATAAATCGATCATTATAATACTGAGCAAAATTCATTAATTCATTTTCACAGTCCTCCTCGCCAGATTTTCGTAGATGATTGGTTTTACATAATGATTTTCTCATTTTTAAGTATGTCGACTACATCTTCGTCATTTTCATGTTTGCTGATTTCCTCATCTTCAGGCTTGTTGTCCTCATCTTCGTGTTTATTGGTTTCTCATCTTCATGTTTGTCAACCCCATCTTCGTATTTATCAATTTCGTGGCCTTTGTGTTTGTGGACTATGTTTGTTGATTTACTCATCTTTTCATGTTTGCTGATTTCCTTATCTTCATGTTTACTTAACCATATCTTGATATATGAATTTTTAAAATTTTTGTTTTGTGTTTTTCTTCCATATCAACGATAGATTTTTTTTTACAAATGTGAAAACATCAATAGACCCACCGTTAAGACCAATGTACCACCGGAATGGTAAACCAAAATAAATAGTGTAACTTCCATTATTCATTCATGTGTTTTGCACTATGAAAGGTTTCCACTCTTTTTACCATCCATTCTCTCGCATAATAGAATTCCTTTTCAGTCTCCTGTCATTTGACAGACCTTTATTTTGTAAGACCAAACGCCTATTGAATTCCCGAAATTTCACTTCAACAAATAAAACAGGAGAAACATTTTCCAACTTTGGAAGAAGTAAATCCACCTTTTAAGCCCGTCTCTCACCAGAATGAAATTGAAAAAAAACCAATAAATGTATTGGTTTGTTAAATCCAATGCTGAAAGATTTTGAAGAGGATGTGTTTCTTGTACTTTTACAACCATAAATCAATTTACAAGTTTCATTCAATCCTAATATGCGTTTTATCGATAATTTCGAGGCCAACGAAACTAATTTCAGCTCCCAACTTTCTTAAACTGATACGATACGTTTGTACCACCCTAGTCAGGAGCACTCCTGTTCCGGTGAGACCGATACACAAGAGGGCATTGATTTATGAGGATTTGGAACACGTGCTCCGAGTATGAGAATGTGGTTGGAGTTTAATCGACCGGTATGGCAACCTAATAAGCCAGAAATGAAAAAAAAATCATTGAAATAGTATAAATCAATCAACCAGAGCCAGCCTGAGGATTGCAATAATTCTACCTTATTCGTCAACGGTAATAGATCAACGATCTATATTTTAAACATGATTTTATTTGTAAATAAAAGCTAAAATAAATGAGTACACATCGAAAGTAAGACAGTTTGGTTGTGGGTGGCTGAACGTGGGTGGGAGTGGGCGAAGAAAATGTGCTTTGTTATGGGAAGGCCGCGAATGCTTCAGATTATTTCAGAAAGAGCCCGCCGACTACCGACTCACCGACAAAACTGTTGGTGAGTCTGAAATGTTCCAGAAAGTTCATGAAAGTTCTCGAATGCTCTTCTGAAAGGGAAAAGTTCAAGAAGGTTCCGTAAGGTTCCAGACTGAGTGGTGGAGTGTTCCGGTGAGTCTAAAAGGTCCCGGAAAGTTCATGAAGATTCTCGAACGCTCTAGAAGGTTCTGGAAGAAGAAAGTTCAAGAAGGCTATACAAGGTTCCAAACTGAGTGGTGGAGTGTGTCGGTGAGCTAAAAGGTCCCGGAAAGTTCATGAAGAAGGCTCTATGAGGTTCCAAACTGAGTGGCGGAGTGTGTCGGTGAGTCTAAAAGGTCCCGGAAAGTTCATGAAGATTCTCGAATGCTCTAGAAGGTTCTGGAAGGAGAAAGTTCAAGAAGGCTCTATAAGGTTCCAAACTGAGTGGCCGAGTGTTTCGGTGAGTCTAGAAGGTTCCGGAAAGTTTCAGAATGCTCTTGAAAGATTTGGAAGGACTACAGCGACGCGTGGCAGGGTACAGCTAGTAACTAATAATGTTAATAATTACAACTGGCTCCACCCCTAACACAGGCATTCAGAAGTAAACAATAGAAAAAAAGAAGTCGGCAATAACTAATCCATAATAATAACTAAGCCATAGAAGTTGCTTTCGTTTATCGGGAATCAAAATTTTACATGTAAAGAATTTCGATAAAACACAAAAAATAATTTTGCCCTATAAAAACTTTGCCAAAACATTTATATAGTTTGTTGAATATTTTCATGAACAATTTGGGGAAAATATTGAAAAAAGGAATTAAGTCTTTAATAACTGTAAGTTTTGTATGGAATGATAGCTTAAATGGTTAGATCGGCAGAAACTTCGATCGTAAGACAAATGTTTAAATTTTGGAACATAGGTTAGGTACATGTTTCAAATAAATGTTGTCTTACTACTTGGTTGATCTTTTGACTTCCATACTGTACGCAAATAAACATATAATAAATAAAAATACAAAAACGCGACTTTAGCATGTTTCGTTTCGTATATGCTTAAATTTTAATAATAATAATTTTTACTCCAGGGAGGTTAATGAAATCCCACACGACCCACATAGATATAAACATATTTTTGTGTAATAGATATGTAAAAATGCAACAATATAGAAAGAAGGCAACTATGTACGGCGTGGTGTTGAGTGAGCTAGGGCCCACCGCTCACTCAGGAGTGGTGTTGGATGAAGCCATTATCCGCATCCTGGCTGCAGTGACCCGGTGTCTCATCAGGCAGGCAAATCCATTTAAATATAACTGTTTTTCATCATTATTATTACATATTTATACTTTCGATTTCTTCACTTAGGATTATCCTCCACAGTTGAATGGTTTTGAATCCCATGTAGAGCACTAGAGCATCTCTTTCAAAATGTCACCGTTAATGCCGACGTGAAGAGGAACTTTTTTTTAAGTGGTCCTGTCATTTTACTTTCCTTCTTTACGTACTTCACATACCTAAAAACGTACTAGATTTTTCTTAAGACTGGAATTTGCTCGGAAAATGCTGAGAACTCTATTGAGGCGCAGATGAAAAAAACACGTAGCATTTTGGAACAATTATTTTTACAGAAAGAAAATCTTTTCCAGCTTTGTAAAAAAATAGCACAAAGCGTAGATATTTTATTGTATGTGAATGCCGAACAAGAGCTGAAACTATTCCCAACTACTTTGAGTCAGCGAGACAACGACATTCCCAATTATGGTATTTTGTAAACCTGAATGGTGTGGAGAAGAGAATGAGATGGCAAAGAGAAAGGTTTAAAAGTACCAAGCTATTCAAATCTAGTCACCAAACATGTATAAAGATATTTCGAGTAACTTTTCGATTCTGAACAGTGGCGATTTTTAGTAATTCCCATAAAAAAGATAAATCTGAATTGTAATTTAACCACACTATACATTCCTATCCTATTGTGCGTTATGAATGTCAGCGACTTTGGGACTATCTGTTCTAAGAAATAGTCCATATTATAAACATACCAGTAGCGCCAAAGCGGTAGACTTGCAAAGCTTTGAGTTTTTACTAGGTGACCGAGGCGCAGCAATTACGAGATAGACGTGCAAAGCTTTGAGTTTTTACTAGGTGACCGAGGCGCAGCAATTACGAGATAGACTTGCAAAGCTTTGAGTTTTTACTAGGTGACCGAGGCGCAGCAATTACGAGATAGACTTGCAAAGCTTTGAGTTTTTACTAGGTGACCGAGGCGCAACAATAACGAGATTTCTTAACATCAAATTTGCAAGGAAAACTATTTTTCAAGAAACTTATTGTGGTGTTTTATATAGTTGTTATTAAAATAGGTCAATTACTGTGGGTGTTATTTTTTACATATAAAATGAACAGTTTCTAGTGAATTGTAATTTTTTTATTTTTTTATTTTTTTTTTTAATGATAAACTAACGTTTATAAGACTAGGTTTTATGCATAACATAAAGGATAACAAATAAGAAAGGCACGGGTTCAATTCCCGTTGGCGGCATTTATTTTTACTAGGGAGATATTTTCAATTTATATTTGTATTTCGGATGACTAATTATTGCATATAATTATTTGTTATCCTTTATGCTATGCATAAAACCTTGTCTTATAAACGTTAGTTTATCATTAAAAAAAATATATATTTGAGAAGTCAAAAAATATTTCACCAATAAATGAAGATATCATATGTCTCGACGCCATCTAGTGAGAAATTTATCACTAACAAAGCCTTTCCTACAAAAATAAAGTTGGTTGTTTACAGGTGAAAAAATATAATAAGCAGTAATTGTCGATTGAGGTACTAGTACATATTGAATCATTTGGCGGGTTGGAAATAAGCCGATATAGCTCAGTGGATACAGAGCACCTGACCGGACATCAGAAGGCACGGGTTCAATTCCCGTTGGCGGCATTTATTTTTACTCGGGAGATGTTTTCAATTTGTATTAGTATTTCGGATGACTAATTATTGTTTATAATTATTAATTGTAATTGTCGTATTAAATCATTTATTTCGTAAACTGAGCCATTACATTTATATGCCACGTTTTAATGAATCGCCGAATGGTTTATTGTTACAAGGTCGCTAATATTTCGTGAATTGATATGATGAGATTCCCTCTGTTCTAGGGAAAAAAATGTATACGATCGAAAAGACCAATAACCACTCGAGTTATTTCTAGCATACTATGCCGAGTTTGCAAAAGGTTTGAGGATTACTAATAGAAAATAGGTGAATTCATTCTCTATATAGCCCTATTATCAGTTTATATGTCTCCTTGTTAAAATTAAGAGGTAAGATTTTTTTTAAATAAGGGCGAGAAATTTCCAATCCGGATCAGTCAACTCACATTCCCGGGTAGATAAATAATTAGATTAGATCACTCGAGTAGATAAATAATTAGATTAGATCACTCGAGTAGATGAATAATTAGATTAGATCACTCGAGTAGATGAATAATTAGATTAGATCACTCGAGTAGATGAATAATTGGATTAGATCACTCGAGTAGATGAATAATTAGATTAGATCACTCGAGTAGATGAATAATTAGATTAGATCACTCGAGTAGATGAATAATTAGATTAGATCACTCGAGTAGATGAATAATTAGATTAGATCACTCGAGTAGATGAATAATTAGATTATATCACTCGAGTAGATGAATAATTAGATTTGATCACTCGAGTATATGAATAATTAGATTAGATCACTCGAGTAGATGAATAATTAGATTAGATCACTCGAGTAGATGAATAATTAGATTAGATCACTCGAGTATATGAATAATTAGATTAGATCACTCGAGTATATGAATAATTAGATTAGAACACTCAAGTAGATGAATAATTAGATTAGATCACTCGAGTAGATGAATAATTAGATTAGATTACTCGAGTAGATGAATAATTAGATTAGATCACTCGAGTATATGAATAATTAGATTAGATCACTCGAGTAGATGAATAATTAGATTAGATCACTCGAGTATAGGAATAATTAGATTAGATCACTCGAGTATATGAATAATTAGATTAGATCACTCGAGTAGATGAATAATTAGATTAGATCACTCGAGTATATGAATAATTAAATTAGATCACTCGAGTAGATGAATAATTAGATTAGATCACTCGAGTATATGAATAATTAGATTAGATCACTCGAGTATATGAATAATTAGATTAGATCACTCGAGTATATGAATAATTAGATTAGATCACTCGAGTAGATGAATAATCAGATTAGATCACTCGAGTATATGAATAATTAAATTAGATCATTCGAGTAGATGAATAATTAGATTAGATCACTCGAGTATATGAATAATTAGATTAGATCACTCGAGTAGATGAATAATTAGATTAGATCACTCGAGTAGATGAATAATTAGATAGGCCACGAACTGCCACTGATTCTGAATGATCACCTCAGGGGAACACTTAAGAGTGTTTATCTTTCAATCTGGAATAATAAATCTAGAAAATAAATTTGTACAGGAAACAATTTATTGGATAACCAACACCCCATATGGTTCGCATTTTCACGTTTGGTAACTAAGCAGGGGTGCCCGGGTTCATGGGGTGAGGTTTGTCTAGGTATTGGCGGCGAATTCGTATGCCCACCTAATGCGTGGCGGGTCGGATCGAAAGAGACCGGTTAAGGGAGACCTTTTGACCTCTCCAGTCGGAGTCTCTCGACCCATCGCAGTGGGAGGGATGGATTCATTCCTCCGTCACTCCTGGACACATTGACCCCCAGATTCCAGTAGTTTTCAATAAGTACTCCGAGATATCGATTATACATATATTTAAACCAAATGTAGAACGTCTTGACTAGTTAGTAGTTGAAATGTAAGAGAGGTTGAACTACCTGCTATAATGTATAATACTGTGTTCTATTTGATTCAATCAGTTATTGCCAGAATCAACCTCACTATTCATTATCTGACATATTACGTTTCGATATTTGTGTGTAAATTTTTGGTTGTGTTGCAATTTATTAACTTTCTCAGACCAAAGCTTAGAACAGTTTTCAGTTGTTTTTCTTTTTCACGCAATCACCATTGTCCTGAAAGAAGCTCTGTGCCAATTTTATTTTTATTCCGGTGCAGACTTTGCTGTTTAAATTTTTGCCATACAAGCTGCTTTTACACATGGTGTTTATGTTAAAAAAGGCGTAGGTATACATGGTGTTTAGAGACGTACCCGACTTACTATATAAAGTAAAGTGTGCTAACTTCGGGAAGTGATTCTAAATGATAGTTTAAAAATGATAAAATAATTTTAAAATTCCAACGTTTTTAAGTAGTTTTTTAGGCAAGTTTCGTAGGTAAAACATTTTTGTATAGGAAAATAAACATTAGAATTTCAAAAAAAATCCATTTATCTTTTTACCTCCAACGTAAGATTTCCATATATCATATCAGCTTAAAACTAAGGCAGAGAATGCTAAAATGTTATGTGTGGTCGGTCTTGTTGTATGGATGTGAAACATGGACCTTGAAAATAAATACCATGAACAGGTTAGAGGCTTTTGAAATGTGGCTTCACCGGAGAATACTCTAAGTCCCATGGACGAGACATGATCACCAACACAGAAATTCTCAGGCGGGCTAGAGCAGAGAGAGAACTGCTTAGATTAATAAAAATCAGGAAAATTTCATAACTAGGTCATGTACTTCGAAGGGAGAAGTATCACTTGCTCCAGTTAATATTGAAAGGCAAGATAGAGGGTCGCAGAGGGCCTGGTAGGAGACAAATGTCTTGGCTGCGAAATATACGAGAGTGGACCGGCATTAGAAATGTGGAGGAGCTATTCCGGGCAGCGCAAGACAAAGAGACATTTTCCAGAGTGATCGCCAACGTCGGGGGGACCTGATACGGCACATAAAGAAGAAGAAGTAAGATTTCCAACTGCTTCCAACCGCCTGGGGGCAGTAAGAGTAAATGGGGAAGTACAAGGCTATTTAGATCATGCCACCACATATGGCCAAAGCTTTTTCAAGAAACATTTCTATTTTGAATGTTGGTCTTTTCTTGATTCGAACCCATGATCTCCGGGTCCGTAGCCAAGGATGGTAACCTAACCAAAGAGTAATCTCCTCAAATCTGTTGCACATTGCTGAGGATTGTGACTCCCACTCCAATACACACTTTTCCACAAACGATCATCCAGTCAATAATGATCTACTAGACCCTACGGGCGACACTTGGTTGGGCTTCGCCCAGTTTAAGTGATACTAACAACAGTTACATTTAATAGATAGATATTAGGTCATCCACAGAGATTATTATTGTTGTACGATTTATTATTACCAGTAAAAACTAAAATCTAAAGAAATGGCTAGATTCTAAGTGGTCAGTTATCGTGGATTTTTTTTAATTTTTTTTTTTATATTAACTCCACACAGGAGGCCCTGAAGAAAATAATTTCCCTCAGGGCCTATGTCATCTTTGGGGATGCTGTGTGGAGGGTCTTTTTGTGGAGAGGAAGGAGTGAACATGGGTCTTGAAGAGTCCCATGTTGTAGAAGGGAGGAAACACAGAGGCCGGCAGTTCGTTCCACAGCCGAGCTGTTGAACTTACGAACGAATCGTAGAAGCGACCCGTTCTCATGTGACAAATGTCAACCGTGTACAAATGTTGGGCGCGCGTTTGGCGTGTATCCCGACTACGCACCGGTGCCGAAGGGATCAATGACGCTAGTTCCTCATGTATTCGGATTAGTCCGAATGACCGAGTTTGTGTTCTGTTTTCTTTTTGATACAGTTTTGTCCATTTGGTTTAAATATTTTATTTGTTTAGTACAGAAAATACATATTGTACATTTGTAAAATGTTTTACAAATATACCTTGTGATATCCTTCAGTCTTCAACTTCCAACATATTTTTTTTTTTAAAGAAAGACAAACTTTTCCAAACTTTTTACAAATAACCTGACAATATTTGAAAATCTCCTACTACCACCATATCAAGCGGAAAATTTTATTTGAATATCTAACTACACAATACCAAAACAACCAACCCTAATACCTTACAACAGTAAAAAATAATTTTAACAAAACATGTAGGTACGGAAAGAAATTCGTCTCAGTCGTACAGAAGAAACAGTTTTAGTGCTGCAAATGTAATTTTCACTTTGAATAAAATATCTAAAAAATCATTCAAATTACATAGTATTTAGAAATAAATAATTTCTCTCACCAAGCACAAGAACCAGTTTCTTCATTGGTGAGATTGCGAACATAAATATATTTTGTAATGTAAATATATTTTTTATGTACTCATATTATATCCTGTACACACTTTATATATATTAAATAAAAAAAAATAAAATTAAAAAATTATATATTCTTTTGGTTTGACCGAGGATTGAACTTTCCTCCTCAGGAACTGAAGTCAACCGCGCTAATAACTGAGCCTAATGCCGATTGGGTGGGACCGACATATATTTCGTGTATAAACTGCTGTTATGTCATCCAATTTCAGTAACAAGTTGAAAAAAAACAATTATAGTAAATTATGTTTTTAAAGTATTCAATTTATTTCCGTTAAAAAATTCTGTTAAAATTTTGTGTTTAATCTCGGACGCGTCCTAATAAAAAATGATATTTGATTCTGAAAAATCGATGTAAAATATTATTAGTTATACTTATAACCATAAAACATGCTAATTTCCGTTATCTGTCCAACCTGAATAACTCTGCTTCAGTCAACTTAAATTTGCTTTGAATTTTAGTGTCGTTTTGAAAATTTTAACTGATTGTGGGAATAATTCACATATGCGATTAGGTACTTACCTATAATAATATATATTTATAACGGAAAATCGTTTTTGTAATTTTTAAAATTGTAATTGATTTCAAGTATTCAGAATATCCAGTGAATTTTCACGGGTTTATGCTAGATAATATTTATGTATTTAAGATTTGTACCATATAGGTATGCTTATTGTAATTCTTTTATAGTATTTTAAATCACATTTATGATTATTATGCTCTCTTTTTACAATTTTATTTCCAGTAATATTATTAATATTTCACGTTCCAATCGACCACCTCAATCTCAGAGGTGTTTCTTCTTGAGAATTGTACCCTTTTCAAATTGAATTACGTGTCAATTTAAAACGACAGTAGAAGAAAAGTTCGCAAGCTGCAAAAAATGTTTTCATTCGTTTTTATGTCACTACAAGCACTTTCTTCTACTGAAATATTTATTTACTTAAATAACTACATTCACGTACCCTTTTGTGACAAAATTTATTACTATGTATACAATGATTCCTAATTTTGAAACAGTTGGAATATTTTAACAGTTGATAAAGTAATAAACATTTTAAAGTCACTGGTATTTAACCTGGCTACCTTAGAAAAATACACAGAAAGGCGCGCGAGACCAATTTTCTCACGCCATTTCCAATTTAATTTATTACCTAATTGTACTATGTAATGAAAATACGTTGATTGGCACAGGAATGTCAGGTGCTCGGTGCAGAGTAATTGACGGCATAAAGTACATGATTTTGAAGAACGTCTATTTTTCCTTCTGGGACACTTAACACGAAATTTGCTAGGTCCAGGCTAGAGCTTGTATCAAGTAGACTTGAGCATGAGGAATTGGCAGGAATTATAAACTTCAAGTCTGACGATACGTTCTACATTAAGATCCGTAACGAAATGTTTAGTAATCACTCCACTCAACTCCGGAGCCATCTCATTTAGGAATATATGTCGAAAATTGAGTGTGTTTGCTTTAAAAATTACCTGTCATATGTTTTGAAAAAAAATCGGCATTGGTCACCTAGAAGTGATTATTGCGACACAATAGTCCTATTTCTTTTTGTCTACAGAATCCACTTCAATTTTGACTATTTTGTAGACCTGTCATTTGCAAAATATAATGTTTTCCTACCTCTTTGTTCATGCAACAGTTCAGGAGATGTTGTCTGTAGTTTATTCCGAATATTGTTCTGTCAGTTCAGTTACATGCAATTCAGTTCATCAGTTTCGTGACAGCTGTGATAAATATAACTGTCGCTTTATAGTCGTCTACATGATCTTGGTATCCATCCTCCGGATCTAATGACAAATCATCAGATGGCTCCTCTAGCTGCGCACTAATTTGAGCCTTACGAGTTTGACGCTTATCGCCTATTTTTCATGTATTTGTTAGCTACAAAACGACAACGAAAAAAATTCAATCAAATTTGATCTTCGATTATCAACTTGGTCCGTATTCATTTGCATTTAAATATGAATAAAAAAAGTGTAATTCATCAACAACAAAAAATACAGCGTGAATATGCAGAGTATGAGCATAATGCTGTGCCATGATACATGGTCTATGGCAGGGGTGGCCAATCTTTTGACCTGTTCGGTCTACTTGCGTATTACGAATTATTTCTTGTGGTCGACTGCAAGGTAGAGTTTAAAAGTGACAAAATAATACTATTTTGTGATAAATTTGTAATTATTTATTTATACTACCATAATACGGACATGTATCTAGTGTGGTAGTAGAAAAGCATATAAAAAAACTCTATAATAAATATATTTTACGAATAAAGGAAAGAAAAAAAATGCAAGGTAACATTTAAATTTTTTTCATTCAGCTTTACGTTTTAGGGTGGATGTTTGACACTGCATATTCTCCACAAGCTTATCATATTGGTAAGTGTACGAAGTAACTGCGATTTGCAAACACGAAGTTAAGTTGGCATCTGTAATGCGGGAACGATTTTTGGTTTTTATTGCATTCATCGTTGAAAATTTTGATTCGCAAAGATAGATAGAACCGAAAAACGACGTCAAATATAAAGCTACCTTTCTTAGACATTGAAAGTTTTCTTTGCAAATCAGTTTCCAAAAATCTGTACTACCAGATGCCCTAGCTTTCAAAAATATGTCGCTACTCATTTTAATTATTTCTTCTTCGACCACAACAGATTCAATATCGGTTAAGTTACCGATTTTAACGGTTAAGCTGTCAATATCAATATTTTCATTAAATGGGAATCCCATGAAATTTAGTACTTCTTCGAGAGCGGAAAAATCCGCAAACCTTCTTTCAGACTACAGGTGCAAATTTTCCAACTGTTCAGCGAAAGTTATAAAATCTCGATTTGAATTGTGCATACATTCTTCTTCCATGTATTTAAATTTTTTTAGTTCGCTTAGTTTTAATTGAGATGCATGCACTTGAATTAGATTTTTTAAATTTTTAATCAATGTTATCATGTCAATGACGGTTCTGTCTTTCCCTTGAAGATTGAGGCTTAACTCGTTGAGTTTTTCTGTTATGTCACAAACGAAGGCCAGCTTCGTAAGCCATTTTTTATCTTCAAGCTCGGGTATATGGTATATTTTATAGTATATGGTATATTTTATACCGTTGATATTAAAATAAATATATTTTCTCCTTTCGAATGTATAAATCTTTTGATTTCTGGCAGTAACTGTCGAAATGTCTTCAAAAAGGCCCCACGGCTAAGCACCTGACATCTGTATGTAGCAAAAGATCTGAGTGTTCGGATTCAGTCTTTTCAAGAAGAGCTCGAAATAGTTGCCTTTGCAAACTTCTGGCTCGAATAGAAATAACTATTTTAAAGGCAATTTTCATAATATTATCCTATTCGAGAATTTTAGAGCACAAAACTTGCTGGTATATGATGCAGTGATAGTTGGTGATTTTTGCACAACGAAATAAAACCAACTCTTTGTCCCACCATAGCGGGTGCTCCATCTGTCGAGATAGCAACTAGTTTGTGAATCGGAAATTCAGTTTTTTCAACAAAATACTTTAAAAATTTGCAGATATCTTCACCTCTGGTTTGCCAATTCAATGGAATCATCGTTGGTAATTCTTCTTTAACCGTCATGTCTTCAAAAACTAGACGCACAAAAACGCACAATTCATCAATGTCGGTTACATCGGTGGATTCATCTAACTGTAGTGACAAGAAACTAAATTTCTGCATGTCCTCGCTAAGTAATTGTTCCAAATTTTCACTTCAGGCTTCACTGCGTCGCATTACTGTGTTTCGTGGCAATGAAATGTCATTTATTGCTGAAATAATTTCTTTCTTATTTTTAAAGTCATTAAAAATGCTTCTTCAGCTCCCTGCATGGCTTCCTTAATCATTTCTCCATCTTCGAAAGATTTCTGACGTCTAATCAATATTTCTGTAACAGTGAATGACGCCAGTGTTGCAACTTTTGATTTCGAGTCTAATTTCGTAAAAACAGATTTTTGTGTACTTAACTTGCTTTTTAATTCGCTTGCTTTTATCTTTCGGTTGTCACTGCCAAATGCAAAATCAGTGGCGTATTTGGAATGTGTAGTTTTAAAATGCTTTTCAACATTTGCTCTTTTCGGTAACGCTACACTTGAGTTGCAAATTAGACACACACATTTGTCTTCGACCATAACGAAAAAAAATCCTCTTCCCACTCTATGTGATAATGGTAAGTCTTACTTTTTTTAGCACTCGAACTAGATGGCCCACTCATTCTGATATTTATAATAGTGAATAATCAATAAAAAACAAAGTCACAATTTCAGTCAAAGTCCCTACGTTATTTTTATTATCGCCACATAACAAGTTCAATGTGATCCGTGCGCACTCAAGTCGACACTAGTAGGTACTGGCTAGGCTAGCTACCCACGACACAAAGCCACGAGAAAACAATGCAAAATGTAAAGAAAAGAGACAGCGATATATCTTACCTACGCGCGGAGTGAGGCGAGCCGCATTTAGTTGACTGACTCACCCACACGCAAGCAACTATACTGCCATTGCGTTGTTGCGATGCGACCGAAGCGTGTGAATAGGTTACCTTATTCAGTCCTTCGCGCGAATACATCTCAAAATAATGTTATTTTGTCATATTTTCCTATTCACTTTATTTTACTCTCGCGGGCTACCGAAATCAGCTTTGCGGTCTAAGGTAAAATAGGTACATTTTGCGTAAAGTCAAAGTTAACCGTTGATGTTGGCTTCGTGAGAACGGGTCATTTTTTCGACTCGTTTTTGTATAAGTTAGCTCTTATGCGGAACGAGCTACGATCTGTTTTCTTCTTCATATAATCTGGGTCTCATCAAGACCCGCATAAATAAATTCCTTCCTACAGCCCCTACCTTAATCCGAATCATAACGCTGCCCGACCGGGTGGCGGCATAGTTCCCAAGTCTCGCTCAGTTCAGATGGGACGCTTTCGTGAGCTATCACATAAAATTTAAAAAAAAAAAAAAACATTCCGTTAGTGACCTCGATGTCATATTTCATATTCGTAAAACTTATGAAATTATAATTGAAATTTAAACGACCCCAAAACTCTTTATTCCGTAGAATAAGTACCGTTTTCAATTTCGTGGGAAAATAAATTACCGGTAGTTATTTTGTTATTTTGGGGTGAAAATTTTATAAGAGCACCCGCGACTTTAGCAAACTATAAAAAATCACATAAATCATATTGCCCCAATTTCAGAGCCACGTGGAAATTTTTAAATAAATGTCGCGAATAACTTCTGCTTAGCGTATTACTTTTGCAGAGGGAAAATCGAAGAATTTGAAATAAGGCGCTAAGAACTAATACAAGTTTAAAAAAAAATTATTTTGTATAGGGGACGCAACGTTTTTCAATATATCTTGAAAGCGTTGGAATGAGTTTTAGAACCTTGACTTTGCACTGATTTACTTTGCGCTCGTATTTACGTAGGAATTTATTTAACATCTGAAATGCCAGCAGAAAATTCTCAGAATTCCCTCAGAGAAGCCTACATTTATACATAAATAAATAAAAATAAAAAAGTAACCGAAAGTGAATAAGTGTGATTTTTTTCCTCTATACAATACGTAAAGGTAAGGTTAGATTTATATTTTTTTTCATGTGCGAATGATCTGTCAATAAACGAGACACATCGAAGAGGAGTGGGGCCTTTGCAGTAAAATACAAATGTATGCATAATTTTACGTGTGTATTCCACACCTTCTGAAATGCTGTAAGTTGTAGTTGTATTGCGGAATTAAATTGACGGAGTAATGGTGATACAATCTAGATTTAATGCTGTATATAGAGAAGCGTTAACAACTTCCAATACATCCCTTTTTACATGAAAACAAAATGCTTTAGAAACACACTTGTCACACGGAACGCAATCCTGCACTTTTCATGTAACGCTGTTAAATAAAGGGAGTTTTACATACAAAAACGGGTTTCAAACCCTTTTACTTTTTATAATTATGAAATGATAATCAAATTCTTACATTCCCATTACTATACAATTCCCATAGCTAGCTTAACCGAGAGTTATTTGTCATATTTTCAGTTCGTTGATAGCCGATTCGGAAAATTTCCAGCGCTCAAGAAATCTGATGTGGAGATACATAAAACACAAGGATATTTGTAAATAAAACGATTTCTTTTGCGATAAAATTGCCCCCTTTGGAGACCTATATTTCAGAAAATCACTCGACTGCGCTCGTGGGAAAAGCTTTAATCTCTCTGTGGACGAATTTGGAAATTAATTTACTAATTTTAAATCTATTTCAGTTATTGCAGATCTTTGAATCAACCAAACCTGTAACAACAATCAAATTTACTCTACCCTTCGCATTGTTCTACATCTTCAAGGACCAGGACAAGGAACGCCGAAAACCGCCGTATTGATTCATCTTGTGTAACTTTGATTCTATTTTAAAATAAACTATCCGAAGTTCAGTTAAATTAACATAAATTGATTTCAAATACACAAGAGTTTCCGGTATCTACGACCGACCCTTACGACGTTTAAAACCCAAGATGGCCGTTGAAAATCCTCCATGGTCAACTGACCATTCGCTACCTCCTCCCTTAAGAATTTTAACCAATGAAAATTAATGTCCGGTGTTGTTTTTTTTTTGACCAGCTAATATTAAATATTCAGTTCCTGACGTAAAATATCTTACGGAATTAAATGTTAACTTTCAGTTAATTAACTTCATGACAGCACCAAACGTCCAGATCAGTGGGAATTGTAAAAAGAAGATGGCGATGGCTGCCTTCTCGCGAGTTAATATGACGTTGGATTTGTTTGTATCAAACAACTACTGCCAGGGGTGGTCACCATGATCTGCTATGCATTTTGCATTTCAAAAAACTTCAAGGTTTAAAGAGACACAGACAGAGGTACAGAGAGACATTATACCTTGTGTCATACATGACGGCCGGCGTGGTCTAGTGGTATACGCTTTTGACTACAGATCCGAAGGTCGCGGGTTCGAACCCGGCGTGCGCAAATAAATTTTATTTGATTAATTTGTGTTATTTCACAATTAATTAATTTAAAATAATATATAGTATATTTGCGGCACGTTCCAGAGTGGAAGATACTCTCAGTATCGCCCTGGTGTAAGACCACCATTCAGAATTGAAACGTTGCTTGAAATGGCTTTAGCCGTGTTTGGTGACCAGATCTGAATAGCCAGGTACTTCCCCACCTTCCTCTTCCCCATCTCCCTCCCCTCCCCAATACCCTCAGCCTCACAACATACCCCAATTGGGGATGCCATAGTCTCACTGGCTCCAGACGGGAGCAGTTGGGACTCTTGTGCGGTATTACTGTAAAAAAAAAAAAAAAAAAATACCTTTTGTTTATTAGACTTAAACTTTTATTATTTATGGTAACTTTTATCTTGAAATAACGCAATTTAGTATTTTTGCCACGTTCATTTGTGTATCGATTTGAGGCAGTTTAAAACCACTAGGTGTGCTTTTCTTTTTAAAGAAAGACAAAAATTAACGTTTTTCAAATAGCAGTTATCACTAATTAACCATCTCGCAGGGGTAGGTAGAGAGGAGGGAGAGTTAGAGAGAGTTTCGTTCACTACAACTCGGTCTTGGCACTCACTCCTTGCCTCATTCACATTCATACATCGTCTCATACATACTCTTTTGTTATTCCACTCTTGACATAGCCCGACTCAAGTATCTGGTTCACTTGATCGTACCACGACAGTTACATAATGGCATTTATACAGATAGAAAATCAGTCGGCACTCTTGTGTTATTCACAAAAATATCGTTTGATGACACTGAACTAAAAATGATACCTACATATCTACCAATCCAACGATTTAAAATTGGATATTTTATATTTTAGAATTCCTACAGAATTACCTACACGCACGACAGGTTTTGAGAATCATACGGTATGGTAAAAAAATGATGATTTCGCTGTTTAAAATTTAAACGATCATAAACAAATATATTGTTCATCATTAATTTTAAAATACATGGTGGTACCAGTTTCAATGAAATCGATGGACGATTATTTTTAACGACGTTCTAAATATTGCTTATTTTTTATTTATTTTCGTGTACGATTGTCATGCAAAAACTAGCGAAAATATTTTTCAGTATTAATTCCTTGTGCATCGGTAATAGCGAGAGACTCGGTGGAATAAGGCGTAGCACACGTTGGCAAAATAGTTGATGACGGCATTATCAGTTCGAATTGTTTCGACGTGTAAACCACGTGTACATGGAATAGTTTTTTAATTTTTTTTTAAGGCGATACACTACGTTGTGTACTATTTTAAATTAAGCCGCTATCAAAAACAACCCTTACGTAGATGGCGATTATGTTTAAATTCCCGCTTAACACCATCCGCCTGTTTTTATTTATGCAAGAGAAAAACATGGCCAAAAAGTGCATTTTATTTTATTTTGTGAATGTTCAGGCATAAATATTATGTTTTTTTCGATCACTTTATAAATAAATTTATTTTCCATATTATACAATAAAATCATAACCGAAAATGGGTTCGTGAGTAGGAGATTTTGAACTTTAAAGCAGTTTTCTTAGGCCTTATACATTATTTTTTCTGGGCTTATAAGAAGACTTATCTAAAAAATACTCGATTATTTCAAAGGCCAAGATGTATTCTACTCGCAATATTTTATTAAACCACCTAAAACATTTCTAGGCGACCAAATTTTCAAACCAAAAACACATGATTTTGCATTACTACGTATGGGATCGTCTTAATGTTAAACCGCATAATATCTCAACCGTCTGGAGCCAGTGAGACTATGGAACCCCGATTGCGGTATGTTGTGAGGCTGAAGGTATTGGGGAGGGAAAGGAGATTGGGAAGAGCAAGTAATTCCATAATTTATTTTATCTGAATCTCTATTGAATCAATTCTTACAGCCCCTTTCCTAATCCACCTTACAACGTCGCCCGACTCGGTAACGAAATAGCTATCCGACGTGAAGACACGATAGAAATAATAAATCAATGGTAACGTAAAATGGGGTGACCTTATCCAATTCACAACATTGTAAATAAATATTATGATATCATTTGTGTTTGGGGAATCAAAATAAATATCGTGATCAGTCAACAAGTCAACTTTCAGGGTGGGGTGACTTATATATGAATATAATTTTTTCAAGCTCATTACGATGGCACTATCATTCGGAACTAGAGAAAAATCAATTTTTCATCTTTATAAATGTTCTATTAATCTCAGACAAAACGCTTTCTGTATTCAGGGCCTGTAACTTATTAAAAAGAATTTTAATGTAATGGACATAGTTTCGTGTAATTTAAGAACATTTAAAAAATATATACTTCGCTAATATCGAATAATTTTTAATGATACACTGCAAATTGTCATGTTGTTCCCATGAATCCTATTCAGTTGCATCCCATTAATTAAATAAACGTTTGTTCAATTTAGTTTTAGGTATATTAGTCATTATTGCTGTTGTTATATGGTGAGGATAATTTTTTTTATATATTGTAGTTTATTTATGTTCTTACATCTTATACTATTTTTTATTAATATTTTCAAGGCTGTATTATTTTACAATGTTTTAGCCAACGGGGTACTGGAACGTTATTTTTTTATTATAATTTTATGTTTATGTAAAAATCTGTCGTTTTTTATATTAATATGTAAAATATCTGTAAATTACCAAAATAAATAAATTTAAAAAAATTCAAGCAGTTATAATTATTGACAGACATACTTTACAATATAAATGACTCGAAACTACAGGATTTCCCAATAAGAGGTGTTATTTTGATATTCAATCGTAAAAGCGCAATCCATACACCGTAACTGTTGCTCCAGCCTCATTTTCGAAAAAGTAAGGTCCAATGACTCCACCGGACTATAAACCGCACCAAACAGTCACACGTTGAGGATAGAGAGGCTTTTCAACAATAACTCTTTGGTTTTCCGACCCCCAGATGCGACGATTTTGCTTGTTGACGAAGCCAGCGAGGTGGAAATGGGCCTCATCACTCAAGATGATTTGCATTTGATTCACTCAAGTGAATTTTAATAATTTCAATGCGTTGATGAAGCGTGTATCGTTCCATTTGTATTAAGACGACATAAGACGTCAAAATAATATCAGTTATGGGCGTTTCTAGTGGGCGCGGCTATAGCCCAAAATATTTCGTTTACGCCCCGCGTTGGTCAAAATTTCGCACAGTGTGACATGGTTTGATTCCACACGGACAAGTTTTATACTTATAAATTTAAAATGATAATAATAATGGTTGGCATCAGTTAATGAATCGCATAATTTGCATGGTGTTATAAAAACCGTGGTATCTACATACAGTATATAATCATCTGCAGTATGTAAGGCATCCCAAATAATCATAAATCACAAATCCTTTTTTGGTTATTATTTTTTTTCTTGATAGAACAATCCCGATGCGTTAAAAAACTCATTGTAGGACGGGAGTAACTTACAATACATAGGTGGGAGTTAATAGGTACAATTTTACATTGGTATTTTGATATCAAAATTATAAGTTTCACATACGAAACAGTACAAAAATAGAAAAATATAATAATTTTACTAATAAAACTTATACATAGAAAATAGTTCGTACATTACAGTTTTTTTATATCTCAGATTTTAGATTTTATTTCTTGCTAGAGCAATCCCGATGAGTTACATAACTCATTGTTGGACGAGAGGAATTTACAATACATAGGTGGGATTTAATGTGTAAAATTTTATGTCAGTATTTCGATATCAAAAAACTTTCACCGTCCAATGCTTTGTTTTTTTTTGAAGTGGAAAAAATATGTCATCGGAAACCAAAATGAATGAACTTCCTTATACTCCAAATTGAATAAGCTCGGGAATCGCTGGAAATTTATCGAGTGCGTATACATGTATATACCTACATATTTATAGACATATAAAATTAATTAAGCTGACATTTTACAATTATGTTCTGTAGAAAATTTAGCCCAAAAATTTACTTTTAAGTGTTTATTTATGTAGTACCGTCTCAATTCCGTTCAGCACTTTCCTTAGTGCCGTCATTTTGTTTGGGATAAAACTGTTTGTTTCAATAATATAAAATTAAATTAAAAAATAAACTTAATTCAACCATGGAAAATCTACCCGCAAAATTTACCAAACAATTTTTACTAAAATATATATATTTTAGTTTTGAATAAGGGTTGAACCTTCCTACTCTAGAAGGAAGGTAGTGACTCTACCAACGACGCCAAATGCCGATCGCGTAGGTCCGACATTTATGTAGTATATTAACTGCCGTAATGTCATCCGATTTCAGAGAAAAAAATCCGCGTGTGTGCTCGTGATTTTTATATAGAATGCATTGTCAGCAACGGCGAGTATATCTGCCGAGTTTCAGCTGGATCATTTGTCAGGATACAGAACAAGACAGATAAAAAGATAATGGACTTAATTGGGAATTGAACCCAGGATCTCTGTCTAGTTGAGAAAATGTCTTTAACCACTCAACCATTGAAATCTAATTATTTTACGTTATTTTTGTCGATCTCATATTTTAAATTCAGCATTAACAATATTATCTCGCAACTAATATTTCCAATCTTTTTGAATGATGACAAAGTTCTAAATAATTGATTATAAACATATCCAATTTATATTTCCATGGGATACCAATTGAATTTTTCTAAAAGTCTAAATGAATAGTCAATTTTTTATTGGAACAAATTTTCTTTTATACCTTTTGAAGGTTATATTCATCAATGTAATATATCATTGAAGAGCAAGATAATACTAATAAATTTAAACAAAACATGAAACACAGAAAAATATTTATTAATATGTAGTGGCACCGAGCAGCACGCTACGAGAACGTTAAATGTCCTGGTGAATTCCCCATCGATTATCTCGACAGCCGTGGTGTCGAGCAGTCGGCCTCGAGGATTGGTCACCGATCATATCCACCACACTGTCGAGCATCAGTCCAGGAATTCATCATCAGTACCAAACGACAACTACAATGACAATAAATATAGACTGTAATACTACCATATCTTTCATTCGTTTCTACCTACCGTCACCCACAGATTAATAAGTTTTTGGACAAATTGTTAAGTTGTAAAGCACCCTTAAAGTGATTTTTCATCATCCAACCATCCAATAGTTATTATAATTATATTTTCATTAACTTTTTAAGGTCATTTCATTAGAATTATTCAGTCCTAAAGAGTCCTAAATTCTCCAGTCTTTTAAAAGAAATATCAACTATACTCTAGCCACTAATCTTCTAACTAACTATCACGCCGTTTCCCGCAGGGGTAGGTAGAGAGCACGGACCGCTAAACAACTCGGTCTCGATACATACTTTTCTATTATTCTGACTCTTGACATGGCATACTTAAGTATCTGATTCACTTGGTCGTGCCATGTCTTCCTCGGGCGTCCTCGGCTTCTTCCACCATTCACATTTGCATCGTATATTCTCCTTACACTCATTTCTTCGCTCATTCGCTCTACATGCCCAAACCTTCTAAGCTTCCCTTTCTTGATCTTACTCATTACGCTTACACCAGCATTGCACTCTTTGTGGATTTCCATATTTCTCTCACGATCATACACGGTTTTACCACACATTCGCCTCAGCGATTTCATTATTACAGCATTCAGTCTACTACATAAATGTAAAATCAATGTCCACTGTTTTTACTATAGTGTCCTCTGCGTGCAAAATCGTAAACATTTTCTTATAAAAGTGTTTTTTTCTGAAGTGACCTGACAGGTGAGTAAGTTTTTCTGTATCTGTTTGTAAATAATATACATATGTTTTTCTGAATCTGTTTGTAAATAACATATATATGTTTTTTTGAATCAGTAAATAATTAAATTAGATAGAAACTAGGAATTCGTAATAAAGCGCCATTGAGGTGATTTTCCACAAAAAGAATTGATCAAATTATTATTAATGTTATTACATAAATTTGGTAAGTACCTAATTAAGTAATTAAGTAAACAGAGCCGTTCGCATCAACGAAGATAAGTCAGATTGGTTTTAGGAATAAGACTTATCGCACTATTCAATTAATTATCTCCCTAAGGAACACCTTTCGATGTTCTGCTATCGTTAGCTTAACCTTTAAATTTCGTACTGATTACCAGTTAATTGAAAATAATAATACTAGGTAATTACTTTGATAAGCTATTTTAAAGGTTGTTAGACTAATCAACACTGTTTTTACTGTGAGTACCAACTTTAAAATCATATTACTTAGTTACCTTTCTCACTGTAAAATGTTTTTGTGAAACTATATACAAGTACAGAATTTCATTACAACTTTCCTTGTTTCAGAACAAATATTGAGAAACCCACTTTAATTACACATAATAATAATACATAAAGTAAATACTTTCTCACAAGATAAAGTAGGTACTATAATGTTCGTGTTTTGTTCATAATAATAATAATTAATGCTTTATTATCCTGTCCTAACTGCTCCCAATAGTCTCGAGGTAATCAGACTATAAAATCCACAATTTGGGTATTTTGCGAGGCTGTAGGTAATGGGGAGGGGAAGGAGATGTAGAAGAGAAAAGCAGGGGAGTACCTGGCTATTCAGATCTGGTCACCAAACACGGCTAAAGCCATTTCAAGCAATGTTTCAATAACGAATGGTGGTCTGGTGAATTTAAACACACAACCTTCGAATTGCTAGTCGAGAGCTTAACCTCTCTACAACGGAGGCCGAGAAATAATGATATCCTCGCTTGGATCTCCGAGGATTTTATTTACATGCTATTTGGTGCTTTTTCTGAAATTATTATAAATATATAAGATGGTGTTTTTTGTGGAGTGATTCCATTTGAGTCTGCATTGGTGTCAGTATATTTTCTATTTCTGATCTCCGTACGTTTTGTATAAGAGTTGGATATTATTGCAGAGTTTAGTACTATAGTATTGGAAGTGTTTTCTGCCCAAATATTGTACTTGTAGTTGCCCTCGTTGTTGAGATCGTTGACGATTTCGTCAGAGCTAGCTCTTATCAGAACTATTTTATAATAATTTTTGAGTGATTTTAGGATATTGTCATTTCTACTGCCCCATCCGATAATACCGTATTCTAAAAGTGATTGGAAAGAGTAACGTAGATCATGATGCTTAATGTACAATCTTGATGCTTTTGTAAAAATAATTTAGTTTATCAGTTTTTACACCAAGATAAGTTAATTATTTCAATCAGGACCTATTTCATCTTGGGATGCTGCGTGGAGGCTCTTTTTTAAGAAAAAGAAGTAGAGGAAGTTTTGGGAAAGTAAAAGGTACGAGGAGTGGGTAAGAATCTAGGGATTATTGTGTCCTGGAGTGACGGACGTATGAATCTATCAATCCCGCTGCGTTGCAGGTGGGAAGGATAGGGATCCGAGACGATAGGTCAGAAGAAACCAGTTGAGAGGTCCAGAGTTCTCATCAAACCAACTTCTCCCGTTTTAGCACATACTGAACACACCTCACCCTTCCTTGCTTTCTTACCCAGACACCCCTACTAAATCACCAAACGTAGCAAGCCACTTGGATTGACCTATGGCAGAGGTGTTTGTTATCCAATAGATGGTTCCCAGGGCTGCGGTACCCAAACCCACCTCCCAAATTGCTTCTATTATTACTATTGCTTCCTAAGGCGATCCTATTAAGCAAGTTCTGGATTTTGCATTTAATTTGAAGACCCTAGGGAAAGGTCTTTAATACCAGAAACGGTGATGTTTTGTAGGATTTCTCTGCTTCAGGAAGAATGATTACTACTCACAGAATACAAAATTTCTGTTATGAAATTTAAAATACTGAATTCACAAAATAAAATACTGTTTTCAAATGCAAATAAAATTTATTAATATTTCAAACGGATGTAACAATTACAAAATTAATGAAAATATAATGTTTAAAAAATCGCTTATCGACGCAATGGCTCAACAAAACGCAATTATACACACGTTACCACTTGATACGAAACTAAAAAACATACTTTACTGCTATATATGACACTAAAAAATACACTTTACCACTTTATACGAGACTAAAAAACACACTTTACCACTTTATACGAAACTAAAAACAAAATTTACCACATTATATGAAACTAAAAAAAAACACTACCACTTTATGCGATATGAAAAAAAAGACGCATTATAATGGTTGTTGTAACTCTCTGTTTCCATATAAATGTTCATATTATTGCATAAAAACTGTTTTCAGAAAATTTTTAAACGGTTTTATGCTTTATTGAATTATTTTAAATTATTTGAGAGCATTCAGGGAAAAATTTATTTGCGAAAAAAATTGGTTTGTGTTCTTTATTTCCAGTTTTGAAAGTTTCAGTAAAATGCGTCTCACCTGGTCTCACCTGAATATATTAGTATACAAAATGATTGTCATGAGGTCATGTCATTTGGTGACTGCACACTACGTGACCACGCTTTCATTTCGCCGCATAAAGAGAAACCACATTTGGAAATATGACCAGAGTGACCAAATGATTCCCAACCTTGCTAATTTCATTTCATTCCCTTCCCAGCCTTTTTTAAACCTAGTTTATGAACTAACGAGAGGTATTTTCCAGCAATAATGTCACCGCATCTGGGCTGTATCGTATCAAATAAATCGCCTTATTTACCTTGAACTAATTTTTATTTCCCTACTATAATAAATAAATACACAGTGAAATTCTTAGTTCATGCGTTATTTGAACCCTTGAAGACTTCCTGGAAGAGCTAGTGACCTTTGATCCCTTTGTGATCCCTTAAATATCCCGTAAATTCAACTTTTGACATATTATAAGGCGGTGGAACCCTTTCGCTAAAAGTTTAGTGTGGGACAGGTAAGTAAAAAAGTTCCTAGGCTAGTTTGGTTGACAAGTCATCGGGTAGATTCCCCGATTAGATTTTTATATGTTATATCCAGTCGTAGGAAGACAGATATCAATTAAATAATAAAATTTCAATTTTACCTTACTTTAATTGAGAGGTGCTCCGGGAATTGACTAGTCATTGTTGCGCGCGGTTGAGTGTGTTTTTTTAGTTATAGCCTTCCAGAAGACCTTCAGAAAAACAATCACTCCTTACACGGAGAAAAATTATCCCGTTAAAAACGTGATAGCATGCCAATTTCCTGTTGAAATATTAGTCATTCATAATATATGGAGAACACGTATTCATGACGGAATCACAATATCAGCTTGTCAATACTTGTATGACCACATGTTCTGCTGTCCTCATAAAACATTTGCTTTTAAGTGATACTTTGTTAGGAAATCTGTCAGTTCATTCGTCAAAAGCCTGCAGTCCCGCTTTTAACAAGAAAACAAATAATTTTACCAGATTTTAGATAAATTAACAGTATTTCATATCAGTAAGTTTTCTGCGTGTACTTAAGCTTAAAGACACAGCATGAATCACAAATGGCTTTTATCGATCTATTTAGTATAGATGGCCCTAGTACTAGAGCTCATAGAGTTAGCATAGTTCTTCAAGAGATGTTTCTAGTATCTGGGTTCGCCCCTCCAGTTCAGAAGCGATGTCAGCTAGCTGTCTAGCGTTAATTGGTAGCGTTATCTTATTTCATTTAATGTATTATTATTTCATTGATGTATATTGTATTTCTAAAAGTATAAAGTATAGCTTACAAACAAATTTGAAAACTGATCTTTAATATTAATGTAACCCTCTTACCAATAAAACGTATTTAAAATTTCACACAACTTTAATAATAACGTTTCGTTAAGTGTTCGACGAAAAAATATTAAAAAAAAACAAAGAAAATCAGGAGTAGAAAATGACTCAACTTTAAAAGATACAAGATTTCAAGTGTTGAGATTGTGATTTATGGTTTCAGTTTACTTAATGTAGCTTGATGGGACAAACAGTAAGAGGATAGAGTGGTACATTATAATACCCATGAACCCAAAGCGAGAGACATGACAAGGGATGGAGAATCCATTACATCACGGCTCTGACGACCTGAAGTTAGTTTAGGGTCGCATCGCAGGACAGAAGTGGTATTAGATCTTGGGAGACTTTACATTAAACGTCCAACAGGATGATACTGACATATCCTGGCTTACAGGATCTAATCATTAAACTTTCAGTGCATTATTGTTGTTATTCCTCTTGTCATTGTTAGTATGGTCACCCCATCATTGTGGTTGATAATCCAACACTGGTACTTTGTAATACTTTCTTAGTCATTCGAATTTTATTGTTGCTAGCTTTAAACGCACGAATCAGCAATAATTTTAGTTTGAATAACTGTTGTGTTTATTTTTAGGTTTTTATTTTCAATATTATATTACGTTCAGATGTATTTTTTTACTATTATTTACTAATTGTAAAATTGATTGAGCATAGCGAAATTCTGTTTCAATTTGACCATTTTACAATTCTTCTGCATGTAAATTTGTTTGTATATTCCGTTTCGTTTCAAAATTGTGACCGTTTTAATGTTTCAGTAAAGATTTTTTATCAAATAAGAAATTTTCGTGTCTATTTTGACTTTCATAAACGCATCTTTTCAGTATTATGATAAAAACCTACGAAGGTTACCTTTGTTTTATAATTTTTGTGGACAGCATATAAACTTATCTGCATAAGAAATTCACAGTTAAAAGCTACTCAATCATAGATAATAGTACTATCAATTTAATGTAAGTACATTTTAAAAATCTGAAGGTTTAAAAAAAATACTATTTTCTTTTTCAGAAATATTTCTTCATATTGGAGTCCAATAGGTAAATAATTGGTGACACATCGGCACTTACTAGAGAACAATCATTATTTGTGTAGCTCACTTATATTTTCTCTTTTCTTTACTTTCTCTATTATTATAAAACAAATAATAAAATAAATGTTAATTGCCTAATGGAAACCCAATAAAGAGCTGCGTCTGTGTGAATCAAATATTAATTAATTAATTTGATTACATTGATCTCATAGTCTTTGCAGATGTCTTGAATGTTTTTTTCAATTTCAATTAAGTTTCTCATAATATATTCTCTTTTCACCCCTTTCTCCATCCATCCGCTTCTTAATACAAGTTTAATGGGATTGATGTCGGCCAGCCCCATAATAATGAACTGAATAAGCCATCATATTGTACCAGGCACCAGCATCCGTTCTTACCCCCACCTCAAGGTAGTTTGGCTATAGCTAACACAGTATCCGTCGCACCAAAGGGAATATGCTACAGCTATACCTTCGAAGCCTTCGTCTGAACTAGACAGGTTGTTAACCCTGCTATACAGAGCCTTAAGACTAAGCTCTTGTAATCTACCTCGCGTTGTACCCCGGAGTCCTTCTTGTTATAGTTGATTTTGATTATCAATTTGACTGGGTTTTGGTTTGCGTTTAACCTTATAAGGGTAAGGTGGAATATTTCGTCATTCCAAGAAAGAAACTCTATATATATATTGTGCCCCGGTAATACTGTGTAGAGGGTCTTTTTAACGAAATAAAGGAGAGGAAGTTCTTGGAAGGTAAAGTGTATAAGAGTTGGGTATGAAACTAGGGATCTATCTGTTTCGAGGAGTGACGAACATATGAATATATCTCTCCCACTGCGGCGCAAGGCGATGGGTTGAGAGAGGTCAAAGGGTCTCTCCAAACCAGCCTTTCCCAAGCACGTCACGCAGCTGGTGGGCAGACGAATCCTGAACACACCTCTACCGATGAACCTGGGCACCCCTGCTAAATCACCAAACGTAGTGAACCACTTTAGGTGACCTATGGCTATCCAATAAATGGTTCCTGGGGCGGCGGTGTACATAAAGGGCTTTAACATAATTTATTTATGTACTTGTAAGAAACAAATAGCTTTTATTTATTAATCTTAAGTTAGCTCACATCTTCGTGTGTGCTAATAGTTTTATAAACATATAAACATGTACTTTGTTTGGCAAACATAATCTTTCTTTAAATATTTCAATAAAGTCACAAAAAAGAAACATTAATAATTGAGATAGACATATTTTCTTAATTCATTTTTGAACTTATTAATATTTTCTATCACAGCAATTTCGTTCGGGATTTTGTTATAGAGTTGAACGGCCTGGTACATCAGAGATTTTTGGGTGCTTGTTTTTTTTCTTGTTGGCAATCTAATTTGCTTAGAATTTCTCGTTCCGTGTCCGTGTATCTCGTTATTGTAATTTATTTTTCTTTTCAGTTCTTAGACATCATCCCTATGTTAATTTTATGTATAAAAATAAGTACATTAAAATACACAGTTTGCTTTACCGTCAAAATATTCAGCTCCTTTAACATGTCTCTTATCCGTGTGTATATGTTGCGCTTAAGTATTATTCGCATTGCTTTATTTTGCAGTATTTGCATTTTTTCATTTTCTCTTTATTGCAGAGAAAAAGAATACTTGAACAGTTATTAAAGTGTGGTGATATAATTGTATTGTATATTATCTGGCATGTTTCTTTATTTACTTTGTTTCTGATTCTACCAAGAAATGATTTTTTTTTGCAATTTTTTTAATTTTATAGTCTGCATTTTTTGAGAAGTTCAATTTTGAGTCTATAATAACACCTACATATTTAATTTCTTCCACTTTTTTATGATTTCTCCATTTATAGAAACCTTTGGTTCCTCATGCGTATTTGTTCTGCCTATATGCATGTATTTTGTCTTATTTACATTTAGTTTTAATTTATTTAGTTTGAGCCATTTTGACAATGTTTCTAAGTCACTATTTATCTTTTTGATTGCTTTCTCATAATTATCTTCTGCAATATAAATTAGTGCGTCGTCTGCAAACAGTCTTATTTTGCAATGTTTTAATATTTTTACCATATCATTTATGTAGAGTATAAACAATATATTTTAGGATACAAAGATTGGGTATACACATGGGAGGTTAACGAGGTTTTGCCAAAGAATTATATATGATGAAGGTTAGGTACAATCAAGTTAACCACATGGAAGCTAGGTGTAATGCACATCGCCCGTAGATACTTTAATAGTACAACACGGTAACCGGATAAATCATCACAATTATAATTCATCACATCTTTAAAAAGTAATATAAAGTCATGGAAAGTGATGAAATAAAAACTTTATTAACTGGGTTATGTAGGTTAGGTTAGGTTAGGTTAAAAAAAATTTCATGGTTTCTAATGACTTTATATCACTTTTTAAAAGTGTGTTGAATTGTCACTGTGTTGAGTTATCATGGAACCGTACAACACTAGTGACCCTGTACAAATCGCAAGTACGCCCTACAGTTGAATTTGGCAGCCACGTCTGGTCGCTAACCCAAAAATATCTGAAAAAGACACTTGCAGTGTCCATTTGATAAGTTTTACAAACTGATTGATATCTTTAAAGCACAGGCGTCAGGTAGATATCCTGTCCTTGTTCTACCGGTATTAAAATGGGAGATGCTCCGAGGAACTATCGGCATTGATCCCTTCAACACCGGCGCGTAGTTGAGAAGTACGCCAAACGCGCGATCAACACATGTATCTTCACGGTTGACATTTGTCACATGAGAACGGTCATATCTATGACTCGTTATTGAGTTGACAGTTCGGCTGTGGAAAGATTTGCCGGCCTCTGTGTTCCACTCAAAACAACCCTTAAAGATGATATAGGCCCTAAGAAAAATTATTTTCTTCAGGGACTCTTATATAGAGTTTATGTAAAAACGCCAGTGTTATTTATATTTTAATTACAAAAGTCGTATCAAATGGAAAAAAAAATATTACACTGCAAGATAAACACGAAGTCATAGAGACACCTAGTTCGAAGAAATAAATAGCCAAAAACATATTATGATCAAGTAGATCATTTAATTCAAATTAATATAAATTTTTATACTATTAGTATCTCAACGCCTGAACAATTTTGTTGTTGTAGACGGAAGTGGCGCCTTCTGGTATTTTCAAAAAGAACCGTCGAAATTTTCAAACAGCATATTCGATAAGAAAAGGTAAAAATAAACACTTGGAATTTCTCAGTTTTAAAAACTTTTACACAATTTTCCGAGCATTTTACAATTTTCCCGGAAGAATTTTTATCACGACAATAAAAAAATTCCAACATAGATGCATTCCAAACATATTATGAAAAATTCCCGACCCATTTTCCGAACAATATTCCTGCATAAACTTTTCCCGAAATTCACATAATATTAAAAATAATAAAATTTCCCCAGATTTTCCTTCCTTTTTTCTCACCAATATTACCCATTTTGATTGAAAAAAAGTTTTCCAATATTTAAAATATGAAAAATGTACAAACTTTGAATGACAAAATTTAAAAAAAATATAAATTTCGAAACAAATATAGAAAATGTCAAAAACAATTATTGGTGAGAAAGAAATTAACTTATTAAGCCAACTTCATGTACGACGATATTCCTGAGACGTTTTTTTGTCCTGGCGAGTTTGCTGCGACTGGATCGCTCCATATTATTTGTCCAATGAACCGGCAATTTTTGCAATTCAATCGGTTTTTTTCAGAAAAGTTAAACAATGAACCGCGCTGAAGACCGTTCCCTTACAGCGTCTTGCAGCACTCTGTTTATGTCGATTGCTTACCGACCCGTGAAATAGAGGCTTAGTTTCATTTTTCCATTGAATTTCAAATGAACTAAGTTATAGAACATACGTATATTACGTAGGCATTCACAAATGTTTTTATTTGGATAGAATAATGAAAAGCTACCTACGTGGTAAGTTAATTTTTGCACACATTCTAATAATTGGTGTAATCCATACAAATGGTGCAAAACTCTACTATCAGGGAACTTGACTAAATTGGGTGAAGCCCATCAAAAAGGCGCTTGCAGGGCCTAGCAGCAAAAAACCCGCGGTCTCGATGACGGATACTGTCACGCTATCTAATACGATGGATAAAAAAGTAGGAAGCGCTACACGGCAATAACTAAATCACCAAAATCATATCCAAAAGTAAAGCAGTTTCTACCGTAGTATTCTATCTAACTCAAGCTATATATTGTTATAATATACAGTTAGGTTATCGGCAGGTACATTAGTGAAAACTTAGGTATTCCTAAATAATATATCGGCCGACAATGTCATGTTTTAATTAACGATAGATCCCTAAGGGTGATATCGACGGTAATAATCGAGCAGTTCTGTAATGAAAATCCATTATCGGTACTCCGCCCCACTTTGAAGATTTTAGAGAAATCGTCCAAATAAGGAGCGGATAATGTTAGACTAAAAGCTTTAAGATATATTCTGAAAGGTTTGTATTGTTACTTACTTACACAAATCTGTTTTAATGTTGAAAAACATGTTTTTCTTACGTGCCGCAAGTCAAAAATAGGATTCATAAAAATAATCATTGCCTCTATAAATTAAGCAATTCTGCAATTTACTTGTAGTTCTCATTCAAAACGACTGTAAACACTACCATTAATTGGATAACTAGACATAACATCTTCAATTTGGGAGGCGGGTTTTTGGTATCACCGCCCCGGGAACCATTTATTGGATAACCAACACTTCTGCCATAGGTCACCCCAAGTGGTTCGCTACGTTCGGTGACTTAGCAAGGGTGCCCGGGTTCATGGAGTGAGCCTACCCACCTACTGTAATACAGGCCTGATTTGGAGAGAATTGTTGAGGGATATCTTTTTGCGTCTCCAGAAGGACTCTTTTGACCCGTCGCCTTGTACCGAAGTTGGAGGGATGAAGTCAAACGTCCGTAACTCCTGGATATTCTACCGACTCTAAAATTCCTACCGACTCCTCATACCTTTTTCCTTCCCAGACCTTTCTCTACTATCTCTATTAAAAAACTCATCATATAGCATCCTCAAAGATGACATAGGCTCTGAGTAAAAATGATTGATTATTGTAATATTTGATATAATTATAATATTTCCGTTTCCAACTCTCTTTTTCGGTAGCTCAGTTGGTAGGTACGTCCTCTCGGATAAACATTTTTATACTTTCGAGTCTTAATCGCAAACTTATTATTTATTATTTTCTTATTCATTTTGTTTAAACGCTAAACCTTTCAATACATTAATCACCTTTGTTCAGTTTGCAATGTTTTCGGTACTATTCAAATACGCTATACGCATCTTATTAAAATTATCTTTCCGGTGTAAGCATTTAAAATAAACATTTATATTTCTAAATATTAAAATTTTAATATCAAACATGAAAAATGTTGTCAAAAATGCTAACCACATTTTTAGTTAAGTTTTTACTCTAATCATAGAAAAAATTAGAGAACACGATATTTCGAAAATACATAAATTTTGTTTAGGGAATTTGTAAGAAAACTGTAATTAAAAAAAAAAATAATTAAATTTTAAAGTTAAACCGATTGTTACGGTAGCGACGCGAAATATGTATTATTCATTTAGGCGATTTTAAGGATTTTATTAATGGATTCCAGTATAAATATTTGAGGCAAACTGGAAACTTTTATTTTTTTTAACGTAAAAAAACAAATGTTTCGAATGATAGAAAAAAAGTTTAAAATACTTTATAAAATAAAGACGCACGGTCATATATGACCTTCAAACGCTTGAGGGGTTAATATGTTCTCAATAATTAATAATAATACTTGAGTCGGGCAATATCAAGAGTAAGAATAACAGAATGGTATGAATGATACAATGTGTGCCATGACCGAGTTGTTTGGCGCTCTATCCTCTTTGTCTACCCCTGTGGGGAAACGAAATAAACAGTAAACAGTGACGAAGTAAAAAGTACGTCACATTTTACCACACATTAGTATTGGTTTCATTTCAATTTTCATCACCTTTCGAAAATGTGTTGAATTTCACCTGTCTGTAAATTTGTTCGTTATATTCCGGTTTCGGTTAAAGATGGTTGGCGTATTGGATACTACATTGAATATAGATTATGGTACCTACGAGCCTGAAGAAAGTTTGAAAAAGAATTGTCATTTGAGTTAGTGACGTTCAAAGTTAAAAAACTGTAAGAACCTTGGGTGAAGTTTATTTGGACAATTTTTACAATTTCTTAGTTGCAAAAAAAGTTAAGTAAAATATTTCTGTTTTATAAATAAGCAACTAAACTACTTACAATTCTTATGATGTCGGATAAAATTTTTGGTTTTGATTTATTAAATAATAGAAAATTCGAAACGTAATTTTTTAGATGCGAGTTCTACTGTTCACAGAACTCCTAGTGCATAATTGAATTAAATAATAAAATTGGAAAACAGATTATAATATAACACATGTCTACTAATAGAACTTTCTTAGGTTTAATGATACCAGTTAAATTCTAATTTAATTAAATTTAATCTATGTTACGTAAATTTTTTGATAAAAATTATTTCCACATAAATAGTAGCTCTTTTGTGGTCAGTAGAGGTCACATTCCTGCTTTATTTTTACTTTAACATAATTTGTTTGTAAGAAAAGTCAGGTTTAATTTGTAAATACGCTTTTTTTCAGGCGAAATGTGACTTATCAAATTGTATTTTCAAGAGTTGACTTCAAAAAGATTATACCGTTCAAAATATTTACGGAATAGAAACGATGGTGGTTCATCAGATTTTAATGCTTATTTATCGATTAAAATAAACATGTAACTCTTAACAGGCGTCGCGTCATGGTAAAAACTTGCTTAACTAACGTCCAAGCCAAATTAGTCCCAAGTATTTAAAAAAAAATATTAAGAAAATCATAAGATTTAGAAATTTAGAAATTTAGAAATTTAGAAATTTAGAAATTAATTTTGGTTTTTGATTATATACTTCAAATTAGAATAAGTCAACATACGAATGGTTATTTTGTCTTCATCAACAATATCATATCGAAAATAAGGCGGATCGGATATGGAGAGACTGGTTGCGGAAGACTTTTTGACATCTCCAGCCGGACTTCATTCGTCCATTACTCCTGGACACATTGCCCCCAAGATTCTTACCCACCCCTCATACCTTTTTTCTTCCTAGAACTTCCTTTTTTCCTTAAAAAATACCCACCACTCATCATCCCCAAAGATAACAGAAAATAATAAAAAAAAATAACCGCACAGAAAACGATCTTAAAGGTAATACTAAAAAAACATAGACTGACTGATACAGACCAAATATTCAACAGCTGTGACGTACTAGATATACGCCAATTATACGTTAAAACACTACTAAACTACATTTTTGACAAAAAAAGTAAATTTCAACATGCAAAAAATAGCACTAACAAACCAGTTAGATAAGCGTACAAAGAAAACATAAAAACTCGGACAGTAAATTCAAGCTTTGGACAAAGACACTACCAATACCATGCTATAAAAGCTTTCAACAGTCTAAAAATTGAAATAAAAATTGAGGAAGATAAAAATAAATTCACACACAAAATTACAAAATGGATTAAAGAACAAAAAAGACAATATTACCAAAATGTCATACCATAAAATAAAAATAAAACCTACACGTAACACACAAAACCAAAATAAACACACATCATTCTCAAACACACAAGATTATATATTAAATGTATTATTTTATCTTATATTGTAGATTGTATTTAGATTATATTTTCATATTATAAAATGAAGGCCTCAGCACGGGCAAGCCACCCAGTGAGGCCAACATTACTGGAAAACTTTGAAATGTAAAAACATATTGTACCAAATAAAAAAAAAATAACATAGGTCCTGCGGAAATTTTTCTTCGTCAATCCTGTTCGTCAATCCCGTGTGGAGCTTATGCAATAAAAGAGTTATTCGACTGTAAAAATTTAGAATAATATTTATGAAGAGTTTTTTTTTTCGCTAAAACCATTTTTATGCATCTCTTATCGAACCTTCCAGTCAAAACAGCACCCAATAACTTAGTTAGAATCATTGTATCTGTGTTTTACCCTAATATTATTATGTCTCATACCCCTGTATATAACTAAGTCAACTCGTACAGTCTAGCAATAATTAATTGTTCTGGCCCCCAATAAAGGTTGCATTAGACATCGGAATACCTCCTCCGTGGCGTCACTGGCTTTGATTTATTATTGAATACAGAAACTAATAAACCTTTGTTCATCGTGGTGGATAGTTTTACAAGGACAACGTTTTCATATTTCATCTTAATATTCAATGTCAAAGTATTTAAAAAATAAATAAAAATACCTCTGCAATATTTCATAGCGGTATATTTTCAGATATTAAAAGATGCTATAAACATATGACATGAGAAAACACACAAATCAAGGCTACGATTTAGAAATTAAAAAATTAATGTGATCTTCATTCTTTACGTAGTTTTTGAATTAACTGCATTTCTACTATTACATTCTTTAATCCTTTACATACAGCTTCAATAATACATCGATTCATCTGTTTCTTAAGTTGCTTCTACTGGGGCATACACTTTTATAAGCTTTAGTATTTTTTCAACAGGGTGTCTTTCTACACGGTACGCCAATTATTTGGGATTTTTAAATTCAATTGAATTCGTAAGTCCGCTTGTGGCGAGATTGAGATCAAGTTTTGAGATAAATATATTTTAATTTTTCCACCGAAATATTATGCTAAATTATATTATAATAATGGTTCCATGATAACTCAACAAATTTTTAAAAAGAGATACAAAGTCATTAGAAACGATGAAAAAATATATTATAATAATGGTTCCATGATAACTCAACACATTTTTAAAAAGAGATATAAAGTCATTAGAAACGATGAAAAAATATATTATAATAATGGTTCCATGATAACTCAACTTATTTTTAAAAAGAGATATAAAGTCATTAGAAACGATGAAGAAAAAAAAATTAAACCTAACCTAACCTAACCTACTTAACCCAGTTAATAAAGTTTTTGTTACATCACTTTCCATGACTATATAACTTTTTAAAGGTGTGATGATTTATCCGGTCACCGTAAAATACAAATGTAAAAACAAGTGAATAAATAAATCATTTAAAAAAATTAATTGTACTGTAGAATTGCAGTCATTCTTGAGTAATCTACGATTTATTCTTATAGATATTCATAAAAACATTTAAATATAGAATTTAATGAGAAAATAGCACAGATATAAATACAAGTGGCAGTAGACGTCTATTAAACACTGTTTCAAAGCAAAGACATTCCTGGTTAAGAAAAAAATATCCATAAGCCACGACTAGCATGGATCAACTAAAAATTTGATTTTATTTACTTTACTAAAGTATTGATCGCCCGTAGGGCTTTTACAGACACAATACAGTAGGAAATTTTACATAACGTAGAAATGTAATAAATATCCGTACATATTATGTAACCCATCAGGAGTGACAATAAATACTTTGTCATATTACACACATATATAGAAATACATATTAAGCTATGTATTAGCAGTTCGGTGAAATTGGGTTGTGTCGAGTGATATGAATAGTCAGTGCACCGACCATTACAATGGAAAAGATGAAACATTACGGTAAGTAATGGTCAAATGATGGATTGAGTATACGATAGAGGAGAAAATTGTCAGACCAATAAATTTATAAGTTGACAAATTATATCTGTAGACATATATCTTTTTAGTACTTAGACATGTATCGTTGATATAGATAAATTAAAACCTGTTTATTAGGGTGGAGTGACGTTGTATGGGACTTTTTTTTTTAAAGATGCCAGTACTGTAATAGCAAAAAAAAGTTGCCTTTATATAACACCTCTTTCGTCTAAAAAAATCAACTCGATCGAAACATTCCTTTATTCAACAACCAGCACATTTATATTTAGAAAAAAATTGTATGAAAAAAGTCGCTGAAAACTCTGCCAAGCATTATAAACAAGCGATATTCATAGCAAAAATACAATTTTATTAGGGGTTTTATAGCTAATAAGGTGCATAACACATCTGAAAATAAAAATAAAATTACCATAGTTTCAAGGCGGGGTCTATTTTTGGTTTTTTGAAGAGGATTATTGATTTTTATTGTTTTTTTCGTGTTTTTGAGAAACATGTTTTTTTATTAAATAAAATACTTTAACAAAGAGAATTTTTTTAAACATTATCGAAGTTTTATAATATTTATCGTGTTTTGAAATGATATTTGGTGTAAAATTCGGGCATTATATGACTAGATTTTATTGTCGCCCGAATGAATCCATCTCTTGCTTCAGGCCCAACTGTAGACAACGATGCCTGGGTAACTAATTTGATGCACCTCTCGACTGCTTGAGTGTGGCAGGGAAATCTGGGAAATTCAATACTGTCCTTTTCTTCACCGAAATTATTTATCATTTTGACTAGGCCATCATTACTGATTTCGGATAGTATCGGTGGCGGTGTAACTTCGCATTCCTGCCAGTTGATAATATCGTAATATTTACTTGCTGAAAAGTTTATTGTTGGAATAATAAAGTCTCTAACAACAGATGGACTCGGACATCTATCTCGCGCCTTTGATATTCATCTCAAACCCAATTCTCTTACAATAAGGTTGTCATCCATTATCATGGATAGTAGCAGATTTTCCGGGTGGCAAAAATAGGCGTTTCTTTGAATTACTGGATTAATTATATCTCGTAGATCGGTGCTCAAATATCGGGTGAGTTTTATTATAGTCATGTAGTGCCCCATCTTAACACGACGGGTGCCTCTTTATCTCAAACCATGTCGGAGCATATGCTTTAACAACATATTCAGCAAGAATTTTTAGGTTCACTGAAGGGTTAGTTGTTCCTATATATAATCGAAGTATTGAGTTTGCTGTTGTCAACCAGCGTGAGTGACAAATACTACCTGGATGACGGTTTGCTAAATTTGGTGGGCAGTGACCTGTTGTAACTGCAAAACATATTTCGTACAAGTATTTTTGGTCCGTGCTCAAATTTTTCAATTCCTCTGCGTTGAGTTTGTGCATCTCAAAGTGTATTGGTGAATAATTTATAACGGTGTTTTCAGAGCTGCTTGAAAGAAGTTTTCCAATAGGTCCTGAAAACCCTTTAGGTCCTGTTGTAGCACCATCTAAGTGTTGAAACAAGTGGCGAAGGGGAAGTTCGTTTGCATGCAGCTGACAGATAAACCATTGTAACGGATGACCTAATTCCAATTCCATGAATCTAATAGTTCCATTTCTTTTGCCTGTATTGACAGCAGTCCCATCACATCCAATCGCTGATAAATCATTCAAATTAAAACCGTTCACTTTTAAATGGTGTAACATGCTCTTTGCGATGTTTTTGCCAGTTCCTGATGATGGTGTAACATGTCCAACATATTGAGACCCCGGCTCAGATAAAATGGAATAATGTTCTTCTGAAATCGTTCTCCGATGATATCTATCCCCTATTTTTTCCTGAGACAGTGTTTTATCCTTCCTTCCATCGAAATATAGACCTCGAATTTTTGTTGACTCCGACGACATCTGCCATGTTTTTATTAAAGAAGTGCGACACGTTTGTCTAGCTCGTCTGAGTTTGCTCCTATCAATCACCATTTTAGAGTCGTCTTCGGTTACTATGCCAAAATCTTGTAATGTAGCACTTGCAACAGCTGATGCTGACCTGTCTGACAAACCATACTGATCGCAGATTCTGGCCAAAGTGGGGAGTTTTAACATCATACGGGAATTTTCTGGAGGTTGCGAAGAATGTGAAGAAAATGATTGGTTTTCATCAAAAAAGGGTTGACGTGGTTTTGTCGCTGATGCTGTAGATGAGCTGACTTTCGAAGCAAGTTCAGATAAACGAGCTTGCATCCTCATTTTCCGATGTAATTTTTTTGTTGTGTCGGTGTCTATTGCTCCCAGCATCATTTTTCTCGAGGATCTTTGGTCTTCAAGGAATGCTTGTTCTTTGGTGGGTACCTTGCGCGTCTTTTCGCAGGAACACATATTCAGATTGTTACATTTGCATGAAGCAATATCGAAAAGTTTATTCATTTTGATTTTATAAGAATTTAACTTAACATAATAATGCACACTTTTTTTGGCCAATTTTTAAGTTTTAAGTATTCGTTATAATGATCTTGGATCAGTTTCATCACTCGATTGTGTGAAACAATGGGAATAGAAGCGCGCTTCCAAATTCCTTCAACAATTGCAGATATAACACTTTTTATTTCGAATACTGACGGTTTTTCTGTAGAGTTAAGATTACGCTCATATCGTAAGAACAAATAATGTTTAATCACTTCTGAGACAGTAGGTAACACTTGAGAGTTCATTTCAGTTGGTGCCCCGAATATTGGACATAAAATTTTGCTTCTCGTGTAATTTGCATTCATTTTCACAACAATTATATGTGTTAAAATTTAATCGGACAAGGATTCTAACACGTCTACGGTCAGCGGTAGCCGAAACGAAACTAGATGCAAGTCGCATCTAGTTTCTGCGACGAAACAATAGGAGCGAAATTATCCCCCCCACCTCCACAGCGCTCACAAACTCACTAGTTTAAGAGCAATTTATGCAGTGTTTTTTTTTTATAAAACATGTAATGTTCAATAAGGTAAATGCAATTGAAAGTAATGGATATTATTTTATATTTTTGAGACAGTACTCAGATTTTGGGAAAAAAAGGCTAAATTTACGTTTTTTACGTTACGAAATCGCTAGGTTGTTGAATGAAGACATAAGTTTAGATTTTTTTAAGTATTTTTACGAGAATATGAATGACATGAAGCATCTTTTGGCAGCTATTACAATACCGAAATTTGATTTTTGCAATGTCACTCCACCCTACTGTCTATTTTGCCTTAGTCCAATCTCGATTTTCTTATAACACTGTAAGCTGGTAATCATGTATAAAGTCCAATCCGTTATCCATCCAACCTACTTTATAAGGAATGTAACGTTATGTGTATAAAACAGCTGTCCATCATTCAAATGATTTATAGATTATTTTTCAACTTAAAGTTTTCAGAAATAGCACACCAAATCCACTAGAATTGGCCACCAAAAATTGGCTCTACATTGAACTTTGTGGCTAAAGAAACTATGATTAGGCTCCACTTGTGTGAGGATCGCCATAACGTTTTTTTTCATTTTTGTCTCTCCTGAAATAATAAGTTAAAATCATTTGCTAGGCATAGATTGCCCTTTAGTTGCGTTTAAATTTACTTTGTTTCTTCTTGGAAATAATAATTCATGATTTATTTATGGTTTAAATGATGTTGCAATGCACTCTTAAAGTACCCATCTAGCCACTCATGTAACTTTTTTCTTTATTCTTGTAATATTTTGTGTTTAGATTTGAAGTGATTACTTTGTTTGTTTCACTCGTACGTGTAAATTATTAACCTCGATACAAGCTATTAGTCCTATCGAGGTGAGAGTGAGAAGCAATAAATATAATAATATAAGCTTCTCATACAATGCTACAAGCGATGTCATCCTTTACTTTCGTGCGTCCACCCTTAGTTACTTACATCACCCAACTCAATGGAGTTATTCAGTAATTAATATAGATGATATTCCTTTGTATATTTTACCAAGTAATGGGAATTCCTTGTTAAGTTATATTAATATTAAATTATCGGTAAGACATTTTGGAAAATACTTGCGGCTTGGGAAGAGGTACTTGGGATGTAATATATTATGATTATATTTAGATTCCGACAAAACCCATCACCGGTTATTATTCGGAAGTATCTTAATAATGGTATCACAACCTATTAAAGATTGAAAATAAAGGGTAACGATGTTGCTTAAGAAATAATTTACCATAATAGGTTTTGTAATCTTCACAAAGTTGTACTTTTACTTCAAGGAATTTGAATTATTCAATTGAAAACTGAACGAAGAATTATTTGGTTTTGTTTTAGAATGTAGAGTGTTTCTTTCACCATTTTTTTACACTAGCTCTACACAGGAGGCACTGAGAAAAAAGAAATCCCTCAGGACCTATTTAATATTTGGGGGTGCTATGTGGGGGGTATTTTTAGGAAAAGGAAAGAGAAAAAGTTCTAGGATGGAAAAATGGGTGGGTAAAAACCTGGGGTTAATGTGTCAAAGATGATAGGTCGAGAGAGTCCAGCTGGAGAAGTCAAAAGGTCTCCTTTAACCAGTCTCTTCCGATACGGCCGGCCAAACAGTTGGTTGGCAAACGCATCCACCACCAAGACTTAGACAAAATTTCACCCTAAGTCACCTAACGTAGAGAACCACTTGGGGTGACCCACGTCAGGGTTGTTGGTTACCCAATAAATTGTCGCCAGGGCGGCAGTACCTACATTCGCCTCAAAATTGAGGTTTCCCGGTTGTTATAAAACCAATAAATTAGCAAGGTACCTACCATTTGGCATATAACGGTTTTTTTCTGTCTCTTCGTCATAGCATAGTTTGAAAAGTAGTTCAGTCATTTTTATAGCCCGATGAAAACAGCAAAATCAGTTCCGTTTTTAAATAAGTAAATGTACTTTTTCATAAATACAAATGGTGTCGGTGTCCAATCTTTATTGAAGAAATTCCTAATAAAAACTTTCAATAGAGCCAAAGCTTACAATATGCTGGTCCTTCGAGCCGGATTTGAACCAACAATTAAATAAAATCGTTATAAGTTTGCGAGAACTTCATTTTAATGTCTGATAGCTTACATCAACATTTTTTTTTCCATTATATCAATACAAAATCCTGGATTAGAAAGTCTTACGACGTTGTTGGCAATAAAAGTTAACGTGTAAAAATATATGTATGTGCCACACTTCGAAGACAAAAATTACTCCATTAACTTCCAATCACTCCCCAAACTTCTTCCTCGTCTCATCTTCTACCTCAAAACATATCCATTTTTTTATGGATGCCATAGTTACAATGACTCTAGGAAATATAAAACCATAATGTGTTGATTCGAATATTGCGTCTGACATAAAGCCAGCATAGTTTGCAAACATCAATTAGCATTACATATATACCTCAAGGTTGGCAGTTACATTGCATCCAAAGAATAACGCATATTTTTACTGGCGTCCATATTCATGTATGATCACATGATTCTACCCTATACCCTATAAAGCTAAATTGAATGTAGGTATAGTGTCTTGGATAAATATATCCATTTTTATTACAATATGCGACATCTTTTGACTTTTCTACGTATTATTAATGAAATTAATGAATGAAAGAAAACGCATACATTATTGTACTTAATTAAATAGTTTTGAAAAGGCTTTCTCCTTACCACGATAAATTCAAACTTTTTCATAAAAATTCATCCCACCGTAGAGTGTATATACCATGTAATTACGTTCATCGTTACATCAAATATTTACATTTCACGAAAGAGAATCCTCGAAATACATTCCTTTAACAAAGTACGCACCTGCTTTAAAGAGTACTAACATTTTATAACCTTAATTAAAGTGGGTTCTACCGCCCACCTGTGCAACCACCCTTTACATATAACGTGACCTTAGTGTGACAGGGTTACAGCCACCGTTAGTACCAGGTCCTTTTTATTGCGTGAAACAAAAAAATATATTCGTCCCTGTGAGAAATTTCATAGCATTTTAACCAATGTTGTGGGGTCAGTGGGTACTAGTATAGAAGAGTGTAATTTAGAAAGGAAAGGTTAGTGGCTCAATGTCCAACGCAGATCAAACTTGACATAGACTGTACATATTAAAGTGAAAGGTACAATCCTCACATTAGTTTTGGGTTTCAAAATTCAAATTTTGGTGAAAAAATAAACCCCAAATAATATTGTAGATTTTATTTTTTTGGGACAGTTTAGTAAATAAAATGTTGTACAGGAAATTCGGGTAGCTATCAGAAAATTTTCCTTAAAAAGTATTAAAACCGAGTGTTTTATCCAAACTGCTAACGAATTACAGTTTCAAATGCACATGAAAAGTCGACTGTTGATAGTTTAAAACGAGATAAATTGAATTGGTGTTTGATGCAATTGGGTGGTAATTTGTGCAGGAATAAACAAAGTATTGAAGCAAGGAAAACGAAATAACAAATCACTTACCACTGTATCACTGCGAAGGTGCACACAACATAATTACAATAAAGTGAGTTCCACAGTGTTACCTCAAAACAAAATAATGAGTACTTAAAATAATTTTTTAAGAAAGTCAACTTCTTTTTTTTTGGTTTTCAACGAGATTATGTACAAGAAAAACCTCAACAACTTGCTTCCAAGGTAGTCCCAATCCTTCTTTTGTTTTGATAATAAATGCACTCAAATTTGAACTATTTTTTTGCAATTATTCCAAATTACAAATACTTTTCCAGCAAGATGATTGATGGTGAGGTTACTGGATAAATGTTATCCCGGTAGGAACGTTTCAAAACAAAACTCTGGGTATTAAATAAACAAAAAAGATCAAATTAAATAAGAAAATAAAAATTTGTGTAATACAATAATAAGGAAATTTCGTATTTTCTAACACATGTATCCTGTTAGTTAGGGCGTGCAGAGGACATGGTTTTTGAATTTTTGGAAAATGCTGGATATTATTAATTGTGAGAATATTGATATGTCACGGCATATGTCATATTTTGGGAAGCTGTATTGAGGGTCTTTTTAATGGAAAGGAAGGAAAGGAAATTCTGGGAAGGTAAAAAGGTATGAGGGTTGGGAAAGAATCTAGGGATCGGTGTGTGAGGGAGTGATGGACATATAAATATATCCCTCCCGCTGTGGCGAAAGGAGATGGGTAGAAATAACATTTGGGGAGGTCAAAGGGTTTCTCCAAACCATCCTCTCCCGATCCTACATGCCACGCAGCTGAAAGAATCCGGGCACCCCTGCTAAACACCAAACATGCAAACCACTTTTGGTGATCTATGGAAGAGGTGCCGGATATCCAATAAATGGTTCCAGGGGCAGCGGTCCCTAAACTCAGCTCCCAAATTGTAACGCTACTTTCCTACCTGATTTATTCTATGAGAATCCATGGTCGATTTATAGAATGAAATTTGAAGTCAATCGATTTGGATTTCTATTACATAGAAAAGCCCGTTGTCACTGAACCATTTCATAAATTCTATGAAATAGATCATAGAGTAGATCAGGTTTGATCCAGGCTTAAGCGATATTTCAGAGTCCTGTATCTCATAACCAAAAGAAAAATTAGTGCTTATTTCCTGATCCCAGATATTTTGAGAGTTTTTTCGCTTCACTAAAATGATGATCTAGGGCAGGGGTCTCCAAACTTTTCCGCCGGAGGGCCACATTGACTACTCCAGTGAGTTCGGAGGGCCAAAACCGTTTTAATTTCTAGACACCCATATTTTCGTCCTAGGGGGGGGGGGGGGATAGACAATAGAATTTTCAGGGATGAAAATATAGCTTTAGATAACGTAGCTTTGAAGATAATTTTTTTGATACTCGTTTCTCAGACCTTGATATCATTGCGAATTAAATGAATATTTTTCAAAAAAATCCTCTTGATATATACACGGTTTGCGCCCGTATTTTTCGCGCGATACCTGTGGACGCAATGTATTGGTGCCAAGTACCTCGCCAACGAGCATATATATTCGCACGAAAAAATTCGCGGAGTTTTAGAGCAAGGTCTTAGCCATTAGCTGTCGCGGGTCCTTGATGACACTGGTCATAAGATGTCGCGGGCCAGATGGATGACACTGGCGGGCCGGATACGGCCCGCGGGCCGTAGTTTGGAGACCCCTGATCTAGGGTAATCGATCAGCAAATCGAAGGTCGCGGGTTAAAAAAAAAATATTTGATGAATTTGTGTGATTTCCCAATGTATTCATTGAAAATAATATACAGAGTATACTTGCGGTACGTTCCAGAGTGGAAGATACTCTCAGTATTGCCCTGGTGTAAGACCACTATCCAGAATTGAAACGTTTCATGTAATGGCTTTAGCCTTGTTTGGTAACTAGATCTGAAAAGTCAGGCACCTAACCACATTCCTCTTCCCCATCTCCTTATAATATACCCGAATTAGGGATGCCGTAGTCTCACTGGCTCTAGACGATTGGGAGCCGATGGGACGGTATTCACGTAAAAAAAGAGTTTCTGCTCTATATTATTATGACTGTACAGGTGTATATGTTGGTTTTGAGATTCATAAATATCTCTTTGGACTGCTGTATTGATTGACTGCTTGCCCGAAATTAAGAAAAAAAAAACACATCGACATCCTTCACTTACGAAAACAAAAATAAATAAAGCAAACATAAATCACACTTTATTAAAATATCATTACTTTCAGTCACATTAACTCAACACATTAATTTCGTATTTTTTTATTTCACTTATAATACTTTGAATTGTTTCGTATTTTGCACAGGCTACAAAATTTTATTCGACATTTCACCGAATATTGAAGATAAAAATATAGGCGTAACGCTGATGGTTCAGTTTCTCTTTTTCTCACTAAACGCCTTAAAATAACAATATTTCATACGACACAGCCATATCATGCGACTGTAAGGGCTAGAGAAAGTTATTTTAGGGTTCATTATCGCATTATAATGTTCGCGTCAGATGAAACCTTGAAAAAAGGTTATAAGGGAGCTCTCAGCGGCGGGGCTTAATGTGAATTTGGCGTGATAAAATAATCGACGTTCGATTGTTTTTACTAAATTTCTACCTCCACGTTGTCACGGAAATATAAAATTATTTCTAGTGTAGTATTGAAGAGGAAATGATTTACTAAAGCATGTTATTTGTGGCTAAATACAGGGTTTTCCAATAAGAGATGTTATTTTGAATAGCCCACTATTTCGGTATATGTTACTTTTGAAGCTGTCATTTTTTAACATTTGACAAGTAGAAATTACGCCATTTATAAAAATGGAAGAATACACGCTTCAACAATGCATTGAAATTATTAAAATTCACTTGAGTAAATCAAATGCAAATCATCTTGAGTGATGAGGCCCATTTCCACCTCGGTGGCTTCGTCAACAAGCAAAATTGTCGCATCTGGGCTCAAAAAACCCAAGAGTTATTGTTGAAAAGCCTTTTTATCATCAACGTGTGACTGTTTGGTGCGGTTGATGGTCCGGCGGAGTCATTGGACCTTACTTTTTCGAAAATGAGGCTGGAGCAACAGTTTCGGTGAATGGATTGCGCTATCGAGAGATGATTAATGGTTTTTTATGGCCGGAATTGGATGGTATTGATTTGGACAACGTTTACTTTCAACAAGACGGCACTACGTGTCACACAAGCAACGAAACCATTGATCTTTTACGATTGAATATCAAAATAAAAACTTTTATTGGAAAACCCTGTATAAATTTGTCTTCATGAGTCTAGGAAAGTATTATATTATATTGCAATGATTCTAAAACTTTTAAAAATTAATCAACAGTGCCTCCACTTTTCTGATATTTTGCCTCGGCTTTTTATATTTTTTTACACTACCTTCACACTGGAGGCTATGTCATCTTGGATGATGCTGTGTGAAGGGTCTTTTCAAGGAGAGGTAAGAGAGATAAGTAAAATAAGATATAGTTCAGGGAAGGAAAAAGGGTATGAGAGGTCAATATCCAGGAGTTATCGACGTTTTAATACATCCCTCCCTCTGGTGTGCAAGGCGATGGTTGAAGAGACAGTTCGGTTGAGAAGTCAAAAGGTCTCTCTCAACCAGTTTCTCCTGCTCTGACCTGTCACGCGGCAAGTAGGCAACCTCATACGCAGCCAAAACCTAGACAAACCTCACACAATGAACCCAGGCACCCCTGCTACAAACCCAACTACCAAACGTAGTGAAACATTTGGGGTGACCTTGGCAGAGGTGTTGGTTATCCAATAAATGGTTTCCAGTGCGGCGGTACTCATACTCGCCTCACAAATTATGACAAATGAGCTTTTTTACAATAAATCGTATTACGATTAAGAAGAATCTCGGAGCGGCCGTTTTCAAGCAAACTTATTGTTGGATTTGGGACAAAATAATCAACTAAAACCATATACCATAACTATTAATTATATACATAGGCTATATCTAGTTTTATTTTTAACATGCAGATACAGAAAACATACTTATCTGGCAGGTCACAACAGATAAACACACTTTTATTTTATTTTATTTTTGTTTATTGCAGAAACAAACAGTACATAATTACATAGATGACAATAGTTACAAAGTTATAAAAGTTAGTATAATAATTGGTACCAATGACATGTCGCTGACATATATACATAGGAGGTATATTATACATTTACGGTTAAGTTACATTTTTAAGTTAAGTTAATTAGTGTGCTGGGGAAGGAGAGAGGTGTGTGTGAGTGTTTGTGAGGATGTACGTGTGCGTGTGTGTCTGTGTGTGGTTGTATGTGTTATGTTGGCGAATTTAGTGTGCTAAAAAAGTTTTTCTTAAATAGAGGGAGAGAATCAAAAAATATATCGGTACTTGTGCTTGTTTGAATTGAGTTGAATGTTTGAAGGATGCGAGAAATAGGGGAATTGGCTGCAGCGTTTGTATTATTACTAGTTGTGTAAAAAAGGTTGGTGTGTCGAGTTCTTTTAGATGGGGTGTTAAAATTTATTTGGGATAGAAGTTCTGAGCAGTCTATTTCGTTGTGTATTATTTTATGGAGAAATGTCATGTCAGCTACCGTTCGCCTGGATTTCAGGGATTGGAGAGTGCAGATATAATTATTGTTGTATTTATAACCTAGGTACTTAATAAATTTATTTTGTATGCGCTCTATATTATTGACATAGTAAGTGTATTTGGGATTCCAGACAGGCGAATTAAAAAGATTACCACTTTGCACGCAGAGGACACTGTAGTAAAAACATAAGACATTCATTTTACAATTGCTATATTACCGTCCATTACTTTGGATATTATATATTTAGTAGAAGATTAGTTTCAAAAGTGGAGTTGATATTTATTTTAAAAGACTGGAAAATTAAGGACTCTTTAAGACTAAAAATTATAAAAAGCTTTGATAATCTGTATGAATATATATATAAATATCTAATAATTCACAATATTATTAACAAGTTACTAGTTTCTAAAAAGCAGTTTTTTTTTTATTATTTTCTTGCTTTAAAACATTTTTGAAGGGAGTCGTTACAAAAGTAAGGTATGTAAGAATCTCCTAGAAGGGAACCAACTTCTACCTTAAAATGTACTTCTGGCTTATTTTAAGAGAGTGCTCACTTCACCAACATAACATATGTCAGTACTAACTGACAGGAATCCTTGTTACAAAATGCATAAATGAATAATTAATCTACTGTGTGAACTGGGATTCTCGAGAGAAAGTTCACGCCATTCATATGAAATATTTTTTAGGGATTTAAGAAAATTGTTAATTAATGAATTTCAAAAAGTTATTTATAACTTTTACTTCTACCATCACGTAGAATCGATTCTCGAAGTAAACGCACCCAAGTTTACTCCCGGACACTCAGTAGATGTATATATTTTTTTAACATTAACTACATACAGGAGGCCTCGACGAAAACAATTTCGCACAGAGAAAAATTACTGACATGAAATATTTTTAATTTACTAAACATCTGGTCAAATTATTCGTTTTCCTGTTAAAATGTGTAAGACCACCATTCAGAATTGAAACGTTGCTCCAAATGGCTTTAGCCGTGTTTAGTGACTAGATCTGAATAGCCAGGTACTTCCCCACCTTCCTCTTTCCCTTCCCCACTTACCTTCAGCCTCACAACATCCCCCAATTGGGGATGCCATAATCTCACTGGCTCCAGAGGGGAGCAGTTGGGACTCTTGAGAGGTATTCACTATAAAAAAAAAAAAAAATTATCTCTGTGTGTCATATTTGGGAATATGTGTGGAATGTCTGTTTGAGGAGAAAAGACGTGTTATAGGAGGGAGGAAACACATCGTTTTGTCGAGGCTTTTTCTCCGGAGCAAGGCCTCGGCTATGGCTGAGGCAGTGGGTTCAATCCGTAGATGCGACCGAATCTTTTTCTGATTTTTCTGTTTCAATTTTTGTATTCTGATTTTTCTGTTTCAATTTAATTAGTAAATCAACGTGTAAAAATATATAGGTAAAACCAACTCACTTTTTGCTTAATATTTAGAAAACACTGTTGTATATCGGCAATAACAAGAATTCAGTCGCTTCGTATGTTTCTCTAAAAATTTGTTAAGAAATAACGACGAGTAATTAAAGCGATATATTTATAACATGTATTTGTTTTTTGGTTAAATCTAACCAGCCAAACCCTCAAATTCGGTTTGCTTTAGTTTTCCTTGTTATTTTATAACAGACGTACGGCGTTACAGCGCAAACATGGACAGACAAATAATATAAATTGCTTCTAGAACCTTTCGTTCAGCTATGTGTTCAATCTTTACATGCAGTGTTAGTGTTTTGCGAAATCATCTAAATAACCTGTATTGTATTCTATTATCCCTGCAGTATGGCTCTCGACGAACTGGCACTGTACACAGGGTGAAATTTCCTCCAAAACAAGATGATAATTTTCAAAACACAACACAAGGCATGTGAATATACGACTCCAATTCACGACGACACAACGAATGTAATTGCTTGCCACAAATGCAAATAATGTACTAACTTACGACAATTTAAAATACAACAAAATCATCTTCTTCGTTCCAATTGGTAAGGCTGTTTAAGGAAGGAAATGGATAGTAGGTATTATAGCATATGATGGGAAATGATGGTAGTTATTATTCCAAACTGTTAAAATACTAAACAACCAATAAATTTAGACTAAAATAATGTTCATACCATTCCGACGTATCCACTGCATCAAATTCCGATTTCTAACCAGACAACTCCACTGCATCATATTCCCCCTGAAACGATACGAGCTTCTAACAGCGAGGCAGTATTACCATTTCGTTGTTGCAAGTTGATTCCATTGCGAATAGACATTTCTCCCACATCAGCGGTATTTCAAATTTGCGCGAAACAACAATGGACCGCAACCAGCTCGCGAGGGAGGCGTGCTGTTTTAAATTACACCAGTCTACTCTGCACCACTGAAGAAGAAAGTGGAAAAGTGTTGTTATATATATTTTTAAATTTGAATACCGCACAAGAGCCCCAACCTCCCCCAACCGTCTAGAGACAGTAAGACTATGGCATCCCCAGTTGGGGTATGTTAAGATAGTAAAGAGGAAGGTGGGGTAGAACCTCGCTATTCCGTTCTGGTCACTAAATACGGCTAAAGCCATTTGAAGCAACATTTCAATTCTGGATAGATGTAGTTGTAGTGGTCTTACACCAAGGCGATATTGAGAGAAGCTTTTTCTCTGGGATTAGGTAGATGTTTGCGAGTGGAAGTGTGTATTGGACGTAATATTTTTTTAAATAAATCCTCACATGAGGCCCTGAGGAAAATTATTCCGCCGATTCTATCTTTCGGGATGCTGTGTGTAGAGTTTTTGAGAGAGTCATGTTGTATGAGAAAGGAAACAGAGGGCGTCAAATCACTCCACAGCCGAACTTTTGAACTCGATAACGAGTCGTTCTGATGTCAACCATTGTCAACAAATTTTGAGAGCGCATTTGGCATATTTATCGAATAAGTATGCATTGGTGCCAGTCAATAACCCTAGTTCTTTTAGGCATCTTCGATTGAAACACCAGTAGAAAAAGAGCAGCATTCCCACCAGCCTGTGCTCTAAATATTGCAATCCGTTTGTTAAGAAAGGGAAATCTTCAAACGGACCGCCAGTTTCTGCATAGAGCCTAGGGTTTTTTCTGGTATTTTGGGACTCCAGAAGAAAGGAAGCTGCCAAATTCAACTGTGGGGTGCAGTTACGATTTGTGCAAGATCATCAGTTTTGTACTTTTCTCAGTATCTGTCGGCCCTGTATAATACGCACAGCTTTGGAGAAGCTAACTTGACTCTGACCTGGATGTAGCGTCCATGCCTTTGCTGGTCACTTAGAGTTACAAGTGTTTTTGGGACTCCAGACCAGAGGTGGCTGTCGAATTCAACAAATTTATGTATATGTATCAGGATTTATGCCCAAATTAAGATGAATTTTTCCATTCTGGTGAAAATGAAGAAAAATTTTCATAAATCGAAGTTCAATCTTGCAAAGTTAATTTCATTGGTTTATCTAAAGTCTAGGATAAGATAGTTCTTATGCTAAATCAGTTTGTTTCAAATCGGTATGGTTTCTTTACATTGTATCTTTTTATGTTGGATTTTTTTACCTCACTAGGAAAAGCCTGTGTCGAGGTTAATAATTTTACAAAATAATAAAAATAACACAAATATTATATGTTGAGAGAACAATATTGTTACATTAATGCTTCTACGGATTGGGTACCTACTGAGCTAATTCCAGCCAATTCATTACAGTATAATGCAGTAAACATGTAGGGTGACTATGATATACATTGATATTTCATTGTAAAAAAACATAATAGACTATTATTCTAAAAAGGACTAGAGAAAAAAGAAAAAATATATATTTTGGAAGGACAAAAATGTACATATACAACATATTATTGCATTAATTTAAAAGAACAAAGACAAAAAAAATGTTGGCAATCCTCGGCTAGCACAAGATTTAGTGTGAATTGTCATAAAGTTCAGATCAGAGCCAATTTTGTAGTACGAATTGTGCGGTATGGATCGCACTTCTATAGATTTATTGTTCAGTGAGTCTACCACTGTGCTACCACACTTGGCCGCTACTGGAATCAGCTCATATAGGTACGTTATAAGGTAGTATCGTGTTACACACTTTCAGGAGACGATTTGATGTAATTTAGAAATGTTAGTTAATTAATGCTATATAATGGGCACTTCAAAACTATTAAATACTAGCCCAGACTCGTGAAGAATCACGAATCATTATAATTGTGGGATTGATAATTCTTGAATTTTAGCTAAAAAGCCCCCACCCTTGAAAATCAACGAAATTAATATGACTCTATTTGTCTAGATTCCTTTAAAAAATACATATTACAAATATTAATTGTATTATTAGAATAATTTTCCGGTAAAAATAATAATTTTAAAGATACTAGTAGCACAAGTGAAAGTACTAAAATAGTCCAAAACAAATTTATATAAAAAAAAAATCAGGTAAAAAATACACAAATCATAACGATAAAAAAATTAAATACTATAATGTTTTATTACTCTATTACAATTAGCTGCAATTTTGAAAATAACACTTGAAGACGAAGAGAAACCGTGTTATGAAGTTTATTAATTCGCTATGCGGGAACATGAGACATCCACACTTCTGCAGTTGTAGTTTTTGATTGAGACCATCGATACCTACGACAGCACAGCTGTGTTTGTGCCAGCTACCAGCCGCGCCGCTAGCCAGTTGGCCGCGAACCGTCGTTAGATGTGGACCCTTCGCACGTTTCTTTAGCATCTGCCGATGGTTTTTTCATGTTTTCAGCAATTAAATTACAATTTATATCACTTTTGATATTAAATATAATAAACATAATCGATTAGCTATGAATATTCATATTTTTCCGATATTAAATCGCTTATTTTGAGATGTGTATTGACTACACAGCACCGTAACGCGTGTATTTTTTTAGCACAGTAAGGGAAAGGTTAACCTTTCCTCATCTGTGGTGTGTATTTACAACACATTGCTTCTAATAACTTTAATAACTCTGAAGCGGGACATCAATAGCGTGTCATTTCCTCGCACACTCTTCGCGTATTTAGTATCACACGGTTGATTGTATTGGTGTATTTGTTCCCGATTTTTAACAAAAAACTCTGATTTTTAATTGAATTTGAAAACTATGTAATATATTATTTTTTAATTCAGTGCATAAATGTATAACGGAAGAATACCTTAAATCTGAACCCAGAATTTATTATATTTATAGAGTTATTAAAGTTATTAGAAGCAATGTGTAGTAAATACACACCACAGATGAGGAAAGGTTAAACCAGAGATAGAGAGAAACCGTATATCGAAATCAGTATTTTTATTAAATATTTATATTTATATCTTAATTTTCAACTGACTTAATCTCACCTGAATAGTCAGTTAAATCAACTCTTGAACCAAGCTCTTTTTATAATAATAATAATAATATTTGGATGATTTGTATAGCGCCATTTTTTAGCAAAATCACCTCAAGGGCGTTGTACAAATATATTATAATACATTTCTCAAATGATCTATCTTATTACTAACTATATTTGGAGATAATATACAGTACAATACTTCCCTGGTAGGTCACTGGAGATTAACCCTTATTTAACATTAACCAATTCTTTATTGGCGAAATTTAGACACAGGATTTAGGATTTAATTGGAAAAATATTTATCATTTATTTGTTTAAAAAAATGCTTAAATACTTACATAAGAGTTGTTGCAAGCTGACATCGGTTACGATGACATTAAAATTGCAGGTATTAAAAAACTTGATCCATAGAGTTGAATACCGTTCAAGGATTCTTCCTTGTCCAGGGAGTTTTAGGTCCATGACAGAGATCACGCAACACACATCGCGCAACATTTCTCTCTTTTGTCTTTACAGTACTTCCTATTTTTCGATTCCTCACAAAAGACTGCTTTACAGAAACGAACGAAGAAAATGCATAAATTCTCGTTCACTTGCATCATAAATACTAAAAACTTGTAAAATAATCTCATGTCAAACCAAGAACAAATTAAGAGAAGCTTTCAGAACTGTTTCCAAACCACTGACACACTTTTACAACGATATTACGGTGACATATTATTATGTAGTCTAGAACCTGTTGCATAATAAATGTACCTCTCGACGTTTCTGACTGAGTGACGAAGAAAAATAGAAGTTATAAGACAAGTTTGTATTATGATCGTCACAGAATCTACTTGCATGAATTGAGTCATCATGCAAAGTGATCAAAAGTAATAACACATTCCATCATCTTCCAGATACCAAAATGCAATATCTTCGAACTAAAATTCTTTTGGCAGGTGAATTATTGTCAGGAAAACATAGTGCGGGAGATAGGGCTAGAGAAAGATATGAGATCTGTTGAGGGGTGTAGGTTGGGCAAGGAGTTCTTCTAATATCTTTGGGCAAGGAAAATAATTTACTGAGTGCATTTAAAAATGACGAATGCGATCGAAAAAAGTTTTTCTTCACTTAAGATTAGGTTAGGTTAGATAAGGTGATTTTTTATTTGCAAGTATCCCACAAGAGTCCAAGAGGGCAGTGAGACTATAGCATCCTCCATTGGGGTATGGTTTGAGGCTGAAGGTAGTGGACAGGATAAGTAAATGTGTGGAATGGGAAGGCGGGGAATTACTTGGATATTCATGATAACACGGCAAATGCAATTTCGAGCAACGTCTCAGTTTGAATATATATATATATATATATATATATTCCCGTACAATTTAGACTCCGAAAGAAGCCAATACAATGTTCGAAAACATTGGAATGCAATCTAAAATGCTCTTTGTAGTTTCAATGATATATTTCAAGATAGGTATTGTATTTTGTTTATTTATTATTCGATATCTACAATAATATTTTTTACCACGGTGAAATTGTGTTGAATTGGCGCACAAGTACCTATTGCAGGATTGTGGAATTTTCGCAAAATAGAACCGTGGAATTGGAAATTGGAAGAGTTTCAACGTAAATATATTACTGGCAACTTCTTGTGGAAAAACGGTTTTCTGTGCTACCCTTTGCAAGTAGGTATGTAAATTTGTGGAAATTGTAACGCAAACGATACCGCGGCGTAAGTGCGCGGTTGGAAGACGGATTTACCAATATATCACATGGTTATGTGTCTTGTTTCAATCGGGGAACGGAAGTACGCACTACCCATTGTTATTTGTTCGCTTTCATTGCGTTTGCTTTTGGTGATGTGTCAATCGGGTAGATTGCAATGTGTTTTTTCCTGTCTAGAGATGTTTTATATTTTTCGAGAAAGGTACTTTTGGCAGAAATTCATTGAAAAGATTTTGTTATTTCCAGATTGAAAGGTATAGAGGAAAACACAGCAATCTCCTACAATGTAATTTATTATCCTTTGTAAACGCAAAAAGCAGTATTTATTTAATTTTGTGTGCTTTCAGTTTAATTTGTGAATATAATCATTTTATAACACAAAGTTCAGTTTTAATAAAATACTAACACTCGTTAAAAATCACAGCACATAATCATATGAATCTTGACAAATTACGAGTTGCAATTTTGAAAATTGTTAACAAATTATTTTAAGGGTAGTTAATTTATCACTTTTCTGAATTATTTACACAGGCAGTTCCTCCAATTTTGAAAATGAGGCATAAAACCAAAGCAAATTTGAGTTACACAACTTAAATAACTATTTTTTGATGATTTATATAAAATCTTTGGAGATTGGTTTCTCTTTTTTTTACAGTTCTCATTTTTGAAAAGCGTTTCTCTTCGGTAAGTCAGTCGTTTGGATTAGGTTCCAACCCAGACGGCAAATCTATCATAGCAAAATCACAACATTTTTAGATTGTGATTCAAATTGTCCGATCGTATGTTATGTCGGAATGTTATTTTTTTCAAATGCATCATCGTCTTTCTGAAATATGACGCCTTCCGAAATAATTTATAATTATGTTTGCAAAAACAAAGTTTGTTCGGACACCTTCATTATTCTTAGTTTATGTCTACTTACATCCCCAACATCTCCTTTCCCATCCTTGTATCGCCGGTAGATGAGGTATTACCGGTTATTATCAAACACATCATTTAATTATAAAACACAATTTCAAAATCTTGTATTCTTCTTTAATTCTAAGTAAAATTGAATATAATTCTTCCATCTAGTCCCTTTAGTATAAAATCCACTCCGATTCCATAAAAAAATATAACATAAATTTTTAAGAATGGGCTGTTTCACAGAATTTGAAAAGTTCATCAAATTTCAACGTTCATTTTTGGGTTCTATGAAAGTCCCATTCAAGTTCGGTTATCATAATAGGCTACCTGCTTGACAGAAGCGGAAATATTTATTTATTTATTAACGCCGATTATACAGAACAGTGGTTACAATTTATGGTTAATATGTCTAAGGGCGGGTTGTTTTGGAGAATTTGATAAAAATTCAATAATTTTCAACGTTCATTTTCGGGTTCTATGAAAGCCCCATTCGAGTTCGGTTATTATATCATAATAGGCTACCTGCTTGACAGCACGGCTGCGCTGTTGGTATCCAGATCAATTAAAATATTAACTGTTGCAGTCCGAATGTACTTTATGACACTCAAAAGGGAGATAATCAGCTCATGAGGTAATTTTTCAACTTGTGCCTCGGAGCTCAAAAATAACGTGCATAAATACCCACTTCTGAGCACAAAGTAAAACACCCAGTGAGGAACACGTTATCAAATAATATTAAAAAAATATATATTTTAATCAAGAATAATTTTTTTTTAGTTTTTATTCCACGCAAAGGAAAATTACATTTTCACTTATTTAAGTAGAAATAACTAAAATAAATAAATTTTTTAATTACATTACATAAAAAATTGTACTCACTTTCAGTGCTGACTGAGCATAAATTGAAACAGTTCAGTCAGATTTTTTCACCTCAACAAAAAACTGTTTCTAAAATGACATTCTTTTAACCTTCCCTTTAAATTTTGATCAGCGTTTCATAATAATAATTAAACTGCGCAAAATATTTTCTTATATTCCTTACGTTAACGAAAATATTTTTTACGGATTTAATTTTTTTCTTATTCTTAATCGCGTCAAACCTGCGTCATTTTTATATTATCTCTGATATTTTTTGCCTTACTAATGATTTTCAAAGCTTCTTTATTTAAAAACAAACAAAAAAAAACTTCATGTTGAAATCTGAATCCACTAATGGTGAAACATTAACTTCTTGTCATCTTAAATGAAATAATGAACTTAAAAAGAGAAACCTAATTTGAATTAATTCGACTGCGAGATTTTCTTTTTTAACCAAGATTGAACGGTGACCCCGTTTTTTAGTTTTTGTAAAATTTAAGTCGGAATTTCATTTTTCCTAATTGAAAAAACCTCTTAAAAGTTTTTTCGCTGAATTAATTTCACACCTTCCATTACTATAACTTAAAGGATAATGTTGGGGTTTCATTAAACAAAGAACAACAACAAAATCATCAATTTATCATACGCACATCGATAGTTTATTAATAAAGCATAACAAAGTCCTGTTTTGATTGGAGCATTCCGTCTGTCTGAAAATGTGTTCGTTTGTTTGTCCGGTCAATCCTCTCAAGATGGTAGCCGTGTTGGATAGTACATTTTAACAACGCCAGAGTTTGCACGAGCGTTACAAGCAGTCAAAATCGTAAAAAATCGTAAAAATCGTCTATTAATAACCGTTAATTACTAATAACCGTTCTTTGAATCTTTTTTTATTTCTTAATTTTTACGATAGTTTTTGACTACGTGCTAAGGTAAATATATATATATCACACAAGTTGACTACGAATTTAAGTAGAAACTATTTTTCTTTTAAATTTATATCAAAGTTCTGCACCAAAGAAAGTATAATCATTAAAATAGGAAAATTTATGTGAAAAGTTTGACCTCGTTTCTCTCCCTTTTACGTATTTAAATTCCTTTTATTTCCATCTCGTATTCACCTCATATAACTTCTTTGCAACAACAAGGGTGTCAGAAAACCTGCATAATATAACGGAAAGTTGGTAGGGGGGCATCATGCAATCAAACATTTAATTTAATCGGGGATCCGAGTCAAAGTTCTGGGTAGGTTGCATTAAATTTAATGCATACGTTTTACATAACGTTACGGAGCTATTTCACCATCATCTTGATGGTTTAATCATGGGATAACGTATATTAATAAATACTCGCGATAGATAGTAATTTCGGCTAACTTATTCGATATAGGGGGGGATATTTCACTGCCTCCTTGATTGCTTTTCCATAGGATAACGAATATTTTTGATTTATTAATTTACCATTCGGCACTCGAACCTATTGGTTATATATCAATATATCGAGTTTTTTATCGCGTGTATTTATTTGTCTATTCAATATAAGTTATCCTATCTTCTTGTAGATGCTCTAGATTACGCCCCAATTTGAAAACTGTCATTTAGAATAGAAATGTTACTTTATTTGAAATGCTTCAAATTTTTTAAGTTAAAAATATTATCATAATTATGCACATTTGACGACGTGAGAAGATAAGCATTATGTAAAACACGTATGTTGAACACTTTTCAACAATCTCTTAGCAAGGAAATATGCTAACCAGAACTTATTATTATATGCAATAATGAGTCGCCTGAAATATCAATAAAAATACAAAAAAATAAATATAACAAGCAGTAATTTTTTATTGAAGTACTAGTACATATTTATATTTATACCGTTGATATTAAATAAATTAAATAAATAAATATTGAATTATTTGGCGTGTTGGAAATAAGCCGACGTAGCTCAGTGGTCCAGAGCACCTGACCGGACATCAGAAGGTGCGGGTTCAATTTCCGTCGGCGGCATTTATTTTTACTCGGGAGAGATTTTCGATTTGCATTGATATTTCAGGCGACTAATTATTGTTTATAATAATTTGTTATCCTTTGTGCTATGCATAAAACTTTAATAAGATAATTGTTTCATTCAAATCTTGATGTTTCACATCTGCCAGGCGTCCCATGATAGCTATAATTTATTTTTGTTTAAATTTGGCTTTTTGTTGTTTTTCTTTATTATATCAATAGAAACTTCAATGAACTTAATCAGTAAATAATACAGAATTTATTTACACGGTTTTTAAAAATATAAAGAAAACACGACTAATTGAACCTGTCTTTTGAAATGTGACCAAACCATATGAGCTCCAACGGACTGTCTTTCGAAACGTTTCCAAACTATATGCGCTCCACCGGACTGTCTTTATAAACGTTTCCAAACTATATGCGCTCCACCGGACTGTCTTTCTAAACGTTTCCAAACTATATGCGCTTCACCGGACTGTCTTTATAAACGTTTCTAAACTATATGCGCTCCACCGGACTGTCTTTCTAAACGTTTCCAAACTATATGCGCTCTACCGGACTGTTTTTCGAAACGTTTCCAAACTATATGCGCTCCACCGGACTGTCTTTATAAACGTTTCCAAACTATATGCACACTAACCAACCGTCGCTTATTTTCAACCAGTGGGACTATGGCATCCTGAATAGGGTATGCTGTGATTTTGAAGGGCATGGGGAATGGAAGAAAAGGGGAAAAGGAAGGTTGTGAAGTACCCGAGCAATCAGTTCTGATCACAAAACACGGCTAAAGCCATTTCTAGCAACGATTCGATTCTTAATGGTGGTCATTTATAAAGGCAATACTAAGACAATCTACAACTGTAGAACTGTGGCGTCGAGAAAAATCTAGATAAACTAATTAATAATAAATCGCTCGATTTACTTAGTACCTTCTCCCGAATTATGTACCTGCAGTCCAAATCGCGTCGTAAATAAAGCAACCTACGTAGTGCAAGCACCTACTTGTCTATTGACAACAATAATATCGCAAGTCCGTCTTTCACATTACGAGAACTCGCCAGAAGGTTCGAGTCTACGGCCTATGCATAATTGCCACGCTGTTGAAGGTTCCTGAAACATACAGTCTGTGCGAGTGCCTAGGATTTAGTTGCCATCCATCTAACTACTGCTGCCGTCGGCCGTGTAGTATAAATATGCCCGACGCAGCGAGTCAGTCAGTCAGTCATCAATCTGCCGCCAGTGTATAAATCTCACGAGTGACGGTGCGCCCCGCGCCCCTCCGCGAAGGACATATACCCGGTTTCGCCCGTACCATCATGGACTCTATCGGGACATCATCATAGCGCCTTGTCCAGATCACCGTTCCTGGCAAGCGCTACTCGGATTACAAGCGCCCTGGTTTCAGTGTCTCTGACCAGCGCTTCTTCCACGCCATCATGACGCATGTCGCCATCACGAGGACACGCAGCATCCTCACTGGTCAACGCACCTCCTGCTTAACTGCCCACAAGGTCCGCCGTAAACTTCGACACCCGCCTTTTTATTTTTGTGCCTCACCATTGATCCCCAAAGTGGTGACCCCGACGTGATCTGCAGCCCGACGTGATCTGCAGCCTGACGTAATTCTGCAGTCTGACGTGATAGTGTTACCCCGACTCACCGGTAACCCCGTCTTAAAATGGGTGATCAGTTAAGGCACCACGGAGCACCATGCACCAGACCATCTCCGCACAAGCGCGGATAATAGTGCCACCATGGTTATCTGAGTGTATCTTCAGCCTGTGTTGTGAACATGTGTTTTGCAAAATTTTTTTTTTATGAAGTGTCATATTTAAAAGACGTTCGTCTCCGAGCTATTTTCTTCTATCGCAGCCTTCAGCAAGCTGCTGGGAAGGGGGTGTTTGTGGCGTCGAGAAAAATCTAGATTAACTAATTAATAATAAACCGCTCGACCTACTTAGTACCTACTCCCGAATTATGTACCTGCAGTCCAAATCGCATCGTAAACAAAGCAACCTACGTACTGCAAGCACCTACTTGTCTATTGACAACAATAATATCGCAAGTACGTCTTTCACATTACGAGAACTCGCCAGAAGGTTCGAGTCTACGGCCTATGCATAATTGCCACGCTGTCAAAGGTTCCTGAAACATACAGTCTGTGCGAGTGCCTAGGATTTAGTTGCCATCCATCTAACTACTGCTGCCGTCGGCCGTGAAGTATAAATATGCCCGACGCAGCGAGTCAGTCAGTCAGTCATCAATCTACCGCCAGTGTATAAATCTCACGAGTGACGGCGCGCCACGCGCCCCTCCGCGAAGGACATATACCCGGTTTCGCCCGTACCATCATGAACTCTATCGGGACATCATCATAGCGTCTTGTCCAGATCGCCGTTCCTGGCAAGCGCTACTCGGATTACAAGCGCCCTGGTTCCAGTGTCTCTGACCAGCGCTTCTTTCACGCCATCATGACCATCACGAGGACACGCAGCATCCTCACTGGTCACGTCGCTCCCGTTCGACCGCTTACAAGGTCCGCCGCACCTTTGGCCGTCTCGTCAGCACTGGAGTGCCTGAAGACCTACGTTCTTCGCCAGTGCCTGACCTTCATCGAGTCCCGGTCACCAGCGCCCGGCGTCGACTCACTGACCCGCGCTTGACCTGCTATCACAGCCAGCGTCCGGAGTATTCAACTTTGTCCTACATCATCTCCTCGTCTCGGCAACTGACTCAATAAACACTGTGACCTTCACGACACCTCTTTTATTTCGTGCCTCTCACCATTGATCCCCAAAGAACTATGGAATTATACCATAATATAACATATACAAGTTCAACTGTATAATGTTATCATGCTCCATCACAAAGTTACTGATTTATGAGGGCGTGATGTTTCACAGAATTTTAACAATTAGTCATAATTCAAAGTTAATTTTTAAGTTCTTTGAACGTTTTTATATTATTTTTTTAATGCGAATACCGCACAAGAGACCTAACTGCTTCTAACCGTCTGAAGCCAGTGAGACAATGGCACCCCGAATCGGGGTATATTCTGAGGCTGAAGCCATTTCAAGCAACGTTTAATCCATGGCGATGCTGAGAGTATCTTCTACTCTGGATACTATATATTATTTTCAATGAATAAATTGTGAAATGACACAAATTAATGAAATAAAATTTACTTGCACACGCCGAGATTTGAACCCGCAACCTTGAGCTTGCTAGTCGAGATCCTTACCCTTCAACCACAGAGGCCGAAAGTTGTTTTCAAGTTTCTAAGCTATCCTAAAACAACAATTAACATTTTTCCAATTATAAAAAACTTCTGAGTCAGAAAGAATATTGTGGCAGAAAAAATTTTGTTAGCCAGGAATATAGATTTTAAACTCGTATTGTAACGTTTTATAGAAAAAAAAGAGATTTTTCTTTGCATGGTACTGCAGACATTCTGAACCCAATTCTTATGTTATATTGTTTCGCCCCGGTTTTTCGAACAAATTACAAAATGGCGCTTTTGCATTTTTAATTTCGTACAAAGGGAAACATCGTATGATTGAAATGCACCGGAAAACATTCAGGTATCACGAAGGCCATTGATTTCGCTGTTCGACACGAGATTTAGGAATTTGTCATCGCGGGGGAGTGGTGTGTGTAGCACGGTGCAGTGATAGATATGTTTTGGCGTCATAAAACCATATGTGCATCGTGCATTATTGCCAGCAGAATTGCAGTATTGCTGCAACATACTTCTCATATGGCTAAACTGCGGGCAATTTTAGAAAGATATTGGATTCCCTCACACAAACATTAAGGAACATCTACTTAAAAATAGTGAACCCATTGAAGATATTTTTGTTTTGTTATTGTAAAACTGATTTAAGGTGATGCACTACGTCGTGTAATATTTTGAATCGAGCCGCTATCAATAACACACCTAACGAAGATGGCGATAAGGCTTAAATTCCCGCTTAACACCATCCACATGTTTTGATTTATGCAAGAAAAAAACATTGCCAAAAAGTGCCTTTTATTTTATTTTATGGATGTTAATGCACAGATATTCAAATGTTTTTCGATCATTTTAGAAATAGCTTAATTTGCCACATTATACAATAAAACCATAACCGAAAATAAGTTCGTAAGTAGGAGATTTTAAATTTTAAAGCAGTTTTCATAGGCCTTATACATTATTTTTTTCTGGGCTTATAAACAGACTATCTAATAACTATCTAAAAAATACTCGATTATTTCAAAGGCCAGGATGTATTCTACTCGCAGTATTTAATTTAAGCATCTGAAACATTTCTAGGCGATCAAATTTTCAAACCAAAAACATATAATTTTGCATTACTACGCAGTGCGTCGCCTTAAGTGTTTTTAACTCAGTCAAAATCGGATGTAGACAGAAATTTAACGTAAAGTGTGCAAAATTTCACTAAGAATAATCAAAAAATCTGCTGCAAATGGCGAGAAAAGGGAATGGGTAGTTTTTTTTATAGAATCTCATGCAAACAATTGCTAGCTTTGATAAGCTTTCGGATTCCATTACGTAATACTGGAAGTCGGGATTTATTTCAATGCAGAAATTATGGGACTAACTACCAACTGTACTTTATATTTCACAGGGTTATAATTATGCTGAATCAGTAGATATCTTCAATTTACTACAAAATAATACAAAAGATTGCTGCTGGGGTAGTTCAGTTGTGTATTAAAAGTAAGAAAAAACTCTATTATAATTACAATGTAAAAGGCCCTTAAAAGCGTGTTAATAATTAAATAAATATCTTAACAGTGACCTCACTCTTGTCTTGAAGGTTAAAAATGTAAAATTTAACAATCTCGGAATAAAACTGTAGATTTTTATAAGAATCATAATAATAATAATATAGCTACATTGTGTTGACCACTACACAATTCAGTCTTGTGATGTTGCTTCATTCACGCCCAAATAAAAATCACTTCTAATTGTAAACGGTCAGAAATTTTAATTCTACAAATTATCTGCATTAATAAAAAATTGTAAATCAATTAACCAAACAAATACACAATTAATAAATAGAATTATGATTTTTTTTAATTTGTACCTATTTTATCGTTTGGTTTCCACAATCATTTCCAATTTTCAAAATCAATCGTTCATTGATCATCATAACGCGTTACATTTCGCAGGAATATTTCACATCATAACATAGAACCGAAATCAGTAAGTTTGATCATAGATATATTTTAAAGGTTTCGTTTGAAACAAGGGTAAAATAGTATATTATTTCGCATTTTAACGAAAAAAAAGTTTCAAATGATAAAATACACTTTGTAATACATCACTTTTACCAATAAATTTTTCAATAAAATTTCATCTAAAATAAGTGGAATTTTAAAAAGTGTGTTTTTGAAGTGTGTAGGCAAAGGAACTCGCTTTAACAAATTCAATATAGTCAGTATCCGTAGAAGTGAACCTCCTTACATTCTTGCAACATGGTAGGAAAAACGTATCAGCGTAATGTATGGCTGTGAAACTTGTTTGTACGGAAACTGTTAAACTTGATAATCCGCTTTATTGTGTTCGTGCCAGAAGCAATATTGGTGAATTCAATCGGAACATTCTCCCAGATTATTCAGGATAATTGTGTTCAGAGCACTGTATGTTCAAATAAATAATTTAATTTCACACTTTATTTGTGAAATGTACAAGCTTAAAATGGTACAAGGTGATAATTTCACGTAAAGCAAGTTGGTTTCCTCTATGTGTTAAATGTTTTATTATGATATCGATCGATGGAAACTTTTTATAATACATCTATTATAATTTAACTTTCATTTACAGGAATGAATTCATTTCTTGGAAGCTGAAAATAATCCACTTCCCGACATTCTATCAAGCTAAAACTCAGCAAAACTCGTTGTCGATGACAATACATTTCATCAACTTGTGGTAACAATCACATGCATTGTGATAATTACACATATAAACGCGGATTTTTATGTTACCGAAATAAATGTCGGTCCTACCCAATCGGTATTTGGCAATGTTGTTAGCGAGGTTAACTCTAGTATCCGGGGAGGAATGATTGATCCTCAGTCAAACCATTTTTTGTTTTTCTTTTAAAAGATATGTAAAAAGTATTTGTCGTAGTGAAAAAACTTTATTTTCAACGGATGATTTTTTATATATTTTTTTGCAGTTTCTTAGCAAGTACATTGGCTCATGGTAGTGCTTCAGAGCGTCTTACAATGAAATACCGGTAGAGCTAGGACAGCATTCTAATAAATTCTTCGACTGAAAACTACCTACAATTATCTTAATTTTTTTAATGTACGATTTTTGGCTGCTATCATTATGTATGATTACAATTCACTAACTAAACTAAATGCAATCTAGATAGTGTCGTGGGTAAATATATTAATTTTTATTTTAATGCCCTAACTCTAAATTAAAAACTTACCTTTTTAAGCTTTCATACCCTTAAATTAAATATACCATTCCTGAGAGAAATTACAGTTATATCCAATTATGTCCTAAATCCTGTATCTAAATTTCTCTAATAAACAATGAGTTAATGTTAATTAAGTGTTAATCTCAAGTGACCTACCAGGTAAGTATTGTACTGGATATTATCTCCATATATAGTTAGTAATAACATAGTAGAAATGTATTATATACTTGTACAGCGCCCTTGAGGTGATTTTGCTCAAAAACGGCGCTATAAAAATCATACAAATATTATTATTTTTACTATCTATTGTTTTTTTCAGTCGAAGTATGATAAAGTATGTTGGATATGGTCGAAATAACTCAGTGGTCAGAGCATTTCCCCGGCAAAAAGAGGTCCTGGGTTCAATTGCTACATGTGACCCAATCTTTTTCTGTTTAACATCTTTCATTTGAGAGTCGTCAAAATACTGTATTCAATTATTATTTTTTTTTAATTACGCCGCGCTGTATAGAATCCTTGTGTTTTAGAACCAGTGAGATTACTGATCTGCCTCAGCTGTCGATATTTTCCAGGAGTAACCATTCCCACAAAGTTTGCGCAATATTTTAACGAAACTTTTTTTATTTCAAACATAAAAAAACATTTCTTCGACACTGCGAATCTCATAACGCTCGCCATAAATTTAAAAATGAGAAAAAAATACCGTATTGTAACTACGAAATTCTCATAATAGATGAAACTACCCAGAGCTTTATGTCCCGACATAGAATGTTTCCTTGTGTGGCTGGAATCAGAAATATTTACCGTAGAGGCTGCTTTGTACATGCACTGAATTAATGCGCAGGGAAATGATTTATGCCAAGGAAGCAGAAAAAGGGAGGAGGCGAGCGTAATGCGTACAAGACTGTGAAGCAGACATTGCTAGATCAGCTCTCTGATGACTTGCTTTTTTATTTTTTAAATACATCGGTTTGAATTTCAATTTTGTTTTCTTCATTAAATGAATAATTGAAATGGAATCTTAGAAGTGAAAATTAACCTACTTCTCGTCATCTGATCGAGCTGGAACTTGGCAGATGGACTCATTGTTGATGACAATGCATTTTATCATGCTGGCACTCATGAAAACACACGCGTGAAAACGAAATCGATGACATTATCCTATGAAAATTATAGCAGTTAGAATAATAAAATAAGTATCGGTACTATCCTATTTGACATAGATGTTAGCGATATTAATTCCATTCTCTTGGAAGGGAGGTTCAATCCTTAGTCCAACCAAATATTTTTTTAATGTTTTAAAAGATATTTTAAAAGTTTACACAGCAGGAGCTAGTTCCCGGGGAAGAAGGTTCAATCTTCACTCAAATATATAAAGATATTTAAATATTTACTAATAAATTATTAAATTAATCACAAAATATGCATTGCAGTAAAAAAAATTTTTTCACGGCCAAAAGTATTATAGTGATTTGTTTTTGGGGTATTATGCCGTGTTGCGCTACCTCATTCTTTAGCCGTTTTGGGCAGCATTCAAGTGTCCATCATCAGGGCAGATGTGTTACCTAATTACACATCTGCCCTGATGATGAACACTGCACTGCTGTCCGAAACGTTGGCTAAAGAAGGAGGTAGCGCATTATTTTTTATAGACAACGAGTCTACCTACCGATTTTTAACTCGATCGGATGTTGGGAAGTGGGTTAAATTTTCTTCCAAGATTTTAATTCTATAATTCACGAAAAAAATCGAATTTCAAATACCTAGATGTTTGTTAAAAAAAGATATGTAAATTATTGATTCAATAACACAATTCTGTTACAACTTTTAATCTGATAATGAAAACGAATAACATATTACATTATTTTATAACTAATTAAAATGTCTCCCTGTATGTTCTGTATCTATGTTCCGACAACTTTTTGCCCCAGTAGAATGAATAAAGAATATTTTCTGCCACCGTAATATAAATAATGCGTCTAATACATATTTCAATGTCAACTTGTTGTAGTTCAATACAAACTTCGCGATATTGCGTTATTTATTATATGCATACGTCGCTGATCAATAATTATTAAGAGCTATAATGGTGTCATTGTTTATATTCTGGAAGTAATAATACGCAAATATCAAATTGACAAACTTCAATCAGTGTTTAATGCAGAAGCACGGCTCATAACCAGGGTTTCAAAATATTCGCACATTTCAGAACAACCTTGTAACCTTCACTGGCTCAAGTGCCCTGAAAGAATCCACTACAAATTGTGCTGGATGGTGTTTAAATCCATCAATTAAATATCCCCACCCTACATCTCTGAACTATACGTCCCGGAAAACACCGGTCTTAGGAATTCAACTCTTAGATCAGCAACATCAGCAGCTGTAGGCAGACTGATAGAACCTAAGCGCAAGCCAAATACTAAGTTTGGTAATCACGCTTTCGGAGTATCTGGGCCGAAGGCTTGGAATAAACTTCCTCCGGAACTTAGATCCATAACAAGTCCAACAGAATTCAGGTCTAAACTAAAAACTTACCTTTTTAAGCTGTCATACCCTTAAATTAAATATACCATTCTGAGAGAAAGCCCAGTTATATTCTGTATATAAATTTGCTAATATGTAATTAGTTAATTTTAATTAAGTGTTCATCTCAAGTGACCTACCATGTAAGTATTTTACTGTATATTATCTCCATATATAGTTAGTAATAACATAAATCATTATAAAAATATATTATATATTTGTGAAATATAAAAAAAAAAATACAGTTTTAAGTGAATAATCAGTCGGGGCTAATATTTTATGATTATCTTTAAATGCAAATTTAATAAACTGTTAGACGTGATGAATAAAAAAACTCATTTGAGTTTTTTAAAGTAAAAGTTCATTTGAGAAAAGCCATCTTTATTTAAAAACTAGTCGAAAATTGGGAATTTCGGCAAAAGAAAAATATTTGAGTATTTCAAAAATAAATTTTTACGCAAAACGAAATACAAATACAGTTCTTTTATGAAATTATAATAAAATTTAAAAAATATTTATTTATGTGTTTGATTTATCTTTCAATGTAGGTACTTCCACCGAAAAAATAATTAAAAAAAAATAATTAAATATCAGATCAACATGATACGTACGAATTACATACAAAAAATGCATGACTAATGCCGACGCTAAACTTTTGATAGGGAATAGAAATAAAGTTTTTTTTTTCTATAACTTGGGTATACTCTAAAATCTAAATAGTTTTTCAGTTTTAAATATTTTTTTTATTCTTTAATATGAACTCCCGCTAAACTGCCAAAGCAGTTGGTTAGAAGGTCATATTCAAAATATTAAATATGTAACGAAAAGCCACAATCAAATACATACTCGTACCTACACAGAAGAATAACATTTTAAGGGACTACAATACAGACATACAATACATAGACAGATAGATAAAATACATTCAACATACTGATAAGAATCACACACTCAAAGTCACACGGCGTACTTAAAACACTCTCATAGGCATATTTATAAAATTACATGCATAGAATCAATGGATACTAGTGTATTTGTAAACAATATCAATATAGAAAATCTTGATCTATTAACCACTGTTCTAGCTTTTTCTTAGTTTAAACCACATTATCCCTCAAACGGGTAGTATATTAACTAACTCATATAAAAAATTTAATGTCTTTTCTTTGTGCATAAATATTTTTGCTTACCAAAAACTTAGTCGTAGAGTTTTGGATGGTTTGAATGAAACCTATATTTGTCTTGCACGAGTTTCTTCAAGACATTATTCCGTATCTGATAGTAGATTCCGCTAATGACAAATAGATTATTTTTAACTTACTTATATGCATGAAATATTATACTTGTAAATTCGCCCCGCAATAGCTCGTAGATGTTTACAAATATTGCTTATGTGGGTTTCCCATTTCATGTGCGTGTCTACAGTTATCCCCGAAAATACATACGATTGTACCGGTTCAATGGTTCCACAATCCACATTTACAGGGCTGTGTAAAATTGTTTATACACTCAAATGTATGTGACTTTATTATAGGTGTGATGGTGTATTTGGCATGTGAAGATCGTGTATGCATTAATTTAAAATTTTTGGAATTTATTATAAGGCCCGCATCATGTAACACATTTCTGTAAAGAGATGTAATCGTGCTGCATGAGTTTTATTGCTCCTTAAATTTTCAAAAACAAATATAACATATGAAGCACTTGTCCGCAGCATCCTGGAATACAACTCCATTTTTGGGGCCCTTCTGAACAAAACCATATCTTAGAAATAGAAAAAAGTACAAAAAAGGTTTATGCGTTACCTGTATATGAGGGAATATACATACTATCCATTCCCGTATCCATCCTTGTTCTTAACAGGAATGCTCGATTTCAATACATTAGAAGCCCGCAGAAAAATATTTTTAGGCAAACACTTTTTTAAGTTAATCTCTGGTACAATACACAATCCGCCTATGTTGAAAGAGGTTAACTTTCATGTCCCTAACAATTATACTCGAGGGAGATCCCATGCACTCTTATATGCTCCGAAAGCGAGGACTTCTGCCTATCAGAACGCGCCAATAAACAGAGCGACTCAACTGCTTAACGATTCTGCATTAGCCATCGACATTTTCAATGTCACCTACAGACAATTCAGTAACTATCTTTTAACACATGTCACAAAATAGTAAAAGTGTCTCTGTAAACTTTTTAATTTGTAATCTTCTCCATGATATATTGGTGTATAACCGTTTTATGGAGAACATGAAAAAAAAAATTTTTAAAAGAAAAGTGACGAGTCACGAGACTTGCCGCACAAAGCGTCGTTCCATGCAAGAGCATCGTCCCGTCATCCTATCATGCCACGCTTACTACACGGAAAAAAATATCTTCCTATTATTTGTAATCCGGTTAGAAACGGGATTGCAGGCCGTTTTCTGATAAACTTTTAGTAAATTCTTAATAAATCGGTACATAGAATAATAATAACTCGTATAGTGATGAAATGCTAAAATATTAAGATTTTTAATATTTTTTTAGGATATCGTGATAATATATTCGTATTTTATTAAAAGATTAACAAGAAACATATACATTCATGCGTTAATGGTTTGCAATCCCGTTTTTAACCGGATTAATAATAATTCTATGAAATTATTAATAAATTAACAATACTAATTTTTCACTGTGTACGCCAAAATACGTTTCAAATCAAAATAAAATTTTAAAATTAAACAATAACTTTGAAAACATCACTTAGAGGTAAATACTTAATGCCGACCGGTTTTCGCTACAACCGTAGCTTCATCAGGGCAGTATTATTATTAATACTAATAATAATAATAATACTGCCCTGATGAAGCTACGGTTGTAGCGAAACCCGGTCGGCATTAAGTATTTACCTATAAGTGATGTTTACAAAGTTATTGTTTAATTTTAAATTATAATGTCACATCACAAAGTAACCGCTTCATATGAAGAAATCAAAATAATATATTTATATATTTGATAATCTTAATTTTTACACTTTCCTGTAGTACCTACCTTGTGTTATTTAGGTATATTTATTTTTTCATTAGTACGCAATTTATGCGAGACGTATATATTTAAGATCTGTTTCAGTATTTTGTCCTGATGATGGACTTTATAATGCTGTCCGAAATCTTGGCTAAACAACACGACATAATAATCCAAAAGTTAATCACGATGATTGAGTTGATATTTATTTCACAAAAATGTAATTAATGAACAACTCTCTAAGCAAAATATCCACTGTCATCACTTTTAAAAGCTTCTAACTTTTAAAGACAAAGTAACGAGTCCATTCCAAAACTTTGTAAAAACATTAATTTCGTGAATTACTGGATTTGTCATTATTCCAATTTACTTGGGAGATGGTTTGAAAAAGGTTTATAAAATCATCGAAGTGGATTAATTTATTTCATCAAGAATAAGAAAAAGTTCGTTGATTTTTCTTACGCGAAAATATTTTTTTTCTTAGATTTAACTTTTCTATCACTGTTTTATATTTTTGCTACCAAGAAATTATTATAACATATATTTCTTCAATAATTTACTATGGTCTGTATAGGTACAGACAATATATTACTCGTATACGGTGCGGTTTTTTTTAATTTTCTCTAATTTTCATAATTTGTAATAATAATTTTAACAAAGAGGCGTTCTCAGAACACATTCAATTATAGACAAAGGTTACATGAATGTAATTATTTTTGTTCAATCTTATTTAGTTATTTAATTATTATTAACTCCCAGTATATTGTATAATCATTATTTTCATTTAAAAATTACAGAGTTCACCAATATTGCTTAAAAAACGATTATCATCGTGCAAAAATTTTAGTCGTGTATTAAAAAATATTTCCAAATAAATTGTTAACTTTTAAGGATTAGCCATTCGGATTTTACAATATCCTATTTAGAAACATCACTTTATGATTTAAAGAGAACAAAAGTCATTGATGTATTATAATAAGATGAGACATGAATAGAAAAAAATGGGTACCGCTTTTTTACCTCCAACTGATCGTCAACTGCTCAAACATCTCTTTAACTAAAACTACTGAATCCAGTCTAAGCGCGCCGCTTATCGCGTCTTAATCGTGGAACAAGTTTCGAAGAGATATTAATTAGTACGCAGTAGTGTCTCTAATTGTAGCTCTATGACAACAGCGCACTGTTTGCAATAATAGTTGTTATAGTACATTGGTGAATAATATTAATCTTATATCTTAAGTATATACAACGAAGAAATATCAATCGTATTATTGCGACTGCTACAACACGGAAGTACAATTATATTATCTTATTCGCCGTATACAGAATTCGGGAAGTGATTATAAATTTATTATTGATTAGTAGTTTTTATTCCGGAATGTGGGGAGGTTAGTACAATCCCACACATCCCATAGAGAAATACATTTTGATTGTATATTAGATATGTGAATATAGCTTTTTTTTAAATACGAGTCTGAAAAATTATGAATCAAGAATTTTTTTAAGACAAACGAGAGATATAAAAATAAACAACGATTACGTGAATACAAGAAAATGCAAACATAGATTTTTAAAAAATTAAAATTAAGGACAACTATGTAGGGAATGGTCTTGAGTGAGCTTGGGCCCGGCGCTCACTCAGGAGTGGCGCTTGGTGCTGGTAGGCTTGGTGCTAGTCATCACCGTGTTGGCGGAGGCCATTAGCCGCATCCTGGCTCTAGTGACCCGGTGTATCACCCAGTACATCGGTATGTAGAACAACAAATTTAATTAATCAAACTGCCTAGCTCTGCTTCAACTTATTTAATTTATTTATTGTATTATTGCAAATCTACTATTTTCCCATCGTGAATTATAGTGTATTTTGTTTATGTGATTTTTATTATAAATAAAAAAAGATGTACATTATCACCTGTAAAAGCCCTATGGGCGTTTAAATAAATAAATAAATTATGCCCATATACCTATGTGTTATTCGTGTTAAAAAGTTTTAACATGTAAAAGCCAAGTTGGGTGCCAAGTTTTTATGAATTAATGTTAAATATACATTAGTACACATTTGTTCATATTTATGAGATCTTGTACTCTTTTATTCTTAAAATAACAACCAACAATCCATTGTTACGAATAACTTAACAAAATTTAAAATAAAAACTACCGTAACTATAAGCGGAAAATGTTGCTTGTAAAATGATGGAGTACTAAGAATTAGATTAACCAGTAGAGAAATAATTGAACCCTCAAACCCTGGTTGGGAACACAACACATTTACCTACTAAGCTGGTTAAGGTCAACTTCAACGGTAACTTTGGATCCCGTTGCACTTATTTTATTTTTTTCATTAATAAAACATCCGAAAGTACAAGAAAATATTAATATTATCTCAAGTCAACTAACTCCAAGAACTTGATTTATATATGACGAAGCATACCAGCTAAAAATATCCATCAGAAAGATGAGCCGGAGACATTTTACCACTTGTATGTATCAGGGACTCAGCACATCGCAGAGTGAATTCCTTAACCGTGTCATAGATTTATCTCGCAAACATGCCCGGATTGAAAATACGAGGGATAATAATAACACCCGCGAGCTGCTCTTCGCTCCTGGTGGATGTGTTTTGAAATATTAATATTATGACTTCATTTTGATGTATGGCGATCGTATTTTATAGGAATTCTTCTTGTATGAAGGAGATAGTGGAAATAAATAAAAAAAAACTTTGTCTGAGAAATTTGACTTGTTGTGGGCGTGTCTGTATGCCTGAATGAATTATTGTCAATATTTCTAAGTGAAATTAATCAAATATTTTCGCTGAAGTTATCATTCGTTCGCCAAAATATATTTCACTGGCTGGTTTAGGGTCTACGAGTCGAAAGTAGAACTGGGTCGATCGATCATTTTACACGATCCACGAGTGAACTGATCGGGTCGAGAGTACCTGCTCTTTGATTTAGAATTGTCAGTGATTGAATTCGAATTGTTTTAGCTACATCTACGTGCGTCTACTTTATAATTTATGACAATTTGCTGATCTTCCCGTTCTTCATCACCTTCCCTTCCCCAGTCCCCTAAGCCACACAACATACCCCGATTCGGGATGCCATAGTCTCCCTGGCACCGGAAGATCTCACTCGTCTTATTATCTCCTTTTGTGTTAAGGTCAAATACATAGTATAAATAAATTTAGAAAGAGAGAAAACCAAGCTTTATTATTGCATGTAAAAGTTTAGCAAAATAGCTCTGTTATAATTATAAATATTTATTTTTTTACTTAATTTTTGTTTAAAAAAAGTGAATTTACAATAATCTATGTGCTTTTAGTTTCATATAAAGTGGTAAAAAAGCAATAAAAAAACAGCAGGTATTTCATTTTTTAATACATCCAATCTATTTGAAATATAATATGATGACATGATATTTTTTATCTATCCCCGAAGGAATAATCCATTTCCATTACTTCAAAAATAATAAATTAAGTGTATTGTGGGTCTGCACGAATTAAGCTCTATTTTTCCAAACTTAAAGTGAAAAGTTTCGAAACATTTTTTTTGAGAAGATATACAATTTAATTCGCCGATGTGGAGACTTATGTAAAAGCGGAAAGGTCTTACTCAATGACGTTACAATGTATACAGACACACTGTAGAAATCTCAAAGTGGCAAGCCGAAAGCAAGTCAATTGTAGTGCTTTCGATTACGTAGTTTTAAAAGTAAATTGACAAAAAATGTACCAAAATGCCTTCGCGTGTGATGAAAAAATGTTTTCATTACTATCACCAGTAAAAGAGAAAAAATAAGATTACATTCATAAACAATAAGCAATTCTGTTTTTTCGATTGTTTCTCGAAGATTTTCAACGTCATTAGAGAAAGTGAGATAGCGAACGTAGTAATACATATAAGAAGAAGAACGCAATAGAAATAGATCATCCCATAGATACTGTATTCCGTGTTTGACTTATAGTGTAAGCAAGTAAGGGTATGTTGTTATCTCAGTTACACCCGTGATGTAGAATGTAGTTTTAAATGCAAATACGAATATCGTTTATTTCATTCATACGCACATATTCTTTGAATGTCTATCTTTCTCAAACATGAACAACAATTGAATTGAGACTTTTCTGGAAGCATAAGAGATTTTATTAATTGCCACATCTTATTTTGAGTTTGTGAGACAATAAATAGTATTTTAATATTATCAATCGAATCGGTATCGGAATGTGAATCACATTTCTTTAAAGTAGATACAATCAATATTTTAATATGTCTACTTTTGTATTTTTTATGTAATTATTTTATTCTTGCATTCAGAATTCTTTCCGCTTCGCGCGGAGGTTGCTAAAAATTAAGCGGCTATGACACCGTCTGTAACTCCAGTTTAATGAACTCTAGAAATTTTGCTTTGGATTTTAGTGACATAATTTTCAAAATTGCTTTTTTATGCAATGGATTTTCTGTAGAATTCAGACAAGCTATAGAGTATCAATAAGATATTATTTTAAATAAAAAATTACTTTAATTGTGGCATTGTCAAAATTGGAACTAATTTGTCAAGATCAACATGAATTCACGGTATGAACAAAATGCCACATAACTTCGGGAAATTTGTGTTACTTTCTGCAGTGGCGCTAATGTCGATGATAAAAAATAATCAAAACGTTAACCTGCCGATAAGAAAAGAATACCAGGGGCACAGAAATTTCATTGGATATATCCATTGGTTATTATTACAAAAATTTATTCCCCAGTGATAATAGTAAATTACTAACAATTGTTGTTAAAAATAACATTACGTATGAGGAAATAATTTATGGACATATTTTATTAATTTCCCCGTATTTTTTCACGGGTCTGCCCTATTTTATATATTTTAAGGCCAAGCTCGTTCGCTCTTCGACAATAATAATAATTTCCCCTTAAAAGACGTTCCATTACACTCCCGACAGGGTGAAAATAAGACAGCGGAGAGAGTTATGAATTTTGGTAGTAAATTTGCTCCATAAAATTATTTGTCATATCCAGACTTCCAGATGTTTTCTCTAACTAACTTCTCCGTCGCAAAGTGAAAACGACCAACTGAAATAATACCTAAAATTTAATAATTCGAGATCCATTTAAAAGTTGTTTTTTAAATCAGTATTTTGGGTGAAAAGTTTCAAGAATTGTAAAATTATTTATTTATTTATTAACGCCCTTTCTGGGGGTTTTAACAAATGAATAGCAACAATTGTATATACACTACATGGTAATTATAAACAACCAAACTGCTTTTATAATCGTTTAGTGGTAAATAAAAGATGTCCACTGACTCAGTAAAACTATTTCCCTCCGTAAGTATTCATATATATATAAGGGCAATGAGGAATACATATGGCAGTTAGTGTAAGAATTTCTGCCCTGAAATAAATCCCGACTTCTAATCCGAAAATCTGGAATCCGAAAGCTTATTGATGCAAGTAATTCTGAACTATCAAATGCATCGTTTGGAATTTTACATAGACGTACAGTCAGAAACAAGTCACTGAAAATCCTTTTGTCTGATAATTTAAGCATAATTATTCATTTCATTTTAAAGATTGTTCAGTTCAACAAACCTGCTGGATTATCCATTTTAAAACTTAGACAACGTAAGAATTTATTTTGTATTCTATCAATTGCTCGTACATGAATACTGTGTATGTGAATAGTGGGTTCCAGACGGGAGAATTGTACTCAAGTTGACTTCTAACAAAGACAAAACATAACAGTTTAATACACTTCATATTTTTGAATTTTTTAGTGAATAGTTAATTTGAAAAAAATGTCGAATAAAAACTAATTTTCCTCGAAATAAATTATTGAAAAACATATTTTTTGGTTGTGGCTCTCTCTGTAACTAAGGGTCAATGAACTCTAGAACTGTTGCTTTGAATATCAGTTTCATTCTCATAATAAGTTTGAAGTGTTAGTTTGAAGAACTCTAAAATACGGTAACCGGATAAATCATCATATCTTTAAAAAGTCATAGAAAGTCATGGAAAGTGATGAAACAAAAACTTTATTAACTGGGTTATGTAGGTTAGGTTAGGTTAGGTTAGGTTAAAAAAAATACTTTTTCATCGTTTCTAATGACTTTATATCACTTTTTAAAAGTGTGTTGAATTGTCACTGCGTTGAGTTATCATGGAACCATAAAATACCTACCTACCTATGAATAATATTTAAAAAAAAATTAAATACCTTTTTTTTTAAATTGGAACAGACTTGTCGAGAATTCAAATTATCACATTTATATGAAACACGAAGTGAAAAAAATGATTTTCACGTTTTTTACTTCGAATTTTTTCAATTTGACCTCCAACGCTCTAAATCAAATCAAATAAAACTTAGTATTATTAATACCTATATAGTGGCACACCATCCTTTTTGGTGCTAATGCTAACCACTTCACCATCGAAATTTTCCTAACTTGATAAACCTTTTTTCCATCTAATAAAATTTCCCCCCTCTCCTTAACCAGCTCGCCTTATAGAAAGAGGTAAAAAAGTTAGTTTAATATATTGTTATGGCCAGCATCTGACGGCTGCCACAAGTGTGGGGTCATTAGTGTTGTTCTGCGCCTAGCCGAGATCTAACCCCGTGTCATTAGTGTGAAAGCAAACTCACATACCATTTAACCCAACGCCCCACGTACTTGCCTTTGTGAGAAAATATGTTATAAGGCGTGTTTCATTGGGATAGAAAACAAGAGAATAACTCATAAAGTTAAAAATATTACATTGAGTTTGGGGCATTTTCACAATTTATGAATACCTGCTAAAGTGTGGAAGATTTAGACCCAGTTGTTTCGCAGTAATTCAAATGTTATATTGTCATCAAATGAACATTGAGCGCCATTTTGTTTTTGTCAGTACAGTGAAAATGGCCATCAAAATAATTCTACAGACAAAAAAAATTAGTAAGTTAGCTTGTTTTACACTGACTACACACCGATGGCCGATGAGTGTGATACTGTGTGGAGTGTATTTCTAAATAAAGGAAGGAGGCTAAGTTTTGGGAAGGATAAAGGTATGATGGGTGGGTAGGGATTTAAGGGTCAATGTGTTTAGGAGTGACGTATGAAGCCACCTCTCCCACTGCGATGCAAGGCGTTGGATCGAAAGAGTCCGTCTGGAAAGGTCAAAGGGTCTCTCTCAAAGCCTCTCCCGATCCGCCCTGCCTTGCAGTGACGGGCAGATGTATCCACCAAACCTCACCTCATGTTAAGTCACCAAGCATAGCGAACCGCTTGGGATGACATATAACAGAGGTGTTGGTTATCCAAAGAACCTCACCTTACCTTACCCTTATACCCTTAACCTTACCTCAATGTAATGGCAAGTTTTTCATCAGGTGTTACAGGGTATATTTTCTGTTGTGTAATTCTTCGTAGATATCATCTTTGATTAATCCTAGCACGAAGTCTAACTGTAAACGAAGTAAGCCAAAAGTCAATTTTCTTTTATATAGCCCCTCTTAATTTTCAGCTCAAATAAACTGTGTTTTTTAATGTTTTCATCGCGTACGTATGGAGAAGTATTTCGATATATCCGTCTCTTCAACCTAAGGGCGATAATAATCTATTAACTAATTCTGTTTACAACCTTTCTCTAGAACGATGTCACTGCGAATGAAAACAGTGAAAAACTAGAGAAGAATCAACAAATCGAAGACGCTTCAAGCAAAACGTGGCTTGAACCCACTTCGATTGTAGTTTCGTTTTTGTTTTATTGGAAAATTTACAGTGATGCTTTCCATGTCAGAATTATAAGAAGTGTGATATTCACGGTATCGGTGTCATCCCTAGTGATTACAATTCTGAATCAGAAACAACTTAAGCCGCTTTAGCGTCAAATCTCCCACCTACTTCTTACCCCTTTCCTTCTCCTCTCCACGTTATTTAGCCTCTAAAAATTCCTAAATTCTGAACTGCCATGTCCCGGCTTCAAGCAGTCAAACTTCTGGGCAGCATTTATATAAAGAAAAAGCCGGCTAAATACAAACTCTTCCAAACAAATAATCACTTGGTCTGTACCTGTAATACATTACGTTAGTTATACGCCAGTTAACACCGTGTATATTCCTGGTTGAAACAAAATAGAATATTAAAACAAGGTATAAAAATAAACATGGTTGGCGCATTTGTATTACTTAAGCATCGAAGTGGCGAGCGGGATATAAATAGACCAAAGTGCAACAACTTAAGTGCATTTAGTTGGAATGGCGTTAAAAGACGATACACAAACCCTCGGTTAAAAGAGTAGTGGGGAGATTCAGTCGTGTTTAGTTTTTTTTTTTTTTTTTTTTTATATTTACTCCACACAGGAGGCCCTGAAGAAAATAATTTCCCTCAGGGCCTATGTCATCTTTGGGGATGCTGTGTTACCAGTGAAGTAACATATTGTTTACAAATATTAATTATTGCCTTTTTCCAACATAAATTTGATACTTAAGTGTAGCTACCATTTTTAATGGAACAACCATTTTTTTATCTTCTATGAATTTCACAAAAGTGGTGGGGATAAAACTCTGCTATTTATTTTTTTTAATTTTTTTTTTTAAATACATCTTTTTGAATTATTGTGTTCGGAATAATTTAATGCAAATCTTGGAAGCGGAAATTAACCCACTTTCTTACATCTGATCGAGTTGAAAATCAGCAGACACAATAGATGACAAATCATGTACACACACGTGGACATATACGCAGTTCTCTAAAGTAGGATGACATTACACCAGTTAATATACTGAATAACTGTCGGTCCCACCCGATCGGCATTTGGCGAAGTTGATAGAGTTATCGAATTTTGTTCCTAGCTAGGAAGATTAAATCCTCAGTAAAACCATTATTTTTATAAAACTATAAGACATTTTAAAATAGATGTAATATAGAAAAAAAACTGTATTTTTAACTGGTTAAATTTTTATCTCAGTACCCCACAAGATTCTCAACAAGCTCCCACCGTTTGGAACCAGTGAGACTATTACATCTCTAATTGGGGTATGCTGTGATGCTGAAGGTAGTGGGAAGGAGAAAGGTGGGGAAGAGTCTGGCTATTCAGAACTGGTCACCAAACACGGCTAAAGCCATTTCAAGTGCTGATTTCATATTAAAAATTCATTTTTTACTATTTGAAACGTGATCAAAACAATTAATATTAAATATAATTTTAATTCATTACAGTACTTATTTGAAATTGATTATCTTGAACAGTTGATCAAAATCGTTGGTCTGTTTGGGGCCTAGGAGCCAAAAGGTGTAAATTAACAGATTACCTGCACTTTCAGGTTTCTTCTGTTTAATCATCTCAGAGTTTGCTGGGAGTGCATTGGCACAACAAGCGACGTTTCAATAATTCTAAACGGTGGTCTCCCACCAAGGTGATACTAATAGTATCTGCCACTTGTTAAATACGTCTCGGGCAAAAATATTATTTCGGCCTAAAGCGATGTTTCTTGATTTTTTTTATTAAGAATCTCCGGATCCATTGTCAACGTTATTACCACCCGGCCACGGAGGTACCTAATCAGAATTCAAAAAAATATCAACCAGAAAAATTACTGAGAGAAAAAAAAATAATTCCGTTCAAACGGAAGCTCACCATGAAATATTTAATAACTTAGATAATTTTCAAAAAAATTCGGATCAGGAAACGAATTTCGTTCTCCTAAAAATTTAAATAACCGATTCCGTTGCCTTCGCGCTTTTTACTCCTCGAAAAACATTATTTTTATCTTCATTTGAGTTTAATAAGGGTTTTTTTACGGTTAAGGGAAGTGCGAAGAAATCCGCAATGGTTTTATACCAAATTTTGCTAAGGATTATGGCTTATGCCATTGATATAAAGTACCACAGATTATCATAACTCGCACGGATTTATTTAAAAATCTTCCTCTCTCTTTTTTAAACTTTTCACATCCCATTTTTTCTAATTTTTACCTTTGTGTATTAGTTTTCGGTTTTCTTAATCGTGTCTTTTATCCCGTTAAATGTTTTTCTACTGAAGCACTCATCAATTTCATTTACATTTCATGTATTTATAATATTCAATCAACAATATTTTTTCTTCTATCTTGCCTTCCGTCACGGTACTACATGGTACGACAAACATCTTCAAATAATCCCCCGTATAAATGAGAATACAAAATATAACTAAAAACTCTTTTTTTTATTTACGTGTCTTGATATATCAATGTAACCCAAATCGAAATTCGATGAATTTAATTGGATAATTTATTTTTTTACATGGAATAAATTTTTCGTTTTTTCAATGGCCTGGACATGGCTAGATTTGTTTCCAAACAAATCAAATCCACTATGACTAGGATATGTTTGAAAATGCATGGATTCGATTCATTTTGATTTTGGATACTGTGGGCAATTTTGATATAATATCTCTCAATGATTGGCCTAAACGGATTTGATTGATTTTGTATTGAGAACTTTAGTGGATGTGGATGAATTTAAAAAAAACAAACATCTGACTTTGTTTTGCTTACAATACGATAGGATTTAAGCGATTAATAAAATGTGCAAAATTTTAGAAAGCATTACTATGATTTGCCTGACACAATTTTTTTTTATTTTTTTTTATTCTAGATAAAAGAAAATTACATTTTCACTTATTTAACTAGAAATAACATATATATTACACATAAATATATTACACACCGATATTAATCACTTTCATTGTTTTGTTGATTGAGCATAAAACTGAACATTTTTTTTTTAAATGTACCTTTACTTTTTTCATTTTTAATTTCGTCTGGGAGGCAATAATATATATTGCTTCCTTCTTAACCAATAGATTGCTTGCCATAATGAGTATATATGGTGTTTAAATGTATTTTATCGTGTTGCCGTGTAAAGTGTGTGTGTACTTGGGACGTTTTAATGAGTTCTGTATTTGTATGTATGAGTTTATTATTTATTTTGTAAATAAGGAGACATGTATTATATGCATATAATTTTTTATTTTTAATAGTTTTGTTTCAATATATAATTTTTTTGTTGATGTTCTAGGTTTGAAGTGAAATAGCTTTTTGATTACTTTGTTTTGTGTTACCTGTAGTTCGTTTATATATGTTTCACATGTATTTCCCCAGATTTCAACCAAGTAGTTTAAATGTGAGTGTACGAGGCTATAATATAGACCTTTTTTAATTTTATTTGGCAACAGATATGATATCCGGCTGAATACGCTAATTAAGGGGGTGATTTTATCTTTAATATCTTGAATATGCTGTTTAAAAGTTAGGTGTTTATCAATACACATTTATTTATTCACTTAACATGCAAAAAAATGTTAATCTTTATTTCAACGTATCCTGAAAATCTAGCTTATGTAAGAATACACATTTATCTAAATGTTTGCACTATGAACGGGCAAAATTAAACTTTTGACAAATACTAGGTAAGTACGAGTATATGGTCATTTATTTTAACTTGTAGGAAATGCGAAAATGTAGCTTTTAAGTCAATGGTTCTTATTCTAAATCTACTCCAATGAACACGATAACAGATATTTGAGTATTTTATGAGTAAAAGAGAATAATAAAAGATAAATATTTTGAAAGATTCACCCGTAAAATATTTTATGTCTCATAGAGATACTTTCAAAAACTTTGAACATAAAATTTGTTTATTCACATGAAAATCGTTTTCTTTCTGATTTTATCTACAAAGGTGCCACTCGAGAAAACGGATTGAAAAAATATGCGGAAAAGTTAAGAATAATAAAAAATCTTTTTTATTTTCTGAAGAGTTACATTTAGGTATTGAATGGAGTGAACATACTTTTTATGGAACAAACGAAATGACTTAAATCAAATTACCCTTTGACTTATATGGGTAACCACTTGTGACATATTTGCAAAAGAGTTTCAACTGCTCGGAACCAGTGGTACTACGGACGCCCTGGAACTTAAGTAGTAATTCCGGTTAAAAACAGGATCGCAGGCCTAAAGAATGAATTTTTGGGTCTCATAATAAACTTTTAGTAAGTTACGAATACATTATCATGATGTCGGAACACGTGTCCATGAACATCCGAAAATTTTTGCATTAGGAAACAACGAAAATTCTATGTATCGCCATGATATATCTTTGCATGACTTAAAATACTCTACTTTATATGAAAATCCTACTGGCTGCGCCAATTGTTATATCTGTCTTACTTAGCAGATTTAAGGGTTGGGAACTCTTTGTTAAAAAAGGTTCTACTTATAATTCCGTTTATTTACGTTATAAATAATAGGTCTGGATTTAGCTACAGTGTTCATAACCCGATGGTTGGTAATTCTCTCGTTCGAGAAGCTTGTTGCCTGTCAATAACATCCCACAGGTAATTGCTACACTCTTGCGACATCTGTCGGACTCTGGAGTACCTAAGCTTTATGACTAGCGCCATCTAACGCTTAAATATTCAACTTATTACCATACATCACAATTATCAAGGCAAATTGATTAAATATTCTTAAGTAATTATAATAAAAATAATTTTCAAATACTTAATGCACATGTAAATTAATTAATGAACTTGAAAAACTGCACACAGCCTACCTTTAGCCATATAGCAATGTACTCAACTGCAGTTCCCGTAGAATAAAGAATAACACAATAAGTGCCTAGTGGGTGTGTTCCTTGATCTAAATATAAGCCCAAATTGGGCCTATGTTTCCATGCAAACCTGTATTTTAACATGACAATTTCAGGCAAGTGTACGAGAGACAGACCGCGTGCAAAATGGTCTAGAACCAAATGCCACATGTGTTTCCATTCAAATTTATATGGAAGACACTTCTAGTTTTATTTTTCATTCTATGGCAGTACCACTCATACTTAATTATTCATCATTGCTTCTAAGCTCAAAGCGCTTAACACAGATTATTTTTAGGGTCTTCCTCTCAAAATAATCAAACTCTTAATATTTCGCAATTTTATTGAAGCCTATAACAAGACATGAACAATTGTAAAACCGTTTTTCGAAATTCTTCATGAAGGTCCTACATTAGCCTAAGCTAGGCATTATGATAATTACTTTCTATAATTTACATAAATGTATCAAATTTTACATTATCTCATATCAACAATTTATGAATACTATCTTGACAAAATTATATTAAACTCAGTAGAAACAATAAATAATCTAGGTGTTATTTTTAATTCAAAACTTACATTTATTAGCCATATAACTAATATTATTAATAGAGCAAAGAAGATTTTAGGATTTATTATTAGAATAACCAAACAATTTTGTAACATTGATACTATTTGCATTTTATACATAACGCTAGTGAGAAGCATTTTGGAATATAACTCAACAATTTGGGCTCCACATTGCAATATCTATATTCAAGCGATTGAAAAAGTCCAGCATAGATTCCTTAGGTATATTAATTTTAAATTAGGTATTCCAAGAGATCCCGTAGACTATAATTTGTTATTAAACTGGACTAATCTCGTAAATTTATCAGATCGCAGAAAAATCTGTAATCTTTTAATATTATATAAAATAATTCACTCGCTACCCCTCGGATACCCCTGGATTAATAGAACTAATACGATTTCATTGCCCTGGTCGCGCTAACAATAGACTGACTCTACCGTTCTACCAAAATAAGACACATACATTATCACATTATTACTCACCAATCAGTCGATTACACATTTTGGGAAATGAACATGCTAACATCGGCGACATTTATTTCTTAAAATTAGCGCAATATAAACATGCACTCAAAAATTATTTTTCCATAATGTAACTTTATATACGCAATATGGACATGTTGAAATGAAATGATGATATTTCTCATTGTTCTTTTATTGTTAATTTTGGTTGTGATACACAAAATAATTGTATGTTATTTTTAAGTTTAAAACTACTATTATGTAATGAAATTATTTTTCTTAATTTTGTACTCTATTATATGTTTATTTATAAAAGGCTGTATAGTCGTTTATGCATTTAAAATAAAAAAAAATAAAAATAAAATATAAGGGAAGTTTTTCTAACTACCGTCTGAAATCAGCCGAAAGCACTTTCAAAGTAGTTTATCATAATCCGAGCATAATAGACCGGAATGGCCCCATTCACAAAGGAGTTCTTTAGCCCGATGCCATCATCGCTATTCGGATTATGTATGGATTTTTAAAAGAGTGTGCAAAAAGTGGTTAAAGAATTTCGTCTAAACACTGTTGCCAGATTCTATTAAAAAAAACATAGTGACAAATGGTGGTGTTAAAAACCTCATGTTGTGAAAGTGCCTTTTTTGAAGTTAGAATCTTTTGACCTCTTCAGCCCGACAAACGAAAACAAAAGTTCTTGCCTTGTTTTCATAATATTATTGACAGAAATGCCAAGATGCTGAGGAAAGAAAGTATCAAGCCTATCTTCGGTACAACGAATGAAATCTAAGACCTTCTGAGGCCTGCAAAACCCAAATTTCCTCTTTAAATAGACGTAGTTTATGAACTCAACTACTAAGAATGTAACAAAGTGTATTTATGCCAAACAGAACAGACTATCCCCAAAAGGCTATCAGAGAACTTTCGAGCATAAAAACACGGCCAGCCAATAAACCGAGCATTTAATTGAGACCGGCCATTACTTTGGAATTGCTCCCAAAGTCCTGAGAAGACCTAAGACGCATGGATCACGCCTAATTATGGAGGAAATTGATATATGAAATTAATAGACAACCGTTCTAAGCTTAATAGTTCTTGGTTTACGTCAGTTGATGGCTACATCAAAACTAACCGCCGAAAATAACATTAATTTATCTTCCTACATAAACACACACGTCACTAAACTCCTACACACATGATCAGGAAATCGATTATCCAATCCAGGCCGCTCGCCATCGCCGTCAAAAGTTCATACATTGGTCGACATTCTTATTCGAAAGTCTCGTCGAAGGTACATAGTTACATACGAGTGGGTCGAACCACTCGTTGTTCGAGTGGAATGATTTTGTCAAGAATCGATACCCTGCTCTCTTGATAGACGCTGCAACGCTGTACGAAACGTAATTCAATAATGTTTATATGCTTACTACTAAAAAATAGTTTATTCATAAACAAAATCTGCTATGTAATTATCATTAAGTGTGACAGCTGTTGCGTTTTCTGAATGCATTATCAAATTGTCTTGACAGTTCATATTTAGAAGATAAACACATAATTTGTGTTCTCTGATCTCAACGGGGAACTCTTGGTTCTTGTACGTTCATTTGACCATTTATAACCCCAGAACAACTTGGGCTATAAATAACCAATCCCTTTCAGTCCTAATGATCATAGATAAAGCTATGATTAATTTGATCAGATGTTAACCCCACCATACATCATCTGTGAAAGAAAACAGGTTTCCAGGGATTTACATTATAATTTCGAAATCTATAATTTATGACTTATCATATAATTTCGTAAATTTGTATGCCCACAACCAGATTTGTAATTACAGTTCGTACAGTAACGTTTTTTGTTGGATATGCGTTATTATTACTGAAATATAGTTATGTATTCATTAAATAAATGTTGCGCCATTTAGCTAAAAAAACATCATCCCAAGGGAGCTTTAGGTATTAACATACCTAATTTATTGTAAACTGTAACTTTTTAAAGTTTTTTCCCAGTAATAAATAAATGAAAATATTCCATCAGCGTTTTATTATCCAGAAGAAGCTTAGATTTTGTACGCACGTGTTAATTTTTTTCAAGCATAGAATTAATTTTTTTGGACTGAAAATCTATTTAATTGCCAGGTCTGGGACTCATATACATTAGGGTGTCCCAGGACATAAGGAAGAATTTTTTTTTCATGAATTTAAATATGCATACCCTCTTATTTTATTCCATTTGATCCCAATAACTCATATAATAAATATTATTTTGATTAAACACCGGCAACCCGTGCCGACTTGATGCCAAACATATGGTACAGAGTTAATATGGAAGGATTTTCAGCTTTCATTTTTGTCGGATAAATAAAATTTAAAAATGCACAAATGTTCAATTATGTAGTATTTTATATTTAAAAATGGTTTATTGATTAAATTTTTTCTTCATAGTTGGTTTTTTACAGTCAGGATAAATCTTCCGGTGTTCCTGAACGCATCGTAACAAAAATTATTTTTGTTCCTCTTCGACCGTGAGATAAAGCCATGAAAATCTTGCATTAACTTAACAGTTCTTTCAGCTGTATCATTCACTACTCTCAGCGGCGACACCTTCTTTCTGACTTCTTGATACGAAGCATTATTTGACTACATCGTAGGGAATTCGTTAAGAAAACTGGCATCTGTTTTCAGACGATCAAAGAAATACTTGCTCTTGACTGAAATGAAGTCGTAAATATTTTTTGCTGAAACAAAAGTCACTAAATTATGATATGAATAAAAACCTCAATACAAAACATAATTTAAACTACTTAATAAATTTACCATACAATTTACCATCAAGATCTTCCTTCGATGGGATGTAACGTTTGTCATGGGTTGATAAATTATTTTTTTTGATATTTCGAGCATTTTTTTTTTAGTCGTTTGATCCACAGCGTCGTCAAACAGCGATAAAATAGATCCTTCATCGGTCAAATACCATAACTGCTTACTGAACAGAGATAAAGCTGCCATTGAGATGTTTTCATCAATTTTTTCTTAAGCCTTCATCGATTTCAAAAAGCACAAGTCCTTGAAAGGTACTTTAACTGCTATAATACATTGTAACCATGGCTTGACATAGAATGTTACTATGAACAGGCAAACGTCTAAAAGTGCCGCCTTATCCTTAACGGTAATTTTAAATTGCGCACAAATTAATGATATTTTCAAGGAATAAAGCGCCTTTGCCATCCATCGAGCACCTGGAGGCCGAATCTTAAATTTTCTCGCTGTATCTTCTCCTAAAACTATCACACAGAGCTCTAACAACTCTCAATAGTCATCTCCAAGTATTTTTGTAGTCAGTGCAGTACGGTAAAAGTCAAGAAAATCATCGATTTCGGAAGCGGTTAGGTGCAATGTAAGATTTTCTCTGTAGCACTGAATTTTATCGGGATCAACATTTTTACAGTTATCTCGAAACTTTTTGAAGAGTGGTATGTCAGGGCTTGTAGTCACTTGACTGATTTTTACTTCAAACACAGCTTTTAATACCAACTATGGCTAGATTTGGTATATGTTGACAGTTAAATTCACTTTCCGGATATTGTAGAACAAAACTTCAAGAACTTGTCCATTAGATGTCAGTTTAGAACCCGATATTTGGTGTTTTACGACTCCTATTAAAAATATATTCTTTTTAGAAGTGCGTAAATCTAACAACATCTTGCCTGAACGAGTGATTTTCGCTAACTAACAAAATAGCAAGTTACTACAAGCTTATCAACACGTTTGCTCGCTGGCGTCTTAATGTACAAGTACTGACATCTTTCGATGCAAGTCGGCACGGGTTGCAGTTGTCTAAAGTAAACGAAAATTTTTTTATAAGTGTTTTGTCATTATTAAAACAAAATTAGAGGGTATGCGTTCAAAAATAACAACTTTAATTTTTTTGGGACACCCTAATATACATCGTAATATAATTATATAATCTCATGCAAGGGGCAGTGATCAATAAAACTAGGAAGGGTGCAGCGTTCCCCCTTCCTAGACATATTGGTGAACAAAAATAATTAAAGGAAAAAAAGACGTTTATAACCGACGCCAAATCAACAAAACTAATATTTTTTATTATTAATTTAGTAAGTAATGCCTCGTCTCGATCAGGACCGGACTTCCCGCCTAGGCCCGAGAGGCCCCGAAATGGCCTACAACCGTGGCGTGGGGGCTCCGGGGGACCAATTTATTATTATTTTTTTTTAATTAACTCCACACGGGAGGCCCGATAGTAAATAAGTTATTTAAAGCATAACATATCATTTTTGGGGATACTGCGAAAATGGTACACTTTGAAGACATTGAAATAATAAAAAAAAATTCAACAGGGCCGTAAGGTCTTAGGGAACTCGGCTAGGTGCCAAAATGAATTTAGTACAAAGAAAACGGAAAAAATAACTCGCATCTTTATTTAAGCAGAAAATGTTGCTTGTGTAATAATGGAGGACTAAGCTGGTCGGTTAAACTTTGAAAAGGTTTGAAAAGTTTCCACTTTAAAATAACAATGCGCAGATATTTCCATTTAAAAAAATACTTAAGGATTATAGTATAAATATTGTCAGGATACTGACTGGCATTTTTTGGTTTGCGCTTTGACCAAAAAAATTGTTCGAATACATTAGAAAATTTTTCGTCTGCGGTGCTTTTCGGTGTGTTAATTAACGTAATAATTCATGTTTCACAAAAAAATTTGCGGTGTTTTGAATTTTAACAATTATCATAGTATGTTTTATGATCATTAATCTCAAATTCATTGTAAGATAGCAAAACACTATCTTTCATGAACCCTTTCAATAAAAAAAAAGAAAAAAAATTACTTTCCTGTAAGTTTACGGCATTCAAGACGGACCTCCACACTCTCAAAGAATGCCCATGGGCCCTTTCGGCCCTGTTCATAACCCCGTGCAAGGCGGGTAAACGTCAGCTTGTGTACATATTTCAAGATCATTCTGACTACTTCTTTGTTCTGTACCTGTAAGCTCTATAAAAAAATTAAGCTGCCCCTCCCTAGCCTGGAACTTAGCGACGCTCCTGTATCATTTCTTGCATGATTGATACAGATTATAATCTTTAGTATACTTTTACAATTTTATCGCGACCATTTGCTTGTAAATATAATAGATTATTTCGGATTATTATAATTTTTTATGTGAATACCGCACTTAAGTCCGAATTTTAATTATTAATTTATGCTTTTTTTTTCGTTTTTGTGAGCACCGAGTCATAACTGCTTCCAACAGTCTGGAGCCAGTGAGACTATGGCATCATTACTTGTTAGTGGAGAGGAAAAGTAATGAAAAGTGAAGAAAGTGGGTAAGTGCTTAGCTGTTCAGATGTTCTGGTCACCAAACCAACTAAAGTTGTTTCAAGCAACGTTTCTATTCTGTATTTTAGTCCTACACCAGAGCTATACTGAAAGTATCTAACACTCTAGGTAGTGCCTCAAATATACAGTATGTGTTATTTTAACTAACGAATTGTGAAATAAAAAAAATTAAACAAATAAAATATTTGAAACCATGAACTCCGAATTTATCAAGTCAATCGGACCACTCAAGCAAGGAGGCCGTCTACATCTGTAATATCTACATCTGCGTCTGGTTAACAAACAATAGAACTGCTTTATGTAGAATACGAAACATAAATAATGTCTGAAGGCGAAGCTTAGTGCCAAATCACTACTTTGATTAATCTTTATAAATAATTGGTGTACATTATGAACACCAAAAAAATATGCTTCAGATAAATTGAAGGTTTTTTCATCGGTTTCGCTTGAGTAGAAAACAAATAAAATAATAAATTACTTAATTAAAAATATGTATGTAAACTACGAAAATAATATTTTTTCCACAGAAATTAATGAACGCATAAAGGAAACAACTTTAAAAAATACAGCATTATAGCTAAGATTATCTGTGACAGTTTATTGATTAACATTATTTATTATTTTATTTACATCATTATTTTTTGAAAATTGCTCCATTAATAAATTCTCTTTAATATTAAAATCATGGCTACTAAGGAGTAACCTCATGTATTAAGACTGTTTTTTTATTCCCCACAACACTGTTTCTGTATTTTCAAATTTAAGGTATAACAAAATTTTTTATTTATTTTTTTTTTGGTTTTTTTGTAGAAATGTATGTATTACTACGCTAAAGCGTTGATGATTATTTTAATTTTATGTACTATACTATTATTATAGGTGCAACTAATCTCCTGCTGACAAGCTACTTGCAGTAGCTTAGCGGGTATAAATAATATGATATGTAATCTTTATACAAAAAAAAAAAACTTTTTTGCTTTCTTATAAAATTATTTACAAAATAATAATTATTTACAAAACCAGTTTTATGATTGAAATCGAACGTTTCTAAACTTCGTTTGTTAAGCGAATTTTAATGCCTATTACCCAAAATATAAGGCATACCAAGAATATAAATATTTTTGGCTTGTAGCTTCCCCTTAAGAATATTTTTGTAAAAACTTGATGCGAAAAACCTAACGAATCGTTTTCTGATTTTTTGTTTCAAATTTTCGTTTGAGAGTCGCTAATATTGGTCTTCAGGGATTTATTATTACAATTTAAGATTTTAATCAAGTTATTTAAAAATATATATTAATATTCATCCTAGACTTATACAATAATTAATAGATGTCGCACATTAAAATAAAAAAGGATGTGTTTGTCCAAGACACCATACAGATTGCATTTAGTTTGGTAAGAATCTTGCAATTCTACAAAAAATAGCTGCTGCCAATAAACTATGCGTTAAGAAAATGAAGAGAATTTAGGTGGTTTTTAGTCGAAGTGTGATGCAATAAATAAAGTCGAATTAGCTCAGTGGTAGAGCAGACCCCCTGCGAGGCTGAAGTCCTGGGTTAATATCCTAGATGCGACCGAATCTTTATTTGATTTTTCTTTTTATAATTTACGTTTGAGAGTCTCTAATATTGTCTTTAACGATCTATGTTGTCTTATGTAATAAATTAATAAATATTATCTAATAAGCGAGGTCAGTTTTCTTTCATATCGTCATAGGTTCCAGCCTATTCAGTTAATTGACGTTTTTCAACTATTTATTTAATATTGACGTGTAGTCAATATTTCCATTACAAACAATTAATTAAACATGTAGAATTAAGCTTAAATGATATTCCCAATACAATATTTTTTTCAATGTTGAAGAACGCACACCCTAAAACACGTGTTACTTGATATCAAATATCGTACATCTTCCGAGTTAGTTTATTTATATTGATCCTTACAAATAATACCAGGGATAGGTTCAACATACAATGGCAAAGTATCGTTACTAAGTTCGTATGTTGACGGTATATATGTAAAATTATTCAGAATTTATTCAAAATTGTCCCTAGGGGAACTGAAAGCGCGTGAACCCGAAAAATCTAGCAATACTAAGCTTTCACGACGGCATTACATTTCACAGCAAAGCGCTTAGGTAGGCTTTGCAGGAATATCAACTCGGATTTTAAAGGATCTATTATTCTATAACGGATACAAAAATTATCAACTACTTACTTATTCATATATTTTTATAGATTTGAGTTGATAATATTTTTTTTAAATTTTACCTTTTTTTGAAAAAAAAAGTCTTATATTAATAATATCGTTATCACGACCCCCGTGGTCGAGGGGTAAGGGTTCAAATCCTGGAGTGCGCAATTAAATTTAATATCATTAATTTGTTATTTTATAAGCAATAATTATTAGCCTGAAATACTCATCCACATTGAAAAATATCCTGATAAAAGATACATGACGCCAACGGGATGAGTGTTTCAGGCTAATAATTATTGCTTATAAAATAATTGTTACCCTTTGTGCTTTGCATAAAAAATCTTGTCTTAAACATTAGTTTACCAAAACATAATCATTAATTTGTGTTTTTCACAATTTACTCATTTAATATAATATATACAGTATATTTGCAGCATGTTCCAGAGTGCAAGATACTTTCAGTATCGCTCAGATGTAAGACCGACATACAGAATTGAAACGTTGATTGAAAGATCTTTGGCCGTCTTTGATGATCAGATCTGAATAGCAAGGTATTTTCTCACCCCCCTCTTCTCCATCTTTTTCCCCTCCACACTATTTTCATCCTCACAATATAACCCGATTCGGGATGCCATAAAAAAATCTTGTTCACTGGAAGTTAAAAGAGTCTATAGGAGTATGGAATCCCCAGTTGGGATATGTTGTGATGCTGAAGTCGTGGATGGGGAAGGAAATGTGGAAGAGAAAGGTGGGAAAGTACCTGTCTAATCAGATCTGGTAACTAAACATGGCTAAAGCCATTTCAATCAACGTTTCAATTTTGTAAGGTAACTTAAACTATTATTATTATAAATATATGTTATTACAGTCTTCTTGTAACTATATTCCGTGCAGTTGTACATATTTACAATTTTTGTGAAAATATTGCCAACTGTTTACAATCTAGGTACAAGCGAGTGACTAAGACAAAATCAATGACAATATGGGATATTGTTTTTTTTTTTTTTTTTTTTTTTTTATTTTTTTTTTTTTTTATGTGACACCTCACAAGAGTGTCCCTGCCTGTGCAGTGCACAGACAGGGGAACTATGTCACCATCCAGTTGGGCGGCGTTGTGAGGCGGAGTAAGGTAGGGGCTGTAGGAAGGGATTTGTTAATGCGGGCCTTGAAGAGGCTCGGATTATAGGAGGGAGGAAAAACAGATGCCGGTAGCTCGTTCCACATACGAGCCGACTTACACAAAAACGAGTCGTAAAAACGGCCCGTTCTCATGAAGCCAACGTCAACCGTGAACGGGTGTTCAGTTCGTGTCCGTCGAGTTTCGCGCACGTGCACCGGTGCATCAGGAATCAATGCTGCTAGCTCCTTGGAGCAGGCTCCATTGAAATACCTGTAGAACAGACACAGCATGCCTACATTGCGTCTATGCATCAGAGAAGGCAATCGGTCTGTTAACAACGGATTGTCAATCAGACGGATCGCTCTCCTTTGCACAGACTCAAGCAGGTTTATCAAGTATTTTGGGGCACCAGCCCAAAGGTGGCTCCCAAATTCAATAGTTGGGCGGACTTGAGACTTGTACAGGGTCAGCAGCTGGTCACTGTTGAAGAATCTCCTAGCCCTGTACAAGACGCCCAACTTTTTGGAGGCCTGATTTACTCGGGCTTCTATGGATCCCCGATACTTGAGCTGGTCTGATATAGTAACTCCAAGCATTTCAATGGAGTCTTTATTGGGGAGAGTGCTCCCATCAAATTGCACCAGACAGTCATTGATCTCCCTCTTTGCCGAAATCAGACACGCTTGGGTTTTTGAGACGTTGAAACTGACCAAGTTGGCCTTACCCCAGGCACGAACCATCTCTAGGTGGTGGTCAATTTTTCGCTTCAAAACTTCCCGAGCTGTTCGGACATCATAGGTGGAAGGGGGCCTGTCAAAAAGATAACCCTCGTGAACGGTGCTGTCATCAGCGTAGCAGTGAATTGGTGCACATTCAACGAGATCGTTGATGTGCAATAAAAACAGCGTCGGAGACAGCACAGATCCTTGTGGCACCCCCGCATTGATTTGGTGCGGTGAGGAAGAAGAGCCGTCAACCACGGTTTGAATTGTTCTTCCCCTCAGAAAGTCCGCAATCCAACTATGCAGGGTTGGGTGGATCCCATACGATGGTAATTTCCCGATAAGCGCCCGGTGCCAGACTCTGTCAAAGGCTTGGAGATATCCAACCCAACGGTTTGGGTTTCACCAAAACGTTCCATGTACCGCCCCCAAATATGCGATCCATATTGCCGATCGCTTAGGATATTGTTATTCTCGAGATATGTGAGCAATTTGTTGTTAACCACCCTTTCTAATACCTTCGAGAGTATGGAAGTGATGGCTATGGGGCGGTAGTTAGAAGGGTCGGAACGGTCCCCCTTTTTTGGGATTGGGTGGACGATTGCCTTTTTCCAAAGATCAGGCACCTTTCCACCTTTAAGAGAGAGCCTAAATAATTTCGCGAGCACTGGAGTCATTTCTGCAGAACACTTCTTGAGGACTAAGGCAGGTATTCCGTCCGGCCCACTGGCTTTGTCGACTTTCAGCTCGTTCAAGACTCGGAGAACCTCTCTGTTCCGGATCTTCGGTTCCTCCATTTGAAAACCGCAGTGCGGAATGGGAGGGGGAGTCTCTCCGTTATCTTGAAGAGTTGAGTTTTCCGCGAAAATTTTGCCTAATAATTCAGCTTTCTCGCGGGCCGAGTTAGCCAGCCGACCATCAGGCTTGGTCAGAGGTGGGAAAGTGGTTCTGCAGAAATTTCTTCCGATCGAGCTAGCGAGTGACCAGAAAGCACGGCTACCAGTGGGGCAGTCAGCCAGCTTTTTCGCAATTCTCTGGTCGTGATCGCTCTTAGCTCTATTTAGAACTCTCTTACAATCCCTTGCCCGTTTTCGGTATTCCGAAAGGTTATTCATGGAGCTAATCTTCCGGAGTGCATTAAAAGCCGTATTTTTGAGTCTGACAGCTTCAGCACAGCGATGGTCAAACCACGGTTTTGTGCCCGCTCCAGAGGATTTGACGGAGAAGGGAATGTAGCAATCCATTGCTGATGTGATTACTTCTTCTACCTCGCGTGCACAAATTGATGGGTCCTCGGAGCTAAAGCATACAGTACTCCAAGGAAAGGCGCCGAAGAAAGACCGCATGCCGTCCCATTTTGCTGCCCTGTAGTGCCATACCTTCCTCTTTACATGTTTGTCGGGTTGACGGTTCATGGAGGATGGGACAGAGGTGGTAATCAGGCAGTGGTCAGAGGATCCTAAGGGCGCTGTCACCTCCACTCTGTACCCGAGTGGCTCACTAGTGAGAAACAAATCGAGTAGGTTGGCTCGATGTGATGGGATGTCTGGTATTCTGGTCGGAGATTCTACGAGTTGGCTTAGTCCATGGATAAGGGCAAAGGATTGTTGTTGCAATTAAATAGTATTTTCGTAATTCTTGCAATTAATAAGTAGTTCTTGTTGGTACTTTGATGATTATCATACTGTCTATAATTAAATTAATACATTTATAAATAAAAGTCAAACAAGGCTGAGGTAAGTGGGTGAGGGATGGAGACGGGGGAGAGAACTGGAAGCACCTGACTATTTAATTTTGGTCACCAAACATAGCTGAAGCCGTTTCAAACAACCTTTCGATTCTGAATGATGATATTTCAGTAGGGCAATACTACGAGAATCTATACCTCTGAGAGGGACGAAACAGCAAAGAAAGAGAGAAATTCCGGACCCATAACCGATATTTTTAGCAATGTTACCGCTAGGGAGGGCTTTTTTATTTTATTTCCTCGTAATAAAACGGGCGGTCGTTTAATTCAAGTTCCTGAGACAGGCCATTTCAGGCCTATATTATTATGAAGTTATGATATTGAATGTTTCATGGGCGTTTATGAAGGTTGGACTCGGACCATTTTATATGAGTTTTTAGCGTAGAATTGGTTCAAACTAAATGTAAATCTTTCTGTTAAAATAGTGGTAATTTTTAATTTTTTTTATTGTATCTGAATCCGCCGTGCGTATGTAAATTTTTTTGAAATAAATTGTGTCATTTTACATTTAATCAATGCTTGTTTGTAAAATCCAGCATACTTGCGGCACGTTCCAGAGTGAAAGATATTCTCAGTATCGCCCTGGTAAAAAACCACTTTCAGAAATGTTGCTTGAAATGGCTTTAGTCGTTTTTAGTGACCAGATATTAATAGCCAGGTACTTCCCAATCTTTCTCTTCCCCATCACTTTTCCCTTCACACAACTATCAGCTTCAATTGGGGATCAACACCAATTGGTAATGACTCCTGACGGTTAGGAGCAGTTGGGACTCAGTATCACATGGAAAAAGCAAAATATTCGATTAAGCCATTCGACAAAATAACGTTGAAATTCAGGATAAACGCGCAACTCGTGATAGTGGCAATTCAACACACTTCAACACACTTTTGAAAAGTGATAATAGCTAAGTGGTAAAAAAACTAGGTTAGGTAAAGAGTTCACGTAAGGTTAAATTTACAGGCCTTATTTTCGAATACTTTTGATCACTTATCAAAAGTGTGCTGAATTGCCAATCTCCTGAGTTACCATGGAACCGAAAATCAGATGTACTGTTTCTTATTTTCGAAGAATTAAACGTATATTGGAGTTCGGTAACACATGGTATCTAAAAAGTTTCCTAAGACCAGATTTTACGATTTGAGAAATTTCATACAACTCACTTTTTTTTGTAATTGCGTAACTTAGGACTGTAGAGATTCAAAACAATATTTAATAGATTTGGTTTAATTACTTTAAATCACTTTTTAAAAGCGTATTAAATTTTCACAATTCTGAATTACCATGGAAGCCATTTTTAACGTCCAAACTAAATTCACAATTTTTTTCTCAATTTTAGAATTTATTGTTTTTCCTTTCCAGAAAAAAATGTTTATTTTCTTGAAAGCCAAAGGACATGTCCCAACCTAATTCATATCCGACAAGTTTCAGGAATTCCGCGCACTGGATTTAAAAAGGGTCGATAATTCTTACGACCGATGAAATGGCTATAAAAATATTACCACCGAGTCCTTTAGTTTAGGTCGTTACTGTAACTTAAGACGATGTTGGGGTTATAAGTTAAGGTTATAGTATTAAACATTATAGGCATCGTAGCCCGTAACTTAACGAGTTAAGTAAGTAAGTAAAATATTAACTTCTTAACTACCTTCCCTACAGAATTTTAAAATATAAGAAGTTCACTGGGACGCGATGGCTTACTTTTGACGCGGTTAAAATGTTGTGTCAGATAAGAAAGGAATCTCTTTATTGACTCTCAGCCTTGGCGGACTAATAAAGGTGGTTTAAATTTATTCAATTGGTAAATAACCGCATACTTACATGAAAACCTTACAAATAGACTGAAATTGTCAAAACCGATATACCCGCTGTAGCGGCTTTTTTATCTGTTAGTTAAAAAATAATATATCAGAAGTAACCTAACTTTTTCAAGACGGGAACCTCGAGTGTCACTCAGTCAAAATGCAAAGTTGCCACCTCTTTCGCAGCCAGTTATTTCGTTTTTTTATTATTAAAAGTTAAAAACAGAAACCATACAGTCTTCAATGTGCAACTAAAACACCGATTATCGTTTGGAAAGATTATTAGTAAGGTTGTATTATATTTATACTTTGATGTGTTATGTATATGAAATGTTGCACATTAATTACTATTCCATTCAAAGCTTTTGTAAAGGAGTGAACTTAGAAATCGTTAGCCTTTTTCACTGTTAAAAAAAATATACCATAAAAACGATGTTTCATCGTAACAATTGTTTTGAGTGCCAACCTACCTATTTATTTTTCCGTGTAATTTTTCAGGAAAAAATACGTATTTTTTTTACGCCTGTTTATTTTTTAATTCAATATAATTTCCTCATTGCACAGAATACAAGGAGGAGAATAATTAAACCGAATCTGTGAACAACATTAATTTAACACTTAAAAAATACAAAAGATTGTAACTGAGGTAGTTTAGTTTTAGTTTTCTCAGTAAATACTGTAATAATTTGAACTATTCTTATAGCTATCTTACTGGTAGACAAAACATTATTAAAATAAAATCCTCCCAGTCAGAAAAAAATAATGCGACGAGTAGACTACCACAGGGTTCACAAATTGGTCCAATATTGTTTATCTAGTTTGTAAATGATTTTACAAAAATATTATATGATGTATTTATCTTAGTGTTTGTTGATGACTTCAAAATTTTTAGAATTGTTCAAAATAATAATCATTATAATATTATTCAAGATAATATCAACAAATTGTTAGTTTGTTGCAATGCAAACAGACTTTACTTAAATATCTTAAAATGTCAAATAGTCAGATTTTTTCGAATAAAAAGTCCAGTTATAACTTAAATACAATGTTGATAACAATACTCTTGAGACATTCACAAATCATAGACTGACTGATACAGACCAAATATTCAACAGCTGTGACGTACTAGATATACGCCAATTATACGTTAAAACACTACTCAACTACATTTTTGACAAAAAAATAAATTTCATCATACACAAAATAACACTAACAGACCAGTTAGACTAGCGTACAAAGAAAACATAAAAACTCCGACAATAAATTCAAGCTTTGGACAAAGACACTACCAATACCATGCTATAAAAGCTTTCAACAGTGTAAAATTTGAAATTAAAATTGATCAAAATAAAAATAAATTCACACACAAAATTACAAAATGGATCAAAGAACAAAAAAGACAATATTACCAAAATGTCATAGCATAAAATAAAAACAAAACCTACACGTAACACACAATACCAATATAAACACACATCACTCACAAACACACAAGATTATTTTCAATGTATTTTTTTTAAATTTTAAATATATTATTATGTATTTTTTATTTTAAATGTATTATTTTCTCTTTAAATATATTATGAAGATTATATATTCATATTATAAAATGAAGGCCTCAGCACGGGCAAGCCACCGAGTGAGGCCTACATTACTGAAAAACTTAAAAGATTAAAAATATTGTACCAAATAAAAAAAATAAAAAAAAATAAAAAAAAATAAAAAAGATTTTTGCATCACTTTTCAATCAAATATCCAAATTATCCAAGGTTACAATGGGTATTCCAGTAATTTAGTTGAACCACAACCCTATTTCAAAAGTAATGAATATGCTCAAATTGTCTGACATAAGGATTTTTACTGAGTATTTCTATATAAACTACTAAATGATTCATTTGATAGTCTAAGCTTTCTGATTCCACTACGTAATACTAGAAGTCAGGATTTATTTCAGTGCAGAAACTCTGAGACTAACTACCATATGTATTCCTCATTGGCCAGATTACTTATGAAAGCAAATAATTATACCAGTCAGTGGACTTCTTTATTTTATCTTGTATGTTGTGAAAACTGGTTTCGTTATTCACATAAAGAGATAAATGCAATTTGAATAAATTTAAATTAAATAAAATTAATATTTTTTAACAGCTTATTAAAATAAATATATATGTTGTTACATTATTGAGCTACATGGAAGAATTTTTGTAATCGTGATTTGGTGCAATCAATATAAAACAGTGTACTAAAAATTTAATCAAGTGTGACTAAGATATAAGTGTGGTAATAATTAATTGCTTATCTAAAATTAACACCATCAATAAAAACACATCAAGTATTACGATAAGTATTCAGTCTAAAATAACACAAGATGTAGAATTTATTTTAACAGATAATTGAGAAATTTGTGCGTGAAACTCTTTGTACACGAGCACAACACACGTTCACAGTTGAGGTTGGCTTCTTGAGAACGGGCCGCTTCTTCGACTCGTTTTTTGTGTAAGACGGCTCGTGTGTGGAACGAGCTACCGGCATCTGTTTTTCCTCCCTCCTGTAATCCGGGCCTCTTCAAGCCCCGTATTAATAAATCCTTTCCTACAGCCCCTACCTTAACCCGCCTCACAACGCTGCCTAACTGGGTGGCTACATAGTTCCCCTATTCGTTCACTGTAAGGATAGGGACACACTTGTGAAGTGTCCCAAAAAAATTTCAAATTTTTTTTATTCGGTTCCATGATAACTCAACACAGTGACTATTCAACACACAAATTTAAAAGTGATATAAAGTCATTAAAAACGATGAAAAAAAATAAAACTTAAATCTAACCTAACCTACTCAACCCAGTTAAAAAAAATTGTTTTATCACTTTCCATGACTTTATATAACTTTTTAAAGATGTGATGAATTATCATTTTGATGATTTATCCGGTCACCGTTTTATTCATTCCGAATTATTGCAACATGAAAATATGATTACGTCACGTTTTTCTCCACTAAACAATTTCTTTCCGATGTTCATGTATGGTTCATTTAATTGAATTTTTCGGTTTTATTGCCATACGTCGAATAAACAGTGTTTTATATGGCAATTTGGAAAAAGGTCGGAGCCATAACTCAAGCAATAATAATTAAAATGCAATTTGTAGAAGGGTGATATTTTATAAAAGCTCGTAAAGCCTACCTACAATAATATTTTATATAATAATTTAGGTAACTAACTGTTAATAACCAATACGCCAATTCTATACAAGGAAAAAGGCAGAAAAAAATCATCAATCCCTAACTGATTAATACGTACTTGAATTAAAAATAATTAACTCTTCATGTTAACTACTTTTTTTGTTATTTACAACTGACATGTTACGTGAGCGAGGTTATATACGTAATGACCTTTGACATGATCTTCTAAAGTTACTGATTTATTTGATCCGGCTTCTTTAACTATCTACATTGAATGTCGAACGATCGTAAGGAAAAACAGAGATTTTATTATGTTTTAATGCTAAACGTATTTATTTCAAATATTCTGGAGGTACTTACACTACCAGGATTATATTATTTATATATTATATTGAAACAATTTTAAACGTTTTTCCGCTTCTCTGGGGGTAAAACCAACTATTGCGTAGCAAGCATGGCAAGACGGGACGACGCCTAATTTGGCCAGCCTCACGACTCTTCGGCTATTTTCACTCAGCCGCCAAAACTCTGTGCGGTATATTTGCTGCTATTCCCACTAAAATTGGCAATAGATCTATTCTAAATGATGATGAATTTTACGTTTGTTATATATTTTTTGTGTATATTTTAATAATAACAATAATAAAAGACTTTGTCAAAAATATAAGAACTTATTTACTTTCATTTTCACTTCATTCAATATGATTCAATTTCGATATTTCACTTCTGCCAGGCGTCCAATAACGGCTATTTTGTTTTTAATTCTAGCCGTTACCGGTTTCAGCCTATTACGGTCTTTTCAGACTGGTAAATACTAATAAAGTAAATACTTATACTTCAATAATAATATGTCAAATTGTCCAACACATAATGGTTCCTTCCTATTACGCCTAGTAAATATAATTTTTTCCTTTTGCAGGTTGGTGGTCCTATACTATTTCACAAGAGTAAGGGTAGCTGCTGGAGTGACCACGATAATTGATTTTGTAAAAGGTCAACTTCTAAGTGAAGAAGTCAGAGTGAGTCAAATCTATGATTATTTCATTCTTCTGGATCGTCTTTGTATTTGAATATATGTTAATTATCTTTCTTATCCGTTAAGCTACTAATATTAACTGATTATTTGACCAGAATATTTCATCTATCACAGTTTACTGTCGACTGGATTTGAAAACTTTGGATATTAAGTTTTTGATAGTTAAATGAGAGTAGCAAAGTTCTGTTTTAACCCCACCTTTTGACATTTTGTCTGTCTGAATTTTTTTTGCGTTTCTGTTCCAGTTCAAGACACTGGCCGTGTGGGATAATACCTTTTTATTCCGCCGTCGTGGTTCATAATACGAGCTGTCAAATCGGAATAATCAATATTATGGTAGTTACGGGCTTGAAGAAAGTTTGAAAAAAGAACTGTCTTTGAGATGGTGAACTGTTTTTGGACAAATTGTATAGTTCTCTATTTGAAAAAAAATTATATATATATATATCTTACCTTCTTTAGATCTTCTATCATGATGCATCTAATTTATCAAATTTGTAATCTCTTCAAATTTTTAACCTTTTTTTTAGTTTTCCCGCTTTGCTTTTCCGGACACCGTGGATAGAAAACACTCAACCACGAAAAAACCACCCCAAATTCCATATTAATAGAAAAACAAAGTTAATTTTATAATATTATATTTTAAGAAGAGTGTGAGTTATAGAAAAATTATATACAAATATTCCATAATAATTTGGGTTCTCATTAGATGTGACTACTATACAAACTCATTTTCACTGATAAGTGGAGATTTAATGCCTTTACTTTAGGCCAATAGACACACATGTTAAACGCTGTTACTTTATATTTTTCTTCTAAAACTCTGTTTTGTCCCATTCATCAACAAACTTCACACACAATATCTTGCTAAATGAACTCCGAAGTCTAACGGTAAATTAATCGGCTTTTAACCGACACGCCGCGCCGTGTCTATGAGCCGTGATCGCTTCTTGGTAGAAACTATAACGTATCATAAAGCAGACAAAGTGGTTTTGACGACAGCCAAAATAGCTATTCAACCCCTTTCAGCCCTTAGATTACACCCTCGTCACTTCAAAATATATCGGATGTGACAAGATTTTAAATTTGCGGTTTTCACACTGAAGATATTATAACACCATAGAAGTGTGCTATGGGCGTGTCAGTCTGCCTGACGTAAGCTTAATTTCATTACTTTCAGAAAACTGATCAAAAATTTTCAATCACGATATGTCCTGTATTGGTTAGGTGAATAATTGATGAGTCTTTTGTAATTATTGACTTCATCAGATTTCTTTCAATTTGGTTTAGATCATAATTCTAACTAACTTAATTGGCAAACAGTGAAACTGATGCTGACATTGCACACGATGATATTTAAACATAGAATTGTAGGGATGCTACTTATATATTCTTGAACGATCGCCAATGTAAAACGCATTGTAGCGGGAACACTCTAGATGCAATGCGAGCATTCGGCGTTTTTACCTATGTTTAATGTTCTCGATGCACCGGGCGGCATTATAATGAGGCACATCGAGATCTACTCAGTCAGTCATTAATTAGTAGTTTTACGAGTGATAAAATTGCGAGCTCTGCCACCGCTTGCTGCCTACTGAGACGCCAGCCGCTATGGCCGGTCCCTCCGCACCGCTAAACGGACCTACTACCTATACCCGGCTCTGCACGGGTACCAACCCTCCTCACGCGCCTAGACCCTGCGGCGCCTTCGCCGGTCTGCGCCTCGGCCCCGCGGCATCGTCGCCAGCCTGCATCTCCCGCACATCTGCCGACCAGGTCCATCACTCCTTTGGCTACTTTTTTCACACTGGAGTACCTGGAAAACTCCATGTCTTCACCATTGCTGAACACATCCACGAGTCCAGTCTCCACCAACGCGGTGTCGACTCACTGACTACCGCCTCGACCACTCCACCGCAGTCATCGTCGCCTACATCTGGTATTATCGTCATCGGTCCGGAGTCATCTTCCAACTGCGCAACTCTACTGATTCAAATTAAACGCTGTGACACAACAACATCTTTCATTGTCTCACTACCAGATTCCCAAAGAATAATAAACAACTTTGGGGATCAGGTGATGAGGCACGAAATAAAAGGCGTGTCGTGTAGGTCACAGTGTTTATTGAGTCAGTTGCCATGACGAGGAGATGATGTAGGACAAAAGTTGAATACTCCGGTTGCTGCGGTGTTGTGGTCCAGGCGGTAGTAGCGACGGCGCTCTGAGACCGGACTCTATGACTGTCGATCTGGGGAATCAATACTCCAGTGCTGACGGAGGCCGAAGGTGCGGCGAACCTTGTAGGCAGTTGAACGGGAGCGGCGTAGACCAGTGAGGATGCTGCGTGTCCTCGTGGTGGTCATGGTGGCGTGGAAGAAGCGCTGGTCAGAGACACTGGAACCAGGGCGCTTGTAATCCGAGTAGCGCTTGCCAGGAACGGCGATCTGCACAAGGCGCTATGATGATGTCCCGATAGAGTCCATGATGGTACGGGCGAATCCGGGTACGTTGTCCTTCGCGCTAGTAAGAGGAGCGCGGGTGATCACTCGTTGAGCCTCGTTGACTGACGGCTGATAGATAACTGACTGACTGACTGTCTCGCTGCGTCGGGCTTATTTATACTCCACGGCTGACGGCAAAAGCAGGTAGTTAAATGGCAACTAAATCGAGGCCACTCGCTCGGTCTGGCCCTTTCTCTAAGTTTCGGCGGCGTGGCAATTATGCCTAGGCGGTAGACTCGAACCTTCTGGCGAGTTCTCGTAATGTGAAAGACTGACTTGCGATATAATTGTCGTCGTTAGACAAGTAGGTGCTTGTAGTACGTAGGTTGCTCTGTTTTGATTTTGACTGCGAGTGCGTACCTAAGTAGCGTCGAGCTGCTTATTATTAATGAATTAATCTGGATTCTTCTGCTACACAACCTTTTTCCAAAATACTTTTCAAACAAAATTATTTACACTGAGGACATTCACAAACATAATACAAGAACGTGCAACGAAATTGGACTTTTTTTATCATCAAAAACATTTTTGTTGGATATGGAGCTCCCGTGCCTGAGAGTTACACCAAGCGTATCGATAATAATAATTTGTTTTTTATCATATACCTATTAATTATAATTGAACTATTTTTTTTATCTTCCTTTTTTTGTAACAAATACAGGTTATACTAACCTCACTGCGATCACTATGCGATTAGTAATGTGGATAATATACAGTAATTAAAAATTAAGGTTTTATTTTTTTTTTTCTAAAATAATTATAGATATATAACATGGAGGTTTTTGTTCAGTTGAGTGATATCGGTTTCAATCTGTATTGGGTGTCATTATATTATTTATTTCTGATCTCTCTATGTTTTGTATCCAGCTTTTTATTTGGGGTTTAATTGTTGTGTGAGTTTTGATTGAGAGTGGGATTTTATTGTAAAGTTTAGTACCATAGTAAAGAAAGCTTTTTTCCCCAAATGTTTTATGTTGTAGTTGCTTGTTGGATGTGTTTTTGACCCTGAGATCTAGTTTTTCTAATATACGTGTAAGTTGTTATTTTTTGGGTTTTGTATTTATGCATTAAATGGAAAGCATTTTGGTCTCTATGGGAATTAGTTGAAAAGTCTTATGTGAACTGCAGATATGGTTGTCACAGAGATCACACTTCTGGAAAATTTATATTCAGTGGGTTTTTGGCTCAGAGCGTATCAAATCAATGAAAGATATTTATTGGATATGTGTCAAACTTGTTTATAACGTGGCAATGTTCATTACGAATGTTCTGGAAGTGTTTTTTCAGGTACATTACATTTCATAACAAATTTCATATGACCCAGACTGGTAGCGCCCATTTATGAAATGAAAAATCAATATTTACTCGATGCGAAATACTTGAGAAGATAAGTGAAATGCACAAAAAGGTTTTGATAGAATAGATAAGATATTTAAGCCAATTTTTAAACATACTGATGTCAATTTAAAATCAGCCAGATAACAAAATATCGTAACTCGCATCGTTTAAAAGATTGAATAAGAGAATTACCCCGGGTATTATGGTTGTAAATGTTTGCGTCACTAGCAGTGGAGGTTTTTTAGTACATTTGTGCAGTATACTACTAAAAGAACTTATTAATTAGAGAGCGAGTTCAAAATAAATCTCATACGTGCGATATGAATTTTGCCACTATGAGACTATCTGTTCTAAGAAATAGTTCATACCAAACTTTCTCGTGGTGCTTAAGCCGTAAACCGTGAGCTTAAGCGCCCAGATGCGCAGCGAATATTTAAAAAAAAAATTGTGAAACCGCACAAGAGTACCAACTGCTCGCAACCTTCTGGAGCCAGTGAGACTATTTCATCCCCAATTGGGGTATATTATGAGACTGAAGGCAGTCGGGCGGGAAGTAGATGGGGAAGAGGAAGGTGGGAAATTACTTGGCTATTCAAATCTGGTCCCCAAACACGGTCAAAAGCATTTCAAGCAACGTTTCATGTCTAAATTGCGTTCTTACACCAGGGCAATACTAAGAGTTATATTTAACTATGTAATGTGCCACAAATATACTTTATATTATTTTAAATAATTAATTTGTGAAATATAACAAATTGATCAAATAAAATTTACTTGCGCACGCCTGGATTTGAACCCGCAACCTGCTCCTAGTCGAGAGCCGTAAAATTATGAGGTTTGTGAACACCAAATTTGTATGGAATAGTATTTTATAAGAATCAACAGATTTTTTTTGTTATTTAAGTTGTTATTGAAATAAGATAATACTGAAGATGGTGATTATTGTATTTAAAACTTATTTTTGTAACCAATTACTTTGCGTAGTTTATTACCTACAGACGCCTTAGTGAATCGACAAATTGTATCTTGTTGCTAGGTTGCTAGTTTCTAATTCACTGATACAATTAAATTCCTTTAGATCTAGAGGAAGGAATATGTTTGTGGAAAATTCCAATGTTAAGATTTATATGTGAGGGAACATTTTCGCCTTTTTTAATCCCCGATTGAACTCCCATTGAGAATCAAATAATCGAGTCGGGTCATAGGGGCCGTTCAAGTATTATGTAAGCACTATAGGGGGGCAGGGGGGTCTTTGCTTTGCTTATTTTTGATGACATGGGGGGGGTGGGGGGTCGAGATAGTGATTACGTCAGCACTGCTCAGCAGTAGTTATTTTTTTTACACATTGGTAACCCACACATTGTCTATGTTTGAAAACCGAATACATATTTGGGGATTCCCACCGTGTCAATAAATTTTGTTTAAATGAATATTATGTGCATTAAAGTCCTCTATCCTTAGTCTATTTTAGAAGTGCTGCTTATGAATCAATAAAAAAACAGAATGCATTAACAGAAAAATGCAAATAGGTTCCAATTTTTACGTAAGCATGGGAGGGGGGGGTAAGAGCTTTGCTTACTTTTGGTGACAAGGGGGAAGAGGGGGTAAATAATTGTAATAAATCTGCTTACGTAACACTTGAACGGCCCCATATCAAGAGTTAGAATAATATAAGAATAAGTATGAATATGAATAAAGCAAATTCAGAGTTGTATGGTTATAAATGTGCAGATGTATTGCGGGTGAAAAAAAACATGCTGAAAAAGGATGATATAAGGATGTGCTTTAAATGAAGTGATATGTTATTCAAAAGATTAACTTTATTCACAAGGCGATTTTATCAGAAATGTTTAGGAAACGCGTGAGATTAATATGTTGAAATTAGTGCTATGGCTGAAGCCACTCGAAACAGAATCAAGATGGTATCCAAAACGCAGTCGTACGCGCATGCGTCGCAGTGTGGCGATTAAATAAATATTACCAACACCTAAAATAAAATTATAAGTAGTCCCTACAGATGCAAGAATAAAAAAAGCGCAGTGAACAATATTAAAAAAGGAACATTCCGATTCTTGCTGTCCTAACATTTGGTCATCACGAAAGAGTGGAAAAAATGAATGAGCCTTAAACAAATTTCTCTTTAATAGGTCGAATTTGTGTGAAAAACCAAAACTAATCAAAATATCTGAAGCACTTTGAAGAACATAATGTCTTTATTTTACAGCGAAGTATCACCGCGGGGGTTGGAACGCTTCAGACACAACATCTCAATAATAATATTACCAAACGAACACGTTTTAATTAAGCGGAACTTCAAAATACACAGTACGTAACCGCAACAAATCTTCACAATCTTTAGATATAGAGAACATCACAAAACCGACCTTCGCTCAATGTTTATAATCCTTAAGAATAGCTAGAACGTTCACCCCATAGATAATAAAACCAGGGAGATATCGCCATTCTACCAACAACCTGTAAGGACTACAAAAAACTATCAAATAAAAATTTATTTGCTTCACTTCTTTTATTATTACTATAGTAAGATAGATTATGCAACGTATTACAATACAATCATTTCATTCTGATACTCTTAACATATGGGAATATAATTATACAAAAAGTCCTGAAGCCATTTAAATAGGAATTAAATACATCCACTGTTTGAGAAATTTCATTAAACAGCAACATTCCTCGTGTCATACTATGCTGTGCTAGAACATCTGTTCTGTGGTATCTTAAAAAAATCGTTACGAAAACTATGATTGATGTTTTAGAGGCACATAGCATTCCATTCCGAGGTGTCACACATAGTAATATAGAGCGCGAAATATCACACATTATAATATATCGTATATTATTATCACTCACCGTAACGAGAGCGATGAGCCAATTAATCCCAGGATTTGTGGGAATAGACGAGGGCTTATTGATAAAATAATAGCATAAATTCTTCTAAAAATTACTTTATTTGGCATAGTAAGCCAGGGAGAGAAAAATAGAGGAACTTTCCGAACGCGTGTTTTCTGGTTGGAGGATTCTCATTCTCCTCTAGGCGCGTTCTTAAATGATTTATTCTAGAATGAAGGTAACGAGGTTAATTCCTCGTGTCCGGAAATCAGGCGGCAATTGGTTTCCGATTTTTTTTCAGCCAACTGCGTACATATGAGCGTGATGAGGATAGCGTGGCTCTCAGCATCATTTTCATGCTTCTTTTCCGTCCGATCGGTTACTAAACAAAGGTGCCGCCCGCACCAAACATGTCGGCCATTTCCATCATTTTGGTAGTCTCACGAACGCAAGAGATCACGCCGTCAACGGAGGGAACGATGAACTCGTTTGATAAAACTCCTCTAATTACATTATTACGTAGACATAACACACTCCTTTTAAACTCCGTCGAAATCCCTGGCAAAACCCGGCTTCAGTCTTGCCAAAATTTAGCCCGCCCGCACAAAACCCAATTCACGTCCCACGTCATGTTTACTGCTCCTTCCGCAGACACCTTGCACAAAAAACAAGTTGCATCCACATATTTTAAGTAAATACGTTACACGGAATTTCAATAGAGTTATGAATTTTATTAAAATTAAGGATTGCAAGATGTGTAGAACGTCCGGTTTTTAGGCTAAAATTGCCTCAAGTAATTCTATATGGTGCACGAAACTTGGATGAGTTCCGTGCATCCAGATGCATTGTTCCAGGAAATTTACATACTAAGTTGATGTGGATTCCACAAACCACCAGTATGCTCAAGCTTACTTCTTATAAAGCCATCGAACATAGCTTTCATTGCATTTGGGTCAAACTGTTTACATTCATAGATACGATTTGTGTGTGTGAACGTTGTTAGCGACAAGCGTCGTGGGCTAAGGTCAAGGCCAAGGCCGACATGGCTAATTAGAGCAATTTTTGTTTCTAGAAATATCCCCGTTAAATTCCGATTCTAAGTTCATTTCCACAATTGTAATAAGCACACAAGCTTTACAACATGCTAGATGTTCTCTTCTGCTAATCAAAATTTTTTGAAAAGCTGTAACGGGCTTAGATTTGGCATTTAACTGGGACCGTAAAACGGTTTAAAAAATTTGTGCTGAATGGTCATTTAAAATGACAGTGTTATATTTGAATTTCTGTGAAACAACCCGTCCTAAGATTCTACAAAAAAAAAGAAATACATATTTACATACAGAATTTAAGTAGTTTTATGGAAATAAATTGTATTATGTTATAGTTAGGTAATTGTCGCTCGTCTGAATTCTTGATAAAAATATTTTGAAAAAGACACCAATTCGAAAAAAATCGAAGTTTATCAAACCAGAGTAACAATAACAGTCAGACCCACATCCGAAATTAGTATATCCATTAATTAATTTTTTTTTTACTTATATTGTACGCCCATACCTACACCTACGTGCTTTTACAAATACGTGATTTACATAATAAAGAAACAATAATTGTGAAGTAATATTTGCAATTTTAATTCTACAGAACTCATGCAGAAGAATAGTAGTATGCTAACATTAGTTATTATTATTATCGAGGGATGTTATTATAGCCTTCTTGAAACTATATTTCGTGCAGTTGAACACATCTACCTACTATTTTAATTTTAATTCTAATTTAAATTATTTTTTAATTTAAAATTCTTTCATCAAGTGGTTCTAATTTATAGTTTCCATAGCTAGACCGAGTTTGTCATAACTATAATTCCTTAAAACATAAAAGTTATACAACAATATGGAGTAGGTAGGTATGTAAGTATTTCTGGTTTAAATGATCACATTGTAATCTAAATCTTCGCGTAACTAACTTTTAAAATAATGGTTGGTATTAAAACTTCATTATGGACTGCTAGTCTCGGTTCTTTTACGCTTTTAAACTGAAAGTTTATCAAGTTTAATTTACACCAACAATTATTCCACACCGTTGATTTTAGCAGCCACCTCAGATCTGGAACCCCAACATAACTGAAAAAACATTCTTTACTCTGCGGAAACGGGCGGTCAGTTTGATAGATTCCACTATCTCGACAAACATATTGCAATCTTAAGAGCGCAGGTATGCTGTCCTTGTTCTACCGGTATCACAATGAAAGATGCTCTGAGGAACTAGGGTCATTGATCCCTTTGGCACCAGGGCAAAGGCGCATCCATCAAATGTATACTCCACATGCCTCCACACACCATCCCCAAAGATGACATAAGACCGGAGACAACATATTTCCCTCAGGGTCTCCTGCGTGGAGTGAATGTTGAATGAAAATACAATATAACGATTGCCTATAAATTTAAATGAAACTTGTGTGGGAGAGTTCATGTTCCTTTCGTGTGTACTTACATTATATCAGAAATAACTTGCGGCCTATAACAATATCAGTGTAAATAACGCTACGATACTGCCATAAAGCATGTTGCAAAATATAGCAGCCTTCCAAAGCACCGAGAATAATAATAAATGAAACCAATATTGGTGTTATTATTAAACAGGGTGTTAACGAAATAATAATATTAGTTATTATTCACATTATGCTGCGTATAAATACGCGAGCCGAACTGCAGAACTGAACCTCCAGTTATGGGAAAAGAACAAAGCAACCGCAAAGGGCGCGAAACGCCGCTTGAAATCTCTTCGTTCCTTTCCCGTAATTCGTGGGTCGGTTTGCGTTTCAGTTCGCAAATGTATACTTAGCATTACACAATTTCCTCACAGAATCAGACAGAGGGATGAACTGTCACCCATATTTATTTATTTTTAATTTCACGCCTAGCTGGACTTTTACATTTTGAAGTTTTTTTACCACAAAGAACATCTAAATGAGTATAGTAAATAAGTTACCTAGTTAGATTTTTAATTCTGCTTTCCGATGTTACTAAGACCTGTTTATATTATCTGTTTGGAACGTTAAATAACATGAAAACAACATCTTTTTATTCACTACCCAAAGTCTGTATTCGGCGAACGGGAGTATATAATTGTGAATCCGTGTTGGAGTTGTCGCAATAATACGATGTTGGTTTGCAAGGTGTATGGACAGAAATGACGTGTAATATTTAGGGCTGGCAATGATTGAATTTATGACTTTATATAAACAAGTTAAGTGATTAATTATCATACGTTTAGATAATTTTAATATATTTAGTTGGTAGAGTAGATAATCTTAATTGAGACGTTCCCTTGTAAGTTAGTTAATAAATCTTTTAAAATATTTTGAATTCTTTTTATCATGAGCATAACAATTAGTTAATGTTAATTAAGTGTTAATCTCAAGTGACCTATCAGGTAAGTATCGTACTCTATATTTTCTCCATAAATAGTTAGTAATAACATAGATCATTGTAGAAATGTATTATATATTTTGACTAAACAACACCAATAATGTCGAATTTGTCAAACTTAGCACCCTATCACGCTCTAAAGTCACGAGCCACCACTGGTACGAACCTATCTAGAAGAGTACGCGTTAACGGTTTCATTGCTACACTTTGAATTTAGTGCAAAAATTTGAAATGATAAGAATGAATTTTTTTTAATGATTTTTCACAAAGAAGGGTTTTAGATCTAGAGCGACTTGTTCGTGGCAGCTGGTGATAGCTTGTCTGATGAAAGAAACTTACGTGCGATATTAAATGTAGTAAAATCCAAGTAGGTTCACTGGACCTAGTTCAGTAAAACCACGCGCGTTGTCTCTGTAACCAATCTTCAGTGTTTAATCTATATAAGGCAATAGGTGGAGGTGCGCACACGCACAAGCGACGCGAAACTACGGACACTTTATTCGTAACTTTATTCGTACAAACTAAGTTGAACGAATAAAGTTTTGGAATAACAACTGTCCAACTGCCGTCGCAATAAAAAGTATCTTTAAAATGTATCTTGAAATAAGTGTGATATTTTCATTATTTAGAAAAACAGATTGCTTGTTTTGAAACACGCTGTTCCGTTCGAGTAAGAACGACTACCCAGCAATTGAGCTGCTGACCCATAACATATACGTTATTGATCAAATTCTACACGTTGCCGGGCCGGCGAAACGGTTACTGATGAATTCTGTGTCGAGTGAGGGTTGCGCCCACCCCCGCGCCATCTAATGGGATATTTAAGATACCACCCTAGCGATCTGGAGTTGGGGGCATAGCATGAACATATCGATAACGAAGCAATATCGATATGATTAACCTAGCTGTCGATGTTTGTTTATCGGTGTCTCGCGTATAAACGGCGATCAGTAAAAAACGCTTCACGATTTCAACACTGACGCATTTTATAACGTATTTATTCGCACGTCAATATTTAACCTTTTATATTATGATGATTTTAATAACTATTTTGGGAATTCGGTGAGAAATTGAAAAATTAAGAGAACACTCGGTTTTATTTTGATAATAAAGTTAAATTTAAAAAATGCAAAAAATAAAGTAGCAAACGTACTGCAAAAATATTAATTTATTTATTTATTTATATATTAACCCACCTTTTAGAAGCTTTTACATATGATTAGTAAAAATTATAAATAAATATAGTACATATTTATTATACATCACTAAACTATCTCTTTCAGTTCTTTGAATACCTCACCCATGGATTCAATTGATAGAGCGGACCTTTTACATACTTCGGCCTCCTATTTTTGAAGCCAAGTATTTGGTATGATTAAAGGTATAAGGTGGGTACCCATGTGGGAAAATCCATAAAAATTTAAGAAAATTGTTTGGTCTGAGTTTAGAACACGCATATCTTCTATGGTCCTGCTTCAATCAGCTTCTGGCTCTGCCTTACGTAGTTTATGATTGTTCGAGTCAGTGATTATGTTGTGTTGATGATGACATCGTTGTTGTGAGGCGGAAGAAATTGGGTAGGAGAGTGAGAAAATGGAAGATAAATAATTAAGTAACTAAAAAAAATTGTGGAACATAAATAAATGAATTTATTATTTAGGTAAAAAGGACATTAAATATAAATTTAGGTAATTGAATATAAATTTAGTACATTAAAAATTAATTTAGGTCATTAAATATAAATTTAGATGATTGAATATAATTTTATGACATTGAATATAAATTTAGGACATTGTTATATAAATTTAGGACATTGAATATAAATTTATGACATTGAATATAAATTTAAGAAATTGAATATAAATTTAAGACATTGAATATAAATTTAGGATATTGAATATAAATTTAAGACATTGAATATAAATTTAAGACATTGAATATAAATTTAGGATATTGAATATAAATTTAGGACATTTAATATTAATTTAAGATATTGAATATAAATTTAAGACATTGAATATAAATTTAGGATATTAAATATAAATTTAGCACATTGAATATAAATTTAGGACATTGAATATAAATTTAGGACATTGAATATAAATTTAGGATATTGAATATAAATTTAAGACATTGAGTATAAATTTAGGCTATTGAATATAAATTTAGGACATTGAATATAAATTGAAAAATCTGCGTAAAAATTGGTTAACAAAGAATTTTTTTTAATTTTTAACTTAATATTAATATTACACAATGAAACGTCATGAATATCTCATATGAATGAGAAAAGCAGGCAGAAATTTTGCAAAACTAATAAAAAATGGTTTTTCATAATTATTGGCCAGTTGTTTCACATAACTGAAATAATAACAACATGAATAAAAATTTCACAGAACTTTAAAATTAAATTTGAAATTTTTCAAATTCCTTGAAATAACCTAAATAATTACAAAATTAAAATTAATTCACATTATATCTAACATCTGCTGGTCAAATCTCTTAAATATAAACCAATACACTTACGGTGAAATAATCAAATAAAGATCTCTCTTACAAAAATACCTATCTAGTGCTTTTTTGGAAGGTAACACAATGGACAAAAACTAAATAGGATTCTGACGCGGTTCGTCTTTTGGTTAATAGTGGCATATTTGTTAGTCACGAGAATATAAAAACTACTAGCTTTAGAAGTAATAATATATTTATCCCGTAAAAGTAACACGAACAAATTAGTTGGTGTAACAATTTGGTAAATTTACAGAAAAGATGGACACGGTGAATAGGTACATTATGTTTTTTAAATAACTTGGTTTAATTAGATGACATTGGGAAACACCTATTTTAATAATAATTGGATAATTTGTTTTCGTTTTTATAAAAAATCACCTCAAGGGCGCTGTACAATTTATCATGAATTCCTAAGCTTTCTCTAATATAGTTATTTGCAATGTCTGTGAAGCCGAAAGGTTTCTGACTTAATGGATATTACTATTTAAAAATGTGAGTTAGCTTAGCTCTGAATTCTGTCGAGTTTGTGATCATGTGAATGCCATTTCTGGCTTCAGTAACCAAAAATGGAAAATAACGCATTTCTATAGATATTTCGTTATAAAGCGAATAATTTGACTTAAAAATAATACAATAATTTTTTTTATAAATATTATAGATAGCTCTGATTTACTAATCCTTATTGCCTTCTAGATATACTAAATGCTCGTATGTATCCTGTAAACTGTAGTTAGTGTGCATCATTGATGTTTACATGAGACTTGAAGCGAAAAAATAGATTCCACTTTTGTACGTCCAATTAGTCTGATTTGGCCTTCAAGACTCAACGCTCTAACGCCGAACGACAGAAAGCTACAGAATCCGCTAAACGTGCACCGATTTTCACATTTCAACAGTAGAACACGTTTCGATGACATATCAGTACGCAATAGTGCTCTTAATTGTACAGCTGTAGGTATGTTGTGCCCAGTCACAGACTAATCGATAGTTTTTAAAAGCCGTCCAAGAAGTTTGGTGGTTTCGGTATGACGATTCAGCATAGCCAGCTGCAAAGGAGTTCTGTTTTCTGAATCTCTCGAGTTCACCACTGCCGCCAAGTGCTTCTCGTCTCCCTGAGGAAGCACAGTGCCGCCGCACTCCGCAATCTGAAATAATTCCTGGGCTAAACGTAGCAGTTGGATGACAGAGGGACTACGCGAACGTTGCATAGGCGTGTGATTGGAACTTCTGTCTCGACTATTGTAGCAAGCTCCGTGCTGCAATAGACAAATCACGATATTGGCGTATCCCCTCTCAGCGGCAACGTGCAAAGCTGTGGAACCTCCTACTACAGTTTTAGCGTTGATAAACGTAAGGAAAGCTTTTAGTTTGGTTCTCTTTACGTTCTGTAATAAGATACGAACTGTTTGTTCGCACGCTCGGGACGTAGCGAGGTGCAAGGGAGTGTTACCTTTTTGTGAAATAGCAGTAGCGTCGGCTCCGCTCTCGAGAAGTAGTACTGTTATCTCCACCGTGGCGGCAAAGTGTAGCGCTGTTCTACCCAAGTCATCCGAAGTGTTCACATCCGATCCACTTTCTATTAAACCATAAACTTTGCCCTTATGCCCTTCACTGGCGGCTTTTAGCAAATTTAAATCACAGAGAGGAATATGGCCAAAATTTTGAAAATGAACTAGAAGTTCATCGTGCTTTTTGAAAAGTGGGTGGTTTGGACCAAAAATGCCGATCCTCGCTTTCAACCCTGCCTTGTGAACCTTCGCGGCATTAAACATATCGTTCTGACTAATATATACATCCGTAATAAGTTTTTGAGTGTAAACAGTGTCCGCGTGGTTGAGTCCCAACACATTCTTCTGGATGGCTAATATTTCCTGAAATATTCGCAAAGCTTGGTTAAATTTGTGTTGGGTCGCGAGAACATTTGCCATGTTGCATCTGGCCCTAAGAGTATCGGAGTGATTCAGTCCAAAAATTATTTTTCTGGCTTCGTAAACGGTTTGAAACATTGAAAAGGCTTCATGGCATTTTTTTTGGGCAGACAACACCATGGCAATATTATTTTGAGCTATCAGAATGGAAGGGTGATAGGCAGGTAACTCATTTTTGTAAATTTTGTAAACTTCCGTGTTCAAACGCAAGGCTTCTTCGTACTTTTCCAGTGCATAAAGCGTAAGTGCTGCATGAATTTTTGTACTCAATAGATCATTGTGCTTCTCGCCCAGCTCTTTCTGTTGCTTTGGAATAATTTCCTGGAATATATCCCATGACTCTCTGTGCCTCCCTAACCGGTGTAATAATAAAGCAATAGTACTTCTAGTTTTCAGGGAGTCTGAGTGGTGAGGACCGAATGTTTCTACTCTCTTCTCATAAATATCTTCAAACATAGGCATAGCTTCAAAATATTTACATTGTTTGTACAATATTGTCGCTAATTGGTACTTTATGTCCAGCGTTCCTGGGTTGTCCTCTCCCAATATTTCAACTCTTTCTCTAAGCAGCTGTTTTAAAATATCAAGGGCTTCTGCAAAATTTTCGCTTGTACACATTGAGTCGAATTTGAATAAAGCATTAGGAACATTAGCCTGTGAAACCAGTTTTAACTTTTCTACGTTGGTGAAACCATTTTTCATAGCAAGAACCACAAGCGTGTTGCCACCGGAGTCACGAGCCTTCATCACCGCCTTGATTAATTCAATATTTCTTAATTTATTTATATCATTAATTACCCCAACATCACGGGATTGTACTTTTCTGAAGCATAGTGCAACTCTTTTCAGTAGAGATTTGATATTTTTTTCAGTAGCAAAATCTAATGGAGTTTTCAAATTATCACATTTGCTGTCGTGTGCTGCGCCGTTTTTTAACAAAGATTCAACTATTCCTTGATGAGAGTATTTGGATGCATAATGCAGAGGAAAATAGCCACCCTTTCCAACAGCATTAGGATTTGCTTTGATCTTTAACAATATATCACAAACATCCTGAAATCCTCTCCAGCACGCGATATGTAATAGTGTTGCGTTATCAGAACTTTTGACATTTATAAATTTTTTCAGGTCTCTAGCCAAAATGCCAACCATCAAAACATCATTTTTTTTGACCGCCTTAAATAGTTTTCTAATTGAATCTAGCATTTCTTTAATATCTCGACTTTTAGTTAAATCTGAAGGAGTCCTACTAAGAATATCTGTAGCATTATACACTGCACCGTTTTGTAATAAAAATTTGACCATTTTTGTTTGTTCCTGTTCGGCAGAACAATGTATAGGCTTCAAGCCACATAAAGAAGTAGAATCAATATCAATATGTTTGTCTATCAAGTACTGAGCCACAGCTAGCTGACCTCCTGTTGCAGCGTAGTGAATTAAAGTCAATCCCGCGAAACCCGGATCATCAATTCTTATTCCAAGCTCCAGAAAGAATGTCAAGATGTCGATGTGGCCATTAATAGCGGCTATGTGGATTGGTTTAGCACCTGGAATGTTCCTTGCATTTATGTCAGCTCCTCGGTCCACCAAAAGTCTTGTTATTTCAAGACTACCTGCTTGAGCTGCGATATGTAGTAACGTCCAGTTGTCGCTTCCCTTCTCGTTAATTATAATACCTGGTTCTTGTAACAGAATCAAGGTATTTTGAATTTGGGAACGACCAACTGCCAGCTCTAATGGCAATCTATTCTTTAAATCTCTGATATTAGAGTTCGCTCCCCAGTGCAGTAATCTTTCTACTGGCATGTTTGCGTGAATCGCGCAATGCAGCGGTGATAATTCAGGATTCATTGAATTAAAATTGGCTCCATTTTCTAATAATACTTCGACAAACTCCGTGTGTCCAAGCAATATTGCTCTCAATAGAGGTGATCCGATATCTGTGCACTCAGTAACTTTAAAACCTCTTTTTATTAACGCTCGAGCTATAAACGCATCACCGCAAGAAGCGGCCGTGAATAAGAGATCAAATCCATTGGGATCTTTAATATTGATTTCAATATCTTTATTCTTTAGCAAAGATTCAACTACATGTCTGTGTCCTGCAGTAATTGCAGAAAACAGAAGTTTACCCCCGCCAACATTAACGTTAGCTCCTTTGTTAATCAAGATATTCAATATGTCTGTATTATTATTTCTAGCTGCGCAGCATAATGCAGAAGATCCTGTATTATCCAAGTAGTTCACATTTGCTCCGTACTTTAACAAGATCTCAACAACCGCTTTTTGATTTCCACTGGCAGCCATAAGCAATGCGGTGGTACCGTCACTGTTCTCAGCATTAACTTTTGCATTTCCTAGAAGCAAGGCTTCAACCATCGGACTATCTCCAGCAAATGACGCAATGTGCAACGCTGTGCGGCAAAGTTTTTCTTTTGCATTGACATCGGCTCCATGTTTTAGCAACAATTGAATAATTTTAACATTGCGAGTTTTGGTTACAGCTACATGCAATGGTGTAAAGTAAAGATTGTTAATACAGCTTACTTTAGCTCCTTTTTTTAATAAAGCCTCTGAAATTGCTTCATGACCTTTGAAAGTACTGAAATGTAGAGCCGTGTTACCTTCGTCGTCCTCACAATTAACGTTAACTCCTTCAGAAAGCAAAATGTTTACCACTTGTTGATGTCCTGCTTTTGCAGCCATGTGTAATGGCGTCACTTTGTATTTATTTTGGGCATAGATATCGATTCCCTTAAAGATTAGAGTCTCAACAACAGAAGTGTGGCCGTGCAAAGCAGCAATGTGTAATGCGGTTGAACCGTTGATATCTCTGCTTCCCATTAGAGAATCATTTTTCAAAAGAAGGTTAACTATATCTGCATGTCCACCCTTGGCCGCAAAGAGAAGCGGGGTGAAGCCATCATTTCTTACAGCATTGACATTAGCTTGATGTTGCAAAAGTAGACCTACAATATTTGCATTGCCATCCAAAACAGCTGTGTGGAGGGGAGTATTATTATATTCAAAATCGCCATTATTAACAAAAGCACCCTTTTCCAGGAGGACCTTGACGATCTCTTCGTGATTTTTCTCCACTGCGATGAGTAATGCAGAGATACCCTTGGAGTCTCGAAAGTTCACAAAAGCTCCCTTATCCAGCAGAGTGTTGACTACCTTCAGGTGACCATTTGATACTGCCATATGCAGCGGAGTATCACCTAGCTGAGACTTAGCATTAACATCAGCTTCCTTTAGGAGCAAATAATGTACTATTTCTAAATTATCATTTTCTGCGGCTAGGTGAAGAAAATTATAGTCCCCTATAGTAACATTTACATCAAAGCTAGCATTTTTCTCCGAGAAGATTATAACCACATCTAAGAAATCGTTTCTCACGGCATACCGCATAGGACAATTATCGTTGGCATCTTTGATCATTGTTTTGGCTCCTAGTAAAAGTAACGTCATTACAGTTTTTTTGTGGCCATTTTGGGATGCCAGGTGTAATGGTGTCTTTCCAGCATTATCAACTTGATCAATTGCACATTTCATTTCTTCTACTAAAAATTCCACAGTGGCATCTCTTCCGAAAGTCGCGGCCACGTGCAATGCAGTTTGACCATCTACATCTTTTGCTTCAGTGTTGATAAATGTCTGTTTCGTCAAAAATTTTACAATTTTACAATTGGGTCCCCTCGCAGCGTAGTGTAGAGTAGACGACAAATTTTTCTTTCTCGAATACATATCAGCACCTCCTGTAATTAATAATATAAAATTTTCTAAGTTTCCGTCAAGCAGAGACTTCCACATATCTTTTTGTTTGTCAAGAATGTATAAGCCTTGTTCATATCTATGCCTTAATTGCTTGATATCGGTTTTTAATATTTTTCCTAATTTAGATTTTAATAAAAGGCCCTTGTTTTCAGTAAGTTTCACGGCATTTAAGAGAGTAGCAGACCAATCATCTGTTGGTAGAATATCTACCAAGGCATTTTTATGAGCCAAGTGATTACGCAAGCACTTGCCGCTCAGTAAAGGGATGTCCCCATCTAGATACAGCACATTATTGAAAAAACAATTTGAGTTACCTAATAAAGACATAGTATCTAACACAAGAGCTTCAACCATAAATCTAATTGTTTTCTCATCTTTATGAAGTAATGAAAGATGCTCATATAATTGACCACTGATTCTATCGGTCCCTATGGTATTCGTAAGTTCATTCAATTTCAGAGTAAGTTGTTCACCAATTATCTCGTTGCTATTTTTAACACTTTTCACGGTACACTTTTCCCCCACGTTTTTATTTTTGTTGCTTTTATCCAGTAATATTTGCCTACTATAATCATCAATACAATTTATATTTCCCTTGTTAATTAATCGAGCCTGACACATTCTTACTATTGGAAATATCATTTCAAAGGCCATCTCCGGCTTAACTCTCAATAAGAAGCTCTTGGAAAAATTGATTATGAGGTCACGTAGCACATTCCTCATCTCAATTTCTGAAGAATTTTTTTGACACGGAAAGTCTTTTAAGGCTACATTAGCCAAAAATTTGATGTCTCTTATCATGATGTCAAAAATTTTGGCACTGCGATCATAAGGAGCAGAATCAAGAACTCTGGTTATTGTTAACCAGAAACAATTTACGTTTGCTAAATTTTTGTTTGTTTTGCCAGCTACATCCTTGATTTCAGCTATCAGTTTCTTCTCGTATGGAGTTTGATCTACTCTGTTTATGATGCTCTCTATATCTCTAATTAGATCTTTAATATTTTTATGGTCTTTTGTAATTGAATCAGTTTTTAGGACATCTTCAATAGAAACATTTGGACAGAGATTTACAATTTGTAAAATTTCATCTACACTATCGCTGTTGATGAGCGTGGTTAGCAAACACTTATTTTTTTCAGTTATGTAGGAGTTTTTTATATCAGTAATGACACATACAATCTTTTTGATGTCTTTTTGAATATTAGAATAAATTCTAGTATCTTCAAACTCTAGGTGTGAATGGGATAAAGAATTGCGTAAACCTTGCAGAACTTTCCTGGTTTCTTTAGGGGCAGAAAGAAGGAGAAGGTCACTCATGGCTGAAGAGAGTTTTGGGCTTTCAAGCGTGTTTTTTATATGCTCTCCCGTCACCAGGAGGGCTCTCTTGATGGTCAACTGGCCATGTCTAGTAGTAAAATCTGCCCGCAAGGCTGCGTTTAGGTATGTCTCTATGATATCTAGCGAGGATACGTCTCTCACCTCCTTGTAGTCTGCGCATAAGTCTGGATATCTGATACTGATGGTGGCAACAATATCCTCGCGGCTACCGACCACCGATCGTCTAAGTTTCGGGACATCTGTGGATCCGATGTATTCCTCCAACTCTTGCAAAGCAGATGCAAATTTGCCTAATTCCTTCAGTAACCTGTCTTTCCTCAGTACGGACAGATAGAAAATGTTCAGTTCTTGTCGCTTAATGTGGGCGGATACAAAGCACACCAAGCAGAACTCCATTTCTTCCCACGGCAAAATATTGTACGTCGACTTCAACTGATGTTTCAGTACGTGTATATTCTGAGCTATAAACTTGGCCGTGTATAAAAAGTGACTGTCAACTTTTGTATACTTATTAATATCCACAATATTTTCTAGTAGCAGTTTGATGCGTTCTTTGATAGTATTATTAGCGGATAAAGTAACAACAGGCACTCCGTCGCCTTCGGAGAAGAAACGTAAATCAATCAACTTGTATTGAACAAACATTTGCATTTCCCCTGACAAGAGGACATTGTTTAAGAGCAATTCCCGGTAAGATTCGGAGATAAGTGGCTCCAAGAACTCAGCGTGTACTGTCTCAATGAGTGCACGGAGGAGCTCCAGATTGTTGGATCGGATGGCATAATACACTGCGTTGTGTCCGTCGTCTTTCTGCTCCACTGAACTACATCGGGGAGTAACAACAACTCCACCATCCGCGATATCCTCCAATAATAATTTCAATAAGTCAGGCCTGTTGTGTTTGCAAGCCAAGGTAATGAATGAGAAGAAGGGAGTCTCCACTTCCCTTAACCGCAGCCGTCTCAGGTCCGCGCGGGAACGGGAGGCCAGGAGAGCTGACACTTGACTTGTAACTGCTTCCATTGTCAGCACACTTCAATCACACTGCCACTGTCTACTACTGCTACCTTGTCCCACAAATCAAAAAACACTACACATAATATCACACTATTAACAAACACTGATGCTCGATCAACTATTTTAATTTATTCGTAGTATTATTATCATTAGTTTTATTCGAGCAGTCGTGTCGTTGAACATTGTGCCAAACTTGAGCGGATAACTATCAACAATTGTATTTATTAAATCAAATAATATCTTAATTATGTTCACATATCAGTAAGGGAGAGAGGGACAGGTGAAACCATTTTTTTCATAACATTTTACACAAAGTCTATCAAAATGATTATCAAAGAAGGCGTCTGCGTAAAAAAAATATTGTTCATTTTCAGTAAAGAAAAACCAGGAAAAATTGCCAAAATCAGTTTCGAGAAATCCAGGAACCAGGAACGATGTTTTTCAGGTCAAATTAGCAACTACAAAAATTCTAGTTTTGTTTCCACCAATTCCCGGCTACAAAGATTGATTGATGTGATTTAATTTTATTTTTGAGATTATTGTAAGGACTAATGTATTTATTGTTTTTGTGTTTAATTCGTAGAACTGTATTTATTATTTTTTTTAAATTTAATGAAAATCAAATTTAAAAATATAATTATTAAAATATTGAAGACAATATTAGTGATTTTTTAAACGAAAATCTGAAACAGAAAAATCAGAAAAGGAAACGGTCACATCTGTGTCCCACATTAAAAATAAAAAATAAGATAGGATTATCTAAAAAGACGCTGTCTGGATTGCATTTACTTCGGGTTGAATCTTGCGATCATACATAAAGATAGTTGCCAATAAAAATGTGCGGTGAAAAAATGAAGACAATGTTAGTAGTTCTTATTCGAAGTATGATACAGTTAAAAATGACCGAGGGGAATAGGGTCCCATTAGCTCAGTTGGTAGAGCACTGTCACGGAAAGACAAGGGTCCTGGGTTCGAGTCCCAGATGTGACCGTTTCCTTTTCTGATTTTTCTGTTTCAGATTTTCGTTAAAAAAATCACTAATATTTTCTTCAATATTTAAATATTACAATTTGAGGTTTTACTCAATAAAGTCATTCCGAAAAATAAATATAATTATTAAGTTTTGAAAGTTTTTTTTGTTTTTTTTATTGTTACAACTGTTTCGGCTTTCAAGGCCATTTTCAAACTGTGATTTTAGCCACATTTAGACGACTTATTTATATGATTCTATTTTACCCCCTCCCAATTTAAAATGATTTATTACTGGTTAAACCGATTTACTGATAAAATAATTGTAAAAATAGATTTCATATTCTGTGGGGGTATTTTGAAGTCTGTTTTCCCACATTATTGTTATCTCAATAGTTTAATAATGATGTAGCAGCAATTAAATTATTAAAATATATTATATTGCTTAGGTTTTGTGAACAAACTTAGAAGCGGGGAATAAATAATTTTCCTAACTTTATGAATTAATGTTATATTAGGGTCACTGGTTCTTTTATGGTTAATTTTATTGATTAATTTAACAATTAGAGATATGCTAAAGATAAATTAAAGATATGGTAAAGAAAATTAAATTTTTGTTACAAGTTTTGGTATTTTCAAAGATCTGCCTCTGTTGTAATAGATTACATATAAATTACCTTCCCAAATTCGTCCACAAAGAGATTAAAGCTTTTTTTAGAAGCGCAGAGTCATTTGCGTTTCATTAACAAATATCCCTGTGTTTTATATATTCCCACTTCCCAACGCCTGAAGAGCGGTGATTTTCCAAGTCAGCCATCGACGAACTGAAAACACGGTAAATAATTCCCGATTAAGCTAGTGTGGAGAAGTGTAAGTGTTTGATTAGCAGTTCATAACAATCAAAACCAAGATGGTTCGATTTTGGTCCCGTTTCTTTGAGTATTTAATTATCAGTTCACAATTACAAAGAGCGAAGCGTTCAAAAACCTCTGATTATGTAAATCTCCCTGTATGTAACACTGCTTTTGCGGATTTGATCCTCTACTAGATTAGTCCCGCTCTCCTAATGCTACGTATACATCCGCGAGCCGAACTGCCGAATTGAAACTCAACTTATGGGAAAGAAACGAAGCAACCGCAAATACCGCAAAACGCCGCTTGAAGTTGCTTCGTTCCTTTCCCGTAATTCGTGGTACGTTTCACGTTTCGGTTCGCCAATGTATTATTATAAATGTATATTCCCCCTTAGGGATACCGCATCGTTAGGAATCAAGAAAGAGAGTAATGACTTGTGTCAACCGTCCTCTGTCTCCCCAAATTCAAACTTCGCTGATAAGAGTATATTTAGGCTTATCGAACATTATCAGATAACATTGCATGAAACACCTTATTGATTGCAAAAAAGCCAAGTTCATAACGATAACATCGCTTCTGCATTAAAACAACAAGAAAACAAAATTTACTGATAGTTTGTTATGAAAGCTGCCAAATTCATTCGTTAAAGGCCTGCAGTCCAAATTTTAACAGGAAAGAGAATAATTTGACCAGATTTTTAGTAAATTTAAAATTGTATATCAGTATTTTTAGTAACGGTCAGTATTTTCATCATTTTTCTTGCAATCAGTTTATAGATCGCATTTCTAGGAATTTTTCGCTCAGTGCCATAGCCCTTGTGAAGCAAGGTGCTCTATTTTAAATGCTTTTAGCGGATGCCATTTTTTACTGACGTGATTTAAGCTTAAGCAATACTAACAAACTGTCTGGTTGGTTCGAACTTTATACTTTCGAATACAGACCATTATAATCTCTTTACATTGACAAATATATTAGTTTTCGTCTTGTACTACGTTGTGAATTTTAAGTCTCTGTGAGTATTACAGCTTATTATTCGTCTATTCCAAAAAATGCAAAGTGTTTCTTGATTGAAGAAATATATTTTTTTATTATTTAATTTAATAATAAAATATTACAATACTTTTTGATATGCCTGTCTCATTGGGAGGAGTTTAAAAAAAAAAAAAAATTATTTCAGGTTTGTCAACATATCAAAGCATATCAGTCAAGTCATATAAAAGCTCTCGCAAATACAATTACATTAAACATGATTGATACTATCACTAATTACAGACAAACACAACATTGATAACAAGCTTCACAGCATATTTCAACAAGAACACCGTAAGTAAAGAATAATGTGCATGTATGCACCTACATGCATACATGTATAGACACATACATACATACACATATACACAGTAGTAGTTGTAGGATACTATCGCACAAAAGTCCCAACTGCTCTCTGCTAACAAAAACCAGTGAGACTAACGCATTCCTGATCGGTGTACTAACGTTTTCTGGCTGCTCGAATCTAGTCACTACGTCTGAAGACAATTAAAGCAACATTTTGATTCTGAATGGTAGTCTTTTACCAGGGTGATATAGATAGTATATTATCAACTTGTGAAAAATCACGGGATATTATAATTGTAGGATTTGTATCATCAAAGTATATCAAGTAAGAGGAATTTATAAAAAAAATATTTGTATCATGATCATCGGCTTTAGAAAACATATATATTAGAGATGATCAGAAATTTACCTTCTGAAGGAACACCGTTGCTTGAAGTGGCTTTAGCCGTTATTTCATTCATTATTTTATTCAGCTGTAAACCACTGAAATGAAGGAAATAATTTTTTACAACCGTTATTTATGTCAATGTATCCAATGTAAAAGCCTATGCGCGTATAAAAATAGTGAATAACCCCTCCAAAACATATGAACTACGTCACCTATGAACTACGAACCTATGTTACCTTTCGGCAACTTAATATGCCTTTTATTCTTGTACAGAGCTGGAAGAGAAAACACGTACGTATATGCGCTTGACATTTTCTGTATGAGAATGGTTCGTTTTTATAACTCCTTCTTATGCTAAACGCGTCTTAAAATGAACTGTCAACGTTTATTTTTCCGCGGGAGCCTGCAGTCAGATTCTCCGACACAGCATCCCTAGAGACGATAGAGTTCTTGAGAAAACCCGAGGACGCCCTGTGTGGAATAATAAATACGAAAATTAAATTAAATATAAGGATAACTTTATTTTTGCCAACAAACTTATTCAGAAGAACATCTCCTTCACCAGGACAAAGGAAATACAAAAAAAACGTAATCAATCACTTCTGAAAAGAAAATAATCAAAAGTTCACTGGAACATAACTTTTATGTGGTAATTTCAGCTCGAAGCCTTTCATACCAATACATTATTGTTATAGCGCAATACGTATATACGATAAAAAATATAAACAATTTCACTTATCGAAATTCTGTCAGAAACATAAATGAATTTAAATTTTAACGACCAAATATTATCAAGATTTATTTTTCCATTTTATAAGCATACTAAATACAAGAACAATTCGTCAACCCACATTACTGGAAAACTTTGAAATGTAAAAAATATTGACAACCCAGATCAAATGCGAAAATAATTCACCGTAATAAAATAACAATGATGTATAATAATTAATAATATAAATGGTTGAAAAAAAAATCGTTGCTTTAAGAAGGAGGTATCGTTACACGGCATAAAACCCCAAAATAATATCACGATGGACACCTTACCTTTTTTATTGGTATGTCCTGGACATTCATAGAAGTCGAAATATTTTTATACAAATTGTTATCTACAAAAATTCTACTTATATCTTCAAAAATTCTACTCATTTTTGTATTGTCTTTAGTGCACCGATAAGGTTATCACTTCAAAAAGACGTGTTGATTCTGTGATTACAATATTATTTATTGATTCGAGATAACAAATCGTATAGGCGTCCATACTAAATGCTAAAATTCAGAAATCGTCTGCCTGCGCTCGGACCCAACTGAGCTCAAGCCGATCATTCGTTCTTACTCGGAAGTGTTCGTGAAACCCGAATACGGACCCAGTATTGAGTACCTAGATCAAATTTCGATGGATTATTTTCATTTTTACATTCCACACTCCAACCATGTCATCTTTGGGGATGCTGTGTTGAGAATCTTCTCGAGGAGAGTATGGAGTGAACACTGGTCTTGAAGAAACACATGAAGAGAGGAAAGGACGGCAAATAGTCCCACAGCCGAGCTGTTTAACTCAAGAATCAGTAGTAGAAGCGACTTGTTCTCACATGACAAATGTCAACCAAGTACATATGTTTAGTGTGTTTCCCTAATACGCCGACGGAATCAATGACGCTGGTTGCTTGGGGTATCTTTAATAATAGCACACCTACATGAGCTCTAAAGATTGCAATACTTGTGTAAAGGTAGGGAAAATTATCGAACGGACCGCTTGTTTCTGCGAGTCAAGCCATTTTTTCTAGTATTGTAGAGCTCCAGACCGGAGCTGGCTGCCAAAATCAAGAATGGGGCGCATTTATAATTTTTAAAGGGTTAGCATGTGTGTACTTTTTATCTATGTGTTATACGTTATCATGAGAAAATTATAATTGATCCCGCTAGTACCGACTGAAACTCGTTTCTTTTATCACACGGCTCGTTAAAGTCGGTACATTTTTGATCATGTTTTAAAACTTCGTCTTTGATTACATCAATCAGTGCATTTCTTAAGAAGTACGTATACATAAAACATGACGCCCTACGCACTCCATAAGTTTGTCTCAACTCAACAACAATGTAAACAAACTATTTACCAATACGACTAGTAAGTAGAGATAAAAAACACCACACGTGCTTCTAGCGCACATGAACAAAATTTGTTGACGGTATCCTTAGGAGAAATGTAAACAAGTTTGACGTATTCCCTCTGATGACTTCCGATGGTAAGAATATTTTAAAAGTAACTGTATCACGCGATGACTGAAAGTTAACTGATGTTTTTATACAAGTTAACTTTTTCTAAAAGGTATACAGTCAAAGGGCTTGTGAACTTTGATAGGAACATTCTTTAATTTTTGTTTAGAATAATGATTTTAGTGTCGGGTTAACTAAATTTTTCGGTGAGAACAACCAACTTCAGACCGGCCTTTTATACCAATAATAATCTAGGTAAATTCTAATCAATTCAAAAGATAAAGACGACAAACTAAGCCATTCAGGAATTTATAAATTAAATTGTAATTATTGTACGGCATTTTATATCGGCAAGACAACACGTAATGTCAATATTAGGATTAAAAGGAGCATCTTTGTTGTCTCAATAATAACGGTTTCTCTGAATTTGCCAATCATCTGATTAGTACAGATCATACTTTCTGTCATAGATCCGGCGCTAATACAGGATTTTCCAATAAGAGGTGTTATTTTGATATTTAATCGTAAAAGATCAATGGTTTCGTTGCTTGTGTGGCACGTAGCGCCGTTTCGTAAAAAATAAACGTTTTCCAGATCAATACCATCCAATTTCGGCCATAAAAAATCATTAATCATCTCTCGATAGCGCAATCCATTCACCGAAACTGTTGCTCCAGCCTCATTTTCGAAAAAGTAAGGTTCAATGACTCCGCCGGACCATAAACCGCACCAAACAGTCACACGTTGAGGATAAAGAGGCTTTTCAACAATAATTTTTGTATTTTCCGAGCCCCAGATGCGACAATTTTGCTTGTTGACGAAGCCACCGAGGTGGAAATGGGCCTAATCACTCAAGATGATTTGCATTTGATTCAATCAAGTGAAATTTTAATAATTTCAATGCGTTGTTGAAGCATGTATCGTTCCATTTTTATTAATGGCGTAGTTTCTACTTGCCAAATGTTAAAAATTACAGCTTCAAAAGTAACATCTACCGAAATTGCGGGCTATTCAAAATAACACCTCTTATTGGAAAACCCTGTATTTTACATACAAACGGGCAGACTCAACAATCTAGAAGCACTAGAAATAAAAAAAGCTGTAAAAACCAAAAGTCTTATTCTTATAATCAATTAAACATATCAAGTAGTCCTATATTAGGTTTGTTTCAAATAAACTCTCAAAAAATTCAAAGTTCTCGTTATCACCATGTCAGTTGATGCTTTGTTTCTCCAGATATATTATTAAAATCCATTCATCTACATAATTATCTTTCGGGTTTTCTCATGTCTTTTGTACTTGTGTAAATGTATTGTATGCTTTCTCTATGTTTGTTTTATTTACATAATGTTTTCTCCCTATAATTTTTTTTTTATAATATATAAGCTCACACTTTGTACTTCTTGTTTAATAATAATTTGTACCCTGAAGATGCTTGAGTAAAGCGAAACTAAAACACTCAGGGCTTTAAAACAAAACGTATTTTATTTTATTTTATTATCTATTTTAATTATTTCTGATGAACTTATTACTAATATCTCAAATGTTTCTAGAGGGATCCCTCGGGAAGTTACTAATTCATCGTTTAGAAATATGAAAACTGGTGCTTACAGCTAATTTTATAGTTGAAAAACGTTTTATAAAATTTAAAAACCGTTTTACATAAAATATTTTAATGGCTTACCATAGGACCTTAGTCCTGTTTTTGTACGGATCTCGCTAGCAACTCTTGAGATTTTAGACATACCTTCATCAGTTATAATTAAAATGTGCGCTTCGAATAAACCCCCGTTATTTGAGTCTTGTGTCGCCTAAACTATAAATAGTAAAAAAACTGTACTGCATGCTGTTCTCAAGTGTTAATAAGAAGTGCAATATGAATGCTTTGTATATAAATTATAGATCATGAAAAATAATAATGGTAGTTTTTTTTCCATTTTAGACAAGCAGCTCCTTTTTGGAATATTGATTGATAACAAGTAAACTTACCTTTTTAGTCATGACATGTTTCCTCCATTCCAACATTTCAAAAGCTGTAAATCATTATCATATTACACGATTTATGCACGGTGAAAAACAATGAATTGCCTTATTTTAAAATATTGACCATTATTTGTCACCGAAAAATTCGTGCGGATGATGAACGGATAAAATCCATCATTTCGTTTGCTATCGCCACTGTTTGATTGACCCGCAAATGGGAAGATTAAAAAAAATGTTTGGCTATTCGTCAAACACGACTAAAATAGAGATAAAGCTCCGACAATGTATGTACTTTTGACATTGGTCGATATAACAACTAAATCTGGCTATATTGATCGCTTTAAATATTTGCTGTTACTGATTCTGTTCATGAAAAAAGTAATGTTAATTTTATATTTATTTTTCATGGTCTTAATAAAACAGTTGTACACAAATATATTCCAAGGATTACAACGTGTGTCGTTCCCTGGAGTGGTAAGCAGCAGAGTGTTGCTATATTTAAAGCTCTGTTTGTCCAAACCATAATAGCAATACTATTGCTAAACACGATATTACAAGGACTTTGATTCACAAACATCTTGCAAATAATTATCATATTAAAAATTTACGATCTTGCTAATAAAGGTGGTGTAAATTTATGTAATTTTTTTATTTGATTCAATATTTTTTACATTTCAAAGTTTTCCAGTAATGTTGGCCTCACTGGGTGGCTTGCCCGTGCTGAGGTCTTAATTTTATAATATGAAAATATAATCTACATAATACATTTAAAGAGAAAATAATACATTTAAAATATAATCTTGTGTGTTTGTGAGTGATGTGTGTTTATATTGGTTTTGTGTGTTACGTGTAGGTTTTATTTTTATTGTATAATATGAAATTTTGGTAATATTGTCTTTTTTGTTCTTTAATCCATTTTGTAATTTTGTGTGAATTTATTTTTATTATCCTCAATTTGAATTTCAAGTTTTACACTGTTGAAAGCTTTTATAGCATGGTTTTTTTTTTGTACACTTATGATATTTTGTGTATGTTGAAAATTTTTTTTTTTTGTCAAAAGTGTAGTTTAGTAGTGTTTTAACGTATAATTGACGTATATCTAGTACGTCACAGCTGTTGAATATTTAGTCTGTATCAGTCAGTCTATGTTTTTTTAGTATTACCTTTAAGATCGTTTCTGTGCGGTTTCTATGTAATTGATAGCCGAGTTTGTTACTCTTACCCAAGCAATAATTCCATATTCTATTTTTGATACAATTGATACAACAGTGCATGCAAAAACCTTACCAATAAAATGAAATTATGAAACTTATAGTTTAGAGATATTAAAAGTTATACACATTATTTATAAGGATGAAGAGGGTAGTTTATTCGTTGTATATATTACACCTCGACCATGGCGTCCGTACTTGACGTTGGCATGCTTATCTGCTCTTTCTTCACTATCTTCATCCGGGATAATACATCGTATTAAATACACTATTATTACTTTTATTCTGAAATCCCAATATCGTAGTAGAATCTTAATCCAAAGGGCCATCAACCAAAGGTAAATTCATTACAGTTAAGTGATTCAATTATTAAAAATCCTGCTTTCTAAATATCAATATTCAATTTTCATTTATCTCTCACGAAAATTTCTGCCATTATTGGTCCCGATAAGTTCACCCATAAAATTCTAGATCCCACCCCTATTCTCCGTTGGTGTGTGGAAGGCGCGCGAAACGGAAGTGTTGTTGATGTGAACATCACAGCAGTGAAGGCCTAACTCCTCGCCACCCCCCACGCTATACAGCCTTACAGTAATACAGTCTTACAACCTTCCAGCCTGCCAGCCTGGCTAAAGTTTCCCTAAAACCTTCCTCTTTGTAGCGTTTTAACCCCCCACCTGATCCACCCTACTCCACTCCAACTTGATGGTGTCTTGACTTGAGCTAGAAGGAGTGTAAAAACTTTGAAAATATTTATTTATTTATCTAGAAAGGTCCCAATAAGATTAATTGTTATTCACCATTGCATTTTAATAGCTATTTCGTTAAAATTAAAATAAGCAAATTCGTCGGGCTCTCTTGGCGACCATCTTTAATATTAATTATCATTACTATTGATGTGACATAATATAACACAAACAAAGGATTTTAAGATTGTTTTGGTTTTTTTCCTTTATTTATCGTCACAACGTGATAAAAAAGATTCTCAAATTTTATGTAAAACGGTACACAAAGCTGATAGATATAATCCATCGAATGACGTGTAATCAATAATTATTTACTGTTTTATATTAAGTACGTCTACTTAAATTTCGATTTTGTTCTTGTGAATAAATGAATGTAAATCTTGGAAGTGGAAATTAATCTACCCCCGAAATCCGATTGAGCTGAAACTCGGCAGATACACCCGTCAATCACGCATACACATTTGTGCATACGGGTATATGCGTTTCTCTGAATTTGGATGACATTACGGCAGTTATCCAATGGGTATATGACTCAATTGTTAGCGCGGTTGACTCCAGTTCCCCGGGAAGATGGTTCATTCCTCAGTCAAATGAATAATATATATTAAAAAAATGATCAATTTAAATAGATGTACAGTAGGTATGTATTACAGTAGAAAAAATAGTTTTTTTCGGGTTATTTTTTTATATTTTTTTTATTAAATATAATAAATTACAAAATGATAACAAAGTAAAAATGTATTATTCCCAATGAGTTTATAAAACTCATTTCGGGAAAGACAACATTATAAAGGATAAGGCAAATAAATAAAATGCATTAAAATAAATACATTAAAAGAAATAAACGCAGATGTTATTATGGAGTTCCAGAGAAAGATTGTGTTAGTCATTAATGAAACTGCTAAAGAAATAGCTTTTAAGAGCTTTTGTCAATGTTTTTTTGTTCGTTGCCGGAAGTTTTAAATTACTAGGTAATGCGTTATATTCAGTTTATTAATTATTGTATTACCTATTTTCATGAATTTTGTTTTGATTTTTGTTCAATGGGAAAGGAGGAATGTTGGTTTAATTAAAATAACTCTATAATATTGTCTATGCCTTCTTCTATTATGGTTGCATTCCCCTTACTCACTTGTAAAACGATTGTCAAACGGAGTGGTCAGGAAATTGTGTCGTATTATACGTAATCGTATCCTTGTTACCCTCCACAAAACAACATACTCAAGTGGTCATCCGACAAACTGCTTCAGAAAGCAGATATATATGTACCATGCTTAAAATGCAACATAATATGTATTGTATTTTACCGTTTTTTTTAAATTTTTTTTTTTTAATATTAACTGCACACAGGAGGCCCTGAAGAAAATAATTTCCCTCAGGGCCTATGTCATCTTTGGGGATGCTGTGTGGAGAGTCTTTTTGTGGAGAGGAAGGAGTGAACATGAGTCTTGAAGAGTCCCATGTTTTAGGAGGGAGGAAACACAGAGGCCAAGAGGCCACAGAGAAACGCAGAGGGTTACTGCAAAAAAATAATAAATTCACTATTTAATAATCACACTCGTACCAACGTTTGCTTTCCCCTGCCTCCAGAATCAGAAATACTACCATCGGGGGAGGAATACTAATGGGCAGGAGTTAGAGAAAAAAAGAATTAAAAATGTATGTGACCAGCCAGAACTCCAAATTGTGGCAATTTTTTTACCGCGATTTATTTTTACAATGCAAATGTAATCCGAACAAAGTTTTGGCTGAGTCTAATTTAAAAATGTTTCTATCAAGAACAGACCAGTCTTATTCGGAAAGGTAAAAACGTAAAAAATGCACGTAAACGTGGAGTTACGACATTCAATCGTATTTTTTTGTAAAAAAAGTTTTGAAGCCATGACAGGAAAATTACAAAAAAGGTGAACTGCGCACTATGTTGGTTGGTTTTTCGTTGTTTTGTATAAATTTACACAGTACACGAGTGTAAAGTTCAAACACAGAATATAGTATGGGTACTCTTAAATGTATGGGTGAAGAAAATAGTGTTTTTTATCAGAATCAAAAAGTATAGGTGGTAAAACATTTGATACATTCTTTCCAAGGGTCGACTGACGTAACACGTGGTACACACTTAACAAAGGTCAATTGACGTCAAACGTGATACATACTTTCCAAGGGTCGATTGACTTAATACGTGGTACACAATAATTTTTTACAATATGTTTCATAATGGATAGTAAATCATATCTTCAAGGTTTTGGTGTGTGGCACTTCCAATATTGACGGATTTACACATAGTGTATTGGTCACATTGCTTTTTTGGTCGCTACTGTGCCAAGCCTGGGATACCACCACCAAAGCTGTCATTCTTTGCTCATCAGCCCGGAGCAGTGAGCATTTCTCTCGACTAAAGACCGAAAAATCCACTCGCTAATTTGGTCTACATTAATTTAAAAACTGGAGCCTTCATTCTTGAACGATGAGTAATCGAAAAATATCTTCCGATCCTACATTTCACGGGCTTTTGTTTAGCTGACAACTTTGACAAGGCCATTCAAGAAGATAATTTGTTGGAAGTCAAGCTGAGATGATTGCTGCCGGACAAGTCAATTGGTATCACACCATTATATTAACTAATCAAGTCCTTCTTAGCCTCACTCTTTTCAAATTTAAGACGATTTATTTTCCGATATAAGTCAAGAATTGTATATTCTGATTTCTGCGATTCGCTCGAGAGTACAATTTGTTGTGGCAACATGCTCGGGTGTGAGATTCTAGCAAAACTAAATTGATTTGTGCCAGAATTTCTCCTGAATACACCTCACCCAATGATACCGGGCACCCGTGCTAAATATCCAAACGTAACGAGCTACTTGGGGTGACCCATGGCAGAGGTGTTGGTTATCCAAAAAATGGTTGCCGGGGCGGCGGTACCCAAGCTCGCCTCCCAAATTTTGACTGTAGATAATATTAGAAATTAACTCTGGTTTCGATCTGGCATTGACAAATCAGCCATATAAGTGTTTTTTTTTAAATTTTCTAGATTCTTATATTCCATGAAGTGGTGAATCATTGAAAATTACTGAATTTAAAGTTAATTTTCTTCATACAAATAGATTGACGTCACTGCGCCTCGCAATTTTTACATCATATGGGTGCTTAAAATGTTACCTGACTATTATAGACTTAGAGGCCTTGTATTTTCTCGGTAGGAAAAAAATTGTTTTCTAAGAACCCAACTAAAATAGTTTTTTTTGTTCTAAATGGCTGAAAATAGCGGAATGGTTCGAAGCGTCTTGCTCCTAACCAGGCATAGTGGGTTAAATCCCCTGCTAACTTGGTTTATATTATTGTACAAGCAATATTTTTCACCTGTAATTTCTGGTGTTGAAATTTATATATACAAATAAACTCGTATTTATTTTTTTTAATAATTGAAATATTATTTTACAATAATAAATAGAGCAAAAGATTGTAATGTACACCGCGTTGATCTAAGAAAAAAATACTTGTATGTTTTTTTAAACCAAACAAAATTAAATTTTTTTATTAAAATTGTGTAGTGTAATCGTAGCTTTACTTTTGCGAGTTAAGTCCATTAACTCACGGGGCAACTGAAACTGTCCAAAAAAATTTTTGTGAAATCTTAAACTCAAGATTAAGATTTCACAAAATACCATGGCTTTTTAACCATAAAATGAACTGTCATCTGTTACTATCATATTGTGTTAGATAAAATGTCAAAATTGCGCAAAATAAAGTGATGATGAAGCCGCCATTATTATTTTTCTTTTCTTGCATAGTCAGGAACTTAAAGTGTTAAATACAAGGAGATTTTTCAATCTCCCAAACAGATATATTGTTTTACTGCTCGGACATATCGTTATTTGACACCTCTTCAGGTATGGACAAATCGCAAATTTCTTGAAAACTAACAAATCTATGGGCGACTGGCAACTGAAAACGCGCAGACGGAGTTGCGAGTAACTGGTTGCGTCGTGTGCGGATCGCCATTGAAATACACAGGATATCAACTTGAGTTACCAACTGGTCATTTTTACAGTTGCCCCGTGAGTGGGTGGACTACGGATAACAAAATGGCCACACTCATAATTCAAAACCTAAATAGAACAGCTGACTGAGTAAGAAGAACTAATAATTACAAAGGTGTGTTTATACGAGCGCTTTCCAAAATAAATAAAGAAATTCATCACAACGAGCACCAATGAAAATAATATATTAACATCAAAATTTTTTTTCAATCAATCACCGGTTGATGCACGGTATTTATTAACTATTTCTACGCTCAATTAAGAGTAATAGCTCGAGTTGTGTGTAGGAGTTCATAGTAGGTATTATAGAGTGTACAAAAAATAATGTATCAAGTACTGGGATGAACTTACACTTAACGATATAAGAAGAAAATGAAGATAGTGTGTGTAGTTCTTTGTCAAGTATGATACAGTTTAATATGACCGAAGGGGAAAGGGTCTCGAATTAGCTCAGTGGTATAGCAAAGCCAAAGCAAGGCTGAGGTACTGGATTCAATTCCTAGATGCCACCAAATTTTTTTCTGTTTCACTGTTTTCGTTAGAGACTTGTTAATATTGCCTTCAACGATTATATAATAAAGTTACTGTTTTTTTTTTGTTTATGATATTATGTTTTATTGAACGTGAAAAAAAAATTTGTTTTACTTTACAATCTAAAGCCAAAATAAGACCAACAAATTTAACCTTTTTTATGGTTATTGGTACAGAAAAAAATTCAAAAATAGTTTTGTAGCGCTGGGAAGTCAAGAAGTTAGTTAAGCTAAATTACTCGTACCTATAACGTTTCATATAAAAATAAGTACACCATTTCTCTACTGCAAAGTTAGATTGTATTACTCTACCCTTTCCCTTACCCTAATAACGTACATACTTAATACGCATGTTAGTTCTAGGGAAAATCTGTGCAGGCACCATTTTCAAGGTATTACACGACATGAATGCTGGTATGATCGAGTAAAACTGAGTTTGAATGAGGGTTTCATCAGAAACCGACAGCTGGAAATTTTCAACTCTCGGACCATGTGATTGTCTTCCGTGAGGTTACTTGATTATTTTTGGAATTGTTCAAAGAATTTTTAGAAAGACAATGATATTTGTAGGGTTCCGAGGACAGCGACATAAGCGTCAGTGACGTCGCGATAGAGTGTAGTGTTATGTACCACACACATGTATGGGATCATATCCGAGCATCGTTACTGAGCCGAGTTCACACGAGGATAATACAGAAGAAAATACAACGTTGTCCTGTCCCAGCTCCGTGAACCACCTCTACCGCGCAGGACTCGACAATGGGACGATACGACAATTCGACTATAGTCCAAACGCGGAACGGTGCCAAAATGGATACGACGATGCGCATTACGAGCGATTTTGCAAACATATTATTCGCAGTCGTGTTCGCTATAAACGGTTACCAATTTAATAAGCTCTTCGGGGTTCCCTGTAGACAATATTTTAGGCTGAAAAATTGCGCATGAGCAACACTTACACTTCTGTTCACAATAGGACAATAGGTCCGAAGGTGGGACAATGTAATATTGTTATGTTTTAGTGTGAACTAGGCATGACGCGGCGTCAGTAAGGCGTCGAAACTGATGCGTTGCGGAAGCGATAGAGCCGCGTTTACGCACTCTGCATCGGTTGATTTATAGGTTTTACTCGTAATTATAATAAAAAAGGATGGTTTTAAAATTTTTACCGAAGACGTTAATGAGTTGCTTACAACTTTGGTGTCACAACATCCATTATTGTTTGAATTAAGTGAAAAAAAAATACAAAACATAATTTGAAGTAAAATTGCAAATAATTTACAATGGATTGATTCGTAATAATATATTAGTTTAACTAAATAAAAATTATAGGATCAAAACACGACAAGCAGGTAAGCAATAGTGTTGCGGCCCCGGGAAGTGACTAGCTCGTCATTGAAGCTAATGACGCTGTGGTCGGAACTCTACCTTAAGTTATTTCAAAAAAGAAAAAAAATTCTGTTTTGACTACTGAAAATATTATAGGTAATCATTTGATTTCTTCAGAAGGTTCAGGTTCTAAGACTGGAGATGAAAATTGACATGAATAATATTTTTTTTCCGGTTTCTTTGTGTGAATGAAATAAATAATAAATTATATGAAGTGATGGAAAACTATTCAGACCCTTTGATAGAAATTGCCAGTTGAACTTAATAGCCTGATAATTTATTATTCCTAATCACCCTTTTTCTTACCTCCTTGACCTACCTTGTTTCTTTCAGCCTAACAAAAATTCTTAATTACGAATGCCTTAGTCCCCATAAGGATTTTAATAAGTTTATTCACTAAATAACTATACTGTTGAGTTAGAAAGACGCTAAGTTGTGTAGAGTAAGATGGAAATAAATGAGACTAAAATTTCAGCCTATTTCTATATCAGACATCAGACATCATCCATAACACGTTAGTATGCAATAAAAGTATTACATACATCTATGTATCAATCTAATAAATGACAAGAGAAGAACAGAAGTGTTATCACTGATGAACTGTTATAAAACTGAATTACCGATATAGAAATATCAGTTTTTAGGTATCGGGTAGGAAGCACCATATAACACGGAGAGAGGATGGAGAATGTCAAAATATAGCTCCATGGTCAAAATGCCGCTAATTTTACGGGTATCCACCATTTACCGGCGTTGTCCGGGCTTACACGAGAGTTTTATGAAATTAGATTTAAGCAGAAATTTTAAAACTAGCAGTCCACAATGGAGTGCTGAAACCTACCCTGATGTATGGCAGTGATCCATGAAACTGACAGAAATAGGACGAAAGCACACTGAATGCTGTAGAAATGAGATCCCTGAGGCTTATGTTTTGTAAAATCATGTATGTTCGAAATATAGAGATTCGCGAATAAAGCTGATTTAAGCGTACGTAGTGATTAAATTTGAGAAAGGCGATTAGAAGGGTAAATACTTGAGTCGGGCCTTGTCAAGAGTCGAAATAATATAAGAGTATGTATTAGCAGATGAACGAATATGAATGAGGCAAGGAGTGTGTGCCGAGACCGAATAGTTTAGCAGTCCGTCCTCTCTACCTACCCCTGCGAGAAACAGCGTGATGGTTAGTTCGTTGGTCAGTAATTTTCTTATCTTGCAGTGTGTGAAATTTCATCCATAAGAATCAAAATTCTGCATAAAGGGGTGGGAACATGGGATGTAGGGTGGTTCTTTTGAATTTCATGTAGACAGAAATCTTCCTTTTATTTTGAAGGTCAAGTTCGCAAAATTTCATTTACTCGAAATAAAACTGTAGATTTGTATAAAAAATCAAAGCAACACCACCCGCTCCCCACCCTCCCGCCTGCGATAGATAGGGAGTACCTTCTATACATCTCGTTAACTACTCATCTATCAAATCAATTTCAATTGTTTGGTAATGAACCGTGGCGGATACCTATCTTTCATTTAACATATAAAATGAAGGTATCCAAACCAATATTTGTTATTATTTCGATGTCACAATAAACCTGTGTAAATAATTCATCGATTTTAGTATTATTTTAAAAAAAAACTATATTTTACACCTCTTTATCATCCACCCCTCTTTGCCCTTTGGCGCTAAACGTGCTTTGTGTAGAATAAAAAGTGAAACAGGCCTCACACAATGAACCGTAAAATGCTGCAGTGAGAGCCCTAGCTGCTTCTGAGATTTGCATTGCAAGGGAACTAAAATGACCCACAAGATGTTTTTATTTTGTTTTTTTTAGCCATTCGTAAAAGAGATACATTATATTTGATGTGCCGAGTTTCGAGACCGCAACTCCGGTTCTGGGCACAAGGATTACGAGTATAACCACTCAATTAAACGTTCTTCGATTTGTGTTTAATTTTTTTATTTGATGATTACCGTACAATAGTCCCTACTGCTCTTAACAATCTGGGATTATGGGATTTCTAAATTAGGTATGTTGTGATGCTGAGTATATTGGGGATGTGAAAGATATGGGAAAGAAGAAGAACTTACCTGGCATTTCAAGTGACGTTTCTATTCTGAATGTTGGTCTTTCACCAGCGCGATACTGTGAGCCTTTTCTACTCTAGTTTTGCGTTGCAGTGAAAATCGATTCACAAAATTCCGAGTCAAAGACAAGCGCATAAACCACATAAAAAAGGATGGACTGATATAGGTATTTCTTTAAAAATGGTTGAAAACTTTAATTTAAAAATGCAAATGTCACAAACTAAAAAACACGGAAACTTTCAAGACAATGAAAGAGTGCAATCCAAGGTAGTTTGGACAAGACATGCAATGAAACATACAAATAAACAAAGAGTTTCCCGCTAAACAAAGTAAAATGAAATAAAACGACGGCAAGACGGAGTAGTTTTGCTAAAGTTCAGTTCAATGCCGACAAATCAACGTTTATTGAAATTTGTTTTTTACGATTCTCAACCAAAAAAACAACAATACTAGTGGGCATCAGTAGTCATTAATTTTCTTTAAATGTATTGATTTATATTATTATATTTCTATAATGGTTGGTTAAACTATTTACTATATTTCAAAGTCAATACCGGTATGAGGTTTGCAAGTCCTGCATCTACAAGAGAAAAATAAAGCATTTTTTGTAACATCTAGTTGTTCCACAGCAATCTACGAAAACTTTAAAGAAATTCAAGCGATTTCTAAAATTAGACACTGTGTACCTAAAATAAAACAATTTTAGTGAAATCTACAATGAATGTGAACGATTCTTAGCAACAACTTATCGTGGAGAAATTATCAAACAATTTTCACCAAATCTTATTTTAAAGAAATTACAAAACAATGTTCGCAACATCTTATTTTACAAACAATTTCAACAAAATCTCAACTATTTTATTTAATGTAATTATTTGTGCAAAAAGAAAAAGAAAATAGTCGTGAAATTGGGTTATGTATTACATAAAGTTATTCTGCTTCATCCACATTCATCCACATACTACTTTTCTGTAATTCTAACTCTTGGCACAACCCGAATTAAGCATTTGAATCGTTAGGTTCAGTGGCAACTCAGGACAGTGAAAATTCAAAACACTATTTAAAATTGATAAAAAGACATTAAAAGCCATGTAAAAAATGGCCTATAAACATATCCTAACTTTACCTAACCTAACCTAACTTTTATGACTTTTTTCAAGAGTGTTGAAGTATGTTGATTTACCCGATATAATAAAAATGAAAAAAAAACTATTTAAAATTTAAAAGACAACTGACATTACGTTTATTTACAGAAAACCTACACAATAGTTACTGTTATTTTTTTTAAATTTTGTCTTTTTAATACTTAGATACCGTATTTTTGTTTGTTTGTTTGTAATGACGATGCCTACTATTTATGACCACCTTAAATGTTTATAAATATTATGTATTTAATTAGTTAATAGACTAGCTCCCCAGTTAGACCCGAAATTTCTCTTCTAACTGGGTAATTGAAATGTTCAGTGAATATCATGTATAATGTATGTATAATCGTGTATTTACTTTAATTATACAAATAATAAAAAATAAAATTAAAAAATGTTAAATTGCCATTGTCCTGAGTTTCCCGGTTACCAAATCAATGATGGACCTTACTTTTTCAACCATTCACTTTAAAGTCATATAATCTTATTACACTACATTCTTCGTTCATCTGCTCCACGTGTTCCAATAAGGGTTATTTTCGTATTCTGAAATCAAATAAAGCACTAAGTACAAATAATTTGGGTTTTGGTACTTATTCATTTCATTAAAGCAAATGTCGACACATTTTTCCCTTTAACACACATAATTTATGAAAATATAGAACTAATATAAAATCTACAAAGTTTTCTCTTACGAGGAAAAGTTTTTGCATATATTATTTTAGAATACGTTACCTGAGACATTTTCGCTGGTATATTCCGGAAGGTAGATTCCTTCTATCAAAATAGTTAGTTGTTTGAAACACTGCAGATACTAAACTATCCCACTCGTATCAAACTTAAATTTAGATCAATCAATTATATTCCACTCACGTAATAACTTTGGCTATGATAAGTAAATTGCATGAAGGCAACTCAAACAAATAATTAATTATAATAATACTACTGTAAGTACTTAAGTAGTTAGGTACCTACAAGAAGTTCTGAAACTTTCCGTCCCAACATTCTAACCCCTTTAACTATTGCTTAAGTATTTAATGTGGATACAATCATAGTTTGATTAATATGTAATACATTAAGAGTGCTTCACTATATGAATCAAGATAACTACATGAGTCACAACTTGGGATTATTAAAAAATATATTTAATTTATATTTGTCATGTAAATAGAGTCTACATTCCTTCCAAAATCAGTGTAAAATTTTGTTCCTGAAGTAGAAAGAGGGGTGTGGCCGCTGTCGATGTCGCCCGAATTCTTCCAACCGCAAACAAACTCAAGGAACGGAGTCCCCGGTGTCCGCCACGGCTCGGAGCATTTGGTTTTCGGCGCGCTAAATTCAAGTGCTTCTTGAGTTTTTTTAATATTAAAAAGTCAATTTATAAGACAACTGATTATGGTAACATATTCACCGATGAAAGGTAATACCATTAGTTTCCATAATTTTTCCAGTACGACTTGTACAATCAACTCAGCGTGCATATTTGCATGTTGAAATTTTAACGCTTATAACTGACTGATCCCGTAGTATTATTTCACAATGGACAATTAACGGAACTTTGAACGCAAATATTAGCTTTATCCATATACCTTAATGATTAATTAACAGATTTTTGGAAAGAAGTCGGAAGATATAATTATATCGTTTTTGTATGGAAGAAATAGCTACTCGCACGTATGTAGGTATTTTGTACAGAAGTATTTTGAATAAAGAAGAAAAAAAATTAAATGCATAATTATTATATTTTTAGTAACTGACCGGTTTCGCTTTAGTCAAAAATAAATCTATAATGCTACATATACATATGATAAAAAAACGGGAGCCGAGCCACGAATTATGGGAAAGGAACAAATCAACCGCAATCGGCGTTTCGCGGAGTTAGCGGATGTTTCTTTCCCACAATTCGAAGCTCGGTTCGCGCTTTTTTACTGGCTTACTTTATTTATTTATTCAATTCAAACTGTACATTTTTTAATAACATTACTTATGTAGGGTCTAAAACTTAAAAATTTTAACCTTTAAACAATGTATTTACTGTACCAAAAACCTTGCAAGTGCGTTATAGGACATCGACCTTTTGATGAACTGAATTTAGGAAATACGTTTTTCTCCCCACGGGTGAGTTCACGAACACATTGGTGCGGCTGGCTCTACAGTAAATGAGGTTATGGTCAACTCTGGTACAAACAAATTTATTCTAACCAGAATTACATTGTTAGATATGTATCCGTTTAGTTTAAAATATTTAATCAGAGCAGTACCTCTCATAGAAATACGCAGCATAATATAAGAAAAGAGGGAGATAGAATATACAAGAGACAGCACACCAAACTCAATAGTAGATGTGCATATTAATATCAGACGAGAATTTTAGAAACGCAAGTTCTGTATTACAGGAATATGGTTTCTTTAAAAAAAAAAATATATATATATATTTATATATTTAAATAAAAAATGAAAGTTTCGTGTTGTGCTTAATCTTTTTAGTGGTGCAAAAATTTGCAGTAAAATTTTACATTATTGTAGAAAGCAATCACTTTGTGGTTTGACATATTTAATAAAATAAAATAAAATACTTTTTGTTTTAAAACCACGAGTTTTTAATAATTTTTATAACCGATTGGTTTCGCTTTACTCAAGCATCATCTGGGTACAAATTATTAATAGACAAGAAGTACAAAGTATGAGCTTATATATAAAACAAATTTTAAGGGAGACAACATGATATAAATATACTGTGTTTGTTATATTTATATCATGTTGTCCCCCTCAAAACTTTTTATATATAAGCTCACACTTTCTACTTTTTGTCTAGTAATAATTTGTACCCTGAAGATGCTTGAGTAAAGCGAAACCGGTCGGTTATAAAAATTATTAAAAACTCGTGGTTTTAAAACAAAAAGTATTTTATTTTATTTTATTTCAGTAAAGTTTTATTTAAAAAAGTGTAAGACAATTATTTATAATTATTCTCATAAGCGACCTTTATTTCATTCCCAGATTTTAAAGGTTTATGTTAAAAAAGTTGGCAAAAAACCATTTGATGCTGATGACAGTTTGACGTATTTCAACAGAAATAATTGAATAACATATTTTTTTGATGAGTTTACCTTTCATAACCCTGCCAAGGCTGTTGGTTTTCATGGAAATATCTTACACTAGAATCTGGTTATCATGCCATATTTAAAGAATGGCGGGCGTGCAGGTAATTGCTAGAATTATCCGACAACTTTGCTGTAATTGAATCCGTGATTTCAGATAAGGCGTGAGTCACTCAAAGTGATTCGTTAGAGAAATATTTTTTCTTAACCTTTACTCATCTGTAGTGTATATTTACTACACATTGCTTCTAATAACTTTAATAACTCTATAAATATAATCAATTCTGGGTTCAGATTTTAGGTATTCCTCAGTTAAACATTTATGCACTGAATTAAAAAATAATATTGTACGTAGTTTTCCAATTCAATTAATAATCAGAGATTTTAGTTAAAAATCGGGTACAAACACACCAATACAATCAACCACGTGACACTGCTTCGCGAAGAGTGTGCGAGGAAATGACACGCTATTGATGTCCCGCTTTAGTTCACTATGCGGGAACATGAGAAATCCACACGTACGCAGTTGTTTTTTGATTTAGACCTTCGATACCTGTGTGTGTGCAGTCCAGCGCCTGTTGTGCCAGCCGGCCGTTAGTCGGTCGCGGACCGTCGTTAAATGTGGACCCCTCGCAGGTTTTTTTAGCATTTGCCTATGGTTTTTTCATGTTTTCAGCAATTAAATTACAATTACTATCCCTTGATATAAGATTTAATAAACATAAGCGATTAGCTATGAATATTCATATTTTCCAAATATTAAATCGCTTACATAGAGATGTGTATTGACTACACAGCACCGGAACGAGTGGATTTTTTTAGCGCAGTAAGGGAAAGGTTAATATCGTAATATTTTGAAACCTAAGCCGAATTTCGACACCATTTATTTATTTTTAAGTGAATACCGTAAAAGAGTCCCAACTGTCCGAAGCCAGTGGCATCATGGCATTCTCAACTTGTCTATATTGTAATCCTGCACTGAGAAAAAACGATTTTGCCTTCAAAGGTCTTATTATCAAAACATCAATTTAAAAAAGTTTTATCGATTTTGCCTTGATGAAGGTACAAAAGAATTTTTTTTTATAATGCAAAAATATTCTTTTTATGTTATAGAATATAACACGAGTTTTTTTTGTATTTTGAAATCTTTTTTAAAATCGTTTTTTTGACTCCACAGAGAAAGATAAATGCCAGAAAAGTCTGTTTTTTTTTGTCGATCTTTTTACACATTTTTCAGTCTGAACTTGAAACTTAATATGATACAATTTTCCTCTCGTGTTCAAACATCCTTAAGAATATTTTCATAAAATCATTTCTTTGTATTTAACTAGCTTTTCTATAGAAACTACTTATGATACATTGTTATCCATATAATCTAAGTATATAAATAAAAATGTTCGTTTGCTCAAAATCTAAAATCTCTGAAATAACTTCCATACTGAGCCTAGTGAGTGGTGGGGTACAGCGAGTTTTTTTTAGTAAATATATAATCACATTGTCTAGTAAGACGGTACAATTTACAAAAAAACATAATTTTGGAAAAAACAAATAAGGTATTACGAAAATAGAATCATTTGGCGATCAAGAAGCTAATCATTTATTAAATAGATCAAAGATCAAAACCATAATATTCCTTAATTAAAATACATTCGCAGATTTACACATTTAAATATAATATTATATGAATATATCTCGTTTAAATGGAATAAGTAAAATTATACCAAACTGATGAGACAAATAACAACCGTCCTGACAAGATAATAATGTAAGAGATAAGTGTCAAGAGTGATCCAAAGGGATTTCTGTTGGCATTTCCATGCATAACTATCGCAACACGCGGGTTTATATTTGATAGTTCTGGCACGAGAAATATTGTATTTCGGGTTTCAAGGATGACCGGACGCTGTTAGAATGAGAATGGACGCATTTATTTTAATTACTAGCAACAAAAATAATATAAATACAAGGTGTTTGAGGTGGGATTCCATGATAGTACAAATAAAAAAGATTTTAGCCTTGTATCGAAATTCCAACGTTTTAAAGTAGTTTTCCGATAAAAAAGTTTAATATGAACAAATATTTTTGTATGGAAAAAAATCTAAAAAAGTTACTTATCTTTTTTACTTCTACTATCACGTAGAATCATCTCTCGAAATTAGTACACTTTACCCCCGAACACCCTGTATAAGATAATGAAACACCGTTATATACAAATACAGGTAACTATATAATGTACGTAAAACTAATAAAATCGTACACAATATTATGTTTACTTTTACTTACTATTAATTCACAATATTATTAAACTATTGTTTGATTGCTTGTAACTTCGGACACTTTTGGTTTCTATGGCAAGATATCTTCCTAAATTAACTTTGAAAATAGTAGCTAAGGATATTTATGAACTGACAAAAGTGATGTTGACTAGGGTAATCAGACTTGTGAGATTACCGCCAACAATGAAAAAAAAACATCTGATAGTATTATTGTCCCAGCGTCTGGACGATGTAGGCCCTCTGATTGGTCAAATTAAAATTGTCTGTTTCGGGTAACTTGAATATTAAGACACGATTCCATACTAAAATAGGATCGCCTCATAATAATACGAGATTTCTTCAAAAGCATCGTTTCTGCTCATATAATTTTTGGATAATATCGAAGAAAATATGTTTTAGAAAGTTCATAATCCATTGGATTAATTACATTACAATGAAAATTCTTCACAGTTGCGTGATTATGTTTGACGTTTATAAAAATTCACGCGTTTCTTCAAGATGGCCGACAGAGCGTACCTCTGGCGGTTTAAAAACGAACCAAATGCCTGGCGCGAATATTTAAATATGCAGCTCACAATATTTGACTACTTACCATTAACAAGCGTTTTATAAGAAGATTTCTTCTGGAAGCTTATCACTTTATAATGGCATTTATCATTATTATTTATATTTTTTTTCTTATTAATTATATCTGATTTTATATTGGCATGTTTTCTAATTTCTAAAATTTCAAAATTATTTATTTACGATGCTTTATATCCTGAGTGAAGTATTTTAAGACCTGAATTTTTATCGAAAGTGTGATCATTATTCAAAAGATTATTTGCAAACTCAGATTCACTATTTCCATTTATAGCCCTGCGATATTCTTTAGTTCTGACTTCAAAGTTTCTATTGGTTCTACCTTTGTAAAAGAAATAACAATAATCTCAATTGAGTTTTTAAACTCCTGATTTTTTGTTTGAATTTTGCTATCTTTATTATTAAGAATATATTTCTTCATTGTTATTAGTGTAAAACGCCAGTTGAATGGTACCAGGATTGTTTATATATATAATTTTAGAAGTATCGTTATCCACACACAGAATTCTACGCCATTGTTTATTTCTATCTTTAGAAAGACCGTTTGAAGAGAATGTGTTTAATTTTTTTTATTTAGTATTTCAACTATCAATTTATTAGAATAACCGTTATTAAATGCTATTTGTCTTATGAATATATTGTTTTATGGTTATATGCTATTTGTTTTTTTTCAGGTCTTAAAATACTTCACTATAAATAATTTTTAAATTTTAGAAATGAGGAAACATATTAATATAAAAGCAGATATAATTAACAAGAATTTTTTTATAAACTCTCTTTTAAATATTTTCCCGCTCAACTGGTCTTTCCCGTCTAACGATATTGTAATTCCTAATTATTATAAACCCAGCCTACTCTTACCCCCCCCCTCCTTCCACTTCTTCTTTTTTCCCAATTGCAATCTATATTTAATTTTTGACTTCGGTGTATACACAATAAAATGTAAACATTATATTTATTTATTTATTGGACAATTTGCATAGCGCCGCTTTTGTGACCACCTCAACGCACCTCAGGGGCGTTATATTGTAATAATCTACCTTTATATATAGATTTTTACTCTCCTGATGAAGGTGTATATATAATCTAGCTTTAAACTTTATTAGATACAGTAACAGTTGTAGGTAAAGAATTACCACGAGTTGGAGTAAAATTAACACCTTTTAATTAAACCGACTGCTAATGTCATCGCACAATTACCCTCCTTTTATTCATAAACACGGGTACAATTAATCAATATGTAATAATCTATCATTTAAGTCAACTTTGTTAAAACTATCTTTAATTGTGACAAACTAAACGATATTGATTCAACTTATAGACATTGACGGTTGTAACACATATTCAAGCACTGCAAGTCTCCTATGAGCTAATTATATTAGGTACGATAACAGTTAATATCAGTTGTAGACATGTAGTCAATAATAGTGTTTCATTTGAAATAATCCATCACAAATACGTAAAATTTCATTTATTCAAACAACTGTCATTCTTATTATGCGTAAATTTAGCATGTTATTATTAATTAACTCCTTCCTGTTCCGTGTTTTAACAATATATATACTCACCCTCTCTCTGTGAATGTTCTAATATCTATCTATTAAACGTAACTGTTGTTAATATCACTTAAAATGGGCGAAGCCCAACTAAGAGCCGCCCGCAGGGCCTAGCAGAAAAAAACCCGCGGAGCGGGTTTTTAACTATTAGTTACTTATAATTTTGAAACCAACAATTCGTGAATTCCATTTTAATAAGTATTATTATGGTAAAAACATAGTATAAAATAAAGTCGCTATCGTCTGCCTGTTTGTGCGCTTAGTTCTTCTAAACTAGGTAACGAATTTTGATAGGGTTTTCACTATCATTTAGAGAATTTTTCCCGGAAGGTTTATATTTAAAATACAAAAAGTCGATGTTTTGTAATCAATTCGAAAAAATACATTTTCGGACGCTTACATTGCTAAGGCTGGCTTATGAGACCTTATGAGATACATCAAAACAATGTACTACGGAATTGTATATCCTATAAAGGCCTCACAACCTAAAACTTTATGCCAAACATTTATAAGTCCATCAGCAACGCCCGGGACTTTGTTAATAATCATTGACACAATCAATAAAATCAAAAAAGTTCTTAAGTATTTATAGTGAATAATTTAGAAATAAATGCTTGGAAATTGATAGAAATTTGTGTTTAAATGATTGGTATCTTAGATCATTGTCGCGATCCATTCAAAGCAAAAAAATATAGTAGAATCCTCACGACCCACTAAATATTTTAAGATTTATCAAAGTTTTACATTACTAATGACGTGAAAATGTATGTGTTTAAATTTGACGAATACCGATGAGCGATATGTTCAAACCACCGGAATGCACGACAATGTGAATAAAGAAGCTAATAACGGATGTTATGCAAACATTTACCTATTTTCCACTTCTTACTTTTGCGAAGGGCATCTCATTTATGGTGGCTTTAAAAACCAAATGGAGATCCACGAATAGAAATCTCTGGAAGTGAAAATAAACTCACAGACGCATTAATTAATCTCTATTTATTAGGAATTAAGTATATAAAATAACACTTGAAAAGTTGAATTTAATTATTTAATCAAAAATATTATTTTCGTGTACTTTCCTTTTTTTGACAGATTGCGACCGTCCAGTTGATAAACGATAGCTTAGATCAATGATGTAATTTTAGTTTGATCAACAGTAAAAGTTTAACAGCAGTTTGGTTTCTATTATGGAGAGCCATTAATACCTACTGAATTACTACTACATATTTTAAAACATAGTTACTACGAACCGTGTAGAATTGAAACTAAGCTTGAAAAATAAATTGTGTTCTATGATCAATTAGAATTTGCAGAAAATCGACGCTATCAATTTTGCAAAAAGGCTATCAACACGGATTTCCAAATCAGACTTTCATTTTTGGTGTTACATCTGTCTGTTTATAACAGAAACAGTGTCTGTGGCCAGCAAGCATGATTTAATATTTATACAAATCTACAATTTAGTCCCGAGAATAATGAAACTTATCCATAAAACAAGAGGAAAGTAATTGCTTAGATGAGATTACGAAAAACTGTCCCATCTCATATTACAACATATTAAAGTATTATTTTCGATAATTTTTGATGAAATTTTGTACACTTGACTTTTAAAATAAGAGGAAAATTATAACAGTCTGAATTAAGAAATATAAATTTATCAATATTGTTCTTATTACCTTAAAATATCGATCAGCCTGTAGCTATACTCGTACATTAGCAATCTCCTTGGCACGTTAGCCCTGTGTTTAGAGTATTATAAATATCACGAGCGTGACGTCACGCTTTGTTATAGAAAGGGGTGAAGCTTTGTGAGATGTAGGTATTTTCAGTAAAAAAAATCCTAGATGCCTCCTAGGCCTATTGCTTTGTATATTTATGAAACGCTACGTGTGAAGGAGCACTTATTTTGACTTGAGTCAAAGATCTTTTTCTACTTCATTTGCTAACTAATTGCTGAAGTTCGCGACCCCCAATCACTTGAGGGATGGCTACCCAAATTTTGAAGGTAAATTAATATTTATTTTTAAATTTAAATTAATTATTAATGAAATAAAACCTAAAAATGTAGGATAAACGGTGAAATCTAGATGGATTCACTAGCTTCAAACTGCAGTTAGCAGTCGATATATTTTGTCTTATTATTTTGAGATATGATATTAATTTATTTTTTATTTGAAGCCGTACAAGAGTCCCAATTGCTCCCAACCCTTTGCAGTCAGTGAGATTATGGAACTCCTAAATGGGATTTGTTGTGAGGCTAAAGGTAAAAAGGAGGAGAAAGATATGGGTCCCAAAATATGGCTAAAGCCATTCAAGCATCGTGTCAATTCTGAATGGCGATCTTACATCAAGGCGATAATCAGAGTATCTTCCACTCTGGAACGTACGGCAAATAAACCATATTATTTTTAATAAAGAAATTTTGAAATAATGTAATTTAATCAATTAAATTTACTTGCGCACGCCGGTATTTGAACCCGCGATGGTCCCTTCGGCTTGCTAGTCGAGAGTCTTACTCCTCAAACATGAAGGGCTCAAAATTGAATGACCAAATCGAAATCTGAACGCCCGGAAATCTCCATCACTCGAATTGTTTAACGAATCCGTCTCGTTAAACTGATCTTCAAATTTAGTGTATAGATTTTCGATCATTCAATCTGATTGTGTACAAATAAATGTGACGCAATTTGTACATGTTATTAAATAATATCGCACAGCCATGAAAAATCACTTGTTATTATTATTGTGGTTTGCTATTATTTTCTTCTGATTAGCAATTCACTTGGATGATCAGGAGATTTCAATAACATTTCGGTTCGTTCTGAGATTATATTAAGGGTCTGTTTATTATCGTATCGTATTTACAATTAATATATATCACGTCCATTATATACGAGTAGGATGCTTTAAGTTATTCTGAAGCGGGGAATAACTCACTGAAGATGCTCCCCTGTAGATCGGCTAACGTCAGCTATCTTCGTAACCATTCGGGTAAAATCCAAACGTCCGACAGTTGTCTTTAGCTTGTGGTTATACTACTGAAACCTATAGAGACACCTTAAAACTACATAAAACCATATATCCTAATAACGTTGAAAATTTGTGAAGATGAAAGTATTTATAAAATATTTATCGATTTACTTTCCGTAATTATCACAATTAAACCTGAAATATTATGAATTCTGTCAAATATTTAAACAAACGAAAGACATATCAAATATTGAATTATTTACAAATTAAATATACAGGTTGTACCTACTTTATCGCTGATCTGAAGTTCACACAATCAGTTCAAATTTTGTTAATTTGAAAAGTTAATTGAAAATGAATAATATTAAGCCAAAACTACTATTTTTGATGATATTTTTTATATGACATGAACAATCAAATATGATTTAAGATTTTCACGGCCAAAAGTATTTTTGTTATTTGTTTTTGGGGTATTATGCCGTGTTTCGCTAACTCCTTCTTTAGCCAACGTTTCGGACAGCATTGCAGTGTCCATCATCAGGGCAGATGTCGAATAAGACATCTGCCCTGATGATGGACACTGCAATGCTGTCCGAAACGTTGGCTAAAGAAGGAGTTAGCGCAACACGGCATAGTACCCCAAAAACAAATAACAAAAAGACATGAACAATCCTTGATTTAGATGAAAATAAACCGAATAAAATAAGGACTCGGAATTTGCAAATCATTTTATTTATTTATTTATCGTTTCTTTACATTGTATCTTTTTTTTAAAGTTAGAATTTTTAACGTCACTAGGACAAGCCTGTGTTGAGGTTAATAATTTTACAAAATATTAAAAAAATTGTACAAAGATTATACGAGATTTAAAATAGTACAAATATTTAAAAAAATAATTCAAATATTAAGATAACAATATTGTTACATTGACGTTTCTGCGAATTGGATACCTACATGGTACTTATCAGCCTATTCATTACAATATAATGCTGTATCATTTATGACCATGCATCGGATAGTATCTTAATGACTGTACAGTTTAGGATTGTTTTAAACAGAAGTGGCACCCTCTGTTATAATAAAAAAGAACCGTTGACGTTTTCAAACAGCAAACGGCATCAGCGGGTTTTTATCTGCTAGTTTGATATTGATACACTTATAAAAACATTACAAGGTTTCGCAGATAAATAATTAGAAATATTAGAAATTATACTTAGGTCACTAATATTAAGTCATATTAAATTAACAATCGGAAAAAATTGCACACATTTCTCTTTTAAATATTTTTTCACTTAACCGTTTCTCCCCTTATAACGATAATGAAATTCCCTGTTAATCATCCCAATTCTCACCCCTTCTACTATTTTCGTCAATTATTCTTCTGCAGATTTTTGTTTGCAATTTTAATTTCCATACTGTACGACTCACTCTGACAAACATTGTTTCAGAAACGTGTGGATTTTGTATTTAATAAAGTAGTTTTAACAAAGTAATTTACAAAATGGGGCTCTGTAAATTAATTTGTAACGATTGTAACTTAGGTAAAACTTATAAAAACATAATTTATGAGTTAAAGAGCACCTAGTTGTTTCAATAATAATTATAATTCTGTATTTCCCAAACAAATTTTGGAAACAAATAATTCTTTGGATATAAATTAAGAATTTTTGGATATGTAGAGCAAACGAATGAAGAAAGGTGTTTATGGAGTATTATGACATGAATGAGAATGACAGAAGAAGTCGTGGAAGCCCGAGGAAAACTTGACAGTAACCAGATACTTAAGTGGGGCCATGTCAAGAGTTGGAATAACAGAAGAGTATCTATAAGACGATGTATGAATGTGAGTGAGGCAAAGAGTGTGGGTGTTAGGCATTTTATATAAAGGGTTAATACAATGGGTTTACAATTAGATAACTTTGAAATTTTAGAATTCGGATCAAGTGTTAACAGTCATTTCAATATTGTCAGTAATTAAATATATTTTCAAATCTTCTTAAATTTATTTCCACGTTCATAACATCATTTATTTTTTTGTTATTTAGAAAACTTCGTAAATTTTACATCGTTTATTCGGTTGTGTTAATTTATAAAAATTCTTGTTATATTAATAAAACATTTACCTATTTTATAGTTATTTTTTTTCTTCTTTAAAATTTTTTTGCAATAATAAATAGTTAAACACCGTAGATTTTACTATTTTTGTCTATAAGATACTAACCTATTTTATTATGAAGAAACCATTCGTTTCAAAAGCTGCCGATTATTCGGTTCCATAGTGATTTATTTCCTTTAAAATAATTTTAATACATAAATCAATTCCATAAGGTTACCGCGTATTCTAGATGCCTCATTTCGCCTCGTCTGATACGCTTTTCGCCTGTCTCTCAATGATCTGAGGGCGTCCTTTCATGTACCAGACATACATAAATACCCGTGCAAAAGGTTAACGATACTATGTTTCTTTTTCTGAAAGTTCGTCGCTATTGAATACAATTTATTAATTTAAAAGTTATTTCATTAAAGCAGAAAAATCACAACAATTTAATTTAAGAATCACGAACAAAGCATTTTCAGCCATTTATTCGAATTGATATCGAAAAACTTCTTTGGTCTTTTTTTTTAAAGCTTCTAATAAAAATAACTTTCTTCAACTTGGCAAGTCGGTACTTGTAATATTAGACAATACAAGTTTCACCTTGCTTTATATATTTTAAAGTTTATAACTTGAAATAAGAACATTTTACGATATTAATAAGATCTGAGTGGTAAAACTTTATTTCACCATGTTCAAAATATAGATCCAGAAATAATGTAAGCGTCATATGTAAGATTAACTCGGAAACTCTGAAGGCCCTAACAAGTGTTTCGCTAAGCCCAGGGTAATTTATTATCCCGACCGTCACTTTTTATTGCGGGCACAATGCACCACTAACTAACGCAATCACCAGGAATAGAATTACACGGAGATGAATGATGGACTCACCGAATGTCACAGCGGTGCTGCCAAGGTCTGTTATCTATATGAGGATATTGTGTCAGCGCTTAATTAGCAGCAGACACGTACCTGGACGGATAAACAAACCTCGTGCTGGCACTGTTGGTGGACAGGGTGGACTCTCTCGCTGCAGCAGCTGGTCCAGTTTCTTCACCACCTATGATTCTTGCTGCAGAGTCTTCATCCTCTATCTTCGTCGAATGTCACAGCAGTGCTGCCAAGGTCTGTTATTTATGTGAGGATACTATGTCAGTGCTTAATTTGCAGCAGACACGCACATGGACGGATGATGAACCTTGTGCTGGCACTGTTGGTGGACACAGTGGACTCTCTCATTGCAGCAGGTGGTCCAGTTTCTTCACCACCTAGGATTCTTGCTGTAGAGTCTTTGTCCTCTATATTCGTCGAATGTCACAGCGGTGCTGCCAAGGTCTGGTATCTGTGAGAAGATATTGTGCCAGTTCTTTATTAGCAGCAGACACATACCTAAACATATGACGAACCTCGTACTGGCACTGTTGGTGGACACGGTGCACTCTTTCGCTGCAGCGGCTGGTCCAGTTGCAGCTGGTCCAAAATGACGCTTAAATGGTTTTTGCACGTAGCGGATTAAAGAAGAAAGTAGTGTAAGAAGAATATACGACGCGAATGTGAATTCTAGAAATAGTCGGAGACGCTCGAGGAAAAAATGGCACTATCAAGTGACTCAAATACCTTAGTAAGGCCACTTCTAAAGTTTGATTGAATAAAATATAATGCATGCGACGATGTTCATGAAAAAATAAATGGGTGCCAATAAGTTATGTGACGTATCAACATCTCTGCCTACCCCTACGGGGAAACGGAGAGCTTGACGGTATATAATATTGAAATACATGTTGTGTAGTGGTTAAATAACTAGACATTGTAAAAAAATACAATAATTTAAAAAATATATTTATATTTTTTTGCAAGGCAGCCTATTCAATCATTAGGTATTTATACAAGCTGAAATTTACTAAAGATACAATTTATTTTATGTTAATATCGTACAAGAGTCTTAACTGATAACATGGCTAAAGTCTAAAAAAAATATACCACGTTTCTAACTGGTTGTTCGTGATATAGCAGAACATATTGTGTACATGTTGTGTACTTGAAAACATGTTTCTTTCTCTTTTTATCATTTTTAATATTTTTTGAATTGTGAGGGTGGAGGAAGCGTTATACAAAAATAATTCTTGAAATGTAGGAAACCTCCGGTCTAGATAATTAAGTAATGCAACAATGAAATGTTTAGTTTCCAGAGAAAAAAGATAGTAATTTAACCGTAGAATTTAATGCTGCATCAAAATATATTATACCACTATAATTCAAAGTTCAAATCAATCGGCTTACGTGAAAAGAGAAAGACGTGACATTGCGTAGGTTTGCGTCAGATACAAAGTAGCTGCCTTAGCATTATTACATTTAGAAGTTTAAATCTCTCCCCCCTCCTCATTGGTACAGGGTGTCAAATACATCTTGTTGGGAGCTGCCAACGAGACATTTCTGATGAAATCAATCTTACCCCACCCGTTACTCCAGTTTCCCTGTTGGATTGGCTTAGTGAGAACTTTACAACAGTTTTCAGTCTGTCCTTAAATCAAGGTTGTCCTCGTAACAAGTATAATTTTACCGACCCGGAAAAAAAACCTTTTTTTAATGTGAATACGGCACAAAAACACCACATCAACATATTATCCATAAGGTTAATTTCTAAAGCTCGGCTGTGAAACTATTTGCAGACTCGGTGCTTCCTTCCTCCTCCAACATAAGCCTCTTTAAGACCCATGTTCACTCCGTCCTCTCCTCAAAACGACCCTCCACACATTACTCCCAAAGATGGCAGGCCTTGTTGAAATTATTTTCTCTAGGGACTCATGTGTTGAACTGATGTACAAAAAAAGAAATGCTCTTAACCGTCTGGAGCTAGTGAAACAATGGAATCCTCAATCGAGGGTATGTTGTGAGGGCAGTGAGGAGGGGAAGTAGATAGGGTATAGGAAAGTTAGGGAGTACCTGACTATTCAGATCTGGTCACCAAATACAGCTACAACCATTTCAAGCAAAGTTTTAATTCTGAATGGTGGTCTTATACCAGGGTGATACTAGAGTGTCTTGCACTCTGGAACGTGCCGCAAATATACTAAATAATTATTTTAAATGAATAAATTGTAAAATAACACAATTGATCACATAAAATTTATTTGCGCATGTCGGAATTTTATCCCTCTACCTTCGGATTGCTAGTCGAGAGCCTCACCCCTTGACCATGGAGGCTATCAGTATTTACCGATATAATATTAAATTTTTCAAGAAATAATATTTATTTATTTGTAATTGTTTTATCCAAAGGTTATTTATTTATTTTATTTATTTATTGTTTATTTTAGTAATTTGTACATTTAAAGTAACAAATAAATAATTAATCGTTACAAGTATTTATACACAGTTATATTTTCTCCTGCTTGATGTATCCTACACAACATTTTGAACCTTCCAATTGGTGCAAACTTTTTCACGGTAGCGCAATATAGTACTTCCTCGATTTATATAGTCAACTATTCTGAGTATTCGCCTTGTCCTTTTTTGGTAGCCTGATTTCATTTTCACGTCCTTCTAACTTACGTAAGAACAATCTAGTTATAAAAACACAGTTAATTTACAATACACAGGTACGTAAAAGTACACAAAAACAGAAGATACATAATATCTACACAAAAATTGCTTCTCATAGCATTGAAAAAAATAAAAGAATATCCCTCAGTATGAAAATATTTATGTTTAACTAGCTGAAGTCCCCGGCATTGTCCGGGCTTTACACCGAGTTTTTAAAAATGACGAATGTAAACGGTGACCTTCAGATTTATGTAAAATTGAAATCATGCCGCCTGTTCGGTATTCCCGGGTTACAAATAATCTGACAATATTTGAAAATCTCCTACTACCACCACAGTAAGCGGAAAATGTTGCTTGTGTTGTGATGGAGGACTTAGCAAGCCGAGGAATTTAACAAACTACGCCTGGGTGGAATCCAAACGGTATGTCAACTGAGCCACCGACCGGTCAACGGTCAACCGGTCAATATATATACATATATAGATAGAAAGATGTATAGATTTTAATATATTCCCTTAGTTTTTTTAATATATCTTCGGTCGGAGTGCAAAACCGCCTATTTACAAAATCACGTTTTTTTAGGAGACACCAAAAATATATTTTATAGTAAACTAAAAACGTAAAATTTTTGTTATTTCTATAATTCTTTAAAAATACATTGCTGAATTCTATGAAATAATCTTTTATTTTAAAATTCCATCATTTAGGATTCAAATTATAAGCTTCTTTGGCACGGCAATAAAGTTTTCCATTTTGGCATTTAGGCGATATTGCCACCTGCCTTGCTGTAAAAACCTAATGAGTTAATTTTTAATATAAATACGTTTCAATTAAAATGCATTAGCTTATAATTATTTTTCAAAATCATTATAAAAATAGCAACACAATTTTTCGGATGCTAAACGTAAAATTGTAAAATCATGTATCTACAGGTAGTTTCGTTTTGAAGTACATTGTACAAAGATTATTTAAAACCTTGTAAATCCATTGTAATTACATGCAGACTTGCATCTAAATCTAAGTCATACTTTTTCATCCTTTTCATTTTTTTTTCCAAACCTGATTTTATTTTTGGTGTTTCAAATAAAATATAAATATATCTTGAGCGTATTTTTTTACTTTCCATTGGTACAATTGATGCAAAAAGTTTGTACTTACAGATAAGCAATTTGCATCATGTGAGTTATAATATTATCCGGTAATAATGGTTACAAAAACCATAACCTGGAAACTCGGGCAAAACCCGGAAAGGTGTCCACCCTGCTTCAAGGAGCTGTCTCACCCAGAGGGAGTTCTCACTCCAAAGTCGGTCCTATTCATTACACACCTGAACCCTTTGGGAATCTTGCGGGTTAATCCCTTTTACACTGTCACCTCCTTGGCCCGGAGTACCTGGAAATGCCTGGGCCCTTCTATCTAATCTCGTTCTGCCTTCTGCCAATTTAAAAACTTTTTAATTGTCAATTTATAGCCGAGTGGAGAAGCAATTATTTATTTCATTTGGGGTGACTAATAAAATCTCATTAATTAATGTTTATAACATAATTATAATAGTAATGATATCTACGAAAAAAATCGTTGACCGAACAAAACGTGACGAATAATTAATAAGTATCCGTCTTTATTGGGATAGCTGTTAAATTAAATATTGAAAAGCTCAGACCTTTTCTCTTTTTTGGTTTTACCTTCGAAGGGTGTTGCTTTATTAATAATTTATACCTTTAAAGTCCAAGAGAGTACGATTTCATTGATTTGAGATTTTTTTAAATAATGCAAACGCCCATTGAACACCACATTAAGAAAATAATTGTATAGTAAATGTTGGAAATCTTTTAAATTAACTCTATTGATGTGCTTTTTTTCCATTGGTACCATTCGCCTTGCAATTGCAACAGGGATGGGGTGGTAGTTGAGTGCCCCATAGTTATCCTCCATTTCAAAGATTAGCTGCGACGTTAGTCTCGTGGGTTCTGTCTTGATTTTAGCAGTGACAGGACAAACATGGGCCATCCTATTGATAACTCGGTTGCATATAAATTTATATTTACTTATTTAATAAATTAATTTAAAATATATATTTCACATAAATAAAAATCGGGTATGTTTATTCAAGACACTATCTAGGTTACGAAAAAATCTAAAGATGAAAATTGATTTGTTTGATTTATTTTATTCTTGCGGGTATAACATTAAACTGGTTAAATTAAATTCTTTAGATATTTGAATGATTAAAACTAATGGCAGCCAAATAAATAGGAAATAACAGTATTATTTATTTTGAATTTGAAATATGAGATTGAAAAACTTAAGAATTAGGTCCCAATGGCCGAGTGGCTAGAGGAGTTGTCCCTGTAAGACAGAGATTATGGGTTCGATTCTCAGTTAAGACCGTTGCCTTTTTATTTTTCTGTGTCTTGTTCTATTTCATGTTTCGTTTATATTTATAAGTATTATCTTCTTCTTCGCTGATATATTTCATTGATGAGTATAACCTTCAAGAGTTATTCCAGTAAAATTTAAAGTAACAATTATTTTTATAAGCAATAATTATTAGCCTGAAACACTCATCCACATTGAAAAATCTCCTGACACGGGTTCAAGTCCCGTTGGCGTCATGTATCTTTTATCAGGAGATTTTTCAATGTGGATGAGTGTTTCAGGCTAATAATTATTGCTTATAAAAATAATTGTTACCCTTTGTGCTATGCATAAAAAATCTTGTCTTAAAACATTAGTTTACCAAAAAAATAATACATTTAATGTAACTTAAATACAATGAGAATGAAGTAATATTATCGAGAAACCCTTGTTGTAAATCAATGAATCACAAAAATTTCGTAAACCAAATTAACTGTTAAATCCATTTTCCATGAAAAAAACGATCAGAACAAATAACAGTTATATGTACTACTCGTAAAATATTTAATAATTTCGGTTAGTAAAAAATAAATCTATTGAACAGAGGCAATCCACAATGAATAGTTCATTAGTGGGAGTGCCCACAAGTTTAGCATCTTCGTGTCTGTTGCAGGCAAACACTTGGCCCTCACTTTCTTCTAGTTCTGTCTTTCTTCTCCGTCCACAACAACATGGCGTGTTGGGGGGAAATAAAAAAAAAAAAATTGGCCATCGAATGACGACGTTTGGAAGTTCTGTATCAATTATTGGAATTAAACTGCCAACAAACTTCGGCAATATAACTGTCAGGAAAGAATAATGTTCCTTGCGGTATTATTTCCTTGGATTGGATTACAGAATACTAGATAGTTTCTGCATTGTAACAGTTTGTGCTACAATCAAAAAAGTATTTTAACAGTGAAGGATATTGTACTGTAGCGTCAAAATTTAATCTTATTCGAATTTATATGAGTTTTACTGCAGTCGATTTTGATATTTTTAAATTTTTTTCAAGAATAATATTTTTTTTTGGAATGTTTCTGGGTTTAAACCTTCAAGGGTGTTCTAGGCCATCATTAGAAAATATGGAGAGAGGAAAGGTGACTTTATATATTAATTTGGTTTAAAATGTTAAAATATTAATGTTATATGGAAGATTTGAATCGGAATCAGACATGGGGGAGGCAATTTTAGATAAGGCTCGATAGAAGAGAGGATATTTGTTTAGATATCCAAGATCTAAAATTCCCACTTTTATAGGGAGTTATATCAATATTTTATTAATCGGTAGCAAGCCTACAAAACAATCAATATTTTTTGTTGTTAAATTTTTCCATGTGTTTTTTTCACTAAAAACAACATATTACAAAGTTTGACCACGTTTTTGAAACGTTCTCTCATCGTATTACAGTGGTGAAATAACATCATTTATATTTGAAAAGACGCTTGAAAAATGAACAAGGCTTGAGTTATCTTCAGTTACAAGATCTAAATATCCAACTGCAGTACAAGTTTTATACTCAGATACATCTCTTCTTGTCCTTTAGGCTGGCCGCATACATACGTTTTTCGTATTCGATTTCCGAATTCGTTTTCCGTATTCGGACATCCGAATGCACGGAATCAGTAGAAAATACATTAACTGCCGCACACGTTCGTTTTAGTTCCGAACGGAACAAATTCCTTACGCACGTTCCGAATGCCAGCCGGCGCGTTCGGAGAAAACGACTGGAAAAAACCTAATGACGTCATGTGGAACGCAGCTATTGCATACAGTTTGTTTGTGCCGACGCAAACGTACGGAAATTTCCATTCGTAATTCAGTGTTGCCAACGGATCTTGACCTAATATCGCCGTTTCTCATACATAAGGTAGCGTAAAGTAGCCGAATTTGCTGTTAGGTAGGACATGTTTAAAATTGGTGTTTTTACGTGAAAATAAAAGTTTTGTGGGGGGGGGGTGGCAATAGAATTTCAAAAAAATTAAATTTGTCACCAGAAAATAAAAAAAATTCATGGGGAGGGTGGCTAGAGAATTTCAAGAAAATATAAAATTTGTCCCAGAAAAATAAATTTCATGGGGGGGGGGGGGGGGGGATGACGTTTATACATTCCGAATGAAGAAAAACGAACGTTTGCGCTAGTCTCACGGAATTTCGAATACGGAAAACGAATTCGTAAATAGAATACGAAAAACGTATGTATGCGGCCAGCCTTAATATCACACAAAAAATTCCAAAATTTTGATACCATAGTCTCACTGGCTCCGGAGGGAGGAAAACTTGTGCAGTGTACCGTGAAAATATACTTAAGACTACCAACATTATGTTAAAAATTAGGTGACCGGATAACTTAACATAACGACAAATCAACACACCCTTAAAAAATGATATAAAGTCGTGAAAGGTGATGGAATAAAAAGTGTTTTTTCAACTATCCCGCAGCCAAGTGGGGAGTAGGTAGGACCTAAAATTACTATCCTCCTTATATTAGCTTAAATACTTAATATATCATTTTAGTATTTGACATATTTCTGCACAAATACATAAGTTACCATTAATAATTGACTGAATAATTGTGATTTCTGTAGTTTAATAGCCCAGAAGACAGAAAAATGCATGGGGTCGTCGGAAGACCTACTTGGTTACAGACGTTTTGTTTGGCATCTTGGCCTGTCAAGAGTTAAAAGGTGTGTTGAATTATCATTGTGGTGAGTTATCATAGAACTGTTATTTTAAACTTTTGGAGCTGTAAAAAAATGATAAAATTTGAGTATTTTTGGTGCAACAATATGTAATCAAAAAGCCGTTCTGGTGAATTGAATACCAATGTTCACCTCCAACACGTTTTTGTGATTGCATGGCGTTTTGCCTACCAACGTTGTTCGGAATTCATAACGAATTATTGCTTTTGGGATATCACGCGATTGATAGAAAATATAAATTACCACTTGAAAAATGGGAAAAAGTAGGTGGTGAAAAACGAACACAAAGTTCTACGAAAATTCCAATATTCAAAACTTTTACACGTTGCTGCATTTTAGTTTTAAGACCTGAAAAGTAATACAGTCGTTGTCATGATAAATCATGCTTACTGAAAAACTTCTACTTTATTTTGTTTGATCTATTTTTATTTTTTTCTGTAATTACCGTAGAGTCCCGACTGCTCTCAACCGTCTGGAGCCAGTGAGACTATCCCCAATCATCCCCATGGCATCCCCAATTGGGGTGTGTTGTGAGGCTAAAGGTAATGGGTTATGGTGTGGGGAAATTTCTGTTCACCAGACACGGCTAAAGTCATTTTAAGAGGAAGCTACAAGTCAAAAATGTGTATATTCTTCGTATACCTTATATTGCAGGTAATAGGCATTAAAATCGCTTGACAAACGTTCGATTTCAAGTACAAAACTGGTTTTTATTTATTTTGTAAATAATTTTATAAGAAAGCAAAAAAGTTAATCAAGTGAAACTGTCACAGATAATCTGAGCTATAAAACTGTATTTTTTCAAAGTTGTTTCCTTTACGCGTTCATACATGTCTATTGAAATAATGTTTTTTCTAGTAGTTTTACATTTATATTTATTAATGATAAATTTATTTTTTATTTGTATTTTACTCAAGCGAAACGATAGGAAAACCTTTAATTTATCTAAAGCACAATTTTTGGTATTCACAATGTACACCAATTCGTTATAAAGATTAATCAAAATAGTTATTTAGCATTAAGCTTCGCCTTAAGCCGTTCACGAGGTGAGAATTGTCTGGATCTTAGCAACGGATGCGTCTTCCCAGTGTACATCTACTGTGTAGCGGGCCATCTCTCTAGAAACAGTGAACCTAAGATTATTACCCACCCCTCATTCCTATTTCCTCCCAGATCTTCCTCATTAGCTTTCTTTTAAAAAACAGCATCCTTAAATATGACATAGGCCGTGATAGAAATTATTTTCGGCAGGGCTTTCAGCATTAATGCAAAATAAGCAAACTTTCGATTCTTACTGGTCACCAGGCCATACTGCGAGTACCTACTACTCTTAAACGTGTTGCAAATATATTTGATATAATTTTGATTTTATCTTATAAAGAAATAACAAAAAATATATAAATACTCACCTTTTAATAACTGTGTACAACAACGCGTAAGAATATAACCGTAGCAATGTAAAAAAAAACGGCAAATACAGCAAAATAATATTTGGTTCATATAATGAAAACAAGACAAATATGATTAAAGATTTTCAAGGACTTAAGTATTTTTTGTTATTTGTTTTTGGGGTGTTGTGCCGTGTTGTGCTAACTCCTTCTTTAGACAACGTTTTGGACAGCATTGCAGTTTCCATCATCAGGGCAGATGTGTTATTAAAGGTTTTTTTTTTTGATTTTATGGATTCTTTCGTAATCCTCTAACTAGCTAGGGCTTATAGAAATACCCTTTCATGTTTATAGCTGAAAATGTGAGCTTATGTATGAGGTTGTGATACCGTGTTGCCAGCTCCAACCCTCTGAGCTAACATCAACGTATCATTTTTTTATTTATTGTGATACGTTAATGATAAAACTCATACATAAGTTTACATTTCACCACAACCTTAAATAACACATCTGCCCTGATGATGGACACTGCAATGTTGTTCGAAACCTTGGCTAAATAAGGAGTTAGCGCAACACGGCATAACACCCCAAAAACAAATAACATGAAAACAAGATATTCGAGTTTTTTTTGTTCTGGGTGCTATTGCTTTATATGTCAGGTATCTTCCAACTGCAGTGGATGTTATTCAAACAAGAGGTTGTGCGAAGGTTCAGTTGGTTATTTGGAAAGGAATATGGAAAGTTTCAGCGTTTATTAGTAGACCGTGATTGATTACTTAAATTGAATAACTTTAAAAATAACCAAGTATGTTTTTAGTGCTGCTGTTGTTACTTATTGTTGATGGCATTTCTTCTAACTGCGTCGTATTTGTACCCCGCCATGCGTCGCCGTGGCTCAGACTATCTGTGGAGATAGAGAAGAAATATTGCAGGTGACATCTATATAATATAGCAGTAAGTGTTGTCGCTGAGAGTCTATTTTTGTGACAAAGCATCACACAGACTTTTTTTCCTATCGGGAGACTTAATGTCTTTTCAAAAGTAAAAATTAATATTACATTCAATGCTTATCAATGTTTTTATCTTCTATGTATCAGAGTAATATAAAACCGATGGGTCAAGGATCGTAACTTGAACACTATGGGAAGATTTTATTTCTTTATCAACGCTTTTTTATGTGTTTTTTTATGTTAGGGTGTGACACACATAAAAACTTTTGAGTCCAGTTACGTGTTCAGGGTGAAAAGACACCTTAATCGTATATAAATCAAGAAAAGGGAATTTTACTTTCTAAGATGTGGTTTTGGAGCTTCCGTCAGCAATTTTCTTTTTACAAAATATATTACTTATACCTTCGTTACAATTTCATTTCTAAAATGAAAACGTTAACAAGTTTTGATTTTTATTGCTCTGATGAAACGACATTTTTATTTTATTTTTATTTGGGAGACTAAAATTCATAGACATATGAATTCACACACATACGAAAAATGAATTCATATGTCTATGCTAAAATTAAAGTATAATTTTTTATAAGTAACTTGAATTTTACCAAGCCTGTATTATAGGTTCCCACATAGAGGACATAATATTAGCGTAGTTCGTGTTGTCAAACATTAATTATCTTAATTTAAGCCCGTCGTCCCACGGCTTGATAAGCAATCGACACAAATCGAATGCTGCAAGATCTTGTGCAGATAATTAAGATCGCTATAGTAAGCGTAACGGTCTGCGGCCGCAGTTCAGTAAACAACTTTTCTGCACACGGTCTTGCAGCATTCAGTTTATGTCGATTGCTCACCGACCCGTGCATCTCTGCACACATGAGACTCCTCAGGTTGAGATGGGCTGGGCATATACAGAGAATGCCGGATACACGCGTCCCAAAAAGAATTCTGACTGGTCACCCAGGTGGAAAGAGAAAAGTGGGAAGACCCAGACTGAGGTGGGAAGATGAGGTAAGAGGGGATGCAGCACAGCTTCTCCAGGTGACAAACTGGAAGTCAGCCGCTGAGGACAGGAGGAGATGGAGGCGACTGTTGCAGGAGGCCAAAGCTCGATATGGGCTGTAGCGCCATCGAAGAAGAAGAAGAAGAAGCTCACCGACCCGTGGGGTAACGGGCTAAGTTAATCCAAATTCTGTAATTTATTTGAATACTACTACGCTACGCTTTCTACTTCTTTAGCCAATGTTTCGGACAGCGTTACAGTATCCGTCATCAGGACGGAAGGTGTCGAGTGTGATGAAGTGTGTGTTTTTCGCATATAGCTATAAATCTATCGCGCAAAACGGTAAATATACCGTATTGTGAACTCAAATCCAATTAGGGGTGGTATTTTAGTTTAGTAAGTAAGAATTAATTTGGTTTTCTGTGTTTAGTTTTGGCGAAGCTATCAAATACCCGGCTTTTAGAACCATTAAGCTAAGTCCCGTCATTTCTAGTATGTTACTGGTTTTACAAGGATTTCAACTGCCTCGACTATTAGAAGCGCACAGTGCGTTTTGTGTATTCACAGGACTTCAGGAACTAACATAAATCACACTAACACTTTTGGACAACTTGGAGAGGAGAAGGAGATGTGATGGAGAAAGGTTTAAAAGTTTTTTTGATGATTGTGTCTGGTACAAAGTCGCATTGTAAGTAATGCTTTCCTATTGGAGGTGTCGCTGTAATTTCTGTGCAAAAATTACCATAATAAAGTACAAACCATAAATAATGAAAACAATGGGATGGGCCATGATTCATTGTGCGTACGAAACGAAAAACGCATGTATGACAGCGACATCCTGCACTTGTGTCTACATAGATACCAAATGCATAACTTTTATCGCTTAGCCGCTTTGATAGCCCGTGCAGTTTGAAAGGAGTTCGGTGATGTTTGGCACGTTTCTAGCCATACTATATTCACCTTTTCGACATCAGCTATACACAGGAAGGCCTGAGGAAAATAATTTTCCTCAGGGCCAATGTCGTCTTTAGGATGAATTGTGGGGGGTATTTTTAAGGAAAAAAGAAGTTATAGGAATAGAAGGCGATGGATCGAGAGAGTCCTGCAGAAGACGTCAAAAGTTCTCTCTATAGCAGTCTTTTTCGATCCAACCCACCACGTAGCTGATGAGCAGACGAATCCACACGGACAAACCTTATCCTATGAACACGGGCACCTTTTTCAGGTCTCCAACGTAGCGAACCACGTGGGGTGACAGAGGTTTTGATTATCTAATAAATGGTACCCGGTGAGTTGGTTAGCAAAATGCTGCAATTATCTATATTTCAAATCATCCTTAGAAGAAAATAATTTACATATTATATTTTATTGTCCTTTCTCCTATCGTCTAAGTGATGAATAAATATTTTAATTCCTAATATGGTAATACGTGTTTTATAATTCCGGTTATTTTATGATCCGATGAAATATACAAAGTTCATTTGCTGAATACAAATGGAGTCACGTATTCTTTACCGATGAAAAACGGCGAGTACATGTATGGGATTATTCAAACATTGCTCCTAATATCCTTGCTGAATTTAAAATACAGGAAATGTTTTCAATATCCATTATAATAATACGGACGCAGACTAGTAGGATTTTGGAATATGGGGATTAACTACTGTTTAGTATTGAAACAGTTTTGGATATTACCTACCATATTTCCCATCATATACTATCAAACCCACTATCCATTTCCTTCCTTAAAAACAGCCTTAACCACATTGGAAAGAAGAAGATGATTTGTCGCATTGTAAATTGTCGCAAGTCAGTATTCGTATTCGTGTAGTGTGGCAAGCAGGTGTGTCGTCGTGTCCTCGTGATTTGTAGTCGTATAGTCACATGATTTGTGCTGTGTTTGCAAATATCAAAATAATATCAAATATTATCTCTATTGTTTTGGAGGAAATTTCATCATGTAAACAGTGCCAGTTCGTCGAGAGCCCTACTGTCGGGATTTATGGGTATTTAAGGTAAGCTGTTTCCATCATTTCACATTATCCGTGATTTTCAAACCCAATTGAATGTGGTTTATACTGTCGTATCCTTGTGATCGGATTTACAGTCCATTTCCGTGTAATAGAACACAGTACAACTACTGTAATGTCATTCGGTTTCAGAGATATATTGCCACAAAAGCTGATAGAATGCATTGCCATCGACAACGAGTGTATCTGAAAAATTTCAACTCTATCGGATGTCGGGAATAATTTTCGCTTTAAAGATTTGCATTAATTCATTACCGAAAACAAAAGTGAAAATCAAATAGACATGTACTCTCGAACAAAAATACGAGAGTTTTATTTTGAAATGGATAACCATTCGAATAATATGTAGGTATGAAACGGCCGCTAAAGTATGTCCACGGGACCTAGTTCAATGAAACCACGCGCGTTGTCTCAGTAACGTACCTTCACTTTATTAATTGATTAATAAAGTAATATTAAAGAATAAGATGATACTAATAAATCTTAACAAAACATGAAACAGAACAAGACACAGAAAATGTAAAGATAACTGTAACAACTAGGAATCGAACCCAGGACAGGCGTCGTAACCAATTTTATCCTTAGGAACTATTATTAAACGTCATATTTTTCGATCTCATATTTCAAATTCAGTCAAGTGAACATGGCTAAAAGTATTTATTTTTATTTTTATAACTAGCGCTTTCACTTGAAAAATCATCAGTTATTAACATTATTGTAGGATCATTTGCAAAAAAACGCAAACTCTTGAAAAATCATGAACTACTTACTTGTCAAAATATAATAGATACTTAGAAATTTAAACAAAAGAAATACACATTTCAATCACGGAATTAAATTTTTTTCCGGGTAAAAAATAATTTTCTGTAAAAAAATTATAATACAGGTGGATACTGAATTCCTCACACAATCAGTTCCAATTTTGAAAATGATACTTGGATGACACTATGAAACTCGAGTTCAGACGAGCAGTTCGCAAATCCGTTTAAAAATACCTACTACATGTATGTCACGAACAGTAATTTTTCTTGTTTCGTAAAATATTTTATCTGAAACGACTGTTTTATTTTCAAGGAAATCATGAAATTTCTACGTAAACACTGGATATATGAAAACGCTGGCAACGCTGCGAAAATTCATCATAAAGATAAAACCCTCTGCTATTATTTGTTATTTTATCTGGTTAAATACCCTTCATTGTCTTTGATGTCATCTGTCACTTTTTTGTTGGTTAGATTTGGCTTGACGTGTGTTGTTATTCCGCCATGAAAATGGAATGAAGAATTTTAATGTTTAAACCTTGTGCATTATTCGTAGTGGAATTATATTATAATTCAATGTTTTTTAAACTTTGTAACTTTCATATTTATTTAAGACCTGACCGGATAGTCCAGGACGTGGATATATTTAAACTGGTATATTACAAACATTTCATCATAAAATATTTGAAAGAAATTGCTAAACTGGCCGAATTCCGCTGCATGCAAAGGAGACAACTATTGAATTCTGCTGCATGCAGAGGAGACACCTATTGAACTCCCCTGCATTAGAGTAGAAAACTTTTGAATTCCGCTGCATGCAAAGAAGACAACGATTGAATTACACTACACGCAAAGGAGACAACTATTGAATTCTGCTGCATGCAGAGGAGACACCTATTGAACTCCCCTGCATTAGAGTAGAAAACTTTTGAATTCCGCTGCATGCAAAGAAGACAACGATTGAATTACACTACACGCAAAGGAGACAACTATTGAATTCTGCTGCATGCAGAGGAGACACCTATTGAACTCCCCTGCATTAGAGTAGAAAACTTTTGAATTCCGCTGCATGCAAAGAAGACAACTATTGAATTACACGACACGCAAAGGAGACAACTATTGAATTCCGCTGCATGCAAAAGAGACAACTACTGAATTCCGTTGTATGCAAAGGAGACAACATGCACAAAAAAGGTTTTTAGGATTTAGTTTGTGTTATTTTAATAATTTGTGCGTATTTCCTAACCTTCAAACTAACTTTGATTGAGAAAAAATAGAACTTAATGCATTCACATAAATAGTTATTTCTTGTAGTTATTTAGTTGAATTCATTTGTTTTTTATATATTTATTGCATACTAAACGTGCAGCGGAATTCGACAATTTTACTAAAAATTTATCATGATTGGTTTTTCGGATGTTATGCTGTGTTGGATGGGCTAAGATTAATAGTTTTTGGTATCCGGTAACAACACCTACAACTAAACTAAACTAGGAATGTTGTGAGGCATAAGGGAGTAGGAAAGCGAAAGCAGAAAAGGGAAGAGGAATTTTGGGAAGTACCAGGCAATTCAGATCTGGTCACCAAATACACATTTCAATAACATTTGAATGGTTGTCTTTCCACGATAATGAGATTAGCAAACCAGTTTTTAGTACTTAAATGATATTTGAGGATATAAAAAAAAATATGGCCACTAAACATACTAAATTCTAATATAAATGAATGTATATCTAATATAAATTAATGTATTTACTTTTTTTTTTCCTTTCACTAACAAGCTTTTTATTTCCAGAAAAAAAATAAAAATAACATTTTTCACCTAGTTAACTAGAATTTTAATTCTATTGCATTGTGCTACAGCACGATGTTATTCACTTTCAATGGGTGTTATCGTATATGTATTACTTTTGAATGTGTGTTATCTGTGTGCTTTATTGTCTTGTACTTTTGAATGTACGTTATCGTATTGTCATTCAAAGTGTTTGTGTACTTGGGACGCTTTAGTGAGTTCTATGATTGTATGTAAGAGTCTGTTATTTATTTTATATAACGGGAGATATTGAATTTAAGATATAAATATTGTATTATAATTGTATATTGAGATAGAACCTGCAGACAAGCAGCCATGTGGCAGCTTCGTGGGACTATCTACACATTGTCTAAAAAAAAAAATGTAAAAAATTTTCAGTCAATAAAGGTCAGCTTAAAACAAAAAAAAACAAAAAATGTCAGTTGCCTGTACTATGCGTTAATTTTTCCTGCGTTAATTTGTCCAGGGTAAAATCTGGTTCAACGAATTCAAATTTGTTTCGAATTTAAGAGTTTTTTCAAAATTGGTAACTTTGATTTTTTGATGGATAGATAAGCAATTAAATGTCTGCAAATAAATCACCAAACATGCTAATTTTAATTGTCTGTGCTGTGAGTTAGTCTGTCGTGCGTTAAATCTCGTTCAGTGAAAAAAAAATTGTTTCAAATTTAAGTAGCATTTTTAAAATTTGAACCAATAGTTTGACGCAATTATGCCAGCAAGAAGGTACCTACCTATAATGCAATGTTTTTAAAAGAAAATTATTCTAACTGCCACTTTCAAAATTGGATCCCATTAGTCGAGATTTCTGACTACACCGTGATTATTCTTACGGTCTACGCTAGTTTTTGATATTTTGTTAAGTTAAAATTATTTAAAACTATAATTTATTTGTTCACGCCTTGAAGGTTTTTACATATGTACATTGTTATACGTAAGTTGTTCAGGAGTACAATAATAAGTACAAAACATTAAAAAAAAAACTTAGTAATAACTATGTAAGCAGGTACAATGTACAATACAAGTTATTATAGAAACTTCTATGTTGTGCAAAGGAGTTGTTTATAATAACAAGAGTACAAAATAACTACTTAACGTACTATGAAACAGTTGCAGAGCAATGTGTGTTAACTTTATTGATATTTGTAAAAATGAAACATGAACAGTTTTTAAAAAGCATTTTTGTATTTTTTATTTATTTATTTATTGTTTAGGAACATTTGCAGACTATTAACATGAAACAAAAATCATTAGATAAGCGCTGCAAAAAACGTATATGTCAACAGTACACTTAAAAATGTTCATATCATGAACAGTTTAAGTGTCATTATACACTATGTATTAACAAAAAATATAAACTACAAAACGTGAGCAAAGGGAAAAAATAACGAAAAAAGAGATATTAAAAAACAAAACATACAGATAAATATATGATCCAAAAAACAAAAGTAACAAAAATAAAACAGAAAACAAATAGAGTAAATAAAAATAACAAACAAACATTCACAATCTATTGCTAATTTGCTTTTTAAAATAAGCGATACTATTTGCATATATATCTATGTAGTTACTCTCAATAAAATTGTACAGACGACACATTCAAGATATTTATTTAGCAAACCTTTATTACGCCAGATTGGGTGTTCTACAGAATATAGCTAAATGAATGCGGCGATAATAGGTGCACACGAAGAAGTATGAAATATATATCGAAAGTTGAACAATGGAGTTTGTTAAGTGTAATATAATTTGAAAGTTTGTTAACATATAAAAACATAAAAATGAAAATTTTGCTGTAAAGCACGTTTGTAATTAATCACTGGAGCGATTTTTGGCCAAGATTGCAAAATGTTTTGAGCGATGGCTTGCCATAATGTGCCAAATTTATTTAACCTAAAAATATGGGATGAACGGTTAAATCTATGTGGATTCATTGGCTTTAAACTGTATTCATTAGTGTTGTTTCCCTTTGTTGTTTTAGTGTTGGCACTAATAACTCGAGTGGTTAACAAACCTTTATTAGGCTCGATTGGGTATTTTACAGAAAATTGAAAAATATAATAGATAGATTACGTTTAACAAGAGGGCGGTATAAGAGATTCCATCGTAAATGCGTCTAATTACTTGGTTTTAGTGTTCGCATTGTTGATAGTTAGGCGGTGCTTGATCCGTGGTTACTGATACATACCGTGGTTGGGACCAACAAACTTCTCATTCTAAACAAGTTTAGTTTATGCCCAGTGAAATAGGGCGTACTCTAAATCTTAGAGTTTAAGGGTTGTAAACCACAACATTGCAAATAAAATATTGTGACAAGATTAGTATCCTTATATAATTAATGATTATCCTTATATAATTATTTATTGTACGTCAATTTGGGTTTTTACAAACATGTCACAATAATAACTAACTAACTAACCATCACGCTGTTTCCACGCAGGGGTAGGCAGAGAGGACGGACCGCCAAACAACTCGGTCTTGGCAAACACTTCTTGCCTCATTCACATTCATACATCGTCTGATACATACTCTTCTATTATTCTGACTCTTGACATGGCCCGACTTGAGTATCTAATTCACATGATCGTGTCATGACTTCCTCGGGCGTCCCCGACTTCTGCTACCATTCGCATTTGCATCATATATCCTCCTTACACTCCCTTTTTCGCTCATTCGCTTTACATGCCCAAACCATCTAAGCGTCCCTTTCTTAATCTCAATCATTACGCTTACATCAGCCTTGCACTCTTTGCGGATCTCCACATTTCTCACACGATCAAACATGGTTTTACCGCACATACGCCTCAGGGATCTCATTTCAAAAGCATTTAATCTACTTTCATCCTTTCTTTGCCAGTTCCATGCCTCACTTCCATATATCAAGGTAGGTACCAGCACTCCGTTGTGGACTGCTAACTTCGCTTAGTAATAATAATATTGGACAATTTTTATAGCGCCGCTTTTTTGAGATATCACCTCAGGGGCACATTACAGTTGATGCAGTTATTACAAAAAATATAAATAATACAAAAATAAAGTGAAGTTATGTTAAGTAAAATGAAGAACAGGAATAGGTGAGACTCTGCAGCAAGAATCTCAGGTGGTGAAGAAACTGGACCAGCTGCTGCAGCGTGAGTCTACCGCGTCCACCAACAGTGCCAGCACGAGGTTCGTCAACCGTCCAGGTATGTGCCTGCTGCTAATAAAGCGCTGACACAATATCCTCTCATAGATACCAGACCTTGGTAGCACCGCTGAGACGTTTGACGAAGATAGAAAATGGAAACTCTTCAGCAAGAATCTTAGGTGGTGAAGAAGGACTTCTAGTCTATTCTGACTTCTTATCCTTGCCTGTTTTGCCTTTTCCTGGCTCTAATACCTTAATAAAATAAAATTTCAACATAAAAATTAAGAATTACAATTTCTTCTATTGTGTCGTTGTCCAACGATTTCATACCTCTGTCTCAGACTTAGAGAGCTATCTTATCGCAGGCTATCATCATAAAAAAAAAATTTTAACCAAAATCAAAGTGAAGATAATGTATGTTTGTCATCTGAAACAAAAAACAAAAAACAAAAACCAAAAATCAAAAACCAAAAACGTACATGATAATTCATTGAACAGTAATCAAACGAAAATTTAACATTATAATTTATATAGAACTCACGCAGAAAAATAGTATAATGCTAACCTTAATTGTTTTTATTACATTTACTATACTATTGTTATAGCCTTCTTGTAACTATATTATCATGTTGTACAAAACCCTTGTTAGATGCCAACTAGAGTATAACTCTACATTATGGTCTCCCTTTTACAATATTCATTCCGATAATATTGAAAAGATTCAACATAAGTTCTTGAAGTATATAAACTATAAATTGCATATTCCTGTAGAAAACATTGATTATAACTAATTAATAGATAAATTGTCCCTATTAATACTTTCTGAAAGAAGAATAAACACAGATTTAATAGTACTACATAAAATACTTCATTACAAAATTGACTGTCCTGAGTTACTCCAATTAATCAGCATCCACATACCCAAAAGATCTTGCCGAAATTTACTACCCTTTTATTTTTACAACACCAGGACACTGTCTTATCAAAATTCCCCAATTCCAAGACTTCACAGTCTCGGAAATAAATACTCTGATCTGGGAGATATATTTCATCTTAAAAATAATCAATATAAATATTGTTTATTTCAATTCTTTTATAGATCGAGACACAAATAGACATCTATAATTTCCGCAATATATATATTTTAATTTTTATTTTGAATATCTATTTATGTTAGACTTCTTATCATTTTTACTAATGTATCTTATTTTATTATTTGCTTTTGTTGTAACATTTAATATTTTTTCTTTTTCCGTTGTATTATGTTTCCTTTATTGTTTTAATTTTGTAGAATCTATAATAACTGTGATACTCTACTATTAAACTTTGTAGTGTGTAAAAGCCCATTAGGGCGTGTAATAATAATAAATAAATATATTCCGTGCAGTTGAACTCATCTACAATTTCTGCGAAAGTTTTACCAACTTCATGCAATCTATGCAAAAGTGAGTATCTCATAGACGAGTATCTAAATGCCCTGAGATTATTGTTGCAATTACAAAGAATTTTCGATCGAGTAGTTGTAGTTAGTGCGTTCAAGATGATTAGATTTGGTGAATCAGGGTTGTCATAATTTGATTAATAATTTAAAAAATAAAAGTCAAGTCAGAAACAAATCTTCTATCTTAGAGTTCTAGTAATTATAATTCTTTCATTTCAAGTAGTGTTTGTAATTTATAGTTTAAATTGGTAGATCAAGTTTAAAGTTAATAAATCTTAGAAATGTATGTAGAATTTTTGAAATAGAATCGGAGTGGATTTAAAAGTGAGGGGACAAGATAGAAGAATTATATTCGATTTGACTTCGAACTGAATAATGGCCAAAAATGTTAATGACATGGATTACTTAAGAGTTACATAAGATTAAAAAACTAATATTTAACAAGCATGCTGAGTATATATATCAAAAAATGGGAAGAACATTTTTCGTAAAAAAGTTCCAGAAAAACTACAATCATACACAATTTTAACTACAGCTCGACCATTCTTTTCTTGTGAAGGGAACACCGGGTATAGCAGTCAGACGGGTTAGTTGTAACAGAACTCATACGTTTGTTGCTAAGATTTGTCCTTGGTTGAGTTTACTAAATGCATATTAGAGAAAATTAAATCAAATTATTAATTACGTACTCTCTCTACCTGCAGTGTGTAAAAAATGTCTTATTTTCATTATGTTATTTTTATGTTTTTTTTTCTGTATTTAACAATTTTTTATGTGGAAATTTTACTGGTTCATGCAAACATGTAAAAACCAATTATTTATAAAACTAAGTATAACTGTTTGTTTGCCCAATGAACTAAAATAAAAATAAAAATAGATAGATCGGTAAATTCTTTTCTGCCCGAAGACGACAATTAGTCACACAAAACAGAAATACGCTGTGTGTATTTTAAGAAGATGGCTATGCGTTAAATGATTTATAAGTAGGTACCTAACAACAAAGAACAAAATAAGTGGTAAATTTTCCAAAATAGAGCAATCAGTTCAATCTTTTGATAGTGTAGTTTTTTTAAAAGTATGTAACTAAAAATACTAAAGGAGCTAAATTGGCTAACAATGAAACACATGCTATCATTAAAGGTAGTGATATTTATAGGTATAGTACAGGGTTTTCCAATAAAAGGTGTTATTTTGAATAGCACGCTATTTCGGTATATGTTACTTTTGAAGCTGTCATTTTTTTCACAAGAAGAAACTACGCCATCAATAAAAATGGAACGATACACGCTTCAACAACGCATTTAAATTATTAAAATTCACTTGAGTGAATCAAATGCAAATAATTTTGAGTCATGAGGCCCATTTTTACCTCGGTGGCTTCGTTAACAAGCAAAATTGTCGCATCTGGGGTTCGGAAAACCCCAGAATTATTGTCGAAAAGCTTCCTTATCCTAACGTGTGACTGTTTGGTGCGGTTTACGGTCCGGCAGAGTCATTAGACCTTACTTTTTCGAAAATGAGGCTGGAGCAACAGTTACGGTGAATGGACTGCGCTATCGAGAGATGACTTATAATTTTTTATGGCTGGAATTGGATGGTATTGATCTGGACAACGTTTATTTTCAACAAGACGGCGCTACGTCCAACACAAGCAAAGAAACCATTGATCTTTTACGATTAAATATCAAAATAACACCTCGTATTGGAAAACTCTTTAGTTAAAATAACTGTTTCGCTTTACATATTAAGCAATATAAAAAAGTAATAGTAGGTACTTATATACGTTATGTACAAATAAAAAATGTGTATATTTATATTTGGAGTAGAAGATATAGCACTGTTCGTAAGCATAATACGTATCTTCGGAGGGGAAAAAAGTTCTCAGTATCGCCCTGGAGAAGTCCACCATTCAGAATTGAAACGAAGCTTAAAATGGATTTAGCCATGCTCGGTGACCAGGCCTGAACAGCCAAATTCTTCACCACCTTCCTCAATCCAATATTCTTCACTTTTTCTATACGTTGAGCCTCACAAAGGCCTTGATAAATAAAATTCCTAATGGGACGATAAGTTGAGCATGCTAATCTCAAATTAAAAAAAAAAATTCAGTTCTCTTTCAATCACTCATTCTTACGACCAATCTCATATTATATTTTCTCTTTAACTCTACGTAAAAGTTTAAAAAATACTTATTTAAGTAATTCCATTTCTATTTTTATCTCAAACCAAAATAGTACAAACAGATTGTAATAAATTCGTAACTAATTTAATATTCCGCGTAGAAAGAAAATGTCACATTCCGATGTACTCGTAAAACCAACGTTATTTCTATTACAAAAAAAAAACTGAATTTTGTCATGTTAAATGGAGCATTTGACGACAAGTGCGTGTTCCCTTCATTCCGTATGTGACAAACGATATATTTTGCTAAATACTTCCTTATAACTTGAAAGTTTACCGGCATTTCAACGTTAACGACTGACAACAACTTAGGAGATGTGGAACCAAAACACGTGTTTTTGTATCTAACTGTCATATTCTTATAGTTAGTTGTGTTATTTATGACCTTTCTTCTTTTCGTAATGTATTTTGTTATTTTATTTATGGGATTGTTCTGTTTCACTAAACTATTTACGAAAATATTACTTTTCGTAATGGCAAACACTGACATTTTTTTATTTGTAAAAGGTTTTATATCATGAGAAGAATTTCCATTTATTTAACGTAGAGATCCATAAATAAATCAAGGCTGTAGGTAGTTATAGAATATTTTTTATTTCAGTGCTGATAAATCAGCGTTTATCGATATATTAATTTAAAAATTTTCTTACATAACAAAAAAAAACAAAAAAACAAAAAAAACTTAAAATAATAATATTTCTATGTATTTAATTTGTACGCTTTTCATTACCTACCTCAAAATATGTTACCTATTCTAAGATAGACAGTAAAAGTGCACGATAAAAATATTTAATTTCAATTTTACTTATATTGTAATTGTTTAAACTTTCATAAATATGTAGAGGAGAAGAATATTAATAGAGTATGTGGTATGTAAAAGAAGAATAAAAAGTGTGTATTTTTAGACATGTGGTTAAGAAGACGTTAATTATATAATATAAAGGATTTTCTGGGGGTAAAGTGCGTTACATGATGGTAGAAGTAAAAAAGTAACATTTTGAAAACAAAAGAATTTTGAAAAATAACATTTTTCAAAATTCTAAATTCTAGTCTGTGGTGGCAGTCTGCGTTAGGTACTCATTAATTAGGCGATATTTAGATAAGGACGCTTATATTAAATGAAAAAGAGAATGCAAGGAGTAAAAGTGATTGGTGGAAGTCGATGATGTCCGAGAAAAATGTAACACAATCAAGTTAATCAAATACACGAGTCGAGAAATGTCATGTATGTAACGCATTGTGGACAGTCCATTTCTCTGGTTTCTGGAGGTTTTTTAATTTAGTTGTAAAAAATTACATTTTGATATATAGCATAAACTTTTTAACAACTTATTTCTATCACATTAAAGACACTTAATATAAATCTAAAAGTTATTCTTTATAGTATTTAGGCATAAACCACGAAAAGCAGCTAGGCTTTTAGCTTCTTTAACATCTGGTTTGAAGTTTATTGTTTTCCGTTTCTCGTTCTGTTTCATGTTTCTTTAAAATTTATTATCTTCTTCTTCAATTTTACATTTTACGAATTTTCATTTTATTTTAGTTTTTTGGAGAAAAAAAATTAGTTATTCATATTTTGGGTAAATAATTACATTTTACCTGTTTGCATGAACCAGTAAATTTTCCGCATAAAATTCATGTTACATACAGAAAAAACGTAAATAAAAAGAAAAAAAACATAAAAAAACCATCTAATGAAAATAAGATAGTAACATACATATCTTTAACACATCAGGGGTAGAGGGTAAACAATTAACAATTTCATTTAATTTTCTGCAATATGCATTTAGTAAACTGAACTAAGGACAAATTGAAAACTTCGACGTCTGAAAATACATAATTATTATATTTTGTGTATTCTGAAAAATGAACGTTGTTTGTAGTTAGTATTTGAGTATTGGATGTGGAATAGTTTGTTCGTAGTAATAGTTTGACAGTGGAAATGAACATTAATTTCCAGAAAGTAGTCATTGACAACATTGATAGATAGAACGTTCAAAAGTTATTAAAAGAATTTTATCAAACATATTAAAAAATATATGAATTATTATTTTTTTGCTAAACTAATGTTTAAGACAAGATTTTTTTATGCATAGCACAAAGGGTAACAATTATTTTATAAGCAATAATTATTAGCCTGAAACACTCATCCACATTGAAAAATCTCCTGATAAAAGATACATGACGCCAACGGGACTTGAACCCGTGTCCTTTCGATTTCCAGTCGACAGCTCTGACCACTAAGCTATTTTCGGTGAAAAAATGTAACAAGTCAAAGTAATCATGTTGTAAATAAAATGGTGATACTAAAAAAAATACTTACAGCTTCAAAATCACACAATCATAATATTCCGTGATTTTTCTAATAACTTTTAAAGCTTTTTCTGTATTCAAATTTGATTATCGTGTATGCTTTTTGTACCACTTTCACTTAAAAAAACAACAATATGCATTAGTAATCCAAACGGCTGTTTCTCAGAGACGTTTCACAAGGATGCCGCTTTTTTAAGTGTACCTATAGAAATTAAATAATACATTTAATTCTGTTTGGTACACAAGATATAAGTTGTCTCAACTCTAATCGTTACCAGTACCAACGTGTTAACAGCTTTACTTGAACTTTACAACATAATCTCAAATATTTCAAAATTATCGGTAAATTTATAAAATTATTACATGCAAACAGATTTTTCAAAGCCTCGCTAATCCGATGTGAAAAAGCTTTGTGAGCTGAAAATAAATCTGGAAATTATGATTTAAATTCCATATTATCTGGATGCTAATGGATTGGTTTGTTTTTCAAAAGTTTGTAAATCAAACAAACAGATTTTCCGCTCTTCTTTGGTTTCTTAATTATGTACATATTTTTTAAGGTTTGTTTTTTTTTCTTTAAAGTATGTTTTTTCAAGCGTTGGGCAACGAAATGTAACTTACAGCTCAACTTAATCCTATTCCCAGGGGATTAAAAGCGATTCTGAATTAAAAATAACAAAGCGGTTATACCCATGTCTCTATCACATTGTTCCATCTAATTACACATCCCACATAAAGAGTATTTTTAATTTTGCACAACTGTTAAATAATCATTTACTATGTATGAATGGTTATTAAGCCTCAAAATAGTTAGAATTAGACGTTACACGGAAACGACGACGTGGTAATTGACGGCCAATATTATAATTTTTTCTTCGCAATACGCGTCACTCGTATGCTTCGAATATACATGCAAAAATACTATTTATCTACACTGATAGTAACATATATCAGTTAAGGAAACATAACTAACACAAAAATTGAATATATAAATGATTTTATGAAAATTGATGGATTAAAAGTAGTGCTTGATACTTGCAGGTAGTTAGAGAGGTATGTTTAAAAAATACTACATTAGTGATGTGAATATTTTCAGAATTCTTTCAGTTCTGTGAAGCACGGCATCCCGTGTCGGTGGACATAATTTTAGTGAGTTAAAAAGGTACGCCAAAAAGAGTTATCATTATAAATATATATTTTTTCACTTTTCGACTAAGGATATGTCGAATTCAAAACGCATTGTTACAGAATACCGAAGGATTTTTTGTTAAATTTCGTTCATGATAAAAATCACTGAATACGACTAATTTATAAAATAATGCATGACACACGCGTGTTGTAAACTTCCTACAAAACAAATATTAAAAGCCTCCATCATTTTTTGTTGTTGTTTGTTTATCAAACAACGTGTCCGGCCTTACAAAAAAACAGGTGCTCAACTTAAGCCTCTTGTACGGTAAATAAACCCACGTACACGTTCATACAGCCTACGTATAAAGCTAGAAATACAAAATAAGCCCGACACGACTAAATGTCGCACGGCAAGGCCTGTCAACCTGCCCCGGCTCGTATAAATCAACCCCCAACCGGATACAACGTCACAACCCCTCAAAATATAAGGGCATCCCTTTATAGCCGGAAACGCCTGAATAACTTTCCCAAAATTTACGACCCATTCTCGTCAGTCGTTTCCTTCGTAGACTACGCCTTTAGAGATGCTGGCGCTTAAAAATATTTAGAAGAGATAGACTAACGAATGAGAGAAATGTACTTTTTGCGACAGTTCATTGGGAGCACTCATTTGGTTTCTTTGTATTTCCATGGCACTTGCAATGGAAACTTTCTAAGAATCAAGATCACACTTTTTACAAGGCGAGTTTTATTTATATTATTTTGCAAATAAAGTGTGTTTATTTTGATATTTGATTGGTGTAAGGAATATGGGATTATGAAAAATGTGGAAACAAACAAAGCTATCTTCCGCTGAAATTTAGCCACATAATGTTGTTAACAGCTTTTCTAACTTTTTTTAAAATTTGATTACCACTGTAATTTGGTGTTTGTTAATTTAATGAAAAGTTTTCTTTCTTTATGGTCTAAAGATAAAAATAATATGTAAAATCCCAACGAAAGACAATACGTAACGTCATCGTTATAGTATCTTCGGTTTTTAAGGAAGGAAGAGAAGGAAGACGTTTGTACGAGCTATCGCTGGGACTATTGTACTGACAACTGACAATCTTCAACAGTGATTAAACAAGTTTAAAGATGAGAAGTTTGTTATTAGTAACGAGTTAATTGTAATATTGTCATACAAAAAGAAATTTAAAACGATAAATATCAACATCTTTACTTGTTGTGCGGTGCTTGACGGCTACACCAAAACGCAAATCCGAAAACCGACCCTAGAAAGAGAAACGCAGGCAACAGCGTATTACTACAACAAAACTACTGTACATACAATATAAGATTTTGCAAATGCAGCAATACTGTTAAAAAAATACTGTTCAACGCATTCTGTACCGGTCTGTATACTCGTACGTGTGAGACATGGTGTCACTACCGAACTTGCTCGATGGAACGACTCAACATAATGACGCCTGTGGAATCATATTTGGATACGGAAGTTACAGCAGCGCATCGACAATGTTCACGGAATTAGGACTAAATGGATTTGCCGGCCTGATGAGACACCGGGTCACTGGAGCCAGCATGCGGCTAATGTCCTCCGCCAACACGGTGGTGACCGGAGCCTACCAGCACCAAGCGCCACTCCTGAGTGAGCGCTGGGCCCAAGCTCACTCAATACCCCGCCCTACAAAGTTGTCCTTAATTGATAGTTTTATTTTTCTTCATCTATTTTGGCATTTTCACATATCTTGTAAAAAAATGTGAAAATCTTTATGGGACGTGTGGGATTGCACTAACCTCCCCACATTCTGGAATAAAAAAATATTATGATGGACACTGTGACGCTGTCCTAAACATCGGCAAAAGAAGCAGGAGCGCAACAGGGCATAATAATCCAAAATTTAATCACTATAATAAAGCAGTTACTTAAATGAAATGTTCTTGGGCATTCGTGGTAATGTGACGTTGATAATAAAGTCTTAAAGATCGTGCTATGAAATCGGGTAATCTATTATCTGTGTGAATATAAACAACAAACTACTTTTTAATTGTTTGATAACGTAACTATGTCCGTGCCAGGGTATAATATGAGATCATAAATGTTATGGCCCTAATATTCAAGGTTAATGAAATGTCTAAACGCTGAGGTTCAACTGAGTTATTCATATGAAGTATATAAGGTTATGGGGGCTATTTCACTATTTTGCGTCATGCGTCAAAACATAGTTGTTGAACTGTGTGGAAGTGACGTTGAATATGTTGCTGATCAATGCAGGATCGTTGAGTCGCTCAGTTGATTGGCAGAAGTCCTCACTTTCGGAGTATAAAAAATACATGAGATCTCCATCTAGTATACTTGTTAGGCACATATAAATAAACTTCCTTCAATATAAGTGGTTGAAGTACAGTTTAACCCATATTTCGCCGCTATCAGTTCCCGTGGTCAGATTTTGATGAAATTTGGATATGTGGTATATAAACACACAATTAAGAAAATAAAAAATTAAAAAAAATTAAAAAACTTATACTTACAAAAATATGAGGTGGTGCGTTTACGCACCGTCAGCGAAATAGGGGGGTAAAAAGTAAATGTATGAAACCAAACAAGTTTATTTGAAAGTGGATTTATTTCTCTTCATTTATAAATCATATTACTGATATTAACTAAAATTAAAGATATTGTATATATAGGTAGGAAAGTGCACCTTTCTAAAAGACATAATAAAAAATTAGCATACACAAATATTATAATAAACACTATTTTCCGGTATGGTATAATTCGTTACATTTATGGTGCAATGCCACATTACACTCTGGACACATAAAATATGTGTGTGAATGACATATGCGACATCTTTTTCTATTTTCCCCCTTATTTAAAAAATGACTACTCCCTGTTATACTTGACCTCGATGTTGTCGCAAATCTACTGGGTCTGCCAATAGAAGAAGAATTTACTTTTGACGACGTCATGAGAGCAGTGGCCACACTTCTTCTAAAATTCAAAAGGCTCATATTTTCTTCTGGATGAACCATTTGGTATAGTTTCCATGCATTACAAAGTGCCACATCACAGAAGTTGGAGAATATTGCCCACCACCACTTTTTACCACGAACCCTTATTCTATAGTTTGAAACGAAATTATCCGCTAAATCAACACCTCCCATAAAACGATTATACTGGGTAAGAGCGCTGGGTTGAGTGACATTTATATATCTTTTTTTAATATTTGAATACCTCGATACGTTTTTAATGGGCTCTACGTTATCAAAATTAGATGCCACTGTAACTACAGCACTATCTTTCCATCTAACGACCAGTATCTCATTGTTTTTTTCGAATCTATAATCATATTCCCCTCTTTCTAATTTATTAATTTGTTTGGTCGTTTTTAGTGTACCGATGTTCTTTAGTCGATTTTTTCTTATCGTACCAGTACCGAAAAACAAATAATCACTTAAATATTTCAAAAGTGGGATCGATGTAAATAAATTATCGAAATAAACAATGTGATTTCCTGGAGTGTCTACACTTTTCAGAAGATCCTTCACAACGTTGCCTCCCATACCCAAATTATTAGTATTTGACGGCACTTTGTTTTTTCCCGTATATATATCAAATGCATAAATATATCCATCTGCATAAGCCAATGTCCACGACTTATATCTAAATTTGATTGGCTTGCCATGAATATACATTTTTCACGAATGTTTTCCTCTATAAGGGATCATTTGTTCGTCTATTGACAGCGCATGCCTTACAATTCCGAACTGTTTAAAATTTTTATTCAACAAGGATAAATATGGTCTAACTTTATAAAGTTTGTCAGTCGTATTGATATTTAAATTGTCAGCCAAATGTAAATTACTCTTGACGTCACGATAGGTTTGTCTGGTCATGCATGACCTTACAAAAGGATTTGTAATGTCCTCATCTAGAGACCAATACATTTCTTCACGAGGTAACCAATGATACCCAGTGTATAATAAAAATCCTATAAATGTTTTTATATTATTGATCGTCAACGATGTGGCTACTTTGTTTTTTAATAGAGCGTAACCATTTGATTGTTCTACAATTAAGTTAATAAGATCATCATTAAAAAATAGTTCAAAGAACTCGGTACAAGATTTACCCACTAATTTTCTTTTCACATCTTCGACGCTTCTATTCTCAACGTTGTTTGGCACTCGCGAATAACTAGGTTTCGATTTCTTCCAACGCATTTCCCTTGGCATTGATGACGAAGATGTTGATGGTTGGGGTTGGGATGGAGTTGTTGAAGGTTCACTCATCAGCCTCTTGGAGTGGACTTCCAAAGTTCCTGCCGTATCTCCGAAAGTATTGCTAAATGCAGCGTCTTCATGTATATCATTGTCATCAAAATCCTCTTCATCAGTAACTTCGGCGACTTCAGGTGGTAAAACGACCACATCTGGAATATCTTCTTCGCCGTCTTCATCGTTGACATTCCAATTCTCTGTGATAAAGTCAGCAGCCTCTTGTGCGGTAAAAAAGTCCTTTGGATTCATCCTATTCAGAAGAAAAAACACAGTATTAGCGATTGATGCCGGTAATTATGAATAAAATAATGCCAAGGTTTTTACCCCCGTATTTCGCTGACGGTGCGTTAATGCACCACTTAAATAAACTATGTAAAATGAGTACCTTTGAAATTTTTATATTTTTTAAAGTGTTTAAATTATTAAATATGAGTCAATTTTGTATTAAAAAATGCTAGAATATATTAAGAATTTTAGTCATATGTTAAATATAATAATTATTTAAAAATTGCTTACCTGAGTGTCGTAATTTGTCCGACTTTGGGGGCGTCTACAATGCGACTGAAGCAAATATATTTCTATCTGTTTAGTTCTAACGGTAAAGTCAAACCTTTTCTATAAATACCTGAAAGAATAACGGTGAATCCTTATCAAGTTATCAAAATATGACCAAGCAACCAGGATGGTGCGTTTTTGAACCGTCAGCGAAATATGGGTTAAGAGATAAGTTTAAAAAAAATGTTCAACTTGAAATATTTTTCAAAGTGCTTCTAAGGTGTTGAAATCGAGTATTTCCGTTAAGAACAAGGATGCCATTTTGTAACGTAGCTTGTCACCATATATTAATAAAAACTTACCGTATACCGGTTATATGCTCAACCATAGCTTGCAGCAATAAGGGGAATGAAATGATGACACAGCAATATCAATCGTGATAAAACAACATGAAGTATATTTGAGTTAAACTTGATTACAAGAGCAATACTTAAATTTAGAAAATCAGGGGTGGTTGGCTATTTGATAGCACAACGTAATTTGAATTCGGCCACGACTTTTACTTGTATGATTATATTAACTATAAAGCTAAGAATAAGACATCACCACTGAGCGCCAGTCTAGAAAACTCTTCTAAACGAATTTATAATCATGGTGATATCTAAGAGATTATGTGTCTAATTCATGTGGATTAATAAAATTGTCTCACGTGCGTTTATTAAATCTCCGACATTCAACAGTACGTCCTGCGATGTGATTCCCTCCTGCCTGAATGGAACGTATCGCATAAACCTTTTTTGTACTTTTTTCTTTTTCTATGATGGTTTAGTTCAGAAGAGGCCTAAATAATGGAGCTGTATTCCAGGATATTGTTAACAAAGTATGTTGTCTGTATTACGATTCGGCTAGTAAATGATCTCACATCACGAAGAACAATATTCATCTCTCAGTATCGTCCTGGGCTTCAATTCTCGACGAAGTCATTCCAATCGAGCAACGAGTTGTTCGACCCACTATTTATTCGAGTGGAATGACTTTTGACGTTTGGCGTATGTAATTATGTACCTTCGACGTGACTCAAGAATAAGAATGTCGACCAATGTATTTTTTTTGACGGCGATTTCGAGCGATTGGAGAATCGATACCCTGGTGAATAACCTCCATTAATAATCGAAACGTGCATTGAAATGGAATTAGCGTGTTTGGTGACGAGATCTACATAGCCAGATATTTCCCAAGCTTGATCCTCCCCATCAATTTCTTTCCCACTACCTTCAACCTCACAACATACCCCAATTGCAGATATCATACACCCATTTGATACGTACAGCTTGTACAGAGCAATTATCCAATTATTATTATTATTATTATTATTAGTTATCTTGAATCCCTATCCGTATTTTTTTCTTGGTGGACGTGAAAAGGCGTATAAACACAAATACAAATATGTTCATAATGCTGTTTTGGTAATATCACCTTTATTACTTTGTTATAAAAAAAGGAGCTCCTCCCCTTTCCACCTCTCTTACTGTCATTTCTACCCACGCTTTTTCTATACTTGATAATTAGTTTTAGTATAATTTATGTCCTGATAAGGAGAACATCGTTCTCGAAATATGTCGATTTTTTAAAAAATAAAGATTATCGTGGTAAAAACAAAGTGATTTAATTTATTTCATTAATAAAATGGTGCCACAAAGTGAATTTGCAAAATTTGAAGAAATAATCCTTTACATTCATAAATACAAAACACAAGAAATAACAACTAACATACATATTAGAAACACTAGATCTCAAGGTCAAAAACATATCCATGAAGCAACGACAAATACAAAATTAATTTGTAATATGTTATTAAAATCCCCAGCACTGGAGACCCCAGTGAGGATATCATTAAATCTATTTGTGACATTTAACCTATATTTTCATCACTTTTCATGACTAACTGTATATTAATTTTAAAAAGTGAGTTGATTTGTAACTGTCCTGAGTTGTCTGGTCACCGTATGTTGTATCACAAGCGTCCCATCTATTACAAAACAATATAATAGATATATTTTATTTTGAAAAATTATCTTAAAACCCAGATGGGCGTAAAAACAAATAAAATAAAAATTATAGAAAATAACATTCGAAATTATATTTTTTTAATAATGATTAATAATTATAACATATAACCATACTAATAACTCAAAATTGAATTGCTATTTTTGTTGTCTAACGAACTTATTTTCTAAAGAATAAATAGGCGCCATAGTTTTTTTTAAATACGCGCAATGATATCAAATTTATGCTGATAGCTTAAATTTCATAATTTTCCACGTGGCAACATAAAATTTCTACAAAAAATTCGTTTATTATACTGATCCAAATAATCATTGCAATTTCTTGATTGCATTAATTTTGTATTTAAATTAATAATTAACTTCATTGACGTCACTGACGGCCTCCGTGGTCGAGGGGCAAGGGTTTGGACTGGTAAGCCGGAGGTCGCGGGTTCAAATCCGTGCGTAAGTCAATTTTATTTTATAAACCCTTTCAAACCCAGGTTTAATTCAAATACACATGATCTTTGTGATTTAAATTTTTTTACCGTAACGTAGCGATTAAGAAGACCCATTTTTTTTTTACTTAAAGCTTGTAGTCTTTTTTTTCCGCTTGGTTGAAATCCTTATTTTCGCCACAAAAATGATAAATATTTTGAAAATTTGCTGATTTTGAGTTTCATCGAATTTCTGCCGTCATTCAATAATTAATTTAAGGTGAGATATCAATATTTTCTACTCAAATTTCAAATATTTGAAATTATAAAAATGTGTTCTATAATAATAACATCAGTTCAATTTAATATTCACAGTCATTTGCCAGAATATAGTAAATGAGTTTCAATGTTCATTAAAATTAACACTAGTAGTTACGCACATATTTTCGACTAGTATGGGGAGTTTTTGAAGATTATTATCCTAGATTATTTCTATATTTCTGAATGAATTTTACTTTAAATATTATTTGTTTCAAACCTTGGAGATTAACACTACTTTGTAAATGTGCATTTTTGACAGGAAACAGTTATTTGTATTACTTTTTTGTTACGTTTAGTTGCCCTTACTATTTAAAAAATACCCTGTGACGTCCAATGTTAAGCTAATTAACGTAAAATAAGTTCAACAACAAAAAATTGTACCAAATATTTTACTGAGGTATTATCAAACATTACATATTTTATATATGTGAAAACAATAATGCGGGTGTGAAAGGGTTAATTTGTGCTTTTTCACAATTCACTCATTTCAAAATAAATTATAGTGTATTTTCGAAGGAAGCAAACACTTTAGGGAGTGATATTATATATTAATTGAAAAAACACACTTTGTAAGACACCACTTTTTTATTATATTAACTTCATTATAATTAGCCCTGATGAAGCTTCAGATAAGCGAAACCCGGTTGGCTATCATTGTTAATTCAAATAAAAAGTGGTGTCATGCAAAGTGTTTTTTTTTTAATTAATATAAATTATAGTGTATTTACGGTACGTTTCAGAGTGGAAGAGACTCTCAGTCATTATTGAGAATTCAAAAGTTGCTTTAAATGGTTTTGTCTGTGTTTAGTGACCAGATCTGAATAGCCAGGTACACCCCACCTTCTTTTTCTCCATCTCACTTCCCTCCGCACTACTTCCAGTCTCGAAAAATAGCCCTATTATTGGGGAGGCCATAGTCTCACAAGCTCGTTAGCAAAAAGCTATTGGAAGCAATAAAAACTTCTGTGCGGTTTCAAATTAAAACATCATCTATTAATGGATGGTTAAAACATGAGAAGGTAAATAAGATCAAGAACTAGTTAAAATTCTAAACTCAAAGATATATCTTGAAGAAAATGCCTTTTTTATTGCCGAAAAATGGCTCAAAGGTGACTTTCTGTGGAAAATTGGGAAAAATTTTGATTAAAGAAATTAATTAAATTGTTGCACCACACATAGGCTACAGTTCTAGTATTCTCTTTCTTAGTAATATAGGTAGCTTAAAAACTCAAAATAATCTAGAATGGAGTAATGAGACATATTTTGAAAAATAATAAAATATAAATAAATACAGAGAATGCTTAAGGAATTAGACATAAAAAAGTGTTGAACAAATTTTCCATAAACTTTTAATTTATATCTAAAAGATTTTTAATAATTTACTGTAACGTAGTTACTTCAAAAAATTTGGATGCTCCTTTTTTTGCCAGGGTAAGGAAGTGAAAGGAGCAAGAGAGAGAAAAAAAAGTTGACCAAAATTTGCGGGTGCGTGGGCGGGTGGGTGCACTTTTTTTTGGCGAGACTGAAGCCTGGTTTCTCCAGGAATATCGACGAAGCCTAAAAAAAGTGTGTTATTTCTACATACTCGTAGTAAAGGGTAATTAGATGAGTTTTTCAAACGAGTTCGTCTTTCCCCCCGTTGACGGTGTGATCTCCTGCGTTTGTGTTGTCTACCAAAATGTGAAAATGGCTGACGTGGTTGAAAGTTGAAAAGGAGTCCCCGATAAATGCCTTCCATATAAAGTTGTATGAAAAACAATGTCGCTACTACTTGGTAGCTTTGGCTCTAGCCAATTTAGCAGGCGTCTTTTCTTTCAAAAACTCTGACACTTCTTCACATGTCACATTAAGCCAATCAATTTCATAATGATAGTGAAACCCAGATCTGAGTAAATGAAATTTAAGTAAAGAATGGTCAGACTTTTGGATCACGAAACATGCACAAGTATGGCAAATTTTGTGTTATTTAATCTATGAAGTCAAGCAATTAGAGTTGATGTGACAGGTGACAACACACGCTCAGGATTGCGTGCATTGGTGCATATTATTTATGCACTAGAAAACAAGTGTACCTACCTATACGTTCTTTGAATTTGATATTTGAAAAATTTTGGAAATAAATTATAATTTTATAATATCAATGGAATTTTTGTTTCTGTAGCAGAATACAAAGTTTGTATATATTGCATGCTAGCAAATCGTCTGTTATCTTTTACATTATGGTAGGGTTCGGTGTGTCGAGGATGGTCTCCCATGACTGTGTTATAAACAACTATGCTACGTGGCTTTGCATTGATTAAAACAATTATTTATTAATTAGATCAAACACCAACATGTTAAACCATTCCACTTACCACGTCTGTTCTTGAATGTACCAACACATTTCGCATTGTTATCAAAACTTTAACTCCGTTTCTAACGAAGTCGCCCGAGCCATGATCCTAATGAACAATGAATTCCCAGAGGGGGTTCCAAGAAATTTAATTTCGGGGTGTTGAACCCATTACCTTTGATCACAAAGGAAGAGACGCACCATTTCAGATTAACAACCATAAAGGTGCTAACACACGTCTAAAGTTAAGGTGTCGCGATAAGCTGAGCACAATCGTAGTTATTACTACAACCTTCAAACAAGAACATAAGGCGAAGTAATTTAAGATATTTCTCAAGCAAATATTTAAAATTTAACATTTTTTACTGACAATATGGAACTCAAGACCTTTTTTCATTAATAATCACCTTGTTACTTTAACATCAGTATAATTTTTAAAAGTTTAAATATTTTGCAAAAATTTAATTTTTCTGGTCTCTCGAAAACGCACAAAATCTATGGTGTCTATATGATATCACCAGTAAAAAAAGCCTACGATTTATTTCAACAGGTACTTATTTTGTATGGCGGCCTTGAGGGTTGAGACGTTATTTATTTTTTTAAGTTGAGCCGCTTTTGATATTGAAGAACACTAGGTAAGAATCTTTTAACTACAGTTATTGTACTCTACCAAAGTGCAAAAATACATTCATTACCACTTCTAATGAATAATTTCAGTCTTCCGAAATCTGCATCAAACTAGCCAAATAGACTAATACTCTTTTATCACTTAGGTCAACTGCATTTTGTTGCAGGGATCATTTTGATGCCGATACAGTTATCCAATAAATGTTTGCTACAAAATTAACCTATTGCACTTGTAACTTTGATTACACCCTGGTGTTTTAACTACACATTTTTCTTTCAATAATCATATGAGTTTCTAGAATTGTTTTTTTGTGTTACCATTTTATTTTTATTTTAAACAAAGACAAAATGCCCGGATTACGAATAAACTGATGAAATTTGAAAATTTCCTACTACCGCCTCAGTAAGCGGAAAATGTTGGTTATGTTGTGATAGAGGACTTAGTCAGCCGAAGAATTGAATTGACGACCCCTGAATTAAACATCTCAATGTGTGGTATCCATTATTTTGTTACAATTATTACATATATTATTATATAAGCAGATTACCATATAAACATTACTGTGTTATGATGCCGCTCCACTAACCTGGAAAATGCCTTTACAAAATAATAACATTGCCATTTACTTTCGCTTTAGCCATTAGCTTTTTGGGCTGAAATGGATGAAATGAATCTGATCTGTTTTTCGGAGAACTTTTTTGGTTTGTCATCAATTTTCTACATTGATGACTTCACAAAATTCAAATCTCGGAATTACCCACTATCTCTGAGAGCTAATATGTTTTTCGCTTCGAATTCAAAACTTTTATTGTTTTTTGTTCAGTGGGTGAAGAGAGTTTTGCGTATTTCTATTTCCTTCACTTTAAAACGAAACTATTTACGAGTATAATTTGGAAAATATTGTTTTATATAATATATGTAAAAGCCTTAATAGGCGTAAAATAAAAAATAAAAACGTTTTGCCTTCGCATGCAATAACCGATGTAGTTCAAGCGAAACACAACGTTAGAAAACAATTGTTTTCCTATTGCAATTGAAAGAGAATGACGATGAATATGAAATAAATGCTTTTTATATGGACAAAAAGAATGTATTAGTAAATGAAAAGCAACGGTAGAACATAAATATTCAGAAATGGCCACTAAAACCGCAAAAAATCCTCCAGAAGACTGTGGGAAAGTAGCCACCACGTAAATTTTTTATAATTTGAATAATTGTAACCATTGATTTTATCAACAGTTAAAAAGTATTGTTTATTATTATTGTAGAAAGCAATCACTTTGTGGTTTGACATATTTAATAAAATAAAATACTTTTTTGTTTTTAAAACCACGATATTTATTAATTTAAGAACCGACCGGTTTCGCTTTACTTAAGCATCATCAGGGTACAAATTATGTATACACACATTATGTACTTAACAAGAAGTACATAATGTGTGCATATATATAACAAAATATAGAGGGAGACAACATGATACAAATATATTATAGAGGGAGACAACATGATACAAATATAAGCAACACAAAGACGGTCATAAAATACATTAACATAAGTGCACAAGTAATGGAAAAAACCGCCAGATAATTATGTAGACTAATGGTTATACCAATAAATCGGGAGAAACAAAGCATCAACTGGCATGGTGGTAAGGAGGTAAGGAGAACTGGGAATTTTTTATGGGTTTATTGGAAACAGACTTAATATTGGACTACTTGATATGTCTAATTGATTATTAAGTATCTGACTTTTGGTTTTTACAGCTTTTTTAATTTCTAGTGCCTCTAAGTTGTTTAGTCTGTTACCATGCCCGTTTTTATGTAAGATGTTAGCACCGGTGCTATGACAGAATGTATGATCTTTATCGATCAAATGATTTGCGAATTCAGAAAAACCGTTATTATTGAGGCAACGAAGATGCTCCTTTATCCTAATATTAACATTACGTGATGTCTTACCGATATAAAAAGCCGAACAATTATTGCAATTTAATTTATAAATCCCCGAATGACTTAATTTATCGTCCTTATCTTTAGAATTAATTAGAAATTTACCTATATTGTTATTGGTATAAAAGGCCGGTTTGACTTCAGAAGGAAGGTTTTTTACACTTAAGGTAGAAAAGTGATTGATGAATAAAATTCGCCGCCATTGATATTTAATATTATTATCATTGATTTGAGGACAAGGACTAGCGAAGAAGAAGCGGTTAATGGCTATTTGTTTTAGCTTTTTATTTAAAATTAAATCTATAAAATTTGATTCATAGCCATTATTTACTGCTATGTTTTTAATTAGTTTTAGTTCACTATCAAAATTACTATCGGACATTGGAATTGTGACTAAACGATGGACCATTGAATGGAATGCGGAGTGCTTATGTGAAATAGGGTAAGAAAGTAGGTAATTTAATTCAGTAGGGGATTTTTTGCGGTTTTAGTGGCCATTTCTGAATATTTATGTTCTACCGTTGCTTTTCATTTACTAATACATTCTTTTTGTCCATATAAAAAGCATTTATTTCATATTCATCGTCATTCTCTTTCAATTGCAATAGGAAAACAATTGTTTTCTAACGTTTTGTTTCGCTTGAACTACATCGGTTATTGCATGCGAAGGCAAAACGTTTTTATTTTTTATTTTACGCCTATTAAGGCTTTTACATATATTATATAAAACAATATTTTCCAAATTATACTCGTAAATAGTTTCGTTTTAAAGTGAAGGAAATAGAAATACGCAAAACTCTCTTCACCCACTGAACAAAAAACAATAAAAGTTTTGAATTCGAAGCGAAAAACATATTAGCTCTCAGAGATAGTGGGTAATTCCGAGATTTGAATTTTGTGAAGTCATCAATGTAGAAAATTGATGACAAACCAAAAAAGTTCTCCAACAAACAGATCAGATTCATTTCATCCATTCTACGCTTACTCGTCATTCAACGAGTTCATCATGTATTCACATTGTCCGATTTTTAAACTATTTCTGTCTTTCATATCTTTCTATAAACCCATAATTATTGTCGGACAAACTATTGCACGTTGATTCCTTTTTCAATTTAAATGGTGGATTCTTTCGTTGACATTATATTATAGTGAGTATAATTTTTTTATCCAGATGTTTCTGTGATGTGATATTAGGTAAACCAAAATGAAATATTCCCAAAATTCACAAAAAAATAAAACTAACTAACTAATCAGCACGCCGTTTCAGGGGTAGGCAGAGAGGACGGACCCCAAACAACTCGGTTTTAGTACACACTCCTTGCTTAAGTCACATTCACACACTCAAAATTATATTCGCCTCAGGAATCTCATTTCTACAGCATTATATCTACTTCCATTCTTCCTCTGTCTCACTGCCATACATAAAAATAATATAAAGTTTTTAATAAAACCTTTCAAAATCATCTTCTCAAGATAAGTTGGCTTTTTCAAATACCACTCGAAAAATCACATTTTAAATATATTCGTTCAGAAAATAGGTAATTATACAATACAATATATATGTATATATTTAAAAATAAAAAGGAAGTGCGTGGCTATAGCAGTTTAAACTTTCCAATGAATCTTTGAAATATCTTTGAAAAAATAATTATCACAAACATTCCAGGAAAATACTAAAACTTACTTTGACACTGCGATATGTTGATTTTTATGTCAAAATACACCATTAATCGATGTAAAAAATAACATTCCTACAAAAATTAGGTTTGAAAAAATAAATTCGATATAGAGTAGGATCCCATACAAATTCTAGCTTTGACGATTTGACAGCGAATTCAACTAAATTGAAAATATTTTATACATTATGTCATCATACCCAAAAATACTTGCTTTGATCTTGGATTGACGGGCAGTAGTCGGGTGACTGGTCCAAACCAGAATTTACATATACATTTTTGACTGCCGATTATTCGAGTTATATTATTAATTTTCCATTTATTTTTTATTACCAAATTCCACCCGATTTCAGCAGTTGTCCGAAACATATTTTTTTATTGATTTATTGAATAAAAAGATTGAGAGCTTTTAGATATTAATGTAAAATAGTAAATGATAAATATTGCAATTTAATAGTTTTTTCGTTAAAATTAAAACCGATAGTTAATAAGTGGGCGTTGATGTTGATTTTAAAGTTAAGATTAGTTTTTCTTCTCTTATTTAAATCAAAATATGAACATATTTGAACCTAAATTTGGTAGGTTGTCAGTTTTGATTTGATTAAAACATTTAAATTAAAAAAAAAAACAAGAATTAATTTTTTTTGTCCAAACAAGGCGTATAGAAAATATGTCAAATTATCGATTCTTTTTAACGAAAAAGCTAATAAAATGCAATATTTTTAATTTTCGGAAACTGAAATATTTATTTCTCATTGTTATCTAACTGATATACAGTATTTTTTTCTATTAAAATTGCGTATTGCGTGTCCCTATTTCTGTAAATTAACCTACACGGATGGTATTCATCTTGCATCGGGATTGCTGGTAAAAGTATACACAAAAATTTGGTGAAACGGTACAGATTTTTGTTGAGACAAATATATTCAATAAAATACGATATTATCGTCTCTAAGGATGTCTTTGTTATTTACGTTTCATTCGAGTTTAGATAGTCGCACTCTGTTTTTGTGGAATATATTAGTTGGCACTGTACCCCGGTCTGTATTATGATAAACATTATTACCTCATATTTACTTTTCATCTGACTAAATAATAGTATGAAAACAAACCTGGTAGAATGTGACGTTAATTTTTTTTTTTTTTTTTTTTTTTTAAACAAATTCAATTTATTCAATAAACAAATTTACAATGTGTGATATACATATATATATTTCACTAGTAAGATAAGATATTATGATATGATTAATATTTATTATTTTTCAATGTTCTCCCATAAAAAGCAATTGCTTGTGTGTATGGGATGAGGTATTATTTGTTTGGTTTCTTAGATTTTTATTTAATTTTTTGTTTTTGTTTTTCTTTTATTTTTTTTTTTTTTTTAATTTAGTTTAGGTTTTCAGTATATTTTTTTAATTGTGTTTTGAATTCTTTGAAACTATCATTTAGTGATCTTATATTTTCTGGCAATTTATTGAAGAAATTTGTTCCTAAGTATTTGTAGTTTTGCTGACCCAAAGTTTTTTTACAAATCGGAATTGGTAACATGTATTTTTGCCTGAGATTTGCTTTGTTTTTGAATGGTACGGTTTTGTTTAGGATATCATCTTTGTAAACTTGTAAGGTTGCGTGATACAGGAAAAGAGTATTTAATTTTCTGACTTTAAATTCTTTGAAAATGAGTTCAGATGAATATAAAAATGATTTCTTTAATATTATTTTAATTATTAGTTTTTGCGCAATGTAAAGAGGTTGTGTGTGAGTTTTATAGGCGCCCCCCCATCCTATTATACCATATTGGATTATGGATTGACAGAATGCGAAGTACGTCATTCTCAGTAGTTCTTTATTTAGAATATGTCTCAAGCAGCTAAAAATTAAGGTTAATTTTCGTACTCTGTTTTTGAGAATGGTTATATGTGGTATCCATTTTAGGCATTGGTCAATAGTGATCCCTAGATATTTGGTTGAAGTTTTAATTTCAATATTAGTACATAGTAAGTTACAGTGGTGTTGTTGAGTGCTTGGTGTAGAGTGAATTCGAATGTTTATTTCATGCGGCGTATTTGGTTTGTTTATGAAAAATGGTACGTAGTGTGTTTTTTTAGAGTTTAACGTTAGTAGGTTATTGTCAAACCATGTTTTCAATTCATTGATGTCTGAATTAGCCTTTTTGTTCAGTTCTAACCATGTGTTTGCTTTTAGAAGAAGCACTGTGTCATCTGCATATGAGACAATTTCCCCGTATTTAGCAACTTCAAATATATCATTTACATATAGTATGAACAAAAGTGGTCCTAAAACTGTGCCTTGTGGTATCGAAAAGTTATTACTTTCGGAATCACTTAATTCATTTAATAATTTTACTTGCTGTGGTCTATTTTCCAAAAAGCTTATGATCCAGGATAGTACCGTTCCATTTATTCCAATTAATTTTATTTTTTTTATTAAGTTAGTGTGTGAAATACTATCAAATGCTTTTTTAAGGTCAATAAATATTCCAATGCATTTTTCATTTGAGTCTAGGGCGGTATATATAAAATTTGTTATTTTTGCAATAGCATCGTGGGTGCTGGTATTTTTTTTGAAACCATACTGTTTTGAATTAATAATTTTATGTTGTTCTAGGAAGGACCAGATTTGATTTTTTACAATTTTTTCGAATATTTTTGATATATTTGATAAAAGGGATATAGGGCGGTAATTTTGTGGGTCGTTTGGGCAGTCAGCTTTATAAATCGGTGTTATTATTGTTCTTTTGTAGTTATCAGGAAATACACCTTTTATAAGGCTTGTATTTATTATATGAGTTAGGGGGTAAATTAGATATTGTTTCATTGTTTTTAATACGTTTACATCTATGTTGTCATAACCGGGTGTGGAACCCCCCCTTAAATCATCGATAATTTTTCCGACATCAGTTTCTGTTATTTTGTTGAAATTATTATATTGGTGTTGGGAAGCGTGGGGATTCTTTTTATTACTGTTGGGACATGTTTTGATGGCGTTAGCCAGATTTTTTCCGACATTTGCAAAATAGTTGTTTAGAATATTACAGCATTTTTTGGTGTCAAGTTGGACATTATACGTTTATTATATCCTTTTATTTCAAACGTGTGATGCAATATGGTGCTAGTTTTAAAATTTTATTTTTTTAACAGATTTACTGCCAGTCTTGAACGGTGAATGCTTGGGAAACTCCGATATGTAAAACTGGGAAACTCTACAATCCATATCCAATACGTTATAATTTTCAAACTAGAGAAGGTAGTCAAAAATAACATGGTCCCTAAATATCTGCAAAGAAATATTATGTACAGTGAAAATGTAACAATTATCCTACGAGAAGTTGCCGAGACTTCAGGCTTCCCAAAACTAAACTTACGTGCACACAGAACAGCGTGTTTTATAAAGGGAAAAAGCTTTATAATATCCTCCCAAGTGCCATAAAGGAAGCCTCAAGTCTTGACACTTTCCGTAAAACATGGGCTATATATATTAAAAAATGTATGTATTGTATACACGCGCAAATATTATTGTCACCTCAACAGGAGTTAAGTATTAACACCTCAACAGGAGTTATATGTTAAACCGGGTAACTGTTTTTCTTTTGTTATAATGTATAGTTATTTTTCCCAATATTTTTTATGATTCTATTTTTTATTTTTTTTATTACTAAATGTATGAAAAAATTTGCTTACATCTAAATAAAGCTTCAAAAAAAAAAAAAAAAACAAAAACCATACGCAGACAATAATTTTTGATCCATTCAACCAAAGGCCAGCATAAAATAACAAAACGCGATAGTTGCCGGATGTATTTCATGATTTATTTTCTGATAAGATTCAATTTTTATTAATAAAATGTAAGATTATGCAATTTCTTATTAAATACTCTAAAAATACATACATTAGAAGATAGACGTAAAATAAACGATTTAACGTTCTTATTCAAAATACTTAACTCTAAATTCGACTGTTGTGAACTCCTGCAACTTAAAAACATACATACACCCACAGTAACAACACGACAAAATACAATATTCTACAGCAGCACACATAAGCGTAACTACATTGCCCACTCTCCGATACAACGACTTCACACCAAGGGAAATCATTACTTGGGTGATGTTGACATATTCAATACCAACTTGGCAAGTTTTGTGAATGATTTGAAACATTTATTTCAACAATACTCCTAAACACATCATGTAAACCAACAAATAGCTGTAATTTTCTGTTTTTGTTTCTTGTGTTTGCATGACTTGTTGCATAGCTTTTATCAAATGAAAATATTTTTTTTTGTAACTTTTAAAGTATCTGTCAAATTAAAATTATGCATACTACCAACCATGTAAAAGCCCTCTGGGCGTTAAATAAATAAAAAAAAAAATATTTAATGCATAAATGAAACTCACGTAGTCGATGTAAACTCTTAATTCATACATTTGCAAAGTATAGTTGTTTGACATGACAATTGCTGTATTTGTGTTGTGTATGCGCTAATAAAAATGTAAATTAAATAATGTTTTGCTGTATAGGAACCTATATTAAACATTTATAAGTAAACCATAGACAAAATGCGAGAAATAATCAACTAAAAAATCTGCCTCAACACAGGTTCGCCTAGTGAGGCAGGTTATGCACAACTTAAAATATAGTATATTATGCCATATCTACATAACACTCTTAAATTTAAAATTAAATATTTGACCGGTCAGTAGTTGAGTGGGCATAGGGCTTGGGTCTCACCCGATGTTCGATTCCTCGGCTGGCTAAGTCCTCCATCACAACACAAGCAACATTTTCGGCTTTCTGTGGTGGTAGTAGGAGATTTTCAAACATTGTTGGGTTATCCGTGACCCGGGAATGTTTGTCTTTCTTTTAAAAAAAAAAAAAAAAAAATACATATTTACTTTTTCTTCTATTAGAAACGGTTCTATTATTGTAACATTAGTTTTTCAACTATGTCATTGTTACTAACTTACATATAGGTATTTTACTTACTAATGATATATTATTTATTCTGTAATTTTTTTGATGAAATAAATAAAAAAAAATAAAAAAATGTCTGTGTAGCCTTTTGTATTTACAGTTTTTGATACAAGTATTTAAATTGCCTTGTTTATATGATAATGTTTACATTTATATTGTCCCTTACAAATAATCTCCCTTAAGAGATTACTGATTTTCTTACTATATGATTTTTTTCTTTTTTCTCTTGTATTTTTATATTTTCTTACACTTTATACTTGTAACTTTATACCTTTGTAAATGGCATATGTGTGCGGTACGTTTTTTTTAATAAATTTATAAATAAACACTTAGAAATTAATGTTATGTTGATACACACGCCAATCCGCAGGTGCGCAGTTTCTCGAATCATTTAAACACAGTGAGTTGAGTGAACCTGTACATTCTCCGGTGGTCCATCGGTGATAAAGAATGATTAAAAAAAATATTTATAGTACCTACTTAGGTGTAAGTATGTATTAATGACTAGCTGAACTTACTGGCGCTGTGCGGGTTTTACACTTAGTTTATATAAATGAAACGTAGACAATTTCTCTTGTTTTGAAGATTTATTATGCAAAATTTCATCAACCTTGGAGAAATCTGCCACCGAAATCAGAAAAATCCGGTAGATATAAATCCGCAACCGATACCTACTCCTCTTATTGATAGAATGTGATATCAAATAGTAAGTACAACTTAATCAAATGAGTCTAAAATCATAATTACGTGAATTGTATTTTATTGAAAGAATTATTTATATAAATATTGTTTTAACAGTTCAGAGCAGTCAAATTGTTAGCAGAAGGTTCCGGAATTAAAATCACAGCAATTATTCACCTATTTTTAGTGTTATTCGTAGAAAAAAATAAATAAATATTTTTACCTTGTTTTCCCAAGACCAAAGTGAAATAAAAAATTACACTGGACAAATAAAAATATGTTTTACACATTTATTTACTGATTGATACATTACAAGTTTTTTTAAATAAAGTATACATCTCACCGGTTGCGAAAACATCTGTATTTGTTTTACATCATATCAAATTTACACATAAATAAATATAATAATTAAAGTAAAATAACTTTGTATTATATGTTTTGATTAACCCTGGTGAAGGTTCGTGTTGAACTGAAACCGGTTGGTTATAAATATATACAATAAATTCAAACCAAGTTATTTTATTTCAATTATTATAATTATGTATACCCACAAATTGTTTGTGCTTCTTGTGAAAAAAAATATATATTAAAAAATGTTTCTTTGTTAGACCCGTACGCGTTAAAATACCATTTTTCCGAATTTGTTAAAAATTTCAAAGTTTGTTTTAATTAGTGCAAGAAGCATAAAAAGAGTGGTTTGAATGGTAAAAAAATACAGTGTGTGGCAAGCCTACGCACGACGGAAGTGAAACTTTTAGTATTCTTCTCTCTCTCTTTTCATTTCATTCTCTCTTTTTTTCTGTCTATTAACATATTTATAAGTAGCATGTGATAAACAAAATTAAAAGTTATAAAAATATGGGATTCGAACCCGGGTCCTGCATAACGAGTGTCGAACGCTCTGCCTCTAAATCGCGAGGAGAGGTATCTCACGCGACGAGAACCGCGTATACAACGTGTACTCCTCAATTGACTTCTCCCGCGTAAATTTTCGTTTTCAAACACGGCAAATGAATAATATCACATAACGTCTCGTTAACGCTTTATATAGGGTCGAATCGAAGATATATCGGCAGTGTGAAGTCATATCTGTCGTTTTTCAAAATATTTCCGCATATTTGTCCGTTTTGGAAAATCTGCGAGGGTAATTAGTCGCGTTATCGGCCTTGATTAATAATTTTAACGATTCAAAATAAAAATAATTAATCAAAATACCGAGCGACTCTACCGGCTCGATTTGTAAGCTATATTTCGACCAAAATATCATATAGTCAAAATATCTAAAAGTCGCAGCACGAGAGCATTTTATCACTTTTTCTCATATTAAAAAAATCACAAAAAGAAAAAAATAATAATTAAAACGGGAATCGAAACTCGGTTCTTCACGACGACAGTCGGGTGCTCTGCCTCTAGACCGCGAAGCTGAGTTTGGAGAGTAACCTAAACGAGGTATCTAATATTAGCTAGGCTTCTATAGCGAAATGATCACGGTTTTTCGTGACGGTCATGAGTCAGTTTTACTCCGGTCCTCGAAAATGCATAACGCGCGTAAAGAAGTTTCACTTCAAAAAAAGTCGAGGACGCTTAGACACGAAGTTACAAACTTTACACAAGTAGTTAGAAGTTAGAACATAGAAAGCTTTTGAATGCGCTGAAATGAGATACGGAGTCGAATAAAAGTCGACATAGTGTAGTTTTTAACAGTAACAATATGGATTTCATGATGCTACATGAAGTGAAATGTAGGAAAAGTGTGGGATGCCGAAGGAATACGTGAATCAAATAATTATTTATGGTAAAATGAGACGTAAGTCATGAACGAAGAAAGAGGTGTAAGGATAATGTATGACTTAAAGTGAATGGTTGAAGAGGTCGAGGACTCCCGAGGATGATCAAGTTAAACAAATATTAAAAACAAAATAAATATATTATTTCCACCTTAAAAGTGCACCCAGTTGTCAGGTACTCGATAACTCGGTACCTTACAACGTCCCGGAGCAACGCCGGGTACATGTCAGTTAGTAAGTAAGTAAGCTATTAAGCTTTTTTTCAAAAATAATCAATTATGACCATAGACCGGTAGATAGTTTCCTTATCGTCCTGGTGAAGGACCACCATTCATGAACGAATACTTGCTTTAGCCATGTTTGGTATCAGATCTGAATAGCTTGGTACTTCCTACCTGCTTCCCTTCCCACCACTTTCAGACTTACATAATTAAAATTTAAATCTTTTATTTAAGGGTTTTATTTAAGCTTTGAAACTATCGCAGTGTGGACTCGGTTATTGTGAAATGACCCGTATCCTTTATCAACAATGACACAGTCCCCAGTCTCCAGTCCCCAGAGCGCTATGCGCTGTGGTCACTAATCCCAAATGTAATTATTATCATTGTATTATAACTAGTGTTGGCTAAAATCAAGATTATAATTTCTAATTACGTGATTGAAATATTCCGATAAAACACGTTCAATAATAATAGTAAATTCAAAGCAATTCCATTCCCAAAATAGTTAAATTAAAACCACGACAGACATTCAAAATAATACAATAAGGAACTGCAGTGAAAAATAAAATTATTTGAAAACATATTTTCATGTAGATTAACAAACCAATGACTGAACTTACTGAACCCACTGATTCTGAATATATAAGTTTTACTATCACGTTGAATTAATAAATCGAATAGAATTAAATATAACTAACACCGTTACACACTCAAACGTTCTGTGATTGGTCGGCGGGTTCTGAAAGCACTTAAACCATTACATCACGGGTTGGCTGGCCGCGTGCATTAAGAATACGGACATTCTTCTGTCAAATTGCGCTGCTTATACCTGCAAACGGGTAACTACCGCAGTATACAAATAATTTTTACAGAATTCGTAATTTTTTAGAAAACTTGCGATACATTTTAAATTGGGTTTTTATTGTTTTCATACCTACCCGAGGGGGACTGGCCTTAATGTTAGCAAACAAAACCGAGGTACATATGACGTCACGCGTGCACCTTCGATCGTTTTGATTAGCTTTGAAAATTTAAACTCTGAAATCTAAAATAAAAGAATGTTTAAATAATATAACTTAAATAATAAATTATATTCTATTCTAATTGAGATCGTCAAATTATTTATTTTCTAAAAAACTAATCGATTATGACAGTAGTGGTAAATAGCTTCTTTATCATCCTAGTCCACCTAAAAATTGCTACTCGAATTTTGAGCCTTCTCAAATAATGAAATAAATAACAGAAGTTAAACATTCAAGGTTAATGCTATTGATAAATATATTTTATTTTTGGAATAAATTTTTGAAGTAAAACCTCAAAAATTTAAATATTTAATTATCGAAGACAATACTCGTATTAGTGATTCATAGACGAAAATTTGAAACGGAAAAATCTACTCATCCTAGACTTGCAGAAAAAGTCAATAGATGTCGTACATTAAAAATAAAAATAAGATATATTTATTTACGACACTGTCTAGATTGCATTTAGTTCGAGTTGAATCTTGCATACATAATGATTGCAGCCAATAAAAATCTGCAGTGAGAAAATGAAGACAATGTTGGTATTTTGTATTCGAAGTATGATACAATTAAATATAGGGAGTTAGGATCCCATTAGCTAAGTTGGTAGAGCGGTGTCCCAGCAAGGCTATGGTCCTGGGTTCGAGTCCTAGATGTGACTGTATCTTTTTTTGATTTTTCTGTTTAAAATTTCCGTTAAGGAATCGCTAATATTGTCTTCAATAATTAGATAATTTTATTGTTTACATCTACCTCTCTAGGACTACAAATGCCTGTATCTAGGTTAAACATTTTATGAACTAATGAAAAGAACACAAATGTAAATATTTGTATCTTAGTAGAAAAATATCGTTTCCTAAACGTAATTTAATATTTAGTTATTATCTATGATGATTATAATATTGTGGTATTTGTTGCGATTCATCATCAATTGCGATACATCATCTAAAATTCTAGAATAAATTGTGTGGGCATTATTCCGTTGAATGATTGTTTCCAATATGATATAGCGTATACAAAATCCCTACATTCCCTACTAGGAAATTGAAACTGTTCAATTCGTCTTAAAAAAAACAAACGAGAATTTCAATCCCATTATAACGAACATGAGCATTATGAAATTTTATCATTTCAGTTCCAGAATAACCGTCCATGAAATAATAATATTATTAATTGCTAATCTCTGTTGTTCTAGCTAAGTCTACAGAAACATAAACCTAATCTGTGTAGCTGTTTATACAATTTGCAAAACCTTTTGTTTGCTTAGCGTAACTAATCTTACAGAGGAGTAAACTGTACGTCTACATGTACATCCATTAACGCAGCGATACAGGATGAACAATATTTGATTCAATTGAAAAAGGAAAATTATTTTTACAATTCTAACATTTGAAGTATTGCCTCCCCTCCATTTAACGTATGATCTATTCTAAGTCTGAATTCGACTCCAAATATCCATATAATTTTGATATTTGCCGATTTAAACAAAATTAACACATAAATTCACCTTCCTTCTCTCTATAATTTGAAATGATGGCCTATAACACACTTGAACGGTGAAAGACAGAAAGATTGAAAAAAAACAACTGATTTATTTGCCATTTGTGTATTTTACCAACCATTTCACCATGTGCTTACCGTAATGCGTAAATATTTTCCAGTTTACAAGCGTACCTATTGCGTTATTTTGCCTTTTGATAGATAATTTTCTATTTTATAAGTTCCCCGGGTCCTAAGCTTGTCCTTCGCGTGTCCTTAGGGTAAAAACGGAAAGTAGAATATCTTAAAAGTTTCCGACTAAAATCATCAAGTTATATCTTTTTTTATCAATATGGTATTCAAATTTATACATATTCATTTACTTTGCACACAAATCAATAATTGAAACAATCCTAAAGAAATTATTTTTATATCCTTTATTTAGGTAAATAAGAGTAGATTTTAAACTTAGATAGTTAAATATTCTGTCTAAATACAAAGCAACTTTACAAAATTTCAGGCAAAAATACACCTTAACAATACCAATATGTAAAAAAAACTCTGGGCCAAAAGTACAAAAGTTCCCAGGAATAAATTAACAAAGAAGATAGGATTCAATTATAATAACTTCAGACAATACATAATAACGCATCTAAAAAACTAACAACACCCGCATACACACAAGCACAGCTTCTGCTATGGGCAGCATTTTACACGTGATGTAATACCAATAATGAAAACACATAATATCATATAATTCCATTGAGATATATAGAGCTAACATTGACATTCTAAGTAAGGGCCATAAACATCGGTTAATTGTCTGCTGTGAGATACCACGGCTTCAGCAGGGTACAAGGCTCCGGCGATAACTTGAAAATGCCGCTATGCAAGCTGAGATATTGTACTGGGAAAGATAGGGAGAAAAATTCAACCTTTAACCTTTCATCGGTAAATAGAGTTTTACCATAGTCAATAGTCGTGTAAATTGGCTTTTTAAAGTTAATAAACTTGAAGAGCACTTGAAGCTTGCGCGCCGGTAACCCAAAATGCTCCGGGCCGTGGCGCGGCGGTCACCGTTAACTTCGTTAGGATTTGGGCGGCAACAACAGCCGCCACACCCCCTTGCTCTTACCGCAGGAGAACAATATATTACTCTGATATTATAAGGTAGACTCTATTTATATACCTTAATGTATAATTCATATTTTGGGTTTATCGGATAAACTAAAAACCTTATACTACTGTTGATATGTGTTCATGCTTTCATTTAGTACAACAGTATTAAGGCGATGCACTACGTCGTGTAATATTTTAAATTGAGCCACTATCAATAACAACCCTCACGTAGATGGCGATAAGGTTTAAATTCCCGCTTAACACCATCCGCCTGTTTTGATGTATGCAAGAAAAAAACATGTCCAAAAAGTGCCTTTATTTTATTTTGTGGATGTTCAGGCATAAATATTTAATTTTTTTCGATCATTTTATAAATAACTTAATTTTTCACATTATACAACAAAATCATAACGGAAAATCGATTCGTAAGTAGGAGATTTTGAACTTTAAAGCAGTTTTCATCGGCCTTTATATTATTTTTTCTGGGCTTATAAAAAGACTTATCTAAAAAATACTCGATTATTTCAAAGGCTAAGATGTATTCTACTCGCAGTATTTAATTAAAGCATCTGAGACATTTCTAGGCGACCAAATTTTCAAACCAAATCACATGATTTTGCACTACTACGTATGGCATCGCCTTCTACGTATAACAGAAAATCGAATTTTCACATCGCAATCACTTTTGCCAGAAAACCATGTTATCGATGGTATCCAATCCAAGTTACTAAAGTAACCCCATTATCCAACATCCCGAGTGCTTAAACATGATGACCCGTTCAGTTATTATTGGTTCCTCGTGTTTTCGAATATTGGTGGTAACAGAATTGGGTATTGTTTAATTTACAAATGACAACGAATTTGGTTCGGTATAATCTTTGCCAAGAGAATTGATCCGAAAATGGTTCACTTTAAAATAATCATTTCGCCAAAAGATTTTGTTCAATTAACTTTAGCAACTGACGTAACATGTTGAAGGAACACGTACCATCGGCATAATCTGACAGACACTTTTCACAATGTAACGATGAGATCCAATTGAAGGTAGAATAAGAATGTTCTAGCAAGAAATCTGTTCTTCGTTGAACTTTGCATTTTAATTCATCTTGAGGTAAGGAAAACCCGTGAATTGAATGCATAATCGAGGCATTCCTTTTTCCCAATCCACTTGGAAACTTTTCTTCCTATGTTGGCAACGAGTTAGTTGAGGTTAAACAGGGACAGGGCCGATGCAAGGGGTAGGTACTGCCGCCAATGCTAGTAAAAAATATAGAACACTGCCGTAAGTATTTTCGCTCAAACGTTAATGCTGTGGAGTCCAGATTGTTGTGTATAGTATATTGTAAATTTGGCTTTGAATTGTTAAATTCGTTTTGAGCCCCCGTCTCTTTAACTCTTTGCGTTAAGTTCTAAAAAAATATATGTCATTTTTGAATGATAATATATGTACATTTTTTATGCCGAAATGTTAATTATATGAAATTCCTTTAATAGAAAAAAATCGCAAAAATAAGCTCCGAAAATAGTTAAAAACATGTTTTTACTGAATATGTTATAGGCATGAAAAATTCATTCATTTAAATGCAACTAAAGCATTTGTCGAGGTATTGTTGCTCTTTTTAAAACAAGTCGTGTGTTATTAATTATTTTCAGCATTTTCGCTTAATTGTTATCGTTTTTAATATTAGCGCGCTCTCTCTAACATTCGTATTTACATACACCCCTTTTAAAACATCTTTGAACGCTTACTACGGGGCCTTAAACTTAAATTATTTAATAGTGGTATGAGAAGTAAGATGTGTATTATTAAGGCTGTGAATTTTTTAAAATAATTAATAATGAAATATTAAATTAATAGTTCAATGTAAATTTTCTTGCAAATCTTAAATTTACACAAGTTTTCTCTTGGTTGGTTGGTTTGTCCAAATCATTTAGTAGTACAAGTTTAAAGAATTTCTGAGGCATTTGTAATGTTGTGCTCTACGATTACATGCCCGATTTTTGCAATACTGGTTGAACTTTGCTCTTCTAAGCCTCTGCATTTCAAGAAAATCGGAAATTTTTCAAACTTTTTCAAATTCACAATCTTGTATCTTTCGAGTTTTCAAGATGCAAGCTTTAGAGAAACTGCTGCGCGACCTCTTTCACACAAAACATAAATTTGAATTTGATGCTTAGGCATTAGTTGGAGTAATTAGTTACTCCAACGAGCTTAATTATAATTTTTTAATCAAAAGGTAATAGCTAATATCGAGTACGGATGTGAGTTATATTTATTTATTTTTAATGTAATTTTTAAAATATAGCCCATTGAAGAATTAGATTTTTCTGATTTAGAGACAATTTTCTAAATTTTGTTCCGGCTGAAACCCTGTGCAGCAGAAAACAGTTCAATATAGTTAAAATTTTAGCCTGCTTAGGCACCAGCAGAGCGACAAATAATAAGGCCACCTCTTGGTTTGGCCGCCCGTGTGCACAACACAAATTGCACATCATGATGCCTCGCCCCTGAACTGGAATACTGAGATTTAACAGCCATCGGGAAGCATCCAGTGGCGGTTCGCGCAGCACGGACGTGCCTCGGGGATTTGGCAGAGGAGAGACGACTCAAGAATGTTCCTTGTGCCTTGCACAATCAAGTAAATTCTTGGTGTCGTTAGGGAATTTAAAATTATCGACATCAGGCACTGCACGGTTTTCTGAAACTACATCCAGTAATTCAAATAGAGATACGTCCCCCTTTGATCCCATGGGTTAAGATTATATTATTCTTGGCAAACTATTCAATGACCATACATTAACCCAAAGTTCACGACATCGACAATTGATCAGTTTATTGATAATAAATTAATCAGTTTATTGTTGACGATATTGTGGCAATTTTCAAAATATCACCATCTTACAATAATTTACATTATTGTTTTGTCACATTTTACTTGCGTCAAAATAACTACTTAAATCGTCAGCATCGGTCTTGCGATCAGTTTTACTTTCAAAAATCATCTTTCAGTAAAATTAAGCACTTTTTGATTCACTTTAGTCACAGTATTATAATGACAATACTTTTTTAACTGTGCTCTTTGACACACTGGCCAAAAACTAAGCTTTTTTTAATGAAAAGTCTTAAGAAAGCAAGTTCAACAATAACCGGTTTTTACTATTTTTATTACAACAATTTGTAAGTACTTATATCTGTGTTCATTATTAGCCCCAGCAGTATAAAACTAATGTAGGTCATTCACTGTCCAAATGTTAAAAAGAAAACATGACGAAGCTGCTCAAGTGGTGGCACTACTGCAATCAAAAGACTGGTGGCTTCATCCGAAGGCGTGGATCAGGGCGAAAACAATGCACATTCAAAAGAGACAATCGCTTTATTGTCACGTAAGATTTTGCAATAGATGCGATTCTTGTGACACAGAGTATATATTGTTTCATGATTAGTGAAAAAAAAAATATCGCCAATTCAACACCCCGTATAATTTCCTTCCGAATTGTGTTCGTATTTCAGAAATAATTTATAGTTCACAAACCCTACCCACGCATTATGAATTATTTAATATTCAAATATCGCCTTTTCACACAAGACGTCTAGAATTAGAGTCGAAGGATTTGATTCATGGAATTTAGCAAGGAAATTGAGTTTCGTGTTTCCCGAGTTAAGAATTTACTTTCTCAACACGCGATTTTACCGAAACGCTAAAACTTCAACGCGATATTATGCGAAAACTTAAATTGGATCGATTGAAAAATGTAGGCACTTGGAAAGTTTTGTCAGACGAATAACAAACAACTTGAAAATGATTTGTTATATCTTAAACGCTTGTAAAATGAAACGGTTTAATTTTGAGTACATATCACTGTTTTTACTTGTTGTCAGGACCAAATTAGACAAACGTGAATTTTATGTTGTTACCAACCAATATTACTAATAATATAATAATAATAATTAGTGTTTACTATTTTCCTTTTTTGTAACAAATACAGATCCTCACCGGAATTTCCCTGCGCTGTGCTGAGGATTTCATTTGTTTATTACTAGCTGACACGTACCCGGCGTTGCACTGAATTGATTAAGAGAATGATTTTAAGCAAAAAAAAATTTAAGGTTGTCACTTTGTAGCAGTTATTTCCTGCCCGCTACAGAGTCTCAGCTATAATCAGTGCCCATCTTTAGTTTACGGCTATTTTGAAGGATGGCAACTTCGCCACAAGATGACACGGACAGGGCTGGCGGTCAGTACGGCCACCTGGAGCCCTCAGTATTCATCGGGCTGCGCTTCCGGGACGTTGTGAACAGAGAGGAGACACGAACCACGCCATGAGCCGACACCATTTACGAACGATGATGACGCCGCAGTTTAGTATTTTGCCTTTGGTCATCCATCGTTCTGCATAAAAATATTAGCTTTGCCTTCGGCATCGCTTGGCGCCTATTATTACCAATCAGCAGGTTAGTTAAATATTAAATGTCACCATCCATTTGTCGTTCTCAATGCAATTTTTAAATTTCCAATCGTGCATTCAACCTTCGGCTGATGCACACGCCTGAGATATTTGTCATTAATTAAAAGAGTTCTCATGTTATTTAAAAGATGTAGAAATAAATGTTGTATTTTGGAATTCATTTTCTCCTCTCTTTTATTTACTACACTTATGTTACAACCTTTCCTGAGGTAATCATGCCCTTCACCTTTATAATCTCGTTTCAACTTTTAGGATAATCATCGACATTCATTTACGTCATAAACTTTTCTTAAAGAATTTTCTAAAAGATAGTGAAAACCCTATCAAAATCCATTAAATAGTTTAGAAGCGCACAACAGAAACGCGGATAGTGAGTTTATTTTAGTACTAGCTGACGTGTTCCCAGCGTTGCTGATGGTTATCCTTATGAGATAGACAAAATAGACATATATCATTGAAGACTTCTCTGTAGACCTTCTTAAGTTTTACAATTTTGTGTTACATTATATTGATGTATCTCATAAAGTTTAGCCAGCCTTAGCAATGTGAGCGCCCAAAAAATATTTTTTATGACTTAATTACAGAAAGTTAACTTTTCTATAATTTCTGTAAATACAATGCCCGTGTGTTAAATATATAAATCTTTCGGGGAAAAAATCTAAATTTTAGTTAAAATCCTATTTAAATCTGTTGCATAGTTTAAAAGAACTAAGCGCACTAACAAACAGATAGCGACTTTGTTTTATGCTATTTAGAGATAAATATTTTTCAGTATGGAAATAAAGTAATTATAAGAAGAAGAAGAAGTCATACTGGAATAAAATACGGTGTATACACCACTGTTTAATCAAAAAGGATTGACATGTTTCAACCAACGAAGAAACTGTTGGCTTAATATTGGGAAAAAAATGTTTATCCTGACGAAGAAACCATTGGTTTCAAAACATGTCAATCCTTTTTAATCAAATAGTGCAGTAACAAATATTTTATTTTCATAAAATTAAAATGACACCAAAAAGAAATTGTGCAATTATTGAAGAAGATATTCAATTGTGTTTTTTTCTTAAATAATTATAAATATATTACATAGTTTGATTTGAGATTTTTTTCACATCTGCCCTAATGATGGACAGTGTAATGCTGTCCGAGACGCTGGTCAAAGAATTAGGTTACGCAACATAGCATTATTCTCCAAAAATAACTCACTATAATATTACATGATGTTTTTTGTTCAGTTGAGTGGTTTCGGTTTCAGTCTATATTTGGTATCATTATATGAACTTTTTCTGATCTCCCTATGTTTCGTATCCAGCTTTTTATTTAGGATTTAAATGTTATAATATTGTTGTGAGTTTTGAATGAGAGAAGGATTTCGCTGTAAAGTTTAGTACCATAGTATAAGAAGCCTTTTTTTCTTAAATGTCGTTTTATTTGTAGTTGCGAGAATTACATGGACGGAATTACACATGGAGAGAATTACACCAGCTAAAATTACTTTTTAAATATGTTTATAATAGGTTTAAATTTTAAGCGTGAACTAAATTATTTTCTTCATAAAAAAAAGAAAATTATGTTTGATGGAACAAGGGCATCCCTTAGTATTTTGATGCATAAATTAACAATTAAAGTTAACATTTTTCGTAAGGTGAGTTTTTCAAATTAGGTTCAAATAGCTGTGTGAGAATTTTTTTTTAAATTATTTATAATTTTTCGATTTTGTAAAAATTAATATTGCACAATTATTTTTACTGACAATACATAGTCGAAATTTAAACAATTTTTTTTCTGTGATTTGAAAAATGGGATGAGAACATTGCCCCAAATTTTTGTGAAAATTTGATTTCCTTAGGAATTTGCAGATTATAAAAATATTGAGTTTCGTTGATTTGACTACGTCTTTTTCGGTCTCGTCAAGTTAATCCATTTCATGATTATTTCAGAAAGTATTGTTACAATACATGAATTATTAAATTTATGAAACTCCCTTGTGACCATACCCTTTTAACAATTTATTATTCATAAACTCCATGTCAATCTGTGAATACTGTTAATATTTAAAATACAAATACTGTCAACGATTCGATGTTAGAGAAGGGACGTATTTTCCATTAAAAATATATTTAGTTTTTATAGCAGGATGCCCCACACATGTTAGAGGTAACGTGTTTTCACGTAACGGAGGTTTTCTGTTTTTCTAGCATACAATGCGATGAAAAAACTGTATGCAGTGTCTGGAAATGAACGCATAAAAATTGTCAGCAAATTGTCTTTAGAGCTTCACAAAGTATTATTACAAAAAAGTTAAACAGAATTTAATATTTCATAAAAGCATCAAAGTTATAATTTCAACCAAGTTTCATTTAAGGGTGCATTTAAACATTATTTTTTTTAAATTTATTTAATCTCATTTCTTTACACATATAATACATAATAACAGATTGTTTATAATGACATAATATATAATAACAAATAGTATAAACAAGAAATGAAAACCCACTAAGGCACTGCCTGAGTGTGGGTAATATAAAAACGATTACTACATTTCCAAGTACCTAAAGTATAAAATACATTAGTAGAATAAGTGAAACAGTTTTTTTTTTAGTTATTATAAAAAGTAAAGAAAAAACATAATGTACTACAGTTTAGAAAGTTACAGCAAGTGAGTTGTAGAAGGATAGATAAATTTATAGAAAAAGCGTTTCAATATCTGCGTTATTCAGCCATAATTTTACCTCTTTACATATTTTATCATTTGAGTTTGTAGTGGTAGACATTGAAACCGGCCTTTTCTTTGCATTTGCTCCTGAAATCCAGGGAAGACCCAAAACACAAAGAGCATTCCTAATTACACAGGAAATTGAAATTTACAAAAATCCAATTAGTATTAATAAAGACGACGGAGCCAAGCTCAATAGTTCTTACTATCCGATAATTGCTGCACCCAAACTAAACGCAAAAAAGCATATTGAATTATAATGTTTTACCAGCTCTTGGAGGATTGGAGTTGGCAACACGGTATCACATCAACATAGATAAGAACACACTTCACCACAATCTTTACACGTCTGCCCTGATAGAAAGTAATGAGAAAGTCAGAGAATTTGTTTGTGTTTCAGCTCTGCAATAAAATCTAAATAAATTAAACCGTATTATTGTAGAAAGCAATCACTTTGTGGTTTGACATATTTAATAAAATAAAATACTTTTTTGTTTTAAAACCACGATATTTATTAATTTAAGAACCGACCGGTTTCGCTTTACTTAAGCATCATCAGGGTACAAATTATACTAGTATTAATTTGTACCCTGATGATGCTTAAGTAAAGCGAAACCGGTCGGTTCTTAAATTAATAAATATCGTGGTTTTAAAACAAAAAAGTATTTTATTTTATTAAATTAAACCGTTTTGAGCACATCCGACAACTAAAAATTGTTTTTGAAAGGTGATGAAGTAAGGTATTATAGGTAGGCCGATTTTGTTCTGCTACTTTCTATATGCCACACGGTAATTGGTTTTGAGGATCTTTCTTAACCTTACTGCATTGCTGCTTGAACCCATTATACACCTTAGGAGCCAGGAATACATGGAAACATTGTCCTAACGATGTATTCATTTTTGGTACTATCATACTTTGTTCTGATCTAAGTCTTATATTATTTTATCTTTATCTTAGATTGGCTATAGAGGTATACATATTAATTATTCAGTAGTTAATTTATATTATTCTTACATATATGTTGTGGCATATTTTTCTTCTTTCTAACACCGTTTAGTTCTAACTATGGCCGTAACGCAGACACATCGATTTCCATAAGACCAAATGAGGTTTATAAAAAACTTCTTACTCGCGTAGGCACCTTTATTAAGTGATATCCAAAATAGGTGCTTTTGAACGACAGGAAGTGACAGTGAACGGTCTAAAAAATTACCTTACATGGTCTAGGAATGTTTGAGAGATCTCTTGACTTATTAACTCCTATGGGTTTGATGATAGTGTAAATAGTAACAGTTCTGCGAGTCTAAGTATCTATCGCTTCAATTTTGTTCTTGTAATTACTCCAAGGAAGGCTGAAAAGTAGTATGAACTTAATTATTTTAGAACGAAAATAGCCAAACTATTCAGTATCTAGGCTAACAAAAGCTATCCATGGTACATTCACAAAAAGATTATCGAATTTTCTATAGCTGGTATCCATCTTCGCCTGATGAAAACTTTATTTTGTTTTCCTGTTGAAAAGTTGAGAAATATTAAACAAACAAATAAGTGAATGGTATAAAAACTCAGCGGTACCCGAGAAAGAATTTGCTTACTTTGTTAAATCATTTAGATACTTACTTTATCAGGATCATGTCACGAGTCAGAATAAACAAGGAGTTTTATAGTACGCCAACATGTACATGTATGGCAGTCTGTTCTTTTTGCTTTCATCTACAGAAAAATGACGTGATGACTAGTTAGTTGGTTAGGGAAAGGAAGCAAAGTGGGTATACTTCGTTATTTTAAACAAAATTTGAAATAGTTGTTTCGGTGTTGACTTTACAAAACAAATAACATCCTGTTTTCCTTCTACAAAAAATTTGATACGTTCGATTCACAGGGAATATGTCTGTCGGATCCACTTCCGTTTCCGCAAACTTCGTTTCCCGCCGGATCCTAAACAAATGACGGCACATTTCCGGTCTGAAAGGTAACGGATACGGATACGGAGGCTTTCATCATGACGGATAGTTCGTTTAGCGACACGTTAAGGCTCTGCTGATCAAAGGAGAGAATTATCCACCAGGATATAACATCAGATGTTATATTATATTTGTTACTCCCAAATACCGAACAGAAAATTATAATCATGTAAAAACATTAATAAAGAATTATAGTCAACGCCAATTATCTAGAAGCATGTTTTCATACCTAAAAATAAAAATTTAAATAAAAAAAATACTGCCATGGAATGATTTAATGGATTAAGTAAATGCTTAGGGAATTTGCGTTAGGTGACGTCACGTAGTTGTAATATTATTATTTGCTGATAACAAAAATATATAAATCAATACGAAATGTACACGATTGCCAAATTTTACAAACTTACTTCGATCATATTTATCTGTGGTGTGAACAAAATGCTTTAATTTAGAATATTCAGAATTGTCAAGTAATACAATTTTCCAAAACTCATTATAATATCTTAAATGAATATATATTAAATAATATTAAATTAATACCAGCGTCATAAATTCGCGACTTGGGTGTAATATTCAATAAAAACGTGACATTCATAGCACATATTAAGGCTTTAAAGATGCTTGGCTATCTTTGGAGAACTTTAATTGATTTTAAGTCCTTAGATTGTATGAGAACTCTTTATATTTCGTTAGTTAGAAGTCAAGTGGAATATAATTCATCTATTGGGTCCCCTACTGTATGTATAAAGTTCACTCTAACAATATAGAACGGGTTCCGCACAAATTTCTTAGATACATAAATTTTAAGCTCAAAATTCCAATGGAATACATCAATTCTTTTAGTTTGATGAATCAATTGCATCATAACGCTGTCTGAAAATTAAGTCAGGCCTGGTTGTGTTACACACAGTCTTAACGACTTAATTGACAGCCCTGCCATCGTCGTCACTGTTAAATTTCTCCGACTAATCCGACTAACTATTCGGCAAGATAAAATATAACATTCTTCTGCAATACATCCACAACCTTTCAGACACTCTTATTAACCAATAGGATGCATACTGGTTTTGGTGATCCATCAACAGGTTTGGGGGTAGTGTTGTTGTATTTACTGACTTCATTTATAGAACTAAGCGTATTCTATACCAGCACTTGTATAGTATTGTTGGTAATGTAGTTTTAGTGTTTTGTCTTCGAAATAGTTTCTATGTTATTTTATGTTACTGTTGTAAAACCAAAAAAAAAATGTTTTCGGGTGGATTATATGATATCGGAGTAGAGCCGGAACCTTTGGAATTGTTGCATTAACAGCATACGAATAATTGTAAAATATGATTTCGACATTTTTTAACCTTTCCTTATCTGTGGTGTGTATACTGTGTATTCACTACACATGGCTTCTAATAACTTTAATAACTCTATAAATATAATAAATTCTTGGTTCAGATTTTAGGTATTCCTCCGTTATTTATTTATATTTATACACTGAATTAAAAATTATATTTTACATTCAAATTCAATTAAAAATCAGAGATTTTTGTTAAAAATCGGGAACAAATACACCAATACAATCAATCGTGTGATACTAATACGCGAAGAGTGTGCGAGGAAATGACACGCTATTGATGTCCCGCTTTAATTCGCTATGCGTGAACATGAGACATCTACACGTCTGCAGTTATATTTTGATTTAGACCATCGATACCTACGACCGCACAGCTGTGTTTGTGCCAGCCGCCAGCCGTTAGCCAGTTGGCCGCAAACCGTCGTTAGATGTGCACCCCTCGTACGTTTTTTTAGCATCTGCCGATGGTTTTTTCATGTTTTCAGCAATTAAATTACAATTATTATCATTTTTGATATAAAATATAATAAACATAATCGATTAGCTATGAATATTCATATTTTTCCGGTATTAAATCGCTTATTTTGAGATGTGTATTGACTACACAGCACCGGAACGTTGGTCATAGTAATATCTTCATTGAAATTATTCATTGGTAAAAATCAAAAAAAAGCAATGATGTTCTAGCTAAACATAAACATAACTATATAACTACATAATTAAGCTTGCTTTCGAAATAAGCTTAAAAATGTTCGAAAGCGCTTTCTTTTAATAATTTAACAAACTATGTTTGTAAAATCTTAATATATACCAATTTTCAGGTTTTTACAGCTAAATAATATTATAAATCATAATATGTAGTGGAATCAAAACTTCTGACATTTGTATGAAAGATTCTATCCCTCATTGAAGAAATTAGGGGTTGGAAATTTTAATTGTTTGATTATCTATAAATTATCAACCTAAATTATTAGGTTAGATCAAGTGAAATTAATTTAATCAAAAGGTCTCGATGATTTACTGTACTTTGTACTTCTGTAAGCTTAACCTTACTGGAAATAATTATGACCAGCGTAAACCTTACCTCCCATAAAAAAGGTTTTTGTTTTGCTACAATAATAATAATGTTAATCCACTTTTTGTATCTTTTAAAACATTTATTTCACTGAACTAAATTGAAATTGACAGAAGTCATAGTATTTTTATAACAAGGCATCTTTTCATAATATTGTAAATTGTCTGATGAAAAATAGATTGATCAAAACAACTCGGATTTTCCCAAAATATTGTCTTTACGGTGTGTTACAATATTACACATTTTGTCAAATTTTATTGTGAAATTGATTTATAATCAATATTTAGTTTTTTGAATAATGTTTTGCTCTGATTCTGCTGATTATGTGCCAGAATAAATAATCTAAGCTACTGAGAATGTTAACGGAAAGACGATTAATAGGAAACTTTTCAAAAATCTTCTTAATAACTTAAATTTGTTAGTAAGTTCTTACTTTGTCAAATCAAGTTAAAGTTAAAAAAGAGCTTGATTAATTTATTAAATTAATAATGGTTTGCTTAAGGGCTTCAACTATTTTCTAAATTGCCAAAGTATTTTATTGCCAAAATAAGTTTAAACTTTAATTTTAAAATAAAAATCGTTGAAATTAATGTTTTCACAGAAAAAATACTTGGCAGAGAAACTTTAATGATCTGACCTCAGTTAAAAAAAGCAAACTGTTAATAATTTACATTGCAACTACTACCTTTATCTTATGAATTCTGCATTATTATTTAACTAAGTGTATTTTTTTCATTAATTTTTTTAAATTTGAAATAATTACAATTTTATATATTACGAGTATATCTTTTCCCGGTAATAAAGTATGCTGTTGACGCAACTATATCCATCTCCCTTTAAGGTGTGTTCTACATTTCTCCATCCAATAACCTGTTCCTGTCTGATAATGTAGAGTACCTACCTACATCAGTGACATTGCAACAATTTATTATATATATATATATATATATATATATATATATATATATATATATGACCAGTCTGTTGAGAAAACCTGTGCCGTGTACACATTACGTTTTCCCTCATTCGCGTTTAATTCGAGTATATAACGGAGGCTTGTGCAGTGATAACTCGCAGTGTATCTCAAGGTCATAATATTAAAATAAAAGACCACGGTAATAATAATAATATAGCGCAGTTTTGTGTCATTTCACTTCAAGTGCGCTAAAAGTCAGCATTCCTTTCTAATTCTAACTTTTAACCACAGCTCCCCAATAGTTGTGACAAATATTGATTTCAATCTACAATAAAACCACAAACTGATTTGTATACAACAGTTGCGACTTCATATACCTTACAAAATTTTACGTTTGCGAGACTTGTGCCGTAAGTTTTCACTAATGAAATATATAATAGCGTTTTTCAAATCCTTAAAATTAATTATAAAGAACAGGTTCAATTGTCTGTTACCCAGGCTTATTAATCTTGGTTTTCTCGGTTATCTTTGAGATGTTGGAAAGCTATTTAAACTTCTAAAAGTTTTGTCGGTTTGGAAGCACTTGCAAAGGAGCGAATTTATCTTTATATGGTGCAAATTATATTTTTCTATGTTTGCTTTCATTTTAATGCTCATTACCCCGCTTGCCCGTATATACTCAGAACTTATTTAAATTCACACAAGGAATTACAGACAGGTTATTTTTTTTCAACGATAAATATTTAACAAATATGTTGTTTTATAGGTATTTCAATGGAACCTGCTTTAAGGCGTAGGAGCTAGTAGAATCGAACGTCTGTGTACCAATACACGTACATGAAAGTCGACGAACATCCGAGCAGAACTCCCGTTCACAGTTGATGTTTGCTTCACGAGAATTGGTGATTTATTCAACTCGTTTAATAAACCCCTTCGTACAGCGACTACTTTAACCCGACTCATAATGCTGCTTAACCGGTTGGCGATGTAGTTCCCCTGTCAAATCTTCCCTATGACATCTTGTTTTTCAAATCTCTATAATTCTTAGTGGAAATAAAATTTACTGTCATATGGAAATAGGGTAGGTACCTACTGTCCTGTATTTTATTTAATTTACGGTGGGCAGAACAGTCATATGGAAAAGGGGTAGGTACCTACTGTCCTGTATTGTATTTAATTTACGGTAGGCAGAACAGTCATATGGAAATAGGGTAGGTACCTACTGTCCTGTATTGTATTTAATTTACGGTAGGCAGAACAGTCATATGGAAATAGGGTAAGTACCTACTGTCCTGTATTTTATTTAATTTAGGAGAGTCAGAACAGTTATATGGAAATAGGGTAGGTACCTACTGTCCTGTACGTTATTTAATTTACGTTAGGCTGAACAGTCATATTTAAATAGGGTAGGTCAGGTAGGTACCTACTGTCTTGTATACAACTGAAAGTTAACCAGATATTTCAAATCTCCATACCTCATGATGGATATGAAATTGTGGGCTAAAACGGATGCTCTGAATTAAAAAAAACAGTGCCTATGCAAGCGTGACAACGTAAGAGAACTCACAGTTTAATATTTTTTTAGTTAGGCATTTTGCTTTATACTTGTTATATTATGGTTGGTTAGCCTGGCCTTCTCACTACTCCGAACATTGAAATATTCTATTCTTCGTAATGACTCTCTGGTTAACATAATTATTCTTTTGTCAACGTCATTATATAGAAAACATTGAAACTTCACCAAAGCGTAATGAATTGATGAGAAATATAACTAAAAGGCATTACATATTTGTTCAACGTCCATGTAGTGAATTTTCACAAAAACAGCGCTTTAAATATTATCCAAATATATAAGTATTAAATACATAAATTACAGGAAGTAAAATTAAAACAGAACGGTATGCTGCCAAGAATTGCAAAGTTTAGGAAAGATAAATCCCAGGAGCTTTCGGTTATAATCCAAGCTTCGTTTCCAGTAAACATTGTAAAGTTCACGTTTTCTATTAGAAAAAGGGTCCACCCATTACGCAGGTAAGTAAGGTCAACATCCTAAGCAATTTTCCACAGGTCAAAAGGTAACCAAATCTCATTTTGTGGGAAATACAGCCTCCTATCCCTAAAATCTGCGGTTTACTCAGCCTTCGAGATAAACGGATTCCCTTTACCTTCTCGCCCCATACACAAACTCTAATCTTAAATCATGATAAATAGAACACTTCATCAATTTCAACATGATTTTGAAGGTTAAATCTTACATTTCGAAATAAGCGCAGAAGTTTTTCAGACTTTACGTTTCAATGTTACTAAATTATACTTTTGACATTCTAAGAAGAGGTCGCGTTTTCAAATCCTGGCGTGCACAGGTAAATTTTATTTGATTAATTTATGTTATTTAATATATTAATCATTTATAATAACATATCGTATATTTGCGGTACGTTCCAGGTGGAAAATACTCTCAGTATCACCTTGGTATAAGGCCACTATTCAAATGTTACTTGAAATGGGTTTGGCCGTGTGTTTCTACTATCTTGGTAGGATATCACCCAATGGTAGGCAGGATAACACTTTTTTCGTTTTTTTTTTTTACATCAAGTTTATTTTTATAAAATATATACACAAATATATACATACGCAAAGTTTACTGGTAGGTACCAGATTAAGGGTCCAATTTCCCTTAACCAGTAGTGGAATTTCACTACCTACCACTTCTGACAGACAACTGTCACGGACTACTCTCAGAACCTAATCGTCCAACCCTGACTCTTGATGACTGACTCCCCATACTTGGAGTGTCGACCTTTTAAATTAAAATAAAAAATCACATTAAAAAAAGTTGACCTTACAAAGACCATTTCTCCCACGCCTTGGTTGGGGCGTGGAATACATTTTTCTTATCCAATTAAAATCATTTGAAAGGGACGCGACATAAATAATTTTTTTTTTTTTTTTTAAAGAAAGACAAACATTCCCAGGTTACGAATAACCCAACAATGTTTGAAAATCTCCTACTACCACCACAGAAAGCTGAAAATGTTGCTTGTGTTGTGATGGAGGACTTAGCCAGCCGAGGAATCGAACACGCAACGCTCGGGTGAGACCCAAGCGCTATGCCCACTCAACCACTGACCGGTCGAAATAGCAATGTATCTTAGAAGTAGGAATTAACAGTATCTTAGGCAAGCATTTGCAATCTATAATTTTAATATTGGTTTACAATAATAGGCATCCTTGCAATGATTACTTATTTTTTTAATTTATTTATTAACGCCGATTATAGCGGCTTTTACAAAAGAGTAACAATTTTTTTTTCTAAGAATACAGAATATACTTCAAAGATGAAAAAATATATAAATATAAAATACACAAAAGAGAACGATAGAAATAGTAGTATCAACATAAAAAAGTGCAATGAGTAGGTTATTATAAATACAATACAACATATTATAAATCCCGGATATTATGTAATGAGAGTTAAGAAATTAATACTTTAAAACTGTATTTGATTATAGTTAATCTGAGAAGCGCTGACAGACAGTTTTAATTAAGTAGTGTTTGTATGAGGTTAAACCAGCAATGTTTATAGGTTTATCCAAAACATATTTATTTCCAAGTACATGCAGGCGATTCATTATGGAATTGAGTTCAGCGTTAGATCCTGTATTTTTGCAATGATAGGGTAATTTGACGAACTGATCAACTAGGTACATGGAAACATATTAACGAAAGAAGTTCAGGGGAGTTCAACAGGTTGGTAACGATTTTAAATAAATAAAATAGGTCTGAACAAATTCTTCTTTCTTTTAATCGAGTCCCAATAATTGTAACAGCGAGGGGTAATTAATGTTTTCGATGAATGAATATACCCCACTGGGCAACAAAAGTGGGGAGATTTTAAAATAAGCCAACAATATTCAAGGGCTTCGGAAAGTAGGCACTCAAGGTATGGTCAATGCACACAAACCGATACTTAAGCATACATTTTACAGAGAAATAATTTTCAATCCTAGAAAGAAATCGTGATTATGAAATACCAGGCTGTTAGATGTTTTTATTTTGGATTTTACATTGCAGATATGGGAAAGAAATATTCTGTAGTAATAATGTTAATATTAAAAAGGGTAGGAAAATTAAGCTAATGTCTAAATTATTTACAACGTGTATTGTCGCATTCGTTCTGTAATAAACACAGTGTTTGTTGACCAGATCTGAATAGCCAAGTACTTGAACACCTTCCTCTTCCCCATCTCCTTCCCCTGACCACTTTCTTCAACCTCACAACATACCCGAATTAGGGATGCCATAGTCTCACTGGCTTCAGAAGGTTAGGAGCAGCTGGGACTCTTGTGCTGTTTCATATAAAAAAGGCTTTTGAAATGTTCTTTGTATTGGGTTTTTTGTTCTTATTTTGTTATTATCATCACAGTAGCGGAAAATTTTGTTTGTGTCGTGATGGAGGACTAAGGACGGGTTGTTTCGGAGAATTTGAACAATTCATCAAAAACCAACGTTCATTTTCAAGTTCTGTGAAAGATTTTTCAAGTTCTGTTTTTATTTCAGTTATGTCAAGCAACTGGCCTATAATGATATAACAGAACTTGAATAGGACTTTCACAGAACCCGAAAACGAACGTTGAAATTTGATGAATTGTTCAAACTCTCCGAAACAACCCGTCCTAAGTCAGCCGATGAATTGGAACCTAGATATATTATAGTCAGAGAGGCAGAATATTTTCTAAGGCCTACAGGATCCTGGGGAAAAGAAAATACTATCCAGTTTTTGAAGTGAAACTTCTTTAGGCGCGTAATTCGGGGACGGAGTAAAACCGAGTCAGGATCGACACGAAAATGCGGGTACCCCCACCACCGCTCACCGTTCACTGTCCCTCTCTCACCATATGCGCTTGTTGAGGTGGGGGAGCCGCTCACGAACGTTCTCTCCCGACACGGGACAACAATCGATGCAGTTTTTGCACGATTCATTAAGGATTTAAGTGCTCATGTATATATCTCGCACTTTAGTTACCATAACCCAATTATCACGACATTAGGAAATGATATTCATGAAATTGACAATGAAAATGGCACATGATTGGTAAATTGTCATTGTAATTTCTTTGTAATTTTTAATTGTAATATTGTTATTTATGTAATATTGTATACTTGTGAATAAATTGAAAATTTTTGGAACTATACATTAATCGAACGTCATTCATCTATAAGAAAATATTAGAAAAAGCAAATCCATGCTTCGTCGTTGAATTATTTAACCTCTAATTTTCAAACTAACCTAAGAGAGAAAATAGAGATGATGAAATGAAAATAGAGAGAGAGGAATACTAGAAGTTTCACTTCTGTCTTGCGTAGGCTTGACACACCCACTTTTTTTTCAATAACTTCAAGTCAAGATTTGATGGATTTAATATTTTATGTTACAATTTATTTGATAGTGGGTGGGAGTTTGTTATCTAACCACTTTACAGCTAAAAATTCAGAGCACTTTATCCAAAGATGGTATTAGACTCAGGTTTATTGACTTAATTTTATAATTACGTGGAGTGAAATGCCTTCGAGGTGATCACTAAACGATGCTATGTAAAGTTGACCAATAATTATTATCTTTAGATAGCTAACGAAATTTAAAAAAAATGAAAAATTCACATGCATTTCATATATACTTATACTATACTTCTTTTGAAATACCTAATATTCATCTTTTAATTGTGAACTCAGGTGAAAGAACAACGTAACCCATAAAAGTGAGTTTTAAGATCATCCCTTTTAAAGGCTTTGAAGCGTTTTATAAATAATAAGTTATTAAGGATTTATCACAAAATATTTTAATTTATATTTATTATCTATTCAACTATGAAATGGTGTAAAAAATAGTTATTTCCATAACACGGTCTTTTTAATTCAGTCTTTTGAATTATTCAACGTCTTGGTTCTCTCATCCGAAGAGTAATGAGTGAAGGTATGAAGTTACTTCACCAAAACTAAGAGTTTATAAAAAATGGGTAAACGTTACACTAAACATCTTCTATTTTCAATCTACAACTGAATCAAATTAATAATTAATGACATTTTATGAATTGTTACCGAAATGCTGACTTTTAACGAATGGTAATTTATTTATTTAAGAAAAAACTTAAATTTTGATTTGATCCCAAAATATTTGACCAAACTAAATAAAATTTAAAATTTTTAATCAAAAGGTATAGCAAATATCTAGTACGGATATGTTCTACCTAATTTATTAATGTTTTAAATTACAAAACATAAGCCATTAAGGAATTGAATTTTTTTATCATTTTAGAGGCAATTTGAACATGAATGATAATTATTAAAAAAATAATCTTTCTCAAACAAAAATGTAAATACAATGTAATATAAATTTAAGTAACATTCGTGCTTCAGCGTATATTGGTCGTTTGAAAATGAATTTTAAACCCATCAAAATAGTATTATAATATATATTTGCATTGTAAAAAAGGCAAGATAATTTTTTAGTTATTACCATTAAGTCACAAATACTTGCCAAACTTGCCTGTAAAACTATTAAAATCGTTTGTTTCATTGCCCATATTTTATAATTGGAAACCCAAACTAAATGAAGTAGCACATAATCGTACTAGAATTTTGCTACACCTTTGATTAAAAAAATGATTATTCTGTTTGGTTAGGTATTTTAGCCTCAAACCCAAATTAAAATTTTGTATTTTGTGTGAAAAAGACCGCGCAACCGTTAACGCCCATAAAGCTTTTACAAACATTATACACGAGGAAAAATTACAAAATTTACATATCAGTACACACATATAATACATATCAGTTAAAAAAGTACTTGTCATTTTACAAAAATAATACAGAGCATGATACAAGTCAAAAATTTACAATTATCACACAGAAATAACATACCAGTGCACACATATAAATACATACCAGTACAATAAATAATTGTCATTTACAAAAATAATACAGACACATGTCAGCTATATTGTGCAAACAAAATACAGAAACATATCTGTTATATTCACAACTAATTGTCAACTTAATCCACAATGAGGTAAGAATAGCGAAAATGCCCGCAAGTGGGGATTGTTTGTAGCTGCAAATTGAGAGGCGTGTTGATATTGACATAAGTTCTAAATGTAGAGTGACTATTTTTGTGTGGTGATAGCTAAGATTATGGGTAAATGACTAAAAATAGGTTAGGTCATTTTTTCACCAGTGTCCTCAATTCTAAAAATGTTTCTGTCCAATTTTCTTCCTGATATACGGTATTACGGTATCATCTGCAATTCTGATTATGTTTCCTTAAATGGTAAGGAAGTATAATAAAATTGGTCCGATTACACTTCCTTGAGGGACGCCATAGTTTAGTAGAAGTTTCGTTTGCCAGTATGTACTTGTTGTTCTCTCCCTAATATATATGACGTCATAAGGTTCATTGTCGTTTCTGCCATTCCTATTATTTTAGCTTAGAAAGTAATATTTTATGGTTTTTTTTATCAAAATCTTTCTGGAGATCTATGAAGAAAGCTAAAAAACTTCCCACTATTTATTCTTAATGGCTGTGCTTTTTAATATGGCATCAGTGGGACTAAGATTTTTCCATAAAACCATATTTTTAAGCAATATTGAGATATACTATCTTCTCCACTTACTGTCTTATAGACGATAAGCGACTTAAAGTAGGTTTAGTCGTTCTTTCATCTGTGTCCTCAAATCTTTTTTGAAGTGAAACTTCTTTAGGCGCGTAATGGATTTGGGACGGAGTAAAACCGAGTCAGGATCGACACGAAAATGCGGGTACCCCCACCACCGCTCACCGTTCACTGTCCCTCTCTCACCATATGCGCTTGTTGAGGTGGGGGAGCCGCTCACGAACGTTCTCTCCCGACACGGGACAACAATCGATGCAGTTTTTGCACGATTCATTAAGGATTTAAGTGCTCATGTATATATCTCGCACTTTAGTTACCATAACCCAATTATCACGACATAAGGAAATGATATTCATGAAATTGACAATGAAAATGGCACATGATTGGTAAATTGTCATTGTAATTTCTTTGTAATTTTTAATTGTAATATTGTTATTTATGTAATATTGTATACTTGTGAATAAATTGAAAATTTTTGGAACTATACATTAATCGAACGTCATTCATCTATAAGAAAATATTAGAAAAAGCAAATCCATGCTTCGTCGTTGAATTATTTAACCTCTAATTTTCAAACTAACCTAAGAGAGAAAATAGAGATGATGAAATGAAAATAGAGAGAGAGGAATACTAGAAGTTTCACTTCTGTCTTGCGTAGGCTTGACACACCCACTTTTTTTTTTTTAATTATCACACCTTTTATAAATGCGATGCATTATAATAAATAATTTCCAGTAAGTCGTGTTATATTTTTATTGTTTATGTATTTTTTTATTATTGTGGTAGTATTTTATGTTGGTTGTATCAAAAACTAACATCAAAAATGTATTCTGCCACCAATATTTTTAAATTTTCAGTTACCCTTCGAGATTGAAGCCAGAGATAATTATAGTTAAGCACTAGGTGGTAGCGTTTGTATTTCCTCTCATCACTATAATATTATGTGAAATAATTTATTCAAACAGACGCGATGGGTCAAAAGCAAACATTGAAAACCTACAACTCAATCGATATGTAAATTGAGACAAATGTTATCTTAGACTGAAATGGAAGCATAAACTGGGTTTATTCCAAATTAAGGATAAGTTATAAGCATATTTTAAAGAAAGAATACCAAAAATGTATGAAATAATAATCGAATCTAATTTAATTTAATCTAATCAAATCATCACTTTCTCGGAAAAGGTATCCGTACCCGCCCTGAATTTAAGCTAGATTCGTCTGGAGGAAAAGCATCCTACCCGCAACGACCAAAGATAGAAGATATTCGAAGCGTAAAAATAGAAGAGTATTTATGGGATGATGTATGAATCTCAAAACAGCACAGAGTGTGTCCAAATAATGGTTTGTTGGTCCTGTTCCTACTCCTGCGGGGACACGGGTGATGGTTGATTATACTGGTTCAAATCCCTGCATTCACAAATAAATGTTATTTATTTGATTGTATTATTTCACAATGTATAATTTAATCTATACTCTCAGTATCGCCATGGTGTAAGACCACCATTAAGAATTGAAACGTTACTTGAAATGCTTAACCGGTGTTTAGTGAACAGATCTAATAGCCAGAAACTTCGCCTCCTTCCTCGTCCCAATCTCTTTCCCTTACCTACTACCTTCAGCTTCCTTGATCTGTCCAATTGGAAATGCCGTAGGCTTACTGGTTCCAGATGGTTGGAAGTAGTTGGGATTCTTGTCCGGTGTTAACATAAAAAATAAGTAAGAAATCGTCTTTATTTTTTTATATTCTTTGCTCTCATAGATACCCATAAACACATTTTACAAGCAGTGAAATGACCACAGAAAACCAGGTGACAAGAGTCAATATTTAATAACCATCATTAACTCCTTGCTTCTCATTCATTCATCGTTTTGTAAATAATTTTCTTTTATTCTTCATGGCTAAATTTATTATAATCCAAAGGAGATCCTGAAGCAAATAATGTATCTTAAAAAGCTTTCAGCTTCACGAATCTCACAATTATAATATCCTGGGATTTTTCACAAGTCTGAGCTATTTTTCAATAAAATTTAACTTTCCTTCCTATTAAAATGAAGACTGATTAATAATCTTGCAACTACCAACGAATCAACTAAAACAAATGAAGTCTGTCTATGTACCCTCTGGAGGATCCATCGTAGCCAACGTCAAGATAGCTTCTCAGAACCTGGATTTACTGTACGGGGCCAAATACTTAAAAATCTACACAACTGCTGGCCCTATATTAATTGCAAGTGCGCCCCATTGTCGAATTAGGCAGCCGCCTCTGGTCTGGACCAAAATACCTGTAAAAACCATTGAATCTGTGCAGAAATGGGCTATAGATTCCCCTCAGGTAGTTAAGTAGGTATGCTGTCCTTGTTCAATGGCAGATGCTCCGAGGAACTAGCGTCATTGATCCCTTTGGTGCATAATTGGGAAATACGCCAAACGCGCGATCAACATTAGTACACGTTGACATTTGTCACATGAGAACGGGTCATATCTACGACTCATTCTTGAGTTTAACAGCTCGGCTGTGGAAACATTAGCCGGCATCTCAATAAAACCAACTCAATTGAACCAACAATAAATTTGCGACATTCGTGATACCATCCCTGTTTGTTTAATTTTTGAAGTGAAACTTCTTTAGGCGCGTAATTCGGGGACGGAGTAAAACCGAGTCAGGATCGACACGAAAATGCGGGTACCCCCACCACCGCTCACCGTTCACTGTCCCTCTCTCACCATATGCGCTTGTTGAGGTGGGGGAGCCGCTCACGAACGTTCTCTCCCGACACGGGACAACAATCGATGCAGTTTTTGCACGATTCATTAAGGATTTAAGTGCTCATGTATATATCTCGCACTTTAGTTACCATAACCCAATTATCACGACATTAGGAAATGATATTCATGAAATTGACAATGAAAATGGCACATGATTGGTAAATTGTCATTGTAATTTCTTTGTAATTTTTAATTGTAATATTGTTATTTATGTAATATTGTATACTTGTGAATAAATTGAAAATTTTTGGAACTATACATTAATCGAACGTCATTCATCTATAAGAAAATATTAGAAAAAGCAAATCCATGCTTCGTCGTTGAATTATTTAACCTCTAATTTTCAAACTAACCTAAGAGAGAAAATAGAGATGATGAAATGAAAATAGAGAGAGAGGAATACTAGAAGTTTCACTTCTGTCTTGCGTAGGCTTGACACACCCACTTTTTTTTTTTAATTTTCTGCACAGCGCTAAAATATGTCAATAACGCTTCATTAGTACTGATTGCGGTCTTATTACCATTTGCCTCCTGGAGATTAATATTAATACGGCGCGCAATTAGTAAAATGGTTGCTCTTTTTCATGATAACATTTTAATTTGGAGCGGAAGCGTTGTTTTTGTCTGTAGGGTGAAATTATGAGAAATGATACTTTGATTATTCTCGAAAAAGTTTAGCAGCATTAGAAAAAACTTCTACGAAAATTAATTAATTTTATTATTTATTTTACATTTGGTACAGAAAAACTTATAAGTAACAAAAGGCCAAATAATATAAAAGGACATTGGATATGTGCATGTATATACATGTAATCAAATGGAAGTACAACGTACAATAACGTACGGATAAGCTGCAGTAAAGGCGTGAATACATTATGGCCTGGTCAACATTTATTTCTCACAAGACAGTGCCTGTTCCAAAAAACTAATCATGGCATACATATCTGTTTTTTTATACGTAATATCAAATTGTAAATTATCAAATGAATATCAATAACTTTCTTTGTCTTCTTCTATAATATATTATATTTAATAATATTATTTTTTAATTCAAGAACAAATAAACAAATTATTTATCAACAGGGTCCGCTGTTTAATTATTGTTATACTTCGTTTTCATTATCAACAAGTTGTGAAGCGACTTACAGACGATCTATTTATATTAATTCTATAAAGATGCTTATAATGAAAAGCAAAAAGGTTATATTTTTTTACCAGTGCCCCTATTAATTTACAAATTATCAATTAACCTCTAAAGTTTCCTCACTTATTGCATTATTTTAATTTAATTAAAGGTCATTGAAGTGTGGTGTTTCCAAATGAATAATTTTTATGACCGAGGGTTGTTTCATAATGTCAAAAAAAAGTTTTAACCCTGTCATTTATTTAGTTTTATCTTTTTTATTGTTAATATGGTTTCTATAATAATATGCATTTTTTAAATTTTTGTTTTATCATGGCAATTTCCTCTTCCGTTATGTATTATTATTGTTTGTCGTACATAAATCATGTACGACTTTCATAATACGGGCATGAGCCAAGTATGGTTTAAATTTTTTTTATGAAAAATCACACAAGAGACCCAAGTGCTCCGAATCTTCTGAAGCCAGTAAGACTAAGGCATCCCCAATTCGGACACGTTGTGAGATTGAAGGTAGTAGGGAGAGGAAGGAGATGGGAAAAAGGAAGGTGTGGATGTACCTGACTATTCAGATATAATCACCAAATACGGCCGAAGCCATTTAAAGCAACGTGTCAATTCTGAATGGTGGTCCTACAACAGGGAGATACTTTGAGTATTTTACACTGTGAACGTGCCGCAAATATACCCATTAAAAATATGGTATTTTGAATGTAAGTGAGAAATTAATCCAAAAAAAAAATTACGCAAGTTCCGAACCAGCGACTTCCAGTTCGCAATTCGAGAGCTTTGCCCTTCGATCATGGAGGACAACAAGGCTAAGCCCACAGTTTGTATTCGCGCTGTGCTAGTAATTCGGACCACCCCCATTTTTTACATGATATTTAGTAAAACTTTCTGTTTTAAATTTATTTTAAACTGTCAAGTGCTGGCCAAAAAGACGGAATGAAAACGGTTTCATTTAATTTTTGTCTTACATTTTGGCCGGCAGGTGATCCTTCGATATCCGTTCTAGCACATTTCCGACTCCGGAGGAAGTGGCGCAAAATCTCCACCTCCGGTTTGGCGGGAACGGGCACCGGATGTATGGGAAACAATTAACGAAATGCGTTCCGCCATCAATCTTATTCAATGCGGATTATTCCATGTAATGTAGGATTTGTGTTAAATTGAATTAATGAGGTAAATCAATTTTAAAGGATATTTCTACGTGCCGAAGAGAATTTCTCTAAAATCAAGAGGCTTCACTGAATGATGGCTGTTCTCTTGACTATGAACCTAGAATGAAATTGACAAGTTTGAAGTTCGTTTATTATATGAGTACCTCACTTAAGTCATCGGACCAAGTGGCCCTATGCCATCACCAATTGTTACGGATTGAAGAATCGGTTTCGGTTTTGGTCAGTTTCAGCCAATAGACGGGTTTCGGCCGCAGCTTCGGTTTGGACCAAAAATTATATGAAACTTTAGTTCAGCCGAAACCGAGTTATAAACTTTAAAATTTGATGAATTCAAGTTCTGCGAAGGTTCTATTCATGTTTTGTCATTATATCATTATTGGCCAACTGTTTCACAAAACTGAAATAATATTCCGTTTTGGATAAACAATAATGGAATGGCTTGAAATTATGGATATTGCTCTGCGTTAAAAAGTTTTCAAATCGGATGCAAATATCGAACAGGTTTTTAATTGTTTTTTAAAATTACTGATGTAAAAATAATCCCTTGGGTGTGTTGTGTTGTGTTGCGCTGGGGATGAAAAAACGACGAATCTGTACGGCAGTTTGCGCGGTAGTTTTAATTTTTCCAAACTGAAAATGTGTTTCGATCTAATTTTGATGGAAAAAATAATGAGATCGAATAATTTGTTACAGAAAAGTAATCATCAGATGTATTTATTTCGGTTGTCTGTGATGTGCATTAGTTATTCCTGAGCGAAGTCTTGCTGAGTGAAGTGTCATTTTAAAAAATGGAACTGATTTTAAAGGATTTAATCAAGAAGGGAATTTGGCAGCCACCTCTGGTCTGGAGCCCCAAAATACCTGAAAAAATCCTTGAATCCATGCAGAAACGGGAGGTCTCTTTGATAGATTCCAAGCGGATTGCAATCCATAGAACACGTGCGTCAAGTAGGTATCCTGCCCCTGTTTCTTTTTTTACATATATCCGACTTCATACTTGGGGATGCTGTGTGGTGGGGGTCTTTTTTAAGGAAAGGAAGGATAAGAAGTTTTGAGAAGAAAAAAGATAAAGGAATCTATGGATCAGTGTGTTCAAGAATAACGGACGTATGAATTTATCCATCCCTCTGCGGCACGAGGCAACTGGTCGAGAGACCAGTTTGAGAGATTAAAGGGTCGCCTCAAAGCAGCCTCTCCCGATCTGACATGCCACGCAACTGGTTAGCAGGTGCATCTTGAACACATCTCACCTGATTAACCTGGTATGTATATTCTACCGCTATTGCAATGGACGATGCTTCAATTAGCTAGCGTCATTGATTTTTTCGGCACCAGCGCATAGTCGGGAAACACACCAAACGCGCATGTACATGGTTGAAACTTGTCACATGAGAACGGGTCGCTTCTACGACTCGTTCTTGAGTTCAACAGCTCGACTGTGGAACCATTTTCCGTCCTCTGCCTTTCCTCCCTTCTACAACATGTTCACTTCTTCCTCTCATAAAAAATATCTTTTACACAGCATCCCAAGAGACGACATAGGCCCCGAGGGAAATTACTGCATAAAATTAACTGTTAATTAAGTTAATTTAAAAGTTATCTCAATCTAAATTATATTATTCCGTAAGTTTCACGGGTTTGCTCTACTTACTTTTTAAATTTTGTTTATTTATTTGTTACATTTATAATATTCCACCGCATGTAGTCTCATATAAAAAAAGGTACATTTTTTTATCCAATTCTAATGCTTTTGCATTTTTCCGTGAATTTCCTTAATCTAGGCACATTTTTAATTTCACTTGGAACTGAGTTATTTATAAAAGTGATTTAGCGAAATCTTTGAGAAAAATACCATGAATTAGACTTAATTGAACATTGACAACAACCCAATGTTTTACCTACTATTAAATTGCAAAAATTTTGCAGAAATTTCCAAGATATTTAAAAGTTGTTCTACCAATAGAAACTCTAAATCACAACAACTTGATGAAAGAATTAAAATTATTATAACTCCCAGATAGAAGACTCGTTTCCGACTTGACTGTTTTTTTTTTAAAATATTAATGGAATTATAGACAGCCCTGATTATTGAGCCTAATCACCTTCAACACACCAACTATAGCTACTCGATCAAAAAATGTCTTAATTACAACAACAATGTAAGGACTGAGTCATTTAGATAATCACTTGTACCTAGAGTACATGCAGTTGGAAATAATTTCACTGAAATTGTAAATGTGTTCAACTGCACGAAATACAATATAAGGCTTTAGTAACATACCTCAATAATATTAATAAATATGCTAAGCATGATGCTTTTCTTCAGCATTGAATTTTTATATAACTAATAGCAAACTTATATTATATCAAGTGTTTGTAAAAAAACGCATGGGCGTAGAATATGTAAATAAGTTTAAATAATATTTTAAACTTTAAACTATAAAAATAAAAATATTTTCATACGGATCGACAGACGCCTGTTCTAAATATATACTTACAAGTAAAAGCAATGTTTTTTCATTAAAAAAAGGGAATTTGTATTTTTTTTTCACAAACAATTCACCATTGAATTTATGCCGGGGTTAATTTAAATATTAGCGATATTTATAAAGTCTTCTAAAAACTATAAATAATAACACTGTGATTCATTGCTATAGCATCCAATTTTTTAAAATCCGTTGATCTTTTGTAACCAAAGACTTCGTTTTCAAATTTAATTTCTAACCCCAAATAATGTGTTTGCGAATTAAATTTCTGAAAACTCGAGTTCCATTTCGCAAAACCCCACAAGAAGTTATTATATCTTCCAGTTTTTTCGACATGAAAAGGTTCAACGATATTTGTAATTTTGTGATCAAAAGCAAAGAAAATTAGTGCAATAAAAACAAAAAATATATTCTCGTCCTTTATAAATCTCCAAACAAAATTAAATTTCACCATGTAATTTAATTTAATTCGACGTCGTAATTTTGAATCTTGTATATCAAAATTTGGGGTTAAAGAATTTAATTTTGTGCTGGACAAATTTTAACCCTGAACTCTATTGGTGGCGTATAAGAGATTTTTGTTTATAAAATTATATTAATACTATAGGTTTTTTCAATAAAAGGTGTTATGTGTATTTAATTCCGGCCATTAAATGATTTTTAATGGCCGGAATTGGATGGTATTGATCTAGACAGCGTTTACTTTCAACAAGACGGCGCTAAGTGCCACATTTTTTTATTTTTTTAAAATTTTTTTATTTATTTTTTTATTTAATATTTGTAGGTTTTTTACAATAAATATACAATTTATACATATTATACAGTGTTATAAAGGTAAACAATAATAGCTTTTCCTCACCATAAAGAGACGAGGCTCTTGTGTTTGGTGAGTGAATCCTAGCTCAATTATATGGAATCATGTAAGTAAGAAAATAATATATTTGCAAAACCAAAGGGATAAGTAAGAAGTAGGCAAGATTTATTAATAATACAGTTTCAAGATTTGAAGGAAATAATAATAAGATAATAATACTGTAGATTTGGGCGCCGTTTCCAAGCCGTGTCTTCAACCGATGAGAATGCTCCTTTACGGCCGATGATGATGATAGTAGTGTAAATTGATTAAAAATCTGCCTCCCGCACCCAGTGCTTGGTGAATGTTGGGTACTGGGTGTGCTTTCGTCTCTGCTCGCTCCTGGCGTTGGCGGTTTTCCAGAGTAGGGCCGGCTGATCTTGAGGAGGTAACGCCAGAAGGTTTGGAGCAGAAGACTTGGCGAGGTGAGGCAGATGGTGGGCAGGAGTCACTTGTAGATAATAAAACGCTTGGTTTCGGTGGTAAAGATGAACATGCAATGAAACCATTTATCTTTTACGGGAAAAGTTTCCGGACCGTATTATCTCTCGAAAAGGTGATCACAATTGGCCACCGAGATCTTGTGATTTAACACCTTGCGACTTCTTTCTGGGGCCACGTGAAAGATAAGGTCTACGCCAACAGCCCAGCGTCGATTCAAGACCTCAAAGATGGAATTCGTGAGCCTATCGAGGACATAAGGCGGTCACTTTGCGATTTGGTTATCGAAAATTTCATGAAAAGGATATGGTCCTGTAGGCGTAGTCGTGGTGATCATTTGACTGATGTTATTTTTCACTATTAACGGCATACCCTCTTCTTTATAATAAAATAAACATTCAATCATTTTTATTAAAAAATGGCATTTTTCTTTGAATATCAAAATAACACCTCTTATTGGAAAACCCTTTAGATAAGTTACAGTTTAGCCGGAATAAATAAGCATTATGGCACTCCATAATATTATGTCTTGGAATGTATTGTAATTTAAATAATTAGGTAACGGAAGGGTAACAGGCGTTTAAGTTTTCAACTAGTAAAATGTTCAGCATTTGAAATAAAAAACCAACAGACCAAAAATAAGATAGTCATTCAAATAATTAAAAGGCATTTAATTACATTTTTTAACGATTGGTTACTCCTTGAGTACTTCCCGCAGTACAAACCATTTTTTAGTTTATAACTACTTGTCGTATGCACATTTCTTTCTCTTTATTTCATAATGAATAGAAAATATTTGATATCTATATAAACCTTTAGTTAGCACGCGATGGCACTCGATTATGCACAAGGTCGGCGCGTACGCACCTCGGCATGTTTCGACACGGTGGGCCCACTCTAGGTAATACTCGAGGTCAGTACTGCTGGAAGGACCAAAAATCGCGTACTGTCAGCAGAACTTACAGAAGATTTCCGGCAGGACATTCTACACAAGCTTCTAGCAGGACGAACGCTCCGGTATTGTATCTTTAGAAGTGTGTGATACATTTAATTCTGCACAAATGAGATGTAATAAAACTATAAAAAACGAAATAAAGGTGTGATGAAACATGTAGAGCTAGCTGTAACTGATGTAGCTGATGAACGAAGAAAAGTGAGAGATGTTGTAAGAAGACACCGCGCGATCAAGCGTACTAAATCCTTAAGTCGGATCACGCCAAAAGTACGAAAAACAGAAGCGTATGCAGGAGGATGGATGAATGTAAATGAAGAAATAAGTGTTGCTAAGACAAAGTTGTGTGATAGTCGATCTTATCTGCCCACCACTGCGAGGAAACTGTGTAATAGTTTGTTAGTTCATCTAGAATCTACCTGTCTACGATAAAACTAATTTCTAATCTGTTTTGATTATAATGCGGTTAACGATTCTAAAAAAGCATTTCTATCATATACATTTTCTCCTCAATATGACTAGGTCCATATTAAGATGGGTATATGATATACACAAAATCGTATCTTAAGTTTTTATTTACCGCAATTCCCTGATTTAAAAGCAATTTTGTGATCGAATATTTCTCTACGAAAGTCTCAATATTCGATTTCAACGAAACCACATAAAAGTGTTCAAATTACTTTATTACAACTTATTTTACCTGGAACTGATTAAATAAGAATCAAAATGAACAAATGGGTAAATATGTACAATATTAGAATTTCACGAAACTCAATTGTATACTTTACTTTTCACAAACCACTCTAAGGTGCATTGTTCATTATGAATATCAACCTTAATACCATTGTGCATTATTCAAACTTAAACCAACGGAGGCTTACCATTATCAATCACATGTGTTTATTTCACTGAGCAAGCTCTATTCTCAACTGTAAGTGTGGTATTATAATGCTCTTTACTCGGTAACGCGGTATTTAGGGATTGAAAGCTTATCACAGTAAATTCTCCGGTATTTCAACTTTCCCCAAGTTTTGCAGAGTATTTCTTATAGCTGTCGGATTAGGTGCATTTTACGCTAAGCATCAAGATCGTCGGTTGTAAACCTTTAAGTTGTTAAATTATACGGCTAATTTCCTGGTATTTATTTTTATATATTTATGAACAAGGAGAAATCTTTTTTGAGACTGGAAAATTCTAAAAACCATAGCTTTTTGTTTTAATTTGACACACTTGACGTTATGGAGTCGTGTTTTTTTGAGTCATTACAATAACAAGTTCTCACATATTTACGATGATGCATCTTTGATACTTACCATATTTGAATACTATCATATCATATCACACTATCACTTCTTATCACGCTTCCTCAAACGTGAAACCAATGATATTAATTTGAAAGAATTTTCGGCCGTTATTTTAAAATAATGTTTTTTGTTCAAAATTTCTCTCTCATGCATTCCTTAAGATAAATATGATCACCCCATTAAAATGATTACGTTTATTAAAACATGTGGAAAATGTACAATTTTCGCAATAAATACAGAAGCGTTTGGTACGAGCAGTCATTTATTGGCAATATTCCTACTGTTCCTACAAAGTTTTTGCTGCCTATAGAAGTTGGACTCTACCTGAACAACTTAGGGGTCAAGGTGTTAACGTGTACCGTTGTCCTGTAGAATTTATACGTTATTTGTGCGGACTTCACTCGTCCCATACACGATAATTAAAGATACATTTTTCAATTCTGTTAACAATGGTGATATTTCATCAGAGCGATATATATTGAACATTTAAAAAATATTTTTTTTCATACCATTATTGATTATTTTGATTGATTACTGCTATGCGACTTAGTTCGTCGATTGAAATAAAAAAATGAGCAACCTATATATATGGGTTGCTCATTATTAAACCCATTATATGTTTACCAAACGGCACATTTTTTTAGTTTTTTGGTGTGATTTATTATGAAAATTATTATTTTTATAAAATTATTTTCCGTTTGACACACGAATAGACTAATGAACTGTCGCGTCCAGAAACCAACAAATTTAAATTTATTGAATATCACTAATTTGTTCGTTTTTGCTTGTCTAAATCATTTTATACCTCTATATTTTGGTCAAAGCAATCCTGTAATATGCGATGTGTTTGTAATAAACAATATCCAGCTTGTCAAACAAACTCTTTAAAATACAAATTAAATGGTTTAAGTCTCCCGCATAAGAAATAAGGATCAATCGAAGCTATTCATAAAAGCCTCAGAACTCATACATTGTACGCCTATACGGACTACTAAAAATTCCCAAAATAAAATTACCCATAATTGCAAGCGCCATTGTTTAACCCAAGTAAAAGCTTTCACAATAATACTGTTGAGAATAGTTTGGGGCTTGATGAAGTCTTCAAAATAACAGACGCATGGTTTTCGTTTTTACTGCACAAACTGCATTTTTAATTTATTTAATGTTACGAGATAACAATTATTTCCGACCCGGACAAAACACTTTTACAATTGGTCAATTGACCATAATGACTGCTTGTTACTATTTTTAGGAGAGGAAAAGTGAGAAATCCACTCGGCGAGGCTTTTTATAACCCAATCAAATAACACACACTGACAAGCTAATTATCAAAACAAAACACTGTCAAAGAAAAGCCAATTGGTAATTAAAACACCTGTTTTATCTATAGGCCCTAGTTTAAGATTACTGTGGATTCAAACTGAAGAATTGTGGATAAATGATTCTACAGATGATCTGACCAGTTAACATAAAAAATTAAAGTCATCAAGGAGATATTTATTAAGATTTATATTGTGTTAAGAGAAGATTCCTTGACGATGCTCTATGATTTATACGAGAAAACACATGATTTTTTGACACTTCCTCAAAACGGGATACTTTGCATTCCAGGATGTACTTTTTGAGCAGTTGAAAGGAACAAATATCTTCGCAACGTGCAGACAGGAGCGCTATTGTAAGGAGTTATATAAATAAGTGAAATACGCTTTCTCATTTTATTTTTACAATGTTACTAACAAAATTATCAGAATACAAAAGAAAAATCAATGATCTTTTGAGTCAAATAAGAACAAAATTTTCACTTTAGTCGGATGGAGTATTCGGGATGTGACAAAGTAAACATAGGTCAGATAGAACGAACCATCTCCAAAAAAATTCAGATCATTTTTGAACATGCGAACTCGGCCATCCGATCAAATTGGTAATAACCGAGTACTTAAGCCTCCGCATTCCGATTTTCTAATGTAAAAAAAATATCTTTTTAAAATCTTAAAAAATAATGTAAATGTTATTATTAAAGACTAGATGTACCCCACCATGCGTTGCTGTGACTCAGTCTGACTGTGCAGATGGAGAAAAAATAGCGCGTTTTTGCTTTTACATCCAACAGATGGCGCAGTTTTTCAAAGAGGGCATGTTTTTACCTGTCACAGGTGAAATCTATATATTATAAGTAATAACATAAGAATAACATCAGAACTGCCACTCTACAAATAATTCAACACTCCTCACACACAAATACTCAACCAGTCTTTAATTCTGACAAACACCAGCACAAAACACGATCACAAAATCAAATACATACATTTATCGTCATCTACGTACACGACTACATTTTGGAACTAACTCCTTACAATACATTGCACATAAGCAATACAACGCATTACCTAGTAATCTAAAACTTCCGGCAACGAACAAAAAAAATTGGCAAAAGCTCTTAAAAGCTATTTCCTCAGCAGTTTTATTAATGATTAACACAATCTTTCTTTGGAACTCCATAATACATCTGCGTTTATTTATTTCAATGTATTTATGTTGTCTTGTCCTTAATCTAATGTTGTCTTAAAAAATAATAAAATAAAAACCTATGCGTATTTGAATGCAACGCTGTGTCAAAATTTAAAAGCAATCTTTGAAGAACTTTCGAAGATTTAAAATTATGTAAAACATTTGCATTTTTATTTATATAGATAATTCCTATTTATTCGCCGTGTTGTACAAATAATTAATATTAATAGAAATTCCCCCCATAAAAAAATCAAAAAGTATGCTCCGAAAAATATATACAAAAAACTCATCTTGTTCTGTTATTTTAAAACGTCATTTAAAAAAAATCAAACTGTTTCAATGCTATTTTAGACTTTTTTTTAGATTTTGTTGCATTTTAAATATTGTCACATAAATATTTTGTGACAAGTTTAGTTCTTGCTTAATTGGGGTTATTTTGTCTATGGTGTTTTTTCTCAAACTCTGGCAATATTTTGAAGGAAGGAAGTACAGTTTTGTTTATGGTCACTTCCTCCCCGGCCTGCCTTGCCGGTGGGTCGGTGGATCCAGTCACTCTCCTTTAAAGGGGCTTCAATCTGAGTTAATCATGTGAATAGGAGTTATTATTTCTTTTAAAAAAGGCGCGGGGTGTTTATCCATTCACGAACAGTTCGTGTTTGTTATTATTTTAGTGGGGAATATGGAATCCCGCTTTTATTGAGTGTTGGCCGGTGGTCATGTCGGAGTGCTCGTGTTTCGGACTTGAAACCGAGATTGGTTTGGTCCTAGCTGTGGCTGGTTGTTCTTGGCGGAGTGTCCCCGTGTCGCAAGAGAACGGATTGCTGTCTTGGCTCCGTTGAAGAGTCTGGTCGACTACCACGTGCTGCAGGCCTGATGCCCCTGCAGGCGTCCATTGAAGGAGCTGCGTTCTCCCGCTGCCACTAAGAATACGGATTGCTGTCTTGGCTCCGTTGAAGAGTCTGGTCGACTACCACGTGCTGCAGGCCTGATGCCCCTGCAGGCGTCCATTGAAGGAGTTGCGTCCTCCTGCTTCCACCAAGGGAAGGATGTCCTGGCTTTCGACTCGGGTCCGTTCCCCGCTGCCGAGAGCAAGTCTTCGTTCGCCATCCGTTGTCGTTCTTTCGTTTCACGTTAAGTTAGTTTAGTTTGATTCAGGAGTCCATCGGGTATGTGCTTATATTTATTTCTATGGTTACAATGTTTATCATCTGTACTGCTTTGTTGTAACTCTTGATGTTTCAATATATTTTCCATTAAGAATTCATTCTTATTATTTATGATCACCCAACTTACTTGACAGGAAATTAATCCCACAATCATGAGATGAGATCTCTGCTCTACCGTTTTTGTAAACATTGGAATGTACCTACATTACATTTCACCATTTCATACATTACATTTGGCGCTCAACGTTTAAAATATTTCATTTTCGGTGCCGTATACTTTTTTCTGTCATGTCAGGTTGGATTTTCATTAATACTAGTTGATAATATTAAAATTAAATCGATGTGTGTGTACTTTACATTTATATACTTACATTTACATATTCTATTGTCTACTATTGTTTTTCTTGCTCGAGAATATCTAATTTCTAACATTATGACCTTTAATATTAATGTTATTCAATGTTATGTTCATGTATTCTCATACATAACCTATAATAATTATGTTGTTTGCATTTCCGAATGTCATCGTATTGCAAAGAACTTTTCATTGTTTGAGCATAGACAATCTATTACTGTTGAAGTTAGAAGTTTTCGAATGTTTGAGTAAATTAATTATTATTTTTTCTTAAAATATAATATTGATTGTCTATGATTCTCTTGTTGATCTATAAACAACTCTGGTTGTCAAAATTTTGAAGGTTAAACGTCAAACCTTGTTTCTTACCTGTCATACTGATTAATAATAACTTGATTAAACATCTTTGTTTATACGCAATACGAATTGAATAATGATTAGTAAAACCTTTCATTATTATTTGCTACAAAATATAGTTCGGTATATTCTGTATTATCATAATATGTAGTTTTGTTTACGTTCCTGGGTAAATACAAATTCCAACGTAAACACAATTTAAATCTCCTTTTGATACTTTCGAAATACTTTGTTACAAGTCATTCTTAAATAAATCATAATTATTGAAAGTAATATCAATGTAGTGTCAAACATAATATTATGTACTACGAACATCTGTCATTCTTAATTAAGTTGTTGTTGTTAATGTCATCTGACATTTGATACTAGTAATTACTACATTGTTTACAAACATTGACAACTGTTTTGAAGGATATTTAATCGAAATTAACGACGTGTTATTTCTATTAAAGAGCATCTTCTTCTTCTTTTTCAATTATTATAACAATTTGGATAATTGTTTTTTTTTATTAAATTACAATAAAGTAGTTGTCCTTGATTCTTAATTGTACTTGGAGTACTCGTATATCGTCGCTTGGCGGCACTGATTTATTTGGAGAATACGTTGGCGGCACTGTTTTGACGCGTATTAGTGTAAACAATTTCTACTTTTCGAGTTGACTTGTACAGGGGGTTTGGTATTTGATGTGTTATAAATGAATTATTATTTATATCTCATTATTACATTCTTTCGTTTCACGTTAAGTTAGTTTAGTTTGATTCAGGAGTCCATCGGGTATGTGCCTATATTTATTTCTATGGTTACAATGTTTATCATCTGTACTGCTTTGTTGTAACTCTTGATGTTTCAATATATTTTCCATTAAGAATTCATTCTTATTATTTATTATCACCCAACTTACTTGACAGGAAATTAATCCCACAATCATGAGATGAGATCTCTGCTCTACCGTTTTTGTAAACATTGTAATGTACCTACATTACATTTCACCATTTCATACATTACAATATGTCGTGTTTAAATGAGTATTTTCACAACAGCGGCTTACGCCTATTGATTAAAATCGTTTTATTTTATAAAAGTAAGCACTAACATCCGTATTTACAAATCTCCCTTTCAAAACGTCTACAGTAATCTTTCCTTTTTAACGCTTACTCCAGAGCCTCAATTTAAATCTCCCATTACTTTTAATTTGTACCTAACGAGCTGGGAAGGTCCAAAACTCACCGAACTCATTTAATTAAGGTGGCAATTGAAATCCAGTAAACAAAACACCAATTTTAATAAGGACAATGGGGATAATCTTAAATTTTCTAGTTATCCGTTGTTAGACGGCTGCATCAACATGAAACACGGAAAACCATATTAATAGGATTAAAAAATATATATTATTAATACTATTTAAAAATAATAATGCTTATAAATATATAAAAATAAATACAAGGAAATTAGTAGTATAATTTAACAACTCAAGGGTTTACAACCGACGATGTTGATGCTAAGCGTAAAATGCACCTTAATCCAACAGCCCTAAGAAATACTCTGGAAAACTGGGGGAATTTGAAAATAAAATTTTTAATTTATTTGAAAAACTATATATAAATAAATAAATATATGAATGAATGAATAAATAAATAAATATATTAGCAATATTTTTAATAAGGTAGTTTTCTTCGTGCATATATAAGTATATATGGGAATCTTCTGTGGCAAAGGCATGCCAAAGTAACCGCCGACAGCGCATCTTGGTGGACGAGAACAGAATCGTTCTAAAATTTAGCACCTACCTATTCATTTTTAATTAGGAATTTTTTTTTTTTTTTTTTATTCTTCCGATTTTATTGTCCGGGTTAAATCTTCCCCATAGGAAAAACTAAACCCTTCCACTCACTTTTCCACAAATGATCAGCTAGTCAATTAACACTATGCAAGTGCGTTATATAAGCAAAATAAATACAAAACAATACAAGAACAACATTTCTTAACAACATCAACAAGATATCAAAATTTTAAAATAATTCACCGACTCCAGATATTTTCATATCAGAGGGTTTGGCTCGGTAAAACTTCTAACAGGGCCTATAAATCCTACTGATCCCTCAACATAAATATTAAAAAAAAATTTCGTTATCCTACATGTATTCAAAATGACCGACTTTTGCATCTTTATATATAAATTTTTAATGAGAGAGCTAGGTATAATGCCAGTAGCCGAAATAACGAATGGTAATATTTTTATAGTCTGAGAATGCCAAATTCTTTTTATTTCATTTCTAAATCTGTATATTTTCTTATTTTTTCATTAACAGATTATTGAATATTACAGGAATTTGGAATAGCGATATCAATTATATAAGTTATTTTTTTAATTTTGTCATGTAAAACTATATCGGGTCTATTATGACTAATCGTTCGGTCATATTTTTCGTTTTTATTTTTTTATTTTATTTTTTTTTTAAACTTCCGATTTAGTTGTCCGGGTTAAATCTTCCCCAAAGGAAAAACTTAACCCTTCCACTCACTTTTCCACAAATGATCATCTAGTCAATCAACATTATGTAAGTGCATTATATAAGCAAAATAAATACAAAACAATACAAGAACAACACGTCAACTCACCAGAGATCAAATGGGAAAATAATTCACCGACTCCAGATATTTTCATATCAGAGGGTTCGGCTCGGTAGAACTTCTAACAGGGCTTATAAATCCTACTGATCCCTCAACATAAATATTTAAAAAATCTTTTGTTATCCTACATGTATTCAAAATGACCGACTTTTGCATCTTTATATATAATTTTTTTGATAGATCTAATACGCCTAAATTTTTAATTAGAGAGCTAGGTATAATGCCAGTAGCCGAAATAACGAATGGTAATATTTTTATAGTCTGAGAATGTCAAATTCTTTTTATTTCATTTCCTAAATCTGTGTATTTTCTTATTTTTTCACTAACAGATTTTTGAATATTACAGGAATTTTGAATAAATAAATAAATATATTAGCAATATTTTTAATAAGGTAGTTTTTTCGATATAATTTTTATTGTTTCGTTTATTAATATTATTAATAAGTTGCAAAATAAAATTTATTTTATGAACGTCATTTAACCGTCAAGTAACCAAAGAACCGCATGTGGCTTGTGAACTGCAATTTACCACCACTGATCTAGAAGAAGAATGATTGAAAATGGATAGAGGAAGACACGCAACTTCTGTTGAGATATTTGGGCTACAGCCCCACAGACTACTGTATAAAGAGTAAATCATGACCTTATGATAGCCAACCTTCAATAAGAGAGAGAACTAGAACAAGAAGACAATAATTCAAAAGGTCAAAGCCAAAATGATTTTAAAAGCATCTTTTTAATATTATTTAAGAAGGTTTTAGTGGTGAAATTTGACTGCTTATGTTTTTCAAACCTTGATCTATTTAGTATTTTTAACAGATTAGTTACGTCTGTACAAAAACGTAATAAAACCCATAGTTAATAAATAGTAAATTAATGTTCACGACCTCTGGAGCTCAAAATTAACACTTTGCCGGAGAGGTCGTCATGAAAATAACGCAAAGATAATATTATTTTATTTCTAATTAGAAAATACAAAATGTGGTAAGGTTTTTCTATGTGCTATCTAATAAAAGTCTATTATAGATACACGAAATTTAATTTTGAAAACAAACATATAAAATATTACTCGTATTATCAAACCTTAAGAAGTATAGGACATCTGAATCATCTGAGCGAATAACAAAATAAAAGAAATCTAAAAAATCGCGTATTTACGGGTTTTAAAGTACCGGAAGTACATTATCCCATATTATTAGTACAAAATCTAAAAGAACCTCATAAAATCCTACTGTCCCTTTACTCCTGACGTAAATATGGTCTCAAAGTGAAAAATACCACAAAAACTGTGCTAAAAAGAAGAAAAAGTTCAACCACTAAAAACACTCATAGTTTTTTCTACCTTTTTTTTAACCGAAAGCTTTCGCTTTCGAGAGATAAATACAGACCATGTTCAATGCTGCGACTACCAACTACCCTCCAACTTTACAAGTAATGCTTTGAAGAATTGTGTAATAGTTTTTTTTGCGCTAACTCTGTTTGTTTGCTTACATCGTGGACCACAGAACGGACACACTTTACAAACTTTTTTAAAGTTTTCAACAAAGCTTTCTCAGTGTTATCTACATATTAACAATAAATACACCATACCATTATATACACGTACATCTGGATTACGAAACTATGTTTCATTATTACGCATTTTCTCAGTACTTGAATGAGATAAGGGTTGAATTAAAAATTTATAGCCAATGCTTTGTGGTTTTTTTAGAAGTGACAATATAGTAAACCTCATTTGATTTGTGTTTTCTAAAACTGCAATATTTTTACAATTTGTCAATGTTCGGTTTATCTTCACAATTGAATTTATTCAAAATATCTTACTTAAGCGTACGTAATATAAAAAACGGAAGATTTGGGGTGTAGATAATCTCAGTATTACCATGGTGAAAGACCACTCTTCGAATCGAAGCGTTGCTTTAAATGGCTTTAAACGTTAACACCGTATTTGATGACCAGATCTGAACAGCAAAATACTTATCTTTACCATTTTCATCCCCTCCCCACTCCTTTCAGCTCCACAACATACTGAAACTTGGGGTTGTCATAGTGTCAATGGCTACGCTCAGCTTGGAGCACTTTATATGTTTTACAGCAATAACAATGATATTAAAATATCAGAATTTAACTACGTTGACATGGGTGAATACTCGTCAATTTGGGAGGCGGTTTTGGGTACCACCGCCCCGGGAACCACTTATTGGATAACCAACACCTCCACCATATGTTACCCCAAGTGGCTCGCTACGTTCGGTGATTTATCAGGGGTGCCCGGGTTCATTGGGTGAGGAGTGTTCAAGATGCGCCTGCCTACTACTGGTTTAGAAAGACCGTTTGACCTCCCCAACTGGTCTCTCGACCGATCGCCTAGGGATACGTTCATTATATGTCTGTCACTCCTGGAGATACTGATCCCTAGATTCTTACCTAACCCTCATACCTTTTACCTTTCCAGAACTTCTTTTCCTTAAAAAAGACCCTCCGCACAACTTCCCAAAAGATGACAAAGGCCCTGTGGAAAATTACTTTCCTCAGAGCCTCTCGTGTGGGGTTAGTGTAAAAAAAATCAGAAACAGTGGTATAAATTAGATGACGCCAGAGCTCATTCTGTTGTTTCAGAAGAAACAGACTTTCAGCTGTAAAATAAAAATAGCGATAATTTAAAAATATGTATTCAGATCTCTAGCAGGTACTTCATAATGTTCTCGCTCCCTGAAGGAAGCTGAGCGACCTCAGTACGCAAACACCAACGACCCTTTTTCTGTTCGTCGTTCTCAACGACCCACAAATTTGTAAAACGTTTGAATAAATGAAACCTCGGCCAGGTACCACGGGTAGAACCACACACAGCCTTTGTGGGGGAACAAGCGACTCGTAAGGTACTGCATTTTTAATGCGGTTAATTCCGTGTTGGGGCTTTTGCGGTGTCATTAATGTGCGAAAATACTGGCCCGAATTAAAAGCGTGCTGGAGATTTCGATAGACGAGCTTTATTTTAAGTGTTTTGACAGGCATTTTGTTACCATACATTTTGTTATTTGTTACATTTTGTTACTTATTTAATTTTGTTGCTTGTTACATTTTGTTACTTTTTGTGACTTGTAACATATTTTTTTACTTGTTACATTTCGTTACTTGTTACATATTTTTTTCTTGTTACATTTCGTTACTTGTTACATTTTGTTACTTGTTACATTTTATTAATTGTTACATTTTTTTGCTTGTCATATTTTGTAACTTGTTACATTTTGTTACTTATTACTTTATGGTACTTGATATATTTTTATACTTGTGACATTTTGTTACTTGTTTATGTGTGGCTATTTTGCACGATTTTACTTAACTTTGCTGCTTTGAGCAAAAGATAATGAATTAATTGGCGTTTGTTTTGAATCTGAATGGAGTGAGAAAGAAGGCAAGATGGAGAAGAGGAAAGTTGGAAAAACCTGACTATTCTGATCTGGTCAACAAAAACGGCTAAAGCCATATAAAGAAAATAATGATCTAAATGATGAGGATTCTCAGAGTATCTACTGGATACTCTGGAATATGCCGTAAAAGTATCCTTTAATATTTTACTTAAATTAATTGTGAAATAACAAAAATCATTTAAATTAAACGTTACCTATCTAAAACCCCTGATATTACGTTATGTAACCTTACGTTACGTTATGTTACGAAGGTTACGGTTAAGTTACGTTAACGGAGGTTGTCAAAATAATAAAAACATTCACTTCAGAGTAAATCAAGTAAATCTCAACTTTCATACAGAATGTAAGCAAAAAATTCAGTTTTATGAAGCGGGTTGTCAACACGTAAAATATTCTACCCTTTAAATAATTATCACATTTGCACGCAATATTAACAAAAAATTTAAAATGACACGATTTATTTACATTAAAATTTTTTTCTTATGACAATTTAATGATAATTACACTACACGTTCTCGGTCTGTTACTCTATTTTACTACACACAAACATACAAAAATATAGTATAATACATACATAAACATGCTGTTCTTTGTTGTTGCGTGCTACGAAATAAGGAGAATGAATGGAAATATCAAAGCAAACGTAATCTGCGCAATCATTTTGTTATCCGTCATTATTCGTGTTTTTTCTTCAAAAATACATGATTGATGAAGTGTCAATGAAGGTGGACGTTGTGTTGTTGATTTGTACTGACAACGGATCTATACCAAATTAATAAATAATGATTCATGGAACCGTTCTTTGTTAAAATAATAATATGCCGATCATCGGATCGAGTGCAATACGGAAATCATGTATTTATTAAATAAAACGATGTCAACTTCGTATTCGAATTTACAGCACCTAGGTTGATGGTTGATATCCTGGTGAGTAGGAAGTTGATTTAACAGTCGGAGAGTTAGAGTTCGATATACACAGCGGGTAATACAATATTTTCAGAAGAAGTTAAGCTCATTGCACATGTTGGACATAATAAAAATAAGAATTTCGATTTTTTGTTTTCTGTGTCTATGTGTAGCTTGGGTAGCGCTCTAGTACTCCCTATCTCCTTCCCCTCCCCACTAAATTCCGCCTCACCACATACCCCATTTGGGAATGCCATAGTATCACTGGCTTCAGACGGTTGGAACAAAAAAAAAACACCTGGGATTTGCATGGATTTTCAAAATTGTAATTGTCTGAACAATTTAGAAAAGCGGTCAAATAAGTACCGATATTATATTATTTTAATTAATCATTATAATTAATTAATCGTTATATTTCTTTATTTGAAATTTGTACTTTTTTGTTTTTCAAGTTTACTAACGGTGTTTATATTGATCATTCAAAATGTAAAGGGTAAATTTCTGATAGTTTTTTAAAAGGCGGTGACCCTCAGGTAAACATTGTTTAAGAGGAAGCTACAAACCAAAAATGTGTATATTCTTAGTATACCTTATATTGTAGTCATTAAATTGTTTGAGAAACGGAGTATAGAAACGTTTGATTTCAAGAACAAAACTTGTATTTATTTCTTTTTTTTTTTAAACATACAACAGACGATGTTTGCACTCCCATGAGTTATCAAACTCATTAAGGGATCGCCAATTGGTAGTTTTGAAATAGAAGAGTAAAAAAATAAAAAAACAGTTTTGTACAGAAAAATTAGACCCAACCCAACCCAATGTGCATACACAATGTATGAAGAAAACATTTCACAGAAGCAACATACAGACACAACATATGAAGAATCACTTTACAGATATTTCAAAAAAAAAATTATCTTATAAAGCTTTATGAATTATTATAATCACTCATTTTTATTTATGTACTGTTGGTGTCAAAAAGTTAAAAAAGTATCCCCGATGATGGACTATAGAAATGCATTAAAACAAAATCAGGAAAATACATTAAAAAGTAAAAAGTACGGGCTCAAAAATAAACAGACCTAATACAAGATGTTTTACATTCAAAATAAATGAAAAGATTAAAAAAGCCCATCATCTCTGGATGTACAATGTTTGGTTTTTGGAGATAATTAGGACGGCTATCAGAACAGAATATTTGTACCTACTTATGACTTGTTTTACAAATAACATTTGAAAACATAGGATTTCAATATATCGTTTCGAGATTTGTTAGAGGCATATACCTGTCTTAATTCTTCAGGCAATTTGTTATAGTTAGTGTAGGCAATATATTCTAATGATTTCAGTCCGAACTTTGTTGAGTGTATTTTTGATATATGTAGTTTGTTGTGTTGTCGTGTATTATATTGGTGAACATCGTTGTTATAGTTCAGTTTTATATTTGTGTGGGTGTTACACTGAATAATATTTAAAATGTAAATAATTTTACAAGAAAGCAAAAAAGTTATTCAAGTGAAACTGTCACAGATAATCTTAGCTATAATACTGTCTCTCGACCGGCAAGCCGAAGGTCGCGGGATCAAATCCAGGCGTGCGCAATTTGATTAATTTGAGTTTTTTCTCTAATTACTCATTTTCAATAATATGCAGAATATTTGCTGAACGTTCTATAGTGGAAGGTACTCTCAGTATCGCCCTGGTGTAATACCACCATTCAGAATCGAAAATTTGCTTGAAATGGCTTAAGACTTGTTTCGTGACCAGATCTGAATAGCTAGGTACTCCCCACAATCTTCAGCCTTACAACATAACCCGATTGAGGATGCCATAGTCTCATTGGCTCTAGACGGTTGGGAGCAGTTGAGACTCTTGTGTGGTATTCACATAAAAAAACATTGCATGAACCTGACAACCCCAGCATCTGTAGGCTTTACCAAAGTGCAAATTAAATCCGATTATTTTATCACATTACGTTCGCCAAGTTTTTATCGATAGACGTTTGTCAAAAAACACTATTAATGATTGAAAATGAACATAGATGAAATGAAATTATCTTTATTGGCTCAATTATCTAATATTTCTTTTTGTGACACATAAATTACGTCAGATTATTTCAGAAACCGCATTGTCCAATCTTGTCATTGACAAAGCAATGAAACTCAACCAATTTAACTGGAAAAACGGTCTCTCCCTGTACCATCAAGCCTTTGAACCTTGGAGAAAAATATTATTTCTCCAACCTTTGAACAGGGGAACAAAGAACGAAAAATGATTATCTTATTATTGTTCCATTTTAAAAATATTGAGAAATATAACAACGTAAAATATATATTACTTCCGCACTCCTATTACAGTTCTTTTTCATTTAAACTTACACATTTCAGTGAATCGAGCATACTTGTTGATGAATTGAATTAATGTTTTCTTAGAAATAAAATCACTCGAACTTTCTTCTTTGATAATTCATTTTGTTACAAGAGTCGCAATATTGTACGCGAATCAGTGTGTGGTTTTATTTTAGACTGTAATTAATATTGAGACATTTATTGAGGTAGCCGTGGTTAAGAGTTAGAATTTGAAAGTATTCTGACTTGCCCATTGTCTTTTCAATCGATATTATGGACTTGAGAGACGCTGCACAAGCTTCCGTAATAGACGCGAAGAAACATGTTTACTTTATGTCACTGATGTAGGTACTTTAAACTGTCAAACATGGAGAGATAATTGGGTAACAGGTTGGTAGAGGGAATGTAGAAACGCGTGTTAAAGGTATATCCGTAATATAGTTGCGTCAACAGTTACAAGAATAGTTGTCTAAACACAATCATATTTCTCATTGTATGTCCAGATCAAATATTTAGAACACGGTTCTCAACGGAGAATGTCGAATAATATCTTTACGATGTATCTTTTTAATATAAAAATATTCTTCCAAATTAACCAAAAACTTTTCTCTTGTTTCAGATCGGCGATCACCGGTTGAACTGGATTTATCAGTGAAATTTCAGTAGAGTGTTAAAAATACAGTTGTCACGATTTAAAACTATTAATGAATTTGAACAGTGTTAATATAAGTGTTACATGATGTGCCCATGTTACATAGTTAAAATGTCACAACTTACGTAGTGATTAGTAGTTTTTTCTACAAACTACGTCAAAATGTGTTTGGCTTCTTTAAGAGTAATAAAAACAGTTTGTGTATTTCCGTGTAGTTAAACCACAGTTTAAAAGTTTTTTTTATTGTAAGTGTAACATTTTGTGAGCTGTGAAATTGAAAGAAAAGTCTCAAATATGCCTAAGCGTCCTGCTGATAGGTCACTTCTGGTACTTTTCCTAGTGCTGCTCTCTTTTATGGTGGTGGTGACGTCACATCCCGATAATAGTAAGTAAATTTTTAAAATTTTATTTAATTTATTGAATATTACATTTTTATTTAAATTTAATTCAAAAGAATTGAAAACAAATCATATTAAATCAATGACAAATAGAAGGAAACAGTAAATTCTAAATAAGTTCGAAGATGCTTTTAGTGTACCAACCTATCTATCTTTCCGTCCCCAAGGATATGAAAAAATATTCCCACGTGAACTAATATGAATACTAAAAAGTTCGACAGACGGTAAAATTCAGTTCCTCAGAAAAATTCAATAAAGTTTTCAAGAACCATAAAATTTCCAGTACACAATATTTTTTTAATGTCATTTTTTGTAATGTTCACTTATAATTTTTTCAATACATTTTTTTTTCATATCTAAAATTTATCATCGCACTATCGGGGTTTTTTTGTGGTATTATACCGTTTTATGCTACCTCCTTCACCAGTCAATGTTTCGGACAGCGTCCATCAATTATTGTGTCAAGTAAATTACACATCTGCCCTGATGATGGAGACAATTATGTTGTCCGATACTTTTGACCGTGAAAATCACAAAATAAATCTTTGTCATAGTAAAAGAAATGATTTTAGTACCTATTATAAAAAATATATTTCGACAACCTTAAATATAGGAAGTTTCCTGTTATTTTAATGACAATCTTGCATGTTCATTTGTTGTTTTCATTCACCCGTAAAACGTGTTCAAGTAAATTATTATTTTAAAAGTGGACATTTTCAATTAGATTTAGCACTTATCCCCCATTTAGTATTCATATTTTACGAAATAACAACAACTTTTAACTTTTATTGATATTTGATGCACGGGGCATAATTTTTCTTTTATTATTTATAAAGAATGTATTTAATATGTAATTTATGTTATAAATATGTGTATTGTAAATGGACTCATAATCCACTCACAAAATGTTAAATGACAAAAAAAAATTACAAAAAAAACATCCAAGTATGGATGGAAAAAATCAATTGAAGGTGTTATTCGTGCATGTGGTGAGGCTAAATTCATTGCTTACAGGCAATCGCGTGCCTGTCGGAGGGAAGCATTGAAAGTGTTAGATTGAACAATGATTTAATTAGACGGTTTACTATCACAAAAGGTGCCAAGTAAGGCTGTTATAATGCAGCGGTAACCTTTTTGTACTGCGATAGTAATTGTATGCAAGAATAAAAAATCTTTTATTTTTTTAATTTGAAAATTTGATCGCTTAAAAACATTTAAGATGCTTTAATTAAATACTGCAAGAAGAACACATATTGGCCTTTCACATAAATCAACAATTTTTTGGATAAATCATCTCATAAGACCAGAAAAAATAAAGTAGGTATCATGCACATAAAAACTACTTTAAATTTCTAAATATTCGATTTACAACCCAGTTTCCTTTACAGTTATATTTTATACTATAAAAAATTAAGTAATTTAGAAAATGCTTGTGAAAAATTAAAATATTTGTGCCCGAATTTTGCAAAAAAAAAAAAAACAAATCCCTTTTTGCTGTATTTTTCTTGCATTAATTAACACCGGCGGCCGTTGCGGGATTTGAAACTTTATCACCAAATACATAAGTTACTGTTAGCAGCCCAATTCCAAATTTTTAACGACGCGTCGCGTCGCGACGTAGTAATTTTAAATATATGTCTTTGAAATTGATGTTCTTAGTACCTACGTAAATATTAAAGAGTATTTACATAGTTAAAAAACTACTATATACAAACTATCAATGTATCAACATTGCAATCTTATATTACAGTATAATAGAAAACATGTGAAATTTTTTTTTTGTTGAGCATTATTTAGTTTCTTAATTTTAACGTGTATTTGGCCCTGATGATTTTAAAATCATAACACAACTGCCTATTCAGCAAAAAATAATAAATTTAACAGAGTGAGATGTAAGCCATCGAAAATTTTGGAATATGAAGTTTATTTATTTATGTCTATTCTTTAATACACATTTTACAAATGGTAACAGGGGTTTATATTGTAGTACAGAGAAAAAAGTACAGAAAAAAGGTATAAAAAAAAAGAACATAGGTTGATATAGGTAAAACTGTGTGTGGGTGATATTGTATGTTACGTGAACACCTCACTAGGAGAACCTGTGCTGAGGTGTTAACGTGTTTGTGATTAAATGTGACATGTATTTATGTGTTATAGTAGAAAGTTATTTATTTTTTTCACAGACATATATTGAAACATGAAAACACACATTTGTGAGTGTATGTATTTAAAGTACATACATACACAATTTGTAGTGTAGTGAGTGTATGTATTTTTGGATAATTCTTGAAGAACGTGTATAATATTTAATTTTACTTATCATATTTTGGTTATGTTTGGTTTGGAATTATAATCTTTTGAATAAAGTGAATATCTTGATTTTTTATCCAGACTACGATAGGTTTTTTGACAAAGTTTTGACAATGTATTTGTAGTCATTAATTGTTTCAAAGTAATGGGCATACTGTTAAAAAGTTTGGTTGCGTAGTATTGAAAGTGTCTTTGTCCGTATGTGGTGTGTGTTATCGGAATGTTCAGTGTTTTATTTGTTGATGACCTGGTTTTTATTATGGCTTTTTGTTGATTTGTAATATGAAGATTATTATGAATGAGATGTAGGAGAGCAGTTTTGGCGTAAAGTTGTCTTATTGACATGACGTCTAGAGTTTATGTTTAGTTTATGTCATATGTTTATTGTAGATAGACATACAGTCTGTAATATACAAAAAAATGGTTGCTTATCCTTTTTGTATGGTAGATATTTATGTTTACAACAATAACAATTTAGGGATGGTAAGGAGACGAATGAAAATGATGTGTTGTATCAAAGCATTTATTGAGGTCAGTGTAGTTGTAGAGATGACTCCGATCCGAAGCTTGACTCTGAAGTGGACATGATCGGTGGCGAATTCCCCAGGCCGAAGATCGACGATACGGCAGTGGATGCAGTCAACGGCAAATCCTAGAGGCCGATGGTCAATACCTTTTGAAACGGAGATAAGTAGTGGTAGAGTGGTCGTGGCCATGAATTCGGTGGCTCTGCACCACGTTGGTGGAGACCGGACTTGTAGATGATTGTCAGCACTGGTGAAGACCATGGATCTTTCGTGTACTCTTGAGGTAAGAAAGCTTAAGGTACGATGAAACTGGTTGGCAGATGATGGTGGGTTTAAAACGCGTGCGAAGCCGTATACGCTTGTATGTACCTGTAGCTCGATACTGGAATTAGTTGGGGGTGCAGCACACTGTGTGCGGGCGCGGGAATTTGCCTGAAATTGAACGGCTGAGTTTTAAAGACTTACTGCTTAAGACTGACTACATATAGGGCAGACTAAGCTTTACGTATGGTACATACGTTCGAGAACGTTTCGACAATCGCGAGGAGGTAGATGGGGCGCACTTTCGCCACTCATCTGGTAGGTTCAAATTGCGATGCGCATTGCATGTTTTGATGTTCTAGAACTTACTAAATGCAGCTTGCAGCTACAAAAAAAACTACAAACAAGTGAAAATAAAAGATTCGAAAACTTTAGTAAAATTCTGGCGTCTAATTTTCAGATTTTGCCACTATATAGTAGACACATTCGCACAAGTGAAGATGTTGGGAGAAGGTTAAGGTTAAGTTAGGTTCTTTGGAAAGAAATATGAATAAATTTGGGGTTTTTTAGTGGCCAAAGTGGAAAATTATTTACTACAAAATTATTTATAATTTTGATATTAAATATTATTAAAAAAAATAAACCTGTAGTATTTCATCGTTCTTTTTGTATTCAATATTTTCAATGAAATAGTTCATTTCTTCTAAAACATGACAGAATAATAATTATCCACGCATCATGCAAAATGATTTTCAATTAATTGAAAATGTGGAACATACCTAACAGATATACAAATATTCATGTCCTTGGAACAATAACAATCGGAGGAATGGCGCAGGAAGGAGCTAAATCGTTATTCTGTCTCGTATTATTGTTTCAGAGAATGATTAATTATTTCCTTTACAAATGCAGACATTTCTCTCCTTTATTTGATAACGAATTTCAAAATAATGCAAAACAGGTCTCACTCCCTTTCCGATTGAATCGACTGGTTTGGGAAAATCCGGGTCCTTTTATACGATTATTTAAAGAGCTGGTAAAACGTTTTATTGTCGCATTAAACACAATCGTTGAACACGGATTAAGTTTATGGAAATAATAATATTATCTGACCGGTTTATTTAAATTTATTTACTGTCTGGATATTGTGTTGTCTGTTATCTTGTTCTGTTGTGTTGTTATCTCCTATCTATCTATCTATTCTTCGACCTTTTATTGATTCTAATCTATTAATATAAAGAATAGTGTCTATGACCTGTAGCAAGTGGGTAGGCCGCATGGCGAACAGCGGGCGGACGGTGTGGATTTGATTTTAAAACAAATCTACAGTTTTATTTCAAGATTAATAAAATTTTGCACACCTGACAATCAAAATAAGAGAAAAACACTATCTTAATTTGATTTCTCAAAACTATGTGTAAAGCTCGGACAAGAATGTCTGTTCGTGGCGCGCGGATTCAATTTGTATACAAATCTATAGTTTTATTCCTAACTTGATGATATTTTGCAATTTTCAAAACAAGAGCAAGGTCACTGTTTACATAATATTTAGAAAAACCATCTTCATTTCTTAAGCATCCTTTAAAGCGATGTTTTTCAATGAAATTTTGCACATTTTACGTTAAATATAAGAAGAAAATTGCTTTCTAAATCTTATAACAAAAATATCTGCACAAATCCCAGGCAACGCCGGGTACATCAGCAACAAAATATTAATAATAATAATAATTGGATGTCTCGTATAGCGCCGTTTTTGTGCAAAATCACCTCAAGGGCGCTTTACAAACTTATAATACATCTCTACAGTAATCTATGTTATTACTTAACTATTTATTTAAATAATAAACAGTACAATACTCACCTGGTAGGTCACTTGAGATTAACACTTAATTAACATTATCTAATTGTTTATTGGCGAAATTTAGATACAGGATTTAGGACACAATTAGAAAATTGAATATAACTGGACTTTCTCTTAGGAATGGTATATTTAATAAGGGTACGACAGCTTAAAAAGATAAGTTTTTAGTTTAGACCTGAATTATGTTGGACTTGTTATGGATCTTAGTTCCGGAGGGAGATTATTCCAAGCCTTCGGCCTAGATACTCCGAAAACGCGATCACCAAACTTAGTATTTGGCTTGCATTGAGGTTCTATCAGTCTGCCTACAGCTGATGATGTTGCTGATCTAAGAGTTGACTGCCTCAGACCAGTGTTTTCCGGGAAGCATAGTTCAGAGATGTAGGGTGGGGCCATTTCATTGATGGATTTAAACACCATCCAGCACAGTTTGTACTGGATTCTTTCAGAGCACTTGAGCCAGTGAAGGTTACGAAGATGTTCTGAATTGTGAGAATATTTTGAAACCCCGGTTATGAACCGTGCTGCTGCATTAAACACTGATCAAAGTTTGTCAATTTGATATTTTGGAAGGCCTGCATAAATGCCGTTGCAGTAATCGAGACGTGAGACTACGTAAGCGTTGATAAGTATCTATCTATATATGTAAAAATGTAAAAAAAAAATAATAATAATATATGGATAATAGTCCTGGTGTGGCTTTGGTTTTTGTACAAATTTACAGTTTTATTCCTAGATCGATAATAATTTTGCACATTTGACGTTCAAAAACAAGATGCAGTTCAATGTCTACCCGAAACTTCAAAAAAACTACCCCCTACTCCTTTTACCAAACATAAAACAGAATTTTTATCCTTGCTTGTGAAATTTTGCTCACTTGATGTTTAAAATAAGAGGAAAATAAATTACAGCCTATATCAGATGTGAAAAACCCTACAAATAACCCGGGCAATGCTGTAGACTTGGAGCTTAGACCCAGGGAAGCGGTTTGAAAAGCCTACGTGGGAAAACATTTATTTTATAAGTCTAACAATAACCTGTACGTATTTTTAGGGCTTAATTCTCTATAACGATATCGAAGTTTAACGTGAGTGAGTGTTTACGATCCTCGGCTACGGATTTGGAGGTCGCGGGTTGAAATTCCGCGGTGGGCAAGTACTTTTCATTCGATTTTTTTCCCAATTTATTCATTTGTAGCGTCGAGAAAAATCTAAATTAAATAATTAATAATAAACCGCTCGACCTACTCCCGAATTATGTACCTGCAGTTCAAACCGCAACGTAAACAACCTACGTACTACAAGACCTACTTGCCTACTCGCGACAATACTATTGCGCACTCCGTCTCGGATACTACGAGAACTCGCCAGAAGGTTCGAGTCTACGGCCTATGCATAATCGCCGCACTATCGAAGGTTCCCGAAACACACAGTCTGTGCGAGTGCCTAGAATTTAGTGGCCATCCATCTACGTACTGCTACCGTCGGCCGTCTAGTATAAATAGGCCCGACGCAGCGAGCATATAGTCAGTCTGTTATCTATCAGCCGTCAGTCTACGAGGCTCAACGAGTGATCAACCGCGCTCTTCTTACTAGCGCGAAGGACGTATACCCGGCTTCGCCCGTACCACCATGGACTCTATCGGGACATCATCTTAGCGCCTTGTCCAGATCGCCGTTCCTGGCAAGCGCTGCTCGGATTACAAGCGCCCTGGTTCCAGTGTCTCTGACCAGCGCTTCTTCCACGCAACCATGACCACCACGAGGACACGCAGCATCCTCACTGGTCACGCCGTTCCCGCTCAACCGCCTACAAGGTTCACCGGACCTTCGGCCGTCTCGTCAGCACTGGAGTGCCTGAAGACCTACGTTCTTTGCCAGTGCCTGACCTTCATCGAGTCCCGGTCACCAAGCGCCCGGCGTCGACTCACTGACCCGCGCTTGACCAGCACATCATCGCAGCAACCGGAATATTCTACATCTGTCCTACATCACTTCTTCGTCACGGCAACTGACTCATCAATAAACACATGTGACCTTCACAACTTTCTTTCATTTCGTGCCTCTCTCCTGATCCCCAAACATTCAAAGTAATACAAACCTGTATAAAACACGGTGAAAGACCAGCATTAAGAATCATAAAGTTTCTTTAAATAGCTTAAGCCATTTTTGGTGATCAGTTCTAAATAGCCGTGTACTTCCACAACTTCTTTTTTCCCATCTTCTTCTCCTCCTCACTACATTCAGACTCACAACAAATCTCCATTGGGGATGCTATTGTATGACTTAATTCTGACAGTTGGGAGCAGTGTTATGACTCCAGTGCGGTACTCCCAAACAATAATCAATTTTTGGAAAAATTCTGAAAAAATAACATACGGAAAAGAAAAAAGTTTTGGGGCCACTGATAATTGAAATCTAATTTATTCTCCTTCAAAAATGAATTCAATAAATAGATAAAAATTACAACTAGTCCCAGTGAAATAGAGTAGAGCCACAATTTTTATATGGAGGGACAGTAATGAAACCAACCTACAAAAAACAAAGTTTATTTTACTAAAATACAAAATATGTATTTTTTTCCAAAATATAACATATTACAGCACATTTTATACACTCTCGTACAAAAGCTTTGAAACATTGAAAAAAAATTACTGGGTAAAGAACTTTTCTACATAGAAACTGGTACAAACCTCGGTATAACTCTACAAACCTCGCCAAATGCCGATTGGGTAGGACCGTCTCAACTCCGTTTCCAATATTTATTTCGTTTATTAACTGTTGTCATATCATTCTATATCAGAGAAATGCGGATATATCTGCGTGTGTATATGCGATGATATAATGCATTGTTATCGACAAAAATTTCTATCTGCCGAGTTTTATCTCGATCGGATGTCCGGAAGTAGGTTAATATCCGTTTAAAAATTTTGTATCAATTCAATTCCCGAAAAGAAAACGGAAATTCAAATGTATTTAAAAACAACTTTTTTGTAACGTACTCAACGTGGATTAAGAAAAAGTTCGCTCGTATTGTTGACACGCTTAAACAAATGATTATACGCTTTGAAAGGTGAACACGCAATGTAACAAAGTGTGAATATAAATAATAGATGAGGCAGGTTAATAGCATGCACAGTCTAACTTTTCGCTTTTTCAAAAGACTACGTACTTATTTATATACAATAAAACCAGCCTAATGACGTATAATACATCTACGTGGCTTGACGTGAGCAAAGCAGTGAGCAGGCACAAAGAATGCAAAATGAATATTCGTCCAGTACTGCATTACAACGAAGCATAAATACATTGTTGAAGCTTATTATATTTTATTTATTTCTACGTCTTTGACACTAATCTCCTGATTTATTCCGAGTTTGATTTAAAAAAAAAACTCTGTGTTAAGACAGGAAAACGCCCGGGTTAGTAATAATTAAAAGAGATAGTAAAAAACTAGGTAACTTAGTAAGGTAAGACACGATTTGACATTTTCACGACTAAAAGTATTATAGTGATTTATTTTAAGCCGCGTATTATGCCGCGTTGCGTTACCTCCTTTGTTAGCCAACGTTTCAAACAGCATTACAGTGTCCAACATCATCTGCCTTGATAATGGACACTCTAATGCTGTCGGAAAACTTTTAAGGTAAGGTTGTAACTTGTTTTATTACACGTAAATGAACCGTAAATCAAATCCACAATAAATACGACAGTAAAGAGCTCATTCAATTGGTTTTGAATAAATCACGGGAAAAAGTGGAATGAAGGAACAACCTACCTTGAATTTCCCAGAATCCCGGCAATACGGCTGTGGACGCACTTGCACTGTTCACGGGGTGAAATTTTCTCCGAAACGAGATAAACGAGATTTGATTTTGATATTTAGCACAAAGCATGTGAATAATACAACGAGGACACTACGATTGCACCTTCATGCTATACGACACGAATTCGACTATTGACTTGCGACAATTTACAATGCAACATAAAATCTTCTTCTTTTCAAGTGTGGGTAATGCTGTTTTTAAGGAAGGAATTTTTTTTTTTATATTAACTCCACACAGGAGGCCCTGAAGAAAATAATTTCCCTCAGGGCCTATGTCATCTTTTGGATGCTGTGTGGAGGGTCTTTTTGTGGAGAGGAAGGAGTGAACATGGGTCTTGAAGAGTCCCATGTTGTAGGAGGGAGGAAACACAGAGGCCGGCAGTTCGTTCCACAGCTGAGCTGTTGAACTTAAAAACGAATCGTAGAAGCGACCCGTTCTCATGTGACAAATGTCAACCATGTACAAATGTTGGGCGCGCGTTTGGCGAGTATCCCGACTACGCACCGGTGCCGAAGGGATCAATGACGCTAGTTCCTCAGAGCATCTTCCATTGTGATACCGATAGAACAAGGACAGCATACCTACCTGACGCCTGTGCTCTAAAGATTGCAGTCCGTTTGTTAAGATTGGGGAATCTATCAAACGGACCGCCCGTTTTTGCACAGAGTCAAGGGTTTTTTTCAGGCATTTAGGGGCTCCGGACCAGAGATGGCTGCCAAATTCGACAGTAGGGCGCACTAAATGGATAGTAGGTATGACAGTAGGTTTGTGATGGGAAAAATGGTAGATATTATCTAAAACTGTTTCAAAACTAAACAAAGGTTATGTTTAAATGTTATCGTATGGGCAAGAGGAAGGTATCTGGGTATTCAAATCTTGTAACCAAAACACAACGCAAGTTTTCGATTTCGAATTGTTGCTTTTCACCAGAGCGACATCGTGTTCAAATAAGTTATTTTTAAACTCTGTAATTTTCCATTATTTTTAGAACTTAGTCAGTTTACGAGAATCAGCTTTAAATTCAAATTACACAAAGAGCAAAAGGTTCAAGTCTAGTTCCGCGATATTACCGCGGAGCTTTTTCAGATATCAGCCTCGTTTTCAACCAGTCGACAAATGAAAATGAAAAGAACAAGCTAAAAGCTTTCTCCGTGAATCTCAGCAATTCCGTCAGGAATTCGGAAATATTCCAAATCAAAGAGTGGGCGAGGGAGTCAAATGCTATCTGAAATTGATACGGTGTAGGTACAAGTATGCTGGCTTTGTAAAAGGCCTTTTCTAGAAGCTACGAAATGAAATTATTATTATTTTCGGACTCATTGAAATAAGATTAGTTCAAGGTGATTGGAAGTCAAACGAATAACTAGTGATAATAACGCACACTATATCGATTTCCGCTTATATTAAAATATCATTCAGTTTAAAAATATAAAGAGGCAAACACCTCACACAGTCATAAAACCACAGCCAAGCAAATATACAAGCTAAATAAACCAAAGTGTAATACTATCTTTGGAGAAAGAAGCTCTGAACTTCCGATCGAGCGATTGGTGTATATTTATTTATTTATTTATTTCTATACATATCCGTGTCTACCAAATATTTACATTTGTATATAATACATAAATTTAAAACTGTTAATATGGTGTTTTTTTTTATGCTGGGTGTGAGGTAGGTTTGAGTAGGTGACACTGTGGTGGGTAATGTTATATGTTTCGTGAACACCTCACTGGGAGAACCTGTTCTGAGGTGTGTACGTGGTTATGATTAAATTGTACATGTATTTATATGTATTGGTTAAATATTCTTATATAAATGTAAGTTGGAATTTTATTTTTTGTTACATATATACATACACCCATGTATACACATACATACATAAATACACATATATGCATGCATACACACTAACAATATTATTTAATTAATACCATTCCTAAAATATCATTATTAAATCATTAGAAACTGCTAAATGCAGCTTAAGGCCGAGGTACCCAACTAGATTTCACCGTTTATCCCATGTTTTTAAGTTGTATAAATTTGGCACATTATGGCAAGGGAACGCTCGAGACGTTTTTCAAACATGGCATAATATTACAAAAAATTGTTGAGTCTTTATATGACAAACTCCAAATCAGTATCAAACAAAAGAAAAGGAAACATAACTACTTTAAATATATTTACAATAATTAGGGAGGCGGGTTTGGATACCACCGCCTTGGAAACCATTTATTTTATAACCAACACCTTTGCCATAGATCAACCCAAGTGGCAAGCAAATATAGTATTTTTCTATGGAGAAGTGACTGCTGTCAGTTTTGCTCCCGCAAAAATCCTTTTTTTTTATAGTTTTCTGCGCGTAATAAATAGTGAAGTCTGTTGTAAAGGATTATTCCACCTTCTTGGTAGCATAAGCCAACTGAACTGCTAAACTGTGATGATTTTCTGTCGTTTTCTGGAATAACTTCTAGTGACTATCTCAATTAGTGTTTTTATTGTGACAGAAACCTACAGGAATTACACAGTGCATTATTTCTTCATTTCCGCTCTTCTTTATATCCATCGAAAAATAAGTGCGACAAAACAATTCCGTGCAAATAACCTGTCTGTATCCTAAATAATTTATCCTACATAATCTAATCAACCCGAACTGTCACAAACATCTACAAAAGTTCGCGCAGGCGCACTGCAAAGTGAAAGTGATAAGCTTTTTGCGGTAAACTAAATTTCAGGCGCAGAACTTGCAAATAACAAACTTGACATTTTGTGATAATCAGTTTGACGTTAAATAGGCGTAACGTGCAAAACTCCGTTCTAAAGTTTAAAAAAAATCTGTCAATATAAGTATGACTCTCGATAAAGCAGAAACGAATGAGTCCGCTGTTTTGTTGCCGTCTGCGACCGACCGTTTAAATGAGGCTCGGGCTCTCCAAGAAAAAATAAAGAATATGCTAACCATCAATATTTTAAGCAAAGAAAAGCGGACATCCCTCATGAACTATGTCAGTGGCATTATGGATCACCTGGAGGCTACGGTGCAAGTATGTACTTCTTCACCGAAACCATTGGAAATGGTTTTAGAATCCATCAAATCGCTCTCCACTAACATTAACGAAATTAAGGCTAAACTGAACAACAATATTACGTACGCGAATGTCACAGCCAGGCCGAGAACTACGCAACAGAGTCACGCTGTAGTAATTAGCTCAGATGACCCGGGAAAAAATTCTGATGACTTGGACCAGCTAATTAAGAAGCACATCGATGTTCGATCCCTTGGAATTGGTGTATCGGGTATGCGAAAAACAAATAACGACAAACTAATTTTTAAGATGGCCTCACTACAAGATAAAAATGATTTCAAAACGGAGTTGAGCAAAGGACTCCATGGACAGATAACAGTGACGGACGGAAAGCAACTCGATCCGCTTGTTATAATAAAAGGACTGATAAAAGGTGCCTCCGACGAAGACTTACTCAAGTCACTTCAAAATCAAAATAAAGGGTGTGAAATAGATTTCACACAAAATTTAAGAATCAAATATAAAAAAAACCATAGAAACAAACTTCTGTGTAACGTTGTCCTAGAAGCGTCCCCTACAAACTGGAAATCCTTGGTAAACGCTGGACGAATAAACGTCGGATACCAACGGCTTGTGGTCGAAGACCAATCACCGCTGATGCAATGCTATCAGTGCCTAGGTTTTGGTCACACCCAACGCTTCTGTACAGAGAAGCTAACTTGTTTTCACTGTGGCGAATGTCATAAATATGACATATGTCCCAACAAGGCGAAAGAACCAACATGTTCAAATTGCAGTGGAGGTACGAGAAACCACCGGGCAACAAATCCAGAGTGCCCACTCTGGAAGCTAATGGATGAGCGCTTCAGAGAAAGGGTAGACTACGTGGGCCACTGTTAAAGGCAACATAAAGGAAAAAAAATGTTTCAATATACAAGAATACACTACTATAAATTCCTGTATGCGTATTATGTACATGAACGCTAGAAGCATCAGAAACAAAATAGACGAAATCGAAGAAACCCTCAAAAACATTACACAAACAGTACATATTCTCGTGATTACGGAAACCTGGCTACGTAAAGGAGAGGAAACTTTTTTCAATATTGCTGACTATTCTGGAATCTTTGCTTCCCGCGAGATGGACCGAGGAGGAGGGGTTGCCATCTACATGCATAATACACTCAACAGTAAGAAGATCGAAAAATGCTGCAGCGAAAATACCTTTCTAGGAATTACAGTCACGTCAAAAAGTATTAAACCTCTAAATTTGTATGTTTTTTACCGTAGGCCGAACTCAAATATAACAGATTTCTTTGAATCTTTCGAAATAATATTAAACAATAACAAACAAGACACATTACTTTTTGGAGATTTCAATATCGATATCTCAAAAGACACTGATACTACACGAAGATATATTCACACCTTGAAATCATATAACTTTTATCTATGTAACACAATGTTTCCCACAAGGGTAACTAATAACACTAGCTCGTTGATAGATCACATCATTACAAATAGGACAAATGTTTCCGGCACAATTTCAAACATTGATGATCCCCTTAGTGACCACAATATACTTATATTGGATTATGAAAATTCCTTGAAAAACCTTTCCAATAACAGATCCGCAATAAACCTCACAAATGCTTACAAAATAAATTATCAAAAATTAAATACTTCACTTAAAACTTGTAAATTTGATCATTCGTCTGATGATGTAAACAAAAATTATAATAATTTCGCTGACTATCTCCAGAATGCTATAAATTCAAGCAAAACAAAAGTAAAAACAAATACAGGCGACAAAAGACTGAACAATACTCCATGGTTTGATGCTGAACTTGATACACTTATTAAAAAACGAAATAGTATATTTAAACTTTGGAAACAAAATCAAGAAAGTATTCCTTTGACAATAGAAAAAAATAAAGCTCGTAATACTGTCACCAACTATAGAAGATACATTAAATCTAAATATTATACGAAATTGATTAATGAAAACATTAATAAGCCACAACGAACATGGAAAACAATCAATTCCATTCTATCAAATAGCTCGCGAAACCCAACAATAGCTTGTAAATCTCTAGTCATAAATGACAAAGAAGTAAAGGGACCAAAAGAGATTGCAACTGCATTTAACACATTTTTTCTCTCAGTTGGGGAAAGTTTAGCATCAGTCATAAAATCTTCAAAAACTGATGTAAATACGATCTACACGGAACCTCAAGCAAAACAATCTTTTAACATGATCAGGACAAATAAAAAGGAAATCTTACGGATCATATCTAACCTCAAGTCTAAAGCAGCAGCTGGTTCCGATGGTGTAACCTCTCTCCTTCTCAAAAACTGCAAGGGTGAACTGGTGGATGACCTCGTTTACTTAATAAATCTCTCTTTATCAAAGGGTATATTTCCAGATAAACTAAAAATTGCAAAAATTATTCCTGTACATAAAGATGAATGTAAAAAAAATGTCCAAAATTATCGTCCAATCTCTATACTTCCAGCTATCTCTAAAATTTTTGAAAGTGTCATTAAAGAAAGACTATTGAAATATCTCGAAAACAACAAAATTCTCACGTCAAAACAATATGGTTTCAGACGACGATCTAACACTAAATGTGCAGCCTTCGATTTTATATCAAATCTGCAGAAACATATAGATGACGGTGATTTTACGGCGGCAATATTTATTGATCTAAAGAAGGCGTTTGACACGGTGGATCATAACGTATTGATCGAAAAACTGAAGCATTTGGGTATTGTTGGTACACCTCTGGAGCTTTTCCGATCTTATTTATCAAATCGTTTTTCGGCAGTAGAATTTGGAGGAGAAATGAGTGAATTAGGTAAAATAACATGTGGAGTACCACAGGGATCAATTCTTGGACCGTTGCTATTCCTAATCTACGTGAATGACATAACAAAGTGGGGTATTAAAGGAACTATACAACTTTATGCTGACGATACGGTAATTTTTTACAATAAACTGAACCTAGCGGAGCTTGAAACGGAGATGAATGCTGATATTTCCCATCTCACAAACTGGTTGAGAATAAACAAACTAACTCTTAACGTAAAAAAAACCCATTATATACTTTTCGGTAACAAGAAAAATTTCAGCCTCGATATTAAAATTGGAGACAACTGCCTCGAAAAGAAAATGAACACAAAATATTTGGGTCTGATCGTAGATTCCCAACTCACGTGGGATCTCCATATAAATCATATAAAAGAGAAAATTACCCCTATAACTGGTGTACTATATAGGCTTCAAGGGTTACTACCCATTCCTTTACTAACTTCAGTATACTATGCCATGGTACATTCACACCTTTCCTATCTCTGCTGTATCTGGGGTTTTGCCTCAAAGAAATTGATAGCTGACCTGCAGGTGGCTCAAAACCGAGCTCTCAGAAATGTGTTTGAACTTCCATGGGACACTCATGTTAGGGACATCTATTCAGTTTCTGGTATCCTTCCAATTACAATCCTTCCTAAATATGAAATCACAAGCACCATCCTACAAATTACCCAAAAATCAACTCACACCAACATCAAGCCACTTTACAATCAAGACATCCACAACCACAATACTCGAAATAACAATAAAATCCGCATTCCTCAAACACACACTACAAAATATGGGTTAAAATCACTGAACTATATTGCCTATACACTATATAATTCGCTTCCAGATATGTACAAACACATCCACCACAATAAAAAATTGCAAAGCAATGCTTTAAAAGAATATTTTTTAACTACATTTAAAAATGAAAATATGTAACTGTGTTGTCATTTCTTGTTGTATCTTATCCATGTTTTTTTTTTCTTTCTGTACTTGTTTTCTATTGTTGTTTGTTCTACTTAACGTGTCATTATTTTAATTTTTAATTTTTATGCTGTATTGAATGTGAAACTTATATTTGATATCAAAATACCGTTGTAAAATTGTTCCTACTACCTCCTACATATGAATTGTAAGTTCCTCCTGTCCTAAAATGAGTTCTGTTACTCATCGGGATTGCTCTAGCAAGAAATAAACACAATAAAAAAATAAAAAAAAAAAAAAAAAGCTTTGTTTGGAAATATAGCAGAGATGCCCCAGTTCATCGGGTGATGTGTGTGGATGCGCCTGGCCGCCAGCTGCGTGGTGTGCCAGATCGGGAGAGGCTTGTTTTTGGGAGACCTTTTTACCTGGTCTCTCTTGACCCTAGCCTTGCACCGTAGCGGAAGGGATAGATCATCCGTCCGTCACTCCCGGACACACTGATACTAGATTAATAACTAGATTCCTACCCAAAGCTCATGCCTTTTACCTTCCCTTACTTAAAAACCTTACTTCCCCTCCTTCGCTTACTTAAAAAGTCCCTTCACGCAGCATCCTAAAAGACGACATAGGACCTGAAAGAAATTATTTTCCTCAGGGCCTCCAATTTGAAGATGCCTATGAATAAATGTACCAAAATTATTATTTTTATCATTCAAACATTTCATAGTGGTGTACAAAATCATGAATATTTTTAATGTTTAGAATGACGAAAAAATTATAGAATTTTTTTTTGTATTTCATTAAAAAGAAGATTCCGTTAATTTCCTATAGATTTGATTTTTACATCAATCTTTGGTTTCTCTTTAGGACCGTTTATTCTAATTTCATTTTAAGAAAAATTTGACTAAACTTTTCGGTGTCAAAGAAGCATTTCCGGGAAGATTCTCGCTTAAAAATATTAATAAAGATTGGTAAACATTATTAGCCTGAAACGCCCATCCACATTGAAAAATCTCCTAATAAAAGATACATGACGCCAACGGGACTTGAACCCGTTTCATTTCGATTTGCGGTCGACAGCTCTGACTACTGAGCTATGGCGGCTTATCTCTTATCCGCAAAATAATTCAATATATACTAGTGTTTCATTCATTGATTACTGCTTGTTACATTTTTGTCCCGTTGGCGTCATGTATCTTTTATCAGGAGATTTTTCAATGTGGATGAGTGTTTCAGGCTAATAATTATTAGTAATAAAAATAATTGTTACCCTTTGTGCTATACATAAAAAATCTTATCTTAAACATTAGTTTACCAAAAAAATAATAATTGGTACACATGTTTTCAAAATTCAATTTTTACAATATTTTATATAAAATAAGTACTTATATTAAAATATTACTCGTATTAAGGAAGTAAGTATTTTCTCCAATAATGCAAAATAACTTGGTGTCTTTTTATACTCATTACAAATATGTTTTAAATAAGAAGGCTAGCTTGATATTTAAAAAATAATATTTTAACACTAGAAATAAGAAGCACCTAAGGTAAATAATAATAATAATAATTTTGAATTTGCCAACAACATTTTGAAAACAAACCATTCTTTTCAAATAAATTGGGGCTTAAAAAATGTTACATTCAAATACCACGTAATATTACATATACGTAATGTAGTAACAATTTAGTAAAAATAAAAAGATATACTACACACAGTGTAATTAATGATTCAGTTAAGGCGGAAAGAGAGTAATACAAAACATGTGTAGATGAAAATTATTGCACGTACCTATAAAAAATTTCCAAATAATTATACAAGAATAATTTATTTAGTAAGAAATTATATTAATAATGAATATCTACGGAATGTTTCCAAAAATGACACTAACGGCCGTTGTTCCCAAGTTTTTGAACGATAAATATCGCTCCGATCAGCCAAGTAATTTGTTCAGTAACGTTTGATTCGCATGTTTCCAAACATATTTAGTGTTGATTAACTTATGTTGCCCCTACCACTTTCATATACAATAAAATGTCATCAAAGAACAAACTTAAAAAAAAAATTATATTGAAGAATTAATTATTGTTTTTTTTGTTGTTTGTTTTTGGGGTGTTATGCCGTATTGCGCTAACTCCTTCTTTAGCCGACGTTTTGGACAGCGTTGCAGTGTCCATCATCAGGGCAGATCCGGTAGATCCGAATATGTGTGACAAATATACTATATACCGAAGATGTGTGACAAAAATACGACGGCCGGCATAGTCCAGTGGTAACGCATTGGGCTGCCATTCCGAAGGTCGCGGGTTCGAACCCGGCGTGCGCAAATAAATTTTATTTGATTAATTTGTGTTATTTCACAATTAATTAAAATAATATATAGTATATTTGCGGCACGTTCCAGAGTGGAAGATACTACCAGTATCGCCCTGGTGTAAGATCACCATTCAGAATTGAAAAGTTGCTCCAAATGGCTTTAGCCGTGTTTAGTGACTAGATCTGAATAGCCAGGTACTTCCCCACCTTCCTCTTTCCCTTCCCCACTTACCTTCAGCCTCACAACATCCCCCAATTGGGGATGCCATAGTCTCACTGTAGTATTATTAAAAACCCTGAAGAAGTGAGCGTTGCTCATGAAACATGTTGGTAATAAACAATAAAAGTGGTAAAAACGAAGTATTTTATTAATTTCAATTAAAATGATGCCACCAAATACGTTTGCTGTGTTAGAAGAAGAAACATTTTTTTCTTACTCTAATATTTCTATTTTCAGATGACTTTTAATAATTTAAAAAAAAATTGGTTTCACTAAGGATTAACCTTACTACACAAAAACTGGAGTCGACAACTCTACCGACTGAGCCCAATCCCAATCCCGATTGCATAATACTGACATTTATAACCCATATTAACTGGAGTAATATCATTGAATTTCGGAGAAATGCTTTTTTGCCGACACGTGATTTCGACTAATCGCGATGATAGAAAGCATTGTCATTGACAACGAGTTCATCTGCCGAGTTTCAGCCTGGTCAAATGTCGGGGATTGGGTTAAATTCTAATTAAAATACGTTTTCTAGTTCTATCCATTACCGGTTAACTTTTAATAAAAATATGTTTTCTAGTTCTATCGATTGCCGGTTAAATTCTAATTAAAATACGCTGCCTAGTTCTATCGATTGCCGGGTAAATTCTAGTTAAAATACGTTTGCTAGTTCTATCGCTTGCCGGTTAAATTATAATTAAAAAAACTCTGTCTAGTTTTATCGATTGCCGGTTAAATTCTAATTAAAATACGTTTTCTAGTTCTATCAATTACCGTTTAAATTCTAATTAAAATACGTCTTCTACTTCTATCGATTGACGGTTAAATTCTAATCAAAATATCCAATTCATAATTGCTCTTTCAACAATTTTATAAAAAATGTGTAAGTTTATTTGATTTTAATGAAATTAAGCTTGTCATAATATTATCAAGTCATGAGTTTTTAATTTAAAAATCATGGCGAGTTAACGCAAATTAGCGCAAATTTCATTAATTAAATTTTACTGCGGTAAAACATGTTCTCGCGTGTCGAATGAGTTAAATTGAAGACTTTTTACAGCGGAATAGCGTATTGGATTGTACGAGTAATATGCCAGAGTTGAAATATTATTTAACACGAAAACGTTTCAAAAAAGATTTTAACCTTCAATGAAATGCTCTATTGTTATGGAATAAAACAAACTTTGCAATTTTTATTCAACATTTTTGAAAACAAAATGTTTTCGGTCGACTTCTTCCATGGCCTCCTTTTTTTCGTGTAAATACGCACAGCTGCTTATTATGAGATGCCCGAAGCTATTGGAACTATGAAATCACCACTGAGGGTACGTTTTGAGGCTGAACGGAGTGAGGAGGGGGAGGTTAGGAAGTACTTGCTTATTCAGTTATGGTCACCAATAAAGGGTTCGAAAATTTCAGAAAAAAATTTAATAGTGGTCTTACAGCAGGGCGACACTGAGATGAAATATAAAAAACGTGTTCTGTGTACGAAATTTGGGAGGAAGGTTTGATTAACGTTTTCCCGGAATCCATTTATTGGATAACACACACCTCTGTCATATGTGACTCCAAATGGTTCGCTACGTTTGGTGATTTAGTAGAGGTGCCTAAGTTCACGGTGTGAAATTTGTCTAGGGCTTGATACCTTTTGAGTATCAGGGCCGAAGGCTTGGAATAAACTCCCTCCGGAACTAAGATCCATAACGTAATTCAGGTCTAAACTAAAAACTTACCTTTTTAAGCTGTCATACCCTTAAATCAAATAAACCATTCCTGAGAGAAAGTCCAGTTATATCCAATTTTTCAGTTATGTCCTAAATTTCTTAAATAAACAATTAGATAATGTTAATTAAGAGTTAATCTCAAGTGACCTACCAGGTAAGAATTATACTGTATATTATCTCCATATATAGTAAGTAACATAGATCATTGTGGAAATGTATTATCAATTTGTACATCGCCCTTGAGGTGATTTTGCACAAAAACGGCGCTATACAAATCATCAAAATATTATTATTATTATGTGCCGGATCAAAAGACCGGTTGAGTGAGACCTTTTTACATATAAAGCAGGATTTTCTCGACCCATCGTCTGCATTGCAGTGGGAGGGATGAATTTATAGTTCGGTCACTTCTCTTCAGAGTGAGCACCAGATTCCAACCCACCCCTCATACCTTTATCCTTATTAGAACTTCATTTTCTTTAAAATACCCTCTACATAGCATATCCAATGATAAAATAGGCCTGTGTGGAAAAAATAAATGTTCGGATAGTTCGTGGGAGTTTTAAAATTAATCATTTTGATAGCAGCCTGTTATAACCATTGAAACTGCGATCAGCTGTTGTATAAAGTTGTGTTTTAATTTGTAATACACTGTACACATAAAATTAAAATATCGCATCGTTTGAGGCGGTCTGCGCAAAAGTGATTTACAAAAAATTACAGGGAGTAAAAAGTTAGGGGATAACACGTACAAAACGTACTTAAATAAAATACAACAAATTCAACTCCGTTTCCTAAAAATTAACGCCAGGCACGAAAAAAAAATTAAAACTTGGAGGCGATTATAAAAAAATGACTTTATTATGTAACGTGCTCCCCATACATAATACGATAGATTTATAATAATTAACGCAGGAAGAATTCTGGTACACAGAGTTTAAAAAAACAAACTACATCTACTATACCATAGAAAAGCATAAAATGTTTGTTATTGAAAAGTCAAATGTATTCGGAGACATAATAAATACGTTTCATTTTTGAAGACATGAATAATAGTCATCTATTTATCATTAAAATATCAAGTTATGTACAGGGTTTTCCAATAAGAGGTGTTATTATGATATTCAATCGTAAAAAATCAATGGTTCCGTTGCTTGTGTGGCACGTAGTGCCGTCTTGTTGAAAGTAAACGTTGTCCAGATCAATACTATCCAATTCCGGCCATAAAAAATATTAATCATCTCTCGATAGCGCAATCCATTCACCGTAACTGTTGCTCCAGCCTCATTTTCGAAAAAGTAAGGTCCAATGACTTCACCGGACCATAAATCGCACCAAACAGTCACACGTTGAGGATAGAGAGGCTTTTCAACAATAACTCTTGGGTTTTCCGAGCCCCAGATGTGACAATTTTGCTTGTTGACGAAGCCACCGAGGTGGAAATGGGCCTCATCACTCAAGATGATTTGCGTTTGATTCACTCAAGTGAATTTTAATAATTTCAATGCGTTGTTGAATGTATCGTTCCATTTTAAGTAATGGCGCAGTTTCTACTTGTCAAATATCAAAAAATGACATAAGTAACATCTACCGAAATAGCGGGCTATTCAAAATAACATCTCTTACTGGAAAACCCTGTATTATTATTGTACACAAATTTATTTATATACTAGCTGACTTGTACACGGTGTTGCTCGGGGATTTACAGCGCCCTTGTGTTGATCTTGCACACAAAAGGCGCTATATAAATCTTCCAAATATAGTTATTAATGGTTTGGGGTAAATTTTTTAATAAATATAAAGTTTTGAGGACTTTTTAAGATAATATGCAATTCCGTGGTATAGTATTAGGATGTATCCATTATGATGCGATTTGATTAAAAAGCATCGACTTTTTTCTACTTTCTATAAATATAATATGCGTGTAATAAATACTATATTATAAACCAATATGTTTATAATTTATATGTATTTATTAAACATAAAATATTATATACTTTTGCAGTACAAACGTGAAAAAGAAACTTTTCAACGCATTTTGAACTTCGTTGTACACGTCAGAACTGTGGGTGGATTACACTGCATCCCAATGGCATAAGCTAAAAGTCGCTTGAAATAATGCTTTTTTTTTTTTTTTTTTTATATTTACTCCACACAGGAGGCCCTGAAGAAAATAATTTCCCTCAGGGCCTATGTCATCTTTGGGGATGCTGTGTGGAGGGTCTTTTTGTGGAGAGGAAGGAGTGAACATGGGTCTTGAAGAGTCCCATGTTGTAGGAGGGAGGAAACACAGAGGCCGGCAGTTCGTTCCACAGCCGAGCTGTTGAACTTAAGAACGAATCATAGAAGCGACCCGTTCTCATGTGACAAGTGTCAACTGTGTACAAAAACTGACTGTTGGCTTATCGCCAACTATTCCGCCTACCGAGATACTGTAGCGCCACGGAAATTTTCCTGGAGGGACGAGTACACTCTTTCAGAGCGCTTCTCCGCAATCACATGGGAAGCTTATGGCGCAGACTACGCCAATCTAGTAACAAAATCATCACTGCCATGATTTCCTGGATGGAGTCTCCTCTGATGGCCCTCTGGGGACGGGAGATGTGCAAATATCCCCCATAAACGGCTGCTCACACTCATTTTTGGGTTTATATTTTATATTTTTTCACTTAAATTCCGCTTTTTTGTGCTTGTCGGAATCACCTATGTTATTGCCTACCTTATCATTATTTTTATTATTTTATTTTTATTTTTTTTAATTGTTTAACTTATAACATTGTTAGATTGTACATAAAATTAGGTAATAATAGGTAATAGTGAAAAACATATGTTATTGAATTTCTACTCCAATGAAGAGTGCTAATTCTTGAGCTTGGCGTAGGAGTTATTTCACAATTATTTCATGTTTATATCAGTAATTAACATAAATACAGTACAATAAATATAAACTTAAAAGAGGATTGTGACGTTAGTTTTGGTTGTAACATGAATTGAAGTTATAACATTTGAAAGGTGATATTAATTTTTTTTAAAGATAAATTTGACCTTTTTTTTTTAATAAAATAAAATCTGGTATTTTTTCACTTCTTCGGGAAGACTATTAAAATATCTTATGCCTTTGTAAATGTAATTATTGTGCATTTGTTGAGTTGAAAATAGAGGAACTTGCATGTGAAAATTATGCCTTAAGGATGAGTTAAATTTAAGTTTTTTTATTACAGTTTCTTTATATATTTGTAATATTGCATCTTTTTTATAGAGGTCTTCAATTTTTGGTACTTCGAAAATTTTGAACAATGATGCTGAAGAGAATGTTGGTTGTTTTTTCAAAATTACTTTAATAATTAGTTTTTGTACCACTTTTACAGGGCTTAAAATTTTTTCATATGCACCTCCCCACCCAATGATTCCATACTGAAGTAATGATTGGACTAGTGCGTAATAGACTTTTTTCAGGTTGTTTAGCTTGAGAACATTTTCTAATCTAATGAATATATAGATTCCATATTTGAAATATTTATATTATTTCAAATATGGAATGTATTGCATTGCACTACCCCTGCATACATTCTGGAATAAATTCTTATTATTATTATTTTAACATGTATATATATATATATATATATATAAATATATTTTAACTTTGATAGGCTGACATAAATATTGAAAGAAGGGTAAATGCAGATAATTCCGTTAATGGAGGACTTTTTGAACGCATTTGGCACTAACAAAAATTGTCCAAAGAAGCGAAATTAGCAGTCCACAACGGAGTGCTGGTACCAACCTTGATGTATGGAAGTGAGGCATGGAACTGGCAAAGAAAGGATGAAAGTAGATTGAATGCTGTTGAAATATGATCCCTGAGGCGTATGTGTGTAAAACCATGTTTGATCCAATGTGGAGATCCGCAAAGAGTGCAAGGCTGATGTAAGCGTAATGAGTAAAATTAAGAAAGGGACGCTTAGACGGTTTGGGCATGTAGGGCGAATGAGCGAAGATAGGAGTGTTATGAGGATATATGATGCAAATGCGAATGGAAGCAGAAGTCGGGGACGCCCGAGGAAGACATGGCACGATCAAGTGAATCAGATACTCGAGTCGGGCTATGTCAAGAGTCAGAATAATATAAAAGTATCTATGAGACAATGTATGAATGTGAATGAGGTAAGAAGTGTGTACCAAGACCGAGTTATGTGGCGGTCCGTCCTCTCTGCCTACCCCTGCGGGGAAACGGCGTGGTGGTTAATTAGTTAGTTAGATAGACTTTGATAGACTTTGATTTTAGACTTTGTTTTATATTTATTTATTGTTTTTGTGTTTAATTCGTGGAACTCCATTTAATTTTGTTTAAAAGTATTTTAAAATACTTGCAGAACTTTGAAAATACTAAAATACGAAAATTTAAAAATACTTGCAGAAGTTAATAACTATATTATTAAATTTGATTAAATTAAAATTAAAAAAAAAAAACTTTTTTTTTTACTATTTAGAGATTCTACGACTCTAAGGGCTTTTACAAACATTTGGTATACCTACATGATAGTTTAGTGCAACAGTAATCAAGAAATAAAATAAATTGTTGTTAGTTAATAAATTTAATGCAGAATAGTATTATGGTTAGCTTAGTTATCAATATTATTAAGGTATGTTACTATAGCCTTCTTGTAACTATATTCCGTGAAATTGAACATTTTTTTCAATTTCTACGATGTAATCTAGGTATAAGTGAGACATTTATTTTTTATTCATTTATTTAACGCCCAGAGGGCTTTTACATGGTTGGTAGTATAATTTTAATTTGACAAATACTTTCAAACATAAAAAATAAGAATAAAATTACATTTGATATATGCTATGTAACAAGTTATACAAACACAAGAAACAAAAACAGAAAATTACAGCTATTTGTAGGTTTACATGATGTGTTTAGGAGTATTGTTGAAATAAATGTTTTAAATGATCCACAAAACTTGCCAAGTTGGTATTGAATATGTCAACATCACCCAAGTAATGATTTCCCATGGTGTGAAGTCGTTGTATCGGAGAGTGGGCAATGTAGTTACGCTTATGTGTGCTGCTGTAGAATATTGTATTTTGTCGTGTTGTTACTGTGGGTGTATGTATGTTTATAAGTTGCAGGAGTTCACAACAGTCGAATTTAGAGTTAAGTTATGTATTTTGAATAAGAACGTTAAATTTCATGATTAAATTTCATGATTAAATAGACATGAATCAGTCCTGATATTATTGTTGCAATCAAAAAAAATTCGAGCGAGTAGTTCTAGTAGGTATGTTGAAGCTGATTAGACTGTCTATAATTCTATTAACAATTTTAAAAATAAAAGTCAAATCGGAAACGAGACTTCTATCTGAGAGTTTTAAAATGTATTATTATTTCATAATGTAGTTGTGATTTATAGTCTCTATTAGTAGACCAAGTTTTTAGTTAAAATAATATATTAGAAATTTATGCTATTTTTTTCAATAGAATCGAAGTAGATTTTTAAGTTAGGGGTCCAGATAGAAGGCTTATATTTGACTTCACTTCGAACTAAAGAAGAATTTAAGATTTTTAATGTTGATAAGTTTTCAAAGTCCATTACGGAGAATGAAGCCAAGAATTTTAATCCTTCATTTGTTAATTGAGAATTAAATCAAAATTTATGCCAAGATCATTAATTATTTTATTTATTTTTATTTAAACACCGCACAAGATTCCCAACTGCTCCCAACCGTCTGAAGCCAGTCCGATTATAACATCCCCAACTAGTCTCAACGTTTCAATTCTGAATGTTGGTATTGCACCATGGTGATACTAAAAGTATCTTCCACTCTGAAAGAATACTACATATTATTTTATTTGTATACTTTGGGAAATAACATATATTAATTAAATAAAATTTACTAACCCCTCGGTTAATTTTATATTGAATGTTGAATGGTTGATTTATATCAAAAAAATCTTATTATGTGGCATTTAAAAATGTTTAAAAAAAGTTTGTTAACTTTCCACTAATCTTACAATTTATTGGAATTTATTTGATTGTGAAAAGAATCATCAAATAAATACGAGAAATTAGAGATATCTTACAAATCAACTGAAATATCACGTTAATGTAATAACCTTAGATGGATACCTCACATCAAACAAATCACAAATAAACTTCTCAAAACAATACACATTTTCCTAAACATAAGAAACACATATAAAATAAAACAATTGAAAACAATATATTTTGCACTTTGCCAATCAATAATAGAATATGGAATTATTGCTTGGGGAGGAGCAACAAACTCGGCTATTAATTATATAGAAACCGCACAGAAAACGATCTTAAAGGTAATACTAAAAAAAACATAGACTGACTGATACAGACCAAATATTCAACAGCTGTGACGTACTAGATGTACGCCAATTATACATTAAAACACTACTAAACTACATTTTTGACAAAAAAATAAATTTCAACATACACAAAATAACACTAACAGACCAGTTATTTTTTTTTTTTTTTTTTTACAGTATTACCGCACAAGAGTCCCAACTGCTCCCGTCTGGAGCCAGTGAGACTATGGCATCCCCAATTGGGGTATGTTGTGAGGCTGAGGGTATTGGGGAGGGGAGGGAGATGGGGAAGAGGAAGGTGGGGAAGTACCTGGCTATTCAGATCTGGTCACCAAACACGGCTAAAGCCATTTCAAGCAACGTTTAAATTCTGAATGGTGGTCTTACACCAGGGCGATACTGGTAGTATCTTCCACTCTGGAACGTGCCGCAAATATACTATATATTATTTTAATTAATTAATTGTGAAATAACACAAATTAATCAAATAAAATTTATTTGCGCACGCCGGGTTCGAACCCGCGACCTTCGGATCTGTAGTCAAAAGCGTATACCACTAGACCACGCCGGCCGTCAAGTTAGACAAGCGTACAAAGAAAACATAAAAACTCCGACAGTAAATTCAAGCTTTGGACAAAGACACTACCAATACCATGCAATAAAAGCTTTCAACAGTGTAAAACTTAAAATTAAAATTGAGGAAAATAAAAATAAATTCACACACAAAATTACAAAATGGATGAAAGAACAAAAAAGACAATATTACCAAAATTTCATAGCATAAAATATAAATAAAACCTACACGTAACACACAAAACCAATATAAACACACATCACTCACAAACACACAAGATTATTTTCAATGTACTATTTTTTTAAATTTTAAATATATTATTATGTATTTTTAATTTTGAATGTATAATTTTTCTCATTAAATGTATTATGTAGTTTATATTTTCATATTATAAAATGAAGGCCTCAGCACGGGCAAGCCACCCAGTGAGGCCTACATTACTGGAAAACTTGAATTGAAAAAAATATTGTACCTAATAAAAAAAAAAAGCAGTATTGTGAACAAAAAAATAACAACTGAATAAATATAATATATAAGACAATATTTTATTATCATTAGCAAACGTTGTAGCAGACCGCGGACGTGAAAACAAGCACATCGTTGTGGATCCAAGGGCCTCTCTTCCTCGGAAGATGTGGACCTCGCTAAACTGCATCCATTGAGTTATATTTATAAGAGTCTACATTCCATGCAAAATCAATGTAAAATTTTGTTCCCGTTCGAGGTGTGGCGGTTGTCGATGTCGCCGGAACCAAAAACCTCAACAAACGGAGTCGGCTGCTTGCCGACGCGCCACGACACGGAGCATTTGGGTTATCGACGCGCCAATTTCAAGCGCTTCTTGAGTATTTAACATTATAAAACCGATTTAATCGACAACTGATTATAATAAAACCCCATTTACCAATAAACGGTCATGCCATTGCTTTCCACATCTCTTCCAGCACGATTTGTACAATATCTTAGCGTGCACGTCGGCATTAAAGCCCGTGGTATCTCACAGCGGACAATTGACGGATGTGTGTCACCCATGATTTCAAGGACAATGTTAGCTCTATCTATATATGTTGTGTTCCCACAAAAAGTTTTCCAACTCGTCGTGGAAGGAGATTTTGAAGAATAATTTCTTTGTGTTAAATCAGGGATTTATGAATACTTCGCGTATTACAATGGTGACTCGATGGTCGACCTAACTAGGAGCTGGCTAAATGAGATCTGCAAACAGTTTGTCTGGAAGCAGCCTAACTGGCCCTAGCGACTACTGACTACTAGCTGCCATCTTGCGGACTTCCAAGCAAGCTCCATGCACTGCCCTCTATGAGTGCATCTGTGAAGCTCTAACTTCCCAACAATACACCTTAATGAATGTCTACAAATGGGGCCAAGAGGACACAAAATTGTGGATGTGAACAAATAAAAATAACGAAACACATATTTTTTTATCAGTTTCCCGAAGGCTCATCCGTTCTGAACATATTGATTATCGATGCCTTGCTAGATAACCCCAGCTTAGCGGTCCACTTTGATCTACACCAAAATTTTCTCCACAATACGAAGAAGAACTTAGAGCTTTACTTGATTTCATGTATTATAATAACATTTATTTATTGCAATGTCGAAAAATGATGAAACCAATAATAAATAATAGGTGCCGTGAATGAGATGATAAACCTTTGCTGTTTCACATTGAACAATTTTATCCTACACAGGTTTTTTTGGTGAAAAAAATCATATAATGAAATGTGTGAAAACGTATCGATTTTTCTTTCACAGTGCGTCTTGAATCGCGTCACAATTATTGAATTTCATAAATTTATTGTAAAAATAATTTAATGTTACAATGTGACTGTGTTTAAAACATTATTCATTTATTTTATATTCACGCCAACCGGTTTTGGAATTATCATTCTTTCCCTAAGGCAAACGTCCAATCTTAATCCTTCCCCCACTCTTCACTAATCCCTAATCACATTTCAAGGCCCACTTCCAAACCTAACATATTTTCACCCACAACAATTTTGCTAAAATAAGTTTGTATTTATTTTTCCCTGCATTTGGTAAAAAACCTTTCTTTAATATGGTAATAAACAATACCACAAAATCCCACTATCATTCAAAACCCAACAATTTTATAATATATTTCAAATTAAATAGCTGGATACAAAACACAGGGAGATCAGGATAAGAAAATAATCTGACACCAAATGAAGTCTAAAACTGAAACCACTCAACACTGAAAAACACCACGTTAATAATATATTTATAAGTAATTCAAAAAACACTACGTTATATATTTAAAATTACTTCATATTATCCGTACTGCCTAAAATCCTAAGCATGGGAGATCCCAGTGAGGATATTGTTATGTCTATTTGTTACAAAAAAGGCAAATAAGCAACGTTAAATTATTATTATTATTATAAAGAAAATATTTATTTTTTTCCATCCAATGCTAACCTTTCCAACGCCAATCTTTCCTCCGTCTGCTTTTCTATCCAATTCCAACCTTTCAGACGCCTACTTTTCTATCCAATACCAACTTTTCCTAAGTCTACTTTTCTATCCAATGCCAACATCTCCTTCGCCTACTTTTCTATCCAATGCCAACATCTCCTTCGCCTACTTTTCTATCCAATGCCATCCTTTCCTATGCCTACTTTTCGATACAATGCCAACCTTTCTTACGCCTACTTAAAAAATACTGTAAAATGAGCAGTATTTGTTTTCTAAAAGATGACTCAACGATTCCGATTTTAAAAAAAAGTTCCCAATGTTTTGTCAAAAATTCCAGTTTAAAGGGAAATTTTAAAATCTTTTCTTATTAATTACTCAACAACTTGTTGTTTTTCATCGTCTTACTTAACTCAAAGGGAAATTCTTTTTGTTTGTTGTACAGTCTTTTCTTGTTTTCAAATTAAAAATTCTTTCCTTTTTCGACCTCACAGCAAAAAAATAACAAAAGAACAGTATCCAAAAAAACTCCGGGAAAAATTAAGCTACCCTTAAAAATAACGCCTCGATAAAATAACGCCTTAATAATTACCTCCATTAGACCGTGGGTAATGATCCTAGGCAATATTTTCGTGATATTTTACAGGTGGGAAGAAGAAAAGTGGGGACGTGTTAATGTATTATCTCATAAATAGCTTATCGGAAATCAATTACTTACATTTTCTATGGAACATTGGCTATTATGAATGGATACTTCGCTACGGCCATGGTCAAGGTAAAGGTCGCTCTTTGAAAAAAATGTTTTGAAACGTTGAAGTACTGAATTTTTTTAGCCAAATGTATATGATTCTTAGATACACATTTAACACACAATTTATTGTATCGTATTTTTATGTGAATGGGTACCGCAAAAGATTCTTATCTGATTCCAACCGTCTGTAGCCAGTGAGACTATGGCATCCCTAATTGATGTATGTTGTGAAGCTAAAGATAGTGCGCTAAGAAAAGAAATGGAAAAGAGGAGGGTGAAGAAGTTTCTGGTTATTCAGATCTGGTCACTTAACACCGCTAAATCTATGTAAGAAACGTTTCAATTTTGAATGGTGGTATTACACCAGGGCGACAATGAGAGAAAGTTCCACTCTGTTAAAAGAAAAAATTGTGAAATAATTGAATCGGATCGCAAGTCGAGAGCCTTACCCACAACCATAGGAAGGAGGCCGTTTTTCACCAGGGTGATATTGGAAAGCGCTTAAAATGATGAAAAATTATTAATTTGTATTAATCAATTATTAATTAGGTTTAATTATGATTAATTTAATACGTTTTTGACATAAACTTTAATTTTAAATTTTGAATTTTGGTAAAAACATGTTTTTTAATGTTGGACGTAAACACAACACTCGCTATTATTTCTGTTCTCTATTTAACTGCATAAAATGGTGTTCAAAGAAAATCAAAGAAAGAAAACCGAATATTATAGTAGGAGATTTCAATATAAACATGAAAAAAAATGCAGACACTTATACAAAAAAACTTTAAAATATCACTGAGTTCAATGGGATGAAACAACTGGTAAAAGATCCCACTAGAAAGACTCTGACATCAAGTACATTAATTGATCTGGTGATAACAAATGTATTTGAACTACAGGTAAATCTTTTAGATTCACCCAGAATCACAGATCACTCCATAATTCAAATTATAGAGCAAAATAGAAATACGGAAAAACATTTTATAAAAACCAAAATTTACAGGAACTATGCAAAATATGACGAAGAAGAACTTAGATTACAACTCAGAGCACAAAATTGGAATGGAATAATAGAATAAGATTTTGATATGAAAGTAGAAACACTCATGAAAAATATAAAATATTCAATTGATAAAATTTTACCAGAAAAACAAACTAAGAACCAATCAAAAAATAAATGGTACAACAATAAACTGAGAAGCATGCAAAAGAAAAGAGACAGATTGTATAAAATAGCAAAAATAAGGAGGAGCTCGGACAACTGGGAAAACTTCAAAATCTATAGAAACAGGTATACCACTCAATTAAAAAGCATAAAAAATGAAAAACTAAAATAAAGGAAGAAAGGGGAGATCAGAAGAAAATGTGGAAAACAATAAAATCGTTACTGAAAAATGAAAATAACAGTATTGAACTACTAATCGTTGGTTAGCCTCTTACCTCTACAATCGTACACAAGCTGTAACTGTTCAAGGGTTTTGCTCTAGTTTCGTGCCCGTAACCTCAGGAGTACCCCAGGGATCTCACCTTGGCCCCCTTTTATTTAATATCTTTATGAATGACGTTAGCATAACTATCCGTAATTCTCAGCTATACTTATATGCTGATGACAAAAAGATAGTCAAAATCATAAAGTCTGAGATGGATTGCATAGAACTCCAGCATGACCTTGACTCTCTGGTGAATGAATATTGTTTAAAAAATCACCTTCTTTTGAATGCAGACAAATGCAGCGTCATATCTTACTCTCGAAAGAAACACACAATATTATATCCCTACAATATTAAAAACAAACCCTTAAACAGGGTAAATGTGATTAGAGATCTTGGAGTCCTAATGGACAGTAAGCTTCTTTTTCAATCTCATATCGAGCATATTACGTCGAAGGCTTTGAAAATGCTGGGATTTATACTTAGAGTATGTTCAGTTTTCAAAAATCCACAAACATTTAAGATTCTCTACATATCTTACGTCCGAAGCCACCTAGAGTATGCATCAACAGTGTGGAACCCTCATAATTCTACATATAAATCAAACATAGAAAGAGTTCAGAAAAAGTTTTTGAAATATGTCTCTTATCGCATGCGAAATGATGAAAACAATGTGTCCATGAACTTTAAAACTCTTGATCAACGCCGAGATATCAGAGACCTAGTAATGCTATATAAGATAATCCACTATTTTATTGATAGCCCATACCTTTTACAAAATATTCATTTCAGATGTCCATTAAGAGTAACTCGATCTCCGGACACATTTTATATTCCTAAGAGCAATACTAATTATGTTGAAAATGTATTTATAAGAAGAAGCTGTAGCACCTTTAATAGATTATGCACAAATATCGATGTGTTTAACACGAGCCTCGCAGGATTCATAGCATTCCTAAGAGAGTAGCGTTCGATCGTTGCGGGAAACTTAGTAGTGTTAGTGTGTGTATTGTTTTTGTATGGGTTGAATCTGTAGTCTTTTTATTTTTTTGGAGATTTTCCTTTTCTACTAGTTAGTATTTATATTGTATTGTATTATTTATATTCATATGTTTTTCTACCAATGAATCTTCTGTGGAAACTTTACTGGTTTATGCAACTTGGTAAAAATGATTCGTTTTAAAATATATTTGTATAACTGTTTGTTTCCCAAATAAAATAAAATAAAATAAAATAAATAAAAAAAATTGCATATGAAAACATAATATTCCCCCCTGGAACAGATGGGTTAAATATGGCCAATAAATTCAACAATTATTTTATAAAACGTATTGAAAATATTAACGAGAGTATTCCAAAAATTGTCTATAATGTTCATGATGAAATTGAAGAAAGAAATATAGAATTGAAATTTAAAAAAATAACAAAGGAGGAATTAAAAGTTATTTTGAAACAAATGAAATCAAAACCCAGTCCTGATGGAATAACAGCACAATTAATAATTCAATCATTACCAATCATTGAAAATTACTTACTTAATTTTATAAATGAATCTATCACCTTAGGAAAGTTCCCTCAATCATGGAATATATCGAGAGTCATCCCAATACCGAAAATAAAAAATACAAAAAAATGTGAAGAATATAGACCAGTGAACACGCTCCCTAAGTATGAACAAATACTTGAACATATAATAAAAAAACAACTTGTTGATTTTAAAGAAAAATGGAATATATTATGTGAAGAACAGTGTGGATTTAGAAACAACCAATCTTGTGAAATGGCTCTCAATCTAGTTCTGGAGGACTGGAAACAAGACTCAGATAAAAATAAATATGTGATCGCGATTTTTCTGGACTTTCAGAGAGCTTTTGAAACGATAGATAGAGATATAATTATTAAAAAACTATCTAAAAATGGAATAAAAGGAAAGGCATTGAAATGGTTCAAGGATTATTTAAGTAATAGACATCAAACCACAAAAGTGGGTGAGACAATATCCGAACCAGTAAAGATTTCATTGAGAGTACCACAAGGGTCGGTTCTCGGACCTATTCTTTTTATAATGTACATTAATGATATGGTAAAAGTATTGAAACACTGTAAAATAAGATTATTTGCAAACGACGCACTGATATATATAACAGGAGAAGATTATGAACTCATAATGAATCATATAAATGAAGACCTACATAATATATCAATATGGTTGAAGAAAAATAAACCTAAATTGAATGTAAACAAAACAAAATTCATGAAAATTGGAAAACGAGTAACGCAAACAAAAAAATACATATTGATAGACGGTGAAGTATTGAAAGAAGTATTTGAAATAAAATATTTGGGGCTAATAATTGACTCCAAATTAACTTTTGCTCAAAATACAAAACAAATTATTAAAAAGATTGCCAAAAAAATCTCACTTTTGGGAAGAATAAGAAGATTCCTTAACACAGTTTCCAGTAAAAATGTGTACAACGCAATTATCGTACCACACATAAATTACTGTAGCAGCATCCTATTCTTATCCAACGACGGTTTAATGAAACAAATGACAATTCTACAAAATAGAGCAATTAGAACCATATTGAAGAAAAATAGATACACAAAAATTAAGAACATGTTGAAGTAGTTAAATATCTTGTCATTTAAACAAATTATTTACTTTAATACCATATTTTTAATCTACAAGATAATCAATGGCCATACGTCTAGTGAATTCCTAAAAAAAATGATAAACTACAGAACAAACACACACATGAGACGAGGAAAAGAAATGAATTGAGACTCCTCTTCAGGAAAAAAACACAAAATTAAAAGTCATTGATGTACGGAGCGTTGAAAATATTTGGAGAGCTACCAGAAGAAATAAAATCAGAAGAAAACATAAAAACATTTAAAATTAAATCACGAAAATATGGGATTGATTCATTTTAAATGTGTTACTATAATTATATGTATATGTATATAAGGATTGTATTAGGACATAGATAACTATGTACCTACTTAAAATACCGCAATAAACAATAAACAATAAACAAACATACTGAGTCACTGCAACGCATGTCGGGATACAGCTAGTATTCAAACAGAAAACGAACGCACCATTCTTTTAAATTTTCTGAATATTATCTTCTTTTGTACTCGGAAATGTCGGTAATGGTTTTAAGCTTGAATTTCTTAGATTGATATAACTTTTTTGAAGCCATAGCTAATCGTTCTAAGGTAATAATTACTGCTTAACAACTCTATGTTTTCGCATTCTCGTAAATAAAGTTTATTCAGGAAACTAATTTACTTATTCCACTGAATTTAGAACATTTTAAAATCACTTCTGCTTGTTGATTACTTTTTCAATCAATAAATTCGATTTACGTTTTTAGTACAACTGTAAATTATGTCGATCACGTACATCAAAATTTCTACTTGCTGATTATTTTTCGCGTAATTCATTCTGAATTTGTTGTAAAATTCATACACCAGTAAAGCACTTGATTGAAAAATCTAATTAATTTGTTGAGTTCTGTTATTCGATGAATCAATCAATCTATTATTTCATATAATTTGCTACTCGTTTCGAAGGTTCTACTCGCAAAAAATACTTGATAATTGTATTAATTTAAGTTTCGCTTTTATTATGTAAGCTTGGCAGTGCGTACAGCGTTAAAGCTTTTGAAGAAAATATATCAATTTTCAGCGAAATTAATTATTTCTGATTGCACATGATACAAATGAAATGATGGTATGGGTTAGTCATTGCGAAATGAAATTGTTTTGAAATATTAATCTACGTTTCTGAAAACATGTTTTTAATGTCAAAGAAAACGTATATATTAACATTTCAAAATCAAGATTAAACCTTTTATCAAAAGTGATTCCAAAGACTTTAATTTATGCGTGGATTAAATTTGTTTAAAAAATGTAACTGACGCATTAAACGTATAAATTATTCATTAGTGAAGAAACGAGGTTATGTTTTTGAACTGATGAACGAATTCATCGAAATTTTTACCCGGCTACGCTAAAAAATTATTATTTTTTTTTTTTAAGAAGGTCTATCACGGTAGAAAGAAACATTGAATTTTCTCCTACTAACATCATAGAGTAATTAAAACCTAATTGACAGCCCTACCATGGTCACCACTCTTGAAATTTATGTACCGAATAGGAATACAATACAAATTGCAAAATTTTTCTGCAACACGTACACAACCAATTATCAGACACACTCACTAACCAATGTGATGCGTGATCTGGGAAAGAAGTTTGGGGGGACTATTGATACATTTACTGACTACTTTTATAGAATTAAGCGTAATATATACTACCACTTTATTGAAACCTACAAATTATAGTAGCGTTGGTAGTGTAGTTTTATTGATTTGAATTAAGAGTGTAATTAATCTATACGAGCTTTTGCAGAATCTTACAAATTGCAGTAGCGTAGGTAATATAGTGATTTATCTTAAAGTATTGTTATGGAATGTTTTATGTTACTTTTGGGTACATGTTTTAATAATATTACTTCACATTTAGTTTATCATGTTTTCATTACTTCATGCTTTAAGGCGATGCCATACGTAGTAATGCAAAATCATGTGTTGTTGGTTTGAAAATTTGGTCGCCTAGAAACGTTTCAGATGCTTTAATAGAGAATTCTCTTCACACCAAAAAATCACTTATTATTAATTATTCACATGTAGAAACACTTCAGACACAAGAATACATAGTTTTTATAATTTTCAAAAATCATTTATTAAAGTTATAATGACTTTAAAAACAGGCGCGAACGAAATATTTCAATGCAGCTAAAAACGCCCGGTGATTGATCAAGCGTTCAAGGGCGAACGATGACGTCACTGTTGACCGGCCCGAGTAGATCCTGCAAACCGATGGCGGCGGCAGCGGCAAAGGTGTGACGTAGCACTTGTGACGTAGCGGTCAAAATGACGCATGACCGTTTTCAGAGCCGAAATAGCACGCAATTTTTAAAACAACTACAAAAAATTGAAAATGCATTTAAAAAAAAGAAAAAAAAAGGGCACATAATAAAATAATTATCTTTATTGAAATAAATTATTTACAAAATGCACGAGTAATAAATATAAAAATATCGGTTGTTCAATGATGGAGAAGTTAGCCATCCGCGGACTAAACGGCAACGGTGACGTACTAAACAGTAAAACCTTTATTTGGTTTCAACAAATAAAAAAGTGACAAACAAAATATTACTAATGATTTTGATGGCTTCGTAGCTCATGAAAAACCTGTTTTGTTATGAGTCGAAATCGTTTTTTGCCTGAAAATTCAGAATTCTAACTTAGTGAGTATGAATGCTTTATAAAAGTTTTTTTTTTCATTTATATTTTACGATAAGCTGCTAGGTTCTATTATTTATATTGTTGAAGATTTGGGAGGCGGGTGTGGGTACCAACCCCTGGAAATCATTTATTGGATAACCAACACCACTGCCATAGGTCACCCTAGTGGATCGCTTTTTGATGATTTAGTAGGAGTGCCCATGTACATCGGGTAAGTTGTGTTCAGGGTGCGCCTTCTCACCAGTTGCATGGCCTGCTATATCGTGAGGGACTGGTTTGGAGAGACCCTTTGACCTCTCCAACCGGTCTCTCGACTCATCGACTTGCGTCGCATTGGGGGGGGATATACATCCGTCACTTATGGACACACTGATACCTAGATTCCAACCCAACCCTCATATTTTTTAAATTTCCAGAAGTTCTATTCCTTCATTCCTTGAAAAGACCCCTTACATAGCATTCCTTAAGATAACATGCCCTGAGGTGAATTATTTTATTGGGTTGGGTTAATGTAAAAAAAAACAATGCTACGCAATGAAATTAAAAAATATTTGAAATAATTTGATGAGTTCAGCAAAAGTAATGAACATGCACCGGGCACACTGATTCGCCCATGAAGCATTTCTTTGGCCTATCTCTTCAGTGGGGTTTGGTAAACACATCGGGATTTTCTCATATATTTTGCTTTATGGCCCGAACGATGCTACTTCTATTCGATATTATATTGACGCTGTTAGAAAAACTGAGAGAAAACCAAACAGACTTATATTATTATTATTATCAGCCAGCGTTGTAATACCGAAAGTGGGAAGACATGAATAAATTGTACGTGTACATTTACGTGTGTGCCTACTTGTATGGCTGTTGATATCAATTACAATTCCTTTGTTAGCTTATAATATAAGTTTCATTTTTTATTAATTTTCGGCTTTGTGTCCGGGTTAAATCTTTCCCATAAAAAACTAAACCCTTCTACACACTTTTCCACAAATGATCACCTAGTCAATCCACAGTATGCAAATGCATTATATAAGCAAAATAAATACAAAACAATACACGAACAACATGTCAACTCATCAGAGATCAAATGGGAAAATAATTCTCCGACTCCAGATATTTTCATATCAGAGAGTTCGGCTCGGTAGAACTCCTAACAGGGCCTATAAATCCTACTGATGCCTCAACATAAATATTTAAAAAATCTTTAGTAATAATAAAAATAATAATTAATTACTAGCAGTTAAAAACCCGCTTCGCGGGTTTTATGCGGCAAGGCCCTGCGGGCGGCACTTGGTTGGGCTTCGCCCATTTTAAGTGATGCTAACAACAGTTACATTTAATAGATAAATATTAGGTCATTCACATAGAGAGGGTGAGTAAATATTGTTAAAACATGGAACAGGAAGGAGTTAATGAGCAGTAACATGCTCAATTTAGGCATAATAAGAATGAGAGTTGTTTGAATAAATGAAATTTTACGTATTTTTGATGGATTATTTCAAATGAAACACTATTATTGACTACATGTCTACAACTGATATTAACTGTTACCGTACCTAATTTAATTAGCTCATAGGAGACTTGCAGTGCTTAAATATATGTAACAACCGTCAGTGTCTATAAGTTGAATCAATATTGTATTGTTTGTCACAACAATTAAAGATAGTTATAACAAAGTTGACTGAAATAGTAGATTATTACATCTTGATTAATTGTACCCATGTTTATGAATAAAATGAGGGTAATTGTGCGATGACATTAGCAGTCGGTTTAATTGAAAGGTGTTTATTTTACTCCAACTGGTGGTAATACTTTACCTACAACTGTTACTGTATCTAATAAAGTTAAAAGTTAGATTATATATACACCTTCATCAGGAGAGTAAAAATCTACATATAAAGGTAGATTATTACAATATCACGCCCCTGAGGTGATATCTCACAAAAGCGGCGCTATTCAAATTGTCCAATACATAAATAAATATAATGTTTACATTTTATTGTGTACATATGCATTGATGTACAACGGAAATAGATAAAATAATGTTATCCGATTAAACTTTATTTTTTTAAAAAACAAATAACTTTGTTAACATCACTTTATTGTATCCAACCAATACATGTTTCATGAACGAAGTTCACCTCATCAGGAGTAAGTATACACCGAAGTCAAAAATTAAATATAGATTACAATTGGAAAGAAGAAGTGGAAGGAGGGGGAGGGGTAAGTGTAGGCTGGGTTTATAAGAATTAGGAATTACAATATCGTTAGACGGGAAAGACCAGTTAAGTGGGAAAATATTTTAAAAGGGTTTATAAAATTTTTTTTTTAATTATATCTGCTTTTATATTAACATGTTTTCAAATTTATAAAATTTCAAAACTATTTATTTGCGATGCTTTATATCGTGTGTGAAGTATTTTTAGACCCGAAAAAAACAAATAGCATATAACCATAAAACAATATATTCATAAGACAAATAGCATTTCATAACGGTTATTCTAATAAATTGATAGCTGAAATTTTAAATAAAAAAATTAAACATAGTCTCTTCAAATGGTATATTTATCCTATTTCTAATGATAGAAATAAACAATGGCGTAGAATTCTATTTGTGGATAACGATACTTCTAAAATTATATATAAAACATTACTGGTACTATTCAACCGGCGTTTTACACTAATAATAATGCAGAAATATATTCTTAATAATAAAGATAGCAAAAATTAAACGAAAAAATCAGGAGTTTAAAAACTCGATTGGAATGATTGTTATTTATTTTACAAAGGTAAAACCAATAGAAACTTTGAAGTCAGAACTAAAACACATCTGAGGGCTTTAAATGGATAGTGAATCGTGAATCTGAGTTTGCAAATCATCTTTTGAATAATGATCACACTTTCGATAAAAATAATTCACTCAGGATATAAAGCATCGCAAATAAATAATTTTGAAATTTTAGAAATTAGAAAACATGTCAATATAAAATCAGATATAATCAATAAGCAAAAAAAATATAAATAGGTAATAATGAAAAATGCCATTACAAAGTGATAAGCTTCCAGAAGAAATCTTTTTATTAAACGCTTGTTAATGTTCAAGTAGTCAAGTATTGTGAGGTGCACATTTAAATATTCGCGCCAGTCATTTGGTTCGTTCTTATACCGCTAGAGGTGCGCTCTGTTGGCCATCTATATCCGCCGTGCGTATCAGCCATATTGAAGGAACGCGAAATTTTTTACAAACGTCAAACATAATCACGTAACTGTGGATAATTTTCATTGTAATGTAATTAATCTAATGGATTATGAACTTTGTAAAACATATTTTCTTATTTTCCAAAAATTATATGCACAGAAACGATGCTTTTGAAATCTCGTATTATTATGAGGCGATCCTATTTTAGTATGAAATCGGGTCTCAATTTTCAAGTTAGCGGAATTTACTTGAAACACACTATTTGAATTCGACCAATCAGAGGGCCTAGACCGTCTAGACGCTAGGGTAATAAAATTACAGATAATTGACTTTAATCAATAAATTGAATTACGAACAGTAGTATTTCTACCTGAAAAAAGAACTCTTGACTGAATGCAGTAACAGGCAGTGCATTTAATATATTCCCTATTCTTAACAAAATGATTGAAATCTTTAAACCATATGTGTTAGGTAGGTATCATAACCCTTTTCTACCGGTATTAAAATGAAAAATGCTCCGACTAACTAGCGTCATTGATCCCTTTGGCACCCGTTCACATTCGGGAAACACTTGTACATGATTGAAATTTGTTATATGAGAACGGATCGTTTCTACGACTCGTTCTTTAGTTCAACTTTTTTTTATTTGCCGGCCTCTGTATTTTTTCCCTCCTACAATGCGGGCAATGAGACCCTCGTTCACTCCTTCTTTTTCTCAAAAATATCATCCACACAGCATCCCCAATGATGAAATAGGCGCTGAGGGAAATTATTTTCCTCAGGGCATCAGGGATTTAATATAGTCACATGAACTAAAACTATATTTCACTGAAACAATATTTCGAGATTTCATATATTTTTTAACACAGTTTTTAGTCAACATTTTGTAACCCACAGCCTGATTGTAAATTTTAGTTGTAAAATTTAGCATAAAAGTAGGTTTACACTGTAGTGAAGTGGAAGAAACTCTCAGTATCGCCATGGTATGAGACCACCATTCAGAATTGAAAAGTTGCTTGAAATGGCTTTAGCCGTGTTTAGTGACTAGATCTGAATAACCAGATACTCCCCCACCTTCCTCTTCCCCATTTTCTTCCCCTTCCCACGACCTTTAGCCTCACAACATACCCCAGTTGGGGATGTCATAGTCTCACTGGCTCAAGACGGTCGGAAGCAGCGCTATTCATGTAAAAAGTATGAAAAAATTTTCTAATTGTTTTTTTTTGTGTCCTGAAGAGAGACGCTGTAATAATGTCCAAAATGTTGGCTAAAGAAGGAGGAAGCGCAACACGGCATAATACCCCAAAAATAAATCACTACAATGCTTATGGCCGTGGAAATCTCAAAACATATCTATTCATGATGAGTTAGTTTTGTCACGATCCTTCAAAAAAGAAATGACAATAATCCCAAAGCCATTACTAAAATTATGCAGTTGATTTATTACAAGTATGTGAGCCTGACAATTAGTTGATAAATTGTCGGAGAAAAGGGTAGCATTTTGTCTCGTATTTCTAGTCGAGTATAAATAAATTTATTTTGGCGAGCATTTCAGGGATACCATCATTAACAGTGTTCAGATTTTTTTGACTCCACAGAAGAGTCTCAACTACCGAGGAACATTGGAACTATGAATTCACTAATAATGGTGGTATTTTGTAGGGAAGAGGAAAGTAAATAATAATTCCCCTGAATATTAAAATTTTTATTTTAAAAACGGCTAAATTCGTTGAAAGCGAAGTTTTGATTCTTTACCAGGACGATACTGAAAATATCAAAGACTGTGAAACGTACTGCAAATACAGTAGGTTTTATGAGCAAAAGTAAAATAACAAAATTAAAATTTAATTAATGCCAGCTTAGAATACGCGACGTCTGGATTCGTAGCCAAGGATGTTAACAGCTTTACCACGGAGATCGTCAAAATAGAATAATCTGAAAAATTTCTCTAACACGAAATGATTTTTTTATTGGGAAAGTAAGGGGATATTGACTGGTGATGAATAGTATTATTTGACAATGGCGTGTGTTCTCATAAAGCTTGTTTAAATAAAGACAAACATTCTCATATGTTTACCTTTAATTTATGTTTTTGAATATCATACTTTACAATGGTATCCTGGACAGAACCTTAGAAAATGTGTAATAATATACTTGTTATTTAAAATACAATTAATATCATATAATATTTGTACTCTATCATTGTAAATTAACGACCGCCTTAGGATCACACTCTTGGTATTATGAAACTAAAAATATGGAATTAGCTATCAACGCTAACACACCAAAATAATCCTTATTTCTATATTAGTATTTGTGCCGCCAAGTGGTTTTATTTATTATACAAATCTACAGTTTTATTCAGAGATTGTTGAAATTTTGCACATTTGACTTTCTAAACAGGAGGAATGTGCCTGTTCTTAAGGGATTTCGAAAATTCACCCGCAATCCCCCTTTCCTACCATTTAAAGGAGAATTTTGATGTTTTTTGATAAAATTTTACACACCACATAATTTTAATATTGCTATTTTTTTACAAATCTCTTCAAATTATTCGTAATCCAGTTAAAAACATGATTGCAGGCCATTAACAAACGAATATAAAATAATTATAGACATCATTTTTCAGTAAAATATCACGATATCGGAACACGTGTTGTAAAAATTCTTACTTTTTCGCATTTCGTCATTAAATGTTATAAAAAAAAACGCAGGTGCATACACACGTGTTTCGATGTTATTACGAATTAACTAAAAGTTTATAAGGAAGCATCCTGCAGTCCCATTTTTAACCGGCTTACCAGTAATTTCAAAAGATTTTCAATAAATCAGTCGTACTTATTTTTGCAGACGCTTAAAATAAAAATATATTTAAATTTAATTTTTCAAAAATCCCTGCTTGAAGCCCGGACAACGCCAAGGGCTTTAGCTAGTTAGCAATAAATTCAAGTTTCTCCTATCACAAACCAATTTCTGATTCCTCGCATAAAGTTTAACCCTTTCTCGTGATGAAAAAGCAACACACAGCACTGGTTCTAAGTATCACATTTCCCCTACCTTCCTTGTATTACTTATTTGCCGTACATTAGCTGATACCTGGCAACACTGGCAACTTTACTGCCACCTGGCAACCCATGTCTTATAGCCATCCACGTCAGAAAAGGTAATAACTGATTGAGAGCTATTCGCTTAGGCTGCTTTATTCCTTATATTGATCTTATACTTTATCTCCCGTTTCTACCCACAACGAAAGGAAAATTCTTTATGGAGAAGGATGAAGTATTAATTTATAAGGAAATTTTTTTAAAAAAAGTATAGTTACGCTGACGTTTCATCTTGGGTGCCCAAAAAAACTTTCAAGCTTGGTGGGAAGGTCGAGTTCAAAACAATGATTAGTAAGAACATATATAAGTAAGTAAATTTATTGAATAATATTATATTAGTGTACAAATTTTAAAAAGGTTTTATTTTTCAGGTGTCGTCCACAAGCGGTCCATCGGCACGGGAGGAGTGGAAAGTAAGCTGGGAGCCAACGTAGTCCAGACAGGGCTGCCCAACCCTTTCTCCACTGCCAACGGCACTGTCGTCATAGCGCAAACCGGAGGGACCGCGACCCTGCCATGCAACACGAAGAAGCATAATACAGCTGTGGTGAGTTGTCATATTTATTTTTATTCAACTCAGCAATGGCCCATCTCACCTTTCCATAATTTACTGAACAAGCAATATTTGATCAAAAGCGAAACACAAATTCCGCTTCGTGGTAATTGTCTATGGTGTCTGCGCTCAAAGAAAATCTCAATTATTTTCGATCGCTTCAATTTTCTTAGCAAATGATAAATTATTAATTGTTAATCTCCTCAATGACATAAATCGACGTAACCATTGACAATCGATATTGGTCGTCTCCGGGACGTTTAAGGTGACACTATAAACGACTCTCACCTTGAGTTTGCTCGAGGCTCACATTTGAATTAATTCCGATGAATTTGTAATTAAAATACCCCTTTTCATGGATGTAAGTTATTCATGCTTAATAAAAACAGTTCCTTACAGTAAAAATATTTAACGTATATCAGATTGAAATTATGTGAACTGCGAGCGCTTCATCGTGATAATAATTTTCTTATAGCGGGTGACTTCAATTTACCTTTAATAAACTGGTCAATAAGTAATGATAATAATATGAAAATTACAAATAGTCATCAATCCGAAATTATTTCTAAAATCTCAGACACTCTTAGTTTTAATGAGCTTTCACAATATTGTACTTTTCCGAACAACAATCACAAATTCTTAGACCTAGTTTTTAGCTCTTTCCCTGTAATCGTGTCACATACCTCCCAACATCTTATACCTGAATGTAAATATCATAAATCAATCATTATTGATATCAGTACAGAGATAGAAACCCCCATGGTAAGTAAGAAAAGAACAATAAATCTCTTTAAAAAGGCGAATTATGAAAATATAAACAATGTCCTCATCAATGTTGATTGGGATGCTGAATTTTCTAATCTAACAACAGATATAGCTATTAACCGTTTTTACGATATATTGGATGAAATCATTCACTGTAACGTTCCATCAAAAAAAGTTCAGGATAACAGCACATATCCATATTGGTATAACCCGGCTTTAATAAAATTAACAAAAGAAAAATACAGAATATTTAAAAAGTGGAAAAAATGGTCAAATCCTTTAGATTATCATGAATTCTGTGTTCTGCGAACGAGACAAAAAAAGTTTCGAACGAATGTCATAGACAATTCATAATAAATGCAGAAGTCAAAATATCGCATGACCCAAAGAATTTCTGGTCCTATGTTAGAAGAAATAGTACGGGGTTACCCAACACTATGAAACTAATGAATATAACTGCTAACGATCCTTTAGCTATATGTAATATGTTTTCAAATCATTTTGCATCCACTTATAATCATAATGTTACTCCAAAGGCTTTCGCTAATAATCCCCAAACTGATAATCCTATAAATATTTCTACTATTTCAATTTCCAAGGAACAGATAGAAAAAATAATTAATGATATCTCATGGTCGTTGGGAGAAGGATATGACAAAATACCATCTTACTTTATAAAAATGTGCAGCAAGCAATTATCTAAGCCTCTCCTACTGCTTTTTCAATCATCACTGAAAGAAAGCATCTTCCCAGACCGATGGAAATGTGCTCTCATTACACCAGTATTCAAATCCGGCTCTAAAAACGACGTACAGAACTATCGGCCAATTTCAAAACTACCTATCTTCAGTAAGATTCTTGAAAAGATTGTTCATGAGCAACTCTATGACTGTGTTAAGTCTGTTATAACTGATAATCAACACGGCTTTATGAAAAAAAGATCAACTGTATCCAATCTTGCAGTATTCACCGAACATATTTCAAAATCAATGGACAAACGAATCCAAGTGGATGCTATATATACAGATTTCTCCAAAGCATTCGATAAAATCGACCACAGCCTATTATTGTCTAAACTTTTAGCTTTAGGAATAAACGGTAATTTGTACCGATGGCTAGTTTCATACCTAAACGGACGCTCCCAGATAATAGCAGTAAACGGTTTCAATTCTGAGATTGTCAATGTACCTTCAGGTGTCCCTCAAGGATCTCACTTGGGACCGTTGCTTTTTACTATATTTATCAATGACATTGTAAAATGCTTTAAGCATGCTAAAGTTTTACTTTTTGCTGATGACATGAAAATATTTCTTTCTATTAACTCTATTACTGAATGTTATAAACTGCAACAAGATCTTAATAGGCTTAATGATTATTGTACTGTCAACTATCTCCACATGAATACTGCCAAATGTTATGTAATAACCTTTACAAAAAATAAAAATAAAATAAAATATGATTACCTTATTACAAACAGTCAACCACTCAATAAAGTCAATCAAATTCGAGACCTCGGTGTACTGATTGACGACACACTTTCATTCAAGGCACATGTGGATAAGATTGTCAAGAAATCATTGAGCATGTTAGGATTTTTATTCCGTATTGGAAAGGAATTCAAAAATATCCATACACTCAAAATTTTGTATTACTCCTACGTCCGTAGTCATCTTGAGTACGCTTCTGCCATATGGAATCCTTTTTATAACATTCACACAAAACGCATTGAAGCTGTTCAAAGAAAGTTTGTACATCACTTGAACTTCAGGAGACAATTACGTTATTACGATATGGAAAGCTCTATCAAGCACTACGGACTTAAAACATTAAAAAGCAGGAGAGACACTGCGGACATGATTTACTTACACAAAGTGTTGAGTGGTCATATTGACTGTCCAGCCCTTTTGTCATCAATCAATATTAGAGTCCCAAGTAAGAAAACTAGAGACAAATCATTGTTTCATATCGAAATTCCTTCAACGAGTCTCAGGCAAAATTCTTTCTTACTAAGAACTTGCAATCATTTTAATAAAACTTATTTTGATGCTGATATCCTGTCGTGTACCTTCGGAGATTTAAAAAAAATTGTTAACAGAGTATTGTAATATATAACCCTTTTCTAAATTTAATACATTACATTCATCATTTATTCATTATCACTCTTACATATTATTTGTATTTAATATCAAATGTACGTGTGTGTATGTATGTATGTATGCATGTATGTATGCGTATGTATGTATGCAACTATGTATATGTATGTGTGTACGTATGTATTTATAAGTGTATATGCATGTGTATGTATATATATGTATGTATGTGTTTATACGTGTATATATATATACATTTTATCTTATTATTTCCTTGTTTTTAACATTTCTTTGTTTTTAACCTTTCTTTGTTTTCTTTGTTTGTTTTTTGCTTTTTAACCTTCTTTATCTTCATTGCATGATGTGAACATTGGTTATTGGGTTGTAACCTAATTCTTTTACTTATTTTTTCTCTCTCTCTATGCATGTTATGATATAAACCTGTTAATGTTCCTAATAAAATAAAAAAAAATTAAAATAAAAAAGAAAAATTTATACAACGTTTTTTAACTATAAAATTAGTAAGCATCAGATTTTATTTTTCTAGAAGTAGTAATAGTAACTTCCCGATGTATTAATTTCGAAACATCTGAGATTTCTGTCTATCAGAAATAATTAAGGGAATTTTTTCGTCTCACGGTCCTCCCAAAATGTAAATAAATTGCAAGAATCACCCCAAATATTTATAATATGTTTTTAAGGTTGGTATTTGTAATTAATTTGCATCGAGTCGTTTTGCGCTACATACCCTGTTCCGAAGCTAAGTTTTTGACGGACCCAACAAGCGTTAGTAATGTGTTATCGAGTTTAACCGTTTCAATTAATATCCTCGGTAATGACCGTAATGAGAGTCCTACACTTACGTAAGGAGCCACTTGGTCATGTTTCAAGTCTCTCTTTAAAATTTTTGAAGTAGGTGATGATTAAGTAATAACCGATCATCTTTAATATTTAACGGGTCCTGATAAATGTCGATCGCCTCTAATTAGGCCAACTTCATAGACATCCAAATTAATAGACGAGCCAATCAGAGAAACAGGAACATACCACCTCGTGAAGCGGGGGATGATGCGTTTCCGTCCAACTTACGGTGATTTGTCAATAACTGAATTTGACACTATCTAGTCATAACAATATCACCATTCATTCCTCGATAATAATATCAGCTAACGAATAACTAGCCCATTTTACAATAGCACAAATTGATGGCTGCGTAAAAAACTTAACTACGTATATCCCAAATCCAATTAAAAAAAATTCATGCTTTTTTTTTTAAATTTTGTATTTTGCTACAGCATTATTTAATAAGACACTTTTACAAGTGTGTCATAATTTAGCAACCTCACTCAATTTTAGCATCACTGCGCCTGGCGGTTCGTTAAAGAATGGACATTCAGATTCTGCGCAGAAAAATCCCACGATGGACAACTCTGCAAACCTTTGCCTTAAGTGAACTTAATTATTCTGCATAGGGTCTGGTTTTTTCAATGTGCACTTTCCGGCGTTCAAAATACGACTGATGTCGTAGATTGTTCAAAACATTCTCGAACCCTCCTGGTACAAAAAATATGGTCACGTGGTTTGCCACCAGCTCGTCGAAATGATACCCAAATTTCATGTTAGGGCAAGTCTATTAATTTAAATGTCTTTGGCCAATCGATGAGTTTGAGGCTAACCAGTATTTCAAACTAAATCCAAAGTACTTAAAATACTTGGCCCTCGGAGATTTATCCAGTGGTCGGAGATATTTCATAATAATGTTATTTAAAATATTGACGCGCTTCATTAGGGAAATGAAAATCTGATCTTCGTTTTTGGAATTGCGGTTTCTATTCTCTCTATTTATATCTCTCTTCACCCTTCGCTTTGCGTCGTGGCGGGAGGGATGGATCGAGCATTCGTCCGTCACTCCTGGATACACTGATTCCTAGATTACCACCCACCCCTCATAATTTTAACTTCCTCCATTTCCTTTCCTTAAAGAAACCCTCCACAAAGCATCCCATTATTTTCTTCAGAGCCTCCTGTGTGGGATAAATGAAAACAAAAGAAAAATTTAATTTAATGGTTAATTAAAACAAAACGGTAATAAACCAAATTTGAGTCAAATATTATTAACACATATTATATACATACATAAATATCTTCGTTTTAGTTTCGATTTTAATGGTTCTGTCGAACGATGTCCAAATGATAACTCACTTACTTACCTTTTTGTAATTCACTACGCCACATTTTATTACCTTTTCGTTTATCCGCCTTTTCTTTGATAAGTGGACCACAATGGGTCCACCAAGTCACTTGGGTATTAACAATCCAGAAAACAAAAAGAAACAGGGTTGGCTCTTTTTATTTTTGCGAGGCAGGCTGAATTTTTATGTATATTGAATAAGATAATACAATGATAACTTGTATAACGCCGTTTTTATTAAAAATCACCTAAATGGCGCTGTACAGACTATTAATATATTATTACCAACTACAGACTTGAAAATATATTATTGACAGATTGCATCCACCGGTTCGTCGATCAATAATACTAAACCATATTATTTAAATTGCGTTTGACCATTGAACGCGATGGTGAATTAAAATGTTTATATTATTTATTGGTGTGATGTACAGGCAGTTAATATACAGGACCATACTTATCAGTCAGGTCGCTTTAGTTTAAACACTGTATATTGTTTATTTATGTTATGTACATGCAGTTAATATACAGGACCATACTTATCAGTCAGGTCGCTTGAGTTTAAACACTGGATATTGTTTATTTATGTTATGTACAGGCAGATAATATACAGGACCATACTTATCAGTCAGGTCGCTTGAGTTTAAACACTGGATATTGTTTATTTATGTTATGTACATGCAGATAATATACAGGACCATACTTATCAGTCAGGTCGCTTGAGTTTAAACACTGGATATTGTTTATTTATGTTATGTACAGGCAGATAATATACAGGACCATACTTATCAGTCAGGTCGCTCGAGTTTAAACACTGTGTATTGTTTATTTATGTTATGTACAGGCAAATAATATACAAAACCATACTTATCAGTCAGGTCGCTTGAGTTTAAACACTGGATATTTTTAATTTGAGATATATAGATACAGTTCCATGTGCAGAGGATGAAGTTGAAGAAATGACTTCCCTTTTCTTGATTTTTTCTTATTTTCTATTACTTTCATTAAATTATCACTCTTTAGAAACCTTTTCTTATACCTTACTTCTCTTGCTCAATACTGTATCTTGCACCCTGCTTATTACACGGAACGATTATGTTATTTCTCTTTTCACATTTTGTACACACATTCTTAATCTTAATTTCGAATTACAACCAAAATATATTTCTCTTCAACACTTAAAGTTTAAAACTCTTAAAAATTTTTTTTTTTTAAATCTCAATTCTGATGCCGAGTTGAAAAAGTAATTATTATAATATCCTTCCATATGTAAAAAAATCACAAAGTATGCTTCAAAACGCATACTGTTATTTGACATGCAAAAATTTTTGCAAAAAATCGTAGTGTTTCTTTAAATGTTATTAAATTCAAATGTCGAGAGATTTTTTCTATATTAAAAATAAGTCATGTTTTATTAAATATTTTCACAAAAGTCGCTTGCGGCTGTTTATTATAATAGGTTTTTTTAGTATTAGCGCACTCACTCTGTCAATCGTATTTAAATATTTTATAGCAAACCATCTTCATGAATCATCTTCTTTCTTTTCAATGCTTATACTGAAGCCTTTTAAGCATTTTTTTACAAAAGTTCTAACTTTAGGCGACACCCACCACCCCTGGACTAGTCATGCATAGAAGAATCTAAGACCAAACAAAATCCTTTGTGGAGAATAATACTAGTTCCCAAGCCAGTGTGTATATTTTACTTCCCAGCACCGCAGCGCCGGCATAAATATTTAAATTTCAGGGTTTTGTTCCCGGGGATGCCGAGATTTTTCGTGGAAATAAGAAAATGCAAGTCAGAAATTTCTCTGTAGAGAACACCAGAACAATCATTAGGACCAGGCCTTTTACTGTGATGGGAACATAATGAATTATTTTCCGCTTTTCCTATATTTGTTTTCTTATGTCCTACGGAAAAAGTGTTTCTTTTTTTACAGCAAATCCACACAGAAGGCCCGGAAAAAAATAATTTTCTTTAGCGCTTTCTTCATCTTTGGGGTTGCTGTGTGGTGGGTTTTTCTAATGAGAGTAAGTTCTGAGAAGGAAAAAGGTATGAGGGGTGGGAAGGAATCTATGGAAGAGTAAATCCTCGAATACAAATATATCCTTCCCGCTGTGGTACAAGGCGATGGGTCTATCCCTTTTATTATACTGTTCAGCGTATTATTTGTAGGAGATTGTATGTATCTCTACACTGAAGTGATAAAATTAACGAAATATGAATAATTGAAAATAAATGATAATATTAATATGGGATAAATAAATACTGAAAATAAGTCTCAATAGCTCACTGGTTAGAGTATTATTCCGAAAAGACAGAGGTCCTGGGTTCGATCTCTAGTTGCGACCGTTACCATTTTTATTATCTTCTCATTTTTCGTTTCGATTTATTAATATTACCTCCTTATTCAATGATACCATACAAAATATTACATTGATGTGTATGCAATGTATACTATATAACCTTCCAAAGTTATAACAATGAATTGAATATTCATTCTAGATTTGTAGAAAAGTCAATACGTAGGTGTCGCATAGAAAAAGTTCAGATAAGTTTATCTGTGACACCACCTAGATTTCATATATTATATTCTGGTAAGAACTTTGTCAAAGAAGGCCGCCCATAAAAAATATTAAAATACGTTTGAGTGTAATATTACTATTTTAATTGACATATGATATAATAAAATTTATAAAAATTACAAAATTTACTTAAATTTTAAAAGAGTTGGTAAAGTTGGTCTCGGTAAAACTAGAGGATTTGGTTCGAGTCCCTGTTGGAACCGTCATTTTTCTGTAATAAGGGTCTTATTCTGCTTTCATGTTTTAATTGGGAGTTGTTAGCGTTATTTTCAATGATGAAGGTAGTGCAAAAAAAGTGGAAAAAAAATTATAAAAAAAAACATTTACATATTTTTAGGAACAGTTAGCTTTGAATTTCAAAACACGCGCGCGGCTTATGAATCCGCACTTTTGTTTGTTTACTTGTAAGTTTGGTGACGATTCCAATACGTCTCACGCAGTGGGACAAAAGTAATTTCACAGTGTGAATTGGCTGCCATTTTGTTAGAAATCAATAAAAATGGGCTCTGTTTTGACGGAAAGTATATTTGAAGATTTACGCGAGACGCTCGGCCAAACGCTTAATCGTTTGCGCACACAGTCAGGACGGCAAGGAAAACGAAGACGAAATTCACGCTGCGTTAAAACAACAAACTGGAAATTGGTCAAATTAGCTATAACAATAATTCCGCGTTCTTCAAGTGTAAATTGCTCCATTGCTCGTTGCCAACTAATTCTTCATCTGTCTACAGTATAAATGTTAAAGCACAATGATATTTAACGAAATTTTTAAAAATTATGACCCATGCACATTACGACATTACTTTTGCCCCACTTTGTATTATAAGTTAGCAGTAAGAGCATTATTGAAAGAGAAAAAAACTGCCACCGAGAAAACCACACGTTTATAATTCTAGTAGGCTTTAAACGAAACAAATTCACGAGTACGTTATGTAATCACAAATATTACGTGTGATTTTCTCTGTTGCCGTTTTTTTCTGTTTTAATAATGCTCTTACTGTTACTCATAGGTTTTAGTATTAAGTTTATAAGTTCCCATTTGATCTTTTCTTTCTTCATTAATACCTACGTATTTAATATGTTTGGCTTTCATATGTTTACGGGAAATTAATATTGTTTTTAATTGTATGCGATTATTGATAACATCAAAGTAATTTATTTTTTTTAATTTTGTTTGTATTTATAGATCGAAAATAGGCAAACATTGTGAATATTCAACAAAATTTCCGACTGCTTTTAATCGCCTACAAGCAATGGTATTATGACATCCCTAATTGAGGTATGTTGTAGGTTTAAGGAAGTGAGATGGTTAGGAGACGGGGAAGAAGAAATTTAGGAAGTTGGTTCCCGGCTTTTTAAAAACAGAAATTTCAACTTTTCTTTGATGGTTCAAGCCTCAAGACATATATGGCTTTAGTGTACATATATCTTAGAGGTTATGGAAGTATCTGATAATTGTCGGTAGATATATATCGGTAGTATAAGTCGCTCCTCCATGGTTGGTACTGAGGTACAGACAACTGGAAGGTTTCAAGAGGCAGAGAGATTTCTAAGCTTAATAGAGAGGACGTTATACTTATTTCAAATTATAAGAGTTTTTATTTATTTTACGTCTATTAAGGTTTTTATATACATATTTAACAATATTTAAAAAATAGTGCAGAAAACGACTGTTTAAAACAAATATATAAATACAAAAAATGTTCGATCCACACAGTATGTAGGTAAAAAATATAAAAATAAAAATAAAAAATTCAAAATAATTTTATTCTAAAAAAATATCCCCCTAAATTTAAATACTGTTAACTTGCAAAATACTGTAATACTGTCAATTTAAGTAGCTTTATCATAATATTCCCCTACTTGATGAAAAAAACTTCAAAAAACTTCGAGGTATGCTTATATAATGAAATTGATGTACTAAATATATCAACAACATCAATCAACACGAGTATTTGCTTCCTAGCTGTTGAATCCATCGCATATGAGTGTCTTGTGGTCTAAGTAAAGACATGATTCAAATTTACGAATCGAAATAAGAAATGAAATTAATGATGTATTATAGCCTTCTTGTAACTACAATTTATATTCATATAAATATATACACCAGCTACAATTGTGAATGTATTACCAACTACATACAATTTAGGTCAACTGAGTATCTAAATGATACTATTTATACATGTCTACAACTTGTAGCATGGCATACAATTTTGGTAGCATGGTACGCATGCGCTTGTTTGAATGCTTGCGCATTCTAATTCAATTATAATAGCTTATAATACCTGTATTAGTTTTATAATGTTCAGAAAAAAAATCTTAAAATACTTTTACCTAATCTAATAATAAAATTTAACTATCAACCTTTCGAGCATAACCCCTGTTAGGCCAGTGCAATTAGCGCCAAAAAGGGGGTCGCGATCGAAGTAATTCCGGTAGTATCCAATTTTTTTATATGTTATATAAACTGATTCCCTGATGTAAAATCTGAGTTTCCGACCTTGGCGCACCTGTGCTCGCGCCGCCATTTTGAAAAAACTGGCCGAAATCGGGCCAAAATTTAGTTTTTCCCAAATACCTCATTTCCAATGCAAATTTTGGCTAAAATATCTTAACAAGTATAATAGAACATAAAATAACCTACAACTTTTGTTACAACAAATTTCTTCTATCTCTAATAGGTACCGAGGTAGAAAGTCGTAAAGGTGCGTATATTTTTGAAAAAACAAGTTTTTTGCGCGACTAGGTTTGGTTTTTTATAAATACTTCGTTTCCAGTGGAATTTCATGAAAATTTTATTGATACCAATTATGTAGAACATAAATTGTGCAGTTTTTTTATGTTTATATAGTTTTTTTACCGATATAAAGAATAAACAAATCTAGGTAGGTACGCACAGAAAATCTATCACGGTTTATTATCACGTTATTAGATTTTTGTTTGCATTTTTAAATACATACATCTATAAATTTACTAGAGGGCACTTCTGTATGGGGGGGCTACCCCCCCACCCTTCTACTCCACCCCTCCGGTTCCCTTCAGTTGCCGCGTGTCACGTCTTGAGCCTGGAGCGGAGCTTCACAGCGTCAGTGTCACAGCAGCGTTCAGTTCGAAATGATTCAGTGCAATCGAGTATGAAAGATTTACAAAAAAGGGCTACTTTACGATTTGACGGTCTCATAAATTTTGGTCAGGGATTTGGTCTGACATGACCATCGAACAAACTCTGATGAGATCGATGAAAAGATCTGGAGGTTTGACCCAAGGACGGGGAATCACAGACAGTTCCATCCTTCGTTGGACTGCTGGATTCGTTTATCTGCATAACATTTGTGAGGGTATCGAGTCATTCTGTGGGATTGAATCAGGAACGTCAGAGCAACATGTAGAGATGAGGCCTACAAGAATTAAGAGGGATGATCGAGACGTTCAAACTCTCATTGATTGGTTTGCTTGCCATGAACCATTTCCTAAAACAAACGTGATTATGTCTATGAGCAGTGGCACAATCGGGGATAGCAAAGTCACTTGTCACATGGCTGAAAAGATGGGGAAATTAGCTATGTCTAAAGTTATCAACCAGAACTTTGGAAACCTACACTTAAAACGTAATGATGCGATAGTTTCTCTTGCGGCGGTGACCAGCAGTGTCAAAAATCAGGGTGTGACTATGGCAATAGATCCATTAATGCTATTCCATCGTATGTGTATTGCCAAAAAGTCTGAAAGTGAACTTAAATAATATTTTCAATTTTTTTGTATTTCTTTGGCATTCACTATGTAACAATTTCTAGACATTTTTTGTTTTTAATGAGTTTTTATTATTCACAATGTACATTTGTTACGTATAAATTTTTTATAAAATTAGCGACCGGTTTCGACACGTCCGTGTCATTAACTAGCTATTTTAAAACTAAATTTTTAAGTGCAGAAATATAGGGTTTTATTTAGTTTGGTTCTTTGATGGGAGGGATTTGAGGGAGGGGGAGGGGGTTGAGAGGGAGGGAAACGGAGGGAGGAGTCAACATAACGGGGAACATTGTCAATAGAGGTGATTTGCAAGGTGCTATTATTTTATTTACTATATTAATGTTTGAATTAATTTTTTTGTTGATTTCTAATGTTTCTAATGCGCACAAATTAAAATATTTATTAATGTTAGAATGTTTAAACTTAGTTTTATCCCGGTTGAAGCTATGGCCTGTCTCTATCAAATGATTAGCAAACTCGGAGAAATTATTATTTTTTAAACATAGTTCGTGTTCCCTAATTCTGGTTTTGAAATTTCTTGTAGTCATACCTACATACTGCGAGTTACAATCATTATACTCTAAAGTGTATATCCCATTTTTATCTAATTTATTTGAAACATCCTTGTTATTAATTAAGTTTTTTATTTTAGAATTAGTGTAAAAAGCTGTCGAAATATTAACTGGTAACAAGCGGGATATTTTTAAGGATAAGTCGCCTGTATAAGGAAGTTTTTTATATAATAGGTTTTTACTAGATTGAGTGTTATTATCTCCACTATAAATGTACTTTTTAGAAAATATTTTGGTTTGTTTCTTATTAACTAAACGATTAATTATGTCAGGTTTATATCCGTTGTTTAGAGCTATTTGTTTTATAATGTTAATTTCATTATTGAAATTCTCCATATTTAAAGGGACATTAATGGCTCGATGTATCATTGAGTTGAAGGAGGCGAGTTTATGGGACAAAGGATGAATTGAAGAAAAAGGTATAACACAGTCAGTGTGTGTAGGTTTTCTATAGATGTTAAAAACACACTTATTATTATCTAAGCTGATGCTTAAGTCTAAAAAATTTAAATTGTTATTATCGTTATGTTCCAGTGTGAATTTTATACTTTGGTGAATGTTATTAATAAAAGTGAGAAAATTGTCTAATTGTCTGTTGCAACAAACTCGCCTCCTTCAACTCAATGATACATCGAGCCATTAATGTCCCTTTAAATATGGAGAATTTCAATAATGAAATTAACATTATAAAACAAATAGCTCTAAACAACGGATATAAACCTGACATAATTAATCGTTTAGTTAATAAGAAACAAACCAAAATATTTTCTAAAAAGTACATTTATAGTGGAGATAATAACACTCAATCTAGTAAAAACCTATTATATAAAAAACTTCTTTATACAGGCGACTTATCCTTAAAAATATCCCGCTTGTTACCAGTTAATATTTCGACAGCTTTTTACACTAATTCTAAAATAAAAAACTTAATTAATAACAAGGATGTTTCAAATAAATTACATAAAAATGGGATATACACTTTAGAGTATAATGATTGTAACTCGCAGTATGTAGGTATGACTACAAGAAATTTCAAAACCAGAATTAGGGAACACGAACTATGTTTAAAAAATAATAATTTCTCCGAGTTTGCTAATCATTTGATAGAGACAGGCCATAGCTTCAACCGGGATAAAACTAAGTTTAAACATTCTAACATTAATAAATATTTTAATTTGTGCGCATTAAAAACATTAGAAATCCACAAAAAAAATAATTCAAACATTAATATAGTAAATAAAATAATAGCACCTTGCAAATCACCTCTATTGACAATGTTCCCCGTTATGTTGACTCCTCCCTCCGTTTCCCTCCCTCTCAACCCCCTCCCCCTCCCTCAAATCCCTCCCATCAAAGAACCAAACTAAATAAAACCCTATATTTCTGCACTTAAAAATTTAGTTTTAAAATAGCTAGTTAATGACACGGACGTGTCAAAACCGGTCGCTAATTTTATAAAAAATTTATACGTAACAAATGTACATTGTGAATAATAAAAACTCATTAAAAACAAAATATTTTCAATATTAACTCTCTCCTGTACCATTGTCTCTTTTCTCAGAGGAAGGCATGCGCAAAGGAACGAAGTCTATATTTTATTCATCATTAAACCCTCTACCAAATAATACAGATCTGGGAAGCAGTAAAATACACGTAATTGATGGAGGATATTTACTGCACAAAGTTGTATGGGGTCGTGCTCAACCTTTTTCAGTAATTTTCCAGCAATATGTCAGGTATGTACAAAATCACTATGGATCCAATGCAGTAGTGGTATTCGATGGATACCCAGATTCTATGGAAAAGAAAAGCACTAAAGGGGTGGATAGAGCACGGCGTGCCAGAGTTACGACTTCTGCTGAAGTTTTGTTTTTTGAAAGCATGCACCCACAAGCGCCACAGGAAAAGTTTCTGGGAAATGAGAAGAACAAGTCTCGTTTTATTTCCCTACTCAGAACCTCATTTGTACGATCCCACATAACGACAGTACAAGCTGAAGAGGATGTTGACGTTCTCATAGTGAACACAGCAAATTCGTTGTCATCTCAACATGATGTAGTCATAATCGTTGGTCAGGATATTGATCTGCTGGTACTCCTCACAGCTCTCTCACCTCCCAACGTATATTACCAAAAAGTTTGAAAAAGTAAATCACCTAACGCGTTGTACTCGAATAAATGTTTTAAACACATTGAAATAGTTGAGAACATTTTATTCCTTCATGCCATAAGTGGTTGCAATACAATTGGAGCTCCGTTCGGTCAAGGCAAACACAAATTTTGTAATATTCTTCTCAAGAACCACTCAGTGAATGAACTTGTTCGTGTATTTCAAGACCCAAAAGCAAAGACAGAAACAATCACTTTGGCTGCCGAACAACTATTTGCACTTTTGTATGGCGGCAACGAGAAATCAAATTTGGAAAATTTAAGGTACATCGTTTTTGTCAAAGGAGTAAAAAAGAACAAATTCAATTTATCCAGGCTACCACGAACCAAAGATGCAGTCCAGCAACACGCTTCAAGAACATACTTGCAAGTGCAGACTTGGCTTGGTAACGATAAAGATCCGACTGAATGGGGGTGGAAAAAGGATGCTGTTGGGTTACTTACTCCAGTAACAATGTTGAAGGAAGCTGCACCTCAGGCCTTGCTGAATTTCATATCATGTCAATGTAAAAAAGGTTGCGCTGGAAAGTGCACCTGCAGAAAGTCGGGTTTGAAATGTTCCCTACTCTGCATTCATTGCAATGGCAACTCCTGTGAGAATGCTGTAGAAGCCTTCGTTGATGACGATGACGAGGAATATTATGACCCAGTCGCCACAAATTTGGGTGATAAGACAGATGAAGAAGCTATTCAGGGCCAGCAGTAAGAAACTATAGTCAAGGGCTCGTACTTCTGTCTAAACTGATCTACCATTAATTTTATTTTTTGTTTTGCTGACAACTTAACTAATAAAGAAAAGAATGTCAATAAATGTCAATTTTACAAAAATACCAATTTTTTATCTTTTTTATGTACCTTATCATCTTAATTGTATTAATAATCTTAAATGTATGTTGTGATTACGTTGATAGGCATGTCAGACCAAGCTGCGAGCACAAATGTAGTGGCTTGGCCTATTTTAGTGGTCTTCCCATTGGGAATGTATGGCGACCGATATGCTGAAATAGTCTACTATATTTATAGCTAGGTCTAACACAGGCATGACGATTGTTGTCAACGTATATGTTCTTAGAACAATAATTGTTAAAGAAAAATAAAATCAAGGAATGCCAAGTTTAAAACACCTAACCTCAGTTTCAATTTTTGGCCTGGTTTTGGTGGATTAGAGTTTGGATACGTAATAGAGATAAAAAATATAAATTATATACCTATTTCTTTAACGAAATTTTATTTTCTACAAAATTATTAACAATAAATTTTTCACAAAAATGTACTGGAAACGAGGTATTTATAAAAAACCAAACCTAGTCGCGCAAAAAACTTGTTTTTTCAAAAATATACGCACCTTTACGACTTTCTACCTCGGTACTTATTAGAGATAGAAGAAATTTATTGTGACAAAAGTTGTAGGTTATTTTATGTTCTATTATACTTGTCAACATATTTTAGCCGAAATTTGCATTGGAAATGAGATATTTGGGAAAAACTAGATTTTAGCCCGATTTCGGCCAGTTTTTTCAAAATGGCGGCGCGAGCACAGGTGCGCCAAGGTCGGAAACTCAGATTTTACATCAGGGGATCAGTTTATATAACATATAAAAAAATTGGGACTACCGGAATTACTTCGATCGCGAATCGCTAATTGCACTGGCCTATGTACCTTTGTAAATAAATAGTCATTTATCACTTTAATCTGGCCTTTCAACGTTTTCAAATTATATCCTTAGAAAACATGGCGTACGGTTTTATTAATACTTGTATTTAATAATTACGAGCTTTAATTGCGGTTGTTTTCATTGTATTAGAATAATTTTAAGTAAGCAAAGCACCCATCCATATAAATGTTTTTGCTAACTCTTGGAGCGGAGGAATATCATTTAACTGCTCTATTAAATTCATTGTTTTTTGGATGAAACGATAAAATAATATTATAAAAAAACAACGACGTAGCAAAAATAAATACACACCAAGGTATTGGTTCATGCTTCATGTTTTCTATATTATATGCATACAAAGCTGTGAATAATGGAAAGCTGAAGATATTGGCAATAACTACCACCCCTGCCATAGGTCACCCCAAGTAGTTCGCTACGTTTGGTGACAAAGCAGGAGTACCCGGGTTTATGGGATGAGGTTTTTCTATGTGGTGGATACGTCCGCCCACCTTGATCGCAGTATATTAGATCTATAATATACCATTAGTGCCATCTGTGAAGTTTAGGTTATATTAATTATGAAAGGTTCTCGCTTCTGCTAGTTATTTGTTGTTAAGTCGCGTCGGTAAGAACAATTCCTATATTGTTGCCTGTTGAATTTGAAGTGTCAATGTATTTGTCAACAGTTTTTCATATAAATGACTAGGTTTCCTTAAAAACTCTCTCTTGCTCCAAAACAACTGAAGGTTTCACCTTTCCTAAAGAACCACAGGAACCGGCCTGTATCTAGTATATTTTACCTGTAAAAAAGTGTGTATTCATGTTGTTTGAAAAATGTCTATTCATTGTGAATAAAGTGATTTAGATTACCTCTCAAAAAATAATGGAGTTTAATTTAAAAGGACCCTACAAAAAAAACACCAGCCAAACTCTCGACCCGACTCCAGTATACATTGAACCTCAGATATTTACCCACCCCGCATACTTTTTTCTTGTCCAGAACTTTTTCTCCTTCAATTTCTTTAAAAAAAACCCATACAGCATCTCCAAGATGACATAGGCGTGTGAAGTTAACGTAAAAAAGAAAAATGGAAAACACCATCCAAACGCTGCAATAGCGAGGGAGCCCGGAGAGATTTACGGGGTTTTTTTATAATGGTCTTGTAGCTTTTTGCAGTTCATTTATATCTATATATAATATTCTAGAATATGGCTCACAAAATATTATTATGATATCAACTTATGTCATTTTCATGTAAATATACCGATGTAAGGCTCTTTTTCCTGAGCACAGCATCAATAGAAATGACGGGATTGCGTGTTTTTACGAATGAATAACATTTTCTGCTGCCACTTGATGTTTTTGTCGTTACTGGGTTGCATAAACCGGTGAATTTTCCACTAAAATACGTTTTCACAAAAAATAAATACATATTAATGATGAAAGAACGAAAAAAATGATATTGAAAACAAAATCGTAAAAAGCGGATAAAAATGTATACCTACGTATGTAAGGAGTAAAATTAATCCACATAAAATAATAAACACATCGTAAAATAATATATGAAGAAAGAAAACACAATAAAAATGTGAAAAATTTACACTCAAAATGAAAGACCGCACTGGAAAGGATAGTTAGTTCGTAATGTTAACTTTAAGATTCATTTTTTTGTAATATGCATTAAGTACATTGACATTTGGATAAATGGATATCAGCTTCATAAAAGATGTTATTTTATTTTATGTCTGTTTTTAGAAGGGTAGTTTTGTGTTCGTAATAAGATTTTTTGTTTCACTAAACAGTGAAGATTGGTGTACTCACATACCTCGAAACTTTAATATGATTGGAGTCGCAAATATTGTCTTCGAATCATTGTGAGGTTTTAGTCATAAATTGGACTTTAATTAATATTTGACGTAATTATTGAGTTAGCTGTGGTTATCAGTTAGAATTGAAGAACGATTCTGACTTACCCCTTGGCTTAGGTATGTTCTCCACACTGTCAGACAGGGACAGGTAATTAAGTAACAGGTAACTGGATGGAGGAATGCAAAAATATATATGTTAAAGGAAGATGTAGCTGCTTCAACATCGTCCATAACAAGCCTGCATTGAACAACGATTTAAGCAATCTTAATATTCCAGGTGCCATAATTATGTTTGCAGATGACATTGCCTTAGTATTTGAGCGTACAACTTGGGGTTAAACTTTTGAAAATTGTGATAGAGGTTTAAGAGTAGTTAATGGTTTTCTGAATAATAATATTATATCTTTAAACAAACAAAAACCAAAATATATTACATTTAGCATTTCTTATAAAAATCAGCCTTCTACCTCTCATAACTTGATTATTCACAATAATATGCATATCATATGCAAATACCTAAAGGTAAAACTAGATGCGTTTTTCAGATGAAATGATCAAGTCGAAATGTTGGTAAATAATATAAGGAGGCATTTCTATATTTAAAGATCAAAGACATGCACTAGACAAGGAAAGATTGAAAACTTATTTTGCCATAATTCAGTCTCTACTTTCCTATAATAATAAAGTGTGCTGAGAATCCTGCCCGAATACTATTATAGAACCCCTTAGTACTGCACAAAAACTGATTATTAAAGCTATGTACAAGAAAAAATTCAGATATCCAACACAGTTACTTTATAAGAAATGTAATGACATGAATGTAAAACGGCTATTAATCACACAAACGCTTTGCAGATACTCGTATTTTAATAATATTAGTATTGCAGAAATAACGCAGCAAATTCGTACTACAAGAATTGGCTCTGTTCTAAACTTTGTGGCAATTCACACTTAATCTTCATTTAGTCAAATAAATTATTTGTATCAGGCTCCACTTGTATTTAATAGCCTTCCACAACACATTAAGTCATTTAATTGCTTGTGTTCTTTTAAAATGATGCGATTTTCATCCACTTTATTTTTAAATTGCATAATGGATTAATTTTTTTTTTAATCTTGGTCTTTTTAAAATTATTTGTTTATAATGTTATTTTTCGAAAAAATATCAACACATGGTCACCCTACATGTTTACTACATTATAATAAATATAATGAATTGGCTGGAATCAGCTTAGTAGGTACCCATTGTTTGTAAAAACAATCTCAATATATCTTCCATGTTATTTTTATTATTTTGTAAAATTATTAACACAGGCTTGATCTAGTGAGGTTAAAAATTCTAATGTAAACAATGATACAATGTTAAAAAAAACAATTATTTGACTCTCCACAGCTGTTAGAAATTCAGAGCACCTTGAAGAAATACAAAAACATACCTTGCCTTAGTTGAAATTATTGAACTCTTTGTAAAACTAGTCTATAATTTTACTAAAGAGGATTTTTTAAATTTATTTTCATTTTATTATTTTTAATGTATTTTCCTAATATCAGTTGTATCACGTCAGTTTCATATTTATTTTTTTAAATTCATATGGTTATTGTGTTTCTACTTTATAATCATATCTACAAGCATTATTGTTGTTTCGTATATAATACAGATATCTTCCTGTATACGCTGTGAACTTATGATTTCATGTATCACTTATATTTAAAAAAACTTTTTTTGGCGAATAGATAAAAAAATGTTCTGTATAATTTGAGATTTTCACGGCCAAAATATTATAGTGATTTATTTTTGGGGTATTATGCCGTGTTGCGCTACCTCCTTCTTTAGTAAACGGCAGATGTGTCACATTTGCCCTGATGATGGACATTGCTGTCCGAAAATTTGGCTAAAGAAGGATGTAATATATAATAGGAGGTATAATATCCCAAAAACAACTCTCTAAAATAAGTGTTCGAGTATTTATTGACTTTCTTGCTAGTTGAAAGCGCCTCAGCGCGTTCTACGGGCGTCACGTAGACGGAACCATTGATTATTAACCTGATATAGAACTGGCAGAAAAATCAAGGTTTTCCTAATGATTCCTGCTGCCAAAAGTATATAACTATTACTCGAAAATTCTTTTTCTACTCCAACCATCACCTACTATTATAAACTTCGCGTTAAAAGGATGCCAGAGAACATCGTTACAAGGAGAATTCTACGTGAGCGTTTGAAAAAAATACACGTGATCACGTAATGCCACTAATGAGCATCATCATTTTACGAAACGAAAACTACACAGCAGTTTTTTCGCGCAGTTTCTGATGTTTTAAAAGAGATTTTATCGTATTACAGAGTTGCGTATTTTTTCATTACCCGATACCTCCGTTATAGGGCCTTTGAAAATATTTTTAAAAGAGTTTTTTTAACAAGTTTTCTTACAAGTAATTGAAATAATTGTTACCGAGTAATTATATAACAATAATCTGGAAAAAAGGGCTTGCTTAATTTTAGAATGGTGTGATACTATTGATGCGTGAATCGTAGGTAGTTTGGCAGTAAATCATCTTGGCTTGGTTTCCACAAATGTTCCTCTTATCAGTTTAAATATGGCCTTGTGAATATTGTCCTCCAAGTCCAAGATCGGAAGATGTATTAAGATTCTAATGGTCCAAGAATGGATGCTACATTAAAAAAGATATGATGACGAAATTAGTTAGCGGATTCGTCGGTCCTCAGCCTCCGGAACAATGAATGGTTTGTTGCTCCGATTTCAAATCCCAGGTTTTATCATTGGATCGCAGGTTTGGGAACCGTTGTGACCCTAAAAATTTAAGGGTTTGCAATCTGACCAATGCGCATTGGTAAATGTGTAAAATGCTGGAGGTGCCGAAAACCAAAACCATAGATAAAATAAAATAAAGAAGGATCCACACACCTTGTTACAAATCATTTATGTAACAAAATGTGTTCGGAAGGTAGGTGGCAAGAGTAAAACGCTTCTATGGAAATTGGCCAATCATTATCACAAACGATTTACGGACGATATATGAGACAGTGGTTCATTTGAAACAGAAAAAAATTCTTGAACGGTGAGATCTGGCACCAAGCAAAACCATCCAAAACTATTGGATGTCTATCATGAGCTGCAGAGCTTTGATAATCTATTTACTATGTGTCCGGAAATACGGCAAGATGACATATTGTTCGTTCGAAATATTGCCAAAAACTGATTTATTCCTCCCGTTTCTCAAAAAGACCTAGCACACAGCATCTTCAAAGATGACACAGGAATTGATGAATAAATATTTTTCTCTCGGGGCTTCTTCTGTGGAGTAAATGTAAAAAAGAAGTAAAAATGTTGAAACGCAAAGGTAAACCTGGCCATAATTTTTTTTAGTTTTAATTTTTGACTCTACTGGCGCAGACGAGTGATAAATCTCGGGATAGTATCTCGTTGAAATATGTTTCACTTTATAATATTTTCCAAATATATATAACAACCTGAACTAAAAAAATACATAAAAAAATTACGCGAGTAAGATTACGTGAGGATCGGATTCGGTAGTTTCCGGTCGTTCGGCGTTAGAGCGTTGGGAGCGTAAGAGAACAAATTTAATTGGAGGCAAAAAATAGAAACAATTTTTGCCTTTAGTGTGTAAATGGAACAGTCTCATCTGAATTGTCGACAAATCAGTTCCAATTTTCGAAATGACAATTAACATATTTTTTGATTAAATTATTGTGCATGTTAATAGAAAGATATTTATTGAATTCTCCGAACAAACATTTCCCATTTAGAAAATGATTTAATTCAAAAGTTATCCAGTTCATTGAACCGGAGTTACGGACAGAGGCATAAGAGAAATTAGTGTTTTTAAATTTAGTTTAACACACATTAATGATACCCAATAATAACATAGCACTTATTCTCACGCGGGCGTTAATAATAGCGGAATCCCGGCCACAATAAAATAGGCTCTACGTATTATTTATCACGCTCGCGCATTTTACTCTCAAACATTCATGGTGGTTTTTTCCTTCTATTTCCTTCTACTCTTTTCTTTGGCAAGTTTTATGGATGGCACGTGTTTGCGCGAGAAGCGGGGAATATGATAAATCCAGATGTTTTCATTCCAACAGAGATATAATCTTGATATATGAATGCGTTACGACGAGAACTGCCGGCAATAGTTTTTGTATGTAGCAGGATTTAGTTCATAGAGCAGAGGTGGGAATCTTCAACATTTTTGAATGGCTCACTTATTATAAAAAACATTGCTGAGGGTCTTTTGTTTCTTGGATTTTTAGTTAAACCATATTTTTGGATTGGGTGTTTGATACTTGAACCAATTGAATAAATAATTCCATCTGTCCCGTTACAAACACCTTGTTGTATTCACCTCACAATAATACGTCGTCTAAAATATAGCTATGCGTCTGTTTACAATATTCTGACTCAATTATTTGATTCACTTAATCGTGCCATGACTTTCTCGAGCCATATTTACCATTCACTTCCGCCTCAACTATTCTCCTTTAGCTCCTTTCTTCGTCATCCACTCACCATCCTGTTCATACTTAAACCATCTAAGCGTCCTTTTCTGAATCCTTAATTTCATAAAATGCGTAATTGTGCTTATATCAGCCAAGCATTCTAAAGGACGGGTTATTTCACAAAATTTGAATAATTCATCAAATTTCAAAGTTGATTTACAAGTTATTTGGAGGTTCTATTCAAGATCTATTATTACTTCTCAAAACAATCAGAGATGTGCAAAATGGGTACCCAAAACCATTTGAAATGCAAAATGGAAATGGGTCAAAACTTTTCCATTTGAAAATGCAAAATGCAAAATGGTTTTTAGAAAAGCATTTCAAATGCAAAATGCAAAATACCTATTTTCAAAATGCATTGAAAATTCAAAATGGTTTCTCAGGTCAATCAAACAGTTTTGTCATTTAATAATGGACATCAATGTAGAACAAACATATTACATGATGGTAAATCAAAAAATGCCACGACTACGGATTATGAACCACAAAAAATTTGCGCGGGACAAATGTTGCCAACGTAAAAACATAGAAACTGCTATCTTACATTTAATATTACAGCGTCATGGCCCCATGTTCAGTTTTTGAAACAGTATTTTTTGTAATGGTATCACTCAATTGCCAGGGCTTCTACCAGGGAGCAACTTGACAAATGTAAATTATCTAGCGAGGTTGAAGACCGACTGATATTTGGGGCTTATGAAAAAAAGATGAGTGGAGAAAGTAGGAAAGAATGTTGCAAAAAAGCATTTAAAATGGAAATGCATTGAGAAAAACATTTAAAATGCAAAATGCAAAATGGTTTTTAGAAAAGCATTTAAAATGCAAAATGGAAAATACCCATTTTGCATTTTGCATTTCCATTTGAAATGGATTTATTTGAAATAAAGTACATCTCTGAAAACAATACACATTTTCCTAAACGTATATAAAATAAAACAATTGAAAACAATATATTTTGCACTTTGCCAATCTATAATAGAATATGAAATTATTGCTTGGGGAGGAGCAACAAACTCGGCTATCAATTACATAGAAACCGCACAGAAAACGATCTTAAAGGTTATACTAAAAAAACATAGACTGACTGATATAGACCAAGTATTCAACAGCTGTGAATTAATAGATATACGCCAATTATACGTTAAAACACTACTAAACTACATTTTTGACAAAAAAAATAAATTTTAACATACAAAAAATAACACTAACAGACCAGTTAGACAAGCGTACAAAGAACACATAAAAACTCCGACAGTAAATTCAAGCTTTGGACAAAGACACTACCAATACTGTATCGAACGTCATCAGCATCATCAATATAAAATGTACATCAATTATAAAAAACACAACAAAATGCCATCATATTTACCACTGTCGAAAACTATGTAAAACCTTCCATAAAACTAATGTTGATAAACCTGCCTTACATATAGGTAACTCATGTTTAAAAACCTGCCCTGCCGTTTAACGGTAAATTTTATCGCTCGGACCTAAAAGGCAGTTGTCTCGCTTCAACTCAAGCAACCATCTTACTCTGGCTAGGCAGCCGCTGATTGGCTAAGCACAAAACCTGCTTGAACGGCCCACGTGTATCCAAGAAATTTGTAAAAAAATACAAATTTGCAAGCCCTTCCTGTAATAATAGGAAACAATGTTAACTAAATAATTATATACAAAGATACTTATATGTTAATTAAATAAGCTCGAATAGAAATAAAATATGTTACACGTAAGATAATTATGTAATCAGCGAAACTCTGAAAATGTTACAGAGATTTGACCACTTATCTTGTGGAATATGTCTTATTATAACTAAATAAACAATATTGCGACGATGTGGTTTTGGCAGGGCGACAGAGGCAGATAAGGTCTAATATTATAAAATATTCCTATATTTCTGAGATAAACAGATTTTATCCTACAAACGTGGCGAGCTTCATAGCAAGAAAAAAGCAAGCTCGTTACGGGAATTTCATAATACAATCAAGGGTCGGAGGCGCGGTCCTATAGAATCTTATAAAAGCGCCGCAAAAACCGGTCCCTGCCCATTCCGCCATAAGCCCTGGACCGAGCAACACCTACCGCTGTCCGCTCTGCCTGACCCGCTTCGCTACCTGAGACCAACACGCTGCGTTTGATTTCAACCCGGTTCCCCCCCCCGCTCCACTTCCGCTGTCTACTGCAACTGCCTGCTGCTGAGCTCGCTGCTCACCGACAAACCAACGACGCCCCGACGTCGCGGCGCCTCTGCCTCGGGCTTCACTGAGCCTTCCCAACAGCCAGCCTCGGAGAGGGGATCTGCCACTGCCTACTGAACCAGCCAGCGCCCCGCAGAGCCGTTACCGACTGAGCCTGGAAGGATACAAGAAGTTGCACCCGCAATAAAACCAACCGCTTTTATAAAAGCGTTCTTTTCAATATGCAAATTACAAATGTGGAATATATCGTCTTTCTCAAGACGCATTCATTTATGCAAACATACAAGAGTCGATATTCCCTGGATCGAGGGGACTGAACGTTGCCGACTGAGCCAGCCCGCCTGCCAGCCCGCCTGCCAGCCCGCCTGCCAGCCAGTCCCGGAGAGCCTTCCCTCCAGCGTGCGGTCCTGCTCACTGGCCCCGATGTCACAGAGCCGTTACTGACTGAGCCTGGAGGGATACAAGAAGTTGCACCCGCAATAAAAACCAACCGCTTTTATAAAAGCGTTCCTTTCAAAAGCAAATTACAAATTTCGAATATATCGTCTTTCTCAAGACGCATTCATTGAGGCAAACATATTACAATAGTCGATATTCCCTGCATTTTTATGATATTTTAAATAACTCTGTAACGGTTCAAATTAAATACCTCAAGTGTTTTATTTGAATCATTACAAAGGACAAAGGTAAATGCGTGCCGGTGCTTATATTTTGTAGTTTTTTCTTGTGCAGGCGACACGTCCCGTACAAAGTGGTCCATTCGAGCCGGAACCACACATCACGCTTTCAGTCCTGCCCCGGTGGAGATGTCATCACCTTGCAGTGGCTGAGAGACCCGGAAGTCATCTAAGATGCCGGTTTCCCGCCCTGAAAGCAGACACACGCCGGCTCCCGACCGCCTTCCCGCCAGCGTGCGGTTCTGCTCGCTGGAACACCAGCCGATGTCAGAGCAGTCCAGGGGCACCCCCCTCCCACCGAGCCCTGAGCCCTCACGGCTCGGGCTCCCTCATGCCCTGAGCCCTCTTGGCTCGGGCTCCACCCACAGGCCAACGACGCCCTGACGTCGCGGCGCCTCTACCCCCGGGCTTCCCTGAGCTTGCCGGTGACTGACGCCCCAACGTCGCGGCGCCTCTTCACCGGGCTTGCCGGAGACCAAGGCCCCGTTGTCGCAGCGCCTCTTCCCCGGGCCCACGTGCTTTCCTGTGCTCGCTGCTCCCGATGTCGCAGCACCTCGGCCCCGGGCCCCACATGGCTCGGGTTCATTTGAGCTTGCTGTCGCTTACCGAGGTATATAGAGCAGAGGCCTGCGCAACCAGTGACATCCCGGCGGCGGTGATTACACACAGTCACCGCTCCAGTGAGCAAACAACGCCCACACGGCTTGCCACTGCCTGTCAAACTCTACATTGGACAGCCAGCCAGTATACAAACTCAGCCAATGTATAACGCGCACGAGGCCTGCGCAACCAGTGACGCCGCCGGTGACAACCAGTACATCGCCGGTGACAACCAGTGACATTGCCGGTGACATCCCGGATGCAGTGTCTTACATACTCAGAGCGGCACGATGAGCCACTGCCTGTCAAACTCTACATCGGACAGCCAACCAGTATACATAAAGAGCCGAGATATAATGCGCACGAGTCCTGTGTAGCCGGTGACAACCATCCATCGCCGGTGACAACCAGTACATCACCAGTGACATTGCCGGTGACATCCCGGATGCAGTGTCTTACATACTCAGAGCGGCACGATGAGCCACTGCCTGTCAAACTCTACATCGGACAGCCAACCAGTATACATAAAGAGCCGAGATATAATGCGCACGAGTCCTGTGTAGCCGGTGACAACCATCCATCGCCGGTGACAACCAGTACATCACCAGTGACATTGCCGGTGACATCCCGGATGCGGTGCCTTACATACTAAAATTCTACAGTAGACAGCCCGACAGCCAACCAGTATACCTAAATAGCCGAGCTACAATGCGAACGAGTCCTGTGCGCCGGTGACAAACAGTACATCGCCGGTGACAACCAGTACATCACCAGTGCCAACCAGTGACATTGCCGGTGACATCCCGGATGCGGTGTCGTACCTACTCAAATTCTACAGTGGACAGCCCGACAGCCAACCAGTATATCTAACCAGCCGCGGTACAATGCGCATGGGTCCTGCGCAACCGGTGACACCGCCGGTGATAATCAGTAACATTGCCGGTGACATTGCCCGGGTGAGCAACCAAACAACGCTCACACTGCACGCACTAGCCCGCAGAGCCGTGAGAGGTGTCAGCCTGCCCGCCAGACAGCCAGAATATCTACTCAGCCGAGGTATAACATGCACCCCGAGCGCGCTGGCGGCCAGAAACCTATGCAACCAGTGACACCGCCTACAGACGGAGTACCCTACTACCTTATACGATGTGCCAGCCGTACAGTGACCCGCACCCCCAGGACTCCGATAAGATGACGACAATACAATTCGAGTACACTGGGGATCATTACGTGCGCTTTGCCGGGGGATGAATGCTAACTGGCACGCAAAACAGATTGCAGACCTATAAAAATAAACATCTCGCCGCCAAGCTGCCGAGTTCGCAGTACCGCAGCCCGCCTTGTTGGACAGGCCCCCTACTACACTGGGCCACTATCACCTCCAGAGCCCCCTGATGCGCGTATGATGGCTACGTCTACCCACGAGCTTGAAGCGACCGGCCCGACCTCGAATGCCGGCCCCCCGGATACGTAACATCTCGAGAGCCGACACCATCCGGAGCGCAGCCCGATTCGACTGCGGCCAGCCAGTCACCTACGTGTTTGCTGCGACCGTCCCGGCCTCGAATGCCGGTCCCGGATATGCAGCAAACCGCAACCATATAATGGTCACTCACAAGTTTGCGGCGACCGTCCCGGCCTCGAATCGTTGCGGATATGCTGCAAACTGTGACTAAATGTTGGCCATCCTGTCAATCACGTGTTTGCTGCGACCGTCCCGGCCTCGAATGCCGGTCCCGGATATGCAGTGAACCGTGACTACATGATGGCTAGCCTGTCACCCACAAGTTTGTAGTGACCGTACCGGCTTCGAATGCCGGCTCTGGATATGCCGCAAAGTAATCCCCGTGACTACATGATGTCCGGCTTGTCATCAAAATTGCAGCAGCAAGCTAGCCGGATTCAACTCTGGCCCCTTCACAGTTCCAGCGCGCACCTAAGCGCACATCCGGCCTGAAATGCCCCCCTCCCCCGGATACGCAACAACTCAAAAATGCACGACCGATACCCCGACACAAAAGGATACCAGTTCACCGCCATTCAAAACCTGCGAGCGCGCCCAAATCCCACGCGCGTCACCCTGCAGCCGCTCCCCGGAACCGAGAACTTACAAGCAAGCCCCAAGAGTAATCACCACGGCCAGATGGGAGGAGTGACCACGCACTCAATCACTGGATTCGGATGCAGCAACCACCACCGAAGACTGACACGTTCGAAAAAATAGCTCGGTGCAGCCACTACTGCACGGGAAGGAGTGTATCGAACGTCATCAGCATCATCAATATAAAATGTACATCAATTATAAAAAACACAACAAAATGCCATCATATTTACCACTGTCGAAAACTATGTAAAACCTTCCATAAAACTAATGTTGATAAACCTGCCTTACATATAGGTAACTCATGTTTAAAAACCTGCCCTGCCGTTTAACGGTAAATTTTATCGCTCGGACCTAAAAGGCAGTTGTCTCGCTTCAACTCAAGCAACCATCTTACTCTGGCTAGGCAGCCGCTGATTGGCTAAGCACAAAACCTGCTTGAACGGCCCACGTGTATCCAAGAAATTTGTAAAAAAATACAAATTTGCAAGCCCTTCCTGTAATAATAGGAAACAATGTTAACTAAATAATTATATACAAAGATACTTATATGTTAATTAAATAAGCTCGAATAGAAATAAAATATGTTACACGTAAGATAATTATGTAATCAGCGAAACTCTGAAAATGTTACAGAGATTTGACCACTTATCTTGTAGAATATGTCTTATTATAACTAAATAAACAATATTGCGACGATGTGGTTTTGGCAGGGCGACAGAGGCAGATAAGGTCTAATATTATAAAATATTCCTATATTTCTGAGATAAACAGATTTTATCCTACAAACGTGGCGAGCTTCATAGCAAGAAAAAAGCAAGCTCGTTACGGGAATTTCATAATACAATCAAGGGTCGGAGGCGCGGTCCTATAGAATCTTATAAAAGCGCCGCAAAAACCGGTCCCTGCCCATTCCGCCATAAGCCCTGGACCGAGCAACACCTACCGCTGTCCGCTCTGCCTGACCCGCTTCGCTACCTGAGACCAACACGCTGCGTTTGATTTCAACCCGGTTCCCCCCCCCGCTCCACTTCCGCTGTCTACTGCAACTGCCTGCTGCTGAGCTCGCTGCTCACCGACAAACCAACGACGCCCCGACGTCGCGGCGCCTCTGCCTCGGGCTTCACTGAGCCTTCCCAACAGCCAGCCTCGGAGAGGGGATCTGCCACTGCCTACTGAACCAGCCAGCGCCCCGCAGAGCCGTTACCGACTGAGCCTGGAAGGATACAAGAAGTTGCACCCGCAATAAAACCAACCGCTTTTATAAAAGCGTTCTTTTCAATATGCAAATTACAAATGTCGAATATATCGTCTTTCTCAAGACGCATTCATTTATGCAAACATACAAGAGTCGATATTCCCTGGATCGAGGGGACTGAACGTTGCCGACTGAGCCAGCCCGCCTGCCAGCCCGCCTGCCAGCCCGCCTGCCAGCCAGTCCCGGAGAGCCTTCCCTCCAGCGTGCGGTCCTGCTCACTGGCCCCGATGTCACAGAGCCGTTACTGACTGAGCCTGGAGGGATACAAGAAGTTGCACCCGCAATAAAAACCAACCGCTTTTATAAAAGCGTTCCTTTCAAAAGCAAATTACAAATTTCGAATATATCGTCTTTCTCAAGACGCATTCATTGAGGCAAAAATATTACAATAGTCGATATTCCCTGCATTTTTATGATATTTTAAATAACTCTGTAACGGTTCAAATTAAATACCTCAAGTGTTTTATTTGAATCATTACAAAGGACAAAGGTAAATGCGTGCCGGTGCTTATATTTTGTAGTTTTTTCTTGTGCAGGCGACACGTCCCGTACAAATACTATGGTATAAAAGCTTTCAATAGTGTAAAACTTGAAATTAAAATTGAGGAAAATAAAAATAAATTCACACACAAAATTACAAAATGGATTAAAGAACAAAAAAGACAATATTACCAAAATGTCATAGCATAAAATAAAAATAAAACCTACATGTAACACACAAAACCAATATAAACACACATCACTCACAAACACACAAGATTATATTTTAAATGTTTTCTTTTCTCTTTAAATGTATTATGTAGATTTTATTTTCATATTATAAAATGAAGGCCTCAGCACGGGCAAGCCACCCACCGAGGTCAACATTACTGGAAAACTTTGAAATGTAAAAAATATTGTACCAAATAAAATAAATTTAATTATTGGCCAGTGACTTTACAAAACTGAAATAATAACAGCACTTGAATAGAACCTTCACAGAACTTGAAAATCAATTATTGAATTTAATGAGTTCCGAGATTCCCGTGTTCTTAGAGTATACCATTTTTGCAGCGTCCTCAAAAATAAAATGTTCAGATGATAACGTTTTTATTTTGTAAAGTTAACATAAAAAACGTCACGTTTGTGACAACAATATTATGTTTTCACTGAAGTTCCCCTATAATTTATTGTAAGTATTTTAATAATATTTGAAAAAATTGTACAGCGCCGTTTTCTTGACATCATATATGACATAATATTAAAGGAAAATACTGCGATGCCACATGACAACTGAACAGTCGCGTTTTACCTATTGTGTGTCAAGAAATTCATCGTAGATTTGCTAGTAGCTTAACACACTTGCCTCGCTTTTATGGCATTTTCACCCTTAAAAGATGCTCTTAGAATATCAAAATAAATTTTAATCACTTGGCAAACAAACAAATAAATTATCTTAATATTATTCTAGCTTGTCGTTTAGTCAGTTGCAAACATTGATTATTTATTTATACGTGAAAAAGCGCAACCCAAATTCCGTGTCAATGTGACAATTTTTAAAATTCGAAATTCGTATTGCTGTATTAATTGATTAGAAATTCTCAAGAGACTTATTTTTAGTGTTAAAAAACGATATTGGTAGAAAAATATAATAAGACTCTAGAATGGATTTATTTATCTATCCATATAAATAAAAATGTAAATGTTCGTTTGTTCAAAATCTTAAGTATCCGAAAATTCTTCACCGATTGCTTTGAAATTTTAAAACATCGTTGCATTCAAATACGCGTGTGTTTTTACATACCTATATTACCTATATATATTTATGTCGCGTGTGGCAAGTAAAAGGATGCTTTTTTTTAAAACAGCCATATCTTTTGGACGTAAAAGAAACATGCGCATTCTTTCTCTATCTGCACAAACAGACAGAGCCACATCAATGCGTGGTGGGGTACAGCTTGTTATATACTATGTTCTATAACATTAAAGAGAAAAAGAGTAGCTTTCCTGGAGAAATAAACATAAGATAGATAAATACAATTTTTTATAATATTTAAACTCACTATACAAATAAATTTGCAAAGTCAGTCAGCGCAAGACTGTCTGCTCGGCATTTAAACAGGCGCACTAAGGGTTAAAACGGGACGTAAAAAGACGTTATTTAGATATGATACCGTATCCTGAATAGTGACCACATTTTTTCAGAAGCATTTCATTACTCAGTCAAAGAGATTTACTTAATCGATTATATATCGATTTATCTCTCTCCTTGACTACCCACATTACTTACCACTGACAGCACGGGAACTAATCGTAACAATTTGTATTTGAAATCTCTTGTTGTAAGGCATATTATGACTGTTGACGCAACTATCTCCCTTTAACATTGTCCTTAATATTTTCCCATCCTATTACCTACAAGTACCTGTCATTATCCGACAATACCCACGTTTGTGTGACATTTACAACAATAAACTTAACTGTAAAATCAGTTTATTGATGAAGCCGGTTTGATGAACATCTCTTTATGATCAGTGCTTTTATTGATATCAACTCAGGGTAGAATACTGTGCCGTGAACATATTCGGTTCCCTCAGTGTGTTTCTTACACAACCCAGATGTTGTGGAAGTTGCGTGTGCAATAAATCATCTCCTGTGAGTGAAACCAACCAGCAACATCGTTGACAAACTTCAAAGGGGTAAATCGGATTCCTTCCTTACTCCCTGTTCACCATCTCTAACCATCGTTGTGTCAACTTCAAGTTCACAATTAATTTTACAGTCCATTCTTGATTCGCCTTGCGATTACAATGGCAGTATTGCGTAAATGCTCACTCGGTAATAAAAGTATGTGTAGTTTGAAGTCACTAGTTATAAGTCTTAATTGTTATGATTCACTCGCTATAAATCTTAGTTAAAAGCCAGTAGTAATACATTGAAGTTATAAGTCTAAGTGATATAGTATGTGGTAAATGTATTGATAAAGTTGTTAAGGTTCATGTAATTTTCTCACGAAAAATGCGTAGTAAAATGCTACAAATTTTCATTTTTCCGACTGTATGTCCGGGTTAAATCTTCCCCACAGGAAAAACTAAATGCTTCCACACACTATTTCACAAATCGTCATCTAGTCAATCCACATTATTTAAGTGCATTAAATAAACATAATAAATACAACAAAAAAACAAGAACAACACGTCAACTCACAAGAGATTAAATGGGAAAATAATTCATCGACTCCAGATATTTTCATATCAGAGGTTTCGGCTCGGTAGAACTCCTAACTGGACCTATAAATCCTACTGATCCCTCAACACAATTTTTACTAGATTACATTACTATTACATAAAAAACAGGTTATTTGATCTTTCTGCTAAAAAGGTTGTGCATCACTATTACATATAGCAACAGAGGACAGAACAATAAAGGCAAGTGGATACAATAAGTCGGATTTGTTACAAGAATTTCTGTTTTATTGTAAAATCTAGCTCTAGCTGAATTATCGAAATACATGTGCTACGTCCTAATAAAATGACCGATATTTTATCCTGTGCAATAATGTGGCACAATAGTATGAAAGACTTGGTTCAGGGAATTAATGCCTGCTATTGTATTCTTTTGGTTTAAGAATCAGATAAGGTTCTTTGTTATATTATTTCTTTATTCTTCCGAACGGTTTGAAAGCCAGGATTATACCTAGCTTTGACTATAAAGATGGTAACTTTCCGAATGTAGATTTATATCGGTGTCCTCAAAATGTTTTGGATAGATATGGTGACTTATTCGGGGTTCCGTTAAGATTTTTAAAACAATTTTTTGTATCTGCCACAAGAGTCTTAACAGTCTCAAACCAGTAAAACCATGATTTCTTTAATTAGGGTACGTTGATAAGTTCTAAGTTCTACGTTCTAAGGATGAGAAATATTTGTGACACTTAGGGAGGGTGAGGAGGGAAAAAGTAGAATTTTTGCAGCATTTTAATTTTTATTGTAATTTAATCAGTTGAGCCAACAATAAACTTTGGAATAAAATTCAATGGGGGATTTTCACAAATTATGAATACCGTTAGAAAAATTTGATTTTTATTTTACTGTTTATTTAGTAAATATTTGTATTCATAATTATTGATTTAAAACCGCACATTCCGAAACGGTTCCAATGTTGGCTACAGTGTCATTATGAATCAAACACTGACGTGTGATAAGACGGCCGTTATCTACGTCGCCCGGCGTGACGTCAACTCCATACAATTCAATAAAAATATCTTTGACCTATATCTTTTTTTAAAATATCTTAGATCTTTGTCCCACCCAGGCGTAGTGCGATGAATTCCTCAACTGGCTAAGTCCTCTACCATAACACTATTGTTTGTGGTAGTAGAAAATTTTCAAATATTGTAAGCTTAGTAAATGTCGTTCTGTAAAAAAAAATGAGAGTGACTCTACTGGTAATAATAGCTGTTTGTTTCCAAAAGCGAATAAATCAGCCCAAGGAGATAAAAAAAACCTTTTCCAAATATTACAAAGTTTGTGAAATATCAATTTTAATGTAGATTAAATTTATGGCCTACATTGTAACAATCTATCAAAAATCGATGTATTTTAACATATTATCTTGAACCATAAAACACTGTATAACATAATTAAATTCTAAATGATTTATTATGTTTAATGAAATGAAAAAAATAACAATACATTAAATTGTCCAGCAATAAAACAAATTGCCTCTATTAAAATACGTTTTTGTAACAAATATTTTGATATTGGCATCTTCCTAATATTAGGTTGTGAAAATTAAATAATTTTCACATACAGGGTTTTCCAATAAGAGGTGTTATTTTGATATTCAATCGCAAAAGTTCAATGGTTTCGTTGCTTGTGTGGCACGTAGCGCCGTTTTGTTGAAATTAAACGTTGTTCCAATCAATACCATCCAATTTCGGCCATAAAATATCATTAATCATCTCTCGATAGCGCAATCCATTCACAGTGACTGTTGCTCCAGCCTCATTTTCGAAAAAGTAAGGTACAATGATTCCGCCGGACCATAAACCGCACCAAACAGTCACACGTTGAGAATAGAGAGGCTTTTCAACAATAATTCTTGGGTTTTGCGAGCCCCAGATGCGACAATTTTGCTTGTTGACGAAGCCACCTAGGTAGAAATGGGCCTCATCACTCAAGATGATTTGCATTTGATTCACTCAAGTGAATTTTAATAATTTCAATGCGTTGTTGAAGCGTGTATTGTTCCATTTTTATCAATGGCGTAGTTTCTACTTGTCAAATGTTAAAAAATGACAGCTTCAAAAGTAACATCTACCGAAATAGCGGTCTATTCAAAATAACACCTTTTATTGGAAAACCCTGTTCTTCTTAACCTTTAACATGCAAGTAATAAAAAATAATGCTTAAATACAGCATATGCATGCTATTTTCAATATATCTGAATTTTGTCTTTCCCGTGTATGGTGATCAGATTTGATAAATCGATTTTCCTAACCTGCTCTACTAACTGCAGCCACACAATATACCCCAATTGCAGATGCCATAAAGCCCTTACACACCTCCCTGCAATCGGAGGTGATTTAATGAGAGTGGTGCAGGTAAAATAGGCGTTTTTTCTACACGCCGCCCCTACCGCGGTGTGCAACTGATCGTGCAGCAAATCGCTCATCGATCAAGATGGCGCCGACACTTTCCAAACATCAGCCAATTGGAATGTCTCTGGTGCTTTCTTGCATGCAAAAATGTAAAAAAATATTGAAGAAAAGATTTGGGTGAAGAACTGTTTGATGAATCGGTCGCAATCAAACTGGTGACAACATCAACACGATTTCACTTCACACTAGGTGACTCAAGGCTAGCTGACCAATTTAGTCGAGTCGCTGGTGCCGATTTCAGAGTTTGTTGGGCTGATTCGTCTACTCACGTGGTGATCAAGGAATCAATCTAGGGTGCTCCACACCATTGCCCCGATATTAGCTGAAATTGCAGGGAGGTGTGTAAGGGCTTTTAGTATCACAAAACTTTAAAAAAAACCATTCTTTTAGACCATGCTGCTGATTATTATTTCTTTATTAATGCAATGCGGAATTTAATTTTTTTGTTTTCTAAAGATCCAAACAAAAATATACCGTAACAAATGATTTTTTAATACTTGTGGGAACAATTAGGGAAGTTGGATACCTACAATTCGTAAGTGGTAAACGTCATCTTTTCCGAGGTAGTTAGATAACGTATAACTTGAATCCCTATTCCCCTTAATGTATGGATTAACATACTTATATTTGCAGCATATTCCATCACGAGGGAAGAGAATTATTATTTTTTTTAAATGCTGATAAAATCATGATTTGCTAATGCTACAACTTGTATCAAAGGTTTATTAAAGAGTATCAAGAGTCGAAGTCTTATTGATACGTTCATTTTGATATTAAATAATTAATACATTACGTGTTCACGCACGCAAACTCCAAATATGTCAATAGTAGATTTTGTATAAGTGTTCTATGAAGCTCATACTTCGACAGGCGATAATTGATTAGATCTTGATTAAACCACGTTATTAGCCATAAATCAATATTGGTATTAAAGCATACAAACAATTATAATTACTGTGGATTTTGTACATACAAGGACAGAAACAAATTTGTGGTTTGATATTATAAACCATACTCCACGCTTCTGGCCCAAAACTTAGGGGATTATGAACATTATAGTGATTTGTTTTTGGAGAAGGAGGTGTTGGGATACATCCTTCTTTAGCCAACGATTCAGACAGTATTACAATGTCCATCATCAGGGCAGATGTGTAGTAAGTTAAAAAAACAAAAAATACCATAGCAGCGTGACGATTTATTTTTGAAACTGCGCGGAGAAAATTGAATAATTCTGATTAATTGAAAATCTCTTGAAATTTTTCGTAATACGGTTTAAAACGGAATTCCCTGAAAAAAACTTTTAGTTCATTCTTAATATATTATAACACATATTTATGCAACTGGATTTGCTTTGATAATATAGAAAGACAAAATGCAAAAATTTTATGAATTTTATAAACAAGTGTTACGTCATCGTGATAATACATTCCTCTTTTACTAAAAGTTGAACCGGAAACCTTTCAATTAATTCGTTAAGGCCATGCAATCCCGTTTTTAAAGGATTTGAATAGATTCTTAATAAATTAGCAGTACCCATTTTTCTCGGTGTAATGTGCATAAATATTATGCACTAAGTGATTATTAGGATGTTTAATTTAGCTATAAACAACATGTTGTGATGAAAGGCTTTAAATCACAGTGAAAGAAAAAACAGATAAACCATAGCTGCAAGAAAATATGAAAATTATTTATGAAAACGGACATGCTAACGACATCTGGCGGAGAAAGAATTGATCCAGCTTGCTTGCAGTAGACACCTGTAATAGTTGAAATTAAATCTAGGTTCCGGGACGAAAGCAGAGAGGTCGTAAAATCGTCTAGGACGACTGGTACTTCCCCTTTCCTAGGCCTATAAATAAAAATTGAATTTTGTCAACCAATAGATCTGAACAAAGAGCTATAAAATTTTGAGTAACCAATCAGTGAACGAAGGGGGGTGTGTCTACGAAAGACAAAGGATTGAACCTTGGACCCGACATTAAAAAAGATAATTAATGGCTTCTTCTTTCCCACAGAAATTAGAGGTGAACGCACTTTAGGGTCAACATCGACTTTCAAGGTGACAAACTCCTGGGAATATTTACAATGACTGAGACATTTATGGGGTATCGAACCGTTGAAATCGGGTGCTTGGAAGTCTTACAAGTTGTAAAGCGCACACACAAAAATGCAATGAAAAAAATTATAAACGTGATAGTATAAAAAAAGGACGGGAAAAGCGAAGGAAAATCACTGGCAGAATTTTCAACTGTAGTACAATTATTTATGATAGAAGGAGGGTGTCATGTTCGATAAAAATCGTACTAAAGAGAGGTGAGAGTTTTGGAAACAATGGAAATTAATCGTTATCAATTTAAGATGAAACGGACATATTGGTAAATCAATTTTGAATGAAAATCTCGCAAAAAAAATACACATTTTAGAAAAGTGCGGCGATCGAATGGAAGGTTAATACAGATATTTTGGACTGCTACGAAGGTCCTAGGGACGTGAAAATCGAGTAGCAGAAGAAGACAGTAAAACTAAACATAATAGCGATAGATTAGATTCAGGAAAAGTAGACATTTTACATAATTATTAGGTTAGATATATATTAGAGTTACCCAATATTACGGAGGGATCGAAACAAGATAAAAGGTTGGCGGTCTCATGTATATTTTGAAGGATAAACAATCAAAATCCGAACATGATTTTTATTTACGTTAAGGTAATAAACGATTAGAAAAGCGATTAACTTTAACGTGGACCTTATGGAAGTATTTAGATTAGACAAAAGAGATTAAAATTAATAGGTTTGAAATTAAACTAAATTTACGAGTCTAGTACCAAAATTTTAAACATAAACAGATGTCAATGCATATGTTTTATGTGAATCCTGGTATGAGAAAGATAGAAAATTGGGCGGAGATTGGGTCAGGCAATAAAAATGACAGATATCCCAGAGTCTAATTAGGTATATCTCCCATGGAAGTGTGGAAAACTATATATTAATTAATAATAAATGAAGTATGAAATTTCCCAGCAGACTACACACATCGGGAAAAGTGGAGAAAAGATAAAAGGAAGGGTAAAGAACGGAGATAAAGAATAATCCAAGTGGAAAAAAGTGATACAATTCGAATTTATCCGTGAAATTAATAAATACGACTTGGAAAATGAGTAATTATAAGAGTTATGAGAAATGACATAAGAATCAAGAAGAATTTGTGCAAGAAAACGTCGCGGATAAAAATAAAATTCAAAGATAAAGGAAAAACTCAAATCTGCGTCATGGAGATAGAAAGTACGAGTGGAAATGGAAAAGCTCATATAAGTAACAATAAAATTAAGTAGAATTTAAACAAATCGAAATTCAAAAATGCGTAGTAAAGATTTCGACATGGATTTAAACAATTTCGCACGAGATGCATAAAATTGAGATCTGTATATATGTTATTGAGGACGGACCTATCGCGAATTGAGAAAAAAAAGGAACGCAAAATCATGAGATTCTAACTACATTTTTGTATGAACAGAGGACAAAGGGAGCTTGGGCGATTAACACAGACTTACCTGATTCGGACCCTATCGACTTAGATTTGTGAGATGGAAACTGAACACCGCCTTGAGCCGGAAAGCAGAACATCTTATGGAACCACAATCGATATTGATGGGAGGGATGTTCGGATTTGCGAGTTGGTAAAAGATAGAATTGATTACCAAAGGAAATTCAGATACGTCTTTTGGAACCTGAGAGGGGTATAAAAGATGGAACTCATCAGTCAGGAGGCAGTCGCGCCGAGGGTTTGAAAAGTTGTTACATGGCAGTACTACGTCTATTGGTAAAATTCTAGTGAAATAATCTAAGTGTTAAATTCTGAACAAGTCCCTGGACTTAGAAAGTTTTGTAAGAAGTCTTAAATTCAGTTTCTAAATTCTGAAAACCCCACCAGTGAAGTTTTGTTAAATCAGTTTAATTTGGTTAAACAGTGGAAATAAATATAATTTAAACTCAGTGCTTAAAAGTGTTAAGTGAAGTGCAAAAAGTGAATTGTGAATTAATTAAAAATTTAAAAATAATTATTTCATTCAAAGTGAAAACATTCAAATTAAATTTAAGAGTTTGTTATCGTTAATCTAAAGTGAACGTGATCGCGTATTGATATTTAAAAATAGATTATAATTTAACGTCAATTTGGTTAAAAAAATAATAATAATAGTAATAAATACTCCATCTTAGGTTAAAAGAAACACAAAAACAAAAAAAAAGGATTCGATAATAATAAACGTTTAAATCTTTGTTCTAAAATTAACAGTTAGAAAAAAATTTAATTTATTAATAGTCGAGTAAATTAAAAGTTTGCACAATTTGGAATAAATTTTCTTATCAATTTATATAAAAAGAAATTTAGAATTAATAAATTGTTCAATTAAAATCCATCGTGCGTATAGCGACAGTGTTAAAAGTGTTTGTCGTTTTAACCGGAATTTTAATCATCAGTCTATCATTTCGAAAAAGAATCTGAAACAGCTATCATTCAAAAGCCTAAACTAGAAAGGTGTTATTAAATCAACGGGTTTTCTGAATTAGGATTTCGTTCGGAAGAAAAATTAAATATCAGCTAATTTATACGATTCAAGCGAGAATAAAATATTAAATAGGAATAAATAGTCGAAAAGATTTATTTTGAAATTAGTTGAAAAATACAATTAATTAGGTAGGATTTCTTCATCAAGGTTGTTGTGTACTACCCTACCGGAAATACCTTGACGTGGGTGAGTTTTCCTTTTATAAATAATTTTCAGGTCCCAGGAGACACAGAAGGGCTGTGAAGTGGAAGTATATCAATTGAATATTAAATTAAAACAACAAAACAAAGAATTACACATTAATATATGTATATTGTATATTTGTATATATATTTATCTATATAAAAGTAAAGTAAAATATTGTATATAAAGAATATATATATGAGTAATGTAATTATATATATGTATTTTATTTATTAATCGAAGCATCGAAATGGTAGCGATTTTTAATACCTACCCGAGGACATATCTATATTATTGAAAAGGAAAATATGTATTTATTAATATTCCAGACTATGTAGAATCATATATTTTATATTTATTTATTAATATATGTACTCTTAGTTAACATATTTTGATAATCGAGATATGTGTACTTATATATGTATATTTATTCTTCAATTAAACCTAGTAAATTTACTAAATTCGGGAAATGAAATAAATAGTTTAACTTCTATAAAGGATTTAAAAATATTTTAATAAATAGTGCGCAATAAAAGTAAAGAGGCACAAATGACTTCTAAGGAATTTTAAAATAAACAAATCTCACATTTAGGTTAGTGTGTCAGGAGATGTTTATATTATTTGTTTACAAATAAAGACACTGGAGAATTGGGTCAACCGCATAGTTTGGAAGCGACCTTGGCCATAATTAGTTAGTCACAAAGGATTTTATTAATTACCCGAAACAGCTGGAAGATGCGTGTTCTCAAATACTTATCAATCACAAACGACAATTGAAAAATCACGGGTTAGCCAGATTTATATCAAAAAATTACATGAAACATTTAAATATCATTGATTAGATAGTCGCATAGATTTTTATTAGTTATCTGAACCAGCTGGAAGCTGCGTGCGCTCAAATACCTATCAATCACAAACGACAATTGAAAAATCACGGGTTAGGAAGATTTATACCGAATAATTATACGAAACATTTGAATATTATTGATTGGGTGCTCATACAAAACCCCATCAGTTGCCTGAGATATTTGAGGGTCGAGTACTCTCTAATGTGGCAATCAACTACTTGAAACAATTGGAAAATCACGGGATAGGATGAACAAAAATTAATGTTGAACCCTGGAGGTAAAATTTAAAACAAATACAGTTCATCAATAGGAGGCAGTGGTCGCTCCTATAACAAGACCATTAACCAAATCCAATAGAGATGGCGATTCTCTTAAATAAAAACGTCAAAACCAAACAAACAAAAGCCTGGAGTTCGATAGCTCTCCAAAACAAACTATCAAATATGATCTTATTTTACTAGTATTTATTAGTATCACCTTATTAGTACGTATATATTCGGTTACCAGACCTAGAGCTTCGCAGAGTTCTTGGCGCGAGATCCGAGCTCGGGATGCGAGGTAGATAGCCTCGTATTGCGAGTTATAAGCCTTTCCCAAACTGTATGTATACATATATTTATTCGTATGTACTGTTTACTGGAGGATGCGGACCTGCATACAGCTTGCATTTTAGGTCTAATAGACCACTATCGCATCTTCTCTTAAACGTGGAATGAGGATTCACGACCCGTAAGTCCACACCAACCGTGAGTATATGATTGTATATAGGACGAAACCGGTTCGCCCTAAGTAAATTGTAGTCCAAGGAGGTGTCGGAATTTGGGGGTATCGGGACCCGGGGGGAAACTTGAATGCAGTACATGATGACGTGGAAGGCTTCTTGGGACACGATAACTTAGGTATCAATCAAGGAGCCGTGTCAAAGGATTGTGCAAATTTCTAGTCCACTCCCGATCATCTCGTTTACTTGATGGAGGATTGGAGCCAAATTATGCCAGCAAATGGGCTATTCCGAGTTCGTCAAATATGCAATTAACTAATTACATTAACCTACTAAATCAATCTTTACATGTACCTTATAGCAGCAGAATCATAAAGGAGTGGTGCCACACAGACACAAAAGTTCACCAAAATCAAATTTACTAACAATTAACCATTTGAGTTATATTAAATTACCTGTCCAAATAAACATGTATAATATCTTTTATCAGCGTTTAACTACGATTTTGTTAGGGTGCAGGGAATCAGAATAATTACAATAGGAAAGTTAGCTCATTCAGAAAATTCATTTAAGTCTAGGTTTGCAATAGAAAGACTAATTCAACTTTGAACTCAACACCTCGATCAGAACCAAGAGGGTTACCACAAAAAAATGAAAGTAATTAAAATCCTATATCATAAATCAAAAAAATTACACAACGTTTGATGGAATTTAATTACAATATAAATACGGGTATATTTGCGTTCAAGATCGTAAATAACGTATTAATTAGTTAAGTACATATGTCTATAAAGATATATAATACAAGAGAGCTTTAAGTAGCTTTTTGTAGATATCAAAGAAGAGGGTCCAATTTTCATGGAGGCTTATGTGTTGTAGGGGAGGAATTTTCCATCCCTGCGAACACATATGCAAAGCCTTAGAAAAAAAAAATTAAACATCGGTCATAGCCAAGAGAGAAGAAAATTCTATATTGTTTGAAACAAAATAAAAGAATGGCGAAAAGGCGAAAACATTACAATGTGATAACTTATTTATAGGATAAAGCATGACAAACCTTAGCCTGCAGACCACCCGTCTTGTGGCTGCTTTGAGTGACTAATATTTTTGTTATTCTTAAAATTCTAGTACAAAACTTCAATGTTTTATAATAAAAATAATTAAATTAAAACCAACAAAACAATAATACCGGACAGAACAAGGGTTGAACTATCCGGAGTCAGTAGGATATGGTATCCCCCATTGGGGTATATTGGGAGGCTGAAGGGAGCGGAAAATGGACAAAAAGTCGAAATAGGAAGATTTCGAAAGAACCTGGCAATTCAGATCTGGCCGCCAAACACGGCTAAAACTGGGTATGATTTGAGATTTTCAGGTCCAAAAGTATTATAGTGATTTGTTTTGGGGGTATTATGCCGTGTTTCGCTACCTCCTTCTTTAGCCAACGTCTCGGACAACATCGCAGTGTCCATAATCAGGGCAGATATGTAATCTGATTAAAAAATTTAATTAAATTTAATCAGATTACACATCTGCCCGATGATGGACACTGAAGTGCTGTCCGAAACGTTGGCTATAGAAGGAGATAGAGCAACACGGCATAATACCCCAAAAAGAAATCTCTATAATACGGCTAAAACCATTTACAACATCGATTTTGAATGGAGTTATACTTAGAGTATCTACCACTATGTGAATCTGAAAGTGGTGAGGAGGAGAAGAAAGTGAGAAACAGTAAGTTTGAAATTATCATTTGACCAAGTTTTCTCGTGATATTTGGATTCTAAAAAGACAGATGAATAATTCGATGGTATATTTTTTGCGAACTAATTTTCAACCGTACGCAAAATATGGAACCTTTTTTTTAGTTTTTCCTAAATATTTACCCGTTCTAGATTTTTATGAATAAAGACATTATGTTATTGCAGGGAATCAATTTCTTCAAAACCACATCAAAATTTTTTGGCATATTATGGCAATTTTTCTAAACGTTTGGAGCGATCGTTTGACATAATATGCCAAATTTACATTAGGTAAGTAACTAAAAATATGTGATACACTGTGAAATCGTTGGCTTTAAACCACAGTAAGCAGTTCAAATGTTTCCATATTAATTTTTTGAAGGAATGATATTAATATTAATATGGAAATTACGAATTAAATTATATTTTCGATTTAATCAATATTACTTATAAATAAATCGAATGGCTTTGTCGAAAATCGAACACGCATCGCTGGAGTGGACACATGTGGTTTTTTTCAGTATCTACTAGAATACTTTAGTATCCGAGAAACATGTTATCAATAAAAAATAAACCTTTTAAAATGTTATAGAAAATTAATTGTAAAAATCAGGGTAACATCCTAACAATATTATTTCCATTAATTTTTAAGGTAAGCTAATGATTATAATTATTTATTTTTCGGAATAACTTTATTGAGTAAAACCTCAAATTGTAATATTTAAAAATTAAAGACAATATTAGTGATTTCTAAACGAAAATCTGAAACAGAAAAATCAGAAAAGGATACGGTCACATCTAGGACTCGAACCCAGGACCCTTGTCTTTCCGGGACACTTCTCTACCAACTGAGCTAATGGAACCGAGGAAGTGACCGAGGGGTATAGGGTCCCATTACCTCAGTTGGTAGAGCAGTGTCCCGGAAAGACAAGGGTCCTGGGTTCGAGTCCTAGATGTGACCGTATCCTTTTCTGATTTTTCTGTTTCAGATTTTCGTTTAGAAATCACTAATATTGTCTTTAATATTTAAATATTACAATAATTATTACTTTTAATAAATATAATTTTTGATTTAAGGAATTATATCAATTTAATGGTGTAACTGTTGGTGAAAGAACATAGTTTCCGTATAAGAATAAAACATTTCTATTAAGCGTGATACATTTGTTACCAAAATAAATAAAAAAAATATCAGATTTCCTATTATCCAATATGATATCCCGAAGAGAAAAATATGATTTCAAAAGATATTTTTGTGATTACAAACAAATTGTAGTGTGTAAGAACAGGGTGTTTCGATTTGATTTTTATGTGATGGCAAACAAGTCCCAGCTGCTTGGATGTAATAGAACTATAGCATCTATAAAACTGGGAATGAAGGAGGATGGGAAGTAGGTAATTGATTATTTACAAAAGCTCAATGTTGTCATCTTAGCGAAAGTTGCAATTCATTTGAAAGTAATTTCAGATTAAGATTTGTTTATTAAAGTACTAAGCGTATGAATTCTGAGAGTCTTTCCACAGTGTAATGAGGAGCAAATATGTAATGTTGGTTGGTTTTAATTTTGAGTTTACCGTAAAGTTGACAAAAATCGTATTGCAATGAATCTTGGAAAACATTATATCGTAGGAAAAAAACATATTTTTTTAATATCTTGGGCATTAACTATGTAAAAATTTCAATACATTTTTGTTTGATTGGGTATTATTTTGTTTACTTTGATACCATCGTGTTCATTACAAAACGAACTAGCAAACTTAAAACTAACCTAAAAAATTATACAAGTACAAAAAGATGCCCAAGAAACCCACTACCGCCACTTAATAAAAACTAATCTTTCTGTACTTGTATAATTTTTAAATTAGTTTTAAAATTGCTAGTTAATGACACGGTTGTGTTGAAAACGGTAGCAAAGTAAACGAAATTTAAGTAACAGATGCAATAGGAAAATAAAACTCAATAAATCAAAAACAAAACTACATTTGTGAATTCTAGATTTTTGAATATATTCACTAAAATTTTCAATGGGTATATACGTATATATAGCTATAAGGGTTGCTGAAGAGTATAATATAGAGATAAAGGAAATGAAGTAGAGTAAGGTGGGGAAAGTGTCTGTCTATACAGATCTAATCACCAAACTAGGCTAAAGAAATTTCTGTTCTTTCTTCAGAGAGATAATGAAGGTATCTTTCACACTGAAATGTGCTACAAATAAATTATAATAAAAGTTGTTACCTTTAAAGAATGAATTTTGAAACAACACATATCAATATATAAAATTTACATGCCCGCATTTGTAGTCGAGAACCCCAGCACCTCGACCACGGAGGCTGTTCAAATAATTCGTTTGCAAACAATGTCGTGTGAAACCTATTATGAAAGGATTTTTTTTATCTAATTGCATGATCAAATTAATGCCAAAATCTTACTGGTAGTTAGAATCTCCTTATTCAAATAATATATCCACAAAAAACGATTGCTTATTAAAAGTTACTTATCAAAGTTCCAGAAGAATTTGACTTTGAGACATTTAAGACTCTTTCTCTACATAGGTAGGAAGATTAATACAACGATGGATAGCGAATTCCGTGTCTTTAATTAATTAATTTTAATCTCCTAGTTTTCCTTTCTTGGTCCATCTAATCAAATTTATTATATCATCACTTCACTCGTGATCAAATTATGCCAACAACAGTAATAAAAGATATTACAAAAGACTTATCCAATACATTTCATCCCGAGGTAATACAGAAATAGACCAAAAAAATATCAGTATTATGCTTCCAAGATGAAATTTTATCTCTCTCATTGGGTTAGATAACAAAATTGATTTTATTTTTCTGTTCTATATTATAAATGGAATACGAAGACCGAAGAACTGAAATTACTCCGGTGGCGAGTCTGTAATGACACTGGATTACAAAATTAATTAATTGTTTTATTGAATAAGTAGATAATACTAATACATCTAAACGAAACATTAAATAGAATAAGACAAATAAAAAAGGTAACGATTTCAACTGGGATTCGAACCGACGATCTTTGTCTTACAGGGACAACGCCACTAACCACTCGAAGATATTTCGTTTTGGTCTCTTCTTTTTCCAATATTTACACACAACTTGAAGTAAAAATGAATTTATTAGGACATTTCGATCCAGAATGGAAGACTTTCACAAGAGTTTCACTCTTCTTTATTACTATAAATGTTCCTGAATTCAGAAAAGCTCTTATTACAGAATTATATTGAACGATGTTCAATCACAAAGTAGATAATTAGTATATATTTAACTATTGAAGGACACGTCTCTATAACCTTGAACCAAACAATTTCTGAAGTTTAGTACTTACAGCTAGTAAAGCTGTAAGTACAAGAATTACAACTTTCAATGGTGTTTTTTAGGCAAAAGCTCTAACAATACCAGCAAAGGTAATGTAACTACGTTCCACCTTCATTACTTCCTCTGTTTTATGGTAATTAGTTTTGTTTCAAGACTGTTAGCAGGTAGAATTTACTGTTATTCCCATAATTTAACACGACTTTTAGTTTAAGTGGATGTCGCGTTTATTGGAGACAAACCCGATTAAAATATTCCCTAACAAGGTTAAGCAGTTTGAATACTTGGAATAATATTGTTAGACATGTTACAATTATCATAAATTAACAACATTTTAATTTCTAAGATGTATTTCAACCCTATAATCGCGTTTAAAATTGACGTATTGGCTATTATTAACCTTTTATAATGTGGACAAGTCTAATGGGTATTACATTTAATTAATCTGTTTGTATAAAGAAGGGTGTTTATGTGCTGTGGTAGGGGGTGGGCGGCGCGGATATGTATTTTATACAAATCTGTGGTTTATTTCGATATGGATGACATTTTGCACACTTGACCTTCAAAATAAGGGAAATATCACTGTGTACATCTGATATTTTTTCAAACCCCGGGAAACACCGGGGCTTCAGCTAGTGGTTAAACGAAACAAAATTGGTTTTTATTTTGTTTGTAAGTATTACAATTACTATTTACTTACATATATTAATTTTTTTTTTAATTTTAGTAAATGTTTGTTTATTTCTAAAAAAATACTTCTCTGATGGTTTGTTAATAATGTTTACGCCTCTATTGTTTATATCTCTATTATAATTTGATTTATATCTACAACCTCTCTCCATGGCTATAAATGTATTGTTTTCTAATTTTTCGTTTTATGTAATCTTTTGTTTTGCATTATTTTCTTAATTTATATTCCTTTGTCACAAATTTAAATAACTTATTCCATACTATGCTGTCTCAGTTAAAGTCACAAGGAGAAAATCCATTTTTGGTTTTATTTTACTAAATAATACTTATGCACAAACAGATTAAATGTAAACTGACGATTTCCCGAAAATGAATAAATAAATTATTTGAAAAATATTAAATATTACATTAATCAACTAATTAAAAATAGCTGCTGTTTTTATCACAAACCAATTTTTTTTAGCAATAATCAGTCATATTCACTTAAATATTATATAATAAAATAATCTTTATATTAAATACAGATCAAAATTTTTAAAAAATCAACAAGAACTTTGGCAAGTCAATATTATGCTCTCTAAGTATATTTTATTCGTGAATGATGCATTTACCTCACTTACCATTTTGGTGGGGCAATATATGCACTAAGTACGTTTTTAGGGTAACAGCTTTTCTGGAATGTCTTCTTGAGAACCAGAGACGTCTTTTGATATATTTTTTTTAAATATATGAAATTGAAAAAAACTCAAAATCTTACAAATCACATTTCATAACGTCTACCGAAAGTGCGATTTAACGATTGGGATCAGAGCGATATTATCGACAGAAGTATTATTAGTTAACAACAAGCAACGAAGCGATATACACCTGAAGAAAGTGGAATTATTGTTACTGTTTATTTGACAAATTTCCGGTCTGTGACTTAGTAGGGGAACCCGGATACATAGGGTGAGATTTGTCCATGACTTGGCAGCGGATGCGTCTGCTCTAGATTACTACCACCCCTTGTAACTTGTTTCCTTCCAAGACTTTCTGTCTTTCCTTTCCTTAAAAAAACGCTCCTCACAGCATCCCCAAATATGACATAGGTTCCCGAGGGAACTTATTTTCCTCAGGGCCTTCTGTGTGGAGTAAATAAAAAAATAATACTAGTAATTTGGCTGATTTGTATAATGCCGTTTTTGTGAGTATATAACCTCGAAGGCGCTGTACAAATAAATACGTATTCGTATATGTCAAAAACGATTAGTCAACCACTGCGCTACATATTTAATTTTCACATAGTGACCGGTTATTATTCAATGAATGTTATCTGTACTAAATAAAAAGGAAGAATATTGATATTTTAAAATGTTTCTTTAACATCACCGGAACTAAGGAGACATTGAACATACTTAAGAAGATCACGCACTCACTGCTATTAGTTAATACGACACAATACCCGGAAATAAAGTCGGAATCTTAACAACGTAAGTTAAGAAGGCGTTAACAAAAAATTTCGACGCTAGATCCTGACGTATTGGACGGACATACAGTCGAATTTGCCCTGGCAGGCCTAGGAGATTTAAATTTTCTTTTAATTAATTGATAAACGTATAACTAAAATCTCCAATGTTTCTAAGTGAATAAACTCGAGAAGTTACCAATTCATCGTCTAGAAAAATTAAATTCTGATATTTAGAAAAATTTTAATTTATGTTTTTATGTAAAACCGCACAAGAGTCCCAACTTATGGAGCCAGGAGAGCCTATGGCCTCCTCAATTGGGGTGTCTTGTCTTGTCGTGCGGCCTCACACCAGGGCGATACTGATAGTATCTTTCACTCTGGAACATGTGAACATTCACTCCAGCTTATCTCCCGTCAACGGAGGAGAGTTAAAAACCTTTTACTTAATTTTCTAACCGTTTTACGTATAAAAATTTCAATGGTACGGTAATATTTTTACTAATCTTAAATATAAATAACTTAAATCCGTGTGTATTGTATCAGTCTAAGGAAAAAAGATCTTATGTTTCCAAATTCGTCGTAAGTAATTAAAATTTAAGCCTCGAGCAAACCACCGTTATTCGAGTCTTGTATTTCCGTAATCTTTTCAATGTTTTCATGGATTAACATGTAAGATTTCCTATATATTTTCAAAAAAAGAAAACAATTCAAGTAACTTCGGTTTCAGTATAGTTCTAGACAATTTCTTTTTGTTTCGAATATTCGTAACAATTTAAAAATACGTGATGTGTTTTCTATACATATATAGTATAGAGCAAAAATTTTGGCGTCTTTAATTTTTTTTGACTAGAGACATTTTTTATTCACTCTAGAGTATGCTCCGTGACAAAATATTTTTTTTTTTTCACTTTCACTTTTACATGTTACAGTTTTCTTGAGCTCTAGCAATCACCGAATTATATTGTTTATTAGAGTCGTAAGCTAAACAACGCTTTTTTTTGCATGATAAATAGTATTAAATAATATGTTATTTATTAAAAAATCTGCACATTTTCTTGCGTTTATATATCTATCAGTTAACCTCCGTTTTATTAATGGATAACATTAAAAAACTTATTTATAATAACCCTTTTTAAAAACTAAAATTGACGATCCCAAAAATACCGTAATTAGAATAACGGATACGTAAATTTATCATGTGATGATAAAAATAGTGCACAGGCGTTTTAAAAGTTGGGCAAACGCCTGTACACCAAATATGCATGATATTATAATTCTTTCCTATTTTTAAAAAGGTTTTCTACACATACCGTAAATAGAAAAAAAGTTTCTACCCGATGACCAAAATAGCAGAACACACGTAAATTTAGGAGAAAATATTTCCTTCGTAATGGAAATAACTTACGTTTACTCTTACGTGTCTCAAATGGTGTAACGATTGCCTTAATAACGGTTTCCGTGGTCGAGGGGTAAAACTCTCGACTGACAAGCCAGATGTCGCAAGTTCAAATCCCAGCGAGTTCAAATAAATTGTATTACATTAATTTGTGTTATTTCACAATTATTATATTTGCGGAATGTTCCAGAGTGGAAGATTTTGGCCGTGTTTGGTGACCAGATCTGAATAGCCAGGTACTTCTCCACTTTTTCATCTTCCACATCTGCTTCCCTCACCTCCACATTCAGTCTTACAAAATTCCTCGAATGAAGATGCCATACTCTCACTGGCTCCAGATGGTTGGGAGCAATTGGGACTCTTGTGCGGTCTTAGATTTTAAAAATCCTAAGAAAATCTAATTTTGTGATAGAATAAAACATTTGTTTGAGTGATAACCAAAGGCTGAAACTTATACATATTTGTATACTCGTATGTATATATGTTTCTACTTTCAATTATAATTTTTATTTATGCTGTGCACTTAATAAGAACATGTATTATTCCAAAATACGACAAGGTTTATTATTTTATGAATACCACACAAATGACGTTTGGATTCTAAATGGTTGTCTCTTACAAGAGCAATACTGACAGTAGAACGTGAAAAATGCTATATGAATGAAAACTAGAAAAAAATACAGATAAATTAATAAATACAAAATGCAAATTCGATTCGAACTCACGACGTCTGAGTTCGTAGTCGAGGATCTTAACCGCACGACCATGGAAGTGGTCAATAACGTTGTTATCAATAGACCAACAGATTTTATTTTAGGTTACAAAATCTCAGACAAAGACTTATTGGTCATCATTACAAATTCCGAACACCTTTAAATACAAGCAACAAAGAAAAGAATGTGTTTTCTACTAAAATTTAGTATTTTTTAAAATTATGTTATAGACGGACAATTTATTACAAAATGTAATTCTTAACAGCGATTTAAAACAAAATTATTTAATGCAATCATGTTTTCAATTTCAAAATGGTATAACCGCAATAACAGGCTGTAAAATGTTTACAATATTAATAACCTCGTAAAAAATGCCAAAAACATACTTTGGGTTGACAGCACCTTTTAAACTCTAACTTTGTTACAGTATAATTTTTACAGAGTAGCAACGTACTCTGTCGCACCTCAGGTGATATTTTACAAAAAAACGCTTTTTTGCTTGCTGATTGAGGTAGGTTATTTTTTTAACACTTTTTTCATATTGAATATAAATGAAATTCTTCGTTGTCATCACTTTGTCAAAAATTATAATCTAAAAGTTTCAAAGCCAATATCTCCTTTGTCAGGATTTAATATTCATATGTCTGTAAGGATAATGAAAATTAACAAACGACGCTTGCTGGTATCTACCTTGATGTGTGGAAATGAGGCATGGAACTGGCAGAAAAAATATGAAAGTAGACTTAATGCTGTAGGAATGAGGTCCTTGAGGCGTATGTGTGGTAAAACCTTGTACAATCGTGTGAGAAATATGGAGATCAAAGCAAAGTGTGAAATGCCAATGAGAAAGATTGAGAAAGGGTCGCTTAGGTGTTTTGGGCATATTGAGCAAATATGCGAAGAAAGGAGTGTAAGGAAAATATATGACGCTAATGTGAATGTTAACAGAAGTCGGGGATGCCCGAGAAAGACATGGCACGACAAAATTAATCAAATACTTGAGTCGGGTCATTTCAAGAGTCAGAATAATATAAGACTATGTATGATATGATGTATGCATGTGAATGAGGCAAGGAGCGTGTGCCAAGACCTAATTGTTTGGCTGTACTTACTGCCTACTCCTGCGGGGAAACTGCGTGATGGTTAGTTAGTCGCACAGGCATGACAACAAAAATTCAGCAGACATACTATTTTTACAAAAATAGCCACATCTATGATAGAATGCTCGGAACAACTTCAAAGAATCCAATTAAAATTGTCCATCAGACAACCAGATAAAACATCCATCAATGCAACACTAACTTAAAACAAAACAATTTCATTCACAGCGTTTCATACATGTTTAACACTTCATATAGTGAATTCGACTAATATAGCACATTTTCAAACCCAAAATGGATAAAAAGCACTCACACAATACATATTACTCAACACAGACCAGATCCTTACCCTTTTCATTTGTTTCATTTTATACCCTTTTCCTCCCTCCTCCTTCCTCTCAACTTCCCATAGGCTAGTGTAACTCTTCTGTCTTGTATATTCTCAAAACAAATAAGACACGTCAATGAATACCTCTTTCGAGCATTTTTGGCATATAATGCCAAATTTGAAAAATACGTTTGGAGCAATCGCTTGCCATAATGTGCCAAATTTATAGAACCTAAAAGTATAGGATAAACGGTGAAATCTAAGTAGATTCATTGGCTTTAAACCACAATAGCAGACTTATACGTTTCCATATTAATGATTTGGAGAATGGTATTAATTAAATAATATGGTAAATGTAAATACAGGGTTTTCCAATAAGAGGTGTTATTTTAAATAGCCCGCTATTTCGGTAGATGTTATTTTTGAAGCTGTCATTTTTTAACATTTGACAAGTAAAAAATAATTATTAATAAAAATGGAACGATACACCCTTCAAAACGCATTGAAATTATTAAAATTCACTTGAGTGAATCAAACGCAAATCATTTTGAGTGATGAGGCCCATTTCCACCTCGGTGGCTTCGTCAACAAGCAAAATTTTCGCATCTGGAGCTCGGAAAACCGAAGAATTATTGTTGAAAAGCCTCTTTATATTCAACGTGAGACTGTTTGGTGCGGTTTATGGTCCGGCGGAGTCATTGGAACTTATTTTTTTTAAAATGAGGCTGGGGCAACAGTTACGGTGAATGGATTGCGCTATCGAGAGATGATTAATGATTTTTTATAGCCGAAATTGGATGATATTGATCTGAACAACGTTTACTTTCAACAAAACGGCGCTACGTGCCACACAAGCAACGAAACCATTGATCTTTTACGACTAAATATCAAAATAACACCTCTTATTGGAAAACCCTGTACATACATATGACACCAATCGCTTGAGTGGTTATTTGTTTAATAACTATACGTATTTCACTACCCATTGTAAAATACTTAAACTGTTGGTTTCTCAAAATAAAAAAATAATAAAACTGATAAAAAATCAATGAGAAAAAAAGCGCTAGTTGAGTTGTCACGAATTATGGGAAAGAAATGAAACAAACGTTAAGTAATTAATCACCGTGAATTGTATAATTTTTCCTTAGGTATCTAATTATTTGTCTATTCTTAAATTTGCTGATTTTTATTATACGTTTGTTCTGACAAAGAAACCATTGGTTTTGAAATATGTCGATCCTTTTTGATTAAATAGTTATGTATACAAAGTTATTTAAATTAAAATGCGTATGACATGCCTGCCATACGAAATACTTAACAATATACGCGACATATTATGTTAATTGTAATATCACCTCTACAAATCAAAACAAATATTAGAAAAAAAACGACAAACAAATAACTAGTATGTAAATGGGTTTCAATAAATTCCTAGTAACGATGTTTCTTGATCAAATGTTCATTTCTGTCGCAAATCAGTTTGAATTAATACGAAATTAATTCGCGACCAAACCCATACCATTTTGAATATAACATTACTTTTATGGCTGGGTTGTCACTTGTCGCCCGCTTTATGTTTTTGTTTTATTTTTATGTCGGCAACACTAAAATGCTTCAACCGTCGGCTCTAATGACTCCAGCCATTTATTCCGGGCTACGAGCGTCCACACTTCATGTGATTTATTTTTATTTTCATGTGTTTCTTACAAAAGTCTGAATCTGTGGAATTCTAAATCTGTGGAAATCTGAATACATGCACGCTTGGAATTATACTAGAGCCCCGGATGTATACATATCACAGAGATGAATCTTTCAGTGGAATGGAGATCGTTGGTCCATAGAAAAATAATATCATTCATTTCTTATTTTTTAACGATTGTAAACAAGGTTGATAAATACATTAATTTGTATGGGGCTGTTCATAAATTATATGCTAGGAACGTTCCTATTAATTTTCTCTATTTAATAACAAAATATGCAGAATTTTGAGCATGGTGCATGTGTAATACAAACTTATCAACTCAATCGGGGGCATCGCTATTGTAGATACTGTGGTTACAAATGCAGGACTGTTTGTTTGTTAGTTTCTATTACCGTCGCTTTCGTATAATTTTTCACATCAACTGCAATCAAACTTTTGCAACTATTTTTACAATAACTGGACAGTGGACAATTCATTAGTGGCAACCTTTGTATGTGGGGTTAGATAGATTAGGTTGACCTGATGATAACCAATCTCCGATTGGAGAGGGAACCAGCAGGAGAAAACCTATACGCATTTTTAATTTGTATTTATTAATTAATATTTATATTCGTTCAACAAATGCACAATTTTTTTAACATGTTACTGTCTTATAACTAAAAATAATAATAGCCATTCCTCACCATGTAGAGATAAGGCTCTTGAGTTTGGTGAAGGAATTCTAGCTCAAAATATAAAAATCAGTTAAGTATGTAAGTAATAATAAAATGTAACAAAATAGATAATTATTTTAAAAACACAAAGGTTTTGGATAGAATATTTTTTCAAAATAATAACAGACTCTGAAGACGGATTGTTTCATAGAATTCGAACAATTCATCGAATTTCAAAGAAAATTTTCAAGTTCTGTGAAAATAATATTCAAGTTCTGTTATTATTTCAGTATTGTGAAGCAACTGGCCCGTGTAATATTCTCCATCTTTTCGCCATTCTTTTATTTGTTTAAAACAATATAAAATTTTCTTCTTTTTTGGCTATGACCGATATTTAATTTTTTTTTCTCTAAGGCTTTGCATATGTGTTCGCAGGGATGGAAAATTCCTCCCTACAACACATAAGCCTCCATGAAAATTGGACCCTTAATTTCTTTGATATCTACAGAAAGCTACTTAAAGCTCTCTTGTACTATATATCTTTATAGACATATGTACTTAACTAATTAATACGTTATTTACGAACTTGAACGCAAATATTTCCGTATTTATATTGTAATTAAATTCCATCAAACGTTGTGTAATTTTTTGATTTATGATATAGGATTTTAATTACTTTCATTTTATGGTAACCCTCTCGGTTCTGATCAAGGAGTTGCGTTTCAAAATTGTATTGGTCTTTCCATTGCAAACCTAGACTTAAATGATTTCTCTGAATGAGCTAGCTTCCCTATTGTAACTATTCTGATTCCCTGCACCCTAACAAAGTCGTAGTTAATCGCAGGTAAAAGATATTATACATGTTTATTTGAACAGGTGATTAAATATAACTCAAATGGTTAATTGTTAGTAAATTTGATTTTAGTAAACTCTTGTGTCTGTTTGGCGCCACTCCTTTATGATTCTGCTACTATAAGGTACATGTAAAGATTGATTTAGTAGGTTAATGTAATTAGTTAATTGCATATTTGACGAACTCGGAATAGCCCATTTGCTGGCATAATTTGGCTCCTAACCTCCTACAAGTAAACGAGATGATCGTGAGTCAACGAGAAATTCGCACAATCTTTTGACACGGTTCATTGATTGGTGCCTAAGTCACCGCGTCCCAATGAACCTTCCACGTCATCATGCACTGTCTTCAAGTCTCTTCACGAGTCCCGAAACCCCCAAATTCCGACCCCTCCTTGGTCTACAATTTACTTAGGGCGAACCGGTTTCGTCCTATATACAATCATATACTCACGGTTGGTGTGGACTTACGGGTCGTGAATCCTCATTCCACGTTTAAGAGAAAATGCGAGAATAGTCCAGAAGACCTAAAATGCAAGCTGTATGCAGGTCCGCATTCTCCAGTAAACAGTACATACGAATAAATATATGTATACATACAGTTTTGGAAAGGTTTATAACTTGCAATACAAGACTACTTGTCTCGCATCCCAAGCTCGGATCTCGTGCCAAGAACTCTGCGAAGCTCTAGGTTTGGTAACCGAATATATACGTAAGAATAAGGTTATACGAATAAATACTAGTAGAATAAGATCTTATTGATAGTTTGTTTTGGAGAGCTATCGAACTCCAGGCTTTTTGTTTGATTTTGACGTTTTTATTTAAGAGAATCGTCATCTCTATTTTGTTTGGTTAATGGTCTTGTTATAGGAGCGACCACTGCCTCCTATTTGATGAACTGTATTTTTCTTTCCCCAGGATTCAACATTAGATTAAGTTCATCCTATCCCGTGATTTTTCAACTGTTTCATGTAATTGATTGCCACATAAGAGGGTACACGACTCTCAACTGTCTCAGGCAACTGATGGGGGTCTGTATGAGCACCCAATCAATAATATTCAAATGTTTCGTATAATTATTCGATATAAATCTTACTAACCCGTGATCTTTCAATTGTCGATTGTGAATGATAGGTATTTGTAAGAACGCAGCTTCCAACTGTTTCAGGTAACTAATAAAATCTATGCGACTATCTAATCAATGGTATTCAAATGCTTCATGTAATATTTCGATATAAATCTTGCTAAACCGTGACTTTTCAATTGCCGATTGTGAATGATAGGTATTTGTTAATACGCAAAAATCGCTGCACATTGTACAATGACATCCTGGTAATTTTCTTTATAACCCTGATAAATTATCTAGTTACGGCCAAGGTCGTTTTCAAACTATGCGGTTGACACAGTTCTCCAGTGACTTTATTTATAAACATATCGAATAATATAAACACCTCCTTTGACACACTAACCCAGATGCGAGACTGTTTATTTAAGAAATATTTCTACTTCTCCTCGTAATTCAGTTATGTTACCTTTTTTTGTGCATAGTTAATTAAAATATTTTTAATTCCTTTTTTGAAAATAGACTATTATTTCATTTTCCGAATTTAGTAAATTTACTAGAGGTTAGATGGAGAATAAAAATAAATATATATTTAAGTACACATATCTTGATTGTCAAAATATGTTAAATAAGAGTACATATATTAACAAATAAATATAAGATATATGATTATATATAGACTAAAATATTAATAAATACATATTTTCTTTTTCAATAATATAGATATGTCCTCGGGTAGGTATAAAAATCGCTACCATTTCGATGCTTCGATTAATAAACAAATTACATGTATATAATAACATTACTCATATATATATTCCTTATATACAATATATTATTTTATATTTATATATATTTATATATATATATATATATATATACAAATACACAATATACATATTTTAATGTGTAATTCTTTGTTTTGTTGTTTTTAATAATTTAATTGATATACCATAATCAGCTGTGCCTCCTCACTCCTTGGGCCTGAAAATTATTTATAAAAGGAAAACTTACCCTCATCAAGATTTTTCCGGTTGGGTGCCACACAACAAAATCTTGTCGAAGAAAACCTTACCTAATTAATTGTATTTTCCAACTAATTTCAAAATAAATCTTTTCGACTATTTATTCCTATTTAATATTTTATTTCTTGCTTGATTCATATAAATTAGCTGATATTTAATATTTGTGATATAGATGTGCCGGAAAACTATAAATTATTTAGTTCGAACTATTTTTGTTATTTTCACTCCTTTTAATTTTTTTTATATAAATTTATAAGAAAATTCATTCCGAATTGCGCAAACTTTTAATTATTTCGATTCTGAATAAATTAAATATCTGTTAAAACTTTCTTCTAAATTGCACTGGTTTCATCAATATTTTAACCTATCCACAATTAGTTTTTTTTTTTTTTTGAACTGTTACTTTTTGAACAAAAGGTTAGGCGTTTATTATTATTGAATCCTTTTTTGTTTTTGTGTTTCTTTTAAACTAAGATGAGGGTATTTACTATTAATAATTTAAACAAAATTATAATCTATTTAAAATATTAATTCGCGAACACGTTCACTCTTGATTAACGATAAAACTCTCAATTAGATTTGAATGTTTTCACTTTGAATGAAATAATAATTTTTCAAATTTTAATTAATTCACAATTCACTTTTTAGCACTTCTCACTTTACACTTTTAAGCACTGAATTTAATATCTATCTTTTTTTTAACACTGTTTAATTAAATTAAACAGACTTATTAAAATTTCACTGATTCTAGTACTTGTACTATTCACAAATTCTCTAAGTCCAGGGACTTATTTAAAATTTAACACTTAGACTTGTTCAAAATTTAACACTTATAGATATTTCACTGTCAATTTTTACCAAAAAACGTAGTACTGCGGCGTATGCACCTCTTCAAAACCTCGACTGACTGTCCCAAAACTGGTGTGTACCTTTATTTTATACCCCTCTCAGGTTCCAAAAGACGTATCTGAATTTCCTTTGATAATCAATTCTATCTTTTAACAACTCGCAAATCCGAACATACCTTCCCATAATTTCAATTGTGCCTACATACGATCTTCTGTTTTTCCGGCTCTGGGCGGTAGTTAGTTTTTATCTCACGACTCTAAATCGATAGGGTCCGAATCGGGTAAGTCTGCGTTAATCGCCCAAGCTTCCTTTGTCCTCTGTTCATACAAAATGTAGTTAAAATCTCATGATTTTGCGTTCCTTTTTTTTCTCAATTCGCGATAGGTCCGTCCTCAATAACATATATGTATATAGATCTCAATTTTCTGCATCTCGTGCGAAAATTGATTAAATCCATGCCGAAATCTTTACTACGCATTTTTGAATTTCGATTTGTCTAAATTCTACCTAATTTTATTGTCACTTATATGAGCTTTTCCATTTCCACCCGTATTTTCTCTCTTTATGTCGCAGATTCGAATTTTCCCTTTTTCTTTGAATTTTATTTTATTCGCGACGTTTTCCTCCACAAATTTCTGCTTTATTCTTATGTTATTTCTCATAACTCTTTAACTAATTATTTTCCAAGTCGTATTTATTTATTTCACGGATAAATTTGAATTGTATCGCTTTTCTCCACTTGGATTATTCCTTATCACCGTTCTTTACCCTTTCTTTTATCTTTTCTCCACTTTTTCCGATGTGTGTGGTCTCCAGGAAAATTTCATACTTCATTTATTATTAATTAATATATAGTTTTCCACACTTCCATGGGAGATATACCTAATTTGACTCTGGGATATCTGTCACTTTTATTGCCTTACTTGATCTCCGCCCTATCTCCTATCTCTTACATACAAGATTTCACATATATCATACGTCTGGACATCTGTTTACGTTCCAAATTTTGGTACTAGACTCGTAAATTTAATTTAATTTCAAACCTATTAATTTTAATTTCTTTTGCTTTATATAAATATCTCATAAGCCCAACGTTAAAGTTAATCGGTTTTCTAATGGCTTATTACCTTAACGTAAATAAGAATCATGTTCGAACTTCGATTGTTTATCCTCTGAAATACACATGAGACTGTCAACCTTTTATCTCATGTCACTTTTTCTGCAGTCTTGTATAACTCTAATATCTATCTACCCTGATAATCCTGTAAAATGCCTACGTTTCCTGAATTTAATCTATCTCTATACGTTTAGCTTTATTGCCTTCTTATGGTACCCTATTTTCATGTCCCTAGGACCTTTGTAGCAGCTCAAAATCTCTGTATTATCCTTCCATTCGGTCGCCGCACTTTTCTAAAATGTCTATTTTTTTTGCGAGATTTTCATTCAAAATTGATTTACCAATATGTCAGCTTCATCTTAAATTGATAACGATTAGTTTCCATTGTTTCCAACACTCTCACCTCCCTTTAGTACGATTTTTTATCGAACTTGACACCCTATCTCTATCGTAAATAATTGCGCTACAGTTGAAAATTCTGCCAGCAACCTTCTTTCGTTTTTCCGCCCTCTCTTATACTATCACGTTTATAATTTTTTTCATTGCATTTTTGTGTGTGTGCTTTACAACATGTAAAACTTCCAAAGCCCTCGATTTCAATGGTTCGATACCTCATAAATGTCTCAGTTATTGTAAACATTCCCAGGACTTGTTCCCTTGAACGTCGATGTTTACTCTATAGTGCATTTACCTCTAATTTTTGTGGGAAAGAAGAAGCCATTACTTATCTTTTTTATCGCCGGGTCCAAAGTTCATTTCTTTTGTCTTTCGTAGACACACGCCTTTCCGTTCAATGATTGGTTACTCAAAATTTTATAGCTTTCGTTTAGATCTAATTGGCTGACACCCTTCAATGTTTATTTTCAGGCCTAGATAGGGGGTTCCTTTCTCGTCTTAGACGATTTTATGACCTCTCTGCTTTCGTCCCGGAACCTTGATTTAATTCCAACTATTACAGGTGCCTACTGCAAGCAAACTGAATTACTTTTTAAATCAACAGATGTCGCTAGAATGACGGTTTTCATAAATAATTTGCATATTTTTTTGCAGCTATGGTTTATCTGTTTTTTCACTGTGATTTAAGCCTTTCATCACACCCGTAATGACGTAATAACAGAATTTGAATTGAACTTTCACAGGACTAGAAAATTAACGTTGAAATTTGATGAATTGTTCAAATTCTGTGAAAAAACCCGTCTTTTCTTGTGCTTGCTGTTGAATTTTATTGAAAATATTTAATTGTAAGTTATTCAACAATTTTTTCTTTGAAAAATTATAGCATTAAATATTTTTCATACTGTTTGTCTATAATTGTAGGTATTTTGACAATTGTAAAGAGAATTTTAGTAGAAAATGTGGATAGTTTTTTCAAGATTGCAAGTTCAATCCGTATAGACGTTTACATCGATTATTTTGCATGCTACATGTTTGTGTGTTGTTATTTTTACCATAATATAATGTTTTCAAAAATGATCATACTTTTGTTCTGATGAGTATTGGTGTATAAAATAAATATACTCTCTCTACTACTATGAATTATACTGCACGTTAAGTGTAGCTAAGTTGACAGGTGTAATGTCTCCCACCCATGTATCCTGGGTTCAATTCCTCTTCTAGTTAAGTTTTACATATTTTTCCCATGCAATTTTTTTCTATTCCAATGAAGATGGTTGGAGTTTTTCAAAGTTGTCAAGTTATCAGTAACCCGGGAATGTGATATTTATTTAAAAAAAAACTTTACTTTACTTCACTGAGATTGAAAATATAAAAAATACAAGCGTTTAGTAATGAAAACATTCCTAATATATTTACAGGGTGCGCCAGAAAAACTTACTTATTTGAAAAAATTTCCGACCGTTGAGTTGGGCAGGTAGAGGGGCAGGAGGGGGCGCATCTGGAGGAAAACGTCCCCAAGTTTGTTTCCTATTTTCGTCAGTTGCCATTATGCTGTGGTCTAGAGAGCAGCGGGCATGAATTTGCTGCAACAACATTTCCCCAACCGCCTCATCTCTCTCCGAGGCGATCTCCCATGGCCGGCGCGCTCTCCGGATTTGACTCCATGTGATTTTTTTTAATGGGGTTATTTGAAATCCCTTGTTTATTTCGAACGACCACGAACCATAGATCACCTGAAAAACAATATTCGCGATGCTATTGCCAATATTCCGATTGATATACTGAGAAGAGTGGACGAGAACTTCAAAAACCGACTTAACCAGTGTATGCGCGATGAGGGTCGCCATTTAAAAGATGTAATTTTTAAGACAGTATGAAAAGAAATTTGGTACATTGCATTTTCAAATAAAAAAAGAATTGCAACAATAACTACAGTGCTTTTGTTTTTATTGAACTTTCAAATAAGTAAGTTTCTCTGGCGCACCCTGTATATCCAGGGTTTTCCAATAAGAGGTGTTATTTTGAATAGCCCGCTATTTCGGTAGATGTTACTTTTGAAGCTGTCATTTTTTGACATTTGACAAGTAGAAACTACGTCATTAATGAAAATGGAACGATACATGCTTCAACAACGCATTGAAATTATTAAAATTCACTTGAGTGAATCAAATGCAAATCATCTTGAGTGATGAGGCCCATTTTCACCTCGGTAGCTTCGTCAACAAGCAAAATTGTCGCATCTGGGGCTCGGAAAACCCAAGAGTTATTGTTGAAAAGCCTCTCTATCCTCAACGTGTGACTGTTTGGTGCGGTTTATGGTACGGTGGAGTCATTGGACCTTACTTTTTTTGAAAATGAGGCTGGAGCAACAGTTACGGTGAATGGATTGCGCTATCGAGAGATAACTAACTTACTATCACGCCGTTTCCCCGCAGGGTAGGCAGAGAGGACGCACCGCCAAACAAATCGGTCTTGGCACACACTCTTTGCCTCATTCACGCAAGATGTAAAATGAATTATGTACCATGTAAATATATTATTAAAAATAAAAAATAATTAAAAAAAAATATATATATATATATATATATATATATATATATATATCGTCTCATACATACTCTTCTATTGTTCTGACTCATGACATGGCCCGACTCAAGTATCTGATTCACTTGGTCGTGCCATGTCTTCCTCCGGCGTCCCCGACTTCTGCTACCATTCACATTTGCATCGTATATTCTCCTTACACTTCTTATAGCCGGAATTGGATGGTATTGATCTGAACAACGTTTACTTTCAACAAGACGGCGCTACGTGCCACACAAGCAATGAAACCATTGATCTTTTACGATTGAGTGTCAAAATAACACCTCTTATTGGAAAACCCTGTATATGCATGACATATAAAATTCATCATGCGTATGTATAAAATTTGTTGACCGATATCTGAAAATAACGCTGAAAATTTAAATATTTTTTCTTATTATAGCCAGAAGTATTTAGAGAGAGGTTAGAATTTTGAGTGATAGAAGAAGTAGGAAACACCCGTAGAATACTTAACGCAATATTTCTGCACCGGAATGAGATAAGGATTCGAATTAAAGTCGATGTAATACCTTTTTAACAGTAATATTGAAGTGGTATTCATAAGTGAATAGTGGAAGAAGTAGGAGATGCCCATTGCGAAGCATTGCGGGTTTCACTAGTAATTAATAAATAAAGCAAAATTAATTTAAAACTTACTCCACTATATCTGACTCATCCAATTAGGACGCATATATTCATACTGGTATGTTATTCAAACCTGTCTGAAGATTATCGTAATTTGACCAACTGTTCTTGTCAAATTAAGGTTTTCTTTATTATTTTCATTATACATTATTCATTATACATTGTACAGTATTCATTATTCAGTATATATTATTCGTTATACTTTATGTATTATGCATTATTGTAAATTACAAATTTAGATGAAATTCCACCTAGAACCAACAGTAGAGAAAAGCATAAATTGAATAATATAAAATTTAATTTACTTTTGTTCATTTCTTAAATGCCGTCGGGAGGGTAAACAGCTGCCAAATATAATCCTAAATTTATAAATCCATTATCAAGAAGGATAACAAAAACATTCAATTTAAAACGTTCATTACATTTTTTAGACAGTAAACACTTTGTGGGTGACATTGTAAAATAAATTGCTATTGAAAAACACTAGGTATTTGGTATTTCATTTAATATTATTTTAGACTCCTAATACGTCTTCTAAGTAGTTAAAAAAAATAACGCGTATTGAAAATATTCCTGGCTTTTTTTTATTTTCGTCATTTATTACGTTAAATTAATTGCACAAAATTAAATTAATGTTAAAGCAATTTTGGAAAATATATTTGACAAATACATTTGTTAGCTTAAAAGTCCTTAACTCGGTAAAATCAGGTAGGTACTTAAAAAAATATTTAATTAAATAATGCACGCTCTTAACCGGCCTCTTGTGACGTAAATTTGACTCGCATCTTTGGTGACGGCGGTCTTAAGCGTCAGGTTTTTCAACCTAAGATTTCACTAACTAGCAATACTCCATGCTACTTTCACTTGGTGAAATGTTAAAAAAAATGTTTATTTATACGATTAAAAAATATATTTTATCATAAAGCATATCCCGTTTATTGCCAAGATGTTTTATGCTTATTCTTAAACATAAAAACTTTTTTGCATTCATATTTTTTTTATATCAAAATCAACTTTTGTCAGTCTAATGATACATATAAAAAGGGTTACTGTTCCAAAAAAAAAAAAACAACAAAAAACTTCTCAATAATAATTCTTCTCCAAGAACCATGCAGCAAGTGCATGTTGGCTATAGATAAAAACATATTTCTTGCAATAGTAGCAAGTATATCTTATCTTTTAGCTTAATAATAAATTCAACTAGCAGTTAAGAATCTGCTCCTCGGGTTTTTTGCTGCAAGGCCCTGCGGGCGGCACTTGGTTGGGCTTCACCCAGTTTAAGTGATACTAACAACAGTTAAATATAAGGTCATTCACAGAGAGAGGGTGAGTATATAGTGTAAACAGATTATTACAAATATAGCGCCCCTGAGGTGATATCTCACAAAAGCGGCGCTATACAAATTGTCCAATAAATAAATAAATATAATGTTTACATTTTATTGCGTAAATATGCATTGATATACAGCGAAAATGGATACAAATAATGTAATCTTATTGAACTTTATTTCATTAAAACACAAATAACTTTGTTTACATCACTTTATTATATACAACCAATACATGTTACATTAGCAAAGTTCACCTCATATTATATCTGCTTTTATATTAATTTAAAAATCAGATACAATTAAAAAGCAAAAAAAATATCAACCCTCTTTTTAATATTTTCCCACTCAACTGGTCTTTCCCGTCTAACGATATTGTAATTCCTAATTCTGATAAACTCCGCCCACTCTTACCCCTCCCCCCTCCTTCTACTTCTTCTTTCCAATTGTAATCTATATTTAATTTTTGACTTCAATGTGTACTTACTCCCGATGAGGTGAACTTCGTTCATGAAACATGGAGAGGTTGTATGTAATTAGGTGATGTAAACAAAGTTATTTATTTTTTAATAAAATAAATAAATCCATCACAAAGTGATAAGCTTCCAGAAGAAATCTTCTTATAAAACGCTTGTTAATGGTCAAGTAATTTTTTGTAACTATGCGTATTGTTAGCTGCATATTTTAATATTCGCGCCAGTCATTTGGTTCGTTCTTATACCGCCAGAGGGGCAGAGTGGTTGAATTTTGCCTGCAGACCCCCTATTCAGGATTCAGAAATAGACTACAACTATTTGACTTACGACTCTTATGACTATTTGACTTACATAATCTGTGACCTCGGTCTCAAGAAGCGGATCGGCGTCGCTGGCGCAGGTTGGACTGACGGTGGGATACGCGCAATGAGAAAAGTACACAAAATCACAACTCCATTCAATGGTAAAAAAATTATTCGACTGTGCATAATGGGTTTATCCCTCTTTTGTCCATGCTTATCTCCAGGGCACCACCGGGTGGTCGGCTAAGGGGTGTGGAAGTCCTGACCTGCACCAGTCACCCCAACCACCACCAATCTCTCAACAGGACTGCCAGACGTGGCTCGGCGAAACTCCCCCGTCACTCTATTATTTCACTTCGTTCTTTTTGTGCTTACAGGTACTGGAGTGTGGGTTCCCTCCACCAACTATTTACTTGAAACTTGTTACTTGATTGTTTGATGCCTATTGTTCTGTGTTGTCTTTGGATTAATACCTGTAAGCGCTCGCATACCGCTTCCTAACACCGTATGCGGGGACATTGAAGGTCTAGCTTCATTTATATACTTTGTAGAGCCGTTTATTCAAAATTAGATTCATGCGAGAGCTCCGAAGGGGTGACCATAAGTCACCTATACCGGGGTGGGACAGGGCGGGTGTAACCTTCAATGTGCATAATGCATTTATGCTATCAAAAAACATCACGTTCATAGACTTCTTATAAAATTCAAGCGAAAGAGGTCAATTAAAAATAATATGCCCGAAAAACCGCGCTTTTTTCGATAACTTGAAACTGTAATCACAACATGACATTATAAATGGAATAAAACTTACGAAACATTAATCAAATAATAGTAAATGCTAAATATTTCACTAGTGCAATTATGAATTGGTAATTAAAATGTAAAAATATAAACAAAAACATTATTTGAATCACACATCACTTATCAAAACTGTCATATTCTTGGAAAAATGCGTCAATCTGCGCATACACCGGTCTGCCAAAATGCAATGTTACTAGTTATTTCATAACGTGTCTAACAAAAACACCATTTAACGGTTGTGAAGTGATTTTTTTTAGTAAGGCTGTAGTGTCTCGAGAAAAATATCAAATGGATTAAATAATACTTGGTTAATTTATATAGCGCCGTTTTCGTGAGAAATCACCTCAAATATCGAAGCCTTGATTAAAATAAACCGCATTTAATAAAATTTACGCTTAAATTTCAATTACAATCAAAATGATCTTTAATGTGAAAAAAACAGCAAGCATCCTTGAGAAACACCTTATTTATTAAGCAACCTAATTCCACCCTTACAATACAGCCTTTGTGTTCAGATTTGTTTATATTATCTTCTATACAACACGAAGACACAAATTACTCCCCCAGACTGCAAGATATAATCAGTACTTGTTGTTTGGCTTTTTTTCGACACTTGTAAGAACAGCAGCAAATAGGAAAAGAAAAACAACAAATAAATAACACGTTTCTTTGAAGGTTCAAAGGCAAACGAGGTCGCTTTTTAGCAAGATTTTCACAAAGAAATGTGATTAATTTTATGTGCTGGACAAATGTACATTATAAAAAAAATTATTATATATGTATAGTATGAGATCGACAAAATAACGTTTAAACTTAGAATAACAATAACAGGACAGGACAATTAAAACATTCAAACTAAAACATAATATAAAACAGAAGGCAGTTTGTGCTCAGAAATAAGAATCTTATGAGCAGACATTTTAAAAAGGTACAATGAGGAGGCAACCGAAACGTTTTAGAATATCGCTCATTATAAAATATTGAAAAGAAGTCAAGATTTATTTATGGTAAGATAATTAGGTTTCAATGGCCGGGTTTGATAGGTTCGATTCCCGGACCGTTTAGTTTTTTTGATAGGTTCGATTACCAGACCGTTTACCTTTTTTGATAGATTCGATTCCCAGACCGTTTACTTTTTTAATAGGTTCGATTCCCAGACCGTTTAGTTTTTTTGATAGGTTCGATTCCCAGACCGTTTACTTTTTTTGATAGGTTCGATTCCCAGACCGTATACTTTTTTTGATAGGTTCGATTCCCAGACCGTTTACTTTTTTTGATAGGTTCGATTCCCAGACCGTTTACTTTTTTTGATAGGTTCGATTCCCAGACCATTTAGTTTTTTTGATAGGTTCGATTCCCAGACCGTATACTTTTTTTGATAGGTTCGATTCCCAGACCGTTTACTTTTTTTGATAGGTTCGATTCCCAGACCATTTAGTTTTTTTTTAAATTTTCATTAGATTTATTTGTATTATCTTCTTATTGAATGATATTTTATTAATTATAGAAGACAATATTAGCGATTCCTAAACGAAAATCTGAAACAGAAACATCAGAATAGGATACGGTCACATCTGGGACTCGAACTCAGGACCCTTGCCTTGCCGGAGCACCACAGATTTTCGTTTAGGAATCGCTTATTTTGTCTTCAGTAAGTAAATATTACAATTTGAGGTAACCACCCCGTAACATCACTATTCACCATAACACATGCAACACTTCCCTGTGTGAGATTTGTATTCACTCCATTCTTAGATAACACCTTCCAAAGCTTATGCTCGTATGCTTTTTGTAGATCTACAGAGGCACAGAAAAGTTTCTGGTTTTTTCTGTTTTTTTCCAATCTAAAGGCGTGTAACGCTCCTTTAAACAATGGTTAAAAAGATTGCATAACCATGAAAAAATTATACGGTCATCTCCCTTAAAATATTCGGCATCAGTATTGTAGAAATTGATAGCCTTACTATTCTTCTTAGTTTAATAGATCTTTAAAAAATAATTCTAATGTATAAAAAAAAATCAAAAATTATTATGTTCTTTCAATTTCCGCTCATAATATGAATCGGTAGTAAATAAAAAGAAAATAATAATAAACCGACCGACCGCCGCTAAAAAACTTTATAATGAGGATTAAAGTACCTACCTATAATGTTAATTATAAACATTATTTTGGACTGAACGAAAAAAATTTTCGCACAAAGACCGAAAACTTTCTTCGGTATTTTATTGTTGATGAATACACAGAACAGTAAATTTTGAAGGATGGAAGCAAAACAACCCTCTTCATAGAACAAATTCTAATTTTAGTTTTGCAAGAGACTTGCAGATTTATGTTAATTTATTTTTAAAATCCTCAAATTATAATTAAAGAGTCTGCGATCACACATAAAGATAGCGGCCAATAAAAATATGCGTTAAGAAAATAAAGATAATGTTGATAGTTTTTAGTCGAAGTATGATACATTTAAAAATGACCGTATGAAATAGGGTCCCATTACCGCAGTCGCAGATCAGAGCCCTGGCAAGGCTAAGGTCCTGGGTTTATTTCCTAGATGCGACCATATCTTTTTCTGTTTTTTCTATTCCAAATTTACGTTTGAGAATAGCTAATATTCCTACAATATATTTTACAGTAAAATGATTTTTTAATCAAAATAAAAGTTTAGTGTTTTATCTTCCAAAGTTTATGCCTACTTCCACCGAAATAATAATAAAAAACCATTTAAAAACAAGTGAGATTTACTGTTCATACATACGTTCAAAAAATTAATAAATAATACCTAGACAAAGTTTCACTGTAAAACACCATATGGCGACGAAGATTTTAAAATCCATGTAATTGTAATAAAATCATTGTATACCATCCATGTGAACCCACCCCTCCCCCAAATTTCGTGTGAATAAATATTTTATGAAGACTAATTGTACCAATCTGTAGACGACTACAATAAGCTGAAACTGGAATTTCATTACGAATTGTCAGAGCCTATCAAAAATAGAAAAAGTAAAGATATTTCTCTTTGGTACAACGCACCTCAATTATTTTTACATTATTCTAGTGTGATTTGAACTTCTTTAATAAAAAAAATAAACAAAGAATAGATCTGAGTGAGTTGATTCTGTTAGTTGTGTTTTGTTTATGTTTAGATTACAGGTAATTCTTTTATTCCATGTTTAATGAAATATCTTCCTGTTGACTTGATTCACTCTTTTTTAGCGGGAGTATTTATTTATTTTGTGATTACTTCTACTGTTTTTTTTTCAATGGATACACATTAAAAGTCTGACTTTTACGGTAAATGGGGCAAAATCAACCTTGATAACAGCGTCAATCTGATGTAGCCATCGCTAGCTTCATGTCCACATACTTTAGTTGAGGCCTCGGTAAAAGTTTTTTTTTCCTTGTGCTCTTTAACCCTTTTCCATCTAGAGGAATTGTCAATCTATGGCCACTTCACACTAAGTTTTGGGCAAAAAGCGCCTAACAACCTCCGCCGCTGGCCCTGGGCTAACTGGCTGGATTAATTACCCCAATCCAGGGATGGGAAAAGGGCCGTAAATAACAAGACTCGGCCGGGTAAAGTGTAGAACTTTTTCCAACTCCTAACTTTCGCTTTTCAGATATAAATGCCCGTGTATTATAACATATTATATCCGTGAGGCATAATTACTAAATGTATTTGTACATGCGTTAGGCACCGAATAGAAAATAAAAATAACTGTGAAAACTCCATACCGTTTATGTTTCTGTTTTTTTAATGACATACCAGAACAGCGATAAACAGAGAACACACAAACTTCAAACCTAATCGAATGCAATATAATCAAACCTAACCTGACTTTTTATGTGATTACCACAGTCGCAGCTGCTCCCAACCGTTTGGAGCCAGTGAGACTATGACATCTCCAACTAGGGTACATTGCGAGGCTGAATGGGAACCTGGCTATTCAGATCTGATCACCAAATTCGACTAAAGCTATTACAAGCAACTTTCTATTTTGAATTGAGTTCTTCCACTAGGGCAACACTAAAAGTCCATTCCATTAATCTATTTTTTGTCATTTTCTCTTGTTTTGATTAATTCTGTTACCGCATTTGATAACATGAACCACAGTAAAATGATTGAGATTTTCGACTACAAGAGATCTCGGCGTACATAAATTTAAAAAAAACTTTATATTGTCATTCCAACTTTTATTCACATAAAATGTTATCAAACCTTCTAATTTCGGTTATCTGTGATGTGAGTTATTCCTGCTTGAAATAAATCACGTTAAACTTAAATTTGCTTTGAATTTTCAAATAAGATTATAAAAATCACTGATTGTGTGAAGAATAATTCAGTCAAGCAATACAGTAGGTAATTAATATTTTGACAGAAAATTATGTTAACTGTTTGTTTTAAAACTGGAATCATTATAGTTCTATATTCTCTTATGATCTATATTTCCATTCATTCAACAAATAAAAATGTTTATTTATTTTGATTTGGAGAAAATAAAAGTTTTTTAGGTTGGTTTATACACGTGAAATTTGTATGACTGATATACCAATTTTAGAACACACCATCATACCAATACATTGTAATTAACCGAACAGTAAGTTAAACATTTAACAGTAATTAAATTATACATAGTAAAATATATATGCCCACGCCCAGGCTTCGCCTTTGTGGGATTTTTTTGTTACTCCTTGTATTTTGTATAATTGTATATGTAACTGTATGTATCAAAAAAATTGACAATAAATAAAAAAATTAAAAATATATATATATATATATATATTTTTATCATAATATATATATATATATATTATTGATAAAACTATACTAACAGACTGAACGATTAGTCATAATAGACCCGATGAAGTTTTACATGACCAAATTAAAAAAAATAACCCACATCATTGATGTCGCTATTCCAAATTCCTGTAATATTAAAAAATCTGTTAATAAAAAAATAAGAAAATACACACATTTAGGAAATGAGATAAAAAGAATTTGACATTCTCAGACTATAAAACTATTATAATTCGTTATTTTGGCTACTGGCATTATAACTAGCTCTCTCATTAAAAATTTAGGCGTATTAGATCTATCAAAAGATTCATATATAAAAATGCAAAATCAGTCATTTTAAATACATGTAGGATAACGAAAGATTTTTAAAATATTTATGTTGAGGGATCAGTAGGATTTATAGGCCCTGTTAGAAGTTCTACCGAGCCGAACCCTCTGATATGAAAATATCTGGAGTCGGTGAATTATTTTCCCATTTGATCTCTGGTGAGTTGACGTGTTGTTCTTGTATTGTTTATTTTGCTTATATAATGCACTTGCATGATGTTGATTGACTAGATGACCATTTGTGGAAAAGTGTGTGGAAGGGCTTAGTTTTTCCTATGGGGAAGATTTAACCCGGACATAAAGTCGGAAACTTAAAAATTAAACACACATTTTGTCTACCATAATAAGCCTAGTTTAGGGGTAGAAAAGCATTAAAAAACTATGAACAGTAAATTTTGAGTAAATAAAAAAAAATTTGTAGGTAGCATATTTGTGGACAGAAATTCTCACTATAGTCCTGGTGATCAAACTGGAAATGTTACTTGAAATGTTTTTGGTCGTGTTTGATGACCAGATCTTAATATCCAGGTAATTCAAAATGTCACCCAACCTTCCTCCATCTTATCTCCTTCCATTCTCCATTACGGCCTCACAATATTCCACAATTGGGGATGCCATTTTCTTAATGGCTCCGGACAGTTGGGACTTTTGTGAAGAGTAAGATATATTTCTGAATTCAATGATATATTGTGAATACTTTCATGTGCGTAAATAGCGATTACTCGTTATTTACATTAGCTAAAGAGAACGGAACTAATTAGGCTTTGAATATGTCAAAATATATATCGAAAATATCAGCGACATTATCTTTTTGTCCAGACTATATATTCTCTCCATAACAGAACTGAACAAATATGTATTTTTGTGAAATAATTAATCCCATCTAGTATGCTTTGGTGGTTCACGTGACGACAACAAATTTCAAGCGTCAGGGCAGTCAAATTTTGAATTCACATAGACTAAACATTTTTGGCTCAAAGTAAGATAAAATGAACCCGTCAACAATACACTTCTATAGGTATATATCTTCAGTGGTTTATACGTTACACGTGTAGGCCAATCACGTGGTCAGCTTCCGGGCACAACTTTGAACCGAATGTTATAAAAACATTTACGTTTACACGAGCTTTTGTGGATGAAATTAGTGTTTTTATTGAGCATTTCAGTCTATTTGTTTCCGTTCGAAAATTTCTCTGAAGTCGTTATTAACATTGAAAGTATGTACTTGATTTATATATTTGACCGTTTAATTATATCAATCATAATACAAACATTTTTGTGGATGAAATTAGTGTTTTTATTGAGCATTTCAGTCTATTTGTTTCCGTTAGAAAATTTCTCTGAAGTCGTTATTAACATTGGAAGTATGTACTTGATTTATATATTTGACCGTTTAATTATATCAATCATAATACAAACATTTCCTTTTGCATTATTTATTTCTAATACTTATAACATGTCTTATTTTAGTATTTTTTATTTAAATATGCTTATTCCAGTGCATAATCTCATTCTTATTATTGTTTCGTGAACACCTAACTGGAATGCTCAAATGAATATACTAATATATTTTTTAAACTTACCTAACTCAACCAGGTGGCAACGAAAATTTCATAAATTATACGCATCACCTGAAATCGGGTGACATTACAGCAGTTAATATACGAAATAAATGTTTTTGTTATTGGGGTGTTATGCCGAGTTGCGCTAACTCCTTCTTTATCCAACGTTTCGGACAGCATTCCAGTGTCCATTATCCGGGCAGAATTGTTATTTGAGATTGTGGTGAAACGTGAGATTATCTATGAGCTAACATAAAATTATAATTTTTAAAGTGGTTTTCTTCGTTTAGCTCTGGTGTAGTCGTCAATTACCAGATACCAAGAACTATTGAGCTTAGCTCCATCGTCTCTATTAATTTTTATGAATTTCAATGTTCTCCGTAATCAGCCGTACTCTATAAGTTTTGGGTCTCCCCAGGATTTCAGGAACAAATTCAAAGAAATGCCCGGTGTCAATCAAATGCTCGGCAATTGCCGATTTGTCAGGGTGGCCGAGTTTACAAGCTCCTAAGTGTTCTCAAATCCTTTTGGAAATAGTCCGCTCTGTCTGGCCTACCGAGTTAGCGCAACACGGCATAACACCCCAAAAACAAATAAAAAAAATACTTTTGGTCGTGAAAATCTTAAATCATATTTGAAATAAATGTAAGTCCTACTCAATCTGGATTTGGCGTAGTTGACTTAGCACTGATGACTCCAGTCTTTGGAGAGAAGGTTGCCTCAGTCAAACCATTTTTTTCTTTTAAATTGGCTACTAGCTGGTCCAAGAGATGGCGCGACTAGATCTAAAATATTTGTATAGTAGTAAAAAAACTTTACGTTTGACGGGGTTGATTTTTTTCGTGTTCACACCCTAAAAAACGTCAGAAGGCTATTAGATTCTAAAAGAAATTTAAAAAAATTATAAAGAAGGATACATTTAACTTTTCAAGAATGTCATGTGAATAATGTATCGATTTATATTGATCGGTAGTGAATCTACATTCATAAAGGTAGAATTAATAAAAGATTATACGCTCTGGAGGTAGGCTAATAATGACGAGAAACATAACAGTTATTTGGTTTTGAAATGAGAATATGCTTGATTTCTTCCGATGTGTAATTTATCCAGTTTTATCCGCAACCATAACATGTTCTGGAAAAATTTAACAATCGCGAAAACAAAAGAAAAATTGTGACTATCTTGGAAGCAAGTTTTTGGAGTCGTTCGTATACGTAATCTCGTTTTTAATTAAAATGAAGGAGTTTGACTATCTCGGAAGTACATTACATCGTTTTAAATACTAATTCGTTTTGTTATTTCGATAATTACTTCGAGATGAAAATGCACGGTGAAACTTTCTATATTATTGTTATCTTGTGTGCTCCTTCGCAAAGGTACACTATTAAGTGTATGGTCATCGCGTTTTTCTTCCTTCCTTACCTTTACATATAGGTACTATTACCAGATTCCAGCAAACATCATTTAATTTTGTTTCATTTAAATTATTTACAGTCCTTTGCGAGTGCGTCTGAAACTAATTCGTAAGCGGTTTCGGTTACAACAACAGTCATGCGCTTTTATTCACATTTTCTTTATCATGTTTCCTTTTTAATACACGGTTGTCTTTTTAAAAAATGTAAGCATATGTTCTCTGAACCTCAGTTTACGAACATCAATCGTATTTGCATAATATCTATATGTTGGCATTAAATGTTGAAAGTGAGGTAGCTTTCCCGTCAAAATTACTTATTTCGGTTTCATGTTTTTCCTGCGTAACTCTGGCTTAATGAACTTTGGATCTCGGATCGACGATGAATTTTATTTAATAGTTTAATAATTTAAAAAAATTCGAACTGATTGAAAATTGGAAATCATTTGTCAAGAATTCAGACAGGTAAATAATACTCGTTCGGTAATGATTGATGTATACATATTACAATAAGCTACTGAATAATTTGTACAAGGATTTGGGGCCTTTCCATATTTTCTGCAATTTTCACGAGTAATTTGCACACCCCTTCAGCTGGATCTTATTCTAGAAAAAAGGTGGAAATTCAATTATTGACCTACTTGACTAACACAAGTTATGCATATCACGTTTTTACCCAACTAGGGAGAGTGCCCGGTTTCCCAATCCCCGTAACTTTATGCCATCTTTAAATACATATAATAAATATGATTGTCCATTTCGGAATAAACATTGTTTATTTGGGTGCCTTCTGAACAAAACCGTAAGTATCCTTGAAATAGAAAAAAAACAAAAGAGATTTGTACCTTACCTATGTATGAGAGAATTATATATATAACTATCCATTCTCGAATTCAGCACCTTAGAAGTACTTCAAAAAATATTTTTAGGAAACAATTTTGTTTTTACTTATTTCTGGAACTATAGCTAATCCCAACTATTGAAAGATGTTAGCTTATATGTGTATAACAAGTAAATTCGTGGGTGATTCCATGCACATTTTTATACTCTGAAAGCGAGAACTTTTGCCTATCAGAATGTGCCAATCAACAATGCGATTCATCTGTTTGATGATTGTGCATTGACCATCTAAATTTTTTATAGTCATTTTCATACAATTCAGCAACTATATCTTGACGTAGGTCACAAAATATTGAAAATGTCTCCTTCACCTTTTATACTTACATTTGCCTCAAATTTTCAATTTTCTTCGTAAAAGTGGTAATTTACGTTTTATGCAGAACACGAATAAATGCATATATAAATGAGCTCAAACTGAATCAAAATACTAATATTTATAGATCAAGCCCACATAATATATTTGAGGTTTTATCTCTCGTCTATTACCAGCTTAAGGCAAATGTTAAACTAAATTCTTTCTATGATTTGAATTTTGCGTACAAAATCACGAAGAAGTGGGGTTTTATGAAAGAATTTGGCGGCACCACACAATTACACGATCGATGTATGAATGGGATTCGTTCTCATTCTGCCGACATCAACCGTTACAAGACGGTTCCTATTTAGTTCACAAGATATCTCAGGGAGATTAAAATAAAACGCTGCGCGGCCTTTTTCAACCAAAACTTAATTTCGGATGTGAGGCCAAAAAACCCAACATAATTAAATAGATACATTTTTTTTTATGAAGGTACAACAAATAATACTTAGTTATTATGGGTGTGATTTTGTCGTTTATTTGAAAATAAAAAAATAGGCTATTTATGCTTCAAATTCAAGTTTTCATGATTTTAAAAGCAACTTTGGCAATTTTAAAATTAAAATCAAAAAAAAATAATCTTACTCAACCTTTCAAGTATATAAAAATAGAATTTCGTTAAAAAGCGTTTTTCGGTCGAAATATTAATTTATATTATATATTATTAATTAATATTATATATTAATAATAAATAACATAAATTAGTATTTCGACCAAAAAACCCCGCTTTTTTTATTTTTTATTTTTTTTTTTTTTAAACTTCCGATTTAGTTGTCCGGGTTAAATCTTCCCCAAAGGAAAAAGTTAACCCTTCCACTCACTTTTCCACAAATGATCATCTAGTCAATCAACATTATGTAAGTGCATTATATAAGCAAAATAAATACAAAAAAATACAAGAACAACACGTCAAATCACCAGAGATCAAATGGGAAAATAATTCACCGACTCCAGATATTTTCATATCAGAGGGTTCGGCTCGGTAGAACTTCTAACAGGGCCTATAAATCCTACTGATCCCTCAACATAAACATTTAAAAAATCTTTTGTTATCCTACATGTATTCAAAATGACCGACTTTTGCATCTTTATATATAAATTTTTTGATAGATCTAATACGCCTAAATTTTTAATGAGAGAGCTAGGTATAATGCCAGTAGCCGAAATAACGAATGGTAATATTTTTATAGTCTGAGAATGCCAAATTATTTTTATTTCATTTCCTAAATCTGTGTATTTTCTTATTTTTTCACTAACAGATTTTTGAATATTACAGGAATTTGGAATAGCGACATCAATGATATAAGTTATTTTTTTAATTTTGTCATGTAAAACTATATCGGGTCTATTATGACTAATCGCTCGGTCTGTTAGTATAGTTTTATCATAATATATTTTATAAAATTCGTTTTCTAAAAATGAATTTGGTTCGTATTCATAATATGGTACTACATTACGGCAGTCAATCAAGTTATGTTTAATTACCAAATTTTGGTGAATTATTTTTAAAACTTGGTTGTGCCTAAATGTATACTCGGACGGTGCTAATATAGAACATCCCGATATAATATGTTCTATAGTTTCCGGAAAAGCCAAACATTTTCTACACAAATCATCAATTTGATTTGTATCTTTGATTATATGCTTTCTATAATTTTTAGTATTAATGACTCTATCCTGAATGGCAAGCATAAATCCTTCTATTTCTGCGCTCAACTCTCCAATACTCAACCATTTGTTTGACGAAATTTTGTCAACATACGTTTGGTTGAGATAATTGAAGTGTTTTGCGTGTAAAATTTTATTTGACCAGGAATCTAATAATTCCTGGTTGGGATTTATAAAAATGTTAGCATTCTCATCGTATAAATTTAAAGGTGTAATATTTCTATCTGCCTTGCAAATTATTTTGTGCATTTCTGAGCTATGAGCTTTCCTATGGAAAAAAGTTCTTAGCATTTCTACCTGATTATGTTTCAAAGAAGTTATTTTGACTATACCTCTACCTCCTAAATTTCTAGGTAAATTAACTCGTTCTATAGCTGAATTTGGATGATGGCAATTAAACTTTGTTAGCGTAGTTCTAATTAATCTTTCTAAGTTATCTAAATCTGTATTAGACCATTTAATTATGCCAAATGAGTACGTTAATAGAGGTATTGCCCAAGTATTTATTGCTTTTACTAAATTTTTAGCAGATAGATTGCATTTTAAAATTTTCCTGATCCTAGTTTGAAAGTTAATCCTAATATCATTTTTAATACTAGTATGGTCTAATCTATTTGATTGTGGGTATCCTAAATACTTATAAACATCCTCCCTTTACTTTACTTAAATCATCCCTTTTCATACTAGTAATTTGGAAATTTCTAAATATACTCTCGTCCCCATCTACAATTTTGCCTTTCTCTATATGGATCGTTCTACATTTATCTAAACCAAAAGTCATTTTGATATCATCTGAAAAGTTTTTAACTACCTCGATCATTTTCTCTAAATTTTGTTCAGAATTCGAAAATAATTTTATGTCATCCATATATAATAAATGCGAAATTGTACTACTCTCCCTTGTATTACCCTTAACTTTTATTCCAAACTTGCTTTTAATTAACATTTTAGATAGAGGATTCAATGCTAAACAAAACCAAAGAGGACTCAATGAGTCTCCTTGAAAAATTCCTCTTTTAATTGAAATGCCCGGTATTACTATTTTCTTACCTTTTAAATTGATAAGTAAATTGGTATTCCAAAAGGACATAATATTTTCCAAAAAGCTAATAATAATGGGGTTAATTTTATATATATTTAATACTTTGATCAGCCACGAGTGCGGGACACTATCGAAAGCCTTTTGGTAGTCTATATAGCAAGTATGTAAATTACGTTTTCGAGTTTGAATCTGTTTTAGAATTACAGAATCAATAACTAATTGTTCTTTACATCCCATATGTTTTCTGCGACAACCTTTTTGTTGTTCAGATAAAATATTTTTTTCATCTAAATGAGTATATATTAAATCTGTCAAGCAAGAGGTTAATATTTTGTATATTGTCGGTAAACATGTAATGGGTCTGTACTGAGAGGGATTATTAATATTTTCGCTTTTGGGTAACATATAAGTAATGCCCCTAGTTAGAAAATTTGGAAAATTTTGTGGTTGACTGACAAAATTTGAAAGATTTTTTGCCAAAAGAGGATGTAAAGTAGTTAGACGTTTGTACCAAAAATTATGTATCCAATCGCAACCCGTGGCTTTCCAATTATGAGTATTTTTAATAATTTTGGTTAACAATTCAACCGATATATTAGAAAAACTCATTTGTTCAATGCCTGAAAAATTGAGTTCTTCATTTTCTATCCAGGGACTTGACTCGTTATGTTTTATATCTTTACTCCAAATTTTAGTCCAAAAATCGCGCATATCTGATTCAGATGGCAACGGAATATTATTATTCGAAATAATATTTTGTTTATCGTCAAGTTTGGAATAAAATATTTTTTCATTTTTATGGAATAATCTGTTATTATTTTTTTTATTAATTTATATTATTTATTTTTAATTAATATTTTATATTATTAACTTACAATACTTGCCTGAAGCGTTTAGCAAATATTAAAAAATTAATACTGAAAGTTATTCTTAAAGTTACAAAGAGGACGAGCACTGATTTTATTCTTATGAAAATAAATGTTCCTAACTTGAAAATATTGTACAAAAAAATATCGTGCTTCATAAATTTAAAATTTAAAATATTTATAAAGAACGAATAAGCACTAAAGCCTTAAGACAGTCAGATGTAAAAAACTTTAACATCCGAGTTTGTCAAACCTCTTTTTGGCAAGAAAAGAAAAGAAGTTTTAAATAAAATGCTATTAAGCAATTCATTCTCTACCTACTGACATTAAAAGCGCGCAAACCAAAAGTTCCTTTAAATTAAAAATCATTGATTACCTCAAATAAACATATCCATTAGGAGTATTTCATAATATATTTATATTTGTGCCTACTGTGTACAATGTACTATATGTATGTACATTTTACTAAAGTTTCACTTGTTTTTTTTTCTTATCATTTATCACTATGTCTTGTGGTCAAACTGAAATCTAGTTGCTTCAAAATTGTTCTCGCTTCGTCTTAATCTTCTATTTTCAAAATTGAATTGTATAGTTTAAAAAAATACTGTTTATGTTTTAACTGTCATTTTCATAATATTGTGTAAACAAAAACCTAGCTAACACCCCACTCTGTAAACTGTTATCTCAACACAGGCGTTTCACTCCCAGTGAGATGAGTTACTATTATTTAATGTTATTTTAAAATAATGAAATAATGATATTAAAAGTTATTAAGATTCCAACGTAAATCGGTAGTTTGTAATTTGAATTTCAGCCTGTTAAAATGTTTTTTTTTTTTAATAATTTTATTGTTTCTATTTTATTTCTTCGTTTTTGCATAGTTTCATTAACAGATTAAATCATTGAATATATTAATTAAGTCAGTTTGATGAATGAATTGCATCAATTCCATCTGTCTGACAGGAGAAAGAATTATTTTAGACCTAGTTGTGTTACACTGAGTCATTAACTACTTAATTGACAGTTCTGTCATCGTTGCCACTATTAAATTCCATGTTTCTACTAATAACACAAAATAAAATGTAACATTTTTCTGCAATGCATACACAGGCAACTATCAGACACACTCACTTACCAATAGGATGTAAGATCTGGGCAAAAAGTTTGGGGGTACTATTGATATATTTATTGACTCTATACCAGCACTTTTTTGAATAATACAATTAATATAGTAGCGTTGGTAATGTAGTTTTAGTGATTTGTCTTACATATAGTATTGTTCTAGTATATATATTATTTTATGTCACTGTTACATATTTTAATAAGATTGTTTCATATTCAGTTTATCTGCTTACTCTTATTTCATGCTTTAAAAAATGTATGTATAATTTTCGATAGCTCACTATAATTCTGTTATTAAAATCCATCAAAAAGTACGTCTAGGCGTAAAACCAATCAAATTAAAATAAAATAAAATCATGCCTTTAAAACCTCAAACAACAGAATCCTTTTTATAATTTAAAACCAAAATAGCCAATATTCGCGCTAGCTATTTGTTTTAACTTTTGATAAACATTTGTTTAGTTTATTAAAAAATAATTATTGTATGAAAAATGCGGCTCAGCCCGTCCTTAGCATTTTTATTTCTGCTTTCGACATTTAAATTCATTTCCAGGAAAAATGTAAAACAAACGAAGTTCCAGCATGGAAACAATGTTTGTTCACTATATCCAATGCTTCGAAGTCCCAGCAGAATCGGTACTGAATTTCCAACCCGTTCAATCAACTCGACTGTCGCTTACATTTTACTTTTTTTAGATGGTAAACATAGAACACTGATGAAACGAAATAAAATGCATCCACACCGATAAAGAATATTCATGATTATCCTATATTGATCCTGTGACGTATTAACTTGGTGAAATTTGTTCAGAATTGAAACATTGCTGAAAATGGTTTTAAACATGTTTGGTGACCAGATAATTCCCTGCCCTCATATTCAACCCTCCCTACTTATCACTCTCTCCAGTCTCACAATATACTCCTATTGGTGATGCCGTAGTTTAACTTGGTTCAAACGATCGGTAAAAGTTTAGACTTGTATTCACATAAAAATAAAACATGATTAGCAGATCATTAACTACCAGCTCTGACGGAATATTTTAATTCTAATGTGACAATAATTGATACACTGATCTAATGTTAATAATATTTGTAGAATGTAAAATCTTATAATCTCTTAAAATTATAAAATAAAGTCGCTATCAGCGTCTGTCTGTTTGTGCGTTCAGTTCTTCTAAACTACGCAACGGTTTTGGCTATCACTTTTAAGATTTTTTTCGGGAAAGTTTATGTTTTAAAACATGCATATTATATTTGTAAAAGATAGAGAAAAGTCGATGTTTATCCTTGAATTCAAAAACCTCAAAACTTTACTCCTTAAAAAATCAGCCTGGGTGTGTTTGTGCTTGCGAAACTCGAAAAACAGTCAACCAATGTCGCTGAATATATCAAATTTATTTTCTCTAATGATATACTAATGTGCGAGGAGGGCTTAGAGAGTGGTTTGAACTGTAGTAGAATTCGGAGAAACCCTAGCAATACTTAACACAATATCTTTTTAATCTTAATGTAAGTGGTATACAGTGGTGAATGGTGGAATAAGTTGGAGACGCCTGAGAAAGACCTAAGCAATAGCAAAACATTGCGGGATCCACTAGTATTTATTACAAATCATGTAGAATCTACAATGGGTTATATAATATAGTCGACACAAACAAACACTTCATAACGAACTACACATCTGCCCTGATAACGACAGCTGTAACGCTGACCTAAACATTTGCACGGCATAATAACCCAAATAATACATACCAGTTTCCTGGAAAAAAAACTTTTACAAATAAAGCCTAATAAATCCACCCCCTAACTCCCAACAAAGTAACATGTTGTCCGCAGCTAGACAATAACAAAAGTAATAGATAGAACATTTTGTTTTGTGTTTTTCATTAGTTAGAGAATTATATAGTTCAAACTTTAATAAAAGATATACGAGATGGAACTTTCCAGAATTTAAAATAACTTTTAATCAAAATGAACTAATTTTCCTACAAAATAACTTGTTTCAATCACAATCATAACATACTTAATTATTATTTGGACTCTTGATGTAATCCAAACTCAGTATTACATTTTACAATCGAAATTTCTTCCTTGGCCATGACGATTTTTTTTCCATTCACTTAGGTATGTATGTTATATGTATATTTCCAGAAACTCCTTTCTTTGCCAAATATGTTTTCGTGTGATTTCTGTGTTTCTGTGTCCAAACAATTTAATCATCTCTATCTCAACCTTCTTCAAAACGCTTATGTCAGCCTTGCATTCTTTCCAGATCTTCGTATTAGTAATGCGTTGTTTAAGAGATGTTAATTTTACATTATTTTTTTTTATCCAAAAATTTATTTTTTATAAATGATCACATTATTTTAATAAATTAAATATGTACATACTTATATTATCAAAGGTAAAAAAAACTTGAAATAACACTAAGTATTTCTTCAATGATTGCAATTATGATTTGTGGTGTCATTTAAAATTAAATGAACTGTTTTTCTTTCTTTAATGTGAATACCGCCCAATAGCCCCAACTGCTCATTCTATTTGAATTTCGTAATCATTATAAAACACATTTTTGTATTGGCAATTTAAGGCCCCATTATCCAAATATTTGGTTCACAAAAAACATCCAAAAGGCATTTCCTTTCTTATTCTATGCATTAATCAGTTTACCTCCACCCTCACACCAAATTCCTCGCTGTCATACTTCAGGGTTGGTATCAGTATTTGATTGTGGCCTGTTAAACGAAACTATTTTTATTGTTATAAAAAAATGGTAACTTACAAAAATATTGTTTTATCTATATTGTAGTTATCGGATTGAGAATCTATATTTGCATACCAAGTAATTTACAAACTTACTTGTAAATAACTTACAGCTTACTTATAGCACTACGGAAGTAGTTACGTTAGTGGCTACGTTACGGAATCTGTACCTGAAAATAAAAGCAAACGTTGCACAGATGTTAGCAAAATTATTTGATTACCAAATCATAAAATCATTATTTATTATATTATTTTACCTATGTCAAAAGAAAAATAATTGAAGCGAAATAATCTGCAAGTGACAAAAAATTGTTAAATAAAATCCTTATTGTCAGAAAAATATAAATCAACAACTGAAAGTACCCATAAGAACTCTATCAAAAGAAAATTTAAAAAAATTAACGTGTTCAGCATTATAAAACTGTACTCAAAAAATGCACTACTCAATTTTAAAGAAAAATATGAGTACCTTGCTGAACAACACACCTACACTACAAGGACGAAATACTCAAATCTACTAAACATTCCAAAATTAAATACACCTCTCGGCCAAAAAAAACACTATTTCCATGCTATAAAATTATATAATGCCCTTCCTATTGAAATTAAAAACACCATGGATATAGAAAAGCTTAAAAAAGACATGAAATAATGGCTAACTAAACATGAAGATGAGGAAATCTTTAAATTTATGAATTAACCTCAACGCAACCTACAGACAACAAACATAAATACTTCTCGCTTAATTTATGTTATATTTTGTGGGAACCAACAAATTAGAAGATGAGGAAATCATGAGCAACACACTTACAACAGCCTACAGTCCGCCTCGGAACAGGAATACCTAGTGATGAGGACTGAGAACAAACTACATCACTTTATATTTTTATTTTACTTAATATTGTATCTTTTTTACTTTACCTTATATTGCCGTTAAATAAAAAAAAATTAAAAAAAACAAGTGGAGTCCCACAGAGTTCACACGTTAGTCCAACCTTGTTTACCGGACCATTTTTTTCAAAATAAATGTTTTAAACACATTTCACGATTTGTTTATTTTACATTGTATCTTGAAAAGGGTTAACAAATGTTGAGTTTATAATTAGGCTAACATTCGCACAACACTTTTAAATGAAATGGATATGTTTAAATTGTCAGTCAGGAAAATTTTCACTGACTTTTCCAGAATTTGATTGAATTGATCTTTGGATTGAGTCTTCGGATTTGATTTTGAGTCTTTGGATTCTACTATGTAATACTAGAATTTATTTCAATGCAGCATTCTTAGATTAACCACCATATGTATGCCTCATTGCGCAGAATACTAACGGAGGGAGATAATTATACTCAATCAGTGGACGGCTTCGATTAATCACCTAACAAATCAAAAAGATTGTTTCTGAGGCAGCCCAGTTATAAATGATTAGTTCTGTATTTTGTTAACTATTCATATGTAAAAGCCTCTAAGGTGCATTATTATTTTTTTTAAAGGTGTAATCAGATAATTTTAAATATTTTTGATATGGGTTTTAGTTCGCGGAGAACGGAGAAGCAGAACATTCAATAATTATAGTAAATAAAACGATTTTTAACGATGACTATATTTATGAAAGTATAACGAAGGACCATTTTCTCTTATTTTTATTTCATATTACATTATGTTATAAGTCCCCGGCATTACGAAAATTCCTCTAACTCTGAAGGTTAAGGTTTAAAATTTGACCAATCTCCAAATACAACCGTAGATTTATAGATGTAGCGGGACCAATAACAAACAAAAATAGTAAATTTTGACGAATGATGAATATCAAAATTCATGGACAGGGCAAAATGATCTTACATTGAAAAAACTGAGAAAATGGCTAATACAAAACAGATTTTAATATTTTTTATTTAATTTGAAGTTGAAATTTATCTCAAAGTCTTGTTGTATTTAATCTAATATATTTAATATCACAGTTCGTTTCTGAGAAGCCCATTATCTCACTGCTTAGTTATCGGACGCAGAAATAATTTTTCTCTTTTTCCCAAAAAAAATAAAGTTTTTCTAAAAATCATTTTTCACATTTTTACAGTCGGCTAAGCTATCATCAAATTGCTGTGAAAAAGCGGAATCATTTTGTTTGTCAGGTATTTTTTTTCAGGAATGCTTTTGACATTATTACCCCGTACGAAATAATATTTCATGAATCGCTGTTTAAAAAACTGCAGACTTTAAAATAAATTTTCTCAAAATTGTTTTTTATTTTTTTTAATTTACATAATTAGTTCTACATACATAAGAAACGAGTTATACACCATAATCGAAAAAAAAGTTTATTTACGTCTATTTCTGGAGCGGTAAATTTGATTAGTATTGAAGATAGACAAGATCTGAACAGGCAGTTGATTCTCAAACTTCCTCTTCGCCAACCACCATCAACTTTCTGTTCATTTGATGTCCTCTACAGTTTCAGGGATTAGGCTCTCGACTAGCAAGTCGGAGGTCGCAGGTTCAAGTGACGGCGTGCGCAAGCAAATTTTATTTGGCTGATTCTGTTTGCCGCACTTTCGAGAGTGGAAGATCCTCTTAGTGTCGTCCTGGTGTAAGACCTACATTCAGAATTGAAACGCTGCTTGAAATGGCTTTGGCCGTGTTTGGTGACCAGATCTGATTAGCCAGGTACTTCCCCACCTTATTCCCTCTCTCTATCATCAACCTCACAATACATTTTAATTGAGGATGCCATAGTCTCACTGGCTCCAGACGGTTAGGAGCAGTTGGAACTATTGTTCTATTTCACATTAAAACAAAAAAATCTGCATCCTAACATTTCCTCACTAGGCTTGATTATTAATATTTTTATTTCCTTAATATTTCCAATGGCCTTGGGCAGTTTAGACTCTTGTGCGGTATTTGCATACAAAAAATGTCCGGTGAATAAGAGGGCACCATTTTTAAATCGACTTCAACAATACTATACAATATTATCCGAAGTTGTTTCGATTATTAAAATAATCGAAACTTTCTATATCTCGATTATACTAATCACAAGTCTTATCATCAAACACCCCACTTCAAACAACCCGTAAAAATAAGTAATGAAAAACCGTAATCTTGATATTTTCCTACGTGGATTATAAAAAGCACAATTTTTCGCCGTGTTTTGTGAATTATTAATCAAAAAGCAGAGTTTCACGTTATTTTAAAGGCTTTCAAATGCGAAGGTTGTATGGAAATTCGTATTTCTATGTGAAATTAGTTCACCGACCCGCACTGCCTTTACTGAACGAGCTCATTGGGATATCGTGTTTTTTTAATAAAAAAGTTGGCAAAAGAAGCTAGGCCACAGCAGTCCACAAAGTGCACAAAGTTACGAAACTAATACTTATATTTGGCGGTGTGGCGTGGAACTGACAGAAAGGGGAAAGGTAGACAAAATTTGAACAAAATGTTAACTATGTAATATTATGTTTGTCATAGTTATGGATAATTGTTTCACTTTGCATTTACAGACTGGGTGAAACGATTTGATGTATTATTGTGATTTATTTTTGGGGTATTATGACACGTTGCACTACCTCCTTCTTTTGCCAAATTTTTGGACAGCATTACAGGCATAATAACCCATACATATTTAATTCAATTCAATTCAATTTTTTTATTCCTTTAAAAACATTACAAAATTAAATTTTATTTCGTTTTTAAGTACATTTGTAAAATGGTATTACATCATAGTTAGCGGTGTATAAACTATACCAGCATCAATAGAGCTTGCTTTTTAAAGGCAGCTTCACCGATGCTAAATATGTCGATATCCGAATTAATTCTGTTCAACAGCAAGACTGCTCTCCCCACCGGCATGACCATTTACATTGATATGATATGATAAGACGGTTCCATGATAACTCAACACAGTGACAATTCAACACACTTTTAAAAAGTGATATAAAGTCAGTATTAACGATGAAATTTTTTTTTCTAATCTAACCTAACCTAACCTACATAACCCAGTTAATAAAGTTTTTGTTTCACCACTTTCCATGATTTTATATGATTTTTTAAATATGTGATTATTTATCCGATTACCGAATATAATAATATTAATAATAATATATAATATATAATATATAATAATATTAATAATCATATTTAATATTATTAAATATGTCCATCATATTTAATAATATTAAATATGATGGACACTTTAATGCTGTTCGAAACTTTGTCTAAAGAATGCGATTGCGCAACACGGCATAATACGTCAAAAATAAATCACTGTAATACTTTTGGCCGTGAAAATCTCAAATCTTCTCTGATAAGATTCATATGTTTTAACGTCAGTAAAGAAATTATCATAATCGGATAAAACAATAAATGTCCAATATTACGGGAGAGAACAAAATATATGTCCCTTTTCAGCACTGCTTTAGTTTTTATACTACGCACTAATTTGTCAGTTGTTGGTACTATTTTCGACTTTGAAAAAATTATATTCAAGTCATATTCAAGGTGAAGTTTCGAATGTTTGTTGATGAAGTCGCTGTTTAATTCATCTGCTTTTAAAACGAACTCGACAATTGGTGGTGTATACTGGCTTTAGTCTAGTTTAATTAAATATCTATATGTATTTAATTTTAATTTAAGCACTTTAAAAAATTATACATTTGTGAAAAATACTTTTATATATTAAATGTAATTTAGTTTTTTAAACCAAAAATATATATAAATTTTTTTAAAGCGGAGACGGTTTACAACAGTTCCCGTGAGCACGTAGACCATAAGCCCATTGTGCTAACTCCCATTTTACCTCAATCCTTCAACAACAACCCAGTCCCTTTAATAAAGTTCACCAGGGTTGTCGTTGGGTATGTGGCTATGTCTTCTTGTTCTACTGTATGTCTCCCCAGGTATCTAAGCTTAGTTCCCACCAGGACAGGACATTTGCACCATAGGCGAATTGGAGTCTCTTCATACTCTTCACATTTCCTATTGGTGTTTTCTACTCCCAATATCTGCATGTGTCTCCTGAGATAGCAGAGTTCCGTTAGTAGTCCTATCAGTTCCCTCAGCGAGTTTCTGTCCATATCGAGAAGTTTCTTGGTTCATCTAGGGTCTGGTCCTTTTATAAGTACTTTGGATTGTCTCATTCCAGGTGCCCTCTCCCATTCTTTGTGGTGCTGGGATTTGACCCACCTATCAATAAGTAATTTTGTTTGGCGAGCTGCTACTCCTACCTCCGGCTCGGATCCTACAAGTGGTGCTTTCGCCCATTTCCTTGCTAGTTCGTCAGTCCGCTCGTTGCCCTCAATACCTAAATATTTACAAACATAGATTTTAAGAAAATGATGTATTTTATTTTCAGTTGTAGTTTTTTTATATATTTAATAATATTGAATAATTTTCTTAGAATAATACAACATTGTTAATAATTCTAAGATATACGAATCATGGTAACAGATAAAAGATTTTATTTAATTAAATAAGTACTTATCTAGTTTGTACTCGTAAATGTCATACATGTTAGAACTGTAAAGATCCATAGAATATAGTCATGATGAGTTAAAAAAAAGGAAGCGAAAATGAGGCTGATGAAGTAATTTAGAAAATGATACAATATTCTCACGAATTTCGAAATTTTTGTTATCGCATGCGTTTATATAGCACTAATACAGTGTGACATGAAATACGTAATATATAAGAATATTTTTATAAGATGCCAAAATTCCAAATGAAAAGAAAAAGCAAATGGAAATAAAAAGTGAAAAGAATTAGAACCAGTACAACTGTTTTCACCCGATGACATAATATGGACGATTGCTGTTTTCTTCCAAATATTTAGATGCCCTTAGTAATTATACGTACTTTTTTTAATTTAAATTTTTTTAAATTCATTTCTTATTTCTGTTAAATAAATAATAACATTACGTGAAAATTTTACATTTTATTTGAACGATTCCCGTACTTTAATGTAGTCTTAACTTGAAATTCAATTATCTGAACAAATAAATTTTTAGAATGGATTAAGTTGTAAGATTTACAGAGCAAAACCAAGTAACACCGAATCCGGAGATCTGAAAAGTGTGAAATGAACCAGTTAAAGAATTATAATGTTTTTGTGTTCAATTTTTAGAACTCCCTAATTGTGCAATACATTGTTCCAAATTCATCTATTTATGCCAACTTTTTGGTATTTCGCACAATTTTTAAAGATGTTTTATGGATTTTCAAGCTTGTCAATAAAAGTGAAATATCAATTAATTGAGAATGGGTATTATTACTTTATCGCTTTATGATAACAGAAAATCGTGTGAAAAAATTGAAAATTTAGCGAAAAAAAATCGTGACTAAAGACGCATTGCTTTGGAAAATTTTGATAATTTGAATAAATTAATTTTGAAGTTTTTTGAGAGATTTTTTCAAGTTCTGTCAAACAACTAGCCTATAATGATATCATAACAGAACTTGAATATAATTTTCACAGAACCCGAAAATAAACGTTAAAATTTGATGAATTGTTCAAATTCTCCAAAACAACCCGTCCTGAGTAAATGTAAATTTTGGAGGTCTTCAATAAATAGAGTATGATTGATGCATTCAGTTTCGCTAATAATTAGTTTAGTTTATTATAACAGTCAATGACGTATTACATGGTGACAGCGGTTTCGGCGCTCAAAAACTGTGAACAGGTTAAATAAATGCGACTTATTTATGAATTTAGTCAACACCACTCTATTTTTTGGTTGTTTTTTAATGGTTTCAAATTTATTTATTTTCAGGTGTCATGGATCCGCAAGCGAGACTACCATCTGCTTACCGTGGGGGGGAGCACGTACTCTCACGACGCGCGCTTCGTCGTGCAGCATGCGCGCCACGTGCCCTCCGCGTGGCCACTGGTCGTGCGCCGCGTGCAGCATGCCGACCGCGGCATATACGAGTGCCAACTTGCCACGCATCCACCAGCTTCTATATTGCTTGAACTAAGAGTGCATGGTAAGTAGTAGTCATTTTTTGATATAAGTACAGTACAATAATAAATCCTTACTGCCTGAAGATAGTTACATAAGGCATTTCGAATCAGAAGCCTCAAACAGTAAAATGAAATTTAAATATTCATATTTTTTTATGTGACATTACGATATATAAAATCTGTATAGCGTATGCAGCGTAGTCTGACACAGGCTTTAGTATTCGTAATCGAGGACCTCTCGTTCACGGATGCCATTAATTTTCACAATAACACCAACAAATGTGGATAGATGGTAGTGGTTAAAAGTGAAATGAAGTAGTGAAGATCAGAAATATTAAGCAAAAAAAAATAAAAAAATTAATTACTTGCATCACCTTGTACTGGTTATGTCATCACACCACCCTGAAATCTTTTCCAGCAAAAAAAAAAACACTTCAAAACTTTATCATGAAATCAATATTCTTGCTCTCCAAAATATGAAAATAATCCCAGCAACTTTCGAAAGGTCATAGTCTATCTTTCTCGACCTTTTAAAAAATAATAATGTTAATAAAATTTTGTCCTTCGACCTTTTGCGACAAGAATCACAACCAGGGCTTGTTCTAAGAAGGTCCTGCTTAAGTATGTTAATTTATGATTACGTACAACTGCCAAAGGATCTCCTTTAAGCCTTTTACGACCTTCATACATCTTTAATGAGTGGGGAAAAGGTCTTAAGTAAGAAAATGGCCAAAAGTATAAGCACAGTTGCGAAGCTGATTTTTTGACGCATCGTTCGGTAAATTTGTTAAGTCTAGGTAAGGGGTCGGCAGACCGGGGCTCTTTGCATAGGCGTGTTCTTCACACATAACTCCAATTTCATCTTCAGTCAACAAGTTTAATGATAAGGAACTTGACCAAAACAGCATCAATGATGCTAACTAAGCGAGTTAACTTCATATCAGACTGATTTAAAAGTCTTAAGTCGACTTTTTCAAATGCATAATAATCTGTAAAATAAAATCTTAGTCAATTACAAATGAGTATTAATTTTGGTAAAGAGTATTATCACTTTATTTTTGTTATAACTAAATGAGTAAAACCTCAAATTGTAATATATAATTATTGAAGGCAATATAAATGATTTCTAAACGAAAATTTGAAACAGAAAAATCAGAAAAAGATACGGTCACATCTAGGACTTGAATCTAGGACCCTTGCCTTGCCGGGGCACCGCTCTACCAACTGAGCTAATGGGACTCTTTGGTCATATTTAACTGTATCATTCCTGAATCATATTGTCGTTCCCCGGCAAAGCAAGGATCCTGGGTTCAACTTCTAGATGTGACCGTATCTTTTTCTGATTTTTCTGTTTCAAATTTTCGTTTAGGAATCACTTATTTCGTCTTCAATATTCAAGTATTAATATAATATTTTTTCTAACATTAAAAGGATAGCTTCAGAAGGCGAAACACTGTCGAAAAGCTGTCACGAGTAATTATAATTACACTGCAGAACTTGTGAATTCAATAATAACACTATTGAAAATATAAGAGAAAAAAAATAATGCCCAAAGGTATTTTTTAATCTTTATCCAAAACGTCTAAAGTCATTATACTTACTGATAATACTCGAAGACGAAAAAATGCACAAAGCCGTATTTAATTCAAATTAATTCAAGAATTCGTAAGAATTCAAAAAACCTGTAAACCATAACTACCCTACTAGGCATAGAGAAGCACAAATGTTTATTATTAAAATATCGCAAAATGTATACGGAGATAGAACAAAAAGACATAAAATTCCGGAATTGTTTAACTCATTACCAGAAGATATTAAAAATGAGACATGTCATTCAAAAATAAAAACGAAAATTAGATCGTTCTACCTCCGTCAAACATAAAAACAATTAATATTGTGGTACCAAGATATCAAGTTGAAATTAAATATATTGTTATAAGCTAATAAATAGAAAAAATGAGAGATTTCTTACAATTAAACTGATTGATCAGTTTTGTAAGATCTAAGTAAGAGAAAATAATGTACAAATAAAAAAAAACTGAATAAACACATATAAAAAAAAAAAAAAAAAAAATAGCCTATAATTTAAAAGAGAAATAAATAAAATAACATATACCCATATTAGATATTAGCTATACTTTTTGATTAAAAAATAATTATTCAATTTGATTGAGTATTTTGGCCTCAAATCAAAATTTAAGTTTTGTAAGAAAACAACACACATCCTGTCATGAAATAATTATATTAAAACTCAGAATAATAAAACTATTAAAAAGCTCAAAATTTTAAATAAATAAATTAATTTTAAAAAATTTGCAGGTTCTTTCAACTATCTAACATTTTGATTTCTGATATTTTTTGGACAGTTTGCATGTTTTGCAGAGACAAGCAAGTTTATTTGGCTCTCCTTGAAGTTTCATATTATTGACTTACAACCTTTTTCCTGTACATAAAAGACACCTACAAAACAGTCCTTAGTCGTTCCACGCGCTAGTGTTCCAGAAAGCATCCCTTTGATTTAGTAGAAGGAATACATTTTAGAATGCGTAATTTATTAGTCCTTGTTTGTTTTGTGGTTGGAAGTGTATTTAAGGCTTACACATCATAAAGCAGTAGCTAATTCCCCATGAAGGTACTACATATCCCCTCTAAAAACAAGAACGTTTAAAGAATACGAGTGGTTAAATGGTGGATCCTTGGTGTTACTATTCATTGTTGATTATTTTTGGATGTTATTATTGTGACTTATGTCCGTATTGTATTGCACTACTCCTGCACCCAGTCTAGTATAACTGCAACTATTATTATTCATAAATTTGGGAGAAGAAATAAAAACAAAACGTGTAGACAGTGAGGAAATTAAAAGTGGTAGAATATTTCAATCTTTCTTTAATTTTTAATTTTTTCAGCCCAGGTGAAAGACAACTATTCAGCATTGAAATGTTAATTGAAACAGCTTCTTTATTGTGAATACACTGAATACCGCTCAAACGGTCCAAACTGCTCCCAACCGTTTGGAGCCAGTGAGTCTGAGGTATCCTCAATTTATTGTGAGGCTGTACGTATTAATTTTAATTGTTAGGTATTTTGTCTGGGAGGTGAGTACAGGTAGTGCCGCTCCGAGAACAATTTATGGGATAACCAACACCCCTGCTATAGGTCACTCCAAGTGGATTGCTACGTTTGGTGACCAAGCATGGTTCACTGGGGGAGGTTTGTCTAGGTGGCGGATACTTCTAACCGCCTACTGCGATGGTTGCCCAGGTTCATGGTGTGAGGTTTGTCTGAGCCTTGGCTGGGATGTGTTTGACAACTTACTGCGTGGCAGGCAGGATTGGGACAGACGTTTTAACCTCTTCAGACTCTTTCCACTAATCGGCTTGCATCGCAGTGGTAGGGATGAATTTAAACGTCGGTCACTCCTGTACTCCCAGATTTCTACTTACCCCCCATATATTTTTCCTTCACAGAATTTTCTCTCCTACTTTTCATTAAAAAGACTCTCCACAGAGCACCCGCAAAGACGAAATAGGCCCTTAGGATTTTTTTTCATCGGGGCCTTCTCTGTGGAGCTAATCTAAAAATAAATTCATATTTTTTAAATTTTATTTTTTTATAATACACTTCTACAAAGTATTAGCTACCTCCAAAAAGATCTTCAAATACACTTAAAATAATCCATCTTGTACCTGTACACTACAGCGTACGTGTAGGGCAAATCTGAGGTAAACTGGCAGTGTTTACCCACCCTGTTTTCCCGTGCCTTCGAATAATATTATGTTATTAAACAAAACAGCCGCTGTAAGAGAAGCTTGTCGTAATAATTGTTAAGTAATGTTATTCTAGCGCTGTTTCCATTAAACTGGGCCTTATTTGAATGGAATAACACCCAGAGAAAGCCGGCTTTCAGAGTATGATGTAGGTTTCTTGGTGATTTGATCTTTGAGGTGTGGCGGAAAGGTTTTTGAACTGGGATTCAATCGTGGGTTGAATAAAATTTTTAGCAAGCTAATTCTTTATTTAGTATTTGAGAAGCTCTTTTTATTCTGTATTATTTGAAAGTAATTATTATTTTTTAAACAATTAGTGTGAACATGATGCTTTAATGCGTTAAAAGGTTAATTTTTATCTGAACAAGTTTAATAATGGGCTCAGATATCTCACTTTTGACGGCCTCCGTGGTCGAGCATAAAGGCTTTCGATTAGCTAGCTGAATGTTACGGGTTCAAATCCCAGCGTGCGCAAGTAAATTTTATTTGATTGATTTGTGTAATTTCACAATTTAAATATTATAAGGCTTTTTTATATTGAACAGAAAAATCAGAAAAGGATACGGTCACATCTAGGACATCACATACGGTCATATCTAGATGTGACCGTATCCTTTTCTGATTTTTCTGTTTCAGATTTTCGTTTAGGAATTGCTAATGTTGTCTTCAATAATTAAATATTACAATTTGAGATTTACTCGCTCAAGTTATTCCCCAAATAAAATAGTTAAGTTCCATTTACAATCGTTTTTATGGTTACAGGTAAGGAAGAAAGTAGATATTTAAAGTTATCCTTAAAAATGAATGAAAATAATAAACAAAAGATAAAAACAATCGTGTTGATTAAGGTACTTTGTAAGGATTATTTGTTTTAAACGTTTTTAGGGTGGAGTGGAAAATATCAATATCTCTTGGTGTATTATAAATTTTGCAGATACGTCCGAGTAAAGAGGGCGTATCTTGATTTGAAATGTTCTATTAAAATGAGGTTTTGCGCACAGGGCAACGAAATGCAATCTTTACTAATATGAGCTTTTGAGTCAATAAGGCAGTTCACCATATTATGCAAAAACAGTAGGTCAAATTTTTTTCTTCGTTAATAAAGAGTAATAGGGTTGGTAATTTTCAAAGCGATACGGCAGATTTTTCTTTTTTTTAAATATTTTCAATTTCGTCAATTATCATAGAAAAAGCCTAAAAACAAATGTGCTTCTTTCTACTCACCACAAAACCATTCAATAAACCTGATGGGGGATTCAAATACTATACTACATATGTAGATGTTGTTTTTATTTTACCATTATATGGTCCATACAAGAATCAGTGTCTCTCATTACCCTGGTGGGGGTATTTATAGTACTAAAATGCCATGTTGCAACAGCACAATTTAGTCATCATGGTTTTATGAGTGGCCATTGGTTAGAATATTAATATTTATGTCACTGGTGATTATATTATTTTTGAAGTTTAGTTTATTTAGGTGAGTATTGCTGTAAGATATGAATGGTGCGATGTCTAGTGTGGATGGTGATCTGTACAATGCAAGTATGCATGTTTCTTGGTACGATGGTAGTTGGAGTTTGTCAAATATGTTTGAGTTTTTCGTTAATCGAGATTGTTAAAAAATAATCTATTGTATTGTTTTATTCTTCTTAACAACTTTTTACGAAGGGTTGTTTCAACAATTTTAAAGTTAATATTCAAGTTCTGTGTTAGTCTTATTCATGTTCTGTTATTGGTTCCTTGGCAACTCGGCCAATAAACACACATTTAAAAAGTGATAAAAGTCATTTAAAGGATTTAAACATAGTCTTTAAACCTAAAATAACAAAACTTGTCCTTTTCTATTTCCTATTTAAGTTCGTTAGAAATTTCTTGACTTTATACCACTTTTAAAACGGTCTTAATTTGTCACTATTGTTTTTTGTTCAGTTACCTTGTACAAGTGCTGTGAAATAACTGACCGATGATAAAATAAAAACAGAACTACGAAAATGAATTTCATGAACTTGAATTTTAAGTTTGAAATTTGATGAATTTATTGTTAAAATTCTCTGAAACAACTTGTCATCAAATATTTAAAATTGCCAAAAAACCATCAATGGAAAATATAACGATCCATATTTTTTGTTACAAAAATCAAGCCTCAAATTTAAACTAAAAATCTACCGCAATGCTTTATTTCATTTTAATCCGCCCAAATCTGTTAAGTATCCTCAACAAATTTCAATTATCCATTTGATAAATGGCCCACTGTCGTATATTAAAGTTATTGTTAAAATCTCCTTTCACTATTATCCATGTTGCTAATCTTTGAATTACGTTTGCGAATATTCAAAGGTTTCAGAGGTGAACTTTTTTTGGTGTGAAATATTGTTCCAATTTTTCTGTGCTACACGAATGGCTGCCATTTGTACCACTAATCAGACTTATCGATACCAAAAAATAATCACACATGTGCCAAAAAAGATTTACAATATTTGCGTACACTCTAGCACACTTTGGTACACCGATACAAGTGTGTATTTGTGCCTGGATTACCTTCAATTTTATCTTGCTCCCAACTGTGAATTTGAACATTTTTAAATAAAGACTTTTTTATTGAAAGAAACTAATTTCAGTATACTAGTAGTTCTATGAACAATTAAAAGCATTTTATGTAATTAACATTTTTTAATTTAAAATTAGAATCATACAAATTATTATAGCATTTAAAGCCAAATTAGTCCACCACTTTTTAAATGTAAATAATGTATGAGAAATCATTATATTTTATTTCGATTTTCTATTGTTTGTTTTATACTGTTGTTGAAAATGAAATTTGTAATTGTTATGTACTTAAAAGCCCAATAGGGCGTCAATAAATAAATAAAATATTTTTTACTGAACCATTAAAATGTCCACTATCTTGAAACGTATGAACAAAATTACACATGCAAAACGGTCGAGTTATAACATTCTTCCGACTTTGCCACGCAGTAGTCGTAAACTGACGACACAGCTCAGAAAAGTAAAGTTCGCTTTGGTTTGCGGCCATTGTTGGAATTTTTCTGGGTAACTTTGGCTTAAAATTACGCTTTTTATATATTTTTTTAATAAATGTATGCTATCAATATAGCCCTGCTGAAATATTGCGTAAAATAAAAAATAATAATATACCACGACTTTAGGTAATTTAGCAATGGTTCAAAGTTTCTTTCTAGCTTTGTACAGCGCCCTTTGTTTCTGTGATGGATCAACTTCTATACAACTTTTACAATATTATTACAAGTACCTTTGTCTAAGTCTGTAAACATTTTTTAGAATCTTTGTTTTTTCAACCCTATTTCTTTCTATGGCGCCTTGGGAAAACAAACAAAAAGATGAACACCTGGGAAAAACAAAGTGATAAATCGAAATCAAGAAATATGTCACCTCTGAATAGTGTGCGACCTTTCACAATGATAACGATCGTTGTATATATTTTAAATCTTAAGCTTTTTTTAAAAAAAATGTTATTTTCATTTATTTTATTCAATAACACAGCACATTTGAAGTAATACCTTCTGATACTATTCGTTGATTTGAAAAAAAGGATTATGGATATTAACTAGGTCTGAATATCCGGGAGTTTTCTCAAAAATTTTATGTTGTATTGTAAAACTTGAAAAATTCACTGAATTTCAAAATTAATATCCAAGTTCTCCAAAAATTATACAGGGTGTCCGGGGGTAAAGTGCCCAAACTTCAATGAATATTTTTTTCGAAATTTCTTATTTTTTTTCCCATTTAAAAAATATTTCCAAAATTAATAAATTTTTAGAAAATTTTTTACCAGAAAAGTACATAAAACTTTGGAATTTCGCAAAAAAATAATTTTTTTTTACTTTTACCATGTATATTCTTCCCAAGATTTGTGCACCTTATCCCTTAACACCTTGTAAAGTTATGTTCTATTATTAATCAAGTTCTTTGAAAAAATTGGCTCTTATGGAATTATAATAACAGAACTGTTAAAATTAAGTAAAGATAAGTAGGCATTATTGACACAAGTCACATTCCCGCTGAACTAAAATGCAGCATCATAAGGCCCATTTTTAAAAATGGAGATCACACCGTAATAAATAATTAGAGGCCTATTTCCTTATTAACCGCATTAGAAAAAATATTAGAAAAATATATATCTATAAATTTGGATAGATATTTAAATAATTTGGGCATTATTGATGAATGTCAGTATGGCTTCCAAAAACAAAAAAGGTGTGATAAACTGCTCGAAAAATTTTCAAATTATATAAATTCAAAGCTTAACTCAAAAAAACATGTACTCGTATTATTTATTGATTTCTCAAAAGCTTTCGATACACTCAGCCATACACAAGGTACTTGAAATCATAGAAATCCGTGGTAAACTCCTATCATTTTTCAAAAACTATTTAACAAATAGAAAAATGTATGTAAAGATTTTGAATGTAATGAGTAATTTTAGATTTATTAAATCAGGAGTGCCACAAGGGTAAATTTTAGGACCAAAATTAAACATTATATATGTAATTACCATGCCTAAACTTTTTTAAATAGCCTGTAGATTCATTTTTGCTGATGATACTGCACTAGTTGTCTCTAATGAAAGAAATAGCTATTCAAGAATTGCAAATAGACTTTAACGAGCTACTTAAATGGTCTCATGGTGTAGGACTAATTATTAATGTAAAAAAAAACTAAATGCATGTATATCTATAAGATCACCGAGCTTGAAAATGTGGAACTTACCTAAAATAACTGCACATAATTTTGAATGTATACATAAAAATGGATAATATTTGCTGCTGTGAAAAAATTGATTTTACAAACGAATGTACTTACCTTGGCATAATCGTAGGCAATAACTTTAAATGGGACAAAAGTGTGACCAAAATTTGTAACCAGCTCCGATGTTCGGCGAGTAATTTTTATTAAAATTTGTATTGCCTCGATGCACTCTCAAACTTATATATCATTCTATGGTCGAATCAATACTTAGATATGCAATTCGAACTTGGGGACACTCGAGTAATATTAATATTAAATACATTCAACATTTACAAACTGCTATAATTAAAAAAAATTGTTAAACCTAGCATTTACAAACAAAGAAACAACTTAAAATTACTATATGGCTCTGAGAGCCTACTTCCTATTAAAGGGCTTCTCTGGTTTATTATAATTATGGATAATGCGGGAGAAAATGCGTGCAAAAAGTCATTGGTGCATAGTCACAAAACAAGATTTACTGAAAAAAGGCCTAAAAAATCCACTAATATCAAATAAGTATGGTAGCAGAACACTTGACTATTTGATACCTGTGATTTATAACAAATTTAATGAAAACTTTAACTTAAAAAATAATGAGGAACCCTCCCCTAAACTGACAAAAAAGTGGTTAATAAATGAACAAAACGTTTATCTATCCTTAACATTATATTTGGAATAAATATTTAAACTTCAGCTAATGTGTATTATGTTATAACATTAAATGGTAGAACCTACAGACAAGCTGATTGTCACAGCTTTGTGGGACTACCCATATCTTATATTGTATTAAATGTAATTATATTCAATTTAATAAATAAATAAACAAAAATAAAAATAAAAAATCCAAACCCGAAGTAGATTTGAGTTTGGTTGTGGTTCAGATGGTTTGGGCTTTTTGCGACAGATGGCAGGTTATCATTTTTCTCCATCCAACAGGCTGAGATTAATAAAACGCATTGTAACGCCATTGTCTATCTATTCTGCATTTATCTTCTTTAAAAAGAACATCTTAATCCGTTGGGGGGAAATTACTTATTGGGAATACATTGCTGTACGGTGTCAATAAACCTTTATACTTGTTCCAAAAAAAGTAAAGTGTCTCATTCAAGTTATCCATTCTATCCTCCAGTTAACCAAAAGCAATTAAAGAAGAACTTTTAAAGAACTTATGATATTAACATTGATGAATAACTGTTCAAGTTTTGTGAACTAACTACTGGCCCCAATTATCTATTGTCCTTGTCAGAAATCACCATCTAGAATAGAAATGTTGTTCAAAATTGTTATCACTTTGCCAAACGACTATACATCTAAAGATTTTGGTAATTCTCAACCTTCATATAGCCTTCTCTCCCTATCCTTGTTTCTCTAGCCTTACAATATTCCTCAATTCAGGAAACCCTTGTAAGACCCTACGACCTTCTACCAAGAATCATAGGTCTTACCACTCTGCCACAGAGTTGAGTGCTTTGTTTTGTAAGGGTTTAACAAATAATGCAAAAACTCCAAATTACGAATTGGTTTTGTTTAATATATAAGTTTGGTTGACAACCTCCGTGACAAAGAGGCTAATACCTTCAGAGTCTGAGCTAGAGGTCACGAGTCCAAATTTCAGAGTTTGTGCAATATGTGCACCTATTATATCATGTAAAATTTTATCAATTAATTTACATGTTGTTAAAAGACAAATGTTCCTATCTGATTTACTTAGTTTCATGGGGTTAATTGGAGTAAAACACTTAGATGACAATGTGTGACAACGGTGACATTTTTTTAAAAACTGAAATCTTATAGGTAGAATATGATTATGTACTGGACAGATAGGGTCATGGTGGGGGGTTGGCCAGTGACAAAAGGTGAAAGAATTTTGTTGCTTGTTCGTGAAAAAAAAATAAAAAATGTCACCGGAGATCAAAATTTCTTATACATTATTTTTACCCCAATTAATTTCAGGAATCACTCGTTAAGTTAGTCAGACACGTCTCTTAACACCCTGTATATATATAATGATAATATTTTGCATGCTTGCGGCACGTTCCAAGTGGTATATACTCCTAATGGTTCCGTGATAACTCAACACAGTGACAATTCAACACACTTTTAAAAAGTGATATAAAGTCATTAGAAATAATGAAATTTTTTTTTTTAACCTAACCTAACCTACATAACCCAGTTAATAAAGTTTTTGTTTCATCACTTTCCATGACTTTAAATAACTTTTTAAAGATGTGATGAATTATCATTATGATGATTTATCCGGTTACCACTCTTATATAGTCCTGAAATACCAATATTCAGAACAAAAAAGTCATTCAGTCAGGTAGGTACTTTTCAACCTTCCACTTCTCTACTTCCTCCTGTAACCTTTAGCCTCACAATAATCTCCAATTGGAGATTCTACAGTCTCACTTGCTCCAGACGTAGAAAATACTTTTTATATATTGTTATATGGGATAAACAAATAAAATGTACCCGAATCACATTTCCGTGTAACAGTGTCAAATGGTGAAAAATTGGATTCGCGAATTGGTGGCCGTACCAAGCAAATCAAATCAGTCATCATTATTTTATTTTGTAGACCCCTTTGTACCAATTCATGAATCGTCAATGGAATTCAAAAGTATAACCTTTTGTTATTTCAACAATTCCCGGTAAGACCGTGAATTTCGGAACGAAATACCTGGCGTTGTTATTGATCTTCAACTATTGTATCATTTTAAAGCCTTAATAATATATGCAGTGGTAGTAAATTCCCGGCTTTGCCCAGTTGAATTTCAATAATATTTTTTCCAATGGCTATATAAATCCAACAAAATCAATCCTAAAAAAAAAGTTTTTTTAATGTAACATTTTTATTAATATATTTATTTAAAATCAGTTTTACTGAGGAATGGACTTCCTCCCTAGGGAGTGACTTTTAATTGCTGTTAGCTTTTCAAACCTAAAAAATAATGGTTTGTCTGACGATTAAATCTTCCTCCCCGGGGACAAGAACCAACTGCGCTAACAACTGAGAAAAATCCCGACTAGGTAAGACCAACGCATGCTGCGATATCACTCGATTTCAGATAATTTTGTATATATCCGGGTGTGTATGGGTGATTGCCACCAAAAGTTTATATAATGCATTGTCATCGACAACGGGTCTATATGCCGAGTTACAGCTCGATCTGATATCGGGAAGTGGCTTAATTTCCACTTCCAAGATTTCCATTCATTCATTCATTCACGAAAACGAAATGTATGCTCAAATTTATCTATTTAAAAATTTCTAATTACCTGATTTTACGACAAGTAAATTTTAAAAGCTTTTTAGCTCATATTTGAAATGATATAGTGATTGATTAAAAATAAATCGTTGATGTCTAGTTATGTTTTTTTTGTGATATAAACAACGGATTTTATTATATATACCAGTGGCGGTTCGTGACTTTTCAGTGTGTTAGAGTGGCAACTTTAAAAAATAAGACAGTATTGATTTTGTTGTAAATGAAAATATACATAAATAATTTATTATGTACATATACCCTTCCATGGTAGACGTTCAGCTTAATGGCTCAATTCGAACCATCAGCGGGACTTTAAAATCTACTCCTCTCCTTTGGCTCCCTGTACTTGCAAACATAACCCCGTCAAACATCAGGCGAGAAATTGCAATACTGAGGGAATACAAAAAAGCGCAATACCTTTGCACGAAGATATCGTCTCCCACCCTTCAAAAGCCCTTCTGGGCGGAAAGAGAAAAGCTCCTCCGATTACCCCTCACCCCAGAAGGTAGGTAGAAACTTGAGTGGCAAACGGCCCTCGTGGGAAATGCCCATCTCATACAGGACCCCACCGAGAGACAGCCTGGGTTCTCATTGCCTCGCGAAACCTGGTCCGCCATCAATAGGTTAAGGTGCTCCCATAGCCGCTGTGCCCACATGATGCACAGATGGGGCCTTAAAGAGTCGGCGATGTGTGAATGTGGTGCGGTGCAGACCACCGAACATGTGGTCAACGAATGCCCTCTCAATTCATTCCCCTGCGGGATTGATTAGGTCCACATGGCGACGCCTGAGACCCTAGACTAGCTCGCAGACCTAGATGTACCCCTCTGACCCCACCCACCATACGAAAGAAGAAGAAGAATGATTTATTTTCATTTCGTTTTTTGTTTGAAGATTTTCACATTTCTTTTAGGAATTATGTACTTATTTTAAAATTTACTTACAAAAAATTAAATTTTTGAAAAAATAATGATTTTAAAAGGGACCTTTTTTATCAGGAAAATGCTTTAACTGACACTTATTTAACACTCTACTACCATGTATTTTATTATGTTTTTTTTTTTAATTACTTGCACTAATAATTTATTAACCTGTTAAATGCATGTTTGTTGTTAGTTTTTGGGGTGTTATGCCGTGTTGCGCTAACTCCTTCTTTAGCCGACGTTTCGGACAGCGTTGCAGTGTCCATCATCAGGGCAGATCCGATAGATCCGAAGATGTGGATCTGCCCTGATGATGGACACTGCAACGCTGTCCGAAACGTCGGCTAAAGAAGGAGTTAGCGCAACACGGCATAACACCCCAAAAACTAACAACAAAAATGCTTTTGGCCGTGAGAATCTAAAAACTTACCTGTTAAATGCATTTACTAGCATGGAAATAAATAAAATTGCCCCAAAAGGACCCCATAAAAAAATCAACCTATCTTTCAAAAATCCAAACTAAATAATAATAATATGAACGTTATCACTTGAATACCTCGAATGAAGGAAATTACGGTCGGCAGATAAGGAACCCCAATCGTGAAATTAATATCGTAATATAATGTATGTATTTTAGTTTAGTTTGACCGTAGATAGTCATGAATTGGCTATACGAGTAGATACGAATCCGCTGATTCTACAGTTTCCACGCGGTTAGCTCGCAGACCGAACCGGCAAGAGTCAGATTTCTCCAGGGGTTTTATAGGCAGGAACATTTAACGTGGGTTGGTACAGGATGATTTTCAACTCTCTGTTTTTGAGTTATATTATATTTGTATTTTTTATAACTAACTATCTGACATGTACCCGGCGTTTCTCAAGGTCTTATGAATGGCTTCGTGTATAGTTTTAAGTTTGTAAATCCTAGAGTACCTGAGAACTATGTGCTTTTTTAGGGTGGAAATAGTATTATTGTATTGTTAAATGCAGACACAAAATCACAAAGTAGATTAAAGAACAAAAAAGACAATAATTACCAAAACCAATATAAAACACACATCACTCATAAACACACAAGATTATATTTTTAATGTATTATTTTCTCTTTAAATGTATTATGTAGATTATGTTTTATATTATAAAATGAAGGCCTCAGCACGGGTAAGCCACTCAGTGAGGCCAACATTACTGAAATGTAAAAAATATTGTACCAAAATAAAAAAAATTGTATTAAGTATTTCACAAATTCTTGTCGGGTTTTTTACAGATCTCCTCGACTTCTCCAAGAATTCGCTTTCGAGTCAAACATTTTACTTATTCTTCTTTCTTCGTTTATCACTTGTGTCTCATTTTATCACAAATAATGATTAGATTCGTGCTTTCCTCCTACATCCCTATTGACACTAAGGGCATCTCTTACCTTTTCTCCCATTCACTTCACGTAATATCATGAAATTTACATTGTAACTGTTAAAAAACGACTTTTATTCGACAATTTCAGTGCAGAGATAAAGTGTCAAGTCTTCCTTGAACGTCCCCAACTTCTTCTAACGTTCAAATTACTATTTAAACACTCCTGGTACTAATTAAAACAAACTTTGAAATTTTTATCGCAATTGGATGAATGGTGTAGGAACGCATACGGGACAAGCAAAAAAAAAACATTTTTGTTCATGGATTAGATATTAGATAGTTAACCATAGCTCAACCAGATGATGTACGTAGAGAGATAGACTCTCACACAATTCTGTATTGTCGCACACGCATTTATCGCTTCATTCACATTTATACGCGGTCTCATACGTAGAATAACATCAGAAATGCCTTCTATGTAAATTTGATTGGAAACCAATATCGCCACTGACCTTGTACCTTTTGGTTTCTAGTCCAATTTGAACACTTTCTGTCCCCATCTATCCTGTCACTAGCTTGACATTGTATATTGCCATCCCATTTGAATTTTATAATGATGGTGAAACATCGTACTGCAAATGATATATAATCGTAGCTTCACCAGGATCATCCTGATGAAGCTACGGTTGTAGTCAAAGATATTAGTTCTTCTAATATCTTTGGTTGTAGTGAAACCCAGTCAACATTAGGTATAAAAAATAAAAGTGGTGTTTACCAAGTTATAGTTTTATTTTAAATTATAATTGTCACTTCACAAAGTATCTGCTTCGCATGAACAGATATGTTTATCTCTTACAAAAAATTTCTTTGGTTTTACCGTTAATTAATAGAAATTGAACAATTTATCAAATCTCAACGAGAATTTTCAAGCTCTGTAAAGGTTACAATCAAACTTTGTTATTGTATAGTTTCTTTTTTTAATTAATTTATTTATTTAACGCCCAAAGGGCTTTTACAAGTAGGTTGTACAATTTTGATGACAGACAATTTTGAAACATGAGAAAGAAATAATAAAAATAAAATTACATTAAAATTAATATATGCAAGAAACAAAATTAAAAAGAACAAGAACAAAAATTAAAAAATACAGCGATTTAACTGGTTTACAAAAATACAACTTCCATTTAGGAATAGTGTTGAAATAAGTCTTTTACGTGATCCACAAAATTCGCAAAGTTAATATTAAATATATCGACATCACCTAAGTATTGGTTTCCCACAGTGAGAAACCGTTGTATTGGGGAGTTTGCAATGTAATTGCGCTTATGTGTGCTGCAGTCTAATAGTGTATTTTGTCGCTGTTATTGTAGGTATTCGTAAGTTTATAAGTTGCAGAAGTTTGCAACAGTCGAATTTAGAGTTTAGAATTTTTAATAAAAAGTCGTTTATTTTATGCCTGTCTTCCAATGTGTGTATTTTTAGAGTAATTAATAAGAAATGATATTGTAAGTCTTCTAGTGGGAAGATAATAATAATTATTTTAATAATTATTGCACAGTTGTTTCATATAACTGAAATGAAAAAAGAACTTGAATTTTAGCTTTGAAATTTGATGAATTGTTCAAATTCTGTGAAACCTGTACTTAGAGTGGTTAATTTTTAATCCCCCTGTATGTCGTTAAGTTCCGTAACAAACCTACCGTGATAATATATTATAATTTCGCAAAATATTAGCTCAGAGCAAAATTTATTGTTTTGTACCATCGTGATATTTCACAGAAATTGGGATTTATTGTAATAAATTGTGAAACTTTTCAAATCATTGTATCACGTGTACCTTTCTCCTGCCTAAATATTCTAGCGTTAGTTCAAAGTTTATAATAAACTATTCTCGAAGGTCCGAAGTGAAAATATAAAGTTGCTCATATTAGCTAAAATTTATAGAATGTCGAGTGATGTTTCTTGGTAAAATTTTACCATTTTTCAGAGCACATCGACATATTTTCACTAAAATTTTACATGAAAATAAGAAAGTAGTTACTCTCCTCAAACCAAAATCTAAGAAAGTTTTCATTTTTAAATATATCTATTTCATTATTGATTTCGTTTTTGTGTATAAATTAATGCGAATCTTGGGAACGTAACAGCAGTATCAACCCACTTCCTAAAGTCTGATCGAGTTGAAACCCGACAGATAGACTCGTTGTCGATGACAATGCATTCTATCATTATTTTTATGGCAATCACGCACACACGCGTAAATCCATTCTGGTTTTCCATTTGTTGGAAGAATGGTAAAAGAATTTGGAGGCGCCCGAGAAAGACATTAGCAATAGCGAAGGATTGCGGGTTTCATTAATCGTATTCTAAAATCCTATCGGTCAGCAACACTTAATTTGACATTTTAACGAGGACCTGCAAATGTAAAATTCGAGGTGAATCTCAGCATTTGATCAAATTGACATCCCGTATGTAGTGTTAATGTAAAAAAAGGTGGAAAAGTACCTGGCTATTCATATCTGTTCACCAAACACGACCGAAAACATTTGGAGCAACATTTCTATTCTGAATGATGGTCTTACACCACTACTTACTGAGATTATATTTTACTATGGAAATAAAAAAAAATATATATATATATTTTAATTTTTTTTATTAAATAATAATCAATCAATTTACAGAGTATAATCAATAATGTTAACTAAAATAATTCACAAATTAGTTTTCACTATAATAAATACTACATTTCCTTAAAATAATAAATACTATAAGTGAGTAATTGTGAAATGACACTAAGTAATCAAATATATTTTACATGCTAACGCCGGGATTTGAACTCGCAACTTCAAGCTTGCTATATTGGAAAATCTCCTGATATAAGATACATGACGCCAACGGGACTCGAACCCGTGTCCCTTCGATTTCCGGTCGACAGCTATGACCACTGAGCTATGGCGGCTTATCTCTTATCCGCGAAATAATTCAATATATACTAGTGTTTCATTCAACAATTCCTGCTTGTTACATTTTTTCACCTGAAAAATAATACCGGAAAAATAAGTACCGAAAATCAAAGAAACACGGGTTCGAGTCCCGTTGGCGTCATGTATCTTTTATCAGGAGACTTTTTAATGTGGATGAGTGTTTCAAGCGAATAATTATTGCTTGTAAAATAATTGTTACGCTTTGTGCTATGCATAAAAAACCTTGTCTTTAACATTAGTTTACCAAAAAAATAATAATTAATATTTGACAAGTTCTAGTATTTCACCAAAAAATGTAGACAATTTGTCTCGACGCCATCTAGTGAGAAAGTTAGCACTTACAATGTCTTTCTCATATAAAATAAAGTTGGTTGTTTTCAGGTGAAAAAAATGTAACAAGCAGTAATTGTTGAATGAAACACTAGTATATATTGAATTATTTCGCGGATAAGAGATAAGCCGCCTTAGCTCAGTGGTCAGAGCTGTCGACCGGAAATCGAAGGGACACGGGTTCGAGTCCCGTTGGCGTCATGTATCTTTTATCAGGAGATTTTTAAATGTGCATGAGTGTTTCAGGCGAATAATTATTGCTTGTAAAATAATTGTTCAAGCTTGCTAGTCGAGAGCCTTACCCTTCAACAACGAAGGCCGTCAAATTCCCAGTTGAGACCGTTATTTTTTTCATTTTATTTTTGTTTCCTTTAGATACATTTCATCAGCTCGTTTTAATATAAATATTATATTAGACGATTTGCAGTCGTAGAATCTAATCGAAAGTTATATCAGCTAAAGTTTCACCAACACAGGTTTGTTTCCTAATCTGTAAGTATGATTATTTCTAAACCAAATGCAATTCGATTGCTTACTCCCTACTGCCAACCAAGTCCATAGCAATGTATGTAGTGCAACATTTGATTTTTTTCAATTTTACCTGACAAGCTGATGACCTCAACCTTTTGTTTTGGAGGTCGCAGCATGCAAAGATTTACCCAGACTACTTTAAATACAATTAGAAACCGTTTATTCTTATTGCGTGATAGAAAATTATTTATCTCTAGTTGAACGAAATTTCACAGCATTTTTACTAACTGTCTGAACTGCCTGTATTGTAACTTGGTAATTTGGGTGGTATTAAACTTACTTTCAAATTCATGTAATAGTTCAATTACTGTTAGTATTTAACTAGTTTATCGTAGTCGTAAGATTCTAACAATATAATTAATTTATTTATCTACGACTTTAAGGCTTTTACACGTATCCATTGTCATAGATAAGTTGTTAAGGAGTACAATAATAAGTAAATAGAAAAAACTATGAACACTACAGGTTATTGTAAAGAGTTCTGTTGTTCAAAGGAGTTAAAAGGTACTATTTTTTATATTAGTTCCACACAGGAGCCGTGCGGAAAAAAATCCTTGGAGTCTGTGTCATCTTTCGAGAAGCTGTGTGGAGGATCTTTTTAGGGAAAAGAAGGAGATAAAGTTCTGAGAAGGAAAAGACTATGAGGAGTGGGTAGGAATCTGGGGGTCAGTGGGTCCAGGAGTGAAGGAAGTATGATATATACTCGTATATACCATCCCTCCTATTGCGTTACAAGGCGATGGTCAAAAGGTATATCTCAACCAGTCTCTTCTGATCCGACCAACCACGCAGTAGGGGTGCAAACGAATCGAATCTAAAGAAAATAAATCTTCCCCCAATTACGTACAGCCACATGGGGTAGCCGCACGCTGTTGGAAAGTGTACACAGCGATATCTGCGACAAATTCTTGCATGCATATATGCATAATCTGCGCTAATCCCTCAATTCTGTAATGTTTTACTGCTTTGGATAACCTTGAAGCAGGTCGCGTGTATACATAGTTACCCCCACGTAAATTTTTTTTTTCATTTGTTTAGCCTCTGTTACAGATTTATTTATATATTTTTTTTCCTAGGTTTGTCAACAGTGATTCTTATCAAAACTCTCGCAAATAGCTTTTTGTTTGACAAGCCCCCAAAGGGCACACAAACCCCAACGGCCCGGAGGGCTTTGAAGCAGAGAATGGACGGTTATCTCGAGAGTATTTCCTACAGAGGTAAAAATAATCTCGTCGAATTTAATGTTTCAAAGACCCAATCCTGTCTGATTACGTCTAAAAGGGATCCAAATGATAATCTAGTCTCCTTCAACGGAAGCAATCTTCCGAACAGGCCTTCCATTGATATGCTTGGTATAACTATAAGTGACCAGCTCAGGTACGGGGGCTCCATCGAAGCCAGAGTAAAGTTGGCCTCTCAGAAGCTGGGCGTACTGTACAGGGCCCGCAGATACTTTAATAGTACACAACTGCTGACCCTGTACAAATCGCAAGTGCGCCCTACTGTCGAATTTGGCAGCCATCTCTGGTCCGGAGCCCCTAAATACCTGAAAAAAAACCCTTGACTCTGTGCAAAAACGGGCGGTCCGTTTGATAGATTCCCCAATCTTAACAAACGGACTGCAATCTTTAGAGCACAGGCGTCAGGTAAGTATGCTGTCCTTAATCTATCGGTATTTCAATGGAAGATGCTCTGAGGAACTAGCGTCATTGATCTCTTCGGCACCGGTGCGTAGTCGGGATACACGCCAAACGCGCGCCCAACATTTGTACACAGTTGACATTTGTCACATGAGAACGGGTCGCTTCTACGATTCGTTCTTAAGTTCAACAGCTCGGCTGTGGAACGAACCTCTTTTCCTCCCTCCTACAACTTGGGACTCTTCAAGACCCATGTTCACTCCTTCCTCTCCACAAAAAGACGCTCCACACAGCATCCCCAAAGATGACATAGGCCCTGAGGGAAATTATTTTCTTCAGGGCCTCCTGTGTGGAGTTAATATAAAAAAAATACAATTAGATTAATTTACATTTTTTTCATTATTATTATTTTTATTATTTTAATATAGATCATATGAATTACACTAATACATACATATTTTGCAAAATATAACATTTAGGTTCATAATTGGTCATGTATACCTTATCAGAAAAGAGGAGCTCTTTTGCCTGATAGGGGAGCCACGATTCTTACTTAGATTCTTAAATGGAAACTATATATAATAATATATATATATTTTTTTACTATATATTTTTTTAATATAAATTTTTTTGGAAAAAAAGTTTGATTTTATTTATTTGTTCCTGTTGGTTCGTAATACAGCGCAATTCGGAAGGGAGATTATTGTAGTTTTTTATGGTTGATACTATCACTAATTACAGACAAACACAACATTGATGAACACAACACTGTAAGTAAAGAATAATGTACATGTATGCACCTACATGCATACATGTATACACACATACATACACTTACATATACATTTCACAACAGCAACAGTAATTATTTTTAGATCAACACGATCGGTAGCTTTAAGTCTTGTTAACGTTTGATTTGAAGGTGGCCAATGATGACATTGACAAATCAATGGAATGACTATTTCTATTGTGTAATTTTAGTTTGTTTGATATCACATTTTCTTAGTTTCGCCTTTGTTAAAGATAAATGACAAAACGACAACGTTAATAAAATGGCTTCAACGCGTTCAGTGGCAAAATCTGAATAGCTAGGTACTTCTAGACCTTCTGTTCTTCCCTTGCTGTCCCCACTTCTTTAAGCCTTAAAAAAATATTTCAATTGGGTATATAGTAAACCCACTAGCTGTAAACGGTTGTGATTCTTGTGCGGTGTTCAAATAAAAAATAAAAAAAACAGGTTCCCTACTTTCTCTGTTCTGCTTCACAACACACTCCAAATGCGGATATCATTGTCCACTAATTCCGGAAAGTATTAGAGGGTATTTCTCTGATTATGTTCTGATTAAGCACTAATCCGCGGATTAGTCATTTTTTCGTTTTCACTATATCTGAATAACGCTAACGCTCGGGTTAAAGTTCGATTTGACTAATCAGTGCTCGAACTTCACGTTAGGCGCTATTCCTCGAATCAAAGATGGCGTCAAAACATTCCGAGTTTGACAGCTGAGAAGTGAGTCGAATTTTGTTCAATGAATTTGAATGCTTGTATGATCTATCCTGAATTATTTGATTGTGTTCAAAATAAGAAACAATGTATTAATTCGACACGAATCTATCTAAAATGACCTGATAATCAACACAACATAACCAAAAAAATGCACACTTCGCGGTGTGCGGACTGACGCATGACAGCCGTGGCAGTAGATGGAGTAACTGTAAACATTTTGCGATGTTGCCAGACTATTTCGAGTGTTATCTATCCGGAAGCTCGAAACAATGGTGAAACGGTCGCCGAAGTTATTCTGATCTTTAAAGCCAGCCAACGGATAGCTAGTCAGATATTTAGCCCGCCATAGTGAAATACCCCCTTAGGGTTCAAAGAATGAATGTTTACAAAAAATAAAAATTAGGATTTATTTTTTTAAATTTTCCGTGAAAAAACGAGTGAGTTTAATGTAGATGGTTGGTTTATGAAGATCGTTTTCATATGAAATAGTCTAAAAAACACACTTTTTATGACACCTAAGAGGGCAGTCTTATATGGATTTTCTCAAATTCTTATCATACCCGTGGGATTAGAGAAACTTGAATGCAATAGATTTTTTGTGAAAAAAATAGACGAGTAGATTCAAATGTACGTACATAAAAAATATGAAATATGAAGACTAAATTATTTATAATGGGTTTTGTCGCATTAATTCTGAAATGAACACATGCTTTACAAAAAACTGTTCATGTTTATTTTTTTATATCAATAAAATGACTACACATTGCACTGTAACTACTTTCATAGTAGAACCTCAATAACTTATTTTGTACTCCGGTTATTATATACAAATATTCAACTCCTATATACGACATAACTATTTATAATAACTTGTATTGTACCTGCTTAAATCGTTCATATTAAGTTTATTATGTTATTTACTATACACTTATTATTGTACTCCTATAAAAACCTCGTAACTTGATAACTGAAAAGTGTTTCTAAAGTTTCAAAATATTAAAATTACATGTTATCCTTTTCTTTAGATGCATATGCGGAAGTAGAGGGCGCACCGGATATCCACGTTAGGAGCGGTTCCGAACTGAGGCTCATCTGCCGCCTGAAGGATGCCACGGAGCCCCCTGCTTTCCTGTTCTGGTGAGTTTCCTAGACCTGATTTATTTTACAACTTGCCTGCTCGTCCGGTCTCTAGAAAGTTTTAAAAAACTGTGTGTTTAAGGAAGAATAAATTAGCATTTTCTGCATTTTAAACATTATGCGGATGTTAGCAACGGCTAAACTATACATTGAGAGATGCTATGGAACTGATTAAAAGTGCATGGGAAACGATTATTTTTGAAATAACCGAAATGTAGGAAAGAACCTACGACGAATTAATAAACGAAATAAAATTTAATACGAAAGTATTAAACAAAGCGTGCCTTCGCTCTAAAACACCAACATTATATTTACGTAATTTTTTTACGAGAGAAGTCGTATGTTTTGGTTTTAACTCTTGTTTTAGACACATTGATAGACTGCGTCCAAATGACGCCCGCACAACGCATCTAGCAAATAAATTAACAATTAAGAGGGTAAAATGAAGCTTACTTTAATAATGTATATGGACCTTTACATGAAAATAGTGATAAGCTTTTTTCGTAGTGACACTGAATCTAAGATACTTTGTTTTGGTGTCGTTTGATCTAGGACGGTTTTCATCTAGCCTGTAATGGGTTTCGTTTTTGCAATTTCACTGGAACAGTATAACTAAGTCATCTGCGAAGGCAATAATTTTGCCACATATTGGTAGCGGTAATTTATTCATGTAAATTTTATAAGGGTAAGGGTCCCAGCGTAGAACCTTGAGGTACACCAAATTTATTCTGTGGTGAAGTGCTCAAATTCATCGTTTCTTACTTAATGTGATTTAAACAAAGTAGCAATTCATTTAAAAAGCTACAACATACGTTTGCGGGAAAAATTCAAAATAGTGTATTTGTGACTAATAATACATTTGTTTTGCTTTTTTATAAATGCTTAAGTAACTTGGGGCAAGGAATATGTTTTATATTAATGCAGATGTGATTTTAACGTGGAAATAACGGTTCTATGATAACCTAACCTAACCTTACCTAACCTACTTAACCCAGTTAATAAAGTTTTTGTTTCATCACTTTTCATGACTTTATATAACTTTTTAAAGATGTGATGAATTATCATTTTGATGATTTATCCGGTCACCGGAAATAACAACAATGATATAATCGTGAGAATGTGAGTGATGTCGTAGACAGGTTTAATCATTTGAACTTATTTATTTTTTAAAGAAAGACAAACATTCCCGGGTAACGGGTGACAATATTTGAAAAACTCCTTCCACCACAGTAAGCGGAAATTATTGGTTGTGTTGTAATAGAAAACTTAGCCTGACGAGGAATTGAAGACACTACGCCTGAGTAGGACCCAAACGCGATGCCAACTAAGCCACTGACCGGTAATTTCATTTGATGGATCATTTTCAAGACCCGAATACACTTTATGGTCACAAATGATTTAGACCACATTATTTTGCACTTTCGACGGCTTAATTTAATTGTTTATTTATATGTTTTGGGTAGCTGGGTGTGTTGTGCGAGCGTCTAAACGTAACAATTCCATAACACTTCTCATACAATACTCTTTTTTCTCAATCTTAGTATGAACCTACTTAAGTATTGAAGTTAATGTACCTTCTGACGATAATTAATTTTCTGTGCAAACCATTTGATAATCCGTTTATGAATCTTGTTAAATGACTTTTCATTATTTAAGGATCTTTTCATTTATAAACATGGAATCATATTCACTGCGATTAGTAGAATTTAAAATTTTCTCTTCTAGTTCCACCGGTGACCGATTAAATCATCAAAATGATAATTTATCACATCTTTAAAAAGTTATATAAAGTCGTGGAAAGTGATGAAACAAAAACTTTATTAACTGGATTAAGTAAGTTAGGTTAGGTTAGGTAAGGTTAAAAAAAAAAAATTTCATCGTTTTTAATGACTTTATATCACTTTTTAAAAGCGTGTTGAATTGTCACTGTGTTGAGTTAGCATGGAACCAGTTTCACCATACTTTAATACTTCGACCATAATTACGAGAAGCTACCTTTTGTATTACCGGTTTCTGTCGATAGAACCGTGCGCAGTTAGTTTTTACCTTTCCCCAGTCACTATACTAAGTTCAAACACTGCGCTGGACAAGTCATCTTTTCTGCTGGTGTAAATTTTTTAGTGATGGTTGTTTTGAGTGCTCGTCGCTTTTGGAATGGCTGATTTTCGGGAATAGAGCCCCAAATAGCGCGCGGCCGTGAGGTTTTTAAAACTAGCACCCAAACTCCTGAATTGTTAAAAATGGCCTAAAAGGATGATGCTACGTTGAAAACTACATTTTTTTGTGGTTCTTAAATGAAGAACAAACTCAGATGAATGACTTTTCTCACATCGAAAAAACAAATCAGCTTTGTCTTGATGTTTGATCTCACTTGACGAACTTTTTGGGGCGAGGAAAATTTGGACTCTTCCATTAGATTGTCGTTTTGATTCGAGCATTATCCATAGCAACGTGATTCGTCACCTAAGATAAAAAGTTTGAGTCATTTCGAACTTTGTTCACGAAAATAATCCATCTGAAAAACGAGTAGCACACAAACAACAGTCACCAAGAAATTCACACCAGCCGAAAGGACGATATCTCCAGCGCAGTGCTTGGCATACTGACTGGGGAAAGGTAGTTGTACAAGTTTCTAGCGGAAGAACTCAGTACTATAAAAACTAGGCCCTCGCAACATCAGTTTGGTTTCTTTTGGGTACCCCATTCGTATATTATACTAGTGGATCCCACAATGCTTCATTATTGTTAATGTCGTTTTAGGGCGTCTCCAACTTCTTCCACCATATACTACTGTATACCACAATGTTACTGTTAAAAAACTACATTAAATCGCCTTTAATTCGACTCTGTATCTCGTTCCAGTGCAGAGATATTGTGTTTAATATTTTTTGGGCGTCCACAACTTTTTTTACCATTCAAACCACTCTCCAAGGCACTTATAAGAACGAACGTTGAACATTTCAACGATATCGAACAACTACTTTTCTAGTTTTGAGAGCGCAACATACGCTTGCTGAATTTTTATACATTAAGTAGATTATCAGGGTTGGTAGCAAAACTGCATCTCGGACTTTAAAAAAGTGTTTTGTTAATCAATATAATTTTTTCTAACAATGAAATCCGAAATACGAGCCATAAATTATTTACCCTCCGACAACCAAAAAAATACTCACAAAATGTGAAAAAAATCCGTGCCTGCCTAATCTCTCGTGAAAATACAGCTATTTTAAAATAAAGCAAGTCATTATAAATCGATTTCGTTGTACTGCTGAATTGCTACGTTCCAAGCTTTATTTAAATGTATGAATGTATCGTTGTGTTATTATTATCCGGTTCCTGACACCATTATTTTCAATGTTTACTTAATACTGTTGGATAAATTATTACGTAAAATCTATTAAAATAGAATTATCTCTAACTGATATAACATTTATTATTATTATTTTTGGAATAACTTGATGAGTTATCTCAAATTATTGATCGACCTTGTCATTATATTGTTGCCGGAAGTGCGTACTAATAATGTTCTTGATAAAACCACATAGCACACCTAAAAGGCACTGAAGTGAAAAATCCCTAGAAATGTGACAAATAGGTTTCAAACCTACACACATATTTACGACCTTTCTAGGCCCCAGGGAGTCTAGCACAGTGAAACAGATAACTACAATAATGAATCGATAGGCGTAGCTACCGATGATTTTATACCGATTTTCCGACGACGGTCGCGCGGTTGATGGCCAGACAGATATTGATAATGCAATAAATAAGAAATCAAAATAAGCTGGCAACACTTGCGGTATTGTCTATGAATTAATATTCCGAAACGTCAAATGCCAAACAGCTACGTAAAATATGAATAAATTGACAATTTTGATTTGAAATACTAACCTTAATATGCATTGGCAATCCGTATTTACTTTTTATACTTCTCGTTTCTCAGAATTTGAACTATTAATCAAAATTAAAAAAAGATTTTCAAGTTCCTTGAATGTTCTATTCAAGTTCTGTTATCATTTCAGTTTTCTGAAACAACTGTCCATTAAAAATATAATAATTCAACTCGAATAGAACCTTCACATATCTTTAAAATCAACTTTGAAACTTAATGATTTCTTCAAATTCGATGAAACGACCTGTAATTAGTGTCGTTGGCCCGAACGGATTCAACTCGCCGCGTATACGACTTATTTCAGTTCTAAGAGCTTCGTTTATTACTTCAACTCCGTTTGTTAATAAGCCAGCAATTTTGAGAGATAACGAAGCTTATCTAATACTATGGAAGCCGCACTAAAATTTGTCTATCGGCCGTCGAAAGTTTTTTTTAATCGTTGACCGTGCTCACAAAAATTGCCAATTGACCATAGATGACGTCAATTTAGTCAATATTGTATTGACATGTGACTTTATCGATCGTCCGTACTGGATAAAAAATAAAAAAATAATAAAATAATAAATAAAAAGATAAAAAACACCAGGCGACAAAATTCCATTTTTGTTGATAAAACTTCGATACGTATTTGTTGTGTTACATCAATTTCATCAGATGTAGGAACATTATTGAGCTTACAGTGCGCACAGTTATACGCCCCCAAAGACACTTCTATTGGTGTATCTTTTCAGTGGGTCATTTTAATCATTACTTACGTAACAACCACTTTACAACGAAATGTTATTTTGTAAAGATTTTTGAATACTGACAATATTATTGCTGGAATTGTATACATCAGTTTTAATCAATAATTCATTTAAAAAAAAAAATATTCATCGTAAAAATCATGTATTTTTTAGCGGTTGTAGAATTGGCTGAATGACGAACGATTTTTGTGAACTAATTTAATCGATACTGTTAGGAACTAAACATGACACGCCCAGCATATTGACCTGTAATGGATAAGTAATGGTTTCCTCTCAAAAAACTTCGTTCAAGTGTGTTGAGGATTAGTAAAAGAAATATATTACTCATGTAATATAAAAGGTTAGCCTACTGATTCGTTTTAGTAGATTTTGTAGAATTTTCCAAATGTTGCATACTTAAATTTACTTATCGTCGGTTGTTTGTCACATTTGACATAGTCACAAATCAACAAATGTGTACTTTTTAAATGTCAAGGATCCCAGCTGACTGTTGATCAAAGATTGAATAAGCAACTCAACATAAAATTAGACATATCGCTGTCGTGCCGGGAATCAACGGTTAACGGGAAACGTTAAAATGTTAAATTGAAATTGTGCCCGACCATCACTTACAGTAAATTGGTACAACTTACACTAAGCCAATTCATTGCTCACTTTAATTATTTTTCCGATCTAAAATACCTAGATTATTAACTTTTTAACGATAATTTTATAACTAGCTTCTGGAAAGTAGAGCTATGGTGCGATATTACACCATAAAACCAATAATAACACCATTTTATTTTTGTGACAGCTGACGACAGTGCAATAACGCTTTTAATGAAATTTTATCAGAACCTTTATTTAAATCCGTTTTCGAGAAGGTGACTTCTATTACCATTGTGTGATGATTGGATTATTTATATAGCGCCGTTTTCGTGAAAAAATCACCTCAAGGGCGCTTAACAACTTAATTTATACATTGATCACTTAGACTTAACTACTTTTGGTTTATAACTAAGTTTCATAGATACAGAGAGACTTATAACTAAGACTAAAGTCGAGTGATTTACAACTAAGACTTTTAACTAATGACTTAAGCTATACTATGCTATGACTTTGACGGCCGGCATAGTCCAGTGGTAACGCATTGGACTGCCATTCCGAAGGTCTCAGTGGTGGTCTTACACCAGGGCGATACTGGTAGTATCTTCCACTCTGGAACGTGCCGCAAATATACTATATATTATTTTAATTAATTAATTGTGAAATAACACAAATCAATCAAATAAAATTAAAGTAAGAAGAAAAAATAATATACATTAATACAATGTAATGAAAGTAAGAAGAAAAAATAATATATATATTAATACAATGTAATGAAAGCAAAAAGAAAAAAAACAATAACATTCATTACAAACTTGTAATGCGGTGTCAAAATAAGCACTGCTAATGTTTTATTAGTCCCGCTTTATACATCAATAGTGGCATATTAAAACATCAGCAACATTAGCATTAAGAGTCACCAATAGTGTGTAATCTATTTAAAAGAGAATTATATATATTACAATTATTATTATTTTTTCTTCTTACTTTAATTACATTGTATTAATGTATATTATTTTTTCTTTTTGTTTTCATTATATTGTATTACTGTATATTATTTTTTCTTCTTGCTTTCATTACATTGTATTAATGTATATTATTTTTTTTCTTTCTTTCATTTCATTGTATTTATGTAAATTATCTTTTCTTTTGTTTTGCTTACATATATATAATATTCTAATTTTTTTTAATTTGATTTTTCTGTTATATATATATATATACAGGGTGTCCGGAAACTCGTAGTACAAGCGGGAAACTGGTGAATCTACATCACATTTGGAGTCGATTTTGTAGTATATTTTTTTTTATTTGAGCTTTCGTTATCGAGTAAATCGAGTTTGAAGTTGATTTTTTTTTTTTTTTTTCTAATCAAATTCTTATAAATTATTACTGAAGATCAAAGTACCCAACTAATTAAAACTATTTGAAAGTAAAACAAATGAAGAAACTCGGATTTGAAGCATTATTTTGAAATCACCCTTCATTTAACCCGGTGTAATCATAAAATATTTCTGCTCTGCAGGGTTAAAACATCTGTTATTCAACCCTAAACACCAGAAAAAACTTTAACCCTAAAATAGCCGAAAAATATTTTTTTTTGGTTTTTTTTTTTTTTTTTGAAAATGCTCAAATCAAAAAACTTTATGTTTTTTTGGGTTCCCCATGTGGTGTAGATTCTCCAGTTTCCCGCTTGTACTACGAGTTTCCGGACACCGTGTATACAGGGTGTCCGGAAACTCGTAGTACAAGCGGGAAACTGGTGAATCTACATCACATTTGGAGTCGATTTTGTAGTATTTTTTTTTTTGATTTGAGCTTTCGTTATCGAGTTAATCGAGTTTGAAGTTGATTTTTTTTTTTTTTTTTTTTTTTTTTTAATCAAATTCTTATAAATTATTACTGAAGATCAAAGTACCCAACTAATTAAAACTATTTGAAAGTAAAACAAATGAAGAAACTCGGATTTGAAGCATTATTTTGAAATCATCCTTCATTTAACCCGGTGTAATCATAAAATATTTCTGCTCTGCAGGGTTAAAACATCTGTTGTTCAACCCTAAACACCAGAAAAAACTTTAACCCTAAAATAGCCGAAAAATATTTTTTTTTGGTTTTTTTTTTTGAAAATGCTCAAATCAAAAAACTTTATGTTTTTTTGGGTTCCCCATGTGGTGTAGATTCTCCAGTTTCCCGCTTGTACTACGAGTTTCCGGACACCGTGTATATATATAGTGTACGGGACGTGTTCTCCTGCACAAGAAAAAAAACTATAAAATATAAGCACCGGCACACATTTACCTTTGTCCTGTGTAACGATTCAAATAAAGCACTTGAGGTATTTCATTTGAACCATTACAGAGTTATTTAAAATATCATAAAAATGCAGGGAATATCGACTCTTGTAATATGTTTGCCTCAATGAATGCGTCTTGAGAAAGACGATATATTCGAAATTTGTAATTTGCTTTTGAAAAGAACGCCTTTATAAAGGCGGTTGTTTTTATTGCGGATAAAACTCCTTGTATTCGTCCAAGGTCAGTCAGTAACGGCTCTGTGACATCGGGGCCAGTGAGCAGGACCGCACGCTGGAGGGAAGGCTCTCCGGGACTGGCTGGCAGGCGGGCTGGCAGGCGGGCTGGCAGGCGGGCTGGCAGGCGGGCTGGCAGGCGGGCTGGCAGGCGGGCTGGCAGGCGGGCTGGCTCAGTCGGCAACGTTCAGTCCCCTCGATCCAGGGAATATCGACTCTTGTATGTTTGCATAAATGAATGCGTCTTGAGAAAGACGATATATTCGACATTTGTAATTTGCATATTGAAAAGAACGCTTTTATAAAAGCGGTTGGTTTTTATTGCGGGTGCAACTTCTTGTATCCCTCCAGGCTCAGTCGGTAACGGCTCTGCGGGGCGCTGGCTGGTTCAGTAGGCAATGGCAGATCCTCTCTCCGAGGCTGGCTGTTGGGAAGGCTCAGTGAAGCCCGAGGCAGAGGCGCCGCGACGTCGGGGCGTCGTTGGCTTGTCGGTGAGCAGCGAGCTCAGCAGCAGGCAGTTGCAGTAGACAGCGGAAGTGGAGCGGGGGGGGGGAACCGGGTTGAAATCAAACACAGCGTGTTGCTCTCAGGTAGCGAAGCGGGTCAGGCAGAGCGGACAGCGGTAGGTGTTGCTCGGTCCAGGGCTTATGGCGGAATGGGCAGGGACCGGTTTTTGCGGCGCCTTTATAAGATTCTATAGGACCGCGCCTCCGACCCTTGATTGTATTATGAAATTCCCGTAACGAGCTTGCTTTTTTCTTGCTATCAAGCTCGCCACGTTTGTAGGATTAAATCTGTTTATCTCAGAAATATAGGAATATTTTATAATATTAGACCTTATCTGCCTGTGTCGCCCTGCCAAAACCACATCGTCGCAATATTGTTTATTTAGTTATAATAAGACATATTCTACAAGATAAGTGGTCAAATCTCTGTAACCTTTTCAGAGTTTCGCTGATTACATAATTATCTTACGTGTAACATATTTTATTTCTATTCGAGCTTATTTAATTAACAGATAAGTATCTTTGTATATAATTATTTAGTTAACATTGTTTCCTATTATTACAGGAAAGGCTTGCAAATTTGTATTTTTTACAAATCTTTTGGATACACGTGAGCCGCTCAAGCAGGTTTTGTGCTTAGCCAATCAGCGGCTGCCTAGCCAGAGTAAGATGGTTGTTTGAGTTGAAGCGAGACAACTGCTTTCTAGGTCCGAGCGATAAAATTTACCGTTAAACGGCAGGGCAGGTTTTTAAACATGAGTTACCTTTATGTAAGGCAGGTTTATCAACATTAGTTTTATGGAAAGTTTTACATAGTTTTCGACAGTGGTAAATATGATGGCATTTTGTTGTGTTTTTTATAATTGATGTACATTTTATATTGATGATGCTCATGACGTTCGATACACTCCTTCCCGTGCAGTAGTGGCTGCACCTAGCTATTTTTTCGAACGTGTCAGTCCTCGGTGGTGGTTGCTGCATCCGTATCCAGTGATTGAGTGCGTGGTCACTCCTCCCATCTGGCCGTGGTGTTTACTCTCGGGTCTTGCTTGTTGGTTCTCGGTTCCGGGGAGCATCTGCAGATGACGCGCGTGTGCTTTTGCGTCGGGGTATCGGTTGTGGGTTTTGATTTGTTGCGTATCCGGGGGAGAGGGGCATTTCAGGCCGGATGTGCGCTTAGGTGCGCGCTGGAACTGTGAAGGGGCCAGAGTTGAATCCGGCTAGCTTGTTGCTGCAATTTTGATGACAAGCCGGACATCATGTAGTCACGGGATTACTTTGCGGCATATCCAGAGCCGGCATTCGAAGCCGGTACGGTCACTACAAACTTGTGGGTGACAGGCTAGCCATCATGTAGTCACGGTTCACTGCATATCCGGGACCGGCATTCGAGGCCGGGACGGTCGCAGCAAACACGTGATTGACAGGATGGCCAACATTTAGTCACAGTTTGCAGCATATCCGCAACGATTCGAGGCCGGGACGGTCGCCGCAAACTTGTGAGTGACCATTATATAGTTGCGGTTTGCTGCATATCCGGGACCGGCATTCGAGGCCGGGACGGTCGCAGCAAACACGTAGGTGACTGGCTGGCCGCAGTCGAATCGGGCTGCGCTCCGGATGGTGTCGGCTCTCGAGATGTTACGTATCCGGGGGGCCGGCATTCGAGGTCGGGCCGGTCGCTTCAAGCTCGTGGGTAGACGTAGCCATCATACGCGCATCAGGGGGCTCTGGAGGTGATGGTGGCCCAGTGTAGTAGGGGGCCTGTCCAACAAGGCGGGCTGCGGTACTGTGAACTCGGCAGCTTGGCGGCGAGATGTTTATTTTTATAGGTCTGCAATCTGTTTTGCGTGCCAGTTAGCATTCATCACCCGGCAAAGCGCACGTAATGATCCCCAGTGTACTCGAATTTGTATTGTCGTCATCTTATCGGAGTCCTGGGGGTGCGGGTCACTGTACGGCTGGCACATCGTATAAGGTAGTAGGGTACTCCGTCTGTAGGCGGTGTCACTGGTTGCATAGGTTTCTGGCCGCCAGCGCGCTCGGGGTGCATGTTATACCCCGGCTGAGTAGATATTCTGGCTGTCTGGCGGGCAGGCTGACACCTCTCACGGCTCTGCGGGCTAGTGCATGCAGTGTGAGCGTTGTTTGGTTGCTCACCCGGGCAATGTCACCGGCAATGTTCCTGATCATCACCGGCGGTGTCACCGGTTGCGCAGGACCCATGCGCATTGTACTGCGGCTGGTTAGATATACTGGTTGGCTGTCGGGCTGTCCACTGTAGAATTTGAGTAGGCACGACACCGCATCCGGGATGTCACCGGCAATGTCACTGGTTGGCACTGGCGATGTACTGGTTGTCACCGGCGATGTACTGCTTGTCACCGGCGCACAGGACTCGTTCGCATTGTAGCTCGGCTATTTAGGTATACTGGTTGGCTGTCGGATGTAGAGTTTGACAGGCAGTGGCTCATCGTGCCGCTCTGAGTATGTAAGACACTGCATCCAGGATGTCACCGGCAATGTCACTGGTGATGTACTGATTGTCACCGGCGATGGATGGTTGTCACCGGCTGCGTCACTGGTTGCGCAGGCCTCGTGCGCGTTATACATTGGCTGAGTTTGTATACTGGCTGGCTGTTGGGCTGTCCACTGTAGAGTTTGACAGGCAGTGGCTCATCGTGTGGCTCTGAGTATGTAAGACATTGCATCCGGGATGTCACCGGCAATGTCACTGGTCGTCACCGGTGTTGTACAGGTTGTCACCGGCGACGTCACTGGTTGCGCAGGCCTCGTGCGCGTTATACATTGGCTGAGTTGGTATACTGGCTGGCTGTCCAATGTAGAGTTTGACAGGCAGTGGCAAGCCGTGTGGGCGTTGTTTGCTCACTGGAGCGGTGACTGTGTGTAATCACCGCCGCCGGGATGTCACTGGTTGCGCAGGCCTCTGCCCTATATACCTCGGTAAGCGACAGCAAGCTCAAATAAACCCGAGCCATGTGGGGCCCGGGGCCGAGGTGCTGCGACATTGGGAGCAGCGAGCACAGGGGAGCACGTGGGCCCAGGGAAGAGGCGCTGCGACAACGGGGCCTTGGTCTCCGGCAAGCCCGGTGAAGAGGCGCCGCGACGTTGGGGCGTCGGTCACCGGCAAGCTCAGGGAAGCCCGGGGGTAGAGGCGCCGCGACGTCAGGGCGTCGTTGGCCTGTCGGTGGAGCCCGAGCCAAGAGGGCTCAGGGCATGAGGGAGCCCGAGCCGAGAGGGCTCAGGGCTCGGTGGGAGGGGGGTGCCCCTGGACTGCTCTGACATCGGCTGGTGTTCCAGCGAGCAGAACCGCACGCTGGCGGGAAGGCGGTCGGGAGCCGGCGTGTGTCTGCTTTCAGGGCGGGAAACCGGCATCTTAGATGACTTCCGGGTCTCTCAGCCACTGCAAGGTGATGACATCTCCACCGGGGCAGGACTGAAGGCGTGATGTGTGGTTCCGGCTCGAATGGACCACTTTGTACGGGACGTGTTCTCCTGCACAAGAAAAAAAACTATAAAATATAAGCACCGGCACACATTTACCTTTGTCCTGTGTAACGATTCAAATAAAGCACTTGAGGTATTTCATTTGAACCATTACAGAGTTATTTAAAATATCATAAAAATGCAGGGAATATCGACTCTTGTAATATGTTTGCCTCAATGAATGCGTCTTGAGAAAGACGATATATTCGAAATTTGTAATTTGCTTTTGAAAAGAACGCCTTTATAAAGGCGGTTGTTTTTATTGCGGATAAAACTCCTTGTATTCGTCCAAGGTCAGTCAGTAACGGCTCTGTGACATCGGGGCCAGTGAGCAGGACCGCACGCTGGAGGGAAGGCTCTCCGGGACTGGCTGGCAGGCGGGCTGGCAGGCGGGCTGGCAGGCGGGCTGGCAGGCGGGCTGGCAGGCGGGCTGGCTCAGTCGGCAACGTTCAGTCCCCTCGATCCAGGGAATATCGACTCTTGTATGTTTGCATAAATGAATGCGTCTTGAGAAAGACGATATATTCGACATTTGTAATTTGCATATTGAAAAGAACGCTTTTATAAAAGCGGTTGGTTTTTATTGCGGGTGCAACTTCTTGTATCCCTCCAGGCTCAGTCGGTAACGGCTCTGCGGGGCGCTGGCTGGTTCAGTAGGCAATGGCAGATCCTCTCTCCGAGGCTGGCTGTTGGGAAGGCTCAGTGAAGCCCGAGGCAGAGGCGCCGCGACGTCGGGGCGTCGTTGGCTTGTCGGTGAGCAGCGAGCTCAGCAGCAGGCAGTTGCAGTAGACAGCGGAAGTGGAGCGGGGGGGGGGAACCGGGTTGAAATCAAACACAGCGTGTTGCTCTCAGGTAGCGAAGCGGGTCAGGCAGAGCGGACAGCGGTAGGTGTTGCTCGGTCCAGGGCTTATGGCGGAATGGGCAGGGACCGGTTTTTGCGGCGCCTTTATAAGATTCTATAGGACCGCGCCTCCGACCCTTGATTGTATTATGAAATTCCCGTAACGAGCTTGCTTTTTTCTTGCTATCAAGCTCGCCACGTTTGTAGGATTAAATCTGTTTATCTCAGAAATATAGGAATATTTTATAATATTAGACCTTATCTGCCTGTGTCGCCCTGCCAAAACCACATCGTCGCAATATTGTTTATTTAGTTATAATAAGACATATTCTACAAGATAAGTGGTCAAATCTCTGTAACCTTTTCAGAGTTTCGCTGATTACATAATTATCTTACGTGTAACATATTTTATTTCTATTCGAGCTTATTTAATTAACATATAAGTATCTTTGTATATAATTATTTAGTTAACATTGTTTCCTATTATTACAGGAAAGGCTTGCAAATTTGTATTTTTTACAAATCTTTTGGATACACGTGAGCCGCTCAAGCAGGTTTTGTGCTTAGCCAATCAGCGGCTGCCTAGCCAGAGTAAGATGGTTGTTTGAGTTGAAGCGAGACAACTGCTTTCTAGGTCCGAGCGATAAAATTTACCGTTAAACGGCAGGGCAGGTTTTTAAACATGAGTTACCTTTATGTAAGGCAGGTTTATCAACATTAGTTTTATGGAAAGTTTTACATAGTTTTCGACAGTGGTAAATATGATGGCATTTTGTTGTGTTTTTTATAATTGATGTACATTTTATATTGATGATGCTCATGACGTTCGATACATATAGTATGAAGTTAGGTACCTCTATTTGCACCGCATTTCAGGGTGATAGATAATTATACCCCCGTAAAGTCTCGTAAAAAGCTTGTATGTATGTTTTCGACGTTCGTCCTTTTTCTTCTCACACATCTTGTGTGAGAACGAAAAATTCATATGGAAATTACCAGACAGATGATGTCATGAACCACCTCTTTCTATAGAGACTCTAAGACTAGTATATCACCCGAAGAAAAGACAACCATTCATTATGGAAACCTTTCCGCTGTTAAAAATTACTTTATAACAAATAATTATAAGCAATAATTAGTCGCCTGAAATATCAATACCAATTGAAAATATCTCCCGAGTAAAAAATATATGCTGCCAACGGGAAATGAACCCGTGCCTTCTGATGTCCGGTCAGGTGCTCTGATACCACTGAGCTATGTCGGCTTATTTCCAACCCGCTAAATAATTCAATATGTACTAGTACCTCAATCAACAATTACTGCTTATTATACACCTGTAAACAAACAACTTTATTTTTGTAGGAAAGGCTTTGTTAGTGCTAAATTTCTCACTAGATGGCGTCGAGACATATTAAATCTTCATTTGTTGGTGAAATATTTTTGACTTGTCAAATATTATTATTTTTTTAATGATAAACTAATGTTTATAAGACAAGGTTTTATGCATAGCATAAAGGATAACAAATAATTAGTCGCCTGAAATATCAATACAAATTGAAAATATCTCCCGAGTAAAAATAAATGCCGTCAACGGGAATTGAACCCGTGCCTTTTGATGTCCGGTCAGGTGCTCTCAAACCACTGAGCAATTTTTACTCAAGAGATATTTTCAATTTTTATTGATATTTCAGGCGACTAATTATTGCTAATAATAATTTGTTATCTTTTATTCTATGCATAAAACCTTGTCTTATAAACATTAGTTAATCATTAAAAAAATAATAAAATTACTGTAGTATCTATATGAAATATTTGAATAGCAAGATAATTTTCAGTAACCTTTCTTTTCTCCATATCCTTTCTGAACGCGACAAATAAAATAATTTGAATTTCTGTGACAACTGATAACAAATTCCAATTTCAAAAATTCAAAAGGATGAGCAACATTTATAATAGAAGTCTGCTGTTATAACAAGGCTTATCTATTTGAAAACTCTTCTTAGTGTTACTCTCATGTTAGTTTCTCTTTAATTTATTATTATGTAATAGTTATCTCGACAGTAACGGGCACAATAATAATTCCTCTAAATCTCCACGTTATTTCCGAAAGGGTTTATTTAGCCCACCTCATTAAGCATACCAAACACACGAGACAGGAGCGACAATGATATCTGGGCTGACTTGACACATGACGCAACCTCAATCATATTTTTTAAGGTAATCGGTAAAGGGAAAGAACGGGAAGCGAGAACACCCACATAATAACGCGAACAAATGACACAGATAACTCGAAATGTGGATTTATAAAGGGGTATTATGCTAGTTTATCACTTGGAGAAACATGTTTTTTGTGAATTTTTTATGTGCTCCAGATTAAACATTATGAAGAAAGTTTGTTCCTGATTCATATCTGTTACCAAGGGATAAATTATGTTTGAAAATTCTTTTTTTTTAAATATAGGGTTTTCCAATAAGAGGTGTTATTTTGGTATTCAAAGAAAAATGACATTTTTTAATATTAATGATTAATTGTTTATATCACTATAAGGAAGAAAGTACGCCGTTAATAGTGAAAAATAAAATCAGTAAATAACCACCACAAACACGCCTACAGGACCATATCCTTTTCATGAAATTTTCCATAACCAAATGGCAAAGTGGCTGCCTTATGTCCTCGATAGCCTCACGAATTCCATCTTTGAGGTCTTGAATCGACGCTGGGCTATTAGCGTAGACCTTTTCTTTCACGTGGCCCCAAAGGAAGAACTGTTAAATCACAAGATCTCGGTGGCCAATTGTGATCACCTCTTCGAGAGATAACACGGTCCGGAAACTTTTCCAGTAAAATATCAATGGTTTCGTTGCTTGTGCGGCACGTAGCGCCGTCTTGTTGAAAGTAAACGTTGTCTAGATCAATACCATCCAATTCCGGCCATAAAAAATCATTAATTCCTTAATTAATATTCAAAATAACACCTCTTATTGGGAAATCCTGTATTTTAACATAAAATTATGAAGGCAAGTTAATGATTTTTTTCTTTAAAACAAATGAATTTTAAGTGTGTCTTTTTATTCAAGATCTCTTTTGCTCTGGATCTGCCGTTGAAGTAAATAAACTCTCAGCTTTATTTAAAACCGAATAATTATTAATTGAACTTTATTTCGTATGATTAACCGTTATCTCTAAATAGTATAAAACAAAGTCACAATCTGTTTGTGTGCTTAGTTCTTCTAAAATATTTCAATTATTTAGAAAATTTCTTCCGGAACGTTTATATGTATAATATATATACAGGGTTTTCCAATAAGAGGTGTTATTTTGATATTCAATTGTAAAAGATCAATGGTTTCTTTGCTTGTGTGGCACGTAGAGCCGTCTTGTTAAAAGTAAACGTTGTCCAGATCAAAACCATCCAATTCCGGCCATAAAAAATCATTAATCATCTCTCGATAGCGCAATCCATTCACCGCAACTGTTGCTCCAGCCTCATTTTAGAAAAAGTAAGGTACAATGACTCCACCGGACCATAAACCACACCAAACAGTCACACGTCAAGGATATAGAGGCTTTTCAACAATAACTCTTGGGTTTTCCGAGCCCCAGATGCGACAATTTTGCTTGTTGACGAAGCCACCGAGGTGAAAATGGGTCTCAGCACTCAAGATGATTTGCGTTTGATTCACTCAAGTGAATATTTATAATTTCAATGCGTTGTTGAATCGTGTATCTATCCATTTTTATTAATGGCGTAGTTTTTACTTGTCAAATGTTAAAAAATGACAGTTTCAAAAGTAACATCTACCGAAATAGCGGGCTATTCAAAATAACACCTCTTATTGGAATACCCTGTATATAAGAAGGATATTATATTTATTAAAAGTAAAGAAAAGTCGGGTAACACCGGATACATGTCAGATAATATTTATATATTTTTATATTGACTTCACGCAGAATTATTTAATTTTGGGCATTTTTCCTAAGGGTCTACGTTGTCTTTTGGGATGTAGTGATCGTAAAAACGATTCATTCTGATGTCTTAAATTTTAACCTAATGTGTACAAATGTTGGGCAAGCGTTAGTTGTGTTTCCCGACATGCACTGATGCCAAAAGCGTTAATGATGCTAGTTTCTCGGAGAATCTTCCATTAAAATACATGTAGATGAAGGACGGTTCCAAGCTGTTCTAAAGATTTCAATCTCTCAATCTTAAAGGATGAAATGAAATTCTCATATTCTCATATTGTTTGTCAAGTACGGATATTTTTACGACAATAATTTCTCAATCTTTTAATTTATTCATCTTGTCGGCTTTTTTTTACAAATCTGAAACTTTTCCATAGAATGTGACATCATGAAATATGAAAACACAAATAATTTTATAGGTTTTTTCAAAGCGCCCCGTTAAATCCGTGGAAATGTATTTTGAACGTAATTTAGTCCATTAGGTTACTTTATAGCTTTTCACGGTTGAACTTATTATTCACAAAAACTGCTTATTTAGTAGATATATTAACATAAATGATATAAAAAAATCCTACCAAAGCACAAAAAAAAAAAAATTCACATTTGACAATTTTTGCGATTAAACTCTTAAAATATTAATATTTTATAATGATTCTAATGGTATCATACAGATTTTCGGTAATTCTTTTCGTATTCTATGGATCTGAAAATTACCGGGGTAATTAATATCTTCTAGATATTAAAGACTTAACCCTCCGATGGGCAATATACTTTTACCCCTTTGGATGGGCAATGAAGCCTGGCCAGGCCATATAAGAGGCGAGGGCCATCAAACTAGTTTTATACAAAGGCAGGTGTGCTAATAGTGTATATGTCTATATATGTTGTATGTGTGTATATAACGGAACGAACACCCTGTTTGTGCGTATAGTACGAACGATGACAAGTAATTTTTCCATCAGAATTCTGGCCAAGTTGAGTGACATTAAAAAAGTTATAGCAGTGTTACTGTTCGTCCGGTATAGCGATACGTCAACTAAATCCAATAGAATTCGTGCACATTGATCTTTAAGTTTTCCGGTATAAATTAGACCTCCGAGAGGGTAGTTGGTATCCGTATCGCACACCTACCTTAACCTTGATACCATTTGCGATGGCCTATCCAGGCCATGTGTTACAGTCCTTGAAGTGCTTGTCTTAATTTTTATATTTTGATACCGTTTGTTGAAAAGTCTACGGAAAAAAAAGAAAATCACCCTTAAAAAACAAAATGGTTTGGGCAGGCTACATTACCCATCGGAGGGTTAATAAACGCGATATAGATATTTAAAACTATAAGTTCACTTGAAATTTATTCCAAATCTTAATCCTCACTAAAATGATGAAAAATCTACCCGTGAAAAACATTTTTTAAAAATTAAAATACATTATTTTTTTAAATTTTCCTAGTTTCCTAGTAAAAGACGGAATTTGGCTACTCGCTGGCTCAAGAGAGTAGAAAAAATCAAAGTTTTTGCTTTATTTAACTGAGGATTGAATCTTCCTTCCCAGGGACTGGAACTTCTGTGATCTTTTAAAATGGCTATTATTATATATTATATTAAATTTAAAAAAAGATTAAACCTTCCTCGCCAAGGACTGGAGTATTGTTAATCCCTAATTGGATTGGATAAAAGCCAAATTTTAATGACCTCGACATTCAGAAAGAAAATGCATGTGTATGCATGAGTGCCACCAAAATATCATAGAATGCGTTGTCATCGATAACAAGACTATCTGCCTCTTCCAAAATTCCATTTTCACTAATTCATTGATTTATTCATTCAATCAATAAAACACAATTGAAATTTAAAAAATGCATTTAAAAACTGATAAATTCCTCAAACAGATCCTCTACACAGCATTCTAAAAGATGACGTTGGCCCTGAATGAAATTTTTTTATTCAGTGACTCACGTTTAGAGTTAATGTAAAATAGTTCTAATCAGCGCCATATTTTTAAACATTTGAAATGTCCACGTAAAACATCGATTCTACGTCTGTTTTGGCTTTCTATCAAATTGAAATAAGCTGACAAGCAAATACAACTTGTATAAGTTGTATAATTGACCTATAATTAGCGTTTGACAGAAACCTTTAAATTCAAAAAATGGCGACGATTGGCTATTTGGCGACAAGGTTACATTTGATTTTCTATCTGCAAACGTCTAGAGCCTTTTCAACTTCTTAAATTTATTTCAAATATATATATTTTAAAATGCTTCGTAGCAGAATACTCCACAACCCCCCTTAACGTCCTTTATCCATCTAGGGTCACTTCATTGTGTTAGCCTCTTGCTTTTCTTACTGTCTCCTATTTTGACTGTCACTCTTTTGAATGCCATTATTTGGGCGGATGTATATTTAATAATTCATGATAATGTTTGTAGTTACTATCTGATCCCGGCCTTGCCGAGTATATGAATCCTTTTGCTATTTATCTACTAACCTATTGAATACCAATCTTATGAAATATCAATTACCGTATACTAAGAAATATATGAATATTCCTTTTCAAAGCACCAACTAAATTTTCTCTTAAACTCTTGTGCGAATGTGTAGACATTATAACATCAACTGCAGTGGTAAGATACCGGACATATTTAGCAATAGCCCCTAGAACTTAAACAAATTTCTGAAATCTCTTGTTTTCAAATCAAAGATATGTATTAGAAGAACGAGATATGCTATGTTGGCCGCCGGACCGTAGCCGGAGTACTACCTAATTAGGGCACTTTGAACGGTATCGGGACGTGTACGCACAGAAATCTGTTCTATGTATTAGTGCGGATACCTTAGCGCAAGCGAAGGTGTGCAGTAGTATTGGTGAACAAAACCGGCGACACTCGGCAAAACAATTCCACTCAGTACGAACTGCGCATAGCACATCTCGTTCTTCTAATATCTTTGTTTCAAATTAATTCACTTGACTTCACTTGACTTCACTTGACTTCACTTGAAATCACTTGACTTTACTTGACTTCGCTTGACTTCGCTTGACTTCACTTGACTTCACTTGACTTCACTTGACCCAAAGTTTATTGTATTTTGATTTTGACGTTGTTGTTGTTGTTGTTGTGAATTTTGTATTACGTTGTGTTGTTTAATTTGCTACATTGTTGTACTCCATTATTGAGCGGTTGCTTTTTTTCTTTTGCAACTTTTTGTCTGTTGCCTACATTATAACTAAAATTAGTTTTTTAATCATATCGTAATAGTTAGGGTTAGGTTCAATTATAATTATGATAATTGCATCTCCCATGACGTTATTAGCATGTTTCTACCTGAATACCGCAACTGTCCGGAGCAAGTGGGATTATGGCACCCCTATTGGGGCATGTTGTGATGCTGAAGAGAGTGGTGAAGGACAGAAGATGGGAAAATGATTAAATGGGAAGTACGTGACATTTCAGATCTGCACAGCAAACACGGTTTAAGCCATTTCAAACAACGGTTTGATTCTGAATAGTGAACATTCTAGAGAGTGTCTAGTTAATTTCATATTAATACAATATTTTAAGTATCAACGTTCTGTTCGATTTCTTAGATGAGCTCGTATTTAACTAATTTTCAAAGCCAAAACCATATAATAAAATTTCAGAACTCGCATAAACAACGTTATTATATTCTTAGAATATTGCCAGATATAAAGATATCTTCACTGGGATCTCCCGATTTTATTTACATATGATTAAAATTTAGTAGTACGGATAATATAAAGTAATTAATTCGACGGCCGGCATAGTCCAGTGGTAACGCATTGGACTGCCATTCCGAAGGTCGCGGGTTCGAACCCGGCGTGCGCAAATAAATTTTATATGATTAATTTGTGTTATTTCACAATTAATCAATTAAAATAATGTATATAGTATATTTGCGGCACGTTCCAGAGTGGAAGATACTACCAGTATCGCCCTGGTGTAAGACCACCATTCAGAATTGAAACGTTGCTCCAAATGGCTTTAGCCGTGTTTAGTGACTAGATCTGAATAGCCAGGTACTTCCCCACCTTCCTCTTTCCCTTCCCCGCTTACCTTCAGCCTCACAACATCCCCCAATTGGGGATGCCATAGTCTCACTGGCTCCAGACGGGAGCAGTTGGGACTCTTGTGAGGCATTCACTGTAAAAAAAAAAAAAAAAGTGTTTATCTGACACAATTATAAATATATTACAGGGTGTTTTTTGTTCAGTAAAGGGGTTTCAATTTCAGTCTGTATTTGCTGTCAGTATATTATCTATTTCTGATCTCCTTACGTTTTGTATCCAACTTTTTATTTGAGATTTATGTTAAAATATTTATTGTGAGTTTTTAATGATAGTGGGATTAGAGTTTAGTATTATGGTACAGGAAGCTTTTTTTCTCACATGTTGTATTTGTAGTTGCTTGTTGGATATTTTAGACCCTGAGATCTAGTGTTTCTAATATATGTGTTAGTTGTTATTAATGTGTTTTGTATTTATGAATGTAAAGAAGTATTGTTTTTAGAATAAAGTTGTTTAAGTGACATGATGTTAAGTTTCTTGAAGATTTTGTCAGTGCCAGTGATTACTAGGTTTGTATGAACATCAGGGGCTTGACCCAAATCTATAACGTAACCTAGCCTATATCTTAAACGAATAAAATATGTATATGTAATACACAATGCCATTACAATACCGCAAGTAAAAATGGTAAATGTATTTGAAGAATTGAAACTCAATGGACGCTTCAAATATTTCCCACAAAGCATTAAAAAAGTTTGGTTTGCAGGTACCATGGTGACAGGATGATCAACTATGATGCGGGGGTGCGCGTGTCAACCCCGCTCGGCGTCCCGGCGGCCGGTGCAGGCTACGCAAGCGAGCTCGTGCTGCCAGCCGCTTCGGCGCCCGACGCCGGGCCCTACGCGTGCATGCCTTCCAACGCGCGCTCCTCTAATGTCACGGTGCATGTTCACGATGGTATGGAATACAAATATACATTGTAAATAATTTTTCTTTGAGATTAAAAATATATATATATACACACACGGTGCCCGGAAATTCGTAGTACGAGCTGGAAACTGGGATATAAAATATCTACATCAAATTTGGAGTCGATTCCAAAGTTGGATTTTTAAAAAAAATGAAAGTTTTTTTTGCCGGAATAAGTAATAAACTTAATCAGCTTAAAAAAAGTTCACCCAATAAAATCGAATCCAAATGTGATGTATTTATATTCGCCAATTTTCCGCTCGTACGACGACTTTCCAAATACCGTGTACATTAATCAAGAATTTGCATGATGGTCTTCACATTCGGAAGGTTATGGAATTAATTAATGCAATCGATAAGATCCAAGTAACTTAATTACCATCGAATTAAATTTCTTCTTCAATAATTGCAAAATTAATCTTCTTTAATAAATGTTATACGTTTATCCTGACAAAGAAACCATTGGTTTTGAAACATGTCAATACTTTTCAATTGAATAGTGATTTATTAAAAATATTTTATTGTAATTTAATTTAATATGAAATTTTTTTTACTGTGGATGAAGCAAAAGCCTATTTCACAAATGCGGTGATGTAAAGACCTGTTACTATTACTATGAATGCCTTAAAAAAAGATAAATCTAGACCATCCAATCTAAAAATTATTATTTTAAATTATTGATAAAATTTACGGCAAATTAAAAAATAGTAAGAATTTTTTATCGCACAACGAAAGCATGGATTAATTGGTCTTGAGTCATGAGCCATGACTGTAATGAGCAAAAGAGGACAGAGCTATGACACAATGGTTTATGAATCCAATTACTAACGACCCCTTTAAAATAAAAGTTATTTGCAAGGGTTTGCGCTAAGAGGTCAACTGGATTGATTCTGAAGAGGGTGGTTCGTCAATTCGTTCGTCAATCAGTTTGTTCAATCCGTTGTTAACAGACCGAAGCCGTGTATAATGTAAATACTGTATTTGGCATGCTAGGTCGGTTTTAAAGGTATTTTAATAATACCTGCTCAAATGAGCTGGCAGCATTGATCTCCCGTGTATCGGTGCATGTATACGATACTCGACGGAAACGAGCTAAAAACACCCGTTCATAGATTATGATGGCTTCAAAAAAACGGTTTTTTTTTCCGGCTAGTTTTCGTTTAAGTCGGCTTGCATATTGAATAACTTACTGACATCTGTTTTCCCTCCTTTATACCATCAATCTTTGATTTTCTTCCTTTGTACAATCTGGACCACATCAAGACACAAATTAATCAATACTTCTCTATAGAATTAACCCGCCTCGAAGATCTGCCCAAACATTTGAAGATATTGTTTTTCTGCCTTCAGGCAAGCTGTACTGTACATACAGGTGCGCTCCTGTAACAAATAAGATTAAAACAATATACTGTCAATATTGTCAGGTTATTCGTGTAACTTTTCTGTCTATAGAGGCATTAAAATTAATAATGTTCAATTTCTCATTCAACAGATGCAGCTTGCCCTCCATTTGAGAACCAAACCAGAGTCGGGGGAGATGCTGGACTGATTGTCCAATGTCCCCTGGCCACAAAGGACAGGCAGGAAGTCAAGAAATCGCCATCGGAAGTCAACGGCGTCCAGTCTCCCCGGCAAGTGGCCACATCCGGCCCTCTTCTCACCGCCTCCCTCGTTACTGCAGCGTTTCTGAATTGCAGATTCGCATTACTCCATTAACAGTGAACTCGGGGTAACTTGAGTTTCGAATTCGCAGACTTATAAGTAGAGCATATATCTTGTTGTTGCCATATCTTATACTACAGTGATACTAATTCTCGTGTCCTTATAAATAACATTAAAATATAATAACTTACTAACACATAGTTCTGTTAGATTTTATAAATCTAAAAAATAATATTAAATAAATAATCATAACTAGATGACTTCATTCAAAGTGAAAAAAAAAATTGTTGTAAATATTTGTTTTTGAATAACATAACATCTATTTATTAGGTTATAAAGAAACTCACCAAGTGATAAAAATATATAATACTTATAATTATTAAGAAATTATTTAAAAACGGATGTGAAATTTACTAGGAATGTTAAAGGTTCGTTGGTTTTTGTTTGGAAATGAATGATTTTAACACATTTATTTTAATATTATCTTAATAATAATAATATTTGTATGATTTGTATAGCGCCGTTTTGTGCAAAATCATCTCAAGTGCGCGTCTATTATTTGTAGATCTACTAATTTGAAGTTCCTGTAATTGAATGCGTTTATGGAATAAATATATATTTAAAACTGTGTAATTTTATGTAAACTAACAAATATATCAGTATTTATTAAACACATGTTTTTTCAAAATGATTTTTATTATTGTCGTATATTTTCAATAATAGAGTTACGTCACTTTTTTTTTTAATCTTGAAACAAAAGAAAAATATAATTAATCATTTTAAAAATATATCACGAAAATGATTTAATTCTCATATTTTTTCTCGCATTTAATTTTTTACAATAATTTCATATGTAGGTATTTACTGAATTTGTATTTTTAAAAGAATTTTATCATTCATAATAGGCAGCTTCAATCGTTAAAAAAAACTCCATCCTAATATTGATATGCCCAATTAATATCTCTCAAATTCGGATAACTACCAACATTGGATAATAAATTTAAAACAAATATACCGTGAGATAACTATGTAACGTTCCAACGTAAATTCAAAATCGAGCAACCGTAAAAAAATACGTTCGTTATTTTGGTATTTTTTTAACGTTTTAGCAGCTGGTACCGGCCTAACCATTTGTAATACCAGTATAAAGTGGAGGCTATTATTAGGGACTTGATATATGGACGAAGGCTTTTTTATTCCGATCCTCTGCCTGTTTTACAAAGGGTTCAAAATGATTATTTCGGTATAATGTCATCAATTAAATTCTCTAAATTGAAAATTTCACATAACAAAAAATTATTGCATAGGTACTCTCGGATATCATTTCACTATATGAAATAATGATGTATGAATTAGAACCACTAGTCTAAAGTACCATCAAGAACTAACTATTTAATCACGTGTATAGGATGTTAAAAAACTACTTAAAAAGTACTTTAATGTACGCAATTGTATTTTTATTAGAACTAGGTATGAATTTAAAAAAAATATATTTGTAGGAAGGTATATTTTAGTAGATAGGTACATAGAATAGACGCAATACATTGATGTGTAAAGAGTCAAAATAATAAGTTTTACTTAGATATCTTTTAACTCGACCGTTTTGCATTTTGTCTGTCTGTAATATATTTTTTTAAACTTCCACTTCCAGTTCAAGATAGTGGCAATCTAAGTAATTCAGTAAAGATTTTTCAAATGTGAAATCTTCGTGTTTATTTAAACTTTGTAATTCACATTTTTTTTTAATATTATGGTACTTGTTTGAAAAAAGTTTTTGAGAAAATGACGTTTCTTTGGACAGATTTTATAATTCATTATTTGTAATAAAAAAATGTTACATAAGATATTATATACTTTATGATAAAGTAGGTAGGTATTTCAGAGGATATTTTGGTTTTTAATTATAAAATGGAATAATCCGAAATATAACTCTTTGAACGCGAGGTCTACTGTAAATTACACGGAATTATTAGTAATATAAAATTTTAAAAAATTGGGCCAGCTTTTTATTTATAAAAATTAAGGTGGCTCTCAAAGTAATGTATATATTTTTTTTGTTTATTTAGACAGTTCATTCGTACGTGTATATATATATATATATTTAATTATTTGTAACTTTTGATTTGTATTTCCTTGAAATACATTGTAGGATGTTCGATAAAATTACTAAGAATATCTGTCAATTCATGTGTATAATGCGTATATTTTTCAAAATAAAAATAAAATGTTTTAAGTCAAAATCTTGTATAAATTCAAACCCGTTCTTTTGAGAAGCTATAAACATACAAATAGAAATTCTACAACTCAAAAAAGGTACAAAAAGCATTAGAGTGGGCTGACCGAGTGCAATAAGACCATCAAAATTCTATGGACGGGGCACCAGGAAAAGAAGAAGAAGAAATTTATATAAGAAGGTAATAATAAAAAAAACGTGAATAAAACTTACTAATGAGTTGATGATTATTGGTTTCAAGTGATGGAAGCAAGAATTTAATAAAATTTAAATAATTATACTTAAGACGCGTACCCATAAAATTGTAGTCAAGCACCAACTAGGCAGTTAAGTAAAAGGGTTTCTCAACCTTTTTGGGCCGTGTCCCACTTCAACGCATCAAAAATCTACATGCCCATCTTAAAAATTGTATCATTCTGCTCTAACGGCATATGCGCCGCAGGTGAAATTTGTTCTTGGATCAAAGTTGATTTTTTTAATTTATTTATTGTTTCTTTACATTGTATCTTTTATACGTTAGAATTTTTAACATCACTACGACTGAAGATTGCCCAATTGAGAACAAATATTGTTACATTAACTATTAATATATATTTCATTATTAATTAACATATAATGAAAGTTTCATTTGGAAATCTCACCATGTAGGTACGTTTATTAAAAAGTAAGGATAGTGAAGAAAATAGTTTTTTTTCTTAAGAAAGAAACAAGAAAGATGTTAATGTTCATTTTTATTTTCTCGTCCCTTTTCTCGGTGGGACTGCATTCCTGCGCACCTAGTAAATGCACCCTAGACTTAATTTATCTAAGCCCTTGACAGGGAATATTAGTTAAACTTTGGTAACAATTCAATAGGTCAACATTTTTGAAAAATAACAAATAACCTTTAATCTTTCAACGACGCACGACTAATCTGAATTCACGAAGAAAAAAAAATGTTGCCCTCTCCTCACATCTCAGAGCTCATTTTACCGGAAAATCGTGGTTTCAAAAATATGATGAAAAAAACGTTTGTGAAAAAAATAACGAACATTAATAAATATCTAAAGATTTTCGCACTGTTCTCCATGATATTTAAATTCCTTCCCTCCTCTCTACGGGGGTGCGCCCAAAGTTAAAAAAAAACACTGATACATAATAAGCTTAAAATGGACTAAGGAATATTGGACGAACGAACTAAATTTATCAGGATTATATTGAACCAATAAATTACATACAGTATTCGGCATAAGACACTGCAAGGAGACGGGAAGACTAAAGGATCGAAGAAATATATGATTATGTCACCCCAAGTGATTCGCTACGTTTAATGACTTAGAAATGGTGCCTGGGTTTATTTGATGAGGTTTTGTCCTGATCTTGTAGGTGGATACGTCCGGCGTGGCTGTTGGGAGAGACCCTTTGATCTCTTCAGCTAGACTCTCTGAACGCTTCACCATTGCACTGCTATGGGCTAGATAGAAAAATGTGTCACTCCAGGACACATTGACCCCTATATTCCTACCTACCCCTCATTCCTTTTCCCATCTCAGACCTTCCACTACATTATTTTTTAAAGACCTTCCACACAGCATCTCCAGAGTTGACTTAGGCTCTGAGGAAAATGATTTTCGCAATAGTAATGTCACAGTTTTTGCATTCCTCGATAGTAAAATTTCCGGTTTTGAGGCAACTTGTAGTATTAAATTTTTGTATTAAGTCTCTAGTTGTCTATACATTCTCTACGCCATTTTTACGATACTTCATTCATTTATTTATTAATTAATTGACGGACAATATGTCCATTAAAACCATAGTATTGACACGAATAAGAAAACATAGATGACAGTGAATGAAGAGTTCATGAATATGAAGGGCAAAGACAATGTAAAATAGAAAAAATTACATATAGAAAATATCTACAAATCAGAGCATCAATAACGATTAAGTTGTGAAAAATTACACATTACGTATCGCTTTTTGAAAGTCATTTAGACTTACACCAAAAAATTCAATGCTCTGACTTGAGTTTACAAGTCTCGATATTCTGGACAAAGAAGAATGGTACCCATAGTTAGTTGAGTGGTGATTGAGGAACAACAATTCATTATTACGGAGTCTATGTGATGGGATGTTGAATTGAATGAGTTGTAACAGTTCAAGTGAGTCGGTTATTCTTATGCAAATTAGATCGGAGTCTTTTCTACGTTTTTCTAAAGAAGATAGCTTTAAAGTTTGTTCAATTTCCTCATATGAGTAATCGCCTCTTTCAAGTCCTAACCTCCAAGCAATATTTCATATTCATAAAACGTCGAATATATTCTCTTTTTTCGGATCTCCATATTCAAACATAGTTATAAAATATAAAAACGTTAATTAATAATATTGCCTAAAGGTTCAATCTCGATTACTTTGTCCCAACGCTTAAGTAAGTAGGTACCTACAATAACTCCACTTTTAATGATCTTCCGTCTTCTTTTCTTTTCCGCTCTTAACAGTTTGCAAACTTAAACAAATTAAGTAGGGATAAACAAGGGAAGAATTATGGCAACAATGAATCTTGAGAGTTTTTTTTCCTTCCTGGCTTAAAGGAGGAGGCTGAGGGAAGATTAATCACGACAAATTCCCTGAAAAAGGATTCGAAAAAAAAACTCGCCTCTTCTCGGGTAAAATAATGCATTATGCAAAATTAAGCAATTTAAAGGGAGTAATTGGTACTACTTCACAATTAGATACCTTCTTTATTTATGTGACAATTCTTATTTACACAACCTTGGGACATAGTTTAATTATGTTCTTGCTCGGTTTTGTATGTACAATTTTTTTTTATTTTAACTTTCAAGACAATATAAGCGATCCTAAAACGAAAATTTGAAAAAGAAAAATCAGAAAAGATACGGTCGCGTCTAGGAATTGAACCCAGGACCTTATCCTTGCCGGGGACCTGCTCTACCACTGAGCTAATCCAGCCCTATTTCCGTCGTTCATACTTAAATATATCATACTTCGATGAAGAACTATCAACATTATCTTCATATCTTTATGTGTGATCGCATGATGCAACTAAATGCAATCTATAGAGTGTCTTGGATAAATAAATCCATTTTTATTTTAATGTGCGACAGCTTTTAACTTTTCAGCAAATCGATAATATTACTTTTTCATGTTTTACTTTTATAAAAGTTTTTTAAAAAAAATTTCTTAAAAAGAACAAAAATTACTTTATTTGAAATTATAAGTTTAAACTTGGTAAAAAGCGGATACAAAACAAGACGTTTTTACAAAATTATTCAAATAAATGACCATTCAAAACATTAGTCATTCTGATACGATTTGAGATTTTCACTGCGAAATGTATTATTCATTTTTGGGTTATTATGCCGTGTTGCGCTTTTTCTTTCTTTATCCGACTTTTCGGACAGTGTTACAGTTTCATTATTGGCATTTATTTTAATATTACTTATTTCGATAACATATATGATAAATTTGGCGGTCTCCGTGGTCCAGGGGTAAGGCTCTTGACTAGCAAGCTTGAGGTCGCTGGGTCAAATCCCGGCACGCGCAAGTAATATCATTTGATTAATTTGTGTTATTTTACAATTTACTCATTAAATAATGTATAGTATATTTGCAGCACGTTTCAGACTGAAAGATGCTCTCAGTATTGCTCTGGTGTAAGACCATTCAAACAGCTTTGGCCATGTTTGGTGACCAGATTTGACAAGCCCTGTATTTCTCCACCTTTTTCTTCCCCATCTTCTCCCCCTCAGTACTACGTTCAGCTTTACAACCTACCTCAATTGGGGATGCAATAGTCTCACTGGCTCCAGACTTCTTGTGCGATTTCACACGTAAAAAATATAATTAGATGAAACACTACAAAATCATAAAATTGGCCAAAATGAAAATATCGACAATACTGGATTTAATTGAGTTGCACAGGATAATGAAATAATGAATCTCAAACAATTTGTTGCAAAACACTTTGAAATAATGGTACTTAAGGTATCACAACAAATTATTTTAAAACGTTTCGGTAGGTACTCGAAATGTTGTAAAATTAAAATGACCATCGCTGCACGCACTATAAGTGGAATACACCAAGAAATGGCAGGTAGCTCATCACCTCAACCCGTGTTCGAGGCAACACCTCCTACAAACGCTCTGCTGGCCACCTACTGTTGCTCGACTACTGTTGGTTACATTCTACTGGCCACCTACTGCAGACATCGCTGACGCCATTTAGGAACCAATCAACAAAACACGATATATTCCAGTGCATTTGAACAGAAATAACTACACCTTTAATGAATACTTTCCATGAATTAATAATAATAATAATAATTGGAAATCACCTCATTAAAATACAACTGCTTCTTTTTGTGTTTTTATACACTGTAATCTTATAATATTTATGTACTTTACTTCTGTCAATTGGGCTAGTTGTGAGAAATGGGGTGCACCTACAAGCCATATATACCCATACACTTGTACAGTAAACTTATATTTGAATTTAAATCGCCTTTATAAATTATTTTATAGTTTTATTTAAATCATAACACAGGTCGGGGTCACTGTGTGCGGGTGCCTATTATTTAGAGTTGTCTTTTTATTTTGCATGCCAACACGTCTTGTAAAATGCTCTCAACGAAAAATAATGACAAATTATTATATAACTGAAATTTTTGAAATTTTACAATAAGGTATATTTTACATAATTCCCAAATTCCATCAACGAACTCTCCATACTTTCCGAAGTAGTTGAGAAATTCCTGCAGCGGTAATGAATAGTCCCTAATGAAGATGCAACTGAGGCCTCCTTAGTTAACTGGATTGAACTTTCGTGGACTGCTTTGACTGTAGGTTAGTTAGCCAACTATTTGCTATCAATGGGACCTGTTAAACTTTGCATCGCAAAACTTGTTTAATTAATCATTTGCTAATTTCTTGCATTGATTTCTGTGATTATTAATTAACTACCGCAGACCCACGAAAAATAAGATGATATTCAAATTCTTGACTAAACAGTTTGAATTTTGAAAATATCAATTGATAGAATTTTCGTTAAAAACTGTTTTATAGTAGGTAGGTCCTTTATCGCTTGTCTGAATTCTTCGCGTTATCATTTAATTTTTTTTGATAAAGGCACTTAACGTAAAAGCAAATCCGTGATCCATACTTCATTGATCCAGTTATACAGGACGCACAGTCAACCAGAATTATTAAAAAAATAATTACTTATAATACTTTTCTTTGAGTAATTATTTCATAGAACTTAAGTGAAAACAGAATGCATATAATAATATAAACACAGTTTTTAAAGTTCTGCTTGCAGTTTTAGTACCAGATTGGAAATATTTAAGGCGAAGCTTAATGCTAAATCACTATTTTCTTTAAACCTTTACCGCGAATCCGTTTACACTATGAATACCAAAACATATGCCTTGGATAAATAGAATTTTCTTATCGTTTCCTTTGAGTTGAATTAAAATAAAATTCTGGTTTTTTGAATAAAAAATGTTAGCGTAAACTACTAAAAAATGTATGAATGCATTAAAAAAAAATTTAATAATACAATTTTATGGCTAAGATTATCTGTTAGAGTTACCTTTAATTAAAAAACGAGGTACCGGCATCTGTTATTCCTCCTTCATATAATCCGGTCCTCCAAAAGCCCTTCGATAGCCCCTACCTTAACCCAACTCACAACGCAACCCAACCGGTTGCGCCATAGTTCCCTTACCTTTACACTATACAAAAAGGCGTTTTCTTTCGTACAGAATTATTCACAAAATAAATAATAACCACTCTTCTGCTAAAATCGACTGTTTCTAGGCTCAGTTAGCCAAGCCCATTTTTGTGCCTTTAACCTCACGAGTAAAATACATCTTGCATTTTAACAATTTTTGACGAATACACATTTTCTTTAGAGAGCCATTCGGAGATGTAGTAAAAATTAATCTGTATACATTTAAAGTGGTTAATCTATTTCATTAAGTTTAAGAAATAGTTCTATTATGTATTTAGAAAGCAAAATATGTATATTTCTATCGTGATAAATAAATTAAAAATGGGTTAAAATTAAGTTTCGCGTAGACTAATCGACCAATAAAATGTTATATCTTATTTTATGTGAAGCATTTAAACGTTTAAACATATTCATTGATTCAAGTCGTATTTTTAATATTTTTAACAAGTGTTCGTATCAATCAATCAATTAAAAAAACTATTTTATAACAATTATTCTGAAGATTTATTATCATTACCTGCCTCATAGCACTTGTTGAAACTGAAAGTTGTGCAATAGTGGATGATATTTATTCTGTGCCGTATGCGAAGCGGGTTTTCGATTATCAAATTTTCTTAGCATGACACTCGAACATTCGATGTTACCATACTAGTTGCTGTGTTTTCTTCAACATCGTCGCAAGACGTGTAGTCAACTAGGCGCTCTTCGCTCGATTATGCTCGATTCGCTTTCGCCTGAATAGCGTATTCATCGCTTCATTATATTTCTATATGACGTTATCCGACAGAGCATATAAAATTATATAAGCCCGTAACAGGGGGGAAGGATCGGGCGCGGTTGTTTCGACGCCGCGCGACAGCTTGAAGGTTAAGTACCTACCCATTTAATTTGTGATTATAATTCGTTTAATTATGTTTACTGTTTGCATTTCAAACTAGAGATATTGACAGATTTCATTCCTGTGTTATTTAGTTAAAATAGCCAATATTAAAAACGGAATTTTCAATATTTTATTAAATCATATGAAATTTTGATTTCTTAATTAATTTGAATAATAATCGCGTTTTCAAATTGAAAACATTATATTGAAGAAAAGTTTTATGTTATTAATTTCTGTGATTTAACAATTTATTAATTTTAAGTAGTATATATTATACTTGCGGCATGTTCCAGAGTGGCAGATACTTTCAGTATCGCCCTGGTATAGGACTAGATTTCAGAAATGGCTTAAGCAGTGTTTGGTGACTAGATATATAAAGCCAGGTACTCCCAAATTCTTCTTCCTAATCTCCTTCCCCTTCCACTACCTTCAGCCTCACAATATACCCCAATTGGGAAATCCATAGTCTCACTGGGTCCAGACGGTTGGGAGCAGTTGGGACTCTTGTAACATGTTCAAATAAAATATCTGTTTATAAATATAAATTAATAAAAAAAATATAAATTCAATTATAATGTATTTTAACTGGATATAATGTAGATTATATGTAATTTTCAATTACAGATAATAAAGTATGTTGTGTATTGTAGATCATTAATTTATTAAAATTTTTTTGAATAATATTGTTAATTAATCATTGAAAAATAAGATAATGCTAATAATTCTATAGGAAACTTGAAACAGAACAAGACACAGAAATAAAAAGGCAACGGTCGCAACTGTGAATCGAACCCAAGACCTCTGTCTTACCGGGGTATCTCCTCTAAACACTTGGTCACGGTGACCTGATTTTTGTCGATCTCGTTATCTTCAACTAATTTTCTTATTTTATTTTATTTATCTTGTTTTGTTTCGTTCAGATTTATTAATAGTATATTTTTCTTCCATAATTACATATTTCATTGATGGTTATTTCCATAGAATAAAAATAAAATACAAGAAATGCCTTGCGGGCGTGTTTCGTCATCCAAATGTTTGCCTAATCGATGCTTAAATTTCCAATACAAAACTGTGTTTATGAAATTCAAATGGGTTGGAGATTGACGATGAGAGAAATCGCTGGGCTGTTGGGATACATGGAACACTTGTTTCCAATAAAATTTGTAGGGAAGGCACTTCTTGTATTATATCTAAACGTTAACCATTAATTGCAAGTCGATTGGCAGTTTCCATCATTAACTCATAAGTATCAGGTAGGTACTTTACAAAGTGGACTAAACGGTAGATCGGTGGAGAAAAAAGAACAGTTATACTGTATGTATCAACTCCACTGAACAGTAAATCTCTAGATATGTAATCTGTGCCAATTTAAAAAAAAGACGTTGCCAATTTATGTAACGCATTTCGACTCCAGACGTCAGACAGTATAATGAATAATTATTAGTTTATCTATCCAAGAAGAAATATCGACGTTTGATATAATTCAGCAAATGTTTGATATAATTCAGCAAAAGGTTTCGATTCAGTGGTAAACTCTCATCCAGACAGATCACTGAAGAGATAAATTTATGAATTCTATTGAGTGTTCGTGAGCCCGAAGTAAGGGATAATATTATCTATGTTTTATTTCCGGAGAAACAAATCGAAAATTTTCAAACATCGAAACTCTTCTATAGAAATAACTTATCTGAATTTGAAATTCGTGTATGGAATGTGCCGAGTCAGCTGCCAGACTGGTTGCAGCCTTAGCATCTCGAGAATTACAAAATGACAACACGTCTGCTTGTCGTGATAATTAAATTTTTCCATAGATTTCTTTGGTGTAAATCACAGTTATAAATATTATGTTTTTCGTAAACAAAATTAATTGGAATTAATTTTTCCCCGCCCAAATGACTCAGATGCTGACACCAAACAAAATATATAAATAATAAACGTTCTGAAAATCTTGCCACACTTAGTATATTTTTAATACAGGGTGTTTGGGGGTAAAGTGTATTTACTTCGGGGGGTAATTCTACATCATTTTAGAATTACAAAAGATAAATAATTTTTTTCGAAACTCCAACGTTTTAAGGTAAAAAGTTTGATTTAATAGTATGGGAAAATAAATATTCTTCCATGGAAAAGTATTTTAGCAATGGAAAAAAAGTTGGAATTGAAAGTTATTTATCTTTTTTACTTCTACCATCATATAGAATCCCAAGGATCTCTCTCATTTCTGCTGTTAGGCCAAGAGGATGTGATGTTTATTGAAATTTCTAAAACAGGGATATTGCAGATTATTCTTATTTTAATGTTTACCCACCACCGATCCTATTGTCACCGGGAGAAGTTATATTACAAGGTAGGCCTATTTCAATATCCTGGTGACATCCTCCTAGCTGGACCATTCTTATTTACGTATTTTTTTTGCGTTTTGGTTACCGGGTTTGGTTCCATCCAATTTGGTTACCGAAACTAAATCAACTTTGCAGCCTAGATTGCAGTTTACAAGAACTATCAAAAGATGACGTTCCTAGAGCATTTTTGTTCAGTGGACTGGATGTATATAATTAAACTGTTACAGTGATACATTGTACATAATATAGAGTATGAAATTTGGTGAAATTTAGATGTTTCTGCTTTCCTCTGAACAGACTTGTTAATTGGGTTAGTCTTTGGAAGTGACGTGTGTGAATTACTTTGGAGTTTCAATGTATAAATTATACCGTTTTCTACTCTCATATGGAACGAAAACTCTGGGAAAACACAGGCACGATCATCTGAGACCGAAGTAACAGCGCCACAAATTCTGGTATTAAGAAAATAATCCCTTGGGACCTGTGTCAACTTTGGGGATGCTGTGTGAAGGTTATTTTTAAGGAGATGGATGAGTCAACTTCTTATATTGAAGAGACCCATGTTTTCTGATGGAGCAACACAAAGACTCGTTCGAACGAACGAACTAGTCTTAGAAATGACCCGTTCTCATGTGATAAATGTCAATCATGTACAAATGCTGGGCGTGCGTTTGGCGTGGTTTCTGACTATGCACCTGTGCCTAAGGGATCATCTTCCATTGAAATGTCGGTAGAACAAGAACCACTTCCCACCTGACGCCTTTGCTCTGAAATTTGAAATCCTTTTGATAAGATGGGGGAATCTATTAAGCGACCCATCCTTATCTGCATAGAGTCAAGGGTTTTTTATATTAGTATTTTGTGGAAATTTAGCTTGAAATTTGTAAGATTAATATTAGAAGTTTTGTACTATTAATTATGGGTGTGGTGGTAATTGGTACTGTATATTTTAAATAGAATAATATGTGACCCGTCCCTGAAGCCTTGTGAAAAATGAAAATAGTTTAGGTATATAATATCTCCTGTCGAAGGCGTGATGGCCAGAAACCGTTTATTTGATGTGATTTGTAGTTTTCCAACAGCTTGAAGCCAGTGGGACTATGGTACCCACAAATAGGGGTGTTATTTTACACGGATATATATTACACGGCTAAATCTATTTCAAGTATCTTTTATTTTCTGAATTGTGGTATATTTCAAGGGCGATACTGAGAGTTGATATGTAACCGCTTTAGATTAAGTCCGAACCTCAGGATTTGAACGCGTGACCTCTGGGTCCATACATATGACCGATATTTATAATATTTAAACTGCTGTAATGTCATCCGAATACAAAGAAATCCGTAAACATCCGCAGGTGTGTACCTACCTACATGATGAGAAGTCTATCTGCTGAGTTTCAGCTCGATCGGATGTCGGGAAGTGTGTTAGTTAACGCTTTCAAAATTTTCACTAATTTATTCCCTAAAACAAGAGTAAAATTCAAATGGACGTATTTTAAAAGATTTATAACCCTACTTTATTTTTTTATATATTTTTTTTTTATATTATTGAAACAAACAGTGCATAATTTACAGAGATGAAACAATATACAGGAATAAGATACTTCATGTTGTGTACCTATGATATGTTTCCTTGTAATGTCTGCTAAGTGGTATGTTTATTCCTTAATTACCAGGTGACTTGTGTAGTTTATAGGTGTGTGTGTGACGTGTGTAATGTGTGTGTGAGTGTTTGTGTGAGTTTGTATGCACCTTTATTCGAGGACCTTCACAGGCCTTTAGACCCAGAATCCGAGGACTCACACGAATCCGAGGACGTCCTCGGATTCAAAATGCGAAAAACTGAATATGTACCTATAATCTATGCGTTCTGATTGGTCAACTGTCGAAATTTTGGGCCGATCGGAGAGAGTCCTCATTTTCGTGGCGAAAAATATCGTGTTTAATTTGGCTAGTGTTTCATTAGTACGGATGTGTGACCACCAGGGCGGCGCCGCTAATGCTGGAAATCACACACAGACCCTAAACCGAGGACTCTCTCAAAGTCCTCGGTTTCGTGTTAAAAGGTGCCGATTGCCGGAATGTGAACACCAGGAGGCGCTGCAAGCTCGAGTGTCAAGAAATCTCACCTACGCCCTAAACCGAGGACCCGTCGTTCGAAATTCCTACGTGCATGTGTATATAATAAGTATTGCACTATTAAGATTGTGCCGACAAGGAATTCAGTTTTTGACTGTTGAAACAAAATTCAATATTGCGTTTAGTTCGTATTGTGAACTATGTTCTGTAATACTGTTTTATTCGATGTACGGTATTGTAATATTTAATAAGTAATTAGGACACCTGATCAAGTATTTGATTAATCCGCGTCATATATTCTTCTTTCACTCCATTCTTCGTTAATCCGCTCTATTTTGGTACTTTCCGTATTATGAACGCCGATTACTAGCCGATCTGCTGTTGCACCGGGCGGCGTATTTCCTTTTACGTGTTCAATAGGAGGCATCATTGCCTCGAAACCCGCACGGGTTTGTAACGCCATTCTCCTTCCAAACCCGTGTTCAATATGAGGCACGCGTCCTCCTACTGAACACGGGTTTGTAACGCCATTTCTCTTTACAAATCCGTGTTCAGTACGAGGCATGCGTCGTCCAATCGTTTATAATTACCATGCGCATTAATTGAGCACTACGGATCCGTGTTGGTTTCGAAAGATTTTTATTTTTTAACGCCCTAGTGGACTTTTACATGGAATTTTAGTAATTGTAAGAAAACAAGACAAATGGATATAATTAAATTTAGTGCAAATCAGTAAAATATCAATACGATGATTCCATATATAATACTGCTCTTAGCCTGAAATGATAAATAAAAGAAACTATTTATTTATTAATATAAACGCCACAATAGGCTTTAACATTAAAATGATACATTGTATTATAAGTATGCAGTGGTACACAGAAGGGAAAAAATATTTTAAGTATTAAGGACAAAATAAGAATGTGAGTACTTAGAAATATTATCGCTGAAATGATACAGTTGTTATTAGAAGTACACTGAGATAATGATGAAAGAAAATAAAAAAGAACTATGTACTTTTGTTATTTTGATTGATTAATATAAGACATAATATAAAACAAAGTATGTATGTATGGAAAATCTAGTATTTAGATACAGGATACAATTTTTTTATGTGGGTTACATAAAAAAAGAAAAAATATGAAGTACTCATAAGGTAAAGAATGTTATAATAATATAGAACATTTTATGTAATTCCTTGGGCCTCGACAGTATTTTGTGAGAGGTTTAAAATATTGCCGTTTTGTAATAAAATCCCAATAATAGAATATTTCTAAATATATCCGAAAACTAATAACCGTTTTGGAAAGGTTATGAAATGTCCTTTCAAATTTTATAATTCAAAATAAATATTTAATTTTAAAAATATAAGTATTTTGCATGCCAGCATAAGGAAGTTTTAAAAATGACTCATCTTACGATTTTTGTAACTAAAATTACTGATAATGAAAAAAAACGCATTCATATTGTGATAGACTAATGTATTATAAACGATATTGTCATCTCAGTTTTTGTCGTGCCATATAAAAAATAATCAATATAAAATGCTCAAAGTACATAATTATTTTTTCAAATAGCGTTTGGAAACTTAGGATTCGTTTATGTTAGACTTCTTAATTATTTTGCGGTAAATTTTTAGATTTTTTTATAAAGCGTGATTTTTTCTCTTTTTAACACCGTTAAGATCATATCCTAACCATGAACCATGAAAGTAAGAGAGATACAACGATTTCTATGATACATGAGATTAAAAATGTGTAAAAAAGGTGACTTGTTTTTAAGTAGAATAGATCAAAATTATTAACATCAAGTATATCTATTCATACATTCGCATGTTTATAATTGAGTATTGAGATTATTATGAACTTTAAAATTATATTTGTTTGAAATGTTTAATCAGGTATTGTTAAATCAAGGCTATCAGTTGTAATAATAATTTTGGATTAAAAATCATAATTTTGGAAAATCATAATTTTGAATAAATTATAACATAAAAAAAGTAAGTGTGTGCTCACAATTTCTGCGTTATAAACCAATAAAACAGAATAAATAATAATTTTATTTACTCGTCAGGTATATAACATTATAATAGAGATTAAAAAAAATAAAATATGACGAGTTGTACCTATTAAAAACCAAGGATAGAAATAAAACTACATTCAAAGATGTATACGTTATGTGAGGTAATCTACATAACTAGGTACCTACAAATAAAAACATGATAATATATATTTTTTTTAATCAATATTTTTTGGCAAGAGGTTCATTATCATCAATATTTAATGCAATTTTGTGAATACGTTTTCTCTTGATCAATTAAGACTTGGCTGGTCGTCCTGATTGAATCCTTCCTGTAGCCGCATGATAGACCCTTTCTTTGCGGCGAGCGATCGATATAGGTTGTACATTAATTTTTCGAAATCTTTGCCGGCTATTTTTTTCCACAATATATATATATACCTATATATATTTTTTTATAGTAATACCGCACAAGAGTCCCAACTGCTCCCGTCTGGAGCCAGTGAGACTATGGTATCCCCAATTGGAGTATGTTGTGAGGCTGAGGGTATTGGGGAGGGGAGGGAGCTGGGGAAGAGGAAGATGGGGAAGTACCTGGGTATTCAGATCTGGTCACCAAACACGGCTAAAGCCATTTCAAGCAACGTTTCAATTCTGAATGGTGGTCTTACACCAGGGCGATACTGAGAGTATCTTCCACTCTGGAACGTGCCGCAAATATACTATATATTATTTAAATTAATTAATTGTGAAATAACACAAATTAATCAAATAAAATTTATTTGCGCACGCCGGGTTCGAACCCGCGATCTTCGGATCTGTAGTCAAAAGCGTATACCACTAGACCACGCCGGCATAAATGATAGTATACTCAAATTAAGCTTTGACAAATCACATCCAAACTTGGTGAGAATTTTTGTATGTTGAGCATTTGAATTCCTTTCCAAGATATTAGTAATTCTTTGCCACTGGGCTTGAATATTTCAGGCTAATAGCAGTATTATATATCAAATCATCGTATTAATATTTTAATAATTTACACAAAATTTATTGCATTCATTTGTCTTGTTTTCTTACAATTACAAAAGCCCACTAGGGCGTTAATAAATAATAAATACCTAATAAAAAAGGTTCCTAGATTATGCGTTTTATTGCCCATCCTTAATACATAACAATTTACACATACAAAAAATGTCTCGAAACAAACATGGATCCGTAGTGCTCAATTAATGCGCATGGTAATTATAAACGATTGGACAACGCATGCCTCGTATTGAACACGGATTTGGAAAAAGAAATGGCGTTACAAACCCGTATTCAGTAGGAGGACGCGTGCCTCGTATTGAACACGGGTTTGGAAGGAGAATGGCGTTACAAACCCGTGCGGGTTTCGAGGCAGTACTTCCTCCTATTGAACACGGAAAAGGAAATACGCCACCGGGCGCGCGGGTGGAGGGGTGCATTGCCTGTCGGGTGTCAGCCGTAATGATCTCTTACCAAATTCATATATTTAGATAGGCAATTCAATTTTATTTTGAACCTTTTTTTAAGTTTTGTGAAAATTTATATTTTAAATAAAATATTTAGCAATACGATGAGGCGTATACTTTTGTTGCCTGTTCACCGAACGAGCGAACGTTAGGACGAGCCGCGACGCTTCCAAGATACGTGTAACAAATTCGTTCCACACTATTTCGAGGACCCAAGACCTCCAAAAACTATAGACCACTAAATCGAGGACCTTCCGAGATCCGTGTATTTTACGTATGTGTAATCCTGAATACGTGGACAGGCCTCGGATATGGGAAGTCCTCAGTTACCGGCTGTGTATTCCGGTTTTTTGAGGACCATTTTCTAGGTGCTTACCGGGTGTATGATGAAACCGAATAGATAGCAACGATCACGATTAACTTGAGTATACGTATAAGTGTAGAATACATGTCTACTTTATATAATATAACAGGACCTCGAATTCGGGTAGCCAGTTGAAGTCCTCGAAATCGGGATTGGACAAACAAGGGTGTGTGTGTGTCTGTATGTATGCGCATTGAATTCTTTAAATTATTGACATGATGTCACGTTTGAATTGGGGCAGTGAATCCGAAAAATGTCAATGTTAGAGTTAATACAAATATTATTTAGAGTATGAAGAGCTCGGTTAATTGTCGAATTAGATGCTGCATTTGTTTTATAATTTAGCGTGTGGAATAGCACTGTATGTCGTGTACGTCTCAAAGGTATGTTAAAGTTAATAAGGGACAAAAGTTCAGAACAGTCAATCCCATTGTTTAAAATTCTGTGTATAAATATTGAGTCAGCTACTGCTCGTCTTCGCTTCAAAGTTTCAAATGTACACTCAAAATTATTGTTGAATCTGGTAATATATTTTATAAATTTGTTTTGGATTCGTTCTATACTATCTATGTAAAGTTTATATTGCGGATTCCAAATAGGCGATGCATATTCCAGTGTACTTCTGACTAATGCGAAATATAACATTACAATTTTACGCGGATTACTGAATATTTTACTTACACGTAGCACGAAACCAAGCATTTTATATGACCTATTAACGATTGAGTCAATGTGCTTATTAAATATAAGTTTGCTATCAAAGTAAACGCCGAGGTCTTTACATTCCATTTTAGAGATGACAGGTTCATTGTTGAGTGAATATGAGTACGTAATTACGAGTTTATTTCTGGTGAATGTCATAGTGTGACATTTAGAAACGTTTATATCTAAACAGTTAACTTTACAATACTTGCAAAGCCTATCTAGGTCACTCTGTAACGCTTCGCAGTCAGAAAGAGAACGAATAACTTTGAATATTTTCATGTCATCGGCATTAAGTACATATTTGGAATTTTTAAAACATGATTCAATGTCATTTATATAAATGTTGAACATAAGCGGACCTAGGTGGGACCCTTAAGGGACACCAGATTTTACCTCGATAGATTTTGAGAAGACGCCGTTGATTAAGATTACTTGATTACGGTTACTAATGTAAGATTTGATCCATCTAAATAGGTCACCGTGTATACCAAATAAGACAAGCTTTTTCAAAAGAATTGAGTGTATTACGCGATCGAAAGCCTTAGAAAAGTCTGTATACATAGTATCAACCGAGAAATAGCCGAGTATAATTGATCAAAGACAATTTTTTCTAGAACTTTGCTTAAAATAGGAAGTTGGGAAATTGGACGGTAGTTTTTAACGTCATGCTTATCACCGGTTTTATAGATGGGTGTGATAACTGCTGATTTCCATTTGAGGGGAAACGTTCCTTCTGTCAAAGATTTTTTATAGATGGCGCAAACCGGAAGACAGATATATTTACTACAGTTGTGTATAAAAACTCCGGGTAGCCTATCAATTCCTGGTCCTTTTTTAATATCTATGTTTGAAAGGTATTTCAAGGTGATTTCTTCATTTATTTTAATTGAGGATATTAATGTGTTGTTCAGAAGATCTTCCTTATTATTATCATTGAGTGTTGGAAATTCATTTCTAAAGACCGTTGAGAAGTAATCAGCGAATAAATCTGTAACTTCTTTGCTATCGTGTGCCGTTGTCGATAGGTCATATGTTCTGGTATAGTGGGAGATTTTCTTTGCGTCTTAACATAATTCCATATTTTTTTAACATTATTTTGTATATCTGATTCCAATCGAGCAATGTAGGCGTTATGAGTATGACTAGAAATTTTCTTTTGTCTTTTGCGAAGTATTGAGAAAGATAGGTAATCTAGAGGATTCTTGTACCGTTTCCAGGCACGAAAAAACTTTAATTTTTCTTTAGTTATGTTAATTAAAGCCGCCAAATACCATGTTGGGAATTTGGTTGATTTGATTACTTTATTTGGAACCAGATCATCTATCAGGGCATCAATAATACCATAAAAATAATGCACTGCAGCATCTACGTCCTGTGCATCAACGACAGAGGACCAATCACTGTTTCTGAGAGCATCATTAACTACCTCGTAGTTAACTTTATTGAACATTTTGACTGTCTGGGGTTTTAGGGTGGTAGCAGGGAGAGGAATATTTAGTTCAACTATAATAGATTTATGATGTGCATCTTCGATTACTAGTGGCGAGTCAGCCGCGGAGACAATGACTGCAGTGTTACAAAGCACGAGATCTAAAATTCGTCCGTGAGTATTATAAATTTCGTTATACTGCGTTAAATTGGAAAACAAAAGGCAGCTAAGGAGGGTAGAGGTACAGAGGTTAATACTACGTGGCTGATACGTAGAGTTCCAGCTCACATTTGGCATATTATAATCGCCTATTTCTGGAAAAATGTCATTTGGAAATTCAGTAGTTAAGTCAGATATAGTAGTTGTATGACTATTGATAATAGAGAAACGCTGTGCATTAGACAACTTAGGACTAACTCCTGGTAAGTATGAGCAACAAATATGAATATTTGAAATGCAATGTTTTGAATGTCTTAGTAATAGTGAGATCCAAATATCCTCGGCTTCTGATGTCCATGACTTTTGAGATCGAACTTTAAAGTCTTTTTTTATACCTATAACAACGCCACCCCCTTTGGTTTTACCCGTTCGATTAGTATCTCTGTCATTTCTATATACGTTATACCGGCAATCAAACAGCTCATCATCGGATATGCTGTCAACTAACCACGTCTCGCTAATTAATATTATGTCGAATTCGTTGATCAGGACGTTTTGATAGAATTATTTAGTCTTGGATCGGAGGCCACGTGCGTTTTGATAAAAAAATTATAATTTTGTTATGCATCATGTAAAAGAGAAACTACTATCCAATTTTGATTCGAAGTAAATAGAATAATATGTAAAAAAAATTAAGAAAAAAAAAATTATTTAAGGTAAATTCACTATTTGATTGGCCAACATTTCTGTAGTCCATAAAATTGTACCCATACCTAAATCAATTCCCCTTATTAATTCAACCTTACATCCTTTTCAAAATTAAGTCCTTCTATAGATCAAAAAAACCGATTGTCTTCGAATACAAACTGAATAATATTTGCTTAACAACTGTTACATCTATTAAAGACCTTGGTGTCTCTCTTGATAGCAAGCTTTCTTTTCGGGATCACATAACTTCAATCGTTAATAAATCCCTCAAACTACTTGGTTTGATCACTAGAATGACTTCGGACTTCAAAAACGTAAATACCCTTCTTTACTGCTCCTTGGTTTGCCCCCATCTTGAATATGCTTGTGTTATCTGGTCTCCTTTTTATGCTGTCTACATTCGACGCATTGAATCTGTTCAACATCGGTTCTTAAGAGGGATTGCTAGGAGGCTAGGTTTTTACTTATATGATGAAATTGAACTAACTCTAAACCTCTCTCCTTTGGAAGTCCGTCGGAAAAGAAATGACCTCATTTGTTTCTTCAAAATTATAAATGGTATTATTGATTCACCTACTCTACTGCAACTCATTCCCTTCAATATCCCCTCGCAAAGAAATAGTGAACTGCTCTTCCTCAACTATCATTCGACAAATTATGGATATTATTCACCATTGTCCAGAATGTGTAGACTGGTCAACTGAAGTCAAAACCTTAACTTTTTTGGGATGAAGTCTGAATGATTTTTGCGAGTCGCTAAACAAGTGACGGAATATTATAAGAGTCCCGTGGTCCTGACTAACGGCGTATTCTTGACATGATTCGACTTGTCACTTTATTTTCTTATATTATATCTACCATATGTCTTTGCTTTCATGTACGTTTGTCTACTACTGTATTTTTAATTATTCTTTATTTGTGTTATTATTTTGTAATTTGGACGATGTCCGTTAGTAAATAAATAAATAAATGTAGTCTCTTAGGACGGGTTGTTTAAAAAAATTTGAACAATTCTTCCAATTTTCAAGTTATTTTTCAAGTTCTGTAAAAGATCTTTTAAAGTTATGTTAATATTTCAGTTTTTTCAAGCAACTAGCCTATAATGATACTTTAACAGAAGTTGAATAGCACTTTCACAGAACCCGAAAATGAACGTTGAAATTTGATGAATTGTTAAAATTTAGCGAAACAACCCATCCATAGTCTCTCAGTCTTGAGTTTGTTAGAACTATTATATTGCCTTGAATACCAAAAAACCATCATCATTATTATTATTTCCAATATACAGAAATATGGAATTGAGGAAGATCTATATAATTTTTCTAAAACAAAGCTAGATACTAAAAACTGCTGTAGTAAGTATCTACCATTATTTCTAAATACTTTTCCAGCAGACTTGATTTCAATTCAAGGAGAATTCAATGAGAAAATCTGATAAACCAAGTTACCACTTGCCCGACTCGAATGCTGCGAGATTTCTTCTTGATCGGGTAGCTGGACCACTTAAAAATAATGTTTCATGGAAGAGAAGAGATCTCAGAGATGTAAGATTGTCCAAAGTAGATATATTGAAGAAGAAAGGAGATTGAAATTACTTGGAGAAATGTGAAAAAATCGAGATGAGGTAAATAAAAAAAAACAAATATTTTATTTATTACAGATCGATTGTCTCAAATTTGATTTGTATGTGATATATTTAATTTTTGTTTTTAACTTTGAGTAAAACCTCAAATCGTAATATTTAATTATTGAAGACATTAATGGCGATTTTTAAACGAAACTTTTTATTTAAAAAAAAAAAAAACAGAAAAACACTGTTCTACCAACTGAGCTAATGATCTATTTCTGTTTCTAATTTTCGTTTAAAAATCGCAAATATTGTCTTCAATAATTAAATATTACAATTTGAGGTTTTACTTATAAAGTTATTCCAAAAATAAATATTCATCCTAGACTTGCAGAAAAGTCAATAGATGTCGCACATAAAAATAAAAATATGAAATATTTATCCAAGACACTGTCTAGATTGCATTTAGTTCGAAATGAATCTTACTATCAAACATGAAAATATCAGCCAATACAAATATATATATATATACATCTTTATGTAAAGTAAGTAACATATTATATTGCATAAATATTTAATTTTAATCATTGTACTGAGTACAGGATATCACAGTTAGCTTTTTCTATTTATATTTATGATGTGCCTTGTATTATTTTGTGTTATACACGGTCAGAAGACCTGTTTATTATTTTCACAATTCTCATTTAGAAGTTTTCACCGTGGAGTATACTTTACTTACTGTACACCTACCTATAAGTATTTACTGTGCACCTCATCCATCTTAAATCAGTTACTGGTCGATAAAGTAATATGTACATATAAATTTTTATACTTGAATATTTACGTTTTTTTCCAATATTTTATTACTTAAACAGGATCTCAATTTCCTTTTTTTATTTACTCATGTTTCTTATACTATAAGTAGGTATTATAAACCTACTTATAAAACACTAATATATTACATCTTATGGTTAGCATAAAAGTTATTTGAATGCTTCCAATGTTGGCAAAGAACAATAAAGATCGTACGAACTAATTTGGTTTCTACATCAAAAATAATGAACCATAGCTCATTACTGTCTAAAGTAACATTACAAACCCTACCTTAGTAAATCGTCTGTAATCAACCTCGAAGATACGCATGCACAGAGGTCAAATGTATTCGAGTTCACAACAGCTACTGCGGCTGCCGACTTTGTTGTGCTCATAAATTAGAATGGGAATTTAACCGTTCGCAAAATTGGCACTAACTATAAGAGGCGTTTCGCCCTGGAATGGAGGCATTAAGATGGTATCTGCTGTGACGGTGAAATTAAATAACATTCACTTCGCTGAGGACGTTCGTATTATAAGGTAATATATTTCAGGAGTTTCATGTAGGAGTTTTGGCTCCGGCCCAGAGGTCACAGGGTCTGAACCCAGTGAAGTGTTAATGAAATACATACTACTAAGATAAGTTTGTACACATTAAATTTAAAAAAATGTATATAAATTCATATAATACCGGCTGCGCCAATATTATTTAGTAATTTGTTTGAGGTAGTAACGTGATTAACAGTTTTTCAATTATTATATACACTCTTTTGTTTTACTCTTAAGACGAAGCTTAATGCCAAATCACTATCTTGATTAATCTTTATAACGAATTGGTGTACATTATGATGTATCACAAAATATGCTTTAGATAAATTGAAGGTTTTCCTATCGCTTCGCTTGAGCAGAATACAAACAAAAAAAAAAATACTCACTAAAAAATATAAATGCAAACTACTAAATTTTTTTTTTCAATAGAAATGTACGAACGAATAAAGGAAACAACTTTAAAAAAATACAGTATTATATCTAAGATTATCTGCGACAGTTTCACTTGATTAACTTTTTTACTTTCTTATAAAATTATTCACAAAATAAATAAAAACCAGTTTTTTGCTTGAAATCGAACGTTTCTAGACTCCGTTTGTCAAGCTATTTTAATGCCTATTACCTACAATATAAGGTATACCAAAAATATACACATTTTTGGTTTGTAGCTTCCTCTTAATGAAGATTATTGGATTGATACGCCGATTTAAATTTTTTTAATTTTTTTTTTATTTTATTTTATATTATTGAAACAAACAGTACATAATTTACAGAGATGAAACAATATACAGGAATAAGATACTTCATGTTGTGTACCTATGATATGTTTCCTTGAAATGTCTGCTAAGTGGTATGTTTATTCCTTAATTACCAGGTGACTTGTGTAGTTTATAGGTGTGTGTGTGACGTGTGTAATGTGTGTGTGAGTGTTTGTGTGTGTGTGTCTGTGTGTATGCGCATTTAATTATTTAAATTATTGACATGATGCCACGTTTGAATTTGGGCAGTGAATCCGAAAAAATTTCAATGTTAGAGTTAATACAAATATTATTTAGAGTGTGAAGAGCTCGGTTAATTGTCGAATTAGATGCTGCATTTGTTTTATAATTTAGCATGTGGAATAGCACTGTATGTCGTGTACGTCTCAAAGGTATATTAAAGTTAATAAGGGACAAAAGTTCAGAACAGTCAATCTCATTGTTTAAAATTCTGTGTATAAATATTGAGTCAGCTACTGCTCGTCTTCGCTGCAAAGTTTCAAATGTACACTCAAAATTATTGTTGAATCTGTGGGTAATATATTTTATAAATTTGTTTTGGATTCGTTCTATACTATCTATGTAAAGTTAATATTGCGGATTCCAAATAGGCGATGCATATTCCAGTGTACTTCTGACTAATGCGAAATATAACATTACAATTTTACGCGGATTACTGAATATTTTACTTACACGTAGCACGAAACCAAGCATTTTATATGACCTATTAACGATTGAGTCAATGTGCTTATTAAATATAAGTTTGCTATCAAGGTAAACGCCGAGGTCTTTACATTCCGTTTTAGAGATGACAGGTTCATTGTTGAGTGAATATGAGTACTTAATTACGAGTTTATTTCTGGTGAATGTCATAGTGTGACATTTAGAAACGTTTATATCTAGACAGTTAACTTTACAATAAATAATACTATTATAACGGAATAATGTCAAACTTCGATAATGGTCTGGCACAGAAAGATTCGTGTAATGAAGATTCGTGTATTTTTGTCTCCTACATAAATTATGTTTTCACTATCGTCATAAAACGAAACTTTTTTTCTTAAGACTGAGTTTCTCTGGGTAGCCACAAACAAACGTCAACATTTCATAGACAATTCATCTATTACTATTTCCGGCAGCGATATCATCCCAAAAACATCAGTCAAAATTCTCGGTGTCAATTTAGATTCATACTTTTCGTTTAAAAGTCAAATAAATAGGATTGTAAGCACCAATTTTTTTCACCTAAGACAACTCAAGTCTGTCCGAAGAAACCTTCCTTCAGAAGCAACAAAACTACTTATCAACTTTTACATAGTCTCACGTCTCGATTACTGCAACGGCATTTATGCCAGCCTTCCAAAATATCAAATTGACAAACTTCAATCAGTGTTTAATGCAGCAGCACGGCTCATAACTGGGGTTTCAAAATATTCGCACTTTTCAGAAAACCTTCGTAACCTTCACTGGCTCAAGTGCCATGAAAGAATCCAGTACAAACTGTGCTGGATGGTGTTTAAATTCATCAATTAAATGGCCCCACCCTACATCTCTGAACTATGCTTCCCGGAAAACACTGGTCTGAGGCAGTCAACGCTTAGATCAGCAACATCATCAGCTGAATGCAGACTGATAGAACCTAAGCGCAAGCCAAATACTAAGTTTGGTGATCGCGCTTTCGGAGTATCTGGGCCGAAGGCTTGGAATAAACTCCCTCCGGAACTAAAATCCATAACAAGTCCAACAGAATTCAGGTCTAAACTAAAAACTTACCTTTTTAAGCTGTCGTACCCTTAAATTAAATATACCAATCCTAAGAGAAAGTCCAGTTATATTCAATTTTTCAATTAAGTCCTAAATCCTGTATCTTAATTTCGCCAATATACAATTAGATAATGTTAATTAAGTGTTAATCTCAAGTGACCTACCAGGTAAGTATTGTTCTGTATATTTTTTCCATAAATATTTAAGTAATAACATAGATCACTGTAGAAATGTATGTATTATAAGTTTGTACAGCGCCCTTGAGGTGTTTTTGCACAAAAACGGCGCTATACAAGTCATCCAAGTATTATTATTATTATTATTAAAAGAGCCTCGATTTCCTCGGGGTAGTGTGTCTATGGGTTTCTAACTTAGGGTAAGGTGTGTGGTTGAAAAGAGGAGGGAGGGGTAGGAGATGAGCAAGAGATAGGTTGGAAAGTACCATACCATAAGTACCATAAGCAATTGACGAAAAATACTTAAAAAAGAAACACGCTCCAATTGCACCAACTTCACCCAAAAAATACTATTTGTGTAAAACTTTTGTTTTGGTAATTTTTTGAAAATTTTTGGTACGTATTTTCTCATTTTTAGCAGTTCTTATGATTTGCATTAACTTTAATTTTGAAGGGGGAAAATCAGTGAAAACATCGTGACCTCTGCTCATCGTACTGCTTAATATTTAAGATACAGGTACAGGAGATTATTACATTGTTGATAATTTAAATAAAAGTTGAACCCAAAGCAAAGCCAATTAAGACGGTATTACAGCGTCTTGCCGCGGCATTTCAGTAAACAGGCGTAACATTGCACTGCGAACTGTGAACATTGTTGTCTGCTGCCAAAGTTCCCAAACTTTATCAATATACACTTTTGGGATCATAGCCTCATCCTCTCATCACAGATAAGTTAACTATTGAGGATACAGAAAGATGGTGGCTTTAATCATTGTATTATTGTGTTTTCTAACATCAAATCAATATCAGGATGCAAGACTGGCAGTTTTTATTGGAATGCTAGTACCAAAACCAATATATGGTAGTAAGGTATGGAATTGTCGATGATATTAAGAAAAAGAAGGAGAGGAATTTTTGGGAAGGAAAAGGGTATGAGGGGTGGTTGAAAATATAAGGACACAATATTTGAATAATTCATCAAATTTTAAAGTTAATTTTCAAGTTCTGTAAAGGTTTTACTGAAGTTCTATTAATATTTCAGCTTTATGAAATAGCTGGCTATGCAGAAATAAATACATTTTATTAAGTACTTACATTTTTACTATTATTTTTATAATAAAACGTTGATACTATAAGAATTTTAAAATTAACAAAAAAGTATTAATGGAAAGCTGCCCCGAGGCAGCTTGTCTGCAGGTTCTACAAATTTTTCTTAAATTTAATAAACATAATACAATATAATCATTTTGTTGGTGAATTTGATTAAATTTAATTTCATGACAATGTATAATGTACTGTTATTTTATTCAGATTAAGATTAAATAATAACTTGAAAACAATTTTTACAGAACTTGAAAATTATCTTTGAAGTTTGATGAATTGTTCAAATTCTGTGAAACAATCCGTCCTAAGGGTCAGTTTATGAATCTATCCATCTCGCTAGAGTTCAAGGCCGTGGGTTGAGGAGAGTTCAGACGGACTGAGTGATAAAACGGTGAATGGTAATACAAGCAGAGCGATCCGGAAGAACAGATTTAGAAGGAGACGCTTGGGTGATTTGGGAATAGAAAGGGGATGAACGAAGAATGAATTGACGAAGAAGATATGATTAGTATAAAAATTTAAGATGATTTACAATTTGCCATTTTTTTCTTATTTCATCATTCTGTTGTAGTAAACTGCGGCAACAAAAGTTCCAGCAACATTATAATACCCATAAGAAAGCGCCCTTAGCGGCGGATCAGCGCTAATCCCGGCTTAAGTTGGATATCAATGAAAGCGCGGGTTAATACCTATCACCCTTCGGGTTACGATACGTGATCACTTCGTTATTGGAAGAATTTTGCAATGTTACAAGTATTTTTAGATTTTTATACAGTAAGTATGATATGAGATATAATTTTGAAAAATTAAATAATTACAATTTTTATCAAATTTCACCTGTGAATGAAATATTTTTAGAAATATATTTCTACACAATATTTTTGTAATACAATAGTGCAAAAACTACTTATTCTCATATAAAAATATTTATTTCTTGCAAAACCGTCTTAATTCACCCAATGTTACTATCAAAATGGACTAATCCATTTCAGTCAATAGAAACAGCGTTTGGTCATGTGTAAGTTGATTTGTATGAAAGTTGCTGTCAGTTGTGTTATATTTAAATAAAATAATATTATATGTATTAAACAAAAAACAATATGTAAGCAAGGGAGATAAAAACAGTCAACCCTAGAGCATAAACTTTGGAGTTCCTCAAGGATCTATACTGGAGCCACCCTTATTCAAAATGTATATAAATTATAACAGTCAATTAAAACTAAAAGGAGAAATCTTCTTAAATGGAGACGAAAATGCAATATTTTACTTTGGCAAAAACTTAGCAAATTTATTAGAACAATCTCAAATGGATCTCAATATATTACACTACTGGCTAATTAAAAAATACATACAATTAATACTTTAAAAAATAAATTAGGTAACATGATCTTAAGCTCACCTAAAATAATAACGCAGTCACAAAAACCATAATATTTGAAAGAAACCAACACATTTCAGAGAGTTAAAAAATACTTAGACCTACAAATCGACAAACATCTGACCTTACAACAGCACATAGAAAAACTGGGTGAAATAATCATTCCACTTATTGAAGTATTTGGTAGAGTTGCTCTACTAACTAGTATCTTCTACAAGCAAAAGTAAAAAGAGTCTTATATTTTAGCTTAATCTAGTCCTACTTAAATTATCAGATATAGATATGGGGAAACACACACATTACATACATAAACGATTTACAAATAATACATAATAAAGTTATAAAAAAACTCTTCAACTATAACCCAGATACCATGCTGCCCTTCCACCTCTTAGTGGCGTAAATTAACTTTGACGTTAGTTTACTTTCTATGAATTTTATGTGAACTATGAGTTTATTTTTTATTTTACGCTAGTAAATTGCAGAAATCTAAAAAGTAGGTAAACGACAAACGACCTTATTGCCTTTGTGCTCATATATAAAAAAACATTAAAGCGGATATTAACTCCATCTTTGATGGCCTAGAAAGTTACAAAAAACACACACAAAGTGTTGAGAAATTTATCAATTCATTTAATTTTTTAAAAAGTATTAAAAATAAATATTATATTTTAATATACAAATTTAATAATTTCAATTTACATTGAAAAAAAGGGCCTTTTCCAACAACTTTGACGATTGATAAATTCAACGTGAAATAATTCCACATGGGACAACACAATTTTGCTGAATTAACCTTAAAATTTTAAAAATTATATTTTTCATCGTATAATCCGTTTTTAAAGCCTCTTTACGTAATCGAGAACCATTCATTTACTATAATTAACGAACTCGAGTTATATTTACCTAACTAACCAGTCAACGTTTTTTGGCATACTGTTAAACGAAATATTTTTGCTGTTTGTAAATATCACATCCGTAAACTGCACACATGAAACCTTCTTCATTCTTCATTTTGCAACAGTTTTACATATTTCTAATCAATATTGTTCAAAATTCTAATTAGAAAGCCCAAAATTTGCCGTTATTGAAAGGAATGTCAACGTCAACATACTAGCGTCTCTAGTGGCCAGCGTTGTTGATAATGCCAATATTTTACTGAAGTTAATCGTATTATTAATTTGATGTGGTATTTGCAATTTTCCGCCATCGAAAGGAATGTCAACGTCAATACCAAGTGCCTCTAGTGGTCAGCATTGTTGATATTGCCAATATTTTACAGAAGTTAGTCGTATTATTAATATTATAGTCCAGTCAAGATGTACATTCGTGCTTGCAAAAGGTCCAGTCATTCTGAATTTTTTATATGTTGTTAGGACCTAAACCAGTATTAAAAAAAAAAATTTTGCAACTTCGAAAGTGCTGTGCGAGCGGCGGTGGACCTAAAAAACCAGGAAATTTTCGGATTTTTTTCAGTTTTTGCTCAATATCTCAGTAAAGAAAGGGTCTGACCGGTGTAGTCTGTATACACACTTTAAAAGAAGATTAAATTTTCTATAATTTGAAACCAAAGCAAGCTATATAAAGCAATTGGTTTTCAAGATACAGTTCTTCAAAAATAGGCAATTTTTTCCAAAAATTGAATTTTTTTCGAAATGGTCACTTATTTTGTAAAATAATTTCTAAAATACAACATATAAAAAATTCAGAATGACTGGACCTTTTGCAAGCACAACCCCCTTTTCATGTTTAACTTGACTGGACTATTATGTGGCATTGCATTTAGGTACCTATAAATTTTATACAACTTTTATAATGACAGTCGTCACCATTCTAGAGTTTTTCTACCTCAGATTTTCAACCGTAATCTGAATATAAGTGTGTTGAGGTGTTGGGGTAAATCAACCACTTTATTTTAACCCTAGAATACTTATCTCAGTCGTTTTGACTAACACTGCGTGCATTTTATGTTTTATCTCTCTAACGAAATAGCCGATCGCGCTAGTTCTCCTTGCCAACTCTGTCGCCGACAAAGTTCTGTAAGGGGTCACAGCACTACGGGGTTGCGAGAAGTGCCACCATTTTCTATTACAATACCCACCCTTGTTAGTCCAGCCTGCGAGGAACTCAAGATACATAGATGTTCCAATTTTTGTAACAATCTCTTTTCAGTTATAGACAAAAAATAATGATTTTCCTAAATTTTAAAGAGATTTAAATTTTAATGAGATATTTAACTGGACGAGGTTGTCACCAATCACGTCATCAAGAGTATATTTCAGTAATTTTGACGCTTGTGTCGGGAATTTTGTAAAATGCATGTGCTTTAGATCAATGCTAAGAACCAAAAAGTACAGATTATAGTTTTGACGATTCGACAATTCAATTATGTTTGGTGGATTGTTTCCAGTAGCGACGTGTACGGATTGTGCGTGACAAGTTGTTGGTGACGTAAGTATACAACATGAGTATCAGATACTTGGATATCCTCATAAGAGAAGGGCCTAAGTAGGTAGCGATCACATTATTTTTTGTTGATTATTCCACAAGCTCTTAAAACGCTTTTTAATATTTTTTTTCAAAGGAGATAGGGACGATGAAATAAAAATGTATTCTCTGCTAACTAAGACATGTATCTTATTTTCACTGACATGTAATAGATTTGGTTATTTGCTATCGAAGCACTCTATTGTTTCCTAATCTTGTTCTTAGTAGCTGAAAACATTAAGCTTATAAACTATCCCATAAAGTCCCTGAAGTAAAAAAGCTTTGATAAAAGGAAACTATGTCCTTTGGGAACAAATGTTAAGAAAAAGAAAAAGCTATTTTATGCTAGTTTACAAACACAAATAAATGTGTTTTTTTTAATGTCAAATAATATCTTCGCCACAGTTAGGTTTTCAGAGAATACGTGTCCTATGTACTGTATTATCTAAAATTAAAATTTTAGTTGAATAAAGGTTTTGTGTAAATACACAGAAGAGCCATATTGTTAAAAACTTGATGGACAATAATTGCACCCTAATTAATTGTGGAATATTACATGATGGATTGAAATAATTCGTCTTCTAGAAAAAATAAATTTTGTGCTTACCGCTAATTTAATAGTTTGTAAAATTTTTCATAAGTACGGTTTGATTCATTTAAAATATAAACAACTTACACCCGTAGATATCAGTCTAAAAACAATTTGTAAACTATCCTTACAAATTCGTTGGAATTATAAAAATGTGAGCCTCGAGTAAGCCTCTATTATTATAGTCTTGTGTCGCTTTAAACACAACGCTATATATAAATTAGACACCAAAGCTTGAATCACCAACCAAGACAGACCTAACAATAAGGATTTTTTTATAATTCCATTATTTTTAAGGTTATGCTGTTTCTCTTTATTTTGATTGTAATATTGTGTTGTTAACCACCCCTGCTCTCAGCACAAAATTTCCTAGCGAAACAAGCACAGTTAGTACATCACAAATGTATCTACCAATGTGTTAAATAAAAGGCAATGTCCGTGTGTGGTGCCATATAGACTACAAACAACCGTATCAATTCAGCTTATATTTTTTAACTTGTGTTCTTATTTTTGCCAGGGGTGTTTATGGAGTTGCTTGATTAGAAGGAGAATTCGAGGATGTCTGAGGCAGACTATTACTAAGTATTATATCGAAATGAGATACGTAGTTTCTCTGTCGCTCTGCATCGGAATGAGATATATAGTCAAATTATAGTACATTTTTTAAGATTTTTACATTGTTGAGATTTATTTGGGCTTGATAAAGTCTTCAATAACAGACGCATGGTTAACAGTCGGCGGGGCTTTTTATAATCTAACCAAGTAAAACACATTGACAAGCTAATTGTAAACAAACACTGTCAAAGAAAGCCAATTGATAAGGCAAAACATCTGTTTTATCTGTTAGCCTTAGTTTTACCTCTGACCGCTAGGTGCTAGGCAGGAGCCTGTAAAGTAACTGGTGGTGAACTTTGCTAATGGTTCGTTCATTTTTAACAAGTACCAATATCAATTTCATGATACTACTTAAAGGGAATGGTAGAAAAATTTGGAGACGCCCGAAAAATACATGATTCAAATAATTATTTTTGGTTTAGTGAGGGATATGTGATGAACAAAGAAAGAGATTCAAGGAAAATGTATGATCTAAAAGTGAGTGGTAGAACAAGTTGAGAACGCCTAAGAAAGACATGTAATAAACATGTCATAAAATATGGCGTACGTGATGAATGTAGAAAAGGGCGTAAGGAGTATGTATGACGTGGAAAAGAATGCTAGAAGATGTCGGCGATGTCCAAGGAAGACATTGAACGATCTAGTGAAACACCTACTTAAAAAAGTTAACTTTTACAATTTTTTTACTTCACAATAATATATCACAATTTTGTGTAAAATATATGAATTGTATCTGAAAACAGGAAAAATAAATACTTAACTAGCTTGTGTCTGAAGTCAAAGAGTAATCTCATAAAATCCGTGGCTTTAGCTATTCCCACAGCAATAAAGAAACCTTAACTCATAAAAAACTTTCAGTGTTCGATGTAAAAGTAATACGTAAGAAGTTACAAGAACTTCCTAAATTATATTAAAGTTGGATACTTAATTTGTTTGTATTCTAGCAGTTTGTCACATAATGACTCTTTATCTCAAGGTTTATTTTCATTTTATTACTATGACCAGTAGTTTTTAACAGTTGGTCCGTGAACCTATATTGGTCCGCAAAAAGAGGAAAAAAGTTTTTTTAGCGCTTCCGATGGGCTATGTACTTTTACACCTTTGGATGGGTAATGTGGCTTAGCCAGGCCATATAAGAGGTGTGAACTAGAAATAAGTTTTGTATACAGGCAGGTGGAGAAACAGTAGACATAAAATTAGTTTGAAATAAAATTTAAAATGAAAAATTAAAAATAGTGATACTACAGACCTCTCTGGGAATTCTCGAATAGATTTTGCTCTGCAGGTAAAGTGATAATGAATTACAGTCATCTATGCATCAATCAGCTGGATTCATCCGAATTATATTATTTGATAAAAGAGGGCACCACTATTCCTGTTTGGTCGATTTAAGACTAAAGGATTTAAAATATGTTTGTCACAATAAAGTACTTTAGAATTGTATTAATTCTTTTTTATTCTAAATTCTACTCTCGTGAGAGCTAGTCGTGACAGATTATAATTTTATGGTGCAAATGCAAGTGTTATTGTGCCGATTGCTGTCCGCTGCCGAATTTGGAGATTAAAGAATCGCTGCAAACTCAATGCGAATGATATAACCGGTGAGTTCACTGTCTTTATGTATTTGGTGGCTGGATTATAATTTGTTACTTTTCCTGCAGAGTGAATTTTGTAATGAACCCATTTTTTCATAGGGAATTAATTATTCCCTGATGGTCTGTGTAGCTAACAAGCCAGGTCATTACCAGCAGGTGTACAAATTGTGTGTATAAACGTGTCAATATGATGAATATTTATATATAACGGAACAAACACCCTGTTAGCGCGAACAGTACCAACGATGGCAAGTTTTTTTTTTCCAAGAATTCTGGCCAAGTTAAGTGACATAAAAAAGTCATCGCAGTATACTGTTCGGCCGACACTTCTCAATGTCAATTAAATTCAACACCACTCGTCCACCTTGATTCATTTCATGATCAGCTTCTGGAAGTTTTCCATTGTAAATTTGTGTAAAAACCTCTGATAGGTCGGTATACAAATCGCAGACCCACCTTAACCTTCACACCATATGCGATGGCCTGTCCAGGCCATGTGGTACAATCCTTGAAGTTTTTTTTCTGATTTTTTTTTTACTCTATCAATTTAACGTAAACTCATAGTCAATAGCACCATTTGACGCAACTTGCCATGATTTTTAATATATTGATACTGGTTGCCAAAAAATTAACGGAAAAAAATATTAAATCACTTTTGAAAATGAAAATGGCCTGGGCAGGCCACATTGCCCATCGGAGGGTTAAACACAATTAATATTTCATTTTTATATTCTTGTACACTATAGGTACATAATGTTATAATTTTATGTTGCATAAAGTGTTTGCTGCTAACGTCAGGTGTAAGAAAGCAAGGTAAATTACCCAAATAGGGTACAAATAAACGAAGGGTAGATAGAAAACACATGAATAAATGCAAACAACTTAACTATTTTTTTTAAGTTTGTACTGGAACTTCAGCATTACCAATTGGGGAATGCTGTGAGACTGACGGATTTGAAAAAGAAAAGTAAATGAGAAATGGAAGAGCCGGAAAGTACCAGGCTATCCAGATCTGGTCTAAACTGATACTGATAAGGTATGTTTTACGTTCGTTTTTTTATTTGCGTTTGTGTTTTTAACCTTATTTTAATGTATTCTTCTTGTATTGGTATTGTAATTTCGTTACAAGTCATCATCTCTTCAATCGCCATTTCGGCATTGTCAAAACTCAGTGGAACCAAAATTTTAAGGTATTTAAAAGTATCCAACATTTTTAAAAGTCGAATAACAAATTAAGTAAAACAATCATTACTGGGGTACAAGGTTCATATATGGAATACTTATAACATAATCAGATTATTGACGGCCTCCGTGGTCATAAGGAGTAAGGCTTTCGATTAGCAAGCCGGATGTCGTGGATTCAAATCCCAGCGTGCTATTTCACAATTTACTCTTTTAAAATAACAAAATATATATTTGTGGCACGTACAAGAGTGGAATTTACTTTCAATAACGCACTGGTCTAAGACCACCATTCAAATGACTTCTGGCTGTGTTTGGTGACCAGATCTGAATAGTCAGGTACTTTCCCATCTTCCCTTTCTCCATTTCATCCTCCTCCCTATACTTTCAGCCTCACAAAATACCCCAATTGGGGATGCCATAGTCTCACTGGCTCCAGACGGTTGGGATTTTTGTGCGGTGTCACAGATAAAAAAAATATTTATTTTGTTTCGTACTTCTTTTGTAAATATTGTAGGTGAATTTGCTTTTTTTGAATAAATATATTTAAATATTTTTTCTATATGTAAAAGTAAAGTAATTAAATAAATTATAATTTAAAGATAAACCATTAGTCGAAAGTGCATTTATAAGTACAGCCATCCTGTCAATCAATCTCTAAAAAATATTTGTGTAGCAATGCATGATAAATGCATTCGGTAATACATTTAAAATTATTAAAATAATGTTTGTATTACCCGTACAAAAAGAAACAATTTACAACATAACGTAGGAAGGAATTTTTATCTTATTTTCTCCGGTGCGCAGTTGTAAATGGTTAAAGGACACTGGCTTCAAAGTTTAGGACATAAAATTTGTAAAAATCAATATTTTGTATAACTACATACAAAAAAAGATGAAGGACGTTTAGTGGGAGGTATTAGATCTATGTTCATGACGAAAAACCGTAATTTAGGCGTATATACATTTTGTGTTCGTAAAAAAAAAACGGTTGGATATTGAAATGAGAATATGCTTGGTTTCTACCGGAATGCCATCTATCTAGTTCCTACCTCTCCGTAACCACCAACTGGTTGGAAAATTATTTATGTAACTGAACATGAAAATTTCAAATAAATAGTGCAGATTCGAATGCGATTATTGTATGAAAACCAAAGAAGGATTGCGACTATCGTCAAAGCAAGCTGTTTATTTTATTCGTGTACGTAATCTCGTTGAAAAGTTAGAAGATGGAAGTTGACACTGTTGGAAGTGTATAGTATCGTTTTAGTAAGTACTCTATAATTTTAGGACATAATACTCAACAATAATTAGGACATAATAATTAACAACATAGTAACCACAAAAAATAATAACCAACACGTATATTAGTAACACTACATCTCAGGGTCAAAAATATATCTAACAAGCCTCTACAAATTCAACATTTGTGCAAAATAGCTTCCTTTTCTTTAGTACTAAACTCTACTACAAAACCCACTCTCTTTCGAAAAATACAACAATATTATAAAATTGCAATTTAAATCTCAAATAAAATAAACTACAACAATATTATAAAATTTCAATTTAAATCTCAAATAAAATAAACTACAACAATATTATAAAATTTCATTTTATATCTCAAATAATATACTAGGATACAAAATAAAGGAAGATTAGAAAAAAGTATAGTGACACCAAATAGAGATTGAAACCGAAACCACTCAACTACACTAAAAAATATAGTATTTTTCTGTTGTTTTTATGTGCACCTCTATGATACGGGCATTTACCTAGCTTTTTTTAAATGATAAAGAAATGTTTGTCATACGGTAATTGTTTTATTTTCAAATAAAATTGTTAAGATATTGAATAAATTGTTTTTATCACAGGATTTCTCTAAAACCACCCTGGAAGGGATGACAAATCTCGATACCAGTATCACGTTATGAGCCTGTGAGCGGCTCGTGATCTCTACTCGTATAAGGCCATGCGTCCGCTTATATAGGCCGTCCGAGGTACTTCATTTGGTAGGAAGCATGGAGCTGGCCTCTGATTAGTTAGTTAATAATTTGCATAATCAGTAGGACATCCGCGGTGTCCTGCGTTCGTAGACGATGCCGTAATTGGTGGGAGAGAGAAAGTATTCGGGATCGCGCGGTTTCGTCCCGTTACAAAATGAATATAAGTTGTCACCAAAAAGCTCTTTCAAAAAATAATTCACCTTCTTATTGACTGAAACACGTATATCTATTTCCAGAGTCATCATTGAGTCCAACTCAAATTACAATCGTGGTATGCCAAACAATATAAATCTTATTATTTTTTATTCACAGCCGATATTATAAGAATCTCCATCAAAATTACGTCGTTTTCATTATTTCATGAAATATGATATTTTTTGACGTCGCGAACGTAATATTGTAATATCACAAAGGAAATTATATCATAATGCAGTAAATTCTTATTTATTTCTGCAGACTCTTAAATATTGGTTTGCTGTAAAAACAGTGTTATGAACTATTAAATTGATAAAGGCAAACCAATATTTCTAGGAAATGAGCGAAATCAGTTGACCGTTTTAAAATTCATCTATTTGAATTTGGATTTTGTTTTCTTGAATGAATTAATAAATAAATTAATGAATTGGAATATTGGAAACCCACCTCCTGACATCCGATCTACCTGAAACTCGTCAGATAGATTTGGTGTCGATGACAATGCATTTTATGAACTTTTAGTGGTACTCACACTCACACCCCAATATTAAATTGGATTTCATTACAAAAATTTACAGCAGCTAATGTACGAAATAAATCACGGTACCATCCAATCAGGATTTGACCTGAGTGATAGCGAGGTTCACTCATTTTAGCCAGTCGCTGGGGAGGAAGGTTCAATCACCAGTCAAACCAAAAAAAAATTAAATACATTTATTATTAAAAATGCATGTATTATTAAAAAAACTTTGTTTTTAACGAGATAATTTTTTTATGATTGAGAAATTTAAGGAACATGTAAAATAGTTGTAACAGTTGTTTTTTTCTTAATAAGAGGTTTTAATACTACTCATCCATGGAGAGTTAGCTTGAAGTTAGCACAAGTGTAAACATTATTGCAGTAATTTATCAGTAAAACAACATAGACATATGTAAATGTGCTATAATTAGTACATTTCAGTTAGAAAGTAAAGACATATAAAATGTATGATAAATGTTATATTAACGGCCGTTGTTCCCAATCATACTGATCAACTGCTAAGCTGAAATTTTGGCTCAACATCCCTCAAATGCACAATCACGCTCTTCCCAATGCAACTCCTATCAAGCTAGAAGAACCAAACAGCTGGATTAACCTCTGGATCAGTAAAAGTGTTAGTTATAAAAAGTGTCAACAAAGTAAAAAATGAAAGCAAAACGTCGAACGTCATTTGGTTCACGCATTCTTTTTCGTATTGCGTATTTCAATTTTATTATTATTTTTAGTATCAAATTAATATGGACTGTGAAGATGAAGATATTAATGATAATATTTATAATAGATATTGCGGAATGGGTGAACGTAATGGACGATAATATCAAGTTACATAGGCGGGGCCGAACATTGAATGACAAAGATTTATTTAACTATTTTCGATTGTCAAGAATGCAGTTTCAGATGCCGTATGTTGTTATAAACTTCAAAATATTCATTTTCCCATTCTTTTTGGTTTATTTTTATTTTTGCTTTTGCAGCATTAGTAAAAATCAAGCTGATGCTTTATTTTTAATTTATTTTCATGTGATTGCTAAAAAATATAAAATGTCGGTTTATGTATTACGGCACTCAAAATAAATTATATGTATTAATAAAAAGTAAAATTTTAACTCATTAAGTATTAATTTAACCTTGAAAATTTTTACTTTGATGTAATTGTATATGAAAGTAGGCGGGGCCACTTAAGATTATCAACGATAAAAATGTTTGGAAACATGCAAATCGAGCGTTACTGAATAAATGACCTGGCTGATTGGGGCCTCAGATTGATTGATCCAAAAGTTGGGAACAACAGCCGTTAGTAAAATAAAGTTTCTAAAATATTATAATTGTAATGTGTTCGTATTAAGGGAAGAAGTTGTTACTCACGGAAAATAAATGAGATATAGAATTTTTAAATATGTCTTTTTGAATTGAACATTTTTTTGTTTTTATTTTGCATGCAAATCTTGAGAGCAAAAATTATCTCACTTTTCGATATCCGACCGAGCTGAAACTCGGCCGATAGACCCGCTGTCAATGATAATTGATGTTTGTTTAAACTTTTGGTGGCAATCACGTACACACATGCGGACATATACGTATTTCTCTGAAATCAGATATAAATGTACGACATAAATGTCGGTCCAACCTTGTCCACACTAGTTCCGGGCAGGAAGGTTATTTCTCTAATTAATTAGATTAATCAATTAATAAAAGATATTTGAAAACAGATGTATTATTTTCAAAAAAACTCTTTTTTACGGGCTTATTTTAAGATTAATAATTCATGTTCACTTCAAATTCACTTTTAATTATCACAAAGGAAGTAATAAAGTGACAAAATCAAATGTACAAGATGTGTAATACATTTATTAAGGTGTCCCAAAAATTAGATTATCAATCATATTTATATGTTCGTACAGTCAGTCATTATATTATTATGTCAAAATAATACAGTTGTGTTTTTTATCTACTTAAACTAACGTAGGTATACTGACTAGGCTCCCAAGGTGCTGCAGCGCCTCGAGAGTGAGGAGGAGAGTTTAAAAAAAATTGAAAGCGAGAACTTTTCTGAGTAAGAATTAATTTGTTTTGATTGCATAGTATACTATTAGCGTAGCTTTCGTTTACCTCTCACTCCGGAAGATAGGTGGAAACTTGAGTTCCAATCGGACGACGTGAGAAATGCCCATCTCGTGCATGACTCCACTGAAAGACAGCCTGCATTATCACTGCCTCGTAAACTTTAGTCCACCATCAAAAGAATAAGGTGCTATCACACTCGCTGTGCCCACATGATGCACAGGTGGAGTTTTAAAGTGTCGGCGATGTATGAATGTGGTGACATGCAGATCACCGAACATATGGTTAAAAAATGTCCGCTGCAACATTCCCCGGCGGGATTGTTGAGGTTAGACTAGCTTACTGACTTAGATGTTCTCTTTCGACCCCCCCACCATACGAAAAGAGAAGAAGCTAGGCTTTCAATATTTTAAAGCACTCCACCAAAATCATTGTCAATAGACATTACAAGATGTCAGATCATTGTCAATAAACATTGCTAGATAAGCTGTAAAATAACTACTGTTTAAAGCTCTTGTATTGTGTTTTCACTGGAGGCCCAAAAAAAATTCCCACAGGGCCTAAGTATTTTTTTTGGAATGCGGTGTGGAGTTCTTTTTTAAGTTTTCGAAAGGATAAAAATATGAGGGTTGGGTAGGAATCTAGGAATTAATGTGTCTGGGAGGGACGACACATGAATTTATCCCTCCCACTACAATGCAAGGCGATGGGTCGAGACACCAGTTGGAGAGGTCAAAGGGTCTCCCAAACCTGCATCTCCTTATCTGGCACGCCACGCAGCTTGTAGGCAGGGGCACCCTGAACACACCTCACCCGATGAAACCGGGCACCCAATCACCAAACGTAGCGCACCACTTGGGGTGACTTATGGCATAGGTTATCCAAATAGTTTTCGGGGCGGCGGTACTCAAACCCACCCCCCAAATAATATACAACTCTTATGAGAATGATTTCTACATTGTTGCCACCTTTATTGATATCTAAAATAATAAAATTGTAGTGAAGAAGCAAAGTATCGATTCTTCAATCCAGGCCGCTCGCAATCGCCGTAGAAAGAATAAACATTGATCGAAATTCTTATTTTTGAGTCTTGTCGAAGGTACATACGTCAAATGCTAAAAGTCATTCTACTCAAACAACGAGTGGGTCGAACCACGAGTGGAATAACTTCGCCGAGAATTGAAGCCCTGGTAGGCAACAGGTATAAATCAAACTGTAATTAAAAACAGTAAGTTAAAAATTACAAGTTACACTTGTACCAACATATCTGTGGGTTTATTTAAATATACGAAAATGTACACCATGGCTTACTTTAAAGTAATATTTTCTAGTGTCAAAATTAATGTAAAACCCAGGAATGTTGTTGTCATAGCACAATAATGAAATATGTTGCATTTTTAAACAGATTTACATTATTATGTTACTGTGGTATGACGCAGGGATTGAAAATGTAAAATAAAATATTTATGGAAAGGAAATAAGAGTCACGTGGGGCAACCGCACTCAATTTTTACATTATTTTTTTTATGATAACGCAATAGATATTTTATTCGATTATTAACGTATCTCAAGCAAACACCTCGCATATAAATAAAAAAAGTTAAAAAAAACTTTATACGTGCCGATTACACTTGACCCATATGCGGGGTAGGCGTACGTATACCGTTGTAAAAGTGTACGTGCTGTGCTTTCAATCTTCTCTGGATTTTTTTTTTAAATTATACGCAAATATGTACATAATAAATTATTTTTTATGTATAGGTTTAAGTGTACGCATCCACATATACGTTAACGCTTACCCCCGCACACTTACCCAATAACACAAAAATTAAATTAAAACTCTAAAAAAATAGATGATTTATTATCTGCATGAGAATTTCCACATTGCACCAGTGAAAATTTAAATAACTTTTGAGGTTTTGAGGCCTTTTTGAGAAATAAAATTCCGTTGTTAGAACAAGGTTTAGCCAGCGTTAACAATTTTAGCGCCGGAAAATATTTTTTTTCTTCTTGATTACAAAAAATACAATTTTCTCTACTTATTATAAATATAATATGCGTGTGTTAAATATATAAACCTTCATAAAATAAAATTCTCTAAATGATAGTTAAAACCCTATCGAATTTCGTTTCTTAATTTAGAATAACTAAGCCTACAAACAGATATACATGTTGTCCGGGGGTAAAGTGCGATAACTTCAGAGGTGATTCTACATGATAGTATAAGAATAAAAATCTTTTTTCTAAATTCCAACGTTTTAAGGTAAAAAGGGCGAATCGGTTATATGAGAAAATAAATATTCTTCTATGAAACAATATTTTTGTAAGGGAAAATAAACATCGTAATTTCGATAAAAGTTATTAATCTTTTTTACTTCTACCATCATGTAGAATCATCTCCCGAAGTTAGCGCACTTTACCTTGTACAGTATAATATTACTATCGGAACAATATTCTTCTTCAATTTGTTTTATTACATTAACTCAACACAAGAGGCCCTGAGGAAAATAATTTTCTTTCGGAATATTTAACTTGGAGATGCTGTGTGGAGGGTAGTTTTAAGAAAAGGAGAGGAGGGATCCAGAGAGAGAGAGAAAGAGATCCAGGTACGAAAAAGATGTGAGTGGTGGATAGCAATCTGGAGGTCAGTATGTCCTGGAGTGAGTGACGAATGAATCCAATCCTCACAGATCTCTCCCGATTCGGCCCACCACGCAGCTAGTGATAAACAGCATCCGCAGCAACCAAGACCTAAACAAACATCACCCTACCAACCTGTTAAAACACAAAATGTTTTGAATTTATTTTTACAAATGGAAAACGAAACAATAATATTAATTTTATTTCCCTATTCCACGTGAAAAAATTGTATTGCCGTAAAAAAACGATTAGGTAGGTGTTACAAGAGAAATTGTCTATTAAATTCTTCCTTCATTTTACGGAGGATTCAGCGAATACGTGTAAACTTTATATTTAATATCAGCCAGGTCCAAATACCCAATTTATTTGTTCGATCAGCATTAAAATTCAGTTTAACTTTTTGGATAATCATCCAATATTTTCACTCCATTGACTACCAAATTATTCGAAATTTGTAGGTGGTAGCGAATACCATGGATAGAAATTCAGGATGCCTAGGGAAAAAAACGTTCACCCGAGTTGTTCATTCCCTTAGTTCTGATTCTTTGAACGAGATAACTACTACCCAACAAAATTTTCGTTTTTCAAATCGTACATAAAATTTTGTTAAAATAAAAATTTTCCCGATTCCCTACATTTAACGTAAATTTTAATACCATTCAATTATGCAGCGGGTTCAAATCAATTATTTTTTTTGGTAAACTAATGTTTAAGACAAGATTTTTTATGCATAGCACAAAGGGTAACAATTATTTAACAAGCAATAATTATTCGCCTGAAACACTCATCCACATTGAAAAATCTCCTGATAAAAGATACATGACGCCAACGGGACTTGAACCCGTGTCCCTTCGATTTCCGCTCTGACCACTGAGCTAAGGCCGGTTATCTGTTATCCGCGAAATAATTCAATATATACTAGTGTTTCATTCAACAATTACTGCTTGTTACATTTAACATTAGTTTAGCAAAAAAAATAATAATTAATATAATAGGAGCCCACTGTGCACTGTGCTTTGGCTTGCAGTGTAAATAAAATATTGTAAACTAGACAAAGCATACTCATATGTAAAGCATTTAAGCATTAAAATGAATCATCAACAATAAAAAGGGTTTTTTTCAACTTTAGGATTTTTAAAAATAAATTGCACCTTGCGCCACAATATGAAGTATGTCAAAAAAATACAAATAAATAGTAGTATTATCTGTGTGTAAAGATAGAACGGCCAACCTTATGATTCCAGAGATAGCCTCATTTTTAATGTCAGCGCCATACAAATTTTTCTTAAAAAAATTATAACTCCTTCATTTGTACACGCAATTTCTTCGTACGACATTTTATAGCATAGTAATGATCAGCAGAATCCATTTCTAGCAAAAAAAAATACCCTTAAAAATTCAAGTCTCTATGTCTATGAAAGCCGATTTTCAGCCCACTGTGCGTCACTAATGCTATTCCTCCGTGAATACGGCCTTCTCTTTCGACACCCAAAATAGAAACTTGAGTTTGTTTTATACATACTTTTGGAAGGAAGTTAATAGTGTGGACATTTTTATGGAACATTTCAAGAAAAAAATACTGATAGAAAAGAGTGAACATTATTTTAAAGCCGTCAAATCCGACTAAGTAATATTTTCTAAAGAAATTGAATCGATTATTCCGAAAAGAAAGGACAGGATGGTTTACAGAATCTGAACAATCAAATTCAAAGTTAATTTACAAGTTTTGTGAAAGTTCTATTCAAGTTCTGTTATTTTATCATTTTTCTTTAGTTGTTTCAGAAAACTTAAATAAAAACAGAACTTAAATGGCACATTCACAGAATATGAATTTTAACTCTGAAACAACACATCTTTAGCCTTTGAATCTCGGGTGGAATTTTTTATAGTTATCACAGCCAGAGTTGATACGAATACGTTACTTACAACTTATCATTCTTTACATAAAAATATTTTAAATTTATTATTACTTTCCATAAATTACATAGGTATTACAAAGATCCACAAAACATAAAACATTCATTGTAAAGTGTTTTTCAAATCAATATTTTGATACGTTTAATGGAAATGTAGTCTTGTAATCAAATACTAAAATAACGTATCAACTACTTTCGCTAATAGATTACGAATCTGTTTGATATTGTATATCAAGTGGGAATATTTGATAAAATTGTAAAATTATTTAGTGTTACCCTAAGGGCTTAAAAGTGATGAAAAACTAGCCATATAACGTAACCTAAGGTCACCCAGTTAACCTAGATTTATTTTTCATTATTTAACAAAAGTGTTCTGCAATTTCCCACACTGACTGTTCTGATTTGTCCGGCTACCTTAAGAAAACCTCATAATTATGTTAGTATAAATATTGTAATATGTGACCTGATGATGGACACTGTAACGTTGTCCAAAACGTTGGCTAAAGAAGGAGTTAGCGCAACACGGCATAACACCCCAAAAACAAAAAATCATAATTTTGTTATTTATTTTTCAAATTAAGTCTTGTTAAGAAATAGAGCCAATGAGCTTACTGCTTTGTTATAGAGCTCGTCATAAAAGTAGAAAAACAAAATAAAAATAAAGTTGAGTACGGATTCTACAATAGAAAAAGATTCATGTTGGTTCAGATTGCACTTATGTCGCAATATTATAAAACCCATTTTTACGACCTGCCCAATACGGCTTCCTGCTACGCGAACCAAAAAGAAAACAAAGCTATTAATTATTGCAACTTTCTAAGTACAGAGTACGACAAAACAAAGCCTCCATTCTCCAGAGCAAAATGCAGGGTGGTCTAAACTTACGTTTAAAATAATAAATCTTTAAAATACACGGTGGCACATTGTAACCAAACTACACACTGCACTATTATTTGTTACTACTGCAATCGTGGACGGAATCTGTATTGCTTTTGTTAACTGAAGCACTAGGCTAGGCACTTTAAAGCAATGCTTTTATTATAACGACATTTTTACGTGATGGAATCTTTTGAACCACCCATACATCGTGTTCTTGTATTTTTAATTTCATGCTTTTGTGTTTTCGGAGAGCGGCAGTTCTATTATTGTTGTAATTTTCACTGGAAACAGTAAAAATGTTGTATAATGTTGAAAAAACCACCTATAATTTATATCAAAGTTATTAGAACAGGTTTATTTTCATACTTAACGATATAACGACCTACGTGGTATCATATGTCTCACTATCGCACTGCAGAAATTCTGGTAAAATCAGCTGCTTCTCCAAGTGGGGAATGTTATATACCTGAAGGTAGTGGGAAATGGGGACGATGAATGTCAAACTTGTTAGATATTACGACTTACGTGGTATTGCATCTCTCACTACCGCACTGGAGAAATTCTGGTAAAATCAGCTGTTCCCCACCACCTATGGCATCCCCAAGTGGGAACTGTTATATATCTGAAGGTAGTGGTAAATGGAAAAATGGAGAAGATGAATATCGAGCTTGATGATCCTTAAATATGCGAAAGGCAATCTAAGCCACAATTTATGAGAACTTTTGTAACGTTGTTAGATTATTAGTTTTATTATTTCCCGCTGGGTAAATAACTTTAAGGTTATTTTAAATACTTAAATGAAAATAATATAAATATAACATCGCTTCACCACAGTTTGATAATACCTAAGGGCGAAACAGCTATCATGCGTAATAAGAATTACACAGAAGAAATTGTTTAAAAATCAACGTTTTTTGAAAATTTAAAAATAATATCATTGAAGACATAAAAGAAAAACCAAAAATTTAAATGGATATCTACGAATAAAACTCGATAACAATACCTCTCCTTCACGTTTTTTTTTTTTTACCAAAAACCACATACTCATTTGAGAAAAATCCTCAAATGAGTATCACATTTCCACAGGCTATTTCGCCAGTCACTTTGGGAATCATCAATTATTATAAATATATTCTTAAATACTGCTTAGATCTAGACATTGCATGCGATTTTTTTCTTATTATTGATCTGACGATTTTTATCAATTACGAGGGGGCAGCTAATCACACACTAATTTTGGTTTTGGGTCTGTCTGTGTTCTCTAGTACAATGAACTCGGATTTTCTTGAATTTAAGTGTCATATTCCAAATTGGAACTTATGTGACAAGAATTCAGACAAGCAATAGAGTACCTAGGTACCTATAATTCAACACAATTTCTTGAATATTTTTTTCAATCACTGCATCAAATGTCCTTATTCTTTTGTGTTTTTTACATGAACTTTTAGTTTCACAAATTCCACAAATATTATAATATCTCGTGATATTTCACTGGTCTGCAGTAGTTTACTTATGTTTGCATCCAGAATACATATATGAAAAATAAGGATAAGTGAATTTTAACAAAAATATTCGTTCAAATATCAGATGAATAAATTCATATTAAACCTATATAGGAACTTAGATATTTTTAAATGTACACAAGTGCAAAGCGATGATACACTTATGAGAAATAAACTTTTTGTAAGTTGTTAAGGGGAAGCTACAAGCCAAAAATGTGTTTATTCTTGGTATGCCTTATATCGTCACGAATATAGGTAATAGGCATTACAATCGTTTGATAAACCGATTATAAAAACGCTCGACTTCAACCACTCCAATCTTAGCTATGTACTGTATTTTTAAAAGTTGTTTATTTTATACGTTCATACACTTCAATTAAAAAAAAAATTCAATTTAAAGTGTATGAACACATTTACAATTATTTTTACAATATTTTTTATGGAGTAATTCAACTTTTTATTTGTATTCTACTCAAAGGAAACGATAGGAAAACCTACAACTTATGTAAAGCATATATTTTGATCTTCACAATGTAAACCAATTAATTAGTAGAAATATTCATACAAAGTGAAAATTTATCTCCCGAGTAAAAATAAATGACGCCAACGGGAATTGAACCCGCACCTTCTGATGTCCAGTCAGGTGCTTTGTACCACTGAGCTACATCGGCTTATTCCTGACATCCCAAATAATTCAATATTTTATATGGTATTGTAATACTTCAATCAACAACTATTGCTTATCAAATGTTTTCACCTGTAAACAACCAACTTTATTTTTTAGGAAAGGCTTTGTTAGTGTTGAATTTCTCACTAGATGGCGTCAAGACATATTAAATCTACATATTTCGGTGAAATATTTTGCCAAATAAATATTTATATATTTTTTAAAATGATAAACTAATATTTAGAAGACAAGGTCTCTTATACACAGCACAAAGGATAACAAATTATTAAGTCTTACTGCCTATTATAATTCTATTTATACTGTTCTATTTAACTCCCTCTACTTTGAGTATTGCCAGACTCAGCTTCACACCTTATTATCCTGTATAAATCAAACACGCACCTAACTAGGACAGTCACTCAACGCGACATAGATTGCTTTCCATGTCCAATTTGATGTCGCAATTTTACAAGCGCAATAAAACACCTGCACAGTGCACGTGTCGGAAGATCAACAAAATTTAACCAATAACGCCGTTTACCGTCGACTGTTAAATGATGTGAAATAACTGGATGAAATTGAGGTAGAACGCTTATTTTGTAAAACGTCATAATGCTTATTGAAGCTTGATAAAATGGTGATTTATTATATATATTAACAATAATGTATGAAAAAAAGGTTCTTCCTTTAAAAACACTCCTTTAAAAAGTAGACCCGCGAGTTTTTAAAAGTTTCTCAGTCTATTTCCCAGTTAGAAAAGTCTACATTTAAAAAAACCTCAGAAGCTCCTAGCTCCACAGATAAAATGACCTTTTTATCATTTACGACTTTCTAACATGGCGTGAAAAAATTATTGCTCTTGTAATGGAGGAATCGAAAAGGCTTTAACCATCAAAGCTCGTTTTTGAACCGTCTGCAGTTGTAGAAATAGGATTATATACGAGAAACAGTGGTAACAAAATGTTTTTTTAATCTAAAGTAAAACTAGATAGGTTAAAAAAATCTTCATAACGCCAGGATTGGATGAACTCTCGTTCGCAAATATCCTCCTCTTAATTTAAAACCTAGCAATTTGTATTGAGTTCGCAGACCTCGTCCATTCTGCTACAACGTTTTTAAATGAAACGATTCCCGTTTTTAACCGGGTTATGAATAATTTGAAGAGATTCCTAATAAATTATCATTAATCATTTTTCTCTTTACATCTTTTCTTAAATATTAATATAATAATAAATACATAATCCCTTGAACATTATAAGTATTTAGGATCTTAAAAAAAGAAATGTTATTTTTATATAGGTACGAAAAAATTCACATTGATTTTTAAAAATGCAACGTAGGACATTTGTCAAAAGGTGTTTGCTCTATTTTGATTAGTCATGATTTATTACATATTTTCGCTTACGCCTATATCGTTTTTTTAACTTTGGCGCAATCCCGCTGAAATTCATATCAGCATAATATGAACAATGTTATCCGGCTTTCAAAACATCTTCTTCTTACTACGTAGCCTTCATACAGCTTACCTATCTAAAATTCTTCCACAATTGTAATACCCTTGATATGAGTGCACAAGCTCACCCATAGATGGCACTAGATTAGTCTATTAGGTAACCTATCGATGGCGTTAGCTGCCGAGTTTTGTAGAGACCTAGTTGTTAATAAATAAGGTGGGACCCTCAAGATCAGTGTTTATATTTTTCTAACCGTCTGCTAATTGAGATATCATAGCCCACTGTCAATGAATCACATTAAAAATCCAAGTTTTTTGTTGAAGCCAGAGTTTTAATAAATAAGAGAATTTGTGAGAAACCCGGAGATATGACAATAATTATATTTTCTTTTTTTCCTTCTCATACGCCTTGCATGCAAGCAACAAATTCAGAAGATACCAGATTGTCGAATGATTCCAATCAATTACCTACCCATAAGATTTGAAGAATATAAGTTTATCGAGAAGCGCTGATGATGACATCTTAAAAACACATTTTCCCTGAAGTTGTGCTCCATTATTTTTTTATTTTATTTTCTTGTAAATCTTAAACATTTTAACTCTATTAATCATCGCTAGGAAAGTTTCCGTTGAAAGTTAACTTTTTGGTTTGCCTTCGATAAAAATAAAATCCGTCTAATCCTTCCGCGCCAATCGATTCAGTACGATTTTTATACTTCTTTGCATTTCTTCAGAATTTTACTCGGACTATAAACAGGGAAAGCGGGTTAAAAGAATTTTGTATTTTAATATCATCATCAAATTGTTTACAAGCTTTATAGCGATTTGTTTTTGGGGTATTATGCCGTGTCATGCCAGATATGCCAAATTTCACATCTGCCCTGATGATGGACACTGCAATGCTGTTCGAAAGGTTGGCTAAAGAAGGAGTTAGCGCAACACGACATAATACCTCAAAAAACAAATCACTATTATACTTTTGGCCGTGAAAACCTCAAATCATACCTGTTTAAAAGCTGTTCAAAATCATAGACAGCATTAAATTATTCTCATATTTTTTTTCTTAAATATAATGAATTTGCGGCGTTTATTTTACTGTTTTTTTTATAACATTATTTATAATGTTTATAAAATAAAAAAAAAATAACATAGCATGCAAATATATTTTGGATTATTATTCAATAGAATTGCATACAAGGTTAACTAACTATATCTATGAAATATTAAGACAAAAAACACCCAAAACATAATAGTTTTAAATTATTTATATCATAAGTACACAATAATGAACACAAGCAAACAAGCAATAGGTACACTGTATTTTATTCTATTGTAACATTATGAAATTTTATTAGAAATTGAAAGACGTGTGTCCGTAATAATGTAGTGTTAGATATTTAGAATGTTCGATTTGTTTCAGTCAACCACATAACAAATCTTTTAAACAGCCAATTATGATTAAAGTTTTTGTTTTGAAGTTTTTTGCGAAAGTTTATTTGATATTGGGTACTTGAAAGTATTTGTTAATTTTTGCCATTGGTTTTTTCATGTATAAAACTTATGATGAAATACCTAGGTATTTTAAATAATAACAAAATTTGAAATAAACACATGTTTTTTTTAAAATTAAGATATTTATTTGTCAGAGCCATAAAGCCAAACATATTTCAAATTCCTTGTTGTAGCAACGGCTTCCTCGTGTCTTTAAAAAATAAAACTGTAATAAAATAACAATTTTGCAACTGAGTTCATTATTCATATGTATTTAACAGTCCACTAAGTAGAATTCAACAGTTGGATAGTATGTATGTACATATAAGAGACGCATAGAATATACCACCGATATAATACAGCTTTGCACTCTCGAATTCTTTCATCTACGACTGATACAGGTACATATACCCTAATGAAGTTTTTTCGAAATTTTATTATATTTATTACACTACATCGACAAAAATATAAAAAGGGTATTCCAATAAGAGGTATTATTTTTATATTCAATAGTAAAAGATCAATGATTTCGTTGCTTGTGTGGCACGTAGCGCCGTTTTGTTAAAAGTAAACGCTGTCCAAATCAATACCATCCAATTCCGGCCATAAAAAATCATTAATTATCTCTCGATAGCGCAATCCATTCACCATAACTGTTGATCCAGCCTCATTTTCGAAAAAGTAAGGTCCAATGACTCCGCCGGACCATAACCGCACTAAACAGTCACACGTTGAGGATCGAGAAGCTTAACAACAATAACTCTAAGGTTTTCCGAGCCCCAGATGCGACAATTTTGCTTGTTGATGAAGCCACCGAGGTGGAAATGGACCTCATCACTCAAGATTATTTGCATTTGATTCACTCAAGTGAATTTTAACAATTTCAATACGTTGTTGAGGCATGTATCGTTCCATTTCTAGTAATAACGCACTTTTTCTACTTGTCAAATGTCAAAAAATGACAGCTTCAAAAATAACATCTACCGAAATAGCGGGCTATTAAAAATAACACCTCTTATTGGAAAACCCTGTACCTACCTACGTATCTCTAGCTAATGTAATAATGTATTTTAGTTACAAAATTTATGATTTATACAAAAATTATAAATTCTTACATGCTATTATTTTATTCATTTGTCGTAATGACGTTTTTGTCCTCTTTTAATCATTTCAAAATTTTATGTAGGTGTGAACCTAAAAAAGGGACTTTTTTAGCTTAGCTATTTACAGATATTCTTAGTTTTATTTTTGGTTTTCTACATGTTTATCATTGTTTGATTGGAACTTAAGTTTTTTTTATTTTAATAACGTCTTACATATTTTAATTATTATATATCTACAACAAAAAATTTACAACGTGTATGTACATTTAGTTGTACGTTTAGTTGTAATGTGTTGGATTACTAGTGGATTTATATTCTCAGTTAAATATATTAATTTCGAGAGTCTTCAATAACGTGCTCAGTTTGCCAAGATTACAAGAGATTACAAATAGAAATTACAAATAACTGTCAGAATTATTTTGCCAAAGCAATGAGACTCAAATAAGCTCCTCACGTGTGATCGGCTGTCCTCGGGTTCCAATCGGAACCATTCGGAACCCGACTTGCGCAAGCGCCGTTCAACTGTACAAACAGTTCCATCTGTGGCTTATTATCAGAACTATCTTTAACAAGATATTACTATATTTATATGATTTTTATCATATAAATGGATCAGATCTGAGAATCCAGCTTCATAATGTACCCCGATTAGGGATGCTTTAGTTTCCCCGTCTCCAGACTGTTGGGTGTAGTAGGGGACTCTTGTGCGGTGCTCCCTAAAAATAATTTAATGTAATCTTTAAAAAATCCGGTTTATTTTAGATAAGTTTTTTGGCTGCTATTTAAAAAATATATGCATTCCGAATAAGAGTCCCAACTACTGTCTCTATCTACCACTCTGGAACGTACCGCATATATAATGAAAAAATTACACATCATATATTATTTAGGTGATGATTATAGGACGGTGCGGCGGCAGAATATTTTTCAAGATGGTAGATAAAAATGTATGTATAAACGCAGTGCTTTCAGCGGAGTTACTGTGTTTTTATTTACAGAAACTAAAATTGAGCGTTTTCACTTACCAACAGCGTTGAAATTGCGAAAACCTTAAAAAAACATAATCATTTTTAATTCAAAAAGAGAATAATTTTTAAGTATTTTTTATGTAAAATATCGGATATTCGATTTTTTATAACTTTCCAAGTTCAACACTTTTTTTAAATTTTCGTAGCTTTCCATGGCAGTATGGTTGTCTGCTTTTTAAGTTCACTGGCAAACTGCATAATATAATAAAAGCGTGATGGTATCAAAAACTTTTAACGAACCCTTCAGAGAATATTTATTTCAAAATATTTTTTTTCTTCGTACGCCACTGCTTCTCGTAAGAAACATGGGCGTAGAAGCAACTTTGGCAAACCGGACATGGGCGTACTTTTAACGGCTTCTAGGGGGTTAAAGGATATGAAATGGGAGAAAGGAGGGGGTGGCGGGGAAATGGGCGGAGCGGGAAGGGGTGGGTCGGAGGGAAAAACCTCTTCTAGGAAGATTGAAAATACTTGGCTCGTTTTTTTTCTCCAGTCCATATTGAAATGGGAATTGCAGTATCGGGAATGTAGCCGTAAAACTTAATGTATTTATTGAAAAGCGGGCATTTGCGAAGTAGTTTTTTTTTTATTTGTGGAAGTAACTAGGCTTAGTAAAAGACTGAAGTGAAAATGAAAAAAAAATAATGCGCATCAAGAAATGAACATCTTTAAGAAATCAATGTTATAAACACAGAAAGCAGATCTCATAATATTTTTCTGGATATGTTTGGTACATAATGTTTTTTACTATGATTTTTTTATAATAATAATTATTCGATATATTCCCCGTCCTATATAATATAGTCCCCTTTAATCACCTTAATGACGATATACGCGAAATAAAATACAAAAAAATAGGACCTAAGATTTTCACGGCCATAAGTATTTTTGTTATCTATTATTTTGTTCATCATCACATTGAACACTGTAACGTTGTCCGAAACGTTGGCTAAAGAAGAAGTTAGCTCAACACGGTATAACACCCCAAAAACAAATAACAAATAAAATACAATATTCAATTTTGCATTTAATATTTTTTCTTTTAACGACCCTCATTAGAACTAGCACATTTGCTATAGTTTCTTAGTGTAGTCGCCTAAATATTCCATTATTAGGTTGTTATTTAGCAAATTGAAATTATAAAATAAATTATTAAAATAATTTTAAAAAATGTATCTACTATTTTTTGCAATTTATAGAACTTTAGCAAAACTTTTACTAGAATTTGTTCATCAATACAAATTTTCATTGATTGTTGCGTTTCTGTTTGCATTTTGCCTGCTCAAAGGTAATTCATTTGGTGGAAATAGACTTTAAACAGACGATAGAATGCTGTAAAAGAGAAATCCCTGAGACGAATCGTTCACCAAATCGCACTATTTAAATTAAAATTGATTATTTTAATTTAAAACAACAATATCTTTTAGACTTAAGAATCAATCATTATTTATCTCATTTATTTTTTATTGTTTCATTGTGATTTCACACAAACGAAGTATTTCTGAAATAGTCTATATAGTCTAAACTTAAATTTAAGGGTGATTAGTTTAAGCCCGCGCTGTGCAAGTGGGTTTCCTACAGATCATTGGACCATCCCAACAGATCCAATATCATCGACATAAACAATATCAATTGATAATTTATTTTTTATTTTTTACACTTGAATATAAGACGAATGAAAAATGAAATAAAAAATGTGTATCGAAAGTAATTTCTATGGATCATTTTCCTGCGGCAATCTGTCACACTGTGAAAGACAGAGTACTTCAGGGTAGAAGAGTATAGAATGGTACCTACTAGTCGCATTGTTACTTATTTTCTTTTGTACCGAACAATAATCATAAACTGCTGTTAAGATTGATCTATAATTGATGTGACATGCGCACATATTCTATGTATGTCAAATGCATAAAGTATCCTACAACAGATAAAAGGCGGTGTACATAAAATGAGGTCTATATACAGGGTGTCCGGAAACTCGTAGTACAAGCGGGAAACTGGTGAATCTACATCACATTTGGAGTCGATTTTGCAGTATATTTTTTTTTTATTTGAGCTTTCGTTATCGAGTAAATCGCGTTTGAAGTTGATTTTTTTTTTTTTTTTAATCAAATTCTTATAAATTATTACTGAAGATCAAAGTACCCAACTAATTAAAACTATTTGAAAGTAAAACAAATGAAGAGGCTCGGATTTGAAGCATTATTTTGAAATCACCCTTCATTTAACCCGGTGTAATCATAAAATATTTCTGCTCTGCAGGGTTAAAACATCTGTTATTCAACCCTAAACACCAGAAAAAACTTTAACCCTAAAATAGCCGAAAAATATTTTTTTTTGGTTTTTTTTTTTTTGAAAATGCTCAAATCAAAAAACTTTATGTTTTTTTGGGTTCCCCATGTGGTGTAGATTCTCCAGTTTCCCGCTTGTACTACGAGTTTCCGGACACCGTGTATAATACAAGTCTACATACGAGGCAATCTGATGCAGGACAACGTCTGCCCGGGCCCACTAGTATAACATAAAATGTATTTAGGCATTTAAATATAAATCATGTTTTTTTAAAACTAAGGTTTTTCACGTTAGTAACATCATATTATTATTTATTTATTTTTTTAACAACAAAAAAATATTTTTTAAATTCTTATTACCGATTGTATCAAACTAACGATACTATCGAAAGATTAGAGTGTGAAAATATTATTAAAATAACTTCGTTAAATCGTAAAATCCCATTTACAATGTATTCTCTCCGTAACCGATTCCATAAATTGTGTATACGATATGAACGGAACACGAAATCAAATAAAACGCATGCAAGTGAATTATTTCGTAGTCGAGCATTCCAATAATTGTAGATACCGTTAGAGTTTATTGATTTAAATGATTCGAAAGAGCCATTATATTATTGATATATATTTATATTTATTTTTAAAAGGAAAGACAAACATTTCCGGGATACGAATAACCTGACAATATTTGAAAATATCCTACTGCCATCACAGTAAGCGGAAAATTTGCTTGTGTTAGAGTACTTAGGTAGACGAGGAATTGAACACACAGAACGCCTTTGTAGGACCCAAACGCGATGTCAACTCAACAACCGACCTGTCGAAATTGTGCAAATTGGCTTTCTCGCATATAAGAGAAAGTTAATTAAGAATAGTTAGTGGATGATTTTTTTGACATGAACTTCACACAGGAGGCAAGGAGGGGAAAATCTGGGAAAGAAAACGGTATAAGGGGTAGGTAGGAATCCCTCATCTGCCCATTTAGTGAGGAGGCTTATTCACCGCTAAAATCTAAACAAACGTAATAAACCTAAACAAAACTCCATGTAAGTCACTAAATGTTTCAACCTACTAAGTTACCTATGACAGAGGTGTTGGATATCCAATTACTGGTTCCCGAGGTGGCGGTACCCATGTCTGCCTCCCAAATTGAGTGATGAAAACAAAGAGTAATTAATAACATCAAAGAATGTGGAGATCCAACGTGAATTCAAGGCTTTTGTAAGAGTAATGGAAAATATTAAGAAAGATACGCTTAGATGGTTAGGTTAGGTTCCCTCAGGGCCTATGTCATATTTGGAGATGCTGTGTGGTGGAGATTCTACCAGTATCATAGTAAAAGTATTAACCAAATTCATTTAAGATTCTGAAGGTCTATGTTGGCTGAATGACGCCTATCCATCACTCGGTGGAAATTAACCCCGCTACAACGAAATACGGATTACGCCTAGCCAAGATACGGCTTAGAAAAATGCCAAGAAACCCATATATAACATTCACACGCTTGTATCAAAGTAGGTAAGTTTTCGGCTTTCCTTTAAAAAAATAAAAGCTTTGACACAGTGCACTCTTTGACTCTTTTGCACAGAATTTACTTTTCTCTGAGGCTGTTAAAAATAAAAAAATCTTCAATTTTCATCTTATTGAATAGTTTAATTTAATAATTAATATTTAAGGCGATGCACCGCGTCGTAGAACATGTAGATGGCAAAAATGTTGAAATTCTCTTTTAACAAAAGCCGCCTGTTTTGGTTTATTCAAAAAAACATGACCAAAAAGCATGCAACGCGTGCAACGCCAGTACAGCCAAAAAGGTTTTGTAAGTAGAAAATTTTACGATTTATTGATTATTGATTCCAGTATTTAGGCCCTTGTAAAACAACAAGAACGTGTTTTGGACGTGTCAAGCGGATGAACGATGAAGAGAATGGTTAAAGAAATATGTGACACCCGAGGAAGACGTGACTCGGTCAAGTGAATCAAATACTTGAGTCGGGTCGTGTTATGACTTAAAATTACAGAAGAGTGGGTACCTATGAATAAGAAGATGTATGAATGTTAATGAAACAAGGATTGTATGCATTACAGAATCGGGTATCTCTCCGTATTTTCCGCCTTCCGGAAACAGTATTAGATTAAGTTAGTTTAATCGAGATTTAGATAAAATTAAATCCAGGGTTACATAGGACACACGCACAAATAAAACTAATGATATTGATGATAATCCGAGTCGCCACTGTACCCACCTTCGTAATTTTAGGGAGAATTTGCATTTTCCAACGATTTACATATTCAAACAAACTTTCTTTGTTTTTCCCCCTGTTAGTGAAAACGAAAGCCTCCCTGTTTTAGAAATCGCTAAAAACTGTCACCCGTTTTTATGGGGCGTTTATTTGCGGAGAAAACAAGGCAACCTTTATGTGGGAATTGTGAATAAGCAAGGAATTTGACAATATAAACAGAACAATAAAGTAAAGGAGGGTATTTACATATTCATCACTTTATTTATTTATCATTGTTCCTTACGCAGGCTTTAAGAGCATTTATCACCCCAAAGGGTTGAAATAGGGCTATAGATTTATCAGGTTAAAAGGCATTAAGGTACCATTTTTTAACGCTGTAATCTAAACTATAGAAAAAAACAGTTTGTTAATCTTAGCAAAGTCTCACAAATGGACTTTGGAGTCAAGTCATTTGTAATTTTCATCGTGTCGATCATGATGACATTTGAAATAATAATTTTAATCTTAAAAATATATACAACACGCAACATTATTTTTGCAACCATCATGCAGTTGCAGTAGAAATAAAATCTATCATGGCTGAAAAATGTGCAATTTTTAAATAACACACTGCTGATGTGAGCACAAACCACAAGATTTAAGAAAGATATCATCTGATAATTTGAAAAAATTTGCCGAACGAGAAGAGTATTCTACAAAAAAAGATCAGTACTAACAAAGTTAGTAAGCTTTACGAAATAATTAACGAGCAATAAGTTTAGGCAACTAAGTTCAGTTTTTCCGTGCCCCCCGGCTTTCCTCAAGGTTTTCAATTGGGGCCATTATTATGCAATGTATAATATATATTCAAATCATATTCACAAAAAAATTTAATTATCTAGCATACACTGATGATAAAAATAAACTACATTGCCCGAAAGTGGAGGGTAGAAGTCGGAGACGCTCAAAGTTGACATGGCACGAGCAGGTTAATCGAATACTCGAATCAAGTCAAGTTGACAGATGATAATGTGTCAGAAGATTGTTGGTAAATGTTAATAATGCGAGGGGTTTGTACCAAGACACAGTTGTTCGGTGGTCCATCATCTTAATTTGCCTCTGTGGAGAAACCGTAAGTTTGTTTATTAAAAGTTTTTTTTGGTTAATAAAAAAAACCTTAGGAAAAAATGTTTGTACTTAAAACTGTGTGGGTTATAACGATACATCTATTTTATTATTTAAATTTGAAAAAAAATTTCGAAACACTATTAAAATTATTAAATCTGGTACAAATTAACAAACTTTTTTTCTTTCCTTGATGTGAAAATAAAACCAGTGAACAATGATAATTCCAAGAAGTGTGATCCATATCGATGAAAACAGTTTTTTATCATTAACCCCATACAGGAGGCTTTGAGGAAAATAATTCCCCTCGGAGCCTATACCATCTTTGGAAACGCTATGTGGGGAAAATAAGGATAGGAAGATCTGGGAAGAAAAAAGGTATGAGGGGTGGGTAAGAACCTGGGGGTCTTTGTGTCCATCCCTGCTATTGCGGTGTAAGGCGATGTTCGGAGAGATTACTGCTCAAAAGGTCAAAAGGTAGCCCTCCACCAGTCTCTCTCGATATGGCCTGCCACGCAGTTGGTGGGCAGACACATTCACCGCCAAGATCCGGATAAACCTGGCCCCATGAACCCGGGCACCCCTGCTAAGTCAACAAACAAAAATAATCACTTTGGGTTACTTTTGGTTGAGGTGTTAGCTATCCAATAAATGGTTACTATTTCCCACCTCCCAAGATGTCGCCATTTTACGTTGGAACGTTTCCACTCCGACGCACGTCCTTGATAATCCAAATAAATCGATTGCCTATTCAAGAAAGATAGGTATAGATTAAAAATTAGCTTAATCGATCACTTCACAACACATTTCAACGTCTACAGTACATTAATGAGTAAAATTAAAATGCCTTTTTCGCAAGAATCTAATAAATGTCAGAGACTTTTCAAATTAAAATATCACAAACTCATAAAAATCCGTTCATCTCCCAAAGCCATGAGAAAAAAAACTCCTCAAAAATTTAAAAAAGTTGTCACTCAATTAATGTCTTTTTTATGAATGATTTTGTAACAGAAACAAAGCCGAGCTTTTTAAAGTAACAAATAAATAAATCTTTTACTCTGTGTATTTGTGATGAGTACCTACACTTTTGTATCTTTTTTAAATTGGTGAACCTACCTACGTTGCTTGAAACTTTTATAAAAGATTTACACTATTTTAAAGCAACGACATTTATTATGAACTAGAAATACAGGGTTTTCCAATAAGAGGTGATATTTTGATATTCAATCGAAAAAGATCAATGATTTCATTGCTTGTGTGGCGCGTAGCGCCGTCTTGTTGAAAGTAAATGTTGTCCAGATCAATATCATCCAATTCCGGCCATAAAAAATCATTAATCATCTCTCGATACCGCAATCCATTAAAGGAAATGTTGCTCCCGCCTCATTTTCTAAAAAGTAAGGTCCAATAACTTCACCGGACCATAAACCGCACCAAATAGTCACACGTTGAGGATAAAGAGGCTTTTCAACAATAAATCTTGAGTTTCCGAACCTCAGATGCGACAATTTTGCTTGTTGACGAAGCCACCGAGGTGGAAATGGGCCTCATCACTCAAGATGATCTGCATTTGATTCACTCAAGTGAATTTTAATAATTTTAGTGCATTGTTGAAGCCTGTATTGTTCCATTTTTATTAATGGCGTAGTTTTTACTTGTCAAATGTCAAAAATGACTTCAAAAGTAACATCTACCGAAATAGCGGGCTATTTGAAATAACACCTCTTATTGGAAAACTCTGTATATATATTTTTAATTTACTTCTCAAACACGGATTTTATTTATTTATTTTATAACACGGATTCTTAAAATTTTATTTGTTGTGCGTTTTATTGTGTAGTATGTCACCATTGTTAAATGGTGACACTACCATTCAGAATCATAAATTGATTTGAAATGGCTTTATAGAAGTTAAGTAACCCGGTTTAGATACCAAATACAAGATAAATCTCAGAACTTTATTGCCTAAACACTATACTTACAAGACTCTTAGAGATATATTTATATAAAAATAGCCAGAACAACAATTAAAAATAGCCGTCACGGGAGACTTGGCAGATGTGAAATTAAGTTATTGATTTATATTGAAGGAAGTGAAAATTATAGTTAGCAAGTCTTTATATTTTTGATGGCAAAACGATTATTTTATCATTTAAAAAATATACTCAAAGCAATTTATTACAAATTTAAAATTCATAATCAATTAGAAAAGATCAATTGCCAATTTTAGTGAAAATATAAGCAAATATACGCTAGGCAAGATTGGTTCTATGCCAAAAAGCGCGCCAAAAGAAGTTTAAACATTCTTGAGTTTCAAGAGCCACGTAGGGGGCCAATGTTGAGTCGCCGGCAAGTCAACTTCAGTGGTAGAGTCGGGAGACTCATGGATTAGCTCAGTTGTGGTCGGAAATCATGCCTTTACACGGGGGACAGATTCATCAATTCAACTCCACTCTCTCGTCAAATGAAACGCTTGGAATGAAAACAATGGAATGATTCAAGAGTGTATTTACAGTTAAACAAGCACACATATAGTATAACACAAAAGGGGCACATAATAAACATCCAAAATAAATCCTGACTGATTGAATTTAACAAATCTATCTCTCATTTTGGTTTCGTCTGGCAGACGTCTGTGACCAGACGCGGCCCGTGACTGTAATTACCAGCAGTGCATTTCACTTTTAAAATGTACCTAGTCTGTAATTTGTGGTAATTATCAAAGGTGAAGCAAATTAATGAATAGGAACACCTACTGCAATTCATTCTATCTTCTAAGTTATATTTGTAAAATAACTGATTAAATAATACAAAAATACAAAATTATCTCGAAAATAAAGGACACGCAATTCATCGTTGAAAATATAGCGAAACCGTTTGAATTCACCCCGCTCGAGTTCCAATGTGTGAATGTTAACATTGAACATTGTTTTTTCTAAGCGAATCCATTCCAGACGCATTGGATTACACATGATCAAAGTGATGCAAAGTTCACTCGCCGTCAAGGCACTTCGATAATGCACGGAATGGGTTATGTATCTGCACTGCTATAACACGTAATTTGACGTTAAGAGTGTAATCTGTCTCGCTCATGTCACCGTTTCGGCTACTTCGGGCTGTCTCGATACCGCCCGATGCTGTTTTAGTAGTATGGTTAAAGTTGGTTCTGTGCATATCGGGGTATGCACGACCGCTTGCTCTTGGGCGGGATTTTTTTACTAGAAGATAGCTCAAATAATGACCTGACGGGAATTACGAATTTCTTACATCGATCACTGGGGCACAGATGTCGTTGTAATTTGTTATGTGGAGATTGAAGACAAGCAGTGCAATGCACAAATGCACGTACCAAGGAACCGCCTCTGTCTGTGACAGGCTTTTAAATAGGCACATAATGGGCAAAGGTTTGGTGTACGCTTACATGAGATGTTTTATGAATGCGGGGGTCGCTAGGGTCAGCAAGGAGTTACTCCCAGAACATTGTAGAGTGGAAAACAAAGTGATGCTCGTCCACACGCGCAATTGGGCGCGTGTTTGGCTGGGCGATGCTATGGGCCGCGCGGAGAGCGTAATGTTGAGGCCGAGTCTAAGAGTCGAAGTGCAAGATGACTGACGCGCGCTAAAACCGTTGGGGTTCTTGGCGCGGTGCGCAGCAATACATGCGCACCGTTCTGCGCCGCCTAGTTCTGCGTTGAATATTATTTCGCGGGGTTTTTTAAATGGGTTTGAGAGAACTGTTACGCAACAACATTAACACTTAACAATGAATATACCTAATTTGCTTGTCACTTTTTATCATTCCTTATTTCTTTTAATCTATTTTTTTCTTTCACTCTATTTATAGTCATCCACAATGTATTTTTACCTATGTGTGACTGGATAAGCACCATTCTGTAAATTCTGCCTTGGGTTTGAGCCTACATATGTACGAGTATATCCTTGTTTGTTTCCTTTTTTTTGTTTTCTCTTGTTGTATTATTCTGCTTAGTAATAATAATTATTATTATTATATTTGGATGATTTATATAGCACCGTTTTTGTGCAAGGGCGCTTATATTTTTTTCATTTAGTGTATTGTATGTTAATTTTATATTTGATTTAACAAAATACCCATGTAAAATTGTATTACTTCCTACTAATAAATGTTAATTTCCCCCGTTCTAAAATGAGTTTTGTAACTCATCAGGATTACCCCGTACCAAAAAAAATATAATTAAAAAACTTTTGTCAACTTCACAAAATTGTATTTTAGTAGCTACGATTATTACGCTGATTAATTTTTGATCCTATATAATTTTTAACATTCTATTGTTTGCCATAGTGCCAGGAAATTTGAATTTAAATAATTTTTTTCGCAAGATTTTTTTTCTAATTAAACTATTATTGTGTTATTGCACTAATGTAATTTATTAAGACTTGTTATATATATTTATTGAATAACGGTACAGGTTCTATCAAATTGTAATAACAAGATTAACAACACGATAATTATCCTCATTTGCTGATCACAATTTGTTCAAAAGTTGAAACGGACTTAGATTCGGGGGCCATTAAACTGTTCAACTGAAAAAAAAAACATAGTGGTACTGAATTTTAAATTTGCTGGCGGGTACGGGTACCACCGCCCGGGGAACCATTTGTTGGATAATTAAAACCTCTGCTATAGGTCACAACCAGTGATTCAGTAAGTTAGTTAAGTTAGTTAAAAGTTAAGTTTGTGACTTAGCAGGAGTGAACGTATCATGGGGTGACGTTTGTCCGGGTCTTAGCGACAGATGGGTCAGCGCACCAACTGCATGGTAGGCCGGATCGGAAGAAACTGGTTGAAGGAGACAGTAGGAATAGTAATAGGAATCTAGTAGTAATCTCAGAACATTGTCTTGTACCGCGGTGGGAGGGATGGATTGATACATCCGTTACTCGTGGACACACAGACCGCCAGATTCCTACCCAACCCTCATACATTTTTCCTTCCTTAAACTTTGTCCCCTTTTTTTCCTAAGAATACCGTCCACACAGCATCCCCAAAGATGAAATTGGCCCTGAGGGGAATTATTTTTCTCAGGGTCTCCTGTGTGGAGAAAATGTTAAAAAATTGTGATTTATGAAAATTTTACATTTGAATTTTCGTAAAACAGGCCGTCATTAATGAAGTCAGTTAAAAAAAAGTTATTAAGAGGAAGTTACAAGCCGAAAATGTGTATATTCTTTGTGGTGACCGGATAAATCATCACAATGATAATTCATCACATCTTTAAAAAGTTATATTAAGTCATGGAAAGTGATGAAAAAAAACTTTATTAACTCGGTTAAGTAGGTTAGGTTAGGTTTAATTTTTTTTCCTCGTTTCTAATGACTTTACATAACTTTTTAAAATTGTGTGTAATTGTCACTGTGTTGAGTTATCGTGGAACAACTCTTGGTATACCTTATATTGTAGGTAATAGGCATTAAAATCGCTTGAGAAGACGGAGTCACGAAACGTTCGATTTCAAACACAAAACTGGTTTTTCATTTATTTTGTAAATAATTTTATATTTACATTTTTAGTTTGCATTTATATATTTTATGGATTTTTTTGTATTCTACTCAAACGAAACGATAGGAAAATCTTCAATTCATCTAAAGCATATTTTTTGGTGTTCATAATATATACCAATTCGTTATAAAGATTAATCAAAATAGTGATTTGGCACTAAGCTTCGCCTTAACTATTCACATTGTTTGCCATGAAAGCCTTTTCAGATAAAATTCGAGTAAAATATTTCATATTTGGTGGGTAAAACTGCATCTTGGTTTTGAAGTTAATTTGCAAACTCTTCAATCACTAAAAAGGTTCTTCATCAGAACTCCTTTGAATAAAGTTGCTTATACAGTTAGCAAATAAAATTACTGTTGCACTTTTGAAATGTTATTGCATCATTTTAATCTGCATTATATTTTTTATTAATAAACTTAAATGAAATTAAATTTTAAAATGATATAATATGTAAGTACTGTGTGAATTTTAGTTTGTATTTACCTGCATATTTTTTACGTTTACAGCATAGTTTTGTTAATTTATTTATTTATTAAGATGTCCATTGGGTTTTTACTTTTTTAATTCACATTACCGATCTAATGTTTTGAAAAAAAAATTAAAGGACTGAAAGCAGCAGTTATTCAGAAAAAAATTCAAAAGCAGGAAGGCGACAGTCCATAAAGAAGTTCTATTACCAAACCTGATAGTGATGTATAAAAATGGTAGGGGAAATAAGCGAAAATGATGAACCATGCGTGACCGACCTAAGAAGTAGAAAAACCGGATATAATACAGAGTTACTATATTAAGATTACACCCCCACCATCTTATTCCCCATCACCTTCCATCCCCACCTTCTGCGTGGCGGGCTGTTTGGGATATGCTGGTTGAGAGAGACCCTTTACAACCGGATACCGCTGTCCGGGCCGCTCGATAGTACAGGGGCCCGACCCTCAGGCCCACGACTAAGGGTGGGCTGCCCTATCAGCGAGTGAAAAAACCCCGACACTACTGTTGTGCCGGTTCGTGACCGGAGGGGACCCAGCAGCAGCGTTTGAGGAGCATTGGATGCCCTCTCCAGCCGGACTCTCCCAGCCTATCGCCTAGCAACGCAGTGGGTGGGCTGGAACCAAACGCTCATCACTCCTGGATAGCCTGAACCCCAGATTCCTACCCACCCCTCATACCTTTCCTTTCCAGATCTTCCTTTCACCTCATACCCTTACAAAAAAAAAAAACCTAAAATCATGAATATACAAAATAAAACATCAATACAGCGGCGAGTAGCAGTCGTCCCCGGTGCGAGCCAAAACTGCTGGTAAATTTTTCCAACATTCGCGGCCTGCACACAAATTTAAACTCTGTTCATCACCATCTTTTGTCCTAACGTCCCAATTTTTTTTTCCTATCCAAAACTCAGATAGCCGATCCGCCAGACTCCTCCTATCTGGACTGCCCGGGCTTTACCCTCGCAAGCAAGTTCCGACTCAAAGGAGGAGTCTGCCTCTATAGTCGAGCTGACGTCAACTGTGTACGACTATTGAGTCTGGAAAACTCCAGATTCGACGTAATGTGGGTGCGCGTCAATCTTGCCAGTACGGCAAGATTCTACGCATGTTTATACCGCTCACCGAACCATAGCGAATCAGACACTTCCGAACTCTTCAAACATTTGAGCAATACTATTGATGATCTCTTGCCCCGCTACCCTTCGGCCGAGTTTATTGTTCTGGACGACTTCAATGTTCATAACGAACCATGGTTAAAGTTTTCAGGCCCAACGGACTCGGCTGGCCGACAGGCGGAATCCTTTGCCATTTGCTACGGATTAGAGCAATTGGTTCAGGAGCCTACAAGGGTTCCTGATGTCCAGACTCACCGCTCCAATCTGTTAGACCTATTCTTAACTACTGTGCCACACGGTTATAAGATTGACATCACAGCGCCTCTGGGATCATCCGACCACTGCCTAGTGACCACATCAATCCCCGTTAACCTCAGACCAACCAATGAGAGGCTGACGAGAAAAGTGTGGCACTATAAGTCAGGAGATTGGTTCGGTATGCGGGCCCATTTCAACGCTTTTCCGCGGTCAGCTGTTTGTTTTCGGACTTCGGACCCTTCAAGATGTGCCCAGGAGATTGGTGAAGTCATCAAATCGGCGATGGATGGCTTCATACAATCGACTACTAAATAAACTGGTGTAGGCTCAAAGCCGTGGTTCAGTCGACAATGCTCCGAAGCAGTTTGACGAAAAAACGCGACTTACCGACCCTACAACACATCTCGAACGCCCGAAAGCAGATCAGCATACAAAAAATCGGCAAAGGAATGCAAGAGAATCATTAAAAGGTCGAAATTCGAACACGACCTGCAGATCAGCAAAAAGCTGGCTGCCTGCCCGCATGGCAGCAGAGCATTCTGGTCACTTGCGGGCTCAATAGGTCGAAATTTTTGCAAACCCAGTTTGCCACCTCTTACCAGACCTGACGGCTCATTAGCAAACACCGCCACCGAAAAGGCAAACCTATTAGGGAAAGTGTTTGCGGAAAACTCGACCCTCGAAGACGGAGGTGCTGTTCCGCCGTCGGTTCCTCACTGCGGCTTCTATATGAAAAAGCTGAAGATCCGGCATCGAGATGTACTCCACGTCATACGGGGGCTCGATGTTGCTGTGTGCTGTTGCGGTGTGCTGCGGAAATAGTTCCAGTTTTGACAAATCTCTTCAAAATGTCCTTGAAGTGTGGCACTGTGCTCTTTAGTTGGAAAAAAGCGGTCATTCACCCTATTCCCAAGAAAGGTGAACGCTCCAACCCGGCCAACTACCGCCCCATAGTGATAACATCAGTTCTGTCCAAAGTGATGGAACGTATGATCAACTACAAACTGCTCACATACCTCGAGAAGAACAAAATTATCAACGACCGTCAATACGGATTCCGGCGAAACCGCTCGTGCGGTGATCTTCTCGCGTATGTGACGCATGTTTGGGGGCGGTGCCTGGAACGTCACGGTGAGACCCAAACGGTCGCACTAGACATATCCAAGGCCTTTGACCGGGTCTGGCATCGAGGACTTGTCAACAAATTGCCTTCTTACAGACTTCCCGCATCCCTGTGTACGTGGATTGCTGAATTTTTAAGGGATAGGTCGATTCAGGCGGTTGCTGACGGTTTCACCTCTTCCTCGCACTCCATAAATGCTGGCGTCTCACAGGGATCGGTTCTGTCTCCGACTTTGTTTTTGTTGCACATCAATGACCTTTTGACATGTGCACCGATTCATTGTTACGCGGATGATAGTACAGTTCATGATACCTTTTTGTTTGTCAAGCCCCCAAAGGGCAACAAACTCCAACGGCTCGGAGGGCTTTGAAGCAGAGAATGGACGGTTATCTCGAGAGTATTTCCTCCTGGGGTAAAAATAATCTCGTCGAATTTAATGTTTCAAAGACCCAATCCTGTCTGATTACGTCTAAAAGGGATCCAAATGATAATCTAGTCTCCTTCAACGGAAGCAATCTTCCGAACAGGCCTTCCATTGATATGCTTGGTATAACTATAAATGACCAGCTCAGGTACGGGGGCTACATCGAAGCCAGAGTAAAGTTGGCCTCTCAGAAGCTGGGCGTACTGTACAGGGCCCGCAGATACTTTAATAATACACAACTGCTGACCCTGTACAAATCGCAAATGCGCCCTACTGTCGAATTTGGCAGCCATCTCTGGTCCGGAGCTCCTAATACCTGAAAAAAACCCTTGAATCTGTGCAAAAACGGGCGGTCCGTTTGATAGATTCCCCAATCTTAACAAACGGACTGCAATCTTTAGAGCACATGCGTCAGGTAGGTATGCTGTCTTTATTCTATCGGTATTACAATGGAAGATGCTCTGAGGAACTAGCGTCATTGATCCCTTCGGCACCGGTGCGTAGTCGGGATACACGCCAAACGCGCGCCCAACAATTGTACACGGTTGACATTTGTCACATGAGAACGGGTCGCTTCTACGATTCGTTCTTAAGTTCAACAGATCGGCTGTGGAACGAACTGCCGGCCTCTGTGTTTCCTCCCTCCTACAACATGGGACTCTTCAAGACCCATGTTCACTCCTTCTTCTCCACAAAAGACCCTCCACACAGCATCCCCAAAGATGACATAGGCCCTGAGGGAAATTATTATCTTCAGGGCCTCCTGTGTGGAGTTAATATAAAATAATAAAAAAAAACTTTCCCCTCCACACGTGTATCCTTCGACCTCACAACATATCCCAACCGAGAATACCACAGTCTCAAAGTATCCTGACGGTTGGGAGTAGTTGGGACTCTTGTGCGGTGTTATTATTTAAAAATATATGTATTGAAAAAATTATGCATTGAGCTCAATTTAGATAATGAGACATTCAGACATTTTAGACACTACGCGGAAGTTTTGGTAGAAGAAATCGGAGATGCCCAGGAGTACAAGTATTTGAGCAAGATCAATGATTGAGCTGAGGACGGATGGGTGTTCCATAGTTGATCATCTCTTCCTGAAGTTTACTTAGTTCTCTTCCACGAAATCTTACATACTCGTATGTAATGTTTGTCCACTGTATACAATAAATCTGGGTGTAAAGTAATCTATCTTCGGGTGGTGATTCTACATGATAGTACAAGTAAAAAAGGCAAAAATCTTATTTTTTAATTCCATAAATTTTATGGTATTTTTCAGGTAAAAAAGTTAAATTGTTTGTATGGGAAATTAAACATTGGAATTTCGAGAAGGGTTATTTCTCTTTATTTTTCTACCAGCGCACTTTACCCCCGAACACCCTGTATATAAATTTAAAACGAAGGATATTTTGCGATAAGCTCGAGAAAATTTTCCCGAGTTGCTACGAAACAGGTAATCTGCCGCATTGGTCGGGGTCGGGAATTTATCTCCCTTAGCGAGTTTTCTTTAGAATATCAATCTGACGGACTTATACCAAAGACGTTTTGCTGGTTATTTTTGATTCTGATCAAAAGTATCAAATCTTTTAATGGTGAATGCATTTTCATAAATCGTATCGTGGTTTTTGAGTGACGTCATTGGATGTTATTTGTGGTAATACAATTTATTAATTTTATTGTAAGCATTTTCTATGTCTATCTTTATCGATATCTAATTTATTATAACTTACATACATGCCTTATGGTTTTTTATTATGTTATTTAGATTAATATGTCTTCTGCAATCGAGCACCAATATATCAATTTGTTCAGACTTTATAGTTTTCTACCTATTCCTAACTATCCTTTGTAAAGTAAACTGTTTTGTGTATTGGTTTTATCCTTTTTGGTAGCCTAATTTCATTGTTCGTTCTTGTGTAATGTCTGTGAATGTCCTTAACGTAAATTATTTTGTTTTAAAAGTATTTTGTTAAAATGGTATTTATTATTTTATGTATAAACATCATCGCTTTCAAAGTCAGCATCTATTTCACTGCAATCCAATTTTGATTCTTTAATATTTTAGTAACTTTTGAAAATCTATTTCGCTTATGTTATAATTTTATTTTAGAGAATTTGCAACATATTTTTGGAATAACTTAGTGAGTAAAACCTCAAGTAGTAGTATTATTTAATTATTAAAGTCAATATTATTAACTCTCAAACGGAAATTTGAAACAGAAAAAAGTAAGTAGTTTGGTATATTTGCATATTTATTTATTCACGCCTTGAAGGCTTTTGCATGTATACATTGTCATAGACCTTTTTCAGATTGTCAGACACCTTTTCTTGTTACGACAGAGAACAAAATAAGTTAATATATATTTACCCATAGCTATAGAAAGTAACTTTTGAGTACTAATTGAACTTTACGTATTATTTGGTATATTTACATATTTATTTATTCATGCTTTAATGACTTTTACATGTAAACATTGTTATAGGTAAATAGTTTGAAGCAGACACTTTGTGATGTAACAATAATTATAATTTGAAATATAACAATGAATCTATTCACATCACTTTTATTTTACATAATTTTATCATTTGAGTAATTTAAGACATTTTGCATAAACAACAATGCAGTTTTTTCGTAGGAAGTAAGATTGTCTCAGCTTATACGATAAGGTTCGAATAGGTGTTCGAAAAAATCAAAGAAACACACAATTACAAAAATTTTTGTCCATGTGAAAAAAATCCTTATGGGAGCGGTAAAAGATTTATAAAAACATAAAAATTGATGGAATTCCACCACGTATAAAAAGTCAGTTTAAAAAATAGAAATATGAAAAAACAGGTTAGAGATGTTTATTTTTAACTTTTTGTTTGTAAATTTATGTATTACATCACCAAATACGACTTTTTGAATGAGCCAAGACAAATACTTGAAATTTCATCGTTTCATATTTTTCTAGGATTTTATAAGGGAAAATTATTCTTTACTATTTTCGCCGTCGTGCGGTGGATACTGTATCATCAAATCCATTTAGCACTAGCTGACGTGAACCCGGCGTTTCTCGACATTTCTCTAATTTTAATGAATATAATATCCATGTATTACATACATAAATCTTCAGGAAGAAATTCTCTATATGATAATGCAAAACCCTAACAATAGGGAATTCTCGTGCATTTTGTAAATAATTTATTTCAATAAAGATAATTATTTTATTATGTGCCTCTTTTTTTCTTTTTTTTTAAATGCATTTTCAATTTTTTGTAGTTGTTTTAAAAATTGCGTGCTATTTCGGCTCTGAAAACGGTCATGCGCCATTTTGACCGCTACGTCACAAGCAAAGATATTAGAAGAACAAGTGCTACGTCACACCTTTGCTGCTGCCGCCGCCATCGGTTTGCAGGATCTACTCGGGCCGGTCAACAGTGACGTCATCGTTCGCCCTTGAACGCTTGATCAATCACCGGGCGTTTTTTTTTTTTTTTTTTTATAGTGTATACCTCACAAGAGTCCCAACTGCTCCCGTCTGGAGCCAGTGAGACTATGGCATCCCCAATTGGGGGATGTTGTGAGGCTGAAGGTAAGTGGGGAAGGGAAAGAGGAAGGTGGGGAAGTACCTGGCTATTCAGATCTAGTCACTAAACACGGCTAAAGCCATTTGGAGCAACGTTTCAATTCTGAATGGTGGTCTTACACCAGGGCGATACTGGTAGTATCTTCCACTCTGGAACGTGCCGCAAATATACTATTAAAATATGTTTATAGCTGCATTGAAATATTTCGTTCGCGCCTATTTTTAAAGTCATTATAACTTTAATAAATGATTTTTGAAAATTATAAAAACTATGTATTCTTGTGTCTGAAGTGTTTCTACGTGTGAATAATTAATAATAAGTAATTTTTTGGTGTGAAGAGAATTCCCTATTCCGTTGCATATTTAAGAAAAATTAAGCGAACAAACAGACCAACGCGGATAGTGTCTTTGTTCTTTACTATTTAGAGATACTCATCCCAATGTATTGTCACAATTATGAATTTACTAAGAGTTTATTAGGAAAAGGCCTGTAACCCCGTTTTTAGTTCATGATCTGAGATGTTCCGGGATAATGATTAAAAATAACTAATTAGACATAAATAAACTGTTCATAAAGAAGATCATCTACAAAAACTGCATAAAAAAATTACCACATATAACTCACTCGCAAAACACGAGAGCAATTACACACAAACAATTACAAGTACCGTATATCAAATCAAATTTCGCTAAAAGACATGAATCTTACCTGGCTCCTCACATATTCAACATGTTCCTAACCCAAACTAAAACTTACGTCTTACCAAATAATTTGAATTGGGTGTTCAAAAGATTTGTAAACTGGTTGATGGTCAAACAAAGGGCAGATATTAGAAATATTCTAAATATCTAATGCATTTTACAAACCATACTGCATACAAATTCTAACAAAATTACAAAATTTTACAATTAATTATAATACGAAATCTCATTTCATATTTTTATACATAATTTTTCAACACATATAATACTACAATTATTTTTCTATTTTTATATTACTCATTTTTCTACTTCTATTTTTTATTATTATTTTTATTTTACAATTTTTTACTAAACATTTGGTTTATATATAAATTGTTAATTACCGGCCTCAGAACAGACTATGTCTAGTGAGGAGGGTAATGAAAAAAAAAATCTGTACAGAACCAACCTTAAATAAACGCCCGGGTTGCCGGCACTGAAACTGAAACTGATATTGTCAAACTTTACAGACTATTTCAGAATATTCCACAACATTCCAGAATATTCCGGGATGTTCTGAAATGTTGTGAAATGCTCTCGAATGTTCTGTATTGATCTAGAAATTTCCAGAAAGCGAAACTTGTAGCCATTATATCTTCAAAATCACGCCGTTTAGGTAAAAACGAGAACCTTTTTCATGGATGGGGGATAGAGGGCTACCACACCATATAACTCCCTTGATCGTACCGGAACACATTTAAAAAAATTTGTGGCACGCACACTGTACATTTATTTTTTTATAATATAATATATTGATGATTATTATTAAGTTGGACGTTTTCAGTTCGCTGGAGTCATAGATATTTTATCCGGTGGATTAGATTTATTGGTTCTGTGATAAAATTACGTAAGATTCCAGCATTATAATTTGATGAGAGTAATAATTTTTATCTCGTGTGCAAATAATCTTTTTTTCCATTCAATAGATCTGGAGGAAGAAATTGTTATCTCCAAATACAGGTAAACATTTCGCAACCGAATCGATTTGGCAGATCTTCGGATGACGTTACTTTTAATAGAAGCTTCTGGCAGTTTGGTGATACCGAAATATAATTTCATCGTATCAAATATTTCCATATTCACGGAGTCTCACAGTGACAGGATAGTGCTTTGAACGCTTTGCCAAGCAGGAATTTCTCGGAAGATGGCGAATGGAAGACAGGCTCCTGAGTTCAACTCAACAACAAACATAACTTTATTCTACTTATTTTATTATTAAATTCATTCTTTACTATTCTCGCAAGAACTGGTGCCCATTTGAAGTAGTTCAAACATGATTCCAATTCAATCAACAAATAATGTACCAACCCACTTAGATTTAAAATTATAAAATTAAATGTGGTGACTTCTTTTAGTATTATTCTTAAGCAATAATTACTAGCCTGAAACATCTATACAAATTGAAAAAAATTCTTCCGAGAAAAATACATACCGCCGACGGGAATTGAACCCGCATCCTTCTAACTGCCGGTCAGATGCTCTACCAATTGAGCTACGTACTATTTTTTCTCTGAACATTTTTCAATTGGTATGATAGTTTCAGGTTAATTATTATTGCTTAAAAACAATACGTTGCCTTTGTGCTATGCATAAAAACCTCGTCTCTTAAACATTCTTTTGTCATTAAAAATAATATTTTTTTAAGTAGTCAAATTTACTATCTTTATATTTATATTTTATATCTATATAACATCAGGCGAGAAATTGCAACACTGAGGGAATACAAGAAGGCGCTGCAAAAAAGCGCAATACCTCTACACGAAGATGTCGTCTCCCACCCGGCATGCCGCTTGAAGTCCCGAAAGCCCTTCTGGGCGGAAGGAGAGAGGCTCCTCCGACTACCTCTCACCCCAGAAGATAGGTGGAAACTTGAGTGGCAAACGGCCAACGTGGGAAATGCCCATCTCATACAGGACCCCACCGAGAGACAGCCTGGGTTCTCACTGCCTCGCAAAACCTGGTCCGCCATCAATAGGTTAAGGTGCTCCCATAGCCGCTGTGCCCACATGATGCACAGATGGGGCCTTAAAGAGTCGGCGATGTGTGAATGTGGTGCGGTGCAGACTACCGAACATGTGGTCAACGAATGCCCGCTCCATTCATTCCCCGGCGGGATTGATGAGGTCCACATGGCGACGCCTGAGGCCCTAAAATGGCTCGCAGATCTAGATGTCCCCCTCTGACCCCCCACCATACGAAAGAAGAAGAAGAATATCTTCTATAGAATAGACTTTAGACAAGCCCTGAGATTTCATATTTGTCACAATGATAAATATTTAAGTTTTCATAATATTTAATAGCTTCAAACTGAATTTCCTAAGATAGGTAGGTGCAGAAAGCATTGTTTATTTTTATAACTAACCTCACATTTCATCAAATTAATTTAGCGTCAGTTATTAATTTTGAGTTAGTACTCCGAGGAAGGTAACCTCCATTTCTCGCAAATTTTGTTATTTAAATTTGCGTCACGAAAGATATTTTAATTAAATTTCAAGAATATAATAAGAATTTTAATGCCTACAATAATGAATCATGAACCATTCCTCTTTGTGTTTGCAAGTTCTACATCAAAGCTTGAATACAAGCTTACATTGTGCGACATTCAAGTGTCGTGAGAACAACAAAGAGAACTTTAAGTATTGCCTTGACAGTGTAAAGAAGGCCGAAGTATGAATAACTGCAAAACATTTGCTACACAATTCATACTCTGGTTAACGGAGGGAACTTTTAATATTTATTTTTAACCCACAAGTAAAATAAGACGAGTGGAGAAAAAACAAATTAAAAAATGAGCTTCGAAAGAAAAGCACAAAGAAGAAATTCCATGGAAGTTTAAAATTTTTGTTAAATATAATGTGAATGAGTCCCAAATGAGATAGTGGTATCTAAAATAAATTACGCAGTTGAAACTATATGCAGAAATGAACAAGGTATGGACAGAAAGGAAACAGAAAGACCAATCACTTACCACTGTATCTCTACGAAGGAGCACACAACACAATCACAATATAGTGAGTTCCACGGCGTTACCTCGAGGTAATTATCGTCACAACATAATTAATGAGTACTTAAAACGATATTATGGACTTAAAAAAACAAGTTTACTACTGTAATAGTTTGCTTCCAAGGTAATCACAATGCTTCTTCTGTTTTCAAAATAAATGCAATCGAATTTGCACCATGCTCTTGGTATTGTTCCAAATTTTAAATACTTTTCCAGCAAGGTAATGGTTAGGTATAGGTAGAAAATGGATAAATGACATTACGGTAAGAACTAACCAAATTCTCATTTCAAAACCAAAAATATGACATATATAAGGTTAATTTTTCAATAATTATAATCGTGAATACACATGTTTTTGAGCAAACACTCTTTTTTTAGTGGTAACACATACAAAGGTAAAACACATTTTAAACATAATTTTTTTACAAAAATTTTCAGAAAAAACGCTTGCCCGTTTTTATCTCTCTTGATAAAAAAATGTTAACATAAGTAATATTGTCTCGGAATAATAGATTCAAAAGAGAAATGAAAAAGTAGTTGAGAAAAGAAGATGAGAAAATATGATATCTAATATTATAATTATACTATTTATACAGAGTGTAATAAATGAGAAGTACTAGAAAAAGTTTTTTTTTATTATTCTTTCGAATTTTGAGATGACTTGATATATGAGATGAAATGAGATAAGATGACATAATATAATATCTGAAGATATAAGGTGTGGTGAGATGAGGTGAGATATTATATGATATGAGATTAGGTTATGGGTTATGAGATAAGATGACACGAGATTATTAAGATGAGTTGACATGACACGAGATGATACGAAATGAGATAATATGAGTTGATATGAGATGAAATAATATTAGATTAGATGAGATGAGATGAGATAAGATGAGATGAGATAAGATAGGATAAAAACATTTATGATTTTTTGCTAAAACTTAACTCCTTTCACGGTACGCGAGTTTATAAATAGGAAAAGGAGATTTTCTGCAGAAAATAATTATGAGAGAATGATAACACTTTCCGCAAACAAAACAAAAGTATTCGGCACTTAAGAATTAATTCAACTTCAACGCTTAGCTTGAAAATGTTTTAGCTTTATTTAGTTAACTCATTTGATATTCCAAGTTATTCTCATCCATCTTTTACCGACTTTTCTTCTTTACTATCATCAAACTACAAAACTTTGTAAGAATTTGAATATTTTTAAGTTTCTACTTAAATTTTGGAATTTGATGCTTCGCTCAAAGGAAAAAAAAAGGTTGCTTAGAAAAAGTTTTGAAAAAATTTCAAGTCAAGTAAAAATACACAGAAGACATACAAATTTGTAAGCAATTAGCACTTAAAATAACCCAAGGCATGTAACTACTGTATCAGAATACTACCTACTCGATAAATTCTATACGTACTTACCCATACTGATGTTCCGTCGTTAACAGAAACACAACTTTTTAACTGTAGCAGTTAACGATACAGTTAGAAATTAGTGCTACAAACATGTTAAACCTTCCGGGAAACTGTTTCCTTTGATCTGAGATCATGTCGATACATTTCCAATTGAACGGAAGTTTCCCACTCATCGATTTCCTGAGTTTTTACTCAATCCACTGCTAGATAAGTGCCTCGCAAAGCTTCTTGAAGACCAAATAGATGGTTGTCTTTCATAAATAAGTATTATCAATTTGTATTTTTTATGTTTACCCGAACTCAAGAAAATGGAATTCATGGATCTGTGTTTCTATGTAATGCCTGAAAGATTTGCAATTCCCAACCGTCTGGGACCAGTGAGACTATGGCATCCCCAATTGGGGTATGTTTTGAGGCTGAAGGTAGTGGAAAGGAAGGAGACGAGGAAGAAAAAGGTGGGGAATACCTGGCTATTAAGATCTGATCACTAAACATGGCCAAACCCATTTCAAGCTACCTTTCAATTCTGAATGGTGGTCTTACACCGGGGCGATACTGAGAGTATCTTTCACTCTAGAACGTTCCGCAAATGTATTGTACATTATTTTAAATGAGTAATTTGTGAAATAACACAAACTGATCGAATAATTTTTACTTGCGCACGCCGGGATTTGAACCCACGACTTCGAGCTAGTCGACAGCCTTGCCAAAAACAATCCATAATTTTTTTTTTAAATTTGATTTTATACGAAAATTTAAGCTAATCTTTCATTAAATAAAATAACTTTGGACTTAGTATAGTGGGTGCACTGTTTTGTACTCATTGTAAATCCAAAATAATTTTAGTCTTACTTCCAAGAAACTGGGGCATCTTTAACAGGGCTAGCAGATTCTTCAACAGTGACCAGCTTCAAGTACGCCCATTAATTGAAATCGGGAGCCACCTCTGGGCTGGAGCCCCACAATACTTTATGAACCCACTTGATTATGAGCAAAGGACGGCGGTCCGTCTCGTTGAAAATCCGTACGTTAATAGACCGATTGCTATTCCTAATGCACAGACGCAATGTGGGTACACTGAGTCTGTTCTACAGGTATTTTAATTGGGCCTACTCTAAGGAGCTAGCAACACTCCTAGTGCAGTGGTGCAAGTGCGTGAAACTCAATGGATTTGAGCGGAAAAGTTTTTTTTAGTCAAATTATATTGGGTTTTCCAATAAGAGGTGTTATTTTGAATATTAATTAAGGAATGAATTATTTTTTATGGCCGGAATTGGATGGTATTGATCTGGACAACGTTTACTTTCAACAAAACGGCGCTACGTGCCACACAAGCAACGAAACCATTGATCTTTTACGGGAAAAGTTTCAGGTCCGTGTTATCTCTCGAAGAGGTGATCACAATTGGCCACCGAGATCTTGTGATTTAACACCTTGCGACTTTTTCCTTTGAGGCCACGTGAAAGAGAAGATCTACGCCAACAGCCCAGCGTCGATTCAAAACCTCAAAGATGGAATTCGTGAGTCTATCGAGGACATAAGGCGGTCACTTTGCGATTTGGTTATGGAAAATTTTATGAAAAAGATATGGTCCTGTAGGCGTAGTTGTGGGAGTCATTGTACTGATGTTATTTTTCACTATTAACGGCATACTTTTTTCTTTATAATAAAATAAATATTCGATCATTCATATTAAAAAATGGCATTTTTCTTTCAATATAAAAATAACACCTCTTATTGGAAAAATCTGTATTTATGTACAACAACAATTTTTTTTTACAATCATTATTAATTGTGACATACTGTGACGTAGTTAACTTTTATAGAATGACAATTTGTTTTTTAAATTAAGTAATAATTTTATTTGCAATCAATGGAAGTACGGAATTTGTAAAGATTTATTGATGAAATATTACAAACCTTAGGGTAACAATTATTTTACAAGCAATAATTATTATTAGCCGGAAACACTCATCCACATATTACAACAATTACTGCTTGTTACATTTTTCATCGTCATGTATCTTTTATCAGGAGATTTTTCAATGTGGAAGAGTGTTTCAGGCTAATAATTATTGCTTGTAAAATAATTGTTACCCTTTGTGCTATGCATAAAAAAATTTGTATTAAACATTAGTTTACCAAAAAAATAATAATTTTTACAAACCTACTTTAAATACTTATCTTCTAGAAAATCTAAAATCTATCATTATTTAATATGCCAACTAGGAACACAAGACGAAATGTAATATTATTTTGCAATACATACGCAACCAACTATCAAACACACTAACCAATACGAAGCAAGACTTGGACAACAAGTTAGTGGGTACTATTGACATATTTACTGACTCCATTTATTGAATTAAATTTAATCTATACCAGAACATGAATCAAACAAATTATATAAAAGTTATTTTACAAGCAATAATTATCCGCTTAAAACACTCATCCACATTGAAAAATCTCCTGATAAAAGATACATGACGCCAACGGGACTCGAACCCGTGTCCTTTCGATTTCCGGTCGACAGCTCTGACCACTGAGCTATGGCGGCTTATCTCTTATCCGCGAAATAATTCAATATATACTAGTGTTTCATTCAACAATTACTGCTTGTTACATTTAACATTAGTGGAAGCTTGTTACATTTAACGTTGTTTAACATTAGTTATTTCAGGTGAAAAAATGTAACAAGCAGTAATTGCTTAATGAAACACTAGTATATATTGAATTATTTCGCGGATAAGAGATAAGCCGCCATAACTCAGTGGTCAGAGCTGTCGACCGGAAATCGAAAGGACACGGGTGCAAGTCCCGTTGGCGTCATGTATCTTTTATCAGGAGATTTTTCAATGTGGATGAGTGTTTTAGGCTAATAATTATTGCTGATAAAATAAATTAAATATTTGCTTCACTTTACCTAAAACTTGTTTGTAATGAGCACTCTTTTCCTAAGCCTAAGGACCAGCTTACATTAAGAAAGTATTTATATTTCACAAAATTAATTGCATTGTTCATGTAGAATAGGTATAATGTAACAATCAATACTACATAATAAATAAAATACAATACTAAATACCTTATAGTTGGTTCAGGCAAGAGTGGAAAAAATCTACAAGTCAACGCGAGCTGTTGATCGTGTCCTTTATGCATTTTGTCTTAAAGTTAGAAATATTAAACACCCGAGCATTCAGTTGCAATAAAACGATTCTTAACCCTTTTAGCCCCACATTATTGTATCTAAATTTAGAGCATATTTTATGCTTGATAACATCTTAGATAATTATTTGATAAAAAAATGTTTTTTTTATTATAGTGATCTGTTTTTGGGGTATTATGCCGTGTTGCGCTACCTCCTTGTTTAGGCAATGTTTCGGGCAGCATTGCAGTGTCCATCATCAGGGCAGATGTGTTATTTTAAAATTAAAATTACACATCTGCCCCGATGATGGATATTGCAATGCTGTCTGAAACGTTGGCTAAAGAAGGAGGTAGCGCAACACGGCATAATACCCCAAAACAAATCACTATAATACTTTTAGCCGAGAAAATCTTAAATCATGTTTTTTTATGTTTTTGATTCAAATGGTTATTTTTTTTTTGTAAGTTAAAAAAAAGAAACATGCCAACAATAATTGTTTGTGTAAAAATAATCGTTTATACTTTTACAGCTTAACACAAACAAATATAAAAAAGAAATGAAACAAAATAAAAATAAAATGGATTCCAGACATGGATGCAATACCGCTAAAATGGGAACTGTCACAATTTTTTAAAAATTATTTTTATTTCTTGCTAGATCAATCCCGATGAGTTACAAAACTCACTGTAGGATGAGAGTAACTTATAAAACATAGATGGGAGTTAAAAGGTACAATTTACTTTGATATTTTGATATCAAAATTATAAGTTTCACATTTGAAACAGTACAAAAATAGAAAAATATCATGTTTGCGACATATGTCGGGAGTCTAATTAGTGCCCCAGCAGAAAAAAATAGGAACTATGGGGAAGATTCCCAACTATTATAAAAATAAAAACATTAATTTTGAAAATCTTTTTAGTTAGTGAAAAAAAATATCACGGAGCTCGTGTTAATTTAATTTAACCCAAAGGGATCTAAGGGTTTATTAGAGGCGACGATTTTAGCTTCAAACGTCATTTGAGTCACTGTATTTTATCGTCAAAGATACCAACTTCAGTCCGCTCTAAAATAGCACATGATTTATTGCTCTTTCACTACATCGTCTTTTCAAACATTCCCGTGTTATATTATTTTAAATAAGATAGAGAATATTATTAATATTTTGTTGGAGTTTATCTCTTGCAGTCATCTTCGTTGTATTTTTGTCCAATGACATCCTTATTCAATACCCAAAACTTTATTTTATCCAGGCTTTGATTTGTTTTTTTTTTTTTAAATCACTTGCATCATCCGTTTTGTCTGTCGTACTCGGAAGTAAAGCTCAATAAAGCTCAATTGGGTTAAATTAAATTAAATTAAATTAAATTTGTGTTTATTAATTTTATCACTTTGGTTAGCTCCTGTCTTGTGAAAGTGTGTTTTTTCGTTTTTTTTAATTTTTAAATTATTTGATAAAAAAATTATTCACATAGATATTTAGAATGCTTGGGGTTGTAAAACTGGTTAGTTTTGGGGGTTTTAAATAGTTGCATCATGTGATTTAAGGGTGCAAATCCTCTTTCTAGTATACCATTTTCGATTTCAGATCAGTCAGTTTAGTTCTACTCTTAGTAGTTTTACTTGAAAATGAAAAATAAATTTATTAATTAAGTGACGCACGTAGTAGATACTCTCAGTATCGCCCTGGTAATAAATCGCAAATTGCAAACGATACACGAGGAAAATAATTTTCATGATTGCTTATTTCTTCTTTGGGGATGCTGTATAGAGGGTCGTTTTAAGGAAGGAAGTAGTAAGCTTGGATCTTAAAGAGATCCTAGTTATAGGAAAGATTTAACACAGAGCCGGAAATCATTAAAAATCCGAGCTGTTGAACTGAGAAGAATATGAATGTAAAAAAATTAGGCGCGCGTTTACTGTACACAGGTGTCAAATATATCAATTACGCTATTTCCTCGGAACATCTTCCAATGCAATACCAGACATGATGACAATCGGAGACTTATAAGGTAGAATGAAGTGAGGTGGGTTGGATATGTGGAGGGGGAAGGTTAAGTTTTACCCGGTTTTTCAGATATATTCACTCAAAATGAATATAGCCGTTTCCAAGCAATTTTCGCAGACCCAGTTTGCCACCTCTTACCAGACCTGACGGCTCACTAGCAAACACCGCCACCGAAAAGGCAAACCTATTAGGGAAAATGTTTGCGGAAAACTCGACCCTCGACGACGGAGGTGCTGTTCCGCCGTCGGTTCCTCACTGCGGCTTCTATATGAAAAAGCTGAGGGTCCGGCATCGGGATGTACTCCACGTCATACGGGGGATCGATGTTAACAAAACTAGTGGACCTGATGGAATACCTGCCCTGGTATTGCAGAGGTGTGCTGGAAAAATAGTTCCAGTTTTGACAAAGCTCTTCAAAATGTCCTTGAAGTGTGGCACTGTGCCCTCTGGTTGGAAAAAAGCGGTCATTCACCCTATTCCCAAGAAAGGTGACCGCTCCAACCCGGCCAACTACTGCCCCATAGCGATCACATCAGTTCTGTCCAAAGTGATGGAACGTGTGATCAACGACAAACTGCTCACATACCTCGAGAAGAACAAAATTATCAACGACCGTCAATACGGATTCCGGCGGAACCGCTCGTCCGGTGATCCTCTCGCGTATGTGACGCATGTTTGGGGGCGGTGCCTGGAACGTCACGGTGAGACCCAAACGGTCGCACTAGACATATCCAAGGCCTTTGACCGGGTCTGGCACCGAGGACTTGTCAACAAATTGCCTTTTTACGGACTTCCTGCATCCCTGTATACGTGGATTGCTGACTTTTTAAGGGATAGGTCGATTCAGGTGGTTGCTGACGGTTTCACCTCTTCCTCGCACTCCATAAATGCTGGCGTCCCACAGGGATCGGTTCTGTCTCCAACTTTGTTTTTGTTGCACATCAATGACCTTTTGACATGTGCATCGATTCATTGTTACGCGGATGACAATACAGTTCATGATAGCTTTTTGTTTGACAAGCCCCCAAAGGGCACACAAACTCCAACGGCTCGGAGGGCTTTGAAGCTGAGAATGGACGGTTATCTCGAGAGTATTTCCTCCTGGGGTAAAAATAATCTCGTCGAATTTAATGTTTCAAAGACCCAATCCTGTCTGATTACGTCTAAAAGGGATCCAAATGATCTAGTCTCCTTCAACGGAAACAATCTTCCGAACAGGCTTTCCATTGATATGCTTGGTATAACTATAAGTGACCAGCTCAGGTACGGGGGCTCCATCGAAGCCAGAGTAAAGTTGGCCTCTCAGAAGCTGGGCGTACTGTACAGGGCCCGCAGATACTTTAATAATGCACAACCCTGTACAAATCGCAAGTGCGCCCTACTGTCAAATTTGGCAGCCATCTCTGGTCCGGAGCCCCTAAATACCTGAAAAAAACCCTTGACTCTGTGCAAAAACGGGCGGTCCGTTTGATAGATTCCCCAATCTTAATAAACGGACTGCAATTTTTAGAGCACAGGCGTCAGGTAGGTATGCTGTCCTTGTTCTATCGGTATTACAATGGAAGATGCTCTGAGGAACTAGCGTCATTGATCCCTTCGGCACCGGTGCGTAGTCGAAATACACGCCAAATGCGCGCCCAACATTTGTACACTGTTGACATTTGTCACATGAGAACGGGTCGCTTCTACGATTCGTTCTTAAGTTCAACAGCTCGGCTGTGGAACGAACTGCCGACCTCTGTGTTTCCTCCCTCCTACAACATGGGACTCTTCAAGACCCATGTTCACTCCTTCCTCTCCACAAAAAGACCCTTCACACAGCATCCCCAAAGATGACATAGGCCCTGAGGGAAATTATTTTCTTCAGGGCCTCCTGTGTGGAGTAAATATAAAAAAAAAATGCAAAGCTTCGATTCTGAATTGTGGTCTATCTCCGAGGAGATAGTGAGCGTAGTTACTTTTCTATCAGTCTTATAATCTCATGTCTTATGTCAATAGCTGGGTATTTATTTTACAATGCTGATGTCTCACTGCCCAATGGGAGAATAACTCTGTTATGTTAAATTTATTCATAGTGCAACCATTACTATATTTTTAGCTTTCTTGTTTCCTTACAAAAGTGTTTTTTTTATGAGACACTTTACAGAAAAGGGCGGAGTAATGGCCTAACCCAAGCTGTAGGATGTTCCAATAAAACGCCCTTTTAAGATATTCATGCAAGCTGTTCGATCGATTGTTCAGCATTATTCAAAAGGGATAGAAATACTTATTGAAGTTTTATAGGGTAGATTCAGTTTTATTGATTTTGCTAAAACTTTTCAGAACACGAATGACTCGAAAAATCAAAACTCGACAATTGAACTCTAGAAAAGCAAAACTAGTAATCCTGATAACCAATCTTATGCATTACAGTGATTTCTTTATTTCGAATTAATGATACACGTGCTATTCACATACATGAAAGTTATTTAAAGTTTTGGCACAACATATAAGAAAGAAAGAAAAAATCAGATGATTATGTAAGTAAGCCCGACAAAAAAAAAAATTATATTAGTACAAAGTTAATGAAAAAGAAACACCAACAAAAACCTGTTATTTTTGTAGTGACCTCTTTAAAATACTCTTAAAATGTTTAATTAGTACAGCTTTATACTTCAAAAGAAGTATTTTAAAAATATCACCGTTCATAGCATAGGAGTTGCCAGTTACCAGTGATGCGTAAAACTCAATGAACTTAGCTTGAATGCTGTAGACATAAGATCTCTAAGGCAAAAGTGTGGTAAAATCATGTACAATCATGCGAGAAATGTAGAGATTCGAAAATAATGGAAGGCTGTTGAAATGAGCCAATATTAAGAAAAGAGCAATTAGATGGTTTAGGCATGTACCTAAAGCAAATAAACGAAGAAATGAGTTTAAGAAGGATAGGCGTATGATGTAAATGAGAATGGTCCAAGAAGTCCGGAACGCCCAAGGAATATTTGGTACGATCAATTGAAATAAATATTTGAGTAAGGTCATGTCAAGAGTCAGAATAACATAATGATATGTATGAGATGATATATGAATTTGAATGAAGCAAGGAGTGTGTGATGATTGCCCTGATGATAGTTAACCTCTAGCAAAACAAGATATAAGAATAAAGAGGTATTTAGAAAACTTCACACGGTTATACGACCGAGTTTAAGAATAGTGACAACTACTCATAAAAACTTGTAAAACCTCACAATCTGTAAAACATGTTTTTAGAATTAGACTTTGAAAAACATATAAATACAATAAGTTCCATAGTATTCTTACTTTATTATCCAAAGACCATTAGAGATCTCATGAACAAAAAAAAAACGGAGAAGTGTGTTCAAACCAAAAAAGAATATAAAACCAAGCTCACTGAGTTCATTATGATTTCAAAATCCACGAGTAAATAAATTACCAAGAAATTGGATCGCTTAAATTAATGAATAAGACTTAAGAGAGGAAGAACAGACGATTTATTAAAAAAGACAGTGCGGATGTTTGGGAAATTAATAAACATGAAATGTCTAACTTAAGCTTTCTCCGAATTTTACAAAGCTCCTCAAACTTTATGTGCATGATGATTTCATTTATAATCTAAAATTGAAAATTAGATGATTTTGCACAAAAACGGCGCTAAATAAATTATCCAAATATGATTATCATTATTATTAACGTACGAAGTATCTATACCTATTAGTTTTCAGTCTTACTTGTTTTGCAACAAACATGAATAATTATATTCATATGCGAATGTACATACTTAACATATACATGAAACTTTGCTTTATTCACAATATTACTTTATTTGGATTTTATGTTAATCTTAGTATTAGCATATGAATTTTTTTTAGATTTAGTTATGCTATTATCCATTTGTTACACTTACATACATAAATTGTCAATTTACTCTGTATAAGCCCGTCAGGGCGTAAATGAGTATAATAAAAAAAAATAGTAATTTGGATAAAAATTAATTATGATGAAATTATTAGTGTTCAAATAACACGCGTGTAACTTTAAAATGTGTGAATATATTGTAATATAGTCTAGGTACGTGTAAAATAAAATAAATACATGTGTTTATTGTACATTCGTAACTGAGTGAAAGATCACCAATAATAAAAAATGAATGAAAAAATAATTTTAAAATCTCGTATTATAGCAAGAAATGCAGTCTCTCGTTAATGAAGTACGCAATCCCTCAGATAAGTTCGAAAATGACACACAAAAATATTATTGCGTCAAGATACGCAGTCCCTCGTTAATATAAACACATCAACTTATACCAAGAAACTCATTGACGAAGAACACACTATCGTACATAATATTATAAAAGGCAGTTTCTTATTATTGAAGAATGCAGTCTCTGATTAATGAAGATCGCAGTATCTCAGTTGATTTAGAAGAAATGCACAAAAGCACCAGCTTATTATTATATTAAAAAAACGTAGTTCCTCGTTATTGGAAAGACACATCATCTTATACCAAGAAATACCAAGTCTCTTATTATTGAAAAAAAAACTAATATATAACTTATCTAGAAACGCAGTTTCTTATATAAAGAACGCAATATTTTATTTTAAGAAGAACATTCTCTCATTTAACGAGCACATACTACCACTTTGTTAAAAAATATTTACAATAACTAAAATTTACCTCACAGTTGAAAGCTCTCCGCAAGCTCCAGTCCTAAAAATTCGGTAGCTTTTAAGCTCCACCCGGATTAAAAAAAAGAAAAATATATACAAGCGTCGCTTTTGATACAGAAATCTGTTCATTTTGGTCCGAACAGTCTCCCCATTATCGTTCCGAGAGGATAAGATTACTCTCAATGTCTCTAATGCTTCCCTTTATCCTCTAAGACAGGTGGGATTTTTATTCTGTTAGAATCCGTGTTGAAAAAGATGCGAGAAATCCTGATTTTGTTGTTTAAGTAACTAACTACATAACCGTCACAACGTTTCCTACCAGAGAAAGGTGGAGAGAAGAATGTGCTTCATGTTTGTCTTTATTTACACAATATTCTTGTTTGATTCGCAATCGTACATCGTCTCTTGCTTACCCTTATATTTTTATTCATTTTTGCTGCAAATAAGGTCAGGAATCACTGATTTAAGTCTGTCGGGTACGTGCTGATTTACCCAGTATTGGGAATTTGTGAAATTTCATCTCGAAGGCACATAGTTCTTAGTACCTATATATGAGATATGTATTGTGTAATAAGCAAGAAGTCTATCCATAACAGAGTTGCATGTACCCTTGCTGTGCAATAACATAACGGTTAGGTAGTTTAGTTTATTAATGAACTTGCAGTAGTTACTTGTAGGTTACCTATGGTAGCGAGGACATTTTCAGAGTAGGTCTGAGCAGTATAGAGGTGTGCTACTTTGCAGCATGTCCGGCAACAAAACATTTCTAACATTTTGACCGCTATTTTATGATAAGGATGCCAACTTTGAAAATGCCAAGAAAACCAAAGTGCCCTTTTCTCCACCAAACATTTGCAATTAAATTAATTTTAATATTAAAGTAGATTGATGCTTCCAACAGGAAACTTCCTTAGAGCACTCACAAACAAGATAAAATAGGGAATAAAATAAAATAATATTCTAAAAAAATAATTACGTTGGTTTTAAAATTATAACAGTAGTCTTCCACTGCTAAGAATTTCATTGAAGCCTCCATAGACATTCAAACTAATGGAAAAGCCAATCAGGGAAAAGGAACAAACCAACTCGCATGAAGTGCGGGAGGCGGCGTGATCGGCCCACTTTCGGTGATGTATCAATAAACGAACCTGACAGTATACAGACAACTCGCATTGTAATATCACAATTTGGTTCTCTGAATCTGCTTACTAATAACTAGTCATTTTTTCAATGGCGCGCAAATTGCTGGCTGCGTAAAAAACAGATTGATAAATTTGATATTTTGTTACACTATTTAGTTGACACTTTTACAAATGTTTTTTACATTTAGATCTTGCGTATAAAAGTTCCACAATGAAGCATTCTCGAACCCTGATGCTGCCAAAAATATGTACACGTGGTTTGCCGCTCATCAGAATGATACCCAGTATTTTTATGTTTAGGCAAGTCTTTTAATTTAGATATCTGTGCAAACCTCTCATTCTGCTTTAACAAAAACAACAAAGACATCATAACATCTGTAGTCCCAAAAACAAACGTAACTAATTGTGTGTATTTTCCGTCAATGACTCCGTGTTGTGCTAGCGGGTACAGAAATATATCATGTTTTACACAAGTAGTGTTGTTATCACAAGCATGTATTGAGAGACGCCTGTCAATTTTACGCCACGTCTACAGAAAAGCTTTTAGCGATATTTTTTTATCACCCAGTTGACACAAGTCATTATTTGGTAGACGTTTCGGAAACGAAGGAGCTCGTTTTCAAACCGACGCACAATGGTCCGGATCGCAATACAAAGTGGCCAAAAATATTATTTGATATAATTTTATTTCCAACTTTTGTTTTGCAACTACCGTGGCTTACCTAGGGCAGTAATTATGTAGAGTAATATATTGCCTCGGAGAAACTATGTTAGTAAAGAAACCTTTGTCGGTTTTGGTAACATTTTTTTTTCGTGGATGAATGAATGCAACTTTAGTAGAAATTACCCCACTTACTGGTAACCGATCATGTTGCAATGGAGCAAATAGAGTTTTTTTCAATAACACTGCATTATATAGACTTTTGCATATAGAATTCACATGCGGACATATTTCTCTGAAATTGGTTGATATAACAGCAGAATACAAAATAAATGTCAATCCTACCCAATCGGGATTTGGCTCTGTTGTTAGAGTCATTGACTCCAGTCCCTGACGAGGAAGGTTCAATCTTCAGTCAAACCAATAAAAAATGTGGGTTTTTTCTAGAGTTTTAAATGATATTTCAAAAGTCCACAAGAGTTAAAAGCCAGACCTCCGGAAGGAAGATTCGATCCTAAAACCAAAAAAGTAATAATTTTATATAAACGTTATTAAATATCGATAAATTTTGGTAAAAAACGTTGATTTTTAATTGTTTATTTATATCCTAATCAATATTAGGTACTGTACGAATCAGGTATTAGAAAAATATCCTTTTTAAGAATAATTTTCATTTTCTTGCTTATTATGAGCGACTGGCTATACGAAAATACAACGTTTTTCAATGGGGAAAAATATCTTCTAGAAATATTTTTATTCGGTACAGCTGCAAAAAATGTACAGCATTATGAAAATATTTACTCTTTAAACTAATATTCATGTAAAACAATTAATATAATTGATTACATTCACACCAAAATTTAAATTTTTCAATGGTTTTCGTTAACCAAAATGCTAAAATTTCAGTTTATTTTTAAGGAAAGTTTATTTGAAAAAAACCTTGCTTTGCTATAGAGAAAATATTTTGACTTTTGAACACTTACCGTACAGCTGGAAATAGTGTTAAATGTGGTTAAAAATAAATATTATATATATCTCTAAAACCATCTTCTTACAAATAATTTTGTTCAGCTAAATTTGAGCTATGGATCAATGTGTAACGCATAAAAAAGGAAGGTGTTAAAATGACAATGATTTGTTAAGTGTTGAACCCATTAGTGAACTTGAGGCAACCGGAATAACTGAGTGTAATGACATCTGGTAGAGACTGAATAACACAATTTATAAAACAAGCATCCTTAGGTCCATACTTTGTAAATGCGAGAAAAATAATTTTTGAGTTTTTTCTTAAAAAATTATATCTGTTGAATGAATTAGAAATTACTTCATAACAAATATTACTGATATTGAACCTCCATTCAATTATTAATACTTTGGAAGTTTGGAAGAGTTGGAAGTTTATCCACTACTTTCCGAACAACCTCTAATATCTGTGGTCTACTTTTTTTGTCAATTTGAGTTCATTGAACCAGAAAAAAACATAGAAATTAGTATTTTTGATGATGTGAGGTATTGAAGGGTGCGCCTTTACACCAAGTTTAAGTGAGACAGAGCGCGTTCTAAATCGTCTAAAACAAAAAGGTTCTAAGTTAACATTCGTTTCCATTCAAATGATTATGGAAGGCACTTGTATTTTTCTTCATTATTCTCTTTTACAGGGTAATTTAAATAATATATATTTATTTAAATATATTTTTAAACTTTAATTTGGGAGGCGCTTATGGTTACCGCCGCCCCGGGAACCATTATTGGATAACCACATTCATTATGTTTGGTGACTTAGAAGGCCAGGCCGGATTTAGAGAAACTGGTTGATGGAGACCGTTTTATCTCTCCAGCCGGACTCTCTCGACTTATCGCCTTGCACGGCAGTGGGAGGAATTAATTCAAAAGTCCTTCACTCCTAATCACACTGACTCCCAGATTCCTATCTACCCATCATGCCTTTTTCCTTCCCAGATCTTGCTCTCCTTCTTCTCCTTCTTTTCCTTACAAAAACTCTCAACACATCAACCCCAAAGCCTCCTGTGTAGAGCTAATGCAACAAAGCAATTTATTTTGTTTTATTGATTTTTATTTTCCAATGTACATTTGTTAATTAAATTTTGTTTACTTCGCTACCGGTTTCGACACAGCCGTGTTATGAACTAGCAATCTTTAATCTTTGTTTTAAGATTTCACGGTAGCAGAGTAAACTAAATTTAAGTAACAAATAAATGTACATTAGAAAATAAAACAAAATAAAATAAAAACAAAAATGTGTAGAAATTTTTTCACAGTTAATGACCAAGAACTACAAAAAAAAATTATTTTTCTCGTAAGTATTTTGTATTTTATCTTGTGCCCATGTTTTTTTAAGAATATAAAAACAAAACGGTGTAAAATCCTAAATCAGATAGTTAGGTGAAGCGTAAATAGGTTACATTTCAGTAATAGCATGTCGTCCCGTAATAAAACTGTAGGCAGTAAAGGGCGTTATTACATTTGAAACGCCTAATTGTAGTTTAAGTAGAGGTAATTAAGTTTTTAAACTCTGTAACATTAATGGCATTATTTAGTCTATTAGAGAAATTTAAAAGCTATTTCGGGGCGACACGCTATTATGAGCAAGGGCGGGATGATTAACATTGGTGATGAGAACATGTTGCTAAGAGAAATATGATACAGAAAAAAAATACTGCCAGGAAACTTTTTTTACATTAAATCCACACGGGAGGCATAAGGAAAATAATTTCGGTCAGGTCCTGAATCATCGTTTAGGGTGAGGGTTTTTTGAGAAGAGTAGTTTGTTAACATGGGTCCTAAAGCGATTTATATTGTAGGAGTGAGAACACGCAGAAGCTAGCAAATCCTAATCGAAAGCTTTTTATTTCCAGAAAAAAAAATTAAAATAATATTTTTCACTTAGTTAACTAGAATTTTAACTGTATTGCATTGTTCTACAGTACGATGTTATTCACTTTCAATATGTGTTATCGTATTGTCTTACTTTTGAATGTGTGTTATCTGTGTGCTATATTGTCTTGTACTTTTGAATGTACGTCATCGTATTATCATTCATAGTGTTAGTGTACTTGGGACGCTTTAGTGAGTTCTATGATTGTGTGTAAGAGTATGTTATTTATTTTATATAATGCAATTAGATAATGTTAATTAAGTGTTAATCTCACGTGACCTACCAGGTAAGTATTGTACTGTATATTATCTCCATAAATGGTTAAGTAATAACATAGATCAATGTAGAAATGTATTATAAGTTTGTACAGCGCCCTTGAGGTGATTTTGCACAAAAACGGCGCTATACAAGTCATCCAATTATTATTATTTTTATGCTTCCAATTTTGTTGTCCGGGTTAAATCTTCCCCATAGGAAAAACTAAACTCTTCCACTCACTTTTCCACAAATGATCAGCTAGTCAATCAACACTATGTAAGTGCATTATATAAGTAAAATAAATACAAAACAATACAAGAACAACAACACGTCAACTCACCAGATATCAAATAGGAAAAAATTCTTATTATTAACGGGAGACTTATATTGTATTATAATTGTATATTGAGATAGAACCTGCAGACAAGCAGCCATGTGGCATGTTCGTGGGACTATCTATACATTGTCTATAAAAAAAATGTGTAATTTTCAGTCAATAAAAGTCAGCTTAAAAAAAAATCGCAGAAACGACCCATTCGTATGATTATGCATCGGTGCCGAAAAGAACATTGGAGCATCCCGGATGTTCTTCCATTGAAATACTGGTAGAATAATCCTCACCTATATTCTAAAGATTGCGATCCATTTATTTAGAAAGGGGAATGTAATTACAAGAGAAAGATTCGAGAAGGAGTAGAGCAGTGTTTCTCAACCGTATTTGTGCCCCACTTCAACGTTTCAACCATTACCATGGCAGGGCATCCTACCACTATGAGCCTACATGGTAAAGTTTTCAATGATGATAGCCAACCTCCTACTCCTCACCATCCTTGCTGTTCCTCATCTCCTTCCTATAACCACTACCCCTTGCCTCATAATATATGTACATGTATTGTTAGTTTTAATAAAATTGTACCATAATTGGACTTACCTGTCTGTCGTACAATAATTAAAAAAAAAAAAAAAAAAAAAATAATAATAATATACCCAGATGGGAATGTCAGAGTCCCATTAGCTCCGGAGAGTGGGAGCAGTAATTGGGACAATTGTGAAGTATTCACATCAACAACAGCAACTGTTTTGAATGGTGGTCATTCACCAGGGCCTTAATTAGAATATTTACTTTTCTGTAAAATCACATTCCTTAAATATTCCATGCAAAAAACTACAAAAATTTTGGTAAATTGTTGCGAAAAAAAAAACTACTTAATAAATAATATATTTTTGCTGTAAAACGTTAAAAAAACCGCTGTAATATGTGTTAAGGATGTTTTCCTTTCCTGGAATATCCCACAAATAATAAGGCAGGCGGTGACACAAACTTGACAGCATATCAATGGCGCGGTGCCTCTCGATTTGAAACTTTGCCAGAGCCAACAGCTGTTCCCCGCCACTCGCTTTACCAGAGTCATCATCCGATGTGTTATTAGGTTCGTGCAGGCGGCAAAAACACACATGAATTACTAACGAACAGATAAACCAATAGAAGAGTCTTATGGGCGTGTCTGAGTGTCAGAATAAAGATAATTTCCTCCTGACTTGCGGTGAAATTAATCTACGAGTACTATCTACAGTACCTATTTAACTAACAATATATTAAAAAAAATTTAATCATTTGGCATGCGGTTATAAATACCGCCGCCCCGAGAACTATTTATTGGGTAACAAAAACCCTTGCCATAGGTCGCCCCAAGTGGTTCGATAAGTTTTGTGACTTAGAGTCTCCGTCACCGAGATGTTTATTTGATGAAACGTATTTTATATTTAATTTAATATGTCAATAAATATATTGCATATCGGTTGCCTAACAAATTTTAGTCCGGGGTATGATTAATTAATAATTAAAAAAAAAATTTTTTTTAAACATTTCACCGGTTTGATTATTATACAAATTCTATACCAATCGAAAGTATGAAACCCATAGAATATGCAAACGTTAGGTTGCCTACTCTTTTCCGGTCACAACTCTCAGGTTGCCATGTATAAACAGGTAAATCGAAAAAGCATTTTGCACCGGTCTGATTATTGAGTAAAAATTATATGAAATTAAAGATTATTTCATTATGAACGTGATGGTATAAGGTTGCCTGCTAAAAATCAGTCCGGAATTCCGGTTGTCGAATTTTGAATTTTGGTAAGATCCCCTAAATATATATATTTTTTTAATCAATTAATTATTTATGTGTGTATATTTTTTTGTATGTGACACTAGAGTATATATATACATATTTAACAAAAAAGAAGGTTATATTTTGTCTTTTAGATTAGTATTATATATGTATTTCTGCTAGACGCAGTTTAGTTGATTGTATCGAATAATTTAACAATTTTTTATTGATTAATTTAACCGCAGAGTCGGTCGCGGAGGTAATAATAATTTATCAAACAAGTTTGATCGAAATCTGATGTAATGTTTCTATCTAAATTTACCCCATTTAAAGCGTTTCATGTTCAAATCTTACTCAAGGGTATCTAGTCTAGAGTGCACAGAGTGCACGAGTCTATCGCTATCCTTTTCATTTTCAAGAACAAATAGCATGCGCACTCTCTTTGTTTTAATGGATGGACAGCTGCTATGCTTTGTCCTCTTCTATCGCATGGGATGTTTGGTTGGGACCTCTCAGTCGCACACGAGAATTCGCGGCAAGTTTTCAAAAAGTTTTAGTTTTCAAAATTCGACAACCGGAATTCGGGACTGATTTTTAGCAGGCGACTTTATACCATCGTGTTTATAATGAAATAATCTTTAATTTCATATAATTTTTATTCAATAATCAGACCGGTGCAAAATGCTTTTTCGATTTACCTGTTTATACATAGCAACCTGAGAGTTGTGACCGGAAAAGAGTAGGCAACCTAACGTTTGCATATTCTATGGGTTTCATACTTTCGATTGGTATAGAATTTGTATAATAATCAAACCGGTGAAATGTTTAAAAAAAAAAATTTTTTTAATTATTAATTAATCATACCCTGGACTAAAATTTGCTAGGCAACCGATATGCAATATATTTATTGACATATTAAATTAAATATAAAATACGTTTCATCAAATAAACATCTCGGTGACGGTCGTTCTTTAAGGGATCCTATACTATTAGTAAGGTTTGTTTAGGTCTTGGCGTTTAGGATGCGGTTGTCAATATATTGCGGGGTCTTTTTGGATCGGAAGAGACTGGTTGAGGGAGACCTTTTGATCTCTCCAGCTCTCCCCAACACCTCGAGCCTCATAACATACCCACACTGGGGATGCCATGGTCCCACTGGCTCCAGACGGTTAGGACTATCTACATTATTTCATTCACTTGGTGTTGCCATTTTCTTGCATTTTCTTGACACTACGATTTACTATACAATTGATAAAAGATTTTAAAATATCAATCTTTCTCACAGATAATAAATTTTGCAGGCCTATCTGGGACCTAGGAGAATATGACCTCGTTTTGTTTCGCATTTCGTCTGTTTGCACTTCCGGTTCAAAATCGTGGCCGTTATAATTCATTATTTTTTGTAATTTAAAATTCGAATTTTTTTTCGACAAATTGCATAATTGTGTAGATATTTAAGTACTTTCTTTAACATCTTATGATTTTAGAGGAAATGTTGGTTTTCACTTATTCGATACAATAAAATTGAGAACATCCTTTTTTGAAAACGAGGTATACTGTTCACATAACCATTAGTCTTAAATAACCCAAATACCTTTCGAGCATGTAATTTCTCATAGACATACGAATTATACCAGCTAAGAATATTTAGAATAAGAATTATTATTCTAGACCTATAATAATTAGAGTTTTGCTTTTTTTTGGTCGCCACTATTCTAGTACGAAAAATCACTACAATTGGCGCAGCCGAAAGATAATAAGAACTGTGCGCAGGAGCGCCAATCGCCACGATTGACGTAACTGAAAACTAAAAGATGTTTACGCAAGAAGCACCAATAACCACAGTTTAGAAACGATCTTTGAAAGACATCCAAATTACCGAAAATTAGTTTTCTATCAAATCGCCATAGAGTATTGATCACACTTCTAGGAATTATCTGTGTGTTTATTCCGTATCGGGTTAACGAAACTGTTTACTGGAGTATGATATATTTTTCACTTGACATGCATTCAAAATCAGCTTTACTAAGCATTTTCCAAACAGTTCATTAAAAATATTGAAAACTCCACTACACTTCAATTTAGGTCCTACAAATCATCGTTACAGATATACAAGAGAGGAGATCAGGTAATTAGTCCAGTGTAAACTTTTGAATCCTTTTTTATAATAATATTTACTACATAAAAAAAACTGCGAAATTTCCCAGAGGGCGTAAATTATATTCAAAGATGCTGTGCGGGGGTTATTTTTTTTAATGAATGATTCAACCAGAGTCCATAGAGATCCATGATTTAGGAGGCAGGTAACATACGAGCCGGAAAATCAAACCACAGTAACAAGTCATGAAAATAACCTGTTCTGTGACAAATATCGTTTAAAAATGTTGGACACATGTTTGGCGTGCCTCCCTTGTGTAAGAAAAAATACTACAAACTCTGTAAAGGACAATAGAATGTTGCCAAATTCATAACTGCTACATAAAAAATCTGAAAAGAGCAATAACTGAACCTACCTATAGGTGATGATAGCATGTTAAGACTTAACAGCATCATTGTAAACATTTTGGAAAAAAGATGGATATGGAAAGGCTGATTGGGATATTGAATGAAGGGTTAATGAAGGAAACTTCATTAAAGGAGGACTAAACGAGTTTGCTGCTAACGAAAAAATCAACATTGATCCATTCAGAGGAGCGAAGCTAGCATTCCACAATGGAGTGCTGGTACCACAAGTACGGCAGTTATCCATGTAGCTGATAGCTAAGGGATGAAATTAGATAGAATGCTGCAGAAATGAGAGGTATATGCGAAAAAACCGTGCATGATCGTGTGAGAAATGTAGAGATTCGCGAAGAATGCAAGACTAATGTAATGAGTAATACTATAGAAGGGAAGCCTAGATGATTTAGGTCTGGGAACACAGACATAGGAATTAATAGACGAGAAGATAATGGCGAGGGGTAAAATCAACTGTTGAAGAACGAAGGGCGTAAGGCTGACTGTGATTCGTCAATAAATCAATCTGACAGTAAATAGGCATCTCGCATTATAATATCACCATTTACTTCTTAAAAGTAAAATCTGCTTTGGAATGAATAGACATTTTTACATGGGAGCGCAAATTACTCGCCACGTTATGAACAAATTTGCGAAGTCCAAATTTGGCAAAAAAATTCGGTTGTATTTTCAGAGTCGAATATTTCGTTTAAGTATTTAGTTAAGACACTTTTATAAATGTTCATAATTTACTTCCCAGCAACCAACCAGCTTTGTGTTTCGCGTCCAGACGTTTCTCGATATGATAGTATAATATGTTTCTAAAACTGATCTATATTATACGATATGAATATGCTTAAAATAAAGTAAAATAATGCTTATATATGGAATGTAATACGACAATTGGGTTTATTCTCTTTTTCACATCTATTTTTACAAGTTTTCATAGTACAAGTCAACATTTTGCCGTGTTATTTCGTAAAATGAACCGATGATGCCTCGACCATAGTTCGCACAAGAATGATGACGTCACGTTTTCAAATTTCACTTGAGGCCATACGCCAGCCCAGCCGGTTCCAATGGAACCGGTATGGGGAGTGGGGATAATACGCTTTTAATCACTTAGGGCAGGTCTACTAATATTCATATGTCTATGTCTGGGAACGAAGAAAGGAGTGTAAAGATAATATATGATGCAAATGTGAATGGTCAAAATCAAGGACGCCCGAGAGATTCATGGCACGTTCACGTGAAACAAATACTTGAATCGGGTTATTTCACGAGTCAGAATACTAAAAGGGTATGTATGGAACGATGTTTGGTTCAACAAATAATAAAACAGAACGCAAAATAAAACAATACGCAAACAAGTAGAAGCGATAAAGAGTTTCTAATAATAATAAATTGCTTTCCTAATTCAGAATTCTAGCTGCATCACAAATTTTTTCGATTATGGCGAAAATAATTGTTTCTCATTTTCATCAACTTCACTCAGCTTTTGAAAAATCCAATCTTTTTTAAAATTGTCCGTGAAAAACATTATCTGTAACACATGAATTTAATGCGCCACAAAATCACCGACAAAGAACTCAAGTGTCATGAAACTGGAATTTCAACAATTTCCAGGAAATTGTAGTTAATTAACACCTCGTAACGCCACTTGCATACTGGGAAAATGTCCTCATAAAATATCAAAGAAACAAGACAAAGCCCGGCATTGTTTGAAACATATATATCAATAGACAGAAAAATAATCATATAAGTAATAGGCACGGTAGTAATTCATCGTATTTATATATATATTTTTTTGAATAACACGCTTCATCATAACATTTAAATCTTTACGATGCAATAATTTCTAACAAATTCACAAAGCGTTGCAAAATAGCTGAAATTAAATAAAAGTGAATCACGGCCACTAAAACATTTAAGTCGTAAAATGAATTCTCCGTCACCCTCGTTATTCTAATATTTATCTGTTTTTTTACGCGTGTAGATATTTCAACAGTTATTTAAGTTTTGAAAATCAACGAACATAAGTGTTGATATGTGTGCTAGAGGCCGTCATAATGTGGAACTTATTAATAGTGACAGGCTTACCCTAAGATGACGGGTAACTGGGAATTATAAATTAAACGGTGATTATTTGTCTGATTTAATTTAATAAGTTTTTTCTTTATTTCAAAATATGAAATGTATTGCATTGCACTACCTTTACACACGTTCTAGAATAAACTATAATTTTTATTCTTAAATACAAAAAAAGTCTTAATTTAATTTTTATTTTAGGTTATTTTATTAAACTACACAACCGAAAAAGGGTAAAAAAAATTTATAATACTTCACCCCATGTCAGATTAATTATGGGGGTACATTTATTATTTATTTATTTCTTGGATAATTTGTATGGCGCCACTCTTGTGAGACATCACCTCAGGGGCGCTTATATATTTTATTTTATAAAATAATAATTTTGCTGCCACATGTTTTTTGGAAAATTATTTAACATTATTTTTCTGAATGAAAATATTACAAATATTTTATTAAATAACAAGAATGATTAAATAACCAGCTGTCCAATATCGGTGTACAACAGTTAATGTCCACTAATATTACCACTATACATAAAGCAATAATACTGTGTGCAAAACAATCAAAAGATAAAATCGACTGAATTTTCTTTTTTGTCAATTGCATCAAGTTAAAACAAGAGAACAAGAAATTTTGTAAAGTTATGTGTGTAATTGCTAAATATGTCTTGCGGAAATCTTGCCACTACAGTAGATGTTGTATAATATAGTCGACACATTCACACAAGAGGTTGGGAGAAGGTTAGGTTGGTTATTTGGAAAGGAATGAGAAAAGTTTCAGGGTTTCTTAATAAGCTAAACTAACTTAATAACCATTATTCCGAAAGAGTAGGCAGAAAGGACGGACCGCCAAACAACTCGGTCTTAGCACAAACTCCTTGCCTTATTCGCATGCATATATCATCTCATACATACTATATTATTCTTACTGTTGACATGACACGACTCAAGTACTTTATTCACTTGATCGTGCCATGTCTTCCTCGGACGTCCCCGACTTTTGCTACCTTTCACAATTTCATAATATATTCTTCTTACACTCCTATCTTCACTCATGCGCTCTACGTGCCCAAACCATCTAAGCGTCCCTTTATTAATTTTACTCTTCTTTACGGATCTCTACATTTCTCACACGATCATACATGATTTTACCACACATACGCTTCACGGCTCTTATTTCTACAGCATTCAGTATACTTACATCCTTTCTCTGTCAGTTCCAGCCTCACTTCCATACGTCAGGGTAGGTTCCAGCACTACAATGTGGACTGCTAGCTTCGCTTCTTTGGACATGTTTTTGCTAGCGTCATGTTTCCATTATGTGATTGGTATTGATGGTTATTTAAAATTTCATGTCATTTTTGTCGTGAAGTTGATCTAACTGTTGGTGTGGTGCCGCAAATCTACCATGTGTAGCCACTCGAACGATTTTTCGCATATATTTTTTCTAGTTTGCAGAACGCCTCGTGCGATCGCTTGCCATAATCTCCCAAATTTATATAGAATGTCCAGGGGTAAATTGTGCTTACTTCATGAGGGGTGATTCTAAATGATAGTACAAATAAAAAACATCACATTTTTCGAAATTTCAACATTTTAAGTAGTTTTTAGGTATAAAGTAAAAGTAAAAGTAAATATTGGAATTTCGAAAAAGTTATTATTCGTTTTTACTGGTAGCATCGTGTAGAATTACCTCCCGAAGATAGTATACTTTACCCTCGGACAACCTGTAGATGAATAATTAGTGAAATCTAGGTGGATTTATTGGCTTTAATAAACAGTTCATATATTTCAATATTAAAATTATTAAAAATGAAATTAATTTAATCGAATGGTCAAATTGAAAATTGTACACCGATATATCTCGAGTGAGTAATTTTTCCAGAATAGCTGGTTATATTCAGAAAAACGATTTTTAAACTTCTTCGGTTTTTAAATCATTATGGATACGGAGGCGTTTGAAAGGTTAATTTTTCAAATGTTCTAGTTTCAAATAATATTTATAGGTTCTAAACGATAATATTCGAGTTAGTCGCTCTTTTAAATAGATTTGGCCCTTATTTTGTTAATTTCAAATATAGGGTTGCAAACTACAGAATTTTAAGATATACAGTGAGCGAATTGTTTACAGAAACACTTGCAAATGTATAAAGATTCTCAAATGACCTTAAGACTAGACTTAAGAATGACCACAGACTCTAAACTAAAAACTCACCTTTTTAGACAGTCATATCCAGTCAGAAACCTTCTGCCTTAACATTCCACGACATTGTTACTTACTAAATATGTCAACAATATAATAAGTATAAACAACTAAGATTTTTAAGCTCTTTAAGGTAATTCTCTAGTCTTATAAAAGATAAACTAGATTCTCTAGTCTTTCAAAAGAAATATCAATTTTACTTTTGCCGCTGATCTTCGAATAAATGCAATATCAATATTAATGAAGAGTAAATTAGCAAATTTCGAAATCAATTTTTATTGTTTTTTCCTATCCTAGTGTCCTCTGGGTGCAAAGTCGTAAATTTTTTAATATGAGTGTGTTTATCTGAAAAAACCTGCCAGGTAAGAATGTTTTTCTCTATCAATTATACGATCGGCGAAGCCTTTTAAAAATCGCTAAGCTAATTGCGTTAAAATTTTATGTTAGGAAGATTATTTTTATGTATTTTATTGACCCCGTGCGGTCATTTAGTGTTAAACCAGTACTGAAAAGCCCGGCTAGTGCTGAAACATGTCGTTAATTATTTTATCTTCCTTGTGACAGCCGTACATGCATTATCCCCTCCTCACATGCGGTGGCCATAGAATCCCGTGCTGTTCTATGTGCCCACAGATCATATAATATTATATTATGTGCCCAACACTGAACAGATTAATAAAAAGACAGATAGAAGTGTAACGTGAGCGTGTCTGCGTGCCTGAAAATTTTTAATTTATTTCGCACAATATTACATCAAGAAGTGCTTTGTAAACCAAATATTTGTCCAATACAAAAATGTGTTTACACAATTCAAATGCGACGGAGATCTACGATGTCCGGCAAGTGTAAGTGATTGAGAATTTGTAAATCCTGTTAAAAACGAGATGGCGCCCCGATTCCTAATAAACTTTGAATACATTCATAATATATCGGAACACAGTGTTCATGCACTAGTGTTTGTCCCTACATAAGAGTAATAATAATAGTAATAAATACTACATAAGAGTCCCAGCCCTATAGTGCCAATGGGTCCATGGCATCCTGAACTTGTAGATGAAGGTTTATTTTAAAATATTTTTTTATCGTTTTTTTAAGAACTATCCCCTTAAATGATAATTAAGCATTTTTCAACAGGATGTACATGTTCAATTACAATGTAAATATGTATACATAATATTATTATTAATAAACATAATATCGGTATTTTTTAAAATAAATACTGTGGTGATACTGAGATCATTTTCCACTCTGAAACGTGGCGCAAGTATACTATATATTACTTAAAAAATAATAAGTTAAATTAATTTGAATCTGAACCACCGACCTCCAGCTTGCTAGAGGAAGGTTGGTGTAGTAACTTGTCCTTCAAGTCCTTATTCACGAAACAAGCAACATTCTCTTTACTGTGATATTAGTTACAGATTTACAAATATTGTCAGGTTATTCATAACCCGAAAACGTTGGACTTTCTTAAAACAAAAAGCTAAAGCCATTTCAAGCGACACTTTAATACTGAATATTGGTCTTTCACCACGGCGATACTGAAAGTATCTACCACTCTGGAACTTGCCGCAAATATGATGAAAGTTAGTTTTAAAGAATTTAACAAATGTGTAAACAAATTAATAAAGAATAATTTTTGAAAATAAGAATAATCTTTCTTGAATAGAAAATCATTTTCATTGACTGGTCTACGATGAAAGTGGTATGGTCTCATTGAGGTCCCAGTTCTTAAGTAGATGAGATACGAAACTTGACCCCCAAAACTCTAACGCCAAACTACCGGAAACTACTCACGTGGTAATAGTGGGACACGTTTCGCCAAGATATTACCACTCGATTTTTTACGTCTGTATTCGAGTATTATATAAAATCGGTGCAGATGACACTTCTCTTGGTTAATCTTTTCAGTGGTTCCCGACCTATTCATATTCCTTTACCTAATAGGGAGTGCCACCCTTCAATCTTTTTTTTTATGCAGCATCATAAAGATAAGTGTGTGTGACGTGACAAGGGTGTGATCATATAATTAGATGCAGTGTATTTTAAGCATGCTTCCATCGTATAAATTGCAATGGTTTTATGGTACAGTGCAGTCATTTTATAGAGTTTTTTGCTGGCGTAGTGGTGTGATGTATTGTGACGAATCAAATTTCGTCACAAATAAATTTGAACGTAAAACTAAGTATGTCCCGCAGTGTGCGCCCAAAGACAAAGAAAGTGTTGACAGACGGGGGTTGTAAAGAAAGAAGTGAGAAGTGCGGGGTAGGGCGACAGGTCCTACGAGCTCAAGAAAGAAAGACAGTCAAGATCGAGAGGGGAGAGAGAGGAGACCGAGACAGGAGTGGTGGTGAAGTACGCGCTCCCCGCCTAGCGGTGTGATGCTGGGCGGCGGATGAAGAAGTTACAGTCGAGTTAGAGGAAGTGATTTTCAAGTGTTGTCCTCCGCCCGGCGACGTAATGTTGGGCGGGAGACGAAGAAAGTGCGGTGACCAGACGCGGCCGGGAGGGCCTGAGCTGCAGAACTGCAGAAGCTGCCACCTAGGACTTCGGCCTTACTAAGGCCATCGAACAAAATGAACTCAGTGACAACAGTGTAGCTACAGTGAACAATGACAATGCGAATAGGGAAGAAGTAATCCGAACCATATGACAACTAGTTAAGTTATAGATGTAAGTAGATCTAAGTATAATTTAGATTAAGTATTAACACTTGACAAACCCTATTAAAATCGAGACTTATAATTATTAGATGTTCTTAATTAAATTCACCTCCCTAGTCCCCACCCAAGCGACACGAATTGGCGAGAAGGCAGAACATACGAATTGGTAAGTATAAAAACAGCAATATATTTAAGTATTATTCTGAGCTAGATGCCGGAGGAGATGTTAACGTGATATTTTGTCACAATGGCGCCCAATGTGAAGCGGTTTTAGATATTTTATTATATCTATCACTAATGTTATTGACATTCCTAAAACCCATCCCTGAACAAAGGTAAATATTTGCATGTTCTAATTTATATTGAATTATGTGTTATTTTTCTCGCTCATGTCATGTTTTGTCTCGAGTTACCGTTGCTTGGGTGTTTCGTTTTTTGTATAGTGTAAACAAATGTACTGTGAAGAAGTCAGATGCATGTCAAGTGCTATTTTTTGTCGGGGGGCAGTTAAATCATTATCAAACAAACTCGGCGTTTTGACACATTCGGGACTGTAGGTACCTGGAGATCGTTAATCCTCTCATCACCGATAGATATTTTCAGGAATGTTATATTTTTTAGAAAACAAGTAAGTCGGGAGATGTCAAGTGGCTAATTTGTTGTTGTTAAAATGTATTAATGATAGTGATTTTAGGGTACCCATTGGAGTTTATTTTTTGTTGCGTTTTAGGCAGGGGTGTTTGACCCCGAGTAAGGATTAGGATTATTTTGTCCCGTTGACAAAGGTCATCGAATCAAGATTGTGGTGAGCTGAGTCAGCAAATCTAAAATTTGCTGTGTATGAACGGCATAAGAATAACAATGTATTTTCTATATGTCATTCGGAGAAATTCATTTTCATACCACAATTTCGATCAATTTTATGTGTTCGGTAAAAATCCGATAATTAAAAATTGATGGCGGAAGGCGACCGATAGAGAGGGGAGAGAAAGGGTTAGGCGCATTCACTTAACGCGATTTGAGAAAAACAAATATCTTCGTTCGGCGAAACCGTACATTATCTTGTATCTAAAGTCTCGCAATGTTTCGGATAGTAGTCTGCGCAGATGAGAAAATAAAAGGGCGCGTGCGAATGTGATGACGAACTGCGTTAGTTACGAATTGGAGCACTTACCACCGACACGATTTGTGAGGTACAAATACTTACGTTTGATGAACTTAGTATGAGAGTACCTAAATGTCTCCATATCTTAAAAGTAATCTGCGTGCGTGATAAAAGACCGGTGTTGGTAGAGGTGCGTTCACAAATTAAAAAATGTGAAATGCGAACGGAAACGTAAAGGAGCACTGAACGTTCCACGATTTGAGTGGTACAAATATGCATGTTTGACGAAATTACTATGAGAGTACCTAAATGTCTCCATATCTGAATAGTCTGCATGCGTGATAAAAGACCGGTATTGGTAGAAGTGCGTCCACAAGCGAAAATGCGAAAACAAAAGCGAGCACTGAACGTTCCATGATTTGAGTGGAACAAATACGCGCGTTCGTTGAAATTAGTATGTGTGTACCTAAAAGTCTCGATATCTGAAAAGAATTCTGCGCGCATGATAAAAGACCGTAAATTATGTAAAAGTGCGAAAAATTTAAATAAAATGGGATGATGCATTGAAGCATTGGCCAGCAGGGATGATAAAATGTGACATATTGAGGTTGCATCTTAAAAGCGGTTGAATGAGAGACAGAGTATCCGGTTTTGGTGGTTTCTCCGTGTAATAGAAACTATCTGGCGCTCAAATTTCCATTGTGTATCACGTCGGGAGATACACTACAACTCTGTTACCATATATTGTTTAGTTTTTTATCATTCATTTCATTTCAGATGTACTATGTATGTACACCAGATTTCTTGTTTTTGTTATCGAAGATGTAGGCGTTAATAATAGATTAAGGTAAATGAGGAGTGAATAAAGATTAGTAACGGCCTCTTTTGCAAAGTACAACTAAGGTTTAGGTTAAAGTGATCAACGTGTATTGATAAGGAGTTATGCGTATGTAAGTATGGAATTCTATTATACTTCAGACATGCCAGCAGAACTGAGGGGAGATTAAACTGAAGTGGTAGGTATGAATTCCCAACTCCTTCCCTATCCTGATTCTTTGAAAATTTTATGTTGTCATTAATAAAATTGTCATTAATAATGGTGTCATTTCATGTTGTCATTTAAAATCTTGTCATTAGTTTTTGGTCACATGCTTGGGAAGAAATTTGTAAACAAAAATTGAAAGGTTTATATCCTCAAGTGTCTGGAGAGGATTAGATCGCTTGGTTAAAATAAAAAAGTGTTTATGTTATTCGAAGTGTTAGTATTCATCGTTGATTTTAATGTGTTTTATTGTCACTTTTATTGTTTTCATTTTATTTTATATTGATAGGCTAAATGTTTTGACTTGAGTTTTGTTGTGGGTTTGAAAGAGCGTATAGCGAAAAGGATTGTCGTTGAAAATGAGATATGATGAAAAAGAAAAAAAATTATGAGGATAAGTTATGATAAGAAATGTTAAATTTAGAATATTGCATTGTTTATAATTCAAGATTTACCATGTTTAGAGTTAAGAAGGTTGTCATATGGGAAAAGGGAAATAGAAAATTATGTTTGTAGGAAACCATAATTTTCTTTTGTAACGAAGGGGGTGTTGTGACGAATCAAATTTCGTCACAAATAAATTTGAACGTAAAACTAAGTATGTCCCGCAGTGTGCGCCCAAAGACAAAGAAAGTGTTGACAGACGGGGGTTGTAAAGAAAGAAGTGAGAAGTGCGGGGTAGGGCGACAGGTCCTACGAGCTCAAGAAAGAAAGACAGTCAAGATCGAGAGGGGAGAGAGAGGAGACCGAGACAGGAGTGGTGGTGAAGTACGCGCTCCCCGCCTAGCGGTGTGATGCTGGGCGGCGGATGAAGAAGTTACAGTCGAGTTAGAGGAAGTGATTTTCAAGTGTTGTCCTCCGCCCGGCGACGTAATGTTGGGCGGGAGACGAAGAAAGTGCGGTGACCAGACGCGGCCGGGAGGGCCTGAGCTGCAGAACTGCAGAAGCTGCCACCTAGGACTTCGGCCTTACTAAGGCCATCGAACAAAATGAACTCAGTGACAACAGTGTAGCTACAGTGAACAATGACAATGCAAATAGGGAAGAAGTAATCCGAACCATATGACAACTAGTTAAGTTATAGATGTAAGTAGATCTAAGTATAATTTAGATTAAGTATTAACACTTGACAAACCCTATTAAAATCGAGACTTATAATTATTAGATGTTCTTAATTAAATTCACCTCCCTAGTCCCCACCCAAGCGACACGAATTGGCGAGAAGGCAGAACATACGAATTGGTAAGTATAAAAACAGCAATATATTTAAGTATTATTCTGAGCTAGCTGCGGAGGAGATGTTAGAGTGATTTTGTCACAGTATGTACGAGTAAGAGGGGACTAATCCCTTACAACATCAAAAGAAACTTTTTTTAAAGTTTTCATTTGAATTAAATAATTAATTTAATTGTTGGTGGAATGGAAGAAAGAAACCAGTATAATTTAAATGTATTTTGACAAGAAATCACGTAACTTATTTACTACTATTTCTTACAATTTTAGTATTAGTTGAAAACGATAAAATACTTACTACAAAAAATGTATACATTACATATTTGTGAACTTTGATTACTGTTTTAATTAATTCATCTTGCAGAGCTTTGCTTCGTAAGAGTACAATTTTCAGACTAACAAAATTACGAAGAAACAAGTAGAATGAAAGATAATTAATTTCTTCAGAAATTCTATTTTACAATTGCATTTTTACAAAATAGGAACAGAAGAACATTCGTAAACAACTAAGTTTGTAGAATCGCAAATTAACACTTGTCCAATGGAATGAAATTAGGGCTTATTTGTAGCGATTTTGTTTTGTCATTATTTTTTTTGTATAAGTTGCAGTGACCTGAAATTTCGACGTTTTTTAAAAGTTAAAATATCATACTGAATGAGGATGAGGAAGTTGATTGGTTTTTACACCTTCAACAGGCGGCATAAGAACAAGTATTGGCCATTATATATACATTTTGTAATAAAATTATGAAAGAAAAAAATATCACAAGTAATGTTGTCTTTGAAACTCAATCCACTTATTTTCTTGGCGGATGTAAAAATACTGATATTTTATACAAGCGGGAAGGGAAAAAAATATGGGGAAGATACAGGTGGGGAAGTACCTGGCAATTCAGATCTGGTCTCCAAACACCATTTCAAGCTACATTTCAATTATGAATGGTGGTCTTATACTGAGAGTATCTTCAACTCTGAAGAGTGTCTTAAGTATGATATATATATTATTTTGAATATGCGAAAAAACGCAAATTCAAATGTTTTTAAATGTAGACAAATGCAAAACCCTGACTTTCTGCAGAAATAAAAATCCTGTTTTATTTGAATACTCGATTAACAATACAGCTTTAGAAAGAGTCACGGAAATGAGAGATCTCGGAATTATTTTGGATGGAAAACTAAGTTTCGCCAATCATATCCACCAAATTGTAAACAAAGGCATGAAAACACTAGGCTTCGTATTAAGAACAAATAAAAACTTTAACTCCATACAAGCCATTAAACTGTTATACATATCTCTAGTTAGAAGCATAATTGAATACAACTCCAGTAGTTTGGTCTCCCTCTTACAAAATTCACATTATTAACATTGAGCGAATTCAAAAAAAAATTCTACATTAAATTTTAAATTAAATATCCCACTAGAAGACTTACAATATCATTTCTTATCAAATACTCTAAAAATACACACATTGGAAGACAGACGTAAAATAAACGACTTAAATTTTTTATTCAAGATTCTAAACTCTAAATTCGACTGTTACGAACTTATGCAACTCATAAACTTAAGAAATACCTACGATAACAGCACGACAAAATACACTATTCCAATGCAACACACATAAGCGGAATTACATTGCGAACTCCCCAATACAACGGTTTCACACTATGGGAAACCAATACTTAGGTGATGTCGATATATTTAATATTAACTTTGCGAATTTTCTGGATTACGTAAAAGACTTATACACATTCCTAAATGGAAGTTATATTTTTGTAAGCCAGTCAAATCGCTGTATTTTTAAATTTATGTTCTTGTTATTTTTAATATTTCTTTCTCATGTTTCAAAACTGTCATTTAAATGGTACCACCTTCATGTAAAGGCCCTCTGGGCGTTAAATTAATGAATAAATAAATAAAAAAAAAAAAATAAAATAAAAAAAATAAAAAAATTAATAAAATCAAATTTACTGCGCACTTACCGATTGCTAGTCGAGAAAACCTTACCCCTCAACCACGGAGGCCGCCAGAGCTGGCTTAATGTGAAAAAACAAAATGTATTCATACCTAGGTATTATGAACAATTTTATACCCGCTTAATATTATACTTATATAAACACGCTCACACTGAACACAGAGAAAACTAAATATGTCACACCTAGTATTAATATTACTGGTCAACCTCCTGATGATGCCTCCATCAGAATACACTCGTGTTTGAATTCCGATGAATGTTGTCAGTGCCCCTACATTGAGCGCTCTACTCAGATGAAGTACCTCGGCCTCACCATTGATCCATATCTCAAATGGAACCTTCATACCCAAATAATTGCAAACAAAATTAGAAAAACCATGCACTTTTTTAGAATCATACGAAACTTTCTCGGCTTTCAAGACCTGAAAATGATTTATTTTGCAGTCTGCCAATCTATTATTGAGTATGGTATCATAGCATGTGGAGGCGGCACTTCATCTGCACTAGACCCAATCATAAAGGCTCAGAAAACAATTTTAAAAATAATTCTAAGGCTACCTATAATTACAGACTCAAATCTAATTTTTAATATTATGAATGTATTCGATGTTCGGCAGCTATATGCAAAAACTATCTTAACTCATCTATACTCAAATATAAATAATTACTACATAAAAAGTTCAAATACACGATGTACTCGAAGCAATAACAAAATCTTATTACAAATTCCGAAAACACATACTACGTTTGGTCAACGAAATTTAAAATACTTTGCGACAAGACTCTACAACATTCTTCCAGACAGCATAAAACAATGTGATTCACAAAAAAATTTCAAAGATAATGTAAAAATTTGGATTAAAAATAAGAATAGGGCCTTTACCGGTGCATTCACCCAAATTTGCAGTTATTGAAGTCACCACATTATTGAGCGAATACTTCTTAATACAAGTATAGGTATGTTCAATGGTATTAGGAACTAACACAAATAATTCTGCCTCAACACAGGCTAGCCTAGTGAGGCGGTATTTGAGAAACCACAACTGTGCTTTTATTTTCTATTTACCTTCAAAATATTATGTTTGTATAAATAGTTCTTAATTTTTGTTAAATTTATAACCTTAAATATAAAAGTTACAAATTAATGTACACCTTAATATGTATGTATAGTTGTAATGTGTAAACTTTCCTAAATAAAGATATTATTATTATTATTATTATTACTTATCTAGTTACTAATTTGTTCCGTTGCATATCTAATCCCGTTTGAAAAACATACATTTTAACAACTTAGTTTCATTAGCTTTGCCTTCTCGTTGAAAGATCAAGTGAAAACTAGTGTGAACTTTGTTAAAGTGGTATTAATATTTTATCGAGCATGAACACAGAATTTCTCACGGGAACTGTTATAAAAGTTATGAATTTTAATTTGCTAATAAATTAGAAGAAAGAAATAATAATAGTTTTGTTATAATATTTTTTACGAATAACGCGCATGAATGCAGGATACAGTTGGAATATTGTTTGCTAAATAATTATAATTACGATAAACAATAGAAGATTCCCATTTAAAAGCAATTTCATCACTTGAAACCATTTTGTTATTTTTTACGGTAACAATATTTATATGTATCATTGTGATTTTTAATTTGCAGAACTACTCTTTTATTTTATTTATATTTTTGTTATTTTATTTTTCCAAAAGATTATTAAAAAAATTAATGTTAAATAATTTACATAAAATAGACGAATTATTTCACCTAATTTTATACATTATATGAACCATTATAATACAGCTAGGCTAGGTGTACGGTAAGTTTCTAAAATAAACAGTAAGAATAATAAAAATTCAATTAATTCGTGAGAAATAGTTTGGATGCAGGTGAATTCTCTAGTTGATGTTTTGTATATTCTTGTCAATTGATATCTGTATCTGTTTTTTCTCCTAAATAAATTTAAAAAAAATATTTACTCCTTTAAAATGTCTTTTAAAACATGATTTGATTAAGGATTGTGCCTTATTTCCCAGGAACTGGACTCAACCGCGCTGACAACCTCGCCAAATGCCGTCCGGGTAGGACCGATATTTATTTAATATATTAACTGCTGTAATGTCATCCGATACAAGAAAAATAAGAATATTGTTTTTGAAAGAAACTTTATTTTTAAATACATACGTAAGTTTATTTCTAAGACACCAGAATTTATTGATAAGAAAACTGTTTTTTTTTTCTAAATTAAATATTAATATGATGAAATACAAAAAAATAAATATATACGTTCACATTCTTATGTATGCAGTTTATTGCAAGTGTATTTTGTCTATAACTAAAATAAATAATCAGATACCTTTTTGTCGATGTAAAATTAAAATCATTTAATTTTATTTGTAGGTTCAAACGTACGCATATAAAACATTTAAGTAGGCGACACATTACGCTATACACATCATCGCTTGGTCTATTTAAGCATATTGCTAATTGCTATTGTAAATTTTACTCAATCAAGAAAATACGACTGCCATAACAACACAACTAATGAAAATACGTTATTTTCGTAATTTCCATCGTACAGTTAATCTGATCCCTCCAAAAGTTATTGTTCCCTAGTCGATACGTTCTCTCGATAGTGGAGTACAAATGATATTTTAGTTGACTTAGGGTCGGGTGAAGTAAGTGTTTGATGGGAGGGAAAGTAAAATTCTATGATTTTCAGTATTTCGAAACAATGGAACTCGGAATATGATATAATCCGTATATATCCGTAAATATCCACCCGAACTCGGAACATGAGCTTACAATTTGAAACATTAGTTTTTGCTCTGCCGAAAAGTTATATTTTTGGTCTAGTCATTACAGCCTACTCATTCAAATATAATTTAGTTCAAGGCTTAATGCTTTTGAAAGGAGAAACAGATGACTGGCATTTTTTTGTGATACAGAACTGGAGTCATCCGTCAAGAGTCAGATTAGTTGTTATAACATCCCAATTCTTAGTGGTATTTTATGAGGCTGACTAAATAAAGGAGAAAAAGACTCTAAAATGGATATTCAAAATGTAGGTACCTATAAATCTCTTTAGATTCAATCACTAAACAAAGCTAAAGCCATTTCAACCAGCGTGTCAATAAATTAAAATAATTGATCTCTAACCAGACTCCGAATACTTACATTGACTACTTTTCCCTCTGGAACAAAGTCTAAGCATGTAATAAAGGAGAATAAATTATCAACACTTCAAGAATATTTTTATACAATATAATTAATATTAGAGCTTGCCTGATATTGCTTTAGGCTATCAATTTTATTTTTTTGAAATTGATCCCTCTGGATTCAGAGCTTTATGAGCGACTAAGATCTGCCGGGTTATAATAGTAATAGAAATGTTACGGATTAATAATGTAATAACTCTGTCCCACGAACTTCTGTGCAAATGTGAACTAACGCTTCACTAAAAAATTGAATTTTTAATGAACGCCGTTAAAAATCTATTCAATCAAATACATCTGTCTAAATGTGTGTCACTTTGTACAGTGAACTTATTATAAGGTATTATTAGATAGGGGTAGAGTTAACGCCTCCCACTAGTTATGAGAGACCTCCTGCCAGATAGAAGTTACCCCCAACATCCAGACAACATAAGTCCTCTACACAGGATAGAAATTTCTCCTTAACTCCAGATAAAAGCGATTCCCATCCACCAGATAGGAATTACTCCCATCCTCCAGATAAAAACGACCCCCTCCCACAGATAGGAACCACCCCGCCTGGTTTAAGCGGAGCATTGACAAATACCCCAACACATCCGTCCATCCATCACTCTGTTTACAAGCAGGCAGCAGGCAGCAGGTAATGCCGCATAAAAGCCTTTTCAAGAAACGCGAACGATTTTGATCAAGCGTTTCAGGTTTTCAGCAAACTGGCTCCCATTCAAACCTTTTTATGTTCCTGAAAACATTTATGCCCACTTGTACTGCGAAGTTTGGAGGTGGATGGAGTATCTTCAAGTGAGCAATCGATATTATATATTATACATACACGAGTACAAAAGCTTTAGATGATTGACTTGGATGTGTTTTATTTTTTTTATTTATCTGAAAATGTTCGTTGTCAAATTCTCATGTTCACATTTAGTGGTTTATTTTTCAATCAATCAACAGAAATAACGTTTTTAATGATACTCTTTTGTGTATTTTTTTATTAACAATTTATAAGATAATTAAACAGTGTGCATTTTAAAACGATTACAAAAGAGAGATCTGTTACAAAAAATATACTAACACCAAATTTATAGTGAAACACAAATCACACAAATGTGCAAAAATTTTTTTCTTAATTTTTTAATGTGAATGCGCACAAGTTTGCTTCAGATCTGTTCACCAAATACAGTTAAAGTCAAATCATGGAGCGTTTCATTTTAAATGGTAGGTCTTACACCAGAGTGAAACTGAGAGAGTCGTCCACTGTGGAACGTGCCGCCAACAAACTATATATTATTTCAAATGAGAAAATTTTTAAATAATTAGCTAATAAAATTAAATTTACTTGAACACGCCGGGATTTACGCCCGTTTGCTATTCGATAGCATTATGCCTCGACCACGGAGACTGTCACATGTTTTAATGTATAATTCTATAAGCTTCTTAAATTTAATCAAATAATTCAATTTCAGTATGAAAATCAAATCCTCAGCACGAGAGATAACAGTAAAAAGTAAGGATATCATTATGTCAACTTGTTACAAAAAAAAATTCGATAAGATATTTTGTATTATTATTATAAAATATTTTTCACAATGGGTTATGGACACAATATTCCGAGCGTCGCAGTAGGAACAAACTTTGACGTTTTGCTCAGACAATGCTTTTTGCAGGCATTGTTTAGAAAGACAATTATTGTTTTATATTTTTCCTATTTTAAATATTGTTATACGGAAGTGAATTATCATCATTCAAAGTAGACTAAGCAAATATATGTACACAGATTTTTACAGTTTAATGTAACTTTTATCAATTCATAATAATATATATATGTAACTTCCGTTCTTAAAAGCTTATAAGTTTCAATTGTAAAACAGGTCAAGGAGAGAAAAATCATGCAGAAAAAAATCTTTCCAACTGCTGGAATGTAATGCAAATAGACATATCATCATACCATCACGGACTTTTCTGTGGGCTTTTTAAAGATATACAATTCCATAGTACATTATTTTGATGTATCTCACAAGGTTAAGCCAGCGTTAAAAATGTGGTTACATTTATATTTTTACGAATTGATTATAAAACATTGACTTTTTTACACTTTCTATAAGTATAATATGCATATTTTAAGTATATAAATCTTTCGGAAGAAATTCTTCAAATGATATTGATAACAAGCGAACAAACAGCCATACGCGTATAGCAACTTCATTTTTTACTATTTAGAGATTCCCGAAGAAACTATAAAATAATGTAAGCATTTTTAAACAAGGCTGTGAATTTTAAATGAAAATAATCATGACGGAATTAGCGTTGGTTTGCATTCTTAAACACGTTATAAATGGTATAAGCTTTTTGTATGATGTCCATCAACGTCTCATTGGACAGAGTATAAATCCCAGCAGCATCCAAATTCAGAGTCCGTTTCATGGCATTATCAAACAAGACCAAAGACAACCTCGACTTTTTTGGCAGTTGATCCCACCCATGAAACACCAAATTCTCACCTGACGTCATCAGACTCTCTCCAAAATGACAGTAAAATACCAAATCTCCAAAAGCATTCAGAGTCACAACGGCGTTAAAAGCCATAGTGGAAGCTCCAGCCTGAATCAGAATTATACCCATGCAAAGAGAAACAGTCAAAAACTGCCAACCTAATGAATTAGAATAAATATCTTTGACTGATTTCACGTATTGCATGATTTCAAGATGCTTTTGAATGATGTAAAACATCTTCAAATCAGCTTTTTCTGCTTTCGTCATGTTCTTTTTTACTGGTCTTTGTATTTTTTTAATCTTTAGATACTGATAGACGCTATTTAGACGAGAATCGTCTGTCAGATCTAAGCTTTTTTTGATCCATTCCATTTCAGCTTTAGCGTGAGTGACGAGTGTCATAAATAGGATGTTATTTACTGAGACGGCTGTGCATCCAAAAGTTCCGGAGATAACGAGAATAACGTAGCTAATTTCGTAGTTTGGTGATTGATCTCTCGGGTTAAATCCTGGAAAAACAGAAAGTTATAATCGGAGAATAGAAGTAGGGAAGTCGGAACTTTACATTACTTAGCAGGATCGCAGAAAAGTTCATTAAAAATATATGGTTTTCAATACTAGCTTAACAATTTTTAATAAATGTGATAAGAAAAGTGTTTGAATGGCCCTGAATATTTATTTATTTATTGGATAATTTGTATAGCGCCGCTTTTGTGAGATATCACCTCAGGGGCGCTTTACAGTTGATGCAGGTATTACAGAAAATATAAATATTACAAAAATAGAGTGAAGTTAAGTTAAGTAAAATGAAGTATAGGAACAGGTGACACGAAGATAGAAGATGGAGACTCTGCAGCAAGAATCCTAGGTGGTGAGGAAACTGGGCCAGCTGCTGCAGCGAAAGAGTCCACCGCGTCCACCAACAGTGCCAGCACGAGGTTCGTCATCCGTCCAGGTATGTGTCTGCTGCTAATAAAGCGCTGACACACTATCCTCTCACAGATACCAGACCTTGGCAGCACCGCTGTGACGTTCTACGAAGATAGAAGATGGAGGCTCTGCAGCAAGAATCCTAAGTGGTGAAGGAACTGGACCAGCTGCTGCAGTAAGAGAGTCCACCGCGTCCAACAACAGCGTCCAGGTATGTATCTGCTGCTAATAAAGCGCTGACACCTCACATAGATTAGAGACCCTGGCAGCACCGCTGTGACGTTAGGCAAGTCCATCATTTATCTCCATGTAATCCTGTTCCTGGTAATTGTTGAAGTGGTGCATTCTGTCCGCAATAAAAAGCAACGGTTGGGGTAATAAACCCTGGGCTTAGTAAAAAAACTTGCACGGTCCAAACTTGCCCAGTTTCCGAGAATTTTGTTGAAGACATCCGGAGTGCATTTACCGATCGCCGTTCGTTTCGAACGTCCAATATTTTTGAGCAAATTTCAGAATATTCACTTTTAAAAAAACACTGCACTCAAATCACATATTATAAAGTTCTAATAATTATTAAGTTTATTTTTATTTAAGTTCAAATGTTGATTGATTGATTTTAAAAATAATTTCAAAGGGATGTTGCCTCATTTCATTTGAAAATACTAAAAAAAACACAAAACTGTTGGAGGAAGCGTTAGGACGCGTCCTGCTGCCACGAAGGGCGCAATACAATGAAAGTAATGAAGACACAAGTTAAAAAGTGATTTATTCTTGGGAAATAAAGATTCTTCTGTGGGTGAAATCAGTTAAACATATTTTTATTATTTTTTATTTTTATTTTTTTTTGTGTTTAATTCTTAGATTAAATTTACTTGAACAATTAGAAATCAAAAAAGAACCAATGATCCTAATAAAACATTAATTAACAAAGCAAGGAAAATTATTTATTCCCCGCTTATAAGTATGTTCACAAAACCTTAACAATATAACACATTTAAATATATTAATAGCAGCCAAAAAGCCTTAACAATATAACACATTTAAATATATTAATAGCAGCCAAAAAGCCTTAAACAATTAAGATAACATTAATGTGGGGAAAGCAGACTTCAAAATACCCCCACAGAATATAAAATCTATTGACACAATATTTTTTCAGTAAATCGGTTAAACCGGTAATACATCATTTTAAATTGGGAGGGGGTAAAATAGAATCATAATTAGTATATAAATAAGTCGTTTAAACGTGGTTAGGACCACAGTTTGAAAATGGCATTGAAAGCCGAAACAGCTGTAACAATAACAAAAATCAAAAAATACTTGCATAACTCAATAATTATATTATTTAATTTGATTTTAATTTAATTATAAAGAAACAGTGTAACATAATTAAATGAAAAAACTTTATATAGCACCACCATTTAAATCTACCTAAATATTTCGAAGCCAATGTTTTTTTGTCAGGATTAATTTGTTAAATTAAAAAAAAATGTAGATCACTTATTTATTCTAATTTTAGCCTAATAGTGGTCAACACAATGTTTTTTTATTGTCATTAAATAAAGATTAGGTTGAAGAAAAAACACTTATTAAAAAATTATTTCATACAAATTTATATAAAGTATTTCATATAATATGATACTCAGGTTTCTCATAAAAAAGAACACAATCTATAGAAAAGATCTTTCAAAGCTATTTTCCTAAAAAAAATATATTCCACGAAAAATATGATTTCCACGAATGCGGATAGTAATAGACTCTTAAAGAACGTTCAGGATTTTCAGTTTCTTTCAAAAAAATAAATATACCTTTCAATTGCTACGTAGATGATAACATCAATACGAAAATATTAGAATTTTTGAATTTGAACGGTGAGCCAAGTTTTTTTTCTTTCCAGCATTTTTAAAATATATTTTCTATTTTTTCATTGAAAGTTAGTGAGATTATTTTAAATAATTAATATCACTTTATCTTTGTCCAGACACTACACAATGCACTTGAGCCGTTCGCAACGACCAAGCAAGTTAATAAATATTATTTAAATATTGATGGGATTGCCCGAATACAATATCAAACTTAAAATAATTGATTTAATGCACTTTATTTTGCACGGACTTTATTTTGGACTTTAATTATTTATTTGCTAATTTGGAGCGGTTAACGTGCGTTCTGTAGACTATCGGGACGAAGCTAATGTGATATTTATTGAAAATAATATTAAATTAATCGAAAACTTATGTAATTTAAAAAGGATTGTAAATAAAAAAGTAACAAATTTTTTCAAAAACTGACGGATTTTTAAGTGTCAAATGATCAAGTCAGTGCCATCGATCAACGAAAGTTTACAAATGGCGGCGGTTGTTGTCGATAATCATTACTGCTGATATGTGTATTGTTTTACAAGTGTGTTTAAAATGGATTGGGTTGTAAGTTCCTCTCGTGTTACAATGAGTGTTGTAACTCACCGGAATTGCTCTACCATGAAATAAAAATAATAATATTAAAAATATTCATTGCAAGTACGTAAAATAATCAGAGTTATTAGACTATTTTAAACAGTGAAATATACTTAGTATTATATACGACATATTAAATATACGACAGTACTGACTTCGAAATTTGGGGGTCGCGCACCCAAAAATGTACTCTATTCGGCATTGAAAGATACGCAAAGAGGTTAAGTATAAAATTAGCAACACTTTCCACACGAAATACAAGGTAATTTTTTTTCTATATCAGTACACGGAGAAAACTTACTGATATGAACCGACTGTTAATTTGTTAAGTCAGGTCAAATTAATAATTTTCCTGTTAAAACGGGACTGTAGGGCTTTGACAAATTGATTAAGAGTTCCTAACAAAGTATCAGTCAGGAGCGAATGTTTTATGAGAGCGGCGAAACACGTGCTCATACAAATATTAATACTCACATACTTATATTGTATCATTTCTTCATGATGTTTATTATGAAAATAACGGTGACCGGGTAACTCATCACAATGATAATTCTTTACATCTTTAAAAAGTTTTAAAAAGTTATGGAAAGTGATGAAACAAAAACCTTATTTACTGGGTTAAGTAGGTTAGGTTAGGTGAGGTTAGGTTAAAAAAAATTTTCATCGTTTCTAATGACTTTATATCACTTTTTAAAAGTGTGTTGTCACTGTGTTGAGTAATCATGGAACCAAAAATAACACGTGTTCTCCATATTTTCTGAATGATTAATACTCGTATTTTAACAAAAAATTGGAATGCTATCACTTTTTTAACAGAATAATTTTCTCCGTGTATTACATCAATTTTTGGAGGATTATGATTATCGCCAATTTAAATGTGGTTGTTGGCTGAATGATTCTGTGGTTCTCCAATCCGAAGAATCCAAAGTTGCGTGATTACTCTCGGTGTGTAATAATGAGAATTCGGATATTTAAAATTAAGTTTTTATTTTAACAAAACTTACTTAACAATAATTTTATGAACAAACAGACGCGTACGCTAGAGGAGATTTAGGGCTTACCCGACGGCGAGATCGCTGGAAACAGAATAAAATATTTTCCGCGCGAGGTATCGCGCGCAGGCTTACAGTGATGCAAGCCTCACAAGAATGTGGGTAAAAATAATGTTGTCATTATTTTCGGGAGATGTAAACTCCCTTTAATTTACCCTACAAATTAGATGAGTGAAATGAGGAGATATAACCATATATTAAATCTTACCTGGTAATGTGAAAATCATTTCTGGCATCAACTGGTGGAGTCTTATAATGGGATCCAGGAACAGAAATATACAAGATAGAGATAGTAGAATCGTAAAGACAATTGAGATTATCTTAATTTGTTTCATATTAGCCTCCATAATTTGACTCTCCAATGATCCTGGTAATACTGCTCTGATGCCGTCTCGAGCCATGTTTATAATCTCTAAAATCTTACCCCTGTACAGTGAAAAATAAAAATTAAAATCTAGAAGAAACAAAACACGTTGTTTATGAACTACAGGAAATGATTATACAAAAGTTTGGACGTTTGTTTTAAATCTCTTCTTCACCACCGTGATAAAACATTGTATTAATTACAGTCTCTCAACTAGTATTCCGCTATCACATATCACGGGATATTTTATTAATGATATGTAGGCATTGCAGTTTTTAATACTGACCATTATATCACTACGACATTGAACAAACGTATTCGTTAATTTACTGAAATTAGTACAGACTAGCGCAGAAAAGTGAGAAATCACGCGATATTATAATAACAGGATTGATAATATTATTGCATGTTAGCTAGAAAAATCACGATTTCCGATTTTATTTGTTAATGTTGACTCGTAGGATAGGTTGTTGCACAGAATTTAAACAATTTATCAAATTTCAAAGTAGATTTTCAAGTTCTTTGAAGCTTCTTATGAAATTCTGTTATTATTTATGTTTTCTGAAACAACTGGCCAATAATTATATGAGAACAGAACCTTCACAGATCGTGAAAATCAACTTTGAATTTTGATGAATTGTTTAAATTCTGTGAAACAACCCGTCCTTACAAATTTAAACAACGAAATACACATTTAAAATAGAGATTTTATAAAATAATTTGTCTAATATTTATATAAAATAATAATTTAAATTTGAATTAAATAAATAATTTTGTAATTTAAAAGAAAACAATGTCTTGGTATATATCACTTTTATTTTTTTACTTAATGCCGATCGGGTTTTGCTACAAATATAGCTTCGTCAGGGCCGTATATTGTACAAACTCAAAAAACATAAAAAAAAAGAAATAAAAATAGAATTCAATAGTGGCGTGTAAAAATTTATTTAAATTAAAAAGAAGCCACAACGTGAATTTGCAATTATTGAAGAGAATTTTTTTTTTTTTTTTTTTTTTTTACAGTATTACCGCACAAGAGTCCCAACTGCTCCCGTCTGGAGCCAGTGAGACTATGGCATCCCCAATTGGGGTATGATGTGGGGCTGAGGGTATTGGGGAGGGGAGGGAGATGGGGAAGAGGAAGGTGGGGAAGTACCTGGCTATTCAGATCTGGTCACCAAACACGGCTAAAGCCATTTCAAGCAACGTTTCAATTCTGAATGGTGGTCTTACACCAGGGCGATACTGAGAGTATCTTCCACTCTGGAACGTGCCGCAAATATACTATATATTATTTTAAATTAATTAATTGTGAAATAACACAAATTAATCAAATAAAATTTATTTGCGCACGCCGGGTTCGAACCCGCGACCTTCGGATCTGTAGTCAAAAGCGTATACCACTAGACCACGCCGGCCGTCAATATATGAATATATGTGATTATAAGTATGTTCTTTATCGGTTTATCGCTTTATTATAATCAGTTCCAATTTTAAAAATGACACTTCAACTCAAAGCAAATCCTTGCGTAAAATTCAATGATCCAAGAGTTATAGATATTCAAACAACAAAAAATAGTATTTTTGATAATTTCTAAATTATCTAAAATTTTTAGAGTACCTCATCTGCTAAAAATGTTTGATCATAGTAATAACCGTATCTATTTGATTTATTCGTTCCTGGAACTTGTGTTATTCGAGTCTAACTACAGATTCTCAAATGATTCCATAGCAGGGCAGCAGATGTTTGGAATTATAAATTTGTATCATAACTAATTTATACAAATTAATTCGATAACCACAAGATGTCAAGAACATGGATTACAGAATAATATTAATTACTAGAATCCAGGTTTCTGAGCCCCGCATAACTTTTAGTACCTACAAACTTGGGGAGCAGAATAAACCAATTTTTTATCTTGTGATTTTGGTTTGTTACATGGATATTTTGTAAAGTAATTATTATTCAATATCCAATAATGCCAAAGAAACGATAAAATAATGTAACAGACGTAATGTTAAATAACATAACATGTGTTTTTGGTTTGAAAATTTGGTCGCCTAGAAATTTTTCAGATGCTTTAATTAAATACTGCGAGTAGAATACATTTTGGCCTTTGAAATAATCGAGTATTTTTTAGATAAGTCTTTTAATAAGCCCAGAAAAAAATAATGTATAAGGCCTATGAAAACTGCTTTAAGGTTCAAAATCTCCTATTTACAAACCCATTTTCGGTTATTATTTTATTGTATAATGTGGAAAATTAAGTAATTCATAAAATGATCGAAAATTGTTTTAATATTTTATGCCTGAACATCCACAAAATAAAATAAAAGACACTTTTTGGCCATGTTTTTTTCTTGCATAAATCAAAACAGGCAGATGGTGTTAAGCGGGAATTTAAACCTTATCGCCATTTACGTATCTATGGGTTGTTATTGATAGCGGCTCAATTTAAAATACTACACGACGTAATGGATCGCCTTAAATACTTGACATATCAAGTACATAAGTTACCAAAAATAATTGACTTAATAATTGGGATTTCTAAAGTTTAAAAGCCCCACAGACATAGGAATTAATAGACGAGAAGAAAATGGCGAGGGGTAAAATCAACTGTTGAAGAACGAAGGGGATAAAGCTGACTGTGATTCGTCAATAAATCAATCTGACAGTAAATAGGCATCTCGCATTATAATATCACCATTTAGTTCTTAAAAGTAAAATCTGCTTTTGAATGAATAGACATTTTTACATGGGAGCGCAAATTACTCGCAACGTTATGAACAAATTTGCGAAGTCCAAATTCGGCAAAAAATTTCTTTTATTTTCAGAGTCGAATATTTCGTTTAAGTATTTAGTTAAGACACTTATAAATGTTCATAATTTACTTCCCAGCAACCAACCAACTTTGTGTTTCGCGTCCAGACGTTTCTCGATGTGATAGTATATATGTTTCTACAACTGATCCATATTATACGACGTTAATATGCTTAAAATAAAGTAAAATAATGCTTATATATGGAATGTAATACGACAATTGGGTTTATTCTCTTTTTCACATCTATTTTTACAAGTTTTCATAGCACAAGTCAACATTTTGCCATGTTATTTCGTAAAATGAACCGATGATGCCTCGACCATAGTTCGCACAAGAATGATGACGTCACGTTTTCAAATTTCACTTGAGGCCATACGCGAGCACAGCCGGCTCCAATGGAACCGGTATGGGGAGTGGGGATAATACGCTTTTAATCACTTAGGGCAGGTCTACTAATATTCATATGTCTATGAAAACCCCATAAGACAGAAAAATGCATGGGGTCGTCGGAAGACCCAATTGGTTACAGATATTTTTTGGCATGGCAAGAGTTAAAAAACAAAAAAATTACATTAGTTCTACACAGGACGCCTTGAGGATAATAATTTTCTCTAGGAAAGGAAGAAGTGGAAGTTTTGGGAAGGAAAACATATAAGGGGTGGTTAGGAATCTTATTTAGAGTATCTAGCTTTTAAAACGTTTATTATTAAAATAATTTTAAAAAAAAACTACCTGAAAATGATTAACCACGAAGATTTTATGATCACTGTAAGACCACTCAGTAAAATACAGGCCCCTCTTGTTTTGTCTTCTATGGTTGTTTCGTTTGTGTAAATATGGTATAGAGGACCCATTACGAAGCAGTAGAAAGTTATCATCAGACATAGACTTGATAATGCTTTTCCACCTACAAATTTCAGAAAATTATGGAAAATATGTAAGACAGTCGTAAGCCCTTTTTCCACAGGGATAAGCAAGCGTCCGATACAAGTATCTTTGCGACTAACGCAATACACCAAGGTTCGTACACAAGCACACGTTGCCGAAATTTTGTAAATTTGTCAGAAACGCAAGTCTTCCCGACCAGCCAGGCGAGATTTTTTTGACTCACATCTTCGAGACTAACATGGCGTCACTCGTGTCAGACATTTTGTAACAATGCGTGTGGTTTAAACCAATATTGGGAAAAATACAAGTAACAAAGAATAACAGCAGTTAAATGACGGCTTCAGTAAGTTTTTAACGACGTGTACGGAATGTGTGCGATAAGTTGTTTGCGACTTGAGTATACAACATAAGTATCGGATACTCGTAGATCCCTGTGGAACAATTGTCTTATTTTCACCCTGGCGAGGGAGTAACATTCAGAATCTTTTTTTTTTAATTATATCTGCATAGCCATGTACACAACTATCTCTTTCTCGTCTCTTCCTACTTCCTTCAGCCTTTAATTTTCCATGTAAGTCCAAATGTACTCGACAATTTAACATTTGATTTTATTTACTGAACCATTGTTACGGAGATCATCTTAAATGGCGAAGGAACGTACAAACATTTTTACAGATAGATGAAATGCAAACCATACTTTGTTGGAATAACAATTTATAAATGAATACACAAAATCGATAAACGCACCACTTTTCTTGGTGGTAAATTCAAAAAGTCTCCTTAAATCGGGAACTCCAATAGCAATAGACCTTCTTAGATATCTTTTGAATTAAACCTACCTTTAGTTTGATTGATAATTGGACTGACACCAAAGATCCTTGCCAAGTAATGTGAAATCAACCTTAACTGGGCTTCTAAAGAGCATTTTCCATATATGTCTTTTCCTGCAAACCTAGAAATAGATTTAGAAAAAAATAACATTACTTACACGTAACGAAAGACATTTTTTGGTGTTTATTATTCTTTGCACAAGTATTTATTAGGAATCGGACCCTTTTTTAGTTTTACGGCATAGTGTGGAAAAGTTATTTAGTTATTATTGCACCGATGTAGGACATTTTGCATTTTTTTATATTTAAATCTAGGGGCATTTTATTATATAATCTCGGTCCCATATATGTATATGTCTTTTGATATTTTGCCGTATTGCTCCCTGGGACCACGAGATCTTTTTTGGTGTGACTTCTTGTACTATATTTATGATCAATTATATTAAAGTATTCTAGATTTTTGTGCACATGGATAATAATCTTTTTTATGAAGTTTTGACAAATATCAAGAACATTAAATTTATTGTAGAGTTCATCGCTTGAGAATCTATAGGGTTTACGCATAATGACTCTAATTATGGATTTTTGGGCCTTCACAAGCGGATCTAAAATTGTTCTTCCTGACGCTCCCCAGCCAATGCAACCATACGATAAGATGGTATTGCACAGTCCGAAATAAATTTTTCTTAGGTCTTGTTGTTTAATTATGTTGCGTTATGCTAAGAATATGTGAATTAATTTTCCTACCCTACTTGAAAGGTTGTCAATGTGATGTTTCCAATTAAGATGATTGTCTACAATAACACCTAGATATTTGATGTTGTTTACACATTCCAAAGCTTCACAGTTGCAGTTAAAGTCCATATTATATGAAATACAATTAGTCTTATGAGTTTTTAGTATGTGTGATGTACTAGGTAGTCCCTTTATAGTTGAGCTGAAATTTATGTATTTAGTTTTTGCTATATTTAGTGTAGATTTTTGTCAAGCCACTGTTTTATCGCATTGATTCCACTTTCAGCATGTTTATGAGTTTCAGTCCAATCTTCTCCTTCAAATACAGCTACCGTATCGTCTGCAAACTAATAATTTTTCCACCTACTGGTAGCTCGCATAACTCATTGATGTAAATTATAAATAGAAGAGGTCCCAGTGTGCTTCCCTGCGGTACACCAAAGTTGGTGTCTAGTGAGGTACTCACTGTTTTGCCTATTTTGAGTTGTTAGCTTCTACCAGTTAAGTAACTCTTTAACCATTCGTACGACATACCTACCTCACCAATATTTTGTAATCTTTTGAGATACGCAATTCATATTTCAGAGTAATAAAAAAAATAACAACGAATAAAAATCTTATAAGAGGTAATTGCTTGGATTATATTTTTCAGTTGACCGGTCAGTAAAATAGTTAGGTACCGATTACTTAAAAAATATGTCTTTATCTTAGCATATAAAAATCATCGGTCACTGTTTTTGTACACGCTAATCTCCGAAACCGCCCAACAGATTTCAATGAAACTTTGTAACTGTGTATGTTTGGTTCCAGCTTGAAATATAGGATAGTGTTGACGGTGGTTTCAGGTGGCACTTTGTCGAGTACTGAAAAAAAGATTTTTCAATTAAAAATACAAAAACACCACACCGGCGGTCTGTGATGCGATAACGTCTACCGTGCCCACTAGCACATATATAGAAAATAATGTTTCTTTTTTTATGGTCTATGGACCTTGGTGGTAAAGCATGGGGTACGTGATCCACGAAGAAAGTGTTGTAAGGAGAATGTATGACGCGGAAGTGAATGGTAGAAAGAGTCGAAGATGCCCTTAAACTTTAATTATTTAAGATAATATTATTTCCACCTTTAAAAAGCACCCAGTTTTCCAATACAATTCACAACCTCAAAACCTTACTCCCAACCATTCATAATCCTGAGCAACGCTGAGTACACGTCAGCTATTAATCAATACATTTTAATTAGGTTCCTTTTTCACATTTTTATTACTAGTTTTTATATGCATATCCACAGCGGTCTCGGAATCAAATTATTTCTTTGCATATCCAGCAATTTTTAGGATGAATGTAAAAACAGACGTTTTAAGAAAACAGTACTTACATTATTCAATAAAATTCGCTGTTTTTTTCTTTTTACACTAAAATCCAGTTCTCTGCAATACTCTTACAAAACCACTTCTGAGAAATTTTAACACGATCCAGCTTTTATATTGCAATTTTCCGTTCGCTTATAATTTGTTAAGCCGATATTAAATCGGTCTATCTGAGTTGCAAAAATTATTTTAGAAAGTTTTGTAATTTTGCTATGAATAATAGATTAAGTACGATACTTTATAAAATGCTTGGTGAAAATATTTTTTTAAAATTTTCCCTACAAAAATATTTATCTAATAATATATCTATATAATCCCAAAAGCTCTTAAACGTCTGAAGACAGAGAGACTATGACATCCCTAATAATTATTGGAGTATGTTTTGACGTTGAAGGTAGTGAGGAAGGGAAGGAAGAGAAAAAGGGGAAAGTACTTATATTATAGTATATTCAGATCTGGTCACCAAACACGGGTAAAGCCATTTCAAGCAACGTTTTAATTCTGAATCGTTGTCTTATACCAGGGTGACATTCATAGTATCATCTACTTTGCAACGTGCCGCAAATATTAAATATGAATTTATTTGTTTTATGTGACATAACACAAATAAATTAAATTATATTTACTAGCGCACACCGGGATTTAAACCCGCAACCTTCAGATAGCTAGTCGATATTCTAACCAGTCGACCATGGAGGCTTTCAAATTAGGTTCTATGATAAATCAACACATCGACAATTGAACACACCTTTAAAAAGTAATATAAAGTCATTAGAAACGATAAAAAAAATTGTTTAAACCTTGCCTAACCTACTTAACCCAGTGAATAAAGTTTTTGTTTCATCACTTTCCATAACTTTTTATAAACTTTTTAACATGTGATGAATTTTTATTTTGATGATTTATTCGGTCACAATTTAACTAGTACAAGAATAAAAAAATCCTGTGATTTTTTCGGGCTGTAGCCTAATGGTTAAAAATAGTCCTGATGACAGCCAACCTCCGATTAGAGTGTTAGATAAAATAAGGTGGGATTCAAATTATTTTTCACCCTCATTCAGCTGTAGTTGTGTAAATATTTTATGTTAGTTTTTTTATTGATACGAGTAGTTTATTTAAACTTAAACCAATCGCCTGATTCGCGGCAATCAAAAGGCTTAGCCAAATTATACACAATTATTGAAATAATTGCTGTTATTTCAATAAACTGAAGTAGAACTATGGAGCACCTGGATTGAAAGCAAATTGCAGGCTTTAAGTTTGAAACAAACTGTAGTTTTATTTTAATTGAAGAATTAAAAAAAATGCTATTGCAATTTTCACCGAAGTTTTTGCATGAAACAAGTAGGAGTAGTACAACGGTAGAACTTTTGCAAATTGTTTGATACAAATTTTTTAAAGTAGTTAAATTAGCCGTAAAACTTGACTTTAAAATATAAACTAAAATTATTTATTTCCTTATTTTAATCAAATTGTGTTGCTTTCAAAAAGTGTGTGTAGCAAACCCTTTATCAAAATTATTATTGCGGCGTAAATTTTTTTGTAGACCATTTTATTCATAACGAATTCATACTGCCAAAAAAAACAACATCATCACAAAATGAAACAGTCAGATTTCAAAAATTTTGAGCCTGATTGCTGAGCTTGATTACTGAGCCTGATTACTGAGCCTGAGTTTTGAGCCTGATTAGCCTGATGTTAATTAAATAAGCTTGAAATTTATAAAATAAATTAGCAAATTTTTTTAATTCACACGCGGAAATTTCGTCAAACGTCAAGTTGGAAAACCTTTATTGCAGTTTTTTAAAAAAATTCTGAGGTGAATGAAAATTGCAAGTAAAATAAGTATAGATATTGGAGTATTCAATAATTAAGTATTTGATACTACTAGTATCAATTAAGTCATCCTACGCGGTCGGTGTCGGTAGGCAATCGATATAAATTCAAAACACTGTAATGAAATGTTTGCTAATTCGCGACGGCTTGAAATTGACTTGTAAAGTTAAATAAAGAGTCCTTATATTAAACAAATCAAAACTTTCAAATACAAATACAAAGGTTCCTACAGTAATTAAATGTTGTTTTTTTTTTAAATTCAATAAAATTCCGAGTTTAGTGAACTGTGCAAGTAAAATATTATTAATATTGGAAAATCGATTGTTTTCAGATCTAATTCAATTGAACTTGCAAAGTCAATTGAACACACCTTTAGTTAGACAAAATTGATAAAACAATGAGTTAAAAATTTAAAATACACAGTTATTATAAGTTGTTTACAATTAATAATAAGTTTTAAAAATGAAAATATTGCATGTTCATGTTAGGTTTGAGTTTGAGAACATTTGTCTAAACTCTCAAAACATTTTATTGCGGTATATGTCATATTGAACCCAATTATCTTAGCTTCATAATTAGAATAAATAATTGGGTTCAAGAAACAACACAATTATTTTTTGACTAGTAGTTGAAGTTGTATGATGTATGACCTTGTGAATGTTTTCGAAGTGTTGAAGGGTTAACGTCCTTGACTACGAATTCAGAGGTTGTGGGCTTAATTCTGGCGTAGGCCAAAAATATTATTTAGTTATTTTGCGTTATTTTTCATTAACTTAAACTGTATTTTCGTCTGTGATTCTATCTGTAATTTCGGTTCAATTAATTCTAGAACTATGATTTGTTTTGAACTTATGTGTCATTTTAGAAATGTAAACTGATCGTGGGAACAATTATGCAGACAAGCGATAAAGTTATTTAATCGTATTTTGAAATGTGTATTTTTGTGGTTTTAATGTTTGAAAAAAGTCTTCATTTCTAATGTTTACTAACATTCACTTTTCTTATACCTACTGTATTTAGTCTTATATATATATTGTGCCTTTGTTTGAGTATATCGTGTGGTTCTCTGTGTGTGTGTGAATATGTGTGTTTGTGTGTGTGTATGTGTGAGGGTGTGTTTATGTGTGTGTGTGAGGGTGTGTGAACTTGTTTCATTTCTATCTGTGTATTTTATGTGTGTGCCTGTATTATATATGTATATCTGCCTGTGTATTTTATTTGTGTTTACCTGTGTGCCTGTATTATATTTATCTGGCTGTGTATTTTTTGTGTATGTATGTTTGTGCCTTAGTTACATCTATATGAATGTGCAATTTATGTGTATGTCCGTGTGTGCCTATGTATTTAACGACTTTGTATTATAGTTACTTGAAATGTCATTCTTCTACATCTATTTTCTATATTGTGGTTTTTCGTTATATTTGTACTTTAGTGTTATAATTAGTATCGAAAAATATTTAGCAGAACTAAAAATATTAAAAAAAAAAATTTAAAATTCTATAGGCAAATATTTTTATACCTAAATACTTCCAGCTTAACAAATCCTTCAATTATAATATCCCGTGATCCAGATATAATAAAAAAGTTTTTCAAAATGAAGACTACATTTCGGGGGATTAGAATCACCTAATTTAACCTAACCTGACTGAAAAACTCTTATTTTTAGTTAAGGCTTCGTTTCGACAATGCCATAATCATATTTATTATTGACACGAAGCTCTATCTCGTACCAACAGCCGCATAAAAAATACAGTTGGGTATATATGAGCATTCCAATCTTTATTTACGTTTATCTCAAATCTATGTTTTTGTAGATCCGTTATCCCTGTGATCTTAAACCCTCGATTTGAAAAAGCAAAATGTGACACCAAAACACCCGACTAGCTCGAAAGTTCACCCTTTTATTTTCCAACCAAAAGCTCAATTCTTGCAGCTTTTCATATGCTGATTTTGTATGGGTAAGTAGGTACCATAAGTAGCTATTGTATCTGTCGCGTTTCAACGGATATAAATATTTATGATTGATTATGACCCAGGGGAGGTGACGGGTTTTTTTTTGCCGTTTGAATTCCGACACTCGTATCATGTTTATTTACGACTCGTTCTGCAAAGGGTTATTTTTTAGGTTCTGCATACAAATACAAAAAACACACTTACCTGGCCGATCACTTTAGATAAACACACTTTTATTAGACAGTTTAAGCTAGGGGAAGTTACGACTTTGCACGCAGAGGACACTATATTAAAGGCAAATTTTATGTATAATATTACATATTATCAGTAGTAACTGTCATGTTTGGTTTGAAGAGTAAATATGTGGGGGGGCCTTCTTAAAACACATGTTGTAAATTTTACACAACTTTTTTTTTTTTTTTTTTATTTATTCACATTTAAACCCGCTAAACTACTTATGTAGTTTGTCAGCAGGGACATAGAGACAACATTTATACATTCATAAGATACAATTTAAACGGTACATAATTACATAAATTGGTTACATTGCAGAAAAGTTTAAATAGCAGCATAAAAGCCTTATATAATAAGCAAGTAAAAATAAATGTATGAACAAATTAGTATTATCAACATAAAACATAAAAGCCTTATAAAATAAGCAAGTAAAAATAAATGTATGAACAAATTAGTATTATCAACAAGTACATCAATAGTTTCATAAATAGAGGTAGGTAGTCAGGTATTACAAAATAATTGTTTTTCCATTTTCTAAGAATATGAATTCCATTTCAGGGGCATCAGTATAGATCATTATTATCCAATAACCATTTCCTTAGATTATATTTAACATTAGCAGTATACATGTTATTATTTTTAATTGTCATTGGTAATAAGTTAAACATTTTGGGTACTATATAGTTTAAAGTTCTTTCACCATATTTATTAGTACATTTCGGAACTACCAGTCCTTCATTTTGAGTGAATCTTGTGTTATGTTTATGGCAAACTCTTTCCCTATACAATGAATCAGACAATATAACATGTTGACTTACAATATTATAAAACAATAATCCTCTGACAGGTAAAATATTCAGAGACTTGTATATCAATTTAATGTTACTTCTGTGTTGATTGTCATATTTATGGATTAACAATTTTATAATGGAGTTTTGTAATGTTTGTATATAGCTTATATTAGTTTTACAAGAATGTCCCCAAGAAGTAATTCCATAACGTATAGTGGATTCAGCCAGAGATAAGTAGATTAACTTTAAAGTACTTATAGGCACGAAATATTTTATTTTATAAATCCTACCCACAATAGCTCGTAGACGTTTACAAACATTAGCAATTTGTACATCCCATTTCATGTAGCAGTCAATAGTAACACCCAAATATACATAACTTTTGACAAAATCAATGGTTTCACATGAACAGGGCTGTGCAACATTTTTATGTATGCAGTCAAATGTGTGTGTATATAATGAAGGAATTACATTACATCTGGCGTGTGGAGATCTGATGTGCATAATTTTAGTTTTTTTGGCGTTTATAAAGAGGCCTGCATCATGCGACCATTTCAGTAGGGCAATAAAATCATGTTGCATAAGGTTCATTGCAGTAACCAGATCTTCGTGCGATATTACGAGCGCCGTATCGTCTGCATATACAAAATGTTTAGCAAATGAAAACAATTTTCTCATAATTGAGACATAAATAATATAAAGGGTTGGCCCTAGAATTGACCCCTGTGCAACACCTGTTGAGATATATTTTCTTTTGCTAAATTTTTTAAGAATTTTTACTCTTATTTGTCCATCAGTTAGTAATTTTTTTAATAAAACTAGCAGCTTTCCTCTAATTCCTATTGCTTCCAGTGTTTCTAATAGTTTATTTGTATCAATGGTATCAAATGCCTTAGAGTTATCTATGAATAAAACCAAAACTTGTTTTTTTAGATTTAATTCATAATTTATGTGATTTGAAAATTGAAAACTGATGTGTAAAATTGAAAACATTTTTGTTAGAAAGGAGGAAAGACGATGTAATCAGCATATAATGTGATGCAGAACGTCTCACGACAAATAATTGTTATGTATTTATCCAGAAACAGTTGAAACTCTCAAACAGTGTGTTTTGGTGTCAAGAAATTCGCATTTATTTAAGTGAATCTGTGGGTCAACGCAATAATTTTGAGCTGGTCACTCATTTCAATTAGGAAAATTTCCGTTGCGAGAATTATTTTTTTCTTTTAAAAAAGAGTCAAAGTTTTTTTACAATAAACTCACGCAAAATAACCTGAAAACATAATTTGCCTTTTGAGGAGAGAAAGGAGTGAACATGGGTCTTGCATATAATGCTGTATCAGACGTAATCGTGTGACACACAAGACTGTAAGGGGCCGGTGATCCCATTCTGTGGAGGCGTGAGATGTCGTCCTTCAGTGGCGTGGAGGGGTAGAACGGGGCCGTCTCTGTAGCCGCTGTAGAGCTGGTCCGATTACTTGTCGCTTGTTCTTGATGCTGATTCCGGGTCTGGTTCGAAGGGGTAGGCAGTCCGTGGTCCAGGGTGAGGCGGGGGTCAGAGTGAAAGAAGGCGAGCAGAGTCAGAAGTCGGAGCGAGGTAGAGAACAGAGCAGAGAGAGAGGTGTAGAGCTGGTGGTGGTTGCTGAATATCTGCCTTTCCAAGGGACTGTTGCCCGTTTTATAGGACCCCGGCGGCCTTCGCTGGCCGAGCGACGTTCACACGGGCCCGCTTTCTCTTTGATTCCTGGAATCGAGGCCCGTGTTTGTGACGCGCCGCGGCCCGCCGCCGGGTTGGCTACCGCCTCTCGGCCGGTAATTTCGGGCTCGTGGTCGATCGCGACCACGGCCTCTCTTTGTTCAGGCACGATCCTCAGAATCGCGCTTGTGGAACGTTCTGACGGCGAATCACCTCGCACGCCACGACGGCGCACGGCCCCTTGCTTCGGGCCGGGGCCGAACGTTCCCTCTCGTATAAGCACGACTCTAATAATCGTGCCCGAATTAAATGCTCTCATGATTTTAATGATTTATCTCCACCTCTAACAATACTTCTCTGCCCGTATACTTCTAGCCAAGCTCCGACGTTTCATTTATTGTTTACTTTTTACATTACATACATAGTTACATTTACATTTCAGTTACATACATTTTATACATTGACATATTTCTTAATGTAGGATTAATTTTTATTCTATAATTCTATATTCTCTAAATTTATTTGTGGGTGTCTGCGGCCGAGCCCGGAGCAGTACGTCCGTCACAAATGCATATGACCAATTTTGTAGGATGGAGAAAATACATAGGCTGGGATAACATTCCATAGCCCAGAGGTTGAAATGAAGAACGAGTCACGAGAAATGACCAGTTAGTTGCGTAGTTGAAAAATTAATGTGTCTTGTTCCCTCTCGAATCATTCATTTTCTCTGCTAGATAAAAACGAGTACTTTTTCATCGCACAAGCAACATCTTCCACTTTTATTTACGGCAGTTGATTCAAATTTATTTATCAACTCATATAAGGATTTTACACTTATACATTATTATAGATAAGTTCTAAAAAGGAGTAAAGTAATAAGTGTGAAGAATATAACATGTGTAACTGAGCATGATAGATATTTTTGGGTTTTTTTTTTCAAATAGTAGTTATTATTAGCTAACCATAAAAATGTAGGCGTAAAATAATATTTTACGATGAAATATACAATTTATTTTACAATATATATATTTTTTATGTGAATTAACTGCACTGCTCAAGTGCCAACTGCTCCTAACCGTTTGGAGCCAGTGTGACTATGACATCCCTAATAAGGATATTTTGTGGGGCTGAAGGTAGTGACGAATGTAGTCGTTGTGTTTGGTAGTCACCTGACACGACTAAAGCCATCTCAAACAACGTTTCATGTATAGATATAATGGTGGTCTTTCAACAGGGCGATAATGAGAGTATTATGATAATGAGAGTATAAAAAAAAATTGTCAGTCATTTAAATTTTAAGATGAATATTGGTAACCACGGGATTAACAGCTCGATGGAATATTATGGACTAATGCCATTAAAAAACTAGAAGAGACTCCGCAGATATAATATATCTCTATAAAATTATCAGTGGCCTTATTGATTGTTCGCCCTTTTTGTCTGAGATTAATTTTAGAGTCCCAAGCTTTAGAACTAGAGATAAATCACTTTTCATCTTCAAAAATGTTCTACTAATCTCAGACAAATCGCTTTTATATTCAGAGCTTGTACCCTATACAATAATTTTTTTAATTATATTGACATATGTTCGTGTAGTTTAGGAACATTTAAAAAATATACCTTAGCTATTATTTAATAATAATTAATAACATACTGCAAGTTATCATGTTGTTGATATGAACCCTGTCCAGTTAAAAGTAACTCATTTTATAAACATTTGTTCAGTTTAGTTGTAGTTATATACATATATTGGTCTTGTGTGAGGATAAAATTGATATTTTGTAATTTACTTGTGTTCTTATATCTGATGTTATGTTTACTTTATTTAGTATTTTGTATTTTCTGTAAATATTTTTTGCCCACGGGTACTGGACCCTTAGTTTGTTATTATAATTATTTTTTAAGTGAAAACCTATCATAAGATATTATTTGTATTTTTTATAAGTTGATTATTTAACAATGTAAAAAATCTGTTGGTTTTCCTAAAAGAACAAAATAAAATAAAGTATTTCCTGATGTGGAATGTGCCTTGAATTTATAACATATTATTTTTTTTTCATGAATTGTGAAATAAAGTCGCGAATACCGGATTTGAACACGCGACCACCTGATTGCTAGTCGAGGGCCTTTCCTGTCGATCATGGACACTGTTAAAATATTCATCAACAATCTACAACAATTTTTATTTTATAAACGGTTATAAAAAGAAAACGATACGTTATATCATAACCACTTAAGTATTTTTATAAACATTCAATTTGTAACATTTGCGCTGAAATTTTCTGAACGAGGGTAGACTCTAGACACAGGTAGGGTTATAATGAATATAAATTGTTTTTTTCGTTATATCTTGAGAAAGTTTAGGGTGTTTTTTTTAATAAATTGTGTATTCCGCCCCTTGAATTTTCACGCTGTTGAAATATACGGAGAATTGGGTCAGTGAGGGTGGGATAAGGGATGTAGGTGGACTGTGTGTGAAATTTCAGAGTCAAAGGCGCTGTAATTATATTTAAAGCGGGGCCCGGCTTTTGCATAGTGGAATTTTTAGTATTTGAAATAGAAAAGGCATTTTTAGATTTTTGTGGTTTAAGCTGTGAATATGTGCAGGTTTAATTATTTTTCAGGACGTAAAACGGACAATGAGTGTGTACTTTTTAAAATAATGGTAGTAGTCTTAACTATACTATAATGAAGTTGTTATTTAAATTTTACAATTCATTATTTTAATTGCAAGAATCTCAAATAGTTTTATTGACATTTTGATGGTAAAGCGTTCAACTAATTGCTTTCAGATGGCAGTGTCAATTTAGTAATGGGTTATGGAGCTGTAAAATGACCAAACATCTTTCAAAGGATTAAGTAAGGCACTATTTTGTTTATGGCATAATATATTTTTAAACAAAACAGTTGCTCAAACACGGGTAAAATTGGGTGGTTTAATAATTCTACATATGTAGGAATCGTGTAAATATAGTTAGAAGAATTATTATAAATTATATTAGAAAATTCTAAACTTTTTATTAAAAATAATTTTTAGAATGTCTGAAAAAAGAATTGATTAATTTATTTTAATAATATATTTGCGACTTTTATTTAAGACATAACCATAAAATATATGATGTGAGATTTTCAAGATTGCCAAAATTTCCTTAAATTAAATATACTATTTCTGAGAGAAAGTCCAGTCATATCCAATTTTCCAATTACGTCCTAAATCCTGTATCTAAATTTCCTAAATAAACAATTAGTTAATGTTAATCTCAAGTTGCCTACCAGTAGGTATTGTACTGTTTATTATCTCCATATATCGTTAGTAATATCATAGATCATTGTAGAAATATATTATATATTTGTAAAGCGCCCTTGAGGTGATTTTGCACAAAAACGGCGCTATTTAAATCATCCAAATATTATTATTACTATTAAAATTATTATTTTGTTGAAAATGATTTGTTTTTGGGATATAATGTTGTGTTGCGCTACATCCTAGTGGAAGATACTACCAGTATCGCCCTGGTGTAAGACCACCATTCAGAATTGAAACGTTGCTCCAAATGGCTTTAGCCGTGTTTAGTGACTAGATCTGAATAGCCAGGTACTTCCCCACCTTCCTCTTTCCCTTCCCCACTTACCTTCAGCCTCACAACATCCCCCAATTGGGGATGCCATAGTCTCACTGGCTCCAGACGGGAGCAGTTGGGACTCTTGTGAGGTATTCACTATAAAAAAAACATCCTTATTTAGCCCACGGCATAATTACCCAAAAATAAAACACTGCGAATACTTTTTTTTAAAATGACAATTGAATGCAAAACTATTTATTTTGCTCATTTCTATAACGAATATGACTTTCAGAGCCATCTGTGTTGTATATCTGTAAATATTCGTATGACTACGTTCTTTCATCAAGTTTTGAAAACTTCCATTTATCTTACTAGGTTCTAACATCACTTTAAACCTTTTTCAATAGGCATTTTTTTTCTTTCTGACAGTTGTACGTTTTTACGAGGCGCAGTGTAGATTGGCCACACCGCACGGGATTAGCCATACCGTATTCTGAGGTGTGAAGGTATGATTAATTTTATGATTTTGACAATCAATCTGTTTCTCTTCAAGTATTTTAATTTGAGCCTTTTTTTAAAGATTTTTATATAAATTAGAACGTTACATTATCTTAGGTATCATTAAAGAAATGTAGTAAGAACCATAAGCAATAAATTATTATGCCCTTGCTGGTTGCGTATGGTTCTATCTGCACGTTTAGGTATATCCAACAAAAGTGACGACATGTGTTTTAAATAAATATATATTGTATTCAAAATATGTCTAAAGAAAAGTTTCATAATGTTTCACTTTTGATAGAGAAATCATAGATTCATAATTAAAATCCATGCGTGTTTAAAAAAAACTCTTTGGCAGAAAAAATTCTAAATAGACCAAAAAAACCTTTTCATTTCTGCACTAGAATCACGACCAAGTATGATTTGCTTTTACTATTTATCATTTACGTTTAAAAATATCATCTCAGAATCGAAAAAGCATCCCAAAAATCTTCAGTTAGGCAAATCTTTGTACCTTTTATATAATTTCTTGAATATGGAGTAAGGTTTCTAGGGTCCGAGGATCTTTTCCGAAATCAAATTGCGTTTTGCCAATGGTTTCTTTTTGACCCAATTCTGTCTTGAGTAAGCATAATTTCTTATCAAATATCTGTTTTTTCGTTAAACCAATTTTTTTACAGTAAGTTGAGTCTAGTGTTTTCCATTTATAATTAAATAAGTACTTCGTTAATTCAGTAACGTTTTAAAAACTTAGATCCTTAGAAAAAATTAAGATTTAATATTACGAGTAGGTACTCTAATAATAATAGGTGATATACAATATTGTGATTGATGCTTGGTGAACATTAAATCAGTATTAGAATCCTATGAAATATTTATGAGAAATATGTATGTGTAAAAAAAGATTATAAAGCCAGTAATAAAAGAAAATGTTCGTTTTGTTCATTGCGTTTTATTAAGATATAAGTACTGCGTACTAAATAATAATACTTATGTAAAGATGTACGTACTATATTTTTTTGTCTTGTATATTCGGAATTCAGGGAGAGTGGTGCAATCCCACGAGTTCCATCTAATACATAGAATATATATTTCATTGAATAATAAAACATATTATACAACAAAAAATTAAAAAATAGTTAAATTTTTAGACATCTAAGGCAGGAATTGGCCCCAGATCGCGTTTGCGCTCGTTGCTAGTCGCTTTCTGTAGATAATGATGCATTTTCTGATTAGGGATTGGAATCTGGAAACGCGCCCTTCTTCAAATATCTCTGTGCCGAGACAATCCAAAAAGCATTCGGTTCGCGTTGTTGTATGGGACTTTCATTGTTTTTAGAGACGTTTTATTGTAGTTGGTTCTCCACGGTACATGAACTGGTGCAGTGTTTTTTGCTTTTGGGCTACACTTGTTAAATCTTTGAGAGATCATAATATTTGCCCTAATACACAATGATCTTCTCCGTCGATCTGACGATAATCATCAGAACCGCTGTTATGATGTGTTCTGTAACCTCGGATTTTTCCATATATAATTACACATCAAATTAAGAAGAGACACATTAAAGGAAAACACAGTAACTAGTTACATCTCTTATTCAACTGCATGTGCTTGAGATTCCAACGCAAATAATTTTTGAAGGATCAAGAAGGTCAAATACTGAAAAAGCATAGGGCCAAGATTTGATCCCTGTGGTACACCAGAAATTACGTTCGATTTATTTAATAATGTTACTCAGTGGTAGGTTTCCCATAAAAATAACTATCAAGTGTACATAATTGTTGGAACGGCTCGGGTCTTAGTGACGTAACAAAACATTGTCTTAATTTGCATAATACATAAGTTTCTGTAAGTAATACATAATTTATATATTTTTTAATATGCACTTAATTTGCTTACTATTATTTTGTTTGAAAAAACAAACTTTCTAGTTTGTATTTTCAATTATTTATTGTTTAAAATTATTCTTACTATCCCTCTCGTCATTTTCAGTATGTTCACCTTATGATTGTTACTTTTTAACACTAATTTAAGCAATATAATGTTATTGTTGCTAACTTTGGTGCTTTACTGTTAAGCTGTAATTTTAGTTTGAATAACTGAAGTTTTTATTTCTTAAATTATTCACTTTAATTGTAAAGCTGCATATCTCGAAGCAGGAATTCCCTAGTGAGATGATAGGCTTATGATTTTATTGTAAAATACAATCTTTTAAATAACTAAGTATGATATTGAAGAAGTAAAAGAAGAAGTAAAAGAAGAAGTGAATGGAATGATTCTTTGAAACTTTCGGTATTTATATTATTTATGTATGATAAAAAAATGATACAAATTATATCCAGAACTGACTAAAACAATAGTATTTATTCAGAATCACTTATTTTAAGTCGAATGCTGATTTAGCTCTTTCCATATTAATGGAAAGAGCTAAATAAATATTAATGTATTCAGATTAATATTAATGAGAAAACTTCCAAATATTTTATCTGTGTATCAAGTAACCATAAATATTTATTTATAATGTTTACAGAATTTGAAGAACTCGTAATTATTTAAAACATTTAGGTATATAATGTTATAATTACAAAATAAAGTACATAAGTAAACGTTTACGGATTCTGCAAAAAGCAATTGTGGATAAACGCTTATCTCTTCGTTATTATCGGAGCTTGTTTTTCAAAGCCATTAAACACAAGATTTACTTGGATTTTCGGAAAAACCATCAAACTGTAAATAATCCATTAGCTATTCATGGACTTTAATTATTAATTGTCTCTTTTGTATCCTATTAACAAAGAAAATATATCTTCCATCTAAACAGGGTAAGGCCATGAATTTAAAAAGGATTTCGTTCAAAAAGTTTTATTAAAAGCGACAAGCTTTGAACGCAGTTGGAATTTATTTAATTGTTGAATAGTATTCCTTCGCACCGATTTTCCAACGGAAAGCTTTTAAACAATATGTTTTAAGATGTATTTAGTTACTAGTTAATTTACCCGGCGTTGCTCGGCTTTTCTCTATTTTCTATAAGTATAATACGCATGTATCATATATATAAACCTTTCGGAAGAAATTTTCTAATTGATAGTGAAAACCCTATCAAAATCCGTGGCGTAGTTTAGAAGTATTGAACGCACAAACAGACAGGCGCGGATGGCGAATTTTTTTTATACTATTTAGAGATTAACTCTCAATAACCCTTCAGACCTAATATTGTCGTAAAGATTCTGTCAGAAAGTCTAAGACTTTGTGTGTACGAGTTTTCCCACTTCTCAATAAAATCCAAATAAATTGAATATTTCTAAACGTATCCTAAAAGTACACACTATTATTATTATTATTATAAATAAACGTATTATTTTTTAAGAATATTTTTTTTTAAATCAAACATTACTTAAACATTGAACCAAAATTACTGTTACGGAAAAAAACACATATTTTTCTGTACATATGTATGAAAATAGTGGTACCCTCAAGATTCCTGTTTTGAGGCGGCCTGTCGAAGTTTTTAAATTATTGTATTGACTATCCAGATGTCTCGATATTGTCGTAATAATGTTATAAGGTGTTTATTATTCCACAGAACTTTTAAACAAAATATAATACTTATTTATTTCTTGATAGAGCGATCCCGATAAGTAACAAAACTCATTGTAGGAAGTAAGTCACTTACAATAAGGAATTACGGTGGAAGTTCATAAGTACAATAATTTCGATTGGTATTTTGATATCTAAATTATAAGTTTCACATACAAAACAGTACACAAATATAAAAACCGAGGTTAAGTAGAACAAACAAGAAGAAACAATAAAGGAAACAGACAGAGATATACACATAAGCACAGAGCCAAAGTAGACATTTAGAAGGAGGTACTTACCCACTAATACATTGGTAAAAATAGATTATCTTTCGATTCTGAATGGTTTTCTTTCACCAGGGCGTTTCTGAAAGTAGTAATCTACTGCTCAGATGTATTAAATATGCCAAAACATTAAAAATAAATTATATATTTCAAATTGAATACTGTATTCCAAATTTTCAGATAAGGTTTCTTGTAAAGTGTTCCATGAAAACAATTTGCGTAACGAAATTTATTATGGTTCCATGGAAAAGCTACATAGCATTCCAAGCACTTCATATCAATTTATTTTTTTTCCTTTGCTGACTACGAAAATAAAATCACATTAAGAATAGAAAAGGTAGGTACCTACCATCTGGCAGATACATTAATATTCAATATATCTTCGAAAGAGTAACCTTACATAATTTGATTGTCAAATTTATTAGGATGTCTTTGGTATTTTGATTGGGTTTTCTTCGATTATATTTTTCAATAAATGTTTAGTTGTTTCTGATAATAATATAACTCAAATTGTGTGTTTCAACCTTACATTCTTAAATAAGTTCTTGAGGTATTTATAACAGTCACACTAGCTCAATGAAATTGGTAAAAAGGGTAAAAGGCAATGTTTTGATTTAAGATCACCAGGGTCAAATTATAATCGTGATTATTTTTAGGGTTATTATTTAGTGTTGAGATTTCTATTTACGTTTCGGACAACATTACAGTGTTCATCACATATGCCCTGATTATAGACACTATAATGCTGTCTAAAACGTTGAGTAAAGAAGGAGAAAGCCCAATATGGCATAATTATACAAAAAGGCGCTACAAAAACCAACCTGTTAGAAGCTGAGCGGGCAAATGCTTCGGGTTCAAAGTGACGCGGGTTGAATTATATTCTCCTCCATTGCAAAATGAATATTTTTGGCTCATCCCGATGCAATTAGAAGAACAATTGAGATCAGCATGATTGACACAATTTTGAGGGTCTTTGAAAAATTTTGCCGGTTGTTTGTAAAGTAAATAATTTTTTGTTTACAGTCCCAAAGAGTACATATTTTTTATACGAATACCACGCAAGAGTCTCTACTCCAGCTAGTGAGACTATTGTAACTAAGTAATTTACAATAAGAAGAATATGAAAAAAAAAATTAATTGCTCCAAAGCGATGTTCCTAAATATTAATATGATGCAATTTAAAAACATCATTCAGGTATGTTTTATATACTGATAAACTCATATTTAATTTGTCGATATCCAAGGAGAACTAAGCAAACAAACAGACAGACACGAAAAACGACTTTATTTTATACTATTTAGAGATATGATTTTCCAAAACTCTTTTGCTATGTACTCTTGCATGAAAATACATTACATATTATTAAATAAATTCCAGTGTTACAAATTCGTTGGGTGTAATATTCTATGAAACCGTGACATCCATTGCACACATTGACGATAAAACTGATAAAGTTTTAAAGATGCTTGGCTTCCTTTGCAGAACTTTCACTGATTTTAAGTCATTAGATTGTAGGAGAACCCTATATATTTCATTAGTTAGAAGTCAAGTGGAATATTATTCACCTGTTTGGTCCCTTTTGTATGAAGTTCGATATAACAATATAGAAAGAGTTCAACACAAATTTTTAGGTATGTAAATTTTAAGCTCAAAATTCCAATTGAGTACATTAATTATGCCAGTTAGAATCAATCAATCAATCAATGAATCAGTTGCTTCAAATAACACTGTCTGACGGAAGAATTATGTCAGACCTGGTTGTTTTACACAGAGTCATTGACAACTTAATTGACTGTCCTGCCATCATTGCCACTATTGAATTCCATGTGCTGATTAGGAGCACAAGACAGAATGTAAGATTCTTTTGCAATACATACACAACCAAAAACCAATTGGATGCATGGTGTGGGCAACAAGTTTAGGGGTGTACTATTAATATATTTATTGACTCGATTTATAGAATTGAGTGTAATCTATACTAGCACTTTCTTGAATCCTACAAATTATAGTAGCGTTGGTAATTTAGTTTCAGTGATTTGTCGTATATTAAGTTTTTTTCTACATTTCTACACTTTTTTACAAATATTGTTTCATACACACCCATACACACAAGCAATTGCTTTTTATGGGAGAACATTGAAAAATAATAAATATTAATCATATCATAATATCTTATCTTATTACTAGTGAAATATATATATGTATATCACACATTGTAAATTTATTTATTGAATAAATTAAATTTGTTTAAAAAAAAATGTTTAAATATTTAATTTATTAGTTTACTGTTATATCATGCTATAAAAATGTACAATGTTCGATAGCTCAATAGGTACTGATCTTAGAATCCATGTTAAAGCCTGGCTAGACATTAAACATAATAAAATAAAATACATTTGTAAACAAAATTATATTAATTTTTCGGAATAACTTTATTAAGTAAAACCTCAAATTGTAATATTTAAATATTGAAGACAAAATGAGTGAAAGACAAGGGTCCTGGGTTCGAGTCCCAGATGTGACCGTTTCCTTTTCTGATTTTTCTGTTTTAGATTTTTGTTTAGAAATCACTTATATTGTCTTCAATATTTAAATATTACAATTTGAGGTTTTACTCAATAAAGTTATTCGGAAAAATAAATATTCATTCTAGACTTGCAGAAAAGTCGACAGATGTCACAGATTAGAAATAAAAAAATAAGATAGGTTTATCTAAAAAAGACGCTGTCTGGATTGCATTTAGTTCGGGTTGAATCTTGCAATCATACATAAAGATAGTTGCCAATAAAAATGTGCGGTGAAAAAATGAAGACAATGTTAGTAGTTCTTATTCGAAGTATGATACAGTTAAAAGTGACCGAGGGGAATAGGGTCCCATTAGCTCAGTTGGTAGAGCAGTGTCCCGAAAGACAAGGGTCCTGGGTTCGAGTGCCAGATGTGACCGTTTCCTTTTCTGATTTTTCTGTTTCAGATTTTCGTTTAGAAATCACTTATATTGTCTTCAATATTTAAAAATTATATTTAATCGTAGGACACATCCTCATTGAGAATGTCTTTCATATTGTGTAACCCTGTAAATCACATCCATTTCCCAAAGTAGCCCAGGCAGAGGCAGGAAGCGGGCAGTATAATAATGGCAGTTCATACACACCGGAAGTGTTCAAAGGCAGTAATCGGAAGCTCGGGCTGACACTTCCGCCCCTTGGCCCGTCCACCGAACATACTTAGCATTACAATGGCGCTGGGGTGATGATGAATTGTGATGGATTTCATTATCATGTGTGGCTCAAGGTGATGTAGGACAAAGTAAATATATTATGTTTTCCTTTGTGAACGTCACTCAAATCAATAATTATAACATAGTTATAGCAACATCCTACTTCTAGTACGGGATTCGCGCGTTACAGCCTCGAAACTTCTGGATTGCGAGGAGAACTTGCCGGATTTCCCATAGTTTTTAGAGAACGGCCGGGACCGCTCCACTAACACGCTCGTTTGTACAAACGCCGCGGTTCCCGCCGGTTACTAAGTCTAACCCATTCCTCCTGGAACGCTATGATTTCACGTGCCTGAAACTTCAGCCATAGTCAGCGTGACTTGTTTAAGATACCACACGGCAGAACATATTTTCTTGTTCTGCATATCTCTTCATAAAAGGAATGGTGTTGAAATTGTCTACCACTTCAAATAAATGTTTGGATTTGTTCACCGTAATGCGAGATCTTTTACTAACGGAATGGCAATACGATGAACAAATGAAGTCCTAGTTCTCAGTATCCAAGAATATAGCTCCATTATTTAAGCCCCTTCTGCACTTGACCATTTCCTAGATATAAAAAAGTACAAACATATTTTATGCGTTATCTATATGTGAGCGACGTACTATACATTCCTATATCCATCATTGTTCTTATCAGGAAAGCTCGATTTCAACATCTTAGAAGCACACCGAAAATTTTTCTAGACAAACATTATTACTAACTCTAATTAACCACTTGGAAGAATGTAACAGCTCTATGCACTTTTTTATACTCCGAAATGAGAACTTCTACCTATTAGAATGCGCCAATCAACAGAGCAACTTCTTTCGCTGACCATCGATATTTTCAATGTCATTTACAGATAGTTCAGCAACTATCTTTTGACATATATCATGCAATAGTAAAACTGCCCCAAAGACCTTTTTATATTTACATGTACCTCAAATTTGTGGTCTTCTCAGTAGTATACAGGTGGAAAACCGTTTAATGAAGAACGTGAATAAATACATAAATATAGTCAATAGAAATAAGGTTTTCTTTTTTTTTGAGAAATTTTGTTGTTGTTTTCAGTCCTAATGAAGTGAATGGATTGATAATTCATAAATAAATTACAAGATGATGGTTGGGAAAAACAGGTCGTTTTTGATCTGGTAAATAGATATTTGGTTTTCTGCCTCAACATTTCCAAATTATCCAGATGGAATATTTATTTTTAAGTGAGTACATTCTTGTGTTAATTCTTTCATAGGAACATGCGGGTTATTTCTAGACGATTAAAAATGTACGAAGGTATTACGAAATCTCAAGACTGTCTTCTCTGAAAAATATTATAATAATAAATTGTAGGTTCATTAAGTATTACATAACTTTGTAATGTACCTACGTTCGAGTTTTACCCACTATTTTACTTATAAAAATATTTATATTAAAACATTTTGACAATTATTTGCCATTCACGATCTCTTTTATTTTAACAACTGGAGCAGAGCCATGAAAAATGAAGGGATTTTTTAAATTTATTTCGTTGCTCCCAACCGTCTAAAGCCAGTGAGACTATGGCGTCCCCAATTGGGGTATGTTGTGGGGAGGGGAAGAAGGTACGTAGTTTATAGCTTATCTCAAACGTCTCTTAAATTTCATCAAATTTGAGTACATTCAAACAGGTATCACGGGGACAAACAACCACGCACAGACAATCAAAATTAGTATATTTGTTGAGAATCCTTATGAAATTTTTTTTTTTTCTTCTACTGTAATTTTTACCATACAACAGTGGTACCAGTGTTTTTTTCTAAGGTAATCAAAAACAAACTAGTAAAATTAGTGCACTTTTGCGTAGTTGTAGGTAGTTGTCAATGACATTATATTTATTTTTTTATTTACGAGTATTTTTATTTTTTATACTAACGCCACATGAGGATAACATGAGGAAAATGAGGTTAACATGAGGAAAATAAAGTTAACATTAGGAAAATTAGGATAAAATGAGAAAAATCTGGATAACATGAGGAAAATTAGGATAACACGAGGAAAATAATTTTCCTACTGATATTACTTCAGATGATGTGTGGAGGGTCTTAGAATGAACATAGATACTCAAGAGAAGTATAAGAAGGAGGAAACACAGTCACTGAAAAATCGTTTCACAGCTAAACTGTTGAACTCAAGAGCAAGTCGTAGAAAAGACCCGCTTTCATGTGATAAATATCAACCGTGTACAAATGTGCACGTTTGGCTTGTTTTTAATAAGATTTTAATACATCAGCAATACTCATCTTTTATTTGCACTACGCACCGGTGTCAAAGAAATCAATGACGATAGTTTCTCGAGTATTTTACATCGAAATACCGGTAGAACAAAGACAGTATTCACACCTGACGCTTTAAATATTGAAATTAGTTATTAACTGATTGATGATGATGATGATCATTCTATAATTTTGTAGATTTTATTTTTATTAATCAGTGATGTTGTTACAGGTTACAGGCTTAGTCCTCGTGGTTAGTAATTAAATTATAAAACAGCAAATGTTAATGGTGAAGATAAAAGAATATTTCGGAATTTTATGATAAAAAGTGACCTTTCTCTTGTCTTGAAGGTCAAGTGTACAAAATTTCATCATGCTTGGAATAAAACTGTGGATTTGTATACAAATAAAATTCACGCCGCCCGCCTTTCAGCCCACCACAAACAGAAGAGATCTCTTTTATATTTTAGATTATTTTCTATTGTTAATTTTATGTTCTTATCTAATTTATAAAACGATGTAGATAAACGAAAAAAATTGCTTTTGCTAATTTACTGAGAATATTTTTTAAATTATTATTAATTAGATTAAACAGGTTTCCTGATAAACTTTCAATAAATTACGAAATGTCATGTTTTTGAAACACGAGCTCATAAAAATCCGATTATTTTTGCTTTACAAATCGATAAATCTTTGGAGATTTGGTAGCGAGACAATAAAAGATGGTAGATTGTTGTGTTACAGCGTTTATTTGGGGTGAGTCAAGCAGCAATTTTGAGATGACTACCGATGACGATGATACCAGGTGTAAGTGGCGATGACGGCGGTGGATTGGTCGAGGAGGTAGTCAGTGAGCTACACCGCGTCGGTGGAGACTGGACTCGTAGATGTGTAGACGTGGCGTCTTCCGGGTACTCCAGTGTGAAACAGGGTAGCCAAAGGTGTGATGGACCTGATCGGCAGATGTGTTAGAGATGCAGGCTGACGACGATGCCTCGGGGTCAAGGCGCAGACCGGCGAAGGTGTCGCAGGGTCTAGGCGCGTGAGGAGCGCAGGCCAGAGATGATATCCGGGGCCAAGTCGCTGATGTGATCCCGAGGAGTCCATGGTAATCTGCAGTCCGTGCAGAGCCAGGTGTAGGCAGATAAATTCCTGTAGCGGCGAAGTGAAGTAGGCAGCGGGCGTTTACAGGGCCCGCAGGTTTCTCATTGTTGTAACTGCTAATTGATTACTGAATACATCTCTAAAAATATATATAGACTTCTAGGTAGGTGTGCGCCAAATGGTTGCATTGTATCTAGAAATTTTCATTGGTGAACGTTCCCAAATATTCTAGTGACATCTCTACAAATCATTCCCAAATTGGTGTTTTATCTATAGATCCTCTTAATTTTTATGGTGAGGGCAAAAATTGATACCTCTAAATGTACATTATATTTAGCATGTATTTTTTATTGTAGTTGTAATTTTATTTTAATAATAAAGATATTTAATTTTTTAATGAAATATAAATGAGAAAAGTGAATAATACATTTAATAAAGTATCCACCAAAACCTTAAGGCAAGAGAGTAATAGTATATAATATATTTAATTTGTCATGACTTCCTCTCTTATGCTCCTAGAGCCACTATGCATGCAAATGACTTCATCGAGTATTTAAGGATTAATATTCATTAATGCAGAAATTATGACTGCCGCGGAGAATGGGATATAATAATTTATTATCTGCACTCGAGGACTGCGTTATTAATATCGGCGTTGTACTGGAATGCGCATTTTCATATTCATGCTTTATTTTATATAAGTGATAAGTGCATTCATTCGATGACGTGAATGGTGGTGTAATCCATCACTTGGATGACAAGATTGATTGGGTTATGTTATTTATAATAATAGGCATCCCAGTAGAGGCAAAAACTGAAGTTTTTTTTAAACTTCATATGGGTATCGATTCTCCAATCCAGGCCGCTTAAAATTGCCTTCGAAAGTACATTCATTGATCAACGTTCTTATTCTTGAGTCTCGTTGAAGGTACCTTCTTACATACATCCGCCAAGTTTCAAAAATCATTCTACTCGAACAACAAGTTGTCGAGAATCGAGGCCCAGAACGTTTGTTTAAACCTCGTCGAATAAATTAGTAAGTAGATATCATATTCGTACGTTTGTCACAAACGTAAGTAATTATTTTAAATATAGTTTTTTCTAGTTTAGATAGAACTTACGAAATGGTTATCAAACCGAGTTATCATACTGCGCTCACTCTCGACAGGTAGATATGATCAGTATAGCCTGGCAAATCATGCATGGACACACGTTCGAACAACGCTGCCAAATCACTCAAATTTGTTTTTAAAATCAGTCGTCGATTAGTGTATTTTCTATTGTTGTTTTATGTCAAAATCGAGAGAGACAATATCTTAATATATATCCAGAATTTTAACGACGTACGTGAAACAGCCATGCACAAAAATATGCGAATCGGCCCTGGTGTATTGGACATGTATTTATCAACTCTCTAAAATGAAATAGGAATCTTAACGACAGTAAAATCGAGTAAAAAACAATATTCGGTGCTCGGCCCGGCATAATGGACGGACCTATTGTCGACTTTGCCCGAGCAGGCCAAGAAAATCGATCTTTCCGAGGGGTTTTCAAAAATTTTCTATTGAACAAATGACTAAAATCTTAAATATTTTAAGAGGGATCCCTCGGAAAGTTACTAATTAATAATCTCGAAAAATAAAATCTGGTGCTTACCGCTAATTTTAGGGATTAAAAACTTTTATACCGTTTTGAATGAAATATTTTAATGAAAAGGTCTAGTTTTTATTAATCATTAATATAAATAACTTACATCCTTAGGGATCCCTCCAGAAACATTTGAGATTTTCGTAATATGTTCATCAGGAATAATTAAAATGTGAGTGTCATTAGATCTTCATCTTATAATTCTATAACCAATTCGAGAATGTAATATAATATTGTGTAGTGGACTACTGATATTTATTATTTCAACAAGATAAAGCCATACAATGGTAGCAATCGTCGACTTATTGGAGATAAGTTGATTTTTTGAGGAATGGGTCTGACAATTGTCCTTTAAGGATGAGCGCTTTGACACTCCTCGCTTATAATATGTGAGGTACGTGAAACAACCAGAAATAATTAGCCTTGGAAGTCAACTTTAGTTTGTGATATTTATGACAGCCAGCAGCACTCGGTAAAATGGCGAAAATCGGGCGTCCAGAATCAACTTCATCAAGTACAGCCATGGAAAATTTCATTTCAGAAATTGTTTACAAATATTTTGCCATGAATTTATCATTTTATTATAATTTTAATTAATTATGAAAAGTAATCTTCTTTTGGTAGTTTTACTTCAAAACGCTCCGTAATAAACGTTCAAAAAAAGGAGACTATTTGAAAGGGAGATATGTTCATACAAATGTTAGAAGGAGCGCGTAAATGAAATAAAAAAATGTAATTAAAAGGCTAAGTAAAAAAAGTAAAAATACATAATACACTATGACATATTTAAAATAGAGCAAAAATCTGTCGATCAAAATGTCATAGAATTTAAAGAAAAACCGTTATTTTTTTATACTTATAACATTTTAATAACAGAACAAGTCGTGTTTTTTAATATAATTTTACTTTCAAATAAAAACTTTACAAACGTACTCTTCTTTTTTCAGAGCTTTAAACTTAAAATTGTTCAAAAGTGTGTTTTATTATTTCGGTAGAAATTTGAAACGCTGGGTTTTTAGTTCTGTTAAGGCTTAAAAAACACCCTTTGTATGGTAAGTAATATGTAAAGTTCTTATTGTGTTGAAGTTCTTCGAAGCGAAAGTAAAATAATTAACTTATTTTATACATACAATACATTTCCATTATTTACGGTTATTAAATACGTAGAAAACTAACAATGGGCATTACGAAATATTAGAAACAATGAAAACAGGTTTTTATTTTCGTTCAAATGAGGTTCATGCACAACGGTTATAAAGTGTTGTTAATTTAGTAATAAATACCTTCATTCAAAACCGTTCCAGAAAAATGTACTAATTATTGGTATTAAATAATTTTTCGGAGAATAAATAACATTCATTCACACTTTTTATGCCGGCGACTTGTATTTCCATTTTTGCTGTAAAAAGGGGTCTGACAATATCGGAGGTTTAGGATCACAGGGGCCTATCTTCAAAAACATAGTTTTGAGATAAACGCATATAAAGATTTGAATGCTCATATGCCCAACTGTATACCCAACTTACATGCCAAATGTATTTCTTATGTGATTGTAGATACGAGATAGAGCTTCGTGTCACTAATAAATATGAATTTCGCATTATCGAAACCAAACTTAACTCAAAACACCAGTTTTTTTAGTTAGGCTCCTGTGATTTTAAGCCTCCAAACTTAGGGTGAAAATTGAGGCTTAATATTTTAGCAATGTGGAGGCTATCATGCTGAAAAACTAACATTCGAACACAGAACTATGCAAAGTCTAGACAAATTAAAAAAAAAAAATTTTAGTCAGCAAGTTAGTACACACCCTCAAGATTGGAGGTTAAAAGCAATTATTAAAATGTGGTTAAGGCAGACAATATTGGTTAAAAATAAATCATCATATACAGCTCAATTCGGGAGCCCAACGTGGGTACCGCCACCCCGGGAACCATGGGATATTCCACACTTCTGCCAAAGGTCACCCAAAGTAGTTTGCTACGTTTGGTGACTTAGATGGAGTGCCTGGAGTGAAGTTTGTCCAGGTCCTTTGGCGGTTGCACTTACTACAAGGTAGTTCAGATCGGGAGAGACTGGTTGAGTGAAACATTTTGACCTTCCAGTAGGACTCTCTCAGAATATCGCCTTGCACCTTGTAGAGGGGATGCATTCATACGACCGTCACTTATGGACACACTGGCCTCATAAGCTTTTCTCTTCTATTCCTTAAAAAAACCCTCCACACAGCATTCTCAAATTTAACACAGGCCCCGAAGAACATAATTCTCATTCTGTGTGGAAATTATGTAAGAAACTATTTGGGGGTTTGTCACGCAAATCAAACACAGTTCCATGTGACTATCAATAATTCATAATTAAATACTGTTCAGTTACCAATCAATGAAATTTACGCTGTATTAGAATAATAATATATAAAATCAGTCATTTTAAATATATGTAGGATAACGAAAAATTTTTAAAAATATTTATGTTAAGGGATCAGTAGGATTTATAGGCCCTGTTAGGAGTTCTACCGAGCCGAACTCTCTGATATGAAAATATCTGGAGTCGGTGAAATATTTTCCCATTTGATCCTCTGGTTAGTTGACGTGTTGTTCTTGTATTGTTTTGTATTTATTTTGCTTCTATAATTCACTTGCATGATGTTGATTGACTAGGAGATCATTTGTGGAAAAGTGTGTGGAAGGGTTTAGTTTTTCCTATGGGGAAAATTTAATCCGTACATAAAATCGGAAGAAATAACAGTAATTAAAATTACATTAATTTCAATTCTTTTCAATTTTGTTCAAAATTCACTTCAATTTCTAAACTTTACATGTATTTTTTTAAATAATTCACTCTTAATTCTTTAACACATCAAATGCTCTTGATTTTTCTATATTCTGTGTACAGTCAAAAATAAGCTTGTACCTTAGAAAGCATTAATTTAATTTTATAATAGGAAACAGCAAAAATGGTAAAAGTACGCAATCCACTTTCATTTACGGTTATTAAAATAGAGGACTTACTAATGGCTCTGTATACATTTAAATAAATTTCAGCTAGCAAGAGTTTGTTTGTGTGGTTTATTCAATTCGATTATGAGCGCGTATTAAAATGAACAAAAACATTTAAAACGTAAGAACCTCTGTCGTTACTGAACGAGTTAATAAATACTTATTTCAAATGCTGTTTTTCGTGAGGCATGTGTTGTTTGTATGGCAAAACCATAATGACCACATTAAGTTTTTTTTTTAATGTGAATAAAGGCTCAAGAGTCCCAACTGCTCTCAACTGTCTGTAGTAAGTGGGGTCTGGCATTTGTGAGGTTGAAGGGAGTGAAGAAGAAAATACAATGGGAAATGGAAGGTAGACAAGTATCTAGTTATTCAGATCTGATCACCAAATACTACTGTAATGTATAATAAATAAATGTGTGTCATCCGTATACATTTTGATTGAACAGTACTTTAGGCACTTCACTATATCATTAATGTATTTTATGAAATAAGAGTGGTCGCAAAACAGATCCTTGTGGAACTCCAAGAATTACTTGTTGTTCGTATTATTAAAGTCATATATGATTCGAGATTATCACGACCAAAAGTATTTTCATGATTATTATTTGGGACTTTAAATGTCGTGAAACGTTGGCTAAAAAAAGAGGAAAGGTAACACGACTAAATAACAAGAATATAAATCACGATAATTTGGCTGTAGTCATTTCAAGAATGACGAGTTCTCTAGGAGGAAAAACTGGTAGATGCTAAACGGGATTAGTTTCTGACAATTCGGGGACCAGAATAAAAGTTTTACCACAGACTGTCTTAAATATTGATGATTTTGTGTCCAATAACACTGTCTTAGGTATAGTGTACATCAGTTCAAAACATGATAGAGTCACATGGGGAAATCGATAGCAGCGGGAAAGTGTACGCGGCGAAGATTGCAACTAATTCGTGCACAATTAACCTGCACTTACTCGTATTCCTCAATTCTGTAGTGGCTTGAATCTAGTCGTGTGTGCCCAACGTAAAAAATAAAAATTGTTAAATCGTGTTATTGTGTAATCAATTGTATCAGAATGGTGATTTATTAAACAGTGTTAGTTTTCTCAGATGCAAAGAGGCATTTCTAATGTAGAACCATTTATCTGTTTTTTTTTTTTGTATTATATCTTTTATATTATGAGTAGGTATACAAAGGTAAACGTACGCAGTTGTGTGGGTGCGTATACTTATCCCTAATAATTAAGGATTTTAAAACATATACATATCTCATTTCATGTATGAATATCTCAGTAAAATATTCCTCGAGTAAGGAAATAACCCAGTAAATTATTTTGTATACCAGGTCAGATTGTAAGCAGAGTGCGAACACTTACACCATAGTATACGTATGCTTACCCTGCACATGGATCAAGTGAACGCGATTAATAGGCACGTGAAATTTTGGATAGTAATTTTTGACTTATGTATTTTATGTTTATTTAAAATACCTTAATATTCAACCATATTAATAAACAAAATAATCGAAATAAAATGTCTAAAGCGTTATACAAAAATACTAACGTAAAAATTGCGTAGGGTTACCCCATGTGACCTAAGTTACAAATTATAGTACAAGAAACGTATTACAGTACTAAACTTCAAATATTGTTAAATCGCTAGAAAAAAATCAACACTATCGTGTTAGATTCTATTTTATATGGTGTGTGAATTTTTAAAGTATGCATTATTTGTATTTTCAAAGGTCCCTTGATTTCGGCAACTACACCTACCATCCTGCCGACCCTTATCAAAAATACATAAAAGTGTGTCGGAACGCCAGCTATCCTGCGGAAACTACCCTTGTGGGTATGTGTTATAATACACCTGCCATCAAGTAGGCACCTTCGAAGCCTGCAAAGCTGGGAAAACGAACTTTCTATACTTTTCACTTTATCGAGTAGGTATGCCTCCGAGGAAACTTTTTATTTGGGAGGCAGAAATTCCCGGAGGAATTTTGTAATTTCGGAGGCGGAAATGGGTACCACCGTCCCAGGAACCATTTATTAACCAAGTGGTTTGCTACGTTTGGTGACTTAGCAAGGGTGACCGGGTTCGTGGGATGAGATTTGTTAAGGTCTTGGCGGCAGATGCGTTTGACCATCTACTGCGTGTCAGGTCGGATCGGGAGAGACTCTTTGAGGGAGAACTGTTGACCTCTCCAGCCTGAATCTCCCTCTACCCATCGCTTTTCACTGCAATAATATAAACTATTTAATATAAATAGTAATATATTACCAAATTAATGCATTTTTTGATAAATTAACTAACCCATAAAAGCGCAAATACCATATTTTCGAGGATACATAAAAAAATGGCTCATAAAGAATTTATTTTTATTTTTAAGGGCATTTCAAATAAAATCAGTGAATGATTCAATCAGTGTAAAACCTTTAAAATATTTGTTATTTAACTATAAAATTTTATTTAAATAATAAATAATGTAGGTATTATTCATTCATTTATTTTGTTTTATGGCAATCAACAGTTTACAACGTGGTTTGTTTATATGTGTGCAAAAAAATACATCTGAGAAATCAATTATGGATTTCTTTATCATACTTACACTTAACAATTAGACTAAAAAACTCAAAATTAATGTAATAAAAACATCAGATATTTCACCGGAGACAATTTTTTTTTTTCTACTCCTAAAATCTAAAAATATGCCGTTTCAGAAACAGACCCTGTACAACATGGTCCAGTAATTTTTGCTAATCAAGGCATTTTTAATATTTAATACTGAATTAATTAATATATTTCATAGATTTCAATTTTTTTAGGTAATTTTGAGAAAACCGCACACAATATTGTTTAACCCTCAAATATCACTATTTTTCTCAACAAAATTTTGAAAAAAAAAATTTGTAAATTAATACATTTATTCGATTTCAATTGTTTAAGGTTATTTTGAGAAAACCATACACAATATTGCTCAACCCTCAAATATCACTTTATTTCTCCACAAAATTTAAAAAAAAAAATAACCACTTTTGTATAAACTTCAAGATTTCATTTTGTGACTGTAAAATATATTTCCATGGTTTATTATATTTATTTAGTTTTATTTAAAATATATATATATTTTATAAGAAAAACCTGAAAACAGTTCAAAGTCTTTCCATGGCACTGTATCTTTTATTTTATTTCTCCATTTACAGTATAAACAATTTCGTTTAAATGATCTGTCGAAATTATCACAATTTTTGTTACATTACCGAGCCGGTGTAATCACCATCCAGAATGTTATATTCTCTATCCCTTTTATCACAGTACTTCCCGAAATTCCAACAATATGAACTCTTCAACATTTCCGCGTAATCGCCACAATAAATTACCAGAAAAAACAACATTTTCCATACGGGCGTACGTCTACACACAGGATTAGGACTCCACACAGGCGTAGGTTTTCAACTGTATGCTGGGTCCTCGACCGCAGTGGGAAATGGCGCCAATTCTACGCGAGAAAACACTGAAAACAAATCTGCGTTATGAAAAAATGTTATTTCCATATTTCGCGCCCGTTTAGATGTACTTGAAATAGGGTTGCCAACGACATATAAAAATTAAAAATTGAAAATAGGAAGATGAAGAAAAAATTAAGAATACTGAATTTTTTAAATTCGCCTACTGGGGAATTTTTATTGAAACTTTTTACTAAGAAAACAAAAAATTGCAATTTTTTTTTAGGGTTTTGTTTTTATTTTTAAATGTTTAAATAAATATAAATTTAACAACTGAACTTGATAATGGTACAGGTTCATATTAAGAAGTATAGCGGACGAACGAAGAGAAGTGAAAATACAGTATACGACCCGTCGGTGGCCTAGTTGACATCGCGTTTGGTTCCCACCCAGGCGTAGTGTGTTCAATTCCTCGGTTGGCTAAGTCCTCCATCACAACACAAGCAACATTTTCAGCTTACTGTGGTTGTAGTAGGAAATTTTCAAATATAGTCAGGTTATTCGTAACCCGAGAATGTTTATCTTTCTTTAAAAAAAAATGAAGCGGAAGTTAATGGTAGAAGAAACGAGGGATGCCCGAGGAAGACACGATAAGGTCAAATGAATCAAATTTTTGAGTCGTATCACCTCAGTCAGAGTAACAGTAGGTTTATTCAAGTATAAGATCATAAAAGTCTATCCTCTCTGCATACTCCCACCGGGAATCGTGTGATGGTTAGTTAGAGCCATTTGTTTAAGAGATCATTAGAACATTCAATTTGTTAAAATGCAAGTTCTGTGAAACAACTGGTTGTTTTTACTCAGATAGAAATTGAAGAGACAGTTAAGTATTTTGGTTTTCGCATATCGTTTAGAATGATAAAATGTGCAAATGTTTACAGAAATTACTTGAGTTAGGGAAGGTAAAAACTTCAAATATTTAAGTTTATTTTGTAAACCTTTCATTTAAAGTTTTCTTTTCACATATATTACACAATTTAAAAAAAAACATTTTTAATAATTTATATTGAAACATAGTATATATCATATTTATAACACATTTTCATATAAAAAAAATTACAAACATATTTTTTAACTAAGGGTAAACATATAATAAATGTTTCTTTATGTTTAATAATACCTCCCTTATTGAGAATAACTCGTATTTAGGGAGGAATATAATACACTGCCAACATAATTTACAACAGACCTTGTTTTTAAATATTTTTTTAAACTTTTTTGTAAAATTTGATAGTAATATTTTTGGACATATTAATGACATGCATTGATTTATTCACAATATTAAAAAAAATATCGAATCAGCACCATTTTACAATTTTGTCATATTTACAATGATCATCCCTGTTAACTACCTACCCGTTCATTTACCTCAATCATCTGCAAACAGGCCGTTTCTGCATCTGTTTTCCCCAGGTAACAGTCATAAATCTAACATAATAACGAGGATGTTGAAAAATAAGTTCGCAGCCCTGCCAACCTGCCGCGCCGGGAGTGCCCGTGAGGGAGATTATGCCCCACTGGAGTGCTAAATGGTACCTTCCGTAACCGCACACAACCCTGATTTATCGTGCTGGCAGCACTAGTGTCATAAAATCTAGTATTTATCATGCACCGAAAAACGGAACGTTCATTGTTGGTAATTGACAAAAAACACACGTTTATCATACATCAGAATATTAATATTCGTTGAGTTAAAAGAAGTATTAACACACATTTTTAATGTTAGCTTTGAGAATGGCTTGTTTGCTAATCCCTGCAAAAATGCTAAAGTCATACCTTTATTTAAAGGAAGGGAATAATCTTAATGTTAATAATAATCGACCAATCTCCTTTTTAGATAACTTAGCAAAAATAATAGAGAATATAGCTAAAATTACGTTGATGTCTCACATACAAAATATATGAAATTCTCTCAGATAACCAGTTTGGCTGCGAATATAACCAGTTTGGCTGGGAACCAGTGATGAAGCATTAAAAATGATCACCTCAGTCGTAATAGCTCTATTAAAAATACCAGCTGCCTTTTTAAACTCGTCTAAGGAATTCGACACCGTATCCCATGGTTGACATATAAAATAACTCACAATCAAAAATTACCTTGGAAATAGATCACAGAGAGTAATGATTAATGATCACATCAATTCAAATAAATCAATTGTATATGATGTTCTTCAGGGCAGTGTTCTGGGTCCAATTTTATTTTCTTTTAGACTTTTGTAAACTGCCGTTTTCTGGTAATTCAGTTGTATTTGCAGATGACACTGTTATGCTGGTGATATATGGGATAAAACTTAAGCTAAATAACAGGCGGAATTAAAGGCAGTCAAATTTTTTTCTTGATCAAATCCTGTTAACCTTAAGCATGACCAAAACAAAATTTATAACTTTGAACATTTCCTCAACAAATCACCCATATTTTTACTGTTCCTTAAGAATACATTATTGTTTGCAAGAGTGTTGTCAACCTTTGAAAATAGTAGATAATATAGAATATCTTGGCCTAATTATTGATTAAAATCTAAAATGGAACTATATTAACAAAAATAATAAGACAGCTAGTCTACATCTTCAAGACTTTAACAAATATATTGTACATATATGCTTAGAAATATATAGTTATATATACTAAGAACTGTATATTATGTTCATGTTCAATCAATGTTTTCATAAAATTTTGTTTGGTGTAGTTCTTGTCAAAAGACTACAGAGCCTTTAAATGTTGCTCAAATTTTTTTTCTTTGAATTCGTCAAATTATGACACTTAGGCAGTTGGCATAATACAGATTATCTTTAAAATTTTCAATCCCATTATTGCTACCAAAAGATCACAACAAGTGCGCGACACTAGAATAGGTTCTTCCAAAATGTGTCAGCCGGTGAATACCAAAACATCCTTCGGACAAATGAGTTTTTTTTATAAAGCGCCGTTGCTCTATGATATGCTTTGTGAAAATATAAAAATAAACTTTAGATACGAGTTAAGAGTGGTGATTTTGCTTTACCCATGTTGTCGCTTATGTCATAAATCAGTGCGAAATCCTTTTACTAGATATTATCCACTTGTATGTACTATTATGTGCTTTATTTATTTATTATTAAGTGCTTAATTAAATTGTTAGTATTATTTAATATTCTTATTATAATATCATCCACTTAATGTACTTATTATTATAACATCCTTTTAATGTACTTATTATTATATCATCCTTATAAGGTACTTATTATTATATCATCCCTTTAATTTACTTATTATAATATCATTTAATTAACGTACTTATTACTATCTACGTTATTTAAATAATATTATTTACTTATTTTATGGAAGTACGTATTATTATTATGTACTTATTTTACATATATTTATTTACGTAAATTTATTTAATTATATTCATTATCTCATATGTATTTACTTACTGGTAGTTACTGATTATTGCTAAACGGGTAGGTATCTAGTATTTAATTATTTTTATTTTCATTTATTTTTTGTTTTTTTCTTTGTAATACTCATTTAATCAGTAGAATTTTAGTGTTGCCAACGTACTGGCCAGCTGTAATTTTAGTTTAGTAACGGTAGTGTTTTATTTTTGATATAATTTTGTAATTTATGTTCTCAATATTATAATGAGTTCACAGGTTTCTTTTTTTTTGTTATATTATTATAATTGTGAGGTTGTCAATATCGACAATTTCTTTCGAGTGTAGAAAAACTATGAAATACCCGATTAAGAATTGGAAAGACCAAATCATTTCATTGAATCATCTGTGATTATAATCATCCATTATGTCGCAATCCTCAGCAATAAGGAAACGAATTAAAAACACGTGATGCTGAAGGAAGTTGGAAGGTTAAGTTTGGAAGCTACCTAGATATACAGATTTAGTTTCAAAATACGGTTGAAACGTTTGAATGCGGCTTTTCAATTATGGATGGTAGTCGGTAGTCAGAAAAAGCCTGAGCTCATCTAAGACAGTGCATTCGTGAATAAAATCTATGTTCATTTCTGAAAATAACGTATTTTTAATGATTTAATAAAAAATCTCCTAAAACCACATCCATTGGAAGAATTGATATTTTTATAAATTAGATAAGAGACGGAAAAATAATGTTTTGAAAGTGAAATGTGTCAAGTCTTTCAAAGGATGTCATAAACAGATAAATCCTTAATAAATAATAGTAGGAGTGACGTTATGTTTAAAAAAGGTTGGATAAAAAAAATATTGGTACCCAAAAATAAGATAAAATGTGCGTTAGGACCATTGGTACAAATAAGGACCCACCTCCCTTTCATCTCTTTTCCACCACCACTTCCTTCAGCATCCAATATTTTAGATGTCATAGCTCATTGGCTTTGAACGGAAGATGAGACTTTCGTGCATTAAACAAAAAAGAGGTATTTTGCAATAATGCGTTTTTCGTTATAAATTAGTAATAAAATATTCAATTATCGAAGAAGGCAAATACTTTGTGGCTTGACATTATACAAAATGAAAAACAAATTTATTTTAAACCACTTTATTTTACTTTATATGTCGACCGGTTTCGGTTGTTCCCAACCTTCTTCAGGACAATAAATATATAAACTAAATATAGTACAGAGAAATCTTATGAGGTAAACAAAAATGAAAGAAAAAGCATTTGAGAGAAGGGGTGGGAGTATCAGAGACAGGTAGGTAGTGGAGTAAGGGAAGGGTGGGGGTTAGATAAGGAGAAAGGGAACAATTTTAAAATTACAGAAGCCAGCTTAACGCATTCCTAACACTCCTCAATTCCTTCGACAAAAAAATTCAATTCACACTAGAGATAGGCATAAATTCCAGCTTAAATTTTCTCGATCTTTCTTAATCTATCATTAACAGCAAAATTATCTTCAAAATTTATAGAAAACTCACTTTTACTGACATCATAATCCACAATTCATCCAACCACCCTATCTCTCATAAGCACTATTCTTTCTACAGCATGATTCACCGGCTAGTCACTATTCCTCTATCCTATAATAAATTTTCTAATGAACTCCTTACAATAAAACGAATAGTTATAAACAATGGATATGACACTGATCTAATTGATAAAATTCTCCCAAAAAAACTTCGCCGAATTGCAATAAATAAATACGTACAGAATTACTCACCAACTACTAATTATAATAATAATTTAACTTCTCAATGGCGCAGAATTTTGTATATAAGTAAATTCTTTTCCCTTTGCACAGTTAAACTTCCTTCAAAAATAAGGCCGGCCTTCTATACTAATGATAACACAACCCCCACCCTTCCCTTACCCCTCTACCTACCTGTCTCTGATGCCCCCCACCCCTTCTCTCAAATGCTTTCTCTTTCATTTTTGTTTACCTCATAAGATTGTTCTGTATTTAGTTTATATATTTATTTTCCTTAAGAAGGTTGGGAATAACCAAAACCGGTCGACATATATAATAAAATAAAGTGGTTTAAAACAAAAAAACTTTTCATTTTTTATAATGAAATATTCAATCACTAAACAAACAATATTTTCCGCTTAAATTGTTGGTTGTAGAAAAAATTACAACGAAAGTGTTTCTAGTATATGAGACAAAGCTTTATTTTTTTAAAATTCCATTTAAAACATTAAATTACATGTTTTTTAATCAATGAATGCAATTTTATAAATAAAATAATATCGCTTTGTGTAGGAAGTGGAATAAAATTGGGTTCAACGCCAAAATTTGATTAAAAATTTAAAAAAAACACAAGAATATTATAAATTAGATTAATTGTCTTATAATCACATAGCGCTGGCTGGAATAGAATGTTATTCTCGAATTAAATATACTGAACGTTTCCACGCTTCGAATCTCAATGGTGTTCTTACACCAGGGCGATACTGAGAGTTTTTACCTTTCGGAATACCATGAACGCGATTTATTTGCTTCCAATAAGCTTACACATATTCTATTGCCGAATTTTGTCGGATTAAATTAATTTGCCGCTTACTTTGCCCCTCATTTGCTTAATTAATTAATTAATTTGCTTGAACTATGTAGATACTTGTTTAACGCAGGGGGAGTATTTTCAACTATTTGATTTTCGTTTACTCCTGTAATTCAGGTAACATGAAACGCTTGAGTTATCTTTTTAGTTGGCAAATATTTTTTATTTGAGGGTATTTTTGGGTTTGGTAGCTCAAATAAAAAAATAGCGAAAAGGAAAATTCAATAAATGAATTAATTTTATCCGTTTCGTAATTAAAATTGTTTTATCCGTACATACCTCGCAAATGAGGAAAGTTTTTTATAATCTATTGAAAGCGTTAAATTTGAGCATAACTTTTTCATTTCTAGTGAGATACTACAAGCATAGTTACAAAGTACGAAGTAAATGCCTACTTATTGCATAATTTCTGTGTAGGTACTAATAAGATATATAGGTAAGTACTATGCAGGTTCTGGCAGGTACTGTGAATAAACTGGATAAGTCCTTCCACACGGCATCAATAAAAATAACAAAGACCCGGTGTAAAATTATTTTTGTCATGACCTCCTGTTAATAGTGGAGTTAATTTAGTTAAAAATCTGGGTGTGTATAGTAATTTTCTTTTAAATTATATATTACAATTAGATACAATAGATACTCTATCGATTGTCTGAATTCTTGACTCAGTCAGATCCAACTTTAAAAATGATAATTCTAAATTTATTGAACTAGAGTTATAATTACATACTGGCAACTGAAGTTAGTATATTTGCAAAGACATAAATATTGAAAACACAATTATTTAATTGAAAATATCTAGTAGTTGCGTGAACAGTAACTGCCGTTGTAACTAAAAACACAGCAATTATCAAAATGAGCAAAAATTACTTGAGTATGGAAAGTTATTAAGTGTCAATTTTTTTATGTTTACCTCGATTTTATTTTTTTTCAACTAAGTTACTTTAAATAAAGTGATGTAAACTAAGTTATCTGCTTTTTTCAATAAAATAATCACTATTTGTTTTTCCGTCCAGTACACCACTATACAGAACACGAGCAAAGGTCGCTTCAAACTGAGTTACGTGTACCTGTACGTGCATAATCGTGCATATTCATAAAAAATCTGTTCTGGAACTTCTCAAGTCACGAAAATAAAAATTTAAGGTTAGAAAAAAATGTGGTTACCCTGTTTATTGTTGATAATTATTTTAACGAATTATTTTTTTGAATTTTGGTGTATATTTCCGATCTTACCGTTGACCTTTAAAATTCGCCAGAACAGAAAACTTAGATGTGTTGTGTAATGATTACAAAGTTATCTCATAACTATAATATTACATTCAGAATTTGTTGTTTTCCTCAAAGTTTAATTAACTGTGAAGAATCCAGGATATCTTAATTAATTTTAATATTATTTGCAATGAATTTTCAATGTTTGTGTATTTGCCGAAGGTGTTTTCATGTAAACATTTTCAATAAAAGCTTTGTAGGTATTGGAATTTATAACACGTTGAAGTCTCGAACAATAAAATATGGAAGTAAGAATAAGCATTAAAAAAATAGGTTTTGGGTCATTTCAACGGACGGATGACGGCTTTCTAACCCCTTTAAACCAACATCCTCTCTCTCATGAAGCCTTATCTAAAATTTCTAAATGTCCATTTTTTGTAATCACAGTACGCGTAAAGTCCTTAAAAATATTATTTTTCCATTTACGCGTTTTAAAGAGTTTTGTGATTGGCATTCGAGTTGGATATTTCTGGCTGAGGATTAAAAGAAATCATACCTCTGAATTTTAATATGGAGACATATAAGCTGATTATAGTGATATATAGCCAATTAATTCACCTATATTTTATCATTTATTTTATATTTTTGGATTTATAAAAAAATTGTAAATTCGCGAATTTGGCGAGTCAAAAATGGCATATTATGGCGTGCGATCACTCAAGACGTTTTACAAACTCGGTATAATCTGCCGAAAACCCCTCAAATGGATAAACTAAAGGTCACCTATACTGGCTATAATGTTTAAAATTTACTGTTGAAAATTAGATCGTTTCCATATTAATCTTATTAACAATACTAATTGCAAAAAAAAAAATCTTTTTCTACGAATTTTAGCTGACCTAACTGAAAAAGATGGACTCCCTCTATGTTTGGTTCTTTATTTTAAGTATGTTCAAACTGTTCATGCATTTAATTTACATCACAAGATTACCATACTCTGTGGAAAATCAATTCCATGCCAATTTGGTCGTAATTTTTTTAATATTCTCGTTAAAGAATCTTTCTTATGTTCCACGGTTCAAAAGCGTCAAAACTCGCCTATGCCTAACTTATTATTATGCTGTTATAAATTAGAGTTCCGGGAAGTTTTCTTGTAGAACATTTCCTTTACAAGGCGGTTGTACCAACTTATCGCAAGTCATGACCTAGTGCAGTGATTCCTAAACTTTCCGGTACTTTCGACCCCCCCTTTAACTTTATTAACTCTTTCCTACCTGATTCCTCTAAGCAGGGTTTGGAAAACTTTTTACGGCCGATATTTACCCCCATTTTTACAAAAAAAAAAAATTCACAGATAATTAGTTCCCTATAACCCTCTTGAAATCACGCGTTTGACTCGCTAGGTTGTTTGTATTTATGTGTTCTAGATGCGGAATCCTCAGATCACATATTTTTGGAGGTCTCTCTCTAAACCAACATTCTCTTTTTCATCATGTTTTTTTAAAGTGATGTCTCTTATAAGTATGAACTGTACCCCAAGCATCCATATAATTGTAAAATTTGCCAATTTAAATACTACTTATTACTTATTCAACTATTTATTACGTAAAAAATTATCGTAAAATTTCCAATTTAAATACTAATTATTATAATAATTAAAATAAAATAACTTTTTTTAAATACCACTTTATTAAAGTGGTATTTAAACAAAGTTATTTTATTTTAATTATTATAATTATGTATACCCACAAAGTGTTTGCTACAAGTGAAAAATTACTAATTATTACTTATTCAATTATTTATTGCGTAAAAATGTTTAGAAAAAAAACATAATTTTTTTAATCGATAAAATAAAGAAAGTTGTGCATTAGCTTTCGGCTAACGATAACTGTAATCTGGTGGAATGTTTGAAAAGATACAAATAAAATGTTTTACGAAATTGGCATAGTATGCCGAAAATCGCTGGAATGGGGGTTTATTTATAGCTTTTGAATAAACAAAAATATCGATTAGCCTTTCACGATATGATATGCAGCAGCTATTTTTTGTTTCAACTGAGGTTGAAAAAATAAACAGGCATAATATATTCATGAACTTCGGAATAACGCCTTGGAACTTCACTCAGTTGAAGGATCGTCACTACTTAGAATTACTTAAATAAATATGGTTTATTTTCGTTCTGGGGTGTTTCGGAAAAGGTTTCCCTAAAATAACTATATCAGTTCTAGAATGAAATATTTTTCATAAATTATAACTCGAATCTAAGGATGCGCATAAACATGCAAACCACGACTTATGGGAAAAGAAACGTTGCAACTGCTAATGGCGCGTAACGTCGCTTGCGGTTGCTTCGCCCGTTTCCCATAATTCGTGGTTCAACTCGGGTCTTTTTTCTCATGTCTGTACGCAGTGTAAGATGACGGACAGAATTGAAACGGAAAGGTTGTTATTTAGAATACTGTGTTGTAACTTCAGGTCTAAAATAATAACTCCTTGTTTTGATATTGCTCAAAATTCCTTTTTGATTTTAATATTTTCACATATTTCTTGGAACCAGGTGTTCCATTTGACAATTGGTCATATAATTGTCATCGGTATTTCTTTAAAAAATATAAATGATTTAGTTGATAGTCCGGTATTGCTAGAATTGATAAGTTTTCGGATTCCACAATGTAATACTAGAAGTCAGGATTTATTTCAGTGCTGAAATTTTAGGACTAACTACAATATTTATTCCTCTTTGCCGAGAATACTAATGAAGGAAAACAATTATACCAAGTCAGTGGACATCTTCAATTTATGTTTAAACAAAAATAAAATCTTGTTAATGAAGCAATTCAGTTATGTACAATAAATAAAGTATATTTCTTAATATTCTCATGTGAAAGCCCCGAAAAAGGGCGTTAAAAAATAAATAAGTTCAATGGTATTTTCGAGACCAAAAAGTTTTGTTAAAAATAAAACATATTCATAAATATTCTTAATTCGAAAGTCTTTTTCTTAGTAGAGTGAACTTAAATTAATAATAAATTTAACGATGGAAACTGCTATTTCCAAACATACTACACGTAAGGAATCTTGACTGAATGGGAAACTTTTGGTTTTCTATAGCAGCGATAGTGTTATGGGCGTGTCTGAGTTACCAAAGTTAGGTCTAATATCATCAAAATAATATATAAATTATTTCTCAAATAGTTATTTAATTACATTGTCCTACCTGGACCAGTGAAATCAAAAGGTCTTATTGACAACAACTGATTTCTTTCGAATCGGTACGGATCACAACTTTTAGGGATTTAATTGGAAAAAACTTATGAAAATTGTGTGTTCAATATTTTCAGAGAATTTTTATCTGGATAAGCAAGGTCTACTGAATACCTCTTTTAGCGTATAAAGTCTTTTTATCGAACGATTGAATACATAAAATATGAAACATATAAACTTTTTTTCCATTTTTCATTGTTCACTAAGAAAAATAGTTTTAATACCTGGAACAAAGCTGAATAGTAACTTTACTTCACTGTACAAATCGAACTTGGTGAAAATTTTTAAATAATTAATTTAAATTAAATTACTCGATTTGCACCACTCTATTTGATACTTGATTAAGCAAATAATTCCTTAACTAACTTCTTCACTCGTACCACTTCCACTTCTTCATCAATTCTTCTGCCGATTTGGGTTTACCCCTCCTCTTCGCCCATTCTCTAACCCCTCTTTTACTATTAATCCATATTTAAATTTTGTATTCGACTCACCTAAATGAAGAACACATTGTTCTCGAAACATATATCAAATTTAATCTTTTAAGTGGATAATAAAATTTAATTTGCCTTTAATTCATTAATTATGTCATTACAGGGTAAAAACTTCATTTAGAAGATCCCTTCTTAAAATTTTGTATAGAATATACATAAAACTGTAAAACAAGAAAAGTATTTTTTTACAATAACTAACATTTTCTAAATATAGTTATGGAAGTTTCAAGAAACTTTCAACATACATAGCTTTGACACGTGAGCTTTATCAAAATTTCTTCACGATTTTGCCAGACTCTTTTTCAAAGGTTCATTATTATACAAGTCAGCAGGTCAGTTTTACATTTCTATCTTTATTTTCCACTATGTCCCACAAAGGTTTTCTTCGTGATCCTCGTGAATATTGAATTCAATATTTTTCAACCAGCTTTTGAGACCCTTTGTGACGCAAAGTAAAGAAAAGTTTCACGAGAAAGCTGTCTTTGTTGATGCCAAGATATGGGCTGAACGCGGATGGTGAGAGATGTTGGAGTCAGTTGAGAGTCGTTGCAAAGCCAGTCATGAAATTTTATCGTAAACGAAATCAAACAAATTTGCCAAGACTAGAAAATTCTGGAAATTCGTGAATTGTTCAAGGATCATCGCAGAAAGGCAAGAAATAATTTTAAACAAAGTTCTCGGGAAATTTTAATTCTGAGAACACAGGACACTAAAATACAGAAATGTTCATAAGAAAGAGAAGTTTGTTTATGTTAATACTTAACAAGAGTCCCAACTGTCCAAATTCAGTGGGGGGTAAATTGTGATGCTGAAGATAGTGAGGAAAGAAAAGACACCGGGTTTGGGAGAAAAAAGGATATAAGCCCCTACCCAGCTATCTAGGTCTGGTCACCAAATACGGTTGAAGTCATTTTAAGCAATGTTTTGAAACTGAATGGTTTCTTCCATCACGAATATACTGAGAGTATCTACCACTCTGCTATTTTTATAAAAATAATTAATTTTGGTTGATGAAACCAAATATTAAATGTACTTATGCATTTAAAAACAACCATTTTAATTTAATTGGTGGATACATAAATTGTTTCCTTGTTTCAACGGTGTCCTCATTTTAAACATTGATTAAATAAAGCCAAATTCAGAAATAATCATTTCACCGCAAAACCACCCTAAATTTGAACGCATTAAGGAATATCCCTACAAAATACCAGCCAAGGCTACAAGTGGGGGTGGTTCAAATTAACCAATGTACTGGAAGCTTTAACGGTGTACCTACCCGCTTTATACATATAAACTTGTAGCCAGTAATGTCCCCGAACTGCGCGCTAAATGAAAAACTTTTATTGGCTGAGCTTCGAAATAATCTATTTTTTGCTTGAACTCGACTACGGCTCAATTCTCTTTTTTACTCATTTCAGATCATAGAGCCGAGTTCTTGAAGGAGTAGAAATAAATTATTAAATTCACCACTGAAGTACTGGCTTCCTTCATCCGGCTCATTATAAAAATCTGTATTTGTTGTAATTTAGTTATCTGTTAAATTTGGAGAGTTTACGTCCACCAATAGCAGACAATGTCTTTGTATCTTTGTAGCGACCAGCCGATCTGGTCGAAATTGACTAATTGTGATTCTGATTATAGTCGATTCAACATCTCGCAAAGTGCTACCGTAGTCGCTACCCACCTTAAAAATTAGTACGAATATATTGTACGAATATATTGTAAATAAACTTTAAGTAACTCAACAGTGTTCCTATTTAATTTAGAAACAACGTTTAACACCTATAGTATACATCATTGTTAATTTCCCGCTGTGCTAATTTCAAATAATTCTAAATGGTGTCAATATATTGGTTTCACTCTATTTCACTGTTATTAGGGATTCTTCGATAAAGCGCATCCATGCGATGCCACTGACAATGGTGTGGTTAATTGATCATTTGAATATTATTGGTCGTCGTTGGGCTACCGTTTATTTAGTCTACCTACAATGCGGACTCTGATTGATTATGCAGATGAATTGCAATACAAATATTATTCATTAAACATATTAATTATTACCTTTTCAAATTACATTAACCTTCCAGTATTTTCCTAAATCCGGGAGGACGCGTCTTTAAATTATGCTACCCAAAAAAGTTTCCTGAATGCGGTTATTTATCATTATCGAACATTTAATACAAGGAATCCCGTAAATTATGGATATCCTTTTAACAGTGGATAAGAGACCACGTTGTCAGCAGTTACATAAATTGGATATTTTGTTTTGTAAAAGATCCTGGTTTTAGAGTTAATTGTTCTATTTTAAATTCTTAATTTCTCAAATTGACTCCTTTGCTTTGGGATGGGCACAAACGAAAGGATTATCTCAGTCTGATTTCAAATAATATTCTTAAGTAGTAGCGACATCAGAAATACTAATTACTGCTGTAGATTTTTTTTTAGAAATCTTTTAATTAGTGTTTTTATAAAATTTTATCCCAAATCATATAAACTTTTAATTAATGCTCTTTTAATAATTAATGTATCCGAATTACATTTTATCTCTTAAAACTGTGATACTTCACATTAACATATCCTACTAGGCGAATTAAAAATCAAAACTAAACATTTTAATTGTGAACATTTTTTGCCTGTCCATACCCCATGTCCCATAATTGACAATGAAATTTTTTATTTTTAATATCACACCTCTTTAGAGCACCCCTGCCTGCACATTTTAAATACTGGGAAACTATTTCACCACCAGTTGGGCAACGTTGTGAGACGGGTTAAGGTAGGGTCTGTAGGAAGGGATTTATTAATGCGTTATCAAATTTTATTGAAAATGTGTTCTTACATATTGTCTATTCTTAAAATTCTCACCAAAAGTGTGTACAGACGGATGGTTAAAGGGAATTCTCGAAAACAGGTAAATACCTTCATGAACCGCAATAAATAAAAAAATCTCGAAAATGTGAAAAAGATTGTGCACCACTGCTTTAAAAAATATCAATTGGAAAAAAACTCCAAAGACATCAAGTACATAATTACCTATCTAAAATGTCTACGAAAACTGTTTGTAGATCTGTTAAATAAATTATGCCCTAAGGACAAGAAAACATAATTTCACACAACAACATTAACGATATCTGTTATCTATTAATTTTTTAGTTGCCTTGTTAAAATATTGAAGTTTTTCATCAAAACGATTCATTTCACCATTATTTGTGCGTGTGCAAAGAAATTACAACTTTTCGGATTAAAACTAACACTTGGTTAAAATTTATATAACTAAATCACATAAATCTCTTCAATCAATTCCTGACTATTCGTGTGTTCAGTTCCGTCATCATTCTGACCCGTTATATTATAGTCGTTATCTTCCCAAGCCAACGGGCATTACAGACAAAATAAAGCATATCCTAGGGAGAATCTATCATTAGAAGTAATGAAAGATGGCGAGATTTAGTAAACTACCTTGGGCGATAAGCGCAGATGGGGTTACTTTATTTAATACTGTAATGTTATTATTTGGTTAATATCAAGATAGTTTTGAAAGTTAATCATAGGTGGCGGTGCTTGCAGTATTGGAAACGAATAGTTCCGACTGCATCCGAGGATAACCGATACGTAGATTGGGAGCTTATATGAATTTCTAGCAGAATAACTCAAAGACTTAATAATAATAACAGATCGGAGTGTGTCTAGTTCAATTTTTCTTGTAATTACAATATCTGTAATATTAACGAATAAAGCATTTATTGAAGACTCCTGATTCAAGTATATTTAATATCAACTGATAAGACTTACGCAGTAGTCCCAGAAATTACAAATAGTATACAGAATACAAAACCAGTAACAAATTTGTTATATAATTGTCGATATTGTTGAATAATTATTACTTACCTGACGTGTACATAATTTTTATGGCCGTATTTTTCTATAATCCAACACAGGTTCTTAATTTTTTTATAGGAGTACGGCACAAGAGTGTCAATTACTTCAATTTGTCTGGAGCCAGTGAGACTATGGCATCCCCAATTGTGGTAGACTGTAAGGCTAGAGTTAGTGGGAAAAGAGATGGGGAAGAGGACGATGGAGAAGTAGCTGGCTATCCAAATCTGGGCATTGAACTTTCTTGAGAACAACAGCTCGGCTGTGTAGTGATTTGCGTGTCCCTGTGTTTCCTCCGCTCTACAACTTGGGTCTGGTCTCGTCAATACCTCCTTTCGTCCAAAATAAGTGTGTGTGTGTGTGTGTGTGTGTGTGTATGTGTATGAGAGTGTGTGTGCGTGAGAGTGTGTGTATGTGTGTGTGTGGTTGTGATTCTCAGTGAATTTTACAATTTTTTAAACATGGTATCTAGCAATAATACCAATAGTATCTTAAAACATTAAATATTTATATTCTAAATACATTTCTTGATGCAAACCCCATCTGTTCTTAGGTCTATACAACGTTGATGTGAGTATTTAATCATCGATTGGTACATCAGATCCGTTATGTACGTTATTTCGTTACGTTGGTGATTGCGTTAACACGCATATCGTTCTCACGTGACGATGTTCGACGTTTTGTGACGAACCAATTTCCTTTTATGAAAATGTTCAAGATGTCTGGGTGAGATTGATGTGATTTTTTAAAATTCTTTATTACCTTTTATTGGCGTATGAACTTTGTGAATATAAAGAGAGTTTGGCAGATTGACGTGATCAGAAGAAATCGAGGAGTATCTTAAGTGAATTTCGCTAATGTCTTTCGAATGTTTTTTTTTTAATTCTCTCTTCGTTTTAGTCTCCTGTTTCATAAACTATTCCGTACAAACATAAAATGTACATAATATAATGACTAAGTGGTTAGTACATATTCTACCCACATTTTCTTGGCAATATTTTCAGTTGATAGAATGTGATGCTTCATTATAGTACACGGTGTCCCGAAATTCGTATTACAAGTGGAAAACAACATTATATTTAGAATTGTTTTGTGTTATTTTTTTGTTTTCTTGAGCCTTAGTTTTTATGGTGAAATTTGAAAATGATCGGTCGCTAGGTGGCTGCTATTAGCTGTTCTATAACTAACTAACCATCATGCAGTTTCCAACAGGGGTAGTCAGAGAGGAAGGACAACCAAACAACGCGGACTTGGCACACACTTCTTGCCTTTTTCACATTCTTTTATCGTCTCAAACAAATATCTTATATTATTCTGACTCTTGATGTGACCCGGCACAAGTATCGCTTGATTCACTTTTTATTAATCTTAAATAAAAAATAACTTACATCCGTAGAGATAGCTCTAAAAAATATTTATTATCATAACGAATTCGTCGGAATTAATTAAAATGCTAGCCTCAACCAAACCCCCGTTATTAGTTGATTGTGTCGCCTTTTGTTCATTGCGCTTACATCATTCTTTGCGGATCCCCGTATTTCTCAGACGATACATTCATCCTTCCTCTGCCAGTTTCACGCCTCACTGCTAAACTTACTGGTAGGTATCAGCACTCCATTGTGGACTGCTAGCTTTACTTCTTTGAACAATGTTTCGCCAATTGCGTACATAACTGCAAATATGCTTTAGTATTATTTTAAATGAATAAGTTGTGAAATTATATGGTGAATATAAATGAACCCTGACCTACGGATTGCTATTCGAGAGCCCTAGCTCTCAACCACGGAGGTCGTTATTTCCTGTATACCTGCATATTACTTAGTACTTACAAGACGGTAATTTAAACTTGTAAGAAATATATACCCAAGAAAGTTGTCAAATACTCAGTAAATTATATTCTTTTCTTTCTTGTGAAACGAAATTTAAGCGAGATTTTCTTATTATAATAATACCTATAGTTATTTCAACCAACAAAAGTAAACATTTTAAAAATTCAACTAAAAATTACTTATAACATGTTTTTTTAAGCGATTGTCTTCATTTTATATAGTAAGTTTTTTTTTATGGTATATCATCTCTAAAAATGTCTAAAAAAAAGGTAAAAAATATTACATAAAAATTCTAAGCTTTAAGTAATGCTGGGTAGATACTGAAATATTATTATTTATTTCGTTTTTTTTTTTTATAGTGAATACCTCACAAGAGTCCCAACTGTTCCCGTCTGGAGCCAGTGAGACTATGGCATCCCCAATTGGGGGATGTTGTGAGGCTGAAGGTAAGTGGGGAAGGGAAAGAGGAAGGTGGGGAAGTACCTGGCTATTCAGATCTAGTCACTAAACACGGCTAAAGCCATTTGGAGCAACGTTTCAATTCTGAATGGTGGTCTTACACCAGGGCGATACTGGTAGTATCTTCCACTCTGGAACGTTTCGCAAATATACTATATATTATTTTAATTAATTAATTGTGAAATAACACAAATCAATCAAATAAAATTTATTTGCGCACGCCGGGTTCGAACCCGCGACCTTCGGAATGGCAGTCCAATCCGTTACCACTGGATTATGCCGGCCGTCAATGTGATAGGTAACAACAACAAAGAGCTGATTATTTAAGAGCTAAGTCTTATTATTCTGGGTGTTGCCATCTCTATGAAACGAGAGAGATATAATGTGTACTGGAGAAGTTAACTTGAATTTTGTAGTTCTATGTTGGGATGTGGAATGTATTAGTTCACAGGGCGGTAAGAAAGTACGCAAAAATTAAAATCAACGAGTGAATTTCTGTGCAAAAACCTACTTGCGTTCCGGTGTTGTGGGAAATGTTAAAAAAATGTAGGTATGTAGTTAAAAAAAAAGTAAGTAAAATATTTTATCGACTATAATATTACATTTGTTGAAAGGAAAGTCGATACGCGCTGAGGGATTCGATTTCGACTCATATCGTCTAAAGTAAATTTCTTTTATCTTCCTGACATATTTTTATATTTTAACCATAAATAATATCATTTGAATCTCCTTTTAGTGTTTATTTATAAACAAACATGAATATTTTTCATAATACGACGAAAATATTTGAAAATAATCATTGTGACTTCCAATGAAAGATAAGAGAAAGGCACCAGAATAAGAATTAGTTTAATTTTTTCATTTAGCAGAAAAATAATTTTATCAACGTGTAGGTTTGATTATTCTGCAATAATATGAAATACAATTATGTTAAAAAAATATTTATATATATACAAATTAATTTTCCTGATTACGCAGGCGTGAATTTCACGTGCCAATATTACTCTAGCAGAATGTCACACGGACGGAAATAACACGTGAAGAATAGAACACATACAAAAAACACCGATGAGAATTGATCACGTTAAAAATTGACCTAACATAACCTAACCTACCTTTTGTTTTTTTTCAAATATGAAATTAATTTAGCACACACTCAAAAACTCATAATAAATAATAAATTTTAACCTATTAAAAAAACATATTTTTATTTCGATTTTGTATAAAACTTATATTGTTGATACGTAAAATTCAGGCCTGTATGATTTCGTCTTGACAACAATTTTCCTATTCCCCTATATTCCGTTTTCCCTGAGAATTTTCCATATGTAATACATTAGAAGCTCCGCCGTCTGGACTGCCGAGATAAGACGAACATTTTCCGCCAGAATAAATTATCAACTTTTAAATTAGAATAATAAATAGAAACATCGCACAACTTTCAACTTAAATATATACAGAGTCTATTAAGTCCCGGAGTCAGCCTGATATCTTCATTTGTAATTCGGTAGCTTTGTCTCTACAATAAATTAAATATGTTAACTAACTATCTAGCTAACTAACCATCATCCCATTTTACTGGAAGATAGGTAGAGAAAACAACACAACATTGTCATGAGATTATATCCATTTATATACATCTATATTGAAATCGATTAAAACGTGTTTTCTTATCAGGCTAGCAGAGCCGCATTTAACCCTTAAGTGACGTGGTGAACAAAACTTACTTAAATGACGTCTCAGGGACCTACATTTTTCTTAACTACTTAAAGTAAAGGTCATATGTTATGTGAAAGTATTTTTTTTTTAAATTTTTAACTATTAATCACAAATCTTTACGACAAATCAGAAATGTAAGGAAAATTCAATAAAAACGGTAGTATTTCCGGTGTTTTTTCATTCCATTCAAAATTCATTCCGCAAAAACATATCCACCAACAATAATTAAAATCTACAAAAATATTACACTTTTATTACTAAAAATGAATTACACACTTTGTTTACACAAAACAACAAATAACTTGGAACATAAATATTACACGTATTTTTGCACTATATGCAACACATCATACACAATCTGGGATTGATAATCTCCAATACTAGCTAAGGCATTGATGGTATCATATTTGAGGTAAATATGGTATTTAAAGTACTTGGTTCGGGGTTTTCACTCATTATATTGACAATTATGCTGGAAACATAAATAAAATAAAGACGAAAATTACACAAGTGACGTGGTGGGACCCTGAGACCCATATAACTCTCGTAAATAGACTTTCTACTTATGTTAGGAAGCTGTCTATTTTCCTGTGCTATCTCTCAGCCGTGAATACGATAAAGTTTTGATGTGGGTCCCATGGACCCACAACATAAGGGTGTCAACATACATCACTTAAGGGTTAAGATTGTTTTACCATAGATCTTTTATGGAACTAAAAGATCTATGATCTAAGGGCCATTAAGGTTTTTATTTATAATAAATAAAACAAACATACATAACCTTACTAAATTTCTTAGAAATAGATGTGAGTGTGATGGAAAATTGAAAAATGGATTAATAAACTTCATATTATGGACCAAATGGACTTTATTGAGAGAAAAAATGTAGAATTTTCTTTTTATGTGAATTAAAAAATAAATACTTTTGTGCTCTTTGAATTATTTTTATGCAAGACAGCTCTTTTACTAACCTTCGACATTGTCAAACTGCTTTTTATACTGTCGTTAACCTTTCAAATCAATACTTTCAGAAAGGAGAATCTCAATAACTTAACTTTAATTAACCTAGACCAAACTAAATAACCCTCACTAACATGAACTTACAAACGGTACATTAAATCGTACTAAAACTATTGTTTTAATATCATTTGCGTCATCGAGCTAGGTGTTTAAGCTATTTACGAACTCTACTTAGTTATTGCATGATCGTATGCAACCTTTGTAATATAAAAGCTTTGATTTCTTTAGAGTCAAAGGTCAAAAATAAAAGTGCATAGCATGATAAAAATTCTTCCTGAATTCTTTACTAGAATTTTTCACAATCTCCATACCTTTTCGAAGTAAAAATAGCAAAAATTTATGAAATTTCTTGATCGTAGATGAATAGATATTTATCTTCCTGAAACATAAAATCATGAAAAGGTTTTTAGGAATGTTCTATGCAAATATTATATAATACATTTTAAATTACGTTTGTATATCCATACCAAGGGTAGAAAACCACCTAGATTAAACTCAAACCGTATAATATTTTTTTCTCAAATATCCGAAAAACGTGTACATTCATATAAGTTGTTCAGAAATACAGTAATAAGTGTATTGTACAAAATACAATAAACTGAGTACCAACGATAAAAGCAGGTACAATACAAGTTATCATTGAGAGGTCTGTTTAGAGTAGTTCAATATTTGTTTGTAATAACAATAGTACAAAATAAGTTCTTTAATTACTACAAAGCAATGTAAAGTAACTTTGTTGATATTTACAAAAAAAAACATGAACAGTTTGTTGTAAAGCGTGTTTATATTTAGTAAACTCTTACTACGCCAGGTTGAGTGTTTTACAGAACGTAGCTAATTAATACATTGATAAAAGGGGCACATGAAAAAGCGTGAAAGATATATCGAAATTTGTGCAAATGAGTGTTTTATAGTAATATAACAAAGTAGTTAAATAACGTATTTGTAAAAAGCATTAACTTTTTGGCTGGTTTTAATTTACAAAAAAAAACATGAACAGTTTGTTGTAAAGCGTGTTTATATTTAGTAAACTCTTACTACGCCAGGTTGAGTGTTTTACAGAACGTAGCTAATTAATACATCGATAAAAGGGGCACATGAAAAAGCGTGAAAGATATATCGAAATTTGTGCAAATGAGTGTTTTATAGTAATATAACAAAGTAGTTAAATAACGTATTTGTAAAAAGCATTAACTTTTTGGCTGGTTTTAATTTACAAAAAAAAACATGAACAGTTTGTTGTAAAGCGTGTTTATATTTAGTAAACTCTTACTACGCCAGGTTGAGTGTTTTACAGAACGTAGCTAATTAATACATCGATAAAAGGGGCACATGAAAAAGCGTGAAAGATATATCGAAATTTGTGCAAATGAGTGTTTTATAGTAATATAACAAAATAGTTAAATAACGTATTTGTAAAAAGCATTAACTTTTTGGCTGGTCATAATTTACACATGCATTTATTTTTCCTTCATCAAGACAATATAAGAAACTTTTAATATTCTCCTGATGAAGGAAGGATTCCTGATGAAGGATGGATTCCTGACAAAACTGGTAGAGTTTAAATAAAATTAATGAGGTCAAAAACCAATTTATGTGTTTTTATTGTACGAGTAGTTAAAATAAGTTTCTTATCATATTATTATGAAAATAATTAGTTTTTGTACAGCACGTTTATAATTGGCAATCCTTTATTACGCCAGTTAGTGTATTTTACGAAATATAGAAAAAATAATTTAAATACAAAATGAACTCTTGAAAAAAAATTTTAGATTTCTTAAATTAAAAAAGACTTAAATTTAGTTTGGACACAAGGACGGGTTGTTTCGGAGAATTTGAACAATTCATCAAATTTCAACGTTCATTTCTGGGTACTGTGAAAGTCCTATTCAAGTTCTGTTATTATATCATTAAAGGCTGGTTGCTTGACAACACTGAAATAAAAACAAAACTTGAAAAACTCTTTCACAGAACTTGAAAACGAACGTTAAAATTTGATGAATTGTTCAAATTCTCCGAAACAACCCGTCCTAAGTGGCGAATTTTCAAAACATCGCAGATCGATAGTAATAATATAGAATCATAAAGTGAATAAATTCTTTTCTTAGGGAATAATTGAAGATTATTAAAACATATAATTAGTAAAAAATATGTAACAAGGAGTTCATTAAATATTTTTTTCCCTTTTTTATAATTTATTTTATTTGATTTATTGTGAAAAACAGTGAATTTGATTACATTGACCAAAATTTGCAATTAATAATAATCAATTACTTACATTAATTTTTATATCAGTTGACAAGCAGCTTTTTGCTTAAAAAATATTTAATGCAATCTTGAAGTCGCTGAAGTTCAATTGAAAAATATCTAAATCAGAAGAAAAGCAGTTTAAGAGTGTATTATTTGTGAACATTTCAATGATCTGAACTCTCTACGGTATAAGGATACTGATAAAATATCAACAAGCAGTCTGCATAAAAAAAATTTAAGTTCGATGAGGGAAGTTTGCTCAAACGTAACAACTTTGGATTGGGGGAAGGACTGTCTTGTGACTTCTGTGTAGATGGTTTAGCGGAAGCTTGGTAAAACAACCTTATTCTGAAAGTATAAGAACCTTCCCAGATCGATCAATGACACGGCTAAGATCAAAGGCCTATAGGAAAATCCATTACTTACACCTTACACTTGCTTCACTCTGAAAAGCACTTTAAATTTAATATATATCTATGTACTAAGAATGTATTCAACAATCATATTATACACAAAAACACATATTTCATCCCTGTATATTGTGAAGCAATAAATTGATATTATCCATTGTTTTACAGTACCGACAACTGGTGTAGAGCCAAAGTAAATTCCGTCAAAAGGTGCTCGCATTTTGAAGAATAAATAATGAGTTAAACATATTTTTTATCTTAAACTTTTGTACTTCTTTCTTGCTTACAGCATGAATTTTCTACAACATTTAAAATCAGTTTTATATTTTTGTATATTTAAGCTACATTAAATGTTGTAAATCTTAGAGATTCAGAGCACCGTATGTAGGAACATGTTAGTTTATTTAGAAATTTTAGAAAAAAATTGCTCATTTGGTGGTACAAAATTAATATTACGTGAACATTATACATGCTTTAATAAAAAAATAATGAAAAAATGGGATCGATAACATTATAATTAAAAGCTTCGGTATTTTGAAACATGAATTTTATGTTGTAAAACTAAAGGGAGTGAGGGGAGAAGGATGTGGGAAAGGGGATGTTTGGAAATTACTGGAACTATTTAGATCTGGACAATTAACATGGCTAGACGACCATGGCTTTTTGAAGGCTTCCGTGGTCGAGGAGTAAGGCTCTCGATGACTCACGGAGACTCTTGATCCAGGTTAGAGGTTTTTGAAATGTGGCTTCACCGGAGAATACTCAAAGTCCCATGGACCGACATGATCACCAACACAGAAATTCTCAGGCGGGCTAGAGCAGAGAGAGAACTGCTTAGATTAATAAAAATCACGAAAATTTCATATCTGGGTCATGTATTTTGAGGGCAGAAGTATCACTTGCTCCAGTTAATATTGAAAGGCAAGATAGACCTGGTAGGAGACAAATGTCTTGGCTGCGAAATATACGAGAGTGGACCGGCATTAGAAGTGTGGAGGAGCTATTCCGGGCAGCGCAAGACATTTTCTAGAGTGATCGCCAACGTCAGGGGGACCTGATACGGCACATGAAGAAAAAGAAGATTTGTGTTTAATATTATGTATAGCATACTTGCGGTACGTTCCGAATGAAAGATACTTTCAGCATCGATCTGGTGTAATGCCACCATTCAGAATTTAAACGCTTCTTAAAATAGCTCTAGATATATTTGGTGACCAGATCTGAATAGCCAGGTACTATTATATTCTCCTATTCTCCATCTCTTTCTCCGCCCCAGTACCTTCAGCTTCACAACATACCCCAATCGGGGATGCCAAATTCTTACTTACTTCAAACAATGGGAGCAGTTAGAACTCTTGTGAAGTAATCACAAAAAAACATTACAAGCAACGATATGATTATATCTATAAAAAAAATAATACAGAAAATGGTAGAATTAATAACAATAACAAAATATCGAAAATTTTATAAAATTAAATTTTTTTTTTACCTTTCTTCCCAAATCCTGAGATATTACACTTCGATTCTGCTGTATAATAAACACCACGTTTTCCAAATGCGGGAACATTGTCATCAAGCTAGCATGTTTTCACTTCTACTTCTAAGCGTTTTTCAAAGCTTTTCTCGAAACGCAACCTTCGAAAGAAGTCAAGGAGCATTATACCTCCTGTTTACAACTCAGGTCACGAAAAACTATTTTTAAGACCATACGACACGTCTTCATAAAACTCGTTCTGTTTCCTTTTCAATTATGGTCAGACTTGGGTGAGGGTAGGCAGAGAAGAATGAAAGAAGTTGTGATGTCACAGTGTTTATTTAAAAGTCAGTGAAGTTGTATGTAGTCGACGGCGAATCCTCCAGGTCGATGGACACCACACCAAATCAGTATTTCAAATCGTTGTGGCGGAGACCGGACTTGTAGGTTTAGCACTGATAGTGAATACCATGGTACTTCCAGGTGCTTCAGTGTGAAGAAAACCGAAGGTGTGATGGACCTGGTCAGCAGATGATTTATTCATTTATTTGCAAGAAACAATCAGCTTTTACATAATATATCATGATAAATATACAAGTCAACTGAAGTCAAGCCACAGAAGTTTCTTATGCTAAAGTTCATTGGAAATTAAGTTTTAATATCTTTAAATTAATTTTGTGAAGGAAGGGGAGAGGAAAAGGAAAATAGGAAGAGACTAGGAGATGCTCCCGATAAATTCCATACTCTCATATTAATAATCGATCGTACGCATTACTTCATATCGATATTTCTTTAGGTTATTACCAAAAATGTCAATGCTGTAAAATTTTGTATTGTATTGTGCACATATACGAGGAATTGGGGAATTTTTTCGAATATTTGTTCTACTCGAGGGTAAATAAAATAAATCAGATTGTCGGGTTGATCTAGACGAAATATGAAGATGTATTAAATTGGTAAGCTCTGGTGAGTCCAGACCATTATTTAGGATTTTAAACAATAAGATTTGATCAAAAATTAGACGTCGTGTTTGGAGATATTTAACTTATGAAAGTTGATGGATTCTGTATTATTTGAGAAGTGTAAGTTTAGTTTATAATATATCTGTTTAATTTTTTTTTAATTCTTTCTATTCTTTCAGTATGGGTTTGGTCTAAAGGAGTCCAGATCGGTGTACAGTGTTCCAAGTGCGGGCGAATATATGAGGTGTAAAGGGAATATAAAGTATTTATGTTGTGGATGCGTTTTTGCTATGCAAATTATAAATCCCAGCATTTTATAGGGTTTGTTAATGATTTCATCAGTGTGTTGGATAATGTTTAATTTTACATCCAGTCTTACCCCAATGACGAGGCGAGGAAGATATCGCAAGGCCTAGATGCAGTTGTAAATCCCCGTGGAGTCATATGGATTCTGCTTTCAAATACAGCTTCCAATCTATTTTAAATTGAATGTTAAAAGGAAATATTTGGTGATATAATTTTTTTATCTAAGTCCAAAGGTCTCTTACTTAATCGACGAAGTAGAGTTTTTCTGTCACAGTAAAATTATACTCTGCTAGAATTTCTGTAAAAAAAAAAGTGTTTCAAATTCCACGTTCAACTCAATTTCAAGTAGTGAAACAATTTCTCTTTGCAAGAAGATAATGAGGAGGAAGTTGAAAATCAACTTTTTGTCAACTATTTTAAAGATTTTATCTTGAATCGCAAATTTTCGAAAAGATTGCAAACCGAGTTACTTCCCGGAAGCCTTCGGGGACATTCAAGTTCTTAATCTGGAACTTGAAAAGGCTTCGACGTTGAATATACCTCGTAAATTATAACCATAGACAGAACTGTTATAAAGTTGTTCCTCTAATTCAAGTTGCCCTGCGGAAGCATCCGTTTTTTATCCTCAAATAAAAGTAGGTACTTTTTGCCTTTGAAGTTTTGGACTTTATGAAGGTGGGGACTTTATGAGGCCAATATAAGTTTTTGAATTCAAATTTCCGGATTGTCAAGTTTTGTATCAAGTATATTAAATTTATTAATTACATATTTTCAATAATATTTTTTTAATTTATTTTATATTTATACTATAGAAACAAACAGTACATGATTTACAGAGATGAAACAATATACAGGAATAAGATATTTAATGTTGGGTACCTATGATATGTTTTCTTTTAATTTCTGCTAAGTGGTGTGTTTATTCCTTAATTACCACGTGACTTGTGTAGTATATAGGTGGTGTGTAATGTATGTGTGAGCAGTTTGAATTATTGACATGATGCCACGTTTGAATTTGGGTAGTGAATCTGAAAAAATATCAATGTTAGAGTTTAAACAAATATTATTTAGAGTATGAAGAGCTCGGTTAATTGGCGAATTAGATGCTGCATTTGTTTTATAATTAAGCGTGTTGAATAGCACTGTATGTTGTGTACGTCTCAAAGGTGTGTTAAAATTATTAATTGACAGTTATTATTGTTTAAAATTCTGTGAACAAATATTGAGTCAGCTACTATTCGTCTTTGCTGCAAAGTTGTCACATGTACGTTCAAAGTTATTGTTGAATTTGTAGGTAATATATTTTATAAATTTGTTTTGTTATAAAGTTCTATACTATCCATCTAAATTTTGTATTTTGTATTCCAAATTGACGATGCATATTCCAGTGTACTTCTTACTAATGCGAAATATAACATTACCATTGTACGCGGATTACTGAATACTTTACTCACACATAGCAGAAAAAAATGATTTTGAATGAATGAAATAAATTGATTTTTTGTGGATTCCACACAAGAGTCCGAACCGCTAGTTACCAGTGGAACTATGGCATCCCTAATTGGGGTGAGTTGTGATATAAAAAGGGATTGGGGAGAAATAGTAAACAGAAGAGGAAGGTTGGGAAGTATCTGGCTATTCAGATGTGATCAGTCAACACGGTTTAATTAATTTCATTCCTAATTAGGTTTTGTTTACCAGAGAAATAAGAAAATCGATCACCCCAAAAAACACACTGACTCTAAAGAGCGCTTTGATTTATTTGTTTTTCAAAATATATTAACAACATACCTATTTAATGAATGTCTTAATTATATTGTGTTAATGAATGACTGTTAAAACTATTCATATCGGTCTGATGATTACTAATTCCCTTTAAGGATTTATTATTAAAAGCATTTTTTATTAAATATAATATATTATATTCTATTATTGTAACATTAGTTTTTCGACAATTTCATTGTTACTTACTAATGATATATTATATATTCTGTAATTTTTTTGATGAAATAAAAAAAAATATTAATTATTTCTTTACACCTCCTCGATGTTTCAGATTTGATTATGGTTTCTAACGGTGCGCAAAAATAATTGAATTTATTTCCAAAATAAATTACATAATATACTTTTTTGATCTATACTTTTTCATATTTGTAATAAGCATTAACTTTGTGTTTCACCATAATTTACAATAAAAATATATAAATTTAATTATCATTTACATAGATCATCGTAGAAAAGTATTGTATATTCGTAGATGCTTCCACAGTACAACTGGGTTGTTTACCTACTTTTTCTGATATTATCAAAGCAATATTAACATCCATACTATCTTTATCCAGACATAATTTATTTTAATAACCTTCCATTAAATTAAAAAAATATTCAGGAATTTCACCTTAAATTAAAAAATTACCCTAAACTATTATAAGTCCAAAATACGTTCACTACTTACATCTAGAAGTAATATTGTTTAAATCTTGTGTTGTTTCTTCATAATTTATTTACCTTAATACTAACATAATATATATAATTGAACTAGAATTCCCTCACCAAACACAAGAGCATTGTCTCTTTATGGTGAGGAAAGGCTACTTTAATTTCTATTGTTTTATATCTTGTTTATATCCTGTATACTTATCTATGTAAAAAAAATTATTTTTTTCAAATATTAAATAAATAATAAAAAAATAAAAAAACTAGTAAACAACTGCCGATTATCTATTGAGTTCCACAAGGAAGCATACTAGGGCCCGTTATTTTGACTATGTACATAAATGAATTTGTAGAATGAAAAAAGGCGGTGAAATAGTTAGTTATGCTGACGACAGAGTTTTACTCTTCAAATCTAAGGATTGAAATAATGTATATAACATATCGAATTTGGGAATCTCGCAAGTGAAAACATGGCTAGACTCAAACATACTTACACTTAACATATCTAAGACAAAATTTACAACATACAGTATAAATAGCACGGGAAAGCCAAAAAACAACACAAACACCATAAAAATACACGAATGTTAAAACACCAACATCTGCGATTGCCCTCTTCTAGAAAAAACAGAACAAATAAAGTATCTAGGAATCGTAATTGACCATAACCTTAGATGGATACCTCACATCAAGCAAATCATAAATAAACTTCTCAAAACAATACACATTTTCCTAAACATAAAAAACATATATAAAATGTTGTACTGTGGGCAAGTACATACTCCAAGCCGATATATTTGTGGTCAGGAGTAAGGCAAGGAGGGTGTATGTCCCCCATTCTATTTAATGTATACATGGACGAGTTATCAAGTCTCCTGGATATCATAGCGGGCTGTCGTGTTAACAGTATATGTATAAATCATATAAGCTACGCGGACGACATGATCCTCCTAGCTCCGTCGATCAAGGTATTAAGATTACTCCTAAACATTTGTGAAGAATATGGAAAACAACATAATATGATGTACAACCCGAAGAAGACGGAATCGATTGCGTTCCACCACGGAAAAAGTCAAGATACAAGTAAGATGCTCCCCGTATACTTTAACGAGGCAAAAATAAATACATGTTCGAACGTGAAATACTTGGGGCACATTATTAATCAAGACCTATCGGACGATGGCGATATCGAATGACAAAGGAGAAGCCTAAGCATAGTGTCTAACATGATTGCCCGCAGATTTTTCAAATGCAGCAATACCGCTAAAAAAATACTGTTCAACGCATTCTGTACTGGCCTGTATACGTATGACATGGTGTCACTACCGAACTTGCTCGATGGAACGACTCCGAATTCAATATAATGACGCCTGTAGAATCATATTTGGATACTGAAGATACAGCAGCGCATTGACAATGTTCACGGAACTAGGACTGAATGGATTTGCCGGCCTGATGAGACACCGGGTCACTGAAGCCAGGATGTGGCTAATGGCCTCCGCCAATACGTTGGTGACCGCAGCCTACCAGCACCAAGCGCCACTATTGAGTGAGCGCTGGGCCCAAGCTCACTCAAGACCACGCCTTGCATAGTTGTTAATTAATTTGTTGTTAATTTATTCTCTGCCATATATTTTTTTTAATTTCACATACCTACTGTACTGTATATGGGACGTGTGGGATTGCACTAACCTCCCCACATCCTGGAAAAAAAAATTTTTAAAAAAATAATGACACAATTGAAAACAATATATTTTGCACTTTGCCAATCAATTATAGAATATGAAATTATTGCTTGGTGAGTTATAATTACATAGAAACCGCACAGAAAACGATCTTAAAGGTAATACTAAAATAACATAGACTGACTGATACAGACCAAATATTCAACAGGTGTGACGTACTACATTTACGCCAATTATACGTAAAAACACTGCTAAACTACATTTTTGACAAAAAAAATTTTTCAACATACTCAAAATAACACTAACAGACCAGTTAGACAAGCGCACAAAGAAAACATAAAAACTCCGACAGTATAAAAATAAATTCACAAACAAAATTAAAAAAATGGATTAAAGAACAAAAAAAAAATATTACCAAAATGTCACAGCATAAAATAAAAATAAAACCTACACGTAACACACAAAACCAATATAAACACACATCACTCACAAACACACAAGATTATATTTTAATGTATTATTTTCTCTTTAAATGTATAATGTAGATTATATTTTCATATTTTAAAATGAAGGCCTCAGCACGGGCAAGCCATCCAGTGAGGCCAACATTACTGGAAAATTTTGAAATATAAAAAATATTGTACCAAATAAAAAATAATAATAATGATAATTATGATCAGAATCTTCTCAGTAAACACTCAGTCCTACCTGTCGATGTGGAACTTTTCAAATCCACCAAAACATTTTCACATTTTATCCCTCCACAAGTATATTTTCTTCTGTTTCCAGGACCCCAAAGGCAAAAATAAAAACTCCTTTGACATATTCTTAGAGAAAATGTCACAGAGAAGATGAAACTGTTAATTTAAATAAATTGTGACATTCTGAAGTTGTCGAGAATACAAATCACATTAAAACATTTATATTTATATATTGTAAAAGTATATAAAAAAATTAACCTTTAAAAAGTAAATAAAAAAGTTAACTTTAGCGAAAGGCTTTAGCGGAAAATGGTTAAAAATCTGGCTCCTGCAGTTTAAAAATAAGACTTGTAAAATAATGTAATATTATCCATAAAACATTTCCTAGTTTTGCAGTTATGAAAATATTTTAAAATTTTATAATGTTTATAAATGTTTTCAATTTTTCGTTGCTCCAACTGCATTAAGTAAAAATTATTCTTTCGTAGGAAGCAATCACTTTGTGGTTAGACATTATATATTAAATCAAATAAACAAAGTGTTTTATTTGATTTAATAAAAATTATTCGTTGTTTTGAAAATATCAATGATAATAATGTCAGACATCAAAATCTTCGAAAAATATATTTTTTAATTCATAATTGGGTTTCATCCTCTCGAGTTTTCCATTTGTAGGAAAAAAAACAAATTATTTTCCGAAGCCTTAAAAATACTTTCTTCGTATTTTTTTCCCTTGATACGTGACTCGAGAGGCAGTTGACGAAAATTCCTAAGGTTAGAGGGGCAGATAAAGGCTGAAGGGGTAGAATAGGGTGGTTGTAGGAATATTCACATAAAACGCGTGTATAAAGGGTTGAATGATATGTTTAAAAGGCTTTTCAGACTCTTGAAGTCGAGAAATCAATATTTTATACTGTGCACGTCGCCGTTATTAAATTTTAAATCCACATTCTCGCTACAATCAGCGCTTTGAATTCGTGCATGAATATTGATAAGGTTCTTTTCTTACAGTTTTTGGGAAATAATGTTCGAGACGTTTTTTTTACATATGAAAGGATGAAGTATTGAAAGATTTTTTTAATGTTTAAATGAACGCATATAAATTTTATTTATTTAAATGCATGGTTTGCAGAAAGGGTGGAACACAGGCCTATACAATAAGCAAATTAGTGTTTTAGCATTTATACTTTGACGTGATAAAGAGCGTAGTATTGTAAGAGAAACATACTTTTCAATACATCAAACAAATCAAAAACTATATTGTGTCAGACAATCAATAATTATTTATTCATATAGTTGAGAGTAAATTTCTTTTCACTTTATGAAGGACTCTATGTTGTTCTTTGCAGTAAAAATAACATTCTTTAAAAAATTATTATGGATTGACCACAGACATATGAATATATAGACTAGAAATTAAAGGTGAGGGGTAAAATCAACTGTTGAAGAACGAAGGGGGTAAAGCTGACTGTGATTCGTCAATAAATCAATCTGACAGTATATAGGCATCTCGCATTATAATATCACCATTTAGTTCTTAAAAGTAAAATCTGCTTTTGAATGAATAGACATTTTTACATGGGAGCGCAAATTACTCACCACGTTATGAACAAATTTGCGAAGTCCGAATTCGGCAAAAAAAAAATTCTTCTATTTTCGAAAAAATTCTTCTATGAGTCGAATATTTTGTTTACGTATTTAGTTAAGACACTTTTATAAGTGTTCATAATTTACTTCCCAGCAACAACGATGCGCACACTTGAGAATCGCTACATTCGACCAATGTTGGCTCGATGTGATAGTATATGTTTCTACAACTGATTCATATTATACGACGTGAATAAGCTTAAAATGATGCTTACATATGGAATTTAATACGACAATTGCGTTTATTCACTTTTTCACATCTATTTTTACAAGTTTTCATATCACAAGCCACTATTTTGCCGTGTTATTTCATAAAATGCCTCGACCATAGCTCGACGCTAGTTCGAACAAGAATGATTTTTTTTTTATTTTTTTTATTTTTTTATTTGGGAAACAAACAGTTATACAAATATATTTTAATACAAATCATTTTTACCAAGTTGCATAAACCAGTAAAGTTTCCACAGAAGATTCATTGGTAGAAAAACATATGAATATAAATAATACAATACAATATAAATACTAACTAGTAGAAAAGGAAAATCTCCAAAAAAATAAAAAGACTACAGATTCAACCCATACAAAAACAATACACACACTAACACTACTAAGTTTCCCGCAACGATCGAACGCTACTCTCTTAGGAATGCTATGAATCCTGCGAGGCTCGTGTTAAACACATCGATATTTGTGCATAATCTATTAAAGGTGCTACAGCTTCTTCTTATAAATACATTTTCAACATAATTAGTATTGCTCTTAGGAATATAAAATGTGTCCGGAGATCGAGTTACTCTTAATGGACATCTGAAATGAATATTTTGTAAAAGGTATGGGCTATCAATAAAATAGTGGATTATCTTATATAGCATTATTAGGTCTCTGATATCTCGGCGTTGATCAAGAGTTTTAAAGTTCATGGACACATTGTTTTCATCATTTCGCATGCGATAAGAGACATATTTCAAAAACTTTTTCTGAACTCTTTCTATGTTTGATTTATATGTAGAATTATGAGGGCACACTGTTGATGCATACTCTAGGTGGCTTCGGACGTAAGATATGTAGAGAATCTTAAATGTTTGTGGATTTTTGAAAACTGAACATACTCTAAGTATAAATCCCAGCATTTTCAAAGCCTTCGACGTAATATGCTCGATATGAGATTGAAAAAGAAGCTTACTGTCCATTAGGACTCCAAGATCTCTAATCACATTTACCCTGTTTAAGGGTTTGTTTTTAATATTGTAGGGATATAATATTTTGTGTTTCTTTTGAGAGTAAGATATGACGCTGCATTTGTCTGCATTCAAAAGAAGGTGATTTTTTAAACAATATTCATTCAACAGAGAGTCAAGGTCATGCTGGAGTTCCATGCAATCCATCTCAGACTTTATGATTTTGACTATCTTTTTGTCATCAGCATATAAGTATAGCTGAGAATTACGGATAATTATGCTAACGTCATTCATAAAGATATTAAATAAAAGGGGGCCAAGGTGAGATCCCTGGGGTACTCCTGAGGTTACGGGCACGAAACTAGAGCAAAACCCTTGAACAGTTACAGCTTGTGTACGATTGTAGAGGTAAGAGGCTAACCAACGAAGGAGGTCACCGTGTATACCCATTGCTTCGACTTTCTCAATTAAAATGCTGTGTGGGATTTTATCAAAGGCTTTGGAATAGTCTGTGTAGACTACATCAATTTGATATCCGTTATCCATAGCAACAAGGACTGTGTCAACAAACTCACAAAGGTTAGTTTCTGTTGATTTTTTGGTCATGAAGCCGTGTTGATTCGGAATAATGTGTGGCCGTATACAAGGAAAAATATTATCATAAACAATTTTTTCAAAAAGCTTACCAATTACATTTAGTTTAGAGATCGGTCTGTAATTTTCAATATTGTGCTTGTCTCCTTTTTTTAATATAGGTACAACATATGAGCTTTTCCATTGCTGCGGAAAAATGCCAGAAGACAGTGAGGTTTTAAATATTTGACTTAGCGGATAACATAAAACATCAGCGCAATTCTTTAAAAACACTGGGTGTATACCATCAGGCCCACTGCCTTTGGTAGGGTCTAATGATTTAAGATATTTACAAACTAATTCAGCGTCCATATTAACATTACTTAGATTGAGTACTGAGGTGTTTGGATTATATACTCGAGTGGTAGACGAGGTGCACGGGGTGTGGGATTCGAAGGAGGATTGGAAATGTATATTGAATAAGTTACTTATAGCTTCCCCACCCGATACACGCTGAGAGTTAAGATACATATTGTTAGGTAGTTCAGAGCTTTTTTGCTTAGATTTAACAAATGTCCAGAAATGTTTGGGATCGGTTTTAATATTAGATTCGGCCATATTAATGAAATTGTCATAGCATACTTTCTGCATGCACTTTTGTCGTTCTCGAAGAAGAGAGAAAGTATGATAGTCTGAGTAACGGTTATAAATTTTGTATTTTTTATGAAATTTAAGTTTTTCTTTAATTACTTTTTTTAAGGCAGAGCTGTACCACGGAGGATATCTAGAGTCTATGTTAACTGTTCTGGATGGTACGTGTGCGTCAATTACCTTATTTAATTCAGAATAGAAACGCGCTGTGAGTGAGTCTACATTACTGCTGTTTAAGGTCGTTGTCCAGTCAACGGCTGCCAAGGCGCTATTAATCATTTTTTTTTCATTTTTCATTTTCTAGATTCTTATATTCCATGAAGTGGTGAATCATTTAAATTTACTGAATTTAAAGTTAATGTTCTTTATACAAATAGAACGGCGTCATATGCGCCTCACAATTTTTACCTCATATGGGTTTATTCAAATATTACCTGGCTTTTATAGACTTAGAGGCCTTGTATTTTCTCGGTAGGGAAAAAATTTGTTACCTAAAAACCCTACTAAAATTGCATGTATCATCATCCAGCATCAGCACCAGCGGCGACCTACAGCGGCCATATATTACATACGTGTCTGTTTGTGTTGTGTTGGGAATGGGAAGGGGAAATTTTTGGCTGCGCCCTATTGTTGGAATCCTTCCGCATTTGCCGTTGGGAGTAAGGAAAATCGCAGAAAACCTTACCCAGGAAGGAGCGGCCGAACGTCAACTTGAAACGTATGCGGCCTTCAGTAACATCGGTATATGATGTCCTGCATTTTGAGATGTGTGTGTGTGTCTGTTTTTATGTTAATATATACTTATGGGAAGATAGAAAATAAACATACATATACATACAAATTATAAAATATTATATAAATATATAAATAGATATATAAACATTATATATTTGGGAGGAAGGTCGGGAGTTTAGGAAATACCTACTGCTCGCTATTCGTCCGCGTCTAGTTCTGGTATGTGCCATATGTGGTCATGGTCCATGAGGATGTGTTTAGGTAGTCTATGTGTGTATCTGAATGTCAGGTCGCTCGGAGCATTGTATTGTCCTATGTCTCGTATTAGTTGATTTTTACTAAGTGTGAGTGATTTGTAAAAGCGTTCAGTCAGTCTGTGTGTGAATTCGTATAGAGTTGGAATTTGTTCTCGATCGTGTAATCTCTTCAAGTTTGTTCTGAGTCTCGTGTTGTATGTGATTTTAATGCAGAGATTTTGAATTGTCTGTAGATTCTTGTGGTCTGAGTGTGAGATGCTGCTCCATACGGGAATCGCATAAGAGAGTACTGGACGAATGAGCGAGTAGTAGACGAGGAGTTTGGTTTTGGGAAGTAGCGGACTCCATCTATTGAAAATTGGCTTCATCATGCCGATCGCTTGTCGCGTGCGCGTGTGCATCTTCGCTTGGTGAGATTTCCAGTTGAGGCGGGAGTCCATGGTCAGGCCCAGATATGTCACTTCATCTTTCCATTCTATGCTGTGTCCTCCCATTTCGATGTTGAAGTCAGGTGTTCTATTTATACGTTTTCTTGTGAACATGATGGCTTCGGTTTTCGCCTCGTTCAGTTTCAGGCGCCATTTCTTGTAATACTCTACGAGCGCGTCGAGCGCCCTCTGCAGGTAAATCGCGGCCATGTTCGCTTTCAGCGAAGAAACGTATAGTTTGACGTCATCTGCGTAGATAGACAGATTGCATCTCTCGTCTCGGGGGATGTCGTAGGTGAATAGAATGAAGAGAAATGGTCCCAGTAAACTTCCTTGCGGCACGCCTTTTGGAATCTCACGCATTGAAGATAGCACGTTCCTTATGAACACTCTGAACGATCTATTCTTTAGGTATTCCTGTATCAGTCTCGTTAGGTATATGGGCGTGTTAGTGCGGTGCAGCTTATGCACGAGCCCGTCTATCCATACGGTGTCGAATGCCTTCTCTAGGTCGATGAGCGCAGCGGCGGTGAAGCGATGTTCGTTAAATTTTCTTGCGATAAATTCCGCTACTCTGGTGAGTTGATGGGTCGTGGAGTGCCTCTTTCTGAAGCCGAACTGCTCGTCTGGCAAAGTCTTGTTGTCGTCGTGGTGTGGTACAAGCCTGTTGAGTATAATTTGTTCAAATACCTTGCTCAGCGTAGATAATAGGCTAATCGGCCGGTAGCTTGTCGGCTGCGTTCTATCTTTATTCGGCTTTGCGAAAGGCAGCACGGTCGCCGATTTCCAAATCTGGGGGAAATGCCCGGTTATGAGGCAGGCATTGAACAATTTTGTTGTGTAGATGATGGCTTTTTGAGGAAGATTTTTGAGTAAAATGTTGTGTATTTGATCGCTTCCCGGCGCCTTGTTCGTTCTGAGTCGCTTGATTGTGACCGCAATCTCGCTCGGCGTTGTGAAATGAATATCTTCAGCGTTTGTCTGCTCTGCTGCGTTCAAGTCTCGTAGAGAGTCAGCTACGATCCGGTCCGTAGCCGGGTCGGAAAGGCCGTCTGTAGCGGCGTAGGCTCTCTCGAACCCGTCGGCGAGTGTTTCAGCTTTTTCTTGTAGCGAAAGCGCCGTCCCGGGGCCGTTCAATTTCTGTAGCGGGGGGATTGTGAAGTCTTTATGTCGCAGCGCGCTTGCCATTTTCCATAGGGAATTATCCTTCGGCGTGAGTGATGCGACTTTTTTGTCCCAGAGTTCGCGCTTGAGTTCTGCGATTTCGGTCTTGATTTCCCTCTGCATGCAGTTGTACGCTGTCTTGAAATATTCGTCGCGTGTGCGGTGAAACATGCGTCGCAGGCGATTTTTCTCCTTGATGAGCGATAGAACGTACTCGGGAAGCTTGATCGTGTATGGGTGTATTTCTTTGAGAGGAATGTGTGTATCTTGTGCTGTTTGAAGAATCTCTGTGAGAGTGCTTGTAGCTGCGTCGATTTCTTGTGGTGAGCGCAGAGTTCCCGAAGTGAGATGAATTCGTTCGTTGACTTCCTTTTTTAAATCCTCCCCAGTCCGCATCCTTATAATTGCGCTGTTTTCTGGGGGTCCTTGAAGTTGCGCCGCCTATAGTGAAGCTCACGGGAAGGTGGTCCGAAGACAGTTCGTCTAATGTGCGCAGTGGAGATATTGTCTTAACATTTTTCTCGAGTACTATATCCAATGTACTCGGATATCTAGATAGTCGCGAGTAGTACGTAGGTCTGTCGGGCGCCATTATCGAATAGGTATTTGTCTGCATGTGTGTAAAGAGCGTATTTCCGTTCGCATTACCTCTGTAGTTATTCCAGTAGTTGTGTTTGGCGTTCAAATCGCCTCCCATCACAACAATTGGTCCCAGATTGAGCAATTTATTGAGATCTTCTCTCACTAGGTTACTATGGGTGCAGTATACGGAGATGATGGTATGCGCTCTACCCTCTATGGTGACTTCGATAATCGTGGCTTCAGCGTGCTTCAACTTCGGAGTAGGTATTCTTGTGGACGTCATAGATTGTCGAACGAATATTGCGGTTCCTCCGCCTGATCTTCCTTGTCGATCGTCACGATAAATCTCGAAACCTTGCACTCTCAGCGGTACGCTTGGATTCAAATGAGATTCTGATAGGAGAATAATGTCGGTGTGTAGTTCGTTTGCCAAAGCGAGCAGTTCGTCTGTCTTGTTGCGCACGCTAAATGCGTTCCATACGAGGACTTTCACCGTCTCGGTATTAGGCATCGAGGGTGTCTAGGAGCTCAATCAGGATGACGAGCTTGTCTGTTCTTGTTGCGCAGCGGGCGAGCTGTGATCGCATCCTCAGGAGGCCTTGGAGCAGGGCCATCAGGTCCAGGTTGTCTTCTGAAGAGGTGGACGCGCGCACGGGCTCCTGCTGTGGGCGTGGCTGTGGGGGCGGCGCGGTCTCGCGCTGCTCTTGGGCGGGGGCGGTGCCTCCGGCTACGTTGGCCCATGTGCGTCCATCCGTCCTTGGCTGAGGAGGTGGCCTGCTCGGGTTCTGTTCTGCCGGCGGGCGTTGGGCCCTTCTGGCAGGTCGCTGCTGTATTGAGGCGACGTACGCTACCCGCTTGGGGCAGCCTCGGTAATTGGCGGGATGCGGGCCTGAGCAGTTGCAGCATGCGGCGGGCTCATCTCTCGTCTTCTTGGGGCATTCTGCCGAAGCATGCTCCAGTAAGCATTTTACGCACCTTGCTGTGTGCGAGCAGTTTTGGGACCCATGCCCGAAGTCTTGACATCTGTAGCACTGAGTGCCGTGCTGAAGGTGGTTGCTCCTGTGCTTCTGGAGTCGAATTCGGCAGTGGCACAGGTATTTGACGGCCGCGCGCAGCTGTCCCATGTTGACTTCCTTATTGAAGTGCGCTAGGTATATGGGATATTCTATTGAGGCGGTCATCTTGACCACCTTCACTGCTGGGAATCCCTGCGATTCCAGGTCTGCCTTGATATCTTCCACTTCTACGAGCGGCAGGCCCTTGATGACGGCCTTTTTCATCTTTTCTGCTTCGGCCGTGAATGTGTGGAAGCCGCGAGCCTCCGCCCGCAGTCCATTGGTGAGGGCGCGATGGTCCTCCATCGTGCGCACGAAGATGTTGGCCGTGCCGCCCCTGTTATACCTGAAATTGAAGAGCTTACCAGCCCCCAGATGTCCTTGCACCGCAGCTGTGATCTGCGCGTGTGTCATGTTCCCCAGGGTCATCACAACCGGGGGAACGCGGTCTCTCCTGCCGGTACCTGCGGGAGAGAAATTATTATTAGTATTGGCACGCTTTATACGCGGCGCGCCGGCGCCTTCGCTTACCTCGGGCAACTCATCAAATCGGTTGCCACACTGGAGCGGTTGTGGTCCCCGTGGGGACATGGGCCTCTTCACGGGGTTGGACGGCCTCGTCCAGCCTCCATCCTGGGGGGCAGCCGTCTCCATCGGCTGCTGCGGTCTCGGGGGCGCCACGTAGGCCGACGCTGGGCCTATCGGGGGGCGCGTGGGGGCAGGACTGGGTCCTGCTGCCCAAGAGGGGCCTGCTGCGGGCTCCGTCATCTCCGTTTCATCGGGCGTGGTGGCAGTCGTGGTGGTGGATGGTCTCCGGGTCCTTGGGTCCTCGGGGCGGGGCTGTGGTGCGGGGACCGTATAGCGCACGGTCCCGGTCTTAGTGCGATGCGCAATTTGGCGAGCGCCGGGCGGTACCACGACCGGGGAGTCCTCGTGGTCAATGGGGAGCATCCGGGTCGGGAACATGGTCATCTGTGTCGAGCGGTGACTCCTCTTAAAAAGGGAGCACGTCTCAGGTGCTTGCGGGCGGTTTGTGGGGGCCAGCGTGGATCTTCGTAAGTTGAGTGTTTTGCGTGAAAAATTGCCTTGATAAAGGCAGTTGGGTGGGCGCGGGCGCCTGTTCAATGGGCCGGCGGGATTCCTCCGGCCGGCAAAAGTAGCGGGGCCTGGCTGAGTGCACAAGCCAGACAAAAACGCTTGTGTGGTTGTGTCACAAACCACAAAAACTCTCTCTCATATCGCGCTATTAATCAGTACATAGTCAGCGCGGTGATAGGAGCGGACCGTGCGCGATCGCGGGGTTTGGAGGGAAGGCTCGCGGGATATGCGCAGATGATGACGTCACATTCTCAAGATTCACGGGAAGCCATACGCAGGCCAGCCGGCTCCAATGGAACCGGTATGGGGAGTGGGGAATAATACGCTTTTAATCACTTAGGGCAGGTCTACTAATATTCATATGTCTATGGGATTGACGGTTTTACTAAAAAAAACACTCCACTACCGTTCAACGGTTTATTTTTATTTCGAATTATTACCAATAAAAAAATCCTTGCTGAAAACTAGCTGCGAAAGATCATCTGGTAACATAGCATTTTGGCAGACTGGCGCATACGCATGATGCGCCATGCGCTTGTTTTTCCCGGTAAAATGGCAACTTTGATTTGTGATATGTAATGTGTGATTTAAAACATGTTTTCGTAAATTATCTTTAGTCTAATTAACAAAATTCACTATTATGTTAGTATATTTAAATATATTTACTATTATTTGTCACAATACAATATTTACAGGTTCCATTAATGCAGGACTGAACGCAGTTGGCGCTAACAAAAAATTGTCCAAAGTTGATTAGCCAGCAATCCACAATGGAGTGCTGGTTCCTACCCTGATGTACGGAAGTGAGGCATGCAACTGGCAGAGAAAGGATGAAAGTAGACTGAATGCTGTAGAAATGAGATCCCTGAGGCGTATGTGTGGTAAAACCAAGTATGATAGTGTGAGTAATGTGGAGATCTGCAAAGAGTGTAAGGCAGATGTAAGTTTAATGTTAAAATCAAGAAAGGGACGCTTAGATGGTTTGGGCATGTAGAGCAAATGAGCGAAGAAAGGAGTGTAAGGAGAATATACGATGAAAATGTGAATGGTAGCAGAAGTCGGGGACGCCCGAGGAAGACATGGCACGACCAACTGAATCAGGTACTTGAGTTGGGCCATGTCAAGAGTTAGAATAATAAAAGAGTATGTATGAGACGATGCATGCATGTGAATTAGGCAGGAAGTGTGTGCCAAGACCGAGTTGTTTGGTGGTCCGTCCTCTCTTCTTACCCCTGCGGGGAAACGGCGCGATGGTTAGTTAGTAAGTTACTATCAATTGTGTTATTTTTCGTCAGTTTTAATCCATTAATAATATAGTGGTGAACAGAGTTTCATATTATCGTACGATGCAAGATTATTTCAGACATGTTGTTTTCTTATTGCATTTTTCTGCGTGGATTTAATAAAACTTATATAAAAGTTTTTTTTTAATAACATAATTGACTTATGCATGTGTCAGTAAATACAAATTTTACATAAATCTAGGTTTTTATTGTGTCAAAATGGTTTCAAAATCTTGGATCTTTTTGGTTATTCTTTGAGAATTATTATTATCATTTTTAATTGTGTTAAGAAGATAAAAATTGAGTGTCAGCTTTCTTGCTAACTACTTCAATAAACTTTTGCATTTTGATTTCTCTGAAATTTTGCAAGGTTTTAATCAAAATATTTTTTTTCAACTTATGTTTGTGTTTGAAATCAAAGTATTGCACCTTTTAAATATCAAAAACATATTTCAAAAAATACGAAAATCTAAAAGGTTACATTATCTTCTTTTCAAAATGGTATTTGTTTTTATGACATCTTCAAAATGAAAATATAAATAGAAAATTTAATATACCTTGGAAAAATTCTATGATTACACTGTATATTGTTTTCCATTAACTATTTTAAGTTAGTTTCTATTTTACATTCCAAATAGTAAGTTTTTTTTTTATTAAATAATATTTGAAAGTCATTTTGGTAATGGTTCACTAGAGTTCTTTCAAGAAATGTTTCATCCCTTCTTGCTCCCTCTAAACATGAGAAGTACATAGTATTATTTCTGAACAAGTAGTACAGAACTTCATGAACATGCTTAAGATACTTCTGTAAGAAGTTGGCAGTATGAATAACTTGATTTAATTATAACAGGTAATTATTATTTGTCTCAACAAGTCTGCATATGTCCAGGGAATATCTTCCTAGAAACTTTTATCCTAACCTAACATTGTTATTAAACACAAAACACTTACTAGAATTGGGACGGTCCCTACGGGTAATTTGGTTAAAACACTATGTCTTGAATTATAATGCTGTAGGTTTGACTTCCTCGTCAATACAGAAATGATTGAGTTGGAAATTTTCGACGTTAGTAATAGTATGCTGAGATTTATAGATGGTACTATAGTTCTTCTAAAGTAAAGTGCGGTACCTACGGTAATAAGTTATATAACCCGATGTAAGTATCGAAGTCCGCCCGGAAGCTAATCGAACATTAAAACCTACCCGTTTTCAAACTGCTATCTAGCAGAGTCAGAAATTTATTGTTATTATGTAAAATTCGAAAGAAAAGAGTTATACTTTAAAAAAATTGTTAAAAAAATATTTCAACTCCTAGATGCGACCGAATCTTTTCTGTTTTTACTATTTCAAAAATATAGCGAGAGGAAATCATTTTTGTGTTTATTTCGCTTTAAGCGTTTGACTCAAAAAATTATTTTAATTTTGATGACATTTAAGAGTAAAGTGTTAAAGCAACAGATCAAAGCCTTCAGATTCTGAACGGTTATATTTCACCGGGGTGATATTGAAAGCATTTACCACTCTGGAACGTGCAGCATAAAAACTAAATAATATGACTTCTGCAATAATCACAAAATTTACTTTCTGGCGTCATTTCAATTTAATGAAAACTAACGGCATTTTGAAAAACCAATTAATATTTCTCTTCTATAGAAGCGGCAGCTTAATAGGAATAATAAGAGGAACACAACAAACCAATGGTTTCTTCGTAAGGATATAATTACTAAAAAAGTATATTTTGATTAAATAGTGATGAACACAAAGTGATTTGTTATCTTTAAGAGAAATATTACGATCTAAATTAATTAAATAGGAAACAGCAAAAAATATAAATCATGTAATGATACTGATTTTTCACCAAATAACACAACATATTTGTAGCAGAGCGATTTGGTTAGTAGCTTCCACCCTTGATGTGATAGCTTTATTTTAATATATTACCGTTCCAATCAATTTTCAGTACAAAATAGGCGCATTTTTAAGAGTCTGTATTTATTAATAATGTACCGTATTAAGATGAAATAAAACAAGCATTCCTTGCATAAATTCAATTCCTTGAGTTTTGAACAGAAAAGAGAGCTTTCCGATCAAGTGCACAGTAGAGAGCTTTCACCCGAATTGGGTCACAGAGTTGGAGCTTTCTTTATAGACACTAAACTAAGTTGGACGATTGGAGTGAAGATAAAATCTGCCTTCTGGATCGATTTTTAATTTATCCGCTCGACCAAGTTGAGATAATATTTAGGGCGGAGATATGGGCTAATTTATTCCCTCGTTCCACTAATGGACGAGGCATGATTTTCTAGATTTTGACTAACCGTTATTGCAGTACCGTCATCAGCATTTAAGTTAGTTAAAAACGATGTAAACTTTAATTCAAAATCTCGTATTATAATAAAACCGCTTGTTTGATAACAAAAATAAACAATTTTTATCCTTTTCCACTTATTCTCTTTACCGTTACCGGTTTCTGTTTTTTATATCAATTTGTTTTTGTTTGGGGTTCACATAGATGGTGTTTATGCACCACATTTGAGGGTATGGGGTCACATAGATGGTGTTTATGCACCACATTTGAGGGTATGGGGTTCACATAGATGGTGTTTATGCACCACATTTGAAGGGATGGGGTTCAGATAAATAATAAAAAATAATAATAATAATAATTGGATGACTAATATAGCGCCGTTTTTGTGCAAAATCACCTCAAGGGCGCTGTTTGATGGTGATGGTGTTTATGCACCACATTTGAGGGGATGGGGTTCACATAGATGGTGTTTATGCACCACATTTGAGGGGATGGGGTTCACATATATGGTTTACAATGGTTTTTTTACAAATATATAGATTTTCCCAAATTTATTGTTATGTGATGTTTGACAGCTCAATCTCCAATTATTTTGTTTTTACCAACAATCATAATTACCTCGGTTTTATGGATTAAATTTATATTTATTTAGGGAATACGTTACTTCAATGGTTTTAATTTTTTGTATTATTAAATTCTTGGTATCGTGGGATTTTTCATTGATACCTCTATTAATAAAATATTTAATTAAAAGCTATTTTTTGAGTATAAGATATTTATTATATCTTTATACTGGAATTCCACCACGATTGCCAATATGAAAAAAAAATATATTTTAAAACTATTTGTTTGTTTACGGCTTTTTACTGCAGTGTATATATTTTTTCTTATAATACTTTTAGCTACCTTAACATTTACATGGAGTTCATTGAACATTTAATAATAAATATTGTTTTGTGCTACCGAAAAATTTGTCACAGGAAGCCTAAAATAATGGACTATACTATTTATACTAACACTTTTTACTTAATCTGGTAACATTTTATTTTTTAATTTATATGTAGGTAAAAACTTTTTTTTTATAAACGTTGCCACACACTTAGAAGATTTATTTGGCGTTACATTGTTTTTATCCTAGTATATCTGCTTCAGTACGAAATAAACCTCATGCCTCTGTTCTTAATTATTTCCAAGTTATAATATTAATAATTAATAGGGAATATTACAATTCTGAGATGTCTATTAGCACTGCAGCATTTTGTTGAAAAGCAACTTAGCAATTATTTTGTTGTGTCATAAAAGCTAACAGGCAAGCACTTCTTGTTATAAATAGAGTTGCTATAAATTTTGGCAGATTTATTTGTTTCCAAACTGAAAAGGCTAAAGAGATTTGGTACACCAGAAGGTTCATGTAAAGAGCACGTGGCTGCTTCAGTAGGTACAAACATCACATATAACATGACACATAGACATATCCAAATTAACAATTAAATTATTTAAATTCTAAAATTGTGACATAAAGATAAGATTGTTCATAAAATACAAGAACAGTTCATTCTAACAAAATCAGATCTTGTTTGTGAAAATTTTGAAAAATATAACATTTTTATCCCAATCTTTCAATTAGAAATGGTGAAAAATGTCTGTCTTACGAATAAATAGTTTGGAATGGGTTTTGTCGCATTCTAGAATAACCAGATACAAAAAATGTCTTCTCAAAAGAGAAAAAATTAGAATGCCGTAATTTTTTTTTTTTTTTTTTATTTATTGTTTAACATTATAAATGATAACAATATGCAGACTTATAAATAATTTGTTCATTATTATTCTATTTCTCCATAAGTTGAGCTCCAGGAGCTCGTGTTTATGGGAGGAGTCTTTACATTTAGTTCTAATGATTTTTTAAACAATAATCAAAAACTTTTGAAATAAATACAAACATAATATTAACATAGGTACACAAATTAGAAAATTGTTTTTTTTAAAGATAATTAAAATAATTCATCTTTTTACAGATTAAGTAAGCGTGAGGAAATTAAGGGTACAATATATCAAGAAAAATTTAGAAAAGTAGTTTTTTTTTAAAGACAATCAAATTAATATATATTTTTTACAGATTGAGTAAGTGTAAGAAAATTAGGGGTACAATATATCATTATCCAATTTTAGGGACTTAATTAACTTTTTGAATTGTTCATAATTCACAATTTCGGTTACACTAATTTTATTTTTAGACAATAATATATTGTACCATATAATGTTGAAAATACTATAATTACATATACTGAACGTGTTTGTCTGTACAAGAAAAGAGTAAATAATAAGCATTGGCACACATCAGCTCTCGACCTGGGTGAGGATTTGAAGAATGATGAAGTAAAACACCGTGAAGTTTTCTATTCAAACCATCATAAAATTAAAGACGAATCAAATCAAAACTCACATTTCAATTAAATGCATTTTTCTGGTATACAAAATGTACAAAAGGGTGTAGCTTATGGATACATCCTATTTTTTACAGCCAACTCAATTCACAAGAAGTATTTATATGTATTTCAATACCACTGTGTTTTAATACACAAATAGAAACCGAGACAATCGGAATGCTTTCAGTGATGATTTCAGATTGGAGCACATTATGCATCCAGTGTACAGCAATACAGCAAATGACTCAGGCGATTGCTACAACAGATAGCCAGTAATTGGTGGTCAGCAGCAATGGCCAGCACGAATTGGCAAGCCTTCGGGTGGCCAGCAGTCGTAAACCAGCAGGATTTGGCCAGCCTTAGGTAGCCAGCAGCGATGGCCAGCAGTCGGTAACTAGCAGGAATTGGTCAGTATCGATGGCCAGCAGTCAGTAACCAGCAGGAATCGGCCAGTATCGATGGCCAGCACTTGGCAGGAATTGGCCAGCCTTAGGTGGCCAGCAGTCGGTAGTCCCAGGACGTCCCCGCGCCATGGTCATTTGATTATAAGGGCCGGGACACGCAGACGCCCCACTTTTGTAATGCCTTTAGAGAGGTGCGTCCGGCCCAGCTGTTAGAGTGTCGGCAGTAGCTCGTCGTACGTAGTCAAGCAGCGGGCGGTCCGATTCAGTTGTCCAGGTAGCTGCCCTGTTTTATATGTTTTAGTTTTAATGTTCTTGTTTTATCCTGTCCTGCTGTTATTATTATTTATAAGTTATTTAAGTGTTGTCATCACTTTGTTTAAACAGTTTTAGTGTTACAATATTATATCTGTATTTGGTAAGGCACACTCTAGGAATAATATTAAGAAAGTGACCACTTATACTAATTGTGTTACAGTAAAGCGCACTTGAAGTGAAATGACACTAAACTGCACTATATAAATGTCATGTAATTATTTTTATTACAAATATCATATTCACTTTCGATATAATAATGCTGCACTATATCGCCTCATTATCACCCAATGATAACCCAAAAGTTAATTCACGCGTTAGTTCAGCTCATTCGATAATGTTTGTGCATGCAATTAATGCATGCATGAATATTATTTGGCTTAGGGGTTTGTTGGGTTGATTCGCTCTGGAGCTTTCAAAGGCTGTTGGGGTGTCTTTACCACACGGTAGGCTGTATTTGTAGACTGTATCAGTAAAGGCCTTGGGCTGTAGACTGTTGGCGCGTGTTGCCATGTTAGGACGATATTCGCAGAGGTTTCCAAAATGTCTAAGTGGTGCTCTTTTGTTTGCCCGCGTGATTTTTTTTTACATATAATGTAAAATTTTTGTCAGGTTATTGTCTAATTACTGATTATAATAAACGATTTTCGGAGTTTTTCATTATGTAGGTACACATTACGCGGTGATCAAATGTAGACACGGGAAAAATTGCTGATATAAAAAAACCTTAAATTAATTAAAAATATGGTCCAATTATTCGTTTTCCCACTAAACAGGACAACATGCCTTTAATAAATTGACAGAGATCTTAAGTATCAGTTCAAAGCGAGTGCGGCGTTTTGAGGACGGCGGAACACGTGTTCATACAAATACTGATATTGAAATTAACATACTGATATTTAAGCATTCCGTCGTAATATTTATTAGGAAAAACACGTGCACTCGATATATATTACGAATGAGTAATATTTTACCAGGAAATTGGCATGCCATCAGTTTTTTTTTTAATTTACTGAGTGTTTTTCTATGCATGTTGCTCTGTTCTATCGGAGGTTGGTTATCATCGGGGCTATCCTCATCCGGCATTTTACTTTGCGGATTTTCTTTCACATCAGTCACGTAGATTAGAAAGCTACGAATTACAGGGTCTTATTTACTTGCAATTCCTTGTATTATCGTTATTATGCTATTCATGTTTGTGTTCTTTTATCGTTCATTTTTTACTACCATAATGTGGGCATTCGCCTAGTTTGGTGGGTATAAATAAATAAAATAGAATATTACCCAAATTTTTCATTTCACACATGTTTCTTGTTTATTTCAAATCCAATCTAAATTAATTAAATATTTCTAAGCGATCACATTTTCAATCCAAAAATACATGATTTTCCATTACTACGGAGTGCTTCGCCTTAAGTTTGAACCTTCATTAGTTTATACAATATTTTAAAACTTACATAAAATTTTAGGTGGGTCAAGCATACAAAATTTTTTTTAAACGATAATAATTTATTATTACCAAATTCGCACAAGAAACATGATAATCTTCAAGGATTCCAACAAACTTATAATGTTTTCGTTTATATCATAATAATGACATTCGTTGCTCCAAAACCGCCCTTCGTGGTAAAAGCTATAAAACAGGTACATATTCGCATCCTTGCGGCAACCTGTGATTTTTCACATATTTCCACAACCTAAATGATTAACAACCTTCTAAGTTACACCTGAGGACGGGCAAGTCAGCTGTAAATATGCTAACACTTCCCTTGATTAACTGCACTTGTGAGACCCATAAAACATTAGGTTACCGGAACTTGAGACTGAAATTCACGTACAAGTAGCAGAGTACTACTTGCAACACCTATGTAACAAAATTATGTACTCAGGCTTATCGTGCAAGTTTTACCAAGCGAATTTGCAGGTAGTTAGTTTGTTACGAAATTAAATGTCGCTTAAATGCAGCATGGAAGGGACGTGCACACGAGGACGCGTACTGGTTAATGGTTGCACTTTATAGTTTGTAAAATATTTACTTTGTACGACGAACAAGTTGACTAATTATTTTGCATATATTCTGAGCATATTGTGTGAAGTTATAAATGAAAGTGTTAATTTTATGGTTTATGTACATTCCGTTGATTACCTACCGACTGAAAAACAGGAGCGAATTCGTTTACTTTGAACAGTGAAAAATGTTAAATTCTTGTTATGTTCATGAAATAATATGTATGTTTTGATTTAGAAATGAAAAGTCCTCTACGCTAACTTTATCAGAGTTCATCATTTTACAAGGAAAGATATCCGTGGAAGATATCATGTTAAGTCAGTAGTTATGAGCCTTAGTCGTAAGTCACTAGGAATAAAGTTTTATAAGTAAGTCACCAGTTATGATGAATCCTAGTCGTAAGCCAGCTGTATTTATTATTCAATAAATATATTTGTACAGCGCTTTTGGGATGATTTTTCACGAAAACGGGGCTATATAAATCATCCAAAGAATGTTATTATTAAATGTTCCATTACGAAGTTTGTCATTTTTCTGGATAAAATAACTTAGTTATGCTCCCGCCAATTATAGAATACTACGATTGATTGCTTGCTTGCTTGCTTGTACGTGCAACCGAACGCAGCTAACGAAAATGCGGGAAGTAAACAATCGACTCAAGATCGAAGAATTATGTACTGTAGAGAAAACCGCCGTAAAACGCTGTAAAATCCATTTATCGTCCGCCGTTTGAGGCAATGATTAATTCTATCGTGGACAGTGTTTTAAATGTGTTATTGATCAATTTCCGTCTTCTCTATACGTGAATTAGCGATACTGCCGTAAAACTCATCCCAATGCAACATATTGGAAGGTCCCGCTTTAAACATAACTATTCACAGCACGAGATCTCCGATTGTGTGTGCATTAGTTAATGTTAAAAAGTTACTTTTGATTCATGATGCTGGACATCGCCATACGAAAGAAGAAGAAGTATATGATCATAGGTATAAATAATTCACCAATAAAAATATTAAGTCCAACCTAAATAAAATTACAAATAGTAAAAAAAAATATGCAGATTGCAACTAGTTCCAGATAAATGCGTATTTTTTATTGTTCATATAAAGAACAATATAAAATTACTTATGGACTAACAAGTACTTTAGATACGATTTGAACCTTATTTATATTAATAATTAAAAACTCGGATAAAAAACCTGCATTAAAATAATGCATATTATAAAGAGCGTAATCATATTTCCTTCCTTTTGTGTCAAAACTTATGGGTACCTATATTTCCGCCACTTCATCCTAGGGATACCACTGTAGCACGTGTTGGAACCTAAAATATCTATGACTCCATAACCGAAGAAATATTAATGAAGTTATCAAAGTTTTCTTCTATTTTTGATTTTTTAATATAATTCACCCACGAACACAGTTACACTTTTTGCCATACATACTGTTTTTTGTGAGATTTCGATAAAATTGAGTTTTAAAAATTATATGTTTTTCGTTTTACCTATATTGTGATTTGCTCTTGTTGTTGGGTACTGCTTTGAAAATCAATCAACAGCAGCTGCGATATTAAATACCCCTGAGAACGGAAACGTGGCGGAGTGCCTTACGTGTTTCAATCTCGATCATGACATACGTATTTCCTATTCCCAGAAGTTATTAAAATGAACATGTTAGATGGGTATGAATCCATTCAAATCAAAATTTGACAGATGGAATCTTCTTAGAACTAAGTTGTATGCGTAATAGTAAATACTTTATTAATAACAAGTTGAAGCTTCTGGCGTTGACCGGGCTTTTTTAATGTGAAACCGCATAAAAGTTCCACTTCTCCCAACCGTATGGAGCCTGTGAGAATATAGCATCCCCAATTAGGGTACGTTACGAGACTGAAACTTCTCGAAAATTTCGGAAAAAAACTGCCTCCCGGCACTGGCGATCTTCTTAATATTAATATATAGATGTTTAAAAATATTTTTTTCTTTTTGTAGAGGCGAAGTTTAAATAAATAATTATTTTTAAAGAACAAATTATATGCAACTGGTAAAGTTACAGAAATTTCACGAATCATTTTTAAATGCGTTATGAAATATAACAATAATGTGTATACAAAATTTATACTATAACAAAGCCTACTGTTTTTTTTAAATGAAAATAACAAAAATTTCTAAACTATTTTTTTCTCAGGGCCTATGACATCTTTGGGGATGCTGTGTGGAGGGTCTTTTTGTGGAGAGGAAGGAGTGAACACGGGTCTTTAAGAGTCCCATGTTGTAGGAGGGAGGAAACACAGAGGCCGGCAGTTCGTTCCACAGCCGAGCTGTTGAACTTAAGAACGAATCGTAGAAGCGACCCGTTCTCATGTGACAAATGTCAACTGTGTACAAATGTTGGGCGCGCGTTTGGCGTATATCCCGACTACGCACCGGTGCCGAAGGGATCAATGACGCTAGTTCCTCAGAGCATCTTCCATTGTAATACCGATAGAACAAGGACAGCATACCTACCTGACGCCTGTGCTCTAAAGATTGCAGTCCGTCTGTTAAGATTGGGGAATCAATCAAACGGACCGCCCGTTTTTGCACAGATTCAAGGGTTTTTTTCAGTAATTTAGGGGCTCCGGACCAGAGATGGCTGCCAAATTCGACAGTAGGGCGCACTTGCGATTTGTACAGGGTCAGCAGTTGTGTATTATTAAAGTATCTGTGGGCCCTGTACAGTACGCCCAGCTTCTGAGAGGCCAACTTTACTTCGATGGAGCCCCCGTACCTGAGCTGGTCACTTATAGTTATACCAAGCATATCAATGGAAGGTCTGTTCGGAAGATTGCTTCCGTTGAAGGAGACTAGATTATCATTTGGATCCCTTTTAGACGTAATCAGACAGGATTGGGTCTTTGAAACATTAAATTCGACGAGATTATTTTTACCCCAGGAGGAAATACTCTCGAGATAACCGTCCATTCTCTGCTTCAAAGCCCTCCGAGCCGTTGGAGTTTTTGTGCCCTTTGGGGGCTTGTCAAACAAAAAGCTATCATGAACTGTACTGTCATCCGCGTAGCAATGAATCGGTGCACATGTCAAAAGGTCATTGATGTGCAACAAAAACAAAGTCGGAGGCAGAACCGATCCCTGTGGGACGCCAGCATTTATGGAGAACATACGAAAACCAACAAATTTACAAATACCTCTACCAATTGTTGTCAAGTTTAAAGTATGTTCTACCTCTGCCAGCTTTAATTTAGGTCTGAAAGGATTCACTTGAGTGGGTATTATGGGTAAACTTATGCTGGGTGTATCGACAAATGTTTTCCTGGAGCGTTCCTGACTCTCTACCAACAACCTCTTTTCCTTTAATAACCCATTGACAGTTCTCTCTTTCTCTCTCTCTTCATTAGGTTTATATTTGAAAACCATAACAGTGCCCCTTTTATATATTTTCCACTTCACTTTCATCGACCATGCATTTGTTTTGAATATCATTCAAAATACGGTCTATAAACATAATGATTTAATAATAAGAGCAGTAAACGTATTTTCTGAGGCTTATTAATAATAATTTCGAGATTCTTAGAACGCGCAAATGTTTAAAAGCAGCTCACTTTGTGTAGAAATATTCAATACACTCACATGAATTGAATTAGTTTCCGTGTTTTGATCAAACTCTCACGTCATGTGATGGGTGGTTCAGAGAAAAATATGCCACTCAAAATTTGGGAATTGGTATAAGATTGAAGAATTTTTAGAATTTCAAAATAATTGGTCATTTAAACTGTTCACTTTGCAAACCTACCCAAAATGATTTGATCCCACTTTTTGATTTCGAACGACGTCCAATTCTAATTTTCTTAGTCTCAGTGTTTTTGGATAATTCCTGCATTAGAATTAATCTTATGTAGACTTCTGATTTACAAATAACACAAAATTTTTCGTAAGAGAAGTGAAATATTTTTATACACCGCATTGCTAATAACAAAATCTACATGTTTCGAGAACAACTTTCTCTGCACCAGGATGAGTTGTTATGGTATACGATTCATCTTGATGAAGAGAACATTGTTCCCGAAACGTGTATTTGTGGGTAATGACAGTTAACTTCAAGGAATAGACAATAAAATATGTTGAAATTATCACCATGATTTATTATGTAGACAGTTCTGCTTCACGTTGGGAGTCATGTCGGTAATGTCACATCACGTCGGGATGTGGATCTGTACTTAAGTCTTGCGGGAGAAGGCTTTTGATGATCTTATGGTCAGCTGGTAACTGTCGTAATTCGAGTCGGACGTGTCGGACTGTGCTCTGCATCGCAACTATCTGATATGGCGACCAGATCATCCCAAGCTTGGGAAACAATTACCACGGCCCTAAAGGACCTCACGGAACAAATAGGAGGACTTAAAAGTCATATAAAGGAGCTCAACATCAAAATTGGTGAGCAATCCAATATTATTGTCACTCAAAATTCTACCTTCGCCCATCTATCGGCGAAGATAGTAGCACTAGAAGCGGCATACCGTACGGAGGGGCGCGCAACCAGCGATCCGGGTGCCCCACCCGCCCCGCCCGCCCTACCTGCGGACAATATCCCGACACCATCGAAAATTCCGGAGGTTGTCGAAATATTTCACAACGGTGAAGATAAACCTGAAGAAACGGAAAAACCGAAGAAAAACAGAAAACCGAGAAAGAGGGAAGTGGTGCCTGCTGCGCAACATCAAGAAGAACCAAACCGTCCTTCTCTCGACCCGGAAGACCAAGGAGACTGGAAAACACAAGCCCGCAAACCTCGGAAACGCACGCGACCAATAACGGGTACTAGGAAAGACACCTCTTTACGCGCCGTCGAACGTAAATTCTACATTCACGCTTGGCGTTTTAGCCCGAACACCGAAATCGCGCATATAAATACCTTTCTTAGGTCTATAGAAGCAAACATAGATTTTGACATTGTCAAATTGAATGCGAAAGGGAACTACAGTTCCTTTAAAATTGGCGTTCCTCAAGACAAAGAAGACACATTCTTAAACGCAGCAAATTGGCCGGCAGGAATTTCAATTTCAAAATATAAATTCCTAGGAAAAAGCGTGCCGACTTAATGGCGATACTAGAATTAAAATATCAAAATGTTCGTGGCCTAAACACGAAAATAGATGAATTTTCAAGAAACGTTATCTCACAAAATTCAGAAGTAATTGCTTTGACAGAAACATGGTTGCAAACCTCTGTTTTTGACAAGGAACTGTTTACCGATCAGTATACAGTACATCGGCGGGATCGAGACGGGCAGCGAGGGGGAGGGGTACTTCTTGCTGTCCGCAAACCACTTGCATCGATGCGCTTAAAGGAACTAGAAACAGACGGCGAGCATCTATGGGTAAAGGTAGTTAAATCTAACTTTACCGTAGTCATATGTGTTACGTATTTTTATTGCTCAGACGATACTGAAATTAGACGCAACTTCTATGAGCATCTAGATACTAAATCCAATTTATTATTGAATAGAAATATTATTATACTGGGTGATTTTAACCTACATAATAAACCTGAGGACGTGTTAAACGACTTTAAATATTTTTGTGGTTCAAATGGATTAACTCAGCACAGTGAAGTATTAAACCGTTATGACAATATCCTGGACCTCGTCCTAAGTAACTTGTCCCTGTGTGAAGTGACTAGAAGCGAAGAGCCGCTAGTCAAGGAAGACCATCATCATCCAACACTGGCCGTCGCGGCGCGTCTAACGCGAGCCGCACCATCAAATAGCAACGGCCACAAACATCACCGCGCCCGCGCCCGCCCCGCCTCGTCTACACACAATATCAACTGCTACTCGCAATATAACTTTAAACGTGCTAATATAGAACTGTGTCAAAACATTCTGTCACATTTTGACTGGAAATTTCTTAAAAGTATACATTCTGTTGATGTTGCGGTAGAGTATTTTTATAATGTTTTAACAAGTGTTTTTGATTTATGTGTTCCAATTAAGAAGTCAATAAATGTGAGTGCAACCTACCCGGTATGGTTCACAAAATCAATTATTGACAAAATAAAAATCAAGGAAGCGCATCGCAGAAAATATAGAGTACACAAAAAGCAATCAGACTACTTATTGTTTTCTGCGATGCGATCCGAGCTCAAAAAAGATATTGTCATAACTAAACGACAATATTTAAACAGAATTCAGGACGGGATTAAAGACAATGTCAAATGCTTCTGGGATTTTATAAAATCACAGAAAGCTAACTCCAGGTCACATAACGGCCTGAATAGTGGAGACAAATTTATAACGGACTCAGAATCTATCTGTCAGAAATTTGCAGACTACTTTCAATCTGTGTATGATAGTGAAACCCCTAATCTTAGTACAGATTTTACGCGAACAGAGGTCCCATGGAACGTAGGTAACATTTCCCTAAGATTAACGAGCCCGACAGAGGTAGAAGCTTATATCCGTAAACTGAAGACTGACAAGGCTACAGGGCCGGATGGAATACCTTCCAGTACTATCATTAGCATAGCGCCAATGATAAGTGAAGCTCTTTGTCATATATTTAATACCAGTATTTTGACTTCTACTTTCCCCCAGATATGGAAACTGACCCGAGTCAGTCCCATTTTCAAGGCTGGTGACAAGACAGACGTCAAAAACTACAGACCGGTAGCCGTATTATCAGTGCTACCAAAACTATTTGAAAAAATGATTTGTGACAAATTAAGTCTCCAGATTATACCATTCATTGGAGAAAATCAACACGGTTTTCTTCCAAAGAAATCAACAGTCACAAATCTGCTTACTTTCTCGAGATTGGTAGCCACCGGTTTAGACTCAAGGCACCAAACAGATGTAGTTTACACCGACTTTGCCAAAGCATTTGACCGTGTTAACCATGATATCTTACTGAGGAAAATGTTTAAACTAGGCTTCGACCTACCAACACTAAACTTTTTCTCATCATATTTAAAATCCAGAAAACAATTTGTTTCGGTAAATGGACATAATTCAAAAAAATTCTCAGCGAAATCTGGAATTCCTCAAGGGTCTAACCTCGGACCGCTGTTGTTTCTAATACTAATAAATGACATCCAAAACTATGTTAAGAATAGTAAATGTCTACTGTTTGCAGATGACCTTAAAATTCTAATGGAAATAAGCTCCCAACAAGACTGTCTTAAAATGCAAGCTGATCTGGATGCACTATCTGAATGGTCGTTGATAAACAAATTAGATTTCAATACAAAAAAATGTGTCACTATGTCTTACACTCGCTCTTTAAACACTATACTTTACGATTATAAGATAAAGGGCGAAACACTATCACGTGTAAATTCCGTAAAGGATCTCGGTGTCGTCTTTGATCCCGAACTGAAATTCTCTGGCCATATATCGCAGCTCACTCAGTCTTGCTACAAACTTCTTGGGTTCGTCATTAGGACATGCAAGCAGTTCAATAACCAAGATGCTATGTTAGCATTGTTCGATGGCATACTGAGAAGCAAGCTGGAGTATGCGAGCGATGTTTGGGCACCGTATCACCAGAAGTACATTGAAATGATAGAGCAAATCCAGAAGAAATTCCTCAGGTATGTCTATATGCGGACGCATGGAACCTATCCCAGATTCATGCACCATATCGACTTACTTGAGGAAACCAATTCTGTGAGTCTGGAAACTAGGCGGAAAGCAAGCCTAGCCACTATATCTTTCAAAATTTGGAGCAATTTTATTGATAGCCCATTCCTCTTGGGATGCTATGATTTATATGTACCAGACCACTACAGCCGAAGTCGATACCATGACTTATTTAGAGTACCAAAAGGCAAAACCGACGTCCTGGCAAAGCATAGCATGACGAGGGGAGTGGTGCTGTTGAACGAACTAGCAAAGAATTTGGATGTAAATGACTGTTCTTTAAACGACCTAAAACAATTATTGAAGAGTCACTTACCCAAATGCTGATATGATGTAAAATTATACTGTTTGTAAAATTGTACTGTAACTGGAACGAATGTTCTGTTGTACAATTAAAAAAAAAAAAAAAAAAAAAAAAAAAAAAAAAAAAAACATCGTAGATCTTCCTGGCCCTTCAGTGAGAAACTGGACACCGTGGGTAATTTATTTATTTAATAATAAAAACGGTATAAATAGACCATAAACCATAAATCAAATACAATGACATCAGAAAGTATAAAATGATCAGAAACTCTGTAATGATATTAAAGTAAGAGATGCAGGTACACGCAAAACTTCTAAGTAGACTTTCTAGGTTTAATTAATATTTATTGAAAATATATGATATTAAAGCCTTCTTGCAGTTAAATAGATCCGCCACATCTGATTATCTATTACTAACTTCATGTAATTTAGGTATAAGTGAGTATTTTCAATGCTCAACCCTGGTATTGATACATTTAAACATTATTTTGGAACGAGTAGCTCGCGCAAGTTATGAAATTCATTGAGGTTAAGTAAATTAGGGTTGCCTATACTACCAATTACGATTTTGAACATAAATATTAAGTCGGAGAATTTTCATTATTTTAATTCTTTCATTGAAAATTTATTTATTTATTCACGTCTTGAAGGCTTTTACATGCAAACATTATTGTAGGTAAGTTGTTCAGGAGTACGATAATGTAGGTACATTAAATTTATATTAGGTCAATGGTACGAAGGTCAAAAATCCTGACGACAAAGCGAGTCCAGTGACCTACATTATGTCGTTGACTGATAAAAACATATAATTGGTTTCGAAACCACTACCTTTAGGGCCAGAGCCTAGGATTATGCCACTCAACCACAGATATAGTAAAATAGTGATTTTAAATGTTTTTCTGTGAATTTCTCTAAAACACACATACATCAATATATGAATATTATCATAATTTGCATAAAAAATGTTTTAAAAAATTGAAATTTTTTAGTTTGATAATTAGAGTATATGATAGAGATTTCATATTTATGACAAATAGAAAACAAAAGAGGATATAAAAATAAGATATAATATAATAAATATAATACTCTTATAAGATATATAAGATTAATGGGGATGAATGGATGATAAATTCCTCCAGGCCGATGCTCGACACCGTAAATGGAAGAGAGATGGCGTATTTCTCATTTTGTATCAAATAAAATGGTTAAAATAAAGTAACTCGACTAAAATAAAAAGTTTCCACAAGAAAAACTACTTTTCTACAAAAATTTAACTTCTTCAATTTATTTTCCTGGCATAAAACTTTTAATAAATATATCGACCACAAATTAATAACAATGTTAAACTTTGTATCTAAATTTAATAATTTTATTCATGCAAAAACCTGGTAAATTTAGAAGTTTGATAGGAAACATTATGAGGCATCTTCTAGAAGTTAACGAAGTTTAATACAGTTATTGAAATTTTTATTCGTAAAGTTGTTTTTTCCAGTCATATTTAAACTGAAATGCATCAGCTAATTCATTCAAGTTATTGAGGATAATTTCTATCCACCCATTACATAACAAGAATATTTCCACTCGAATATTTCGCTCCCAGCACCTAATTTCCCCGAAGGCGCAAGCAATACCGCCGCATCTAACCCGAAACCTCCCACACCGCCCCGTGTAAAGTTCCTACCAACAACCAACGCATACCACCCTACTACAGCCAGTTAGGGTGGGCCGCAGTTCACAGTTGGCGCCCAACGCGGAGCGATATAATCTAAAATCCAATCGAAATCCTGGCCCCGGAAAGGGATTCTTAACCTAGGCTGGACGTTATCTGATCTTGGCACGGTTTTTTAAAGTTACTTATAGATAAGGGAGTGGGCATTATTTTAGTTTACAATTTTTTTAAGTCTCAATAGCGCCCAACCGTTTGGAACCAGTGAGACTATGGCGTCCCTAATTGGGGAATATTGACAAGTTGAAATCATTGGGGAGAGGAATGAGATGAGAAATATCAAGGTGAGAATTAGCTGGTAATTCATATCTGGTCACGGCTAAGCCATTCTAAGCAACATTTTAATTCTGAATGGTGGTCTAACACCAGGGTGATACAAAGAATTCCTACCACTCTCTAACGTGCAGCAAATATAAAACATAAATATTTTAAATTATGAAGAAAATTATTGTTTGAACGGATTATAATAACAATAACACAGTATCATAAGTGGACATTTTAAATTACGATATTAACAAATATAAAAAGTCTTATATAAGTATTTCTCCGATATGTTATGTCTCTTTTCTCTTGTTTGAATTTATAATTCTGTTGTAAATTGAATTTGTTTAATTTCTTATGGTTACCAATATAATGACAACCGTGACTTATATAGGTTTGTAGACTGAAATAATATTTTTTTGATTTTTTATTACCGTATTTATGTTTCCGTTGTTTTTGTTTTATACTATTCTTTTGTACAAGATATGTTATACCCTTTCTTATATTAAGTTTAAGATTAACACATTTACAAACTGATAAAATGAAACAAGATTTCCCAAAAATTAATAAATAAATAATTTTTGAATTATGATTTTAAAAATGTGAACCCCGACCTCAGGATTGCTAGTCGAGAGCCTTACCTCCAACACGGAGGCCGACAATTGGATTGCCGTCTGTAAAGTCGAGTTAAAATTAACGTGAATTAATTTTTAAAATATAAACATATATGAATTAATTAATTTTCAATATATATTTTGGAAGAAAGAGACATCTCTGGTCAGTTTTGGATAGATTTTGCTCTGCAGGTGAGTGATAAACGAATTACAGTCACCTTTTGCATTGATCAGTTGGATTCATCTGGATTGTATCATTTATCAAAAGAGGTCTATTTAAGACAAAAATGATATTTTTTGTCACAATAATGTGACATACGTGTTGAATTGCAAATGTGCTAATTAATCATTATTAATAATTCTACTCTCTTGAGAGCTGGTCGACATATTATAATCTCCTAGTGCGAATGAAAATATATTATAGTGCTCATCTGCCGTTTTGCTGCTGAATTTGAAGAGCAAGGAGAAGAACTCAATTGCAAGTGGGATTCTCTGGTGAGTCTTTCTGTTTATATGTATTTGGTGGCTGGTTATAAGTTGTCTTCTCCTGCAGAGTGAATTCATTGATCAATCTATTTTTTTTTCTCACAGGGAATTAAAATATTTCCTTATGGTCTGTGCTATTTACAAGCCAGATTATCACCACCGTCCTTAGATTTTCTAAATATCAAAATAAAAATGATATTCAATAATGTTGCTAATTGAAAAGAGCGACGTTTATTTAGATATTTCTGATAGAAAGGTCCGCTTAATTTGTCAATTTTAAAATTAAACAAGATTTTTAAATAAAGTTTAAAATCTTATTCAGAATTAAAGAACCGATTGTTATTCCATATTTGAAAACATTAAATAAATTAATAAATCCAATAAAAGATTTAAAAAATCTGCACTGATGATGGACGCTGTAACGATGTCCAAAACGTTGGCTAAAGAAGGAGAAAGAGCAACACGGCATAAATTTAAAATGAATCACTATAATAATTATGTCCTTTAAAACTTCAAATTATATCGATAAAGGGTTGTGGGAAAATATAGTGGCTTAAAACAAATTTATTTCTTATTTATCATTTTAAGAAAAACCTTTCGAAAACCATCATAAAAACCTATAAAATAAATAATTGGGTAGTTCCCTTTGAAACGCTTTATTTTAAAAAAAAAGAATTGCAAAAATAATAAAAGTATGTAAAAACGTTCAATTGGTTATTGTAAGTTTGATGATAAAATATTTGACGAGTAATATTGCTAGTAACTCAACACATTCCATCGCTTCTATATCATACAAAGTTCACCCTTTTCTCCAAGAACCTTTTTCAACAAATACGTTTTTTATGTGTCAGCATAACTTTTTCACGGTTAATCCACGAGGCACCGTGGCGTGATGGTTGCGTGATATTTCGGAGCGGGTCAAAAGCCCTGCAGCGTCTATTAAATCATCCCCTACAAAATAAACTACCCTATAGCAAGCGACCCTCCCACACCCGCCTTCCAACTACCCTTGTAACTGGACTACGTTGAGATAGGTCGGTGAGGGTAGATTAGAGCAATGCCTTCTAAGAAAGGCAATAAATGTAGTTATTTATGAATCATAATATACTAAATAAAGATTTACGTACTTAAAATGTCGCTCTTTGCTTGCGCCCATCAATGATTCAATATTATGGCCTTTTGTATTCAACTCTGCATGTAAAAAACTTCGTTTTACTGAAACTTTCCCACCCACAAAAAACACTTCCCAGCCTTCATTCATTAGGGAATCTTCGGATTCTTAAACTACATTATAAATATATATATATAAGTAGATTTACACATACAATATTGAATTATTTAAATTGGAGTTATAACTATATAATATAAGTTAATATGGAGTCATGTTCCGGTCACAGGTACGTAATTATGTATATATTAGGAATAATAGGGAAACAATTTGTGGGTGTGTTGCATAAGAAAGTTGATATTTCAAATCAAAAAAAACATTGCACACACGTCATAATATTCTAACTTCTTTCAAAGATACTTTCTAAAACAGAGAAATCACTAATAAAAATACTAATTTCGGTTGTGCATGTGAACGTAACTCTAGTACGTATTTGATTTGAATTTAAGTGTCATATTTATAATCAAAACCGATTGTATCAAGGATTCAAACGAGCGATAAAGTACCTACCTATAATATTTAATATGTATATTTATATTTTTTATGTGAATTCCACCAGGGTCACAACAGCTCTAAGCCGCATGGAGCCAGTGCGACTATAGCATCCCAAATTGGGTCATGTTGTGAGGTTTACGGTATGGGAGGAGAGGAAGGAGATGTTTAAGAGAAAGGTGGGATAATACCTAGCTATTCAGATCTGGTCACCAAACACAGCCAAAGCCATTTCAAGCAACGTCTCAATACTGAATGGTGGTCTTACACCAGGACGATATTGAAAGTATATTCCTGAGAATACATATTATTTTCAATTAATAAATTACGAAATTAAGCAAATTGATCAAATTATATTTACTTGCGCATTTTTGATGCATTCTTGCATACTTGATTACTAATCGAAAGCTTTTCTCATCAACCACGGTAGCAAAAACAGAAATAGAACAGAAAATCATTTGGTATGGCTTTTTCAAAGCGGTACTGATTCTCTAAGAATTCAGACAAGCGATAAAGTATCTACCTTTAAATTTTATTATCCGTTCATTATATTTTTAGGACTGTGTTTCATTTATTTTATTTTTTATCTGTGGTTTTGATTCTTCCAAAATCATTTAGATAGTTTTCAGCTTAGTCGTAAGAAATAGGAAAGTCCAAAAAGGTCATCCTTTTTTGCGCACGAAACGTACAGATTTTTTTTTAATAAAAGATGACTTCTTATACTAGGCTATCACACTACTTATATGGTAGTTCCCGTGAAGGTAAGTCATCGGAGATTACTAATTTAAGGTCTCTCAGGACACGAGAGGCAAGTAAACTATTAGCATCCCCTGAATCACAGGTTTGTGAGAGTGTGATTTAAGACCCGAAGGCTTCAGGTACCTCCCACAAACTACCTCTAACCCTACCTGCAATGCAAGCATACATGCATGTACAACTTACCATGAATAACAGCATTTGAGGTGAAAATTTACAACCCCGAAGCTAACTACGACGTGCTTAGCAACACCATTATACTAATAAGTAATTGGCTTGCAAATTGCATTTATGAATATGGGGCGTAGGAAAATAATTAGGAAAATTAACAACCCGTACATACTGTTAAAATAATGTCGTGCATCGAGGTAACCGGTAGTCGTTTGTTGTAGGTATGTCAATGTGACCAAAGCATCGAACAGAAATATCAGTGATTTCTTAACATTACTTTTGTAAATATTACCTTTGAAAATATTGAAATAAGACGAGACTCTTTTGCGCCTTCGCTACGGTACCTAGCCGGAAAGATAAGAGAACATAAAAGATAAAAAGGATGATAATGGGGTTATTTGTTTTTAGATTTTTGCGCCGAGATTAAGATTTTGCTTGTTATTTTTTTGAATAAAGAGAATACTCATTAATTATGCATTTACTTTGTCACTGTTACGGGACATTTTTTATTTTTATTTATTAATTTACATTACCGGTTAAGATACATCTGTAACAAGCATTTTTAAAACTAACTTAAACATACCTTAATTATTTTATTTATTTTTTTATTTAGTATAAACGTGATTTTTTTTACAAATTATTACCTGTTATAGTGAAAAAAAAAATAATAAAATATTTTCTTAAGAGTAAAGAGATAATAATTTGTTGAGGAGAGTGTTCCTCAAATAATACAGTCATTTAAGTAATGAAAAATTGCGAATAAAAATAATAATCAAAAATCTGTTAATGAAAAAATAAGAAAATACACAGATTTAGGAAATGAGATAAAAAGAATTTCGCATTCTCAGACTAAAAAAATATTACCATTTTTTATTTCGGCTACTGGCATTATACCTAGCTCTCCCATTAAACATTTAGGCTTATTAGATCTAGCAAAAAGTTTATATATAAAAATGTAAAAATCAGTCATTTTAAATACATGTAGGATTATGAAAGATTTTTTAAATATTTATGTTGAGGGATCAGTAGGATTTATAGGCCCTGTTAGGAGTTCTACCGAGCAGAACCCTCTGATATGAAAATATCTGGAGTCGGTGAATTATTTTCCCATTTGATCTCTCGTGAGTTGACGTGTTGTTCTTGTATTGTTTTGTATTTATTTTGCTTATATAATGCACTTGAATAATGTTGATTGACTAGATGATCATTTGTGGAAAAGTGTGTGGAAGGGTTTAGTTTTTCCTATGGGGAAGATTCAACCCGGACATAAAATCAAAAATTTCTAATAAGAAAATAATAACATGAAAATAAATAAGAAAAAGACAGATTCAAGAATCATCGATAACAAAAATAATAACGAATATGTCTCTTATGGAAGTTTTCCTTATTTTTTCTGTTTAAGCTTAATTCATAAATATTTCGATAATTTTTATAAATAAAGGTTGTTAAAATAATTTATTCCTAGAAAGAGGGGGGTTTTAAATATGCTTGGCGTACAATTTTAGAATTTTATTTTCATGTTATTTTAAGTATTAATCTTGCTAACATATTATATTGTAAGTTTTTCTTTAAGAATCTGTATATTGAATATTTTTATACATATTGTCGTAAGTAAGTACATTGATTGTTGTAAGTAAGTAAATTGAGTATTTTTAAATGGGTTGCAGTAAAAAATGAGGATTTTTTTTTAAGATTACGTTATTTATCAATCTTTGAATTATTTGAAGTGGTTTTAAATATATTATAATCTGTTCATTCCCAGAAAATAATACACTAATAAAATTAAATTTCGCTGTTTGGGAGTACTATGGGTGGAGATTTAGGGGGTAGGAGAAATGTAAATTAGCTATAAATTACTATTAAAAAACGAAATATTTGAACTCATTTACTGAAAGTATTGGAATACAAAGTTGTACGTCACAAGTTGTCCGGAATATTATGACATCGCCAGAGTTCCATTAGGAGCTAGTTGAGCTTTAAAATCTCATTCTGTGGAATATTCTGATGGTCAAAAAAAAAACGAAAAGGTACTAAATTATAAATTAAATAAATAAATTGTAATTGAAAATGATGTGCAACGATAAACAACTAGATTAAACTACTAGCTTTTGTAAAAATAGCTTTAATAAATTTAAATGCTGGATATCGTTCTTGAGTTCTTGAGTCCAAAACCAAAAACGTTACCGTTTTTCAACAACAAAACGTCAGTGACGATAGCAGTAAGCATACATATTTTTTTTAAAAAGAAAGACAAACAATACCGGGTTACAAATAACGTTAGAATATTTAAAATCTCATACTACTACCACAGTAAGCGAAAATTTTTACTTGTGCTTGGCACCTAGCATCATGTTATCTACACCTTTCCTTTTGATCTCCTTAACCCTCTTCTTGGCAATGTATCCTATAGTATACATAGTTTTCATAATTTTTTCCCACTTAAACTGGTACATGGGTAAAACAGATTTTAATGAAATCTGCTTTAACATGTTCTCAACTTGATAATTAGTGCCACTAGAGCCATCTAATGTTTAATTAAGAAGAACAGTGACAGTTCAAACTCATACCGCTGCAAGATGGCTGCCAACAGAAGACGCACAACTAATTTGTCTGTAAGTTATCTTTATTTATTACTTGCATTATTAAATATTTAGTTATTTTAGGAATGAATTCGTGTTTATAAGGGTTCAGAGAATAATAAAAAATATATACTGAGTAACATATGTGACAAATCTTGTTAATATTGCATTCCAAAATGGTGTGTATCCTATGATATACACCGCCAAGTCTGCAGTGAATTACATTTGATTGAATGTGTATCCCCTGAGATACAATGCCAAGTTATTAAGAGTTTATATTATCTTATGTACAATGTCAAGTATTTATTGTTTATTGTATTATGTAGTAAACCCCTTTGAAATCTATATATTATGATTTTTCATTTTTCCATAGCCTCGCGAAATTGAAGAAATGCTGACTATAATACCAATATCGGGAGCAGATTCTGATATAAAAAGTGACGAAGATGATGAACTACAAGATGATTCATCTGCAGTGCGCTCAGCAAACTTGGGAATTGTTCATGATGCATTGGAGGAAGATAATGAACCAATGGCTCATGTTGCTGATCTTTCCGCAAACACCTCAAGCGCTGAACTACGTACACGTCGTCATGTTAATCGTAAGAAAAAATGAACTTTGATTGGAAAGAGAAAGATTTTATGTCAAAAGTAGACATATGTGACAATCATTTTACAACTCCAGAGAAGATAAAATCGCCCTAGTTTGTAACACCAATTTGTATTCCACACAATCATCATGCAAATGCATTGATACTTCCTACAGTGAGATATGTGACTTTCTGGCCATTGAAATTTTAATGGGCCTAATAAAACTACCAGCATACACTGATTATTGGTCTGAAAAAATGCGAATTGAGCAAGTGGCAAGTATCATGCCACTCAAAAGATACCAGTCCATCAGAAGATATCTTCATTTTGTTGACAATGAGGATGTTGATGGGGATGATTATTTTAAAATAATGCCTCTTTTTGAACTGGTAAAGCAGAATTGTTTAAAAATTGAAAAAGAGATAAAAAATTCTGTCGACGAAATGATGATACCATTCAAAGGAACAAGAGCAGGTTCCCGGCGACAATATATAAAGAGCAAACCTAAAAAAATGGGGCTTTAAAATGTTTGTCCGATCGGGGGTTTCGGGCATAGTATATGACTTCTTGATGTATGGTGGAGAGGCAACATTTCATGGTTGTGAATTTTCAAACTACGAAGAAAATCTTGGAATGGGGGCGAAAGTCGTTCTGACTCTCAGTAAGTCTATTCCCAATGCGGCATGCTCTGTTATATATTTTGACAATTTTTTACCTCTTTTGAACTTCTGCATCATCTTCGTCATGGGTACGGAATTTTAGGTCTGGGCACCATGCGGCGAAATCGATTACGAGGATGTAAACTTAAACCTGATAAACAACTCAAGAGACTTGGAAGAGGAGCTTTTCATCAAATGACGGATGAGAAGAAAAAATTGGCTTCAGCATAGACATATGAATATTCATATGTCTGTGGGCTGCAATCACTTGGTTTGACAATCGTGCTGTCATTATTGGAAGTTCATTTGTAGACTCACACCCATTATCTACAATACAAAGATATAGCAAACAGGACAAAAAAAAATTGACGTCACCTGCCCCGAAATAATAAAGCAGTACAATGCCCATATGGGTGGTGTCGACTTAGCCGATATGCTGATAGCTTTGTACCGATGCACTTTTCGCACACATCGTTGGTATATGGCGATATTTTATCAATTACTCGATACATCTATCAACAACGCATGGCTACTTTACCGGCGTGAAGTGGCCCTACAAAAAGAAGGAAGCAAAAAAATAATATGTTTGAAGGATTTTCGTCTAAAAATTGCAAATGGTCTGCTTTACAAAAACAAAATACGTGGCCGTCCTATCGGAAACAACACAACGCCACCAAACAAAATAAAGAATCCGGTAAAAGCCAGGCCGGATGATGAGAAGTCCGGTTTGATAACTTTTTTATTTTTTTTTCCGGACATTTTCCGGAACATAAAGAAAAAGGAAGATGCCGACTATGCAATTCTGGACAAACGTCTGTATTTTGCATAAAATGTGGCCTAAGGCTTTGTTTTACTGATAAGAGAAATTGCTTCCTATCATATCACACAAAATAATAGTTTTAATTAGCTTTTAAGACATAATTTTTCATTTTCCATAGTAATTTTTTTTAAATTTTGATTTGTAACAACCTGGCAATGTATCCTATAGGATACAACTCCAAATAAACTATATAAAAAACAATAAAAATATTTTTCATTTGTTTTTGTGAATCTGAAGCCTAACAGACTTCAAATATGTAAAAAAATATTTTTTGTGATGCTTAATTCTATCGGTGCCAAGAAGAGGGTTAATGAAATTATTGTTGCCCACCGACCCAACTCCTACCTTTCCTATGCCGACTTAGTTGAATTTTAGTTGAGTTGAAAATATCGTCCTGTCAACAACGTTTGATTACGGAGCCCCCTTTATCGACCGTGTCGAAGCTAAAAGCCATCGTGAGCTCGCGCATTGTGGTGAAATTTGTGATTTGTGTATGAACCAGCGCAAAGGAAAGAAAACCGTGGAAGAATAGAAAAAGATAAGTCGGCATATCCAAACTTTCCAATTCTATTGCATTTCCGCGCTGCGACGGAGCTTTTCCGTCCCCAACAGTTGTGATGGAGGAATTGAACACACTACGCCTGGGTGGGACCAAACGCGATGTCAACTGAGCTTACTGAATTTTTAAAAATCAGACTGACGACATAAAAAAGTGAAAATAAAAGCGAAAACATCCATTCTAAATGCTGTTTTTCATAGCAGTCAACAATTTTTTTTTTTTTTTTTAAAACAAATTCAATTCATTCAATAAACAAATTTACAGTGTGTGATATACATTATATATATTTCACTATGATATGATTAATATTTATTATTTTTCAATGTTCTCCCATAAAAAGCAATTGCTTGTGTGTATGGGATGAGGTATTATTTGTTTAGTTTCTTAGATTTTTATTTAATTTTTTAATTTTTTGTTTTTGTTTTATTTTTTTTTTAAATTTAGTTAAGGTTTTCAGTATATTTTTTTAATTGTGTTTTGAATTCTTTGAAACTATCATTTAGTGATCTTATATTTTCTGGCAATTTATTGAAGAAATTTGTTCACAATGCATTGATAAAGTTAGATTTTTAGTTTTTCTCCACTGCATATACTTTTTAATGCAGTCTGTCTCTTCCCAAACATTTTTCCACAAATATCTTTCAGTTTAAAAATCAACATTTTTCGTGCTCCATTAGCTCCGGCTTTCGATTAGCGGATGAACTCTGCAGACTAGACTTAAGCCTGCAAACTCCGCGGTCCCTGCTCGGTGGGATCTGGCTAAAGTATATTAGCTTGGGGTGGATTCCACAGTACATAGTGGATGCGGGTAGTAATTAGTAATGGTCATTTCACTTGCCAAGAAGCCTTGTGCAGGATGTTTGGGAGATGAAAGTTATTCTGAAAGCTGAAGTTCAGAATAAACGTATAAGTTTAAAAAACTTGTAGAGTGCAAAGATTGTATCTTGAACAAGCGTAACATTATTAATAAAATGTTGTTGATAGGTATCAAAGTTTTGTTGTTTAAAAATTAAATTATTTTTTAAATATTCTCAAGAAGCAGAGAATATTTAAAAAATAATAAATAATCTATTTAATTGCCCGCCTGAGTGCTCTCAAAACTGTGAGCTCTTGTGACATGAAATTTTCAAAGCTTTTTTGTCTCTAGTTCTATATCAACGTAACTGTTTCAGAATCAAGAAATGTGGTTAATTTCAATTAAAAAAAATTAAATGAACTCCATACGGGAGGCAATTTAGAAAATAATTTTTATCAAGGCCTATGTCATCTTTGAGGATGCTGTGTGGGAATCATTTTGATTGGACTGGAAGGATTGGACCCGGATCATGAAGATACTTATGCTGTAGGATGCACAAATAAAATCAACTGTTTACAAATATTGCTCGTGCGTTTGGCTTGTTTCTTGACTGTATTCCAGTGCCAAAGGGTTCAATGATGCTAATTCCTCAGAGCATCTTCCATTGAAATACTGGTAGTGTTATAAAATTAGGGTCCTTGGAATTAAAACTCCGTTCTTGAGAGCAAACTGAATCACTTTTATTTAACAATAAACCTCCACTATCACATGATATGACTAGGCACTTTTTAATAAATACTCTGGGTACAGGCTTGTTCCTGTGGTTCTTTAGGAAAGGTGAAACCTTTGGTTGTTTTTTAGCAAGAGAGCGTTTTTAAGGAACCACGACCTTTTATATGAGAAAGACTGTTGACACCTTCAAATTAAAAAGGGCCGCAAAACAGGGATCGTCTTTGCTGACACAATTTAATCACAAACAAATAGCAGAGGCGAGAACCTTTCATAATATAATCTAACCTTCATAGGTGTCACTAGTGGTACATAATTACTCTGAAAATTATACAGGTAGAATAACGAAAAAATTATTAAACGGTGACCGGATAAATCATCACAATGATGATTCATCACATCTTTAAAAAGTTATATAAAGTCATGGAAAATGATGAAACAAAAACTTTATTAACTGGGTTATGTAGGTTGGGTTAGGTTAGGTTTAAATTATTTGTTTTCATCTTTTCTACTGACTTTATATCACTTTTTAAACGTGTGTTGAATTGTCACTGCGTTGTGTTATCACGGAACTTTATTAACACAATTTTATCGTTGTTAAACCGATTTAATAATTAATGCAATTATTTAATAAAAAGATTTTGACAAATAAGTGATACATTGCGTATTAGTTGGGTAGTAATAAAAATACTTTCCACTTTAGTTAAAAACTAATTTATTCACAGTTCGCTATTTTATTTATTGAATGTTGATTCAGAATACAAAATAAATAGGAAAATCATGAATCTAAATTATCTTAACCTTTACAATCTAAGTTTTTTTTTGCTTTAAGTAATTGTTGACTTTCGACGCATGCATTGTAATTTGAAGTAATAATTTTCGAAGCTACTTATTTCGTTTTTCTCTACAGTAACCATACAGTAATAGCTGCTGTTATGTTTGCGGTTCACTGGTGAATACAACAAGAGCTAACAAACTCTGCAGTGTTGCCACTACACGGAATGAAATGAGATATTCCACGGGGAACGCATACCGAAATGCGATGTTTTAACTAAATCTCGAAATCTACAATACCTTGTTCAGACGTGTTATAAAAATAATGACCTTAAGACGAACCCACGAAAACATCATGCAAGATTTTTCTAGACTGGCACCAATTTGGTCCAAACCTCAAAAACACGTTTCGCGTTTTGTTGCTAACTTTACGTTTATTTAGATGACATTAGTAATTTCATTGACCCGGTCGGCTTTGAATTGCATTGCCGGCTAATTTATTATGCTTTCCGTATTTGCTATACGTAAAAAAATATATTTATTTTTAAAACGTTCCTCTGATAGTGCTGCAAATGGGTATAATGTTTTTTTTCAATTTTTATCGCAGGCGACTGATCGTTATTTGTCAAATCGTTTACAAAGTCCATCATCATCATCTTACGATGATCGTAATACGTTCTAATTCCTGGGGGACGGGCGGTTTAAAAATCTGTCAACTACTAATACTGCCGCATTACGGCTGGTATACTAGTACACATATGAGAAACTTTTCTACTAACTCATTCTAATCCCCCCGTATTTATCTATTGTAAATAAGACAAAAAAACTGAGCAACTAAAAATACTAAAATTGATGACTTTCAAACACTTTTTGTCAATTATATAAAGTCTTCATGGCGAATATCAAGGGGACTGATATGACGCAGTCCTTGTATGGTATCGAAGTGCTGCCAAAGAAGATTAAACTTTTTTCACATATTAATTATTCAAAGTACTGCTTGATTCCACATCATATTACATGTCAAAAAATTAATTTAACATGTAATATGATGTGGAATAAACATTTTAATACTTCATCCACCAATAAGGGTATATGGTATAGAAAACTCCAAAAGGAACCGTTAAAAGAACCCTGGTTCACTGAGGTTTTTCTGAAAAGATCAGAAATGAGAATAATTTTTAGATTAAGATCCGGACTTGCACTAATGGGAAGAGTATTGTGTTTGATAGGCCTCTCTGATTCTCCAATGTGCTCAATATGTGAAGAAATTGAAGATGTCCAGCATACATTGACAAAGTGCATTAAGTATGAACAATAGAGAGTGACAATATTGATCCGTGACGTGATGACTGAATCCTATAATTTCTATACCCGCTATATCCGATTTTTTGACAAAATGATCTGAGTATGTCATCTTGTTCACATTTTTGCGAGCAACAAGAGGAGCCTAAAATTGAGTTTCAAAACTCTCCTTATCACGACCAAAAACCATGTTAAAACTGCGAGTGAGAAACCAAATCCGCTATATCATACAGAAAGTTACTATCAAAACGCGCTATATCGGATTCAACCAATCACAAGCAGTTATTTTGCCAAAATACAATATGGCCGCCGCTCTGACGCCACGCTCGTGTGTCAAAATGATCTACGTGTGTGTTTCTGAACCCGCCATGTCGGCTCAGTTGACTTTCAAAATCACGAAGTGAGTATCAAAATCCGCTTTATCCATTTTATTTATCGAAATTACTTAATTATTTCTAGACATATATAGAAAAATAAATGCTTTTCAAAATTTTATTACTCCAATTCATTATATAAAAAATTGTAATGCAATTACTTATGTACGCTAAAGATGTGACAGTTTTTTTGCGGTTTTCTCCAAATCAGTGAAAGTTGATATAGCGGGTATAGAAATTACACGACTCATGTGACGTGACATGATCCGTCCGATGACGGACCCATCGGAAGTTCAGAATTTAATAGCCTCAACAGAGTTCTATGCCATATCAAGAATCATGAAATTTATTCGATCATGTAAATTGGAAAATATTTGAAAGTGTAATCTTGGACAAAAGGCACCTTTAAAGAACTTATAAATTATAATTACAATATTTTAATATTGTAATTTTAAAAACAGATGAGGCAAAAAATAACAACATTATGTGAGTCAGAACACTCGTTAGTAAAAATAAAAAAAAGTACTGCTTGAAATGTGTTATTATATAATGATTTTCTCTGAAAAACTTCCAGGCATATTCTGATTTTGAAATTGTATTCGTGGTATCGATCCAATTAAAAAATATCTTCAAAATACATCTAAATTCTTGCGATTCTTGATATCATTGTTGTTGAGTAGCACGTACACCAGCCGTTTTCCTACTATAATTAAGGTCTACTTATCGAATGAAATACTAAAATATAAAATAACAAGTAGGTACTTATATTCCAATTAAAAATAAAGAGAAAGGATGAAATTATAAATAGAGTGCTATAGAAATGAGATCCCTGGTGCGTACGTGTGATAAAGCCATGTATAATATGTAGCGCGTATGAAAAATCCGCGAAAAATGCAATTCTGGTAAGCGTAATGAGCTTAAGAAAGGAACGCTTAGATGGTTTTGGCATGTAGAGCGAATGAGCGAAGAAAGGAGTGTAAGGAGAATATGTGAATCAAATGTGAATGGTAGCAGAAGTCGGGGACGTCCGAGGAAGAAATGGCACGATCGAGTGAAGATACTTGAGTCGGGCCATGTCAAGAGTGAGAATAATATAATAGTATGAATGAATGTAAATGATATCCCTACGGGGAAACGAAGTGATGGTTAGTTAGATAGTTACTTAAAAAATATCAATTTTTTGTATTTCTTGGGAATTAACTATGTAACAATTTCTAGACATTTTTGTATTATTGAGTTAACTAGTTTTAAGATTGCTAGTTAGAGACACGGTTGTGTCGAATCAAGTAACAAAGTAAACCGAATTTGAGTAACAAATGTTCACTCCTTCCTCTCCACAAAAAGACCCTCCACACAGCATCCCCAAAGATGACATAGGCCCTGAGGGAAATTATTTTCTTCAGGGCCTCCTGTGTGGAGTTAAAAAAAAAATCGAAAAATAATAATCAAAAAACGAAAATGTTGAAAATTTCATTTTTGAAGAAGTATTATTATGTACAGGTAAATAATTTTAAGCAAACGCTCTGTCGTATTGTTGTGTACTAAATGGATACTAAATAATCGAATAATCAAATGGATAAATAAATACATTAGAAGATAAGTTACTTGTCCTCGATGGTCTACGGGCAAGGTTCTCGACTCGCAATTCGAATTACGCGGGTTCAAATCCCAGAGTTGGCAAGTAAATGTTGATGAATTTGTATTATTTCACAGATCATTAATTAAAAAAATAATATATAGTACTCGTATACTTGTGGAACGTTCCAGAGCGGAAGATACTCCCAGTATCGCCCTGTTGTAAAACGGTCCAACTAAAACCACCATTCAGAATTGAAACGTTGCAAGAAATGACATTGGCCGTGCTTGGTGACCAGATCGGAATAGCCGGGTACTTTCCAACCTTCCTGTTCCCTATATCCACCCTCTCCCCACAATTGTCAGCCGCACACACTCCAATTGGGGATGCCATAGTCTCACTGGCTCCACTCGGTTAAAAAAAGGAGAAAAAAGATATTCGCAAAATTACTATTTTTTTCTTTACCTCCGCAAAAGAGGACATTAGAAAAATAATTTGGCTTTTTGGGGAAATGAAGAACAGGAAGGTTTGGTAAGGAAAAGGGTATAATGGTAAGTAGGAATCTGAGGTTGAGTTCAAGTGTGAGGGACGAATGAATCTATCCTTCCAATTCTTAAAACCTAAACACTCCGGGACCTCAGCAAAGTCAGCAAGTCAGGTGACCTGTGACAGAAGTGTTCGTTATCCAATAAATGGTTCCAGGGGCAACGGTACTCATTCTCACCTGCCAAATTAAAGTAGTAGCCATAGTAGAAGCAGACTGGACAACTCAGACGTACAAAAATATACTTAATTTGCAACACCAGGTGAAGTTTGATGGGTTGCAGTTTGCAAGGAATGATTGCCAATGTGATAAATATCCAACGCTCATAATTGCCGAGCATTAACATACACTTCATTAACTTTAAAACTAAATACGGTTTGCAAGCGATACCTCAGCTTCAAATGCCAAAAATCATTGTAAAAGTGATCTTTGCTCACTCGCTAAATTAAATTGTTTAATTTCTTTAGTGCTGTACCTAATTAAGGTAATAAATACGTGAGCTAAATGCTGAAATTCAACGTCTAGTCTACAGAGTCAATCGTTACAAATTGATTCTAACCAAAAGCTCAATAATGTGATAACACCCCCGACAGTCTGCGGGTGAATAAAAGCACTACCAAAAGGACATTCTCGTACTTAAATAAGACAAACTGTTTTAATTCGCCTTTCTACGGGGCTCCTAACAAAGACGTATGCGTTCACCTTGGGAACTAATAAAGCTGCTAGTCAGACTTTTATATATACAATCATTCTGCTAGTTACATGTCTGGCGTACTTGTTTTTCCTGTTAGTTTCATCTATGTTATTGTTAGTTAGTAACTTGCTTTGTTAAAGATAATTATTTATCGTATTTTGTAAAGAATAAATTCATGTTCATAAAAGCATCAAATGACAAAATTCTTTTGTTACCCTTTGTTGTGTACCTCAAGGGAAAATAAATGCGTGGCTTGAAATTAGCATCTCAGAACATCTGAGTTTTACAATCACCCGATGCTTTTAGCACGAGATTAGTAAAACGTTTCTTCTTCATTGAAGAATTTGGGAGGTGGCTTTGGGTACCGCCGCCCTTGGAACCACTTATTAGATAACCAACACCTCTGCCATAGGTCACCCCAAGAGGTTCTGTACGTTTGGTAATTTGGCAAGGGTGGCCAAGTTCATCGGGTGAGGTGAGTTAAGGATGTGCGCCCACCCGCTGCATGGCGTTCCAGATCGAGTGAGGCTGATTCGGGGAGACCCTTTAACTTCTCCAACTGTGCTCTCGACCCATCGCCTTGTGCCACAGTGTGTGGGATATAATATTCATAAGTTCGTTAGTCCTGGCTACACTGACCGCTGTATTCCTTCCCAACCCTCATACCCTTTACCTTTACAGAAATTCCTCTCCTTCCCTTTCCTTAAAAAATGCCATTCCTACTGCATCCCAAAGGATAAATTAGGAACTGATATAAATTATTTTCTAAGATAGTATTAATAAATCGTAACGAAACGTGAAACAGAACAAGACACAGAAAAATAAAAAAGGTAAGAGTCTCAACTGGGAATCGAACCCAGGATTTCTGTATTACCAGGACAATGCCTCAATCAATATTTTACGCTGTTTCCTTTTTAAATGAAAACAAAATTCATACGAATTTGTTTGTATCATTGATATAATACCTTAAAAATTTATTAGAATTAAATTGAATTTCTTCAATTTTTAACTTATGACATAAAAAATGGTTATTTTATCCTAATAATAATTATATTATTTCCCTACGGAGCCTGCTAGTGCCTAGTATTATCCGGTCCCACAACTTTCAGAAGTCAAGGTGCACCGTCTTTCTAAGTAACTCCATACCTATATGTGCCATGATTGTACTAACAGCCGGGAGACCTTGTGTTCCCAGTGTAATGTGGCTAAGGTATGCAGTTTTTTGTTACTGAGCCTTTCGACTTAGATTCTGCCAATTGATGTAGGTACTTATCTTAGTATGTTTGGGTCTCAAGTCCTGAATCTTAATGATAACGAGGCATTTATTAATGGTCTTCCTAGTACGGTCGAGCGACATTATAAGAGTTTATTTCTATTTTTTTTTTTTTTTTTTTTTATTAGGAACATTAACAGGTTTATAACATAACATGCATAGAGAGAGAGAAAAAATAAGTAAAAGAATTAGGTTACAACCCAATAACCAATGTTCATATCATGCAATAAAGATAGAGAAGGTTAAAAAGCAATAAACAAACAAAGAAAACAAAGAAAGGTTAAAAACAAAGAAATGTTAAAAACAAGGAAATAGTAAGAGAAAATGTATATATATATACACGTATAAACACATACATATATATATATATATATACATACACATGCATATACACATATAAATACATACGTACACACATACATATACATAGTTGCATACATACGCATTTCATTTTATATAAACGACCAAAGGATTTTAGGTTTACCATTCATGTTGCTTTCAGCAGTATGTATATAATTAATGTAGATTTGTTGTGCGATTCGTTTTTGTCTGGATCCTAAGAGTGAAAACGTTTGGTAGTCATGTGGATTTTGATTTTTTTTGAAATTTATAATATGATTTTTACTTTAATTATTTTTATAAGAGATCATGTTACACCATGGTGTATAGTAACAATTTTTTGCTGCTTTAGTTGGTACATAATTTATTTTAATATTATTTTTATATGTTGTAGAAGACGTCACTTGCGTGTTAAGTATTTAAATGGTTCAGTTTATAAGCCCAATCAATTTCGTTAATTTTTGTGTTTTTTATTGAATATGATAATTTATAAGACTGACAATGTACGTCTTTTTTGTAAAGTTAAAATATTATAAATATATTCTTTATACTTTGAACTAAATCTATGTATACCTTATATTGAATTCTGACCAATGAACAGAACAACATTTCTAGAGCCTTAGCACGTTTGATAAAAAAATCTTAAAAGGAAACCTAGCGTCTTGTAGGATTTTGATATAATTGGTTTGATGTGCCTATCAAAAATTAATTAGCTTTCTAAGAATAAGCACCTCGATCTTTACATGAAGAAATAGATTGTTAATATAATAATGTAATCTAAAAATAGATAATGTGCCACTATCCTCCAAATCAATGTTAATATTAATGAAAATGAATCAAATTGTTTTTAAAATTAATTTATAAGCTAGGTAGAAATAGTTCGCACTCACGGTGTTTGAAGTTTACCACTTTCAAATTATTGGTAACTAAATCCATATCTTTAAAATATTTTTAACCAAGCTGTGTAAATGTCGCATTGGGGAACACACACTATAGTTGGAATGTGATAATGTACGTAGATATTATGTTTTTCTAGTCATTCTTTTAGATACAAAATAGACGATTTTACCTAAAAAACGTTCGTATTGCGCATCAAAGGATGATTTTCAGGATTCCAAAACATTTAAAACAACATCTCAATGAATCTTTAAGCCACCTTTGTAAACCGGACCCGGAAAGTAGTTCCTTCCGGGTTCCAAGTCTGTTGAGCCCGCAATAAACGGAGTATTTCTTACTTTCAGATCTGTTGAACCCACAATGAATGGAGTGATTCTGTTGTTCAGTTCCCGGTGCAAGTCGTGTCTCTCGGGCACGACTCCTGATTTGCCGATCTCCAGGGAATTAGATGTGGACGACTGAGAGAACGGTCTGGGGAGAGGGTCGTTTTTGATAAATAGTTTGTAGTGTTGTATGTTATTTATTTAATTGATGTAGGTAATGCAATGTATGTATTATTTGTAACCTGTGACATTTTGTAATGTCAAATTGCAGTTTGCACGAGAAATATTTTTGCATTGCATTCCATTCCAGATAAATTCGCTGTATTTGAACGTATTTCAAAATACAATACTGTTTTATAAAGCAGATGAAATTAAAAAATAAAGATTTAAAAGTCGCTTAATGATGGTTTTTATAATGTTAACAGTAATTAGCACTGTTCACTGAACTAAAAAAACAGGTTAATTTATACAAAGGTTTTATAAAAGTAACTGTCATTTCACTTCTTTCGTTTAGCGTATACTTTTTTTTATTTAAACAATTTTTAAATATTTTTCAAACGATAATTTTTTTTTTACATTGATGAAAATAATTTCCCCCAGGGTCTGTATCATCTTTTGTGATGCTGTGTGGAGAATATTTTTTGAGGAAAGGAAGGAGAGGATGTTCTGGAAAGGTAAAAGGGCATTAGGGTTGGGTAAAAATCTAGGAATCAAAGAATGAAGAAGTAACGGACATAAGAATGTATCTCTACCACTGCAACGCAAGGCGACGAGTCGAGAAACCAGTTGGAAAGGTCAAAGGGTCTTCCCAAACCAGCTTCTCTTCTGCCCCTTAAACACACCTCACCCGATGAACCCAGGCAGACCTGCTAAATTACTCATTACTCAAACCACTTGGAGTGATCTAAGGCAGATATGTTGGTTATCCTATAAATCAGTGCTCCGCAACCTTTTCTCACCTACGACACACCAAATTTCTTCCTAGAATTCTGCGGCACACCAAAGTTAAAATATATAGATATTAAATTGATACACAAATTTTACTATAATTTCTGTTTTTTATTTGAAATATATATATACATATAAATATAACATATTTATTTTTACGCAATCTTAATAATTATTATAAAATAATAATACAATAATGAGCGATTACTTGTTAAATTAACCTGCGCTTGTTTCAATGAACACAAAAGTTTTATATTCGGCTCGATTTTTGACAGCGCAACCCGAAGTTCTTGGTCAAGACCTTTTAAGCATGACCGCTTATCATTTTTAGTTAATACAAGCGTTGAAAAACTTTGCTCACATAAATATGTCATTGAAAATGGAAGTTCCTAGTGTTAAAAATGCTTTGACAGAAATGTGAGGATATTCTTTTTTAACGTAAATCCAGAAAACATCTAATTGATCTTCGGAGAAGTGAAGTTTTAATGTCATGTCATTATTTAAATCTGTAAATTTCACTCGAATTTGCAGAGGCAGTGCTTCCGTAGAAGTTATTGCATTGGTTGCAAAAGGATTTCGAATCTAATCGTATTGTTCCGTATTAATGGAATAAAAATACCGAACAAATTTCTGCTGAAGCATACTTAAATGTTGTTGGGTCAGATCCACAGTTAATTGTTTGTTTTCAATTGTACTATGGTTGATCCTTTGGTACATTTCCAAACATCCTTTTTGCAAATCTTTCTGCCAAAATTCGTTATTTAGTTAATTCAAATGCTCGAATATATCATCCATGTATGCAAGTTTGGCTATCCAGTAATTATCATCGAGGTGCTGATATAGTTTGGGCATATTTTGATTTAAAAGAAACTCACACACCTCGTGACGAAGCTCAAACAATCTAGCCAAATCTTTGCCTCGGGATAGCCAACGAATTTCAGTATAAAAGGATTCATATTTGGCTCCCATTTCTGCACAGAGTATTCCAAAGATTCGCGAGTTTAGGCCTCTTGATTTTATGTTTACGATTTTAATGCATTCATTCATCGTGTTCAAAAGTTCCTCCGGTAAATTTTTGACTATCAATGCTTCTCGATGTATGCAGCAGTGTGTAAATTGTAACGTTGGATTTTTTTGTTTTACACAAGAGACAAAACCCTTTTTACTACCCGTCATCGCCGCAGCACAATCCGTGCAAACAGCAATGCAATTGCTCCATTTAATATTATATATTTTGAAGAAATCATCGGTTACTTGAACAAATTCTTCACCGGTAGTTCGTTCTGGAACCTCCTTACAAAATAAATAATGTTCTTTAATAAAGTCCTCGTCAACAAAAAGTACAATAGCTATCAACTAAGTGAAAATTTTTCAGCCAATAACAGTTTTCTAATCAGTGTTTCTAATATATTGCGAATACCTCTTTTAACAGTATCTGCAGACAATGAAAAATAGACAATATTATGAAAAATATTTTGTTATTGTGTATTAAATACATAATGAAATATTGTAAAATTTCAAATACATTGAATTTGACCGCGGCACACCTGTGTCCGGCTCACGGTACACCAGTGTGCCACGGCACACCGGTTGCGGAGCACTGCTATAAATGATTCCTAGAATTTACGCTAATCAGATAATGCTTTACCAAAATAACATTTTTAATTTTTTCAGACCGAATCATCTCAAAATTAACGATTCTGAAAATGTCATAATCAACTTATTTACAAATTGGCAAATTACTCAATCAGCCGACCATGGTAAAAAATTGAGGAAAAAGGTTTACATTATCGATAGTTTGATTTTCTGAGAAAAAACAAAGGGTCTAGCCAGGTTGAAAATATTTATAAAACAGCCGTGTGAATATTTAAATTACAAAAATCCAATAACAACAATTATTTTAATACGAAAGTCCAGGAGTGATCTTACACTTTTCCAATCGTAGAATTTTTAAACTAATTTTTAAGCCCCATTATTACCTTGAAATAAATGTTTCCCAGACAGAATTAAAAGCTTTGATCAAACAGTTGAATGGGGTGATAAGCGAGTATCTCTATTTGAAAGACCAAAGTAGGCTAATTTTGAAACACAAATAAACACAAAAGTTCCTGATGAACAAAATTCAATGTAGGACATATTTTAAGGAAGTTTTTTTATAAACTTTAGCTGAGAAACGAGGTTTACAAAATACGAGCAGTAATTTCCATTTAAATTGCTTACTTTGGTCGGTTGGAAGAGACCAAATCGACATCTATTGCCGTACTTACGGTCCATTGTGAGATCTAGATTTACATAGAGATTTATGCTGCTCCAGTTGCTGCCTTACAGTGTCGCTACTTTTGGAAGATTGAATAAGCAAATAATAATAATGAAGTTGGATTAAAACGTTTGTAAACAAATTTCAAATGCGAAAAAATCGTAAACAACTACAGAACTTGTTTAGTAAATACTTCATTGTTAATAATCTACATTTCTGCTTTGAAAAACGCCTTTCTTTCGCCACACCTGAAATCTTCTTTTTTACATTCTAGTGTTATTTCGAATTTTAATTTTTGTGATAATTATTGATACAGTCTGATTCTTTCTTTGAAAATGATTTCTCTCATAGCCCACGTCATCTTATTGAGGGTCTTTTTAAAATAAAGGTTTCGGGAAGGAAAATTTGTGAGGGGTGTGTAGGAATCTGTTGGTCAGCCCACCATCCCTCCCACTGTGGTGCAAGGCGTTATGTTGAAAGACTACGCCTGGAGAGGTCAAAGGATAACCCTCAACCAGCCTCTTCTGAGCTGATTTGCCACGCAGTTTGTGGGCAGGAGCATTCGCCACTAAACCTCATCCCATAAACCCGAGCACCCTTGATAACATAACGAACCATTTTGGGTTACGTATGGCCTAGGTGTTTGTAATCTAATGAATGGTTCTTGTGTGGCTGTTCTCGTACTCATCTACCAAATTGGGAAAACTTCTACTACCATCATCATAATGTTGGAATATAGGAATTAAACTGTAAGTTTTTATACAAACCAAATCCATCCCGCCCGCCCGGTGTCCGCCACAGATCCAGTTTATATAAACAGATACATTATGTTGATAGAAAGATCATAATAATATCTAATAGGGTTATGAAATGTAATTAACATTCGTTTTATATATGGCTAACGACATAATTAAAATAAGAATAAAACAAAAAATAACATAAGGTAAAACAAAATTATCGTTCAATAATAGAGTTTGTGAAAGGGTGTTTGATTTTTTTCAAAAAAGTCAGTTATCTATCTATAAGTATAATATTTCCATTCCCAAGTATCACTGTATTCATTTGATGTCTCAAGTCATTTTTTTATAATATGTGTGCAATATTAATAATTGATCCCACAGCAGCTGTTGTAAAAACCGCAACCAAACCATAAACAATTTTTTTTCACAACATTTTTCGTGATATCTTCTTCCCCTCATTTGGGATTAAAAAGTACATTTTCACAAAATAAAAACATCGTGAGTTGAAAATAGCCCTGATTTATGACCGGGCTGCCATAACCGTCACAGACAATGAAGCAAAATGGCGGAAAATTACTCGAAAATACGCGAAAATAGAAAAAAAAACACATAATTACGGTTGGAAGGGTGTTGAATTATTCCTTAGAGATAATGTTATGATATTTCCGCACATGTTCTAACATTCTGAAGGAAATAGGCCAGCTTTTAAAATAAATTGTGTTTTTGTACTCTCTAAGGAATATCATAAATATTAGCACTAAAAATGTTACACGTGATTTCTGAATTATTAAGATAGCTGCTTTTAATATGACATGTAGTCGCAATATTGAATGCGAATCAGTTTGTGGTTTCTTGGTGGACTGTAATCAATGTTTGATACATCTATTGCGGTAGCTGTGGTTGACAGTTAGAAATGGAAAGATTTTACCCTGGGTCTTTTTGATCGATATTATGAATTTGAAGGACAGTGCGAGGTCATCAGTGCGAATTAAATGCACTAAGGGTCACTTAAACTTTACACTGCACGGGTTTTTGTAACAGACTGGACATGTATAGTTAAATTGTTGCATTTGTTACTGATGTATTTATTCCACACTGTCCGACAGGGACAGGTAATTGGGTGACAAGTTTGGTAGGGGAATGCAGGAACATTAGTTAGAGGGAGACGTATGTAGTTGCGTCAACATGACATGATTTATGCCAGCCTTAAAATTTTCGTTTAATAAATTCATGCAAAATTATTCAAACATCGAATATTCAAATAACGTACTTTTTCCAAAAATGATTATTGAAATTTATTAGATTTTCAAAATTGAATCACTTAACATTTAAATTATCAAAATTAAATCAAGGTTACTTAATATTATTGAATTGTCTGCCAACTTATTATTATAATGTAATATAATTCTTAACATTTTGGAAACAGTTTTGGTAATTTGTAATTTTGGATTTTTAATTCTATGTTAGATCACCTGAAGATTTTGATTATTCTTACTTACGAATACATAAGTATGAAAAAAATCACGTATTTAATAGAAACAACAATATTAATTTGTATAACAATTTATTGCTTTATTCCTTATAAAGACAATTGAATATCTCTTAGGTAATTTATTTAATCATTGGTAAAGACAAACATTACCAGATTGAGTATTTACAAAGCCACGGTCACGGTGATGGATAGATTTTGTTAATAACTCAACCTAACCTAACCTATAAACTGAATTGGATAAAAAGTTACCTAACCTTACTTAACCTATAGGCTGCGTTAGACCAAACTTTGAATAATGTGTCTTACAATCTCATTAATAATATGAAGTTTATGAACTGAAAAGGTATAGGCTTTTTAAATGATTTTGAGCACAAAAAGCCTTTTTTACATTAGCTCCACATAAAAGAAGGAAACAAAATTCCTTTAGGACCTTTGTCATCTATGGGAATGCTGTGTGGAGAGACTTTTTAGGGAAAAGAAGGAGAGAAAGTTCTGGAAAGGAAAAGGGAATCAGGGGATCTTCAATGTGTCCAGGAGTGACAGACGTATGAATTAATCTCTCCCACTGCGGTTAAGGGGGATAGGTCGAGGCTTCTTTCAACCAGTCTCTTCCGATCCGACCCGCCACGTGCGGAGGTGGGCAAACGCGTCCACCACCAATACTAAGACAAACATCACCCCATGAACCCGGACATCCTTGCTAAGTCACCAAGCGTAGCGAACCACTTGGGGTGATAGCAAAGATATTAAAAGAACGAGATGTGCTATGAGCAGTTCATACTGTGTGGAATTGTTTTGCCGAGTGTCGCCGGTTTTGTTCACCAATACTACTGCACACATTCGCTTACGCTAAGATATACGCACTAATACATAGAACAGATTTCTGTGCGTACACGTCCCGATAGTATTCAAAGTACCCTAATTAGGTAGTACTCCACCTACGGTCCGGCGGCCAACATAGCATATCTCGTTCTTAGGGATATATCTTTGGGTGATAGCTATGGTAGTGGTGTAAGTTATCCAATAAATAACTAAACAATAATTTAAATTCTCTTACCGCCATCATTATTATAAACCGGAAATTATAGACTTAGAGGGTGAGAACTAGCCAAAGAACTGAACCTGGCGTATATAAACATTACATTAACTCATTATTTGATAATTTTTCTCTGGTTAAAAATCGTATATCAATTTAATAACTGAGCAATATTTCTGTTGCCATATATGTACCTTTATATACACATCCCTAATAATTTCTCCCTCGAAGTCTATTTACGGTCTGTCTATAGGGGACGTAATCCGATACATCTCTTCGTTTTGGACTTCGGGCATCGTCTGGCAACAGGCAACCGGGATCAGAAGCGCCCCGGTACAGTAAATAATAACACAATCTCTAAATGGGTTAGCGGCACTGGGCGGTGGAAGCCGTAGGCGGTCTGGTAAACCGTGAGGCATTAAATGCGATCTGTGAACATCTTCTCTCAGAGGGTGGCAGAAACTACCAGTACTGGAGTGAGGCAGAGGTGGCTTATTTGAACAGGTTCATCTTCAGTTATGATGAGGTGTAGGAGCAATGATAGTTACCAAAATTTTCTGTGAATCTAAAACGTAATTTAAAAGAAAAAAACGTATTATCTTACTAGAAGTTAGTTACCAGTTTCATTTCACAAGATCATGTTTCAACACTTCTTTTTAATCCATATATAGATCTCCAGCAATAACTGCATAATGCCTATATTTACGCTTAGATACTGCACAACTAGTTCTGAAAAAGACGTGCGATATTCATATCAATCAAGATATACCCGTAAGTAAGTATTATATATTTATTTTGCCTAAACACAGATAAAACTAACAAAAAAAATCAGTCAACAATAAATTCCGTACAATAATAGGTACATTATTATTGTATACGCTAGCAAACAAACTAGTTACTGCTGCAATTCCCGCTACGGATATTAATTTATGGAATCCAATAAAAAATACAAAATCGTTAATTACACTTTTTGTAGAATAATATAACACCCTACTAAGCATACCAACATAAATTTTCTTACCTTTTATCTGTTCAGGTATTTTTTGCATGCGTATTATATTATTTGTATTGTCAAGGATCGCATTGTTTTTGTTTCCCGAATAGACTCAAACTAAAAATTTAAGATATATATTAACCTTCCGGTAGAAATTCTCTAAATAATAATTAAAAACTTATCAAAATCCCTAGAACGAAGCGCACAAGCAGACAGACGCGGATAGTGACTTTCTTATAAACTATATAGAGGTCCAGAGTCTAATATAAAGTTGTTTTGAGCCATGTTTTATTCGTTCTATTGAAAAAGCATTTTTTTTGGACCTAAAAAAATATCATATTGATCAAAACCTTACTTCATATGTACTTTCAAAACACAAATAAAGGAGTCTATCCTTACAATTCATTGTAATCACAATACCCGTACATTCTACACTCTAACCACTTAAACACCCTTCATATATATATATATATATATATATCTGGGATCTGGTTAGGAGGCACGGAATGAAAGACGGCGGTGAAGGTCACAGTGTTTATTTGAGTCAGGTAGCCGTGATGAGAGTAGACGTAGGACCGATGTTGTACACTCCGGATGCAGGCGGTGATGTGCTGGTCAAGCGCGGGTCAGCAAAGTCGATGCTGCTGCTGATGACCGGACTCGTCGACGGTCAGGAACTAGCGAAGAACGTGGGTCTTCAGGTACTCCAGTTCTGACAGGAAATCCGAAGGTGCGGTGGACCTTGTAGGCGGTTGAGCGGGAGGTGCGTAGACGAGGGAGGATACTGCGTTAGTCTAGGTGCACGGATGAAGCGCTGGTCAGATGCGCTAGAACCAGGGCGCTATGATCCGGTGTAGCGCTGGCCAGAGACGGTGGCCGAGGCCAAGGCGCTATGATGATATCCCGATGGAGTCCATGGTTGAACCGAGCAGTGCCGGAAATATTGTTGAAGGTGCGCGGATTATCACTCGTTGAGCCTTGTTAACTGATGGCTGATTGATGAATGACTGACTGCTCGCTGCGTCGGGCCCATTTATACAGAACGGCCGACGGCAAAAGTAGGTAGGCGAGATTGCAAGTAAAACGGAGACGCTCAGTCTGGGTCCTACTGGAACTTTCGTTGGCGCTGCTATTACGCATAGGTGATAGGTTAGTACCTTCTACTGAGTTGGCGTAATGTGCCAGACCAACTCGCAACGTATTGTCGTAGGTGGCCCTAGACGTCGCGAGTAGGTAGTCACTCGCAAGTAGATAGGTAGGTCGCGTTGTCTTCACATTCTATAACCAATTTACTTTTTTTAAATATCGTATAAAATATTTTAAAATATATCTGAATTATAGTTCATTCAATAATTATCATCAGCAATCTTATGAATAATTTCAATCTGTATACTTCACCCGCCATAATATGTTATGCCGGCGGGTGACATATTACAAAAAATAATGTATCAGCTGTACATTTTTTTTTGCATGAAATAAAAAAAAAAAAAATATTTATTTATATAATATCTTCTTAATATATAAAAATCACGTGTGACTGTATTCGTACAGGTTAATCTCCGAAACCGCAAAACCACCCAACCGATTTCAATGATTTTTTCTGTTCGTGTTTAGTTGGTTCCAGCTTGAAGCATAGGATAATTTTGGACCCGATCTAATTTTCGTTCATCGTTTTTTTTTGTAAATTTCTCATCCAAAAATACATACAACCATAAATTTTAACTTCCCTTCATAGAAGGCAGTCTGTGGTGGGACAACGTCTCCCCGGGCCCACTAGCATATTATATATAATAGTTAACTACCCTAAATAACATAAAATAATGTAAGGTTGAAATCATCAATAATCAATTATATTTAACATTCAGCCCTATAATAAGTATGTTTCCAGTAATCCCAAACTCCCTACCCCCACTTCCCTCCCGCAACTGACACTGTCTCTCTCTGATTTTCTATCTCTTTCTCTCTTAACTATTGGTTTATATATATATATATATATGTGTATTATTCTGTATTTTTTAGTATTTTTATAACAGTCCTGATGATGGTACGGAGGTACCGAAATCGGTAGACTTTAAAATATCAATAAAGTGACTTTAAACAAACTGTACTGAAAATTACGTTTTGAGAAGTGGAATGCGCACTGAAAAAGCGGTAACATTTTATCATTCTGTACTGAAAATTACGTTTTGAGAAGTGGAATGCGCACTGAAAAAGCGGTAACATTTTATCATACTGTACTGAAAATTACGTTTTGAGAAGTGGAATGCGCACTGAAAAAGCGGTAACATTTTATCATACTGTACTGAAAATTACGTTTTGAGAAGTGGAATGCGCACTGAAAAAGCGTTAACATTTTATCATACTGTACTGAAAATTAAGTTTGAGAAGTAGAATGCACAAATTTTACGAAAAATAGGAACCTCATTAAATTAGCAAACCTGCCCAAAGAACAAAAAACATAATTCTTCTCAAAAACCTTTGGTTTATTTGTATATATCCAGAATAATTACGATTGTTCAATTTTAAAATAACTTATTATTTTTCGGAATAACTTATTGAGTAAAACCTCAAATTATAATATTTAAATATTGAAGACAATATTAGTGATTTTTAAACGCAAATCTGAAACAGAAAAATCAGAAAAGGAAACGGTCACATCTGGGACTCGAACCCAGGACCCTTGTCTTTCCGGGACAATGCTCTACCAACTGCGCTAATGGGACCCTATCCTCATCGGTCACTTTTAACTGTATCATACTTGGTGGAAAAAAATGAAGACAACGTTGGTAGTTCTTATTCGAAGTATGATACAGTTAAAAGTGACCGATGAGGATAGGGTCCCATTAGCGCAGTTGGTAGAGCATTGTCCCGGAAAGACAAGGGTCCTGGGTTCGAGTCCCAGATGTGACCGTTTCCTTTTCTGATTTTTCTGTTTCAGATTTGCGTTTAAAAATCACTAATATTGTCTTCAATATTTAAATATTATAATTTGAGGTTTTACTCAATAAGTTATTCCGAAAAATAATAATTCATTTCTAGACTTGCAGAAAAAGTCAATAGATGTCGCACATTAAAAATAAAAACAATAAGATAGGTTTCTTTACAAACGTTGCCGCAGATTTAATAAATAATAATCCCTCATTTCAAAACAGTATACATAAATCAACCCAAATAGACATACCCACCCCCGAATATACTCCTAATTTATCTCAATTTAAATGGATAACTGAATCTGAAATTATAAAACACATTGACAATCTTAAAACAAATACAGCCAATGGTCCAGATGAATTAAGCTGTATCACAATCAAGTCTATTAAACAACACATTTCTATGCCCTTACAACACATTTTTAATTCCTGCCTTGAAAAAAACATTTTCCCAAATGCATTTAAACTCTCAATTATTGTACCCATACATAAATCTGGATCAATCTCTAAACTTGACAACTACAGACCAATATCGCTGATATCCCAACTTGCAAAGATATTAGAAAAAATCATAAAGATACAAGTACTAGAGTTTCTTGAATCTAATGCACTCTTGTCACCACACCAATATGGTTTCAGATCAGGTCTTAGTACTGATGATGCTTTATTTAATCTAACAAAAAAATTATACACCAATCTAGATTCGAATATGAAAAGTTTAACAATATTCTTAGACCTAAAAAAGGCTTTTGATACCGTCAATCATAATAAACTGCTTGGAAAACTTAATAATATGGGAATCAAAAATAATTGTCTGTCACTTTTAACAAATTATTTACTTGATCGCAGACAATCCACAAAAATTGGCGTAAATATTAGTAAACCAGCATCTATGAGACATGGGGTTCCACAAGGAACAGTTATAGGTCCGCTTTTGTTTCTAATTTATATTAATGACCTATGTAATATTAGTATTCCGGGAAAACTTTTCTCGTATGCTGATGATACTGCAATCACAGTTCATGGTAAATCCTGGGACGAGGTCTCTAAAAATGCAAATAAGTGCACAATTATTGTCAAAAAATTGCTCAATCAAAACCTTCTAACTCTGAACTGTGAAAAAACTATATATATTCCTTTTTATAATACCAAAAAAGCGGCACCCTTAACTCATCTAAGTATAAGGTTTCACAAAAATACTTGCAATCCTGTCTTATGCACTAACTGTACAGAAATGAAATCGGGGAATACAGTTAAATATTTAGGAATTATAATAGACAGCCAACTCAAATGGACAAATCATGTAGAAAAGCTTGTAAATAAACTTAGATATTTAACTTATATTTTTAAACGTTTAAATAACATAGTAGATATCAAAAGAATCAAATTGGTGTATCATGCATTGGTGCAATCATCAGTATCTTATGGAATAATTGCATGGGGGGGGATTTATAACACCCATATTAAGCCACTAGAAATAACACAAAAACTAATACTAAAAATAATGTTGCATAAAGATATGACCTACCCCTCCTTGCAATTATTCGAAGAGGCTAAATTGTTAGAGATAAGAAAAATTTACTGTACACAATGTTTAAAATATATATTTGCTCGAAATTTTCTTTTTATAAAAAATGAAAATCGGTCTAATAATAGGGTAAATAATGTATTTAAAGTTCCACTGTGCAAAACAAGGCTTGCGCAAAGATATGCTTATTTTATTACACCAAAAATTTATAATGCACTCTATACCAATACAGATATCAAATGTGAAAATATATCATCCTACAGGAAACATAAAAATGTAATAAAGTCTTGGATAAATACCACAGATATTAATATTTACCTGCTGTAACATCTGATCTTAATCTCTATTAACTTTTAACAAATCCTTATTAACTTTTATTTTTCATATTTAATCCCGTAAATACAGTAGATAATGATTTTACTATAAATATTTTCATTCTTTTCTTTTCAATTTTCTACAAAGATAAAATATGTATATTTAGAGTAATTTTAACTGAACTGCCTTAAAGAAACACAAGTATACCCACGAACTGGCGATGCCTATGTGGGATTTTTTTGCTATCATACATTTATGCATATTTTTATTTTTATGTATATGCTGTTTATGAACTCGTGTGTGTGTACGTGTATTGTGTGTGTATGTTATGTATGGTGTGTAATACACTATATATGTATACATATGTGCATGTGTACATATACTTTTCTGTAATTCGCATTTGTTTCTTTCTTTTTTTAATATGTATGTAAAAAACATAATTTGTATTTTAAAACCATGTATGTAACAAAAAAAAAAAAAATTAAAAAAAAAAAAAAAAAAAAGGTTTATCTATAAGACGCTGTCTAGGATTGCATTTAGTTCGGGTTGAATCTTGCGATCATACATAAAGATAGTTGCCAATAAAAATATGCGGTGAAAAAAATGAAGACAACGTTGGTAGTTCTTATTCGAAGTATGATACAGTTAAAAGTGACCGATGAGGATAGGGTCCCATTAGCGCAGTTGGTAGAGCATTGTCCCGGGAAGACAAGGGTCCTGGGTTCGAGTCCCAGATGTGACCGTTTCCTTTTCTGATTTTTCTGTTTCAGATTTGCGTTTAAAAATCACTAATATTGTCTTCAATATTTAAATATTTAAAATAACTATTCAGATAGTTTAGCATGGTTCGTTGGAATTTGAAATAATATCCTCACCAAACGACGCTGTGAGTTTTTTAATATATCTGGCAAATTCGATTTTTGTAATTGGCCGAAAAATTATTTTTGCATACAAACAAGCATCGTTTAGTTTGATGTAAAATGGTTTTGAAATTTATTGGTTAATACTACCATCGAAAACAAATCCAGTTTTATTCCAGTGTTTTTTTTAAATTTATTTAAAACGCGTTTTAAGGGCTTAATAGTTTAGGTTTCATGTTGTGGGTATTAAAACGTAATTTTAATTAGGTGTTTATATTTTTTTTTTACTTTTTTATTAAGTGGTCAACGATTAATTCTTCAAAACTCTGTAAAATGCATATTTGTAAAAACTGTTAATGAATTTATTACTTATAAAATAAAATTAAATATTATTTTTTTTATTTATTTTATCGTTCTTTTACAACAAGGTTTTAAATTCTTTGTAGGATACGAATATTTCCTTTGACACTCGCTTGTATCATTAGGTATGACGTGATGACCTGACATGTATCATATGCTCTGTCAACATAGTCATGTATTCACAAACCCTGTCAAGAAATAGCCTCAATGCGAAAACTTTCCTTTTATTTCATAAAAATCTTTGAAAAAACCTTAAGATACCCTTCAAAACAATCTTAAACTAATTTCGGTTTAAAGAAAACTAACCCATAAACACTAAAACATTAAATTCTACTTTAGTTTGAGATTAAATACGGCTGTAACGCTCTTCTTACTCTTTATGAAGATGCCTTAGGCTTAAGCCGAAGGCAAAAGTAAAGAGAATAATAAATATTTTCAACTAAGTACTCGTATTCATGTTTTTTTCTGTTTCGTATGTTTATTTATTAATATTCAAACTTCCTGAAATTTTTTTATTATCAATATGTTTCGAAGAAAACAGTTTTATTTAAATAAAAATGATAAAGCATTCAACCGATTAAAACGATTTTTTTGGGAATTTAAAAAGGAATTTGCTGTAGGGAATAACTTTTTTTTACACAACTTAAAAACATGTTAGACATAAACAGGTGTCACTGTTTTTCAAACTTCTTATTTACTGGTAAATAATATTTAATCTTTGAGAAAGATGTGAAGCAGAAAATACAGAAAAAAATATTCAGTCGCATCTAGGAATTGAGCTGAGCTAATTCAGCCACATAAATTTACGTCATTTTGAAGAGCTAATGCAAAACACTATTTGGATTGCGATTTAATTCAGGTAAAATATTGTAATCACATAGTTAGATAGCAGCCTAAAAACATGCATTAAGAAAATTAATATTATGGTTGTAGCTCACAGTCGAAATGTAAAAATGACGTATGTTGATATGATTAAATTAGCTCAGTAGTCAGAGCATTTTGCTGTCAAGGAAGAGGTCCTGGGTTCCATTCCTAGATGCAAATGAATCTTTTGCTGGCTTTTTTCTTTCTTATAAACGTTCGAGATTCGGTAATATTGTCTAAATAATCAAATATTACAATTTTTGGTTTTACCCATTAGTTATTCCACTATAAAAATATTAAATAATTTGTCCGGGACCTTTACAAATATTCGCTAACCAAAAGTCATCATTACACAAGCAACGTCATACGGTTTTGATAGTGGTTAAATGAGATTTTGAAATTTTGTCATGCTTTTGACAATAATTCGATGTGTTCATAATCCATGGATGTTTGTCTTTTTTATTTTTAATGAGTTTTTATTATTCACAATGTACATTTGTTACGTATAAATTTTTTTATAAAATTAGCGACCGGTTTCGACACGTCCGTGTCATTAACTAGCTATTTTAAAACTTGTCGAAACGTGTCGAAACCGGTCGCTAATTTTATAAAAAAATTTATACGTAACAAATGTACATTGTGAATAATAAAAACTCATTAAAAACAAAAAAATGTCTAGAAATTGTTACATAGTGAATGCCAAAGAAATACAAAAAATGTTTGTCTTTCTTAAAAAAATAACTGAAATTTCATTGGCGATCTGGAGTCGTGTTCATTGTTCATAAAACTTATATCAATTTGTTTGTGATTGATCCCCTTGTAATGTAGAATTAAGTTCAAATTAATTTAAGTAAATATTTAAATGTATAGAGCATATATATAATATAAGCAAATGAATTGAGTACAGTACTAAATCTGTTGATGCAATTTTTGTTAAAAAAACAACTATGCTTAAAAGTTGACTACTATTGCCCTCTATGCTTTAAATCTTAAGATATAAGGTTTGAAGCTTGGCTGAACTCTGCCGTCCTACTTACGTTTTGTTGATTATGTGATAAAGCAGTTTCTCTTTTTCTTAGTAGAATGCTACTTCCGGGGTTACCTGTAAATACAAAATTCCATCACTATTGTGTTAGTTTGGTACAGTTTTCATAAATACAAGGAGCGTTCTTAAAAATCACTTTTACCTATTTCGTACCAAGAACAAAGCAGTTCTTTCAGAACTAGCAGGGGGGCCGAGCCGTCCTTTATCTAGGTAGAGATTAAAAAATTCCAATGTCATCATGTCAATTTTTCTTTCGTAAATAAATTCAGAGAAAAAATAAAAACCGGAGTGTGCTTTTCTTAACTGATAGGACCAGGAAATATTAACAATTTCAATAAAATTGAAGAAATCTTATTTATAGCAAGCACATCTTGCAGGGTTTATCTCTTTGAGAATTGTTTTTAAAAGTACTTTAAATGAAAAGACTCATTAAAAACAACTTTTCTTCTTCTTCTGTTTTGGGACAATCAAAGAGAGTTTTTCATTTTGAAGTGGAAAAGTTATACACCCGAAAAATAATTATCTGTGATATTCGTGTTTCTGACGTCACCGGAAATTCGGTTTTCTCGGAAATTTAAAAGTACTAACTAACCTTGTTATCAATCAAAGGAAAGTTTAATCATATGATATTTAAGTTGAGAAGCTCTTACGTTTTAATAAAGCCAGTTTTTTCTTTTTATTTTATTTTAAATTAGCTTCTTACAGGAGGTCCACAGGAGGGTAACAAAAACCCTCAAGGTCTATGTCATCTTTGGTGTTGTGTTTGTCTTTTTATGGAAAAGAAGGATAGAATGTTCTGGGAAGGAAAAGTTTATGAGGAGTGGGTAGGAATCTGGGATCAATGTGTCCAGGAGTGACCAACGAATGAATCCATCACACCAACTGTGGTGCAAACGAGTCTGGCTGCAGAGGTCAAAAAGTCACCCTCAACCAGTGTTACTTGATCCGGCCCGCCACTCAGCAGGTGGGCAAATGCATCCACCGCTAAGACCTGGACTAAGCTCACCCCATGAACCCGGGCACCCCTGCTTAGGCCACGTCCGCACAGACAGGCGGTTTGCTTAACGCCTAGAGTCTAGCGAGTCACCTAGTGAGTAGCTTAGTAAAAGAAACGTTCTAGAATACTCGCGACTGGCCGCACTGCGCGCTTGGCGCCTAGCTAGTCGCATGCTAGTCGCTTTGCGTGTATCAAAGTGAACAAACATGTTGGTTTTTTGTCACTAGGCGCGAGGCATTTTTGAAGAGAAAAATGGACGAAATATTAATTGCATCTGTTTTCAAAAGAGAACCTCTGTGGAATCCAGCTAATGAACTCCATAAAAATGTAGTTATCTATAAAAAAAAAACTATGGGAAGAGGTAGCAATCAAAGTAGAAAAAGTGATCTATTTATTTATGTCATAATTTTTTTTACAATGAGACGTTAATTATGGTTTTGGCGTTGGATTATGTATACTAAGAAGTAGATCAAATGATTCTCTGGACTGGACTGGTAAAATTTTTCGTCAAAATTACGCAATTTTTTATACAGAACATTAAACTTCCCATGACTTGACCGTGACTTATTTATGTCATGAACCCAACATGATGGATAAGGCCGTGAAATGGTATATTTTAAAGATGAATTTTCTGTAAGTAGCAGTTTTAGAGCTATTTTTGAAAGTGACATCTCGTCAACGTGGCGACAAGCAAATGACCAAGACACCTAGCGAGCCACCACGCAAACCACCTTCAGTGTGGCCACCGTGTATCCTAGCAAGTAGCCAGAATGCAAGCCACTTCTAGGCTCTAGGCGCTAAGCAAGCCGCCTGTCTGTGCGGACGTAGCCTTAGCCTACGAACGTAGGGAACAACTTGAGATGACCTATGGCAGAAGGTAAATGGTTCTCGGGGAGGCGGTACCCATACCCGCCTTTCAAATTAGAATAAAAGCATCATTGGATCATCATCTTTCTAAAGGAATAATAGAGTTAAGCTCTTCGTATTAAAACATTCTGAAAGAAATCTTGTGTAGTGAGGATCACTAAATGCTTAATATTTATTTTCAGTTTTGGCCATGAATCTTCATGATAGTTTATACATACCAATTCGACAAGCTGACAGCTTTTTCTTCCCACATCGATGTTCTTACCACTATATTTATTGTTTTTAAGTTTAATTTGTAGAACTCCATTTTAATTTTTATTTTTTATATATTCAATAATATTGTTATTGGGTTTATAAAAACAGTTTATTTTTAAACAAGTTCTGCTGTGTAATTATTATCAACAGAAACAGCTGTCACGCGTAATAATAATTACACAGCAGAACTTGTTTAAAAAATAAACTGTTTTTATAAACCCAATAACAATATTATTCAATGTATAAAAAAATAAAAATTCTAACCACTAAGCCGTGCAGCAAAAATTCCAAGTTTAAAAATTCTAATAGCAGATCTCGTGTTGGTAATATTAGTAAAAAATGCATTTGAGTATTCTATGAGTAAGGTAGGCGACACATTGAGCTATACGCATAATGGCTTAGCTTATGTCAGCATATCGATCGCCATACACTACTAATGGGAATGTAAGTCGAGCGATATGCTGAAATAGGCCCAGCTACGAAAATATAGCGAGCTTATAGCGTGGTCTGATCCAGGCTTAATGATAATAATTAAAGGTAGGAACTCGTACTCACATTCACTGTTGTTAAATCCAGTTTTAATTTTTAACTTTATCATTCAAAAAGTAAGGTAACGTAACCCTAACAAGGTAAGTTTACAATAACGTAATAATACAGTATTTCTCTACGAGGGTATTTAAAGGGAAAATAAAAATATATCTAAGCTTCCAACAATCCCTTTTTAGATGGCGATTAGGTTTTAACTCTGGCTTAACACGAGCCATTTTTAAAGGGAAAATAAAATTAAAACTTAGCTTAACCATCGTGTAACATTTTGAATCAGGCCGCTAACAATAAAAATCCTCATTAAGATGGCAATAAGGTTTTAACTATCGATTAACACCAGTAGCCTGTTTTGATTTATGCAAGAAAAAACTAAGCAATGTGTTGACCGCATTATTATTTATCGTATTACTAGCTTAAACTTTTGAAAAATCACGGGATAATGAAATTATTGTAGGGTTTGGGAAGCTGTAAGTTCATGTGGAGAACACATCAGAACAATGTCAATTGCTGCAGAAGAATCGAGAAAATTATTCACATAAAATTACTAACTTGTAGGTAGATTTATCGTTTGTTTGAGTTCTTCGCACAATCAGTTCTAATTTTGAAAATGACACTTAGTTTCAAAGCTCACCGAGTTCGAGAGTTCATTAAACAAGAGTTAAGCAGGACACTCACAACCAAAAATAGAAATACCTAATTAGAAATATCTTTTCATAAGAAATAATGCATAAGAAGTAAATATAGGTACAGTGTTGGTTTTTTTCGTCAATCTGCATAAAAATATATAAAATGAAGATACCGCGTACATTGTAGAAACATTTATTAATCAAACGGCTATGCGTGTTGAGTAACTGTAAGGAATTGTGAGCACACCGTAAAAAGCAATTTGAGAGACAAAAAATGCAATTTCGACTAAAATAATTTCAATAAATTTTACGAAGCAATCAATATTTTAAGCTTTGTCTATGATCGTACGCTAAATTCATCATGAAATACCTATGCACTTTTTGCTACAAATAATGACTCCTAAAATGTGTGTTTTATGTAGAGTTAATAAAACATACACTAAAGAGTGATTGGTTGAAGGGATTAAGAAGGAGTTGGACAATATGAAGTTAATCTGAGGCTATTCAAAAATGTACAGTAAGTTTTTAATTTTTTTCCCCAAATTCATTTGACAGAACAGCATTCCCTAAACGTGGACGCCAGAGTTCCGTAGTCTTCGGGCAGATATAACTAATTTGAACCATAAAAACCAGATAGATAAAAAATTTGATTTCTCCGTCGGGTGTGAAAAATGTGGGTGAGTACCTGGCTATTAAGGTCTGGTCACCAAACACGGCTAAAGCCATTTCAAGCAACGTTTCAATTCTGAATTGTGCTATTTTATCTGGGATATACTGACAGTATCTATAACTCTGGAATGTTTAGCATTTTTTTTAAAATCATACTTTTTAAAAAGAAAGACAAACATTATCGGTTTACGAATAACTTGACAATATTTGAAAATCTCATACTACCACCACAGTAAGCGGAAAATGTTGCTTGTGTTGTGATGGAGGACAGAAGCCAGCCGAGAAATTGAATCCAATACGCCCAAAATAATAACGGTCAAATGTACTATGCAGTATTTTTTAATATATTTAGTAAATTGCGAAACGATATAAAATAATTAATAATATTTACAAGCGCACGCCGGAAATTGAACCCACAACTTCCAAATCGACTGACAAGAGCCTATCTTACGACCACGGAGGCCATCTTTAACAATTAAAAAATGTAATATACATATTAAATCTTTTTTCGATACCGTTTCGTCAAGAATTCAAATATTTGTAAAAAAATGTTTTAATTGCCAAAATTCGTTGAACCAATTCAATATTTGTAATCTTCAGGTAGTACCTACCTACCAATTTGTCGTAAAAATAATCACTCAGGAACCTTGCAACATTTTTATAAAAGGTTTAATTTAAATCTAGGTTCGTTGCCTTCCGTCAATCAAAGCAAAATATAAACTTTTTGTTGCTCAATATTTTTCGTTGAAAGAACTTGTAAAGCTTCGAATTTTATTACATAGATGTCTCTCGTATCCGCTTTTTTACGAAAAATATATCCGTCTTTATGTTGGCCAGCAAAAATATTATTTCTTATAATTAAATTATTATAATAAATAGAAATTTGATATGTTAATAAATTAGCGAAATAAAATAATTAATATTATGTGACACTACTTCGAAGTTCTAAACAAAAATCCAGAGAAAATCCACGTTATTAGATACTTGTCGTCATGTCCGTTTGGATTTATTATTATATAAGTATCTACCTATTTCTACCACTTAAAAATATAACTACACACTAAAAATGTAATGACACAGGCAGCACTTGAAACAAGAGGGCAAATGGAGCCCTAATGTAATTTGCTTTCGTAGCATAATGAAAATTATATATCCGAGAAAATATGTAAGAGATGAACTTTTGATAACGTAACACATCAGATTCCGTCATAAAAGTACTGTTATGTTACTATAATTTTTAAATAATATTAAAAAAAATATTGAAATATTTTTTTTTAATAATGCTGAATAATATTACATTGAAGGTTAAACCCATCAATGTAATATTAACAATTGAATAAGTAGATAATACTAATAAATAAAATAAAACGAAACGGAACAAGACACGAAAAATAAAAAATAAATATATTTTACAGTTGCGACCGTTACTTTTTTTCCGTGACTTGTTCTGTTTCATTTAGATTTATAAGTATTATCCTCTCCTTCCATGAATAATATTTCATTATTTTTGAACAGTATTATTCTCAGTTACGATTTAATTGAAATATTATTATTTTTTTTATTTTTTTTATTATTTTTTTTTTATTTATTTAGAAAAAAAAGTAAATATTTACAAGAGATAAAAATATATTACATTTCATATCAGACATCACTTTTTTTGTTTACCCAATTTGTAGAGAAATATTCTCGGGTCAAACTGGGGAGCTAGTCTATGTGCTTATATATATATAGATAATAATATGTATAGTTACAAAAATGGAAAAATAAATTTTCAAAAATACTGTAAAATACTACAAAATATTGTACAGTAAGAAAATTACACATAATTATAGAAACAGAATATCAACAAAAATCAACGAAAAATCAACAAAAATATAAGCAACAATATAAGCAACAGAATTTACTAAACTACTTAATCTCTTTTGTGCCAACATTATTCTTCGTGCATTATCCATTATTCATCTATTCTGGGAAATCACTTATGGCAGGTAATATAATATTTTATAAATATGTAAGCACATTATCTAGTAAGATGGTTCAATTTACAAAAGCACTGTTTTGCAAAAAATAAATAAGTTATTAAGAAAATAGAATCAGTTGCGCACGGCGAAAAATTAACATCGGCAATCAAGAAGCTAATATTGACAGTTTTTGAAATTCCTTTGATATTATCACCGTTCTGGGGTGAAAGTTCCGTTTGGTAAACTTACTGAAAAAATTGGTTAAGGCGATGCATTACGTAGCAATGCAAAATCATGTGTTTTTGGTTTGAAAATTGGTCGCCTAGAAATGTTTCAAATGCTTTAAATAAATACCGCGAGTATAATACATCTTGGCCTTTGAAATAATCGAGTACTTTTTCTATAAGTCTTTTTATAAGCCCAGAAAAAATAATTTATAGGGCCTATGAAAACTGCTTTGAAGTTCAAAATTTCCTACTTACGAACCCATTTTCAGTTATGATTTTATTGTATAATGTGGCAAATTAAGTTATCTATAAAATGATTGGAAAACATTTTAATATTTAAGCCTGAACATCCACTAAATAAAATAAAAGGCACTCTTTGGCCATGTTTTTTTCTCGCCTAAATCAAAACAGCCGGATGGTGTTAAGCGGGAATTTAAGCGTTATCGCCATCTACGTAAGGAGTGTTATTGATGGCGGCTCGATTCAAATTATTACACGACGTAGTGCATCGACTTAACTCAAAAATTGTTATTGTAATTATGGTTTTTATATAAAGGGGTTATAAAAAAAACTTGATGTTTTTTTTGTTATGGTTTTATTTTTAGTTTATTTACTTTTCAATATTTACATATTTATTTTTTTGAATAACTTTATGAGTAAAATCACAAATTGTAATATTTTATTATAAAAAAAAATCATGCAGGACTAACTAACGCACGTAGAAATTAGCATTTTTGATGATTCAACATTTTACTAAATTATTTAGTAGCTCTCCTGTATATATATAATATGAATTAACTTATTGGATAGAGACGCAAAATTAGTGAGCGCCATTCCATCCAAATCTAATCACACAACCCCATTAGCAATACATATCACAATAACCACCCGCAAACCAAAATTCCATGACGCCTAGTCTAATTCATCGTCATTATTATAATTCTAATTGAATCGACAAAGCTTTGATTATAACATCAATTGAATAAACAGAGATTTCACGAAAACTCATTGGAAATTATTTGAATTTAATTCGAGGAAACGAAATAATATTGTAGTATAATAAACATATTGACAACGTTTTAACCACTGAACCGATATTGTCAAGAAGTGTGGTCAACGCTGACACAAAATAAAAAATGTTTCTGAAATTTTTTTTTAAGCAAGACAACGCAATTGATTTTCTATTCAAGAAAAGATTAAATTTTTGAATTTTTGATCTTTTCTAGGCAGGCCCACAATTATAAACTCATATCGGTTTATTATTGATTGGTTTAAATTATATTTTTTATACCTAATCACATATAGTTTCATTTGGATCCACATATATCCACAATATAAGTAGATAATTTATAAGACATCTTATATTGCAAAATTGCAATATAAGCTGCAAAATTCAACAATTACATTGAATGTACATTTCAATCTTTGTAGCAAAGGCGAGTACATTTACACATTAAATTTTAAACAATACCATTGACTGTACGGAACTTCTGTCCCAAATTAATTTCATCATATTTTTGAGACGTACACGACATACGACGCTATTTAATTACAAAACAAATGAAGGATCTAATTCCCAAATTAATCATATTTTTTTTTTTGTGTTTATTTCTTGCTAGAGCAATCCCGATGAGTAACAGAACTCATTTTAGGACAGGAGGAACTTACAATTCATATGTAGGAGGTAGTAGGAACAATTTTACAACGGTATTTTGATATCAAATATAAGTTTCACATTCAATACAGCATAAAAATTAAAAATTAAAATAATGACACGTTAAGTAGAACAAACAACAATAGAAAACAAGTACAGAAAGAAAAAATAAACATGGATAAGATACAACAAGAAATGACAACACAGTTACATATTTTCATTTTTAAATGTAGTTAAAAAATATTCTTTTAAAGCATTGCTTTGCAATTTTTTATTATGGTGGATGTGTTTGTACATATCTGGAAGCGAATTATATAGTGTATAGGCAATATAGTTCAGTGATTTTAACCCATATTTTGTAGTGTGTGTTTGAAGAATGCGGATTTTATTGTTATTTCGAGTATTGTGGTTGTGGATGTCTTGATTGTAAAGTGGCTTGATGTTGGTGTGAGTTGATTTTTGGGTAATTTGTAGGATGGTGCTTGTGATTTCATATTTAGGAAGGATTTTAATTGGAAGGATACCAGAAACTGAATAGATGTCCCTAACATGAGTGTCCCATGGAAGTTCAAACACATTTCTGAGAGCTCGGTTTTGAACCACCTGCAGGTCAGCTATCAATTTCTTTGAGGCAAAACCCCAGATACAGCAGAGATAGGAAAGGTGTGAATGTACCATGGCATAGTATACTGAAGTTAGTAAAGGAATGGGTAGTAATCCTTGAAGCCTATATAGTACACCAGTTATAGGGGTAATTTTCTCTTTTATATGATTTATATGGAGATCCCACGAGAGTTGGGAATCTACGATCAGACCCAAATATTTTGTGTTCATTTTCTTTTCGAGGCAGTTGTCTCCAATTTTAATATCGAGGCTGAAATTTTTCTTGTTACCGAAAAGTATATAATGGGTTTTTTTTACGTTAAGAGTTAGTTTGTTTATTCTCAACCAGTTTGTGAGATGGGAAATATCAGCATTAATCTCCGTTTCAAGCTCCGCTAGGTTGAGTTTATTGTAAAAAATTACCGTATCGTCAGCATAAAGTTGTATAGTTCCTTTAATACCCCACTTTGTTATGTCATTCACGTAGATTAGGAATAGCAACGGTCCAAGAATTGATCCCTGTGGTACTCCACATGTTATTTTACCTAATTCACTCATTTCTCCTCCAAATTCTACTGCCGAAAAGCGATTTGATAAATAAGATCGGAAAAGCTCCAGAGGTGTACCAACAATACCCAAATGCTTCAGTTTTTCGATCAATACTTTATGATCCACCGTGTCAAACGCCTTCTTTAGATCAATAAATATTGCCGCCGTAAAATCACCGTCATCTATATGTTTCTGCAGATTTGATATAAAATCGAAGGCTGCACATTTAGTGTTAGATCGTCGTCTGAAACATACATACATCCGTCTGACATACATACATACATCGTCAAACATACATCTGATATTCATACATTCAACTCTAACATCGACATCAATAATATTATAAACTGTTCAATGCGCATACATATACACACACGCTTACAAATACAAATATATGTCTTTACACTACTCACTTCACCCGGTAACTACGGATTATACATACCACATTTGAGGCATTACGAGGAAACACGTAATAGGTCCACCTTGAAATATTTAATAAATGTAAATTGTTTCATCACGAAACCAATGTACTGTTTATTTCTATTATATAAAATAGAAAGTGAAAATACAAAAATAATAATATTGTAAAATTAAAATTAAACTTAAGCTGTCATCCCACGGTTCGGAAAAGAATCAACATAAACTGAATAAGAATGCGGAAAATGTTGCGCGAAGAATGCTGCATCACTGCAGATATATAAAAGAATAATTTAGTAGCTTGTATACGAGTAAAATGTCGGTATTGTAGATTTCTGTTGTCGCATTTACCGCTTTCTCACTCTTTTCGACTTACAAATATTTTTATTTATGAGGGTACTTATTTGTAAACGGTAGCTTAATATGTCAATATTAAATGTAATTTGATGAGAGACTGACGGCCGAATTGCGCTTAAAAATGCAAAAAATAATAAACCACTGTGATTCAAATCAGTCACCAAGTGACGACGAGGTTGTAGAATTTTCGAAATTATTTGAGTTCCTAAATAATAAACTCTATAGAATATTAAGAGCCTCGACAAAAAAGCTAAAGTTCGTGGGTTCAAATCCCCGCGTACGAAAATAATTTTAATTAGATTAATTTTTATTATTTCACAATAATGATGTATATTTGAGCATATTCCTCTAAGAGTGAAATATACTCTAAGTATCGTCCGGTGTTAGACCACCGTTCAGAATGGAAACGTTGCATGAAATGGCATTGGCCGTTTGCAAGCCTCAATAAAAAAAAATATATGGATCGGTGGGCTCTCGGTATACTGCACTAGCTTTTCGTCAATTCTTTACCAACCCGCGGGAATACTGCCTTATTTTATTTTTCAATTCAACCGATGTTTTTTATGAAAAAATATTAAAAGTTGAAATAAAGGTTGAGGTTAGCATAGTGAATTATATTAAGAATGCTTAAAGAAAGAAGTCAAGGATATTATACTATTTCAGTAATATAAAAAGACTCATATATGCATTAAGTAATAGTGAAATGTGCCAAAAAGTAACAAACACACACTAATAGTTTTATAAAATCGTCTTAATTACATTATAGAAGTAAAAGATTTTTTGTTGATTTAAAATAGTTTTAATTGTTTGGAGGTAAAATTTCCTAATTAGATTTGTTGTTTTTTAAAATTGGCTAATTTATTGCGATAATACATAAACTAATGCATAAAATCTAAAATATTTTAAAATGTACAAATATATTACACATTTTATACTAATGTCGTTAAATACGTCTCTGGGACGTATGATTATATTTAACGCCATCCGGTAAATGATTATCTTTCTTGGGTTAACCTCTCTGCCTAAACCTACGGCAAACTGCGTGATGCTTAGTTAGTTTGTTACAGTTTTATTTATTCCTTGATGTAGGTTAATTCTCCATCTATTAAATCATCGCAGATACAACTAAGAGATTAAAGCCTATCATTTTCGTTTTCAAAAGAGAAAAGGTCTGTTTATTTTATTGTGGAGTTCAGTTACGTACCTAGTTATTTCATATGCCTAAGCCGGTATTTATAAAACGTTTTTATTTGGAAGTAGAATAAGCCTCGGCTGATAGCTAAAAACGCTTGGATGGATCGTTGTGTATTTATTGTAGCGCCACGCATGAGGATATAACGTTTATAAATCCTCGTGGAATTGAGAACATTGTTAGGAAAACCGTTCGCAGTGAAGGTTGTATAATAATCAATGTAGTAAGTACGTAAATTGTATACTGTATAATGTCTGGATAATAAAACTGTAGAAAAGTGGGAAAAAAACTTACTAAAGTGTGTTCTGTAAACTTTTCGTTAAACTTTTTGCATACGCTAAACGTTTCTAAGAACAAAACTAATTACTTGTTAAAAAAAAAAAAAAATTATAGAAAAATATTTGTACATGTAACTGAATTCTTTTTGTTGGTAAATTTTCTGATTTTCTGACCCTGCGTTGCCCGGGCTTAATGCACATTTTTTCGAAAATCAGATATATTATTTCCCTTTTATTTTGAACGTCAATTTTACAAAATTATCATAACTCTGCTTCAAGGGATGGCAAAAGATAATGGGGATGATTTGAAGAATCCACGTTTAGACAGTGACCTTCCTGCCGTTTTGTAGGTCAAGTGTGAAAAATCTCGGAATAAAAACAGATTTATTTTAAAATTAAAACAAATACAAGATAATATGTTTTTAATTGCATTGTGTAAAAAAAAAATCGGTGCCCGGTAGGTGCAATACAAGTGCATCTAATTTATAAAATTTTTGCGTTTTCAGCGCTCTTAAAATGCTCAGTACGCAAATAAGTATAAAATAAAACCAACATTGAGGGGTACAGCAATTCGGCCTTTTTCATCAAAAACTTAAATTTGGATTTGAGGCAAAAATTATTTTTAAATCAATCATATAAAATATCTAGTACAGGTAACTGCATTTATTTATTCCTCTTTTAAATTATAAAATAAAGACCATTAATGAATTGAATTTTTATTGTTTTCAGAGGCAACTTTGATAATTATATGTGAGTTAATTATAAATATTCAAAATAATAATTATTTTTTTTTATTTGTACAATATTTTATCTTACTTAAATCCTACTAAACTGATCAATCAGTTTGTTTGTAATTAATTAAATAATTAATTTTACCTCCACTGCTTCGTAAATATAATAAGATATAAAAAAATTATAAAAAAAACTTTCTGATGGACTTAAATTTAAATTAAAAATGACGTAAATGACAAATACGTTGGCACACAAAATTGTGAAATGTAATCTTAAATTTCCATAATGTTATTTAATTGTTTTAATATTCTATTTGATTATACTATCGTAAAAGGTTGAGCAAGATATATTTTTGTGATTAAAATTAAATAACAGAAATGATTTATGACCCACATTTTTTATCATTAAAAATATAAATATATAAAAAGAATTATATTCAAATAATTATATCATTTTATGTCAGTTGGCATAAAATTAATATTTACGTTTTGTATGAAAAAGGGCACGCAGGCCAAAAATTGAAAGGGAAAGGAATATTTATTTTTGGTTTGCGAATATGTTCCTGCGCCCTTTCCATATCTTATCTTCTCTTCTCTAAATGAATACAGGCTTCTGTTTTTACGGGAATTAATAACCGAAGCGGGGTTTATATAAAGATTTAGAGCAGGGCGATTAATGAGAGCGATTAATAATTCTAGTTATTGCGGCGGCCTACGAACAAAGACATATTGGCGCGTTGTGGGATATTTATTATACTCAGGGGTGGAGAGTGATTTTTATAAAATAAAGTTCGAAACTTAAATGGGACTTTTTGTTGTTGTGATTCCGTAAGAACCTCAACTGCCCGATGCCAGTGAGGCTCTAACAACCCAAATCGGGGTACGTTGTGCAACTGAAGGATTGGAAAAGGTTAGGGAATGGAAAATATGGAGATGGGATTCACAGCTGGTCACCAAATACGAATAAAGCCATTTCAAGCAATGCTTCAATTCTAAAAATTTATATTTCACCAGGGTGCTATTTAAAGTATCAACTGGTCTGAAACGTACAACAAACACTTTTATTATTTAACAGTAATTGAAACTTACAAAAAATACTATAAAGCTAAATGATAGGGCGTACGTACACACTGCCTTAAAATCAACAAGTTAAAATCAACTTAAAATCAATCAACCTCTCCTAAACAACTATAGAGTACCACAAGGCAATATAGTTGGACGGATATTATTTCTAATATACTTCAATGACATCTGTAATCTGTTTTTTTTGTCACATATTTTATTAAGGTAATTTTATTTAATGAAAAATATTGAATAAATATCTATATAGAAGCCGAACATGGACTTGGTCTCCTGAAAAATGGTTTTAAAAGAAATTTCCTCACACTCAATGTGAATAAAACAAAATGTCTGACATTATCTATAACAGCCTAAGTACAGCTGACAGATGACCGTACTCTCAAAATACACAAATACCTAGGAATTAACATAAACGAGGTTTATAATGCCTCTGTCCCACGATAGTATACTATAAACGCACCAAATAAGTTGGAATTGAAATAGATGAAAATTTATGATGGAGCTCACATATTGACGTAATTACAAAAAATTCACCATATATCATCAACATAAACGAAATTCAAAAAGTAAACAATGTTTTGTGTCAATCACTAATACGGGATAACTGGGTGGAATATGCCGTCAGCACTCATACATAGCCCAAAGAGGAGTACTTAAAACAATTCTGAAAGTTAAGAACTCCGTCAAGCGAAATATTTTTAAACTTCAGATTTTTATTTATTTATTTATTTTACAAGAAACAAACAGCTTTCAAAAGATGATTTAATTAAACTTCTACAAAACATATGTTAATACTCCACTGCTCAAAATAAATACTCAACAAGGGTATTTAGCTCAAATATACAGGTTATTCCAGGTTGGGGCAGATCTTTTGTGCATATTATGCTCTTCTTAATCTTACAAAAAAAATAAAATATATTTTTTTTCTATAAATTCGCAATTTTCGGCGTAATAAGGCAAGTATTAAAAAACCGTTTGAGCGATGGCTTGTCATTATGTACAGCCGAAAACATGGGATAAACGACAAAAATCAGGTGAATTCATTACTTAGTGGCTTTAAATGGCAGTAAGCATCATACACATTTCCGGATTGATATTTTGAGGAATAATATTAATTCAATAATATGATAAATGTATATATAAATATAAAACTAATCTTTCGAGTGGTTACGAATGAATAAACTAGTTTGAAACAATTACGAATTATGAAATAAATTACTTTGAATCAATTCCAATTTTACGGAATATATTAGTTTGAATCAATTTCGATATCACGAAATAAATTAATTTGTTAATGAATGAGTGACTCATAAAATGTTTTCAATTCCATTTAAGCATTATTTAAATAGCCATCACCCTCCACTGATTTTATAAAGGCCTATAAAATGAAGAGGCTGTCATTGTTCGAAGGCGAGACGATGAAACTCACCGAATAATAAAAACACTGAAATATCTTAGTATGTTTTTTCAGATATAAAAAATTTCAAAGAATTCCTTTATACTTTTGATTACAATATAAAAATTTATACACAAGTATACATATAAACACTCTCTCTGAGATTATATAATTATATGTAGCAAAAAGTAAGAATAATGTGTACTTACTGTAAATAATAATTTATATTATATTATAGTGTTTCGTTAGCGTAACACTATAAAGTATAACACCGTAAAATATTGTTGTAAAATAACTATCCTATCATCATTCCATGGGGATGATGTACGGCCAAACAATTTGGTCTTGGCACACACTTCTTACCTCTTTCACATTCAAACATTGTCCTCAGTTTCATACTCTTTTGTTATTATGACTCTTGACATGGTCCGACTAAGTATCTGGTTCACTTAATCGTGTCATGTCTCTTCCTCAAGCGTCCCTAAATTCTTCTACCATTCACATTTGCATCGTATACTATTCTCCTTGCACTCTTTTCTTCGTTCATTTACTCTAATTTCTATTTAATTTTACTCACTATGCTAATGTTAATTAATTATACTATTTTCACAAAATACTTTGGGAGATTTGATTTCATGGGGTTATTATATATGCCCACAAGTGTTGCTCATTTATTAATAATCTCTTAAAATTATTGGTAATCCGGTGAAAACGGGATTGCAGGACTTTAGCAAATGAACACGTGTTCCGACATCTTGAGAATATATATTAGAAATTTACTAAATGTTTTTTAGGAAATCGGTTGATTTATTCGTTAAAGGCCTGCAATCCCGTTTTAAACCGAATTACCAAAAACTTAAATAGAATCTTAATAAATTTGAAATACTTAATTTTCTCCGTGCACACTATGTATTTATGTTTCTTAAAATTTGTAGAAAAAATTTGACCCGAATGAAGCTGAAGCCAAGCGAAACCGGTTGTTGAATAAATTTAAGTAAGTTAGTGTTTTTATTTTTCGGAATAACTTTATTAAGTAAAACCTCAAATTTTAATATTTATTTATCCCGGAAAGACAAGGGTCCTGGGTTCGAGTCCTAGATGTGACCGTATGTTTTGCTGACGTCCCACAGGGAGTGGTTCTGTCTCCGACTTTGTTTTTGTTGCACATCAATGACCTTTTGTCATGTGCACCGATTCATTGTTACGCGGATGACAGTAGAGTTCATGATGGCTTTTTGTTTGACAAGCTCCCAAAGGGCACACAAACTCCAACGGCTCGGAGGGCTTTGAAGCAGAGAATGGACGGTTATCTCGGGAGTATTTCCTCCTGGGGTAAAAATAATCTCGAATTTAATGTTTCAAAGACCCAATCTTGTCTGATTACGTCTAAAGGGAATCCAAATGATAATCTAGTCTCCTTCAACGGAAGCAATCTTCCGAACAGGCCTTCCATTGATATGCTTGGTATAACTATAAGTGACCAGCTCAGGTACGGGGGCTCCATCGAAGCCAGAGTAAAGTTGGCCTCTCAGAAGCTGGGCGTACTGTACAGGGCCCGCAGATACTTTAATAATACACAACTGCTGACCCTGTACAAATTGCAAGTGCGCCCTACTGTCGAATTTGGCAGCCATCTCTGGTCCGGGGCCCCTAAATACCTGAAAGAAACCCTAGACTCTGTGCAAAAACGGGCGGTCCGTTTGATAGATTCCCCAATCTTAACAAATGGACTGCAATCTTTAGAGCACAGGCGTCAGGTAGGTATGCTGTCCTTGTTCTATCGGTATTACAATGTAAGATGCTCTGAGGAACTAGCGTCATTGATCCCTTCAGCACCGGTGCGTAGTCGGGATACACGCCAAACGCGCGCCCAACATTTGTACACAGTTGACACTTGTCACATGAGAACGGGTCGCTTCTACGATTCGTTCTTAAGTTCAACAGCTCGGCTGTGGAACGAACTGCCGGCCTCTGTGTTTCCTCCCTCCTACAACATGGGACTCTTCAAGACCCATGTTCACTCCTTCCTCTCCACAAAAAGACCCTCCACACAGCATCCCCAAAGATGACATAGGCCCTGAGGGAAATTATTTTCTTCAGGGCCTCCTGTGTGGAGTTAATATAAAAATAAAAAAAACCTTTTCTGATTTTTCCGTTTCAGATTTTCGTTTAGAAATTACTAATATTGTCTTCAATAATTAAGTTAGTGTTTCATTTGATAAATAATCTTACAAATTTTTCAACGTAAGTCTGAACGAAAAGTTTTCGTAAAAATTTTCGAGAATCTATGCAGTGTTGGTACTGCACATCGCACAATGTAGTTATATTACACATATAAATTGTGATTTATATACTCATCCTCCCACAACAAGCAATTTTCCATGATATTTATGTGTTCTAATCTTGCAGCTGTCTGGTTTAAGTTATTTAAATATTCCATTATGGGGACAGGCCTTCTGCATACAAGATGTGCAATATGTGCATGTTCAATCTCTGCGCGAGTTGCATGTGCAGTGTGCACATGTGCAAGTGTAGAAGTATGGGTTGTATTCACACTTCTCTTTGCTGAGATACGACTAGGTACTGCTTTGACTTTTAGCAAGTGTTGCTCGCATGTTGACAGCGGGTAGATGGTATATATATAGGGTACTAACACATAGTTGAAGATCTTGCTGAACGTGACAAAACTTTGCACTAGAAAAATATAAATTATTTTTCCAGTTTTACTACCCGACTTCGCCCGAGAAAATTGCATTAATTGAAACCCTACTTCTTAGAGAAAATAAAATAAACATTGTAATAACTATTAATGTCATTCTTTTTGTGGCACGTTCCAGAGTAAAATATATTCTCAGCACCGCCCCAGTGAGCCTAACACTACCATTCGTTCATGATGACCAGATCTGAATAGTCATGTAATTCCCACCTTCTTTTTTTCCATCTCCTCCCCCTCCATCGTCTTCAGCCTAAAAACATACCTTATTTGGGGATGCCATAGTCTCACTGGTTCTTGACGATTGGGAGCAGTTAGTTGTTCTTTATTATTTATCGTCAATTGATTTGTTTAGTTCTTTATTGACCATAATAATACATTTCAAAAAATTCAAGAAAATTAAAAAAAATGGTTTAAACCTAGTTTTGCTCTAATTCGTGCACTACGCCCATTTTACAAGGAAATTCCGCACCTTTAAATCCACAATTAACACATTAATATTAGTACAGGGACTGTAACCTGCGTAACTGTTAACTCCTAAATATAAGAATAGATCAACTGGTCTAAGCTCAACAATTCTTGGTATTAATAGACGACTACACCAAATTTAATTAACGAAAAAACCATGTGAAGAGGACAATGCAATATGATTTCATTTCTAAATACTATAGCACAATCTACATGTCATCTTTGTATTACTGTGCTATTATATATTTTTTTTATCACATTGTTCATATATTCCTTAATTGTATTTTGACTTTCAAAAAAACCTGAACATTACACAAATTTGCCATATATATATATCTAATGTTTACCTATAATTTTACCTTAAATAGTGTGTATATTTATATTCCTGCTTTGAAAATAAAAAAAAAAATTAAATAGCAATAAACTGATGTATGTATACTAAAATGTTATTATAACCCAAAAATTAAATACCATAACGTGAAACAATATTTTTATAACCCGTGACAATAACAATTATAATACAATTATTTTATCACCTTATAACCGGGTCCAAAGCGCCTTAGAACAAAAGCTCTCAGCTTGAGCACGGAAAAGCTCAACCTGACAAGTTCCTTTTCCTGGCTTCCATTCGTTCTCTTTTTAGTTCATCGCTGGCATTGTTAGTTCTTCCCCTTTCATCCTCTGTTAAGAGTGTTTTGGAGAAATATTTTCGAATAGCTGTAACGTACTGCGTGGGGATAATGCATATAATTTGTTTCTTAAGATGCATTCTATAATAGAATTCACAATTTCAGAAATAATAAAATAATTAAGATAAAGTAAAATAATCATTTTTTCGATTTGGCACAAGAAAGAAAAATGTATTTTAGGGTTGCAAAATAAAATTTGAGAACCTGACAAAATTTTTTCGGAGTATAAAAAAATGAGTTATATATAGTCCATATCACAAAATATAGTCTCTCGTCTATCAAGCTTTACCTAAAAACAACATTTTATCTTTTATAAGCCTGAAATCAACTCCAATATCCAATATTTTTGGAAATTTGTCCTTTAAATAAAGTTAATATATACATATTTACCTTCCCTCACTTCACAATTTGAAATGATAGCACAGACCACCCTTATTGGCGGAAGTATTGCCAAGTTAAGTTTTGATACAACAGTTTTGATAATATTAAAAATATCTAGCCTTATCAAGATTCTAATACTAAGATAATCCGTACAAACATTAAAGAAAACGTTTACTATTTTCGAGAAACAAGTCCTTTTCCATATGTGACTGAATAAAATATTAAGCTGGATATTTCAAATGTGTCGGTGTTGTCATTAGATTTACAGCCTTCATTTTTCCAACACCATACAAAGAAGAGTTCATGTTATATCCTGTGACAGCATTGGAAAATAAAATGAGTTTTTTTATCACCTTACTGATGTACAATAAAATGAACAGAATACACTGTACTGGTTGATATTGGTACAAGTGGCAATTGAAACAATGAAGCAATAAAAACCAGCGTTCCGCTACAAGCCAAACCAGTAAATCTGTATCTCTTCCAAAAACCATTTTAAGAATACAAAAATATGCAAAATCAACAAGCTCTTGCTGGAAGATATTTAACACTGACAACTTTGATACGAGTATCTTTCGAACCGCTCTATTTTTTGTTTGTTTTTGGAATAACATAGGTAGTGATTTAAACCTCAAATTGTAATATTCAATTATTGAAGACAATAATAACGATTCCTTAATGAAAACCTGAAACAGAAAAATCAGAAAAAGATACGGTCACATCTAGGACTCAAACCCAGGACCCTTACCTTGCCGGCGCACCGCTCTACTACCTGAGCTAATGGGACCCTATCTCCTTCGGTCATATTTAACTGTATCATACTTCGAATAAAAACTACCAACATTGTTTTCATTTTTCTCATCGCACATTTTTATTGGCATCTATTTTTATGTATCATCGCAAGATTCAACCCGGTAGTTGGTAGAGCGGTGCAACAGCAAGGCAAAGGTCCTTGTTTCGAGTCCTGGATGTGACCGTATATTTTTCTGTTTCAGATTTTCGTTCAGAAATCGCTAATATTGTCTACAGTGTTTTTTTTTCTTCGCGTAGCATCGTTTTCGGATGTTACGTTTAAAGTTGTTGTAAAGTGGAGTGATGCACTATGCACTTAATTTCTCCCGAGACATGAAATGTGTTAAGGCCACCTAATGTTTTCACGGAACATAAAAATTGTCGAAATAATGCGAAATGTAGGAGGCCCAACTCTTATGGAAGAGATCTTTGATATTTTTCACATTGACGATAAAATGAACAAATACATAGTGAACATAACCCTTCAATTAAATTTTTAGATCCGTACCTTCTTGATAGATATAAAAACAAACTAATCTGTACCTATTAATAACAAAAATACCTTAGCCCTGCAGATTTTCTAGGGTGACGTTAATTTGTAACATCAGGTCTTTTATCGTTCAATTTCTTCTGTGTTTCAAGTTAATAAATTCATGGTATAAATAACTAAATCATCACCCATCAGGATAACTTTCACAATCATATAGCCATTTTTAAACATATTTTCTTACTATCGCAGCACGTACAAGAATTTAAACTGACCAAATTTTCATCTTTTTCTCTGTATTTGTCATCTAGTACCTTATAACTTGAGTGAGACATGCCGATCTTGAAAACACCTAGTCCATTAGTTGTTTTTTTCAGAAATTTATCTGAATACGGATGATCAGCGCCATAAATTTTAGTTGGTTAGATTACTTTTATAGAGCTAGCAAGCTTCTGCAGCGACGCAATCGAACAGAAAAAACGAATTAGATTATACTTTTGCGCACCATTTATCACCTATCATATTGCAAACATTAATCAATGTTTCTATTGTCGGCACTATATTTTTTTACGGTATTCATGAGATAGCTTTAAATAAAAAATTAAATATTTTTTTGTCGCATATTATCCATAAAATTTAATTTTCTAATGGCCTATCTCTAAATGGCTGAGGCGTGAGGTGTTGATGGGGTAGAATTAATATTTGTAAAGACCCTAATAATATTGGCCAAGTACGCTAACCAAACTTGCTAATTTAACTTGAATATTTTCACGTCTTTCAATATTAGCATTAATTATCGTCTGTTAAAATATTTCCTTTGGGTTTTTTTTTACATAAAAATGTCTTCATTAGAGATTATTTTTCTTAGCAGGCAAACTTCTTAAAGTTTTCCACTATTGTTATCTGTTGAAGGTGGTTGGTATGCAAAACACGCATATATCTTTTAAAACTTACAAAACCGTTTGCTAAAAGAGAACATATTGACTATTTATTTAATTTTTTCGATCTGTTTTAACTTGGAAAAGCAACAAATTGCAATGTGTCACTTAGTCCTGTCGCGTCGCCCACTACCCACTATTTTTAATATGTTAGGAAGATAAAGGTAATTAATTTAAAGACAATTAAATTTGAAAAAATAGTTTTTGTAGAATGTTTTTTTTATTCAATAAAAAGTTTTGTTTTACATTCTTTCAAGGTAATTTTATTAAAAGTTCATTTGAGTAAATAATTATCAGTTTACTTTTTTTTTAGTTTAGTGTAGAACCTTCAATTTAAATGTTTGAGGGGGGGTGGCACAAAAATACTCCCTGAAGTGATTACTATTTACCTGTACAAATTCAGCTTTCGCCTAATTTGTTCTAGTAAGGGCAGACTTTTTCTAGATTAACTGGGCTATAGTGCGATCAGCCGAGTCAGCGTTGAAAAGTTCAAAATTTAGAATTTGTGACCTTTGTTGTTGAAAAACTCTCTTAATTTTTTTTTATTTTTCTCGACAGGTGTATTTAAAATAAATATGGATAAATGCCACTGATTAGAAGTCGCAATATTTGAAGTTTACATTTGAAGGGTAAATTTATTATTTTAAAAACCAATGATCTTGAGGCAAATTTATATTTTTAAACTTCTTTCCGCTCCACAAATCCTGAAATTTATTTATAATTATTTCATTTTATTTAATTTTTTAATTTAAATTTATCTTTATCTTTTTTTAAAATGCTCTTATGAATATTTTTTGTTATAAAATGGAGGCTTCAGCACGGATAAGCCACCTTGTGAGGCCAACATTACTAAAGTGTAATAAGAAATGTAAAATATTGTACAAAATAAAATAAATAAATAAATTATAGTGTCCTTCAACTTTTCAGGAGTATGCGTGAGTGCAATAATAATTTCAAGTATCTTTAAATTTTTCTTCAAACCTCAATGACATGTCTTCTGAAAAAATCAATCCATGATGACAAATTACCGATGTCATTAAAATCCAAGGTTCCATCATGGTGGGCATTTCTAAAGAGATGTTTTTTATAATATTTTCGAGAGAATACAATAATCTCACTACTACGTCTTCAAACCTGCATCCAATCTGTTATCCAAGTTCGTCCTTCCTTCGCAGTAGATCGAGATATAAATCCGTTCCAGGCGACGCCAGTTCCGCAGGACGTCGCGCGTCGCCGAAACCTACTGCCACAGAGTTTTCTTGGCCGCGCCGCCAAACTTTGGCCGTGTGAAACTTGGGCCGGCTTTATACTTATTATGGCGGACGATAACTACTAGGTAGTTTGAAACTTCGCCCAACAGATGGCGGGGTAGTTAAATCTTCGTGGGATTCTCCAAGATAATATTTGATGTTTAGAACGGAGTACGTTGTTTGGTGCAATTAACGTGATAAAACAATGTTATTTATTCTATAATGATGTGAAAACAGGTTATTTCTGGAACTTTTGGTTGTCTATATTATAATACTAGAGCGATTAGCTCTTTGGCACAGAACCCAGATCTGGTTAATTTTTAGCAAAACGTGTAGTTTATTTATAGTAAATTATATTGGCAGCATCCGTGATGGAGGTTTAAGGCTCTCGATTACGAATCCGGTTGTCCGGGTGTAAATTTTGACGTGCGCAAGTAAATTTGATTTAACTAGTTTGTATCATTTCTCAATTTATTTAATTATGTTAAATAAAACATGTTATATTTTCCTCACGTTCCCGAATGTAAGCTTCTCTCAGTATCGCCCTTGTAGACCACCATTCAGAATTATAGCATTGCTTAAATTGGCTTTCTCCATGCTTTATCTGAATAGCCAGGTACTTTCCCACCTTCCTGTGCCTCATCTCACCCTCTATCTACTAACTTAAATGCCTATGGAGAAGTTAAAGATGGGATATCAATATTTGCAAACAAAGTTACTTATAAGTTAACTTACAATCAGTTAACACTCAAAATTTAATATTTTAATTTCAACGAAAAGCTGGTGAGCGAAGACGGAAGCACCTTGTGGGCTATTGTAACCTTGGCAGTCAGGAATAAATTAGTTCGGGCTAGATGGTGCTGGAGACTGGTGTCAGTCATCACGTGTGCAATAGGTGGATGAGCCGCCATTAGAAAGTACTCTAAAGTGAGATATCTGCTGTGTTCGCTTCACACAAGCCTCACGACATATTCCAATTGGGGATGCCATAGTCTTACTGGCTCCAGGTGCAGTTGCGACTCTTTGACGGTATTTATTTCACGCCTATTAAGGCTTTTAAATTCATATGTATAAAAAATATTTACGATTTTATACAGAAAAATAACGTCAAAGTCAAAATATCACTGAACTTGATCTACACAGCATGCAGGCACAAGACATAAAAAATCCAAAATATTTTTTTCTGTTATCGGGGCTCATTATCTTCGCCAAGCAAGTTCAATCTTCTTCACTGCTGTCAGAAGAGGGTCATTCAGTTAGTCCATCAGCGAGAATTCTTCCTTCTACTTCCTTGGTGTTGGCGCTTCAATCCTTGCTCAGCGAGCACATCACGGACTTCTGCAGAACGTGCTGGATTCTTCTTCTAAGGCATGATCTGCATTTTGGGACTCTTTACCACTTATTGGACTTGGATTTGGAGGCAGTAGAAGAAAATCAAAAATATTTATCGTGCGGAATTTTTTTTTTCCTTTGGAAGGGGGGTAATGTAGCAGTGCGTACTTCTGGGCGGCGCAGTCCCTACCCGATTAGAATAAACATTGGTCAATTTTCTCCGATTGGCAAGACTGTTTCGAGCTATTGGTCCGGAGCGCACTTCGTCGAACTGAGTTGCTGGCTGGACTCAGGGGACTACGGTGTGGTTGGTGCGACACTGGAACATGAGGGACTACTTTGCAAGTCACGAAAGGTCTTTTTCACTTTTAACTTTTTAATCATGTAACTTATCATTCTAATAGGGATTACTTATTTAACTTCTTGCGTTGTTATTTTATAACACGCTGGCGCCCGCTCAGACATTCCTTACAAGATTTTAAATGTTTTAATTTAATAATGTTACCTGCTCGTTAGTCATAATTTTATCAAGATGGCGTTAAATTTACGTACATTCTTGACACGCCCGGAGATAAGATGTTTGTTAGAGTCTCATGCTTATTTTTATTGATCAAGTATTTTAATAATTGTTATTTAATAAATTAGCGTCTATTGATATTTAAAACATTATATTATTTAACTTCCTTATCAGATCTCATCACTACCTACATACATTGCGTTCAGTGCGTGTGCGTAGATGACTAGATTATTGTATTTGGTAATTACCAATTAATGTCACAATCGTTAGATCCATCATTAATTTATAAAATAAATCTTTTCATCACCCATCCATTGGCATTAATGTTACAAGTTTGCAAAATGATTATGTGTTAGTCAAATCAAATTAAATACCTTTATTAAAATATTCCACTACTTGATGAAAAAAACTTCAATAGGGTATTGGAGAGGCAGTCGATTTAAAATTTAATTTATAATTAATGGGAAATAATTTTTATAATATAAAAATAAATGAATTAATTAATTTTTTAATATATATATAATGGAAAAAAGAGACATCTCTTGTCAATTTTGGATGGATTTTGTTCTGCAGGTGTGATAACTGATTACCGACACTTTTTTTGCATTAATCAGTTGGATCTTCCAGTTTGTATTTTGTCAAAAGAGGTATATTGAAGGCTAAATTAATTGAAATATTCTTTGACAATAATGTGACTGTGGGTATTATCACAATGTGCTGATTCATCTGATCATTAATAATTCTACTCTCTTGAGAGCTTGATCTTATAATCTCATAGTGCAAATGCAAAGTTATTGTGATAATTGCTGCCTGCTGCCGAATTTTGGAAATCAAGGAGCCGAACTTAATTGCAAGTGTATTCTTTTGTAAGTCCTCTGTTCATATGTATTTTTTGGTGGCTGGTTTAAGTTATTTTCTCCCTGCAGAGTGAATTCATTAATCAATCAATTTATTTTCATAGGGAAATAAAATATTCCCTGATGGTCTGTGTTATTTACACGCCAGATCATCATCCAGGTATGCTTATATATTGAAATTGATGTACTAAATAATATATATCAACAACATCGTAGTATTTGTTTCCTAGCTGTTGAATCCGTCGCATAGGAGTGTGATATTGGGACGTGGACATAGAATTGCTACAATAATATGGTAGGTACTGTCTTGTAACCGAACCTGCTTGGAGTATGAAAAGAGATTACGTATAATAAATCAGGGGTATCAAACATTGAATTACTAATTTTATACAAACAGGTTAAATCGGAATTCTCTTATTATGCAATATATATTTTGTATTAGACACTTTTCAATCCTTAAATTGGCTGCTTATTTTTTATTTGTCCCTAAATTTTAATAAAACATAATATTATATTTTTTACTACACGATAATATCGGTTTATTTTATTATATACACTCCCTTAATAAAGTTTATGCTTGTGGTCAGGAGAAGTTAACTTATATACTACAACAACTTGTTTATATAATTTGTCAAAAGTTATAAAATACAAATTTTAAAGTGATTATTTGCAATCACAGTGATTTGTTTTGTGAGTATTATGCCATGTTGCACTACCTCCTTCTTCAGCCAACGTTTCGGACAGCATTGCAGTGTTCATAATCAGGGCAGAAGTGTTATCTGATAACACATCTGCCCTGATTATGGACACTGCAATGCTGTACAAAACTATGGCTAAAGAAGGAGGTAGCGCAACACGGCATAATACCCCAAAAACAAATCACTAAAATACTTTTGGCCGTGAAAATCTCAAATCATACCTGATTATTTACAAGTTTGGAGTGAAAAGTTGCAAAGTGAAATTTTAGGATGAAAGGTCAGGAAGTGAAGTTAAGTGAAAAGTTAGACATGCACTGCTATTATTGCATGCCAAGTTTACACTTTAGTTATATGGACTATAGTTTTATATTATGTTACCAAATTGTTGAGCTAGTGCCTGCCAAAAAATTAATTTAACGAAATATTTACACCTGGTGAGGGCTACCGTTTTTGGAAAAGAGATTGTCCAAATTGGTGACCAGGTCAAAAAGTAGGTAGTTTTTTCCCAACCTTCTCCTTTCTCTGTCTACTTCCTTCACTCCCACAACATAACCATATCAAGATGCTATTCAGACAATAAACGTAATGAATATGTTAAAGATATATTTGACTTGACCGTTTAGCATTTTTTCTGTCTGTAAATTTGTTTGTACGATCCGTTTTAAGTTCAAGATGGTGGCCATAGTAATGGTTTAGTAAAGATTATTATTTCAAATGAGAAATCGTTGTGTTTATTTAGGCAAACTTAATCTCACTTATTTCTTTTTTTAAAAATTGGTTTTGATTCATTAAATTAGAAGAAATAAAAAACTTACCCTTTTAGGCGCGGCGTATTATGTCCACAAAACTACAAAAAGGTATATAATAACAATGTCTTATAAAGCTCCAAGCATAATGAGAACCTAATAATAAACACAAAGAAAATATCACTTACAAGCTACGCGGAACCGGTTGGACGATTGCATCCCCAATTTATTATATTTTGAGACAAAGTATTGCGACAAAGCTTTGAGGTGGCGGGTACGAAGTGGGAAAAAAATGTCTTTGAAATACCTGGCTAGACAGATGTAGTTATTAAACATTGCTGAAACCATTTTGGTGTTTTGGTAGTGTTTTTCATCTGTAAACAATTATATAAACTCTATTGAAATTGAATAAAACTTTTCAAATGCCGATCTTTATTTTTTTCTTTAACAGAAAATCAATTTGATTGGCCGACCTGGGGTCTAAAAGTCGAAGGTCCTAATTGAAAAACCACGCCAACTCAGAAACGTATCCAAAGTAATGGTTTGCTAACGAGCACGCAAGTTTAAATTGTGATGAAGAAAGGAAAAGCAAACGACTATTGAAGGAGAATAAAAGGGTTATAGGCATAGACATTCAAATTGATAGACTTGCCCTAACATGAAATATGGGTATCATTTTGATGAACTGGAGTGTAAACACGTGACCATATTTTTGGAACCAGGAGGGTTCTAGAAAGCTTTGAATAAATTACGACATCGGACGTACGTAGGACGTAGATCACATTGAATTAACCGGGACCTACGAAGAAAAGTTAAGTTCGCTAAAGTAAGACAAAGTTTAGCAGTGCAGTCTATTGTTTGACTTTTTGTCACGAATCTGAATGTTCATTTTTAAACGAACCAACTAGCATAGCGATGCTAACAATGAGTGAGGTGGGTAAATTATAACACATTTTTAAAACTGCCTAACTCAAAAGTGTAAAAAAATATTGAATTTTGGATACAAGCCCGAACTTTTGTTTACTCGATTTGGGTTTTAGATTAAGTTTGGGATTACTTGGCTAGCAATTTGCGTGGTATTGTAAAAATGACTTGTGGTTCGTGAGCAGATTTTATTTTCGAAGATTGAATTGTGATAGTACAATGCGAGTCGCCAGTATTATCAGATTGATTTATTGGCAAATCACAGAATTTGCTTTACGCAACTCGCGTTGTTTCCATTTTCCTGGTTGGCTGGTCTATCAGATTGAATATCTATGGTAAAAGAAAAGAAAAAAACGAAATTAACGTTTAGCGTCAATGTATTGAAATAAAATCTAAAGATTCGACTTATATATGAAAAATGAAAAAAAAAGCTATATAACTTGAAGTTATTCAAAATTTGTACCTACCTGGCAACACCACAATAGAATATAGGAGAACACAAATAATGCCTTGTGGGCGTATTCCAAATACTTGCATAATCGAGGCGTAAATTCCAAAAACACAAAACACTGTTCATGAAATTCAAATACGATGACCTAAGGTGGCATAATATATATTGCATAGTGATTATAACTGGCTTACAACTAAGATTCATAATAACTGGTGTTTTACCTATAAGAATTATATCTAGTAACTTACGACAAAAGCTTATAACTACTGACTTAAAACTAGTGACTTGCGTCTAAGAGTTTCTAGTGACTAGACAGACTAGACAACTAGTGACTTAATGACATATACATTTACAAATGTTATTTTAAGTGAGTAACTTAAAACTACCATACTTAAATTTAAAAAAAAAACTGATTTTGGGTCAGTGATGAGATGCTTATAATCGACATCATCAAAAATGTGGACGCAAAACTAGGCTGAACTGGCATAAAATGAACTTTTTGGACAACCCGTAAATATCCCGGAAGCTTACCTATCTTAAAATATTTCAATGACTACTATAGATATTCGATTGTTTTTTTAAAAACCTTGACCTTTCGAAAGTAATTAACTAAAGTTCAATGGGAAGTGTCTTAAATATTCAAGAGTGCCACGGGTAGATAATTCAAAGAGACATTATTTGAACTCAGTTAGAAGTAGGTTACTCTTACATAATATTATTTTTAGAGTTTATTAAGTAGATAGTAAGAGGATTTCTATGTTTATTTTTAAGAAACATTTTATTTATTTAAAAATAATTAATGATAATTACAAATAATTAAGAATGTTATGGAATATCTACTTCTTTTGACTGTCAAGGCGTCTTTGTTTTGCAGCACAAACGTCAAAGGAATATATTAATCAAAACATTATGCACATCGCTGTGTACGTCAACATCGAGGGTAGATTATACGATATTGCAATGGCATAAGGTCAACTACAATATACCTACCTATCATGATCTTTCAGCGCTACAGAAACGTTCCTGGAGAGACAAGTGCACTCTTTCAAAGCGCTTCTCCGCCACAACATGGGAAGCTTATGGCCTAGACTACGTCAATCAAATAATACTATCATCACAGCCGTGTTTGCGTGCGTGCTGGTAGATGGAGTCCCCCTTGAAGGCCCTCTGGAGAAGAGAGACGGTTAAATATCCGCCATAAATGACTATTTGCATAATTTCTAATTAACATTTTTTCAATTTTTATTTTTTTTATTTTACTATGGTTATTTTTGTTTTACCCTGAATTATTGAAATTATTGCACATACTACCCTTGCGTATGTCTTGGAATAAATTATTATCAAATATAAAACATTGGGGGTCAATGTCATCCATGACGTGAAGTGAAAATTTTGAGTGAGAGTGAAGATACAGAAAGTAATATTATAATACGTGTATCGCCGGTTAATATTCAAGTAAACAAATGCGTCTAGTTCCCACTTAGGCGTCGTATACCCTGATAGCTTAGTTCTTCATCAGTGCACTCACAACATTTATTATTAAAATGCATTAAAATTTCGTCAGTTCATTTATAAACTGACAATGTAATGTCTCGTTTTTATTAAGATAAATTGGAAGACATGATTTTAATCTATAAAAGATCTTGAATATTTACGTCTAACAAAATAAATACATCTTCAAATAAATATTATAAAAGTGACAAACTTCAGACATTTTCTACGTCTAAAAACTTGAACACATGCGTTTATGAAACAATACTCATTATAAGGTATGTGTAATTGTGTAGTCTTTTTAATGAGCCAAATTTTCAATAAAGGGTATTCTTACTTTCAAAGATTATTATAAACAACTTGTTCTGAAATGTCATGCAACACCATCATTGTAATTTGTAATACTGTGCTGTTCCAGGAGAGAACATCTGTTCTGTTATGCAATATCCCGAACAGGTCACGGCGCTGACTACCGATGTAGTTTTCGGCTATGAATAATTTCCAAAACTAGAATTCCCAAATGAAGTTGAATCTTAAATCTCGTTTCCAAACTTAATGAATTGGATTCCTCGAGTAAGTTCACATGGTGTAAATATGAACATTCGATAAGTTTCATGTGGTTGAATAAATATAAGAAGATGATTGTTTATATCGGACGCTTGTATGTTATATTTAAGAAAAAAAAATATCATTATTAATTTTTTTTATATTAACTCCACACAGGAGGCCCTGAAGAAAATAATTTCCCTCAGGGCCTATGTCATCTTTGGGGATGCTGTGTGGAGGGTCTTTTTGTGGAGGGGAAGGAGTGAACATGGGTCTTGAAGAGTCCTATGTTGTAGGAGGGAGGAAACATAGAGGCCTTCAGTTCGGTCCACAGCCGAGCTGTTGAACTTAAGAACGAATCGTAGAAGCGACCCGTTCTCATGTGACAAATGTCAACCGTGTACAAATGTTGGGCGCGCGTTTGGTGTGTATCCTGACTACGCACCGGTGCCGAAGGGATCAATGACGCTAGTTCCTCAGAGCATCTTCCATTGTAATACCGATAGAACAAGGACAGCATACCTACCTGACGCCTGTGCTCTAAAGATTGCAGTCCGTTTGTTAAGATTGGGGAATCTATCAAACGGACCGCCCGTTTCTGCACAGAGTCAAGGGTTTTTTTCAGGTATTTAGGGGCTCCGGACCAGAGATGGCTGCCAAATTCGACAGTAAGGCACACTTGCGATTTGTACAGGGTCAGCAGTTGTGTACTATTAAATCTGCGGGCCCTGTACAGTACGCCCAGCTTCTGAGAGGCAAATATATGGTTTATTATATGGTTTTTATTATATGTTTTTGTTGTATATCTGACGCCACTGTGTTATATTTGTAGAATTAAATAAATATTGTTTTCGTGCATAATGTTAATCCGCGGATGTGACATTAATAAACTATTTGAAATTGTCCATATTCACGGAACCCTGCATTATGTACCTAGATATAAAATTAACACATTCCTTAAAATAACTTGTAAAAAAAAATAATAATAAAATGGCCGGCAGGCAGCGGTTAGAAAGTGGGTCCGAGGCTGACTCGTACGCTCCAATGGCAATAGAAATCCGACCAATGAGAAGCCATAAACGGGCCGCCGGACCTTGGTCGACCTTTTATTATGTGCCGTTGTAGAGTCGCTATTTTGACAAAAAGCAGCTATTTTTAATTTTAAAGTCTCTTTTTCATTGGGTCGCCCTCGCTTTGGACATATTTTTGCACCAGCTACCTGTCGCAGCCCCCCTTCTGCTGAGTTCTGAGAATTTTATTGGCCTTTCTCCCTCATCGACTAAAGTAACTGTCCGGCGGGAACCACGAGGCTTGCAAAGACCCTAACATACTTAACCGCCTTTTTAAAGGCGAGATTTCACTTATTTGCGTTTTACACAAAAGTCGTGCATGTACCAGAAACGTCCTTTTCAGGACGCAAGTCAATTAATTTTCATTTTCCAAAGTAGTTTTCGGCGTGTAACTAACCCCTATTTTACAGTATGTGTGCACACGACATTCACTCGGGTACATTGTTTTTATTTTCCATTTATGAGTCATTCAACGGTTGTTTTTCTATACTAAAAGCATTTGGAATCGCTGCTGTAGAAACGATGCTTATAAAATGGGATGGGCATTGTGTTTCAGGAATCAAAAGAATAATCATCATTAGAAGATTTAACCATATTTACAGACAAAAAACGCTCAATCAATAGCCCTACAGAAATCTATGCAAAACAAACAGAGTGGCAAATGATAAACTACATAATAAACATAAATAATAATCTCTTCAAACTTAGCATAAATACCTTGTGGCATCATTATCGGTATTTTTAAAAGTAGGTTACTAAAAATAATAATAAAAAGTGATTTGTTTTTGATAATATAAATAATAATCTCTAAAACTACGTTATTAAAAACATATTTTGCTCGAATGGTGAATAGTTTGAATTATCAACAAGTACGTAGGTACATATATAATATACTTAACTTACATTATCGCATTATAACTTATCCGACATATTATAACTTTATTATTAATCTGGCCACAAACCATAATAACAAACATCTTATGAATACCTATGTAGTACCCGCTCGCCATACAATTAAGTAATTATTATTATTCAATTCAGCCTTCTAAAATATTATACACATTTAGAAACGCCCGTATTATAGTACTCGCTCAGGCAAATTATCGCAATACCGCGCATCTTACAGTTGTTGATACCTACTTACAATTAGGCTACTGGCAGCGTGTGTACTTCACGACCTTTATTTACAATTTCGACGATATTGTGTGCCTTTATCTCATTGTATACCTATATCTCATGTACCTATGCTCAAAATGCAGTGATACTATTATTACTGTTTATTATTCATGTTTATCTTATGTTTTCCATGTATATCATGTTAATAATACTATAAAATTGTATATCTCTCATGTACATATCTATCTACAATGCTACTAATAGATATTGTCTATATTTCAAGAATGCCTACTAACAATAATCCTGATACTATTGATACGGTCTCTACTTTATTTTATTCGTATATTTACAAGCTATAATCAAGCTGTTCATATTATTTCCTGTATTTATAAACATATTTTAAGATCATTCACACGATCTGCATTTTTCTTTTAATTTTAACTTACCGTTGTATATCATGTTAATAAAACTATAACGTTGTATATCTTTCATGTACATATCTATCTATAATGCTACTAATAGACATTGTCTATATTTCAAGAATGCCTACTAACAATAATCCTGATACTGTCGATACGGTCTCTACTTTATTTTATTCGTATACTTACAAGCTATAAGCAAGCTGTTCATATTATTTCCTCTATTTATAACCATATTTTAAGATCATTCGCACGATCTGCATTTTTCTTTTAATTTTAACTTACCATTGAATAATGTTATTATTTTTATTTTTATTTTTATCTCTTTTTTTATGTATATTTTTATTTTTATTCTTATTTTTTTTCCTATTTCGTTTATACCTAGTTATCTTATAAATTTTGCTAAAATAGTCTGTTCTGTTTTCAATATTAATTTTTGTATATTTACAATAAGGAATGTATATACTACCCAATATAGAAGATACACTCCTACACTCTCCTTACCCATCTTTATCTCGCTATCCCCCCTCCTCCTGTACTTGATGCTCACTTTTGTACATTATTCTATCAATTTAATATCGTACATGTCATTCATAATACACTACTCTTCAGTTATACTCATATATTATAACCAAATTGTACCCAACTATTACTCAACTAAATTAAAATGTTAAATATTATATACCAAAACTGTAGAGGACTACGTACTAAAACTGATATTTTTCACAATAATATTCTTTTGAATGACGATTGCTTCATTTTCGGTATATCTGAGTCTTGGCTTATTGATTCTATTTTAGATCCGGAACTAGCACCAACTGAATTTTACAGTATTTTTAGACGGGATAGGACAAATAACATTACAATTAATAGCATTAATACCCAATCAGATTCTCGTCGAGGCGGTGGAGTCATGATCATAACTCATAACAATCTTAACGCATACCCTCGCGAAGACTTGGTCTGTAATGCTGAATGCATTTGGGTAACTATTCCCCCGTCTAACTATACTTCAAAACGTACCATTCATGTTTCTTGTCTATACTTACCACAGGGACATGGATATGAAAATGCTCTCAGTTCATTCCTTTGTTTGCTTGCTAACGTCAAAGATCAAAACCCAGATGATATTATTTTCGTAATTGGAGACTTTAATATGCCCACATAACATGGAAACCACAAGAAAAAAATTCACACTTAACACCTGAAAATTTAAATTCAATTACTTCCTTACTTACTGACACAATCCATTACTCTGAACTGAACCAATACAATTCCATCAAAAATGCCAATAAACGTATACTAAATTTAGTTATCTGTAATGAGGAATGCCTTGTATCTCAAGCATACAACCCTCTTGTCAAAGAGGATTTACACCATCCATCGCTCAAAATCATACTACAATTAGACACACTTCCAACTATCAATGCTCCACCAAAAGAAATTTGTCGGTATGATAAAGCTGATTATGATTTAATAAACCAACACCTGTCTAAAACAGACTGGTCTTTTACTCACGATAATGCTGACGTTGACGAAGCAATTTATACTTTTTATGACATTTTAAATAACACCATTAACCAGTTTGTCCCCAAACGTTTCATCAAAAAGAAAAAATTTCCCAACTGGTACTCACCTCCCCTAATCAAAATCATAAATGAGAAACAAAGACTACACAAAAAATGGAAATCAAATAATAATCCAGTTGATTACATAGAGTTTTCTATCAAACGAATACAACAAAAACACTTACAGAAACATTGTTACACCCAATATATAAATTCAGTTGAGTCTAGTATTCCAACTAACAATAAAAGTCTCTGGAACTACGCTAAGAACAAAAATAGGACAAATGGCATACCACAAATCATGAACCTAAAAGACGAGTCAGGCACCGGTGCTCATCAAGTGTGCCAACTGTTCTGTAAACACTTCCAATCTACTTACGTAAGCGATGAGGGCACGGATGATCCCAGTAATATAGATAATTCTACCTGCGTTAATAATGATAACCCGATCGGGGACGTACAAATAAGCAACTCATTGGTCAATAAATACTTGAATGAATTGGATGTTACAAAGGGTGCGGGTAGTGATGGTATCTCGCCATTTTTTATCTCAAAATGTGCCAAAAATCTTGCATTTCCTTTAACTAACTTATTTAACATGTCTTTAAAAAAAGGAATATTTCCTACAAAATTCAAAGAAGCCATTATAATCCCCATCCATAAAACTGGTTCAAAAAGTAACATTGCAAACTATCGCCCAATCTCAATACTCACAGTATTTAGTAAACTCTTTGAGCGTATTGTGTACGATCAAATTTATATAACTATTGTCCGCAGCATACAAAATCAACAACATGGTTTTTTACAAAAAAGGTCAGTAATAACAAACTGAGTCAACTTTACTGAATACTTAACAAGCAATATGGATAATGGACACCAAGTAGATGTTATCTACACAGATTACTCGAAAGCTTTCGATAAAGTTAACCACTCTATCCTCATTAAAAAATTACACCAATTAGGAATCCATGGCGACTTACTTAGGTGGCTAACTTCATATCTGCAGAAAAGACTACAGTGCGTATCAGTTGAGGGAACTAAGTCTAGTTTCTTAACTGTGCCCTCTGGCGTACCGCAGGGTTCCCATCTGGGACCATTACTGTTTAATGTATATATATTTGATATTTATAAATGTTTTTTACATGCTAACTACCTTGCATATGCAGATGACAAAAAAATATACTTAGTAATCAAATCTATCAATGACTGCATAAAACTTCAAGAAGACCTAAATCGTCTTTTTGCATACTGTAAATTAAACAAATTAATCATAAACATTTCTAAGTGCAACAAATTATCTTTTACGCGCAACAAAAATAAAATTTATTTTAATTATAACTTTCATGATACACATATTAATGAAATAGAATCAATCCGTGACCTTGGGGTAGTACTGGATGTAAAACTAAATTTTATCAAACACATTAACGAAGTAATCAACAAAGCCAATAAAATGTTGGGATTTATAATTCGTATATCTAAACCTTTTCGCAATATTAAAACCATGTATTCCCTTTACACCACGTATATCCGCCCCCACTTAGAATACTGCACACTAATTTGGGCACCGTTCTACCAATGCCATATTGACAGAATCGAAAGTGTGCAAAACAAATTTTTTAAACACATAAATTATAAATTTAAATTACTCTTTGCAAATAACACCGAATCCTTAAAATTTCACAACTTTACTCCACTTCAAACACGTAGATTAATATCTGATCAAATATTTTTATACAAAATTCTGAATAACGGCCTGGACTCTCCTGAACTCGTAAATTATTTAAGAATTCACATACCTACAAGGCCAACCAGACAAAACCATTTTTTTCATTTGCCCGCGTGCAGAACCAACCTTAGAAAAAATTCTCCAATCCCCCGTATATGCGCGCAATATAACACGCAATTTAATAATATCAATATTCTTAATAATACTCTTGTGAAATACCGAAACGAAGTCAAGCGCACGACCACAAATATTAATTAAATTAATGCACAGTTATAGAAAAGGTACAACATGAGCGTCTCCTGTCCCCATCCCATCTTCCTCTGCCTCTTGCCCTTTCCTATTCCTTCTTCCTTCTAATATATTTAAATGATTTTTATTTTTTTTGTTAATTTCATTTTCAGTCAATCTTGTATTATATCACATTAACCAACATTAGCATAAGAAACTATTTTGGCTTACCTCATATGTAACCTCTTGTATAACTAATCCTGTAAAAAAATGCGGTTTGTTTCTTACAATAAATAAATAAATAAATAATAAATAACTAGTTCGCCCACCAATTTAATTTGGGTTCCACTTCTGGGCTGGATCACCACAAAATCTACTTGATGTGCAAAGGAGGGTGGTCCGTCTTATTGAAAAATAATCGTGAACTTCTCGGGCCTCTAGCATATTCTAGCAGATGGTTGCAGTATTTCCCCTTCGCAATAAAAACCAAATAATTCCAATATTTCTGAATTTTCCGGTAACTAAAAACTTTTTTTTTATGAGTTTTAAGAATGACTGACCTTACATTTTTTTTAAACTAAAATTATTGAAAATGACCAAAACGCACACACAGATATTTTATCAGACAAATGTATTATAAATATTAACTATTTTATAGGATCATAATAAAATTTTAACATAATATTCAAAAAATTTCATTTTTTTTCTCAAATTGCAGTCAAACCCGTGGTTTCCTGGATGTGATCATTTCAATTCTCCTGAATTTTACTTTTAGATTTGAAAATAAAGTGGCGTAATTTTTCTTTTTTAACACGCTTAGACCATATTTCTCACAATGACAGTAAAGGAAACACAACGATTTTAATTAGACAAATAATATGAGCTGTTCCCAAAAGTGAAAAATTAGCCTGAGGGGTTTACAGACCGATTGCCTACTCTAATGCACAGACGCCATGTGGGCATGCTGAGTCTCTTCTACAAGAATTTTAATGAAACCTGCTCTTAGGAACCAGCGGCAGTGATTCCCGGTGCACCGATGCACCTGCGTGAAATTTGACGTACACGAGCAAAACACCCGTTTACAGTTGATGTTGGCTTCATGGGAACGGGCTCGTTTTTGTGTAAGACGGCTCGTGTACGTTTTACCTTCTTCAAAAATAATAATAATAATAATAAAAATTGGATAAGATGTAGAGCGCCGTTTTTGTGAAAAATCACCTCAAGGGCGCTGTACAATTTATTTCCTAGGATCTACATTTGTTATTTAGAAAAGATACCAAAACATACTTACCTGGCAAGTCACTTCCGACAAACACACTTATATTAAAAAGTTTATGCTAATAAAAGATAAAACTGCACGCAGAGGACACTATATCAAAAAAAACTGGTCATCGCATGACCTTAAGTCTGCTATAGTTTTTATATTAATTTACTGTCTTAAAAAGCCTACAGATTGTATTATCATTTTTATTTGTTTATTTTTAATTATAATTTTTATTTATTTTATTCTATTTTTAGTATTTTTTTACTTTTTGTTAATTTAAATTGCCGTCGACTGTGAAAGTGGAGGTTTCTGAAATTATGGATACGACTGTCTGAAAAGATGCGTATATAATCCGGGTCTCTCCAGGACCCTCAGTAATAAATTGCTTCCTATAGCCCCTACCTTAACCCACCTCGCAATAGCTCCTTTGCCTTTACATTGCATAGACAGTGGAGCTCTTGTGAGGCGTCACAAAAAAATATAATTATATATATTATGATAAAAGTCGATAATGTGCAATTCACGTTGGACAGTATTATTATTGATCGGTAAGATAAAGGACCATTGTAACTAGGACGATGCCGGTAAGAAACCTATCTGTGTACACCCTCGCGACCTATGTTTCTTTTACCACTTTCAGTCTTTGCTGAATATGTGTATAGTTTATTACGTTGTGTTGTGTAGTGTTCATGTACTTGTGAGGTTTTTATAAATGTTGTATTCGTGCGAGTAAATCGATTTTATATTTTATAGATTAATAAGCATATGTGATATTCGTACAGTTTTCTGATTTTCTGTTATTATAATGATGTCTTTAACTTCTTGGTGCATAACCGTATGTTTGAGATCGTTTAAATATCTGAAATTCAAACGCCAAAATAGTCGAACAGGCTATAATAAATTTAGTGAAATATTGAAAAAAGGCCGGTCGGGTTCATAATTTATGCAAAATGGACATCTCCAACAAAGCAGCCGTGTTGTTCCGGAGAAGGGAGGAAACCTTCTACCCCCAAGGCGGGAACTGCGTTAAGGGATGGGTTCAAAAAGGTTCACAAATCGTGTCAAAGTGTACTGAATTATGGAAATAATACAATTTAAGGGTAGGTCCTGTGCTAACAAGAGGTGGGATGAATTAAAACGTGACGGAAACGACGTGAATTTGTATTCTAAATATTTTTGTTTGTTTGCTGTGGGAAAACGCTTTTATTTAATTACACGCAATTAAATTCACACATAGAGTTATTCGTTATTCTAAAGGCGTCCTTGTTAGTTTGTATTCGACTGGATGGTTAAAGCTTTGGCTTAGTTGAAGCGATTAAGGGTGATTTTTGTTTGAAAGTTCCTAAGAGTTATAAGAAAATATTACACCATATTCGTCATTTTTTTTGTTTGCTTTTAAGAGATCTCCGAGGGCAGTAAAAGTTGCAATACGTATGATTATTAAGTATAATTTTATTCAACATCTATCCTCATGGCATCGGGCAAGGAGTTGAGTTTACATGCGGTGACAAATGCATAAAAAATATACATTATATTTGAACAAAAATGAATAGGTTTCTACAGTAGTAATTTAATGAAGTGAAAACTAGTTCATAATATATATATATATCCCCTTTATTTCTTAAGGAATCTCGACATCGGCATTCTCGAGGCGTAAGGCTCTCAACAAGCAATCCGAAGATTCCGGGTTCAAATCTCGGATTTAATGAATGTATTTTATTTCACAATTTATTCATTTTTAAATAATATAAGTATAGTTGCGGCACGTTCCAGAGTGAAAGATTCTCTCAGTATCGCCCGGGTATAAGACCACTATTCAGAATTGAAGTTTTGCTTTAAATGGCTTTAGCCGTGATTGGTGATCTGATCTCAATAGTCAACAATTGGGATTCTTGTGCGGTTTCACAAAAAAAATAAGGATAAAATATTTCTTCGTTGATTTTACTATTCCTTTTTGAACGGTTTTTATTTGTTTCAAAAGTTACAGATATATTTTTTTAAATAGGTTAAATATTTAAGATTTGTGAATTATCGTATAACTATTTTCCAAATCAAAATAAGTTCTTACGTTTTTTATATCGAGTCGTTTGAATGATTGTAAAGCGGTCTCAATGTGGTTTTACAAAAAGGGCGATATAAAGATAAAATTGTATTTATTACATCAAATAAATCCCTTCACTTTAATTTAAGGGTTGACAATTTTAGCTCAACGTTGAAATGAAACCAGTAAAAATACGATCTATAAAACAGCAGTTTACCAATTTAGACAGAACGCCAGCGCATCCGGCGGCAAGCTCACACCTGGCGCAAATATGTTATCTCACAGCTAAAATTTGTGCAGCTTCCCAGAATTTACCCATCGTCCTATTACGATGCACCTGAAACTAGTTCACAACTTGCGAGATCAGCAAACAGTTCTGGAATTCTCGTAGAAATCAACGTTTGAATTTCTGAAATCACCTTCAACTCTCATTTCGAAGTTATAACACCTTCATAATAGGACTATAGAATATGACTGAAACTGATTAACCGGTTATTTTGACAAATTCAAATTATCCCTAAATCGTTTACTTTGCAAACATTTATAAGCTAAATAAAGGTACTTCGGACGAAAATATTTTTTGTCAAGCTATTATTACTATTTTAACTTCATATCCGGGATTGTAAACTAGAAATTTTATTGCTATAACAATATGTTGATAAGATATATGTATGTACAAAGGCATCATTATTCCTGTCAACAATAATTGGCAAAATATATTATTCTGCAACAATAACATTAGTACCAACTATCACATACATGCACCTTTTTCTCGCTTTCACACACATGGAAACAAATTCACCTCAAATATCGACATATTTAATATAAGTCTGTGTTCAAGAGATACCTGAATGACATTTTTATGTGGCATATTTAAAGGGCGATCGCGTGTGTTTGTTGTTTTCTTGTAGATATGTTGTGAACTTAAAAAAAATATAAACCTTCTGTTGTTACTGTATTATGCACTAAATTATGTAAAATTTGAATAGTGTAAAAGCCCATCAGGGCGCTTAAATTAATAAATAAATATTTAGTAATTTTTTTAATGATAAACTAATGTTTATAAGACAACGTTTTTTATGCATAGCACAAAGGATAACAAATTATTATAAGCAATATGTTTACAGTTAAAAATATGTAATAAGCAGTAATTGTTGATTAAAGTACTAGTAGGCATATATTGAATTATTTGGTGTGTTGGAAATAAGCCGACGTAGCTCAGTGGTGTAAAAGCAACTGACCGGACATCAGAAGGTGCGGGTTCAATTCCCATCGGTGGCATTTATTTTTACTCGGGAGATATTTTCTATTTGTATGGATATTTCAGGCAAGTAATTATTGCTTATAATAATTCGTTTTCTTATTACTTATTCTTTTATTTGTATCATTTACGCCTATCGGCTTTCACATAAAATAACTTAAGATAATAACCGTAACATGAGAAAAGTTAATATATATATTCACTTTTCTATATATATATTTTTTTAAATTTTTTTTATTTTTTATTATCAGAGTGAAATAAATTTGATAGATTATTAATAATATGACCGGTCAGTGGTTGAGTGGGCATAGCGCTTGGGTCTCACCCGAGCGTCGCGTGTTCGATTCCTCGGCTGGCTAAGTCCTCCATCACAACACAAGCAACATTTTCGGCTTTCTGTGGTGGTAGTAGGAGATTTTCAAACATTGTTGGGTTATTCGTAACCTGGGAATGTTTGCCTTTCTTTTTAAAAAATTAAAAAAAAAAAAATAAAAAAAAATTACACTACAATTATCTCATTCTGACACTCTTAAAATCTGGGAGAAAATTAAAAAAAAAAATTAGGGCTATTTAAAGAGTTAGGAATACATCAAATGTTTCAGAAATTTAAACAGCACCTTTCTTCGTGGCGTGCTATATATATATATATATTTTTTTTTTTTGTAATTATTTTTTATTTTTAATAATAAGTTTACATGGTACATAATTCATTTTACATCTTGTATTTTTTTACTACTCTTCCATTGAAAGCATTTGCTTGTGTATGGAAGGGGAGTGTACATAAATGTTGTTGTTAGTTAGTACTTAAATAATTCTTTTTACATAAATGTATGTTTGCTGTAGTATTTTTGTTGATAGTAGTGATGGATAATATATTAATTTATTAAATTTAAAAAAGAAAGGAAGTTGTGGAAAACTAAGGATATTTGTGAGATTAATTAAATGACAGTAGTTTTTTTTCAGAATATTTTTTAAGTGTCTTTTGACAGAGAGCAGTATTCGGGTTTTATCATTAATGCTTCTGATTTCTTCTGGTAGACCATTGAAAAAAGTTCTTCCCTGGTAAGTATAATGATGTTGTGCAAAAGACGTATTTAGTTTTGGGCATAGAAAAACATGTCTAAGTCGCGTTCTGCTTTCATTTAAAAATTGATATTTATCTTTTTCTTTTATAATTTGGATTAATGAGTTTTTAATATATAGGTCTTTAAATGTAGGTACTTGAAATTCTTCAAACAGGCGTTCTGTTGGGTAGTCAAAGGATTTTTTTAATATAATTTTAATAATTGTTCTTTGTATAATTTCAATTGGAAGAAGGTTACATTTATACGCGGATCCCCAACTAATAATAGCGTATTGTAAAGTGGATTGAACTAAGGCATAGTAAATAAAATATAGATTTTTTATCGACAGAAAGTTTCTAATTCTTAAAAATATATATATTAATTTTCTAATTTTGTTTACTACTTGACATATTTGTTCCTTCCATTTCAGATTTTTATCAATAATTACTCCTAGATATTTAATTTTATTTGTTGTTTTTAGTACTGTACAGTTTGATTTGCAATAGTTTTGGCTGTGAATTTTAGTATTATTATGTATGACAATGTTAAAATTTTTAGGAGTATCATTTGTATGGATTGCAAATGGAATTACAAATGTCTTTTCATTATTAAGTGACAGTAAATTAGTGTCGAAAAAATTCTTGAGCGTGTTGATATCTTCTGTGGCCTTTAATTCTACATTTTCCCAAGTCTTATCACTTATTATTAATACTATATCATCGGCGTATGACGTAATTTGACCGTGTAAAGGTTGAAAAAAAATATCGTTTACATATATAGTAAATAGAATTGGTCCAAGCACTGTACCTTGGGGGATTCCAAAGCTTGTAATCTCTTGATCACTATTAACACCATTGATTTTTACTACTTGAGGACGGTTTTTTAAGTAGTCGGTGATCCATTTAATCGCGTTGCCTTTTATGCCGATATTATTCAATTTTTTTAATAGCATCTCATGGGATATGCTATCGAATGCCTTTCTAAGGTCAATAAATATACCCGCACATTTTTTACCTTTATCTAATGATTCGTAAATGTATGAAGTTACGTTAGCAATAGCATCTTGTGTGCTGAGTGATTTTATAAAGCCAAACTGGTTTTTGTGTAATATTTTATTATTATCTAGAAAATTTACCAATTGTTTTTTTACTATTTTTTCAAAGATCTTTTCTATATTAGAAATAAGACATATTGGGCGATAATTCGTTGCTTGATGTGGATCTCCAGATTTGTAAATAGGTGAGATTATTGTGGTTTTATAGTTCATTGGAAAAATTCCATTTGTTAAACTTAAGTTTATTAAATGAGTGATAGGTTTTATTAAGTGAGGTTTCATAGTTTTTAACATGTGTGTCGTAATAGAATCAAAACCGGGGGACGAACCTCCTTTCATATTTTCTATTATTTTCGAGATTTCACATTCTGTTGTTGTTTCAAAAATTGAAAGTATATTACGTTTCTGTATATTTTTATTTTTATGGTTTTCTTGGTTTGAAGGTTTATGAATATTTTTCGCAAGATTTTTCCCAACATTTGCAAAGAAGGAATTAAATATGTTTGCACATTGTTTAGGCTGTATATTGGCTGTATATTGGTATATAATTTTTTTATCATGTTCAATGTACTTAATGTTTTGTGTTTTTTTTGTATTTTCTATGGCGAAATTAACAGTTTTCCACATTTGTTTATGGTTATTTTCTATGGCGAAATTAACAGTTTTCCACATTTGTTTATGGTTATTTTCTGAAGATAATATTTTATTTTTAAAATACTCTTTTTTACTTTTTTTAATATAAGATGTTAATTTATTTTTATATTTTTTATAGAAAATATATGCTTTTTCATCTTGGGGATTTTTTAAAGTTATTTTGTAAAGTTTTTCTTTATTTCTGATAGATATAATAAGTCCTTTGGTAATCCAAGGTTTTAAACATCTTAATTTTGATTTTATGTGTGTTGTTATCTCAGTTGTCGAATTTTTAATGTGTTGTGACATAATATTTTCGAAGTAAGTCGAACAAATTTCAGTATCATCACTGTTTAAAACATTATTCCAATCTTCCTTTTTTAATTTTTCAGAGAGAATAGTCATATCTATTGTTGATTTTTTGGTTATTAAATTATGTTTTTTATGTTTAATATTATTATTATACAGAAGTGAGCATGAGTGATGATCAGTTATGTTAGTTTTCCAAACAATTGATTTTATTTTGTGAAGATCTTTAATGTTTACATTTGTCCAAATGTGGTCTAAACAAGATGGAGTATGTTCTTTTATTTCCCTAGTATTTTTATTTATGCAAGATATAAAATTTTGTTCAGTCATACAATTGATGTATTCATTTTTGTTATTATTTTCTATTTTTTCATTAATATTAACGTTAAAATCTCCTACGACGAAGCAAAGTTTATTTTTTAATTTTAATAATATGTATTTGAGGTCATTAATAAATGTAATAATACTCGAGCCATGCGTTCTATAGATAGCTATTAGATGGTATATGGATTTGCCGAGTTTGAAATGTACTTCGATGCAGTTTACAAAGTGTATTGGATGTTCTATTATGTTAACAATACTAAATTTATTGCTTGCAAATATTATTATTCCGGAATTTTTATTGATGTCTACTTTGGTAGAAATATAGTTGTACTCAGGTAAGTTATAAGACGGTGACTCAGCGTTCGTAAATGTTTCGGATAACACTATAAAGTCCGGTTTTTTATATTGTGCTAGAACATCTGTTTTGCCGTGTGGTATCTTAAACAAGTCATGGCGACGACTACGGTTGAAGATTTCGGGTAAGTATAAGCCATAACATTAAAAAAAGGAATGAGCCATCAATTTATAGTTATGCATTATATAGCTAAGTATTGACAGATTTGCTCCCCCACCACTAGCATACTCTAGCTTACCTCTTATAACGCCATAGAATATGGCTATTATAACTTCTGGGTCATTAAACTATTTACATGTTCTGATGATAAACCACAGGAGTTGTAACAAGCCGGAGTGAGCCGTAATATGTGGTCCGAGAATGACAGATTGGGATCAGATAGGATACCGAGATCTTTAACGCTATTAACTCTGCAAAATATTGGCTCTTTAAAGCCTTAGACACATTACGCTATATTATACGCGCATAAATTGTGCGTGGCATGTACGTATTGTATGTTGGGCTGACACACTACGCTATAATCTTCCCCAGGAGAGGGGTCGGATCAATTGGGAGACTGCCGCGGAATATCATTTCTTTGTATGGGATCGGTTACTCTGACAAATGACAGCCGTGTAATAATGGCGCTCCATAAATTGTTCTGACCTCTTCTCATGCCGTAGGTAGGAGAGGGGGTCGCATAATTTTCAAATATAGCCTGGCTAGCAGATCACAGCGCATTTCGTCGCCACGCCCACATTTATAGCACATCATCTTTTTAGGTGTAATAGGTCTATATGGTATTGTATGGCGAGCAATATGGAGTTATATAAAACGCTTTGAACTGATAACGTAATCTGTCACCCCCTTTATGCTGTACTCAAAAACTGTGGGCTTCCTGGAGCGGGTATAGGTCATTGTTATAATTTATTTTATATTAAATTCTTACTTGTTTTTTCTGATCATTTTGACCTACGGTATGAAGGTCAGATTGTATTTGTAAGCAGTATTATTTTTTTATTATTTGCCATATAGAATTGCATAAGTAATATAGGGCCTTTATGAGCATGTACAACAGCAAAGGGTAGTAAATATAACTTAAGAACACTTGTAAAAATTGATATCTTGTTTTAGCAATAGAATATTGGAATTTCGAAAATTAAAAAAAATATATATATATAATTAACTTAAGAAGATAGGAACACTCTAAATACTTATGGGAAGTAACATAATAAGAAAAGTATATTTCAAGTGAAAAAAATTTCTAAATGAGAATTATGTAAGTAATAAACAGCTCTTATGAGCGTGTAAAACACCAAAGAAAAGAAAATAGAAGTTAAACACACTTGTACATGACAAAACTAACAATGATCTTGTAATAAATAGAATATTTTAATCATAAAAAGTGTAAATATTGTTTTCTTCTTCTGCCGGTATATTCAGTCTTCCTAAGTGTTGATTTGTCAGTTATAAGTATGAGGTTATAAAACCATGCAGTTTTTAACTATGCCAATTATTTTATCCAAAATCATTGTTTTTTCCCCGTTTTTTAAGATCATTGTCATATAACCATATTATTTCCATAGATCTCAGGAAATATACACCCTTGGACAAAGAATGACGAGTGTCGAGGGAATAAGCAACAATGGCGATAAACTGTTGTAGGATTAATAGTGGAATGTTATCAGGACCGGCATTTTTATTGGGATCAAGTAGTTTAATTTATTTAATAATTTCGTTAAGTTCTATTATTATATGACAAGTTTAATTTGGCATAATAGGAATACAGTTAGGCAAACTGATTGGGTTGACTTTTATCGCAACCGTTCTTGAAAAAGTTGGCAAAAAACGACAATATTTTTCAAACCATCTGCCTTACTATCATAAAAATAGATAATATTTGGTACGTCAAAATCAGGACTGCTTAAGTCGGGTTGTTTCACAGAATTTAAACAATTCATGAAATTGCTGATTTTCAAGTACTGTGAAGGTTCTATTCAAGTTCTGATATTTTATTTTTATTTACCAGTTGTTTCATAAAACTAAAATAATAACAGAACTTGAATACAGCCTCCACATAACTTGAAAATCAGGTGTAAAATTTTTTGAATTGTTCACATTCCATGAAACCACCAGTCCTTAATGTTGTGCTCAATCGTCAGAAAACTTTCCAATAGTTTTATTTTTTATTTTATACAATTTTGTTCATTTCTATAATTGGTTTTATTTTTGGTATGCAATGTAAAAATGATGTAATTCAACTGTTAACTTCCAAAGATTTAGAAATAAATTTAAAAAAAAACTTAATCAAAAACCAAGGAAACTGTGATTTTCGTCTGATAATTTTTAACACAGCGTTGCATTTATTTAAGATAGAAAAAAAACAATCACAATTTTTGACGAATAGCCAAAAAGTAAATTTATTGAAATTCTCTTAATACCGTTGATGCCTCTTTTCAAATAATGATGAATGGGAGCTAGCATGGGATTGAATCCACCACTGAGGTTGGGCCAAAATTATTGACGTAACCTTTTTTCACGCTTTCATTCTACCGCATTATGATTTAAAAATTTACCTTCAGTGAATTCTCCCTGAACGAAATAAAACTTTTTCCTGTTAACATAATGTACATCATGCCAACCACCACCTAATTAATGTAATACAATTTAATGTGCCAACGCGTTTTCCAACGTGAATAAAATAACTTCCACTGAAGATAAAAGTGTGTTTGGGGCATGTATGGTATGCCAAAGTAATCAATTTTCTAGAAGTCAAAGTCTTGTAATATGTAAATTTGCTACCATCGGTTTTACTAAAATCGGTATACATATATCACACGAATCACTTCAATGAATCCTTTCAGTGAATCACTCTATTGAATCACTTCAGTGAATGACTTTAGTGAATCAGTTCACTGAATAACTTCAGTGAATCACACACAATAACTCAGACCGAGCGAACGAAATTAAAATCGCCTTGGAGTTGCCTGCTATTGAAACAGTCTGTGTTCCGTCACGCCGATTTTGCTTTTGACAGGCCGTGTGCTGACCAATAGTATGGTCAGATTTTGAACTGTACAGTTTGAATTCACACACGTAAACTATAATCACGGAGTGCCGTGAGCCGTACAATCGTATAAAAACGTTCGTCTTGTCAAAACCAATGTGTGTACTATCGCCGGTTATTTATCGGAATAATCCCTTAAACGTATTATATCGCAACTATCGCAATCCAATTCAACATAACGAGTGCTACCGTACAACGATCACCGTTCCAGTGCTGACAAATGATTCTCGAGATGCAGATTTCGTTCGCCACCCGGTAAGCTGACTGTGAATTAACCTTACAAATTGTGTTATCGCATTCGCCTGTCATAAGCCATAGGCTTTATCCATGCTTTATCTGTGTGGAATAGCCCTTTTAAATACGGCTATCCCAACCCCTGTTTGTTCCTCGAACAGTCTGTGTTTTTTATATTATCTGATTGTTCTACATTTAAATATTAATTTTCTTAGAAATAAAATCAAGTCAACGGTAAATACTTATAAGCTCTCATTGGTATATATAACTTATTAATTACATATCTTTTAATTTATCGTGTAGCAAATAATTCTGTCCTTTTCTTAATCTTACTCATTACGCTTAATCAGCTTCCACGGCTTCCGTGGACGAGAGGTAAAAACCTCGACAAGTAATTTGAAGGTCTCGGGTTAAAGTCCCGGCGTGGGCAAGTATTTTTTTTATGAATTTGTGTTATTTCTAAATTTGTTCATTTAAAATAATACTTTCGTAATGTTCATAGAAGATACTTTCAGTATCGCCCTGGTCTAAGACCACCATTCAAAATTGAAATGGTTCTTGAAATAGCTTTAGCCGTGTTTTGTAAAAGACATCTGAATAGCCAGGTACTCCCCCACCTTACTCTTCTCCATCTTCTTCTCCTCCGCACTATGTTCAGCCTCACAATATACCCCAATTCAGGATGCCATAATCTCACTGGCTCAAGACGCAAGTTACAAAATACATAATATTACATTTTATAAAGTTCTTTACAAAATAAAGCGACAACCACATATGTATCTATATGTGTCATCAAAGTAATATGTGTAATATTACTCATCAAAGACACCTAATAATAATACAAGCCACCAAACCAAAAATGTCTGAAAACAGTTTAAAAATCGTTGGATTTTCTTGATTCTTTTTTTTTATCCCGCTAGATGTCAGCACATACCGTTAACCTATTTGCTTAGAAACAAAACTTCACCATATAATATGTAACTTTCTAACATAACACGCCATCTGTTGAGCGCTGTGTGGGTTACCTTATTTGAATTTGTAATAAGAACACCGCGTACGAAATTGGAAACCGAGTTGGTTCGAGAAACGTTGACGCCATCTTGTTCCGCAGGTGAAAATTTTCGGAATATTTTCGTCTGTTTTACTATAGTAGTAAATTTAAAAATGTTTTCGATTTAAGGAACCGAATTGGATTTCTAATAATAAGATTTTAATTAGATGTGAGGCTGAAGGTAGTGACGAGGCAAATGAGATGGGGAAGTGAAAGGGAGGAGAGTACGTAGCAGATCTGGTCACCAAACACGGCCAAAGACATTTCATGCAATATTTCATTTTTTAATGGAGGTCTTACACCAGGACGATACTGAGAATACTTCCGACTCTGGAAAGTGCCGAAAATATACTACATATTATTTTTAATTTAACACAAATCAATCAAATAACATTTACTTGTGCACATCTCGGTTTGAACGCGTGACCTCCAGGTTGCTAGTCGAGAGCCTTATCCCTCTAACACGAAGGCTGTAAAACTAAAATCTGGCTTCAATAAACATTGTGGATAGGTGTGGAATGTATTTTTGAGATATTATGCCGTATTGCGTTTCCTCCTCGAGTGTTAGAGTGCCCTCCATCAGATTGTAGTGAAGAACTTGTTATGTAAAATTCAATGCTAAAAAATGTTGTCAATTCTCTGTGAGCCGGTGTTTCAGTAAATTTTGTGACATTAATCTGGTTTTCGGCGTTTTGTTTTGTTGTAGCCGTCAAATACGGGATACCAAGTATTACTAATATTACCTCCATAATTAGGCTCGCTCAATGTCTTTAACCAATACCTCTGCCATTCATATGTCACGCAAAACAAGTCCATCACACCTGGACATGGGACACACTAGTCACTGGATTCCTATGCACTTCTCATCGGGGACGGTTCTGTGCAGGCCCAATGGGGACAGTCCGCTCCTGGCGCCAACTTTCCAAGGCGCCAAGGAACCAAGGCGTCGATAGTAACATAACACCTAACATAGCACCTGAGGCTTTACTAGCGCCAGTCACCATTTGACTCATTTGCCCTGCCTCTCGTAACCTTTTCCATTCCAGAACGTCCTCTCTTTCATTTAAAAAAAAAACACAATCCACACAGCACCCCAAAAAGATGACACATGCATAAGGAAAATATTAGAAAAAAACATAATGAACATGTAGGTATACGAATGTTATCTGTTTATTTACGAAGTTTAAACAAATTATTTAAACTTTTTATTAAAAATATGGTTTAAATAAAAACAATATGCTACGATGATAATCTTAAGACATCCGCAGCATTTTAGATTTTAATCTACAAAAAAGGAACTTTATTTTACATCTCAAATAACGTATAGGTTTTTACATTGCGAGGGTTTAGGATCACAGGGGCCTATCAACAAAACATGGTTTTTAGATAAACGCAAATAAAGATTGGAATTCTCATTTGTCCAAGTATATGCCTAACTGCACATATTTAATGTCTGTATGCACGAGATGGAGCCTCGTGTCACTAATAAATATGATTATTGCAATACCGAAGCCAAGTTTAACTCAAAACACTGTAGTTAAGCCCTTGTGAGAGTCTTTGTAGTTAAGCCCCTGTGATTCCAAGCCCCTGATATTACCTTATGATGTTGGTTCGGTAAATAACCATTAACCAAATTCCACACGAAGCAGCAAATTCTCGATTTCTCCGGCCGTATATTATCAAAGACCCGCTCCGTAAGTAAATATTTGATTGTATCTCAGCGGTAAGCATGCGTGTTCTCGTATAAATCACCAGGACGGTGGCGGAAAAAAATCTTAAATAAATTATGAAGTTTTCCTTGACACATACAGTAATTTAATGCCCCATTTATACCGGTATCAAAACATTAATACGGGTTTTTCTCACATTCGGCCCTCCTTCGCAAGAGTTATATGATTTTTGCATGGCATTTATGACCATTATGCTATTTTATCGGTTAGGTACTTATGCCGAAGGGTTTTTCTAGAAAAATTATTATTCATATTTATGCAAAAAAATCTCATCTCACCAGATAACGCTATGAGAATTTGAAAATTCTGCGTAAAAAGTTAGTGATTTTCACTTAGATATTCTCAAGCATTTCAGAATTTTTCCGCACAAGGCAACAGCCGTTCGCTCAACATTAATAAATTGTTCCTTCTTGTAATGGAATTGATTTACTAATATTGAAAGTAAAAAAGATATCTATATCTAGATACCAAATATTTTATCCCAAATTAACATCAATATACCATCAAGAAAATCAACAAAGAGGATGAAAAACATTTTCTATATTAAAGCCTACCACACAAATACGGGATATTTTCCCCTGTACCGCGAACATTAAGAAATTATAACAATATACATGGCTCTAATAATTAAATAGACATTTTTAATGACCAATTTAAACACTTCAAAAAAACGTATTACTTTTAATCATATTAAGATTGACGGCCGGCATAGTCCAGTGGTAACGCATTGGACTGCCATTCCGAAGGTCGCGGGTTCGAACCCGGCGTGCGCAAATAAATTTTATTTGATTAATTTGTGTTATTTCACAATTAATTAATTAAAATAATATATAGTATATTTGCGGCACGTTCCAGAGTGGAAGATACTACCAGTATCGCCCTGGTGTAAGACCACCATTCAGAATTGAAACGTTGCTCCAAATGGCTTTAGCCGTGTTTAATGACTAGATCTGAATAGCCAGGTACTTCCCCACCTTCCTCTTTCCCTTCCCCACTTACCTTCAGCCTCACAACATCCCCCAATTGGGGATGCCATAGTCTCACTGGCTCCAGACGGGAGCAGTTGGGACTCTTGTGAGGTATTCACTATAAAAAAAAAAAAAGCTGATATTGTCATAAAGCCCTTTATTTAAAGAGAAGCAACATTGTACCTACCTAATCAGTGTCTCACTAGTACAGGTGTGACAATAACAAATCGTTTATGAACATATTTGTATTAACCTTTTACCCATTCTTATTTGTTATTTACTTCTGCATATTTAGCTTATTCATTTTGTTACTATTTTTGTTATTATCATTTTGTTATTATTATGTATTTAAACATCCATGTATGTAAATTCTTGGGCACCATGCCTGTTTTATGTACTTAAATAAAAAAATAAAAAAATCTCATGTCCGCGTTAGAGTTTTGTTTACATGTTGTGGGTTTGTACCAAGGTACTTGGATAACAGATACATATTTATCGTATCATAGTATACCACTCGAGCAGTTTGCAAAAACGTTTTGGGCAATCATTTGTCATAATGTGCCAAATGTATTTATTCTAAAAATATGGGAAAGGCATGGAAATGTAGGTGGTTTCATTGTCTTTAAACCCTAATAAGAAGTTTCATTTGTTTCGATATTTATATTTTGAGGAATGATGTTAATTATATAATATGGTAAATGTATATACAGGGTGTATTGGCAAGTACCCGACAAATTTTAACCAGCCATTCCTCAGCACATTTGGAGTAAAAAATGTTATGGGCGCTTTGCTGTCCGGTAACATTTTTTTTCCATTAAAAACAAAAAATAAATAAAAGTCCACACTCCGTCACTGTCATTTGCATTTTTTCTCGTGTTCAACAGCTGTTATTAGCAAGTATGTCAAAAAGTGTCCTCGCTCTTTCCTACACACCAAATAATAATTGCTAAAATGAGACTAATGGTGCCGTGCCATTTCGTTGTGATTGTAAAAGCGCGCCTACGTAGGTACGTACGTACATTATTCAACGAAACTCGAACAAAATATTGCCAGATGGGTTTTCAAACTTTGACAAAGGATAAAACATCGGTTACATGTGGTGAAAATATGAATGGTAAATTTTTTATTAAAAAAAATCTTACCGGACAGCAAAGTGCCCATAACATTTTTTACTCCAAATGTGCTAAGGAATAGCTGGTAAAAGTTTGTCGGGTACGTGCCGATACACCCTGTATATGTAACACCAATCGTTCTTGTTGTTTATGGTACATACATTACCCAACATTATACCCTACTTTTTAATTATAATATTACTAGTAGTTCTGTGAACAGTAGACATCGCGTCCACAAAAGTTTGTTTCTAATAATCTTTTATTTAATACATCAAAATTGAAAATTTCTTCTGAAATCATAAAATTTGTGTACTTAAATATCTAGATATTAGATATAAATCATAAATATTAGACGTGAAAATTTATTTTCTATGTAGTAATTGGTTGGGGAGGAATCTACAATTTATGTTTTTAAAAAAGAAAGAAAAACATTCCCGGGTCACAATTTACCTGGCAATATTTTTAAATATTCTTCTGACACCACAGTAAGCCGATAATGTTGCTTGTGTTTTGATGGAGGACTTAGCCAGCCGAAGAATTGAACGCACAACTCCTAGTTGGGACCCAAACGCGATGCCAACTCAGCCACTGACCGGTAGTTGTATAAAACCTCTGGAAATAGCGCAAAAATCAATAAGGTATCATGAAGATGAATAGTAAAATTAAAACATACCCCTTAAAGAATTGTTCCAAGAAAGCAATATTTTGGATCTAAGACATGGCAAACAATGTTTAAAATTGATTTAGACGCGACAATAGATAATAGATATTTCATAAAAAATCTCACATTTCAGCCAAAAAAATGGCACTTGAAGAAACGTGTTTATATTCAGTACCGTATTTTTTTTATTTTTTTATTTTATTTTATTTTATTTTATTTATTTATTTTTTTTGAAGACCAGATCAGCTCAAAGACGTATAATTTTACTTCCCCTAAAAAGTACAGTTCAATACAGACGAGACTATGGCGTCCCCAATGGGAATATATTGTGAGGTTGAAGACGGGGAAGTGTGGGAGTACGTGGATATTCAGATTGGCTATTGATTGATGAATTGAATTGATTGAATTTATTGACTCACCTACCTTATTTTAACTAACGTACTAACATACATAACATACTGTACTGAACACCTACCCCAGTGATATTGACTGTAAAGTACCGGTTTCTTCTCCGGGGTACCTTAGAGATGGATTTGCAATTGAAACACAACTTCGCGAATGTCGTCGGACAACTGACTGATTGGGCCAGTTTTTTGCGTATTTATTGTGTTAAAATTCAACAGTTACACGTGTTACTATGGAGCAATTATTCTTATATCTAAACAGAAAAATTATAATGCGTTGTAGCGCTGAGAAAAAATAACTAAGGTCCTACAGTTTTGTCATGCGAGTAATTCATCCTTCAACTGGCGATATGAGACTTGTACGGTGATTTAAAATCTTATCAATTTCACTCATCGTGCAAGATAAGCCTCAAAGGATTTGGCATCGTAAAATGTGTGATAAAAGATAAATATTCCTTTTTATTGATTATTTAATAATTATTTATGTACATCCATCAGCGGTCCGGAATAAATACTATTTATTATGTGAAATTGAGAAATATAATTAATTTATTCAATAAATTTTACTTGCGTATTCAAGATATGAACCCGCGACTTTCGGCTTGCCAGTCTAGATTCTTACCCCTCGACCACGGAGGCCGTCATTATAAAATTAACACATCAAATCTTTGCTAAAATACACCTAAATTGATACATTTTCTATGTCAACGGTCGTCTGTAGTAGTATTTATTTACGTTGGTTGTGCAATGCATAGCGATATATCTAGATTTAGCTAAAGCCTTTGACTCAATCTGCCACAATTCACTTTTTAATAAATTAGAAAACATGGGTATCAAAGGCAAGGAACTTCAACTATTAAAAATTTATATGAGTAACAGAACACAACAAGTCAAAATTAACAACCATACTAGTAAATCACTGCCGATTACATATGGAGTTCCACAAGGAAGCATACTAGGGCCGGTTCGTTTTTACTATTTACATAAATGAACTTTGCAGCATGAAAATAGACGGTGAAATAGTTAGCTATGCTAATGAGACACAGTTTTACTCTTCAAATCTAAGGATTGGAATAATGTATATAACATAGTGAATTTGGGAATCTCGCAAGTGAAAACATGGCTTAACTCAAACATACTTAAACTTAACATAGCAAAGACAAAATTCACAACATACAGTATAAATAGCACGGGACAAACAAAACACAACACAAACACCATAAAAATACACGAATTTTTAAACACCAACATCTGCGATTGCCCTCCTCTAGAAAAAACAGAACAAATAAAGTATCTAGGAATCGTAATTGACCATAACCTTAGATGGATACCTCACATCAAACAAATCATAAATTAACTTCTCAAAACAATACACATTTTCCTAAACATAAGAAACATATATAAAATAAAACAATTGAAAACAATATATTTTGCACTTTGCCAATCAAAAGGTAATAGAAATGAAATTATTGCTTGAGGAGGAGCAACAAACTCGGCTATCAATTACATAGAAACCGCACAGAAAACGATCTTAAAGGTAATACTAAGAAAACATAGACTGACTGATACAGACCAAATATTCAACAGCTGTGACGTACTAGATATACGCCAATTATACGTTAAAACACTACTAAACTACATTTTTGACAAAAAAAATAAATTTCAACATACACAAAATAACACAACAGATCAGTTAGACAAGCGTACAAAGAAAACATAAAAACTCCGACAGTAAATTCAAGCTTTGGACAAAGACACTACCAATACCATGCAATAAAAGCTTTTAACAGTTTAAAACTTGAAATTAAAATTGAGGAAAATAAAAATAAATTCACACACAAAATTACAAAATGGATTAAAGAATAAAAAAGACAATATTACCAAAATTTCATAGCATAAAATACAAATAAAACCTTCACGTAACACACAAAACCAATATAAACACACATCACTCACAAACACACAAGATTATTTTCAATGTACTATTTTTTTTAAATTTTAAATATATTATTATGTATTTTTAATTTTAAATGTATAATTTTTCTCATTATTGTATCATGTAGTTTATATTTCATATTATAAAATGAAGGCCTCAGCACGGGCAAGCCACCCAGTGAGGCCTACATTACTGGAAAACCTGAATTGTAAAAAATATTGTACCTATTAAAAAAAAAATTTAAAAATAAAAATTAATATGCCTTACATTCACGCCCTTGTATTTGTTTTGGTTAGCACAATATATATACATACTTTTATAACTTTTTCTTTCTTAAACAGTAAAAGGTAAAATATTTTTATGGTCCATGGTTTAAAACTTCCAAAAAGCCACATTACATGTTATTTGTATTTCATTTGATTAGTAATTTTATGCATAAAACATACATAAACGATCAAAATTTTATAATAACAACAATCTTACCCACGTACAGGCTCCGCCTTTGTTGGATTTTTACTAACTATTTGTTAATTATAACTGTTCGAAAGTAATACCTAATAATAATAAAAAAAATTCCGCTGGTCCAAAAAAACGTCACTATCTCAATGAGAATATTTTTTAAAACTTTCTTACGAGTGGTACGTATCATAATATTTATTATTACAATTTGACAGCTCGTAGTAGGAACAACGATTGTGTGAACTCTTGCGGCTTAAAATGGTTGAATCCAAGATAGCCGCCATCAGTCAAAAAATATTATTGAAAAATAAAAGATGGTTTTCTAAATACGATTTTAAGTTATTATGCCGTGTTGCACTTTATCCTTCTTCCAACGTTTTGAACAGCGTTACAGTATTCATCATCAGAGCACAGTGTACGAAATATTGTAAAAACAACGAGAAAGTGCAAAACGACATAATAACCCTAAAAAATTAGTGTCAGTACGAGTACATTTAAAAGCTAGATATTTGAGTCAGCCTTTTCTTTACATTCCAAACCGGTCGATGTAAATTAGGAAAGTTAGACAGGTGGCTGAAATAACTTCTCCTTTCTGGGTGTTAATTATTATTGTCAATAGAAAGGTAGGCGACAGGTTCCAAAGTGAAAATTCTTTCTAGGAAGGTAACTATGTACGTTAAATTTATTGATTATATCTCATCGGTATTAACTCTACTCTGTTAAAATAAATTATTTGAGTAACAGTACAGTGATAATATTTCAGTTGGTAATACACATTTTAAATATCAACCCATACGAAATTAACATTTTGCTACGATTTTTTTTTTCATTAAGCTTAGAGGAAAATAACTTCCTGTCATTTTTGGAGATGCTGCGTTTAGGGTCTTTTAAAGGAAATGAAGGAGAAGAAGTCTAAGAAAGAAAATAGTATGAGAGGTGGGTAGGAATCTAGGGATTAGTATGTCCAGGAGTGACGGATATGTAATGAACATATCCCTCCAAATGCGGATCAAGGCGATGGGTCGAGAGAACAGTTGAAGAAGTCTCCTCAAACCAGCCTCTCCCTATCTGACACGTCACGCAGCTGGCGGGCAGGCATATCCCGGGCACCCCTGCTCAATCACCAAACGTAGCGATCCACTAGGGGTGGCCTATGACACAGGCGTTGGTTATCCAATAAATGATTCCTGGGGCGGAAAATAGAGAATATTGAGAACGGATATTTAAATCTTAACAGCTTTTGTATTATATTCTACTTATTTATTATATTTTGTATTATATTACTGTTTTGCTATCGATGACGATATTTCGATTTAGCCTGAATTGAAGCAGCATAAGTCAACGATATATTCTGATAATTCAGGGTTTTCCAATTAGAGTTGTTATTTTGATTTTCAATGGTAATTGATCAATGGTTTCGTTGCTTGTGTGGCACTTAGCGCCGTTTTTTTTAAATTAAACCTTGTCCAAATCAATACCATCCAATTCCGGCCATAAAAAATCATTAATCATCTCTCAATAGCGCAATCCATTCATCGTAACTGTTGCTCCAGCCTCATTTTCGAAAAAGCAAGGTCCAATGACTCCGCTGGACCATAACCGCACCAAACAGTCACACGTTGAAGATAGAGAGGCTTTTCAACAATAACTCACTTGTTTTCCGAGCCCCAGATGCAAAAATTTTGCTTGTTGACGAAGCCACTGAGGTGGAAATGGGCCTCATCACTCAAGATGATTTGCATTTGATTCACTCAAGTGAATTTTAATAATTTCAATGCATTGTAGAAGCATGTATCGTTTCATTTTTATTAATGACGTAGTTTCTACTTGTCAAATGTCAAAAAACGACTGTTTCAAAAGTAACATCTACCGAAATAGCGGGCTATTCAAAATAACACCTCTTATTGGAATCCCTGTAGTTTAACTATTTTTTTCCTAGTCGACTAACGATCTTAGGTGTACTTACTTCCTTTCATTTTTTAAACTTTTTTTAATGTTTTATACTAAATTATAATTTTGACTTTATTAACTTATGTTTTGGGTTTTTGATTGAAAGTATTGATGTTTTTCACTCTTTACATTTGTCCATAAATAGCACACATTAAATATGAAAATAAATTGATAATTTTTATTCAAAATAATGCTTCTTACGAGACATATATTATATTTACCGGGTGAACCATATAAATGAAGAAATTGTTTAACCCGTGTTTAGTGCTCATATCTGAAAAGTTGAAAAATTCCCTGCCTTCCATTTGTATCTGTATTATTCGGTAACCGGATAAATCATCATAATGAAATTTTTTTTTAAACCTAACCTAAAATAACCTAACCTAACCTAAATGACCCATCTAATAATTTTTTTGTTTCATCACTTTCCATGACTTTATATAAATTTTTAAAGATGTGATGAATTATCATTTTGATGATTTATCCGGTCACCAAAATGAACAATTTATAAAATTTCTGTAAAAGATGATTTATTTTCGAATGCCATTATTTTTAAATTATTTAAATAAATAGCGAACGTATACACCAGAGACCAAAATTTCATCTACATTGTTTAAAGTCAGTCAGGTACGTCTCTCAACACCCTGTTTACTAGGAAAAGCATAGAAAATTAACGTAACTAAAACTAATCATTGGAAAACTATGACACAAAAGCGTAGAATAATTTGGGAGCCGTTTATTAAGGTGGTTGCATGATTATTCAACACAGTGACAATTCAACACACCTTTAAAAATTGATATTAAGTTATTAGAAACGATGAAAAAAAAAAATGAATCTAACCTAATCTAATCTAACCTAACGTACTTAACCCAGTCAATAAAGTTTTTTTTTCACCACTTTCCATGACTTTATATAACTTTTTAAAAATGTGATGAATTATCATTGTGATGATTTATCCGGACACTCATTAAGGTAAACTGAATTTTTTTAAATAATTTAAAAAGTGTTGAGGGTTTTAGTTTTAACCCCGTATCCAACATAGTATTCTACCATATGTGACCAAGGCAACCACGTACCAAACCCGGACCTAGCATTGTATAAAAATTCATGCACAAAAAAACACTTCGCGTTATTACAATCCGTATTTTCTTTCAGCGGGTCTTTACCGCCTGAAAGGGTTAACCGGAAGCGCTGTTTCAGATGCTGTGACTTACATTTTTAATTTTTCATCTCAACATACGGTAGTTTAGACCACCGCTCACGCGCTGATGTCGTTAGCTACTCGTACGACCAAAAAGCCTTCGATATAGATTACACGAGATGAGATCTTGAAATGTCAGAATGAGTTAATAATTATTCGAAAATCTTAAAATCAATTGAGCCCTAATTTGAAAGAAATTTATTAATTTATTTATTTATCAACGGACATCGTCCAAATTACAAAATAATAACACGAAAACAATAAAATGAAAAATACAGGATTAGACAAATACAGGTACATGAAATCAAAGACATAAGGCAGATATAATATGAGAAAATAAAGTGACAAGTCGAATCCAGTCAAGACTACGCCGTGGGTCCGGACCACAGGACACTTAAAATATTCCGTCACTTGTTTAGCGACCGGCAAAAATCATTCAGGCTTATTCCAAAGAAGTTAAGGTTTTGACTTGAGTTGACCAGTCTACACATTCTGGACAATGGTGAATAATATCCAAAATTTGTCGAATGATGGTTGAGGAAGAACAGTTCATTATTTCTGAGTCTGTGCGAGGGGATATTGAAGGTTGATTATTGATTTTTTGATCTATAGAAGGACATAATTTTGCATTTATCGACATTTAGTTTTAAACAATTAATTTTACACCAATAATAGAAAGAGTCGATATCCGATTGGAAAAGAAGGCAGTCATCGTGATTTTTTATTATTTTTAGAATCTTTTTGTCGTCCGCAAAAATTAAATATCTACACGAGTCAATAAAAAAATCACCAATATATGCAGTAACAATTTAGAGTTTCCCCGCGTACGCAAAATAATTTTATTTATAATCTACTGTATAAATCGTAACTTTAATTAATACAAAATCCGCAAAACATTCAACGACCTACGAGATGTAGACATTTTCAAGTGTTCACTGAAAACATAGTATGAAATCAAACTGGCTAAACTTGTCTCTTCATGCAAAAATTATAGATACTCATTACTACTGTTTTCACTGTTGTTTTTTCAATCTATTTTTTAATTTTTTCTATAGTTTTTTTTTAATTATAACTAACGTTAGTGCCTACATCATTTTAATATCGATGGGTGGGATAATTTTTTCAAATAATACGTATATTCCGATAGTTAATCGATTTTGTTTTTGGTTTATCATATTATATCAATGTAATTATTTTATAAATATCTGTTTAATTCTTTAACATAATAACATAAAAATTCAACATCGGATTCTAAAAAGGATTGCTAGGAGGCTAGGATTAGAAAGTAGCGATTACTCGTATTATGAAATTGAACAAATTCTAAACCTTTCTCCTTTAGAAGACAGTCGGAAAAAATCTGATCTCATTTTTTTCTTTAAAATTATCAACAATTTTATTGACTCACCTACATTAGTAGAACTCCAGAATATCAACCAGAATATACAGAAGGTTAACTCACGTCAAGACCTTAATTTTTTTAGTATATGTCAAAATGTTTTTTTGTCGCTCACTATGGAATTGAGGAAAATTTTGTATCACTCTAGTTATAGCAAGGTCTTGACTTGACTTGACTCTTCTTTTTCATTTCTATTTTCTTATGTTTTCCCTGTTTGTCTCTGCTTTTATATACTATCTTTTACTCTTGCATTGTACATTGTCCCAAATCTCGTGTCGCTTTGTAACATATTGGACGTAAGTCCGTTAATTAATAAATAAATAAATAAAATTACAAGTTGTATCTTTGTGGCATGTCCCGAAGTGGAAGATATTCTCATTATCACCCTTATGAAAGAACTATATTTAGACTTGAAATGTTGCTTGAAATGGCATAAACTGTATTTGTGGACCAGATCTGAATTGCCAGATATGTACTTCCCAATCTTCCTTTCTATATATTCTTCCCATGAAACTATGGCATCCCAATTGGGGCATGTTGTACTGTTCAAGGGGTGTGAATGAGAATAAGATAAGAAAAAGGAACGTGGGAAAAGTACCTGGCTATTGTTATGAGTTGCCCATATCCACACGTACATACATACATACTTACTTACATACATACATGTAGAAATACCTATCCACGCGACCGCAAGCCAATCACGCGGCCGTCGCATGTTGTCAACAGCATCTACACGTACCTACAGCCAATGGGAGAGCTCATTTGGAAGCATCACCATATATGGAACACTGAAGACACTGCACGTGGAATAGTTGTTGCTCGCTTGACCAATGAAAACGCCCATTTTAAAGCATGACCATTTACGGAATACCTCCACCTTTGCCTCTAGCCGTTATCTGGACATGGGAAGCCAGCGGGCGACGAAAAGATTGCCAGTTGTCCGGAGACCGCGTTTGAAGTGACACGATGCATCTTTACTCCGACCGTCGGGTCGCGGCCGACTCGCGGACCCTTTACATTGTATAATTGTGTCATGTCTCCGAGCCTACCCCTGCCGGCCGCCTGCATCAGCCTGAGGCGGTGAATTTGTTGCTTCCCGCCCAGAGCCTACTTCTACCAGTGCCATACTCGCCCCGTCTACCACTGCCGCCTACATCAGCCTGAGGCGGTGAATTTGTTGCCTCCCGCCTCAGTGCCGCCTACCCGCCTGATCTGTGTAGAGCCCCTTGCTGCCCGATAAGAGCCGCCTACTTGCCGCCTACATGCCAACCATGGCGCCCTCAAGCCTGGCGCGTTGAGCTCTGGCTCCCGCAAAGGGCCACCTTTCCTAGGCGTCCCCCCCTACGCCCGCCCGTGTTGTTAACACGTGAGCTACTAATATCCCTCATTCTATCTGAGCCCTAGAGTCATAGCTTGCCTTATGTTCAGGTCTTAAACTGTTCATTGTAACTGTCTAGCATTTCCCCTTGTATGTGATAATAAACCTTTCATACCAAAGTACCTGTTTCATTGGGTATCGTACTACAGAACCTACCTCCAGAAATGGATCTCTATCCTCTGCTGGCACCCTTGTGCGGCGAGCATATAATACACTATAACCCAGTTACATAAAGAACTCTATAGTTAACACTGGCTTCCAACTTGGGGCCTTTACTCCTTCTAACCACTTCTTTAGTTAACAAAAAAAGCACAGATCTACTACTTCAAGAATTTTCAAATAAAATTAATAATGATCTTAACAAAAGAAAACATGTACTCGTATTATTTATTGATAATTCAAAGGCTTTTGATACGATTGATCATAGTAAATTACTTAAAACTCAAGAAAAAATTGGAATTACAGGAAATCTGCATAAATTATTTGTTAACTACTTTCAAAATAGAAAGATTTGTATAAAAATTTTTGATCATTTTAGCAAAAAAAATATTGTTTTCGCAGGCGTACCACAAGGGTCCATACTAGGCCCTAGCTTGTATATAATATATGTTACTGCAATGAAATTTATTTTTTCTCATGTAAAACATTATGTTTATGCTGACGACACTGCATTAGTTATTTCACATGAGGATTTATTAATAGCGAGTACTTTACTGCAAATTGACTTTGTCACTCTTCAAAAATGGTCACATGATGTAGGTTTAATAATCAATGCTAGAAAAACTAAGCTTATGCACATAAGATCTCCTCATAATAACATCTCCATAACTCCTAAAATTATTTCTCATGATTTTAATTGCATTCATAACTTTGTTATACAACCATGCTCACGTAAAAATATTGAACTTGTTTCAAAAGATGTATGTCTAGGCTTAACAATTGATTGTAATTTTAAATGGGATATACATATACAAAAAGGCTGCACACGGCTTAGAGCTATAATGAGCAAACTATATAGATTGAAGTTTTTTGTTCCACTAAATACCCTAGAATAATATACCTGTCATTGGCGAAATCCCTAATAGGATATGGAATAACTTCATGGGGACATTCAACAAAAACAAATCTTCTTTCAGTCCAAAATGTACAATATTCTTTTGTAAAATTATTACTAAGCAAAACTAAATACGAACAAAAAAATGACGCGCCAAAGTCATTACTATACAATTCTGTAAATTTATTATCTGTTCGTGCTATATTGTGGCTTAAAATTGCGAGTCAGCATACATCTCAATCTGAACACAATAAAATAGTGACACATGTTCATAATACAAGACTAATTGCAAACGATGGACTTGTAGTTCCCAGATACCTGAATAAATACGGTCAAAGAACTCTAGAATACCTCGTTCCAATAATTTACAACATGTTACCAAACTCATTAAAAAGCTGTGAATTGACTCACAGAAGGAAATGTATTTAAAAAAAATGGTTATGTGAAAGAATTTTTTTGTATTAATGAAATTATTTGTATATTTTATGTACTTGTTAAAATTGTATATGTATTTAAAAATCAATTGTTAAAAGAACCCGTTGACAAACTGATATCAATCAGTTTAACGGGACTGAATTGTAAAAAAATGTATTTTTGAAAGTTAATAAATGATTAAAAAAAAAAAAAAAAAAAACACTGGTGACCAAAGTGGTGCTATATTACAGAATACAATATGTCACGGTATAACACTATTCAGATCTTACAAGAAGTAAATAGTTTGTACTTTGTGGTAATATAATTTCTGAATTTAAATTTAAAATTAAATCCTCATTATCGGTGTTAAGGGGTAATCGAGCTTTATATTTACCAAGGTTAAGCATTTAACAACCCTTACCGATTTTTCTAAAAAACAATCCTATCCTTAATTTTCTTCTTAGTCGCCAACATTACCAGCTTATTTATTAAAGTAAGCAAGAAAAGTTTAGGGAACCAACGAGTGGTTCGACCCACTCGAGTTCGAGTGGAGCGATTAACGTTTGGCGTATGTAAGTATGAACTTTCGACGAGACTCAAGAATAAGAACGTGAACCAATGTATGTACTTTTTATGATTGAAGAATCGCATAATTTTTCCTCATAATTCGGTAAATAAATGCGGTCAATAAATATTTTATTTTCATATCATTGAATGTTTAATTAATGTGTATTGAATGTAGTCTATTCAAATAGCATAAAAACACTATTGTTTCATGTAAATATCTAGCACAAAAAAAGCTCACGGTTTTCTTTTTAATGTTTAACCGAATTGGTGTGTAAAATGTTAATGATTAATAAAAAAAAACTATGATGGTTTTTGCGAGGATATATAATCAGCTTCGCTGTTGTGAGCCATTTGGTATGTACGATTTTATCATGATTTTTTTTGACAAGTTTTCTCTGCAGAATCCGGAGTCAATGGCTACACATAACTACGAAGATACAGCTGACCTGAACATAAATCCTGCCCTTGGAAATGTACTTTTAATGGCTTTTAATTCCATAAAAGGAAGTAATTCACACTTATCTAAAGATTTTCCAACAATACCTATAAAACTTTGAGGGTCAGTCGTGGTTCAATCGATGTACCCAAAAAGTACAGTAGTAGTAAAGTAGTCCTTTCCTTTATTCGAGCTCGGTAAATGTTACTCTTGTCCACAACGCGAATGTATCACTCTTTTAAATTGAGTCAAAATCTTGTAATAGATATAGTAAAAACGATGGAAGTTCCTGCTTGATCCAAATATCTGTTCTGGCCACAATAGGGAAGTCTTTCACTGCAGCATTATTTTTTTTGAAGTGAAACTTCTTTAGGCGCGTAATGAATTTTCTGGGACGGAGTAAAACCGAGTCAGGATCGACACGAAAATGCGGGTACCCCCACCACCGCTCACCGTTCACTGTCCCTCTCTCACCATATGCGCTTGTTGAGGTGGGGGAGCCGCTCACGAACGTTCTCTCCCGACACGGGACAACAATCGATGCAGTTTTTGCACGATTCATTAAGGATTTAAGTGCTCATGTATATATCTCGCACTTTAGTTACCATAACCCAATTATCACGACATTAGGAAATGATATTCATGAAATTGACAATGAAAATGGCACATGATTGGTAAATTGTCATTGTAATTTCTTTGTAATTTTTAATTGTAATATTGTTATTTATGTAATATTGTATACTTGTGAATAAATTGAAAATTTTTGGAACTATACATTAATCGAACGTCATTCATCTATAAGAAAATATTAGAAAAAGCAAATCCATGCTTCGTCGTTGAATTATTTAACCTCTAATTTTCAAACTAACCTAAGAGAGAAAATAGAGATGATGAAATGAAAATAGAGAGAGAGGAATACTAGAAGTTTCACTTCTGTCTTGCGTAGGCTTGACACACCCACTTTTTTTCATTTAAACTCCACACAGAAGGCCCTGAGAAAAATAAAAATTTCCCTCGGAGCCATCTTTGGGAATGCTGTGTGGTGGGTCCTTTTGAGGAGGGAGTCCAAATCTCTTCAATACCCATAAGTCATATTTTTGGTAAAGTAAACGATTAGTAGTAGTTGATCTTCTATTAATGAATTCGTGTGTTTGTTTTTATCTCTTACTTTAAGTATTTATGGATAAATTGAGTAGTGTTTATATGCACATGGAACGGTAGTTTTTAAATGTTTGAAAGACCTTGTTAACTTAATTTTCGATGGTTCGTAAAATGTCCGCAAGAAAGTAAGCAGTTAAATAATATGGACAGTGGACCTGATATTGCAGATGCCATTGTTTGAGATTTATTGGCGGGATGTTATCTAATTATCTAAAAAATTGTCCAAAGAAGCGAAGTTAGCAGTCTACAACGGAGTGCTGGTACCTACCTTGATGTATGGAAGTGAGGCATGGAACTGGCAAAGAAAGGATGAAAGTAGATTAAATGCTGTTGAAATGAGATCCCTGAGGCGTATGTGTGGTAAAACCACATTTGTTCGTGGAGAATCGCAAAGAATGCAAGGCTGATGTAAGCGTAATGAGTAAGATTAAGAATGGGACGCTTAGATGGTTTGGGCATGTAGAGCGAATGGGGGAATATATGAGTGTAAGGAGGATATATTATGCAAATGCGAATGGTAGCAGAAGTCGGGGACGCCCGAGGAAGACATGGCACGATCAAGTGAATCAGATACTGGAGTCGGGTCATGTCAAGAGTCAGAATAAAAGAAGAGTATGAGACGATGTATGAATGTAAATTGTTTGGCGGTCCGTCCTCTCTGCCTACTCCTGCGCGAAACGGCGTGATGGTTAGTTAGTTAGATGTTATCTAGACCTGCAGATTTGTTAGGTTCGAGGGAAAGTGTTATAATTAGACATGATTCCCGTATAATGATGTATTTCTGTAAATTTATTGTGTAATTATTAACTAACCGCCCAACTATTGAATTTGGGAGCCACCTTTGGGCTGGTGCCCCAAAATACTTGATAAACCTGCTTGAGTCTGTGCAAAGGAGAGCGATCCGTCTGATTGACAATCCGTTGTTAACAGACCGATTGCCTTCTCTGATGCATAGACGCAATGTAGGCATGCTGTGTCTGTTCTACAGGTATTTCAATGGAGCCTGCTCCAAGGAGCTAGCAGCATTGATTCCTGATGCACCGGTGCACGTGCGCGAAACTCGACGGACACGAACTGAACACCCGTTCACGGTTGACGTTGGCTTCATGAGAACGGGCCGTTTTTACGACTCGTTTTTGTGCAAGTCGGCTCGTATGTGGAACGAGCTACCGGCATCTGTTTTTCCTCCCTCCTATAATCCGAGCCTCTTCAAGGCCCGCATTAACAAATCCCTTCCTACAGCCCCTACCTTACTCCGCCTCACAACGCCGCCCAACCGGGTGGTGACATAGTTCCCCTGTCTGTGCACTGCACAGGCAGGGACACTCTTGTGAGGTGTCACATAAAAAAAAAAATAAAAAAAAAAATGATATGTGTATGACGGTACGTTATTATCTGATACCATGCTTTCGAATCTAGTCATCATTTGATTACGTAACTACCTTTAATCAGGTGTTATTAAGGCACGAATGGGATGAATTCAGGATTTCTAATTGTGACGAAATGCGATTAAAATGATTCCGCCTGCGCCGCATCAATGAGATTAAAATTCCATTTCCAGCAACGCTATCCGACTAACACACTCAGCAAAGGATTAGACTTTATGGTGAAAGGCAAACATATTTTATACCTGCAGTCCCACCACGCCCTCCCCTAGCGTGGTTTTCATTTTAGGGATTTTAGAAAAGGTGTTGTGTTCGTTGAAATCACGACCTACGTGGTCCAGGGCTAAGGCTCTCGACTAGCAATCCGAAGGTCGCGGGTTCAAATCCCGGCGTGCATAAGTAAATTTTATTTGATGAATTTGCATTATTTCACAATTTATTCATATAATATAATATTTATTTATGAATGTATTCGATGTTCGGCAGCTATATGCAAAAACTATCTTAACTCATCTATACTCAAATATAAATAATTACTACATAAAAAGTTCAAATACACGATGTACTCGAAGCAATAACAAAATCTTATTACAAATTCCGAAAACACATACTACGTTTGGTCAACGAAATTTTAAATACTTTGCGACAAGACTCTACAACATTCTTCCAGACAGCATAAAACAATGTGATTCACAAAAAAATTTCAAAGATAATGTAAAAATTTGGATTAAAAATAAGAATAGGGCCTTTACCGGTGCATTCACCCAAATTTGCAGTTATTGAAGTAACCACATTACCACCACATTATTGAGCGAATACTTCTTAATACAAGTATAGGTATGTTCAATGGTATTAGGAACTAACACAAATAATTCTGCCTCAACACAGGCTAGCCTAGTGAGGCGGTTTTTGAGAAACCACAACTGTGCTTTTATTTTCTATTTACCTTCAAAATATTATGTTTGTATAAATAGTTTTTAATTTTTGTTAAATTTATAACCTTAAATATAAAAGTTACAAATTAATGTACACCTTAATATGTATGTATAGTTGTAATGTGTAAACTTTCCTAAATAAAGATATTATTATTATTATTATTAATATATAGGATACTTGTGGTACGTTCCCGAGTGGAAGTTAAACTCAGTATTGCCCTGTTGTAAGACCATCATTTAGAATTCAAACGTTGCTTGTAATGGATTTAGCGGTATTTAGCGGCCAAATCTGAATATCCAGGTACTCTTTCCCATATCCTTCTCATACCCAAATTAGAAATGTCATAGTCTCACTGGCTTCAGAGGTTTGGGACTCTTGTGCGGTATTAACAATAAAAAAAAACTGAATGTCTTTTTTACTGAGTAGATTTTTACAATACATGATATGAAAAATAATAATTGTTATTTACGGTATTTCATTTCAGTTGTGAACACATTTTATGTAGTAAGGGACCTAATAATATAAAGGCAATGATACTGCGCCTTCGCAAGTGAAGCACTATTTTATGATTAAAAAAACCTGGAACTATTCGATCTACATGAAGCTATTCGTAACTATTCGTTATTCGTAGTTTGGTAACAGGGCAATACTGAGAGTATCTCCCACTATAGAACAAAGTTTAAACACAGAGTGTCTTCCACTGTGGAAAAAATGATAAACATGGTTATTTTTTTTCTATAAAAGCCATTACAATTTAATTAATTGTAATTCGTTATCTCCTTTTCAATAATTGCATATTCTCTTTGTGGCGTCATCTTAATTTAAATAAAATAAAACTAAATATTATAATAAAGTGGTATTCAAACAAAGTTATTTTATTTTAATTATTATAAAATAAATACCTTTTTATACACCGCTATTTAATCAAAAAGCATCGACTTGTTCCAAAATTAATGGTTTTTTTGGATAGGCGTAAAAAAATTATAGAATAATTATAAATTAGTATACGTTTATCCTGCCGAAAAAACTATTGATTTTGAAACATGTCGATTGTTTTTGATTAAATAGTGGTGTATACGAAGTTTTCATTCAATTTTAATGTTACATATAAAATCAGGTACATTTCCCAAACGCTCAATAGTAACAAAATTTCCTGAAAAAATGGCAGTGGTAATTTATTGAAAAAAAGCTTCGTAATGTTTGCATCTCAAAATGAAAAGTAAAAGGTTAAAAGGAAGTATTTCCCCGTCTCGTGCCATTAATCTCCGATAGCCTAGTTTATGCCCCGTGAACAAAAACCTCTCTATCGGAATGCAGCCATGCAAGTATTTGCTTCATGCTGACTTAGCGATCAGCGTATTCCTCTAAAGGATTTAGCGTACATCAATGCAGCATTAAATAAAAGCTCTCCTTCCTCCCTATTGTGGGTGGTAAACTTATTTGTTGAGAAATTCTCAGCCACAAGACAAACAGTGATTTATTAGGTTATGTGGCTTTTTATCTTTTCTTGCTACATTTACATTGCCAACTTATCCATTCCTTAATTTTTTGCAATCGTCCGATACAAGTATTTGAATAGCTTATGTAAAGTCATTGTAGCTTATGTGTAGTCAGGTTATTTCATAATTTTTACTACGGTAAACATGTTTTTTTAAGTCGTGACGACAATAAGATTAGTATTTTGACTTCCAAAAATGACGAGGTTATGAGCTTTTGAAGTGAATTTCGGTAAAACCATAGAATATGAAAGTAATCTGGAAGGGCCTTCCACACAATTTTGATTGGAAAAATACGGCTTATATTTGGATCAAGAAGAGGGACTTCTTGGGTAATTCTTTTTTCTATCGGTAGAACGTATAAAATCGTGTATTTAGATCACACGAGACAGTGGATATCCAACACCTCGATCGTATATCCCGTGATATCAAAAGCTTTTTGGCCTGCCGCAGATATCAATATTTATATGAAGTATTTATTTGGTACTATCCGGTATTTTCAAAAAAATCTTTAATATTTTTCCTCGACATGAGCAAAAACATGAGATTTTGTTGTAGAAAACTACCTTACTATCGCCATAATTATCAAATGAATATCCAGAATTATTTTTAAAGCATCTCAAGCAATCAAATCAATGTTATAATTACACAAAAAAAAACACAAGAAAGTTAATTTAATTTATAAAATAAATTTAAAAATCCATTCCATATCATTTTGAAACAGTGAAATTCAAAGAATCCATAGAAGGCAGCAATTATTGTCAGATAATAATAATACGTTATATATATGAATATCGACCTGTCGGTGGCTGAGTTGACATCGCGTTTGGGTGCCACCCAGGCGTAGTGCCTTAGTAAGTACTCCATCACAACTCAAGCAACATTTTCCGCTTACTGTGGTGGTAGTAGGAGATTTTCAAATATTTTCAGGTTATTTACAACGGAATGTCTGTCCTTCTTTTAAAAAAAACAATGATAAGAGTTCTATTATCTTCCTATTTGTATAACAAATAGTGATATCCCCGCTGGGATCTCCCAAACTGAGAATTTAATTTACAAATTATTAAAATTTAGCAGTATTGCTATTTAATTATAAATACATTGTGAAGTATTTTTTTCAGAAAAAAATATAAACACATTACGTGGTGTTTTATAGTTAAATGGTTTCGGTTTAGTCTATATTTGGTGTCAGTATTGTATGGGACAATTATAGCACACATTAATATATAAATTTGACAGGACACCGGCACATATGGACACTTTAATCCCTAAGTTGTCCAGGTAGAGTCCAGCTTGTAACGGTAGCAGGAGCTTTGTAGGAGCAGCATGAATATTGAATATATTCAATAAAACAAGGCAGTACTTTTCTTGAGTACTGTCGGATGAGGTGTACCGGCTTGTACAAGTTGCTATTTACTGGGCAAAACATGTTTTTAATATGGTAAATTATTTTGCTAGGGGCGACCTTCCTTATCTCTTGAGAGAGTAAAGTTAAACAAAGGACATTATTTTAAAATACCTGAAAAGACCGAAAATTCAATATATATAAAAATGAATTATTTTGTTTACACTACTTTTAATTATTAATAATCTACATGTTTCAAAGCCAATGGTTTCTTCACAAGATGATTTAAAAAAATACCGACGAAAAAGTTATTGGCTTTAAAACATGAATACAGAGATTATTATTAATTAAATGTTAATTCATTTATATATAATCAAAACGATGCCACAAATTAACTGTACAACTATTGAAGAAGTGAAAATTGGTTAAACTAATTAATTACATTAGTCTCACGCTTGAGGAATGCGCGAAAAGAATTGATAGTGTGATATCATACGAAAGTTTCATTATATTCAGTATGCAGATATGATAAGAATTTTATCAAAAGATGTGTCATCTTAAAAATGTGACGACTTACTCTGTTAATGAGACAAAAACACATCGATCCATAGAAGCCCGAGTAAATCAGGCCTCCAAAAAGTTGGGCGTCTTGTACAGGGCTAGGAGATTCTTCAACAGTGACCAGCTGCTGACCCTGTACAAGTCTCAAGTCCGCCCAACTATTGAATTTGGGAGCCACCTTTGGGCTGGTGCCCCAAAATACTTGATAAACCTGCTTGAGTCTGTGCAAAGGAGAGCGATCCGTCTGATTGACAATCCGTTGTTAACAGACCGATTGCCTTCTCTAATGGCAATAGTAGGCATGCTGTGTCTGTTCTACAGGTATTTCAATGGAACCTGCTCCAAGGAGCTAGCAGCATTGATTCCTGATGCACCGGTGCACGTACGCGAAACTTGACGGACACGAACTGAACACCCGTTCACGGTTGACGTTGGCTTCATGAGAACGGGCCGTTTTTACGACTCGTTTTTGTGTAAGTCGGCTCGTATGTGGAACGAGCTACCGGCATCTGTTTTTCCTCACTCCTATAATCCAAGCCTCTTCAAGGCCCGCATTAACAAATCCCTTCCTACATCCCCTACCTTATTCCGCCTCACAACGCCGCCCAACCGGGTGGTGACATAGTTCCCCTGTCTGTACACTGCACAGGCAGGGACGTTCTTGTGAGGTGTCACATAAAAAAAAATCAATCATAGTAGTTATAATATTGTTGTGAATTTAGGATGAATGTGGGATTTTGTTGTAGAAATTAGTATAGTATTAGGAAGCTTTTTGCACCATATGTTTTACTTGTAGTTGCTTGTTGGGTATGTTTTTGACCTTGAGATCTAGTATCTCTAATAAATAATAATTTCTAGGTAAGGTCAGGAAATCTGAAAAGCTTTCAAATGTGTCACTGTAACAAACAATTGTTTAATGACCGAGTGATTCAAAGAATTTCACGACATCTAGCCAATCATTGGAATCAACCAACTTTATTTCTCGATCAAAATTTAATCAAATAATTGTGTCTATTTCATCCGATAGTAAGATGACTTCTTAATAAAATTATTTTAATCTTATAACTAATTTTGGCTACCCCAAAAAAATCACCAATCAATCAGCTTTTATCGTTCATTTTTAGCAGAAACCTTTCTTCAAATTGAAGTAAAAAATCGAGTTATTCTTTAATTTCCTCTACTTAATAAAGCTCCATTAAATTGCGAATTTCGGTCCTAAATAATGTGGCGAGCTTTCTTTAATGACACTCCTATCAATTGGGGCGGCAATCAAAGCAAAACGCCATTTCATTTTATAAAAGTTCTCCTTAAATTCGATTAGGCAAACTTGGGTTTCCGCGACAACTGGGGTCAATTTAACGCTCGGCCGAGATTTAAGTGTCGTCAATCTTAATTGTAGTCCATTCTCCGAAATATTCTAAGAATATGTATCAAGGTTTATTATCATTAAAGAGGATGGAATATAACCTCGCGATTTACAAAACTCCCTAATCTGTAAATTGGTGTTCAATTGTTGCTGTGGAGATGTTGATTAAAACTCTAGAATTTACTAACGATAAATTTATTTGTAGATTTTTTTTTACCGAGGATTCACATGGAACTCGCGGTGTAACGACGGTGGGGAGTAGTGAATTGCGGGGTTAGGACGCTAGATACAGAATGAATTATGCCAGTTACAGTTAGTAGCTACTGCTAGTGGTATAAAATATTGTCAAGGAAAAATATTTGCTGTGCAAATTAAAGCAGTCCTTCTACAAATATATATTAAATATCATTCTATTTCAACTAAACGGTTGAAATTGAATTAAATTAATATCATTATGTTAGCCACCGGTTCTCAAACTTATTTTGGCTACCGCTCAATTTGAGATTTAAAAAAATCTAGTTCCCATAATATGTTTTAACTAACCTTTTTACATTACCATCTGTTGCGTATCTTAAAAACAGTAGGAGAAAATATAATTTTTAAGGATGCACTATTATATGGAAAGAATAGATAGGGTGTGACTCATATCCCATTACTAAGTTTAAATAATGTTTCAATGAAAGAAAAACTTATTCAGATCACTTCCCTGTATCTTTTACTATAAGGAAATAAAACAAACTGTTATTATTTAGATATTGTTTGATTTGAGATTTTCACGACCTATAATAAAATAATGATTTATTTTAGGGATATTATGCCGTGTTGCACTATCTTCATATTTAACCGACTTTTTGGACAGCATTGCAGTGTCCAGATTGTGGTGAAATGTGTGCTTACGTATGTAGAAGTTATACTGTGTCGCCAACATCAATTCTATAAAAGCTGGTAATCCTTTTAATACATAAAAATTAAAGTTGTTTGTTTTGCGTTTAGTTTTTGTGTAACCATCAATTATCAGTTCATAACTGTCACAAATAATAAATAAATAAAATTTAAAACAATATCGACAACAGAAAAAACAAAGTTCTGGGTAGAATGGTAGGGTGATGTAAGTCTAATAAGTTACATTTAAAATGAAAAGCTTGAATCATCTTGAAATTTAGAACTATAGTATATAGGAGAATTGCCTTATTTCGTAATCCAACTATTTGTCTAATCATTTGTTTGCTTTCAAATACGTGTGGAAACCATTTCTAATTTTCTTCTTTATTCTAGGCACACAAAGAAATAACTTAATTTCTGTGTTTTTAACGTCACATAAGAATAATATCAAAAAATGAGTTTTATGTTTTTTTATGACTTATGTCGTTTTATGCACAGAGACCCAACTATCCAGTGCCTATAGGAGTAAGATATCCTTGAATGGGATACGTTGTGAGGCTAAAGCATAGAAAAAAGAATAAAATAAGAAGTGCCTTGAGAACGTGTTTCGTGATCCAAAAATAAGCCCAGTTTGGCCCTATATTTTCATACGAAACTGTGTTTCACCACGATAACGAAATTCAAATGGTATCACTATGTACAATTTCAGGCAAGTGTAAGAGAAACTGCGTGCGCAATGGTCTAGAACCAACGGACACTAAGTCAGTGGCATATTCTTTTTTTATGTGAAACTGCACAAGAGTGCCCATTGGTCACAAACATCTGGAGCAAGTGAGACTACGGCATTCTTAATTGGGGTAAGTTGTGAGGATAAAGGTAGTAGGGGAAGTGAGAAGTGATAGAGGAAGGTGGGTACTTACCTGGCTATTCAGATACATATCAAGCAATGTTTCAATTCTGAACGATGATATTACACCAGGGCGATAATGAAAGTATCTTCAGTGCCGCAAATACACTATAATATATTTTTAATGAGTAAATTGTTAAATTACACAATATCATCAAATAAAATTTAATTATAATTTTTTTGGTAAACTAATGTTTAAGACAATTTTTTTTTTATGCATAGAACAAAGGGTAACAATTATTTTATAAGCAATAATTATTAGCCTGAAACACTCATCCACATTGAAAAATCTCCTGATAAAAGATACATGACGCCAACGGGACTTGAAACCGTGTCCTTTCAATTTCGGGTCGACAGCTCTGACCACTGAGCTATGGCGGTTTATTTCCTATCCGCGAAATAATTCAATATATACTAGTGTTTCATCCAACAATTACTGCTTGTTGCATTTTTTTCACCTGAAACAACCAACTTTATTTTTTATGAGAAAGGCATGCAATATGGATGAGTGTTTCAGGCTAATAATTATTGCGTATAAAATAATTGTTACCCTTTGTGCTATGCATAAACAAAAATCTTGTCTGGAACATTAGTTTACCAAAACATAATAATTAATATTTGACAAGTTCTAGCATTTCCACCAAAAAATGTAGACAATTTGTCTCGACGCCATCTAGTGAGAGAGTTAGCACTTACAATGCCTTTCTCATACAAAATAAAGTTGGTTGTTTCAGGTGAAAAAAATATAATAAGCAGTAATTGTTGAATGAAACACTAGTATATATTGAATTATTTCGCGGATAAGAGATAAGCCGCCATAGCTCAGTGGTCAGAGCTGTCGACCGGAAATCGAAAGGACACGGGTTCAAGTCCCATTGGCATCGTGTATCTTTCATCAGGAGATTTTTCAATGTAGATGAGTGTTTCAGGATAATAATTATTGCTTTTAAAATAAATAAAATTTACTTGAGCACACTGGGATTTGAACCCGCGACCTCCTGCTTGCTAGTTAAAAGCCTTACCCTTCGACCACGGAGGCCGTCAATTCATTCATTTCCGTTCAAATTTGCATAATAAGAAAGGTTAGGGATGTTTTAAAGACAGCTGAAGAAAAAATAAATTAATTTTATAGTAGAATTTATTCCTTTTGTCTTGTATTCTTCGATTAAAACCACGAAGTCTTGTCAAGAATGGAGTTACACAAAGAGCTGTACAAGACGGGTGGTGCTTCCCGCAATTCTCTACCACGCGATTCAATTCCGTTGAGGAATCCATATTATGCGCCACGCCTTTACGAAAGTTACCTTATTTCCTCACCAATATAGGTACACGCTACGTTTGCCGACTTATAAGAAAATGGGGTGAACATAAAAGTTCTTTCACTGTTTCCTCAATCATAAAAAATTAAAACGTTTGCATTATTTGTATGTACTTAAGTAGTAGATAATTATTTCATTTCAACTTCAAATGAAAACAACTAAAAAGAGTACGCGCACTTTTCAATCTGTTTATTTAACTGCAGAAAAATTTAAAAAAATCACACAATTTATAAAAAAAATATATGACGGACTATGTAACTTAATCATAACTTATGTTGGGATACAGGAAAAACATTATTAAAACCGCAACTGAAGGCACAAAAATCTGTTTTTCGTTTTATTATGAAGAAACATTTCAGATATTCAAGCGGCGCTCTCTTCCAGGAATTCAATGTACTTGATGTTTGACAGCGTTATATTAAAAAGATATTAATGCATGTTCGTAAATATAAAAAAAAACACGAAAAGCGTCGAACAAAAGCCTCAGACTAGAAATAAGGGCAGAAATGAGCTTTCTGTTCCAACGAGCAACACAGTGACATGTAAAAAGGTATTCTCGTACCTCGGACCTAATATATAAAATAAAATCCCCTTACAACTGAATCTGTGTAAATTGACATCTTTCGGTTCAAAAAACACAAATTGTTATTACATAAAGCAGGAATGATTCAGAAATATTATTAAAAAAAATAATTATTATGAAGACCTATTTAAATGGTCGCTTTTAATTATTTTCTCTATTTTTTCATGTTTTTTTCTCTTCGTCTTTATTATATTAGCTATAAAAATAAATTAATTTATTTTAACTTAAAAAAACGATATTACGTACCAAACAACAAAAATGAATTTCATAATTAGTTTCTTTGAACAGACACGGCCTAGTTATGAGCTAATGTTGACTTGGCCATAATGTATTCACGCCTGTTTTGCAGTTTATCCTCAACATACGTTGTAGTTTTCATATTATTATCAATAATAATTACATAAAAGTAATAGTACAAAAAACCTTCCTATGGAGGCAACAAAACCACTTATCAACTCTCACGTAGTCTTAAAGCATTTCAAAATATCAAACTGACAAACTTCAATCAGTGTTTAATGTAGCAGCACGGCTCATAACCGGGGTTTCAAAATATTCGTACATTTCAGAACACCTTCGCAACCTTCACTGGCTCAAGTACCCTCAAAGAATCCAGTATGAAATGTGCTGGATGGTGTTTAAATCCATCCATGAAATGGCCCCATCCTACATCTCTGAACTATGCGTCCCGGAAAACATTAGTCTAAGGCAGTCAACTCTTAGATCACTAACATCATCAGCTATATGCAAACTGATGGAACCTAAGCGTAGGCCAAATACCAAGTTTGGAGATTGCACTTTCGAAGCATTTGGGCTGATAACTTGGAATAATCTCCCTCCAGCACTAAGATGCTTTACAAATCAATATATTAAAAACTTGCCTTTTTAAGCTGTCATAATACCCTTAAATCAAATATACCATTGCTGAGAGAAAGTCCAATTATATCCAATTTTGTCCGAAGTCCTGTTTATTTCGCTTATAAATAATAAGTTAATGCTTATCTAAGAGTTGACTACCTCAGACCCGTGTTTTCTGGGACGCATAGTTCAGAGATGTAGGGTGGGTATTTGTACACTGCCTTCATTCTGGAAAACGACAGCTCGGCTGATGAATGATTTGTGGCATCTGTGTTTCTATCTTCTCCAATATGGGTCTCTTCAAACCAGTTTCCCTTCTCTCACTCTTTCTATTCCTCAAAAAGACCCACCACAAAGCATCCCCAAAGATGACACAGATTCTGAGGGAAATTATTTACTTTATATTGCGACACCGAGGGAATTTTACAAAATAACGTAATAACGATTGTAAACGTATGTTTTACAGTTTATGCCATTGAACTCGAAAAAAATCTACTGCGGCAATCTAGGATTATGTACTACGAAAGACTAAAACAATGGATTCGTATTAAATAAACCTTTATCGCAAAGTGACAATTTCAGTATCACCCCGGCAAAAATAGGTCCCCCGTTGCACATGCGCTGGCGTGCGGTCGATACTCGGTACAATATACAAACTCGACAACTTGTACGACATTAAGAATTCAATCGGGGAATGGAAACTTTTTTAATGTCAACCCCGTTCTGCTGAGGATAATAGACGCTATTGGCAAAATTGAAAATGGAAGGTTTACTAGTAAGTATTGATTAAATGACAAAGTTGCATTCACTTGTAAGACTGTTTTGTATACATTTGCACAACTTTTTTAATTCGTCACAAACCAACCTAAACTTTTCAAAAACAAAGTGGGTTCCATTTTCATAAAAAAAAATCAATAGCTAATCAATTGTTTGACAAGTCAGCTCATCAATGCTTATCCTTGAATCAAGGGCGACATGTGGAACTGATGAGAATCATTATATTTTATTTCATTAAAAAATTTTTTAAATTATTGAATTAAGTTATAAAGGATGACAATTGAATATATAAGTGAAATTAACCCTTCAGTATTTTCATCATTTTTGTACATTTTGCAATTTTTTCGTTTTTTTAAACACAAATAATGTTTTAAACTTGATAAAATAATATTTTCAGTGTATGCATTTAAATAAGCATTACTATTTCCAAATGATAAAATTATAATATGAAAAGTGAATAATGTTGTAATTTTTATTTGACTTTTTACTCCAATAATAGAAAAATTGAAATAAGAAAACTGTTCATACTCTTTTACCTGTAAAAACTAAGATTTTTTTTAAAAGTTAAACCGATTGTTACGATAGCGGCGCGAAAGCGAATTATTCATTTTGGAAATTTTTAGGATTTAATTAATGGATTTCACTATAAATATTTAAGAAAAACTGTAAAGAATTATTATTTCTCTAACGTCAAATAATTTTTTTTTCCGAATGAAATAAAAAAAGATATAAAAATTTTACAAAATATGAACGCCCGGTCATATTTGACCCTCAAACGCTGGAGGGGTTGATGCACTCAAATCTGATTTCACCATAAGTTTAACAATAATTGAGTTATCATTATTAATATTTCATATACACAAGCCTAGATTTATTATGATAGTTCATCTTATGTATAAAATTAGGTGAAATGCCAGTATTTTTTTTAATAAACATGTAATAATAATAATAATATAATATTCAAAAATCTGTTAATGAAAAAATTAGAAAATACACAGATTTAGGAAATGAAATAAAAGAATTTGGCATTTTCAACTATAAAAATATTACCATTCGTTATTTCGGCTACTGGCATTATACCTAGCTCTCTCATTAAAAATTTAGGCGTATTAGATCTATCAAAAAATTTATATATAAAGATGCAAAAGTCGGTCATTTTGAATACATGTAGGATAACAAAAGATTTTTTAAATATTTATGTTGAGGGTTCAGTAGGATTTATAGGCCTTGTTAGAAGTTCTACCGAGCCGAACCCTCTGATATGAAAATATCTGGAGTCGGTGAATTATTTTCCCATTTGATCTCTGGTGAGTTGACGTGTTGTTCTTGTATTGTTTTGTATTTATTTTCCTTATATAATACACTTGCATAATGTTGATTGACTACATGATCATTTGTGGAAAAGTGTGTGGAAGGGTTTAGTTTTTCCTATGGGGAAGATTTAACCCGGACAATAAAATCGGAAGTTTAAAAAAAAAATTAATGACATGCTTTACATTAGCTACCTCATTAAGTGTAGCTTGTTCTGAGGTAGGTGACAGGAATGTAAAGTAAAATATTTGATTGCAATGATATTGACATATTTATAAAATTTCAAATTTACATAAATATTGATGGAGAAGAATTAATAAAGTAGTAGTGTGTAAAAAAAGAACACGAGAGTATATTTTAGATATTTTTTTATACAAATATCACACAAGAGTACCAACTGCTCCCAACCGTCTGGGGCCAAAGAGGCTATGGCCCCATTTAATAAATAATGTACTTGAATCAAACTCGATCATCTGGTCTCCACATGAATTAACATACACTTTACGCATTGAAAGAGTCCATAAAAATGTTTTTCTCGCGTTTCTGCGTCTCTGTTTTTATTCTCGCGGCTCTATGGATGTTACCCTTGGCTTTACCCATCGATTTATATATTAGGCATGACCAATTACCACTCCCTAGAGACACGTAGAGGTATTGCTTTGCTTAAATATTTTTTTCAACTAATAAATGGTCACTTATCTAATAATGAGATACTGGCCCAATTAATTTTTTTTGTACCAGAGTCTCACTCTCGAGGACGTCATCACAATCTTCTATATAGTAGAGCAAGCCGCACTAATTTATTTATGAACTCACCTGTGGGGAGAGCTACGTGCTTTTTGAATGCGGTAGATAAAAAAAATAGATTTTTTTTTGTGTCCTATAGCGCATTTTCGAGATTTTTGGCATTGCATATACACTGCATAAATGGTACAGTTATAACGTCTTAGGCTATATTACCTGTAATTGTTATGAATAAATGTACAAATTATATATAAATAAATAAAATTTGGGTATGTTGTGAGGCTGAAGGTAGTGGGGAGGTGGAATAGGAAGATGGGAAATACCTGTCTATTCAAATCTCGTCACCAAACACGGCTTAGCCATTTCAAGCAATGTCTCAATTCTGAATGGAGGTCTTACACCAAGGCGATACTCAGAGTATCTTTCATTCTGATTAGCTATCCCGCAGCCAAGTGGGGGAGTAGGTAGTACCCAAAATTACTATCCTCCTTATATTAGCTTAAACACTGAACATAAATTTTATTATTTTACGTATTTCTGCGCAAATACATAAGTTACCACTAATAATTGACTGAATAATTGGGATTTACATATTATATAGTTTAAAAGCCCATAAGAGGGGTCGTCGGAAGACCCATTTCGTTACAGACGTTTTGTTTGGCATCTTGGCCTATCAAGAGTTAGGCAACATTAAAAAAAAATAATAATTTAAAGTGTATATGCAAGACAATGCTATTAGTAATGCATAAAATTTTATTTCATAAGGTCTTCAATTTTCTTGTGATTTTTTCATATAATCCAATCAGTGATGATTTTCTAATAGGAATACACATTCGTTATTGCTGTCTGAGTGGCAGTTTGTTGTATGTGTTAGGCGCTTTATACATACGGTACCTTTGATGAAATGTTGTTGTGTATGTTCGGCACCAAAAGTCTCCCATATGTTTTTTGCTTTTGTGTCATTAGTATGGGTGATAAATTTAGTAAAATTTTAATATTTGAAAATAATTTGCGTTTTATGCCAACATTTTTTTACTATGGTAACATCATCAGGGCAAGTCTTATAAAACTTTAATAACTATAAACTAATATATATTTTAGAACATTTAATTGGACAAAAATGACATCTGGAAATGGATACTCAATGAGGTTTTAGCTTTTAAGTTTTTTTTTAATGTGAATAACATACAAGAGTCCCAACTGCTTCGAACCGTCTGGAGTCAATTAAGCTATGGCATCCTTAATAATAGGAGCGCGTCAACGTCGTTAGGCTAAAAGTAGTGGGTGGGGGTGGATGTGGAGAGGATGGTTGGGAAGTATCTACATGCCTATTCAGATCTGGTCACCAAACACAACTTAATGACATTGCAAGTAACGTTTCAATTCTGAATAGCTCTCACTAAGGTGATACTGAGAGTATCTTCCATTCTGGAACTATTATATATATGGATATATTATCTTTAGTGAATGAATGATACTTGCGAAAACACTATTTTTTCGTACGATTTAGATAATAAAAAAAATTACAGTGTGTGGCAAGCCTACGCACAACGAAAGTGAAACTTTTAGTATTCTCAGTCGACGCTTGTTTACACACGCTTCGGTTTTAGGCACGACATCCCTACATCATATTTCACTGTTAGTATAATCTCGCCAATATGTTAAACAATCATATCATGCTATTACAACAATACTATTTTGTGAGATATTTATCCACTCTTCTTGGTTAAGTTTACCTTACGTTAATGTCATCACTGTGTGAATCAGACTCTCTTCTTCTCTGGTGATTTTCAGGGGATATTTCCTCTTGTGCCACGAATGTTTTTCTCACTTCTATCTCGTCAATACTCATTTTTGACATTAAAACTTTTTTCCAAATCGAATAATATCCTACATCAAAAAATATCCAATCCCCGAACAATTAAATGAAATGCGAAATATAAGAGCATATCATAATAATTAATTTCATCATTAGCCTTACTTCTAATATCCGACCTCACGTATTAAGGACACAGAGATGAGTTAATTCTTGGGTTAATTAATCCACTTCATTGGACCAATATGTAGGTAATTAATTCTGGCTGAAATAGCTAATCAGGACTAGACATCTGAAATGATAATTGTACGCAGTTAAATAATGGGCAACATTAATAACATAAATATTATATTATGAGATACGCAAAGGTCATTCCAAAATGACGCAGACAAGTCAAATGAACAAATCTGTTGATTTATCAAAAAAATTCTTATTAAGATTTACGAATAATTTCATGCAACAGCCAAGCCCTTGACTCTTAGCCTGGAGGTTACGAGCTCAAATAAAATTAAAATAAGTGGGTTTTTCTCTCTCCTTGAAATTAAATCAAATAAAACTATCAGTTGTCGTGCATAATTTCAGAGCGGGATTAATTTTCAGTATTGCATTTGATAAGATATCATTCTAGAAAGTACTAAATTAAAGTTCAATATCGCATAACATTGCCGAGTCAGATGGAACTTTGTTATAGTAAGTAATTACTATTTTATGCATTTTCAATATAATGGAGAAAATTCATAGACTTGGCAATGCATTAATAAATGTCGCTGATATTTTCTTTTTAAATTTTGACACATTTAGAGCAATTGATTTACCACTTTTTAATAAATGTAAAAAACGAGTTATCATAATCTACCTGCATTATGTAAAGCAGCTAAAATTTTCAAAACATTGATTTTTTTAAGGGGTTTTTCAGTTGGCGTCATTATTGTATTTCATCATTTATTTTTATCGTTTTTTATTTAAGTTTACTGTTGTTTTCAATTGAAATCATAATCATACTGTAAAAGCACGATAGCGCAATAGTAAATAAATATTTTTTTAAGGATGTACATATATGTATTTTATGGGGTAGGTATATGGGATTGCAATATTATAGTGTATGCGTGGCTTGCAAGCCTGCCGCGAGCCTGCCTCAAGCTATCTACGCACGCTGGCTCGCTGCTCGCTGGTTGCAGTTTTGTGGACATCGTTTAGATCAGAGGTTCCCAAACTTTTTTGTGTCGTAGACCCCTTGCCATGTTTTTCTGTTTTTGGTAGACCCCCTACTTACCTGATATTGATTTTTTGTAAATTTCTAACTGTAGTGAAGTTTAGTGTTAAAAACACATGTTCAGTTTTATACATTTATTAATTGAATTTAAATTAAAACTACTCAAAATAAAATTTTGTATCTGTTATATAAAATAAACGTAACATAAAATAAATTAAGCAATAAGTAAATGTTTTAGTGGAAAGGATGAACCTGATGCTTTAATAATAAATTATCAACATTTGGAGTCAATTTCGTAAGGTTTAATCTTAAGTCTCCTCGGCTAATGATGTCCAGTCTGTTTCTTTTTTTCGTTAGGAGATTGGTAACAGAGCTGAACCCCCTTTTCACTAGGTATGACGATGGAAAGGAAATTAAAAATTTCCTCGCTATATTCCATAATACGGGATAAGTAACGGGTAGGTTTTTTTGCAGCCAGAAGTGCTGATATCCGTGCTTTAACTGAACCTTAAGTTCTTCGTTTGTACTTATTTCAGTCAGTTCCTCTTGTTTTATGACATTCGTTTCTTCTATGTCACCATATGGGTTAATTATCCACGGTGGTATTACCATAGTCAAAACATCCTCAAACCTAGTTTCAAAATCTGAATAAAGGGCATTTAAATGTTGAACGTAGGTTATAATTTGTGTGATAAACTACCAGTTTATATTTTTTTAAATATTTTCTTAGCACTTTCCTTTTCAAGATTCAGGAAACGAATAAACGTATTTGTCTCACATTCGTATTCATAGAGTGACGAATTGAACAAGTCAGTGCAAGTTCGCGAAGCTCTGAGACAAAAATTGACAAGAATTTTTACTGCGCGTATGCTTGTAACAAGATGATACTGGTATATCATTATGTGCAGGTTTTTAGAAGTTCAAAATGTATTGCAACCACAAAGCGAATGCCTACATCCTACAACTTACACAATTTTATAAACATATTTAATATTTTTTTTTACTTCATAGGTACTTTTATAAATAATGTATATGTCTTAATATTATAAGATAGTATAATGTAAGTAAATAGGTACTATCAGTGTGTGTTGAGATCCACTATCGTGGACCCCCATTTTCATTTCATGGACCCCCAATTTTTTTTTCGCTGACGTAGACCCCTTGCAGGTTGTCATAGACCCCTGGGGGTCGATATAGACCACTTTGGGAATCACTGGTTTAGATACTGCAACCTGGTAATACTGTGTCTGCAACGGTTATAAGTACAGCTCGCAATTACATAGTTAGTTTTAGTTATAGTTACAGTTATAGTTATAGTTATAGTTAAAGTTATAGTTATAGTTATAGTTATAGTTATAGTTATAGTTATAGTTATAGTTATAGTTATAGTTATAGTTATAGTGATAGTGATAGTGATAGTGATAGTTATGGTTATAGTTTTAGTTATAGTTATAGTTATAGTTATAGTTATATTTATAGTTATAGTTATAGTTATAGTTATAGTTATAGTTAAAGTTATAGTTAAAGTTAAAGTTAACTATAGTTATAGCTAACGACTAGTTAGTTAGACTTATTCTGAAATTTAAATAATACCTACATAATATATACGTCGGGTCAATACAAGTTTCCCAAAATAACAGAATACCTGCATGAGACCATGCATAAATACGAAAAAGCATGTAGTGTGGACGGAAAAAAATGTGTACCGCTTTTTTATTAAGATACTGTTAAAAATGTGACTGCATGACCATTTCCTAGTAAAATATTAGTCATTCTGACTATGTAGGAATACCTGTTCTCGTAGATGCCCTTGTCGAGAATAAATGTAATAAACGAGAAGCGAAACTATTTTTATTTTGAAGAACACGTGTTCCGACTTCTTCATCACGTATTCGTGCCGTACAGAGAGTTTGTTGTTTTTTAAACAGGAAAACGAATAATTTGACCAGATTCCTAATAAATTAACAATAATATTTAAAATCAGTAAGTTTTCTCGGTGTGCACCAAGAAAGACTAGATAAGTAATTTTTTTAGAGCTAAGTATTAAGTTAATGGAAGAAAAAGTCAGGAACGCCCAATAAAGACATTGCAGGATCAAATGGACCGAAAACTCGATTCGGATCTTGTCAAAAGTCAGAATATTAAAAAAATATTACAACGCCTTATCCATAGCAAAATAATGACTTTATTTAGACTAAAAGGAACGAGTGTGTAGAGCGGCCTGGAGGCCAACTTCCCCTCTGTTATATTTTCAAGATCCCTCTGATTCTCAAAACCTCACATTGTTGTGTATTGTTCTTGTTAGTTGATAAGTCTTGTCTAGGTTTAGTCTTGAATTAAAAGCACTCTGGGTAGAGCCAATGAACGGAGGTCATACATTAGCTTTAAATTATAAATAAAAGCTTCATTTACTCAGACCGGATACCACTTTTTTCAATTGCAGATACGAATGGTACATTCCAATGAACTCTCATTTCAATCTCAATCAAGAATGCCCCAAACAAAGGATTCAGTATCAGTTCAAGGATTTCAACAGGTCGTGAAGCCACGTTGATTTATTTACTATTTGCGAAGGACTTGCAATTGGATAAGCACTCCCCTGAAGTGCATATTTTGATACTCGTAAAACTACAACTCACCGTTATATCGTCTACGAATTTGTTTGGATTCAAAAAACATCAAGCTGCATATTGTTGGAGAACAAGAGAATTTTTGTTTCAATAATGTGTTTCGATAAGTTTAAAAATATTTTTTTCTGTGTTTTGCCGTTTCATGCATAATTATAGTAATAAAAAACATTTATTTGTTAATCGATTGTTAGTTGGTTTTAGATTTTTGGTTTGATAATATTGACCAAATTAACTTTTCAGCTTAACATTGGGGCTGATTTTCATAAGCGCTTCCAATATATTATGTATACATGAAATTAATAAAATAATTTTTTTATTTAAATTATTTTATGTGTGCCAGCGATTATTCAAATGTTTAAATTTTTCCACAAATTAATCATACATTTATAATCACATATTTATTTTAGTCCACTAACCATTTACATAGGACTTTGCGTCAGATCCGGTAGTTCTTATATTTTCATTAGTTGTTTATCATGTTGGCAAATTAATAACAATAAAGATACTAGATTGATTGTTTGATTGGCTGATGCAGGATTTTATAATTCCTACAGAATAACAGAATATTGCAAAGAGTTAAAAAAAGTTAATAAAATTTGAAAAGCTTTTGTTTTGGAAACTATTGGGTCTACATCATAGACATATGAATATTAGTAGACCTGCCCTAAGTGATTAAAAGCGTATTATTCCCCACTCCCCATACCGGTTCCATTGGAGCCGGCTGGGCTCGCGTATGGCCTCCCGTGAATTTAGAAAACGTGACGTCATCATTCTTGTGCGAACTATGGTCGAGGCATCATTGGTTCATTTTACGAAATAACACGCCAAAATGGTGGCTTGCGCTATGAAAACTTGTAAAAATAGAAGTGAAAAAGAGAATGAACCCAATTTTCGTATTACATTCCATAGATAAGCATTATTTTAATCTGTTTTAAGCTCGTTCACATCGTATAATATGGATCAGTTTTAGAAACATATACTATCACGCGATGGACGCGAAACACAAAGCCGTGTGCACAAGAATCAGGGATGTGCCTTCGCCTTTTGCGCTTTGATATAATATATATTTTTTATTTTATTTATTAATTTAAAAAAAAAACATTACATATTACAGTCATCTTCGGCTGTCCAACTAGGAGATTAACCTGGTTTAGGACAGTCAGAAATAAGCAGATTTATTAAATGCGATTCTTGTTTTGGCTAGTGTATTGACTTTTACTTAATTATTGCTCTTTATAAATAATTTGAAAAGTTTTCTTGGTTGATACAAGAACTTGCTAACTATATATTTTAAGTTATATAAAATATATAATAGTATAATAGATATACATATGTAAATATATACAGGGTGTATCGGCACGTACCCGACAAACTTTAACCAGCTATTCCTTAGCACATTTGGAGTAAAAAATTTTATGGGCACTTTGCTGTCCGGTAACATTTTTTTTTAATAATCATGTCATCTGTGTAAAAGATTAATTTACCATTTACACATAGGTGTATTAGAAATAATAACAAATAAAAATGTAAATTGTGATTAAATAATGTTTGAAATAATTCGCGTAAATTAATTTTAATTAAAAGTGATAATTACATTATTTTATTATTAATAGGAACAGAGCGGTTGTGACAACCCTAGATCATTGTTCGAATGTGGCCATTGTCAAGTGTGCTTGTCGCTGTTTACTGGGGTAAGTAAATTATGAACATTTGTAAAAGTGTCTTGACTCAATAAGGAAACAAAATATTCGACTCTGAAAATAGAAGAATTTTTTTTTGCCGAATTTGGACTTAGCAAATTTGTTCATAACGTGGCGAGTAATTTGCGCTCCCATGTAAAAATGTCTATTAATTCAAAAACAGATTTTACTTTTAAGAACTAAATGGTGATATTATAATGCAAGATGTCTATTTACTGTCAGATTGACTTATTGACGAATCACAGTCAGCTTTCCTCTCTGCGTCCCGCAACTCTTGATTTAACCCCTCGCCCTCAACTTCTCGTCTATTAATATTCATATGTCTGTGATCTACATAGATAATTATAAGCTCAAATTATGGCCATTTTAGTCTTCTTTAAAAACATGTAAAAATAGTTACAATCAAAAACTTATCCTTCAGGGTTAAAATTGCCAACAACTGAAGAAAGGAAACTTATTTTTGACAGTATTTCGTTCAGCGGTTGGAGTCTGAAACATTGCTTATTTATTGGAATTATATAATAACCAACTCAAAAAAAATTAGATTAACCGGATTTGACTTACGGCACCCCCTTTTCAGGTGACAAGTTTACTGGACTATTTCATGGTTATATATGTTTTCCCGAAAAAACATAATTTTTGAAAAAAAAAGAATCAGTTATTGATATTTTAATTGTCATCTGAGTAGAAACATAATCAATGAAATAAACAATTCTGATATCTAAATAGTCATGCATTTAAGCGCTAGTAAAATTTAAGTTCAAAGGGAAATGACATAATACAATGGGGATGAATGGCACTGGACACATAGGTACAGGGCGCGACAAACAGTGCAAAAATAGACAATGCAGTTTTGAAGGGCTATTAAAAAAACGGCGCAACTTACAGAAAAGAGGTTTATTTTATTTTAATTGGTACATCATGCCGTTTTATGCATCAAGTCTTGAATATGATATCAGAAAGATGATAGTCTCCAACAGCGATATTTTGATGAAAGCGGTTTCTGAAGTTCTTCCAAGGTGTAAGGCCGATGCTTAAAAACATTTTCTTTTAAGTAACCCCACAAGAAGAAGTCGCAAATTGCAGCCGGAAGGCCCACTGGTTGGCGACGAAAGAACGGTATTTTCAAGAAACGTGTCGACGGCGAAGCACCGGTGTTGTTTGGACAAAACCATGGTAACGACTGAAAACAGCGCGACCCTCCCAACACAATGAGACCCCTCCTAGGTTTTTACTCCAACTACACGGGATGTACCGGCCCTTCAAAACTGAACTGTTGTTTTACTGCACCCAGTAGTAATTTAATTTCAATGGCTGTATAAGTAAAATTGAAATCTGTAATTGTGTGACATCGACGGAGCAGAGCTAAGGACATCGCGTTGTAGCACTAAACGTAATTTCTGACTAGAAGTTAAACTTTCAATATTATAACTGGTTATAAGTTTTGTGTTTATAATAAGATAATTATTTACAGCTCTCTGAACATAAACATATGTTCAGATAGCCAGGCGGCCTTAATGGCACTGGAAAGTAACCGATGCGACTCCAGACTGGTGATGGAATGCAGGACTATCCTAATAGAACTGGCGACCATCAATAAAGTAACCCTGCTCTGGGTACCAGGACATAAAGGTATTGAGGGCAACGAGCGGGCTGACGAACTAGCAAGGAAAGGGGCGAAAGCACCACTTGCGGGATCTGAGCCGGCCGTAGGAGTAGCAGCTTGCAACACCAAACTACATATCAAGAGGCAGGTCAAATCCCAACACTGGAAGGAATGGAAGAAGGCACCCGGAAGGAGGCAATCTAAAATACTCATAAACGGACCGGACCCTAACCGAACCAGGCAACTACTCGATATGGACAGAAACTCACTGAGGGAACTGGTAGGACTATTAACGGGACACTGCCATCTCAGGAGACACATGCAACTGTTGGGAGTGGAAAACACCAACATCTGTAGAAAATGTGAGGAGGAGGAAGAGACTCCAATTCACCTATGGTGCCAATGTCCCGTTCTGCTGGGAATAAGGCTCAGATACCTGGGAAGACACAGTGTGGAACCAGAAGACATCGCCACACATCCAATGACAGCCCTGGTGAACTTCATAAAAGGGACCGGGTTACTGGCAAGGGAATGAGGTAAAATAGGAGATAGTACAGTGGGCCTATGGCCTAAGTGCTCGCGGGGAACGTAAGTAAACCGCCTTCGACTTTAAAAAAAAAAAAAAAAAATACAGCTCTCTCGTAGTGGACGTTCTTTAAGAAAATTTTACAAATAAAATATGCAATTGAGCTTAATGCTAATTAATATTATGTTGGCCATTGACTAGAGGGCTAGATGAATATGTTTTAGATCATCATCTTCAGGAAATAATTTTATAAAGAGCTAAAACATTTGACCGGTCAGTGGTTGAGTGGGCATAGCGCTTGGGTCTCACCCGAGCGTCGCGTGTTCGATTCCTCGGCTGGCTAAGTCCTCCATCACAACACAAGCAACATTTTCGGCTTTCTGTGGTGGTAGTAGGAGATTTTCAAACATTGTTGGGTTATTCGTAACCCGGGAATGTTTGTCTTTCTTTTAAAAAAAAAATTAATATGACTAAAGAAATTTATGATGGGAAAGGTATTGATGCAAAAGTTCTGCTTAATACAAACAGATTTTCTTCAACAAATATTATTAAATTTAAAGAAGACTTTTTCTGGCAGACCTTGAAAACCAAAATATTTCTTTATAATAGAACCTTTCGTGTTTTACTAGTATACATCTCAATCAGAAATATCCGAATCAATCAATCTACAAATCAAAAATATTGAATAAAAAGTAATCATGTATTCACAGAATAAATAAATACACAAGAAAGGCGATGGGGGCGTATTTCATCCGAAAATCTCACCAATCTTTGCTTAAATTTCTAATACATTTTTTTTTCTCTATCATTATTCATTTCAATCAAAAAAAAATACAGTGTGTGGCAAGCCTACGCACGACGGAAGTGAAACTTTTAGTATTCTTCTCTCTCTCTTTTCATTTCATTCTCTCTTTTTTTCTGTCTATTGACATATTTATAAGTAAAAAAACAAATCGTTGATAAAAAAATTAAAAGTTATAAAAATATGGGATTCGAACCCGGGTCCTGCATAACGAGTGTCGAACGCTCTGCCTCTAGACCTCGAGGAGAGATATTTCGCGCGACGCGGCGTTATCGGCCTTGATTAGTAATTTTATTGATTCAAAATAAAAAAAAATAATCAAAATACCGAGCGACTCTACCGGCACGATTTGTCAGCTATATTTCGACCAAAATATCATATACGCACCGTAAAGTAAATTAAATTTAAATTAACAAATTTATCTAATTTTTTACTACATTATTACAAATCGTTGATAAAAAAATTAAAAGTTATAAAAATATGGGATTCGAACCCGGGTCCTGCATAGCGTGTGTCGAACGCTCTGCCTCTAGACCACGGTTATTACGTATTCGACCAAAACGAGAGCATTTTATCACTTTAAAAAAAAATATTATTAAAAAAATCACAAAAAGAAAAAAAAAATTAAAATATTGAAGACAATATTAGTGATTTCTAAACGAAAATCTGAAACAGAAAAATCAGAAAAGGAAACGGTCACATCTGGGACTCGAACCCAGGACCCTTGTCTTTCCGTGACAGTGCTCTACCAACTGAGCTAATGGGACCCTATTCCCCTCGGTCACTTTTAACTGTATCATACTTCGAATAAGAACGAAGAGAAAACAAGAAGTTATTTATATATTTACCATAAACAGCAATTATTTACAATATTAGACCAATAATGTTCCATTAATTTTAGTCGTTGATTCAATATTTGCACCTATACAATATATTTTTTATAAATGAAAAAAATATATAAAGAATAAACATTAGAAGGAATTACAAAATGTTATAAAAACAATGAAAGACAGTTAGTAGGATACAAGTTTTAGCATGATTATAATAAAAACAATAAAATAAACTAAGATGATAGGATTATTTCACAAAATAAAAAGTTATCAGTTTAGTAGGTTGCATTTTAAATGTTTTCAAGTTACACTTGAAGTTGTCTACATCTCTAGAGGCATTGTGAGTTTTACAGATACGTCCTATTGAGTTTTGCGCATATTTGGCTTTACAGTGTGGTGTTCTAAATAAGTCTTTCGATCTGTCGTTGTGTTTAGGGCAATGAAATGCAATCTTTTCTAGCAGATATGATAAATCAACAAGACTGTTTACGATTTTTATAAGAATAGGCATCAAGAAATTTTTCTACGTTTATATAAAGCGGTAAGGTCAAACCGATGATCTCTAAAGCGATACTTTCTATATATTATAAGATATTTTAGGATATATAAGGATATTTTCAATACGATCAATGTATGTTTGATATTGAGGATTCCAAATGACTGAGGCAAACTCGAGTTCTGACCTTACATATGATATATATAGCAGAATTAGTGTGTGTGCTATAGTGAAAGGCTTTGTAATTCGTATACTAAATCCCAATTTTTTAAAAACTTTTTTTATAAAATATGTTCAATATGGTCCTTAAATAACATTTTAGAATATTAATTCTATCTAATAAAGAAGAAAATTGTTCAACCTCTAACTGAAAATAATAGGAGTGAAATCTGCTGAAAATAATAATAATAAAAACATTTATTTGCCAATAGATAAATTTAACATATTTTCTAACATAAATTCTATTGACAAAAAGGTCCTGCTCAGCTATGCATTCCGGATCTCTCCGGGAATCCAGCTGGTTTTCAGAAGTGCCTTCATTTTATGAAAGGACATTTATGAAAGGATTGTACGAATTCGGAGAAAATGAACACCTTTTAATTGATTAATTTTTCTGTAAGTATTAACTTTCCTTCTTCATCGATTGAAAAATACACATCTTTACAACCTAAATGGACCTCACGCATAAAGTCAGATCTCTCAACTAAATTCTGTTAAGACTTTTCATATCTCTTCAAGAGTCCCAGTCAAAACCAGTGAACGTTTTTATAAATACCACGGCAACGGGACGGAATCGGCACTGCAACGAATGTTTGGATTCGTATGAAGACTCTTTTAATTTACAGTGGACGTCAATAGAATATGTAAATCTATTCGTTTTACTTCCTCCGCTGTGCCGTGCCGTTTACCGGGCCGTTTTTGTGCCGTGGCCGTGGTAGTTATTAAAGCGCGCAGTGGGAATGTAGTATCCCCAATTGTAAAAATTCGTGAGGCTAAAGGGAGTCGGTATCTAAAGAAGATGAGGAACTGGAAAATCGACCAGTACCTGGCTCTCCAAATCACCAAACACAACTAATTCCATTTCAAACAACGTTTCAGTTGTTTTTCACCGGAGCAAAACCGAGAATATCTACATTGACAATTAGAATGAAATGTAAGCATTTTTTTAAAGTTAGGTAGTCACTCTTCACTTTGAAGATCTTTGACCCAATCAAATCCCTTTCTAAAGGCATACTTAATTGCGCGCCATTGATAGTAGTGAGTTGAATCCCTAGAAAGAAAATTAGCTTTGAAGTAAATTGCAATTTAATGTGTCTACGCCGCGCCACAGTAAAATCTTTTATAACATTCAAAAGGATTAACTTTCAAATAGTCTTTTCATTTTTTTTTATAATTTCGAGCTTGTTAAGCTTTTTAAAAGCTCCGCATTTATTGTAACTTCGTTTAGTAGATGTTGCAATAAAATAATAATAAAGAGCTTAATGCGTTGTTCACATGCTGAAAATGGTTTTGGAAGACCGTTAAAACATTTTTTTGGTACTTAAACCTATGGTGCGGTAATGATAATTGTTTTCACTTACACTTTGTGCAATGTGCCTGATAACAAAAAGAGTACATTTATGGAACCTCTATGATAAAATGCCCGGTAATTGCAACGCAATATAAACAACTTCAAAAAATCATTTCAGAGTGCCCAGCAATTAGAAAAAACCACACATTAAACAACCCTCAATGCAACAAAAACTCAAAACAAAATATATTCATTCACTGCAATTAATACATTTTTAACATTTCATACGGTGAATTCGACTTATCTAACATGACACCTCACATTTTCAAACCAAAAATCAATAAATAATTTTCACAAAATACGTATTACTCACCACAGACTAGTGTCTGTCCCTTCTCCTCCTACCAATATCCCATCCCCAAAGGCTAGTGTTAAAACAGGTTGTTTTACAGAATTTGAACAATTCATCAAATTTCAAAGTTGATTTTCAAGTTCTGTGAAGGTTCTATTCAAGTTCTGTTATTATTTTAGTTTTGTGAAGCAACTGGCAAATAATTATATAATAACTTGAATAAAACCAACACATAATTTGTTAATAAACTTCGAAATTTAATGAATTGTTCAAATTCCGTGAAACAACCCGTCATAACTCTTTTTTCTTCCATATTCACTAATTTAAGATTTTTTAGTGGAAGTATTTTATCAGCATGATTAATAAAACATATTTTATCCTCACCCTCTATCTGTGTGGTGCAAATGTAAAAAAAAACTTTTATTATGAAATAAAATTTATGAAAAAGGATGGTGTTTTAAAAACTGGATAGTATATTTATTTTTTATATTATTTATGCATTTATTTCTATAACTCAAAGAAATACATTATTTGATAATGTGGGCCTCACAAGGTAATTTGCCCGTACTGGGGGCACCATTTTACAATGTACAGTCATTTTAAAACAGCTTAAGAATTAGCCTAAATTCAAACAGAAAATAGTTGAATCCTTGAAAATTTGCCTCTAGAATAAAATACTAAATAAACCATTCTGTACAAATTAAATTTATCTGGATATCATATAAGTATCTGTTTATGATTAGTTTTTTTAACCTTCCGCAAAAACACTTATAAGATGTTTGAGTTCAATTAAAGTAACACAAGTTATAAATGAAAACCTTCTCGAAAAATGCTTGCAAAAGTTTTTTATTTGAAATACTTGTTCGAGCGTGAAAAACGTGTTAAGAATTATTTATGTGGATCAGAAGTTTTGTAGATAAAATATTTTTCCAATGATACCACGTCAAAGCATCAAATGGTCCTAAATCTACCAACTATACTTTTGGTAAAAACCGTTGAAAATGGTGACATTTAAAAAAAATCAATTTGTTGTTCTACAAAACATTTTTATGTTTAAATACAATTTAGGAGTCGGGCTTGGGTACCACCGTCCCGGGAACCACATATTGGCTAATCTACACCTCTGCCATAGGTCACTCCAAGTGGTTTGCTACGTTTAGTGGCTTAGCAGGGGTGCCGGGGTTTATGTGGCGAGGTGTCTTCAGGATGCGCCGGCAAAATACTTGTGTGGCGTGCCGGATTGAGTATTACGCATATATATATTTTTCACGATTCTTTGCTAACTTACAAAAACTATATTATTAAATTTATTGGCATGATAAATTATTTTAAAACTATTTTTCACTTAATGTTTTCATCGAACGGTTATTAATAGTCGATTTCAATTCGTGTACTTTTTATTTTTTTTGTTTACTCCTCGAAAATTTTCTATGATAATTTTTTTTTCTTCATATATCCATACATTTTTTTCTATTTAGTATTTTTAATATTAAACCTCATACCTACATCATTGGTAAAGTTTAAAAATAAAAATGTTATCACAAACTAATTTACCAAAACATTTTAATGATAAACGTATTATTTACGTAAATACTTATAATTTTTTTTTTCGGATGCCTTGATAAAACAAGGAGCGTCCAACCCTGTTGTTACCCTCGTAAACCACATTCCCCTATCTGACATTTTTTCCATCATCAAAGATAGATCCCGCAACGTTTGGTCGGAGTATTGGCATATTACTAGTCAATCCAAGGGAGCCTGCTATGCCTCAATACAAAGGACTATTCCATCAAAACCGTGGTTTCAGCAATTCCCTCATTTTTCCAAAAAATAAATTTCTTTACTTATTCGAATGAGGATCGGACATTGTTCCGTTCCTTCCCATCTTTTTAAAATTCACGTCCTTGACTCCCGCGATTGTTCATTCTGTGGTCTAGAAGTGGGAACTTTAGATCACATATTTTTTGGCTGTCCCTCTCTAAACAAATATCCTCTCTTCTATCAAGCCTTATCTAAAATTGCCTCCCCTCCATTCAACATCTCATCTCTTCTAAGTCTGAACTCGACTCCAATTTTCATTATAATTTTTAAATTTTGCCTATTTTAAATATAATTAATATTTAAATTCACTTTCATTTCTCAATAATTTTAAATGATGGTCAAGAACACCCTTGAAGGGTGAAAGCCAGAAATAATGGAAAACAAAATAAAAAAAAAATAAAAAACTTGTTTTTAAATGTACACTAGGGCGGAACGAAATTTTTTTTTTCTAATTCTGATTTGGAATAGTTGTATTAAGTTGCCAATTGCCATCAATTACCCCAATTAAAAATATAAAAAAATATCAGACAACGGTAAGAGTCCCCGCCAAGACATCGAACATTTACAAAAACGACAGTTTAGGGGATATTTGCGCGGCCTAGAAAATAGTACAGAATTTATTAAAATAGGTTTATTGTATTTAAAAACATATTCAAATATAGTTAACTAGCTATTGCAATCAAATATTTCTTTATTTTAATATACTTTGGCGCTGTAACAGAGGTGCAAAGTGCGGGACGAAGCGGAGAGAGGCACCTGACAATCTACGAAATGCAGTGTTTTGTTTAAACTACTGTCGATAATTGTCTCAGGTGAAAGGTCGCGCGTCAATTATATTCACGAGTACTTATTGATAAACGTTTTTTAAGTGAATTAAACTGATTTCTAGAAGACAAAATTTAAAATGTCCGATATTTGGTGTAAGTGCAGAGTTGAAAGAGAATATCCTACCTACGTATGAAAATGTGATGCAATTCTACGAATGAGTTAGACAAGACTTAAAAGTCAACAAATGTAAAAACACAACAAATGAACCTACGTATTTGGAAATTGCCGTAGTAGTTTGAACGAAAATTGAAGAATTGTGGATAAAATCTTTTATTCCAAACGTACTCTTATACAAGAAATGAGGCATAATAGATAAGATGAAACTAAGAACAATAAGACAGAATGAGACGCGAGCAAATTTTAACCGAAGAAAGAGTAACAGAAATTCCTTCATTATATTTCGATGGAAGGAAAGACAAGACGGCTAAAACTGTTTTAAAAAGATCGAAAAGGCTTAGAGTGATTGTTCAAGAGGAACATATTTCGATTATAAAAGAACCAGGTACTGTTTATGTTGGGTATGGGGTTCCAACATCGGGCAGTGCAAGAAATATTGAAAGAGCTATCCACAGATTTTTAACGACTGAAAAAATATCACTAGATGGTTTAATGGCTGTTGGCTGTGATGGAAAAAACACAAATACAGGGAAAACAGACTATCTCGACCATTGCAATGGATAATTTGTCTCTTACACTCCAATGAGTTACCATTAAGACATTTGTTTACCTATTTGGATGGCCCTACTGCAGGACCTAAATCATTTGCAAGTCAAATTGATAAAGCATTAGAGATATGCGAGACGCTGCCGTTGGCTAACTTTGAGAAGATAGAAGGTGAACTACCTCCACAAATATCCACAGATCTCAGTACAGACCAGAAATATTTACAAGAAATTACTACTGCTGTCATAAATGGATCCTGGTCTCCTAGATTTATTAAAGAGAAGCCCAGGTAAACTACCTCATGCCCGCTGGTTGACAAGAGCTAATCGCATACTGCATTTGTATATTTCTACAGAAAATCTACAACAAAATCTTGTGACTTTAGCAACGTTTGTCGTATAATCATACGTTCCTGTCTGGTTTACTATCAAAACACATTCATCCTGCAAAGATGGTTCAAATCATTTATGGAAGCTCATTAACAGCACTAGATATTTGTCCAACGAGTTGTTAGTGATAGTGGACCCTGTTATAATTTGTAACAGTTACTTCGCTCATCCAGAAAACTTGTTGTTGAGTATGATAACAGATTCACGTAAGCACATTAGAGAACTCGCTGCAAGACGCATTTTAAAGGCTCGTCAAGTTAATAAAAAATCCGTTTCGCGCATTTTTGAGGTGCCAAAAGTGAACTTAAATGCATGTTCTTACATAGACATGATTGACTGGCAACAAAATATATACGAACCCTCAATACTGATGAATATTTCCGATGGTCAGTTACAAGATCTTATTGAAAATGGAGAAGATACAGTGTTGAAGTTTATGAGACTGACTTGCCACACCCAGGCTGTGGAAAGATTTGTAAAAGTTGTGACAGAAGCAGTTCTAAGTGCATTCGACAAGACAAGACGAGAGGGATTCATAAAATCTAAATTAGCATCTCGAAAACTCATGCCAAAGTTTGAACCTAAAAATGGTTTTTTGCTATAAAAATGATTTTATTCATACCAACATAACTTTCTTAATCTGTGTTTAATTTTGAAATAAATATTTTTATTAATTAAAATCTACTTTTATTTTATCATTTCATGCATAACATATTATATTTACTTATTATTTTGTTAATAGGGTGTTTAATACAAAACGTCTATAAAAACTTAAAAAATAAAATTTCAAGTCTCTGGCGGGACCTCAAGATATAGAGCTAAAAGTTCCAAATTGAGAACTGTTATTTAGAATTACATAAAGCAACTTTTCCCTGGTATTACAATTCGAATTTAGAAAAAAAAAATTTTCATACAAAAGTGTTCCACCCTAATGTACACTGTACGTACACATTATTCTACAAACTCAATTAAACAATTACAATCAATCGGGAAAAGAAGTCTCATTTTATAAAACAGTGGTATATTGGAAGTGGAAATGTGAGATTTATTAATAAATCGGTGGTCGAAAGTTTTCCGAGCTAAATAAATACATTTCAGGTTACTTATTTTTCATTACGCTCAGTACTAATCAGAAACAAGGGAACCTGGGAAAGAGATGATAATGGTTAGTTTTCGTTGAAAAAATGTTAGATGATATTAGCTTAGGTTGGAATTGTTTGTTCGTTAAGCGCTTGTTATATGCCAGCGGATTTTCTCAAACTGTCAAAATCTCTTCATTTTTTTGTCGCTAGAGGGCGGTAGTTGTACATTAATGAACTTGTCAAAATACAACGTCAAATGTGCGTCATGATCATGTCCCGCATCAGCACGTACGCAATTGGAAATCGGAAATATTAAGTAAAACAAACAGCTTAGTAAAAAGGTATGACTTATTTGCAGAACCTACTATTTTGGTAAAGTATTTACTTTGACATTTTTTATAAATGTTTATCATTCACTTGCTGTTGTTAAATCTAATTAGAATTGAACGGCTTTTGGCTTTACGAATCGCATTTCAGAAACATTTCCTATACAAAGAAAGGTTGTTTTGCATGGTATTCGGAAACTCGTGGTATAAACGGTATAACTTGTGAATGAATCTACCTTTCATTTAAAGTCAATTTTGGGTTATGATATTTTTTATTTGAGCTTTCGTTTTCGAGAAAATCGAAGGCGGATTTATTTGGTAGATTTATAAATTTTATATTTGATAGAATATCTATACATATTAATAATATTGACCTCGAAAAATAAAAGAAAGTTTTTCTAAAATGTATATATTTGTTAAATTATTCAGTGTTAACTAAACAATAATCTGTTTTAACCATGGCAGTATCGTGCAAGGCATACTAGTACTGTATCAAAATATAACTAGCCGTTGGAAATAATAGTTATATTCATTTAACGACCAACGCTATTGAAAAAAATTACGTCAATGGGTTGAAATATAATACCTAAATACAAATATTATTCAACGAATCCACGATTCGACCTATTGTTTAAGATGTATTGACGCGTAGTAAATATATGAAATGGTGAATCATTTAAATTTACTGAATTTAAAGTTACTGTTCTTTATACAAATAGAACGGCGACATATGCGCCTCACAATTTTTGCCGCATTTGGGTGTTTAAAATGTTACCTGGCTATTATAGACTTAGAGGCCTTGTGTTTTCTCGGTAGGGAAAAAATTGTTTCCTAAAAAACCCTTATTATTTGGAACTTTACAACACAATACGTAGATAGAATATCTTTGATTTGACAAATTGTGAATGGTTACGTGTGTATACGCAGAAAGGTGATATAATCGTAAATTTACTTATAAAGTTTTTTTTGTCTGTTTAATCTAAAGATAAAAAAACGGTAATAAACTTGTTTACTCCTTATGTGAATACGCCTTACCATGTAAGGTCGGAATAGTGAAAAACTTGACATGTTATCACTTAAAATTGCCGATTTTACCAAACTAAAAATGATTTGGCGTGAGATGGTAATTTTTGGTTTGATTACCAAACGCGCTCACAACTGAGTTAGAGCGACAATGAATTCTCACACACACTTGCATAAAGGGCACGCAAATCAACATCGTGACGTTCGTGCTAACCGTTAGGAAAAGGTACGCACAACGCACATTGAATATTGCATTTTATTCGTTTCAAAGAATATGACAGTTCAAAAAATACAATGCGACAAATTTACATGAAAAAAGAGTATTTGTGAGTACTTAGCGTTTTTGTAGCTTCCTAAAATTATTGCAATGCTTCAAGTGAGTCGGTATTCTACTTTTAGATCCAGAAATGAAACATTTTGATGGCATTTTAGAAATATTTACGCCGTAAAACAAGGAGCGTATAGTCCCACTACCGCTCTCGGGGGCTTCTCACCCGTAATAAATAAAACAGTGTAAATGTGTTGAAAATTTGGTGCAAGATGAAGTATTTATTTAATTGTTAATATCCACAGATATCATAACGATAATAAGAGGCCGTACTTCTACAGATGTGTGTATTATATACATATTTTAAATTAAAAATATAGTGTAAAGCCGTTATTAACGCGATAATCATACATCCAAGTTTTAAAAGTGGGTTGTATGGTGTATCAATGTTTTTATTTTTTATAGTCGAATGCCTACAACAACTACAAAAAAAATAGGCAGACTGAAAAATAATAGTCCATTAATTGGTATTAAAAAATATGAAGTCTGAGAATGACATACGAAAGGTAGTATTAAGCCGTTTTAGGGAGCCGTTTTCCAGCAAATCACCATTATGCCCTATAACCCACTCTTAAATCCTTTTCCAAATAATTTTATACTAAAATTAAACAATATTACTTTGTTTGAACCATTATATTTTTGAATATCATAACCGACCGGTTTCAGAACAACCGTTACTTCCTCAGAGCAAAATTATACAAAATAATACCTAAATATCATTATATATTATATGTTTAAGCGAGGGTAGAGGCCTGACTGGTATTTTACGATTTTGCTTACGATATAATTGCAAATAAATTTTGCACTTTTATTTTTCAAATTTTTAATGGAATTATAGAAAACCCCACATTTTTTGAGTCTAATCATTTCCAACATACCAAATAAAACTACTCATTCGAAAAGTTTTTTTATTTGCAACAATAATATCAGGACTAAATCATATTAATACTCCCTTGTCCCTAGATAGTATGCATTTTTTTATTTATTTTTATTGAATAAATAGTAAATACATATCAACAAACAAGTCTTGCTAAGCCAATTGAATTGGCTTGTCAACAGGTGCTTAATGTTTAGTTACATATACATTTTTATAAGTTATAATTTACATCTTATATCTACAGAATCAACATTTTTTTAATTCAATTTTTCATAAATTAAAGTAAATATTTTTTTCCGATAGCCAATTTTTCACCATATATTTAACCTTATTCATAGACTAACATTACTTTATAGTGTCAGGTATTAAATTAAATTTCTTCGGTGTGTTGTATTCAAACGTTCTCCGTCCGTATTTATTATTAAATTTTGGAACTATTAACCCGTCATTGCGCGTGAATCTAGTACTGTATTTATGTTCTAATTTTTCTTTATGCTGCGGGGTAAATATATACTGAATTATGATTTTTTGCCATAGAATAGCCTTAACAGGTAAAATTTTGGCACTCTGAAACAGCAACGGTGTATTAGGGATGACTAGTAATTTTACAATTGCGTTTTGTACAACTTGGACTTGTTTCAGATTGGTTATAGTAGTATTTCTCCATATGGTTAATCCATATCTTATAATAGATTCTGCCATTGACATATAAATTATTTTGAGTGTTTCAATTGATAGGAAAAAAAATAATTTGTACATTCTGCCAGCAATTGATCTGAGTCTTTTACAGGTTTTTTTAATATGTTTGTCCCACTTGAAAAAGCAATCTACTGTTACACCAAGTGTAACGGACGTAGTTGACCACATTATTTAATTTCATAAAAATTGTTTTACTTTTATAAAATATGCCTACTCCACGCCACTGGCAAAATCACCACTCCCCGCCACTGGCCATTTTGTGCAATTTTCGGCCCAAGCGGCTTGAAAACTTTGACTCCGAATGGCATCGATACCGTACCGCCCGCATACCTGCCACGCGGATCGATGTCCAGCATTTTTTCTATGTAAAATTTACTAGGAAAAATCAATTTTTAAATGTTACAAATGTATGTATTTTACTTGTTCATCCCCTCGGCGGTAGTCAAATAAACACTATTTTCGATATACTACCGCTGAGGAGATATTAAAAAAGCTGTTTTTCACCCATATGTAAACCCATTTTTGAACAATATTTTTTACCTTTTTTGCGTGTACAAAAATCCAGGAACCTCGTAGCATAGTGAATCTTATCTCTTTCTGAGCGCTATGTTACGGGGGACCTCGGAAAAATACTAACTTAACATGTTTTACAAATTTGATCGCTTTGAGATCATTTTTACACATTTATTTACAAACATTTCTTATTTTTTGTCGTATCTTGGCAAACAAAAAATCTAGTTGTCAAGATACACATTCTTATAACTACTATGCATTTAAACTATGTAATTGTCATTCATGTAAGCGTTCAAAATCTTTTCTAACTCGCAAATTTAAGCGACCACTATCACCATTGCTGCCGACAAAATGAATATGCAACATTTTGTCGGAGGCTATAAACTCATTGTTGGCGCGGGTACAACCCCCCACCACTTTTGGGCTCCTAGCCCAATGTCGGGCGCGAGTCAGGCTAATTAAATATAAGCAGCAACATAATTAAAAATAAATCAGTTCATCTTTACCACCGAAACCAAGCGTTTTATTTATCTACAAGTGACTCCTGCCCAACATCTGCCTCACCTCGCCGAGTCTTCTGCTCCAAGATCTTCTGGTGTTACCTCTTCAAGACCAGCCGGCCCTCCTTTGGAAAACCGCCAACACCAGAAGCGAGCAGAGACAACAGCACACCCAGTGCCCAACATTCACCAAGCCTGGGTGCGGGAGGCAGATTTCATCACCAATATTACTACTATCATCATCATCGGCCGTAAAGGAGCATTCTCATCGGTTGAAGACACGGTTTGGACCCGGCGCCTAAATCTACAGTCTTGTGCGGACTCCCGTCCAGTACAAGTGGTCCTCCGAGTCGGATTCTCACACGCCTTCAACCAGGATGTCTCCAACTTTACGGTCGAGCCGGATCCAAGACGATGGATCCTCAACACCATCTGCAGATGCCCTGGACGCTGGGTCTCAGGCCACGGCTGCGGTTCACGTCACGCCTGACGTAACCCCCATGCCCACGCCCAGCACTACTCCTGACATGGCACCACCTGCACATCATGACTCACCGCCCTCCACATCTCAAGAGGATGCGATGGAGTCATTGCGACAACAGCTTCGCAGTCAAACCGAGCACATTGAGAGACTTAAAGCAGCTCTTCAATCAGCTCCAACAGCAGCAGCCCCTGCCCCTCCTGGACCTTCGAAGCTCCTGGAGAGGTCACCACCATCATGGACGCAGCCCGGCCAATCGAGCCCGGTGCCTCTGGTGGACCAGAGGTACGAGGAACCAGCAGCAGCAGTGCCTGCCCGATCTGGACCCGTACTCCTGGAAGGGTATCCTGCCCAAGGAGGACCCTGGCGCTTCCAAGGGTACAGCCCTGGATGGGTGCAGCCCGGCCAACCGAGCCCGGTGCCTCTGGTGGACCAGAGGTACTCAGCAGCGGCGCAGCCAAGGCCAGCCGGTCCCCCGCCCTCGTCACCCTGGCCCAATTCAGGGTGGCCAAACATGATGCAGCCTGGACCCTCTGGCCCCGTACCGCCCGCCCCTCTGATAGAACAGAGGCAAGCCGTACCTGAAGTGCCAGCCGGACCTGTACCTCTGGTGGACCAGAGGTACGCATCACGAGCGCAGCAAGAGCCAGCAGGCCCTGCGCAACCAGCACCCTGGACCATTCAGGGATGCCCAGTACTGGTGCAGCCTGGACCTCATGGCCCTGTGCTGCCCGTACCTCTGCCCCACCCGGGGTACCCAGCGCCGACGCCAGGATCACCTGCCGGACTGCTGGAGCAGTGGGACGTGCCATGGACACAGCCTGGACCACCTGGACCCTCTGGACCATCTGGACCATCTGGACATGTGCCGCCCGTACCACTGCGCGAACAGGAGTATGGCGTGCCGGCACGGCCAGATGGCCCGCCCACAGCCAGTACCAGCTCTATGCCGAGATTCCCGCCCCAACCTACGGCGGATGAGACGGCCCAACATACCAGAGCCTGGGTTCAGCATGATGGCAGTCCCATGGTTCAGCTGGCCTCCGCCCTGACAGAAGCCATCAGAGCTTCAAGGGCTCAGGACAGCCCCCGTCCCACAATCGAGGACGATCCACGAATGGCGGCCTTTATTGCCAGACAATCTATGGCCAAGGACCTGCCTCCATTCTCTGGAGATCCACTGGAGTGGCCCACCTGGAGGGCACAGTTTAACCAGTCTACCTCCACATGTCGGATGACCTCCAGCGAAAACTTGATCCGCCTACAGCGGGCCCTCAAGGGGAAAGCCCGAGAAGCCGTCGGCCCCCTTCTGATGGACCCTGCCCAGGTTCCGGAGATCCTGGCAGTCCTGGAGCAGAGATTTGGAGGGACTACTTCACTCGCTGCTCTGATGCTGGACAAAGTGAAGAAGCTGCCCCACCTCACAATTGAGGCCTCTCTGGAGGACATCGCAGACTTCTCTGGCACAGTTCAAAACCTGGTGGCATCACTCCGCTCCCTCAACAATGATGGCTATCTGACGAATCCAGCGCTGCTCAGTGACATCGCGGGGAAGATGCCGCCAACCTTGCGGTTGGCGTGGCTGATGGAAGTGCGGCACTACGAGGCCTCCGCTACCATCTGCCAGTTTGCCGCCTTCCTGAAAACCGTCGCGAACGCCATCCCAAAGTCCGGTTTGGTTGACCCCGCGAGGTCCCGCCCACGCCGCGAACATACGCTCGCCACAACGGAACAGTTTTCGCGCAAAAACGGTGCTAAAAAACGTGATACCTGTGAAAGTTTCATAAATATGTCTGCCGCGTCAGAAAAGTTTTCGCGAAAAAACAATTCGAACAAAAGTGACACTTGTGACAACAGTTTAAACACGTCTGCCGCGTCAGAACGGTTTTTATCGCGGGAAAACAATGTTTACAACAACAATTCTAGTGAAAAACAACAGTTCGCGAAAAATAATCGAAAGCCCCAAATTTTGTCTGGTAATAATCGAATGCCCCAAATTTTGTCTGGTAATAATCGAGAAAATAATCGAAGCGGGGAAAAAGTGCAAAACAGTTACGATGAAGTTCGCGAGTTCGACAACCGCGCCGGGTGTGTTCAGTGCGGTGAAAATGGCCACCAACTTAGCGAATGTCGTACTTTCGCCGCGAAAGACATAAAAACCCGTTTTGTGACAGTTAAAAGTGCCGGATTGTGCCGAGTATGCCTCAATGGCAAACATTTTACCAAATTCTGCAAATTTAGTGACTGGTGCAGAGTGGGGGAGTGCAGATACCCCCACCACCGACTTCTTCACTCGACTTATTGTCTCGAGGGAAGTGCGCGACGTTCGTGACTCTACGCGAATATTGTCACGGACGGCGTTGGGGTGGATCACCCATGGCGGGGGGGGCCCTGAACACGAAGCTGAGGCTACAACACTGGCCCTGCGCGAGGAGAGCCACAAAGACGACCTCATGAGTGATCTCATCAAACACAATTTTGCGATTGACTCATTGGGGATCACGTCCGCCTCTCGTGTAACTGCGCACATAGTACGTGCAAATCAGCTGATGGAAGATACAACCCATCAACTGACATCTGGCCGATGGGAAACCGGCCTTTTATGGAAGGAGAATAATATCACACTGCCTGACAATCGGCAATGTGCATTAAAACGACTGTGGTCTCTGGAGAGAAAATTATCGAAGGAAAAGGACTTGGCAACCGCCTATGCAGCTAAAATCAACGGACTTATAACACAAGGCCACGCACGTGAACTTACAGATCGAGAGGTAGAAAAACCCTCTGCCCGCAAATGGTACCTACCGCATTTTGCCGTAGTGAACCAAAACAAACCAAACAAGATCCGTGTGGTGTTTGATGCTGCCAGCCGCTGCCGAGGGACCTCCCTCAATGATCAGTTGCTGACTGGGCCTGACCTGCTGACTTCATTGTTAGGAAATATACTCCGGTTTCGAGAGGGAAAAATAGCTCTCGCCGCCGACATCAAGGAGATGTTTTTACAAGTGAAAATCAAAAGTGAAGATCAACAGTCACAATTGTTTTTATGGAGACCAACACCTCAACAAGAACCACGTACTTACATGATGTCATCAATGATGTTTGGCGCTACCTGTTCACCAAGCAGCGCCCAGTACGTGCGAAACAAAGTGGCCCAGGAGAATTCTGCACTATTCCCTGCTGCCGCAGCCGCCATCCAAACAAAGTTTTATATGGATGACTATTTGGATGCGGTCGATACTAAAACTGAAGCGACAGCACTCATCACTACTGTTGCCAAAGTGCTGTCAACTGGAGGATTCCACCTAACAAACTGGGCCTCTAACGACACTTCAGTGATGGCTACTATCCCGCTTATAGACCGAGCCAGGTCAGCCATCACCATAAACAGCGGAGAAGCAGATACCGAGAGAATCCTCGGACTTCTGTGGGATCCTGTCACAGATCGATTCTTATATGCATTTCGCGATGCTGCCGATCCTGAACTGATCAGCAGGCTTACCAAACGCCAGCTGCTCAGCATTGTTATGAAAATCTTCGACCCTGTGGGCTTCGTCGCTTGCCTCACAGTCCGATCAAAGATACTACTACAAGCTGTCTGGCGATCCAACATTGGATGGGACGACATCATCACACCTGAACACAACGAAAGGTGGATGGACTGGCTGGGACTTCTGCAAGACTGCAAAGTTGCCATACCTCGGCGCTGCTTACAAAACAAAGAGAGCTTCGTCTTCGCCTACCATACCGAGGAGATTGATGGGAACACCACATCCACCTTTTTGGCCAGCAAGTGCAAAGTGGCTCCTCTGAAACCTCTATCAATACCCCGCCTTGAGCTACAATCAGCGCTCATGGCGGCCAGACTGGCAGCAACCCTGAAGAAAGAATGTCGCAGCAACATTGCGCGAACAGTGTTCTGGACAGACTCGACAACAGTGTTGTGCTGGCTGCGCACAAATCCACGCACATACTCCGCCTTTGTGGCCAACAGACTCGGCGAGATCGACGAGCTCACCCGCATTGCAGATTGGAGATGGGTCCCTACCAAACTGAACCCGGCAGACATCGGCACCTGAGACGTCAACACTCCTGACCTCTCGCACTCTGGACGATGGTTCAGTGGACCAGCCTTCCTGACCTCAGACGAGGCAGAATGGCCGCGTGAACGGTGCAAACTGCCTCAGCCTGATGATGGCACCCTAGAAGTGAGGCCTCAATACGTCGGCATCACAAAAACTGTGGCAGAGACACTGCCCGAAATCAACAGATTCTCTTCATGGCGTCGACTTATTCGAACTACCTGCTGGATACACCGTTTTATTAAAAGGTGTCGTGGAAAACATCACGAACAACCTGATAAATATTTAAGAAGCGATGAAATCAAAGAAGCAGAGGCCCGATGGGCAAGAATATGTCAAGAAGAGACATTTTATCATGACATAAATGCGCTCCAGAAAGGAGATCCACTACCAAGTGACAGCCGGCTCAAAGCCTTGAGCCCCTTCCTTGGACCTGATGGCCTACTGAGGATGAATTCCAGATTACAAGCCCTCAGTAAAGTGCCTCAAGCAGTGCGGACACCGATCATATTAGATGGTGATCACGCCTATACAAGACTTCTGGTGAGACATCATCACCAGGAAGCCAATCACCCAAGTACGGAGAGAACGATGGCTGAGGTGCGAGGCAGCTACCTTGTGCTGCGACTGCGAACAAATATTCGGATGATCGCCCACAACTGCCCCACCTGCAAGATGCGCAGGAGCAAGCCAGCCCCCCCACTGATGGGGCCCTTGCCGCCATCAAGGCTAGCCCACCATGTTCTTCCATTCACAAACTGTGGACTAGATTACTTTGGGCCGATGGAAGTCACCGTATGCAGACATCGGGAGAAAAGATATGGTGCAATCTTCACATGCCTATCTACTCGTGCCATTCACCTTGAGCTGACAACTTCACTGACCACGGACTCCGCCATCATGGCTTTACAACGCATGACGGCGCGCCGAGGCCAACCAAAAGCTCTGTTCTCAGACAATGGTACGAACTTCCATGGTGCCGAAAACGAGCTGAAGGATGCCATCGAATCACTCAAAAATGATACCCGGATGAGGGATCATTTGTCAACAAAGGGGATCGAATGGAACTTCATCCCTCCAATGTCTCCTCATATGGGGGGAGCTTGGGAGCGCCTGGTGCGTTCTGTAAAAACCGCCCTGAAGGCCATCTTGCTGGAACGAGCTCCACGCGAAGAGACCTTGAGGACAGCGTTTGCCGAGGCCGAGTGGACTGTAAACAACCGCCCCCTCACACACGTCTCGGTGGATCCCAGGGACGAAGAGCCCCTCACCCCCAACCACTTTTTACTGGGAAAAGCCGGAAACCGACCTCATCTGTCACTATACGACAGGCAGGATGAGGAGGTATGCCTCCGTCGCCAGTGGCGTATCAGCCAACAACTCGCTGATATGTTCTGGAGACGGTGGCTCCGCGAATATCTCCCCACCCTGGCTGCTCGCCAAAAATGGCAACAGTCAGTCATCCCCATCAAGAAGGATGACCTCGTGATCATCATGGACCCCGCTATGCCCCGCAACAGCTGGCCACGCGGTCGAGTCCTTGATGCCACCTCTGCTGCAGACGGCCAAGTGAGGACCGCCAGGATCCAGACGAGCACCGGAATTTACGTCCGCCCCGCTGTGAAGCTCGCTGTAATCTTGCCGGCCCCACCTACCGATGCAGCCTCAACAGTACCACCAGCCCAGCACCATCCCAGAGGGACTGGCCGCCGCGGACTGCGCCATACCAACAAACGTCCTAATTTTAGTTTAGCATAGCTAAACGGGGGGAGTGTAACGGACGTAGTTGACCACATTATTTAATTTCATAAAAATTGTTTTACTTTTATAAAATGTGCCTACTCCACGCCACTGGCAAAATCACCACTCTCCGCCACTGGCCATTTTGTGCAATTTTCGGCCCAAGCGGCTTGAAAACTTTGACTCCGAATGGCATCGATACCGTACCGCCCGCATACCTGCCACGCGGATCGATGTCCAGCATTTTTTCTATGTAAAATTTACTAGGAAAAATCAATTTTTAAATGTTACAAATGTATGTATTTTACTTGTTCATCCCCTCGGCGGTAGTCAAATAAACACTATTTTCGATATACTACCGCTGAGGAGATATTAAAAAAGCTGTTTTTCACCCATATGTAAACCCATTTTTGAACAATATTTTTTACCTTTTTTGCGTGTACAAAAATCCAGGAACCTCGTAGCATAGTGAATCTTATCTCTTTCTGAGCGCTATGTTACGGGGAACCTCGGAAAAATACTAACTTAACATGTTTTACAAATTTGATTGCTTTGAGATCATTCTTACACATTTATTTACAAACATTTCTTATTTTTTGTCGTATCTTGGCAAACAAAAAATCTAGTTGTCAAGATACACATTCTTATAACTACTATGCATTTAAACTATGTAATTGTCATTCATGTAAGCGTTCAAAATCTTTTCTAACTCGCAAATTTAAGCGACCACTATCACCATTGCTGCCGACAAAATGAATATGCAACATTTTGTCGGAGGCTATAAACTCATTGTTGGCGCGGGTACAACCCCCCACCACTTTTGGGCTCCTAGCCCAATGTCGGGCGCGAGTCAGGCTAATTAAATATAAGCAGCAACATAATTAAAAATAAATCAGTTCATCTTTACCACCGAAACCAAGCGTTTTATTTATCTACAAGTGACTCCTGCCCAACATCTGCCTCACCTCGCCGAGTCTTCTGCTCCAAGATCTTCTGGTGTTACCTCTTCAAGACCAGCCGGCCCTCCTTTGGAAAACCGCCAACACCAGAAGCGAGCAGAGACAACAGCACACCCAGTGCCCAACATTCACCAAGCCTGGGTGCGGGAGGCAGATTTCATCACCAATATTACTACTATCATCATCATCGGCCGTAAAGGAGCATTCTCATCGGTTGAAGACACGGTTTGGACCCGGCGCCTAAATCTACAGTCTTGTGCGGACTCCCGTCCAGTACACCAAGATAGACATATTTCGTAACTAATGCTAAGCTATTTTCTACTGAAATTGTAGGTGTGTTCAGCTGCACGGAATATAATTACAAATAGGCTATAATAACATAATTCTTTTCTTTTGCATGGGTTCTACATAATTTTACTTTTGATTACCACTGAATTATTATATACTTCTTCTTCTTCTTCAATGGCGCTACAGCCCATTTCGAGCCTTGGCCTCCTTTAACATGAGCCTCCACCGCCCTCTGTCCTCGGCCGTCGTCTTCCAATCTGCAACATGGAGTAGTCCTCTGGCATCTTTCCTGACATCGTCCTTCCATCTCAGCCTAGGTCTGCCCGCCTTTCGTTTGCCTCCCGGGTGTCCTGTTAGAACCTTCTTTGGTACACGTGTGCTTGGCATTCGGTGCACATGTCCGGCCCATCTTAGTCTTTGGAGCCGTAAATGAGTAGAGAGTCTGGGAGCTTGGTAGATGTCATATAGCTCCTTATTGTGACGGATTCTCCATGCCTCTCCCTCTCGCACCGCTCCTAAGATTCTTCGAAGTACCTTTCTTTCGAAGGTGTCCAGCCGTTCCGCAATTATTATATACATGTCAGTAAACGTCCATATTGGCGTATAGTATATATAAACTAAAATAACAGTGTGGAAAAAAAGGGAGAAAAAATATTCTTTACATTAATAATAAATAAAAACAATAAGATAACTTATAAAACATAGAAATTAAGAAATCTCTTAAAAATATGAGCTGTTGTTGTGCAATAAACAAAACAAAAATATCTCGAATTTGTTCCCATCCACCGTCCGTTTTATCTCCTCCCCCAACTCTTAAATAATCTCTAGTTACGCCCCTACCCCCACTTCAGCACTTAATAATATATGTGCACCAATTATTTTGTACTGTTATTTTAGTAAATAATTATCATTCAAAGGTATTATTTTATACTTATCCAAATGGATACTCCACCAGATATGAGTGTTGCGAAAAGTAAGTTTCAGATTAAAACCATCAGTCATCGTACATAACGTAATGCGGAGTCAACTTGCGGTTGAAGGAAAGATAAGCTTTTGAAGTATGTAATATCAAACTTTTTTCCAAATCGAGTTCTAAGTAGTTCTAAAAGTTGGTAAGAAAGTAATAAAACGTGATTTTTCTGATATTATGAGTAAAAATATAGTTCTTACGTTGAAATTACTGCGTTTACATTTATGAATAAACCTACTGGGCTTTTTATATACCATATACCATTACCTGTCATACGTCAGATGCTTGCAATCGATAAGTGAAAAAATAAATACCTATTGAACTTCTGATACGAAGTCAGTGTCATCGTCTTATATCGTTTCATTGCAAAACTAAAGGAGAAACGACGAAAAAAACTTTGTGGATTTTTTTAAGAGAATTTATGGAGGACCTTATTGGTCCAGTGGTTAAGATCCTCGACTACGAATCCAAAAGTCGTGGATTCACATCCGGCGTTCACGAATATATTATTTATTGAATTTACTAATTCATACGAATTTACTAATTCATATCAAACCAGCATTTAATTCAGACATACACCAGCACAAAACACGGTCCCAAAATCTAATACACCTAGCATCGTCTACCCACACAACAAAATTTGGTATTAACTCATTACAATATATTGCATATAGACAATACAATGCATTACCTAATGAAATAAAGCAATCAGTAACTAACAAAAAAATATTGGAAGGGGGGGCAAAGTGGAAAACTTAACTTTAGCTTACAGATTAATTAAGAAAATGTAAGTTTTTAAAATTTTATTAAAATAAGGAACTTACATATTTTTGGTAATTGAAACAAAATAATAATAAAAACGAACAGTTTTAGTAATGGAGACCCAGTTTTGAAAACCTCACTTTTTTCCACTTTGCCCGCATAGCAGGGCAAAGTGGAAACGTGGAAAGGGCAAAGTGGAAACTTATAATATAGAACAATAAAATGTAGAATGCGATAGAATGATTCCTCTAATGGGATTGGCAATTAAAGCAGGTAAATTTTCCATCATTGTCAATATCGACACACAGTTCATGTGCCCATTCTTGACAGACATTACATTGAATCCATTCTTCAGTTGGAGGATCAATGTAAATTTCTTGGCAAAACATGCAAAGTGTCAAATTTTGTTGTTTCGATGTGCCGGGCTGAGGTTGAAAATTAATTTTCACTTTGACTTGTTCTCTTTGAGAAATCTTTTCTTCGTCTTTCTTGTTAATTTTTTTGTTTTTAAAAATTTTCTTTTTCTTTTCCATTTTCTCAATTTTTATTTTCTTTGATATTTCTAATTTCTGCTCTCTTTCCTTGATAATTTTCGTCCTGTTGGCTATTTTTTCTTCCAATTGATTTTTGTAGGGCGAATTGGTTAGAATTTCTGACTTTTGACATGGCCGTTTGACACGTTTTTCATTAACTGGTCTAGAAAATTTTGGTATTGGAATTAAGTCTCTCGGAGAAACAGCAATTATTTCATCTGGGGGTATATCGCACGTTTTTCTGCTTGGACTCGTAGGGCTAGTGATGTTTAAGTCCAAAGATAAATTTTGAAAACTTATTCCATCGTTGGTTTCTAAATTCAGCAAAGTTGTTTCGGTGGGCTGTTGATTTTCCAGTTCTACAGACGTTGGAACTGTAGATTTTGTCACGGTTTCAACCAATGTGGCATTGTTCGTGGTCAGCTCAGTGTTTTCCGCTATGTAGTGAACCGTAGAAGGAGCGAAATCTAAATCAGTGAAAAGATTCCTGTCATATGGGAAAATGCCACACTTTTTAAAACCAGCTGCTGCATTTTCTATTGTTGCACTTTTTTCGAAGGCAAATCGAACAAGTTTTGCGACGTCGAATTGGTTTATACGTCTTCCAGGGTGGTTTTTTTGGAAAGTGTCCACAGCTCTTTCAAAGGCAACTTTGAATGGTTTGTAGACTGAAACATCTAGAGGTTGGAGTTTATGGCTAGTGTGTGGAGGGATGGTTACAATTATAACGCCCCTTTCGCGAGCCATATTTAATCCTTCCAGATTTTGGTGGGTGGAATGATTATCCATGATAAGTAAAACGGGTTTTTCTTTTGAAGGTTTTGACTTTTCAATAAAAACTTGCAGCCACTTATTGAATATATCATTGACGATCCAGCCGGAATCCGAACACCATGCCTGTGCACCATTAGGAGCATTATCCAATAACCGCTCGTTCATCCTTTTTCTTTTTCCAAAAATAAAACATGGTGGGATGAATCTTCCTGTAGCACTGCAACAACACACAAGTGTAGTCAACTGGCCTTTTTCAGCGGAAGATATGACTCCTACCTGTTTTTACCCTTTATTGATATTATTCGAGGAGGTATTTCAGAAGTTGTCTTGACGCCAGTTTCGTCCATATTGTAAATATCGTCAGGGCGGTTGATGAAATCATATTGTGCCAACATTGTCCACAGATTATCGTAAAAATGATTCACTTGGAACTGGTTAAAAGCTGCACAACGTGCAATAGATGTTGGTTCCGGGGTTCTGTATGCTAGTTCAGGATGCCTCTTCATGAACCCTGTAACCCATGCTCGACCAGCTTTCTCATTTTGAAATGGATGTTCCACGTCATTTTTAACAGCTAGTTGGTAGGCTAAAGTTTGTAAGGATTCCTTTGTTAGCCCATAGAAACAACTATCCAGTTCTTTGGCATGTTCACAAATTAGCTTTTCTAGAGCTTCGGAAAATACAGTACGAAATCTTCCTAATTTTTTAGTACATATTCCACTTTTCAAATGCCGATGCAGCGTCCCAAGAGGTATGCCATATTTTTTAGATGCAGCAGATAGGGAAGTAGTCTTCGATTCTTCCATGGCTCTTCTCATGTTTTCTTCGCTCCATGAACCCTGATTGCTTCGCTTGATATATTTATTAACCATCTGAAAATAAAAAAATAAAATTGAATGGTTACGTTAGAGTAAAACTGGATGTCTCTAAGAAATCACGAGCGCGGGCAAAGTGGAAAGGTTTCCATTTTGCCCTCACATACAACTTTCCACTTTGCCCAAATGGTGTGAAAGGAACAAAAAAATTAATATTTCGAAAAATCGTATCAAAATATTACAGACGTATTAAAATAACGTTGAATTATACTTATATGCAATATAATAATAAATAGCATGTAACTAAATCCTTACCTTTCAATGAAAAATCAACCGTTGAAGTTTGAATGTTTTCGTAAGGAATCTGCACAAATCACTCAACATAGACATGCACCGCGCTGGGTCGCCGTAGCTATACTAAATTTCTGAAGGGGCATAAGGGCAACACGTGACTTGCGGTAAGTGAGCGTAGCGGGGGGGGAAGTCGCTATTTTTTGTTTTATATGAACTTTCCACTTTGCCCGCCCCTTCCACTTTGCCCTCCCTTACCCTAAAGATTATTTCCTGAAAATGTTTTTAAACCAGTGAATTTTCGCTCGCTTTCATATGTTGGTTTACTATGTTTCATGTGTATAGATGTCTCTCAGTATTTCTAAAATCTCTATTCTTAACAATGTACTTTTCCTTTTTTATTTATTTTTCTTTTCCTTTTCAATATGTTGTATTTTTTTAAAAGTGTAATATCCTTGTAAAATGTATTTTATGTGTCTGTACTTCCCGTAATGAGTTTTATCTCAACTCATTGGGAATAATGTGTTACTTACCATGTTTTTTGTAATACATTATAAATAAATAAATAAATAAAAAATACTTAATTCATTAAAAATAAAATATTAATATAGGGTATTTTACTGACGTGTTTCAGATTGGTATATTCTCTCAGTTTCTACCAATTATTTGTCATGTTTTGAGACCAGATCTGAATAGCCAGATATTTCCCAACCTTCCTAATTCCAATCGAACCCCAAACGTACCACAAATGACATAATCCCACTGGCAGTTGTCACTCTGGTGCGGTATTCTGTCTAAGAATAAAAAAAAGGCAATTTGACGAGATGAAATTACACATCGGGATAATTTTATGAGATTTGAAAAATATTATTACTATCTTGGTTTTTATGCCATATTGCGCTCTTCCTTCTTTAGCCAACTTTTTGGATAATGTTACAGTGTCGATCATCAGCGCTGATTGTTAGATTTTTTCAAAAAATACCAATGTCATAAAATTTTCGGTGGTGTGTCTGTGATAATGTAAGCGTGGTTTTCATAATTTGAACTAATTGTATGAAGAACATAATAATATATTTTTAACAGAAATTTATTTCAATTTTAAATATATATAAAGAACACAATTTTAAACTTTTTTTTTTTTTTCAATTTTGATATAAAAAATTGAAACTTATTTGCCAAGATTTCAAGGACGTGGTTAACTAATAGCTTTACGTATTTTAAAAGGTTATTTCATAATGTGGGACCTGGTTGCTTTAGCAGTTATGAAATCTCCATTTAAAACTTTAATTTAAAAGACAATGTGAAATAATAAAACGGAATAATGAATTAAAATAAAACAAGCAATAAATGCGCCAAAAAAAAAAATGCATATATTATGAGGTACGGTTGTTTATAAGGAAGTGTGTGTTTGTAATGATACTGTCTATTACGTTTACATGTTTATGATTTAACGTTACAAAATTTCTGTAATAAAGACTTTTTTTTGTATCGAGTGAAAGATTGTTGAGTGCTTTTGTTGTCTGGTATTTGTCCAAAGTTTGTGTTTATCGTCGGAATTTTTATGTTTTTTTGTACTATCTTTATCTGGTCTATTAACCACTAAAGCAATTTTTTAATAAATATACATATGTTCAAATACAGATATACATATATACATTTATCATGTTATTTAATTAGTACCAATGCTCAAAATATTAATATACAAACATGTACAACTGCTAACTACGAAATAAAGCCAATGAATGCACCTATATTTCAGCATTTATCCCATATTTTTAGGATTTTTGGCACATTTGGGAAGCGATCGCTTAAAACATTGCTGCAAACCTGGAATAATATACCAAAAATCGCTTGAGTGGTTAATTATAGTTTGTGTTTGTAAAAACTTGTTTAGTGGTGTTTTTTTAATAATTGGCGTATTTCTAGTACTATTAATACATTATTATTAGTCAAATAAATACAGTCGTGGCAAAAACAATTAACAAGATTTTATGTTTGTCTTTGCTTTGCTCGTTCGATACACATTTCAACAAAAACATATTATAAAGTTTAAATGAGACTCCTCGAAAAGTAACTCGGATAGTAATTATAAAACAGTGTTAGACGAGCAAGAACAAGACGAGCTTATTTTGCTTATAAGTTCACTCGCTTGGCTGATTTTTAGTTTAGTAATTAAATCCCCAGCTTACTTATTAAGTTGCTTTTGATATTGTAGAGTTCCTTTGAATTATGAGCAGCTTAAGTTTTCTGTTTTATGAACGAACGATGATAATACTACCTAAGTAGTTACTCACCTGTACAATGTTTTAAGAGTTTTTTTATCATTTTAAAAATGTATTAACATAATTACAAAATTATAAGTCCCGATAAGCCTTGTGAAATAATTGGTTCTTTTTAGAGTTTTTTGTTATTATTATGAGCAGATGTGTTCATATCTAACCTAAGACTAATTCAATTCCTTATATTTACAAATGAAATTTCCTCAAATTAATTCAAAAGTTTGACAAAATATAAGTTTCCAGAGATGAAAACCTCCTTATTATTCAACTACTCAATTAATAATATCAATCATAATCATGAAATCAATAACCCTGGCGTTATTTTTGACTCCATAAAGTATTACAAATGCTTGGATTTATTCTCAAAATTGCAAAAGGCTTGTGTAAAGCAAAAACCATATTTTTATGCATATCTCTGGATAGAAGTCAAATAGAATATAATTCATGCTTTTGTGTCAAATTTACGAAGTAAACTCAATTTATCGAAATTATTTTAAAGGCAGAAAATATTTTATTTTATTTTATTGTACACAATTGTTAATTGAAGATTGGACTGCCCTGACGCTATAAATTTAGTGTCTTTACATGTACCTCCAAAGCATACTAGATAGAATAAATTGTTTCACAAAAATAACTTCATGTTCAATTATTTTATGGATTGAATATATAAGCAGGGTATTAGGCAATTAAGTTATGGATATCGCTAAAATTTTCGATATAAATTTTTAAAACGTAAATAACTAGTAATTATAATTTATGCAAAGCATGAGTGCGAAAAGGTATTATGAATAGTTTTTCACCATAAGCGTTTTGAAATTTTTAATATTTTATTACTGTTATTTAAATTTCAAAGGTCTTTTAAAGTTAGTGTGATAATGTTAACATATTTTTAAAATCTCTGTAATTAAGTTATACTTTGTTTTCATTGTAATTTACTATCGTTCTTAAATATTTTATTTCGCAATTAATTTTATTTTTGTTTTTAATTTTTAAGATTTGAACAAATTTTTTGCTTTGCATATAATAATTCGATAGAGCTTTTAATTGATTTATATTAGTAGAATCAATGACATTTTGTGAAAGTTTGTTTCGTGTTTCCACTACTCCATTTGTAAGGAAGTGTTTTTCAGGATTGCATGAAAAGGGAGTTTTGTACTGTCCACGGAGATTTATACTTGTGTTAATTGTGAAGATTTCTAGAACACCTGGGCATGTATAATGTCCAGAGAAATTTGTAAAGTCTCAATCAAGTCACCTTTCCTATTTTTCGTTTAAATGTTCATTTAATTGAATTTGGTTAAGTTGAATAACAAAAATAAAATTGCAAAGAACAAAAAGAGAAATACAATAACGTTCAACGACGAAACATCACAATATAAGTACACACACACTTTACACGGCAACACGATAAAATACATTTAAACACCATACATACTCATTATGGCAAGCAATCTATTGGTTACGAGGTGAGCAACATATATAATTGCCTCCCAGACGAAATTAAAAATGAAAAAAGTAAAGGTACATTTTTAAAAAAATTGTTCAGTTTTATGCTCAACCAACAAAATAATGAAAGTGAATAATATCGTTGTGTAATATATTTATGTGTAATGTATTCGTTATTTTTAGTTAAATAAGTGAAAAATGTAATTTTCTTTTATCTAGAATAAAAATTAATACCTACCTTTATATTTAATTTAATGACGATTTTTTTCATTCTATTTTAAATCAACAATTATCCTAATTTATAATCAGATGCCTACCTATTTTAAAATATCAATAGCTTTTCCGAAGAACTAAAGTAAACAGACAACAATAAGAGTTCTATATTTGAAATGAGTTTCGAATTAATTTCACAGGTGGCAGTAATAAGTTACTAATTAATTCGGCGATCATTTATTTTTTGGAGCAAAACAAGGATTCAATCTTATCACCAAAATATCTAGATATATTTTGGAAATAATTGTAGGGTGTACAGATACAATATTGTCAAAACTCTATATTTGCTATTTATATCATAAACCTATTCTTAGAATGAAATTTTTAATTAAATATCGTCTCGCAGAGTTATTTTTCAGTCAATAATAAATTAATACATTTGAAAGAAATATTATTAACTTTTATTAAAGCTATAAATAACAACCACTTTTTGATACAATTTACATTATTAAAACCATTAAATAGAAGACTTAAATAAATCTGATTTACAAAACCTTATCACCTTCAAATGCCAACACGAACTACCAGATCGAAATTATTTTTTACTTGGACTTGGAATTTAAAAAATGTTTTGATGTAAGTGTTTGGATGGCAATAAAAAAATTTGAAATAAACAAATTTTATCATAATTTACAATAAAAACACATAAATTTGTTTTTGACTACTATAGTTTTATTTTCACTCTACCGGTTTCGGAAGAACCCTTCCTTCGTCAGGAGAATATTAAAAATTGTTTTTACCAGTTTCAAACCAGTTTAAAAAGTTTCAAACCAGTTTTAGGTTTTAAAACCAGTTTTTAATATTCTCCTGACGAAGGAAGGGTTCTTCCGACACCGGTAGAGTGAAAATAAAACTACAGTGGTAAAAAACAAACAAATTTTATTTTGCTAAATATACACCGAGAAATGGTCAAATTTTTTGTAACTATTACATGAGTTTGTTTGGCATAATATTTCACCTATTAAATGTGGCAATTGATCTTAAATACCCGTTATTTTGAATTATCATAGCCACAAAACTGTTAAAAAATATTAATGCCAAACAAACCTTACAAAATCATTATCAAGAAACAATATGCCACTGCAACATTTATGCCAAGCAAACTATCGACGACCTCCCTCGTCGAGGGGTAGGCTCTCGAATAGCAATCCGAAGGTCGCGGGTTCAAATCCCGGCGCGCACAAGTATGTTTTGTTTGATAATGTTGGGTTTTTTCACAATTTATTCAATAAAAGAATATAAAGTATACTTGCGGCACGTTCCAGTCATTTCAGAGTGAAAGATACTCTCAGTATCGCCCTGGTGTAGTACCACCATTTAGAATCAAAACGTTGTTTAAAATGGCATTACCCGTGAATGGTGACCAGATCTGTATAACCACTTTATCCACACCCTCGTTCTCTGTGGGGATGACATAATCTCACTGGCTCCAGACAGATGAGAGGAGTTGGAACTTTTGTGCGGAATTCACATATATATATTTTTTGAAAGACTCAATCACCTTATTACTGAAATCATAACTACCGCAGAAGCCTTACGGTCACAAAATATTTATGCCAAAAACTTCACTATCAAAAAAACAGTATGCCATAGAAACGTAACCGCTACAAAATGGGTTTTCGCCATTACAATATGATATAATAACAATGATTTCTAATATTTAATTATCGACGACAATATGAGCGATTTCTAAACGAAAATCTGAAACAGAAAAATCAGAAAAGGATACGGTCACATCTAGGACTCGAACCCAGTACCCTTGTCTTGCCGGGACACCGCTCTACCATCTGAGCTAATGGGACCCTATCCCCCTCGGCCACTTTTAACTGTATCATACTTCGAATAAGAACTACCAAAATTGTCTTCATTTTTAATCGCACATTTTTAATGGCAACTATCTTTATCTTCAGATTTTCGTTTAGAAATCGCTAATATTGTCTTCAATAATTAAATATTACAATTTGAGGTTTTACTCAATAAAGTTATTCCGAAAAATATAAATGATTTCTAAGCTTTTTGATTATTTTTGTTGTGAATCTATCTACCTAAATTAATATTGCTAAATCAAATCATTAATCCAAATTGATCAAAATATCAAATTCACTATACAAATTTTACGTAAGCATTTTTGACAAGGATTCGGCTGAATTTTTAAAGACTTTTTTTGATGTTTATCAAATATAATTGGATATGAAACCAGATGAAATTACAAATCAGAGTAATTTTCCTTCATGGAAGTATAAGTTTTCATGGAAATAAATACTAAAATGTTAATAACCATACTTCAATAGCAACCTAAAATATTAAAAATAACAGTGTATGTGAAGGAAAAAAACATGGTTAAATTAGCGTATTCAACACACTTTTAAAAAGTGATATAAAGTCATTAGCAACGCTGAAAATTTTTTTAACCGAATCTAACCTAACCTTACCTAACCTACTTAACCCAGTTAGTAAAGTTTTTGTTTTATCACTTTCTATTACTTTATATAACTTTTTAAAGATGTGATAAATTATTATTGTGATGATTTATCCGTTAACCATGCAACACACATCAAAAGTATTTTTCTAACCCTTCTTAAACTCACTTTAGTTTATTTTACTTTTGAGAACTTACATTAAATTAGTGTCGGGCTCTCCATAGAATGAGCTTTTGTATCATTCCGACAGAGTGGCCAAAAAAAAAATGCCACAGAAAATTTATGTCTATTAATAATCAGATTTTGTGGCACGATACATTTCAATTTTTATAAAAAACCTACATTCAAATTTAAATATCGTAAAGTTGGCACTTGAGCTCCTTTGGCGCTTGGCGCCTCGTATTTAAAACACCATATATTCTCGTACCTTAACATAATCATCTGAAAATTAAAATGGAGTATATTTGTATAGGTATGACAATATAATTGTGAATTATTCTAGAAACGCGCCTTAGCATAGATACGAGACGAGAACAAAGTAAATATTGTTGTCTCAAGCGTTGCTTGAACTAATTACTTAATTTCAAATATGCTTTTAAGACGATGTTTTTCGCAACAATCTCATTCAGTCTTCTTCCGAATGATGTCATTTCTAAACAAAAGGTTCTTTCTTGTTGAAGTAATAAACTGAAGTTTGTACTTCTTAAAATAAAACTTACGTACTGCATGTTTCCTGAAAGTCCTTTAAGAAAGTTTGCAAGAGTTTGTAAGCATTATTGCGGTATTAACATTGTTTCTAATTTAACAGACAATTTTATTGTAATATTCTGTAGCATTAAAACAAAAGCCTTATGAAAATTTAATCTATGAAAATAAAACAAAATTTACGATAGTTCATTTTGATGTTTTTTTTAAATTGGAGGGGTAGGCAGAGAAGATGGACAGTCAAACATGTCGGTCTAGGCAAACTCGTCTTGCTTCATTCGAATTCGTGCATCGTATCATATACACCTCTTTTATATTTTACTTCTTTCTTCGTTCATACGCTCTACATGCCCTAACCATCTAAGCGTCGCTTTTTAAATCTTACTCATTACGTTAAATCAGCCTTGACAGCCTCCGTTGTCGAGGGATAGGCTCTCGACTAGCAAGCTGGAGGTCGCGGGCTGAAATCCTGGCGTGCGCTAGTTAATTTAATTTAATTAAGTCGTGTTATTTCACAATATACTTATTTTAAATACTATAACGCATATTTACGGCACGTTTCAGAGTGGAAGATACTTCCAGTATCGCCGGGGTGTAAGACAACCATTCAAAATTGAAACGTTACTTAAAATCCCAACTTACACTTATATAAGAAAATTCAACCAATACACATAAATACATGTACCATTTAATCATAACCACGTAAACACCTCAGTACAGGTTCTCCCAGTGAGGTGTTCACGAAACATATAACATTACCCACCACAGTGTCACCTACTCAAACCTACCTCACACCCAGCATAAAACACCATATTAACAACAGTTCTAAATTTATGTATTATATACAAATTTAAATATTTTGTAGACACTGTAATGTATGTATAGAAATAAATAAAAATGTGTAAATGGCTTTGGCCGTGTTTGGTGACCAGATCTGAATAGCCAGGTACTTACCGACTTTTTTCTTCTACATCTTCTTCCCCTTCAAACTACTTTCAGCCTTACAATATAGCTTGATTGGGGATACCATAGTATCATTTGTTCCAGACGGTTGGTAGCAGTTGGGACTCTTGTGTAGATTAAAATAAATAAAAAAACGCCTGGCATTCTTTTCATAAATTCACATAGTTTCGCAACACATTCGATTCAGGTATCTATTATTATTTTCTAAAACTGATATCACCCTTTTGGTGAATTAGACAAGGTTCAAAATATGTAAGGTACTTTTATTAAGGTTTTTTTTTGCTTTCTAAACATATTATCTAGTAAATATTCCATGCAAAAAAGCAAATGCAAATTTTATTCCTCCTGAGCAAACCATTCAAGAGATTTTCTACTTAGTAAAATCAGTTTTCTGGCTTATAGTCAAGAGTTTTGAGTGTAAGTGTTTACTATCCGGCTTTGAAAAAACTCTTTTCGAGAATTTTTTACTATTTTAACGACGACATAATCATCACATTATTTTTACAATTTTTTTTGGTGTTAAATAAATAAAAATTTCTTCAACTCATAAAAATCGGAGATTCAACCATCAAATACACATTTATTTTTCATCTATATTTATTATTTATATTTTAAAATCATTTGACTCGCCGTTGAAAAATGTTATGTTGCAAACAGATTTGTTTTTTACATGAATACCGCACAAGATACTCCCAACTACTCCCAACCGTCTGGAGCCAGTGAGACTATGGCATCCGCAAATGGGGTATGTTGTGAGGCTGAAGGTAGTGGGGTGGGGAAGGAGATGGTTAAGTGGAAGAGGGGTAACCTAGTTATTCAGATCTGAGCACTAAAGCCGTTTCATGTATCGTTTTAATTCTGAATGGTGGTATTACACCAGGGCGATTCTCAAAGTACCTTCCACTCTGGAAGAGTTTTTAAGTTTCAAGTTTTCTACATTTTATTTTAAATGTAAATTTTGAAATAACTCAAATTAATTAAATAAAATTTACTTTCTCCCGCCGGGATTTGAACACGCGACCTAGCTAGACGAGAGCCTTATCCCCCGACCTAGAAGGCCTTCAAAGGAGGCTGTCAAAAGAGGTCGTTCTGTTTTGCAGTTAAGATGATTTTCATGTGTGGGTGGTCGCATAGATAAAGGTTGACCTTGTAAGCCTATTTTTTTATCAGACTACCAATTTTATTCGAAAGCTTACAAGACACCTAAGCCAGCGTATTCCACGTAATGTTTGCTACCTACCGTCTCTAGAAGGCTACTTTTAAGTCAAGAATTTTCAGGATTACGATGCCGTGCGACCTTATTTCAACAGTTTTGTAGAAGGATTTCAGGAATAATCTAATATTAAGGCGTTGGTAATAAAAGCAATTGTTAATTATCTGGTATTCAATATGACTTGGGAAATGTAAGGGAGAAGTGGCAAAGTCTTCGAATGTGATAAACTTTGCTACATAATTAGAAAGGATCAATACATTTGATGATGTAGGTACAGAGTAGGTATTATTCGTAATAGGATAGGTATAAATGGATCGAACAAGTAGGTCAGCCATAAATCTGGATGTAAAACTAAGCATTGAAATAAGAGACAGTATTTTTTTTTAAATTTGAATTAACAGACATTTTCTCAAAGTACTATGGAAAAGTGACATAATATTTATGTTTCCAAAACATTCTAAAAAAAAATTAGATCAAAACCATAGTCATACAACTTAAGGGACAAAAAGAACAATTGTAAGTCCATACTGTGCTAGAAAATATATTCTTCTATGTGGTATCTTTAACAAATCGAGGCGAAAGCTGACATTTTTGTCAGTTAAACTGGAACGCAGTCATGAATACGAAGGTGGTTAAATTTTTTTAAAATAATATTGAACTTCGATTAAGTGAAGGCATGATACCCGTCGCAGAGCAGACAATAAATTGAGACAGAAAAAGTATATTTAAAAAAAAATAAACAAATTATAAAGGTACTGGTAACCAGCAATAAAATAAAAAATATATATAAAAGACAGAAAATAAAATGATAAAATGAACAGACGTCGACGATAAACTATCGTTGATAAGCAAAGGTTAACAGACATCACTTCCATTTATGTAAAACGCAATTGAATCCTTGCATAAAAGATGGAATCCTCCGTTGTGATTAAAGCAATGGCCTCTTGCGGTTTAACATTAAAATTCAATTATTAGAAGTAATCTCTGGGGCCTTCTACCCCTAAACCTCAGATTCCACAAGAAACGGAAGGGATCCTCTGAGAAAGACAAAGATACAAACGTAGTTCCTGTTTCCTTGCAGCGCAGTCTTCCCACAGCCTTAGAATTGAGAAAGGGGGTAGGGTGAATTATCACAGAATTAAAACAACCCCCGGAAAGCCGAAGTGATTCAAAGTTTCGTGTCTTATTTAAATAGAGAAGGTGTTTTGTGCACAGTGAATTATTATTCTTTGCCACAATGGAGCATTGTTGGCTGAAAAATTTCCAACTCCCCTCCGTTGTTTTTCAGTGAATTTTTCAGGTTTTTTGAATTTTTAACAGTCATTGCCCCTTGACAAAGGCTTGACGAACAATAAACTCGCGCAATTGATGGAAGTTTTTTGTAATAAAATTATCATTGTGTCAAACAAAATGATTTTTTACGCAACGTTATGAACGAGTATGAGTTGAGTAACCTTTAAACCTGTTGAAAAAATGGTGACATAAAATTATTAAAAAAAAATCACGAACATTGAAGTGTAGTTTATTTTACAGTTTATTACAAGATAAACATTATGACTGAAATATCTTTGTAGTGAAGAATATTTTTATTCTCTCATAATCATCGTCACTGTTAATTTCGTGTAACTTACTAACTCCATTTTCAAATCAACCCTTCATAAATACAACAGAGAGCATTAAACGTCGTAAGGTTGAAATCTTTAAATAGAAGAAATTGTTTAAAAAGGTCCAAAAACATTTTCAAAGCGATATTTAGCACCACAGACTCCCATGCGGGTATATTAACGTATTAGTAAGTTATTATTGTTAAGTACTGAAATGGTTCTGTGATTATTCTTTATCTCAAAGTCCTATTATAATCCTTCATTTCCTTTTGTCCCTATCTTGAAAGTCTTATCAAGGAAGAAACAAGAATTGAAAAAAGAAAACCTACGGAAGTGTCATTAATTGGTATTAATTAACACACACATGTCATTTGTTTAACGATTAGAATTTTCGTTTTACTTGAGAGTGCAAATTTTTTATTTTTTACATCATTGTGAAAAGTTTATTAAATCGGTCAAATTTCATCCTCAAGTTTATTGCTGTCGTATGGTGAATGTAAACTTATTATTTTATCGAAAATATAACATTAATGGTGTTTGTATAAAGTGAAACTATAAGTGATCCACGGAATTTCGAAGAAACCAGCAGGACTAAAAAAAAACCAACATCATCACAAGGTAAAGGCTTTCTTTCCTCTCTCCTCGTAATTTCTTGTGATTTTAATACAATCGATTGATCTTCTATTTTCATTTATATTGAGTCCATTATAAATACCAATTACAAAGAAAAGATTACAAGAAAAAATACTTGTGTTTATGTTTTATAAATTGTTCTATAATTAAGGATACCATTTCTTTTTTTCATACACGTGCAAGAACATTATTACTTTATTTTTAATTTTACCAAAAGCTTTCCGCAATAAGCAATGCAGATACATTTAAACAATAATGAATTTAAGTTGTTTTTTCGCCCCACTTCCATAACAAAACGAACACAAAAGAAAGGATAAAACCATCATCCAAGAAGCAGTTAACCAATCATTCCAGCTAACCGAGAAATCGTTTCGTTTAACGAGGGTTATAATAGTAATCGTTAACTGTGGAATAAAATGTTTTGAAGTTAATAAGTAATTAGCAATTCAAAAGTCGAAATAATACTTTGGGATATCAAAAGCGTAGTTCGAGTCAAATAAAAACGTTTTGTTAATTAGGGTTAATTTTCATTACAGTGTTTCCATTGTCAGATGGTAAAAATGCAAGCTGACCCCTTAATAAAATGAACGCTTTAATAGTAGGACCCTTATAACGCTGTATAGTAGTATGTGTTGGTCATGGTAATGGTATAATTAGGCGTTAATAAAGTTTTATGATTGCGTTAGTTCTTTATTTCAATAAAATGGGGTATTAACTGCAAAGTGTCTGCGAACGGTGCTTAAGGCTTGTTATGCTAAATTAATTGCCTGAAAATAAATAAATTATCAGTCGTGCTCAATTGAATTGGACAAAGGCTGTTTTTTTGTTATTTTGTATTTGGCTTTCATGTATTTTCAAGGGTTCTTAGCCAGCGTTTCAAGGTGTGGAAAATGGGTGGTGGACTTACATAATAGGTATAAAATACTTGGGTTCATGTTTTTAGAGTGTACATTTTATGTAATTTTTGTAGATCATAATAATGGACAGCATGGTTTAATTTTAGTAAGTGTGGACTTTTTGGGACACAAAGTCAATTTTCATTAACTTATTTTTGTAGGAGTGAACATAATTTTTTGGTTATTTGTTTAGACAAATCATGATTTTTATAATCATCAATTGATTGAGGAATAGTTGGCTTCTTATGGTGAAGCTATCAGTGAAATCACTTTTATCGATTACGGCGATGTCATACGTAGTAATGCAAGATCATGTTTTTTTTTATATTAACTCCACACAGGAGGCCCTAAAAAAATAATTTCCCTCAGGGCCTATGTCATCTTTGGGAATGCTGTGTGGAGGGTCTTTTTGTGGAGAGGAAGGAGTGAACATAGGTCTTGAAGAGTCCCATGTTGTAGGAGGGAGGAAACACACGTTCCACAGCTGAGCTGTTGAACTTAAGAACGAATCGTAGAAGCGACCCGTTCTCATGTGACAAATGTCAACCGTGTACAAATGTGTACACGGTTAACATTTGTGGTTGTGTTTTTGGTTTGAAAATTTGGTCGCCTAGAAATGTTTCAGAGGCTTTAATTAAATACTGCTAGTAGAATACATCTTGGCCTTTGAAACAATTGAGTATTTTTTAGATAAGTCTGTTTATAAGCCCAGAAAAAAATAAAGCCTATAAAAACTGCTTTAAAGTTCAAAATCTCCTACTTACTAACCCATTTTTGGTTATGATTTTATTGTATAATGTTGCAAGTTAAGTTATTTATAAAATTATCGAAAAAAAAATTTTATGTCTGAACATCCACAAAATAAAATAAAAGGCACATTTTGGCCATGTTTTTTTCTTGCCTAAATCAAAACAGGTGGATGGTGTTAGGTGGGAATTTAAACCTTATCGCCATCTACGTTAGGGTTGTTATTGATAGCGGCTCAATTTAAAATATTACACGACGTAGTGCATCGCCTTTACCTTTACTCTGAATCGGTTACATTATTAATACCAAAAAATATGCACAAAATAAATTGAATCTTTTCCTAAAGTTTTGCTTAGGTAAAACTCAAAAATGTGTTTTTCCTTAGAAATTTATGATCGCATAAAAAAACAACTTTAAAAAAATACAATTTTACATCTTAAAATATTTGTTACAGATTTTTGAATTTTTAATACTTATTTGTTATAAAATTATTTACAAAATCAATTAAGTCACTCAAGCGGAAATCGACCATTTCTATACATCGCTGGTAAAACGATTTCTATGCATATTACCTATGTTCGTGGTGATATTTAGACATTTTGGCATGTATAGTACAGGGTTTTCCAATAATAGGTGTTATTTTGATATTCAATCGTAAAAGATCAATGGTTTCGTTGCTTGTGTGGCACGTAGCGTCATCTTGTTGAAAGAAAACGTTGTCCAGATCTATACTATCCAATTTCGGCCAAAAAAAATCATTAATCATCTCTCGATAGCGCAATCCATTTACCGTAACTGTTGCTCCAGCCTCATTTTTGAAAAAGTAAGGTCCAATGACTCCGCCGGACCATAAACTGCACCAAACAGTCACACGTTGAGGATACAGAGGCTTTTCAACAATAACTCTTGGGTTTTTCGAGCCCCAGATGCGACAATTTTTGCTTGTTGACGAACCCACCGAGGTGGAAATGGGCCTCATCACTCAAGATGATTTGCATTTGATTCTCTCAAGTGAATTTCAATAATTTCAATGCGTTGTTGAAGCGTGTATCGTTTCATTTAAATTAATGGCGTAGTTACTGTCTACTTGAAAAATGTCAAAAAATGACAGCTTCAATAGTAACATCTACCGAAATAGCAGACTATTCAAAATAACACCTCTTATTGGAGAACCCTGTATAACGACTTACTTACTTAGCTATTATTATCATCAAGGGGCATTTTTTTAAAGAAAACCTTTTTGTAGAGCATCGAAAAACTATTGTATTTTCACTTTTTTTTTTGCCTTCTGCATGTTCATTCACGTCTTTATACTACAATTTTACTGTTAAAAAACTGCATTAAATCGACTGGAATTTGCCTCCGTATCTCATTCCAGTAACAGAGATATTGGGCTAAGTATTCCTCGAGCAATCCCGTCTATTCATGACTTCTCTCTAAACACTGCCGGGAAATGGCGATAGCAGTAGACTACTTCTTGAGTAATGCCAGCACAAACATACGCAGGGAAAAGTTTTTATATATTAAAATGAAAACATTATAGAATTGGTTAAAAAAATGATTAGACTATTATCTTTCAAATGTGGACTACATTTTATTTATTTATTTATTTATTTTATTTATTTATTTAAACGCCCATAGGGCTTTTACAGATAATAATGTACATCTTTATTTATTTATATATTTTTTTAATTATACAGATCTTATATCTTATATGATAAATATATATTATACAAAATAATATTAAAAAAATATCCGAGTTAACAAAATATAGGTACAAATAATTGAGATTAAAAATAGAGAATCTGCCAAAATCTTCCAAATCAATGGTAATGATTATAGGAAAGTATAAAAATAGTTTGCAGAGTAGTAGAAATAGTTCGCACATACCCCGTTTAATGTTTGTCAAGTTCATATTTGACTTACAGATTTAATAATAATGTGTTTATAGGCTGATAGACATTCAGTACCGTTAGTGTTAGTGTATTTCCTGCACTGTGTAGTCGGTTCATTACTGAATTTATTTCTGCTTTGGTACCTGCAATGTTACAATGGTAAGGTACCTTCTGACGAACCGTTTTACTAGGCACATGAAAGTCGATCAACCTAAGGAGTTCAGGAGAGTCAAACATATTATTAACAATTTTATAAAGAAAAAATAGATCGGAACATATTCTTCTTTCTTTTAATGTGGCAAGGCCCATGACTTTCAACAGTGAGGTGTAGTTAATGTTTTCAATAGGAATACCTAATCTATAATTTATGTTTCGTAAAAATTTATGTTGGATTCGCTCGATAGATTTTTCATGAATATTGTAAAATGGATTCCAAATGGTTGAGTTGAATTCTAAATGGCTTCTGACAATGGATGAATACAATATTTTTAAAGTTTTTAAATTTTTGAAATCTTTTGAAGTTCTTAATATGATCCCCAAACATAACCCAACATTTGCATCGCTTTAGTGGTTATATTGTTAATGTGGGAGATAAATGTTAATTTGGTGTCAAATATTATCCCCAGGTCAGTATTTCGGGTACAGATACTAAGACTTCATTATTCATACAGTATGTGAAAATCAATTAGTTTTTCTTCCTATAAAATTTCATGACTTGACACTTTTTTACATTAAGGGTTAATTTATTTAGGATACACCAATTAGAAAAGCTAATGAGATTTGATTGTAATAATAAGCAGTCATTAATATTGTCAATAATTCGGTAAATTTTCATATCATCTGCGAACATTAAAATAAAGACATGTTTAAATACATTTGTAACGTCATTTATAAATATGTTGAAAAGAATAGGTCCTAGATGTGATCCCTGGGGCACGCCGCTTGTAGCTGTAAAAGTGTAAGACAGTTGACCTTTAATGCAGACAGTAAGCTCTTGATTATACAGATAATTCTTAAACCAGGATAGTACGTTACCGGTTATGCCAATTTTCGCCAGCTTGCTAACAAGAATTTTATGGCAAACCTTATCAAACGCTTTGCTGAAATCAGTATATATAGAATCGACTTGTTGTCTATTAGCAAGTGCATTTGTTATATAATTTTCGTACAGGGATAGATTGGTTAAGGTTGATCTGTTTGAAACAAAACCATGTTGGCAAGTTGTAATGATGGATTTCACGCTGGGGTTTATCTTTAGAAGAATTAATTTTTCAAAAATCTTGGGTATTGATGATTGGATACAAATTGGACGATAATTTTCAATTGCAGATTTATCCCCGCATTTAAATATTGGAGTTAAGTAACTTTTTTCCCAAAGTTTTGGGAAAATTCCCGTTGACAGAGACTTATTAAATAATATGAACAACGGAATGGATAAGCTGTCTGCACAGTTTTTAATCAACATGGGTGGAATTTGATCCGGCCCGGAACTTAATTTTGGTTCAAGTGTTTTAAGGTAATTTGTAATGTCGGTGATGTTAATATTAATATTTGATAATTGCAAGTTTATATCAGAATTAAATTCCGGAATTTGTTCATCTAAAATGTCAGGTTCAAACGCATCTTTAAAGAAATCGGCAAACATGTCAACAATTTATTTTATGTTGCTAGAACTCCTTTGTTTATGATTCATAGTTCCGGGGATCCCGACTTCATTTTTTTTCATAGACTTTACGTGTTTCCAGAAATGTTTTACATCATGATTTATAGTATTTTCCACTTCCATTATATAATTTTTATAACAATTTTTAGACAAATTTTTGCAAGCTTTCTTGACACTTTTAAATTTAATATAATTAGGTACAGATCTATGTTCTTTATAGATTTTATGAGATTCTTTTTTACAATTTATCAAGTGAATTAATTCCTTAGTACATGACCATCTTAGGTCATACGACGCACGTCGTGAATACTTTAAGATTAATAGACTTAAAATAAGAAGGCAATTGACTGACCTAATATGTTTGCATAAAATTATCCACGGCCATCTTGATACCTCATTATATCATAGCAATATTGAAATAAATGTCCCCAATTCCTATTGTTTAAGACACCATAGCATTTTTCCCTCTGACCCAAATTTGTCGACTGTATAATAAGATTGAGTGTGCTGAAGTAGATATTTTTCTTGATAATTTATATGGATTCAGAAAAAAAAATTGCTATTGTTAAATAATATGTTGCACTGATTATATTATGTATTACTTACGTCTCTTACTTTTCTGTAATATTTGTATTTCATATATATTTTTAATTTCGAATTTTTATTTTTATTTGTTTTATATTTTAATCGTTATTTAGGTATATGAAAATGAATGTGTCTTTGTATGTGTATTTGTATGTTAACTGAGTTTTTATAACTGATTTGTTCTTACGTAAGTGAGATTATCTGTAAAAACCCAGTAAATATAAATAAATAAAATTAGATTAATATACAAATTGAACAAATAAAGATTTCATGAAGGTACACATAGTAAGATGTAAAAGATATTTTATACTAAAACTTGTTGAAGGACATTTTGAAAATATCCACATTTGTTGCGAGGTAGCTATTATATTACTTATATAACCAGGAAAATCTTACCAGAAGGCATCAGAATTTATAAATAATTCAACACTTGAGGAGAATCAGAAGCCTATGTTGACGGCTTCTCGGGATAGTTTCATGGACATAAAATTCTATTTTAGCCAAATTATCTGTTATTGATAGGAAACTATTCAAAAGCTTATAAGCCATCAGTAGTAATGCGAAATACCTTGTCGAACTACCCTGCATTCCCTAGATAAATGCTGTTTGAAATAGCCATAGATAAAAACCAAACCCTCTCATGTAGAGGGATCGTAAAAAAATATTTTAGGCGTAGTGTCATCAACTGAACCCTTTTTATGAGGGTTGTTCCTAAATAAGTTAAGTGATGTGCAAAGTAAATGCATATCATTATGAAGTGGGGTGTGACCTACATTTATCACGACTACAAAACTTAGTACAGTACCAACCATACATAACCATAAAACTCATTCATCCTGTAAAGTGAATGTTTTGGGGTTTAATGCCGTGTTACGCTACCTCCTTCTTTAGCCAACGTTTTGGATAGCATTACAGTGCCCATTATCAAGGCAGATGTGTGTAGAAGAAGGTAACGCAACACGGCATAATACCCCAAAAACAAATCACTATCACACATTCAGCTGTAAAATTTTTAAATTAATTATATATCTCATGAACACTTTTCTTTCCTTATTTTTTTTTCTTTCAATAGCAGAAGAACATGTAACGGCCTAAAATAAAATATTATTGCCTTACAAATAGTCTACTGCCATGTAGACTAAAATGTTGACTGTGAAATGATCGAGAACTTAGCCAGCCGAGGAATCGAACCTACGACGCGCGACGCCTGGTTGGAACGACACATTTGTCAACTCAGCCGCCGACAGAAAAATAATATAGGGATTACAGGATATCACACGTCATTGATAAATTTATTGAAAAGTAATTTTCATGTAGGTATATTCCAAATAACATAATATTTCAGTGATATTTGGAATACAATAGTATAATTCTACTCATTGTATAATTCGAACATTATTTAGAATTGCAATTCTACCTCAATACACTTCAATTTAGCCATTCGTGCTTGCCGTAAAATATGATATTATATTATATTACGTTGCAATAATAATGTATTACTTTTACACGCTGTGAAAGCAAAATAACATCGACTGCGAACACTTACAAAATTTTCCAGTCTGCAACTTTAATATTATTTTTCTGCTGATCTTACTTTATACAACACCCCGAGATCTACGCGACGAACCACGAATAACTCACGAAACCATTTCCTTTGCAGAGTTATGATTGGTTCCTAATTCGCGCAGACCCCCCCCCCCTGCTCACTTAAATAGGTGCACTAACAGAATATGGACTATTTTAAGAATATACACGCCGCTTGGCGCCACAACCCTTGGGCCATGAGATATATTCAAATATTTAGCGACTGTAAAGCGTCCAAGAAGAGTACGCACTATGTAGTATACTTTTGTTTAACTGTGCAAGGGTGGGCAGTATCATTGAATGCCACTTATCCCTGTCTGGTTTTGCACTTCATGTCAATTTACGTACAGATATATTACCCACATTCTGTTTAGTTATTTCAACTGTCCGCTGGATCTCAAGTTTTCTAATTCACTTCATCATGCAATATTTTGTTATTTTCAATTATAGAGACGGGTATGGGTACCGCCGCCCAGGGAACCATTCATTGGATAACCAACACATCTGGCATAGGTCACCCCTAGTGGTTTCCCGGGTTCATTGTGTAAAGTTGTCCGGGTCTTCGTAGCGTGGCGGATGCGTTTGCTCAGACACACTGATACACACCTCCACAACGCCCCTCAACTTCCTTTCTTTAAAATCCTCCCAATACAGTATCCCCCAATAAAGCATGACAATTATTTTCCTCAAGGCATCCTGTGAGGGTAAAAAAAGACCCGAAGACGTCAACCACTTCTGTCCATAATTTTGACACACCTTCGTCCACTACGATTACGCCAGCTTTGTATTATTTTCGCATTTCCTTACTAATACGGTTGTACCACACAAAAGTATCGGGAATTAAAATTTCAATAGCGGGTGCTTAGGATTACAGGGGCCTAGCTACAAAAACTGGTGTTTTGAGTTAGGCTTAACTTTGGTAATGCTATAATCATATTTATGAGTGCCACAAAGCTCTATCTTGTAAATAAAGCCTTTTAAGAAAAACAGTTTGGAATATCAGTTGGGCATACAGGTGGACATATGAGCATTCCTATCTTTATTTGCTTTTATCTAAAAACTCTTTTTTTTTGTAGATGGGCCCCTGCGATCCCAACCCCAAGATTTTAGATATTTTCTAGCTCACGAAAGACGTTCAGGTTTTCACAAAAACGGCCATATAAAAATTTCCGTATTTCAAAATAGCTTTGTAAAAAATGAGGATTTTTATTACTTACTAGCTGGAGTCTTCAGCATTGCTCCGGCTTTACGCGGAGTTTTTTCTAAATCATATGTGGACAGTAATTTTCCTCTTATACAGGGTTTCGAATAAGAGGTGTTATTTTGTTATTCAATCGTAAAAAAATCAATGGTTTCGTTGCTGTGTGGCACGTAGCGCCGTTTTGTTGAAAGTAAACGTGCGTTGTCCAGATCGATACCATCCAATTACGGCCATAAAAAATCATCAATCATCTCTCGATAGCGATCCATTTACCGTAACTGTTGCTCCAGCATCATTTTCGAAAAAGTAAGGTCCAATGACTCCGCCGGACCATAAACCGCACCAAACAGTCACACGTTGAGAATAGAGAGGCTTTTCAACAATAACTCTTGGGTTTTTCGAGCCCCAGATTCGGGAAATTTCGCTAGTTGACGAAGCCACCGAGGTGGAAATAAGCCTTATCACTCAAGATGATTTGCATTTGATTCACTCAAGTGAATTTTAATCATTTCAATGCGTTGTTGAAGTGTTTATCGTTCCATTTTTATTAATGGCGTAGTTTTTACTAGTCAAATGTCAAAAAATGACAGCTTCAAACGTAATATCTACCGAAATAGCGGGCTATTCAAAATAACACCTCTTATTGGAAAACTCTGTATATTTTAAATATTATTATTAATTATTCCTTTATATATTTTTCCCAAGTAAATGCACTTAAATATTTTTTTTCTTAACAACGGTAAAAAAAGTTATATTGTATTTTGTTTTCACTGCTTCAGCAGCGCGGAACATCCACATACATTTCAATCGGATAATACGACGGAGTATACACGACGCAATCTTCGATATCTTGTTTGTCCTTGTGTTTGATATCCGTTGAACAGTCGGCTCTACTGGCAATTAATTTACAATGTTCAAATTGATTTTGCGTCATCTTGCATTCGTCCATAAAAACGGCATTCGCGTGAACCAATGAACCGAAATAAAAAGTAGATTTGGAATGCAAACCCGTTAATCTATTAAAATTATAATGATAATGACAGGAGACCTACGATTCCATCACGTTTGTTTTACCATTGTTTTTACAGTGTGTATAAGTTATTATTTTTTCTTATTTCTTTAAAGTAGTGTTCTTTTGTGTCTGTAGCCAATTTCGTTTTGTTAATGTTTTTACTATCTATCACTTCTTCTTATTTAGCCACAGAATCATTCATCACTTCAATTTTATCCACGTCTACATTGTGCAACTTGTCGAAGTGATTGGCTTTTTCAAATCTTCGGGTACTTATTTCTTCTATCAGCGAGGTAGGTTCTTTTTTACAAAACGTAAGTCTTCGATAAAAGGAGGACATTTTTTAGGAAAGGCTTTGTTAGTACTAAATTTCCCACTAGATAGCGTCGAGACATATTATATCTGCATTTAAAAATATATATAATAAGCAGTTATGGTTGATGGAGGTGCTAGTAGATATCGAATTATTTGGCGGGTTGGAAATAAACCGACATAGCTCAGTGGTTCAGAGCGAGATATTTTCAATTTGTTTTTATATTTCACGCGACTAATTATTGCTTTTAATTATTTGCTAATTTAAAAATAAAAACAAGCAGTTATTAAAATGCATTATAATATTAAATAAAAATTTTTTCAAGTCTTAGTTAAAAACCTTGCATCACTTGATTATAGTCCACCATTTTGTGTTTTCAAACAATCTCTTAACAATTTCGTAAATGCTCTTAACCACGCTTGCTTACGATTTTTTACGAGGTCTCTCCAAAATCGAAGTTGTAAGGATCGTAAGATCGTGATCGCTTTTTAGTTACGAAAAGATGTTAAAAGCGAGAGATTCGTTGCTTTTGCAAGCGATAACATTCGTTGACGAATAAAAAAAAATACAGTGTGTGGCAAGCCTACGCACGACGGAAGTGAAACTTTGAGTATTCTTCTCTCTCTCTTTTCATTTCATATTATTATTATTCAGAATGCTGTACATTATAGTTTTAAAAAGCATAAATTTATCTATAGGCGTGTTGTTAACAAATGAACGTTTAACTAGATTCCTAATATTGACATATTTATAAGTAGCATGTGATAAAAAAAATTAAAAGTTATAAAAATATGGAATTCGAACCCGGGTCTTGCATAACGAGTGTCGAACGCTTTGCCTCTAGACCGCGAGGAGAGGTATCTCGCGCAACAAGAACCGCGTATACGACGTGTACTCTTCAATTGACTTGTCCCGCGCAAATTTTAGTTTTCAAACACGGCAAATGAATAATATCACATAACGTCTCGTTAACGCTTTATGTAGGGTCGAATCGAAGATATATTGGCAGTGTGAAGTCATATCTGTCGTTTTTCAAAATATTTCCGTATATTTGTCCGTTTTGGAAAAGATCTATCGTGTTTTAACGGTCTCATACCCGTATGGAGTCTGAATTTGAAAAACATTTCTAAATTTTGAAAAACTCACTTACGGCTGTGTTTTTTTACTAAAAAAACTTGTCACGCACGTCTGCGAGGCTAATTAGTCGCGTGATCGGCCTTGATTAGTAATTTTAATGATTATTATGATTATTTTATTGATTAGTTATTATAATGATTAATCAAAATACCGAGCGACTCTACCGGCTCGATTTGTAAGCTATATTTCGACCAAAATATCATATAGGTACCGACCGTTACTTCTAGCGAATTACTTGAGTGAACACCTGCCAGTCTAGAGTCTCACTAAATGGATTTAGACATTTCGGGAGACTCTCGGTTAAAATTAACAAATTTTTGTAATTTTTTACTACATTATTACAAATCATGTAGATATCTTCTTATATGTATGCCTGACAAAGTCGCAGCACGAGAGCATTTTATCACTTTTCCTCGTATTAAAAAAATCACAAAAATAAAAAAAAAGCGGGGATCGAACCTCAGTTCTTCAAGACGGCAGTCGGGCGCTCTGCCTCTAGACCGCAAAGCTGAGTTTGGAGAGTGACCTAAACTAGGTATATAATATTAGCTAGGCTCCTATAGCGAAATGATCACGGTTTTTCGTGACGGTCATGAGTCGGTTTTACTCCGGTCCTCGAAAATGCATAACGCGCGTAAAGAAGTTTCACTTCAATAATAATAATTTGTTATTTATATAGCGAAGTTAAGTGTCATTCAAAAAAGAAAACATGGGTATGAATATCATTCTTGGAAATGAAAAGCTACAACATGTTCAAGTAACGAAATATTTGGGGTTACTCATAGACTTTAACCTCTCGTGGAACTCCCATGTTGAGAATGTAAAATCCAAAATTTCCCCGATAACCGGTGTACTCTATCGACTCCAAGGTGTGCTCCCCACATCTTTACTGAGTGCAACATATTATGCTATGATCCACTCCCACCTGAGTTATCTAGTTAGTATCTGGGGCACCATTACCAAAAAAAAGTTTCGAAATACAAGTCATTCAAAATTTTTTTTGCTCCCGTCTGGAGCCAGTGAGACTATGGCATCCCCAATAGGGGGATGTTGTGAGGCTGAAGGTAAGTGGGGAAGGGAAAGAGGAAGGTGGGGAAGTACCTGGCTATTCAGATCTAGTCACTAAACACGGCTAAAGCCATTTGGAGCAACGTTTCAATTCTGAATGGTGGTCTTACACCAGGGCGATACTGGTAGTATCTTCCACTCTGGAACGTGCCGCAAATATACTATATATTATTTTAATTAATTAATTGTGAAATAACACAAATTAATGAAATAAAATTTATTTGCGCACGCCGGGTTCCCGGGAACCCGCGACCTTCGGAATGGCAGTCCAATGCGTTACCACTGGACTATGCCGGCCATCAAAATAGAGCCGTACGGAATATATTTATAATCTGCCATGGGATACACATGTCAAAGATATATACTCACAGACACAAATACTTCCTTTTACGATCCTGCCAAAGTATAACATCACAACTGCCATTCTACAAATAATTCAGCACTCCTCACACACTAACACTAAACCAGTCTTTAATTCTGACATACACCAGCACAAAACACGATCAAAAAATCAAATACATTTATCGTCATCTACTTACACGACCAAATTAATAAACTCCTTACAATACATTGCACATAAGCAATATAACGCATTACCTAGTAATTTAAAACTTCCGGTAACGAACAAAAAAACATTGGCAAAAGCTCTTAAAAGCTATTTCCTTAGCAGTTTCATTAATGGCTAACACAATCTTTCTCTGGAACTCTATAATAACATATGCGTTTTTTTATTTTAATGTATTTGTCTTGTCCTTAATCTAATGTTGTCTTTCCCGAAATGAATTTTATAAACTCACTGGGAATAATACATTATAACTTTGTTATCATTTTGTAATGTATTATCTTGTAATAAAATTTTTAAAAAATTTGACTTCAAGTGCGCTTAACTATAACAAACTTAAAACGGTAAATGAATACATGTAAGGATTTTTACCCATCACTTAAGAGTACAGCTTTTTGCACCTTAACTAATAACGGATCTTGAATGGTTTTGGCTGCGCCGCCCCAGCTTAGTATTCCATAATAATAATATATGTTTATAAGTGAATCGTTCCACGCATAGCAAATAATTTTAATGGTTATCTTGTCAACAATGTTGGGTATATCTTTCAAAAAGAATATTAGTTTACTAGTTAGTTTTTCATAAAAAAAAATTTTGAGCATTTACTCCATTCCACATAATTCCAAGTGAGCTAATGAACAAAACATTATATAAGTGCGTCCTAAATCAGCAATGAAGCCATACGAAGGTTCTCCATGTTAAACAAATTCAAAACTCAAAGAAGCGACGACACATTCAAACAAGTTACACAAAATTAAACACTTCCTTTCCTGCAAACTTTTCCTTACCACGGCATGGCCTATTCGTCCCTCGCGAAAATTCCCTAAATTAGCGAATTTTACCTCGCTGTGAATATTAATTCAATTTTATTTCCACAAGGGTTGATGTAACTCGGGGGGTGTATGTAGATTTTAGGGAGGAAACGGTCGTAATGAGAACTACCCTAGGATCGGGGTACAAGTTACTCCGCTTTTAGATGTGGTCGTAACGAAGTTATTGCAATGTGGGTGATAAACTTCGACGTATATTGACGGAGTACCAAGTGTGATAATTCGTTCGATTGACGTAAAAATTTAAATTTTCAAGAAAAACATAAGCGATTGAGCAAAATAAGGGAGAGAAAATTTATATTATTTTAAAATCTAGTGTACATAAACAGCGAGTATTGTTTTATGGGCTTTTGTGGTGTTCCTGCAAAATATTGCTGATTGATCAATTTTTTTCATATATTGAAATTCTTTCTGGAACTGGTAATAAAAATCAGTGTACGGTACTAAAGTGGCGTAGGAGTAATTAAATATATTTACCTACCGTTATGGATTTTTTTCAATGGCACCACGTGCTAGAGCATCTTTTTTGCCTTGCAGTAGGTATCATAAACAATTCGTGGCGACAACCGATTATTACCAAAAAACGGTCAACAAGTAGGTACCTGCTTAAATATAATTTGTCTATGAAAGTATTGTGTCCTCAACTAATCTGTTAGCAATACCTTTACATGACACATCCTTTCGATGCAATAATAACAACTTTGTTAAAAACGTGTTTTTTTTACTCCGAATCTCTTCTACTTTCTAACAACCAATGCGTGTAGATTTATATAATAATTATTAATCTTGTAAGTCTTTTCAAAAGTTCATTAGCAAATTATTAATAAGAGATTATCCTTATTAGCTTCATTAGAACAACCTTTATACGACGTAATTAAATAGCTTTTCGCATTAATTCCAAATATTGGATAATACTAATTTTATTAATACGAAATCCACGTAAAATTTACCAATGGTACTAATTATCTTGATTACTTTATTCCACTATTCTTCATTAAACCCATTACGATTTAACGATACTAAATAATTGAGATAAAGCTTTACCGCTGATAATAATTATGATTAGAGGACTCGTGTGGCTATCATTAATATAATCTTCTGGTTAAAGTGAATAAATGATATCTTATTAATAGTTACCTACATTTTTGTGTGTGACTTCTCATAAGAGTGCCTTTTGTCTGAACAGTGTAAAACAGAGGAAGTGTCTGTAGGGGAATACTGTAGCCACCAGGGGAGGCGGATTAAGGTAAGGGCTGTATGAAGGGATTAACAAATGCAGCTTTTGTAGAGACCATTATTATATGAAGCACGAAAAACGGATGCTGGTAGCTCTGTATACATACGAGCTGACTTAAAACTAAAACGAGTCGAAAACACGAGACGTTCTCATGAAGCCAACATCAACTAGTCCATCGAATTTCTCGCGGATATACCAGTGCACCGGGATCAAAGCTACAAGCGCCTAAAAACTCAAGAAACACATTAATTATTACATGTTTATGTTATTTACTATTTTTTCTTATGTGATAGCAGTTACTTAAAAATTTGTTAGCCGGGTGATGAGCCGTTTGGCGGTTTTCTGTTTCATAGAATTATTATAAATTATATTAGAATGTCTATGGTTAACTTTTAAACGTAAAGAGAAAACTTGGTGTTATCTCTTTCTAAGGCTGTTTATATTTTAGACGTTTCAATTTTTTTTTTTTTGTTTGGACATTCACAGTACATTGCGCCACAAGTTATATGATTTCAAATTAAACAACACATAGTTAATATACTCACTACGTATGATCTTCAGATGTTTTGTTAATTTTATAGGTGTGAGTAATGATAACAAAGAATACTAAATAGGAAAATGTTTTTTTTAGAAGCTCGCGAATTTTAATTGACCTTTAATAGAACGTATTTGTAAAACTCACAATGCCTAACGATATGTTGAGATTTTCAACTGTAACTTGAAAACATATATAATGCAGCTTGTTGAACTGATAACTTAATTTTTTTATTTTGTGAAATATGCTATCATCGTTTTTTTGTAGTTTATTTTATTGTTTTTAGTATAATAATACGAAAACTGTATTACTACTAAATGTCTTTACTTGTTTTATAGTATATTTTTATTTCTTTTAATGTTTAATATACTCTGTGGTTTGTTATTATATTAGTCCCAGAGACATATCGTGCTAAACTTCAACGTTCTTATAACTTCTAGTTTTTTTTATACAAGACGTGTGAGCAGGAATATGACAATCGTTGTTGACGTACAAACGATCTCTCTCTGGGAATACTTTACTAGTAATTGGGTCTACGAATATTATTTTTGCGACTGTTCAAAAATTATTATTGCAAGCTTTGGTAATAAAACCGGTAATGGCCTGCATATTCAATTAGTTCATTGTCATTATCCAAATTACTGAAATTATTTTCAATCGAAATATACCCACATGAACCAGATTACACGTATTAATCAAATTAAATAATTATTGTTAGGTGTTAACTGGAAAATAACTGTTATTTCTGGCTAAATTATAAATGTTACTTTCGTGTAATGCGCATAAATATCATGTTTTACCTTTTCATAAGGGAAAAACAAAAACGGTATTTGATCATAGAATAGACAGTAAGATATATTAAATATTTTATATGTTTATTCATTTTAAACATTAAGATTTTGATGATAAATAATTTCAAGTCTATGGTTAGTGATGGGGTAAATCATTGTAGAAATCTATATTAATAAAAATTTTCGTTTTTCAAATTCTTAAATCTCGGAAAGTTCTTCAGCTTTGAAATTTTTATACAACATTGCATTCGAAAACGTGTTTGTTTTATACTCGTATACCTATATTATAGAGGTGTCACCTGTGATAGGTAACAACTGTTTGTTTTTTAAACAGGGAAATTTGTTGGACAAACTTTTTTTTCTAAACAGCGACATCTGTTGACCGTAAAAGCAACATGCGATATTGTTTCACTATCTGCGAGTATATTATATATTTGTAGAGCGCAATTGAGGTGATTTTTCACAAAAACGGCACTACACAAATCATTTAAATACTATTATTATAAGGTTTGTATAAGAAAGGGACGCTTAGATGGTTTGGGCATTGTAACGTAGTTACTTCAAGTTGACCGGTGAAGTAGGGACAGCGGAATTAAGCAAAATGGCGATGGACGTGGATTTGTTTTTCGGGAGCTGGCACAAAATGTCACGCATATGACGTATAATAATATCACCCTCCTTTTCTCATGTGATAAATCTAACAAGAGCAATGAGAAAATTAAACACAAGATTCGTGGAACAAGACGATGTTGGTTTCCGTCAAAGAGATCAATTATAAAATAAGAACAAAATGACTTGGCACCATTAAATAAATCAGATACTTAAGACGGGTCATGTCAAGAGTCAGAATAATAGAAGAGTATGCATGAGACGATGTATGAATGTAAATGAGGCAAGAAGTGTGTGCCAATAACGAGTTGTTTGGCGGTCCATCCTCTCTGCCTACCTCTGAGGGGAAACGGCGTGATGGTTAGTTAGTGAGTTAACCCGTCATTGGTGACTTAAATGTAAAACCAGATGATTCGAAAAAGTCGAAAAACTGTATTTTCTAGTGTTCTTAGTACAAAAGTGTAAAGATCAATAAACAAGATGTGATTTATGATACTCCTTTATTTTATTGTTAAAAAAAACATATCTTTTTAATATTTGACAAGTTTAAAGTAGCACGAAAGATTTGCTTATTTATAAAATTATACATTTTTTTAAAAGAAGTAAACACATTGTGACTTAATAATGAAATGAAAATACTTGGTTTTAGGTTATAATATTGTTATATCTGCCTTAACTTATGCAGACTTTGGTGTTGGGAGCTCTTTAAAAACATTAAAAGGTTCTTTATACAAATGTGTTTATTTTTTTAAAAATAACCTGTCTGGCTAGATGGAACTGATCGTTACCCGAGGGTAGGTAAAACTCTGCTCCCCAGAAGCTTGCTCTCTGATGATATAATCTCGCAAGTACTTGTTACACCCTAGCGACATCTGACGGACTTTTTATGACTACCGCCATCTATCGATTAAGTACTCAACCTTATTACCATACATCACAAATATATTTATAATTAATCAATAAAGTGACCTAAAACCATGTAATTTCATTTAATGTATTTATTAGAAAAATTATAGTAAAAAAATACCCGGTGCGTAGGACCGGGTTCACCAAAAATGTAAGTTCGAATTCATCTTACAAGTGGCGGATTAAAAATGACAGTAATCCAACTAAGTGACTCGCTCATTAGAATGTCGCTTCACTAACAGGAGGTTTGATGAATTTGTACGGTTACCAAGCTGCATACTTCATTTTTCAGCGTAAGCTTTTCTTAGTGAAAAGGTTCTGACTATAAACCTGTATAAAAATATTCTTGTCTTATAAACTATATTACTTCTACGGTATTATTTCTTCGTTAGAAACCATTTCATTTAATCATTCCATTGAGTTCAGTCGTTTGAACTATTAAATGAATTTAGTTGAATCATTATGCTGAACTCCGAACCAAAGCTATGTAGTTCCTAACGCGCGAGCTTCTAGAATTACGATGTTACCACGTTCGAAAAAGACAGAAAAAATACAAAAAAGGTCAGTCCATTAAAAGTGCACGCCACCGAGATGTTAGGTTGGATTAAAGAAATTAGCGCAGCTGGTCGGGGGAAAAGTCATGAAAAATAGGTTAGACAACGCCAAGCGGCTAACAAGGAGACAGACCTGGTAGAGGGCAAATTGTTTTAGAAGCTTTGAATAAGCGTTATTAAATTATTCTTCTTCTTCTGCTTTATTTTTTTCTTAAAATTTAAAGCATATCAAGTTAAATGATGTTATTTTTAAATTATGCGGTAAATATACAAAAAATGGGGACAGATTTTCTTTGGGGTTTCAAAATGTTTTGTAGTTATTAGATAATAACGATATGAAAATATTTCAGTCTCCAGAAATGGAAAACAATTAATTTTAATAGTTTAAAATAATAATAAATTAAAACCGATTTTTACTTGGCGGCCATTGTCGTTGATGTCAAAGTTTTTTCTTGTCTTACTTAAGGCGATGCCATACTTGGTAATGCAAAATCATGTGTTTTTGGTTTGAAAATTTGGTCGCCTAGAAATTTTTAGATGCTTTAATTAAATACTGCGAGTAGAATACATCTTGGCCTTTGAAATAATCGAGTCTTTTTTAGATAAGTCTTTTTAAAAGCCCAGAAAAAAATAATAGAAAGGCCTATGAAAACTGCTTTAAGGTTCAAAATCTCCTACTTACGAACCCATTTTTGGTTATGATTTTATTGTATAATGTGCCAAATTAAGTTATTTATAAAATGATCGAAAAAAAAATATTTATGCCTGTGGATGTTCACAAAATAAAATAAGAGGCACTTTTAGGCCATGTTTTTTTCTTGCATAAATCAAAACAGTCGGATGGTGTTAAGAGGGAATTTATACCTTATCGCCATCTACGTAAGGGTTTTTATTGATAGTAGCTCATTACACGACGTAGTGCATTTCCTTAAAGCAATTTATTCTTCTAAGGTTATTAGGTTTAATTAAAACATCAATAAAAACCTATTCTGAGAAAAAAAATCTTATGTCAAAGTATGCCGTGAGGAAAAAACGTAAAATTATCCGTTTATTTTACGAAATAGCTACTAAAATTAATTATTTTAATTTTCGGAAACTTAAATACCTACTTTTCATTAAGGCACAGTGGTTTTTTCTAAGCAGTAAGCTTAGAAAAAAAGCTATTAAGCGTTCAAAAAGAAGATCAAAATGTTTTGAAAGGTAAATACGTAATACGAATGTCAGAGGGAGTGCGCCAATATTAAAAAAAAGTAATAATTAAGCACAAATTGTGAAAAAAAAATTATAAATCACTCGTTTAAAAGAAAAAAAATCTCTGGAAATTTATTTAAACAAATAACAGAAAAAAATGTGTTTTTAATCATTTTCGGAGCATACTTCGCGATTTTTTTCTATCGTGGGAATTTTATATAATTCCCTTTTCGGCTCTTCATAGATATTCACTTAAAAATATCTTAGATTTTATTAGGAACTTAAGAATTTAAGATTTTAAAGAGAAAAACATCTGTATTAATTGGGAATATGAGGGCTTATATGCGCACATTAAGTGTGTCCCTATTTTCTGTATATTTAAAAATTCTGCAAGTGTTTGAGTGTTATTATTATGACAATTGCTCTCAAAATTGTGTAATTATGTATGTAATTGAAGGATCATTGTACAAAGCAGATAATATTTATGTTGCCAAAAACAGAACTCGCTACGTATTTTCGATTATAAGTCCCCGCATTCCCATTTTTTACCAATTTATAACCAGTTTCTCTTTAACTCTTCAAGTTTTTATGTTCTAAAAAAATATGTTTTTTTTTAATAATATCTATCCATTTGTTTTGCCGAAACGTTAATTATTTGAAATTCCCCCGAAAGACAAAAATAGCAAAGTAAGCTCTAAAAAATATTACAAACACGTTTTGTTCTGTTATTGGCATGACGAAATTGACAATAAAAATAAAAAATTTGTCGAGGGATTTTTTCTCTATTTCAAACGAGTCGTATTTTTATTTAATATTTACAAAATTTTTACTACATTGTTATCGATTTTTTAATATTAGCGCGCTCCCTCTAACATTCGCATATATCCCCTTTAAACCATCTTTGAACGCTTACTACGGGGCCTTAATATTGCATCCCGATGATTTTTATGTTGAGCGAAAATTTTCTGTCGTAATAATCAAAGAAATTCTTGTTTATATGCGTAGTTATTATTTTTTTATTTTGATAAATTATTATTTAAAAATAAATAAATCCAATACTATCTTATTTTATTCTTCAATAAAGTCATCTTTATTTTACTAAAAATTTCAAATACTTTCTTCATTAATTTTTAAAAAATAAATAAAAATATTTTCTTTTATTCTTCAAAAAAGTCATTTAACTAAAAATATTTTTTTATGTTCTTCAATAAAGTCATCTAACTAAAAAATAAATAATAATATTTCCTTACTTTCTCCAATTAAATCATTTACTAAAAAAATCAAGTATTATCTTCATTAATTCTTCAATAAAGTCATCTAAAAGTATAAAAAAAACTTAACAGATAATAACATAGATTCATTTTTAACTCCTAAAGTTTGTCTGCACTGTTTTTAAACACATTCCAAAATAAAATACAGTTTTTCAAAGCAGATAACAGACTCTTTCAGATTTCATTTGTATTACAAATCGGCATATGCAATAAAAAATTTATAAAATTGATGTCGGTTATCGTTTTTTTTATCATTAAAATTTTTTTGATACATACGTTGATAGTTACATAAAATATTGAAAAATGTATTGTGATGGACTCGCCCTGGGATAAATTTTTTTTATTGTTGATTTATTATGGTGGGAAAGAAATTTTCAGTTGGTCTCACGACATAGGAGATTACCAGATGTTGGACAACTGATTTTAAAACAAGTGTTTAGATTTATTAGGGTAGAGAAAAAAAAATAGGAACATGCACTGTATCGGCAGAGACCTCCGTGATGGTGGTTGATAATAGTAAGCCGAGCTAAAATGCTGGTGGGCCAACACGCCACTGGACTGGGGGTAGTCAAGTTTCATCCTTTGAACAAAGAATTAGACATTTTACTGGAGAAGTAACAATTTATTGGTTTTGAAACGATTTAAAATTAATGTGACAGGTTCTAGGGCCATAATTGATGTGTTCCTTTAGTGCATTTCTGTCTTTTGAAAACAAAAAGCATTCAGAATTCAAAAGAACATAAATTAGAAATCGCATATGGTGATTTGGGGGGGTTGGTTTGAGAAGGGGGAGTCTGGATTTGAAAGCGCGGGGAGACGGTCGGGACAGTTAGCGTTGAAGAACGGAAGAAGAAAGTCGATAGTCGAGGGTGAAAAAAGCGGTTCAAGAGAGTCAGGTTTTGAAAACGTTGGGAGGCGGGAAATAAAGTCAAGGGGGTCAGAGTTTCAAGGTCTGGGAGACGGTCAGGAATAATCAGGATCGGTCAGCGTTTTAAGATAGTCGAGTTAGTAAAAACTAGGAAGCGCGTCAACAAGAATTAATCGTCGGGACGCGAACACGGCTAAAATCATTTAGTGTAGAAGGTGCGGTTTTCTAACAGCATGAGTATGTTACTGCATGTGACTGTGTTTGTTCATTATAATTATTTGGATTGTTGACACTAAGATGTATCGGTAAGTCTATTATAATCTAATTATTAACACTTATTTCCCTAATGTAAACCAAATAATTCAATTGTATTTTGAAATAGGGGTATTTAACTTGAGCACTATAGGTACCCGTTAGCGAAGGAGGCCATAAATTACGAGACCTGGCCATTAAAAAAGGGACGAAGAACGGTTACCCTGAAACCGCTTTAGATCATCCAACAATAGACATTGTTTATGAGCTAGACAATTTTTTTTTCTGCAATTTAAAATGATTTAATAATTCTCCAGTAATAATATTTAACGATTAGGTTATACGGAATTTATAAAATATATTTAATTAAATATAACTTATTCAAACATCACTCTTTTCATTCATTTTGAATCGGGATAACGCAGCGGGTTACAGCTAGCCGCCGGGAGAATTCATCTGTCTGGCATTCCTATTCTATGAAGTGAGATTTTCATTTTTCATAAGTTTGGCGGGGACGGAGTGTACGAATTTTCCGTAGGCTGTCCTATCTTACCAAAGCGACAAAAGCGAAGGGAACGAAATTTGTGATTGGCTTGCCTAATAGGGACTCTTGTGTTAGCAAAGTCGATAACCCTGGATACCGATATAACGTCTATTTTAGTATAGCAGCGCCGGCTTTTTCCCCTGCTATTGGTGTGGTTGAGTTATTCCCGTAAAAGCACCGGTTTCTGTCGAAGGTGTTGGCGGACCAGCCTTAGATAGTCACCCTGAATAGACCCCTGTTTCGAGTATTTTCAGCTGGTGAGAGGACGCTTTCACTGAGTTCAAATCGAAGGGAACGAAAATTGCTAATGGGCTTTCCTACTTGAGTTAGCTGGTAGACGAAGGAACAAAGCGGATAAGGGCTATGCTATTCTTGTCTGGCGTATGGTGAGGATTTTCTCGCTGACAGAACGAAGGGATCGTGACGAATATGAAGTTGTCTCGGCGATTTCTGACGTCCTTCCTGTCAAATTCAATAAGTACTTACCCCACTATAGGAGGAGAAGTCATTAGAATTAGGTTGGAAATTGACTCCGACTGAAACCGTTTGAGCTGACGGAGATCGGATGATTTCAGATTCACGACCTGATGATTCCAGTATCCCTGATCCTTAGCGCCGGAAGTCGAGGATATCAATTTCTACTATTCTTTGATATTTGAAGCGAACGGAGGGTAACAAACGATAGAGCGAATGACCATGACTTTGAAGTGGGGTAAAATCTCCCGTCTAGGAAACATTCGTTATGTCGGATGGACGCCCTCATCCAAATTAAATATTGACATGACTATTTTGAGTGTGGACGAAAGACTTGAAGTATGTTCTGTATTGTACATATGATAAATATGTGTCATTACCTCTACTGGAACGAGAAGCTGTATAGACTGGAGCCAGGAGCTATTTGGAGTAGCGTGACTGCAGAGGCGAAGTCGAACAAACTGAAGCTGAATTCATCATTATTTTTACGAGCGTAAACCAGAGGGGTGTTCACGGGACTCCCGAACTCCTGACGTTGCTGATGCAAACCACTTCAGTATATGTTTATGTTTGAGGTTAGTAGAGTGGACTCCTAATTTTCGGCATGCTGGCGAAGCTCAACTCATCATCGATTTGGGGGAGGTTGACGCGACCTAAACCTCGCGCTACCCACGTGGCCCAAATGGTTCCTGACACCAGGCTATCATGCCACCGGACCAGAGCAGCTCCTTGTACCTAACGGTATAAGATGAATCTTCATCATTCATCATCAACATCAACATCAACAGCTCCCACCAAGGACCCACATTCCACCTTCATCACCCTCCGGCAGGAGGCAAAACATGTCATTATCTCATCTGTCGCTGAGCGATATTCAATTCATTTCTGGAGGTGTTGGGATTGGACCATCAACTTGGCTGCTCTCGAGCTGGTCACGTTGATGGATGGGATTTGGACGGAGACCAATCGAAAGCAACACATGTTTTGTCTCTAGCTATTCCCGAAAATACCTACTCATAGAAATAACTCACAAAACTAACAATCCATAGTCAAATCATTAACTTAGAATCTTGTGCATCTTGAATTGAATTGTCTATAGTGAATTTCATGTACTTAATTTGTAATTAATTGTCTCATTATATTAGCACATTATCAACTGCAGCAACCGGAAACGTTTGGGCGAGCAAACAAGGTAGGAAAAGGTAGTTAAAATCAGGGTAGTCGGTCATTGTCTTATTTTCAAACCATACAGAATGTAACACGCCTCATCTAAAAAGAACCAAAGTTACCACAACCAATTAAAAGGATCCTTCAATGAATTAATCCCTGTCGAAACAAAAAATTGACACAACGTGACATATTAATTCGTTAAGATTGAAGGGTTGATAAACCGCGGGAAGTTGTAAATCAAACGTATAACAAAAGATTAATCCGTTAACGAGAATAAGGGGAGACGGGAAAACATTACAGTATAAAAAAATTGTAATAAATGTACGTAAAAAAATCCCATCGCGGCGAAGCCTGAGTGTGGGAATTATATTTATTTTTATCCGATTACTATGGTTTAAGTGGAGATACAATATCAAATATTAATTTAAGTTATTTTAAAAGAGTACAAATACAATTTATAAATGCAATACAAAAAAATAAAGCATTGAATATGTGAGAGTTTTAAAATAACACTAAAAATAATTTTACTACTAGTTTTTAAAGAAGACATATTAAAAAGTGAATTAGCAAACAAAACATAACAAACAATAAAATATATAAATAAATATATATATATATATATAAAAAAAAAAAAAAAATATATAAAAAATATCTGCTGTTTTGTATGTATGTGAAATAATAAAAAATAAACTGTCTATGGTTATAAATGTAATATTTATGGCTTTGTTAAAACTTATAAGAAAAAAATATCTACTTCAGTGTTTTTTAGACAAGATTTGATGTATTTTTAAAAGATTGAAGGTTAACTCACGTGGCCTTTTTAATATGTAAATACTAGGTAAACAATTATAGATTTTTGGAGCAATAAAACTAATATGCCTTTGGGCCAACCTGGTTTTGCAGTGAGGCACAGCATATTCACAAGCGAATATCTTTGCTGTCATGTCTTTGGCTGGCATGATTTAAATTTTCAATAAAGTTGTTTGGTCGCGTGTAAATAAATTTAAGACATAGAACACTATAGGTCTGCTTAAGGTCCAAAATTTCTGTTTCTTCGAACAATTGTTTAGACGGATAGGATGACCCCTTTACAAGACACTAAAAAAATATGTTCAATTGAAAAATGATATTGTAAAAGTTATTTTTATTTCACATGCTTTCAAGTACAAACAAAAATATTTACTAAAAAATTAGCAAACCTTGACAAATATTTTTGAAATGCTAAATGATGATTGATAGAATTTTTTTTTCGGTAGTGTGTATTTATAAACTTTGAAATGAAAATACAAAACGTTGAGTTCTCTCTTTCTAACATAAATATCTCCCAAAAAGACTCTACGGGTGTATTACGTCTAAGAGAAATTTCCCCCTAAATTGGTGTTAAAGGTTTTAAAAATTCATTTTTAATTATTAATGATCGATTTATGCTTAAAAACTTCAACTCTTTTAAAATGCAACATGATTTAAAAAAGCATAATATATCGAAGTTTAAAATAGTAATTATGTAGGTTGATAAAAATCTCTGTTCCAATTTCGTCACAGATTCCTCTGTGTTTGTTTACCAAGAGCTGTATGAAATGCCTCCACTGTCCAGTATCCACAGAGCTAATGCAACATGACCGCTTTTAATCAGGTATTCCATCACAAGGGAAGATTTCAATCCAATCTGACGGGATTCGCCGAAGCTTTAATCAATGAGGGCCACAAATGACGGATTAATCATTTATTTCGCGGATGATACGTCCGTAGTGGATTGTTGTATTCTGTTATAGACAAGGTTGATTTGTTAGAATAAACGAGATGAAGATTTATTGGATTGCGATTATAATCAACGGAATTAGCTGATTTGCATGTTCCAGATATTTATTTATTGTGAAACGCTTGCGAACATTAGCATGCAGTTGGCAATCCTTACGAAAGTTTTTCCAACTGTAAGCAATTTAGGCGTAGAAAAATTAATATTGCTAGTTTATTAAGAATCTCTTTAAATTATCGGTTATCCGGTTTAAAATGAGGCTAAGGTTCTCGACTTGGAAGCTGGAGGAAGTGGGTTCAAATCCCGACGCAAGCAAGTAAATTTAATTAATTTATTTGTGTTATTTCACAAATTACTATTTTAAAATAATACATATTATATGTCCGGCACGTTCTAGAGTAGCAGATATTGCCCTGGTGTCAGACCACCTTTAGAAGTTAAACCCTACTTGAAATGGCTTAGGCCGTGTTTGGTGACCAGATTTAAATAGCCAGTTACTTTTCTAACATCTTCTTCTCCATATCTTTATCATTCAGCCTCATAACATACCCTAACTAGTGATGCCATAGTCTCACTGAGTCCAGACGGTTAGGAGCAGTTGGGACTCTTGAGCGAATTCACGTAAAACAAAAACAACCACAAAACTGAATGAAGGTTGTTGCATTTTGTCATAGTATATAATTGTAATTAAGGCAAACACACGTGTTCAAACAAGCAATACTCATTTTCCTCCGTGCATTAACAAGCGATTATCTTAATGACTCAGCCCCATTGATGTATTATACTAGATTAGCCCTGTCTAATAAAATTCATTTAAAAAATAACGCCACGTAGCGTTCGTCACAAATATGGATATGAACTTAACAACCCAACTCTGTTTAAACTCCTTGTACAAGCGTTCAAACTCGTAAGCGAAACCACGGAGAATTTGTTGTCAAAGGTGTTGTAATATGGACACAATTCAAATTTAAATATTTGGAACTGGGTTATTTTTGTGATTGAAAAAATGAACTTGCCCAGCATAGCTGAGAAGCAAAATAGCTTACTCTAGACCAACAAAAGGTAAAACGCAATGCACAGTACCCATTTCGCATTGCGACACAATGCGTGGGCCTTTTCGTAAATGTGCACGTGAACCAAACCAAAAATTGTATTGGGGTTATTTTTAAATGAATATGCCGTGTCTAGTCTAATTTAGTCTATGCTCAGCCCTGATATTGTTGTTGCAACAAAAAATAATTTTAGAACACGTTAAAGGTGATTAGGCTCAGTAAATCAGGGCTCTCTATAATTTCACTAATAATTTTGAAAAAAGAAAAAAAAATAAAAATTCGCGTCATGCTTATTGTCGCTCTATATTATTATGTAGTAGGTATATCATATGTATATTAAAGCCCTTGTGTACGTAATATTACAAATCAATAAATAAAGTGCCTACGAGATAATTGAGGCATTTTGTAGTTATTAAAACCGTTTGGAAATATTTCATTCCTAAAAGAAATATATAGAAAACAATTTTATGTTTTTTTATTTTTTTTTATTTCTCGCCAATTCAATTCAAAAGTATTGAAAATAAACAAACTCCTACTTGCGCTCTAAATGTAACCGGTCACTCTCGCAATTCTTTCTAAGGCCTTTCCGGCCTCTCAGAGGCTGTATATTTCTAGGTTACGGCGGACGTTTTTCAGCAGAAATCCCCCTAAGCCCCCCACTAAGGCAGGAGAACATATCTCAGTTACATTTAATATCTAGTAAGTCGTTAAGAAGAATGTCTGGCTTATGGTCTGTAGTCTTATGTATTGTATCTGAACGCTGGTGGTATCTTGTTTAGTGGTGTAGTGCTATATATTTAATTGTAAATAATGGAAGACCATTTTTAGTACAAGGGGAATGAAGTAGACACTTATTTAAAAAAAAATATATATAAAAAATTATTACCTGGTACTTCGGTACGCTCGGTAAGCACAACAAAAATTTAATTACCTTTATTACTCATTACCTATCCTCGTTGCTAATAGTAATTAATAAAATCCAAATGAAGGGAGCGGTGAGTACTGTTTTCCATATAAGAGCATGCACAATATAAATAAATTAAAAGATATGAAATTGAATATGGAATATAAAATGCCTATGAATTATAACATATTTTACATTTGTATTACGGTGGTTTGAGGGAAATTATCCATCTATGGTGTAGGGGCGCGCCCTGCCACTGGGCGACGGCCTGGACGAGAGCGTTTTTTTTTAGTATCAGTTAGTAACTTAAAGATCAAATGTATGTATTATTTTTATGTTATTAAGAGTACATATTGACCGAAGCCAATGAAATTATGTTGTTTCCAATTAGGTATATTGTGAGGCTAGGGGGAGTTGGAAGGGGGAAGAGGAAAATTGGGAAGTACCTGTCTTTTCAGATCTTTTCACTATATACGGCTAAAGCCATTTTAAGCAAAATATAAAATTATTGTCTTTTACCAGGCGATACTGAAACTATCCTCTTTCCACTCTGCATACAAAATTTGTATATCAAATATGAACTTGACGAACATTAAACGGAGTATGTGCGAACTATTTCTACTATTCTGCAAACTATTGTTATACTTTCCTATAATCATTATCATTGATTTGGAGGATTTTGGCAGATTCTCTATTTTTCATCTCAATTATTTGTACCTATATTTTGTTTACTCGGATATTTTTTATATAACCTATATTTATCATATAAGATATAAATCTGTATATTTAAAAAAAAAAAATTATAAATAAATAAAGATGTACATAATTATCTGTAAAAGCCCTATGGGCGTTTAAATAAATAAATAAATAAAAAATGAAGTATGTTGTAGGCACAATATTAAATAAAAAAAACGATATATTCAGGAAAGTTTTTAATCATTTTATCTTGAAAATTAAGAATCACGTGTTATTGATTACGTTGTTTCAATTAATCCAGTTCATTATTCCTTTATGTACACTAAATCATAATTAATTTTGATTTTCTCAATTACTCACTAATAATGTGTACCATTATCCTCTATCCATAAGTTTGAGACTTGTTAACTCAAACCAGATCCTTGAAAATGCTGGTGCCAATCTTAACGAGTTTAGTCAGTATTTATGGATAAATACATCGAAGAATTTTTATCGTTTAATATATATATCTTCTCTAGCAAAATCTTGTTCAGTTATGTCCAGAATTTGACATGAATATTCTCACTAATCACTCTAATGTATATTGTAATGTGTTGAATAATTGAGCCCTTGCCCCGAATAACGTTGTATCCAACACTATTCTAGTTTTGAAATAAATGTAAAAAATGACACCAGTTATATTGATTTCATTACATATTTAAAATACAATTCTTACGTGTTGTAAATACAAAATGGTGAAGAAAGGCCAATAAATTAGAATTAATGTCAAGAATTGATGCCGAATTCATGGAAAAATTTTGTAAATTAAAGTTTAACAAACAAAGTTTCAAAAAATGTTTTTTGACTGGAATTCACTCAATATAGCATTGTACAAAGCAATATGTCATAAAGGTTTGCTCATTTAACATAAATTAACACATGTGATTGAGGTATTTGAGCAAAGCAGTAAAAACAATTTGATAAGTCAAAAGATTTAAATTTAAGTGGAAGGGGGTGCATGGACCAGATCTTCTCATTGTGTATGCTCACTGAGAAGTTTCTGGCAAAAAACAGAAAACTTTTCTGTGCCTTTATATATCTACAAAAAGCATACGACTGAGTCGACAGGAAAAAGCTATGGAAGGTGTTGTCCAAGTATGGAGTGAATACAAATCTTACTCAGGCAATTCCGTCTCTGTATGAGGGAAGCGTTGAATGTGTTAGGGTAAATGGTGGTTTTACGTGGTGGTTTGATATCACAAAAGGTGTTAAACAAGGCTGCGTAATGTCACCGTGGTTATTCAATCTATACATGGATAATTGTATGCAAGAATTGAAAGAGGTAGGATTGGGCGCGAATTTGAATAATTTGAAAGTATGTTGCCTGTTATATGCTGATGAAGCGGTGCTGATTGCTAATAGTATAGATGATCAACAGTCTCTCGTGTCTAGGATGAACGAAGCATGCATGAAGAATTAGTTAATGATGAATGTAAGTAAGTCTAAAGTAATGGTGTTTGAAAGCGAGAGTACGAAAACAGTGTGCAATATAATTGTGAATGAGGAATACTTGGAGCAGGTGGATGAGTTTGTGTATTTAGGAAGTATGTTTACGAGAGATGGCAAGGCTGACAGAGATATTGAAAGAAGGGTAAATGCAGGTAATTCAGTCAATGGAGGACTGAATTGAATGAAGGAAAAAAATTGTCCAAAGAAGCGAAGTTAGCAGTCCACAACGGAGTGCTGGTACCAACCTTGATGTATGGAAGTGAGGCATCGAACTGGCAAAGATAGGATGAAAGTAGATTAAATGCTGTTGAAATGAGATCCCTGAGGCGTTTGTGTGGTAAAACCATGTTTGATCGTGTGAGGAATGTGAAGATCCGCAAAGAGTGCAAGTCTGACGTAAGCGTAATGAGTTATATTAAGAAAGGGATGCTTAGATGGTTTGGGCATATAGAGCGAAGGAGCAAAGATAGGAGAGTAAGGAGGATATATGATGCAAATGCGAATGGTAGCAGAAGTCGGGGACACCCGAGGAAGATATGGCACGATCAAGTGAATCAGATACTCGAGTCGGGCCATGTCAAGAGTCAGAATAATAGAAGAGTATGTATGAGACGATGTATGAATGTGAATGAGGCAAGAAGTGTGTGCCAAGACCGAGTTTTTTGGCGGTCCGTCCTCTCTGTCTACCCCTGCGGAGAAACGGTGGAATGGTTAGTTAGTTAGTCATGAGATCTACTTACAATATTATGCCACAAAACTGTCTCGATAGGTCAAAAACAAGCTTAATCATATTTTTGTGGACAAATACTACTTTCCTACATCCGTCAGCCTCATGACTTTGATGTCATTCAAGTTTGAAACTTAAGATGTCCATTTTCACACTTTATTCACTGGAATTTCGACAGATATCATTCTTCCGCAAATAAACATCTTTACCCCATCACTGGCCTTAATATTTGTTCATTACAACTGTCCCTACCTTAAAAGATGCATCATGACATACTCAACATTATTCCAACAATAACTCAACATTGATATTTTTGTTGGTTACAACATAATTCTGGGCAAGGGTTCAATTGTCCAATTAATAGTCCGTTAGTATAGAATGAATAAATATTCTCGTCTCATTAACGTCATGTCACTATACAGAAGAAGAAAAAACAGAATGAAAGAAAGCATGGAAACTTCAGACGAGTGTGCATTTTCCTTCAGCATTTTTTCAGGTTTTTCAGACTTCGAGCCGTGGCTCGAGACACGTTCCCCAATTAGGGTGAACTACCAAGCTTCCCGCACAACTCCCCGGGAGGGTTATTATTATTACTCCCACTTTTATGCAAATATCTGGGGGAGAGTTGTGATATCTACATTAGTTTGAGAGTAATACTGGAAATATTGCGATGAACTTACCGCCGCGAATTTTCGTTTCAATTTTATTCTGTTTCATCACCAAACTAGTTAACTAAAAAATTATGTTACCAATTTTCTCTTATTTAATCAATCAAAACCAACTTTATTTTATGAAATCATTCGATTTGTGAGCACACGGAGAAAAATGAGCATCGCTAATTTAGTGAGAATTTTCCACTCGTCCAAATATTAAAAAATTACCGATGTCACCACCATTATTTTTCCGTAAGTGACAATTTATTCACCAAATATATACATAAAATTATTTTTTACAACGAATTACATTATTTTAGAAACGTTATAACTACTAATATAACTTTTACTTAAAACATGTAATATTATATTTTTTTTCTTCCTTTGAAATACAATAATTTGTATGGATTTTAATTTTATATATTTTTTTCTTTGTAACCTAGTTAAGTATATTATTTTTTCGCAAATGTATAGTCCTTTTTTAATCACAAGCAAATGCTTTGAATGGAAGTGTAGTATTAATTAAAACAGTATGACTTGTAAACATTGTATATTTATTGTAAAAAACACAAATAATAAAAAAAAAAAAAATAAGTTATTACATACTTATATACATATAGGTATACATACATACATATATAATATGTATGTATGTAAATAATATATATATATATATATATATGTAGAATAATGTTCTCGGTTTACCCGCGTAAAGTAGTCCTTAAAAGGACTTTTTAATTTCTGACGTTTCGGACAGATCTCGGACAGATCGTCCTAGACAGATTCGGACAGATCGTCCTAGACATAAGAATTGATAAGCACCCACTTGTATCTTGACTTCTGGACCGAACAGACACGCGAAAGCGTTCAGTTTGAGACTAAATTCAGGACATAAGGCCTCTGAAGATGGACAGTGAGATCTGTCCGAAACGTCAGAAATTAAAAAGTCCTTTTAAGGACTACTTTACGCGGGTAAGCCGAGAACATTATTCTTCATCTTACACCCGTGAAAACCTTAACCATAACATATATATATATATATATATATTTATATAATATTATTATATATATTTATATAATATTAAATGTTTATTATGCTTATTTTCTTTGGCTGCTATCTTTATGTACAATATGTACAATAACAAGATTCGTACCAAACTAAATGTTAAAAAAATTATGTATATATATATATATACAATTTGAGGTTTAAGTCTTTCTCTTTTCAAATTGTAATATTTGTTCATTGAAGACAATATTAACAAATATCAAACGAAAATTTTGAACATTTAGTTTGGTACTAATTTTTTTATCGTACATAAAGATAGCAGCCAATAAAAATAAGCTTAAAGAAAATGAAGATGATGTTGGTAGATCTTATTCAAAGTACGATATATCTCGCAAATATGACCGAAGGAGAAAGGATCATCAGATTAGCACAGTGTTAGGGCAAATCCCTGACACAGTTGAGGTCCTGGGTTCAATATCTATAGATGAGACCTTATCTTTTTCTGATTTTTCTGTTTTAAATTTTTGTTTGAGAGTCACTAATTTTAATTTACATTCTCACTGTAATGTTATTATGATAGAAAAAAACTGGTATGAACCTATACTATTATTAATTACTGATAAATAACAACAATAATGTACTACACGCTCCTTTTGACACATGCTTTACCTAGTGAGGTAGGTAATTTATTTATTTATTTTGTAAGAAACAGACAGTTTTTATATAATATACGATGATAGATAAAAATATACAAGTTAACTGAAGTCAAGCCACAGAAGTTTCTTATGTTAAAGTGCATTAGAAATGAAGTTTAAGTATCTTAAAATTAATTTGGTGTTAAAGGAAAGGGAGACGAAGAGGAAAATAGGAAGAGGATAGGAGATGCTGCCGATACATTCCATACTCTCATATTAATAATCGATTATCGACATATCGATATTTCATTAGGTAATGAAATACACACAATTGAAATTATATTTCAATTAATTATGACACCCACTGACATTGTTAGATGCACTGAATTGAACTGAACCAATACCTAACGCTTCCATGAAAGAGTAGAAATATAATCTCATAATAAGTAGAAATCTAATGTAAATACCTCATATGTACTTACTGTGGTGATCATAAGTTTGCGGATATGAAATACACCGCATGCCCGAGTGAGACAGATGAATAGGAGCATAAATAGTACATAAGTTGTGCACTGTCTCTCCCTTGTCTCAGATTCGGAACAATAACCATACATTATTCATACATATTTGTATCAGTTCTATAATCAACGTGAACGGTCGCGCGCAGCGAAGTAAAGTATTGTCGCAAAAATTGCAAGCGCTGCCGAGCACCGAGCGATTTCGCCGAGCGATTTGCGCCGAGCGCAGCGAGCTAACACATTATGGACACGGCCATTGATAATATAAAAACTGAAATACAAAAAATTACAACAGTGAAAGATTCGAAAGCAAAAACGAACCTAGAACAAAATGTTTATATATTAGAAGAGCTTTGGAAAACTGAAAAAATTAAACACCAAAATGAAATAATCAAACTACAAAAAAAATTATTGAAAATTACGAAGAACTCACGAAGAAAATAGAAGAAGTCGTAGAAAAAAACAATAAAATTCCATCTTACGCGCAAGTTCTAGCAGCAAATAAAAAAGAAATTTCAAAAGAAGAGAGGTTCTCTATAATAATATCATCAACTAAAAAAACAACAAAAGCTGCAGAAATATGTGATAAGATACAGAAAGACATCAAACTAGACCAACTTAAAATTGGAATAAATGGACTAAGAAAAACAAATAAAGAGCAAGTAATCATATCCTGCCCAAAAAAAGAATATACCAACACTCTTACGGAGGAAATTAAAAAACTCAACTATAACCTGGAAATAAATGAAATAAAAAAGAAAAAACCCAAATTAATTTTGAAAGGACTCAAATCGAACTTGACGGAAGAGGAAATAGTAAATGGGATACTCACACAAAACGAAGGGATTCAAGACATTGTAACGAAAAACGAAGAAAATAAAATAAATTTGATTACTGAAATAAAATACAAACATTCTAAGAAATACCAACGTGGTACTCGGGATCAAGAAGATGACGAACAAAACAAATTCTCGAACTATATCGTGGAAACCAGCGGTACAACACGAAAAAATTTGCTATCATTAGAAAAGATAAATATCCAGTACCAAAGGGTTAACATAGTGGATTGTGATCCTTTAACCCAGTGCTACCACTGCTGCAAATTCATGCACACAGCCTCCAGATGCCTAAATCGAATGAATCCATCGGTGTGCCCGCATTGCACGGGTGATCATACTTTTGCTAAATGCCCTGAAAGAGAAAAAACACCGGTTTGTGCAAATTGCACATCGCAAAATAAGAAATATGGCGAGAAAAATAAAACAGACCACACAGCTTTCAGCAACTTATGTCAATATAAAAATAAAATGCTCAAAGTAGCAAGAGACAGAATAGATTTCGAATAAAAATGACAGATTTTTTATATAACGTACTAGACGAAAAAAATAATATTGACGAAAAAACATATAACAGCTATCAAGAATATCGTACCCACCAAAACGACCTCAATCTCAGTCCTTTAATTCTACACATGAATATAAGAAGTTTGGAACGAAACATGGATGAATTTTTGACAACAGTAAATAATGATCTCAGGAAGCCCGCTTGCATTGTGTTAACGGAAACACATTCAAGTTGCGAAGTGGCGTACTATATACCGGGATATACCTGTGTATCTACTACAAACCGAATTAACAAAAACAGTGGAATCGTTATGTTCGTACAACATAATTGTGACATATTGTGCGAGGAAGAAATTAATGTGAATGGAACAAACTGCTTACATGTACAAATGAAGTGTTATAACAAAAAAATTGATATTATCTCTCTATACAGAACACACTCGTCTACTGTCTGTTTGTTTATAGAAGAATTAAGACATGTGTTATTAAACTACAGAAACGCGAATACAATAGTTTTAGGTGACATTAATTTAAATATATCGGACGATTATACATCGAACGATAAAGATAATTACTTAAATATGATGGCGGAATTGAATTATGTGTCGTGTATAAACTCTTACACCAGAAACGTCAATGGGCAACGTCCATCATGCATTGATCACATTTTCACAAATATCAAAGATATAAATAATTTAAACTCGGGAATTATAAAAACCTCAATTACCGACCATTACATGACTTTGCTACATTACAATTCAATAATACCTCAGGCGACAAACCAACATTGCGGACAAACTGCTAATAATAAAAAAGAAATATCTGTTGTTAATATCGAATCTTTGAAAAATAAATTGTCATCTGAATTATGGTTAGATATTCTCCGAAGTGATAACGTCAACGAGTGCTGTAAAATATTTGAAAATAGATTAACGAACTTTATAAATGATTCAAAAAAAATTATTCCAAAAGGAAATACAGCAAAATATCGTAACATCAAACCGTGGATAACACATGGGCTTGTTGTGTCCATAAGACACAAAGAATGGCTTTATAAAGAAACAAAAAAAAACCACTAGACATTAAATTAAATGTTCATTTTAGAGAATACAAAAATAAATTAACCACGCTCATAAAAAACACGAAAGAAAATTATTATAAAAATAAACTTGATGATTCTGAAAATGACAGTAAGAAAGTTTGGAATATAATCAATGAAATCATGGAAAATAAACAAAATACCAAAAGTAATACTATTAAGAGTGTAATACAAAACAATAACATAATTAACTGTATTGAAGAACCTAAAAAAGGAGCAAACGCTTTTAACGAATTCTTTGCAAATATCGGAAAGAGTCTAGCAGAAAAAATTACCGTGAAAAAAATAAATAAGATGTATATTGAAAATATTCCAAATATAGAAACTAAACTTGAACTCTTCGAACCAACCAATCCGTCTGAAATTGTACAAATTATATCAAAAATGCGAGGTGGTTCTGCTCCGGGATTTGACGGTCTCGCTGTAAAAACACTAAAAATCATTAAAAATTATATTTCTACACCAATCTCTCATATTATAAACAATAGCTTTAAGACAGTAGTTTTCCCGAGCACGTATAAGAAAACCATAATCTCTCCAATATTTAAGTCCGGTAGCCCGGAGGACATTTCTAATTATAGACCCATTTCACTCTTATCTAATATATCGAAAAATTTTGAAAAAATTGTTAAAAAAAGACTAACTGCTTTCTTAAAAAAAAACTCGATTATAAATGAAAATCAATTCGGTTTCACAGAGGGAAAAAGTACCCAAGATGCCATTGCAAAAATTTCATCTAGTATTCAGAGTGCCCTGGACAAATCAAATAAATGTATAGGAATTTTTATTGACTTAAAGAAAGCATTTGACAGCATTTCCCATGAAAGACTTATATTAAAATTAAAAGAAAATGGCATTGACCACTTAGCTCTTAAATGGATAGAAAGCTACTTAACAGAGAGACCTCAAATTGTAAAATTAAACCAAACCTTTAGTACACCACTAACAAGTACATTTGGCATTCCTCAAGGCACGGTCCTTGGACCATTACTATTTCTAATGTATGTAAATGACATTTTTCAACAGAAAATCAAAGGTGAATTAATCTCTTATGCTGATGATACTGTTTTATTAATAAAAGGTCAAACATGGGAACTAGTTAACAAACTTGCAAATGAATGTATTAATATCTTAAAATCATGGTTTGATAATAACCTACTCACACTTAATGCCAAAAAAACAACATATGTATTATTTTCACTACAAAAAATACCTAAACACAAAGTAAATATCATAATCCATGATGAAAATTGTGACAATGTCAACTGTAAACTACTTAATCCTATTTGTACTGTAATCAACTCTTCTTCTGAAATTAAATATCTTGGTGTGATCATCGATGAAAATTTGAAATGGAAAAGCCATATTACGGAGTTAGTAAAGGGAATAAGGAAATGTATATATATATTTGTTAGGTTAAGAAATATTTTAAATGTGAAAATACTAAAAAATGTATATTATGCTCTTGTCCACTCCCTGCTTACTTACGGAATCATAGGTTGGGGAGGATCTTATAAAAACAACCTAAACTCAGTAAAAGTCTCGCAAAAAATTATTATAAAGGTAATACTTAAAAAAAAACTCTACTTTCCCAACAAAATTGCTTTTTAAAATGTTTCCAGTACCAAATATTGATTATATATTTAAGCAAACTTCAATTATAAAAATGTGTAAAGAAAAAAATAACACAGAATATCAAGAATTTTACAAACTGATGAGAAATGGAAATCAATTTATTACGCCAATCTTTAAAACAACTCAAATGCAAAACCATTATATTTACCAAGCCATAAAAAACTACAATAATCTCCCTTCCGAATTGCGCTGTATTACGAACCAACAAGAACAAATCAATAAAATCAAACTTTAAAAAAAAAAAAACTTATATTAAAAAAATATATGGATATATTATATTTATATTTTACACATAACATTGAATCACTGAAGTAAGAATCGTGGCTCCCTTATCAGGCACAAGAGCTCCTCTTTTCTGATAAGGTATACATGACCAATTATGTACCTAAATATTATATTTTGCAAAAAAATGTATGTATTAATGTAACTATGATCTATATTAAAATAATAAAAAAAAAATAAAAAAAATTAATTATTCATTATTAATTTGGGAATCTCGCAAGTGAAAACATGGCTCGACTCAAACATACTTACACTTAACATATCAAAGACAAAATTCACAACATAAAGTATAAATAGCACGGGACAGCCAAAAAACAACACAAACACCATAAAAATACACGAATGTTTAAACACCAACATCTGCGATTGCCCTCCTCTAGAACAAACAGAACAAATAAAGGAATCGTAATTGACCATAACCTTAGATGGATATCTCACATCAAACAAATCACAAATAAACTTCTCAAAACAATACACATTTTCCTAAACATAAGAAACATATATAAAATAAAACAATTGAAAACAATATATTTTGCACTTTGCCAATCAATAATAGAATATGAAATTATTGCATGAGGAGGAGCAACAAACTCGGCTATCAATTACATAGAAACCGCACAGAAAACGATCTTAAAGCTAATACTAAAAAAAAAAGACTGACTGATACAGACCAAATATTCAATAGCTGTGACGTACTAGATATACGCCAATTATACGTTAAAACACTTGTCACGTAACGAATTGACACGTTCAAAACTCCCGCGAATTCAAATTAGTACCTATCAGTTGTAACCATTGTTCGCGGTGCGCATGCGTGCACCGTGAGGTTGGTAAACTGCACAACGACACACGCGGGCAATCACCAACGGCCGCCCCCACTCGCAATCTGGCCTCGGCCTTGATAACATGTGAGCGTTACCGCCAACAGAGACGCAAACATAAGCGCGCCTAAATTAACGACTGTTTTCTCGCACAAGTACTTTATAAAACCTATATCAATTCTGTGCCAATTCACGATGAAGAACCGTGCGCGCAATAGCGCGTACAGTACAGCCGATGACCGCTAATTGTGGTTCAACAAGTACGAGATTCATCCTGCAAAACCCATGTAAGCTGATAACTATAATTCCCCTGTATGTGCCTTTTATGTTGAATCATGCTCACCTACAAGCTTGCCAGCCAGTACCTAAAATACCGATAGAGATTGACCCAACGAAAAACTAGAAATGTTAGGATGTTTATTACTCTTTTCATGTGTGTATTCTGTTATAAATGTGCTTTGTGAATATACTTTCATATCCCATTCATTGCGTTTCCTTTGACGAATATGGAGTGGTTGTCTGGCCTGCAGTCCCTCGTGTAAAAGCCCAATTGGCTGACCTAATCCCTGATGTCATGGAACTCAATCTCTACCACCTGAGCTAACGCCGATTTGTTCCAAGGCACCCTTTCTACGACGGGCCCCGTGGGGAATTGCGCCCCCTCACACCGGCGTCCCCTACACTGTCGCCTAACATGGGGCAATTTTTTTTTTGTCATCCCTTCAAGCCAACAACAGACTACCTCATGTTCGTCAATTGAAATTCTCTCCATGTACATTATTCTTGTAACAACATGTGATTTCCTTCTCAGCAAATGTCCACAAACCGTCCCAAAAACCGTTTTTTTTTGGCGCGCTCGCAAAACTCGCTTCACAAAATGGCGGTCCTGCGTGTTCACACTTTGCCGCGTCACGAAAACAGACACGACAACCACAAACAAATACAACAGAGTTGTTTTTGTTTCTCAGCAAGCATAAACATCACGAATTCGTGTTTGTTTATTTTTTTTTCCAAGCTCACTTCAGGATCGTAATGTCCCTCGCATAGTAAACATTACCTACAGACAAATCACCTTCCTCCAACGAGTTTAAATAAAAACACGGGTTTGTCTCAACACTAATTACACATTTATTCCTAATAAATTATAGGTACAACTGCTTTTTCCTCCAATGTGCAAATACGAGTGTTAACCCTCCAAGTGCCTTCGACGAGTGTTAACCCTCCAAGTGCCTTCGACAAGTGTTATCCTTACAGCAAGTGACGTGAAAAAGTGAAATTAAATTCATTGCTTTTCTTCAAAATTCTCAATTTCAAAGCAAAATCTCTGGCCAATTTTTTTTTCTCAACAAGTGAAAGTGACTAGTGAAACTAAAAAACACAGTTTTACAAAGCAAAGTCCTGGCCAATTTTTTTTCTCAACAAGTGAAAGTGACTAGTGAAACTAAAAAACACAGTTTTACAAAGCAAAGTCCTGGCCAAATTTTCAAAAATTCAAAACACTTCAAAAATTCCGGAACACAATCGTCTTCTTTCTTAACAAATATCAAGCAAACCTTCAAAATGGATCCACCCACTGCACCTACAGGAATTACATTTGGTGTAATCACCAACATTTTCCAATCAAAAAGAGAAATATTACTCCAAGCTGTTCGTAAAAGGGACCTGTCGCCAACTAACAAATCAAGGAAGTCACTCATAAATTACGCTTTGTACTTCAACAAGAAATACATCAGGAATTTACGTTTCAATTGCCCCGAACCAGTGGAAGCAAAAATAATTACACCAGTACCACCTGAGTCTAAAAACATACCAACACCAGTCATTCCACAAAATAAAAGTTACGACCTAACTTCCTGGAAAATTAAGTTCAACGGTCGCTCCAATGTGGAAAATTTTATTGACAGAATAGAAGAAACTGCCCAAGTCAGAGGAATTCCTATAGAAATCCTACATCGCAACTTTATCGACCTCATTGCTCCCGAATTACTCTCGTGGCACAAATTACACAAAAAAAGGGCAGATTCTTGGCCCAAACTAAAATCAGCCCTCATCAACAATTTTGGAAAAAAGGAAGCACAGCACAAAATAAAGCTATCGCTGTTTGCAATCAAGCAACTTTCGAACGAATCAGTTGCCAACTTCATACAAAGAGCTGAATTCACAAACGCCAGGCTCTCTTCACCTGTTTCGGACGACGAACTTTTGCCGGTTATAATTGATGGTCTCCTCCATAAATATGAGAACATCATTACATCACAAAAAATCCTCAGCATTAACCAACTTAATGACGTTTGCCTTCTATTGGAAACATACCAAAACAGAAGAAAGGACTCTAACGATGCAAACGAAATCATCAAACCAAGCAGATCCTCTGGTATCAAACCGGAATATAATGAAAGGAAAATCTGCTCATTCTGCAAAAAAACCGGTCATTCTCAAACTACTTGTTTTAAACAAGCTAACCTCCAAGAACCCCGGGACACCAGAGCACCTAAGAGACATTCTTCCCAAAACCGCTCTCCACCTCGCGACAATCTACGAGAAATTTTCCAAAAATCGAGACACAACCACGAGAGATAACAGGCTCTCAACAAAGTTGTCAAACCTCCACCGGACTTTTCGAAACCCCCTCCAAATTGGGTAAACAAGAAACAAAAAAACTAATACCCAACCTCTCGGGAATCCATTTCACTCCAAGGCCTAAGGAATGGATAGAGTGGTTGAGACACGTAAAATACTTCAACCAGGCTTTACATCTTTCAACTGTTAGTTGCAAAGAAGCTCAAGACGAAAGACCCTACGCTCAATTCTCCGTCAATAATGTCACCTTTTCGGGACTTATGGATAGTGGCGCATCTATTAGTTGCCTCGGCAATAATGCACACATACCTTTCGTCAATTGCGGATTTAGAATCAAAAAGCATTCTACACACGTTACAACCGCAGACAACACAGCTCAAACTGTCACAGGTTCTCTAGCACTACCTGTCAGTTGCGGAAACAAAACAATCACGATCAACTTCTTAGTAATTCCTTCGATATCCCAGAACTTCATCCTCGGTGTAGACTTCTGGAAGGCCTTTAATGTCGCCCCCCAGGTATTTAACACTTGCAACAACACCTCTCACTCCACACAAGTCAGTGAGATTCGTACAGTAATACCTTACGAAAATCTAAGTTCTGCTCAATCACAACAATTAAAAGAAATGATCAGCAAATTCGAATCAATATCTTTCGAAAAATGCGGCTTAGGACTAACTAACCTGGTCAAACACCACATCAAAACCACTGGGCCACCCATCAAACAAAGGTACTATAACCTAGCTCCCCAGAAACTTAAACAATTGGAAAAAGAGTTAGACGAAATGTTGAGTTTAGGCGTGGTAGTTCCTAGCAGAAGCGCCTGGACCAACCCAACTCTACTTGTGTCAAAAAAGGACGGCTCAGCACGATTCTGCATCGACAGTAGAAGACTTAATGCTTGCACTGAGGCCGACGCCTATCCACTTCCATTTGTTCACGCCATCCTCGACAAACTACGAAACGCCAAGTTTATATCTTCAATTGATCTAAGCAAAGCTTTTTGGCAAATACCATTAGACGCTGCATCTTGTGAAAAAACTGCATTCGTCATACCAGGTAGAGGTATGTTCCACTTTAAAAGGTTACCATTCGGCCTCAAAAACAGCCCTGCCGAACTACAAAGGTTAATGGACAAACTATTCGGCCCAGAATCGGATAAAAACTTATTTTGTTACCTAGACGACCTCATCATCATAACTGACACTTTCGAAAAACACATTGAAATGCTGGAAAAAGTCTTCCAACAACTCAAACTCGCCGGTCTCACCATCGATTTGAAGAAATCAGAATTCTGCAAGTCCCGCTTGCGTTATTTAGGCTTTATTGTCGACGAAAAAGGTCTGAGAACAGACCCAGCTAAAGTCGAAGCCATGGCAAATTTCCCCAGACCCAAAAACGCAAAAGAAGTCAAAGGTTTTCTAGGACTTGCCGGTTATTATAGAAGGTTCATCAAAGACTTCTCCAACATCGCAGCACCCCTCAACAAAATCACTGGTACACGCAAAGGCATCAGTAATTTCCTATGGTCCCCTGAAACCGAAAAAGCCTTCATCACTTTGAAATCTGCTCTACAAACAGCACCCGTGCTGAACTGTCCTGATTTTACGCTTCCTTTCACGCTCCATACAGACGCTTCTAATGTTGGAATCGGCGGAGTACTAACACAGGAATTTTCCGATGGCGAACACCCTGTAGCTTACTTTTCCCGTAGCTTAAACAAACACGAAAAGAACTACGGAATAACGGAAAAAGAATTACTGGCAGTAATGGATTCTATTCACCACTTTCGAGGATACATAGACGGTAGCAAATTCACTGTAATTACTGACCACAGTAGCCTAAAATGGCTAATCTCCTTGAACAATCCATCCGGTAGACTCGCTCGTTGGTCATCACGTTTGTCTCAATACACTTTCGATGTCATACACCGCAAAGGCGCCGACAACATTGTACCTGACGCACTCTCAAGAATCGAGCTTGCTCTCCTAAACACCGAACCAACTGCCCCCATCTCTTCTACTAAGGACACCTGGTATCTAAAGATATTCAACGGTTGCATTAACTCTCTTCAACAGTTTCCCAATTTCATCATAAAAGAAGGACAATTGTACCGTAATTGCAAACCTCCTTTGTCTATCCTCGAAGACCATGCTTGGAAACTGGTTGTTCCTCCTGAAGAAAGAGAACAAATAATATTCAACAACCACAGTGCCCCGGAATCCATACACCCCGGAACCTGCAAGACATATAAGAAAATATCCTTGAAATATTATTGGCCCGGCCTTTTCAAACAAGTGCAAAATTATATTTCTAAATGCGACACTTGCAAAGCTTATAAACACAGCACCGCACCCCCTGCTGGTCTTATGGGTAAACCCAAACGCGCCAATAGACCACTGCAATCTCTGTCAATGGATCTTATTGGACCTTTCCCCAGAAGTTATGCTGGACACATGCATATACTCAGTGTAGTGGACATTTTCACCAAATATTATTGGATTTTTCCTTTAAAAAGAGCCACCGCATCTGCAGTCGTAAGCCTTTTGGAAAAACACATATTTATACCTTACGGAACCTCCCGTACAATTATTGTGGATAACGGAAAACAGTTCATTGCAACTGAATTTAAGGAGTTCCTGTCCAAATACGGCATTAAAGACATCTTTTATAACACTCTCTACACACCATAGAACAACACTGTAGAGCGTTATAACCAAAACATCAACCCTGCCCTGGCTATCCTAGTTGATAAAGACCAACGCACTTGGTGTAAAAACTTGGAAAAAATTCAAGCAGCTATGAACAACACGGTAAATCTTACAACCGGTTACACCCCATTCTTCCCCAAACACGGCATGGAACAAATTGTTCACGGCTCTCTACATCGGAATATTGATTTTCCATCATCGGTCCCCTCATCTGAAGACCCTGTAGAAACATATGCCCACCGTTTAGAAGAACTCTCTGCTATCTACAGCGAAGTAACAGACGCTTTATTACTGGCCCACCAAAAAAGTGCGGACAGATACAACTTACGCAGGAAACATGTCACTTTTAATAGAGAAGATATTGTCTGGAGAATAAATAACACATTGTCACAAGGTGCCATGTACTTCTCTGCCAAATTGGCACCCCGCTTTATCAAGGCTAAAGTACTGAGAAAAATCTCAGATTTGGTGTACACCCTGTCCGACATTTTTGGTAAACACATAGGCAACTACCACATAAAGAACATTGTCAAGGCTGGAAAAATGGAAACAATAGAAACCATCACTCCTGTCCCTACGTTTGTACCTCATTGGCAGAAACAACCACTGTCATACACTACAAACCTTGCATAAACAACTATTTATGACTTGTACTATTGATTTCACAAGCCGTCTACCAAAGTGTTATTCGTTTTTTGTCGAAATCATTAGCCTTTTGACCATAATGTTCTTGATTTTCATAAATTAATCATCCATTATGGTTTGTCGTAAGTAAATCTTACACGACAAGGTACAATAAGTGTCAATTGTAACCTTGACCTCGGCACACTATTTCATTGTACATAAACTTTTGTTCCTATTCTTTTCTCACATTTCACCTTTTCTCATGTATACACCTTTTTTGAAACTGATCATTTCAGAAAAGAGACACTTCCTCAATGTCGGTTTGTATTTTTTGGTACACGCGATGCTCAAAAATGTTCTCCATTCCCTGTTCCCAACACACCAAGTTCTCTTGTCATATCATTTTATATTATTGTTTCTTTTTGCCCATGTTCTCGCAATTGTCCTTCATATTTGTTCTAATGGGTTTCATCGTACATAAAACAATGACCCTTTGCAACATGCACCCAATTGAGGTGAATGTTCAACCCCTGTAATTTGTAATCATAATGCGTGTGTAATTCCAGTTCGGTATCGTCATTTGATTCAAGTTACACAGGTGTAACAAATACAAGTTACAATTACCATGTTAAAGTTTTTTCAGTTTTACCAAAATTGAATGGCGCTCAACTATCCCATTTGCTCTTGTCTTCTTTCAGAATTTGATATTGACACGTCATTTCTGAAAATAGTTGTTGTAAAGAAAGACAAATTGCAATTTGTCTTCCTCATCAATAACATTGTACCATGCATAACACCTTTCGGTCACATTGAGTATGTAAAATCATAGGATCTCAACTTACTGACCTAAACCTGTTATATTGTCGCACTTTATTTTGTCTTGAATGACATTAATTTGCTTTGTTAAAATACACCAAGCCAGGTCACTCATATTAAGTTATCCTGTGTCTCAAGGTGCCCTTTTGTATATAAAAATGTATAACATGTATAGTTCACAACATTCGTGTTTGTGGCAATGGTGGTAACACCAAGTGTGTTTCCTTGCTCATTTTGTGTGGTCATTTTAAGTAGGTAAAACCCAATCAGGTCTTTAATAAACCACTACAAACCTTTCTATTGTAAGCAAAGAGTAAGTAAAACCAAATAGGTCTCTTTCGCTATATTCACAACTTTTTTGTCTTGTATAAAACATCCTTGTTGACATATGTCTTGTATTATTGCCAACCATCCGTGTAAACTCAGCATAAGTTAGTGTCATCACACAACGTGTAAACTCAACTTATGTTTGTGTCATCACATACCGTGTAAACTCAACTTAGGGTTGTGTCATCACAGTATATTGTAAGCAAAGAGTAAGTAAAACCAATAGGTCTCTTTCGCTATATTTGTGCACTGTGTAAGTAATTACTACTATCACATCACATGTCTTGTACAATTGTATCTGCTTGTCATGTTACTTTTTGTATTATGCTAGTACCAATAACTATCGACATTACCGTATATGTTTATTGTGTATTTTATGTATATTCCGTTTGTATTGAAATGGAAACTTCTTCATCAACTTGAACGTAAACTTGTCTTCCACCATGATACGAGAGATCGTTATAAAATCCACCATGATACGTGCGAACGTTATAAAATCCAATGCTATACGAGAAGTTCGTCATAATCACTTATTTTTCGCCAACGCAGCGAATAGGTAATTTGTCTCAATGTTTTGTTATAAATACCTACCGTCTTACACCTTTTCAATACTGGGCTCGTCTTTTTTCAAATCGTTCAATTTTTACATGATACGTGAAGACGTCATAATACTTACCGTGATTCGTGTGAACGATATAATATCAATTGGTTTTTCTTAAATAAGATTGTCACCTGTTTATACTTGAACTACCTGACGTAGATCATTTTACCCGGATATGTCTTGGCATTAAAAACATTTGACACCTTTGTTAAACTTGCCAAACAGCAGGAAATTTCCCTCTTGAAAGAGAAATTTAAAAAATAACATTGAAGCTGTGCATTCAGCAAATTTTGGTCGAATTGATGCCTGTGGACTTCTTGTAACTAAACCCAAGAACTATCTACTATCCATTGACCATGGACTAATCATCGGCTTCACTTTTGATTATGAGGTATCTTGTCGTAGGAGGTCAATCGGGACAGGACACAAAAACACCTAACTCGTCGGCTGGGAAACGAATAAGAAAACTCCCAGGTTTGTGAAATTTGAACAAGGGTCTGTCATTTTCTCACAAATTTGTAGAAAATTAAATCGACCCCTAGTCTTTCATCCAATAAACATGAAAGACTAGAATTGTATTATGTTGTATGTTAGGTTTCATCACACTTTCTTGTAAATGTAATGAGTCAGGAAACCTGCTGTCAAATATATTTCGCTCTCTCCTGAAGATCGAATCTGGACTCTAGCCTGTTTTCAGCAGATTTCTATACTCAACCGTTTCTTTTCGTCATCACTTTCACCATGTACATATTGTAGAAAATTATTCGCGGATTTGGAAATAGTACGATAAGCATTGGCTTATCGTCTGTCAAATAGGACAAACCTCATCCACGAATCCTTTTTTCTCACCCCTTCTCCCATCATCCCTTCACCCTTCAATGAAATATATTCACTATGTTCTCTTCTTTGAAAACCTTAAGTTGTTACCGCTTCAGCGATAACATTGACCATGAAAGGTCAATTGTTTTCAAAAAAGTTATTTTCTGTCACATTACACAAACATGTTCTTGTATCAGTGGATTTGTATTCAGTACTATTGCACTGAATGGACTATACAGAGTCACCTCTTGATACGAAAACACATATTTTTTTTCACATTTGTAAAATCTCAATTAGTTAGGAACATCTCTATCTTTCTCTCTCTCTGGTTTCTGGCAAGCAAATCTCTTTCTTCTCTCCAAGGCACATTTGTTTCTCTCCAACCTTTATTTCATCATTGGTCTACCAGGCAGGTAAACTTCAAGAATTTTGTTCTAATAATAATTTACCCCTGGACTAAAAAGAAGCCCAGCAGCCTCCCTCACCACCAGCTGAGCCCTCTTCATTGCCGCCTTCACTACCGTCACGGAGGTCCCCTCTCTTCAGCCTCATCATACAAAAAGCACCCGACCACACCCAACTCAATTAAGTGTGAGCCGTTTGTGTAGTTGCGAACAAAGTCGTCTCACAATATAATGACACTTTCCAAACAACAACCTCCGAGCATGTCAGCTCTAGGTTAGTTGTCCGTTCCTGCCAATCAACTGCTGTCTTTTGCTCCATCAAGCACTGACACAAGCACTGTCCTGCAAATACTAAAACACGCAGACCAACCAGTCGCCGTTCGTGCAGACTCACCAAATGCCGTTTGTGCATACTCACCACCGATCTCCACTTGGCACCAACCCATGTTATTCGCAGCCCTGCACGCTTTAATAACCAATACAACCTTGCTTACTGCCAGCATGGATCCACTCTGGCAATTCTACAAACTTGAAGCACCTATTTTTGACCTCTGTGATAGTAGAACCCCTCCGCAACAACAAGTTCCACTCCGTGTTCTTTTCTCAGACCCTAGTGTTCATTTGAGTGTAATCTCAATGGGTCATGTGTTAGTGAAAATAACAAGTGCAAAGCAAACTCCGACCACTACGCAAACACAACAAACTACGCTGCGCAAATCTTAGCTTCCCGGACCAATGATAAACTTAGAGTCATTTTTTTTCCATAATGTCTTGTCTTGTCATGTCATATGTTACTATGTTTTGTCTTGTCTTGTCATGTCATATGTTACTATGCACTGTCTTATTGTGTCACTATGTGTTCTATGTTTGTCATCAATTAGCTAGCACACCCAGTCAATCTCTCTCAATCTCTCTCTCTCGCAAGCCATCTCTCTGAGAAGCCAGTGGCATGTTTTAAGTAAAAGAGGATTCTTTAAGCCTGTTGCTACATTGCCACGTCGCTTTTTCTCGGGCGGGCGGGGATGTGTCACGTAACGAATTGACACGTTCAAAACTCCCGCGAATTCAAATTAGTACCTATCAGTTGTAACCATTGTTCGCGGTGCGCATGCGTGCACCGTGAGGTTGGTAAACTGCACAACGACACACGCGGGCAATCACCAACGGCCGCCCCCACTCGCAATCTGGCCTCGGCCTTGATAACATGTGAGCGTTACCGCCAACAGAGACGCAAACATAAGCGCGCCTAAATTAACGACTGTTTTCTCGCACAAGTACTTTATAAAACCTACATCAATTCTGTGCCAATTCACGATGAAGAACCGTGCGCGCAATAGCGCGTACAGTACAGCCGATGACCGCTAATTGTGGTTTAACAAGTACGAGATTCATCCTGCAAAACCCATGTAAGCTGATAACTATAATTCCCCTGTATGTGCCTTTTATGTTGAATCATGCTCACCTACAAGCTTGCCAGCCAGTACCTAAAATACCGATAGAGATTGACCCAACGAAAAACTAGAAATGTTAGGATGTTTATTACTCTTTTCATGTGTGTATTCTGTTATAAATGTGCTTTGTGAATATACTTTCATATCCCATTCATTGCGTTTCCTTTGATGAATATGGAGTGGTTGTCTGGCCTGCAGTCCCTCGTGTAAAAGCCCAATTGGCTGACCTAATCCCTGATGTCATGGAACTCAATCTCTACCACCTGAGCTAACGCCGATTTGTTCCAAGGCACCCTTTCTACGACGGGCCCCGTGGGGAATTGCGCCCCCTCACACCGGCGTCCCCTACACACTACTAAACTACATTTATGAAAAACAAAATAAATTTCAACATACACAAAATAACACTAACAGACCAGTTAGACAAGCGTACAAAGAAAACATAAAAACTCCGACAGTAAATCCAAGCTTTGGACAAAGACACTACCAATACCATGCTATAAAAGCTTTCAACAGTGTAAAACTTGAAATTAAAATTGAGGAAAATAAAAATAAATTCACAAACAAAATTACAAAATGGATTAAAGAACAAAAAGATAATATTACCAAAATGTCATAGCATAAAATAAAAATAAAACGTTCACGTAACACACACAACCAATATAAACACACATCACTCACAAACACACAAGATTATTTTCAATGTATTATTTTTTAATTTAAAAAATATTATTATGTATTTTTAATTTAAAATGTATTATTTTCTCTTTCAATGTATTATGTAGATTATATTTTCATATTATAAAAAGAAGGCCTCAGCACGGGCAAACCACCCAGTGAGGCCTACATTACTGGAAAACTTAAAATGTAAAAAATATTATTTAAGATTTTCACGGCCAAAAGTATTTTTGTTATTCGTTTTTGGGGTGTTATGCCGTGTTGCGCTAACTCCTTCTTTAGCCAACGTTTTGGACAGCATTGCAGTGTCCATCATCAGGGCAGATGTGTTATTGTAACGTTGGCTAAAGAAGGAGTTAGCGCAACACGGCATAACACCCCAAAAACAAATAACAAAAATGTAAAAAATATTGTTTGAAATAAAATAAATAAATTATACATCTGATAGAATAGAATTAAAATTTAATAACGTAAAAGCACCTACGTGTCTTATTTATCACAAATAATATTAATCTGACTAATTCGTCAGCCACGACACATAACTACTACACTTTATTACTACAATTCTTTAATAATAATATAAAAAAATTATCTATGTTGTGTTAACCAAGTTATTCAGTACAAAGACATTGTTGAATCTTTTGATTGGTTTAATAATTTGCAATGACGTTATTGAAGACACCTTTTTTAATAAAAAAAGGATAGAAAAATGCCATGAAGATACAGAAAATAATGATTGCAAGTAATATTTTTCTTCCAGTATCCGAGTTGCTTCGTGAATAAGAAAAGGAAATGATCGTTTTCCCCGAAGTATTTTTTCATTCCACTTCCAACTGTAGCCAACAGATGTCACTAAAAATAAGTATTTTCCATTTCCAATTGTTTTTCTTTTTATTATTTTTATACGCCAGGTGTTATCCGGTGACAAAATCACAACTCGGATCCACCTTTTTGTTTTCCGATATTGAATTTCATATTTTACAAAAAGCATTTTACCCCTCTGAAGTTTATTAAAACACCATCCTTTGGGAGGGAAATTCTTTTGTTATTGGAGCTGCTTTGCAAATAATGAAAAGTCACAGTCAAAGAGACGGAAAGAATAAAATAATTGAACTGTTGCAAAATGATGTCCAAGTAATGGTAGAAATATGACATCTCAATAAGACACTTATTACAAAAATCTTGTTTCAAAAAATCTTTGATTATTCATTACCAAAAATATTTTTAAAAAATAACGTAATTATCACGCCGTTTCACTGCAGGGATACGCCGAGACAATAGACCCTCACACAACTCTATTTTGGCCCACACTTCTCGCCTGAAACAAATTTATTCAAATTATTTGCTATTTTGACTATGTATATGGCCTTTCTCAAAATTTTTGATTTACATATTATTTAATCACGCTTTCTTCTTCGACCATGTCAGACTTTATATCATTCACTTTTGCATCATATTTTCTACTTTCACTCCATTATTTGGTAATTTTCTCTACATGTCCAAATCAAAGGAACGCCTCATGGATGTCATTGCTACGGCAATTAATGTACATTTATCCTTTTTCTACCAGTTTCATGCCTTACTGCTATTTATCAGCGTTAGTATCAGCACTCCATTGTGGACTGCTGGCCTCGACTCTTTGAATAAAACTTAACTAGCGATTACTCCGTTTTTGCAATCTTCTAGTGCCCTTTTCAGCCTTTTCATCTCTTGTGTACAAAGATACTTCCTAAATGTGAAATCACTATGTTAATGCCATCACTATTATTATTGTCAAGTGTCTATAGTAAATCTCTGTGCGTATTGTCAGCGAGCAACTTTGCATCTCTAGAAAGTCTCCTGTATAACAAGTCTAAATAAAGTAGTTAAACAGTGACAAGTGTTTAATATAAAGACCAAAGATCACATAAAACACTAAATACACACACCAATCGAGTTTCAACTGTTAAAAATTTTTACAGAGTTTATCATTTTTAAATGTTTAATAATGAATAATATACTCTCTTCCATTAAAGTTTGGTATTATTTTTGATGCAAAATTTTGCACATGATTGCCAAAGTCTCTCTTTAAAATTCTTAGGAGTTGCATACAACACAAAATTTAATTATTCATACTTACTTGGTTCATTTCTTACATGGGAATTAAAATTTTATTTTTTTTCGTAAAATAAAGCGAGTTCTAAACAAAAAGTGAATAATATTCTGGTGAACGTTCTCTCCGCTGCTCGTTCCGTGGATTCCAATTATTTTTGTATGCAGAAGGAATGACAGGAGCATATTTCAATTATTAGTCTGTAAACACAGAGGAGGATTTCACGTGTGTTGCACTGTGAAATTGACGTGCAAAGCAGAGATATTTTAAGTTTGCTGCACTGTGAAATGGACGTGAAAATCAGGGTCTTTTATGTTTACTGCACTGTGAAGTGGACGTGCAAGGCAGGGGTCTTTTATGTTGGTTGCACTATGAAGTGGACGTGCAAACCAGGCGTCTTTTATGTTGGCTGCATTGTAAAATGACGTGCAAAGCAGGGGTCTTTTAAATATGCAGGGAATATCTGAAATCTTTTATTTTATACCTAATATTATTAGGTATGAAATTTAACTTACTCTGTTGATTGCTTGCTAAAATTCCAGTTTTCTTGGAGTTTTGGAGAGAATTACTTAGTCCTAAGGGGTCTTCAGAGGTCTCTTCTCCATTACCTCGCCATCTTCATAGGGGTCACGTCTGACTGCCGGAGACGATGGAAAGGATTCGAATGACCACCATCACAACCATCCTGTCCCACTGTTCACTGCTTCTCTCAGGAATTGCACGTGGTGCGCTAGAAGCTGACTGTTCTAGTGTTTTACGATGCCATGGGAACTTGTATGAATTTGCTTTATCTTTATAATATATGTTACTCTTTATAAATTTTATATTTCCAATAGAATCAAGAACAAGAACAAACTGTCTTGGATGAAAACACTTAAAGGTATTAGGTATATTTAACCCTAGATTCATAACCTTATCTAAGAGGGACATTATTCATAAACATTCGTCTCACAGACGACTAAATTTAAGTGACGAGTTTTAGGGTACTTGTAAATAAAATCAATAAATTAAGTATGGCACTCTTTAATATGTAATTATGTAACAAAAAAAATAATAAACGAGTTAAAATTAAATTTCATCGCTACATTCCATTCACATGAGGCCGCGATGGTCCATGCATATATACTTTTTGCATTGCTTGCATTGGAACCTTGTCATATGCCGTTTTTTATAATCAAAATAACCACAAACCTTTTTTTGAGTACCACTTAGACCAGGTGTGGCAATGGTAGGCATTTCATCTAAAACTTCGGCCATTTTCCTTTTTAGGCATCTCTTCAAAGTTAGCATTTCGTGTCTTTTACGTAACCATGTCGTTATCACTGTCGGAATCTGTCGGGACCATTTCATCTAATTCAACATGATCTTCGACATCACTGATTTCTACTTCCTTTTGCTGACTGGTAAAATCATCATCACCAGAATCAGATAAACGATTCAAATGGTCATCAATTTGCCGATCATCCATTCTAAAATAAAATAAAGATTTGATGTAAAATACACACAATAATACATTTTGAATGATAAAATAAGATGTAATTATCAATAATAACCCATATAGAATAATATCAAATACTTACTTTTACTCTGTATAACCAGAACTCATCAAATACAATGTTTTCAAAATAACTTGCAGTCTCGTCAAAAGTTACACTATTCATAAACATTCGTCTCTCAGACGTTCAAAGGTCTATAACTTGTCCACAATACTTAACTGCAAGGCAAACGCACCCCCATTACTAATGAACAAGCGATCTAGGAAGGTACTTGAAAGGTCATCATTCTATCTCTTTCACTCGAGACACTAGAAACAAATTTACGTTTTGAGCGGTCTGTGGGACGAATGGTTATGAATCTAGGGTTAAATGCATGCTGTGACATGTAGGGACAGTGGAGGGCTTTAAAAATCATTTAATTGTAGCTTTGTTTTAAAAACAATTGTAGAGTCTTAACGAGAGAACCGATAAAATGGTTCTGATTCTAAAATACTAATTTAGAGATGAGCTGAATCACCAAGTAATTTTATATTGTTGATGGGTAGTGATAATAATAATCATGTAGGTAAAACAATCAACTGTTATTATTTGCACTAGATGCAAGTTACTATCTTGGAAGGTAGTGATGTAAAAGACGAGAGCAGAAATGCCCGTTTATAGCTCGATACAGGCTTAGTCCTAGTGAGGTAAATTTTTATGAGAAAAAACATGATTTCTTGAGATGCAATAAATAGATAATCAAATAAATACTTTGGCATAATCATGCTATCTTTCATAATGAATCTTTCGTACTTTCAGACACACGTTCATTCTACAAACCATTTCGCCGTTTTCCGGGACGGGTAGGAATAATGGATATCTCGTCCTACAACTCTGTCTTGGCACATTTTTTGACACCTTTTTTTACTGACAAAGTTTAACACAAAAATTGCTAAAAAGGTGAAAACGTAAGTACTATACACAGTTATTATAGTAAATGTATAAAGTGTTTGTTAATTTTTAAAAGAATGCCTGCAGATAGAGAATATAAAGCAAGGAAATTAATTCAGAAACACACTGAAGTAATTTTCTAAGAGGAGTTACTGCAATTTTTTTTTTAATTTATGAAAATTCGTATCATATTTTAGATTTTTATTATTATCATAAATCATAGGAAAAGGTTACTGAGTTTTTTTTTCCCAGCTTTTTATATTTTTTTAAATATGAGTTCAGGTTTTGGCACATATAATTTTAATGCCCTCTAGCACAGTGAAATCGAAAACTTCACAAAGTCGGATCAATAAGCGTAACTACCGATGATTTTATACCCATTTAAGAAGCCCTATGCCAATACTATATTAAAAAAATCCGTCATCTATGGTCATTTGCGAGCACGACAAAATATGATTCGGTTGACGTATCAATAGTTCAACCGTGCTAGCTGAATTGCTACAAAATCGTCGGTAGTTCCACCTATCGATCTGATATTGTAAAGTTATTGGTATATACTGGCAAGACTAAAGTAATTTGACATTCCAAATCATCAAACGTAATGCGTTTACATAAAAATATAAATAAAGTTGGAATTTTAAATTGAAATTTTAACCATTATATGCATTAGCAGACTCTAAATACTTGTTGAAATTAAAAAGGAAGTCTTTATTCACAACTGAGTTAATTAGTCAACGAGATTTTTAGCCATAATACGAAATATCCGAAACATTTGTCTGAATTTTATCTCTCCAAGTTCGAATCGATTTAATTGAACCTATAAATGACGTTTTTAGTCAAATATGATTTAAGATTTTCATGGCAAAAAGTATTTTTGTTATTTGTTTTTGGGGTGTTATGCCGTGTTGTGCTAACTCCTTCTTTAGCCAACGTTTCGGACAGCATTGCAGTGTCCATAATCAGGGCAAATGTGTTATTTGAGGTTGTGGTGAAATGTGAGCTTATTATGAGCTTCACCACAACCTCAAATAACACATCTGCCCTGATGATGGACACTGCAATACTGTCCGAAACGTTGGCTAAAGAAGGAGTTAGCGCAACACGGCATAACACCCCAAAAACAAATAACAAAAAAGAAGTTTTTAGTTTTTTTTTGCATAAATAACGAGGTTATTAAAAAGTTGCGCATATCAACAGTCACCCAAATTAAACTGACAGCTAAGAAGATTTGGTGGGCTTTTTTGTTGGAATTTCTTATCAATTGTTCATCGGGCTAGGAAATGTTGCTGACTGACCATAGATCACGACATCAGTCAATATCGTATTGACATATGGTTTTATCGATCGACCGTGCTAGACCTCCTGATATATATTTTACATGATTTACTGCATAGTACAGTGCCGAAAGAAGGTTTTCATTTCTAAAACAACAACCAAAAATAACAACAGCAAAATGCAACGCTCGTATGGTATGACTGGCTAGAGCGGTTTGGGTGTTTTTGGAAATTGTTAGGACGAGTGTTTAAATTAGGCTTAAGAACAAAAGGGTAGATTCCTCTTTAAATAAAACACTTTGTGGAAGTTGAAATTACACCGAATTTGTTGTTGTTTTTTCCAAAGTTTATATTGCTACCGACACTCTGTGGAGATCACTCCACCAACGGAGAGCGAAATATAATTGTCACTTTGGGTTCCTTTAGCTAGAAACTATCGAAGAGAAGTGAGTTCCCCAATCAAAAATGGGACTTAAATAACATAATTTGGCTGCCTTTAAAGAAGGTGTAAACTAGCGCCATCTGTATTCTAAATCAGTTACTCTATATAAATTATAATTGGTTTGAAACTCGGAGCAAATTCGAACAACGAGTGTAAATAAAATTCTATTATTTCAGTTAATTCACATTCATACATCGTGTCATACACATTATTCTGTAATTCGGACTATTGATTTGACCTGACTAATGTATAAGATTTACGCCTTGTCTTTTTCGGGTGTCCCCGACTCGTGCCATTCACTTGAAGTCATATAATACCATAATGAAGGTGTTATATATATTTTTTAAATTTTAAATATAGTATATTTGTGGCATCTTTTAGAGCGGAAGACACTATCAGTATCGCCCGGGGTAAGACCACCATTCAGAATTGAAACGTTTGGTGAAGAGATCTGAATAGCCAGGTACTTCCCCACCTTCCTCTCCCCATCTCCTTCACGTTCTCACTTCCTTCAGCCTCACAACATACCCCATTCACACATGGGATTCACACATATTAATCAAATTAAATTCATTTGCGCTCACCAGGATTTAAACCCGCTGCCTCCAGATTGCCAGAAGAGAGCCTTACCCCTCAACCACGTATCTACGTGTATCTAACTGTACCTACGTGTAATTTATTTTGTCCTACATTATAACCTAACATATTTGTTTTGCCAACGCTTTTTATACTGTTCTTGCAAATACATATAAATGTATTACTACACTAATTAGAAGCTGGGCATGCTTGTAAACAATGCAAACACAGCAGATGATATTATCGACTGAATCAACAGCAGTGAGTACGCAAACTCGCAATGAGCTGAATACTTCATACTGCTCTCTCTGTACTAGTACTCCTAGCACTTGTTCACGGTAGATAAATGCTTCTGGAACTTGTGATTTATTTTAAGGCTAATGTAAACTTCCTCCCAGAGATGGCGGTGCCTGTTGCCGTTTTAGACCTTTGAATAATTTAATTTTGCTCCAAGCCTTGCTTACTTACTATCGCAAATTGAGATTTATAAGCGAAAAACTGATTTGATAAGTTTTGTAGATAAATTCCACAACGTCTTCTGTCGGAATTTATGTTTTGTATTTTACTCTCGGCTGTCAACTGTCTGTAAGACCAGACAGTTCTGAAATAATTTGTTATTTCATTATTCGAGATAACCTTTGAGAACATTCCTTAAAAGTTTGGTAAAATTAGTAAATTTGAGAATTTGAACAATTCATCAAAATTCAAAGATCATTTTCAAGTTTCGCGTAATTACTATTCAAATACTGTGAAACATCCGGCTCACGATGAAAAAAATAATATATCTGGAATATAATTTTGGCAGAACTTGAATTTTTACTGTAAAATACTATGAATTGTTCAAATTCTGTGAACAACCCGTCCTTGGTCAAGTTTTGTTCAACCAACTTTTAGACCAAACGGTTAGTCTCGCCATAGAGAAAAACCACCATTCAGAATCGAGATAATAAACATGGTTTTTGTCGTGTTTGGTGACCAGATCCTTTACCCAGGTAATTACCAAACTTCCTCTCCCCATCTCCTTCCCCTTCCCTCTACCTTCAGCTTGAGAAGGAGTTACTATGACACCTTTCAGAAGGAGTCATAGAAATGTGAAAGGTATACACATGTTGTGTTTCTTGACTACAAATCGGTGTTGAAGTGATCAATGACGCTAAATCCTCCGAGCATCTTCCATTAAAATACCGGTTGAACAAGGACAAAATTCCCACCTGACGCTTGATATAGTATGGATGCGCATAAAATAAAGTTTATTGAAGAAAACTAATAACTGTAACTAGCGACTTAATCAAATTCTTGAGTTCGATTAGGTGAACAATTTTTTTTTTCGATCTTTTATTTTTAAATTATATTCAACATTTGAATTTATTTTGTTTGGGACTATGAGTCGAGATATTATCCTTAATACTTTTCATATCTGCTTTGATGATTAACACAGCAATGTTGACAACCAGTGTAACAATTCTAACTATTACCCGAATAAACCTGTAAGCTTGTGTGTATATAATGCTGATATGGAATCAAAAAGAGAATAAATACTTAACAAACATCCAAAGTGGTAAACTTGTGTGTGTATAATGCTAGACGGAATCAAAAAGAAAATAACTGCTTACAGACATCTAAAGCGATAAACTTGTTTGTGTATAATGCTATATGGAATCAAAAGAGAATAACTGCTTACAAACATCCAAAGCGGCAAACTTGTGATTGTATAATTCTGATATGGAATCAAAAAGGGAATAAATGCTTTCAAACATCCAAAGCCTTAAATCTGTGTGTTTATAATGCTGATATGGAATCAAAAAGAGAATAACTGCTTACAAACATCCAAAGTGGTAAACTTTAATGTTTGTGTTAGTTTAAAACTTCATTCGTAAAACCACATCTCTAGATAAGCATTAGCTCTCCGCGCAGACTGGGGAAGGCGTTGTCTTAAAATTGTTCGCCAAGTTGCTCCAACCGGTCAACGCACTGCGGTTCTGCTTGCGAATTAAGCAGGACAAAACGATGTCGATTTATTTGTGACACATCAGTCATGTAAATATATTAATGAGATTCATTCGCCTGCGTTTAGATAATTAGATGATAAGGGCACATAAAAAAGGATCAATATTGTGGATAAACGTAGCAATGAGAACGGGTATATTTATGGTGTATGGAAAAAAGAGGATTGGAAATTGGGAATTATCGAACAACGCAGATACGGAAAAACCACCCCTCTCTAAATAAACAACTAAACGAAATGCAAGAGAAGAGAGTAATGCAAAGAATTTACAATAAGGGATTATTATATTTTTCCGACAAAAATCTACAAGACAAAAATATTTTATGGCGAGAATCGTCGACTCTTTCGACTACATAATAATGAATTAAACTGGTTATTGATATCTTGGTTATTTGGCCGGTTTGGGAAGACCCTTTGACCTCTCAACCTATGGTATTGCACGAGAGGGATGGATTTATACTCCGTCACTCCTGAACACACTAACTCCTAGATTCCAACCCACCCCTCATACTTTTTTTCCTTCCCAGAACTTTCTCTTCTTTTTTTCTGTGAAAATATTCTCCAAACAGCAACCCCAAAGATAAACCTGTCGAAGAATCTCTGAGGAAAATCATTTTCCCATGTGGGGTTAAATCAAAAAATGTTAACATTTTACTCTTAGCGAAGGTGTACATAAATTAATAATTCATGACGCCGACAGTGGACGCCTATCTGAAACAAAATTAAGCAAAGCTTAAGATGCTATAAAATATTTAAAATCAAAGTAAATAAAAAAAAATTGCAAACAAACTTTTTTTTCAGTTATCTCTTACATTATGAATAGGAGGTTGACAGTAAATATATTCATGGGCTTTTAACGCGTTCCCTAGCCCACTGTGCAGCAGATGCGGAAAAACCTTACTCCATGTAAATACAAGCCCTGCCACTGTGTACAATGTACATTCTACTTACATAAAGGCTGTGCGTCACAGATTCTACCTTCCACGTTAGAGTATCTAGCCGTTACGTTGACAGTTCTATTTTCTACGTTTAACGTATACGTTGGCACTTGAAAAAGATTGCGCGGTAGTTTAGTCTCACGTGACACAAGAGCCTTTTCAAATGGAAGCAACAATATGTATGCTGGGCGGGGGAAATGTTTATTTAGCTGCCTTCTGAGTGTACGCCCTTTTCGCGTATTATTTTGACAGGGAAAACATTGTTTCATATTCAGAAGTGAGTGAATTCATTAATTTAATTAATTTGTATTTTACTTTATCAATGTACACATTAGAGAATATTAACCAAAAAATGACAAATTATGAAAACTAACCGGTGGTAACAAATAACGGTGTACAGCAAAAATAAGAATTATAAGGGCAGGTTTTTTAACAGAATTTGAACAATTTAACAAATTTCAAAATTAAATTTGAATGTTTCGTTAAAGCCATATTCAAGTATCTGTTATTATTCAAATACTTTGAAACAACCGGCCCATATGAATTAATAACAAAACTTGATTAACTTAGAAATCTGATGAATCGTTCAAATTCTATGAAGCAAAATAATAACAAAAAACAATAGACAATAAAGTTTGAGTGAAAACAAGAGTTTTAAGAAATTAGTAAAGTTCTGGGGGCCATCGCTAAATATGTCAGGAATCTTGCCACGACAGTGGATGAAATATAGTCGTCACATTCACACAAGAGGTCAGAAGAAGGTTAAGTTGGTTATTTGGAAAGGAATATGGAAAGTTTCAAGGTTTCTATTGGGGCTATATAAAAATAGTATTAATTGTGTTCAATAATATTTCTGGAGTTTTTATGTAGATCAAATTTATTGTCTACAAGATTGGTGTTATTGCTTAAGATCATATTATTTGTGTGCTTCCTAACAAAACAATAAAAAGATTTTTGGCTGCTATGGTTTTGTTGAGTAACTTCAATTTCATTTTCACAGCCAAAAAACACGCCTAAAGCGCGTTCAATATTATTTGTACACGGTTTACATTCGCCACATGAAAACGGGTCGCTCCGACAACTAGTTCTTGGGTTTAACAATTGGGCTGAGAAATGATTTGCCGACGTATGTGTTTCCTCGATCCTACAGCATGAGTCTCTTCAATCACCAGGTTGACTTCTTCCTTCCTTCAAAAAGAATAACCACGTAGCAACTCTAAAGATGACATCCTGCGTGGAGATATATTATAAAAATAATTGAAAAAGCATGGTAATTTATATGTACCGGTACATTCATTTCTGTAAGTATCTGAAATAAATTGTGAAGGTTTTTTTTTCTATTATTTCTGGCTTTCACCCTTCAAGGGTGTTCTTGGCCATCATTTAAAATTATTGAGAAATGAAAGGTGAATTTAAATATTAATTTTATTTAAATAGGCAAATTTCAAAATTATAATGAAAATTGGAGTCGAGTTCAGACTTAGAAGAGAGGAGATGTTGAATGGAGGGGAGGCAATTTTAGATAAGGCTTGATAGAAGAGAGGATATTTGTTTAGAGAGGGACAACCAAAAAATATGTGATCTAAAGTTCCCACTTCTAGACCACAGAATGTACAATCTGGGGAGTCAACAACGTGAATTTTAAAAAGATGGGAAGGAACGGAACAATGTCCGATCCTCATTCAAATGAGTGAAGAAATTTATTTTTTGGAAAAATGAGGAAATTGCTGAAACCACGGTTTTGATGGAATAGTCCTTTGTATTGAGGCATAGCAGGCTCCCTTGGATTGACTAGCAATGTGCCAATACTCCGACCAAACATTGCGGGATCTATCTTTGATGATGGAAAAAATGTCAGATAGGGGAATGTGGTTTACGAGGGTAACAACAGGGTTGGACGCTCCTTGTTTTGCCAAGGCATCCGCAATATCATTACCCATGACACCAACATGTCCAGGAATCCAAATCAGAGTTACAGTTTTGCCAGAGCTTTGAATGGAGGCTATCATCTCTCGAATAAGGCATACAAAGTGATCATCAGGATGAAGAAGAGGACTGGATTTTAGTTTTTGGAGGGAACTGAGAGAGTCAGAGAGAACGAGGGAATGTTCAAAATTATTTTTGATTATATATTTGAGAGATTCTATTATTGCAATACACTCGGCTGAAAATATTGAAAATTGATTTGAAATTGAATGAAATATTCTGTCATTAGAATTATTGTGGTAAACGTTAATACCTATACCACAGTTAGGAGAGTCGGGAGATTTGGATCCATCAGTAAATAAAATAGAAAAGTTGGGCCATTTAGATGAAATAATGTCATTGAACATATTATTGACAGTTCGGGCCGGGAGATTGGAATGACTTTTAAGGATTCCGATCCCTTCTATTATTGTTGGGGATAGGGTGACGTGACTATATTTTAATTTGTATAAGGGAAGTAGATCATTTTGGATGATGTGAAGCTCTGAGAGAGACTTAAAATTTTTACAGATGTCAGGAAGAGGTTTAGTTGAAGCTCTGATTGTAGATGAATGGGTTGAGTCAATGAACGAGACGCTGGGGATAACCTGATGACATTTAGAATTTAAACATTTAAGAACAAATTTGTCAGCAAATATTTGACGCCTTAAATAAATAAGAAGATCAGAACATTCTACTTGAAGGGAATTGATGGGTGATGATTGCATCGCTCCAGTTATAATTCGCAAAGATTTAGATTGAATTTTGTCTAATTTATCAAGTACAGTTTTTGAGGCAGTACTAAAAAGTGGGCAGGCATAATCGAGATGGCTTCGAATAAGTGCGTTGTAAAGCAACTTAATGCAAGTAGGGTGAGCTCCCCACCAAACGCCAGATAATGATCTGATGATATTTGTATTTTTTTCGCATTTAGTAACTAAATTATTAATATGGGAAGACCATTTAAGTTTCCTATCAAATGTTACTCCCAAAAATTTTACTTCAGAAGCGTTGGGGATTAGAGAATTTTTAAATAAAATTTGAACGGGGGGGTTTTTATGGCGGTTTGAGAAGGTGACACACTGAGTCTTTTGGATTGAAAGTTCAAGACAATTTAACGTGAGCCATGTGCAAAGGGCATTCATGGCTTCGTTAAGATATTTGATGTCGAGAGGGATGATTTTGGATGATAAGAAGAAAACTATGTCATCTGCAAACTCAATAACTTTTACTTGTGGGGGAATAGCGACATGCATATCATATGTGTCCATATTATAAAGTAACGGGGAAAATACATCGCCTTGTGGTAAACCCTTCCAAATAGACCTACTTTGAGGAGAAATATCTGGAAGTTCAATGAAATTTTTTTTATCTAGAAATAGATTAATAATAAATTGGACAAACATGGGGGGAAGGCCAAGGCCTAGAAGTTTTTTTTTCAAGATTGGGATGGAAACATTGTCAAAGGCGCCTTCTATATCTATAAAGACGGCAAGACAAACTTCCTGTTTAGAAATTGATAGATTAATATCAATACTGATGATGGTAAGGTTATCTTGAGTGGATTTTTTTTTCCTAAATCCAAATTGAGATGGAGAGAGAAGCTGTTTACTCTCTACAAAAAATTCTAATCGGTTTTTAATTAATTTTTCATAAAGTTTACTGAGGGTGGATGAAGGAGCGATTGGCCTGTAGTTGGATCCAGAATTTGGTGATTTGTTTGTTTTTAAAATAGGGATACTTATTTGACAACTCCAGTCATCAGGCATTATACCAGTCTGGAAGATTTTATTTAAGATGCTTAAGAAGTGGTTTAGAACATTATCATTACTATTTTTGATTATGCTGTAAGGTATACCATCTCTACCTGGAGATGAGTCCTTGACTGTTGATAAACAATTTTTTAGCTCAATTAAGGTGAATGGAGAGTCTAGCCAATGATTAGACATAGGAGTATTATAGATGGGCGTTATTTCATCTAAGTTAGGTACAGAAGGGCTGGCAATTTTGTCCAAAAATTCATCGATCCATTTAGAATGAGACGCTCGAGGAGATGGTGAACTGAAGGAGGATCGAAATTTTCGGATCATAGACCAAATTTCCGAAATTGGAGTGTTCGGAGATACTGAACTGCAGAAGTTGTACCACCCGGATCTTTTTTTTGACCTCAATACCCTTTTGGCATTGGATTCAGCGTTTTTGTATATAAGATAATTCTCCATAGTTATATTGAACCGATAGGTAAGAGATTTAGCTTTCCGAATTCTTACTACTTTGGAACATTCCTCATCCCACCAGGGAGTTGGAGGGAGTTTTTTGAGAGATTTAGTTTTAGGGGGAGGATTTGATTTATTTATTGCAGTTATGAGCATTGATTTGAAGTTATTATAATTATTTTTGACGGAAAATATATCGGTGGCGGGTAAATTGAGTAGGAACTTGTCCATATGAGAGTTAAATTCATCCCATTTGGTGTGTTTTGTTTTAACCTTTGTCGAAATATGAGACTTGTCTGATTGGAAAGAAGTTTGATAAGTAATGGTGAGCAAAGGTCAGGGTACACCACCCACGAGGTGAGAGAAGCTAGACTAGTAGAGCATATCGAGAGATCCACTGCACTGGGGTTTGTGCTGGGGCGTGAGATCCTAGTAGGAGATCCGTCATTCAAAAGGAAAAGGTTGGATTGATCTACGAAATCCATCACTCTTCGACCATCTCGGTCGGAGAAAGCAGAACCCCAGACGGGGGAATGGGCATTAAAATCGCCTAAAATAAAGAAAGGCGGGCTTAGTTGACTTACAATTTGCAACCAAATTTGTTTATTGAAGTGGGCTGTTGGAGGAAGATAGACTGAAATGAAGGATGTATCCTTTATTTTAGCTGCAACCATTTGGAAGTCAGCATTGGGGGGTTTGATATTATTTATTGGGGAAAATGTTATTGATTTTTTTAATAAAAAGGGCCGTACCTCCTGGGCGGTCGTCGCGGAGACAGGAATACCCTCCCACATTAAAGTGGGTGGATGGAGTAAACCAAGTCTCCGAGATAGCAGCCAAAGAAATAAAGTTGGAATTTAATAGGTTAAGGAGATCAGATTTGTTAGAAATAGCACTTCGGCTATTCCACTGAAGTATTCTAACATCCTGAAGAGTCATTTTGAATAAATGATTTCAATGTGGAAATAATAGTAGCAGCGTTGGACGATAGATTAGTTTGAGAAGAAATGAGGTCAATTAGAAGCATAATAAGAGTTTGAATAAATGAAGAATTGTCTTGGGAGAGTTTTTCAGAAAGTTTATGAGAGTTCATTGAGGAGGGATTATAATTATTTGCACACCCATTTGTGGCATTTGAAAGAGATGAACCATCGGGATTTAAGAGCAGTGAGTTGTGTTGTTGCTGATCGTATCCAGGAGCCGGTTTAGAGATAGCATTTTTGTATGTGAATTTAGTTGAACGAGATGAAGTGTTTGTAGAGGAGGGAAGAGGGTTGGATGAGGAGTTGCTGGATAAAGCCTCAGCAAATGATTTTTTGACAGGCGGGAATAGTTTAGAAGCCTGCAGAAAAGACAAGTTCTGAGAGCCCATAGAAATTTTGATATTTTTTTGGCGAGATTGTTCTGGGCAAGAAGTGTTGATGGCTGTATGTGAGCCTGAGCAGTTAAAACATTTAGGTGAAGAGGAAGAAGGACATTGGTCAGCTGCATGGTTTTCTCCACATTTGAAACATCTGGGTTGAGATCTGCATGCAGCTTTTGTATGACCGAAACGGCAGCAATTGAAGCATTGAGTGGTGGGATAAGTATACATTTCAACTGGTAATGAGTTGAAGAATAAATATATATGGGAGGGAAGAGATTGACCTTCAAAGGTGATAATGACAGATTGAGAGGGCTTCCAAGAAATTATACCCTCAGAGGAGTCCTTGTAATTTAGCCTCCTGGCTTTTATGGGATTGCCAATGTGTTGGGGGGTTGAAAGTGAAGACAGAATTTCTGCGATGGACAGATCGGTCGAGATACCTCTGACCAGGCCCATGCGAGTGACATTGAAAGTAGGGAAATATGCCTTGAACTTTGAATTAGATGAAATGAAGATATTTTTGATGAAACTGTTGGCAGCTGACCCTGAGAGGAATTTGACGGAGATTCGGAAGAGACCCTCGGCTTTTACACCTCCAGGCTTGATTGAAAGATTCTTGCTATTTGATAGGAATTTGCCAAATTCAAGAGGGTGGATGGTTTTTCCTTGCTCAGTTTTTTGGGCGTATACTATGAATGGGCCACGGGAATGAGGAGAATAAAAATTTGTTGGAGGAAGTTGAAAAAGTGCTGGTGGGGACTGTGAAGTCGAAGGCGAGTCAAGTTTTATTGGGGAAGAAGGAGTAAATTTCCTTTTTTTGGTAGAAGTCAAAATGACAGAATCACTGTCAGAAATTTCTACATTTTCCCCTTCTGGGGGGTTTGGAGAGGGATCTGGGGGCTTTGTAGGGGGTCCAGGAGGGAAATCTTCCTTCATTATTCACAACAGTAAACAACTATAACAATAGTATGGAAAATGACAGAAGTAAAAAAGTTTATAAATATCTAGAAATCAGCAGCGAAAAGTGACTCCTGGAAGATCAGGAGGGAGAAGAAACCTCAAGGCACAACACACTACACTTTTTTTTTGCCAGAAAGCAAAAACGAATGGTATAAAATTATTTTTAGATAGAGCAAAACAAACAACTGATGACAGCCAAATGTTATTGTTGCATGTCATTGTGAAGGGTTATATTGTGAAAATGTCAGTGTTTGGTACCTTTTATCGTTGATCAGCACAGAACAGTGAAAAATTACCGGATGTTAAATTTTGTATTTTGAAAAAGGCAGGTAAAATTATTTTATTTTAAAATATTATTCAAAAAGGTTTATTGTTTATTGTTGTTGTTATACGCCCATAGGGGCTTTTACATAGATTATAAATAAGTTTTACATAAGTTATCGAGTTAGAATTTATACTAAGAGTTATAAAAGTGAAGAATTTTAAAAAAATATACAAGTAGTTTTTGAAGAATATGGCGTAAAGAAACATTTTAAACAACATAATATTTAACAATAACAAAGAACAAAATATAATATAAAACATTACAATAACATATCTAATCGTTAAATCTATTACAATAATTTGTATGATTCCACAAAGTGTTGGTTTAATTTGAATTTAAGATTATAAAGGGAATCATGGAATATATCTATAATACCACCAAACTTGTTGCCCAAATCATGCATCCTATTGGTAAGTGAGTTTGACTGATAGTTGGTTTTATATGTGTCGCAAAAGAATGTTGTATTTTGTCTAGTATTTCTTGTCGGTACATAGAGTTTAATAGCAGCAACGATGGCAGGGCTGTCAATAAGGTTGTTCATGACTCTGTATAATAAAATTAGGTCTGAAATGGTTCTTCTGTCAGACAGCGTAATTAAATTAAGTCCATTCATCAAATTTACATAATTAATGTTTTCTATTGGAATTTTAAGCTTGAAATTTAAGTACCTAAGAAATTTGTGTTGAACCCGTTCTAATTTGTTAGAGTGTACTTTATAGAAAGGAGACCAAATAGGTGAATTATATTCCACTTGGCTTCTAACTAGTGAAATGTAGAGTGTTTTCATGCAATCCAATGACTTAAAATCAGTTAGGGTTCTACAAAGGAAGCCAAGAATCTTTAAAGCCTTATTAGTCATATCATCTATATGCGCTGTGAATGTTAAGTTTGATTCGAATATAACTCCCAAGTCACGAATTTGTGATACTGGTGTTAATTTAACATTATTTAAATTATATTCATGTAAGATATGAGAATGAGTTCTGGAAAATCGTATTACTTGACATTTCTCAATGTTCAAAAATAACATATTTTGTTCGCACCATTTAAAAAATTTATCTAAATTAGCTTGTAAAATTAGGCAATCATATATATTTCGTATTCTTTTAAACAATTTTAGATCATCTGCAAAAAGTAGGACTTGTACATCTTTAAATATGTTTACAATGTCATTAATGAATATTAAGAATAATATTGGGCCAAGGTGGGACCCTTGCGGGACACCACTTGTGGCCTCGAATACATAGGATTCTATAAAATTAATCCTGACACAAAGAACTCTATTACTGAGGTAACTAATAATCCATGTCAATAAACTACCTTTGATGCCTAACAGTCGGAGTTTGGATATAAGAATATGATGTCGAACCTTATCAAATGCTTTACTGAAATCGGTGTATATAGAATCCACTTGTTGTTTCAGACTGAGCGATTCAGATATGTAATTATTGTAGATAGTTAAATTACTTAAGGTAGATCGACCTCTGATAAAGCCATGTTGGTTAGGAACAATAATATTGTTGATAGGTTTTACAATGGTATCTAATACTAATGACTCGAAAAGTTTGGGTAAAGCAGACATAATACAAATAGGTCTGTAGTTAGATATATCGCTTTTGTCGCCTTTTTTATGAATGGGCGTTAAATAACTCTTTTTCCACAGAGCCGGAAAACAGCCAGACGCTAAGGATTTGTTAAAAAGTTTATGTAAGGGATATATCAAACTATCAATGCAAGTTATTAAAAATATGGGAGGAATACCATCCGGTCCAGCAGATTTATTACTATCTAGTGCTTTTATGCTTCTTTCTATGGAATCTAATTTTATGAAACATTGACTTAGGTTTAATGACTCTTCAACTGACGTACTGGAGACTGCTTTGATGGGAATATCTTTGTCGTAGACACTTTTAAATGAGTCAGCAAAAAGATTAACTATACCCTCAATACTGTCGGCACATTTTTCTTTAAAGAACATGCTATTAGGATATCCACAGTTGTCTTTTCGTTGAGATTTAGTAAAATTCCAGAATTTTTTCACATTGTGATGATGTACCTCATTTTCAATTACGTTAACATAGTCACTATAGCACTTTATTGATAATTCTTTACATTGTTTTCGTAGTTTAGTAAATGCTATATAATCGTTAGAATTTCTGGTATGTTTATATTTTCTGTGGATACATTTTTTTTTATTAATTAAATTAGTTAGTTCCCTTGTAAACCATTTCGGATAATTAGATGATGTAAAGCTAACCTTGGGAACAAATTGTTCTATAGAGGTATTTAAAATCGAGTAAAAGTATTCTAATTGATCATTTATATTATTTTCCTCATCTAAAAAGGACCAATCTGTTTGGGCAAGGTACTCCGTAATATGATGGTATTCAGCTTTGGAAAAGTTATACGATGGGACACTTGTTTTTTTTGAAGATGTTAAAGGCCTATTTGTTATGATAATGTCCAACGGTGGGTGGTGTTGATCTAATGGTAATAATAATTCGTCGGATAGCTCAACCACTATTTTCGAATCACTTGAAAACACTAAATCCAACATTCGATTGTTAAAGTTGAAAATCTTGTTTGATTGAGTTAGTCCCAAAAATAAAGACATATCACGAATTTCACTACATTTAGCACACTGTAAATCGGCTTGGTTTGTAGCAGGTCCGTTGTCATCTTGGCTGGTCCAGTTAGGAAGGTTATAATCACCAGCAATAATGAATTTTGCTTTAGGATATTTGAATTTGAGTACTTCTATGTCCTCATTGTGATTTTTATACGTTTGCAAATCCGATGCAGGTGGGATATAGACACAGCCAATAATAATTTTTCCATTAGGTATATTGAGCAATACAAAAATTTGTTCAACACTTTTGTGTTTTACCGGTAATTTAGTAGATGATATATTCTTGGATACGCACAGCATCACACCTGTCTGAATTATTTTCTTACCATTTGGGAGGCGGGTATGGGTACCGCCGTCCCGGGAACCATTTATTGGATAACCAACACGTCTGCTATAGGTCCCCCCAAGTGGTTCGATATGTTTGGTGAATTAGCAGGTGTTCACGGGTCAATTCGGTGAGATTTGTCCAGGTCTACTCTGCGGATGTATCTGCCCGCAAACTGCATGACAGCTTCTTTTTGACGTCTTCATTTGAACTCTCTCAGAACATCGCCTTGCACTGTAGTGGGAGGGATGGATTCATATGTCCGCCACTTCTGGAGCCACTGTTATACCTTTTTCCTACCCTGAACTTCCTCTACTTCCTTTCCTGAAAAATGTCTTCCGCTCAGCATCCCCAAAGATGAAATAGGTCCTGAGGGAAATTATTTTCATCCGGGATATTTAACGCAGAAATAACATCATCACGGTCAACCAAAATTATTATGTTTGGTAGAAAGCTATCTGAAAATTCAAGGAAGATTATGATAACTTCTAATTCTTGTTTTTTTTCCTTAGTGTAATTTCGTAACAAAATTTTATTTGTTTTTTAATCTCGGGTTATTTTAGTTTTATTTATTAATTACTTACATGCAATAAATGACATTTTTTCACGGATATGAGAGAACTTTCGCTGCCGACTTGGAAGGATTCTCATTTAACATTTCATATTATTTGTAAATAAAAAATAGAATTCGACAATATTATGCTCTATGTTACTCATGTCATTGTATTAATTATGTTATCTCTCATATAATTTGTTATTTTTTACATAATATTGTGGAGTTACTGCCAAAAGACAGTTACTACATTTTTTGTTATTTTGAGTTAGCGATGATTTTAATATTTATGTTTTAAAATCAATTTCTGGAATTAGTTTCGGTCCCCTCTAATGCCTTTTCTATGTTCTTAGCTACTGTTTTTGTTATACAACCTTGAAACTGCTTTTCTTATAATAAGACTTCGTAATTATATACAAGAAAAATATTTTAAAAGCCCATACAAAAATAAGCGTGGTGGTTTTAAAAAAAATCTAGATATTTTTCAATTTAACATTATTTTCTTATTTTTATAATGAAGATCAAACTTAAACATTGAGTTCATTTTTTTTAATTTTTTTATTTTTTTTTTATTACTTTATTTATTTTCATTTCTTTACACATATTATACATATTAATAGATAGTATATAATAACACAATATATAATACCAAATAGTATACACAAGAAATGAAAACCCACTAAGGCACTGCCTGAGTGTGGGTAATATAAAACGATTACTATATTTCAAGTACCTAAAGTATAATATACATTAGTGGAAAAAGTTTTTTTTTTGTTTATAGTTATTATAAAAAGTAAAGAGAAAACATTATGTTCAATAGTTTATAAAGTTTCAGCAAGTGAGTTGTAGAAATGATCAATAAATTTATAGTAAAAGCGTTTCAATATCTGCCTCATTTAGCCATAATTTTACCTCTTTAATATATTCTATCTTTTTATTTATCATTTGAGTTTGTAGTGGTAGAAAGTTAAATGTACGAGGACCAATGAAACTGCTATGTGTCTGCATTAATTTAGTATTGGTTTGGGGGGTGTAAAACATATTATTTGTTCTTTTGCTCATTCTGTTTTCATTTTTTTGAAATTATTTTTGTTTTTAAATAAATATTTCATAGTTTGTAATAATTTCAAAAATATGATTCAAAACATGTTTTGTATCAATATTTGGCAGTAACCGCACGATATATAATATACTACACATGATATATCGTGTGTAAATAATATTTAAAATAAAATGAAAATTTCTTAAAGTTAGTGATAGTAATATTTATATAGTTAATTGGTAAGATTTTTTAAAGAAATTCTATTTTATAATGGTGATTTGGACATCCCTGCCCATCGCTCCATAACTTGGTGTGCGGAAATAGTAGTTAGGGGTGGCACCACACACTACACCCCCTGAAGTTAGTTAAGCCAGAACCTGTAAAACTCGACAGGGTTCAGAGTCACCCGGGTAAGACTCGATTGTTGAGGCCGCATTAAACCGTATTACCGATTTTAAATTTTATTTCATCGCAGTTAGACCGATGATTTCTGGCCAAAAGGCAGTGGGTTCGAATTAGGGAAGTATTTATTTTTTTATGATTTTTTTAAGAAAAGTTATATTTGAAGTGACGTCATGTGGCGTAGCATAGTCAATAACTAATGTTAAGCTCTTTACGGTTCTGTATAAAAAATTTAAAAAAAATTATAATATTAGACGTGTGTGCTAGAGTTTTTTTTTGGTTAGTGGTGCATATTATTTGATCAAATTATCATAAGTCCAAAGTGAGTTATTTTTCGTAATGAATACATATTTTATTTATTTATTTACTACTGATTCTATCTCAGTCTGGCTCAGACTGTCTGTGCAAACAGAGAAACAACAGTCTTTGTTGCTTTGACGTCCAAAAGATGGCGCCGTTTTAAAATAAAGCATGTTTTTCCATCAGATGGCGCAGTTAAAAAAAGATCTATATACTACAAAATACAAAAATACACGCGTATTTAAAAGCAACGTTGTTTCAAAATTTCAAAGCAATCGGTGAAAAACTTTTGAAAGAATTTTTATTTATTTAAAAAACATAAGGTACAACATTTGCCACTAACAAAGGTATAAAGTTACAAGTACAGAGTATAAAGTATCAGAAAATATAAAAATAGAAAACAAAAGAGAAAAAATGTTAAAATGACGTATTAATGAAATATAATAAATTATTTTCTATCGATGCGAATCTGTATAAACCCATAAATTACTGTTATTATCAAATTACTGGTGACTTAAGTAGCTATATTCTATCTATTTGTTGTCAGAATAACCACTTGCTTTTTATGATTCAAGAAAAGACAAAAAATAAATTAAAAGATTTATAATTGTAAGAAAATCAATAATCTCTTAAGTGAGAATTTTGAACAAACGAACATTTTATTTATCACATAATAAAAGAAATAAATATATCATAAAAGTTGTCTCACTTCAATCAGTTTGTATTTCGTTACAATATTATATTATTTCTTTTTGTAGAAGGTAATCTATTATACATCTTTATGCCGTGGTAAATGAAATTTGCTATTAACCTCTACTCCCATGAAATTAAATATTTGACAAATTCAAACACATTGGCATAAATACAATGCCCACTGTGTCACCAGAAGTTGGTTAGAAAAGGATATTCCTGTATTTATTTACTTGACTAATTATTTCTTAACGCCCGTCTTAGGGGCTCTTTTTTTATTTTTTATTTATTTTTTTATTGAATAAATAGTTAATACATATCAACAAACAAGTCTTGCTAAGCCGATTGAATTGGCTTGTCAACAGGTGCTTAAAGTTAAGTTTCATATACATTTTTATAAGTTATAATTTACATCAGATCTTATATCTACAGAATCAACAATTTTTTATACATATTAAAGTAAATATTTTTTTTCCGATAGCCAATTTTTCACCATATATTTAACCTTATTCATAGATTTACATTGCTTTATAGTGTCAGGTAATAAATTAAATATCTTCGGTATGTTGTATTCAAACGTTCTCTGTCCGTATTTATTATTAAATTTCGGAACTATTAACCCGTCATTGCGTATATGGAACTAGTAAAAATTAAACAGTTTTTTCATTCTTTATGCATAACAGAATTTATATAGTTAGATAAATTGAATATATCCATGACTCGGTATAATTATTTCCCTCCATTAGTATTCTGGGCAATGATAAGTACATAATAATGGTAGTAACTTTCTAGTGTGGAATATTATCTCAGTATCGCCCTGGCATAAGACCACTATCCTGATGATACCATGAAGATACTCTCGGTATCAACCTGGTTGATACCGAGAGTATCTTCCACTGTGGAGATGTGGTAAAATATATATCAGCAGGTATAACTCAGGCTTAAGGCCCGCTATATCAGCAGAACTAGTGACGATGGTGGTAGGTTAGGATACTGAGGCACATCCCTGTCCTAGTCTGATTGTGACAGGGCCATCGTACGCCGCCCGCCGCCCGCCGCCCACCGCCCACCGCCCACCGCCCACCGCCCACTAGCTCCCAACTGACAGTTAATGGAATACGTGGCCGACACGTTAACCTAACCCACTTTCCACTGGCACTAGGACTTGCCTGACGGACAAAATGCCTACCGCAATTAGAGGGATACTTATTCCAATTTTTTTTTCGGCACTTAGTGAAATGATAAAAAAACGGTCAAGTATACGAAGAAAAATAACTTTTGCTAATTTAAAAAGAATCTTTTTCAATTATTGGTTATTAGAGTTAAATGCGGGATTGCACGCCTAACGAATGCATTAACAGGTATCCTTATTTACTTTTAGTAATATTAACAAATATTATGTCAGAACAAGTTTTCACGAAAATCTAAATATTTTTGCAATTCGTCAAGATGACGAATTGCAAAAGACAAAAGAAAGGAAATCTAAGCAGAATTCTTGCCTGAACAGATTATGCAATAATTAAAATAGCTTATTATACAAGGTGGATATTTTCAGTTGCAAACTAACCAAATACAAGAGGTCCATAAAATAATATTTCTGTCATGGTTTGTGAATAATGTTATCACTCTATTGTTTACATTTCTATTAAAAATTGATTTATATCTACAAACTCTCTCCATGTTTTGTTTTGTAAATTTTTCGTTTTTTATAATCTTTCGTTTTGTATAAATTTTCGATTTCATTTTTCTTTCTTACAAATTCATTTTACTTTTTCTTTACTATGCTGTCTCAGTAGAGGTTAAGTCACAAGGAGGAAATCCATAATTGGTTTTATTTTGGCTATGTAATACTTATGTTTAAACTGAAAAAAAAAACTGTCGATATCCTGAAAATTAATAAATAAATGATGTATTCGTAATTTACAAGGCGATTTGCAAGGCAAGGCGATTTGCCTTGAAAATATATCATGACCATATTTTTGGATTGGTTAAAATATCGAGTTTTATAGTTTGAAACGATTTTTATAGATTTGAATTTGAAGTAGGAAGGCATATAAGTATTTTATATTAAAAACTTTGAAGTCTTTAAACTATCCCTTCGTGGGGTAGCGTTTAGGAGGCGGGTATAAACCATTTATTGGATAACCGACACCTCTGCCACCCCAAGTGGTTCGCTTAGCATGTGTTCCTGGATGGGATGAGGTTTGTCACGGTCTTTTCGGAGGATACGTCTGCCTACTTGCTGTGTGGCGAGATGGATCAAGAGAGATTGGTTGAGGGTGGCATTCTGATCTCTTCAGCCGGAATCTCTCAATCTAATGCCTTGTACCGCAGTTTGAATCTCTCCTTAATACACTGAACCCCAGATTCCTACCCACTCATAATTTTTCCTTCCCAGAACTTCCTCTTTAAAAATACTCTCCAGACAGCATTTCCCAAAATAACATAGGCTCTGAGAGAAATTATTTTCCTATGGAGCTAATATAAAAAAAAATCTATCGGAAAAAAAGGAGTTAAAATTTCAAATGTATATTTTTTTAAGAAGATTAAGTACAAAAACATATTTCCTTGAAACGAGAGAGAATACAAATCCTACTTTTATTTCCCATCAACTCCCGCGATTTTTACAATATGTTTTTCCATCCAGGTATATTGATGGATTATTTTTCCACAATCCAGAATGCTTCCTTTCTTTTGAAACACTTAATTTCCCATCGGTCTGTATTGAAATCCCAGAGGCCGAGACAATGATACAGAAAACACTAGGTGAACCCTTCTAAGAATTTGTAGACCAGTTAATTTATTTCGTTCAGTAAATAGTTACTCAATACAACATACGTACTACAATTTACAACCTTCTTATTACCATATTCGACAATTCTCTTCTGATCCCATAATGATTCGCTAGCGTTACCATAATATTTGAGGTATGTTATTGTATTTATTCATTCTTCTCTGCGAACGTTTGGAAAATTAGAAAATATATTTTTTTAAATTTAAAAATGAAATTCGTCATATTGAAATTACGCATCTGATTGAAGTGTGAGTAATCATCCTTTTGTTAAATATCTGTTATCATTTCAATCTTTTTAATTCCAATTTTTTGGGGGTTTCGTTCGAAAATATTTATTCAATTTATTTATTGACGCCCTTTTTCTGGGTTTTTACATGAGAATATTAAGAAATATACATTATTTATTGTACATAACTGAATTGTTTCACTGACAACATTTATATTTGTTTAACATAAATTGAAGATTTCCACTGACTTGGTATAATTGTTTCCCTCAATTAGTATTCTGAGCAAAGAGGAATACATATGGTAGTTAGTCCTAGAATTTCCGAACTGAAATAAAATCCTGACTTCTATTATTACGTTGTGGAATATGAAAGCTTATCAATTCTAGCAATACCGGACTATCAACTAAATCATTTAGAATTTTATATAGAAATACCAAGTCAGTGAAAATTCTTCTGCTTGAAAATTTGAGCATATTCATATAATTTAAGTGCTGTAGTTAAACATAATTGCTGATATTTATTTGCAAAACGAAGGCACGATACATCTCAAGAAGTAACAACTACTGTATAATTTCTAAGTAAAACATAATATAACGTCAATAGACTGCTTAAATTACTTGAGATGTATCGTGCCATCGTTATTCACATAATTGCAGGAATACCTATAATAATTTATTATATTTATTTTAAAAACGATGGCACGATACATCTCAAGAAATAACAACTACTGTATAATTTCTAAGTAAAACATAATATCTAGACTGCTTAAATTACGAAAGCGGCTATTTATTATGGAGGCTGTTATATGTTGGATTTAATAGTCTCACCTTATTTTCTTAATATATTTTCATGTGAATAATGTAGAAGAGTTCCAACTGCTCCCAACCATCTGGATCCAGTGAGATCCCCAATTGATGTATGTTTTGAGGCTGATTGTAGTAAGGAAGGAAAGGAGGTGGAGAAGAGAAAGGTGGAAAAGTAACTGGCTATTCACATCTGGTCTAACCTAACCTAACCTAACCTAACCTAACCTAACAAGGCTAAAGCCATTTCAAGTAACGTTTCAATTCTAAATGGTGGCCTTACACTTTACTGCTTGAAATGGATTTTGTCGTGTTTGGCAATGTACCTGTTTTTCTGGTAAATTCAATTTTTCGCAGTCCTCCTCACTAGGGAGGATTTTTCTGATGGGGCCTGTAGTTTTTTAAGCTTTTGTATTTTCTACATCTATCTGAAAAAATTTGTACGTTGATTATCACTTAGTCTTCTCAGACATGTTTTTACTTTTGTTTAAATAAAATAATATAATCATTTCCGTTTATATTTTTATTTAATTTTGTACAGCATTGTGTAGTTTATTCAATTTTATTATAGTTTATTATTTATCGTTTCCCTCCCCATTATCTGAACATACCCAACTGGGGATGCCTTAGTTCTACTGACTTCGGTCAGTTCGAGCTGGCCAACGCTTATTGCTAATACTCAATAAATAGACTTGGGTTCGAACTTTGGGAGCCGATATCTCAGGCTTTTTGTTGCTGAACGGACTGAAACTAGACTTTGCACACGTACTACGGTCTGAAAAATTAATCAATAAAAAGTATTTCAGTTAAAATCACTTTATAAAAATAAAATCAGTTTTACGGGCACAATTTCAGAGTTGGTTTTGAAAATGGTAGCTGATATCTCAGGTTCTATGATTTCGATTGGACTGAAATTTTGCACAGAAATTACGAATCATGGTCTGAAGTAAAATCAATCACAATGTCTCACCAAAGGTCATTTTTTTGAAAAAAAAAACAGCTTTACGGACACAATTTGAAGTCTTGGGTTCGAACTTTGAGAGCAGATTTTTCAGGCTCTATGATACATGATGAGGTCATTTTTGTAGTCGTGAGGGATAATCTTTTAGATAAAACTTCAAGAGTCCTTATTACAGGCTGCGTATGGATGCCATATCATAATTTATGACATTTTCCTTTTTTGCAGAAGGATCTGGAAAACAAAAGATTATATTGAAAACCCATATTATAAATACGTTTTTCTATATAATACGTAATATTTTGCTGGATCACATAAAAAAATAATAGCTAAATAGATTCACAGGAGGATAAAAACTCAACAGATTGATGGTTTGTCATCCTCATCGGATTCGAAGAAAAAAAAAAGATTCTAAAATATTTTCTTATTTTCAAAATATTTGCAGACAAAAATAGGCTTATTTCTTCATTGGGGACTCTTTTGGATGGATTTTTTGAAGAAATGATGGAGTGAACTGGAGCCTTGAAGAGGCTCATTTTGTAGGAAGGACAAAATAGGCAAAAAAATTCTGCTCTATTAATGATCATGTACCTACAGTAGGGTGTCCCAAAAAAATTAGAGTTGTTATTTTTGAACGCATACCCTCTAATTTTGTTTTGATAATGACAAAACAATTTTAAAAAAAATTTCGCTTATTTTGGACAACTGCAAACCGTGCCGACTTGCATCGAAAGATGTCAGTACTTCTACATTAAGACGCCAGCGAGCAAACGTGTTGATGAGCTTGTAGTAACTTGCTATTTTGTTAGTAAACGAAAATCACTCGTTCAGGCAAGATGTTGTTAGATTTACGCACTTCTAAAAATAGTATATTTTTAATAGGAGTCGTAAAACACCAAATATCAGGTTCTAAACTGCCATCTAATGGACAAGTTCTTGAAGTTTTGTTCTACAATATCCGGAAAGTGAATTTAACTGTCAATATATACCAAATATAGCCATAGTTGGTATTAAAAGCTGTGTTTGAAGTAAAAATCAGTCAAGTGACTACAAGCCCTGACATACCACTCTTCAAAAAATTTCAAGATAACTGGAAAAATGTTGATCCCGATAAAATTCAGTGCTACAGAGAAAATCTCACATTGCACGTAACCGCTTCCGAAATCGATGATTTGCTTGACTTTTACCTTACTACACAGACAACAAAATTACTTGGAGATGACTATTGAGAGTTTTTAGAGCTCTGTGTGATAGTTTTAGGAGGAGATACGGCGAGAAAATTTAAGATTCGGCCTCCAGGTGCTCGATGGATGGCAAAGGCGCTTTATTCCTTGAAAATATCATTAATTTTTGCACAATTTAAAATTACCGGTAAGGATAGGCGGCACTTTTAGACGTTTGCCTGTTCATAGTAACATCCTATGTCAAGCCATGGTTACAATGTATTATAGCAGTTAAAGCACTTTACCAGGACTTGTGCTTTTTGAAATCGATGAAGGCTTAAGAAAAAAATGATGAAAACATCTCAATGGCAGCTTTATTTCTGTTTAGTAAGCATTTATGGTATTTGACCGATGAAGGATCTATTTTATCGCTGTTTGACGACGCTGTGGATCAAACAACTAAAATAAAAATGCTCGAAATATCAAAAAAAATAATTTATCAACCCATGACAAACGTTACATCCCATCGAAGGAAGATCTTGATGGTAAATTGTATGGTAAGTCTATTAAGTAGTTTAAATTATGTTTTGTATTGAGGTTTTTGTTCATATCATAATTTAGTGACTTTTGTTTCAGAGAAAAATATTTACGACTTCATTTCAGTCAAGAGCAAATACTATTTGTTTCATCGTCTGAAAACAGATGCCAGTTTTCTTAACGAATTCCCTACGATGTGGTCAAATAATGCTTCGTATCAAGAAATCAGAAATAAGGTGTCGCCGCTGAGGGTAGTGAATGATACAGCTGAAAGTTAATGCAAGATTTTCATGGCTTAATCTCACGGTCGAAGAGGAACAAAAATATTTTTTGTTACGATGCGTTCAGGAACACCGGAAGATTTATCCTGACTGTAAAAAACAAAGTATGAAGAAAAAATTTAATCAATAAACCATTTTTAAATATAAAATACTACATAATTGAACATTTGTGCATTTTTAAATTTTATTTATCCGACAAAAATGAAAGTTGAAAATCCTTCCATATTAACTCTGTACCATATGTTTGGCATCAAGTCGGCACGGGTTGCCGGTGTTTAATCAAAATAATATTTATTATATGAGTTATTGGGATCAAATGGAATAAAATAAGAGGGTATGCGTATTTAAATTCATGAAAAAAAAATTCTTCCTTATGTCCTGGGACACCCTAACCTACAGGTACAAAAGATGAAATACTACGTGAAAGGTCTTTTTGCGGGAAGGAATATGTGTACGTAGTTCTGGAAAAGCAAGAAAGTTGAAGGAGGGAGCAAGCACAAAGGCCGACAAATTGTTTCACAGCCAAGTTTTTGAACACAAAACGAATCGCAGAAGCGATCCGTTCTTGCGTGGCAAATGTCAACCGTGTTCAAATGTTGAGCGTGGTTTTGGCATGTTTTTTTCGGTTAAGTAAATTAAATTCGAGTTGCTCGAGAACATGTATTGATTAAAAATAAATTAAAATAATTTTCTTATTTTGATAGTATGGAAACACAAAAAAAATATCTTTTGCAATAACCCCAATCCTACTAGAAAGTATGTCAACATAATCACACTAGAAATATTATTGAAAACACAAGGGAATGTTCTAGCTTATTAGAATTAACAGACGGAGAAGGTACAATTAAACCTTTCTTTACATTTTGTATGAAAATTACCACACTAAATTATATTTTTGCGCTTATGTGAACTGCAACTTACATAGGCGCAATTATTTTTGTTTTGAACGAGATTATAGTGTTTTTGTTTATGTCGATGATTGTGCTCCCTCTCACTTGTCCTACTTGCTTACTGGTGAAGTATATCATTGTAAAGCGAACAACTAAATTATTAGGACAATAGCTCTAGCTGTGGCTCCGTCTGTCTGTCCAGTTAGGGAACAAAAGCGGGTGTTGCTTTAACGTCCAACAGATTGCAACGTTGTGTCAAAATTTAAAAGCAATTGGTGAAGAACTTTCGGAGATTTAGGATTTTGAACAAACGAACATTTACATTTTTACTTTTAAAGAAAATTAATTATGACACCTTCTTCAGTTTATTTTGGTTGCGTTGGTAACCAAATTTAATCAAGAGCAATTTTTAACAGAAATACGAAGAAAAATAGCCAAAGATCTATATTTGAAATCTATTTTTCTATTCCTCTATTTCTACTATTATTATCTATTCCTACCTGTCTCACAAGTACCATTGAAGTGAAGTGATTGCCTTTATTTGAATTGTTGATTTTTGAAACTACGAATGTTATTTGCCTGATAAATTGGATACCTCAACAACATCGCTACATTACTTGTAAAAAAATTATAGGAACGTATCCAATTTACATAAAATATTATGGAGGTACTATCATTGAAAAATACAAAATTTAAGTAGGGATAAAAGTATCTTTGCCACATCTTATGGCAGTGAGAGTAAAATAGCTCACTCCCTCTCTCGGGAACAGATAAAGATGGTATTCTGAAATTTGGTCTAGATAATCTTCCAAAAAAAGGTAAAGAAATTTCAGTTCTATCTGAAAAAGTTATCAAAATTTTAAAATGCCTTTGCCGTAATACAAGGATTAAAAATGATTTAAACACACACACATTAATAAGAGTACGGATTTTTCATCAAGATACTGTTAAAAATGTGACTGCGTAATCATTTCTCAATAAAAACATTAGTCATTCAGAATATATCCAAACGCGTGTTCTCGCAGGTGCCCTAGTCCAAAGAAATGTAAAAGACGAGACGCGAAACTATGCTCAAGCTGTGGAACTTTTGATAAACTAATCAATTATTTTTTGTTGACATATTATTTTGGCAATGAGTTTTATAAAGGTAGAAAGTACTTACAGAGGTGGAGGAATATTTACTTGTTGGGATGCTAATCTCACTATAGTTTTGGTTTAGCAAAACTTTATTTATTGCGATGCATTTGTGATGAATTTTATTGCTATGCGATGCGTTATAGGTAATAATATTCACTTCGCGTCGCGGTTGTTGGTTTTAGACTGAATCCCAGGCACAGGGAATAGGTATGAAGGAGAGAAAAACGGGGTTCGGGAACAAAATTCATTGCCAGTAAAATAATTCTCTATTTATTTATTTATTTTATTATAAGAACTTGTTGAACATTTATACATATTTGTGATAATTCATCCGCCATGTTAGGGATGTCTCTGTGTTATGACGGGTGATGTTTACAGATTGGATTTATAAAATTAGTTAATTATAGTTATAAAGTTATGCAAATTAGATTAAAATATAAGTTAATTAGATTATACAATTAAATAAAATAATAAGTAAGTAATAAAACTATACAAATTAAATTAAATTAAAAGTTATTAAATTATACAAATTTAATTGCAATATAAATATTAAAATCATGGTTTCTAAATGTATTTATAGTAATAAAAATAGTATTAAATATTAATAATAATTGATAATTAGTTGATAAAATTATAATATAATTTAATTTATGTACCAATTTTTATATATTGTGGTCTCAAAGTGAATTTATCCATTTTGATATTAGTTTTTTAAATTTATGGGGTTGGGTTTCGGTTTTTAAGTTTTCAGGGAGAGGGTTAAATATTTTGGGAGCTAGGTAGATGAAATGTCTTCGATCTGACGTGGTATGTAGTGTAGGTACGTTGTAGTGTCGGTTGGTTATTGTTCTGGTGGTGTAATTGTGGTGTACGAGGGTTTTTTCTTATACTTGTACAAAAAATGCATTAGAGTAAATTTTATGTGGAGTTGCCGTATGTTTAAGACATTGTATTCAGTGAAGAGTCGAGTGGAGGAGTATCTTGTCGGTCGCTTGTTGATAGCACGTATTATCGTTTTTTGGGCTTTTTGTAATGGATCAATAAGATAATGTGCACAACCGCCCCAAATTATGATGCCATATGCTAATTGGGATTGGCAGAGAGCAAAGTAGACTGTTTTCAGTTTGGTAGGAGTAAGGATATTTCTTAATGTTCGAAAAACATAACAGAGATTGCGAATTCGGGGAGTTAGGCTGGCTAAGTGCTGATCCCAACGAAGATGATGATCAATTAGGACCCCTAGGTATTTTATATGGGATACTTTTTCTAAGTTTGGGCAAGTACAGGAAGAATAAGGTCTTGGACAAAAGTGAATTGTTATTTTCTGATTGTTAGTAGGTTGGGTTGCAACAGATAGACTGAAGGTTAGGAATTTTGTTTTACCAGCGTTCAGGGTCAGGAGATTATCATCTAACCAATTCTTTACAAGGCCTATGTCGTGTTGAGCTATGTCAAATGCTCCTTTTCAGTTTTTATGACGAGCTATGAGCACAGTGTCATCTGCAAAGGATATTAGTTTTCCGGTTATGGGTAGGTTACAGAGTTTGTTGATGTAAATGAGGAACAAAATAGGGCAAAATAGGAACAAAATAGGAACAAAATATGAATCAACAATTTGCCAATATTGGCGTAAAAAATTTTTATGAACACGTGTTCCGACTTCCTTAAAACATATTCGTGCTTTACTGATAATTTGTTCTGAAATTTGTCAAATAAATTGTTATGGGCTTCCAGTCCAATTTTAAATAGGAAAACGAATAATTTGACCAGATTATTAATAAATTAACAATATTTCATATCTGTCAGTTTTCTCCGTGCACAAAAAATGCAAATTAACTTATCGCCCTGCTGCAATATCACAAGTCAATAGGAGATTTATTTAAGACTACTGTATTAGTACCAGGATTTCCATTTCAGCTTTTCGTAAGCTTTCTGTATTATAATTTATATTTGACTGTAAGCACTGTAAGAGATTAGTTGAAATTTCCCTTTAATCATATCTAACAAGCAGCAAGGTTCCTTGGTTCGTTAATCGTCAAGACTATTAAGTTACCACCGGGTAAATCCATTGAAGATTTGTCTTGTTTCGGGTCTGTGAAATTACTTAACATGATTGACATTGTAATGAATGGTTGAACATGAGTAACTTAGAATACCTTATCACGATCGGAAAGCTACGAGTAGAATAGACCACTAATAGTTTCAATATTTCAAATGACAACATGTAACATAATAAATTGGGAATCTATGAACATGACACGTTGGACGCCAATATAACATATAATAAAGATACTAAAGTGTAAAGAATCAGGATGATAATCTTAAATAAAATATCAATAAAAATACAGAGTGTAATTTACTGTACAACATTATAATTTTTAGCATGAGACCAAAAATCAATAAATACAGGTAATCCCAGAGAACGACTAACCTCTATGAAAAATAAGTGCGTTGGTATTATTTTTATATTTAAAAAAAACATTCATTGTTATTTAATGTTAATTTAGAATTGTAGGTAATCAAACCATGTTTTTAATATTGTATTAAGTAAGAGATTAATAAATGCACCCCAGTTTCACCCGAAAGTATAAAACAAATTTATAAATTATAATAAATCATTTTTAAAGGAAAATATAAAGAAATCAGGGCATGATGTAAAACCTCACATGATCGCGTCAATCGCCAAGGAGCTTTTATGGAGAGCTTCTAGGAGATTCTTCCAAATCAAGGAGCTTCTTCCCCCTTACGTCTCACTTCAACCGCCTTCACCAGAATAGTGCTGCGTAATCCCGTCTCATTCCGTCAGCCAAACTTGTAACAGCTGTTAATCAATGTAGCCAGTAATAAGGCGTCCAATCAAATATTGAAAATAACGGGGTACTTGATTTATCCCGTTACAAACAGTATTGCAACAGGTTGAGATATTCGTGATATTTTAGCAAACGTTAATAATAATATTTTTTTAAATTGACAATTCTTATAGCTTTGTTTAGTAAAACACAATACCACCTTAACAAGTCGAGCGATTTTTGGCATATAATGCCAAGCTTGTAAAATGTTTTGAGCAATCGTTTGCCATAGTGAGCCAAATTTATAGAACCTCAAAATCCATGTAGATTCATCGGCTTGAAATCACAGTTTGCAGTTTCATGTGTTTCAATATTATTACATTGAAGAATGGTATAATTGAAATAGTATGGTAAATCTATACTATACAAATATGATACGCTCGAGTGATTTTGAGCTCTAATAATAATTCCGATTTCATCGATTTAGTACTTAAATATGGTTTCATTGATTAATCTGCCACACTGATCTGATTTCAATATTGAAAGTAAAAACAATCATAACTTAAAGAACAAAGTTTTTTTTACTATAATATCTAAGACTATTTTTAAATGTTTTAAAAAATATATTTTTTTAATTGACCTAGGATTGAACCTTCCACCCCCTTTTAACTGCTGTAATGTTAATGCCATCCGATTTCACAGAAATGAGTACAGGTCCGCGTGTGCGTACGTGATTGCCACCCAAATTCGAAAAAGTCCATTGTCATTGACAACGAGTCTATCTGCGAGTTATTAATTCATTTACAATTTATTAATTTAAAAAATAAAAAAAAGTATACTTGTGGCACGTTCCAGAGTGGAAGATAAACTCAGTATCGCCCTGGTGTAAGTCTACCATTCAGAATTGAAACTTTGCTTACAATGGCTTTTGCTTGACCGGTCGGTGGCCGAGTTGACATCGCACTTGGGTCCCACTCGGGCTTAGTGTGTCCAATTCCTCGGCTGGCTAAGTCCTCCATCACAACACAAGCAACATTTTCAGCTAACTGTGGTTGTAGTAAGAGATTTTCAGGTTATTCGTAACCCGGGAATGTTTGTCTTTCTTTTAAAAAAATCAATAAAATAAAATGGATACCATAGTCTCACTGGCGGCCCATTTTATAGTCGCCCGGTGCATCGAGAATCTTCGGGCGTGTAGGTAGGTAATTCGGGAAAATTTTAGTTGCATTGCTACAGATCCACAAAACTTTTAACATTATTCATTGTTAACTCAATAGCACGTTCAAATCTAAAATCAAAATCGTTAACAATCCAGAACTTCATCATCAAGTTTATTGCATAAATAAATTATTATTATACATGTGGAAGCAAATCACATCATACAAATTATTGTCTCATGATTTACAAATAAAATGTGCAGCGGAAATTGAATCCATTCTTTCAGCGAGGGAAAATCATAATTTTCACCAAACCACGAAAAATTCTTTTCATCAAGTAGTGGTCGTATATAAATTTTGTCCAACAAAAACTATTGTAACATCGTACGTCACGCCCTATGAAGGCTTTTACTTGGTCGTATCGAGTTCCTCTTAAACGCCTTTGTCAGTTGACATTAAAGGACACTTTTGCCGTCGCCGAAATATTTATGAGAAATTTGGAAGATAAATTTCTACAGTATCCGATGTCACTCAGAGGTTTTTAAAATACAGAATGGAATAAGCTAGAGATCTGAACAGCTGTTAAGGGAAATTGTTTTATTTCGTATTTTTGAGTAAATACCTCCAAAACTTATTTTGAATACAACAATTAGTAGCTGATTTAACATTTCTACGTTCAATTTTCAACAATAATATCGAATTGAGACATACCTGTCATACATCACTATTGTACACGCCTAATTATGAAACAAATATAAAGGAAATTTGCAGATCAATCATGTTCTTCACACCTTTAATAATATCACTGGTCGACATTTATTTTTTTAAGTGCAGTCCCTTAAGCATAGCTAATTTTTTTATGTGTATTTAGTATCCATAAACACGAAATGAACAAAAAAAAAATTATAGGTCAGGTTTTATTATTATTTTAGTGTTTTTTTACATAATTCTTCCATAGTATGACGGATACTTACTTAACAAAATTTAAAAACTAATTCAATTTAATTTTTTTTGCTCCTGATTTGCGCTTGTGAGTATTTTGAGAGTCTTTCTGCAGGGTACAGCAATAGTCTGCTAGCATAGATGGACTCCACTTTCCTTAGTATCGCTTTTCCATAGCCGCAATGTCCTGGTGAAATCGTTCGCCATGCTCGTCACTGACATCTCCCATATTTTCGGGGAAAAAATTCAAATGAGAGTGAAGGAAGTGTATTTTTAGTGACATGTTACATCCCATATTTTATAGGCCATGAGAATTTCAGACACAATGCTGATATAGTCTTCACTTTTATGACTTCTAAGAAAGTTCTCGACAACATTCTTGAAGGCTGACCAAGCGGCTAGCTTGACTGTTCTCAACACTGTTATAAAATTCGGATCAGTCAAGATCTCGCTTATTTGTAGTCCCACGAATATTCCTTCTTTGATTTTTGCGTCGCTGATCTTAGGAAAATTTTGCTGTAAGTAAATCATGCCATTTCCATCCTCAGACAAGCCTTTCAAAAAATTTTCATCAAGCCCAATTTAATGTGTAAGGGTGGAAGTAAGATATCTTTAGATTTTACTAAGGGAGCATGTTGAACATTCTTCGTGCCAGGTTTAAGGTGCTTTCTAGTAGGCCAGTCCTTAGTTTTTCCCGTCTCTGCTGTCCCACTCGCACAGTAAACAACAATACTTTGTGTATCCCGCTTGCAGTCCTAGTAGGAGCCCTATTACTTTTATATCACCACATATTTTCCATTCGTATTTTACATATTTAATTTTTGTTAACAGCAGCTTCATGTTGTCATAGTTCTCTTTCATGTTTGTGAGATTCAAATGACATTCAAGCCTAGTTTTGCCATATTATAAAAAAAATCAATGATAACTCACGAATAAATATGAATTAACACACATTTTAGTAAAACTTAAAACCCATAAAAACCTGACGTGATAGAAAAAAACTATATCTGAAATCAGCGTGAAATTTCCTGTCAGATTTGGCTACTTTCGTTAAAGGGACAAAAAATGGGTTGACCAGTGTATTAGACAAAATTCTGATGTCGACATTTTTTTTCGTACTCACCGACCACATTTTTAAAAAGAGCATCATGCCAATAGTATACAAACAATGCGCATTCATATTGTTTTACGTCTATACAACACCACTTCACATACCTACACCCACTTACACATATTTGCCACGCACCATGCGCTACATATTTTTATTTCAGTGCAGAAATTCTGGGACTAACTACCATATGTATTCCTCTTCGCCCAGAATACAAATGGAGGAAAACAAATTATACCAAGTCAGTGGACATCTTCAATTTATCTTTAAACAAATATAAAATGTTGTTAATGAAGCAATTCGGTTATGTACAATAAATAATGAATATTTCTTAACATTCATATATAAAAGCTCTGAAAAAGATCGTTAATTAATAAATAAATAAATATTATGACAACTGTTAATTATTCACTGTACCTACCACAAAAAAATCAAGGAAACATATTATTGGTACTACGAAATATGTATTAAGAATGTGTAATATTGTATCCCTTTCAATTTGGGAGACAGGTACGGGTACCGCCACCCCGGGAACTATTTATTGGTCAACCAACACCTCTACCATGGGTCACCCAAAGTGGTTTACAGTGTTCAGTGAGTTAGCAGGGGTTCCCGGGTCCATAGGGTGAGGTTTGTCCGGGTCTTGGTGATAGATCCGTCTGCCGACCAACTGATCGGATCGGAAGAGACCGGTTAAAGGAGACCTTATGACCTCTCCAACAGGACTCTCAGAACATCGCCTTACTCCACAGTGGGAGGGATGATATCATGTATCTGTCACTTCTGGATATACTGACCCCCAGATTTTTACCCAACCCTCAAACCCTTTTCCTTCCCAGAACTACCCCACCTTACTTTCTTAATAATACCCTCCACACAGCTTCCCCAAAGATGATTTAGGCATCAGGTGAATTATTTACCTCCAATTCTCATGTTTTGAACTAATGAAAATAACTAAACTTAATATTGTTAACAGATGAGATAAATATATCAGATTAAAAGAATATATCTACTAACGTACAACAAAACAACATGGATTTCTAAGAAAAGGATAGGTAGGTTCCTACTAATAAATATTCTAACATAATGAAGTATTTTACAAGAAAAATTTACCAAATTTTCCATTATTCTTTTTAATGGGAGTTAATTGCACACACACAGTTATTTGGAGAAAACCGCCCACTGTAAAATAATCTTTGGAACGGGGTACCTAAATACCCAATGATTTCCCTTATTTTTCGAAATTTGTATGAAAAATTAACTGCATAAATAATTGGAAACATAATAATAAAGATCAGTTAATCGAAACGATTTTCTACCGGTCTAAGATGACGGGTTCACACATACATCGCCAATTTATTCCTTTGCCTCGTAGAGTAAAGAAGAAAACTAGAAATGCCTTCCACACAATTTTGAATAGAAACAAATGTAACACTGACTTACCTTTTCGTTCAAGACCATTTAGCACGCCGACTATCTTTTTTACACTTGTCTGAAACTATATATTGTTATCCCATTTCCCCACAAAGTTTTGTACGGAAACAAAGCCCAAATTGGTTTCACATTTGGATCACGAAACACGCCCACAATGCAATTCTTGTGTTATTGTTTATTTTTTATTCCCATTCATTATTACTCGTGACACATTTTCACATTTTGATGATTGCAAGAGGAATTCAAATATTGTCAGGTTATTCGCAATCCGGGATGAGTTTCCATCTATATATATGTATAAAACAAATGTTTGTTAGTTTGTTTGTACCCTATAGACTCAAAAACTACTGGACGGATTTTACTGAAAATCTCACAGTCTGTTCTTATTAGCGTCAGGATTGTTAAGTGAGGAGTTGGAGACTTATAAAGCACTATCTTTGCACTGAAATTAGTTTTATAGTTGATATGGTGTGGTTTTTGAATAATAACAATCTGGTGAACATTAGTGAATGGCAAACATAGTCGTGGACACCAGAGAAAGACATGGCACAATCAAATGCTTAAGTGTGGTCAAATTAGGCGTATGTGATAAAGTAAGAAAATGGTAAAAGGAGAATTTATATGGTGAATCTGAAAGGTAGACGAAGTCTTGACACGATCAAGTTAAACAAATACTTTTATAAAGTAAGCCTTTTCAATCATTACGATCATATTATTGCATCCTTAAAAATGCACCCAGTTTAGTTTTCTAGAATTCAAAACCTCAAAACTTTACTCCAAAAAAATTTGACCCCGAGCCACGCCGGGTATATATAAGCTAGTCTTGTATAAAAAAGAAAAAGTTGATGAAAATGTACACTTGAGTGGAAACTGTATGGAATTCCGATGTGAACAGAATATTGTTTGATTTAAAAAAGCAAAGAAACATTCGATTCTATTCGATAAAGTTTCGTGTAGCCAGGTATTCTTTTATTTGAACACCCCTAACATATCACTATCACCCGTGTATTGCTTTGACTGTTTGCAGTAGTGGCTTTATCGAACTGTTGATGCGATTTATAGGCTATGTGTATATTGCATTGCACCTGCGCTCGGCTGAATCGCTGTTCAAATATATACGGTGCACTGAGGATGCGAAGGATGGGCTAGATACCGGGATAAATCAATAAGAGATAATCTGATATGGGATCGGATAATACGGAATAGTAGACGAAGCAAATATTCAGAATTTGGAATTTTGGATTATGCTATATAGGTCCATTCACGATATAGATAAATTTAAAATATACCTTGCGAACCGACAATTGGTACTTGACGACAATGACACATACGACAATGGACTGTAATTTTAACGAGAAAAAAATAATCAAATGACCGTGTTAATTTATCATAAAAAAATTAAGAACTAGGAAAAGGAGGCCTTTACCTTTTCAAAGATGTTTTTTTCATTTGAGAGTTCTGGTGATTTCTGGAAAGTTCCGTAGCACCGCTGTTTCCACAACATAATTTCCAAGGAATTAACTTCCAATTTATAAGTAAATATCCGACGTATTCCAGAGTGTAAGGTAATCTCATTATCACCATAGTAACCACCACTGTTCATTATAAACACATTGCTAGATTTGATTTTAGCCATATTTATCAACAAGATCTTAATACGATTATACTTTTCCATAACCATCTCATTTTCTTCCTTTCTCAAATTCAGTCAACCTTACAAGGATCCACTATTGGTTATATTATAGTTCACTGCCTCCACAGTTGGGACTTCTTTCATATTTAAAAAGTTTAGTAAAAAAAAGTAACCATACAACAACCAAAATTATTATACCTCTTTATAAAAGGATCAAACTATGTTAATTCACTAGAACAACGTAATTGTTTTCAACTGCGCTCTTTTGTTTTACTGATGACATTAAAATACACTGAAAAAACTAACTGACATAAAATATTCCTAATTTATTAAGAATATCGTAAAACGAATGTATTTATAGTGTAATGTGACCCGGTTTCTTGCGTGACTTGGGGTAAGAGAAAAAAACGTTTCTTCTTTCCAGAGGCTCTTTCGTTTACCAGAGGCTTTGGTATATTGTACTCATCAGTAACACTCTGTTTTTCCGCAGCACTTACGTCGAACTGTACCAATAGTTACCGATACAGGCAATCAATTTGTAAGTAGAACGTTTAACAGCTATCGTCGTTTAATTATCACGTCGTGATCAAGCCAGAAGAACTTGCAGACTTGTATACTCGGCACAGACCGCGATCGAACAAATCATTGTGCAGATTCAAAATAAAATGTTTGAATCCTGGCTCTGTGCTAGGCGGGATTAGAACAAAGTTGCCCGGGGCCAATGGCGTCATGAAACAAATAGATTTCGTAATAAACTTTCTGTAAAACTCGAATGTGTTATCGCGATGCCGAAACACGTGTTCATAAAAATTCTATTTTTTTTTCGCATTTTTTCATTTTATAATGGGTATTCCAATAAAAAATGTTATTTTGAATAGTCCGCTATTTCGGTAGATGTTACTTATGAAGCTGTCATTTTTTGACATTTGCCAAGAAGAAACTACGCTCTTAATAAAAATGGAACGACACACACTTCAACAACGCATTGAAATTATTAAAATTCACTTGAGTGAATCAAACGCAAATCACCTTGAGTGATGAGGCCCATTTCCACCTCGGTGGCTTCGTCAACAAGCAAAATTGTCGCATCTGGGGGTCGGAAAACCCAAGAGTTATTATTGAAAAGCCTCTCTATCCTCAACGTATGACTGTTTGGTGCGGTTTATGGTCCGGCGGAGTCATTGGACCTTACTTTTTTGAAAATGAGGCTGGAGCAACAGTTACGGTTAATGTATTGCGCTATTGAGAGATGATTAATGATTTTTCATGGCCGGAATTGAATGGTATTTATTTGGATAACGTTCACATTCAACAAGACGGCGCTACGTGCCACACAAGCAACAAAACCATTGATCTTTTACGACTGAATATCAAAATAACATCTCTTATTGGAAAACCCTGTATTATCTGGACAAATGCAGATCAATGAACACGTGATCTAATATATAAGGAATGTAAGTATAATAGTAAACGGCCTGCACTCCCATTTTTGACTAGAGTTTAATAAATCAGCAATACTCATTTTTCTCCGTATCGAAGTATGTAGCTGTGGACTTCTTTTTGTGCTCAAGCAAGGTCAATTATACGTTACTGCGGGTGAAATTCTTTAAATATTTTCCAATCATAACATTTTTACCACTGAAATTCTTTCTTTAATACCCTAAATCAGTGCTCCGCAACCGGTGTGCCGTGGCACACTGGTGTGCCGTGAGCCGGACACAGGTGTGCCGCGGTCAAATTCAATGTATTTGACATTTTACAATATTTCATTATGTATTTAATACACAATGACAAATTATTTTTCAAAATGTATTATAAAATCTTTGGAATATTTTGTGCTGAAATGGGAGCCGAATATGAATCCCTATAGTTTTATATTGAAATTCTGTTTTTGTCTAGATTGTTTGAGCTTCGTCACGAGGTTCGTGAGTTTCTTTTAAATCAAAATATGCACGAACTATATCAGCGCCTCGATGATGATTACTGATTACAAAATACAAATTACAAGGGTTGAAAAAAAATCTAACTTTGGCAGAAAGAGTTGCAAAAAGGATGTTTGGAAATGTACCAAAAGACCAACCAAAGTACAATTGAAAACAAACAATTAATTGTGGAAAAAGAAAAAATTGTTAGACTTGCAGAAAAAGTCAATAGATGTCGCACATTAAAAATAAAAACAATAAGATAGGTTTATCTATAAGACGCTGTCTAGGATTGCATTTAGTTCGGGTTGAATCTTGCGATCATACATAAAGATAGTTGCCAATAAAAATGTGCGGTGAAAAAATGAAGACAACGTTGGTAGTTCTTATTCGAAGTATGATACAGTTAAAAGTGACCGATGAGGATAGGGTCCCATTAGCGCAGTTGGTAGAGCATTGTCCCGGAAAGACAAGGGTCCTGGGTTCGAGACCCAGATGTGACCGTTTCCTTTTCTGATTTTTCTGTTTCAGATTTGCGTTTAAAAATCACTAATATTGTCTTCAATATTTAAATTAATTGTGGATCTGGCCCAACAACATTTAAGTAAGCTTCAGCACAAATTATATCTGTATTTTTGTTCCATTAATACGGAACAATACGATTGGATTTGAAATCATTTTGCAACCAATTTAATACATTTTACGGTAGCACTGCTTCTATATAATTCGAGAGGAATTTACAGATTTATATAATGACATGACTTAAAAACTTCACTTCTCCGAAGTTCCATTAGATGTTTTCTGGATTTACGTTATCCTATAAAAATATCCTCGCATTTTCGACAAAGCAAGCTTAACACTATTTCCATTTTCAACGACATATTTATGTGAGCAAAGTTTTTCAACGTTTGTATTAATTAAAAATGACAAACGATCATGCTTAAAAGTCGTGCTGTCAAAAATCGAGCCGAATATAAAACTTTTGTGTTCATTCATCAAGCAGGTATCACATTAATTTTTTATTTTTTATAATAATTAATGAATATGTTATAGTTATATGTATTTATACTTTTCAAATAAAAAAACAAGAAATGTGTGTATCAATTTAATACCTATATAATTTAGCTTTTGGTGTGCCGCGGAATTCCAGGAAGAATTTTAGTGTGTCTTGGGTGAGAAAAGGTTGCGGAGCACTGCCCTAAATTACTATCCTCCTTATATTATACGTATTTTAGTTGTTTCTGCGCAAATACTTAAATTACGGTTATATCTATGCCTTTACTTGCAGATTTGGTGCATTGGGAACTCTTGACAAAGTAAAAGGTTCTTTACAATAATTGCGTTTATTTACATTACAATAAATATAAGTCTGGATTTAGCTACACTGTGCATTACCCTTGGGTTGGTAATTCTCTGTTTCTAGAAGCTTGAAGACTGACATGAATACCCCACAGGCAATTGCTACACTCTAGCGACATCTGTCGGACTCTGGAGTAAGCTTTCTGACTAGTGCCATCTATCGCTTGAATACCCAACTTATTACGATATATCACATTTACCATTATTAATTGCCTGAATAATTGGGATTTCTATAGTTTAAAAGCCCATAAGACAGAAAAGTGCATGAGTCAAGACCCACATGGTTACAGACGTTTTTTTTGTCATCTTGGCCTGTCTAGAGTTAACGTATAAATAATTTCATTAGCCTGCTTAGAGCAAGGGCGTCAATATTTTTAAATTGATTGCATTAGTTTTCTTTTAAATCAATTACATATAATATAGATATAAAAGAGCAACCTCTTAAAAACTGGACAGATTACTGAAACTTGCTGATTGTTGAAAAAAAAAACTCCAACATATTGGTTGCAGCGTGAGAGGAGACATGTAGTTTCAAGTCATTTGTTTTCGTGTAATTCGGCAGAGATTACATATCACGCTTCTGTAAATGTTCAGTTGATTGGTCGCAGATTTTAGAACCGCATAAAAGACTGTTCCATCGGTGAAATAACTACCGCTAGCGATTGCTTCGTGCCGAGCCGTGACCAAATATCCGCTCCGTGCTATAAAGAGCTGCCATTACGTAGTTCAAATCAAAGGCTAGCGCAACTGCCGCATCCCAAATAGACAACAGTGCAGGTGCTACTGTGTTTGTAGAGGTGGAAGTACCCGGACCACAATAGTCGTGTACGATCAGATTGAATTCATTATGGTTTCACTTATTCACCTCATTTTCAGTATTTTTTTAATGTGATTACCAAACGAGAGTAATATTTGGTGTAGGTCATCCAAAATTCTAAAAATATTTTGCTCCATTAATTCAAAGATAGAAATGAAAGCCATTGGATAACGAGTTTAAACAAGTACTAAGCTCTGATTTTTTCTCTATCTTGACAATATGAGCCCAAAACAGGGCCCAGCGACGTACAGCCAAACAGAGCGGCTAGCCCACCGCCTGCCATCACCCAAGCTGCCTTAGTCGGCCGCCCCAACGCTCGTAGGATTACCACGAGATCTGCTACAAAAAAAGGCAAATCGGAAGTAGACCCTCAACCTGCTATAACATCTGCTTCAACGGCATCCTCTGTTCCAGATCCATCAGTAGGGACTCAAACTACCGAAATGGCCTCGACCTTTTCCTCCTATGTTAACCGCTCCACCACCGGGCATACCTCATCCACTTCCGAGCCGCCAGTCAACAATACCAGAGATTGGAAGAAAGTGACGCATAGGAATAAGAGACGTCCTATTCTACGAGCTACCGCTCAAGAACCTGCCGGTCTGGTTGCCGTCGAATAGCTGAAGTACATTCATGCTTGGCAATTCAACGCCAGCACCTCAACCGATGACATTGAAAAATTCCTGCGTAATACTGACAACACTTTATAAAGTGTGACGTTACCAGACTACTATCTTGGTCTGAGTACGCTTCGTTCCGTATCGGAATCCCGGAATCAAAATTCGCCACATTTATGGATCCAAACTTAGGGCCAAACAAATAAAAAATAAAATAAAATATGGGTAGTCGTTTTCGGTGTTTATTTAATAACCTTTACATTGACTTCCGTTCCCTATATTCTACACAAATTTTCTTTTAATTTATCATAAACACGGATAAAATTTGAATATTTCTTGATGCGTTGACTTTTGGCTGTACTTACAACAGCTCGAACGTGACATTCATGAGGCAAGCATCTCAGACACTGAACAGTTAATCGTAAAATAATTTGTGTTTTGTACCGAAGATTGGTACTTCTAATGGACTATAATTTTAACAAGAAAGAAAGAATCAAGCGATCGTGTTTATTTATCACAGGGAAAATAAGTAATCGGGATGAGGAGGCCATTACCTTGTGAAAACAGTTTTTTTTTCATTTCGCAGTTCTGGTGGTTTCTGGAAGATTCTGTGGGCATTATATTAGTACATACATATTAGTTTATGGATTGTAACAGTTAACAGTCACGTTGTGCGACATTTTAATGCTTTAATCTCACGTACAAATTCACCACTCTAGGGCCTTTGTAACATGATTAGTAAAAGACTATAAGGATTGCTTTGTTATTGAATAAAATAGATACGATGATTAATATTATATTTATTCAAATAACAAATAGGGCTAGAGACTCTCAAATAACAAGATTAGCATGATCTCAAGGCGTGTGTGACAATACAAATAATTGATCGCCCGGAAGGAATTTAAAAGTAGCAATAAATTAGTTAAAAGTTTGACATTATGTATGACATAAAATATCTGACCTGATTCACCGTAATGGGCGCCATACAACTCTTAGGAAAGAATTGCAAATAAGTGAGGGATTGACATGATGACCAGCAATTAAATATATCTAGCTATGTCCGCTATACGCGTCCCCCGCAACTTGTCGACTGGAGCAGTTGCTCGTATCCCCTCAGTTGGCGTGACCTGTCCGCAAGGCTGTCCGAATAGTACTGGCTTTCGGAAATCATCTCTTCTGCTTCCTCTTGGAAAGGCCCATAGAGCACGAGTCACATAGACGAAGGCGGTCTTGGATAGAGTTTGTTAAAGGTTGTTTAATTTTGTTTTAATACGGTAGCGGGGCAAAAGTGAACTGCTACAAGATGTTCACTAATTAACACCGTTTTTCCTAGAATATGAAATGTTTTGTGATCAGAACACAACACTTTTTATGTATTTAACTTGAGGATGAAAATTTACACAGTTTTACGGACTTTTCACAAGATTAATTGTTCCGAGAAGCGAAATAATATGCAAGATTAAACAAAATAACACTGGCGGTGGTCTTCTTTATTAATAATGTTAGACCATCAAGAATGGAACAAAAAACAAGGGATAAGGCAATTTGGGTAGGAACTAGAATGTGGAATAATCATAAAACAGATTCAATATTAAAAAACTTTGACTACTCATTTTTGGGTAAATTTTGATTTTTTTTCTCTGAAAAAACACGTTAGGTATATTTTCATTTCATGACCCGTAGTTAAAACCTACCAGTATTTTTTTGATAAAACATTATTACAAAAGAAAAAAATTAAAGTAGTTTGAACATTATTAAAAATACAACATCGTTATATTTAATAATAGATTATACACAATATTTTATAAAGTTGTACAAACATAATGTTTTCCAAATTCATTTCCACCGACCAGATCTCTAAGATGTTGCGTATCGCCACTTGAACCCGCTTCAACTTGGATATAACTTCATTCCCTGAACCAACTTTCTACTCGAGAGTCCCGGATTCTTAGCCAGCAGAAGTTGGGAGTTTGCGGGAAAAGTTGGCAAAATACGTCGGGAATAGGAACGCGACATGATTCCCTAATGTATACTGGCTCCATCTACAAATACGGCTGCCTACGTAATGACGTTCCTTAGATGGAAAACCGGGAATTAATCGAAAGACAAATAGTAAGTTATATTATCATCTCAGAATCTTGATTTCAAATCAAACTATGATAAAACTTTGATGAATTTAGTTATGAGATAATGATTCCAAGAATACAGTATGTAGTTTAGCATCTTCTAACGTCACCCGTTGCCGAGCTGTTAAGATTTGTTGCGTGTGCAAATAAATTTAATTTAATTTAATTAAAGGTACGAACTCGACGTTTTTGCTAAAACTTCGACTTTATTTGCTTTTATATTTATTCTAAAATTATTTCATTATTTGCTGATGGCTTTCGACAAGAATGTTAGCTTTTTACCACATTTTTTCTACTTTCTTTGCTAATATATCGCAAACGGTTCCATGCTAACTCAACACAGTGACTATTCAACACACTTTTAAAAAGTGATATAAAGTCATTAAAAACGACGATTTTTTTTTAACCTAACCTAACCTAACCTACTTAACCCAGTTAATAAAATTAAGTTTGATCACTGTCCATGATAGTGATCAAACAAAACTGTCCATGTGTCCATGACTGTATATAACTAATAAAGTTTTTGTTTAATCACTTTCCATTACTTTATATAACTTTTCATAGATGTGATGAATTATCATTTTGATGATTTATCCGGTCACCATCTCAAACGTCTATAGTTGAATCAATTTTTCAGTTATTCAAGAATAATAAATCATTTTGCAGTTATTCAAGAATAATAAATCACTTTTCATCTACAGATAGACCTTAAGTAATATCAAATTAAGTTTATAAAATGTCGCGTATGATCTATTTTGATTCACCAAACATAGGACACGACCAATCTTTTCTAGAGTCGAGAATTTTTTTATATAAGACCGTTATCAAGAAAATTATGCGCTGGAGTAATTTTGAGTTTCAGGCGTTTCGCGATATTATGTTTTAATGGAAGACACTAGAAGTAGTTGCAATACCGAGAAAAATGGTCAAACATAACAAATTGCAGAGCTATAGTTACACAAAAAATTCTATAATTTAAAACAAAAAAAACCACTCCGCCCTAACCTATAGTGTTATTTAACACATAATTGAGATTAATTTATGATAGTTTAAATCACTTTTCATATTTGTAGATACTTTCAGTATTGCCAGTACCCTGAAAAATATATTATTCAAAATAGAAACGTTGCTTGAAATAGCGTGTTTTGTGACGAGATCTAAATTTTTAGGTTGTTCCCAATTGTCCCTATCCACGTATAGTTATCATCCCTCATGCCTCACAATATACCCTAAGTTCTACTTTTAAATAAAATATACGCTTAACTTAACCATCTATAAGAAATTACGTAAATATAAATTCGAAATAAGAACATAGAAATCTGAGTGATTTTTGTCAAGCCATAATATGCCATTTTTACTCAACGAATTTGCGCCTTTTCGATTTTTTAATATTTTTTTTATAAATCCTAAAAATATAAGATAAACGGTTAAATATAAATTAATTCACTGCCCATATAGCACATTCATTAGTTTATATATTTTTTTAAATGAGAGCGAGAAATTTCCAATTCGAACGCCAATCTCACCAACTCATTCCAGTTATTGACGCTAGCACTCGAGTGGATAAATGGATTTTATTAACTTCAAGTCTATCTTTCCAGTGCTTGTGGTTGTCGAGTATGATAATATTATATTCTAACACGTTTTGAATGACAACGATAACATAATTTCAGAACTACCATGCATAAATAGTGCAAATATATCACTGGTCGAGCGATCCACTCAGCAAATACAAACATTGTCCTTGCCCTCCCTTCCCATGTTTTCCCAGAGCACCAGCATTGGCAGTACCTAGTGGTAGTTGTATGGGAATGTCTCGTCTAGAACTCTAGCACCTCTAGCGAGGTGCTAGAGTGCTAGGTGCTAGGAGAGTGGCGCTAGCAGTGTTTAATATAACCCGGTTCAAGTGAAACTGCAAACTACTGGTATTGCCTCTTGTTTGAACGGTGGAACCGGCGAACACACAGAACACAGGCGAAGGTTGCTACCTGCCAAGAAGATGGTCATTTTAACCTTAAGATTCAGGGTTTAAGGCATATTGGTAGAACAGGAGAGAAATTTATTTTAATTTGAGTTGTGTCGTGCTATAAATTCAGAAATAATTCTGGTGTCTTCTATCCGAGGTTGGCAAACTCTGCGGAACTACAATCGTACTCCACGGATAAAAATATATATTGTTGATGTATTAAATTCCTGTTAAAAACGGGATTGCAGGCCGTTTCCTAATAAAAATTAAGTACATTCATCTCAATTTGCCGATAAATATAAAAGTTTCAATTCTGCATTTTTACTGATATCGATAATATTTCTCCAATCAAATAAATAATTAACGTTTAGTGTAAAATATCAAACAACAATTTATTTCTTGATCTCAAAAACAGTAAAAATGCAGAAACGGTACGTTTAACAGCTCCAATGAAAAACTACATATTGCAAATCCGTCATTGTTTTTCAGGACCGTCAATTTATACGTCACTCCTGTATACACTGATCACTAGATTCTTCTTATTTTTTCCTTTACAGAACTTCCTCTCCTTCCTCATTTTAAAAAACCCTCCACATGACATCCCCAAAGATAACATAGGTCCTGGAAGAAATTATTATCCTTAGGACCACCTGGTTGATGTTTACGTAAAACCAATAATAATATCCACATATTGGAACAAATGTGCAAGAACCTGATTTTGTCCTGAAATGCAAAAATATAGAATATAGAATTATATGAACTTGTTTTCCGACTTACGCGATGAAACATTCATGTTTTACTGAAAGCTTACTAAGAAACCTTACAATTCATTCGTTAAAAGCCCGCAATCCTGTTCTTAACTGGATTACGAATGATATTAAGAGATTCTTAATAAATTTGCAATAATCAGTAAGTTTTCTCCGTCCACTCACGTAGATAACGAGGCCAAGAATAATAAAAATACGAAGAGTGAAAATGCGATGTTTGTAAAATAAACCAAATGATGATAGATTAACAAAAGAAGGCTTTCAAATAATGGAAAAAAAAACTTTCACACTCACAGTTCAATTAATTATTTCCACTTTTTTAAAATAAAAGTTATTCAGAACAGAGGCTTGAGGTCTATATTGTGCTGTAGCAGATGAACTAGAATAAAAACAATGCTACGCCAACTCAAAATTCTAAATATGTGTCAACTTAAGTCTGTAATACCCTAGTATTCATTTATAAGTTATTAAATAAAATGTTATTCGTATTGTTATCTTGTATGTAAGTTCCTCAATCGATCAACACTTTTCCTGAACGGCATAACATACATTTACCATCTAACTAACCATCGTGTCGTTTTCCCGAAGAGGTGGGAAGAGAGGAAGAACCACTAAACAACTCAGTCTTGGCACTCACTCCTTGCCTCATTCACATTATACTCTTCTATTATTTTAACTCTTGAAATGGCCTGACTCAAGTATCTGATTAATTTGATCACATTTACGTCATACAGGGTTTTCCAATAAGAGGTATTATTTTGATATTTAATCGTAAAAGATCAATGGTTTTGTTGCTTGTGTGGCACGTACCGCCGTTTTGTTGAAATTAAACGTTGGCCAAATCAATATCATCCAATTCCGGTCATAAAAATCATTAATCATCTCTCAATAGCGCAATCCGTTCACCGTAACTGTTGCTCCAGCCTCATTTTCTAAAAAGTAAGGTCCAATGACTCCGCCGGACCATAAACCGCACCAAACAGTCACACGTTGAGAATAAAGAGGCTTTTGAACAATAACTCTTGGGTTTTCGGAGCCCCAGATGCGACAAATTTGCTTGTTGACGAAGCCACCGAGGTGGAAATGGGCCTCATCACTCAAGATGATTTGCATTTTATTTACTCAAGTGAATTTTAATAACTTCAATGCGTTGTTGAAGCGTGTATCGTTCCATTTTTATTAATTATGTAGTTTTTACTTGTCAAATGTTAAAAAATGACGGCTTCAAAAGTAAGATCTACCGAAATAGCTGGTTATTCAAAATAACACCTCTTATTGGAAAACCCTATACCTATGTTCTTCTAACATTCCTTTCTTCATTCAATCGCAATACTTTCCCAAACCATCAAAGGGACCCTATCAAAATCTTACCCATTACGCTTACATCAACCTTGCATTTTTTGAGGGTCTTTATATTTCTCATACGTGGTTTTACAACGCATACGCCTCAGGGATCTAATTTCTATAGCGTTCAGTCTACTTTTATGCTTCCTCTTGCAGTTCCATGCCTCGCTGCTTTACCCCAGAGTTGGTACCAGCACTCCATTGTGGACTGCTAGCTTTGCTTCTTTGGACAATTTTTTGAGCGACCACCGAGTTCAGTCCTTCGCTAATGGAGTTACCTGCATTTACCCTTCTTTTAATATCTTTATCAGCCTTCCCATCTTTCGTACTATACATACTTCCTTAACATACACAAACTCATACACCTGTTCCAAGTATTCATCATTCACAATATTGGACACTCTTTTGGAAACTCTCTTTCAAACAACATGAATTGAGACTTACTTAAATGTAATATGAATTTATAATTATTTTGTTCTGCAGGGAAATGTGAAATTTTGAATTGATCAACTCAAAACGTAATTTACATTTGTCCATATTTTAATTTACGATGTTTCAAATAGGGATGACACTAAAATGCATGAAAATTAGGCATTTTGAATTTAATATTGTGAAGGTTTCGCTCAAAACCACGCTCAATGCGTGAATGATTGCAGTTAGACCAATTAGTCTTTAGAGTATTTCATTCATCAGTGGATACAGAATAACTGATGCTAATGATGATGAGGATACTTTATTACAATTAGTCATCAGTCATTACTCTTTACTTTTGGTAAATGAACGATAAATGTGTAGGTATTTCGTAAAAAAAAAAATAACCTAAAGGGGGTTGAACAATATTTAAAAAAAATATTTGATATACTTCACAAGAATACCATATGCGATGTAAGGATATAATAGGAACTATATCGCCATCGAATGCAGGTTTTGAAGAGGTCCGGATTATGAGAAAGAAAAACAGTTACCGGTTCATCATTAATGCATACCACATCCTGTTTGGACTTCCCAGGCATTGCAGTGCCTCCTCTACGTTCGCGGAAGGACGAGTTCCCGGATTTGCAGCCTTAATGCAAACAAAGGTTGTTGGAATGAGGGAAAGGATCGATAACTTCACAAATGCTCTCTCTTCAGAGTTTGGGTAGGTACTATTATTGAAACAAATCGGAGAAAGATATTGCCCCAATGATTTTCAATCCGATGGATCAAAGAAAAGCAAAATCAATGTTTCCTTATTTATGTGAATTTATATTTTTAATTTTTTATAATACTAATCTTTTTTTCATTTTGGTAAACTTTTCGAATTCCATCGCAAGCAAAGGCTCTTCAAAAAATAACAAGTTCAGGTTGTTAGTTTGGGTTATTTTATTACTCATTCGTATTTCCCAACCTTCAAACTTAACTTTGATTGAGAAAAAACAAAAATGCATCTTTTATGATCTCCCACGACATAAATATTTATTTCTCGTAGTAATTAAGTTGTTTATGTGAATATATATCAAGGGAGAAGATATAAAAAAAAGATACCGCCGAAACCGAAGCAGATTGGGTACTGGAGTCGTCCAAAACTACTTTAAATATTAATAAAATACCTACACAAAGAATTTGGTATCTGTGATTTATGGTAATAAGTTGAATATTTAAGCGATAGATGGCGCTAGTCATAAAATTTACTCCAGAGTCCGACAGATGTCGCTAGAATGTAACAATTACTTGTGAGATGAGATTGACAGGGAACAAGCTTCTCGAACCAGATAATTACCAACCCTCGGGTAATGAACAGTGTAGCTTAATCCAGACCTATTATTTGTAACTTAAATAAACACAATTATAAGTAGAACCTTTTACTTTTTACGAAGAGTTCCCTAAACTTAAATCTACAAAGTAAGGCAGATATAAAAATATCAATTCGGTAGCTTGCTTGGATCTGTAGATATTTACAATTGGGTAAGATCGGATATCTCACGATTTCACGAGGAATTTGAATTGTTTAAAAAACGCACTATACAACATAACACTCTGACAAGCCGGCTGACGGAGGTGCGAAACACATTGAAATAACGCTTTCTTTAAAGTAATTCGCGCATATTATATGTCGACAGGGAGCCGAAAATTGAATGTTTCGGTCTTTCCTCATACTTACCCCAACGCACCTTATGTAAATACTCCCCCATAAACACGAGCTACTGGAGCTTACTTTATAGAGTAGTAGAATAATTAGGAAAAAAACATTTTAAATATTATATTATTTTGTAATAAATACAAAAAAATAAAAAAAATAAAAAAATTTGAATTAATTATTATTAGAATCGACAAGTTTATTTTCATTTTTTTATTAAAATCTATTAAATATAGTATGTTATTACTTGAATAATTGTAAGCAATATACAATAAGCATTTAGGTACACTCTCTACGTTATGTGTGAGATTGCGCCAACCTCCCTATATTCCGGAATAAAGAGATTACTATTTATTATTAGTAATTATAATAATATATGATTGCAGATTTTTATGGCCACAAGTATTTTTGGGATATTATGCCGTTTTGTTCTACCTCCTCCTTTAGCCCACGTTTCTGACAGCAGCGTCCATCGTCGACGTCAAAAATAAAAAGGCATCTCAAAAAAAATAATCGAATGAAGTATTTTATCCAGTGTAATCAGCTTTAACTCATTCTGTTACATTCACTCCTACAGGGATGAAGATAATACTGGATAAACTTAATAAAAAAAGCTCTTTATCTGTTGGATTCCGGTCAAGTTCTAACTAAATTATTCAATCCCAGAATGAATACGAGATTAACATAATGTTCTGAGAGTGAAAGCAGGTTTGCTAAAAGATTCTATTTTTCTCGCAATCCGTTCAAAGGAAAAAACGAGAAATGATTAAGGATTTTTCAATCTTATTCATTTTCATTTCATTTTCTCACTTCTCAGAATCGCAATGAATAGTAAGGTGGCATTATTCTTTAAGCCTGGAACTAAATACTGTAGACGGAATTAAAATTCTAAGTAACGATGCCAACGCGTCTATTATTTTAGTCATTTAATGTTAAGCCATTGTGAGTATTACTTATTTATTTAAACGCCTACTATTGAAGGTTTTTAGTAAAAAAAATTCATAGCTTGAGACTGAACGCTGTAGATTTGAGATCGTCGAAGCGTATGTGTGGTAAAACCACGATGAACGTGAGAAATGTCTAATAATAACTATCCACAAAAAATGCAAGACTAATGTAAGTGTATTGAGTAAGATTAAGAAAAGAACGCTCAGATGGTTTGGGCATGTAGAGCGAATGAACGAATAAAGGGGTTTAAGGGGAATATATGACGCAAATGTGAATCGTAGAAGAAATAGGGGACAACCGATAAGACATGACACTCGAATCAGATACTTGTTATCAGGCCATATCAAGAGTCAGACTAATAAAAGACTGCGATTATATGAGACAACGTATGAATATGAATACAGCAAATGTAAGCCATGACCGAGTTATTTGGCGGTCCGTCCTCTCTACCTATTCCTGCGGGGAAACGTCATGATGATTAGTTAAATAGTTAGTTAGATATGAAATGTGAATGCAACAATATCATTTGGCCACGTTAAAACAAGTTTTCACCTTTCTCTTTCTCCTTTCCTTCCCTTCCCCACTACCTTTAGCTTACACAACATACCCCAATTATTATCGAGGCCATAGTATCCATGGCTTCAGACGGTTGTAAGCAGTTGAGACTCTTGTGCAATAAAGTTATTTTAAAAACCTAACATAAACCAATGTTTCTTTCCAATTACAGTAAATATTTAACCTGGAGTTTGTTAGACGAGATGAATATTATTATTTATATCCACTTATTTTCCACAAATTTGTTTTATTTATAGTTTTATTCACTTGAGAGATCTCATTCCTCGATGGAGTTAAGCAAAATTTTGTTTCTAATTCTCTGAAACGATAATTGTGTAAGTAGCTGAAATAACAGAGCGTTCTGCGCTCACAAACCGTGAGATTAATAAATTCACGCTTGGCTTTAACTCAACGGTGTTTGAATCGTCGGTTAAAGCTGTGGTTAAATCTGCTATCCGAAATGAAACCCGCTGCAATGGACTGAGTTTCAAGAAACTTTGCAGTCTGGTTGATTTTTACAAAGATCATGAAAAGGCGACGATTGTACTTTATTTTGAACAATAATTAATAGTTCAAATCTAGCAAAAATCATAAAAATGTTTGTTATTTATCTTATTAATGAAATTGTATGCAACAGACAGGATTAAGAAAAAAAAGTGAATACCTCTCAAGAGTCTGCTGATCTCAACTGGAATTCCCTCTGAAACTATGGCATCGCCAACTGGGGTATGCTGTAAGACTGAAGACAGTGGAGAAGGAAAGAAGATGGAGAAGAGGAAGGTGGGGGAATACCTGGTCACCAAACACGGTTATAACCATTTAAAGCAACTTCTATTTCTGAATGGTGGTCTTACACCAGGACGACACTGTGAGTATCTCCTAACGTGCCGCAGGTGAACTATATATTATTTTTAATTAATACATTGTGAAATAACACAAATTCAACATATTAAATCTATTAGCGAACGCCAGCAAACCCGCGACCTTTGGATTGCTGATCGAGATCCTTACTCTCTACAACGAAGACCGTATAATTTTTTATTAAGAATATTGTATTTGTTCATAATATAGGTACTATCATTTGGCATAATTCAACAGACATCTCTTTCAACCTCCAAAATATTATTTTCAAAATATGTAAAACTGGAAGGTGGGGCAGGGGTAAAATAAATATTATTTAACTACATCGATGAATTATCATTATTCCTTTATTCATTGTTTTTGTGTTTAATTCGTAGAACTCCATTAAAAAAAATCAAATTTAAATAAGTTGTGCAATATTTTTGGTTTTTGTTATAGTCACAGCTTTTTCGGCTTTCAAGGCGATTTTCAAACTGTGGTTTTAACCACGTTTAGACGACTTATTTATAAGATTCCATTTTACCCCCTCCCAATTTAAGATGAATTATTACCGGTGTATAATTTTCAGAGTAATTATGTACCACTAGTGACACCTATGAAGGTTAGATTATATTATTTATGAAAGGTTCTCGCCTCTGCTATTTGTTTGCGATTAAATTGTGTCCACAAAGACGATCGGCCCCTGTTTTGCGGCCCTTTTGAATTTGAAGGTGTCAACAGTCTTCGTCATATAAAAGGTCGTGTTTCCTTAAAAACTCTCTCTTGCTCAAAAACATTCGAAGGTTTCACCTTTTCTAAAGAACCACAGGGACTAGCCCAGAGTATTTATTAAAAAGTGCCTAGTCATATCATGTGATAGTGGAGGTTTATTGTTAAATAAAAGTGATTCAGTTGCTCTCAAGAACGGAGTTTTAATTCCAAGGACCCTAATTTATAACAAGCGGTTAAACCGATTTACTCATAAAATAACTAAGACAATAGACTTCATATTCTGTGGGAGGATATTGAAGTCTGTTTTCCTCACATTAATGTTATCTTAATTGTTTAATAATGATGTGGCTGCTATTAATTTATTTAAATTTGTTATATAGCACATATTTTTATATTTTACTGGTTATAAATTATTATTTATGTTGGTATGTTAATTGTCAATTTATCAGGCACATCGCGTCTTTATTCTAAAAAAATACGTATGACTTAGTAAAACCGTTATATGACCATTTCAACGTTTGCTCTGTTATTAATATGGTCACTGAATAACTCACCAAACTGTCTAATTCAACACACTTTAAAGTGATATAAAGTCATGAAAAGTTATTAAATAACCTATGTGGGTTAGGCTTAAATTATGGTTTTTTCATTGCTTTTAATGATTTTGTTCATTTTTTAAAATGTGTGCTGAATTGTCATTGTGTTGAGTTATCATATAACCTATTAACGCATATTCCTAAATTGTATTTACCATCATTACTAATTTTTCATACTAAAGTTTGTGTTATTACATTATAAGTAGTTATTCTATGTAAATTCCGAAGGAAGTTGATGTTTCAAATAAATAAATGAATATCAGTTTCTAGAGCGAGTAGTTCTATGACAGAACCAACTTCAGTGGTCCCAGAGAGTGGTCGTACGTACGTCAACGACGAAAAACCTTCCTTCTCACAAGTCGTTATTTATTTATTTATTATCAACGGTACATATAAAGTATACCATAAACAATAATTGCAAGCTACCAAATAAAACACTAAAATTAATAAAAAAGAAAAAATTATATCTGTGATTATTTCGTACAAATTTATCAGAAAATTAAAATGAATACAAGCTCTCGACGGATATAAAAGTAAGAGATACAATTATATTACTATACAAAACAGCTTAAATTAATATTGATTGAAAAGATTTGATAGTATAGCCTTCTTGTACCTACCTCCCGTGCAGTTAAATAGATCTGCCACATCTGTGTATCTATTACTAACTTCATGTAATCTAGGTACAAGCGAATGTTTGAAATGATCAGTCCTTGTATTGTTACACTAAAATAGGATTGTGGAACGAGTAAATCGAGTCTGTCTTTACCACTATTTATAATTTGAACCTTATATTTTGTATGAAAGCGTACAAAAAACGGCGTAAAAAATTCTTAATAATTTAATAGATAGCCCATACCTTCTGGAATGTTATAAATTGTTCGTACCGAACAACTACAGCCAGGGACGGCACCATGATCTGCTATGTATCCCACGTGGCAGAACGGACGTACTGGCTCGGCATAGCATGACACGAGGTATGGCGCTTTTAAATAACGCCTCCAAGACTATCGATATTTTTGATATTTTTAATAGTAGCCTTGAAGAATTCAAGAGGCATGTCAATGCCAAAAATCACTATTTATAACTTGTTATTTCTATTTTTTTTTCTTTCATTGTTTCGTATAACACAGAAGATGGTAGAATGGCCACGTCACGTACGATATCTCTCTGGGACAACTATAGATTTCGCATATATACTACCTAGCATACAATGCTTTGTCAAAACTACATTTCATCGTTTTTTCAACGCACGATTTCTGAGCTCTCATCCAAAGTAGGTACATAGTTCCTGCCGCAATATCCAAGAGATATTTATTTAAAAAGACTTATAATTTATTAGTTTAATTATACATTAACATACATAGACTAATTTTTGTTTTTTTTTATTATTATTTGTTATTAATACCCCAAACTAGGCAAATGCCCGTATTATGGTGGTAACATAAATAAGTAATTATAAAAATAATAATACAATATTGTAAATATATCGCAATACAAAAATAAATAAAAATATATATAAACGATAATAGGAATAAAGTCGGAATGATTTCACTTCAGCGTCTTTCTTCAGTCAGACAATAATTTCATTCAGGAAGCTTTCCGATTTCGTTCTGCCACTTTCTATCAGCCATACGGTAATTTTCTTTAGAAAAAAGTCTGTTTTAACCTTACTGTGGTGCTGCTTGAACACATTATACCCCTTAGAAGCCAGGAATACATGAAAACGTTTTCCAAACGATGTATTCATTTTTTTTTTTTTTTTGATTTTGATTTTATGGATTCTTTCGTAATCCTCTAACTAGCTAGGGCTTATAACAATACCCTTCATGTTTCTAGCTGACTAGTACTGCGGCTCATTTGGCCTTATTACTATTACCATCTGATGGTTGTATTTACTTGACTGATTTTATATTACATTAATGAGTTTTATGAGGAAAAATTCTTAACTGGATAAAAAACCTCATACAAATGACAAGAAAAAGAAAAACAATAAGTTCTGAACTTTTTACGCTGTTTTACCTTTGTGAATTACTGAATGTAAATATTTCATTTTTTCATAATTTGGCTGCGTCCTTTTCACTTCGGTGGTCTGTACATCTATCTGCAATGAGAAAAAAGCATTTGGTGGAAAAAACGTGTGGGATAAAAACATTTTGTTATATTAAAAAGGATACTTTGCGCTAGTAATTATCGTCTTCTTCTTCTAATTCTTCACTGGCGCTGTCATCATTCTCATGGAACTTCATGATTAGGTGTTTTGGCATCCTATGTTTGTAGTTGAATGCGAGATCCGCTGGCGAGTTATAATTACCCAGCGCTTTAATTAACGGATTATCCGGGTTCAGAGTGTTATAGAATCGTGATGTGAGTTGGTATGCGTGCTCCTGTAATGTAGGTATATCTTCTCGTTCGTGTATTCTTTTGAGGTTTGTGTATCGTGGTGTGTTGTAGGCAATTTTTATGCATTTGTTTTGTGTAACTTGAAGTTTGTTGAAAGTAGAGTATGCAATGTTACTCCAAACCGGTAAGGCGTATGTTAGCGCTGGGCGTATTAGGCTGAGGTACAGATGTATTTTCTTCCTTTTAGCTAGCGAGCTCTTTCTGTTGAATATTGGGCTTATCGATCCTATTGCTTTCTGAGTTTTCACCGTCGCTATGGCGATGTGAGTTTTCCAATTTAGTTTTGAGTCCATTGTGAGTCCCAGGTACTTGACATCGGATTTCCAATCTAGTTGCTTTCCGCCCATGAGAATTTTGGCTTGCGGGAATTTATTTTTGCATTTTCGCGTGAATGTTATCGCTTCAGTTTTAGTCTCGTTTAGCTTCAGCCGCCATTTTTTGTAGTATTCGGTGAGCGTGTCGAGGCCTCGCTGTACGTATTTCACTGCCATTTCAGACTTTCTTGAGGTAGCGTAGACTGCTACATCGTCCGCATATATTGCCTTGTTGCATTTCTCATTTAGCGAAGGTATATCATGGGTATACAGATTGAAAAAGTGCGGTCCGAGTAAACTTCCCTGCGGGACTCCTTTAGGTATTTTTCGTCTCGTTGATGTAGCATCGCCCACTTTGACCGTGAAGGTTCGGTTTTCCAAGTACGATTGCGCAATTCTTATGATGTAAGTTGGCGTGTTGGTAATGTACATTTTGTAAATGAGGCCTTCTATCCATACCGTGTCAAAGGCTTTTTCGAGGTCTAATAGCGCCATTACGGTGAAGCGTTTATTATTAAATCCTCTAATAATTTGTTCTGCGACTCGCGTAAGTTGGTGGATTGTAGAATGCTTTTTTCGAAAACCGAATTGTTCGTCAGGAAGGGTCTTATTTTGCTCGTGGTGAGGTAGGTACCTGTTTAGGATGATTTGCTCAAGGACTTTGCTCAGAGTTGGTAATAAGCTGATAGGTCGATAATTTGACGGATTCGATCGATCTTTATTTGGCTTGTGAAACGGTAGGACTGACGCATTTTTCCATGATGTCGGGAAGTGGCCGAGTAGAAGGCAGGCATTGAATATTTTTACAATATAAATTATTGCTCTCTGCGGTAGGTGTTTTAGCAGGATATTATTTATTTGATCTTCGCCTGGGGCCTTATTTGGTTTGAGGCACTTTATAATAAGGGCCACTTCTCTCGGGGTGCAGAGTTTTATATCCTCCGTATCGGTTTGCGTTTTTTGGTTTAGTTCTTCTACCGTTTCTGCCACCAGGATGTTTGTTTCCGGGTCTTCCATCCCGTCTGTTGTTGAGAATGCTTTTTCGAATCCGTCTGCCAATAAATTTGCTTTTTCCTCATCTGAGAGTGCCAGGATCGGAGAGTTTGGCCACTTCAGGGGCGGTATACTGTTATCTTGATGTCGCAGGGCCTTGGACATTCGCCATATTGAGTTGTCCTGAGTACTGAGAGATTCGACTTTCTTTGACCACAGAGTATTTTTCAACGTTGCAATTTCTTCCTTTATTTCCCTTCCGAGAGAGTTTACTGCTACTTTGAAGCATGCCTCTCGGGTACTGTGGTAGATCCTGCGTAGTCTATTTTTTTCTGTGATCAGGAATTTTATGTGAGGTGTGAGCTCTACTTGGAAGGGTTTAATTTTCTTATTCTTGATGAATTTATCTCGAGCTTCTTGAATACATTTTGTGAGGATTGACACGGCTTTTTCTATGCCCTCCGTAGTTGATAGTGTCTCGGATGTTAGATAAATTTTTTCATTAATAAATTTCTTGAACCCATTCCAATCGGCGTTTTTGTAATCAAGTTGAGTCCTTGTTATTCTCACGTGACTTCCGCCTATCGAAAAGCTCACAGGTAGGTGGTCTGAAGTTAGTTTATCCTGTGTAATCAGGGGAGAAATATTTGTAATATTTTTTGCCAGTGCAATGTCGAGAGTTGAAGGATATTTGCTTCTTTTATCGTAACGTGTCGGCCTGTCCGGTGCGAGTAATCTATATTCGTGATTTTCCATGTGATTATACAGGATTTTGCCGTTCTTATTTGCTCTGAAATTATTCCAGTACCTGTGTTTGGAGTTTAGATCACCTGCTATGAGTACTCTCGTACCTAGTGCCAGTAATTTGTTAAGATCGCCTCTCGTGATGTTTTTTTTGCTTGAAGGGCAGTACGCCGATACAATAGTGTGCATCTGGTTATTTATCTCCATCCTGATTACAGTGGCTTCCATATTCTCTAGTACTGGCGTTGGTATCCTCGTTATCCGGAGACCCTGGCGAGTGAGTATAGCAGTTCCGCCTCCTTTCTTAGTCGATGTTGTAGAGGATCTGTCATTTCTATGTACGTCGAATCCTGGCACTCTGAGTCGGTCATCTTCTTTGAGGTACGTTTCGCAGAGTAGAACAATGTCAGTCTGTAAGCTGCTTGTGAGCTCAGTTAATTCCTCTATCTTGGCTCGGATGCTCCAAGCATTCCACATTAGGATTTTTACCACTGGGCCCTCTTTATCCATTGATGGTGTCGGTGAGAAGTTCCATGAGAATGATCAGCTTCTCTTCTTTGGAGGCGCATGAGGCCAGTCTTCCGCGTACTCTGATGAGGTTGCGGAGTAATGACATTATGTCCTCGTCATCAGAGGAGTTTCCATTGTTTGGCGCTTGGCGTTGCGTGTTTGGCGCTTGGCGATATTCCGGTGTGGGCGGTGGGACCCTTCTTGGTTCCTGAGGTTCAGGAGCCTGTTGCTGGTGGTTGTTTCGGCCCGCTACGTCGGCCCAGGACCGGCCGTCTACTCGGGCCGTGGGTATCTGTACACGAGGCTCTGCCTCTTTGCGCCTCTGGGCGTTGGTGTACTCCTGTCTGCGTTGGAGTGCAGCTACATATGCCACCCTGTTGGGGCATTCGCTGTAGTTAGCGGGGTGTGCTCCACCGCAATTGCAGCAGACGGCCGGCTCTTCTCTGTTCGTTTTGGGGCACTCCGGTGTGGCGTGTGCTCCTTCACATTTTACGCAGCGGGCTACGTGGGCGCAATTTCTGGACCCATGTCCGAAATTTTGGCACCTGTGGCACTGCGTGCCGTATTGGAGGTGGTTGCTCCGGTATTTCCTCATTGAGATCCTGCAATGGCACAGGTAGACCACTGCGGCTCTCAAGTGGCCCATATTTGTTTCCTGGCCAAAGTGGGCCAGGTATAGCGGGTATTCCAATCCCGGGGTGGTCATCCTGACGACTGTCCTTGCAGGGAAGCCTTGGGCTTCCAGGTCTTCCATGATTTCTTCCGATGTCATATCCGGAAGTCCCCTGATGACGGTCTTCTTGACTTTGTCGGCTTCAGTGGTAAAGGTGTGGAAAGGCCTTTCCTCGCCTCGTAGAGCTGTTGACAGCTGTTTGTGGGCTTCTACGGAGCTCACCACAACGCTTATTTTGCCACCTTTATTGTAGCGGAAGTTGAAGTTGGCATTTCCTATATGCTTCTGAACTTCGTTTGTTATTTGTCCATGAGTCATGGATCCAATTGTCATAATAATTGGAGGCACTCGAGTGCTCTTTCTGATTGTGTTCGTGGTCTCACGACTGGTGGACGCCACTGGTCCTGGTGGCGTCGGGCGTCTCTTTTGGGCTGGCGGCGCTGTCTCATGGCTCGGCTCGCTTACCTCGTGTAGCGTTTCGTACTTGTTCGGGTGCACCAGCCGAAATACGGGCTTTGGAGGCGAATGGGGGCGCTTGGCGGCCGTAGCCTTGGTCCATTGTACCTCCATTGGTGACGTTGGTCTTGATGCTTGAGATCCGGCGCTGGTGCCGGGCTTCGACGGTGATCCTGAGGCGGCGCTGGTGCCGGGCCTTTGCGGAGAACGTGATCCGGCGCTAGTGGCCGCCAACGTTTCAAATGTAAATTCTGGCCTGTTTGTTAATATGTTTATCCTATAGCCTGTGGCTCCCTCCGGGAATGTCGTCGGTAGGATTTTGGTACATTTGCTCCTGCGCTCTTTGATTGAGGCGTCCAGGAAGGCTCTCTTTGCGTGTCCTGTCATTTTTTCGAAATTTTGCGTAATTTGCCGTACGTGGGAGGGGTAGGGGGGAATTCTGAAATAAACTGCAGTAAGATTATAATTTGGGCCGATCTGAATGTCGGCAGTGACCGATTGCACCTAGCGCCTTACGGCTCCAGTTAGCGTCGGTTTGTCACCATTCAGGTCTTCCTTTAGATTTTGCCTATTCTCTGTGTTAACAGTGTCCCAATCCGCCGTGGAACCGATCTTGTTAAGCCGCCAGAGAATCAGGCTAATCGCAAATATTTGTTAATGTTCGCAACAATCGCAAGTCTCAGTTAGATCTTAAAAGCCGACTTGAAAGTCGGCTAGACCGATTGCCTCGGGCGCCTTGCGGCACCAAATAGCGTCGGTTTTTGCCACCTTACAAATCTTCCTTTCAACTTGTTCTACTTTCTGTGCTGACAGTGTCCCAATCCGCCGTGGAACCAAACTTGCCAAACCACCAGAAAATACAAACTAGTCATAAGTTCTCAACCCAATCAATCAACCAATCTCATGGTCAATCCTATTCCTTACTAGGTATTTGCCCTAACAAGATATCTGAGTATCATTTCGACGACCTAGAGGCAAACCTGTTGACCGTATTTTTAGCACTAGGAGTGTGCGAGAATTCAATAAATAAACAATCACATCAGTCATACATCAACCACCGAAGAGAACACATTGAAATAACAAGACCATGTGCAAAAAAGTATAGTTCGCTTAAGTAAGGCAAAGGTTGCAGCACTGTCTATTGTGGGACTTTTCTGGGCAGGAATATTCGCTTTGAAACAAGTCGCCAGGCGTAGCGATGCTAAAATTAAGTAAAGTTGATAAATTATGACACATTGGTAAAAGTGGCTAACTAAAAATGTTACACAAAAAATATATTTTTTAAACAAGCCCGAAATTTTGTTTACCCGATTTGAAATATTAATTAAGTTGTTTCGCAGCCGGCGATTTGAGCGCCATTGTAAAATAGACCAGTAATTCGTAAGCAGGTTTTATTTTTGAGGACCAAATGGTGATATTACAATGCGATGTAATATCACCATTCGATTAGATGTCTATGATTGAGATATTGTAATAAATTATATTCACCATGCATGTAAATGACATATTTTTATAGGTGTGGGGTGTACTTGGTTGTACTTTTGTGAGGTTGGTTGGTTGCATGGATATATCCATACTCTTAAGTTGGGTGGCTTATTAACATTGCAGGTAGAAGCGGGAGAACATAATGTACTTCCAGTTAAGCAGCTTCTGTCACCTCTGTCTTACTTACACGCCGGCTTCCGGTATCACCTGTCTCATTTAAAAATAGCAGGGCTTCTAAAAACTTTTTAAGTTGCATTAAAAAATCTTTGTTTCGTCTCAACAACTCGGTCTTGCTTCATTCACTTTCATATATCTTCTTTAACTCGCCTTTCTTTCATTAATTTCGCTTGTGTCATTGTTTGGTTTTGAATTGAGTATATACATAGTTTCTATAAAGATGTCATTTATCCAGTTCCTACCTCTCCCTACCCACATTGCTGAAAAAGTTTTTTAAATTTGGAACAATGTCAAGAAAATAGTGCAAATTTGAGTGCCTTTGATTTGAAAACGGAAGAATAATTGGGACTACATTGGAAACAAGTTGTTGTTGTTTTTTTGTGTTTATGTAAATAATGAAGTTGACTATCTTGTCAACATCGCGGAAGTGAGGCAGCCATTATTTTATTATTTTTAAAGAAAGACAAATATTCCTTGGTTAAGAATAATCAGAAAACTCCTTATGATACACACACAAAACTTTTAATTTTAAATACCTTTTTTTGATAATACTTTGCGAACGTTTTTCAAACTTTTTTGGCTGTGGTTTAGTTGTGTTAGTGATATATATATACGGTTATCCATGAACACATCATGTATGAATTTAAATGATGTGAGGAGTGACTGTCATGATAAAGGTGCGGCAATCCATACTCTCTGCCTACTCCTGCAAGGACAAGGCGTGATGATTAGTTAGTTATTTTAGTTAAGAGGAAGTTACAAGCCAAAAATATGTATATTCTTGGTATACCTTATATTGTAGGTAATAGGCATTAAAATCGCTTGACAAGCGGAGTCTAGAAACGTCCGATTTCAAGCACAAAACTGGTTTTTTATTTATTTTGTAAATAATTTTATAACAAAGCAAAAAGTTAATCAATTGAAACTGTCACAAATAATCTTAGCTATACTACTGTATTTTTTAAAAGTTGTTTCCTTTACGCGTTCATACATTTCTATCGACAAAATATTTTACAGTAGCTTACATTTATATTTTTTTACTCAAGCGAAATGATAGGAAAATTGTCAATTTATTTTAAGCATATTTTTTGGTGTTCATAATATAAGCCCATTCGTTATAAAGATTAATCAAAATAGTGATTTAGCATTAAGCTTCGCCTAAAGTGTGAACTATTTATTTATGGAATCACATAAGAAATAGCGACGGTCAATAAAATGATGATTATTAGATAATGGAGTTTAATAAATTATACTTCCTTTACTGTTGGTGCTATATTTGTGTACTTTGATGATACAATGTGTGTATATATATATTGGAATTCCACCTACAATACACGTTATAATGATCAGGGTCTATGTCGTCTTTGGGGATGCTGTGTAAATGGCTTTTTTGAGGAGAGGAATGAGTGACGGGTTTTGAACACGGTCCCATATTGTAGAAGGAAGGAAATACAAAAGTTGGCAAATCGAACGCATAGCTGAACTGTTGAACTCAAAAATGAGACCCATGTGACAAATGTCAACGATATACAAATGATGGGCGCGCGCTTGGTGCGTTTCCCGACTATGCACTGATGCCAAAAGTGGTCAATGACACTAGCCTCAAAGCATCTTCTATTTAAGTACAAACTCAACCCTTCGGGTTTTTAAATTTTTTTACCAACAAATCCCAAGGAAAAGGTAAATATTCTTAGAATTTCGGAATGCTCCCTAGGAATCTAAAATGTGCTACATATTACTTATTTTTGAAGTTATCGTTAAAAGAAATACTGTTAAAGAAATTTAAAAAAATTGTCTTTGAAATTTCTACAAAACAAATTTTAAATATCAAACATGAAAATGTTAAAAAAAAACTTATCAGGACATTTTGACTCAGAACGTCCAAATTTTGAAAGAATTCGATATTTTTAAAACATATTCCTTTTGTGTAGGTAATAATTAATAAAACTGTCACTTCACTTTTTATGCCGTTTATACAATAGAAGATAATAAATAATTTTTAACTTTCAACTGACAGTACAATTCGTAATAGTACACTTTAACATTTTTTTAAATTGTACCATTTTAGCCAGAGTAAAGTTGGCTTCTCAGAAGCTGGGCGTACTGTACAGGGCGCGCAGCTACTTTAATAATACACAACTGCTGACCCTGTACAAATCGCAAGTGCGCCCTACTGTCGAATTTGGCAGCCATCTCTAGTCCGGAGCCCCTAAATACCTGAAAAAAACCCTCGACTCTGTGCAAAAACGGGCGGTCCGTTTGATAGATTCCTCAATCTTAACAAACGGACTGCAATCTTTAGAGAACAGGCGTCGGGTAGGTATGCTGTCCTTGTTCTATCGGTATTACAATGGAAGATGCTCTGAGGAACTAGCGTCATTGATCCTTTCGGCACCGGTGCGTAGTCGGGATACACGCCAAACGCGCGCCCAACATTTGTACACGGTTGACATTTGTCACATGAGAACGGGTCGCTTCTACGATTCGTTCTTAAGTTCAACAGCTCGGCTGTGGAACGAACTGCCGGCCTCTGTGTTTCCTCCCTCCTACAACATGGGACTCTTCAAGACCCATGTTCACTCCTTCCTCTCCACAAAAAGACTCTCCACACAGCATCCCTAAAGATGACATAGGCCCTGAGGGAAATTATTTTCTTCAGGGCCTCCTGTGTGGAGTTAATATAAAAAAATCTAATATTGAATTAATTATTTGATACAACCTGTGGAGAATAATTATTTATCTTTTCAATGATGAACAGATCACTTATCTACGCATTATAGAAAAAAAAACTTTTATAACGTATTGACGACCGGTCAGATCTGTCCTTCAGAGGCTATAATGGAAAATGATGTTTGTGGCTAGTAATGTCCTCCCGAGGCCTGAAGGATTAACGTTACTTCTAATTTGTAAATCTTGTTTTGTAAACCAAACCTGAATCGGCAGGTAGATACTCGACAATAAAAAGTTTATTTTTATATATTACACACTTTAAGAACCTAATAATATTTATACTAGCATTTGTGCACAACAATATTTTGCTGATCGTATTTTTCTCTTATTAATAAATGGATGATTTAAAAATGCATACCGCCGCTATTCGAGGAAAGTTAATTTATTCACCGATGCAATTTCGCAACAAATACTTTAGTCCTGAATTATTTCCACTGAAAGAAAAGCTGAGTTATTCTTGTTAAGGCTTTGGTTTCCGGTTTCATAGAGAAGGGAAGTTAATGCACTCCTCTGCAAAGAAAAACACTAACGAGAAATAACTATTTTCTTTTCAAGGGTTCACGCTATTTCTTTTGTTTTGTGAATACAAATTATCAATTTATTTTAATAGAATACAGAAATGTGACTTTGGATAAATTTAATTTTAGGAACCGTTTATTGGATAACCAACAGCTCTGTCGTAGGTAAACCCAAGTGGTTCGCTACGTTTGATGACTAAGCAGGGGTACCCGGGTTTATAGGGTGAGATGTGTTCTGGATGCGCCTTCCCACCAGCTTCGGGTCGTGCCAGATCGGGAGAGACTAGTTTGGGGAGACCCTTTACCTCTCCAACTGGTATTTCTACCTATCGCCTTTCGTCGCACTGGGAGGGATATATATATATATATTTTTTTTTTATTTCCTTTATTTTTTCCCAATTTTATTTATTTCACATTACAAGTTTTATAATAATAGGAAAGGGAACCCACTAAGGCGCAGCCTGTGCGTGGGTAATATAAGTTAATACATTAGATTTTTGTACCTAAAAATATAAAACAGTAAAAATAAAATAAAACAGTAAGCATAATAAAGAAAAACGGTAGGATTATAATTAAAGTTAGTCTAAAAGACTGTGCAAGAGGTGCATATTAAAAATAAATCAAAGTAAAAATAAAGATTTTTAGATAATATATATGAATTAAAAGAACACAAAATAAAATAATAATAACTATAAAGAAACAAAATAGAAAAAAGTAAAAATTAAATGAATAATGCTTCAACATTTGCATTGTACAGCCACAACTTTAATTCTTTTGTATTGCGCTTGTTTAGTTGTTACTTGAATTTTTTTTGGTAGTAGATTAAAAGTGCGAGGTCCAATAAAGCTACTGTGAGTTTGCATTAGTTTGGTATTGGTTTGTGGGGTATAAAATACATGATTTCTTCTAAAGTTGATTTTGGGATCATATTTTTGAAATTTGTTTTGGTTTTTCATGACATATTTCAGGCTTTGAAGTAAAAATAGTTTACGGAGATTGAATAGTTGAGATTCCTTGTACAATTGATCAGTCGAAAATGTTCTCTTTTTTTATATATAACCTTGATAATATGATTTTATACTATTTGTGGTGGTTTTATAAATGTATCTAGTGCGCCACCCCATCCTAATATACCGTACATAATTTAGGATTGCACTAGAGAAAAAATATAACTTCCTCTTCCTAGAACTTCCTCTCCTTCCATTCTTTAAAAACAGACCCTCCACACAGCATCCTAAAAAATGACATAAGCTATGAGGCTTATTATTTTCCACAGGACCTCTTGTGTGGGATTAATGTTAAAATAGTAATTCAGCGCCATTTTGCAGTCACTTGAAAATGGATCGTTTACTTTTACCTACTTATTTTTTTTCCGATGGCTGCACAGCTCTCGTATAGATCTACCTCCTTGATTGTTGAAAATTAATAAAATATATTTTTTTTTGTCTTTAATTTCAAAAGGCAAGCCTACGCACGACAGAAGTGAAACTTTTAGTATTCTTCTCTCTCTTTTCATTTCATATTATTATTATTCAGAATGCTGTACATTATAGTTTTAAAAAGCATAAATTTATTTATAAGCGTGTTGTTAACAAATGAACGTTTAACTAGATTCCTAATATTGACATATTTATAAGTAGCATGTGATAAAAAAAATTAAAAGTTATAAAAATATGGGATTCGAACCAGGGTCCTGCATAACGAGTGTCGAACGCTCTGCCTCTAGATCGCGAGGAGAGGTATCTCGCGCGAACCGCGTATACAACGTGTACTCCTCATAATAATTATAATAATAATAACATGGAATTTATATAGCGCAGTTTAGTGTCATTTCACTTCAAGTGCGCTTAACTACTCGTATAACAAACTTTAAATAGTAATTCAGCGCCATTTTGCAGTCACTTGAAAATGGATCGTTTACTTTTACCTACTTATTTTTTTTCCGATGGCTGCACAGCTCTCGTATAGATCTACCTCCTTGATTGTTGAAAATTAATAAAATATATTTTTTTTTGTCTTTAATTTCGAAAAAAATCTGTTTCAGTCGATATCAAATATTTTAACTTACTAAGAAGATTTTGGTAAAATGGTGACATTGACCAGAATCCATGTTTTTCTTCTGATAATCCAAGATAGCAAAAACTGTATAGGAAAGCTAGCTCAAAAGTAATAATAATTATAACGATGCGCAAACTTTTTATGGTAGAAAAATAACGTAAAAAATAATTTTAATTAATATTTTTGATTCCATTTCAAAATTTATTATCAGGGGACCATAACATTACAAACATAATCACACACTTGAACAAAAAACCGAAAATTCGAAATAAAAAAAAAATGGGTTTAAAAACGATTTAGAAATTTTTTTAATTACTTGTAATGCAACTATGCAGGGCTAAAGTTTCAGATATCAGGCTATCTGAAACGTTATTTTTAACAGGTTAATTAGTTCGCTTTGGGAACAACTCATTTTATGGTCTCACAGAAATCGTCTACTCCCTTACTGTAATGGTCTTAATATGATATAATCGGTGTTAGAAAGTAAAAAAAACACGCTTTATATTTGAATCTAGAAGTCAAGCACAAAAAAGTTCAATTTTTTCACTTAAGAAGTACATTCAAATATCCATCGCTTTTATGGAATCCATAATACAAGCATAGATGGTAGAGAACGTATCCAAAAAACAATTATAAAATATTTTACTTCCAAATTCAACAATAAATTTGAATATACGAGTACATTTCAAACTTTGCAGTAAACGCGAGTAGTAGCTGATTTAACATTTATACATACAATTTTAAACAAAAACATCGACTCTACCCAATTTTTGTCCGAAATTAATTTGAACATACCTTTGAGACGTACACACACATACAGTGCTATTCGACAAGCTTAATTAAAAAAAACAAACGCAGCATCGAATTCGCCAATTAACCGAACTCTTCACACTCTAAATAATATTTGTCTAAACTAAAACATTGATATTCTTTCGGATTCACTGCCCATATTCAAACGTGGCATCATGTCAATAATATAAAACGTTCAATGAGCATACATAAACACACACATACTCACACACACTCACACACAAATATGCACACACACACACACAAATACAAAAACATATATATTACATACGTCACCTGGTAATTCAGGAATATACATACGTACATACCACTTAGCAGACATCATAAATTATTGGATACGGAAGATACAGCAGCGCATCGACAATGTTCACGGAATTAGGACTAAATGGATTTGCCGGCCTGATGAGACACCGGGTCACTGGAGCCAGCATGCGGCTAATGGCCTCCGCCAACACGTTGGTGACCGCAGTCTACCAGCATCAAACGCCACTCCTGAGTGAGCGCTGGGCCCGAGCTCACTCAAGAACAAGCAATCCATTGTTGTACTCTGTTGTTCATTTATCCTTCTTCATATATTTTTTTAATTTTTCACATACCTATTGTACAAAAAATATGTACATATATATGGGACGTGTGGGATTGCACTAACCTCCCCACATCCTGAACAAAAAATAATAATTATTATTACAAGGAAACTCACTGTTCCTCACCCATGCACTGTTTTTTTTCTATAATATAAATAAATACAAATTTAAAAAAGGTTCCGACTGCAAAAAAATTATGAGACTTTTTTTACTGTTTTTGCTATTTGTTTTTGGGGTGTTATGCCGTGCTGCGCTAACTCCTTCTTTAGCCAACGTTTCGGACAGCATTGGGGTGTCCATCATCAGGGCAGATGTGTTATTTAATTGTAAATAACACATCTGCCCTGATGATGGACACTGCAATGCTGTCCGAAACGTTGGATAAAGAAGGAGTTCGCGCAACACGGCATAATACCCCAAAAAAAAATAGCAAAAATACTTTTGGCCGTGAAAATCTTAAAACATATTTGACTTTTTTACAAATTATTTATATGTGATATTATCAAAAAATTAGTTGACATTAACGTTTGTAATACATGTTTTATGGTAAAATCAGTGTGTTTTTATTTTTTTTTTCATTATCAGGTATAAGGTGTGTTTTTTTAAAGCTCGCATTGAAAAATTTTATAATAAAAAACTATGTTTTTTTCTAATAATACAACATGAAATCATATTTCACTACCTTTTGAAATACAGTGTTCAGTTTTCGAATACGTTAATAAGGATTTTATTGCAGAGAGGAAATGCTCTGACCTTATGATTATGCCTGAGAACTGAGTTATAAAACTTGCTGTTTTACTACCAGTTGATTGGCGTTTGAATGCATTCATAGAAAATAAGTTTGAATCCAATTTATTCAAAACAAGGTTGTTCTTCTCGCTGACGTGACCTTGAAACGCAAATTAGGGTTATTTTTTACTTTGTCAAGGCCGATATTAAACACCGTAGCAAAAAAGGTTATTCCAACTAATCCACTTTATGCAGGAAAGTTATTGGAAAATAAGGGTAGTTTTACATCCATTCCTAAAAATAAATAAATACATAAATATCGGAGTGCGTAACTTTCCAACGCCGTTCAGATAAACCTAAAGCCTAAACTAAACCTACCCCCAAAGTTATAGTTGTTGGAAATAAGAGGGGTCGTAGATAACGACCCTTAGCGGAAGCAATGACTTAGCTGTGTACGTCGGGAGATAACAACGAGGTAAATGTTGAAATAACTACAACTAGAGAAATATCACCTTCTCCTTAATTATTCAATTATTTTCTCTTATTTAATAACAGGTAAAATAATATATTATGAAACAGTATTTTAATTTTTACCATCACTAATTCACAAGCTCATGAACAAAGTATTTATCCATCCATATTTATCCGCCCCATGTTTAATCATTAATTTATTTGAAATATATATTGTTGACGTGTTTGGTAGATCACGACATTTTAATTTTGTTTTTTATTTTTATTTATATAAATAATATTTTTATTGAGGACGGGTTTTTTTACAGAATTTGAACAGTTCAACTATTTTTTTAGTTCAAGTTATATTCAAGTTTTGTTAATATTACATCGTGGGCCGATTATTTTACAGTACTAAGATAATAACATAACTTGAATAGGATTTTCACAGAACTTAAATATTAGAAACAAGATGTCCTGTATTTCAACTTTTTTTCTTTTGTAAAAGCAGCTATTTTGGCATTCAAGGCTAAAGTTATCTTTGATAATAGCTTTGGATGCCGTCAAAACACTCACATCATTTCAAATCATAAAGTTGATATTCAAGCAGCTGTCGCAATAATGAAAAAAAAATACAGTGTGTGGCAAGCCTACGCACGACAGAAGTGAAACTTTTAGTATTCTTCTCTCTCTTTTCATTTCATATTATTATTATTCAGAATGCTGTACATTATAGTTTTAAAAAGCATAAATTTATTTATAAGCGTGTAGTTAACAAATGAACGTTTAACTAGATTCTTATATTGACATATTTATAAGTAGCATGTGATAAAAAAAATTAAAAGTTATAAAAATATGGGATTCGAACCAGGGTCCTGCATAACGAGTGTCGAACGCTCTGCCTCTAGATCGCGAGGAGAGGTATCTCGCGCGAACCGCGTATACAACGCGTACTCCTCATAATAATAATAATAATAATAACATGGAATTTATATAGCGCAGTTAAGTGTCATTTCACTTCAAGTGCGCTTAACTACTCGTATAACAAACTTTAAAAAAAATTGTAATTCAGTATTAATGGTTCTTAAAATTATTCCTACAGTGTGCCTTACCCAATACAGATCTAATATTATAACACTAAATACACTGTTTATACAAAGTGATGACAAAACTTAGAATAACAATAACAGTAGGACAGGACAAAACAGGAATATTAAAACTAAAACATAACATAAAACAGGAGGCAGTTTGTGCTCAGAAATGAGAATTTTCTGAGCAGACACTTTAAAAAGGTACAATAAGGAGACAACCGAAACCAAACAATTACCGGAAGTTTTAGAATATGGCTTATTATAAAATATTGAAAAGAAGTTAAAATTTATAAATGGTAAGATTTTTTAAATAATTTTGTTTTTAAAGTTCGTTTAAATTCAGCCAAATTCTGGAGATTAGTAAGAGCTGAGGGAAGTCTATTCCAGATGAGAGGGCCTGTTACACTAAAAGAACGATCATAGTAAACAGCTCGATTTGACCTAGAAAGTTCGATTAGACGATTACTAACATCTAGATCTGCTGACCTTAGAGTAAGCTGTCTATTGCTTAAGTTTTGTCGGATACATAGTTCCGATATATATGCTGGCGCCATTCCTTGCAATGCTTTGAAGGTCATTAAGCAGATCTTAAACTCTATTCTTTCAGGGCATCGAAGCCAGTGAAGGCGATCCCTTAGAAGTGGGGTTATACGGCAATACTTAGATTCACCAAAAATCATTCTTGCCGCAGCATTAAAAACTGACTGGATTCTATTGATTTGTTTCTGAGGTAGGCCGGCATATGAACTATTGCAATAGTCCATACGTGAGACGACGAACGAATTTATGAGTGACTTTGCTCCATCAGAGGGAAGGCATCTCCTGATTGATTTTATCTGCCTTAAATGGAAAAAACGAGAACTCAATTGACTTGTCCCGCGCTTATTTTTATAACCGAGTTTGTATATGATATTATATTACGATACAAAATTTGCTTCCTTCAATTGATCGTTTCAAACAGAATTAGAAGGTTCGATCGCAAAAATTCTAAAAATAAATTACTCAATAAAAAAATATAATTTAGCATTTTTGACAACAATCATGTAGATATCTTCTTATATGTATGCTTGACAAAGTCGCAGCACGAGAGCATTTTGTCACTTTTCCTCGTATAAAAAAAATCACAAAAAGAAAAAAAAAATTGTTAAAGCGGGGATCGAACCTCGGTTCTTCACGACGACAGTCGAGCGCTTTGCCTCTAGACCGCGAAGCTGAGTTTGGAGAGTGACCTAAACTAGGTATATAATATTAGCTAGGCTCCTATAGCGAAATGATCACGGTTTTTCGTGACGGTCATGAGTCGGTTTTACTCCGGTCCTCGAAAATGCATAACGCGCGTAAAGAAGTTTCACCTCAAAAACTATGATATTTGCAGAACTCAATTATAACATGATCAAAATTGGTCAAACCGAATATAACTCCTAGATCTGGTCCCTCATTTTTGAATACATTCAGATTCAATCGAAAAATATCCCAAGATGTATTGATTTTATACTCGATGTTCCTATTGAAAGCGTAAACCATCAATTGATGTAATAATTTAATTTATTTAAATTAAGATTGATGAATTATATCCGACTGAATATTTATGTTGACGTCTGTTGTTGCTGTCTATACTACTGATTACAAAATTGTAAATAGTAGTATATATATATATAATTTTTTAACTAACTTCGTTGAATTTTACTCCTTACTCGTTAGTCGTTACTTACTACTCGTTACTCGTTAGTCGTTACTCGTTACTCGTTCCAAAATCATGTCTATCCATAGACTAAATACATACAATGTGTCTATCGATAACAATACTAGGTCTGGCCTGCAATTCTGGAGTTAAACGATCAATCGTTTTCGTATGCGCCGTCTTCGAGTGAAAAACTACTAGTCGTCGCGACTAACTTTTTCAAATGTTTCAATTTTACGTATTCTTGAGCGTCGAACGGTCGAAGTTGGTAGAAGAGATGATTATATTGGCACCCCTGTGAATATTGTCTATGTTCCTGATGTTTTTGGGATTTACATATATGGTGTGACTGTCAAACAGACAACAGTTATTCAAAACAGAAATGGCTGCGGGACATATTACAAATTGCCAAAAGCAACTCTTAATTGAGCTTGTAAGCTCCGATAAAGACTTAGTAAGTGGGAAATTTTCACCCACTTTTACATTTGTGGAATCCGCGCGGTAAAACAAAAATTAACAGCTAGACTAGATTTTGACAGCCAATTCCATAGAAACGCCAAAAACCTACCACTCGCTGCCCTGTTTCTACTGTTTATACCCAGTAGTTGTGTGGAATGACTTTTGACGTTTGGCGTCGAAGTATGTACCTTCGACCAATTTCGGGAATAGCAACGACGACCAACGTACGTACTTTCGACGGCGATTACGAGCGCCCTCGATTCAGGAATAGAGCCCTTGAGCATTTCAAACACTCGATTGTACCTTGATAGATAATAGATACGTAGATGTGGCAGATATATTTAACTTAACTGAATTGAACTACTGTTTTTTGACTTTTAAGATTAAACAAATCTAATTGAAACGTGAAACAGAACAAGACACAGAAAATTAAAAAGATAACCATCACAACTAGGGATTGAACCTAGGATATCTGTCTTACAGAGACTGTGTCTTTAGCCACTTGAGCATACTAACTAATTAACCATCACGTCATATTAAAAAATAATAATATCTACAGGTTTTTAAGAAAAATTCTTTGCCAATAAAAATTGCAATGTATCTAACATTATCTTTTTTTAAGTAAACTTTTCATAGGTCAGGTATAATCAATATATTATTTTTAAATGACAAACAAATGTTTATAAATCGGGGTTTTATGCATAGCATAATGAATAACGAATAATTATAAGCAATAATTAGTCGCCTGAAATATTAATACAAATTAAAAATATCTCCCGAGTTAGTGGCATTTATTTTCAATTTGTATTAATATTTCAGGCATAATCAATATAAGTAAAATGTTATTAAAAGGCGTGCTTACCTATTCAGACTTGTAAAAACTTACGCTGTTTAACAAAAAAAAAATGGATGTAAACTAATATCTTTGTCGAATGAATGGTGCGGAACTAATCAGTGACTTTGCAAAGACGTTGATAGCTCAATTAATTTAAATCTTGGTAGAAAAAACACGTCGTTCCCATCGGACATATTCATTTATTGAACGCATTAATTGAACATCTCACTACGTAAATATAATCCATATCAGTAAAATAAAAACATATCACTTATATTCAAAACAATTATTTTTGCTTTGATGTAGGACGGAGAGGTTTTGAATATATCGAAAAGGTCTGTATTGGCAGTTCGGTGAAATTGTGCTAGTGGTATGAATAGATTGAATAGTGATGTAGTTCTCACAGTGGAAAAGATGGTGGAGTCTAGTAGATTTAACAAGGACACGGATATTTATAACATTTGAGTTATTCGGTAATTTAAATGTATAAAAATAATATTTATAGTTCTCCGGTAGAAAGCAGCAGTAGTTTAAGATAAGACATTAGTGTTTTGTACCATATATCAATTACAGGCTTTTAAATTGCAAACCGTCCGTTTTAAACTAACTAATTAGCAATCACGCCGTTTTCCGCAGGGGTGGGCCTTGGCACACACTCATTCTTACCTCATTCATATTCATACATCGTCTCATACAAACTCTTGTATTATTCTGACTCTTGACATGGCCCAAATGAAGTTTTTAAGAAATACGTCATATTTTAGTGATTTATATATAACATTGTAAAAACTAAATATTTTGATGAAATTAAGTAAAGTAATGGTATTTCTTAGTCCTCTTCGCCAAGGTGTCGTCAGGGTGTGCTGAGGCGGAATAAAATTATTTAATTCTATTTTATTTGTCTTCAATCTCGTTTTTAGTGATTTTTATTTGTTTTTTCAATGGCTTCTTCCAGCCAATTATTTAATTCTTGACTTATATTCATTAAATTATTCTATTAGTACTAGGACTTTGTGGAGTTTTTAGCAAAATTACTGTTGTTTTTTTGTTCGATTGTGATTTTATAAGTTGGAACATTTTTTTATGACATTTTGATTCGATCTGGTAAAATGGATCCGTCGTCTCGTAAAGGATTCCATATTTTTGAATACTTTCAATAGTATATTTTTGGAAAATATCTGTTGTACTTTTTGTACGTCACAACTTTTGAACATTTCTATCGAATGCATTCTTATGGGGATTTTAGTATGGTATTTATGAATTCAGAATATTACTTTGACGTAGCAGATCCCCATCCTGTACTTTAATACTCGTTTACAGAATGACATAATGCGTGGTGGACTTTTTTCATATCCTATGTGGTACACTTGATGGTGCCATGTTTTCCTTAGGCGTCTCAGACTACTTTTACCACTAACATTACCGTCTTATATTCTCCTTTCACTATTTTTTCTTCATTTGCTCTACATGCCTAATCATCTAAGCGCCCCATTCTCAATCTTACACTTACATCACTCACTTTGCGAAACATCACGTGATAAAGTTAACCATCTTTTATAATAAAGAAATAATCGATGAGAAGAACTCAAACAGATAAATTGATAACCTTATTTAATTTTTTTTTAAATTCTAGTAGCAACAATTCGATAGCAAATTTGTTGCGCCTTACGATAAATGAGAAGAAGAATGTCAAATTAAATACCTAAGGGACTAACAAAGAGTCCACTAAACTCACCACCTTGCTGTTTACGGAAACATTCAGGGTAGAGTTTGTTTAAAAGCTTGGATTAGATTGAGTCAAGTTTACATCACGCCTTTGTGCGTTTGATAAATTCCTTTCGTTTATGCCAACACAAGTTGCGAGTGTAAACTGTCAAACCCTTCAGCTCATTTGCAAAGTGGCTGCGTATCTGGCGAATACCTTCCTTAATTTCTACTACCTACCTACATAGTAATTGCGTAGGTCACATTTTCTATGTTTTATAGGTTTATCGACAGGTTTATTTTCAAACGATGCTCCACGCAGGACGCAGCGAATAAAATAATTTCTTTAGAGCCTATCTTATTTTTCTCGAAAATGTGTAGAAGGTCTTTTTGAAGAGTGAACCTGAGTTTTGAAGTGATCCACGTTGAAACACAGAGGCCGACAAATGGTCCCATAGCCGGGCCGTTGAAATCAAGAACGAGACGCAGAAACGTTCTCATGTAAAATGTCAACCGTGTATGGCGTGCGTTTGGCGTGTTTCCCGACAATGTACCAAAGGGATCAATGATGTTGGTTCCTCGAAGCATCTTCCATTGAAATACCGGTAAAACAAGGACACAATTCTCACTTGGTGCGTGTGATTTAAATATTCCAATCTGTTTGTTAAAATAGGGAAATCTATCTAATGAACCACTCGTTTCTGCAGAGTAGACGGTTTTTTTCGTTGACCGGATAAATCATCAACATGATAATTCTTCACATTTAAAAAAGTTATATAAAGTCGTGGAAAGTGATAAAACAAAAATTTTATTTACTAGTTTAAGTAGGTTAGGTTTAAATTATTTTTTTCATCGTTTCTAATGACTTTATATCACTTTTTAAAGGTGTGTTGAATTGTCACTGTGTTGAGTTAACATGGAACCTTTTTATCAAGTACATCGTGGCTTCAGACTACATGGTCAGCAGTTATGTACCGTTACGATACGTTAAAGTTGCGTTACAAATAATTTCAATCATTTTAGGGGTTGATTTTTTGCTCCATGTCTCGTCTAAATATAATACATCAATGTATGCAGCACGTCTAAACGGGACTTTTTTCTAACATACTCAATGTTTGGCATTTACAAATTTTATGGATGCTAATAAAAATCTACTTGACTAAATCCAAAGCATGTTTTCATAAATTATTTATAACGACGGTATTCTCTAGGTAATATTCTATTTTATTATTCACTCGTCTTCTATTTGAAATACAAATAAAAAAATGCGAAATATTCTCTGCAAAGCAGAATTTCCATTGCGCGAATCTTGAATTTTATATTGATTTTATATTTGCTTTTTCGTTAGCAAGCGATGTAGGCTTTTAAAACACAAGAGAATTGAATTGGAAATTCTGGAAAAAATTCTTATTTGACTAAGGAAAATATTTTTGCTATAAATGCGCTGTTTCTAAACGAAGCCGAAAATTAACTAGGTTGGTCTGTGAATTACATCTGTATAAATATCAGATGTGTCCCACTGTTGAGTTTGGTAGCTAGCGGTAGATGGCAAAAAAATCCGTATGCTCTTGGGGTAGCGATAGTTACCCAGTAACAATCTTACACTCAACCCAAAAAACTAGGCAAAAAACATTTCACACCAAAATTAAGATATGGATTAAAGAACAAAAAAGGCTTTAATACAAAGTAATATTAAAAGAATAATTTTTTTTTTTATTAGTTAAAAAAAGATACACGAATTACATAATATAACAATTACTTAATTTAATTACACAATATAGTACAGTTATTAATTACATAATATTAGTATTTGATGTACCCCCATAAATAAGATCTCCTATCCTCTTCCTATTTTCCTCTTCCTCTCCCCTTCCTTTAACACCAAATTAATTTTAAGAAACTAAAACTTCATTTCTAATGCACTTTAACATAAGAAACTTCTGTGGCTTGACTACAATTAACTTGTATATTTATATCTATCACTGCATATTATATAAAAGCTGTTTGTTTCTTACAAAATAAATAAAATAAATAAATAAAATAAGCAGGGCTTGTGTGTATGGGGGTGTTGTTATATTGGTTTATATTTGATATGATTCAGTTCAACTGTTCGGAATACTTTATAAGGTGGCTTTTGAATTCGCTTATATTTGCATTCATGTTTCTAATTTTTTCTGGTAATGAGTTGAAAAATTTAACTCCGTTAATTATATACCTACATAGTGCAAATATTACACTCAACCGGACCAAAAATGATACATATATTGCTTAGTTTTTATAGCTCCCTTAATTTTATTTATTTTTAATACTTTATTTTATTTTACTATATAATTTAAGAATTTTATTTTTAATTTAATTTAGTTTCATTCAAATTCACTTAATTTACATTTTTTTTACACTGACCCCACACAAGAGGCCCTGAGGAAAATATTTTTCCCCAGGGCCTATGTCATCTTTGGGGATATTGCGTGGAGGGTATTTTTAAGGAAAGGAAGAAGAGGAAGTTCTGTGAAGGAAAAAAAGTATCAGGGATGAGGATATTTTAGGAATAAGTCCAGGAACCACGGACGTATGATCTACCACAGCGATGGGTCAAAAAAGACCAGTTGGAGAGGTCAAAGGGTCTCCGCAAACCAGCTTTTCCCGATCCGGCATGCCATGCAGCTGGGGGCCTGATCACACCTCACCCGATGAACCCTGGCACCCCTACTAAATCACCAAAAGTATCAAACCACTTTGGGTGACCTATGGCATAGGTGTTGGTTATCCAATACATGGTTCTTGGGGCTGCGGATCCCGAACCCACCTCCAAAATTTATATTCTTATCACCAACCAAGTAATCCCTGGAAAGTCCACTACCTATTTAATTTGAAAGAAAGTGGTTGTGACTAATTCGCACTGACCAGCACAGCCATCGATTTTCTGCAAAACAAATAATTTTGGTATTGAAAAATGTTTGATTAGTTCCACCAGAATTAGGAAAAAAAACTTTATTTCGGCCACACGGACACGCCCATAACACAATTCTATCGGTTTACCGCGTCTGTTATTCTCAGGAATGCAGACAAGTATTTTGTGCTTTACTATCAAAAGACAAACAAAACACAAGGAAAACACTCAATATTTCAGCTATTTCGTGCGATAGCCGCTTGCGCAAATGTCCTAAGCCCAAATACCCAAAAGCCTGAAAGCCCGAAAAAGCAAATGCCCAGGTAGGTACTACGTTATGTCCGGAATTCCCATAAAGAATTGTTCGAGTTGGCGCAATGCAGCACTCATTCACAAGGAAGAATCTGCGACTTACTTTTTCTTTATTTTGAGATGTCAGCACTTTCCGAATCTCTTTTCTTCCGAACAACCTAATCTTTTCCAAAGCAGTAAAATTTCCCTTTATTATGCAAGAAATTTTCCCTTTCTTATTAGGGAAAATAATGATATTCTCGTAAAAATTCTAATTGATACGATTCTACCACGCGCACTTTTATGGAATAACTTTTTTTATAACTCAGGACAGATTAATTTGTGTGATAGGGATAATATTTCTAATGAATTATTATCATATGTTAAAATTAATCTTGATACTAATGTCCGCTTTTGATCAATTTTATAAATAAAATCTCAAAACAAATAGAAAAAATGATATATTTCTTAATCTTTCAGCATTTAAAATATTTTTCCCTACAAGTCCCAACGACACGGAGAAATTTCACGGAATTTCGGAATGCTTCCAACGTATATTAAATGTCCCAACTGTTTCTCATTTTTGAAGATGTCGTAAAAAGAAATACCATTTAAGAAACCAAATAAAATTGTCTATGAGTGGTTTGTATTCGAAATAATTTCGGAATTATATGGTTTTAATATCAAAATGAAAATTTTAACAAATAAACTTCCCGAAAAATTTTGACTTAGCATTCGATAAAAGTATTCGATATTTAGAAAACACATTCCTTTAATATACGCACTAGTAAGTGCGCCCAGGTGGACGTTGTCCTTCCACAGACCACCTTTGTAGATCGAATTTTATATAAACCTTATGTAGACTACATTTTATCTGTTATCGCTGTTGTCGGAAATTTGATGCATTTGACATAAATAGAATACATGCGCAAGTCACATCAATCGTAGATATTTTTGAGTTTTCATGTGATATGGACAATTTCATCAGATTGTGATTATTGTTCAGTAAGATAGAAAATAAGTTAAAATTCAACCGGTACTGATCTATACTCTTAAAATTGCCTTTAAGTATTTCTTTCACAGTTTGACATATTGCCGTACGAATACGATACTTACATAGAAAAGACTTTTGATTTACATTTTGTATTCATCTCATATTAAAGTGTAACAAATAAAACGAAAATTCTTGATTTATAATGAATAAAAATTAAATGTTATAAATGAGGTAAATAAAGATTAATTCTTAAGTCTAAAAAATATTTTTGCTATCAATTAAAGTAATGGATTTTAATTTGATGTAGTTCGATTTGGTGAAAAATATTTTTTTTACAATCCAAAAAAACTAACTAACTAACCATTACGGCGTATCTCCGTAGGGGAAGGCAGAGAGGACAGACTGTCAAACAACTCGGTCTTGGCACACACTTCTTGCCTCATGCACATTCATACTTCGTCTCATACATACTCTTCTATTATTCTGACTCTTCACATGGCCCGACTCAAGTATCTGATTCACTCGGTCGTGCCATGTCTTCCTCGGGCGTCCCCGACTTCTGCTACCATTCACATTTGAATCGTATATTCACATTTCATATTTTTGTCAATCCGTTTTACCAATATGAATATATAAAGCTTACACAACTTAAACATTATTTAAAAGCCTTTCTTTCCTATAATAAATTCTTAAAATGGAATTAAAAAGTATTTTTATGGCGGGGGGGGGGGGGGGGGGGTGTTAAGAAGTTAAAATGTATTTTTGAATGATAAAGCTAACCAAAACATAAATAAACCATATTTGATCTCGACAACAGCAACCCATCGGGTCCAAAACTATCCTTTATTTCAAGCTGGAACGAACAATATAAATTCACAAAATTTTAATGATATAGGTTAAACGGTTTCGGAAATTAGCGTGTATTTACACAAGTAAGTAAAATATTACTTCACTTTTAATGACGTTAATACAATAAAGTAGTAAAAATATAGTGTTGAGAGCAATAGGCAAAATACAACGGGTCGCTTATGCACTCCATTATTGCTCAGCAGTTTTGCACAACACAACTACACTTACACTGGAGTGGTGTGGTTAAATCAACTAGCGACAGAGCTGAGGTTAGAAATGGAATATAATAAATAAAATAAGCTTTACTCTCTTAAATAAATTTGCTAATTAGAATTACGATTACATCTCATTTATTTCATGTTTTATCACTTTTTAGTGTATTCGTTTAATACTGTATTATATATTTACACCTCATATATTCGCCCGCACCTGGAACACTGTACCCTGAACTGGACTCCTTTATACCAAGCCCATATTGAAAGAATAGAAAGAATTAAAAAAAAAATTTAAACACATATTATAATTATTTTATAAGCAATAATTATTAACCTGAAGCACTCATCACGGGTTCAAGTCACGTTGGCGTCATGTATATTTTATCAGGAGATTTTTCAACGTTTGAGGCTAATAATTATTGCTTATAAAATAATTGTTACCCTTTGTGCTATGCATAAAAAATCTTGTCTTAAACATTAGTTTACCAAAAAAATAATAATTAATATTTGACAAGTTCTAGTATCTTTTCAATTTTTCAATTGAGTCCTAAATCCTGTATCTCAATTTCGCCAATAAACAATTAGATAATGTTAATTAAGTGTTAATCTCAAGTGACCTACCAGGTAAGTATTGTACTGTATATTTTCTCCATAAATAGTTAAGTAATAACATAGATCACTGTAGAAATGTATTATAAGTTTGTACAGCGCCCTTGAGGTGTTTTTGCACAAAAACGGCGCTATACAAGTCATCCAAGTATTATTATTATCTTCACCAAAAAATGTAGACAATTTGTCTCGACGCCATCTAGTGAGAGAGTTAGCACTTACAATGCCTTTCTCATATAAAATAAAGTTTGCTGTTTCAGGTGAAAAAATGTAACAAGCAGTAATTGTTGCATGAAACACTAGTATATATTGAATTATTTCGCGGATAAGAGATAAGCCGCCATAGCTCGGTGGTCAGAGCTGTCGACCGGAAATCGAAAGGACACGGGTTCAAGTCCCGTTGGCGTCATGTATCTTTTATCAGGAGATTTTTCAATGTGGATGAGTGTTTCAGGCTAATAATTATTGCTTATAAAATAATTGTTACCCTTTGTGCTATGCATAAAAAATCTTGTCTTAAACATTAGTTTACCAAAAAAATAATAACACATATTATAAACTAAACTTACACTTCTCAAATTATACCGAATCCATTAAATTTCATAATTTCAACTCCCTCCAAACAAGCAGTATAATTTTTCGTCAAATCTTATTGTTTAAAATCCTAAATAATGGCCTGAACTCACCAGAACTTACCAATTTAATAAATCTTCGTATTCCGTCTAGATCAACCCGACAATCTGATTTATTTTATCTACCCTCGTGTAGAACAAACATTCGAAAAAATTCCCCAATTCCTCGTATATGTTCACAATATAATACAAAATTTTACAGCATTGACACTTTTGGTAATAACCTAAAGAAAATATGAAGTAATGCGTACGAACGATTATTAATATGAGAGTATGGAATGTATCGGGAGCATCTCCTATCCTATTCCTATTTTTCTCTTCCTCTCCCCTTCCTTTAACACCAAATTAATTTTAAGATTTTAAAACTTCATTTCCAATGAACTTTAGCAAAAGAAACTTCTGTGGCTTGACTTCTGTTAACTTGTATATTTATATCTTTCATTTATATTATGTAAAAGCTGTTTTTTCCTTACAAATAAATAAATAAATAAATATTATTATATAAAAAAAAATCTCTTCACTTTATATGTACGTACAACTTTTTTTCCTCTCATATACATATGTATGTTAAGTTTTAATTTTTATCTTTTTTCCTTTACATTCGAGTGTAGAATTCTCGTAAAGGTAAAAATGTTTTTAATTTGAAATATATACTTAATATGTTAATTTAAATAATTATCTTGTATGTTTTAGTAAAAAAATAAGTATATATATTCTTAACTTTAACTTTAACTGTCAATATCAAAAAAAATCCCGTCGTTTGTAATCTAACGCTTTGACATTTTTCATTGAATTTTATCCACGAAATCAAGTATAAATATTTGAGTTGACCTAAAACTTTTTTTTTCAAATATTTCTTTGCATAAAAAAAATTAAAAAAAATAATTTTCTAATGTATGGACGTTCCGGTCTGATCTGTCCTTCAGAGGCTCCTGTGGAATGTGACTTTGAGGCTAGTAATGTATTTCCGAGGCTTAAGGGGATTTAAATTTATATAACACCTAATTGTTCCTTAATCAAGCGTGTTTTTCATTTATCTTCAGTTATCCCACGTATAAAATTTAAAACATTTTAAATGGCTATTAACCATCGCACTGGTTCCCAGTAAAAGGTTGGATGAGAACGTGGATCGCGATTAAACTGTGTCTTGGCACACATTATTTGTTTCTTTCCCACTTGTATATCGTAATTTTAAAGTTAACTAACGGTTTTTATTCGAAAGGCAAAAAAATCTGCACGTACCTAAAATTGAGAATGTTTTTGTTTTTGAAAGGCAATTATTATTATTTTTTTTTTAATTTTTATTGAAACATATAAACAAGGTTACAATTCTATAACAATATAAACATCAATATTTCAATCACTCTCCTAATAAAGCAGCTGCTTGTGTTTAGGAGAGGACAACAAAATATTTTTACATTTGTTTAAATTAAACAAAAAATATTAGTAATTTAGCAAAAAATTGAAATTGGAGAGTTGAGCGCAGAAATAGAAGGATTTATGCTTGCCATTCAGGATAGAGTCATTAATACTTAAAATTATAGAAAGCATATAATCAAAGATACAAATCAAATTGATGATTTGTGTAGAAAATGTTTGGCTTTTCCGGAAACTATAGAACATATTATATCGGGATGTTCTATATTAGCACCGTCCGAATATACATTTAGGCACAATCAAGTTTTAAAAATAATTCACCAAAATTTGGTAATTAAACATATTTAACAATACTAAGTGTCACAGTCAACACGTAAATTTTTGCTCCACACAAATTAATAATTATATTAAAATTAAGAGCTTAAAGTAGTGTTTTTCACCCACGAGTACTTTACCATAATCAAAAATTAACATTGTGTACCAACAGTTGCAGCTGCCTAACCGGTAATTCTTTATTATTAATTAAAATTTCAACTGTCACTGGATTCCATTAGACACACACATACAAAGCCGATTAGAAGGAAGAATACTAATACAATCAAAGTTTCGAAGAGTACAAGTGAAACGCCCACCCACTTCTCGTCATAGACAACGCATGAACAGGGTTGTCACTGCATCTTATATAAATTATTAATATACAAAATCCAATTGCAAGATGAGTACCACTGATGCACTATCATATATCAACAAGGCTAAGGAGGAAATTAGTGCTTTATATAGTAATATTACTGATCCGGCACTTAAACTAACTAAAGATCAGATGACTAAATTACTAAACAAACTTTCCAACCTCTCTGGCACCATGCTGGATGTTGGTGTCAAAGTTGGAATCCTCGAGGGACAGGTTAAGTCATATGAACACATGGTCTCCTCAAAATTGATAGAATCAACTTCACAACATGAATCTTCATATTTACCAAATTTAACAATGTGCGAAGCTGCTGACGAGCTCGAGGAGAGGAAAAAACGTTCGAAAAACATTATTATTTTCAACTTTCCTGAAAGCTTGGCCTGCTCTCAAATTAACAAAATTACAGATGACACGACAAAAATATCAAATACACTAACGGCCATAAACTCAATCATCACCAAGGCCAACATCACAACCTTTCGTCTGGGGATAAAAAAAACGGACAAACCCAGACCTCTAAAAGTGATGCTTGACAATCCCACCCAAGCCATTGATATTTTGCGAAAAAAAAAATAGCATAACAGAGTACCCTGGCATTAAAATTTATTCCGACCAAACTCCAGCCCAAAGAAATTATCTCGCCAATTTACGATTAACCCTAGACCAAAGAACCCGAGACGGTGAAATAGGTCTCACAATCAAATATAAGAACAATAAACCTGTTATTGTAAATACAAAAAACTCCCCACGAAACTAACATTTTACTACCAAAATGTTAGAGGTTTGCGTACCAAGCTCAACACCCTAAGGTGTAATATTCCAACGATAAATAACGATGTGTACTGCCTAACAGAAACCTGGCTTCATGAAAATATATCTTCCCCTGAATTAGGCTTCACCAACTACGATGTTTACCGGCTGGATCGTGAAAATATTATTGGCGGCGGGGTTTTAATATCGATCAGAAAGATATTCCATTCAAAACTATTAAAACTAAAAAATAAAAACATTGAACAAATAGCTATATTAGTGAAACTCAAAGCAACAAAAATAATAATTGTGTGTGTGTATATCCCCCCCCAAGTTAGTGCTGATGTGTATTGTAAACATTGTGATGAAATTGAATCTTTGAAATTGAAATATCCTGATGCAAAATTAATAATTTTTGGGGATTTTAATCTCCCAAATGTAAACTGGGTACAACCCACCGAGTCTTCAAATCCCATTTCTGCTAAAGCCCAATTAATCATTGATATCATCAACTTTCTCAACCTTAAACAATTAAATCATGTTAAAAATATAAATGACAGAATTCTTGACCTTGTCATATCAAACATAAATAATAGTAATGTCAGCGAATCGCGTGAATCAATAGTATCCATTGACTCTCATCATCCCCCTTTACAAGCGACCATTTATTTGGCACCCATTGAACTCCTTAGTCCCCAACCTCCCGTTCACGAACTAAACTACAAGAAAGCCGATTATAATCAAGTGCGGTTATATCTTTCTTCGCTCAATTGGTCCCGCATTTTTATGTCTACAAACGTAGAAGAAGCAACAAATGTGTTCAACTCAAACCTTTATGATACTATTGAAAATTGCATACCAACTTCTATTGTAAAACGTAACGACTGTTACCCAAAATGGGTTAGTACTGAACTAAAAAAACTCATTCAATGTAAAAAAATTGCCCACATTAACTTTAAATCCGATAACTCCACTGACTGCTATAAAATTTTTTCTGTTTTACGAAATAAATGTAAAAGTCTATCTAAAAAATGCTATTCAGATTATATTACAGATGTAGAGCAGACTATCAAGTCAAATCCAAAACATTTTTGGAATTATGTGAATTCTCTTAAAGACAACAACGGCTGTCCTCGATCAATGTATTCAGGGCGAAAACATGCTGACAGTGATCAAGAAATAGTTGACCTCTTTGCTGATCATTTCTCAAGTGTTTATGAACAGAAAAATGATAATGTAACTATACCTGAATTTAAATACACCAATGTAACTGACATATCAACATGCCACATTTCTCTGGATGATGTTAATACAAAGATCAGATCTCTAGATTGTAAGAAGGGGTCAGGTTCTGACAAAATTCCACCGGTATTCATAAAGGAATGCGCTCAGTTTATAGCAGCTCCACTTCAACACATATTCAATCTGTCACTTCAAACTGGAATATATCCTGATCCTTGGAAACTTAATCACTTGACACTTATATTTAAATCAGGTGATAAAAATTGTGTTTTAAATTATAGACCAATTTGCATACTGTCTACCACCCCGAAAATGTTTGAAAGTATTGTCTTAGATAAAATTGCTGTTAAGTTTAGGCATATTATTACTCCAGAACAGCACGGTTTTGTGACCGGTCGGTCTACCACAACCAATCTTCTATTGTATGAACACTATATCTGTGAAGCTTTCACGTCTCGTGCACAAGTAGATTCAATATATACTGACTTTTCAAAAGCCTTTGATAAGTTAAATATTAATATCCTTCTCGCGAAACTGCAAGCCCTTGGTATACATGGATCATTCCTAAAATGGTTGAATAGTTACCTCTGTAACCGCGAACTGATGGTAAAATTAAATAATAAAGTCTCATATAAATTTAAAGTAACATCTGGAGTTCCTCAAGGCTCTCATCTGGGCCCACTTCTCTTCGTATTGTTTATAAATGATTTATCTTTATGTTTCGAAAATGTCAAATTCATTCTATTTGCAGATGACCTAAAGCTTTTTAAGATTATAAAATGTTTAAATGATGCACTTATCCTTCAGCATAATATAGATAGACTTGCTAGCTGGTGTGAAATAAACAAATTATTCCTAAACGTAAAAAAGTGTTTCCACATGTGTTTTTACCGTTCACGGACTCCAATAACCATATCGTATTCAATTAACAATAATGAAATTGCATTAGTACCATTTATCAAAGACCTTGGTGTTATTTTTGACAGAAAACTTACCTTTGATCGTCACTGTGAAACAATTTCCAATAAGGCCATGCAAATTCTAGGTTTTGTAATGCGTAACACAAAGACTTTTCAAAACATTGAGTCAATTAAATTACTCTACTGTTCTCTTGTGAGATCGCACCTAGAATATGCATCTCCTGTATGGTCTCCGATTTATACCTGTAACTTACACCGCTTGGAGAAAGTACAAAGAAAATTTCTTCGATACGTTCAATTCAAATTGAGACAGCCTGTAATTGATATCTGCTATAATACATTAATGTCTGGTCTAAATCTACCACTTCTTTCTACCCGGCGAACTATTAATGACATTCTTATACTTTTTAAATTACTGAACAATCTCATAGACTGCCCTCAAATGTTAAGTGTTATAAATTTTCGTGTCCCTGTTAAATCAACTCGACTCCACCATCTTTTCCACAGTGACAATCATAGCACTAACTATTTGTATCATTCACCGTTGGCGCGTTTTCACCGCACTGCCAACACGTATACAGACCTTTTTGATATTTTCAAAACCTCACCGTCTTGCATCAAGGCAAAAATACTTGGTTATGAATGTAATTGATATGTTTGTGAAATGTTAAATGTCTGTTTGTACTGCATCATACTGACTGTTGTGTTCTTCTTTATGTGTAACATATATATGGTGTTCTATACATATACATTCCACATATATACATATATGTGAAATGTATATGTATAGCATCAATAAAAACTGCTTGTGGATGTATTATTTTAATCAAAAATGCTATTTCTAATTGTCAAGTCTCTGACAGCCCTGAACTGTGTACTTATAATCCCATGTTTCACATTACTGTAAAAGCCTTTTATGGCGTTTAATAAATAAATAAATAAATAACTTGATTGACTGCCGTAATGTAGTACCATATTATGAATACGAACCAAATTCATTTTTAGAAAACGAATTTTATAAAATATATTATGATAAAACTATACTAACAGACCGAGCGATTAGTCATAATAGACCCGATATAGTTTTACATGACAAAATTAAAAAAAATAACTTATATCATTGATGTCGCTATTCCAAATTCCTGTAATATTCAAAAATCTGTTAGTGAAAAAATAAGAAAATACACAGATTTAGGAAATGAAATAAAAAGAATTTGGCATTCTCAGACTATAAAAATATTACCATTCGTTATTTCGGCTACTGGCATTATACCTAGCTCTCTAATTAAAAATTTAGGCGTATTAGATCTATCAAAAAAATTATATATAAATATGCAAAAGTCGGTCATTTTGAATACATGTAGGATAACAAAAGATTTTTTAAATATTTATGTTGAGGGATCAGTAGGATTTATAGGCTCTGTTAGAAGTTCTACCGAGCCGAACCCTCTGATATGAAAATATCTGGAGTCGGTGAATTATTTTCCCATTTGATCTCTGGTGAGTTGACGTGTGGTTCTTGTATTGTTTTGTATTTATTTTGCTTATATAATGCACTTACATAATGTTGATTGACTAGATGATCATTTGTGAAAAAGTGAGTGGAAGGGTTAAGTTTTTCCTTTGGGGAAGATTTAACCCGGACAACTAAATCGGAAGTTAAAAAAAAAATAAAATATATAGGTTAGTGAATAAATGATTCAAAGAATTGAAAAGGCAAAAACATATTTCTAAACAATAAGTAAAGTTATTAGATGGTACAAGAGTATTTTAATTTAATTTTTTTTAATAATTTTCGTAGTTTTCTTCCGATCGTATATCAAGGGGTAATTTATTAAATAATTTTACACCCTTGAATATATAGTGATGTTGTGCTGTTGTGGTTCGTGTTAGTGGCGCGGTTAGTCCTCCAACAGATATTATTCTTTTGCTAATATTCAATTGTGGTAAATTATTTTTACTAAAGAAATCTTTATGTATTTGTAGAAGTGCAATTTTTTCATAAATTTTTGTAAGTGGGGGAACTGGGAATTCTTGAAAAACATTTATAGTTGGGTAGTAATATGGCTTTTTTAAGATGATTTTTATTAATATTTTTTGAATAGTTTCCAATGGGAGTAGGGATGATTTATATGCACCCCCCAAGCCACGATTCCATATTGTAGTACAGAGTGCGCAAGTGCATAAAAAATATCTTTTAGTATTTTTAATGATACAATATTTCTTAGTTTAAAAAATATATAGATCAGTTTTCTCATTCTGTCTACTGTGGAATTTATTTGACTTTTCCATTTGATGTTATTATCAATAATTATTCCAAGATATTTTATTTCTTCTTTACTACTAATGTGTATACAGTTTGAGTTACAGGGTGCGATTCTAAGGAGGCAATTTCTTTCGTGAATTTTTATGTTTAGATTTACATTTGAGATATTCCCTGTTAGGCTATAAGGTATAAAATGGGTTTTTTCGACATTGAGTGTCAATAAGTTTTCGTCAAACCATAGTTTAACGATATTTATGGCATTATTAGCTGATACTTCGACCTCATTCCAAGAATTTCCTCAATAGTTATCACTGTATCATCTGCGTAAGATATAATGTTTCCAATGATTGGGAGTTCAAAAAGTTCATTTACATATAATAAATAGTAAAGGTCCCAAAACAGTTCCTTGTGGAATTCCAAAATCTATATTTTGTATTTCACTTAATTCGTTGTTTATTTTAACCTGTTGAGTTCTTTGATAGAGATTACTTTTTAACCATGTTTTAGCTTTGCCAGTAGGTAATTCCTATATTATTTAGTTTATTAATTAATTTTGAATGTGAGACACTATCAAAAGCTTTACGGAGGTCAATGAATATTTATTTATTTATTTTATTTATTTATTGTTTGTTTGTAAATATTACATAATACAATTAATGAACTTAAAATGTCCAACTAGGCGATTGCCCGTTTTAGGACATTCCAGTATGATAAAGTTTTTACATGTAATATATGGTACATTATAGTGTTGACTATTCTGTTGTTAAAAAAAAAAAAAAAAAAAAAAAAAAAAAAAAAAAAAAAAAATACATATGTATATTCATACTCTAGAATACTTCCAGTTATATCACGACATATTTTACTATTATTTAGCTGACATAATAACTGAATTAACATAACATAAGCTGAATTAATAGATAAAAACAAGAAAATGAAACTGAATTGAAGAAATTCTGTTGGTAAGGTAATACAAATGTATATTCATTTTTTTTTTTTACTATTGTTTAGCTGATATATTAAACTAAAGAAATATTAATATATAAAACAAGGAAATGAAAAATAACAAAAAATTAAAAATGAAAGTAAAGAAGGAACTTTTCCTTTAAGGAAAAATATCACGAAGAATTGAACAATTTTCGAACTTTCTTTATGTAAAAATACAGTTCCTGTAATGCTAATATAATACCAATATAAGTTAAAATGTAAAGAAGAATGTAAAGAAAAACAAAATTTACAATTTAATTACTGTTTTTTAGCATATTCTCGCATTCAACTCTCCCCAAGACCAGAAGCCAATTGTTTACCTGCATACGCAGAATATTAGTACTCTTTGCCTTCCATGCATCAGGTATGAGATTGAGCAGTTTAGGGCCTAAGTATGAGAATTGTCTCTGTGCTAAAGATGAGGAAGTGGTGGGCGGAACTGTTGGGTTTTTTTTTGCATGTCTTGTATTATGACAGTGGTTTACGGAAGCTAAGTAGTGCCTCTGTTTTTGAGTATGTAAAATGATTTTCCTCATGTATAATTGTCTTACATCAAGAACACGAAACTCTGCGAACAATGAATCGCTGGGGTACCTGAAAGGTTTTTTCAGTATGACTCTTATAAGCGATTTCTGGGATTTAGCTAAGGGATCGAGTATGGTTTTGGCACAACCTCCCCAACCTAAGGAAGCATAGTCTAGTATGGAATTGCACATTGCAAAGTAAATTCGTTTCAAATCATTTAGACATAGAATATTTCTTATTGCTATAAACAGATGTGTAAGTTTCCTGACCTTTGTGGAAGTAAAGGCTATGTGTTTGTCCCATCTCAGAAATTTATCAATGATAATTCCTAGGTATCTTATATTGTCCACACATTCTAAGGTATTGCATTTACATGTAATAGTGTCGTAACAATGGTGTATTCTAATGTTAATAATTTCTTGTGGTTGACCCGCTTGAGTTGAACTGAAGCAGATGAATTTCGTTTTATCCGAGTTTAGAGTGAGGAGATTACTATCTAGCCACTGTTTAACTTTGTTTATGCCAAATTCAGCTTTAATGCAAGACTCATTCCAGGTTTTGCCTTCGAATAAAAGTACTGTATCGTCAGCAAATGTAATAATGTGGTCTGCAAATGAAGTATTACATAAGTCATTTATATAAACATTAAACAATATGGGACCTAGTGTACTTCCTTGCGGTACGCCATATTTAATATTGGCTGGATCACTTAGAGTACCGTTAATATCCACTCTTTGGCTCCTGTTTTCTAGGTAACTAACAAACCACTTGAAAATTTGACCCTGTATCCCAATTCGCTGTAGTTTATTCAGCAGAATTTTGTGCGAGATAGTGTCGAACGCTTTAGCTAGATCTAAAAAAAGTGCAATGCATTTCCTACCTTTATCTAGATTGTTAGAGATGATTTTTGTCAAATTAGCGATGGCGTTTTCAGTGCTTAAACCTTTGCGAAAGCCGAATTGTCTACTAGAAAGGATGTTGTTATTTTCGAGATAAAGGATGAGACGGTTCTTTACAATTTTCTCCATAATTTTAGAGACAGAGTTGAGCAAGGAAACAGGCCGGTAATTATGTATCAGTGATTTGTCCCCACTTTTATGTAGTAAAATGACGATTGACTGTTTTAAATGGTTAGGGAATTTCCCTGAATTAAAGCTTAGATTCGCAATGAACGCAATCGGTATGGCTATGTATACTTTAATGATTTTTAGAAGATTTGATGAAATCTTATCGGGACCACATGCTTTTGATGATTTAAGGTCGTCAATTATCTTCATGACTTCGTAAGTTGAAGTTGTGATTGAGTCTATTTTGTGACCGATCCTAGGGATAGTTAAATTGGCGAGAGCGGTTTCTGATTTCTTACACTTATCGACAATTTTTTTCGCAAGTGTGTCACCCACAGATGAAAAGTAAGTATTTGCAAAGTTTGCCATATCTTTGGGGACTTCAGAGTTTGATGTGTTAATGTATAGCGATTTTATTTCAGAAGATTTATTGATTTTGGATTTGGTTATGTTGCGAAAGGTATCCCAAAAACGTTTTGGATTGCAGTTGTTTTCGTAAATGAGTTTTTTATAATAATTTTCTTTCGCCGATGTAATTAATTTCTTACACAAATTCCTATATTTTTTATAATAACATTGTAATACCAAATTCTCAGGATATATTTTTGCCTTTTCATGAAGATGATTTCTTCTGTTAATCGATTTAACTAGCCCCAGGGTGATCCATGGTGTGAATTTAATTTGTTTATTAGATACGGTTATATTACTTGTGTGTTTTTATATATACTCGTGTAGTTTGATAATAAATTCTTTCATTGCTAAGTCAGTATCTGATTTATCTAGAACATTTAGCCAGTTTTCTGCGCTCAAGTCCTCAATTAACTTGTTGAAATTAGTTTTAGCAACGTATTTAATTTTCGAAGAAGTGGGAGGCTTGTTTTTAAGACAAAGAGATGTTGTATAGTGGTCTGAAATAGTTGAGTGTATAACAAAAGTGTCAATAAAGTTAATATTTTTTACATTGATGTGATCAAGACAGGATTTACTCGAGCCCTGTTCACGAGTAAAGCTGTTAATAGTCTGTGTGAAACCATTTTCCGCGAGTAGACATAGATAATCGATTGATTGACGGTGGTAGTCAGGGATAGTGTTAATGTTTAAATCTCCCATTATAATTTGCTGTTCAAATTTTTTCGCATTTTTTAAAATTTCTTGCAATGAAGAAAGGAAGGGGTCAATATTGATAAAGGAAGGAGATCTGTAAATGGCAAATATGCATATGTTATTATTCAATACTATTTTCATACAGTTTGATTGTGCTAAAGTAATTTCCTCTACATGAGCTTTAATTCCGTCCTTGATGTAGATAACAATTCCACTGGATTTATTGAGGTTGGTTGTGGTGTGATATTCAGAGTAATTGTGGATTGATTTTACGGTGTAGTATTTATTTAACCAGCATTCGGTTAATATTATAACATCGAAAGATGAATTAAATTGATCAAGAAAAATTGTAAAGTCATCTAGATTTGAAATGCTTCTAATATTCTGGTGTATGATTTTTAGACTATATGAGTCCCAGTTATAGTTGTTTAAATTCTCCAGATCTCGAATTATATTCATATTAATGCTAATTACAGAATCATTGTAATTATCCGAAGGTAACTGAAACATAATTATGATTAAATTTACTATGATGTGTGGTGGTGAACCCGTAGTTCTTTTGCGAAAAGTCTGCAAACAAAAAGTTAAAAACGAAAGTGTAAATTACTGTGTTGTTAATCGGTGTTTTATTAATATATTGTATAGTAGAATGTATAGTAGAAAATATACTTAAGCATTTTTTGCCTCTATCTAATGTTTTGTAAATAAACTTAGTTAATTCTGCAATTGCATCTTGTGTGCTATCATAAAGCAATCAATAATGTTTTAGTTTCCTTAACTCTACAATTCAATGTATTACATTTTTAACAGTTATTTATTCAACAACATTAAAGCCCGAACATCGGCACCAATTTAATAGTATTTAAAAAAAACCCGTGAAAATAAACACTTCTTTCCTTACTTAAGCTATTGTCCTCGGTTTTATTTTCTTATTAAGGATCGCTGTAAGCCCAAAGTTAAGCTACGAGGATAAAGTGGAACAATAAAAAAACGATATAGGGGACCGCGTTAATAAATCTTTTGCGCCCATTTCGCTGAGACCAAAATAAACCGCAGGTAAGACATATTCTACTTCTTTATAGGTCGTAGGTATTTGAATGGATTAATTAAATAATAAACATTAGAATAATCAGTTTAAAATCGCTAACAATCGTGTGGTTGTGAATAATTCCAAAATCGTTTACAAACTAATAAAAGAGATTTCGATTTTAGACAAAATCAACACCATTTATGGGCCGGCTATGGACAATTTCAAAGACTTTTTTTTCATTTTTTACTAGACGGTGGATAGAATCTGTCTTTAAGGGGACTGGCTCTTGCTGCTGTTATCTTTTAAATGTCTTTTAAAACATAAGAAAAAAAATTGGGTGAGGATTGTACCTTTGTTTCCGGGGATCGGAATCAACCGCGCTGAAAACCTCGCCAAATGCCGATCAAGTAGGACCAAAATTTTTTTCAAATATTAAATGCAGTAATGTCATCCGATTCCCAGAGAAATGCAAACATGTTCGTGTGTGTGTACATGATTGCCACCAAAAGTTGAAAGAATGCGTTGCCATTAACGACGAGTATATCTGCAGAGTTTCATCTAGATCGGATGTCGTGAAGTGATTTAATTTCCGCTTCAAAGATGTTAATTCATTCATTTCAGAAAACAAATGCGAAATTCAAATATAAAGTATGTATTATATTTTTGTATTTTATTTTTTTTGTAAAAGCTTAAAATCAGGAACCGTGCATATTTTCAACTGCGAGTCATAATTGCATCACTATCATGTTTGGTAGAATTTAGTGCAATCGATGCAATATTAATGCAATCAGTGTGATAAGTGACGAGGTCATGATACAGAAATAGCCGACACATCCTAAAGCATAACCGATCCTTAGTTGGAATTAAGTGCGACAGTTTCAACTTGGTTGGTTAGTAAATTAAGAAAAATATTTTGCAAGAGCTTGCGGAAAAGCTGTCATGTTGGGAAATATTTTTTTGGTTTTTCGTAAACATCTCGCTAAAGATTTGAATTTAAAAATGTGACGCAGCACAGATTTCAAAAAAAAAAATTTCCTAAGAGCGACATAATTTTTTTTATTTCCAAACAGGATGATCGACTTTTATTTTAAAAAAATGAGTGCTGTCGATTCAATATTCAGTTGAAGTGCAATATTTTATCATTATTCAAAATCATTAAGGAATATTAAGACAGTCCCAACCTGGTGAGAATGATTAATTATCGCGCACCCGATAAATATAACATTCATTTCATGTAGTTGCTTCTCGCATTAATTTTATGTACAATTCTTGTTCATAGAAATGCATCGTATGTGGAACGAAAATTGTTCTATATACATATTCAACTCAAATAATATTGCTTTCTTTAAAAATCAAAATTATACATGCAGATATTATGCAATAATCCTTAACTGTTTCAAATAGTTAATATGTTATTGTTGTTAAGGTTTTAAGCCACATTTTTCAAGACTGCGTCGTCTTCTCGACTTCTTGAAAATTCAAAATTAAGGGTGCGTAAATATTTTTACTCTACATGAATTGCTAAAATGACATCAATTTTGGAGAGAGGTGTAGGTAGCGTCACCCAGGAACCATTTATTGTATATCCACAATAACTACTATAGATCACACAAACAGGTGTATCTGGGTTCATGGGGTGAGGTTTGTCTAGTTCTTGGCAGCAGATATGCCTGCCCACTAACTGCGTGACGGGGCAGAATCGAAAGAGACTGATTGAGAGGATACTTTTGACCCCTCGAAAGTGAAGGGTAAAGTTTAAAAAAACTGGTTTCTATTAAAAATATTAATCGATCTGGATAAATACAACTTTTTACTAAACGCAACTTTTCCACGGGCTTGAGTTCTCGATTGGTTTTTACCGTTTCGTATTCCGTACACATTAATAATTTATTCAATTCACTATCGAAATGGTATCAAAATATTTATACACGTAAAGTTATGAATTCCTTCGTCTACTTACAACGGTTCAAATATTCCTCAAAGTAGAACTAACGGAAAAGGCAGAAAAAGACGAGTGTTGTTGCGAAGTTTCAACGTGTTTTATTTTCATAGCAGAGGTCCGCTGTATTAGCACTGCGGAGAAACTATACAATGTACAACTTGCTTTTGCTTTGGTAAAAAATGTTTGCTCTAAAAACTATGCATTTTAAAAAGAAAATAAATTATTTCAAGTAGCTTTGAACCACACTTCACCATCGTCTCTCGCTCTTTTCAAGCAGCAAGTTGTGGAATATAATGTTTGGACATCGCATTATTCAGTGCATTTTGTTATATTTGATTTTTATGCTTACCCAGCCTCCGGGTTCGAGGGATAAGACTTTAAACTAGAAATCCAGAGGTCGCGGGATCCAATTCCGGCATGTGCAAGTAAATTTTATTTGATTAATATTTTATATTTCACAATTTATTCCATTAAAATAACATACAGTATATTTGCATTACGTTTCGTACGTACGGTCCGAGTGGAAGATACTTTCTGTATTGCCCTGATGTAAGACCAACATTCAGATTTTAAAAGTTGCTTGAAATGGCTTCGTGTTTTGTGACCAGATCGGAATGGCCAATTACTTCTTTACCTTCCTCTTCCTCATATATTTCCCCTACCTACTACCTTAAATCTTACAACATACCCCGATTGGGGAAGCCATAGTCTAACTGACTGGATGTTTGGGAGCAGATTGGACTCTTGGACGGTATTCACTTAAAATAAAAGTTGGTTACTTTATTTTATGTTTTGGTAATTTTATGGTTTAAAAGAAAACTTGATTTTTTTTTAAATTCAGACCAATATAAATTAAAACCTAATTGAAATCTTTATCAGAATATAATAGGGTAGCAAAAGCTAAATTAGTAGAGATGCAAATTTGGGTGAGACTAGAGGATCCGGATTCGAGTCCATTACCATTTTCTTTGTTGGTAACATATTTTCATTGAGGTTTGTCAATATTGTCTTTTAGTAAATAGTTTAGTCTTGACAGAATTGTCTTTGATTTTTTAATAATAATGCAATGTCTCATTATCACTTTGGTTGGACAGAGTTGGACTTCACCTTAACCTTGTTCTGAGATTTGAAGTGTCAAAGTTTAAAAAGACGTTTTCTCAATATCTATTTACCAATTTTGAACTTGAATCTTGTAAAAAATAGTTATATTGAAATTTTTAAAATATTAAAATTCAAAAAAGGCTTATTATTTTATCTTAAAACGTACTCATGATAGAATCATATGCAACATATAGTGCATAATGATTTGTTTCATAAGGTTCTAAGTACATTTATTAAGCCATTCCAAGAAAGCGCGACGTAGCGTCGTATTTAAATATTTTCCTTAAAAAATATTTTTAACTGAAATGCTTTACACAAAATTGAACCTAAGAATCAGAAATTGTTAGAATTTGTCATTGCAAGCATTGATATTTCAGAAAACGGTAAGACAAAGTTATAACCCTATCAAATCAAAGTGCGTCTCGTGACAATGATCAACTGTCAGATACAAAAAAAATGTCGATTGAAAAGTGATTTTATAGAACGAAGTTATTCAAGTATCTACAAAAATGCATTTCAGATGGCTAAGGAATACGATAAATGGTCATGCAGTCACATTTTCGAGAGTATTTTTATAAAAATGCCGTACTCATTTTCTCCGTAAATATACATTAAGAATCGGGATTCACATTTGTAATAAAATCACTTTAAACATTGTAAATATTTAGAATTTAACGATTCCATAAATTCGCTAAACTTCATTATCTCGGATAGCGATCAACACACGCTAATGAAGAAATCAAATTCATGAAAAATTCTCATCAAATTATCGGTCCTAATCGAAAATTTCGGCTGGTCGTTTTTCAAAATTGGTACCGTATCATTGTTGAATTTAGTACGCATTGGTTTCTAATGGACAAACATAGTAATAGCAAGTTAACTGCCACAGCGAACACTACACAAAGCGTTCGGCCAAAAATATACAGGGTGTGATTATGTGAAATAAATAAATTAAATAGTATTAAATAGTAAATTACATGAAACTTTTGGTAGTATATTATAACATCCAAATGCTCTAGATGCTGAGAGCTTTTTTGCACGGTATTTTCCTATATATTAAAATAGTTTTTTAAGCCAACCTGGTACCTACCTTCACTTCCGCTCTTTTAAAAATCAGAACTGGCGGAAGAAATTTCGTTGTTTCGGTATTGTTATTTTAAATCTCACATAACTTATTTTATAGCCCTGATCTTTTTCAATTCTTTAAGTTTTGCTGGTATACAGTATGTGATTTTGCATTTTCTTGGTAAAATATAAAAATACATAACCTATTTATAAACTGAAGAATTTAATGTGGCAAAAGTATAGAGCTGCAATTTTAATATTTTTAGTTTTGAAAAAATATAATTTAATGCCACTAAAAATGCGTTTTATCATTTTTTTTCGAGAAAAAAGATATTAAAATTTTGTATGTAACTAAATTAAAGTTTAATAAAAAAATATATATTTGCCAAAAAATAATAAAAGAACTATTATTGTAGAAAGCAATCACTTTGTGGTTTGACATATTTAATAAAATAAAATACTTATTTGTTTTAATACTTAGTATTAATTTGTACCCTGATGATGCTTAAGTAAAGCGAAACCGGTCGGTTCTTAAATTAATAAATATCGTGGTTTTAAAACAAATAAGTATTTTATTTTATTTAATAAAAGAACTGTTTTAATTATCCATCTTCGTGTATTATTAATGTGGTCAATAGCTACAGGGGGAGGCTAAATATAACTTTAAGCGATAGGTATTTAAAAAAATTGGATATGGCTAAAAGATATATTTTCATATAATGTCAAGTAACACTAAAATCTCTATATGATTGAATTATAACCAAATAATGAAAAATAATATTTTGGTTATGTAATGTTTTGTTTAGATACTAATAACGCATGTTTTCACACATTAAGCAGGAAATTTTCTTTGATAATGCCCAAACCAGTTTTCTAACCGATTTCTTAACGTATTGTTGCTGTTTTTACTTTCCTGAAAAACTATGGCAACATCAGATATAATCTTTTGTCATATAATATTGTGTTGTTGGGTTTGTTTTTCGGGACAGCTCAGATCGCGTGACCGAATCGTAACATCGTAAATTCAATTTTTTAAACATTTTACGTATTAAACATTTGTATTTGAACACCTTGTATCGCACTGCGGTAGCTGAGTTAAACAGTCCTAAACAGTGGCAATAGTCCTGTAATGCCTCGCTGTTTGAACAATCCCCGGCTTAATGCTTAACCTCTTGCATGCGGACCTAGTAAATATTTGTTCATTTTCGACATTTGCGCCGCGGTTTGGTGGCAGATTTTACAACTGGTACTAAATAAAACAGGAAATTAAAAACGTGTCTTTTAGACAAATTGATTTGTGTTAATATCCTTGCTCTATATTGTTCGTACAGACAAAGCAAGAGACCTAACGAGACACTTTTTGGAAAGTAAAGAGAGATATTTCAACATCCTCTTTTGGTCAATGAATTATTTAGTGAAAAACGCATTTGGGTGGGAAAATCATAGAAATTGAGAAATGTTGGAGTAATATGTTAAAGAAATGATTTAAGTATAATTTGAGGATAATAAATTAGAAAGAAAGACAAATAATAACTTGTGTTGGAAAACTGGAATTATTAAGCTTTTTCCTAAAATGATTTGTTTACTGGAAACACGCAACTAGATTTTCTTCTGTAACTCAACTCTTTACAAATAAAATGTACTTTCACGTAATTATTTTTCAAAATATTTTTCTTCCACGGTGTTTTCTAATTTTTTTTGACCTGCATTGGCAACATGGAAATGGTTCGTTATGTTTTAAAAAAATCCCCATGCTTCAATTATGCAAGGGTAACAGAAATCACTCAGAAAAGCTCATGTAACCGAAATAATTTTTTCAGTGACGCTATTTTGGTACGACTCGGAAACACTTTAATTTTTCATAATTATACAGGATCTGTTCATAATATCGGCTATTAAGTATGATTAAAAAACAATATTAATCAGTTTTAGTTCTCCACCAACCAGAAGTTTAATTGTTTTTTTTAACAAAGATAAAAAGTGTTTTACTCAAATAAATTAAATCATTGTTTTCAAAAGGATTGACAACTCAAACTTAAAAAGCATAAAAATTTATGTAAGTGATAAACGCAACTTAATAAGAGGAAGCTACGAGCCAAAATGTGTATATTCTTGGTATACCGTATATGGTAGGTAATAGACATTAAAATCGCTTGACAAAGGGAGTCTAGAAACGTTCGATTTCAAGCACAAAACTGGTTTTTATTTATTTTGTAAATAATTTTATAAGAAATCAAAAAAGGTCATCAAGTGAAACTGTCACGGATAACCTTAGCTATAATACTGTATTTGTTTTAATTGCCGCTATGCGTTCATACATTTCTATTGAAAAAAAAATTGTAGGTACTTTACATGTAGTATTTTTTTTTGAGTAATTGTTTTTTTTTTATTCTACTCAAGCGAAACGATAGGAAAACCTTCAATTTATCTAAAGCATATTTTTTGGTATTCACAATGTACACCAATTCGTTATAAAGATTAATCAAAATAGTGATTTGGCATTAAACTTGGCCTTAATATGTTTGAATGACATAATTTACTGTAATTGCTCGCTAAGAGAGTGAATGGGTGGTAGCAAAATAAACAGTCCTCCTTGGTTGGTATTTGAACCGGTCAAGTACCATTGTTAGGCCTGGTCATTAGGGTGTCCAGCCTGTTGTACACACTCCAAATTGCAAGTTGCTGCCCCTAACTGTGATATACGGAGAATTTGAAGGCTTGCCACATTTATCTGCACCCTTAGTATATTAAATTCAGTACCCACTTTCGATGCGCTGAGGTTTTGCTGGATTAACTGCCGATATTTCTCAACTCGCATTGCGATCGCTCAATTAGAGTGTAGATCTTTGATACTACTAGCATTGCATATTATAAGTACGACAAAGCGTATATTTGCACAAGGATAGAACCAAAGTAAGAAAACAATTTTTCTGTTAGTTTCCGAGGGATCGTAGGGTAGCTTTTCTAATGTCCAAATCATGACCGGTCGGTGGCCGAGTTGACATAGCGTTTGGGTCCCACCCAGGCGTAGTGTGTTCAATTCCTCGGCTGGCTAAGTCTTCCATCACAACACAAGCAACATTTTTAGCTTACTGTGATGATAGTAGGAGATTTTCAAATATTGTCAGGTTATTCGTAACCCGCGAATGTTTGTCTTTCTTTTAATAAAAAAATAAAAAAATTTACAAAAGATTGTTGAAGCGTTATGTAGGTATTAATTGTTAATGCCTTAATGGGCTTTTACATATTTTTAGTGCATACAGAGAACTAACAAGTATCTATGATTTAGGTAGCAAAACAATGGACACAATACATATTAGGTAAGAACAAAGTGCAATTAAGTAGTATATACAGGGTGTCCAGGGGTAAAAGGCGCTAACTTCGGAGGTGATTCTACACGATGGTAGAAGTAAAAAAGTTAATTAACTTTTTTCGAATTTCCAATGTAGATATTTTTTCCCACACAAAAATATTTTTCCAAAGAGAATATTTTTTTTCTCAAAACACTTTTTTGCCTAAAAACGACCTTAAAACAAAAAAATGTTTATTCTAAAGTCACGTAGAATCACCCTCTGAAGTTAGTGCACTTTACACCCGAACAACATGTATTTTATAATTTAAAAAAAAAACTGTTTTCAAATACATTGTTAAATTGATTTGTAAAATGCAAATTTATAATATGTGAATGACATGGTTTTTGTATAACAGAAATAAAGCTACGCATTAAAAATTTGTATTCAATAAATAAAACAAGAGTTCATTCCAGAAAAAAAAAAGAATCTTTAAATAAACTGTCAAACAAGAAAGGGCTTGGTAAAATAGGTAACGGTGTGATTTATATTTGCAGCGTGGTTGAAGACAGCTTGTGGCAGCAACTCATTTAAAAAAAAAATAAGATTATTCATGTTTTTTTTAAATTTATTTCTCATGTGACACCTCACAAAAGCGCCCCTGTCTGTAAAGGGTAAAGGCAGATTAAGTGTGTGCGGATTAAGATAATAATAATAATATAATAATAATCCAATACCAAGTATTGTGGCGCTCCAGCCTAGAGGTGGCTCTCAAATTCAATTGTTGAGATTTGTATGAAGTTAGCAGCTGGTTACTATTGAAGAATCTGCCAGCCCTATACAAGACGCCCAGTTTCTTGGAAGGCAGATTTACACGGGGTTCTATAGAGGCCCGATATTTAAGCCGTTCTGATTAACTTAATCCAAGCACTTCAATAGAATCTTTATTGGGGGGTTAGTACAAAGTACCAAGTACAATTAGTACAAAGTTATTTGAAAAATAAAGAAAGAAAAAAAACTGTTTTCAAGTGATCCCACTAACATATGCATATTTTTTTTTAATCAGTAAAGAATTATAAAAACATCAGCTAACATTGCATAGAAGTTACCAGTGATGTTTAATCTATTAAATGTAATATAAAATATGACATACATAAATAGCCAATGCAGTGATTTAAATTTTTTTTGATAAAACCTAATATACCTACGATGCTTTGTGAAATTTCTAATAGTGTATTTTTCATTAAGCAGTACAAAATTGAGTGTGACGTCGCGCGTCGGTTGTGTCGTGATCCCAGACTAAGGACAGCGTGACTGAAAATCTCTATGTAAATACTATCTATAAATCAACACCTACCTTAATTATCTCTTATAATTAATCTTTTTAAATTAAAACTTATTTAAATATTTATAAAATCACCAGTCTGGTGGCTTAAAAATACAATTTCAGCAACTGAATTAAAATTAAAAACGCAAACCTAACATTGTGGTAAGGCAATCAAATGAAAATTAATGCAGTGGGATATTTGAAAAAAATCAAAGCGCTGAAAAAAGTTTTAATAAAGCTTTTGAGAATAAGTCTGATCGAAACGAAAAAAGCTTTTGCGAATCATGAATATTAAAATGCAGGGATTTCAATATGACATTTGGAATTTTTGGTCCTTCTTTTTCCATTTTGGTCGATAGACTGTTTTGACTTTGAAATGACAGTCCAGATGTCTCATGTTAAGCTTCATTTAAAAAGAAAAGATTTAGAAGAAAAAGTATTTATTTTTCACTTAATGGCCCTCCATACTAGTGAACAACTTTTTGTAAAAGTTTTGATAAATCTTTATCTTTCAAATGAAGATCTGATTTATAAATGGTAAAAAAACGAATGTGCTGATGTTATATCATATGCCTTATTTTCTATCTATTTTCTCATTTTTAATGTTTTAATTTTAATACCATTGTAACTTATAATTAACACTTGCGAGGATCCGTGATAAATCACGAGATATTATCATTTTAGGATTTGTGAAGCTGAAATTATTAAGTTGTAAAACATTTGCTTCAAGACCATTGTCTTTCAAAAACCAATTCATCTATTGTCAATTTTCTTAAAGAACGAATTTCTTTTTTCATTATATGTCAAAAATTAAAAAATAATAAATACACATCTCAAATACAGAATTATTTTAATAAAAAATATATATTTATACCTACTTTATTGCTTGGCAGTTCCAATTTTGAATATAAAAAGTTCATTGAATTAGTTTGGTTGATCTTAATAGTTATTACGGACCGATTTCATCGGGCCAAGTAAGATCAGCAAATATACCCAGCAGTCATACCTTTTACCTTTCCAGAACTTCCTCCTTCCTTTCCTTAACTATCCCGCAGCCGAGTGGGGAAGTAGGGAGTACCCAAAATTACTATCCTCCTTATATTAGCTTAAATACTTTACATATCACTATAGTATTTTACTTATTCCTGCGCAAATACATAAGATATCATTAATAAATGACTGAATAATTGTAATTTCTATAGTTTAAAAGCCCATAAGACAGAAAAATGCTTTGGTTCGTAGGAAGATCCATATGATTAAAGACGTTTTGTTTGGTATCTTGGCCTGTCGAGAGTTAAGGCGATGCACTACGTAGTGTAATATTTTAAATTGAGCCGCTATCAATATCAACCCTTACGTAGATGGCGATAAGGTTTAAATTCCCGCTTAACACCATCCGCCTGTTTTGATTTATGCAACATAAAAACATGGCCAAAAGTGCCTTTTATTTTATTTTGTGGATGTTCAGGCATAAATATTTAATTTTTTTCGATCAGTTTATAAATAACCTAATTTTCCACATTATACAATAAAATGATAACGGAAAATGGGTTTGTAAGTAGGAGATTTTGAACATAAAAGCAGTTTTCATAGGCCTTATACATTATTTTTTTCTGGACTTATAAAAAGACTTTTCTGAAAAATACTCGATTATTTCAAAGGCCAAGATGTATTCTACTCGCAGTATTTAATTAAAGCATCTGAAAAATTTCTAGGCGACCAAATTTTCAAACCAAAAACACATGATTTCGCATTACTACGTATGGCATCGCCTTAATAAAGACCCTCCACATGTCATTCCAAAAGATGATATAGACCCCGAGGGAAAATATTTTCTTCAGGGCCTTCTGTGTGAGGTAAATGTAAAAAAATATTATCCTTTATTTATATTTGGGTAGAAGAGATGCAATTTATATTTATGAAGACCTTACAGGTTAAGTCTTTAATTGAATCACAATTTTAACAATATATATATCAATAATTTTAACACCTATGAATGCAAGATTATAATATGCAATATAAACACCAATTACCGACTATTAATGTATTAGTCTTTTTTTATTAAGTATATATTATACTCTATACCTCTTGTCCATATTCTTATATTTATATTAGTATCTCTGTGAAGTGCATGCTAAACAAACAAAATAAAACTCATTGTTTTTAACTATTTTAATTATTTATATTTTTTTCTCATTTGTAGCGCAAAAGTTGTACGCTAATTCATCCAAATTTCACTAAACAAAAACGGGAATTCCTACTATTCGGGCACTGAAAAAAATTACCATATAGATATATTATACACACGTATAATATATATATGGTACTAAATAAATATGCATAATTTTTTTTTTTTTTAAGAATTAGAAATTCTAAACATTGTTCGACCCGAAATTCAGTAATCAGTTTATGACAGTGAAATCATTGTTCTTGGCTTTTGGAGTGACAGTTTTATCTGTGTTCAAAGAAAGCTGAATTTTTGTTGTTGTTTTGTTCGTGACAGTTTACATAAAAACAGCAAACAACCTAATTAAATATGGAAAAATAAACGAATTATTAATATGGATCTCGAGATTTTTTTTGAAATTGGTCTTTAATTTTTTTAAATGTTTTATACAATAAATACGAAACGGGAAGAAAATCTATTTATTGGCAGGTAAAGATATATTTTTGGTATATTCAATGTATGGTGGAATTTATCTGTTTATACGGATTCTGTTTAACATCATCATTTATTTCACGGAAAATAATCAAATATATACGCAGATCTTATAAAAACAAACGTTTTAAATTTTGCACAGCTTGTAGATTAACATTAATTTTAAGGTAAATGATTGTTTGTTAGCTGTGTAAAATTTAAAACACGTTTATTTCAATAGATGGGATAGTGTTTTTGCTGCACATTTTAGAGTTGTGCATTGTAGATTCTTTCAGAATCACTCCTGTTAAAGACCACCATTAAGAATCGAAACGTTGTTGAAAATAATTCATCGATGTTTGATGACTAGATATGAATAGGATTTTCCAACCTTCCCAATCCCAATCCCTTTATCCTTCCCAGCATGTTATTATTTATCCATTGTAAATCTTGGGAATTGACCAATGTCAAGAGGTGCTTATAATTAATTCAAAGTAACGCAGGATTACCCAAATAAAGGTTAACTTAGATTATCTATCAAAATAAGCTTTTTTTTAACTCTGAACTACAGATAATTTAAATAGGAATTATTCCAATGAAATATTTTATTTACACAAAATACATCAAAACTACACTTGCTTTAATCTCGTTGCAAAACCGATATATTTATTTATTTAATTTATTTATTTATTTATTCCTTTAGATTTACACGCAGTACAATATGATATAAGATATAATTAAAACATTTTTAGTAATTATAGATTATTGTACCTTATCAGGTCGAAATTATTGGTTCCTAACTAGGCAAATTGCCCGTTCCAAGGAACCAAAATATGTGAAAGTTAGTGTGTGAGTCTATAATATATCGCATTAATGATTTAATTTGTGATGTTTAATCGTTACAATCTTATGATAGAATCGAACTTGAGCTGTTGTGTATGTTTCAGTTGTGTATGAGCAATAATTAGAATAGTGGAAGATACATATAGTGTGTGATTAGTCTATGTCTATTTATTATGTGACGTTTTTTAACATTTTTTCAGATTCTCCTCTACCCAGTCCAATCAACCATTTAGTTATTATTGGGCCTATGTAGGAAATATAACAAGATTTTATGTTTAATTCAGGGGGGATTTTGCTGTACAGTTCAGGTCCCAAGTATGTGTGTGTCTTTTGATACTTTGCCGTATTGCTCGTTGGGATCATAAGGTCATTTCTGGTGTGGCTTCTTGTGATATGTTTATGGTCAATTTTATTAATACTATCTAGATTTTTATGTACATGGATAATAACCTTTTTTATATAGTTTTGTCGAACATCAAGTACATTAAATTGTTTAAAGAGCTCATCGCTAGAAAACTTATATGGTTTGCGCATTACTAACTAACTAACTAACCATCACGCCGTTTCCCTGCAGGGGTAGGCAGAGAGGACGGACCGCCAAACAACTCGGTCTTGGCACACACTCCTTGCCTCATTCACATTCATACATCGTCTCATACATACTCTTCTATTGTTCTGACTCTTGACATGGCCCGACTCAAGTATCTGATTCACTTGGTCGTGCCATGTCTTCCTCGGGCGTCCCCGACTTCTTCTTCCATTCACGTTTGCGCATTATGACTTTAATTATTGATTTCTGGGCCTTCATAAGCGGATCTAGAATTGATCTTCCTGATGCTCCCCAGCCAATGCAACCATACATTAAGAGGGGGTTGCACAGTCCGAAATATATTTTTCTTAGATCTACTTGTCTAATTATGTTTCGCACTGCAAAGAAAATATGAGTCAGTTTTCTTACCCTAGTTGTAAGATTGTCAATGTGATAATTCCACTTAAGATGATTGTCTATTATAATAATATTAAATCAGTGTTCACTCTACGAACGCGGTAGATAGTACTTGTCGTTAACCCTTTGATATCCAAATTAGTTTATGTTGTCATGTTGATAAAAAAATGTTTTTTTTTTCGTAGCAGCCAAAGGTCGCAAAGGGTGAGCGATGGAGTCGTTTATTATGTAATTTTTTTTATCAGGTTGAGTTCAACAAAGTTGCACCACAGACTTTTTCGTTGTCAACTCTCCCTTTTATTTAAAAAGCGAAACATGAACTTGAAGGAAATATAATAATATCACAGACATAGAAATTAAAAGACGAGAAGATAATGGCGAGGGGTAAAATCAACTGTTGAAGAACGAAGGGGGTGAAGCTGACTGTGATTCGTCAATAAATCAATCTGACAGTAAATAGGCATCTCGCATTATAATATCACCATTTACTTCTTAAAAGTAAAATCTGCTTTTGAATGAATAGACATTTTTACATGGGAGCGCAAATTACTCGCCACGTTATGAACTAATTTGCGAAGTCCAAATTCGGCAAAGTAAATTTCTTCTGTTTGCAGAGTCGTAGTTAGTTTCAGAGTATTTAGTTAAGACACTTTTACAAATGTTTCATAATTTACTTACCCCAGTAAACAACGATGAGCACACTTGAGAATCGCTACATTGTGATGTGATAGTATATGTTTCTAAAACTGATCCATATAATACGGTGTGAATAAGCTTAAAATAGAGTAAAATAATGCTTACTTATGGAATGTAATACGACAATTGGGTTAATTCTCTTTTTCACATCTATTTTTACAAGTTTTCATATCACAAGTCAACATTTTGCCGTGTTATTTCGTAAAATGAACCGATGATGCCTCGACCATAGTTCGCACAAGAATGATGACGTCACGTTTTCAAATTTCACTTGAGGCCATACGCGAGCCCAGCCGGCTCTAATGGAACCGGTATGGGGAGTGGGGATAATACGCTTTTAATCACTTAGGGCAGGTCTACTAATATTCATATTTCTATGAATAATATATTTTTATCATTCAAGGGGTAACGGGTTTGAAACCCGGAATTGGGAAAAATAAAATTTTTGGTTTTTTCAACTTTTTTTACAGCGTGTTGTAGTTGTAGTAAAATATCACATTTTAGAATCGAAATGTTGCGTGACTTTAATTGGGGTAAGCTGTGTTCTGTAATCAGATCTTAAGAGACAGGCACTTTCCAATCTTCAGTCTGATAACTAAACCCATTTGAGGATGCCAAAATCCCACCGGCTGTGGGCAGTAGGTATTCACATGAAATAAAATATTATTTTTTAACCTTTCCTTGTAAAGTGCTGTGTTCTCTAACTATCCTGATTATCCTAAATTATCCGTGAATATGCTAAACACATAGTTCATGTTGTTGGTGTTTCTCAGAAATACATTTACGCATCGAATGAAATAATTAACATATTTAGGCATATAAAATAATTTTCTGATAATCAAATATATAAGTACATAGTGAGAAATGTCTATTTTTATTTTCCTTAAAAACACTGTACGACGTGGCGGTTCGCCTAGTTTTCAGCACTAATACAAAATATTATACGATGTGTCCACGTGTAGGTATTACGTATGAAGAAACGACTATGAATAAATTGATTGACATATGTTAACCTTTTCTTTTTATCCATCTTAAGGCGTATTAACCAGCGACCGAGAATTCGAATTTGGTCAAAAGACGGTCTCGCAATCGGACGTTTTTTAGAACGAGACAGAAATACCATATTCATTCCACTGCCAGCCGTACACTCCGCGCGGCGGTCGAAACCTACAGCATGGTTCCGATGAAATAACAATTATTGTGTTTGAATTTTCGGTTGTAGTTTTCTTCCTAATAAGTAGTTACATACATATTTGTAAATTATACGTCGGAGTGCGTAAACATAAATAAATACAATTGTAGTGCGTTGACATAGTAGGTACAAAATAGGTAGGTATTTGAATAAACATTTTTTTTTAATTTTTCAAATATTTTTATGCACTTGTTTTTTTTTAAATTTTATTTTACATAGGTTTTACAAAAGTGATTAACATTAAGTTTGATTGTAAAAAATTTCTCGTCTTACATATTTATCCGTTTGTAAGATAGGTATTACCAGTAAGTTTTATTTCTAATACTTAAAGTAAGTATATCAAAATAACCTCGTTTTTTTTCTTCTAAAACAAGAAGCTCAATTCAGAATATGACATTATGAAACTGACAAAAAGTAACACTAAAAATACTAAATATGTTGAATTATACCAATGTAATAGGGAATTGGACAATAGAATAGAAATTATTAACAAAAACATGATTTGAATCGCACATCACGAATCAAAACCGTTATTTTGACGGGAATCATATACGCATAGACTAAAATGCGGCATTGCCTGCTCTTTTGTAGCCAGTTAAATACATTTATATGAGGAAGATTTCGAAACAGAAATTGTACAGCTTAATGTGTAACTAAGAAAATTTTATTACAAATAAGTTTACATGGAAATGGAATTAATCTTCTTCGAAGTACTGTGCTTGACTAGAGATATACTTATCCCAACGTTGAATCCATGACTGGAAACATTTTACCACGAGTTACCCGACACCGTGTGTGCAAGGTACTGTTGTAATTACAGTTGAATCGGTCACCGTAATATACCATGCATTTCCTGACACCATTTATACAAGGGTATGGTTTTGTGCGTGTAACTCGCGTAATGCCGGGAATTATTGATATTTTATAATTACCGCGATATTCACGGTTTCAGTCACCGTAATTTCACCACGAGTTTCCCGACACCGTGTACACGTGGTAATGTTGCATGCGCGTAAATCGCGCAACACCGGGTAGTAAATGCTTGTTTATAATTACCGCGGTAATTAGAGTTGAATCGGTCACAGTAATATACTACGCGTTTCCCGACACCATGTATACAAGGGTATGGTTTTGTGCGTGTAACTCGCGTAACGTCGGGAATAATTGCTAGTTTATAAATACCCCGATATTGACGGTTTCTGTCACCATAATATCCATGATTCACAATATATTGTAGGTATTACCTATTTAAATAATAAAATAATAAAATAATAATAATATTAATGTAAATTACACATACCGACGGAATTTTAGAGACAATATTTGCTTCAGAATCACAATCATTCGTCGGTAGGTGATTATTTTCCCTGAAAATTAAACAACACAAAATTATCGCTAAATGTTATAAAAAATATATGCGTATTCTGACTGATTCGTTTGAACGACCCTTTAGCATATAGAGGACGTACAATGTACAAGGATAATTAAATATGACTAACCCTTTTTTTTCTGCAAATATTTCTCCCATGTACGTTTTTGATGAAGAAATTTTGGTTTTCTCATAAAACTTTTGTCCGATAGTATTTTTCTCTCCATTTTTAAACGAGGAATTTCGTTAAAATTTTATCAAGTAGACTGGCGTGGAATAGACGTCCGCTCGCCGCCCTGTCGCAGCGGGGAATGATAAAATTTCGGCTTGTGCCGTGGTAATCAGAAACAACGAACAAACAATAAACGCGAATCGAAATTAATTACTATTTTATACTTTAAGAACATATTTCTTGGTCATAAATTATTTTTAATGTTTCAATAATATCATAGTAAATTATTTTTGTAAAAAAATCTCAACTATACCAATTTGTAAGGTCATAAATAAATAGTCAAATTGAGGGATTTTCGTCACAAAACACGTCCTCGGATTTATTTATTAGTAATTTTATTTGAAATAAAAACAAAATTCTTATACATACATATGATAGATAATTTATTGATTGTTTATATTGTATTATTATATGATTTGAAATATTTGTTGTATAATACAACTTCGCCTTCGAAAATGCAACATTCTGCGCATCGTCCAACGGTAACACTTTATTATGGTATGAAAATAATATTATTTTTCAAAATTTAACATCTTACTTTAATAGATAAAATAACGATCTTTCGAAATCAATTTGTGTTTTTCTCTAGAAAAGTGTCCATACGTCTAAAACTGGCCTCAAAAATGCCAAATTTCAGGTCAAGTCTACCTATTTCGCCTTAATGACAAAATTCTAAATGTGTACCCTGCGCACAGAGAAGGTTAAAATGGCATGACCATAATTTTCAAGTTAATTCGTTCACCCAATCAACTGCCCATTGGACTGCAGACATAAAATAAAAAGTCTAAATACTTCAATACATAGTTCAAAGTCACATGCCATCAAATCATCCAAAGAAACAGTTAGTTTTTCTGATTCAATTTTTGCATTTCATTCTGCTTTATTTCCATAACAATTCTCGAAAATTTTGAATCTCGAGTGATTTATTTCTAAAGAGTTATAGATGAAAACATTCTTGAAAGAATGGAGTAGACTTACAGATTGAATCGGTTATTTGAAGTCAGCAGCAGGAGAAACGCTTCCTTACGCATGAGAAATTTTAATTTCAGAAATTTTCTCCACCTGATGGCAGGGGGTATGGTAACTAACTCTCTTTTCTACTATTTATTTATTAATTTACTGAGGGAATTTGTACAGTTAAAATACAATACATATTAGACCAAGTTATTACGATACAGGTTGTGATGGAGTTCATGACTTCTGCCACATCAATACAGAATGCAATGCAATAAATCATTAAGATTTCAAATCATTAAGGCCGTGACTTGAGTTGAGTGTGGTCATTTTGGACATTGGTGAACAGTATCCATAATTTGTGGAACATTATTATTACTACATAGGGAAGGGATCTTGAAAAAGGATGAGTTGCAACAAAATAAGTGAATCAATCATACGGTTAATAATTTTCAAAATGCAGACGTGTTCAAAGTCTTTCCTACGTCGTTCTAAAGAAGAAAACTTTTTTTCTTCTAGATATACTCGATGAGAATTCCGCAAGTTAGAAAATACAAATATCGACTTAATTCTTTGAATGTATTCGTGGATGGTTAAAAAAATGGATTTAGGAAATATTTAAATTACACAAAAATAAACTATCTTACATCTTCACTATATATTTCCTATACCTACCCTTTGATATAAAATAAAAGCAGATTGGTATTTTGACCTCAGAATCAAAATTCAGTTCTTAAATGAAAATGGTGGACAGACTTTTCTCTTAAACTTTTGTTTATTCCACTTCTAAGCTTTCGAATAAAAAGTAAAGCGGTCATCATTTTAGTCTTTAATTGAAATTTATTTAGGATTCATTCTGATAATGTTTCACTCATAATTTATCTAAATATTCAACTATAATTTCCCCACCTTCTTCCCCTCTCCACTCCCGTTATATTTACAATCTACCCCAATTTGGAACAAAACACAGCATCAGGTCATAAGGGTACTAAGGTCCACATTCAAAGCAGAATATCAGAAAATAAGTTCATGAATTATAAAAAATTAAAAAAGTTTTGTCGTGGAGGAGCCCGTAGTCGCCATATTTATCTTAGAATTAATTTGTATTTTATATTTGTTGTAAACTGTTATCAATATTATGGTTTTAAAAGTGACACAACTACGGAAAAGCGTCTGAAAAGAATTGAGAGGAATCTGACCTATTTTATTCAGCTGCACGTCTTGGTGAGAATCGATCTTACGGGCAATAAGGGATCATTCGGTAATCACTGCACAAGATTCCGGAAGAGACTGACTAGTACACTTGTTGCACGTTCAGCTACATCAGTATGCACTCCACCACTGTTATAAAGGGACAGTCGATGGATAACAGGTTGAATGATGGAACATAATATATTAAAAGGGGTTTAACATTCACGGAGAAAACATACGAATAAAAAATATTGCTTATTTATTTAGAATCCTTAATCAATTATACTATTCGTAATCCGTTTAAAAACGGGACTGCAGACCCTTAAAAATGAATTGATAGGTTTCTTTGTTTAACTTTTAATAATAATAACACTATATGGATGAGTTGTATAGCGCCGTATTTGTGCAAAATCACGTTAAGGGCATTGAAAAAATATTGAGTTAAAAAGAAATGTATTATCGCGGTCTCGGCGACATGTGTTCATAAAATAGTAATATTTTCGTAAATCGTTAAAATATATATCACCGAGGCATTCTGTAACTGCATAAGCACGTATTCCGATAAATTGGGAAAGCGCTATCTCTGTTTTATGATGCATATTTATTAAGAACACGTCTTTGTTGAAAACCTTACTTACCTATTACACGATATAACTATACAGATATGTGAGTTTCAAACATAGTGGATTAAGTGCAACGGTTTGATGTGTTATTTTCAGTATTTTCTCATCAAACAGACTAGCGATTGAAGTAATAGTACCTATCTAAGCAAAGAGCGTACTATTGCGAGTGTACCATACCACGTGATTTCGTTGTGGATAACTTGTAAATTGTGAATGACCTTCTCTTAGCGCAGTGCGCAATGCATTTATTCAAGCTCCTGATAAATAAACCCTGAGAGCACACAATCATAAATCAGATCTAAATCCTTGCAATTCTCTTGGTCAAAGGCTACAATTTACCGTTCTGTGTAAGGTTGAGATAAATAACGGTGGTCCGTATCGGAACAAAGATGGAAAAACAAGTAAACGAGTTACAACGACAAGTAAAAATAAAAACTACTACAAATAATTGTATAGCTGATCAAGCTACGATATTTTCATATTTATAGTTATAAAAACTAATAGTTCTAATGTGAATGTTTTAAAGGAGTCAAATAATGCACTACTTCATTTTTTAATCGTCCATTGATTTTTTTAAAGATAACATTAATGTGAGGAAAACAGACTTCAAAATACCCCAATAGAATACGAAATCTATTGTCACAATTATTTTTTCAGCAAATCGGTTAAACCGGTAAAAAATCATTTTAAATTGGGAGGGGGTAAAATAGAATCTTTTAATAAGTCGTCTATGCGTGGTTATAACCATATTTTGAAAATGGCCTTAAAAGCAGAAACATCTGTAACAATAACAAAATCCAAAAAATACTCACAGAACTTAATCATAATATTATTTAATTTGATTTTCATTAAATTTAAAAAAATCGTCCATGTTAAGTACGTATTGAACAAACATAATTTCTTTGTTCGATATATATCCTATCTGAGAGATTGCATTCTGTTCATTAACCCTTTTAGCACCGCACTTTTATTTCCTTATATAGACCATATTTTAAGCTTAAACATATACATTTACTATACATGTTTTTGCTAACTCGATTTTTATTATTTTTAGACCTTAGGGGGATATTTTTCATTAGTAAGGAGAAAAAAATATATTTCACGAAAAATTATTTAAAAAAAATATGCATTTACACAAATTTATGCATAAATATAAAGATAACATAAAAAAAACCTAAAAATAATAATGATCTCCAAGCGAAACAGCCAAAACGGGATCTGTCCTTATATTTACAATATTTTTTGCTGGAATAAAGGTTGCGACCTAGCATAAAAAATAAACCTCATGAGGAATATCCTTCACAAACAATACTCAAAATACAGGGCAATTTGTTTGACATAATCAAAAGATTATTTTTTGATTATGTCAAACTCGGGAGGAAATCTGGTATTGAAAGAGTTAAGAGAGTTTTTTTTCTACAATTGAACGATCACTATGTCTGGAAACGTTGCTTGACATGGCTTTAGCCGTATTTGGTGATCTAAATAGCCAGGTGCGATCGTTTTCTTTTCTCCGCTCGTTTCAACTTCCAAAAAATTATTTATTTATTTATTAACGCCCTTTTTCGGGGCTTTTACTAAAAAAATACTCCAAAATTATTAGTAATGCCATAATTTCGCTAACTATTGACAGTTGAGAGCAGTATTTTTAATAATTTAAGTAAATAAAATATATTATGGCATGATGTTAAAAACATACATTCACTTGTGTTTTATTATTAATTGTATTAAATAAAACAATAAACAATAACGTTAATGACAAACAAAATGTGTAAAGGTAGAATACAAAGTACCGTCACAATATTTTATTATATAATATTGAAATATAATTTTTTTATGATATTTAAAAAAGAATACTTTATTTTATTTTTAAAATGAAGGGCTTTCGGTCATAAAATTGGTCTACTACATTATTAAAGCAGTGTTATGGTATTAATATTTTTTAATGTTTACGGTAAGACAGAGAATTATCCTGTATTTTTTGTGTAGTAAGATTTAACGTAGAAAATGTGTGTAAAATTCCCCGTTTATTTTAAGATACTTGCGGAGAAATCACATTAAAATGGAGTGGAGTTTAATTAAATGCTTAATTTATTCTTTCTTCATTGAAAATGCATTTTAAATATTTAAGATTGTTCGGTATATTTGACTTTATTTAAAACAAAATATATTTTTAAACATTGAAGACAATATTAATGACTTTCAAATTGTGAAACAAAAAATATTTTGTTGCATCTGTGAGCAGAACCAAGGACTTTTTCCTTGCCGGGGAAGTACTCCGACCACCGATCTAATTCAACCATATCAACTGACTTCAATTTTAACTTTATTATACTTCCACTGAGAGCTCCAAACATTTTCTACACTTTATCAAAGCATATTTTTTAGTAGCTATCTTTATGTATGTTCAGTATATCTTTTTCTGTTTCACATCTTTATTTGAGAGTCGTTTATATTGTCTGCAGCGATTATATATTACAATTTGAGGTTTTATTCATTAAGTCAAAACACTATGAAGTAATGCGAAAAATGTGTTTTTTGTTTGAAAATATGAACGTTCAGAAAAATTTTAGATGCCTTAATTAAATACTGCAAGCAGAGTAAGTTGTTTATAAGCCCAAAAAAAATCTAAATGTAAAGCCTACAAAAACTGCTTCAAAAGTCAAAGTATCCAACTTACGAACCCTTTTTTGGTTATTGCTTTATAGTGTGTTTATAAGTTATTTAGGAAATGATTGCAAAACATGGCGATATTTACTCGTGCTTTATCGTCGCAAAATAAAATTTAAAAAACACTATTTGGTAATGTTTTTTTTTTGCATAAATCAAAACAGGAGGCTGGTGTTACGCGGAAAATTTTCCTATGTGTTATTATAGTAAATACAACAAACTTACCAATTTCTCTAACATGTTATTATAATAAATATAACAAAGTTACCAATTTCTGAACAAACAAAAAGTACCCGCCATTTTGAAATAACCATAAAACCGTTCTATGAACATTTATTTAAAAAACGAATCATTTTAAACACATATGATCAACAGTTCAAACATGAAACTAGTATGCATCTAATAATAATCATGGAATCACACCACTTTTCAATACACCTTGTATGTCGCCTACAGGAGACGGTGGGTCTGAGGAGGTTTAGTTATTCCATTTTTAAAAAAAAATCTTTCTTAGTTTTTCTGCATCCTCTGTAACTTCTTCTCCCAGTGGGAGAGATGTCATACTTCCTATCTAACTACTTTAATATCGGGCTCCGCATCGCAATGACTTAAGTAACAATAAGCTCCCTAAGATGCGTGCTCGGAAATAGCACTAGGGGATGATAAGAGGCTTAGTACAGACGGGGGTTAGTATAACGGGGGGCGAGTCAGACCTCTGCTGAAGAATTTACGAAGCAGTTTTGTTCTTGGAATTTTGGTGTTGATGTGAATTTTCTGTTTTGAGAATCTGGGGTGATTTTTATTATAGTATCGGAGATGAAAGATTATAGTCAGAATCAAATTCCTGTTAAATAAATTTTCACAAAATCCTGAGAAAACTTAGTAAAGGCTTTTATTAATTAAGTGTTCTATGAAAATCTTGATTAACCAAGGGTTAATCAATTTCACGAGAATTTGTTTGTTGTGATTTTAAATTTTCACGGCCGAAAGTATTATCCTGATTTATTTTTCGGGTATTATGCCAATTTTCGCTTCCATCATCACGGCAGATGAGTAGATTGAAGTGATAATATGTTCCTATATGTATGTAGATGCGATAGTGTATTGCGCGTGTTTACCCTTATGGGGTCAATATTTCAGTAAAACAATTTTTGAAATTAATAATTTCCGGCATTTAGTTTTGGACTAACCTTCAAGAATGCCTAGAAATGTTAAGTTTAGCCCCAGTTTCGTCCCTTTTGGTATTTGGGGATTTGGTTTGGTTTTCATTCGCCTCCATAATTAGGCGAGCTCGATGCGTTTTGGGTCTTCTAAAAACTTCAGGAACAAATTGCCGATTTGTCCGGAGGTCCAAGATGGCAGACCAAAGTGTTCCGAGATCCTTTTTATAATGTTCCATTTTGTTTGGTCTACGTACACCTTATCACATCGGAAGCAGCCGATTTTATAAACTCCATCTGTTGTCTTTCTGTACCGTAAGACTCACCTTTTACTAGAAATACTAAACCGGTCATTTGATGAGTAGACGTCGTGAGTTCAATGAGATTGATTCCTTATTTTTTATTTTGATGCAGTTGACGAGTTAATAACGACATTAAATTTAGTATGTCGATCTCCATAAATGACAAAGTTTTGAGCTTTCAATGTAATCTTGGGTTAAACGTATGAAATGGTGTCTTTTGATGTCACATGTAACACTATTCACTATAATTCAATATTTGAATGAGAGTTCTATAGTACCGCAGCGCATTTTCTGAAAATAAGACATCTCTAAAAAGAATAAATATGTAGAACATTAATGCTAAGAAAAATTTCCGAAATTCTATGAGAAATTCTAAGTTCGAAAACAAGTACACTACCCTCTTCCGCTGTACAAACAATATTTATAACTTTTATGGATATTAAATATCAATTAAGAAAATTTTTAGTAAATAATATACTAGGTATTGTAATATTTCTCCTTTTTCACCATTTTCTTTTTTTTTTTTTTTTTTTTTTTTTTTGTTTAAAACAATATAAAATTTTCTTCTCTCTTGGCTATGACCGATATTTAAAAAAATTTTCTAAGGCTTTGCATATGTGTTCGCAGGGATGGAAAATTCCTCCCCTACAACACATAAGCCTCCATGAAAATTGGACCCTTTTCCTTGATATCTACAGAAAGTTACTTAAAGCTCTCTTGTACTATATATCTTTATAGACATATGTACTTAACTAATTAATACGTTATTTACGATCTTGAACGCAAATATACCCGTATTTATATTGTAATTAAATTCCATCAAACGTTGAGTAATTTTTTTGATTTATGATATAGGATTTTAATTACTTTCATTTTGTGGTAACCCCCTTGGTTCTGATCGAGGTGTTGAGTTTCACAATTTAATTGGTCTTTCCATTGCAAACCTAGACTTAAATGAATTCCCTGAATGAGCTAACTTTCCTATTGTAATTATTCTGATTCCCTGCACCCTAACAAAATCGTAGTTAAACGCTGATAAAAGATATTATACATGTTTATTTGGACAGGTAATTTGATATAACTCAAATGGTTAATTGTTAGTAAATTTGATTTTGGTAAACTCTTGTGTCTGTGTGGCGCCACTCCTTTATGATTCTGCTGCTATAAGGTACATGTAAAGATTGATTTAGTAGGTTAATGTAATTAGTTAATTGCATATTTGACGAACTCGGAATAGCCCATTTGCTGGCATAATTTGGCTCCAAATCCTCCTGCAAGTAAACGAGATGATCGTGAGTCAACAAGAAATTTGCACAATCCTTTGACACGGCTCTTTGATTGATACCTAAGTTATCGCGTCCCAAAAAGCCTTCCACGTCATCATGTACTGCCTTCAAGTTTCCCCTCGAGTCCCGATACCCCCAAATTCCGACCCCTCCTTGGACTAAAATTTACTTAGGGCAAACCGGTTTCGTCCTATATACAATCATATACTCACGGTTGGTGTGGACTTACGGGTCGTGAATCCTCATTCCACGTTTAAAAGAAAATGCGATAGTGGTCTATAAGACCTAAAATGCAAGCTGTATGCAGGTCCGCATTCTCCAGTAAACAGTACATGCGAATAAATATATGTATACATACAGTTTGGGAAAGGTTTATAACTCGCAATACGAGGCTATCTACCTCGCATTCCGAGCTCGGATCTCGCACGAAGAGTTCTGCGAAACTCTAGGATTGGTTACCGAATATATACGTAAGAATAAGGTTATACTAATAAATACTAGTAGAATAAGATATTATTTGATAGTTTGTTTTGGAGAGCTATCGAACTCCAGGCTTTTTGTTTGGTTTTGACGTTTTTATTTAAGAGAATCGTCATCTCTATTTGGTTTGGTTAATGGTCTTGTTGTAGGAGCGACCACTGCCTCCTGTTTGATGAACTGTATTTGTTTTAAATTTTACCTCCAGGTTTCAACATTAATTTTTGTTCATCCTATCCCGTGATTTTCCAATTGTTTCAAGTAGTTGATTGCCACATTAGAGAGTACTCGACTCTCAAGTGTCTCAGGCAACTGATGGGGTTCTGTATGAGCACCCAATCAATAATATTCAAATGTTTCGTATAATTATTCGATATAATCCTACTAACCCGTGATTTTTCAATTGTCGATTGTGAATGATAGGTATTTGTGAATGACCCATCTTCCAGCTGTTTCGGGTAATTAATAAAAATCTATGCGACTATCTAATCAATGATATTTAAATGTTTTATGTAATTTTTTGATATAAATCTGGCTAACCCGTGATTTTTCAATTGTCGTTTGTGATTGATAGGCATTTGTGAATGACCCAAATTGCTGCACATTGCACAATAACATCCTGATGATTATCCTTATAACTCTGATAAATTATCTAGTTACGGCCAAGGTCGTTTCCAAACTATGCAGTTGACCCAGTTCCCCATACGTCTTTATTTGTAAACAAATAATATAACCATCTCCTGACACACTAACCTAAATGTGAGATTTGTTTATTTTAAAATTCCTTAGAAGTCATTTGTGCCTCTTTACTTTTATTGTGCATTGTTAATTTAAATATTTTTTTAATCTTTTATTGAAGTTAAACTATTTATTTCATTTCCCGAATTTAGTAAATTTACTAGAAATTAAGTGAAAATAATATAAATATATATATGTACACATATCACGATTGTCAAAATACGTTAAATAAGATTACATATATTAATAAATAAATTTTATTTATTTATTTTATTTATTTATTTGTTAAGACATACACAGTACAATAAGATACAGTTAGAATTTTTTTAGTTATTACATAGTTGTAGTACCTATTACGTATGTCCATAAAATGTCATTACGTAATTTCGCCTGAGATTGTTATAAAAGGAAGGAAGTGTGTGGATAGATAATAATAAATGAATTGAAAATAAGAATTATAATAAGCTCACGAATTGTAATTGACTGTTAATACATAGGAGTTTTGAAAAATGATGTGAAAATATTTTTGAAATTTGTCATGCTAAGAAATTTAATAAGTTAGTTTTGTATGTTAGAAAGGAATCATGAAAGATGTCTAAATGTAGTAATTTTTCGTAATGGGTGTATGTTGTGATTGCGCGAGTAATTACTGAGTTGTTTGCTGCATTGGTATTGTTGGCTTCAATATGAAATAGTGTAGTGTGCCTGGTACGCCTCGTTGGAACATTTAAACCAATGACGGATAGTAATTCGGGACTATCTATTTTATTATTTAGCAGATTATGTAGAAACAACAGGTCTGACAATGTGCGTCTTTTTTGTAGAGTTAACATATTATTTGTAGTATTGTTGTATTTCTTGAGTAAATGTTTCGAAAATTTATTCTGTATACTTTCTACTAAATCTATGTATACCTTATATTGAGGATTCCATATTGTGGAAGCATACTCCAGTGGACTTCTGACCAATGAACAAAACAAAATTTTCAGAGTCTTAGCACTTTTGAAAACTTTGCATATTCTTAATAAGAAACCTAGCATTCTGTAGGATTTAGAAATAATGTGTTCAATGTGCTTGTCAAAAATTAATTTGCTATCTAAGTAAACACCTAGATCTTTACACGTAGACATAGGTTGTAAAGGTTTGTTATTCAAGTTGTATGGATAGATGATTTTGTTTTTATTTCTAGTAAATGTAATCGAGTGACACTTAGATATGTTTAAGGACAATAAATTTGATTCACAATATACGCACAAATTATCAAGATCGCTTTGCAATTCCATACAATCGGATAAACACTATAAATATAAATAAATATAAGATATATGATTCTACATAGTCTTGAATATTAATAAATACATATTTTCTTTTTCAATAATATAGATATGTCCTCGGGTAGGTATTAAAATTCGTTACCATTTCGATGCTTCGATTAATAGATAAAATACATATATATAATTACATTACTCATATATATATATTCTTTATATACAATATATTATTTTATATATATATATATATATATATATATACACAAATACTCAATATACATATTTTAATGTGTAATTCTTTGTTTTGTTGTTTTAATTTAATATTCAATTGATATACTTCCACTTCACAGCCCTTCTGTGTCTCCTGGGACCTGAAAATTATTTATAAAAGGAAAACTTACCCCAAGCAAGGTATTTCCGGTTGGGTGTACACAACAACCTTGATGAAGAAAAACTACCTAATTAATTGTATTTTTCAACTAATTTCAAAATAAATTTTTTTCGACTATTTATTCCTATATAATATTTTATTCTCGCTTGAATCATATAAATTAGCTGATATTTAATTTTTCTTCCGAACGAAATCCTAATCCAGAAAGCCCGTTGATTTAATAACACCTTTCTAGTTTAGGCTTTTGAATGATAGCTGTTTCAAGTTCTTTTTCGAAATGATAGACTGATGATTAAAATTCCGGTTAAAACGACAAACACTTTTAACACTGTCGCTATACGCACGATGGATTTTAATTGAACAATTTATTAATTCTAAATTTCTTTTATATAAATTGATAAGAAAATTTATTCCGAATTGCGCAAACTTTTAAATAACTCGACTCTTAATAAATTAAAATTTTTTCTAACTATTAATTTTAGAACAAAGATTTAAACGTTTATTATTATCGAATCCTTTTTTTTTTGTTTTTGTGTTTCTTTTAACCTAAGATGAAGTATTTATTACTATTATTATTTGTTTTTAACCAAATTGACGTTAAATTATAATCTATTTTTAAATATCAATACGCGATCACGTTCACTTTAGATTAACGATAACAAACTCTTAAATTTAATTTGAATGTTTTCACTTTGAATGAAATAATTATTTTTAAATTTTTAATTAATTCACAATTCACTTTTTAGCACTTCTCACTTTCAACACTTTTAAGCACTTCACACTTTACTTTTAAAGCACTGAGTTTAAACTGTATTTATTTTCACTGTTTGATTTAATTTAACTGACTTATTAAATTTCACTGACTCTAGCACTTGTACTTTTCACAAAATTTTCCTAAGTCCAGGGGCTTATTTAAAATTTAACACTTAAAGATTTTTCACTGTTAATCCTACCAAAGGCGTAGTACTGCCACGTAACAACTTTTCGAATCCTCGGCGCGACTGTCCTAAAACTGGTGTGTACCGTCACTTTATACCCTTCTCAGATTCCAAAAGACGTATCTGAATTTCCTTTGGTAATCAATTCTATCTTTTACCAACTCGCAAATCCGAACATCCCTCCCATCAATATCGATTGTCCTTCCATAAGATGTTCTGCTTTCCGGCTCAAGGCGGTGGTCAGTTTCCATCTCACAAATCTAAATCGATAGGGTCCGAATCGGGTAAGTCTGTGTTAATCGCCCAAGCTCCCTTTGTCCTCTGTTCATACAAAAATGTAGTTAAAATCTCATGATTTTGCGTTCCTTTTTTTTCTCAATTCGCGATAGGTCCGTCCTCAATAACATATATACAGATCTCAATTTTATGCATCTCGTGCGAAAATTGTTTAAATCCATGTCGAAATCTTTACTACGCATTTTTGAATTTCGATTTGTTTAAATTCTACTTAATTTTATTGTTACTTATATGAGCTTTTCCATTTCCACCCGTACTTTCTATCTCCATGATGCAGATTTGAGTTTTTCCTTTATCTTTGAATTTTATTTTTATCCGCGACGTTTTCTTGCACAAATTCTTCTTGATTCTTATGTCATTTCTCATAACTCTTATAATTACTCATTTTCCAAGTCGTATTTATTAATTTCACGGATAAATTCGAATTGTATCGCTTTTCTCCACTTGGATTATTCTTTATCTCCGTTCTTTACCCTTCCTTTTATCTTTTCTCCACTTTTCCCGATGTGTGTGGTCTCCAGGAAAATTTCATACTACATCTATTATTAATTAATATATAATTTTCCACACTTCTATGGGAGATATACCTAATTAGACTCTGGGATATCTGTCATTTTTATTGTTTTATTCAATCTCCGCCCAATTTTCTATCTTTCTCATACCAGGATTCACATAAAACATATGCATTGACATCTGTTTACGTTTAAAATTTTGGTACTAGACTCGTAAATTTAGTTTAATTTCAAACCTATTAATTTTAATCTCTTTTGCCTAATCTAAATATTCCATAAGGTCCACGTTAAAGTTAATCGCTTTTCTAATCGTTTATTACCTTAACGTAAATAAAAATCATGTTCGGATTTCGATTGTTTATCCTTCAAAATATACATGAGACCGCCAACCTTTTATCTTGTTTCGATCCCTCCGTAATATTGGGTAACTCTAATATATATCTACCCTGATAATCATGTAAAATGCCTACGTTTCCTGAATTTAATCTATCGCTATATGTTTAGTTTTACTGTCTTCTTCTGATACTCAATTTTCATGCCCCTAGGACAGCTAAAATCTCTGTATTATCCATCCATTCGGTCGCCGCACTTTTCTAAAATGTCTATTTTTTTTTGCGAGATTTTCATTCAAAATTGATTTACCAATATGTCCGCTTCATCTTAAATTGATAACGATTAATTTCCATTGTTTCCAACACTCACTCCTCTCTTTAGTACGATTTTTCCGAACTCGACACCCTACTTCTATCATAAATAATTGTACTACAGTTGAAAATGCTGCCAGTAACTTTCCTTCGCTTTCCCCGTCCTTTTTTATACTATCACGTTTATAATTTTTTTCATTGCATTTTTGTGTGTGCGCTTTACAACTTGTAAAACTTCCAAGCACCCGATTTCAATGGTTCGATACCCCATAAATGTCTCAGTTATTGTAAACATTCCCAGGAGTTTGTCACCTTGAAAGTCGATGTTGACCCTAAAGTGCGTTCACCTCTAATTTCTGTGAGAATCGAAATGTCGTTAATTATCTTTTTTATTGTCCGATCCAAAGTTTATTCCTTTGTCTGTAGTAGGTGCACGCCTCTCTCTTCACTGATTGGTTACTCAAAATTTTTATAGCTCTTTGTTCAGATCTATTGGTTGACAACCTTCAATGTTTTTAGGCCTATGAAAGGGGAAGTACCAGTCGTCCTAGGCGATTTTACGACCTCTCTGCTTTCGTCCCGGAACTTTGATTTAATTCCAACTATTACAGGTGTCTACTGCAAGCAAGCTGGATCAATTCTTTCTCCGCCAGATGTCGTTAGTATGTCCGTTTTCATAAATAATTTGCATATTTTCTTGCAGCTATGGTTTATCTGTTTTTTCTTTCACTGTGATTTAAAGCCTTTCATCACAGTTTGTATACAACGTTTATAAGTAAGGTCGTCAGAATTTAAACAGTATCTAAATTTTGCTGTTGTGAGGTGTTCGCAAAAAATAACGATATTTAAAATAGTGACAGTAATGATTGTTTCCATAGTAGAGGGGTAAGGCTCTTGACTAGCTAATTTTATTAAATCTAAATCCAATAATTAAAATTCAAAAAGCCACAGTGAAAATTATACTGAAAATTCCTGTAATAACTAGCACTGACGAAATCTTCACCAATCTTAACATCATGTCAATTAAACAACTATATTCTAAAACAAAAAATGGTCAAAAATTTATCCAGCAAATAACTACTAATACAACTTTTGGGCAAAAAAGCTTCTTATTTCATAGTATTAAACTCTACAATAAAATACCACCGTCACTCAAAAACCTCAACATTATAAATTATTACTTTTTTGGTAACTAGTGTTTAAGACAAGATTTTTTATGCATAGCACAAAGGGTAACAATTATTTTATAAGCAATAATTATTAGCCTGAAACACTCATCCACATTGAAAAATCTCCTGATAAAAGATACATAAATATTGCTTATAAAATAATTGTAAATCAATATTATAAAATTTAAATCTAAAATAAAAACCTGGATACTTAATATAGGGAGATCTTAAATAAAAAAATACTGATATCAAACACAGACTAAAACCGAATCTAATAAACTGAACTATACAAAACAACACTATATTACTTATTTTAAATTTACCTAAAAAAATATATAGATATACTACATGATAAATGTTTATAATTAAATTCAAATGTTACTTTGTTGTTATATTAATTTCTTACAATTAAATTATAATATGTAAATAACATCCTCAGCTGAGGAGATCCCAGTGAGGATATCATTATCTCTATATGTTACTAAGAAAAGAAGACAATAAATCATTATTATCATATCATCATTTGATTTGTTTATATTATTTCACAATTTACACATTTTTGCAGACTGTTAAGTCTGATTTTAATTTTGAAGACTGTTAAAGACTGGAAGATACTCCCAGTAATGCCCTGGCGTAAGACAAACATTCAGAATGGAAACGTTGCTTGAAATGGTTTTATTCGTGTCTGGAGACCGGATCTGAATAGCCAGGTACTCTTCAACCTTCTTCTCTCCATCTCTTTCCCCTCTTCATTACCTTCAGCCTCACAAAATTAGGGATGCCAAAGTCTGACAGGCTCCAAACGGTTGGGAACAGTTAGGATTATTGTACGGTATTCACGTAAAAAAAAGAAATTACGAACAGCGTCCCTACAAAAGTAGTACATTTTGAAACATGTTTAAATTAGTGAAATCATTTAATACCTTTACATCGTAATATCTTAAACTATTCGCAAAAAGCCAGTTTAATATAAAAAGGGACTACACTAAACATAATTTTAAATTTATTGAAGTCAACAAATAAGTAACGTAAAATAATGTAAAGTCAACCCCCCCGCAACACATCTTTTCCTCATTACAATATGTTAGAAAGAAGGGATTACAATACAGCCTGTTAAAATACATCCCTCAATATTAAAATATTCACCCCTGCAATGAAAAGTGCCATAAAGCGATGAAGGCGAATTATCGGGCTATTTATCTTTCAAAGGCTCAACATAAATTTATTGCGCTGTAAAATGAGTTAAGTGTATTTGTTTTATTTTATGCCGGTCTGTTATCTTTGTAAAAAGGTGGATAAATTATTATGGAAATGATACAGAAAAAATGTCAAATCAGAAAGGTAGTTTGCCAATTCTGTAATATCATTGTTAAAAATGTATTTTCACAAATGAGGGACACCGTTAAAATGCAAAAAAATAAGTAGAATACACATGATCGCCTCCGTGGTCGAGGGATAAGGCACTTGACTAGCGATCCGAAGGTCGCTTTTTCAAATCCCGGCATGAGCAAGTAAATTTTATTTGATGAATTTGTGTCATTTCACAATTTATTTATTAAAAATAAAATATAATACATTTACGACACGTTCTGGAGTGGACGATACTCTCAGTATTGCCTTGAGTAAGACCACCTTTTGGAATTGAAACTTAGCTTTACATTGCCTTAGCCGTTGTTTTGTGACCAGATCTAAATACACAGTAACTTCCACTTTCCTCTTCCCCATTCTCTTCCCATCTCCACTAGCTTCAACTTCACAACATACCCATACTTCAGATGGTTGAGAGCAGTAGGTAGGTAAGCATTTCTATCATATTTGGGGATGCTGTGTGGTGAGTGTGTTTTTGAGGAGAAGAAGGAGTGAAGGAGAGAAGGTCTTGAAGAGACCCATGCTGAAGAAGGGAGGAAACTCAGAGGCCAGCAAATCGTTCCACTGCCGAGCTGTTAAACTCATGTACTAGTCGCAGAAGCGATCCTGTTTCATGTGACAAATTTTAACCGTGTAAAAATATGTTGGGTGTGTGTTTGTGTAATTTCCCGACTATGCACCGATGTCGAAGGGATGAATGACGCTAGTTTCTTGGAGTGTCTTCCATTGTAATACCTTTAGAATAAGGACATCATACCTACAAGACGCCTGTGGTCAAAATATTTTAATCCGTTTTTTAAGATAAGATAATCTGTCAAACGGAAGACCCGTTTCTGCACAGAGCCAAAGGCTTTTTCAGGTATTTTGCGGCTCCAGACCAGAGGTGGCTGCCAAATTCAACAGTGGGGCGTACTTGCGATTTGTACAGGGTCAGCAGTTGTGTTCTTTCCTCAGTATCTGCAGGACCTGTACAGTACGCCCAGCTTCGGAGAGACTACTTGACACTGGCTTCAATAGAACCCCCTGTTTATCAATGGAAGACATTTTGGGAAGATTGCTTCCGTTCCTTAATTTTGATTCAAAGTTTATTTTTCTGGTTTTGATCGTCGTACTGAAAATGAAACTTTTTAATTTTTTCGTTTGTAATAATAAATCATTGATTTTTAAAACCATCTAATATCTCAAATTGTGAATTAGGCTACGACATCTTTTTCCCCCCTCGCTTTCGTATGTGTATCTACTCTTTCCTCTGGTAATATTCTGCCTTTAGAATATAAAGAATTTTTATTTCTGATTTGTTTGCATACATATAAGAGATGTAATTTTGTAACTTTACCAGACAAACGTAACTATACAACATTAACCACACTACATGGCCAAAGTATATAACAACCTTCTACGTAGCATCAAACAAATAACCGACATGCTTAAATTCAAGTTAACACTAAAAACATTTCTTTTAAACAAATGTCAATACACCTTAAATGAATACATTACAAATTAAATACCTCTGTTTTTTTTTTTATTTTTTATTTACATGCATTTGTTAACATTTAATTGTTGGGTATGTAATATAATGTGTATTTGTTGGGTTAGCTGGAAGAAATCGGATGTAACCTATAAGCTATACCCTTTGTACTCTTTTTGAGCTGTAAATATTTTTTTGAATTTGAATTTAAAAAAATTTCACGCTAATAAATAAATGTATTTTTCTTTTGGTGTTAAACTGATAAAGCTTATTTGTAAGATTGTGTACGATCCAGAACAATGTTTGAGACATGAACAAAATCCAAATTTTACACCAAAATAAGTAAATAATTATTTAAAAAAATATGTGTACAATAATATTATTACCAACTCCCCTAGAAGGAATATATTGTATGTATGTAGGTACATCATTTTTATAATTCAACATATATTTCAATCGTCCCTCGAGTCATCATATTTCACCAATAAACCAGACGGTCAATTAGGTACAAAATATAACAAACACAGAACTCACTGGCCATAAACTGCAAAATTACTCGCGAGGAGATTCCCCAGAATCAGTATTCGAATTGTGGATGCGGGCGGGGTAATAATATTGTCTATGATTTATTGCATGGACTACTAGGGGAGGCTCTTTGTTTAATGCTTCGATTACTTCTGTCTTTCTGCGAGTATTTCATCGTTATTGCGGTGATTATTGGGCAATTTCGTGCGTTGTGCGATCGGGATGTATTTAATATTGTTCATAGTACGTACATGTGGTATTGTTCAACACTTTCAACAGTATATTTACGAAATCTATACTTCTGCTTATGTTTGTATTTGCAAAATCGAAAAGCATTTTAGAAATTTCGACGAAAATATCAAAGTTGGTTCTTAATAGTGCCAGGAGTGTTTAGAGAGTAGTATGAATCGTTAAAGAAGTCGGGGATGCCCGAGGAATACTCAATATCCCTGCCCCGGAATGAGATACGGATTTAATGTACTTAATGTAGTTTTTTAACAGTAACATTGCTGTATACAGTAGTGAATGGTAGAAGAAATCGGAGACGATCGAGAAAGACATTAGTGCTTCATTATAGTCAAAAGCTAGTGGGATAATTGCATTCTCATTTTTGTAAATTGTATGTGCAAAGGAAGATTGGATTAAAATGATGGAATTATTGAAAGAAAATAAAAATATCAATCAATGTATTGACTCCAAATTAGAGTGGTCATTTACCATTGAGATTTTTACTTTTGTGAAAATACCTACTAATGTAAGTACCCATGTACGGTTTTGAATTCCTAACTTTTACACACATCATTTATCTATAAGAAGTTATATAAGACAAAATGCGTCTGTACAAAAACAATCTCCAAGGCTTACATTAATACGTAATATTCATCAGTATCATGACTATCCCACATACCACTACCCAAATTGCCTTTTCCCTTGTTTCGTTCCATTTCTAATGGTCTTACCTTGGAAGAAAGCAACAATAAAGATTTTAAAAAAGAAGAACAACAGTGTTATTTTGTTTCATGTGGAAATATTCGTCGTGGTTGAAGGTAGCATATTGTTTCGCCACTCGTAACAATTAATCTCATGAAAAGTTCGTAAAAGCGTGTAAATTATCATTTTTACGTTAAATACATTTAAAAGTGTCATGTGGTGATCATAAAACAGTTCGTGTTGTAGAAATAACGGTGTTATTAGAAACTTAACATCATTACAGCGGCAAGTAGCAGGCGTCCCCGGTGCGGGCCAAAACTGTTGGTAAATTTTGCCAACATTCGCGGTCTGCACACTAATTTAAATTCTGTTCATCACCATCTTTTGTCCCAACGTCCCAACCTTCTTTTCCTATCCGAAACTCAGATAGCCGAGCCGCCAGACTCCTCCTATCTGAACTTCCCGGGCTTTACCCTTGCAAGCAAGTTCCGACTCAAAGGAGGAGTCTGCCTCTATAGTCGAGCTGACGTCAACTGTGTATGACTATTGAGACTGGAAAACTTCAGATTCGACGTAATGTGGGTGCGCGTCAATTTTGCCAGTACGGCAAGATTCTACGCATGTCTATACCGCTCACCGAACCATAGCGAATCAGACACTTCCGAGCTCTTCAAACATTAGAGAGATACTATTGATGATCTCTTGCCCCGCTACCCTTCGGCCGAGTTTATTGTTCTTGGGGACTTCAATGTTCATAACGAACCATGGTTGAAGTTCTCTGGCCCAACGGACTCGGCTGGCCGACAGGCGGATTCCTTTGCCATTTGCTAGGGATTAGAGCAACTGGTTCAGTAGCCTACAAGGGTTCCTGATGTCCAGACTCACCGTTCCAATGTGTTAGACCTATTCTAAACTACTGTGCCACACGGTTATAAGATTGACGTCACAGCGCCTCTGGGATCATCTGACCACTGCTTAATGACGAAAATAATCCCCGTTAGCCTCAGATCAACCAATGAGAGGCTGAGGAGAAAAGTGTGGCATTATAGGTCAGCAGATTGGTTCGGTATGCGGGCCCATTTCAACGCTTTTCCGTGGTCAGCTGTTTGTTTTCGGACTTCGGACCCTTCAAGATGTGCCCAGGAGATTGGTGAAGTCATCAAATCGACGATGGATGGCTTCATACAATTGACTACTAAAGAAACTGGTGTGGGCTCAAAGCCGTGGTTTAGTCGACAATGCTCCGAAGCAGTTCGACGAAAAAACGCGGCTTACCGAGCCTACAACACATCTTAAACGCCCGAAAGCAGTTCAGCATACAACAAATCGGCAAAGGAATGCAAGAGAATCATTAGTAGGTCAAAATTCGAACACGACCTGCAGATCAGCAAAAAGCTGGCTGCCTGTCCACATGGCAGCAGAGCATTCTGGTCCCTTGCGGGCTCAATAGGTCGGAATTTTTGCAAACCCAGTTTGCCACCTCTTACCACACCTGACGGCTCACTAGCAAACACCGCCACCAAAAAGTCTAACTTATTAGGGAAAATGTTTGCGGAAAACTCGACCCTCGATGACGGAGGTGCTGTTCCGCCGTCGGTTCCTCACTGCGGCTTCTATATGAAAAAGCTGAGGATCCGGCATCGGGATGTACTCCACGTTATACGGGGGCTCGATATTAACAAAGCTAGTGGACCTGATGGAATACCTGCCCTGGTATTGCAGAGGTGTGCTGCGGAAATAGTTCCAGTTTCGACAAAGCTCTTCAAAATGTCCCTGAAGTGTGGCACTGTGCCCTCTGGTTGGAAAAAAGCGGTCATTCACCCTATTCCCATGAAAGGTGACCGCTCCAACCCGGCCAACTACCGCCCCATAGCGATCACATCAGTTCTGTCCAAAGTGATGGAACGTGTGATCAACGACAAACTGCTCACATACCTCGAGAAGAACAAAATTATTAACGACCGTCAATGCGGATTCCGGCGGAACCGCTCGTGCGGTGATCTTCTCGCGTATGTGTCGCATGTTTGGGGGCGGTGCCTGGAACGTCACGGTGAGACTCAAACGGTCGCACTAGACATATCCAAGGCCTTTGACCGGGTCTGGCACCGAGGACTTGTCAACAAATTGCCTTCTTACGGACTTCCCGCATCCCTGTGTACGTGGATTGCTGACTTTTTAAGGGATAGGTCGATTCAGGCGGTTGCTGACGGTTTCACCGCTTCCTCGCACTCCATAAATGCTGGCGTCCCACAGGGATCGGTTCTGTCTCCGACTTTGTTTTTGTTGCACATCAATGTCCTTTTGACATGTGCACCAATTCATTGTTACGCGGATGACAGTACAGTTCATGATAGCTTTTTGTTTGACAAGCCCCTAAAGGGCACACAAACTCCAACGGCTCGGAGGGCTTTGAAGCAGAGAATTGACGGTTCTCGGAGAATGGATCTCGAGAGTATTTCCTCCTGGGGTAAAAATAATCTCGTCGAATTTAATGTTTCAAAGACCCAATCCTGTCTGATTACGTCTTAAAGGGATCCAAATGATAACCTAGTCTCCTTCAACGGAAGCAATTTCCGAACAGGCTTTCCATTGATATGCTTGGTGTAACTATAAGTGACCAGCTCAGGTATGGGGGCTCTATCGAAGCCAGAGTAAAGCTGGCCTCTCAGAAGCTGGGCGTACTGTACAGGGCACGCAAATACTTTAATAGTACACAACTGCTGATCCTGTACAAATCGCAAGTCCGCCCTACTGTCGAATTTGGCAGCCATCTCTGGTCCGGAGCCCCTAAATACCTGAAAAAAACCCTTGACTCTGTGCAAAAACGGGCGGTCCGTTTAATAGATTCCCCAATTTTAACAAACGGACTGCAATCTTTAGAGCACAGGCGTCAGGTAGGTATGTTGTCCTTTTTCTATCGGTATTACAATGGAAGATGCTCTGAGGAACTAGCGTCATTGATCCCTTCGGCACTGGTGCGTAATCGGGATACACGCCAAACGCGCGCCCAACATTTGTACACGGTTGACATTTGTCACTTGAGAACGGGTCGCTTCTACGATTCGTTCTTAAGTTCAACAGCTTGGCTGTGGAACGAACTGCCGGCCTCTGTGTTTCCTCCCTCCTACAACATGGGACTCTTCAAGACCCATGTTCACTCCTTCTTCTCCACAAAAAGACCCTCCACACAGCATCCCCAAAGATGACATAGGCCCTGAGGGAAATTATTTTCTTCAGGGCCTCCTGTGTGAAGTTAATATATAAAATAAAATAAAAAACTTTTATAAACCAGTATTCTATAAACTAGTATAGTGCCCACGGAACCTTTAAGTAACCACCAGAACTTCCAAATGAAACAAACATCATTCATAAGGTAAGGGCCTCCCTTTCCCCACTCTTAATTTTCCTTGTGATAAACAAACACGATCGCTTGATTATTTCTTTCTCGTTAAAATTACAGTCCATTATAAGTACCAATCGTCGCGTCGGTACGATTTAATATTCGTCTTCGTCATTTATCTTTCTGTACTTGTATGGATATTCTTTGTACTCCGGAATTCTGTTTAATAATATTGTATAATTTAATTGAATTCCTAGAAATATGATTCATCGTTGAGATCAGCTGTTGCATCTGTCATACCACATGATGCATTGCTACATTCATATAGTTATATTAATTCACCCCTTTCTGAGATAATTCTACCATAATGGATTATTTGGATTAATGACGTGACTATATTCCTTACGAGGCGTAATACTTATTAATTATCTCAACATTGTAGAATCTACACAACACGTTTTGAGAGCTTTTAAATAAAAAAATAAAATATGTGAAACTACCCAAGAGTCCCTTCTACTCCCAACCATCTGGAGCCAGTGAGACTATGGCATGCCATATTTGGGTATATTATGAAGCTAAATGTAGTGAGGAGGGGAAAGAGATGGGAAAAGAAGGTGGAGAAGCACTTGGCTATTCAAATCTGATCACCAAACACATCTAAAGCCATTTCAAGCGACGTTTCATACACCAGGGTGACACTGGGCGCACAGTTTCGCTTGTGGTTGGTCCAATCGCTCGGCTCATTCTCGGTAGAACTGCCAGATGACTGCAACCTATCTGCTTTGGTCGCCAGCGCCGTCTGTCAATATACTCTGGCAAAGAAATTCGATACTTGTAAACTTTGAAATAAGATCTAGAATTCCATAAAAACGACTCATTCCAATTGGGAATGCCATAGTCTCACTGGCTCCAGATGGTTGGGACCAAAATGTCCATATCAATATGTTCTTATGTTTATTCTTGGTTTTTTTTTTCCAGAAACACCAATTGGCGGAGATGATTATAATCCAGTTAATTAACTAACAACATCGACGCACTCGCATACTGCCTACTAAGAATGTATGCCTGAACATTGGGCGTCTACAGTCATTTACCAGTCAAGTACCATACTTTATAAAAATAAAAAAATTTACCGTGAAGGAGAAAACCATCTGATTCCTTTTAATGCCGCAGGAAAGTGGTGGGCCACCTCCAGTGATATTTTCTTCCACTCTGGAACGTTAAGTCAAAAGCTGCTTTTAAGAAGTAAACTTGGAAGTATGTAGTTAGTCTTTTAGGAATTAACCTCTAACGAGCGATTAGTGTCACACATTAACTATTTATTTATTCATTTATTTTCGGGAAATCGACAGTTTACATTTAATCGGTTTGTACATAAGTATTATGTAGTAAAATAAAACCAATAATGGATTTCCTCCTTGTGACTTTACCTGAGACAGCATAATATGGAATAAGTTATTTAAAATTGTAAGAAAGGAATATGAATTAAAAATATATATGCATATTTAATTTCTCAAAATATTAACATGAAAACATATGAAAATGTTTTCAGCAATTTAAAGCCAATTAATTCACATAGATTTCACTGTATTTATTGTAAACTTGACATAATATGCCACAAATCGCTCGAGAGGATGAGCAATGACATGACACTTAAATGAGTGAACGAGACTCAAACCTTCACATTCCTTCATATTCTTCTATGGTTTCTTCTTGGATCGATCCATTATAGTGTATACCTTATAAAATTGAATGTTAGTTTCTCCTTGCATTGATAATTATGATTGGTTAAATACGTTTGTGGCAGGCAGCAGCAAAACAACGGTTAGCGGAGACGAGAATCCAATGATAAATTTTCGACAAATTTAGTATTACTGAAGGGAAAACTACCCACGGATCATATATAGATTATACATGCAAGTATATGCAGGAAAACTTGCAGATCAAACAACGTACAGTTAGTGACATCTCATAGGGTTACAAATTCATGTGGAATTTCCTAAATGGCGAAGAATTTCTATTATTTAAAAAAATAGAATGTTTTGTGGGTAGCACCTTTTTGTTTGGACAATGCGGAGATTTTGAGCATTTCTCGATATGCAACTATATTGAAAAATAATATTTACAATAATTGTGAGAATGTACTATAATTTCGTTTACTTTGCAACAAATTTTCCTTAAAAATTATATTTTATAACTCTAAACGAAAGAGAAAACCTGAAACAGGCCAGATAATAAAAAATAAAAAAAATATTTCAGTAGAATTGGGTTCGTCTTGGAGGTATAGGATATCTTGTGAATTAGATCGTCTATTGTGGGTATTTTAGAATATATGCATTGGCAACCCTGCAATACTGTGCTCATAGATTAAGCTTACCAAAGCCACATTGCAGGCAACTGTTTGAATACAATATAAAACAACAATATTCCCGCACATAGAAAAATAAAACGCATTAAAAAAATAAATACTGACGGGCAAAAATATTTGGCAGATTTACGTTAGAAAACAAATTTGTGGCACCAGGTGTTTAACCTATCCGTTGCCAATAGGGGTTCCCAAAAAATCATATGTTTCTATCCTCAATGTATAACTTTAAATAACTAATGTGTAATTTTGGTATTTCTTTATTTTATTACAAAACCTATAAATATCTATCATTATCTACTTACTACCATAAAAAACTAATTTACTAGATAAAAGCAGAAAAAATGTTTTGTAAATACGTAGATATTATTCCTTACCGCAAATAAAACTCCTCGCTGAAGCCATAGCCAATGCAACTAAACGCTCTTGGGGTGATTTTCTTACGAAAATGGCGCTATACAAATACTCCAATCATTATTAAAATACGCGTTCACTTAACTTTTGGGTGATGCGCACCATCTCACTCGCTCGCGCTATTACAAAAACTGCGTAAATGAATAAGGACGTTACGTACCGTAAGCTGACTGCCAGCTAGTAGTTTGAGGAATACGTACGTTTTTTTAATAAAAATATATCTGAGATAATTTTAATAAAATACATTTACCCCTTTACTAATAAGTATTTTAAAGTTTACTCAGCTGATAAACAACCATTTACCCTTTATATATAATTATCTATAGGTTGTATAAAATTTAAAACACGTTTTTTAGTAAGTTCTAGAATAGTTTGCAAAAATAATTTGAAAATTTTGAATTATTATGTAAAATGGCTTTTAAATGACAAAACTCATGGGGTCACATGGTTACCTCTCATGGCACTTAAAATTTTATTTTGATGATACTCTGTTTAAATTTGCATATTTTGTACCAAAATAAAAGAAAAAGACGTGAGCAACTGTTCTCACTCAAAAACTCTAAATTAACATAGTTCTTGTAAAGTTGGGAACGCAATTTATATAAACTTATCTACTCCTTTATAACCTTTGCATAATATTATCAATTCCATGAAGGACGTAAAATTGCGTCCTTTAAATTTTATGATAGTCCAAGAAAAATATACAACGTCCATAATAATATACTGAGACAAGCAGAGAGCATCTTTCTTACGGACTCTCTAAACCATGATTAAAATAAGAACTCCATTGTTGGTTAAAATTTAAAAACGTTTACTGCCGCTAGCCAAGTAAGCATAGTTTGTAAAATTAACTGAACAATTCTTTCGCTTGTTATTATGCTGCTTAAATGATTTTATCTGCAACGTTGGACCACTTAAGAGGCATATCTCTAAAGCTTAATAATTCTAAGAAAAGTTAAATGCAATTTTCGGAAAAGTTATTAATCTTTTTTACTTTTACCATCATGTAGAATCAACTCCAGAAGTGTGTGCACTTTACCCCTAGACACCCTGCATTAAGTTATTTGAATTTTCTACCCCATTCTACCCCAAACAAAGACAGAATTTAGCAAGAGCCAAAAGGCTGCACTTTCTTGCCTTATTTTCACAAAGTGATAGAATTGCCAAGATACTGAGAAAAGAAAGCATTAAGACTGACTTCGGTACCACAAAAATTACTGAGGCATGCTAAAACGAAGTTTTATCTTGAAACAGATGACGTTTATAAACTGCTGTTCAGGATGTGACAAGGTTTATGTATGACAAACAGAACGGATGATTTCCAAAAAAATATCAGAACACTTTCGAGTATGTAAACTCGGCCACCCTGACATATCGGCAATTGCTGAGCTGATAGAAGTCAGCTATTGCGTCAGAAGAAATATTTGAAAACTTTAAAATGAAAAATACAATGTTTAAAGTCAAATGTACAAAAACTTTATCAAAAAAATATTTTATTTAAAAATAAAAAAAATATTTCTAAATACTCCACTGCCCAACATAAATACTCAATCAGACCAATAATCCAAAATATACTGGTTTCTCCCAGTTTGAATATATCTTTTGGACAGAGAAATATTAAATTCTATACTACACTCATACAATGACAATTCAACACACTTTTAAAAAGTGATATAAAGTCATTAGAAACTATGAATAAATTTTTTTAACCTAACATAACCTAACCTAACATTTCCTACTTAACCCAGTTAATAAAGTTTTGGTTTCATCACTTTCCATGACTTTATATAACTTTTTAAAGATGTGATGAATTATCATTGTGATGATTGATCCGGTCACCGTTTATTTTATGACTTTACTCTGAATGTTGACGCACGTTCACTACGGTGGTTGTCGACAATTAATTGTACTTGATAGGCCGCTCAGACAATGTTGAAATTATTGGATCGAAATCTATCACTATGAAATAATGCTGTAGGTACCTTTGACTGGCAAGTTAATCCGTTTATGATCATGTCACGTCAAAGTCTAGCTATTAAACAAAGGGAACTTCTATTCATAAATTAATCAAAGTCTTGGGCATTTATTAATGAAAATGGTAGGTTAGGGTTGTAAAGGGTAGGTACACCTACGTAATAATGTGTTAATCCAAAACCATCTTCTTCTTAATCTCTATTAGTATTAAACAAAGTCGCAGTGTGTTTGTGCGCATAGTTCTTCTAAACTAGGCAATGGATTTTGATACGGTTTTCGTTATTATTATTTTTTTATAAGTGAGTATATTTAGGAAATATGCAGTAATGCATGTGAATTAATTTTGCATTTAAGACGTTGAGTATAAAATAAACTAGTTATGTTCCGTTTACAATCTTTTTTATGATTACAATAAATATAAACTTTTCAATAATTATTCCCTACCTTCTCGTCTTTGTAAGGTTGTCACCAGGAGAGGGAAAGTTCACCAGTACAGTTTCTGCAGCGCCTCGGTTATGTTGCAATCCGAGTTAAGTGCAATACGCCGAGAAGACAAACAGACTGCTGGCAGAAACAGAAGCACTGAAGACACCAGTACCAAGGTAGGACTTCAATTATTCTGGTAGCATCCTCTTAAAGATCTCTTTTGTTCCCCTTTCGCTATTCAATATTTTAGGTAGAAACTCGCTGCTGGAAATACCTACTGTAATAACAGCTCGATACTCAATTTTTCCATTTTCACAAAAACACACACATCGACTCACTCAAACGACTGTCATCTAAAAATTGCGTGTCCAAAATGGCCGAAACTTTGGTGAGTAACTGTCAAAAGATGCACTATACTTACTATATTCACTAGTTTTTATTTACGAGTACCGCCATCCTTGCGTTGAGGTCAGAAACTTTTCAGACCACCCTCGTATATCTGGTTATTTCCAGGAAATATCGAAACAATAGACGAAAAATAAAAAATAATTGTTTTGGTTTAAGTACATTGTAAGGTTAATTTGATTTAAAAAAATTAACAGTAGGTATGGTGAAGTTTTGCAGATACGTCCGAGTAAAGAGTTTTAGGCGTATCTTGTTTTGAATTGTTGCATGTAAAATAAGATATTTGATCTAGTATTGCGTTCAGGACAACGAAATGCAATATTTTCTAATAGAGCTGGTGAGTCAATAAGGCAGTTCATGATCTTATGCAGAAACAGTACGTCAATTTTTTTTCTTCTTTTGTAAAGAGTGATAGCGTTACATTGATGATTTTCAAAGCGATACGACAGGCGTTTCAAATTCGATATGATATCTTACGATTACCATAATACTCGTATAGTAGTTCAAGATTTTTTTTTTTTATTAATTCCACACAGGAGGCCCTGAAGAAAATAATTTCCCTCAGGGCCTATGTCATCTTTGGGGATGCTTTATGAAGTGTAAAAGGTTTATTGAATGGTATTTTGATGCGTAGAATGAACCCCATTTGTTTTTCGCTTTTTCTGAGATGTGTTTAAGATGATCTTTATATGGCAATTCAGTTTTTAATTGAGAGACAAGTAATACTCCAAGGTATCTGATTATTTCTACTTGTTGAAGAGGAATGTGGATCAGGTGGCAAGTATGGAAAATTGGGTGAGTTTTACTTGAAAATGTTATTGCATTACATTTATTTATGTTTTTAAATAATTTTCTATGAAATATTAATTAATTTTAATAAAATCTTCTTGTAATTTTTTACAATAATCTACTAAGCTTATGCATTTGTATTATTTTCAAAATGACTTCAGCGTGAAGAATAAAATCAGAATGACTGATGACATGTTTGATGTCGTTGAAGTACAAAGTAAATAGCAGGGGCTCTAAATTGGAACCTTAAGGTACCCCCGAGGAAATGTTTATTATCTGTAGCATGTAACCTTTTAGGGCATCTGAGAAGATTTCCACTTATACGAATTTTTTCAAGTTTATTGAGAGTATATCATGATAGAAAAATCATAGTATAGATAGAGCCAACCAGTTTGTTTTGTCTATAGAATTAAGAACAAAATCGGTAGATTGCCCTTCTTCTTTAAAAAATAAACCTATTCTTGCAAGTTAGCCTATACATAACTGGTGAGGTTAATTTTTTAATGTGAATACTGCACAAGAATCTCAACAGTTCTCAACCATCTGGAGCCAGCATCCCCATTATGGGTATGTTGTAATATCTACATGGATAATTGTATGCAAGAATTGAAAGAGATGGGATTGGGCGCAAAAGTGCTTGATCTGGAAGTATGTTGCCTATTGTATGCTGATGATGCTGTGCTGATTTTTAACAGTATGGAAGATCAAAAGTCTCTAGTGTCTAGTATGAATGAAATATGCATGAAGTTGGAGTTAATGATGAATTTAAGTCTTAAGTTATGGTGTTTGAAAGAGAGAGTACGTAAACAGTGTGCGATATATTTGTGAATGATGAATACTTGGAGCAAGTGGATGAGTTCGTGCAGTTGGTCAATATGTTTACGAGAGATGGAAAGGCTGATACAAAAATTGAAAGAATGGCAAATTCAAGTAACTCGATTAAAGGAGGACTGAACGCGGTTGAAGCTAACAAAGGATAAAAGTATGCTGAATACTGTAGAAATGAGATCACTGAGGAGTATTTTTGAAAACCCATGATCATGTTAGAAATGTGAAGATCTGCAAAGAATGCAAGGCTGATGTAAGCGTAATGAGTAAGATTAAAAAGGGAAGCTCAGATGGTTTGGGCATGTAGATCAAATGAACGAAGAATAGAGTATAAGGAGAATATATGACGCAAATGTGAATAGTAGAAGAAGTAAGGGACGCCTAAGAAAGACAAGGTACGATCAAGTGAATCATATGCTGGAGTCGGTCCACGTCAAGAGTCAGAATAATAAGATCAGAGTATGTATGAATGTGAATGAGGCAATGAATATATGACAAGATAGAGTTGTTTGTCGTTCCATCATCTCTGCCAACCCCTGCGGGGAAACAGCGTAGTGGCTGGTCAATTAGTAAATGTATGTTATGCCGCGCAGGGACAGTCTTGACCGATAAAAAAACCTGTGGAGGGTGAAAACCTTAGAAGTCGTACCAATGTGCATTTTTAATTCTCTCTGTATTTTAATAAGGTTATTGATAGAAAATTTAAATATAATTTCCAGCTATTTTTTTGCACCGGCAAACGTAAATACTAAATTGCCTTTGAAATACCTGTAAATGCATGATTTGACAGATCAACTGAAAATGTGATATTCAAAGCAACTACCGTAATAATTTCATAAAATTTGGATACATCAAAAGCAAATTCGATCACTTTGATCCGCGTTTCAGAACATATAGTATTATTAATTTTCCATCGAAAATGGTAATGCCAATCAAGTGGCTCCTATGCAGACTAGCCACAATAAACGGGTAAATTGACTACTACCCTAAAGAGGATTCAGAAAAAAACGACATTGAAATTTTTCAAAAAATTTTTTTTTAACATTTGGTGAAATTGATAAAACATTTTCAAAAACTCAAAATCTTTCTTGAGGATATGACCAATCTCACTGACCTATCTGAAGGCTTATTTTCACAGGGTCTATCGTAAAGTGGAGGCATCAGTTTTATTTCATATCCGTTTAGATGACGCTTATTTGTGTAGTTTTTTTTAATTACCTATTTATACGCCAAAAAAGGTTTTTACATAAACGTGATACATGAAACCTAATGTACAGTGTACATAGGAAGATATGGGTATTGTGTAGCAAATAATGATAAATAATGGAGATGTTATTTGTTCTATTGCACACTGGGGTTTTTGTTGAATGAGCGTGTCCCGTTATTTTTTTTTATTTTTTTTTATTGATACATTATTTTACAGTATTTCATGTCTTAATTCAGTAATGTTGGCGTCACTGGGTTATTTAGCCCTGCTGAGGCCCCCATTTTAAAATATACGAATTTATACATTTAAACAAAAAACAACATTATAACTCGGCCGTTCTGCGTTACGTCTGTCTGTAAGTTTATTTGTAAGTTCTGTTTCTTTTTCCAGATGGTGGCCGTCTTAATGTCCTGTAAAGATTATTTTTTTCGAAATGTGAAATCGTTTTGTTAATTTTGACCTTCTTGTCTGATTTTTTTCATTATTATGGTACCTAATTGCATGAAGGAAGTTTAAATAAAGAATACTAATTGAGAGTCTGAAATTAACATTTTAAATTTGTCTTTTACGATTTGTCCGAGACAAATTTGTTTCTTCGGACTAATCGTAAAATTTCCTTTTTTTAATTAAAAAAAATAATTTAATTAAAATAATAATAATAGAATACCCACATCCCATCCTCCAAAGAGGAAATACCTGGCTATCCAAAACATGTCATCAAACATATAATAATAATTTCTAGCAACGTTTCAATATTGTATGGTAGTCTTAAACCAAGGCGATAATAAAAGTATTTTCCACTTAGCAACATGCCGCAAAAATACTATATATTATTTTAAATGAATTAATCATGAAATAACACTTATTAATCAAATAAAATTTACTTGCGCAGGCCGGGGATCCTCAAATATAATGATTATTGTCACGGAGGCCATACTAGACATAAACTTTTCTGTATAACTTTTTGATAATTAATTTCTGTAGAACGTTATTTTGGTTTATTTTAATGATTTGTTTAAATCTAGAAGGTTTAGCAAGCGTTAGTAATGCAATTTCTCGAAAATATATGTGTAACGACTTGATTACAAAACATCTCTACTTACAGAAAATTTTAAAGCCACGTTTCTGACGCCAAAATGATGGAAAAAAAGTTCAAAATTCCGGAAAGTTTAAATTTGGTGCTTTGCAGGTTAGCCTCCCCTACTATTCTCTACTTTCTATAAATATAATATGCATGTTTTATAAATATATATAAGCCTTCCGAATTTTTTTTTTTAAATGATAGTGAAAACCCTATCTAAATCCGTTGTGTAGTGTAGAAGAACTAAGCGCACAAACAGACGCGGATAGCAACTTTATTTTATACTATTTAGAAATTAGAGGAGCAGTGAGGTCTATTACTATTCATAGAACTACTAGTATATCAAATACTCGTGGTACCTCCTCGCAGTAAACACCAACTAACAAATTAGTTAAATGACGCAACACAGTTGCCGATCCCTGCTTGTCGTATTTAAGTATATATTGTTGTATAGGGAGGCGTTCTTCTTGGAGCAACAATCTAAATTGGAAGAAGCTAAGCGTATAATCAGTTCCCGGCCGCCATTATTTCAGCCGGATCCTATTAATTATTCCTCCCATGCCACGAGGCTAGTATTCCAGTATACTAGGGGCTGTGGGGTGACCAAGTGTTACACGTTATGTTACTATAGCGGGGGTGAATGTATTACAACCATAGCGGCATGTCGGTGCTTAGTGTTTTTATTGTAGGTACAACTATTGTAATTGTAACAGGGGTGTTCCTACTGCGATCCTTAAATATCAAAAACATCTTTTTCAAGACTTTTGAGATCCACTGCTAAAAAAATTACATGTTTAAAAATACGCCACTTCTAGATATTTCGAACAAGTCATACCGTGCCATGGTACGTGTTGAGATCAGTAAGCAGAACAAAATGAATCTCTTCTGCTCTCCATTAACGCAAAACAGTTTTGCGCCACACTACTACACGTACACTGGGGTGGTGTTACTTAATCAACCAACAGAAACAGAGCTGATATTAAAACCTGATTAAAATTATTTCAAAAATAAAATTAACAATATTGAAGAAGAAGATACTACTAAAAAATCTAAACGAAACGTGAAACAGAACACAGAACAATTAAAAAAAAAATAACGGTCTCAATTGGGAATCGCACCCAGAATCTTTGTCTTACCACTTGACCATTGAGACCTAAATAATTATACGTCATTTTTGTCGATCTCATATTTAAAATTCGGAATAAACAATATCATCTTGCAACAAAATTTTTGGCAGCTATGTTTTTGAATGTTTACAAAATTTAAAAAAAAAATGGTTTGACACCTAGATAGTGCCTCCAATAAACATATTAGATTTTTATTTTATAAAAATGTAAATGATATTTCAGTAAATATTAGCATCACATTAGTTTTATCATTTAGTTTTATATCATAATAACTTCATTTTATGATATTAGTTTTTTTATTGCTTCTATTTCCAATTCCACGCACCAGTGGTTACACTCTCTTTTTGAAAAATAAGTTTTATTTATAATCAGAAACACTGTAATATTTGGAAATAGTACAAACTTACCCAGTATTGTTAAAAAAAAAACTAAAAAAAGGTTTTTCAAACTCACGTTATGTAATGATAAACGGTGAATTAAACTTATTTTAATTGTTGTCGGTTATTATGTTACTTTGTCAGCCGATACAATCATTAAAAGTTTATTAAAAACTTTTAATTTCGGGAAAAATGTTTTGCTCTGAATTTTTCGCAATTAAAGTCTTGGGTGTTAAAAATTCTCAAAAAACACTACCAATTTTTTAAATAAAAAACAGTACTTAGGTACTTTATCGCTTTTCTGATTTTTTCACGCAATCAGTTCCAGTTTTTAAAAGGACACTTAAATTAAGGGCAAATATAGGTTTATTGAACTTGAGTTATGTGGGACCCATTATTTATGATAAAGAGTATTTTCAGAGCATTTTCTGAGTTGGTTATTTTCAAATCTTTTGTCAACTATTTTCCGTGCTTTTGTTGAATTTTAAACCAAAAAATTAACAGTCGTGTAGGTTTATATGTGTAAACCGTGATTTAAAATGAATTTCTGGTTTTCAGATATCATCAAAAATAGTATTCCCACATAAAAAGATATGTAATTATATAAATTTGATAAAAAAGTGTTAATAAAACTAATTTTTATTTTTGAAAATGTTCAAATCAGTACAAAACTGCGCACACCCATGATAGGTTGAAGCAGATTTTAATTGACTACGTAATAATAGTTTGTCATTATTGTAGTATTTTGACATAACTATATAATTTTTAATTTTTCAAAAAATATTTCAGTAAACAATGTCAAACCACAACAACACGTGCATGTGCCTAGCTTGGTGCTCTAAACATACTAAATAATTGTAATTACCATGTCACTGATTAAATGAAAATTTAAATAAAAAATGTTTATACGAGCATATGATTTCGAATATTATTTAAAAGGTAACAAACACTGCGTAGGTTTTTTTAACTACATACATGTAGTTTATGTTTTTATCGCTGCTTCCAATAATTATGTACAGTTAAGCGCCAACCACTGTTAAAGTTACATTGTTCAAAATGTTGTTCACCCCATTAAAACACCCCCCTAAATTCCCAACATACATTACTTACAAGGGCGAGTTTGGCTTACCAGAATCAAACTGCATTTTACGTTTGGAAGAAGTTAATTTCAGGTCCGCAATAGGTATTGGTACAAACAACATAATGGCCAGTGGAAAATACAGGCAATAATAGGCCATGCTACGATGCAAACTAACGGGTATGTAACTACAATGAGCTATGATTCCGTGGATATCTTCGCATTGAAGGTTTTTTTTTGTTAAATTTTCTCCTTTAGTAGTGTCCTTATTGCTGATGACTGTCACTTTTATTTTCTTGGTGGACAAGGCTTCTCCACTTCTATCGGTCTTATGCTGCGTGAAAAGCTGAGAATAGCGACGCGACTTACCGAACGTCATCCCAGAGATATTTTTTTGATAATTTAATTATGAAGGTTCATTATTAATATGAGACACAGATGAAATAGAATTCTATATCCTGGATAATTTCATGCAATGCCGCCAAAACATGCTTCTGATTATTCCCAGGCGCAGAAATAACTAAACAAAGGAAATGTGGATTATTTCATAATTTTATTTCCATGTCCTTCAACTCAATTTGTTTAATGTATAAGCATTATCTACCCTTCATTGTGTTCAAATTTATATTTTTTTGTCCTACATGCTGCCTTTCAATATATTTACTATGCTAACTTTTTCATTTTAAATTTCTAGATCGCTTTTATGTTATGTCGGTTTGTATGTTGTTTTTTTAAATAAATAAAAAGTAATATATATTTTTTCATTAAATCACTTCATTGCGTTAGTGATTTTCCTCTGCTTCTCCATCTACCTTTAGTTTTAGTTTTGAGCGTTGTTTGGATGAAATTCCACGTACAAATATTACGCTGCCAGAATTACACGGACGGAAATACACACGCATGAAATTACGTTCAGTCGGCCCGAGGCGGGCTCATTTTAGCTGACATACTAAGGGTTGAATTCAAAGCAAATCCGAACTCATTGAACCAGAGTTACACATACATAATGTGTTATGTTAAATTAGAACTGACAGATTAAAATAAATTAATGGACCCTGTTAATGTTGCAGCTCTACTACGACTTTGTCTGTAGGATAAGCCACCAAAATTTCTCTTCATGTTTTTCTTATTAATCTGTATATTATTAGGTTTTGGATAAACTATTCACATACCTTTTGTTTTGATGCAGACCACAACCTTTTGCCTTATCACACACGTACCGTACAAAGCTGACGGTACCGGGTAGCCGGCAAAAAGAAACCTTTCATGCGGTACCTTTTTTGCCCCTGGCCGGCTATCTAGCAGAAGTGATAACGTGTAGGGTTATCTACTTAGATCTAGGCAAAAGGGTAAAAAGCACAAAGTCTCTGGAAATTTTGAAATGTTGACTACACCAAATCTGTGGAATTTTTTAAAAATATTGTTGGGAAATTATTGTTAGAAATTCTCTAGCCTTCCCCCCTTCCCTGGATATGAAATTATTTAGGGTTGTTTTCCGATGAAAATACTCTGGCTATACCATCTATTCTGTATATTACCTCATTTGAATGAGTTCTGAAATGAATTAAAATTTCGAACAAAAATCCGACTATCACTAGCTACTGAACGACTGCGGCAGGCTTCTGTGGAAGCTTCTATTGTGATATATACCTCACTAGACAAAAAATGCCTATCCCCCACCCAGCTACCGAACGCGAAGTAAGCGTATCCGGAATCAATCCGGTTACCCGGTGCCGGATGGTATTGGCTGGCACGTGTGAAAAGACCCATACTATACCATACAACTCAGCGCCCTTTATCCGGCAGCCGGCCGTTACCGGACGGCTTTGTCCGGCACATGTGAAATAAGTCTCTGTTCGGTTAGGTGTGCGGTAAGTATACGGACGAGCAGTGAGACGTAACCACTCTTTTTTAAACATCCTGAGGCCTAATTCTATGAAAATGAGTTTATCGCATAGAGACCACAGCGCGAGCGGGATATTTTGATTGTATGGTGAACTAGTCGCTCTCAAAACAATTGCTTATTCATGGAACGGACTTTACAGCGGAACTTCAGCAGCTGGTCTTTTAAACGAAGGTAGTTTAGTTTTTAAATAGATTTTACTAGAAAAATTATATAATGATTTATTTCTGAATTTTTTTATGTGTTATACAAATTGTGAAAAAACTTGTAAAAGATCTGATATTATTTATAGCTCGGTTATGGTCAGATATCACGCCTGGAAAGCGGAAGATACCGGGTTCAACTCCTGTTCCCATTAAAAACCTTTTGGTTCATGTGAGTTTTTTAAGAAACATTTTATTATTATATTATGATTGACAATATATTCAATATTTTATCATGAAAAAAAAAAAGTTATAGATTTGGATAGTAATTTTCCTCCGTGGTCGAGGGGTAAAGCTCTCAACTAACAATCCGGAGGTCCCCGGTTCATATCCCGAAATACGTAAGTAGATGTTATTTGATTAAGTTGTATTATTTCACGATTGATTCATCAGAATAATAATTAGTGTTTTTGAGGCGCGTTCCAGAACCAAAAATACTTTCGGTATCGCCCTGGTGTGAGACCACCGTTCAGAATTGACACGATGCTATAAATGGCTTATTTATTTTTTTTTATTTTGGTGCAATATCTTATATTTATTGGTACAATTTAGTAATTTTGGCCTCACTGAGTGGCTTACCCGTGCTGAGGCGTCCATTTTAAAATACAAAAAATATTCATAATACATTTAAGGAAAAATACATAAAATGTTGGTGAAAAAAAAAACATAAGATTGAAATAAATTTAAACTGAAAATATAGATTTGAAAATTAAAGTAAAATAAAATTTGAATGAAATAAAGTAAAACACGGTATATTTATATTATATGTTGTGTATTTGTGAGTGATGTGTAGTTTATATTGGTTTTGTGAAATTTTGGTAATATTGTCTTTTTTCTTCTAACACAGCAAACTTATTTTGTGGCACCATTTTAATTGAAATTAATAAAATACTTAGCTTTTACCACTTTTATAATAAAATAACTTTTATAAAAGTGGTAATAACTAAGTATTTTATTAATTTCAATTGTCTTTTTTATTCTTTAATCCATTTTATTATTTTGTGTCTGAATTTATTTTTGTTTTCCTCAATTTTATTTTCAACTGTTAGACTGTTGAAAGCTTCCATGGCATGGTATTGATAGTGTCTTTGTCCAAAGCTTGTATTTACCGTCGGAGTTTTTATGTTTTCTTTGTACGCTTGTCTAACTGGTCTTTTAGTGATATTTTGTTTAAGTGGTTTTTTATGTCAAAAATATAGTTTAGTACGTAACAACTGTTGAATATTTCTTTAGTCGTATATAGTGACCAGATCTGAATATCTTGTTACTTCCCCACCTTTCTTTTCTCCATCTTCTTCCCCTCCCACTACCATCAGCTTCACATCATACCACAATTGATACTTCAGATAGTTTGGAACAGTTGGAACTCTTGTGCGGTATTCACATAAAAAAAGTAAGACTACCTAATAAAATTTTATTCTTTAATATAATGTACCTGTTTAGAATTTTTCAAAAATGTTCCATCAATAATAATTTACCGGAAAAAATATGTGTGCCGCCATCTACGCAGTTATGAGAGTCAATATTATGATTATGTTCGTCAACAAATTATTTTTACAATTTAATATGTAGGTACCTACTTTCCTTTTTTGGCCACTAAAAAAGTACACTCAAATAAATTACCTTAAATGAATACCTTACATAAATACCTTACATAAACACACTATTCACAATTTGACATATTTAATTCTGCACCACACTCCTTAAAATCCCACAGACACTCTCTTGATACCTTACAATAACAATAACTACAGATACCATCTAATACAACCACCACTTTATCAACTTCCTTCATACATACCTCAACCTAACCGATCCCTCCCCATCCTACCCCCTCCCTATTCCCACTTAAATAACTTGTCTCTTGAAATGTAATTTTCATTAGTAAATATCTCGGAATCACTACACTTGTATACAATACCTATGTGGAAAACTGTAAATGGTTTAATTATTGTAACTCAATTATTATTATGCTGTTATTGATGTAAACTGTTGGTATCCCAAATAAAATAAAAATAAAGAAATAAATTAAATACCTCTACTTTTTATTTTTTATTTACATACATTTGTTAACATGTAATTGTTGGGTTATGTAATATAATGGGTATTTGTTGGGTTGGCTGGAAGAAATAGGATGTAACCTATAAGCTATACCTTTTGAACTCTTTTTGTGCAATAAATATTTTTTTGAATTTTTGTATTTCGAATATGAAAAGTTCTTTTTAATTAAATTGAAAAAAAAATAACTGTGTTTTGACAGAACAAATAATAAAAATCGTTTTACTGCATTGATCGATTGCACCATAAAAGTGCACTGTAACGCCCTGTATTCAAGCATCACTCTTCAATGGCGCCGCAGTGTATGCCAGTTTTACGTCAAGCGACAAGATCTAAATGGCCAAGTTTACTACTGTCTCGGATCGTAAATCTCCACAGCATCTCGCTGATAAAAGGAATGTCTGGAGTTAGTATTAATGGTGCTTTATGTGGGTATTCTTGTCTCATTTTCACGCAAATAAAAGATAAAAACCAATTAATGTAACTTAGTGTAAAATACTGTGTAATTTCCTATTGCCTTTTCTATGTTGGTATAATTTGAATAAGTGAAAACAACTGTATTTGTAACTTTACCTGACAGGCGCATAAAGATAGCGTTGGTTTTCTATAAGGAATGTGGTAAATTCCCAAACAGTAACAAAGATGAAGAAAACAAATATAAATGATATTTTTACTACATTTTAACAGCATCATCTTATCCTTTACTCAATAATACAATTTTAATACTTCATACAGTGAATTAGACTTATTTAACTCAGCACCCCACAATTTCAAACCTAAAATCAATAAATAATTATATTATCATTTTTATTTTTTATTACGTACATGCTACACATTACACAGACTAGATCCATCCCATACCCCTCCCTTCCCCATCCCATCCCTATAGGCTAATGTAACTTTTTTTATTACATAAATATTATATATTCACTAAATAATTTAAATACTTAAGTGAAAACCTATTATTGGTTAAATAATTAACACTTAATAGACCATACTTTGTAATTATTATAACTGTTGGTTTTCCAAATAAAATAAAATAAAATAAAATACGTCAACCAGCGCCCATTAACCCTAGAGTGGGCGCTATGAGCATTTTGCCGCCCTCTGCAAAAAAACGTTGATAATTTTTAAATCTATTGCGCGTAAATTCGCGCTTTTTAGTAGCTGTCCCCACTATCGTTCGCAACCCGTGCCGAAAGATTGGACGCCATCGGTATGCAGGGGACTGCTTGAGAAAGAGGTTGTTACTATCAAGTGTCATCCGGCGGCGATTTGATCACTGCGCGCCTACTCACGTAAGTAAAAATTGTGCTCTATATTATTAACGCTTAAATACATTTATTTTCTCAAAATTAATACTTTTTACTTATTATGAAAAATACAAGTGATACTTAAATCTAAATATAAGAATTACTTGTGAGTATTATAGAAGGTAATTCTAAATAAAGAAACTAATTAATATAATTAATATAAACTAACTAATTAACTTCCTATCAGAACGCGCCAATAAACAGAGCGACTCAACTGCTTAACGATTCTGCATTAGCCATCGACATTTTCAACGTCACCTACAGACGATTCAGTAACTATCTTATTACACATGTCACAAAATAGTAAAACTGCCTGTGTAAACCTTTTAATTTGTAATCTTCTCCATGATATATTGGTGTATAACCGTTTTATGGAGAACATGAAAAAATAAATAAAAAAATAATAAATAATAAGCAGTCGGACACTCTTAGTTCACCAATAAATTACAGTATTGTGGGTAGAATGAAAAGGTGAATGTTCTATTACGTATCATTATAAACGCAAGTCTATAGAAATTGGACATTCTATTATGCTTAGAGTAAATAAGATTTGTTTAACTTTATAACATCCTTCCTCCAAGTTTAAAAAAAATAGAAGAGATAAATAAGCTTAAGGAAAAAATCAAAACATGGGTGAAAGAAATTAATGCAGACATACTAGAAAATGTACTAAAAACATCATAGAAACTAAATAACAGAAAATCAAAAAAATCTACCAGTCCGCCTCAGCACAGGACTACCTAGTGAGGAGGACTAAGAAGAAACTATATGAATGAAATATTATAGATTTTTATATAATGTAAATGTCATCAAACCTTATTAAATAGACACTAATAAAAAATAAAAAAAATAAAAATTACAAAGTTGAAATTTAGACTATATGACTATATGACTATGACACTTTTACTGTAAAATCTAAAACCCTTTTATTTCAGTGTATCATACGTGTCCATAACCATGCCAGAATTTTCAATAAAATTCATATTTACTTAAATGAGGCCAATGAGGTTGTTTTATTAAATGATGAATATTGCCGGTATAAATAGCCAAATAATTTACAAAGCCAATACTGTACATTTCATGCAACGCTGACAGTACTTGAAGGAGATTGCGATGGTCCTGGTTAAGCCATATATGACTGCAAGGTATTTTGTAGACATTTTAAATATTCCTCTGAGGAACCAAAGTGCTCGCTTTGTTCGTATAGAACAAGCATCATCTTCAAAAAAGGAAGGAAAATGCAAAAAAAAGGCGCTCGAAAAAAGGGTGTTGCAGATGCTCGAAATTGCTGTGTAATGAACATTTGCACATACTTATGTGAAGACTTTTTCGCCAAAACATATCCTGTAGATTTATAAAATATTTAATGTTGTTATTTTTTTCCATTTTTATAAATATTATAATAATAATAATAATAAAAATAATTATAGAATTTATGCAGGGGAAGTACAATGCATAATTATAAAAAGATAATGTAGGATAACTTAAAAAAGTAAATTAAAATGTTAAATTTTATAAAGTCGACTGAAAAGCAAATTTCCTTAAGCAGAGTTCAATAAATATGTCGATTTGTAATTTTTTATTTATGTTTAACTTAAATCCTGAGAAAATAAATTAATTAAATTGCAGTATTCCTACTTAAAATTGTCCACGAAAACGAGCGGCAAAATGCTCCCCACGCGCCCACTAACGTTTTACGGAAAGACGCGCCCACTCTAGCGTTAAAGAGCGGAATCCAGAACGCACATATGGACAAATAATTCCGTGGAATATTTCATACAAACGATATTCAGTCTTAGAGAGTGAAAGGCAAAAACCTGTTTTTATCCATGGCCAAAATATTCGTATTTTGCCGCGGCGCGCCTTCCATTAGCAATAAATGCTAATGCACGTGTTCGAACACGTTTTCCGATATCGTGTTAATGTATTCAAAATTGATACAAAATTTATCAAGAAACCTATCAATTCATTCGTTTAAGGTCTGTAATCCCGTTTTTAACCGGATCACCAGTAATTTGAAGAGATATTAATAAGTCACGTGGTTTGCCTCCAGCTCGTTGAAATGATGGGCAAATTTAGGGCAATTCAATCAATTTGGATGTCTTTGGTATCAGCACTCATTTTTGAAGTGCTCTAACCTAATACACTAATTTTAGGTTTTCATGCGCATATGCCACATAGATCTTTATTCTACGGCATTCAGTCAACATTCGTCCTTTCTCTATCAGTATCATGCCTCATTCTTATAAGAGTATCTACTTCAGGGTTGTTTTCAGCACTTCTGACTAGCTTTGCTTTATTGGACATATCTCAAAAAATATCAGTAAGTTCATAATACAATTTAAAAGGCGGGTATGGGTACCACCACTCCATGAACCATTTATTGGATTACCAACTACCCTGCCATAAGCTAGCACAAGTGGTTAGCTACGTTTAGTGACCGGTTTCAAGGGGTAAGGATTGTTTAGGTCTTCTCTCGGCTCTCCGCCACGACTCTCTCGACCCATCGCCTTGCAACGCAGTGGTAGAGATGTATTCAAACGACCGTCATTCCTGGACACACTGACACCCAGAATCTTACCCACCCACGTACCCCTTTCCTTCCCAGATCTTATTCTCCATAAAACTTCATTTTGATGCGCACATTCAAAGATTGTGAAAAAATCTTACTGAATGCTAGGCTTTATTATCAGAAACAGCCGCGTATTTTGAAAACCTGAAACCTACCTTCTGCTTTACTATACGCTGGTCCGTTCTCAACTTGAATACTGCACCTCCATATGTATCCATCCATCCACCTACAATATCTATAAAGAAAATATTGAAAGTATCCAGAAGAAAATTCTGCGTTACCGAAATCACAGAATGAGCGCATCTAAACGGGGATAAACAAATTTGCTCTCAAAATATAAAGTGTCCACTCTTACTAACCGGCTTACTTACTTACCTTCATTTAATGACCTTGAACAAAATCTGTAACAACTTTATCGACTGTCCTGGCTTACTCAATCTAATAAACTTTAAAATACCATCCAGAACGACGGGGCTTAACGACTTATTCCATATTAGCCGGACGCGCACAAATGCTGGTTTTAGGGATCCAATCAGAAGAATGTGCGAATTGTATAGTAAAAACCAAAACCTGAAGGATTTTGACATATTTTTTGATAAATATGGTGCTTTTGGTAGGAAATTGATGTCTGTTTTCCTATAAATAAAGAAAACTTGTACATATTTCACTCCCTATACTCTTTAAGTACTTTCTTTTAAACTCCTTTTTTCCTTATTTACATGTAAAAAATATTTTTGAATTGTTGTCTACCAAGTCAATCCGTGAGAAATAGTAATAATGCAGGCGAATTCTCAAGTTATTGTTTTATAAGACTATATTTTAATCAATTAATTATTTATTTATTTATTCAACGCCCAGAGGGCTTTTACATGTAGGTGATACAACTTCAATGACAGTTTCGAAACATTAGAAAGAAATAATAAAAATAAAATTACATTAAAAAATAATATATGCAAGAAACAAAATTTAAAATAACAATAACAAAAATTTAAAAATACTGCGATTTGACTGGTTTACAAAAATATAACTTCCATTTAGGAATAGTGTTGAAATAAGTCTTTTACGTAATCCACGAAATTCGCAAAGTTTTTTATTTATTGTTTTTTATTTTAGTAATTTGTACATTTAAGTTTACAAATGACTAATTAATTATTGCATACAAATATACTATGTTTTTTTTTCTTGCTTGATGTGGCTCCTACACAACATCTTGAACTTTTCAATTGGGGCAGACTTAAGGTTTTCCGGCAGCGCGTTATAGTATTTCATCCCTTTATATAATATACTATTCTGGGTATTCGCTTTGTCCTTCTTTGGTAGTCTAATTTGATTGTACGTCCTAGTTTTATGTTTGTGTATGTCCTTGTTGTATACAATTTTATTCGAAAAATATTTGGGTAGCAGGTTGTTTACAATTTTGTGTAAAAATATCATCGTGTTCAAGGTCAACATCTGTTTCACCGTTAGCCAATTTAGTTCGTTTAACATTTTATTTACTTTTGAATACCTATTTCGTCTGAGTATTATTCTCAATGCCCTATTTTGAAGAATTTGAAATTTATTTTGCTCTCGGTCGTTGCACAGGAAAAGGATAGTTGAGCAGTAATTAAAATGTGGAGCAATAATGGAGTTATAAATGGTGATTGCAGTTTTTTCGGACAGTTTTTGGCGAATTCTTCCCAAAAAAGATATTTTTTTACCAATTTTCTTTTGGGTATATTCCGCATGTTTGTTAAAGTTCAGTTTGGAATCTATTATAACTCCCAAGTATTTTATATTGGTAACATTTTCAATAATTTCACCATCAATTTTGATTTTGCTTTCACTGGATGTCTTCTTATAACCAATTACCATACATTTTGTTTTTTTTGTATTTAATTTAAGCTTATTTATTTTTAGCCATCTTGATACATTATCTAGTTCATTATTTAAAATATGTATTAGTTCTTCATAGTTTTCTCCAATAATATATATAAGTGTATCATCGGCAAATAGTCGTACTTTGCATTTTGAAAATATTTTCACCATGTCATTAATATAGAGTATGAACAATAGAGGTCCAAGGACTGATCCCTGTGGTACTCCTAATTTATTTTCCATTGGTTTTGAAAATTGATTATTAATTTTTGTTACCTGTATTCGGTCTCTCAAATACTCTTTTATTAATTTAATGGCTAGAGTTGAAAAACCAATTTCTTTAAGCTTTCTTATCAATATTTCTCGATCTATGGTTTCGAATGCCCTTTGAAAATCCAAGAATATTGCTAAGATAAATTTATTACTATTCATTCCTTCTTTCCATTCTTCAACGATTACATTTAACGCTGTTTCACAAGAATTATTACATCTGAATCCCGATTGTTCTTGGTATAAAATATTGTGTTCATCTAAGTATTGCAATATTTGTTCTTTTATTATTACTTCAAGTATCTGTTCATATTTTGGTAAGGTGTTTATTGGTCGAAATTCTTCACATTTTCTGGTATTTTTAACCTTTGGGACCGGTATAATGGTAGATAGTTTCCATGACTGTGGAAATTTTCCCTCTTCAATTGTCTGATTAATAATATTTAATAGAGTAGATCCAAAGTTAATACTAAATATATCGACATTACCTAAGTATTGGTTTCCCACAGTGTGAAACCGTTGTATTGGGGAGTTCGCAATGTAATTGCGCTTATGTGTGTTGCAGTGGAATAGTGTATTTTGTCGTGTTGTTATTGTAGGTATTCGTAAGTTTATCAGTTGCAGAATTTTTCAACAGTCGAATTTATGGTTTAGAATCTTGAATAAAGTTAAGTCGTTTATTTTACGCATGTCTTCCAATGTTTGTATTTTTAGAGTATTTAATGAGAGATATTGTTAAATTATTATTGAAGTCTTTTAGTGAGATATCGAATTTTAAATTTATAAAACGTAGAAATTTTTATATTCGCTCAATGTTATTAATGTGAATTTGGTAAGAGGGAGATGTAATTTAATTTATTTAATGTCTGTATCTGTGTTTTCTCCTTAAATAAATCAAAAATAAAAACAAAAAACCCACCACTCAAAATTTTCGAAGAGTGTGGAGTTAATGTAAAAAAAACAAATTCGCATTAATTTCAAATTTTATCATTAAAAAGTAGTAAGCGACAAATATTAATCACAAACATCGAAAAAAATGTCAATGCACGCCAATGCTAACGATAAAGCTTTAGTAATAATGCAATCTAAACAAATCTATACAAAAAATAATTAATAAAACCAGCACGTGCTCTTTGGGGCCAGAATAATATTGTGTTTAATATTCGAAACCAAAAACCGATAATCTCTGATTTGGGGGAAAACCGGCTATGAGTCAGAGAGTAATGCAATTCTTCCCCGGCTGGAACATTTATTAAAAGCTACTTAATCTGAATTCCACGTGGAATATGTAACTGGAGACCTCTGCTCCCCCCAGCCATGTGCTTCACTTGCCAGCTTTCATAAATAAGGGTGATTCAAGAGATATTCCATGTTATATTTTAATCGCAGAATTATTCTTAAAAATTTTGATGGAAATAAATTAAAGGATTTTTTGGTGTAACATAAAAAAAATTATTAAAATAATTTGTGGTGACTTTTAACTGAGTCATTTTGTAACGGACTGGTCCCTATTTGTATAATAGTTTGCGCATTATTCTTATATTGGATGATATCGCATAATAATGATGGGTAGCTTTACAATAATAATGTGGCTTGTGCACACTATTTACACTTTACTGTCGCACTACTGGTACATGTTACTAAGAACGAAGCTACTCGTAAAAAGGTTGATTCGGCCTAATCATGCGGTCTCTTTCATAAACGAATGTCTCTTTTATACATTCAGACTTACGTTCATTACAATAATAACGGAGAATTAAAGTAATTACTAAATGCATAAATGTTTTTCAAAGCAATATATATTCTTTAAATGTGGTACATTAATTGTGTGTACTAGTTGGAAGGGATTAATTTGTGCGTTTCTTGATGATACCCGGTTTATAAGAACGAGGAAAAACAGATGCCAATAATTCTTTCCACAGCCAGCATCAACTGTGAACGGGTGTTCCACTTGTGTACGTCGAGATTCATGTACTTTCACTACTACACTGGGGATTAATAGTGCAAGCTCCTGAGAGCCAGAAATTAAAATACCTGTAGAACGGACTCAGTATGCCTACCTTGCATCTGTGCATTAGATATACCAATCGGTTTGTTAACAACGGATTGTCAATCTAACAGACTGCCCTCTTTCGCACAAAATCAAGAAGGCTTTTCAAGTATTTTGGGGCTCCAGCCCAGAGGTGGCTCCCAAATTCAATTGTTGGTCATTAAATTTTAGTTTTTATTTCAGATAGGTAGTTTTATTCAATTAGATCTCTTTAACACATTTTTATTCATCCTACAAATTTTAATCCTATTATTATAACCCGCGATTGCTGTATAGGAGTGAAAAACACTATTTTTTTCATTATTATTCGAGTATAAGTTAATTTCTCACTTTCTACAGGGTTACTGATTGTTTTATTTTATTTGCGCTATGTTTTCCAAGTATTTTGGTCTGATTTAGACAGTTAATTCATTCAGATATACAAAGTATGTGCAACATAATTAATCAGTTCCCTGTAATGTTTTCTAAGAAAAATTCATGCTTATATCTAATGATGTTTTTTTTATTAATTCTAATGACACGTTATTCCATATTTATGAAATATGGAATACAAGTCTACAAGACGCTTCGCGAATGCTTCAATAGTGCACGGTATGAGTTATATATCTGCCCTGTTCCAACACGTGATTTGCCGTTATGAGCGTAATCTGTCTCACTCATGTCACCGTTTTGGCCGGCCGAGTTGTCTAGATACCGCTCTAGAAAACAACGTTTCATTCACTACGAAATATGCACGACTCATATATATATTTTTTTAATATTTCGAGCATATGGAAAGACTAACGCGATCTCACTTATTCCGAATACGAAAAAAATGTTGTTTATGACAGTTTTACAGTAGATAGTCAATATATCAAATCTCTTATAATGTGTAATTCACAAATGTTCAAGTTTCCGACAAGTGTCTGAGATGATGCCACTCATAATATGTGTCTAAACACAGTACAATCCATAGACATAACGTTTATATGGTACAGTCCCCGTTTCATTCGTAATTGTACGTCTTTAAACCCACGCATTTCTAATATTCTATTAGTGATATTGCTCCTAAAGAGAATTTCATGGCGTGTCTTCTTCTAAGGTTAATTATACGAATAATTCACAATATAGTATAACCCAAAATACTCACGCAATCTTAGGGTTCTCGTTTTCATCTCATCTAAAATTATTTTAAAAACATTGTATTGTTTCACCAATATATTTTGAACTAGACCGACATCAGCGTGTTAAAAAATTTTACAGACTGACAAATTTCACTCTACCTAATTAATTATAATCTTGATGTTTTAATTTGTAAAATTTACAAGCGGATGTAATAAATAGTCGAGTAGGTACGTGTATTACAAAAACAAAATCCATAGTTGTATATCTTTGATTATTCCTTTATTTGTTTACTCCTATTTTTTTTGTTCTACTTAACCTGTCTTTTAAAAATTATTACGCAGTGTTGTGTTTTTGATATTTTGATGCCAATGTAAAATTGTTTGTACTGACTTCTTTATGTATTCTTCTTTTGTATTCTGTTCGGACTTGTATATTGTAATTTACTCCCGTCCTAAAATTAGTTTTGTAACTCATCGGGATTGCCCCAGCAATATATTAAAAAAATTAATCAATATTTACCTATAAAAAAATGAAATTTTTCTATTCTATTTATGGCTAGAAACAAACATTAAAAAATAAATATAAATTTTAATGGGTAAAATCTCTACACTACCCTTTTTGTGTGAAAATTTCTTTTGTTCGTCACTAGGCAAAATTAATGGAAAAAAATGCACATTTCCATGAATGCATTTGACATTGAATTAATTACAGAGTAGAAAATATAATTCATACCATCTGAAACAAGATATTTTATAAGGTTTTTAATTTTTTTAAGGTTAGTATATTATATCACCTGGCACAATCGACTACTATAATTCTGGTTAGCTTAATTTATCACCTATCACATTTATCTACACAAGATAAGTACGAGGTACGAATAACTCACGTAACCTTTTCTGTTGTTAAGTTATGGTCGATTCTTTGATCACGCAGAGTGAATTTTTAAGGATCTTGTACAGGGTTTTCCAATAAGAGGTGGTATTTTAAATAGCCCGCTATTTCGGTAGATTTTACTTTTGAAGCTGTCTTTTTTCACATTTGACAAGTAGAAACTACGCCATTAATAAAAATGAAACGTTACACGCTTCAACAACCCATTGAAATTATTAAAATTCACTTGAGTGAATCAAATGCAAATCATCTTGAGTGATGAGGCCCATTTCCACCTCGGTGGCTTCGTCAACAAGCAAAATTGTCGTATTTGGGGCTCGGAAAATCCAAGAATTATTGTTAAAAAGCCTCTTTATTCTCAACGTGTGACTGTTAGGTGCGGTTTATGGTCCGGCGGAGTCATTGGACGTTACTTTTTCGAAAATGAGGCTAGAACAACAGTTACGGTGAAACGATTGCGCTATCGAGAGATAATTAATATTTTTTTATGGCCGAAATTAGATGATATTGATCTGGACAGCGTTTACTTTCAACAAGACGGCGCTACGTGCCACACAAGCAACGAAACCATTGATCTTTACAATTAAATATTAAAAAAAACACCTCTTCTTGGAAAACTCTGTATAACATCAACTAATAAGCAACGAATAATTGTCTATATTTAGAATATATTTATGCGCCACAACCATTGTGCCACAAGATATATTTTAATAATTTGCGACAGCAAAACGAAAATCGCTAACTCTAGCGCGACCTTGGTACGGGAGACTTTATAAAATCGTTTTCACATTAAAAAACGAAGGTCAAATTTAGAGAACACAAATAAGAATTGATGTGATTGAGTATAGCAATAAAAAAATAAAACGATGTAGTTTCGCAATATCTTAGTGAACTTCTTCGGGGGTTTAAAAATCCTTTAACCATCAAATATTAGGCCGAAGAAATACTGTGTGTACAAAAAATAAATAAGCGATGAGTTAACTAATTAATGAATGGCCCCAGCGGTAACAGGGTCCCTGCAAAACGAATTATCCCTCCTGGAATGGACATTAATAATAAAGAATGCTCTGGAGCTGTAGGGGTTGGGGATATAAAGGGGGTGGGAGTGAAATGGTACAGATGGGAGAGAGCGAGATATGAAGATCAATGCGTGCATTTTGAGAGGCTCAAAAATGAAGCGTGCAAAATATTGTAGAATCCGAAATATATTTTTTTTCCTTAATTGTTGAAATTCCCGGCGTTGCAAGGGATTGACGCAGAGTTTTTGTCATGTCTTCCTCGGGCGTCCCCGACTTCTTACCATTCAAACAACTCTCTTAACACTCTTAGCAGTAATATAAAAAAAAAAAATAACTTAAAGAGTTAAACCACAAATTGTAATATTTAATAACCTAAAAAAATATTCTAGACTCTGAAACAAAACTTTGAAACAGAAAAAAGTTGTCTTTTCTCGGATGTCTAGTATTGGTGATAATCTGGCTTGTAAATAGCACAGACCATCAGAAAATATTTTAAATCCCTATGAAAACAATGGATTGATCAATGAATTCACTCTGCAGGAGAAGACAACTCATAAACCAGCCACCAAATACATATAAACAGAAAGACTCACCAGAAAATAGCACTTGCAATTGAGTTCTTCTCCTTGGTCTTCAAATTCGGCGGCAGACGGCAAATCAGCACAAAAATATTTTTGAATTCGCACTATGAGATTATAAGATGTCCACCAGCTCTCAAGAGAGTAGAATTATTAATAATGATGAATTAGCACATTTGTAATTCAACGTATTGCCGTGATTTGTGACTACCATTTATTGTGACAAAAAAAAATATTTTTAATCATTTTTGTCTTAAATAGACCTCTTTTGACAAATGACACAATCCGGGATGAATCCAACTGATCAATGCAAAGGTGACTGTAATTCGTTTATCACTCACCTGCAGAGCAAAATCTATCCAAAACTGACCAGAGATGTCTCTTTCGTCCAAAATATATATTAAAAATCAATTAATTCATATATGTTTATATTTTAAAAATTAATTCATATTTTAAATCGACTGCTTCTCCAAGCATTTCCAGATGCAACCAAATCTTTATCTAATTAAAATTATAAATTTTCATTGAAATCGACCGAATAGTTTTTGAGTCTCTAAGGGACATATAAATGAACTTTGCATGTTATTTATATGTAAGATAATATTAGACTGGTACCTTGCGATAGGTAGTATAATTTTAAAATTTGAAGCATTTGTCATATTTTGTTAATCGGTGGTATATCCTCACTGCGTACTAATTCGGAGTCAAAGATTTTTGTTAAAAAAAAATATTTGTGTAGCGGGTTTCCACTCAAGACGTATGCAGATATAAATTCATCAACTTTTGTTATGCTTACGTCCATGTGTCTTCCTGCCTACCCTTTCAGAGACATTCAGTTATTTTACATACACTGCATAGATAAGTATGTCACCTTTTGTTATTCGGAGTTATATTTTCACTGCATACTTCTTTGGCGACGAGGATTCTTGTTTTAAAAAAGAAATTGTATATTGAATTTCCAATCAGATATAAGACTGTTAATTGTTACGTGGCCATACATCCTCGTAATTTACTAATAAGGACGTACAGCAGAACTAATCATTTGGCAGATCAAGTGTCCGAAGGATCACTAGCAGAGGGATCAACTGTCCGAAGGATTAGCTGACCAGGGGATCAACTTTCCGGGGGATCAACTGCCCGGGGGATAAACTGTCAGGGGGCCATGGAAGTAAATCATATACTCTTGGCATTCCTTGATTCGATTATCCGCTTCACATGTCCAAACGATCTGAGCGTCCCTTTCTTAATCTTGTTAAGTAAACATTAGCTTAGTCCTCTATCATTGCACAAGGAGCATTTTCCGCTTAAAAGCGATAGAAGGAGAATTTCAAATATTGTCAAGCTATCTTTACTCGGCAAAATTTATGTTTCCTTAAAAAATAGGCGCATGAATACCTATTTCTCATAAACCGAAGGTCAATTGTTCACAATTTTATATATGGTTATGCAACTAATATCTACAAAGGTAGATATAACAACGGCCCTCTAAAGTTGAAGTTTTATATAGTTGTGATATCTTAAAAGGTCAAAAATAACCTTGCGAAGTTCAAAGGTTAATTATAATGTATGTTGTTCATGTATTAAATTATATATACAGCTGAAAACCAAAGTTCATCTCTGTCTAAAATAAATAGGTAACTTGTGGTTGTTATTTTATATAAATTATGTCTTTATTTTGGTTAACGTTATCTTGTCTTATTTTATTTATATCTTCAATTACCACCGGAATATGCTCAACAAACTTAATGTTTTTCCTAATTTTCATGAGCAAGGTTTTATAAACATAATTTTTTTATAAATTTAATTATTTTATTTGTCATGTTGTATAACTAAGATGTAAAATAACAAGAAGGAAATCTATAATTGTTATATTTTGGCTTTATATATTTTATGTGTTACACCCGCTTTGGCAGCTTTGTGAGATGGGTTAGAGTAGGGGCTGTGGGAAGAGATTTATTAATGCAGGTCCAAAAAGATAATATGAAGGAAGAAAAAAAAATGCTTGTAGCTCATTTCACATACGAGCCGTCATACACAAAAATGCAATAAAAAAGGTGACTAATTATTGCTTAAAATAAATTGTTATCCTTTGTGCTACGCATAAAACATATTGTCTTATAAACATTAGTTTTTCATTAAAAAAATAATAAAATTTGACAAGTCAAAATATTTCACCGACAAATGTAGATATAATATGTCTCGAAGCCATCTAGGGGGAAATTTAACACCAACAAAGCCTTTCCTGCTAAAATACAGTTGGATGTTTACAAGTCGAAAAATATAACAAGCAGTAATTGTTGATTGAAGTACTAGTACATTTTGAATTATTTGGCGTTTTGGGAATAAGCCGACGTAGCTCAGTGGTCCAGAGCATCTAATATTTTCAATCTTTATGGATATTTAAGGCTTTTTTTATTGAGTATAATAAAATACTACACACTTATAAACTGAAAGCTTGCTAGGATAGGTCAATTTCCCGAAAATTAATAAATAAATAAAGGTAAGTTATTATAGAGAGTATAAAAGTTAGAACGATATCTTAACAACGTTTTTTTTAACAATAACTTTTATTTCCATTTGTTCATTTTTCTTAAGAAGGCACAGTTTTATCTTTATTGGCAGATATACTGAGGATGGGTTATTTCTAAGAATTGAAACAATTCATCAAATTTTAAAGTTGATTTTTAAGTTCTGTGAAGGTTCAATTCAAGTTCTGTTATTATATCATTAATGGCCAGATTTATCCCTGAAATAATAGCAGAAAATGAATAGATCCTACACAGAACATGAAAATCAACCATAAAATTTGATGAATTGTTCAAGTTCTGTAAAACAATCCGTCATTACTTTGGTGAAACCGCCATTCAGTTTAGATACGTTACTTGAAATGGATTAAGCAGTCTTTGGCTACCAAATCCGAATAGCCTGGTACTTCACTCTTTCCCCTTTCCACTACTTTCAGTTTCACAACATACAACAATTGGGGATGCCATAGTCTCACTGGCTCCAGATGGTTGGTAGAAGTTGAGCCTCTTGGACGGTACTCATATAGAAAAAATAATAATTGAACTGCACATCATGTGTGGGCTTTCAAATATTGAAATGTCAGGATTCTATCTGTTTCAATCCGTTAACCCTAAAAGAGAATTACATATAGAACTAAACATGAAATAGGATTAGCAATTATTAAAAATTGTTTGTAGAGCGCTTCCTGTTCAGTCTGTGAAATTTTTTTAATTTATGCCATTATTTGAAAAATTTGTTGATTTATTACTATGATTACAGTTGGAATAGATGAATGTCCGAAAGTACCTAAAGTAAATTAAAACTATATTTCATTTACATATGCAAATACAAATATTAAAGAAAATCAACATAGAGATGAGAGTACAAGCAAGCAGAAGGGAAACATAGGAAATAGCAGAAGACATTATAAGAAAATATCAGAAGAGAATACAAGCAAACATAAAATAATACAAGCAGATATAAGTGAATAAAAGCAAACAGAAGAGAAACAAAGAAACAGCAGAAGACATTACAATAAAATATCAGAAGAGAATACAAACAATCATAAAATAATACAAGCAGATAGAAGAGAAATAAAGGAAAAGGCAGAATAGAATATAAGAAAATAACAAAAGAAAACACAAACAGGTAGAAAAGATTATTAATCCAGAAAATAATACGAGAAAGTAGAAGCTAATACTGACAAACAAGCGGAATACTGGAAAGTGAATGTACTAATACCAGCAAATACAAATAGTCACTTTTCATAAAAATTGATTTTATGATAAGTACCTCAAATCCATAATTATCTAAATATCTATTATATTTTTTGAATATTTTATTATTATTCAAACAATACGTTTATCCTGACTATGAAACTATTGGTTTTGAAACATGTCTATTTTCTATTACATAGTTCTCTATAATAATAGTTGTTAATTATAGAATGTATGCAGGGGTAGTGAAATGGACTACATTACATGTTTTGAAATTACCAAACATTGATTATTATTTTATTTAAATTATCCAAAGGATTGTATAAATTATCTCTGAAAAATATCATCAATAGGTATTGAAAACATTAAAAAAAAGTTTATTCTCTATTCATTTATTCCCCCTTCACAAAACAACCACATTCCAGCAAACCACCCGTTTGCTAGGTATGATTGGCTATTTTGGCCCTCTCGGACATCCGAGGGTTAAGATACTTTTACCAGATTTTGATAAATTCACCTAACAGCTCCAACGCTAAAACAGCCATCCATAACAGTCGTTTGTGGCTTGGAGGGTTCCACGGTCGATAAATAAAACGCGCCATCCCCCCTCAGGCAACCCCTAGAGGACTTGCCTAGTTACGTTTTTCATCCCTTCAAATAATGAGGCTTTGTCCCCCCTGCAATTAAATATCAGTTTATTTAACTGCAGGGGACGCAGCCAAATATTAAAAGATTAATCTCTTAGATTATTCTACGTTCTTGAAATAAATTTCTATAAAATGTATTATGGACGCAAAAAAAATTAAATTAGATTGATTCAAGATGATTTGTTTTCGTGAATATTGGATTGAATATCAACGCTGATTAATATCGAAGTTTGACCACAAAACGAGATCCAGTAAAGAATTTTTTTTTTAGTTAATTGGATATAAAAATGACTCCTCTTTGATTATTTATTATTTCATGATGCGTATAGCGCAATGTGTCTCTATTCCTTTTTATCATTCTCTAGTGTATTTTATAGTAGTCTTGTGGCAATATTAGATATCATATCATAGTGAAAATTTCCAAATTGTTAGATCATGTCGATGAAACGTTTTGGAAAACGTGATAAAATGATAATAGTTAGGTGTTTGTAACAGCTTTTCACTTTAAATCTTACTTGGGTTAAGAGGTCTTATAAATTCTAAAAAATATTCTCTTTTACTGACTAACTGCCAATGGACATTCATTTCTCTTAACTGATTATACACAATAATGGTATAACAATTTTGCTGAAGGCAACATTTTTACCGGAATCTGTACGAACATGACTTTAATTTCAAGAAGATTATAACTTAACCCTTCAGGCTTCAGGCATATTGATCACTATATTTATTTAAAATGCTGTCAAAAAGACGGACAATTTGTGTCTATTTCCGCTTCTCTATGAAAACTTAATAAATGGGATATTTCTGAACGTATCGAAAAATTAAAAACTGTTTTTGGGAGATAAATACGATTCAAAAATTTATAAGTAGAAATAAACGTAAAATCTTTGAGCTTTAAAATTTTGAAATCAAACATCATAAAGTTTTCAAATGACTCCCCTCACGTTTTTACTTCTTAACACTGAAAAAAATACCGATAGCAACAAAAACACATTTGCACAAATGTATTATACATATTTCTAAAACCTCACTATTTTTTTGTCGTTTTGTCTGAAAATATTAACAAAATTTAATACATTTTTCTCTTAATTATTCCGTGATTTACTTCTATATTTGAAAACAAAGTTTTTTTTCTCCCAACACCGTTTAGTTCATAATTTTATCTATAACGGCCAGAGAGACAAATGATTTCTATGGTACCATATGAGCTGTTCCGAAAAGCGAACAAATAGACTTTACGGGTAATAGCTGTTTGTTCCCAAAACAGAACAAATAAGCCTGAAGAGTTAATAATGAAATGATTTAAATTTAAAAAGAAGGTGGCCTTAATAAGCCACATTTTAGCAATATTGACGCATCCTCTTTGTTTTTTCCGCATTTTCCTTTACATTAATTCGGGTCTGTCAGAGATTCTGGTCCGGTAATGTGCGGCTTTGGTCACATCCAAATGCCAATTGGTCAAAAACGTCAAAACATTTTGTTTGCGGATCATTCGCGGTCGATTTAATGGGCCCGGATTTAGTCATTGTAAGTTCACAAATTCAGCCGGATTATTATTTACAACCAAAACCAATTTATTGCCCTTTGGTACCAAATACATCAATTCACTGATTAAAATCGAAACGATTTAAACGAACGACTTATTTTCGACAATTGATCATAGTATATTTTTTGATAAACCAGTAAGTCAGTTTAATTGAAATTCTTGGAGTGAGTATATCAATCTGGCTCTATAAAAGCCCGAGTAAATCTGGCTTCCAAGAAACTGGGCGTATTGTGTATATATATACAAGTACCTACGTCTAACTATTGAATGTTTAAGCCACCTCTGGGTTTGAGCCCCACAATACTTGATAAACCTTTTTGATCTTGTGCAAAGGCCTCTCACTGAAAATCCATTGTTAACACACCGATCGCATTATATACTGCTACAATACAAAAACGCAACGAAGGCATGCTAAGTTTTAATACAGGTATTTTAATGGAACCTGTTCTAAAGAGCTAGCGTTGCATGGTACTTAACAAACACGAGCGAAACATCTGACTTTGAGCAGCTGGCATCTGTTCATCTTCATGACACGAATTAATATATTCCTTACTACAGCCTTACAACCTTAACCCACCTCAAAAAAAAGGTACTTAAATTTAAATCATCACTAAAAACATTTCTTTTAAACAAATGTCACTTCACCTTAAATGAATACCTTACATTTACTTTTTATTTACATACATTTGTTAACATGTAATTGTTGGGTTATGAAATATAATGTATATTTGTTAGGTTAGCTGGAAGAAATAGGATGTAACCTATAAGTTATACCCTTTGTGTTCTGTATTTTTGTGCAATAAATATTTTTTTGAATTTGATTCAGGACAAAGACTGTGACAAATCTTTCAAAAAAAATTCTAATCGAATTGCTTTCTAGTTTTCTTGTAATATTCACGGCATAAATGACATAATAATCGATAATATTGATTGGTCCTCTGCCATGCTACTTGACAAGGCAAGCAGAAAGCCATTGATTCTTGACACGTTCGACCACAGTTATTATTGGCGTTTGGTTATCCCGGAAGAGTCTCGTCTCTCGCAGGCCTTGTGTCCATCAAGTTTATTTCATAGGCGTAGAAGATGATCTTTATTATTTATAAACAAATTAAGAAACAAAACAGTTGGTTACAGTGGTGACACGTTTTCAGATTATAAATATGTCATAGTGGGTACCTATGATATTATATTTCCTTAAAATGTTTATTTTTTTTTCTTTATTTTAGAGAATTCTACAGTATACAATAAGGTTATTATACTTACTTATAAAGATTCTCTAAAACGTAGCTGTACCGCAGGTGTAGCTATACTGTAAAGAGGGTCATATTATACTGCTCGTGTTAAAATCTTTACTCATTTTTAATATTCATGCAAGAGATTTTTAGACTGGCACCACGTTGTTCCAAACCTAATGAACACAGTCACTTTCGCATTTCGCCCTTTGCTGCAAAACTTCACGTTTCTGAAGATGAAATTTGTAATGTCGTTGATTCGGTTTGTTTTGAATTGCTTCGAAATGCGGCCAATTTGATCATACGTTACGTATTTGTTTTGGTTAATAGAAAATTCGATTTAAAATATTCCTCTGATAGTGCTGTAAATGGGTAATACTGCTTTTTTACATTTTTAATAAACTCCACGATCTCTGACTTGTAATACCTGGGGGTCGGGTGGTAAAACAATCTATCAACTACTAATACTGTTGTATTACGGCCGGTATACGCAGTACGCATGCTCGTGATTATGAGTAACGTTTTCTACTTACCAGTTCCTATCCCTACATATTATTTATTATGAGTAAGACGGGACAATTTACTAAATTTTTAATAAATTTTAGATTTCCTCATTTTACCAATAAATATTTTTAACAATACAATGTATATTTAATACATTTAGTAATTTACGGGGTAACGTGTGTTCAGTATAAGTTTGGTGTGTTCGCAGAACTAAGAAGTGGTAATCTGTGAACTGGTTTGAGCAATGCGTGTTATACAATTTATATAATTGATAGGACGCTTCTTTTGTAAGTGCATAGTGCATCCAAAAAAATGTAAATGTTAGTCAAATATTATTGAAGGTATGGAGAGCACGGTTAAATGGAAAATTTCGTGCTACATTTGCTTTGTAATTAGGTGTACTTAGGTGTATAGTTGTATTTTTAGGTCTCAAAGGTATATTCAAGTATTCAAATTCAATATGGACAGAAGTAAGGTACAATTGTTGTCCTAAACGTGATATATATATGTTTAAAATGTGAAACCGCACAAGAGGCCCAACTGCTCCCAACCTTCTGGGACCAGTGAGGCATACCTAATTCGGGTATGTAATGTTGAAGGTAGTGGGGAGGGGAAGGTGATGAGAGAGGGGAAGGAGATGGGGAGAGGAAGGTGGGTAAGTACCTGGCCATTCAGATCTGGTCACCAAACATGGCCAAAGCCATTTCAAACAACCTTTCAAATATGAATGATGGTCTTACACCAGGGAGATACTAGGTACTATTTTCAACTCTGGAACTCAACAAATATACTGCCCTTGAGGTTACTTTTCACAAAAACGGCGCTATATAAATTTACCAAATATTATTATTATAAATTTTTTTTAATTGTTAATTTGTTAAATAACACAAATTAATCAAATAAAAATTACTTGCTCACGCCAGGATTTGAACCCGCGACATCCAGCTTTCTAGTCGAGAGTTTTGCCCTTCTACTAAGGAGGCCGTCATGGTATATAAAATCTGCAGTTTTTTTTAAACATCGATGCTATTTTCTTTTGTTATCTGTTGGTTTCGATTGATTGTATTGGATGTAAGCGAATATTGTACTATTACTTCCTGATCTGGTTCCAATTCGATGCGCCTCACAAAATTTCATCAGAGTGACAGTATTTTGGCTATAATATATTTATGATTGTACACCTAATTATGCATTTACAATTTAAGATGTAGTTCTTAACTGTATAAATATTTATGCAACTCTATCGTCCAATTGATTCTAATAGAAAATCAATGGCTCCCAACTAGCAAAAGGGTAGAATAAAGTATACCGGCCTTCCCATCAATATTCAAGTATTTGAACTTACTTCTTAGTTCTCGTGGCTTAGCACTTTATGTGGGCATCATGCAGATGGAACCATCAATATTCATAAGAACTAACGTTATTTGAGATGGTTCCAATATGTCGAGGTGATCAATTAAACCGTTAAATTTAAAATATTTTTTTTAAATTTATGTAATACATAAAGACTAGAATTTATTTGGATGTTAATATAAATTATTTTCTTCACCAGCTCTTAAATCAAGCCATCGCGTTATTTTATTCTACCAGGATGTGAAAATTAGTCAAAAACATGCACCTTTGTTAAAAATAGAACAGAATAAAGATAAAAAAATATTTTATGGTTGAAAACAAGATAAAAGACTTTCATTTTTAACTGTATCATACTTAGAATGATAAATGACTCAAGTTTATATGGTCGCATTAGATCAGTGGTTAGAGCACTTCCCCGGAATGGAAGAGGTCCTGGGTTCAATTTTTAGCAGCGAATAAATATTTTTCTGTGTTTAGAGTTTCAATTTTTTCGTTTGAGAGTCGTCAATTTGCCTTAAATGAAAATATTACTAATTATTTTAAGCAATAATTACTAGCCTGAAGGCTTTGGGTTCAATTCCCGTTGGCGGCATTTATTTCACGGAAAATTTACTAAATTTATATGGGTGTTTCATTATAATAATTATTGATTTTAATTATTTGCTATTCTTTGTGCTATGCATAAAACTTTGTCTATAAACATAAATTTATCATTAAAATATTACAATTTGAGGTTATTCCACGTCAATTTTTTTTTAATAATTTAATTGTCCGTAAAAGGTATAACCATATAATTCTACCTCATGGAATACTAGTTACAAAAACACTTATTTGATAACTCGAGGTTTTTTTTCCAACGAAATTATACATTCGATTTCTATGATTTACGAAAATTGCACTTGAGACAGGCAATTCAGAAAAATCTCCCCTTCTGAAAAATATTCCGCAATACTCAACTGTCAAATCCAATATTTCGCATAAATAAGCATGATTACAATAAGAGGCGTTTTATTTCTAGCTGACTGCTCTAAATTGCAAAAGTATTTACATTTTACCCCGAATCTAATTTACGCCCTGTCCCCTCATTTTGGAAAAAAAATCCCTCATTCCGCATTTTGGAAGTGTTCCTATCTCATCCCTTATTTTTAAATAAATTGTACCTCGTTCCTCATTTAAAAATTACTGTACATCATCCCTTATTTTCAAATTGCATGCTTGCTTTTCGAGTTTTGAATTCATCCCTACATTTCCTCCCTTAAATTATGCGATGTTAAAAATCACGCCCCCAATTTGTTGAAATGATTGTACATGCAATTCTGTATGTCAGGTACAAAAATGCGTACACAATTTATAATTTAAATGCACACAAGGTACCGGCAGGGGTATCCAAGTAAAAATGTTATTTTGCGAGAAAATAATACAATTCAAATTAAAAAACAATTCTTTTTTCAAAAATTTTTACGGCAAACATTAAAACAATTCTTCTAGGAAATATGACTTGACACATATTTAAGTCTTGTTTAATTATTTTCTTTCCACGCCCCAAGCCTCAAGATGTCTTTTGATTTTTTCATTCCTAGAAATACTTTTTTACAAAAAAATACATTTTTTATTATTGTTTTCTGGTGACAGGAGCTTTATAATTAAGTTTAATACTTCTTGAACAGAGATCCCTTGAGGCATTTGTGTACAAAAACGGCATTACACAAAATATAAAAACAAAAAAAAAAACCAAAGATAAAATTTGACTGGAAGAAGCATCGATAACGATAAAACATCGCCTCGACGAAGAAAACACTGTTTTTTTATCTGTAACGAAGCATCTTATTTTCTGTTGCAACTTCATTTTCATTACAAAAAAGCAAATATTATGTGTAAAGGCGTAATATATAAGAAAAACCAAATAAAACACAATAGATTGGTTACTCCTCCACACTTGCCAGCGTGACTCACACTAGCCAGGGGTGGCCCTACTACCCCTACAGAACGCTGCGCCGAGCAGCCAAGCAGGGGCGGGGGTGGGTGCATACCCCCAGGAATGTGTTGTACCTCCAAGCTAGTGACTACTGACTTGTTACAATAGGGTGGGGCGTGTATATTGCACTATGCTAGGGGATGGCCTGGTTGGATTTTGGTAGAGGGTGGCTAATGTGGAGGGTTGTAGTGGTGTAAGTTAAAAGAATAGATTGTGTTTTTTGATAAATTGTAAAATAATCAGCACATATGAACAGTCATAATATATTTACATCCCACATTGCTTACAATTTTACACTACTTAATCACGGACATGTATTGCATCATTTTAAGTTGCTTTTATTTGGTGCTCTTTAAAATAATTATTAAATTAATGTTTCTTTTGGTAACCGGGAAATTCAGGACAGTATACAATCATGAAAGGACATGAAAAAACTAAGTTAAATAAGTTACGTTAGGTTAGGTTTATAGACCAGATTTTTTATATTATCAATTTTCAAAAGTGTGTTTTATTGCCACTGTCCGATTTGCCACATTTTTGTTACATTAAAATTTAAGAGATATGAAATTAGCAAAATTGCTATCAGTTTTGCTGCGGTAAGATTTATCACCGGCGTATTTAAATTTTCGCACATTCCAAAGTATCTCAAAAATCTTGACTGGCTCAAATGTCCTGAAAAAATCCAGTTCAAGCTCTGCTGGATGTTATTGTCACTTAACGGAATGGCTCCGGCTTCAGGAAAATTTTATTACGGAAATACCAATTCACGACAGTCAACCCTTAGGTGAGCAGTGTCATCAGCTATCGGAAGGTTGAAGGAACCAAAGCGCACACCAGGTACTTGGTTCGGTCCGTGTGCTTTTCGAATGTTAGGATCTAAAGCCTGGAATGAACTGCTTCATGGTTTAAGAATGATCACAGACATGACGAAATTCAGAGCAAAACTCAATACTTACCATTAAATATAGTCATATACATAAAGTCAGTAACCTTCCACTTTCACAGTCCACGAGTTTGTAAATAACACAAAATGTGGAAAAAAACTTGAATTTTTAAGCTTTTTAAAGTAATTTCTCCGGTTCTTAAGAGTTCTAAATTCTCCAGTCTTTTAAAATAACTATCAATTTGACTTTTGCCGCTAAACTTCTAATTAATATAATATCAATAGTAATGAAGGGTAAAATAGAAAATGCTAAATCAATATTCACTGTTGTTAATATAGTGTCCTCTACGTTAATGTCTTCAATATTTTAATAAACGTGTCCTTATCTGAAGTGACCTGCCAGGTAAGTATGTTTTTCTGTATCTATTCGTAAATGATAAAATTAGATTATAGCCTAGGAACCCGTAATAAATTGTACGGCGCCTTTTTGGTAATTTTTCATAAAAAACGGATCTACAGAAATTATCCCATTATTATTATTAGTAAGTTAAATTTAATATAACCTTACATCTGTCAATAATATCTCATTGAAATGTTTTATCGTACATATTTATTACCTACTTCATAAGAAGTTACACCTATGTAGCAAGATAGGTAATGTTAAGCAAGCAATTAAAAGCTAGAAAATTACCACAGCATACATGGAGATGTCTGAGTCCCGCTGTCTTCAGCAGTTTTAAATCGTGTGTGGTCTTTACTTAATTTAAAAAAAATATATAAATTCCTTACACCACTATAATCCCGTACCACTCATTTGATTATTCGGCGTTTTAAGGTCATTTCCGTTCCACCCTGTGAGATGTGCGAAGCGTGGTGGTTAATTTGTTCATTTATAAAAACTATTTGCAAATGCGATGCGGGGGAAACTGTTCACCACACTGCGAGGAATCAATAACATGTAGTTAAGTACCGGACAGAAGAAAAGGGTTGGTAGATTACATAGATGTTTAGATTGTGACTGTTTTATTGAATTATTAAAATTCACCAAGTGCCCGGCTAATCTCAAGATTTCTTTCTAGAAAAGTTTTTTTTGAATATTTTTTATTTTTTTTTATTACAAGATAATACATTACAAAATGAAAACAATTTATTATTCCCAATGAGTTTATAAAACTCATTTCGGGAAAGACAACATTAGAAAGGACAAGGCAAATAAATAAAATACATTAAAATAAATACATTAAAATAAATAAACGCAGGTGTTATTATGGAGTACCAGAGAAAGATTGTGTTAGTCATTAATGAAACTGCTAAGGAAATATCTTTTAAGAGCTAAGCTTATTGAACTAACAAAAGAGAGAGAAATATTCTGGGTAAATAAAAAGTAAAAAAGCACCAATGTTTGCAGTGCTGATTTTATATTAATCAACCGGGGACAAATCAATAATTTATTTTTAGCTTCCTTAGTGAATTAAATTGTGTTCATTTTTTGCTGTGTTTCAGATCAAAATTTTTTCTCTGCATTAATAGCTTCAGACCAGTCGAAGATGTACTCTTCTAACTTAAGTAAAGATATTTTAATAATTTATGTATAATTTTAGGAAATTCCAAGACGAATGAATAATTTTTGATATTTATATATTTCAAACAATACTTCCTAAGAGCGCTCACAGCCATAGTCACAGCAATAATAATAACACGGACTTACAAATGTTGGGATTTATAATTAGGGTAATTTCAAAAATATTAAGTGTATTAAACTGTTATATTTCGCCTTTGTTAGAAGTCAACTTTCTCCCTTCTGGAACTTGTATTACAGTATTAATGAACAAGCTTTTGAATGAATACAAAATAAATTCTTAATTTTTTTAAGTTTAAAAATGTTATTCCAGCAAATATGTTGAGCCACTAAACTCTTTTAAATTATATGAAAATCGTTAAATTTTCAGATGCTAGGATTTTATATTCAAATAACGGACTGGTTATTTGAATATAAAATTCTGAATAATTCATTTGAAAGCCCAGAATTGCTTGCATTGATAAGCTTTTGGATTCCATTACGTAATACTAGAAGTCAGGATTCATTCATTGTATAAATTCTGGTACTAACTACCATATGATTTCCTCATTGTCTTTCAAACTTTTGGAGAGAAATAATTAAAACCGAGTCAGTGGACATCTTTAATTTATCACTTTAAAAATACAAAAGATTGATTTTGAAGCAGTTTAGCTATGTATAATAAATTCTGTATAGTTTTTACTATTAATAATAATAATATTTGGATAAAAAAATCATCTCATGTACGCGGTTCAAAATATTTGTTAAATAGTGCATATGTTAAAACTCCTAAAGAGGGCGTTTATAAATAAATAAATAACGATACCATAAATGAATCCTATAATTTCTATACCCGCTATATCCGATTTTTTGACAAAATGATCTGAGTATGACATCTTGTTCACATTTTTGCGAGCAACAAGAGGAGCCTAAAATTGAGTTTCAAAACCCTCCTTATCATGACCAAAAACCATGTTAAAACTGCGAGTGAGAAACCAAATCCGCTATATCATACAGAAAGTCACTATCAAAACCCGCTATATCGGATTCAACGAATCACAAGCAGTTATTTTGCCAAAATACAATATGGCCGCCGCTCTGACGCCACGCTAGTGTGTCAAAATGATCTACGCGTGAGTTTCTAAACCCGCCATGTCGCCTCAGTTGACTTTCAAAATCACGAAGTGAGTATCAAAATCCGCTATATCCATTTTATTTATCGAAATTACTTAATTATTGCTAGACATATATAGAAAAATAAATGTTTTTCGAAATTTTATTACTCCAATTCATTATATAAAAATTTTTAATGCATTTACTTATGTACGCTAGAGATGTGACAGTTTTTTGCGGTTTTCTCCGAATCAATGAAAGTTGATATAGCGGGTATAGAAATTAAACGACTCAAATATCTTAAAGGAAAAAAGTTATTGGTTGTTTTTATAAGGATGATTTAATAAAAAAATACTGAGTAGTGTACTTATTTTGTGCGCTTGTCACTTTCAATTTATTTTTGCTAAAAAGAAAAGGTGACAAATACCTTAAATAAATTATGTTTCTTGAGTTAGGAATTTGTGTGACGAGATTAATAAAGAACGTCCGCGCTGAATGTGCTCGGAATTTTTATTGAATCTCCCTCGAGATTGGTATTGTCACGTGTTGATGAATAGAAGGAAACGGTGAAAAAAACGACAGTCGGAGATGTTCCTGAATGTGGCGCTCTCTAAGGAGAATTTCAGGAGTCTAGACATTTTAAACTGAATTAAATATTGTTGAATTGCCGCTGGATTAGGCTTGCAATGAGGTTATCTCTTATAAAGATTTCACATAATTTACAAACATATAAGTAATGGTGTTTGAAAGAAAGAGTACGAAAACAGAGTGCAATATAGTTGTGAATGAGGAAAGCTTGGAGCAGGTGGATAAGTTTCTGTATTTAGGAAGTATGTTTACGAGAGATGACAGAGATATTGAAAGAAGGGTAAATGCAGATAATTCCGTTAATGGAAGACTGAACGCAGTTGGCGTTAACAAAAAAATTGTCCAAAGAAGCAAAGTTAGCAGTCCACAATGGAGTGCTGGTACCTACCTTGATGTATGGAAGTGAGGCATGGAACTGGCAAAGAAAGGATGAAAGTAGATTGAATGCTGTTGAAATGAGATCCCTGAGGCGTATGTGTAGTAAAACCATGTTTGATCGTGTGAGGAATGTGGAGTTCCGCAAATAATGCAAGGCTGTCGTAAGCGTAATGAGTAAGATTAAGAAAGGGACGTTTAGATGGTTTGGGCACGTAGAGCGAATGAACGAAGATAGGAGTGTAAGGAGGATATATGATCCAAATTCGAATGGTAGCAGAAGTCAGGGACTCCCGAGGAAAACATGGCACGATCAAGTGTATCAGATACCCGAGTCGGGCCATGTCAAGAATCAGAATAATAGAAGAGTATGTATGAGACGATGTATGAATGTGAATGAGGCAAGAAGTGTGTGCCAAGACCGAGTTGTTTGGCGGTCCGTCCTCTCTGCCTACCCCTGCGGAGAAACGGCGTGATGGTTAGTTAGTTAGTCTATATATTTTGATATTTTACGCAGCTGGATGATAAGCATAGGCCTGGGCGCGCGACGGCCAAAATTACTGTCGCTTAGTAAACATCACTGCTTAAAATAGTCTAATCACTGTGAAAAAGAACGCAGTAACAGTAAGAACGCAATCGCCGCCATTTGAAAACTGTCGTTGCTCGATGGCACTGATTTGATCACTTGACACTTCAAAACCCGTCGAAATTATACTTTTAAAAATATTTAATATATTTCATCCACAGATATGAGAGAAATTTCACGATGACAAAGTAATCCCTTTTTCGAATCTCATGATATTATAATCTTGTAAAAAGCTTTTAACCAATGTCCCTAATGAACGCACAGTGCACTGATTTCCATTAGAATAATGCGTCATATTTCCAATTAGACAATTATACCAAATCCTTGTAGCCCTAAGGGGGGGCTTTAATGAAACAAGTATTCCCTATTAGTACTTCTGCTGCGAATGTACATACTTGCCATAGATTGTTTGAACTCAGAGAATGGAAATTGTTACTACGGCGAGTGAGTGATGAGAATTCTATTAAAGTTAATTTTATTCATTCAAGAATAACACAAAAGAGTCCTTTGTGTTGTGTTTTGTGATCCAAATATAAGCCCAATTTGGGCAAATATTCGAAATGAAATTGTTTTTCAACGTGGATACAAAATTCAAATGGGATGGTGATATACAATTTCAGTCAAGTGTGAGAGAGACAGACCGCGTGTTTACTGGTCTAGAACCCAAAGATACTATATAAATATAAGTCAGTAGCACATTTGTTCCCATTCAAATTTGTATGGGAGACACTTCTAGTTTTCTTCTTAATTCTATGATTGCATTAGTCAATTCAGATAAATTTCCAAGTTTTTTTAAATTGTTGAAGTTGTCAAAATTTTATTATAATAATGAAAAACCTCATTCCTTATCCTATTGTGATAACCGTTACACTCTTAGATATTTAATTAAATTTACATCGAATAATAGCATTTATCTGTAATCTGTCTAAGTACATAGTATCTTACACTACAAATTGTATGTAATTTTCTATATAAATGAAAAAGAAACATATTATAACATTATTATATTTAATGTAACCATTTTTTTATATCGAAATACTCATTCATGTAGTTTTATTAAATACTCTTGTTTTATTTTTCGTTTTGATTTATTAGTATTATATTCTTCTTATATAAACATATATGTATATAGCCCATACATCATGGAATGCTATGAATTGTTTGTACCGAACAACTACCGCCAGGGTCGACGTCACGACACGTCTGTATTCCACACGGAAGAACGGACGTTATGGCCCAGCATAGCATGATAAGAGGTATGGTACTGTTAAAATATGATCCCTCTAGGTCTCTTGACATTTTCAACATTGGCCTTGAAGATTTGAAAAGTCATTTTAGTCAAGAACTCTAAAATATCGGTTATTGTAAAATATTTCATTTAAAGCTTTGTACATTTTTGTTATATTTTGTATATTTGTGTTACTTCATGTGTATTGTAATAGGATTGCATCAATCTGTAATGCACAAAAAAATATATTCATTAAATAAAATTAAGGTTTTAATCTCAACACAGTGACATACTGGTTTATTCCACTCTTTAAGTTTGGTTGTTCTTCGCCCCCCCAGCAGCATTTTAAAGCACCCTTTTATAGCGAAATTGAAGCGAATTTCGTCTAATCCAACCTGTTCAGAAATTCTAATGAGATTAATAAAAGGCAATAGCAGTTGCCTTTACATCTGGCTCTTCGGCATAAAACTGCCTAAAGTGACGTCATATTAACCATAAAATATTGCCGTAAAAATACCATGAACCTTTTAGTTCCGTCTACGCGACTTTCCAAATTGGTGTTTTAATAATGTCGATGTTGATATAGACAGGTACCTACTTAGATGATATTACGCTGATATAAAATACACTAGATTGTACACGATATCTAAAATACGAGCGCGAATAATTATTTATTTATTTCAAAAATTATATATTTCAATATAATCATAAGCCTCATTCGATAGCGTTTACAAGATTAAGGATAGAAAAGGTTAAAACCTTACCTCTTGATGTTTGTTTCTTGTAAAGATCACGCCATCACCTTTTAAGTTCTTAGATTTTTAGGTGCACATCTCACAATACGAATATTTTTAACTCCACCGCACGACGACCTTCACTTTAGGGATGTAACTAACCCGATTCAATGGCTAATAAAATAATGATTAGATTGTAAGTAACAAGATAAAATCAACCACAACGACAATATTATCCATGTATTAAATATTTGACAAAGAAAATATTATGAAAGTTGTGCCGATAAGTAGTTTATTTAACAGTCTTCTTTCTTCACACGTAACACATTGAAGGCAAAAGAAGAGTAAGGGGGATGACAATATTCTACACAGGACGTTGGGATATTGAAAAGTCCCAAATCTATTTCAATACTAAACCATGGTAATCTATCTTTGTTACAATGTTTTAATTTTTTTCCTAAGATACAATACCTCTCTTAACTGGTTTGGGGAGAGACTATTTTCATATTTCCGTCACTAAATTCTTACCCAACCCTCATACCTTTTACCTTTGCAGAAGTTCAACCCATTATTTTCCTTAAAAAAGACCCTTCACACAGCATCCCTAAAGAGGACATAGGATTTTTTGGTTAATACAAAAAAAGAAGCGGACTGCTCCAATTGAATCTGCACAGGGCTTGCCTTGTACCTACATGTAGTTTTATATAATGGTTCATAGCCTATCTTCCTTGTTTCTATTATTCGTGTAAACTAAGTATCGAAGCTATTATTTGTAATCTTATTGAGTTAAGGAAAAGAAACTAAACATTTTTATGAAATCGTTTCAATTACGGTTATTACTCTTTCTCAAGGATTAAGAATGTTCTATCTTTTTTACTGCTGCGTGGCCCTAATAAATGTTAATGGTGTTTATAGCCCCACAAAGCAGTAAAATGCAGCGACTTTAAATGCATATAAAATAAGCTCTGCTATTCTTTATGTTCATTATGCACTTTTAATGCATCGCTAACGAACTGTGAAAAATAATTTCAGCAAGGCAGTCAAAAGAGTCTAAATATTATTAGGTTAATAAGCATGCACTTAGCAATGTAATGTTTATTAATGATACGAAGGTTTTTTGTGGCGTAAGTCAGAAGAGAAATTATTTTAATTTTATTTTAACATGCTTTTGAAATGGAACATGTTTAATCCGTGCGCAGTGAACTATTTTATAATTTACCACTTGACCGAGTCCGATATGAATCCCATTTGTCCGTTATGAATGTCACGGACATTCTGTTCAAAGGAAATGTTAATACAAAACATGCTAATGGCGCCATAGCGGTGCATAGACGTGGACATCTTGAGTTTTTACTTGGAGGCCCTGTTGCGCTACCTCCTTCTTTAGCCAACGTTTCGGACAGCATTACAGGGTTCATCATCAGGGCAGAAGTGTAAATATTTGACTTTTTACTATTTTTGATACCAAAAATGCCAATTTAAATTGCCATCAACAATGATGTTGTTTGAGACTGTAAATAATTTTGGGGTGGTTTTGATAGATTGCCCAAGTTGCGCACTTTTATACAAAATAAGCCAATAAAGTTAGTATTTAATAAGCACTTAAATTTTAAATACCTTTAAACATGAAACATTGTTTTAAGGTAGTTTGATGATTTTTAGCATGGAAAATGGTAAAATTTTCAACTTTTAAGTAGCAGGTTTAAACTGTGTTTTTTTAATGTATAATTAATTGCGAAATCGTTTACATAAATGTATTTTTTGTTTTTGTATGTATTGATTTGAGTTTGAAGTAATTCTTTAGAGTATGAACTGGAATATCCTTGATATAAATTTATAAGCTCATTCATAGATGCACCTGTTTGGTTTATTAGGTTACGCACAGATGGTGTTAGCTGTAGAGAATAGTAGGATAGTTAAAATACGATCTCAAGGTCGGGGTCCAGATTATTCCAACCGCCTTCTAATTAAGATATCATAACAGTTGTCAATCTATCACAATACAAGTCGAATTGTTTTGTTGAAGCCGGAGTTTCATTTATTTAAAGAGTTTATGAAACCCGGAGTTACAACAGGGACCTATAATAAATATATTTAATATGACGTTCAACAAAACATAGTACGTGTTGAAAAGAAACATCTCACAAATTATAAATTCGATATTAATTACGGCGTTGGTATTTTGCTATTACTTATTAGTTTTTTTTTCATTTGACTTTTTTTTTCTTTTTTCAAACATTTGTCTTATAATACATATCAATTTATTATAAATATATTTATTTTTATTTACCTTACGAGTAAATTATTTTCCTTTTTTCATTCTTATTGTTTTGCAACAAACATGAATAATTATATGCATAATGTAAATGTACAATGGACATACTTACTTTATATTCTGCTTTATTTACAATATTAGGTGTTATTATTTGGATTTGATGTTAATCTTAGTATTAGAATTAGATTTTTTTTTTGTAAATAGTTATGCTATATTCTATGTATTATGTTACACTTACATACCTAAATTGTCAATTTACTCTGTAAAAGCCCGATAGGGCGTTAATAAATAATAAATATTTGAATATCATTTAGTGCTCTATTTTTCTCTTTCATATAATTTGGACCTCTCTAAGACCCGCTATAATAAACCGCTTGTATCGTACTACCCCTACCTTAACCCGCCTTACAGCGCTGCCTTACCCCGTGAATCTATCAGATTCCTCATAGATAATTTTTTTATACATGTTTGGTATAATATTTTTAAAGCGTGATTACGATTTTAGATTTTCACTGCAAAAAGAGATTATTTTTTGGGTTATTATCCCCGCAACCATCGTTGCTGTTGGCGGAACTATATGTTTACTGTATCTCGCTTAACGCATGTTCCTGCATCCCCCTACGCAATTTCATGTTACCCTATTACCTGTCTCTGTCTGACAGTGTGGTGTACCCACATTCAGTGACATTGCAAAAATTTATTTATGTATTACAAGTATGTTAAGAATTCGGTGCAGCAAACATGTTATGATAATCAAAATTGTCTCTAAAAGCCATAATATCAATCGAAAAGATCAAGGGTAAATTAGAATATTTTTCCAATTCACACTGTTAACCACAACTAATCAATTATTGTGTCCCACATTGCTTACAGTCCACAATAAAACAAAAAAATATTTTGCATATCATATTTGCGACTCCAGTTATTGTTGAGGAGGTTTCGGATAGCAAAACAGTGTGCATTTGTTAAACAGTGTTTATGAAGCATCTTCCCTGATGATGAACACTGTAACGCTTGCTGAAAGGTTGACTAAAGAAGTATCTAAGAAATACGTCATAAATTAATTACGGTAAGTTTAGAACGTTATCAATTCATTTTATAAATATAAAACTTATTACGAGCGAAGCTTTCAAAGTGTTATAAAAAAGCCATTTACCGCAGCTGTTATGGTTCATTCTTTAAAAAAAATGTGGAAAGCTAGAACGAGATTTCGAGTGTTGGCTCCCTTCCAAACCCATTTGAAGACGACCATCGTCGTGATGTCTCTTCGTGTAGAAGAGGTTTTGTATGAAAATTTATACCCCTTATGATATCTGCTCACGGTACACTTTTCAGTTTAAAATGGCTTACAATGCAATGTACTTTTAAGGATGCTTTGTTTTGGAATAAAGATTTGTAAAACTGAATTTTTGAAATTGCAACGTATAGTTTTTTACTTTTACGTGTTGTGATTCAGAAAATGGAATCTATTTGAATTACGAGATTTTTTATTACATAGATTTAATATTATCTTTCTCAATATGTCCGAAAAATTGTGGTAAAGGCGGGAAAATAGTGGAAAGGGAGAACAAAACAATATTTCTTGATCTGAACATTTAATATTTTTTCCTTTTTCTGGGCGAGGGGTTAAAAAAAGTTTCAAGGTAATGTTTAATGTTATAAGTTTGACCGCAATAAACTGCAATCTTCCGTTATCCAGGTGATTTGTCTCACCCCAGAGCTATCAATTTATGTAGTATCTCAACTTTGTTAACTTTTGAAACCATGGCATACCTAATTGGGGTAGTTTGTGAGGCTGAAGGTAGTGGGGATGGGAAGGAGTTGGGGAAAAGGAAAAAGGAAGGCAGCGAAGTTCCTAAATATTAAAATCTGGTCACTTAACACGGCAAAATTTATTTCAAGCAACACTTTGATTCTGAAAGTATTTACCACTCTGGAACGTTCCGCAAATGTGCTTTTTATTATTTAAAATAAATAAATTTTGAAATAAAAAAAATTATTAAATTCGATTTACTTGTGAACGCCGGGATCTTAAACCGTGACCCACGTATTGGTAACCAATGATCTTAACCAACACAACACGGATTATAATTAACTGTATCTTCTGTTTTCCATTTTTTCTTTCTTTAAACGAATTTTTTCATCCACTTTATATTTCTCATAAATTATGTGAAAGAGTAAGTTTCAGCAGATATTTTTTGTAATACTGAAAACATTTCCAAAAAAACATTTCAAAGTAGGCCTTAAAAGAGTTATTAGTTTAAATTTTGTTTTCGATAGCCTCAATGTGTATTGTATTTTCACACTGTATAATTATTTTGTAATTTTTATTTCATAAAAATGATTTTTTTCTGTGTATTTAAAGTGAATAAAAATATACCATAAATAAATTACAATTTTTTTCACAAAAAAGGATAAATACTCTATGCAAAACTCATGTGAGATAACAAAAATAAAATGATGTCATATCGTTCCATTATCGTCTGACGTCCGAAATTCACAGTAGTTATATTAAGTTCATGTTATCGCTGAGTAGGTATTTCTATTAGAATCCAATTTCTACGTAGGTGGGAATCGATTCGATCAATCTCCCAGACGTATCATTCACCACTTTATCAAAATTCACATCTTATTCAACTTCCATTCTTCTCCAGATACTGGGCTATACATCCCCCCAGCTTACTCCGCTACTAACTCCCCTTCCCCACCCCCATAAACCACCCCTACCCGTATCGAATTGGCCAACCCTAACATTATCCTCCCCTAAAGTTGAACACGCTGCTGACAGATGCAAACCCCCGAAAGTCTTGTAGTCACCTATCAAAGGGATGACGCAAACTTGACTCCAACGATGTGTTCTTTATGGGGCTGAAAAATTGGGGTTATGTGATTTCCTACAGACGTTTAGAGTAGTGAATATCAAACTATATCCGTGTTTTTGAGAAACATGAGAATGAAAAATCGTACGAAAAATAATATGAATGGTTTTCCTATTATGTGATTGTTCAATACATCTATTCGAATTTCACTTTTGTGAATGAATGTAAATATTGAAAGCGGAAAGTAACGCACTTTCCAACACCCGCTCGAGCTGAAACTCGACAGACAGACTCGTTGTCGATGACAATGCATTTCTTTTTATGGCAAACACGTACACACAGGCGGACATATTTGGATTTTTCTGAAATTGGATGACGTTACAGAAATTATTGTCGTACCTACCCGATCGACATTGTCGATGCTCTGGTGTATCTCATGTATTCAAATATGATTTTTCAGGCGTCATAAGTTCTATGGAGTTGTTTCATCGAACAACTTTGGTAGTGACACCATGTCTCACACGGCTAGTACAAAATGTATTGAAGCATATTTAAAAAAATATATTATTGCTGAATTCGCAAAATCTGCGGGCAATAATATTAGACAATATGGTGATACTCCTCATTTGTCTTTCGACAGGTCTTCATTGATGATATGTCCCAAGTAATTTAAGTTCGTACTTGTATTTATTTTTGTCTCGTTGAGGTGTACGTGGAGCATCTTAATCGTATCGGGATTTTTCGGGTTTTTTGGGTTGTGTATCATATTGTGCTGTTTTTAGGTGAGTACTTTATCGATTGTCTTAATTCTCCAAACAAAAACTTCCAATTTTGACAGTGACACTTACATTCAAAGAAAATAGAAGTACTTGAGTTAATTGAATCGAAATTAGTACATATTTTTAAATAGTCTTTTCACCCATTGGCTTCGCCCACCCCAATAGATTCTTGAAGATTGATGGAAATACGATAAAACAATTGATTTATACACATAAGTTTGTCCTTTCAACTTGTTTCTTATATATTTGCTTTGTTGGGGGCATCTCACGTGCGTTATTTAGTCCGTCTTTACGAAGCTATTCACAACCAAGCCCATTTAGATTTAGGCAAAACAAATAACAAATACTTAAGATTCTTGCTTTACAATCGAGCGATAGTAATTCGGATATATCCGACTAATTTTAATTTCGTTTTTTGGTGTCGCTTACAAATCAAAAATATTTGCGATACGTTTCAGAATGGTCAATGTACAAGAGTAGTTATGAAAATTCACCATTCAAATAGAAGAAGACGGTTTGAAATGGAGGAGGGTAAATGTTAATAATTTAGAGGGGGCGCGTTAATATTAAGTGAAATTTATGTAAATATTTAATAAAACACGACTCGATTAAAATAACTCTAAGTTGAGTTGCATTTGAAGAAACACTATGAACATAATGAAATTGGAATTCTCATACCTATAATAGATAAAACAACGGAATAAAATGTGTTATAATAATTTTCTTAGCATACCTTGCGATTTTTTTTTCTATCGGGGAATTTCATATAATTATTTTTTTGGCTTTGCAAACTTATAGATATTATTTTCAAAAACAACATATTTTCGTTCAGGAATAAAAAAGCTCGTAAAGTTCAAATAAATTCGGGATCTTAAGTCCATCTTTCTCCCACCAACAATATGGCTACAGGCAGTTAGAACTCTCGTGTGGCATTGACAAAAAATAATGATTATTAAAAGGTATTTAATGAATAAAACAAATGTTGGTTATTTTCTCATTATACTTGTAATCACAATTTAACAATAGTGTATTTTTTAAATTCTTTACATTGGATAACATCTATTTACTGTCATTATCTCCTGTATAATACAGATTTTCTCTTATATACACTTCATCATGTATCACTTCTTTGTGAAAGCCTTTTTAGGCATATATATAAATAAATAAATAAATTTTCGTTTAGACGAGAGAAAATTTATTCTCATTCTGATAACAAATAAAAAAGATAAAGTGTTTTCAAGACTTAACTTTTGGCCGAAATCTCTCAGAATATATATATTTTTTGAATGAACAAGATCATATTTTTACAAAAATTCAGCGAACCTTTGCCCATTAAAACAAGCTTACAACCTCCTTTAAGCACTCAAAGAATAAAAACATTAACATTTTAAAGTATATACTACATACCTATCACGTTTTCGTTACGCGCTTATTGAGCTATTGAAAATTTTATAAACTTATACGAAAACATATTTAATATTGAAACGTGCTCATTTGAAATTTCTACGCATTATTGCAAATAGGGTGTTAAGTGAAAAATTATAATACACATTTTTTTCAAGATCTTCATTTGCCCTTCACTACCTTGAGGAAACTTAACATTTGCATATATTTCATAAACTGGGTGTACATTTGCAGCAAATAAGTAGAAATGTGCTCAATTTAATTTGAATGTAACTTGTTGGTTTATGACGTTCATAATAACAATAAACTTTCGGACGTACGTTAACCACATCTCATGTTGGATAATCAAATATACTTATGAAAAGCTGTGTTATGGATTATATATAATATTTAATTAAGAACTGTTAATATAATAACTTTTAACCATCACTCTGTTTCTGCGCAAGAGTAGGCACAGGGGAGAGACCGCCAAACAACTTGATCTTGGCACACACTTCTTGCCTCATTTGCATCATTATTATGACTCTTTACATGGCCTGACTCAAGTATTTGGTTCACTTGATCGTGCCATGTCTTACTCGAGCGTTCCCAAATTTACCTTACACTATTCCTTTATTTATTTGCTCTACATGGCCAAACCATCTACGTGTCCCTTACTCATTACGCTTATGTCTCTTTTGCGAATCTCTGCATTTCTCACACGATCATGCATGATTATACCACATATACGCCTCAGGAATCTCATTTCCACATCGCCCTTGAGGTGACTTTCCACGAAAACGGTGCTATTTAAATTTTTCAAATATTATTATTATTCATTCTACTTTCATCCTTCTTCTGCCTATTCCACGTCTCACTGCCATAGGGTAGGTATCAGCACTCCATTGTAGACTGCTATTTTTGCTTATTTATACAATTTTTTATTAGTGCCAACCGCGTTTAGTCCTCAATTAATGAAGATTCATTTACTAATCTTTCAGTATCTGTATCAGACTTTCAGTCATACATACCGAATAAACAAACTCATCCACCTCCTCCAAGTATTCGTCATTCACAACTATATTGCACACCGTTTTCGAACTCTCTCTTTTAAACACCTTGACTATAGAGTAGCTTATATTTATCATTAACTCGTTTTTTTTACATCGTTCGTTCATCCAAGGCACGAGCGAATATAAAATTGTTTATATAAAGTGTAAAATTACTGGAAAATGAAACAGAGATAGTAAAATAATACAAAAGTTTAATTGTAAAAGAAACATGCGGATTCATCTTTAAAAGTCATCAAATTATTCCCGATTCCTCTAAAATGTAATTACATTACAACTGTGATGTCACGAGCCACCCTAACAAAGCCAGCCACCCTAGCGGACCTCCCCTTCCCGGTCTGCTTGTGCCACATCTCCACAACGCCACAATCGAGTACCCCAAACGACCCAACAACCCACGCGGCACCCCCAACCCAACTAACCATTAAATTCCCCGTTTCCTTTTACTTACACGAACAAAATTGCGGAAAACTCAAACAAATTGGGTGGAAGTTGTAGGTCGCTTTTGGTGAGTAACTCAAATGGTTCTTTTAATAAAAGAAAAAATAATATTGCAATTACTAATATTTATGCGGGAACAAACGAAGATTTTTACAATTAAACGTGAAAAAATCACTCATTATTTAAAAACATTTTTTTGTTTTTTTTGTTTAAGGATTAAACCTTCCTCCCTACGCTCTTAACTACTGAGATTTTTTTAAATATATTTGAAACATAAGAAAAATGGTTTGACGCTGAGCCAACTGACAAATGAGCTGACAACCGAGCCAAATCCTAATTGGGTAGGACTGACATTTATTTCGAATATACACTGCTGAAATGCCATTCAATTTGAGAAAAAACACATATATGTACGCGTGTGTACACGCGATTGCCATATAAAGTTGATAGAATGCATTGTCATCGACAAAGAGTCGCAGAAGATAGCAGCCAATACATATGTGCAGGGAGAAAAGGAGAAAATGGTAGTTATTATTCGAAGTTTGAAACAGCTAAATATGACCAAAGTAAATTGGGCGCCATTAGCTCAGTTGGTAGTGCAGCGTCCCGAATAAGCGAAGGTCATGGGTTCAAGTCTAAGATGGGACAGTATTTTTTTCAGTTTATGTTTCAAATTTTGTTTAAAAAACGCTTAAATTGTCAATCCAAGAAAAATAAGTACCAAACTATTATTTGAATGAATTGATCGTGAAACCAAAAGACAATAATCACATAAAATTTACTTGCGCACATCCGGGTTAGAATCTGCGACATCCGAATTCGTTGTAAATAGCCTTACCTTCATAGAGTATTCAACGTCAGGAAGTGTGGCTTCTTTCCCTGCTTTGTCTTCCATCGATCTTTCCTAGAATTATCGATGGATAGTCTTGTATAATATTCACGTCTTTACTTAGAATATGACCAGTATTATTATTCGTTTCGAGTTCCAAATCGTAACACAAGACTTCCAGAGTTGTTCTTTGTTTATACTTCAAAAACAAACCGTTTTGCTCATTCCCCATTTCAAAGGCTTCATGGGCTTGGAAATAAATTCAGTTGCTTTGATTTTTTCATTTATTCCTCCCTAAAATTTTATGTCTTCAATATTTTATCACTTATTATATTGATTGTTATTGTATATTTATCATTTATCTTACTTTTCTATTTAATGTCTCTTTTATTTTTCTTTAAATATGTTGTACGAGTATAAAATAGATTTTTTTTGTTCATTTAATTTTTTAAATATTATATTGTTTGCTATCAACATGAATAAATTCAATTGCTTATATTATTCATGTAGTTGGGAAATAAATTATTATTATATTTGAAGAGACCTAAAAAACTTAACAAAATAGTTTGAATTGATATTTAAATTTTAGTGTTGGTTTTTATAGTATGGGAATTATTTTTTTAATGATGTTTAAAAACACATATTTTTACAAATTTTCCAAAAGAGCATATTAAATTCGCAATATAGAATTTAAAAAATATGTCTAATTTTATAGGAGCTAAATTGGCTTACACTGACAAAGATGCTGCCCTTGAACAAGATGATATTTATAATTAAAAAAAATAAACAACAGGTTAACAAAATAATTTTCAATCAAAATTATATCAAAAGAACGTTTACGGACAAAACACAAGGCAAAGAAATGACGCTACCAAAAAAAGATAAAGTCAATACGCAACCACAAAAATTATACCAATTAAAAAATTCAAAATAGATTGTAAGAACCCTTCTTACATCAACAAATAATTTAACATTACTGAAAATACGCTGCCCCCACATTGAAATCCTTATGTTTTTGTAAAATATTTAGAATCCTCACAAAGTTAAGAACGTCTTACGTAAGGGAGGGAGGGAACTTAAATTACCGAAGTAAAGTGCAGAAATTATTGTCGGGGTTAATGTGGCATCAAACCATGAACGTTTCCAACAAATTAACCTGGAGAAATGGAGTCCCGCTCTCAAACTCGTATCAATGTTTACCCTCGAATACGCGATTATTCCGGATTTTCGACAAGGGTTGCGGTCATGTTATTGCGTTCAAAAATGAAAAATATGATTGATTTTTATTTATGTGAATGTTTTTGATGATACAATTGCAAGCGTTGGTAGAAAACAGATAAAATATAATTGTTCTGAGAAAAAAATGTAAGAAATAGAATCCTTGTTGAGTAGCTATAAAAATACAAACAACCCAGTTCGTTAGCAGCAGGCGCTCATCCGATGATTTCACTCTTCCACTGTTTCAAATTGTTCATTACATTTGAATTTCAAATAAGCTATCATAATTGTATGAAAATAGGTAATAGGTATTCTGTGTTTTTTCACGTTTGTTCAAATGTCACGCGTTCAATTATCAATAAACAAAATAATATAATAAACTAGATAAAGTACCTGATGTTGCCCGGAGTTTTCGCAGTTTTTTTTTTAAATCAGATATAGACAACTATTTTGCTCTCTGTTCGATTGTTAAGTGTGCATATTTTCATAAAAAATAACCAACGTCCAACGAAAAGGGGTTGGGGTGGTTTTCAGAAATCTTATATAAATATTCCAATTATGCCCTAAATCACGTATCTAAATTTCGCTGATAAAAAATTGGCTAATGTTAAGTAAGTGTTAATCTTAAGTGATCTATCAAGTAAGTAGGGTACTGTATATTAGGGTGTATCAATTTTTAACTTTTTTGTTTGTTTTCAAATTCCAAGTTGAAAAAATGTTGCTACTAGGTACCACAACTTACCACAAAAAATTTTGGATTTTTAAAAAAATGTTTAGTACTCCCGCACAAGGCCTAAAGTTTTAATTTTTTTCAAAAAATTTCAAATTTTTTAAAAATTTTATAAAATTAAATCTATATTATTGTAGAAAGCAATCACTTTGTGGTTTGACATATTTAATAAAATAAAATACTTTTTTGTTTTAAAACCACGATATTTATTAATTTAAGAACCGACCGGTTTCGCTTTACTTAAGCATCATCAGGGTACAAATTAATACTAAACAAGAAGTACATAATGTGTGTATATATATAACAAAATATAGAGGGAGACAACATGATACAAATATAAGCAACACAAAGACGGTCATAAAATACATTAACATAAGTGCACAAGTAATGGAAAAACCGCTAGATAATTATGTAGACTAATGGGTTATATCAATAAATCGGGAGAAACAAAGCATCAACTGGCATGGTGGTAAGGAGGTAAGGAGAACTGGGATTTTTTTATGGGTTTATTGGAAACAGACCTAATATTGGACTACTTGATATGTCTAATTGATTATTAAGTATCTGACTTTTGGTTTTTACAGCTTTTTTAATTTCTAGTGCCTCTAAGTTGTTTAGTCTGTTACCATGCCCGTTTTTATGTAAGATGTTAGCACCGGTGCTATGACAGAATGTATGATCTTTATCGATCAAATGATTTGCGAATTCGGAAAACCCGTTATTATTGAGGCAGCGAAGATGCTCCTTTATCCTAATATTAACATTACGTGATGTCTTACCGATATAGAAAGCCGAACAATTATTGCAATTTAATTTATAAATCCCCGAATGACTTAATTTATCGTCCTTATCTTTAGAATTAATTAGAAATTTACCTATATTGTTATTAGTATAAAAGGCCGGTTTGACTTCAGAAGGAAGGTTTTTTACACTTAAGGTAGAAAAGTGATTAATAAATAAAATTCGCCGCCATTGATAATTAATATTACTATCATTGATTTGAGGACAATGATTCATCTTTGAATATTTTAGTTTTACATGCGCATCCGTTATTACTAATGTGTTTCAAAATACCAATGTTTTTTCACCTAAACATACCCTTAAAAACTCTTTTTCATTAGTAGAAGAATTGAAAGATATGATTCTCCCTAGTAATTCTACACTAATTTCTTTTGACGTTGTAAATTTGTTCCCCAATGTTCCCATAGAAGAGAGTAAATGTTTAATTTCTGATTTATTAAATAGTTCCGATCTCTCTATAGATTTTATAAAAGATTTAACTTCCTTGTTTAATATATGCCTGAATCAAAATTATTTTCAATTTAATAATGTTATATATCAGCAACGTGACGGCCTAGCTATGGGGAGCCCTACCAGTCCTCTGATTGCTGATATATTCATGGATAATTTAGAAAATAAAATTTTATCTAGTACCTCACATCTTATTAAAAATGTCTTGTACTGGAAAAGATACGTTGATGATGTTTTGTGTATATGGACAGGGACTAAGCGTCAACTGAATTCCTTCCTCAAACTTATAAACTCTTTTCATAATAAGATTAAATTCACATTAGAAATAGGCATAAATTCAACCTTAAATTTTTTAGACCTTACCTTATCGATCGTTAATAACAGAATTAATTTTAACATTTTTCGTAAACCCTCCTATACTGACGTTGTCATACACAGCACCTCCAATCACCCTATTTCACATAAGCACTCCGCATTCCATTCAATGGTCCATCGTTTAGTCACAATTCCAATGTCCGATAGTAATTTTGATAGTGAACTAAAACTAATTAAAAACATAGCAGTAAATAATGGATATGAATCGAATTTTATAGATTTAATCTTAAATAAAAAGCTAAAACAAATAGCCATTAATCGCTTCCTCTTTGCTAGCCCTTGTCCTCAAATCAATGATAGTAATATTAATTATCAATGGCGGCGAATTTTATTTATTAATCACTTTTCTACCTTAAGTGTAAAAAACCTTCCTTCTGAAGTCAAACCGGCTTTTTATACTAATAACAATATAGGTAAATTTCTAATTAATTCTAAAGATAAGGACGATAAATTAAGTCATTCGGGGATTTATAAATTAAATTGCAATAATTGTTCGGCTTTCTATATCGGTAAGACATCACGTAATGTTAATATTAGGATAAAGGAGCATCTTCGCTGCCTCAATAATAACGGGTTTTCCGAATTCGCAAATCATTTGATCGATAAAGATCATACATTCTGTCATAGCACCGGTGCTAACATCTTACATAAAAACGGGCGTGGTAACAGACTAAACAACTTAGAGGCACTAGAAATTAAAAAAGCTGTAAAAACCAAAAGTCAGATACTTAATAATCAATTAGACATATCAAGTAGTCCAATATTAGGTCTGTTTCCAATAAACCCATAAAAAAATCCCAGTTCTCCTTACCTCCTTACCACCATGCCAGTTGATGCTTTGTTTCTCCCGATTTATTGATATAACCCATTAGTCTACATAATTATCTAGCGGTTTTTCCATTACTTTTGTGCACTTATGTTAATGTATTTTATGACCGTCTTTGTGTTGCTTATATTTGTATCATGTTGTCTCCCTCTATATTTTGTTATATATATACACATATTATGTACTTCTTGTTTAGTCTTAATTTGTACCCTGATGATGCTTAAGTAAAGCGAAACCGGTCGGTTCTTAAATTAATAAATATCGTGGTTTTAAAACAAAAAAGTATTTTATTTTATTAAATTAAATCTAACTTTTGTGTTTCTCATAAGTTAAAAAACAGTAATATTAGGGCATAAAAATAAGTAAGAAGCGATTTTTATTTATAAAAAATGGATTTTAGGTCTCCCGCACAAGCCCTAAAGTTTGTTAATTTTGATGAACTTTTGTAATTTTGTGTACATATATGAACCATGTTTTTTTAAAGTTTAAACCACCGGAATTAATTGTACTTTTCTTACAGAAGGCATAAAATGAGACAATATATTATTATAATACATAATTCATATAGTAAAAATATTTACCACATATATACTATATATTATATGTTTTATACCTGAAAAAAAGATAGTTGGACGGTGTAAATTGTATGAGAAAGGTGTTGAAAGTAACTAATGTTATTTGCTATAACTGTTGTTTATTACAAAAGTATAAAAGGTTGTAACATGTCATAAAATAAAGTATAATAACTAAGTACAAAATGTTTCTGATTACTTTCCATACGACATGAGTGGCAGTTTTCTTGTTCTACTGCAAATTTACTGACTTGTTTAAGTATTCGTCCTTTCATCTTGGCTTCAAAACCTCAAATCAAAGTTGTATTTACATAGGCCTAGTGAAAATTTTATAATTGTTATTACAGTTCCCAAATAAAATTTCAATTTAATATGGAAGACAGTATGATAAAGACGTTATTTAGAAACATTATAACTACAAAACAGTAAAAAAAAACTTAAATTATAATCCTTTGCAGAGGTTTATTACTGGCTCTTGGTCTCGAACGTAGGTAGCTCTTTACGGTCTTCCAGTCTGGCACGGATAAAACCATTTCTTTCGATCAGCTCACATACTCGCTTCGAAGCTTCTGTGACTTCCTTGACAATTCGTTCCACCGCTTGAGTGTGAGAAGGAATTCTAAATTCAACCCTTCCACTTTTTCCAGTTTCCGCAATTGACTCCAACTCTTCTAGGCTTATATCAGTAACAAGAGGGGGTTCGGTTACTGAAGTGGATTGCCAGTCAATCATATCTATATAGTCTTATGCATCAAAATTGATCTGAGGGGGTTTTAATACCCTTACCCCTTTCCTTTCGGTTGCCGAGCTTTCTTGATTCTCTTATAAGCCAAGGCTCTGATATGTTTTCGTTCATCAAACAGCATAGCTATCAAAACATGTTCTGGGTGAGCCATGAAAGCATTTCTCTGTTACGTTGCATGGATGACTTTTCTTAGCTCATCTATCCCCAAATCCCGCCAGCTTCCATTCATTTTTTTTAAATGATTCTTTTCAGCAATTACTTAGAAGATTTATAAATAACGTCTTTATCCTACTGTCTTCCATATGAAATTGAAATTTCATTTGGGAACTGTAATAATATTTATAAAATTTTCACTAGGCCTATGTCAATACTATACATAACTTTGATTTAAGGTTTTGAAGCCAAGATCAAGGAACGAATACTTAAACAAGTCAGTATATTTGCAGTAGAACAAGAAAACTGCCACTCATGTCGTATGGAAAGAAATCAGAAACATTTTGTACTTAGTTATTATACTTCATTTTATGACATGTAACAACCTTTTATACTTTTGTAATAAACAACAGTTACAGCAAATAACATTATTTACTTTCAACACCTTTCTCATACAATTTACACCGTCCAACTATCTTTTTTGAGGTATAAAACATATATAATATATATACAGTATATATGTGGTATATATTTTTACAATATGTATATATGAATTATGTATTATTATAATATATTGTCTCATTTTATGCCTTCTGTAAGAAAAGAACAATTAATTCCGGTGGTTTAAACTTTAAAAAAACATGGTTCATATATGTACATAAAATTACAAAAGTTCATCAAAATTAACAAACTTTAGGGCTTGTGCGGGAGACCTAAAATCCATTTTTTATAAATAATAATCGTTTCTAACTTATTTTTATGCCCTAATATTACTGTTTTTTTAACTTGGAATAAACACAAAAGTTAGATTTAATTTTTTTAAATTTAACAAAAATTTGATATTTTTTGAAAAAAATTAAAACTTTAGGCCTTGTGCGGGAGACCTAAACATTTTTTTAAAAATCCAAAATTTTTTGTGGTAAGTTGTGGTACCTAGTAGCAACTTTTTTTCAACTTGGAATTTGAAAACAAAAAAAAAAAAAAAATCGATACACCCTACTGTATATTATCTCCAAATATAGTTAGTAATAACATAGATCATTGTAGAAATGTATTTTAAATTTATACAGCGCCTTAAAATATGATTTTTATTATTATTGACCATTCTCTAGTTTTATGGTGAAGTTTACGAAATTTGATTGATTTAGAAAAAAAACTGTAGATTTTTACCCACAAACTTTATTTATTTGTAATATAAAGATGATAACAGATTGATTTTTCACTTGACCGGATAATTTTTTTTTGATTTTTCACTACCGATTAACTAAAAAATACTTAGCAATAACAAGCACTCACAAACACATAATTTGAAGTCTGATGTAAGATATATAAAAAATTATTTATCCCTTATTTCTTTATGAGTAGTTAGGAAAATGTAAAAATTTGCAGTGAAAAAAAGTAACAATGTAAGCCTTTTAAAGTTATGTGAAATACATACGTACTACTAGAATTTTAGGTTAAACTTAATATTGCTTGAGTTAACTGACTACAAAATAATGTTTAGGCACTTTTTATAATACTGAACCTTACGTATTTGGGAATACCTAATATATTATTGGCAGTCGTTGTAATGTAAGCTCTGGTCGAAATAACGGCCTGCAAGCAAAAGCCAAGAATATTTAAAACATTGAAACAGGAAGGATTCTCTGAATTTTACTTAGATCTACACACTTACAATACATGTAAGATTACAAAAGATTTTTTAAATATTTATACTGGGGGATCAGTAGGATTTATAGGTCCACTTAGGTTTTCTACGGAGCCGAACCCTCTGTTATGAAAATATCTGGAGTCGTTGAATAATTTTCCCATTTGATCTCTGGTGGGTTGACGTATTGTTCTTGTATTGTTTTGTATTTACTATGCTTATATATTGCACTTGCATGGTGTGGATTGACTAGATGATCATTTGTGGAAAAGTGTGTGGAAGGGTTTAGTTTTTCCTGTGGAGAAGATTTAACCCGAACATAAAGTCGGAAAAAAAATTATAAATAAAATATTTTCGACACTTGGCAACACAGTAGTCTTGATACTCCATTTCTATTCCATTGTGTCCCAGAATATTCCTGCATATTATTTTTAAAATGTTGTCATTTACTTAGAGCAAGGAACAAAGCAATTACAAAGCTGGAGTTTTATATACACCTCTGGGCTGGTGCCCCACAATACTTGATTCTGTGCAAAGGAGGGCGGTCCGTCTGATTGATAATCCATTGTTAACAGACCGATTGCCATCTCTAATGCACAGATGCAATGTGGGCGAGCTGTTTCTGTTCTACAGGCATTTTAATGGAGCCTGCTCTGAGGAGCTAGCAGCATTGGTCCCTGGTGAACGTGCATGAAACTCGACGTACACAAGCGGAACACCTGTTCACGGTTGATGTTGGCTTCATGAGAACAGGCCGCTTCTACGACTCGTTTTTGTATAAGACGGCTGGTATGTGGAACGAGCTACCGGCATCTGTTTTTCCTCCTTCATATAATCCGTTCCTCTTCAAGACCCGCATTGATAAATTCTTTCCTATCGCCCCTACCTTGACCCGCCTCACAACGCTGCCCAACTGGGTGGAGATATAACTCCCCTGCCTTTAAACTATACAGACAGGGACTGTATGAATACAAATATAATTATATTGTTTTCACAATTGAGTAAAAATACTTTTTTGACGAATAATATAATATATTGAAAAACTTTTGTTATTATTCCACATACCAATATCATATCCAAATTATCATTTCTTTTTGTTCCTTTCGCTTCCTAAAAGTCTTATCTTGGAAGAAACCAGGACTGAAGAAAGAAGACCCACGCTTGGGAGGCGGGTTTGCGTCTGCTGCCAAGGGAACAATTTTTGGATAACCAACACCTCTGTCATAGGTCACCCCAAGTTGTTCGCTACGTTTGATGTTCAGGATGCGCCTGTCTCTAGCTGCATGGAGTGGCAGAGATTGATTCGGGGAGATCCTTCAAACTCTTCAGCTTGTTTCTCTTGACCCGTCACCTTGCGCCAAAGCGCCAAGGATGGTCCGTCATTCCTGGTCACACTGATTCCTAGATTCCTACTCACCCCTCATATGATTTTCCTTCCCAGAACATTTTATCCTTTTCACCCCTAAAAAGATCCTCCACACAGCATCCCCAAATATGACGTAGGCTCTGAGGAATTTTTTTTCTAAATACCTCTTCTGTAGGGTTGATGTGAAAAAAGAGACAGTTCCATCATTTTGTTTTTTATTCGAATTCTCGTCGTAGTTGACAGTGCATGTTATTTCGCTTCTCGGATGTTTAATCTTGTGAAAAGGCCATTACATAGTTCAAATTGCATCTCCATGTTCAATATCGTGAAAATAATATTACTAGGGTAGACCGAGGCTATTCGGATCAGGTGAGTTATTTGGATCAAGCTAAGCAATATGGATATATCTCGGCTATTGTAACCAAATGACAATGAAAGAATTTAGACATAGCTTCCCTATCTACCGGATGCCATAATAGTAAAATTACCGATATTACAGATTGCGTGGGTTGACTGCTAAAAATCGATATGTGTGAAGATCGTACAAGTTACGTCTCAAATAAATGCCTGATGTAATATTGTTCTCTGCGTTCTTAGTGTTTTTTCTGAAAAGGTAAGCTATTTAGTCATGTTCATATGTTATATATTTATCAATCAAATGCACAGTATACAGAATTAAAGTGCAATAAATTGCATTTTGTATGATTTTGTACTTTACTTTGAGTAAATATCATATTAATAAATGTGAGGTTAAACGGACCGACGGTGGGGGGGCTATTTGGATCATATCTGAATGCCTTTAAAATTCGATGCGTTAATTGTTTTATATTTTTATTTGAAACAAATGGTGCGCAATTATGTAAAAAAGACAACTAATTAATCATGGTCGAAAATTGCAATGGATGAAGCCGTTAGGAAAGTAAAATCCGGTGAAATGGGATTACGCAGTGCTGCTGTGAGCTACGGAATCCCATACATGATATTACAAAGACATACGACTTCAATCACCGGGATCATCTCTAATCCAGGAGCAAGACCTGCAATAGATATTGAATCTGAAAAACAGTTTGCGGAAAGATTGGTTTATTTATCTAAACGTGGATTCGGCATTACTCCAAAAATGGTCAGGAAATACGCTTTTGATTATTGTAATCGTCTTGGTAATCAAGCTCAACGAAGATTTAATTCAGAAGTTGGAATGGCAGGTCAAGATTGGTTTCATCGTTACGGGTCATCCATACCTCTCCATAAGAAAACCAGAAGGACTATCTCGAGCAAAGATTAACGGAATGGATCCAGATAAAATTTAAAATTTTTATGACACACTGAAAAAGGTAATAAGAGACTGTCAATTACAAGGAAGGCCAGAATGCATTTATAATATGGACAAAACCGGCATGCCCCTAAATAATTGTCCCGTATCAATGACAAGTGTCGAGCGAGGTCAAAATGTAACTGTTTTGGCTTGTATGAATGCAGTTGGATCATTCATACCTCCATTTGTCCTGTATAAGGGTAAACGTAAGAAGGATGAATTTATGATTGGAATGCCACCAAAAACCGCCCAAAATTACAGTTCAAAGGAAAAGGTACCCCGGGACTTAAAGTTAAAAAATCTTTCATAACAGCTTCTTCATCGGCTTCAAGAAAGTGGTTTTGAATTTATTGCAATGAAGCTTTTGAACATCCTCCAAAGGAAGATTGGATTCAATGTTCTTCTTGCAAAGAATGGTGCCACAAAAAATGTTACGACAAGAAAGTGTTATGGGTTCTAAAACCTATTTTTGGTTTTTGTTTTTTTTTTCATACTTAACTATTTTTTCGGGTTTGATCCGAGTAGCCTCACCACTGATCCGAATCACCACATATTTAATTTTAATTTTTATATATGGGGTGATTCGGATCGGTGGAGAGGTCGACAGTAATAGTCATATGTTTTTTTTAAGTTATTTAATGTTTTGATCATTAAAGTTTAAACATATAAAAATGACAAATGCTTAATATTAAATAAAAAAAATTTTTGAAAATGTATTAGTTTTAATTTTGTTCAAGAAAACATAAAAAGTGATCCGAATAGCCTCGGTCTACCCTATATCAGACCGGCTCAAGTATCGGGGATCCATAGAAGCCCGAGTAAATCAGGCCTCCAAAAAGTTGGGCGTTTTGTACAGGGCTAGGAGATTCTTCAACAGTGACCAGCTGCTGACCCTGTACAAGTCTCAAGTCCGCCCAACTATTGAATTTGGGAGCCACCTTTGGGCTGGTGCCCCAAAATACTTAATAAACCTGCTTGAATCTGTGCAAAGGAGAGCGATCCGTCTGATTGACAATCCGTTGTTAACAGACCGATTGCCTTCTCTAATGTATAGACGCAATGTAGGCATGCTTTGTCTGTTCTACAGGTATTTCAATAGAGCCTGCTCCAAGGAGCTAGCAGCATTGATTCCTGTTGCACCGGTGCACGTGCGCGAAACTCGACGGACACGAGTTGAACACCCGTTCACGGTTGACGTTGGCTTCATGAGAACGGGCCGTTTTTACGACTTGTTTTTGTGTGAGTCGGCTCGTATGTGAAACGAGCTACCGGCATCTGTTTTTCCTCCCTCCTATAATCCGAGTCTCTTCAAGGCCCGCATTAACAAATCCCTTCCTACAACCCCTACCTTATTCCGCCTCACAACGCCGCCCAACCGGGTGGTGACATAGTTCCCCTGTCTGTACACTGCACAGGCAGGGACACTCTTGTGTGGCGTCACTTAAAAAATAAATAAATAAAAAAAGACGAGACAGTACCCTAAATGTCGGAATCTTAACAAAGTTAGAAAAGAAGTCATCCAAAAATTTAAGTCACGAGCGGACCTGATGTATTGGACCGATCTGCAGTTCGATTTGCCTTAGCAAATCAATAAAAAAAGTGGAAATCTTAACGACTTATGTGATGAAGTCATGTATAAATAATATTCGTCACGCGGTCCGGCATAATAACCACGGTCGAATTTGCCCCATAGGCAAAAAAAAAAAGATCTTTCCGTGGGGTTTATTTTAATTATTTCTGATGAACGTCTTACTAAATTCTCAGATGTTTCTAGAGGATCTCTGGGAGGTTACTTATTCGTCTTAAATATAAATAACTAACATCCGTGGGGATCGCTCAAAATAAATATTTTCGTTACAAATTCGTCGGGATTAATTAATATGTGAGCCTCGAGCAAGCTACCGTAATTATAATAATAATAATAAGTGTTTTACTATCTTTTTTTTGTGTAACAAATAGATATAATGATATCCTCACTGGGATCTCCCGTGCTGAGGATTTCATTTACATATTATGTATAATTTAATTATAAGAAAATTAATATTACATCATTAGTTACAAATAAACTTAATTATGAACAAATATCATGCAATATAATTAATTTTTTTTTAATAATTTTAAAATAAGGAAGATGTTTTTTGATATATATATATATATATATATATATATATATATATATATATATATATATATATATATATATATATATATATATGAAGTGTTTTTTGGTATAGTTATATATAATAATGCTGCAAAATATTTGATAAAAAACTGAGTTTTCACATAAATGCTTGTAGAAATATTACATCTAACAAAACATCTTCAAAACTAAAGCCAATCAAACCATGGATAACTCATGGATTAATCATCTCAATTAGACACAAAGAAACACTCTACAAACAATATACAAAACAACCGGAAAATATAACATTACAAAAACATTTCAAAGCTTATAAAAAAAAACTTACATATCTAATAAAAAACACAAAGGATGACTACTACAAATAAAAACTTGAATTATCTGGAAATGACAGTAAAAGGATTTGGTCCATCATAAATGAAATTGTCGATAAAAAACATTTAAAAAATAAAACAATCAACAATGTAAACCATAATGATTCAAAAATCTGCTGTAAAGATAAACCTCTAGAAGCCGCAAATGTATTTAACAATTTTTTTGCTAATGTAGGAAAAAACCTCGCTAAAAAAATCCAACAAGGCCTTACCCCAAATGACCCAAATACTACAGTAAATAATGAGCATAAATTTGAATTATTTCAACCGACAACACCAGAAGAAATTGAACAAATTATTTCAGGTATGAAAGGAGGTTCTGCCCCTGGTTTTGATGGGGTCACAATACAAACACTGAAATGTATAAAATCACAAGTATCAAAACCATTAACTCATATAATCAATACAAGTTTTCAAAGCGGAGTTTTTCCATCCATGTACAAACAATCTGTAATTATACCAATATTTACCAATACCAACGACATTTTTAAACAAAACCTCAGTGGAACAGTTATATCTTACGCAGATGATACAATTATCATAATTAAGGGTAATGACTGGAAAATTGTAAATGAAAATGCAAATAATGACATCCAAATCCTAAAAAACTGGTTCGATACAAATCTACTTACAATTAACGCAAAAAAAACAGTTTATATACCATTCACAATAAATAAATTCAAAACTTACCCCAACATTCATATAATAATACACAACAAAAAATGTAACAAAGATGTTTGTAATAAATCATGTACCATACTAAACCAAACAACTGAAGTAAAGTACCTCGGTGTAATTGTAGACCAACATATGAAATGGAACAGACACATATGTGAACTTGTCAAGCGCATTAGAAAATGTATCTATATATTCATTAGATTAAGAAATGTTCTCAAGCTAAACAACCTGAAAAAAGTCTATTACGCACTAGTCCAATCATTACTTCAGTATGGAATCATTGGGTGGGGAGGTGCATATGAAAAAATTTTAAGCTCTGTAAAAGTGGTACAAAAACTAATTATAAAAGTAATTTTGAAAAAAAAACCAACATTCTCTTCAGCATCACTGTTCAAAATTTTCGAAGTACCAACAATTGAAGACCTCTATAAAAAAGATACAATATTACAAATATATAAAGAAACTGTAATAAAAAAACTTAAATTTAACTCATCCTTAAGGCATAACTTTAACATCCAAATTCCTTTATTTTCAACACAACAAATGCACAATAACTACATTTACAAAGGCATAAGATATTTTAATAGTCTTCCCGAAGAAGTGAAAAAAATACCAGATTTTATTTTATTCAAAAAGAAGGTCAAATTTATCTTTAAAAAAAATTAATATCACCTATCAAATGTTATAACTTCAATTCATGTTACAACCAAAATTAACGTCACAATCCTCTTTTAAGTTTATATTTATTGTACCGTATTTATGTTAATTAGTGATATAAACATGAAATAATTGTCAAATAACTCCTACGCCAAGCTCAAGAGCTAGCACTCTTCGTTGGAGTAGAAATTCAATAACTTATGTTTTTCACTATTACCTATGATCATCTAATTTTATGTAAAATGTAACAATGTTATAAGTTAAACAATAAAAAAATAAAAAAAATATGAAATGTTTTTTGATATAGTTCAGTTGATTCTGTTTTAGTCTGCGTTTGATTTCAGTAAATTTTCTATTTCAGATCTCCCTGTGTTAAGTATCCAGCTTTTTATTTCAAATTTAAATGTTAAAGTGTTGAGGTTTTTGAGTGTGAGTGGTATTTTGTTGTAGAGTTTAATAATTAGAGTCTTGTGTCGCTTTTTTGTGTAAGGTGTACATCTATATACAGTAGTTATATGAAATTTTCAATATACCAACAATACTCCAAAAAAACAGCATCGTCACAAGGTAAAGGCTTCCTTTCCTCTTTCCTCGTATTTTTTCTGACAATAACACTATTTATTGATCTTCTTTTTTCATTTTCATACACTTAATTTTAAGTGAAATCGGGCAGCAAATAATTTGAATATGTATGAACAGTCACGAGAAATCGAATAAAACATTTTATTATCATTTGGGATGATCACAATTTGATCAAAAGCCAAAATGTCTGAGAAAGGAAGATGAAGCTGTTAACGAATCACATACGGCTTGGCTTTCTATAGTACTAATGTTATATAGAATACTTTAGATTGTGCAGGTGTTTGTTTCGTGTACTCATATGTTCCCGGAATTATCCGGGGGAGGCCTGTCACAAAGTTGGATAGTGAAAGACTCGCGAGATGAAATCTGAGGGTGTATTGTTCGCTAATAAATTTGCGATTCGGTGAATGTAGAATTTGGGGATATTGTGATGTAGATATATGATATGTCTTACATATAAACTCCTCGGTTCTAGACAGCAAAAAAATCATTGCATCAAATAATATTCCCGCTTGAGATGCAATTTAGAATAGATTAGTTTTTTTTGAACATATCTTTAAATGAAACACTGTTTTTAAAGCACTTGAAAGAATGTTTCAGGATGTAATATTACAAACATGAATTATTTATTTTATTTCACGCAAACATTTCTCAGGTTTTTTAAATCACTCACCGATTGTAAAATTAGTGTATCATCTAGCAGAAGCACGCGAAGTTTTTTTAGTTTTTTTTTACATAAGCTCCACCCAAGAAGCTCTAAGAAAAATAATTCCTATCAGTTCTTATATCATCTCTGGGGATGCTGTGTAGGGTTTTTTTGGAAAGGATGGAGAGGAAGTTCTGGAAGGAAAACGTTATAATAATAATAATAATAATTGGATAATTTGTAGAGCGCCGTTTTTTGTGAAAAATCACCTCAAGGGCGCTGTTATGAGTGGTGGATTGGAGTCTGGGAGTCAGTATGTCCAGGGGTGACGGATCCATCCCTCCTAAGGCGATGTTCCTTGAAATTTCTGCTGGAGAGGTCAAAAGGACTTCCTATACCAATCTCTCTTGTTTCGGCCCGCTTCGCTGTAGGTGGGCAGGTGCAAATCAAATAAACCTCGGAAAAAAACCGTAGATTTATATCCGAATAAAATCCACATCTCCCGCCACAAACATTCTCTCTTATATATAAGATTAACACGAAACTAAAGAAAATATTCCGTTTTTTTAGTTTTACGCATAAATTCTTTTATATTAAATTTTGCAAACATTGACCAGAAAAATTATTTGGCGGTTTTAAGTTTTATTGAATTATTTCAAATTAAAATGTATGTCTGGCTATTGTAGAAAAATAAAGAGAACGAGTTTTATGAGATACAAAACAATAATTGCCATTATTTCAGCCATTTTTTTTCTTCCCCTTGTTTAAGTCATGTTGAGGACACTTCGAAAAGGGTCTCCTGTCGTCTAGCCCTGCAGTTAATTTCATTAGCTTGATTAGGGCCGGTCAACTAGAAGTCTTTCCTGAAAGTTTTTCATGCAGTATTCGCTCTCCTGTCATATTCAATAGTAAGATGCTATTGTTAAAGTAATAATAATAATAATAATAATAATAAAAACGTTTATTTGACAATAATTTTTTACATGTTTGCATATAGTTTGTACACATACATTTAGATGATTATATTGTCAAAAGGGCAACTGCTCAGCTGTACATTCCGGATTTCTCCGGGAATGTAGCTGGTTTTCAGCAGTGCCTTTAATATAATGTGTTATAAATCGATAAATACAAATTTCTTTAAAATAAAATAAAATATAAATTCAGGATTAAATTTACATAAAATACATAGATAAAAATAAAAAAAATAATAATCACAAGTAGGTGTCCCTTTCATTTTAAATTCAATCAATGATGATGTTGTGCGGTTGACTGTGCTGTCAGCAACCATTCGCTGCAGAGCTTCTTAAAGCACTGCAACGATGTTGTTGTTCGAATAGGCAGTGGTATTTTATTCCAAAGTTTTGACGATGAGTAGCTAAAACTACCCTCAAAAACAGCAGTTTTATGTTTGGGGAGAACAAGTAAATGGTCTCTTTGGCGTGTACTATGTGCATGTGAGTCACGGGACCACTGCAGTCTGTCAAACAGATAGGAAGGAACCTTTGAATTCATCAAGTTGAACAGTTGACACATTTGATGTAACTTCCTTCTGTTCGACATATTCAGTATTCGATGCCGATAGAGGTAAGGCGAGATATGCTCGCGTCTCGGGACATTATAGCAATATCGGACACATGCATTTTGGACTCGTTGTACTTGTTTTTGGGTTTTTTTCAATAAAGATGGACCGTAAACTGAGTCTCCATAGTCCAATATTGAGAGAACAAGACTATCAGTAATAATCTTGCGTAGTTTCACTGATATGTTATCTCTTATATTGTACAATAGACGAAGCCTCGAGTAGCACCACTGTGACCTGTTTTTAACATGTTCATCATACCTCAATCTACCGTCCACCATTATTCCAAGGTTGCGCGCAGCATCAACAAAGGGAACGGTGGTTTCATGTATTTTTACAACATGTCCTCCATTTTTTACGCATGATATTTTTTGCTTAGTTCCCATTAATAAAGCAACAGTTTTTTGAGGATTGAGAAGTAACGCGTGCTCCTTTGCCCAACTGCAAACTCTACGTAGGTCACCATTTACCATATCCACTGCCACATGAGTTTTACTTACGTCAAACGATAAATATAGTTGTGTGTCATCAGCATACATGTGCGAACCACAGTGTTCAATAGATTGCATCATGTCAGCGGTATATATAGCAAAAAGCAATGGCCCTAGTATCGATCCCTGGGGTACCCCTCTTGTTATTATAATGTCAGATGAATATTTTAGAGTCCCATTACTATCCTTGCAAACTGTGCGCTGAGTTCTATCTTTGAAGTAATTTTGAAACCATTTTATTGCTTCATCGTCAAAACCAAAGTAACGCAACTTTGCAATAAGTAATGGAATGCTCAGTAAGTCAAATGCCTTAGAGAAGTCCAGCAGAACTAGTATCGAGGCTTTGCCTGCATCAGTGGAGGCAAGAATATCATCTGTAATACATTGCAGAGCTGTTGTAGTGCTGTGGCCTTTACGAAACCCCGATTGATGACGAGGTATAATCCCGCATGTTTCAGCGTAGACTACTGTTTGCTCAAACACAACTTTTTCGAGTACCTTGGATAATGCTGGTAATATGCTAATCGGTCTGAGATCACTAATACTTGAAATTGGTTTCTTTTTCGGAATTGGTGTGACTAAACCATTTTTCCACAGTGCTGGAACTATACCTGTCCGTAATGATTGGTTAATAATGGTTGTTATAGTGCTGAGTGCATACGGAAGTATGAGTTTAATCATTGAGATACTTATTTTATCGCAACCGATAGCGTGTAAGTAGAATAAGATGTAAGTAAAATAATTGTAATTGAACAAGGCTTTTCCAAAAATATCTATCGATGGTTTTGCAGGGTCTAAAGATCGAGCCTTCAGTCGAACCACCAAACAATTTTTATCCGTGCGCCACCTATGTTGTCATTTTCAATTAATTTTGTATTATTTACGTTACATAACTGTCAGTTCATTTTCTACAGCACAGCCTGTTTTAATAAAAGATTGCGGTGCTTCTAAACATTTGGTCGGACAAACAAATGATTGTTTACTATCTCTCACGTCATATAATAATCATTACACTTGCAACTTGTCTTCTTGGTAACCTACCTGTTTTCCTTCCTGAAATATCTGAACCACAGCGCCTACTGCATTACCTATTCCCTTTATAGGGGTTCGGGCAAGCATGTTTTATATGACTCGCGGTGGGTCTCATTAGCTCTTGTATGTAATATTAGCCTGTGTTAAGTTATCACGATTCATCCATTGTCTCTTCAAATGAATTTATTTGAATTTTGCTTGATATTGTCGTGTAGAAATTCACATTTTGGAAGTGAAAATTTACCCACTTCCCGACATCCGAACGAGCTGAAACATGGCAGATGGACTTGATATCGATTTCAAATGTTGGTGGGAATTACGTATACGTACACTGACATATAAGCATTTCTATGAAAATTGAATGACATTTAATATACGAAACACATGTCGGTCCTACCCGGTCGGCATTAAGCGAGGTAAGTAGAGTTTTTGACTCCATTTCCTGGGTAGGAAGAATCAATCCTCAGTAAAACCAGAAAAAAGTTTTAGAAGACATTAAAATATATGTAAAAGTTAAGAACTATATTTTTTACGGGTTAATTTTTCTGAGACGTGGCTTTGCTTGTCTTCTTTTATAAGAACCAGGTTCTGCATCACTTAATTTTAAAATAATAACCAGTTACTATTTATGGCCAAGATGCTAGATTATAATATTTGGTAGACACTCCCAGAATTACCTCGGTGCGAAAGCATTGTTTAGTACAGAAATAGTGATTGAAATGACATTATTTATTAATGAAATAAATTACAACACTTTGTTCTTACCACGATTATCTTTATTTTTTTTAAATCGACATGTTTCGAGAACGTTGTTCTCTTCACCAGGACATAAATTGAAATAAAACTAATTATCAAGTATAGAAAAAGGCGTGGGTAGAAATGAAATTAAGGGTGGGGGGGAGAGAGGTGGAAAGGGGAGGAGCTTAGAAGATCAAAGACAAAAAATTACAGTGGACACATGCTTAGGATAGGGTTATTCACAAAATTAATTTGATAAATATTATTAATAATATACAAGTGAATTTGCAAAAATTGAAGAAGACATTATTTATGTTCAGTTACTAAATCATAATATTAGCCAAATGCTTCTCAATCTGCTGGCTCCCCTTACCCTACAAAAGACCATAACCATCTGAGATGAGATGAGATTAGAACCGGATTTTAATAAATTTAAAAATAAAATTAACTTCACTACAATAAATAATTTAACGAATTAGAATGACGATGATATCTCACTAAATTATTTTATAAATTATTATATAAAAAAACTAAAATCTCTTCACTTTATATGTTTTTATGATTCTTTTTTTCTTCTATTTACATATGTATGTTAAGTTTTTATTATTTTCCCTTTACACACGAGTTTTAGACTCTTGTAAAGGTAAACATGTTAATTTTTATTGAAATATGTTCTTACTATGTAAATTTAAACATTATACTGTATTTTATAAAATAAATAAAAATATTAAAAAAATATATATATATTAAAAAAATCTCTATAGTATAATTTCCAGCAGATGTACGGCTAAATAAGAGCTAATATTTCAATTTTCTGAATATTCTCAAGCAGAGACTGTTTAAGTATCTAATATCAACAATTCAACGACACATTTCTAAAAAAATGTAGATGAAATTCTATAATTCCGTCTGACGCTTACAACTCAAAAAAATACCGCTTGGTTTCAACTTACATAATTAATACAATGAATGTATATTCTACAAACTAGTTGTTTCCATTTGATATAATATATGAAATCAAGTTTAGTTTTTATAAAAAGCCTTTGCATGAGGCGGAATTCGAACTTTACATACCTACATTTAATTTATATCGTATCGTACCCCATATTTGGAATTTATAAAATAAATAAACCTTACAATAACAAGGAAAAAACCTTGACAATTTCTAACTTATAAACCTATACAATCACGAAAAAATAAAACTCAACAATTATTAAAAATTATTACGGTTGGTTTTGGTTTGTGCCATGTCAAAATGATTTTAATTACTGCCTATTTAAATAAACACTTCCCACGCAGACCGCACGACGTCAAAACAACATTAAGCTACGAGCATTTAAACGAAAACATAAAGACATAATTCCCGAGTGACAGGTTTAATAGTTAAAAGGGTATTTGAAGGGTCAATTACACAAAACAGGACTCGACCCTTGACCCTTGGGTCCTTGTGGAGGTACAGAAGGACCGTTCGAGGTTCAGGCACTTGGATTTGACTGAAGGTCCTTCAGAACGATTTAGAATCCGCAGCTAATACGAGGACATTGTATTTGTGAATAGAAGAGCTCCCAATTTCAAATGAATTCAGACTGTTTTCTTTACGAATAAATTGCATGTTTTTAAAGAAGTACCTTACTTTTGTTTATTATTTATTATTTCAAGTTGAAAGAAATATAAAAATTTCACTTTCTTAACTTTATGGCGCTATGTACTTACCTTTATAGCTGGCCATTTAATGTGTATAGTGTAGATTGTGATAAAGTAAAAAGATGTAGTTTGATAATTTAAGTTTAATGAAAATACTTTACACTATAACACGAAATTAATATCAGAAAGATTTAGTAGGAACCAAGAATTGTCGACTGCCAGGGTAGATCGGAGAAACAGGAATGTTTGTCGGTAACGGAATTAGCAGCGAGCTCTGTTTTCGGGTTGCTATCCCCAAAACAGTGTTTCCGTATGTAAAAATATTATTTAGGTTGGTTGACAGTTCTTGAATCCACAACTTAAAGGGCACATTAAAGTAATAGTCTAAATATTATTGTTTACCACTAACATAAGTACAGCTGATTTTAAAAGCAAACAGTTTATTCTTAAATATATTCATTGTATTTACTGTTGTCAAGCTATTGGGAAGGAGATTGTATATGTGTACACCCTTGTGGCCTATGTTTCTTTTACGACTTTTAGTCGTTGCTGAACGTGTGTTTAGTTTATTATGTTGTCTTGCGTAGTGTTCATGTACTTGTGATGTTTTTATTTATGTTTTGTTCAAATGTATAAATCCATTTTGGATTTTGTAGATTAATAAGCATGTGTTATATTCGTACAGTTTTGTGATTTTCAGTAATTTCGTTTCTTTATGTATTTGTTTGGTGGGATTATCTGGCTTATACTTAATAAGTTTCTTTATAACTTTATTCAGTGTTATTTGTAGGTCGTTCAATATGTAATGTATGTGTTTTCCCATATTTAAATTAAATAATTTAGATGAAACTGGATTAAATTGAAGTATAATCCGCTCTTTGCTTGTGTTGGTAGAAGATGGGGTATTCTAACAAATACACCATTTACTGGGATCATTTTTTTTAAAGTTTTTGTATCTTCTTCTTTAATGACAAGTGTTTATCGATATGCAATCCCAGATATTTTTCACCATCTGAAATTAGTAGGTTTTTTTTTCTATTTGCAATGGATTATGAGATGGAATTTATTTTTTGTGAGCTTAAAAAAATGTAATTCATTTAAAAAATATTAATTGTTGAAATATTTTTAACTTGTTAGTTGTTTTTTTCCTAAGTAAAATATAGGTCTATCATCTCCGTAAAAGAAAATTTCGCTATTTATGTTTAGTTGAAATGTATCATTTATTCGTATTTTCATGAAAATTTCATGATCATAAATTTGTAAATTACTAACACTTTATAAGGAAACATGTTTAATCATTCGTAAGGCCTGCAATCACGTTTTTAAGCGGAGTTACCAATAATTCAAAAAGATTCTCAATAAATTAGTAATACTCGTATTTCTCCCAGTGCATTTGAAAAACTAACCCATCTATCTATAAATAAAAATGTTGATTAAAAATTGTTGTTTGTTCAAAATCTTAAGTCAACGAAAGTTCTTCATCGATTGCTTTCAAATTTTGACACAACTTGACAGGTAAAAAGATGTTTTATTTTTATAACAGCGCCATCTGTTGGACGTAAAAGCAACTATTGTTTCTCTATCTGCACTACTGTTTGTCAGACTGAGCCACAGAAACCCGCGGAGGGGTAAACAAATTTATGAAAAAATTAAATTGAATTATTTTTTTAAAAAGAATTGCAAACATAAGCAATACATCGTGTAATAAGCGTAAGATAAACTAACAAATTTTTAACAATTATATCATAAAATTTTTAATTAGGAAGAGGGTTTCGGTACCGCCGCCCCAGGAACCATTTATTAGATGACCAACACCTCTGCCATAGGTAATCCCAAGTTCGCCTTGTTTAGTGATTTAGCAGGGGTGCCCGGGTTCATCGGATGAGGTGCGTTCAGGATACACCTGCTCACCAGCGTGCTCATGCCCTATACTTCCTTTCCTTTAAAAAGTCCCTCCACACAGCATCCCAAAAGATAAAAAGTATAGTAAAACCGTTAAAATTAGCACAATGTTCAAATGATTTTATGATAAATTCAGTAAGTTTATTTTGTTTAGTTTTTTAAGGTACAATAGAATGATTTTATATCTCATAAGGAATTGGGTTTTTTTTAGTGTTTTTCCGTCCTATTAATTTTTTTTTTTATTTATTTCATATATATCCCGTTAAACTACAGTTAAGTAGTTTGTCAAACAGGATTTTTACTACAACTTTTTACAGATTACAACTTAGACCTTAATTTATACAATAACAATAAACTTACACATTAAATCGCCTAATACAAATTATTTCTACCTAGTAGCCATGTTTTCAGCAAATATCTGACTATATTTTAGGCACATTATATTCAAGGGTTCGCTGTCCGTATTTATTATTATGTTTAGGTACAAGCATGCCTTCATTCTTTGTGAACCTAGTATTGTGCCCATGTTCAACTTTCCTCTTATACTCAGAGTCAGATATGTGCTGAATCAATATTTTATACCACAATAAGGCCTGCACCGGCAAAACTGCCAAATGTTGATACAAATTTTGGATAAAGGAACTATTATAACTATTACAAGTAAATCGTTCGATCTGGTGGGGCAGTCAGTCAATCATTTCTAATAGATTCTGACATTATGATAAATCATGCATTTCGTCGAGAACAGAATTCTATTTCAGAGCTAAAACGTATTCATGATTCAATGCATAATGTGGAAAAAGCAACAACCGTAAGAAAAATGAACATTTCCATGTAAAGGTAATATTTGAATGAAATGAAACTTTAGCATACATTGTATTCTGAATGTTAAGCACTAATTCAATAGAAAAGATTTGAATCTCTTGAAATAAATTGTACTAAAACGGTACCACAAGATATTCAAGAACCTTTTTGGTTTGTCTGTTTGAACAGAAATCTAATAACTTCTAGGACATTCGCTGAACCGTTGTTCATGGTCTAAAATAATATTATTTACACAGATATGTAAATATCATTGTTTGTTTATTTATTTAGGAATGCTAACAGATTTTCTGCATATATAATAAATAAACTTATAAACAATAATAATAATAAACTAAAATATTTGTAAATATTTAAAATTGTTAATATTAAATGAACAAAAACACAAACAAACTACGGTAACTTACAAATATTATTTGACGCAGAGAATCGTGAGAACTTTCCTTGAGAATGCGCGCGCATCGTGACGTTTCTACAACTTTCCATAAACTGTTAATAATCCTTAAATTTTCGTTACAAAAAAACAGATAAAAAAGACTAACCTTACAAAAAGTATAAATTAATATATATTTACATAAGCTCTACAAAGGAGGCTTGTGGGAAAAAAAATCCCTCAGGACCTATGTCATCTTTGGGGATGCGGTGTGAAGGATCTTTTTAGGGAAAGGAAGGAGAAAAAGTTCTGGGAAGGAAAAAGGTATGCTGGGTGGGTATTAATCTGAGGGCTAATATGTCCAGGAGTGACGGACGCATGAATCCATTCCTCCCACTGCAGTGTGAGAGAAAGTCCGGCTGGAGAGATCAAAGGTCTTCCTCAACAAGTCTCTCCCGATCCGATCCGACACGCAGTAGTTGGGAAAACGCATCCGACGCCAAGACCTTGACACACCTCCTACCATGAACCTGGGTACCCCAGCTAAGTTACTAAATGTAGCGAACCACTTGGGTTGACCTGTGGCAGGGGTTTTGGTTATCCGATAAATGGTTCTCGGGGCGGCGGTATCCATACTCGCCTTCCTAATTGAAAATCTTGGTTAGTAAATAAGTTTTGTAATCGCCCTTGTACATAATTTGTTGTTTGAACTTAATTTTTCAACATTTTGAGCCGTATTACGCTTTCCCTTTTTATCTAGTCAACATATCAGACAACCTTGCAGTTGTATCATCAAAATAAAAATTAATCTCAATGCAAAGAATCACAACTGTCCTTATACTGATATAAAATTGCACTGCAAGCCGCCAAAAAGGGGAGAAAACGCATTACGACATAGAATCCCAAATGCCAAATAGGTAAGTACAAACACGACTAGGACTAAATGATATTGCTCCTGAAAAACTTATTCCTTGGTGTGAAAAAAAATTGTCCGGGTCTGATTTCGAGAACAGAAAGCCAATCTTTGAATTTTATATCAGTGCTTGCTTGCCTGCCTTGGCAGGCTGAAAAGCTAACACGTCCATGCGGAACTAATTTTCAAAAGAATATTTGTTGAATACTAGAGTTATTGTATTTTAGAAGAGATATTTGTTGAAATTCTTCAACGTTCCTTCGCAATTTCGTAACTTTCTCCATTCCAACATTATTATTAAAAACTAGCACAAACCCATTAAAAATAACAAAATTGTCAAATTTTGTAATAATATCTTTTCGAAACGTGTTCATGTGGACCGGATTTGGTAGAATTCGGTAGAATCCGGACATTCGGCATTAGAGCGTTGGAGGCCAAATCGGACTAGAAAGGGAAGTGGAACCATTTTTTTCGCATTGTGTCTCAGCTAAATACAATCCAATCAATGGGTTTAGTCTGAATTTCCATTAAATCAGTTCCAATTTCGAAAATCGCTGTTAGAAAAATAATTTATCGTTTGTCTAGATTCTCCAAATATATACCACTATTTTTGAAAAATCAAAGCAATGGAATAATAGACAGAGGAAGAATTAGTAAATTACAGAGAGAAATTAGTATTTTAAATTGTGAAATTATTATTACATTGTATTTAAACGTTTGGTAAATGTACGGTTTTGTAAGATATTCCAATATTTTACAATAATTATTTCCAAATAAGTTAAACCAATATCCTACAGGATATATACTAACTAACGATCACGCCATTTCCACGCAGGGGTAGGCAGAGAGGAAAGACCGCCAAACACACTTTGCTTCATTCACATTCTTTCATTATTTCATGCATACTCTTCTATTATTCTGAGTCTCTGTTATTTGGGAGGATATTATACATGATGGTAGAAATAAAGACAATAATAAATAAAAATTTTCCAATGGAAATTTTATTTTCCAATGAAAAAAAAAACACCTTTTTCACACTAAAACTATCGCAAAAACATCGAAATTTCGAAAAATGGTTATTTTCTTTTATACTTGTCCCATCATGCCGAACACCTTGTACATACTCGTATATTTATAATACGTTTTACAGTTATAAAATACTGAGAACGGGTTGTTCGACATAATTTAAATAATTCATCAAATGTCAAAGTAAATGTACAAGCTCTGTCAAAGTCCTATTCAAGTTTTGTTACTATCCAAGTACTGTACAAAAATAGCCTTCTTTGTAATAATAACTAAACTTGATTATAACTAACTATCATAGAACATAAATCTTGCCTTTGAAATTTGATAAATTGTTCATATTCTATTCTTCTTCATTTATTGTGTCATGCTGCTTTATTATAAAGTTGAAAAGATTAGTTTCAAATTCTATGTTAAATGTAAACATATTATAAAAAAACATAAATTTTGTCTATATAGAGTTGTACCATTTCCACAGCGTAGTCTTAAAAGAATTAAATTCACATGAAAATATATAAAGTGCTAACAAGATGTGACAAAATTACACCAAAACTCAAATCAAACTATCTACATTAAAATTCGTTTTACGATACGTATCTTCTTGTAACTCTAAAACTCAGTGACTGTTTCGAGAGCCTTCACTCACCCTTAACAACTGAACCTACCCGATATTAATACTACCTTTGGAAGGCTCTGGTGACTGCAGGTAGCTCGGGGTAGCTGAGGGTAGCTGGGGGTAGCTATCGAACTTCATGTTTCAGGGGCTTACATATGATCGTGGTGGATTTTCCGTGATTTATCACCCTCCCTCTGAAAAACCGTTGAAACTGAAACTAGGTTGAATTTTCAGGCGGGTAGAAACTGGGGCGATAATTGATCCGCTCAGGGATGCGAAATAAGGGTGTTTGTTTTATTGGGGTAAAATAAGGCACTGCGTTTCATTATTAACACACATAGGTACTATTCATTACATTATATCTAGTTTGAAAACCATTTACAATTTTTTTTTATAAAAGTGTAATTTTCACAATGAACTTACAAATTATTTCACGTTTTACTGTGAGATTCTGATGGAGTTCATGCTCAAATAAAAAAAATATAAGTATTAAAAAATGTAAAATAAAATTATTCAAATAAATGAGAAATATATAAAAGATTTACTGAAAAAGAAGATTTTTTAAAATCATAACAAACTCTCATTGAAATTTTCAATTTAAGCTTAAATTCATGAATATTTTAGATAAGTTAGAGATATAATGTAATGTTGTAAAATACAGGTTACTCCCACGGATTATGCATGAATTATAGATGTTAATAACACCGATTTTTTTACTACACAATTTTAATACTCTAAAAATATTCAAAAACAATAAATACAATGATAATACATGAAAATAAAAATAAAAAAAAAATTTTCCCACTGAATATATTTTGTAAAGGGGAATATGAAAATGAATAATTTAATGATAATATACAAATAGTTGTGAACATTATTAAGGATGAGTTGTTTCACTGAATTTGATCACTTCTTCAAATTTCAATATTTAGGTCTGTGACAGTCCTTTTCAAGTTCTATTTTTTGTTATTATAGGCCAGTTGCTTCACAAAGCTGAAGTTATAACAGAACTTGAAGAGACCTTTCGTAAAACTTGTAGTTAGTTAATTTAGAATTTTTTATTTAATTAATGAGGAAATTTCTAAAGAATGTTAGTGGAATGGTATTTAACAAATTTTAGAGCAGAAAAGAATTAAAAAAAAGACGGCCGGCATAGTCCAGTGGTAACGCATTGGACTACCATTCCGAAGGTCGCGGGTTCGAACCCGGCGTGCGCAAATAAATTTTATTTTGATTAATTTGTGTTATCTCACAATTAATTAATTAAAATAATATATAGTATATTTGCGGCACGTTCCAGAGTGGAAGATACTACCAGTATCGCCCTGGTGTAAGACCACCATTCAGAATTGAAACGTTGCTCCAAATGGCTTTAGCCGTGTTTAGTGACTAGATCTGAATAGCCAGGTACTTCCCCACCTTCCTCTTTCCCTTCCCCACTTACCTTCAGCCTCACAACATCCCCCAATTGGGGATGCCATAGTCTCACTGGCTCCAGACGGGAGCAGTTGGGACTCTTGTGAGGTATTCACTATAAAAAAAAAAAAAAAAAAAAAAAAAAGTACAAAATTCAAAACTTCGCGTGGACTCAATGTTCATAGTTTGAATTCTATTTTCATCACTTCTCATTATTTATTAAATGCCTTCTAATTTTGAGAATATAAGGTAGTGATAATAAAAATGCTAAAAACAAATATAAAAGATAAGTTTAAATAAAAAATATATTTTTATCAAAGCAGGGTGGGTAGGGTATTTCGGTGGGAGAAGATAATTTCAGAATATATTTTGTAAAACTTTTATTCTTTATTTCCAGTCCCATTTTAGAATCTATCGATTTTAACTTCAAAAGTTGCCTTTGATGTAAATCTGTTATCTTACCCTATATTGTGTGGGAAGACAAATAACTTGATTCAAATTTCTATTTTTTATATTATGGACTAGTGATCATTTTATTTAACACGTTAAGTAAAATGTGAAAAACATTTTAGAGATCCAAGAAAAAATTTATTTAATCTTGTGAAACATTATCTTCCAAAGTGGCAAATAATATTTTTTATAACTTTTCCTAGTAATGTTTTCATGTGTTTTTCGCTAACCCTTCTATATTTACGTGTTTATCAATGGAGTAAAAAAATCTCTCCTGTTTTTTTACTTTTTTTCACAAAAAAATTAGAAATTTTTCAAAACACCCCTTGAAATAATTTTATTTTTTTATTTATTTATTAACGCCGATTATAGCGGCTTTTAAAAAAGAATAACAAATTGTTTTATATATGAATACAGAATATACATAGATAAAAAAATATAAATATAAAATACATAAAAGAGAACAATAGAAATAGTAGTATCAACATAATAAAGTACAATGAGTAGGTTATTATAAATACAAAACAACATTTTATAAATCCCGGATATTATGTAATGAGTGTTGAGAAATTAATACTTTAAAACTGTATTTGATTATAGTCAATCTGAGAAGCGCTGACAGACAGTTTTAATTAAGTAGTGTTTGTATGAGGTTAAACTAGCAATTTTTATAGTAGTAGAGTTGAATTTTTTTCCCATGACATTTTTTAAACAACACTTGTTAATTAAGGTTTTCATATTTTTTAAGGCTAAAACATACATATATCGCATCTATGAAACAATTTGAATTTTATTTTCAGTCCTACAACGATCCAGCCATTCGTTTCGTAGTCAACAAACCGCATAACAATGCCTGAAAAAAAATATATTTTTTAATTTCCGCGATTTAATTGAATAATGCAGGTGTTTCACCTGAAGGGCTCCAATTGGAAGGTTTCGTGGACTTAATAAAAGACTTCACCCTAAACGACGAGAAGGTTCGTTACAAGGCGTGTAATTTAACCACATCAAAGACTTCTACGAGGGGCGTTTCAAAAGTGGAGCGAATAAAGCATTTTTTGCGATTATATTTTCACATTGTTGGAAGATAATTGAATTCTTGGTAAGAACTCAAAGCGGCCCAGGTTAATTATAACTTTTGCGTTACATTAAAATTAGAATATTTTTCCATGGATTTTCAGAAAATTACGTAATTAGCAAAATGATTTTTTTAACAGTATAAATTTTTATTATTAGCTATCTCATCATCAACATACAAACCTCAGAACAGGTTAGCGAATCGGGTGATGAAAAAAATATTTGAGTAAAATAAATACTACTTACCTAATTGGTTTTATTTTCATTAGTTCCACATAGGAGGCACTGAGGAAAAAACTCTCTCAAGGCCTATGTCATCTTGGGGATGTTGTGTGCAGGGTCTTTTTAAAGAAAGGAAGAAGAGGAAGTACTGTGAAGGAAAATTTAAGAGGGCTGGGTAGGAATCTGGAGGTCAGTGTGTCCAGGAGTGATAACCGAATAGGTAAACTCCTCTCTCTGCGGTGCAAGGCGATAATGAGTAATTAAAGTTACTAAGTCACCAAACGTAACGAAATACACTTGGGGTTACCTATGACAGGGGTTTTGGTTATCCAATAAATGATTCTGGGGATGGCGGTACCCACACCCGCCTCCCGAATCGAAAGTGTTTTAGTGCAATGAAATTGTTTCGTATCAGCAACAATAATGTAAAACATTGTTCAAAGGTGCAAAATAGAGCTCCTTTTAAAACAAAAGCCACATTGGTCCTTGATGACATAATAACAGCATAACGCGTAACGTTAATTTTTATTTATTTTCCTCCAATTTTTATCTTGGTCCCTATTAAATTAGTGGTTGAATTTTTTCCCAATCAATGATCACCCTATATGTTATTTTTTATTGGAATTGGGTCTCTTTAGCGTGCTTGTACCATATGAGTAGCCATTATTTGTAGAAACATGTAATTCTTTGTATTATTTTAACAATAAACAATAGACAACAAACAATAAAAAATTTCAGCTTATGTTTATTTATTTATTTTTATTATTTATTTATTTATTCCTTTAGATTAACACACAGCACGATATGATACAAGATATAATTAAAATGTTTTTTGTGATTATAGATTATTGTACCTTATCAGGTCGAAATTATTGGTTCCTAACTAGGCAAATTGCCCGTTCCAAGGAACCAAAAATATGTGAAAGTAAGTGTGTGATAATATATCTCATTGTGTGTTATTATGACTCATAAAACAAAAATAAAAAACAATCGATCTATATAATAACAATAATGATAAGTAGAGAGCGAGTACATTATATTGAGTATGTGTATGTATGTCTTATCGAAAGTAGCCAATTGGGTAAGTAAGAATACAAATATAGTATTATAAAATAACGGAAAAAAGCATACTATAATACAAACATCAATGTATATACTTGATAGATTAAAGAAGAATAATTTATATCTCGTGTACAATATCATGGTGGCGTTATGACTCATAAAACAAAAAATAAAAAACAGTCGATCTAGATCAAGGCTGCCCAACCCCAGGCCCGTGGGCCACAATGTGGCCCGCAAACGAATTATAAGTGGCCCGCGTGAACCATTTTCAGAAAACCCGCCAATCCGCCAATTCTAAAAAGTGTCGCGGGCCCGCGGTAAAAAAATACACCGGATTTTGATATGCGTCCGAAATGGAATCTTGTAGCCACCCCCCCCATTGATTTCAAATATTTTGTGGGGAGCACTCATTTTGATTTTTTTTTGTGGGGAATTATGTTTTATAGAAATTCTCCAACAACCCCCCCCCCCATGGAAATAGGAACCGTCAGGCATTCAGTGGCCCGCCAGTGATTCAAAATCGTCAATTTTGCCCACTGTTAAAAAGGTTGGGCAGCCTTGATCTAGATAATAATAATAATTATAAGTAGAGAGAGAGAGAGAAAAAGTAAGCATTCTTTCGTTAGGTTTGGCATTCCAATGATTTTCATACGATTTTGGGTACAATGAGCTTTTCTAAATAAAACTTGAACACTTGTAGTAAGACTCAGAGGGAAGCTTGCACAGAGCACGTCAAAAGAGGTAATCACTGAGAAGGTCTGTTCAAATGCCGGCTAGCGGCGAGACGAAGTAACCAAATGGCCCCACTCTGCCTGTCAGATCAAATACACAAAACAGAAGGTTAAAAATTTCACATACCCCAACTATATGAATTTGTATACACATTACAAATCCAGAAACGTCCAACTAAATCGAAAGCTTAGCAAAATATATCATTTACGAGCAAAATGAATAAATTCACCAACGCGTGTGTATCATGAAATAAAATATATTTTCCCAAGAACGGAGGGAGGAAGTATCTCTTGTACCTTCGTGTAGTCTTACATCAATAAAATAAAGTTTTCACCCCCCTCACCGTCTAAAAGCAAGGCCTCTGACTGTCATCCGAAACCTTTTAAGAAAAGGGTTCGCAGAAATATCTGACATTTTCTTGTCAAAGGAGCAAATATTTTTAGGGTTCTTTGATATAAAATACACACAATGACCCACGGTGATAATAAATAAATGGCCAAAGAAAAATATATTTTTCTCAAATTTTCAACGGAATTTCTCTAATATTTTTATACTGAAAAAACTTGTTGAGTAAGTCCTAAACAAAAAAGTAATATTTAACCATTGAAGACAATATTTACTTGGTTTTATCAATTATAAACTATGATTAATTATATCTCATGCACCGATTAAACATAGCTATGTACATAAGATTTGAGATATTTTATATTATATGTGTTATAACACATGTATCTTATTATTTTTTAAATTTAACTTTCTTTTGAAATTTACTATTGGTATAATAGAAATAACTATGTGTTCTCAATAGAAGTTAAGTTTGAAGGTTAAGGAAAACGAATAAATTATTACAATAACCCAAACTTAACTCTAAAAAGCTATTTAGCATGTGTGCGAACTTAAACACACGACTTAAATACTTCTTGACAAGTTCATATAAAAAGTTGTCTTTTTAAAGAGCCTTTGCATGCATTGGAAATCCGATAAGTTTACCAATTATTTTAAGCTTTCCTCGCGAAGGAAGTCAAGTATTTTTTTTAAAAATCAATGCTTCAGTATAAGGGAATTTGCACGCGAGCCCCACTACTCCAAGCTACGGGCCCGGGATCAACTGGTTGACATTGATGTCACTGACAAGACTATAGGGTTAAATTGTTGCTGTCAAAAGTTTTCGAAAGGTGGATAAAGGGCTATTTTTAAAGTCAGGGTCCTTGGTGGGATTTTTTTAAAGGAAATGAATTGATAGGGCTTTCTTGTTCAGTTATGGAAATGTATGTGAAATGTTTTTAAAATATAGTTTTCAACAATATACTTGCCATCAACGTGACTGACCTATCATATATATGTTTACATGAACTTCACACTGCCTACGTCATCCTTGCGGATGCTGTGCGGAGGGTACTTTTAAAGAAAGTAAATAGATGATGTTTTGAAAAGGAAAAAGGTATGAGAGATGTGTAGAAATCTGCGGGTACCGACCGTACGTACTGACCATACTGACGTTCAGGAACCGTCTCGGTGGCCTTCTCCGCCACTGAGACCTGAACAACCTCATCAATTGAACCCGCGCACCCCTGCTAAGTCCCCAAACGTAGCGAACCACTTAGGGTGATTAATAATAGAGGCGTTGATTACCAAACCCATACGCGACCCATGTTGATATTATACCGTTCGCAGAAAAGTGTTAGACAGAAGGCAGTTGCACTATGGTGTCCTCATTTCTAAAATGCTTAAACATTGAAAGAATTAGAGGGAAGAAAAGGAGTAGAAAATATTTGAGAAGAAGCTGGCTCTTCAGATCTCGTCGCAAAACAAAACTTTAATGAACGTAGCAACTAAATTTTGTATTTTATGATAACTGCGCTAATAATAATATTGAAAAGTTATTTACCAGGTAAGAAATACAAGTGGGAGGGGTCCAAGGGTCTCCCCAAAACCACCCTCTCCTAATCTGGCGCGCCATGTAGGTGTTGGCGCATCTTGAACACAACTCGCACGATGGACCCGGACGTGTTGTTAATCCAATAATAATAATAATAATAATAATAAATTCTTTATTCCAGGATGTGGGGAGGTTAGTGCAATCCCACACATCCCATAGAGGATATAAGTACATATAGTATTTACATATAGTAAAATAAATAAAAATAAAAATAAAAAGATTAAAAATTAAATTAAACATGAAATTAAACCAGAGAAGCACGGGAATCCATCGGATCTAAGATTAAATATAAGAATAAATGGTTACCGAGGTGGCGGTACTCAACCCCACCTAACAAATTTATTTACTTATTTCATTTAATTTAAACGCCCTTAGGACTTTTACATACAAAGCAATTTTTTGTTTAAATACAATAAATATAAAGGTATAAGAATATACAAATTACATAAAATATAAGGTTTAACAATGTAACATTTACCTTACAATAATATATGAATTTTAAGTAAGTGAAATAAAAATAGATGATCTGCCAATATCCTCAAAATCAATTGAATAAAAAAGCATGAAATTGTTGTTCACGTTTGCCTATTAACAATCTCTATTACGCAAGATTAGGAGAAAAATCGACAAAAGGTCTAATAGGAAAACGTTTATACTAATGTAAACATTTCATTAAACTGAGTATAAATTTTGACTCTGATTGTCACGGCAAACATCGATTGAACCATATTTATTACTATAAGTCTGTGTAATATTTGAAAAGGCGAGTTTACGAAATAATTGTTCGTAGATTTTGAAACATTGAGACATGTGTATGCAAGGCCATCGTTATATTATTATAGCAGATCAATCAATACTAAATTATTTCCTTTCTCTCCTAAAATAAATCATTGAATCATGTAACGGTTTTGTGAAATCATTTCTGACAAAATGAACATGCGTAATCGATCAGAAATAATAACGTATTATTCATCCATCCTCTGTCAGAACCATTGTTATGAACATTATTATCAAAGCCAAAATAAGGACTATCTTACCTCTTGGTTATCAATATTATTTTTAGAAATAACTATGAGAATATTGGAATAACACGACATAAAAAATTCTTTGTCATTCTTCAACCTTGTTTACCTGTTGATATAAGCTTTGTATCGTTCCAGTCATGTTCAATAACGAATTTAATAAAAATAGATTGATGGGAAATCAATCTCTTTCCTGACTTGATATAAATATAAATAGTGATTAATTAATGTTTATGTTCTAACATTGCAAACCTACTTAAGATTATTCAAGTTCCTGGAAAACTCAATGTTAGGTTTATTTAATATAATTCTTTTGAATGTTTTTATTATGTCGGGGTGTAACGCTCTCGCTTATCAAGCTGGAGGTCGCGGGTTTAAATCTTGCCCTTCACAAGTAAATTTTAATTGATTAATTTGTGCTAAATCACTAATTACTCGTTTGAAAAAATGTGTATTAAATTTGTGGCGCGTTCAAGAGTGGAAGATACTTTCAATAACGACCACCATTCAGAATTGAAATAGATTGAAATGGCTTCGGCTGTGTTTGGTGATTAGATTTAAATGGCCAGGTGCTTTCCCACATTCCTCCTGTACATCTCCTTGCTCCATCTCCCCATTACCTTTAGCCTTACAACATACTTCGATTGGGGAAACCATTATCTCACTGGCTCTAGACGGTTGAGAGCAGTTGGGACTCTTTAAAGAAATTTGTTGGTTCTCTCTCAACAACTTGGATTCTAATCCCCCGAACAGAGGTTCCCTCCTTTCATCAAGTGAATCAGCATAAATATCTTGAATTGTATTATGACTGCATAACGGTGGTTGCATTACGTCTGCCATATGCATTGATAAAGGTATATCTAGAAGAGGCCTTCAATTCGTAAAATGCTTAAAATCATAGCATTTCATAAATAAAAAGAAGACAGCTCGCGACCCGCTAGTGACTCTTTACATAGGCGTTTGCGGTTCTTTATTGATGTAAGTATTATAAAAACCATACTAAAATTACCCATCAGAACCCACTCAAAAGATATTTTTAATAGTTTTGACATTCTAAATTTAAAACAAATATATGCCAAGAATATTTTAATACATCATTTTAAAAACAGAAAATCTCCTAATGAAACTCGGATACATGATACAAGAGCCTCAAAAGGGATATATGAAATGTTCCAAAATTCAAGACAAGTTTTGGCCAAAGAAACCACATATATCTGGCAACCAAACTTTACAACATCCTTCCTCCAAGATTGAAAAAGATAGAAAAGATAAATAAGCTTAAGGAAAAAATCATAACATGCGTGAAAGAAATTAACGCAGACATACTAAAAAATGTATTAAAAACATCATAGAAACTAAATAACAGAAAATCAAAGAAATCTACCAGTCCGCCTCAGCACAGGACTACCTAGTGAGGAGGACTAAGAACAAACTATAAGAATGAAATATTATAGATTTGTATATAATGTAACTCTCATCGAACCTTATTAAATAGACACTAATAAAAAAAATTTAAAAAAAAAAACCGTCGAACGAACTTTGACTCGAACATCAAACTCGAAGCATCAGTGTTGCCGACTCCGCTGTTTTAGAGCTGGATTTTTCCATTTATTCTAGCTCTTTATTAAATACAGTACTTACTCATTCACATTTTTTTTTTTGATTTAAAAAAAAAAAGAAAGACAAACATCCCCGGTTTATGAATAACCTGACAATATTTGAAAATATCCTACTACAACCACAGTAAGCTGAAAATGTTGCTTGTGTAGTGATGGAGGACTTAGCCAGCCGAGGAATTGAACACATTACGCCTGGGTGGGACCCAAACGCGATGTCAACTCGGCCACCGACCGCTCATAAAATGATAATTTAAAAGAAATTTTTCCAAGGAACCGGTTATTTCCGAAATCTTTGTAATCATTTCAGAATTACTCTATCCACCCCCTGCGGTTTCTATTTTCTAATTCCCAATGATTGATTTAAACTAATAGTATGTTTTTTAAACAAATATTTATAGACCCATTTCATTTCAATTTGGGAGGCCGATATGGGTACCGCCGCCCCGGGAATCATTTATTGGATCACCTACACCTCTGCCATATGTCACCCTAAGTGTTTCGCGACGTTAAGTTACTTAGCGGAGGTGCCCGAGTACATGGGATGTGTTTGTGTAGGTTCTGGCGGCTGATGCGTTTATCCACCTACTGTAAGGCACTGACACTGGGTGAGGGAGATCCTTTGACCTCTCCATTAAGGCTCTATCGACCCATCCTCGAGGAGAAATAGATTAATACGTCCGTCACTTCTGGATACACTGAACCCTAGATTTCCACTCATCCCTCAAACCTGTTTCTTTCTCGGAACTTTATTTCGTTAAAAATACCCTCCACACAACATTCCCAAAGATGAAATAGGCCTTGAGGGGAATTTTTTCCCAGGGTCTTCTGCGTAGAACAAATGTAAACAAATTAAAATAACCCAATGTGAAGCATACAATTTTTTTTAGTGGGTACTTACTCACCGTACTTAAACAGGATAGTGGGTTATGGTGAGATTTTCACTAAATATAAGTTAACAGAAACACCATCTGAGTGCTTAAACACTATCTGCCTTAGTAATAAAAAATCACCTCACAACCGTTAAACGATGTTTTTGTTACATACTGTACAAAGACTGTATAATTCCTAGTTCTGATTACTGATTAAAAATGTATTTAACTGGCGGTGTAAGATTTGACAACATAGCCCTTTGGCAGACTCAAGCATGCACCTGACGCGCAATGCGCACCCTTTTCACAGGAAAATAACAACTCTGGTTAGTGACTTGTAAAATGCGATAAAAAAAATGTTTTCGTTCACAATCTCTATTCTCATTGCTATAAAATTGGTATAATTCAATATATTTACTATTATTTGTGAATATTTTGTCAGTTTTAATTCATTTATAATGTCACGTTGTGAATATAGTTTCATGTTACCGGAAAAGATAAGTTATTTCATACAAATTATTTTTTAATTGACTTTCACCCCATGAATTTAATAAAAGTTTCATGAAAGTTTTAATTTTTTCAAAATAAATGCCTTCTGCATATTATGTATTATAAATACTCAACTTTTGAGTAAAAGTAAGTAAACTTTTGTCAAGCCTATTCATTGAATTGAAAAACTTATTTATAAATCAAGGCTTAAATATGTAAAACGTCTTGCTTTTGTATTTGGCATATATGTCCGCATGTTGCATAGAAACAAATTATTTTCTTTGTCAATGATTACATTTGTAAGAGCGAAAATTCAGATGTTTTCATCATTATATTTTCATCATTATATTTTCATCATTATAATATCTTAGATCATTATGGTAATTAAGTATTGTTGGATATTCAGTATCGTCCTGGTGTTTTAAACGTGTCATAAATCAACCCATTTCAATACAGTGTTTAACCTTTACCTTACTGTGCTAAAAATCCACGCGTTACGATGCTGTATAGTCAGTACACATCTCAAAATAAGCGATTTTATATCGGAAAAATAAATAATATTCATAGATAGACGCTTATGTTTATTATATTTTATATCAAAAGTGATAATAATTGTAATTTAATTGCTGAAAACATGAAAAAACCTTCGGCAGATGCTAAAAAAACGTGCGAGGAGTCCATATCTAATGACAGCCCGCGACCGACTGGCGCTGGTGCGGTCGTATGTATCGATGGTCTAAATTGAATACAACTGCGGACGTGTAGATTTCTCATGTTCCCGCATAGCGAACTAAAGCGAGACATCAAAAACGTGTCAGTTCCTCGCACACTCTTCGCGTAGCAGTGTCATACGGTTGATTTTATTGGTGTATTTGATCCCGATTTTTAACAAAAATCTCTGATTTTTAATTGAATTTGAAAACTATATAATATATTATTTTTTAATTCAGTGTATAAATGTATAACGGAAAAATACCTAAAATCTGAACCCAGAATTCATTATATTTATAGAGTTATTAAAGTTATTAGAAGCAATGTGGAGTAAATACACAACACAGATAAGGAAAGGTTAACTTTAACAGATTCTATCTTTCTTTATCATTCATCATTGTAATATCCTTGAAGTATATTTTCCACGGAAACGGCATTATAGAAGTAATCCATTTAATTAATTTAAGTTATTAAGATTTCCGGTTGTAGGAGTTACAATTTTGTACAACTTTTAATACTGCAAGAACCAATCGCACGTATCTTATATCGTTGATTCGGCACTATAAACTACTGTATATTGCTGTGCACATGTCGCACGTTCGGAGCTAATTTTCAAACATAGAGGTCGTTGCCGAACCATGCATCCAACATGACAATTATACACTTCGGATATTGTAGTACAGAATTTTCAGTAATTCTGTTTGATAAACGAGTTGTTGTACGTATAAAACAGTTTTGTAAGCATTAATCATTAACCGTACCAAAGTTAGAAACCATAGACTGCTTTAAATTGAGAATGAGTAACAATTTCATTTATTAGTAGATATTTTCCAGTGTAGTCAGTCGTTCCTTCCGTTAGTATTAATTATGAGAGTGTAACATGCTGTGAAAGTTTTTAGTTATACTAATCTTATACTCAAGTCAGTTGTATAAGTAGGTAGGAACCTCCTGTTATATTGTTATGTATTTTTTGCTGTTTTTTGATAAGAAGCGTATTTGCAGTGAATTCTCAAACAGTTGCAAAGGCGAATAAGACAGACATTTTATTTTTATTTTTTATTATCAATATAAAGTTTTTTTACAGGTTTTTTTTTCGATGTCTGTCTCACTAGGATAAACCTGTGTCGAGACAGACGTATTTGATACATGAATTAATTTTTACATTTTTTTTGATACATAAAATATTTCATTACATTAAATAACATTGTGAAAAATATAAAAAATAATAAATAATAATAATAAATGATAAATTTGTTAATCAGCATCTAGTTGGAGTGCATACTTATGTAGGGATTTTTATAAAATTTTTGATCATAGATCTGTCTTGGCTGATCATCCAAGACTTGATGTCTGTTTTATATTTTAAAAAAATTCGTTCAGTCTAATGGCTAGTGGGAGAGCATTATATAGATATAGCCTTGTTGCAAAATATCTAAAATTTCTCTGGCCAAAAGTTGTTTTAGCGAAAGGGATTTGTAAGAAATTATGTCCTTTGGTTCTAGTATTACGAGTAGTTTGGATATTGTCAAAAGTAGTTTTGTGTTTGAAGAGGTATGTTAGTATGTTTTTGGCATAAAGTTGCCTAATGTCCATAACACAGATTTTCCTAAAGATTTCATCCGAACTGCTTGTGATTGGTAGTTTGAGGATAATCTTTATTATAAGTTTCTGAGCTTTAGATATTGGATCAATGGCGGCAGCGTTTGCTTCTCCCCATGCTATGATACCATACTCTATTAAAGATTGACAAAGTACATAGTAGATTGTTTTGAGCTGGCTTAGGTTGAGAAAGTTGCGAGTTTGTCTAAAAAAGTAAATGAATTTTCTAAGTTTGTTTGCTGTACTGGTTATATGTTGTTTCCACTTTAAATTGCTATCAAAAATAATACCTAAGTATTTAATTTTAGTTACCTGTTCTAAATAAGGGCAATCACATATTATCGTATTTGTCAGGTTGCAAGCACATATTTTAACTTGATTTTCTGGGTTTCTTAAGAAAGGATTAATACTAAATTCAATGAATTTAGTTTTGGTCACATTTATTGTTAGTGTATTATTGTTTAACCATTTTTAACCACAGTTATGCCCCTGTTAGCTTTTATGTATACATCATTCCAATTGCTTGATTTGAAGAGGAGAATCGTATCATCAGCGAAACTTACAATTTTGGCATCTATTTGAAGATAACATAATTTATTTATGTATATTAAGAACAGAGTAGGAACAAAAACACTTCCTTGAGGCACGCCGTAGCTAATTGGTAATTGATTGCTATTGCAGTTGTTGATTTTCACTTTTTGCTTTCGGTTTGACAGGTAATCGCTAATAATAGTAAGTTCATCACCATTTATACCAATATAAGATAGTTTTTGTAAAAGTTTAGAGTGAGAGATAGTATCGAATGCATTGCACAGGTCTAAGAATATTGATATGCATTTTGATCCCTTGTCTAAGTTTTCATTTAGAAAATCGGTAACTGTTGCCAGGGCTTCGGAGGTGCCTTTATTTTTCCTGAATCCAAACTGGTCGAGTGATAGTATGTTATTTTGTTCAAGGTATTCAATTAGTTGATTATTAATAGTTTTTTCGAAGACTTTAGATAGTGAATTTAATAATGTAATTGGACGATAGTTAGTTATGTCCGCTCTAGAGCCTCCTTTATGTATTGGGATTATGATTCCGTGTTTTAGTTTGTCGGGGAATCGGCCTTTTAGGATGCTTCGGTTAATAAGATTTGTTAAGGGAGTGGTTATTTCTGATACAAGTTTTTTTAAGGCAATATTTGATATATCGTCCAAGCCAGTTGAAGACGAGTTTTTTAATGAGTTTATGATCAATCTAGTATCTTCATTTGAAATTTGTTTTAGACTAAAATGCATGTTGTTGGGCAAATTTGTATTACAGCTTAGTGAACTGGAGTTGGTATGGTTTACGTCTTTTTTTTGCGAGTTGTTCACCTATTTTTGAGAAGTATTTATTTTGCATGATTAACAATAATATCGGGATTACTAGAAAAACTAAATATTTTATCATTTACTTTTAGTTGTTTTAAGTCATTCGTAGGATTAGGTTGAGAGTGGGTGGCTTCTTTAAGTGTTTTCCAAAGTTTTTTAGGATCATTATTACAGTTTTCTATTTTCTGTTTGTAATATATCTCTTTAGTCTTTCTTATTAGTTGGGTACAAATGTTTCTATATCTTTTATAAAAATTTCGAAGTTGTATATCATAAGGATTGTTAATAACGTTTTTGTGGAGTTTGTTACGTTTACGGATAGATTTAATAATAGTGTGGTTAATCCATGGCTGAATTGGTAAAATATTATTTGGTATGTGTTTTATAATTATGTTTGTATGTTCGTTAATGGTAGTCTGTAAGTATTTGATAAAATACGTCCAGGCGTCTTCTGGATTTATGATGTTAAGTAATTTTGACCACGATTTACTTATCAGAGATTGACGAACACAATCATAATTGATTTGAATGATTTTTTTTCTTATTTGTTGTGTTTTTATGTTTGTCTTTTCTGTTGCATGTTTGTATGGAAAGAATAGTGGTGTAGTGGTCGGTAAGTTTAGATTCATATACAATAGATATTACTGGGCAGTTGGATTTTACCATGATGTGGTCAATGCATGAAATGGAGTCTAATGTAGCACGTGTGGGAGTGTTTATAGTGCTTTGGAATCCATGGTATATGAGCGTATTTAAGTATTCTTGGCACTGAGAATGTTCGTTTGTGGGCAGAATATTTATGTTGAGGTCACCAGCAATAATACAATTTTTAATATTACATAATTCAGTTAAACAGTTATTAATTGATTTTAGGAATGGTGAAATATTATAAGAGGATGGAGAACGGTATATTGCTAAGATACATGTGTCATTATTGAGAGTTATTTGCAAACAGTTTGCACCGCTGACTTGGATTTCCTTGACAGATAAACCAATCAGGTCAGTTCTGGTATAGACAACAACTCCATCATTTTGTTTAGTACGTATTGAGGTGCTGTAGTGATTAATAGTTTTTTCGAAGACTTTAGATAGTGAATTTAATAATGTAATTGGACGATAGTTAGTTATGTCGCCCTTTCAAAATTTTAGGAGCATAATTTTTTAATTAACTACAATATTATTACATTTCGAATAGGGTGCCACTTAAGGCGAAGTTTAATGCCAAATCACTATTTTGATTAATCTTTATAATGAATTGGTGTACATTATGAATACCGAAAATTATGTTTTTGACAAGTTGAAGATTTTCCTATTGTTTAACTTGAGTAGAAACAAAATAAATTACTCAATAAAAAATATAAATGCAAACAACTAAAAAAAAATTTTTTTTTCAAAAGAAATGTATGAATGCATAAAGAAAACAATTTTTAAAAAATACAGATTATTTGTGATAGTTTCACTTGATTAACTTTACAAAATAAATTTAAAAAAACATTTTTGTGCTTGAAATCGAACGTTTCTCGACTCCGTTTATCAAGCCATTTTAATGCCTATTACCTACGATGTAAGGTATACGAAGAATATACACATTTTTGGCTTGTAGATTCCTCTTAAGATTTTTACTCAAATACGCCCGGTTAGGAAATCCGTTCATAGGAGCGGAATCCAGAACGCACCAAATATTTAATACGGACAATATTCTCTCTCGTACAGTCAAATGTATATGAATATGTACCTCTTTATCTCTATCGCCAAAATATTCGTAATTCATCAAGGCGCACGTTCGACAAACTTATAAAAAATTCGCCATGAGAGACTTTCGAATAATATCATATTCCTGCAGTGTCCATTTTTAGGATAGATGCAGAATTGGTCGAAACGTTGCCCAAGAAGTTTGAAAAATATTTTTTACTGATATATTCTTATACCACATCTCGCTTAATAACTTTTTTCTACTCTCTTTTCCAAAATAGTTTTTTTTTGAATAATTGTAAAGATTTGGCAATATTGTCTTTACGTTGATTTGAATTAACAAGTAACTTTTAGCTCTAAAGTGCTATACATTTTAAAATACACTAAACAGCCGGTTTTAACGCCCAAGCGATCGATTTATTTAAAAGCGATCTAAAAAATTCTAATTTTGACTCGATTTTCTCTACATAAAATATCATGCAGATTTACCAGTTTACCGCTTTATCTACAAGATTCCAGACACCGTGTTTAATGTTCCCTTTCTACATTGATATTCTATACCACCGTTCGATAGCATCAATTTACTACCTATTCCGTGTTTCTAGTACTCATCTCTATCTTACCGTTAAAATTTGAATATGAAATATTGTTGCTTTTGATTGTTAAAACCAGTACCTGTGTCGACAAACGCTACAAGTATCTAATTATGAGCTAGGTTTATACTTAATATATTCGATCTTTTAAAAATAAGTTGTTCGTTTCTGATATTCGTCATTTTTGAAATATCATATTGGTTTCCCCTTTGATGACATTCAAAGAAAATAGTATTACTACATAAGTCTCTTGACAGATGTCATCAGCTTCCATGTGCAGTTGATCTGGTTCAAAACTTTGATATTCTTTGACTAGGAATCCAATTCTATTCCCAAGAATAGTTCTCGGGATCGGCATCTTGAATCTTTGATGCCTGCTCTTATATTTGTAGCAGCTTATTTCTTTTGAGCGTTGTTCTGTTAAAATAAGTTATGTCAAAAATGTCTTACAACTTTTTAAAAACGTGTTTTAAATAGTTTTCTTTCTTTCCCAATTTTTACCACGCAAATTAAACATAATAATACTTTTTGAATTACTTTAAAATATTATGTCTGCTTTAGGCGGAACATAAAATAAATGCGAAGATCATACTAATTCCCATCCACATAGAATTCCTAAATGGATATAGCACCCGAGGGAAGTCTCCGGGCCTTGCGCGAAGAATTAATTCCAACAATCTGTTTATCTTCATTTTGTTATTAAATACATTTACCTAAACAATTATTTTTCCTATTTTCAATTCGATGAAATTGCTTATTTGTAAGTATTCATATTATATTAAATCAGACAGCTGTAAGAACAAGCTAACCGAATATTTTCCGATAAAAAGAAAAACAACGTTCTGATATATTCACAGTGACTAAACAAAAAATGCAAAAAAAACAACAAAACTGTTCACTACAAGTCTGATAAAAAAATGTTAAGAACAACAACAACTGTCAACAATAATTGTGAAACAAAAATTGCAAGGAATTACAACTGTTAAAAACAAGCCTGAAACAAACAAAAAGCTTATGAAACAGCAACTGTCAACAACAAACCTGAAGCAAACAAAAAAATGCAAGAAATCTCAACTGCCGATAAAAAGCCTGAAACAGAAAGGGCAAGAAACGACAACTCTAAACAACACAAACCTGAAAAAAGTGCAAGAAATACCCACTGTCAATAATAAGCCTGAAACAAAAAGTGCAAGAAAGAACAACTGTTAACAACAAGTCTGAAACAAGAGTACATGAAAAAACAAGCCTGAAACTAAACGTGCAAGAAATAACAACTGTCAACGATAAGTCTGAAACAAAAAGTGCAAGAAACAACAACTGTTGACAAAAGTCGGAAAAAAAAGTTGTAGAAACAACAACTGTCAACGAAAAGTCTGAAAAAAAAGTGCTATTAAGAACAATTGTCAACGATAAATCTGTAACAAAAAAGTGCAAGAAACAACAACTGTCAACAAAAAGTGCAAGATACAACAACTACTTTCAACAAGTCTGATACAAAAGTGCAGGTCAGGACGTATTTGCGTTGCACTACATTTTTCTTTTGCAATCCCGAGGGCAATCACAAAATTAAAAAAGCATTTTCACGCAAGTCGTATTTAGTGATTCTGTACCGAAGATATTTTTAAATTAAGAAGGAGATGAATTTGGGTGTTTGAAATATCAATACTATGGGAGGGAAGTAACATAAAGCCATCTACAGAAATATTTAACTACCAATTTTTTATTAGTTATCTTAGAAGTATATTACACCAATTTATTTGTTAACCTTCCACTCACAGACCTAAATATTAATAATAATTGCTTTGGATAATATTCAAATATGTCACCCGTCACACCCGCCAGAGGCACTTTTAAAAAAAAATTAAAATCCCAGATATTCGTCAATTATACATTAAGACTATTCTTATATACAAATGAAAAAAAATGAAAAAAATACAACAAAATATTCACACCCGTTACTCGTCACATCTAAAATGTGTAATTCCTCCAGCAAAAACAGCATTCGCCCAGCGACAATTTTCTTATATTGCTCCCAAGATATTCCATTCACTCAATATTGATACAAAAAAATCGGAAACTGATCATCTTTACATAAAAAAATATTCAGAATTGGCTAATGGTAAAGGGAAGAAACTATTTGAAGAATGTCTCGCGTCATTAAATTAAATTAACTGCTCTTTTATTCCAATCTAATTCTATTCCGTGAAAATTGTGAAAAAAACTTTTATAATGAATAAAAAAAAACTCCGAAAAAATATATCAGAAAGATATATTTACATAAACTATTCATATTAATTACAAAAAAATGTTTACACCACTGATATTTGTCTTGTACTTAAAGAGTCGCTCTAGAATTTGTTGAGAAAATATTGTGACCATAATTATATTTATTATATATTTCTCTAAAATATTTATATCTCTTAGTTTATATTCACAACTAATAAGTCTAGATACATATTTATATATATATATATATATATATATATATATATATATATTTATGTATCTAGACTTATTAACTAATTTTATTACAACTATTTTCTGTTTTACAACATGCTATTTTTCTATATATTAATATTGCAAGTAATTTTGTATTTATTTAATTACTTTTTGTTTTACAACATGCTATTTCTATACACCTTAACATTGTAATTTTAAGAATTATGTCTACCATAATACGGGAATGAGCCTAGTACGGTGGTTGTAAAGAATAGAAAAAATGATTATCACTTCAATTTTATGAATAAAGAAACAGATATTCTCTTAATAATAAAAGAACATTTTGGAAACCGGTAGAGCCATGTGTTAAAATAAAGTTGTTCAAAACAAAAAAAATATATACTGTATTTACTTTAATGTGAGATAAGAACTAACAGATGAAAATAAAATCTATTTTGTTTTTATTTTACCTCGATAAAAAAACAATTCGCTAACAATTTATATGTACTCATATATATCAGAACATCGATTTCACTAACTCCACCATTAATAAGTATGTGTTATTTTTCATCCCTATGTAGGGTATTTCGCAGCCTTGCTCACACACCCCTAAACACATCCATTCCCCGTCAGATGAGGACTGACACATTCACATCACGTGACTTTCTCGTTACGGCTTCTCCCTTCTATAGAGCTCTAACACCCCAACCAGGGCTGGAAAAACATCAAAACTATACACAATAATTTCGGTTGTCTATGACGATGATGTGTGAAATTGTAATTATGCGTGCTCGATGCCTTTTTGGTTTTCCCATTATTTCAGGAAAAAATCGAAAGTAATAGCCGGTAAATCTTATTGTATTTATTATTTTACTACGTAGAACAAAAAAAACATATTTAAGTATTTCGAAACAAAATAATGTATTTTTCTTCCTCATCAAGTGTATCAATTATTATGTTAACAGTTAAAAAAGCGGCGACATGCAATTACCGATTTATCGTAATTTGCCTCCGTGGGGTAAGGGGTAAGACTCTCTACTAGCAAGTTGGTGGTCGCGGGTTCAAATCCGCAAATAAATTTTATTTGATTAATTAATTTTATTTTTCACAATTTACATATTAAAAATAATATGAAGTATTTTTACGTCACGTGTCAGAGTGGAAGATACTCTCAATTGAAAACGTTGCTTGAAATAGCTTTGGCCGTGTTTGTTGACCAGATCTGATAAACAGGTACTTCTCCACCTTTCTCAACCCCATATAATTCCCCTTCCGGCTACCTTCAGCTTAACAACGAACACAATTGGGGATGCCATAGTTTCACTGGCTCCAGACGGCTGGGAGCAAGTGGAAGTAATTTGCCGCTTCACACATAAAAAGCATGGAAGACACTTTTATTTTTTTCTTTATTTTATTGAACCAATTCGATAAAAAACAATTTCAAGTGATCGTTTTTATAGAAACATCGATGTTTTGAACTCACTCATAAATTTCTTTCTGTGCACACCCTAACCCAAACCTAATAACTCGGAGATATCATTTATATTAGGCATTTCATTTTTATCATCTATACGGGATTTTTGTTTTATCTCCCAAACGAATGATTTCATCATTTTTTCCGATAGCGAGATGCTGTTGTGATGAAATATTTATGTTTGTGATCATGTTGTACAAATGGGATAAATAAAATAAATGTTGTATGCGTAACAGATGTGGAGTGTGGCTTTATTGGGAATTTGTTAGACAAACATACGCTTCGTGTTGTATAAAACACGTTCCCATGTTTATACCAAACAATGTTGGAAGAATACGTGTTTTAAGGTACGAGAAAAGAGATATTTAAAGCTTTATATTAAAAATCTGAGGGAAAAATTCCGAAAAAGAGAAGATTTATTTGTTATTCTCCGCTGGTTTTCATCGAAACCTTTAAAATTTATTATGTTGCCTGTGAATTTAAAGAAGAAATTTGATGATGACTTGTGGGTTACAATAGAAAGATTATCATCATTTTCTTACCCTTTGTCCAATTTGGCCACCGTGGTTGTCGGTTAAGCGAAATAGAATACAAATCCTGTCGTGAACAACTTCATAATTTTTAAATTTAAAATCCATAGTGTGTAGTATATTTGCAGCATGTTCGAGAGTGGAAGATGCTCTCACCATCTCTCATATCGAAATAAAACGATTTTTTTTAAAGAAAATATATTTTTCCTAAGCTTTAACAATGTTTATTTTTAAGGCTGTTAATTTGTAAATTGAATTAAGAGGGTATAATAATGTATTTATTATTTTAACAATTTCACGCGTAACAGCAACCAACACAGTGGATGGATTAAAATGTTTAAAAAGTAATGAGTGGAGAAGTTTAAGTATACTCAAACCAAGACCAGGTGTAATAATGCAAATGGAGAACAGGTATATACCAAATACAATATTTAAAGAGGGTTTTTTTATTGTTAAATAACAGTAGAAAATGAATTAGCTTATTATTAAAGTGATGGCATTTTTATTTTGTACATAAAATATAATTTATAGAGAGTCTCATTTTAGGAAGTTAATGTGGTGAGAAATTAACTGTAATATTTAATATTTATGTTAATATTTTTCAATTAATATTTGTGTTTCACGCTAATAATTATTGCTTTTAATACTTAGTTATCCTTTGTGCTTTGCATAAAAACCTTGTCTTGTAAAAACATAATTTTACCTTTAATAAAAAAAATAATAACTTTGTTTCTAAACAATTATGTAATTGTGACATAATACCTCTTTACTTAAATACCACAGAAATGACGTTGTGCGTGCGTTTTTGGTATTTCCAGACTATAGACCGGTGCCGAAGGGAACAATGAAAGCATCTTCCATTGAAACAACGGCAGTACAAGGTTGGCTAGTTCTGTGGTGTTTGCAGTAATAATATAAGCAATAAAATATGTTTTTTAAACACGCGAGATGTAGCTTAATCATTAAAGTACATGAGATTTGCCAAGTGAGAAGTTTTTTTTTAATGGAAGTGTTAAATTATGATTTCTAGAAATAATAATTCTCCTAATTTAAAGTCTTTGTCAGTAATTTAAGCATGAAAGAGATAATGTGCAAGCGAGAAGGAATGTGTGAATGCGTGTATTGGTATCTTTTCACCAGTCGGTTCCCTACAATACACATCTCAACGATATACCTACAAACTCTTTATTGCAAAGACCGCACATTTGTAAAACTAAAAACTAACCAACTAACTAATCATCAGGGGTAGGCAGAGAGGATGGACCGCCAAACAACTTGGTCTTGGCACACACTCCTCACCTCATTCACATTCATGCATTCTCTCATAAAAACTCTTCTATTATTCTGACTTCTGACATGGTCCGACTCAAGTATCTGATTCATTTGTTCCTGTTTTTCACATTTGCGTCAAATGTTCTTAGATTTCTTTTTCATTCATTCGTTCTACATGCCCAAACCAAATTAGCGTCCCTTTTTAGGCTTTCTCATTACGCTTACATCATTTTTGCATTCTTCACGGATCACCACATTCCTCACACAATCATACATGGTTTTACGGCACATACGCACAAATGAGATGCCTCAGGCATCTCATTTCCATAGCATTGAGTCTACTTTTATCATTCCTCTACCAGATCTATTCGTTATTGCCGTATATCAGCACTCATTCACATACTCTACATCAGCACTCCATTTCTAGCTTTTGCGAAATTTCCCAAAAACCAGTGTACTCTATCGACTTCAAGATGTGCTCCCCACATCTCTACTCCGTGCCACATATTATGCTATGCTCCACTCCCACCTGAGCCATCTAGTTATTTGGGGCACCATTAACAAAAAAACAAACATTCGAAATACAAGTCATTCAAAATAGAGCTGATAGGAATATATATCATTTACCATGGGATAAATATGTCAAAGATATATACTCACAGACACAAATACTTCCGTTTACGATTCTGCCAAAATACATCATCACAAATGCTATTCTCAAATTGATTTAACACTCCTCACACACCAACACTAAGGACGGGTTGTTTCGGAGAATTTGAACAATTCATCGAATTTCAACGTTAATTTTCCAGTTCTGTGAAAGATTTTTTCAAGTTCTGTTTTTATTTAAGTTTTGTCAAGAAACTAGCCTATAATGATATTATAACAGAACTTGAACAGGACTTTCACAGAACCCGGAAATGAACGTTGAAATTTGATGAATTGTTCAAATTCTCCGAAACAAGCCGTCCTAAACCAGTCTTTAATTTCGATATATACCAACACAAAACACGATCACAAAATCAAATACATTTATCGTCTTCTACTTACACGACTAAATTTTGAATGAAATATTTACAATACATTGGATATAAGCAATACAATGCATTACCTAGTAACCTAAAACTTGAACTAAAAAGAATAAAAAACATCGGCAAGAGCTCTTAAAAGCTATTTCCTCGGCAGTTGTATTAATGAGTGACACACTCTTTCATTGGAACTCCAAAATAACTTCTCTGTTAATATTATTTTTTCACAATGTGTTCTTTTAAAAATAAATAACACACAAAAACATTTATAATATTGTTACAAAAATACATAATGATTTTCATAGTAACAAAATAGTGAAAAAAAGGTTTTTTAGTATTTCTACACCAACGAAGACAACTAGCTCTTGAGTTTGGTGTAGGAGTAAAAAGTAATATCATAGAGTGTATGATACGAGTAGGACAGGATATAATAACATTATAAAATATAAATAATATGGAACGAAATTATGTTACTGCATTTTATTAATGATGTTACGCGTGTTCAGTTTTTTCAAATTTAATTTTACTTTTTCTTGAATAATACCAAATCTGTTATTTTTTTTAATTCTCCCGGAAGACTTTTAAAATATTTTATCCCTGTATTTATGAAATATTTTACATTTGACTTTGTTAAGTCTGTCTAGTCTTTTTTTAAATCTATGTACACTGTTCATTGTACTCCATTTTAAATTCGTTTTCTAGTATAAAAAATTAATTTAATAATGTTGTCTTTCCCAAAATGATATTTATAAAATGAAAAATTATTATAAATATTATTGGTATTATTTTGTAATGTATTATCACTAAAAAAATAAATAAGCTTTGCTTTTTTGGTCATTTTTTTCCTCCGCATTTATCCTACTTTCAATATCTATATCAAACTTCCTCCAACCAACCTATCTCTCGTAAATATACTTCCAAAATACACGAAATACATCTGCTCTCATTATGTTCTCTCTAAATGGCACACTGTTTTCGTATTCTCTCTTTCAAATACCATTACTTTAGAGTTACTTCATCATTAACTCATTCATCATACATACTTCACTGGATTCTGGGTGGATTTTTCATGCTGTTAGAAATCAGTATTGCATCATCAGCATAACATATTTAATAACAGGTAACATATTTTCAGATTTTAAATACTCAAAGTCTATATTCACCTTATACAAAATTGAATTCATCCGTTTTCATTGAAAACAATTTCAATTTTTATTGAAAAGGGCCATACTATTGGTTTGTTGTTGATACAGCTGGTTATTTTTTTTTATTAAAATCAACGTTTAGAAACTTTTCCGCGTGAATAATTCGAAGCCGATAAAACTCTTAAGTTGAGCAATAAAAACTTTTCGAATAGTCTAAATTAGTTTTTGCGTGGTTTCACACTTTTTGAATAAATCAGAGAAAAACTTTCGCGTATTTGGGATTTTATTATTAGATTTGGTAAAAATCGGCAAGGCTTTTTATGGTTGTACGCCACTATTTATAGAATAAAATTTCAACCGTTTGTGCAAAAAAATATTTGAATTAAGAATACAATTTTTTTAAACCTACATTCATAATGACATTACTACCTACTTGGAGATACTTCGTAACAACGTAATTTGTTACTTCTGGTTTCTGAGTGAAATTTTGCAAGATGCATATTGCAAGCGTGTTAGATGTTATATCAATTTACAAAAAAACAATACAGATAGGTGTTGAAGCGGGGGTGGAGGCATAACAAGGAGTTAGTGAAGAGTTGGAAGGGGGAGGGGGGATGAGATGGAACGGACTGTTCCCTTTCACTTTTAATTTAAATAATAATAAAATATATTTAATTTTTAATTATTTAATATTTGTATTTTTTTACAATAAAAATACAATTTTTACATGCCATGCAGTATTATAATGAAAAATAAAAATATCCTTTCCTCACCATGAAGAGACAAGGCTCTTGTATTTGGTAAGGGAATTTCAGCGGAATTAATAAAATATTGTAAATAATAACAAAAATATAAGTAAGAAAAACGCAAGGTATATTCAATAATAGATTTTTTTTAAATAATAGAAGATATAGTAGTCTAAGATAATTTTTCAATTTTATCTGAATTCGTACATAATAAATATGTATATATATTTATTAGACCCGCTTTATCGCAAAACTGGATTTGAAGATAATTCTTTTTAACAAATTTATTAGTTGTACGTCGGGAACTTTTCTTCACTGTGTTATAATAAATTTCTTATTTTCTAAAGATGATATTTATTTACAAAATATTACATTAATAGTGTATCCTCCTTATATTATATATATTACGTAAACGATCCCGTTGTATAGATATTTACCTACAAATCACTTCTCCCCGGTCAAAATAAAACTTTTATTGTACAACTCGAATTAATTCCACTCGATTTATTCTTTTCAGAGGGATTATCCGTGGATTATTTTATTATTTTGTAGTTTATTTTCCACGGCGCTTAAAGTTTTTTCTTGGGAAAGTTTCAGTTTATATTCGCTGAAATATTTAAGGAGAGAGATTAGGCAGCTAAATATTGTCCCCGGTGTGGCTTTAAAAAAACAGGTATTGGTAACTAGTAACTACTATTTTAGTGTTTTAATTTTAAATTTAATGTTATTATTATATTAAGTTTACAAATGTGTATTTTTTTAAATGATGTAATTGTAAAGCTGCACTTTTTGATATAGGAATGCCCTAGTAAGATGTGCAGAGTATGTTTTTTATGTTAAAAACTGTTTTTTGAATAAATAAATAAATAAGTGTTTTCTATTGAAAACCCAGTTTTGTGTCATGAAATTTGTCAAACTTTTTCTGTCTCTATTTTCTAGGTTAGCGCAACTAGTTTCAATCGAATTGTTTCCATAATGAACTATGTAGTTTGGAATAATATCGAGATTTCTGATTCACATAGAGTTTTTTCGCCATGTTTATTATGATCGAGGCTTCTGATTCACATAATGTTTTTTTGTCATGTATATTACTATCGAGTCTTCTGATTCACATTATGTTTTTTCGTTATGTTTATTATTATCGAGGTTTCTGATTCATAAAATGTTTTTTTGTCAAGTATTTTATTTTCGAGGCTTCTGATTCACATTGTGTTTTTTCGCCATGTTTATTATTATCGAGTCTTCTGATTCACATTGTGTTTTTTCGCCATGTTTATTATTATCGAGTCTAATGATTCACATTGTCTTTTTTCGCCATGTTTATTATTTTATAGTGTTGTCATTTTTTACCTAATATGTTTTTAAATATTAATAAAAAGGTCCGATATTCTTTAGTCCTTAATGTGCATAATACTATCGTTATTATTATTATTATAATTATACAAGGTGTATCGGCACGTACCCAACAAACTTTAACCAGCTATTTCTTAGCATATTTGGAGTAAAAAATCTTAGGAGCACTTTGCTGTCCGGTAACTTTTTTTTTAATAAAAAATTAACTATTCATATTTTTACCACATGTCACCACTGTTTTATGCTTTGTCAAAGTTTGAAAACCCATCTGGCCATATTTTATTCGAATTCCGTTGAATAATGCACGTGTGTACCTATATTGGCGCACTTTTACAATCACAACGAAATGGCACGGCACCATTCGTCTCATTTTTAACTATTATTATTTAGTGTGTGCGAAAGAGCGAAGACGCTTTTCGACATACTTGCTTATAACAGCTGTTTAACACGAAAAGCAATGCCAATGACAGTGATGTAGTGTGGAAATTTATAATTTTTTTGTTTTTAATTGAAAAAAATGCTACCGGACAGCAAAGTGCCCACTAACATTTTTTACTCCAAATGTGCTAAGGAATAGCTGGTTAAAGTTTGTCGGGTTAGTGCCGATACACCCTGTATAATATGAATGCAAAAATGAATGGTAGGATAAGTCAGGGACGCCCGAGGAATACTTATCTCTGCACCGTAATGAGACACGGACAGAATTAAGGTCGATGTAATATAGTTTTTTAACAGTTGCGAATTATGGGAGAATTTGGAGACGTCCGATAAAGACTTTAACAATAGCGGAGCTATGCGGGGGCTACATGATATGTATATAAAATCACTCTTGCCAAGAAGTCTATTTTTACTGAACGAGTTCCTTAGCCATTGCATTCAGTAGGCGTAAATTTAATTTAGGAGGCGGTTCACGTGTACACTTGTACAGCCCCCCCAGAAACCATACTGAGTTACCAACGCCCCAGCCACAGGTCGCCTGAAGTGGTTCGCTACGTTTGGTGACTTAATAGGGGTGCCCGGGCTAATGAGGGTGATGTATCTGGAACACATTGATGAACGGGTTGGCCTAATTACAGCGGGGCAAGGAGATCGGTTGAGGAGAACCCTTTAAGCCATTTATCGCTGTCCGGGCTGCTGGATACTACAGGGGCCCGACCCTTAGGCTCGCGACGAAGGCTGGGTTGCCCCATCAGCCAGCCAAAAAAACCCTGTTGCTCGTGCTATGCCGGTTCGTGATCATGTGAGGACCCAGTAACCGAGTCTTCCCATAGTGCTGCGTTTCCTCTTTCATTAACCAAAGGACAACGTTAGAGTGTCAATCATCTACTGGACCTTATAATGGACACTGTGACGCTGTCCAAAACTTCGGCTAAAAAGGAGAAAGCACAACACGGCATAGTATCCTAAAAATAAATCGCGATGTTTTAAAACCATTCGTGTAATAAATTAAAATAATGACTGTTAAAATAATTTTTTTCGTAACAGTTTAAAATGTTATTTATGATGAAGAGAATAAAATATTGATTTTTATATTCACTGCCGTACCTTTTTCAGTAAAGATTGATTACTCTAACAGTAGTTAAGGAGTTAGTGAAACAATTTTCAGCTACGCGCACTCCGTCAAACAATTATTTTGAATTCGATTCTCAGTAAAACCCATTTTTTTAATAAGCATCGTTTGAATTTTTTTCATTAATTTAAAAGTGATTTCCTTAGTTTTCTAACTCCACTCATCGTCTAATTGTTGTACCACCTACATGTAAAATCCCTCTGGACATTAAACAAATAAATTTAATAAAATACAAAGTAAATAAAAATTAAAACATTGGGGAGTATTCTTGTGTAAATAGAATGTACGAGATCTTCTGTGCATTTTGTACCTACGTGAAATAAAACGAACCCGCCAGTATATCTACTTGTGGCAGGGAAGATTATAAACCCTATCAGGCGTAATTGTATGCTATATAAAGCGGCTATGTCGAGGTACCTAGACAGTCTTTAGTATTCAGTCAATGAGTCTAACAAGTGATTGAGTCACTGCCGTAGAACGGCCAGCAAGAACTGAGACGTACCGCGCCTTGTATTCCTTCACCATGGTCCACGGACCAACCGCGCCTGGCATTACCCGTTCCTAAAAGAAGGCTACAATTAACCAACGTCTCTGTGGAAATTAACAGCCAACCCAATTGTGCTTGCATCATCTGCCGAGCCTCCTAACCTCCTGTTCTTTCCTCACCTGAACACCTGGAAGACCGATGGTCCTTATCATCACCTACAAGTCTGGTCTCCGCTTATATGAATGCGAACTAACGAGTTCTCTGCACTCCACCACTGTCCATCTCCACTAATATAGTGTTGACCATCTGCCTGGAAAATTCTCCACCGATAATGTCCACCGACTGCGTTGAGCATCGGCTTGGAGTTCATTGCATTAACTATACTTACTTTAATAAAAACTGTCATGACCATCACATCTCTTATTCATCTCCTTACCATCCCCAAATTGGGGGCTCCGACGTGATCGGTTACCTCGACGTAATCTGCATCCCGACGTAATCTACAGCCCTACGCGATGCTGCAGCTTGACATGATACAAAGTATTTTTCTACAATTTTATTGCTATATCCAGAAGTGACTTTTTCATCATACAAACTGACGTCTTAGGCGTTACGTGGGCTTTGTGTACAGTTTTTCATAAGTCAAGTGTGCGAAATTTCACTTTCTGGGTGAGAAAGGAGAAAGGGGGTGGTTTTTGAAATCAGTTATCTTTCTCTTGTTTTAAAGGTTATGTCTGCTAAGTTTCATCAATATTGGAAAAAAGTCATAGATTTTTCCACCCATAGAGGACATACTTATATATAGTATAATATAAATAAAGAAGATATATATGTAGAATAATGTTCTCGGTTTACCCGCGTAAAGTAGTCCTTAAAAGGACTTTTTAATTCCTGACGTTTCGTTTCGTTTCGTTCGTTCACTTGTATCTTGACTTCTGGACCGTTTCGTTTTGTTCACTTGTATCTTGACTTCTGGACCGAACAGATACGCGATAGCGTTCAGTTTGAGACAAAATTCAGGACATAAGGCCTCTGAAGATGGACAGTGAGATTTGTCCGAAACGTCAGGAATTAAAAAGTCCTTTTAAGGACTACTTTACGCGGGTAAGCCGAGAACATTATTCTACATCTTACACCCGTGAAAACCTTAACCATAACATGTATATATATAAAAGGCACTTTCAACGTTGAGTTAATTTCCGCCACTGGTTTTAACCACATAATATACCTTAAATGTGACCTTTATGTGGGAAATAGTATACTTTATAGACAAAAAGGCTTAAAGTTAAAGAGCATGTCCAAGGAAAGTTCGCGCTGGAATAGTTGTATCAATTTCGCCAAAATGGATTTCTCGATGGGCACTTTGGCGTTTGCGAAGTTTTGTACGGTGGCCCAAAGTGTCGAATATTTCGAAGACTCCGGCACATTATATCTTAGCCATCCTAGGAACAGACCACCTTAATTGTGCGGCCTCGACACGATAAAAAAATTTCATGTATTATTTCTAATTTACTTATAAATATTTAGAAATTACATTTGTTATTCAAAGATTAATTTACGATTCGCCAGATTAATAGCGGTGTCAATGCTATTGCTTTTTCGCCATTCTAGATAATATAAACTTATCCTAATTTCGTTGAATATTATAATTAATTTATTATGTTAGTCAACATGAAATTAGTCGAATTTAACGAGAAGCCTTAAATGTAATAACAAATTGGTAGTAGTAATGACAACATTTGTAACATAAATGTACTATATTATATTTTGTAATTTTTTTCTGCATAACCGCACAGGAGATGGGGGAGAGGAAGGTGGGAAATTACCTACTTGGCTATTTAAATCTCCTCACCAAATACGGCCACAGTAATTTCAAGCAACGATTCATTTTTGAATGTTTGTATTACACCAGGGCAATACTGAGTGTATCTTCAATAAGGAAGTTGAGTCCATTTTTTTTATTTTTTTTTATCAATGTTCGCATTCAAACTTAAATACTGTTTTTTTTTTTTTTTTTAAAGTTTGTTTCCATAATTAAATTAATTCTCAAAGTTTAAATTTTATTAAGCCCGCCAAAACGAGCGGAATCCGAGCGGTAAGAGGCGGGGTGTGGTGTGACGTCATTCGAACTGTGAAAACCACGTCGCATAAGCATTTTGTATGGAAAAATTTGTAATTCTTCAACAAGGAATTCCAGTAATTTTTTTACCAATTTTAACCGTCTATTAGAATTGATGTAATTAAAAAAAAAGAAAATTGATTAAGATTTCATAGTTAAATTAATATTTTAAGTAAGAATATTTGCTTTTCTCGCCCGGTACGGTACTTGTACGGTATTGCCATCGCTACTTGTTGACGTTCCCCGCGCGAATTCAGGACCACCGCGCAGAAAAGTAAAGACCAATAGTAAAATAACGGTTTACTGCCCAGTTCACTGTGAGACTTTTCTGGGCGGCCGGCGGCCTGAAGTGTATCACATGCTATGTGACATGTATAATAATAAAAACTTCTAAGTTATACAATAAACAACATATTATTATAAAGCACTATACGAATATGTATCTTTAGAAATCCATTTCATATAATAATAACAACAAATACGTACATATATTTGACAAACCCAAATAAACCTTTGGCCTATACACCTTTCTCATCTAAACCGACCATCTCTCATGTAATAGAAAGAGATGCACCATAGGTGATCCGTTGTACGTACAAGTCACGACGCATGTGACGTCAGAATTCTTTCGACCAATCGTGGAGCGTATACAGTCTATTGCTATTGAATGCTTTTTCAAGAACGTTTAACTAATTCTAAGAATAATAATATAGAAATATATTTATATATTTAGAATCGATATTTTTTGATCTACATGAACATATTTTTTATAAGTCAAAATATTTTTTACTCAACTTCCTTATTCTGGAACGTTCAGCAAATACATAAAGTTTTCTTGCGAACGCCGAGATTCAAACCCATTACCTCTGGCTTGCTAGTCGAGAACCTCACCTCTCGACAACTGAGGCCGTCTATAATGCAGATAAATGTTTTTTGTGAACAATTCGAAAATATGGTGTTTAAAATACAATACAAAGATCACATTCTTTTTCTATGAATAGAAAAAAAACAGTAGAAATAAACACAACACATTTATCAAGACAATCGTGGTTTTCTTCCCAATAACTGATCCATTTCCGCGGCTTCATAAAATGTTGTGTCTCATCAAACTGAATTGAATTTTAGAAATGTATGAACAAGGCTCTGAGCATAGAAGGCTTCGGTGTAAAAGCTCAATGCAATTACTATAAAGTTTCAGCGGAGTGCAAAATACTAAAATTTTAATACGGATGTGGAAAAAACTCAATAGGTAAAACACAACTTGTCAAAAAGCTGAACCAACTAAACTGTAAAATGCAATTACAAATACAACCGACTTCATCCTTTTTGTAAATTGTTGAAAATTGCCTATCATCTAGTTCTTAGTTTTATTATATGGATAAAATAAAATGTGCACAGATAAAGACATGATCGAAATGTTTTAAATTTATGCCCACTTTTTTTACAGAAATTCACGTGTGACAAAGTAATCAAATGACCACTCAGCGGTATTCTGTAAGGTTCTCTTTAAATGCCAATGTAGAAGAGGGCAAGTATCGTGTCGTTAGGCTTGTCAGTTTATTACAATTTGATAAAAAGCTCAAACGTACCTAGAATCAGCGTTAAACGGGGACCTTTCAAATGTCAATAAAAACTAAAAGGCGCTGAGTAACCATTTGATGACAATGTTACATTTGAATATTTCCGAATCAACTGAGCTTCAGAATCGTTGTGTTTCGGAGAGTGTACGAGTAAAAAAGAGACAGCCATTCAGTCCAAGGTTAGTTGCATATCAAATATGGGTGCTGGTTTTATCCTTTTTGTCTAAGTGTTAAATATAACATCTTCAATGAGAATTTATATAACGTAGTTCCTGGGTAGTAGTCTCTCACTTTTATAGTGTGAAGACAAAAAAAACCTTGATTTAGACCTTTTTGTAAGTAGTGAAAGTTTATTTGTCTCGTACAACATAAATATAACTTTTAAATATTGATGTAATTTTTATATGTCTAGAAACAGATACTTAAAGAAAATCTTTACATTGGGCAGATCACTTATTTAAGGACATTTGCAAAGCGCATTTAATCAATCAAAATATATAACATTTTGGTTTATTGTCTTATTTTGCCTTTAATGTTGATGAAAATTTCATCCAGCTAGAAACAGAAGTGTATTTTTTTACACAGTGCAGATCACTTAAACTCTAATGGTACGCATACATTTGCAAACGAAACGCGAGCCGCGAACTACGGGAAAGGAACGAAGCAACTGCAAACGGTGTTTCGCACCATTTCTTTGCTTTACGTAAGTTGAGGTTCAGCTCGGCAGTTCGGTTACGTATGAACACGCAGGATGTATACGTAGCATTAGGTTTAAATAAGTGAGTACCTATATTAATAATTTTTCTTTACACCACTATTTAATCAACATAATCAACATGTTTTATGAAAAACGTGTGATGTAAATTAGCAAATATGACACTAGAAACGTGTCATATTTGCTAATTGACCATGACCCTAGAAAAACAAGTTTGTACTGTTTGTCCATTTACATACTTGTTAATTTTCATTATTCGTTTCTGCTGACGAAGAAACCGTTAGTTTTGAAATACGTAGATAATTTTTATTTAATTTATATATATTTTTTCTGTTTTCTTAAGTTTAATACTATTATGTTAAGTTAAGTTTAATACTATTATATTATGTTAAGTTATATTTTATTTTTAGTTTGCAATTAATTATCTTTCTTATTTTAATGATATTTGTATAATGTTATTTATTCAAGTTGCTCTTTTTAACTAACTAGCAAACAGTTACCCTAGGGCCTAGAGAGGTAGGCAGAGAGGACGGACCGCCAAACAACTCGGTCTTAACACACACTCATTTCCTCATCCACATTCATCTTACATCGTCTGGTACATACTCTTCTATTATATTATTCTGACTCGTGAAATGGCCCGACTCAAGTATCTGATTCACTTGATCGTACCGTGTCTTTCTCGTCCACAACTTCTGCTACCATTTTCTCTGAAAATTCCCTTTTCGCGATTATACTCGTAATGTCTGTATTTCTAAATCTATTGTAATATGTTTGGATATTTAATAAAAAAAAAAATCTCAAATAAACCTTCGAAAGGAGAATAGTGCTGAGTCATTAAAATAAAGAAATTGATTCTGAAGATTTTTTTAAATAACTAAAACATATATCTAAACCACGCGATCTGTAAATTGTACAAAATAAATAACTATAACTTATATCTAAACCACGCGATCCGCAAGTTGTACAGACCAAATAACTTAAAAAACATTAAAAATAATTTTTGTTGTCCTAAAATTTTGCTTAATTTTGATAATTTTTTCTGAACTAAAGGAAGGGTGTATCAAAAAATTGTTCACAAAGTGCAAACCACGTGATCTCTACGATTTATTTAACGGGCCAATAAAACCGGGCCACGTGTCGGTGATGGCTTAATACTGTTTCGAGTCACTTCATAAAGAGCCTCGTAAAATCTCCACATTGAACAATATCATGTTGGACAGCTTTTACGGACGTTAAAGGGTAACAGCAAATGTTTTTTTGTTACCAAAAGGCCTGCTTAAATTACCAGATAAATACGTAACAACATGTTACTTTTTTGAAGGTATTTGGTACTATTTTTATAACGGTATATAACAGACTACGTTCTTCAAAAAATATCTGTAAAATTATAACAACAATAAAACCAAAAAAAATATTTTCGTAATATTCTATTGAATTCATTAAACGGATCTGCAAGTGATATAAATGCGAAATGAGAAGAAGTTATTTTCCTACCTAATTAAGACTAAAAAAAAATAATAATGAGTTAATTGAGATAATACCTATTTTTTCTCTGGTTTGATAATAGAATAAATATTTCGACAAAGCGTCCAACAAATGGGTAACATTTAATTGAATACAAATAAGTTGTAAATAACAATTTATTGGGTGATGTTTCCATAAAATAAGGCTTTGCAATTACGTGTTTACTAGCTGTACCCCGCCACGCGTTGCTGTTGCATATTCTGTCTGCGCAGATAGATAAACAACAGGTGACATCTATAAAATGCATAAAAACGCACGCGTACCTATTCGAAGCCAACGCTGTGTCGAAATTGCAAAGTAATCGGTGAAGATAACTTATTATTACTTAACTAACCTATACATAACCACGTAAACACCTCAGCACAGGTTCTCCTAGTGAGGTGTTCACGAAACATACAATATTACTCACATACAGTATCACCTTCTCAAACCTACCTTACATACAACATATTATAGTTATAAGTTTGAAATGTATCATATATAAATATAAATAGTTATGTGAAACTGTAAATTATATATAGAAATAAATAAAAAAAATTTAAAAAAAAGAACTTTCGAAGATTGAAGTTTTTGAACGAACGAATATGTACCTTTTTTATTAATATAGCTTTATCTTTATTGATAGATTTACTTAAAATTAGTACCGCAAACTGCTTTTCTTACATTAACCACTAAATTTCTATATTTCTTATCAAAATAGGAAATCGATAGAAAAAATGTATTTATATAGAAGAGCTGTTCCTATTGTAAAATTTTTGCAATTTACTGCAAAAATCTAATTAATTATCGGCGTCATAAAATTTAACTTTACGTCACTCTATATAATTGAAATTATAAAACAATTAATGTAAACGTTTATATTGCATCATCAACATCGATAACGCTTGTTAATTAATCACTTTATGCCTCGGTTGAACACGTCAAATGAAATAGAGCCCTCGCTTCCATCATATTAAGCGCAATTAGACAAATAGTATGAATCTATTCATTACGATAGCACCCGTGTAGCCTTGTAGATAAATCCCGAAAGTAATAGATAGATTATTGGGAACAGTGGAAATTGAAAAGGTTATATTTATTTATGAGGACAGATAGCATTGGTCATGCGTCCTTAAAGATAATATATTCTTATATATATAAAAAAATCGATCGTCCCCAGAAAACGCCTCAACCCTATACCCCTATACCTATACCCCTAATGTCACAGAATCACTCGATACACTAGGTACAAGAACCTATTTCAATGTCACCATTCACAAACAAATTATTCACCAAACTTGCCAATTCTTTAGTGAATGAATATTTCAATGATATCCTTTTTTTAAATGATTTATTTATTCAGTTGGTTTTACATTTTTATTTTACATAGTTTCTTAAAAAACTGAGTAGTATTCAGTTTGATTGTAAGAAATCTCTCATTTTAACAATTCTTCAATAAACAAAGCAATACCGATTTTTTTTAACAGTTAACTTCAATTTATTCATTGATACGTATTGTATTTGATAATTGGATTTGGGTTTTAATTTTTGACTGGGGTAAAGATTTAAAAATCTTACTATAAAATGCACAGAGTGACTTGAACAAAATTAACAGTTGGCTCCAATCAAATATAGTAATAATGAATGTTAAAAAAACAGGATACATAATTTTAAGCTCAACTCGTAAAATAATTCCTCCCTATGTACCCTTAAAAATTGAAAATAACAACCTGCAAATCCTGAAACAGGAAAAATATCTTGAGCTGTGCATTGATAAACACCTAACTTTTAAACAGCATATTCAAGATATTAAAGATAAAATCACCCCCTTAATTAGCGTATTCAGCCGGATATCATATCTGTTACCAAATAAAATTAAAAAAGGTCTATATAATAGCCTCGTACACTCACATTTAAACTACTTGATTGAAATCTGGGGAAATACATGTGAAACATATATAAAACGAACTACAGGTAACACAAAACAAAGTAATCAAAAAGCTATTTCACTTCAAACCTAGAAAATCAGCAATCCATTGGTTACGAGGGAAGCAACATATATAATTGCGTCCCAGACGAAATTAAAAATGAAAAAAAGTTTAGGTAAATTTAAAAAAAAATTGTTCAGTTTTATGCTCAGTCAACAAAACAATGAAAGTGAGTAATATCGGTGTGTAATATATTTATGTGTAATATATATCTTATTTCTAGTTAAATAAGTGAAAATGTAATTTTCTTTTATCTAGAATAAAAAATAAAAAAATAATAATAATTACAGAAATGATTTTTTTTTTTTTTACGTGATGCATTATACTAAATTTTTGCAGTGTACTAAAACTAGGTTTGATTTCTACGATGTCCATCTTATTGGTACGCTACGTCTTTTTACACATTGAATATTAGATATTATACATTCATTTATACTTAAGTATACTTTTTTATGTTCTACGGAGGTAGAAAGACATGATTTTTGTTTTTATTTTAGAGATCCTTTTCTTACTTTTTATGTCTTCAGGTAATGCGTTAAATATTTCATGGATTTTATGCCTCTTTGTTCTATCTCCGTACACATTTTGTGATTTATTATTTAAAAACATTTGTGTTTCTCTATGTCCAGTAGGATAATCGTGTTTATTAGGTTTTTTGAATTCTGTGTTCCAGAAGTCATCCAGCGTTAATTGATAATCTACGCTATTACGTATGGGGAGTACGTTACACAATGAAAACATTTTTTTATAATCGCCTTCACATAATTGGATTTTTTTTGCCTGCTTTCAACTTTAGGAAACGAATTTGTATTTGCTCTATTTTATTTAAGCACTTTTTATACGTTAATCCATAGCTATTGACTTTGTATCCCATAACTGATTCGGCTAATGCATTATATAAACAGTATAATATATTTTTGCTAACAATATTTTTTAGGAAGTAAAATTTCCCTAATACATATGTTGTCAGTGTGATTTGAGCAGTAATTGACATCTATTGTAAGACCGAGGCATGTATATTGGTACACTTTTTCTGTATTTGGGCATTTTCATTGCAAAGATTGATTTTCTGTATACCAACAATTGTATGTATGACCTTTTATACACAATTCCTTGGACAATATGCATGTGGTGAATAAATAAGCATGTATTTAGTTTTATTTGCATTGTTAAGAATTCCGTTATCGTAAGACCATTTAATTATATTCATTAGTTATATCTACATTGTTAAAATGTAACAAATTTGATGCTCAAACCATTGTTTTATGTATTGGTCAAATTTTTATGTCATGATATTATTTTTGGTAATTTTAGTTTGTAATTATTTTTTATTTTTTTATATTACTCTATTGTAACTCACTGTAATGTAAGAAATGTTTACTTGCAACCATTGTCTTTAACTCTACAAAACAAAAAAGTGTAAACATTTCAATGTACTAAGATGGGAAGTATTGGTACGTATATGGATCAAGCAAAGAAAAATATAGAAGTAGACATATGAAAATAGCAGTACCAGGTCCAGTCCTCTCTAGAAGTCATAATTACAATATTCTCCACTTGTTTACTGACAGACAAAAACCAAAAAAATCCCTTTACCAAATCTGGACGGTGGTGAATTGTATTCATTATTAGTTGTGTTTTGTTTGGGGAATTGCAAGGGAAGAGTTTTAGGAAAGTAAGTGAATCGATAGGTAATACAATTTCACCTCTATCAACTGCAATAATAAAGGTTGTCCGGGGATAAAGTGCGCTAACTTTGGAATGTGATTCTACATGATGGTAGAAGTAAAAAACATAACCAACTTTTTTCAAATAATTCGGCTTTTTTTCCTATGCTAAATTTTTTTCTATAGAAGAATATTTATTTTCCCAAATAAACGATTCAACCTTTTTACCTCAAAACTGTCTTAAGACGTTTGAATTTCGAAAAAAGTTTTTACACTTTTTACTTCTAAAATCATGTAGAATCACTCCCTCGAAGTTAGCGCATTTTACTCCCAGACACACATCACACTCTGAATGTATTGACTCGATTCAAATTTTTGCATAAGGTGAACATTAATAAGTGATTGAGTTTGCAAACTAATCATTTTCTATTTTATTATTAATGAATGCTGTGTAGTCAATCTGTAAATGTTAAAGAAACGTATTATACTTCGGAATTTTTGAATTTAAATTAATTTTTGATTTTATTAATAATGCACGCGTTGTTGTCAAACCGTAAATGTTCCCGAAAAAAATGTACTTGAGCATTTTCAATTTTGTATAAGTTAAATCTTTTAAGGCAAATTCTTTAGCAGCGTGATACATGTTTCTAGAACACCCTATTTGTTCTCTAGTGGAATAATTTCCTAGGGGTAGAAGATGCGCCACACGTTCTACATTAGTAAACGAGGGAGCACCCTGTAACTACAGGCTGTTTGAAAATTCTCTGCAAATTCTGGAACGTGACACTTCGCAATTTGACACTCCTAGACTTGTTAAAAAATCTTATTTCTCTCTGTACTGGTGACATTTCTAGCTTATATTACTTTCCGGCTCAAAAACACGCTTAAACACGAAATACAATTCACGAGAGGTTCTAGTACTATTTATTAAGGCCTTGTTGCAATCCTTTCATAAAAACACTTGAATAGGGTAACCAGCAACCTGGTAAAATTAAATATTTCGTAATTCAAAGAAACCAACCCTTCTAAGCCTGGCGATATATTATTATTTCATGAAAACTCTAAGATAGCTTTATTTTCAACATTGAGATGCGTAAAAACTAAATTACTTGTAATATAACCTACAACGAGTTTATATTACTTGTAATATAAACTCTTAAAAACTAAATTACTTGTAATATAACCTACATACTGGAGTAGTTTTTTGGCATATTTTGCCATTTTGCAAAATTGGTTTGAGAGATCGCTTGTCATAGTGTGCCATATTTATAAAACCCTAAAATGTGGATAAGATATAAATATGACAGTGCTCTTGAGGTGATTTTGCTCAAACACGGCGCTATACAAATCATCAAAATATTATTATTATTATAAGCGTCGAAATTTAGGTGGATTCATTGGCTTTAAGCCCCGCTTAGCAGATTCTAATGTTTTCTACACCTTTTAATTTATGTACGTATACATATTATAATTGCAATATTTGAAGCTAAAAGTATTTATAAAATAATTGCGACACGTCCATTGTCTTTCAAAATCAAAAATTTTACGTCAATTATCTTTATATTATGTTAATTTTTAATTTGAAAATTTATAGAGACGTTAGAAATTTTGAATGAACACCGTTAGTACTAAACTTTTTTTAATTTTAAACTAAAGAAATACGAATTTACCAAACAAAATAATAAATTATTTTATTAATTTATTTGTATTTTTTTAATATTTAATGTTGAAACTTCATAATGAATTGTAGTTCTAATTTTGAGTATTACTAATTTATTGGACGTGTTTGTGCAGGAATACGAATACGCAGTGATATTTCACAACGCATCATGCATGCACCGATGCACCGACAACCGAAATTACTACGTTTAATTGTTATTCAGTATAACGCAAGCTTGATATGTTTTATAAATCTGATAATATAATTCGTAATATTGTGGAACTGACTTTATTTGAAGGTTTAAATAAAGAAAACGATATATTTAGCTTATTTTCCATATTAAAGCACTTAAAAGCAAAATTTAACATAGTCACGAAACCGATTATAATTAACTCTCCGAATTTTCCAAAATTACAGTACCCATTATCAGGGCAGATGCGTCCAAAACGATGGCTAAAGAAGAAGGTAGCGCAACACGGCATAATACCCCAAAAATAAATCCCTGTGATATTTTAGTTGTTTATTACAAGAATAAATTTTCGGTAATCTGTCTTTAAAATTCTAATAAAATTAATGCCCCCCACGATCATCAAGCCTTATCATTAACCCTTCCAGCCGCAGAAGGACATTACTAGCCACAAACATCATATTCCATTAGAGGCACTGACATAGAAGGTCAGATCTGACCAGGGCGTCTATTACATATAAAAGTTTCTTTCTATAGTGCGTAGGTATATGCTTTGTTCGTTTTTGGATAGATAAATAATTGTTCTTCTCAGTTTGTTTTTAATATGTATTCATGATAATATACAAAAATTGTGTGATTACAAATCGTGCAAGATTTTTTTCATTGAGAGTTGATATATTTATATTTTTTATTGTTTAAATGGCATTAAAAGTGAAGTGATAGTTTTTTTACTAATTTCTTTACAAAAGGCATGTGTTTTCCAAGTATCAAATTATTTTTAAATTATGAACGTTTCGAGTCAAAATTCATGTTCGATTAAAAAAATAATATTTTACTTTTATCAATTACTATTATCGGTCGATGGCCAAGTTGACATCGCGCTTGGGTCTCACCCAGGCGTAGTGTGTTCAATTTCTCGGCTGGCTAAGTCTTCCATCACAACACAAGCAACATTTTCCGCTTACTGTGGTGGTAGTAGGAGATTTTCAAATATTGTCAGGTTATTCGTAACCCGGGAATGTTTGTCTTTCTTTTTTTTTTTTAAATGTTTATTTCAAATACAAATATCTCGAAGGAAATTTTATTTAGTTTCTTAATACGCTTACGTTAATTCAAGGAATACAAGCATTATGCAATTCCATGGAATTTGACTGTGTCGTTGGGACTTGTAGGTAAAAAATGTTGCAAATATTGGAGCCCGCAGCTCTCTTAAAATGTTCATCCTACCTCACCCGTAGACTACTTAAGCTTCTCTCTCTCATCGAAGGACGCCATCCGACAAAGTCCAAGCACAATTTCATTATGAAAGCAATGTCCCCAAAACTCACCGATACGCGACGTGAGGCAAATCCCATATTATTTGGCGGATTATTATGATCAATATTTCATTAGCACGTACAATTTTTTAACTGGTAGAACGGATCTCGTGATCTTATTTTTTATTACTGACATTACAAATTTTTTCTGCAAAGAAGTATATGCTATTTATGTTTCTACAGAACAATAACTAATATAACTAATATCGGAAAACAAACTTAAGACGCTTCCTTCCTCATTTTTGTTTGAGGAAGGAAGCGTCTTACATAAGAAACCACCGTTTATATGAAAAAACACCCCAAGGACGCTGCAAAAATATTATTTGCTGGGATTAAATTAAATTCTTTTAAGTTTTTTTGTACGTAAAAAAATTTAAGCAAGTTCTGCTGCATAATAATTACTATGACAGTTCGATTATGCTTAAGACAAAAAAGATGTCACGCGTTATAATAATAAAACATACAAAATCGTAAAATAAACATTTTAAAAAAAATTGCTCGTTATATTATCATCGCAAAAAACATCAAATTAAAATTTAGTTCTACAAATTAAATTTAGTGCTATAAATTAAACTTATGAGGTATTTAACCACTTTATTGTATATATTTATAACCAACCGGTTTCAGTTCAACCAGAACCTTCGTCAGGGTTAGTAAAAACATATTAAATTAATTAATTAATGTTTTTATTAACCCTGATGAAGGTTCGGGTTGAACTGAAACCGGTTGGTTATAAATATATACAATAAAGTGGTATTCAAACAAATTTATTTTATTTTAATTATTATAATTATGTATACCCACAAAGTGTTTGCTACAAGTGAAAAATTAAAAAGATAATGTTTTATAATTGTTAAAACAAAAGTCGGTGGCTGACTTGACATCACGTTTCAATTCTTTGGCTGGCAAAGTTCTCCATCACAAGACGAGCAATATTTTCTGTAGTAATAGGAGAATTTTAAACGTGGTTATTTTTAACTCGGGAATGTTTGCCTTTCTTAAAGAAAAACAACAAACAAAAGTTATTAATTAATTTTTCTTTTATAAGTTTCCGATATCAAACGTATCGAGCTTCGCCCAAGAGGCTTTGGCCGAGGCGCGTCAAAGTTTATATTATTCCGTTGCTAAGCCTCCGACAAAGAGAGCTTTTAGATCCGAGTAAAGATATACTGACTTATAAGATCCACTTCCCCATTTCTAAGAAAATATCTTATGGATAAGGCTTGGGGAAGTATCATTAAAATGTTATTTACGGTTCTAACCTCGGATAAGTTATATTAAATTCAAGCGAATGATGTCAAACAACCTATTCATTTATATTAGAATCGAATGTTTTAGCAATTTTGTTTTGTGAAATTCATTATTAATTAAAATATACAAAATCTCATCTTGGACTAAAGCAAAACATACTAAGGTCGGTGCGTTAGATAGTCCTGCGTTAAATCTTGTTCAGAAATTTGCTTTGAATCTGAGTGTCATTTTCAGAATTGGAATCCGACATGCTATTAAGTTTCCACCTATAATATTATAAAATGTTTTCGTAAATTGGAACTGATTTGTCAAAATCGAAAATTCCCGTAATTTTCCTTCTAGTTATCTAACCGTGTTACCCAGTGGCGGTTTTTCCCTTATTTAAATTGGTGTTTGACCCTCCAAAACTATTAGACAACAATAATTATAAATTATGTGCATCAAATAACTGGTCTTATTCTTAATTTATTTGAAATGTACCTCGAAACAGCAGAGATGCGAGCGGCGGCGGCGAGTGACGCGCAGTGACATCTTTTGTTTCTAATAGAAGCTTTCATTCACAAATCCACACGATTTGCTGGGTCAATTTAAAGAGTTTCCCCAAGTTTGCATCTTCTGTCTCTATGCGCGCCATACATTAAACGAGATGACATTATGTCTTTCGTCGAAGTAAAAATAAGGTCCCTAAACAGAAAAGCTAAGGAAGCTTAGGTGATGGTCATGAGAGAGACAGCACGATGAATATTATATTTTTAAATAGATAGTGACATAAACTTTAATGGATTTTAATTTTACACGCTTGTCGTGTGTGAAACGTTGGTTGTTTTTCAATTGCTTCGCACCCAGTATCTTTGGATACTGCGGACGGGCGTTTTTTTTTGTGAGTCTTTATTCATAAAAATTTAAATGATTACAATTATTTTGCTGTCTATAACCACCAAACTAGGATCATGCCCGTATTATGGTAGTTTCAAACTCTTAGGATGGGTTGTTTCGGAGAATTTGAACAATTCATCAAATTTCAACATTCATTTTCGGGTTCTGTGAAAGACTTATTCAAGTTTTGTTTTTATATCATTGTAGGCTAGTTGCTTGACAAAACTGAAATAAAAACAGAACTTGAAAAAATCTTTCACAGAACTTGAAAATGAACGTTGAAATTTGATGAATTGTTCAGATTCTCCGAAACATCCCGTCCTTATTCTATTTACTTTAATATTGTGCACAACTACATTAAAACGTAATCTACTAAAAATAATTTGCTGTAAGTACATGTACTGTGTAGGTATTTCCATTTCACTATATAAACATAATATTATTTAGACTCGCGGACTTACAAATTGTTATAGATAATAATGTATGAGCATTTTTCAAAATATCAAATAAAGATTAGTCATACATTTTTTTCAAATGACCTACCACGCCTGGATCCCTAGAGCCGCCTCTGGTATTATCTACACTAATAAAATCTTTTTTTTTTTTACATCTTGACAAACATTATAAAAGATAATTCTTAAAAAAAGTAGTCCTTAGTTTTATGCTGATATTATCATTGCAGAAGAGGGATTTTATTTTAATGAACGCAGTTCTTGCTGCTTCAATTCTGCACTTAACCTCTACAACTGGGTCAAGAGTCTCCGTGAGAATACTGCCTTATTTTGAATGAGGGATCCATATTATAAATAACTTAAAGAGCATTAAAATTATCTTAGCTTTATTACTAGAAGTAAATTTTGCAATATTCGTCAACTATTGAGTAGTAGGTGTAAATACCGCACCCAATCGAGTTCCGCCGCCACCGCGTCGTTCTCGAAATATAACGTGACCGATTCTCCCTCGAGGGTGTTTCCCAGAGAGACGGGGGCTTTCAAATTACAGGCCGAATTTAATGACCACCAGTTACTCCTATCGGCACGAACTTCTCTCTTTCAAGCTTGCCAGCCTCACAGACTATAGGCTGCCCGAAAATTATTGTCCGAACGGGTTAAATTTTACTTTAGGGCGTAAATCTCAACTGTTTAAAATCGTACTGTTTATAAGTGATCTCCTCAGAGTATTTATTTATTTCCAATTTCACGCCCAGCTGGGCTGTTATTTAATTTTTTATTTATTAAAAATAACATCTAAATAAGCACAACAAAATGAAAAAACAAACAAAGTCAAAGCAAGAAAAAAAAATTATAGCAAAATCAAAAAAATAGAAGACAAAATACAAAACAACCTCTAAAACAAAAATAAAGTAAAAAACGAAATAAAATCGAAACTAGATACTCCACCATGCTAGATGGAAAAATATAACACTAGGAAATCTACAATACATTGGTAAGATAAGTTGGTAAGATAAACAGAGCAACGTAGTTTGTATAGTTAAATTATAGACGTTAAATAGTTACGTTTATAGTTAAATTATTAGACCGGTCAGTGGTTGAGTGGGCATAGCGCTTGGGTCTCACCCGAGCGTCGCGTGTTCGATTCCTCGGCTGGCTAAGTCCTCCATCACAACACAAGCAACATTTTCGGCTTTCTGTAGTGGTAGTAGGAGATTTTTAAACATTGTTGGGTTATTCGTAACTCGTAACCCGGGAATGTTTGTCTTTCTTTTTAATAAAAAAATATATATATATATATATATATATATATATTAAACTAGATGTTCTTCTTTCTGAAATAAATTGGGTAATCACTTTTTTGGTGAATAATGTGTTGAATATATCAATAACATCTTTATTGTCATTACCCAAATTTTGTATAGGTGATTATTGGTAGGTAATCTATTTAAAAACTGATTGGCCGGCCATTTACTGATATTGTTTTAGTAAATTCTTAATAAATCTGAACTTGTGTGCATGTATCTACATTTGCCTTGATAATATTTAATGTTGAAATTCGAAAATATTACGATTTTTATGAAATCGGACATTTTAATACTACATTTTTATTTTACTAAAAGCTCACCAAGAAACATCAATTTAATAGCTTAGGGTCTGAAATTCTGTTTTAACCGGATAATTTGAAAAGATTGATCATAAATTAACAATACACATTCTCTTCGTGTATAATTGAGCGTAATATCACTTCGTTACAGGCACAAATTTGAGGTATGTACGTCTAAATATTTATATTTATCTCATTTATAAAAAATCTACCATTTTCACTAGTACTCGTGAATTGTTCAAGATCAAACACGGAGGAACAGATATTCTAGCACAGCCATAGTATGTCAAAAGTAATGGTGCTTTCGCATAAAACTTCTAAATCATTGGATGATTTTACTGTTTTTACAAACGAAACAATGTCAAAATAAGAAATCTTCTACTGTAACTGGATAATTAATAATCAGTCATCCAATAAAGAAAAAATATAAATATATGTTTATCTGATGCAGCTAAAGCTTTCAAAGTCAGCAATGCTCTGGGGTCACTGAAATTTTTGTTTGGATTGTCAATTTTTTCCAATTTTTATTTAAATGGGATACCTCTTGACTTTTTTATTAATATTCTTGAATAATTTACTCAATTCATTTTATCCGAGACACTATCTAGGTTACAAACCAATTTCATTAGAATCAATGTTATCATTTCAAAAGGTAGTTTCCAAAAATATGGGGAAAATTGGTTGCCAAATGATATTGTATATTGTGAATTTGAAATAAGAGATCGACGAATATGTCGTTTAATAAATAGGTCCCAACACTCGAGTGGTTAAACATTTATCCCGGTGAGACAAGAGTTTTGGGTTCGATTCCTAGTTGCAACCGGTAACTTTTTATTTATTTTATGTGTCTTGTTTTGTTTTATTTACCTTTTCTTATTTGTGGTGTGTATTTACTACACATTGCTTCTAATAACTTTAATAACTCTATAAATATAATAAATTCTGGGTTCAGGTTTTAGGTATTCCTCCGTTATACATTTATGCAATGTTTAAAAAAAAAATTTACATAGTTTTCAAATTCAATTAAAAATCAGATTTATGTTAAAAATCGGAAACAAAAACACCAATACAATCAACCGTGTGACACTTCTACGCGAAGAGTGTGCGAGGAAACGACACGCTATTACTGTCCCGCTTTAGTTCGCTATGCGGGAACATGAAATCCACACGTCCGCAGTTGTATTTTGATTTAGACCATCGATACCTATGACCGCATAGCTGTGTGTTCATCCAGCGCCCATCCATGCCAGCTGTCAGCCAGTCGGTCGCGGGCCGTCATTAGATATGGACTCCTTGCACGTTTTTTAGCATCTGCCGATGGTTTTTTCATGTTTTCAGAAATAAAATAACAATTATTATCATTTTTGATATAAAATATAATAAAAATAAGCGATTAACTATGAATATTCATATTTTTCCGATATTAAATCTCTTATTTTGAGATGTGTATTGACTACACAGCACCGGAAGGTGTAGATTTTATTAGCACAATAAGGTAAAGGTTAAAAATATATTTTTATTCAATAATATATCCTTTGAAATAAGATAAAGAAAAGTGTGTTCCTAATATATAAAAAAAGGTTTGGTTTTTGCTGTCTTTCTCACTGGGAGAAGTTCTTGTTTCATTCGTAAAACAGGCGTACGCTACTAATGTTTAATCGTCAAAATCTAACCAAACCAAACGGAGAACTTTGGAATTAGTTGTTAAGAAATGAATGTGACCACCCTATAAGTTGTACGAAGCTCAACTATATTTGCCTTAATAATTGGATGATTTGGATGGAATGTGCGGGAAGTTTTAAATAGGTCATATAATAATTAAATAAGTTGAGATTTTAAAGCCATTCTGAGGGGTAGTTTGAGAAATATCATGAAAACGTACGTACTCAAATGTTTAACAGAACTTATTGGATAAGGGATGATTAATTAGGGAAATATAGGCACTTCCGCATAATGTATAAATATACCATCAGTATCACCCCGATAAATGCCATCATTCAGTATCAAGAAGTGGCGTCATATGACTTAGCAGCGTATAGTTTTAATAGCCAAGTACTTCTCAACCTTCCTTTTCCGATCTCTTTTCCCTTCAGCGTGACAACATATTCCACTTAGGGATGCTTGCCATAATGTGCCAAATTTATAGAACTTAAAATATAGGAAAAACGTTGAAATCTAGGTGGATTCATTGACTTGAAACCGCAGTTGAAAAGTAGTTTCATGTGTTTCCAAATTAATATATTGAAAAATCGTTTTAATTCAATAATATGGTAAATGCAAATATTTATGACTCACCTAAGACAACTCAAGTCTGTCCGTAGAAATCTTCCTACAGAGGCAACAAAACTACTTATCAACTCCTACGTAGTCTCACGTCTCGATTACTGCAACGGCATTTATGCCAGCCTTCCAAAATATCACATTGATAAGCTTCAATGAGTGTTTATTGTAGCAGCGTGGCTCATAACCGGGGTTTCAAAATATTCGCACATTTCAGAACACCTTTGTAACCTTCACTGGCTTAAGTGCCCTAAAAGAATCCAGTACAAATTGTGCTGGATGGTGTTTAAATCCATCAATGAAATGGTCCCACCCTACATCTCTAAACTATGCGTCCCGGAAAACAAGGTCAACTCTTTGATCAGCAACATCATCAGCTGTATGCAGACTGATGGAACCTAAGCGCAAGCCAAATACTAAGTTTGCTGATCGCGCTTTCGGAGTATCTGGGCCGAAGGCTTGGAATAAACTCCCTCCAGTATTAAGATCCATAACAAGTCCAACAGAATTCAGGTCTAAACTAAAAACTTACCTTCTTAAGCTGTCATAATCTTAAATTAAATTTACCATTCTTGAGAGAAAGTCCAGTTATATCTTATTATGCCCTAAATCCTGAATCTAAATTTCGCTAATAAACAATTAGTTAATGTTAATTAAGTGTTAATCTCAAGTGATTTACCAGGTAAGTATTGTAGTGTATATTATCTCCATATATAGTTAGTAATAACATAATTGAAATGTATTATTTACTTGTACAGCGCCCTTGAGGTGATTTTGAACAAAAACGGCGCTATAAAAATCATCCCAATATTATTATTATTATTATTATGACACAAATAGCTCGAATGGTTAAGGTCTCCTGTTTGGAAACAAATTTTTTACGGCCAGACAAATGTCTGAGGAATTTACTATGTGATAATGATATTTCACAATCCTTAGAAACTTTCTTTAGACTATTTTTAAATTCTTTATAAATTCCAGACAACTAACGCCCTTTCGTGCTTCATTATAATTTACAGCAGGTGACTCGAACAGATAAAGTTATTTTAGTTTTTTACAGGGGGAAACACTGTGAAAGTCATGTACATTTATCATCATAGGTGGCAGCTGTCTTAATCGTTAACATCAGTCGTATATTACGCATGGTCATAAAAATTATATAAGCTAAAAAATAAAATAAAATAATGACGGCTTAATTTATAACATTATATTGTAATATTTATACATAATTACAAAATACATTATCTACATAATTGAATAAAAGCGACTAACTACACGATCAAATGAATTTCTAAAATATAATGCCGATGTGTAGAATCTGGCATCTGTATATATAATACAACAAATGTGTGTTTTAATTAGAAAGAGGGGTTACCTTGCGTGCTTGATGTTTTTTTTGGAATATTGTACATAACGGAGACAGAAAGAAAATAAACTTTTCAACCTCCTTTCAGACCTACGAATCTTTGTCAGAATTCAACGTATAAAATATTTAAATATTTTTTCAGTGTTAGTCACTTTAGCCCCAACGACTAACTTTTCAGCAAATAATCTTCAACCTATTTTTCTTAATTTAAAACCAAAAAAATCTATCATATTATTTTTAATGACAAACTAATGTTTCCGAGATAAGCATTTTATGCGTAGCACAAAGGATAACACATTATTTTTAAGCAATAATTATTCGCCTGATACACCTTTATAAAATTAAAAAATCTTCCATGAAAAAATAGATGAAGCCGACGGGAATTGAACCCGCTTCTGATTGATGGTCAGGTGCTCTACCAACTGCTATACACGGGTTTATTCAAATTATTGAACGTGTACTGAAATTTTTCATTAAAAAAGTATTGCTTATTGTTTTTGGGTTGAGTTTTTATTTTTTATTTTGTTCGCATGTATTTTTCTCGAAAGATTTTTCAATTTACACTGGTGGTTTAAGTTAATAATTATTGCTTAAAAATAATGTGTTAATAGATAATCTCTGAGATGCAATTATTTAAATTAAATTAAAGTGAATTTTTGGAAATGAAGCGGTTTTAAAACCGGGTTAAAAGTGATTTGGGAAATCGTAAAATACGTGCCTGGGGTTCGGAAAATTGAATTAATTCAAACCTGATCTCAAAAAAGCCCCCCCCTCCTCCGATCTTCGATTTTAAAAATTTCGAAAGATGCCAAAAATATTGAAATAAGTGAACTCATTGATGCACTAGAATACTAGATAGTAATTACAAGGGAAATTCATATGACAGAAGGACGTAGCTGTCTCCTAGAGAGTAGTTTGAGATGTTACTCATAGACACACTAGATAGTAATTACATGGGCAACCCGTGTGACATCTTAGAGAGTAGTTTGAGATGTTACTTTTAGATGCAGTAAATAATAATTACAGGGGCAACCCATGTGACATCTAAGAGCGTAGTTTGAGATGTTTATCATTGATACACTACATAGAGTAATTAAAGGGGCAACCCAAGTAGCTGTCGATAACGGAGCTACCGAGTTCATGAAAAAAAATGAAAAACCCATCAGAGCTCATTGTATCTATCAAAAAAAGTTTTGTTGGACCGGAGTTTTATTTAAAGAGTTGTGAAAAAATCTGGAGTTACATAAGCTTGGAAATGGCAAAGAAAAGGACCCGAAAAGAATGAATATACAGACTGACGCAAATTTGTGGTAAAACCACGAATGATTGAATTACAAAAAATATAACGTAAAAGAACCGCTAACTTAGATGGTTTGTAAACATATGTATAAGAGATTCGCCAGGAAAATTTTGCCAAAAATATTGGAGTAGAAAAAATAACATAGATATTTCAGGTATTTTATGATTAATTTGCGATACCAACCACTGAACAAGATTTCAGTTTATTGGGAACCTAATATAGCGATATATTTTCAAATGCACAGTGTGAAAAAGTAATTCAGTAGTAACATTTTAATAATAAAGATTGGATTATTTATATAGCGCCGTTTTCGTGAGAAAATCACCTCAAGGGCGCTTAACAACTTAATTTATGCATTGATCACTTAGACTTAATTACTTTTGGTTTATAACTAAGTTTCATAGATAGAGAGAGACTTATAACTAAGATTAATGTCGAGTAATTTAAAACTAAGACTTTTAGCTAATGACTTAAGCTATACATATTTTTATGACCAACTGGGCATTTTTATACAATATCGCTACAAAACGACTTACAACTACGGCTTAAACTAGAGATTTACGACTAACATACATATTTAATTTATATTTACAAATACCGATTGTTATGATTTCTGCGCGTGGTGTCAGTTATAAAATGTTTAAAAAAAATTGTTTACGCGTAATAAACGGTTAATAACGGTGAAAAAAAGTCAAATAGAAAATCCCCTGGACTGAGCAATGAAATACTACTGATGAATAAAACAATAAAAAAGGTCATCATTCTGGATACGACAAGTTGAAAAGGTGAGTTTTTAGTTTTGCTCTGAACTCAGATGAGCTGTCGATCTTTCGCAAATATGAAGGGAGTTTGTTCCAAGCTGTTGGGCCTGCTACTGCAAAAGCTCGGTCTCCAAAATTGGTATTGTGATAGCGCATAGGTACTGAAAGTCTACCTATGGCTGTTGAAGATGCTTTATGAAGATGCTTTATGTTTTTGATGAGATAAATACATCAGCTCTCTTTGCATTCTGCACAAAGTATTACCGACTACGATCGAACGAGTATCTTAGGTGCGTACAAGCGAGACTTTCGGTGATTTAGTTCTGATATAATTGTTATGAACATTATTAAACCATCGTTATAAATTACTGGTACAGATCAATGAAGCAAGGTCTTGAAAGCATTTACATTTAATAAAATAAATCATATTGCTAAGGGATTGCATCGACTAATTCAACTCACATTTGTATGTACCTTTGAATTTCGCAGTGTTGAACCCTGTACTTTAACATTTTCATATTTTCCCTCTTCGAAGGCTGGCCGCCCATGAAATCTTACGCTAATCTCGGGAACTTCTGGAAAATTCTCCGTATGGCCATCCCAGATAGCGCTTCCGTGTTAATTGCCGCGATAATTGGAGAAGAACCCTCGGAATGTTAATTTCCAGCGATAAGGCGTGTCTTCTACCCCTAACCCTAACTAGGGTGGTAGCGTGGGACTACCACCCTTAACTGGCTCTGCTGCCCTATGACCCCGTTGTCTGTAATTAAAAGTTCCGACACTCATCAAAAGTAATGGCAAATTATAATTACAATGTCACGCTGTCCAGATGTTTAAATACTGTGTTATCTGTTATTGCTGTCGATTTAAAGTCTGTTTACTCCTTGCAGTGATCGCGAAATATACTTAAAAAAAGTTAAAAATGACTTTAACTTTATTAGGTTCATTTTCAGTTAATTGCAATTACATTTTTATGGCATTTACCACTTTTTCAGTTGTATAATTGCAAATATTTATTTTAGGGTCAGAAAAGTATTATATTATTTGCATTTCTATAACTGTCAAGTCTCCGTTGTAGTACCTATTTAAAATAAAAAAGATTTTTTGTCTACTAGACTAGTTTTTCATTCGTTTGAAACTTATTTATTTGCATGTTTTTTGCTTATTATGTAATTAAAAATATCTTTTTTAAATGTTTAGCAAACAGTAATCTGAAACTTTTTGACTGTTCAATAGAAATGGTGACCGGATAAATCATCACAATGATAATTCATCACAACTATAAAAAGTTATATATAAAGTCATGGAAAGTGTTGAAACAAAAACTTCATTAACTGGGTTAAGTAGGTTAGGTTAGGTTAGGTTAATTTTTTTTTCGATTCTAATGACTTTATATCACTTTTTAAAAGTGTGTTGAATTTTCACTGTGTTGAGTTATAATGGAACCGATAGAAATAATACCGTAGCAAGCTAAATTTGCGACATGTTATTTTCATATTGTTAAAAACAACATTTCTTGACGCTTTAAAATTTTCACTCTTATTTTACAGTGATGCGTACTATAAAATTTTTAATAATAAATCATGTCGAATATGTGCCAATTTTGTACACCTTCATTTAAATTTTTTATTATGAGAACCCGCACAGGCGTTCCAACTGCCCCCCACCGTCTGGAACCAGTGAGAATATAGCATTCCCAATTGGGGTATGTTGTGAGGCTGAACGTTGCGGGGAGGAGAAGGAGATGGGTAAGAGAAAGGTTACCAAACACGGCCAATCCATTTCAAGCAACGTTTTAATTCTAAATGGTGATATTACACCAGGAGAGTATCTTTCACATTGGAACGTGCCGCAAATAATTTGAAATAAGTAATTTGTGAAACAACACAATTAAAAATTAAATTAAATTTGCTTGCGCAGGCCGAGATTTGAACTGACGATTCCAGCTTGCTAGTCGAGAGCCTTACCACGGAGGCCGTCATAGCAAAAAAAAGGATTTGTACCCTTATTCAAGGGAAACCGTGATATTTCGTGAAAGATTGAACTTTACATATTATTATTACCAGTAAAATTGAAAAAAAGAAACACGCATAAAATGTTGCACGGTGGATATTGTGAGATCGTTTTATGTACCAAAATTGAATAGTGTTTGTTGAAATTTTGAAGTATCAATATTGTGGCTCTCTGTACTAGAGTGATATTGGCGAGAAAGTTGTGTGCACCACTTTAAAAGCTCTGCCAAGTTTATAGCTTTAAAACGATACTTTATTTCTTTGCAAAGTTCAAGGGTTGCGCTGAATGAGAGAATCATTGAACTTTAAGTTTGTTAACCTTCCAGTAACAAATGGCATCAATCTTTAAAATCACCTAAAGCTTACGAAACATCATACATTTTTGATTTTTATAGATAATGTATTTTGATACCAGCATGGCATATTTCGTAAGCTTCAATCTTTACTACCTCTGAAAGATTACACAATACCAACCTTAAATTTTAGATTTTTATAAGTAGTAGTTTAAAAATTTGTAAAATTGTTTTATTATCTATACGCGACACCATAAAATTTTCGTAGAAAATAATACAAATTAGTATCATGTATATTGCAATTGAACTTCTAAATCTATAAAACATTTTTAAAAAATGTCTTACGTCCATGTAAAAATGGACATTTTTAGAAGGATAAATATATGATTATAAAACACATGTTTAAAACAGGATAAGACCGATATGATTATAAGTGCAACTATGACAAAAAATAATATAATAAATAATAAAATATAATACAAGTTATTTACTTAACCCGAGTTACTCTCAAGCAAATTCTAAAATACGTGAAAGTTTCCAAAATTATTTGAACAGAATCCGAGCATAGATTCAGGGATCAACCGTTCAAACAGCATGCAAGTTCTATTGAAGAAATCTTCAGCAATCTTAACATCATGTCAATTAAACAACTTTATTCTAAAACTGTGCTCAATTACATTCATAAGTACAAAAACTAGATCTGATGGTCAAAAACTTATCCAACAAATAACTACTAATACAACTTTTGGGCAAAAAAGCTTCTTATATCATAGTATTAAATTCTACAATAAAATACCAATCTCACTCAAAAACTTCAACATTATAACATTTAAATCACAAATAAAAAGCTGGATACTGAAATAGGGAGATCTGAAATAGAAAATATACTGAAATCAAACCGAATCTACTAAACTGAACTATACAAAAAAACACTATCTTACTTACTTTAAAATTATAAAAAAAAAATTGTACCACATGATATATGTTTATAATTAAATTTATATGTTACTTTGTTGTAATATTAATTTCTTTTAATTTGTAAATGACATCCTCAGCACGGGAGATCCCAGTGAGGATATCATTATCTCCATATTTTACTAAGAAAAGAAGACAATAAATCATTATTATTATTGTTATAATTATTTACGACATGCCCTGTAGAAGTCCACCGACGAAACAGAACAATAATTTTTTTTTAATTTTTTTTTTCAGAATAACTTTATTGAGTTAAACCTCAAATTGTAATATTTAAATATTGAAGACAATATTAGTGATTTCGAAACGAAAATCTGAAACAGAAAAATCAGAAAAGGAAACGGTCACATCTGGGACTCGAACCCAGGACCTTTGTCTTTCCGGGACAGTGCTCTACCAACTGAGCTAATGGGACCCTATTCCCCTCGGTCACTTTTAACTGTATCATACTTCGAATAAGAACTACTAACATTGTCTTCATTTTTTTTTCCCCTGGGTCCTGGGTTCGAGTCCCAGATGGGACCGTTTCCTTTTCTGATTTTTCTGTTTCAGATTTTCGTTTAGAAATCACTAATATTGTCTTCAATATTTGAAAAATTATTTACCCAAAATTTAGGCCGGGGTTCACAAATCTTCTTGAAAAAGTTAGGGGTGACTTTTTTACCTTCGTTCTTCATTGACGGATTTCATCGCAAAAATTGTACTTATTTTCGCAAAAAGTTTCAGAATAATACCATTCATAAACCACAGGTTTTTTGTAATTTTTTTTTTAATCTCAAATTTTATTTATTAAAAAAATGTTTACGTTAATAACTATGGCATCCTCAATTGAAATAACTTGTGAAGCTGATAGATGTGGGAACACAGAATTGGGGTAGAAATATATTGGAAAGATCTTGAATTTTCAGATCTGGTTGACAAACATGGATAAAGCGATTTCAATTTGTCACGGTTTTCATAAACGATGGGATTTACATAGAGCGATCCCAAAACTGATGTAGTCAGTTTATACGCCAAAGAATTTTCGGAAATTGAAATTTTTCATCCATTCAACAATTATTAATTTCAACACATTAAATCAATGTATTGAATGTAAATGTTTCTTTCTTAGTGTCCTATAGACTCCAAAACTGTTGGACAACTTTCACTGAAAATTTCAAAGTTTGTTCTTATTAGTGCCAGGAGAGTTTAGAGAGTTGTTTGGTTTATAGAAGTAGTCGGGGACGCCCGAGAAAGAGTTAAAGCAGTACCTCTGCATAGGAATAAAATATGGAGTCGCGTTACAGTCGATATACTGTAGTTTTTTAAACAGAATTATTTTTTTAATGTTTCTACCAATCAGTTCATGATGATACAAGAACTGATTGGTAAAAAAATATTGTGGATGCCCGAGGAAGACACTAATTAAACAAATATTTTTGTGATAAAATGAACCGTACATGATAAACGATTGAAGAGTTGTGATAACAATTTATTTTAAGGAACATAAGCAGTCTTAATATAAATTTAATACACAAAGGAGGGTGGAAAAGAAACAATTATGATCAATTATAAATGTTCACAGATGGTTGAATTAGTAATATACAACTAAGTATTTAGTGAATGTAGAGTGAAATATAAAAAGCGTGACTAATTAACTGATTTAAAAGCAAAACTTAGTAACAATTATAAAAAAATATAAGAAAATATGTAATAAACCTATATTGTGCATTATACAAAAATGTATGGGTTTATAAGTATACAGGATGGATGGAGTGGGAAACAGATTATGGCGTTTGAGCGGGATGGGGGTGGAAAGGCATTAGGGAATTTTGTCGATCATCTGAAATTAAAAAAAAAATAATAAATTAGCAATTTAAAGATAAAATAAGGTAAAATTAATTTAACCATCATGATTTTGTGCTATTCACACCTAAGATGTGAATAGCAAGAAAGAACTTCTATAACGATAATAACTAGCTGTGAATATGTCAGCATGTTTGTTTTTGCAAGTTTTTTCCTGTACCAATTACAGGTTTTGTTTATAAATTCGTTTTGATTGAAGTTTGTGTTGCATTTTTCAATATAAAAAAGGGTTTTCTGTCTGCTATATCGAAGCGATGTGTGTATATTTATTTTGTGAACCAACTCCGGGCAATCAACTTTTGATTAAATAATTTTGTAAATAAGCATTTGATCAGCGACAAGCCTCCTGATGAGTAGTTACGCGATTCGAAAACATTTCTCGTTTTCATCGTAAGAGTTGTACCTGTTGAATGATTTAAAATCGATAAATATGACTTCGGTTGAAAGAGTCAAGGACGCCCAAGGAAGACATGGCACAATCAAGTGAAACAAAACTCTATAATTGTATTTCCACTTTTAACATGCATCCACTTGACAACTACGCTAGAATTTACAACCTCAAAACTTCGCCTCATACCATTTATTTAAGTTCTGGAGCAATGCCGGTATACGTCATCTAGTGTTTCATAAATGTCACCATAAAGGTAAAATTAAGCTTACGCTTAAAATTTAACACACCTCTAAAACACATTTCTTTCAATTTATCTCTTCAGTGGTTTTCGTTCTATTTTCGATTTTTTTTGGTATATTATGAATTAATCAATTTGTAGGAACACATAATCGTTTTTTCTGAACCAGTAAATGTACTCGTTAAATTACCTCCTTTTCAAATAAATTCTATGCATTATGGAATACCGAATACATTGAAATCTGAATAAACTGAGGTAAATTTTTTATGATATTCGAATTTACACATTACTCAATTGAACTGTTGCACTTTATTTGATTTCTTTCCATGTACTACAATACTTCGGTATTATTGCGACAACTCCAACACGGAATCGCAATTGAATACTCCTGTTCGCCGTATACAGAATTCGGGTAATGATTTGACATATTTAATGCATCAATCAATAAATATAGACAGTTCCATGAAGAATTTATATAGGCAAGCGGAACAATAATCTATGTTAACAAACTGTGTAGCTCTTTTTCGACATTTTTCAATGTATTTATTATATTTAATGTATTTATTATATATTTTTTTTTATCTTGCATCATAGAGTATATTGTTTTTAACTCATTTAATTTTTTTGGCATTATAAAAATAAACACTCAAAAGCCCAGCCGTGCATAAAAATCAAAGTAAATAAATAATTTGAAATCATTTGTTAGGTTAATAAAAATATATGTGTTGATCGATCATAATATGAGATGAATTATAAGATTGTAGGAATTTGTCCATATGCAGGTATATGTCATGAAGACTCTTCGCAAAATAAGCTTGTTATCATTTTACAAATGAGGTGCTGAGGCGGCAGCTGGTAGGCTTTACGCTGACTAAGCACATTCGATACATCAATGATCATTTTATACCTTACTTATCCCGCAGCGCACCACCCCGTACTATTGTCATATTACAAGTTTTAAGTGGACATAAAATAAAAGCATAACAATATGTAACAGCTTTAAATGGAGTTGTTTCAATACTGTGTATTTTTTTCATTTCATTTTATATTTACGTTTTCAATCTCGTTAGCACAATAATAACGAGCTCTTCCATTCCTTTCGTTCGACACTGGCGTCTATCAGTTTTCCCACTGCAATATAAATTAGTTTGCCTGCTGTATTATAGGTAACCTAATAATGTTCCGTAGAAGTAGTTTCATTTAGAATTTCAATTGTAAAGTAAATCCGCTTCTCGTTGACAATGTTTTTTTATGAAATACTTGTAGATCTTATCTTTGATTGGTATTATGTTTGAATAAGAATGAGGTGAGTTATTTAATAACTTTTGTGCCTTGACTGGTGCACTAACCCAAATTCAAAATTATTTATTTAACAAAACTATTGGGCGATTATTTGCTGACGTGTACACGGCGCTGCCCGGGGACTGGTTTTGACATATAATGTATCGTAGTGACTATTTGTTTTACTTGATCGTGCCACGTCTTTCTCGGGCGTCTTTGACGTTTTCAACCGTTCATTTCTAAGTCATATATTGTCCTTATACCTCTTTTTTAGTTCTTCACATACGTCCAATTTTACCACAAATAATTATGTGATTCGTGTCCTGTCTATCATTTACTTCGTGTAATATTATAACATCCACATTTTACTGTTAAAAATCTTTATTATATCGACTGTAATTTGACATCATATCTCATTCCAGTGCAGAAATAAAGTTAAGAGGAAGCTACAAGCCAAAACTGTGTATATTCTTGGCATACCTTATATCGTAGGTAATAGGCATTAAAATCGATTGACAAACGGAGTCAAAAAACGTTGATTTCATGCACAAAACTGGTTTTTATTTATTTTGTAAATAATTTCATAAGAAAGCAAAAAAGTTAATCAAGTGAAACTGTCACACATAATCTTAGCTATAAGATTTTATGTTTTAAAAGTTGTTTCCTTTAGTGTTCATGTATTTCTATTGAATTTTTTTTTTAACTTTACATTTATATTTTTTATTGAGTAATTATTTTTATTCTACTCAAGCGAAACGAGCACATTTTTTGGTTTTCATAATGTACACCAATTCGTTACAAAGATTTATAAAAATAGTGATTTAGCATTAAGCTTCGCCTTAAGGCTTTCTCGGGCGTACTCGACTTTTCTACCATTCAATACAGTATACCACATTGTTACTTTAAAAAATCTACATTTATAGATTTTAATTCGACTCCGTATCTCATTCCCATGCTGAGATAATGTGTAAAATCTTCCTCGAGCATAACCAAGTTTTCTTCAATTTAAATTCTTCTCTAAACGCTCCTGGTATTAATAAGAACAAACTTTGAAATTTTCAGCAAAATCGGTCGGGTAGTTTTGGAGCCTATAGAGTACACACAAAGAAACATTAATTAAATTCTTCTTTCTTGTTAATTTTGTTAACTTTCCCAATGTTTAACCAAATATACACTATGCTTACTTAACATGTATTTTTAGTTATTGTTGCAAATTTTTTACACTAAAGATATGATTATTAATGATAAAGTCCTAAACTCTTAATTAAAATTTCGTATCGAGTCTTTAATATCAGTAAGTAGTGAAATTTGTGGGTAATGATTTTTCAAACACCTGAAGTTTTTTACAATTACTCGTTAGAAATATATTTTGCGAATGTCTGCAAATAAAATCTGTGAAATGTACCTACTTAGAAACAAGACTTACTCATGTACACATAATCATACAATGTTATAGACATAGACTTAAGATATTTTGATTCGGTGGATCCTGCAGACAAGCTGGCATGTGACAGCTTTGTTGGTCTACCTATTTTGTTAAATAAAAAAAAATAATAAAAAAAAGTTATAATAAAATATAAAGCTAGTTTATAATAAAATCATTTCTTATTCAGAGTTTTGTCAGTGAAATTCCGAGTTAAAAAGACAAAAGTGTTTCAATTTGTATATACGTATTTCTTTGGAATTCAAAGATATTAAAGTAGTTACGTTGCTATTCAGTTTGATGGCCTCCATGGTCGATGGGTAAGGCACAACTAGCAAGCCGGAGGTCCCGGGTCAAACCCCGGCGGGCGCTGATCAATTTTGTTAAATTAATTTATGAAAATTAAAAATTTATTCATATAAAATAATATATATTACATTTGCGGTGCGTTGCAGAGTGGAGGATACTCTCAGTATCGCCCTGGTGGAAGACTACAATTCGAAATCGAAACGTTAAATCACTTAAGCATAGATCTGCATAGACGGGTATATCTCCACCTTCCTCGTCCCTTCCGCACTACCTTCAGCCTCACTACATATACAAAATTGGGATGATCTCACTGGCTCCAGACGGTTGGAAGCAGTTGGGACTTTTGTGTAGTATACACATAAAAAATGGAAATTTCACTATTTTTTAACTTTTGGCGCTTGAAGTTTGTCTGATATAAGCTACCGGCATGATATTATTACAAACTTATATTCCGATATTCTCTGTTCTACCGAACAGATATTGAAAAACTGACGGGAGTTTTTTCTTTTCATAAAAAGTTTATTATTTCCAGCTTTTCCATTCAAACACAAGTCAAGGACTTCTACAGAAAACACAAAACGTTAAAAATGCAAGTGCATTACTTTCATACAATGTGCTGTTGTCTTGTTTATTATGGCACAAGATTATTGAAAATTTTTGCTTATTTGTTTTATGGAAATGCGATTAAGCACTTGACTATAAAATAATTAAAAAATTAACTGATTCGTTTGTCCACATTGGCAACATTGGTGATGTCACCATTTCCGACTAGAATGAAGTCCGTCAGGTTTCTCCAAACGGGGTTCACTCTAGTCGGAAATGGTATATTTCAATCATATATTTTTTAAATCTGAGGAAGATATTCTACGTTTGCGGGACGTAAATGGTTTTCAAATATTATTATCTCTTTTTATTTACAACGCGTAGCATCTTCTTGGTCAATTAATGATATACGTCCGCGAGATATATGATCAGCTTCTGCTAGACGTATTTTCTATATTAAATGTGTATAATATTTTAACTATATTATTTTGGTTCCATGCTAACTCAATGCAGTGACTATTAAACACACTTTTAAAAAGTGATATAAAGTCTTTAAAAACGATGAAAAAAAATCTAACCTAACCTAAGCTAACCTACTTAACCCAGTTAATATTTTTTTTGTTTCATCACTTTCTATGACTTTATATAACTTTCTAAAAATGTGATGATTTATCCGGTCACCATTATTTTAGTAACATAGACATAGTGATTAGCAAGTATTAATAACGCTACAAATAAACGTTATACCAAAAGTTTTTCTCGTGGTACACAGAGAAAAATGAGTATTGCTTTTTTATTAAGAATCAATTTAATTTCATTGTAATTCTGTTCAAAACGTGATAGCAGGCCCTTAACAAATGAATTAATATGTTCGTAATAAACTTTTAGTAAAATATGAATGTATAATAACAATGTTGAAACACGTGTTCTTAAAAATCGTAATATTTTTGCATTACGTTACTATATGTAATAAAGGCAAATGCACTTGCATGAACACGCGTTCCGAAATATTAGGATTTTATTAAAAGTTTATAACCGGAATCCAATAATTTGAAAAGATTATTATTATATTAACAACTCTCATATTTTTCTGTGTAAGTATTAAGAAAACAAATCATGTCAAACCCATGCTTAATTTGATATGTCCTACAGTCATAGGTAGAAATTTTAGCTGGTTCTCTGGGAACTCGACTTTTATTTTCATGTTTGTATGGCTTAACCGACCTAGGATGCAATATTTATCTTTCACAAATAAAATGCAGGTGTGTACCTGTGTTTCTTTTAACCCGGGTATGCTAGCAAAAGTTTTCCTTGAGAACAGACTGAATTGATGTTTTTTTCCTTACTTTGGAAAGTTCGTGACGAATGTTCTTGCATTTCAGATAACACGGCACAACTCGGGGATACTAAAACATAAAGCTCGCAATTTACAAAACTTCTGACAATGAAAATACAACACACACGAAAATACATTACAAAATAGTTGCAGGTTTTATGAATTGCACATTTCATTTCAATAATATTATGTATATAATTTTGCACACTTCACAAAAGTTGCTGTTGAAGAAATACTCCCAACCTTCTGAGCCAATGAGACTATGACATTCCCAATTGGGGTATATAGTAGGAAGATGAAGGAGATTTATAAGCAGAAGTTGGAGGAGTACCTGGCTATTCAGATCTGGTCACCAAACATGGCCAAAGCCATTTTAAGCAAAGTTTCAATTCTGAATGGTGGTCTTACACCAGGGCGAAACTGAAAGTATTTTCCACTCTGGAACGTGTTGCAAATATGCAATAAAATTATTTTAAAGGAGTTATTTTTTATTGCCCACGCCACGATTTGAACCCGCGACCTCCAGCTTGCGGATGCCATCAAAGACATTAAAATTAGAATTTTTACATTGGTTTGGACTGACACATTACATAATTATATATTATGTAATAGGTATAGTCAAATACATACCACGTTATAAAATTATAACAAAACATCCGAAAGATATGATATTTTTGAAAGTTTTCTAAAGCACTTAAATTAGACAAAACAACCATTTTGTTCTGCTTTAGTGGTATCTTCCAAAAATTTCTAAAGCGACCAACCATCAATGATCTGCTTAATGAATGGAAATATTTTTTCTAAACATCAATTTTCCCAATGATTGACAAAAATATTTTGATAAAACATTTGTAATCAAACAATTTAAATTTCCATAACTGACTGATTCTACATATAAAGTATTTGGTTCCACGATAACTCAACACAGTGACAATTCAACACACTTTTAAAAAGTCATTAGAGACGATGAAAAAAAAATCAAACCTAACCTAACCTACTTAAACCCGTTAATAAAATTTTCATCACTTTTAAAAAATGTGATGAATTATCTTTTTGATGAGTTATCCGGTCACCAAAGTATTCATAATACCGCATAAGAGTCCCAACTGATCTCTACCATCTCGAACCGTTCAGACTGTGGTATCTCTTATAGGGGTATACCCAGAATGTGAGTGTTAAGATAGTAGATGGGGGAAGGAGATGGAGAAGAGGAAAGACGATTGTGGTGAAACACCTGGCTATTTAGATCTGGTCACCAAACACGGTTCAATCGTTTCAATTCTCAACGGTGGTGTTACACCAGAGCGATACTGATAATATATCCCACGCCGAAACAAGCTGCAAACCTACTACGATAAATTGTGAAAAAAAAAATTAATCAAATAAAATTTAGTTGCACACGTTGGGATTTGAACTCGCGACCTGCGAATTGCTTGTAGAGAGCCCTCTACACCACGGAGGCCGTTGAACTAATTTTGTTTCACAGTACTTTCACACAAACTACAAAGTCTAAACATGAACTTTAGGGCCCACAGTTTACACTCGCGCTGTGCAAGCGGATTCCCTACAGACTATCGGACCGTCCTTAATAATATAAAGTACAGGGTTTTCCAATAAGAGGTGTTATTTTAAATAGCCCGCTATTTCGGAAGATGTTACTTTAAAAGCTGTAATTTTTTGACATTTGACAAGTAAAAACTACGTTATTAATTAAAATGGAACGATACACGCTTCAACAATGCATTGAAATTATTAAAATTCACTTGAGTGAATCAAATGCAAATTATCTTGAGTGATGAGGCCCATATCCACGGTGGCTTCGTCAACAAGTAAAATTGTCGCATTTGGGGCTCGGAAAACCCAAGAGTTATTGTTGAAAAGCCTCTTTATCTTCAACGTGTGACTGTTTAGTGCGGTTTATGGTCCGGCGGAGTCATTGGACCTTACTTTTTCAAAAATAAGGCTGGAACAACAGTTACGGTGAATGGATTGTTCTATCGAGAGATGATTAATGTTTTTTTATGGCCGGAATTGGATATTATTGATCTGGACAACGTTTAATTTCAACAAGACGGCGCTTCGTGCCACACAAGTAACGAAAGTATTGTTTTTTTACGATTGAATATCAAAATAGCACTTCTTATTGGAAAACCCTGTACTATGACAAATACTATTGCTGCAGTAATAATAGACAATTTTAATTTACGAGACAAACGTAACGTAAAGAGAATAGTGAAAAATTCTCTGACACTTGAAATAAAAGTATAAATTACCAGTGGTTGTAACAAATACCGGAATGTTTGGTAAGAAAATAGGGAAATTATAAATCGATGATTCATTTTTTTCATCGTTTCGCACTGATTTCCCTCGAGAGTTTGAATCGATTATAAAAATGATTCTTTTGTCCTAGCAAGTCCGTTGTTCACTCTTCACGTAATATCTAATATCAGAGATTACGTGAAGGCACCCGGATTACATAAATAAATAAGCCATGCAGAATCCCTGTAATAATAATTTGAGTTTCGAGGACGCAGGAAGTCGAATACTTGTTTTTTTTTATATCTTCTAGAATTATTTTAATAATTGATCCCTTGGAAAATGTTAACTCTTTGAACTAACTATTTGAAACTGTTTAAACCCGAAAAGATTTAATATATATATATTTTTTTATATTAACTCCACACGGGAGGCCCTGAAGAAAATATTTTCCCTTAGGGCCTATGTCATCTTTGGGGATGCTGTGTAGAGGGTTTTTTGTGGAGAGGAAGGAGTGAACATGGGTCTTGAAGAGTCCCAAGTTGTAGGAGGGAGGAAACACAGAGGCCGGCAGTTCGTTCCACAGCCGAGCTGTTGAACCTAAGAAAGAATCGTAGAAGCGACCCGTTCTCATGTGACAAATGTCAACCGTGTAAAAATGTTGTCTAGTTCCTCAGAGCATCTTCCATTGTAATACCGATAGAACAAGGACAGCATACCTACCTGACGCCTGTGCTCTAAAGATAGCAGTCAGTTTGTTAAGATTGGGGAATCTATCAAACGGACCCCCCGTTTCTGCAGAGTTAATGGTATATTTTGTCAGTTTTTTTTATTCTCGAAAAAAAAAACGACTATTAGTGTTCCCAATCAACTGAAGTAAGTGAAACTATGAGATCCCTAATTGAGGTACGTTGTAAGGCTAAAGGTAGTGGGAAGTGGAAGGAAATTCTGAATGGTGGTCTTAGACCAGAGCGACACTCAGAGTATTAATTATATTATTATAAATGATCAGTTTGTGAAATATCACAAATGAATTACATGAAATCTACTTGCGCACTCCGGGATTTGAATCCGCGACTTTCGCAATTCTATTCGAGAGCCTTACCCCTCACCACCGATGCCGTCAAATTTATCCGGGTCTTGAAGAGGCCGGAGAAGAGTGAAACTATGGCTTCTCTGATTGGAGACTGAAGGTAGTGTGGAGGAGAAGGAGTTGAGGAAGTACCTGGTTATTCAGATCTGGTCGACTAAAGCCGTTTCAATTCTGAATGTAGATACTGAGATTATATTCCACTCTGGAATGTGCCGCAATTGATTATACTAGATTAGCCCTGTCTAGTTAAATTTATTTTAAAAATAACGCCACGTAGCGTACGTCACAAAAATGAAGATGAACTTAACAACCCAACTCTGTTTAAACTTCTTGTACAAGCGTTCAAACTCGAAAGCAAAACCATGGAGAATTCGTTGTTAGAGGTGTTGTAATATGGACATAATTCAAATTTAAATATTTGGAACTGGGTTATTTTTGTGATGGAAAAAATGAACCTGCCCAGCATAGCTGAGAAGCAAAATAGCTTACTCTAGACCAACAAAAGGTAAAACGCAATGCACAGTGCCCATTTCGCATTGCGACACAGTGCGTGGGCCTTTTCATAAATGTGCACGGGAACCAAACCAATATTATGTTGGGGTTATTTTTAAATGAATATGCCGTGTCTAGTCTAATTTAGTCTATGGCCGCAATAGTACCTTACATATATTATTTTTAATTCCTTCAACAATGAGACCCTGCATGCGCTTTTCTACTAACTGTCCTATACATCTGAAAGGCGTATTATAAATTTTTGATATTCTTACTCTTGATATTTTTTTAATTCAACTACACGAACTCGCTTGAAAACCTTAAATAATACTCGTTTGAATATATTTTCAGAACCCTTTATATTACAGTGGCTCTCGGAAGAGCTTGAATTTTCCAGATAGCTAGTTTTTTCAGTATAATGAAATAAATATTGGAGTTCTGTGCAAATCTAAACTACCAAGTAGTGTAGAAAAGAGCCATTATACAGTGTATGAAATCAAACCATCTAGTACAGTGATGATAAAACTTTTTAACTAGAGGGCTCATTAATTTCTCCTTTTTAATTTTTTTGTGGGTTGCTTATATAGCTTGACATGGTTAACTTGATGATAAATATATAGTATTCAAAATTATCTTTGGTATAGTATATAAAACTATTACAGAACGCAAAAATAAAGCGCCGCAGGCCAAACTAATAAATGCCGTCGATGTTTATTTTGAAATATTATGAACGTATGAAAAAAAGTTTTTTTAAATTTTTTGTCAGTTTATTGAAAAAAGAAGGAAAAAAGTTTTTCACTTAATCCTTTCATATTTTGTAATACATATTTTGAAAGAGTACAATATTTGAAAATAGTATCAACAGAAACCTTTAAAATGGCACTCTTTCGTGGAAATAATAGATGTGTTCAACTGCACAGAATATAGTTATCAGAAGGCTGTAATAACATACCTCAATGATAATAATAACTAATGCGAGCATAATATTTTTCTTCTTTATGGGTTCTATATAATTTAAATTGCAATTTTTAATTGTTTAACTGTTTCACTAAACCATTATGTATGGCACGTGTTTGTAAAAGCCCGTACGAGCGTGTTGTATAAATAAATAAATAAAATACATAAAAAGCACTGCGCTGCGACGGTAAAAAACTGCAATTAATTAAGGTCAAACCAGGAAGTTCAGTATTTTAAGAATAGGCAAAAAAAGCTCAAGTTTTCTTGTAAATCCTTTTACGAAACAGAAAATAAAACGTTGAATAATTTTTACCGAATTTTTTTGATATTTTATTAAACCAACCAATTGAGCCATACAGGACCGCATGTTGCTCATCACTGACCTAGCACCAGATAGTGTGAAAGCTTGTACGGAAAAAGTCATTAGTGTGCATGGTACAACTGGTATCGTTTTCACAGCGAGTTTTTGACGTTGTTTAAAAAGTATGGTTACTCTCGTTGATTTTAAGGTTATTATATGCATTTTTGCTGCTGTATTTTCTTCGTTATTTTAATATTTGTAAGTCTCAAAAAGAAATCTTATTTTTTATTTATGTATCCATTTAACACACAGTTTATTTGTAGATTTTGGTGAAATTTGACTGTTTAGTGTTCATCTAAGAAACGTTCGCGTTTTGGGACAGTCAAATTGAGAAGCCAATTTTCCATATTACTATTTAAAAAACTGTTTTTTACGGGTACATAATAGATTAACATTAAAGATAGTTCAGCTTATTACAAACAATATAAAAATTGAATAGCAAAAATGCCTTACTCAACGGAGAAATCAATGATCGTGCTTGATTTGGGAGTAAGCAAAGAAATATGATGTAAATAGTAAGATATAATATGTGAAGTGCCTAAGTAGTTATTAGCATAATACAATGGTAAACCTAGTTACCAAATTATCTCTACAAAAACAGAAAAATATGGTAAGTGTTGACGCAACTATGTGCTTTTCCCTCAAACATATGTCCTGCATTCCTCCACACAACCAATTATCTGTCCCTGTCTGACAGTGTGGATTACCTAAATCATTTGCAATAATTTATTTTAACATCGTAGCTCTCAGAAGGGTATAACTTCAATTGAAAATTGTAACCGGAATATTGTGATGTCATATTGTTGCCTAACTATGTACACCAATGAAGAACTCTGAAAGTCTATGGAATAAACTATTAAAAAGCTGGCTGAATGGAAAATTTATGGTTTTTTGATCTCGAACTATGCCGTTCTCGTGTAGTTTTGACGTATTTGAATATATTGTTTATCAAAATTAGTGAGATGTCCATCAGTTTGTGATATCCATTTCTCAATCGGAAACAAAAAGACTAGTGGCTCGTTATGAATTACGCGTTGTCAAAACAGAACACGTGTTTTTAAACAGGAGAGAATCTCTCTTTGTTTTGTTCCTGATTTGATAATTTGTAATAGCCTTAATTTAACTTCATCGCAGAAATGAATCTATTTTCTTTTTCACACAGTATACAAGTTCCAGCTAGGAATGTGCATCAGCAAGATAGAATTTCATCGTTCTCTCTTATTCATGAATGATTTAACCTGTATGTAAATTATTGTCTTGCTGAAATAAAGTACTTAAAATGTAACTGAGTTTTTCATTTTCCTGTAGTGATGAAATATTTTTAACATTTGAAATATTTTTATGTTTTAAAAATGTTAGTTTTATAACAAGGCTCCAAATGAGAATTGTGCTGTCTTTATATTGGCAGCAAATCTATGGTTAAAAAAGTGAACCAATTTGTTTTACACAAAAAGCCCGAGGATATCGAACTAGTGAGTGGTTTATTAATGGTCACTTTGTTAAGGAAGCATGAGCAGTGTACAAGTTAAGTGACCTTCGGTGTATATAATATCGAGTCTCTTAATAAAACTGAATATCAATTCGCAAGTCGTTCAGAAGATAGAATAGAAGGAAAGTCAGACTCCTTTCCCAATTCTCAATAACTGTTAACCAGCAATATCAAATTTATTTATCGTTTCTTTACATTGTATCTTTTTTTTAAGTTATAATTTTTAACCTCACTAGGACAAGCCTGTGTTGAGGTTAATAATTTTACAAAGTATTAAAAAAAATAGTACAAAGATTATAAGAGATTTAAAATAGTACAAATATTAAAAAAAAATAATTCAAATATTAAGATAACAATATTTTTACATTGACGTTTCTGCGAATTGGATACCTACATGGTACCTATCAGCCTATTCATTAAAATATAATGCTGTAAACATATAGGGTGACCATGATATTTAATTGCAATAATTGCAAACTATTCTTTTTTTTTAAACAGAGAAGAAAGAAAAAGAGAAAAAAAATTTACATTAAAAAAAGAAAAGGATGAAAAAATTAATAGTTGCATAATTTTATTTTTTCGTCGCCCCGGGAACCATTTATAGGATAATCAACAAGTCTGCCATAGGTCACCCCGAGTTCATAGGGTGAAATGTGTTCAGGATGCGCCTGCCCACCAGCTGCATGGCGTGCCAGATCGGGAGAGGCTGATTTGGGGAGACCCTTTATCATCTCCAAATAGTATCTCGATCCATCGCCTTTTGTCGCAATGGCAGGGATAGATTCAGTCCTTCACTCCTGGATACACTGATCCCTAGATTCCTACCCACTCCTCATACAAATATAAAATAAAAACTTCTTCTCTTTCTACACAGCTTCCCAAAAAATGACATTATCCCTGAGGGAAATTATTTTACTCAGGGCCTCCTGTGTGGGGTAATGTATAAAAAAAGTATTGATTACAGTCCACACACTGATTTTTATCCAATTTGCGACCCCAGTTAAAATATAAATATGTTATGGGATTTTAAATAAATTAAACTTTACTTTTCAGTTATTTGGATTTAATAAATTACTATCCATGTTGTATCAGTACGTATTCGAAAGATTTTATGTAAAAAATATTACTGTCCGATGATTTTTTTTATCGCACGACAAAACTTTCAGAATTATGGTGCAAAAGACCAATTTTTCTGCTTAAATTTTGAAACGCATAGACACTCTAGTGTCTAGTAGTCTTTTGTTTCAATTGTTTGAATCGAAAATGACATCCCTTCCGAGCGGTTACGATCCTCGTCTCTGAATCTAGAAGTTACAGGTTAGATGCTCGGTGTGCGCAAAAATATTAATCGATTAACTTGACTCGAGAAATAACTAGATTAAATAATTAATAATAAACCGCTCGACCTACTTAGCACCTACTCCCGAATTATGTACCTGCAATCCAAATCGCTTCGTAAACAGAACAACCTACGTACTTCAAACACCTACTTGTCTACCAGGTGACAATACGTCACGGGCCGTCTTACACATACGAGAACTCGCCAGAAGGAACGAGTCTGCCGCCTATGCATAATTGCCACGCTGTCGAAGGTTCCTGAAACGTACAGTCTGTGCGAGTGCCTAGGATTTAGTTGCCATTTAACTACCTGCTGTCGCCACCGGCCGAACAATATAAATATGCCCGACGCAGCGAGTCAGTCAGTCAGTCATCAACCTGCCGCCAACGATGTACTAATCTCACAAGTGACGGTGCGCCCCTGCGCCCCCGCGCCCCCCGCAAATGACATATACCCGGCTTTGCCCGTACCATCATGGATTCTATCGGGACATCATCATAGTGCCTTGTCCAGATCGCCGTTCCTGGCAAGCGCTACTCGGATTACAAGCGCCCTGGTTCCAGCGTCTCTGACCAGCGCTTCTTCCACGCAACCATGACCACCACGAGGACACGCAGCATCCTCACTGGTCACGCCACTCCCGTTCAACCGCTTACAAGGTCCGCCGCACCTTCGGCCTTCTATCAGCACGTGTCTGACCATCATCGAGTCCCGGTCACCAGCGCCCGGCGTCGACTCACTGACCCGCGCCTGACCAGCACATCATCGCAGCAACCGGAATATTCTACATCTGTCCTACGTCATCTCATCGTCACGGCAACTGACTCATCAATAAACACTGTGAACTTCACTACACGCCTTTTATTTCGTGCCTTCACCATTGATCCCCAAATATTACTTCACTCATGAAACACAATAAAATATTTATTTGTGATATTTTAGCAAACGTTCCAAAATGGCAATTACTCTTAGATACACCAGGGCAAATAGTACCCTGGTGAAAGGAAAAAAACTCTATTGTCTTAGAATAGAGTTGTTTAATTGATATGACGTTAAAATTGTTAGTTAAGAATTCGTCTGTGCGAGATGTTCTTACATTTTTTGACTTTCAGAATAACAGGAGGGCGGGTCGAGAGGCGGGGAGAGCTTTCTTCGGGCCCGTACAAGTTTCCTGAGACAGCAGAGAGCTGCTCGCACCCACCCCAAGAAAGCAGCGCATCACCACTCACCTCGACTCCTCACACAACATAGAAAATGCTCCGGTTCGAATGAACCTGCGAACACAATAATATCATTAATAAATGGCCGATCAGAGTAGGGGGAAGATAGAGGGGGGGGGGGTTAAAAAATTGCACTCAAAAGGGACTCCTTGCACCACACAAACAATGTTCCGGTGACAAAAACAGCAAACACAATAATATCATTAATAATTGGTGGTCAGAAGAGCGGAGAAGGGAAGGGAAGGGAAGTGATGAGAAGGAGGGGGGTGAAGAAAGAGGTATTTAAAAAATATATATAACATAAAAGGGACTCCTTGCAACACACAAACAACGCTGTTAGGTTAGGTAAGGTTAGGTTGGGTAGGGTAAGGTTAGGTTAGGTTAGGTCAGAAGAGGGAGAGGTGGGGAAGGATAGGGTGGGGTAAGAGAGGGGTAGGGGATTTAAAATCCAGATAAATCCAGATCACCAATCACGGCCAAAGCTATTTCAAACAACGTTTTAATTCTGAATTATGGTCTTTTATCAGGGCGATAATGAGAGTATCTTCCACTCTTGAACGTGCCGCAAATATACTAACTAACTAACGGCTAAACGGCGTGATGGTTAACGCCATTTACCCGCAGAAGTAGGCAGAGAGGACAGGCCGCCAAACAAATCGGTCTTCACACACACACCTTGCTTCATTCATATTCATTCATCGTATCATACTCTTCTATTATTCTGACTCTTGACATGGCCCGACTAATGTATCTGATTCACTTGATCGTGCCATGTCTTCCACGGGCGTCCCGACATCTGCGAACATTCAGATTTGCATCAAATGTTCTCCTTAGTTCCTTACATGCCTTTCTTCGTTTATTCGCTCTACATGCCCTAACCATATAAACGCCCCTTTTTATTTATATCTTACTCTTCTATTGTTCTGACCCTTGACATGGCCCGACTCAAGTATCTGATTCACTTGGTCGTGCCATGTCGTCCCCGACTTCTGCTACCATTCAAATTTGCATCGTATATTCTCCTTACACTCCTTTCTTCGCTCATTTGCTTTACATAATAATAATAATAATAATAATAATAAAAACGTTTATTTGACAATAATTTTTTACATTTATTTATTTATTTATTTATTTATTTATTTTATTTTAAATGCACATTTACAGTTATACATAACCAATAATAAACATACATTTTATTTTAATTTATTAAGTAATAATAGCGTTTTTGAACTGGTGAATATTAAGTTGGAAAATATCTATATTAGGGGACAGGTAATTTAGTAACATAATCATTTTTCCGAGCGGCATTACTAATGGTAAGTTGGTTTGACATATAGTTTGCATGTTTGCATATAGTTTGTACACATACATTTAGATGATTATATTGTCAAAAGGGCAACTGCTCAGCTGTACATTCCGGATTTCTCCGGGAATGTAGCTGGTTTTCAGCAGTGCCTTTAATATAATGTGTTATAAATCGATAAATACAAATTTCTTTAAAATAAAATAAAATATAAATTCAGGATTAAATTTACATAAAATACATAGATAAAAATAAAAAAAATAATAATCACAAGTAGGTGTCCCTTTCATTTTAAATTCAATCAATGATGATGTTGTGCGGTTGACTGTGCTGTCAGCAACCATTCGCTGCAGAGCTTCTTAAAGCACTGCAACGATGTTGTTGTTCGAATAGGCAGTGGTATTTTATTCCAAAGTTTTGACGATGAGTAGCTAAAACTACCCTCAAAAACAGCAGTTTTATGTTTGGGGAGAACAAGTAAATGGTCTCTTTGGCGTGTACTATGTGCATGTGAGTCACGGGACCACTGCAGTCTGTCAAACAGATAGGAAGGAACCTTTGAATTCATCAAGTTGAACAGTTGACACATTTGATGTAACTTCCTTCTGTTCGACATATTCAGTATTCGATGCCGATAGAGGTAAGGCGAGATATGCTCGCGTCTCGGGACATTATAGCAATATCGGACACATGCATTTTGGACTCGTTGTACTTGTTTTTGGGTTTTTTTCAATAAAGATGGACCGTAAACTGAGTCTCCATAGTCCAATATTGAGAGAACAAGACTATCAGTAATAATCTTGCGTAGTTTCACTGATATGTTATCTCTTATATTGTACAATAGACGAAGCCTCGAGTAGCACCACTGTGACCTGTTTTTAACATGTTCATCATACCTCAATCTACCGTCCACCATTATTCCAAGGTTGCGCGCAGCATCAACAAAGGGAACGGTGGTTTCATGTATTTTTACAACATGTCCTCCATTTTTTACGCATGATATTTTTTGCTTAGTTCCCATTAATAAAGCAACAGTTTTTTGAGGATTGAGAAGTAACGCGTGCTCCTTTGCCCAACTGCAAACATGCCCAAACCATCTAAGCGTCCCTTCCTTGATCTTACTCATTACGCTTACGTCAGCCTTGCATTATTTGCTGATCCCCACATTTCTCACTCGATGATTCATGGTTTTTACCACACACACGCCACAGGGATCTCAATTCTACAGCATTCAGTCTAATTTCATCCTTCTTCTGCTAGTTCCATGCCTTACTGTCATACATCTGTGTAGGTACCAGCACTCCATTGTGGACTGCTAGCTCCGCTTCTAAAGTATATACTTTACTATACTATACTATAAATAAACTACTATACTATTTTACTATTACCTTATACAAAATGAGTAATTTGTCAAATAACACAAATTAATCATATGAAAATTACTCGCGCACGCCGGCATTTGAACCCGTGACCTCCAGCTTATTAGTTAACGACCATGGAAGCCGTCATACTTACCATAAAAATGTGTGTAAAAACACAATAAAAAATAAATAAATAAATATAGTCAAATATTTAAAAACAGAATTTTTAAGCACACTTTAACATCAAAATTAAGCTTTAAACAAAATTAATTGTCACCAACTACTAACGATACGTCAACATTTCAACATTAAATTCGAAACAACTTTCTCAATGCAGTCGTAATTGCGCCAGACAGGTAGCTCGTTACTGAGATGACATAATTAATTTCCGTACAGCTCCAGAGAGGGCTAGGGAGTTCAAAATGTCATCATCATCTCTTAAAGCTCTTCAAGACGAAGCCTTAATGATGACTGATCTCGCGTTCGAGTGGAGGCTGCTAGGGCAACAAATTAAGGAAGATATTGTATTGTGAAATAATCTTATAATATTTTCTTTAATATTTCAACTCGAAATTGTTGCGAACGTAAAATCAGGTTCTTTGATTTTATTTCTTCTAAAAATTTAATTGATAATTCGGAAGAATTTTCGTCAAAAGAGAATATTATATAAACTTTTTTAAAGTTTGAAATTGTTATGTTTTTATTAACGTTGGATCTTTTTAAATACAAGCAATATAAATATGAAAGTTTTTTGTGCTTATCATATTAATGTTTTAACTTTTTTAAGAGTTTTTGACGAACGCAATAAATAAAAGCGTTGATTCTATTTATAGCTGAAATAGGGAAAAGTTTCTGTTGAAAATGTATTGTATCGTGTTTAATAAGTCTAATTTTTCTTGGCCATTAGTTTCTTCATTGGATAATTGTTTTATAAGAGAACTCACTCAAAAAAATGGGTTCATTTTTAACTTCAATATATCGAAAGCTGAAAAAATTACACTAAGCTTAATTTAATTATTATTTTTTTATGGTAAACTAATGTTTAAGACAAGATTTTTTATGCATAGCACAAAGGGTAACAATTATTTTATAAGCAATAATTATTAGCCTGAAACACTCGTCCACATTGAAAAATCTCCTGATAAAAGATACATGACGCCAACGGGACTTGAACCCGTGTCCTTTCGATTTCCGGTCGACAGCTCTGACCACTGAGCTATGGCTCTTATCTTGTATCCTTATAAAATAAAGTTGGTTGTTTCAGGTGAAAAATGTAACAAGCAGTAATTGTTGAATGAAACACTAGTATATATTGAATTATTTCGCGGATAAGAGATAAGCCGCCATAGCTCAGTGGTCAGAGCTGTCGACTGGAAATCAAAAGGACACGGGTTCAAGTCCCGTTGGCGTCATGTATCTTTTATCAGGAGATTTTTCAATGTGGATGAGTGTTTCAAGCTAATAATTATTGCTTATAAAATAAGCTTAATTTGTTTTGAAGTTCAGGCCGTGCCAGTGGGAAAATATATATGAAGATGAGCGGGATTAAAAATAAATTTCACTGACTTAAATACTTTGAGGATTCCAAATAAATAAAATATTTAGGACAGTGAACTTAGAATTTGTTGGAATATACATTTATTTTTTAAAAGTATTGTAACTTCCTATTTGAAACATACACGCAGAACAAGAAAGAAAAATCCTGTTTCGTAATTCGTTTCTTAACAGAATCTTCGCAAGAAAATCGTTTCCTTTAAAGACTTAGCTTATTATGTTGCTCATTCCAATTTGTTTTTTTTTTTACAAATTGAATGTTAAAATATATCACTAGTATCCTGAAAACTTTACAAACATGATGAAACATTTTTTGTTTGCTTTTTAATCGGTATCTTCTAATAATTATTTTTAAATATATTGAATTTTCTAATTGGTTTCTCAGTTAATTAAATTGCACATGTGTGCCCCGACCACATTATAATGATAAAATCTCAATTTACAAAAAGATGGATAGATAGATAGATACTCAATAATATATATATATACTTTATATAGCTCGGTTCAGTAGGAATATGTATGTATGTATTCTTGGCAGATTATATATTTATTTTCATTACAATTGAAGATATAAACATTAGATTTAATATTAATGTTCAACGCAATCTTACAAAACAAGCATTTTTGTTTTCATTTTTTTATTTTATTTTTTCGTTTCTATTATTTTGTAGATTTTTTGAAATATTACAATTTTCAACTACTCTATTAGGTCAATGCCCGTGTTACGGTAGTCATAAAAATTATACAATGTTGAAAAAAATAATAAAATATTAAAAAGTTTTAAAATAATATAAAGGTGAATATACAATATATATTTATTTAATTATTATTTTGAAATAGTTTTAGAAAGTCTTTAGAAATTCTTTAAAGAATTCTCGCTCCCTTTCAAATATCCAGCGTTGAACATCAATATTAGTGCTCAATGCGTTGTATATTTTAGGGGTGATGAACCAGAATTGTCGCTGAGCGAATGTGGTTGTAGTTTATGGGACCTCGCATCCCAGGTTTGATGTTGTGGAGCCTCCAGCTGGTTATTTTAACGTATGTAGAATAAGCTTGTCTTAGTGAATAGTTGGCGAATATCTAATACCCTGATTATAGTTGTCAATTATATTTGAATTTGTTTTTCATAAAAAATAATAATCAGGAACAATTTTGTTCTTTCCAGCTTATTTTGAATAATGAACAATGAAACGATGAACAATAGGAACAATGTAATATATCATTAAAGAAGAAGATAATACTAATAAATCTAATCGAAACACGAAACAGAGCAAAGCAGACAAATAAAAAAGATAAAAATCACAAATGATAATCGAACCCAGGATATCTTGTCTTACCGGAACAGGCGTCTTAACCAACTTGACTATTTATTAAACGTCATATTAGTCGTTCTCATATTTTAAATTTAGAATTGACAAAATCATCTTGCAACTCTTTTTTTCTTTTTTTTGCATCTATCATTTTAAATGGAAAAAAGTTTCTAATGAAAATTGGTTTGTAACCAAGATAGTGTCTCGGATAAACAAATCCGATTTTTATTTATATGAGATGCCTCGACACTTTAAAAGTCTAAATGAACATTCGGGAACAACTTTTGTTCTTTTAAACTTATTTTGAAAGAATCATTTATTTTAGGTGCATGTACCTATTACGGTTAAATGTCTCAAAAATTACAGCATTGAAAAGAGTTTTTTTTTTAAATCTATAACCAAGTGCCTAACGGGTTTTATTAAATATATTTATTGAATAAATATAATCGAATAGCAAACTTTATCAAATAAATAGTATGACTTTGAAAACGGCGAATAAGATTTAGTATCAGCAACTTCACAATACAAACTAATTCAATTCCAACCAAGGATACAATAATGGAAATACTTAATTTCTTTGTTCTTAAAACCCGACATAATGAAAATGAAACGCAAATACCTAGACATCATCAATTTCTAAGAATTCGTACAATACAATAATATTTATATAATTTTACCCTCTAATAACAACTTTTCACAATGGTCAGAAAATTTCTTTAATTAATTCAGGATCTGCGTTCAATTTACAAAACGAAACAAAAAGTTTTACGGGTAAATTTCATCCCCCGAAGTTGCGTAAAGTAGCCGACTTCTGCAAGGGTGAATTTCATTCCGAATTCAAACGGATTCACGCCGAAATTCGTAATTCGGCCATTTTGAAAGTTGCCTGAAATGCCCGTAGCACTGGGGCCAATTATTTATGCATATTTGAGATCCAAAAGTAAGGGTTGATTCCTGAAAATACCCTGCCAAAATGGCACCTCCAAATATTATTTTATTCTGCCAGGTCACAATTTGACAACACATTTTACACAATGTGGAATGAGTAATAATTTAATTTGCTCATGTACATTATTCGTGACTATTTAAAAAAATACTAATTACGGTTGTGGCTGTCTCTGTAACTCCATGTGAATGAACTCTAGAACTTTTGCTTTTAACTTATGTTTCATTTTCAAAACTCGGCATGTTTATTTTGAGAATTCAATAAAGTGCCAACCTATGGAATAATAATATTTTCAAGAAAATTTATTTTTAATGTTATTTTCAAAATTAAATCCGATTTGCCGAGAATTCACGTTTATCCTCTTTAATATATCGCCATTTCTTCTACCATCATATCCACGTCATATATATTCTCCTTAAAGTCCTTCTTTGTTCCTTCTGTCTACATGCCCAAACCATCTAAGGCGTCCGTAGTCGAGGGGTATGGCTCTCGACTAACAATTCGGAGGTCGCGAGTTCAAATTCCTGGTGCGCAAATAATATCTTTTTAAATGTATTTTTTCACTTTTTTTAATTTAAAACTTATATGTAGTATCCAGAGTGGAGGATACTCGCAGTATTGCCCTGGTGTAAAACCACAATTCAGAATTGAAACGTTGCTTAAAATGGCTTAAGCCGTGCTTAGTGATCAGATCTGAGTAGCTAGATCCTTCCACATCTTTATCTTCTCCATCTCTTTCCTTTCTCCACTACCTTCTGCCTTACGACATACCCAAATTGACGGTATGATAGTCTCAGTCTCTCAGGATGGTTGGAACACTTGAAGAGCATTCATATCAATACACTTTCATCTCAATCTTACTCTATACGCTTACATCGGCCTTGCATTCTATGTCAATCTCTACATTTCTCACACGATTTTACCATTCTAAATTTAATTAATAATATAACATAATAACTATTTTTTCCCAAATGTGGAGAGGTTTGTGCAATCCCACATATTAGGCAAAACAAATTACAATTAATAATTCATTTAGTGCAATGTTTTTTAAAGGAAATTCTCCATTTAAAAAAAATTCTTAGAAAACCTACCTTTCACTACGTATTCAGCTCAATTTAGCATGTGATCGCCGTTAACTCTATTTTCAGACTACTGTGGGGCAAGTGTTATGAATATGATGCTGTAAGTCATTTGAAGAAGTGAAATAAAAACCATTGTTTTAAAATTATAACTGTTCAACTGTGCAATTATAAGATTCTTAAATTCATATTGAGCGGATTTTGGCTCGGAGATTGTACACACACAAAAGAGCCGGCAAGCCGGGTAAGCCACGGCCTTTTGGTTCGGCTCAGTGGATTTTGGATGAGCTAAGCTGAGCCACTTGATTTTCCCCACACACAATGAGTTTTGGATCGGCGTGGAGCTACCTGGTTTATTGGCTCTGTCATGTGTGTCCAGTTTTAAATAAAAAAACGCTACTTCTTCGAACCAAGAATAAAACTCTTGCCTCACAGCTCAGGCAAAACAACGTCACCCGCCATCTTGTGACCTTGTTTCTTTCCTTTCTACATCGATCACCGATAGAGTTGTCATTACATCGACAAGTCGCCTCTTCTCATTTAAATAACTATATTACAGTGGGTAAGTGGTGAAAGTATTAAAAATCCGTTTGAGTTCGATCAGTTGGAACAATACTAAATAAACTGATTTGGATGCGGCATCGTTACAACCCTCATACTTTACCCCTCTTTGAGTAGACTTTTTTTTACCTTCATTTCATTTGCAACCCTCACTAGTAAAAGTTTTGTGTTGCGGAAAAAAGGTATAAGAACCCTTAAGGTTAAAGATCGTTAAAAGCCAAAGGGTGGCTTTAAAAGTAAATACTGTAATATATTCACCAAAAACCAAACCGTATCCACCAATCAACTTCAGTATATTTTGGTGAGTAGGTAGTTACCTTTTGTTTGGAATTTTAAACGCATTAAATCAGATTAACAACAATGATATTCCTTCTTAGTATATACAAATAACATGTACCTGTGTTCATACACGCTAATCTCCGAAACCACCCAACCGATTTCAATGAAAATTGTAAATGTGTATAGTTGGTTCCAGTTTGAAAGACAGGGTAGTTTTGGACTCGATAGGTAGTGCCACTTTTGAGATTTAAAAAAAATTTTTCAACATATTATATATATATTTTATTTTTCTTCACATTTATCATCCAAAAAAACATGCAACCCCAAATATTAAGGCGTTCTGTGGCACGGCAACGTCTACGCAAGCCGACTAGTATAATTTGCACCTAGTACTTACTTATAATTAATTTTGTAAATCTCAAAAATCAATTATGTATGAATTTACTATCCACGTAAGAAATAGACTACCAATATAAATACTATTTTGCTGCCCATAAGTTTTTACTTATTTTACAAAAATTTGGTTGGCTCTTTTGATTTTGGCTTTTTCATTTGCATCTAAATTTAATCCGGGCATCTTAGAGCGCAGTCGTTTTCTGTTGCGCTTTGGAATTTTGATAAAATGTAAGTTAAAAATTATCCCTAAAGTCAACCAAGATTTTTTTAAATGTGAAAACCGTGCAAGAGTCCCAACTGCTTCTAACTGTCTGAAAGCAGTGAGGCTATGACAACCTCGGGTATGTTGCGAGGCTGAAAGTAGTGGAAAATGGATGGAGATAGGGGAGAGAACTGTTCTACTTGGCTATTAAGATCTGGTCACGGAACACGGCAAGTCATTTTAAGTAACGATTTGGTGGTCTTACACCTGGTCTTATACTGAGAGTATCTTCCACTCTAGTACGTGCCGCAAGTATACTACTTATATATTAGTGTAATTCATCAAATAAACTTTACTTGCGTACACCGGAATTTGAAAACCGCGACCTTCGGACCATCATTATACTATCTATATTCGGACGAGCCATACCTCTTGACCACGGAGGCAGAATGATGGTGTAATGCTTTATTAAAAAGGTTTAATGCAACAAAATAACAACATTTTTTAATGCCTCTACGCAAGAGGCTCCAAGCGAAATAATTTTCCTCCTTGTTTGAGGATGCTCTGTGGAGGGTTTTAACAATGTGACCGTACTGTGCCATATTACCTAAGAATCAACGTATACATAAAATCATGTTTGAACAATATGACCAAAGCCAATGTATACAATTCCATCCCTTTTGACTTCAACAACGGGAAATAGCCTTTAGTTATGTAATGAAATGCTTAATTAGTTGGATTGGCAATCAAAGTTAATTTGTTTAACGATATTATTATTTGTCTAAACAATTTCACAAGACCAGTTATTAATTTAAGGGTTGCTACGAGATAGTTATGTGAAATTCCGAAATTAAACCCCCGAAAGCTTCATAAAATAATATATGGCCTTAGAATTCTTCACAAAGTATGTCCTTACCATAGTTCGTAAAGCGAGTCCATAAAAATATTATTGTCAGTGGGCGGGAAAGGGTTTATTATCCGCTTTATTCGGAAATATTCAGTGTTGCCGGCTTTAGAAATTGTATAACGTAACTCGGAGGAAGCAGTTTATCACAGAAAAATCTGCATCATATATATTTAGGGATGTGGTAATGAGACGAATGAAAGAGGTTGTGAAGTCACAGTGTTTATTGAGTCAGTTTAGTAGCAATAGATGACTCTAGACCAGAGGTTCCCGAAATTTTTTGACCCGTAGACCACTTGCCAAATATATATTTTTTCCGTAGACCCCCTACCTGCCGAATATTGAATTTTCCTAAAACTATTAACGTCCCATGTGATAATCATTTATCTTTTTCGTAAGAAGATTCCTTTCCCATGCATGTCCAACAACCGGGTGGCGATATATTTCCTCTGTCTTTACACTGTGCAGACAAGGGCGTCCTTGTGAGGTATTACATAAAATGAAAATGAAGCAGGGTAAGCAACGGGAATTTCTTTCTGTAGCTGGCCCTACAGAACTGCCCCATAAGTTCTTTGTCGGTGCTTATTCCGATCAGTTCTTTTTGTCACATGATATCCAATTCTTCAACGTTCCATTTCCATAGTCAAAATGTCCTCAAACTTAGTTTTGAAGTCTTTGTGATGTGCATTCAAATGTTGAACGTCATTATTACCCTGGACGTTTTTCAAAAACAAGTTGGGGAACTAGGAAAATTCGCGGCTTCCAATGTGCAATGTTTTGCTTGAATATATTAATTCTGACGAGAAAAGCAAAGTAGACTCTATTTATATACCTCAATTAACAATTTTACGAAATATAAAAATACAAATATCAAATAAGTAATATTCAATCTATTATATTTGTGTTGGGTCTATTGTCATTCACGGAACTCCTAAATGTTGACTTGAGGTAAATAGGGGTCCGCTCGTATGTACCCCCATTTGAATCTCGTGGACCCCCAATTTTTTTTCTCGCTGACATAGACCCCCAGCAAGCAGATATCGACCTCTGGGGGTCCATATAGACCACTTTGGGAACCTCTGGTCTAGACCAATGCTCACACAGTTGGTGGATGTGGACGACGGTGGATTCTTCGGGCTAAAGATCGACACCGATTTGAGGATGTAGTCAGTGGCAAATTCCCCAACTCCAAAATCGACACCAGATGTAAGCGGAGATGACGGTGGTGGAGTAGTCGAGGCGATGGCTCTACACCGCGTCGATGGATATCGGACTTGTAGATGGTGTTCAGCACTGGGGATGACGTTGAGTCGTCTTGGAACTTCAGTGTGAAGTAAGAAAGCCGAAGGTATAAACGATCAGGTTGGCAGAGGCGGGGGAAATGCAGGCCAGTGAAGATGTCACAGGGCCAAGGCGCAGACCAACGAAGATATCGCAGGGCCTAGGCGCTTGGGATACTCAGGCAAGAGATGATATCACAACGTCAAGGCGCTGTTGTAATCCAGCGGAGTCAATGATAATTTGTAGCGTCTCATTAAGGGTCGGGTGACGCCGGGCGTAGTAGGTCCGTGGCCCATAACCTTTAAGCACCTTGACGTAGCCGCTTTACATAAAGGTACAAATGCGTTCGAGAACAAACCAACAAATCGCGAGTAGGGTATATGAACCGTACCTTCTATGTTTCACTTGTAGGTTCTAAAGTGATGCGCGTTTCTAAGGTGATGAATGTTCCTGAACCTTCTAGTAGCTGCCGCTACATATATTTAATAATATCAATATATTATTTTAATACACATTTTTTTCACAGATACTAGAGAAGAGTCAAATTAATAAGCTTAGTTAATGTTATTTTTATTTCAAAAATATAACTTCGTGTTCAATTCTGTTGTGGAGAGAATACGTGGACTGGGCAATGAACTGATAGATGTATCTGGTCTTTTCGATTTAAGTATTGGCACATTCAAAGACAAATTAGTTTTTTAGTTATTGTAAATAAGAGTAATCATAATTTGTGCATATGCTAAAGTATGCACAATATCTTTTTTTGTAAATATTTTTCTTATTATTCATGTACAAAGCCCAAGGTTTTTTAAAAGTAAGTGATAATAACTTAAGAAGTATTTAGTATATTATGCTTTATTTTTTTATTTTTGCTTTACTGTTGTTTTCATAATCGTTAAGTAAAATCACAATGAGGCATTAATAAAGAAATACATTACTATGTAAGTGTCGATAAAAAAATAAATTTTAAAAGTATAATTCTATATTATAGCAACTTACGACATTATAGCAACTTATGTAAGTGCGATAAATAATATTTTAAATGTGTATTACTAAGATAAACATAAAATCAACTAAGGAGGTTTATTTACAAATAAGTGTGATAGAAATAAATAAAATAATACAAACAATATTATATTTTTTATATTTAATAGTTTCCGATACACAAAAGCACTGATTTATTCAGTTAAAATAAACTTCTGAACCTCTCACTCCTCTGGCGCATTCTGCCATATGTCGGAGTATTTCCGTTGTAGAATAAAATCCAAATTTTTTACTTGTCTGGATATAAAAAAAACTGTTTTTGAAAAGTGATGAAATACGTTTTCAAATATTATTATTAGATGAAAACATTTACTTTTCTAAATATATTTTCTTTTAATGCTTAAATCAAAAATGTTTTAAAAACAGTTAACAGAAGTTATTTTTGATAAAAAAACTTTATTTTACATATGTATATTTTTTCTCAAATTGTAGTCGAAGCCTTTGGTTTCATAGAAGAAAACATTTTAATTATTGTTTGATTAACTGTAGGGCCAGTTGTTTCACAGAATTTGAACAATTTGTCAAATTTCAAAGTTAATTCTCATGTTTTGTGATGAAGTTGTTTTTAAGTTCTGTGTATATATCATTATGAATCAGTTGCTTCACAGAACTGAAATAGTAACAGAACATGAATAGAACCAATAGAGCAACCCTCCCTTAGATTCCAATATAAAGCGTGGTGTTTTGTTTAACTATATTTCATCACATATGAATAACTTATTCATAACTAGTTAAAAAAACCTGCACAAAATAAACCAACACAATATGTAATGTAACACATCTTCCACATTTACAAAATCATCGCTTCGGGCTGGCGAAAAGCCGTCATGGGAATTGAACGCTATTTTAGTTCTGTTTTCGTAAAGAGTGAATCTCAATCCAAAATTTTAAAATTTAAAATCTGTAAAACGTTTTGCTTTATCTTCAGGCAATCGTGTATTATTACCAAACACTGAGTGAAGGATATTGCAGTGGGAATAAATGTTAGTGTGAATTAGGGTGGGGGGAAGGGAACAACCTGGAGAAGTGGGCACGGGAATGAGAGATGGTCGGCAAAAAAATATAATAGGAAACTTGAATTTGACAGGCTTAGAAGATTGTGAGCATATTAAATTCTGTTTTCTCGTCCTAAATCAAATCCTACTAACAAATTGTTATCCTACTTATTTAAAAAAAAAATTAAAAAATTATAAATGATAAAAACTAAGTTTTTTTATAACTTTAAATGATTTAATTTTCCTATAGAAGAACTATAGTCGACAACTCTAACAATCTTGCCAAATGGCGATCGGGTAGGACCGACATTTATTTTGTTCATTAACTGCGTGATGTCATTCAATTTTACAGATAAGCGCGTATGCCCGCGTGTGTGCACGTGATTGCCAACAAAAGTTGATAGAATGCATTATCATCTACAGGAGTCTGTCTGTTGAGTTTTAGTTCGCTCGGATGACGGGAAATGTCTTAATTTTTATTTCCAAGATTTGCAATTCATTTCAGAAATAAGTATTTAAAAAAGATTATTTGTGAAATCAACTGGCCAAAACCAATGTAAATTACGTAGGAAATGTAAGACTAATATTGCGTTAATGGTGCAGCAAGTTACGTAGTACACAGTTTTGTCACCAAGACTAGTTAAACTAGTGGAACGAGGGTTTATTGTGATATTTATTTGCTCTGTATTTTCAAGTTTTCAATGTGATTTGGGATCTATCCCTAATTTTTATGAAATACCGAGTGAAAGTTCTTGAACGCGGAATTTAAGATTTTGTTGCCGGAACAATCCGTCGGTCAACCGTTAAATATTTCAAGCTTTCAAATTCAGGCTTTCGGGATGTAATTAAACACCTTGAATTCTCTGCAGAGAAACAATTTCAAAAGGTGTATCTGTTATACTGTATACTGTACAGGTTTGGTTAAATATTTAAAGCGGCGGTTTTAACGAGTTTTCATTTGTAAAGCTTTTGTTTCTGGGTATTAAAATATGCCTGCAGCACTGAAGCGATAAACAGATAGAAATGAATTTTTAACCTTAAATTTTCGTTTATTATATGATTACCTTTCTTAGGCAGGATAACAATAAGTACATTTGAATCGTCTTTGGCCTAGGAGTCGAAAGATCTCATTTAAATTAAAGATATCAGTTCCCTTCGGTAAAAAATCACACTTCTAGGCATTGTAGAATCTGTTCAGTTTTTTAAATTATTAACAAAATATGTGTTTTTGAATTATTGAAATAACAACAACGTTGTACCGTTTAAAATGTGTTTTTTCTAGAGGCACTGTAAAATCTTAGAAAAAACCTAATGTTACACAATGCATGTGTAAAGAATTTCAGAATTGTTCTACAAAAGCACAATCTACCTACTTAAATGTTGAATGTTAAAGGCATTTTTACAAGCTTAGCAGTGAGGTCAATAGAGATTTGATCCTTCAGAGATTCCGTTTTTTTTTGCACTTATCCTCGGAAACTTTTGATAATATTAAAATGTATTTTTTGCAAGATTTAAAACATAAATTTCACTCTAATAGTAACATATTTTTGGAGTATTACGACATGTTGTACTACCTCCATTTTTAGCCAAGATTAAGCCAACAGCATTACGGTGTCCACCATCAGGACAGATGTGTAATCGAAGATTATTGTGAAGTGTGTGCTTATGTATCAAGATGCGATACCCTTGTTGCCAGCTCAAATAGTCAAACAACTGGTTTTACAATATAATTAAAAATGGTTTTCTGCATTTAGTTTTGGTATAACCGAGCTAAGCCCTGTCATCTTTATTAATATAAATGGGATATTTCCATTGATAATTAGGCATACTCTATGCGTTTTGGGTCTTTTCAGGACTTCCAAAGTAATGGCCGTTTCCACTTGAATCCTCGACAATAGGGAATTCTCGTGCATTTTGTAAATAATTTATTTCAATAAAGATAATTATTTTATTATGTGCCTCTTTTTTTTCTTTTTTTTTTAAATGCATTTTCAATTTTTTGTAGTTGTTTTAAAAACTGCGTGCTATTTCGGCTCTGAAAACGGTCATGCGCCATTTTGACCGCTACGTCACAAGTGCTACGTCACACCTTGTAATATTCTCAATCTTTTCGCCATTCTTCTCTTATTTGTTTAAAACAATATAAAATTATCTTCTCTCTTGGCTATTACCGATATTTAATTTTTTTTCTCTAAGGCTTTGCATATGTGTTCGCAGGGATGGAAAATTCCTCCCCTACAACACATAAACCTCCATGAAAATTGGACCCTTAATTTCTTTGATATCTACAGAAAGCTACTTAAAACTCTCTTGTACTATATATCTTTATAGACATATGTACTTAACTAATTAATACGTTATTTACGAACTTGAACGCAAATATTTTCGTATTTATATTGTAATTAAATTCCATCAAACGTTGTGTAATTTTTTGATTTATGATATAGGATTTTAATTACTTTCATTTTGTGGTAACTCTCTTGGTTCTGATCAAGGCGTTGAGTTTCAAAATTGAATTGGTCTTTCCATTTCAAACCTAGACTTAAATGATTTCTCTGAATAAGCTAGCTTTCCTATTGTAACTATTCTGATTCTCTGCACCCTAACAAAGTCGTAGTTAAACGCTGATAAAAAATATTATACATGTTTATTTGAACAGGTGATTAAATATAACTCAAATGGTTAATTGTTAGTAAATTTGATTTTGGTAAACTCTTGTGTCTGTTTGGCGCCACTCCTTTATGATTCTGCTGCTATAAGGTACATGTAAAGATTGATTTAGTAGGTTAATGTAATTAGTTAATTGCATATTTGACGAACTCGGAATAGCCCTTTGCTGGCATAATTTGGCTCCTATCCTCCTGCAAGTAAACGAGATGATCGAGAATCAACGAGAAATTCGCACAATCTTTTGACACGGTTCATTGATTGGTACCTCAGTTACCGCGTCCCAAAGAACCTTCCATCGTCATCATGCACTGCCTTCAAGTCTCTTCTCGAGTCCCGAAACCCCCAAATTCCGACCCCTCCTTGGACTACAATTTACTTAGGGCGAACCGGTTTCGTCCTATATACAATCATATACTCACGGTTGGTGTGGACTTACGGGTCGTGAATCCTCATTCCACGTTTAAGAGAAAATGCGAGAGTGGTCCAGAAGACCTAAAATGCAAGCTGTATGCAGGTCCGCATTCTCCAGTAAACAGTACATACGAATAAATATATGTATACATACGTTTTGGGAAAGGTTTATAACTTGCAATACAAGACTACCTATCTCGCATCCCAAGCTCGGATCTATCTCGTGCCAAGAACTCTGCGAAGCTCTAGGTTTGGTAACCAAATAAATACGTAAAAATAGGGTGATACTAATAAATACTAGTAAAATAAGATCTTATTGATAGTTTGTTTTGGAGAGCTATCGAACTCCACGCTTTTTGTTTGGTTTTGACGATTTTATTTAAGAGAATCGTCATCTCTTTTTTGTTTGGTTAATGGTCTTGTTATAGGAGCGACCACTGCCTCCTATTTGATGAACTGTATTTATTTTTAATTTTTCCTCGAGGGTTCAATATTAAATTTAGTTCATCCTATCCCGTGATTTTTCAACTGTTTCATGTAATTGATTGCCACATAAGAGGGTACACGCCTCTCAACTTTCTCAGACATTTGATGGGATCTATGCGAACACTCCATCAATAATATTCAAATGTCTCGTATAATATTTCGATATAAGTCTTACTAACCCGTGATTTTTCAATTGTCGATTGTGAATGATAGGTATTTGTAAGCACGCAGCTTCCAGCTGTTTCAAGTAACTAATAAAAATCTATGCGACTATCTAATCAATGGTATTCAAATGTTTCATGTAATATTTCGATATAAATCTTGCTAACCCGTGATTTTCAATTGTCGTTTGTGAATGATAGGTATTTGTGAATACGCAAAATCGCTGCACATTGTACAATGACATCCTGATGATTATCCTTATAACCCTGATAAATTATCTAGTTACGCCCAAGGTCGTTTTCAAACTATGCGGTTGACAAAGTTCTCCAGTGACTTTATTTATAAACAAATCGAATAATGTAAGCACCTTCTTTGACACACTAACCTAGATGTGAGATTGTTTATTTAAGGAATATCTCTACTTCTCCTTATAATTCAATTATGTTACCTTTTATTGTGCATAGTTAATTAAAATATTTTTAATTCCCTTTTTGAGGTTAAACTATTTATTTCATTTTCCGAATTTAGTAAATTTACTAGAGGTTAAATGAAGAATAAATATAAATATATATTTAAGTACATATATCTCGATTGTCAAAATATGTTAAATAAGAGTACATATATTAATAAATAAATTAAAAAATATATGATTCTACATAGTCTTGAATATTAATAAATACATATTTTCTTTTTTCAATAATATAGATATGTCCTCGAATAGGTATTAAAAATCGCTACCATTTCGATGCTTCGATTAATAAATAAAATACATATATATAATTACTCATATATATATATTCTTTATATACAATATATTATTTTATAATTTTATAGATAAATACATAATATACATATATTAATGTGTTGTTCTTTGTTTTGTTGTTTTAATAATTTAATTGATATACCATAATCAGTTGTACCTCCTCACTCCTTGGGCCTGAAAATTATTTATAAAAGGAAAACTCACCCCCTTCAAGATTTTTCCGGTTGGGATGTACACAACAAATCTTGTCGAAGAAATCCTACCTAATTAACTGTATTTTTCAACTAATTTCAAAATAAATCTTTTCGACTATTTATTCCTATTTAATATTTTATTTCTTGCTTGATTCATATAAATTAGTTGATATTTAATATTTGTGATATAGATGTGCCGGACAACTATAAATTATTTAGGTCGAACTATTTTTGTTATTTTCACTCCTTTTTAATTTTTTTATATAAATTTATTTGAAAATTCATTCCGAATTGCGCAAACTTTTAATTATTTCGATTCTGAATAAATTAAATATCTGTTAAAACTTTCTTCTAAATTGCACTGGTTTCATCAATATTTTAACCTATCCACAATTAATTTTTTTTTTTTGAACTGTTTCTTTTTGAACAAAGGTTTGGGCGTTTATTATTATTGAATCCTTTTTTGTTTTTGTGTTTCTTTTAAACTAAGATGAAAGTATTTTCTATTAATAATTTTAAACAAAATTATAATCTATTTTTAAATATTAATTCGCGAACACATTCACTCTAGATTAACGATAAAACTCTCAATTAAATTTGAATGTTTTCACTTTGAATGAAATAATTATTTTTAAATTTTAATTAATTCACAATTCACTTTTTAGCACTTCTCACTTTACTTTTTTAAGCACTGAGTTTAACCCTATTTATTTTCACGGTTTAATTAAATTAAACTGACTTAACAAAACTTCACTGATGGGGTTTTCAAAGGAATTTAGAAACTGAATTTAAGACTTTTTACAAAACTTTCTAAGTCCAGGGACTTGTTCAAAATTTAAACATAGACTTTTTCAAAATTTAACACTTAGAGATATTTCACTGTTAATTTTTACCAAGAAACGTAGTACTACCGTATTCACCTCTTCAAAAACCTCGACTGACCGTCCCAAAACTGGTGTGCACCTTATTTTATACCCCTCTCAGGTTCCAAAAGACGTATCTGAATTTCCTTTGATAATCAATTCTATCTTTTATCAACTCGTAAATCCGAACACACCTTCCCCTAATTTCGATTGTGCCTACATACGATCTTCTGTTGTCCGGCTTTGGGCGGCGGTTAGTTTTTATCTCATGACTCTAACTCGATAGGGTCCAAATCCAAATCGGGTAAGCCTGCGTTCTTTGCCCCAGCTTCCTTTGTTCCATGGTTCATGCAAAATGTAGTTAAAATATCATGATTTTGTGTTCCTTTTTTTTTCTCAATTTGCAATAGGTCCGTCCTCAGTAACATATATATAGATCTCAATTTTATGCATCTCGTGCGAAAAATGCTTAAATCCATGTCGAAATCTTTACTATGCAGTTTTGAATTTCAATTTGTCTAAATTCTACTTAATTTTATTGTCACCTATGTGAGCTTTTCCATTTTCACCAGTACTTTCTCTCTTTATGTCGCAGACTTGAGTTTTCCCTTTTTCTTCTTGAATTTTCTTTATTCAGACGTTTTTCTACACAAATTTCTTCTTTATTCTTATGTTTTTTCTCATAACTCTATAACTAATTATATTCCAAGCCGTATTTATTAATTTCACGGATAACTTAGAATTGTATCGCTTTTCTCCACTTGGATCATTCCTTATCCCCGTTCTCTACCCTTTCTTTTATCTTTTCTCCACTTTTTCCGAAGTGTGTTCTCTCCAGGAAAATTTCATTCTTCATTTATTATTAATTAATATATAATTTTCCACACTTCTATGGGAGATATACCTAATTAGACTCTGGGATATCTGTCATTTTTATTGTTTTATTCAATCTCCGCCTAATTTTCTATCTTTGTCATACAAAATATCACAAAAGTCATACGTCTGGACATCTGTTTACGTCTCAAAGTTTTGTACTTTGATCGTAAATTTCATTTAATTTTAGAGCCATTAGTTTTAATCTCTTTTGCTTTATCTAAACATTCCATATGCCCCACGTTAAATTTTATTGGTTTTCTAATCGTTTATTACCTTAACGTAAATAAGAAACATGATCGAATTTCGATTGTTTATCCTTTAAAATACACATGAGACCGCCAACCTTTTATCTTGTTTCGATCCCTCTCTAATCTTGTGTAACCCTTATATCTATCTACCCTGATAATCATGTAAAATGCCTACGTTTCCTGAATTTAATCTATCGCTATATGTTTAGCTTTATTGCCTTCCTATGGTACCCTATTTTCATGTCCCTAGGAACTTTGTAGCAGCTCAAAGTCTCTGTATTATCCCTCCGTTCAATCGCTGCACTTTTCTAAAATGTCTATTTTTTCGCGAGATTCTCATTCAAAATTGATTTACCAATATGTCCGCTTCATCTTAAATTGATAACGATTAGTTTCCATTGTTTTCAACACTCTCACCTCTCTTTAGTACGATTATTATCGAACTTGATACCCTATCTCTATCATAAATAATTGCACTACAGTTGAAAATTCTGCCAACAACTTTCCTTCGTTTTACCGTCCTTCTTTTATACTATCACGTTTATAATTTTTCCATTGCATTTCCGCGTGTGTGTTTTTCAACTTGTAAAAACTTCAAAGCACTCGATTTCTATGGTTCGCTATCTCATAAATGTCTAAGTTATTGTAAACATTCCCAGGATTTTTTCCCTTGAACGTCGATGTTTACACTATAGTGCGTTTACCTCTAATTTTTGTGGTAACGAAGAAGCCATTACTTATCTTTTTTATCGCCGGGTCCAAAGTTCATTTCTTTGTCTTCCGTAGATACACGCCTTTCCGTTCACTGATTGGTTACTCAAAATTTTATAGCTTTTTGTTCAGATCTATTGGTTGACAAAATTCAATGTTTATTTTTAGGCCTAGACAAGGGGAATCTATTCTCGCCCTAGACGATTTTATGACCTCTGTGCTTTCGTCCTAGAACCTCGATATAATTCCAACTATTACAGGTGCCTACTGCAAACAAACTGAATCAATTTTTAAATCAACAGATGTCACTAGAATGACGGTTTTCATAAATAATTTGCATATTTTTAGCAGCTATGGTTTATCTGTTTTTCACTGTGATTTAAGCCTTTCATCACAACCTTTGCCGCCGCCGCCGCCATCGGTTTGCAGGATCTACTCAGGCCGGTCAACAGTGACGTCATCATTCGCCCTTGAACGCTTGATCAATCACCGGGCGTTTTTAGCTGCATTGAAATATTTCGTTCGCGCCTGTTTTTAAAGTCATTATAACTTTAATAAATGATTTTTGAAAATTATAAAAACTATGTATTCTTGTGTCTGAAGTGTTTCTACATGTGAATAATTAATAATAAGTGATTTTTTGGTGTGAAGAGAATTCCCTATTGCCGATTTGTTAGGATGGTCGAGCTTACATGCTGGGAAAATCAAAAAAATAATATCAGTGATTTCTAAAAATGCTATTTACTTGCATTTTCAACCCTTACTGTACCTTAGTACCCTTAATAAGAGTAAGTATATTTAGTTCAGAATAGACCGCAGACTGGTTCACAGCAATAATCTTAACAAAACAGTGAAGGCCGTGATAATATTGAGTTTCAGTTCGTGGACGATGTGCCTGCCATACATAAATTAGGGGCAATAAGTCCACTAGATTTGCCTTCGACTCGTATGCTTATAAAATGAACGTAAAGGTTTTTTAAGGAAGATACTAAATACATAATATGAGTCGTGTAATTTCTATACCCGCTATATCAACTTTCATTGATTTGGAGAAAACCGCAAAAAACTGTCACATCTCTATCGTACACAAGTAAATGCATTAAAATTGTTTATATAATGAATTGGAGTAATAAAATTTCGAAAAGCATTTATTTTTCTATATATGTCTAGCAATAATTAAGTAATTTCGATAAATAAAATGGATATAGCGGATTTTGATACTCACTTCGCGATTTTGAAAGTCAACTGAGCCGACATGGCGGGTTTAGAAACTCACGCGTAGATCATTTTGACACACGAACGTGGCGTCAGAGCGGCGGCCATATTGTATTTTGGCAAAATAACTGCTTGTGATTCGTTGAATCCGATATAGCGGGTTTTGATAGTAACTTTCTGTATGATATAGCGGATTTGGTTTCTCACTCGCAGTTTTAACATGGTTTTTGGTCGCGATAAGGAGGATTTTGAAACTCAATTGTAGGCTCCTCTTGTTGCTCGCAAAAATGTGAACAAGATGTCATACTCAGATCATTTTGTCAAAAAATCGGATATAGCGGGTATAAAAATTATAGGATTCATATATAGGTAAAAATTTTCCAGGAACAATCAATGGCAATCTCACTTTCAAGTATTGGATTGAACCTTCTTCCCCAGAGACTGAAGTCAACCGAGCTAACAACTGCGCTAAATCCTTATCAACAACCACAACGAGTTTATCTGCCGAGATTAAGCTAGAATATATTCCACCGCACAAATTTGCATTCATTCAATTATTCACGAAAACAAAATTTAAATTCAAATTAATGTACCAAAACACAAAAATTCCAATTAGCTTCAATTTACATCCAATTTCTTTACTTCTAAGGACCAAAATTTTACTACATTTTTCCGGTCATAATTAAAAGCCAAACTAAACATTCTAGCTTTCAAAAAAAAATTGGTTCAAGCAAGGAGAGATATCATAAATAAAATCTTTACCCCAAAAACAACACAACTTACAGAAGCAACATACTAAGAGCAAATTTTCACTTCCAAGATTTACATTACGAAAATAAAAGTGAATTTTAAATTAATGTATTTAAACATGTTTTATTATGTAGTTATGGTCACCCCAGTAAAATCGTTAACAAAGGCTTAGTACAAGGTATATATAGTTTACCAACTATTGAATGCTATAAATTGCCTCAGGCAGTCAGGTAGGTGCTTCAAAGTCAAAATGCCTTCAAATCAATGTTGGCCTGACAGTGTTTGTGATGACATGGTTGCTTATGACGGTTTCAGTTCATGTTACATGGACCCAATATATTTGTAACCACGTCATAACATTATGTAACTCCGGTTTTATTCGTGTGATAGTTATACTATGTGACACAGAAATGCTGTGGAAATAGAATTATATAATTTAAAGAGAAGCAGGAAGATTTTTTTTAACAATCGGTTTTTCACGAGATTATTTTTGAAACCCAATTAAATCAATCAATGAGGAAATCTTAATATTTTTGCATTTATTTAAATCGTCTGATAGAAATGCTAAATTTTCGTTGTTTTTTACACACGTTTTTAAAGATGAATATTTTTCATTATTCGTTTTTCCTTATAAAAATTTGCCTGAACTCTTTGAAGCTATGCAGACAGCAGAGGGCAATGAAAAAACTCAAACTGAGAAAAAAACACTTTTTTATTTATTTATTTAACGCCCAGAGGGCTTTTACATGTAGGTGGTACAATTTTAATGACAGTTTCGAAACATAAGAAAAAAATAACAAAAATAAAATTACATTAAAAAAAAAGTACATGCAAGAAACAAAATGAAAAATAACAACATAAGTTTGTCTAAAGATTGGATGGAATCTATGAAACAACTAGAATTTTTCTTACATCGAAAAATTCTAAATAACTTTTAGGCCTCGTTACGCTTCGCTATTTCTAATGTCTATATCTGGAGTCTCAGGTTTCTTTTACCATTCACTATTGTATACCATACTATTTACTGTTAAGAAACTACATTACATCGACTTTAAGTCGACTCCGTATCTCAATTCGGTGCAGAGATGTTGCGTTAAGTATTCCGCGGGAGTCCCTGACTTCTTCTACAATTCAGAGTACTCTCTAAACACTCATGGCTCCAATAAGAACAAAATTGGAATTTTTCAGCGATATCAGTTCACCACTTTTCGAAGCTTGCGAACACAAATACAATAAGGCAGAATTTAAACATTTTAAGAAGAAGTATATATACCAATTTTCATACAACTTTTAACTCGATTTAAATGTAGATTTTTAGATATATTGGTATTTTTTCTGGACTGACTGTTTTCTGTTGTTACGTTAGTGAATGTAAGCTTTGCAACCAACTGTCTGACCTTACTATGTGAAATGTGCATTTTGCAGAAAGCAGCCAGAGCTACCAAAAACAGAAAATATATAAAATGAGTTCTGCGGGTGCCTTCTGCCCGCTTTTAACCGGATTACAAATAATTTGAAGAGATACTTAATAACTTAATAATATTAATATTTAATAAACAATACGTAATATTTTGTATCAGTTTTTTTCTCCTTGTACAGCAAAACATTAAAATACATTTTTTTGTCCTGCACATCTATTTATAAAAACACAATATATTATTTCAATTTTTTGGTAAAGCCATATTTGATACAAACACAGTATTTACTCACACGGCTACATTGCTTGCATAAAGCATATTTAAAACGCGTAAAATCAATTGTAATCTATGAATTTTAGAAAACATATAAATTGATGACACTCGATAACCAATTTAAAATTATGTATTTGACAATGTTATTACTAGCAATTTTAAATTTTGAAGTAAAAAGGTATAAGTGATTTTACCTACTGTTTCGAAATAAATTAATATTTTCCTAGGTTAAAATTCAATCACTGCTATGATTAAAATACACAGTGGAGATATGATTGCAAGGTGGCTGCTAAAATCAATTGAAAAATTGATCCAAAGAATAACTATTATTGTTTCTTGTGTTTGTATGACTTGTTGCATAGATTTTATCAAATGTAATTTTATTCTTATTTTTTATGTTTCAAAGTATATGTCAAATTAAAATTATACTACCAACCATGTAAAAGCCCTCTGGGCGTTAAATAAATAGATAAAAAAATAAAATAAATAAGTCCATCTTCACATGATCAAAATAAATAGTGATCATAATAATAAACGTTTCTGTTAGTTATTTAGTAAAAAAAACTATTAGATTTGCAAATTTCAAGAGAATATGCAATTAAGGAACTTAATTCTCTGATTTAATTATGAGTATATTATAATTCCAAAAAAATAGGTAGACCTCCCTACTTTATCGATGTCTGAATTATACTTCACAATCAGTTCCAATTCTGAAAATGACACTCAAATTTAAAACAAATTTGAGTTCACTGAACATGAAAAATTTCACACAGGACTAACAACTTACACAGCACAGACAATCGAAAGTATGTAGCATGTTTGTTAGTTATTTTTTTACCGAAAGTATCCAACAAATTCCATAATCCGATCAGTTCGCCCACAGCATGCGGTTTGGCTAATCTCAAATGTAATCAAAATTCAACTGCATATTTTCATCAATATTTCACATGCGCCCTGCGCATTTTTGCGTCCTTTGTTGAATAATGTTACGTAGCACATTGATAGCGTTTACGCTTTGCCGATTTCACGTTTTTATCCCAACACAAATGGATATCATTTTAATCTTTTGCACAACAGAGGTATCGATTTTTGGCCGATAACGTTTTCAAAAGTTCTATCTACTCCACCAGTTAGACGAAGTCTGCTCTTGATTATTGATTAATTATTGCAATCGGATTGCAACAAGTCTGTATTTTATGATTTTAAACAAAAATTGAGACCTAAGAAAAATATCTTACAACAGTGTACATCATAATGTATCTAGGGATATTTTGAGGACATTAATGAAAGATCCGTTTTTTGCTGATTTACTTATTGTGTGACCCGGTTGAAGTGTAATGTTGTATTTATATGTATATATTTAAATTGTGACATTGTGACAAAAAGTTTGGTGTCGAAGTTAAAATAATATATTAATTAAAAAAAACACATTTTTTAATACACCACTTTTTATTTCAATTAATAATGACAGCCAACCGGGTTTCGCTTATCTCAAGCTTCATCTTTCTTTATATAATTGGGTATCTTCAATAATATACTTACATAAAACATGCATATATTTTAGCCTTTTGTAAAATGTGTTTTTTTCAATGAACTTTCAAATTATCACATGTTTAACAGAGAAAAATGAGTATTGCGGATTTTTTTTTAAATATCTTAAAACTATTCGTAATAGGTTAAAAAAGGGATTTCAGGCCGTTTCCCGTTAATATTTTACATTTATAATATATCGAAATGCGTGCTCATGCACCTGTACCATGTCTTGAAAATACATTGACGAAATGCGATAGTATAATTATTTCCAATCTGCAAGTTACAACATTGCAAGTTCCGATGTTGCGATAATATTTTTTTTTTACTAAAAGTTTAACTGGAAACCTATCATTTAATTCATTAAGGGTCTGCCCGTTTTTAACAGGATTATGAAAAAAATTTCAGATTGGAGCACATTGTGCATTAGCGCGCCATACGATACAAAAAATGGCGCAAGCGACTGCTGCAGCAGTGGCCGGTTTAGTCGGTAGCCAGTAAGAATTGGCCAGTCTTTAGGTTATTAGCATCAGTGGCTATTTCAGTCGGTAGCCAGGAGGAATTTGTCAGCCTCTTGGTTGTCAGCATAAGTGACCAGCAATCGGCAGCAGCAGGAATTGGACAGCCTTTACGTGATCAACAGCGGTGGCCAGCAGTAAGATTGACCATCCTTTTAGGTTGTCAGCATCAGTAGCTTAATCAGTCAGTATCCAGGAGGAATTGGATAGCCTCTAAGTTGTCAGCATCAGTGACCAGCAGTCGGCAGTAGCAGGAATTGACCAGCCTCTAGGTTGTCAGCATTAGTGATTAATAGTCATTTGATTATAAGGGCCGGCACACGGAGATGTCCCACTATTGTAATGATGGGAGATGCGTCTGACTCAGCTGATGGAGTGCCGGCAGTAAATAGCTCGTTGCACATAGTTGTTATCTTTAAAATAACTGTGCCGTGATGGAGGAACAGAAGCGAATACAGCTTTCAGTTGATACTCAGGAATTGTAATTTAAAGTTATTAAGTGTTGCTTAGATGAGTTGTAAAAATTGTATAATAATATTTTTTGTTTTAGTGAGATATTTATAGTGTCTTCCACAGGCGTTCATATGACGTCAACTTCAGCTTGCAAAACAACATGTTTACAGTTTCAAATGCAGGTGTTCATATAATATGCATCAATAATATCAGCCTGGTAACGCCTTACTCAAAATTATCATTTCGTTTTAAAAAATTGGTTCATCTTACTTGCAGGTGTGCAACTTTAGCCGCAATTTATATAATATGCACTAACATCATGTTTCATGTTCGATACAGTCCTATTGCCTTTTACCACCTGTTAACAGATTGTTTTTTGATGCATTTAAATAGGTCGAGTATAATTGGCATTTTTCAACGGTAAATATTATGATTTGGAAAAAGGTATCATCAAACTCGCAGGTGTTCTCTTGTGATCAGTGGATGGCAACAACTTTAATCTTGTTGTAATATGATGTTCAATACAATAATACATATATTTTTATTAATAAATGTATTTAAAAGAATACATTTTTTGGTTTGACTAAGGATTAAACCATCGTTCTCAGGGACTGAACTTTTCTTAACTGCTGTTAGCTTATAAAATGATAAACTAAAAAAAAATAAGTTTGAACTTTTCCCATGGAATGAATAAAATGAGTGAACCACGCCAAATCCTTTTTGGATATTACCGATATTTATTTTTTTTAACTGCTGTCAATTTCGCATAAATGCGTGTGTGTGCGCTTGTATGGAACCAAAAGTTGATGGAATGCATTGTCTTCGACAACGAATTTATCTGCCGAGTTCAAGCGCGATTCATCTCATTCATTCATTCAACCAAGACAAAAAACCGATATTTACGTAGATTTATTAAAAAAAAACGAAGCTTTTGAAAAGAATATTCGACAAATAATTTTATTTTTAAATTAACTCAATAAGAGGCACTGAGGAAAATAATTTACCTCATGGCCTGTTTAATACTTGGGGATGGTGTGTGATGGGTCTTTTTGTTAAAAAAAGATGAGACATTTCTGGGAAGGAAAAACTAATGTACCCCTGTGGGGTGGGCAGGAATCTGGGGTAAATGTCCAGGAGTGACAGACGTATGATCTCATTTCTCTAACCATGATGCAAGGGGATTGGTCGATAGAGCAGATGGCAGATCCGGCCCGCTTCGCAGATGTTAGGCACAAACATCTACCGCCAAGACCTGGACAACTGAACAGACCTCACCCCATGAACCCTGACACTCTAAGTAAATCAATCCTGGCACTCCAAAATCATATAAATCCTGAAAAAATAAATTAATCATTTTAATGATGTTTTTTTTCGATTAACAAAATGAATTAATCACATGACGAAACTTTTATCCGAGTAATCTAGTATTAATTTCCTTATCTAGGTCTTCTGTTTGGGTCTTGCGTTGGCAAACCCTATTCTGTAGAGTGGTGCAGAGTCAAATTAAATTCCTCACGCCAATATCAGTTTGCCCAAGTCAATTACATTACTTACTTAGGCCAACCTTGTTCCCCTCATATCAACGACCACGCTTGATTACTAATTCACGATACCGTAAAGGTTTCGCTATGATAAATAAGTACCGGCATAACAGTATGTCCCGGATAGTATTGGGGTCGTGTTCACGCATATATTAACTACTCTGTACCCCTGAATGTAGGGCTTTATTCAAGCTTAGTTTATGAACTCATGACTTTTGATTGTAATAATTTTTTTTTAAATTTAATGACTGGATTACTGAAAATTCCATCAAATTTCTCCTGATACGTAATCCTTGTTTCATTCGATACTTAGATTTTTCATTTGATCTACCGAAAGAACCTATGAGCATTCATTTCATAACGTCTTCGATTTTATCCTGTTACTATAAATTGCTTTTGTTTTCGACTAACTAATTGAAACTTTTACACTCTTTCCTGCGATACTATTTTTGCTTCTATTATAATTCTTATAATTTTGGGAGGGGAGAGTAGTTTCGTGGAATATGATTTATTAGAGCTTATGTAATATCTTAAAAAGTAATATTTTTTAAATGCAGATCAATTATCGAGTAGTTTTTTACTTTGCACTAAATTATCAATTATTTGATGTAAAAATTCACTTAAGTATCACATAAAACTCTCACGTGGGGTAAGTAGATTACCCCCCTTTGGAACGGGCATGTTAAAAGTGAAAACAACCGTAAGTTGTGTACCAAATTCTTTTTAGGTCACTGTAACAATTCTACTTATACTAATGGTTACTGTTGGTTATTTGTTATGACGTTATTACCTAGGTTTTACCACTGCAGAATGCATTTAGGTAATAAATCAAAATTTATCACGTTTCTTTGCGTCACTCGGAATTACTGCACTCGTTGTGTTGCCTTGCAAATCTTTCTTCCAATCTCAACAATGGAAATGTCTCGGGCTGAATGGCTGATAAAAACTCGGTGCACAACAGTTTATATTTAAATTGTATTAAAAAACTTTTGGCATTCAGCAAAATTACAAATTTGGTTTCACAGGAACGTGTCCCTTCAACTATAATATAAAATTCTCATTTAGTAATTAAAATGTGTGCAATTCGACCAAAAATGATTTCACATGAAGAATATCTTTGAAAGGCAAGGCAAAGTGATACTTTTTAATTAATATTTTTATTCATTTATTTATAAACGCCCAATTGAAAAGAATAAATAATTTAAAACTAAAGAAAAAATCATAATCACTTGACTTGTTTAGTTATTATCACAATAACTTTAAAAACCCTTGAAATTTATATTCAAGTTGCATAATATGTATTTTTTTAAAATAAATTGTGAATACTTAAGGATTTGCATAAATTATGGTTGAGTGCCGAACTAATTTGGCTTAGAATGTGTCAAAATTTAAAATGAAAATATCAGCGACATCTATCAGTTCATTGCCCAGTCTATGTATTCTCTCTACAACAGAATCGAGCTCGAAGTTATTTTTTATGTTTTTAGCAATTAATTTAAGATATTGTTGATTCACGATTCTCACACGAAAACGCATAAAATTTTCACAAAAGATAAAGTTATTACTTTCTTGACTTAAACTTTGGATATTATTCTACCAGCTATAGATGATTGCCGTACCACTAGGGAGAAATTCAACACTTCACTATTGAAAACATTGAATATATAACATATTCGAAATTCTTTCTATGCAGATTTTAATGGAAACCAACGTCACCACTGACTTAATACGTTTTGGTTCTAGCCCATTTAGCAAGCGCTCTGCCTCTTTTAGACTTGTAGTATATCGCTACCCTATTTGAATTTCAAAATGATGAAACACAGTTTTTAAATTGAAATGAAATGCCTAATTGGAAAGTCTCCCAAGAAATACTCCCATGTCGAATTTCTTATATTATTTTAAAAAATCGAAGATCAAAAACTTTCCTTGCTTGCTTATACCTGTGTTTGATCACCAAATGAAATTGGCCACTTTCTTTCTTACCTTCATCTATTTTATCTCGTTTCCTTTTCATTTACTTCAGCTTCACCGCATGAATCCATAGTCATGTGACAGTCAGTGAGTTTTTCCATAGTCTTACTGGCCCCAGGCAGTTATGATCTGTATGTAATAGTTGGGAATATAATACACATTTTTAGAAACAAGGTAAAACTCAAACATCATGTTCATCAACTAAATTTATAATTTACACTAGAATACGTACAGCGTTTTTCCAGATCGGAGCTCCAAAAAGAATGAGAAAAATTAACATACATACGACAGAACAAATGGCTGGCAATAACGTTGTGTGGTTCAAAAATATAGTCGACTTTATCACTGCGAGCTTTCTATAAATAAATCCAGCGGATAAATGTTGCCGTTGCTCTTATGTTGGCTTTTGGTTCCACGACCTCGTTTCTGAGTAAACAACAAACCATAATAGATGAGTACCGTTGAGTTTTCTGATTGTTTCAATGCACTTATATTTCTTTCAACTTTACTGTATTTTATTTTACAATGAAACAATCACATTAAAATTTAAGATATCTATGAACGCTAAAAGAAGGCTCGGTGCCTCTTAGATAGTTGTAAGGCTGTTTGCAGATAAGTTTAAACCTGAGTTTTTTCAAAAAATGGTTATCTCTGAGTCTTGAGTAGAAATCTACCTTATCATCAACTGAAAAATGACCTGATTTAGTCAAGTTCAAAACATAAAACAGAGTTAACACTATAACTGAGAGCAGCAATAGCATTGATATATTGTATTTAGATGAGATGTGAAGCAAAAAAATGGATTCTACTATTTTATCTATAGCTGACCTCCAACGTTCCCAATGCTCTTACTCAAAGCACCGAATCCGGTTTACACGCAAAACGTATCGCGTTTTAATAGTGCAAAAGATTTCGTCCAGATATTAGTGTGTAATTGCGCCCTCATTAGTATAATTGTATATGCAGTTACTAATTTACTGCCACTTACTATTAATTTTTACAAGTCCCAATCCACAATAGAAAACCAATCATAAGCAAACCACGAAATTTTAAATAACACGCACTTAAACTCTTCGATCAGTGATCACATGACTTCATTATTGAAACAATCCGCTCAGAATACACCAATATTTATAATCCACTGTAACGTTTTTGTCTGAATGAAACAAAACGGACAGAGTTTTTTTTCATACATTCATATCACAAACTTAAACATAACATTTATTATAATATATATTATTTATTTTTTCTGTCTATCTTATAATGTTTTATTAATGGAATAAATTATCATTAATACTGAATCAAAAACACGCGAATATTTCAGCACAGGTTCTGTCGTGGAGTATTCACAATACACTCTATATAATATACACAGAAAAAAAGGAGTAAACTAGAAGTGCCAAACATACAAATTTGAGTTTATTTATCTTTTATTTTATTGAGAGTTTTCATACACAATTTATAGTGAACACTGAACAGTTATACAAATAAAATTATAATGTAGTGTGTGTCAAAAAATCTCAAAGGCTTTGTGAAAAACCTTTACGTGGATATTAAAGTCCGTATTATCACAATTCTATTGTAATAAAGAGACATAAATTTAAGTGGTAGTTTTATTTGATGATAAATAATATAAAATTAAATTATAATAGAATAAACATTAAATGAAATGAAAACAAAAAAAAATAGATTATTGAAATTCATGAAACAATTTTTTTATTAATTTTGGAAACAAATTTTTCATTTAGCTAATTAATCAATTCATTTTTACTCTCACTCTCCCGACACCGTTGATCTCCATCTTATTTGAATTTTGTAAACATGGTTTTATAGGGTAAGTTTAAGCCTCTATTATGCAAATATTTGGATCATAAATCGCGACCACAAGGCACCTATCTAAAAATACACAGTAATCGTTGCAAAATATTTTAAACATTCCATTTATATTTTTATTCCATGAAATATTATTTAATTTATTCACTATCGTTTAATTACTTTAACTGTTATTAAAGAAAAATATACCTACACATAAAAAATAAATTGATAATTCACTTATATTATATATGATATTATTAGAAGGCATTAAATGGCAGTTATGAAAGTTAAACGAATGAAGGATTGCTCCTTTATAAATTGAAACGTATTCTGTTATTATTATTAATAATAATAATTTATTCCAGAATGTAAGCAGGGGTAGTGTAATGCAATACATCCCATATTTGAAATAATAAACATAATTAGAGTTAGAACAACAATAATAATATATTTGTGATTCCGATAGGCACAAAAAAGCGGAATTAAAGTGAAAAAACATACAATATAAACACAAAAATGATTGTGTGCAGCCGTTTATGAAGGATATTTGCACATCTCCAGAGGGCCATCAGATGGGACTCCATCCAGGCAACCATGGCAGTGATGATTTTATTTGTTATTGAGCATGCAGGCAGTGGGGTGTTTGGTGAGATTATTTGATTGAATCAAATTCAAGTTAGTTATAAGAACAGAATGTTTTATTATTTTTTTATGTGCATACAGCACTAGATTCCGTCTGCAGCCAGTGAGACTATATCATCCGTAATTATTGGGGTATATTGTGAAACTTAAAGTAGTTCTAAGGGGAAGGAGATGATAAAAGCGAGGAAGAACCAGGCTATTTAGATCTGGTCACCAAACATGCCTAAAGCCATTTCAAACAATGTTTTGATTCTGAATGGTGGTCCTACACCAAGGTGATACTTAGAGAATCTTGCATCCTGGAAAGTGCCAAAAATATAGTACTTTTAATTTAATTGATAGGTTACGAAATATAGTTTAAATATCTGTAAAACTCACAAAGCCTTACGAGATGTAGACATTTTTAAGTGTAACTTGAGAACATATAAAATGCAACTTACTAAACTGATAACTTATTTTTTTATTTTGTGAAATAATCCTATCGTCTTACTTTATTTTATTGTTTTTATCATAATCATGCGAAGCATCTGTTTTTCCTTCTTCATAAAATCCGGAACTCTTCAAGACCCGCTTCCCTACACCCCTACCTTAACCCGCCTCACAACCTTAACAAGCCTTTACACTGTAGAGTCAGGGGCGCTCTTGTGTATTGTCTTGTGTCACACAAAAAAAAACTGAGCTTATTCATTATGTGGATGTTCACATTAGTATACGGGAGTTAGCATCTGTCTGCGGGTAAGTACAAAAGGGAACACCCACACGATTATCGAACTGAAAACTTTCATCGTAGCGCATAATCCCTGTACTCGTTGGAACTCTTTACAAGGAGCTGTTAAAATAACTTTGAACTCTATTGTCAATGAAATAAAATATTTATGTTTCATTTGACCAACAGAGATTTTCGACTGTTTTATTTTGAATTCAACCGCACTCATTTCAAAAATCATACATCCGAATAAGTACGTTAATGTGTAAAGTGTTTACTGTTTTTCAAAGCTAAAGATTCATGATGTTTCATCGTTTTATGTCTATGGTTTATTGCAGGTTTTTTGGGTTTATATTTATTTATAATATGTATAATTCCTAAACGTGTGAATTCTATGTGGTTAAATTACTTAAATTGTCCTTACTTGTACTTATTTGGGGCAGCATTTCGCATACTTAGTCAACTTTGCAAAAACCTTTTGAACGATCGTTTGTCATTATGTGCCAAATTTGTAGAATCTTAAATATAGGGATAAACGGCAAAATCTAGGTGGACTCATTGACCTTAAACCGCAGTAAAGAGTTCATGTGTTTCAATTCTATTATTTTGTAGTTTGTTATTAATTAACTAATAAGGTAATTATCGCTTTAAACCTATCAATCGAGAGAATATATTATTCACGCATGTTGTCTGTGGTACATTAAAATGTCTTTATTCATTTAGTGATCTACTGCGCCTGAGTTGCCAAGAGATCCTGTGTTCAGATCAAGCGCAGTTTAAAATTAGCTTTTTTTATAATTAAAATTAAAATGGAGTTCTACAAATTAAACTTAATAACAATAAATAAAAAATTAAAAAAATTAAAATTAGCTAACTAACTAACCATCTCTTCGATTCTCCAAAGGGGTATACAGAGAAAACAGACCGCCAAACAGTTCGGTCTTGGCACACACTACTTAACTTAATACACCATCTTGAATTTACTCTTCAAATGGCCCTAAATAAAACATAACGTTTTGTGTTTACCGACACAATGTATGGCAGTGAGACATAGAACAGGCAGCAGAAGGATGAAATAGGCCGAATGCTGTATAAATGAGATTCCTGAGGCGTATTCGTATTAAAAATGTACAGATTCGGAAGAACACAAAGCTGAAGAACGTGTACTAAACAAGATTTAGAAATTAACTCTAGTTATAGTCATCTGATTTTGGCGTATTTAGCCGTGTTGCGCTCTCCTTTTTTAGCCAGCGTTTTGGACAGCTTGGCAGTATCCATCATAAGGTCAGATGCTGTCTGAAATATTTTCATTAACACGGCATAATACCCCATCAACAAATCTTTTGTTCAGACTTGTGAAGTGATTGAAAAGGAAAAAAAGTGTACTATAACAATTTAAGACGCAGAAGTGAAAGGTTTAAGAAGTTGGAAACGCTAAATTGAATTGTATAAATACGATATATACAAAAAAAATAGTTATACAAAATAAGATCTAATGATAATAACAAGCAGTAAATCAGTATCAATACACCTAGCAAATAAAACATTTGATTAATTTGAATTATCAGAAAAAAATAATTGCCATCAATAAACATAACGCAAAAAAAATACTTTAAGAAAACAAGAAGTATGTGTGATCAAATAAGTGAACACAATAACAATAGTTACGATTCGAACGACTGAAACAACACTAAATAAAACCTCGACTCTTTGATCACATCAAAAAAAATTCACGACGATTTGGTCTTTCCGTAACATTATATTCAATAAAATAAAAAGAGCTAAATACGCGAGTTTCCAAAGATATTCGTTTTATAAAAATCTGACTATCTCTGTGAATTTCCCTTCAATATCTACATAAAAATAACAAAGTGTAATGTCAAACAGATAAAAAATTGGCAACTATTTCCTTGGAAATATCTGCCGGCAGGTAGCTACTAGCTAGCATCGCGCCCCTCGAGTATATAGTCTCCCGCATTGGCGCAGTTTTTGCTGAACCAGCATGAAAAGGAACCCACAAGGGTATGCATTACCGGTTTAAATAAAACCGGTTAGTCGGTAAACAGATAAAAAAATTTAAAGAACCCTTTTTACAAAAAAATTTCACATTTTTTAATACAAAACTACACTTGCACAGAATTGACAAACTTAAATTTAAATAATGCAGCAAATTGGTTTATAAAAATATCCAGTTGTATTAACGAGGAGTGTCTTAAACAGAGTGGGCATTAGTGATCACAAAATTGTTGTTGAATATAATGGCACTGCAAGAATTCATACAAACAAATGAAAGTGAAAGTAATTAGATTGATGGTTAAAAGTTAAGGTAATGATAAATTTCAGGAGTGTTCAGACTAAGAAAATACATTTTAATTTTGAAATTTTAATTTTCTCCAAACATTGGTAACTAAAAAAATTGATGGTCCAGAGTATCTTCTGATCCACAATCACAGTAAGGCGTATTGTTTATGTGGAACCTGGCATAAAATCATTACCTTTAACAATACTTTTTTCGGTACCTGTGAAATTTTATGCATTTTTTTTTAAATTTTCAAGCGAGCACTCACCTGCCACGGTTTGAGTATTTGGTCTCGGTAAATTAATCTAAATGTTAATATTTTGGTGTTTTGTCATCAAAAAATATAACATTTTTAATCGTGTTACCATAATTACAAAACCTTTAAAACAACTTTAAAAGTAACCTAAAGTACCTTACCAAGGCACGCATTTACGGTTTTCTTCTTTTGGTCTTCACCGATAATCCGAACAAAATCTTTTTTAGTTATTGAAGACAATGTTAGCGATTCTTAAACGAAAATTTGAAACAGAAAAATCAGAACCGTCTTCAATAATTACATATTACAATTTGAGGTTTTACTCATAAAAAAAGTTTTTGGGTTTGGCTATAACGTTTCTTATTTTAAATAACTAAAATAATATGTAAAATATAAAATAAATATAATAATAGTCGTCATACATGACAATATCGTTTAATTTAAGTCTCACGATCTATCGTTTTAAATCTTAGTGTCATAAAACTGTCCATCGTTAAACCGGTAAAGTAATTTCTCGGTAACTTTGCTCGCCCTGGAACCTACCTTTGGGGGATGGGAAACAACCCCACTTCCTCCCCCGGACGAGGTTAGGGGTGCAAACACGTCCCCGTATTTCCTTCCTCAGCTCGACACCCCACTTTTCCTTTAGGTGGTAAAATATCTAGGTTTTCTTTCATGAGATGTAATAATTTAAAATAAGGTTTTTAAAGGCGAAAATGAATCATTACATAATAGAGAAATACTTATTTTAAGATAAGTATCTTTAATCTTTTAGATTTATTCTATGTACCCCCGTTTTTAGAAAAAAGTGATCTATTTAAGACTTACGTATATTATCTTTGCTTTTGTTTTAAGTTCGTCTAATATAGGGGGCCCCTAGAATAATCATTTTTATCACGGCTTATGCCTTATTTTTTAGGATTCTGTGTAGAGGGTTGTTTTAAGGAAATAAAGAAAGTTCTGAGAAAGAAATAGGTTTGAGGGATGGGTGGAAATTAAGAAGTCAGTGTTTCCGGAAGTGACGGACGTATGAATCCGTTTCTCACTGCGGTGCAGGACGATAGGTCGATAGAGTCCTGTCTGAGAGTTCAAAGGGTATCCCTCAACCAGTATCTCCCGTTCCAGCCTGTCATGCAGCAGGTGGGTAGACGCATCTGCCGCCAGAACCTAGACAATCTTCACTCCATGAACCCGGGCGCCTTTGCTACATCGCCAAACGTAGCGAAACACTTTATGACTTTGGGACTCATGTAGCAGAGTTGGTTTTCCAATAAATGGTTCCGGAGCTGCGGTACCTTTACTTGCCATATTACAGCGATAAAAAAGTTACCATTGAAATAATCATGGATGATGTTACGAGAAGGATTCGTAAAAAGTGTGTGTATCTTTTTAGCGAAAGGCTAATTCATGTGAAATGCTGATGAGTTCTTACTTCACGGAGGCGGCTTGAACTACGACTTCTTTTCTTTCGAAGAAAGCAAATACTTTGGGGTGTGAAATTATATACCAATGAAAACTTTTCTTTTCATATTATCATTTTAATACTAAGAAATACTTTTAAAACTTTTGTGTATCATATTAATAACATTATCAATAAGGCTCTTAAGACTCTTGGATTTGTTTTGAGAGTTTCAAAAGACTCCAATAATTTAGTCACATTTATCATGTTGTACAAAACGCTTGTTAGACGCCAACTAGAATATAACTCTACGTTATGGTTTCCCTTTTACAATATTCATTCCGATAACATTGAAAAGATTCAACATAAGTTCCTGAAGTAGATAAACTATAAATTGCATATTCCTGTAGAAAACATTGATTATAACTACTTACTAGATAAATTGTCCCTATTAAAACTTCCAGAAAGAAGAATAAACACAAATTTAATAGTACTACATAAAATACTTCATTACAAAATTGACTGTCCTGAGTTACTCCAATTAATTAGCATCCACATACCTAAAAGATCTTGCCGAAATTTACTACCCTTTTATTTTTACAACACTAGTACACTGTCTTATCAAAATTCCCCGATTCCAAGACTTCACAGTCTCGGAAATAAATACTCTGATCTGGGAGATATATTTTATCTTAAAAATAATCAATTTAAATATTGTTTATTTCAATTCTTTTATAATATCGAGACACAAATAGACATCTATAATTTCCTCAATATATATATTTTTATTTTGAATATCTATTTATGTGAGACTTCTTATCATTTTTACTGATGTATCTTATTTTATTATATGCTTTTGCTGTAACATTTAATATTTTTTCGTTGTATTATGATTCCTTTATTGTTTTAATTTTGTAGAATTTATAATAACTGTGATACTCTACTATTAAACTTTGTAGTGTATAAAAATTTGTGTAGTAATAAATAAAAAGGGCGTGTAATAATAAATAATATCCAAATATTAAAATTGAATCAAAATCACTTAAAATGGGAATTAACACACAAACACAACACAGTCATATCGATATATCCGTTCTGTGGATTTACAGCTCTCTAACGCTCCTGTCTCCATTGAATCAATCCGTAATACCGAGCACTAACCGCCGTATAATAAATTTACGATCAGCTCAGATTTCAAAGATCATGATGCGTTTAAACATTGAACGGTTTTCTGATATACGAGTATATCAAACGTAAGCTTGGTTAGTTGAGTACAATATTCTAAGTGTCTGACCCAAGGTGAATTTCGAATGTAAACCAAAACCATAATTAATTTGCATTAGAATCGCTTTAATTTGTTTTCGTGCAATTTTATATATGTGCGAAATCTGCTTCACTATTAAATTTGTTTTCGTAGGCACATAAAAAATAGAATTATAAATGGTATCCGTATTGGTTGAATCAATAGATTGAATCAGTAAATTGGTATTAGACGACTACACCAAAACTAATCGCCGAAAACCACAAAAAGAGGATTAATGCTTGCAACACTGTATCGCTTGTATATACACGGTGTCCGGAAACTCGTAGTACAAGCGGGAAACTGGAGAATCTACACCACATGGTGAACCCAAATAAACATAAAGTTTTTTGATTTGAGCATTTTCACAAAAAAAAAATATATATATATATATATTTTGGCTATTTTAGGGTTAAAGTTTTTTTCTGGTGTTTAGGGTTGAACAACAGATGTTTTAACCCTGCAGAGCAGAAATATTTTATTTTTATTTTTCGGAATGACTTTATTGAGTAAAACCTCAAATTGTAATATTTAAATATTGAAGACAATATTAGTGATTTCTAAACGAAAATCTGAAACAGAAAAATCAGAAAAGGAAACGGTCACATCTGGGACTCAAACCCAGGACCCTTGTCTTTCCGTGACAGTGCTCTACCAACTGAGCTAATGGGACCCTATTCCCCTCGGTCATTTTTAACTGTATCATACTTCGAATAAGAATCACTAACATTGTCTTCATTTTTTCACCGCACATTTTTATTGGCAACTATCTTTATGTATGATCGCAAGATTCAACCCGAACTAAACTCAATACAGACAGCGTCTTTTTAGATAAACCTATCTTATTTTTTTATTTTTAATGTGCGACATCTGTTGACTTTTCTGCAAGTCTAGAATGAATATTTTTATTTTTTCGGAATGACTTTATTGAGTAAAACCTCAAATTGTAATATTTAAATATTGAAGAAAATATTAGTGATTTCTAAACGATTCGAGTCCCAGATGTGACCGTTTCCTTTTCTGATTTTTCTGTTTCAGATTTTCGTTTAGATACACATCTAACGACGGTTCGTGGCCGATTGGCCAGCGGCTGGCGGCTGGCACAAACACAGCTGTGCGGTCGTATGTATCGATGGTCTAAATCAAAATACAACTGCAGACGTGTGGATGTCTCATGTTCCCGCATAGCGAATCAAAGTGGGACATCGGCGTCATTTCCTCGCACACACTTCGCGTATCAGTATCACATGGTTGATTGTATTGGTGTATTTGTTCCCGATTTTTAACAAATACCTCTGATTTTTAATTGAATTTGAAAACTATGTAAAATATTATTTTTTAATTCAGTGCATAAATGTGTAGTAAATACACACCACAGATAAGGAAAGGTTAATTAAGATTTTCAGGAAGTTTCAGTTTGGCCGTACGCCGCACGGATGTTGTTGTAGCTGAAAAATCGTTTTCATCTACAACAACATCAATAATGCCATTTTTTGTTATATTAGCATTCTAGTACACAAAATTCATGAGCCGTCACTGGTAGAGAATATCCTCGACCACCGACGAAGTTAGTATAACGATGACCGAACATTGGCCAAGAAAACAAATTTTATCATAACACGATGAAATTCTAACGTTTTGTGGCATACAGAAAATTTTTCACTGTGATAAATAATCAACACGTTTTGTATTACAGTATTTCACTCGTATAAAATTGCACCGTAGTTGAGACCTTTAACTAATTAATAAAATGATTGTCCATTTATTTATATTCATAAAGTCACCGGCGTATTGATACTACACCCGTTCGCAATGTGTTAAAATGTCACCGATATTTTTTAATGCATATTTCGTGATGACTAAAAATTTTTTTAATTAAAATGAAAATATTAAAATTAATGAGTGGAATCAAAATGAATAGCGACATTTTGCTTTTACGATGATTTCTACATGTTTCAATTTATTATATTGAGAACGAGTTATTAAGTGACATATTTTCGAGGTGAAAAATACCAACATCATCAAAATTTGTACTCTGCAATATTTATAGTAATACATTACATATTTATTGGTTATATCAAATGCACATATGCAAATATTTCACCAACAAATGAAGATAAAATATATCTCGACGCCATCTAGTGGGAAATTCAGCACTAACAAAGCCTTTTCTACAAAAATAAACATGGTTGTTTAAAGGTGAAGAAAATATAATGAGCAGTAATTGTCGATTAAAGTACTTGTACATATTGAATCATTTGGCGGGTTGGGAATAAGCTGACGTAGCTCAGTGGTCCAGAGCACCTGACTGGAGATCAGAAGGTCTGGGTTCAATTCCCGTCGGCGGCATTTATTTTTATTATATATTTTAATTTTTTATGGATATTTCAGGCGAGTAATAATTAATGCTTATAATAATGTGTTATCCTTTGCACATATGAAATTCAATTATCTTGCTACAGATTATTAATTACAAATCGAAGAACGCCCCACTAATATGACAGCTACCTCTGGTCTGGACCCTCAAAATACCTGGAAAAAAAACCTTGATTCTGTGTAGAAATGGGCGGTCGGTTTTGTAGATTCCCCTTTCTTAACACAGGGATTGAAATATTAAGAGCACAGGCGTCAGTTAGGTGTGCTATCCTTGTTCTACCTGTATCACAATGGAATATGCTCCAAGGAACTTGCGTCATCGATCCTTTCTGCACCGATGCACAGTCGGGAAATACGCCAAAGGCGCGCCTAACATATGCACACGGTTGACGCATGTCACAGTTTCTACGACTCGGCTGTGGAACGATTTGCTATCTTGTATGTTTTCTCCTTCCTACATGGGTCTCTAATCCATGTTTACTGATATCCATCTAATCTTTACTTTCTGAAAAAAAAGACAAATAATTTAAATATTTTTTAATGAATTTATTTATTGGGCTCTTACTATAAGATTATAAATTAAATTAAAAAACTAATGTAACTTAAACTTAACAATCATCATCATCACTTTTGGCTCTACAACCCCTGGTAGGTCTTGGCCTCCTCAAGAGTCTTACTCCACTCATCTCGGTCCCGCGCCAGCTTTCTCCAGTTTCGAAGCTCCAAGGCAGATAAATCTTTGAGGACGTTGTCGCTCCATCTTAACCTTGGCCTTCCCAGGCTCCTTCTCCCTATCGGTCTTGAGCTCAGCAGGGACTTTGGTTCTTGATGCTCGGTCATTCTCTCCACATGACCTAGCCACCGAAATCTTCCCAGTTTTATAAACTTTGTGATATTTAGCTCCTTAAACAGAGTATAGAGCTCATTGTTATAACGTCTGCACCAAAATCCATTATCTGGAACCGGACCGAAGATACGCCTCAAAATTTTCCTTTCAAAAACATCCAGTGCTCGCTCATTCTTCTTAGTTAGAACCCACGTCTCGGCTGCGTACGTAAGCACTGGTCTTTGGTGGTTTTTATTTTTAATTTACTTAACAATAGTAAATTTAAAACAAAAACAGCATTACGCAAATAATGCATGAAATACAAAAACACTTCTTAAGGCGAAATAGGTAGACTTGACCTGAAATTTGGCATTTTTGAGGCCAGTTTTAGACGTATGGACACTTTTCTAGAGAAAAAAGAAATTGATTTCGAAAGATCGTTATTTTATCTATTGAAGTAAGATGTTAAATTTTGAAAAATAATATTATTTTCATACCATAATAAAGTGTTACCGTTGGACGATGCGCAGATTTGTTGCATTTTCAAAGGCGAAGTTGTATTGTACAACATATATTTCAAATCGTATAATAATACAGTATAAACAATCAATAAATTATCTATCATATGTATGTATAAAAATTTTGTTTTTATTTCAAATAAAATTACTATTAAATAAATCCGAGGACGCGTTTTGTGACGAAAATCCCTCAATTTGACTATTTATTTATGACCTTACAAATTGGTATAGTTGAGATTTTTTTACAAAAATAATTTACTATGATATTATTGAAACATTAAAAATAATTTATGACCAAGAAATATATTCTTAAAGTTTATAATAGTAATTAATTTCGAATCGCGTATATTGTTTGTTCGTTGTCTCTGATTACCACGGCGCAAGCCGAAATTTTATCATTCCCCGCTGCGACAGGGCGGCGAGCGGACGTTTACTCCACGCCAGTCTACTTGATAACATTTTAACGAAATTCCTCGTTTAAAAATGGGGAGAAAAATACTATCGGACAAAAGTTTTATAAGAAAACAAAAATTTCGTCATCAAAAACGTACATGGGAGAAATATTTAAAAAAAAAAAGGGTTAGTCATATTTAATTATCCTTGTACATTGTACGTACTCTATATGCTACAGGGTCGTTCAAACGAATCAGTCAGAATACGCATATATTTTTTATAACATTTAGCGATAATTTTGTGTTGTTTAATTTTCAGGGAAAATAATCACCTACCGACGAATGATTGTGATTCTGAAGCAAATATTATCTCTAAAATTCCGTCGGTATGTGTAATTTACATTAATATTATTATTATTTTATTATGTAAATAGGTAATACCTACAATATATTGTGAATCATGGATTTTATGGTGACCTAAACCGTCAATATCGGGGTATTTATAAACTAGCAATTATTCCCGGCGTTACGCGAGTTACACGCACGAAACCATACCCTTGTATACATGGTGTCGGGAAACGCGTAGTATATGACTGTGACCGATTCAACTCTAATTACCGCGATAATTATAAACAAGCATTTACTACCCGGTGTTGCGCGATTTACGCGCATGCAACATTACCACGTGTACACGGTGTCTGGAAACTCGTGGTGAAATGTTTCCAGTCATGGATTCAACGTTGGGGTAAGTATATCTCTAGTCAAGCACAGTACTTCGAAGGAGATTAATTCCATTTCCATGTAAACTTATTTGTAATAAAATTTTCTTAGTTACACATTAAGCTGTACAATTTCTGTTTCGAAATCTTCCTCATATAAATATATTTAACTGGCTACAAAAGAGCAGGCAATGCCGCATTTTAGTCTATGCGTATATGATTCCAGTCAAAATAACGGTTTTGATTCGTGATGTGCGATTCAAATCATGTTTTTGTTAATAATTTCTATTCTATTGTCCAATTCCCTATTACATTGGTATAATTCAACATATTTAGTATTTTTAGTGTTACTTTTTGTCAGTTTCATAATGTCATATTGTGAATTGAGCTTCTTGTTTTAGAAGAAAAAAAACGAGGTTAATTTGATATACTTACTTTAAGTATTAGAAATAAAACTTACTGGTAATACCTATCTTACAAACGGATAAATATGTAAGACGAGAGATTTTTTACAATCAAACTTAATGTTAATCACTTTTGTAAAACCTATGTAAAATAAAATTTAAAAAAAAAACAAGTGAATAAAAATATTCGAAAAAAAAAATGTTTATTCAAATACCTACCAACTTTGTACCTATTATGTCAACGCACTGCATTTGTATTTATTTATGTTTACGCACTCCGACGTATAATTTACAAATATGTATGTAACTACTTATTAGGAAGAAAGCTACAACCGAAAATTCAAACACAATAATTGTTATTTCATCGGAACCATGCTGTAGGTTTCGACCGCCGCGCGGAGTGTACGGCTGGCAGTGGAATGAATATGGTATTTCTGTCTCGTTCTAAAAAACGTCCGATCGCGAGACCGTCTTTTGACCAAATTCGAATTCTCGGTCGCTGGTTAATACGCCTTAAGTTTATAACATGCAAACTTGAACACTCGGATAATTTTTTTTTAATGATACGTATGAGTGAGCGTGTGCACAGTTATTTACATTTATTAAAAGGTGCTGAATTAATTTTACTCTTAATTTTTCGAAATTTTAAACAAAAATATCAGCTACATCAATTCATTGCCAAGTCTATGAATCCTCTCCATGGCAGAATAGAACACAAAGTTTTTTATGTATTTTTTTAGTTGTTATAAAGAATTTTATCGCATCGGCAATATAACGGCGTTCAATTTTTTTTTTAACATGACATAAAATTCTTGTGAACGTTCTTAAAGCTCTATAAAGTCAGACTTCAAATATGTTTAAAGCAATAAAATTTTCACGAAAATACATTTTTTCACTCGATGAATTTTCTGTTTTCATAATGAAGCGGTCGCTCACAAATATTTTTTCAAAACAGTAAGCAATGATTTCAATTCTTTCTTCGATTAAAATGGCACGGTTCATTGGATATTTTAATAACGTTCCGTTTTATTTACCTTGCTGAATTGGATTTTGTATAATATCAATAATTCAATCGGTATACAGTCATGCGTATTAAAAGCAGAAATAATATATTTATTCATTCCAAAATGAATGCGACAGTACCTTTGTAAATAATTTAGACATACCTACTATTAATTTTCCCACCATTTTTAATATTATCACAACATAATAATTTTCCTCACATCTGCTGTGTAAGTTCCCTAATAAAATAATTTATCTAACAGCTGGGTATTTTATAATCACAATGGCCTTAAAGATTGTCACGAATTCTAGGATTAAAACTTGTTTCTCACTGTGAAATTTATGTTTAAGTATCGGTGCGTGTACATCGACTAATACTCTTAAGTACCTACTTTTCAAAGCCCTTGAATATTGTTTGTTTAATTTGAGATCTTCCAAATTCAGCTTTAAAAAAAGGTCCGACTTTATTTCCCACTGGGGTGTAATAACTGCAAAGATACCTTTGACCAAGGCAAAGCTTATTAAATAGAGATTTTCCGCAACTTCAGATGCGGTTTATAGTTAGTACCATTTGTGTTTATATTTTATTAAGATAAACTGATGTAAAGAAAAATGGTAGAAAGTGTTTTTCTGCTGACCATTGGGTGTAATCGTATCACAATAGTAGAAACAATATTTCTGATCATTTTTACAACTAAAAAGACTTCTCATGTTTTTACGCTGCAGAGACAGGAGAACTGTATCGCTACTCGGTTCGACAGCGTTTGTAAGGCTAATTAAGCCATGTTCTGTAGGTCTAGAAGAGGCCCTGATTATACGAAGTAGGAAAAACAAGATGCAGATTTTAATTCCCCATGCGATCCGATACACAAAAAAAAATCGTCCATATGTTTCATATATTCACAGGTGATCAGGGAATCGACGCAACTAACCCCTTCGAACAGGCTCCATTAAAATATCCTATTGATGCGTTATTGGTTTGTGAAAAAATTACGACTTACGTATATCTATTTATAATTATGGTTTTTTTAATAGATACATGGTTACCTTTGTCCTAATAAAACAAAACATGTACATAAAGACATACTATTTTAATATATGACATAATTGTGATTGCTAGAATAAGTCGGAAACACCCAAGAAAGACATGGGACGATCAAGTGAATCAGATATTTAAGTATAGTCATGTCAAGAGTCAGTGATAGTCAATAATAGAAGAGTATGTATCAGACGATCAATGAATGTGAACGGGACAAGGATTTTGTGCCAAGACAGAGAGTTGTTAAAAATTAAATTTGTTTGCTACTAATTTAAGTTTACTCCTATTTTAATTTCCTCTGGTTTTTGCCAATACCGACTTTAGGCTCTTTTTATTTTTCAAGGGGAGCCTTAATTGATTTCTATTCTTCCTGTCTTGTAAGTACTTTAGTTTATGAATTTTTGTACTGCCATATTTCTACACATTATTTTTTTTAATTTTTTTTATTTCTTTTTATTTAGGAAGCAAACAATCGTACAATAAAAAAATATAACAATAAACATTCATATGTTCTAGATCAATTAAGTTCCATTGAGTTAAATGTTGATTTAGTATTTTTTACCCACACAACATATTAAATGGCAAAAAAATAAACAAAATAAAGAAATAAATAAAAATAAATAAAAAGCTGGCTAAGTCCTCCATCACAACACAAGCAACATTTTCGGCTTTCTGTGGTGGTAGTAGGAGATTTTCAAACATTGTTGGGTTATTCGTAACCCGGGAATGTTTGTCTTTCTTTTAAAAAAAAAAAAAAATACATAAAATTAAAAACAAATAGAAAAAATACAACTTTTCGCATAGCTATACTATTCACTACGGGTATTTAATTTATTTAGCTGAATTTTATATGATATCAAATTATGGTTAAAAATGTCTACATCTCGTAAGGCATTGTGAGTTTCACAGATTCGTACTATTACAGAGTTTTGCGCGTATTTGGATTTACAATGTGGTATTCTAAATAAATCGTTCGATCTGGTGTTTTGCTTGGGGCAACGAAATGCAATCCTTTCTAACAGATATGATGAATCAACAAGGCAGTTCACGATTTTGTGTAAGAATAATGCATCAGAGATTTTTCTGCGTTTATATAAAGTGACAGGGACAAATCGATGGTCACTCAAATGGTACGTTACAAAGATGTTATCTTTTTATAAAGCGATATTAATTTAGTGATTTTTAGTACACGACCTCCTTAGCAGAACGGTTAAAATTTAGATTGTTAAGATTGTTACTGGATTTAAATATCATATTTCATTTTACACAAAAATAATTCACACGTATTTATTATTTATGTGTAAAATGTATATGCATTGCAGTAAATGCATAATAATGTAGTTTATTGCAGGGTGTATCATTACGGTGCAAACATGGCGGTACTGCAGCACGGCAATGCAAAATTATAAATTGTAGTGATTCATTTTCGTGGGATGTCACGATACACTAAATTATCTGTTTTACTTAAGTTCACATTAAATGCTCATAACTTTGTCATTTTTGAAGATGTCGAAAAACTAATTGTAGTGTCGTTAATAACTATTTAACCCCTCAGGCCTCTGACATATTGACCAATATATTTCTTAAAGATGTCGCAGAAGGTCGGAGAAAATGAGGGTAGGTATTTCTGCTGTGTAATAAAATCTATATATGGAATACCGCTTTACGTATCAGTTTTATAGGAGATTAAATTTTTTTTTATTTAATATTTGAATTTTTTTAAATAAATATACAACGTTTACATGTTTAGTGAGGGAATTCTAGCTCAATTATAAAAAAAATCATTTAAGTATAAATAAGAAATGATTAAATAAGATTTCTTTTTTTTTTGTCATGAATAAACTTGTAATTTAAAATATTTAACGTAAGTTTAACTTTACGTTTATGTGAAATTAATTTATAGAAAATTAACAAACTATCATAATTTATTATCAAATTCTGATCGAAAGCTTTGGGTTCATGGAGGTGCACATTCAAATTATTTTTTAGTTAATTTCTAGATTTGAATATAATGTGTATTTTTCTCTTTAACACCGTTTAAATCAAATTTTTCACTATGGCAGTAAGAGAGACATAACGACTTCTATATTCATACGAAATGTTCTCGAAAGCAAAAAAATTGACTCTACGGGTAATAAATAGCTTTTTATTCGCAAAACCGAACAAATTAGCCTAAGAGGTTAAATATAATACAATTCAATAAAAAAAGAAGAAATCCTCGTTGGGACAGCAGTATTCTATCTTTGAAGTATTTCAATTATATTCGTTTTTTTTAAGGTTAACTTGAAGAACTTTTACCCACAGTTCTAACAAAGGTCATTGGCATTACTTTTATTTACAAAAGAAGAATAAAAATAAAAAGGCCGTTTTCCCGAGCAATGAATTACAAGTCTGTCCCACTATTTCAGCACTAGGATACTTCCATCTGTTCGCTATATTACCAAACTTTGCCACTAAGAATGGACCAGTGTTTGTCCCCGGAGACTCATTAATTCCCACTAACTTGAACTTGCGGCAACTTTTACAGCATCTTTTGGAGCATCTTTTGGAGTTTAGAGCTAGCAGCCTCCACTATCGTGATTTCCAAACTCCTGAACTTTGTTGAATCTGCACAAAAAATACTAAACGTGTTGTAGTTTATTTTTCGTTATGACTTTGGGCAAACTGATTGTTTTGTTTGAGGTTTGCCATCCAGTGTCGTTCAGTTTTATACACCAAGAAATCTTACTGATTTTAAATTTATTTAAAATATGGTCAAATTATTCGTTTTCCTGTTAAAAATGGGACTGCAGACCTACGACGAATGATTTGAAAGAGTTTTTAACAAAGTTTCAGTCAAAAACGAATGTTTCATGAACACGACGGAACACGTGTTCATACAAATATCAATACTGATATTGACATACCTACTGCTATTTTCGCATTCCGTAATGATATCTTTTAGGAAAAGAACACGTCTTTTCGATATATCGTGAATAACTAATACAGGGTTTTCAAATAAGAGGTGTAATTTTGATATTCAATCGTAAAAGATCAATGGTTTCGTTGCTTGTGTGGCACGTAGAGCCGTTTTGTTGAAAGTAAATGCTGTCCAGATCAATACCATCCTATTCCGGCCATAAAAAATCATTAATCATCTGTCGATAGCGCAATCCATTCACCGTAACTGTTGCTCCAGCCTCATTTTCGAAAAAGTAAGGTCCAATGACTCCGCTGGACCATAAACCGCACCAAACAGTCACACGTTGAAGATAGAGAGGCTTTTCAACAATAATTCTTGGGTTTTCCGAGCCCCAGATGCGACAATTTTGCTTGTTGACGAAGCCACCGAGGTGGAAATGGGCCTCATCACTCAAGATGATTTGCATTTGATTCACTCAGGTTAATTTTAATAATTTAAATGCGTTGTCGAAGCGTGTATCGTTCCATTTTTATTAATGGCATAGTTTCTACTTGTCAAATGTCAAAAAATGACAGCTTTAAAAGTAACATCTACCGAAATAGCGGGATTTTCAAAATAACACCTGTTTAGTATTGAAACAGTTTTTTGGATATTCCCAACCATTTTTCCCATCATCATCTCCTTCCCTAAAAACAGCCTTACCCACATTGGAGATTGTGAAGATTTATGTTGCACTAATTGTCGCAAGTCAGTCGAATTCGTATCGTATAACAAGAAGGTGCCACCTTAGTTTTGTCGTTGTATGATTCACATGCAAATATCAAAATTCACTCGTTTTCTCGTTAATCTCATTGTGGAGGAAATTTCACCCAGTGCAAGTCCATCGAGAGCTCTTATTGCCCGAATTCATAGGAATTCCAGGTAGGCTGTTTCCTTCATTCCACTTTTCCCGTGATTTATTCAGAACCAATTGAATGAGCTCCTTACTGCCATTTTTTTAATATAAATTTTATTTACAGTTCACTTTAATGTATAATAAAACACGTTACAACACCTCTTATTGGCAAATCCTTTATATTATTTGTAAATTGGCACGCTTTTATTGTTTTAACATGATCATTTTGTCATAATAAATACCTTATATATATATTTGAAGAATATTATTTCGGTTGTGATTAATGTTTAAGTATTAAAAAATACACGATTATTATTATTTTCGCGAGGTACATATAATTTTAATGAATTTATGCCGCCGTTCTTACAATAGTTTGAGGTGTAAAGGTCAACATATTTCCTTTCAAGCTCGATTATCAGCCGCGGGATTTATATAATTTTTTTTTTTGATTTCAAATTTTTATGTTTAAAATATTCTATACTTATATTTTTAGAAATTACCTAGAACCTGACGAAATTTAAATCTCCTACTACGACAGAAGTAAGTGGAAAATGATGCTTGTGTTATGATGGAGGACTTAAGAGCCAACGGAGGACTTAGCCTGCCGAGGAATTGAACACACTACGCTTGGGTAGAACCCAAACGCAATTCCATTTCTTAGCCATTGACTGGAATTGTATAGTAATTGCAATTATGTATTTGTTTTTGTTTTAATATTTATTTTTTGTCCTTAGTCTGCGCTAGTTTAATATAAATTTTATTGGAATTGAAAATTCTTAGATTATTTGAACTTATTGCGTCAAAATTACAAAAAATCTTTTAAATTTGTTTTTCTTTGAGTAAAAGCTTTGAGTTAATTCTACTTAAAACCTCATAGAATTGTCAACTGAACTGGAACAAATGCATCCATATTGGTAGAATGAGTCCTGGATCGGAAAAAAGATGGGGTAGATGAATGTCAAAAAACACCTATTCATATGTTTTTATTTATTAAAGGAAAAAGGTACACATAAGTAATAAGGTTTACAATGATAATATTTAATACTACTCTCTCAGAAAAGCATTAGTTGCGCAGTGTTGAAAATTTCCTCAAATATCCATAAACCAGAAGACTATATTATTTATAATATCAGAAACACCCTTAAATCTTTAAATGAATTAAATTTCGAGACAATATTGGTTTGGGTCCCTGGCCATTTGGGAATTGAGGGTAACGAGAAAGCCGATTCTCTAGCTAAACTTGGAACAATTTCTGGCTCTAATCCTTTAGATTTTAGAATTCCTATCTCTGACGTCATCCCAATTCTTAAATCCAACATGATTCGCTCCTGGGAAGAAAATTGGTCTAATACGAAAACCCGAACTGGTGCTTTTTATGCTGGAATACAAAATCATATACCAAGTAAACCTTGGTTCCACGGCAAGAAAAAATCCAAAAGATTTATTTCCTGTATCTCGAGAGTGAGAATTGGTCATTGCTCCATTGCATCCCATTTGTTTAAAATCCGGGTCCTAGATAGTCCACTCTGCCAGTGCGGCATGGAAAATGAGACTCTTGATCATGTTTTCTTTAATTGTAAAAATCATTCATCTTTCAAAGGCATTTATCGTTTACTTATAAAAATCACCCACCAATCTCCCCTTAGTATTCCTTATTTACTTTCTCTCAACAATTCTCGCATTTTCTCAGTTCTATACAAGTTCATAGACTTGAATGACTTCAATATTTGAGATTTCCTATTCCCGTATAGATTTCCCATAAAATTATAACCATCTCCCCTAACTTTAACGGCACATAGCACTCTTTTTAGGGTGAATTGCCTAATACAAAAAAAAAAAAAAAAGCATTAGTTTGTGGTTGGAAGAGAAGTCAACATTATATTATTGTAGATATACATATAGAATCAAGAGAAGTAGGAAAAAAATATATTGTTAGTAAAATGTACTAAAAGTAGCTATAATATATATATAAAAACATGATGTTATTAGTGTCTGGAATAAAGACCGTTATAATTATTATTATTTTTATTGATATGTACACTATATTTGGAGAAGAAGTTGCTTCTTAAGTAAAATATTTACTATTCATTTTTTTGATAATTAATCTTTAAAATTTTTTTTCAAAATGCTCAAAGCTTGGATTTTTTCGTTAATGATTCTGATTTCCTCAGGGAGTTTATTGAAAAATTCTTCTTTAGTGTGTATAGTTATTTTGTGCAAAGGAGGTGTTTAATTTTGGACAGGGAAAATGTATTTAAGTCGAGTACGGTTTTCAGTTAGAAATTGGTACTTTTCTTTTTCTCTTATGATTTGTATTAATGAATTTTTAATGTACAGATCTTTAAAAGAAGGTACTTGAAATTCTTCGAATAAGCGCTCTGTTGGGTAGTCCGAAGGTTTTTTTATGATTTTAATAATTATTCTTTCCACGACTTCTATTAGAGTGTGTCCTTTTATTTCTCTTGTATTTTTGTTTATCCATGATACGTTAAGTTATATTCAGTCATACAAATTATATATTCACAATCGTTATTATTTATGACATTTTAACTAATATTAAGTTTAAAATATCCTGCAATATAGCATAGCTTATTTTTAAATTTTGACAGTATGTATTTAAGATCATTAATAAACGAAATAATGTTCAAACCGTGTGTTTTGTAAACATCAATCATATGGTACTTTGCTTTGTCGAGTTTGAATTGTATTTGGATACAATTTGAAAAATGTACAGAATTTGCAGTTATTTTGACAATACTAAATTTATTGTTTAAATATTATAAATATTACGAGACCACTGTTTTTATTGATCTGTTTTGTTTGAAACATACTTTTTATATGGTAAGTAAATAGAGGGTGATTCGGTGTTAGTAAATGTTGTGATGAACTTGCCCTGGGATAATTCTTTTCCGTTTATTGTAGGAATTAATGAATTTTAATTTCTCCAATCAAAACATGATCAGAGGTGACATTTAGTGAAGGTACTAAGAAATGAAGGGGAACGGGGCGTGTCGTTTTTTTTATCTACGCCAAAGGATCAAGTGCGACCAATCAGAGGGGTTGATGAAAGTTCGAAGTAGGCAGGCAACACCTACCTTATTGATTTATTATCATGAGAAAAAAATTTTGAGTTGATTTCACGAAATAGTGACGGTACCAGATGTTGGAGTTAAAGCTATTTTAAAACAAGTGCTTGAATTTACAATGCTAGCAAAAAAATAGGAACATGCACTGCGTTTATCAAAGACCTCCGTGATGGTATTTTGAATTCTTAGATTTAGTTCAGTGCAATCGCAATGAATTTGGAAGGTTAGGGCGGATAGAAAAAAACCCTAACAAAGTCAATAAAAAACAATTAAACTCCGCTAAGCAATGTGACTAACTGAGTTATTACGTAGGAAATGCGCCGCGAAATATAGTAACGTAATTTTTTTGAGGATTTAGACGAATTATAATTATGACTAGCGAGGTAAATCACATTTTGACAGGACGAGTTTGGAAGTTGCTTAGTTAAATTAAAATCTCGCAAGAAGATTTAAAAATAAAATCCCTTACATAATAAATATTTAATACATCCTAGACCGTGTTGGTAATTTGAAAACCGGGCTAAGAAGCTGGTGGGCCGATACGCCACTGGACTGAGGGGGTCTAGTTTCATTCCTTGGGATAAAGAAGTTGACAGTTCAACAATTTATTGGCTTTGAAACGATTAAATTTAATGTGACGGATTCTAGGGCTTATAATATATGTGGTCTTTTTAGTGCAATTCTGTCCTTGAATATACAAAATTTTCAGAATTCAGAAACATAAATTAGATAATTGATAAATCGCAAAGTGCGTAGTTGATTTGGGTGAAGAGACGTGGGGTGGGGGAGATGAGGAAAGTCAAGGTTAGTGAGAGTTGGAGGACAGTCAGGATTAAAGAGCGCGGGGAGACAGTCAAGACAGTCAGGATAAGGGAGCGCGGGGAGACGGTCAAGGGAAGTCAGGATTAGAGAGCGCGGGGAGATGGTCAAGGGAAGTCAGGGTTAAAGAGCGCGGGGAGACAGTCAAGATAGTCAGGATTAGAAAGCGCGAGGAGACGGTCAAGGAGAGTCAGGGCTAGGTAGTGGTGAGAGGAGGTTACAACAATAATGATTTCTATTTATCGCATAAGATGTATAATTATAATTCGGTATACGAAAAACACTCGCTGGCGAATATTGGAATATTTTTGCCTGAATTCCATTTACGTGTGGAAATAATCATAAGCCATAGCAGTGACCCATGATTTATAAATGTCTCAGTTAACCGTATGCAGTCCGGCTGAATTTTAAAAATATTTATAAAAAAAATTTAAATAAAATAAATTTCTGGAGGTACATCGAACAATTTGGTGTAATGTAAATAGACCGTTAAAATTTCTGGGGAAAAGATCAGTTCATTTTTTAGTTCTTGCACATTCGTATTCATGGATTTTATAAATTCATCTTATCAATGTGGTCATTAAACATATAGAAATGCTTACCAAGCGGCGTTTTAATAAAAGTAACTTTAGCAATGCTTAGATACTAAATTGAAAGAGTCAGGTATTTCCCAACCATTCATTTTTAATAAATATTTCCCCTCCTTAATCCCTTCAACCTCACAACATATCATGAATTCGAGATAACTTAGCCAAACAAGCTCCGGACGATGGGATACTCACATAAATTGCAAAATTAATATATTTTATCATTTATCTAGTTGGTTCAACAAACTAAATATTTTGTTCGTAGTTTACTATCCAATAAAATTTAGTTATGAAGCTAAACCCATAAAAACTTTTCATCAAAGTTAGACTACTGAAACCTTACTCGTTAATTTCATTTTCATGGTAACGATTGCAATTAATATCACCGTGAACAAACATGATCCAGTTTTCAGCATGTTTATTTTGACCATTATTTTGCACCATATAAACTTTTTACGAACAAATTCACTAAGCAACGTTCAAAACTAAATTCAAATGTATGCTTTCATAGAGTTTCCAATGGAAATACTATAGTATAATGATATTTTCATATAAGTGAAAAATTACAGGAAAACTTTTATAAAGTGAAATTGTAAGGTAGCATAATATTTCAATTTTATTGATAAATTACACTTCTATCTTCCGATATTGCTTTATTTTTCCTTGGAAAAATTGCTACATTATTTCTCAAATGATATTATTATTAAACTGGATTTGTTTCTTAATAGAAATAATCTACAACACATTCCGGAGTGGAAGATAGTCTAAGGACGGGTTATTTTACGGAATTTGAACAATTCATCAAATTTCAAAGTTGATTTTCAAGCTCTGTGGAGGTTCTATTCAAGATATATTATTAAATAATTACTAGCCAGGGGCTTCACAAAACTGCAAAAATAACAAAACTTTAATTAAACCTTCACAGAACTTGAAAATCAACTTTTAAATTTGATGAATTGTTCAAATTCTGTGAAACAACCCGTCCTAAATATTATCCTGGTGGTGATCACCATTCAGAATTGATACCATATCCGAAAAAGAAGATGTTTCCCAAATTTTTTCTTCATTTTTCTTCCATTTCTATTCTTTCAAACTTCACAGCATATGCACCTCCTTCAACTTGAATGAACTCCAACATTACGCAATTGCTATATTTTTTTAATGAAATAGGTACAATGTGAATTTATAAGAACACATCAAAATTGACATTCTCTATTAGGAAAAAAACATTAACACTATAACACGCAGTCAGCAGGTATGGAAGCGCTGTATTTTGCTTTATATATTGAATAATAAATCGTAAATCATTAGTCTCAAAACACATACAGTCCACATCAAATCCATTAAAATCCACGTCTACTAACGTTGATCCAATTAAGGGCGCAATCTTCTTCAATTATTATCCGGGGGTACATTCTTGTGTCTCCAAGGACAACATGGAGGCAGTTTGCTGCGAGAATATTTCTATTAATAATAATTGTTTAGCTGTCTTTGTCGTAACTTGATGGCAGCGTGATGGGGTTTTGGCTAAATGTCCTTAGATCTGGAAATCAAAATTCCAAAATGTGTGGTTATTTTTTTTTGTGAACATTTCTTCAAACTCTTGTTTTTTTTTAACAGTCAGTAGATCATTTCTGCTTCATAATTATTTTATTTTTTTATTCAGTTTCGTTTTATATATTTATTTATTCATTTTTAACTAAAATAAAACCAATTTTGGATTTCCTCCTTGTGACTTTACCTCTACTGAGACAGCATAATATGGAATAAGTAAGTTAAATTTGTGAGAAAAGAATATGTATAAAAAAGTTCATACAAAACAAAAGATTACATAAAACGAAAAATTTACAAAAAAATACATTTATAGCCATTGAGAGTGATTGTAGATATAAATCAAATCATTATAGAGATATAAACAATATAGAAATAAACATAATTCACAAACCATCAGTGAAATATTCTTTTATGGACCTCTTGTATTTGGTAAGTTCGCAACTGAAAATATCAACCTTGGATAATACGCCACTGTAATTATTGCATAATCTGTTCAGGCAACAATTCTGCTTAGAGTTCGTTTTGCTTTGATCAACCTTGAACAGGACACAAGAGCGTGTTGAGCGTGTTGAAACGTAATCTTGTTTAGCAACTCTGGGAATTGAATATTATTGTTACCTACTTTATACAGGAATAGTGCATCCTTACGATGTCTCCGTACACTCAGTGAATCAATTTTAAAGTATGAAGCTGCCTCTGCATAGTTATTAAATCTTACAAACGACTTGTAACAAAGATATTTTCGGAATTAGTAAATCAAAAGCATTAAAGTTCAAAACAACAGAAAAAATATTTAAAATTCAGTATAAAAAATTATAATAATATAAAAATCTTCTAACTATGTAAATGAGGGGCACTGTCCGTATGTGTGCTTATAGATTTAAAAATTAAAGAACCCTTTCCACTTAAAATTCTAAAAATTGTTCTTTTTAGTACCAGGAGAGTCTAGAGACTAGTTTAAAACATAGTTAGGAGACGCCTGAGAAATACTTGAGCCATTTTCTTTATACTAGAATAAGACACAGAGTCGCATTAAAGCTTTTATCATGCATTTTTTCAACAGCAAGAATATGGTATACAGTGGTGAACCGTAAAAAAAGTCTGGAACGTCCAACGAAAACTTAACGCATTTGCACTGGAATGAGATCCGGTACCGAATTTAAGTCGATATTACGTAGTTTTTTTAATATCAACATTGTGGATTACATGATACTATATGTAGTGAATGGTAGTAAAGTCGGGGACGCCCGAAGAAGATACGAATAAAATAAATATTTGTGATAAAGTCTTTCTCATTGTGAACGAATAAAGGTGTTCAAGGAAATTTTTTGACGACGAAGTGAATCGTCGAAGAGGATAGGGACGCCTGAGGAAGATATGGCATGACCAAGAGAATCAAATACTTCTGATAAAATAAAGCGTACATTGAACGTGATGAACAAATAAAGGGATGCAAGGAGAATGTATGATATGGAAGAAAATGGTAGAAAGAGTCGGGGACGCCCTAGGAAGACATGGCACGATCATGCAAAACAAATACTTAAAAAGTACACCATTTAATTGTTTACAATAATATTCTCTCTACATTAAAAACAACGATATTTTCAGGTACGCCTAATTTACTCCAAACCATTCAGAATTCCGAGCAACGCCGCAAGCTATTTTACTAAATAAATTGAAGTGACCATGTGAAAAACTTTAAAGACTAGTCGGCATAAAGAATAAATGTTTCCTTTATTGCCTATCAGCATTATTCCAAGTTGTGTTCTGACGACCCATCCGAGGTGCCTCGGTAGAGGTGTGATTAACCCCTCGACAGCTGGAACTGACGTACAGATTGATTAATGAAATAACTTACTAGGTATTATTTATACAGTGGAATATAATAATTCGTAACAGGGTTTAACGGACGGACGGGTTGCAAGTATTGCCCCTTTTGACGGTTATAAATGGAGCAATCGGGCTTAATTTATCGTACCTGGATTTTTTATTCAAACGAATAATAAGTTTGCTGATCCCCGCAGTATTTCAGTTTGGTTCATTATTTCATCGGCTCTTTTGGATTTCGAAGGGTTGCAAAGTACCTGTACTGTAATCATCATTACGCTGACAGCCTCCCTAAATAATGAGGAAGTCATCGAGATACAAACACGTGCTCGCAGAATAAGTGTAACGTCATGGTAAGGAGGTTTCGTTATTGTGTCGAACAAATTAATCAAAATTTGCGTTAGTGTCTTCTAAATATCACGCAAACTGAAATTCTGATGACATTTCAACAGTTTAGTGTTCCGTAGTTGTGCCCTAGGCTGTTGCAATTTTTGTTGGATTTTCGTATTGTAATTGCAAAAAAAATATTTGATAAATATATTTTTTTATAAATCTTGTATTCGTGTGTATATAATCTTTAACTTTCATTATATTCCTTATAGAATCGCCGCACGGTACTGTAATAGGTGTAAATAATATTGATTTGTCAAATAATGGAGCCCACGTGTGATAATTTTCTTTCCATTTTCAAACGGTTTTTTCTACTAAATAGATCAAATGATAAAGTAGTAGGTAGGTACCTACTGACGAAAAGTTTCACTAAACGACATTTAAAATATTCATAACATTTGAAACTTAAAATTTCTTTAGAATCAAATGAATTATGAATTTATATTTAATTTATTAGAATAATTGAAGTAACTATTGAACAGAAAAAATAATTATTTTAAATTTTCACGTTGTTGCCATTAGATCAAGGTTCCCTAGTATGTATTATTGTGACAATTATACTACGATTTAATGCTAAAATTCTGTTATAAATAGATTATACACTATTGGTTACTCTTATGCTAAGTTAGCTGATGTTATATTATAAGCTGATGTATTAATATACCTCTATTAATGGTTCCAAGATTACTCCAAACAATGACATTTTAAAACAACTCTAAAAAGTTATTAAAAAACTAACATTTAAACCTTATCTATTTAACCAACTTTTTTTAACATCACTGTTCACGACTTTATATCAATTATTGAATAGGTGTAAAATTGTCAATTTGATTGGCTAACCAATCACTGAAATGCAACGCTTCTAAGTTATCGATTATTCACATTTCTTGACCTTCATTGCTTTCTCGACGAAGCTTTTGCAAATCGATAAATGATGGATACAAACATTTTCGATACAAACTGTTTAAGCATTACATTATAGCAAACTGAGCCTACTTACACTAATAACCTGCAAAAAACCAAGAGATGCAACTCCACTTGCCAAGATGAAATGTGAGGAAATTTGTTTCTTAAAAATAAAATATAAAAACCCTTTTCTGACACAAAATAAAATCTGACCAGTATCACTTGTTTGGTGTCAGAAAGGGTGACCGGATAACTCATCAAAATGACGATTCAACACTATTTTAAAAATTGATATAGAGTCATGAAAAGTGATGAAACAAAAACTAGGTTAAATATTTATTTTTCGGAATGACTTTATTGAGTAAAACCTCAAATTGTAATATTTAAATATTGAAGACAATACTAGTGATTTTTAAACGAAAATATGAAACAGAAAAATCAGAAAAGGAAGCGGTCACATCTGGGACATGAATGAAAAAATGACATGATCATGAAAAAATGAAGACAATGTTAGTGGTTCTTATTCGAAGTATGATACAGTTAAAAATGACCGAGGGGAATAGGGTCCCATTACATCAGTTGGTAGGGCACTGTCACGGAAAGACAAGGGTCCTGGGTTCGTGTCCCAGATGTGACCGTTTCCTTTTCTGTTTCAGATTTTCGTTTAGAAATCACTTATATTGTCTTCAATATTTAGGTTAAATATGTTAGGTTAATATGTTTTTTTTATTCATAGTTTTGATGATTTTGTATCACTTTTTGAAGCTGCGTTGAAATATCATTGTGTTGAGTTATCGTGGTGCCTTAAAAAAAAATACATAATTTTTTTTTTAATAATATTCATTATGCATAACTTACTAAGTACTATTTATATTTTTGATCCTGACAATTCGTGGTGAATTGAAACGGTGTATACTCATTATATAATACCACTAGTGGACCTCCGCAATGCTTCGCTATTGCTAATGTCTTTCTCGGGCACCTCCGATTTCTTTCACCATGCACTACTTATACCACGATATTACTGTTGAAAATCTACATTTCTTCGATTTTAATTCGACTCCGTATCTCATTACGGTGCAGAGATATTGCGTAAGTATTCCTCGGGCGTCCTGACTTCTTATATACGTTAAAACACTATAAAACTACATTTTTGACAAAAAAAATAAATTTCAACATACACAAAATAACACTAACAGACCAGTTAGACAAGCGTACAAAGAAAACTCCGACAGTAATTTCAAGGTTTGGACAAAGACACTACCAATACCATGCAATAAAAGCTTTCAACAGTTTAAAACTTGAAATTAAAATTGAGGAAAATAAAAATAAATTCACACACAAAATAACAAAATGGATTAAAGAACAAAAAAGACAATATTACCATAATTTCATAGCATAAAATATAAATAAAACCTTCACGTAACACACAAAACCAATATAAACACACATCACTCACAAACACACAAGATTATTTTCAATGTACTATTTTTTTTTTAATTTTAAATATATTATTATGTATTTTTAATTTTAAATGTATTATTTTTCTCATTAAATGTATTATGTAGTTATATTTCATATCATAAAATGAAGGCCTCAGCACGGGCAAGCCACCCAGTGAGGCCTACATTACTGGAAAACCTGAATTGTAAAAAATATTGAACCTAATAAAAAAAAAATAAAAAAAAACTTCTCTCCTGCTCCCGTCACTAATAACAATAAATATAATCAATTTGGAATGCATTTTATAATATCAGACGTTGTCCTGCCACAGACCGCATATATTTAAGAAAGTTAAAGTGTGTGGTTGTGTGTATTGTTGGATTAGAGATCTGAAAAATAAAATATAAAAGTTGAAAAAAAATTTTTACCATAATTTATTGGGTCCAAAACTATCCAATATTTAAAGATGGAACCAACCATACACAACCGATTGTAATCGATTTATTTCAATCGGTTGGGTGGTTTCGCAGATTAGCGTACATAAACACAGTGACAGGTGATTTTTATATACTTAGGTATTTATATTTTACATAAAATAATAAAATCATAAATAAAAATTTGATTTTTTTGTTAAATTATTTAAATTATAACTAACTAACCATCGCACCATTTCGCTGCAGGGGTAGGCAGAAAGGATGTAACGCCAAACAACTTTTCTTGCATCTAATAATTAGAAATTAGAACTTAAAGGTGTTGCAAAGAGAAAATACTAAGTTTAATATCCAAAAGTAAGAATTACCCACAGAATAATTCAACTGTTCCTATACCTCTATGAAACCAAACTTCCTCCCGCAATCAGAGAAAATTTATAAAACTTTGTAAATTTTTATCCAATTTATTTTTATTTGAAACGATAAAAACTGAGATGGCTGTAATGTTTATAATTCAATTGTTAAATAATTATTTTTTTTCGTTATCAGTTATTTCAGTTCAGTGTTAAAAATATATGTTTATTTATATTTGATTACAAAATTTTAATATTTCTAAAAATATACGTTTATTTTTAATACCTAGTAAAATTTTGAAAGCGTATTTTATCACCTCTCAAAAATAGTTTTGAATTATCGTAGACCTTCAGAAACCACATTTATTTGGATTTTATTGAGAAGTGAAAATGCGCACAACTTTTCCGAATTTCTAACAGCATCTCTAAGAAATATAACAGTGAACATGCCAGAGGCCTGAAGGGTTGAAGTCAAAAATATGCATTTCGATAATTTTTTCTTTTAAACTAACATTCATTTTCCTTTGAGACATCTCGGTATTGCCATGTTAAACCTTTTAATTATATTATTGTATTAATGTATTGTCTTTACGTACTAAAATAGTAAAATTTTCACTACATACTGATTCCTAAACTAGTTTTGTACATCTTGGGACTAGAGAACAATAATTTGTTAATTTTATTTATTATTTACTAACCCTACTCATGTTTAAATCTGTAGAAGTGTACAAGTGAAATTTTCGCTAGATGGCAATTTCTTCCAACATAATAAAGATCTTTTAATTTTCCAACCCATCGGTTGTGATCACAGATCTCTCCGCCATTTTGTATCACGTCACGTTGTTTTTCCCGCTCTTTTCCAACTCGGTTTCCCGCGCATTTCTCTTCAGCCGATCCATTTAGGAAGGTAGGTACTGCAAGTTTATTACGCTTGTAAGGCATCCATTGTTTCGGCGTTCTCTTGTTCCGGGGGTGACCAACTTTGCACTATGATAGGGGAAGAGATCGTTTTTAAATTGAAAAACTTTGGAATTGGCATTTTTTAAATAATTTTGAATGAAACTCTATTGAAGTTTGTTGCAAAATCGATCAATCTTCAATAAAAATAATTTCCTAAGAGAAAAAATGTAAATGATATAACTTTATTATATCATTTACATAATATCTCTTCATAAAACTCCTTCTTTAACTCGCCTGAATAATATGCTTAGCCGAAATAAAATCGCCTTATGATCTCGTGCATTAATAAACAATAGGGACCATTTAATTGAAAATAGGGATATATTTAACAGGTTCCATGATAACTCAACACAGTGACAATTCAACACACTTCTAAAAAGTGATATAAAGTCATTAGAAACAATAAAAAATTGTTTTTTACTTAACCTAACCTAACCTACTTAACCCAGTTAATAAAATTTTTATTTCATCACTTTCCATGACTTTATATAACTTTTTAAAGATCTGATGAATTATAATTGTGATGATTTATACGGTCACCTTTTAAACAATCTCAAAAGTAACCCGATATCAATTTATCAGCTACTAAAAAAAGCTTACTATGAATTCTCAAGTAATAGTTTAAGGGCCCAGTTCTGACCTAAATAAAAAACCTAACTTTTTCAGATTTTTTCGCAATTAAAATGAGCTAAAAAACAGTTTAACGTCTTTTTTAAACTACTTTCATCAGTTTGTAAAAAAAAATATTTTAATAAGTTACGTTGACCTATACTATACATTCTTAAAATAAATAGATAACTTGCTTTACTTCAAACCCGAGAATACAATATAAGAGAAATTTGAGTGGGGAGCACATACATGTTTCTGCGTAGAGGATATCTTCAAGAAAAATGCAATTATCCAAATTTATAAAGATAATATACATTTGAAACCCACCTATTAAAAAGATATCAATACAGTATCAAAATTCCAAAATGTAATACCAAACTTCAAACTTCAACTTAAAACCAAACCCTTCCTTCGTCAGGAGAATATTAAAAACCTTTTTAATATTCTCCTGACGAAGGAAGGGTTCTTCTGAAACCGGTAGAGTGAAAATAAAACCATAGTGGTCAAAAACAAATTTATGTGTTTTTATTGAAAATAAATATGTTTGGGTGAAATCGGGAAAAATACTTACAAGAAAAACTAAAGATTCAAAGGTTGTCGAAATAAAACATCTTAACGATATACCTACATCGTAAATATATACTTACCTTTAGCATAATGGTATTCTATTTTTCTTATAATTTATAATATAAGCGCTCACCAAGCACAAGAACAAGTCTCTTCATTGGTGAGATTGCGAAGATAAATATATTTTGTAACCATATTTACTTATATAACATCCTGTACCCACTTAAATATATTAAATAAAAAATAAATCAATAAAAAATTCATAAATATAATATAATAAAAAATAACACTAGAAGTGCCTCCCGTACAAATTTGAATGCAGACATATGTTCTGTTTAGCCCTATAGCTTAGCCCTCCATCTCACTTACACTAGCCTGACATCTTAGATTGCCATCTCATTGAATTTGGTAAACACGGTTTTGTATGGGAAATTTATGCTTTGATTAGGCAAATATTTGGATCACGACACACGTCCCCAAGGTACTTTTTGCGTTATTCTTTATTTTGTGATCAAGATATACAAAAAGCAGATCAAAATATATAAAGTATCAATGAACCAATATCACAGTTTATTATTTAGTTAATTTTATTATAGTATTACAGTTCACAATCAATTTATCAAAAAAAATATATATATATACATATATATTTAATTAAATTCGAATTTTAAAAGTAAATCATTGTTGGTCACCCTCAACAGTCCATAGCCAACCTACGCTACTTGTGTGATTGGTTGTTCTTTTGCCGTCATTTGTCGATCGCTGTTCGTTGGTTTTTTTCAGCATACCTTTTTTGTTGTGTCGATTTAGTTGTTTTAACTGATACAAAACAAGCAATGGCGAGCACTTGAACAGGCAGTCTGGCCAAAAGTGCCTTGAACAAAATAATATTATTATTTTGCAGTTAATTACTTCAGATTTGTGCATTGTGTTTCTGTGAATGGTTTTCCAGAAGGCAGAAAATATAGTAAAATCATTTTAAATAGATTCTTGCTTGTGCAGTCGTGTATTGTATCGTTGGACTACTGCGGTGTAAGAGGGGACTAAAGATGGGTGTTCCAAACTATTTTGAACATATATGAACCACTTTCAAGGAATTCGCAAAATTTTAAATTAAATTAGTTTTTTTTTTTAATTCAGCTAAATCAATTCTAGAATGTAGGCAGTGAATATTCTATTCTTTTCTGTAAACGATATTTTTTTGTTTTAAAGAAAGACAAACATTCCCGTGTTACGAAACACTTTACAATATTTGAAAATCTCCAACTACCACCACAGTAAGCGGAACATGATGCTTGTGTTGTCATGGAGGACTTAGCCAGCCACTTCTGGGTATTATTTATTTATTTACTATATATTTATATGTCCATGGTGCTTTTACATTTGGTACATTGGAATGTTTATAATTTTGTACATAGGGTTATAAATACTTGTTGCATAAAAATATTTCTTTCATAACTTTTCTACAATTGAATAAAATAAAAATAATAATTATAATCTAAAATTATCAAAAAATAATATTTTGTAATAAAAAAATTGTTTAATTGAATTTGTTATACTGAAAAAAATCAGTATCATTGGTATTTTTATTTGTTAAACTGTGTAGGTGAGGAATTGGCGAGCTTTCTATATAATTTGTTTATTAGTGGTGATACTTGTTATAATGCTCCTGTATGATTTACCTCGAATGTAAAAGCCGTCAAGGCGTGAACAAACAAATAAATAAATTTTGTCATGTATCACATTTAGCTATTCACATGTGATTTTGTAATTGTTAACATACCTACTAGTTTATTTCTCTTTTATTGCAATAAATTAACTCTACCTTAACTTATCTATTCACCTACCTACCTTCCATATTATGTTTACTTTTATTTTTATTTTTATAGTCTATCTTTTTCCATTTAAAAATGTTTCTGTATGTTATGTCATGTAAAAGCTTGTTATGTAAAAAAACTTGTTAAGTAAAAGCCAACCAGGGCGTTGAAATAAATAAAATAAAAAAAATAAAAATATTGAAATTCTTTCTTATACCTACTGTATCGAGTAGGTACTATTAAACTGAGCAGATTCGGAAGTTCGAAACAGTCGAGTTCTTACTTTACAATTTTGGAAAGAAACATAGGTCGCTTAACTTACATATTTTAAAGGTATTTAGAAAAAAACGTGTAGTTATTTTGTTTTGATGGGATGTATAACTTAAAATGAATATATCTTCAGAATTCTTTCAACAATTTTAATGTGAATTTTATGATGAGGTATGGTAGTATCTGGGGCATCATTACCAAAAAAAAATGGTTCCGAAATACAAGTCATTCAAAATAGAGCCATACGGAATATATAAAATCTGCCATAGGATACACATGTCAAAGATATATACTCACAGACACAAATACTTCCTTTTACGATCCTTCCAAAGTATTACATCTCAACTGCCATTCTACAAACAATTCAACACTTCTCACACACCAACACTAAACCAGTCTATAATTCTGACATACACCAGCACAAAACATGATCACAAAATCAAATTCACTTATCGTATTCTACTTACACGACTAAATTTGGAATTAACTCCTTACAATACATTGCACATAAGTAATACAGCGCATTACCTTGTAATCTAAAACTTCCGGCAACGAACAAAAAAACATTGGCAAAAGCTCTTAAAAGCTATTTCCTCTATAATCCTCAGAAAGAGTGCAATTGTCCCTCCAGGAACATTGCCGTTTCGCTGCAATACCAGTGTAGGCGGAACAATAGGTGATAAGCATTATTGTAGGTATACATATAGCACCATCATTAGCGAGTTCATTATATTTTGTCAATTTCCAACTACACCCAACTTTTTCTGATAACCACGTGAACAAAAGAAAAGCGTTTACGTAATCGCTCGAAAGTTTTAAAGTTTTTCGAATTAGCGAGTACCAACCTACTTCATAAACGTTCATAAGTAAGTTGGCTTCCCGCAAAAGTTTCGGGTAGCAGGGAACACGTAGAAAATTCAGAAAGCTTTCCAGAAATTTAGAGAACCAATTCCTTCCGGTAAGCACTCTCGAAAAATTCACACACGGAGTACGTAGACACGAGTTCGTTGAGAGAACAGCCGGGTAACATGGTTATTAGAGGCACTTAATTAGGGCATGCTACAAAATGAACATCATAGAATATTGTAGGTAAAGTTTATTGTTTATCGCGTTAGTCGATTTTGTACCCGGCTTCGCCCGTGATTTAGTCATGCATATTAAGGTACTAAAGAGGGCCGTCAATGTATGGGCTAGCATATTTTTCAATATTTAGCAGCTGCTTACCCTGTAGCTTGAATTTGGGAGCAACCTCTGGGTCGGAGCTACTTTTGTGCAAAGGAGGGCGGTCCGTCAAATTTATAAACCATTGTTAACAGAACTATTGCCATCTTTAAAACACAGACGCAATTTGTGCATGCCGAGTCTGCTCTACATGTATTTTGATAGAACCTGCTTGAAGTAGCTAGCAGCATTGATTCTCTGTCTACCGGTGCACACACGCGAAATTCGACGAACACGAATGGAACACCTATTCACATTTTTTTTTTTTTTATTTATTTTATTAATACAAGACTTAGAGGGTACATATGGTTTTTGTGATATTTAACCCTCCATGCTAGGGATGACCCTGTGTTATGGAGGGTGAATTTTACAGTTATTGAGAGAATAACATTAATTAAACAAGTAAGTATACATAGAAGATCTACAAACGTAATGGTTATTAAATGCAATGAAAGTATGAGATTTATTTGTTTGATTATAACTATGTAGATAATTATAATGGTGGAATGGATTACATGTATAATCAGAGTTACGCAAGTAAGGAACGTAAGCGTTGGTGTTAAGGAAAAGTGGTGTAAATTTGACTTGTTGTGGTTATGAGCACTGATGTGTGAGGGGTTAGTTTCACTTGAGGTTATAGCTATGATGTTTTCGTATTTATGGATGAACCTGGTAAAATGATATGAATTATTTGAGTAAGTGGTGCCATAGGTGTTAAAAGATGATAATGGTAGTGAGAAATTTTTACAGTATCCTTACATAGTTCTGTCATAACAGAGTTCAATGACATTTTTACTGGTGTAGGTGGTGACTTTCTGGTACTTAGGGTCAAATTCAATTGCATATAAATAATATTTTGGTATTGCAGGGTAATAAACAATGTTTACATAAAGATTGTTGTAATATAAAGATATAATCGTTAAGTAATATTTAGAGAGAACGTAAGAATTGTGGCTATAGTATGCTGTTTTTGTATATTTATAGATAATGATAGTAGTCTGATTGAAGAGGATTACGATGTTGGCAAGACTAGGGAAAAATAAGCCTGGATAATTTGGATTTAGGAAGTTACAGTTACATGTAATGATAGTAATGCTGTTGTTAATTAAAATATGTTTTTAGTGGTTGAAAAATTATAATAATTTTAGTTGTAGTTGTCAGCTTCATGGGACAAGAATCGTTTCTCGTCGTTTCTCCGACTCGTTTTGTTTAAGTCGCTTTGCATGTGGAAAGAGCTACTGGCATTTGTTTTTTGTCTCTTCAAGAGTCGCATTAATAAATCTCTTCTCACATTACCCACCCTAACCCGCCAAACAACGCTTCCCACCCGGATGGCGATAAAGTAACATTATCAAATTTATTGAAATGTAAAATTTCACTATAAAGTTCAGCAGATAAGCATCCGTGTGGCAGCTTTTCTGAACTATCTCTATATTTTTTTACTTTAATTTTATTAGAACGTGTATTATTATTAAATAAAAATAAATAAAATTCTAAGAAACTTCACCCTGTACAGACAGGGGCGCTCTTGTGTGATGTAACATGGATCTAAATAATAAAAAAAATATTCGGGTCAAAATAATGGAAGGGCAAAAAACGTATTCTGATACGAATGTGTATGACGGTCTATTATTTCTGCCTATCCCAGAGTGGATACAGCATGATTAGTTAGTGAATAAGTAAGTACCTATCTATTTAATAGTCTCGAGCTCCAAAGTTTCATTCTGCTTAATTCAGTTTAAACGCATGGAACAAATTCCGTTTCCTAAATGATGGCCTTTAATCTTGATTCTTTTATCCCCTAAGGTCAGGAGATAATGAACATTCCCCTAATTGGGTAGAGGAAATATAACGGTCCTTAGAATGGCAGTTTCCCTTATCAAAGAATTAATTTTTTTTTGACGCAGTGATCCACATGTGTATTAGGTATTATGCCAATGATTAAATAACACACCTGTTTCGAAACGATAATTGGTACTTGAATTAATTAAATTTTAACGAGAACAAAAGTTCAAACGATCAATAGACAAATAAACACAACACTACTCAAGAAGTCTCGTATTACGATTTGATACTCTGAGCGCTATTAGCGTAGTTAAGTCAAGTGCATTCTGCCAATAATTAATTACCTTAAAAGTACCAAATCACATTGTTCTTTTGCAAGATAAGTCGGTTAAATCAAGTAATTTCACTGAATTAACTTAATTTATTTGGAAATATGTGAAACACTCCATGTTAGTTAGATTAAACATTTTTATTTATTTAAACTCAATATCCATCTTCTCTTTTATAACTTCAACAACATATTTTCTCGTGTTTTGTGTTTTCTTTATTCTTCACTTCAATACTTGTATTTTTTTATCCTAGCCATGCAACTGGCCCACTGCGTGCATGATTATCTGTATTTAACGTGTGTTTATTTGTTATCTAATAAATATGTAATTTTTGATATTTTTAATAAGATTATTTATTTATTTTATTTGATTTATCACAGGTTTTGTTGTTTTTAAGACGTAGAACATCTAAATGAGCACAACAAAATTAAAAAAAATACTTCTGAAAAATAGTAAGCTATAAATAAAACATTAATTTTAATTTACACTAGGTTCTGAAACACTGTTTGAGTTATTTGACAATTTTTGCAGGGTCATTCATATTTCTTATAGCTTTGTATATTTATACATCCTCCGCAAATATTAAAACTTGGACATCGTTGAAAATAGTAAAAATATTATAAACAAATAGCAAAAATAAAAGTGGTCCCAAATGTGACTCTTGGGGAACACCGCTGGTAACGATGAATGTATATGAAGTAAAGCCATCAATTTTATCAGCCAATTGCCTGCTACTTAAATTATTGTTAAGCCACACGTATAAATAAATACCCCTTTGTTTCAAATTAACGAAGCTTTTTTAAACAAAGTATGTATCATGAATACAAGATGTAAACATTCGTTATTGGGTTGTGAACTCCGTTTTGAAAAAAAATATTTGAGTAATATTATCATTCCGTCAAAAACCAAAAACATAGTGAAAAAAACATTTTAATTTTTTTTTTTAGTGTAGTACAAAAATAACTTTTGGAACAACAAACGTACTAAAAATAATTTTTGGAACAATGTGATCATCAATCCGTAGACATACCTAGGAAGATGTTAACTGAGTTTGTGGAAGTACTTTTAAAGCATTGTAGAAGAAATAAAATATTATAATGCAACATATGGTTTCAAATTATGTTAATAAATAAAGTTCTTCTCGTAGATGGGAAAAGCTTATCTACATTATCACGGAATTTACACAGTGAATTCCTCATTAGCAAAAAAAATTTTTTTTGACTTTTACTTTAAAAATAATAATAACGTGTAGAAGTTACTTTTCGGCTTTCTTATGAAATATTTTTCATTACTTTCAAAGAGGTAACAAGAACACGAAAATAAACACATTTTATACTGACAAAAAACACACGTTGAACTAACCGTATTAAAAGTTCAAACATGGTCTCAAACAATCTTCTTTTATTATGACATGAGCGTATTAGCTGCAAATATGAATATCTAAAATTAATACCAGGCTGATATATTAATTTGTACACATAGATTGTTTAAACATGTATATATTTTTATAAAAAAAATTTTAATACCATATTTTATTGAAATTTATAATATAATTATGTTTCTCGATGTTAATGAATACCACCCTAATTGAGAATAATTCTTATTTGTTTACTCAAGTAGATTGTAAAATATTTTTAAATAATAATATAAAAAGTGCTAGGAGAATATGATATGATGTAAAGGCAATTTCGAAGCTATTTTTTGAATAAAATGCTAGTCCTTAAATAAGCAAAATTCTTCCTAATGTTCCTATCTAGGTAGAGTTGTAGTTTAACGGAAAAGGATAAGTCCACTTTACGAGTGTCATATTTCAAGGTGCCATCTAGCGGCCAGTCGATAAAACACACGTTTCAACCTCCCGACAACTTTCAATTCACCAGGAATAGTTTGCTTATTCAAGAGGTTCCTATTTCATTTTCCCTGCCGGTCTTTTTCTACCTGAGACTTGACGTTCAAGTGAAAAAATTGTGAGTTATTTTCTCCACATTTTTTAAAACGTATCTTTTTTAAAACCTTATCTTGTCTTAAGGATTTTTTATGACGGCTCCGTGGTTGAGGGTTAAGGCTCTCGAATAGCAAACTGAAGGTTGCGGGTTTAAATCCCAGCGTGCGTTGAATTTTTGATGGATTTATTTGTGTTATTTCACAAATTACTCATTTAAAATAATAAATAGTTTATTTGCGGCACGTTCCGGAGTGAAATATACTTTCAAAAACGCCATGGTGTAAGACCACCATTCAGAATTAGAATGGCTTGATTGTGACCAGATACGAAGAGCCAGATACATCCCCACCTTCCTCTACCCCATCTCCTTATCCCCCCCCTACCTAAAGCCTCACAACATTCACCTATTGGGGATGCCATCCCATCCAGACGGCTGAGAGCAGTTGGAACTTTTGTGCGGATTCATATAAAAAAGTAGGTTTATTGCGTTCAAAGAAGGTTTATTTATTTATTTATTATATGACCGGCCCCCATATTTTATAAAAGTATTTTTGTTTTTTTTTCGGTAATACGTATTTTTTTGACTTTAGAAAGAGAAATAATATTTTTTTCCAGTTTGCCTCAAATAATTATACTGATGCCATGAATAAAATCCAAAAAATAGCCAAAATGAATAATTCATATTTCGCACCGCTATCGTAACAATCGGTTTAAAAACGTAACATTAACTAGAAATGTGTTTTATAAATATATTAATCTCTCAATTTGTCTATGATTTGAGTACAAAAATATATAAAAATGTGGTTAGGGTTTTGGAAAACATATTTCACGTTTGATTTTAAAATTTAACTATTTAGAAATAGTAATATTTATTTTTAATATAAACATCGAAAAGATAATTTTATCTTGTTTCTAAAACAGTATTTGTTTTTAGAGAAAATTAAAAAAAATAAGATGAATATAGCGCATTTGAAATACTCTAATACGGAAAATATTGCAAACTGAACATTTGTTGATAGTAGTGAAGGATTAAAACACTATGAATTAGGTCAGATTGATAGACTTTCGATAAAACCCAAATCAAATACCTGCTTTGCGTTCAACAATTTCTCATTTGTTTTTGGTGATAAATTATTTAATAATCGAAATTTTGAATATTCTTTATTTATCGATCAGAAGTAATTATTTTTTTAAATGTATTTCTTATGCAGCTGTAGCTTATAAAATCCGCAATATGACAAGAATAGTTTTGCAAATAGTTGCAGTATATAGAGAAATATTTATTTTTAATCAAATGAAATAATGTATGTACCGAGTTATCGGGTTATGAAAAAAAATCTATTTTCATTTATTTATGTCTATTCTTGAATTCACATTTTACAAATGATTACAGTGGTTTATATTGTAGTACAGAGAAAGAAGTACAGAAAGCAGGTATAAAAAATAAAGAACATAGGTTGAAATAGGTAAAACTGTGTGTGGGTGATATTGTCTGTAACGTGAACACCTCACTAGGAGAACCAGTGCTGAGGTGTTTACGTGTTTGTGAATAAGTGTGACAGGTATTTATGTGTCGTAGTAGAAACTTAATTTTTTTTTACATATATTGAAACATGAAAACACACATTTATATGTGAGTGTATGTATTTTTGGATAATTCTTGAAGAACGTGTATAATATTTAATTTTACTTATTATATTGGTCCTGTGTTTACTCCGCTCAGGAACTCGAAACCTCTGTACTGCACTACATAATAAAAAATTGCACACTTAATTATTTAATTAATAAACTAAGATAAATAAACCAGTTAGACGAGCGTACATATAAACCATAAACGAATCCGTCGATAAACACAAGCTTTGGACAAAGACACCACAAATACCAGGCAATAAAAGTATTCAATAATCTGTCACTTGACACAAAAAATGAGGGGAACAAAAAACATTTCACTAACAAAATAAAGAAATGGATTAAAATATTATTTTACAAAATGAGAATTAAAAATATGCCTACATAGTGCACATATTATACGCACCAACAATTGTGTGCATATTGCTTAGTTTTTTATATCTGCCTTAATTATTTAATTAATTTTTTTTTTTGATTTTTTATTTCTTAATATTTCATTTCAATTCGTTTAATTAACATAATTTCAATGCAGTAAATTTTTAAACATACACAATTTTTCACATAAAATTGTGAAATGGGGGCCTCAGCGCGGATAAAGCCTTCAGTGAGGCTCACATTACAAAATAATATTTTATAAAAAATACTTCTAATGTATCAAAAAAAAAAGTTTAGTTATATAAATATATTTTTTTCCTTCATAATTCTTATGTTTCGTTTGATATTTCAAAGTCTTTGTGGATTCCTAAGAGCACAGAAATTCTAAGAGAGAAGTTCTGAAGTAGTATTATTTCTCAGTACCGTAATTGTAGGTAGTTAGCTATTATTTCAACGATATCCGGTTAAGTTTGATAAGACCACGTCTTGGAAGCTGAGAACGGAATGCCGTGATCTATCTTAGAACAGATCTGTCACGATCCTGACCGACTAGCACGGTGGAACTGTAATTAAGAGAATTAATTTTAACGAAGGATTAAATTAATAAAACAACGTAAATTGTATATAACAAAATTCTTGCTATAGTGATTACGACCATACTAGCGATAAATTAAGGTATATTGCGATATCTATCACTCAATCGAAGTTTTACTATCTCGCAGAAAGTGGGGAAGTAGGTAGTACCCAAAATTACTATCCTCTTTATATTAGCTTGAATACTTGATATCATTTTAGTATTTTACGTACTCCTGCGCAAATACATTAGTCACCATTGATAATTGACAGAATAATTGGGATTTCAATAGTTTAAAAGCCCATAAATTCCGGATTTCACAACGTAATACTAGAAGTCACAGTGCAGAAATTCTGGGACTAACTACCATATGTATTCATTTTTGCCCAGAATACTAATGAAGGGAAACAATTATACCAATACAAGTACAAATATTCAAGTCAATGGACATCTTCAATTTATTTTAAACACATACAAAATGTTGTTAATGAAGCAATTCAGTTATGTACAATAAATAAAGTAAATTTCTTTATATTTTTATGTAAACGCACCGAAAACGGGCGTTTATTAATAAATAAGGCAAAAAATGCATGGGGTCGTCGGAAGAATGCATGGTTACAGAAGTTTTGTCAAGAGTTTATATTGTAAAATGATATTTATCGAAAATCATAGGGTTGGGTTGGGAATAGTTTTCAAAATTATAAAATACTAATATTATAAGTACTTTCCTAAAAAAAATCACTTACTTGTAATTTGAAGATTTTTAAAGCATTATTTATAAGTTTTTTCTTCCATACAATAACTTTAATATGTACAACGTGTTACGTACAGGAATTTTAACATATAGAAAGGGGTTTCGAAATGTCTTGCTCTTTGTCATTATGAACTACTTATCAGATATTTAAATTTCTCCGTACTACTTCAAACAGGAGTAATTAATCGTGTTGTCAGTTCGTGGATAGCCGACTTTAAAAATCACTTCTCCTCAGGAGATGGTAAATATAGATACATAAAATTCAAAGATGTTCGTAATTAAAACGATCTATTTTATTTTGGAGACCAATATTTTAGCAAATGACTTTGGACTTCTTATGTAACTTTGAATATGTTTTAAAATACACTGTTGGAAGTTCAATTACATTTGCAAGACTTGAATTAAAAATTTAAAGACACGAGAGCGTCCCGTGTCTATGATTGACCCTTACGATGTTTAAAACACAAGAGATTTGTCAACCCTCCGAAAGCCAAACAACCCCCTCTCTCATAACATGACCAATGAAAATTAATGTCAGTGTTGCTATTTTTTGGGCAGCAAATATTAAATATTTAGTTCCTGACATAAAATTTCTTATGGGGTTGAATGTTACTTTCAGGAAATTCATTTGCTGACAAACGATTTGAATGCCAGCTTGCTAAATAAACATTTATTTTAACGTTGAGTTTGTGAAATTCTTTACTTTATTAATCAGGTATTTCATATTTGGATTTACTTTATTAATCGTGTATTTCATATTTTGATTTACTTTATTAATCGGGTATTTCATATTTGGATTTACTTTATTAATCAGGTGTTTCATATTTTGATTTACTTTATTAATCAGGTATTTCATATTTCGATTTACTTTATTAATCGGGTATTTCATATTTTGATTTACTTTATTAATCGGGTATTTCATATTTGGGTTTACTTTATTAATCGGGTATTTCATATTTTGATTTGATTTATTTTTTAGGTATTTTATTTTGATTATTATGTTTTTAATCGGGTGTTTTATAGTTAGATTTAATTTATTAATCAGGTATTTTATATTTGGATTTACTTTATTAATCAGGCATTTTATATTTGGATTTAATTTATTAATCACGTATTTCATATTTTGATTTACTTTTTTAATCGGGTGTTTTATAGTTAGATTTAATTTATTAATCAGGTATTTTATATTTGGATTTACTTTATTAATCAGGTATTTCATATTTTGATTTACTTTTTTTAATCAGGTATTTCATATTTTGATTTACTTTATTAATAAGTTATTTCATATTTAGATTTACTTAATTTATCGGGTATTTCATATTTTGATTTACTTTATTAATCGGGTATTTCATATTTTGGTTTACTTTATTAATCAGGTATTTCATATTTTAATTTGCTTTATTTATTAGGTGTTTCATATTTTGATTTAATTTTTTAATCGGGTGTTTTGTAATTAGATTTAATAATCAGGTTTTTCATATTTGGATTTACTTTATTAATCAGGTATTTCATATTTGGATTTAATTCTGAAAATTACCTCCGATAAATACATAAAAAAATCACAGTTTTTTGCTACAGATTCCCAGTTTCATTGTTAGATTTAAAAAAAGAAAAAGTGTTTATTTATTAATAATTCTTAAAAATGTACGTGTTAAAGATAATGGCCAGTGGTGAAAATAAAATTTTAATATTAATTTTGTCTAGATGACATCCGAAACCGACGACTAATTTACTAAATAAGTGGCTAAAATTAATTTATCTGTTATATTGTAAAACAGAAAGTGCCATATAACTACTAATTTAATTCAAAATAGATATTGAATCTCAGACGAAACTCTGTCTCGTACACATATAAAGCTGTTTAAGAGATACAGAACTCAGATGGGCATATCAGTTGAGCATTCAGTTGGGCTGATGAGATTACAATTTATCTCAAAATTATGTTTTTGTAGAAAGCTCCTTATGATCCTAAACCTCCGATTTGTAAGTTCTACTTAGGGTTGAAATTGTCTTTTCTTCTAGATGGACAAATAATACATTTCTATCGGTGTATAAAACTCAGGACTGAAAAGCATTTTATACAATTGTTTGAAAACTTTTATACAAAATCCCACACACTTAGCCGACGCCTGCGATAATTCACTCGTACAATCGAGATTACCCTAATCGCTCGAGATTATCCTAATCCTGATCCAAAACGATCTAATTTATCAAAGTGCATCAATTAAATTGATTATCTGTACTACAACCATCGAACTGTAGTTATAACTCACCTAGCAAGACAGACGGCAGGCATCGGGCCTTCGATTAAGTAATAGGCAGGAGGCTGTGTTTACCGTCAGAGGTATCCTTAATGTCGAGGCTCCATCGGTGATTTGAAGCTATGGTTTCTAGATAAATATGGCAGATTTGATGCGGAGATTAATTATCGGCAAGCGTTTGAGCATTTGATTGTTGACTCAACCTATGTTAATAAGATCTAATTGTATTTGATTGTTGATACAATACATAACTAAGTCAACATTGATTAATATGACTATGAATTTATTTGATGATTATTAAATGTATTCGACGCTATAAATGACCATTAGCGATTAGTTTTCGAACATTTGCTGATAATACAAAGGGGTTTAAAGGTTAGCAAAGCGCTACCTACCTGTTATACCTGGAAATGGATGAACAATAATCTTAAATTATAATTCAAGTGTTTCTGTGAAATTTGTGTTTGATCTATCGTTTGGTCTTAGTATCTTTGTTTAACCTAAACGTCCAGGGGTCTTTAACTTAATTCATCAGTTAACAATCACAGGAGTTAAAATAAAAAGGAAACCGAAAATATATTTAATATGAAAGTATATATTCTTTCAATATACACGAAATCAACTTCGACAGTAATAAAACTCTTAGTTGTTTACATTAATTTATGAACTAGATAAAAACAGTTCGTGCATACAAATTTTGAAGTTTACTTTATTCAATTTTTTTGTAAAATACATCCACATCATTTAAGTCTTTTGTACCTACCAAAATTGTGAAAACATTCGTGTAGATTGATTATAAGTCGGAGTTCAAAACAATCGAATTATGAGTATAATAGATGATTCTGTAGATTCCGTATAATTGGTATTATAGATCACATTACCTACTATACATTTTATATCAAGGCCTTCACGTGATTCGACAATTTTTTAAACTTTCCACCAATATTTTTGGTTTTGAAGATATTTGAGGAGTGGTGAGTGTGAAAAAAACGACTAAATTTGATACTTTGTTGACAAATATTATATTACCTGTTACATATAAAGATATAACCAATAACATAACATTACACGTGAATTTGCCTCGGTTTTGGAATTTTTTTATCTTATAAAAACATTAGCTTGGGTTAGCATGGTTAGCTGCATGAAATAAGATTGACCCATATACAATATCCTTTTTTTGTAAGATAATTTTTTTTAATTAAATTTCAAATATAATTATTTTAAAATTATTACCAAAAGCGTGAAATAAAGAAGATAGTGTAGTTTTAACCCCTCTGACCAAATAAATGTAATCATTTTAAACGTATCCGAAAAGCAGAAATTGTTTAGAAAGACGACAAAAAATTAATATATTTATAGAAAAAAATATATAATTTTTGAAATATTATGTAATATATTTAATGCAAACTTTAAAAAAAATTTAGATTATTTCGTCTACACACTGAACTAAGACTACTGGTTAAGAAAAAAACATATATTATATTTATAAATGTATTATAAACATTACTGTCACCTCATTTTTTCCTTTTCATGTCTTTGAACAAAATCTGAACAAAATTTTACATTATTTTTTTTGGTAAACTAATGTTTAAGACAAGATTTTTTATGCATAGCACAAAGGGTAACTGTATCTTTTATCAGGAGATTTATCAATGTGGATGAGTGTTTCAGGCGAATAATTATTGCTTGTAAAATAAAATTTTACAGTTTAAAAAAAATATCTCAAATTACGGTCGGAACCTTCGGTTTCGTAGAGATTTACATTTAATTTTTTGTTTGGTTTAATTCTAGATTTATATTGAAAGCGTGGGCTTTTTTCTTTCTAACTCCGTTTAGATCATATTTCTAACCATGAGAGTAAAGGAGACACAACAATTTCTATCAGACCATATGAGCTGTTCCCAAAAAGCGAACAAATTAGCCTGAGAGGTTAGCTAATATTGAATTTGCTGAATTTATTGAATATGAAACTACGTTATTCGTTTTATATTTGCGACAGCCGCGTCACGAGACACGCCATCAAAATCTCGTGCGTGATTCAACCGCGTTAATGAAAGTTCTTCAATTGATCTCGCGAAACTCATATATTATTTCAAAGTCCTTCAATATGTTGTTAACATTGCGTCTTCCTTAGAACTCCTCACAATTTAACTTCATTTATTAATCATTTACTAGTTAGAATCACCTCTTAAAAAAAACATTAATACTTAATCTTATACAAATAAACATTAATACAAAATCTTATACCAATAAATATTAATACAAAATCTCGTATCAATAAACAAATATACAAAATTTTATAACAATAAATATTAAAATAACATCAAATATTAATACAAAATCTTATACCAATAAACATTAATACAAAATCTCACCCCAATAAGAGTTTTTTTTTTGTTTGCGATATTTCAGCAAAGTGGGTAGTTCTTAAATTGTTCAGTGATAAATATAAAAAGTTACATATGGTTGATATTGGAACTATTTATGGCGAGAATTGGCCCAGCCCACTTTTATTGCTTCTTTATAATTTTAGGACATTCCTAGTGCTAGCGAAAATTCTTTTTATAATATCGTTTGAGCAGAACAAATCGAGGGTGATTCAATGGGTTTCAAACGCTTAGGTGAAGACGCGATTAATAATTTGTGTTGCCTAAGTGTTTAAAGCTTTACAGCCTTCAGTTTTATTATTATTATAAGTTTTTATATACGTTTTTAATTTGCCCAGTGCTTTTTAACGTATGTTAAGTGTGATAACAAGACTTTTGTACATTTGAAAGCAAAATAGAATTTTGTATAGAATTTCTGTCTTTACGAAGGATTTTAACTGGCAATATTGAATCCGTGAAATAAAATCATTTGAAAGTTAATAACAATTATGAAGTTTTTTTGAAGATCAGCTTTGTGATATTTCAAATAATGTTTGCTTTACATATTATGATGTCAACCGAGCATAATATAAAAAGAGTCGCCGCAATTAAAAAAATTTCCCCTCTCTTTGAATGTGTCGCCTATCGTTATTATAAAAAAATCAGTTCTTTGTTTTCAATAAAAATTATTTGCTAAAATTTCAAACCGCTCCCAGAATTAAAGAAATCTGTGGGAACATATAGTCGGGTGTTTGACCTTGTCAATGAAGAGAGAGAAAGAAATATACTAATAGTATAAAAGCCCATGTATTAGGTTCTTCTCGCCCTTTTCCATCTCGACGTATTATTATATTAATACCAGAACTACAATAATAACAGTGGCACAGTGGTAGGATAGGAAAAATCAGCTCCTGTAGGGCCTTTTAAGTGACTATTATAAATCAGGTTCATCGAAATAGTATAATGAATATGTATGCGCATTTATACACATTTTCATTTTTAGTTTCTAGCAAAGAAAACGTACATTCAAGATGAAATCATATTGCTCTTGAGATGTTACTTAAAATGACTTAAACCAAGTTTCATTACGAGATCTGAAATTCAGATGTTTCTCCATCTTCCTGTTCCCCACCTCTTTTACTTTTCCACTACATTCAATCTCACAAAAAACGCTATTTAGGGATGCCATAGTCTCACTGGTTTCAGACGGTTGGGAGAGAAACTCTTTGAACTTGCTCTGGAAGTAATAGCCTGTACAAGGCGCCATTTTATAAAAATCTGACCTCTTATTATTTCTCTGCAATGTAATTAAAGAATATTTTTGCCACACCCTGTGTAAAAACTCTTGGTATGAGTTGACTAGCGATATTTCTTTCTGTGAACTATCTCCGGCAATATTTCTTCTCCGTAACAAATGCCCCGAAAGGCCCGATCTGGTTTTTACGCCGCGTTCATTTTACCGAGAGGAGATTCCTTCGCTAGAGGCGAGAATGAGAACAATATGCTTCCACCCAACCAACGCAATGCTTAGTACCTTCGGATTTGCGCTGATTGCGGACATAAATTTTACTAAACTATTTTTTCCAGCAGTTCTTGAAAGAGTAGGCCGTGCGTACAAATAAATATCATTCTAATTTTCTCTTATAGAATAAATCAAAACAAAAACTATAAACAAAACATAAACTAAAATCAACTCCTATTCTGAAAATTAGCAACCCTAAACAATTGTTTTAAAAATATATAATATACATATAACAGCGCTTTTTTTCACTACAACGGCACTATAAAAGTTATCCAAATTATTATTATTATTATATTTTAGACTTAAATACTGAGATAATATAAATTGTGAATGTTTTGAAACAGAGCTTAATCTAATTTCTAAACATTATAGAACCTTTTAAATGGGTTCGTTTTATACAAACAACTTTATACAGATTAGCCTCGAGTTATTAATTTTAATCATCGTAGAATCTCATAACCATGATTTAAAAAAAATTACTGAAAATTGTCTTTGATGGGATATCTCTTTAATATATTTACAAAGAAGTTTTTTTATTTGATAGTTCTTACTGCCTGGTGCGATTGAATTCTATTATTTTGCTGAATTATGTAACGTTGTGAGATACCTACCTACAAAGCCTGAAGAAAGGGAAAAGAGAATGGTTGGCAACGGGAAGCACCTATGAGTCTGTCAGATATGAGATTTTTTTGTCTTCAGTAAGATAAGTTTCGATTCAAAAAGGCAAACAACTCACATTATCATAAAACCAGAGAAAACTTATAGTGTTCTACTAAATTTGTATAAGGAGATAGGATACAGACAAACTCTAGGTTATAAGACGTTTAAACCAACTGCCTCCCAGTATTTATTAAATGAAATGAATTAATAACTACGGTTAGTTCAGCACATATTTCAAAAAAAATATCTTCATATAAGTTACTGAAAATAAACTACTTTAATTTTGAAGTCGAACCATAGAAATTAAAAAAAAAACACTAGACATAGACAAACCTTGAAGTTGAACCATAGAAGTTACTCAAAATACCCTACCCAAACCAGATATAGTGTCTCAGATAAACATATCAGATTTTTGTTCTATGTGATGTTAAACTTGGATTTATTAGTATTATTTTCTTCTTCAATAATATATTACATTGATGATCTATAACCACCAAATGTTATTAAGAGAAAAGTTGTTCTAATAAAAGTTTGAAACTTTCTCGATAAAAATGATGTTCTCTTGAGTAAAAAAAAACATTCCTCGGCGCACGGGCTATGTAAAACTAAAATCTGTATCTGTTCATTGTTCAATAAGTCTTCGGAGCATCTGCGGAACCTTTTTCCCCCAAATCCTTTTTCTGCTGTGTATTAGGCCAGCCCACTGCCATACTTTTATCATCAGGACTCCCTTGATGGTTCAACCCTTATTTTTTCACTGACTGTTCCAGAATCTGATAATGGCACATACGTTGCCCGTTCATGTGAATTACTATTTCAATTGAGGAGCTTTTTCCAACATCATCTGACGGTTAGCTGATTTATTTCGTTCATCTGAATCTTTGTTATAAATTGCCGATATAAAGTAGGTACGTGAATGTTCTTACTTTTTGTATTTGAAACACAACTTGACATGGTTGAATAAAAGGGAAAATATTAAAATCTCCAACTTATCAATAAAAAAATAATAATCTGAAGCAAAAAATTACCGTCTCCCATCAAAAAACAAGGAAAAATTTTAAAAAATCTTCACATAAATGGTTTCTTTGGATTTTTAACAACTATTGTCTCTAAGGACTTGTTTATAAAGAGAACCTGTCAATTTGGGAGGCGGGTATACCCCTAGATACACTGAGCCCCAGATTTCTACCCACCGCCAACACTTTTTACCTTCCCAGAAGTTCTTATTCCATCTGTCCATAAAAAACACTCCAAACTGCATCAAACTGCAAACTGTATGACATAGGCAGTGAAATAAATTATTTTCCTCAGAGCTTATTTAAACAGAAAATTTATATACCCAATCACATTTATGTGCTCTTGGTATTTTGTTCTTATTTGCAGGTGTACGTTCTGAAGTTTATACCATGTGTAATTGTGACATTAGAGGCTCTGCAAAAATTAACACAGATTACCTTATGACATTTCTGTGCTCCTGTTATTTTGTTTTATTGTATAAATTTAGCCTTGCAAGCAGTTGGTGGATTCGGCCGTGACATTTTTTTTATAAAAAAAGCATATTTTCAAAGAACACGAATGTCTAAATATAAATATATACACTAAATTAAATCCCGTGATTTTTAACCGATCAATTATATTTTATAAAATAAGTGTTAAAAAAAACTTTTATTTATATTATTGTGATGATGTAAGGATTAAAAAATATAAGACTTACTCATATTTTTTAATCCTTTTATGGGCCTTCGAACCCACAACTTGTAAACCTAAATCTTACACATTATTAAATTAGACAGACAATTAATAGTTACGAGAACCTTCCACTACGCAAGATATAAATATCGATCTCAGTAATTCGGATTTGACTTTAATGTCACTGATGACCTTCACAGCCATTATTCACTGACATTTATAATAACAAGGGTTCTACTAAACGTCGTTATGGTTCAATATTAACATTACATTGGGTTCACAGTCTCAGAAAACAAATTGAGGAATATATTGAGATAATAATATATAATAAATAAATTAATGAGATATTTAAGTATGCTTCCGTTATAAAAAATGAAAAGAGATAAAAAATATCACAGAATATCAAGAATTCTAGAAACTAATTGGAAATAGAAATAGGATCAAATGATATGTATGAGATAATTTGCTAAAGTCAAAGTTGATCATTTTCGAAAAACATCTCATAGGCGTTAATACCCATTAGTACAAATTTTAACATATAAAATCTTTTATTTCGAATTTTTTTTATATAAAATTGATAATAATTTTAAAATGTACCTTGCAAAAAACACAGTTTCTCATAACATATTATTAACAAAGCGTTAGAAAAAACTCATTACGGGATGAAAATGATTTAAGATTTTTGAGTATTACAGTGATTAATTTTTGGGGTATTATGCCGTGTTGCACTACCTCCTTCTTTAGACAACGTTTCAAACAACATTACAGTATCCATCATCAGGGCAGATGTGTCGGACATTGTAATGAGGTAGCGTATCATGGAATAGTATCCCTAAAATAAATCGTTGCGTAATTATTTACTTCATTTATTATTTACGTAAGTAGGTACCTACAGTAACAGGATAATATGTATATCAAGAAAACTACCCAAAACATTATTTATCGTTAGTTCCTTTACTCAGATCTGAGAATTTTCTGTCATGTATTTTTTAAATTTATTTATTCAAAGCATTTCAATTACGTTCAAGTACGCAAAATAAATAGATTTTTTTCCTAATTATTCAACTACTCCATAAGGTGACCTCAGGAAGCTCGTTTTTATGGTAGGAGTATTTACATACAAAAAGAAAATAATGTTCAAAAAGCGATGTGTAAACAATATTCAGACGTATTAATTAACTATAAGCGTAATACAACATACATTTTATCATAAATAAATATTCAAATTAACTACAGACGTAATTTTACAGGACAAGTTTAAAAAAAATATATAAGTAGCCAAGTTTATTTACATGCTAGATAGTATAGATTGTGTAAACGTACATTGAGGGTACAATCATTATCCAATTTCGGACGTTTAATCGATTTATGAAATATTAACAGTATTTTTGTTTTAGGACATTAATATATGGTACTGTTGTGATCTAAGAAAGCACCCCAATATTTTGATTATCATTTAGTAGATGGTCACCCTTTATTAAATAGCAACACCGGCCACTCGAGTCACAAACGGTCCGACCGGACACACTAGCGACTCAAGCGGCACTCTTTTTTTGGGCGTCCTAGAGCCAACACGTCGTTACCTTTGTAAAATCACTTTCGCTTTTAAATGTTAAACATAACCTTCCGTTGAATAAATAATTAAACGTGGAAATTTCTTTTACTACTTCAAGTCAACGGCCCTGCTACCACGAGTAAGTATTCATGGCGAACTACAATCCACATCCTGAAACTTCCACATCTGGTGACCCCAATCCACAGTACCATCTCTCATCTAAATACAAGTAGTAGTGCTGAACAACGGTCGGTCTTAGCATTGGTATGGCTATTACGCCATTTGTTCTGAATCTATCGCTTATGCTATCTAATAATTTAATGATGATATCTTAAGAATATAATCTAGTTACAAACATCAATGAATACTTAGAGAGTAAAACTAAAATTAGACTAATATTGTCATGTACCTAACGTAAGTAATGTATGTAATGTAAGGTCCTTGGAAGTGCTGAATCCATCGAACTAAGCTAATCTCAAGGGCGATGGAAATCTATAAGTACCCGATTAAACATTAATTGGGATGACAATCTAGCTCTTAACAATTCTTGTTAGTCTTCTGAGGGTTGCAAGAAACGACAAGTTCAATATCAAGAATTGGAATAACTGAAACGCAAATTATTTTCCATCTACATTAACTCAATACATTTACCCTAATGACAGACTCTGAAAGGTATGTAAGAATGTGAAAAACGTTAGCACGTAATGTGAGTGTGAAGAACAATAATTCGATAGAAATCACGAATTTTCTCAGATAACAACAATCAACTTAGAAAAGGATAGAAAATTAAATTATTCGAAGCAAAGTCGACATTTAAAAATTTATTTAACATTACAAAATTTAGTCTAGTTGCAGATTTTGGATAGTTCTTTAAATTGCCTTCTTGGTGAAGTTAAGTTAAACTTACAACAAGCAAAATTGTTACACACTGTTTGTTATTAACAATAATTACCATGTACTGGTTGCTCGAAAAAGTATTTCACACATCACCACTGAAGATCACATAGCTCATAAGGGAAAAAAATTTCTATTAGTGCCGCCTGCGTGTATTTATTAAAAAATTAAAAAAATATATACAAACATTATTTTTTTAATGATAAACTAATGTTTATAAGACAAGGTTTTAAATGTAAGGTTGTAAATATTAATACAAATTGAAAATATCTCCCAACCTTGTCCCAATCCTTGTCAAGTCAAAAATATTTCAACAAAAAATGAAGATATAATATGTCTCGACGCCATCTAGTGAGAAATGTAGCACTAACAAAGCCTTTACTTCAAAAATAAAGTTGCTTGTTTAGAGGTGGAAAAAATATAATAAGCAGTAATTGTTGATTGAGGTACTAGTACATATTGAATCATTTGGTGGGTTGGAAATAAGCCGACATAGCTCAATGGTTTCAGAGCACCTGACCGGACATCAAAAGGCACGGATTCAATTCCCGTTGGCGGCATTTATTTTTACTCGGGAGATATTTTCAATTTGTATTGATATTTCAGGCGACTAATTATTGCTTATAATTATTTGATATACAAACATAATATTTCTAATAAAAAATGTAAACAAAAATAACTAACTATTAACATGAAGAATTAAGTCTGTCTTTCTTTAAATCTAACCATCATTTATTTTTTCAAGCTGTTCTAGGCAGAGACTATGGACCCACGAATAATGTATATCTTGCCACATATATCTTACTTCGTTCACATTCATACATCGTGTGTTACATACATATTCATGACCTTAAGACTTTTGACCCTACTCAACTTCATCAGAATTAAGTACGTACTTACTACTAAAATACAGACAAATAAACACAAAATAACAAAGACAAAAGATCAAACAAAGCAAACGAATAACAAAGAACAATATTAATGAAAATGTACTTACGGTTAACATTTCACAAAGACCTTAACATAATGTATGTCTCATATTACAATGAAGTCTCGTTAAACAGTTATACAACAAAAGTATTTTATATTTCTACTTTGTTGTATTATAATTACATGGAAACTAATTATCCAGATACCTTAACTCTGAAACACAAATCTCCATCCAAAAGCGTTAATCGCTTCCAAGTAGGTGACTAACTGCGTATAGCCGATAATGGCACAGCTAATGACAGTGAAATTCCCTGAACTTACACCAAAGCACAGGTGCTACTAAATTCTGTAACGTGTGAAACACGTAAGAGTATTCAGAAATAAAAGTTAATGTATTATAATTATTACTTTCTAACCTTGGTAATCTGTAGTCTGTCAGTTCATCGGTAAGAGAATAATAAAAGAAACATAAGTCTTTAAGGCGATGCCATACGTAGTAATGCAAAATCATGTGTTTTTGGTTTGAAAATTTGGTAGCCTAGAAATGTTTCATAGGCTTTAATTAAATACTGCGAGTAGAATACAGCTTGACCTTTGAAATTATCGAGTATTTTTTAGGTACGTCTTTTTATAAGCCCAGAAAAAAATAATGTAAAGGCCTATGAAAACTGCTTTAAAGTTCAAAATCTCCTACTTACGAACCCATTTTCGTTTATGATTTTATTGGATAATGTGGAAAATTAAGTTGTTTATAAAATGATCGAAAAAAAAGTATTTATACCTGAACATCCACAAAATAAAATAAAAGGCACTTTTTGACCATTTTTTGTTTCTTGCTTAAATCAAAACAGGCAGATGATGTTAAGCTGGAATTTAGACCTTATCGACATTTACGTAAGGGTTGTTATTGATAGCGGCTCAATTTAAAATATTACACGACGTAGTGCATCGCCTTACATATTTTTACTGCCTGAATTTGTGGTGTTTTTATCCAAATCTAATGTTTTTCGTAGGAGCTTTCAGGTTTTTTTTTGTACGTGTGTCTCAATGTTCTATTAATGATAGTTTCGGTTTGTTGAATTTTGTTTTGTAAAATGTGGTTGAACAGTATTGTAATGTACAATTGACTTATATCTAGTACGTATAATTGGCTTATATCTAGTATATCTTTTTTTTGTTATTTTTTATTGTTTTACTTTTTTTATTGTTTTGTTTTTGTTTTTATTATATATTTTATTGTATCTCTATATGGAATGTGTGGGACTGCACTAACCTCCCCACATACCGGAATAAACACCTTATTATTATATTTTTTTTAAACTTCCGATTTAGTTGTCCGGGTTAAATCTTCCCCAAAGGAAAAACTTAACCCTTCCTCTCACTTTTCCACAAATGATCATCTAGTCAATCAACATTATGTAAGTGCATTATATAAGCAAAATAAATACAAAACAATACAAGAACAACACGTCAAATCACCAGAGATCAAATGGGAAAATAATTCACCGTCTCCAGATATTTTCATATCAGAGGGTTCGGCTCGGTAGAACTTCTAACAGGGCCTATAAATCCTACTGATCCCTCAACATAAATATTTAAAAAATCTTTTGTTATCCTACATGTATTCAAAATGGCCGACTTTTGCATCTTTATATATAATTTTTTTGATAGATCTAATACGCCTAAATTTTAATTAGAGAGCTAGGTATAATGCCAGTAGCCTAAATAACGAATGGTAATATTTTTATAGTCTGAGAATGCCAAATTCTTTTTATTTCATTTCCTAAATCTGTGTATTTTCTTATTTTTTCACTAACAGATTTTTGAATATTACAGGAATTTGGAATAGCGACATCAATGATATAAGTTATTTTTTTAATTTTGTCATGTAAAACTATATCGGGTCTATTATGACTAATCGCTCGGTCTGTTAGTATAGTTTTATCATAATATATTTTATAAAATTCGTTTTCTAAAAATGAATTTGGTTCGTATTCATAATATGGTACTACATTACGGCAGTCAATCAAGTTATGTTTAATTACCAAATTTTGGTGAATTATTTTTAAAACTTGATTGTGCCTAAATGTATACTCGGACGGTGCTAATATAGAACATCCCGATATAATATGTTCTATAGTTTCCGGAAAAGCCAAACATTTTCTACACAAATCATCAATTTGATTTGTATCTTTGATTATATGCTTTCTATAATTTTTAGTATCAATGAAACTATCCTGAATGGCAAGCATAAATCCTTCTATTTCTGCGCTCAACTCTCCAATACTCAACCATTTGTTTGACGAAATTTTGTCAACATACGTTTGGTTGAGATAATTGAAGTGTTTTGCGTGTAAAATTTTATTTGACCAGGAATCTAATAATTCCTGATTGGGATTTATAAAAATGTTGGCATTCTCATCGTATAAATTTAAAGGTGTAATATTTCTATCTGCCTTGCAAATTATTTTGTGCATTTCTGAGCTATGAGCTTTCCTATGGAAAAAAGTTCTTAGCATTTCTACCTGATTATGTTTCAAAGAAGTTATTTTGACTATACCTCTACCTCCTAAATTTCTAGGTAAATTAACTCGTTCTATAGCTGAATTTGGATGATGGCAATTAAACTTTGTTAGCGTAGTTCTAATTAATCTTTCTAAGTTATCTAAATCTGTATTAGACCATTTAATTATGCCAAATGAGTACGTTAATAGAGGTATTGCCCAAGTATTTATTGCTTTTACTAAATTTTTAGCAGATAGATTGCATTTTAAAATTTTCCTGATCCTAGATTGAAATTTAATCCTAATATCATTTTTAATACTACTATGGTCTAATCTATTTGATTGTGGGTATCCTAAATACTTATAAACCTCATCCCTTTTCATACTAGTAATTTGGAAATTTCTAAATATTCTCTCGTCCCCATCTACAATTTTGCCTTTCTCTATATGGATCGTTCTACATTTATCTAAACCAAAAGTCATTTTGATATCATCTGAAAAGTTTTTAACTACCTCGATCATTTTCTCTAAATTTTGTTCAGAATTCGAAAATAATTTTATGTCATCCATATATAATAAATGCGAAATTGTACTACTCTCCCTTGTATTACCCTTAACTTTTATTCCAAACTTGCTTTTAATTAACATTTTAGATAGAGGATTTAATGCTAAACAAAACCAAAGAGGACTCAATGAGTCTCCTTGAAAAATTCCTCTTTTAATTGAAATGCCCGGTATTACTATTTTCTTACCTTTTAAATTGATAAGTAAATTGGTATTCCAAAAGGACATAATATTTTCCAGAAAGCTAATAATAATGGGGTTAATTTTATATATATTTAATACTTTGATCAGCCACGAGTGCGGGACACTATCGAAAGCCTTTTGGTAGTCTATATAGCAAGTATGTAAATTACGTTTTCGAAATTGAATCTGTTTTAGAATTACAGAATCAATAACTAATTGTTCTTTACATCCCATATGTTTTCTGCGACAACCTTTTTGTTGTTCTGATAAAATATTTTTTTCATCTAAATGAGTATATATTAAATCTGTCAAGCAAGAGGTTAATATTTTGTATATTGTCGGTAAACATGTAATGGGTCTGTACTGAGAGGGACTATTAATATTTTCGCTTTTGGGCAACATATAAGTAATGCCCTTAGTTAGAAAATTTGGAAAATTTTGTGGTTGACTGACAAATTTTGAAAGATTTTTTGCCAAAAGAGGATGTAAAGTAGTTTGTACCAAAAATTATGTATCCAATCGCAACCCGTGGCTTTCCAATTATGAGTATTTTTAATAATTTTGGTTAACAATTCAACCGATATATTAGAAAAACTCATTTGTTCAATGCCTGAAAAATTGAGTTCTTCATTTTCTATCCAGGGACTTGACTCGTTATGTTTTATATCTTTACTCCAAATTTTAGTCCAAAAATCGCGCATATCTGATTCAGATGGTAACGGAATATTATTATTCGAAATAATATTTTGTTTATCGTCAAGTTTGGAATAAAATATTTTTTCATTTTTATGGAATAATCTGTTATTATTTTTTTCATTATACGTATAATTATATCTTTTTAATCTACTAGCTTTTACGCCTAATTTTTGTTTTAATAAATCCAATAAATCATTGATTATATTTTCATTATTATGATTATCTATATTATAACCAAATTTTCTCCCAATTTCATCTACATGTCTCAAAATTTTCCCACTTCTATTCCCATTTTTATATTCTATTACTCTAGCTATGTTACTTCTTAAAAATACTACATCATTTTCTAATCTGATCTGCCATTCTGGTTTACTATGACTATATGATCTATCATCAGAGGATGATAATTTGATTCCTAACTTATTACAAACAGTAATAGCAGTAGCATATACTATTGTATGAAGATCTTAAAAACTAATTTCGTCAAATATGATTTTTGGTAAAATTATGTTATTTAATTCAAAAATTAATTTAAACAATTTCTTTGACGTATGTAATTTTGGTAATTTTGGTCTAACTGTTGGCTCTACATCTATATATCATTTTATATTATTATAAAGTAAGTTAGCTAATTCTACTACATCATCATCAACAAAGTTTAAATTGGCAATGTTGATTTCCCTAAGATTATAAATAACGTCTAAGTTATTTGAATCTACTGTAATATCATTGGACATTTCGACTAGAATATTATCCAAATTATCTACATTCAATGCATCTGATATGACAGTACTTGTGTTAATTTGTTCTAAATTATTTATCATTTGCAATCTATCTGCTACTTCTCTTTTAATCTGTTCTAATGTGACTACAGGAATTAAATTATTTTTGAAAATTACTCGCTTTTGGTCTGCTAATCTTTGTTCGTTTACCTGGGCAATCGGATAAGTTTGTGAGAAAAGTGAATGTAATTTTTTCCTGTATAACAACATATCTGTTTCTAGTTTGGTTACATAAAAATATGAACGAACAATGAACATATTGACATTATTATTATTATTATTATTATTATTATATCTAGTACGGGTTGTTATTGATAGCGGCTCAATTTAAAATATTACACGACGTAGTGCATCGCCTTAATATAAGTGAACTGAAATCTTGCTGTTCCCAAATGTCTGGAGCCAGTAAGACCATGGCTTCCCCAATGGGGGAATTATTTTTATTTTTACATTAGCTCCACACAGGACTTGAACAAAATGTCATATTTGGGGATGGTTATGGTATTTTTTTAAGATAAGAAGTAGATGAAGGTCGGGGAAGGAAAAATGGTTTGATGGGTGGGTAGGAATTTGGGAGTCAGTGCGTCCAGAAGTAACGGATGTTTGAATTCATCCCTCCCACTGTGGTGCAAGGCGATGCGTTGAGACAGTCCTGCTGGAAGTAAAAAGATCTCCACCAACTAATATATCCTAAATTTAAATATTGAAGACAATATTAGTGATTTCTAAACGAAAATCTGAAACACAAAAATCAGAAAAGGAAACGGTCACATCTTGGACTCGAACCCAGGACCCTTGTCTTCCGGGACAGTGCTCTACCAACTGAGCTAATGGGACCCTATTCCCCTCAGTTTCAGATTTTCGTTTAGAAATCACAAATATTGTCTTCAATATTTAAATATTACAATTTGAGGTTTTACTTAATAAAGTTATTCCGAAAAATAAATAATATATCCTAATCCGGCCTGCCACACAGTAGGTGGGCAAATGCATCCACCATAAAGACATATACAAATCTCACCCCATGAACCCGGGCACTCCTGCTAAGTCACCAAACGCTCCGAACCACTTGGGGTGACCTATGGCAAAGGCGTTGATTTTTTCCGAGAATTTTCTATCCTTCCTTTCCTTAAAAATAAAACTCACACAGCATCTCCAAAGATGACACATGATAAAAAATACAGTGTGTGGCAAGCCTACGCACGACGGAAGTGAAACTTTTAGTATTCTTCTCTCTCTCTCTTTTCATTTCATTCTCTCTTTTTTTTGTCTTACGTTAGTTTGAATATTATAGGTCAAATAATTCAACGACGAAGCATAGATTTTCTCTTTTTAATATTTTCTTATACATGAATGAATTTCGATATAAGTACAGTTCCAAAAATTTTCAAATTATTTACAGTTATGCAATACTATTTACAATTATTAAATATTACATACACAACAATATTACAATTAAAAATTTCGATTACGATTTATATTTTTGACACAAAACTCTGTTCCAAATCGAATAAACCACAATCAATTACGTATTTCACTCGTATTACACTCACCGCGCAGTACACGAAGCAAACAGCTGATGCCTGGCGTGGCGTCGTTGGCTAGAGAGAGAGGAAAAGAGATAAGAGAGAGAGAGAGAGAACGTTCGTCAGTGGCTCCCTCACCTCAGTAAGCGACTACGGTGAGAGAGCGACAGTGAACGGTGAGCGGTGGTGGGGGTCCCATACCCCCACCACCAACTGATCACTGTTTTTCGTGACGGTCATGAGTCGGTTTTACTCCGGTCCTCAAAAATGCATGACGCACGTAAAGAAGTTTCACTTCAATAATTTTATAAGGAATCCTGTGTGAAGCCTATGTAAAAAAAACAACGTTTCGATTCTGAATGGTGGTCGTTCATCACAGCGTCACTAAAAGAAGGTCGAGAATTTCCAGAGTTCCCTTTTTATAATAGATTATGTTTCAAGAAATACAAAAATTGGCCTCCTTTAAAATTATACATAAAGCTTAATAATTTCAGAGATTTCTAGAAACCCTCCTCCAACCACATACCTCCAATCTATCTCAAACCTTTCCGTATCCCTTTAATATACCTCCTGTTTTTCCCTCCTAAGCTGCTGTTTTCCCTTAGTAAATCATTTATCAAAACGAGTGCTTTGTTTTTGTTTACTAGTCATCAACTTACGTGAGCCTCCATAGCTAAGTGGTCTGCACACTTGACTCTAGGTTAAAAGGTTATAAGGTGATTCTCACATAAGCAATATTTTTTTCACTTTATTTTCACCAAAGTTGTGGGTTTTTGACGGTTAAGAAGAACAGCTGCGAGGCCTTTTTCATACAAAACTTAAATTTGGATTTAAGGCGGAAATTCTTGACCAAACTAAATATTTCTTTTCATAATCAAAAATTATTATAAATATCTAGTATGGATATTTGCTACAAAATATAGGCCGTTAAATAAATTAATTTTAGAAGTATCTTTGCCCGTTTTGACAAGTTAATGGTTATTATTAAAAAAATTATCTTTCCCTACCTACTGGATAAACGTAGTGAAACATAACATAATAAAAATCTGCTAAGAAAGCCTGTTTTAGGACGAAATATAAAATTTATGTGCGACAAGTTTGCTTTCCAACGTAAATTTTTCTTTTATGTAAATTTAAACCCATCAAATGCTTTTTTAATAATTTATTTAAATTAATATTTATAAGATCCGTAAAGAGTGCAAGGCTGATGTAAGCGTAATGTGTAAGATAAAGAAAGGGACGCTTAGATGGTTTGAGCATGTAGAGTGAATGAGCAAAGAAAGGAGTGTAAGGATGATATATGATGCAATTGCGAATGGTAGCAGAAGTCGGGGACGCACGAGGAAGACATGATGGAACAATCAAGTGAATCAGATACTCGAGTCGGGCCATGTCAAGAGTATGTATGAGACGATGTATGAATGTGAATGAGGCAAGAAGTGTGTGCAGAAACCGAGTTGTTTGGCGGTCCATACTTTCTACCTACTCCTGCCAGAATCGGAGTGATGGGTAGTTAGTTATTTTATGTAAATTGATTTAACATTTCATAATATTTTTACTTAGCAGATGGGGTAAAATTATTTTTAAGGATTTAATATCATGGAAATCGTGATATTAACTATAAAGTTTAGTGAAGAAATTTGGCCTCAAATTGCCATTAAAGTTTTACATGAAAACTTAATTGGCGCAACTCTTAACCCCTGGTGTGACAATACATCGCATGTTTTAAACTTTAACCCCAATGACTAGTTTGTTCGGATTTGGAAAAAAACAGCTCATGGATTCATTTCGTTCGCCTTTAAGAACAGCTCATATGGTTTCGAGATTGCGAAAAAATTAATTTTAATAATTATTTCTTGTAAAATCTTGTAAATCTTTATTGTAAAACGACAAAAAATGATGTAGCAATAATCTTTAAAATACATTTTTTAAGTAGAATACGTGTTTTTTTTGCATTTTCAATAATTTTTATTCAATGTTTAGACGAAAAAATTTAAGGTGGGCCATTTATAAAACTTTTTTATGTTTTACTCCAAAGGTCTAATATTGAAAAAAATAATATTTTGAAAAACGAATTTAGAAAAAATATTTTATTACCATTGAAAAACAGTTTTTAGTTTTTGAATACGTTAAGAAATATTAAATTTTTTGAATTTATTTTGCGGGAAAACACAAGAATTGTGTCGACTTTCTTTTTTTATTTAGTTATTTATTGTATACACCCGCTAAACTGCCAAAGCCGTTTGTCAGCAGTTTGAAAATGAAATATGAAAGTCAATATGCCAGAGGCCTGAAAGGTTAAATGTTCCCTGCTTAAAAAAAATATTTTATTCTTTGGCAAGGATTATTATTACAACTTGTCGTTTCGTCACTTTCAAATATGCTTATTCTATCCGTGAAAAGCATATCGCAAATTTCCATGTCAATTGTCATAATTCCAATTTTTAAAAGACATTCCTAGTACTGTATTTATTTACAGTATGAATTACTTATTTTGTAAAGAATGCTAATTTAGCTAGATAATAAAAATAAAACTCTGGTATATTTTCGTGTTTCGTCATTACATCATTTTTTGTACCATTGGAGAGGAAAAACATTTCTCTGAGTAATCATTTCCTGGTAAGTCAATCAGTAAGAAATAGTTAGGATGCAGGCGAATTCTCAAGTTATTGTTTTACAAAATTATCTTTTAATTACTGTCTGTATCTGTGTTTTCTCCTTAAATAAATTAAATTAAATTAAAAAAAAAAAGACGGTAAAATTAAAAACAAAAAAAATTGTACAGTGCTCTAGTCTGTTTAAGGTTAAGTCGGGGGAGCTATTTTGCCATCCGGTTGGGCAGCGTTGTGAGACGGGTTAAAGTAGGGGCTGTAGGAAGGGATTTATTAATGCGGGTCTCGAAGGGGCCCGGATTATAAGGAGGAGGTAAAACATAATATGTAAAATATAACATAATATTTTTTTTTTGTTTTATTTTTTTTAAATTTTTTTTTTTTTATTGAAACATATAAATAAGGTTACAAGTTTATAACAATATCAACACCAATATTTCAATCACTCTCCTAATAAAGCAGCTACTTGTGTTTAGGAGAGGACAACAAAATATTTTTACATTTGTTTAAATTAAACAAAAAATATTAGTGATTTAACAAAAAATAACAATAAAAGTATTAAAAATATAGGTAAGTTAATAAATGATTCAAAGAATTGAAAAGGCAAAAACATATTTCTTAACAATAAGTAAAGTTATGAGATGGTACAAGAGTATTTTAGTTTAATTTTTTTTTATATTTTTCGTAGTTTTCTTCCGATCGTATATCAAATGGGTAATTTATTAAATAATTTTACACCCTTGAATATATAGTGATGCTGTGCTGTTGTGGTTTGTGCTAGTGGCGCGGTTAGTCCTCCAACAGATATTATTCTTTTGCTAATATGCAATTGTGGTAAATTATTTTTACTAAAGAAATCTTTATGTATTTGTAGAAGTGCAATTTTGTCATAAAGTGGGGGAACCGGGAAATTTTGAAAAACATTTATAGTTGGGTAGTAATATGGCTTTTTTAAGATGATTTTTATTAATATTTTTTGAATAGTTTCCAATGGGAGTAGGGATGATTTATATGCACCCCCCCCAAGCCACGATTCCATATTGTAGTACAGAGTAAGCAAGTGCATAATACATATCTTTTAGTATTTTTAATGATACAATATTTCTTAGTCTAAAAAATATATTGATCAGTTTTCTCATTTCGTCTACTGTGGAATTTATTTGACTTTTCCATTTGATGTTATTATCAATAATTATTCCAAGATATTTTATTTATTCTTTTCTACTAATGTTTATACAGTTTAAGTTACAGGGTGCGATTCTAATGAGGCAATTTCTTTCGTGAATTTTTATGTTTAGATTTACATTTAGATTTACATTTGAGATATTCCCTGTTAGGCTATAATGTATAAAAAGGGTTTTTTCGACATTTAGTGTCAATAAGTTTTCGTCAAACCATAGTTTAACGATATTTATGGCATTATTAGCTGATACTTCGACCTCATTCCAAGAATTTCCTTCAATAGTTATCACTGTATCATCTGCATAAGATATAATGTTTCCAATGATATGATACATATTTTCATTCACCTTCGAAGCCTTAACTGCTCCTTTGGAAATTATGGCATATTATATTCTATCTGCCTTCAATGAGATAACGCAACAATCTTGTCTTCTCTTAAGCATCAAGACGTTTTAATCTTGAGCGATAAGATGAAATAATCATCAAAGCGTTAACCCTTTCGGCTAATTTGTTCGGTTTTGTGAACAAACAGCTATTACTCGTACAGTCAATTTGTTTGCTTTTGGGAACAGCTTATATTATGTCTCTCTTACTGTAATGGTTAGAAAAATTATCTAAAGAGCGTTAGGAAGAGATAACTTTACACTTTTTGAAGAAAATGATAAAAATTTTGTGATCTTTTATAAATAATTTTAACATGAAAATTTAATTACCGTGTTTAGATGAAAAAATGTAAGGTGAACTATTTTAAAAACTTTTTATGACTTTTGATTTAAAAAAAAAATTCTCAATAAAACTTGTATCTCTAATAATTAAATTTTAAAGCCTATTTTATCATATTTCAAACAGTTTTTGTATTTTGATGCTTGGATTTTATTGCAAAGCGGAAATACATACAAATTCTCCAATATTCTGACAGCATTTATAAGAACTACAACGCTCAATATTTCAGAGATTTGAGGGGTTAGAATTAATCGGAATTTTTTAGTTTAATTTTGTGCTTTAATTGAATTAATTAATGAAAGTCTAACAAAAAACATAAAGCTTTTTAAGTAAGTAATTAAACATAAAATAAAAATCACAATAGATGGTAATTAACGAACCATTGAAATGAATTTGACATCTTTGGTAACGCCGCTCCTACGCACCAGGTTTTGCAAGACTTTCCTAATAAGATACACTTCATTCTCCCTTTACTTGGTCAAAAAATTAAAAAAAAAGTATTTGACAATAAAACAAAAATTTATAAATCACACCTCCTTTATTAATTTTTAGACTTATGTACTGGGAACACTAGAAATTACCAACTATTTTTAATGCTTATTTTGAAATCAAAACTAGAAAAAAAGTTTATCTCGAAAATTAGTCTTCTATTCGAACAAATCAGCTAGTGAATGTTGGCACTGCACGCTCTAGAAACAAATATTTCTTACAATGGCAGTAAGTATATCTAGTTTTCCTGCCATCCACAATAATGATACTATCAGTAAAATAAATACATACACTTATACAAAATCAACTTATGACTATTTGACTTACGTAGTCTGACTCGGTCTCACGCACCAGGTTGAAGCCAAAACTTCATGACATGCGACCACCTCGCTGGCGCGGAGTGGGCTACACGCAATTCAATGGTGGAAAAAATAATTAATCGATTTTTGACCACATAAATAAAACATATACATTTGTTAAGTAAGAGAAATAAAGATAAAAATATTCGTATTTACAAACTAGTGCATTTAAAACCAACCTATAGGCATAAATTGTAGTTTTCAATCTCCTTACGTCGATTTGGAGCTTGAAACTGAAGGAAATTGTGTTTTGTTAAATTAACGCCTTCATCTTCAAGCTCACACCACACAAGGGAAATAAAGGGAATAGATTCCTCGATTTTCAAGCTGTAGAAGATATTATTTTGTTTGGAGAAAATAACAGAATTTTCTTTAATGCCAACATTTTTGGAAATCTGATTAAATTTATTCAACGCATTTTTTCTTAATTTTTACCAAGTTATTGGAATGATTCCTACATAATTTTTATGAAGCATTTTCTTTCCAAACTTTTAAAGATTTACTCGATAATAGTGTTTTTATATCACTGGACATTACTCAAATTCAATTAAAAGCCAAAAGGTTTTTTCTTAATGTAAAAATTTTCATATTATTGTAGAAAGCAATCACTTTGTGGTTTGACATATTTAATAAAATAAAATACTTTTTTGTTTTAAAACCACGATATTTATTAATTTAAGAACCGACCGGTTTCGCTTTACTTAAGCATCATCAGGGTACAAATTAATACTAAACAAGAAGTACATAATGTGTGTATATATATAACAAAATATAGAGGGAGACAACATGATACAAATATAAGCAACACAAAGACGGTCATAAAATACATTAACATAAGTGCACAAGTAATGGAAAAACCGCTAGATAATTATGTAGACTAATGGGTTTTATCAATAAATCGGGAGAAACAAAGCATCAACTGGCATGGTGGTAAGGAGGTAAGGAGAACTGGGATTTTTTATGACAATTTCGACAATTAATATTTTGACAATTTCGCAATACTTGCGAAAGACCCAACCAATAAGTTCCAAGAAAATGTGAAACAAACACTTCAAGCATGTAAAACTAAAATATTCAAAGATGAATCATATCACAAAGTTAAATTTTTAACTAAAAATCCCAAAACTCCTAAATTATATGGGTTCCTTAAAATACACAAGAATAATTGCCCCGTCAGGCCAGTAGTTTCATGTTGTAACGCCCCAAATTTTAAAATATCATCCGTTATTACTAATGTGTTTCAAAATACCAATGTTTTTTCACCTAAACATACCCTTATAAACTCTTTTTCATTAGTAGAAGAATTGAAAGATATGATTCTCCCTAGTAATTCTACACTAATTTCTTTTGACGTTGTAAATTTGTTCCCCAATGTTCCCATAGAAGAGAGTAAATGTTTAATTTCTGATTTATTAAATAGTTCCGATCTCTCTATAGATTTTGTAAAAGATTTAACTTCCTTGTTTAATATATGCCTGAATCAAAATTATTTTCAATTTAATAATGTTATATATCAGCAACGTGACGGCCTAGCTATGGGGAGCCCTACCAGTCCTCTGATTGCTGATATATTCATGGATAACTTAGAAAATAAAATTTTATCTAGTACCTCACATCTTATTAAAAATGTCTTGTACTGGAAAAGATACGTTGATGATGTTTTGTGTATATGGACAGCGACTAAGCGTCAACTGGATTCCTTCCTCAAACTTATAAACTCTTTTCATAATAAGATTAAATTCACATTAGAAATAGGCATAAATTCAACCTTAAATTTTTTAGACCTTTCCTTATCGATCGTTAATAACAGAATTAATTTTAACATTTTTCGTAAACCCTCCTATACTGACGTTGTCATACACAGCACCTCCAATCACCCTATTTCACATAAGCACTCCGCATTCCATTCAATGGTCCATCGTTTAGTCACAATTCCAATGTCCGATAGTAATTTTGATAGTGAACTAAAACTTATTAAAAACATAGCAGTAAATAATGGCTATGAATCAAATTTTATAGATTTAATCTTAAATAAAAAGCTAAAACAAATAGCCATTAATCGCTTCCTCTTTGCTAGTCCTTGTCCTCAAATCAATGATAATAATATTAATTATCAATGGCGGCGAATTTTATTTATTAATCACTTTTCTACCTTAAGTGTAAAAAACCTTCCTTCTGAAGTCAAACCGGCCTTTTATACTAATAACAATATAGGTAAATTTCTAATTAATTCTAAAGATAAGGACGATAAATTAAGTCATTCGGGGATTTATAAATTAAATTGCAATAATTGTTCGGCTTTCTATATCGGTAAGACATCACGTAATGTTAATATTAGGATAAAGGAGCATCTTCGTTGCCTCAATAATAACGGGTTTTCCGAATTCGCAAATCATTTGATCGATAAAGATCATACATTCTGTCATAGCACCGGTGCTAACATCTTACATAAAAACGGGCATGGTAACAGACTAAACAACTTAGAGGCACTAGAAATTAAAAAAGCTGTAAAAACCAAAAGTCAGATACTTAATAATCAATTAGACATATCAAGTAGTCCAATATTAGGTCTGTTTCCAATAAACCCATAAAAAATCCCAGTTCTCCTTACCTCCTTACCACCATGCCAGTTGATGCTTTGTTTCTCCCGATTTATTGATAAAACCCATTAGTCTACATAATTATCTAGCGGTTTTTCCATTACTTGTGCACTTATGTTAATGTATTTTATGACCGTCTTTGTGTTGCTTATATTTGTATCATGTTGTCTCCCTCTATATTTTGTTATATATATACACACATTATGTACTTCTTGTTTAGTATTAATTTGTACCCTGATGATGCTTAAGTAAAGCGAAACCGGTCGGTTCTTAAATTAATAAATATCGTGGTTTTAAAACAAAAAAGTATTTTATTTTATTAAAAATTTTCAGCTAAATTTCAGCAAAAAAACAAGAACACACCATATCAAAAAAATCTTTAATAAGCTCCTCAAAACAATTTCCATTTTCTTAAACATTAGAGACATATATAAACTACAACAAATGAAACAATATATTTTACATTTTGTCAATCCAAATTGAATATGGAAACATTGCTTTGGGAGGATACACAAACTCAGCTATCGGTCATATGGAAATTGTACAGAAAACCGTTTGAAAGGAAATTCTAGAAAACACAAATTGACACAAACCAAGTTTGACGTACTAGATATAAGCCAATTATACATTACAATGCTGTTCAACCACATTGTACAAAACAAAATTCAACAAACCGAAACTATCATTAATAGAACATTGAGACACACATACAAAAAAACCTGAAAGCTCCTACGAAAAACATTAGATTTGGATAAAAACACAACAAATTCCGGCAGTAAAAACATGTAAGGCGATGCATTACGTCGTGTAATATTTTTAATCGAGCCGTTATCAATAACAGCCCTTACGTAGATGGCGATAAGGTCTAAATTCCCGCTTAACACCATCTGCCTGTTTTGATTTATGCAAGAAAAAAAAATGGTCAAAAAGTGCTTTTTATTTTATTTTGTGGATGTCCAGGCATAATACACTTAATTTTTTCCATCATTTTATAAATAACTTAATTTGCCACATTGTACAACAAAATCATAACCGAAAATGGGTTCGAAAGTAGAAGATTTTGAACATTAAAGCAGTTTTCATAGGCCTTTACATTATTTTTTTCTGGGCTTATAAAAAGACTTATCTAAAAAATACTTGATTGTTTCAAAGGCCAAGATGTATTCTACTAGCAGTATTTAATTAAAGCGTCTGAAACATTTCTAGGCGACCAAATTTTCAAACCAAAAACACATGATTTTGAATTAATACGTAATGCATTGCCTTAACAAACTTTCACTTTATTCAAAAACTGAGAGAAACATAAACACATCAGATAAAGTTTAAAATAGAAATTAAACAACAAAATGGCAATAAAACAAAATTTTTATTTAGTAATAGAATAAAAGGAATGTACTGAATTCGCAATAACATTACAATACACACATCATTATACAAAACCGTACCTCAATGTAATTTTTTAAAATTAGCGCCTTTATTATTGTATTTTATTTTATTTCAATTGTAGAGTTAGTTATTGAAATATAAAATGGGGGCCTCGGCACGGGTATAGTAACCAGTAAAGCCCATCTTATCATATTCATAATGTTTTATGAAATTTAAATGTATAATGGGAGCCTCAGTATAGGTAAGGCACCCAGTGAGGCCCATATTATTATCATATTTATACTGTTTTATAAAATGCAATATTTTTAAGTATATCTGACAAAAATACAAACAAAATACAGTAAATGTGCAAAACATTACTATTTTATCGAAAAAAAAAATTCTGCATTATAAAGAAGTACCCACCGTATTTTTCTTTCAGTATATCTATTTCTGAGCTTTGCATATCATATTTAATATTTAAATTAAAGTGGTGAAGATAAATAAATGAGCAAAATAGTTCTAGGTAAATGATTATGTTATACTGCAGAAATTATAATTTAACCATTTTAAAACTCGAAAAGAGAAAATTATACACGAATTCTGATTGTTTGTTATGCTTTATCTTGACAGTTACGTAAATATTGTTTTTAAATTAGCATAATGTTATGTGTTAATATTTCTATCTATTATGCTATATTCAAAGGTACAATGAAATTTAATTGCAAGAATCTAATTCTATCAACTTACACAACTTCCTGCTTGATTGTTTGTTCAATGTTTTATCCTCGAAACCTCTTTCATCCCTGCAGATCTAGACCTGAGAACACAGGAAATTAAGAATCGATTTATTCGACAGGTTCACATACGATTTCCGCATTAAGGCGAAGCAAAGCGCTCAACTGCTGCGACGATTGCAGCGACAGGAACTGTTTCTGGAAACCAAGCGAGAGGGCGGGAGAGTGGAAACTGCCGATTAATCGTGATTGCTAAACCGCAAGTGGTTACGGACTTTCAACTAGTGATGGACTTAATCCTAACCTGTTGATAATCGAATGACTTTTTCGATTATTTAATCAATATTCATTTTATATTTTATACTTGTATAAACTATTTAATTTTACTAAGTATACTTTCAACAATATACTTTTACAACAAATTCAAAATTTAGTTATACTTTTTTGAGACCTGCATTAAGCAAGGTAGTTTGGTGAATGCTTTCACATGCGAGCCGTTAAATGAACGAATTGAAGAATTAACATGTTCTTGGTGATCAGATGTTCCTTGTTTTACGTTGACGTGCTAGAGGGCCCATATGAAATCATTTTTTGGAGTAATTGAATTTGCATTAATTTATAAGGCCGAAATTTAACCATAGTTTACTTACGCCGTATGTTTTCAGAAGTATAAAGAAATAAATTCTTTCGAAAATTTATTTATTTTTTAAAAAGAAAGACAAACATTCCCGGGTTACGAATAACCTGACAATATTTGAAAATATCCTACTACCACTACAATAAGCTGAAAATGTTGCTTGTATTGCGATGAAGGACTTACTTAGCCAGCCGAGGAATTGAACACACTATGCCTGGGCGGGACCCAAACGCGATGTCAACTCGGCCACCGACCGGTCTACACGATTTGTGTGTAATCATCTTTTATCGAAAGTATAAACGATTTGTGTTTAATCATCTTTTATCGAAAGTATAAACGATTTGTGTGTAATCACCTTTCATACTTTCCACTCTCAAATAAGTACGAGTATTTTCAATGTGTACAAGGCCAAAACGCACACATAGTGAACTAACGTTGTATATTTTCAGAAGTATTTATAAAAAAATCCTTTGAGAAAAGTAAACGTTCTGTGTTCTAATACTGTATACTTTCAAAGTTACTGAGATTAATGAGGCTGTAATCCCTTTCACAATTTATTGTACGTGCTATTTCGATTAAAATTTTACAGACTGTTAAAACTCATTAACACTGTATACTTTCAAAATACACTGGCAAATAATACAATTTTAGCTTATCTTTGCCGTTATACAGTTTAAAAAAATATTTTTGAAAGCTACTAAGAACGAAATAACTTTTCTTTTTCATAATAACTCACGTGTGAAATTATATTTTGTTTCATAGACAATATAAATGGTCAACTCTCTATAGAGGAGTTTATTAATTCAATCACCTCAATAACGCCTTAAAAATAACATTATCTATGAAAACCATAATTCGGCTACATAGTTGATTGGATATGTACATTCTCCTTTATCAATTTATAAATCTTTAAGCATTGATAAGTGCACTGAATGAAATCAAAACACCGCAAGTATCAAAAGGAAATCAGCTAAAGCAAATGTATAAAATAAGAGTTTATCAGCATCACGTAATTTTGTTCAGATAGAATATTAACGCTGCATTGAAAATGCTGACTTTATTTACGTTATCAAAGTTCTCCAGGGCTTGGAATAGCGATGGAAAACTCAAAGATAAAATTCATTTGAGTGGGGACTCAGACAGATATTACGTATCTACTTGCTTTGCCGTAAAACTTAATGTACGTGGTAATCATTTTTATATTCTTTACCTCGACTTAACAGGGTGTTTATTTAATATTACTTTATTTTGGCTATAGAAATTTTTATTTCTTAACATTGACTAAAAGTAGAGCATTTAATTAATTTACTTTTATTAATTTTTCATTGGGAACATTGAATGTTTACCATTTTGACATAAGTGTTATAAATAATGACTGCAAAAAATAGTTTCTTATATAACAGTGGTTTACAGTTAGATAAAATAAATAAAAATTTTGTTTATTGTAAAACGAAACTATCAGAAATAATATATTCATGACATCAAAAAATGCTTAAGAATTTACTCGGTCGGTGGCCGAGTTGACATCGCGTTTGGGTCCCACCCAGGCGTAGTGTGTTCAATTCCTTGGCTGGCTTAGTCCTCCATCACAACACAAGCAACATTTTCAGCTTACTGTGGTGAGATTTTCAAATATTGTCAGGTTATTCGTAACCCGGGAATGTTTGTATTTCTTAAAAAAAAATGTTTTTTACATTGAATTTGTTACACGAACAACGTCGATATCATTAGTATATTCAATTACTAAACTATATAGGCGACGAAACGGCAAGTTTGCTACATAATTTTTTTCTGAATGGTGATATTAAATTGGTGCCTAGTATGTCAAGTAGGTACTCTTAAATTGACCAGACTCGGAATTTTGCTACACTCGAACTCTGAATTTACAATTTTGAAAAAGAAGCACAGATCCTCAAGTCTGTGTATTTTATAAAAGATTCTGTATGTTATTTACAACAATTATAAATTAGCTTTGGGCGGCGCCATTTTTATTTAATAAACATAAAATACTTTAAACACTTCACTACTTAATCAAAATAATCGACACGTTTTGAAACCAATGGTATTTTCGTCAAGAGAAACTTTTACTAAAATGAAATAACATACGAAAAAATTTTTTAGTAACTAATCTGTTTTATTGTAAGATTTGTAGGGGGGTTAAAAAATTGAATTGATTGGAGAAATTTGGCGTTCGCTCAGTGATAAAAGTGTAAAAAAATTGAAATGGACAATCTCTCACCAATCAATTTAAAATTTTGTATGTGGCTTTGTAATTTGAACGATGTATAAAAATGTGACATTGGAACAACAAGGTTCTAACTGATACTGCGATATAATGAGACAATGGGCTCTAGAGAGTAATACTTACTAACCTCCTTACAATTTAAAAGTTTTTTTTTCATTTATTGTACATTCATAAAAAACCATTTGCCCTACATTACTGGTAGGTCATCATCAGAAATCTGCAAGTTTATTTTTCAAATGCGTTAAACAAATCTTGTTATGTCAATTTAATATATTTTTAAATAAAACACAATTTTCAGAAAAATATTCCGATCTCCGTGTACCATGCCATCTTATCTGGAATATTCTGATCACCTTATACCGCGCTATCTTATCTGGAATATTTAGAAATCGCTTCACTGGAAAATAAGTGTTCAGAGAACTGGAAGGGAAAGTGAAGTAATACACAACTTTACGAACTACTCGTAAATTTTCAAGGCTTTAGATTTACTAAAACGTAAACAAGTTTCGAAGAACTATTGAAATTTATTTAAACGAGGTATTTTTTAGCCAAAAGAAGAATTTTATTGACATTAAAACGCCAGTTAAGTTATAAATAAAACATTCTAAAATAATATCTTTTTTACTAAAGATAAACTTATGTATACAAGACAAGGTCTTTTATTCAAAGCACAAAGGATAACAAATTATTATAAGCAATAATTATTAGCCTGAAACACGAATATAAATTGAAAAAATTATCCGTTAAAAAAACATTCGATACAATAATTGTTGAAGGAAATACTAGTATTTGGCGGTTGAAAATAAGCCGACGTAGCACAGTGGTTCTGTGCAATTTACCAGAAGTCAGAAGGTGCGGGTTGAATTCCTGTCGGCGGCATTTTTTTTGTCTCGGAAGATTTTTTTCGTTTTATATTTGTGTTTTAGGCTAATAATTATAGCTTTTAATAATTAAAAAATAAAATAGGGTAGGTAAAAGTAAATGAAAATAAATCAGACACCTCCATGTGACCAAACCACATTATGATAGTGGCTTTGAACGCCAACTGCTCTCACAATATTAAAGAAAAGAAAAACACAAAAAAATAACATAACTTAAAAGTAGCATTTTATACAAAGTAGTAAACCAAAACTTATTGGGTTCTTGGATTGTGTTATTCAAAATATCATTCGTTAGAAATGGTTAAATGGAAGACATGACATGATCAAGTATATCAAATACTCGAGTCAGGTCATGACAAGAGTAAAAAGTGTATTTGAGAAGATATATGCATGTGAATGAAGCAAGGAGTGAGTTCCCAGAGAGGTTTTTGTGGCGGTTTACGCTTGCGGAAAAATGGCGTCATGGTTGGTTAGTTAAATAGTAATAAATGGTTTACTTGTGTTTGTAAAAATTAAAAAAAAATGAACAATGAGGTAACTTTTCTTGAGATAAACATGTGTGAACCGTGTTCTGTTCAAATATCTTGTGACTACTATGAAAGAGTCTTATCAATTGAAATATGTTGAAACTGTGCTTTGCATCTTCTGTTCAAATATCTTGTGACTACAATGGAAGAGTCTTGTCATTTTAAATATGTGGGAACTGTGATTTGCATCATCTGTTCAAATATCTCGTGACTATTATGAAAGAGTCTTGTCATTTTAAATATGTGTGAACTGTGCTTTGCATCTTCTGTTCAAATATCTTGTGACTACAATGGAAGAGTCTTGTCATTTTAAATATGTGGGAACTGTGCTTTGCATCATCTGTTCAAATATCTCGTGACTATTATGAAAAGGTTTTGTCATTTTAAATATGTGGGAACTGTGCTTTGCATCTCCTGTTCAAATATCTCGTGACTATTATGAAAGAGTCTTGTCATTTTAAATATGTGTGAACTGTGCTTTGCAACTTCTGTTCAAATATCTTGTGACTATTATGAAAGAGTTTTGTCATTTTAAATATGTGGGAACTGTGTTTTGCATCTTCTGATCAAATATCTCGTCACTCTAATGAAAGAGTCTTGTCATTTTAAATATGTGTGAACTGTGTTTTGCATCTTCTGTTTAAATATCTTGTGATTATTATGAAAGGGTCTTGTCATTTTAAATATGTGTGAACTGTGCTTTGCATCTTCTGTTCAAATATCTTGTGACTACTATGAAAGAGTCTTGTCATTTTAAATATGTGGGAACTGTGCTTTGCATCTTCTGTTCAAATATCTCGTGACTATTATGAAAGAGTCTTGTCATTTTAAATATGTGTGAACTGTGTTTTGCATCTTCTGTTTAAATATCTTGTGATTATTATGAAAGGGTCTTGTCATTTTAAATATGTGTGAACTGTGCTTTGCATCTTCTGTTCAAATATCTTGTGACTACTATGAAAGAGTCTTGTCATTTTACATATGTGGGAACTGTGCTTTGCATCTTCTGTTCAAATATCTCGTGACTATTATGAAAAAGTCTTGTCATTTTAAATATGTGTGAACTGTGTTTTGCATCTTCTGTTTAAATATCTTGTGAATTTTATGAAAAAGTCTTGTCATTTTAAATATGTGTGAACTGTGCTTTGCATTTTCTGTTCAAATATCTTGTGACTACTATGAAAGAGTCTTATCATTTTAAACTTTTATTTATCGATCTCTTGTAGGCTTGTTTTATTATTTCTTACTTGCTTAATGTATCGGCCTTGAATGGAATATTGTGGGGAGGTATGTATTAAAATTGAGCAATAAATACAAAACTTTGAACATCTGAAATTCCCATTCCCAAGTTCCATTCTAAAAGAATATCGGAATAATATCAGGAAATTTAATTTATCACAAAGTTGGGAGATTTCTCAACAAATTCATTTATTAAAGTTGCGCCGTAACCCGGGGATGTTTACTAAAACAATAAATAATTTTCTACTGAAATATATTAACTTTAATTATTATCACTGATTTAAATAGCACACGCGAGATTGGCATTTCAAGTCTGGCAAAGTATATACCAATGAGCTGATTCGACTGTATCAATTTCAGGCATATTTAACTGTGTTATACTTCGACTAAGAACACCAACATTATCTACATGCATATTTTTACTGCCTGCTATCTTTGTGTATCTATAATCTAGATAGTGTCTGGGAAAAATGTATCCCCTGTTTTATTTCAACTCTTAGATCAGCAACATCATCAGCTGTAGGTAGACTGATAGAACCTTAGCGAAAGCCAAATACTTAGTTTGGTGATCGCGCTTTCGGAATATCTGGGCCGAAGGCTTGGAATAAACTCCCTCCGGAACCATATTTCCATAACAAGTCTAACAGAATTCAGGTCTAAACTAAAAACTTACCTGTTTAAGCTGTCATACCCTTAAATTAAATATACCATTCCTAAGAGAAAGTCCAGTTATATTCAATTTTACAATTATGTCCTAAATCTTGTATCTTAATTTCGCTAATAAACAATTAGATAATGTTAATTAAGTGTTAATCTCAAGTCACCTACCAGGTAAGTATTGTACGGTATATTATCTCCATAAATAGTTAAGTACTAACATAGATCACTGTAGAAATGTATTATAAATTTGTACAGCGCCCTTGAGGTGATTTTGCACAGAAACGGCGCTATAAAAGTCATCCAATTATCATTATTATTATTTTAATATGTGACATCTATTGACTTTTTCAACAAGTAAGATGAATATTTTTATTTTTGAATAAATTTTGAGAAAAATCTCAAATTGTAATAATTTAATCATTGAAAACAAAATTAACGATTCTCAAACGACAAATATGAAACGAAAAAATATTCGCTAGCATATAGGAATTAAACTCAGGAACTCAGAGTACAGCCCCGGCAAGCTTAAGGTCCTGGATTCAGTTCCTAGATGAGAACAGATTTCTTTTTCAGATTTTTCTGTTTCACATTTGTCATAGTATTTTCTTCAGTTCAATATTACAATTTGAGGTTTTACTCATTAAGTTATTTCAAAGTATATTATTTTTAGTATTTTTCCAATGGTTCATCTACCGACAGCTGTTTCGATGGATGTATAAAATTATTAATATGCCCCAAGACTCACCACGATTTTCGAAACGTAGTCCCGATCTAATCACGAGTTGAATTGGATCGCTTTATATAAAATATTGATTTTGAAAATAACTTTCGTATGCGCCTACGCAAGGCTGTATTTACTTGTTTAAGGCTTTTTTATTATTATAAGAACAGTTTAATCATTTTAAAATGACTCTTACCTTTTTAATTGTGTACTTGACGGATACAAATAATTAATTTTTATTAAAATTAATATTGTATATTATAAATGAGAGTGAAATAAATGTGAGAGCCATGCTGATTTATTAAATACGCGATACGATGAATATAGTCGTAACTGAGACTGGCGACTACACTAGATGGGATCTGAAATGAGAGAGAGCGAACATGAGCAAGTGCAACTACTTATATACAGTTAACTCTTTCTGTCTTACTCCAGCTCTCCTAGTGTCATGTTAGCATTTTACGAATCCCACAATTCACTACTACCTTGATATTGGAAACCGGAGAGAAAATATTGAATAAAAATGATAATTCAGACAAGCAATAAAGTCCCTATCCATTTAAAAAAATATATGGTTTTTATTTAACTGTCACGATATTTCTCTGTCTTAATGTATCCTTGCAACTCAGTTTATTTATTTTCAGGTCAGTTTATTTTAGTCTGCCTTTTTTGGCAAGTTATGATATTTTATCTTCAGGTCAGTTTATCTTAGTTTTACTTTATATTGGCAAGTCAGGTCAGTTTATCTAAGTCTGCCTTTATCTTTGCAAGTCAAGTTATGTATTCCTGGCTCCTAATATATTGATAATTTACAATACTAACCAGTCATGACTTATAAGGAAAACTTGATGAAAAGAAATAAATATATCGAATTATGTAATACCAACAAACCAAAAAAAAATCCACATTCACTTATAATGACAATAATAACACATTTTTGATAAAAAAAAAATCACCTACAGGGCACCAATCCAATGAACAACGTTGGAATATTTTATTTTATTTCAATTAACGCAATAGTCGTTGTTACATAAAAAAAATTTGAAAGTAACAATAATTTATAATATCAGTTCATTTATTATTGTAGAAAAACATGTCAGCAGAATTTATTTGAAACTACAAATATGACATGAAATTGATCATAACACATTCTGAAAATGATTCATGCATGGTGCAAAGGATTGATAATAATTGTTCATTGAGTTGTAGTCAAATAAATGATTTAATTACTTTGATAAAATAACATATCACTCGCGGAAGCTGGAATATTTTGTTCAGAAATTTGAAATATTCAGGTTATTGATCTTTTAAATATTTATATTCCGGTTAATTTCAAAATATTCTGTGAACAAAGATTTTCAATTCTTTCTTGTCGAGGAATCACATCCTGGATAAAGACACCATTCATTATCAAAAATTTGCTTAAAACGGCTTAGAAACCAGATGTTGTCGAGGGGTAAGGCTCTCGACTAGCAATCCGAAGGTCGCATGATATTTTTTGTTATTTCACCATTCATTAATTTAAAATAATGCATTATTAGCTTGCGGTACATCGTAGAGCGGTAGATACTCTCAGTATCGCCCTGGTATAAAACCACAATTCAGAATTGAAAAGTTGCTTGAACTGCTTAACCCGTGGTCGTCAAATTTTTTTTTGAGAATCGCTAATATTGTCTTCAATAATTAAATATTACAATTTGAGGTTAACTCATGAAGTTAATCCAAAAAATAAATATTCAACCCAGATTTGCAGAAAATTCAACAGATGTCGCACATTAAAATAAAAATAGGATATATGTATCCAAGACACTGTCTGGATTGCATCTAGTTCGAGTTAAATCTTGGTATCATACATTAAAAAAATGTGCTATGAGAAAATTAAGAAAATGTTGGTAGTTCTTTTTCGAAGTATGATACAGTCAAATATGATCGAAGGAAATAGGGTCCCATTAGCTGGTAGAAGACGAGGGTCTTGGTTTCATATCCTAGATGTGACCTTATATTTTTTCTATGTCAAATTTTCATTTGAAAATCGCAAAAATTATCTTCAATAATTGTATAATTAATATCATTACATATTTTGATATCTTGAATTTTTTTATTTTTGTATTACTGACCATTTTTAAAATACAAAGTAAGGTTTTTCATTCACAGACCTCCTCATTAGGTATTCCTGTTCCAAAACGGACTGTAGGTTGTTGTATGGGTGATACATCACGTATGTTGATTCTCATCCCTCATCTTCATGGATGTTGATTTCGTAAGTTACTAAGTTAGTAAGTTTAAAAGAAATTTCACATTTCTCAAAGAATGGGTTAATTTTGAATTGAAAGGCTAACTAATTTATGTAAATGTCAAAAACAAATGTAAAACGTACCATTTCAAAACCTCTCATTAAAGCCTTTCGAATTGTCCTTTCTTTTTTTATCCTAAGCTAAATTTTTTACAGTCATCCAGCGCAACGATGTTAAATTAAATTATTTTCACAAGAGAGACAGATGAGTTAATATAATGAGGAAAATTGAAATAAAACCTTTTACGGAAATCAGTAATGTGATCACAACTTCTTATTTCAATAAAATGTCTTTTTATAATTATTTCTTTTACAGTTACATGAAGTATATTATCGTACAACAATAAAAATCATCTGACTGCGATGCCATTTATCAGAATTTTGATTTTTATTACTAACTGACATCTGACAATCAAACTCACTGATTTTGGTTGCCTGTAATCTGCGTTATTTGACTTATCTTGAGAATAATTAAGATAAACGATAAAGTAGGTACCTTCGAAATCAGAAATGAGTTTATTCAAAATAGAGTCGTACGGAATATATGTAATCTGCCAAGGGATTCACGTGTCAAAGATATATACTCACTGACACCAATACTTCCTTTTACGATTCTGCCAAAGTACAACATCACAACTGGTATTCTACAAATAATTCAACACTCCTCACACACCAATACTAAACCAGTCTTTCATTCTGATATGCACCAGCACAAAACACGATCACAAAATCAAATACCTACACTTATCGTCATCTACTTACACGACTAAATTTGGAATTAACTCCTTATAATAGATTGCACATAAGCAATATAATGCATTATCTAGTAATCTAAAACTTCCAGCAACAAACAAAAAACATTGGCAAAAGCTCTTAAAAGCTATTTCCTCAGCAGTTTTATTGATGACTGACACATTGTTTCTTTGGAACTCCAACATAACTTCTGCGCTTATTTATTTTAATGTATCTGTGTGATCTTGTCTGTAATATAATGTTATCTTTCCCGAAATGTGTTTTGTAAACTCACTGGGAATAATACATTATAACTTATTATTTTGTAATGTATTATTTTGTAATAGATAAATAAATTATGATTACAAATTAAGTTTCAAATGTATCCTTATATGAGAATGCATGGTGAGTACATCCAAATCTCCAATCTAGGAGAAATGGAGCCCTTGCAGTAGCATCATTTAAAATAATAAATTATTTTATTAATAGCCCATACCCTTGTGGAATGCTATAAATTGTTTATATCGAACAACTACCGCCAGGGTGAACACCACGACTATATCTGTATTCCACTTGGCAGAACGGACGTTCTGGGCCAGCATAGCATGACACTAGGTATGGTCCTGGTAAATGAAATATCTAAGTCTCTTGAGATATTCAACATTAGCTTAAAAGGTTTCACGAGTCATTTTTGGTAAGGACTGTAAAATATATTATTTATTATATAATTTTTAAATTTGAAAATTAAGTCACGTGTATTGTAATATGATTACATACATCTGTAATACAAATTATTAAAATAAATAAGTCATAGTTGTATATTTGAAATTTTTATTTTATTTTATTTTTATTAGATTTCGTGATTTTTCAATATTACCAACGGTGTTCATTCGAAAGGTAAATATATTTCTGACTGTCTCTCTAATTATTTGTTAACAAAAAATTAAATTATATTTAAAAAAATTACAATTTACTTGTTTACGAAAGAAAATGATTTTCAAACAAATATTTTGTACATAATTACCAATCCAATTTTTTTTTTAAATTGTCGTTTTCAAATTTGGAACTGATTTGTCAAGAATTTAGACTCTCTCTAAAAAATTCCAACAAAGAAATACGTAGGATCGTTAAACATATAGTTGACTTAGTAAAAATAACGTTTGTTTATTGTTTATATCCATTTTAATGAAATAAACTAACACTATCGAAAAAATCTTAATTTAGTATACTACACAAGAGTGTACTTATAAAAAAGGAGTAGAATTCTTTGAAAATTGGTATTTTATTGCCCTGGAGAAAATCCGTCCCATGAGAAGATATTAATAAATCTTTGAATGCTTGAAGAATCTTCTCCGTCTGTTTTGATGTACATTTGCAATTGAATAATCGTTGGCAAAGGAGAAAGGTAATTAAATTTTCCATCCACTCCGAAACCCGCCGCAGAAAATAAGCCACCCGCAGTTGGGTTTCATGTAAAAGACTTTAAAAATGTTAGATAATTCGCCATGTTGTCGTTGGGAACAGAGCTGAGAAACATTGAATTTTAAAAAATATATCCACTTTGTACAAGTTTTTATCGTTTTTACATTCTCCGTTACATTACTTTAACGCTTTATTTATAAGTTTCCACCAATATTAGATAACTAATAGTAGGATTTTTTTTCAGTGCAAAATTTAGGAACCAACTATCATAATATAATATACTCCTCATTGCTCAGAGCACTAGTACTAATGGAGGGTAACAATGTAGATTCTTCAGTAGACATTGTGGACATCTTCAATAATATAATGTACTCCTCATTGCCCCGAGTACTAGTACTAATGGAGGGTAACAATGTGGATTCTTCAATATACATTGTGGACATCTTCAATAATATAATGTACTCCTCATTGCCCCGAGTACTAGTACTAATGGAGGGTAACAATGTGGATTCTTCAATATACGTTGTGGACATATTCAATAATATAATGTACTCCTCATTGCCCAGAGAACTAGTGATAATGGGGGGTAACAGTTTGGATTCTTTGATAGACATTTGGAAATCTTCAATAATATAATGTACCCCTCATTGCACAGAGTACTAGTATTAATGGAGGGTAACAATGTGGATTCTTCTGTAGACATTGTGGACATCTTCAAATTATTTCTTAATAAATACAAAAGCAAGGCTGGCCCCATTTGTATTGTTAATATATATTAAAATGAAAACCACTTCAGAAGAAGATGATATCAACAAATCTAAGCGAAACATGAAACCGATCAATACACAGAAAATAAAAAAAGTAAACATCTTTTTTCACTCTTTCATTTGTCCTTAAGATTTATTTGTATTATTATTTATTTTTAATCTTCTATGGAAGAGTAGTATTCAAATCTATCAATACGTTAATGTATGTTATATTTTTCTTCAGTGATATATTACATTGATGGGTATAATCTTCAAAATAAACCCTTAAATGCATACTGTTGCAAAACTGCAACATACCGTTCAAACCACCTTTAACTCTTTGGTGTATACTTAATGCATGCCGTTTTAGAATTATCAAGTTCACGGTAATATATTTTATCGAGTGGCATCACCTTTTTTTTCTTTCGCGAATGTCAAATGTCACTTTTTCTTTAAAAAGTGAAGATTCTAGAAAATTGGTTGGAGGTTAGAATTGCAGTTTTGTTTTGCTGTTATTATTTTGATTTTCTTAGGTAAGTAAATACAATAATATAATACTTATATGTAATAACTCGTATTTTTCCGGTACACTTATTAGTGTTGAGAAAATTTTTAAGGTTTTTTATTTTTTTTTCATACGTTAATTGTTCATATTAATTTTTATTAAATACATGGTGTTGTAAAAATGCAACAATTTTTTTTAATCAAATATCATTAAAAAATTACAAAAAAATAAAATTCTTTATATTTCCTTGCATATGCATGTAAATATCTACAAAATATTTTTTTTTTCCAGAAAAATAAATAAATCATGCATTTAAGGGTTAAAAGAATATTTATTCCTAAACATAAAAACTGTTAATAGTAATATTATTGTCTTTCTCCTCTCCTTCTCCTCCACATTACCTCCAGCTTCACAACATACAGCAATTGTGGATACAATAATCAGTTTCAGTTTCAGTTTCAGTGCCGGCAACCCGGGCGTTTATTTAAGGTTGGTTCTGTACAGATGTTTTTTTTTCATTACCCTCCTCACTAGACAAAGTCTGTTCTGAGGCTGGTAATTAACAATTTATATATAAACCGTAAAAAATAGTAAAATAAAAATAATAAGAAAAATAGTAGTAAAAAAATGAGTAATATAAAAATAAGTGTACTAAAAATTATGTATAAAAATATGAAATGAGTATTTGGTATTATAATTAATTGTAAAATTTTGTAATTTTGTTAGAATTTGTGTGCAGTATGGTTTGTAAAATGCATTAGATGTTTAGAATATTTTTAATATCTGTTCTTTCTTTTACAATCAACCAGTTTACAAATCTTTTGAACACCCAATTCAAATTATTTGGTAAGACGTAAGTTTTAGTTTGGGTTAGGAACATGTTGAATATGTGAGGAGCCAGGTAAGATTCATGTCTTTTAGCGAAATTTGATTTGATATACGGTACTTGTAATTGTTTGTGTGTAATTGCTCTCGTGTTTTGCGAGTGAGTTATGGGATGTGGTAATTGTTTTATGCAGTTTTTGTAGATGATCTTCTTTATGAACAGTTTATTTATGTCTAATAAGTTATTTTCAATCATTAGCTGTTCTGTCGGATGTTGATAAGGCTTTCTAAACATAATTCGAATTATTGATTTATGATTAATTTTAAGGGATTTGAGATGAGTGTCTGCTGCTACTCCCCATACTGAAATACCATACATTAGAATACTTTGACAAAGTGCAAAGTATATTTTTTTTAGCTGATTTAATGACATCATATTTCGTATTGTTTTGAAGATGTATGATAGTTTCCGGATTTTTTTTGTTATCTGGTTAATTTGGAGATCCCATTTTAGATTATGGTCAACAGTTAAGCCGAGATATTTGATGTTATCCGCATAATCTATTTTGTCACAAGTACAGCGTGTGTTGTTTGTGGAAGTATTGGTGCAGGGGTGAAGATGTAATTGTGAGCGACTATCTGGCTGACCAGCTTTTGTTTTACTAAAAGTCAAGTATTTTGTTTTAGAAATGTTGAGTGTAAGAAGAGTTGAGAAATGTTGAGTGTAAGAATCTCACTGAGACTCTTTTTTAGATTTTACATAAAAAAATAAATAAATTTTAAAATTTTAAATGCACAACTTTGCAATATTTTACAAAAAAAATCTTGGAATATGACAAAAACTCTATATACAAACTTTGGAAAAACAACTCAAATGATTTTTTAAATTATTTTGCCATAAGAACTTTTCTTGAAGAGAAAATAATTTTTGGGTCTGGATTTATGTGACCGAATTTTTAATATGGTGTTCCAGAGGGAACGCAATGCCGATGTTATCGTATTTAATAAGATCGAGACAGAAATAGAGATATTAAATAAATACAAAATATTATAAAAAATAGTATAAAACATAAGTCGGTTAAGTCACTAAAACAGATGTCTAACTAAAAAAAATTCGAATAATTTAATTAGTAAAACTTCAAATTGTAATATTTAATCATTGAAAACAATATTAATTAAACTCAGGACCTTGCCGGGGAGCTGCTCTACTACTAAGCTAATGCGACCATATTTTTTTCAGGTCATATTGTAACTGTATCATGTTTCAAATAAGAATTATCAACATTATCCTAATTTTTTTAACGCTAATTATATTTGGCAGCTATTTATATGGATCCCCTTAAATTAATATACCATTCCTGAGAGAAAGTCCAATTAAATCCAATTTTCCAATTATGTCCTAAATCCTGAATCTAAATTTCTCTATTAAGCTATTAGTTAATGTTTAGGCGTGCATTACGTCGTGTGATATTTTAAATTGAGCCGCTATCAATAACAACCCTTACGTAGATGGCGATAAGGTTTCAATTCTCGCATGGCCAAAAAGTGCTTTTTATTTTATTTTGTGGATGTTCACGCATAAATATTTAATTTTTTTTCAATCATTTTATAAATAACTTAATTTGCAACATTATACAATAAAATGATAACCGAAAATGGGTTCGTAAGTTGGAGATTTTGAACTTTAAATCAGTTTTCATAGGCATTTACTTTATTTTTTTTTCTGGGCTTATAAAAAGACTTATCTAAAAAATACTTGATTATTTCAAAGGCCAAAAAGTATTCTACTAGCAGTATTCAATTACGGATCTGAAACATTTCTAGGCGACCAAATTTTCAAACAAAAAATACACGATTTTGTATTACTACGTGTGGCATCGCCTTAATTAAGTTTTAATCTTAAGTGACCTACCAGGTGTGATGGACTCGCCCTGGGATAAATTTTTTTATTGTTGATTTATTATGGTGGGAAAGAAATTTTCAGTTGGTCTCACGACATAGGGGATTACCAGATGTTGGACAACTGATTTTAAAACAAGTGCTTAGATTTATTAGGGTAGAGAAAAAAATAGGAACATGCACTGTATCGTCACAGACCTCCGTGATGGTCGTTTGAATTCTTAGATTTTATTCAGTGGGGTAGTAATGGATTTGCCAGAGTAGGGGGGGGATAGGAAAAAAAAACCTAACGAGATCGATAAGAAACAATTCAACTAGGTTGAGCAATGCTACTAAGTGGCTTTCTAATTGTAATTAATGTAATTACTTGTAATTAATTGTCTCATTATATTAGCACTTTATCGACTGCAGCAACCGGAAACGTTTGGACGAGCAAACAAGGTAGGAAAAGGTAGTTAAAATCAGGGTAGTCGGTCATTGTCTTATTTTCAAACCATACAGAATGTAACACGCCTCATCTAAAAAGAACCAAAGTTACCACAACCAATTAAAAGGATCCTTCAATGAATTAATCCCTGTCGAAACAAAAAATTGACACAACGTGACATATTAATTCGTTAAGATTGAAGGGTTGATAAACCGCGAGAAGTTGAAAATCAAACGAGCAAAATATTAATGCGTTCGTTAACAAGGAGTTAGGGGAGACGGTGAAAACATTACACAGGTAAGTATGCTACTATCTCCATCTATAAGTATGCTTTTATCTCCATTTATAATTAGTAATAACATAGATCATTGTAGAATGTATTATATATTTTAACAGCGCCCTTGAGGTGATTTTGCACAAAAATGGCGCTATACAAATTATCCAAATACTATTATTATTATTGTGATACGCAATACGCTTTCCGAACTGAATGCAATCTAGTTATTGTTTTGGATAAATATTTTTATTTTCATTTTTATGTCTGACATTTGTCGACTTCCTACAAGACTCAATAATGAATATTTTTTTCATTACTTTTGGACGTATACCTAGATCACTGCACTAATAATAGTTGCATATCACTTAACCCGATTGCACCTTCTATATTGATGGCTGTATACTGTATTAATTTGGCTCCATTCTTATGCGATTGTTGTTGACTGCTTAACACTCTTGTTGAATTAAGATTGTGTATTTTCATTAACTGCTCTGTTCTCTTATGGATACCCCCATACGACCTAGTTAGGTAGATTAGGTAGAAACATCGACAAAGTGTTTTCTTATCTCCTATGGAGAAGTAGAGTCAGTGATAAGTGAGGGTTGCTATGCTCCCTAAAAAGTGTTGCCTGACGGGCTTATAACCCTATTTTGGGTCAGTGATGCATTATCGCATTTGGTTGTATAAAATGAATGTGATAGACAGTCAGTTATTTGGTTAGTTATAAATGTGGCGTCTGTATTAATTAAGTCTTACTTTTATTAATTATGTACTAATTATTTTTATAAATGTAACGTCAACGGTTGTCCATGACGCTAAGTCAATTAGTCTTCACCCAGCATATTCAAGCTGTGGGTGTTGGCGGATCCCGTTCACGTAACATTGGTTGTTATGTTTAGATTAAGTTTTTAAGTTTAGTTCCTACAATATTATAGTTATTTAAGTAAGAATGGCTGCACCGCAATCCTGTTCATCCTGCCTTACGTTCGATGAAGTGCGACCGGATTTGCGGCACGCCCATTCGCTATTCTCACTTTGGTTTAATTTTGTTATATGAATACTTCCTATTGATGGTTATTATTATCTACTGGTATTTTATTGATCACTTTGTTTTTTTTCTGTTGTAGTAGAGACCCTTGGACCGACCTAGAAAGAATAAGGTTAGGTTATTTCGACAATTTTATATGTTTGAGGGCAAACATTTGGTGGCGAGGGGGGTAATGTTATGATGCAGGGCTAGACTCCTTTTGTTTTAATATTTTATTCATTAATTTATTCTGCATCATCACATTTATCCTCGCCGATTCTCTAACCTAGTTAGGAACTGGGCGATTGTCGCGGGTATTGGTTTTGGTAAAATTTCGAATCATAATTTAAAATTTAAAATCTGTACCGGGCGGAAACAGAAAAAAAACAAAAAGACTTCCTTGCCTGCAGAGAAACGAGTGGGTGGGCCTGATCTCTCGGCAGACGACAGTCACAGTTTTCCGGAGTGAAATTGTTTGGGAATGGTTTCCCTTTAATCGAAGTGGCGAAGTCTAATTTTATACGCGGAGATTGCATAATAAAATCGTATAAATGGTGTAAAATACGAAGTTCCATAGTGGAATTAGTTCCGTGGCTCGTTCGAATATTGTAACCACGCGGCATCATGAATCGCAAACGGAGTCAGACGTGTGATCTGCTTGAATCCGACCCATCCTTTATGGGATGAAGAAGCCAGTGGCTTAAAATATTGTGCCAGGTTCCCGGAAACCTAAGGATAGTATTCTTTCTCGCGGTTTGGCACTACGCCGACCGCATTTTCACCAGGGCCGTAGGGAGGCCTATTTTTCCTTACATAAAGGGAATCCTCGCCAGGATACACGGATGCGACCGCGGGCACCCGATTCCTCTTCCTCAGTCGCCAGATTACCAGTTTCCTGCCACGGACAGTCGCCAGGAGGCGGAACTGACTCTTCCTCTTGCTCCGTCTGGAGCCCCCTGGAGCTCAGCCTGATGAGGTGCTGCTCCAGCTCGAGTAGGATGTTACTTAATTAGCTAGATAGATAAAGCGTGGTCGGAACCTTGGGGGTAAGCTTATATCTAACTTTTATTATATTGTTTTCGTTATAACTCACACGGTAGAGTGTATAGACTTATATTGTATTCGAAATAATATACATTAATGTTACTCTAAACCTTCTTTCCTTGACTCTAAATTACACATTGTAACCTGACACATTTCTGGTTTCGAACCCAACCCCCTGAGAACCCTGGGATCACAAACATTCTTGTGGGTATCTAACCCTCAAGAATTGGCGCTTCCAGTACTGGATAAAGTTTGTGATTCCACATTCATTATTATAACCTAAAATGTCTGGTGAGTATTGTAGGCTGCACGTAGCAAGTAACCATAGCAACTACTCTACGTAGCAACAAGTTGTGTTTTATTAAATATTTCCACCATTTTTGTTTATTATTATCATTACTTATAGCGCGCTCCTTCTAACATTCTTATTTACATATCTCCCTTTCAAACCATCTTTCACTGCTTAATACGGGGCCTTAAATCCATAGATTTTGTTACGTGTTTTATTACAATGTTATAAAAACGAACCGATCTCTTGAAATAAATTATGTCAAATGAGTATGAATGTTGGGCGCGAGTTAATCTTGTTTCCCGATTGTGCACTGACGCCAAAAGAAAAAAATTACGCTAGTTCCTCGGAACATTAAAATACCGGTGGAATAAGAACAGCATTCCACCCGACGCTTTGCTCTAAATATTGCAATCTGTCTGTTGATAGGAAAATTCATCCGTTTTCCATTCAGAATCTAAATGGTGCATGAAATGACTGTCGGTGTTTGGTGACCAGATCTGAATAATCAGGTAATTTACCTTAACAATCTTCTTTCCTTCCTCACTCCCTTCAGACTCATTAGCTAACAGCACACCTCTTTTCAATTAAACTTCAACTCAACTAATCTACCTATGGCACAACTTTGCAATTCTATAGAAAAGTTGCACGTATACTAATCAGCAATCGACAAGGGATTAAATCTATTGAGTGAATCCAACATAAATTTGTACTAAACGTAAATGATAGATTAGGAATTCCTATTGAAAAATTTAACTACACCTCACTGTTGAAAGTCATGGGCCTTGCCACATTAAAAGAAAAAAAAAATATGTTCTGATCTATCTTTTCTTTATGAAATTGTTAATAACATGTTTGACTTCCCTGAACTCCTTAACCTGATTGACTTAGGCGTGTGCCTAGTAGAACGTTTCTTCAGAAGGTACCTTACCATTGTAACATTGCAGGTACAAAAGCAGAAATAAATTCAGTTATGTACCGACTGCACAGAGCGGGGAATAAATATCACATGAACACCAACGGTACTGAATGTCTATCAGCCTATAAAAACATTGTTATTAAATCTGTGTGTTTATCTTGATAGATAATGTATAAACATTTTCAATGTATCGAAATTCATAGAAATGTGCATCCTATAGTTTGCTCTGATTGTTATTTTTCAGTTAACATTTTTATACTTGGTACTTATTTTAATTGTAATATCTCTTTTACTCTCTGATTATATCAAATGTATTTTTAATTGTGTCATATTTAAAAGCCCCAATTGGGCGTGTACAAACAAATAAGTACTATTTAGATATCTAATTAGTTATTTGGGGATGCCACAGTCCTACTGGCTATGGACAGTAGGAACTCTTATGTAGAATTCGTATAAAAATAGCACATTTTAATTTAAAAACTTCAAATATATCAAACAATCATTTTTTCGCGGATGGTTAGTTCCACATGTATTTGTAAATTGCTCTCCTTTTGAAGCATTACTAGTTTTCAAGTCATCTAGACAAAGTATTTTTGTTCTCTGCATTCCTTCAGTCCTTATGGCGTGATTTCCACTCTCGGAAATGTTTTCGCTGAGTGGAAAATAAACAACTAACGGGAAAAAATGTTTTGCTTTTCTGGTATGTATGAAAAAAATTATTGTTCAGCATTTTAAAATAATCAAAAAATCCAAAATGGTTGGCGTACATAATTAAATGAAACGTATTTAATTAATACGAAAAGTTTCAAAATGACGTCTTTAAAAGGGATCTTTTTAGATTTTTCATAAATTGTTTTAGTGTTAAGTTTTGCAGAGGAGCATTTTAATTTGTTTTAAATTAAAAACAGGCTAAAAATATAAAAAAGAATTTCACGCAAAACTGTGTTATTCAAATACCTTTTATCGGATTATATTTTATTAATTGTTAATAGTTTTGCATGAATCATTAAGCATTTTAGTCATTCATTGAAAGAATGAATGAAAAAGTGCTTCATGAAGTGAGGTATGATTTGAGATTTTCACGGCCAAAAGTATTAAAGTGATTTGTTTTTGGGGTATTATGGCGTGTTGCGCTACCTCCTTCTTTAACCAACGTTTCGGACAGCATTGTTGTTTAATATTTGGCATTCATAATAAAAAATATGAATATCTAATTTGGAGCTCTAGATAAACGTAAACTTACGTATTTTGTGAATTATTCTAAACAAAAAGTTTAAATACCTTCTTATAATCATGTTATAATTTGGAAGGCGGGTTTTGGGTACCGCCGCCCCGAAAACCATTTATTGGAAAACCAAAAACTTTGCCGTAAGTCACCCCAAGAGGATTGCTACTTTAGGTGATTTAACAGAGGTGCCCCGATTCACTGGGTGAAGTGTGTTCAGGATGCGCCTGCCCACCAGCTGCGTGGCGTGCCAGATCGGATGAGACTGTTTGGGGAGACGCTTTGACCTCTCCAACTTGTATCTTTGGGGATCAGGTGAGAGGCACGAAATAAAAATGTCGTGAAGGTCACAGTGTTTATTTGAGTCAGTTTGCCGTGATGAGTGTTGACGTAGGACAGATGTATTCACCGGATACTGGCTGTGACAGGTCAAGCGCGGGTCAGTGAGTCGACGCCGGGCGCTGGTGACCGGGACTCGATGACTGTCAGGCACTGGCGATTTTGGGAATCAGTACTCCAGTGCTGACGGGAAGGCCGAAGGTGCGGCGGACCTTGAAGGCGGTTGAACGGGAGCTGCGTAAACCAGTGAGGATGCTGCGTGTCCTCGTGGTGGTCATGATGCTTGGATGAAGCGCTGGTCAGAGACGCTGGAACCAGGGCGCTGTAATCCGTGTAGCGCTGGCCAAAGACGTGGCCAAGGCGCTAAGGTGATGTCCCGATGGAGTCCATGATTGTTCGTGCGAAGCCGGGAGTATTGCCCTTCGCGCAAAGATGCGCGGATTATCATTCGTGAGATTTGTCCACTGACAGCTGATTGTTGACTGACTGACTGACTGCTCGCTGCGTCGGGCTTATTTATACTATACGGCCGGCGGCAACAGTAGGTAGATGAATTGCAACTAAATCGGAGCCACTCGCTCAGTCTGGGCTTTCGGGAAGTTACGGTTGCACTGTGTTAACGCATATGCGATAGGCTCAAACCTTCTGGTGAGTTGTCGTAATGTGCCAGACCGACTTGCGATCGTATTGTCGCGGGTAAGCGAGTAAATACTTGAAGCAAGTAGGTTGCTTTGTTTTGTTTACGATTTCGGCTGCAAGTACGTACCTGCAAGTACGTACCTAAGTAGATCGAGCTGCCTATTATTAATGAGTTGATCTGGATTCTTCTTGACGCCACATATCTCTACCCATAGCCTTGCGCCGTAGTGGCATATGTCCATCACACCTGGACACACTGATTCCTAGATTCGTACCGAACCATCATACCTTTTACCGTCCCAGAGCTTTCTCTCCTTCCCTTTCTTAAAAAAAACCCTACATACAGTATTCCAAAAGATGACATAAGCCCTAAGGACAATTATTTTCCTCAAGCCTTTGTGGGGTTATTATAAAAAAATATAACGGTAAATAAATAATTGTGTAGGTTAAGGGCCCGCTTTCCGCGTGAAGAATTTAGATTTGGGCAACACCCTCAAAATAAACAATATTTAGTGTTAAAAGAATCCGACAGAGGTGTCTGAATTCGTATTAGGAATAATTTTGGGGATTATAATTTAAATAACGAAATTAAATTACCGACATCTATTGCAATTTTAGAAAAACAGAACCATTTTTAGTTAGCACCGAGCGAATTATAACGATGTCGAAATGAAGATGGTTCTCAAAATATGGGTTTTATTACGGATTTAATTAATTATTATTTTTTTTTAATTTTACAAAAAACATTTACGAAAGTTATTTGAATAGGTATAAAAATTACTTTACTTTACTAAAATACTATTATCACTTTTATAAAAGTAATTTATAACTTTTATAAAATCAATAAATATATTTTTACATCAATAAGGTTTTTCTTATATGGTTATCTTTATAGGGTGTCCGGGGGTAAAGTGCTCAAACTTCAGGAGGTTATTCTAAATGCTAGAAGAAGTAAAAATGAAATGGAAATTATTCGAATTTCCAAATTTTTTCCACAAAAATTTATTTTCCGTAGAAGAAATTGTTTTTTTTTTCTATACAAAAAATTAAACTTTTTTACTCGAAAACTATCTTAAAACGTTGGAATTCCAAAAAAAGTTTTTTTTTCTTTTTACTTGTACTATCAATTAGAATCACCTCCCGAAGTTTGTGCACTTTACCCCCGACATCTTGTATAATATGCGCAATATAATATTTATACACGTGTAATATCTACTTTTGTACATTTATATCAATTATATACACGTTTACATTTTTATGCTCATCAAATTTATTATATTATAAAGATAGATAGAAAGATCCTTAGTGCTTCCCGAGGACTTACAAATCAGAAGACTTTTTGTAATTATTTATTTATTCATTTAAACAATTCAATAATTATAAAGAGTAATAAAACATGTAAGCAACATAAAATTACATTCTAAAATGTGAAAGGGGCTCTATTTATTTACATTTTTATGAAATTACTACTTTTAATAGTTTAAGCTTTCAGTGAACTTTCAATTTTATTTTTAACTTCTCTAAATATTATTTGTTTAAATTGTCAAATATAATTTAATCACAAACACAAGATTCACTCAAAATGAAAGATTGGTGGTTCTGAAATGTTCCCATAAATACGGTGAAAGAACCCTAAACTATAAACTTATTACCCTAAACATGCTTCGAGCGAAATGCGGATCTGGAAACCTTATCGTCAATCTGAGCAAAACATACCATGAACGTCAATATAGCAACAGCCTTTGTTCTGCTGCAGTTTCATTAAATGCCGAGAGATCCGTTTACAGTCTCCAAAAAGCAATACTGGGGCACAACCCTAGAAGCAAAGCTAAATGATTGGAATACAGAAAGATAAAAACACACCATTGTCAAAAATATCTTGGCCGTTAATGATTAAATAAAATTAGATTTATTCAGGAAGGCAAGCATTACGGTGATCGATGTTAAAAATCTAACATAGCCCTAGAATAACTCCAGTATCTTTAAGAAACCTTTCTCTTAAAGCTCAGAAAAAAACTTTCCATGACAGTTAGATATACCACTCTACAACAAGACCGCGTACGGTAAAACTGTAAAAAAAATAAAGTAATAAATAACAAAATAAATATTTCACAACACAATCATTTCATCGAAAATCTTAAATCCGTTTCACCTTTCTACATTTTCTATATTCTCCTTAAGAGTATAATCCTTAGATAATTTGTTTTGTTTCTCCCGATTTATTCGTATAACCCATTAGTCTACATAATTATCTAGCGGTTTTTCCATTACTTGTGCACTTATGTTAATGTATTTTATGACCGTCTTTGTGTTGCTTATATTTGTATCATGTTGTCTCCCTCTATATTTTGTTATATATATGCACACATTATGTACTTCTTGTTTAGTATTAATTTGTACCCTGATGATGCTTAAGTAAAGCGAAACCAGTCGGTTCTTAAATTAATAAATATCGTGGTTTTAAAACAAAAAAGTATTTTATTTTATTAAATTATATTCCCCACAGTTTCAGAACTTTCAATAGCTTTTTTCGCTGGCCCGTTCATTATTTTTCTGGATTCCACATTCGAGTATTGTTATTTGAAACAGGTGGCCCTTATTATTATTACATATTATATTATATTTCGGACATCGTTGCATTGTGAATCATTAGAGCAGATCTTAGAGTAATATTACTCTAAGGAGCAGATGTAAAGTGACGTGTGTATTTGTGTACGTAGAAAGTTAATTCGCAAATAAATCACGATCGTATAGGAACAAGAAAAGAGACAAGACAACAAGAAAACTAAATTAATAAAAATTTACCCCGTAATTTCTAATGCATTGGAATTAGTTTTATTTCCCAAAGTACCTATTCTGAAAAAAAAATAATAAATTTTTACTACACAATACATAAATAAAAATATGAATTATTAATTTTTATAGTAAATTATCGTTTATAATAAATATAAGCTTATAAATCAAAAATTGTATTTTTTTCTTCTCACCTATTAGATAGGATATAATTTTATGAGATAACATTTTTTCTTTGAAATACGGGATATCTTTCGTGTATTTCCCATCTTTGAAAAAACAATATTTATTAACTCATAAACTTTACACGCGTAAAAATTATCTTTATAAATTCAAATATTTGCACGTAATCGCACGTCTGTAGATCATAGAACGATGAACGACACGTCTGCCCCCAAAGCCCTCGAGTTGGCGAATGAACTTTTCAAATAAAGATAGGTTAATCTTCAAGTCGGAGCGAGCGCGCTATAATAAATATGATTTAAAAGCAATAGGCGTAAGCGACAGTTGTGAAAATGTTTAATAAATCACGGCGTATTTCAAAAATAGCAAAAATTACTTTTGGGGTCTATTGAGTAGCATTAAAAGAAGCATTGTGATTTTTTTCATACATATAACTTGTAAAATAACAGAAATAAAAGTGTTAATAATATTTTTCGGAGCATACTTTGCGATTTATTTCTATCGAGGGAATTTCAAATAATTACCGTTTCGGCTTTTGGAACAAATAGATACTATCTTAAAGAATAACATATATCTTTTTAAGAGCTTAAAAACTTCAAACTTTTAAGAAAAATATCTCGGAAATTGGATGAAATTCGAATAGTGGGCCCTTGAAACTCAACTAAATTTGTATTAATTTGACCTAGATTTTCCACATTACAGTCCTTCAAATAAATGGAATCAGCATACATTACACATTTGTGTTAGTCATGTCTCCACTCGTTGGATACCTTTGTTGGTGAATTAGTTCCAAAATCTCTTTGTTCTTTCTTTCATGGGCGGGAAAAAGGTCTTAAGTTAGAAAATAGCCAAAAGTAAAACTACAATCGCGGAGCCGATTTTTTGACCCATTTTTTGATTAATTATATATCTTTTAATATGCCTTATTTTTTATTTGTTAAAAACTCACTAGTCTCTAAGTCTTTTGAATGGTAAAAAAATATCTTTCGAATATTTATTCGTTATTTACGACTTTTGGATTGTACAAATTGGTATGATCATCACTTGTATCAGACATAATTTGAATCTATGGTAACGCGCTGAGCCGCGAGAGCTCTCAATGAAGTAAATAATTGCTCAAACATTGATGGGAAGATACTTGCACTTTATTATGGCTTTTTGCCAGTTGGGAGTAGCTCAAAGCTTGTTCGTTGTTCATGAAAATGTGGACAAAACCATTGAGTTTTTCCATTTTGTTATTTATTTTTCTAATACAATTTTGACGTTTGCCATTTGGCCGAATTGCTTTATTTGATAAATTTACTTAATTAGAAAAGGCAGGCTTTTGATTCTGTCTACAAGACGTTGAGAAAATCTAGTATTATTGACCGCTACCAAATGCAACAAAGGAAAGTATTTTTTTGTTACTCAAGGTAAAACATTTTAGGTTCTCATGCAGATTAATATCAAAGTACGTACATACATTGGTTAACATTCCATTATTTATTAGTACTATGAATAGAAATTTTTAATATCAAGCTTGGTGACCGGTCGGTGTCTGAGTTGTGTATTAAATTTTTCGGATAGTTTGGTCCTCCCATCACAATAAATACAACATTTTCCGCTGACTGTGGTGGTAGTAGATGATGTTCAAATATGTTCAGGTGATTCGTAACCCGAGAATGTTTGACTTTCATAAACAAAAACCTTCGTATTCCTATCAACGCACGTGTATCTTTTATAGTCCAAAATGCATAAGGGTAACATAACTATTTAGTCATACACATAGTTGTACGTACGAAACAAATAATTCATCTTAATATTTAATCGCATAACTTGCAAAAGTGTATTCTCATAAAATAATTAAATAATGCATCTAAATCACGTAGACTATAACAGACGTTACATTTACATTTTAGTTACATAATAATTAAAATAACAAACTGGAATTAATATACAACCACATATTAAAATTTTTAAAAGTTGGATTCCTGACCAAACGGGCACTTAGTTTGTAAAGAAAATCATCGTTTACTTTGGCTCTCCTTAACAATTTATATTATTGACTTGAGACCATTTTCCCGACCATGAAAGCTTCATTCCTCATTCTCTTCCATTTCCTCCATTGCATCCTTTCTTATCCATCAGCCTCTCTTCTCTCTTAGAACACCAAGGTAAATAATATTACCATTATTAATGTATGTTGTACAGTATACTCCTGTAATAAATTGTATTTTCCGCCATTGTTCTCCAGGAGTACACATTAATAAAGGCTATAGGTGGTATACGCATTTGACTTAACGTCAATGGTTTGTTGAGTCGGTTTGTGTGCAACAGAAAAACAATAATTTATCTATTCAATTGATTTTGCGCTGCAAGGTGTTTTCTCTTTATTTAATTATTTGCAAAAACGTCTCTGTAAATGTAACACTTGGTTTAAAAAATTCAATTCGCATATCACTTTGACAGAAGGTATTGTCAACATTGTTTCCATCACTGCTTTAGTGAACATTTTTTTTATTATCTTTGATGAGAGTTTACGATCATTGCCTACAAATAAGTCGTTGGTTCAAATCAAATCAAAAATTAGATTTTTTCACAATCACTAATTAAACATATTATATTATAGTGTATTTGCTATACATAAAAAGTGGTAGATACTTTCAGTATTGCTCTAGTGAAACACCACTGTTTAGAATCAAACGTTGCTTGAAATGGCTTTAATGGCGTGTTTGATGATCAGATCTGAATGACTGGGTACTTCACCACCTTTCCTCTTTTTCATCTCTTACCCATCCCCACCTTCAGCCTCATAAGGTACCCAATCGGGGATACTATAGTCCTTATGATTCCAGCCGGTGGGGAGCAGTTGGGACTCTTTTGCGGTACTCACATAAGAATGTTAAAATTTTATTTGAAAATTGAGAATTGTCTAAAAGTACGATTCGGAGACATTGCGAAAATTAATGTACATTATGTCAATGAAATTTTTGACTATGTTATAAATATCAGAGGATTTATAGATTTATCTATATTTACAGGAAAATCAGAGAATTTATAGATTAATCTGCATTTACAGAAATATCAGAGGATTTAAAGAATTATCTTTATTTACTGGAATACCAGAGGATTTATAGATTTATTTATATTTGCCGGAATATCAGAGGACTAGAAAATGTATGAATGTAATTGGGTAATGTGTTGTCGCGTTCTTTTCCATTTTACCGAGTTGTAATATTCGGTTTTTACAAAATGTTATTTTTAGCTTGGCTAATTGTAAAATTACCTGAACCGATTTTTTATGTTTTTGAGAAATCGATGAAAAAAAATATACCCACACATTTTTAAGAATGTAACTTTCCTTATATTAGGCTTGTTTTGTAGTTTATTCAAGCAAAATTGTTTCTTTGTAAACTTAATTAAAATTGACCTTTTCAATATGCGAAACATAATCAAACTCAAAATTATATATATAAATCAAATTTACAGACTTAAAAGGCTCTGTTCGAGCTTTTAACCCTTTCAAATAGGTCGGGTCTGTTTTAACCTCAGGCATTAGTGGACCAAATCGAAATACGTTTATTTGCCCGGATCTGGGGTAAATACTACCCCAAATCTAGATAATCCGTTACATGTGTTCTGTATTGAGGTTGCTCTGCAGTCTTAAGCCCCGAATGGACCACTTGAAATCTGTAGAATTTAGATGAATCATTTGAAATTGTAATTAATAATTCATTATTTTAAGAATTAACTTTATTAAACTTCGTTTATTTTGTAAAGGTCAGAATAAAATAATAATTTTAATACTGGAGTTATTTTTATATTTTCAGTTAATAATTTGGGGCTACTGCCAATATTTGGTAACTACATTTTGTGGATATTTTAGTTAGCGATAATTTAATTGTCTGGAATAAGTTTGAGTCCCCTCTTATGTCGTTAGGTAAGTTTTTACCTAGTTTAATTTTTTATAAAACTTTCTTACGTTGTTTTTTTTTAATTAATGCAAAATCATGTGTTTTTGGTTAGAAAATTTGGTCGCCTAGAAATGTTTCAGATGCTTTAATTAAATACTACGAGTAGAATACATCTTGACCTTTGAAATAATTGAGTGTTTTTTATATAAGTCTTTTTATAAGCCCAAAAAAAAAATAATGTATAGGCTTATGAAAATTGCTTTAATGTTCAAAATCTCCTACTTACGAACCCATTTTCGGTAACGATTTTTTTTATAAAGTGGCAAATTAAGTTATTTATAAAATGATTGGAGAACATTTTAATATTTATGACTGAACATCCACAAAATAAAATAAAAGGCACTTTTTGGCAATGTTTTTTTCTTGCATAAATCAAAACAGGCGGATGGTGTTAAGCGGGAATTTAAACCTTATCGCCTTCTACGTAAGGGTTGTTATTAATTGCAGCTCAATTTAAAATATTACACGACGTAGAGCATTGCCTTAATAGTTAAAAATATTTTAAAAGCACTCGCAAAATAAAAGATGTTTGTTTAGTAAACAAAACTAAGGCTTTTTTGGTGAAGACCAAATTTTAAAATTGAGTTTATTCCAAAACATGTTTTGGTATAAAAAGTTACTAACTTTTTTCAGGAACCCCATGATATGAATATTTGCTCAATAATACCAGCAACTATTATTTTCGATAGATGTATCCTCAGCTTTAATTTTTAAATATAAAGAAAACAGCAGATACCTGTTTTCCAAAGTAATCATTTTTTTTAGGAGGCCCTGAGGAAAATAATTTCCCTCATAGCATATATCTTCTTTAGAGATGTTGTGTGGGTTTTTTTTAAGGAGAGCGCCTTTGAGGTGAGTTTGTACAAAAACAGTGCTATGCAAATCATCAATCTTATTAATATTAAAGTAAAGAGAGGAAATTCTGGAAAGGAAAAGGATATGAAGGGTGGGTGAGAATCTAAGGATCTGTGTTTCCAGGAGCGATGGATAAATGATATATTCAAGTTATCTCAATAAATGGTGTCTTATCCAAAATAATAAACGCAACCTCGGGCGTTCCTCAGGGTTCCCATCTTGGTCCGCTTTTCTTTAATATATACTTAAACGACATAGGCTCATGTTTCCAACACTCAAAATTTTTAATGTTTGCAGATGAAATGAAAATTTATAAAACGGTCATCTCTGTATCGGACTGTAGAGAGCTACAAAGTGACTTAGATAGGCTCTGCAACTACTGCACAGATAATTATTTGGACCTCAATGTTTCAAAATGCCACACTATGTCCTTCACCAGAAACAAGCATATAATTAACTTTCCCTATTCACTCCGCGATGAACCCGTGATCTCAAAAACCGAATGTAAGGACCTTGGAGTCTACGTAGATAGTAAGCTTATATTTAATACGCACATTTCTTCAATCACTGCTAGATCTTACAAAATGTTAGGTTTCATACTGCGTCTGAGTAAATTATTTAAAAATCCACGTACGCTAGTAATGCTTTATTCCTCACTAGTCAGAAGTACACTGGAATATGCATCGCCTGTCTGGAATCCCAAATACACTTACTATGTCAATAATATAGAGCGCATACAAAATAAATTTATTAAGTACCTAGGTTATAAATACAACAATAATTATATCTGCAATCTCCAATCCCTGAAATCCAGGAGAACGGTAGCTGACATGACATTTCTCCATAAAATAATACACAACGAAATAAACTGCTCAGAACTTCTATCTCAAATAAATTTTAACACCCCATCTAAAAGAACTCGACACACCAACCTTTTTTACACAACTAGTAATAATACAAACGCTGCAGCCAATTCCCCTATTTCTCGTATCCTTCAAACATTCAACTCAATTCAAACAAGCACAAGTACCGATATATTTTTTGATTCTCTCCCTCTATTTAAGAAAAACTTTTTTAGCACACTAAATTCGCCAACATAACACATACAACCACACACAGACACACACGCACACGTACACACACACAAACACTCACACACACCTCTCTCGTTCCCCAGCACACTAATTAACTTAACTTAAAAATGTAACTTAACCGTAAATGTATAATATACCTCCTATGTATATATGTCAGCGACATGTCATTGGTACCAATTATTATACTAACTTTTATAACTTTGTAACTATTGTCATCTATGTAATTATGTACTGTTTGTTTCTGCAATAAACAAAAATAAATAAATAAAAATATCTCTCTCAATTCGGCGATGGGTCAAGTTAGAGAGGCCAAAATTAGAGAGGCCAGTTAGAGAGGCCAAAGGGTCGCTGACGAGAAGGCTCATCCTGAAAATATTTTTTGTTTTTTTTCTAAAAATAATTTATTTATAGCCATCTCTTCGTTATTATTTTCTGTGCGGCGTTTCAATAAAAAGATTTTAAACTTATATTTTATTTTAATCGATGACTGCTTAAAAAAAATAATAGTTTATTAAAAATATTTGCCTTTGACCAATAACACTTTTTCAAAGATATTCTAGTAAGAAAATTCCAACAAAATTGTAAAGATAAATGAATGTTTATTAGCTTAAAATGTTATTATCAAGAAATTTCAAATCCTTTACAGGAATATTAACATCTTCAAAGAAACGGAATTAAAGTTTTTGCCAATCTCACCTGTAACTAAATACCTACAAGAAAATTTTACTTCGAATTTTAATAATGCGTTGTTGAAAATGTGTACTTTTATTACGTTAATTACTTTTATTACTCAAGACAATTTGAACGCTTTTTCGGCAAAGTAATTTTTATGAAATATTTTTCTACTATACCTACTGTGATGACTTGTTAATACTGTGTATTGTGTTCTTGTGATCTTCTCTGAGGAGGATAAGGTTTATCAATCATAACCCATTTAAACCCAATGGGTTCTTATTATTTCGTACATACAGCAGGTATATCGAAATGGACAACAGGTCGATCGGTCTTAGTTTGCCTCATGAAATAGACTGCGCGCGGGCACTCTGCGCAACTGCGCTCGTAGCCGCTTCGGCTCTACTCGGAATAATTCGCGTAATCCGAATGCTGAACACTAGTGGCATCTAGTGGCCTACACCACAACTAAAAATAATTCCTAAACAGAATTCACACTTCAAATTCGTCTTACTTATCAACAATATGTATAAGTCGTAATATTATATGCGAATCCGTTTGTGGTTTTATTGTGGACTATAATCAATATTTGACACAACTATTGAGGTAGCTTTAGTTAACAGTTAAAGTTAGAAAGGATTCTGACTTACCTTTGGTCTTTTTGATCGATATTATGAACTTGAGGGACACTGCTTGGTCATCACGGCACAAGCTTCCGTAATAGACTTGAAATAAGCGCACTGAGCGAATACTTAATGTGTGACGGTTTTCATAAAAGACATGTATAAATAAATTGTTGTCATGTCACTGAATGTAGGTACTCCACACTGTTAGACAAGGACACGTAATTGAGTATCAAGTGATTAGGTGGAGGAATGCAGAAACATCTCGTCGCCTTAGTGGTTATTTGAATAAATGACTAAATAGCAAATTTATTTATTAGTTTAATTTTTATTCATTTATTTATTTATTCATTAGTTTTAACAATATGCCATTTGTTGGTTTAGACAATTAAGCACTGAGGCAATGATGCTTAAAAGGGAGATGCATATAGTTGCGTCAACAACATAATGTGACGAGAAATGACACTAGATGACCAAGGTTGTGATAATTCTAAAGTTTAGGGTTGTTCCGTAACGCCGATTGCTTTTGACAGGCTGTGTACTAACCAATCGTATCGTCGGAATTTGAACTGTGTAGTTTAAGTTCGCACAAGTCAGCTAAAACGACGGAAAGCCGTGAGCCGAGCCAGTTGCAAGAACACCGTTTGTCCTGTCAAATATCGATCCCCGGTTGTGTTATCGGAATAATCATAATACGTATTTATTATCGCAATTTAATCTAAAATAACGAGTGATAACGAACGACAATCCCGTTCCAGTGTTGACAGATGAGGCTTATGCAGATTTCACCATCATTTCACCGGTAAGTTGATTGTGAAGTAACGTTACGCATTGTGTTTCCGCATTCGCCTGTCAAAGCCATATAATTAATTTATACTTTATCTGTGTGGAATAGCCCTGTAAAGGGCGGCTATTACAACCCCTGTTCGTTCTTCGAACAAGGGTTCTAGAGTTTTTGTGGGACACACGAAAAGATTATTAATAAAATAAAAATGTTGGTATCGTTTTCAAAATATCTTCGAATACCATCCTAGAAAGTCAACACTTCTAAGCCCCAAACGTTTTAAGGAAATAATACTACAAGCTGAAAAGAATTGTTTATTTATTGATGACAATATTAGCGATTTCTAAACGAAAATCTGAAAAAGAAAAATCAGAAAAGGATACGGTCACATCTAGGACTCAAACCCAGGACCCTTACCTTGCCGGGGCACCGTTTTACTACTGAGCTAATGAGACCTTATCTCCTTCGGTCACATTTAACTGTATCATACTTCAAATAAAAACTACCAACATTGTCTTAATTTTTTCACCGCACATTTTTTATTGGCAACCATCTTTATGTATGATCGCAAGAATCAACCCGAACTAAATGCAATCTAGACAGCGTCTTTTTAGATAAACCTATCTTATTTTTTTATTTCAATGTGCGACATCTATTGACTTTTCTGCAAGTCTAGGATGAATATTTATTTTTTGGAATAACGTTATTGATTAAAACCTCAAATTGTAATATTCAATTATTGAAGATAATATCAGCGATTTCTAAACTTTCTTGGTTTGAGTAAATTTTGATTGATTCCAAAATTCAATCAAATTTGTATAACATATAGGTACTCACATATCGAAAAGTGTATCATTTTAAATGCAATAGCATTGCGAATAAGAAAGACTCATTAAATAGGAAAATGGCGAGAAAACAATTCGAGAAAAATGTAATCATGTGGAACTGTCAACTCAAAGTGTTTTTTTACACTTCCTTTACTGGCGCCCTCTTTGTGCTAGCGACCTCCACGGGCAGAGTTGGAAACAAAATGGAACAGAGATCGAAAACTAGTAGATTTACTAGTTAAATTTATAATGAAATTACTTGTGGAAGTAATAGTGGATTAATTACTAGTGGAATTTGGAGTGGATTGTCTAGGGTAAGTCGTTAGTCATGTCCGAGTTGCAAGATTTATAGCATCGCCCCTGTCAGCGTATTTGTGGTAGTTTTATAACATTGCAAGTGCATACGGTTCAACAGGTGTGAAATTCAAGTTTTTCAGACCCTAAGATAAGCATTTGCTTTTAAAACCGTGAAATTATCTATAAACTAAAATAGTTTTATCTACAATGATGACGCGTGCTATTGATATGATATGGCTCAATGGCGTGGATAGGAATTAATATAGAAATAAACACGCTAAATAAATAAATACATTTTATTTTTAAAATATTTTATATAGATAAAAGTAAGAAGTATTTCAGTTTTTGGAAATGAAAAATAATGCGTTTTATTGATCTTTCAGTAAAATAACATAATTTGACGTTATAATTCAATGTTTTGACACAATAATATAAAAATAGTTTTTTAAAGCCATTTTTTATTTTTATTTATTTTCAACTTAACCCAAACTTAGAACTTATTTTAGGATCATTGGTTCACATTTGGATTAAATAAGAGAATTAAAAACTAACCTTAAAAATTCATATCAATTATGAAAGACGCTAAGCGAAAAAAAATAATTTTAACGAATTAACTATTAAAATGCATTATTTTCTGTATGAACTGAAATATTTAAACCTCATTAATATCTAACTTCAACAAAATGTTTTTTTTTCATGAAAAATTTCTGAATATTTATCCAGATAGAATGGGCTCATCAATTAACTAATAATTTGGATAAGGCTGTGTGAAAAAAATAGAAAGCTTCACAATTCTGCCTTATCTCTCACTCTTACTCCGCAAGTATTCGTCTTAAATATAACTAAAGAAATACTCAAAATATTAACGTGATTTGTTTTATTGTTGTAAGTGATTAGGCGTACAAAAATGAAATTTTAAATATATTAGTTTCTGAAAATGTAAGTATTTGCATACTGAGGAGGAATATTCAGATAGCGTCAAATGATTATTATAATGTTTATTAATGACGTAAGCTAAACATATATTTACCATGGAGACCTTCGTGGTTGTGAAAAGTATGGGCGCTCGCAGACGAGACCCTTTTGTTACGAAGACAGTTGCGGGCATAAAAATCCATCAAAGTTTACGGAGGTTCGAGAGATTTTCTTTTAAATTTGTATGAATAGTAATAATAATAGTTTTAACCGCTACTAAATTCTCTCATCTTCAGGCATCCTTAAAAATCATATCATTTCTTATTCTAAGAACTCTGTCTCTTCACTCTAAATTCAGACATCGTAAAATCCGTAAAATTTACGATAATATCGAAAACGAAACAAATTGAAATCGTTTTACAAAAAAAAAAATATATATATATATAACTTCGGATGTTCTCTTACCGATATTTGAAACCAAACACAATCAACTGAGCTTTCACCGCAACATTCAGGTCTACCATTAATCTTGAAAGAAACAATGTTTTAGATTTTATGATTTTTTTTAAAATTGCCTTTACCATATAATAGGCAAAGTGTTCAAACCAAACGTTTTTTAACATGTCATTTTGTATGTGTTTAAAAAAAAATGTTTATAGTTTACCTTTTGAAATGGCTAGTTCATGGATTCATTATTCCGAAATGATAGTTGAAAAAAATTACTTTTAATAGTGTTAAAAAAATTAATTGCATAGGTATTTATTTTTACCAATAATTGGTAGCTAGATACCTACTCAATACCAAAAAGTTTGTCTACCCCTTCATTCGGTTCATGAATACCGACTAGGAAAACAAATAAACGGAGCTGCCAGCTGTTTAACTGTGAATTTCCCCTGCTGATGCGTCATCAGGCGGAAGTACTTCCGGATTGCAATTTTCCGGACAAAAAGACTTCCTCACGTCATTAAAACAACCCCTCCGCAACCAAACCGTTCCGGTATCGATGTACTGATGATACCTAGAGGTGTGATCTATGATGTTCTAAAATAAAATATTTGTAGGCAATTTGCGTAAGACATTTCGATGTTTGGGCCACAAAAATTCCAATAAAAGAAATGAAATTTTTTAAAATTATTAGTTAACATTTTCACCAGAAGTAATTAAGTAGTCAATGAAAACTTGAGCTTACTTTAAGCATTGAGACATGCTGACAAAACCCATCTTTTGGTTTTTTTTCTTCACTGGTATATACCCTTTTGCTTGTGTCATAACTTGTGCTTTAAATGATGTTAATAGAATAGATATACAATATAAAATAATCTCGTTTCATTTGACGTTTCTCGGGTTTCTTGGAAATAATCTTATTATTTTTATGTATGATAAGAAGATAACTTAAATGTCTAATTATAGTAATTGTGTATGATACATATACAAATATATATAAATATATATATTTGTTTAAAGAAAAATTGTTTAATGATGTAGTGATTGTAAATGATAATAATATATTTACAATTGATTAAATGCTTAGTGATGGTATATGATATGATTATATTATTAATAATATAATGGGTGAAATGTGTAGTGATGGTGTATGGTAAGAAAATTTAATTTTTTAATAAGACGAAAATAATGCTTTCTTAGAGGTGATCTTAATGGTGAAATTGAAAATTAAAGTATATCGATGGTGAATGAGAAGAAGATAATTTAATAATGTATTTAATATTGTAATTTAGTGATGGTGCATGGTGAGAAGTTAACATAATAATGAATTAAATGTGTAATGATGTTGTATGATGAGAACTTAACTTAATAATTATCAAACGTGTACTGATTTTGTAGTGTGATAAGATAATTTAATAATGTATTAAAACTGTAGTGATTGTGCATGATAAGAAATAAACTTAATCCGTTAATTATCAGGAAACCAAATTTAGTCCTAAACATAATATACCTTTATGAATGCAGGTAACCAATATTGAACCTGAGCGACCATGCATTATAAAAAGTTAGATATCTCTCTTCCTCTCATGTGAACGTTTGTGTCTGAGTGAGAACGAAATGATTTTCCTTATTGCATTTGGAATATTTATACTAAATTCAATGGAAATAATCCTAAAAAATGACAAAGTGCATGAATACAAATTGGTGGAATTATTCCGTTGACCGTTAAACAGACAGATAGAACTCCGTGATTAAATTGTGTTTTTGGTCATTATTTCAACAAAATGGAAATGTTATCTATTTATTTTATTATAATTGAATATATTGACGACTTATGTGTGATTTTTTTGGTTGGTTTTGATAAAATAATCGTGCAATAACAGTCTTTTAAAGGTGAATGTCTTCCGAATTCTCGCGAAAGTTTTTCAAAACTGTGAGTTTTCGTATTGTATTAGAAGTGTTTGGTTTATATTTATTTGAATATCGTGAAAGTATTTGTTATTCATCATTATTAATATTATTCAAGAAAAACATTGGGATGGTTTAACAAAGTTAAGTCATAATTTTTAATTTTTATGAATGATAACGAAATTTTACGACTTCACTATCAGCTGGGGTCATTTGCCGAATATCAGTGATGGGGCGGATCATGATCGTAATTCGAAACTCGAAAATCCGTCACAATCTAAAAACACATTTTATTTTTGAACGTCGTAAAATAATATTACTTAAAAAAAAAAGATTTTCAAATAATAAATAATATAGTATATTAATGAAAAATCCTCAGTTTTTATGACAACCACATACATAGGAATTAATAGACGAGAAGATAATGGCGAGGGGTAAAATCAACTGTTGAAGAACGAAGGGAGTAAGGCTGACTGTGATTCGTCAATAAATCAATCTGACAGTAAATAGGCATCTCGCATTATAATATCACCATTTACTTCTTAAAAGTAAAATCTGCTTTTGAATGAATAGACATTTTTACATGGGAGCGCAAATTACTCGCCACGTTATGAACAAATTTGCGAAGTCCAAATTCGGCAAAAAATTCGGTTCTATTTTCAGAGTCGAATATTTCGTTTGTATTTAGTTAAGACACTTTTATAAATGTTCATAATTTACTTCCCAGCAACCAACCAGCTTTGTGTTTCGCGTCCAGACGTTTCTCGGTGTGATAGTATATGTTTCTAAAACTGATCTATATTATACGATGTGAATATGCTTAAAATAAAGTAAAATAATGCTTATACATATATGGAATGTAATACGACAATTGGGTTTATTCTCTTTTTCACATCTATTTTTACAAGTTTTCATAGTACAAGTCAACATTTTGCCGTGTTATTTCGTAAAATGAACCGATGATGCCTCGACCATAGTTCGCACAAGAATGATGACGTCACGTTTTCAAATTTCACTTGAGGCCATACGCGAGCACAGCCGGCTCCAATGGAACCGGTATGGGGAGTGGGGATAATACGCTTTTAATCACTTAGGGCAGGTCTACTAATATTCATATGTCTATGATGACAACCGACAACGTAATACAGTGTTTTACTTAAAAAATCTAATTTCAGTTCATTTGTAGTTCAACTGCCTACCTACGGTTATTCCAATAGAATAGATAATTCTTATTTTGAAAAAATAATTATTATATGGGTCGAAATATTATAATATCGGTATGTACCTACTTTATCGCTTATCCGAAATGTTCTACACACAAGCAGTTCCAATAATGAATATGACACTTAAATTCAAATCAAATTTGAGACCTTGAATAATTTCACCCTGCAACACTTCACATTTCACTCATTTAAAACTGACTTTTTTTATCATTTATCATTTACTGTACTTTTTTGTGCTAAATTTATGATATTCTCGATAATATTATATTCGTGTACAACTGTTTTGTAGAGACTACGAAAAATACATTTATTTGCGTATCTCATCTGCTCAATAATTACATTTTAATTTTAAAAATACCATTTTGTACTTTTGATATGTAAATTTTATAATATAATACGCATGAATGTGCTTGAAGCAAACAGTGTATGCCAAGACAGAGTTGTGTGACGTTTTACTTTTATCTGACTTCCCTTTCGGAAAACGGCGTGACGATTAGGTAGTTTGTAAGTCAATAAATCAGATAATTGCTACTAAGCAAGTCGTAATTTTTATAATATATATTTATAATTACTTCATACTATCCATGCTTTAATTTTTTTAATTATTTAAATGAAATCACAGATACCATTATGTTACAAAAATGAAGATAATAAAACATTTCATATTATTATTGTCGAAAATACTATGAAATGTTTAATTTCCTTTATGTTAATTTTTCTAAAGAAGCAAACACATTGTTACTTGACATTTTAAATAAATGAAACGAAAATACTTGATTTTAAGTCACTTTATTGATAAATGTTATTGTCTACCGGTTTCGGTACCTCTTTAACATCATCAGGAAAGCTATAAAAATTATGCTATTAAACACACACATTATCAAAAAATAAAGACACAGCATACTAGAGTGAGACAGTGCATCAGTGTGGGAGAGAGGTGGGAGAGGGGAACTTGGGATAAGCGAAGTAATGGGGAACATACTTAGAATTGGGCTGACAGTTAATATTTCCTATCCTTTATTTTATTTTATTCGTCTTACACAAGGTGTCCGGGGGGTAAAGTTCACTAATTTCAGGATTCTAGAGGATGTTAGAAGTAAAAAATCTATTTTATTGTTTTTTTCAGAAAAAAATTTTTTTTCATCCATATTTTTATATCCATACTAACCTTTCAAAATTCTATCCTAAAAACTATATTAAAATGTTGGATTTCGAAAAAACATATATTTATGTGTAGAGCACCTCACTTGAGACTTCTCTTAACTGAATAAGCCTTTTAAAATAGTTAACGATCTCCATATCATTAGATCTCGATGTACTCCATATTTGTAAGCTGTATTCTCATGTATTTTTTTGAACCTATTCAACTTTGCTGCTATGAATTGTATAGTATAGGGATCAAATGACGGAGCCGTACTCGAAGATACTTCAGACATATGAGTTGTAAAAAATTCTGAAGCTACTAGGGATCTTGAACGATTTGGTGATTCTAGTAATAAAACCAAGCATTTTATTGGTCTTATTGGTAATGGTTTCTGAATGTAAGTTTTGAGTCAGCAAGATTCCCAGATTTCGAGTATATCTCTAGGTTTAAATTTAAAATTCAAAAATTCAAAAAAATATTTACTGCACAAAAATACAGAGTACAAAGGGTATAGCTTATAGGTTATTTCTTCCAGCTTACCAAACAAATACAAATAATATTACATAACTCAACAATTACATGTTAACAAATGTATGAAAATAAAAAAAAAAACAGAGGTATTTAATTTATGTATGGTATTCATTTAAGGTGTAGTGACATTTGTTTTAAAGAAATGTTTTTAATGATGATTTAAATTCAAGTATGTCGGTTATTTGTTTGATGCTACGTGAAAGGTTGTTATATGCTTTAATGGCCATGTAGTGTGGTCCTTTTTGAAATATAGTTTTGTTTGCTTTTGGGATTAATAAGTTTTCTGTAAACCTTGTAGGGTGTTTATGTGTTGAGTTTTTTTGTGGGAACTTTTCTGGAGATAATCGAACTAACAGGCATAATTCCATTATATATATGTCCGTCACTGTCAGAAGTTTGAGATTTTTTGAAATCGGTCTACATGAATCCCGGAGATCAGAGTTTGCAATTTTTCGTAAGCACCTCTTTTGGATGATAAAAACATCTTTGGCGTTTACTGAGTTTCCCCATCATTGATTATACGTATCCATAGTATGCGGTAATTACTGACTCGATGTTTAAGATATTTTTAAAAGTGCCTAGAACAAAAGAAAAGCTACTGATTTTTGCTACAACTTTAGATAGGTACATGTTCTTTCCAATTTATATTTAGATAGTATCATGAATTAAATGAGGTTTATAATATTTGTATTTCTGTAAATGTCTTTTATTATGAAATGAAAAGAGAGGCCAATTATCATACATCTCCTATCCTAAATTAATCAGCTGTCTCCAGGTGAGGTGTAGGGCCAGCTCTGAGCCAAACGGTGCCTGGCGCTAGTAAATATTGCAATGGCGCTGTTGATTATCAGAACCTTGGCGCCTTTACAAGTTGGCGCCCGGAGCAAACTGCTCAAATTGCGCTTGCACTGGGCTGGCCAGAGTTGTAAAGTGCACTTGAGTTCCCAACTAACAAGTTAATTAATAAATACTTGAACCATTGGTAGGCCCATATTCACTATCATAGCCACAATTTCATTGATTTCATTCACTCGATTTGATGGCTTACTTATCTATTTGCTGATCGAATAGTATAACGATTTTCAATGGAGCAACGAAGGACAGTAATCTAATATTTTAACGAAATGAAAACAACGACTAGTGAGGTGGCCAACCATTTCAAGGAATGTAAGGAGAGGAGATATCGTTTTATATTAAGTTAGTGAGTAAAAAGTTATGGTGAGTGAATCAAATTACATGGATATAATTAAAAAATCATTTTTTATCAGCCACAACAATTTTAATTGGCTTTAAGATGGTTAAAAATCTTCAATAATTACTAATAGAAAAAAATATTAATCATTGGTGGCGTTTAGCAAAACTCGGAAAAGCTAAAATTTAAATAAAAAAAAATATAACCAATCAGTTTTAGATTTAAAAAGGCCATCCAAAAAATTATATGTAACTATGAGGAAAAATGTATTTCTAATTTTTGTAGAAGATAATACTTCGGGTTCTGTGAAATTCTTACTCAAGTTCAGTTTTTATATCATTATAGGCTAGTTGCTTGACAGAACTGAAATTATAACAGAACTTGAAAATTAACGTTTAAATTTGAATAATTGTTCAAATTCACCGAAACAATCAGTCGTTATTAATCAAAATGAAACGTGATACAAAACAAGACACAAAAAAATAAAAAAGCTAAGGATCTAAAGCTGGTGTCTTTAACGGAGAAAATTATCTTCTCTATTATTTCTATATCTTTGATGGCTATGAATTTCAACAGTTATTGAAAAAGAAAATGAATCTTTCTGATTACTCTAGAATCTTTACTTCTTATCTTATCAATTCACCAACTCCCAAGAATTTATGTCTCTGTTTCAAAATACAAGATGAACCGAACAAACGTTCTGTTACGTCAATTTAGAATTTATGAACAGCCATGTTCTGAATCCATTGAGAATTTATGCTACGCTGGATTCTCCCAGTACCTCCGTCACATACTAGAATTATGTAGAACGAGAACTTGGAACCACTCGTAGGGGAACTGAATTCGAAGCCCATGTCAGAAGCAACGGTTATTGTAATCGTACGTTACTTTGAGTCCAAAAAGCGGATATTATATTCATATCTAAAAATGTTTTACAAAGTCAGAAGTATTTTTAACAAGTTTCTAATAATCGCATAAAATAAATTCAATGAGTTTTTAGCTATCTAATCTTCTAATCTATAAAAATCTTTTGAGCTTATTATCTATAACAATTCATGAAAATATCGCTGAAAATTTCAAAGTTTGTTCTTATTAGTGCCAGGAGTGTTTAGACAGTGGTTTGTATGGTAGAAGAATTAAGAAAGAATGGAGACGCCCAAGATATACTTACTGAATGATATACCGTAATGAGATACGGAGTTGAATTAATGTCGATGTAATGTAGTTTTTAACAATAAAATTGTTGTACATATAAGTGAACGGTGGAAGGAGTTAGATATAGGAGAAAGATATTAGCAATAGCGAAGCATTGCGGTGTCCAGTAGTTATTATTTTTTTATTTTTTTTTATTTTTTTTTATTTTTTTTATTTTAGCGACTATATAAAATAATTGTTACATACAAAATATAATGGTGAAATTAAGTATAAAATATTGTATTTCTTAATCCTCCTCACTAGGGGGTCCTGTGCCGAGGCGGACTAAAGTTATTTAAATATGGTTTATTTGTCTTCTATGTCGTTTTTAGTGTCTTCTATGTCGTTTTTAGTGTCTTCTATATCGTTTTTAGTGTTTTCATTAGGGTTTTTTCATTGACCTCTTTCAGCCATATTTTTATTAATGATTTGTATTCATTAGGATTTTTTATTAGTTTTATGTCTTGGGGAAGGATGTTATGGAGTTTTGTTGCAAAGTATGTATAGTTTCTTTGTCCGAATGTGGTTTTATAACTTGGAATATTTTTTATATATTTTTTTTGTTCGATCTAGTGTTATGCATACACAGTCTAGTAGAGGATTTGTTATTTTTAAAGAGCTTCAATAATATATTTTTGGAATATATTTGCTGTACATTTGGTACGTCAAAGGAATTGAATATTTCAATTGAAGGCGTTCTAATTGGTACTTTCAATATGGTCTTTATGATTCCTTTTTGAATCGTATTCAGGTTGTGTAGGTACGTATGTGTAGCAGATCCCCATCCTATGATTCCATATTCAATTCGAGAATGACATAATGCGTAGTAGACCTTTTTCATATCCTTTTTATTTAATACGTTTCTTAGATTTTTAAAGAAATATATAAGGCTTGTGAGTTTTTTCGTAATACCTTTGATGTGTAGGTCCCATCTAAGATTTTCGTCGATTATTACTCCGAGATATTTTATGTTTTGTGTTTTTTCGATGACGGGGCAGTAACATTGTATATTATTTACATGGCATTCGTGTAGTTTTAGTTCTAATGATTTTATTGGTTGGCTCCTTGCGTTTATTGAAAATGTTATATATTTTGTTTTGCTTATATTAAGGGTAAGCGAGTTGATTTTAAGCCAATTTTGAAGTGCACTAAGCCCCTTTTCAGCCTCATTAAATGTATCCGTCCAATTTTCTTCTTGAAATAATAAAACAGTATCATCAGCAAAACTGATTATGTTTCCTTTAATGGTAAGGTTAGTTAAATCGTTGATATAGATAATGAATAGGATCGGTCCCAGTACACTTCCTTGAGGGACGCCATAGTTTAAAGATAGTAGTTTGCTCTTTTGTTTGCCAATTTGTACTTGTTGTTCTCGCCCTGTTATATATGACTCTAATAAGTTCATTGTTGTTTCGGCCATTCCTATTTTTTTTAGCTTAGTTAGTAATATTTTATGGTCTATTGTGTCAAAAGCTTTTTGAAGATCTATGAATAAAGCCAAACACTTTTTCCCTTCATCTATGTTTTTTATGGCTATGCTTGTTAGATTTTCTATGGCATCATTGGTGCTTAGATTTTCCCTAAAGCCATATTGGGATGGTGATAATAATTTGTTTTGTTCAAGAAAATGAACAAATTGCTTCTTCATTACAGTTTCCAAGATTTTTGAAAAGGAGCTTAAGAGACTTATGGGTCGGTAGTTATATATATCCTTTTTGTTACCACTTTTATGTATAGGTATAACTGTTGCTTTTTTAAGGCATGAGGGGAATACATTTGTAGATATAGACAGATTGACCAAGTATGTCAAAGGGAAGGTCAGTTCATTTTGGAGTTGTTTTATTGTTTTATTTGAGATTATATCATTTCCCGATGATTTATTAACATTGAGGGATACAATTGCGTTTCTGATTTCAGTATTAGTTACATTAGTTAACTTTAATTTATCTATCTGGTTCATACTTTCCTTTTCTTCTGGTAAAATGCTAGTTTTTGGATGTCTGATTTGCTTTGCCAATTTTGACCCTATATTTGTAAAAAAATCGTTTACGTATTCGAGAATTTTGTCCGGATGCTTTTCGAAAGAGATTTGGGTATTTTCAATTGTTAGTTCATCTATGCTTTTGTTATGGGATGATTTTGCACTTGTAATTTCATTAATGATCTTCCATAATTTGCGTGGGTCATTGTTACATTCGTCTATTTTTTTCTTATAATAATTTTCTTTGACATTGCGTACAACATTTTTGCAAATATTTCTGTATCTTTTATAATATCGTTGTATAAAAATATCACAAGGATTTAAACTAACTTTCCTGTGTAGTTCATCTCTTTTTCTAATGCAATTTATAACGCTTTGGGTTATCCATGGTTTAAGATGTTGATTTTTATGTGAAATCTTTTTTTCTATTGATTTGGTATTTGACATGATGGTATGAGTTATATATTCAATGAATTTACTCCAGGCACTATTTGTATCAAGGTTCTCCAGTAGGTTTATTCAGTTTGTATTCAGTAATTGTTGTTTTACTTCATTCCATATGGTTTCTGTCTTCTGCACGATAATTGGGTAGGGCTGCGATCTTTGTATTTTCTTTTTTGTAATAGATAAAATTGTTGTATAGTGGTCGGTTATAGTAGAGGTGAATATGATAGAGTTGGTTGGTTTAACAGTCTTACTGAATATGTGGTCGATACAAGATTTGCTGTCATTTGTAACACGCGTAGGTTTATTTATCAAACTTTCAAGTCCGTGGGCGGCCAGTGTTTGCAGATAATCAGTTCTATTTGGATGACCGTTTTCTAGTATGTCAATATTTATATCTCCGATGAGGAAGACATTTTTTTTGTTTTTTAGAAGATTGAGTTCATTAGAAAGCGTTTCAAGAAACTGATTAATATTAGTTGTAGCTGGTGATCGATACAGAGCTAATATAGTGGTTTCATCACCCACTTTGATTTTCAAACAGTTTGCATTTGGGAATTTTATTTCATTGACTTCAGTTTTAGTGTCATCTTTAATGTACACTATCACACCATCATTTTTTGTGTAATTCAAATTGGTTGCATATGAGGTGTAATTATTAATATGTAAGGGTGAATATTTATCCTTTATCCAGCACTCAGTGAGGATAATTATATCAAGATTAATTTTTAGATTCTTAATTAGTATTTGAAGTTCATCGAAGTTTTTGTTGATACTTCGTATATTTTTATTTAATATATTAAAATTGTTTTTAAGAGTTAGCAGTTCATCTGGTTTGTTTGTAGTTATTGTTTCCTTATCCATGTTCTCAGTAGGTATTTCAGTTTGGTGTGTTCAAGTAAGTGATTTGTTATATTAATTTATCGAGGTCGTCCAGATGATTTACGTACAAAATTTTTTGATCATGACCTTTACGAACCATTATTTTCCTATTTTTGATCCAAACAAATTCATAATTTTTTTCTTTGGCTAGTTGCTTTGCTTTCCAAAGCAACTCTTTTTTGTAGGGACTTATTACTTCACCTATGTACACTTTTTCGTTTGTCAAATCCTTTAGTAAATTAAGGTCCATTTCTCTTTTTTTAGATAGAAGGATTTCTTTTAGTTTAATTTCTGTAAATTTTACTAGGATTTTTGGCGGAGCATTAAGTCTTCGGTCTGTAGTTCTGGTCACATTGTTTATATCAGCGTGTTTGATTTGAACTCCAGCTGTAGATGCGACTTTTTTTATAATTTCCTCCAGTTGTTCACCATTTTTTTGTGGAATTCCTGCAATTTCTAGGTAGTGCAGATTTGATGTATATTCAATTTCATCTAGTCTTAGTTCCATTTTTTTTATTGTAGCGTTTTTTCCCACTTGCTCTTTTTTTATATTTTCAAGTTCGTTTTGGATTGATTTATTTTGGTTATTATTTGTATCCAATTTTTTAATAATTTCGTCATATTGAGCACTTATGTACTCAATACTTTTTATAGATTCCGTATTCTGACATTCAATTTTTTGAATTATATCCTTTTTTAAAGAATCAAACTTTTTGTCGATATAATCAAAAATTTTATCCATAGTTTGTTTGTCCTCTTTATCAAGGTTTGATTTATTGCTACGTGTTTGGGTATTAGACATTTTGTTCACAGTTTACAAGAAAGTTGGGTTCAAAAATGCCCCCACTTCAATTCAAATTCAAAATATTGTCTCTGGTTTCAGTGACAGCCAGAACAATATTTCATTAGGTTTATGTCTATGGCTTTAAATGTCACTTGTCACGCAAATAAGATTTTGTTTTTAGAATCACTGTTATAGTAGATGTGTTCACACTTTGATTATTTAATAATCGGAAAACGATCCACTTTTTGAATGTGATACAATTAGTTTTTGTATGAAAATCACAATGTAGATAACGATTTTTAAAACTTTTTGTAGGACGAAAAATTTGCTTGCTTAATTGAAAACTTCATAGAAGATGAGGATATTAGATAATAGAATATTGGATATCAACCATAAATAAATATAAATAAACCAGCTTATGTTTGATTTTTATTCAAATTTACTATTTTTAACTAGTTATTGAATAAAATAAAATCTGAAATTGTCAAAATGTCGGCTAGAATGCACGCTGATAATCTTAGTGAACTGAAACAAACAGAAAAATAATGAGTACATACCTAAAATTAATGTCAATAAATATGTCCAAGATATGGTTATTTATAGGTTTAAAGCTAATAGCTATTTACTTGCGTATGTTGAAAATATTTTATAACATAAATAAGTAAGTAATTGAATTCAATGGGATAACCAAAAACCAAACCAAAACACATTTTAACTTGACGCAGGTACATTCATATAAAAGGGGTAAGGTTTATGGCTATTCGTAAACCATGGGCAATTAAGAGAAATTAATGCTTTACAACAGTATAATGATAGTCTTAATTGAGTTTGACGTAAAAGTTTATTGTTTTCAACAGAATTTCCATCCATATCTTTATAAACAAAACTATAATTTAAAACTTTTCATACGCGGAGAAAACCAGGCCATTTTCTAATAAAATGTTAGTACTTTCCGAATACATCGGAACACATTTTTATGTACCTGCGTTCGCTCTATTAACATTTAATGACGAAATACGAAAATATAATGATTTTTATGAATACTTTTACCGAAGTCTTTTATAATATTCCTTTTTACTAAAAGTTTAACATTAAACCTGTAAATTCATCAATTCAAGCCCTACAACCCATTTTTAACAGGATTACGAACAATTTGAATAGGTCTTTAATAAATTTGCGATATTTTGTATCAGTAAGTTTTCTCCGTGTATACCTATAAAGAAAGCGTTACACAAGGATGCAGTAATTTACCTGTACTATTCGATGCAGAAGGAATCTGTGCGTCTAATCGCATTACAATTGATTCTATAAAGCATCGGTGCCAATAAGCACCGACCAGTGGGAATCCTACATATATTTGGATGATTTATCGTCAAGTTTGGATGTGACCAGGGATATATAATTGGATTAGGTAAGTCATTCAAATGTATGTATGCAATTATTTCCCCTGCGCCGGACGGCAGGAGTATATTATATTCAACGAATCATATAATAGGATATCGCATTCGATTATAACGAAGGGGATATGATGTCTTGGTGGCTGCATTAAAATTATAAACCATGCAAGTAACTGTATTAAAACATTAACTATTGAAGATAATAGAAACGATTCTCAAACGAAAATATGAAACAGAAAAATCAGCGAAAGATACGGTCACATCAAGGAATCACATCTAGGATTTTGAACCCAGGACCCTTGTCTTGCTGGGGCACCTGTTCTACCAACTGACCTAATGTGATCCCATCTCTTTCGGTCATATTTAACTGTATCATACTTCGAATAAGACTTTTCAACATTATCTTCCTTTTCTCACCTGAAATTGTATTGCCTTGAAATGTCAACTAATCAGATTTCTGAAAAAAAATCTGCTTTTAAAGTTAAAAGATAATTAAGGTTCACAAGAAGAAATAGCTTAAGATCTTTCTGATTTCAGCAGCATATTAGAAATATGTGAGAAGTTAACCAAGCTCTCCTGGCAATTTATCACTTTGAATGTGTGGTGTTTTACAAAACATTCTGGTATATTTCATATTTTTTAGAAAGACCAACATCCAAAGCTGGATGCCAGAAATGACGAATAATTCTGGTTCAAACGTCATACACAATTTTTTGATATTCCTGACGATAAGCGTGCAATATTATTCATTCTGATATTATTTCTTTATACATCTGCCCTTTCAATAGACACTGCAATGCTGTCCAAAATGTTGGCACTCTATATAAAACCACCAAAATAAACAACTATTTTGATTAAACTTTTTTACGAATTTGGTGTACATTATGAATTCCAAAAAATATGCCTTAGATAAATTGAAGGTTTTCCTATCGTTTCGCTTGAGTGGAATACAAATATAATAAAAATTACTCAATAAAAAATATAAATGTAAGCCACTAAAAATATTTTTTTTCAATAAAAATGTATGAACGCGTAAAGGAAACAACTTTTTAAAAATACAGTATTTTAGCTAAGATTATCTGTAATAGTTTCAATTGATTAAATTTTTCGCTTTCCTATAAAATTATTTACAAAATAAATAAAAACCAGTGTTGTGCTTGAAATTGAACGATTCTAGACTCCGTTTGTCAAGCGATTATAATGCCTATTACCTACAATATAAGGTACACCAAGAATATACACATTTTTGGCTTGTAGCTTCCTCTTAAATGTCATACACAAATGTTCTGACATTCCTGACGATAAGCGTGCAATCTCGTGTATACTATTATTGTCTTTGAGTAATTGCAATGAACAACTGCGCAGTCTGTACTGTCCATATATGGAAACTGTTAATAATTGGTTCATTGTAAATGTCTGATATCGTTCCACATATTCACATGCCATTATTAAACCGCAAGAAATCAAATCACTTGAAGTCTACTATTTTTTGACTTATAAATCAATTTTTATTAATTTTTAAGAATATAATACTAATGAATCTGAGCAATACATGAAATAGAAAATAAAAAAAGGTAACAGCCGCAACTGGGAATCGAACCCATGATGCTGTTCTAAGAGTTCCAACTGCTCCCAACCGTCAGGAACTAGTGAGACTATGGAATCCCCAATAGGAGTATGTCATGAGACTGAAGGTAGTGGGGAGGTAAGGATATGGGGAAGAGGAAGGTGGAGAAGTACCTTCAGTGTACATTCAGATCTGGCCACCAAACATGGCCTAAGTCATTTTATTCAATTATTTTTTTATTTATTTCTATATAATATTTACAGTGTTCACATAATTATTTATATTTGTACATGATATATTTCAAGCTTATAACTATAATATGTTGTGTGTAAGGTAGGTTTGAGAAGGTGAAACTGTACGTGAGTAATATTGTATGTTTCGTGAACAGCTCACTAGAAGAACCTGTGCTGAGGTGTTTACGTGGTTATATATAGATGTGACAAGTATTTATGTGTTGTAGAAGAAACTTTTATTTTTTATAAGTTATAATTTTTGTTTTTTTTTTGGTTTTTGAAAATTGAATATAATAAAATTTTAATGGTTTTTTTAAAAAGAATATTAATAATAAATATGTAAAAAAAATATATCAATATATATAAACATATATGTAAGTGCATATATTTGTATTGAAAGTGTGAGTATAGTTGGTAAAATATCGAAAAACGTGTTTATTTACTATACACTTTTTGTGGTTTAGTTATGTTTGGTTTGGAGTTATTATGTTTTGAAAAATTAAAATATCTTGGTTTTTGATCCAGGCTGTGATATGTTTTTTGTGAATGTTTTCGGATGTATTTGCAGTTAGTAGTTGCTTCAGAGTAATGGGAATACAATTAAACAGTTTAGTAGCGTAGTATTGAAAGTGTCTTTGTCCGTGTGTGGTGTGTGTTATCGGTATGTTTAGTGTTATATTTGTTAAGGATGTGGTTTTTAACGAGGTTTTAGGTTGAATTGGAATATGGAGTTTGTGTTGGAGGAGGTGTAGTAATGCAGATTTGGCATAAAGGTGTCTTATTGACAAGGCTTCTAATGTTTTGTAAATTTCGCTTGATTCAGTGTCAAATGGTACTTTTAGGATTATTTTAATTATCGCCTTTTGAATTTTTTGAATTGGGTCAATTATCATTCTTGTAGCACTTTCCCAAGCTAGTATTCCATATGTGGCAACGTTTCAATTCTGAGTAGTGGTCTTGCATCAGGGCAATAGTAAGAGTATCTTCCACTCTGGAACGTGCCGCAAATATACTATATACTTTTTTTGTTGTTTGTTTTTGGGGTGTTATGCCGTGTTGCGCTAACTCCTTCTTTAGCCGACGTTTCGGACAGCGTTGCAGTGTCCATCATCAGGGCAGATCCGGTAGATCCGAAGATGTGAAAATGCTTTTGGCCGTGAGAATCTAAAAGCTTACCATACTGTATACTATTTTCAATGAGTAATTTGTGAAATAATACAAATAATGTCGATCTGTCGCAGCGAGTCTGAGAAAATTGACTGATAAGATTTAATCTTCACCATATATACTAGTATTTCTGTCAGTAATAGACCTCATTCCACAAAAACATGTTTCTAATTTCCTCTCTTTTAAAGCCAGAACCATTAAACGGCCACTATAAGATCAGATATCGTCTTAATTATTATATTATTGTACGCCGGTTCAGCTTTGGTATTGTTAAGCAGGTCAGTTTAGGGCCATATTATACCTGTGCCGTGGTAATAAATCAAGTATTTCAATTTCGTAATATTCCCACCGCGATAGCAAAAACGGGGTTGTTACATTGTGATATGTTAAAACAAGATAATTATAATTCCATAATTATATGCCTTTTAAATGCATTGGATCGACTGTTATTTAACAAGTGAAATTAATTTACATTAAGCTGTAAATATTAGTGAGTTCGCTCATCGCTTTCTGCAGAAATGAACATATCGCTGAACCTACAAGTACAACCTGCAGCCCTGCTGTTACTATAAAACGCGGAAACCATTTTTTGCGAGTGCCGCGCATATCAATATATAGTGTTTTCGCAAAAGGAGGTTGTAAAAATCAACTAAATGCAGTGGTAATTCGCACATAAATTTTCATAATCAACAGTCCGTAGATTACACCAAATTACACATCAACAGTTATACAAACAATAGAGTGATTGACTTAAAAACAAATGCCAACGCAAAATAACACTCTGAGTAACACAATAAGTGTAGTAGGTATGTATATTATACCGTTCGATAGAAAATTAATGTAACATAAACTAACATCATATATAGTTATTTCGACTCCTATATCATAGACATGTTAAATAAACTACTTATATTTTTTTTATTAATTTTATACTAAAGTAGGATAAAATTTATCTTATTTTCAAAACACGGAAACGTCAACATTGTACACTTCATAGTACATCGTCGTAAACTTCTACCGATTTATTTATTGAGTGACTGTACATCTTCGTATTACAGTATTAAATTTAGCATTCATGTTTGGAATGAATTAAGCTTTTTAATGTTACTGGTATTATTGCAGCGCAGACCGCAGCGCAATTCTTGACATATGAGTTCCAATTTTGAAAATGGCAAATCATAAAAAAATCCTGTTAAAATACTATATTGTAGGTAACTACTTTATCGTTTGTTTGAATTCTTCAAACAAACATATCCAATTTTGAAAATGACACTAACATTCAAAGCAATTCCGAGTTCAATAGTTAATTAAACCAGATTTACGCAGAACAGATATACTATTTATACAACCGCATTCATGTTTACAATAAATTAAGTTTTTTTAATGTTACTGTTATTATTGCAGCGCAGACCGCAGCGCAATTCTTGACAAACGAGTTCCAATTTTGAAAACGGCAAAACAAAAAAAAAATCCTGTTAATACTTTATTGTAGGTTTATCGAATTCATCAAACGAACTTTTCCAATTTTCAAAATGACACTAACATTCAAAGCAAATCCGAGTTATATAGTTAATTAAACCAGATTTACGCAGAACAGATATACAACCGAAATTAATATTTTTGAAGATATCATTTCAATTTGAAAAGACTCGATGATTTCGCAATATTTTAAGTAAATTTCGTCATTTGTGTGATGGACTTTAATTTTTTTTATTTTTCTTTTAATGATGTACTTAAAATAAAATTAAATTTCTTAAATGTAATTCTTCCACTGAATAAAAACTACGTTGGGACATTTGTGCGAGTTCTATTTAAATAATTCCGGGATTAAATTTATAACATCACAAAGCGTTGACTCAACTCATTTGCTTTTGACATTTTTCGCCTCTTTTCAGGGGCGGACGACGGGCGACGAATAGGGAGCCGGGAGATTCTCGTCTCTGGGAGCTAGCAGCCTGCATTGCGGGAAGCCGCCTCTGAATATTTTAATGAAACTCCCACTAGGGGAGCTTGACTACATGCTTACACAATAATAATAAACACACCCGTGTAAGAAAGCACGCCAGTGGAGTGGACGAATTAATTGGTAGGGGAAATTCAACGTAATATTGAGAAAAACTTTGACGAATAATAGCGTCGATTTTCCCTTGCAAATCTATTTATATGAAAAGAAAACTGATAATGCATAGTTTAAAATTGATTCAGACATATAGATAAGAAGCTTCTTATACAAAAATAATACAGTTTTAAAGCAAATCACATTATGGAATGTACTTAGTGAGTTTATAAATAATATAATATTGGACAGTTTTTCATTTTGGGAGCCGGGTTGGGGTACTGGCGCCCCGGAAAATATTTATTAGATAACCAACACCTCGGTTATTGGTCACCTTAAATGGTTCACTACGTTTGGTGATTTAGCAGGGGTGCCCGAGTTCATCGGGTGAGGTGTGTTTAGATGTGCCTGCCCACCAGCTGCATGGAGTGCCAGATCGGGAGAGTCTGGTTTGGGAAGATCCTTTGACCTCTCCAATTGGTATATCGATCCATCGCATTGCGCCGCAGTTGGAGGTATACATTCATATGTCCATCACTCCTGGATCACAGTAATCCCTAGATTCCTAACCACCCCTCTTTCCCTTTACCTTCTCAGAACTTCGTCTCTTTGCTTTACTTAAATAAAACCCTCCACACATTACTCAATGGATAATATTTTCCTCAGTGCCTCTTGTGTGGGGTTATCAATGAAGAAGGATATTTTTTACGTATGCAAGAATCAAAAGATAAGATAATTGACAAATAATTCGTCTAAGTCTAAGACATTATTTTTAGGAATATTTTTTTTCTTACCTTTTTTCTTACTTGTTTTTTATAATTTATTCTATATAATTAACTTAACTTCATATTTAACCTTACACCGTAAATTATACTCTATATTTTACACTAAATACTTTACTTTATATTTAACCTTTACACTTTATACCGAATATTATACTTTATTTTTTATTTTTTTATTTTTTTTATTATTGTTTAACATAAAATTGGGTAATAATAGGTAATAGTGAAAAACATATGTTATTGAATTTCTACTCCAATGAAGAGTGCTAGCTCTTGAGCTTGGCGTAGGAGTTATTTCACAATTATTTCATGTTTATATCAGTAAACTAAAATTATACCTTATAATTTTTTTTTTATATTTATGTTAGTGGCATGTGTCGTGCCGTTTGTATTTAAATAAATAAATAAAAAATGTGAAAAAGGACATATATAGGAATAATATCATTTGGTAATTTTATGATTTATGTTTTGACTAAATCGGGTATTTAACTTAACAGGGTATTTAAAAACCATTAATAATTTCCAATATTAATATAACAAACACAATTTGATTTTCATTTTGTACTTATGTGGAAGTAAAAATAAACAGAGCATCAAAGTGGCTTCACCGAACTTTGCTAATGCCTTCGGAAGGCAAATCAGCTCTCGTGCGCAGTAATAATTACACAACAGAACTCGATTACTGTTTTTTTAAGAATTAAATAATACTATTACTGAAAATATAAAAGATAAACTTCAAATGAGGTTATTTTTATTAAGCTTAAAAACAATAAATTCAATTAAAAAATGGATTTTCGGGTTAATTTTAAAAAAAACTGTTTCTCGGCAAATCTACATTCAGATTACGCCGAACCAAGCATGGAGCTGCTCCCAATAAGTACATAAATTATGAAAGTATATAGTTTATAAAATCAATTTTTACTAAACAATTCTAATGCGACCTTCCCATCAAAGAATTAGTCCTTTTGAAAACAACACTCAGTTTCCTGTAACGATATTATTATTTCGGGTTAAATACCGAACTACGTTAAGGCAAAGCTTAATGCCAAATCACTATTTTGATTAATCTTTATAACGAATTGGTGTACATTATGAAAACCAAAAAAATATGCCTTAGTTAAATTGAAGGTTTTCCTATCGCTTCACTTGAGTAGAATAAAAATAAAATAATTAATAACTCAATAAAAATATATATAGAAATGTATGAACGCGTAAGGGAAACAACTTTTAAAAAATACAGTTTTATAGCTAAGATTATCTGTGACAGTTTCATTTGATAAACTGTTTTGCTTTTTTATAAAATTATTTATAAAATAAGTAAAAAACAGTTTTCGTCTTGAAATTGAACGTTTCTAGACTCCGTTTGTCAAGCGTTTTTAATGCCTTTTACCTATGATTTAAGGTTTACCAAGAATATACACATTTTTGACTTGTAGCTTCCCCTTAATAAAAAAAAATTGTTTTATATAAATTCTAACTATACATTTTTTTTTTTTTTTTTAAAAGAAAGACAAACATTCCCGGGTTACGAATAACCCAACAATGTTTGAAAATCTCCTACTACCACCACAGAAAGCCGAAAATGTTGCTTGTGTTGTGATGGAGGACTTAGCCAGCCGAGGAATCGAACACGCGACGCTCGGGCGAGACCCAAACGCTATGCCCACTCAACCACTGACCGGTCAAATACAATTGTAAATGTTCTCCTAAATGCCCTGGAAAGAATCTCAGACTTGTGATGACCCGAAAAAAACTATTCATCTGTTCTGAATGCAATTACAAATTTTATTCAAATTGGCCATGGTAATAAATTACATCTTTGCGATTCTTTCAAGGATAAAGAAACCATTTTGTCACTCGAATGCAATCAAAAATTTTCTCAAAATTTGTTTTCACAACATCGCCATTCCATTGTAAGAATATTATGTACTTAATACACAATTTGGCTGTCCTGAAACGGGAATCCTTCCTAGTTGGACAGACAAAGGTTCATTTTGTTTTGTATTGTTTGTAATTTATAAATATATAATAAATAAAAAACAATAACTTGTGAATTAAAAAAAAGAAAAATAAATACTTTATCCGTTACTGTGATGTATGGTTATAAGGTTGAGTATTTAAGCGATAGATGGCGCTAGTCATAAAGCTTATTCCATCCAGAGTCCGTCAGATGTCGCTAGAGTGTAACATGTACTTGTGAGATTATATTGACAGGGAACAAGCTTCTCGAACCAGAGAATTACCAACCCTGGGGTAATGAGCAGTGTAGCTAAATCCAGACATTTTAAATAAATCATTCTGTCTCCAGCGGTTTCAGCCGCCGCGCCGGTTTAGTCCTAAATCCTTTCTAAGGTATGCTCTCTGCTTTTGTTCATAAATTACTGTATCGTGAGTTTGTAAAAATAAAACTAAATTTAAAATATTCGAATTTTGATTTTACACACCGATAGTAACCACGCAACCTTGGATTTTGCGGATTGTAGAACCGCAGAATCATCCAGAATACAATCCACTTAAATTGGCAATAACATTCACACCCTCCAAAATACTTTCAAATACTATTTATATTTTTTAATATATGGCAGTACAAAAGAGTGCCAACTGTAAATCTGTATCATCTTGTAAATAAACAACAGTCTAATAAGAGATCGAATTTGATAATATATATATTTTTTTAATTTGCTTCATTCACTTTTCACAACTTTGACCTCTGCTCCAATGTCACCACTATCTAGGCACACCACTGCCCAAGGTTGATTATAAGTTTGTTCCGAAGGACACAACCGTACGTCTAAACAATAAAAATTTCATGCCCTGTAAATTATGTATGGGTGCAAGCGTTACTTTTTCTTTCTCTCGACAGAGCTCGGAAAAAATCGGAGTGTTACTTACAAGGCTTTCGCAAAAAGGTAGTTTTTTAGTTTCTCGTTTGTCATATTGAAGGTTTGTTTTTTAATCAATCATGGAAAATTATGCAGCAAGACGAGAATTTCTTTAATTGTTAATTCCGCACAAGAGCCTCAACTGTCCGGAGCCAGTGAAACATATCGAGGGTAAGAAAATAGATATTGAGGGGAAGAAAATAGATATTGAGGGGAAGAAAATAGATATTGAGGGGAAGAAAATAGATATTGAGGGGAAAAAAATTGATATTGAGGGATATTGAGGGGAAGAAAATAGATATTGAGGGGAATAAAATAGATATTGAGGGGAAGAAAATATATATTGAGGGGAATAAAATAGATTTTGAGGGTAAGAAAATAGATATTGAGGGGAAGAAAATAGATATTGAGGGATATTGAAGGGAAGAAAATAGATATTGATGGATATTGAAGGGAAGAAAATAGGGAATGTTTGTTATAACATGGTTATTCAGATCAGTTCACCAAACACAGTTAAATACATTTTAAGCAAGGTTTTTATTCTGAATGGTGGTCTTTCAAATGAGCGATACTGAGATAATCTACCCATCTGTTAATGAGTACAAATCTACCCGTTTTCGTGTCTTACTGAATGACGCCAGACAGTCTAATTAAATATTTAACAAGGAATATTTTTAAGCTTAAATTCCAGAAAAAATCCTACTCTAGAAATACCGTACAGCTTACTTTGGTACAGAAAAGTAAAAATAAAAAAGAATCCCATTTATAATGTTTTTTTATAATTTTTTACCACTCTTAAAACAATGAGAAGTTGATATTGAAATTCAGTAGTTTTAAGTGTTTTTTTTAATATTTAAAGTTAATACCGCAGATGCCAACTGCTTCAAATCCCAATGGAGCCAGTGGAACTATGGCATTCCCAATTATTGTGGTATGTTGTGACCCTGACGATTTTTTTTTAATTTTTTTTTTATATTAACTCCACACAGGAGGCCCTGAAGAAAATTATTTCTCTCAGGGCCTATGTCATCTTTGGGGATGCTGTGTGGAGGGTCTTTTTGAGGAGAGGAAGGAGTGAACATGGGTCTTGAAGAGTCCCATGTTGTAGGAGGGAGGAAACACAGAGGCTGGCAGCTCGTTCCACAGCCGAGCTGTTGAACTTAAGAACGAATCGTAGAAGCGACCCGTTCTCATGTGACAAATGTCAACCGTGTACAAATGTTGGGCGCGCGTTTGGCGTGTATTCCGACTACGCACCGGTGCCGAAAGGATCAATGACGCTAATGATAGCGAGGAAGAGATGGAGGTAGAGAGAAAGAAGGTGGGAAAATCTAAAAGTATTTATCGCTCTAGATAATTCTGCAAATGCATCTTATTTTATTTCAAATTAGTATTAATCGTAAATTAAATTAAGTATACAAGTTAAATCACTGTGTCCGCAACGCAAACCTTGATCTAATCAAAGGTTGTAAATCCTGGGTAGCACTGAGTTTTATCAATAATTTCGGTAACTCGATATCGTTCCCGATCATGACTGCAGATCGCCAACGAACAAACAACTGACTAAGTCTTCTGGATTCATTCGATTTGAACTGGTGTTCGTAAATTGGCGGTCTGCAGTCGTGCTCGGGAATCATGATAAGTTATTGATATCTAAAAATAGTATGCCTAAAATGGTCCACAAACATAAACATACACAGAGACAGAGAGAGGGAACTAACATACATCTTTAAATGTCAAATACTGAAAAAACATTTAGAATGACATACTCTGCTTTTTACCAATCACTAATATAGTAAGCATTATAGGAAGGGATGGAAATTATAAAAACCACACACCGCTTATCACAACCGTAATATATCACAAAAAATATTATTAAAAACAATTATATTTAAACCATATTATCAGAACTTCTGTTGAAATAATTTAGAGTCAAAAAACTAAATACATTATATTTCTATCATGCAACATAATAAATTTACAAAGATAATATTTTCAATAAAAATGTACATTTTTTAAACAATAAATTACTCTGACAAACGTCAATACTCCTAATTCAACTATAAATATCTTGTAATCATTTTTTTAAATTCATTACTATTAATTATCCGAAATACAAATGACAACAAAGATTTTAAACTTCACTTTAAAAAAAACACGCTGAAAGTACAAAATGGATACATTGGCATATTACATTAAAAATGACACATCTCCCATACACACAAGCCTTGCTCGATCGTGGTGGTAAATTTTAGGTATAAAATCGGGTTAAATATTTTAGTGAATACTCGTAAATATTTATAAAAAAACAACCAAGTCGCTATCCGCGTCTGTGTGTTTGTGAACGTACTTCTTTTAAACCACGCAACTTATTTTGATAGTGTTTTCCGCTATCATTTAGAGATTTTCTTACGGAAGGTTTTTATATTTATAATAATTGCAAATTGTATTTATGGAAAGTAGAGAAAAGTCTTGTATACATCAGCTAGCTATCGATAAATCCTTTGTTGATGGACGAATGACTTAATTACTAGATCACTTTGTATAGATTGAGGACTGCAACTGGGGTGGAAATTGTGTACTAATTTAGAATAAAATAAATTTTAGGTAAACACCTTAATATGATTTAGAGGGCAAGGAATATTAATAGAAAATATTATTGATTTGATATCTATAAAAATTAAATAAACTTTATAGAGTAATTTAAAAACAAAGCAACTTAATGCGGAGGCTGCAGCTACACATTACATAAAGACTGATCACCTACTGTAAAAGTATGTAACCAAACTAGCAAAGTACTCGTAAAATAAAATATCTTAAAGAATCATCCCGTAATAATAAAGATATTTAATAGGTGTATTAAACCCTAACCGCAGGGTTGTTACATGTTAAATGACGATCTGGTAGAACCGACATTTATTTCGTATATTAACTGCTTGTATATGTATTCATGTGTATATGCGATTGCCATAAGTAGTTAGGGAATGCATTGTGACAGCTGAGTCTATCTGCCGATTTTTATTTTGATCCAATAACGAGTTAAATTCTATTTATATGATTTGCATTAATTCATGGATTCATTCGAGTGAAATTCAAGTCAATGTATCTAAAAATTAATTATTTCGTTGAAATATTAGAGAAATTCAATAGAGAACACGTTATAATAAAAAAATATATATTCTTTTATCAGGGAATATGATATATGAATAGTTATCGTAAGCAGTCAGTTCATGCGCCTATTATACTATTTCCAATTTTACCTCATTTCTTTGAATTTATTTCCAAGTCCTGCATCTGTCTCCATCTGGAGGATCCTGCAGCTTTAAAGGTTTTTTCTGTTGGAAGTCGCACTTCGTTTGGGTTCTCTGAACTCCTGCGATCGAAGACTCCACCGAGGTGGCTTCGACTCTCTTCTCAACTTCCCCATGGTTCCACGAAGGCCCCAATAGGGAATAGTCTTTTTTGATTGTTTAAATTGTCAATTTTTGATCCCACGAGTGTCTAAGGAAATAACAAGTGAGTACTAGGGTAAGGTCTAATTATCATCTTTCGTGACACTGTTCCCCAGGTCATTCAGCCTGAGCACAGTAGCTCTCATCTTGGGTCATGATGGCTATTGTAGGTAGTGTTTCTATTTCCTGGGCGATGGTTTTGCCACCCCCTACGCAATATTTTCTTTTCTATTTTTTCTAATAACGTTATTTATTATTAAGAATTTAATTGAATCAATCCAAACGATTGAAGAAACTTCATAAATTGACACGTCATTATAACTCATCGCGTGTCTGATGTGTTTATTTAACCTGACAAAAGATACAGTGCATTTTATAACTTCATAAAGACAATCGTTTGTTCCCAGGCGATTTATACGGTAGGAAAATAATAACAGCGAAGAATTTGTTAGCGGGATGATTTATTGCTTTGGAGCTATAACCGTAAGCTACAGCGCCAGGGGTCATTTGAACATCGAATTCCAACGGTTCTACGTTGATCTAGTGTGTTCCACGGTTCTACGTTCCAAGTGTTTGATCTAGTATTTCTAATGTAAGTTATTCATATCTCTTACGTTTGGCTAAATGTATTAATTTATTGTTTTAAATAGTTCCATTAATTATATCTTAATTCAATCCTCGTATAAAAATAACTATTTGAAAGAATGTTTCACATCATTAAAACAAGTTAATTTGCTTTATTGCCATTATATTATTTTTTTTAAGAAAGTTATATTATTGTTTTCACACTCTTATGTTTAATTTAATAAATTTGTACCACCGTTATACTGTCATATTTTAGTGCCTAGTGTGGTTGTCGAAAAACATTTAAAAACTTTAACGTTTAAGGAATATTAAAAAGAGGTTTGAATATTTTTGTTAATTTAATTTCCTCTGGTAATTCTCAAAATATCTTCGTTGATCAATTATTTTAGAATTTTGATTTTTTATCTAAAGGGGAGCCTAATTTAATTTTTTTCCCTGCATCTTGTGGGCTTAAGCTGCAGGTTTTCAATTTTATGTTCATGTTTGTATGGTCATTAATTATTTTTAGAATTCAAAATAAAGTATTAAAGTAAATGATTTTTTAAATTACAATAAATCTATTTTTAAGATGAAATCCCGGGAGTTAAATTTATACATTTTCAAACATAAATTTAATTTAACTAGTTACGCGGTACCGAAATTTTAAAAGTGACCATTTATTAATAAAACTTTATTTATTCTAGTAAATACAAAAAGCTTTTCGAAAGATTCCAGGTAAATTATAATTCCTACTAATTAATTTGTCGAATATTTATAACTCAGTCTTCATTAGAATAGTAAATTTATCGTTAACTTTAATCAGTAAAGGTCATGCAAAATTCGAAGGTAAAAAAATAAGAATTGAATGAAATAATAATTAATTACTCAGAGAAAAATTTTAATATTGAAACAGTACTGGTTTTTACTGGTTAGTACTGGTTGTTTCGGAAAATTTTAACACTTCATCAAATTTCAATGTTCGTATTCTGGTTCTGTGAAAATCCTATTCAAGTTCTGTTATTATATCAGAACTTAAAAAATCTTTCACAGAACTTGAAAATTAACTTTGAAAGTTTAAGAATTGTTATTCTCCGAAACAACCCGTCCTTAGTATCCGCCCTGTTGAAAGATAATTATTCAGAATAGATTGAAATCGATTGAAATTTTTTCAATTGATTGAGCTCGATTGAAAGAAAAAAGCGTTGATTAAAATGGTTTTAAATTAAGCGATTACTGTAGCGATTGAAACAATTTTTAAATTTCAATTTCAATTTCATTTTTAATTTCAATTTTCAATCGATTGATATTGATTGAAAAAAAACGTTGATTGAAATGGTTTTAAGTTTAGCGATTGAAACAGTTCCGAATTTTCAATCGATTCCAATTTCAATTTCATTTTCATTCATTTTCCATTTCAATTTTCAATCGATTGAAATTTTTTCAATCTATTGATAACGATTGAAAAAAAGCTTTGATTGAAATGGTTTTAAGTTAAGCGATTGAAACAGTTCCGGATTTTCCTCATCCCCATCTTCCTTCCCATTCTCTTGTTCAGTCTCCGAAAGTACCCTAATTGGGGATGCCATAACTCTACTGGCTACAGTCACATAAATAAATTACAAAGCCTGTTTTCTTATAGTTTCAAATAAATTAAGCTGTGACTGTATGTATCTATACTGAAAAAAAAGTTTTTCTGAACCTATTATTGCAATGAGTGATTTTTGTTATTAATGTTTTATATAATTGTGTAATGAACTAAACAATGTTATATGGTGTCTTATTTTCATAAAATGAAATCTTCTCTTTGTATGAAATCTTTAATAACCACCAGAATAAAAAAATTTTCTTGCTTGTCATGAGCGCTTTTTTGTTTTCTATAATATTGTTATAAACTTTATTACTTTTATTTTTTATTTGTTGTTTTATTAGAGGTAAAGTCACAAAAAGTAAAATATATAAATGGGTTTAAATTGGCTATATACTATACTCGCTCATAAGGTGTAAGATGTACGATTTCCCGAAAATAAATTTTAAATGTTTAAGAATCACTGCACCACGAACAATCGAGGCAGTAGTGACTTATCATGCATTTGATCAATGCCGCCATCATTAGATATTATTTATGGCGCAATTCATCCAAAGGTAACGCTATACCTCCATTATCTTTTCATTGATGGGCGTTATCGCAACTAAGGTGCGATATGTACATTTAGATATGAATCGCATCATGAATCAAAACACGAATGACGGAAGGGTTAACTTTGGAAGTCTTTAATGATATATAATGGCGTGTCTTCCGTGTTTACTTCAAGCTTTATTTTCCGTTACTGACAAAGCGGTTGCCATGCATAAAATGCTACTTTTCTACTTTACATTATCTCGTGACGCTAGTTCTCATGAATGAAAGAGCACACAAGAGTTCTAAATACAAAACCATTGGGACTATGGTTTCTCAAATGAAAAAATTAACCGATTTAATTGTATTGTAGGCGTATCTGTGTGCTTTAAAAGAGGTCAATTTGACCTTATTTCGTGCGTAATTGATCAATATTGTATTGAGTATAATATTGTATATTATTATCAGTATTATTTGGGCTCAATATTGTTTATACTCTACATAAATGCTAGTGTTACAACTAAACCTTGATTAACGCATTTTGTGAACATTTTAATTAGAGTATTAATGTCTCAGCACATTGCATATTCAATGGCAACTCATTGATGTAATAATTGTAAACACTTTAAAGTAAAAATATTAAATAATTGCAAAATAAGATTGTATGCAGACGATGCACTGATTTATATTTCAGAAGATAAGTATGAGAAAGCAATCAAATGACTTTAAAACTGTGAAAATGAAAAATAAATTTAAACTAAATGTAAATAATTTTTTTTATTATTCATCAGGCTTTTACAGAGGAAATTAAAAATTTATGTATGTAAGTGTAACATAACTAAGATTAACATCAAATCCAAATAATAACACCTGATATTGTAAATAATAATGATTTATTGTCTTCTTTTCTTAGTAACATAATAAAGAGATAATGATATCCTCACTGGGATCTCCCGTGCTGGGGATGTCATTTACATATTATAATTTAATTATAAGAAATTAATATTACAACAAAGTAACATATAATGAATAAAGCGTAACATATAATGAATAAAGCGAAGTTTCAAATATAAACTAAGTGTATACATTGTACATTCATATATGCATACAATTATTCATGTTTCTTGCAAACCAGTAAGACTGAAAAAAGGAAAATTATTTACTCGTAAAGTATATAAAAAATAAATGTGACTTCATTTTATACTATTTAGAGACTTACGTGAAAAGTTAAATTTCAAACAAGCTCTGTAGTGTAATTATTTCTATGCAAAACAGCTGTATTTTGTAATGATCTGCCCTTTCTACTTCAAACTTTTCCTTCTCTTCTTTCTACGATACATTTTCCTTAAGTCCCGTAGGTAACTTTTCCATAAGGCTTTGGTTATATATATATCCGGGGTAGGAAGGTCCTCCCTGCCGTCTTTTCTTTATTACACACCCCTTCAAGTGTGTACATCCTAGTTTGTCTACGTGACGTACGACCTTGAACGTACTCATTTCACGTGACGGTTCAGTATAAAAAGGCTTCACCGAACGTTGTGTTGGGTTTTTGTTTCTCGGTTTAGAAACCTAGTTATTTATGTTTTGTGTGGTATCCCTTGGTTCTTTTGAGATAGAGTGAGTTGAATCCATTACCGCTGTTTTTCAAAACCATTTTATAAACCTTATCTTCTAAGTCGCCTGCTCACCCCCCCCTAGCTACTCGATTCTACCTATCGTAGGGTAATGTGAATATAATAAAGTGTTAGATTTTATATATTTAATATACATACGATAAATTTATGGTGTTAGTTGTCGGCGCCATCCATGTATATATTTTGGGAGGGGAAGGAGAGGAAAGGAAATGAATTTTTTTCAAGTTAAGATTGGCTCCTCCGCTTACCAAACAAAACTGATGGATGATAATTTGAGCAAGGCGATCGATATCTGCGTGTCTGGATATCACAACCGGCCGGGTCTCCCCTTGTTCCAAATCGGCAACCTTCACGCCAGAATAAAGAAAACCAGGTCTCTTCACCAATTTCAGAATTGCCCCAATCTCAAACACCTCCAGGATAAACTACTTTACTGAGTGTAGAAGGGGAAAACCATAACATCCCTTTATCACGAATCTAGTCGCGAAAATGTGACACGCAAGGTCCTAAGTTACGTGCCACCTCCAGAAAACGTTGTAACTCCCACGCCGTCGGGGATTTACATCCCTTTCTAGGTCAATACACATATAACACACGACGATCTTGTCGACATTCTGCCTGCTTATTAACGATAGGTTGTGTGCCTACCCATTCAGCCAATTATCATGTGAGATATATGTAAGGTCTACTCGATATGCCAAATTTGGGATGAGGACTGTCTGTATTTTAATATTTGGTTCCAGTATTTATTTTATGAGGTTACTAGCATCCTCGTGTATTAGGTATGGGTAACTTCTACTGAATACCTATCCTCTCAGGTAAGGTATAAACGGCTAATTGGTTTGATTTTTTGCATTTAATTTAAAGAGGCTGCCTACCTCTCGAAAGATACCTGTTGAGAAAAGTTGTTCGGTTGGTAGTTTTATTTCGGAGATTGCCATCTCCCTCTTTCGACTTTAGATTTGTTTTTGTGCATCCCAATTCGTAACTTAGAAAGTCAAATAATAGATGAAAAGTATTAAATTAGAAAGTCAAATAACAGAAGAAAAGTTTTCATTTTGTTCCGTCTGGTCGCATCCGATCGCTTTCAATTTGGGACGGCATACGCTAGCAAAACTTCCCCTTTGACTGACTGTACTCCGCGCCTCTCGGCCTATATATGAAAAGGTCGTTGACTCGTCTCTCGCTCACAGCTGATTGACAATGCGTCTAGCGTATCCCTTCTTATGGGAAGATTATTTGGGTTGCAGGCGTTGCAAACTCGGTTCCTGTACCTCGGTTGTATCCTATTATTAAAAGGGGTCCTCTGAAATTTAATAAATAATATAAAAAAACTCACCCTGTTAGTCACCTCCAAATCCTCGTGTGAAACTTACCTGGTTACACTATATAGCTAAATCACTTTAATTTTCGACCTCCTCCCTACGCTTATAAAAGGGTAATTAAATATTCCTGTAAATAAAATTGTACCTCCCTAATCTGTTAGGATTCGAACCCACAGTTAATAATCTATTTGATTCTCTGGTTTTCGGTCTCCGTGGATAGAATGCCATCTCGCCAAATCAATAACTTAGCCCGATTAAACACTTCCTGCCTTTAAGTACATTCACTCTATTTTAAAACGCAATCAATATTTTTATTATTTTCATGTTTTTAAGACAAGCAATCTAGTTCGAACTGTATACGAAATCACGTTTAAATCAACACAACTTTATAACACAATCGCGATTGCACAACACCTGGCGCCCCTGAGGTGGGTTTTTACAAAACGGCGCTCTACAAATTATCCAATTATTATTATTGTCATTATTATTAATTGTTTTCCCACTGAGTCGAATCACTTTCACTTCACACAAACACCGGATCAATAATCTTTCACTTTAATTCAATATTCCGCAATATTCTCTAATACCATTTGAATTCAATAATTAACTGCAATTTCAAACAACACTTCTGATTTGTATCCCTTTCTCGGGGCTGTCAATCCACCCAAGTTCCAAACTCGACTGTCCTCCGGTCTCTCCTTTCCCGTGGGAATCTGTTTACTCAAGGCCTGTCTGTCAATAAATCTTCCGTCGTTGTTTAAACAAAAAATTTTTAGAGCACGTTATTTTATTATTTATCGTTTATTTTTGTGGATGTCCAAAACATCACAGCCTCCCTTTAGTTCTAAGCCCAACGGGTAATCTCGCTTCCTCGTGTTAGTCGATGGGATTAGAAATAACTATAGGTAATTTACGTTTCTCGAATACCTCTGTATTTATTTTTTATTTTTATTTTAAATTTTATTTTAATTCTTCCAAAATGTTGAGCGCCCCTGTTCTTCGTTTCTAACCTAGCATCTGTTTATTTTTTTTGGTTCCCGTGATTATCGGTTTGTTCTACTGGTGAGTTTTTTTCCGCCCTCAGCTTTTTCAAGTGTTTTTGTGTCTCTATGGGTAGAAATTCAATATGTCATGTCACACTTGTTTATTTTTAAACTCTGAGTTATTTGTTTAAACAGTGTTGTTTCACCTCAATACGTTATTTGTATTATGTTCGAGTGTTATTTATTTTCATGTTGATTTGTTTTTATTTTGTGTCCTCGGCGGTGATCCGATGGTTTTGTCTGTCTTTTATTATTTATGTCTTAAACATTCTCTGCCTTTTAGATCTGGAATAAACAATAATTGTTTACATTTATTCAAATATCAACGGTATAAAATATGCCATATACTTCACGATATCTGAATGCAATGTTTATTTTAGATTTGTCCCAGCTATCTTATTCTTGTGTTATAATTAATCCGATTTCGATGTTTGTTTATCCTTTGGCTTCGTTGTTTATGAACATTTTAGATGTTTTTTGTCGTCACAATGAATTCAATGTTTTCCGGGTCTGTCTGTTTATTCTATTTTGCCTTTGAAGTACGATGTCTCTGTTATCATTTTTGACGATAGGTACCATTTCTTTTGCTGTTAATGTGAATTAATAAGGTTTATGAAATCCATTTTTTTTTTTTCAACAACAGTAATGAATTCAAACCAGCTTGTATATCTATCTCTCCTGGTTTGCGGCATCAGATGTAATGATCTGCCCTTTCTACTTCAAACTTTTCCTTCTCTTCTTTCTACGATACATTTTCCTTAAGTCCCGTAGGTAACTTTTCCATAAGGCTTTGGTTATATATATATCCGGGGTAGGAAGGTCCTCCCTGCCGTCTTTTCTTTATTACACACCCCTTCAAGTGTGTACATCCTAGTTTGTCTACGTGACGTACGACCTTGAACGTACTCATTTCACGTGACGGTTCAGTATAAAAAGGCTTCACCGAACGTTGTGTTGGGTTTTTGTTTCTCGGTTTAGAAACCTAGTTATTTATGTTTTGTGTGGTATCCCTTGGTTCTTTTGAGATAGAGTGAGTTGAATCCATTACCGCTGTTTTTCAAAACCATTTTATAAACCTTATCTTCTAAGTCGCCTGCTCACCCCCCCCTAGCTACTCGATTCTACCTATCGTAGGGTAATGTGAATATAATAAAGTGTTAGATTTTATATATTTAATATACATACGATAAATTTATGGTGTTAGTTGTCGGCGCCATCCATGTATATATTTTGGGAGGGGAAGGAGAGGAAAGGAAATGAATTTTTTTCAAGTTAAGATTGGCTCCTCCGCTTACCAAACAAAACTGATGGATGATAATTTGAGCAAGGCGATCGATATCTGCGTGTCTGGATATCACAACCGGCCGGGTCTCCCCTTGTTCCAAATCGGCAACCTTCACGCCAGAATAAAGAAAACCAGGTCTCTTCACCAATTTCAGAATTGCCCCAATCTCAAACACCTCCAGGATAAACTACTTTACTGAGTGTAGAAGGGGAAAACCATAACATCCCTTTATCACGAATCTAGTCGCGAAAATGTGACACGCAAGGTCCTAAGTTACGTGCCACCTCCAGAAAACGTTGTAACTCCCACGCCGTCGGGGATTTACATCCCTTTCTAGGTCAATACACATATAACACACGACGATCTTGTCGACATTCTGCCTGCTTATTAACGATAGGTTGTGTGCCTACCCATTCAGCCAATTATCATGTGAGATATATGTAAGGTCTACTCGATATGCCAAATTTGGGATGAGGACTGTCTGTATTTTAATATTTGGTTCCAGTATTTATTTTATGAGGTTACTAGCATCCTCGTGTATTAGGTATGGGTAACTTCTACTGAATACCTATCCTCTCAGGTAAGGTATAAACGGCTAATTGGTTTGATTTTTTGCATTTAATTTAAAGAGGCTGCCTACCTCTCGAAAGATACCTGTTGAGAAAAGTTGTTCGGTTGGTAGTTTTATTTCGGAGATTGCCATCTCCCTCTTTCGACTTTAGATTTGTTTTTGTGCATCCCAATTCGTAACTTAGAAAGTCAAATAATAGATGAAAAGTATTAAATTAGAAAGTCAAATAACAGAAGAAAAGTTTTCATTTTGTTCCGTCTGGTCGCATCCGATCGCTTTCAATTTGGGACGGCATACGCTAGCAAAACTTCCCCTTTGACTGACTGTACTCCGCGCCTCTCGGCCTATATATGAAAAGGTCGTTGACTCGTCTCTCGCTCACAGCTGATTGACAATGCGTCTAGCGTATCCCTTCTTATGGGAAGATTATTTGGGTTGCAGGCGTTGCAAACTCGGTTCCTGTACCTCGGTTGTATCCTATTATTAAAAGGGGTCCTCTGAAATTTAATAAATAATATAAAAAAACTCACCCTGTTAGTCACCTCCAAATCCTCGTGTGAAACTTACCTGGTTACACTATATAGCTAAATCACTTTAATTTTCGACCTCCTCCCTACGCTTATAAAAGGGTAATTAAATATTCCTGTAAATAAAATTGTACCTCCCTAATCTGTTAGGATTCGAACCCACAGTTAATAATCTATTTGATTCTCTGGTTTTCGGTCTCCGTGGATAGAATGCCATCTCGCCAAATCAATAACTTAGCCCGATTAAACACTTCCTGCCTTTAAGTACATTCACTCTATTTTAAAACGCAATCAATATTTTTATTATTTTCATGTTTTTAAGACAAGCAATCTAGTTCGAACTGTATACGAAATCACGTTTAAATCAACACAACTTTATAACACAATCGCGATTGCACAACACCTGGCGCCCCTGAGGTGGGTTTTTACAAAACGGCGCTCTACAAATTATCCAATTATTATTATTGTCATTATTATTAATTGTTTTCCTACTGAGTCGAATCACTTTCACTTCAAACAAACACCGGATCAATAATCTTTCACTTTAATTCAATATTCCGCAATATTCTCTAATACCATTTGAATTCAATAATTAACTGCAATTTCAAACAACACTTCTGATTTGTATCCCTTTCTCGGGGCTGTCAATCCACCCAAGTTCCAAACTCGACTGTCCTCCGGTCTCTCCTTTCCCGTGGGAATCTGTTTACTCAAGGCCTGTCTGTCAATAAATCTTCCGTCGTTGTTTAAACAAAAAATTTTTAGAGCACGTTATTTTATTATTTATCGTTTATTTTTGTGGATGTCCAAAACATCACAATTTTTATACATTAAATTGACAAAAGGATGAAGAGTAAGGAACTGAAAAAAAAAAAGTTAACCAGAAATGTACCATGCGGTCCAACTTTATAACAAAATATGAGATCACTTCATTTTAATAAATAAATTAAAATCGGATCTTATTTTAAATTAAACTAATAATGCTTTTTGGGGCTTAGAAATCGACATATGTTTTTTTTTTTTTTTTTAATGTATATTTTATTTAGTTATAAGAGTTTACATCTTATACCTAATATATTATTTTCTATGACTACTACAATATTATTTACTTCTTACATACTAAAATTTAGATTTAACAACATTGAGACATAATCCACGAAAAACTGCAAGACTTTTAGTTTCCTTAACAATTACCGGGAGTTCATTGAACATTTTAAAACCTTTATAATAAATATTGTTTTGTGTTTCTGATAAGTGTGTTTTAGGAAGCCTAAAATCGTTGCAGTTTCTCGTAGGATATAAATGAACTGCACTATTAATTCTAACATTCTTTGACATATAGTCAGGTAACATTTTATTTTTTAGCTTATAAATAAACACTAAGGTATTATAAACTAATCGTTGCCACACACTTAAAATATTGAGTTGACGTTGCATGGTTTTTATTCTGGTGTACCTGCTACAACACAGTATTGACCTCATGCCTCTGTTCTGGATTACTTCCATTCTCTTAATTTGGGTTTTGTTACTTAGAAATATTACACTTGTACAATAATTAAGATGGGATGCTACAGTGGTATTGTAGACCAATATCCTTGTTTTAATGTCCAATTTTCCTTTTATCCTACTTAAGAAATTAACCTTTTTCGCCATTTTTTTATTTAAAATTTCAAAGTTAGTGTTAAATTTTAACTTGTTATCTATTATGATTCCCAGGTATTTAATTTCTTTTACTTCTTCCATATTTTGATTGTCTATATTTAGGACAGTATGTACGTTTAGTTTTTTCCCTAATACCATAAATTTACTTTTAAATACATTTAATTTCAATTTATTTATGTTTAACCACTTAGATAATTCATTAAGTTCATTTTGTATTTTTGACAACGCATCTTCAATATTATTTGCTATAATATATAAAAGTGTGTCATCTGCAAAAAGTTTGATGGAACAGTACTTTAAGCACTTCACTATATCATTAATATATAAAATAAATAGGAGCGGTCCCAAAACAGATCCTTGAGGAACTCCAATGTTGATTTCTTGATCTTCAGAGATAGTATCTCCAATTTTGGTTTTTTGTTTTCTATTTTTTAAGTAATCAATAAACCACTGCAATTCATTCACTGGTGTTATTATGGAGGTTTTCCATGACTGCGGAAAAATTCCCTTAGTCAGAATTCCCTTTTAAAATCAGAACCGATCACACTAGAGACCTTTTGTTCAGATGGTAATCTCAAAAATTTTCCACGTAATCACATTAAAAAGATGTATTTCCATAACAGTCTAAAACAAAGTGCATCCCACTTTCAGAGCACTTTATTTGTGGCGTGTAGAATAATTAAGTTAGGAGATTCAATACCACTTTGGGTAAGTACCTATATACGTTGCTTAAACTTGTTTCCAATTTTCCACATTGTTGGAAATCGAATTATTGAGAATATCTTCGGTTGATACCAGTTCCTACTGTTATTTATCCAGTGCCTATTTTAACCATCACTATTTATTTGAAATTTTTTGAAAAATGGAACAAAAAGAAGTGAAAAAATCGAATTATTTTATTTTGAGCGGGAAGAAAGTAATCGTACAGGGCCAAAGATGGCTGTAATTATAAGTTCTACTATTATTATTAGATACTACTAATCATCCTGCTTGTTCAAGTGAAACACAGTAGGTATTTAGAGTTGGAAATTTCTTTATCAACTCAAACAGAAGTCGACAGTTGGAAAGCTAATACACTCAACCGATGCAGTTGGGATCACTAGTCGAAAGTTGCTAGTGAGTGGGTGGGTAGGTACTTAAATTCGGTTGGGAACTATTCCAGAATAATTCGGACCTGTCAAGTTGCAAGAACGGTAGAGATTGCAAATAGAACCAAATTTCATTTGATGAAAACTTTAATATGGATTTAATTTATTATTGTTCATTGTTTTACTGACAAGGTTGTGGTAAATATGTATATTAGGCATTTATGTCTTCGTTAAACCATTCTTCTCACCCACTGAACAGATTTTAAATATTTTTAAGTGTGATCTACATACATTTAAATGAAAACTGGTGTCACCCAATTTATTTATGTCTACCGGCTCAGACTCGACGAGGTCGATCGATAAAGTCTCTGTCAATACGATGTTTACTAAATTCGTCATTACGGCAACAATAATGAACAAATTTAAGCGGCCTCCATAGTATCAGAGCTTCGGTTACCTCTTAATATATACATATTTTTGAATAATGTTGTTTGTTGTGCAAAGAGTTGAACTAGCGAAGCTCTTAGAATTGAAAGAAGTTGAATATCGTGAGTTTAATCCGTTCCGGCCAATGACGCTTCATTAATTAGGGATTTGATAAACGAAAGTTTTTCATATAATATAATGTGAATAAAGACTTCATTAACTAAATATATACCTTTTTAGTGTTAAAAAGTAAAGCGGACTGCCAATGCATTTTGTTCGGATTTCAAATAATTATAATTTTTGTGGTGAGGAAAAAAACTTGGCTCAGGTCCTATATTATCTCTGGGGATGCTGTATAGAGGGTCGTTCTGAGAAGAGGAAGAAGTGTACATTAGGGTGTCCCAGGACATAAAGAAGAATTTTTTTTCATGAATTTAAATATGCATACCCTCTTATTTTATTCCATTTGATCCCAATAACTCATAAAATAAATATCATTTTGATTAAACACCGGCAACCCGTGCCGACTTGATGCCAAACATATGGTACAGAGTTAATATGGAAGGATTTTCAACTTTCATTTTTGTCGGATAAATAAAATTTTAAAATTCACAAATGTTCAATTATGTAGTATTTGATATTTAAAAATGGTTTATTTATTAAATTTTTTCTTCATAGTTTGTTTTTTACAGTCAGAATAAATCTTCCGGTGTTCCTGAACGCATCGTAACAAAAATTATTTTTGTTGTTCCTTTTTGAACGTGAAATTAAGCCATGAAAATCTTGCATTAACTTAACAGTTCTTTCAGCTGTATCATTCACTACCCTCAGCGGTGACACCTTCTTTCTGACTTCTTGATACGAAGCATTATTTGACCACATCGTAGGGCGTTCGTTAAGAAAACTGGCATCTGTGTTCAGACGATCAAACAAATACTTGCTCTTGACTGAAATGAAGTGGTAAATATTTTTCGCTGAAACAAAAGTCACTAAATTATGATATGAACAAAAACCTCAATACAAAAGATAATTTAAACAACTTAATAAACTTATCATACAATTTACCATCAAAATCTTCCTTCGATGGGATGTAACATTTGTCATGGGTTGATAAATTTTTTTTTGATATTCCGAGCGTTTTTATTTTAGTTGTTTGATCCACAGCGTCGTCAAACAGCGATAAAATAGATCCTTCATCGGTCAAATAGCATAACTGATTACTGAACAGAAATAAAGCTGCCATTGAGATGTTTTCATCAATTTTTTCTTAAGCCTTCATCGATTTCAAAAAGCACAAGTCCTGGTAAGGTGCTTTAACTGCTATAATACATTGTAACCATGGCTTGACATAGGATGTTACTATGAACAGGCAAACGTCTAAAAGTGCCGCCTTATCCTTACCGGTAATTTTAAATTGCGCACAAATTAATGATATTTTCAAGGAATAAAGCGCCTTTGCCATCCATCGAGCACCTGGAGGCCGAATCTTAAATTTTCTCCCTGTATCTTCTCCTAAAACTATCACACAAAGCTCTAAAAACTCTCAATAGTCGTCTCCAAGTATTTTTGTTGTCAGTGCAGTACGGTAAAAGTCAAGCAAATCATCGATTTCGGAAGCGGTTAGGTGCAATGTGAGATTTTCTCTATAGCAATGAATTTTATCGGGATCAACATTTTTACAGTTATCTCGAAACTTTTTCAAGAGTGGTATGTCAGGGCTTGAAGTCACTTGACTGATTTTTACTTCAAACACAGCTTTAAAAAACCAACTATGGCTATATTTGGTATTTATTGACAGTTAAATTCACTTTCCGGATATTGTAGAACAAAACTTCAAGAACTTGTCCATTAGATGGCAGTTTAGAACCCGATATTTGGTGTTTTACGACTCTCATAAGAAATAAACTAAAGAAGTGCGTAAATTTAACAACACCTTCCTGAACGAGTGATTTTCGTTTACTAACAAAATAGCAAGTTACTACAAGCTCATCAACACGTTTGCTCGCTGGCGTCTTAATTTACAAGTACTGACATCTTTCGATGCAAGTCGGCACGGGTTGCAGTTGCCCAAAGTAAACGAAAAAAAATTTATAAGTGTTTTGTCATTATTCAAACAAAATTACATGAGGGTATGCGTTCAAAAATAACAACTTTAATATTTTTGGGACACCCTAGTGTACATGGGTCTTTAAGAGACCATCACTGAACTCAATAACGAGTCGTTGAAGCGGCCTGTTCTCGTGTGACAAATGTCAATCGTGTACATGTGTTGGGTTTGGCGTATTTACCAAGTATACACCGAAGATGCCAAAGGGTTCAATTGCGCTAGTTCTTTAGAGCTTTTTAGATTTTAATACTGGTAGAACAAGGACAGCACACCTACCTGATGCCTTTTCTCTTAAGATTGCATTCCGCTTGTTAAGATAGATGCTCTAATAAATGCTTCTTGGGGCGGCGGTACCCACACCCGCCTTCCAAATTGACATTGTCCATGTACGAGTATAATATGATCAAATAACTAAGTTTTTTGGTTGAAGCACCACATTTATATATTCAAGAGTTAAGTAATCAAAACCTCAATTCGTAATCACATGATCCAATGTCTGTTAGGGGCGGAATAAGTAGGTATAAGAAAAATACATGATTATGAAAAACCAGGTAGTGGATAAGAAAATATGATGATTTTAAGATGCAGCATCTTAATGAGATACGAAGCTGTTCCGCAGTGTTATGATCACCGTCAAACCACCTCAATTTTCCATGATAAAGCATCATCAAAGTAAGGTATTTTCCGCTGTGAAATTATCTTGTTCACGTAAAGTGAGCTCCGTCTAGAATGAAGTACGAAGTTAGTAACTTATCATCCCTTCCTGGATCTTTATTGAGTAAACGTCATTAGTTGTAATTGGAGACGGGCGGGGATGCAAAAGTTCATCCCTTTCAGTCCCGACTATGAGTTAAAGAATTCCTACATTCAGAATCAAAACTTTGCTTACACAGTCGGCTTTTGAAGTGAAACTTCTTTAGGCGCGTAATGGATTTTCGGGGACGGAGTAAAACCGAGTCAGGATCGACACGAAAATGCGGGTACCCCCACCACCGCTCACCGTTCACTGTCCCTCTCTCACCATATGCGCTTGTTGAGGTGGGGGAGCCGCTCACGAACGTTTTGCTTTGAGTTACGAGCGAGATACGAGTTCGGTTTAGCAGGTCGGCCGGTAGCGCACTTGCGCGGCCACGCCCACCACGGCCAGTGAATCAGTTAGCAGCGTGCTCCCGCTGTGATAAGTTGTGTTCGCGTTTTGTGTTGCGTTTACATTTACATTTATAGTTGTAGTTCATTTAATTAATTCATTTAATTTTTGATGAAATGAAAATATGATGATTTTAAGATGCAGCATCTTAATGAGATACGAAGCTGTTCCGCAGTGTTATGATCACCGTCAAACCACCTCAATTTTCCATGATAAAGCATCATCAAAGTAAGGTATTTTCCGCTGTGAAATTATCTTGTTCACGTAAAGTGAGCTCCGTCTAGAGAGGAATACTAGAAGTTTCACTTCTGTCTTGCGTAGGCTTGACACACCCACTTTTTTCTCATTACTTTATCTGCAACTGAAGACATATACCGACTGAAATTTATGAGCTGGAAGTGATTAAAAATTTTCAATGATCAAAAATCTCTCTTGATCAGTTAGTTAGTTTGTCGATTATTTCTTTTTTTAGTAGTTGCTCCAAAAATAATATGTTTAGGTTATAAAAACGTAATTGATGTTTGCAGTACAACGAATTATTTTTCATCTTCGCTAATATTTTTTCATTTTTATTTTTCCAGGTCAAAATATATAATACGTTGGCATAAGAAGAGGAAAGCACAATATGGCATATTTACCCAAAAATGAATCATGTTACTAATTTTGGCAGTGAAAATCTCAAATTATACCCTATTTCTCATCAATTTAATCATGTTTTTATGCTGCAAATGGCGTTTATCTTATCTTACCTTTATTTACTTGGGATGATTTGTTTCACAAATTAGAACAATTAATAAAATTTTTAAGTTAAATTTCAAGTTCTGTTATTATTTGCCGGTTGTTTTACAGTACATATAGTGCTAATAGGACTTTCAAAGAACTTTAATATTGTCTTTGAAATTTAAAGACTCCATCCATCTTACGAGACTTAATAAAAAATAGTTTCAATTTGTGGAAAAAAAAATTGACCGTCATAACTTTTAACAAAATATTTGACATAACTTCAATTTAACCTCAAATTTTCGAATGACAACATTTGCAGTCTAGTGAATTAAGACTACCTTGAGATGCACTGCAGTGTGTTGTGCAAATCAAGGTATTATAATTTTTTTATAGCATTTCATTCGTGTCCATGAAAATTTCGAACTATAAAAAGCTCATTTTTGATGAAACATGTTTTTTTTTTATTTCAAATCTAACTGTCAATATTTAAATTGGTTTTGCCATATTTACAAAATTTTACCAGTCTAATAAGCATAAATAAAAGCATACATTCAAAGCACCCTTAATTTGAATAAACAAAAAAATGTCATAATTAAGCTGTTTTACTACACATACGACATGCGACATAACTATATAATACAAATTAGTTTTAAAAGTCTATTTAATAATATAAGAATACAAAGTGTATTTTCATTCTTATTTTATAAATGGTTATTTATATTTTCCACGAGCAGGCAGTGCCTGTGTATAAATGTATAAATTTTTAAACTGAAAATGTATATGTACGTGTAACCACAAAAAATATTAATTCGATCAATACTCATTTTTTTAAAACTTACAATAGTAATATGAGGGCTTCTTTAAAATTATTTTCAAGTAGATGAAAACATAAAGCTGCAAACAAAATGAAATATAGGGGCATTTTCAAAAACACCTCTACGGTCCCAAAGGGTTGGTTGCAGCCCAAACCGCGTTGGATAATTCAAAATGAAAAGTTGCTCTGTGAGCGATGAAGCAGAATGCAAACACTGGCTGCAATTTATCATCTTAATGGGTGCAGTTATTCATCTAGGAGAGGAGACGAGAGATATGCACCCACCAGATCTAGCAAACGCAGAGGATACCAAGTATATTTTTTTCTTTTTATTTATTAAATTCGACATAAAACCAGAATCTTAACGACTGTGAAGTGACGAAGCCGTGTCAATATTCTACAATAAAGAGGAAATCGCCATAACAAATCTTGCCACGGGTTTTATTTTAAATAACATTTTATATATATTTTCAACCACTAGAAATAAATCTTAGCTGGGAGTTATTAGTTATAAGGCCTTTCTTACACAGATATAATTACAAGCTACGTGACAATGATGCCACCACAAATAGCCTACCGATATGCAATTCTTTAAGAAACTCCATAAGCTGGTTTTTGTATACGGCGCTATCAAAATTACACTGAACTTGATCTTTTTTTTAACTGTAGCCTCTAGCGAAAAGCATATAAAACGATCTAAAGGAAGTTTTTTGGGTTCATCCATACAATGAAATAAATATTAATTGTATGGCGTTTGTTGCCGCCTAGGAACTATATAAGAAGTATTTCAAATGGACTTTTGTTCCAACCTCAATCCACGACTCCTGCGTCCTTTCTAACGTATTCCCTTAGTTATAGTTATATACACAAGGATATTTTTCCACCTCCTTAACTAATTTAACGTTCAAATCATGCTCGGACGTCGTTTCTGTCAAATGAGTAGTAGATGTAAATATAATTCACGTAGCGTGCTACCAAACACTGTCAGTAGCCTGCAACTGACGCCAAATCGGTAGTCGTGTATAAACACTAGCAACAATAGTATAGCGGCCACCCATGAACGTTGCGTATGCTACGCGCACAAAACTCGAGTCGCTTGTAAGACTTTCCGTGTACGAAGGGCTTAAGTGTAATTGACAAGTTAAAAATTTAATTAATTAAATCGTTAAGTGTTCTTGATTAAAAAACATTAAAATAATAACTTTTATAAGGTCAGTGCCTCGTGATGTTAGTTTCCATAAAGTTATTAAAAAATTATGATTTTGTAGTTATTTCATCAGTGGTCCATTGTGGTAAGGGTAAGGATGCTGCGCCAGCCTTGTCTTAATGTCTTTATTTCATAGACCGCCAGAGTTGAGGTAAATAAAACAGACTTATATCCTTGTAAGCCATGGAAGTGGCTTCATATTTCGAGGGTTAATATTGATGTCGAGGAACAATAACTAAACTGGTGCATTATTGTTCCGTATTAAATTTTTTATCGGGTTTATCTAGTGAAATATTAAGACAAATTTGACTAAATGTAGTTTCGTTGTATTATACACACTTTTGGTAAAATATATGTCTATTTCTAGTTGGTGGTTCAGTCAGCAGTCAGCAGTCAGCAGTCAGCAGTCAGCAGTCAGCAGTCAGCAGTCAGCAGTCAGCAGTCAGCAGTCAGCAGTCAGCAGTCAGCAGTCAGCAGTCAGCAGTCAGCAGTCAGCAGTCAGCAGTCAGCAGTCAGCAGTCAGCAGTCAGCAGTCAGCAGTCAACAGTCCGCATTCAGCAGTCAGCATAGTACGTTTTTATTATTATTAATTATAAAAAATTAATAATAATAAAAATTATATATATATTTTCATTTTACTTAGTATTTATTACAGGTGGAAATAATTGCGATAGTTTGATTCTTCGATATTTCAAAAGAACCGGCCTTTTTCAACAGATCACATATAAAAAAAATCCAGTGTTTCATCTACTTTTGAACATTTGTCAAAAAAACGCATCTCTTTCTGGGGTAATCCCAATGTCGATTTTTAATGTAAATACCGCACAAGAGTCCCAACTTCTACTTGGTCACCGGAGCAAATGATGGTGGAATCCCCAATCAAGGTTGTTTGTGAGGCTGACTGATATGGGAAGGAGAAGGAGATGGATAGAGGAAAGTGGGAGAAATACCTAGATAATCATATCTAGTCACCAAATATGGCTAAAAGCATTGCAAGCAATGTCGGTTATCAATTACTCTGGTTTGCAAGCACGTGACGTGGAATGGTAAAGTATAGTCGATATATTTTTAATTTTACGAAAAATGACTTCGCTACTCTTTTATTTTTAGCTGATTTTGATTATAAAATTAATTTTACAACGAATCACCTTATCTAATACCATAGTAAAAATCCTTGTTTCAACAAAACATGAAGATTTTTTTTCTTTACTCGTCCTCTCGTCACTAATCATCTTCCATATTAATTTTACTAGAGCTCCGCACAGAGCGCATTTCAAATTACTTTTTTAATTATTATTTGTGGTGGCACGTGTTGGACTATTGTCTCTCGCTTTTGCAACTCTTTCTTGGGGAAACAAATAGTTTTACAATTTTATGGAAATAATTACATTTTACATGTTTGTATTAACTAGTGAAGTTTGCACATAAAATTCATGTTACAACCATAAAAAATCATTAATAAATAGAAAAACATAAAACACCTTAGTGAAAATAACTGCGATGTCTTAGATATCTTACAGACCTTAATGAGAATAACTGAGATAGCTTAGATTTCTTAAACACAGCAGAAGGAGAGGGTACGTAATTATCAATTTGATTTATTTTTTTCCAATATACATTTAGTAAACTGAACTAAGGACAATTGGAAAATATCGGCATCTGAAAATATATAATTGTATTTTGTTCATATCAGTAGGATGTTAAATAATTTGTTTGACCTTGTGTTGTCAACAGCGTTATGGATAATTTTTATTAAAAATATAGGTCGGATAAATCTCTTCTGTTGAATATTTGTGTGGTCGGAAGGATCTAAAGTGTTTAAGAAATATTTTTAATTCTTTCCAACCTTTCAATATTAACATTATATTGGGGATTCCATATTACTGATCCAAATACAAATATTGAGCGAATTAAAGATATATACCTATGGTATTTTTATTACTTGAGGTTATCTGAATGGTTTCGTCAATCTTATGATGAATCCTAGAATTTTGTAGGCCCTGTTAGAGATGAAATTTACATGTGATCGGAAAGACTTTCCTTAGTCCATTATTATACCTAAGTCCCTAACTTCATTACATCTTTTTAGTTCTGTGTCATTGATTTTGTACGGGAATATTAGAGGGTTAATGCTTTTGGTGAAAGATATTGTGATACATTTTTCGAGGTTAAGGAGGTTGGTTGTTCCAAAAATATATTCCAAGCCTATTAATATCCTCTTGCAATTCTAAGCAATCATTAATATTACTGATTTTTAGATAAATTTTAGTATCATCGGCAAAAATTTCCAGTTTTTAAAGCATTTCAATCTATGATTGAAATACAAAATCAACAATAAAGGTCAAAGATGTGATCCTTGTAGAATTTCTGATGCTTTTTTACAGAAAAGTGAAGAGAAACCATTAGCTCTAACTGTTTGATTTTTGTTTGTGACATACGACTTGATCCATCTTCCATTAATCCCAATTTTTAACAGCTTCTTCATAAGCAGTTTGATATTAATTTTATCAAAGGCTTTAAAAAAATACTTGTAAGTTGAGTCTAATTACTTTTACTACCCATAGAGTTTAATATAAACTCTGTGTTCCAGCAAGTTGGTCTCAACTGACCGTTTTCTGAAAAAGCCGTGTTGATTTTTGATATGATTGTTTGTACTGCTGGAAAAAGTTGATCAAGAACTATGTTTTCCATGACGTTGCTGAAAACGTGAGCTTAGAAATGGGCCTGTAATTAGTAATATTATTTTTGAATGCTTGTTTCTAAAAAAAGCGGGGAAGTTGCTTTCCTCATATAAGATTTTGATTAGCAAGGAGAGAAAATAGACCAATTGGTTTCGACATTTTATATAAACCATGGATTCAACTACATCAGATTCCGCACTTTCATTATGATGAAGTTTTTTTTATTTTTATAATAACATGCAAATGATTGATTGAAGTAAACAGTTTATATATGTAGATTAGAGTTGTCATAATTATTGTCAGAGTATATAGGGTTGGAGCACGGGTTGAAATTTTTTACAAAACTGATCTAATAAAATAATCACCAAAATGGTCCCATATAGATTGTCCATCAGTGCAGGAAATATAGCCGAAGTACATTGTTGGTAGGTCGGAAGAAGATTATTTTGATTTAACGAATGACCAAAAATGTTGAGTGTACTTTTTTATGGAATTTTCTGTCGTCAAAATGAAAAACAAACAGTCGCAAATTTTCTTAGACGCGAAGCGCTAGAAACTCAAAATTGCTCCCGCGCATCTATTTGAACGTACCATACTTATTTACTTAATCACTTCCGCGCATCGATTTTATGATACCATACTTATTTACTAACAAATTTCTGATGTAAGAACATATTTGTGTCCTGTATTAAACACAATATACCAAACTAAATTAGGTACTATTTGCCGGTGAAAAATGTTTTATTTATGTGAATAGTGGAAAAAAGAGATTTGAATAGAGAAGTTTGAATAAAAAAACACTCTGGCCTAATACACAAATCACAAATGCTTATGAAATAAGACATTTAAACAGGATGTTTCAAAAGGAGTAATCTCTCATAAGTTTAGAGCACTTTGCGTCATAGTTATAATCCGGTTAGTCTGTGCTTCTAACAAAGGGAAAAGAAAAACAATTTGTGCCGCCCAGCATAACGACCCGCCTAGTGGTATACTGTGTCCTGTATACGGTATTGCAAAGGAACAGAAAACAACGGACACAAGCGGAGAAAGAAAATGCTAGGGATTGTTCAAGTGTGGTATTTTTTTGCAGAACTCTGTGGAATTGCTTTGGCACTGCAAAATATCTCACACACGATGTAAATGAACAAAAAAGCAGGCTTAAACGGCATTTTTTTTAAATCTAAAATAATAAAATATTTATTTACAAACCAACATGTATTTTTATTGTTCTTCATTATAAAAGAAGCCGCTCAACTTTGTATGCAGGTTATTTTAACGTAGATTTTGAATGTAAAGATAAACATTGTTATCATAAATTATTCAAAACAAAATAATCTAACATACACCATTAATTCCTCATATCATTAATTCCGTATATGTGAAAATAAATAAATAAATAAATAAATATCACATTTCAATAATTTAAAATTATTATTTCCAAGAAATTCGACATTATTCGCTGGTTTAGTCCTCCATCACAACATAAGCAACATTTTCCACTTACTGTGGTGGCAGTAGGAGATTGGAGAAGTGGGGAATGTTTGTCTTCCTTTTAAAAAATTAAATTAATCATTAAAATAATTTATCTTTTTGAATTTCGATTTTGTTTTTGTGAATTGAATGAATGAAAATCTTGGAAGTGGAAAATAACAATAGTAATTAGCAGTAATTGGATAATATTACAGTATGTATTTATCTTAACCCCCTAATCTTCCTCCACGCGTCTCTCACATTCAATTTAATTAATTTATATAAAATATAATACTTATCAATGTTTAGTAAATTATAAACTTATTATCTCTCACAAAAAAATATTATATAATCGGAATTGTGGAACTATTACTATATTATGAAAATCTTCGATCCGCCATTAAACCCGCCATAATTCAGGGGCATCCTTACATCCCTAGGCATGACGGTTGAAATAACATTAAAATTTATCATTCAATGTAAATTTTCTTTGAAATAAAAAATAAATATCGGTCCTACACAATCCAGATTTGGCTCAGTTGTTAGCGCGGTTGACTCCAGTCTCTGGGAGGAATATTCAGTACTCAAGCAAGCCCGTTTAAATTTTTTTTTAAGATTTCAGTTAAGAGCCAATGTCTGGGGAGGAAGGTTTAATCCTCAGTAAAACCGTTAAAAGTTGTTTTTTTTAAAATATATCTATTAATAAAAATAGACATAACATTATGGTAAAAAACTTCGTTTTTTACGGGTTGATTTTTTAAAAAGATTCATCTCGCTCATGGGATATTGAGATAAAATATCATGGCATTAAGCAATTAATATTATAAAGAACTTTCACTAGTGCGATAATGATAAAATACAATTAAATTTTCCCAACCAGGTTACAAACCCGCAAACTCTGGGACCAGACTCAAGGCGTGGCAACAATCTTAACATTTAATGAAGATTGAGAAACATCTCCCTAGACCCTGGACCCAGCAACCTCTACTTGGACAGATAAACTTTCCGCAGAGGCACTGAGTGCTCAGCGCACTGCATAGTGCATCACTTGCGCAACAAAATAACAATTCAACTTCACCCTTAATTTATAAAACTTTTACATGAAGAGCTTTTTATTAAAGTCTAACGGAGCTGCCAATATAATTAAAACAACAATAATAAAGGATATCTCAGGATATCTCTATTTAGCACTCACACAGAGCGGCTTAACGATCTCAACGTAGCTCAAAAACAAGTATTTAAGACAATTCTTCTACCATGCAACGATACAAATTTATAAAAATTATTTTCAAAATAAAGTTTCACCATTTAAAAATAACAGAAATCTTAGACAAACGTCAATATTTCCTACTCCAAAATGTTCAGTCATAAATATTTCGGAGTTAATATTTTTAACTCATTACCAGAAAATATTAAGAAGAATACAAGTATAAAAGAATTTAAAAGACACCTTTAAAAGTATTCTGAACACTTGAACTCAATCATATCTAATTAAAATCAATATAATAACACCCTCCATACGCACAAGCCCTGCCTATTTATGGGGGGTTCATCAAATACACACATTATTTAATTTATAACTGTGTTATATTTGTAATTCGTTTATCTTTTTGTTTTTAATAAAAAATAAAAAGTTCCAATTTTGTGATGCAAAATATTTTAGAACTAACAAGTTTTCAATGCATATTTTTTTTAAAAATAATGTTTTATTTAAACTTTAAAAAACATACCGGACGTCTCTACTGCCCTTAACCTGTGAAATAAGCCAAATTATTCGTTCACTGGTTATATTTATTTTGAATGCATATTTTGGATTGAGAAATATTAAAATTTCATGTTACGAAACTAAACAATGCGCTACCTAATTAAAAAATGAATATATTTAAAATTAAAGTAAAAATATGTCTGAAAAAATAGAAATAGCTTGCTAATATTATGAAAATAAGGTAGAGACAACTGGAAACTAAATATTAAATAAAAATTTAAGAAACTACTGGCAACCTCCAAACGGGAAACTTTAGTGGAGAGGACTGTGAAAACTGTCACATTTTTTTTATATTTACGTCACACACAAACTTTACGATGAAAACTCATATTCATATAAACTCGTTTGTCCAAAACCAAAAGGATAAAAAAATGTCTATAAGGTAAAAACATGTTTTTTTGTCACTTGTGACAGGTAAAAAATGTTATTTTAAAACGGCGCCATTGTTGGACATAAAAGCAACACAAGCGATCTTTTCTCTATCTGCAGAAAGACTGTGCCACAGACACAAGTGGCGAGGTACAGCTAGTCTACTAAATAAAATTATTAGTTAAATTAAAATTAAAATTATTAGTAACAGGCGAGGTAATGGGCGAATGTGATAAATAGAGAAGAACAAGATAAGTAATCATGCCGTTAATTAGTATTACTTTACTATTCATGTTTTGGGCATCATACAATTTTTTAATAACATATTAATAAAATCCCTACATTGATATCATTACATCTATTTGTTACAAAAAAAGGAACTGAATAAAACACTTATTATTATTATCATTTGCTAAAAATCAATTATTTCGTTCACATTAAACTTATTATAACTTTTCCAAGCAAGAATTGTCTTTATTAGAATTACATAAATATTATAGTTTCTAATTGAAATCCCTCAAAGCCCATACTAAATCGAATTGAGAGGCTCGCTGGTAAATACAAGAAAGAAGCTACTGTTTCATTGTCGTAATTTTCTAAGAAACTTTAAAGTGTCTCACTCTTAAATTTTGGCAATGCTTTCGAGTGGAGCAAAAAAGAACTCATAGATAACGTTTTCGTGTGAATTTGAAGATCTCCATCACGAAACTTACTGTTTATATTATTCTGTGAGTTCTATTCACTAATTTCCATAAGATCTCTCGAATCCCATGCCTCAAACAGGCCAAATAAATATATTATCTGTTAAGGAAATAAGTTTAATGTTTGAAAACGGGCACACAATATGACAAAAATACACTTATATCGGTTAATATGTTCAATTTTATATGTACTGGTTTACTTTTAGTTGAAACAGATTGTAATTTCATTGATTCCAGTTTATCCAGTTCCCAAAAACTAATGTTTTTATTCTAAATATTTTAAAAAATCTATGCGTAAAAAATTACACGTTTTTTACAAAAACACGTCTAAAATGTCATACAACACTTATTTTTTTTTTCGTTTGACTGAGTATTGAACCCTCCTACCCAGGAACTGGAGTCAAAAACTCTACCTACTTCGCCAACTGCCAATCGGGTAGGACCGACATGTTAGCTGTAATGTCATCAGAGAAATTCGCATATATCCACGTGTGTGTATGCGATTGCCACCAAATGTGATTTTTTTGCCATCGAAAACGACATCGACGAATTTCTGCTCGATCATATGTTGGGAAGTGGGTTAATTTCCATTTCCACAATTTGAAAAAGGTTAATTTTTATACCCAAAATTGGGAAGTGAGTTAATTTTCATTCCCATGATTGGAAAGTGGGTTAATTTCCATTCCCAAGATTGGTAAGTGGGTAAAATTTCATTCCTAGAATTGGGAAGTGGGTTGTTTCCATTCCCAAGATTGGGAAGCGGGTTCATTTCCATTCCCAAGAATTGTAAGTGGGTTAATTTTCATTACCAAGATTGGGAATCGGGTTGATTTCCACTTCCAAATCTTGGGAAGTGGGTTAATTTACACTTCCAAGATTTGCTTTTATTCGTTCACGAAAATATAATCAGAATTCAAATAGATGCATTTACAAATACCCTTGTTTAGTAAATTGATATATTTATTTTTTAATTTAAACTTTCCACAAGGATACAAACTATCGTTATATTATTTTTTCTTTTTCATTTATTAGTTATTATTTATTATTTTTGTTATTTTGCCGGAAACTTAGCGAGATGTAAAGCTTTTATTTTATAGAAAAACGTTAAAAGTTATCAAATTTTCCTTGAAATTCATTTCAACATCAGATTCACTTAGGAAGTTAAATATTAAAATATTTTATTCGCAGAATCATGAATATCTGTTCTCATAATCGTCTTGCGTAATAATAAGAGGTTTGTTTTATGTAATTAATACTGGAGCGGATAGAAGTATTGCATATTCAGTGTGATAGGTACGAAAAACTTTTATATGAAAAGTTTTCTAAGTGGCTTCAGCCATACTTGGCAACTATATCTGCCATGAAGGTACTTCCACGCCTTCCTAATCTTCGTCTCTCTCTCCCTTTTTCAATCCCCACAAATATCACATAAGAGCCCCAACTGCTCCTAACCGCGGAGCCAGTGCGATTATGGCATCCGCAAGTGGGGTATTTTGTGATGCTGAAGGTAGTGGAGAAGGAAGGAGGACGTCATGGGATTCTAGCAACAATTCAATTCAATTCTAAATGTTGATCTCATACCAGGGCAAAACTGAGAGTATTTCCACTCTGGAACGTGCCGCCAGTTTACTGTATACATTTATTTTTATTTATTATTTATTGACCAATAAATTAAAATACATTTTTTTGTTAGAATCCACCTCACTAGGCTGAGCCTGTTCCGATATTTTTTTTTAATGAACAAATTGTAAAAAAAAAATCGATGTAATATTACAATTATTATTGGGGGTGACATAGTCCCACTGGCTCCGGATTGGGACGCTTGTGTGATATATTTTTGAATTGTTATAAATTTTTAATATGTGGATCAGTCTTAGTATATGAGAAAGAACAAATCACTCAATTGAACACTTAGGACGGGATGTTTCGGAGGATTTGAACAATTCATCAAATTTCAACGTTCATTTTTGGGTTCTGTGAAAGTTCTATTCAAGTTCTGTTATTATATCATTATAGGCTAGTTTTTAGACAAAACTGAAAAAAATAACAGAAGTTGAAAAATCATTCACAAAAATTGAAAATTAACGTTGAAATTTGAACCGGTCCTCAATAGCTAATATAGTGTAAATATAAAAAATAATAATATAGTATGAAAAAAAATTTAAATATACCTTTACTCTTGTTATTATCTTTCTAAAATTATGTATATTGAATTACGTTTGTTGTTTATTTGAATATTGATAATATTAATTTGTATGTTGAATTACGTTTAAAGGCTTTGAATATTGTTTAAAAGCATTATTTTCTTTTTGAATGTAAATACTCCTCCCATAAACAAGAGCTCCCTGAGTTCACCTTACGGAGTTGTAGAATAATTAGGAAAAACATGAACTATTTTTGCATCCCATTATACTTTGAAACATTATATTATTTTGTAATAAATAATAAATAGTCTGAAGGCATAGATTTACAATTACGAGCTACTGCATACTTATATATCATCGAAACTTGTTCCATGATTAGAACGTGATAAACTGTGTACCTCGATAGTTTTAGTTAGATCGTTGAAAGAGTCGGAGGTCAGTTGGAGGTCAAAAAGCAAAACCTATTTTTTCGCTTCATGTATCATCTAAACATAATACATCTATGTCTGTAGGGTGTGAATAGTGGTATTGTTACAGGAAACCTCCCCAGTAGTAAGTTTTTGTGCATTACAAAACATTAGGTAGTGTGCTCGCGATGTGTGAACATCCGATAAATGTGTTAAAGAGGTTATGTGAGGGAAAACACGGTGAAACAACGGCAATCTTTAAAATGGGGTGGCACGTGATGAATATCATTATATTTTATCAAAGAATACAAACAATTAGTGGTGTGGCATTATAAATTAAATTAAATAAACAATTTACGGAACATCATTTTTTATTAACATTTTAATATAATGTTTGGAAAAAGCATGTATAATAATTTATTGAAAAACAAAGTTAATTTATGTCGTAGCCCCTATTTCTGCTAGTATTTATAAAACAGTTTGTGAACTTCGCCTAACTAAAATATTTAAAAAAAATCTTTTATTTAATAAATCAAAATAATGTTTTTCTCTGAAATCATAAGATTTGTAAGTAAGTTCTTAAGTGCGTAATTATTTTTAGTGATTTCAGATTTTCACGGCAAAAAGTATTATTTTTGTGGTATAATGCCGTGTCGCGCTACCTCTTACTTTAGCCAACGTATCGGACAGCATTACAGTGTCCATCATCAGGGCAAATATGTTTTGCTGTACGAAACATTGGCTAAAAAAGGAATTAGTGCAGCGCGGCATGGTACCCCAAAAATAAATCACCTGATTATTTGATGATGAACCATAAATATTTAGCAACTTTTATAAAAATTTATAGTAAGTAATTATATGTACAATAAATTAGCCAAAGAAATATCACCATCTAGCCGGTAGGTACCTTAATAATGATTTTTTCGATTTGATAAAATTTATTTCCACAGTACTTTGTGTTTTAAAAGTAATACAAAGTTTTGTTTATTTAGGGAAAAATTAATTAAAAAGACAGTTAATTTTAGTGCGTAATAAAGGCAGGAGGTTTCTTGATATTCAAGTCTCAAACATTTTGAAGGTGGGCTTGGGTAATGCCACCCGGGAACCATTTATTGGATTTGGATTTGGACACGTTTGTGATTTAGCAGGGGAGCCTGGTTTTATCGGGTAAGGAGTGTTCAGGATATGCCAGCCCACCAGCTGCGTGGTGTGCCAGATCCATAAAGGCTTGTTTGGAGAGACCCTTTGACCTCTCGAGTGAGTCGAACAACACCTTGTTCGATTGGAATGACTTCGTCGAGAATCAAGACTCAGGTCTCTTTTGTCCAATATCCTTGCACCACAGCGCGAGGGATAGATCTTACGTCCGCTTTCCTGGATATACTGATCCCTAGATTTCTACCCAATGCTCCTTACTATTTCCTTATCAGAACTGTCTTTCCTTCATTTCATTAAAAAGACCGTCCACACAGCATCCTCAAAGAGGACATAGGCCCTGAGGAATTTTTTGTACTAAGGACCTCCTGTGTGGGGTTAATCGAAAAAAAAATTTGTCAAACTTAAATTAGCAATCACGCCTAAACTTGTGAGAACCTATGGAATTGATGGGCTTATATTTCATCAAAATGGTGCGGATTCAATTACCTTCGTCGGTATTTATTTTAAATCGGTAGATATTTTCAATTTGTACGAGTATTTCAGGAGAATAATTATTGCTTATAATATTTTGTTATGCTTTGTGCTGCGCATAAAAAAAACTTTATCTTATACATATTAGTTTATCGTAATAAATTATTAATTATAAAGGTTTTATAGCCGATATGACCTATAAAAAATATTTATTTAGAAAATTCCTAGAAAATATTTTTTATGAAATTTTGTAGGTGAATACAAAATAAGACAGAATACACTTTAAGTTTTTATGGTTCTAAATTGTTAGATTAGATTTCTGTAGAGAACGACTTACAAAAGTTATGTGGGTTTTGGTGGGGGTTTAATTTGTAACGGGCATATAGGCCGCTAATTAAGTAACCGGATGAAGTAACTGTTTAGTACGGTAGCTATTTTAGAAAAAAAATCAGGATATAGGTTAAAATTAGTAGCTACCCTTTTGTTCATCAATTTCAACCTCATACCATCTATATAAAATTTTATTGCATATTAATTCACATACTTGTCATGTGACAATGAAACCTGGCAAATTTTGCAATTTCTAAGGTTCTTCAGCGCCTCCACGAAGTTCACTAAAGGGAGGGTGCATTAATTCCTTGCCATACTTTGCCGCAGACTAGCCAGCCTCTAGGGCAGGACACAGAAGTCAACCAACATCATTGTTGGGGCTGCATCCGAGTGGTTCAGCTCTCTTCTCAACTAGAGATGGATGCAAACGATCCTTTAATTTTATTTATTTATAGTTAATGTTTTTGTTTTATGATATCATTACCTATCTATGTGTTGTGTTTTTCGTTTCTTTATTTGTAATTTTTGTATTTTTCATGAAATGTTATATTTTTATACATTTCACAACATACGGCAGGCCGGGATTAAACCATCCACCCATTTTTGCTGGATTAAAAACAAAAAATAATAAATTTACTGCTTGCAACTCCCCGGAGCCAGTCGTAATATGACACTTCTGACCGCAGTATGTTTTGAGGCTGAAAGTGGTGGGTAACATGAGAGGGGGAAGAGAAAGGTTGGAATGCACTTGGCAACTCAGATCTGATCATCAAACACTAGCCGTAAAAATACTATGGATGTTATTATTTGATAATCGTATTTAAACCGACTTCGGATTTGACCAGTGGATTCGTAGTCAAGGATCTTAGTTGTTCAACTACAGAAAGTTTAACTAGTCAAAGTAAAATCGGAAAATTATTTTCTTTTTATAATATTTTTTCAGTATTAGCAATTCCTAAACAAATATTTGAAACAGTAAATTCAAAAAAAAGATACGGTCACATCAGGACCCTTGCCTTGCCAGGGCACCTCTCTACCAACTGAGCTAATTAGATCTTATCTCCTTCGGTAATTTTCAACTGTATCATACTTCGAATAAGAACTACTGACATTGCCTTCATTTTTCTCAAAGCACATTTTTATTGGCTGCTATATTTACGTATGATCGAAAGATTCAACACGAACTAAAAGCAATTTAGACAGTGTCTTAGATAAATATTTCTTGTTTTTATTTTAATGTCCGACATTAATTTGACTGTACCTATCTTTTTCAGATTTTTCGTTTAAGAATTGATAATATTGTCTTCATTAATTAAATATTACAATTTGAGGTTTTACTCATTGAATTATTTCAAAAAATAAAATAATATTTTTTATTTATAATATCCTACCACTTTATTGTTGATAGTGGGGATTTCACGCAGTTATTAAAATTTAAGAGGCTTGCTTAAATAAATTTCAGTCACTGCAAGCTTTCAATATAAAAAAACGCATATAAATAGCATTTTCCATGAAAATTTAAAGTGCTACCCCTAACTACCCTTATTTCGACGGCAATTTGAAACGAGGGTGCATTTTTTTTACTTAGCAGCCATTCCAAAACGTTAACGCCGCATTCCTTTCAATCGCCCCTACAAATTCCGTTTAAATATTTCCACTGGTAGTAAAAAATACACCTCCACTTAAACGTGCAAGTATTCAGTTGGGTTGAGTGGACTATTGTACAGTACATCTAAAATGAAAGTATCTGATTCTGCAATTTGTCGATGTGGTAAATAAAAAAATTGAATGCACGTATTGGTTGAAAATTTTGAGAAAGTATGGTTTGGGAATAAAGAGATTTTTGTTTTGTTTGTTTTTTTGCTTTTTTTGTTTGTGCATTACAGATTAATGTTATCCTATTACAATACACGTGAAATATACAAAGTTTTAAATGAATTATTTTACAATAACCAATATTTTAGAGTTCTTGCTTAAAATGACTTTTGAAATCTTCAAGGCCAATATTGAAAATGTCAAGAGACCTAGAGGTAATATTTAGCAGAACCATACCTCTTGTCATGCTATGCTGGGCCAGAACGTCCGTTCTGCCGTGTGAAATACAGAGCAAGTCGTGGCGTCAAACCTGACGGTAGTTGTTCGGTACGAAAAATTTATAGCATTCCAAGAGGTATGGGCTGTCAATGTAATAGTTCATGATTTTAAAAGCTGTTACTATAAGGGTCCCATTTCTCCTAGATTGGCGACCTTTGTAGTGCGTTTCGGAGAGCAAATCTATGTGATGCATAAATCTTGGGTATTCAGCATGCGTTCTCATTTAAAGATATCTTATAAATGTATGTAGGTGGATGAAAGAAAAGTCGGGGACGCCCCAGAAAGACCTAATTAATCGGTTTTTATTTTTACTACATTTATTTATCAATTTGGGTCGGGGAGAGGGTTAGCATAACAGGAAATGGAAGAAAGTAATTTGTACAAATACAGAATTGTTTGGCATACCATCCCTTCCGCATACCCATGCAGGAAAAGTTATGATGATTAGCTACTTAGTTTTTAGAATATAAAATTCCAGTGCGGGGTAGATACTTACAGTATCGCCCCGGTAAAAGACCAGAATTCAGAATAGAAACGTGCTTTATTTGAAATATCGTAACATCCAAATCCGAGCAGCCATTTTTTTTTTTTTTTTTTTTTTAATAAAGTAAGACAAACATTCCCAGGTTACGAATAACCCAACAATGTTTGAAAATCTCCTACTACCACCACAGAAAGCCGAAAATGTTGCTTGTGTTGTGATGGAGGACTTAGCCAGCCGAGGAATCGAACACGCGACGCTCGGGTGAGACCCAAGCGCTATGCCCACTCAACCACTGACCGGTCAAATCGTGTTTATATTGTATATCCCGACATTTCTTTTAATGAAGGGGGTGAAGAGATGAGAAAGAAAAAGGTGGGAAAACCTTGCTATTCAGATCTGGTCACCAAACACAGAGAAGTGATTTCGATTTGAAGCAAAGTTTTGAATCTGAATGGGTGTCTTTCAGCAGAGCGATACTCTGGAAAATGCCGCAAATATATTAGGTTTGTATGTTTTATTTTAAATGATTAAATAGGGAAATAACACAAAACGACCAAATAACATTTAATAACGCGCGCCAGAATTGGATCCTGTGACATTCAGATTCGTACCCAAGCATGGTAACCATGTAACAACACATATAGGTACCTAATATGACTTATTTGCAGACCACATCAATATTATTACAATACTAGCGCAAATAGTATACGTGAGTATTTATTAAAAAATATATACATAAGCCTCAGTATCATTGACATTCAAAAGAAAATAAAATGATTCCGCATGTTAGCAAACTTGGAAAAGTGTCACAGCTGTTAAACATTTAAACAGAAGAAATACGCTTTCAAATAAAGAATTATAAAAAATGAAATATTTTTGGTAATGTTGGTATGCTTTTCTAATATGATTTATACTTATTTGGTGACTAGACAGGGTGTATCGGCACGTACCCGACAAACTTTAACCAGCTATTCCTTAGCACATTTGGAGTAAAAAATGTTATAGGCACTTTCCTGTCCGGTAACATTTTTTTTCAATTAAAAACAAAAAAATAAATAAAAAATCCACACTCCGTCACTGTCATTGGAATTGTTTCGGGTGTTCAACAGCTGTTATTAGCAAGTGTGTCAAAAAGTGTCCTCTCGCTTTCGTACACACTAAATAATAATAGTTAAAAATAAGACGAATGGTGCCGTGCCATTTTTTGTGATTGTAAAAGCGCGCCAACGTAGGTGCGTACGTACATTATTCAACGAAACTCGAACAAAATATTGCCAGATGGGTTTTCAAACTTTGACAAAGGATAAAACATTGGTGACATGTGGTGAAAATATGAATAGTAAATTTTTTATTTAAAAAAATGTTACCGGACAGCAAAGTGCCCATAACATTTTTTACTCAATTTAATTTTTCAATTTAATTTTTCTATTCGCTTTATATAAGGGGAAGGATGTTGTGGAGTTTCGTCGCAAAATAAAAATAATTTATTTGTCCGAATGTGGTTTTGGAATGTGGGCCGCACAAAACACGCTCGTGATTCGCCAGTTGATCATCGCTAGTCCAATGCGTTGCATAAGCCTACACGTGGAAGTTTGATAAATATTTGTAGTAACGATATGATCTACGTTTCGTGTGGAATAACCGGTATACTAGAATACCCATGTGATTAAATAAAACAAATATATTTTTCAAATTTGTTATGAAACGTGTTATATCCATTGAATAGAAGCTTAACCCCGGTAATATTTGAGGAATCCACAGGATTTCTAGTACGCACAGATTATCGAAATAGCCCTTTTGTTTCAACATTGCTATAAAAAATAATTTAAAATCAAGGAGAGCACTTATTGGAATGTATATGATTTAAGACAATAATGCCAACGGTAAAAAAGTTGCCATACTCTTTATAAATAAGGCACGTGATTCTGTGAAAAGTTATGTAAAATATTAAAAATATTTATTTGAAGGTTGTTTGACGTACTTGACTTAATTAAACCAGTGATTTCTGACATAATTTAAAAAAAACATTTTTTCAAAACCAAGAAAAAAAACTTTCATATATCGTCAGCTAAGCAACCGAGCAACCCCCCACCCTAACCATAACAGTAAAATATCTAAATACAGGTGGGTAGGTAAATAAAGAATGATTCTTTTATATTTTAATGCACACACCTAATAAATTTCAATTACGGCTGGTACCTGCTTCCGCAGTTCAAATAAAAATTAATCAAAGTTCAAAAAAGGGAACGTGAATGAAAATGCGCTTTTCAATCTCCAATAAATCATTTGCCCCGGGCAAAAGCATATCAAGTCCTTTGACGCTTGACTTTTCCAGTTTCTAAACGTCTTTTGCAGATGCAAGGGAAAATATATTCAAAAAACGTTTTTTCCTTATTTTACTACAACTCAAAGAGATTAAAAAATGTTATTTCACTGCAATTTAATCACTGCGTTCAAACTTGCATACTGAGCGGTAGCCCTTTTTATTACAGTGGAAAAGACTTTCAGTATTTTCCTAGTGAAATACTACCATTCAGATTCAAAATCGTTTAAAATGGTTTTAGACGTGATTGGTGACCTAATCCGAATAGCCAGGTATACACTCATCAAATTTTCCTCCACTCTCATCTACCTCCCCTCCCTACCCCATTCAGACTCACAACTGAAACTGGAAGGAAGTGAGGATGAGAAGCAGATAGGGAAGAGACGTTGGAAAGTATCTACATGGGTATTCAGATATGTTCACTAAACATGGCTGAACCCATTTAAAGAAAAATTTCAATTCTGAATGTGGTTTTTCACCAGTTCGATATCTACAGAAACTTCCGCAACCAAACCAAAAACCTGGACTACTATTGCTTATCATTCAAGGATTTGCGTATGTAATAAGATAATATTTTTATCTTCAATATTTTTACAGCACCAGTTTCATGTAAAAAATTTTGAACGTATTACAACTTAATTTATCTAAAGATGTAAAATAAACTTTTCACTGAGACTTATACCTAATATACTAGTGACTTATTACTAGTAACTTATAAAATTAATGTTATATCAATAGTCTGGCGCGATAAGTAAAAACGCATAGTCTATCTTAAGACTCTCAAGCATAACGCTGTGTTTTTACTTACCACGGCAGTATGTGTCTTATAAAAAGTAACTTATATCTAGAGTCTTAGAACTAACACTTATAATTAGAGCCTAAGACTTATTAGACTTATACAGATAAGACTTATGACCATTTAATTACTACTTACGACTAAGGTAGAATTTAAAAATCAGAATAATACTTAATACAGAGGATAACGTATATTTTCGACTTACGATTAACTAAAACCATTAAAAGTGGCTTTAAATCCCTTAATTAGGTAGATTTTTCTACTTATTGGGATAATCTCTCAACAGGATGATAAAATACCACTTAAAACTTACAAGAGTAACACCTATAGCTAGTGCATTTTGGCTAGTGATTTACAACAAACACATAAAAAGTAATGTTCAAAAATACTACACAATCTCTCCGGTGTAAATATGAACATTTAAATAAAGTTTGTTTAATAGCTCTACCTTTCTCCATCTTCACAGATGAGTTTCTTAATCTCTAAACAAACGCGTATTATGTCTGTAAACTAACCACAGTCAAAGATACCCGTTCTTAGAACAGAAATTTCAATTAACTATCAGTTTTGTGTAATATTAATAATCTAGAAAGCAGATTTACTGGAGTTACACGGCTTCCAGGAAATCAACTTGACTTTTCAAATCTGTATGAAAAAGTGGCCGACGCGCGTTTGCCTTTCGCTCTGTAAACTGGAACATCTATTTCCGGTAGCTTTTCAGGAAATGCATTTCCTAATACTGGTTTTATCTATAGTAATATTTCCATTTTCTTACTTCTCTATAAACCTCCTGTTTACAGAGTTTAAAATAAAGGCATTATTTGCCGACCTACCCTGAGCTTAGTAAATGGATTCTCATGAATTTTACCTCTGACCTGCCAAAGCCGGCACTGGAGCCCTACGTGATGCTTAGCACCGGCGCATAGCGTGGAGAGCTCAAAACCTAACACTGACGCCCTACATGGTTCCTAACACTGGCGCCCTACGTGGTTCCTAACAATACATTTCTTGTTTTAATTACTTTCATAACCTTAGAGAATATTATGTCTAAATATCTAAGATGTTAAATTCTTAAAGTTATTGATAAGGATTTTTAAATTATTCATAATTTGTCCTCTCCTTACCACAAGCGTCAGCTTTTGTAGGAGATTGTATGAAATATGCTTTAATATATTATATTTTGTAAAAAATAAAAAAATAAATTAAATAAAAATAAAAATTAGCCTTGTATTCTCCTTCCGTAATCCGTTATCCTTAATTCGTGACTACTGGTCTCACTTCTTTTAACATTTTTCTATTATCCGCCACTGCTGTCAGTCTATCATTAAAAAAGTAATCACGAAATTAATCTAAACCTTTTGTTGTATTCATTGCATTCATGTTTTTTTTTAAAACTATTATTACAAACGTAGTTCAATATATTCTCGTATTTCCTATTGCATCAAAATAAAACAAAAGCTAAACTAAACTATTACGAATTCATCCAACAAATAGTAATCATCCACTTTGTACAATTAGTATATGATCAGTGGGCTTAAAAAAATCTTGATGTGACAAATTAACCACAGTCCAAAATATACCAAAATATCCTTTCAACACAGAAATTGAAAACGAGCTAACTATGTAATACAAGGGCTGTTTGCACTAACGACTTAAGCGGTTCATAGGAAAATTTGAATCCACGCTGCAAAGTTTGGGCGCAGCCGAAAAGCAAACAGAGCAAGTTGAGCGCGACGATAATAATATTTCAGAGTACCTATCTTAGCAGTTAGTAGGGTTGTAATTTAGGTGAAAACATCGACATTAAGATTGCATTATACGAATTGATAGTGAATGTAGTTAATTGATAGTTATCACAGATTTATGTATTAAAAAAAGTATTTTTCTGTGATTTGCCAAATGTTATATACTAATCAATCTTATTAATTTCATTTTTTTTTTTTTTTCGTATGCCAGCAAGTGTCTAATTTTTTTTTTTTTAAATACGAACACCCATACGAATCATACATATTATTGATTTAGTTTTTTTTGTTGATAAAAACACATGATTGTAAAGAAAAAAGAAAAATTTAAGACATTCATATATTTAATTTATTTTTCCTCTCATCTAAGAATATGTATAAATTATAAAAATTATTTTTTTTGCATTTAAGGGTTTTTCAATAAAATTTAAAAAAAAGGACTCAAAGATTTTTCTTTACTTATTTTAATGATTGATACAAATGATATTTTAAATACCAAAATAATTTTTTTAATTTTATGACAATCGTGATTACAACTTTTCCAAGCAAAGAGGAAGTGCTTTTTCTCTTTTTTTATTATCTTGAAAAAAAAACAAATATGAGATATGAAAATAAAAGAAAAAAAAGTGAAAAAAAAGATTTCTAATATAATTATTGAGAAAAATTGTAAATATTTACAGCGCCTAATAATTGTAAAATAATATTGAAAGAGTTTTTTGTTTTACTTTTGAATTTTCTGTGAAGTTTTCTTTGTCGAAAAAATCTTTTTGGATTTGTAAAAGAGGCTTATATAAAATAATATGGCTTATTAAATTTTTTTTTCCTAACACAGGTGATATCTATATAATGTAGGTATATAAAAATGCACGCGTATTTCAATAAAAATTAAAATTTTATCACTAAACGGCACTGAAAAAAATTGAATATTATTTATTTAATTACGTTAAAAGTTTTTTCGTTGGCAGAGCTGTGTTCTTATCTTAGGACTTTTTACGTGTATTTGGTTCCAGAGCGGAAGATTGGATCAGATCGGAAATTTGGGCAATTTAGGTTGTATCCGGATTATTGAAATAACTATAAATGTGTTTCAATATTAAACAATATCTCTCTTGGAATAGTGTATTTGGTATTTTTCATAAAGTAACCATTATACATTTGTAAATAAGATGAATTTTCTCTGTTCGGGACAATTTTTTTGGGAGTAACATATGTAGTTCCACTGGCTCCGTGGGACGTTGGGACTATTAAAAAGCATTAGGTATGATCTCGATAATATAATTTATTATAATATAAAATACAAGGATACCTCTGACATTTTCTATTTGGGACTAAATCCTCATGTTTTATAACGACGTTAACTTAAAATAAATAATGAATAATTCGATATAGTTCATAAATTAATTTAATAATATATCAGACTTAGCTCATCCCTACGATGGTAAGTTTACTGTGCGCGGTGATAACATTATCTCGCATGTATTGGTCTTTGAAAGCCGAGGGTAGAAGTGGAAACTTGGACAATTAATGCACCCTACAACAAGCAAAGAGGTGTAAACAGCTACACTACGAGAAATTAATTACAACGTTAGTTTAGGTACAAAGTTATCCCATTTACTATTTACAACGGGAAGAGGAAACGCAGCGCTACATTTGCGGTACCATTTCTATTATTTTTGTAGGACTTTTTATGGCTCCTTTGTTTGAAATGCAGTCAACTTTGGAAAAACATCCAACTGGGAACTGGCAGGAAATTTTATTTTAAATTCCTTGTAACTTTATGAAAAGGGTTTATCGTTTAATACTTGTTGTTGATTTTAAAAATGAATTTCTGTAATTGAAATTATTTATTAATGATTAACTGAAATTGTGATTTTATGATCAAAAATGTTTTAAAGAAATTTACCCGTTTAAATTTTTTTATTTACCCGTTTTTTATTTACGGTCTGAAATAAATGAAAAAAACTTTATATGGTAATGGAATAGGTCTGAAGTAGTTATTTTCGCACTGGATTTATTTATGGGTTTTCAATATTATTAACTTTAATACACATTTGAGACGTACACGACATACAGTGCTATTCCAAACGTTTAACTATAATGCAGCATCTAATTCGTCAATTAACCGTGCTCTTCATACTCTAAATAATATTTGTCTTAACTCTAACATTGACATTTTTTTCGGATTCACTGACAAAATTCAAACGTGGCATCATATCAATAATTTAAAATGTTCAATGCGCGTGCATACAGACACACACACGAACACTAACACATACATTACTCACGTCACACATACACCTATATACTACACACGTCACCTGAAATAAACATACCACTGGAATAAACATTAAGGAATAAACATAACACTTAGCAGACATTACAAGGAAACATAATATCATAGGTACCCAACATGAAGTATCTTATTCCTGTATATTGTTTCATCTCTGTAAATCATGTACTATTTGTTTCTGTAATATAAAATAAATAAATAAATAAAAGTAACCGAAGGCCAGTAATTAATACAGAATACATTTAAGTGACTATAAACTCTGCAATCGACTGTCTGAACTCCAATGTGAAATATGCATTCTTCAGAATTTCTGAAGAAAAATGATATCTACATTCTACTTCAAATATGCTTAGCAATAACTGGTTAAGTATTTCGAATACGTGCTGGTACATTCTGTACCGTTCTCGAACTATAAACCGTTATCTTACTATAAACACAAAGCAAATCTTTGGTAAATCCTCCTCGACTCCTACGCATCTTTCCTGCTTTTGTTCATGCTTCTAGAATACAACATTAATCCTATTTTGACATCATCACTATGCATCAAACTTGATCTATTTTCGCATTGGACGTAGACTCAAGAAATCTTATTACATAATACTGACAATCAATTGATTTTAATCGGATGATAGAGTAGTTGGAAATACAAAATAGATTTGGAAGTAGGTATATAACGTGAAATAGGATATAAAAAAATCATATGAGCAAATTATTTAATCAGATACTTAGATGGAGTCGTTCAAATATAAATACCACTGATACCGAACGGCACAACAAACATTCTGGAACAACATAACATTACACAAGGAATGGTTTCGTTGAATCAAATTTCTTAAACAGTAGATGTATTTAATCCTCTTTAAGTAGCCTTACGACTATGTTGTTTAATTATCTTCACAGATTTTAATGAGTGACATAATGAATGTATTGTGGATGAAGTAAAGAGAGTGTGTCAAAAAACCTTTCAGTAACGTTCCTTCATCCTTTCCAACTCCTGCGAAGAAATATTATATTGTTTGTTGAGTTAGCTACTTAGTTCATATGATTAGAATCTCTTTTGTATGCTACCCACATATTTATCAATCAATATTAATTATTGTATGATTATTAATTAAGTGCTTTACCCTTCAAATGGCCTTCGTAGTTGAGTGGTAAGGCTTTGGAATAGTAATACGAACGGAGTGGGTTCTAATAAAGGCGTGCACAAATAAAGGTTATTTGATTTTTTGACAAATTAATAATTGAAAATAAAATTTTGTGCTTTTAAAATGTGCTTTATCAGTATAGCCCCGGTGTAAGACCAACATTCAGAATTGAAACGTTGTTTGAAATGGCTTTAGCCCGATTCGGCGACCAGTTCTGAGTAGCCAGGTACTTTCCCACCTTCCTCTTTCCCATCTCATATCCCTCCTCACTACATTCAGCCTCATAAAAAACCCCATTTGGGAATGCCATAGTCTCAGGCGGAGCAGTTGGAACTCTTATGTGGTAGTCATGGAAAAAATAAAATTAATCACGGTTCTTTTTTACAAAATAGCCATGCGTAATGAAAAAAAATTACCAATCCTTTTTTATTAAACTCAATAGCGATCTGGATTTGAAACATTATTTCAAATGCAATAGCCATTTTAAGTAGCCATATCTGATATCAAACCTTCATCTTCCTGGTCTCTTTATTTCCCCACACCCTTCAGCCTCACAATAAAACTTCAATGAGGATGCTGAAGACTGTTGGCGACTCCAACTGTACAAAACGAGCCCATTCTCACTCAAAAAACAACAATATTATGACATTGATAACTCAAATAAAAAGCTGGATACAAAACATAAAGAGATCATAAAAAGATAATACAATGAAACCAAATACAGGTTGAATCCTAAACATCTCACCTAAACAAAAAAGACACCTGGTAATATGTTTATAATTACTTCATACTATTATCACCCGTAGTGAATAGTATAACTATGCGAAAAGTTGTATTTTTTCTTTTTGTTTTTATATTTATGTATTTCTTTATTATGTTTATTTTTTGCCATTTAATATGTTGTGTAGGTAAAAAATACTAAATCTACATTTAATTTAATGGAACTTAATTGGTCTAGAACATATGAATGTTTATTGTTATAATTTTTACTGTACGACTGTTTGCTTCCTAAATAAAAAGAAATAAAAAAATAAAAAAAAAATACTATCCATACTACAATTTTTTATTAATATTTAAATGACAACATCAGCACGAGAATAAGGATAATATAATACTTACTCAGTAAGGTATCATTATTTATATTTTTGTTACAAAAAAAGGATAATAATAAAACACTAATTATTAACATTTAAGAGCTGTTGGAAATCGTGTGCGGTTTTAATCATACACAAACAAATACTGGATTACCATTTGCTTTTGCAATATTTTTTTAATCGAGGTCTCAACGTTCGAGCAATAAAAGTTATAAACTAGAATAATTTAGAAAACTACTTTCAGATATCCAGTTGATAGTTAAGATTTAAACGTGCTACGCGATAAGACACTTTGTGCCAGCATTAAATTCCTATCCAGATAATTAAAGTTCCAAGAACTCCATCCGAACGAGGGATGCATCGGCGTGTAAGAACCACGCACGAGAGAGCCCCAGATTGCATGCATGAATAAATATTATTGCGAAGCATATTATTATCTTGATTAGAGAAACAAGCGCGATAGTGGGACGCCTTTAGTCTACACTTAATCTATGTCTACACATCTCATAATGACGTAATCTTCTCCTCTGTCTGTCTGCAAACTTCGATTTAGTTGAGTTTCCATAAATTATGAAATAATTTCACACCACGTTTCATTTTATACCCAGTAAAAATCTGTTAGAATGCATAGTAATAATAATAATTTCGCAGAAACAAATATATATAAATGATGTCGCTATTCCAAATTCCTGTAATATTCAAAAATCTGTAAGTGAAAAAATAAGAAAATACACAGATTTGGGAAATGAAATAAAAAGAATTTGGCATTCTCAGACTATAAAAATATTACCATTCGTTATTTCGGCTACTGGCATTATACCTAGCTGTCTCATTAAAAATTTAGACGTATTAGATCTAACAAAAAAATTATATATAAAGATGCAAAAGTCGGTCATTTTGAATACATGTAGGATAACAAAAGATTTTTTAAATATTTATGTTGAGGGATCAGTAGGATTTATAGGCCTTGTTAGAAGTACTACCGAGCCGAACCCTCTGATGTGAAAATATCTGGAGTCGGTGAATTATTTTCCCATTTGATCTCTGGTGAGTTGAAGTGTTGTTCTTGTATTGTTTTGTATTTGTTTTGCTTATATAATGCACTTACATAATGTTGATTGACTAGATAATCATTTGTGGAAAAGTGTGTGGAAGGGTTTAGTTTTTCCTATGGGGAAGATTTAACCCGGACAACAAAATCGGAAGCATAAATAAATTGTAGATTTGTTCAGCTACATTGAAAATAGTTACAAGAAGGCTATAGTAACATACCTCAATAATATTCATAACTAAGCTAAGCATAATTATTTTCGTCTGCATTGAATTTCTATGTAACTAATAGGAAATTTTAATTTCTTGATTACTGTTGCACTAAACTATTATGTACATCAAATATTTGTAAAAGCACGCATTGGTGTAGAAAATGAAAAATAAATGCCTGTGTACTACTGCACTGTTTAATCCGTATTGCAATTGTTTAAAATGTACAAGTTATTAGCTAAGTGCACAACCATTTATTTTACAGGGCACTGCCTAGCACCTAGCGGTCAGTAGTAAAACTAGGGCCTACGGATAAAATAGGTGTTTTAATTACCATTGGCTTCTATGACCGTATTTGTTTTGATATTTAGATTGTCAATGTGTGTGATTGATTGGGTTATAAAAAGCCTCGCCGAGTGGATTTTTTGACTTCTTCTCTCCAAAAAATAGTAACAGTCAGGAATTATGGTCAACTGACCACCTGTAAAAGTGTTTTGCCCGGGTCGGGAATAAATTTAAACTCGTAACATTAAATAAAGTACAAATGCAGTTTTGTGCAGTAAAAACAAAAAACCATGCTTCTGTTATTTTGAAGACTCCATCAAGCCCCAAACTATTCTCAACATGGTCCTAACGAGCGGATGGATATAATCAGAGGATTTATCGGAAAAATGAACCAGCACCAAACAAAAGGCTTTTGATGGAAAAAATTGATGCCAATTCCAGAAGAAATTCAGATGAGTAACCTTGTGCCTTCCTATCTTTTAAATCATTTCCAAGTTCAAACAAGCTATGTTTTACTGTGTATTTTGCTAATATAATAATTTGAAAAGAAAAAAACGGCTACCTACAGCATAGATGCAAGTCATTGTGTATTATTATTGTTGGTTTTTTAAGGTTAGGTAGCTCAAACATATTATTTGTAAGAATTTGTCAAGGTACGGCTGGATTTGGTTATTTCATTATTTGTGGTTTCAATTATAATACGATTGCGCAGAAAATATTTTAAAGGGAACATTTTTTTTTTGGTTTTTACGCAATTAAGATGGATAATATGAAATCGCTAATCGCCAAACGAGGAGTTTTAAAAGGTAAACTCACGAGGTTCGGGGATTCAATAAATAGTTTATCGGTAAACGAGATCCAAATTAGGTATGAAAAAATTGAAAACGTATTAAACCAGTTTGAATTAATTCAAGATCAAATAGAATCTCTACCAGATTCTGACGACATCGAGAATAATTCCCAAAGGGAAAGTTTTGAGAATCAATATTATTCGATTTTAGCGAAAGCAAAAGAAATGTTACAATCCGTTGAGCAAAACAAGGTAGCAATAAAACTTCCTAACCTCCAATTAAGGGAATTCAATGGTGATCAAAAAACATGGGTAAACTTCTTAGAGACATTCAAGACACTGGTGCATAATAATCAAACGTTAAATAATGTGCAAAAATTCTATTATCTGCAATCCTGCTTAAAGGGGAATGCAGCGAAAGTGATCGCCAATTTCGAAGTATCAGATTTAAATTACGTGTCAGCCTGGGAATTGTTGCAACAAAGATTTGCAAATTTACGAACTACCGTTCATAAGCATATACAAGCTTTGTTTCAACTTAAAGAAATGAAACAAGAGGATCCGGTAGCCATGCGCTATTTAATTGATGAGACTAATGTGAACCTAAAGGCTCTGCAAAATTTAGGCTTAAAAATTGATCAATGGGATGCATTAATTATTTATATAGTTTCTAATAAATTAGACGCAATATCGCGAAAGCATTGGGAACAAACAACATTACAGGAAGAATTACCAACGTTAGGAGAATTTCTCAAGTGTCTAACGTCGAGGGCGCAAGTTTTAGAATTAATGTTACATACAGAATCGAAAAAAAATGTTACCTACCCGAAAATAAATGGCGGCAACAATAACATTCCTAGAAAGGAATCAGTTTTCTTAGCAGCCGCCCACAATAATTGTATATGTTGTCACGATAAAGGACATAAAATTTATTATTGTAAAAAGTTTTTAAAGTTAACTTCAGGAGAGAGAAGCGAAATGATAAAGAGGTCTAGGGCCTGCTTCAAATGTTTGAGGTTAGGGCATACGGCCTCATATTGTAAAATTAATATACAATGCAAGTTATGTGGTAGCGATAGCCACAACACGTTATTGCATAAAGGGAATCACCCGAGTAATGATTCCGATAAAAATGGTGAAGCCTGCCCTGGAGGTAGCGACCATATGGAAACTGAACGAGTTTCAGTGTCCAACCACTCCGCCTTGGTGAAGGCGGAAAAAACTGTGTTATTATCGACAGCAATCATAGGAGTGTTAGATCGCAATAATGAAATGCATAAAGCAAGGGTATTAATTGATTCAGGAGCCCAATCAAATTTTATGTGCGAAAAGTTCGCAATAAAATTGAATTTGAAGTGTGAAAGCATAAACAAACCCGTGTCGGGTATACATAACAACGTGACCCATATAAAGAAACGGGTTGCAATTAAAATGAAATCTTTAAAAACAAATTATAAACAAGATATCACATGTCTAATATTGCAGGAAATAACTACAAATTTACCACAAGCAACGGTGGCCAGGAAGGATTTCAAGCTTCCGCCAGGATTGGAATTGGCGGATCCAAACTTCAACATAGCAGCACCAATTGATATACTGTTGGGCGCTGAGAGTTTTTGGGAGATCTTGAAGAATGATCGGCTAAGATTGGATACCGGACCTACTCTCCAAAGGACAGAATTAGGATGGATCATCTCGGGCCCGATCAACGCTCACCATAAAAAAAGGCCAGTACCAGAAATCTGTAGTTTATCAATAAATACATTGTCAAATCAAGTTGAAAAATTTTGGAAAATGGAAGAGGTGATGCCTCCAAGTTTTTATAACCACGAGGAGAAAGCTTGTGAAGCCGACTTTGTAGCCACGCACACCCGAGAGAGCGATGGTAGATACGTAGTGAGTTTGCCGCGCCGGCCGTGTGTCAACCAACTTGGTGACTCATTAGGCACAGCGGAAAAAAGATTCAAAGGTTTGGAAAGAAAATTTTTAATGAATCCTGAACTGAAATCTCAGTATGCTCAATTTATGAAAGAATATGAGCAATTAAATCACATGGAGCTATGTGAGAAAACAAAGGACCATTCCTATTTTTTGCCGCATCATGCGGTAATAAAGGAAGCGAGCAGCACTACTAAAGTGCGTGTAGTATTTGACGGATCGGCTAAAACGTCGACCGGTATTTCCCTGAATGATGCATTAATGGTAGGAGCTGTTATTCAAAAAGATTTATACACTCATCTTTTACGTTTTAGGAAACATAGATACGTCATGACGGCGGACATAGAAAAAATGTACCGTCAAATCAACGTACGCCCAGAGGATCGCAGCCTGCAGAAGATTTTATGGCGCGACTCTCCAGAAGAGGAACTCAGGCATTATAAATTGAAGACAATCACCTACGGTTTGGGACCTTCCTCTTTCCTGGCAACTAGATGTCTACGGCAAATCGGTATGGACAATCGCATTAAATTTCCCGTAGCAAGCCAGGTCATAGAAAACGATTTCTACATGGACGATCTGTTGACCGGAGAGGACGACTTGGACGCATGCGTCAGGTTGAAGCAACAGGTACATGATATTTTACTGTCCGCCGGAATGACCCTGCGGAAGTGGAGATCGAATATTTCGGAATTGTCATCTGGGTCGGGCCAGGGTGAAATTGCTGGGAAAAGCAATGGTGAACAAATGATCACTAACAATTCCAAAATTGAAAAGATCCTAGGTTTGATCTGGGATAATGAATCAGATTGTTTATCATATGAAATTAAAAGACCGTCAAGTAAGACGGAAAGTAAGCGTCAGATATTGTCGTGCATAGCTTCAACTTTTGACCCATTGGGTCTCCTAGGCCCCATAATAGTGGTGGCCAAATTAATTATGCAGAAATTATGGCAATCAAAAGCAGCATGGGACGACACACTACCTGATGAAATTTTACTACCCTGGAGGGCCTATCTAGGTGAACTATCACAACTAAATGTATTGAAAATCCCGAGGGGAATTAACCACGGAGCGCCAAGGAATATACAATTACACGGTTTCTGCGACGCTTCGGAAAAAGCATATGGAGCCTGCGCTTACGTCGTCTCAACTGATCAAGAGGGTAAGCGACATGCACATCTACTTACTTCTAAGTCTAGAGTAGCACCACTGAAATGTATTTCACTGCCCAAGTTGGAACTATGCAGTGCTGTGCTACTAGCCAAACTGATTAGAAATATCAAGTTGGAGTTAAGTATAGAGGAATCGGCCACTCATTACTGGTGCGATTCAACTATAGCATTATGCTGGTTGAGGGGTCAACCAGCGCGGTGGAACACTTTTGTGGCTAACCGGGTAGCGGAAATACAGGATATCAGCGATCCAAACCAGTGGCGACACGTATCATCGGCCGAAAATGCAGCGGATATACTGTCCAGAGGTACCACAGCTGAAAGGTTAGTCAACGCTTCAATTTGGTGGAAGGGACCAAGCTGGTTGACAGAAGAGATCAGCGCTTGGCCACTATCCAAGGTGTCCTGTTTGAATCCCCCTGAGGTTAAGAGTAAAAATGTATTACTGGCAGCTAATGTTCAAGAATGGGAGATTTTCGAAAAATTTTCATCGCTAACCAAATTGAAGAGAATTACCGCTTTGGCGTTGAGATTTATAAATAATTGTCGGAATCCTAAAGATAAAATCGGAGGCAATATAACTGTCACCGAACTAGAAGCAGCCTTAAAATGTCTGCTGAAATCATCTCAAGAACATTCCTTTAAAAGAGAATTAAAGGACTTGAAAAATCACAGGATGGTAAACAAAAATAGTAGATTGAAAGCCCTCAATCCTTGTTTATTAGATGGTTTAATTTGTGCAAATGGTAGACTAAAACTAGCTACGTACTTATCACATCAACAAAGGCAACCTGTAATATTATCGCCTACACACAAATTAACCGAATTAATCATAAGACATTATCATTATGTGCATTTACATGCCGGGCCACAAGCGCTGTTAGCAGAAATACGCTTGAAATACTGGCCCATACTAGGAAAAAATACTGTTAAACGAGTCTTACATAACTGTATTATATGTTTTAGATACCAACCTCGAGTTTGCCAGCAGATTATGGGAAACTTACCTGTTGAAAGAATCACTCCCAGTCGACCATTTGCGGTGACGGGGCTTGATTATGCTGGACCTATTGACATGAAGAGTGGAGCGCTGAGGAAGTCTCCACTTATCAAATCGTATCTTTGCATATTTGTTTGTTTTTCTACTAAAGCTGTTCATTTAGAACTTGTAACGGATTTGTCAAGCGATACTTTTTTAAATTGCTTAAAGAGATTTATCGCCCGGCGGGGTCAACCTGAAAAAATATTTTCTGACAATGCAACTAGCTTCAGAGGAGCTTCCAACAAGCTTCAAGAGTTGTATGCCAGTCTAAAGCTGAACAATGACAAAATTCATAGGTTTTTAGCAGATAAAGGTATAGTTTGGAACTTCATTCCTCCTAGGGCGCCAAATCACGGCGGGCTGTGGGAAGCAGCAGTTAAATCTACCAAGTTTCATTTATATAGAATTACCAAAAATAATCCATTACAGTTTGAATTATTATATACTTTACTTTGTCAGATAGAGGCTTGTTTGAACTCCCGTCCTTTAACTTCCTTGTCTGATGACGTCAACGACCTACTCCCCCTCACCCCCAACCACTTCCTTATGGGCACTGAGGCTTCTATCATCCCTGAAGTAGACGTCCGCGAGCTACCAGAGAACAGACTAAGCCAATATCAAAAATTAAATGCCTTAATTCAAACTTTCTGGTGTAGATGGAAACGAGATTACCTTGCTGAACTACAAAAACGGACCAAATGGCAGGCCAGCAGCCAAGAAGTCATAAAAAAGGACGATCTGGTCATCTTGAAGGAGGACAATCTGCCTCCTGCATTATGGAGAATGGCGCGCATAACAGCAACTCATCCAGGACCTGATGGCGTAGTGAGGGTGGTTACCCTCAAGACGTCCCAAGGCATTTTTGTGCGACCTATCACAAAAATATGTTTGATGCCTATAGAATCAAACCAGGATCTGCATCTCCCGACCCGGCAAACTACAGACCTTCCCAAGGTCACAGCCTAATGTAACCAAGGCTGAACCGATGCTACCACACAGGACTACTGACCATAGAGCATCGCTGTGGTTGACCAACCTATATCCAGAAGCCACTGGGGCTTCCAGTCAACCAGGACCAGGGGTATTCGCTGCCTACCAGGACAGGGCACCCTTAATATGAGACTCAACCCCCTGAGTTAACATGTACCACCCTTGACAGGATGATCACCACTGGACCGAATGCAGAGTGAACGGTCTACACAGTGCAGTGATTACAGTGTTTTGTGTTCTATTAAAAGAAAAGAGTCAAGTATGAACTCATATAAAAAAAAACAGACTTCAGTTTTTGAACTGCTCTATACGGGAGCTAGAATATTAGTTAATTAAGTGATCTAAATGTGTAAATGTTATTAATTTTATGAATTTTTATCAATCTTATGAATTATCAGGTTATGGATTTATTAATTTTATGGAATAATGTGATTAATTTTATGGATTATGTATTTGTATGAGGGTTATTATATTTTTGATTGTTTTAAGTTATATTCCCGATCCCTTCAGGTTTAGGTAGTTTAGTTATAATGAACTATTTTGATATTTGTTGAAAGTTTTTTTTGTATTGATATCGAAAAAAAAACCCACCAGTTTTTTTTTCTCATCCCGGCGGTGGCAATATGTTTAAAATGTACAAGTTATTAGCTAAGTGCACAACCATTTATTTTACAGGGCACTGCCTAGCACCTAGCGGTCAGTAGTAAAACTAGGGCCTATGGATAAAATAGGTGTTTTAATTACCATTGGCTTCTATGACCGTATTTGTTTTGATATTTAGATTGTCAATGTGTGTGATTGATTGGGTTATAAAAAGCCTCGCCGAGTGGATTTTTTGACTTCTTCTCTCCAAAAAATAGTAACAGTCAGGAATTATGGTCAACTGACCACCTGTAAAAGTGTTTTGCCCGGGTCGGGAATAAATTTAAACTCGTAACATTAAATAAAGTACAAATGCAGTTTTGTGCAGTAAAAACAAAAAACCATGCTTCTGTTATTTTGAAGACTCCATCAAGCCCCAAACTATTCTCAACAGCAATGTTATTTTATTTATTGGTGGGGGAAGAACTTTTACTAATATTTTAAATCCACTTAAAATAATTTATTCAAAGATTGACAATTAAAGTAATTTATAAATTCCCTAATGAAACCATTTTCACAAATTCAATGTACCTACAATAGACGAATTGTACAAAAAAATTCAATTTCACATTTTTTTAAACAAAAACTGTTAAATTACAAGATATAAGAATAACATCAAAACCACAAAATTGAACACCAAGAACGTTCGAAATACGGTTCCATGATAACTCAACACAGTGACAATTCAACACCCAAATTTTTAAAAGCAATATAAAGTCATTAGAAACGATGAAAAAATTTTTTTTCAACCAAACCTAACGTAACTTACATAACCTAGTTAATAAAGTTTTAGTTTCATCACTTTCCATGACTTTATATAACTTTTTAAAGATGTGATGAATTATCGATGTGATGATTTATCCGGTTACCCTTCACAGCATACCTCAATTGGGGATTCCACAGAATCACTGTTTATAAGCTTTTGGGAGCAGTTGGGACTCAAAAATTAAATTTTAAATTTTTTTAAATACTTTGTATTCTTAACTTTTAAAAATATATGCGGGTATTTGGCTAGAAGGTTCTTCAGAATATCCATATCCATCTCTTCCTTGGTCTTTCACTGGGACAACATCTTGTCATGATATTTGTTCTAATGTCATCTGGCGTTCATTAGACATGCCCAGACCATCGCAGCTTTCGAGATCAACATAATCTTAAAATGATCTTATGATTTTTCTATTTTGTATTTCATTTTAATTTTGTACTCGTATGATTTGTTTTCATGGAGTATTTAGCGTTTTAGAAGCCTTATTACGTTAAAATGTTAACAATACATCATTGTACTTACTCTTTACAAATTCAGTCAATATGGTAGTCCTTGTGAATTTTACTAAATAAGTGAGTGAGTATTTATATTAAACTGTGTCTAATATAAACAAACTTTAGAATACATCCATAGAGACGTTAAACACAGGGTAGAGAGCAACACAACATTAAGCCCTTGAAAATATACAGCGAAATTAAAACGTTTGCGCCCTTAGATTATTTACCTGCGGGCAACAGAGTAATGATGAAGTATAACTTATTTATTTATACAAAATTGGATCTTAATTGTAATTTTTAAAAAAAAATTTTAGCAGTGACGCAAAACAAGACTTGGGTTGCCATGAGGAGTGACTCTGTTACCCGACACATAAACTGTTTCGCAATATTCGCAAATACTTTGTGGATAGAAAACCTAATATCTAATTGTCCAACCTACCTAAAGTACCCATTCTTCTTCATTCTTTGTTGTTGCAAGATGTCAAGAAAAGAAGAGCTCAGTGTAAATTAAGAGAGGGTTGATTGATATATAGTATGACCACAACCGTGAAGAAAAATATTAGTATATTTTAACATTTATTTGCCGAGTGAAGCATCCAAAAGCTGGCAGACTTTGTGACCCCAATTAAGACGACTCCCTTTGTTTTCCTATCCTCCTTTCTTGGCTTATGTTATGTTCTAGATCCCCAGGTTTAAATTATTGAGGAATTCTATCCATCAAGTTTAGCGGATTTATAAAAATAGATTTTCCCAATAACACAATCGCCCGTGAGGTGATTTTCGCCTGTATAATGGTCTGTGGTACGATTTCAGCGGATTCCATAAATGATGAATTTAAAAAAATCTGTTCTAATCTAGTGCCCACATTAGTTTATTTTTTTGATGATAAATTATTTGTTTATTGGTTTTATTATAAAAAAAACATAACTTTAAAGTATCTACTTAAAATAGTTATATATGGATGGTGGAGATACGTTATGACGAAAAGAAGAAGTTTAAGAACTTGGGTCGGAAATTGTCTCAGAACCACAGAATAGTACCCACATTTGAGACGATGTTTGAATGTGAATGAAGCATTTTTTGTTTTTTAAGACATACTCGTGTGCATTTTTACTATATCTCGCCTGAATCAATCGCCCGCTACTTTGCCGAGTACTGTACTGACTGTACTGATAACATGAGGTGAGCACTCGGCCGAATATACTCTCTCGGCCGATATGAAATGATATTTAATTTTTTTCAGCATGTGTAAAACAAAATTAAATAATTGCAACTGTTCTGTTTTTGATTGATTTTAACCTTCGCGGCGTCAAAGGCCAGTTTCAGCAAAAAGTCTAGGGAGAAAGTAGCTTAACGTTCTAATCTCATACGGGCATCATCTTATTTGTTAATTTCCATAGTTAAATCACCTAAAATACAATTTTTTCAATAGTTTTCTACGTACCGAACACATTCTCTCTTTTTTCCAACCACCGCTATACATATACTGTTTGAATATTCACAAGTATTAACATCGTTGTTCAAAGAAGGCTACAACACTCCATTGTAGAGCTTTTTAATATGCGAAAGCTTTCACGTTTGGGGTGCCTTTTTGTGAGGGGGTTATTTATCCCCCCCACTTGCCCTTTCTGTGAAAGGCCCGCTCAGAGACTCGATAGTGGGACCTTTTGAATAAATTGCCGCTCATTCGAGTCAAGTATTTGCATGACTTTTAGTGGGGATTTAAAGGTAAATAATTTAACTAAATGGCTTACATTTTTACTAGACGTTTAAACATTTAGGTTTATCAAAAAAATGTTAATCTTGATGTTTATATAGTTTTCTTTATGGACCTTAAGTACATATTGCGAAAAATTGGTCCGATTTAAAAAAAATTTTGTTTACCCACAATGTCATCATTTTATTTGTTTTTGCCATCAAAAAATAAAAGTCAAAATATAGTATAGTTTGTCACTTAAAAAAAGCAATTTTAAGATACAGTTTTATTTAACGTTCCCAGCATCATTGTCACTAATTTATTAAAATAAGCTAAATTTGCTTTGTGGAAGACCTAAATCTTGCATTAAAGCATGTTTTAGTGTTCTTTTATTTAACACCCTAGTGTTTATATTTTTCAACTTCATCTCTTCATCCTTCATTAAAAAAAAAAACATTGATTTTTTTTAATTATTAGCTTTGGGCCAATTTTTGGGTCCACAGAGACAATTTTGAACAACTTGAAATCAAGAATTTCCAACATTTTTTCGATAAGCCCTAATCAATTATATTCGAATAACAAATTAATCGAAGAATATGACGTACTGTCAGAGTTTATCCTAATTATTAGCCTGAAACACCTATATAAATTGAAAAAAATACACGCGGCCGACAGGAATTGAACCATCAGCCTTTTGAAAAACGCATAATTGTGTTTCAGGATAATAATAATTGCTTTAAAATAATACGTTACCCTTTGCGCTATGCATAAAAATCCTTGACTCTTAAACATAAATGTATCATTAAAAAATATTCTTACATTCTGCACACACGAATAATTATGGTCGTTGCTGCGATTGGGATAGGAACTTCGTTTGCCGGTGGTGTTAATGGTTCCATGATATCTCAACACAGTGACAATTCAACACACCTTTAAAAAGTGATATAAAGTCATTAGAATCGATGAAAAAAATGTTAAACATTATCTAACCAATTAACCCAGTTAATAAAGTTTATGTTTTATCACTTTCCATGACTTTATATAACTTTTTAAAGATCTGGTGGATTATTTTTGATTTATACGGTCACCGGTGTTAATACTTGATTTTTATTTTTTTTTGTGTTTAATTCGTAGAAATTTAACTAATTTTTAAAAATTTAATTAAATCAATATTTTGTTTTTTGTTATTTTTACAGCTGCTTCGGCTTTCAAGACAGTTTGAAAATGGCCTTGAAAGCCGAAACAGCTGTAACAATAACAAAAACCAAAAAAAAATAAAAAAAATGCTGAACTTAATAATTTGATTTTAATTAAATTTTTATAAAAATTTATACTTGATGTATATTTATTGATTCAATTAAGATATTCACTTTAGATTTACGGAATACTTTAAATTAGATTTTAATAATCACAAACATTTATATACCTTTTCATACATTTTCAGGTCTTAAAACACCATGAGGAGATATTTTCCTTTTTCTTTTATTGTGTGACATCTTCGTTCTAACTTATCTAGTTTTTTTTAAACGCAATTTAATTAATTTGGGCCTACTTTAAATGGTGGGTAGATATACAACACTGTCTTTAACAAACTAAACTACACAAGATATGTTAAAAAAATGAAGTTAATGGCTTAGGTAACTGAACTCCGGTGAACTGTAACAAGTTAGTTCGCTGGTAAATGACTCCAAGATAGGTAATTCCTTGAGCTAATTATACGCAAGGGCGCTGTTTGTTGTTCAACTATTACTTAATTACTCTAATTATCTGTTCAGATACTCAAATTACAGTAGCACGGTGCGTACAATATAAGGTAGTTTTATTATTTGTTTTCGGGGTGTTATGCCGTGTTGCTCTAACTCCTTCTTTAGCCAACGTTTCGGACAGCATTGCAGTGTTCATCATCAGGGCAGATGTGTTATTTTGAAATGAAATTTGAGTTTTTGAATTTTTATGAAATTTGAGTTTTTCGAAACGTTGGCTAAAGAAAAAGTTAGCGCAACACGGCATAACACCCCAAAAAAAATAGCAAAAATACTTTTGGCCGTGAAAATTTTAAATCATATTTAATTTAAGGTAGGGCTAATGTTGGCAATAGATGCTATGAGTATCGCCCTCGTAAGAGATCACTATCAAGAAACAAAAGGGTGTCTGTAATGGTTTATGCTGTTTGTAGTGACTAGATCTGAACAGCTAGATATATAAAGATCTACTTCTTCCTGATCTCACTCTCTATCTCTGCTTACAGCTTCACAAACTTTCGTAATTTTTTGTATTCATTAAAAAAATCACGCCGTTTCTCCGCAGAAGTATGCAGAGAGGACAGACCTTCAAATAACTCGGTCTTGGCTCAAACTTCTTTCTTCGTTCACATTCATACATCGTCTCATAGTACTCTTCTGTTATTCTGATTGATACGTGGCGCGACTCAAGTATTAGGCTCACTTGATTGTATGTCTTCCACGGGCATCCCGACTTATTCTACCACTACTTTCACGTCATATATTTTTATTACACTCTATTTCGTCGTTCATTCACCCTACATGTCCAAACCATTTAAGCGTCCCTTTCTTAATCTTGCTCATTACGCTTACATCAGCCTTGCATTCTTTGCGAATATCCGCATTTCCACACGATCGTGCATGGCCTCAGGGATCATCTATGCCTCAGGGATCTTATTTTCCCAGTATTCAGTCTATTTTCATGTTCCTTCTGCCAATTCCACTCTTCACAGCAATACATCAGGGTAGGTATCAGCACACAATTGTGGAATACCATTTTCGCTTCTTGGGACAATTTTGTGTTTGCGATAACCGCGTTTAGTTCTCCAGTCATAGAGTTATCTATGTACATTTACCCTTCTTTAAATATCTCTTTCAGCCTTTCCATATCTCCCAACATACTTTCCAAATACTCAAACTCATTCACCATCAATAATACGGGCATGTGCCTAGCATGGTGGTCGAAAAATCCTCAATGAATGTAACAAATAATATCAATGAATGAAGAAAATTTAAAAAAAAAATCATTACGACAATATCGCACACTGTTTTAATAAACTACCTAATCAGGTATAAACTACATCGCCAGATTCAAGAAAAAATTTACGAAGGTATTGACCAAAACAATTATATGTGAAAAGTTAAAAGGCTTCAATAAATAAATAATATAGCCTTCAAATTAAATCAGCGTATTATTATACATCTCTTCTTACTTCTTTTTCTTTTTGAAAAGAAAGAAATAAAGTTTTTAAAAAAAATCTCGCGAGAATTCCTCGAATTTCCTATTGCTCTCCTTTCAACGAGTATGATTGCCGAATCGCCTGTACCATGATTGCACGGAGCAGTAGTAATGCAGTGAAGGGTAAGTCTACTGCTAAAGAAGCTAATTAAATTAGAAGTTCTTATTTCCTGAAGGATTTGCATGGAGCTTTTGAGATGTCCATTTTGCGTTATTAAATTATTATAAAACATTTTTTTTTAAAGAATTATAATTGGTTTCTGGAAAAAACGTATTTTTTTAAATGAACGCGGTTATTTAATTCAAGCTATCATGTACCCGGCGTTGTTCAGGATTATGAATAGTTTTGAAGTTGTGAATTTAATGTTATTCCATTTCGTATCTCATTCCCGTGCAGAAATAATCTTTCTCAGGCATCCCCGACTCTTTCTACCGTTAACTACTGTAAGATTTAACCACATTGTTACCATTGAAAAAACTACATTATATCGACTTCGTATCTCACATTACAGTGCTGAGATTATGCCTTAAGACTTCCTCGAGCGTCTACGACTTCTTCAAACACACACACCACTCTAAACACTCCTGAAACTAATAAGAACAAACATTGAAAATTTCAGTGAAATCTGTCTTATAGCGTTTGAGTTTACAGCGGACAAACAAAGAAACATCATAGACAGCAGTGCACGGGGACCGGATTCGGTAGTTTCTGGTCGTTCGACTTTAGATCGTTGGAGGTCAAATTCAACTGATTAATTCTAGATGTAAAAGTGTAACCAATGTTTTCGCTTCGTGTCTCATCTAAATATAATACATCTTTTCTTTCTCTTTTCAATGGGGATAGTCTGAATTTTCGACAAATCAGTTACAAAATTTGAAAATGGCAAATAAAATATTTTTTTATATAAGAAATATTTTAATAAAGCTTGTAAGTATTTTACAAATAGACGATTCCATTTTTGAAAATGAAGCATAAATTCAATGCCATAGTTCAAGAGTTCATTGAACCGGAATTATATGGCAAAATAAGCAACAAACCAAAACAATATCTTTTTTCATTACCGTGGTTCCTATGTACATTTAATGATGCTTACTCGACATTCTTCCATCAATAACTTAACATTGACGTTTTTTGGGATGCAACATTATTCCGGGCAAGGGTTCAATTCTCCTAGAAAAGAACAAGTGAAGAAGTACAAACAATATCTGAAAGATTTGTCCTGGTGACAAGGATAAGGCAAGCACAAGGTTGGCCACATCATACATAAAGTCTTCATGATACAACCCAATGCAGTTTCTTCCTGCAATAGGCAATCCATTTTTTCAAAAATTTTCTGGCTTTCAACCTTCAAGAGTGTTCTAGGCCAGCATTTTAAATTATTGATGCAGGGAAGGTGAATTTATTTATTATTTTTGTTTAAATTGGCAGATTTCAAAATTTTATGGAAGATTGGACTCGAATTAAGACATAGAAGAGATGAGATGTTGAATGGATGGGAGGCAATTTTAGAAAAGGCTTGATACAAGAGCAGATATTAGTTAAAAGAGGGACAGCCAAAAAATATGTGATCTAAAGTTCCAGACCAAAGAATGTACAATCTGAGGAGTCAAGCACATAAATTTTAAAAATATGAGAAGGAACGGAACAATGCCCAATCCCCATTCGAATAAGTGAGGAAATTTATTTTTGGAGGCATGGGGACGTTGTTGAAACGACGGTTTAGGTGGGAATGTATTGATAGTGGTTTGTATTGAGGCATAGAAGGCTCCCTTGTATTGTCTAGCAAGGTGCCAATACTCTTTTCAAACTTCCGGGATCTATTTTTGGGTAAGAAATTGTTAACTAATCGACAAGTGCTGTTTATGGTGTTTACAACAAGTGTAACTGCATATCAAAAAACAGCGCTATTGGCTATGACAATGTTAAGTAATACTGAGTATAAGAACGGCTTTACATCAATTTCGAATAGAATAATAGTTTAAATAGTATTGAGTTGACTAAATCTTGAGGTTTATTTATTCATTCACCCTTTAGGGCTTCTACACATTATTACCTTATAGCCATGAAAAATATTGAATATACAAGTACCTACTAGCAATAAAGAGACAAGACAAATACAGAGATGTGTGATAAAAAATATTAATGCCAAATATCATCAATAAATATAATACATAAATTCAGAGTGAGTCAAGAAAATATCCAGGACTATCAAGAATGGTACACAATTTTAATAACATTATTTTTATTATTCTATCTCTTGTAGCCAGTGTTATTTTTTTCAGTTCATTATTTTTGATTGAACTCTTCTTGGTCTTGGTTGCTAACCGATTTTACATAAGTTTTATTATTTATTTATGTTCCTACATTAACAGATGGGTAACCAGATATATTCATCTGTCGATTAAAGTTGGGTACCTCATATGGGATGCACTACAAATGTCCAATAAAAAAAAGAAAAATTACTGCTTTACTCCTTTTCTTTCAGCTAGGATTTTTATTTTTATTTTTACAATGGTAATTTGTGTGGTACAAGAGTCCCAACTGCTCTCATACATTTGTATGAGGCGTTTGACGCTTAGATCTTAGATGAGCTTATTACACGTATGTTATGTTGGTTTGTTATAAATTCTCTAGCCATGATTCAAAGTCTCTAGCCAACGACACAAAAATATTATAACATCTCACCTCATTTGAGGTGTGACATCTCAACACATTTGAGTACCTGGTTCAAACTGATTCTGATATTGTGTCATACCCAACAGTTTTAAGTGTCGATTGGTAATTTTTTTTATAATAATTGGTACGCATCGATGTAAAAATAATATTATATTTTGAATTTTTCGTAAGATATCAGGCTTAACAGCGTTGTTGTTTTAGTAATTAGATTTTACCCGCATAGATGCCACAAACGAAACAACATTTCAAAATTTCGATATGGTAACACTGGGCTCAATATATATTCTCTAATCTTTCCTTCAAGGCATCACATCCCTATCTAGTATCTTACTGATCTTCGGATCGCGGTGTCTATGTGATTTAAAGTGATGACTTTAAGATTGATGGTCTCCATGGTGACGGAGAGACGAGGACAGATGGCGCGTATTGTTATCTCTGACGGAGGACAAATGGAGAAGATGATGCGACCGTGTCCATTAAGGAGTTACGTTACATGGGGGCGATACGTCATGGATTCTATTCGTAACGAACTACTGAACTAGTAACGGGATGATGGAAAATGACACTAGGAAGAGAAAATACTCTTTCTCTCTCTTTTTTAATGCAATGAGGAAATGCGTAACTTAAGTGGGTACACACTTTAAAAAGATTTGTTAATTATCAGATCGTTTTTTTAACTATGTGAACCAACCTGTCACAATATTTTAAAAATCTTCATCATCTTCAAAGTATTGGGCTTCAAGCCACTTCTTCTACAGAACAGATGGAAATCAGATGGTGCCAAGCCAGGCTGTACGAAGACGGAGAATGTTCACTTACTAACTTGAGGCCCTGCACGTCGATGACGATGAAGATCTTCAAAATGCTTTGACAGGTTGGTTACAATCCTCGACAGCCAAGATTTATGCAGAATTTGTTAATTGGTGAAACGTTGTGACAAAGTTTCAATTGAAATAGACACTACGTTGAAAAATAGTGAAAAGCTGCAGTTTTAACCCTTCATGCTATAAGTCCCAACGATACGGTGGAATGTCATGCGATTTCGGAATGTTTTCAAGTTTTTTCAAATGTGTTATATATTTCATAAAGTTGTCGTAAAAAAATAAAACTAGATAAAATTATCTTCGAGATGTTTGTATTTGATATAAACATTCACATTTTTATATAAAATAGAAAATATTAACAAAAAACTTAACGGAACATTTTTATTCAAAACGTCCATAATTTTGAAAGAATTCGACAATTATAAAACTTATTCCTTTGTGTTAAGAAATATGTATAGTAAAAAAATTCATTTCACGTTGATAAATGCCGTTAAAATATTAAATAATTTTAAATTTTCAACTGTTAACGAAAAATTCCTATCAATTTGTAACTATACACTGTGACATTTTTTTGGATTTTATCCATGGAATCAAGTAAAATAGTATCGGAGACAAAGTGATAAGAATAATTATTTTTCATTCCACCGATGAACAAATCACATATATTTGCTTTGTAAAAAATATAAAAACGATCAGACCTGTTCTTCAGAGGCTCTCATTTAATGGACTATGATATTTGTGGCTAGGAATGTCTTTCCGAGACATGTCAGTAACAAGCTTCAAGCAACTATTCGATCAGAATCTTCAACAGCGATAGATGGACTCTCACTCTCAGTACCTACGCGCAACCCCAATACCAATTTCGGAGACCGGGCTTTTGCAGTAGCAGGCCCAACAGCTAAGAACAAACTCCCTTCACATTTGCGAAAGATCGACAGCTCATCTGAGTTCAGAGCAAAACTGAAGACTCACTTTTTCAACTTGTCGTATCCAGAATAATAACCGTATTTTTTTCCAGTAGTATTTCATTGCTCAGTCCAGGGAAGTTTACCCTTGACTACCCACTTTAATGTAACAACCATTTATTATAAGTAAACCACTGACACTAAGAGCAGAAATCATAACAATCTGTATTTGTAAACGTAAATATATATCGTCACCTTAAAGCAATAGTGGGATATCTTGAAAAATGCTGTTCTGAGATAATAGGACTTTTAGGTTTGCGTGAGCTCTAGCAGCATCAAATTAACTAATCTTGCAGATTAATGATATAGTATAAGAGAGGTAAATTATTTAACATCAACACAAAATTGTAATAATAGAAAAATAATTAATTTTTTCATACTAATTTTGACAAAGTATACGTAAATCTGGAAATATCTCACTGTTGCGTGGAGTGTTTGGTAATCATCTCAAATTATCTCAGTGTAGCATAGTAATAATATTACGAGTTTAGATGGATAATTGAATTAATAATTGTTCCTCGGGAGATTTTTTCAATGTGTACGACTGTTTCAGGCTAATAATTGCTTTAAATAATTAATAATTGCTCAAAATAATTAATAATTCTTATTTCTGCATGTTTTTCCATGATGTTTATAATCATAAATACATTTTCAACAGTACACTCCCACTCACTCCTATAGTTTGTCAATACGACAATTGACGATAGTAAGGTGGAATAAAAATGAAAAAATATATATTTGTGCTTATAAATTTATTTATGAGAAGCGTTATATAATGTATGTAACAAAAATAACAGAAAAACCTTAAGGATAAAAGTATGTAACAAAATTAACAGAAAACCAAGAATAAAAAGTAGGTATGTATCAAAAATAACAGAAAACCTTTAGAATAAAAAGTATGTAATTTTTTTTACAGAAAACTTTAAGAACAAAAAAATAAAACAAATATGTGTTGATTCCCTGGAAACCTACAATGAACCTTCATCGTTATTTTCTTCTTGTACATCGCAGTATGTATTAGCAGTATTAATTAATTCAAAACAAATTATGAGGTTTTTTTGGTATAACACCACTTTGGCAAACAAATAAGAAATCACGATTTTTATTCGGTGGAATTGTAGGTGGAACTGTATAAGCTGGTCCTAGAATTATACTATTCTCATTCCGAACATTCTTTAGTCGCTCTCTCACATTAATGCTCTGATTAAATGGATCGTCGGTGTAGGTGCTTTTGTATTTGATAACTAACGATTCGTCTTTATTGATCTGTAAAATCTTAACTTTATTCCAAATACATATATTTTAATCCATGTTTATTGAGAAATTTTTTCCAGTCTTCTCACATACCTTCTTCCAGTCAATGAAGTCCGTTGTTTCCATTTCTGTTAACTTATAACTTATAACGAGGTTCATTCTTCTTGAAACACTTTATGACCATCGCTAACTCCGTTGGAATAAATATTAGGCCTTTTTTTAAAACCCTGACCTTTTCTCTGTCGATGCAATAATGAATGGAGTCTCCTTTGTTCTCTGAGTGCCAAACAATTAGGTATATATGGGTAATGATTTGAATATCAAGTGTCCATAGTGCATGCATGTACATAGAAAATAAATAAAATTGTTTTTATTCTGTGCCACACAGTTATCAGAATAAAAGATCACTTCCCGTTTCCCTTGGCAAAGGTCTTTTAAAATGTGTACACGCAGGTAGATATTTCAACTGCGCATCTTTTAGCTACACCCTCATGCCGCATGTAACAATGGCCCTGTCGTGTTTGGTATTGTAAATACAGAAGTTATAACGTTTAACTTGCTCTTATAAAAAAATAGATATATTGCCATTTGGCAACGGCATAACAGCTCGAAAGTCATAAATGGCACAGTGGTCTTGGTAATGTTTTTATCTTTTTCTTGTCGAGATAGCTTTACATTCTGAATTTGTTCAGAATATTATTATTTTTTCTAATATCTCATTTGCAGTACTATAGTTGTATTATACACAAAATCCACAAAGGTTCTTTTTTGGTTAAAAATATATTGAATTTGGTATTGAATTGTATGTAGAGTGTGTAACATAGAGATTACCTACCGAGACACACTTCTATTTGTACAAATTGTACATCTTTTGGATATTTGGAGATCCGAGATGATCCTGCACGATAATAGTGCGATTCCACTCTACTAAAGCTGTTGATGTGATTCATAACACCATCAACTAAATCATACTTTTGCAGGAAGCTGTCTGTTTTCTTTTTTAATGCAATGCTTATGGTATTATTGCTTATATCTAAGGTTGCCATAAAAAAATCTTACACATACGTATGTTATGTCCATCTCTCTCAAAATAATAACCACTATTAGCTAGGATTCATGGAATCATAAATATTAAAATATTTTAATCGATCAACTTCCAAAACAGATTCAGAACATTTGTATTTACAATTAGTACACAGTACAGGCTTAATTTGTTTTGCTCTGCGTATTTTTCCTGACTTTGCTACATACTCCCGACCAGTATTCACCTTCAGTTTATTTATGTTTCTCTTCCAAGATCACCCAACATGTTGAAAACTATAGAGCTACAATGAGACAATAAATTTATTTCAGTATTTTAAACGACCTTTTGAAAGCAACAGTGGGACAACATCAATATCTCAGTGTTGCTCTGAGTGACCGAACATTTCAATACTGAGATTTTACTTGTAACACTGGCAATTTTTTTTTTACAAAATATCCCAGTAATGCATCATGTAGAACTCAAAATTTTACATCGAACTGCATACTTATCTCAAAAGTGTATTTTTCGAAGATATCCCACTATTGCTTTAAGGTGACGATATGTTAGTCGTAAATCTCTAGTTTTTTTTTCTTTCCTTTTTTCGTAAAATATATTTTTATACAGTCCGTATTATGGTAGTCAAATTATAGCGGTATTATGTAAATACCTACTCGGTCATAAAAATATGTAGAGTTTTATTTAATTAGTTAGTTTTAAATCACTAGACATTAATCTTAGTTATAAACCACTATTTATGAGTCACTAGCTATGAAACAAAATTTATAGTAATAGGAATGAATTAAATGCACAAATTAAGTGGTTAAGTGCCATCGGGGTGATTTTAATAAAATAAAAGGGGTGATAGTCTAAAATTCAGTTTTCAACCGGAAAACGAAAAATTTCAAGAGATTCTTAATATTCGTGTATGCGGTTTTTTTTTAAATTTTATTTGCAGCAAAACGGCAATTACTTTCTGGAGTGCCCTGGTAATTATCATTTATTTAAATGAACTCAATCAGGTACCTCAAACTGATTGATCTTTGTACCGCGCCGCCGGCAGGTAGTGCACTGATGATAAATTGAATCCAGCCATCACGTCTTGTGTGATAATTCTCAGTCCAGTTGTAGGTCCATGGTCCATCGTATTCATGAAGCTGTAATATGCAAATGATTTAATCATTGTCTCCGTCAAATAACTCGATTGAATTTCTAATTCAATTTGCCGGACCATTTCAATCTGATCTGTCTCAGTAGATAGTGCTTTATTGTAATATTATGTACGTAACAGATTTGGATGCAGATTGCAAACCATTTTCTTGTCAGCATGTCTTTTATTTGCCTTACGAAGTGGCCAGTGTTTAATTAATATTTTGCTCAATTGTATTTGGAGTGCGTTTTTTGTATGATATTCCTGTAACGTCATTTTTACAAGAGCCCTGTCTGTAGAGTGTGTAGGCAGGGAAGCTATGTCGCCACCCGGTTGGGCGGGTTAAAGGAGGGGCTGTAGCAAGGGATTTACTATTGCCTGTCTTGAAGAGTCATGGATTAGACGAAGGAAGAAAAACAGATGCCAGTTGCTTGTTCCACATACGAGGCGACTTACACAACAACGAGTCCAAGAAACGATCCGTTTTCAAGCCAACATCAACTGTAAACGGGTGTTCCGCTCGTGTCCGTCGAGTTTCACGCAAATGCACCGATGCACTGAGGACCAATGCTGCTAGTTCTTTAGAGCGGGCTCGATTAAAACACCTGTAGAACAGACGCAAACAGATTAGAGATGGCCATTGGTCTTTTATCAAAGGATTGAATTTTAAGACGGATCGCCCTCCTTTGCACAAAATCAATTAGATTTATCAAGTATTGTGGGACTCCAGCCCAGAATATTACGATGTTATTTTTGCTATTCATTTCCAAATTTAATCGATTGGGATTTAAATGTAAGAGATGAAAAAAACAATACGGTATTTACTTAGAGTAAAAATGTCATTTCATAGCTCGGAAGCTCAAAACAGAAATGCCGTTAAGAGGTAAAAACAATTTGTAACGGCATTTTTTCGCAGATTCAAGTAAACCCTGAACAAGTGAGCATTGCTTACGAAACTAGTTGGTGTTTTAAACAATAAACGTCGTTAGAACTAAGTATTGATTATTTTAAATTAAATCGGTGCAACAAATAAGATTGCTGTATTTGAAGAAAAAACGAGCAAAACAAATCTCATCCGCGTGTTTCAAATTTTTTGTTATAATATTATTTATTGGAAACTATGACTTATAAAAATCAGTTTCCTTCTTTATAAATGGAAGCTTTGAAAGTTAGACTACCTTTATTAAATTCTTTTTTATATTATATAATATAAAAAAATTGGGACCATTATTGAAGAGTTCTTTATGATCTTCTTAAAATTCAACAGAAACTATTGTTTGAAAAAACAAAAATGAAAAAAAAAAGATTCTTTTGTAATCAAAAAGTTATAATGAAACCCATATAAGTGCACCTGTACAGTAATAATTGTTTACAGTGTTCACGAGAGAGGCTTTGAGAATAATTTACTTTGTTCATTTTTAAATAATGTTTTATCCGGAACGACCCATTTACCCCTCCACTTTTACAAATCGTCATTCCTTCTTTACTGTGGTCCTCTTGTTCTTTATACTTGCTCTTTCTCTTTTCTCTCTCTTTTTCTTATTTTTCCTCTTTTTCCAGCTTGGCTGCCCACTTCCTTTTCTGAAACTATAATTTTGTTTGACTTATAACAGTTTTCAATGATGCATGTTTTACGTATCTGTTATACTTATGGTCTAATACATTTACACCTACTACTTGTCCAAGTCTTTTACAAAAAAAATTACAACCCATATAGTATTTGGCAAATTGATTTTAGAACTTGTTATTCATCAATAATTTTAATGTTATATCATTAGCTTGAGGTAACATTATTAACTAACATTATTTATTTATTTATTTATTACACGCCCTTGTGGGCTTTTCTTTAAAAAAAAATTCAAAATTTTTTTATCAGAGTAAACACTTAAAAATTAATACAATAAAGAAGAATGTTAACGTAGTGGCAAAAATGAATCCTCACGCATATAATTGAATTTAAAAGATTCAACAAAACAAAATAGTAGAAGCGGAGAAGTTGTATGGGTACATAGGTCTATTTGTGTCTAGAAGAATAAAAGTGATAGAATATACAACATTTATACTGATTAGTTTACAATGAAATTTATTACCCAGATCAGAATATTTGTTTCCAAGATTGTGAAGTCTTAGAATCGGAAAATTTTGGTAAGCTGGTGTCCTGGTGTTATTGAAGTAAAAAGGTAAGAAATGTTGGCATGATTTTTTGGGAACATGGATATTGTTACATTGAAGTAATTCGGGACAGTCAATTTTAAAATTTAGTATTCTTTGTAACAGTATTAAATCTGTGCTTATTCTTCTTTCTGAAAGTTTCAATAGAGTCATTTTATCCAAGAGGTAATTGTAATTTATGTTTTATATAGGAATATGCAATTTATAATTTATAAACCTTAGAAACTTCCGTTGAATTTTTTCAATGTCATCTGAATGAATATTGAAAAATGGAGACCATAACGTAGAGTTCTACTCAAGTCGGCATCTGACAAGGGTTTTATATAACATAATAAATGTTCTTAAATTATTGAAATCTTTTGCAGCTCTCAAAACAAAGCCAAGAGTCTTTAGGGCCTTGTTGATAATATTATTAATATGACATACAATGGTGAGTTTACTGTCGAACATAATGCCTAGATCAATAATTTTACTAGAACAAATTAAATTTTCATCATTTAATGAATATTGAAAAAAAAATAGGATTACTTATTTTGGAAAAATGAATGAACTGGCATTTATTTATGTTTAATGCTAATTTGTTGATTGAGCACCATTCAAAAAGATATCTCAAGTTAGTTTGGAGTGTAATACAATCATTAATGTGGTTATTCTCTTTATTAATTTTCATGTCATTGGCAAACAGTAGAACTTTTATTTCAGTAAATACATCAACAATGTCGTTTATGAATATTATTAACAAAATGGGCCCTAGATGAGAGCCTTGCGGCACTCCACTTGTCGGTTACTTATAATTGGTTAGTGGGATATCACGTTTAATTATTCAACCTGCCTTTATATCTTTGTATTCTAATTGATTTATTTGAGTGTATAAAAATATACTTAGGAGTGTTTTTGAGTGTGCGCATGCCTATGTTAATGCTGTCTGCAGCGATGGTTTTATCTAAAGTGTATTTGTGGTGTGAACCCCCATCATAAAGATGGAAAACTTTATTTGCTTAAGAAAAACTGGCATTATAATAATATCACCACATTATGAAGAGTATGCCATTAAAATTCCGCTTTTTAAACCCACGCGACCAAAAAACCGGTCGAAGAGTAACCAAATATTCCCTTTTATCGTAAAACTACGCCAAATTAACCACAAAGTCTTTGTGCGCCTCAAAGCACAACGTTTGATGCCACTTGACCTCAAGAGATTGACGGATGTCACTAAGATTGCCCTAGATCTGTCGTTCGCTTACCTAATAAAAATGCAAGTTAAATATTATTCATCAAGTTATGTTTTGGTCTTAAATTTTCTACAGTAGTACTATATTCCTCTGTTACTTTTACGAAAGTTTCCGGCATTGACGGTTGTAAAAAACACTACACAATTCCTCTTAAACTTTTCTCGTTATCTAGCAATTTTGTCGAGTGTCGAGTAATTTAAAAACATTATAATAAGTACCCCACTCACCAACTTTACTAAAATCATGTAACTGTCGCTGTAATCGACCGTTCGACAAAGGACAACAACAGTAAGTTAATTTTGATTAAATATATCTATCTTTTCCTGAATTTCTGAACATCCCAGTTTAAAAGATCACCAATCGACACTGCTTGACTGTGGTATATTTATTTATCTCTCTATTTTATGTTTTTGCATTGTAATCACTTGTGATATTATTATTCTATCTCTATTATCTATATTATGGTTTGTCGTTATATTTGTGCTTTAGTGTTATAATTACTATTTGTGAAATTGTCCCGCAGACAAACTGTTTTGCCAGTCTAGCGTATGTTTATAATGAAGAACAGTAAATAAAAGAGTTAAAAAAAACATGAAAACAATATCATTTCATTACAAGTTGTTGAATCAAGTGTTAATTTTCGTTATCCTGAAATATTAAAATTTTTAGGAGTTGCCTTAGTATATTAAAAAGAATTTTTATTAATGTTTGAAGCTTCAGTGTATGAACCGAGAACCAAATATTTTTCCGTTCTGCGACAAAGGTAAGATACCAAAATATTGCTCTAAAAATCATCTTATCCGACCAAGAAAGGTTTGCGATTCCTTTGATGGCTTATATATATTCTAGATACAGGCGTGGCCATAATTGGACCAAATCTCCGAGCTTTCAATCAAATCTCAAGGGGCGCCGGACGACAACAGCAATTTGAATTGCTTCGAGGAAATTTACCTTTAATCCAATTTTTCACCTTCAATTTTGAAAATTTCAGCTTTGATTCTGACTGTCTGGTTAAAACAATAAATTGGTTAAAGTGAATCATATTGAGAATTTCGAGCCGCAAATTATTTAAAGGCCAATGAATTTGGTTGTAAAATGCAAAAAGTGTTGAAACAACTTTTTTCCTGACAAAATAAAATTTTCTAGGAAGATTTGAAGAATTCGACTCTTTTTCCAAGAAAAGTCCTCTAAATAGGTATTTGATTTGAAGGGCGGATGTGGGTACCGTCGCTCCATTTATTGGATAACCAACATCTTTGGTATAGGTCACCCCAAGTGGTTTGCTACGTTTAACGACTTAGAAGGGGTTTCCGTGTTCATGGGATGAGGATAGTCTAGTTATTGGCGGTTGACGCGTTTGTCCAATTTCAATTGTCGGTCCAAATTTTGAGAGACTGGTTCAGCGAGATCTTTTTACCCATTCAGCAGGTTACTCTCGACCCATCGCCTTGCACCACATTGGGAGGGATAAATTCTAACTTCTGTTACTCCTGGACACAATGAACCTCAGATTCCTACCACCTCCAATACTTATTTCTTTCCCAGATCTTTATCTCCTTCCTTTCGTCCATTTCATTAAAAAATGCTCTACAAAACATTCCCAAAGATGTCATAGGTCCTGAGAGAAATTATTTTCATCAGGGCTTTTTGTGTGGAGCTAATGTACTCCGTCAACGATTTATAACCCACTAACACCTTGGTATTCAAACACATACATTGCTGACTATTTACATGCTTATTAATACCCACTCACTGGCCATGCCTACGTGAAATAATTTGTTATTATATCTTTTTTTGATTTGCTTTCATATTGCGATAACATTTACTAACGGAATCTCAGTACAAAAAACATATAAAGCCCTTGTTTGCCCTATCCTGGAATATAGCTCCATTATTTGGGCACCGTCTAAACAAAACCATACCTAAGAAATAGAAAAGTGCAAAACACGTTCATGCGTTATCTACATATGAGAGAATAAACATACTTTTCATTCCTATATCCATCCATGTTCTGAACAAGAATGCTCGATTTAAACACATAAGAAGCACGCTGAAAAATATTTTTACCCAAAAATTTTTTGAACTTCATACCTAATCCACTTATATTGAAAGAAATTAATTTATATGTGCCTAACAAGTGGGAGTATTGGGAGATCCCGTACCCTTTTTTATACTCCGAAAGCGAGAACTTCTGCCCATCAGATTTCGCCAATCAACAGAATGACTCAACTGCCTCACGATTCTGCATTGACCATCGACCTTTTCAACGTCAACTATCTTAGAAAGGGCAAGTTCTATCTCCACGTCACTTATTGCGTCGGTCTCTGGTTAGCACTCGTTCCGCTAGCAAGTTAGTGTCGCATGTGATCACACATTTTTTCAAACTTGTGTTCAGACATTATTTGTATTTTTTTTTCAAAATTTAATAACCCTTGCAAAAATGTCCTTAAAGAAAATCTTAAAAGAAGAAAGCCATAAGAGAATAAAAGCAACTGTATATCTATCGAGCACATTCAATCCTTCTACATCAATGAATTGCACTATCTTTAAAAATAAGGATAAAATTAAGAAGAAAAATACTATTATAGATGCAACACCCTCCGTTACTCTAGCCTATGGACCAGCAGGTTATTTCAAGCTTTAATAAACTCTTGACTAAAACACTCTTCGAGCGTTGTTTTGAGGTAAATGAACGGAAAAGTCTCACTCTCAGAGAGTTTTTCAAAGATCATTTTTACATTGTTACTTGCCTCAAGATGATTGACAAGGCGTATGGAAGGATTACTTAGACGACCCTTACTTCTGCTTGGAAGAAACTTTGGCCAAAGAACGTTGTCGAATGTGATTTTGAGGATTTTGAAAGAGCACCGGTGGAGTCTACAGTCAACAAGATTGTATCATTGGCTAATACCATGGGATCGGAGTTGGATAACACCGATATTGTAGAGCTTGTGGAAGAGCTCAGTCAATAGCCCACCAAAGACCACCAAAGAGCCTATGGAGTTGCATTGTGTTTTACAACAAGAAGTTAAGGACGAGAGTTTATTAGTGGATGAGGAGGAAGTAGCAGAGCAACAATCTTCTGGTACAATAAGAGAAATGCTAAGCATTGGAAACTCTTGCATTGTACACTAAGAAGCATCACAATAATAAGGAGGTGGCTATGCATTCTACAAATTTATTCAATGATAATGTTCACCAAATTTTGAAGCGTTGGCAAAAAAAAATGTCTCTAGATAGCTTTCTAGTAAAATATAATGAATTATTTGTCATAAATTTATAAATATTAAACTGGTTATTTCGATTTTGTTTTATTGTTTTCGCAAATCGAAATCTCATTCCAGATTGTTACGCTCCTTAATAATTTATTATTATGTAATTTTAGTTGAATAAACGTTAAAAGTAATAATAAATTGAGTATTATTCGCATGGAACGCATTAGAGTACTTAACATCGATTTAAAAAAATTGCTTCGCTTGACGAGTGTTTCAAAAAACAAGAAATATTCTGGAACGAATTAAACTCATTATGAGAGGTTCCACTGTACTTAATTGTTTAAATTATTATCACGTTCTTTACTTTTTTTAATTCTTTATTATTTATAGGTAAAAGAAATATTTTTTTATGGATATTAAGTTTTTTCATTGTTGTAGTTACTGCCCATTTCGTAGTCACAATTATTGTTATCATTATCAAAAAAAATATATATTTTCATTGAATCATACGTGGTGTTGTTTTGTCGAGTGTTTTTTCGAGTTGTATATATCATTCTTCTACCCCGAAAATAAATATTGTGATGATTTAAAGGCTTGCTCGCTTCATTATAGAAATCAAATCAAAATATTCCTTGAAAACATTAATGGTCTTAATGAAAGAATATTGAAATAATTATTATGATTAAGTAAACACAAAGCAAAGTATTACACAATATTTAATGCCTTAGAAGGTAACCTTTCCTTTATAATTAAAGGTCTTCAATACCAGAAGAGAACTGTATGTTTTTTAAAGCCAAAAGCTATTTAAAACAGGTGGTTTATTTTCAAATGCGTTTGATATAAAATTACATGAAAATATTAGTACAGTAAGCTTGGCAGATAACTAAAAAATAATTAATCATTGGAAGAGAGAATAACATAAATAAATAAAAATTAAACAAGAAAAAGAACTAGACAAACAAAAAAAAAAGGTAACGTTCTCAACTGGGAATGGAACCAAGGATCTTTGTCTCAAAGGAACAACCATCTTGGTCATTGAGACCTATTTATCTCATATTCTAAATTGAGAATCAACAAATAAATTATTCAGTGTGCACAAAAAATACACATTTAAAATGGCCAACTTAAATAAAATGTAAATAATTCATATAAGTTGATTTAAAAAACGTTTTAACCACTCGAGTGATTTGCGGCATATTGTGCCAAATTTTGAAAACAGTCTTGAGGTATCGCACGGAAAAATATGCCGTTTTTCTTTACCTTTTGTAGAAAAATTATTTGAATTGTTTCAAAGGCTTTTGCATATTGCAGTTATCATTGGTAAAATGCTTATATAATGGTTTCCTATTTTGTCAATAGATATATGTCTATATCCTCATATATCTCACTGAGCATTGTCATGGAGTCTTCTAGAGGCACATTTGTGAAAAAGACACGACGTTAAATATGACCAGAACATCTTTTTCCTCAGTCTTAACTTTCTTAGGCATACTGATCAGATCTTATGAATCCTTAATCCACGATTCGGTTTTTCCAGTTTGCATCTGCACTAATCTCGAGAGGTGTTAGGAAAGTTTGAATGTAGGTGCACCAATAGCGCTGACGGTGACCGGATAAATCATCACAACGATAATTCATCACATCTTTAAAAAGTTATATAAAGTCATGGAAAGTGATGAAACAAAAATTTTATTAACTGGGTTAAGTAGGTTATGTTATGTTAGGTTAGGTTTAAAAAAAATAATTTTTCATCGTTTCTGAAGACTTTATATCACTTTTTAAAAGTGTGTTGAATTGTCACTGTGTTGAGTTATCATGGAACCAATCAAGTGGGACATAGAAAATATACACAAATAGAAAATATTTAATGTTGACCCAAATAAGTGTTAACTACGGCAATTTTAAAACAACAAATACGAACAATTTACATGTTTACAATGTTTATGATTTATTAATAATATTTTTATAAATCTTAAAAATATGAAATAAACAGAAAAATATAGAATAATTTACTGTCTATATAGTACTACACCCATTTTAAATGTTTTTATACTGAAATTCAAAGGTATGATTTTTTAATATGTATTTTTTTTATTGAGGGCGGGAAATTTCCAAAACGAATGCTTAAAAATGCCGATCACTCATATTTCAGTTTTTTTACGCGGATCAATCGAGTGGTTAAATTTTCTCAGTGGATTGTTGTTCGCCAAAGATCACCCCTCCAATAATAATTTTTCGCAACAATTCGAGTCAATTTTTGATTTCACTATCTAGCCAAATGTAAAAGTGAACTCGGCTCGGCCGGCATCGAGTTTTGAAACATTTTATCTTGACTGAGATGTAATTCAATAGGCGTAACCTTTTTCAATACCTATATTTGGTTTTGATTAAAGAATATCCTTAGTTCCTACCGGGATTTCATTTATCCAGTTCCTACCTATCCCTAACCATTACCTTGTTCTAAAAGTATTTGAAATTTAGAACAGTGGCAAAAAATAGCGCAAATTCGAGTACATTTGTTTTGAATACAAAAGAAGAATTGGGACTACCTTGCAAGCAAGTTGTTGGTGTTTTTCATGTATATAATCTCGTTGAAAATAAAAAAGGAAGGGAATGAACTATCTTTGAAGATATCTCATTCGTTTTGTTGGGGCGATAATTAATTACCTTAAGGTGTCGCGGTGGAACTCACTATATTGTGATTTTGTTGTGTGCTCCTTCGCAGAGTGGTAAGTTATTGATCTTCCTGTTCCTTCAGTCCATATATTGTTAATTCCTACACACCCAATTTCAGCAAAAACCCATTTCATTTCAGCTCGTTTAAATTACTTATAGTCCACGTTTATAATCTTCTGGAGCTAAGCAGTTAAATATATCAGCGTATTTTAGGTAGGTGCGATTTTATGGCGTCTGATATGTAACAGACCTAACCAAAATAATGGCTTCGTGTCCAAAAGATTTTCCTTTACATTAAATCCTGCGAAATCATAACCTTTCTTTCCATCATTCAAAGAAAAACGCATTTCTCACATCTCAGACAACGACAAATCACTTGACTTAATGGAGTGGATAAACAGAGTTGAGACGAACAGTATAAATAATAAAAATTACATTCATCTCGAAGCTATAAATATAAACACGAATTGTAATGTAACTTAACACTAAAACAGCTGGCATTGATGGTGGACATATTTTGTAAATAACAATGTTTTTCTTGGTGAAAATAAATCTCAACAAGTTCACAGATTTTTAGCATTTTTTTTTGGAAAAAGTACGATCAGTCTACTTTACAGAATGCGTTAATTAATCTGTTAACGTATCATACCTACTGTGAAAACGTATGAAGGCAAAACAAACGTTCATTATAATTTATTTATTAAGTGTAAACGCAACGTTCGTTATGATCTATGCGTTTTTAGATAATTTGAATTTGATTATTTTATAAAAATATTTTTATTTTTTAGTCATACTTTAAAATATTAAGGCCAATTATTTGTTAGCGCCCGAACATACGCAATATGAATACAATAAAACTCATTTTTAAGAAAAGCATACAAATACTATATTGGATTGAATTAACCACGCATTTTATGACATGTATACTATTTTAAATTTGATTTTTTTTTATTTTGGGAAAATTTTTAGTATTTATTCATGTACAAACCATGTTTAAATGCAGTTTTAAGAATGGCAATTTATTTATAAAAAAAATTTTTTTAGCCCAGTTGTCTTGCAAATTGTCAAATGTAACTTTATAATGGCAATTCAGCGCCATTTGTGTTTTTTAACATTCAAAAGCTCTCCTTTAAACGTCGCTTCTAGGAGCGTTTCAGATGTATGTAAAATTATAGTAACTTCATAAGCTTAACAACATGATAGTTGTCCTTTTCTGCTGATCACAATTTGTTTAAAGTTGAAACGGACAGACAGTCGGCATTAAAAGGGAACCCTTCAACTGTTAAAAACAAAATGGCGTTGAATAACCGTTTGATGACGTTTTCACACGTGAATTTCTGCGAAACAACTGGGCCTAATGATCATTAAATTAAAAAGAATAACAACACTGCCATCTATAGATCTGTATGTACCATCGCTGATTCAAATTGCGGATTAAGTTCTATAAGAGTGCGTATAAGCACGCGAGCCGAACTGCTGAGCTGAACCACGATTTATGGGAAAGAAACCAAGCAAACTCAAATGGCACATAGCGCCACTTAAAGTTGCTTCGTTCCTTTGCCGTAATTCGTGGATCGGCTAGCGCTTTTTTTCTCATATCATATTGTGCATAAATTTTTGAAGTTCAAGTTTGTCTTTCTGCGGTATTGTAGGTAAAAGAGATGCCTTTTTGTTTTATTAAAGTAAATATTTTTCGCTTTTTATTATATTTTTTTCATGGATCCATAAAAAAACAAGGAATTTACGACCACTTTACATATTGCATAGCTCATGCATGTACATACAGATCGAACTTTGTTTTCATCTCAAAATGTATTATTAAATTGATAATATTAATAAAATGTAATTGATACTATAACAAGTGTGTTGACCCCCACTATTGGAAATAATTTAATAATAATTTATTAATAAAATATGATAAAAATAAAACATGAATTCATTTAGAAACTGACATTGTCACACAATATTAATATTTATCTTCAACTATGAATACAATGACAGCAAAAATGTAAGACTTTTTAAAAGATTGTTTGAAATATCCAATTCTGAACTGAGATACAAAGTGATCTTCTGTTATCGCTTCTTTGATACAGTATCCAGTCCATTGAATATTTTGAAAGCGATGTTTGAGAGAACCATTGTTGTGTAAACGTCATTTTTTCTGTAGATTTCATGCATTTTACGTTCGTTATGATGCATTTTTTTTCATGATACATCTTGCAGTGATTCAAAAAAATATATTTAGTTTCAATGCCACTTAACAGATGTCGATTATGTAGTTTTAAGGGGTCTCTATAAGATTAGTGCATTGAAAATAAGAGGAAATTAAAAGTACCCTGCACATATCAATAACTACGTATTAATTGCAGCGGTAGGAATATAACCAACTACAAACGAACGCATCCATGGAAGAGTAGTATTCTAATCTCATTTGAAAACCTAATATGATCAAATGTCAACAAACTCTGTCTAGGCACATAATCATTCCGCAACCCACATTTATACATCTTATTAATTTTATTTATTTATTTGAGGAGAACACAGATACAGACAGTAATCAAAAGATAATTTTGTAAAACAATAACTTGAGAATTCGCCTGCATCCTAACTATTTCTTACACTTTGACTGGTAGATAACAATGTAAAATATTTTTTACATGTAAATAAGGAAAAAGTATAAAAGAAAATTATTTTGTATATAGATAATGCTCAGTGTCAAATAAAAGTGTACAAATATTTGTTATACAAGTTTAGAGATAAATCATAAAAAAGTACTTAAAGAGTATAGTGAATGAAGTAAGTACACATTTTCTTTTTTTTATAGGAAAACAGACTTCAATTTCCTACCAAAAGTACCATAGGTATCAAAAAATATCTCAGAATTCTTCAGGTTTTGGTTTTTATTATACAATTCGCACATTCTTCTGATTGGATCCCTAAAACCTGCATTTATGCGCGTCCGGCTAATATGGAATAAGTCGTTAAGCCTCGTCGTTCTAGATGGTATTTTAAAGTTTAGTAGATTGAGTAAGCTAGGACAGTCGATAAAGTTGTTATAAATTTTGTACAAGGTTATTAGGTCAAGGTAAGTTTGCCGGTTAGTAAGAGTGGAGACGTTATATTTCGAGAGCATATCTGTTTATCCCCGTTTAGGTGCGCTCATTCTGTGGTTGAGGTAACGAATCTTCCCGAATATTCTATTATAGGTAGATCTTATCTATTATTTTGTTGATTTATTTTTTATAAGTAACGTCATCCTTCTGGTGCCCGTGAATCGTAAAATCTGCAAGTCAAAAATGGCATATTATGGCCTGCGATCACTCGAGAAGTTTTGCAAACTCGACATAATATGCCGAAAATCACACGAGTGGATAAGTGGTCAGTACAAAATGCGGAACCTATTTTTTCGCTTCATGTCTCATCTAAATGTAATACATCAATGACTATAGTACGCTTATTAAAATACTAGCAGTTCCACGCCAAGCGTTGCTGTGGCTCAGTCTGTTGATGCAGATAGAGAAAAAAATGCTTCTTTTACGTCCAACAGATGGCGCTGTTGTTTTTTTAAAACTTGTTTTTTACCTTTTTTGTTATTTGTTTTTGGGGTGTTATGCCGTATTGCGCTAACTCCTTCTTTAGCCGACGTTTCGAACAGCGTTGCAGTGTCCATCATCAAGGCAGATCCGGTAGATCCGAAGATGTGTAATTGTTGGTTGTCGAGTTTGTGCTTATTATCATATCTACATATCACATCTTCGGATCTACCGGATCTGCCCTGATGATGGACACTGCAACGCTGTCCGAAACGTCGGCTAAAGAAGGAGTCAGCGCAACACGGCATAACACCCAAAAAAAAAACAACAAAAATGCTTTTGGCCGTGAAAATCTAAAAACTTACCTAGTTTTTTACCTGTCATAGGTGACATTTATGTAGTGTAATATATCTATAAAACACACACGTATTCAAATCCAAGGTTGTGTCAAAATTTCAAAGCAATCGGTGAGGAACATGAGATTTTGAACAAACGTTAACATTCCAGTCCCAAAAGTGAGAAAGCAAATATCTTCTCATTAGTTGTCACAATTTTTAATGGTATCCTGAAACCGTAGTTAAGAATATTAATACTAATTTATGTCAAATTGACCCATTAGTGATTCCAGTGTTAACTTAATTCCGCCTAAACGAACAACGGCTGTGGGTTTTGTATGGCGCGAGCAATGATTAATGAAGTTGTAAAGATTAATGTTCGCGTTTCATAAAGCGAACTGAATTCGTCGGTTGGGAACACGAGGATGCGATAAACACCGCTGAAATGCCTGAGTTAAGCCTAGAGCTAAACTAGGCGGACTGAACTACATGAAATAGCGATAATGGCTGAAAATGGATTAATTAATTTTATCTGGTCAAATTTTTGATTTAGCTAAGCGACATCCTGTTCTAATTCCACTATTGGGAAATTCATCTTTCTGCATATTTGTTTATAAAATTTTGTTTCCGGTTCAAGGTAGTAGACTTGTTGAATACTACATTTTTAGTTTGTTACGTTCCGGTTCCGGGTCAAGATGTTGGTTTTGTTGTATCCTACCCTTTTATTTATTCAATATGATGGTACCTAAAGATTATTAATATCTACAAATATTTATGTACAGAGAAGAGATATTAAATGATTGTATAAGTCCGTTAATAATATATTACATGTTCGAGGAATATTGTGGTTTAAAAGCGTATTCCAAAACCAATTGACAGATAAAGTTAATCACATATACGACACAAGATTTAGTAAAAACGGGTTATGAACATTAACTTATCTTGTATCTGATATATTAAATAAGCTGCCAAGGCATCACTAAAAAATACATATACGAAAAATACGCTACTTCAAATCCACAAAGATCTGTATAAGAAGTCACACCATGCCATGGTTCGTGTCGAGAGCAATAGGCAAAATACAATGGGTCGCTTATGGACTCCATTAATGCATACCAGTTTTGCACAACACTATTACACGTACACTGGAGTGGTATGGTTTAATAAATTAACGACTGAGATGAGATTAGAACTGGACTTTAATAAATTTAAAAATAAAATTAACTTCACTACAATAAATAATTTAACGAATTAGAATGACGATGAAATCTCACTATATTATTTTATAAATTATTGTATAAAAAAAATTAAAATCTCTTCACTTTATATGTTTTTATGATTCTTTTTTTCTTCTATTTACATATGTATGTTACACATGTACCTTGATAAAATTTATCAGGTGTTTTCATAAAAAAAACTAATATTCGGGTGTACAAATATGTCTGAAAAAGTTTTTATTTTGATTACTTTGATAAATATATATGTATATAGACTACATTACAAGCGTAACTATTAATGTAAAGTATGGAAATATAATTCATAACAGCAGCGTGTACAAATGTTAACTAAACCAGGCAATTTGGCTGTCCTAAAACGGGAAAATTTCCTAGTTGGACAGCCAAAGCTTCCTTAATATGTATGTAATTATTTGTATCTAATAAATAAATAAATAATAAAAATAATAATGTTAAGTTTTTATTATTTTCCCTTTACACACGAGTTTTAGACTCTTGTAAAGGTAAACATGTTAATTTTTATTGAAATATGTTCTTACTATGTAAATTTAAACATTATACTGTATTTAATAAAATAAAAAAAAATATAAAAAAAATAAATATATAAAAAGCTGATGAAATTGCACCACTGAAGTCAAAAAAATGGTTTATAGATTATGATTTTTTTTTAATTGATATTGTTTGTAAATACATGAGTATTCATTGATTGTATGAACTTCATTTTATAAATATTTCTGTGAGTGTGTTTAATTATGCTATGTACGGTTATCAGAAAAATGATTTTCAGACTTGACTTAAGTCTATTTCAATTTAACTTCCCCAGAATTATACCAAAAATAGGTTCATAGCCTTCAAAGAATATAAATTGTAAGGATGTTCGCCAAATAACGCCCATTTCCGTAAACTAAGACGCATTGCACAATTCGTTGAAAGCTTTTTCAGGAGTTCTCCGGTGCGAAATGTAATGCTCGTCGAAATGTGAAATAATGCCGCCTTTATTTCGTTGACAATAGTGTCGGGAAAACGTATTAAATTATTTTGAATGTTACTGAAGTACGCGCGTAAATGTATTTTCTATTATTATTCAGAGCAAGACTTTAAACATTATCTATAACCATTCTACTCACGTCAATAACTGGAATATGAGTTGAGTGATTGACTTTCGAGTTGGAAATTTCTCGCAGCCATTTAAAAAAATCATACATCTAATAAAGAGAAATATTAACTGATTGTATTTCTATATAGCCAATGAATTTACTTATATTTTACCGTTAACCATATATTTTTAGGATTAAAAAAAATATATATCGTAAATGCGTGAATTCTGCCAAGTCAAAAAATGGCATATTATGGCGTGCGGTCACTCAAGACCTTTTGCAAACTCGGCATCATATGCCGGAAATCACTCTAGTGGCTGCAGAATATGACTCCGATGGATTAATAAAGAAATAATCCAGTTTCAAGAAATGCCCATCTAAATAAATTAACAAAACGAACAAAATTGAATTGTATCTATTTTTATTATGAAGACATCCAGTATGCACTTACTACAATCCCAGAAAATTATTTTTCAATATTTGAACAACCCTGAAGTGGGGCATTCTGAGATTTTGTCGTCAAGTTACTATGATTTGTCAGATTCATGATTTATTTAGGAATACTCCCGGTTGACATTTAATTTGTCAAGAGATTTGAGGTTTTTGAACAAATTCCAAAATAAAATATTGCTTTTGAAATCAGATGGAAAAAGTCGTTCAAATTTTAATACAAAAAATATTAAAATTTATTTCAAAAATAGATGAATTTCTTCACGATTATTTTGTCACTCATTTTGCTCATCATCACTTTACACAAAACTAATTACGAAAGGACGTACCTAACAGCACAAATACATTTTATAGCTTTTTTTCTTTGCATGTGAAAATTTTTAATAAAAAAATCTTTAACTGGGAAAATCTTTCGCAAGTGATGATTTTTCGTTATACGTATTTTTTTATAGTTGTTTGAAGTATCTATAATAAACTTTTAAATGAAAATACAAAGCGTGGTGTTGCCAATTTTTAACACTGCTTAAATCCTATATTTCACGCATTTTAAGACTCCTTCCCAGCTTGAGTGGTTAAGTGTACAAAAATACCTGCTGTCGATGTACCATGTACCTAATATTTTAAAGGTAAATTCTTTGTTGCGGTAAATTTTAACTTTTCCTAGATCAGTTTTCCTCGCCACCTTTAGTATATAATATGATTGTATTTATAATATTGTGTGCTTAACATTTATTATTTTAAGAACCGTTATTTCAGCTCTATGTTGACATTATCATCTACAGCTTTGCCAAATAATTGAAACCAGGTAACGCATTTAAATATATTTCTCTTACAAATATATTTAGTAGCCTACTAAAAATACATAAAAAGTGTGACATGAGTTGTCTGAAAAAAATAAGTTGATTAAGGCAATTTTAGAATCTACGCATTAGAAATTACATATAGAAACACATTTCAAATAAGTTGTATCGAACTACTTGATGCACACAGTATACTGAAATATGTTTAATATCATTATTTTACGAATTTATATTAGTGTTTAATCTATTTAAAAATTTACTTTAGGTACAATAAATAACGATATACAAAAATCAACAAACAACATATTATGAAATTGCTCTGGTGCCGAAACGACATTTCAAATCAAAATCTTTTAACCTGTTCCCGACGTTTTTACTTTTAGTACTAACTGTAAATTATATTAAATATTACCGCCACATGTATATTGTATATTACGGTGTATATTATACATCACGTTTCATGCCCATACCCTGAAACTTTGGAGGGTGAAAATATTTCATTAATTTTAAAAATATTTATTTCTTGTTTTTGTTTGGTTTACAAAGCATTCGTATAAACTCACTTTTATAAATATTATTTCTGCGTAGTCGGTCAGCTGTTCTTTTTAAAATTTAAAATGTGAGGGTGGCCATGTTATTATCAAAACGTACATTAATAAAAAAAGTAAAGATATGATTACACTGAACAATTTTTATTACAATATATATTTTTGGTATTGCTTTGTGTGAACGACCAAGGATAGTTAGGATTTATTTCTTGGATTATCATGAATTAAAATTTCGTCAAATGATTCAAAATTTCGTCGAATGATCAATTGATTTTATTAAGCAGTGCTGGATACACCTAATGATTGCGTGATGAGAGTTAATTTTTGTATACTTACCAATTCTTATTGGATGAAAAAATTAATCTTTTGTACTTAAGTAGCCCCACTAAGTCTCTAAAACTCAAGGCAAATGTAAGTAGTTATATTTCATTCTATACCATTGAAGAAATCTTTCAACGTCAAAAATAATGGTGAATAATTAATATTGCAGACATATTGAAATCCACCTAGTTTATAACATCACTTCTATATTGCGAGCTTTCCGCGATGGTATAAGTAGCAAAAGCCTTCAAAGCTCTCCAATTAATTCTACGGCAAGACACCAAGCTTACACACTAAAGCTGTGTTACATTATAGGTATGTTTTCTGAAAAACATTGTTGAAAATGAGAGAATAAAATTTAATTTTAACAGTTTTAATCCATGGAGAAGCATTCAACGTTAACTGTCAATTCAGAGATTGCAGAATTGATTCGTGTTAAATTGTTTATTATGAAATATTAACAATTTTAATTTGGGTTCAAGGAACATTCAAGGCCCACAATTTACCGTGGTAAATTCACCGCGGAAATTCGGTTCCATGATAACTCAACACAGTGACAATTCAACACATTATAAAAAAAATTAAATAAAATCATTAAAACCGGTGAAAAAAATTTTTTTTAACCTAACCCAACCTTAACTACATAACCCAGTTAATAAGTTTTTGTTTCCATGACTTTCTATAACTTTTTAAAGATGTGATTAATTATCATTGTGATGATTTATCCGGTAGCCATTTCATCCGTGAAATCGACATTGGTGACAAATAAAAATAAAATAAATTACTCTTATTTTAGTACGAAAGTGAACATTACAAATATTTTATTAGTTGGTTTTAGTTCCTTACTACCATAGAGATGCTGTTAAAATTAGCTGTGGAAACTAAATGTCCATTTTTGGAGCATTCTGAATCCTTGCACCCAACAACTAGCTTCAAACAGCATTAAAACACAATGTTTTCTTGTAATTTGCTGCATTTAACTCCTGAAAAAGTAACCAGAAAATGCTTCTTTTGGCCCATTAACGCTATATATTTCCAACAGGCTTTAACGGGCTCCGCCCAAAGGCTTCAGGGCCACTACCCAGCTGGCAACTACCCCCTAATTGGTTGAATATTCATGGAGGGAACTGAATTCCACAGACCCGTTGTACCTTTCTTTGGCGAAGTAATTGAAGAGGTTGTTTCATACTGTAGTGGTGACCAGAGACTGCTTTGTGATGCAATCTTTTAAATCTGTTACTTTTGTACTTTTAATCATAAGTTTCATTCTTTGAATGTTCTAACAGTCTGGCAAATAAAAGGACTACATTTGAAACGTCAGAAAAGTTGTCAGAATGTAAATAAGTGTGTTGTGTCATATTGATAAAAATGCGTACCAATGGTACTATCAGTAGATACTGATATGAAAAACAATTCTTCTTCTTCTCTTCTTCAGTTTTTAAGGCTCTGCGGCCCATAAGATAAGTGGGACATGTTAAACTAATTAAAAAATAATAATTTTAATAATTTTCTACTGGCGCGATTTTTTACGTTTAATCCATACATGCCACCTTTGGGGATGATGAGTGGAGGATCATTTTCAGGATAAGCGTGGGTCTTAAGGAGACCTATGATGATGGGAGGGATTCGATATGTTGAACTCAAGAATAAATCGTAGAAAGAACCCTTCTCCCCCGTTTGGCTTGTTTTCCGACAATGCCGAAGGGATCAATGACGCTAGATCCTTGGATCACTTTTAATTAAAATTCTGTATAACAAGAACAGCATATGTTTAAGATAGAGGATTCTATCAAACGGATCGTTCATTTCAGTCATTTGACTCTTTGACACACTTCCGAACTTTATCAACTTAATATTTCAGTAAACTTTTTATTATTATCTAATAAGTTGATTTTCTTGGATGTCCTTAAGACGAGTCTTTGGCAAATTGTGACATTTTAAGGCTATTTTTTTCATTTTTTTAAAATAATTTCTGGAACTAATTTTAGAGACTTTTAAAAAATGTGAAAAAATGGGTGGGTGAGCGTTTCCAGGAAAATAATTTGATAAAGATGTGAATTGGTTTTGCCAAAGAGAGTGAACCCGTTTATGATCATTAAACATTTGCGGTTAGTACCCTGAGCAGTACCAGGAACAGATATTTTATCACCAAAAGGGCTAAAAATATTTGGAAGTTTATTTTTGTTTATCGAATTAAAAATTACCATCGTTATTCTGAATCCTCCGCAAATCTAAAATGAAAGTATTTTCGATCGTAGAACACCACCAGAATTAGAATTAGGAGATTTCTACAACAACCCTTTAAATTATTATAATGATTATTGAAATATGGACAATTTGCAATGGAAAGCGATTTACACTGTTCGATTTGTGATTATTCAAATTGAACTCACTTGCGGAGAATATAAATCAATCAGCTCTCCAAAAAGCCAAGTAAGGTCATTCAAATCATCGAATAATATTAAAAGCATTTCAGATGTACAAATTAATTTATACAAGTTACAAACGAAAAATAATCGTACGTTTTTTTAAAATTGTTTTGCAGAGATTACCACTTATTTTAGAGGTTATATCTATCGGCCTTTTTGTTTAGTTTGCTGCGTATTAATGGCCTCAAAGATACATGGAAAGCTGTTTTAATGATAACAGCACATAATCTTTGAAACAGCCATATCTGTAGTCCGGACATATGACAAAAATATTGTGTTTTACCTTCGCGACTTTTGGTGTTTCAAGATGCCTAACTAACCTTCCACGGGCAAATAAAATTATTTTACACGGTGAAAGATAAGTGTTGCTTATTTATTAAAATCCTGTTAAAAAGGTGACAGCAGGCAATTCCATTATTGTATTATTTTATTTTTATTTTTATTGAATTACCTATTTATATGACTATTTAATTTTTAATTTATATTTTTATTTTATTTAAATATTGAAGACAATATTATGAATTTGTAAACGAAAATCTGAAACAGAAAAATCAGAAAAGGAAAGATAGTTGCCAATAAAAATGTGCGGTGAAAAAATGAAGACAATGTTAGTAGTTCTTATTCGAAGTATGGTACAGTCAAAAGTGACCGAGGGGAATAGGGTAGGGTCCCATTAGCTCAGTTGGTAGAGCACTGTCCCGGAAAGACAAGGGTGAGCTAATGGGACCCTATTCCCCTCGGTCACTTTTGACTGTATCAAACTTCGAATAAGAACTACTAACGTTGTCTTCATTTTTTCACCGCACATTTTTATTGGCAACTATCTTTCCTTTTCTGATTTTTCTGTTTCAGATTTTCGTTTAGAAATCACTAATATTGTCTTCAATATTTAAATATTACAATTTGAGGTTTTATTCAATAAAGTTATTCCGAAAAATGAAAATTTTTAATTTTATGTTTATGTACCTGCCTAATGTTTTTTTTTTCTCTTTGTTTTATCTTATTTCCATTTTAATAACTTTTTACTTTATTTATTATTTCCCTGTTTTACTGCATTTCATGTAATATGGCAGACTGGGATTTCACTATCCTCCCAGTCCTGCTGGATTAAAACTTAAATAAATAAATAATTATCAACTATTCGTACTTCCATAACATATCGGAACACGTGTTAATGCAGCTGTGGTTATCCTCTTATTGTATAGTGACGATTTGCTAAAATATTCGATTTTTATTGAAACTCTTTCCGACATCCTCATAACACATTCGTGTTTTACTGATAGTATGTTAGAATATCGGTTAATTCATTCGTTAGGCCTACGGTCCCGTTTTTATTAGAAATACGAAAAATTTAAAGAGATTTTTAATAAATTTGCAACAAGTAAGTTTTCTCCGTGTATGATTAAATAACTTGTCCCTGATGTAAATATGTTACCACCGAACATGAAAAAAATCGTATTATTATTTAACTATGTATTATGTTTATTTATTGGTTTAATTGATTTATTTACGTTTAGAGGCTGAGTTGGCATCGCGTTTGGGTCCCACAGGCGTGGTGAGTTCGATCCCTCAGCTGGCTAAGTCCTCAATCACAACACAAGCAATATTTTTCGGTTACTGTGGTGGTAGAGGAGATTTTCAAATATTGTTAGGTTCTTCGGAACACGGAAATGTTTGTCTTTCTTTATTAAAAAAATAAAATAAAATTTAAATTTGAAATATAATTAACTGATAGCCTAATAATTTTATTAATACCCTAAAAAACTAAGAACGAACATCCTTGACTTTACCAAAAAAATTTACATTTTCATTTTAAAAATATGTTAAAAAAACATTTTTAATGTTTTGCAGAAGAATACCAACTGGAAATAACAAATGATAATACGGATCTCCAACGTCTCAAAAGACACTAGTGGTTAATTTTTTCAAATTTTCTAAGTTTAGTATGTACTTGCAACACAAGAGCTTGCCGTGACCACCTTCACCTTAACATACTAAAAAAATATCTCATTATTTTTTACGCGTCAAAAGAAAGTGCACGAAAGCAGAAAAAACTACATTTTCCTTTTTCAACGCCACTCTATTTTGAAAACATAGTTTCTCCCACCTGGGAATTAGACGGGATAGAACCTCCATTCCACTTTCGCGAGGAAAGTAGTTGGAGAGGGTCTGAAATAGAAATGCAAGCAAGTAGATATGATATTATGTTCCAGTGATATGACTTTATCACATTTCCTCCCCTTGAGGACATCGCGTGGTGATGAGGGCTACAAACATGACTCGAATGCTATATTTTTTGATGAAAAATAATGCCACGTCTGACACTGAGTTTCTCCAGAGGTTTAAAATTTTATAATATTATAGTTTCCAGTTTCATGCCCTGTCTACAAACCATAATATATTATTTTAACTAGTTTTGTTACATGACGTGTGTGTGTGAGTGGTATTAGCGTGAATTATAATAATATTTGGATGATTTGTTAAGCGCCGTTTTCAGTAAAAATCAACTCAAGAGTGGTATAGCAATATATATAATAAAACATTTCTACAAAGCTCTATTTTATAACTAACAATTGATAAGATAAACTATTATCAACTTATGGCTAGCAAATTGCATGCACAAGTTCGTTGATCACTAATACCAAACTATATTTTATTTTAATCCTATGTCTAGAATTTCTCGATCATACAACGATATTGCTAAAACACATGCTTGCATAGATATTTTCGTAAATAAAATAACTTGTTTCATGAGATATCTCCACGATTTCTGTACCTAAACAAAAAAAATAAAAACACATATTGTTTGTTGATATTTTCTATTATGTACCTAATTTAAACATATTTTCAAAATTATTGTCTTGTAATTTTTAAGCTTTGTATAAAAAAATAATGTTATTGTTTTGATAGTGAATGTGCAAATGTGATTGCTGCAGACACATTAGTCTAGGGACATTTATATTTATATATAAAATTTATTTTATACTATACAAGAATGTACTTTTAATGTCCTGTTTGTGTCTCAAATAAAATAAAATAAAAAATATGTACAATACAATGGACCAATGAACGTGATGCTGGTTTAGAATGTACATTTATTATTATTTATATTCTGTACAGGCAGATAATATACAGGATCATAATGGGTCACTTGAGATTAACACTGTTTATTGTTAAATAGACAAATTTTGGTACAGTCCGCACGCGGAGAATGTCATTATGAAAGCTGGCATTAATTTTCATAATATATATTTATGTTATTTAATGAGCATGTTTAGAAAAGGAAAAGTATATTTTATGTTGGGCTGTACAGCAGTATATTCAAGTATCTAGTTAAAATTTATTTTCCTAAATGTATTTTGTCCATCGTTTTGAGACAGATTGAGGTTTAACGCTTCGGATAATGTAAATCCAATACGAAAAGCGTGATTAGGATAAATACGATGAATACAAATCACATCAATCACCAGATATACTAATTTTGGTAGTCTGTGCCGTGCGTTAGTTAGTCCTGCGTGGTCGTGAAGTCTAATTCAATTAAGTATTTTTTTAAATTTAGCCGTCATTGTAATACTATATTATTTAAAATATTTTACTTTTATTTTGGAAACGACAAATAAATAATTTTCTGCTAAAAAATGTATAATAGATAAAAACCTTCTACTTTTTCCCATTTTTAATGTACATCCAATTTAAACACTTAAATTCAAAGCAATTTTGAGTTCATTGAAACAGATTTTACAGGGACGCACAGCAAACTTAAATTAGTTGCATGATGTAAGTATTACATTTCACTTATTACTACACTAATAAGCAATGATCATAATTTGCATCAGCTTCGTATGGGAAGGAGTGGATGGAGTCACGAGTAATCATATTGCCTCAAAGACACTGTAGAGGTGATTAAATATTTTTATTTTTTTCAAAACGGTCTCTAACGGAAAAAATTTCTGCGTTTATGAACTCACCCCGTGGAGAGAGCCACATACTTCTTAATCGTAGTTGATCAAAAGATCGATATGTTTTCATATCCTAGAATGCACTTAAACCTTTCAGCCCCAGTGTTAATTCAAGTAAACACGAACGAAACTGAGATTACAATATTTTCTACTGGAATTACAAATATTTTAACGCATAAAGATATATTATGTTCCCTAGTAATAACATCAGTACAATTCACGGTTCACAGTAATTAGCCATAATATCGTAAACGAAATTCAATTTTCATTCAAATTAACACTGGTAGTGACGGACATCGACTAGTATAGCGAACTTTTAAAGAATTTATCGTAGATTAGTTCTGAATGAATTTTAGTTAAGGCGATGCCATACGTAGTAATGCAAAATCATGTGTTTTTGGTTTGAAAATTTGGTGGCCTAGAAATTTTTCAGATGCTTTAATTAAAAACTCCAAGTAGAATACATCTTGGCCTTTGAAATAATTGAGTATTTTTTAGATAAGTCTTTTTATAAGCCCTGAAAAAAAATAATGTAAAGGCCTATAAAAACTGCTTTTAAGTTCAAAATTTTCTACTTACGAACCCATTTTTGGTTATGATTTTATTGTATAATGTGGCAAATTAAGTTATTTATAAAATGATCGAAAAAAAATTAAATATTTATAATCCACAAAATAAAATAAAAGGCACTTTTTGGCCATGTTTTTTCTTGCATAAATCAAAACAAGCAGATGGTGTTAAGCGGGAATTTAAACCTTATCGTTATCTACGTAAGGGTTGTTATTGATAGCAGCTCAATTTAAAATACTACACGACGTAGTGCATCGCCTTAAAAAGTTATTTTTATGTTGTGTTCCACAGAATGTAATCGTTTTGTCAAAATGGATAAATTATAAAGTAAATAATCAAATTACGTTTTAAAATAAATAAAAAAATTTCTCAATTTCTTGCACAGGGTTCTCAGGTTTTGACATCGACGAGGGAAATTAATAAATTATTGAAACAATGCTTCATTATTAATTTAAAAAGTTGGCAGCTCGTTCCGAAGTTTTCTGTTTCTCAGAATGTCACAGTTGGGGAACCATTCATTGTCGAATGACATCGTTAAGAAGAATTGTTAAGTATTATAAGGTAATTATAAAACAATAACAACACTTGGCTGACTTAGACAGCGCCATTGTTATCGAAGGTTCGCAAACTTCTAAGCAAGATTCTACCCAAAGCATAGAGTACATAGCAGCCAAAAATGGTGAGATAAAAAAATGAAGATATTATATTTTTATTGGAATTACGAGTACTTTTCTTTTAACTTTTGAAGGATAACAATATAATAAATCATCAAAGAAGAAGATAATACTAATAAATCTAAGCAAAATACGAAACATAACAAAACAAAGACAAATAAAAATGTAACGTTCTCGACTGAAAATCGAACCCAGGATCTCTGTATTACCGACACAACGCTTCTAACCACTCGGCCATTGGCACCTAATATGTTTTGTCAGTTTGGTTCATCTCATATTTTAAATTTAGAATTAACCATATAATTCTTAACTAATTTTGCCCATATTTTGGCTGCTACCTATTTTAATGATTACAAAGTTTTATAAAATTTGTTTGTAATCTAGACAGTGTCTCGGATAAACAGACAGTGGAAGGAACAATGTTATTTTTCATGTTTTGATTAGATTTATTAGGTTTATCTTCTTCTTCAATGATATAATGCTATTAGTTCTTAGAAATTACGGAAATTGATGAAGTTTAAATAGCTCAGTGATCAGTGCAATGCGCCGGCAAGGCCTGGATTCAATTCCCAGATGCGACCGAATCTTTTTCATTGTCTTTTCTGTTTTATATTTTTCATTTGAGGGTGGTTAATAATGTCTTCAAGGGTTAAATATTGCAACAGAAGGTTTCACATAAAAAGTTATTCCAATATTAAAATTTGTAATTACCTCTCGGCGATTAAGGCTGTACTATTATGCCAGAACAAAATACAGAATATTTTTAAAAATTATTTTAAATAAATATTGTTTTGCAATTTATTTTTTTTAATCAAAAATGCACATTCCTAGGACACAGTTTTGTTCTAAAACACTCACTCTCCGAGGATTTAATGCCTAAATTCCGTGGTTGCTTGCTTCCACTTTTCCTTTTCAAAATATTTAATTTAGCTGCACAATACAAATACCAATATCGGAAAAGAAAATAAAATTAATCTTAAAAATCACAGCGATACTATAAATATCTCAGCAACTTTTTAAGCAGTTCCTAAAACAAAATCTAAAATTCGTTTGCCGCTCGTGTTGTGTTTTGGAATAAGTCCGCATACAAAAGTTTGCCCGGCAAACCAACCCCCTACAACACATGCTCCCCTAATAAATTACACTTTGATATTTAGGTACCTATTCTTCATTCTTCTTATTTTAGTAGGAGCCAGTGACACCATGGTGGGTGTGTGTTAAGTCGGTTTTGTAAATTGAAAGGTACCATGATGTAAATTTTATATTACAATTGGGGAGAGATTTAAAAAAAAATTATTTAATTGAATATTTTTGTAAAAAAATAAGGAAATTAAACATAAACTTTGCTGTGTGAAAAAGAGGGAACGGGGTTAAGATTAAAATGTAATTCATTTCCACTTTTCAATCAATTCTTTAAATGCTTTGATTTATAAAAGTTTTCCTATTTGACGAGTCAATATCAACATTATCAAATATGTAAAATTAATATCAAAATGAACCTTTTCAATCTCGGGCTTAATTGTGTAAAAAGTGAATAAAATAGTATTTTTCTGATATTATATGAATAAGTAACATTTCTGTTGTTTATGTTTATAATGCTGTTATAAATTGAATTACCTACATCCAATTATTTTATGTACATCCTTTATTCTTAAGGTTATCAGTAAATAACAATCAAGACTAAAAGTATGTAAATAGGTACATTAAAAAAATGTGTTTTGAATTAAAATACTGAGTGAGTTTCTGTTGTTGTTGTTTTATATAATTCTGTATTCAACGTAAGTAATGTTATATCCTGTATTCAATTACACCATAGGTAGCTCTACAAAATATGTTTTTCTTACTTTTCATAAACAATTGTTTTGTATTACATAATTTTAATATTTTAGTTGTTGTATTATTAAAGGTATAGTCACAAGGAGGATATCCATATGTTTTTTGGCTGCAATTGGAAATTTCCTGGAAATAAATAAGTACCAACTCTGTTTTATTATTCGTATAATAAATCGTGAATATATAATCGATTAGTATTTTGTCAATACGAATACCAAAAATTGGATTGAATTTATTTCTGTACAATAACTTGATGGTGGTTCGTTACTTTAAGTAAAAGATATGCGAATTCTTTTTTGTGCATAAAACGAGATAGAAAATTAATAACTATTCACTTGGTTTTACTGTAATAAATCATAATAATCTGGGTATCGCAATAATAAGTATGAAATCAAAATCATTCTTTGAAAAATATTTCTTCATTAGAGAGATGAAATTTGGAGTCAAATGTTTTGTGTTTTGGGATTTATGTTGTAGACAGATAAATAACACTGGTCAACACATTTTTTGTCCCTTTAACGAAAGGAGCCAAATCTGGCAGGAAATTTAACGCTGATTTCAGATATGTGATTCGTTTTTTTCTATCACGTCAGGTTTTTATGGGTTTTAAGTTTTACTAAAATGTGTATTAATTCATATTTATTCGTGAGTTATAATTGATTTTTTGATTTTTTGACCATCCATTCCACTTGGTCATGCTGAAAACATGAAAGAGAACTATGACAACATGAAGCTGCTGTTAACAAAAAATAAATTTGTAAAATAGGAATGGAAAATATGTGGTGATCTCAAAATAATAGGGCTCCTACTAGGATTGCAAGCGGGATACACAAAGTATTGTTGTTTTCTGTGCGAGTGGGACAGCAGAGACAGGAAAAACCATTATGCCAAGAAGGACTGGCCTACTAGAAAGCACCTTAAACCTGGCACGAAAAATGTTCAACATGCTCCCTTAGTAAAATCTAAAGATATCTTACTTACACCCTTAGACGTTAAATTGGGTTTGATGAAAATGTTTGTAAAAGGGTGGAAATGGCATGATTTACTTAAAGCAAGACGTTCCTAAGATCAGCGACGGAAAAATTAAAGAAGAAATATTCGTGGGACCACAAATAAGGGAGGTCTTGACTGATCCGAATTTAATAACGGTGCTGAGAACAGTCGAGCTAGCCGCTTGGTCAGCCTTCAATCTTCAGCCTTCGAATGTTGTCAAGAAATTTCTTGTCATTAAAGTCATTAAAGTGAAGACTTTATCAGCATTGTGTCTGAAATGCTCATGGCATATAAAAAATATGGGATGTAACGTCACTAAAAATACACTTCCTTCACTCTCATTTGAATTTTTTCCCAGAAAATATGGAAGATGTCAGTGACGAGCACGGCGAACGATTTCACAAGGACATTGCGGCTATGAAAAAGCGTTACCAAGGAAAGTGGAGTCCATCTATGCTAGCAGACTATTGCTAAACCCTGCAGAGAGACTCTCAAGATACTCACAAGCGCAAATCAGGAGCAAAACAAATTAAATTGAATTAGTTTTGAAATTTTGTTAAGTAAGTACCCGTCATAACTATGGAAGAAATATGTGAAAAAACTTTGTTAAATAATAAAAAAACCTGACCTATTAAAAAAAAAATTGTTTCATTTCGTGTTTATGGATACTAAATACACATAAAAAAATTAGCTATGCTTAAGGGACTGCACTTAAAAAAATAAATGTCGACCAGTGTAATTGGTTGACAACAAGCAATGGGACGAAATACGCCTGATAAACGCGTAATTATTGTTACTGCTTATTTGATCAATTTCCGGTTTGCTTTTATATCTGTGTATAATAATAATGCAAAAAAACAGTGATATTTGATGAAATAAGGGCACATTCACAGTATGACATTGTTTTAGCCCCGACTTGTATATTCACTAATTAATTAACTATTGCAACAATTAAATGAGCTATGTACTTAATAATTAAAATAACATGAAAATAAACAATAATTAAAGTTAATTGCACAATTAAGTGTGTTCATAAATATTTTAAATAATATAAGCTTTTTATCAACTAATTTGAGCTTTTTTAAAATAAATTCAATCAGGCGCAAATTTTACGCACCAACATAAAAATGTCAGAATTACACATGGAGAGAATTACACCCACTTAAATCACACCTGTTGGAATTACATCTTTAAATAAATCTGACCTAATCTATCTTTTGCTTTGTTATTGTGATTTTTTTATATTTGTTCTTTATAAATATTTTATAACATATTTACTTAGCACACACTAAAATACTTTTTTCAGATTAAGTCTTTTAAAACACAGAAAAAATTGACAGTTGTTAGTTAATCAGTTTATTAAAAAATAAAATTGAAAAACTGCACGCTTGACAGAGGATTCTCGTTCAAGTTTTTCCTAACCGTTAGTAAGAGAATGTTACATGTGGTAGTGTTTTTAGGTACGGGACAGTTTGGCGGGTGAGGAGAATAGATAGGGGGGAGGTTGTAGTTGTCTCTAATAGAAGCCAACTTTCCGACCTTCTACCCCCGCTTCCCACCAGGAAGAAAGGCTTTAACTTTAGAAGGGGTCGATGAGACACGTGTTAGTATTTGAGGGATGCTAACTTTTCGGAAAGGTAATATCAACATGTGGTTATCGGTGAATATTTTATAACAAGAGTAACGAAAACAAAGAAACCAAAATAAAATGCACGGATATCAATTCAATCAATATTACCTATTGATTTAAAATACTATTATTTTTATTTATTGAAGTCAATATTAGTAAATCTAGGACCCTAAAGGTCCTAGATTTACTAATAATAATACCTCTAAGGGTCCTAGGGTCCTAGGGTCCTGAGTTCGAGTACAGGATGTGACCGTATCTTTTTCTGTTTCAATTTTTTGTTTAAGAATTGCTAATATTGTCTTCAAAAATTAAATATTACAATTTTAAGTTTACGCATTAATTTATTCCAAAAATTTAATATTATTAATTTATTTCAAATCTGGTGAAACTATTCGTTTTCCTGTTAAAAACGAAACTACAGGCCATTAATTAATGATTTGGCATAGTTTCTAATAAAGCATCAGTTAAAAACTTTTTATGATGACGGCGGAAAGACATGTTCATACAAATACTGATATTGATATTAACATACTGATATTGTCGCGTTCCGTCATGATATTCATTAGGAAAAGAAGACATCCTCTCTATATATTCTGAATGACTAATATTTTATCAAGAAATTGGAAAGAAATCACTTTCTAATATGATATTTTTTCTCCGTGTACTTACAAAAAAATACGCCGTTTTTTTAAATGTTTACTATGGTTAAAGGATTTTCGATTCTCGAAGTCAAAACCGTTTATGTACGTTTATCTTGACTAAGAAACCATTGGATTCGAAACACGTCGATTTTTTTTATTAAATTGTGCTGATTATACAAAATTGTACATTTTCATTAAATTATAATAGTACCACAAACTTAATTTGCGATTGTTGAATATGTTACAACAGTTCTGCTTACGAATGTTAATTAACCCTTCACTAGTATGAAACAAACATTAAAAAAATGATGTTAACGGTTTAATTTTATAATAATATGTTTAAAATGACGACGATCTAGTAAAAAGAAATTGATAGAAAGAGTTTTGTAGGTACATCGTTTTAATTCTACGAATATAATATAATATTATCAAAACGGACAATAAATCAGAAATTTATAGTTTTTCAGCGGGGTGATCACTCTGAAACGAGCTGTAAATTTTTTGCTATAAATTCTTAAATTCAACTTCTAAGGCTAATGTTACGGTTTTTGGAACAAGCAGCTATAATCCGTAGAGTCTAGCTTTTATTAAAATACAGAAGTTAACCAGAGAAAAAATGTAAACCTCTATGAAATCAAGAGGTTCCGACCGCAATTTGAGAAAAATTAACGAATCTTTGTGAATATTTTATTTATTATTTTTATATGAACGATAAAAAAGTAAGGTAATCATAATGTTTAGAATACATCTGTCTAGTAAATTTTTTCTATCAGTAATTTTTGTTGTGTTTAGACGAAAAAACAAAAGATGAACATTTGCAAAACTTGTGTATGTTTGATTTCAAAATTTTAATACTTCAAAAATTATCTGTTAATACTTCAAAAATTATATGTTAATAATTCAAATCATATAATTATGTTAATACTTCAAAAATGATATGTTAATACTTCAAATGATATATTTTAATACTTCAAAAATGATATGTTTATACTTCAAATAATATATGTTAATACTTCAAAAATTAAATGTTTAAACTTCAAATAATATATGTTAATACTTCAAAAATGATATGTTTTTTCTTCAAAAATTATACGTTAATACTCAAAAAAACATAAACTAACCGACACAGACCAAATATTTAAAAGCTGTGACGTACTTGATATACTCCAATTATATGTTAAAACAATACTAAACTACATTTTCGACCAAAAAGACAAACCCCAACAAACACAAAATATCACCAATAGACCGGTCAGACAAGCGTACAAAGAAAACATAAAAACTCCGACGGTAAACACTACCTTTGGACAAAGACACCATAAATACCACGCTATCAAAGCATTCAACAGTCTTCCAATTGAAACAAAAATTGAGGAAAATAAAAATAAATTCAAACACAAAATAAAAAAAATATATAGAACAAAAAAGCCAATATTACCAAAATTCTTTAACATAAAAGAATAAAACATATACACGCATCACAAAAAAATATATTAAACACGCAACACGCACAAACACATAAATCATTATAAATGCCGATATCCATTCTCTTTTAATATTTTTCTTTTAGTGTGATAATTATATTTTAATTTTTAATCTTTATTTTTAGTTTAAATTTATCTTTATTTTAATATTGTTTTTTTTTTTTTTTAAATGTATAAATTCTTATATTATAAAATGGGGGGCTCAGCACGGGTAAACAACCCAGTGAGGCCAACATTGTTAAATAATGTATCAACAATAAAAAAAAAAAATATATGTCAATACTTCAAAAATTTTACGTTAATACTTCAAAAATTATATGGTAATACTTCAAAAATTATATGGTAATACTTCAAAAATTATATGTTTATACTTCAAAAATTATATGTTAATACTTCAAAAATTATATGTTAATACTTCAAAAATTTTATGTGAATACTTAAAAAATTATATGTTACATAATAAACAATTTACAGTTCTTAGTTTTCGGATACGTTCAGAAACAATCCCAATTTATTTGGATTTAATCAAAAAGCTTAAATACGCAAAAATTTTCGCCTTTCTGACAGCATATTTAAGAGAAATATGACGGTTATTATTACAAAGGCTTGATGTGTTAAGTTGTAAATTAATACAACATATGAATGATTCAGTCCTGTGACCTCCGTCGAACTTAACCACTCGACTAACGTTAGTTAGGGCTATCAGAATATTATTATAAATTTGGGTAATAAATAAACCAAACCCAAAACCAACCTTTAATTTTATAAAGATCCTTAATCCCTAGGATTAAAAGTATACACCCTTAAGCATCACTAAAAACAAGATTCCTATTATATTATTAAGATTTTGAACCAGGTCTTAGACATTAGACGTTACTCTTATTTAACATGTAGCCCCATCTTGCCGTACGATTACCCATTAATAATTCATAAAAAGCCGGGATAATGCGTTTTATCCCTGGGTAACCTCATTATTTTGCCCGGGATCTTCTAGCAGCATTTCCGCCGAGAAATTTAACTGATAAAAGGGTGACAAGGGCGTAAGTATGCGAATTGGAACAGCATTGAAAAAATAATTAAATATAATGCCAATAAAATACATTGAAGAAGAAGATAATTACTAATAAATCTAAACCAAACATAAAACAGTACAAGACACAGAAAAATAAAAAGACAACCGTCACAACTAGGAATCGAACTCAGGATATCTCGTCTTACCGGAACAGGCGTCTTAACTAACTTGACCACTGACACCTATTTATTAAACGTCATATTTGTCATTCTCATATTTCAAATTCAGAATTAACAATATCATCTTGCAACTCATTGTTCCCTTATTTTTAAATAAATAAACCTTTTAATATAACAGAATTCTTTTGTTTTTATTTTGCCTTGTGGTCAACTAAATGAACTAACATTAAAATAATAATGGTTTTATAATTTTTTTTTTATTTTCTTTATTTTTTATTTTTATATTGAATACCTCACAAGAGTCCCAACTGCTCCCGTCTGGAGCCAGTGAGACTATGGCATCCCCGATTGGGGGATGTTGTGAGGCTGAAGGTAAGTGGGGAAGGGAAAGAGGAAGGTGGGGAAGTACTTGGCTATTCAGATCTAGTCACTAAACACGGCTAAAGCCATTTGGAGCAACGTTTCAATTCTGAATGGTGGTCTTACACCAGGGCGATACTGGTAGTATCTTCCACTCTGGAACGTGCCGCAAATATACTTTATATTATTTTAATTAATTAATTGTGAAATAACACAAATTAATCAAATAAAATTTATTTGCGCACGCCGGGTTCGAACCCGCGACCTTCGGAATGGCAGTCCAATGCGTTACCACTGGACTATGCCGGCCGTCAAATAAATTTTCTGATAAAATACGTAATTGAAATTATTTGTCAAATTATTATCTGCAACAAGGGGTGGTCGGAGTAGATAAGATTTGTTTACAAATTTACAGTTTTTTTCTGAGATTTATGAAATCAAATTTGACCTTCAAAATAAGAGAAAGGTGTATATTAGATTTCGAAAATCTCCGCATAAAAGTCCCCGAGAGTAAATTTAGTCCCCGGGCAACGCCGGAGACTAAAACTAGTTTGTAATAATGTGAAATTAATGAAAACATGGCAAGAAAGAAACAGGGAAAGTGAAAATGTGGGAAGCACCTTAATATTCCGATCTGATCACATTTTGGTCCTCATAATTTCAAGCAAATGGTACTCTCCTAACAGGGTATCGATTCTCCAATCCAGGCCATCCGCTAGTAAATGTATTGTTCGACGTTATTATTCTTGAGTCTCGTCGAAGGACATACTTAAATAGGCCAAACGTCAAAAATCATTCCACTCGATCAACGGGTTGGTGGGTTGTTCGAGTAGAATGGAATGGAATCGGAAAATTTCAGCATTTCTTAAGTCACAGTGTGATAAATGATTTAAAAATATCTTTCTTGTGTGGTATAGATTTTTTAAGTGTTTTGGTGTATAAAATGCTTGTATCCAAATTAAGTGGTCCCACATCTCACATTGTAAACATAAACTTATAGAGTAGTATGTTCCTTTCTCACTGTAAGAAAGCTAAAGTAATTCCCCCTTTTAAAGATTAAGATCTTCAAGATATCAATAATTACAGACCTATATCCTAATTCAAGTAAAAGAGAGATTGGTATCATTGTTAGAAACATATAATATACTTTTTAGCTATCAGTTCGGTTTCAGAGAGAATATAAGAACGAGTGATGTAGTGTTTATTTATTTATTTATTGACGCCCTATTGGGCTTTCAAGTACATAAAAATTACAAATTTCATTTTAACAACGGTATAAAACAAACAATAGAAAATCTAAATAAAATAAAATGATTTCTCATACATTATTTACATTTAAAAAGTGGTGGACTAATTTGGCTTTAAATATATTGAAGTTTAAATTAAATATGTCAGCGGCATCACTTAGTTCATTGCCCAACCTATGTATTCTTTCTAACACAGAATTCGTAGCGAAGTTATTGTTGTAGAATAAAATATTCCGTCTTGTTTATTTTGGAGGTATATGTAAAGATAGCAAGTTTATAGTGTCAGGGCAGTCTAACCTTGTGTTGAGTATATTGTCCAAAGTCACTAGTGCCTTGAACTATGGAAAGATCTTTATCTGTGTTCTTAGATTTATAAAAGGCATTTGATATGGTTTCCCATGGATTACTCCTCAAAAAATTATCTTTTCTTGGCGTTAACAGTACAGCACTAGGCTGGTTCACACCCTGTCTAAGTGATCGAACGCAACAGGTAGAGATAAATAATCTTTCAAGCAATGGCAAAGCAATCTCTGGGGTTCCGCAAGGCAGTGTTCTTGGACCAACATTGTTTTTAATCGATATTCATGATTTGTGTAATTGAGATATTCCGAGTAACATTGTTAGTTTCGTAGATGATACTGCTTTAATAATGGAGAGTAAATCCTAGAGAGATGCTTTTAACAAATGTGACTTAGATTAAGAGCAGTAAAAAGTTTGCAAAATAATAATATTTTAAGTTTGAACACAATAAAAACTAAATATTTGACATTTAGTATATCATCAAAATTTCAGCCTTCTGACACACATAATCTAATTATACTCGTACATAATTGCCTGCAGAATTGTAATGGCCACAACTTAGAAAATATAGACTGTATCATGTATCTAGGCGTAAAGATTGATATTTTTTAAGATGGATTGACCATATCGATATGTTTACAAAGAATATCAGGAGACTTACATTTATTTCTGAAGGATTTCGACACATATTAGACAAAGAAAATTTAAATACTGACAATTTTTCTTCAGTCCAATCTCGACTTTCTTATAACATGCATAAGAAAGTTCTTATAGTATGCTATGATCAAGTATATAGTCCAATGTTGAACCACTTAATATTTCTCAAAAATTGATCCTTAAAGTCATGTATAAAAGAAAAATTATGTTATCCATCCAACCTACTCTATAAGGAATGTAAGTTTATGTATATAAAACAGCTATATATCACTCAAATACTTCGTTGATTTTTCATCAATATTAAATTTGCTGAAAGAACACAACAAACGCGTGCAACTGGAATTGGCTATACATTAAGGTGGAGCGGTCTAGTATGGAGAATTTTTTTTTTTCGTAATATAGAATTCGACATACGCGGGATTTGTGCTCCGTTATGTATTTATCTTAAATAAAAAATATAAAAAATATTTATTTTTAATTACGACATCGCCACCACTTTGAATTTTTGATAAAAACACTGAAAACACCAATAATGTTCTCCCGATTCTTAGAAATGCTTATAGTTATGTAAAAAAAATTGTGTGTTTTTTTATTACCTATGATATAATTACATTTTTGTTTTATAATATAATTATAAAGTAGGACTGTAGGAACAGTTAAACTATTCCCACACAGCAACGAATCCTTCTACCCCAAACGCGTATCAAACAGAGTAAAGTGTATCGCGTATCATCTTGGCGAAGTTTCCGATCCGCTAGACATTATCTAGTAGATCGGGGTACTGACGCTATTCCTTCTTGTAGTTTAAACTTTAGACTCTCAAAAAATGTGCTTCGTCTTCAATTCCTCAAGAAATAATGCAAAGTGAAGCACAACCAAATAATTCTCACCATGAGGTGAAAGACTTCCCTGTTGTGGCCAGAACACTAGACAGATATTGTATTTCAGATCGAGCAGGAGCTGCAATTGTTTTCGCTGTATTACAAGATGTTGGCTTAATTGAATGAATGACGGAAGGACAAAACTTTAAGCATGGAGGACAACCGGCAAAAAATAATAACTGAAGAACACGTTAGTTTAGTAAAAGAACCAGGTAGCGAGTACATGGGACAAATTTCATTAAAAACCGGAAAATCTAAAGCAATAAGTAATAGAATTATTTCATTACTGTCTTCGAAATATGTTGCTTTGGAAAAAAATGTTGCTATTGGATGCGACGGAACTGCAGTTAATACGGGGTACAAAGGAGGTGTTATTCGGCGCCTTGAATCACATCTCAAACGGCCTTTACAGTGGATTGTCTGTCAATTACAAGCAAACGAACTCATTTTGCGACATCTCTTTAAGAACATCGACGGAACCACGACTGGACCGCAAAGTTTCACTAGAATTATTGGTAAATCTTTAAATAAGTGTGAACAACTTCCTGTCGTGAAATTTAAAATCATTCAATGTTCATTACCAAGTATGACAAATACACAGGATTTAAGTACAGATCAGCTGTATCTACTGAAAATGTGTAAAACTATTGACTCCGGATTCTGCAATGAAAATTTATCAAAAACAAATCCCGGTAAAATTGTACAATCCAGGTGGCTCACTACAGCGAATCGAATTCTTCGGCTTTACATTTCTACCCTAAAACCATAAAAAATATGGTAACTTTAACGACATTTGTACAGTTTACGCACATATGTGGTTCAACATTAAGACCAAACCATTATGTCATTCCGGTGCAAGGCATTTACACGAAACAATAGTGCTTTCACTGTATTTGCCCAGTGATTTAAAAGATATTATTGATCCAGTAATCCAGCGTAATGGCTTTTTGGGCATCACGAAAATATAATTTTAGCCATGTTAAACGACAACCGAAAATACGTAAGAAAGTTGGCGTTGAGAAGAATATTGAAAGCTTGGCAAATGAAAATGCAATCAGACTTTATTCGTACCTTCAAAGTGCCTGTTTTTGATTTTTCAGCAAATGATTATATTGATGTTATAAAGTGGGAAAATATAACCGAGCCACCAGTAACCAAATTTTTAAGTGACGAGACAATTTTACAAGCCATTACCGATCACACGATAATTGAGAATGTCATACTACCAATGATAAAGAATTTTCTTTGCCACACTCAAGCTACAGAGAGATGTGTGAAAATTGTAACAGAAGCCTCAGCCGTTGTTTGTGGACCCTTGAGGCGAGATTTATCAATAAAAACAAGGTTAGAGTCATGACACCTTATGCCTATTTCTAACACCAAAATGCAGTACCGTTCATAGTAACTTTTGTAAATTTCAAGTTTTTCAATGCGGTAAATAATATATGTACATTTTTTATTTCCACTATTTGTTCCATTCTAACAATCTACGAATGGATTATCGGTAAAATAAATGGTAAAATACAAATTTTATATGTGTTTTATTTCGCGTACATGAGCTATTAAAATCGTGAAAATGATAAAATATAAAGTTTTGGCGATGTCCAGGTATTGTGAATATATTTTTTTTATTATTTTTTTTGTAATTGTTAATATATGGAGCATCTTTCTTAACTATGTCGATTTCGAAATTCTCAAAAAAAAATTTTCACTCCACCTTACTATACATTTAACTTTGTGGCGGTACATAATAAAACTTCTTTTGGTCAAAGAAACTATTTTTATCAGGCACCACTTTTAATATTCTTCTAAATCATATTAAGTCTACAAATTCTTTAGTTAAATTTAAAAAGTTAATTAAGACGATTGTATTGACAGACGATTGTCATAATATTTCTTTCTCAAATAATAAGATTTTACATACGCTAAAAACTGAATGTCGCCCTAGCTGCCTTTATTATCTACTTGTTTCTTCTTGGAAATAATGATTAATAAGTAGTTGTCTTAATGTTTGTTACGATAAACTCTCAAATTACCCATCTGGTAACTCATCAAATACATATTTTTAAAATATTGTGTTTGTATGTTGTTTTACTTTATGTTTGTGATTACACCATGTTTGCTTCACTCAAATGTAAATTGTACACCTCGATTCAGGCTTAGTCCTAGTGAGGTTAATTTTATGAGAAAAAAACGTGATCTATGTATTGTGAGATGCAATAAATCTAGGCCCAGGGCGTTTTTGAGAGCACGTTTCACTCTGGAACGAAGAGCAAATAAACAGGATTTTATTTCAGTAAGGTACCAACATTCTTGATTTGAAGAATGTTTTTTTGTCCGTTTGGATTCGCTGATTTTGCCCAAAAATAAGACATACGTTCTTGGCATTGTTCTACGGTCACGACCAATGGAGGTTCGCAATCTATCTTACTAGAATTTCAATCAGAAATTTAAAAGTTGGAAAGGAATCCAACAAATTACACTCACGGCATTCTAAGTGCAGCTCTAGATCTCCTCACGTTAGCAGAGTTATAATTATGATTTCTTAAATAATTATTAATTTACTTTGTGACGTTAATTGATGTTTTGTTTGGGCTTTGATCTTTCAGCCTTGAAATTTGAGTTTGGGCTTTAAGTTTCGGGCTTCGAGCTTTGAGCTTTGAGTTTTAGCTTAGAGTTTTGAGCTTTGAGCTTAGCGCTTCAAGAATTGAACTTTGTGTTTGGAGTTTTAATTTCGACTTTTTCTTTTAGCTGAGAGTTTTGAGCTTTGGGATTTGAGCTCTGAGCTTTAAGCTTTGGGTTTTGGCTTTAAGCTTTGAGATTTGAGCTTCGAGCTTAAAACTACGAGCTTTTTGCTTTGCTACTTGAGTTTTGAGCTTTGGGTTTCAAGCTTTTAAGCATTGTTGAGCTTACAACTTTTGGTCTTTAAGTTTGTAAAGAATATCGAAGAAAGTTTTATGTTCCCAGGCAACGGTCTTCATGCAAAGTTTAAGAATTCAGATGGATACAGTGTGAATGTAAGGATCCTCTTATTTTGAACGTCAAGTGCAAAATGTGAAAAATTTCATCACGATGTATCAAAATATGGGATGAGAAAGGGTGACGGTGGTGGTTTTTAGAAATCCTATGTAAACAGTTACTTTTCTATTATTTATTTGTAGTCTCTAGTCCACAGATTTGTATATTTTATGGTAGATATATACATCGGCATCCATTACACAAAAAATGAACTGCAAAGTACTTCCTTCTTCAAGAATAATCAGATTTTTAAATTTCCATAGACATGGTTTTATTCATGGAATTTTACAGTCTTGCAAAGGTTAACTTGACAAATGTCTTTAACATCCTTTACCATATTTTTATGTCTCTGCTTGTCCTGTTTTATATAATTTCCTAGAATCCATTTGGTCTTGTTATAAAATGACATCGCCATTTACATTTTAATGTTTTTGCCATCAAAGCTTTCATTGCAAACATGAAAAGCTCCGAAATAATAAGAATGGTTGCGTCATACAAAAAGCAGCTACGACTCAATATTTTTTTATTTACCGTAATAAAGTTCAAGGGTGTACAGAGTTCTCGTTGAAAAATAAATCACAGGGTGGGCCTTAACCCATTACCTCCATGATTTTATTTTTATTTTTATAAACTTGAATCATCATTATAAACCGATAGTATAGACTTAAAGGAGAGCCCAAAATCAGTTTTAGAATTTTCCGCCCGCCCACCCTCTCACCAGAGCGTCTAGAAAATTGATGCCTAAACGCAACGCTTGGAGGTAACCCGCCTAAGCAAAATTTACGTCAAGTATGGGTAAAATGCAGTAAACTGTATGATTTATATTGATAATTTAAAATAAATAATTGCCATTGTTTATAATTCAATGAAAATACAATTTATTAATGGAAAATACACAAAATAACAAAAAATTCAATATTAGAAAAAACCTTCTAGAATGAGGAAAACTAACCAAATCTAACCAAATTATTCTCTAAGTGATACCGTTCGAAGCAGTCAAAATGAAGGGCGCGGTTGCAGGCCCGGCATCGATAGACTGCTGGATTTTTTTTTACATAGAGCACAACGAATTCGAGATTTGCCACGATATTTCAAATAAAATTCTTGCATTCGACGCACACGATTCCCATCTTCCTTCACACGAGAATCTCCGAATTCGGCATTGACCTGATTTGGAAAAGACAATAAAAGAGTACGGGTAACCTCCACACGGAATGCCTTCTGGGAAGGTTTTCTCTGTCGCCTAGTCATCTGGTTTCCCATATCATGCTCGTACTTCCTAAAGAAGCATAGCAACTTCCATCCATTTAAAAGAGTGCTGCTCAGGCAAGATGCAAATAAAGGCCAGTACCACTTCTTTGACCGAATGTTGACCCGATAATTTTGTATACCATTATCATGGAGGTCTACCCCACCTATTCCCAAATTATAATTTCGTGTTGGCACGCTGGGCAACCGATTTTTTTTGCATGCTTCCTTCAAAACTTTGCCTTTTTTGTCTTTCTTCAATTTCTGCCAACTCTGCACTTGACTTACTGGCTCCATTCGATCATAGTTCGTGCCACTATTACTTCACGGTTGTCCTGACCAACGGCATACGAGGATTTGGCTTTCTACGTCTACCACTGCATCAAATTCACCTGCTAGGTAAATGTTCGCTATGCGCAAGGGAAATATAGAAGAAAATGTTACCTTTAGGCAATTACTTTCCTGTCTTCAACTTGCCTGAAGCTTCAAGGTTAGGAAAGCGAACTGGCTTAAATATGCCAGTAGCGCACATTCTCTTATCCTTCAGGATACACATCAAATGGTGAGATGTGAAGAAATTGTCCATAAATAACTCATGGCATGCGGGGAACTCTATATATTCCATCATAGACAGTACGAAGGATAATCTTTGACCTAATACGGGGTCATATGTATCAGATGCTCAGGAATATGGCATTAGATGGTGCTACAACAGGACGTTGTAGTTTTGTTTTAAAAAAATATATCCATAAGAAATGTATCGTGACATAGTGAACTGTATAATTTCTCAAAAAACACGAATAAAAATGAAATAAATAATTACATATTTCTCGATGTTTGTTGTAACTATGCAAATATGCATGCATTTATGTTTAATTATAATGCCTTATATCGGCACTGAAATGAACTACAGAATTGAATTAAAATCGATATAATATAGTTTTACACCCCTCCAGCGTTTTAGGGTTATAATATATGACCGGTCATCTATATTTTCTTAAATAATTTTTATCTTTTTTTTCTCGCGTAAATACTTAATTTGATACTAAATACTTAATGACGTTAGAAAGAAAAGTAATATTTCTTTCTAGTTTGCCTCAAATATCTATACTAGAATCCATTAATAAAATCCTAAAATAAGACAAAATGTATAGTTCATATTTCACGCCGCTATCTTAACAATTTGGGATAAAACTGCGAAATCTAGGAGGATTCATTATCTTCAATTAAGATAGTGAATTCACCCTAATGTTATCACAAATCATTTTTTTTTGTTTAGTTGTTGTAATTCGATGTTTTTTTATTTCAAAATCATCAATTTTGCAAACTAAATAATAATGTTAAGAACTTTAGCAAAGGGGGAAACCTAGTTAATAATGTTTCAATGCAAGTAATATTGTCATCCTCTTTGTGTCGGCAGGTGGCCAAAATACCTATTTTTGGTCTGGGAAAATAAAACACCTTCGTTTTCCGATAAACTGTGTCATCCTTCAGAGGCGTCGCGGACCGGAGAAAAAGTATTGAGTTTTTTTTTTCTCAAAAATATCTACATGGATTAAAAAAATACTTTTTTGTTTTATTGAATTCCCTGTGGCAATTTACACATTCCAGGTAAATAACTTAGACATAATATAAATTATGATATTTGCTTAGTATTGAGGGCTTAAAAACGTATAAAAAACACCTGCAACAAAAAAGTGCATATTTAAAAAAAACCCGAGTACCGCACAAGAGTCCCAACTTCTTCCAATTGTTAGGAGCTAGTGAAACTATGGCATCGCCAATTGGGGTGTGTTCTGAGGCTAAAGTTAGTGAGTAGGGGAAGGAGATATGAAAGAGGAAAGTGAGAAAGTACTGGCTATTCAGATCTAGTCGTCAAACACAGCAACGCTATTTCAATCAATGTTTCTGTTCTGAATGGTGGTTCTTTCATCAGGCGATACTGAGAGTATCTTCCAACATATCAAAAAATGGAATAACAATAATACTCTATTTTTTTTAATTGGTACATTATAATTTTTATCATATATTATTGGGTAATGTGAGCCTCACTGGGTGCTTTACCCTTGTTGAGTAGGGTGGAGTGACGTTGTATAGGACTTTTTTTTTAAAGATGCCAGTACTGTAATAGCAAAAAAAAAATGCCTTTATATAACACCTCTTTCGTCTAAAAAAATCAACTCGATCGAAACATTCCTTTATTCAACAACCAGCACATTTATATTTAGAAAAAAATTGTATGAAAAAAGTCGCTGAAAACTCTGCCAAGCATTATAAACAAGCGATATTCATAGCAAAAATACAATTTTATTAGGGGTTTTATAGCTAATAAGGTGCATAACACATGTGAAAATAAAAATTAAATTACCATAGTTTCAAGGCGGTGTCTATATTTGGTTTTTTGAAGAGGATTATTGATTTTTTATTGTTTTTATCGTGTTTTTGGGAAACATGTTTTTTTATTAAATAAAATACTTTAACAAAGAGAATTTTTTAAACATTATCGAAGTTTTATAATATTTATCGTGTTTTGAAATGAGATTTGGTGTGAAATTCGGGCATTATATGCCTAGATTTTATTGTCGCCCGAATGAATCCATCTCTTGCTTCAGGCCCAACTGTAGACAACGATGCCTGGGTAACTAATTTGATGCACCTCTCGACTGCTTGAGTGTGGCAGGGAAATCTGGGAAATTCAATACTGTCCTTTTTTTCACCAAAATTATTTATCATTTTGACTAGGTCGTCATTACTGATTTTGGATAGTATCGGTGGCGGTGTAACTTCGCATTCCTGCCAGTTGATAATATCGTAATATTTACTTGCTGAAAAGTTTATTGTTGGAATAATAAAGTCTCTAACAACAGATGGACTCGGATATCTATCTCGCGCCTTTAATATTCGTCTCAAACCCAATTCTCTTACAATAAAGTTGTCATCCGTTATCATGGATAGTAGCAGATTTTCCGGGTGGCAAAAATAGGCGTTTCTTTGAATTACTGGATTAATTATATCTCGTAGATCGGTGCTCAAATATCGGGTGAGTTTTATTATAGTAAAAACATGTAATGCCCCATCTTAACACGACGGGTGCCTCTTTATCTCAAACCATGTCGGAGCATATGCTTTAACAACATATTCAGCAAGAATTTTTAGGTTCACTGAAGGGTTAGTTGTTCCTATATATAATCGAAGTATTAAGTTTGCTGTCGTCAACCAGCGTGAGTGACAAATACTACCTGGATGACGGTTTGCTAAATTTGGTGGGCAGTGACCTGTTGTAACTGCAAAACATATTTCGTACAAGTATTTTTGGTCCGCGCTCAAATTTTTCAATTCCTCTGCGTTGAGTTTGTGCATCTCAAAGTGTATTGGTGAATAATTTATAACGTTGTTTTTAGAGCTGCTTGAAAGAAATTTTCCAATAGGTCCTGAAAACCCTTAAGGTCCTGTTGTAGCACCATCTAAGTGTTGAAACAAGTGGCGAAGGGGAAGTTCATTTGCATGCAGCTGACAGATAAACCATTGTAACGGATGACCTAATTCCAATTCCATGAATCTAATAGTTCCATTTTTTTGCCTGTATTGACAGCAGTCCCATCACATCCAATCGCTGATAAATCATTCAAATTAAAACCGTTCATTTTTAAATGGTGTAACATGCTCTTTGCAATGTTTTTGCCAGTTCCTGATGATGGTGCGACATGTCCAACATATTGAGACCCGGGCTCAGATAAAATGGAATAATGTTCTTCTGAAATCGTTCTCCGATGATATCTATCCCCTATTTTTTCCTGAGACAGTGTTTTATCCTTCTTTCCATAGAAATATAGACCTCAAATTTTTGTTGACTCCGACGACATCTGCCATGTTTTTATGAAAGAAGTGCGACACGTTTGTCTAGCTCGTCTAAGTTTGCTCCTATCAATCACCATTTTAGAGTCGTCTTCGGTTACTATGCCAAAATCTTGTAATGTAGCACTTGCAACAGCTGATGCCGACCTGTCTGACAAACCATACTGATCGCAGATTCTGGCCAAAGTGGGGAGTTTTAACATCATACGGGAATTTTCTGGAGGTTGCGAAGAATGTGAAGAAAATGATTGGTTTTCATCAAAAAAGGGTTGACGTGGTTTTGTAGCTGATGCTGTAGATGAGCTGACCTTCGAAGCAAGTTCAGATAAACGAGCTTGCATCCTCATTTTCCGATGTAATTTTTTTGTTGTGTCGGTGTCTATTGCTCCCAGCATCATTTTTCTCGAAGATCTTTGGTCTTGAAGGAATGCTTGTTCTTTGGTGGGTACCTTGCGCGTCTTTTCGCAGGAACACATATTCAGATTGTTACATTTGCATGAAGCAATATCGAAAAGTTTATTCATGTTGATTTATAAGATTTTAACTTAACATAATAATTCACACTTTTTTTTGGCCAATTTTTATGTTTTAAGTATTCGTTATAATGATCTTGGATCAGTTTCATCACTCGATTGTGTGAAACAATGGGAATAGAAGCGCGCTTCCAAATTCCTTCAACAATTGCAGATATAACACTTTTTATTTCGAATACTGATGGTTTTTTTGTAGAGTTAAGATTACGCTCATATCGTAAGAACAAATAATGTTTAATCACTTCTGAGACAGTAGGTAACACTTGAGAGTTCATTTCAGTTGGTGCCACGAATATTAGACATAAAATTTTGCTTCTCGTGTAATTTGCATTCATTTTCACAACAATTATATGTGTTAAAATTTAATCGGACAAGGATTCTAATACGTCTACGGTCAGCGGTAGCCGAAACGAAACTAGATGCAAGTCGCATCTAGTTTCTGCGACGAAACAATAGGAGCGAAATTATCCCCCCCACCTCCACAGCGCTCACAAACTCACTAGTTTAACTGCAATTTATTCAGTGTTTTTTTTATAAAACATGTAATGTTCAATAAGGTAAATGCAATTGAAAGTAATGGATATTATTTTATATTTTTGAGACTGTACTCAGATTTTGGAAAAAAAAGACTAAATTTACGTTTTTTAGGTTACGAAATCGCTAGGTTGTTGAATGAAGACATAAGTTTAGATTTTTTAAAGTATTTTTACGAGAATATGAATGACATGAAGCATCTTTTGGCAGCTATTACAATACCGAGATTTGATTTTTGCAATGTCTCTCCATGCTAGTGTTGAGGCCTCCATTTTAAAATTTTATGTAACACATTATGTATTTTAATAAAATAAAATGAACTGTGTTGAAATAATGTTTAATTAAAAAAATTAACATAGCACATTTAGAAAACACACAGTTATACATATGAATTAATTTTGCACTTACGTTGTTAAGTATAAAATAAACCAATTAAGTTCAACTTCCAAATGAAATAACATAAAAGAAATAAAATGAAGTTTATTAAAGGTTTATGAAAATAAAATAATTAGGGTTGTTATAAAAACTTTGTAAAATATAAATCTTTTTTGGTCCGGTTATGTAAAATATTTGTACAACGTAGGTATATTGTTTATTCCTTTAAAATATTTTTTTTGTGATATAGCCTTTTTTCCTTTAATCCATATCTTAATTTTGTTTATGATTTTTTTTGTTTCCATCATATTTTGTGTAGAGTTTAAGATTTTTTAATGCTTTTATTGTCTGGTATATTTGTCCAGAGCTTGTGCTTCTCGACGGAGTTTAGTATATACGCTCTTCGAACTGTTGAAATGTTTGTTTGTTGAAATTTGTTTTTCTGGTCAAAAACGTACTTTAGTAACGTATTTCTAGTACGTCAAACATGTGGCCAGTGAGTCATTTTATTTTTTTATAATCTTCATGATTTTTTGAGTAATTTAAACATGACCATTATCTGAGTTTCTGTAGTTCTATTATACACGTGTAATTAAAAGCATTGTAGCATCTGCTTCACTTTAGGCTTTTGTTGGGACTAATAGTGTATTTTCCACTTTAGCAGTCCATTTTTTTTGTTTTTATTATTATTTTAAAAAAGACCATACAACAACAACACAAACAAATAAAATACAGAAAAAGGAAATGAGTGCACAGATTATTGTCTTTATCTATGATCACTTATTTTGATTTGAAATGTCAAACTTTAATTTTTATTTTAAACGCTTTGATAAGCCTAGTTGATAATAGTTTTAAGGAGAATATATACACCTGTGATTTATTTGAACTGAACGAATTAATAACACAGTTTGTTTGTGGCATCGCGTTTGGGTCCCACCAAATTTCACCAAGCTTCATTTCCTCGGCTGTATAAGTCCTCCATTACAACACAAGCAATATTTTTCTCTTTGCCGCTTGCGGTCACGTTATTTTCTTAAATTTTGTATTAAATTATTAAATTTGATTTCTTAATTTTTAATAATAAAATATGTAAATAATGGTTAATTAATTGGATCTTGATTTAAAAATATCTCGTTAAAGAAGAAAGAAGGAAGGAAGCAAGCTAAATTGCAAAAAATTTTATGATGATAAAATCGTCGTGCGTCATATTGGGCACGTTTTTTCTTTTAAAAACGCTGAGGTGAAGTTACCGCATATTTCAATTAGCTCTCAAATATTCATAAAGTAACCGACAAAATAAAGATGTCATAAAATGCGAAAATGGGTGAAAAAAAGTTTCGAGAAGTCCTCAAGAAGACAAGTAACGATCATCGATCAAAATTTTAATTGAAATTGGATAAAAAACAGACTTGATGCAAATACAGATTGGTGTTATATTTCACTATCTCCGCAATATCATGCAAAAAAACTAGATAAGGTTAGCAGGTAGTTAAAATCTATATAGCGGGCAAACTACATTTTTGTGAATACCGCACTTAACTTGACAGTCCAAATCTAGCGTGACTATGGCATTCCCGAAAGAAAGAATGTACAAAAAACCAGGGTATTCAGATATATTCTCTTAAAATCATATAAGTCATCTGACTTTACTCTTCTATTTCGAAGGAATAAAATAAAGGAATAAAATTGTTTGATATATTTTATACATTTCCGGAGCGAAAATTAAATTATGTAGATTGTATATAGATGAGTTTTTTTATAGAATTTGAACAATTCATCAAATTTCAATGTTCATTTTCGGGTTCTGTGAAAGTCCTATTCAAGTTCTGGTATAATATCATTATAGGACAGTTACTTGACAGAACTTGAAAAGAACTTTCACAGAACTTGAAAATTAAATTTAAAATTTGAAGAATTGTTCAAATTCTATGAAAAAACCCCAAGTTCTTCTTATTTTTAAATCGTTAATTCATGGTAGAATTCCAATTAAAGGCGACTTTCATGTTAAAAAATCTTCATAACTTTCAGTTACTTTTCATTATATAATAAAAATTATTATTAAAATGTACATTTCATTATTTAATTTCAACTAAACTCAAAACTTTTGGGTGCCGAGCCAAGGAACTTATCCGCTTAGTCACAAAGATCGCCAGAGAAAAGGGGTATTTATTTGTTTTTAAGTTATCTTCTCGTACAGACCACATACTTTCAATGAGTAATAAAATAATTACCACAACTTTATTAATTATCAAGTTATCTTCTCGTCTTACACCAAAACTACACTCTTAATTTATGATTATGTTATCTTCTCATATACACCATCACTACACTTTTTATTCTTATTAATTTATCTTCTCATCGCTCACCATCAGCAAAATTTGTATTCTTTACTATTTAATCTTCTCATATAGGTACACCGTCCCTACACTCTTTATTCTCATTAATTTATCTTTTCATCATTTATCATCACTACACTTTTAATTTCTTATTAAGTTATCTTCTCATCATAGACAATCACACCACTTTTAATCCAATATTAAGTTATCTTCTCATCGTAGATCATCACAACACGCTTCATTCGTTATTAAGTTATCTTCTCATAATACAACATTACCCCACGTTTAATCATTATTAAGTTATATTCTCATCATACAACATCACTACTCGTTTAATTCATAATTAACCCTTCAGTATTTTAAATATGTTCTCGTATAAGTCCCAAGCGACATTGAAAATGTCAAAAAATTTTAGGAATATTTTCGAGGTATTTTAAATTTAATATAGAGTTTTCGAAGTTGTTAAAAAACCCAATACCATTTTAGAAACAAAATGAAGAGATGACTGAGATATTTGTATTTGAAATAAATTGATGTTTTAAAACAATAAAGTTTTAATATCATACATGAAAAATGTTTTTGATAAACTTACCGATACAGTTTTACTCGAAACGTCAATGATCTGTAAATACATAATTGCAAATTTAGAAAACATTTTTCTATTGTTTACAAAATTAAGAAGAAAGTTATCTTCTTCACTTCACTTTTTATGTATTTCATATAAAATAAAAATATTTAAAATGTTTATGTTATTTATTTCCCAACCGGGAAATCTGCAGAAAAATCTTTGATTTTGAACTCTTTTTCTTATCAAAAAAATTATCATTTCTTTAAAATATGTTAACACAAACTTGCATAAGGCATCTATTTTATTAAAAAAACATCAGTTTAGTGAATTTATTTATAAATATAATATAATTATATTTATAATAATATAATTTATACTACAATTTACACGGTGACCGGATAAATCATCAAAATGATTACTCATCACATATTTAAAAAGTTATGTAAAGTCATGGAAAGTGATAAAACAAAAACTTTATTTACTGGGTTAGGTAGGTAAGGTTAGGTTAGGTTAGGTTAGGTTAGGTTAAAAAAAATAATCATCGTTTTTAATGATTTTATATCACTTTTTAAAAGTGTGTTGAATAGTCACCGTGTTGAATTAGCATGGAACCAATTTACACATCCCATGTGAAATATCTAAACTTTTTAGCGTCGAATAAATTTAGATATTTTAAATCACGAATTCACGGACAGTAAGAAATTTTAACATATTTCGATTTATACAATTTATTAACCAAATTTTAAAAAAAAAACGATGAAAAAAAGCAAAAGATAACATAATCCCGTAAATATTAACAAAAATGCAGTGGTTTGATTGACTAATTTAAACAACAATGGCGGACAAATACGTTCGAACATTACAAATCAAATATTCGCATAATCTCAAAACTCGAGCGTAAACGGGGTCAGTTGTATTTTAAATTAAAACGAATTTATAAACACGTTTTCTAATCTTTTAAATCAATTGCTGTGTACACTTTTAATTACTTATATCAGTACGTAGGTATAATGCTGTCAGTAATTTAAAAATAGTACATGTGTAGCTTTTTGTGATGCAATAATTAGTTAACTAGCATTGTAGTTGTTTAGTCGATTGAAAGCCAGCGGACAGGAATAAGGTAGGTGATTAAAAAAATAGTTTTTAAAAATATTTATTTCAATCCATTCAACTAACGCTGCATTATTTATTTAATCCATTCGTAATAATGCACAAATATAGGTAAGATAGTGGGAATACAAGGTGCCCGGGGAGCAAACTACCAAAAGAAGACAAATATCATACATAATGTATTTGTTTAAAATCATAAACAACATGCATGATTCATCTTTAATCAATCAAATTAATCTTAAATTAACAAGCACCCTGAAACCTTTCGGATCGAAACTTATCATACTAAAACAAGTTTTTTAAAACCAACATCGAGAATGACTCAGCTATATAATAAAGCATATTTAGCACTGTAGTACAAGTGCTAAATATGCTTTATTTTATGTTACTTGATTTGATTTTATTTTGAAATCGTGTAATTTCTTTACATGCTTTTTTATAATTCAATTGCTACTTTCAGAAGGAACTTATATTTACATATGCCTGATTATCTCCTCACTTAAAACCACTTTATAACTATTATATTATGTACCTATGCTTTAACTATATTTTGTAATGTAAACTTACCGTTGCACAAAAAATATTGTATTGTAATAGTGTGTTGACCTATAATTAGAACCATCGCTAATAACCGTGTTGAAAATGTATTTTATTACTGTAATAATTATGTGATTTCTTCTGTGTGCTAGCCTGTTTGTGCAGAAATTTGTGTTGTTGTGACTCAGACGCAAATTGATATTAAGTGAAGCTTCTTCCGGGTATACCGCCAGATGTCGTTAAATGTCCGTTTTTTAGTTCATAACTGCATACCGCACATATATGTTTGTATAGATACATAATCTGATTGGGACCCATGTAGTTTTTCTGACCCACTATAAGAACCACAATCATCGCCGCCAGAAACGAACTTAACTACCCGCCTTTGCTTTGCTATACAAATATTTAAAAGAAATCAAATTAAACTTTAATTTAATGATATATACGTGTATTTAAAAGAGTAATTCCATCTTAATATACGGTACTTATTTCTAATTACTATTCACAAGCCTCCTCACATGTAAGTCATTATTATAAATGAAATGACAGTGTATTCGTATGTAACCCTTCGTGCTGAGGATTTATGTTCCGTGATAATCTCCATCCCCTATCATTTGTTGATCTTAGGGAATGAATAGAGCCTTGATTGCTTAGGCCGTATTTCTTCGTGGAACTCGGGAGTATATGAGAAATTTAAATTACTCCCTAAGGAATTCAATTCGGGAGTAGGTGCTTATTTAGAATTTTAATGTTTACCACGTATTCTTAATACAAAAGTACAGACTTTTTTAATAGAGAGGAGACGGTTAACGTAGAGTTTCCGCAAGCACTTAGGTCAAAGGCCCATTTTGTTCTCTCCTATTTTACCTCATTCCTTAAACAGTAGCCCGGTTCCTTTTACTAAGTTCACCCGGGCTGTCATTGGAAATTATGCTATATTTATTTATTTATTTATTATTTTTTTTAAAACATGACATATTACAATGATCTATGGCTGTCCAACTAGGAGAATACCTGTTTTAGGACAGTCAGAAATAGGCATATTTTTGAAAGCGATTCATGTTTAGTCTAGTGTATTGACTTTTACTTATTGCACTTTATAAATAATATGAAAAGAAAATAAAAAAAAAATAATATAAGAAGTTGCTAACTTGTATTTTAAATAATATAAACGTAGAGAATAGACCAAAAGAATATTCAAATATGATAATACAAAAATAGCAATATCGTAAAAAATTATTGACATATGAGTTTATAAAATTGAAATATTACTTTTTATTTTGATGAAATTAATAAGTAAAATTTAAAATAGAGTTGAGAAATTAAAAAAAGGAAAAATAAGATAAAAAGATGTAAAGAAAGGTTATAAGAAGATTTTAAATTTACAATGGTAAACACATAAATTTACTGTAATACATATATATATATATCTATATATATATATATATAAAATAAAATAAAATACAGCGTAGTTCGAAAAAACGACATTTAAGAAAAGCAAGTTAATGACTGTTAATTAGCATATTTTCGCATTCATCTCTCCCCAAGATCAGAAGCCAATTATTTACCAGATTTCGGAGAATGTTAGCACTTTTTGATTTCCATGCATCGGGAATAAGATTAAGCAATTACATATGTTTTTCTAAATCTGGGCCTCGTTCCCATCAGAGTAGGACATTGGAACCATACATGAATTAGAGTCTGTTCACCCCCTTTACATTTTCTTCATCTTAACGATTTTCAGGCCTCTACGTTTCCTTCCTCCCACACTACACTCCGTCCTCTCCCCAAAAAGCCCCTCCACACAGCACCCCCAAAGGTGACAAAGGCATTGAGGGAACTTATTTTCCTCAAGGCCTCGTGTGTAGAGTAATGTAATTGTATGTAAAAAAATGAAAAACTTGCCGAATTCCGCTGCACGCTTAGTAGGCAAAAAAAAACTATAAATAGCAGATGGTTTCAACTTAATTATTCCCAGAAATAACTGCATTTAAGTTCCATTTTTTCTTAATAAAAGTTTTTTTATTAAAGAAATACGCATGAATTATTAAAATAACCCTAATTAAGAACCTAAAAAACAATTTTGTGCCTCTTTACTTAAACTCCCGACTTAAATAGTTGTCTCCACAAGATATTTAAGTGCAAATCATGTGTTGTTTTTTTAAAATCCTTTGGCGGAATTCGAAAAACTCCCAATAAAAGGTCTGCTTCTTATAGTGTAAAAAAAAAAGTTCAATTTCATATGCAAGGCACTTCGGTTTTTCTTTTTTTATCGATGAAATTACATAATAATAATTTATGTCCTTTTGATAAAATTCCGACCAAATATAGAAATAATACTCTTGTGACAAATAATTTTATAAACCCATTCATTTCAAACAGCTAATTACGAATTTGATTCGTGTGCCAAAATTCAATGACATTAATACCTACCTCCATTTATCTAATAATTCACATGATTTGCGGCTATTTAATTAGGTGTCATTATAAAACAAATTTGTTAATTGATTACTTTACTAATTAAAAACGTCAAATGAAACATGAGTTGAAACAAGTTTTATTTTTGATTATCTGACATTAGGTCAAGAATTTATTACTATTAATTTATTTATTAACAAAAACTTAGTATTTTACAATAATTTTTCTTGTTCGTTTTGAATAATTTAAATAATAGAATAAAGCTTTATCAAGTATACTCGTAAATTAATTATTTCGATGTATGCATAAGGTATGATTTGAGATTTTCACGGCCAAAAAAAATTACATTGAATGCAAAACCAATACTTTTTAGATTCAATGAAAGATATATATCTAATTACATTTTATATTCAAAATAGAACACGAGAAGGAATGTACGCATAGTAACATTGTTTTTGACAGGTTCGATTTTTTTTTTGAAGTGTAAAAATTCAATTGTAAAAATATAATAAATTTTCCTTAATTACACATCTGCCCTGATGATGGACACTGCAATGCTGTACAATACCTTGGCTAAAGAAGGAGGTAGCGGAATACGGCATAATACTCCCAAAACAAATCACTATACGTATAAGGTATAACAATATTTGTAAATACATAAAACTTAAAAAATATTATCCAATGCAGGGGAAAGCATGCAATGTTACGTTATACGAGTAACCGATCAGGCCTTGATAGAACAAATTTTATTTATTTTATGTGAATACCGCACAAGAGTCCCAACCACTGCTGACCGTCTTAATCGTGGATTTACCTCGATAAATCATAACGCGATGCGAATATATTCTGATGACAAAATTCGAATATTTTGTGAACACGTATTCCGATATCGTGATATATTCGTAATTTACTAAAATTTTATCATTAAACCTGTTAATTATTTCTTAATTCCGGCAACTCAGTTTTTAACCGGATATCCAATAATGTAAAGAAATAATAAATAAAATTACTTTTTCTATTTTCCTCCGTGATCCCATGACATAAGTGAATTAACATCATTATAAAGTTCGCAAAATTTGAATAACTGCCAAAAGATAAAAAAGAAAAGAGACAAAGAAAATAAAAATCAACAAAGCAATAACACCTTAACTCTCAATATCTTGGTCGCGACATGTTGCAATTTCTAGTTACTAGCTACATATTTTGCCACCGCTACTTTTGGGAACCTTTTGCCGAGCAGCGGACGATGGTAGAGAGAGGCACTCGCAGTGGCTCGGGGCAACGGTGGCAGCTCGAGGGCTGGCCTTATTGGGAATCGAACGGAGGATCTTTCGAGTGCAGGCGACATACTATGGAGTGCAGGGCTGTGCTAAAAATATTATAAAATTTCGAAACTATCACTATCTTATTTTCTGTATTTTTGTTGTTTAGTATAGGCCTACCTGGTTGAAAGGAATGATCTCAACTTACAATCCGGAGGTCGCGGGTTTGATTCCAGACGTGCGCAAGTAAATTTTATTTAACTGATTTGTGATATTTCACAATTTTATCATTTAAATTATAATAAGGTTTACTTGCGGCACGTTCCAGAGTATCGCCTTGGTGTAAGACCACACGGAGAAAAATGGTCATATTAAAAAAGTCAATTATGAAAAGTCATTAATGAGGTACAAAAATACAAGCTTACTCAATTGGGAGATTGTTCAGTTATTGTTACATTTTTTAGTTACTAATCATTACCTTCCGTTATATCTGAATAATTTTTAGGAAATTTCATTTAAATTTTTTAAATTTTTTGTACTATTTTTTACATTAACTCTACACAGGAGCTCCTAAGGAAAATTATTTCCTTCGGAGCCTATGTCATTTTGGGGGCCACACAGTAGGTGGGCAGACGCATCTTCCACCAAGACCCTATGAACTCGGGCACTCCTGCTAAGTCACCGAACGAATCAAACCTCTTGGGGTGACCTCTGGAAAACGTGTTGGTTAGCCAATGAATGTTTCCCTTCTCGGCGGTACCAATAACCACCTCCCAAATTGAGCGCCCTCTAATTTATTCAGAGAAAATATTGTCATCAAGTTTAAAAAAAAAAACAAGAATAGCATTATAGATAAAGGCGCAATTCACGGCCGTATTAATGATGATTTAATTTGTATTTAAAAAAACTACGTCAATATTGAGGATTCCTACTAAAAATACCATATTTTTTAATAATGGTACACTAAATATTATATTTTAAGGCAAATAAGTACAATCACTAATCCTAATCCGATTCTTAAATTGGCAATGTAATCTACTTTATGGCGGTATCGCACCTAAGTACCATTAAGAAACTTCCCTATACAGGTTCATTATTCGTCCTATAAGGACAATTCTCATTACAATAATTTCTCCGTTATCTCCTGAGTCAACCATTTCAAGATTCGATTTAGCATTATCACATCATTGTGCAACATCTACGATACTCGCGAGAAGCGGTTAAAATAGCTCCTGAAGCTGTTTTCATAACGGTAACGGTTATTGAAGCGTTATCGGTATGATTGTCAACCCTAGAGTAATGTAATGATGTTTTGTATTGTGTTGGTAGATTAACTTCTTTGACGGCCTCCGTGGTGGAGGGGTAAGGCTCTCGACTAGTAAGTTGGAGGTCGCGGGTTCGATACTCGACGTACGCCAGTAAAATTTATTTGATTAGTTTGTTTTATTTCACAATTTACCAATTTTAAAAAAAAATTGTTTTATATTTGCGGCATGTTCCAAAGTGGAAAATCCTTTCTTTATCGCCCTGGTGTAAGACCATTATTCAGTATTGAAACTTTGCTTAAATTGGCTTTGGCCGTATTTGGGGACCAGATCTGAATAACCAGGTTATTTTAGCTACTTTTAGCCTCACAAAATACCCCAATTGAGGATGCCATAGTATCACTGGCTCGAGACGGTTGTGAGCAGTTAAGACTATTTTAAGATTTCAGATTTAAAAACTCACATTCATAATTACTTATTTATACGACTAAATCAATTTCAAGCAAATACACCTAATTTATTCTGTGCAAAGAAGGGCGGTCAATCCGATTTTAAATCCTTTTTTAACAGACCGATTGCAGATCTGACACACAGACGAAGTAGGCATGCTGAGTATCTTTCACAAATATTTCAATGGAGTATTCTCGAAGGAGCTAACAGCTACGCAAAACTTGGCATACATGAGCGGAACTCCCGTTGAAGTCCGTTTCACGAGAGCGGGTCGTTTTTTTTACACATCAGTGTGTACATCGGCTCGCTAGTTGAACTAGATACCGGTATTTATTTTTCCTCCTTCATATAATCTGAGCCTCTCCAAGAATCGCATTAATAAATCTCATTTTACGGCCTCTACCTTAACCTGCCTCAAAACGCTGCCCAAGTGGCGATATAGTTGTCCCGTCTTTACAGTTTACAAACAGGGACGCTGTTGTAGGATGTTATAATAATAATATTTAGATGATTTTTATAGCGCTGTTTTGAGTTAAATCACCTCAAGGGTGCTGTACAAATATGTAATACATTTCTACAATGATCTATGTTATATCGAACTATATATGGAGATAATATACATTACCATACTTACCTGGTAGGTCACTTAAGTACACTTAATTAACATTAACTTATTGATTATTAGCGAAATTTAGATACAGAATTTAGGGCATAATTGGAAAATTGGATATAATTTGACTTTATCTCAGGAATGCTGTACTTAATTTGAAGGTTTGACAGCTTAAAAAGGCAAGTTTTTAGTTTAGAACTGAATTTTGTTGTATTTTTTATGGATCTCAGTTTCGCAGGAACTTTATTCCAAGCCTTCAGCCCATATGCTCCGAAAGCGCAATCACCAAACTTAGTATTTGGCTTGCGCTTAGGTTATATCAGTCTGCCTACAGCTGATGATGTTGCTGATCTAAGAGTTGACTGCCTCAGACCAGTGTTTTCCGGGACGCATAGTTCAGAGATGTAGGGTGGGGCCATTTCATTGATGGATTTAAACACCATCCAGCACAATTTGTACTGGAATCTTTCAGGGCACTTGAGCCAGTGAAGGTTACGAAGGTGTTGCAAGGAAATGTGCGAGTATTTTGAAACCCCGGTTATGAGGCGTGCTGCTGCATTAAACACTGATTGAAGTTTGTCAATTTGATATTTTGGAAGGCTGGCATAAATGCCGTTGCAGTAATCGAGACGTGAGACTACGTAAGCGTTGATAAGTAGTTTTGTTGCTTCTGTATGAAGGTTTCTTTATGAAAAAGCAGCGATTTGATTCTGAATGATGAATTTTCTACTACAGACTACATTGGTGTACGTGTTATTAGAGGAACACTACATATTATTTAGTCTATTTAGTCTTAGCGATATAAGTTTTTTTAAATGTAAAAAATATTAATATAAAATTAACTAACTTTCTTTGAGACGTCAGTCACGCATTTATAGAACAAATCAAAAACAAAACATTGACATTTTTTTAATCCTGTTAACATCTGTTCCCCAAGGGTTAGTGAAATTCTTCCAAGAAAATATTAAATCTATAATAAGATGGATTATGCGTTTGCTTTTGTCTTATTTTGACCAAAATATGTTCTGCTATACGTATATTGATTACATTATAAGTAATGTTCTATGATGTTATTTAGTTCCCACAAAACGAATTTCTTTAAAAATTTGTACCGGAAATATTTCAAAAACTGATCTTACCCTTTTTTGAAGTACTTGCAAGGTGCACTAACTCAATATATTTATAAAAAAACGGGATTTAAGGCGCATAACGAATGAATTGATAGGTTTCCTGATAAACTTTAAGGTTGGGTTCTTTCGGAGAATTTAAACAATTCTTCAAATTTCAAAGTTAATTTTCAACTACTGTGAAAATTTTTTCAAGTTGTCTTATCATTTCAGTTTTGACAAGCAACTAGCCTATAATGATATAATAACAGAACATGAATAGGACTTTCACAAAATCCTAAAATTAACGTTGAAATTTGATGAATTGTTCGAACTCTCCGAAACAACCCGTCCTTGGTAAAATACGAAAGATTATCACGATGTCAGAACACGTGTTCTTAAAAATGATTAAATTATCGCATTTCACTATTATATATTATCAAGGCCAATACAGGTGCATAAACACGTGTTCCGATTGGTAGTGAATATACTCAAAGTTTATTAGGAAAATTTGAAGCGATTTAAAAAATATTTAATTTCCTTTATAAAACATCACTTTCTTAACTATTTGATTCATTAAATTTCTTTTAAGTCTCTGCTCACAACTAAGACGGTGTGTGTGGATTATTTTTAAGTCTCTGCTCACAACTAAGACCGTGTATGTGGATTTTTTTGAAGTCTCTGCTCACAACTAAGACGGTGTATGTGGATTACTTTTCAGTCTCTGCTCACAACTAAGACGGTGTATGTGGATTACTTTTCAGTCTCTGCTCACAACTAAGACGGTGTATGTGGATTACTTTTAAGTCTCTGCTCACAACTAAGACGGTGTATGTGGATTACTTTTCAGTCTCTGCTCACAACTAAGACGGTGTATGTGGATTACTTTTCAGTCTCTGCTCACAACTAAGACGGTGTATGTGGATTACTTTTCAGTCTCTGCTCACAACTAAGACGGTGTATGTGGATTACTTTTCAGTCTCTGCTCACAACTAAGACGGTGTATGTGGATTACTTTTAAGTCTCTGCTCACAACTAAGACGGTGTATGTGGATTACTTTTCAGTCTCTGCTCACAACTAAGACGGTGTATGATTTATTTTATATTTAAAAAAATATTAGGTACACATTTGAATCTGATTTATAATTTGACATGCTCAATTGTAACTATATCACTGCAAACGATGTTAATACTTATCTTTCCAAGATAAGTAAATTAATATACGAGTAGATTGTCAAAAAAAACCCTAGAATTCAATGTCCCTTATATTACCTTAAGGCCTATGTCATCTTTGGGGATACTGTGTGGAGTTTTTTTTTAAAGGAAATGGAGGAGAGTGAAGGTCAGTGTGTCGAGGAGGGACGGAAATTTGAATTCATCCCTCCCAATGCGGTGCAAGGCGATTGGTCGAGAGAGTCCTGCTGGAAAGGTGTCAAGATCTCCGTCAACCAGTCTCTCAAAATCCGGCCCGCCATGCACTATGTAGGCAGACGCAACTGCCACCAATACCTGAAAAAATCTCACCCCATGAAATCAGGCACCCCTGCTGGGTCACCAAACGTAGCGAACCCTGTGGAGTGACCTGTGACAGAACTGTCTGTTATCTAATGAATAGTTCCTGGGGCGACGGTACCCACACACGAATCCCAAATTGAAAATTAATATTGCCAACATTTTATCTAAGCGCACCGGTACCAGATCCGCTCTGACGTCACAGCATATACGGAACGTCATCTACTAAGGATATTGAGAACTCTGAGAAACCTATTAATTTGTTCGTAAAAACTTCAATCCCGCTTTTAACCGAAATCACAATCATTTAGAGAGATTCTAAATTAGCAGAATAATAACAGATTTTTAGCTAAGGAAATGAGAAAATTATTTTTGCGCTGATCTTTTATTTTTAATTATTTTAAATATCCTTAGTCCATTTTGTAAAATGATATTTTAAACAAATTTAAAAAATAATATTTGAACTAGATATTTATTAATAATTCGTTGACAAACTGTTATTTAATGGGACTACATTGTAATTACTGAAACATGAATAAATTAATAAAAATCTTCAAACACATTAAAATACCGATACCGTTAACTAAGCGTTGCCGATATCAATGCCAACCCTATTCACAAATCATAGTTCCGCTACTCGCCTACGTACAATACACTTCTCCACTCTCGACTCTTTCCTAGACACTTTTCTTCCTCTTGAACCGAGTCTGAACCCGCGCGAGAGCCACACTATATCAAATGTATGGACGAAACCTTCTCACAAGGGTAGCTAATTAATCTACCAGATGTTTTAATTAGTTCAGGATCCAGAATGTTCAGGGGAAGTTAATCTGTCAAGGTTATAAGGCTGCTTGTAGTTAGTTGGAGTAAAGTGCCTGATTTTTTTTTGCGTTGAGATATTGGATTTATAATGTTATAATTACGTAAGATGTACAACGTTCGATATTTAAGTAGCCGTTAATATGCGATATCCAATTATTTTATCGTTGAAAACTGGTTACTAGATTTTAAAAATACAGGGGTCATCTAAGCAATCTCTTTGGAAATAATTTCTTCCCTGCTCTGACAGAAAAATTAAAAAATTAAAGATAACTTTTTATTGTGTGCAAAATTTTTTTTTATTTTATTTTATTTATCCATGATTTAGAGAGTACATGTGGTTTTTTGTGATATTTCACCCTCCATGCTAGGGATGAACCTATGTTATCGCGGGTGAATTTTACAGTTTGCAAACATGAATTCATACATTATTATAACATAAAAAAGAAAAATGATGTATAGCTAGTTTGGGTTGCAAGAAGAGAATTATAAGAAAGTTGAGAAATTATTAGTAAATAGATCACACTAATTAATTATGTACATACTGTGATGGACTCGCCCTGGGATAAATTTTTTTTATTGTTGATTTATTATGGTGGGAAAGAAATTTTCAGTTGATTTCACGAAGTAGGAGTTTACCAGATGTTGGCCTTAAAGCTGCTTTAGAAACAAGTGTTTAGATTTATTAGGGTAGAGAAAAAAAAATGGGAACATGCACTGTATCGGCAGAGACCTCCGTGATGGTGGTTGATAATAGTAAGCCGAGCTAAAATGCTGGTGGGCCAACACGCCACTGGACTGGGGGTAGTCAAGTTTCATCCTTTGAACAAAGAATTAGACTTTACTGGAGAAGTAACAATTTATTGGTTTTGAAACGATTTAAAATTAATGTGACAGGTTCTAGGGCCATAATTGATGTGTTCCTTTAGTGCATTTCTGTCTTTTGAAAACAAAAAGCATTCAGAATTCAAAAGAACATAAATTAGAAATCGCATATGGTGATTTGGGGGGTTGGTTTGAGAAGGGGGAGTCTGGATTTGAAAGCGCGGGGAGACGGTCAAGGCAGTCAGCGTTGAAGGTCGGAAGAAGCAAGTCGATAGTCGTGGTTAAGGAGCGCGGGCGAATAGACAGTCAGCGTTGAAGATCGGAAGGAGGAAGTCGATAGTCGTGATTAAGGAGCGCGGGCGGATAGACAGTTAGCGTTGAAGAACGGAAGAAGGAAGTCGATAGTCGGTGGTTAGGAAAAGCGGTTCAAGATAGTCAGTTTAAAAGCGTTGGGAGACGAAAATAAAGTCAAGGGGGTCAGAGTTTCAAGGTCTGGGAGACGGTCAGGAATAATCAGGATCGGTCAGCGTTTTAAGATAGTCGAGTTAGTAAAAACTAAGAAGCGCGTCAACAAGAATTAATCGTCGGGACGCGAACACGGCTAAAATCATTTAGTGTAGAAGGTGCGGTTTTCTAACAGCATGAGTTTTTCTGCATGTGACTGTGTTTGTTTTTTATAATTATTTGGATTGTTGACACTAAGATGTATCGGTAAGTCTATTATAATCTAATTATTAACACTTATTTCCTTAATGTAAACCAAATAATCCAATTGTATTTTGAAGTAAGGGTATTCAACTTGAGCACTATAGGTCCGGACCTGTTAGCAAGGGAGGCCATAAATCACCTAATGCGTTGAAGTGACCGGGTCTTGGCGATTACAAAAGGACTAAGAGCGGTTACCCTGAAGCCGCTTAAGATCATTCAACAATAGACATTGTTTATGAGCTAGACAATTTTGTTTTCTGCAATTTAAGATGATTTAATAATTCTCCAGTAATAATATTTAACGATTAGGTTATACGGAATTCATAAAATATATTTAATTAAATATAACTTATTCAAACATCACTCTTTTCATTCATTTTGAATCGGGATAACGCAGCGGGTTACAGCTAGCCGCCGGGAGAATTCATCTGTCTGGCATTCCTATTCTATGAAGTGAGATTTTCATTTTTCATAAGTTTGGCGGGGACGGAGTGTACGAATTTTCCGTAGGCTGTCCTATCTTACCAAAGCGACAAAAGCGAAGGGAACGAAATTTGTAATTTGGCTTGCCTAATAGGGACTCTTGTGTTAGCAAAGTCGATAACCCTGGATACCGATATAACGTCTATTTTAGTATAGCAGCGCCGGCTTTTTCCCCTGCTATTGGTGTGGTTGAGTTATTCCCGTAAAAGCACCGGTTTCTGTCGAAGGTGTTGGCGGACCAGCCTTAGATAGTCACCCGGAATAGACCTCTGTTTCGAGTATTTTCAGCTGGTGAGAGGACGCTTTCACTGAGTTCAGATCGAAGGGAACGAAAATTGCTAGTGGGCTTTCCTACTTGAGTTAGCTGGTAGACGAAGGAACAAAGCGGATAAGGGCTATGCTATTCTTGGCTGGCGTGTGAGGAGGATTTTCTCGCTGACAGAACGAAGGGATCGTGACGAATATGAAGTTGTTTCGGCGCTTTCTGACATCCTTCCTGTCAAATTCAATAAGTACTTACCCCACTATAGGAGGAGAAGTCATCCAGAATTAGGTTGGAAATCGACTCCGACTGAAACCGTTTGAGCTGACGGAGATCGGATGATTTCAGATTCACGACCTGATGATTCCAGTATCCCTGATCCTTAGCGCCGGAAGTCGAGGATATCAATTTCTACCATTCTTTGATATTTGAAGCGAACGGAGGGTAACAAACGATAGAGCGAATGACCATGACTTTGAAGTGGGGTAAAATCTCCCGTCTAGGAAACATTCGTTATGTCGGATGGACGCCCCGTTCAAATTAAATATTGACATGACTATTTTGAGTGTGGACGAAAGACTTGAAGTATGTTCTGTATTGTACATATGATAAATATGTGTCATTACCTCTACTGGAACGAGAAGCTGTATAGACTGGAGCCAGGAGCTATTTGGAGTAGCGTGACTGCAGAGGCGAAGTCGAACAAACTGAAGCTGAATTCATCATTATTTTTACGAGCGTAAACCAGAGGGGTGTTCACGGGACTCCCGAACTCCTGACGTTGCTGATGCAAACCACTTCAGTATATGTTTATGTTTGAGGTTAGTAGAGTGGACTCCTAATTTTCGGCATGCTGGCGAAGCTCAACTCATCATCGATTTGGGGGAGGTTGACGCGACCTAAACCTCGCGCTACCCACGTGGCCCATATGGTTCCTGACACCAGGCTATCATGCCACCGGACCAGAGCAGCTCCTTGTACCTAACGGTATAAGATGAATCTTCATCATTCATCATCAACATCAACATCAACAGCTACCACCAAGGACCCACATTCCACCTTCATCACCCTCCGGCAGGAGGCAAAACATGTCATTATCTCATCTGTCGCTGAGCGATATTCAATTCATTTCTGGAGGTGTTGGGATTGGACCATCAACTTGGCTGCTCTCGAGCTGGTCACGTTGATGGGTGGGATTTGGACGGAGACCAATCGAAAGCAACACATGTTTTGTCTCTAGCTATTCCCGAAAATACCTACTCATAGAAATAACTCACAAAACTAACAATCCATAGTCAAATCATTAACTTAGAATCTTGTGCATCTTGAATTGAATTGTCTATAGTGAATTTTATGTACTTAATTTGTAATTAATTGTCTCATTATATTAGCACATTATCAACTGCAGCAACCGGAAACGTATGGGCGAGCAAACAAGGTAGGAAAAGGTAGTTAAAATCAGGGTAGTCGGTCATTGTCTTATTCTCAAACCATACAGAATGTAACACGCCTCATCTAAAAAGAACCAAAGTTACCACAACCAATTAACAGGATCCTTCAATGAATTAATCCCTGTCGAAACAAAAAATTGACACAACGTGACATATTAATTCGTTAAGATTGAAGGGTTGATAAACCGCGAGAAGTTTCAAATCAAACGAGCAAAATATTGATTCGTTAAGAAGATCTATCTGGCTTCTTTCCTTTGTTTTTGACCAAAGAACTTGAAAACATTACAGTGATGCCGTTGGACCAGGAGGTGAGGTTTTAAAATGTTTTACATTCTGTTTGGTTCAAGACAATGAAAAAAATATATAAAAAGCTAGGGCTAACAGTTCAGTATTTTAAATACAAAACTGCGAAAAGTAGTGAATTTCTACAATAATAGTTGAGCTATACGTGAATTTATCAGTAGGGTAAAAATCAGTTTATTTAAATTCCAAATAAAAATATACGACCGAAATTTAATGATGTTATCCAACCTCCGATAGGACATATTGAGTAAAGGTATTACATTGTGGAGGGAGAAAATAGTTCCTTCAGTAGTAGACCTAACACCAGCGCATTAGTTTATTTGCTTTAAATGCTAAATATCCGAAATAAAAATATCCGTGAATTATAAGCCGAGAATAAATTAGGTTATTTAAACTTCAAATAAAATTGTATCCGTAATAAAAATATCCGTGAATTTATCAGTAGGGAATAAATTAGATTATTTAAATTTTAAATAAAATTGTAAAACAAAATTTTGTATTGTCATCCAACCTCCGATAAGACATAGCTATTAAAGGTATTACATTGTGGAGGGAGAAAATAGTTTCTTCAAGTAGTAGACACAAACCCAGTTCATTCTAGAGGCTGATGTCCAACCTCCGATAAGGACTGAATTAACAGATAAAACTTTTTTTATGTTTCTTTATTCATTGAAATTATTTATTAAATGCATTTAGGATTTTTTTCGACCACCATGCTAGGCACATACCCGTTTTACTTTGGGGAGAGAAAAAACAACAAAAAAATCACTTATGATAACAGTTTTTTTGAAGTTCAACTTTGAAGGGAGACGGAAAGAGAAATTGCAATTGTAAACAAAACATTTTAAAGTCAATAATAGACGTACGGTGAGAAAGTTAAGACGGTTGTAAAACCATAATAAAGAGATTATATGAATGCGCCTGTACTAGACCGGACCCTCCCGGGGACAAAACCAATTAACAGCTCACTACGGCACTTATTATGAAATTAAGCATTCGGAAGTGGGTCGACGGAACAGATTATATTATCTTTAATTAAGAGTTAGTAAAGATTCAGTGAACAATAAAAGTGCGCACTGGTAGAGTATTTATGTTTCGTTACCTAACGGGTATTCTTCCATGAGAAGAAGGCCGTGTCCTTGTGCAGTGAATATCTACAGTAAATTGATTCAATTTTGATATAACCTAACTTGTTAATTGAATAAAGTGATGATGAGGACATTACGGCGTGAATCAGTGATTAAGTTTTGTGATTAAAACAATTAAATTCTTTTCAAATTAAACAAAAAATATGTACTACAATAATAAACGGAGGGATCAACATAATTTAATAATAAAAAAATAATCTAACTCATCTTAAGCACAGTTCGAATGTAAAATCAAGAGTCGATAGGGGCCTTCAATTCAAAACGATTGAATAATAATAGGATCCCTGAAACGTAATAGAAACACGAGTGTTAAGATTCTAATAAAAATTTGAGTATTGAATAAAGAGTTCGTGAAAAAAAAAATGTATACGTTTAAACATATTTATACCTATGGTTTCAATGATAATTTCAGACTCCCCATCGAATCAACATTAATTACCTCGGTAGTGTCATCAACATTACTAAACCTTTCCCTGTCCCGATTTTCGACCAACGATTAAACTTCATAATTGGAGAATTAGATAGTTTCGCTGTAATAATATCACACAAATATTAGCAAGCCGAAATGGTTTTTTTTTCCTGCGCTATCGCGTGGACGAAGACGCCAGCGTGAACTGAGCGGATCAGCGCGGCATACTGAAAGCTTCACTCTTTCGCGGTTTTATGCAATGTAAAAAGGAATGACAGACAGGGTGAGAAGACATGAGAGACTCTGGGATGAAAAGAGTGTAATTCGCTGTTGGAGGCGTCTAGCTGAAGGTAACCTGCGAGGTTCCTGCAAGGTTATGTGGAAGAGATGTTCGCGCGATATTCCGTAGGAATAAACCCGTTAAAGTTCTATCAAATACTCCAATGGCGTCGACCTGGAACCTGATGTAAGCCAACGCAATCTTGGCTTAATTACAACAGATTCTAAGAGGTGAAGTGTAGGTCTGACAGCACGTGGAAGGAGGGCTTCATCAGACGAAACTTACATGACACATTTTCGCGTCAGCATCGTGATATGGGATGCAATTACTTTCCCCATTTAGAGACAGTAAAGTAGGTTCACAGAAGTGAATACGCTGGAACAATATCTGGAAGTGTTGGGAAGTCTCAATTCGTTTTCCTTCAGGCGTGGTGGGTTCTGGTAGGTCACGGTACCTTTGAGAAGTGGGTCGCCAGCTATTAGAGTATAGCCTAAGACACGCTGAGGTCAATGTTTGAGTTCTGATCACCATTCACCGTTATTGTTTGGCTAATAGAAGACAGCGTAGTTTGAAAGAGATTTCATTTGTATAGTTTACCCCTTTTTCCTTCTCCTCCCCCTCCACACTTCCTTTCCCATAATACGACTTAGTTGTTCAACAAAACTCTTATCAAAATATTAGTAGCTACTACAATATTAGGTTCCTTGAGTTAGCTTTTCACGAAAACGGCGCTATATAAATTATTCAATAATAATAATTATTATTATCAGGCGTCCTGTAAGGAGGAATAGGAAATAAGGCACACGGTTTTACGAGAAATAATTTATCAATTAAATTGGTAAGGAGATTATCCACTCTAATTAGACGGAACTGAATTACCGCAAAACATATAGGTACACTAATAGATTTTTCATATAGAAGGAGTCCTATTCACATGAATTAAAAAAAATCTAAACAAATTACCCAACGCTTAAAAATGCGAAATAACTCTCAAGATCTCGGTTACTGTATGCTCAGTCATAAAACAATTAACAACGGCAGGAACACACAAAAGGTTAACAAAAGGGCCCCATAACGGACCTACCAGAGGTTTAACTGATAGCGTGTGGCCAAGGAAAAAAAAAAATAAGAACGTCGAGCGAGACAGGGGCGGATTGGGGAATCTTTCGTAGAAAAAAAATATATATAAAAAAAAATAAAATAAAAAGTAAAAGGGATTAGGAGTTTTAACAATTTTAGCGACAAGAACAGGGCAGTGGGGAGCGAGTGAAACCTAGGAAGGTTGGGAAAAAAAATGTATTATTGGCGAGTTCAAACGTGTTCTGCTGCTAAGTTGATGGAACAATAATAGCTGACAATAGCTTACCTCCGTATCTACTCCCACTATTATTTTTCCAGAAGGGAGCTGTGATGGACTCGCCCTGGGATAAATTTTTTTTATTGTTGATTTATTATGGTGGGAAAGAAATTTTCAGTTGATTTCACGAAGTAGGAGTTTACCAGATGTTGGCCTTAAAGCTGCTTTAGAAACAAGTGTTTAGATTTATTAGGGTAGAGAAAAAAAAATGGGAACATGCACTGTATCGGCAGAGACCTCCGTGATGGTGGTTGATAATAGTAAGCCGAGCTAAAATGCTGGTGGGCCAACACGCCACTGGACTGGGGGTAGTCAAGTTTCATCCTTTGAACAAAGAATTAGACTTTACTGGAGAAGTAACAATTTATTGGTTTTGAAACGATTTAAAATTAATGTGACAGGTTCTAGGGCCATAATTGATGTGTTCCTTTAGTGCATTTCTGTCTTTTGAAAACAAAAAGCATTCAGAATTCAAAAGAACATAAATTAGAAATCGCATATGGTGATTTGGGGGGTTGGTTTGAGAAGGGGGAGTCTGGATTTGAAAGCGCGGGGAGACGGTCAAGGCAGTCAGCGTTGAAGGTCGGAAGAAGCAAGTCGATAGTCGTGGTTAAGGAGCGCGGGCGAATAGACAGTCAGCGTTGAAGATCGGAAGGAGGAAGTCGATAGTCGTGATTAAGGAGCGCGGGCGGATAGACAGTTAGCGTTGAAGAACGGAAGAAGGAAGTCGATAGTCGGTGGTTAGGAAAAGCGGTTCAAGATAGTCAGTTTAAAAGCGTTGGGAGACGAAAATAAAGTCAAGGGGGTCAGAGTTTCAAGGTCTGGGAGACGGTCAGGAATAATCAGGATCGGTCAGCGTTTTAAGATAGTCGAGTTAGTAAAAACTAAGAAGCGCGTCAACAAGAATTAATCGTCGGGACGCGAACACGGCTAAAATCATTTAGTGTAGAAGGTGCGGTTTTCTAACAGCATGAGTTTTTCTGCATGTGACTGTGTTTGTTTTTTATAATTATTTGGATTGTTGACACTAAGATGTATCGGTAAGTCTATTATAATCTAATTATTAACACTTATTTCCTTAATGTAAACCAAATAATCCAATTGTATTTTGAAGTAAGGGTATTCAACTTGAGCACTATAGGTCCGGACCTGTTAGCAAGGGAGGCCATAAATCACCTAATGCGTTGAAGTGACCGGGTCTTGGCGATTACAAAAGGACTAAGAGCGGTTACCCTGAAGCCGCTTAAGATCATTCAACAATAGACATTGTTTATGAGCTAGACAATTTTGTTTTCTGCAATTTAAGATGATTTAATAATTCTCCAGTAATAATATTTAACGATTAGGTTATACGGAATTCATAAAATATATTTAATTAAATATAACTTATTCAAACATCACTCTTTTCATTCATTTTGAATCGGGATAACGCAGCGGGTTACAGCTAGCCGCCGGGAGAATTCATCTGTCTGGCATTCCTATTCTATGAAGTGAGATTTTCATTTTTCATAAGTTTGGCGGGGACGGAGTGTACGAATTTTCCGTAGGCTGTCCTATCTTACCAAAGCGACAAAAGCGAAGGGAACGAAATTTGTAATTTGGCTTGCCTAATAGGGACTCTTGTGTTAGCAAAGTCGATAACCCTGGATACCGATATAACGTCTATTTTAGTATAGCAGCGCCGGCTTTTTCCCCTGCTATTGGTGTGGTTGAGTTATTCCCGTAAAAGCACCGGTTTCTGTCGAAGGTGTTGGCGGACCAGCCTTAGATAGTCACCCGGAATAGACCTCTGTTTCGAGTATTTTCAGCTGGTGAGAGGACGCTTTCACTGAGTTCAGATCGAAGGGAACGAAAATTGCTAGTGGGCTTTCCTACTTGAGTTAGCTGGTAGACGAAGGAACAAAGCGGATAAGGGCTATGCTATTCTTGGCTGGCGTGTGAGGAGGATTTTCTCGCTGACAGAACGAAGGGATCGTGACGAATATGAAGTTGTTTCGGCGCTTTCTGACATCCTTCCTGTCAAATTCAATAAGTACTTACCCCACTATAGGAGGAGAAGTCATCCAGAATTAGGTTGGAAATCGACTCCGACTGAAACCGTTTGAGCTGACGGAGATCGGATGATTTCAGATTCACGACCTGATGATTCCAGTATCCCTGATCCTTAGCGCCGGAAGTCGAGGATATCAATTTCTACCATTCTTTGATATTTGAAGCGAACGGAGGGTAACAAACGATAGAGCGAATGACCATGACTTTGAAGTGGGGTAAAATCTCCCGTCTAGGAAACATTCGTTATGTCGGATGGACGCCCCGTTCAAATTAAATATTGACATGACTATTTTGAGTGTGGACGAAAGACTTGAAGTATGTTCTGTATTGTACATATGATAAATATGTGTCATTACCTCTACTGGAACGAGAAGCTGTATAGACTGGAGCCAGGAGCTATTTGGAGTAGCGTGACTGCAGAGGCGAAGTCGAACAAACTGAAGCTGAATTCATCATTATTTTTACGAGCGTAAACCAGAGGGGTGTTCACGGGACTCCCGAACTCCTGACGTTGCTGATGCAAACCACTTCAGTATATGTTTATGTTTGAGGTTAGTAGAGTGGACTCCTAATTTTCGGCATGCTGGCGAAGCTCAACTCATCATCGATTTGGGGGAGGTTGACGCGACCTAAACCTCGCGCTACCCACGTGGCCCATATGGTTCCTGACACCAGGCTATCATGCCACCGGACCAGAGCAGCTCCTTGTACCTAACGGTATAAGATGAATCTTCATCATTCATCATCAACATCAACATCAACAGCTACCACCAAGGACCCACATTCCACCTTCATCACCCTCCGGCAGGAGGCAAAACATGTCATTATCTCATCTGTCGCTGAGCGATATTCAATTCATTTCTGGAGGTGTTGGGATTGGACCATCAACTTGGCTGCTCTCGAGCTGGTCACGTTGATGGGTGGGATTTGGACGGAGACCAATCGAAAGCAACACATGTTTTGTCTCTAGCTATTCCCGAAAATACCTACTCATAGAAATAACTCACAAAACTAACAATCCATAGTCAAATCATTAACTTAGAATCTTGTGCATCTTGAATTGAATTGTCTATAGTGAATTTTATGTACTTAATTTGTAATTAATTGTCTCATTATATTAGCACATTATCAACTGCAGCAACCGGAAACGTATGGGCGAGCAAACAAGGTAGGAAAAGGTAGTTAAAATCAGGGTAGTCGGTCATTGTCTTATTCTCAAACCATACAGAATGTAACACGCCTCATCTAAAAAGAACCAAAGTTACCACAACCAATTAACAGGATCCTTCAATGAATTAATCCCTGTCGAAACAAAAAATTGACACAACGTGACATATTAATTCGTTAAGATTGAAGGGTTGATAAACCGCGAGAAGATGCAAAACAAACGTGACGAAAACATTAATCCGTTAACGAGGAGAAGGGGGGAGAGGGAAAACATTACAATACTATACCGCTTAGTTAGGAAATAAGGATGTATTATGTTTTGTCTGAAAAGTAATTAAATTGATAGAGTAGAATGAATGGGTATTTTATTTATTTTTTTAAATTTGGATTACATTTTATGGTTTTGACTGTCCAACTAGGAAAGATTTCCGTTTCAGGACAGTCAAATTTACAGGTTTCAAGTTATCATAGACGAATACAGGATTTAAGACTAGCTAAAAAAAGTATGATAAAAACAAAGATACATAAAAAGATACATAAAAAAGATACATAAATATACATAGAGGCGTTTGTGATTTCAAATTACATTTTTAGTATCATTTCGGAATCGGTCCTGCCTAGATCCAACAACCATTGTGTCACTCTTGGACCGAAGGATGACAATTCACACAGTTTCAGCTGAGAGGGGATTTAATTTTATATTTTAGGACCGAGATTTGAGAATATTTTTTGATAAGCCACTCTGTAACTTGTTGGATTGTTGGTCATTCCTTCCCTCTCTTCTGGTTTGATGTTTGTGTTCGGCTGTTTTCATTTTGTTTTTATTTTTATGAACATGGATTGCAATTTTTTTTATATATTGTATTGTAGTTTTAATGTATTCCGTGTGTAAGGATCCATTTCGTAATTTGTTTTTTTAAAGGAATAGGGTAGACTCACGGTTTTTAGGTTTTCAGGGATAAGGCTAAAGATTTTAGAAGATAGGAAGAAAAATTGTCTTTGAGCTGACGTGGTTTGTAGTGAAGGTACTTTGTAGTGGCCGTTGGTTATTGTTCTGGTGGTGTAGTTGTGTTGTAAGAGAGTTTTGTTTTTATATTTAAACAAGAAATGTATAAGCAAAAATTCTAGGTGGAGTTGTCGTTTGTTTAAGACCTTATACTCTATGAGGAGTTAAGTGGAGGGGTCCCTTGTTAATGACACGTATTGACATTTATTGGCTTTTAGAAGAGGTTCGATGGTAGATTGTGCACAGTTAACCCAGACTATAATGCCATCAGCTAGTATGAATTGACAGAGAGCGTAGTATACATTTTTAAGAATTGAGGTAGTAAGGATATTTCTTAGATTTCGAAAAGCATACCAGAGCTTGCGGATGCGTGTGGTTAGACTGGCGAAGTGCTGATCCCAGCGAAGATGTTGATCAATCAATAACCACGCACAAACACATAAATCATTATAAATGCCGATTTCCATTCTCTTTTAATATTTTTCTTTTAGTGTGATAATTATAGTTTAATTTTTGTCTTTATTTTTAGTTTAAATTTATCTTTATTTTAATGTTGTTTTTTTTTTTAAATGTATAAATTCTTATATTATAAAATGGGGGCCTCAGCACGGGTAAACAACCCAGTGAGGCCAACATTACTGAATTAGAATATGAAATATTGTAAAATAATGTATCAACAATAAAAAAAATGATGATTGATCAATTTATAGTTCTGATATTTTGACATTTTTTTTTTAATACTAACAGTTGGATCTCTTATTATTATTAAGTTTGTTTGTCAAATGAATAGAATACATACATTTCTGGTAAACAATATTACATTATAGGTAGGTGCCGTGTTCCAATTTTGAGGAAGACAATATAAAAAAAAAAATTGTTTAAATTTTATAATATTGGCAGTTTAGAGAGTCTCTTGTTAATAATTAATGTATGTTAGCAAAAAATCGCAAACCCTTGAAAAATCTCAAAATCCGACTTAACTTGTCAAGATTAACCGTAAGAAATTAAAACAACAGAAATGCAACCCATTTCAGATATTATAAAATTTTTCGCAATAAAATACTATTTCATAGGTAGGTACTTTATTGCTTGTCTGAATTTTTCACACAATCAGTTTTGATTTTTGTAATGACATCAAAACAGGTAAATCTTTAAGCTCAATGATTTCAAAGGTGAAAATAAATAGTTTATCCTTTCAAGAAAGAATTTTGATACATTGACCTTATTGCGAGCCCATGGCACAATTCTGTTTATTGATTGGTTTTAAAAGTGTTTATTAGTACACCATGTAAAGACGACAGGATACCCTAATATGAAGTCGGATCTCAACAACGCAAATGAAGAAACCGTGTAAAAAAATAAGCAACGCGTGACCCTGGGGTATTGGACAGACCTACGGTTGAATTCGCCGTAGCAAATAATATAAAATAAAGTGGGAATTAGAAAAATTCCTTTACTGAGGGTTTTTATTTTAATTAATTCTGAAAAGCGTATTACCAATATATGAGATTTTCCTGAAGTTACTTACTCATCGCTTAAAAAAATAAATTTCGGTACTTACCGCTGATTTTATAGTTTAATATTTTATATTTTATAACATTTTATATATTTTTAAAATCGTAAAATTTTTTATTGGTATGGTGCTGTTTTAATAAATCTTAAATATAAATAACTAACATCCGTGGGTATCGGTATGAAAAAAAGATATCATAGTTAAAAATTCCTCGGAATTAATTGAAATGTGAGCCTCGAGAAAAACTACCGTTATCAGAGTCTTGAGTCGCCTTAAATATTCGCAGTGTTTGCTTTAGACTTGGTCTATAAAATATCATAAGCTGAATAAAAAGGGCCACTCTTTCGGGTAAATTGAGAAGAGGTGTTCTGTTTACCTATCGATGTTAATGTTATTAATAAGAAAAAATAAACGTGAAAACTGAGAACACCCACTATAAAGATCTCGGCTCAAGTGAGTATTTCAGAATACTACCCAAAAAACAAAAGATTATTTTGATGCTACGTCAGCTCGACCGCTTCGAAAAAATGAATTGTTTCCTACATCGCTTAGCGCCATACGATCTTTAAGTTGGCAGTCCTCTCTTGCCGTTACAGTCGTATTTTGGGCATGAATTCCAAAGCAGGTCAATGCGATGTTTTAATTTTCATTTATAAGTTAATATGAAGCTGACATGGAGAAAAATCAAATATTTTTATGAGCCGGCGATTATTTTAACCGCTTCTGAAAAAAAAATTTATGTAGGTAAAGCTTTAATAAGTTATTCATTTCTTAGCCTGTAAAACAATAATTGTTTCTTTTGTACGCCTAAAATAATTCAACCCTTAAAAAACAAAGTATTCTCTAACTATAATACATCTTCTTTCATTAACAGATGTATTTAAAAAAATTGTTTTGACTGAGGATTTAACATTTCTCCCCGGGCCTGCTCTTAACTGCTGTTAACAAATAACCTTTCAAAAAAAAATATAAATAAAATATTAACACTGGGGATTGAATCTTCCTGCCGAGGGATTGGAGTCAACAACACTAACACCTAATCTAAATCGCAATTGGAAAGTAGCAACATATATTGCGTAAATTAACTGCTGTAAATTTTTAAATCCAATTTCAGAAAAAATGCGTTTGTGTGCGCCTCTTGGTGCGTGAATGCCGTCAAAAGTTGATGGTTTGCATTGTCATTGAGAAGGAATTTATCTGCCGAGTTTAAGTTTGATCTAATCTCAGGAAGTGGGTTGATTTTTACTTTCAGGATTCTATTTCATCAATTCATTCTACCAAGAAAATAAAATAGAAATTCAAATGTATGTATTTAAAAATGTATGGAACGTAACATCAAGAGGTTAAAAAACTCTACCGGTTCACAAGTTCAATTCATTCTCAAGTTCAAGCAAATTTTAAAGTTCCCAATATGCCTTAAATTGCGGTAGGTAGTTTAAGACTTATCGTTAAGAGTCGCGTAGTTCAGTCTGGTCGTCGCTTGCGGCCCTTAGGGCCGGTGGGCTGTCCGCCCAGGGGGGCGCTCGTTTGCGGTATCATTAAAGTCCGGTTGGGGGGAGAAGGTTAAAGTTAAATAAATGGTTTTGATTGTTCTTCTTCTTTCTTGTTCTAAATGGTTGGAATCGGACTTGTTTCTATTATCAGAGACGTAAAAGTGAAATTTACCCACAAGTCGGTATATTTTATGACCGTCTTTGTGAACATCCAAAATTGATTGCAATACGCTACATAACAATAAATTCAAAGGTATGGAATGAAGAATCTTCATTTTTTTTAATATCAGTCGTTTAGATCATCTAACTAACTAACCATCACGCCATTTTCCCGAAGAGGTAGGCAGGGAAGACCGCCAAATAACTCCGGCTTGGCACACACAGTTCACTTGATCATGTCATGTCTTCCTCGAGCGTCCTCGAAAGACTATTTATATAATATTTACAAATCTTGTTTACATGTACAATAATAATATATAAGACTGAAAATTATGAAAATTCAGTAAAGAGAACAAGTACAACAACTATTTTTTTTAGTAATTATAGGGATGATTTATGGGAAATACTGATAACTGTTTTATATGACCTTATTCATTTAGATTCTAGACGACATTAGATTTGTTTAATAGACTTAACACAGACAATAATAATTTCTTCGCTACCTACTACATACAGTCGTGAGGTGATATACTTGATACTAGTAATGTGACTAAAACATAAAATCATCTTTTCTTATTTCACAACGTATAAATTTCAACGTTCTAGGTCTCGTGGTGGGAGTGACATTATAATACCAAGAAAATTCGGAAAATCAGCTTTCTAATTTTTATAAAACCAAAGCAAACATTTTTAGAGATTTCGCAGCTATGAATACCCAAACAAGTACATTTTATTAAATATTCAAGATGTCTTTTGATTTTTTGAAAACCCTTCATATAGTTAATGGGTTCTGTAAAAGTTATTTAAAATCAAGTTATTTCGAAGTTGTAGAGGTTATGCTTTTTGATGATGATCATCATGCGCCCTCGATGTGAGTTTGCACAAAAACGGCGCTATACAAATCATCTAAATATTATTATTACCATACAGAGAAATATCCGATATGAGGATTAGCCTAATCTTTTAGTCAAACATCGACATATTACAGAATTGGGGTATCACTCAAATGTAATTAACGTTTTACCCCGTTATCATAACTTCGGCTTAGAAAAAATCTTGGATAAGTGAACGAAATTAGGGATTTCGGTTCTAGTCTGTTCAGTTCACTAGAGTTCTAAGATTGAAAAATACAACATTATTGATGTTGTTGTAGCTGAAAAGATTTTTTTTAATTAAAAATTTTAATATGTTTATGTTAATTTTTCGGTTTGGGGAGGCTTTGTCTGGATTCATAGTCAAGAACTTAAATTCTTTGTAAGATACATCGAAAATGCAGCTTATTAGAAAACGAATCAATAATTTTGTCACCACACAATCTAGTTCATAGACGAAATATTATTCATTGAATTTTATTATAATACACTAAGGACGGATTGTTTCGCAGAATTTGAACAATTCATCAAATTTAAAATTTGATTTTCAAGTTCTGTAAAGGTTCTATTCAATTTTTGTTTTACTTCAATTTTGTTGAACAACTGGCCAATTATGATATAAAAACAGATCATGAGTAGAACCTTCAGAGTACTTGAAAATCAAATGTTAAATTTGATGAATTGATAAAATATTTGAAACAACCCATCCTTACTATTATATTTAGCTTTGCTTTTTTTTCATCCGCGATTCTTCCGTACAAACGCCGCAGGCGTCTTATTCCTACAGAAATCCCCCTTTTTCCAAATCCAAATTTTTCCCTTCCACACATCAGGGATATTATCAACATACTATGTTCATATTATTAACATTCAGGTGTAATTGTAAATTCATGGGAATCTTTAATTTCAATATAATCGCAATTGTAAAAGCTAACTAATATATCAATTTTTTTAAGACCCCAAAAGTAACACTACCAATTAAATCTTATGATGGAAACATTTTATATTCTAACTTATGTTTAAAGTGTGAGGTGTGTTAAGTTAACATAGTAATTTTAATCAAATCTGAAAACTTTCGCAGACCGTAGACAGCGTTAAATATGTAAATTGCTTCTAGTATATTATTTAAGTTTGTTCAATAAATGTGAATATCAGATAATTTCTAAGGCAATTTAACTAAAGTTTTAAGTAATTTTCTAACGTTATCAACGCTTGTGAGATTATACTGTACATTTATTGGGCTATTAAAGTAACCCAAGCATTATTTTACTGGTAATAATATAGTATTAGACATGAATTTAAAAAGCGCATTTTTCAGGTAGTTCACCTCTGTTGCACTTTTGAATATAATGTAATTTTTAAATTTTGCTAATTTGAAAACAGAATGATTTTGCATCTACCTTTCAATCATTCTTTTTCCATTTTATACTCCATTCTTTATTTAATCTATTTAGTAATTGGAGACGTCAAAGATCCACTCGCAGAAAAAAAAATTCATCATGGTGTCATGGAAAAAAAACACTATCGAGTACCTAATCTAGCAAAAACATATACATACTTTTACTAAATGTGAATTGTAAACCTGGAGTCAAAACATATACATACTTTTACTAGCTGTGAATTAAGAACCCGGAGTCAAAACATAAATACATACTTTTACTAGCTGTGAATTGTTAACCTGGAGTCAAAACATAGACAAACTTTTACTAGCTATGAATTAAGAACCTGGAGTCAAAACGTAAATACATGCTTTTACTAGCTGTGAATTGTAAAACTGGAATCAAAACATATACATAACTCGCTGTGAATTGTAAGCCTTGTGTCAAAACATTTACAAACTTTTACTAGCTGTGAATTGTAACTCTGGAGTCAAAATATATACATACATTTACTAGCTGTGAATAGTAAACCTGGCGTCCTGGCGTTAGTAAACCAAAACCGAAATTTCCTCTGAAATCATAAGATTTGTAAGTAATTATTTATTTAAATATGTTCTTAATTATAAACCATTAATATTATACCAATTTTTTTTTTAAATAAGGAGTCACACATTTTTTTGCTATTTGTTTTTGGGGTGTTATGCCGTGTTGCGCTAACTCTTTCTTTAGCCAACGTTTCGGACAGCATTGCAGTGTCCATCATCAGGGCAGATGTGTTATTTGAGGTTGTTTTAAAATGTGAGCTTATGTATGAGGTTGTGATACCGTGTTGCCAGCTCCAACCCTCTGAGCTGACATTAACGTAACATTTTTTAATTTAAAGTGTTTTTCTTGCAATGCTGTCCAATGCTGCAATGCTGTCCGAAACGTTGGCAAAAGAAGGAGTTAGCGCAACACGGCATAACACCCCAAAAACAAATAACAAAAATACTTTTGGCCGTGAAAATCTTAAATCATATTTAAGGAGTCACACACTTTGTCCGAAGAAATGTCATTCAAGATTCTAACATTTCTAGAAATCATGAAAGCTGTTATCTCAATGACAATTATTTTCATCACGACGGTAGGTACCATAATATTATTGATTTTTCCGATTTAACAGCGCAGATCATGAGAACTCCGGCGGGATAAAAAGGTAATATCCAACTCGGCAACCATTTTCTACCGGAACCGGAACGTAAAAATAATAAACTTACAGATAGATGAAGTGCCAAATGGTCGAGTGAAATCAGGACTTCCCTTTGCTCAGTGAAAAGGTTTTGTTCATGATGTAGTGTAGAATCTCATTCTTTTTTCATTCTGCCATTAGTAATTAGACCTAAGCAAAAAGCATTTAAAAAAAATGTTTATTTGCGTCAGGATCATTGCCTTCCAAAAAAAATATTGGGAAATTTATAGACTGACTTTAACTGAAATTTATAGAATGACTTTTAGTAAACTAGGAAAATTACGACATCTGTCAAAAATTTTAAGAAACGAAATACACGTTTCAAATATTGAATGATTAAAATAAAATACCCACTTTATCGTTTGTCTGAATTGTTCTCACAATCAGCTCCAATTTTACAAATGACACTTAAATTCAAAGCAAATCCAAATTCTACATTTCAACTGGTATTACAGAAAGAGACACATAACCATTCTTGGTATTTTCATTATATACTAGTAAATTAAATTAGTTATTCTATATCATGAACCCAAAACACTGTATTTAAGTATATGGAGTAGGTTTGTATATGTTATGGTCTGAGTAGTAATAAACACGAGAACTTATTGCTAAGACCTTGTCTCATTCCCTATTCTCAAAATAATGAACATTGCTTCTTACAGCAAATTTAATATTCATTCAAATAGCAAACAAAGAAAGTAACAGACAACAGGTACTTGAACTCGTGGTTCATAAATGTTTAAATATAATCATTTACCCACTGTATCTACTTAATACAAAATAATCTGTACTGAAATTTCAACAGCGCGGTACGTATGACGCAATTTGAATAAAGTTTGCCTGAACGGAGAACTTTTAGCAATTAATATCAGCTCGTGAAGTATTGTATAATTAAGTAAATTCAAACAAAAGTAACCAATTACTTGGCGTGAAATTCAAAAGGGAAAGGTTGTCGCTTTTTACAATGGAATTGGTACAATTTATGGCCCTTTGTTTATTAAAATCCATTAACTTAAAAGGGATGTAAATTAATGTTTTGGCGAACCTGAGTACTTACGTTTTTCAACTACGGATTATAATTTCGACTATTTTATATTTGTATTTATGTATATTCATTACATTCACAAAAAATTTAAATGTAAAAATATCAATATTTAAAAGTGTTCACAGAGCGGGGTAAACGTTTTAGCACATAATACAAGGGTCAGTGCCAACTTAAAGAATGGGAACACACTGGGCTTATGTATGAAACGTTTTAAAAAATTACGTTATATTTAAAACTGTGGGGTCAACATTGAGGCTATACTATAAGGCTTAGTACCAAAACCTAAGAATGGAACACTTGGGCCCACGTATGCAACGTATGTTTCGCATTAAGACATCTGAATAACTTACAATCTTTAGATTTTCTACGAAATTATATGTTTTATGCTGGGTTCAAGCGAGGACAGGACAATACTGTCTTGTTCCAGCTCCGGATCTATCGTCCTGTCACTATTCAAGTTGTTTGGAGGACAGGACGATAATTCAGAACTTTGTCCCAGAGATATCTCTACAGGATAGTGTCACGTGTAAAATAGAGAGTCGCTTCATGCGTGCATATCTAAGCTGTAGACGCTTTCGGCGATTGGATCTTATATTTTGGCTTTAAAATGTTGCGTAAATAGAACACTACAATACATATTTAAATAAAATATCTAATATTCTCTTCTTCCGTAACGCGCGTTCTCATGTATACAATTTCATAGTGTTCCGTGTTTAAACTACGATTGTTTTATTGGTCCATTGTTGCGTTTGAGGCTGATCACGGAGCAGTGACAGAACGACATTGTATTACCTTCTGTATTGTCCTCGTGTGATTCCGGCATCCGAAACATACTTGTCACATGCAACGCATTCCCATGTTTCCCATTCAACACCGATCTGCGCTGTCCGTGTGGAATGTCTGCAAGAAAGAAGGCGTTAATGAAAAGCCTTCGTTCCACTTTCGACGAAGTGATGTGACATTATATTTGTTTTGACGTTTGGCGTATTTATTTTTCGTGTTGTTGTTAAATGGGAGATGAATCACTAATAGATTATATTTATATATAATCTATTAGTGATATATAATTTTGTTTATATATAAATATATATATATAAACAAAAATTAATATTAAAAAAAAATACATATCCTCTAAAGTTATATTATGCGCTTCCTAATTTGTGCTAATATGCGTTTATTGTTGTTGCATTTTATTAAGTAGGTACCCATTTCATACAAGATTGCCAGCTCGGTCTTTGAACAATTTACTACTAGTACTGTACCTACCTTCTATTATTTCGTACCTAATAGGTACATTTTTATTTTTATATCTTATTTTTTTTTAAGTTTAATAACTATTTTATTATTTAAGTGATATTTTTATTTTTTTAGTTTGTAATTAAATTTCTTATTTTCTTAATTATATAGTGTTATCAAATTGATCATCTAGTTTTATAGCTATTTGTTAATTTTTAGCTACATCAACTAGTGAAATTTTACAACCTATATACCATAATGACTCACAACACTCCCCAACTCAAACACGAGAAATAATTTCTCAATTGAGTTGGGCAATTTTTTGTTAAAAATTTCTATTTTTTCGAAATCAGCCTCGAAATATCTACATTTGTAAATTATTGTAATGTGTTTGTATATTCAATAAAAAAAAGATATATTATATTAAATCCATATCCCGATAATACGATTCAAATTTTCGTTGCGAAAATTGCGAAAGGACAATTGTTCACGTTGGCATGTGAACGTAGTATTATTAACGTTGCGTACGTGAGTTCTTACTAAATCTTTAGCAATATAAAAAAAGAAAAAAAATTATTGTGGTACTTTACTTGGCATTGACGGAACCTAATTAAGTATCACACCGTTTTACCAAAGATGTGAGCAGAAAGGATGTCCTGCAACACAACTTTGGCTTGACGTATGCTCCTGGCTTCATTCACATTCATGTACCGTCTCATAAAAACTCTCCTGTTTTTACTCCTTTATATCCGGGTTAAATCTTCCCCATAGGAAAAACTAAACCTTTCCACACACTTTTCCACAAATGGTCATCTAGTCAATCAACATTATGCAATTGCATTATATAAGCTAAATAAATACAAAACAATACGAGAACAACACGTCAACTCACCAGAGATCAAATGGGAAAATAATTCACCGACTTCAGATATTTTCATATCAGAGGGTTCGGCTCGGTAAAACTCACAACAGGGCCTATAAATCCTACTGATCCCTCAAATTAAATATTTTAAAAATCTTTCGTAATCCTAAATGTATTTAAAATGACTGATTTGCATTTTTATATATAATTTTTTTGATAGATCTAATACGCCTAAATTTTTAATGAGAACTAGGTATAATGCCAGTAGCCGAAATAACAAATGTTAATATTTTTATAGTCTGAATAGCCGAAATAACAAATGGTAATATTTTTATAGTCTGAATTATATCAATATTATTTGTAGAACTATCAATACGTCTAGCTTATTAAATTATTATTATTATTAAATTCACTTCCAATATCAACCCTCTGAGAATGGTTCCCTTTCTAACCACCCCTATAGCCATAAGTTGACCTATTTTCCGAGTGAGGGTGATTAACGTAAATCACTGGAACATATTCCAATACTGATCATAACAAAGTGGCTATTACCACACTGCGTAAGAAATCCCTTTGCTGGTCTAACCCAACCCAGATGAGCCCAGGAATCTACAACGTTAGCCTTGTAGCGAATGAGAACAATTTAAAGCAGAAGGTCCGACAAACCTCTACGTGGCCTGGATCGTTGATTCAATCAGTTTTGTCAGTATTTTCTAAGCCAAAACAAAAAACCAAGAATAATTTTTTGAAAGGTTATACCCATCAATGTAATATCTCATTGAAGAAGAAAAAAATACTTATAAATCTAAGCGAAAGGTGAAAAATAAAACAAATACGTTACGAATCGAACTCAGGATCTTATATTTCAAATTCAGATTTAACAATATCATCTTACAAATAATTTTCAAATTATCGTCAGGTTATTCGTAACTCGGAATGATTGTCTTTCTTTTAAAATAATAATCATGTGTACTACTTTCTTTCGTCCAGAACTCCTAGGGTTGACAATGTTAAAGATGATTTTTTTTAATGTAAGTATAAATGATTTTTATCAGTCATTACGATAATAATAAAAATTTTCTACAAAAAAGTCATGGACTTTTGACTTGACACTTTCTTGTGTTCAATTTTGTTATTGCTCTGTATTTTTAATATTTGTCACATTAAATAAAATAATATAAAACTCATTTTAAAAATTTAAAAAAATATATGGTCTATTGAATACGAGTTGTCCGGGTGTAAAGTGAGCTAACTTGGGGAGGTATGATGATTAACGTTAAAAAGTTTTTTTTTTTCGGACAAAATTATTTTGCCTTAGAGGAATATTTATTTTCCCATACAAACAATTAAACTTTTTTAACCTGAAAACTAAATTATCTTTTTTACTTATACTATCATGTAGAATCACCTCCCGAAGTTACCACACGTTACCCCCGGACACCTTGTATAACTCTCCATTTACTGTCATCTCTATTTTATATTTCCATTTTTGTTATAAACCTGTAGTTAATAGGCAATTTGTAATTAATACTTTCGTCAGTGGTCAACAATCAAACAACTATAATATTTTTACAATTTGAATTAATTGGTTAAAAAAATAATTGATATTTTATGGTGAGTATTTTAAAACCGTGTAATTTTCTCCTCGCTTTATTAATTTCATAGTTTTCAATTTTAGATGACGGGTTAGTAATCAATATACTGTAATTAACACAGTGTACTATATCGATAATAACCAAGGATTCTATTTTCCTACATATAGTATTTCTCGTCTTCAGCCACATGTTACAGATATTTATTGAAAAAAAAAACACATTTAATTAAATAACCTAACTAGTTGACGATCCATGCTAGTTCACCTAGCCAACCCTTTTTCAGGAATTATGCCATGCTGAATCCTTATAACTTGTAACCTATGTTTAACCTAAGGAATAACTATCAAGATATTGATTTATCTCGATCACCGAACGAAAATTATGATGTATATTATCGAATATCGATAACTTTGTTTTCTGGAATCCGCTGCCAAAATTGTGTAATTTTCAGTGTTGCTTAAAGTAATGGGGCGATTTTAAGGATTTTAGAACACAGCTAAGATGTTTTCATTTAAGTCGATAGTTACAAATTTTACGGGGGTTACAGGTTGATGTTCATGGGCAACAGTGAATATTTAATTGGTAGCATTTTGGTTAAATCGCAATAATTGTATATTGGCAACAGAGGCGACTCTAGGGATCCAGGCGTGGTAGGTCATTTAAAAAATGTCTTTCTAAAATTTTTTATTTGATATTGTGAAAATGCACATATATATTATTATCTTCATCAATTTTGTAAGTCCGTGACTCTAAATAGATATCTATTATGTTTATATAATCAATTGGAAATAACTACATAATCCATGTACTGACGTAAAATTATTTTAAATCGATTACATTTTAATGTAGTTGTGCACAACATTAAACGCCCGTCCGCAGTATCCAAAGATACTGGGTGCGAATCAATTGAAAAACAACCAATTTCCCACACACGACAAGCATGTAAAATGAAAAACTGACATATTTTTATGTCACCAACTCTTTAAAACATGTAATATTCATCGTGCTGTCTCAGTCACAGACATGACCTAAGCGTCCCTAGGCTTTCTTCGGAACCTAATTTTTTACTTCGGCGAAAGACATAGTGCCATCTCGTTTATTCTATGGCACGCATATGGACAGAAGATGCCAAAGCTGGACATTCTTTAAATTGACTCAGAAAATCATGTGGACTTGTGAATGAAAGCTTCTATTGGAGATAACAGGTGTCACTGCTCGTCACTCACCGCCACCGCCACTCGCAGCTCTGCTATTTCGCGGTACATTTCCAATTAATTAAGAATTAGTCCATTTTTTTTCTATAATCAACACTATAATTTTATAACCAACACATTTGCAAATCTACCATAGGTCACCCCAAGCGGTTCGCTAGGTTTGGTCATTTAGAAGGGGTACAAGTAAAAAAGAAAGGCGATTTTTTTCGAAATCCAGCGTTTTAAGGTAGTTTTTAAGTAAAAAAATTGAATTTTTTGAATGGAAATATAAATTTTCTTCTGTTAAAAAATATTTCTGTATGGTCAAAAAATATTTGAATTTCAAAAAAAGTTATTTATCTTTTTTAATTCTACCATCATATAGAAGCACCTCCCAGTAAAAGTAAAAACACTATACCCTCGGACACACTGTATTCAAAGGACCGTATAATTTTAGAATTAAGTTTTTAGCTAAAAATGGTTGAATTGTTTGTGTAGGAAAATAAATATAATTCTATGGAAAAATATTCTGTTGTGGAAAAATAAACATTGAAATTATGAAAAAAAAATGCTTTTCTACTTCTACCATTGTGTAGAATCACCTGCCGAAGTTAATGCACTATATTCTTTTTCACCCTGTATAATATTATATTTTCAGCGTAGTCAAAATTAATTTCCCCAGTCAGCGGTTTTTCTTTAAATTATTTCCAGCAAAATTTTCCGGCAATATGATTATGTATGATATTTTATGAATTAATAAAAATCTGAAGGTGTTTCGTTTGATTGGAAAATTTGCATTCGGTTATGAAAATCGTTTGTCCCGAACCAATTTCACAGGAATTGGTGAACTTCCTGTTGTGCGGTTAATAACTGGATTTATTTTCGTTTAATTTTGTGATTTATTGTATTCAGCTTTTAAAATTTACCTCCAGGTTTACAAGGAGGTACAATCGCTTCAACATTTTCCCGGAAATTGACATAATTTTTCTTTTCGTTTTTAACGGTTAGTTAATTAACTCTCAGTTTCGCTCTAGTCAATGACCGCCAATTATGACCGATGACTAACATGATACGAATGTAGCCGCCTTTGACGATCAATCATCTATATCGCCACGTATTTCAGTCTCACATATAAATGTATATTTTGCTTAAATCTTGCTTGTTGTTTCGCTTTATATTAGCACAATTACTTCTTTACTTAAACAAGTGATGCACAATCATTTGATTCCGTCGCAACTCAGGATAATGATAATTCAACACAGTTTTGAAAGGTGATATTAAGTCATTAAATGTTACAAACAAACTATCCCATAAACCTTACCTATTAAAGCTAACCTTCTTTTGACCGCTTTTTAAGAGTGTATTGAAGTTAATTGAATTTCCACTGTTCTGAGACGTCAGATTACTAATTATTTAATAACCCTGTAAGACGATTAATCATTGCACTAATTATTTGTCAATTTGACAACACACTACTTTTGACCTTCCCATGGTGCATTTTATTCAAAGACGCTAGTTTACAAAAAAAACGGATAAAATGCACTTTTCTCCATTTATAAAGGATTTATTTATTTAAGGATAAAAAGCACTTTTCTTTTAAATGTTATGCTAATTATATTACCAGCAAGAAATCTAAAGTAAAGACGTAGCACTGTTGACCTTCCCTCTACTTCCAAAAAGAATAAAGACTAGAGTGAATACGGTGAAAATAAGAGAAAAACAAAACCAAATAAAACAAAACATGATGAAGTAATTACGAAGTTTAATTTATATCAACTGAAACAATATTATTTTTGAGCATTACTTTGAATTTTGTTAATAATGTTGGCTGTTTTTATAACTAACTGGAGTAAAATTATACAGTGTGTAGGCAATATTATATTAGTTTAAATATTTTATTGAATATTGAATTGCTTGTAAACGAAGTCAGTTATTTGTAATATGTAATACCCAAAATCCAACGTGGCATTAAAAAAAAATTCTGGATGAAATTATGTTTATAATGAAAAATTGGTTATTATTATTATTTCATCAAGAGGATTCAAATAAATAGGTTCCACATCCGTGGAATATATAGAGACATTTTATAGTATCAAACGTTTAGTAAACAATGTTTTCAAGAGGTTAACCAAAGAAATCATTTATTATATTGTCAAAAGCGATAAGAATTCTATTTGAAGTATGTTCATAAACTTATGTTAAAGTCTAAAAAAGACAAGGAAAGAAAATCAAACAATGCCACCAAAACAATTACTTTATTTAATATTTCGAACACCATATTACCCCGAACATTTCTTAATAAATAAAACAACAGATGGGGTGAAAGTCTAATATAACCTAATAAAATTAATATGTAAGACAGGTAATAAAAATATCTTTTTCGGACACCAAAATAAAATAAGAAGTTTGAAATGTGTTAACACATTGAGAAAAACATATTTTTTTCATTTTATTACGCAGAAATGAATATTCTAATGTTTTCATTGTTATTGAAAAGGTAAATACCCGGAAATAAAATGAGGAAAATTTGTATTTCTTGAGCGGTTATTAACTTTGTGGCAAAAAATTCTTCGTAAAGAAATTTCCAATTTGTTTTTTTGTTGTTATACGGAACACAATGCTTCCGATGTATGTATAGACTTTATACAATAATTGCGCTGAAGCATGAAAAACTGAAAGAAAATAGAAATTAAATGGAATGGAGAAAACTCCAAAGCTTTTGTCGAGAAGTTTTGAATGAGCTCCCAAAAAAGTGATCGATCGAGCGTTTTAAAATTTAACATGAAATTAAGCTTTTCCATTCATGAACTTCTACGATTTTCAAGAATGATTTATTATGTTGTTCCAGAAACATGATTATGGAACCATTGCATTAATGGTTCGCTTTCCAAATAAGCGCAAAAATAACGTTATGCTGAAAGAGAGTATTTAAAATAATAATGCATGGTTTTTGGCTATCGACTAATCTAATGAGAGATATTGACCTACACGGAGTGAGATATTTCTCACTTTCATGGATTTTTTTTCTAAATAAGATTCATACCGGGTTATCTATAACGTGACAATATTTGAAAATCTCTTACTACCAATGCAGTAAGCGAAAATGTTGGTTTTGTCGTGATGGAGGACTTGGCCAGTCCAAGAATTTAACTCCCGACTCCTGGATTGGAACCAGGCGCGATGCCAACTTAGCAACTGAACGTACATTAAGGTGTAACGTGATTTTTTTTTGTAATTTTTACTACTTTTACCATGATACGCAATTAAGGTCAAACACAACGTACATTTTCATGTTCGCTTTCAAAAATGGCGTTAATTTTATTATTTTATACTAAATTCACCTTTTGCAAGTTATACTTTAAACGAATTATTTGTTTGCGCCCAATAAATAGTTTTGTCTGTATTTGTCAATTCTTTTAAGAAACTTTTACAAATACAGTGTTTTATTAGTGATTCAATCTAAAAAGAGTATTTTTATAAAATTTTTTAATAAATGCCATTTATGAAAGCGTAGATTATGACGTACGTTAAAATAAGATTTTTTTTTTCATTTTTCTTATTTGCCAAAAACAAACATAACAGAGATCGGTCGCGTTTGGGTCTCACTAAGGCGTAGTGTGTTCAATTGCTCGGCTGGCTAAGTACTCCATCAAAACACAAGCAACGTTTTCCACTTATTGTGGTGGTAGTAGGAGATTTTCAAATATTGTCAGGTTATTGGTAACCCGGGAACGATTGTATTTTTTTTAAAGAAGAAGATAGAAGAGTTACATTTAGATTCTCTCAGATGCTGGAGAGAAAACATTATTCAGAATCAAAAGGTTTGTTTAAAATGGCTTCAACCGTATGAAGTAACGAGTTTTGAAGGCCCAAGTACTTAACATTTTTTTTTTTACATTTCTTTCCCTTCTGCATTGCTTTCAACTTCACAAAACTTTTGAATGATAGTTCCAATGGTTCTGCGTAGTAAGTACCTACGCTTTGTGATTATGTGTACCGTACTCTATACAAAAGTTGAATAATGACACCTAAAAAATTGTAGGGTAGCATTCTTGTATCTATCTTTAACCCCATCTGTAAAGTACGTAACCCCAACAACTTACAACCTTATATTTTTATTATAGTTCTTTATTATTAATTCAAAGATATAAATCCTTTTTCCTTGGAACTGTTTATATTGCCAGTCTAACACTGATTAGTTGAACGCGTATTGTATGAAATATAACACAAAATATTACAGTGTTCGTTATCATTCAAGTTTATCCACGGATCGGGTACTGTCTTATTGTATGTGCTGCAGTACAATTATTAATCTCAGAGCTCGTCTTGGTAAAGATATAAACATGTCGGGTGACGCAAAATGTAAAAAAATATTAAGATTTTTATTTATTGACAAAAGCCTTATTTTAGAACGATCATAATAAAAATTATGGCTAGTAAAAACGTCCAATAGGAAGTTGTGGCGAGAGACCACCAAAATATAATATTATTTTTTTATGAAAATGTCCTCTTACCTGGACTATTTCTCTGCCTTAGTATTCTGGACAATGAGGAGCACTGTTTCCGAATTTTCACACTGAAATAAATCACTTCTGGTATTACGTAATGCAATTCGAAAACTTTTCAATGCAAGCAATTCTAGGCTGACATATTTAATTATTCATTGCTTTGAAAAAGAGAAACAAATTATTATTTTTTTATTTAACAGACTTCACTAGGTATTATGCCTGTTTTGATGTCAATATATCGATGGCTTAGAGTTAAGATGTTGTATCTTCAATATTGGTAGAAAATGAGTACCGAAATTTACCAAATGTAAATATTTATATGAATTCAAATATTATATCTCCTAATTCTAACGTCCCAAAGATATAAACATGTTAAAATATACCATAAATCCTCCAAAAAATGTTATGAACACTAATATTGTATCACCGCAACAATTTTATTTATCTGCTGAACGAAAGACCATGCAAGAATATTGTATATGTGATACAGATACTGTAATATGTCACTAAAAACTTGTTTTTACATCCCAAAACCTAATATTTCCAGGTTTGCAAACCGTCAAACTTAGTGATAATAATGTTTTATGGAGATACAATATTTTGACCCGTTGCTAATAAATTTATTATGGTTTTTCATTATTATATGGTGATTTTAACTTTTAATATAAAAATAAACACACATTCGATCTTTCTGTTTTGCTTCTCTGCACGGATAAAAATGAGTATTGCTGATTTATTAAAAATCTCTTTAAATCATTCGTAATCCGGTTAAAAACAGGATTTCAGACCATTTCCTGATAAATTTTTTATTATATCCGTAATATATTGGTAAACATGTTCATGCACATGTACAGATAATATACAATGACACTTATGAACACTTATTCCGACATAGTGATAACACATTCGTGTTTTACTGAAAGTTTATTCGAAAATCAATCAATTTATTCGATAAGAGCGTGCAGTCCCGTTTTTAACCAATATGTGATTAATTTGAAGAGATTCTTTATAAATAAGCAATATTTCATAACAGTAAGTTTTCTCCGTGGGTGAGTCCGTTGTGTTATTTTTATGGTATGTTGTTCTTTATTTTCTTGTTGACTGATTGTATACTATTATTATAAATCATTAAAAATTTCATAAATGATTTATTAATTTATGTTCAAAATCGCTTAAAATTAGAAATTATGAAAAAATGGTAACCTTCTAATTTTCAAAATAAGTTTTTAAGATTTTTTCGGACCATTCACTACATTGCCGGGTTGTGATTTACTTTCATTGTGAAATTTAAGATGAATATCTTTCGCTTGAGCGTCTCGTAAAGAAGCTTCCTCTCTCCCTAATATTACACAATAACTTAGCCGAGATGCTGTACCCAGTACCTACACCAAGCCCAGTACAATACACTACAGTAGCCTGTTTACCCACTGACTTTATTAGTCGCATTTAATACGTCGTATCCTCACCGGCTACGCTTTAAGTAATGAAAAATTACGTAATGAAAATATTTCAAGCATAAAGCAATGAATAAGAGATTCAGGCGTTGTTTGATAGTAGGTGCTTCGGAGATATTTCATGAAAATCATTATGAGGATAATATCACAACATAAAATAATACACGGAGGAAATGAGTATTGCTTATTTATTAAGACTCTCTTTAAATTATTGGTTATCCTGTTAAAAACGGGATTGCACGCCGTTGACTAATAAACTTTCATTAAATTAAATCGGAATATGCGTTCGAAAATTTATTAAAAATATGGTCCTTTTATTCAATTTTGTGTTAAAAACGGAACTGCATGCCTTTTGGAATCGGGTCGCTCACAAAAACACTTCTTATCGCATGGAGAAAAATGAGTAAGGCTTTTTTACTATTAAAATTTTGACTGTACAACCTTTTCCTAATAAAATATTAGTCATTTTATATCTGAACGCGTATAAGTCGTTATATATCTGAGACTTGAGATGGAAAAATATTCTGGCTTCCACGTGATCTGACTTCCTTATAACATATCCGCGTTTTACTGATGGGTTGTTCTGGAATTTGTCAAATCATTCATTAGATGCCTCTCGTTCCGTGTTTAACATAAAAACGAATAATTTAACAAGATTTCATATCAGTTTTCTCTGTGCAGCCAGATGTTTTGGTTTATGAAAGTAAAACAACATCGCCAAAGTGATATTATAGTTTTTTTTATATTAACTCCACACAGGAGGCCTTGAAAAAAATAATTTCCCTCAGGGCCTATGTCATCTTTGGGGATGCTGTGTGGAGGGTCTTTTTGTGGAGAGGAAGGAGTGAACATGGGTCTTGAAGAGTCCCATGTTGTAGGAGGGAGGAAACACAGAGGCCGGCAGTTCGTTCCACAGCCGAGCTGTTGAACTTAAGAACGAATCGTAGAAGCGACCCGTTCTCATGTGACAAATGTCAACCGTGTACAAATGTTGGGCGCGCGTTTGGCGTGTATCCCGACTACGCACCGGTACCGAAGGGATCAATGACGCTAGTTCCTCAGAGCATCTTTCATTGAAATTTTTATTTTTTTTTTTTTTATTTTTTATTATTGAACATTATAAATGATAACAATATGCAGACTTATAAATAATTTGTTCATTATTATTCTATTTCTCCATAAGTTGAGCTCCAGGAGCTCGTGTTTATGGGAGGAGTCTTTACATTTAGTTCTAATGATTTTTTAAACAATAATCAAAAACTTTTGAAATAAATACAAACATAATATTAACATAGGTACACAAATTAGAAAATTGTTTTTTTAAAGATAATTAAAATAATTCATCTTTTTACAGATTAAGTAAGCGTGAGGAAATTAAGGGTACAATATATCAAGAAAAATTTAGAAAAGTAGTTTTTTTTTAAAGACAATCAAATTAATATATATTTTTTACAGATTGAGTAAGTGTAAGAAAATTAGGGGTACAATATATCATTATCCAATTTTAGGGACTTAATTAACTTTTTGAATTGTTCACAATTCACAGTTTCGGTTACACTAATTTTATTTTTGGACAATAATATATTGTACCATCTCACACCTAAATACGAATAGTGGTGCTGAGCCGTGGTCGTTCTAAGCATAGGAACGGCTATTAAGCCATTTGTTTTGAATCTATTGCTTATGCTATCTGAGGGGTGAATTTTATAAATAAAATATTCTTTATAAATTTGATATAAGGCGATTCTCTTATACAATTCTGTTATAGATGGTACATTAAATTCCTGAAATATCTCTAAAGTAGGGGAGTCATATGGTTTTCTAAGGATGATTTTTATAATTATTCTTTGAATTGTAATTATGGGCTGTAAAGAAGCCTTAAAAGCCCCTCCCCACCCAATAATCCCGTACTGCAATAAGGACTGAATTAATGCATAATAGACAATTTTGATAGTTTTCTTATTTAAAATATTTCGTTTATTATAGAAAATATAGATAAGTTTTCTTATTCTTTCAACAGTGAGATTAATATGGTCTTTCCATTTAACATTTTTATCTATTAAGATACCAAGATATTTTATATTGGATTTATGATTTAGTTTCGCGCAGTCCGTATTACATGTACCGTCATTTACACAGTTTTTAGAATGAATTGTTATGTTAATTAGGTTATTTGGCACATCTTCTTGTAGAGTGAAAGGAATACAATATGTTTTTTCTGTGTTAAGTGATAATAAATTGCCATCGAACCAATTTTTTATAACCTTCATATCCTGATTCGCTGCATTGGTAATTTCGTTCCATGTCTTTTTTTCGATAATTATTGCAGTGTCTTCAGCAAAGGATATAAGTTTACCATTAAGTGATAATTTAAACATATGGTTAACGTAAATTATAAATAAAATTGGTCCAATAACAGTCCCTTGGGGAATTCCAAATTCTAAAGTTTCATCTACGCTAAGTGAGTTATTAAGTTTTACTTTTTGGTTTCTTTGAGTTAGATAGCTTTGCAGCCAATACCTTACCTTACCAATAATACCGATATCATTTAATTTATTAATTAGTTTTGTATGGGAGATACTATCAAAAGCCTTACGTAAATCAATGAAAATGCCAAGGCATTTATTTTTTTTATCTAATGCACGGTATATAGTTGAAGTTAGTTCTGCAATGGCATCATGAGTGCCTAGTTTCTCTCTAAATCCAAATTGGCTAGGACTAATTATTTTATTATTTTCAATATAGTATAAAAGTTGCTTTTTTACGATCTTTTCGAAAATTTTTGCAATGTTTGAGACAACAGATATGGGTCGATAGTTTGATATTTCTTCAGGGCTGCCAGATTTAAAAACGGGTGTTACAATAGATTTTTTATAAACAGAGGGGAATATTCCACTATTTAAACTAATATTTATAATGTGTGTAATTGGAATTAATAATTCATTATAATTTTTCAACATTTCTACTGTGACTCCATCAAACCCTGGTGCAGATGCACCTTTTAATTCACTTATAATATTTTTTATGTCATCTGTTGTTACCGGTTTGAAAACTGACAGATTATTTTGTTTGTGACAGTCCTTTTCGAAATTATCTATTTTATAATTTTCATCAATCCGTGTAGCTAAATTTTGTCCGACGTTAGCGAAATATTTATTGAAGGCATTAGCACATTTTGTCGGTTCCATTAGGGCATTAATAGAATTTTTTCCGATATTAATTTTTTTAATTTGAGTTTTTTTGTTTTTTCTACTATTTATTTCATTTATTGTTTTCCATATATGTTTTACATTTTGTTTAGCCACATCAATTTCATTTTTGTAAAAGTTTTCTTTAGTTGTTTTTAGTAAACAGGTTAATTTGTTCCTAAATTTTTTATAATCTGTGTATATTTTTTTATCTAAGGGAAATTTCTTTGTTAAGCGATATAACTCTTCTTTTTTTCTAATAGACACGATTAAGCCATGTGAAATCCATGGTTTTATTTTTTTGAATTTTGATTTAATTTTTATGGTTTTAATATCTCTTGATGCTGTAATATAATTGCATAGTATATTATCAAAAATATTTGCGCATGTTTCAGCACATGTTGATTCTAATACGGAACGCCATGTTTCTGTTTTTATTTTTAGGCTTAATTTATGATGGTTTAGTGAATTTTTTGTAAAAGTATTGCATTTTGAATCAATATAATTATTAATATTAAGTTTTTGTATATAGATGCAAGTGTGATGATCAGTAATATTATTTTTTAATATTATCGTGTGTAATTTGTCGGTATCTTTAGTGTTACTCCATATGTGGTCGATACAAGATGGACGTTGACCCGTAATTTCTCTAGTATATTTATTTATACACAATATGAAATTCATTTCCGTCATATAATTGATAAATTCAGTTTTTATTCTGTTTCTATTTTCGTTTGAAACATCTATGTTGAAATCGCCGATTATTGTTATGTTCTGTTTATTTTTTTTTGATAAGATAATGCTTCTCAATTCATCCATAAATGTGTACTCGTTTGATCCGTGTGTTCGGTAAATTGCAATAATATTAAAACACATTTTATTTACATTTAGATTAATATCTAAGCAATTAACTCGCTGCATAGGTACTTCTTCCACTGCGATGTTTGAATAGCAAGATTTAACAAATACAACAATACCACTATTTCTATAAATAGCACAAGATGTTGCGAAGTAGGTATATTCTGGTATGCAAAATTTATTGTATACGTTGGTAAATGCTTCCGTTAAAACTATAACGTCCGGTTTATGATTTAGTAAATTAATTGAGAGTAAAAATTCATTGAAATTTTGTTTCATTGATCTGATATTTAAATGGAGTACAGAGAATGAATTTGTTATTTTATCCACGATTTTATTACAATCTTTTAAAGTATGACAAATATATTCTGAAATATTAAGCGTTTTATCTAATTCCTCAGTGAAGAAATTATTCATTTTAAAAGAAATAAGGAAATAATATTGTTATAACTAATTGTCAAAAATGAATTTGATTTTGATGACAAACTATAAATTAGCAGCATATGTTCACGGATAATATCAAGGTTGACTTGAAATAGTTTTGGTGACAATATTGAACAACTTAGCATTATATTACTAGTGATGATATTATGAAGATGATACATACTATGTAGTATATTAATTTTGTTTTGTATAAATAATATTTTACAAACATTAACACTTTGAGAGTAGGCTAATATTTTAATGTTGTGTTTTTGTCTTAAAATTTTACAGAAATAGTTAATTAAATATTTTTTGGATATTACTGATAAATCGTTATCTCTTCGATGGTAGATTAATAACATTGAAATGTTTCTCAATTGTTCGAAAGTTTTAATATTAATAGCTAAATTGTGCGAAAATTCAGAAAAGTGTGAAAAGTCAGAAAAAAAGCGTATTTGAAACAAAAATATAAAATTTGGTATTGAGTTTTTAATCTTGTTAAGAATTTTAAAGTTAGTTATTAAGAATGTTAAAGTAGGTACATACCTATTCATAATTTATACGCCCTTGGGCAATAGTCATCATTTTTTTAAAATACATACAATTTTTGCTATTTGCTTTATGATTTGTATCGTTTGTTGACTTGAAAGTGTTGTTTTGGAAATCACAATTTTTGCATTTCTCTTCTTTGTTTTTATTGGGACAGTCTTTCCAAGGATGGTCCATGGCGCAGTGCAGGCACGAAGCATTCTTGTCCTTATTAAAGCAGTTGACAGCTGAATGTCCAAATCTCAGGCAATGGAAGCATTGCATTATTGGATTAGCATCCTCCACCCGCACTCTGTGGTATCCAATATTAATTTTCTCTTTAGATATGAGATATTTCCTAAGTTTTCCACTTGTTTCGACTATATAGTTTGTAAGATTGTTTTGTCCTTTTGGTTTAAGCATTTTTACTAATTTTACTGAGTTTTTCGGATTTTCATCCATGATGATTTTAATTCCATCATTTTGGGTTATTAATGATTCTATTATTTCTTCTTCTGATAGGTCGATAGGTAGGTTTCTGATGAATAGTTTAGGATTTTTTTTTTCTAATTCTTTCGCGATCATAGTATTTTTGAAGACTATATTTATTTCTTCTGTTAATTTTTTTGCGTGATCCTTTTTGGGGCAAGAGATGATTAGTTTCTTATTTGATGCTTTATGTACTCCATTTACTGCAATCCCCAAATGCGATGTTTTAATTTTTTTAACTATCATGTCTCGAATATCATCAGATGTTGTATTAGTATTTTCACTTGCAATTATTAATGAGTATTTGGCCTCTGGTATAGGTATTGAGAGGGTTGACTTGTTGTACGTAGTATTAGTTGATTCCTTTTTTTCCTTTAAATAATTTTCAATTTTTTCTGAATGTTTTTCTTCATTTAATATAAGTTTATTTTGTAGCTCAATTATTTTTTCTTGTAGTTGAAGTTTTTCCTTGCACCATATTTCCTCTAGCTGGTGTATATCTTGTTCTATGTTACTCCTTTGTTTTGCCTCTTTGACAGATGAGCATTTTCCTATTTCAATTTTAATTGAGTCAATTAATGATTGGACACTTCGGTCCATAATGAGTTATTTTTTTTGCGGGCTGTCTGGTGACTAAACGCAGCCAGCCTGCTTTATTTTTGCAACAACAATATGTTAAACTGGGTATCACTGTGGTTTGTGGTTACTGAGTTTATCGAAATTTCTGTCCGTGCGAGCTGCACGGCAGCAGAAACTAGACTGATACCGATAGAACAAGGACAGCATACCTACCTGACGCCTGTGCTCTAAAGATTGCAGTCCGTCTGTTAAGATAAATCTATCAAACGGACCGCCCGTTTCTGCACAGAGTCAAGGGTTTTTTTTCAGGTACTTTGGGGCTCCGGATCAGAGATGGCTGCCAAATTCGACAGTAGGGCGCACTTGCAATTTGTACAGGGTCAGCAGTTGTGTACTATTAAAGTATCTGCGGGCCCTGTACAGTACGCCCAGCTTCTGAGAGGCCAACTTTACTCTGGCTTTGATGGAGCCCCCGTACCTGAGCTGGTCACTTATAGTTACACCAAGCATATCAATTTTAAAATAATTTGCGTTTTATGCCAACATTTTTTTACTATGGTAACATCATCTAATATATATATATTTTAGAACATTTAATTGGACAGAAATAACATCTGGAAATGGATACTCAATGATGTTTTAGCTCTAAAGTTTTTTTTAAATATGAATAACACACAAGAGTCCTTTTTTCGACTACGGCCCGTTTATCCTTCTTCATATAATGTGGGCCTTTTTAATGAATCCCCTCCCACAGCCCCTTTCTTAACCCACCTTACGACGCTTGTAATGTTTTCACCGTCTCCCCTCGCTTCTTGTTAACGAATTAACATTTTCGTCGTTTGATTTGCAACTTCTCGCGGTTTATCAACCCTTCAATCTTAAAGAATTAATATGTCACGTTGTGTCAATTTTTTGTTTCGACAGGGATTAATTCATTGAAGGATCCTTTTAATTGGTTGTGGTAACTTTGGTTCTTCTTAGATGAGGCGTGTTACATTCTGTATGGTTTGAAAATAAAACAATGACCGACTACCCTGATTTTAACTACCTTTTCCTACCTTGTTTGCTCGCCCAAACGTTTCCGGTTGCTGCAGTCGATAAAGTGCTAATGTAATGGGACAATTCATTACAAGTACATGAAATTCGCTATAGACAATTCAATTCAAGATGCACAAAATTCTAAGTTAATGATTTGACTAGGGATTGTTAGTTTGTGAGTTATTTCTATGAGTAGGTATTTTCGGGAATAGCTAGAGACAAAACATGTGTTGCTTTCGATTGGTCTCCGTCCAAATCCCATCCATCAACGTGACCAGCTCGAGAGCAGCCAAGTTGATGGTCCAATCCCAACACCTCCAGAAATGAATTGAATATCGCTCAGCGACAGATGAAGTAATGACATGTTTTGCCTCCTGCCGGAGGGTGATGAAAGTGGGATGTGGGTCCTTGTTGGTGAATGATGATGTTGATGATGATGATGATTGAAGAAGATTCATCTTATACCGTTAGGTATAAGAAGCTGCTCCGGTCCGGTGGCATGATAGCCTGGTGTCAGGAACCATTTGGGTCACGTGGGTAGCGCAAGGTCTAGGTCGCGTCAACCTCCCCCAAATCGATGATGAGTTAAGCTTCGCCAGCATGCCGAAAGTTAGGAGTCCACTCTACTAACCTCAAACATAAACATATACTGAAGTAGTTTGCATCAGCAACGTCAGGAGTTCGGGAGTCCCGTGAACACCCCTCTGGTTTACGCTCGTAAAAATAATGATGAATTCAGCTTCAGTTTGTTCGGCTTCGCCTCTGCAGTCACGCTACTCCAAATAGCTCCTGGCTCCAGTCTATACAGCTTCTCGTTCCAGTAGAGGTAATGACACATATTTATCATATGTACAATACAGAACATACTTCAAGTCTTTCGTCCACACTCAAAATAGTCATGTCAATATTTAATTTGAATGAGGGTGTCCACCCGACATAACGAAGGTTTCCGAGACGGGAGATTTTACCCCACTTCAAAGTCATGGTCATTCGCTCTATCGTTTGTTACCCTCCGTTCGCTTCAAATATCAAAGAATGGTAGAAATTGATATCCTCGACTTCCAGCGCTAAGGATCAGGGATACTGGAATCATCAGGTCGTGAATCTGAAATCATCCGATCTCCGTCAGCTCCAACGGTTTCAGTCGGAGTCAATTTCCAACCTAATTCTGGATGACTTCTCCTCCTATAGTGGGGTAAGTACTTATTGAATTTAACAGGAAGGACGTCAGAAATCGCCGAAACAACTTCATATTCGCCACGATCCCTTCGTTCTGTCAGCGAGAAAATCCTCCCCATACGCCAGACAAGAATATCATAGCCCTTATTCGCTTTGTTCCTTCGTCTACCAGCTAACTCAAGTAGGAAAGCCCATTAGCAATATTCGTTCCCTTCGATTGGAACTCCGTGAAAGCATCCTCTCACCAGCTGAAAATACTCGAAACAGGGGTCCATTCAGGGTGACTATCTAAGGCTGGTCCGCCAACACCTTCGACAGAAACCGGTGCCTTTACGGGAATAACTCAACCACACCAATAGCAGGGGAAAAAGCCGGCGCTGCTATACTGAAATAGACGTTATCTCGATACCCAGGGTAATCGATTTTGCTAACACAAAAGTCCCTATTAGGCAAGCCAACCACAAATTTCGTTCCCTTCGCTTTTGTCGCTTTGGTAAGATAGGACAGCCTACGGAAAATACGAACGCTTCGTCCCCGCCAAACTTATGAAAAATGAAAATCTCACTTGATAGAATAGGAATGCCAGACAGATGCATTTTCTCGGCGGCTAGCCTCGATCCGCTGCGTTATTCCGATTCAAAAATGAATTAAAATTATATGCTAACAGAGAAACCCCTGTAATAACTACAATAGACCGCAGCCTTCACAAAGTTCGTAAAACGGACTTGGAAGTAGATATTAGTGGTACGTAGGTATACGCACGTGGCTCTAATATTTGAAGTAATGGTGCACTCGCTGTACATGGCTAAGTGAGAGTGATGGTCGAATAAGTTATATTTAATTAAATATATTTTATGAATTCCGTATAACCTAATCGTTAAATATTATTACTGGAGAATTATTAAATCATTTTAAATTGCAGAAAAATTGTCTAACTCATAAATAATGTCTATTGTTGAATGATCTAAAGCTAAACTAACCAAGTCCCAGGCGGCCCCAACACAATAGGTGATTTATGGCCCCTCTTGCTAACAGGTCCGGACCATTGTGACGAATTCTTCCGTTCAAGACTTCAACACAACTACCTATGGCACTCAAGTTAAACACTCTTACTTCAAAACACAATTGAGTTATTTGGTTTACATAAAGGAAACTAAGTGTTAATAATAAGATTATAATAGACTTACCGATACATCTTAGTGTCAACAATCCAAATAATTATAAGAAACAACCACACACACATGCAGTAAAATACTCATGCTGTTAGAAAACCACACCTTCTACACTAAATGACTTTAGCCGTGTTTGCGTCCCGACGATTAATTCTTGTTGACACGCTTCCTAGTTTTTACTGACTCGACTATCTTAAAACGCTGACCGATCCTGATTATTCCTGACCGTCTCCCAGACCTTGAAACTCTGACCCCCTTGATTGTATTTGATCGTCTCCCAACGCTTTTAAACTGACTATCTTGAACCGCTTTTTCTAACCACCGACTATCGACTTCCTTCTTCCGTTCTTCAACGCTAACTCTCTCGTCCGTCTCCCCGCGCTTTCAAATCCAGACTCCCCCTTCCCAAACCAACCCCCAAATCACCATATGCGATTTCTAATTTATGTCTCCTGAATTCTCGAAATTTCGTGTATCCAAGGGCAGAAACGCACTAAAAACCCTCATCAATTATGTTCTCTAGGACCCGTCAATTTAAATCGTTTCAAAACCAATAAATTGTTACTTCTCAAGTAAAATGTCCAATTCTTTGTTCAAAACAATGTAACAAGACTCTTCCAGTCCAGTGGCGTGTCTGCCTACCAGTTTGTTCGGCTCCCAAATTATCAACCTAATTCTAGAATGTAGTAAATAATTATGATGTGATAGTTTTATTTTTTTTTTCTTTAATCTTCTTGCGAGATTTTAATTTAATTAGGCAAATTCCAAACTCGTCCTGTTAAAATGTTATTTACCTATTCATAATTATAATTCGTCTGAATCCTTAGAAAATTACGTAACTATATTTGACGGCGTATTTCATACTTAGAAGGTCACTTAGTAGCATTGCTCAACCTAGTTGAATTGTTTCTTATTGATTTGGTTAGGGTTTTTTTCTCTATCCGCCCCAAACAAAATTCGTCGCTACTCCACTGAATAAAATCTGAGAATTTTAGCACCACCATCACGGAGGTCTGTGACGATACAGTGCATGTTCCTATTTTTTCTCCACCCTAATAAATCTAAGCACTTGTTTTAAAATCAGTTGTCCAACATCTGGTAATCCCCTATGTCGTGAGACCAACTGAAAATTTCTTTCCCACCATAATAAATCAACAATAAAAAAATTTATCCCAGGGCGAGTCCATCACACGCTGCCCAACCGGGTGGCAACATAGTTCACCTGCCTTTACAATGAACAGGCAAGGGCGCTTTCTTTTGCGGGGTATACATAAAAAAGCAATCAAATTTTGAAATCAAAAACACATAATTTTGTTTCTTCATATGAAGCGGTTACTTTGTGATGTGACATTATAATTTAAAATTAAACAATAACTTGGTAAACATCACTTATAGGTAAATACTTAATGCCGACCGCGTTTTACATAGGCAAAACAGCACGTAATATCAACACACGAGTCAAAGAACACCTAAAATGCTTAAACAGTAATGGGTTCTCCGAATTTGCAAATCATCTCATAGCAACCAACCATACGTTTGACAAAAATACTGGCGTCAGTCTATTGCATAAAAACGGAATAGATCTCAGGTTGGATAACTTAGAGGCGCTATAGTTAAGGAAAGCCAAAAACGTCAATAGCAAAGTCATCAACAACCAAATGAACCTAAATAAAAGTTCTATACTCAGATTTTTCCCTATAGACAAAGAGCACTCGCCTCTCAATCTCCCACCTACCCCTACCTCTTCCACTGTAGCTCAGACTGTCCACTTACCGTGATATCAACACATGTTAATTTAGATATTAAATGTTTAGTATTATACTGCCCTGATGAAGCTACGGTTGTACCGAAACCCGGTCGGCATTAAGTATTTACCTTTAAGTGATGTTTACAAAGTTATTATTTAATTTTAAAAAACATAATTTTGTATTATTTCGTAGTGTTTCGCCTTAAGTTTCGCCTTGTATCGCAAGAAGGGGGCTTGTTCAGTAAGGTGGAGTGAAATTTTTTTTTTGAGAATTTCGAAATCGACATAGTTGGGAAAGATGCTCCATATATTAACAATTACAAAAAAAATAATAAAAAAAATATATTCACAATACCTGAACATCGCCAAAACTTTATATTTTATCATTTTCACGATTTTAATAGCTCATGTACGCGAAATAAAACACATATAAAATTTGTATTTTACCATTTATTTTACAGATAATCCATTCGTAGATTGTTAGAATGGAACAAATAGTGGAAATAAAAAATGTACATATATTATTTACCGCATTGAAAAACTTGAAATTTACAAAAGTTACTATGAACGGTACTGCATTTTGGTGTTAGAAATAGGCATAAGGTGTCATGACTCTAACCTTGTTTTTATTAATCCATCTCGCCTCAAGGGTCCACAAACAACGGCTGAGGCTTCTGTTACAATTTTCACACATCTCTCTGAAGCTTGAGTGTGGCAAAGAAAATTCTTTATCATTGGTAGTATGACATTCTCAATTATCGTGTGATCGGTAATGGCTTGTAAAATTGTCTCGTCACTTAAAAATTTGGTTACTGGTGGCTCGGTTATATTTTCCCACTTTATAACATCAATATAATCATCTGCTGAAAAATCAAAAACAGGCACTTTGAAGGTACGAATAAAGTCTGATTGCATTTTCATTTGCCAAGCTTTCAATATTCTTCTCAACGCCAACTTTCTTACGTATTTTCGGTTGTCGTTTAACATGGCTAACATTATATTTTCGTGATGCCCAAAAAGCCATTACGCTGGATTACTGGATCAATAATATCTTTTAAATCACTGGGCAAATACAGTGAAAGCACTATTGTTTCGTGTAAATGCCTTGCACCGGAATGACATAATGGTTTGGTCTTAATGTTGAACCACATATGTGCGTAAACTGTACAAATGTCGTTAAAGTTACCATATTTTTTATGGTTTTAGGGTAGAAATGTAAAGCCGAAGAATTCGATTCGCTGTAGTGAGCCACCTGGATTGTACAATTTTACCGGGATTTGTTTTTGATAAATTTTCATTGCAGAATCCGGAGTCAATAGTTTTACACATTTTCAGTAGATACAGCTGATCTGTACTTAAATCCTGTGTATTTGTCATACTTGGTAATGAACATTGAATGATTTTAAATTTCACGACAGGAAGTTGTTCACACTTATTTAAAGATTTACCAATAATTCTAGTGAAACTTTGCGGTCCAGTCGTGGTTCCGTCGATGTTCTCAAAGAGATGTCGCAAAATGAGTTCGTTTGCTTGTAATTGACAGACAATCCACTGTAAAGGCCATTTGAGATGTGATTCAAGGCGCCGAATAACACCTCCTTTGTACCCCGTATTAACTGCAGTTCCGTCGCATCCAATAGCAACATTTTTTTCCAAAGCAACATATTTCGAAGACAGTAATGAAATAATTCTATTACTTATTGCTTTAGATTTTCCGGTTTTTAATGAAATTTGTCCCATGTACTCGCTACCTGGTTCTTTTACTAAACTAACGTGTTCTTCAGTTATTATTTTTCGCCGGTTGTCCTCCATGCTTAAAGTTTTGTCCTTCCGTCATTCATTCAATTAAGCCAACATCTTGTAATACAGCGAAAACAATTGCAGCTCCTGCTCGATCTGAAATACAACATCTGTCTAGTGTTCTGGCCACAACAGGGAAGTCTTTCACCTCATGGTGAGAATTATTTGGTTGTGCTTCACTTTGCATTATTTCTTGAGGAATTGAAGACGAAGCACATTTTTTGAGAGTCTAAAGTTTAAACTACAAGAAGGAATAGCGTCAGTACCCCGATCTACTAGATAATGTCTAGCGGATCGGAAACTTCGCCAAGATGATACGCGATACACTTTACTCTGTTTGATACGCGTTTGGGGTAGAAGGATTCGTTGATGTGTGGGAATAGTTTAACTGTTCCTACAGTCCTACTTTATAATTATATTATAAAACAAAAATGTAATTATATCATAGGTAATAAAAAAACACACAATTTTTTTTACATAACTATAAGCATTTCTAAGAATCGGGAGAACATTATTGGTGTTTTCAGTGTTTTTATCAAAAATTCAAAGTGGTGGCGATGTCGTAATTAAAAATAAATATTTTTTTTATATTTTTTATTTAAGATAAATACATAACGGAGCACAAATCCCGCGTATGTCGAATTCTATAAAAAAAAGAAAAAGAAAAAAAAAATTTTCCATACTAGACCGCTCCACCTTATTGTTCAGGGCTCAAATTTTATTTAATTTCGACGAATTCATAAAAATAACACTTTTTTACCGATCCCTACGGATGTGTGATATTTTCATTTTAGATTAATAAAAACAGTGTCTACCATTAAAATATTTTATGTAAAATGGATTGAAAATTCTACTAAACGTTTTTTAACCATAAAATTCTGCACCATAGGCAACCAGGCAAGCACCATATTTTATTTTACTGACGATGAAAATTATCTCTAAAAATTCTGACATTTTAGTAATGTGTTCATTAAAAATAATTTAAATAAACCCCACGGAAAGATCAATTTTCTAAGCCTGCTAGGGCAAATTCGACCAATAGAGGTCAACAAAATTCGGCCAGGACGTGCGCCAAATATTGTTTTGAACGATTTCATCACTTACGTCGTTAAGGCGATGCATTATCTCATGTAATATTTTAAATTGAGCCGCTATCAATAACAACCCTTACGTAGATGGCGATAAGGTTCAAATTCCCGCTTAACACCATCCGCCTGTTTTGATTTATGCAAGAAAAAAACATGGCCAAAAAGTGCCTTTTATTTTATTTTGTGGATATTCAGGCATAAATATTTAATTTTTTTTCGATCATTTTATAAATAACTTAATTTGCCAAATTATACAATAAAATTATAACCGAAAATGGGTTCGTAAGTAGGAGATTTTGAACTATAAAGCAGTTTTCATAGGCCTTATACATTATTTTTTCTGGGCTTATAAAAAGACTTAACTTTTACTTGACTCTAAAAAATACTAGATCATTTCAAAGGTCAAAATGTATTCTACTCGCAGTATTTAATTAAAGCATCTGAATTATTTCTAGGCGACCAAATTTTCAAACAAAAAACACAAGATTTTGCATGAGGGAGCGAATGATGGCATCGCCTTAAGATTCCCTCTTTATTTTAGAGAGTTGCGGGCAAATTCAAACGTCTAATATTTTTTACACGGCTTCTTCACTTACGTCGTTAAGATTCTGAAGTTACTTCAGGGTATTGTCTTGTCTTAATACATTTTGCTGTACGATCGGTAACTGGACAACTCACGACAATTAATTACAAATAAACACAGTTTTTAAAAGCAAAAATAAAACTAGTTTAAATGAATTACTCTATATTGGGTTTATAGTCTAGTAAATCTATTCATCCCTTTTAATGGCTTTATATTACTTTTCAAAATTATTTTGACACGACCCAGAGTTGTTTTATTCTGTTCTGATATGCAAGAAAACTGGAAATATAAAACGACAAAAATTAATTTAACACAACAAATTAATTTTACAGACGTTTTCGTATTATTTTCAGCTCTTGAAAATCAAAGTATAAAAATATTATTAAGTAAGAAATCTATACCTACTTATCAAAAAAATAAATATCACTGTAATGCGGATTTTGATTGGATTTGGTATCCTTTTTACTCCGATTTTGTATGTCACAAAATAAAGTGAATTCGTACCAATGGTTGTATACAGACGGTTCCTCGAAAAAAGTCTTGGTAAAAAATGCTAATCAGAAAATGCGTAGTTGGGCTTCTTTTATCTCTAATTTCATAATATTCTCACCATTTTATTATCCAAATATTGAAGACAATATTAGTGATTTTGAAACGAAAATCTGAAACAGAAAAATCAGAAAAGGAAACGGTCACATCTGGGACTCGAACCCAGGACCCTTGTCTTTCCGGGACAGTGCTCTACCGACTGAGCGAATGGGACCCTATTCCCCTCGGTCACTTTTAACTGTATCATACTTCGAATAAGAACCACTAACATTGTCTTCATTTTTTCACCGCACATTTTTACTGGCAACTATCTTTATGTATGATCGCAAGATTCAACCCGAACTAAATGCAATCCAGACAGCGTCTTTTTAGATAAACCTATCTTATTTTTTTATTTTTAATGTGCGACATCTGTTGACTTTTCTGCAAGTCTAGAATGAATATTTATTTTTCGGAATAACTTTATTGAGTAAAACCTCAAATTGTAATATTTAAATATTGAAGACAATATTAGTGATTTTGAAACGAAAATCTGAAACAGAAAAATCAGAAAAGGAAACGGTCACATCTGGGTCTACATTTCTTACTCCAAGTATGCTTGGAAATTCTTTAGTACGTGCTGTTACACTCTGTATACCTATTATAAGTGGGCAGTTACGGGGTAGAAAAATAAAATTAAAGGAAAATTATGGTCGGTTCTTTTAAATGAATAATAAAGTTGGCGAGAACAGAAAGTGCCTCTTTACTTATAACGGTAAGCAACCTCTTATAATCTCCTAGTGCAGCTAATTCGAAAAATAAGGTGCTTGCTTAGCGAAAAAAGCGTGAAGAATTTAAAATGGTTCTCGAGAACTTCAAGGATGCTCTCATTATTAGAGTGCAGGAAGTTAATTTTTAAAATGCGTTACCATCGGTATATAAAAGAGAGAGACCGTACAGTCAAATAAATATGGTACAATCGAATTGAGAGCCTGAATTGGAGAAACTATGAAGTGATGTTTGGTGAGCTAACGAACTACCCAAAGAAAGGAAGAATCATCATTATCTGTCTTTATGACACATTCCTTGCTTCGTCCATATTCAAACATCGTCTCACAGATCGTCACGTTGGCTGAATAGGGTTTTAATTTCACTTTCATCTTGTTCTAAGATACAAGGTGTCAAAGTTTAGTCAAAGACGATTTCTGATTTTGAGGTTTAATTTTGTGTTTAGTAATTTAGTTTGATATATTTAAAAAAATATATTAAATAGGATGTTTATCAACCATTTTAGCTAGTGCATATTAATTCATTGCATAGAGTTCTAACTACATTTTCCAAATGCAATTCCAAGATTGAATAAATAAAAAAATATTAAATTAAATTATTAAAAAAAGAAAATAAGAAAATATTAAACAGATCATTAGATGTCGTCTTTTTCAAATTTTGACACCTCAGAACATGGTTAGAACTTAGACCTTTATCCAAAAGTGACGAACTACACCGCGCCTCCTAAAAACGATCAACTGTCAGATTCAAACAAAATGGCAATTTCAAAAGATTCAAATCGATGTTAGAACCTTGTAAAATAAATGGAAGATTTAAAAACTTGATGTTAGTACCTCATCATACGCATCTACTGAAATATAAAACAGATGGCTCTGAAAGTTGTTTGGTTGTAGAAAGTATATATGTATACATAAATTTAGTACACAAAAACTGCGTTGTTCAAATAATAAAATCGTTATTATTATTAGAAATGCAATGGATAATAGATATGCATTTAAATGTAATAAAAAAAACAATTAGAATCTTGTCTTGCTAAGTGCTAAGTGCTAAGTAAGTAAAGTTCTTCTGTTAGTCTAACTCTTGACATGATAAGATTCAAATATTTTTATCACAAATTGGCCTTATGAAGAAACTGAAAAATTAATTTTAAAATTCTTGGAAAAAAAACACTTTTTACCAACGCTTAATATAAGCCTAACTTTGTATGTATCCAATAATGTTTTACCAAGAACTTTGAAAGTTTCCAAGTATATACTTTACAACAGTTTGTAATATTTCGCTGTATCATTGAACATTGAACAAGGAATTCATCGATCAATCATTCATGGAACGCATAGCCTTAAAAAAATATGACCTTATGTTATCAATGGAAACTACCGTCTGGTACTTGATAAAACACCTTGTTCCGGTGAAATTCACTGTCGCTGTGATTTCTATAAAACCATTAATTCTACGTACTTATTTGTTGTGAAAATCCCACAAACAATTCGCAAAATTTCAAGGACAAACATATTTCTTTATTCAAAAATGTTCTTTCATTTCGATAATTTGAAATATTCATTGAAGTAGATCGGTGAATAAATTGTTTTTTTTTTTTTAATTTAGTAAACACTTATGAAACAGATTATTAGAAAACATGTATTAAAATATAACAACGAGTTTTAATGCCAGGTCACTTCTAACCCTACAGTTTCACGAACAAAAGCCGCCGTGAATATTTGAAATATTACTTCTCCGTGTTTTTTTATTTACATATTTTTTTTATATTATAGAAAAAAAACAGTACATGATTTACAGAGATGAAACAATTTACAGGAATAAGATACTTCATGAGCGGTACCTATTTTTATTTATTTTTTTTTTTTTACGGTACGGCAGACAGGTAAGTCCAATTATGGTATGTTTCCTTGTAATGTGTGCTATGTGGTATCAATGTTAGAGTTAAGACAAATATTATTTAGAGTGAAAGCAGGTTTTTTGAAATAGACTAATTAGATTTTTTTTTGCAAATTCGTGACATCAGAACTCGTCAATCTAAAGTATTGTATCAGACAATATTTTCAAACTTTGTGGTTGAGTTCGTTTATTGAAAGATAAAAAAAACGAAAATTTATGACAAAGGAATTAATTAAAATGGGGGTTGTTCACTTTGACAGGAAATGACTTAATGAATTATTGCTTTTCTCAGTGTCAATATAATGTCAAAATGTAGGCAGATGATCATCCATATGTCTATATAACAAACAGTGTGTGTGGCGGGCAGGCGGGTATTCGGGTGGACTAGCTTTGTTTTTAAAACAAATCTACATTTTTATTCCGAGGTGGATGAAATTGTTTGCACACTTGACTTTCAAAACAAAAGATGACTTTCAATTTGACTTTCAAAACATAGATCACTCACTGCATAGATTACATTTCTAAAAACTAGCCCCCATTCCCCTTTCACGCCCCTTAAAACAGAAGTTTAATACTTCTTAATAAAAATTTTCTATTTGACTTTAAAAATAAGAGGAAAATTACCGTCTACGTTTGATTTTAATAATTTCCACGTAAAATTCATAATTAATATCGTTCGTAAAATATCGTCACGCGACAAATTATTATGAGATTTATGGTGTACTGCTATTGATTGGTATGATTATTAGTAATAAACGTATTTTAAATTTTACACAAATGATAAAACAAGCATTAATGTGTTGTTAATGGTTTTTAGTAAGATATGTAATATTTAAGTCGTCATTTTTGACGAGCCTTCACATGAGATTCGACGCAATTTTAAAGAAATAATTTCATATTTTCCATATGCAATTGTTGGTACTTATGTGATTTTTTATTTCATTTTTTCATTTAAGACACAAACAGGACATTTAAAGTACATTCTTGTGGTTAGTAAAAAATAAATTTACACACAAATATAAATGTCACTAGACTAATGTGTCTGCAGCAATCACATTTGCACATTCACTATCACAAAAATATCAGTGTTTTTTTATACAAAGCTTAAAATTACAAAACATAATAATTTAAAAAATATGTTTAAATTAGGTATATAATAGAAAATATGAAACAATCAAAAATCAACAAACAATATTTGTTTTCGATAAACAACTCGTCCTTTTGACAGATGAACATTTCAGGCTCTGCAGATCATAATGAAAATGACGTTTCGAACAGAAAATACTGAGTTCACTTTAGTTTAAAAAACGTGCGCAAGTTAGAAAATGACAAAGTTCAACGTATGAAAGTGTTCGTCTTGTAGTACATATCTTAGTTTTATTTTAAATATAATATGAAACTTATGAATATTTCTAATTTGACATGAAACATCATTTGGCGCGCCAAGGGGTGAAAATACCGTATTTTGCTTATCAAGCGTGGCAAGACGGGACGACGCTCTTGCCCTGAATCGGGACAACGCGCTTACTCGGAACGACGCTTCAGTCGGCTCTTTCCGCCCGGCCGCCAAAACTCTGTGCGGTATATCTGCTTCTATTCTAACTAAAATTGATAATGGATCAATTTTAAATGATGAATAATTTTTAATTTTTTATACTTATATTTATTTGTGTATGTTTTAATAATACTAAAAGTATTGTTTTATTTTCAAAAATTATAAGGCATTTCATGACAGTTATTTTTTATACGGATTAGTGATGGAATTCTATTTTAAGTGGAAAATTTCTTTAAATTGTTTCAATAAATATAATATAATTTTTCAAAAATTTTAAGAAAACGTGGAAGGAAGTTAGCTGTTTTCATGTAGGTATTTTAATTTCGTTTGGTTTATTTTGGCCTCTGGCAAAGAAGAACAATATTATTGTACCTTGACAAATCGACCATTTCGAAATCAGAATACAATTTTCGCTCTCCCAATCGAAATCCTTTTATCAATTTCGCAATCAAAATACCAAACGTATTGCAATAGGACATTGATATAAAACAGGCAAGATTTAACTGTACCTCTTCGGGATGATATTTTCATTTATAATATTACTAAACCAAATCAGAAAGCTCAAATGCAGTTTGATAAACATATTTAGGTTTACAAGTTTTTTTAAAATTATATAACAAACTATTTCGTACCAACGTTGCCTTTAACTTGGCCATACAGAGACATCATTACCCTGGTCATAAATATTGTTCTGTTAATATATTGAAATTAGGATTATTGAAATATTTACTAAGTTGAATTTTATGAAATCTTTCCATAACCTAGTATTTATTTCTATTGAATTTTATTGTTTTCACTGTAGATAAACTTCAGATATATTATAGATTTCTTACCTATTTTGTTACTACTTTATAATTAAATCTAAATAGGTACATTATTATTACTTTCTACACAAAACAGATATTTTCCGATGCACATTGGGTAGGTACTTTGTATGATTATTATTATCATATAAATAAATTGTGTTGTTTTTATGCAATGAAAGAATTTCGAGTTTATCCAAAAATTACATTACATTTTTAACTCTACGTCCAAATTGACATTGTATCTCAGCGAATCGATAAATATATTTTTTTAATTACAATAAAAGATTCTACCTCTTGATATTTGTTGAATGTTCCCAGACTTTAACGTTTAAATTCAACCAATTATTGTTATAATGTCAACGATTATCAACAAATTATAACATCTGCATTTATGGAAAATTGAGAGGATTATTGGAGAGGAGAAAATGTGAATCTATGGCGATAAATGAGTATCTGACTAATCAGACCCGGCCACAATTCAGAAATAAAGCCATTGTAATACATCATTAACATTTATAATTGTAGTTTTTCTCAATTTATTTCACTCATTCACTACAAACAGAGGTCATCGTCGATCTCTGATTCACCGAGCAGCTCACAGTTTACCAATAATTTAGTGGCTACCTAACGACAGATATACCATGGATGGCATATAAAAGCATTTGCATGGCCTTGAACCATGAGAGATCCCGAGCTGGTCGAAGGCTTAAGATCTGATACTGATAGCGAAATGTGTACATAAACTTAGCAAAAACAAATTGATATTTTTTTTCATTAGGTCCCAAATAAAAATAATTCATGAGAAGTTTTTTTATTTTTTTCTAAGCATTCATAAAAACTCACCTTTATTACTATCTATAACTTTTTCGAAGTTGGTCAGCTGTTTTATTTAAGAATTTAAATGCGTGAGTGGCCATTTTATTATGCGAACACGTGCATTAATCGCAAAAACAAAGCCACGATTACACTGGACAATTTATTTTATTAATCAATAATTATTACAATTATTTATTATTATTAAAAAACTTAATTAGGATTTTCCTATTAAATTATCATAAATACCCACTAAAGTTTCGCGGTATAAGCGTGAAACACGATGTTGTTAACAGGTTGTTACTCTCCTATACCTATTACTATTACTCAATTTTATTTTTCCTAATGAATTTAAGTATTTGTGTCAAACTCGCATAATTTAAATTTACGTACAACCTAAAAATACCTAAAAATTCCTTTCATTTTAATTTTGTTTGTATCACAACCTGTGTTAGTACATATTAATCGAATCTGCGCCATATAAACTACATAACTGTATTTTTTTTAAATTAAGTAATACTAAAAATATTTGCTTTTACTCATTTTTGTATGGACATCCTCTAGTGAATACTACACCATTGCAATAATTATAATTGGAAATATGTGACCGGGCCGGAGGCGGACGGAATCCCTAAATTCTCTTTCCTACGGTTTTTGTTTGAATTGGACCCAAAGTTTACTTGTCCGAGCTCCGCCAGGACTAAACCTATGCCTTATTCATGTTCCCGGGATTTCCAAAGATTTTCCAGGATTGGAGAACGGAGATAATGACCCATTTTTGAAGTCGGACGGCACTTTCAAGCGGTAATGATTCCTGGTATTGAGACTTAAAGAAATACATTTTTCATAAGATTATAAATAAGCAATATTTCAACACTGTTTTGTTTGTGATAAAATTATGCCACCTCCTTTGCAAAACATTACTGTAAAATTTGTATGAAGCTTTTTTAATTTTCACCCTACACTCTAATTGTGATTATCGAAGTCGCAGAAGTAATTGATATTGCAGAGGGGTATTAATGTGAATAAGGCTTACTGCTAAGGATGCGTTTTAAATGAAGCAAATATTTTTTCTAAGGTTTAATTTTTTTCAATGTACGAATTTACAAAGCGATTTTATCCAAAGGTTTCAAAGTCACTCGAGACAGAATGAAATTCCTATAATAACTTTCAAAACCATACTGGATGTTTTGCTAGAAAGCGCATATGTCCAAGTGTGTTGATTAACTAGAAATTTACAGTGTTCAAAATAAATAGATTTTGGGATTGGTAAAGTGTGACGAATGAAAGATGGTATATCACATCAATTATTGAAGTTAGTGACTGATGCTCAACGCATTTTGCAGTGAATTTTCCAGGCCGATGGTGAACACTATAGAAGCGGAGATGGACGGTGTGCATTGGTTGCGGTAGCGTAAGCTCGACAGCGTAGGAGCGGAGACCAGACTGAGTAGCCAAATTCATCACTGATGGTGAAGACGGTAAGTCATCCAAGTGCTTCTGTGAGGAAAGAGTCGGAGGTGCAGTGGACCAAGGCGGCAGATGATGCGAGCGCGGACGGGCTCGCTGTTAATTCCCACAGATTCATTGGTTAATTGCAGACTCCTTTAAGGAACGAGTAACTCTGGGCGCGGTTGGTCATGGACCATGTGGCATAGTGAGACGTGATGGGGTGCGTAGGCACATTAAGGCGCAGGCGTGGGATGGGTGACATGGTTTGTGACCTCGCTCAGTTGGTGACAAATGCTGACATGAAACCAACTTGTACAACTGACTGATAAAGTAAGGAAGGAAGACTGAAGAGTGAGCTGTAGCGCAGCGCGGCCACGCATATAATGTTCCCGGCTATAAGTAGATATACTGGTGGCTTCGTTTTTACTCAAGTATATCGGGAATGTGTGTACAGAAGATTTCTTTTACATTCTAAATTGCACTACACAACACAGGAATACGCAACAATACCGACCTTTTTCAAAATCTCATTTGATCTTTAAATTCGAAGCATCAGAAAGAATAATACTTTAAGGTTTGTAGTGGTATATATTTTTGTTTCATTCGTACAAAACTTCTGTTATATGGTGGAAAATAAAATTTATTGTAGAGTTTTTTTTCAAATAAATACTACTCTCTGAATGCTGAACCTGATATATTTTAACAGTAAGGTTTTGTTCTTCTACGGTTATCCTCAGTTACATAATAATATGTATAGTTGACTTACTTAAAAGATCATTCAAGTGGGTAATAAATATTGGTACCTTTCTTGAAAAGTGTGGAATATTATTCTCGGAAAATTTAATAATGGTGACTCTGGTAAACGTACCGAATTCTCGGAAAAAGAAATGGACTTCTTCAATTCCTTCAACCACCGTTAAACATATTGAAAATATATTGAGTCTTGCCTTACTTGAAGTGGCTTTTACTATATTTATTACTTAGATAGAAAAAAACTGCGTACTTTGGATACCTTTTGCTTCAACTTCTCTCACTAAATTAAAATATAAGATGTGATTTTTTATATGAATACCGCGTGCTCCCAATCGTCTTGAGCCAGTGAGACTATGGCATCTCCAATTGGGGTACATATATAGTGAGGCTAAATTTATAAGCAGGGGAAAGAGGTTTGGAAGAGGAAGGTGGGGAATTATATGGTTATTCAAATCTGGTCACCAAACACGGCTAAAGCCATTTCAAGCAACGTTTCAATTCTGAGTGGTGGTCTTACACCAGGGCGATCTTGTGAGTATCTTCTACTCTGAAACGTGCTGCAAATTTAAATTATATTACTTTAAATGTCTGATTTGTGAAACAACATGTTATTTTGTCTTATATGTAGTGTGGTTGCAATTCCTTTTTTACTTTATGTTACTCTTACGTTTTACTAATATTGCTTAATATACAGTTTTTTTTTATTTTGAATTACTTCTTAATATTTTTTCATTATACTTGTAATCACAATTTTACAATTGTGTATTTTGTACCTGCTTTACAATGGATCACATCTATTTACTGTCAGTATCTCCTGTCAAATACAGATATTCTCATGTATCACTTTTATGTAAAAGCCTTCCTAGGCGTATATATATATATTTTGTTTTTAAAGAAAGACAAACATTCCCGGGTTAAGAATAACCTGACAATATTTGAAAATCTCCTACTACCACCACAGTAAGCTGAAAATGTTGCTTGTGTTGTGATGGAGGACTTAGCCGGCCGAGGAATTGAACACACTACGCCTGAGTGGGACCCAAGCGCGATTTCAACTCGGCCACCGACCGGTCAAATATACATAAATAAATAAATAAACACAAATCAAAAAAATAAAATTTACTTCAATTGCTAGTCGAGAGCCTTACCCCACTTTCACAAAGGCCGTCTGTAGGTGGTAATGTCATAGTTTCATTGTTTCATATACATAAGTAAAAAAACAAGGATATATTTCAAATACGTTTTTTCTCTAAAGTTCAAACGTTTAGAATCTCTGATATAGTCATTGTGTTTGCCTTAAGACACCATTTGATTTCGAAATTGTTTATCTTTTGACCATTGCGGGCCGAACCTAAATAGGAATAAAGTTGGAGAAGAGGAATAAATTAGGGGAAATAAAGTGAAGGAAGTAGAAAGGAGTTTGGATGAAAGTTGAGTGTTGGATTACCGGGAACTCGAAACTGGAAAAACTCTAGGTATTTGAGAAAGAAGAAGGCAGTAAGAATAGAGGAAAATTGCAGATCCACTAATCGAGGACTCTTTTGACGATCAGTAATACATTGTTCTCAACTCTTTGGGAATGCAAAAGAGAATTATATAATATATTTTATTTAATTATCCTTTTTATTAAATATACCATTATACCATTCCTAAGAGAAAGTCCAGTTACATTCAATTTTTCAATTAAGTCCTAAATCCTGTATCGAAATTTCGCCAATAAAAAATTAGATAATGTTAATTAAGTGTTAATCTCAAGTGACCTACCAGGTAAGTATTGTACTGTATATTTTCTCCATAAATAGTTAAGTAATAACATAGATCACTGTAGAAATGTATAATAAGTTTGTACAGCGCCCTTGAGGTGATTTTGCACAAAAACGGCGCTATACAAGTCATCCAATTATTATGATTATTATTTATACGCCCATCGGGCTTTTACAATGGATACATTGAAATGTTAACAATCTCTTAAATAAGGCTTATAAACAAATATTATTTACGAATAAATTATATTTTATTATCTTTGGTTATAGACAATGGTTCCTTTCAATAATGCATTACATTACAGTGGTTTACAATTGGATACATTTATTAAATTGATGGTTCTCTGAATCATGATAAACAAACATAGTATTTTTTAACGCTCGTCAACAACTTTTCCTTACAAAATGTATGAAGGCACAATTGTATCTATGGGGCCTGCCGATGATGTAGAAACAACTCAACGCCTTAACTGTCTTGGGAACAAGTTTTTTTTTTGTTATTTAGCCTTACGTAATCAAAGAATGAGAAGAGATTTCACGAAATTCCCTTGTCACTACGACTTCTAAAAAAATTTACGACAGTATAAACTGCAAAAGTTACAAATGTGCCTCTTCCGTTTTACAAATGTTTCAAAATTATATGATTTACTCTGAAACCACAATGAAGAAGGGACAATTTCAAATCATGGGACTGGAAATTTTCTCATTTAATGACAGCGTAACTTCTAAAGTTTCCTGTTTTAAACAAATCTTTATTGTTGCACTGCTAATTTAGTTACATTGTCTTTTCACATTATTATGTTGGTAACAAGATTGTTGGGATTGAGTAATGACATTATTTTTTTTAGTGATAAACTAATGTTTATAAGACAAGGTTTTATGCATAGCATAAAGGATAACAACTAATTAAAAGCAATAATTAGTCGCCTGAAATAATAAATGCCCCAACGGGTACTGGCACGGGTTCAATTCCCGTTGGCGGCATTTATTTTTACTCGGGAGATATTTTCAATTTGTATTGATATTTCAGGAGACTAATTATCGTTTAAAATTATTTGTTAAATAATGACATGTATTTTAAGTCCCAAGTCATTTTAAGAAAATAAATACAATTTTTTTGGTTGAATCACAGGTCGATTTAAATTGAGAATGTAGGAGAAACGATTGATTGTAAGCACAATAATTGTGAGTTATAAATGAGTTCTAAAGAACTGAGCTTGATAAGTCGCGTCTAATACCCATTTTATATTGAAGGATCAGCGCATTCTGAAATTAAAAGATCCTAGTTTCAAAGTAACTACAAATACCGAATGAATAAGTTTTGCTCGATTCGATTTATCAGAATCCTTTTTTATGAACTAAACCAAATCAAATGAACTCACAATTAGGATTTAAGTACAAATGTTACCTTGTGAATACTAGGCAATAAAAGCATTAAAAAATCTGACATTCGTTACAAAAAATGAGGAAAAAAAACATTTCACAAACAAAATTAAGAAATTGAATAGATGTTTTACAAAAAAACTCTTAAAAAAGTAAAATTTACCTTCATAGTACACATTTTATACACAATTGGATCAATAATTACATACATATTTCATAGTTTTTATATATACCTGAATTATTTTAATTTTATTACTTTGTTTTATTTTATTTTATTTCTTAATTTTTTGTATTGAGATTAATTAAATTTATAATCATTTCAATAAAAATAATTTTATATTCATAAAACTCATAAAAATCATATAAAATTGTAAAATGGGAGCCTCAGCACAGATAACCCGATGAGGCCACATTACCACAATTTGGTATTATATACTAGGTAATATTTTATTAAAAAATAAATTTCTAATATATGAATAAAATAACAAAAAATAATTGTTGGTAAGTACGAGATAATAATATTCCTGGTTACATTGTTTACTATCAAAATATTCCTAATGAAAATGACGAAAGTGAAAATGTTCCCTGTGCATATATTCCCAGCAATAAGGTTCCTTACCAAAATGTTCCAATTAAAAACAGGAAAAATGTTTTTGTATTGGGGTAGCAAGACAGCAGACTCAACATTTTGCAATGAACCTAACCTAACATAACCAACCTACTATTACCATCCACGATTACATGAGTTCATCCATTATTTAAAAAAAATTCACTATTACCAACGGTACCTTATTATGTAGCCTATTTATTGATTGTCATTGTATTATCTATTTGAGGTATTTCCACTGTGCGACTATAAACTAGGAAACGTTTGACCGGGGACATGGTGGTGGGGAACATTATAACTGGGAACATTTTGACATGAAACATTCAACGTATCAACGTGTCAAGGAAATCTATTTTTAGAGCGTCTATTGTCGACGTATTTTTGTTTTGTGGAATCCTAGTATCAAAGAACCTTTGAATTTAAAAGTATATAGAAGTTAAGTGTAAAAAAAAACTATGGATTTAAATAATGTTTTTGAATTTTTATTTCCTCTTGTATTATATAAACCAACCAACCCTGAGCTTTGAAAGATGCTAGCAAACTCGATTCTGAGATCCCAACAAATTTAATTTTACACAACGAGTCGAATGCCGTCTGCAGGAATTAAGGAATCATATAATAGGGGCATCAAAGAGACGAGTAATTAGAGACAAAGCAATTACGTACATCGCCCCAAGTCGAAACGTTAAAAAACGATGCGCTTTTCCTGAAGCCATTTGGTTAGTTTAACGAGTTTCGGATTACGTCCCACGGACTAAGTGATAGTTAGTACCGCTTTAAGTATTTCTACTATAAATTTTAAAGTCTTCTTTTATGAGATTTTTAATTGAAAACATTGGCTGCATTACGTTTTCTAGAAGTTGAGCGAAAGACAAAACCATAAAGATGGTATATGAAACAACCCATTTAGTATCAAAACTTAACGGCCTTTCAAACAACCCACCAGATTCTTATAAAAGTATAAAGAACTTTAAGAATCAACCAAAAATCTTTTTTACTACCGCCCAACAACTATCCTTTGCCAACACAAGGCCAATGATACTGTAGCAACCCAGCCGGGGTAAGCATGTTCTTAGGTTGAAGGTAGTAGGAAAGGATATGGTAAGAAAAAGGCGGGAAATACATGGTTATTTTAATCGACCAACACGGCTAAAGCCTTTTCATGAAAGATTTCAATTCAGAATGGTGGTCCTGCACAACTGTGGTAGTACATATCATTTTTAATTAATAATTGTGAAAAAACCTAAATAAAAGAATATACATTTGTACACTTTGGGATTCAAATCTGTGCCCACCGGATTCGTAGTTCAGAGCCTTACTCCTCGATTATGGAGGCCGTCAAGCCAATTTGTAAAAATCACCTAAAATGTAATTGGCTTTATGTTTAACATAACTTTTTCTCACGCTATGCATATTTTTTGTGTAAAATTTATATTCAGTAATCAACTGAAATGAACAGTTCACATACATATTCACATACTTTAGACGACGAAGATGTTTATTTTGTAATGTATAATAGTATTTTAAATAAAGATAAAAATGAAATCATGTTAGCTATACCTTTTGATGATACTTGATTATTGTCACGTAAGTGAGAACATTTGTAACAACACAGTATAAACAAACACACAAACAAACAAATCAATATATACATAAATAAATTCTTTAATAAATACGTAAATAAATATATAAAAAAAACTCCCATTGATTCTTGTTCCTCCACTTCCATTCTAGATCAACTCCTTAAGTTCTCTCTACTCTTCATAACTTCCTCATATAGCATTTTATTTTCCATAAATATGTAACATAAATCCACTGGCTCTGGGCAGTGCAAATCTTGTGCGGTATTCATAAAAATACTGAGTTTAAATCTGGAATTTTGTGGACGCTCATCTTTGAAATTAAATATTTGTTTTTAATGTTGCTTCACATCTTTATAAATTTGATAATATTCAGCAAACAAAAATGTACAGTGCGTATTTTATGGAAACTCAATAATTGTATGTAGATAAAACATTAAAAAATATAATTGACAAATTCTTCAAAATAATTTGTCCTGCAATGACACAAGTTCTTACATCAGAATTTGTTGAGGTTTTCGCTCTGACTCCAATCAAAATAAATCAGGACTAGCAGCTAAATACCCGCTGCCGTGGTTTGAAAAATTAAAGGGTTCTTTTTTTAAATAACAGAGGGCGCCACTTCCGTTTACAACAATCCGGTGCACTCATTAACATATCAGATAAATCAGGTTGCATAAACTGTAATGCTTCTCAAAATATGTAATAAGTTAAAAATTTTACAATAAGTGCCTAATTAACCGTAAACACGTGAACTAATCGATTCACAATCAAATAATATTTCACTGTAACTAGCAAAATTAATGTATTCACAGGCAATTTGGTTGTTAACGAAAAAGCAAGACTCGGCAATTTATTAGTATGGTATATAATGTATTACTACTGTATTACCACTGCACAAATAATCAGATTAAGTATGGGGTATTCCGATTAGAAAGAAAACCAATGTCACAAATATACAGATTTTTTTTTCATAAAAATTTAATGTAAATCAACATTAATAATTTTATTATAAAATTCTCGGAGTATTATTAGTATTTTATTATTGTGAAACTGTTTCGGCATTTAAGGCCATTTTTAAAACTCTGGTTAGGCAACGTTCAGACGACTTATTTACATGATTCTAAGTCAATTTAAATTTTCTTTATTTCTAAAAATATTTTTTACTGGATTTGTTGATAAGGTATGTAAAGAAATCATAGAAATTTAAATACAAATATATAAATGCGTCCTCTCAAACAAGCTTAACCACCTGGCTACTCAGATCTGGTCACCAAACATGGCCAGAGCTATTTCAAGCAACGTTTCAATTCTGAACTGTGAATTTGTGAAATAACACAAATAACCCAAATATAATTTACTTGCGCACGCCGGGATTGGAACCCGCGACCTACAGCTTGTTAGTTGAAAAATTCTCAAGATTATTTAATACGTACCTATGTTTATTAATCAATGAAAATATGAACCACTTCATACCCGAGGTTCTTCTAAACATGCTTTTACTGTGTTCAAACCTTTATCAAGTCCTACATTATGTAGGCAGGTACTCATTAAGCTTTGTCGCTGTACGCGTACGTCAAAACACATCACCACCTCCGACCTTCGCCCCCTTATTGACGTGTCATTTATTTGTAATCACCCCAACTTCATTAATTAAATATCATGGATCATAAACTCGTAACAACAACTACAACTGTTATTATTATAAAGGCCTCTAATCGGCTCAGCGTTCCGCCCTGTGTGTTGTGCGAAGGTTTACTTGGAAGACGTGTGTGAAAGCGCCCTGTATAGAGTTGCTTTATTTGGAAAATTAATGAATACAGAACACTGGTGCCTACTGGCCTTGTAAGCGATGGTAAACCAATGAAAACACTATGATAACAACTTTAGAATTGAATTTTTTGTATTATGTACATCAAATAATATTTGTCTTAACATTTACATTTTTTCGGATTCACTGCCCAAATTCAAACGTGGCATCATGTCAATAATTTAAACTATTCAATGCGCATACATACGGACACACACACTAACACTCACCCTTACATTTCACACGTCACACACACACACACACCTATAAACTACACAAGTCACATGGTAATTAAGGAATAAACATACCACTTAGCAGACATTACAATGAAACATATCATAGGTACCAAACATAAAGAATCTTATTCGTGTATATTGTTTCATGTCTGTAAATCATGTACTGTTTGTTTCTATAGTATAAAATAAAATAAAATAAAAAAAATTAACATTATATTAACAATCTAAATTAAGGATACGAATTTTTTGGAAAATTTTACCATTTACACCAATATGTACTCATATAATACGTTTGCCCATGTAAGAAGAACACTTGAGTAAAAATTTTCCAGCCTGGAACCTACATTATAATATACATGTACAAGCTGTTGAAAGAATACAAAACAAATTCTTACGTTTTACAAATTTGAAAATGGGTATTCCAGCAATTTTATTGAACTACAACACTCTGTTAAATTATATGAATATGCTCAAATTGTCAGACATAAGAATTTTTACTGACTTGGAATTTTTATATAAAATTCTAAATGATTTAGTTGATTGTCCGGTATTGCTAGAATATATAAGCTTTCGGATTCCACAACGTAATACTAGAAGTCAGGATTTATTTCAGTACAGAAATTTTGGGACTAACTACTATATGTATTCCTCTTTGCCCAGAATACTAATGGAGGGAAACAATTATACCAAGTAAGTGGACATCTTCAATTTATCTTCAAACAAATATAAAATGTTGTTAATGAAGCAATTCAGTTATGTACAATAAATAATGTAAATTTCTTAATATTCGCATGTAAGAGACCCGAAAAAGGGCGTTAATAAATAAATGAATGATAAATATGTGGTATAGTATATGTAATATTAACAATGAAAATGAAAAATTATAATGATAACGAAGAATTTCACCATCTATACCAATGTGTACCCGTGTAATATGTCCGATTAATACAAAGTATATTTTTTTTATCCGTCTCTATATCCGGGTTAAATTTTCCCCGTGGGAAAAACTAAAGCCTTCCACACACTTTTCCACAAATTATCATCTAGTCAATCCACATTATGCAAGTGCATTATATAAGCATAATAAATACAAAACAATGCAAGAACTACACGTCAACTCACCAGAGATCAAATGGGAAAATAATTCACCGACTTCAGATATTTTCATATCAGAAGGTTCGGCTCGGTAGAACTTCTAACTGAACCTATAAATCCTACTGATCCCTCAATATAAATATTTAAAAAATCTTAAAAATGAATAAATATTTAAAATGGCTGATTTTTGAATTTTTATATATAAATTCTTTGACAGTCTAATACGCCTAAATTTTGAATGAGAGTTTTTTATTAACAATCTAAGGACGGGTTGTTTCGGAAAATTTGAACAATTCATCAAATTTCAACGTTCATTTTCGGGTTCTGTGAAAGACTTATTCAAGTTCTGTTTTTATATCATTGTAGGCTAGTTGTTTGAAAAAACTGAAATAAAAACAGAACTTGAAAAAGTCTTTCACAGAACTTGAAAATGAACGTTGAAATTTGATGAATTGTTCAGATTCTCCGAAACAACCCGTCCTAAGTTAAAGATGAATTATTATTATGAAAAAAAAATTATACTGAATTTTCCATATGAAATTATGGTTATGTAATAAATACAGAGTACTCACCGGGTAAATATTATGTATTTTCAGAAACATCCGTGATATCCTGCTCATAAAAGTCATTAGAAAGTATTCTGTCTTTTGTTTCAACCAAAAATGGAGAGCAGGATAACTAGATGGGTCTGCTTTGAGCACTCACAAAGTGCGGCCCAACATAGCACCAAAAATACAGACGAAACATTTTTCAATATACGAAAACTTTATTACATGTTTTATTTAAACTTAAAAAAAAAATATTGAATACTCCACAGCCAAATCATATAACACACACTCAAACAGGGCAATACGCCAAAATATATTAGTTATTCTCAGTTTCAATATATTTTTTGAACAAATTAATATAAAATATTATGCTAGGAAACTAAGTAATGCTGTACAAAATTAGATTAAAAGAAGAGAAATTAATATATTTGCTAAATTTAAAACTTGGCGACTAGACAGACAATATATACATAGAACTAGAAACTAAATACGAGTATAAAAACTACAGACCTCCTCAGAACAGGAAAACCTAGTGAGAAGGACTGTGAAAATTGTGACATAATTCTAATATTATTAATTTACTTTACATTATGTACATTGCTTTAGAATTTAATTAAAAATAATAATAAATAAATAGTAAATATTAACATAATATTAACTATATTACATACTTTATGGGTGTAATGACAGTCTAATTTAAAGATAAACAAACGAAGATAGATTATGTAAAAAGAGGGTAATACTGAAAGAAAAATAGATGGTAAATTGTTAGAAAAAACTATAATCAATACAAACAAAAACTCGATTATTGCCCTACATTTTAAATTCTCCGAAATAATACTAAGGAGTAATAGATTTTGAAACGTAATTAAATTTTGATTCAACAAAAATTGGCTAAAAGTATAACGGGTGAACCTTGAACGCGATGATATTTATGCATAAAATAATAAACAACCGATTACCAAAATACTTTTCAAAGAAAATTACGAGTATATGGACATTCACAGTTATAACGCAAGATCGTGCCATGAAATTAGGCTACCAATTAGGACAAAGCCAATGTAAAAAATAGTTTACTATTCAAAAGAGTGTCATATTATATGCTGCTGGAAACCATAAAGTCTGTACCAATTGATAAATATTTTTTCAATGCCAGTTTCCACTCAGAATGATATTCCAACAAATTGTTCAACGAAATATAAAGTTTTTCTAAATCTAGTCAGGTTTCTGTTTGATAGTCAAAGGTTGGTAAAGTCTGCTGCCCAACAAAGTATCAGACTACGTCTAGAGGTAGCGATAGGCGATGGGGTGGAGGGGGGGGGGTGAAGTATAAGAGGATGGGCGGGTTCCTTGGTCCCACCCCTTTGTTTGGAGAACAATCGCGACGAGGGGGAGGGTGGCGTGACATTAAGTTCTGTGCGCTAATTTCCACCCTGTCAATCCCGGTCATGCCGAACTTGGTTGAAACAGAAACATGCAGAAAAAAACCTTTTATTAGGTCATTACTTAATAATACGCCCTCAAGGTGATGTTTCACCGTTATTTTATTATTATTTCGTTCGTTATGGCAGTGATTAACAAAAATGAAAATAATATTTTCCCCGATTTTGAAAAAAATAATTCCCTTGTGCGTGAATGACATATTTGAAATTTGAATTTTTTTTTATATTTTCAAATCCAGAAAAGGCGGTTAAGTGTAAAGTTCCATGACGATTATTTTTATTTTGCATTTGAAACGCATCGGTAATATTTTTTGAATCAGTGGAAACAAAACTTCTCAGTTTTCTTATTGCCATGTCAAGTTACATCCTGTGACTTTTAAAGAAAAAAAATTTAGTTTTAAAATTCTCAAGTTAAGCAAAAGAAAAAAAATCAGATATCCAACACAGTTACTTCGTAAGGAAATTAATGTCATGAATTTAAAACGGTAATTTATCATTTAATATTAGTATTGCAAAAAGAATGCCGCAAATTCACATCTGAATCTTCATTTCGTAATAACAGATTAAGTAATCTAATTTCTTGTTTACTTTAAAAATGAATGTTAAAAATTTGCCCGGTCTGTGGCTGAGTTGGCGTCGCGTTTGGATCCCATCCAGGCTTAGTGTATTCAAGTCTTCAGCTGGTCTTCATGTCCTTCATCACTGCAAGGAACATTTTCCGCTTACTGTGATGGTAATATTAATTATAATAATATTGGATGATTTTTATAGCGCCGTTTTTGTGCAAAATCACCTTAAGGACGCTGTACAAATATTTATATATAGAAGGAGATTTTCAAATATCGTAAGGTTATTTGTAACCCGGAATGTTTGTCTTTCTTTTAAAAAATGCTAAATTCCTATCGCGACTGCGTTCATTCAAACATATCTACAGGGTTTTCCAATAAGAGTTCTTATTTTGATATTCAATCGTAAAAGATCAATGATTTCGTTGCTAAATCAATGATTTGTTGCACGTAGCGCCGTCTGGTTAAAATTAAACGTTGTTCAGATCAATACCATCCAATTCCGGCCATAAAATATCATTAATCATCTCTCGATAGCGCAATCCATTCACCGTTACTGTTGCTCCAGCCTTATTTTCGAAAAAGTAAGGTCCAATGAATCCGCCGGACCATAAACCGCACCAAACAGTCACACGTTGAGGATAGAGAGGCTTTTCAACAATAACTCTTGAGTTTTCTGAGCCCCAGATTCGACAATTTTGCTTGTTGATGAAGCCACCGAGGTGGAAATGGGCCTCATCACTCAAGATGATTTGCATTTGATTCACTCAAATGAATTTTAATAATTTCAATGCATTTTTGAAGCATGTATCATTCCATTTTCATTAATGGCAAAGTTTCTACTTGTCAAATGTTAAAAAATGATAGCTTTAAAAGTAACATCTACCGAAATAACGGGCTGTTCAAAATAACACCTCTTATTGGAGAAGCCTGTAGATTATAGATATTTTTTTAAATAATTCTAAATAAATTTTAATTTTGTTTCTGTGAATGAATGCAAATATTGGATTTGGAAATTAACCTACTTTTCGACATCCGATCGAGCTGAAATACGGCATATAGACTCGTTGTTGATGATACTGACTGGTCTAGACTAGATAATTTTATTATGAAGTGTTTGTAGCATAGAGTAATAAAAACTCAAAAAATTGTGTCGTGTCTTTTATTTATTTTTGATAGGTACCTGATTAGGTAAATTTCACGTCGGCAGCATGCGTTAATATGTAAATTTCATTTTTCGCTTTAATATACGGGCAATTTGAATACAGTTAGTAATAAGACTTAAGTTTTAAGGTTCTAAGACTATAGTTTCAATGTAATTTAACTATACTTAATGGAAAGTTTGCTGACTTTGCATATCACCCTCGAGCAAACTATGCTTTAAATTGCCAGTGCAAAAATGGCCAATTTTTAATCTGTAATTTAGCAAGTTTAAATAAATACTTCTATGCTTACAAAAAATATCACCACGTTCATAAGTACACAATTGGTTTCGGAAATACGAAAAGAACTGTGGGTATATTGTTATTTTATAGAGTTTTTGCAAAAATAAATCAAAATAATAGACGTATATTCAATATTAGATTGAAAAAATCATGAATGAAATAAAAAAATAGCAATAAAATTATCGGAAGCTAAAATTCCAGACGTAATTGAGACAAAATTGATTTAATAGTGTTTACTAGACTAAAGAGATCCCAGATTACTATTTATGTAAAAAAAAATAATGTCTCATCATATTAAAATATGTTTTTACAAGTTATTCCAACGCGTCAAAGTTTTTTTTTATAATATATACATAAATATGTTTGAGGATTTCACTTTTCAGGGGTGAAAGCCAAAAAAATCCTACAACATCAATTGAAATTATGGAGGAAAGAATGTAAATTTATATTTAAATTTCATTTAAATGGGCAAATTTCATAATTTTACGGATGATTGCAGTCGAGTTCAGACTTAGAAGAGATGAGCAGATGAACGGAGGGGAGGCAATTTTAGATAAGGCCTGATAGAAGATGGGATATTTGTTTAGAGAAGGACAGATACAAAATATGTGATCTAAATTTCCCCTTCTAGTCCACAGAAAGTAGAATCTGAGGATTCAAGCACGTGAATTTTTAAAAGGCGAGAGGAAACGGAGGCATATTTTCTTTTCGGAGACTGTCTTGAAACACGCACGTGTTTGTTTCGCCAATTTTCTTTCTAACCTCATGTTCAATTCAAGGCGCGCGTCCTCAAAATATCATACGCATTGATTGAAAACGTTTCAGTTTCAGCTTTGCAAACCTGTACACCATTGGAGTATGCGCGCTTTCAACCAAACACGAATTTAGAAAAAGAATTAGCGTAACAAACTTGCCTCTTGTTGAACACGGATATTCAATTATCATTTGAATAAGTTAGGAAATTGGGACTGATTGAGGGAGAGATTAAAACCACCGTTTTAATGGGATAGTCCTTTGTAGTCCAATATATTATTTTCTAATGTTTTACTCCATTCATATCGAAAAAATGGTTGCTCAATACGTTGAGCTATCGAGTTGATTTTCTAAAAATGCACTGGCAACCTTTTTACCTAAAACAGCGAAGCCTTTTAATTGCAAAGATGTGTTCGTACTTTTTCACTATGGTTTTGCCTTATATTCGTATTCACATACAAATTGCACACACATTATTATAGTAGAGACTAGATAGTAACCCGCGTGAGGTAACCATTCCCACACCCATAATCGCAAATAATTATTATCGATTCATTCTCACCTTGCTACAATAACCTTAACCAGCCGTCAATGCAGCAATACGGCAATACAGGTAATGATTTACTAAATAGTTTTCGTTCTCCGACATTAATCTCTTGACGAAAGTTGGGGCCGCGGATCAATTAGGCTAAATAGCCTTCAATCATCGCTAATTCAGAAACATGACCTTCTTACACAAAGAGCGAGCAATTAACCTGTATTCAGAATATATATCTAGGTTACCTGGGAACTAATTTACCTGCGAGTATACCGCCCACCGATGGAGTGAACTAATAGAAGTGTGTTAGGCTAGAATTATTAAACCTTTACCATTCTTTCCCCCTGCTAAAAGTGATTTTTCCAATTTATAAACTTTTTCTAATTCAGATATAACTTTTGTTAGCCTCTCTGAGACCTAAGAGTAAAAAAAAAATAATTTTAAAATATCAACTTTATGTACCAACTCACGGGCGCTTTCCATTGGTTATGTTATGTAAAAAATAGTGTTTAAACACTCTTTAAGATTTCAAAACTAATTTCTGATTAAGAAAGTTAATTTTTTTTACTGAAGAAGAATAAAATAAATCTAAATGAAACAGAACTATTGGAATCTAGAAAATATCGAAATATAAACCATTGGAATCTAGTTATTCAACATCATATTTCTAAGTTAGAATTAACAATATCATCTTGAAACTGTTTCATGAAAATGTTTCGTGAAAATGTTTATGTGCTGTGTTTGAGTGGTTAAGCTGCTGTTCCGCTAAGACAAGAGATCCTGGGTTCTTAGTTGTGACCGTTTGTTTTTTATTTTGTGTATCTTATTCTATTACATGGTTCGTTTATATTTATCAGCATTATCTTCGTCTTCAATGATTTATTACATTGATTGGGTAAAACCTTAAATAATGGCAAATGTAAAGTTGTTCCTGAATTCGTGTTTGATTTATTTTTATTATTAATGACCATAATACATTGTATAGTCTGCCACTAGAGTCCCCCATTCTGAAACTGTAGGTTATTGTGTTGTTGTTTCCACGTGATTTTCTCATCTTCATGTTTGTAGACCTCATCTTCGTGTTTGTTAATCTCCTCATCTTCACGTTAGTTGATTTCCTCATCTTCATATTTGTCGACCACATCTTCGTGTTTATTGATTTTGTCATCTTTATGTTTTTGATTTCATCTTCATGTTAATTGATTTCCTTGTCTTCGTTTTTGTTGACTTTAGTTAAATTGGTGTCAAAAAGTAATTCCATAATTGCTTCATCTTAATTCTTACTTAGCCATATTTTGTTTTTTTTTGACATTTACACCTTTTTAGGTTATTTCAAGAATTTTGACACAGCTTTTGCTCTCTCCCCAAACTGCACAACACACATGTGTCAACGTAGACAATCACGCAGAAGAGTAAAGATGTGACAGTATTTAGTGGCACTACAGTATTAGACAAGCCGCTTGGTTGAACACCCTTTGCAGTCTGTTCAAATTTAGATACATCATTAGACAGACCACCGTTCAAGCTATCGCAGTATTTCAAACTGGAAACTTAGCTAAGGTTTCAAATAAATTGACAAATTCAGTTTTCTTTCAAATCGGTATTTATCACCCTTCTGCAGATTAGCTTATCAGTGGTGCGAGTACCTACACTGCCCCAACCACTACAAATAATTACTTCTTCGGATGAACGAAACTTCCGTTTTAGGTATTTTAAAAGCAATTAAACTAAACAAGATTATTCTTTTTAATTTAACAATTCTTGGAATTTGTAGGGAAAAAAATATATTTTCATTTCGGACTTTCTTAATAGATAATCATAATAATATTTTTTTATTTTATAATTCACCATTACGTACATTTATGAACTCTTTATGCGCATGTCGTAATTACCTAACACAATACTGTTGATGGCCTTCAGATGGTTCAGATCTTTGATTCCGGATCCATGTGTACTCAAAATTATTTTGAAACGTGTAATATGTCACATAATAAATGTAAATAATATGACTTATTACGACAACTAATTACAAAGAGCCTGGAATATTTTTGGTTGAAAGAACTCAAATAAAATGAAATAAGCGAAAAAAATTTCATAAATAAATAAAAACAAAAAAATTATGAACAAAATTGTTTTTCAGTGGTACGAATAGATTCTGTTTGTACCTTCCTGATGAAATAACACACGGAGAAAAATGAGTACATAGTAACAAGATACTGCTAAAAATGTGACTGAATGACCATTTCCTAGTAAAATATTAGTAAATCAGAATATTACAGGTGTTCCACGCAGGTGGCCTTGTCCGAATAAATATAATGGACGAGATGCGAAAATATTATTATTTTCTAGAAAAAAAAATAGATGAAATATATTATATAAAATCCTAAATTTTCTGTAAATTATGTTTAATTATTTTTTCTGATTAAAATTTAAAAAATAAACTCGCGTTCCGACTTACTCATAACATGTTCGTGCTTTACTGATAGCTTGTTATAAAATTTGTTAGATCATTCTTTAAAGGGCTCCAGTCTAATTTTTAACAGGAAAACGAATAATTTGACAAAAAAATAACAATATTTCAAATCAGCAAATTTTCTCAGTGCACCATTCAAAAACCAAATGTTTCTTTGCTTGAAATTGCTTAAGCCATGTTCAATTGAGAATATCTGAATAGCTATGTAGAGTAGATTCTTTCTTTTACCAGTCTGTTTTCGGCTCTTAGTTCATGTACCAATACCAATGCAGCAAACAACTTAGTGATTACTCACGCAATCACAACTTACACCCACTACGAAAAATTACTACACGTAGATATCTTTCATGATTCGTTTCTAACATACAAAACTAACTTATTAAATTTCTTAACGTGACATATTTCAAAAACACTTTCACTTTATTTTTCAAAACTTCTATGTATTAACAGTCAATTACAATTCGTGAGCATAGTATAATTTTTGATATCAATTAATTTTTTTCTCTCAATACACTTTCTTCCTTTTATAACTATTACCCACTCATACATAAATTTTAACTTAAATTCTTTTTTTTTTTTTTTATAATGAATACCTCACAAGAGTTCCAACTGCTCCCGTCTGGAGCCAGTGAGACTATGGCATCCCCAATTGGGGGATGTTGTGAGGCTGAAGGTAAGTGGGGAAGGGAAAGAGGAAGGTGGGGCAGTACCTGGCTATTCAGATCTAGTCACTAAACACGGCTAAAGCCATTTGGAGCAACGTTTCAATTCTAAATGGTGGTCTTACACCAGGGCGATACTGGTAGTATCTTCCACTCTGGAACGTGCCGCAAATATACTATATATTATTTTAATTAATTAATTGTGAAATAACACAAATTAATCAAATAAAATTTATTTGCGCACGCCGGGTTCGAACCCGCGACCTTCGGAATGGCAGTCCAATGCGTTACCACTGGACTATGCCGGTCGTCATTGATGTTAACATAAAATCATTAGTTTTCAGAAAAATCTCGGACGACATTACATAATGATATTTTATGGACATACCTTATCCTTAACATATCCTTAAATGTATCTCATTGTATCTACCGTGTACGTCATAATAAATAAATAAATGTCAACTAACTCTCCTTACCATCAATATTCTTTACGTTTTCCTTCTGTTGAGATCCTTTTGAGCTTTTTCATCTCTTATAAATATTATAATCGATAAAATATTAGAACTTTTAAAATAAAACAATAAACATCTAGCTATTGCACCTCTTATTGAATTATTTCCTCAAGATTGACAAAATAGGCTTATACCTACAAACTATCATGTTTAGATTTGCTTTTTGCTTTGTTTTATATGTCTAATGGTGAATGTTATATTATTGCTTTAATATTCTTTATTTATAATCTGCACAGTATTTTTTTATATAAACTATGTAAAATGGCTGACCGATCGCCCTAGATTGAGCAGGCCACTACAACAAGTCAAACGCAGTATATATGTTAACAATACTGCCAATAATAATTATTTCGTTAGCTTTCTTACTCAAAGGCCTCATACACTATGTGTCGTATTGTATCATGTTACTGCTGCCACTACCTAGTATTTACATATAAACTTTACATTTCTTATTAACTAATTTAAGTCTGTATAACTTAGGAGTAGGAATATTCTTATTTTTGTACTATTTACTTGCTGTTATAATATGTCAAATGGATATGGTTATATGTATTTTTACTATTACTTTTGTGAACTTGCAATCTTCAGAATATTATTTTTTTATTAACTATGTATGTAAAAGCCCAATGGGCGTATAAATAAATAAATAATAATAATAAATAATAATAATAAATAATAATATAATCTTGGTAATCAAAATGAATCTTTTTGAAACATTTAATATCCAACAAGAGCAAGAAGGTCTTAAAATTTTCAAATTGGAAAAACTAACCCATCGTGGAAAACCGCTCACTTTCTGTACAGTGACGAGGATGGTGAAAAATGACAAATTAGGACGGAAATGGCCCATTTCCGGATCATCAAAAGCCCAACTGACCTGCGGCCGGATTAGCGATCCGGCAACAAATTCAATCCGGAAGTCTGATCAGTGCAGAGGAACAAAATTATTTGACTATTTGATCGAAATTCTGTGCCTTGATTTTACTTGTAATTAGATATTAATTTATAAAGCTTTATTTAGTGAAAATCACCTCAAAGGCTTTGATTAAATAATGTTTTAATTATTTTGTCCGAAAACAAACGATTATGACGAAAACTGATTATTATGTTATTTAAGGAGAAGACAACAAAAGATTACTCATTCTCTTTTTTGGTTTCAACTAACTTAGGCCCATTTAATGTGGTATAAATCTTGAATTATTAATACAATGCTTTATTTCCCTTTCAAAGACCGATTACAAAACGAGGTTGTGAATACATTAATTTGTATAAAATGAAAACATCCTTTGATATCTACCACTTTTAACTACAAAAAAAAATGAGGAAAACAAATAAAAAATGAAATTAATATATAGATGGGAAGAAAAACATATTTAAAGAAAAGAAAATTACCTACGTAGTACACATATCATACACAACCGGATTAATAATTAATGGTTTATGTAACTTTTTTTTTCTTTTTTATACAATTTTTTTCTTCAATTCTTTTTACAAATGAATCAAACTTTATTGGTTGGATTGGAAAAACAAATACTATCCTCAACATACGAGTGAAAGATTGAAAAACAATAACACTTTTACAAAATTCGCAAACCACCATGTGAACGAATCACTTTTTCGATAAAACCTTAGAAACTTAAATATTACATGAAAATGGGAAAGAAATAAATATATCATACCGTTTGGAAGCCTTCGAAATCAAGAAAGCTGTTAATTATAACTGCAAAATACTTAATAACAAAATAAATTTAACCGAAAGACTATTTTAATTTGTTCCGTAAATCCCCGCTGAAACTGTTTCCACCTCCCCTTACCTACCCCTCCTATGATAAATAGTCTCTCTCTATTCTTTTTGCTTCTCTTTCTGTTATTGTATTGTTTTAATTTATGATAAGTTGATATTTAAGCCCTGATGAAGCTTAAAATAAGGACCTGGTTGGCTGTCGTGTATTGATTCATTAAAAGTGGTGTAATATAAAATGTATTTTTTATTTAATATTTACTTCGGTGGGTGATTTTACTCTAAAGTACAAATAAAAACGAAAAATATGTATTTTTTAATTTAATTTTTGTAAGTGTTTAAGTGAAAAAGAGTTGAATTGATTGTGTGGGAAAATAAATTCTTCTATTGACAAATGGGAAAATAAACATTGTAATTTATATAAAAGTGATTTATCTTTTCACCTCTACCATCATGAGTAACCTTCCGAAGTAAGCGCACTTTATCCCCGGACACCCTGTATAATGTCACACCACCAAGTTTTTGCTTCTTTCAAAAAAAAATGATAATTTGTGCTTTCACGGCATACAATATTTAATTCAAAGGTAATCTTATTATTTCAATTGTTTTTTTTTTCCCAGTACATTAAATTTGAATACCAACCCGTTAAGAATTAAATTAATTTATGTGTTTTATAGAACATGGGAAAAAGGTTTTGACAATAATACTAAAAGCGTCCTTGCCCTATATTTCAAGCTGAAATAAACAGCCTGGAAATTTCCTGATAAGATTGAAACCAATTTGTTAAAAATAACTAAAAGTGATCTACTCGTAAGTTCTACAGTTTGTTCAATCATTTTAGGTACAAAATATATACTCGTATTTGCGGTTGGGTGACTTGTTGGTCCTTTAATATTTATGGTAATATGGTCTTATGCACTTTCGTTGTGACAGTAATGGGACGCTTTTAATTTAATTTCAGTTTTTTCTAAAATCATTCACAAATTATATTCTTAATAAATTTGAAAGCCTATTTTTAGTACAGTCAATGACCCAAACATTCCCATGTCCACAAATACTAATAGGTTTTTTGTGGTGACGAAAAAGGTTCTTCCCTAGAAGGAATCAGTTCTTAATGTTGATGGTATTTTAATTACGACAACCAAAATGTTTTTAAAAAATCCGCGCACTTTTACACGACAAATTGTTTTCATTTTCTAGTCAAGAAAAAAACGTGAAAATAATTCCCGTCAGGGCCTGTGTTATCTTTTGTGATGCTGTTTGGAAGGTCTTTTTTAAAGAAAGGAGGGAGAGGAAGTTCTGGGGATGTTAAAGGTATGAGGGTTGGGTAGGAATCTAGGATCAGCGTGTCCTTGAGTGACAGACATATGAATATATCCCTCCTACTGCGGTGCAAGGCGATGGGTCGAAAGACCAGTTGGAGAGGTCAAAGGGTCTTCCTAAACTAGCCTCTCCCGGTGGGCAGGCGCATCCTGAACACACTTCACCCGATGAGCCCGTACAACCCAGATAAATCACCAAACGAAGCGAACCACTTGGGGCGACCTATGGCAGAGCTGTTGGTTATTCAATAAATGGCTTCCGGGGCGGCGGTACCCAAACCCTTCTAAATTGAGGTTGCTCCTTATTAAACAAATATCCCCTTTTTCATCAAGCCTTATCTAGAAACGCCTCCGCCTCGGTGCCTGGCTATCCTGGTTACTAAATATGGTTAACCCTATTTATTGGCTGTTCCTTCCAGAAAAAAAAATATTTTCAGTGAAGGTATCTGATATGGTCCTGAAGATCACATTCAAAAACGTTGTTCTGCATATTTTAGTAAAACTTTACATTTACGGTCTTAATAAAAACCGTGGTGAAAATTTTATTCAATTGGGAACAACCTTGTATGAGAATATCTTACTAAATGAAACATAAAATAGAAAGTGACATAAAATAGTTACATGTAATGATACGTAATATATTTACATTAAGGTGCAATAGAAATTTTTTAAAAATTAAAAAAATTCAAATTTTTCCATAGGGCACCTTTTTTATGCTGTTTCCATATATTTATAAATTAGAAAATTTTTCAGATTTCATCAAGCTGTTTTAGAGTTCCAAGCTGAGAAAGTGTAGGAAGTAACCACAAAATATAAGAAGTTAAATTCATTTTTTTTTGCATTTTTTAAAGTGGTTAAATACAAAATTAAAATCAATTAAATAATTACATGGAACATGGAATAAATATAATAATTCAAGATGTCATCGGGAAATTTTCGTTGATAATATTTAACCGCCCAGAGTAAATATTCCGACTCTTTTTTATAAAGCTCAGCAGGGATGTCATTGGATATGAGACTAGGTCTTCTGGTTCCACAGTGCGTATTCCCAGGTCTCAGCGAGACCAGCTCCCACTAGTAAAGAGGGCCTCATCTCTCCTCTTTACTCCCCCATTATCCCTAGAATTAATGAATTAAGTTTGTTTGCTCTCTAAGAAAACTGCGGAGGTTTAGTCGCAATGAGCTGTATGAGCATGTCCAATGTGCTTGAAAATTCAGTCAATATAGTCAGAAACTAATTTCTATGACGGTTCTTTATTCCCTTGCATTATATAAGATCGTTTTTTTTTAAATTTTAATAAGTATTTTCGTAAACAATAGGTCTGTAAGCAGCCTTCACACAAATTCTCAGAGAAATGTTAAAAGGATAGAATGCCAAAAAAATATTTCATGACACGACTCTTGAACCTCTTGAAACCGAACTAGAGTCCAAACTGGCCAAAGCCATTTCAAGAAACCTTTCAATTCTGAGTGGTGATCTCACACCAGTGCGCAAATTTACTATTTTATGTTATTTTATATGTGGAACACCCGTTCACAGTTGATGTCGGTTTTATGAGAAGGGGCCACTTCTTCGACTCTTTTTGTGTAAGACTGCTCGTATGTTGAACGAGCTACCGGCATCTGTTTTTCCTTCTTCATATAATCCAGGCCTCTTCAACACCCTGATTAATACAGCCCTTTCTACAGCTCCTACCTTAACCCGCCTCACAAGGCCTGCTCACCGGGGGTGCGATAGCTCCCCTGCCTATACACTTAACTTATGAGGTTTCACATAGTAAAAATAGAAAATAAAATCATCTTACTAGCCTTACGCCTCCACCACGGAGGTCACCCTTACTTCCTCCGCATTCATAAATTGACAACGACTTGACTTATTTTTTTTTTATTTTTCTTCTTTCTTTCACTTGAAATTCAGAAAATAGTCTCGTTATATTTGTTTTTTTCTATCCATCTCTTTTATATGTCCAAAACCAATAAAATTTTCCATTCTTGTTCTTGTTCACAGCGAATATATATTTTAGAAAGAGGAAGAAAGGATTTGTTGACAGGTATGCAGTACATACTAACCTACTTAATTAAGCTTTCCAAGAGAATGATAGAGGTGACAATGATTAAATATGTTAAAAACTAATCGATTTTTTTCCAATCATATCAACTGGTTAGGACGAAATGTTTCACAAAATTTTTAATTTTTAATTCATCAAATTTCATTGATTTTCATATTTCACTAAAAGATCTACTTTGAAATTTGATGAATTGTTCAAATTTATTGAAACAACCCGTCCTTATTGTTTTGTTAAATTTAATTTCTTTATAAACAAATAAATAAATTCTTTAAAAAAACGAATATCGTCGGTAACAATAGCTCCAATCATTAATATTAACATTTAAAATAACAACTTTTAGACTTCGTATTAAATTATATTCGTTCTGAACCAGATCGGTGGTAAGCGAACATAGCACCAACCTTACGATGGATTACCTCTAATGGCGACTCGTTCCCAATAACCGATAGCGCCCTTAGTTTCCAAGCCGAGCTAGTCAGAAGCGATTCTTTCTGTTGCTGATTACCGATGATACGATTCTCGCGAAGTGCTTCCGTAATCGCTATCCACCTTCTTGTTAAAATATTTAATTTAATTATGTTTGTTAAACAAATTGTTAATAAACTTTTAAGTACTTTAAAAGCGTTATTTATTTTAGAAACAACCTTTGACACCATAAACCTGTTATTTATTTATTTAAACGCCGTAAAATACTTTTATAATAGATTGTTTTCCAATAAGAGGTGTTATGTGTATTTAATTTTGGCCATGAAATGATTTTTTTATGGCCGGAATTGGATGGTATTGATCTGGACAACGTTTACTTTAAAAAAGACGGCACTACGTGCCACACAAGCAACGAAACCATTGATCTTTTACGGGAAAAGTTTCCGGACCGTGTTATCTCTCGAAGAGGTGATCACAATTGGCCACCGAGATCTTGTGATTTACCACCTCGCGACTTCTTCCTTTGAGGCCACGTGAAAGAAAATGTCTATACCAACAGTCCAGCGTCGATTCAAGACGTCAAATATGGAATTGGTGAGGCTATCGAGGACATAAGGCAGCCACTTTGCGATTTGGTTATGGAAAATTTCATGAAAAGGATATGGTCCTGTAGGCGTGGTCGTGGTGGTCATTTGACTGATGTTATTTTTCACTATTAACGGCATACTTTCTTCTTTATAATGAAATAAACATTTGATCATTTATATTTAAAAAATGGCACCTCTTATTGGTACACCCTGTAGAATGATACATCGGATTATACTCGTAAACATACAGTGGTAGACAGGAGAATATTAGTAATAAATTACAGAACAAGTAATGTATATATAAAAATATTATTGCTAGTGATACAGTTGTTAATAGAAGTGCAGTGAGACAATACATAATTGTGTGAAATATCTACTAGTGTAATGAATAGTTGAATGAATACTAGGTTTGTATAAGACCTGACATAAATCGAGGTATGAGGTGTTAATGGTAATAGATAGTAATTAATATAAAATAAATTCTATTAAGTTATAGAATGTTATAATAACAGAGAATATTTAATTTGAACGGTATATTTATATGTTTTAAAAAAAGTGACTTGTTAACATGTATAATCTACCAAAATATTATAATAGAATAATTAGTTTATTGTTACCTTCGAAATGAATTCTACTTAACTGGACAGGTATCGCAATTTGGCTTTAATAATTCAAGACTGACAGCGATTTAATGACCCTTTTGGATAAGAAATAATATTTATAATCAAATAGTACACATGGTAGCTAACCCTACATATCCTTAATAAAAGTTGAATGCAAGATCACTACCCCATATAGGACATAACAAATTATTATCTTTCTTGGAAATCGAGAACGCAACGTCAACACAAAACCATGGATCTTTCTGCTTTGCAACAGAGACTGTCAAAAAAGTAAGCCCTTTCTGTAGAACTAGCAGCTTATTTATTATCTTACTAGCAAAGTAACTGTTCCGCTAACTTTGTGACGTGGTTTTCACGTGCAGGATTGTTGTTTCAGCCAACGTGATCACTGCAGTACTCCATGCGTACAACTGTTTACAATTCGCTACACTACGGGGTCTTTTATTTTAAGCCACACAAATAGCTTCGGTTTCGGAAATATAAAAAATGAACGAATGTTTGTTTATGTATTGTAGATTTGTTTGACAATTTTCCAAAACTGTTCCTATGTAAATGCGCGTCTCCTAATAACCTACATAGGGATAGTGGCGCTTCATTGTTTAGTATTGCTGAGATATACCGAGAGAAATTTTATGTGGGCGTGTTAACAAGAAATTGACCAGACATTAACAACGTTCTTTATTTTTTATTATTATTTGCCTAACCTTACAATTTTTTTGAAATCGATTTACGTAGTAAATATTTGTAATCGATATATGCAATTTATTTAACTGTGTTTTAAATTCTGAAACATATGCCATTGAATAGTTTGATTTTTCATAGGTATGGAATTTTTCGAGAGTTAATAGTATTTTCTAAAAAATTATATTTTTACCCAGCCAACTTTGTCATTTAAAAAAAATTTAAAATTTTTTTTTATGAAAATACGTTTTTGGGCGGTAATTTTAATTTTCACGTGATTAATTTGTCTGCCAACGTAAATTGAACATTTGTAATTTAAATGTAAGTCCATCAAGGAACTTTTCATGATTTTTTTGTTATGTTTAATTATATTTACATTGCAGCTAAAGTAAAATGATAATTTTACAAATTATCGTTTCTCAACTTTCAAATAATTGTCAAAGTTGCCTCTAATATCATGAAAAATTTAATTCCAATGTACTAAATATAAAATTGTTACTCTTAAAAAGGCAGATTATTACTTCAAACCCGGAATCGTCTCCATCCTTTTATTTTGAAAATCATCTTCTTTCCATAACAATTTAAAAATTAAAATTAAAATTGACCGGTCAGTGGCCGAGTTGACATCGCGTTTGGGTCCCACCCAGGCGTAGTGTGTTCAATTCCTCGGCTGGCTAAGTCCTCCATCACAACACAAGCAACATTTCAGCTTACTGTGGTGGTAGTAAGGATTTTCAAATATTTTCAGGTTATTCGTAACCTGGGAATGTTTACTTTCTTTAAAAAAAAAAAATTATGAAGTGAAGTGAAAAAATCATATTTTAAATAAATGTTAAAATTAAAATAATGGCGCATGCAAAGTTATTTTATGAATATATAAAATAATAATAACAAATAAATACAGTTTTAAAGACGCCTCAGTGGGAAATATTAAATAACGGTGACAATTATGAATTGAACCCAGGAAATCTTGTTTTATCGGGAGAGGCGTCTTAAACCACTCGATCATTGGGACCTGTTTATTATGCGTCATATTTGTCGATCTTATAGTTCAAATTCAAAATCTTGCAACTAATTGCATTTTATGTTCGAAATATTTTAAAGTGCCATTTTTACATTAACCATGTTACTATGTTATCTTTTGGGATGCTGTGTGGACGGTCTTTTATAAGGAAAGGAATAGGAAGTTCTAGGAATGTAAAAAATATGGGGTTGAGTAGGAATTTAGAGATCAGTGGAGATGGGTCAGGAGACCAGTGGGAGAGGTCAAAGGTCTCCCAAAACCAGCCTCTCTCGATCTGGCACGCCACACATCTGATGGGCCAGCGCATCTCGAACACACTTCACCCACGCATCACGAGCACTCTTGCTAAATCAACAAACGCAGCGAACCATTTAGAATGATCTATGGCAGAAATTTTGGTTATCGCATTAATGGTTCCCGAAGCACCATTATTTTCATCATTTTATTTTATTGTCCTAATATGATATGATGAAAATAATGGAACATCCTGTAGATTTGTGAAAGCGAGCGTGAAGCGACTGCAAGTCTGTTTTAAACTGTTTATGGCCTGATGGACTCGTGCGGTTGTGGCTGTGTACTTATTCAGAAAGTTATCAGCATAAATACCGGTACGAAATTGTAACAGTTTAACAAACATTAAAATTCGAAACAGTATCCTTATCTGCAGATCGTGTCCTGCTAGAAAGTCAAGTAGTGTTACAATTAATGTGAACCGTACCAATTTTTTTAAAAGAGATAAATTGATTCGTGGCTCTAGCATTCAACGTTTATGACAAGATCTTTCATATTAGATATAGATCTTAAATATTTTTAATACCTCAGTGATTGATTTTTGGGGTATTATGCCCTGTCGGGTTTCCACCTTACTCAGTCAATATTTTGGAAAACATTGCATCAATCATTATTGCAGATGCCATCTGATCACATCTGCCCTGAGTGGCCTTGACGATGGAAGCTGAAAGGATATCTGAAACATTGACTTAAGAAGGAGAAGACTTGTAGTAATGGTTCCGAAATATGATTACGCGTATTGTTACACATAAATAGATTTCATACACGAGATATTCAAGGGTCTAACTCAGCGGATGTTCTACAAAAAAAAGTATATGTTACTGTATTATTACTACAATTATACGTTAAGCTATCGTTGTCCCACTCTGCAACCACCGCAGTCAAAAGGGAGACTTTTCACCATCACAAATCTCAACACGGCATAATACCCTAATAATCATAACATCAACACGCTCAAGAATTTTTTCGACACCAATTTACTGTCACTTAATAATGAAAAGACATTTGTAATTCCATTTGCAATCCATACAAATGATACTCCTAAAAATTTTAACATTGTCATACATAATAATACTAAAATTCACAGCCAAAACTATTGCAAATCAAACTGTACAGTACTAAAAACAACAAATGAAATTAAATATCTAGGAGTAATTATTGATAAAAATCTGAAATGGAAGGAACAAATATGTCAAGTAGTAAAAAAAATTAGAAAATTAGTATATATATTTTTAAGAATTAGAAACTTTCTGTCGATAAAAAATCTATATTTAATTTACTATGCCTTAGTTCAATCCACTTTACAATACGCTATTATTAGTTGGGGATCCGCGTATAAATGTAACCTTCTTCCAATTGAAATTATACAAAGAACAATTATTAAAATTATATTAAAAAAATCCTTTGACTACCCAACAGAACGCCTGTTTGAAGAATTTCAAGTACCTACATTTAAAGACCTATATATTAAAAACTCATTAATCCAAATTATAAAAGAAAAAGATAAATATCAATTTTTAAATGAAAACAGAACGCGACTTAGACATGTTTTTCTATGCCCAAAACTAAATACGTCTTTTGCACAACATCATTATACTTACCAGGGAAGAACTTTTTTCAATCGTCTACCAGAAGAAATCAGAAGCATTAATGATAAAACCCAAATACTGCTCTCTGTCAAGAGACACTTTAAAAATATTCTGAAAAAAAAAACTACTGTCACTTAATTAATCTCACAAATATCCTTAGTTTTCCATAACTTTCTTTCTTTATTAAAATTTATTATATTAATATATTATCCTTCACTACTATCAAAAAAAATACTACAGCAAACATACATTTATGTACAATGAATTATTATCTAAGTACTAACTAACAACAACATTTATGTACACTCCCCTTCCATACACAAGCAAATGCTTTCAATGGAAGAGTAGTAAAAAAACCCAAGATGTAAAATGAATTATGTACCATGTAAACTTATTATTAAAAATAAAAAATAATTAAAAAAAAAAAAAAAAAAAAAATCATTCATGATAGTAAATTGACTGTGAATTTAATACCATACTTTGGAGATTGTCACTAAGCATAGTAACTGCAGTGGATGAAAATTGATTTTGCAAAAGAAAAAACATAACATATGAACCGAGTGTTTTTTTTATCTCTTAGAAATAATATTCATGTTTGATTAAGGGTAAAGACCATAGACATATGAATATTAGTAGACCTGCCCTAAGTGATTAAAAGCGTATTATCCCCACTTCCCATACCGGTTCTATTGGAGCCGGCTGTGCTCGCGTATGGCCTCAAGTGAAATTTGAAAACGTGACGTCATCATTTTTGTGCGAACTATGGTCGAGGCATCATCGGTTAATTTTACGAAATAACACGGCAAAATGTTGACTTGTACTATGAAAACTTGTAAAAATAGATTTGAAAAAGAGAATAAACCCAATTGTCGTATTACATTCCATATATAAGCATTATTTTACTTTATTTTAAGCATATTCACATCGTATAATATGAATCAGTTGTTACTATCACATCGAGAAACGTCTGGACGCGAAACACAAAGCTGGTTGGTTGCTGGGAAGTACATTATGAACATTTATAAAAGTGTCTTAACTAAATACTTAAACGAAATATTCGACTCTGAAAATACAACCGAATTTTTTCGCCGAATTTGGACTTCGCAAATTTGTTCATAACGTGGCGAGTAATTTGCGCTCCCATGTAAAAATGTCTATTCATTCAATAACAGATTTTACTTTTAAGAAGTAAATGGTGATATTATAATGCGATATGCCTATTTACTGTCAGATTGATTTATTGACGAATCACAGTCAGCTTCACTCCCTTCGTTCTTCAACAGTTGATTTTACCCCCCGCCATTATCTTCTCGTCTATTAATTCCTATGTCTGTGGTAAAGACACTCTTCAACATTCCTTTGTGAAAATGATTCAATATCGTCAGCAGAATTCATAGTGGCTTATGATTACTGGAGCAATATCAAAATATTATTAAAAATAGAGGTCCCATGATTGACTCCTGGGGTACACCCAAATAAGCTTATCCATCAATCCATCATCCATCATAAATAACCCACTCTCTTGACATGGAAACTTCATTACCTCTTGACACTGTAGATGCGTTGTATTTGGTTATCGTCGTTTCGCCGACATTATCTGTTAAGGGATACATTGCACAAAATATTATTTAATGCCGATAAAATTCCCATTTCCTTCAGTAAAATCTTTAATGTGAACTAAGTTCACTAATTTCATTTTTATTTAATAAAATAACAATTTAACAACAAATTAAACATACGTAAAAACATTTTTTGTTAACTGCGAAAAACAAATTTTAAAATGTTGCTTTAATATTAGTATTGGTGACTTTATATTATTATAACAAAAGAACTTATTTTATTGAGACGTATGATGGCTTATTCCAAGCCAGTTGGACGGTATTAATTATATGTTCTTTGATGATACCGTTTCACTACCACCCACTCTCAGGTTTTTTTTTCTGATTTGTAGCCGTTTTTTTATCACTAGCCTTATCATCTTAAAGCATGCTGTGTGGAGTGTTTTTTTAGGGAAAGAAAGGAGAAAAGGTTCTGGAAAGGAAAAAGCTGTGAGAATAGGGTAGGAATCTGGTGGTCGGTATGTCCAGGAGTGACAAACATATGAATCTATTCGTTCAATTGCTGCAAGGCTGCAATGTCGAGATTGTCTAGCCAGTGAAGTCAAAAAACCTTCCTCAACCAGTCTATTTCAATCAAGTGGTCTTTGAATTACTTTTGATAGTTAATAAACTACTGTTTAATACTATAAATAAACTACTGTATAATGAATATTACTATTCAAAATCAGCAATCTACAATTACATTGAAAGTGTGTGAAATGTTTTAATTAAATTCACATGTTTAATTGTAACAACTCATTATGTTGTCAAATGATCTAGCCAGCAGTGTTGATATAATTCTGATAATTATTGAACTCGTTGCAATATTATTTACGACTAAACACATATCAAATAGTGAACTTAACAAAACATGTTCCCAATATTATTTAGTCATAAGCATTTTAATATTGCCTCATTAACAGGTAAATTAACATGACTGCACAAATTGGAAATGGAAATGTTATTGCCTGCCAATCATTTATTTATATATAAATGCATTCCGTTTAAATAGTGTGAAATATTGAGAGGGTGAATATTTTATTATACTTATTTTAGACAAATAATACAACCGATCAAAATCAAATAAAATAATGTTTCAACGAATTTATCGCTAAGAATTTATTACATATTATCGGAATGTTATTGCATAAAATTCTCGTTTCTTGTCTCTTGGATTTCATTTAATTTATTCAGAAGAACATATATATTTATCATTAGTGCCTACCATGTTCTTGAAAACACAAGATCAGGAACCATCCAAAACCTCTGTCATAGGTCACTCTAAGTGGTTGCTACGTTCGGTGACTTAACAGGGATCCCCGGGTTTGTCTGGGTTTGGCGGCGGATACATCTGCCCACCAGTTGCACCGGCCAGGTCGGATTGAGTTAGACTAGTTAAGGGAGGCTTTTTGACTTCATCGGCTGGACTTGAAAAAATTATTTCAAAGATCTTCCTGTCCTCGAAAAATCCGTCCATACAGCATCCTCAAAGATTACATTTCCTTTTGTAAAATAATTTCCCTCCAGGCCCCTGGTGTAGAGCTAATGTTAAAAAAAATCATGCATCACTGCTACTTGCCAGGGTAGGTATCAACACTCCTTTGTGGACTGCTAGCTTTGCTTTTTGGACATTTTTTGCTAGCACCAATCACAACAAGTTACTTGCATTTACCCTTCTTTCAATATCATAATCATTTTCACATATATGAAAATCCTTTGACTGTCTGTGAAATTTGTTTGACCGATTCAAAGTCTTAAGTAGACTGATAAATTTAGAAATTAAAAGTATTAAGTAGACCGATTCATTTAAAAATTCAAAGTTTTAAGTATACTGATACATTTAAAAATTCAAAGTATTAAGTAGACTGATTATACTGTATTGTATTGAATTTTTGTTTTATTTAGTTTGATAAAGACATCATTATTCTACGCGTTAAGATTCTAATACCTCTTGAATATACATTTGCAGCTATTGTATTCCTTTATAAAGTTCGGTATTTTTTTATTGAATAAGTAGGCACTTTCAGTAAGCCCCAATTAACCCCCGCTTAAGACAAAAAGAAATAACCGTTTATTATTTCTGGGCCTTAGGCTTTTAATTTCAGTTGACCTAGAAGAGTTTAAGTACCTCCCTAATGAGGCCATTAAGCGGTTTTCTTTTAATGTCCACATAAAATTACTACGCTTTACGAACTAATCCTTCAGTTTGTTAGTAAACGCGTTTATTTCTTTTTGAGAAAAAACCAATAGATATCGGAAAACCCACATCGATAACAATCAGTCAGAATTTTATTTTGTATTTATTCACGATACCATCATTTGGACTCGAAACTTTGCTTAAAGTGGCTTTAGCCATTTTTGATGACCAGATCTAAATATCTAAATACTTTCCAACCATCTTCATTCCCATCTTTGTTGTTTCTCCGGGTTTTCTCGCAAACTCTCTTAATCACTAGAACTCCGACTTCAACAAAACACAAAAGACTTTTATTATGATAGATTTACACTGGCTATGAAATCTTACTAAGCAGGCGATAGGAATAATATGGATCCCGACCTTGAGGTTCTCACCTTATTTATCGTCCGTTTATTCTCGACAGCTAACGCCATCTGTTGCTAACCTAATAAACTAATCTACTACCATCTTTGGGTTAGCTCATATGGTAAGGATATGACAATCTTCTTTTCTTATTTACTCTCTTCAGTCTCACTAAATACCCCAATTGAGGATTCAAAACCCACTTTCTACTCCGGAACAGTTCGGACACTTGAGCGATATTGATTAAAATATCAAAAGATAATTATTGAGTATTATGGCTATTTTCAAATATCTAGTAATATTCAAAATAATTAAACGTTTACCTAACACGTTACAATTCAGAAACATAATGGTGAAATTCTTAATAAATTGAAAACGATGATATTTCTGTAAAAGGATAAATTCTCCCCAAATAACAATGTTTTACAACGTTGTTCAAATTGTTACATGCCGTTTAAATTCCGATTTCACAGAATTGTAAATAACTTTGAGATGCCTTCCATCTCCTCCTTGCCTTTGAAAGTGGGCATTTATTTTATAAGCACACTGTTCCAAAAGTTTGTTAGCATTCAGTTCATAATATATTAAATACAATGTAAAGTTCTGCCGGCTGGAATATTTTTAATCTATTTGTTCAAAGTTTCTAAATAAATTCGATACAATGCAATGGACAAGTTTTCGATAGCTGAAATTTTAAGACATAGTTTAAAAATAAATACCTAACTGGTTCTAATAAAACTTGGATTCATGTTTTATACAATAAGCTACTACTTACACAAAATTTTATCAAAGCTAACATTTTTTAAGTGCTTTGAGTGGAATTTATTTGAAAACAAATTTAAGGCGAAATATTTCATGAATTGGCCGCAATTAACTTGCCTTTAATTATTGCTTCCTTCGCCTTTTACAAAGGTTTTGAGTGACAAAATGGATTTTGATAAAATACGTAATCAAATTGAATTAATTTAACAATTTTGGCTTTCTGACAGTAAAAAAAATACATTCTATAAATAAAGGAAAGACGCAATACAAATTTAATGACTTGAAGTGATTCCTTTTTTATAAAAGAATTTGAACACTAGCCAAAAACTAAATCCATATTTTAACGCCAGTATTTTTTCTGTAGCAAAGGGTATTTCCCCCCAGAAATATACAGAGAGGGTAAAGCGCTATTGAACTGTGTTTTGTAACCAATTACTTGCTTCAATAACATTCAAACATTCTCTTCTGTTATTTTGACTCTTGACATGGTCTGCCCCGAGTATTTGATTACGTTTTTTTTTCTCGGGCCTGTTCGACTTCTCTTACCATTTACTTTCACGTAATGTATTCCCTTTGCACTATTTTTCTCGGTCATCCGCTCCAGTGTCACAACAATCTAAGTTTCCCTTTCTTAAGCTTATCCAACACCCTTACCAGTATTTACAGATCTATTTATTTTTAACCCTGTCGTATACAGTTTTTCTCATACTCCAACCAGGGATACCATTTCCGCAGCATTCAAACTTTTCTTATATGAATACCTCACAATAGTCCCAACTACTCCCCATAGTCTAGAGCAAGTGAAAATATGGCATCCCCAATTGGGGGATGTTGTGAGGCTGGGGGTTTACTGCATTTATCTTCTTTTCAAAATCCTCAACAGCATTTCCATCTCTCGTAACATGCAGAACTCTCTCTGAAACAACAAAATATATGCATGAACGATAATAAATGTATGTTGTCGTATGTGGATGGACAACATTTACAAAGCATAATCCGTCTATTTTGTATGTATATTACATTTTTTTTAATGAGCCCCCTACCTTTCAACAAAGCATAAACATTTACCTTTGATAATTAAATCAGCGGGATATAACTCCCAGGCAGTACGGAAAATGCCTGCACCTGTAAGACTACAGATTACGTGGGTGGGTACCTCCATTTGACTTGTAAAATACGTCTGAGAACATATGTACATTAAAACCACACATGCAGAGCCAAGACTAGCGTAAACTTAATTCATTACCACGACTTGGAAATAACATCGTGGGAAAGTCAGAAGACGCCGCAAGGTGAGGCGTGTCAACCAGAACCGCAGAAGACACAAATGCTAGTACTTACTAAGCCATCTCGCTTTGTAACGAGCGATTATTTTTTTTTAAAAGTACTAAAAAACCGTTGCTTTAAAAGGATAGGTAGGTACGAAAAAATAGATTATGTTAACCCTCCTGGTATTTTAAGATTTTGTCGTCAAGTAACTTTCACTTATCAGGCTGATAATTTATAAAAAATATACTAGGTTGAGATTAATTTTCAAATAAATTTGCTGTTTTAGAACGTATCCCAAAATGCAAGACTGTTTTTGAAAGCAGATGTTTCAGATACAAACGGACAAATGTAATTAACAGTTTTGAAATTTTGTTTTTAAAAAAAGAGTTTTTATTTTTGTAAGATGTTTTTTAATATAAAAATACCACGTTCTCAAAATACGACACTCAAAACAAAGCTTTTTTTCTAAACTTGTAAATGCGAATACAAAACGCGGTAATGCCTCTTTTCATATCGCTTAAATTCCGTTTCACAGTAATACATAAGAAGAGATGACGATTTTTATGAGGTTAATTCCATAAAGTACCAACATAAAAAATTTCTACTGCTATTGATGTACTGTGACCATGATGTTCTGAAAGACAAAAATAGCGGAAGGGTAAACTGGCTTAGTGCAATCACTCCCATGGACGGACCAAATGTAATTTTAATGTTAACACGAGCTCCTGGGGGCGAATGTGTTAAAAAGAGACAATTCATTAAGTTGGGTTAAATTTGTCAGAGATTAATACCAAACTACTCCATATTTGAAAAAACTATAGATCTAACAGAAGACTTCAGGATGATGCTCAGTTAGATATTTTTTATGCTGTTTGAATACTGCCTCAAAACGGAATTCCTTGCTTTCCAGGGTGAAAATTTTGATTTTGAGCAAGTGGAGGGAATTGCAATGGGGAGTCTTCAATAGCTAGTACTAGTAAACTTTTGGATACTCGACACGGTTCTGGATGTTCACAAACTATGTTGGTGCTACATCGCTCTTAGAGCAGATAATCCGAAAAAACCAACATATGAATTCACTCCACGGCTAAATTAAGTTAATAATGGAGCTAGAAAACCAAGATAAAATCCTGCCATTTCTAGACGAAAATAAGATGGAAGATTGGGGTACATAGTATATATAAAACCAACCCATACAAATCGGTATCTACGCGCTGAATCACCATTCATTACAGAAAAGAGGACTAATCAATACGTTGGTGACCCGAGCAATCAGTATACACGAAGACCCGAACATTGAATCAGAGCGTAAACGGTGGCCGATATCGTGTAGACTGATGGTTACCCCGCATGATAGATAAAGTAGTTCATAAGAGCTAAATCTACCCCAAACAAAGACAGAATTGTTAAAGGAGTGAAAAGTCCTCATTTTCTGACATAATGTTCCCAGTGTCACTGATAGAAATGCCAGGATACTGAGGAAATTTTTCATTTCTATTTTATTCGATATTATAAAAACAAATAGTACATTGATTACAGTGATGAAACAATTAATAAATATTAAATAATTCTTATTGGTTACCTATGATATGTTTCCTCGTAATATTTGGTATGTGGTATGTATATTCAGTAATTACCAGGTGACGTGTGTACTGTATAGGCGGGTGTGTATGTGTGAGTGTGTGTATATGTATGCGCATTGAACTGTTTATATTATTGACATGATGCCAAGTTTAAATTCGTGCAGTGAGTCCGAAAAAATGACGATGTTAGAGTTATGCAAATATTATTCAAAGTATGAAGAGCACAGTCAATTGGCGTATTAGGTGCTTCATTTGTTTTGTAATTAAGCGTGTGGAATAGCACTGTATGTCATGTAAGTCTGAAAATTATGTAAAAATTAATAAAGGACCGAAATTTGGTACAATCGATGTTATGTTTGAAATGTACGTTCAAGTTTATTGTTAAATTTGGAAATATATTACTATTTCAAAAGGTCTGTGTTGAATACGTTCTATACTATATGATATGTAAAGTTTACTTTGTGGAGTCCAAATCGTCCAATGGGTGAGGCCAGCAAAAAGCAGGTTTCCTCTTGAGAAGTGATTTTATTCACATTAAAATTTTGAGAACGTCATCAGTAGGGTTACAAAAAAATCGCTTTAAATAAGTAAGCATGAGGTATACACTTCATTTAAAAAATATATTCCTAATATTGAAGTCGACATAGTTTTGATTATTATCATGTAATGATAGTGGTTTAAAGAAAGTTTTATAGAATTTAATAGGTTTTTCTAGTTCAGACTGCAGGCGAGAATGAAACAGGAACCATTTATTGGATTACAAACACCTCATCTCAAGTGATTCGGTACATTTGGTGACGAGTATGGGTGCTCAGATTGATGGGGTGAGGTTTGTCTAGGTCTTGGCGGCGGATGCGTCCACCCACCTACTGCGTGGCAGGCCAGATCGGAAAACACTAGTTAAGAGAGACCTCTTGATTTTTCAAACATAACTTTCAACCCATCGCCCTGCACCGCAGTTAGAGAAATGGATTCATGGACCTCCAGATTTCTACCAACCTCTCATATCTGTTTCCTTCCCAGAACGTCCTATGCTTTATTTACTTACACAGCATCCACAAAGATGACACACAATATGAGGGAAAATATTTTCCTCCAGGTCTCCTGTGTGGAAATAATGTGAAAAAGAGACTTTTAACATCTCGTAAAATCATCGATACACCCCTGAAACATCCCTTTTGTAGATTGTGTGTTTTGTTCTTCAATTTTGAAATTATCCTTCATTCTAGTCGCAATCAAAATCTAACCAAAAATGAATAGCCTCGCTCGCAACGCCGTATCACGTATTCCAATAGCCTCATTTAGAATGTGTGCATTCTAAAATGGAACGTATGTATAGCACGGGATACGCCACATTTGGTACTGGCACTCATTCTATACATTTGATACTGGCACATTATGAAACAGGCACTTCTATTACTGGCACGGCGGAATAACTCTGTTGAACCCATTAGTGACGACATATCCGCCAGACCGCCGCTACGTGATGGGAAATATCCGCGGAGGATTATAAATGAAAGAGAATTCCGTGCATTGTTATAGCAAAACGTAGCAACTGCATTAGACTGTATTCATGTATTATTTAGAAAAATTACTAACCGATTTTTCAAACGGTTTTATGGTAAAATGCTTTCAGAGTTTCGTTGCTCGAAATGGCTTTACACTAGTGTTAAGCTAGTCTCACTTGAGCTTCATACTCCTAAAATATTTATTTATTTATTCACGCCTCGAAGGCTTTTACGTGTATGCATTGTTATAGGTAAGTTATTCAGGAGTACAATAATAAGTGTATTTAACAAAATATACTAAAGAGAGTATGAACGATAAAAGTAGGTACAATACAAGTTATCGAAAAGAGAGGGGTTAAATAATTGCATACAATAACAAGAGTTCATAATATGTACTCAAGGTTGTAAGAAAGTAGTTACAGAGCTATATCTAGTAACTTTGTTGATACGAATATTTATATAAATAAATACGAACATGTTTGTTGTAGCTTGGTATTTTATGAAACATAGACAGTGAAAATTCTTGATCCGTTTCGTAATTAATGAAACAGGTCAAGAAGCCCTCGTGGATTGTTTATTTTTCTGTTGTTTTGGAACATTTACAGAGTATTGACACATTACAAAGTTCTTAAATTGACACAGGTAAGAGCATAAAAGGTTAGTATCATTTAAAATAAAAAATAACACAGAAATATAAGAAGTGCCTTGTTAACGTGTTTTGTGATCTAAATATAAGCCCAATTAGGGCCTATATTTCCAATATAGGCCCAAAATTGTATTTCAACTTGATTAGGAAATTTTTTTTTTTTTCTTTTTTCATAAAAATATATTTGGATACAGGTTTTTTACATGCTTTTCGACTACCACACTAGACACATGTCCGTATTATGGTAGTCGAAATTTGTGTATAATTATATAAATGTAATACATAATTCATTGAGTTGTAAAATAGATATAGGTTTAATAGGTTTAACTGAAAATAAGAAAGCGATGAAAATAGAGATAAATTAAATAATTATTTTAAAAAGAAATTTTAAACAGAATTGAAATGAAAAAAAATAATATTTAAGCAAATGAACTTATTTAATGATGTCAGGTATTCTTTAAAAGAGTTCTTTCCCTTCATAAATAACCAATACTGAATATATAATATTATGTACATGATCATATACAGGAAAGGAATTGGAGTAGGTGAATCTTGTAAACATAAAGATAAAAATAAAAATAAGGTAGGATGGTGATATTCATTTACAATTTCAGGCAAGTGTGAGAGAGACAGACAGCGTGCAAAATGGTCTAAAACCAAAATTTACCAAGACAGTGGCACATTAGTTTCCATTCATATTTGGAAGGCACTTCTAGTTTTCTTCTTTAATCTATGCTTTAAGTATTCACTTTAAAATTTTCATATAATGCACAGTTTACGGTTTATTGTATCATTATGTAGTTTTAATAATAATAAGATATAAAACAAAATACGTAAAAATAAATATGAAAAATAAAGAAAAAATTGTTACATGAAAAGAGAATACTAAGGACGTGTTGTTTCGGAGAATTTGAACAATTCATAAAATTTAGCGTTCATTTTCATGTTCCTCGAAAGATTTTTCAAGTTCTGTTTTTCATTTCAGTTCTTTTAAGCCAGGTACTTCCTATCCCTCTCCTCTCCCACCCTATTCAGCCTTAATAATGCCCAATTGGGGATTTCACTGCCACGAACAGTTGGTAGTAGTTGGGACTCCTATGCGGTATGTCAGTAAAAAAATAAGAATTTTTTTTTTTCGATATCTACTAGCTACCCAACTCAAATATCCAAGTTAAAAATTCCAGCTCTATTATATTTTTTCACATGTAAACAACCAACTTTATTTTTGTAGAAAAGGGCTTGTTATTGCTAAATTTCACACTAGATGGCGTCGAGACATGCAGATATAGTAAGCAGTAATTTTTTATTGAATAACTAGTACATATTGAATTATTTGGCGTGTTGGAAATAACCCGACGTAGCTCAGTGGTTCAGAGCACCTGACCGGACATCAGAAGGTGCGGGCTCAATTCCCGTCGGGGGCATTTATTTTCAATTTGTATTGATATTTCAGGCGACTAATTATTGCTTATAATAATTTCTTATCCTTTGTGCTATGCACATTTAAGCTTGTCTTATAAACATTAGTTTTACCATAGTTAAAAATCATTTATTTAAATTATGGAATTTACAATTTGTTAGAAGAAAAGTTTCCACATCAATTCTATTTCTTTTTTAAACCATTCGTTTGGTAGGTAGGTATTAAAAAACTAAGTCAACTTTATCCACCTTGTAGAAATAAGCCATCTAGTCAAAATAAAGGCTAACGTGAATAATTTAGTGGAAACAGCAGATTTTAGAAACCGGAAACGTAACAACAAGTTTAGAGAGAAATTTACAGCCAAACGGCCGACTTAAAACAGGTAAATGATTTTTGGTAAAACTAAAAATAATTGACTGATAAAAAAACAGTAGTACGTCCACATAAATTCAAAAAATACATATATTTAAATCGTAATTCTTCCTGGATCTGTTAAAGGCCCAAGAGTCGAAAGATCTGGGGTAAAATTTGGACAACCGATTTTTTTCAAACTGGTTTAGGCGAGTTATTTAGATTTGCTGTGGTAAATTAGTTGAAGTAAGGTTGTAAAATTACAAATGTATCAGTATTCGTTCATTTCTATTTGAATGCGTCCGTTTTATCTCGAAAATTGCTTTGCATTGCGTATAACTGTACATTTTTTTGCATGTTTTGTATCCGGTCAATCCTTTCAATATGATAGCCGAGTTGGATAAAACCTTTTTACTCCACCAGAGTTTACCCGAGCATTAAAAGCGCTCAAATCGGATTAGTCAACACTAAGCGAGATCTACTAACTGTTCAAAGAACTACTAGTATATTAGTGTCAAAAAGCGAAAGAAAATATTTAGTTTATGGTGCTTTTCTGTTAGTTTTTCGCTATCTAAATTTGATCATATTTCTTTTATCTCACGGGATTTAAAAATCTCCGCAAAATCAGCATTGAATAAGTTTAACGACGAGTTACATCGTTTTGCAACCGACTCTATGTTGGCTGAACGTTCGTGTAAAGTGCAAGTGAATTGGTCCTCAGAGAAATGCACATACAGAGTACAAAGACCACAGATATTGATTCTAAATATGCGATCAGATTAGAATTGATCGGGAACCCTGCTATCTAGTTTGTTGTTTGATCTGTTTGATTTCAATCTCACCCATGTCATCAATTGTGATAACAATCTGAGAGGAGAATTCTCTGTGATTTTGATGAGATGACTGTTTTCCTAGCATGGCAGTTGCATCGTAAACCAAATACCGGTATGAACAGTTTGAAATGATGTCTCATGATATTGTTATAATCTGTAGTAGCCCACGAGAAGAGTAATAATTCCTCTCGGCAGTGAATTCTTCAAATTGGAATTTTTAAAATATTTTTGTCATTTATCTTACTTTTTTTAAAATCTGCCGCGGTATCTTACCCAGATAATTTTTTATTTTTTCTGAAGTCGTATTAATTTAATTATTGAAGACAATATTAGCGATTCTTAAACAACAATTTTCTTAAAGAACAATCAGAAAAATATTTGGTCGTATCTATGACTTAAACCCAGGACCTCGTTTTGCCGGGGCGCCGCTGTACCAACTGAGTAAATCGGACTATATCTTCTTTGTCATATTTAACTGTATCATACTACGAATTTGTATATGAATACCGTACAGGAGTCTTAATTGCTTCCAACCGTCTGGAGCCAGTGATACTATTACATCCCCAATTGGGGTATGTTTTGAGACTGAAGGTTGTGAAATAGATGGAGGAGAGGAAAGTGGGGAAGTTCTTAGCTATTCATATCTGGTCACTAAACACGGCTAAAGCCATTTAAAGCAACGTATCAATTCTGAATGGTGGTCTTACACCAGGGTGATATAAAGAGTATTTTCCACTCTAAGAACAACCAGCACTATTTTTATTTCATCGCGGCACATGTTTTTATTGGCTGCTATCTTTCTGTAATACAAACAATAGAAAATAAAAATAAAAAAGATAGGAAAAAAATGAATCAGCATAAAAAAATAATATATATAAGTATAAAAAATACAAAAAAAGGAAGAGAGAAAAAAGGATAGAATCATCATTAAAAGAAAAAAAACTAAGGTGTTAGGTAAATATTGAAATAAAATGTAAGTTATTATTATATAATATAATGATGTTAGCAAAACAAAATGTTGGAAATTTTGGATTTAAATTTTAGTATAGAATTAATGAAAATATCTTAATATTATTTTTTTCTTAGTAAAGTAATCTTAGTATGTCTTCATGTTTAACCTTAAAATGTTACCACATAATTTTTGGCCCTAAACATCACTTTGTAGTCCGCAAATAAGCAATATCTTATGTTTCGAATGATTTTCCAAGACCTTCATTCCGTAATCTTTTAATTTCACCTTCCTTCCTTCCTTTAATGATCCTTTAAAACCAAAAGTGTTTTGTGTGCTGCCATGGAAATGACAAAACTTACAACTCAAGCACGCAAATAACGACAAATCAATACAAGTTAATCAACACACAATATATTCCTGAGAAATCAATCAACTTCCTTCAATTCGTACATCTTTCACCATTTTACGCAATCTATTCGGATGCTGAAAATCACCGAAACAATTTGTGGAAGTAATTACCTTCTGATGTATAAGACCAGTTATCGCGTGGGAAAGATCACAACCATCGTAAATAATCCTCAATATTTTTTTCTACGTCTTGCAGTTTCCTCTTTCTGTAAGGGAAATGGTAGAAATAAGGAGTAGGTGGTTTCTAGAGAGAGCCTGGAACTGACGTCACATTAATTACGACCAATGAGAGGCTGCCAATCCCCCTTCCCTTCGTTTCTCACCCCCATAACGCCACCGCAGTATTGAAGGTTAGACAAGAGATAAATGAATTTACTTATTTGTGTCTCTCGAGCTATCTCTCATGTTTTTTTCTTGGTTGGTTGTTAAAAACGTCGGTGATTTTTTTTCAGTTTACAAATACGAGTATAGAACAAGAACTGAGGATGAGGATTAGAGGTAACGTTTTTAAAACTGTTTCCCCGTTGCATTTTTTGATATTTTCTTCAAAAGAAACTCATGTTCTTGATAACACAACCAACATATTTTGCTTAATCTCTTAAGAGTGTTAGAAGATAATAATTGACAGTATTTAAAGCAACGGACGGAGCAGTGCAAATGACAATATCCTGAAATCAATAATTAAAACCCAAAAAGCCTGTCCCTGTAAGAACTAGCCCTGAAAAAATCTTCAACTAACTTAACATCATGTCACTTAAACAACTCAATACTTAAACGATAGTCCTTTACCTGCATAAATACAAAACACAATAAATAACACATTATATTAGAAACACTAGATCTCAAGGTCAAAAACATATCCAATAAGCAACTACTAATACAAAATTTGGGCAATAATGCTTCCTATACTATGGTACCAAACTCTTCAACAAAAGTCTACTCTCATTGGAAACTCACAACAATATTTTAACATTTTTATTTCAGATAAAAAGCTGGATAGAAAATATGGGCAGATCAGAAATAGATAATATACTGACACCAAATACGGACTGAAAGTAAAACCATTCAATTGACCAAAACATGTTTAAGTGTGATAAAATTTAAGGAGAAATTTTAGATGTCCACAAATATTTTCGAAATGGATAACTAAAAATTATTATTGAGGGTCGACTATTCTTAGAATACTAAAATGGTTTCTTTTCGGAATGCGTTACAATCACCCAGAGAAAACGTGAAAAATTATTTTTATTTTCTACGTCAATGATTTTTTTGTTTATTTTGAAATCGCACAAGATTCCTAACTGATCCCAAGCGTTTGAAGACTTTGCGACTATGGCATCCCCAATTGAGATATGAGGCTGAAGGTAATGGGGATGGGAAGAAGATGGGGGAGAGGGGGGTCATGAAATACTTGGCTATTCATATCTGATCAGCAAACGCAACCAAAGCCATTTAAGGAATGGTGGTCAAATATACTATTTATTATTTTATATGATTAAATCGGAAATAACACAAATTCATCAAATAAAAATGGCTTGCGCACAACCCTTACCCTAAACCGTACTTTCGATTGAAAATTAGGTTTTTGGCTGAACTTTAACTTAACTTTATCGTATTTCGAATGCAATAACTATTTTCTGTGTTCAATCAAAGAAATTCAATCTTGTGAAATCACGCTGATGTAATCCTTAGAAAAACCATTCTAGTGTGCAACACACAATCTACATATTTGCTCTGATGATGAAGACTATAACGTTGTCTGAAACGTTGGCTAAAAAAAGAGGAAGAAGGCGGTCGGAGGCAGGACAACAAATTACAAAAATTCTTATTGGTTTCTAATCTTAATACGTATAACATTCTAAAACTCGCAGAACTCGAAAATTAATTGCCCGATATAGCTGACAATTTCAAAGTTTGTTTTTATTAGTGCTAGGAGTGTTTAGAGATATTCAAATGATAAAAAAAGTCCGAAGAATACGCAATATAAAAACGCAATATCTCTGCACCGTAATAAGATACGGAGTCGAATTAAATTCGATGCAATGTAGTTTAACAGTAATATTATTATTATTTTTTATGATAAACTAATGTTTATAAGACAAGGTTTTATGCATAGCATAAAGACTAACTAATAATTAGTAGCCAGAAATATTTGACAAGTCAAAATATTTCACCAACAAATGTAGATATAATATGTCTCGACGCCATCTAGTGGGAAATTTAGCACTAACAAAGCCTTTCCTACAAAAATAAAGTTGGTTACTTACAGGTGAAAAAAATATAATAAGCAGTAATTTTTGATTGAGGTACTTGTACAATGTACATACTGAATTATTTGGCAGGTTGGAAATAAGCCGACATAGCTCAGTGGTTCAGAGCACCTGACCGGACTTCAGAAGGTACGGGTTCAATTCCCGTTGGCGGCATTTATTTTTACTCGGGAGATATTTTCAATTTGTATTGATATTTCAGGCGACTAATTATTGCTTATAAGTAATATTGTGGTTTGCTGTAGTGAATGGTGGAAGAAGTTAGTGGCGCCCGAGAAAGACATTAGCAATAACAAACCATTGCGGGGATCCATTAGTTTATTAAACATAACAATATAGCTCATTGCTCTGTAACTACTTTTATAGTATCATAAGCACTTATATTGTTCTCTTGTTATTACATACAATTATTGAACTCCTTTGTACGATATAACTTTCTGTAATAACTTGTGTACCTGCTTAGACCGTTTATACTCAGTTTAATTTTTTATGTGCTATACACTTATCATTGTACCCTTAAAAACTTGCCTACAACAATGTATACATGTAAATGCGTAAAAAGACGTGAATAAATAAATAAAAAGGTAAATAAATTAAAACTGAAAAATTAATCTGAATTTTTAGAATTCTATTATCTTGTCCTACGCGTCAAACAAAACACATCGTAACATAATCCATCATTTCTCAAATAAAACTTTAAGACACTTTTCCTTTACTCCACATTACAATATTAGCACTAGGCGCAACCAAATCCGAAGAAGCAGCATTAATAATGATTAATTCGGCAAAGTAATAGAATAATCCCATAATAATTAAAAACCTTTTAGGGACTCTGTTTGGCTTTCGTCTTAATTTTGAATAAACTTTAATTATAGATTTTTAAATTACTCGGCTGCCTTTTTTGCTGAGATTTTTTGTCCCTTTTGTCAATCGAGGCTTTAAGTAGTCTATTAAAAGAAGTGCCTGACAAGAAGCCTTTTCGGATACGATTTATTTCTGAGCAATTTAAAGTTTGGGTTTTAATAACCCTGGACCTAAATTCAGGTTTCAAAGCTTATGAACAGGACAATAACATCGCCATTACCTTTGATTAGAACTGAAAAGTTTGTAATCTTAACGTAACGAAACATGTAACAGAAAAAGACAGAGAAAATTAAAAAGTAACACTGTTGCAATTGGGATTCGGATCCCTATATTAACAGAATAACGTTTCTAACCACTTGACCACTGTGATCAAAATTAACAATTTTAAATCTATTTTTTCCATATTTTTAGCTGCTTTATTTTTGTAGAATTCCAATGTTCATTTGTTTTATAGACACATCCAAAACAAATATTTTTTTGTAGAATTTATTACAATTAAAATTAAAAAAATATATATATCTTAAATTATTTTCACTGGGCTTAAATTTTTTCTCGTAATATATCATTTACGCCCACCTGGGCTGTTACATTGGTAGTGTATCCAAGTAGACTGAGTGCTCTAGAAATGACATGCCAGTGACTTAATTGTTGTAAAACCAAGTTTGACCATTTAACGATAATTGCGGGGATTCGTAAAGCATTCAAAGAATACTGAATAAGATTAGGAATGAGACGCTTAGATTACTTGAAATGAATAAACCGAGAAAGAAGCGCTAAGGAAATATATTTGACTCGAAAGTGAATGGTAGAGAAAGTCACAGGCGGCCAAGGAAGTCATGGCAATACCAAGTAAATTAAATACAGTCAGGTCATATCAGAGCTATAATTCCCTCACCAATGCCTTGTCTCTTTATCGTGAAGAAATGATATTTTTGTTTTACATTATAATACCGTATTACATGAACATTGTATATTTTTTTTATGTAAAAAATAAACAATGTTCTAAAATATACAAATTTTGAAGATTTGACAATTTGACAATATATTCAACACAAATCCGTGTTTAGAATCAGAGTAACTATCACATACAGACCCACTTTCGAAATTAGTTTGATGTTCATTTCAAAATCAAAAACTTCATGACGACATTTGCCCTTGATAAAAAAAAAATAACCCTCAAACACTTTTTTAACTTTGCTTTTATTTTTCTTTGAAAATATGTTTTATAAACGAAATAAAATGCTGGCATTTGAGTTACATTATCTACGACGAACAGTGAAAAAATGACCGGAGTTCCAGATTATTAATACTCTTTACTCTGATAAAATTAATAATTTTGAATATTAAGGAGATCCGCATTATTTAATCGCATCAGACTTTTAATATTTTATAAAAGATTTCTTATCAAATACGTTTCATCCTTTTAACGCTAATAAACATATGTATAAAATATCTTACTATCTTCACGAAACAGCAGATGAAACAACACTCTTACAAATTAATAAATTGCCCCTTGTGAGTCCATTGGCAACCATGCGTTAGATTAGGATAAGTAGAGGGGGAGATGAATATATTGTTGGAGAAAATAATAATTCTGGGTGCTGACAAATTAAAGCAAGATCTTTTGTTAGTTTATTTAAAATTATCTGTAAAAATTTAATGTTTAAAATTTGGTAAGTAAGTTACGTTATAAGAAATGATAAAATTACATTTCTATCACGGCTTCTCTGTTTAATTTTTGTAGATTAGTATCTGTGCGTAAATATTTTATGTTTCGGTCAACAATTCCCCAAAGCTACGTTAAGGTTAAAAATGATATCCTTGTGAATATAGCGGTAGTTTAGTATGTAGAAAGACCATGATTTGGACAAATTGCCGATGTTTGGAATGGCGTTATTAGATCTAAATTTCCAGTCACTTCAAAACCTTTATCTCCCCATCTCTTTCCCTTGCTACGCCCTTCAGCCTCACAGCATATCTCACAACATACCCCTCAGTCCTACAGGCTTCATACGTTAGAAAGCAATAAGGACATAAAAATGACAAAAAACGTACACATCATTAAGGAAGGACAAATTCAAAACACTATAAATCAGATAATCTTTTAAAATATTGATGAAGTCTTGATAGAGAAAGATTTCTATCATCAAGGAAAACTTTACATAAACGAAACTGCATTCTTAGAAACTACTTAAGTTTCAAAACTAGTACAACTACCACTTCTTCCAAGAAATTTTTCCTCGTGTAATCGCTCTTTTTACTGTGCATCATTATAAAAACAAAATGAGATATGGTATGGAAGCGTGCCAACTATCTTCGAACTATGACCAATCTGCACGGGCTATTCTCTTGTAATTCCACTTTTTAATTGGCATAATAATAACAACATTAAAATATGGTATAGAACTGTTTTAGAGCTACGACCAAACTGCACGGGGTATTCTCGTGTAATTGAACTTTTTACTTATCATGAGTTATACATTAAAAATTTATATATATTTATTAAATATTTATTACAATCATATATTAAATTTACAAATGAATAATTTGTTAAATAATATGCTTAATTAACTAATTTATTTACGCAGATAATAGAGAAATCATATGGTATGAAAGTGAACCGACTATCTCCGAGCTACGACCAAACTGCACGGACTATCAAAGCGGCTACATAAAGAAAATTACGTTTGGTGTGCAGGTAGAGAAATAAAAGTAGAATGCGATTTGCAGTAGAATCAGTAAACAACTTTGGCGACGCTTGCGATACACACGAATTTGTACTAATAATGGTTCATAGCCAATTACTTATCTTTCTAATATGTATAGGCATACGAGATTTCTTCTTGTAATAATATTATTTTATAATTTACATATTCGTACGTTCTTTGAAGAACCGCGACGTTAGTTATTCAATGATCTCTCAAGAATATTTTGAGGATGCTCGCGTACTTTTACTTCAAAAGCTCCAATTTCCGATGTTTTTATAATAAAATTCCAGGTATTTTATGAATATTTCCCTGGCAACCCGGGTAAGAAGCAGCAAAAAATAATATATAGAATGAAGAAGAAAGGGAGCGGAAGTTAGCGAGTTAATTTATTAGTTCGCACCCCATCTGTTAGATGGCAGCCCGGTGCAGCGAGGCGTTAAATTTCGAGAAAGAAAACGAACGAGATCAAAGCAAAGGGGGCGGTGGCACACTGTGATTAAATCTTATCTGGAAGGAGACATATTTATTAGAGGATCTTATATGCAGGACCTAAGTAAAATAATTATATTTCAGGAAAACGCTTAGGTTGCTTTCTTTTATCTTTTATATGCGGAAATAAATCGCCTGCTTTCACTGCAGAAAGGCAAGAATATAATATTCACCTCCGTGGTTGTGACAGCTTCCATGGTCTAAGGGTAAGTAAGTAAATTTTATTTGATTATAATGTGTTATTTCAAAGTTTTCTCATTTAAAATAACATATATTATATTTTTGTAAAACCACCTGTTCTAGGAACGAACAAGGGTTGGTATAACCGTAGTTTAAAGGGCTATTCCACACAGATAAAGCATGGATAAAGCCTATGGCTTATGACAGGCAAATGCGATAACACAATTTGTAAGATTAATTCACAGTCAGCTTACCGGGTGGCGAATGAAATGTGCATCTCGAGAATCATCTGTCAGCACTGGAACGGTGATCGTTGTACGGTAACACCCGTTATTTTGAATTGGATTGCGATAGTTGCGATAAAATACGTTTAAGGGATTATTCCGATAAATAACCGGCGATAGTACAGACATTGATTTTGACAAGACGAACGTTTCGATGCGATTGTACGGCTCACGGCACTCCGTGATTATAGTTGACGTGTGTGAATTCAAACTATACAGTTCAAATTCTGACCATACTATTGGTTAGCACACGGCCTGTCAGAAGCAAATCGGCGTGACGGAACACCACCATTTAGAATTGAAACGTTGCTTGAAATGGCTTTGGCCGTATTAGGTTACTTGATCTGAATATCCAGGTACCTTTACTTTCCTATTTCTCATTTTCTTCCCCTCCTTACTATCTTCAGCCTTACAATTTACTCCGATTGGAGATCTCATAATCTAACTAGATACTTGTGCGGTTTCATCTAAAAAATGCCATTTTGCATATAAGTAGTTTTAATTCTACGTATATGTCCGTTTATTGAAAAAATCTTTTATACGCTTTCAAGTACAGTATTTTATTTTAGGATACGTTTAAAACCGCTTATGAATTTGAAATTGATTGTAAAGCGTGAAATTTTACTAAATAAATCCTTAATTTATTTTTTTATTTATGTCTATTCTTGAATACACATTTTACAAATGATTACAGTGGTTTATATTGAGGTACAGAGAAAAAAGTGCAGAAAAAAGGTATAAAAAATAAAAAAACATAGGTTGATATAGGTAAAACTGTGAGTGGATGATATTGTATGTTACGTGAACACCTCACTAGGAAAACCTGTGCTGAGGTGTTAACGTGTTTGTGATTAAGTGTGACGGGTATTTATGTGTTGTAGTAGAAAGTTAATTTTTTTTTCACAGACATATATTGAAACATGAAAACACACATTTATATGTCAGTGTATGTATTTTTGGATAATTCTTGAAGAACGTGCATAAAATTTAATTTTACTTATGATATTTTGGTTATGTTTGGTTTGGAATTATAATCTTTTGAATAAAGTAAATATCTGGCAGAAGTTTAAAACTGATATGAATCCATATTGTCTAGACAACACTGGTTAAATAAAATTGACTTCCCTGGATTCGAAATCACGTCCTCCAGTTTCGTATCCGTTGATCCTATCCGCTTGTTCACTGAAGCCGTCGTAAATTAATTATTCATCACGGTTCCTATCAAATAATTACCGAACACAGTAGGTATGTACTAGGCTCCCTTTCAAAGATAATATTCAAAATATATTTACAAATAATTGTACCTAACCTACAAAAATATATATCAAACATAAGTTCCGCGGTAACTATAGTAATAATAATCGTTATAACAACACCACCGTTTATTTTAGTAAGCACCCCCTCAAGTAGGTGGGCAACACCATTGTTATCCGAAAATGCCAGTGGTGTTAGTAGCTATCTGCTTACTTCAATATACGAATATTATTGTCCGCAAGTACAGGATGCAGCAATATCGCAGTTTTTTAGTACAGTTTTGAAGAGCTGGCACATAACATGTGGTGAGGGAAAGAACCTGGGAGGGGTCTCATTGTATCAAGAGGCTCGTGCCCTTTGGTTTGGTCCTGATAACACCGGGGCTTCACCGTCAAAATACGGGCCTTCCGGCTGCAATTTGTGACTTCTTTCAATGGGATTATTTATTTGTTTGTTACACGCCCTAGTGGGCTTTTCTTTAAAAAAATACACGCATTTTGTATCAGAGTAAACATTTAAAAATTAATACAATAAAGAAGAATGTAAACATAATGGCAAAAATGAATCCTCACGCATATAATTGAGTTTAAAAGATATAACAAAACAAAATAGTAGAAGCACAGAAGTTATTTGGGTACATAGGTCTATTTGTGTCTAGAAGAATAAAAGTGATAGAATATACAACATTTATACTGATTTGTTTTCAAATGAAATATATCACCCAGATCAGAATATTTGTTTCCAAGATTGTGAAGTTTGTGATGTTTTGGACATCCACAAAAATAAACGATAAATAATAAAATAACGTGCTCTAAAAATTTTTTGTTTAAACAACGACGGAAGATTTATTGACAGACAGGCCTTGAGTAAACAGATTCCCACGGGAAAGGAGAGACCGGAGGACAGTCGAGTTTGGAACTTGGGTGGATTGACAGCCCCGAGAAAGGGATACAAATCAGAAGTGTTGTTTGAAATTGCAGTTAATTATTGAATTCAAATGGTATTAGAGAATATTGCGGAATATTGAATTAAAGTGAAAGATTATTGATCCGGTGTTTGTGTGAAGTGAAAGTGATTCGACTCAGTGGGAAAACAATTAATAATAATGACAATAATAATAATTGGATAATTTGTAGAGCGCCGTTTTGTAAAAACCCACCTCAGGGGCGCCAGGTGTTGTGCAATCGCGATTGTGTTATAAAGTTGTGTTGATTTAAACGTGATTTCGTATACAGTTCGAACTAGATTGCTTGTCTTAAAAACATGAAAATAATAAAAATATTGATTGCGTTTTAAAATAGAGTGAATGTACTTAAAGGCAGGAAGTGTTTAATCGGGCTAAGTTATTGATTTGGCGAGATGGCATTCTATCCACGGAGACCGAAAACCAGAGAATCAAATAGATTATTAACTGTGGGTTCGAATCCTAACAGATTAGGGAGGTACAATTTTATTTACAGGAATATTTAATTACCCTTTTATAAGCGTAGGGAGGAGGTCGAAAATTAAAGTGATTTAGCTATATAGTGTAACCAGGTAAGTTTCACACGAGGATTTGGAGGTGACTAACAGGGTGAGTTTTTTATATTATTTATTAAATTTCAGAGGACCCTTTTAATAATAGGATACAACCGAGGTACAGGAACCGAGTTTGCAACGCCTGCAACCCAAATAATCTTCCCATAAGAAGGGATACGCTAGACGCATTGTCAATCAGCTGTGAGCGAGAGACGAGTCAACGACCTTTTCATATATAGGCCGAGAGGCGCGGAGTACAGTCAGTCAAAGGGGAAGTTTTGCTAGCGTATGCCGTCCCAAATTGAAAGCGATCGGATGCAACCAGACGGAACAAAATGAAAACTTTTCTTCTGTTATTTGACTTTCTAATTTAATACTTTTCATCTATTATTTGACTTTCTAAGTTACGAATTGGGATGCACAAAAACAAATCTAAAGTCGAAAGAGGGAGATGGTAATCTCCGAAATAAAACTACCAACCGAACAACTTTTCTCAACAGGTATCTTTCGAGAGGTAGGCAGCCTCTTTAAATTAAATGCAAAAAATCAAACCAATTATCCGTTTATACCTTACCTGAGAGGATAGGTATTCAGTAGAAGTTACCCATACCTAATACACGAGGATGCTAGTGACCTCATAAAATAAATACTGGAACCAAATATTAAAATACAGACAGTCCTCATCCCAAATTTGGCATTTCGAGTAGACCTTACATATATCTCACATGATAATTGGCTGAATGGGTAGGCACACAACCTATCGTTAATAAGCAGGCAAAATGTCGACAAGATTGTCGTGTGTTATCTATGTATTGACCTAGAAAGGGATGTAAATCCCCGACGGCGTGGGAGTTACAACGTTTTCTGGAGGTGGCACGTAACTTAGGACCTTGCGTGTCACATTTTCGCGACTAGATTCGTGATAAAGGGATGTTATGGTTTTCCCCTTCTACACTCAGTAAAGTAGTTTATCCTGGAGGTGTTTGAGATTGGGGCAATTCTGAAATTGGTGAAGAGACCTGGTTTTCTTTATTCTGGCGTGAAGGTTGCCGATTTGGAACAAGGGGAGACCCGGCCGGTTGTGATATCCAGACACGCAGATATCGATCGCCTTGCTCAAATTATCATCCATCAGTTTTGTTTGGTAAGCGGAGGAGCCAATCTTAACTTGAAAAAAATTCATTTCCTTTCCTCTCCTTCCCCTCCCAAAATATATACATGGATGGCGCCGACAACTAACACCATAAATTTATCGTATGTATATCACATATATAAAATCTAACACTTTATTATATTCACATTACCCTACGATAGGTAGAATCGAGTAGCTAGGGGGGGGTGAGCAGGCGACTTAGAAGATAAGGTTTATAAAATGGTTTTGAAAAACAGCGGTAATGGATTCAACTCACTCTATCTCAAAAGAACCAAGGGATACCACACAAAACATAAATAACTAGGTTTCTAAACCGAGAAACAAAAACCCAACACAACGTTCGGTGAAGCCTTTTTATACTGAACCGTCACGTGAAATGAGTACGTTCAAGGTCGTAAGTCACGTAGACAAACTAGGATGTACACACTTGAAGGGGTGTGTAATAAAGAAAAGACGGCAGGGAGGACCTTCCTACCCCGGATATATATATAACCAAAGCCTTATGGAAAAGTTACCTACGGGACTTAAGGAAAATGTATCGTAGAAAGAAGAGAAGGAAAAGTTTGAAGTAGAAAGGGCAGATCATTACAAGTTTCGGAATCGGAGAATTTTGGTAAGCTAGTGTCCTGGTGTTATTGACGTAAAAAAGGTAAGAAAAGTCGGCATGATATTTTGGGAACATGGATATTGATACAGTCAATATTAAAATGTAGTATTCTTTGTAACAGTATTAAATCTGTTCTTATTCTTCTTTCTGAAAGTTTCATCTGAATGAAAATGCTTTTAAGCATCGGCCTCACACCTTGGAAGAACTCAAAGATCGGATTCGGGAGTAAATCGCCGATATAATACTCATCGAGATGTGCCACAATGCAGGAGAAGACTTCATAAATTGCCTTCATCAATGTATGGCTGCTGGAGGGAATCATCTTTCTAACGTCATCTTCAGAACTTGATGCATAAATCTGTATGATGTCCAAATAACATAAAATGAACCCCATTTCTGTAAGTTTCAGCGTTTTTATAATAGACCCTCAAAACTGAACTATCCGTTTTAACACTGTCTGTTTTGCCACACCCTGTATAATAATATTATTACGTATAACATGTTCATAGTTCTTCACGAAACAAACTAAACCGTTTCAACTAAGTAAGCTTCGGTTGAGGCAACTTCAACGCGCTCCAATAACTCGGATCTCCACAACAACTTAATTAAAACAACATTTTACAACAAGATGTGGTTTCAAATTAAATGTGGTACTGGAACGGTTAAAAAAAAATATAATCGATTTATTTTTAATTTATTTATTTTTGAACACCTTCTTTAGGGGTGAATGGTTATAAAAACGGTAACTTCATCAATGGAGGACTGAACACAGTTGGCGCTAGCAAAAAATTGTCCAAAGAAGCGAAGTTAGCAGTCCACAATGGAGTGCTGGTACCTATCCAGATGTTTGAAAGTGAAGCATGGAACTGGCAAAGAAAGGATGAAAGTAGATTAAATGCTGTTGAAATGAGATCCCTGAGGCGTATGTGTGGTAAAACCATGTATGATCGTGTGAGGAATGTGGAGATCCGCAAATAGTGCAAGTTGATGTCAACTTAATGAGTAAGATCAAGAAAGGGACGCTTAGATGGTTTTGGCATGTAGAGCAAATGAGTGAATGGTAGCAGAAGTCGGGGACGCCCGAGGAAGACATGGCACGACCAAGTGAATCAGATACTTGAGTCGGGCCATGTCAAGAGTCAGAATAATAGAAGAGTAGGTATGTATGAGACGATGTATGAATGTGAATGAGGCAAGGAGTGTGTGCCAAGACCGAGTTGTTTGGCGGTCTGTCCTCTCTGCTTACTTCTGCGGGGAAACGTCGTGATGGTTAGTTAGTTAGTTAGTTATAATAATACAATATTTATTATACATTACTTAACTGCCTCAGTAACAATCTTTCACACTTTTTTCAGTAATAAATTGATGATGTCCACTGACTGTAAAATTATTTCCCTTCATTTGTAATCTAGGCAATGAAGAATACATATGGTAGTTAGTTCAAGAAATTTTGCACTAAAATAAATCATGACTTCTAGTATTACGCAGTGGAATCCAAAAGCTTATCAATGCAAGCAATTTCGGACAAATGCATCATTTAGAATTACAATTTTATATTTTTTTAATGATTTTGAAAAAAAATTAAAAACAGTAGAAAATAATGTGAACCCATAATTTTAATATAAATATATATATATATATATATATTTATAAATACCAAATCAGTGAAATTCATTCTGTCCGACAATTTAAGCATATTCACTTCATTTAAAATTATGTTGTAATTCAAAAAAATTGCTGGCGTACATATTTTAAAACTTATAAAACGTAAGAATTTATTTTGAATTCTTTCAGTAGCTTGTGCACCAATAATTGGTTTTCAGACGGAACAAGTATTCTCTAGTTTGGAAAAGTGATATTCAAAAAAAATTTGAAATATTTAACTTGATGTAAATGCAACTCTGACGACCCCCGAAACCGAAGGATAATTAAGGTCCTCGACACCTAGGATTAAAAGGTCATAAATACGTAATAGGGCGTGGTTATGTGAATATATTTATTTCAAATAGTGTGCGTTTTTAACAATTAAAAAAACAAATCAATATTTGAAATGAAATCAATATGGAAAATAACTTTATACATATTATAATGAGTTTATTTATGTATGGTGTATTTGCGGTACGTTCCAAGGTCGTTGATAATATATATAAATATATTTTTAATTTAGCTGAAATAGCGATAAAAACAATACTCTTTCTGCCATGTAAAAGCATGTATCAGCGCATAAACTACGTTGTAAATGGTCCCAGTTTTGTCTTGGGGAAATACTACCATTTTGGATAAAAAAGTTATATGAAATAGCTTTACCCATGTTCAAGGAACAAATTTCAATAGCTAGGTCTTTCCAACCTTCATTTTACCCATTTCCTTCCCCTACCCACCCCTTTTCGACTCACAAATACCCCGATTGGAAATCCTTATTCATATATATTCAATAAGTCAGTATCAGTAATAAAGCCTGTCAATATAACAGTCACATTACTATAAAAACCGTTAATTTTTTTTACAGAGATGCAGGTGTTCCGTTTACAATATTAATAAATAAGTCTGGAAGAATTGCATTGTACCATAAAAAATGCAGTTGAAAAAGACTTGTTATCTCAACATCAATTGTGAGCGTGAAAAACGTGAACGTTAACATAAAAATATATAAAATTTAGATGAATATTTTCAATCGACGATAAAATTCAGATTTCAACAGCACTGTCAAACGAATCTGTCTGTTGCTGCCAACATCATCTGTAAATGAAAAAATCGTAGACCTTTACGAATAAATTGGCTCCGGGTTAATAAATAAGAACCCTTAAGATTTGCATTGGACGATATAAATCAGTTTTCAAAAGCAATGTCGGGGCTATTAAGACCTCAATTATTGAATAAGCCTCCGGATCTAATAAACTTCCGTTCCTCGCTGTTTCCGGTCTCCATCTTTCACTTCCGGTATGCAGCCGGAAGTCTTTATTAATTCTTCTTTCGCGCCAATTTGCACCCTGAACTTTCAGCTTCAGATTATTTTCAGGAAATTAATTATTTTCATCGTTTCGATGCAAGTCGTTTGTCCTCGCTTGGTTTGCGGAAAATCTATTTACGCCCAAGACTATCGTTAAATCGCAAATAATATTGATAAAAATTCAGGAAAATCTTTTTCACGATGAGATTTGCATTGGAAAAGATTTAATGGGGTTCTTTCGCATCGCATTTCTGATTCATCCTATTATTAAATAACAATTTACAAAAATGCTGTGAAAAGTCAATAGACAACACAGAAATTATTTTTTCACAATATGAAAAATAAAACATTGATCAATTTATTATTATGTTTGCAATTTATTTTGTTTTATTCTTCTTTACCATTGATATAATATCACATTTATTATAAAATTAGTTGTTAAAGAAGAGTCAATTACTATCTAAAATATTTTTTAATTTTATTGTTCAATGTTGAAAAAAATCTTTTTTCACATTAGCTCCACACAGGAGCTGAATGAATAAATCCTCTCATGACTTATATCATCTTTGGGGATGCTGTGTAAAGGGTCTTTTTGGATAATAAAGTTTAGAAGTTCTGGGAAGGAAATGGATAGGTAGGGATGGGGAGGAATATGGGGGTTAATGTATCCAGGAGCGACGGATCCACCCCTTCCACTACGGTGCAAGTCGATGTTCCGAGAGAGTCCTGTTGAAGGGGTCAATATTTCTTCTTCAACCTGTCTTTCCCGGTCCCGTCTGCCACGCAGTTGGTGGACAAACGCATCCGCTGCCAAGTCCTGTATAAAACTCACGTCATGGAATAGGGCACCCTTGCTTAGTCACCAGACGTAGTGAACCCCTTGATAAGACCTATGGTAGAGGTGTTTGTTAATGGTTATCCAATAAATGCTTCCCGGGGCGGCGGTACCCATACTCGCCTGTAAAAACAGAATAAATGAACTATAAAAACTAATTTCAAAAATGTTGTGTATCGTAGGCGTGTTCGTGAAATAAAGTTAGCTGATTTTTTTCATACTTCGGATGAAATCGATCAAAAGATTTTTTTTTTCAAATGTTTCTGGCTTTCACCCTTTGTATTGTATTCTATTACACGGGATGGAATGTAAAACAAATCAACAAGGATGCGAGAATATAAAGCACATTCGATTGGGTTTGAAAATCACGGGAAATGTAGAATGATATGGAAAATATGGCTCTCGACAAACTAGCACTAACTAGCAAACAAGGTGAAAATTTCCTCCAAAAGGAGATGATAATGTGCAAAACAGAGCACAAACCATGTGAATATACGACTCCAATTCACGACGACACAACGATTTCAACTGCTTGCCATGACGGCAGGAATGCGAATATGCTACTGACTTGCGACAATTTACAATGCAACAAAATCATCTTCTTCTTTCCAATGTGGGTAAGACTGTTTAAAGTAAGGGAATGGATAGTATGTGATGGGAAATGATGATATTTATTATCGCAAACTGTTTCAATATTAAACACCCTGCAAGACTCTTTTGTTTTCACAGCGCCCTTTAGGTGATTTTGCACAAAAAGGGCGCAATACAAATCATCCAAATATTATTAATTTTATTAAGGGTGTTATAAGTCATCTAATCATATTTCGAAAGGAGAAAAGTTTAATTTGTATATTATTTAATTCAAATTAGCAAATTTCAAAAACATATTGAATATTGGAGTCAGATTTAGACTTAGACTTAGAAGAGATAAGTTGTTGATTAGAGGTGAGGCAATTATAAATAGAAGAGACGATATTCTATTAAGGAGGGAGAAACAAAAAATATCAAAAATAAAATTTTGGCAATTTCGTTGACCTCACTGAAGCTTGTGGCTTTTCTTATGGAATTTGGCGATGTCAGTTATCATTCAATCCGGTATGGACGTAAATTCCATCAATTATTATTATTTTATTTCAGACTGTAAATACATAATATTATGACAACAAGTTATAACATAAATTTAATAAATAACATTAAAAATGTAAATAAGGAAACATCATCAAACATTTTTAATTTGGGATTGGGCGGGGTTGGTTACCGCCGCCCCGGGAATTAAAGTTACAGCACTCCCAGCTTCTGAGAGGCCATATTGACTCGATGAAGCCCCAGTACTTGAGCTGGTCACTTGTCATCATAGTTATGAGAAGCCTTGCTTGGTTGTAGTTGCTTCTGTCGAAGGAGACTTGATTGTCTTTTTGATTCCTTTTATACGATATCAGATTAATTCAGGTCTAAATTCAACGAGCCTTACCGCACATTTTTTTATAATAATAATAATAATTGGTATGTCTTTAAAAAAATTTTAAAGGATTTAGTTGATAGTCCGGTATTGCTAGAACTGATTAGCTTCCGAATTCCATAACGTAATACTAGGATTTCTTTCAGTGCAGAAATTCTGGAAAATTCCTCTTTGCCCAGAATACTAACGGAGGGAAACAATTTTACCAAGTCAGTGAACATCTTCAACTTATCTTTAAACAAATATAAAATGTTTTAAATGAAGCAATTAAGTTATGTGCACTAAATCATGTATTTTTCTTAATATTCATATTTAAAAGCCCAGAAAAAAGGCGTTAATTAATAAATAAATAAATAATTACAAAAATCTCTAACCAGGTAACTAATATTTTTTAAAATCAATTTCCTACAAAATCTCTAATGACCAGCTGCTATCGTCAAAATCTCTAATGACCAGCTGCTATCGTCAAAATCTCTAATTACCAGCTGCTATCGTCAAAATCTCTAATTAACAGATGCTATCGTCAAAATCTCTAATTACCAGCTGCTATCGTCAAAATCTCTTAGTACCAGCTGCTATCGTCAAAATCTCTAATTACCAGCTGCTATCGTCAAAATCTCTAATGACCAGCTGCTATCGTCAAAATCTCTAATTACCAGCTGCTATTGTCAAAACTTCTTAACATCATTTTTAAAATCCGATTTTAAACGATTCTAAAATGCGTAAAAAAACGTGTAACTAATGAAGAGTATAAGAAATGATAGGGTTTGTATTTTTTTAGTATAATATAACCGGAAATAAATTTTAAACTATCAGCATTGACAAAATAACTTAATAGTAAAGACTTTCAGATTATGTTACGTAATCAATACTGCCAATAAAGCAATGATTCTTTGAAGCAACTCGAAACTAATTAGATTGATGCAAATAGCAATATGATAATCCAATAATAGTTTTTTCCTGTTCAAAATAAAAATAGTCTTAATTAGAGGTGTCGGTTTCAAAGACGGATAATGCAAATAAAAATTCATTTAATTGGTACCTGGGAGAGTTTCCGCGTCTACTAAATGATAAGTTATTGTCCTTAACCTGTAAATTATTAACGATCGGATAACAACAGAATTGTCCTTAATCATAAAACTGCAAACTGCGTTTCTCAAATAACAGCGAAAAGGCATTAAATTTAAGATTAAGAACAATTCGTTATCCGTATGTTTCTATAGTGATAAAGAATTATTCTTAACCTTAAAATTATTGAATTGTCCCTAATAATTACAGCTAAAAGGCGATAATTTAAAAGTTAATAACAATTCCTTATCGTAAAGTAGAACCTTAAGTAACCATAATTAGTATCGTTAAGTAGATTTAGATAAAATTTAAAATATATATACATATTTATTTACTCATAAAATAGTTAATTACAATATGATTTTGCAACTTTAAACTACTTAATCAATATTAAGTGAACAGATCTGATAAGTTCAGATTTTATTGTGTATTAACAGGTAAAAATTTATTTTTTATAGTTCAATTTAAACCATATTAGGAGCAACCTCAGTAATTGTGGTAAATATAGTATATTTTATAAGTAAATAATAACCCAAAATAAAAAATTAGGTATTTGAATGTCACGGTCGTCTATCATTATCAAATGTTGAAAGAAAATTGTCACAAAAATGTTTTAAATAAATAGATACTAGACCTTTGTGAACCTATACGCAATTTCAATCTTTCATTTTATCAAACTTTTCTTCCAATAGTAAAGCACCCTCTTTTTTTAACTTTTTTATGAGTATATTGAGCTTCTGATTTTTTCCTTTCAAAACCTCGGAACAAACAGGCTTTATTTTCCATTTGCTAAAAAACCCCAAAATATCATTCATCCCTTCGCGTAAAATACGTTTTATTAAGTCAGGGTAGACTATTTAACTTGAACTACTTTCTCCACTACGACTAGCAATTCATATGAAAACCCCAGCGCAATTTTTCTTCCCTCTCTTCTTACAGCATCCCTATTTATCTAGATCACTTCTCCCTCGATAGGGAATATTTATTCCCGAATTATACCGAGCGCATCCAGCTCCCGGCTGCACAACACGGGGTGCTGAAAACGTTGACCTTAAAAACTGTGGGATGCAGTTTAACCATGGAAAAATAAAATTATATTGTATAAATTATGCCGAATGCTTTTGACAGCACTTCCATTAAGAACTTGTACTGACATTAAAAGAAAGTGAAAATTACCGTATAGATTATATGGGTAGAAAGCTACTCAACAGATTGACATTAAATGGTAAAATTCAAACATTTAGTTGATCACTTACAAGCAATTTTTGGGATCATTCAAGGAACGGTTCTTGAACCATTACTATTTCTCATATGTTATGTTAGTGAAATTTTCAACAGAAAATAATTATGAGTTAATTTATTATGCAGATGATACAGTTTTATTAATAAAAGGTCCAATTGAGCGTCAATATTATAATCTAAGTCAAAAAAATCTAAATACGTAATTTTTTTATAAATTTAATTTAGATTAAATTTGATAATATTATTATTAAGTTCTGCAAGTGTTTTAGTTTTTTTTATTATTGTGACAGCTGTTTCGGCTTACAAGGCCATTTTCAAACTGTTTGAAAATCTAAATTAAATTTATAAAAAAATTAAATGGAGTTCTACGAATTAAACACAAAAACAATAAATAAATACGTAATCTTTAAGGTCTTTTTGGATATTGTTGCACCAAAAGAACTCTTTTACTGAATCTGAAACTCAATTAATGAAGGAAAATAGATGTTGGCCGTAGTGTAAAATACCTGGGACATATTATCGTAGACGACCTAAAGGACATCGAGGATATGGAAAGGCAAAACAGATAAATTGTCAAAACATTTTCACTTTTGAAGCCCAAACGTCGAAAGAACGCTGTTCAACGCATTCTACACTTCGCTATATACTGTGAGAAGATCACAGCATTCAAATAACATAAGTCACCAACTATGATACATATCGCCTGCTATACCGCCTACCGAGGTGCAGCAGTGCCACGGAAATATTTCTGGAGGAACGAGTGCATTTTCTCAGAATTTTTCCGAAACCACATTGGAAGCCTTTGACACAGACTACGCCAATCCAAGAATACATGTCTGCCTGGAAGAAATACCTCATGCTGGCCCAACAGGAGACTGCAAAGACGGTCCGACCTCTTCCATAAATTTATTTATTTACTTACTATTATCCTACATAATGGTAATTTGTATTTTTCACTCATTTCTATTTTATTTCTCTGAAATATTAATGTATTGCATTGCACTACCCCTGCATACCTGCTGGAATAGATTTATTAAAAATTAAACATTTTATGGATGTGAGATACCTGAAAAGTTTGTCAATTTAAAAGTAATGGACTTAAAGACTGAATAATATAAATTATTATCGATGAGTTCTTCAACAATCATCAAAAACAGTGGTCCAACAAAAATTCTATTTATAAATTAATTCTCAGTACGTGAAATGGAATTTATAGGATATATAGTAAAATTTTAGAAGTTTTATCGAGAAAGTGGTTTTCAATAATATTTACGAAATAGGTGCAAATATATTTAATAGAGTGTCTTAGTTATGTAGGTATTTTAAAAGAGTGTTGATTAAACTTTTCATATACATTTTAATGTGTGATCGTTTTAAAGTGCAGTAAAATATGTAATTTTGTGTCGGATGAAACTTTTTTCAACTAAAACAAACAAAAATCTATCGTACAACGCCTCTGATCATATTGCTAAACGTCCTGAGAGATCACACAATACGTGTTTTTTCTCATCTGTACGCTGCTCTAGAATGAGACGGAGTGCGTATCACGTGATGTGCTAGCTTTTACCCAGTGGCTATGTGTGATGAACAAATATTTCATTAGAAATCATTTAAATATTGAAGACAATATTAGTGATTTCTAAACGAAATTCTGAAACAGAAAAATCAGAAAAGGAAACGGTCACATCTGGGACTCGAACCCAGGACCCTTGTCTTTCCGGGACAGTGCTCTACCGACTGAGCTAATGGGACCCTATTCCCCTCGGTCACTTTTAACTGTATCATACTTCGAATAAGAACCACTAACATTGTCAGATGTGACCGTTTCCTTTTCTGATTTTTCTGTTTCAGAATTTCGTTTAGAAATCACTATTATTGTCTTCAATATTTAAATATTACAATTTGAGGTTTTACTCAATTAAGTTATTCCGAAAAAAAAAAAAAAAAAAAAAAATCATTTAATTGCTTCATGATAGTAAGCTGAAAGAAGACTCTAAATCAACGACTTGATTACATAGTATAGACAAATGGATAGACGAATCCATCGTGTTTTCATAAATTTTTCGTCACCGACTGAAACCCTGAATTCCCTGAAATGTATGAGATGAAAAATCTAACAGCTCATCCGATTATACGGCAGCCTGTAAAACTGTTACAAACGAGAAATTCTCGCGATAAAGGGAATCTGCAATAGTAAAAAGAAATAAACCTCATTGAGTTAAGTTATCTGTATTATTCAACGCCATGGAAAGCGCTCAAATATCTGTAAAATTTCTCTGATATTTTCATTCAATACTTCTACCGATATAATATTATGATTCTTGTCAAAGGGATTATCGCAACGTAGGGCAAATTGTAGAAAATATTACCTTCGTTAGTTTCCCGTAGACAGATCTGTGTTGAACCGAGTGACTCCTGATACCCTCCAGTGACTGAATCACCTCAGCATGCCACCTCCACCGACTATCCCCAACATACGAGGAAGAAGAAGAATAATTCCAAAACATTTTTTGTGATATACGTGCTTCAAAACAATTTGGCCATTAAAAGAAAACTGTAGGAAAGGCCTTGGAGTTTTTGGGGATAAAAAACATTCGACAGTAGACAGTTGAACTGAGTGAAATAGCCTTACTTCTAACTATGGTCTTTTCTTTACTCTCTTTAGAGACAAGGCGCGCGTTTGGCGTGCTATCCGACTATTCATTGGTACCGAAAGGATCAATGATGCTAGTTCCTCGGAAAATCTTCCATGGAAATACAGGTGAAACAACGACAGCATTCTCACCGGACAACTGTACACTAAATATTGTAAAAAGACATCATTTTTCAATATTTTTTTTACTACGCATGCGGTCTTACTAATAAAAAATCACTTAGTTGAAAATTGTAATATTTAAAAATCTAAAAAATAAAATAATAGAAAAAAAACTTCACAACTGTCAAACGGTGTTTTTGTTACATACTGTACAAACACAGTACATTTTTTATTTACAGTAATTACTAATAAAAAATGTCTCGTAACAAAATTTTCAGACTTGCACTTGCTCTACTATACGCATGCGCGCCATTTTCAGTTTCCCACTTCAGTTTCCCCGTAAATGACAATGTTGATTTGGCGTTTGTGATTAAAATAATCTTTTTTTAATAATAATTTCAATTTATTGATAAATTTACTAATATATTTGCATGTCTCAATATATCTACCTTTTTTTGTGTCATTTGTAACATCATTGAAATTAATATTTTTTAATAACATAATTTGCTTATGTATGTATTGATAAATACAAAGTCAAAAAAATCAACGTTAATATTGATGAGAAAATGGATTCAAAATGTCCGATTTTTTTGATACTGTATGTATGAACGAGATAAAAAAGAAGTGACTGTTATCCTGCAAAAACGTTTGTGTCAAGCTTTTTTCGATTGGTTTTTTGTTTTAAATTTAAATATTGTATTTTTTAAACATTGAAGTATATTTCAAATACAAAAATCTTAAGGATAGTTTTTTCTTCTCGTTTCTAAAGTAGTATTTTTTAGTAATAAAGAAATATATAGAACATTTAAAATACCTTCTAAATATTCAGAAATTCGAAAAGAAAACAATTATTTTTTCTAGTTTACACACAAGATAAACAACCCTTTTGACGTCATTAGCAATGAAAATATCTTTCCATGAAATATTTTATGTCAATTTCTATTTTACGGTTCAATTAGTTTATCAATTGAATATAATTCTCACCGTGTTTTTTAGTAAGACCGTATATATAAATCTTCTTATTGTTTAAGATACTAATTGTTAAGATAGGTATCCATACAACAAAATTTGAGATTTTGCTTCTACTGTTTAAAATTTAATTTTTCTTCTTTATTTAATAAAAAGTTGAAAATCTTATTTGATTAAATTTATAAAAATGATTTTTTAACAGACACTGTAAATAAAATTAAAACAGGTATTTAAAATAACCTTTCGAACCTTTAACTAAGCGTAATTTGTGTTGAAAGAAGTAATAATGTTACCCACTGTAAGTTTGTTTCGAACTAAGTCAGTACGCAATACTTTTTGAACATTCTTTTTCATTTCGGACTTGGACTATCGACAACCTAAGTTTATTTTTAAATCTGCATAAATCCCAAAAACATTTTTTTTAAAGTGTTTGTATTCATTCAACCGTTAATAATTTCTTAACAGCAAAAATCAATAACATTTGTTTATTATTATCTTGCTTCTTGTACATAATAATAATATACATCATTATAGGGATGGAGCATTATTATTTTATGCAAATCTTAGATTTTGGTTATTATGCGAAAATAAAGGTAAACTAATTTATTAATAACACCAAAATATATAAACATTATGCTGATGTTCAAATAATTCTCAAATATATTACAGAGAATTTAAGATTTTTCGCATATCCATGAATACGAACCAAACAAGATTTTATTTATCTCCAATAGTGATTATTTGTGTATCTCAAATCACATAAATTCACCCGACTTAACACAGGGTCATCATTGGCATGGAGGGTGAAATATCACAAAAAACCACATATACTCTCTAAATCATGTATCAGTAAAATAAATAAATAAATAAAGATTTATCAAAAATCATTTTCAATTTTACTAGCTGTACCCCGCCACGCATTGTTGCGTCTGCGCAGATAGAGAAACAATAGCGCGTGTTGCTTTAACGTCCAACAGATGGAGCTATTTGAAAACAACAACATGTTTTTATCTGTCGTCGGTGACATATATATTCATACAATATAGCTACATAAAAGCACACGTGTATTCGAATGCAATATTGTGTCAAAATTTCAAAACAATCTGTGAAGAACTTTCGGAGATTTAAGATTTTGAACACGTGTTGTTTTCCTAATAAATATCATGAAGGAATGTCAGTAATTCAATATCAATATTTGTAAAAATTCGTGTTCCACCGTCCTTAAAAAACATTTGTTCTTAACTGATGCTTTGTTACGAACTAAAAGCCTGCAGTCCCATTTTTAACAGAAATACGAATAATTAATATTAATTAATTATTCGTTGATTGAATTATATTTCCTTAATTACTATAAAAGATTATTGAAGCGGTGAAATCATTAAAGTATTCAAACACAAAGGTCTCTGTGATATACGAAAAAAATTCACTGATATATAGTACTGTTATTAAACAGTACTATATATCAGTGAATTTTTTTCGTATATCACAGAGACCTTTGTGTTTGAATACTTTAATGATTTCACCGCTTCAATACATTCAAATGAAACTATGTACATACACTATATACCTCCAATAGCTAGATAATAATGTTGATGTCATTGTGCTGACAGAGTGCTGGTTGAATGACAACTATATACCAAAAACAATCAAAAACTATAATACACACCATACAAGAATACACAAAAACCAAAATGATGGCATAGTTATATACATCAGTGATAAAAATAACACAACCATTCAAGAAATAAACATCATAGACTCCAACTGCATACAAATTACATATGAAAAAGAAACATGTCTTTTTGTATCCTAGCTATGTACAGATCTCCAACCAAAAACACCATCACAAATTTCTTAACTGAACTTAACAATACATTAAATGATCTCAACAAATACAAAAATTTCATCATCATAGGAGACCTTAATATAAACACTCTACAAAACGGACAACCACAAAACATAGAATACCTAGCAATACTAGCACAGCATGGACTGGAGCCAATAATAAATGTCCCAACACGAGTCACACAAAACACTAAAAACTGTATAGATCATATAATGATCAAGACAAAACTGAAAACCAAAACAGTAGTACTTGAAAGCACAATCACTGATCACTACATGAATATGATAGCAATAGACACCGAAAACATTATTTCAAACCAACATAAAACACTTACAAAAAAAATAATTGACTAATCAAACTTAAAAGAAAAACTCCAAAAAATAGACTGGAATACAATATACCAAATAGATAATGTCGAGGAAGCCTGGAATACATTGACAAATACGTTAACGCAAGAAATAAATAATTACACGACAGAAAAACATGTAAAACTTACACACAAAACAAAAAAAATTAAACTATGGATAACACAAGGAATATTAAACTGTATTCGTAAACGAGACAAAATTCACAAACAAATTAAACAAACACCGTATGACATGGAACAACTTAATTACTATAAAAGATATAGAAACATATGCACGAAAATTATTAGAGTAGCTAAGGAGTTGTACTGCAGAGAAAAACTTTAAAAAGAAAACAATTACCCAAAGGAAATATGAAGAATATTAAAGGAAGTTACATACACACAAAAATACAAACAAAAAAATACTATCGAACATCTAAATATTAACTCGAAAAAAATAGATGCCAAAACAAATATAGAAATTATGGCAAACCACGTCAATAACTTTTTCGCAACTATAGGGAAAGTTTTAGCGAATAGTAAAAAACACAGCACAAACACACTAACACAAACAAACAGATCAAATATCGATACTCAACCAACACAACACAGATTTATATTAAAAACAACTTCGAAAATGGAAATTAACAAAATGATAAATACATAAAAAAACCGGATTGCTCTTGGATTAGATGAAATAACAACGGATTGCATTAAAATAATAAAAAAATGAAATATTAAAACCTATAACACACCTAATCAACCTTAGCATAACACATGCCTGCTTTCCTAATACTCTTAAAAAAGGACTGGTAATCCCTATTTATAAATCCGGAGATAAAATGGAAATAACTAACTATAGACCAATCACTTTGTTAAACTCACTATCAAAGATTTTCAAAAGACTATTAAAAAACCAAATAATAAAATACCTGGAAGAAAACAAATTAATCTCGGACAAACAATAAGGATTTAGAGAAAAAAGAAGGACAAAAGAAGTTTTGGCAAGTACGATAGATTATATACATAGAAACTTAGATCAAGGGTTTAAATGCATAGCGATATATCTAGATTTGGCTAAAGCCTTTGATTCAATTTGCCACAAAACACTTTTTAAAAAATTAGAAAATATGGGTATCAAAGACAAAGAACTCCAACGATTGAAAAGTTACATGAGCGATAGAACACAGCAAGTCAAAATTAATAACTATACTAGCAAACCACTGCCGATTACACACGGAGTTCCACAAGGAAGCATACTAGGACCCGTTCTTTTCACAATTTACATAAATGAACTTTGCAACATGGAAATAGATGGAGAAATAATTAGTTATGCAGACGACACAGTTTTACTATTTAAATCTAAGGATTTGAATAAGGTATATAACAAAGCGAATCTAGGAATCACGCAAGTGAAAAAATGGTTGGACTCAAATACACTTACACTAAACATATCGAAAACAAAATTCACAACGTACAGCATAACTAACACAGGACAGCCAAAAAACAATACAAACAAAATAAAAATACACGAATGCATAAACACCAACATCTGCGATTGCCCCCCTCTAGAAAAAACAGAACAAATAAAGTATCTAGGAATCGTAATTGACCATAATCTTAGATGGACACATCAAATCAAACAAATCACCAATAGGCTCCTCAGAACAATACACATTTTCCTAAATATAAGAAACATATATAAAATAAAACAATTGAAAACAATATATTTTGCACTATGCCAATCAATAATAGAAAATGGAATAATTGCTTAGGGAGGAGCAACAAACGCAGCTATCACTCAAATAGAAATCGCACAGAAAACGATATTAAAGGTAATACTAAAAAAACATAAACTAACCGACACAGACCAAATATTTAAAAGCTGTGACGTACTTGATATACGCCAATTATATGTTAAAACACTACTAAACTACATTTTCGACCAAAAAAACAAACCCCAACAAACACAAAATATTACTAATAGACCGGTCAGACAAGCGTACAAAGAAAACATAAAAACTCCGACGGTAAACACTACCTTTGGACAAAGACACCATAAATACCACGCTATTAAAGCATTCAACAGTCTTCCACTTAAAACAAAAATTGAGGAAAATAAAAATTAAATTCAAACACAAAATAAAAAAAAAATGGATTAAAGAACAAAAAAGACAATACTACCAAAATTCTATAACATAAAAGAATAAAACATATACACGCAACACAAAAAATATATAAAACACGCAACATGCACAAACACATAAATCATTATAAATGCCGATTTACATTCTCTTTTAAAAATTTTCTTTTAGTGTGATAATTATATTTTAATTTTTAATCTTTATTTTTAGTTTAAATTTATCTTTATTTTAATGTTGTTTTTCTTTTTTTTTAAATGTATATATTCTTATATTATAAAATGGGGGCCTCAGCACGGGTAAACAACCCAGTGAGGCCAGCATTACTGAATTAGAATATGAAATATTGTAAAATAATGTATCAACAATAAAAAATAAAAAAAACAACAGTAGCAAATAAAGTGTACAGAATAGAATAGTGAGCATCACCGCTGATGGCAGCCATTCCTTGGTGGTATTATTAAAGATACTGGAACAAGTTTAATTTCACTAAAAGCAACAATAGAACAAAGGAAATTGGACTGGATCTGTTATGTACGGCTTATATATTTTTAAAACCACGAAATGAAGATACTATTATATTGCGTGGCTTTTATATAGTTTTTTTTTCTAATTTTATCATCACGTCACAGGCACATTTTGGCTAATTTGCTTGACATAAAAGATACAAAAAATGATAGTAGAGGTAAAGTGCGGTAAATTTGGTAGTGACTAATAGTCTAAATATATAAAATTATTTATTTTTACTTTTGTTATATTTCTGGGAAAGTTCCACAACTAGCTAAAAGTTCCACAGCATGGGTTTGCAACTCCACGTCTCAAATAATAACTTTGTGCAAATATCCTGTAATATTAATAACTTGCAGACTTAAACCCGGCGTTACTCGACTTTTCTCTACTTTTTGTTAATATTTTATTAGTATAAACATTTTGGAAGAAATTTTCTAAATGATGGTGAAAACCCTATCAAAATCCGTTGCGTGGTTTATAAGAACCAAGCATACAGACAGACAGACGCGGATGGCGACTTTATTTTATACTATTTGGAGAAGAAATATCTAAAATTTCTGACATTTTCCATACCATGGTACACTAGAGCCTTCTAAAATGTGTGCGCCTTGGTTTTTTTGCGTACATTTTGAAGGTTTTTGTGTGAAATATAATATGTTATTTACTTTACTAAATCATAGAAATCCAAAAGAATAGGTAACATACCTTACTGTGTTTTTTTTATACATAAAAATATGTTAAAGCGGAGATTAACTCTGTGTTTGAAGTCTTGGAAATGTTATAAAATATTTTATTAATTAATTTAACAATTATTAATATTTTATTTATGTGAGCTACAATAAGTAATAATTAATACTATTAATTTAATTCAATTCCCATAATTATAACTAAACTGATAAGGTTTTTTGACGTCCTGAAAACTACTTGGAGTGTTTTTGTTGTTTGTAATTATTATATCTGTGTAAACTGCACATATATTGTTGGAATCAATACTGATCAAAGTATAAATTAGGAAGCGAAAACACTGCCACAAAGTTCTAAACAAATATCAACTTCAATATGCTTCACTAGTGCCTCTAGCCACCAGTTTTGATGAAAATCATGAATCTAAAAATCGTTTGGGATTTTTAGGTCCATGGGTAAAAACTCTATGTGTTTTTATTGTTAGAGCGTAGTATCCATAGATACAGACCAGTTATAGATTATGTTGCAACTTTTCACTCGTAGCGCATTTGTCGGATAAGTTCAACCTTGCACAAGAGATTCTGTGACTTAAAAAAAATCATTTATTTATTATAATGCAATGCATGACAATGAAGTACGGGTAATGCTGTGGAAATAAAATCCCTGAGGCGTATGTGTGGTGAAAGCATGTGTAAAGAGAAACTAGCAATTCACAAATGAGTGCTGATACCTATTCTTATGTATGGCATGGAGGCATGGAACTGGCAGGAGAAGAATGAATGTAGACTGTAGAAATGAGATCCCTGAGAGTTATTTGTGGTAAAACCATGTTTGAACGTGAGAGGAATGTGCAGATGCGCAAAACATTCAAGGCTCACGTAAGCATGATGAGTAAGATTAAGAAAGGTACGCCCAGATGGCTTGGGCATGTAAAGCAAATGAACAAAGAAAAGAGTGTATGGAGAATATATGACGCTAATGTGAATAGTAAAAGAAGTCAGGGATACTCGAAGAAGACATGGTACGATCAAGTAAATCAGATACTTGAGTCGGGCCATGTATGAATATGAATGAGGCAAGTAGTGTGTGCCAAGAACGAGTTGTATGGCATTTCATCCTCTCTGTCTACCCGTACTTAGAAACTGCGTGATGGTTAGTTATTAAGTTAGTTAGTCTACAACTATATTTACTGATATAATTACAAATCTCCGGATATGCTTGAATCATCAGCTATTTTATTACTCTTTTTTTTACAGCTCACTTCTCTTTTAATAATTATATATGAGCAAAATGTATGATTGTATTCTTTCGCAGCTAAGGAAACTGGTGGCTATAGAAGAAATCACACGAACAGTCTTACTTCTTGGGTTCGTCATTGGGACATGCAAGCAGTTCAATAACCAAGATGCTATGTTAGCATTGTTCGATGGCATACTGAGAAGCAAACTGGAGTATGCGAGCGATATATGGGCACCGTACCACCAGAAGTGCATCGATATAATAGAGCAAATCCAGAAGAAATTCCTCAGTCATGTCTATATGCGGACGAATGGAACCTAACCTAGGTTCGACTTACTTGAGGAAACTAATTCTGTGAGTCTGGAAATTAGGCGGAAAGCAAGTCTAGCTATTATGTCTTTCAAAATTTGGAACAATTTTATCGATAGCCCATTCCTCTTGGGATGCTATGATTTATATGTACCAGACCACTACAGCCGAAGTCGATACCATGACCTATTCAGAGTACCAAAAGGCAAAACCGACGTCCTGGCAAATAAGCATAGCATGACGAGGGGAGTGGTGCTATTGCACGAACTAGCAAAGAACTTAGATGTAAGTGACTGTTCTCTAAATAACCTAAAACAATTTTTGAAGAGTCACTTAGCTAAATGCTGATATGATGTAAAATTGCACTGTATGATATGATGTAAAATTGTACTGTAACTGAAATGGATGTTCTGTTTTACAATAAAAAAAAATTAAAAAATGTGATTTTACCTACGTATATTGAAATACCTGGTGTACCTATTTTAGTAACAACTACAACTGCTGGCATATGAAATAAATTAATTTTAAAACATGTCAAAGTGTGTATTTTTGACAAACATGGATTAACCAACTGTGCAAAACAAATTTACGTCTACTTTTTCCGTAAACAGATAAGATGTGTTAGCGTGAAATTGAATATCTTCTAATGCGCATCGATTTAGTACCTAAAATAATTCTTTACGGTTGATTTTTATTGAAACTTAGATGGTGTTGAGTAAATTAATAAAAAAATCTTCTTATATTATAGATATTAAAAGAGTTTTTTTTTAAATTTTGTTTTATCAGCTCAAACCCGTGAAAAATCACGGATATAACTTGGAAAAGAAAAGAATTGTAGGATTTTTGAAGAAGATCTTATCAAAGAAGAAATCGATAATAAGACATCTACCAATCGAATGAACAAAATTAGAAAATAAACAATTTGAGGTTGGGACAGAGATTAAGATGACGGCATATGTCACACATCTGCCCTGGTGATGGATGCTGTAATACTGTAAGAAACATTGGCTACAGAACATGGCAAAATACTTGAAAAATAATCATTAGAAAACTTAAAAAATCGATATAATAATTTGAATACAATAATTTTAGATCGGGAGAGGCTGGTTTCGGGAGACGGATATGTTAATATTTCGGTCACTCCGGATCACATTGATCCCTAGATTCCTTCCAAACGTCATTCCTTATATTTTCCCAGAACTTTCTCTCCTTCATTTCCTTGGAAAGACCCTCCACACAGCATCTCAAAATATGACACAGGCCCTGAAGGAAATTATTTTCCTCTGGGCATCCTGTGTGGGGTTGATGAAAAAAAATACACAGTTCAAATACAAAATAATAATTACTTTTTGTTAAATAAATTTTTAATACTTATGATGCCTACTCTATTGTTTTCTGATTGACGAGTTATAACATATTTTCAGAGTACTGTCAATAAATTGTTGCCCAGTCTTCTCAACTCTATTTTAAAAAAATCGATTTTAAGGAGTTTACAAATCATCCTGTCAGCATGAATTGTTTTATAAACATCTGTTATGCATACTCTATTCTATAAAAGAAATAGCTTCAAGGATAAATACATGCTAATTAAAGTCAGCTCATTTCAATAATTACGTTTTTCATCGCTTAAACATGAAGATTCCCATAGCCACATATTATTTTTCAAATTTTTTCAAAGTTTTTTTTTCTATTCTTACTTTCACTTCTTCTGTTTGTGCTATCAACAAGTGTTGCCCGAAAAATCAAATTTTCAATGAAAAATTTTTATGTGTCGATGTGCAAAAAGTGACAAATGTATCAAAATTGATCGAAGAATGGCAAAACTGGGAAACAGAACAAAGTTTTCAAGTAACTTCTACATTATTACCATGTTACCTGAATTTTTCAGACATCATACGTTTTAATCAAACAAAATTATTAGAAAATGGAAATTTATTGCTGGAAAAGGAATCGGTTCTCTCGGAAGCTAATTACTGTATTGAATTCTATCCAGATTTACACTCCACTTCAAAATTGTTAAATATTGTTTATTTTTGTCCATGTGTGGACCTTTTGTGCATATGGAAATGTTGCTTGCCAGGTAAAAAACTTCATTTAACCAATAAGTCCAAGTCGCCCAAAGTAGTCAAATGCATTGATAATACAGACCACCATGAATGGAATATTAGCAAAATGAATATTTCAAAAGTGCCAGAGTACAGCAAATTAAAATATCAGACAATGCAATGTAAGCATCCCACATCTTTTAGCCTTAAATTAGACGGGAAACATAAATATGCTCTTCAAAAGAGTGGATCTATTATAAGCTACGACTATGAAGCTGAAATTGGAAAATTTGACTACTGTGGAGATATGGAAATAACTGATTCTGGAACTTATGAGCCGGTCATAATAGCCTGTTTACAGCCATCTTTGGGAAAGAAAAAGATTCTGGCAGATGGTATCCTTAACAGCATTGGATCATTCTTCTTGTTGTTGACAATAGTACTCCACATTTGGTTACCTGAACTTCATGGTCTTCCTGGAAAGTGTCTTACCTGTCATGCCTCTTGCCTGTTTGTGGCTCTCATTTGTATTTCCATAAACCAATTATTTATTACTTCACCGACTGGTATTGGATGCTGCATATTGGGTAATTATTTTCAAAAACAAACTGAACATGAAATACTTCAAATTGTGTAAAGTCTTTATTTTTTTGACATGCCAACCAGCTTTGGTCAAATAGTGTCTTTTTCAATGTGGTTAAAAAGTGATTCTTTAAAAAAATATAATAATGGAAAGAACCAAATTAGAGGTATTTTGGGTACCGGAGTGCAGGCCTAAAGCAACGGCTGAGAAGGTTGTAAGAGTGTAAAAGCAAATTTAGAACAATTATAAAGTAATACTGTTTTATCAAGAACGATAAAATAAGACTATATATTAGCATCAATCGCAATAGAATTAACATAAGGTACGATTGTCCCCAAACTGGTTGGCGTTTTCAACAAAAATTTACATAACTTTTAAAATTGCACTAAATAACAAACTTTTCTTATTAAACAGTCTCGTCTCGACTTCTTAAAATATCTATATTAATTCTATAAAGCGTCCTGTCAATTATTATTTGGTCATTGTATGGACAATAGCCTGGAGCACGGATGTATGAAAAAAAAAAAAATTTATGATTCAGAGTTCTAAGAGGGGGGGATTTGTGCCTTATGTTAAAATAAAAATACGTGGGATTTTTCATTTCATTTAATTAAGATCTTCTGCCTCCGCAGTGACCCCAAAAATTGAAAATTAGGGTAAAAAAGTTAAAAGTTTATAAGGCGATACATTATGATTAATTTAGTGGTAAGTAGGTGTTAAATGATAAACAATATATATTAAGATGTTTATTAAGGCATCACTCTAAAAAAAAAATTGAAACATAATTATACATTTATTATTTAGGTTTAAAATCCTTTTTTAGTTTAAAATTCAGGTATTTTGTTCCGCGATTCCAGCCTGGCATCACCTAGCCGCGACTTTCTTGTACACTGAGAAATGGAAGCTTCTGTCGTAGTCTTTACAGCTCTTGAAATTTGAAACAAACTTGAAAAATTATACATTTATTATTGAGGTTTAAAATCCTTTTTAGTTTCAAATTTAGGCATTATGTTCCGCGATTCCAGCTTGGCATTTATGGCACCTAGTCGCGACTTTCTTGTGCACTGAGAAATGGAAGCTTCTGTCGTATTCTTTACAGCTCTTTCAACAGCTTGAGTATGGCAGGGAAGCCTTATAAACAATAGTTCGCTTTCGCCACCAGATTCCACGATATTCTGAATTTCCTGGTCCGATAAGTTTTTCAAAATCGGTGGTTCGGTTAAGTTTTCCTGCCAATTTATTAAATCAATATATGTGGAAGCATTGAAATCTATTAATGGCACTTGAAACATTCTAGGTGTTGGAGGTTGAGCAGTACTGCGTGCCTTTAGTATGCGGCGGGCTGCCAGCTCTCTAACATGTTTTGTTATCATCTGTTATCATCGCAAGTAGAATCCCTTCAGGATGCGCAAAGTAGCCGTTTCTTTGGATAACAGGATCTATAATTTTTTTTAGAGTTTCTGGCAGGTATCTGGAGGCCTTAATGATATTGAACAGATGACGCGTGCCATTTTTGCATGATGGTTTATTTTTAATTGAGAACCAAGACGGTGCGTAAACTTTGACCACAAAAGTAGCCATGGTTTTCAAATTTTCAGATGGTTCTTCAGTAGATACATACAAACGTAGTATTCGGTTAGCACGCGTGATTCAACGGCCATGTAATAGTTTTCCTGGAGATTTATTGCCTAGGTCTTCTGGAAATTCACCTGAAATTACCGCCGAGACAATTTTATGCAAGTACTGTTGGTCTGAACTCAGATCTTTGGCCTTTTCTGGTAGCATTTGACCTTCGATGCGTTCAAATTTTTTAACAGGCAGCTTTTCACAGGTTTCCAGTGATTTTCCTAGTGGACCAATATAAGATTTAGGTCCCGAAGTACACCCATCGAGATGAAGAAACAGATGTCTCAAAGGCAGTTCGTTCATGTGAAGCAAACAAATTATCCACTGAAGTGGTTTTTGTAGCTTTTTCTCAAGCAGTCTTATAATTCCAGCATACTTTCCAGTATTTACATTCGTACCATCGCAACCAATTGCCATAATTCTATCTTGAGAAACTTCTTTATGTAACAGAAACCCTGTTATCGCGGTTTCTATTCCTTTTGCTGTTCCAACATCAGATACCACGTATCCCATGTAAATGGATCCCGGCTCTTGAATTAGTGAGATATGTTCCTCCACAACTACAGTCCTGTAGCATTTACCGCCCTTTTTAACAATATTCAAAGTTTTGTCCTTTTTCCCGTCAAAGTATAAGGCCAAGAGCTCTGTAATTGTTGCATTTTCCGTTATTTTTTTTCTAGTTTTAGTTCTCTCTCTTCGTAACTTGTGCCGATCAATGACCTCAACATCAGACCCAATGTCGAACAAAACAGATGATGCTATTGCTGCTGCTGCTCTGTCAGACACTCCATACCTATCACATGTCTTCGATAACGTAGGAAAATTAAGCGTCGATTTTTTTATTTTCTTTTTAATAACGCCTTTGATCATGGAGCAATCAGATTTTTCTGTCTCTGATGATGTCGCTGAAGAAATACTAGCATTTAAATCAGCTAACGTTGAAGTGCTTAAGGATGTGTTTCGGCGATTCTCTCGTTCATGGTTCCTTTTTAGAGTTTTTTGCATGTTCTTTGTAGCAGTTACGTCGATTCCGCTGATTACCATTATCCGAGACGTTCTTTGATCGGTCAAAAAAGTTTGCTCTCGTTTAGGAACCTTTTTATCCTTAGGACAGATACATTGAGCGAATTCTTTGCACTTGCATGCTGAAATATCAAAAAGTATCTTAATTCTTTGCTGAAAACTATTTAACTCGTCCGGGGAGAGCCTCTTGATAGATTTGAGTAGATTTTTGCACTTTAGATGATATGCTTTCAACATTTGAATGATCCTTGTTCGCGTCACTGTAGGAATAGATGCCGTTTGCAATACATTTTCAATTCTCGACGTTACTATGTCTGCTATCTCGCCAAAAATTGGTTCTTTTGCAGTTTCTAATTCCAATTTCAGTTGATGTCTCATCCACTCATAGTATTTCACTAAATCTTCATAAGTAGGTAGAACGTTTTCTTTCATCTCACAAACATCACCTAATAGAGGACATTTGAATACACTCCGAGTTCTTTGCATGGTTGCAACGAAAGATTATCGAACGTATTTTTAACGATAAACGAGCGTGCGACTTATCCGAGCCACGAACGATGGAACGATAGAGCACTGACGACGCGCGACTCGAGACGCGACAAGTGCAAGCAAGCTCAGTATCACCTCCCGCGCTTCCTCTCTCCCCTTATTTAAATTATAAAACACAAATTCGAACTTCTTTTTATTTTGTGTCAAATCTATATTATACCAAGTAAACTTTCTTAATAAAAATAGGTAGGTATGTTTATTCAAAAATATCGTACATAAACATTACTTCAAATTAGAGTGTAAAACCGATTATTTTCATAAATTCGATGCCGTTGCGGAGGCAGTTACTCTAAACCAAATGGTATAATATTTTACATGGCTTAAATTAAACCTAAAAGGCACCAAATTTTGACTCTTACGTTACCGTCCAGTGAAAAAAAAGATTTCACTCCACTCTAATGGACAAGTGGAGCCCGCACAACCATGTTATTTTAACAGGACACCAGCACACATGAACATCTTGATCCCAGAGTTCTATTTATTTTGTAAAATTTTACATTTCTGGCGTGTTTTTAATGGGGATAATTATTTTAATAGAGGTTGTCATTCTTATCTCCTCATTAGTTTTAAAATGTATACACCACAAATGTTTTAACTTAATTTCATTGGTATCACGCTTGAAGACGCGTGATAAGGACAGTAAAATATATTCAGTGTAAAGATATGGTAAGACTTTTATCAAAGATGTGCTATCGTATAAATGTTGCCATCTTAATGACACAAAAACACGTGGCTCATGATATGGTTCTGTAATTATTTTTTCTTAATTTTCAGGTTTTTTAATGCAATTTTCATTCCTATCATCTTTTTTTTGGTTAACGGTCATATGTATTCGTCTTTCAATGAAAATTGCTAGTATGGAGGCCGTACTACATAACCAACATAGATCAGAAAGTAAAGAATTTGTTTGGAATTGCATATTTTCTTGGGGCGGAGCAATGGTGGTAACAATTATAACATTGCTGATGGAATATGGCTTTTGTTTATCCGATGACTCTTATTTTAAACCAAATATCGGGAAGACAAGATGCTGGTTGAATAGTGAGTTTGAAAATCTGTACAATAATCCTTGATGTGATTGAATCACTAAGTTGCATTTTTGAAAGATCACGGTTTATTATTATTAATTCTTATTTATTTTTCGGAATAACTTTATTGAGTAAAACCTCAAATTGTAATATATAAATATTGAAGACAATATTAGTGATTTCTAAACGAAAATCTGAAACAGAAAAATCAGAAAAGGAAACGGTCACATTTGGGACTCGAACCCAGGACCCTTGTCTTTCCGGGACAGTGCTCTACCAACTGAGCTAATGGGACCCTATTCCCCTCGGTCACTTTTAATTGTATCATACTTCGAATAAGAACTACTAACATCGTCTTCATTTTTTCACCGCACATTTTTATTGGCAACTATCTTTATGCATGATGGAGGGATTCAACCCGAACTAAATGCAATCCAGACAGCGTCTTTTTAGATAAACCTATCTTATCGTTTCCTTTTCTGATTTTTCTGTTTCAGATTTTCGTTTAGAAATCGCTTATATTGTCTTCAATATTTAAATGTTGCAATTTGAAGTTTTACTCAATAAAGTTATTCCGAAAAATAAATATTCATTCTAGACTTGCAGAAAAGTCAACAGATGTCGCACATTAAAAATAAAAAATAAGATAGGTTTATCTAAAAAGACGCTGTCTGGATTGCATTTAGTTCGGGTTGAATCTTGCGATCATACATAAAGATAGTTGCCAATAAAAATGTGCGGTGAAAAAATGAAGACAATGTTAGTAGTTCTTATTCGAAGTATGATACAGTTAAAAGTGACCGAGGGGAATAGGGTCCCATTTTCTCAGTTGGTAGAGCACTGTCCCGGAAAGACAAGGGTTCTGGGTTCGAGTCCCAGATGTGACCGTTTCCTTTTCTGATTTTTCTATTTCAGATTTTCGTTTAGAAATCACTAATATTGTCTTCAATTTTTAAATATTATTAATTCTTTTATGTATCCATATTCATTTATAAAAAAAAAATGTGGGCTCATACAAAAGCCTAATGAAACTATATAAACCATCAAAATACTTTTTAAGTCATTTGATGATTACAAAAATAACGTGATTGCAGAAAATGCAGTTCTATTGAGTTATTTTGGGCTGAAGTACACAAAATTAAGAATTCATAGTATTAATCTCAGATGGGAGAGGGCATCAGAAACCAATAACATGGCTTAGTTCAACAATGTATCACTATGTGGGACTTATTTATTTTCCCCCACGTGTGGCAATACTAACGCGAATTAATCCGCTGCTATACGCAAGTGAGCATGAGAAGAAGAATCTTCGTTCCTGTTTAAGCGAGGACGATTATTATAAATTATACAGAACGCGGTGACGGTGTCAAAAAGAGTGGTAGTACTAGTGGTTGAATTGAACGGTAAAACAGGAATGAAGATTCCTCTTCTCATGCTCGCTTGCGTATAGCAGCGGATTAATTCGCGTTAGTATTGCCACATGTGGGGGAAATAAATTAGTCCCACAACTATTTAATTAGTACGCACAACATTTCTTTCTTCATAAGGCATTCATCCCCTCATATTTGACACAAGTATATGTACGTTATTATTTTAATTTCAATTATAGGTGACTACGCTGTGGCGCTGTACTTCTATTTACCTTGGTCAATACTTTTAACCATAAATTTTTTGATGTTTGTTATAACTTTAAACCATATAATATCTTGGAGCAAGGATTCTCATGTTCTGAAGCAGACAGACAACTGCAGAAGTGATTCGATGACAAGTACACAGAGAAAAAGGTACTTACTAGTCAAATAAATATAATTGGTTCTTTTAATTCCGTCGGTATTTGTAATACGGTTATGAATGCGAAAAATATTATATATTTTCCTCGTATCAAACCGTAATAAGTTTATTTATTGCAAAATGAGGTAGGTGGATACTAATAGTTTTTTGTTTAAAAGATATTGATTACATCATATTTTGAATGATCCGTTAGAGAATTATGGAAATACAGAACTGGAAAGAGGATAAAATCTTAGGAGTACGTAAATTAATGAAGAAGTATTTTAAGACAAAGCTTCGTTAAATTTTGACTGAACGGTTGCTAAAAGTACCAATTGTTTTTGGAAGAAGAGGTTTATTTAATCATTCACTTATTTTTATGGACAGGATCTTCGTTTACCTGAAAATTTTCTGTCAATTGGGACTATTTTACATCATGGATGTAGTTTCTTGGTTGGTAAAGGGTCCAGATGAAATTTGGTACGTCACAGACGCCATCAACTCTCTCCGTGGATTGCTGATCTTCGTGATTTTCTGCTGTAAACCAAAAGTCTGGAAAGGTATTCAACGAAAAAATCACCGGATTTTGAAAATTTTCAATCGATACAAGAACACAAAGACGAAAACTGCAAGAACCAAAGTAGATGAAAAATCTGATAAAACTGGTTCACAGGAACATGTGATATTACCTCTGGACGAAAACAATGAGCTCGACTTCTCAAAAAAATGAGCAAAGTAAAGAATCTGTCAAAAATACCGGGCTGTGAATATAATCCAATATTGCTAATATGTATTCATGTTTCTTTCTTGCTTGCTTGGAATAAAGGATTTTGCTTTTGTATTATACGTTGATCCGTGAATCCATGCATTGAGGCTTTTTAAAAATAGTCCTTTCGGAGGATTAAGAAGTAGCGGATGACGGTGAAAGTACCTATTTGTAATAACGTGAATCGGAGATTATGGAATAATAATAAACGTAGTCTCTGATACATGAACAACTCGAATGGAGGGTTTTAAAACCAGTTCGGATGTTAGTAGCTCTCTTCAATGTTGACCGTTACCAGACGTATTTTAAATATAATATGCTTACGTCTCAGTCTATAACTTTTTATACTATATATTATATTAAATTACATCTATTACACTATTTTGAACGCGTAAGCTGCGAGTTTAAAAGGTGTTTTTTGCTGTCTACATTTAGCCATAGGTACCTAAGATTTGTAATACTTACTAATTATTATTTTCTTATGTTTACGCGTAAATGTTGCTATCTTGACAACATCCGTAGATCCATACCAAGGGGGTAAAATCATTGGGTCTGGGTCCAAAGGTCACCGTTAAATCAAACAAGCAAACTTAAATTTAAGTTAATATATTGATCGCTTTTAAAACAAATATGTTTATGACAATGATTGTAGAGTTTTAGTAGCCACTCAATGGTGACTTAATTTTTACCACAGATACTGACTAAAAAAAAACGAAACCCCAGGTGAGTAGGTTATAGTTTTTTGAACATAATATTGTTCAAAAAATATTTTTATTCAATCAAAATAAATATCGTTGTATACAACACTATTTTATCAAAACAATCGACATTTTATAATGCCAATGGTTTTTTCGTTGTTATTATTGAAGAATATCCCTATTCATACATATACCATATATAGGGTTTTATTAAAATATGACTAAAAAGCAACCATTTTTATTCCAAAAAAAAAGTTTTTTATTGGTAGTACCTTTTTGTATGCTTACGCGTAAATGTTGCTATCTTGACAACATCCGTAGATCCATACCAAGGGGGTAAAATCATTGGGTCTGGGTCCAAAGGTCACCGTTAAATCAAACAAGCAAACTTAAATTTAAGTTAATATATTGATCGCTTTTAAAACAAATATGTTTATGACAATGATTGTAGAGTTTTAGTAGCCACTCAATGGTGACTTAATTTTTACCACAGATACTGACTAAAAAAAAACGAAACCCCAGGTGAGTAGGTTATAGTTTTTTGAACATAATATTGTTCAAAAAATATTTTTATTCAATCAAAATAAATATCGTTGTATACAACACTATTTTATCAAAACAATCGACATTTTATAATGCCAATGGTTTTTTCGTTGTTATTATTGAAGAATATCCCTATTCATACATATACCATATATAGGGTTTTATTAAAATATGACTAAAAAGCAACCATTTTTATTCCAAAAAAAAAGTTTTTTATTGGTAGTACCTTTTTGTATAACAATAAATGTGGTAGGTACTTCTAAATTATAGTAAATAAATATAAACCTTCACAAATCATCCTTGGATGAGGCTCAATAGCCTCCATCATACAAACATTTACAGTTTATTCCGAGATTGATCAAATTGTGCACAAAATCAAAACAAGAGAAACTGGGGACTTAAGCTAGTATTCTATATCAAATTATTATAAGCAATAATAAGTCGCCTGTAATATCTACACAAATTGAAAAAATAAATGCCGCCGACAGAAATTGAACTCGCGCCTTCTGATGTCCGGTCAGACGCTCTGGGCCACTGAGACACGTCGGCTTATTTCCAAATAATTCAATATGTACTAGTACTTCAAAGAGCCAATTTACTCATGGTGTTAAAAGATATTGAGGATATAAAAACAAAATATTAAATATTGAAAATATTTGGAAAAGTACATATCGAGTTAGAAAACTGGGACCTTTTTGGCAATTTATAATATCTTTGATATTCGATTATTTGATATTTCATAAAAATTTGGTGGCTGGTGGGGGCCGTTAAATGCAAACCGTTACAGAATATTATAATATTTGAACAAGAGCATGATTTTGTCCCAAATCTTTCTCTTCTTCATTACCATTTTACAGTGATACGGGCAAGAGTCTAGTTTGATTATCGCTTATATTCAAATAATACTATAATACCCATATATTAAAGAATAACAAAACAATTGCCTGGCGGGCGTATTTAGTGAGTCAAACATTTGCCTGATAGAGCTTTAAATTTTCAATATAAAAACATTAGTTATGAAATTGAGATGGGATAGCGATCTACGGTGTCAGCCGAGTGCAAGCGAGGCAGAGCGCTGGGCTGTTGGGATAAATGGAACATTTCAATTTCCATTCATTTTTTTATAAAAAGAGCTGTTATTGTTTTTCTTTATTATATGCTAATAATATATAAAGATTTAATTGCTTATTATGGGAGAACATTGAAAAATAATAAATATTAATCATATCATAATATCTTTCATCTTATTACTAGTGAAATATATATATTTATATCACACATTGAAATTTTTTATTGAATAAATATAATTAAAAAAAATAATAATAATATATTTTTTTAATTTTCCAAAACCTTATTATTCGGGTCAACAATCAAATTTGTCCTTTCTAGAGAAGTTCCAATTCCCTCTCAGCCGTTTCTTCGGATTCTTTAACTTGTTTTGGTTTGTCCAACTTTGTCTTGAGTGCAGTAAATTTCGTTACGATTCCATGCCAGACCTTAGGCTTCCAGCAAAATGTCAGAAAGATGAATAAACCTCTAAGGCTGTTGATGGAGTCAGTAAAGTACCAAATTTCTTCGGCTCCAGCTGCGAGCCAAGATATTATCTCCATAATCCAACATATTCCCATCAGAGCGAAGATCTTTATGTAAATAAAAATTCTAAAAATAAATAAATAATTGTATTAAAAAATATATTTGATCGAAAATTTTTAAAAGGTAAGAGGAAGAGGCAAAATGAAGATCATATTTTGAAAGATTATCAAATTAGTATCTACGATCTGAATCCAAATGTGTTCGGCAAAACGGGTTTTTTTGCACATTCAAGAATATTAAATGTTAAAGCTTCTTTAAAAATTATTATACATCTTATTTGATAATAAAAAAAAGGGGTCATCATTTCAACTGTCCATTTCTTACGACTATTGGTCTGGAAAATATCAATCAAAAAAAGGAAGGAGATAATTATTTCTGTGTATAAATAAAACACTTTTCTAATACCACTATTTAATCAAAATAATATTAATGTTTCGAAACCAATGGTTAAAACAAAGTGTAGATAAAAAATTATCTGCATTTTGTTTTGACCACTTTAATTGTTGAAAACAATTTTTTTTTTAAAAAAGCTCGCCTCTTCGTGATTTACATAAAACTCTATGAAGTGTGCATTGCTTACGTAATACGTTGGTTTTTTAAACAATAAGGACGTTACTAATAAACGCGTTTCATGTTTAAAACAACTGATGTACAACCATTAATGTGGGGTAAATAGTTGTTTATCAGCAGCATAAAATTTTAAAATGTTAAAACTGTATATTATTTGAAAGGCGTTGATTATTTTTTTACTTAAAATGGTGCCACAAAATAAGTTAGCTATGTTGGAAGTATACGTTTATTCTGACAAAGAAACTATTTTTGGTTTATACCAAGTAATTTGTTTTCATTGATATATAATGACGCCACAAAGGGATTTTCGAAAAAGTGCCAGTATTATATAATTGTATGTATATAACTCTTGCTACGTACTTCCACAATTAAAAGCGGAAAATCTTGCAATTTCATTGATGGGGGATAAATCGTTCAGAGGATTTAACCCAACGCTCTTGACCATACGGCCACAAGACATAAAAAGACTTTTGTTATTACTTGTCTAACGAATGCGCGATGCGAGAAATGCTATAAGAAACGTGAATAAGATGAGGGATTTGAAATAAACTTGGCTAATTTCATATTTCAAGGAAATTCTTTTCCTTGTGGCCTCTTTTGTGGAATTAATATAAATAGACTACCTCTCTCTGTCTGTTCTTGATTTTGATTGCCGGTCATTCCAGCCACTCTCCAAATGACTGAGTATTTTGGTTCCTTGGTTTATTGTCCGAATTCTGCAGATGGTGAAATTGAACAGACAAATGTTCACCAGTAGAAGAACTGTCATGGGTCCGTAGAAGTAAATTGCTATTGCTTGATCACCTAAAAAAGTAAAATATTCTTTAAGGTTTCTAATTTCTATTAATTCATAAATGTTACTGATCCAAAAACAAATATCCAACAAAACTTCACAATACACATAAAATTTAAAGTCATCTTTAACCTTTCTCCGTGGCTATAAATGTATTGTTTTGTAAATTTTTCGTTTTATATAATCTTTTGATTTGAATAAATATTTAATATCGTATTCCTTTCTTATAAATTTAATTTACTTATTCCATATTGTGCTGTCTCAGTAGAGGTAAAGTCACGAGGAGGAAATCCATAACTAGTTTTATTTTGTCCATATAATACGTATGTACAAACTGATTTAAAATAAAAAGTCGATTTCCCGAAAATTAATAAATAAATAAAGTCAATCAAGTAAAAAAGTGAAAAGTATTAGGAAGGAAGATGTTTTCAGTGGGAAATATATAATAAAATATCGGTTCCTTTCAAATACTTACTCAGAAACCAACATCTTGAAAGCCCTATATTTGGCTTATAAACTGATTGGATTGATTGGCCAGCTCCGTATTCCGCAATCAGTGTCAGAAGAGTAATCAAAAGTCCGCCTCCCCAAGAGTATAGGGAATAAAGGGCGAAACGTTTCTTACTGGCCAGGTGACGGCTTCCTGAGGTAGTCTGCCATGAGATGCAAAAAGTCGAAGATATGTCGATGCACATGACATTGAGCCAAAAGAAAGAAGTCAGGAAAGAAAACTGCATGAGGTAAGCTGAAAGATAAAGGATAAAACTTAAGCCAAGGCTTTAAATGTCTACAAAAGGTCACAGGACTCTTACAGATCATAAGAAAAACTCATCAAGTGACAAGGGTTTTTTGGTAAATATTTAAAAATATGTCAGTAATAATATTCCGTGAATATAAAACGGAATTAGTCACGTATGAAATAAACGGTAAGCTTGTGACCAAGACTCGAAATCAAGATCTCTGATGAGGTTTGCGAATGATAATTATGCATATTATAGTCGTGTAGGTGCCACAGCGAGGGTTTTAAAAAAAGATGAATGAAAATAACATTTTCAAAAATGTTTGAATGTTTAACAAATAAAATAAATAAACAAAAAATTTAAATAACTAAAAACAGGAAACAAGTAGTCATTTAAAAACAGGAATTTTACTATACCAACGTTTTTGAGCAAGCAATGAGGAAATCACTTTTATATGTTTACCTAAATATACCCGTTCTAGAAACAGCCTGTTGTGGCATATATTCTATTTGAAAAGCACGCGAAGCAATCTGAATACCATGGGACCAAATGCATCGGCCGAATCAGGCACGCAGCGCAGTCTGTATTCGACGGATCGACACTGTACGAAGCCAGTCTGGCGTGGCCGAACATTGTATAAATGGATATTATGAACAACGAAATGCAGTCGACTATTTCGACAGGTGTAACCATACCTAACACATAAAAACATTAAAACTTGGCCAATATTCTCTTCATTTCTGTGAATATATTGTGTACAGCATGTTACTATTGTAACACATCGCTTTTACAAATACGTAGCCATTATGAAGGCCTAACAAAGTTCACATTCAGTTGGCAAAATGTCAAAAATATATCACATATTATAAAATAATAAAGCTCGACTATTTGTATCACTAAATAAACATAATTTTCTAATACAGAAGTTAGGAGGAAAGCTAGTTTGAACAACATAGCAGAAAATCTTTTCTTACTTCCCATTAAATACTTATTTACAATTACAACATAATCATGTTCAGTTTTGCATCGTTTTTTCGATGTATGTGGCTTTAAGATATTGTTTAAACTATCAATTTAAAATATTTCCAAACGCCGATTATTTACGTAAAAAAGTATTCACCCAGAAAGCAACATCCCAAATCCGGAGTTGGTGAAGTGATAGCAAACTGATTTATCGTGTTACATATGAGAGCAACTAACAGACACGATGCGTGATTTGTTAAGCACATTCCTGGTAATCCAGCCAGCTCCGGAAGCCAAATGTGACAGATAATTGTAACCAATAAGAACACTGAACCAATACTGTTGAGAATCCCATAAATTAACACTTTTCTCTTTGGTTCTGGTAAAGGCACACACGCCATCAAGATTGGTTCATATGTTCCTTTTGTAGTCGTATGCATATCTCCACAATAGTCGTTTTTACCAATTAAGACTCCAAAATCGTAACTCACAATTGAACCGTTTTTTTGAAGACTGTACTTGTGATTTCCAACATGTTTGAGCAAAAACCCGTTTTCTTTAGCGTTGCATCTTTGAAATTTGTATTTTTTTTCAGTGGAAATCAATGCTTCGGATTTGTTCAATTTTGTTTCGTCCCATTCTTCGTTATTCTTATCGATCTTTTTAGTGCATTTTATGGTTTCATTATTGGTGTTATTTCCTTTCAAAATTGTCAATTCATATCTTGGCCTACAACATTTGAAAATGCACGTTTCTCTTATACACGAACAAGAGTATACATTTTTTTCGAACCTTGAATCAATCTCAAATAAATCGACACAATATTCATGTTTTGGTATCAGAGTAGATTTGTTTCCAAAAACTAAAGTATCATTTTTAAGTATTTGATAGTCACTAAAACGTTTTAGAACTGATCTAAAATTGGGACAAGGAAATATGCAGTCTTTTGTACAAAGCGTATAATTTTTCAAGTCGTTGGTTGATTCTTTGATATTTATTTTTCGAGCTTCTGTTGAATTTACAATGTCAAACTCGACGCATTCAAGGGTCTTTGATAAATATTGATTTTTAGGGCAACATTTGTTAATACCGAAAACACACGATGGAAACAGTATAAATATAATGATATGTAGATAATATAAAGTACAACACCCAAAGCGATCCATGATGGTTAACCTTTTCCTTCAAACAATAATATAACTATGCTATCCTTTATTTTGTTTTGTCGTTTTTTATACCTTTTTGAATGGCTGTTATGTTTATCCTTATATTTACATCAGGGTCGGTCAAAAGAATTCACACGCATTTCTTAGTAACTTTATGTTCTCCAAGTTTACAAACGTCTAATTTATTATTACTTACATTATTAAATTTTTATTACAATTTTTTTTGATTGATGTTGCTTCTACAATCTTACTTGAATTGGTGCAGACTTTATAGTTTCCGGCAGCGCATTATAATATTGCCTTCCTTTGTGCATTGAATATCGTTGTGAATTAGCTTTGTCCTTTTTTGGTGGCCTAATTTCATTGCACGTTCTTGTGTTATATCTGTTGTTGAATGTTCTCGTTGTATGTTATTTTGTGAGAACAATCATTTGATAATAAGTTGTTTATTATTATATGTATAAATTTCATCGTGTTCAAGATCAACATCTGTTTTGCCAATTTAGTTCATTTAAGATTTTAGTTAAATCACTTTCTACTGAGTATTATCCTCGCTGCTGTCTTTTTGATTTATAGTTTCAAAAGTTTGATTGACATAAAAGTGTAATTGATTAAACTGAACATATTAACCCAAAAAGTGTAACCTACACCGATTTGAAAAGTAAGGGGTTTTAATCTTTTTATTACTTTGAATTTTTGACTGGCATCAGACAGGCCAATTAAAATAGTTTTGTGTTAAATAAATAAATTCTATATTGTAAAAAGATTGATCAACTTCCTCGAAAGTAAGAAACAAAAGCTTAATTCGGCCACATGGACACGCCCACCACACATTTCAATTTATGTCTTCAGTGTTTAATAACTATCCTTTAATACTAACCTACTTATCTTTCCAAAGGAAATAAATAGCACAATCGCATCGGTAAGGGTTTTATCTACAAGGTCGGTTATTTTTCAACGTTAATGTTTACCTACTCTACATTTTAAACTAATAATTTTAAAAAATATGTTTTAATATTGAGAAGCCGTACCTCAGGAAGCCGTCACCTGGCCAGTAAGAAACGTTTCGCCCTTTATTCCCTATACTCTTGGGGAGGCGGACTTTTGATTACTCTTCTGACACTGATTGCGGAATACGGAGCTGGCCAATCAATCCAATCAGTTTATAAGCCAAATATAGGGGAAAAAAGGAGAAATACATTTTTTCACATTTGATTTTTTTTTGCTTTATTTTTGTCCATGCTTATTTATTTCTGACTACCCTGTTTATTTGCATTAATATAACCGCATTGATAGACCTATTAATCTCAATAAAAAACGTTCAAACTTATCTAAATACGCTTCGTGTCAGCTCAACCTTTATAACACGTTTTTTTTCCTCCTGATAAAGTTTGACGCGGTTAAATTTGCACTCGTGGAGGCCTCTAGTTCAGACGCTTGACGTTTAAATACAGAATCATTTTTTTAATTACTGTACAAATAAAATATAAATTACAAAGCTACATTACATTTCAAACAGTTAAGCCAATAAATAACAAGTAGTTAAATTTATGCAGTATTCACGCGGACATTTTAACGTGTGAATATATATCTAAAACAATTGGTCTCTCAACCCTGCGCCTAGCGCCGCAATGGGAGGGATATATTCACATGACTGTGATGACCATCACTCGTAGAGGCACTGATCCCCAGATTCCCTCCTAACCCTCTTAAGTTTTACCTTTCGAAAACTTCCTCTACTTCCTTTCCCAAATAAATACCCTCCACACAGAATCCTGAAAGATGACATTGGCCCTGAGGCAAATTATTTTCCTCAGGGCCTCATGCGTGGGGTTAATGTAAAAAAAAATTGGTAAATTTAGGTATAGAGAATGTGAAAAATTCATCAAATTTAGGAATAATTGTTTTAGAGAATGTGAACAATTCATTAAATTTAGGAATAGTTGTTTCAGAGAATGTCAACAATTCATCAAATTTAAGAATTGTTGTTTCAGAAAATGAGAACAATTCATCAAATTTAGAAATAGTTGTTTCAGATAATGTGAATAATTCATCAAATTTTAAAGTCAAAACTCAACTTCTGTGAAAGTTCTATTGATATTGTTATTGTTTTAACACGAGTAGGTTGTTTCACAGTACTAATAATATAACAGAACTTGAATAGAACTTTCACATAAATTTTAATTAAAATTTTAATGAATTGTTCAAATTCTCTGAAGCAACACATCCTGATTTAAAACGGCTTACTTGAGGAAACGAAGTACTTGAGTATTTATTAATGCTAGGTAAAAATAATTGTTTATAATTCAATTATTACAAATTTTCAATAAATTTGACAGTAATCCATTGATAACCTATCGGTCTCTATATCGTATACACATATAAAAGGTTTTTTTTTTATATTAACTCCACACAGGAGGCCCTGAAGAAAATAATTTCCCTCAGGGCCAACATCTTTGATGACATCTTTGGGGATGCTGTGTGGAGGATCTTTTTGTGGAGATGAAGGAGTGAACATGGGTCTTTAAGAGTCCCATGTTGTAGGAGGGAGGAAAAACAGAGGCCGGCAGTTCGTCTCACAGCCGAGCTGTTGAAATTAAGGACGAATCTGGTCCTGTACAGTACGCCCAGCTTCTGAGAGGCCAACTTTACTCTGGCTTCGATGGAGCCCCCGTATCTGAGCTGGTCACTTATAGTTAGACCAAGCATATCAATGGAAGGCCTGTTCGGAAGATTGCTTCCATTGAAGGAGACTAGATTATCATTTGGAGTTTGTGTGCCCTTTGGGGGCTTGTCAAACAAAAAGCTATCATGAACTGTACTGTCATCCGCGTAACAATGAATCGGTGCACATGTCAAAAGGTCATTGATGTGCAACAAAAACAAAGTCGGAGACAGAACCGATCCCTGTGGGACGCCAGCATTTATGGAGTGTTAGGAAGATGTGAAACCGTCAGCAACCGCCTGAATCGACATATGACCTAGCATGCCGAGTCTGTTTAACAGGTATTTCAATGAAGTGGTTCGGAGTTATTTTTATTTTACCTCTTAAGCACCGATGCACTTGCGAAAAACTCGAATATGTGGAAAACGTATGCCTTACATATTTCCTCAATTATTAATTTTTACATGGAACGGAAATCTTTATATATAAATCATGTTCACACACGCTAATCTTCGAAACCGCACAACCGATTTCAATGAAATTTTGTGAATGTGTATTGTTGGTTCCAGCTTTAAATTAAGGATAGTTCTGGACCCGATAGGTCAAATTCAAAATGCATTCCAAATGGTTGAGTTAAATTTTAACTGGTTTCTCATCTTCACAAAACTCGAAAAGTAGTCTACTGATATCGCTTAAAATTTCAAAGTTTCTTGTAATTAGTGCCAGGAGTGTTTAAAAGTCTTCAAATGGTAGAAGAAGTCAGGGACGTCTGAGGAATACTTAAAACAATATCTCTGCCCCGTAATGAGATACGGACTCGAATTAAAATCAATGAAATTTTGTTTTTTAACAGTAACATTCTGGTATTCAGTAGTGAATACATTTTACAGTTAAGTTAGTTAGTGTGCTAGGAAAGGAGAGAGGTGTGTGTGAGAGTTTGTGTGTGTGTGTACGTGTGCATGTGTGTGTGGATGTGTGTGTTATGTGTGCCAATTCAATGTGCGAAAATTTTTATTTTTTAAAAGATGCAAAAAATAGAGGAATTGGCTGCAACGTTTGTATTATTACTAGTTGTGCAAAAGAGGTTGGTGTGGCGAGTTCTTTTAAATGGGGTAGTAAAATTTATTTGGGATAAAAATTCTGGGCAGTCTATTTTGTTATGTATTATTTCAGGATTTCAGGGATTGGAGAGTGCATATATAATTATTGTTGTATTTATAACCGAGGTACTCAATAAAATCATTTTGTATGCGCTTTATATTATTGACATAATAAATTTATTTGGGATTCCAGACAGGCGATGTATATTACAGTGTACTTCTGGCTAGTGAGGAAAATATCATTACTAGCGTACGTGTATTTTAAAATAATTTACTAATACGCAGTATTAAACCTAACATTTTGTAAGATCTAGCATTGATTAAAGAAATTTGCGTATTAAATATAAATTTGCATTTAATGTAAAGATATTGCCTTTTCAAAACATAGTGTATTTAACTCTTGACAGGCCAAGATGCCAAACAAAACGTCTGTAACCGAGTGGGTCTTCCGACGACCCCATGCATTTTTCTGTATTTTACATATTTTCATTTATTATTTTGTCTCTTGACATAGCCCGACAAAAAAATCTGATTTAATCGATCGTGCCATGGTTACCTTGTGCGCTCCCGACTTTTACTACCATTAAAATTTGCGTCATATATATGACTGAGAAATAAATGACTGAGAATATTCTCATAAAGTTCGTTTTTCCACAACAATCGCTTATGTAAGACTATTAAATAAAATCTCTTTCTTTATGTTATTGCGCTCCCTCCATCACTCGTATTTATACATCACCCTTTCAAACCATCGTCAGTTATCTTCTTCTTCTTTTCGGATGCTTATAAAGTAAACTGCTATCTTATTTTTTTTTAATTTTCTAATTTTATTTTGCATTTTCTCTTCAGCCACACAGTACCTAATACAAGAGGTTCATATTTGTTCATTTCTGTTGCACCACTGTTTTTGATAATCGTTAAAGCACTCATCGATCATAATTTATATAATTCACTCTTTAAGTCCATTACTTTTAAATAGACAAAGTTTTCAGGTATTTCACGTGCATTCAATTTTAATTTTTAATAATAATCTATACCAGCAGGTATGCAGGGGCAGTGCAATGCAATACATTCATATTTCAGAGAAATAATATAGAAATGAGTGAAAAATACAAATTAATAGTAGGCGATATGCATCATCGTTGGTTACTTATGTCACTGGAATGTAGTGATCTTCTCATAATATACAGCGAATTGTAGAATGCGTTGAACAGCGTTCTTTCGACATTTATGCTTCAATAGTAAAAATGCCTTGACAACTAACTTATCTGCTTTCCCCTTCCATATCCTCGATGTCCTTTAGGTCGTCTTCGATAATATGTCCCAGGTATTGTACACTAAGGCCAACATCTATTTTCCTTTCTTAATTGAGGTTCAGATTCAGTAGAAGAGTTCTTTTTGGTGCAACAATATCCGAATAGATTTTACAGATTACGTTTTCAGATTTTTTTGACGTGGATTATAATACTAACCCTTAGTTGGACCTTTTATTAATAATACGGTATCATATGCATAAAAAATCAACTCACAATTATGTTTTATTGAAAATTTTCACTTATATAACATATAAGAAATAGTAATGGTTCATGAACCGTTCCTTGAAAGATCCCAAAAATTGCTTGTAAGTGATTTACTAAATGTTTGAATTTTACCATTATTTAGTAAATTTCTATCCATATAAGCTATGTGGTCACAGCCACTTTCTTTTAATGTCGGTACTAGTTCTTAATGTCAAAAGCTTACTGCATAATTTATACAAAATAATGTTATTTTCCATTTTCCTAATATGGTCTAAATTGAACTATAAAAAATAAATTTTAACCTGTTAATACACAATAAAATCTAAACTTATCAGATTTGTTCACTTAATTATTGATAAAGTAGTTTGAAGCTGCAAAATAATATTGTAATTTACTAGTTTATGAGTAAATAAATAGGTATTTATATTTTAAATTTGATATAAATCTACTTAACGATACTAATTATAGATTCATACGGTTCTACTTAACGATAAGGAATTATAGAAACATACGGATAAGGAATTGTTCGTAACCTTAAATTAAATGCCTTTTCGCTGTTATTCGAGCAGTCAGCAAAAAAATCGCCAAAAATTTTAAGATTATGGACAGTTCTGCTGTCATCCCGTCATTAATAATTTACAGGTTAAAGATAATTTCTTATCTTTATAGAAACTTGCGGATAAGGAATTGTTCGATAAGAAATTCCGAGAAACGCAGTTAGCAAAAAAGTCGCCAGTTTTGAGATTAAAGACAATTCTGCTGTCATCCGATCGTTAATAATTCACAGGACAAAGAAAATTCCTTATCATTTAGTAGAAGCGGAAACTCTACCAAGCACTAATTAAATGAATTTTTATTTGCATTATCCGTCTTTGAAACCGACACCTCTAATTAAGGCTATTTTTATTTTGAACAGGAAAAAAATATTATTGGGTTATCATATTGCTATTTGCATCAATATAATTAGTTTCAAATTGCTTCAAAGCATCATTGCTTTATGAGCAGTATTGATTACGTAACATATTCTGAAAGTTTTTACTATAAGTAGATTTTGTCAATGCTATTAGTTCAAAATTTATTTCCGGTTATATTATACTTACAACATACACACCCTATCATTTCTTATACTCTTCATACACATGGAATTAGTAACACGTTTTTTGTACTCATTTTAGAATCGTTTGAAATCGGATTTTAAAAATGACTTTTAGAAAATTTGACGATAGCAGCTGGTCATTAGAGATTTTGTAAGAAAATGACTTTTAAAAATATTAGTTATCTGACAAGAGATTTTTTAAATTATTTATTTATTTATTAATTAACGCTTTTTTTCGGGGCTTTTACATATGAATACTTTAAATAATATAAAAAAATACATTATTTAGTGTACATAACTGAATTGCTTCATGAACAACATTTTGTATATGTTTAAAGATAAGTTGAAGATGTCCACCGACTTAGTAAAATTGTTTCCCTCCTGTAGTATTCTGGACAAAGAGGAATATATATGGTAGTTTGTCCCAGAATTTCTGCACTGAAAGAAATCCTAGTATTACGTTGTGGAATCCGGAAGCTAATCAATTCTAGCAATACCGGACTATCAACTAAATCATTTAGAATTTTATATAGAAACGCCAAGTATTATTATTAAATTATGCGGTAATGCGCGTTGAATTTAGACCTGAATTAATGTGGTATCGCATAAAAGGAATCAAAAAGACAATCAAGTCAAATTTGTGTTGAAAGAAGTAAGAATGTTACCTACTGTTAGTTTGGATCTCAGTCAGTACCTTTTGAACATCCGTTTTGATTTTGGACTTGGGCTATCGAAAATCTAAGTTTTCTTTTTAAATCTGCACAAATCAAAAGAAATTTTTTAAGTGTTAGTATTTATTCCACCGTGAATAATTTCTCAACAGCAAAAATCAACAACATTTGTTTATTGTTATCTTGCTTCTTGTACATGATAATAATGTACATCATTATAGTGATGTAGCATTATTATTTTATGCAAATCTTATTTAGATTTTGGTTATTATGCGACAATAAAGGTAAACAAATTTATTACTAACACCAAAATATACATAATGCTGATGTTCAAATAATTTTGAAATATATTACGGAGAATTTAAGATTTATCGCATATCTATGAATACGAACCAAACAAGATTTTATTTATCTCCAACAGTGATTATTTCAGTATCTCAAATCATAAAGAATTATCAAAAATCATTTATAATTTTACTAGCTGTACCCTGCCGCGCATTGCTGCATCTGCGCAGATAGAGAAACAATAGAGCGTGTTCTTTAACGTCAAACAGATGGAGCTATTTAAAAAAACAACATGTTTTTATCTGTCGTCGGTCACATATATATGTAAACAATATAGCTATATAAAAGCACACGCGTATTCGAATGCAACGTTATGTTAAAATTTCAAAGCAATCTTTGAACAACTTTCGGAGATTTAAGATTTTGAACCAATGAACACTTACATTTTTATATATATAGATTGAGCTAAGCGGAAATAATTGACTGAGCAAGGCGTAGTCCTGTTTTGAATCGACCTTTTGGTATTACAGCTGTCCACAAATATGCGTGTTCCGTTTCCGTTTTCGAAAATTTGTTCCATTCACTTATGGACTAAGGTTTTTTTTTAAAGGAAGACAAACATTCCCGGGTTACGGATAACCTGACAATATTTGAATATCTACTACTACCACCTCACTAAGCGGAAAATTTTGCTTGTGTTGTGATGGAGGACTTAGCCAGCAGAGGAATTGAACAAACTACGCCTGGGTGGGATCCAAACGCGATGTCAACTCAGCCACCGACCGGTCATCATTATTTATCATTCAAGCCAGCTTGATTTTGACAGGGTGGCTAAATTTGACTTTTATTTTTTTTGAATGTTTAATCGTTTTATTGTTTTGAACTTTCTTATCCAAAATTTACAATATTATGGTACCTAACTGCCTGTAGAAAAAATATTTATTAAGAAAGTGACGTTTTTTGGATAAATCATTAAATAATATCCAATCGTTGGGTTGATAAAGACATCGTCATTTGCCAGTTCAGACCATAATTTTTTTTTTCATTTCTTGTTCTGTTTCATGTTTTGTTTAAAATTCTCATTATCTTATTCTTCAATAAAATAATTGATTATGAAAATTAATGATTGAAGACAAAATTTATGTTTTATAAATAAAATTGAATTTTGTTAATTTGTAAGCAGAACTACTAGTTAAAATGTTTACATGATGATTAACATGATGACCAGGGATTACTGCAAGCTAGCTAATTCAGCCATCAAAATCTCCCGTAAGTTTGTCGTCTGGAGCAGTTGCTCGAACCCTTCCTGTTGACCCGACATCGCTCCAAGGATGCCCGTTTGGTACTGGCTCTTTCGTAAAGTTTTCTCGTCTGGCTCCCTGCAATCCACCATAGAGCGCGAGTCCCATACAGGAAAGTGGTCTTCGGATAATGTTACGTAAAGTATTCCATAACAGTAGCGGGGCAAAAGTGAACTGTTACAAATTGAAGTGGTGTTTGCTAAGTTATTAAAATACAAAAAAATCTATCCACGTTAGTTTTGAAACCTTTCCCATGGTTCCGGAGTCTAAGAGTTGACGAGTTGAAGAGTGGCGCTCTAGACGAAAAAAAAGATAAATGATAAAAATTTCTAGCCTTTCTAATTTCCTCATAAAATTTAAGTCATTCAGAATATATCGAGAACACGTGTTGTTTCCTAATTAATATCATGACGGAATGTCAGAAAGTCAATATCAATATTTGTAAAAATACGTGTTCCACCGTCCTTAAAAAACATTCGTTCTTAATTGATACTTTGTTAGTAACTAAAAGTCTGCAGTCCCGTTTTTTAACAGGAAAACGAATAATTAATTAATAACAGTTTGGCTATCAGGTGAGAGGCACGAAATAAAAGACGGTGTCGTGAAGGTCACGGTGTTTATTTGAGTCAGTTTGCCGTGATGAGACGCTGGACAGATGTAATCTTCGGATTCTGCGGTGATGTGCTGGTCAAGCTCGGGTCAGTGAGTCGACGCCGGGCGCTGGTGACCGGGACTCGATGACTGTCAGGCACTGGCAATTTTGGGAATCAGTACTCCAGTGCTGACGGGAAGGCCAAAGGTGCGGCGGACCTTGTAGGCGGTTGAGCGGGAGCTGCGTAGACCAGTGAGGATGCTGCGTGTCCTCGTAGTGGTCATGATGCGTGGATGAAGCGCTGGTCAGAGACGCTGGAACCAGGGCGCTTTAATCCGTGTAGCGCTGGCCAGGGACGTGGCCAAGGCGCTAAGGTGATGTTCCGATGGAGTCCATGATTGTACGGGTGAAACCGGGTGTATTGTCCTTCGCGGAGGGGTGCAGGGCCCACCGGTTGTCACTCGCGAGATTTGTCCACTGACGGCAGATTGATGACTGACTAACTGACTCGCTGCGTCGGGCTTATTTATACTGTACGGCCGGTGGCAAGAGTAGGTAGATGAAATGCAACTAAATCCGAGGCACTCACACAGTCTGGGTTTTTCGGGAACTTACGGTCGCGCGGCGTTAACGCATAGGCGATAGGTTCGAACCTTCTGGCGAGTTGTCGTAATGTACCAGACGGACTGCGATCGTATTGTCGCGGGTAGGCGAGTAAATACTTGAAGCAGGTAGGTTGCTTTGTTTTGTTTACGATTTCGGCTGCAAGTACGTAACTCGGGAGTAGGTACTAAGTAGGTCGAGCGGTTTATTATTAATTAGTTAATCTGGATTTTTCTCGACGCCACAACAGTATTATATAATCGTTAGCAAAATAATAATGTAATCGTAAAAAAGCACCTCTTAAATTCATACATATTTTGAGGATTTGCGATATCTACGGCAAAATAATTACAATTATTTTTTTTACGTTAACCCTTCACTATTCCCATAATTTAAAAGAATTTCTCATAATTATAATGCTTGTGACTCAGTGAGATGAAAGTGGTAATAAAAAAGTGTTACTTGTAGGTACCTACTTAATTCTTAAAATATTATATTGTCTTTTAGTACAGTCACAAATAAAGTGCACAGAATACAATTGTGAGCATCACCGCTGATGGCAGCCATTCCTTGGTGGTATTATTAAAGATACTAGAACAAGTTTAATTTCACTAAAAGCAACAATAGTTCAAAGGGAAATGGACTGGGTCTGTTTTGTCAGGCTTATGTATTTTTAAAACCATGAAAAGATGTTACCATTAAATTACGTGGCTTTCATACGGTTTTTTTTTTCTAGTTTTATCATCACGTCACAGGCACATTTTGGCTAATTTGCTTGACATAAAAGATACAAAAAATGATAGTAGAGGTAAAGTGCAGTAACTTTGAGAAGTGACAAATGGTCTAAATATGTTAAATTCTTTATTTTTACTTTTATTATATTTCGACAAAAATTTCCACAACTAGCTAAAAGTTCCACAGCTCAAATAATAACTTTGTGCAAATATTCTGTAATATTAATAACTTGTTGAAGTGTACCCGACGTTACTCACCTAATTTTCTCTACTTTCTGTAAATATAATATGCATTTTATATATGTATAAACCTTTTGGTTTCTATAATTGATGGTGAAAACCCTATCAAAATCCGTTGCGTAGTTTATAAGAACTAAGCATACAGACAGACAGATGCGGATGGCGACTGTTGAAATGATAACAACAATATAAGACTAGAACAAAGATTAAAGAACAAAGACTAAAACAACAATATAAGACGGATTTTCACGGAGAATAAGTTTGCTGAGAAATTTAATTTCGATTCGCCGAGAGAATTGCAGTTCGATGACGTCTTATGTGACGCAGATTATCGAAACAGCACAGAAGCTTTCAGGAACGGGATTCGAAATTAATGACACATGGACAGCATCATTGCTACTCGCTGGTTTGCCAGATTGTTTCTCGCCGATGGTTATGGCATTAGAACATTCAGAAATTCCTATAACGACAGACTCCATAAAAACAAAATTGTTAGATATGGATTCAGCAAGTCATGACGGGAGTGAAGTTAGCGGAGCTTTAGCAATTCGTTCAACTTCAAAGTACAAAGAAAAAAATAATACGAATATGTCTATGGCCAGCAAAAGTTATGTTGGCAGCACTGGCTTGTCAAAGTCAAACGTCAACAAGCATATAAAGTGCTACAGATGTAAACAAATCGGGCATTACAAGAACCAGTGTACAAATACAGAAAATAACTTGTCAAATCAGATAAATAAGGATCGAAAGCAGTATAATGCGTTTAGCGCAGTGTTTCTGAGTGGAAATTTTAACAAAGACGATTGGTATATCGACTCGGGCGCGAGTGTACATCTGACAGCAAATGAAAGTTGGATTATAAATGCGCAGTATGAACAAGAAAAAATAATTGTTGTCGCAAACAGTGAAAAGGTGTCAGTATTGTGTTCTGGCGATGTAAAAATTATGACTAAAACAGATAATCATGAGTATGACATCATGGTGAAAAACGTATATTGTGTACCAAGTCTAACAACGAATTTATTATCTGTTAGCCAACTGATTATGAAAGGCAACCGTGTATCTTTCACTGGAAATGGTTGTTCAGTTTATAATAAAAATAACGAGTTGGTTGCTACGGCAGTGTTGGTCAATGGAGTATATAAAGTGAATTTGTTAAAACAAGACTGTTTAGCAGCATCAGTTGTGTCAGGAATGACTTGGCATCGAAGGTTAGGACACATAAACAAAGATTATTTGAATCAGATGGAAAAAGCTGTGCATGGTATGTCACTTGATAAAAAAGTTGACATAAGCAAATCTTCATGCACAACATGTTGTGAAGGCAAACAATGCCGGTTACCTTTTAAGAGCAGTGGCCAACGAAGCATTAATCTCCTAGATATTGTGCACACAGACATATGTGGGCCTATGGAGAATGTGTCTATGGGCGGCTCGAGATACTTCTTGTTATTTGTTGATGATCATAGTAGGATGACATTTGTTTATTTCTTAAAACACAAAAATCAGGCTTTGAAGTATTTCAAGATTTTTAAAGCTCAGGTGGAAAATCAAACAAAAAAACAATCAAAGTATTAAGGAGTGACAACGGACTGGAGTATTGCAATAAAGAATTTGATGATTTCCTGAATAGTGCCGGTGTGATTCATCAGAAAAGCAACCCTTACACCCCACAACAGAATGGATTGTGTGAACGATTTAATCGCACAATAGTTGAAAAAGCAAGATGTCTACTTTTTGATGCAAACTTAGGCAAAGAGTTCTGGGGTGAGGCCACCAATACGGCAGTGTACCTGCAGAATCGGATTGTGGCAGCGGCATTGGAAAATAAAACTCCATATGAGTTGTGGACTGGCTCCAAACCGGATATAAGTCATATCAGAGTTTTCGGTAGCACTGTGATGGTCCATGTAGCTAAAGAAAAGCGAAAGAAGTGGGATAAGAAAACAACCAAATGTATTCTCATAGGATATCCAGATAATATAAAAGGATATAGGGTCTTCAATCCAAAAACAAGGAATGTAACGACTAGTAGAGATGTGATCATCATTGAGAAGGAATCAAAATCTGAAAATTTAATGGAAGTGCAAGGTCAGAATATTGATTCAGTGGGGGATAGTAAGGAACTTGATGATACAGAACAATGTGAAATTGAACCTGTGCCTAGTCAAGAACACTCAAGTTTCATGGACAGTTTTATAGATAATGATGAAACATATGTTCCCAGTGATTATGAAGATGCAGACAGTGAGAAAGAAAGCCCGCAGTGCCGACCTAACCGGGAGAGGAAGATTCCAGAGAGGTATGGGTTATCAAATCTGTGCGTTGACAGTGAAACATATGATAATGCGGCTGGTTTGTCTCTGCATGACGCTTTAAATGGACCAGAAAAAGAACAGTGGGAGTTGGCTATAACAGAAGAGTTGCAGTGTTTCAAAGACAATGATGCGTGGGAGTTAAGTGATGCTCCAAAAGATGGAAGAGTTGTACAGTGCAAGTGGGTGCTTCGTAAAAAGTATGATAGTGAAAATAAAGTCCGCTTTCGTGCACGTTTAGTGGCAAAAGGTTTTTCACAAGTTGAAGGTGTGGACTTTACAGAAACATTTTCTCCCGTAGTGAGACATACTACATTAAGATTACTTTTTGCATTGTCAGTACAACTAAATTTGAAAACAACACATCTTGATGTAACAACGGCTTTCTTGAATGGTACACTTAAGGAAACTGTTTACATGAAAATACCAAAAGGTTTTTCTGAAAAAACACAAAATGGTCAAGTACTTAAATTAAAAAAGGCCATTTACGGGCTTAAACAATCATCAAGAGCTTGGTATAAAAAAGTAGATGAATGTTTGTTAAGCATAGGTTATATTAGATCTAAAATAGAACCATGTATGTATACAAAAATGAAAGATCAGTTTAAAACTATTGTCGCATTGTTTGTAGATGACTTTTTTGTTTTTTCAAATGATACTAATGAAACTAAGCATTTAAAGGATGTCTTAACAAGTCATTTCAAAATAAAAGATTTAGGAGAAATAAAGAAATGTCTGGGTGTTAACATAACTGTTAACAAATCTAAGCAAACAATAATATTAAGTCAGAAAGATTATATTGATCAGCTGTTGCATAAGTTTAATATGAGCCAAAGTAAACCTGCACAGACTCCAATGGAAACAAAGTTAAATGTGTCAAAAAATGAACATTGTGTTGGTAATTTTCCATATCAACAAATAATTGGATGTCTTATGTATTTAGCGGTTCTAACCAGACCGGACATTGCATATACGGTTGGTTTTTTAAGCCAATTTAATAATTGTTATTCCAAAGAACATTGTTCTTATGTAAAAAGGTTATTGAGATACCTAAAATGTACTAAAGATTATGGTTTAAAGTATTCCGCTAGTGGAAGCTCAATATTAAAAGGGTTTGTAGATGCTGATTGGGGCGGAAACATTATAGATAGGAGGTCATACACTGGAATTTGTTTTACTTTATCTGGTTGTGTTATATCTTGGGAAACAAAAAAACAGAATACTGTTGCACTATCTAGTAGTGAGGCTGAATATATGGCCATCACCGAAGCCTGCAAAGAAGCAATTTATTTGAGAAATTTACAATATGAAATAACTCAAAAAATGTATACTATTGATATTTTCAATGACAATCAGAGTGCGCAAAAGTTAACAGCAAATCCAGTTTTTCATAAGCGCACCAAACATATTGATATTAAATATCATTTTTGTAGAGAATGTGTAGCAAATAATATTGTAAATGTTAAGTATTTGCCAACAGCTGAAATGCCTGCTGATTTGTTCACCAAAAGTTTGGGTTCCACAAAACATTATGAATTTTTGGATAAACTAGGTGTGCAAATTGTTTAATTTAATTGTATTTATATTGTTAGTTATAGTGGGGGTGTTGAAATGATAACAACAATATAAGACTAGTGCTGCCATCTATGTATTTAATATGTAAACTTATATGAAATAAATGTTAGTCTATTCTCCATCTTTGATAAAAACAGCGTTTCATTACAGCGACTTTATTTTTTACTATTTGGAGAAGAGATATCTAAAATTTCTGATATTTTCATGCATTCTGATGGCAGCATGGTACACTACCGCCTCCTAAAAGGTGTGCACCTTGGTTTTCTTCCGTACATTTTGAAGGTTTTTGTGTGAAATAAATTCTGTTTTTTACTTTAATAAATCATAGGAATCGAAAAAAATTGGTAACCTACCTTACTTCATTCAAAAAAATGTGCAACGACCTGTTTACTGCCGGCACTCTATCAGCTGAGCCAGAAGCGTCTGTCATCATTACAATAATGGGGCGTCTCCGTGTGCCGGCTCTTTTAATCAAATGACCATACCGCCGCTGAATTCCTGCGACTAAACTAGCCACCAATGCTGACAACCTAAAGGCTGACGAATACCTGCTGGCTACCGACTGAATAAGCCTCTGCAGCTGATCACCTAGAGGCTGACCAATCCCTGCTGCATTGATGCTGACAACCTGGAGGCTGGTGAATTCATCCTGGTTACCGACTGAACCAGCCACAGGTGCTGACAACCTAAAGGCTGACGAATACCCGCTGGCTACCGACTGAATTAGCCATTGATGCTGACAACCTAGAGGCCGGCCAATTGTTTCTGTCTACCAACTGAATTAGCCACTGATGCTGACAACCTAGAGGCTGGCTAATTATTCTTGGCTACTGACTAAATTAGCCATTGATGCTAATAACCTAGAGGCTGGCCAATTCTTCTTTGCTACCGACTGAATTAGCCATTGATGTTGATAACCTAAAGGCTGGCCAATTTCTGCTGGCTACCAATTAAACTGGCCACTGCTGCGACAGTCACCTACGCCATTTGAATGTGCTCCAATCTGAAATTATCGCTTAAAGAATTCCGATTGTCTTATTTTCTATATGTGTATTAAAACCCAGTTGAATTGAATTGGGTTGGCTGTTAGAAATAGGAAGTACCTGTTAGCTACACCCCTTTGTACGTTCTGTATACCAGCACAATACTTATAATTAAAATGTGAATTTTGATTTGAATCGTCTTTCTTTTATGATGGTTTGGATAGAACACCTCACGGTGTTTTACTTTAATCATTACCCAGGTTGAGAACTGATGTGTGCCGATGCTTATTATTTACACTATTTTCTTGTACAGGCAAACACGTCCCGTACAATATAAATTAGGAAGCGGAAACTCCGCCACAAATTTCTAAACAAATGTCAACTTCATTATGCTTTACTAGTGCCTCTAGCGGCCAGTTTTTTATAATGCCAATATTTTACTTGAGTTATTATTTATATTATATGGAATTAGCTTTGGTTACTGTGTTCGAAGTTCCGTTACTTTCAGTTACAGTACTTTCTAAATAAAAAAAAAAACGTAAACTAAGGTGAAAACCATGAACTTAAAAATCGTTTGGACTTTTTAGGTCCATGGGTAAAAACGTGCATCAAAACTCTCTCTGTTATTTTTGTTAGTGCGTGGTTTCCATAGATACATACGAGTTATAGATGGATGATGTTGCGACTTTTCACTCGTAGCATATTTGTCGGATAAGTTCAACCCTGCACAAGAGATTCTGTGACCTGTTTGAAAAAAATAAATCAGTTTTATACTATTATGTAATGCATGACAATGGAGTACGGGTAATGCCATGGAAATGAGATCCCTGAGGCGTATGTTTAATGAGAGCATGTGTAAAGAGAAACTAGCAATTCACAAATGAGTGCTGATACCTATTATTATGTATGGCATGGAGGTATGGAACTGGCAGGAGAAGAATGAAAGTAGACTACAGAAATGAGATCCCTGAAAGGTATTTGTGGTAAAACCATGGAATGTGCAGATCCGCAAAGCATTCAAGGCTTAATTAAGCATGATGAGTAAGATTAAGAAAGGTACGCCCAGATGGCTTGGGCATGTAAAGCAAATGAACAATGAAATGAGAGTATGGAGAATATATGACGCTAATGTGAATAGTAAAAAAAGTCAGGGACACTCGAAAAAAACATGGCACGATCAAGTAAATCGGATACTTGAGTCGGGCCATGTATGAATATGAATGAGGCAAGGAGTGTGTGATAAGAACGAGTTGTTTGGCGGTTCACCCTCTCTGCCTACCCCTACGTAGAAACTGCTTGATGGTTAGTTATTGACTTAGTTAGTCTACCATTATATTTATTAATTTTTTTTATTAAATATTTGAAATTTTTTTTTACATAGATAAGTATACAGGATATAAACAAGATATAAGACAATAGAAATTAAAATAGCCTTTCCTCACCATAAAAAAACAATGCTCTTGTGTTTGGTGAGGGAATTCTAGTTCAATTATGTACATGTTAGTATTAAGGTAAATAAATTATTAAGAAAAAACACAAGATTTAAACAATATTACTTTTAGATGAAAGTAGTGAATGTATTTTGGCCTTATAATAGTTTAAGGTAATTTTTTAATTTAAGATGAAATTCCTGAATATTTTCGATATTTTTTAAATTTAATGGAAGGTTATTAATATAAATTATGCCTAGATAAAAATAGGTATTTCGAATGAGCTTAGTGTTATATTTTGGGATTTTAATAGTTTTCTGGTATCTTGCTGATGTATTGAATTGCAAGTTATGAGTATTTGACTGTATTTCTTTGTAAATTTGAAGTATTGAATATTTTTTAAACATTTTTTCTACTGTAGGTACTTTGAAAATTGTAAAAAGAATTTCGGTAGAAAATTTTGACGGTTTTTTCAAAATTACTTTGATTACCAATCTTTGAACTACTAGTGGGTTCAAAATTTTATTATATGTTCCTCCCCAACCAATATTACAATATTGTAATATAGATTGAACAATCGAATAGTATACTCTTTTTAGGTTTTCTAGTCAAAGAATATTTCTTAGTCTTATAAATATATAAATACATTTCCTAATCCTTTTGACGAGTTCACAAATATGTGTTTTCCATTTAAAATATTGATCTATATATACACCAAGATATTTGATTTTGGATGTTGGACTAAGGATAGGACAAGTTTGATTGCAGTTAGTTCTGCCACATTTGTGTTGGTGTATTATAATGTTTAACTCTGGTTATGATTTCAATTTATTGATTGAAAATGGTATAAATTTAGTTTTTTCTGTGTTTAAGGAGCGAAGATTTTTATCAAACCAAATTTTTAGTATATTAATATCAGCATTTGCCAAGTTATTTACAGTATTCCAATCTGTACCTTCGATTATTATGACAGTGTCATCAGTATACTATATTATTTTTCCGTTTAGTTTTTGTATGAATATGTCATTAACATAGATGATAAACAGTAACGGACCCAGAACTGTACCTTGCGGTATGCCGAATTGACTCGTTTTTGGCAAGTTAAACACATTGTTAATTTTTACGACTTGAGACGTTTGGAAAGGTAACTTTTTACTCATTCTAGAGCTTTACCATTTAATCCAATGTTTCTTAATTTACTTATAAGTTTGTCGTGTAATATGCTATCAAATGTTTTTTTGAGATCTATGAAAATCCCAAGGCATTTTAATGATTAATCTAAAGAATTATATACAAGGCTACTCAATTTTGCAATTGCATCCTGTGTGCTTCTTCCTTCCATAAAACCGAACTGGTTTTCATTAATTATACCATTGCATTTTATAAATTGGCTCATTCTTTTTTTAACTATTTTTTCAAAAAATTTTGCTATATTTGAGATGACTGATATGGGTCGGTAATTGTTTACTTCTTCTGGATTACCTGATTTAAATATTGGAGTAATGGTAGTTTGTTTGTAAACTGATGGGAAATAATCCGCTTTGAAAACTTGTATTTATTGATGCAATTAAAAGTTTCCGCATATGCTTTTATCATCAGCTATTTTATTACATCTCTCTTTTTTTCATCTCACTTCTCTTTTAATAATAATATATGAGCAAAATATATCATTGTATTATTTCGCAGATAATAAAACTGGTGGCAATAGTAGAAATCACACGAACAGTCTTACTTATTGGGTTCGTCATTAGGACATGCAAGCAGTTCAATAACCAAGATGCTTCGATGGCATACTGAGAAGCAATCTGGAGTATGCGAGGGATGTTTGGGCACCGTACCACATATGATATGATCCAATGAAATCCAGAAAAAATTCCTCAGGTATGTTTATATGCGGACGCATGGAAGCTATCATAGGTTCATGCACCATATCGACTTACTTGAGGAAACTAATTCTGTGAGTCTGGAAACTAGGCGGAAAGCAAGTCTAGCTATTCTGTCTTTAAAAATTTGGAACAATTTTATGGATAGGCTATTTCTCTTGGCATGCTATGATTTATATGTTCCAGACCACTACAGCCGAAGTCTATACGATGACCTATTCAGAGTAGCAAAAGGCAAAACCGACGTCCTGTCAAAGCATAGCATAAAATAAATTAATTTTAAAACATTGTCAAAATGTGCATTTTTAAAAACATGGAATACCCAACTGTGCAAAAAAAAATTACGTCTACTTTTTCCGTAAACAGATACGAGGTGTTAGCGTGAAATTGAATATCTTCTAATGCGCGTCGATTTAGTACCTAAAATAATTCTTTACGGTTGATTTTAATTGAAACTTAGATGGTGTTGAGTAAATTAATAAAAAAATAAACTTTATTTCTTCTTATATTATAGAAACTGAAAAATTGTTTTTTTTATATTTTGTTTTATCAGCTCAAACCCGTGGAAAATCACGGATATATCGTGAAAAAGAAAAGAATTGTAGGATTTTTGAAGAAGATATACCTTTCAAAGAAGAAATCGATCGTAAGACATCTACCAATCGAATGAAAGAAATAAGAAAAGATATAATTTGAGGTTGAGACAGAGATTAAGATGACTGCATATGTCACACATCTGCCCTGGTGATGGATGCTGTAATGCTGTCCGAAACATTGGCTAAAGAACACGGCAAAATACTTCAAAAATAATCATTGTAAAACTTTAAAAATCGATATAATAATTTTAATACTATAATTTTAGATCGGGAGAGGCTGGTTTTCGTGATTCGGAAATGTTTATATTTCGGTCACTCCGGATCACATTGATCCCTAGATTCCTTCCAAACGTCATTCTTTTTACTCTCCCAGAACTTTCTCTCCTTCATTTCCCTGGAAAAACCCTCCACACAGCAACTCAAAATATGACACAGTCTATGAGGGAATTTTTTTTCCTCTGGAGTTGATGAAAAAAAAACGCAATTTAAATAAGAAATTATTGATTAATTTTTATTAAATAAATTAAAAACACTTATGATACCTACTCTATTGTTTTCTGATTTACGATTTGTAACATATTATTCAGAGAACAATAAATTGTTGCTAAGTCTTCTCAACCCTATTATAAAAAATCGATTTTCAGGAGTTTACGAATCATCCTGTCAGCATGAATTGTTTTATAAACATCTGTTATGCATACACTTGTCTATAAAATAAATAGCTTCAAGGATAAATACGTGCTTATTAAAGTCAGTTCATTTCAATAAGTACGTTTTTCATCGCTTAAACATGAAGATTCCCATAGCCACATATTATTTTTCAAATTTTTTCAAAGTTTTTTTTTCTATTCTTACTTTCACTTCTTCTGTTTGTGCTATCAACAAGTGTTGCCCGAAAAATCAAATTTTCAATGAAATTTTTTTATGTGTCGATGTGCAAAAAGTGACCAATGTATCAAAATTGGTCGAAGAATGGCAAAACTGGAAAACGGAACAAAGTTTTCAAGTAACTTCTTCATTATTACCATGTTATCTGAATCTTTCAGACACCATACGTTTTAATCAAACAAAATTACTAGCAAACGGAAATTTATTGCTGAAAAAAGAATCGGTTATCTCGGAAGCCAATTACTGTATTGAATTCTATCCAGATCCACTCTCCACTTCAGAATTGTCAAAAATTGTTTATTTTTGTCCTTGTGTGGACCTTTTGTGCATATGGAAATGTTGCCGGCCAGGTAAAAAACTTCATTCAACCAATGAGTCCAAATCGCCCGAAGTAGTCAATTGCATCAATAACACAGACCACCATGAATGGAATATTAGCAAAATGAACATTTCAACAGTGCCGGAGTACAACAAAACAAAATATCGGAAAATACAATGTAAGCATCCCGCATCCTTTAGCCTTAAATTAAACGGGAAACATAAATATGCTCTTCAAAAGAGTGGATCTATTATAAGCTATGACTATGAAGCTGAAATTGGAAAATTTGACTACTGTGGAGATATGGAAATAACTGATTCTGGAACTTATGAGCCGGTCATAATGGCCTGTTTACAGCCATCTTTCGGTAAGAAGAAATTCCTGGCAGATGGCATCCTTAACAGCATTGGATCATTCTTCTTGTTGTTGACAATAGTACTCCACATTTGGTTACCTGAACTTCATGGTCTTCCTGGAAAGTGTCTTACTTGTCATGCCTCTTGCCTGCTTGTGGCTCATATTTGTATTTCCATAAACCAATTGTTTACTACTTCACCGACTGGTATTGGATGCTGCATACTGGGTAATTTTTTTCAAAAACAAACTGAATATTAAGAATATACTTTAAATTATGTAAAGTCGTTATTTTTCTGACATGCCAACCGGTTTTTGGTCAAATAGTGTCTTTTTCGATGCGGATAAAAAGAGATTCTATTAAAAAAAAAGTTATAATAGAAAGAACCAAACTAGAGGTATTTTGGGTATCGGAGTGCACGCCTGAAGCAACGGCTGAGAAGGTTGAAAGGGTGTTAAAGCAAATTTACAACAATAATAAACTAATACTGTTTTATCAAGAACGACAAAATAAGACTATGTATTAGCATCAATCGCAAAAGAATTAAAATTACTGCATTTCTTACTCTAAAGTCGTTCACGCTTTTCGTATGTCCTCTAAAAAAATACTAATCTGCTGTCCCACCTGCTCTAGTTATCTCTAAATCATATCTTGGTCCTGCCCTGAGAAAGCTCGATTATCCACTAACTGGTGGGCATTTTCATCCAAAATTTACATTACTTTTAAAATCTGCACTAAATAACAACTTTTCGTATTAAAAAGTCTCGTCTCGACTTCTTAAAACATCTTTATTAATTCTATAAAGCGTCCGGTCAATTATTATTTCTTCATTGTATGGATAAGGGGAGCCCGCACAACTAATGTAATTTTAACAGGACACCAGCACACATGAACACCTTGATCTCAGAGCTGTTCAGGTAGAGTTTAGCTTTAAATGGCAGCAGGAGCTTTGTAGGACCAGAAGGAATTTACTTTTGCCGAGTACTGTCGGATGTAGAATGACTGATTTTACCAGTCAATACTTTATTTATTTTGTAAAATTTTACATTTGGCGTGTTTTTAAATGGGATAATTATTTTATAAAAGGTGATCATTCTTATCTCCTCATTAGTTTTAAAATGTATACACCACAATTTTTAACTTATTTCATTGGTATCACGCTTCAAGACGCGTGATAAAGACAATATCATATTTTCAGTATACAGATATGGTAAGGATTTTATCAAAGATGAGCTTTCGTATAAATGTAAAAACTTGCTATCTTAATGACACAAAAACACATGGCTCATGATATGGTTATGTAATCATTTTTTTTTAATTTTCAGGTTTTTTAATGCAATTTTCATTCCTATCATCTTTTTTTTGGTTAACAGTCATATGTATTCGTCTTTCAATGAAAATCGCTAGTATGGAGGCCGTTCTACATAACCAACATAGATCAGAAAATAAAGAATTTGTTTGGAATTGCATATTTTCTTGGGGCGGAGCAATGGTGGTAACAATAATAACATTGCTGATGGAATATGGCTTTTTTTTATCCGATGACTCTTATTTTAAACCAAATATTGGGAAGACAAGATGCTGGTTGAATAGTGAGTTTGAAAATCTGTACAATAATCCTTGATGTGATTGAATCACTATGTTGCATTTTGAAAGTTCACGGTTTATTATTATTAATTCTTTTATTTATCCATATTCATTTATAAAAATAAATGTGTGCTCATACAACAACCTGATGAAACTATATAAACCACCAAAATACTTTTAAGTCATTTTTATGATAGCAAAAATAACGCGATTGCAGAAAATGCAGTTCAATTGAGTTATTTTGGGCTGAAGTACACAAAATTATGAATCCATAGTATTAATCTCAGGTGAGAGAGGGCATCAGAAACCATTAACATGGCTAAGTTCAACAATGTATCACTATTTAATTAGTACGAATAACATTTCTATCTCCAAAAGGCATTCATTCCCTCATATTTGAACAAGTCTATGTATGTTGTAATTTTAATTACAATTTAAGGTGACTACGCTGTGGCGCTGTACTTCTATTTACCTTGGTCAATACTTTTAACCATAAATGTTTCGATGTTTATTTTAACTTTAAACAATATAATATCTTGGAGCAAGGATTCTTATCTTCTGAAGCAGGCAGACAACTGCAGAAGTGATTCGATGACAAGTACACAGAGAAAAAGGTACTTACTAGTCAAATAAATATTATTGGTTTTTTTAGTTCCTTCGGTATTTGTAATACGGTTATGAATGCAAAAAATATTATTTATTTTCCTCGTATCAAACCGTAATAAGTTTATTTATTGCGAAATGAAGTAAGTGGATACTAATAGTTTTTTTTTTAAAAGATATTAATTACATCATATTTTGAATGATCGGTTAGAGAATAATGGAAACACAGAACTGGAAAAAAGATAAAATCTTAGGGAGTACGTAAATTTATTAAGATTTTGTTAATTATTTCAAGACAAAGCTTCGTTAAATTTTGACTGAAAGGTTGCTAAAATGACCAATTGTGTTTGGAAGAAGAGGTTTATTTAATCATTTACTAATTTTTAGGGACAGGATCTTCGTTTACCTGAAAATTTTCTGTCAATTGGGACTATTTTACATCATGGATGTAGTTTCTTGGTTGGTAAAGGGTCCAGATGTAATTTGGTACGTCACAGATGCCTTCAACTCTCTCCGTGGATTGCTGATTTTCGTGATTTTCTGTTGTAAACTAAAAGTCTGGAAGGGTATTCAACGAAAAAATTACCGGATTTTGAAAATTTTTAATCGATACAAGAACATAAAGACGAAAAGTGCTAGAACAAAAGTAGATAAGAAATCTGATAAAATTGGTTCAGAGGAACATGTAAAATTACCTCTTTACGAAAACAATGAGCTCGACTTCTCAAAAAAACAGCAAAGTAAAGAAGCTGTCGAAAATTCCGGGTTGTGAACATAATCCAATATTGCTAATATGTATTCATGTTTTCTTCTTACTTGCTTGTAATAAACGATTTTGCTTTTGTGTTAAACGTTGATCTGTGAATCCATGCACTGAGGCTTTTTTAAAGTAGTATTAGTTATAAAAATACCTATTTGTAATGAACGTGAATCGGAGATTATGGAATAATAGTGAACGTAGTCTCTTATAAATGTACAACTCGAATGGAGGGTTTTAAAACCAGTTCGGATCTTAGTAGCTCTCTTCAATGTTGACCGTTTCCAAATGTATTTTAAAAATAACATACTTATCTTCTCAGTCTGTAACTTTTATACTACATATTATATTATATTACATCTATTACACTATTTTTAACACGTAAACTGCGAGTTTACAAGGTGTTTCTGGTTTTCTATATGTATCGATAGGTACCTAAGATTTATAATACTTACTTATTATTATTTTCTTATGTTGAAGCGTAAATATTGCTATCTTGAGAACATCCGTAGATCCAAACCAAGGGGGTAAAATAATTGGGTCTGGGTCCAAAGGTCACCGTTAAATCAAAGAAAAAAAACTTAAGCTATATGTTTATCATAATGATTGTTGAGTTTTAGCAGCCACTCAATGGCGACTCAATATTATATAATAATATCTATATAATATACTCAATATTATCTTTATCACAGATACTGACTCAAAAAAACGAAACCCCAGGTGAGTAGGTAAAATTTTTTTGAACATAATATTCTTAAAAAAATATGTTTATTCAATTAAAATAAATAACGTTGTATACAACACTATTTTATCAAAACAATCGACACTATTTAATACCAATTGATTTTTTGTTGTAGTTATTAAAGAATATCCTTATTCATACACATACTATATATTAAGTTTAGCATTTTTTATGTTGGTTATTATAATAATATACATATATTTATCTTATATTTAATGAAAATTACACTTTAAACTGTTTTATTAAAATATGACTAAATAACAATCTTTTTTATTCCATCAAAAAAAGTTTTTTATTAGTAGTACCTTTTGTATAACAATAACAGAATGAAACAAATCCAGGAATGTGGTAGGTACTTCTAAATTATAGTAAATAAAAAAAAACCTTTACAAATCATCCTCGGATGAGGTTCAATAGTCTCCATCATACAAACATTTTCAGTTTATTCCGAGATTGATCAAATCGTGCTCACTTGATCTTCAAAACAAGAGAAACTGGGGACTTCAGCTAGTATTTTTTTTTTTTTTTTTTTTATTGAAACATATAAACAAGGTTACAATTTTTTTAACAATATAAACAAAAATATATCAATCACTCTCCTAATAAAGCAGCTGCTTGTGTTTAGGAGAGGACAACAAAAATATTTTTACATTTGTTTAAATTAAACAAAAAATATTAGTAATAAAACAAAAAATAGCACAAAAAATAACAATAAAAGTAATAAAAATATAGGTTAGTTAATAAATGATTCAAAGAATTTAAAAGGCAAAAACATATTTCTAAACAATAAGTAAAGTTATGAGGTGGTACAAGAGTATTTTAATTTAATTTTTTTTTTATATTTTTCGTAGTTTTCTTCCGATCGTATATCAAGGGGTAATTTATTAAATAATTTTACACCCTTGAATATATAGTGATGTTGTGCTGTTGTGGTTCGTGCTAGTGGCACGGTTAGTCCTCCAACAGATATTATTCTTTTGCTAATATTCAATTGTGGTAAATTATTTTTACTAAAGAAATCTTTATGTATTTGTAGAAGTGCAATTTTGTCATAAATTTTTGTAAGTGGGGGAACCGGGAAATCTTGAAAAACATTTATAGTTGGGTAGTAATATGGCTTTTTTAAGATGATTTTTATTAGTATTTTTTGAATAGTTTCCAGTGGGAGTAGGGATGATTTATATGCACCCCCCCAAGCCACGATTCCATATTGTAGGACAGAGTGCGCCAGTGCATAATAAATATCTTTTAGTATTTTTAATGATACAATATTTCTTAGTCTAAAAAATATATAGATTAGTTTTCTCATTCTGTCTACTGTGGAATTTATTTGACTTTTCCATTTAATGTTATTATCAATAATTATTCCAAGATATTTTATTTCTTTTTTACTACTAATGTTTATACAGTTTGAATTACAGGGTGCGAATTTAAGGAGGCAATTTCTTTCGTGAATTTTTATGTTTAGATTTACATTTGAGTTATTCCCTGTTAGGCTATAAGGTATAAAATGGGTTTTTTCGACATTCAGTGTCAATAAATTTTCGTCAAACCATAGTTTAACGATATTTATTGCATTATTAGCTGATACTACGACCTCATTCCATGAATTTCCTTCAATAGTTATAACTGTATCATCTGCGTAAGATATGATGTTTCCAATGATTGGGAGTTGAAAAAGTTCATTAACATATATTATAAAAAGTAAAGGTCCCAAAACAGTTCCTTGTGGAATTCCAAAATCTATATTTTCTATTTCACTTAATTCGTTGTTTACTTTAACCTGTTGAGTTCTTTGATAGAGATAACTTTTTAACCATGTTTTAGCTTTGCCAGTAATTCCTATATTATTTACTTTATTAATTAATTTTGAATGTGAGACACTATCAAAAGCTTTACTGAGGTCAATGAATATACTTAAGCATTTTTTGCCTCTATCTAATGTTTTGTAAATAATCTTAGTTAATTCTTTATTAAATTATAATAAGCAATAATTAGTCGCCTGTAATAACAATACAAATTGAAAATATCTCCCGAGTAAAAATAAATGCCGCCGACGGAAATTGAACCCGTGCCTTCTGATGTCTGGTCAGACGCTCTGGACCACTGAGCCACGTCGGCTTATTTCCAACCCGCCAAATAATTCAATATGTACTAGTACTTCGAAGAGCCAATTTAATTACATACAAATATCTTGTACATAAACTTATTAACTACACAAACAATTTTTTTGCAAACATAGGTTCGAACTTAGCGAATAAAATAACCAAACCCAACACTATAACCCGAAAATAAACAAACACCCAAATCCACAAATGTTTAAATTTGCTCTAAAACAAATCACTAAACAAGAACTAATACTATGATTTTCTTAATTCAAACCAACATCTTCATCTGGTAGTGATGAAATCACAATGGAAACATTAAAATTTATACAAGATGAAATTACCGAACCGATACTCTTTCTAATAAACAAATCTATTACGGAAAGCAGATTTCCATCACAACTTAAAATAGGGACTATTACACCAATCTTTAAATTAAGAAATCTTAAAGATATCAATAACTACAGACCAATCACAATTTTGAACACATTCTCTAAAATCTTAGAAATAACAGTTAAAACTCAACTCGTCGATTACCTAGAATCAAATAAACTATCACCAAAACAATTTGGTTTCAGAAAAAATCTAGGAACATCCAACGCCATAGCTTTAGTAATTGAATATATTCAAAATTCTCTAGATTCACATAAAAAAAGCATTAGAGTATTTCTTGACCTTTCTAAAGCCTTTCACACAATAAATCACTCACATCTTTTTGAAAAACTAAAGAACATAAGAATCACTGATAATGAACTGATATTCTTTAAAAGCTACATGGGAAATAGAAAGCAAACTGTGAAACTTAAGAACATAACCAGTGAGTGTATTGATGTCGAATTCGGGGTGCCTCAAGGAAGTATTCTGGATTCGATTCTGTTCCTAATTTACATAAATCATCTATGCCACATAGAATGTGACGGAGAAATCATCAGTTTTGCGGATGATACTGTTCTCCTTATAAATGGGAATAATTGGACAGATGGACAGAAACATTTAAAAAAATAGAAGACACACTAAACAGGATAAAAAAATGGCTAGACTACCACTTACACAAAATGCAAATAAAACCAAATTTATCACTTTCAAAATAAAAAATACAAAAAACTCTGAAGAAAACCTTAACTTGAAAATTCATGGCCCGCATCACTTAAATGAGCATTGTTATTGTCCCTCATTAGAAAACGTTAACCATATAATGTATCAACGAAAATGAAAACGTTAACCATATATGTATGTAAATGGACCAATCACATTAGCTATTTAGATAATAAAATTAAAAAACTAATTTATTAATAAACACCTATCAGGAATGTGCTCATTAAAAAAGACTTAATCAAAATCTACATGGCTCTCTGCCAATCACTGTTAGAATACGGTATTATCAGATGGGGCAGTGCAAATAAAAATATACTTAATCTACTAATCAAAACTCAAAAAGCCATAATGAAAATTATACTGAAAGTTCCTGTACGAACTAGCACTAACGAAATCTTCACCAATCTTAACATCATGTCAATTCAACAACTATATTCTAAAACTATACTCATTTATATTCATAAGTACAAAACCCAAGAAATAACAACAAACACGTACAATATGTGATGGTTTGAACACTTACATAATATGAACGAGACGAACGTACTCCAAAAAAATTTTTGTTTAGATTAACAACATAAAATACGACAGGCAGGCCCTTCAAAGAGAGTTATGAGTTTTTTTACCACGGAATTGTAGACCTTGCAGCGTGTTTGAAAATACGGACAATCTGGGTTTGAACTTGGGGATGGGGAGAGCTCCAAGAAATCAATTAAAATCAGTGGTGATGTGTGAAATTACGCTAAGTTAGTGAATTCAGATGGTGTTAAAAATTATTGTTAAATATTAAATTAAAGTGAAATATTATTGAACCGGTGTTTGTGTCAAGTGAAAGTGGTTGGACTCAGAGAGGATACAATTAATAATAATAATAATAATAGGTTAATTTGTAGAGCGCCGTTTTTGTGAAAAATCACCTCAAGGGCGCTAAGTGTTGTGCGATCGCGATTTTATTATAAAATGTGTAAATTTAAACGTGATTTCGTAAACAGTTCAAACTCAATTACTTGTCTTAAAAACATGGAAATAATAATAAAAATAATTGTGTTTTAAAAACAGAGTGAACGTATTTAGCGGCAGGAAGTGTTTACCATGTCGGTTAATCGAGCTAGGGAGGAAATAATAATTAGCGAGATGGCGTCCTATCTTCAGAGACCGTAAACCAAAGAATCAGACAAATCATTAAATAGGAAGTTATGTAGCTCTGCGATAAATCATAAGACTGCGGGTTCGAATCCTGACAGAGGTTTTAGGGAGGTACAATTTTATTAACAGAATTATTTAATTACTCTTCTATAGACATAGGGAGGAGACCATAAAACTGAACAAATCGCAAGTACTTCGCTAAAAGGAGAAAGGAATGCCGAGAGAGAGAGAAGTTAAACTAAACTGATTTAGCTATGTAGGGTGGAACCAAGTAAACTTCATACTGGGATTGGGTTCGCATATTGGCACAAAGTTCGGTGAAGACCTTTTTATACTGAACCGTCACGTGAAATAATTACGTTCAAGATCGTAAAACACGTAGACAAACTAGGATGCACACACATGAAGGGGTATGTAATAAAGAGAGAGAGAAGCAAAGGGTTGTACAAACGGCAGGGAGGATAATCCTACCCCGGATATATACATAATCAAAGCCTTATGGAAAATTTACCTATGGAACTTAAAGAAAATTCATTGCAGAAAGAAAAGTTTGAAAAGTCCAGATCATTACAAATAGAAACACTAGATCTCATGGTCAAAAACTGATCCAACAAATAACTACTAATACAACTTTTGGGCAAAAAAGCTGTATAATAAAATACCACTCTCACTCAAAAACCTCAACTCTTTAACATTTAAATCACAAATAAAAAGCTGGATACTTAACATAGGGAGATCTGAAATAGAAAATTTACTTAGATCAAACACAGACTAAAACAGAATCAACTGAACTATACCAAAAAAAAACTATCTTACTTATTTTAAAATTATTTTAAAAAAAATAAAAAATTATACTACATGAAATATGTTCATAATTAAATTCATGTTAACTTTGTTGTAATATTAATTTTCTTATAATTAAATTATACATAATATGTTAATGAACTCCTCAGCACGGGAGATCCCAGAGAGGATATCATTATATATATTTGTTACAAAAAAAAAGATAAAAAAACTCTTATTATTATTATTATTATATAATTATGGTGTTATAAGATATTGAGGATATACAAAACAAAATATTTAATATTGAAAATTTATGGAAAAGTACACATCGAGTTAGAAAACTGGGACCTTTTTGGCAATTTATAATAACTTTGATATTCGATTATTTAATATTTCATAAAAATTTGGTGGCTGGTGAGGGCCGTTAAATGCAAACCGTTACAGAATATTATAATATTTGAACAGAAGCATGATTTTGTACCAAATTTTTCTTTTCTTCATCACCATTTTACAGTGATACAGGCATGAGTCTAGTTTGGTTATCGCTTATATTCTAATGATACTCTAATACCCATATATTAAAGAATAACAAAACAATTGCCTGGCGGGAGTATTTGGTGAGTCAAACATTTGCCTGATAGAGGTTTAAATTTTCAACATAAAAAAATTTTTTACGAAATTGAAATGGGATAGCAATCTACGGTGTCAGCCGAGTGATAGTGAGGCAGAACGCTGGGCTGTTGGGATAAATAGAACATTTCAATTTCCATTCATATTTTTATAAAAGGAGCTGTTATTGTTATTCTCCATTATATGCTAATAATTCATAAAGATTTTGTTAATATATTTTTTAAATCTTCCAAGACTTTATTATTCGGGTCAGCAATCAAATGTGTCCTTTCTAGAGATGTTCCATTTCCCTCTCAGCCGATTCTTCGGGTTCTTTAACCTGTTTTGGTTTGTCCAACTTTGTCTTGAGTGCAGTAAATTTCCTTACGATTCCATTCCAGACCTTAGGCTTCCAGCAGAATATCAGAAAGATGAATAAACCTCTTAGGCTGTTGATGGAGTCAGTAAAGTACCAAATTTCTTCAGCTCCAGCTGCGAGCCAAGATATTATCTCCATAATCCAACATATTCCCATCAGAGCGAAGATCTTTATGTAAATAAATATTCTACAAATAAATAAATAATTGTATTAATAAATATATTTGATCGAAAATTTTTAAAAGGTAAGAGGAAGAGGCAAAATGAAGATCATATTTTGAAAGATTATCAAATTATTATCGACGATCTGAATCCAAATGTGTTCGGCAAAACGGGTTTTCTTGCTCATTCAAGAATATTAAATGTTAAAGCTTCTTTAAAAATTATTATGCATCTTATTTGATAATAAAAAAATGTGTCATCATTTCAACTGTCCATTTCTTACGACTATTGGTCTGGAAAATATTAATCAAAAAAAGGAAAGAGATAATTATTTCCGTGTATAAATAAAACACTTTTCTAATACCACTATTTAATCAAAATAATATAATGTTTCGAAACCAATGGTTAAAACAAAGTGTAGATAAAAAATAATCTGCATTTTGTTTTGACCACTTTAATTGTTGAAAACAAAACAATTTTTAAAAAAAATCGCCTCTTCAAAATTTACATAAAACTCTATGAAGTGTGCATTGCTTACGTAATACGTTGGTTTTTTAAACAATAAGGACGTTTCTAATACACGTGCTTCATGTTTAAAACAACTGATGTACAACCATTAATATGTGGTAAATAGTTGTTTATCAGCTGCATAAAATTAAAAAAAGTTAAAACTGTATATTATTTGAAATTCGTTGATTTTTTTTTAACCTAAAATGGTGCCACAAAATAAGTTATCTGTGTTGGAAATATAACACAGGCCTGCGACCATATTGCTTTCTTTAAAATAATGGGTGATTCTTATGTATTTTAGTGCGCTGAGTTCAGAAATGCCCCCAGTTTTTTTCCAGCACGTAAGCATTTTCCGCAAAATGCAATTTTCTGCGGGATTGCCTACCTTAAGGCGTATATTTATGAATATGCCGAAAAAAGTTGTTTTTCCTATTCGGCTTTATAGTTTATACCAGAAACTATGAAATATGATAAAAATTAGTATATTTAACAGTATTAGTCAGCGTATGAATCATGGAAACCTATGGAGCCAAAAAGTGCCACCAACGAGAACTTTGAAGGTTGGAGAAAAAAAAATCACTTTGAGTCTTTGGTTGATCCCAAAAAAAATGTTTTTACCCCCACTTCACATCACGCTTGGACTGATGAAGCAGTTTGTCAAGGCATTTCCAAAAGATGGCGAAACGTTCAAGTACCTTGAAAAGAAATTCCCGGGACTGTCTGAGGCAAAGTTAAAGGAGAGTGTTTTTGTTGGTCCGGACATTCGGAAACTAATGAAAGACAATCAGTTGTGATGGTGATGAAAGCTGTGAAAGAGACGTGGATATCATTTAAAGAAGTTGTGACTAAGTTTTTGGGGAACAATAAGGACCCGGATTATTAAGAAATTGTAAATAAAATGTTGAAATGTTTTAAAACCTTGGGGTGCTCCATGAGCTTGAAATTTCACTTTTTGAACTCCCATTAGAATTATTTCCCACAAAACCTTGGTGCCGTAAGTGAAGAGCAGGGCGAGAGGTTCCACCAAGCATTAAAGAAATGGAACGGAGGTACCAAGGACGATGGGATGTGAATATGATGGGAGACTCCATACTACTGTTGGATGCTCCATAGAGAACTTCCAGACATCCCACACAAATGGAAAAGCTCAAAACGGAGTTTTGAGGGGAAAAGATGTAGATATTATAAAGAAATATAAATCCTTATTGTAATATTTTATCAAATTGTATTTTAAAATTTAAATAAACCACTAGTAATATATATTTATTTTTCATTTCAAATGCATTTTTATTTATATGTACTGCGGGTTTTGCATAACTTTCATTTCCATTTTGCGGAAAATCCCTATGTGCTGAAGAAAAACTGATGGCATTTTTGGACTAAGCGCTCCAAAATACATACGATTCACCCATTACGGTGAAAAAAACTATCAAAAAGTGTAAATTTGCAGGCCTGTGTAATTATACGTTTATTCTGACGAAGCAACAAGTGGTGGTTTAAACAAAGTAATTAATTGTCATTAAACTATCCACAAAGGGATTTTCTGATTTTTTAAGAAGTGGCAATATTGTATTATTGTGTGAATATAACTCTTGCAACGTACTTCCACAATTATAAGCGGAAAATCTTGCTTTAACATTGATGGGGGATAAATTGTTCAGAGGATTAAACCTGACGCTTTCGACCACACGGCCACAAGACATAATTTGACTATTGCTTTTACGAGATGCGAGAAATGCTATAGGAAACAATGAATAAGGTGAGGGATTTGAAAGAAACTTGGGAAATTTCATATTTCAAGGAAATTACTTTTTTGGGGCCTCTTTTGTAGAATTAATATAAAAAGACTACCTATCTCTGTCTGTTCTTGATTTTGATTGCCGGTCATTCCGACCACTCTCCGAATGACTGAGTATTTTGGTTCCTTGGTTTATTCTCCAAATTCTGCAGATGGTGAAACTGAACAGACAAATGTTCACCAGTATAAGAACTGTCATGGGTACGTAGAAGTAAATTGCTATAGCTTGATCACCTAAAAAAGTTTAAAAAACTCTTTAAGGTTTCTCATATCTATTAATTCATAAATGTTACTGAAATTTAAAACAAAGATCCAACAAAATAATAAATATAAAATTTAAAGTCATCTATAACCTCTCTCTGGTAGGCTGAAAGATAGAGAATAAAACTTTAACCAAGGCTTTAAATGGCTACAAAAGGTCACAGGACTCTTACAGGTGAGAAGAAAACTCATCAAGTGACATGTGTTTTTTGGAAAATATGTCAGTAATAATATTCAGTGAATATGAAACGGAATGAAATAAACGATTAACGTATGATCACGTATGAAATAAACGATAAATTTGTGACCAAGACTCGAAATCAAGATCTCTGATGAGGTTTGTGAGTGATAATTATATATATTATAGTCGTGTAGGTACCACAGCGCTGGTTCGAAAAAAAGATGAACAAAAATAGCCATTTTCAAAAAATTTTTAATGTTTAAAAAATAAAATAAATAAACTAAAAATTAAAATAACTACCAACCGGAAACAAGTAGTCATTTAAAAACATGAATTATACTATACCGCTTTTGAGCAAGCAATGAGGAAATCCTTTTTATATGTTTTCCTAACAACACCCGTGCTCGAAACAGCCCATTGTGGCATATATTCTATTTAAAAAGCACGTGAAGCAATCTGAATACCATCGGACCAAATGCATCGGCCGAATCAGGCACGCAGCGCAGTCTGTATTCGACGGATTGACATGGTACGAAGCCAGTCTAGCGTGGCCGAACACTTTGTATAAATGGATATTATGAACAACGAAATACAGTCGACTATTTCGACAGGTGTAAAAATACCTAACACATAAAAACATTAAAACTTGGCCAATATTCTCTTCATTTCGGTGAATATATTATGTTTAGCAATTTACTATTGTAACACATCGCTTTTACAAATACGTAGCCATTATGAAAGCTTAACGAAGTTCACATTCATTTGGCAAAAAGTCAAAAATATATCTCATATTATAAAATAATAAAGCTGGACTATTTGTATCAATAAAATTAAAATAATTTTCTTTTACAGGAGTCATGAGTAAAGCTAGTTTCAACAACATAGCAGAAAATATTTTCACACGTCCCATAAAATACTTGTTTACAATTACAACATATAACATATAAACAGTTTCGCAAGGTTTTTTAGATGAATGTGGTTTTAAGATGTTATTTAAACTACTAATTTCAAATATTTTCAAACGCCGATTATTTACGTAAAAAAATTAATCACCCAGAAAGCAACATCCCAAATCAGGAGTTGGTGAAGTAATAGCGAACTGATTGATCGTGTTACATATGAGAGCAACCAACAGACACGATGCGTGATTTGTTAAGCACATTCCTGGTAATCCAGCCAGCTCCGGAAGCCAAATGTGACAGATAATTGTAACCAATAAGAACACGGAACCAATACTGTTGAGAATCCCATAAATTAACACTTTTCTCTTTGGTTCTGGTAAAGGCACACACGCAATCAAAATTGGTTCATATGTTCCTTTTGCAGTCGTATGCATATCTCCACAATAATCGTTTTTACCAATTAAGACTCCAAAATCGTAACTCACAATTGAACCGTTGTTTTGAAGACTGTACTTGTGATTTCCATCATGTTTGAGCAAAAACCAGTTTTCTTTACCCTCGCATGTTTGATATTTGTATTTTTTTTCGGTGGGAATCAATGCTTCGGATTTGTTCAATTTTGTTTCATCCCAATCTTTGTTATTCTTATTTATCTTTTTCGTGCACTTTATGGTTTCAGTATTGGTGTTATTTCCTTTCAAAATAGTCAATTCATATCTTGGCAAACAACATTTGAAAATGCACGTTTCTCTTATACACGAACAAGAGTATACAATTTTTTCAAATCTTGAACCAACCTCATATAAATCGACACAATATTCATGTTTTGGTATCAGCGTAGATTTGTTTCCAAAAATTAAAGAATCATTTTTAAGTATTTGATAATCACTCAATCGTTTTAGAACTGGTCCAATATTGGGACAAGGAAAGATGCAGTCTTTTGTACAAAGCGTATAATTTTTAAAGTCATTGGTTGATTCTTTGATAGTTATTTTTCGAGCTTCTGTTGAATTTATAATGTCAAACTCGACGCATTCACGGTTATTTGATAAATATTGATTTTTGGGGCAACATTTGTTAATACCAAAAACACACGATGGAAACAGTATAAATATAATGATATGTTGAAAATATAAAGTAAAACAACCAAAGCGATCCATGATGGTTAACCTTTTCCTTCAAACAATTATATTACTTTGCTATCCGTTATTATGTTTGGTCATTTTTTATACCTTTTTGAATGGCTGTTATGTTTATCCTTATATTTACATCAGGGTCGGTCGAAAGAATTCACACTCATTTCTTAGTAACTTTATGTTTTTCAAGTTAACAAACGTCTAGTTTATTATAATTTACATTATTAAATATTTATTACAATTTCTTTTAATTAATGTGGCTCCTACAATCTAACCTGAATTGGTGCAGACTTTATAGTTTTCTGCAGCGCATTATAATATTGCCTTCCTTTGTGCAGTGAATATCATTGTGTATTAGCTTTGTGCTTTTTTGGTGGCCTAATTTCATCGCACGTTCTGGTGTTTTATTTGTTCTTGAATGTTCTTGTTGTTTGTAATTTTGTGAAAACAATCATTTGAAAATAGATTGTTTATTATTATATATATATAAATATCATCGTGTTCAAGATCAGCATCTGTTTTGCCAATTTAGTTCATTTAAGATTTTAGTTAAATCACTTTCTACTGAGCATTATTTTCGTTGCTGTCTTTTTGAGACAAAATACCAATTAGTTTTGGTTTATAGTTTCAAAAGTTTGATTGACATAAAAGTGTAATCGATTAAACTGAAAATAATAACCCAAAAAGTGTAACCTACACCGATTTGAAAGGTGTGTGGTTTTCATCTTTTTAATACTTTGATTTTTTGACTGGCCTTAGACAGGCCAACTAAATTAGTTTTGTGTTAAATAAATAAATTTGATATTATAAAAAAGATTGATCAACTTCCTCAAAAGTAAGAAACAATAGCTTAATTCGACCACATGGACACGCCCAAAACACATATCAATTTATGTCTTCAGTTTTAAATAACTTTCCTGAACTACTAACCTACTTATCATATATAGCACAAGCGCATCGGCAAAGGTTTTACCGACAAAGTCGGTTATTTGTCAACGTTAATGTATTCCTACTCTACATTTTAAGTACTAACAATTAAAAAATATATATTTTTATATTAATGTTCAAAAAGGAGAAATACATTTTTTTTACATTTGATGTTTTTGCATTCTTTTTGTACATGCTAATTTATTTCTGACTACCCTGTATATTTGCATTCAAATAACCTCATTGATAGACCTATTAATCTCAATAAGTATACAGTAGTGAATAGTGGAAGAAGTCGGAGGCGCCCGAGAAAGTCATTAGCAATGGCAAAGCATTTCGGGGGATCCATTAGTATATCGATAGATATACGATCCAATGCATAATTATAATTAATAACTGTAATAAATTGTAATTATTATGGAATGAAATAAGTTAAGATTTTATTGATTCTCGTAATGAAGATCAGAAATAATTAAGTTAAATTAAATAATAAATTATTGTAATTATGATTTTCCTGAATATTAAGTTTCTTTTTTTCCCTCTTTTAGTAGGACTTAAAGATATCTTCTATAATGTGTATATCTGCAAGTAATTGACAAGACAAGCACATGTGCGTATTTTTTTTATTCTTTTACTAGCTACGCGTTACTCTGGCTCAGTCGGTCTGTGCAGATAGAGAAATAATAATGCGTGTTACTTTTACGTCCAACAGATGGCGCTGTTTAACTCTTAACAGGCCAAGATGCCAAACAAAACGTTTGTAACTAAGTGGCAACCTCTATATTATTGACATAATAAATGTATTTGGGATTCCAGACAGTCGATGCTTATTACAGTGTACTTCTGACTAGTGAGGAAAATATCATTACTAGCGTACGTGTGTTTTTAACAATTTACTCATACGCAGTATGAAACCTAACATTTTGTAAGATCTAGCATTGTTTAAGAAATTTGCGTATTAAATATAAGTTTACTGTTTACGTCGACTCCATGGTCCTTAGAGTGAATTGGTCCTCAGAGTGAATAGGGAAAGTTAATTATACGAGTATGCTTGTTTCTAGTGAAAAACATGTTATGGGATTTAAAAACATTGAGGTCCAAGTAAATTGAATATTTTGAGTCTTGGAAACACAAGCCTATGTCGTTTAAGTATATATTAAAGAAAGGCGGACCAAGGTGGGAACCCTGAGGGACGCCCGAGGTTGCATTGATAATTTTGGATAAAACACCATTTATTGAGATAACTTCACTACGATTACCAATGTATGACTTAATCTATCTAAACAAGTCACCATGTATTTCAAGACGAGTAAGTTTATTTAAAAGAATTGAGTGAACAACGCGGTCGAAGTCCTTTGACAAATCGGTGTACATATCATCGACTTGTACACTTTCGTCCATATTGATGTGCAAATAGGGCCAGGTTAGATGTTGTAGACCGGTTATTCGTAAATCCGTGTTGGTTCTGTGTAATTGCTGTTACGATAGTCGGGTAAAGTTGGTCGTAAACGATTTTTTCAAGAATTTTACTTAAGATAGGAAGTGGAGAGAGGTTTGTAGTTTGAAACGTCATGTTTGTTACCCTTTTTATAAATGGGAGTTATTACGGCCGATTTCCACTTATGATAAAACGTTCCTTCACTGAATGATTTTTTGAAAATTGCGCTGATCGGAATATTGATATATTTACTACAGTTACGGTCATAGTTGACTTTATTAAATAACTTGATTGTCTGGGGTGATGAAGTGGTTGTGGGGGCGTAAATATTGAGTTCAACTATTAAGGATGTGTGATGTGTATCCTCCTGAAACAGAGGAGAGTCGGCAGGAGAGACGCAGACTGTGGTGTTACAGAGCACTAGGTCAAGTGCTCTACCGTGCCTGTTTGGAATTTGGTTGTATTGTTTTATATCTGAATAAGATAGGCAGTTAAGGAGGGTGGTGAAGCAAATTTCAGTACCGCGGAGATTATATGCAGTATTCTAACTGATGGCATGTTATAATCGCCAATAATAGGAATTGGTAACAAGTTTGGACCCATCGGATAGAGGATGTAGGCGTATTTTTACCCTGCTGGCGTAAAAAATATCTTCTCTTTTTATCTTATGTCCCTTGGTTTTAACTTTAATAATGGTGTCGGCAACGTTTTTGTGGGTATTTTCTGAGATGCCAAAGTATTCGAGGTTATTTTCGAGCAGCTGTTGGTCGTGGTTATTATTTTTGTAGAGGTGATTAACGATTTTCTTAAGCTCCGCAATCTCGCCTTCGAGCCTAACTGATTTTCTTTTTTTTTCTTTTAGGTACAGTATCATTGTTTTTAGTTTTATTTCATAATCATCGATTTTTTTGACATGTAGTCTATTGTTCTTTCAGATTTAAAAGACATTTGAAAGCTGTCAAATTTTAGGTCGATGTGCTTTAATAGTTTGGAGTCCTTAGACTGCAGCTTCTTAGGAGGCATTGCAAATTATTAAAATCTATTACAATTTGTTTACATCAGCCACGGCCAATAGGAGTGGGCAACGACAACAACAAAACAAGAGTGACGGGTAGTTTTACATGGATTGCTGATATTAAGTTATAAATAATCAGTTTGTATTTGAATTTAAAGCAATATATTCTGCACAGAGTCTGTGGATAACTAATAATACTAATAATAATATTAATAATAATATTGATAATCCGAATTAATTTCGGCTATGAACTAACACGAGAAGCTAGTGCACACAGTAAAGGAGGAGCAATTGTTTTGAGGCGGTTATTGTTTTGAACGGACATAAAAACTTTAGTTTTCAGTTCGGGTCGATCAGATACAGATTTCGAATCAAAACGCTGTAAAGGCCAATCTTTTTTAGGTAACGGAGCAAATGCGGGGCCATTAAACCATAACGGATGGTCTATGAGTTGAGCGGGGGTAAGACCACGCGACAGGCAGTCGGCGGGATTGTTTTTCCCTTTTATATGATAGAAGCATTCAGCCCCAGATGTTTTTGTATTTGTGACACACGATTGGCAACGAAGGTCTGCCATTTCGCAGGCGGTGAATTTATCCACGCTAGAGCAACCGTTCTGTTGCAAAAAGCTAATGTCGTATGAGCTCTTGAATTTGATGCGTAGGTATTACTGACCGTATGCATTAATCGCGCAAGTATTAGCGCTCCACATAGTTCTAATCGCGCAAGTGAAATCGTCTTAGCAGGAGCGACTTTGAATTTGGCACATAATAAACTAATTGTGGTTTTATCAGTATTCGAACAGTAAACATGTAAGTAAATAACACCTCCAAATGCGCGTTTACTTGCGTCTGAAAACCCGATAAGGGTTAGTACACATTGGTGTTCGATTCCTACAAAACGAGGAATTTTAATAGATTGCAGTAATGGCAATTCTTTTTCAAACTGTCGCCAAAGCATGACAACAGTTCCAGGATGAATATCGTCCCAATCAAGATTGTATTTCCAAAGATATTTAATTATAAGCTTGGCTAATAATACAACTGGTACAACGAAACCCATCAAATCCCAAAGACGAGCAATTGTCGAGAGAATATTTCGTTTAGTACAAGTTCTTTCGTTGGAGTGTACAACAAATACGAAATTATCTGAAGCGGGTATCCAATGAAACCCTAGTATTTTTAGGTTTTCATCAGAATTAAATTCCACATGTTCCTTGACACGACGAGCTGAAGGAATCGTGGACAAAAGATTAGGAGCATTGCTAGAGAACTTTTTATTCACTCAAATCCTCCAGCAGCAAACAGCTGAATTAATTCCGTCGATAACTCGGAAGCTTCCTCGACCGACGAACAACTGGTGACGAAATCGTCCATAAAGAAAGAGCCATTTTCCACCAAATTTGCAGCAAGTGGAAAACAAGGTCGTTCATGCAATGCGAGTTGGCGCAGTGTACGCATTGCCAAAAATGGGCTACAAGACATGCCGAATGTGACGTGATTAAATTTGAACAATTGTAAAGGGTCGCTATTTTTAAATCTATACAGTATTCGCTGATAACGATAGCATTTTTCTTGCACTACAATTTGAAGATACATTTGTTTTATGTCGGCGGTTGTAGCTACTGCAAACAATCGGAACTTGAGTATAATCCGAAACAAATCACCTTGTAAATTCTTACCGGTATGTAGGATGTCGTTAAGCGAGTAGCCCGAATCGGATTTCATGCCCGCGTTCAGAAACCATGCGGATTTTGGTAGTTAATTTGTCCTCGCGAACTACAATATGATGCGGAATGACGTAATGGGGTAAGTCAGAATTATTGACAGGCGAAATGTACCCTTTCTGTAGGTATTCGCGCAATATTTTGTCGTACTCTAATTTTATAGCGGGTTAAGCTATCAATCGGCGTTCGAGAGATCGGAACCAGCGCTCAGCGGCTGGCAACGATTCCTCGAGGATAGAAGGACTGTAGCAAAACGGCAACGCAACAATGTAACGACCTGTCGTGTCATGAGAAGTGGTGAGTTTAAAAATGTCTTTACATTCCTGTTCATCAGGCGTTAAAACCTTCTCGTCTGGAATGTCTTCCAATTCGAAGAAGCGCGAAAGGCAAAAGTCATCATTTTTCGCGAACGTACAAAATGATGTTGTGGCGTTTATACTTGGGATTTCAGTCATCGTTGGAGCAGTGCCTAGGATGAGATAGCCTAAAGTAGTTTCGATAGCAATTGGCTGGCCGGGATAACCTGATATTTTGTTTGCTTTAAAAAAGCGAGCAAACATGTCACATCCCAAGATAATATCAATCTCCCCGGGCATGTGGAAAGTATTATCTGCTAAGGGCAAATTGTCAAGATACGACAACGAGGCGCGGTTGACGTTAACAGTATGCAACTCACTAGTTATAGTTTCTACTACATAAGGTTCAATCATATACGAGTGAGTGTCGTCGTAGCGGGAGTATAATTTTAGACAAATCATGCCCTTTGTCAAATTTCTTGAGTCGCCTATTCCCGTGACGTAATTGCCTTGCGATGATTGCACCGTAAGATTCAAACGTAAACAGCATTTACGCGTAATAATGTCCCTTTGGCTGCCGCTATCTATCAGAGCGCGTATTGTCTGCACCTGGCCCTTAGCATCTCGGGTAGTGCAAACGGCAGTTCCTAAGAGTGCGGTAGTATTTGCTCTAGGAAATGATTTTTTTACGCACAGTGATACCGGGCTTGCAGAATTTGAATCGTTATTATCGACGTCTGCTTGCAACGCGGGAGATGGTATTTGGTCTCGATGTGGTTTTCGCTGATCAGTTTGTTTGAAATGCAACAAACTATGGTAGTTGAGAGTGCATGATTTGCACGTACTCTTTGATTTGCACACTCTTGTGCCGTGCCTAGTACTGAGGCAGTTCACGCAAACTCGTATATTCGATGACTTGATTAAATTAAATCGCTCGCGTGGTTCTAAACCATTAAATTTAGAGCATTGATACAAAGGGTGCGATCCCCTTTGACAACAAAAACAAATTTCGACAGAGTGATTGTCGCCTTTTTTGACATTAATAAATGTCTTTGCGGAATTATTATTATTTGAGCCAAGACGGCTCGACGTAGGTTGTGCAATTTGCGCGCGATTAAGAATTCGTTGCTGTCCTCTCACATAATCAATTAAATCAGAACTGGACGGGAAACTTTCATCATTCCGAATAGGCGATTTGAAAGCCTTCACTGTCTCTATGTCAAGACGTTTAAGGCCCAGTTGTAGCAATATAAATTCTGCGAGATCCTTGATTTGTAACTGTTTCAGTGCGGCAATGTTAGTCGCGTATGCAAATTTTTCTAGCGAAGCGGGCGTAACCGAAGTAACTGCAGGTATTTTCAGCAATCGATCAACGTATGACTCAGCGAGAACGCGTGAATCATTATATTTGGTGCACAATGCGTCCCATATCACTTGGTAATTTGTACCGGTAGGTGTGATAGTTTTGCAAATATTTAATGCCTTTTCCGTCAAATTGGACATCAGATACTGCATCTTTTCTGAATTATCCAATGAACTATTTAAATGGATAACCGAGACATAAGTCTCATAGAAAAGAGGCCAATTTTCTAATTTTCCATCAAAGCACGCTATTTCTAATGGCGGTAATTTAATTTGGTGGCGAGGTTTTTCAACTGGATTGGATAGCATGTTCGCTTTGGTATATTTAATAATGCCGAAAATTTCCTCAAAAGCATTTAATTGAGAATATTCAGCGACTGCTTCTTGATTCAATTCCAGTTCACAATTAACCTTTTCATCTAGAAGCGTTATAAATTCGGACCGAATTCTTTCTAATGTACATGCGCCTGATAAAAAAGATTGCTGATTGTTAACACTATCAGAAGCCCTCTTCATCTTGTCGAAGACTGATTGTAAATTGAAAACTCACTGGCTCCAGACGGGAGCAGTTGGGACTCTTGTGAGGTATTCACTATAAAAAAAAAATTAAAAAAAACATGCAAAATTAGCGGCCAATTTTGCATTCAAACGTTTCAAAAGTCTTTCGTACCGAGACGACCCGGACGCGCTTGTAGCCATTTCCGATTCTGGTTATTTTATTATTAAATGCGGTAATAAATATTATAATTATAATATTTATATAAAATAAATTCATAAATATTCAATTTTTATTCAATAAATTAATTTTTATGCCCGTAGGGTTAACTCAGTGCGGGTGCCGTGAAGGGTTAAGTATAGATAATGCGGGTAGAACAAATTTATCACTTTACATTTTATTGAAGTATTATTCTTTTTATTTATAATACATCCAATACTGGGATGTATTACAATAACTAAATTATTTATAATGAAATGCGGTTAATTTTAAATGCGGTTGATATAACAATACGGTATTATTATTAGAAATAGATATTATATAGCGGTGTTGGCATATATTATAAATCTATTCTATTTGCGGGTAAGTATGTTATTTCCATTCAAACCATCCAGTAATATCGGATAGGAATCTCCAGAAATAAAATGCGGGTTATTATTAATTGATTACGCGGGTATGTAAAACGCAATAACAACAACAAATTACGGTTCAATATCAGGCTCGTTTGGACCAACTATGATGAATAAGAAGTTATGGAGTTGTTTTTATGATAGTGTTAGAAATGATTGTTGAAGGACCTTGGATGATTGAGCAATGACCACTGCACATAAGACAATATTTGTTGTACGAATAAAGGAAGGACTCACCATTAGGAAAGGGCAATCGCTTCTTCCTGTCTTTTCTCCTCACAACAATGTCACTTAACACGAAACGGCTTGCACGATATCGGCGCTAATAATAAGGTTATAAGATAAGGGAGATGAAATCTCGCGCGGATGCGGTTTTATTGTGAGCGGTTCGGGTTATTGCAACATACTGATTTTTTAATTATTTTTTTTTATTTATTTATTAAGTTAAAAGAAATTTACATTTCACTTTCTTAACTTAAATATATAACATTAAATAAATAGTATTCTAATATTGTTCTAATAACTTAAGATTAAAAAGTTTTTTTTTTAAATACATTTATACTCTCCGTTTTAAGTTTATCTGGAAGGAGATTGTATATTTGTACACCCTCGTGGCCAATGCCTCTTTTGCCACTTTCAGTCCTTACAGCATGTGTGCACAATTTGTTATGTTGCCTAGTATAATGTTCGTGTACTTGTGACGTTTGTTTAAATGTTGTGTTTGTGTGTATAAGTCCATTTTGGATTTTGTAGATTAGGAGGCATATGTTGTATTCGTACAATTTTCTTATTTTCAAAAGTTTCATTTCCTGATACAGTTTTTTTGTGGGAGTGTCCGGGTTATAATTGAAGAGTTTTTTAATAACTTTGTTCTGTATTGTTTGTAAATCATTTAGGTATGTAATGTATGTGTTTCCCCATATTTCGATTAAATAATTTAGATGGGACTGGATTAAACTAAAATATAAGCCCCTCTTTACCACCGTTGGTAGAAGATGGGTAATTCTACCAAATACACCAATTAGATTACCAAAGGTCACGTAAATTAGCAGGAATGGAAAGGAAGGTAGGACAAAGTACAATAATACTATCTCAGTACAGTGGTCGCAGGTATGTGTATATGTGTGAATGAGATTTTTGTATAAATTAGTGTCTATTGCGCATTGGCACAACCACGTACTTTGATCTATTTTAAACTATAGAAATTCCAATTATTCAGTCATTTATTAAAAGTAACTTATATATTTGAGCAGAAATACGTAAAATACTAAAATGATATGTCAAGTATGCTAATATAAGGAGAACAGTAATTTTGGGTACTACCATAGACATATGAATATTAGTAGACCTGCCCTAAGTGATTAAAAGCGTATTATCCCCACTCCCCATACCGGTTCCATTGGAGCCGGCTGGGCTCGCGTATGGCCTCAAGTGAAATTTGAAAACGTGACTTCATCATTCTTGTGCGAACTATGGTCGAGGCATCATCGGTTCATTTTACGAAATAACACGGCAAAATGTTGACTTGTGATATGAAAACTTGTAAAAATAGATGTGAAAAAGAGAATAAACCCAATTGTCGTATTACATTCCATAAGTAAGCATTATTTTACTCTATTTTAAGCTTATTCACACCGTATTATATGGATCAGTTTTAGAAACATATACTATCACATTACAATGTAGCGATTCTCAAGTGTGCTCATCGTTGTTTACTGGGGTAAGTAAATTATGAAACATTTGTAAAAGTGTCTTAACTAAATACTCTGAAACTAACTATGACTCTGCAAACAGAAGAAATTTACTTTGCCGAATTTGGACTTCGCAAATTAGTTCATAACGTGGCGATTAATTTGCGCTCCCATGCAAAAATGTCTATTCATTCAAAAGCAGATTTTATTTTTAAGAAGTAAATGGTGATATTATAATACGAGATGCCTATTTACTGTCAGATTGATTTATTGACGAATCACAGTCAGCTTCACCCCCTTCGTTCTTCAACAGTTGATTTTACCCCTCGCCATTATCTTCTCGTCTATTAATTCCTATGTCTGTGGGTACTACCTACTTCCCCACTTGGCTGCGGGATAGTTAATAAAAACATATTGTTACCTGCCATAGAAGATATCGCCATATTATATGTATGTAAAAACACGCGCGTTTTCAAATTCAACGTTTTGTCAAAATTTCAAAGAAATCGGTAAAGAACTTTCATGGATTGAAGATTTTGAACAAAAATTAACATTTTTATTCATATATAAAATTAAAATTTTGTAGTTTTCTCATCTACCATACTAACCTTATGCCCGAATTATGGAAGTCGTATGTGATTAAGATCATAAAGTAAGAATTAGGAAAATAATTTTCTGTAGAAACAAACAATAAAACAATAGGGAAAACGACAAATTAAGGAAAATGATCAAAATAAGAAATAAAAAAAATACAATAAACTGAATGATAAAAAGACATCATATAGAAAATAGAACATTAACATACTTGTCTTGATAACTGGTCGTGCATATAATAATATGGTAAATGGAACGCAAATAGTGTTTTTGGATTAATCGTTTTCATGTGACAAATATCCGAAAGGTGCTGGTAACGGGGCGAACCGTGTCCACAAGATGATCCTGACTCTGGGCTTGCATGCATTATATAATTTGCTTTTTTGTGATAATCTAAGAAATACCCCACCCAGAATGAAGAAGAGGTGGAATAATTATAAGAAAGAGGATTGAATAACGGATGACTGGAGGCGGATGACGAGGAACCACAGCCGGCGGGGAACATTTAAGGAAGAATCCAAATCCCATCCTGAAATGTTGCGCTGTGATATAGATGAAAAATCTTAACGATAGTTTTCTTGAGTTATCATGCCCAGCATTTTTTGCACTTGAGTATGTATGGAGATTTACAGGGTTGTATCCGCAACCGGTTTATGTTTCAAATAATCTTTTAATTGTTTCTATTTATTTATATTTTATGGTCTCACTAAAACAATAATCTACCAATTTACTATTTCAAAGAAGATTACAAATTTAGAATACATGCAGTAAATGAGATATGGTGAAATTTAAAAAATAATATATGCATATAATATAAACAAGTAGCAGCAATAGTTAACAGTAGAAGTAAATAAATGACATTTGTGCATTGAAGTAGAAGCAAGTAAATAACATTTGTACATTGAAGTAGAAGTAAGTAAATAACATGTGTACATTGAAATAGAAGTAGGTAAATAACATGTGTACATTGAAGTAGAAGTAGTTAAATAACATGTGTACATTGAAGTAGAAGTAAGTAAATCACATGTGTATGTTTAAGTCAGTAGTTATGAAGTCACTAGAAATAAGTCTAAGACACAAGTCACTAGGTATTATGAATCCTTGTTGTAAGCCAGCAGTATTTATTAATTAATAAATAGAATGAAAAAAACATACACTTAGTAAGACTTCACTTTATTTTGAATCAATACGATAGCCAACCGGGTTTCGCTTGTCCCAAGCTTCATCAGGGCTAAATATCACTGTTGATATTTAGCCCTGATGAAGCTGTTGTCCCAAGCTTCATCAGGGTTAAATATCACTGTTGATATTTAGCCCTGATGAAGCTGTTGTCCCAAGCTTCATCAGGGTTAAATATCACTGTTGATATTTAGCCCTGATGAAGCTGTTGTCCCAAGCTTCATCAGGGTTAAATATCACTGTTGATATTTAGCCCTGATGAAGCTGTTGTCCCAAGCTTCATCAGGGTTAAATATCACTGTTGATATTTAGCCCTGATGAAGCTGTTGTCCCAAGCTTCATCAGGGTTAAATATCACTGTTGATATTTAGCCCCGATGAAGCTTGGGACAAGCGAAACCCGGTTGGCTATCGTTATTGATTCAAAAATAAAGTGTTATCTTTCTAAGTGTATGTTTTTTCATTCAATATGTCACACCCTAAAGTATTTGCTTCCTTCGAAAATACTTAATAAATATATTTGTACAGCGCCCTTGAGGTATTTTTTCACGAAAACGGGGCTTAATTATTATTAATCGATTCGTTCATTACATATAATAATGACGTTGCTCTTCCATGTACCAATTACATAAAGTGTTGTACTGTATAATTTGAAACATAGCTGTTAATTATTTTCCGAAGAATAACTTCATAACTTTTGTATTAATTAATCACATGAAAATATCAAGAAGAGCTTATTATTTTAAACAGAAAATAATCATTTTGCTACGTAAATCTTATTAACATAGGAGAATTAAGTTACTTGCGGTAAAGCTCTTTGAAATAATAATATTATAATAACGTGATAAATAATAGCATTATGAAGTGGTTACCTTTCGTATCAAAGCAAAACCACCATAAGCTTTGGATTTAATTGAACCGACCTACATTTATACCTTTAACGTGTTTGATGATATGAGGTGTGGTTCAGTAAAAACACACATATGAGAATAATAATTTTACTACAACGAACAAATTTTTTAAATTTTTACTTACATCATTATTTATTTAGGATAGGTATTATTGTAAGTTGTCGTGTACATAATCACTGAAAAGAAGTAAGTGCTCAATATCATCTAAGTATTCCTTCGTTGTGTTGTGACAATTACCTCGAGGTACCACGGTGGAACTCTTATAAATGTTATTCTGTTGTGTGCTGCTTCTTGGTAAGTGATTGGTCATCCTGTTTCCTTCTTTGCATACCTTGTTTCACCCCTGCATGTATGGTCATCCAATTCCAACATACACCATCCACTTTGTTTCGTTTTAATACATTTACAGTCCTCAATTCATGTGCATCTGAAGCTGCAATTCATTTTCATAGTCACCATTCGTGTTCTTCTGAAGCTGCAATTGGTCATTTTGTTTCCTTCTTTGCATATCTTGTTTCACTCCTGCACGTATAGTAATCCAATCCCAACATACACCATCCACTTTGTTACGTTTTAATTCATTTACAGTCCTCAATTAAGGTTTATCTGAAGCTGCAATTCATTTTCATGTTCATCTAAAGCTGTAATTGGTCATCCAGTTTCCTTCTTTGCATATCTTGTCTTACGCCTACACATATGGTTACCAAATTCCAACATACACCATGCACTTTGTTTCGTTGTAATTCATGTACAGTCCTTAATTCAGGTTTATCTGAAGCTGCAATTCATTTTCATGTTCATCTAAATCTGTAATTGGTCATCCAGTTTCCTTCTTTGCATATTTCGTCTTATCCCCACACATATGGTCACCCAATTCCAACATACACCATGCACTTTGTTTCGTTTTAATTCATTTAAAGTCCTCAATTCAGGTTTATCTGAAGCTGCAATTCATTTTCATGTTCATCATTCATTGTCATCTGAAGCTGAAATTGGTCATCTAGTTTCTTTCTTTGGATATCTTGTCTTACCCCTACACATATGGTCACCCAATTTCAACATACACTCTCCACTTTTTTTCGTTTTAATTCATGTACAGTCCTCAATTCAGGTTCATCTAAAGCTGCAATTCGGAGGCAGTTTCGGATGCAACATTTTAGTAATTATAATATTATTCAGGTTAAATAAATGTTTTTTTTTATTATTACAATCAAAAATACCTAACTTTTCCGTTAAAAAAACAATAAAACTTAGTTCCCAGCACTAATCGTTTCTTCATCTAAGACACCCACTCCGACTTTCCACCGACCTTTAAAATACTTTTGTTGAACACTTAAAGATTTTAGTTCTTAAAAAATATGTTGTTTTTGAAGATAATCTCCATTTAGAGGCCGAGTTGAAAACTAATTATACGAAATTCCCTCTACAGAAAAAAATCTTGAAGTATGCTCCAAAAATTACGATAAAAACACATCTTGTTCTGGTATTTAACATAATATGATAAAAATATCACGGTGTTTCTTTAAACGCTACTTAACGATGATGTATTGAGATTTATGCTCACAATCCCGCCGTTTCTCCGCAAGGGTAGGCAGAAAGGACGGACCACCAAATTACTCAGTCATAGCAAATGGCTTTAGCCGTGTTTGGTGACCAGATCTGAATAGCCAGGTACTTCCCCACCTTCCTCTTCCCCATCTCCCTCCCCTCCCCAATACCCTCAGCCTCACAACATACCCCAATTGGGGATGCCATAGTCTCACTGGCTCCAGACGGGAGCAGTTGGGACTCTTGTGCGGTAATACTGTAAAAAAAAAAAAAAAAAAATACTCCTTGCCTCAGTCACACTCATATATATTTTCATTTATTATTTTGTCTCTTAACATAGCCCGACGCAAGAATCTGATTCACTCGATCGTGCCATGGTTACCTTGGGCGCGTTATTTGCGTCATATATTCTCATTAAGTTCGTTTTTGCACAGCAGTCACTTATGTAAGACTATTGAATAAAATCTCTTTCTTTATGTTATTGCGCTCCCTCTATCATTCATATTTTTAATCTCCCTTTCAAACAATCGTCAGTTATCTTTTTCTTCTTTTCGGATGCTTATAAAGTAAACTGCTGTCTTATTTTTAAAAAATTTATTTTGCATTTTCTCTTCAGCCACACAGTACTTAATACAAGGGGTTCATAAGCTAAGTTATTATGTATTTTCTTTGAACAAAGCTTAAATTATGAATTTTTAAGTATTTTCATTAAATCGCGTAATACCTTCCAAGATAAACTGCGAAGTCTTTAATAGCAAGGCTTAGACTGGCTTCTGTTTTAGGCGTGCTGTCATAGATTCTTGATGTGGTTGAATTTTTAAATATACCCATTAATAATGATCACACGGCTCAATTTTTTTCTTTACAAGATGATCCTATTAGATAATTTAGTCATTAAAAATGTTTAAAATTAATTTCTCAGAAACTTCCAAGCCGGATTTTTTTGGAAAAGTAGTTATCTAATTTTAGAAAAAATGTTTGGGAGCTATTTTTAACTTATGTCTGTAATTGATTTACTTTCTAAATAAATATTATCGAACACTGTAATGAACTAGTTTATTATTAATTATCTTCTACACCTTTAAGATCGGGAGTTTTTATTAAATACTTTGGTCGGATAACATTACGAGTTATCGTGAGATCATTGCAATGAATATCTTGCAGGACTATGGGAAACTTCTCGCCTAAACTCGTAATCGTTCAGGTGCAGCCGACACGTAGTCTCTTCATGCGGCGTTACTACCGCCACCTATGGAACCTTTAAACCACATAAACTGATAACAATATCTTAGATCTACCCACTTTACCAACATCTATTGGGCGGTATTGAAACTACAACCAATTATCAATATTGCAAACTTGAAACTTTTTCAATAAACCGATTGATGAGTGCTGTGGGAGTATTCATGTACCCGTATTAAAACCTTTCCTTGTCGGTGCTGTCAACTGTCAACTGATTTGACAAGTATGTACAATATATTAAAATATCATTATAAACAAAAAGTTCATGTTTTAGGTGTTCCTCGGCGATTCATTTGCGTATTGGATATAATAATGATATTTTAAATATATAAGTATTTATCGAAAGCAAAAGTATGAAATCTTTCCTCCAAAAAAAATCATAAAGAAAAGTTTAGGTTGCGTGCATTGATAACTTTCCGAATGTTGCGGCATGCATGAGCAAGAGCGATACGGCGTCTGGTTCACCGTACCACGCTGGCCGGTTGTCAGTAGTAGCTGGCGATCTGCCGTCTGTAATGGACTGGGCGCGGCTATAATATTTTACTTATGTCGGTATGAACCTCATATTTATAAAATGGGTAACATGAGTAAACAGAACAGATAAAACATTCAATTGGCCTGTCTGGGGTCTAAGAGTCGAGAGGTGTTAAGGTATAGTGTGTCAATCAAATATCTATTAGCAACCATCGACAAAAATCTGAAATGGAAGGACCAAGTATGTCAAGTCGTAAATAAATTGAAAATTAAAAGAAAAAATTCAAGAAACAATAACAAACTTAAGCAATAACAACACCAAGCTCACACCCGCTTTTCATCAAACCTGGGTTGCGTGGTTCCTCAAACTTCATTCGCTCATCGGCAATTCTGGTTCATCGCGCCTAAAATGTACAATGCATTAAGTACCGACTTAAAGTCAAACAACTCTATATCCATATTTACTGCCCGTAAACATCAATGGATATTTGAAAGGGGACGACCATTCTTTAAAGATTATATGAGTTCCTAACACCAAAAAAAAAAATTATAAAAACTTCTGTCCAACATGTCTCATACCACGAAAATTAAAATTAATTGTTGAACATATACATGTTGTCTTATAGATAATACCTACGATAAATAAACATGCACACAAACAATTATATGCATTAAACAATCTATATTAATTATGTTTATATTTTAATCTTAATGTTAAATATTTTTAATTTTTATTGGTATCTTTTTAAATATACATATACTTTTTCTTTTTTTTCAGTTTGCTATTAATTTTAATATATTTGTTTTTAGTTTTATTTATCATTAAATTTGTTTTTTTTCTTTACTTCTTTCTTATGTTTCTATAGAATACTATTTTTTTAGTTCTTCTAAGTTATTTTCATTATGAATCATACATGAAATATCATGTATGATTCATACTTGCATACTTATGTTTCTATAAAATAGTATTTTTTAGTTCTTTTAAGTTATTTTTATTATTATTTCATGTGTAATTCATACATGCGTACTTATGTTTCTTTAAAATAGTATTTTTTAGTCCTTTTAAGTTATTTTTAAATTAAGTTAAGTTAAGTTATTTTTATTATTATCTCATTTATGATTCATACTTGCACACTTATTTTTCTATAAAATAGTATTTTTTAGTTCTTTTATGTTATTTTTATTATTGTTTCATGTATGATTCATACTTGCATACTTATGTTTCTATAAAATAGTATTTTTTATTTCTTTTATGTTATCTTTATTATTATTTCATGTATAACTACCACAACACGGGCATTAGCCTAGTATGGTAGTTAAAAAATGTCAAAAAATGTAACATGTAAACATTTATTAAATAATAAAAAAATATATATATATATATATTTATATATACATATATAAGAATCAGAATTTTTGTCGATAAAATCTAAATTTTAATATACTACGCCTTAATTCAATCAACTTCACTTTATAAAACTAACCTTCTTTCAATGGGAGTCGTACAGAAAATAATAATAAAAATCATATTAAAAAAAACCCAACGACTACCAACAGATCGCCTAATTGAAGAAGTACCTACATTTCATGATCTGTACATAATATTTCAATAATTCAAATCATAAAAAAAAGATAAGTAAAAATCTTTAAAATATCTCTACTTGAATATATTTTTACATGCCCAAAATTAAATACTTCTTTTGCAAAAAATTATTATACCCACCAAGGAAGAACTTTTTCAATCGAGTACCGGAAGAAAAGAAAAACATTAATGACAGATTCCAAACTTTGAACACTGTCAAACTGTTTAAAAGATAACCTTATCAAAAAAAAATGTTTACAAATAAATTGATCTTGGAAATAATCTAAATTTCATTCATATTCCGTAAGTGACAATTTGTTCTTCAAATATATACACAATTATTAATATTTTAGATATATTGTATATCATGTAATATAATCATTTTTAACTTTCTCAATGCAATTTACTTTCTCATTGCAATGTACTAACTACTTCTTAAAATACATGTACCTATTATGGAATTAATTACTTATAAATGACTACAGCAATACACGGAGAAAAATGATCCTGTAAAAAGTGAAAACATGCTACTTTCCTGATAAAATATTATTAATTTCTAATATATAGAGAACACGCGATCTTTTACTCTTAAATATCATCACGGAATGCGACAATATCAATATATTAATATCAATATCAACATTTGTGTGAATACGTGTTCCGTCGTCCTCATAGAAAATTCTCTTTTGACTGATACTTTCTCTACAAACTCTGTAAATTCATTCGTTGAAAGCCTAAATTCACGTTTTTTTAACAGGAAAACGAATAATTTGATTAGATTTTTAATAAATTAACACTAAGTTTTCTCCGTATCTACTGTACCTACATTTCTCTTCCAACCACAAGCTTCTGCTTCCACGGAAGAGTAGTTCACAATATGTACAAACACAATGTAAATATTATTTTATGTGTATTTACCTTATTTCTTTAATAATTCTTTTAAAAATAAAATTCTTAAAAAATGTATCAATTTGTATGTTCGCGAAGTATATGGGTAGTACAGATATTAATTATTAAAGTAATTTTGAAAAAAACAACCTACATTCCCTTCGGCAACATTGTTCAAAATTTGTACAAAAAAAAACACTCAATATAATACTTGAAGGTAATAATTGAAAGAATTAAAATTAAATTGATCATTAAGACATAAATTTAACATACAAATTCCTCTATTTTATAGACAGCAAATGCATAGTAATTATATTTATAAAGGGATATTTTTTTTAATAGTTTTCCTGAAGAATAAAAAAAAAAGATTTGATACTCTTCAAGAAAAAAGTAAAATTATTTTTATAAAACTGAACACTAGAAACATCTTGAACAAAAGTAGTAAGTTAATTTAGAATCTCATTTATATTTTATAATGTAACCCACATCCTGTTTAATCATACACTCTACGATATTAGTTTTTACTCCCACACCAAACTCAAGAGCTAGTACTCTTCATTGGTGTAAAAATAACAAAAAACATGTTTTTCACTATTTTGTTATTTTTCCATTTACTATGTATTATTGTTACAATATTACAAATTAAAAAGTTTCATATTTTATGTATTTTAGAATAATAAATTGAGAAAATAGTAAAAATAGAAAATAAAAAAATTTTAGAGTAGGAACCTCAATTTTAAATTATTCCTATTTTACAATCGGAAATTTTCCTACTAACCAATGAAAAAACAAGACAATCGAATAATATTAACAAATACAAAATCCTGATCAAACAATGGATCATCGAAAAAGGTCGTTCAATAATTAGTCACCTCACCCAAATATAATCCTCTATCTCATTATTGTTACCACTACCTTTGACAAATATTGTTGATTTATTGAAAAATGTACTTCTTTTTAAAATTATAAAATATTTGTCAACTAGTCTTTCTCGACACAGGATTTTCTAGTGAGACAGGCAAAACCAAAAAATAGATGTTAACCTTTTTATATACATGTACATAAAATAAAAATAATAATGTACCCATTCTAAAAATGTCCCGATGAGCAGACTAATTGTTGCAAGAAGAAGAAAATGTCGAAAACCACCTTTCAAATCCACAGTGTAAATTGGTACTTCAGATATGAGAGATTGATGTGTGATATAAAACAGACCACGGAATATAATTGTGTGAATTCGGTACCTTTTCTTTACAAAACAACTTGAAGCTACGAACTTTGTGGTCTCAACTGCGACGGTTGAGTCTCTTCTCTCCTATACTCCAATCTGGGCTTATCTTATGTCCCAGAAGCTCATATATTGAGGAATACTGTCCATTTCGGTATGCGCGTCTGTTGTAATGAATTGTCTTATATTATGTTGTAATAGCTTTTGACATAGTTTTGGTACTGGTCCTTCGAGTGTGTTTCAATATTGCAATCCAATTGTGTTACGATGTGCTATTGTACAAACTACCGGCACAGCCTGTTTCGATTTGAGTAAAATGAAGCAGTTGTATCGGTTACCATATATTCGTGCCCATTTTTGTGAAAGGACTTAACGGGATAAAAAAATATATATTCGCGCCCATTTTGTGAAAGGACTTAGCGGGATGAAAACATGGATCTCGAATGTAATACTGCAAAAGAACGTTTGATGTCTCTGTGACAAGCGAAAATTGAAAAATGTGTTAAAATAAGTGTCAATATACAGAAAAATATTGAATTAAAATGTTTTATCAGGAGGGTAACTTTTCACTCAAAATGAAACAATTTTATCAACTCCAATTATGAAGTATTTTTACTTTTTGCTCTAATTTAACTGACCTTCAATATATTCCTCAATTTATGTTTCCGCAATACCAACCATTAATGCAATACTCTTTTCCGAGTATTTTGTGGTTTTCGTGAATAAAAATAATCTATCCCTGTGTGATTTATTTTTCTTTCATTTATCTGCGGTAGAAGGTATATATTTTATTAATATATAACCAAAATAACACTACAATTTACAAATAATATCGGTCACGAAGTTTAAACCTCTAAGGAGAACGGCTACGCGGCCCTTTAAATACAAAACTTAAATTTGGGTTTGAGGTCAAAATACCCAACAAAACTGTTTTATTTATCCAACGGTACGGCAAATATCTAGGACATATGTGCTTATTTATTTATTTGTGTTGTAAATTTATTGGGCTATTAAACAATTACATTTTTCATTATTTTAGAGTAAACGTTGGAAAACATTTGTGAGTTAACGATTCCTAATTTTTTTTAATTGATTTGTTATCTTTACAGATATGATGAAATAAAAATTAAAAAAAATTAAGATATAAAAAAAAAAAAATCATTTGCGTATATTTAAATCACAAACAACCGATTTACGTTAGATCACAAAGTTGGTATACTTATAAATTAAAAATTTTGCCCAATGAACGCTGTTTTTACAGTTTTATTTTATTTACCATTATATTAACACTGTAAGCATAGCAAGAATGTTTTTTTAGTAATTACAATTATATCGCAAAATTTTCAAAATTGTTTCTAAAATCATGCTTTATTAAATTTTTTAATGGCCTATATGTCAATATTTAAAACAGAAATAAATAAAATAGCATATATATTCGTAATTTAAATTTGCTAAACCTTTGGATTACAAAAATAATTTTTCAGTTTGCTTAGATATTATGGCCTCAAATCTAAATTTAAGATTTATATGAAAAAAGAATTTTTTTTATTTGGCGGCAAGACTACCAAACGCTATAATCGTTACGCGTTACAATGTGTTGAATAATAATGGCGTGCAGTTACTAAAATTATCAATTTATTATATCCTTCTTTTGACGATTTTTTCAGTGCACCTTTATGTACCCGAAGGTAAAAATCACTTATCACCCGAAATGGGGTCACCGAGGACCCCCGTATACCGCGGAGCGATCGTGTATCTTAATACTATTTTTGTTCATTCCAGTAACAGTCAGATATTAGTTTCTTTGTTTTTATAACTACCGTTTTAACCTACCATCACCCATATTTACCCGGCAGTCAATCATTCACCGAAGTCTCTCGTTTCACCGAACGCCACGGGTGTGTTACTATTTACGCGATAATAAAATAACGATTTTAGTACGATTTTTTTAAGTTATTATCTCAAAAATGAGTGATTCTGTGTTTCTTGAACTAAGGAATATTATACTTGACCAAAATAAAACCATACAAGAACTACTAAGTCGTATAAAAAGCATCGAAGTGATTTTGAATTCTAAAATTATAGGTGATAAAAGTGTACCTACATCAAATGAACGTAAAGGCGAGGAAGATACATCGCTCACCGCCTGCCGCTGGGCCGATGTCACTGCCACTCCGCCCCCGCCCGCTTACCCAGCCGCTCGCCCAGAGCCGAAAGTTACCGTAAAAAAAGGTCGAATGTCTACCCGTGCTACAACTAGAGCAAAGGAAGGCGAAACAACTCAAGTTTCTGGGACCATCGACAAGGGGAAAAGGCCACTGTCCGGCCCATCTAAACCGAAGAAGATGTCAACTCCCGTTGCCCAACCTACCGATACTGTAACATATAAGCAGAAACCGATACAGCAGAATCTGAATCTGAAACAGAAGCCTATACCTCCACTTCGGCTAACCCCAATTGGCGCCGAGTTACGCATAGGAAAAAAAGACGACCAGTACTTCATGGTACCGCGACTGAGCATAAAGGCTTCATAGCCGTTGAAAGGCGCAAGTATATTCATGCCTGGCAATTCGATGTCAATACTACGGTTGAGGATATTGTAAAATTCCTTCTCAACATAATCAAAGAAATTGTTTACGATGTTGTCAAGTTGACAGCCAAAGCTGACTACGCCTCTTTCCGGATCAGAGTCCCGGAATCGAAGCTTTTGTTTTATATGGACCCGAACATATGGCCAAATCATGTTGCATTCAATGAGTGGTTTTTTCGGAGAAATGTTGCAACCAATGATGAAACGAAACACTCTAAGAGTGAGAAGTAATTCTAACCTCTCTATCTATTATCAAAATGTTTGAGGGCTAAATACGAAATTGGCAGTATTTAAAAACAACTTTTTTGCTCAAGATAGTTTAGATATAATAGTAATCACTGAATCGTGGCTGAAACCAAGTGTGCATAATTCAGAGCTATTTCCAGAAAATTATGTTGTCTTTCGTCGTGACCGCTTCACACGCGCGGGAGGTGTCGTCCTGGCTGTTCGTGCTGATTCTGTAACCCATGCCGAGAGGATTTCTTCGATGGACCTCCCCGACACTGAATCCCTGTGGGTGAAGTTATCCTTGAAATCTTCAACTGTTTTTGTATGTGTGATATATGTGCCACCGCGTTCTTCAACTTCGTTATACTACAACATGTTCGAAAAAATAGAAAGTAATTATAATCTTCTCAATGATGAAAATATCTTAATATTAGGTGATTTGAACCTCCCTTCCTGTAACTCCAATATTGTGAACTTGTATAATTATTTTAAATGTTTCTACGGTTTGCAAGAATATAACTTGATATGTTATGATTATAATCCATCCTATAATTAGCATCCTTCAAACATTCAACTCAATTCAAACAATCACAAATACCGATATATTTTTTGATTCTCTCCCTCTATTTAAGAAAAACTTTTTTAGCACACTGAATTCGCCCACGTAACACATACAACCACACACAGACACACATGCACACGTACACACACACACAAACACTCACACACACCTCTCTCCTTCCCCAGCACACTAATTTAACTTAACTTAAAAATGTAACTTAACCGTAAAATGTATAATTTACCTCATATGCATATATGTCAGCGACATGTCTTCTTCTTCTTCTTCTTCTTCAATGGCGCTACAGCCCATTTCGATCCTTGGCCTCCTTTAACATGAGCCTCCACCGCCCTCTGTCCTCGGCCGTCGTCTTCCAATCTGCAACATGGAGTAGTCCTCTGGCATCTTTCCTGACATCGTCCTCCCATCTCAGCCTAGGTCTGCCCGCCTTTCGTTTGCCTCTCGGGTGTCCTGTTAGAACCTTCTTTGGTACACGTGTGCTTGGCATTTGGTGTACATCAGCGACATGTCATTGGTACCATTTATTGTTCTAACTTTTATAATTTTGTAACTATTGTCATCTGTGTAATTATGTACTGTTTGTTTCTGCAATAAACAAAAATAAAAATAAAAATAAAAAATAACACTCTGGATATAGTTTTATGTAATGCCAAGGATCTTGTAAAGTGTGTTGAGAAATGTCATGACCCTATTACAAACGAGGACAACCACCACCCTGCTTTGTCTATAAGTATTAGTGAGGCTCACTCAGGTGGTTCAAGCTCATGTCTAAACCCAAGTCCAATAGAAGTTCCCTCCTATCACGGAGCTAGAACCATAAACGCCTGGAGATTCAACAAAGGAAATTTCCACGTATTATATGAATTGCTTTCTGAATGCTCATGGCAACCGGTCTGCCAAAGTTCAACAGACATAAATGCATTATTTACAATTTTTTACAATTCAATTTACAATATATTCGTCAAGTGTATACCCATTTCCACATCTCGCACTACGGAACACAGAGTATATCCTAAGTGGTACATCAATAGTATTATTTCAAATATTAAAATTAAACATATTTTTCATAAGCAATGGAAAAAAAACTCATCACAACTTGGACTATGCTAGTTTTTCAGCCTATCGCTCCATCTTAAAACGTGAAATCAGTGAAGCTTTTAAAAATCCTTTAACTTCAATGGAACAAAAATTTTCTATCGATCCCAAACAGTTTTGGAAGTACATTAAGGATCTAAAAAAATCCAAAAACTCATTTAAGTCTATGATTCTTGACGGAGAGGAATTGACTACTGATGATAAAATCGCTAATAGTTTTGCGACCTTTTTTTCATCTGTTTACAAAAATGTCCAACCAACTCTCAATATTGACTCTACCCTTCACACTGTACAGATTGGGCCCTCATTTGACCTGGTCAGTATTTCAGAAAAAGATGTTAAGGAGGCACTCTCAAATTTAAAGAAACCTCACTCCATCGGTCCTGACAATATTCCAACATTTTATACTAAAGGGTTGTTCCGACCTTTTAATACCACCATTATGTCATCTCTTCCATGTATGCCTAAAAAACGGAATTCTCCCAGACATCTGGAGATTAACTAAAATAACCCCTATCTACAAGAAGGGAGACAAACGCGATATTCGGAATTATTGACCAGTTGCTGTTCTATGTTCCATCGTGAAAATATTCGAGAAAATTCTACATAAATATATACTTAATCACGTTAATCCAATTCTTGATGACCGTCAATATGGTTTTAGACCCCAGATGTCAGTAACATCAAACTTCTTATGCATCTCAGATTTCTTATCACAAACTCTCGACAATCGGGGACAGGTGGATGTTGCTTATTTTGACCTCGAAAAGCATTCGACAAGGTTGACATCGACATTCTTCTAAATAAGCTAGCTTCATTTGGTTTTTCCAAAAAACCACTCTGTTTTTTTGCTTCATATTTTCGAAATCGTAGACAGTTTGTTTATTATAAGGGTTCCAGTTCTTTTAAATTCATAGTTTTTTCTGGAGTTCCTCAGGGGTCTATCCTTGGACCACTTCTGTTTCTGATTTTTACTAACGATATTGGTTCAGTCATCACACATTCGCTGTATTTACTATTTGCAGATGACTTGAAACTATATCGCTCAATAAAAAACCATCTTGACTGTATTCTCCTTCAACGTGACATTGACTGCGTCTCAAACTGGACCAAAATAAATGGCTTGAACTTCAGTACACCCAAGTGCAATATCGTCTCGTATACAAGATCAAAGAAACCGCATGTATTTGAATATACAATCAATGAAATTATTCTCCTACACCTAAACCAAATCAAAGATCTAGGAGTTATTTACGACAAAAAAAATAACTTTTCACCAACACATCGATGATTTAATAAGCAGAGCATACAGGCTTCTTGGCTTCGTAATTAGGAACTCATATCCGTTTCGTAACTCAAAAACACTGACGTTATTATATAATACACTAGTCCTAAGTGTACTTGAATCAAACTCGATCATCTGGGCTCCACATGAATTAACATACACTTTACGCATTGAAAGAGTCCATAATTTTTTTTTAAGGTTTTTATTCTCGCGGCACTATGGACGTTACCCTTGGCTTTACCCATCGATTTATATATTAGGCATGACCAATTACCACTTGTTTCGTGATCAATTAGCTTGTTTCGTGATCCAAAATTTTACCAATCCTGGATTAAATCACCAAAATAAAACTGTGTTCACAAAAACTCAAATGGTCAGGCGAGTGTAAGTGAGAAAGAGCGTTCTGCTACTGGGCTGAATGGAACATTTGTTTTTACGGAAAGCACTTCTAGTTTTCTTTTTACTCTATGGTTGCGCTTTATTTCTAACGGCTAGTCATATTTTGGTGCAGTACTGCGTCAATACCTCAGAGAACGCGCGGCTTATTCGCAACAAATCGAAAACTACGAGTTTGGGGCATTTGCAAATTTAACGTTTTGCACCGATAGCGATATGTAAATGGGTTAAATTGTAGCACATATTTTACGTGAGATCAGTTTGATGAAAATGCGATGCAGAAGTTTATCGATCAATAATAATTACCTTTAGTAAAGATACCAGTCAATTTTCTTTTTAAAGAATAAGATAAATAGGGTGAAGCACCAAATAATAATTTAATCTTAGCATTCCTTTATTCATTTGCATTTATATGTGTTATTATAACTATATTATTTTATCTTTTCAATTCTCGATGTGACCCAAGATAATTTTTTTGTTGGGCACACAAACGATAAAACTCGTCACATCTGTAAAATATAGTTTATTTGTGGCAATCTTTACAATCTTAGTATAGCCCTGGTGAAGACTAGGTACATATCGAAATTATAGCTGGATCAAATGGCTTTAAACATGTTTAGTATATTTAAAATCCACTCATTTAATGTCTTTACCACACCCCCTTTAGCTTTTCAACAAACGCCATTAAAGAATGCCGTTGTCCCACTAACTACGGAACTATTGTGCGTTATTAAAAAAATACTTAAATGTTGCCACGACAGATTTGGTAATTAAATTCCATCGTTAACATATCGTAAAATTAATCAGAGAAAACTTTATTTAGGGTAAAGTAGTTTTTAAATGCTTTTATTAAATTCAGAAAGTATTTTGGTTTTTATTACCTTCGCGTATTTTTTTTTTGTATTAATTTATTTTTCTTTTGGCGTTGATGGCCATTATAAAACTGGTATATTTTTTTTTAAATAAATACAGCTTTAATAATGTATAATTTTGGATCCAGGTAGAAATTTAAACCACTTATTTCGCCAGAAATGTTTATTGCAGAAGAGGAAGAAAATTATAAATCAACCTATTTATTGACTTTTAGCAGGGGAGCATTTATGGCGACATCTATTGAAAAAACTATCAATTTATTTATTAACTTCAGTCCGTTGGAAAGGCAGAGACATCTATGCAAAGCCAACAAACTCCAATTTCTAACATAAACTCCCCCCGAAAAAAGGATTGGAGGTCATTTTTTCTGAAACAAACCCCAAAACATAAGAATAAAAATTAAGCAGCTAAATATCTACATATATGCCAAAATTAATTTGGAAGAAACAAAAATAGTAATTATTTACTATTACTGTTAATACAAAAAAAAAAAATTGATTAACAATAAATATTTGAAATAATAGGTAACCTATTTCTAAGCATAAGTTTAAACATAAGACTACTCTAAAAACGAAATGACAATTTCAAACTAACTAAAATTATACAAATTAATTATGAGATTAAAATTATTACTTTCGTTCAAATCAAATTCATGCAATTCACTAAGCTATTCTATACTATAATTTAACAACTAAGATAATTCCAATAACCTTGTTCTAACAGAAATCATAACAATAATCAAACATAAAACAAATAATATAGACAACACAACATGGAGCGCTGGTTTCCTGGTCATCCTTCTTAAGGGTTTGTGTTTTTCTATAGTTCATTACCACATTTATAATTAGTTTCTTCAGATGTATTTGTGTAGTTTGAAATTACATATAGCCAGCAGGCTATCTCGGTTTATAAGCGTTCATTTTTAAAGTGTTTTTTTTTCTTGGTATATACGGATCTACAATCCTTTTTTTATTTTGTACATTTTTTATCAAACTCGCAAGTTTTATTGTTATCCACTTTTTTATGCACTGTTTTTACATTTTATTTATTATTATTTCTTCCTTATCTTCTTTTAATTTATTATTATTATTTTTTATTTTTATTTATGATAATACACAAAAATTTTATATTGTTTTTATCACGAAACTTTTTATATTGTTTTGCACAAAACCTTTTTTTATTTTGCGCTTACTCAGTGTCTGGTCCGTTGGGTGGGGGTGTCGACATTTTCAACTCCTCGTTGTCATCTATTGGCAACAGACAGATCTTTGATATGGCCCTCTGGATGATGCCTTTCGACGTGATGATGGTCGCCACGCGAACTCTTCCATCAACGCCAGGATGAACGGCGCTCACACGTCCCAGCCTCCAGTAGCAAGAAGGGACGTTGTCCTCCTTTATTACGACCATGTCGCCAGACCGCATCTGCCTTTGATTCCTATTGGTCCATTTGCTTCTGGTTTGAAGTTCTGCTAAGTACTCCTTCCGCCACCTCGACCAGAAAAATTGTACAATCTGGATTAGTTTTTGGTAATTGTTTAATCGATTGAATGTGATATGTTCCAAATTTTGTTCTGGAATCGCCGCCAAACTAGTTCCTATTAGAAAGTGACCGGGAGTCAAGGGATTAAGGTCATAAGGATCATTTGATAAGGGAGACAGTGGCCTGGAGTTTAAGTAAGATTCAATTTGACACAACACCGTATTAATCTCTTCATAAGTTAATGAAGCGATACTGGTTATTCTTTTTAAGTGATGCTTAACTGACTTTATCCCAGCCTCCCAGAGCCCCCCAAAGTTCGGCGCACGAGCTGGTATAAATTGCCATTGTATTCCTAATGTGGATAAATAATTATCAATTTTATCATTAGACATATTTAAAAAATTATAAATTTCTCTTAGTTCATTATTAGCCGCTTTAAAATTGGTTGCATTGTCCGAGAACATTTTGCTTGGTCTACCACGACGCGAGATAAACCGTTTCAAAGAGTTTAAAAAACTCTCTGCGCTCAAGGACAGCACAGCTTCTAAGTGCACGGCTTAGTGACCATGCATACGAATAAGCAAATATATGATTTAACGCTATGTGATTTTCTGTGAATACCCGACTTTATTAATATTGGTCCACAGTAGTCCACTCCTGTTATCTGAAATGGCCTACATTCAGTTATTCTTTCAGCTGGCAGGTCGGCCATCAACTGCTGTTCGGATTTGGGATTACATCTATAACAAATTATACATTTTTTTTATTATTTTTTTTACAATATTCCTTCCCTTAATCGGCCAAAATTTCATTCTAATCAACGCCAATAATGACTGCGTTCCCGAGTGTAAGTTCAAGTAATGATAGTGTTTTACAATTAACTCTGTTAATTTATGATGCGAAGGTAACAAAATTGGGTGCTGCTGGCCTTCGGTTACCATTTTACCTTTGGAGAGCCTTCCCCCCACACGAATTAGATCCCTTTCAATGAAAGGATCTAATGACTTTAGTGCACTATTCCTAGGTATATTACCTCCATTATTTAAAACTCGAATTTCGTCTCTGAAACAGTATGATTGCGCCCGAGATATTAATTTGTTTACTGAATTTTCCAACTCACTAACTGTCAATTTACTATAGCGGCGCTGCGAAGGGTTTCTACAATTAAAAATAAATCTATTAATGTATGCTGTTACTCTCTGTAATTTGGAAAAATTGGAATATCTATCAAAAATGTCCCAGTCCTGTTTCACAGCAGACAACAGTGCCGAGCTTGTTTTGATCTCTGGTGGATCAATACAAAATGAGTTGGAATTTGGCCAGCACGCTGAATCCAACGTCAGCCAATCTGGACCATGCCACCAAATGCTGGAAATTAATAACTGTGAAACGCCGATTCCTCTGGAAAGCACGTCTGCTGCATTGTCTTCTGACCGTACATGGTTCCATTGCTCCGGCTGACTGGTTTCCTGGATTTCCGCCACTCTATTAGCAACGAAAGTGTTCCATCTTACCGGCTGATCCCTGATCCAGCACAGTACTATTTGGGAATCACACCAGTATGTAGTAGGTATATCCGGAGTACATAGAGCATCTTTAATGTAATTCACTAGTCTTGTCAGTAATACGGCTCCACATAATTCTAACTTGGGTAGAGAAACACTTTTCAAAGGCGCTACCCGTGATTTGGACATTATCAAATTGGAGTACTTCTTACCCAATTTGTCAGTAGACACCATATAAACACAGGACGAATATGCCTTTTCTGAGGCGTCACAAAATCCATGTAGCTGTAAATTTACATGATCTTGACATATTATCTTTCTACCTATTCTTAAATTATTTAATTGAGGCAGTTCATTCACATATGCTTCCCATGTCTTCAACATATCATATGGAATAGGCTCATCCCATTGAAGCTTTGCCTGCCACAATTTTTGCATCAATAATTTAGCAATAACAGTAACAGGACCTATTAATCCTAACGGGTCAAATATGGACGCAATGCATGACAGTATTTGTCGTTTGCTATTAATTGGATTTTTTAATAACTTCACTGTGTATAGGAAATTATCCTGCTGATTGTTCCAAGACAGGCCTAATATTTTGTTGTCATTTGAATCTGTACTAATAATCATATCTGACATGTTTTCTTCCTTCGAACATAACGAGGGCAAATTCGACCGCCATTTCCTTAAGTTCATCCCAGCGGATGCCATGATGGATATTAGTTGTTCTTTAATTATTAAACAGTTTTCTTCAGTTTCATCTCCAGTAATTAAATCATCCACATAAAAATTATTCTTTATAATCTGACTGACCTTGTGGTTTGATGATATATTTTCATTTCCCAGCTGTTGGAGGCATCTAGTTGCTAAAAATGATGACGGCCCCAGACCGTAGGTAACGGTGTTAAGTCGATAATGCTGAATTTCCTCCTCCGGGAAATTTTTCCATACTATTCGCTGTAGATCTCTGTCTTCGGGTCGCACCAATACTTGCCTGTACATTTTCTCAATGTCGGCTGTTATCGCGTACTGGTGTTTTCTGAAACATATCAATTGTGCGGCTAAATCTTTCTGTAAAACAGGTCCTATCATGAGAGCATCGTTTAACGATATACCATTGGATGATTTTGCTGAACCGTCAAATACCACTCGAGTCTTAGTGGTAGTGCTCGATTCTTTCAATACTGCATGATGTGGCAAATAAAAATAACAATCTTCATTAGAAGGTGCTTCGCACTGGGTCATGTGACCCAAGTCTATATATTCCTGCATGAATTCTTTATATTTTTTCATCAGGACAGGATTTGAAGAAAATTTCCTTTGCAAATTGCAAAGTCTTTTTTCCGCCATGGGCAGCGTTTCTCCCAACTGTTTAACACAGGGGCGCTGTGGTAAGCTTACCATGAAACGACCATTGTCATTCCTTTTATAAGTGTCCTTGAAAATCTCCTCGCACGCTCGCTCCTCATGGCTCCGGTGCTTCACCGGTTGGAATTCTTCTAATTTCCAGAAGTTTTCAATCTGTTTATGGATTATATTTAATGATAGTTGACAAGATTTTACTGGCCTTTTTATTTTTGTTGTGACGATGGGTCCTGACACCAGCCATCCGAATTCAGTTCTCTGTAATATGGGTCCTGAGTCTCCATTTCGAAGTTGATCTTGCTTCATAATTTCCCAAAAGATTTCCGCTCCGAGTAGCATATCTATGGAGCTTGTTTCATAGAAGGCAGGATCCGCTAACTGAAGACCATCAGGTATGTTGGCATCCTTTTTCTGTAAAGAAATTTGCGGCAGATGACTTGTTACTTCTTTCAAAACGAGACATTCTATGTCTCTTTCATACGGTGAATAGTTCGAGAAAATTCTTAAATTTATGCTATTTTTAATATTCAATATTTTGTTTTGGATTCCGGTAATCGGTATGTTTGCCCTTTTGGGTTTTAATTGCAACCTTGTTGCAAATTCTTCTGTTATAAAATTGGACTGAGAACCACTATCCAATAAAACTCTAGCCTTAATCAAATTTCCGTTATTATTCAACACTTTAATAACGGCGGTAGATAACAAAACAAAACTATTAGATATTTTCGTAGAGTGATTTGTAACTAAAGGTTCATTATTTGATGTTGATGGTGAATCCTTATCCTGAGACTTCGAATTATCTGTTTCCTTTTTTAAATGCAACAAAGTATTGTGCGAGTTATTTTCGCATATACGACAATTGTATTTACTTTTACATTCTTTTAGCTTATGACCCAAGCACAAACATTTCAAACACGCATTTACTTGACGTATCTTTATAATTCTATCCTTAGTATTTAATATTAAAAATTTTTTACAATTATAAACCTTATGATCGCCTTTGCAAATAATACATTTTGTCATTTGAGGCGTTAAAGAAATCATAGCTTCTTTTCGGTATTTGAAAGGAAAAGTTTTATTTTGATTAAATTTTCCTTCAGTAATCCCAGCAAATTCTAAAATCTGAACTCGATCTGATAAATATTTTATAAACTCTTTATATGTGGGTAGATTCTCTTTTGTGGCAAATACTTCCCAATGATGTCGAGTTTCACTATCTAGTTTTCGCGACAATAAATATATTAACATGATATCCCAATTTTCGGTGGGTATATTTAACTTATTTAACGATTTTAAATGTAATTCGGATTCATCGATAAGATTCCTTAATGCTACGGAATTTTCAAATTTTATTTCAGGCAATTTAAATAATGCTTCAACGTGCTTATGTATAATAATTTTTATATTTTGATAGCGAGAAGTTAACATTTCCCATGCAGTATGATAGTTCTCCTGGTTATTTGGAAGTGAGGTTAATAATTTAGCTGCGTCACCTTCAAGGCATGATCGCAGATAATACAATTTTTGAATAACTTCTAAAGATGGATTATTATCAACTAAAGCAACAAAAGTATCCCGAAAATTCAACCATTTTTCGTAACTCCCATTAAATTTTGGCAACTCAAGTATAGGCAAACGTATGTTATGTGATGTTGTATTCTGAACTTTATTTAACAATTTATCTTTAGCCTTAGCAACAAGATTATAATATAAATTTTCAAATGCTTGCCTTTCTGTTTTGGTTAATTCTTCCGGCGAAATTGCTTCTATGTTATCTTGTAATGAGTCGAAAGTGTCTAAAATTGGTTCAAGTTTCTTCAATCTGACTTCAATTTCAGATTGCGACAAATTATCACCGTTTATATATTCATTGAACCTAGTTAATTTCGCCTTGCAAATTCCACGCTGGTTAATCAAAGTTTTGAGATCCATTTTTAAATATCAAGAAAGGAGGTATTCACAGAACGTATTGTCAAATGATAATCACTTGTAATCAATCACTACACGTGCACTGTCCTTGATCACAGAACTTTACTAATTAACCGATAAACAATGAATTTTATCTGAATTTTATAAATGTAACAGCTCGATGGCTGTCAAAAAGAAAACAATTTGACACTATTGTTATTCTCTCCACAATCTCCACCGCGCATGCGTCAGCTTGCTTCGCGGCTGGGTTGGTGTTTTTACCGACTCGCGGTAACTTTCGAAATTTAAACTAACGGATTTTCAAATATAACCGCTCGTAATAAATCTTTTAAGAAATTTAAAATACTTGCTTTGTATTCTAACTTCTTTTTATATTGTTGTAACAATTATTATTGCTTACTACAATTTCGATGATGGGTATGAAATCAATTCAAACAACACTTGGTAACAATCAGCCCGATTCAATTTTAAAACAAACAAAGAAATACGGCTGTGTAATAAATCATGCTCTCCTGCCTGGGAAAATAAGGTAGGTATATGGGATATGGTCACTTGCCCGTTTTTCTGAAGATCCCCTCTGATGTTGGATGTTGAAGATGTTTGCTGGTTCTTTTATCATCCGCGATTCAATCGATAATACGGATGCGGCACGAAGGTCCAATGTATAATTTTGGATCCAGGTAGAAATTTAAACCACTTATTTCGCCAGAAATGTTTATTGCAGAAGAGGAAGAAAATTATAAATCAACCTATTTATTGACTTTTAGCAGGGGAGCATTTATGGCGACATCTATTGAAAAAACTATCAACTTATTTATTAACTTCAGTCCGTTGGAAAGGCAGAGACATCTATGCAAAGCCAACAAACTCCAATTTCTAACAAATAAAAAACGTGTTTTAAATTTTACACAACTAATAAACAACCACGTTTGTATCGTAAATGGTTATATAACACTGATAAATAAGCATTTACGATATCAATGTAACAAATTAAAACACTTTTTTTTACAACGATAATCTTTATATTTTAAAAAATCAACATGTTTCGAGAACGATGTTCTCGAAACAGGACTACAAAACGAGGAGCTTAGAAGATCAAAGACAAATTACAATGGATTTTTTTTTGTATTTGATCTTCTAAGCTCTTCCCCTTTCCACCTCTCTTCCCCTCCCCGCCCCTCACTGTCATTTCTTCCACGCCATTTTTCTACACTTGATAATTAGTTTTAGTACAATTTATGTCCGATGAAAAGAACTTTTGTTAACAATAAAAGATATAAATTTGTTTTAGACCACTTTAATTTTTGAGAAGAAGAAGAATTTTTGTTATTTTTTTGGGGTGTTATCATTTTTTGGGTGTCCATCATCAGGGCAGATGTGTTATTAATAACACATCTGCCCTGATGATGGACACCCAAAAAATGAAATTAATAACACATCTGCCCACCCGAAAAATGTTATTAATAACACATCTGCCCTGATGATGGACACCCAAAAAATAAAATTAATAACACATCTGCCCACCCGAAAAATGTTATTAATAACACATCTGCCCTGATGATGGACATTGCAATGCTGTACGAAACGTTGGCTAAAGAAAGAGTTAGCGCAACACGGCATAGCACCCCAAAAACAAATAACAAAAATACCGTGGCCGCGAAAATCTTAAATCTTATTTGATGAAGAGAACATCGTTCTCGAAACATGTTGATTTTTTTAAAATATAAAGATTATCGTGTTAAAAACAAAGTGTTATAACTTATTTCATTAAAAAATGGTGCCACAAAGTGAATTTGCAAAATTTTGAAGAAATTTACGATTTCAATTTCGATTATTAAATATGTCAAATTTAAGACACTTTATTAGTAAGAATTTCCGAATCATTAACGAATTTGACATTCGTTTGGAAAGATTAAAAGGCCTAATTTATCCCATACCAACTTATGACACACATCAATTTATAACTGGGGATAAAATTCGAGTTCACGATAAACTTTCATTGGCCGCAATATACAAAAGAGAAGATTAAAGCCTTAAAGATCTCCGTCGTATTCAAGATAAAAAATTCCCTTATTCCGAATAAAATTGAATTTTATTTATAGGTTGTGGTTACAATACTCCTGAGCCCGTGGTAATTTTGCAAGTCAGCGCGCCTGTTATACTGCCCTCTCAAATATTCAGAGGTTAAGTTCTATACAGCTGATTCGACTTATTCGGTGAAACATTCAAGGACTAACTTCAATTGAGATGTTGGATAAAACTGTGTACGGTGGGCTGAGAAACAAAAAAAATATTTTTTCCTACTATAATATTACTTACAAGGATTTATAATGAAGGATTGAAAATTTGGTAGATACATGTCGATGTGATATATTGTCATTATATTTTTAAAAAATGGGTGATTTTTTTTTCTGAGATAATCCTGAATTTTGTAGCTAGCTTCTTACACAATTGTAGTTAGTTATCTTTCTCACGAATATTAAATCAACTTCAGGTTTCCCCGGGGATCGGACCTAGGACTTTTATACATTAGATATTTTGTTTATTAGCGACATTGGAAAGACCATTAAATAGAAATAATAGACCATTAAATTCAGAGCTATCAAAAGTTTTATAGATCCCTTTACTCTGCAGATGATGATATTGTTTCTATTCTTCTTCTGAAAATCTTACCTTATTCATTCAGAAATATAGTGCCATCATATTTACAAGATCCAAAGAACATTACGAGTACAATTACTCCCCCTAAATAAATAAATTGTCTCCCTCGCCAACAAAATGCTTCAATTTTTTCTTCGTAATGTGGGATCATATAGTAACAGAATCGCGATACGAAGAATCGCAAGCAGTATCCTGGAATATAGTTTCATTACTTGGGCCGCTCCTAAACAGAACCATATCCTTGAAATATGTAGAAAGAGTGCATAATAGATTTATAAGTTACTTTTATATGAGAGAATATACATATTATAAATATGTCTGAATTGACTTTATTTTATTTATTTTTTCATGTTTTCCATTAAACGGTTAAATTTATTAGATCAACAGGAATGTATATATTAAGGTAAACACTTTATCTTTCTGGTCCTCTAGAGTGAGATGCTTGACACTGTGGGTGGTGGAGATAGATTTTGGCAAATTTCTCCAGGTCAATGCTGACACTATGAATGTTGGAGATGAACGTTGGCGAATTCTTCAGGCTGATGCTCAACACCGTGGGTGGTGGAGATGAATGTAGCCTAATTTCTTCAGGACGATGCTTGAGACCGAGATAACAGATGGTGATTCTTTTGGGCTGATGCTCCACTGCCTAGATAAGGGAGAATCCTCCAGGGCGATGCTCGACAACATGGACGGTGGAGAAGAGCGGTGGCAGATTACCCAAGCCGATGATCAACACCGCGGGTGGTGGAGAAAGCGGTGGTGATTGTACTCTCAGCAATAGGTTGGTAGCTTGACGCCATGCGAGCGGAGGTTGGTGCTGGAGGACGTAGACTGGAGACGGGGACGCGGCTTGCGACTGTCTGCAGTCACAAGTTGAGAGAAGTTGTTGATTTGACTCATTTGAGTAACAGACTAGACTGAACTGTGTTTGCGTCACGCTCGTCCAGCTTTTATAAGGAAGCGCCTCATGGATCGAAAATTCCATTACAGTCGCGACGCCGCCGCGTGGTACTTTCTCGCATAATCCGTACCAACCAGGGGAGGTGGCATATTCCAAGTGCTAACTGGGTGACACCAGTGGTGGTGGCAGGTTCCGGGAGATGGGCATGTTGCGTATAGCCCAATGGTCAGCAGCGTATTACTGTAAAGTCATGAAGGTTTCAAGCTCAAAAAAGAAGTTTACGGAATGTGTTGAGAAGTTATAAATAAGATACTCTTTCGTACTGCAGACTTTTGTATGTTGTATCCAGACAAGCCGTCTCAGTATTATAAATCTAATTAATATAGAAGAAAGTTGCAATATTCGTATTTTTGAAAACCATATTAGATAGGCACGTTTATATCGCTTTGCATTTTAAATTACTCTTATTTGTTCATGCTTCAATAAAAAATTATTCTTTTTTGGCTTGGGATAACTATGCTTTAACGAATGGCGAAAAATAGAGAAGAACTTTTCACTGCTCCATTCCTATTAAGGCGAAACTTAATGCTAAATAACTATTTTCATTAATTTTTATAACGAATTGGTGTACATTATGAATACCAAAAAATAGGCTTTAGATAAAATGAAGGTTTTCCTATCGTTTCGTTTGAGTAGAATACAGATAAAATAATAAATTACTCAATACAAAATATAAATGTAAAAAAAAAAAAAAAAAAATTTTCAATAGAAATGTATGAACGCGTAAAGGAAAGAACTCTTAAAAAATACAGTACTATAGCTAAGATTATCTTTAATAGTTTTACTTGATTAACTTTTTTGCTTCCTTATAAAATTATTAACAAAAAAAATCAAAACCAGTCTTGTGCTTGAAATCGAACGTTTCTGGACTAATTTTGTCCAGCGATTTTAATGCCTATTACCTACAATATAAGGTATACCAAGAATATACACATTTTTGGCTTGTAGCTTCCTCTTAACCTTTTTATTCGTACCAACGTAACGTAACACGATGATATCACCTCATGCATGTTAATATTATTGATGTCTTTGCATTGTTTTTATTAATCTACACATTTTAAGTATTTACTGAGGTACTTCTACTATTTGTCACTATTTCTTAACACCTATTTCTATTTTTTTACCATTTCTCGTTTACTGTACCATGATGTGCTTTACATTTGTAATCTCTATAATTTTACATTAGTGTACGTGTACAACTGTTTTATAGAGACTGAAAAATAAATGTATATATCAACTGAAAAATTTTCAGCGTATTGCAAATTGAAAGTTACGCTTAAAATTATATATTTTGTCATACGTTTTGTTTATTATAAGCTTTTGGTTACGAAGTAAAAATGCTATTTCTCTTCATATAATGTACCCCTAGACTCTTAGGTCTGTATTTATACCAATAATCATCTAGCTCTTGTTCCCCACACTGTGTGCCTACTGCAGTAATTCTTACTTATTTTCTCCTCCAGGGATACTTTTAACTCTGCGCCGCACTGAAAATTACTTATTTATGTTAATAAGTAATTTTCCCTACTGTCAATAGGGGACACAATGATTTTCACCATTTTGTACTTCTTTGTTACCTTCGATATAGTGGTGATGGTTGATTAACAATATTACTTGCCAGACTTTTGATGGAATATTAACTAACTAACTAACCATCACGCCTTTTCAGCGCAGGGGTAGACAGAAAGGGCGGACCGCCAAACAACTCGGTCTTGGCACACATTTTTTCTAAATCATGTAATCATCGATATTAGTTTACGTATAATGTACTAGCACAGACTCGTGAAAAATCAACACATCACCATCAATTTTGAAAATGACAATCAAAATAACATAAGTAGTAATAAGTACAACCAAAGGCACGACAATCCTTATATATGACTAGGACGAATAAGGATGAGGTAATAAAGGTCATCTCGAAACTTAGGTCGAATGCAGCGGCAGGAATCGATGGAGTAACACCGTGCATTCTTAAAACCTGTAAAGAAGAACTAGCGGGGCACCTAACCCAACTTATCAACTTCTCCATAGGCTCGGAAATATTTCCAAACCAGTTAAAGCTAGCAAAAATTATACCAATTTTTAAAGAAGACTGCAAGAAGTGTATTTCTAACTATCGTCCAATATCGATTTTATCGGTATTTTCAAAGGTGTTCGAGTCAATTATCAAAGATAGACTGATAAAATACATCTCTAGCAACGATATCCTAACACCACAGCAATATGGCTTTCGGAAAAACTCCAATACCCAATGTGCCACCTTCGATTTCATTTCTAACATTCAGCAGTACATAGACCAGGGCGAATATGTGGCAGCTATATTTATAGTTCTGAAAAAAGCCTTTGATACGGTAGATCATGAAATACTTCTACAAAAAATGGAACATTTGGGAATAGTCGGGAAATCTTTAAATTTGCTCCGAAGTTACCTAGCTGATAGATTTTGCCTTGTCGATAACGGAGGGAACCTAAGCGACGTTGGAAAAATCACATGTGGAGTGCCACAGGGCTCGATTCTTGGACCTCTACTTTTCTTACTATACATCAATGATATAACTTAATGTGGCATCTCGGGAAAACTTCAACTTTACGCTGATGATACTGTGATTTACTACCATTGTAAAAATCTGAAGGAACTTGAAGCTTTAATGAATAAAGATCTCGCAAAGCTGGCTAAATGGCTTCGATTAAACAAATTAAGCCTCAATGTTAAAAAAACCCATTACCTTACTTTCAGAAAAAAAGATAATATGGGTATGAATATCATTCTTGGAAATGAAAAGCTACAACATGTTCAAGTAACGAAATATTTGGGGTTACTCATAGACTCTAACCTCTCGTGGAACTCCCATGTTGAGAATGTAAAATCCAAAATTTCCCCGATAACCGGTGTACTTTATCGCCTCCAAGGTGTGCTCCCCACATCTTTACTGCGTGCAACATATTATGCAATGATCCACTCCCACCTGAGTTATCTAGTTAGTATCTGGGGAACCATTACCAAAAAAAAAAGTTCCGAAATATAAGTAATTCAAAATAGAGCCATACGTAATATATATAATCTGCCATGGGATACACATGTCAAAGATATATACTCACAGACACAAATACTTCCTTTTACAGTCCTGCCAAAGTATAACATCACAACTGCCATTCTACAAATAATTCAACACTCCTCACACACCAACACTAAACCAGTCTTTAATTCTGACATACACCAGCACAAAACACGATCACAAAATCAAATACATTTATCATCATCTACTTACACGACCAAATTTGGAATTAACTCCTTACAATACATTGCATACAAACAATATAACGCATTACCTAGTAATTCAAAACTTCCGGCAACTAACAAAAAAACATTGACAAAAGCTCTTAAAAGATATTTCCTTAGCAGTTTCATTAATGACTAGCAATCTTTCTCTGGTACTTCATAATAACACCTGCGTTTATTTATTTTAATGTATTTATTTTAATGTATTTTATTTATTTGCCTTGTCCTTTCTAATGTTGTCTTTCCCGAAATGAGTTTTATAAACTCATTGGGAATAATACATTATTAATTTGTTATCATTTTGTAATGTATTATCTTGTAATAAAAAATAAAAAAAATCATTTGTTGTTAATAAATCATATTACTCTCGTAGTTGTCTGATTTCTTGATACCATTAACTCCAATTGTGAAAATGAAAATGAAATTCAAAATGTATCCGAGTTCAGCACCAGAGTTACGGTCACAGACAGACACACAGCTGAATTATTGTTATTTGACAGGTACTGAGAGGCTTTACGACAGCACAGGGTGTGTCCACACAGAAAACATTGCTAAAACATAAAAAAAGTTGTATTTCAACTCTACTTTACTGAAGGTAGGAAAATAAGTTCGCTGCAATCTATCATTCAATCAAAGCTTTGCAATATTGTTCAGACCCGGAAGCCAAGGATTTTCCCCGTGGCATTTTTTCGCAGAATCCAAATTGGTTAAAATTACTTTCACCGTTTCATTAACCATACGGTAAGTTATTTTTGTGTGTGAGTATTGCATAAAAGTCTCAATGGCCCTAATCCTGTGGATTTATCCACTCCAGAAATGGGGTATTTACCAAGTAAATCCCTTGAGCGATAGAGATTTCCAGGCATGCTGCTTTGGATTCATCAAAAAATTTAATTGCTTAGTTGAAAAATTATACCTCCTAATTTTCATAGAGAAATAAATAAACTGGATACTGTGTTTTTAAGCCAATTACTCGCCTATATTTTATCGTGTATCTCATACATGTAGGTTTTATAACCGAGCTGTTGTATGGTTGTTGAATATGGAAAATTTAAAGTAATTAAAAAAAATCGTCTACCTAAATTTAGGCAGCAATCGCTCAAGGCCTAAATTGGCTATACAATTTTTTGGAAATTGAGGTTGAGTGCATAGGTTAAACGTGGGGACAGTTTGATAATGGCCTCAAAAGCCGAAACAGCTGTCACATTAAAAACTGTAAAAATAACAGAAATACTTGCAGAACTTAATAATTATTATAACATTATTTAATTTGATTTATTTTAAATTTATTTAAAAAATTTAACGTGGAGGAAGATAAATATTGGAAAGTACCTACTTTACTATTCAAATCTTGTCACCAAATAGGGTAATTTATAAATCAATGCGCTTCGCTTCCCCTCCGATAATCACCCATCCCGGACGATAATAGCCTAATTTTACGTGATCATTAATCACGGACGAACACAACCAGTTTCCCCATCGACAAATAATAGCATGCATTAGTATAATCCAGTGCAACCGTTCAACATACGCAGCGAAGCCTGCAAAGTGCACACTGCATTAGAACAATTGAATCTCCCGTCACTCAAATGTTATGAACAATTTAGCGCCTACTGTGCCATGATATTTAGAAATAATGATCTACTTTCATTTAACTTCACTTCTTGAAATAATGAAATTAATGTAAAAGCAAAGGTCATCCATTAAAAAAACTTACAATGATAAGGTATCATGTATTTTTAAAATATATTCATATTCAATACTCTCTCAAAAAGTGTTTAAAAATAAGTCCTTTCATAAGCAAATTCTCCTAGATATTTTGTGAAAGACAACTTTTGAATTGCTTACAATATTTATTTATGGAAATTAAATTTCAATTGTAGCGTCTACTTAGAAAAGATCAATACTTACTCAGTTCAACAACTTTGTTAAAAGATTCAAGATGAAAGACGTAAAATAATTATATGAATTATTGTTAGTAATTTTCCATTGTTTGTATCGTTTTATTTATCTTGTTTAGTTCGATAAAGAACAATTCTGTAAATAATTAACGAATAAACGGGGAAAATTTTCAATGTTCGCGTATCTACAACGTTTCTTCAAGCAGTAGTAAACTGCTAATATTTTACGGTTTCGTCAAAAAGAAAACCGAGTAGAGTTTCGTCATACTAAAGAAATAATTATTTTTATAGATTTACTAATGGATCCCCCGGAATGCTTCGGTATTGTTTATGTCATTCTCGGGCGCCTCCGACATCTTCCACCATTCGCTACTGAATACCATAATGTAACTGTTAAACAAATACATTACATCGACTTATCATATTATACATTCGACAAACCATACACGAAATTTCATTGAAATCGGTTGGGCGGATTCGTAGATTAGCGTGTACGAACACAGTGACAAGTCATTTTTATATATTAAGATTAAATTGGGCAGTGAAAGTTAATTTTCAATTGGCTTAATATATATTTTGGTAATACTGATGATTTTAACATGAAATTTCGAAAATATTTTTTGAGAATCATTAATATTCGTAAACACTCGAAATCCATCATGAGGGCAGATTCAAACAATTGCTGTCCAAAACGTTGACTTAAGATAGAGGTAGCGCAACACGGCTCAATCAATACCCCAAAAATAAATCACTATATATTTTTTATTAAATAGATTTTTGTTAAAAAATCAGCAGTGAAACCTTTTTTTTTCAGTAATTCTTTCGTAGATTTTCTGTAAGCCGGGCAAATTATTTACCACAAAAAGTTCCCAATAAATTAAAAATTTACTAAATTATTGATATGTTTTTCATGTAAATATATTGAATTCGTTAAAAAATAGTAGTTTCTTTACGATACAAAATATGTCTCTCTCAATGGAATTTTCAAGAAATACTAAACATTATAATGCTAAAGTTATTTTAATCTTTGAAGAAACTAAAAAAGTAATTAACTTCAAAGCAGATGGCATTTTTTTAAATCGAAATGGTTTGTACTACATTTCTGAAAATGAGACTAAATGAAAGTTGTTTTTTAAATGACTTTACTTTATCGTAACAAATTTTGCATAATCAGGTACTTTCAAATCTTAATTCTACTTCCATTTCCCCTTGTCCCTTCCATCTTCACTTTTTTTCTGACTCAAACGTGTAATTCTTATCACTGTCTCCAGAGTAAGAAGTATTGCATTATATTTATAAGTTTGACACTGACACTTCGTGGTGAAATTCCATTATAATGATATAATGAAATAATTTTAAACTATTTATCACTTATTTTATTTTCGATATTAACCGGTTTCAGCTTATTATAAGTCCGAAGGTGGTCATGATAGACTGATCTGGTAACGGCCAAAATAAAATAATTAGGAAAATTTTTAACATTGTTTCAATGTATCATTATTGCGTCATATACCAAAAAGTGTTTCTTGCGAACTCTTAGAAGCATGGTAGATTACACAATTTTCGTTCAATCGGTCTAATTCACAATAATAGCTCAATACACAAAGTACGTACATCTTGCAGACTAATTACTAGGATCTTTAAACTAAATTAAAATTAATTGAATTTATATTGAAAATTAACAATAATTAGTTTCGATTTGGTGTTCTTACAAATTGTTCACTTCACAAATCAAAATGTACCGTTTTGTTGATATAAGATCTCGATTCAGGATCTTTTAAACACCTAAAAGCGGTACTCAACTACAGTGAAAAAGCTGGCATTATTTATTTATTTTATTTTATTTAACACCCGTTTTTTCAGGTGAAACTGCATGAGAATCCAAAATGTATCGAGCCAGTGAGACTATGGCATCCCCAATTGAGGTGTATTGTAAGTTTGACGTTAGTGGGAGGGGAAAGAGATGGGCAAGATGAAGATAGGGAAGTACCTAGCTATTCAGATATTTTCACCAAACAAAGACAAAGCCATTTCAAGCAATTTTTCAACTCTTACACAAAGGCGATACTTTGAGTATCTTCCTCTCCGGATCACCGTTGGACTTTTACAAACATTTAAATTGTCAAAAGTTCATAAAAAAATATACAGAATTTTAATATTATCAATACATACATAGTTCTAAAATTCTTGAAAAGCTTGTTAAAGCAATATTAAAGAATTTCTTCAATTACAAACTAATTCCACCACAACAATTTGGCTTCCAACAGAAAAAAATCTACAGAAATTGCGATTACAGATATGACAGAATATCTGCCGATGAACTTAGATGCAATTTTTTTATATTTACAAAAAGCTTTTGACTCAATATCACAAAAAAATCTATTGAGAAAACTAGAAACGATGTGTGTGAGAGTTGTAAAGAACTCAAGTGGTAAAGAACGATTTTAAATTATGTTACACGCAACGAAAATTCAGTCGGAGTAACCCAGGGCAGTAGGCTTGGACCAATACTTTTTCTTGCTTACATAAACGAAATATGTAATACAACCCTTGTAAATGGAAAAAAATCATTTTCCAATGATACAGTTTTACTTTTTAAACGAAAAACATGGGAGTATGTGAAATCAAAATCTGAAACAGGTCTAGTAAGAGTATTGGAGATAATAGAATGTTACATGTTCTTATTTGTTTTGTTACCACCATAAAACCGGTATTTACCTAGTTTAGGGTATTTAAAAAAATGGTAAATAAAAAAATACGTATTCAATAAATACTTATCATTCTGTACCGCCATCCCGGGAACCATTTATTGGATAACCATCACCTTTGCCATAGGTCACCCCTAGTGGTGAGTTTCGTTTAGTGATTTAGCAGGAGTTTTAAGGTTCAACGGGTAAGGTGTATTCAGGATGTGCCTGCCCACTAGCTGCGTGGCGTACCAGATCGGGCAATTGGGGAAACCCTTTGACCTCTCCAACTTGTCTCTCGACCCATTGCCTGGGAGGGATATATTCATTCGTCCGTCACTTCTGGACACACTTATTCCTAGATTCCTACCCACCCCTCATACCCTTTTCCCTCCCAGACCTTTCCTACCATAAAAATACCCTTCGAGCAGCATTCCCAAAGATGACAAAAACCCCGATGGAAATTATTTTCCTCTGGGTATCTTGTGGGGAGTTAATGTAAAAGAACACAATACAGGAACATATCAGTTATCGCAATCGAACAATCGCAAGTGCGCCCTACTGTCGAATTTGGCAGCCATCTCTGGTCCGGAGCCCCGAAATACCTGAAAAAAACCCTGGAATCTGTGCAAAAACGGGCGGTCCGTTTGATAGATTCCCCAATCTTAACAAACGGACTGCAATCTTTAGAGCACAGGCGTCAGGTAGGTATGCTGTTCTTGTTCTAACGGTATTACAATGGAAGATGCTCTGAGGAACTAGCGTCATTGATGCCTTCGGCATCGGTGCGTAGTCGGGATACACGCCAAACGCGCGCCCAACATTTGTACACAGTTGACATTTGTCACATGAGAACGGGTCGCTTCTACGATTCGTTCTTAAGTTCAACAGCTCGGCTGTGGAACGAACTGCCGGCCTCTGTGTTTCCTCCCTCCTACAACATGGGACTCTTCAAGACCCATGTTCACTCCTTCGTCTCCACAAAAAGACCCTCCACACAGCATCCCCAAAGATGACATAGGTCCTGAGGGAAATTATTTTCCTTAAAGCCTCCTGTGTGGAGTTAATATAAAAAAAAGTTATATTCACTAGTAATTATTTTTGAACGGAAATGTTTTGAATATATTGAAAAGGTCTGTATATTGTATTATTGTTATTTTTAGAATTGGTACTATAACGGAATTGTTATAGTTATTTTATCGATATTCAATTAATATTTTTTTTGCGTTATAAAATCACGACAAAAACCTGTTTTTAGTCAGCTCCGTTGTGGTTCAACTATGTTCACTTTTAGTAGGTTACTACATAGTTCTCTCCAAGACTGCTACTTCAATTTAAATTTAAATTAACTCAAAGAGAGTCAGCAACGCCGTCATCCGCTAATATGACGTAATGTCCTGTTTGAAGCCAAATGTTCATAATATTTGCTCAATAAAACTTGATGTATGTTAATACCGTACAAGAGTCCCAACTGACAGAAACCAGTGACACTACAGCATTTATATTAAAAACATTCCTACTGTGCACCGATTATGGAAGGATATTGATGAGGGAAAGGTTGGAAAGCACCTTATTAGATTAGCATTATATTAGCACTTATTAAGATCTTGTCACCAAACACGGGCAATGAAGATGCGGATTGCGTCAACTTAGCATGTGTAAAAATAAAATGACAGTAAATAATAAAGTACGAGTAATAGTGTTTCAGATCAACGAAAACACTTTACATAGTAAAATTATTTATTTTTTCGTCCCTTTCGTCAAAACAAAGTGATTGATCAACGTGATTAAATAGCGTCATAGCTTATTGGGAACATTTAAAAAAAATACATTTCCAAAAAATCCATACCTACAATACAATACTACGTAATTTATCATGGACAAATCCAATTCTCGAATCCTTAAAGACTTGTGCTTTTTCCACACTGTGCGTCTCGGATTTATTTAATCCACACTTCCGGCCCGCAGAGATCAAACGCCATCTGCCGCTGTCTGCCAAAGTTTCCGTGTCACGTGGTCCCAGGGGCATGTGACGTTACCGGGTCCGCCTGCCGACGATCCTGCGAACTAAATTAGATTCCCATATCCTTTTCAAATAAGTGTCGCTGCCCCATCCCGATGTTTGAAGGCTAGTACTTGCTTATCTAATCAAAATGGCGCGTGACTGTTTTTTGACAGTGACATGGACTCGTATTATTATGTAAACAAGAGCATTTTATATTGTATTTCGACTGGAAAACGATATTCAAACGGAGAAAAATATTTAGTAATATATTGGTTCTTGAATATTCTTTTAACATTGTTTTTTAAACAATATCAAAATACTGAAAAATTAACTGTTGCTTCGTATGTTTTTATGAATACAACTCAATAAATGGTTTTTAGAAGTATTGTTGTTATTTTTTCCGATTTTTTAAAATGTAATAACTTCACTCCAGGGAAACTATTTTTTGTCACTTTCGAGTCTTATTGAACAAAAAATGTAGTGAACATGGGTGTTGAATAGACCAGTGATGAAACAGAGAAGAAATACAGAATCCATAAATAATTGAGTTGATTTTTTTACCATTTACAATAAAATTATGTCATTTCCTCAACATGATTAAATTCACCTCACCGCACCAAGAGAATAATTTATATAGTCTACGCATATTGCTGGAATTAACAAACATTTGATATACTCGTCCATAATAGATTAGTGCAATGGTAATCGAGAAATAAAAGTTCGCTATTAGTTATATAGAAATTCAATGCAGAAGAATATTAATTTGCTTAGCTTAGTTATTAATCTTATTGAGATAAATTACTATAGCCTTCTTGTAACTTCTCCGTGCAGTCAACATATCTACGAATTCTGCGAAATATTCATGTATTCTAGGTACAAGTGAGTATCTAAATGACTAGTACTGATATTATTGTTGTAATTGAAAAGAATTTTTGATCGAGTAGTTCTAGTTGTTATATTGAAGGTCAATTAAAACATTTAAAAATAAAAGTCAAGTCGGAAACGAGTCTTCTATTTGAGAGTTTTAATCACTTTATTTAAGAATACTATTTATGTACAACTACCCATATATTTTCTTATAATTAGTGTAACTTGCTCACCAAGCACAAAAGGTAGTTTCTTCATTGGTGAGATTGCGAACATAAATATATTTTGTAACCATATATACCTATATAACATCCTGTACCCACTTATATATATTAAATTTTTTTAAATCATTATTTTAATTTATAGTTTCTATTGGTAGACCGAGTTAATATATCTTATTTATAAGTTTATAGTGTTATTATATTATACGCACAACTATATATAACGTACTTGACTTAACCTTGTAACTTCTTATAAATATATAGATATCGACTTATCTGTACCTTGTAAGGAAGTTAATGAAAAACATTTCGTAGCATTTTTCCTATAAAGTTTTCATTTGCGGTCAGCTGGACGACCTACTAATTCACGAAATCATTTTGGAAGGATATTTAAACGTTTTCCTGTATCATTATAAACATAGACTGATTGAGATACGTGAAATAAGTGAGGTAAGTGAGCAGAAATAAAACCTAATCATTGGCGATCAATACTACCACTGTCTCCGAACAGTAAGGAAAAGATGGGATCTTAGTACATTCACTAAAGGCATAAAAGCTGTATAAATTTTAAAATGATACAGCTTACCATCTTATAGTTTTTGTGGTGCAAAAACTTTATTCCTCAGATTTAAAATCATTGGTGCAAACGGTGTCCAGTAAACCATGGACCAAACGCAATGGAGTGATAGAGGAAATTGTCTGCAATCAAAATAACCCTACTTCTATGTTATTTTATTTTTTTATTTTAAATACATAAACGGCTATACTGCCTTTTATAAATAAACATACTATAGAGTACAAAAGTAATAAAAATAATATCATTACATAATAGTGCTTTTAAACTTAAAAATAACGTACAATTATTTTGTGTATCACAACCAAAAATAACAAAAAAAGAACAATGAGAAATATCATCATTTCATTTCAACATGTCCATATTGCGTATATAAAGTTACATTATGGAAAAATAATTTTTGAGTGCATGTTTATATTGCGCTAATTTTAATAAATAAATGTCGCCGATGTTAGCATGTTCATTTCCCAAAATGTGTAATCGACTGATTGGTGAGTAATAATGTGATAATGTATGTGTGTTATTATAGTAGAACGGTAGAGTCAGTCTATTGTTAGCGCGACCAGGGCAATGAAATCGTATTAGTTCTATTAAATCAGGGGTATCCAGGACCGAGTGAATTATTTTATATAATATTAATAGATCACAGATTTTTCTGCGATCTGTAAATTTACGAGATTAGTCCAGTTTAATAACAAATTATAGTCCACGGATTCTCTTGGAATACCTAATTTAAAATTAATATACCTAAGGAATCCTATGCTGGACTTTTTCAATCGCTTGAATATGGATATTGTAATGTGGAGCCCAAATCGTAGAGTTATATTCCAAAATGCTTCTCACTAGCGTTATGTATAAAATGCGAATAGTATCAATGTTACGAAATTGTTTGGTTATTCTAATAATAAATCCTAAAATCTTCATTGATCTTTTAATAATATTAGTTATATGGCTAATAAATGTAAGTTTTGAGTTAAAAATAATACCTAGATCATTTATTGTTTCTACTGAGTTTAATATAATATTGTCAAGATTGTATTCATAAATTGTCGGTTTCTTTATTTTATAAAATCTTATTATTTATATCAATAATTATTGTGTGTTTTTTTTTTAATTACTAGTGTTGTATCCAAAACTGTTTACAAATTACAGCTCCAGACGTACTAACAAATGTAAATATTGTAGGCGAAACGAAATGAATTGGTGTTTGCTGGAAATGTGTGATTATATGGGTAATTAAAAAGGTATGGAAAGAAGGAAAACCGGATGACCACTGAATCTCTGTGAAGGAACACGCAACACAATCACAATATAGTGAGATCCACCGACATACGTCCAGTTAATTATCGCCACATCAAAACGAATAGGAACTTAAAACGATATAATGCACTTCCAAGATAGTTGACTTCCTTCTTTTACTTTTCAAATAGATGATGTAAATGAAAAACACGAACATCTTGCTTCCAAGGTGTTCCAATCTATTGAATTTGCACTATTTTCTTGCCATTGTTCCGAATTTCAAATACTTTTCCAGCAGCGTGGTGGATAGGGAGAGGTAGGAACTGGATAAATGGCATACCGGTAGGAACTAAGCATATTCTCATTTCAAAACCCACATACAAAATATTATAAAAGTTTATAAAAAAATCTATTTATGTTGCCAAATGATGTATCTATCCAATGACAGATTTTTTATTAACTCAGTACCCACATTACAACAGTAAATTAAATATAAACAAATTTTAACCAATTAAAGATTTACAGTCCATTTAATAAAAAACACTACACATTGAATTAAGTCTGTACAATTTCTGATTAGAATTCTTACTAATAAAGTATGTCTTTAACTTGCGGGAAATCGCTGGCAACTTCGCATAAGTTAGGTTATTTCTGACTGTTTTTATAAGAACTGTTACCGCTGAAATGTAAGAAGAATGCAATTAACAACCTTGATGCATATGTAGGTTAATGTTAATCCAATAAATCAACGTTTATATAGCGCAAATAACGAGTTATTTTTGTTTTTATTTTGTTGAAGTCACAAAAAATGAAGTCACATTTTTCTTGCCAGTTACCTTAATAAATAGAAAACGTTTTCAAAATTGGCTGTATAAACAATGTGTATATTTATTTTTCCATTTTTCAACTATTTTATGGCTGTTAAATTTCAGCTTCTTTTAGAAATATTTTTACATACACGTTTGTTTATCAATAATATAATATTTACACTACTTTTATTAGTAAGGCCATTAGTATTTTAATGTGGAAACGGATATAATAGAAATTTAAAAAATCTTTCGTTAGACGGATAGATTTTTTAACAAAAAAAATTGAAGAAAAAATCGAAAAGCACAGCACTATAAAAAAACGCAAAATTCAAAATACCATTGAAGGAGTTGAGAATCAGACCACTAAACGTGTGATCATTTTGATTGCAAATAACCTTCCCTATCGCCCCGCTTCATTTGATCCATGACAGAACAACCTGTATATAACAAACCTTATCTCAACGTAAAATGAGGAACTCAAACATCGTAATTTAGAGAATCCAGACGTCTGGGTTAATATTTAAGATAGGCAGTCTCTCTCGGGACCAATCACAATAGTCCGTTACGGAGATTCCGAGTCCTGACTGTGCCTGCAGTCACGTCGTATCGAGATGTATTAATGCTAATGCGGAAATTCTGGAGCTGGGAACCAGGAGATAAGTCAGTTACTACACTGAGATTATAGTCAATGACTTGACGAGATTGATAATATAATATTATGTAGAATACACGAAATTTATCCGTGCTGTTTTACTCAGAATACAGAATAATTGCACTTAATAACTAGCGCAGACCCGTGAAAAATCAGGGATAAATTTCCACAAATGTTTAAAATGGCAGTTTTCTGTTAAAAATATTAGATTTTAGATAGATTGGTGTATAATTTGTGGGAATTCTAAATAAATAAAAGGAGCGTTTGGTTATGAAAGTTTGTGTAAAAACTGTATCAGACGTAATCGTGTGACACACAAGACTGTAAGGGGGCCGGTGATCCCAATCTGTGGAGGCGTGAGATGTCGTCCTTCAGTGGCGTGGAGGGGTAGAAAGGGGCCGTCTCTGAAGCCGCTGTAGAGCTGGTCCGTTTGCTTGTTGCTTGTTCTTGAGACTGATTCCGGGTCTGGTCCAAAGAGGTAGGCAAGTCCGTGGTCCAGGATGAGGCGGGGGTCAGAGTGAAAGAAGGCGAGCAGAGTCAGAAGTCGGAGCGAGGTAGAGGGCAGAGCAGAGAGAGAGGTGTAGAGCTGGTGGAGGTTATTTATGGAGGCGTTTTGGACTTGGACTTGGATATTATTTAATGACAGAGTTCCTAAACAATGAGTTTACTGACTCTAGCGTAAGGGCAAATTTGGATTTTCTATTGAAACTTTACTTGGAATGATTTTATTAGGTGGTGTGAAAAGAAACTTAAAACTATACTGCGACTTGGGACAAGATTAATTTAATTTTTTATATACTTAATTGCCTACTCCTTGCGGAGGATTACTTTAGGTCTTTTATGTTTCGTAATTTCATTCTCGCTGTATTGAGCGAGAGTATTAATGGTTGGATTTTCATGTCCGGCTAGGCCGGCATAGAATTTTTCCGAGTGTGAAACAATTAGATCCTTTATCAGAGGAATGTTTGTGTCTTTATGGAGAGTGTTAACCCTGATCCACTTTGGCGCATTCAATATTAATCGAACGGCTTTGTTTTGCAGGGCTTGTAATTTATTTAATTGTGTGTGAGCTGCGTGTCCCCAAATGGGTGCAGCGTATGTAAAGCCCGACCGTATGGTCGTCTTGTATATAAGTAATTTATTGTCTGCTGATAGTCGACTATTTCTACCTAGCATCGGGTAGAGTTGTGATATTGACTTATTTGCTGATTTTATTTTCTTGAGTTTTAATGATTTTCTCTAGGATTTTACCTAAACAAGGGAGGAGACTGATTGGGCGATGATTTTCAGTTAATAATGGGTCTTTACCCGGTTTCGGTATAAGAATTACATTTGCATGTTTAAATGCTTTAGGAAAGCAATCAAGTCTTAGTGACGCATTGTAGATGGCTGTTAGGGCGCAGATGCCTTTAATTGGGAGACATTTTACTACTTTATTTGATATGCCGTCTGGACCGGCTACTTTTTTTATCTTGAGAGCGTTAATTATCTTTTTGATTTCCTTAGGTGTTGTGAATTTGATTGGCAAGTCATCAGATTCTGTATTTAAAATTGAGGCTACTTTTGAATCCACCATTGAAACGAAGGCTGGGTCATCATGGTCGGTTATTGGAGTAAATTGGGCTTCAAGGCTATCTGCAAAGGCTTCTGCTTTATCTGCAGTAGAGTATACTACTCCGTTTGGGCCTTGAAGAGGAGATATTCTGGTCTTTGGACGTCTGAGAGTTTTGGAGAGCTTCCAGTACGCTGCTGTGTCGTTTTCGAGGGACGATATATACTCGTGCCAACGTTCGTTGCTAAATTCATTTAGAGCGTCCCTGACTTCACGGGCTAATCGGTTATAATGCATTTTTACTATGGGATTGCAACTTTTTTGCCATTCTTTCCGAATAAGATTTTTCTCCCTAATAAGATCTTTGATCTCTTCGGGGATTCCGTGACGACTTGTGTCATTGGAAATATCAACGGATGCCTCGTTGATGCATGATTTTATTGAATCTATTAAATTTGAAGTGGCTGTGTTAAGACTGGCTTCGTCAGGAATAGTAGTTGGCACTGTCGTAGTTGAATTTAATAACTCTATTAGTTTTGGCCATTTAATTTTTTTACGAGTTGGCTTGTATGGGACCAGTGGATTCGAACCACCTGTTAGTGTTAGAAGAACAAGGTTGTGGTCGGATGCGAGGTCGCACAGTACTCTTAGGGAGTGTACGTGAGAAGTATCTACTAGTATGACAATATCAATAATATCCGGCCGTATATTATTAATAATGACGTTTTGAGGGCCTGTTGCCCGTTTTATAGCCACCAGCGGGCGCGCGACGCGCACACGGGCCCACTTTCTATTTGATTCCTGGAATCCGTGAGCCGTGTTTGCGACGCTATCGCGGCGCCCCGCCGGGCCGTCTACCGCCGCTCGGCCGGTAGTTTCGGGCCGTGGTCAAACGTGACCACGGCCGTCCTTTGTTTGGGCACGATCCTCAGAACCGTGCCCGTGGGACGTAATGACGGCGTACCACTGGTCATTTGTGACGCTATGACGGCGCATGGCACACGGCACGGCTTCCCACTACGTTTTGGCACGGTTCTAACAATCGTGCCCGAATTTAAATATGATTATGATTTTACCAGCTCTCACAATACTTCTCTGCCCGTATACCTCTAGCCAAGCTCCGACGTTTCATTTATTATAACAATTTCTTAGGTTTTACATTACAATTTTACATAATTTTACATACATTTACATTTTATATTCCGGCAGTATATTTAATTAGAAGTATATTTAATAGATAAATGATGAAGATCATGGGCGATCTTAACATGGGCAACCGCGTCCTATCCCGGAGCAGTACGTCCGTTACAAAAACTAAAACATAATATAAAAGCGGAGGCAGTTTGTGATCAGAAATGAGAATTTTCTGAGCAGACATTTTAAAAAGGTACATTAAGGAGACAACCAAAATCAAATAATTACCGGAAGTTTTAGAATATGGCTTATTATAAAATATTTAAAAGAAGTTGAGATTTTTAAAATAAGCCCGTTTAAATTCTGCCAAATTCTGGAGATTAGTAAGAGCTGAGGGAAGTCTATTCCAGATGAGCAAGCCTGTTACACTAAAAGAACGATCATAGTAAACGGCACGATTTGACCTAGAAAGTTCGATTAGACGATTACTAACATCTAGATCTGCTGAACTTAGAGTAAGCTGTCTATTGCTTAATTTTTTTTGGACACATAGTTCCGATATATAGGCTGGCGCCATTCCTCGCAATGCTTTGAAGGTCATTTAGCAAATCTTAAACTGTATTTATTCAGGGCATCGAAGCCAGTGAAGGCGGTAATTTCCCCTTCCTATATCCCATCTCCTACCCCTCCACATAACCTTCAACTTTACAACATACATCAATAATAATTGGGGATGCCATAGTTTCACTGGTTTCAGAAGGTTGTGAGCAGTTGGAACTCAAATGCTGTATTCATATAATGAAAATAATACGAATAGAAAGAATATGACATTTTAGAGAAATTTCTTAGTTTTCATCTCTTTACTTTTTTTCCAAATGTATCATGTTTTAAAGAGTTTCATATTAATGTAATAAATTTTATTTATGAAAAGGGAGGCTTTCGTATTTCCAAAATAATAATCAATGGTTCCGCACGACGCCCGTACAACTTTCTGGGTCGCTCTCAACTAGCAAGTAAGTAAAATAATATTTGAACATTGATTAGAAACCCCAAATACATTACCGTGGTTGCAATTGATTGCATACATTCTATTTTGCCTTTTGACTAATTTTGAATAATTATTCATTGAACAATTATTACATAACATAAATTTTATATGTCTAGCGGTTACAAACTCAAAATAATTTAATATCGAAATAGTTTATTGCAGTGCAATTTTTACACATGATCTAATTTTTTTAAATGTTTTGTAAATTTTTTTGTAATATTCACTTCTTTCTTTCCTAAAAAAGACCATCTACACAGCATCACCAAATATGAAATGCCCGAGGAATTGAATTTTGAGACATATAGAGTTTTCAAACAAATAATATTCTTTATTTAACTTGAATATTGACTGTCGTTTGAAAATTCCTTCAAGCCACAAAATTAAAACTTTACAGGAGACGATAACAATGAAATTTTACGCATTCATAAAACTATTAAAATCTTGAACTTCATATAATTATGAAATATTTGAGAGTTGAAAAACTTCATCCATTGCGGTTATTTCGAAATAACCGTAAAAATGCACATACATTTAGTTTTCAAATAAAGAATATAAAGTAACATTCCCTAAAATGTGGCTCGAAGGATTTTACGAAAAAAATTCAATATTATGTGTCTTGATTTGTTGTGTTTTTTTCATACTTTAAGAATAAGCCTAATGAAAAATTAGCTTTATATGATATAAGTACGAAACACTGAATGCTTATAAAACGCTTGCGTGACACGATTATAGTATAATCCCCCTTTCTGAATAATTACGACGTGCGAAACCATAATTATCCCATTAAAAAACCACTACCGAGTAATAATTCATATTTAAGCGTCTCTTTATTATCTTTGATCTAATTACAGTTGATAGCATGATACCATGGTGAACGGAGATATTTATATATTTCTTCGTACCTACTTATCTACTAATTAAGTGGTTCATAAATAAATTTTAAATAAATTTAAAATTAAAATAAAATAACACGTGGAAACTATGTTCTAATCGTCTTAATTGCCACCCACTTAATTAACATAGGCCTCCTTGAATTTGTCACTCTTTCCTTTGAGCAGATGTCTTTTTTAATGTGTTTTTTTTCATACGAAGCATTTACCTTATTTTTAGGCATTATATTTTTCAATGAAACAAACGCTTTGCATTTAACCACGAACTTTATTTATTATTTTGAAAATTGACTTGTTTTGCTTAAACCAAGCATCATCAGAATATAATAATAAATATACACTAAGACAGAGTTATCGAGTATATAAAGGTAGACAGACAGAAGGAGACAAAATGTTACATAATGTATACATATATAGGGTGACCGGATAAATTAAACGATAATTCATCACATCTTTAAAAAGCTATATAAAGTCATGGAAAGTGATGAAATAAAAACTTTATTAACTGGGTTAAGTAGGTTAGGTAAGGTTAGGTTAGGTTCGGTTAAATTAAAATTTCATAGTTTTTAATGACTTTATATCACTTTTTAAAAGTGTGTCGAATTGTCACTTTGAGTTATCATGGAGCCGTATACTAGACAGAGACATAATATTTGAAAGAGATAACAAATTGATAATTAATGAGTGGGAGAGAGACAACAATTTCGCTTGGTTTGAAACCGGTCAACAATACACATGTTACATAAGCTACAGATTTAAAAAAATGAGATCCATAAAATGCTTTATTATAATGGGTGAAGTATATGCATAAATAAGTACTGTTAAAAATATTAACAGTATTAGAAATATTATTAAATATATATATACCAACGTCCGTCCTGATATGTGCAGAGATGTGCTTTATTTCAAATAAATCCATTTCAAATGGAAATGCAAAATGCAAAATGGGTATTTTCCATTTTGCATTTTAAATGCTTTTCTAAAAACCATTTTGCATTTTGCATTTTAAATGCTTTTCTCAATGCATTTTCCATTTTAAATGCTTTTTTGAAACATTCTTCTTACTATCTCCACTCATCTTTTTTTCATAAGCGCCAAATATCAGTCGGTCCTCAACCTCGCTACGAGATATAATTTACATTTGTCAAGTTGCTCCTTGGTAGGAGCCCTGTCAATTGAGTGATACCATTACAAAAAATACTGATTCAAATACTGAACATGGGGCCATGACGCTGTAATATTAAATGTTAGATAGCAGTTTCTATGTTTTTACGTTGGCAACATTAGTCCCGCGCAAATTTTTTGTGGTTTCATAATCTGTAGTCGTGGTGTTTTTGAATTTACCATCATGTAATATGTTTGTTCTACATTGATGTCCTTTATTAAATAACAAAATTGTTTAAACATTCAATAATTATTTTAATTGTTTGACCTGAGAAACCATTTTGCATTTTCAATGCATTTTGAAAATAGGTATTTTGCATTTTGCATTTGAAATGCTTTTCTAAAAACCATTTTGCATTTTGCATTTTCAAATGGAAAAGTTTTGACCCATTTCCATTTTGCATTTCAAATGGTTTTGCGTACCCATTTTGCACATCTCTGGATATGTGTGATACATAATTAGCAGATCATGGTCCCATCCATGGCCATAGTTGTTTGGTACAATTAACTTATAGCATTCCAGGAGGCATGGGCTATCTGATAAACCATTAATAATTTTATACACCATTACTGCCAAATCCGCACTCCTCCTCGACTGGAGATTTTGGTATTGCGTATCAGCAAGCAAATCTTCGTAATTCATAAATCGCTGGTACTAATGTGTTCTAATTTCTTAATATATTTTTTTCTGTAATGTGATCTAGAGGCGTATTCAATTTTAGACCGTATAATGCAATTATACATAGCCATGTTGATGATTTTGAAGGAAATACGGAGGGGAAAGAGATGGGGCAGATGAAGGTGGAGAAGTACCTGTCTTTTCAGATCTGGTCACCAAACACGACCAATGTTATTAGCAGTTGTTCCGATTGTTGCTCGGATAATGAGACTGCGAGAGCAAGCATCATTGGGGGCCAAGCATTACAGTAACACGGACTGACGGGAAGAGCTCGTCGGGTTGGCGATCGGCACGAGTACGTGAGTTTTTCATCATGCACTGATCAAATATTAATCCTCTTAAATTGGATACGATACATATATTTTTATTTCCTACCATGAGAATGAAACTGGAGCCCATTTTTTAGTTAAAACCATTATGTATTTTTCAGTATTAGTCATCGTGAATGCTCTACCTACAATTAAGTTGTAAATTAAATCACCATGACTAGCTTTTTTTACAATCACCGACTAATTCTTCTTCGGGATTACCTTTTCTTTTTAATTTTGTCTCAAGCTGGAGTACCTATTTATAATTTCTGAATCAATAAATAACTCATTGGATTTTATGAAAAATTTATTTTTGTTGAATAACCTAATTCATCACACTTTAACTATTTACAAAACATTATTTTCATACATCAACATAAATAATAACATTTGCCTCATGACGAGGTGGTAAAAGATCCATTAATGTTCTAAATCATTACAAATGTTTCGATTCTGATTGGTGGTCTTACACAGGGCGATACTGAGAGTATTTTTCAGTTTGGAACTTCCGGCATATACTTTAAATTATTTTAGAAGATTAATTTTTGAAATAACCCAAATTAATCAAATAAAATTTACTTGCGCACACCGGATTTTACTAAGCGGGATTTGAACCCGCGACCCCAGCTTACCAGTCGAGAGCCTTACCCCTAGACCACGTAGGTCGTCAATGGTCGTGTATGGGCTGGTTGGATCTGTTCGATATGTCATTGAATTTATCGAGGTACACCATTAATTTCTCGGTGTTTTATTTTAATAAATAACAAAACAGAAGTGTAAAGTTTAAACAGGTTTTATTTACATTTGTTTTTTGAGGAGAAGAATGAGTGAACATGAGTCTTGGAGAAGCCCATGTTGTATGCTGAGGGAAGAAACACAAAGGCCGGTAAATCGTTCCACAGCCGAACTGTTGAACTCAAGAACGAGTCGTAGAAGCGACCCGTTCTCATGTGACAAATGTCTACCGTGTTGGGCGCGCATGCGCGTTTCTTGACTTTGCACCGGTGCCGAAAAGATCAATGGATATTTCCTCGCAGCATCTTCCTTTGTAATACTAGTAGAAGAAGAACAGCATACCTACCTGACGCCTGTGTTCTAAAGACTGTAATCCGTTTGAATCGGTATCCATCAAACAAATTTCTGGCAAGAGTCAACCGTTTTCTTCAGGTATGTTTGGGTTCCGGACCAGAGATGGCTGCCAAATTCAACAGTGGGGCACCCTCACGATATGTACATGGTACAAAGTACTGAAACTAAAAAAGTATAAGTGTAACTAAAAAACTTTTTAAATAATATATACAAAAGAAGGTGCTAAAGGTAAAAAAAAACAATATTTTTGATAACTAATAACATTTTTAAAAAATTATGTAATATAATATAAAATAAGAATAACAATAACAGATCGAATTATTTTCCGATGTTGCCAAACCATACAAACATAGTACACACCTATAAATGAACTACGATTGTATCAAATTAAGGAATAATTAAAAGGATTTAAATCTAATTTCATCCAACAAGGATCTGATCTCTGACCGTAATTTTTTAAATTTATATATATTTTTTTATATTAATGATTTAGTGAATGTCGTAAAACAATCCCAAAATATAATTATAAAATATAATTATTTGCCGATGATGCCAATTTGTACAAATCCATTTATAACCTAAATTATTGAAACAAATTGCAGGACTACTTAAACAGTATCTATAGCTTTTGTCAGAATAACCAGTTATTTTTAAATGGTTCAAACTATAAGCACGTCGTATTCTAAAGAAATCTGAAAATAAAATTGTAAATAGCTCCAATATGCGCCATCTTGGTGTAATTCTAAATAGTCATTTACAATATTAATGGTGCCATGTAGTTTGTTTTTATGGATTCGTCAAAACGGTAGTTAAATAAAAAAAAAGTTTTTGAGGTAAACTGAGGTATCAGTTAAGGATGGAAAAACACATTTCTGAGGTAGCCTGAGGTATCAGTGAAGGATAGAATGAACACTTTTTTGAGGTGACCTGAGGTATCAGTGAAGGATAGAAAAAAACCGTAAAATTATATATTATTTTAATACCTCCTGCAAATATCAAATATATACAAGTTCTCTTATAGAGATGGTTGTCTAATATCAATCCAATTATTTTATTATATCTAGTTTAAAGAATTTCCGAAGTTACGCACCCAGGGATACGCGTTTGTTTTAGGTTCGGACCCACCGTTTTCCGCGTCATTCTCTTTGTTTTTTGCTCTACGCGTTCATGTCAGATTTTTGTAATTATTCTGGTCATGCTTTCTCTTCGTATATTTTAAGAAAATCTTGAAATTTTTTCCTTGTGTCCTTCTCCTCTTCACTACTGTTAGCTTCACAACATACCATAGTCATACTGGCTCTAGGCCGTTGGAAACAGTTAGGACTCGCGTGCTGTACTAACATAAAAAAATTATATCAGCAAAATTACAATACATGGCAAGATAATTTAATATTATGAACTTGAGGTCAGTTTTTTCCAGCTATAAATCTCGCTGTTAATATTACAATGGAATTTTTTCGTGCTTTGAACAGTCCGCTACCGTAAAAAAACTATGACAAAGCATTGTGTCTATTGTCTTTATTATCCATATTTCCTTTGTTCGTCATTTTGGGGTTATTTTAGTAACGGAAAATCCAATCTAAAGTATTTTACATCGATTCGATAGCAGTAGTAATAATATTGTGTCACTGAAAATTCGGAAATTGATTAAATTTTCTACCGGAAATACTATCATTTAACTAAAGGTTGGGTAAGGAAAGACATCGTACAAACCTTACTAAAAATCAGCACCTCGTTTTCATGAATTTTTAATATGTTGCCAAAATATTCTTGTTTTTTTTTATATTAAAGCCACACAGGAGGCGTTGAGGAAAATAATTTCTCTCAGAACCTATGCCAGTTTTGGAGATGCTGTGTTGGAGCAGGTTTGTTAAGAAAAGGTAGTAGAGGATGTTCTGGTAAGGTAAAATGTATAAAGGTTGGATAGGAATCTAAGGATCAGTATGTCAAGTAAGCGACCCACTGAGCTATGAGTCACGAGAGAAACCGGCCTCTCCCGATCTGGCACACTACGCAGCTGGTGGGCAGGCAAATCCTGAACACACCTCATGTAAATAACCAAATGTTAGCCAACAAACGGTTCCCGGGGCGGTGGTACCCAAACCAGCCACCCAATTAGTAATGCATTTACCGAAGCAAAAGACCGAAATAAAAATGATTCATAGCTAACCTACTCTAAACTAACTTTTTAACTAATTTATGTTTTTCTTATCGATGGTTTTAACAATCATTTCGGTAAACACCGATAACCCTTAAATGCATGATTTATTAAATTTTCTGGAAAAAAATATATTTTGTAGATATTTACATGCATATGCAAGGAAATATAAAGAATTTATTTTATTTGTAATTTTTTAATGATATTTGATTAAAAAAAATTGTTGCAAATTTACAACACCATGTATTTAATAAAAATTAATATGAACAATTTACGTATGAAAAAAAAATTCTCAAAACTAATAAGTGTACCAGAAAAATACGAGTTATTACATATAAGTATTTTATTATTGTATCTACTTACCTAAGAAAATCAAAATAATAACAGCAAAACCAAACTGTAATTCTAACCTCCAACCAATTTTCGAGAATCTTCACTTTGTTGAAGAAAAAGTGACATTTGACATTCGCGTAAGAAAAAACAGGTGATGCCACTCGATAAAATATATTACCGTGAACTTGATAATTCTAAAACGGCATGCATTAAGTATACACCAAATAGTTAAAGGTGGTTTGAACGGTATGTTGCAGTTTTACAACAGTATGCATTTAAGGGTTAAGTAATTTTTCTAGCTTCATCAGTGACAAAAAACATATGAATACGCATTTATAATACAAATCAGCCCAAAAAAGTAAGAAAACTTTAGCTTTAAATTACCGGCTAATCTTAGCAGTAACCGGAATGGTAATGTGGAACACTGATGTGAAGGTATTAACTAACTAAGCTAACCTTAAATTTAAAAAAATGCAAAAGTTGTTTTCATAAATATGACGCTACCATTTCGAACCTAACATTTTGCATTTTCTCGCCTTTCGCTAACAGATTTATTTCTCGAGCAGATAATACGAAAGATCACACGTTTATTAAATGTAATCTACCAAATTCCTGACGAAAGGCAATCAATAATCCAATTCCTTATCAAAGCTTAACAAAAGGAAGCTCAGCTCCGCGTTTTTGTGCTGAGTTTTGATTTTCCCTTTACGGACTACGGTCTGATTTGATATTTTTTGATGTCTTGGTTGGATGATAAACGTACCTTTTTATACGCGCCTTTTGTATGCATTCAACCATTCTTCTCGTATATCTATTTTTCATCAAGCAATTTTTTATTGCATTATAAATGCAGCCTAGGCTATCGTGTTTGTTTTACGGGGATATGAACTTATTTGTTTTCAGTACACTATCGTCAACCTTTAAAAAACTGATTTTCATATTCGGTTGTATAAATACTCATCACAAAAGTAATATCATACGTAGAGTGTATGATAGTACAGGATGTTTTATTTTATTTTATTTTGTTTAAACGCCCATAGGGCTTTTACATATAATAATATACATCTTTATTTTTTTTTAGCTATACATATTACATAAAAAAATCAGAGTTAACAAAATATAGGTTACATAAAAAAATATCAGAGTTAACAAAATATTGGTTACATAAAATATAAGAGTTTTAAAAATAAAGGTATGATCGAGTATAAATAAGTGAAACAAAAAATATAAAATCTGCCAAAATCCTCCAAATCAACCATAATTATAATAAGAAGGTATAAAATTAGTTGATAACAATAGTTTACAAAGTAGGTAGAAATAGTTCGCACATATATGACTCCGTTTAAAGTTTGCTATAAGTATTTGTTAGCAAGACTATGTAAACGTTGTATTGGAGAATTAAAGGATGTAATAACATTATTAAATATTTGGGGATCAGGTGAGAGGCACGAAATAAAAGGCGTGTCGTGAAGCTCACAGTGTTTATTGAGTCAGTTGCCGTGATGAAATGATGACGTAGGACAGATGTGGTATTCTCCGGACGCTGCGGTGATGTGCTGGTCAAGCGCGGGTCAGTGAGTCAATGCCGGGCGCTGGTGACCGGGACTCGATGACTGTTAGGCACTGGCGATTTTGGGAATCAGTACTCCAGTGCTGACGGGAAGGCCGAAGGCGCGGCGGACCTTGTAGGCGGTTGAGCGGGAGCTGCGTAGACCAGTGAGGATGCTGCGTGTCCTCGTGGTGGTCATGATGCGTGGATGAAGCGCTGGTCAGAGACGCTGGAACCAGGGCGCTGTAATCCGTGTAGCGCTGGCCAGGAACGTGGCCAAGACGTTTAGAAGATGTCCCAATGGCGTCCATGATTGTACGGTCGAAGCCGGGTGTATTGTCTTTCGCAAGGGGCGCGGGGCGCACTGATTGTCACTCGCGAGATTTGTTCACTGACGGCAGATTGATGACTGACTGACTGACTTCTCGCTGCGTCGGGCTTATTTATACTGTACGGCCGGTGGCAACAGTAGGCATATGAATTGCAACTAAATTGGAGCCACTCGCTCAGTCTGGGTGTTTCGGGAATCTTCGGCAGCGCGGCAATTATGCATAGGCGGTAGACTCGAACCTCCTGGCGAGTCGTAATGTACCAGACCGACTTGCGATTGTATTGTTACCGGTAGGCGAGTAGATACCTGAAGCAGGTAGGTTGCTTTGTTTTGTTTACGATTTTGGCTGCAAGTACGTACCTAAGTAGATCGAGCTGCCTATTATTAATGAGTTAATCTGGATTCTTCTTGACGCCACGAATATTTTGGTTAGTTCCTACATAAAGAAAGTTTAAAATAAGATATGTTATTGAGATGCTGAATGTTCTTTGAACAGATTGTATAATTCTTTATTTGAAAAAAAAAATAATATTAATTATAATATTGTGGTTTATAATTGAGTACCTACCTACCCTTGATACGAGTATTTACGACTTTATTAGAAATTTTGTTTTAGATTAATAAATTGAGAGAAAATTAGAAACACACGGAACTACTTGTTAAAACACATGGAACTCCTTACTAGAAACATACGGAACTACTTGTTAGAAACACGCGGAACTACTTATTAGAAACACACGCAACTACTTGTTAGAAATACACGGAACTACTTGTTAGAAACACACGGAACTACTTGTTAGAAACACATGGAACTCCTTATTAGAAACACACGCAACTACTTGTTAGAAATACACGGAACTACTTGTTAGAAACACACGGAACTACTTGTTAGAAACACATGGAACTCCTTATTAAAAACACACGGAACTACTTGTTAGAAACACTCGGAACTACTTATTAGAAACACACGCAACTACTTGTTAGAAATACACGGAACTACTTGTTAGAAACACACGGAACTCCTTATTAGAAACACACGGAACAACTTCACCCAACCTACCTTTTATTATTAACTACAGAAATGTCATCCAATTTCATGAGAATCAAAATATTTCATAATATTAATGGGAATCATTATTTGCCCGAAGATTATTAAATTTTCTATCAAACGTCCATTACTTCGTCACAGTGTAAAAACAAACATAAATTAATTCTGAAATTACTACATTCTCGAAAACTAAGTTTCGCAACCATTTAAAAGGAAATTAATATCACTTGCGACACACAAAGAGAACAACAATTTCAGTTTATCTTACATGTGCAGTGACTTATGAAAGATGACGACAATTCCTTACAGCGGGGTCTCAGTGAAAAAGCGTTATTTTAAACAACTTTTACCGTTTGAGCGATAAAGCTCAAAGCAGTAAGTAATTTTTATGCATTTCTTTCTCGTCTTTATAGAGCTTTATTGTGACATTAAATAATTGTGGGTTAAAACATCAGTCCGGGTGAGAAATGCAGTCATAAGCACTGTTACAGGTCGAATGCAGGGTTTGACTTGTTGTTTCTGCTTATTCAAATTATAACGAAAACGAAGGCTTTTCTTCTAGTTTGTTTGTTTGTAGTGTGCACTGTGCCATAGGCAACTGACTGACACCAACCACTTTTCTGTTCAAATCATTTAATTTGGAAGGCAAATATGGGTACCACCGCCCCGTAAGCCATTCGTTGGGTAACAAACACCCCTGCCATAATTCACCCTAAGTGTTTTGCTACGTTTGGTGACTTAGCAGGGGTGTCTGAGTTCGTGGGGTGAGGTTTATCAAGGCTTATGTTTTCCTTTTCAAAACATCCTCTTCTTAATTTCTCTAAAAAATACTCGCCACACAGCATCTCCAAAGATGACATATGCCCTGAGATATTTTTTTCTTTCAGAACCTCATATGTGAAACTAATGTAACAAATAAAAAATGCTTAAGTACATTGAAAGTAGTAAGTGCATTGTCATTTGATTAAGGATATGCTTTAAATGTATAGGTATAATGTATGGTTATAAGAATATAAGGTTAGGTTAAATAATATATATTAGCTGCACGTTCCCGAGTGGAATATACTCTCAGTATCGCACTGGTGTAAGACCACTATTAAGAATTGATACGTTCCTTTTTTAATGTGAATACCGCACAAGAGTCCCAACTGCTCCCAACCGTCTGGTCCAGTGTTCCCCACTACCTTCAACCACAAAAAACACCCCAATTGGGGATGCCATAGTCTCACTGGATTTAGGCAGTTGAGAGCGGTCGCGACACGTGCGGTATTACATTAAAAAAGATATATGCCGGATAAGTAAAGTAGGTATTATAAAATAATTTTATAATTTTCAGGTAGAAAGAGTGAAAGCAGTTTTTTGTCAATTATATCTTTAAAATATATTTTAAAAGACATTGCATCAGTTCGTAATTCCTCTGAGTTCTTTTGGTATATTTACAATACAACTTTTAACCACTTTTTTCAATGTTTTTGCAATGCTGAGATTTTTTCCATTCGGAAAATATCCAGTAAAATAAGATATTCACTTTGTCTACTAATATTTGGACAATTATCCATTAGTTTTTATTGGACAATTTTTAATTTTTTATACAACAATCGGATATTATGGAACCTTGTCTTGTCATTTAAGGCGATATATTTTATTTTAAATGTTTACCACATATGTAATCTGCAATAATTCGACATATTTTTTATCTAATTTAGTCAAATATTAAACTATAATATAATCTTTAGAAAATAATTTATAACGCTTCAAAACGGTTAAAATATAATGATTATTTTGAAGCGTTTTAAATTATTCTCAAAAATCTCAAAATATTTTTCAGAAGTTAGAATAAATTCACACAATAATTTAATAATTCAAACGTTTCTGCATTGACCATCGATATTTTCAACGTCACTTACACACAGTTTACCGACTATCTTTTGACATTTGCTACAAAGTTGTAAAACTGCCCACGTATCTTTTATACTTACACGTGCCTCAAATTTGTAATCTTCTCCGTTCTAATATTGGTGCAGGAAAAACCGTTTAATGGAGAGCATGAATAAATTAATAAGATCATATATAAATAATTGGTCTAATTTGCCTGCATTATTATCCCTGGTGGCTACTAACGATTGACTTCAATCATAAATGCTATTGAAATACTCATAGTTCCAAAATCTAAAAGAATGCGGTACCAATAAAATATATCAAAAATAATAAAGAAACGTGCAAATTACAGAAAGTGAAAATTATCTGGGCCTAGATATTGACAAATATCTGACCTTTAAACAGCAAACAGAAAACTTATTCTACCGACAAAATTAACGAGAGACTTATACATTAACTTAATCAAGTCCCACCTAAATTGTAAATAGAAATATGGGGAAACACACACATTATATATTTAAACAATTTACAAGTAATACAGAATAACGGTTTAAAAAACTCTTCAATAATAAGAAAGATGCCCTTACGAATACCAAAAAATGAACAAATTGAAAATTACAATAGTAAACGAATATAATATTATAATTAAATATTAAAATTTGAGGTTTTTCTAATTAAGTTATTACAAAATAATATTTTTTATACACTTGCAGAAAAGGTCGATAGATGTCACACAACAAAATTAAAATAATATGTATGTATGCATTTAGTACGGAATGAATGTTGCGATCATACATAAAGATAGTTGCCAATAAAAATGTGCAGTTAGAAAAATGATGACAATTTTGGTAGTTCTTATTCGAAGTATGATACAGTTAAATATAACCGAAGGAGATAGGATCCCATTAGCTCAGTTGGTAAAGCGGTGCGCCGGCAAGGCAAGGGTCCGGGGTTCAAGTCCTAGATGTGACCGTATCTTTTTCTGATTTGTATGTTTCAAATGTTCGTAATATTGTCTTTAAATAAAGTATGCTTTTAAATCTACAAAATACATCTATACACACGAATACGAAATTTATAAAAACGGCACAAGTGCACACTTTACAAGACAACATAATAATTTGTACACTAATACAGTAGAAATCGAAAGTGATAAAAGAAGCATAGGCCATAAGGGTATTCACATTTACAATCTTCTTTCCGATTGCCTTCAAAACGAATAATCAAGTAAATTCATAAAAAAACCATTCAATCTTAAGAAGTGAACAAATTATAAAATGGAATAATTTTAAGACAAGATATAATTATGTTTTATTGTTATATCATGCAAAATTATTATTAATTTATTATATATCTTCGACTTACGGTGTTAGGTATGGAACGAAGTTTTTTTTATTTATTCCTCAATAAATTATTATTATTCCAAACTTTTAACTATTATAAATCATCATTTAAAACAAATTTTAAACATGCATGATAGTATTTAAAAAAATGATTAATTATGAAATTTTAAATAAGGTTTTAATTATATTATAAATTAATTTAAACACTATATTCCACGATCTCCAAAACAATGTGTGTTCAGGAAAAAACTAAGTGAAGTATTATTTTAATCAAGCATAGTTATTAAAATGAAATGTGCTGAACTGTGAATAAATTAAACAATTCCGTGCAATTTGGCAACTTATTTGTGATCACAACGGCTATTAAAATATTTTACAAAATTTCACAGACACGGAATCCTTAAGATGTGCCCCCAATTAAAATTTGTTCCGCCCCTATTAAATTCTTATTGATGGTATGCTGATGTCAATGAAGCGTAATTATTACTTTTTAATATATCACAGTTAATAATTTTAGCATAATACGTTAACGGCATTGTGTCAATATGTAGAGGGCTACATATTCTCAACAAACACAAAGTTTTATTGTGTAAATTTGTAGGTATCTTGCCTAAAATATAGTGATAAACGACATAGTTTAATAATTTTGTAACATTTTAATCAGTTATATTCTTCTCCCGAGTCTCCAGTGAATCTTTATTTCAAATATTTGTTTACGCGGCGAATCGATAAAATCGATAAAACTCTGTCATTGGTCAGAAGTGACGACACTTTTGTATTTAGTGTTATTCTGTTTGCGGATAATTAGGCGTTATTGGAAATATGAACAAAGACGGATGTATTCAGGATTTTGTGATGAAATCGAAGGAGCTAATCAGTGTGATTAACAATATTCTAATGGATCCCAACAACAACTTTACTAAAGAACAAGCGGCCAAAATACTGCCAAAAACATCTAATTTACTTGGGACTATTGGTCTCATAGCTTTGGGGGTTAAATAAGGTGAATTGACGACCTACAAACAAATGGCACTAAATCCTCAGCCCACTATTCAGTCTTTTCCTCCTATGCAGAGTGCCGAGATTATTGAAACCCTAAACGAGATGGAGGACAGGAAGGTGAGGGTTTCCAACCTCATAATCCACATTCTTCCGGAAAGTTTTGAAACGACCCAACTAAATAAAATAAAAGATGACTCCAACAATGTTCGGAATATTCACAACAAAATCGAAGATGTTAACTTGCAGGTTAATATTAAGGTATACCGATTGAGAGTTAGGAAGGGCGACAAGGCCAGACCTATAAAAATTGAGCTCCTGAACCTCCAAACGGTCAAGCATATACTATACAACAACAACAAAAAACTACCGGACTTCATTCAAATTTACCAAGACCAAATATTTATTCAACGGAAACAATTGATGGATCTACGATCAGAACTTGAGGCAGGCACTAAGGATGGGGAATCGAACCGCACTATAAAATATATAAACTCAGTTTCGAGAATAATTGCAAACAATATACCAAAAAAATAACAAATAGCTCATCTAAACATCAAATTCTGATAAATTATCAAAATGTTAGGGGAATTCGCATCAAACTACAGAACTTCAGATTCCTTCAGAAACCTGGCTTGACCCGGACATAAATACTGGAGAGTTAGGCATGTTAACTATAATGTATATTGCCTTGATAGAAACTCGTCCACCAGTAGAAAGAGGGGAGGAAGTGGAGTTCTCATCATCATAAATAAAAAAATTATGAAACACTAAATGAATTTATGTTGTTTTTTTTCGTGTATAGTTAATCGACGAAGTCATAACCGCTTTAAGCTTTAGATTACGCAATAATAACAGGAATTTTAAATTAATAATTTCCTTGAACTTTTTTTACTTCCCGGGCCAATCTGGGGAATTTTTTATCGCCGATCATTTTAAATTAACACAGAATGACTTTGAAATATGTAGGGCCAAAATATTTCGAAATTCAGGGGGATTATTTATTTAAACGAATCCAAAGTTTCTTCCCGGAACTTACAATTTCAATTACTTACTCAAGAAGTATCCAACCCAATTAAAAACTTAAATTAAATTTAAAATATACCAACATAAGTGTTTTAGTGTATTATTCTTTACAATTCGAGAGGCTGGCTTGGGTGCTGCCGCCCATTTATTGAATAACCAACACATCTGTCATATGTCACCCCAAGTGGTTCGCTAGGTGTGGTGGTTTAGCAGGGGTCCCCGGGTTTATCGGGTGAAGTGTATTCAGGATGCGCCTGCCCAAGCTGCTGCGTGGCGTGCCAGATTGAGAGACCAGTCTGAAGATGGCTTTGACGAGCTGAAACCGGTTACGGTCAAAATAAAATTAAGTGGAATAAAGTTTTTTATTTGTTTTATTATAATATATTATGAGAGAGGCTGGTTTTCGGAGACCCTTTGACCTCTCTAACTTGTCTCTTGACCCATCGCCTTGCGCCACAGTGTGAGGGATGTTTTCATATGTTCGTCACTCCCGGACACACTGATTCCTCGATTTCTACCCAACAGTCATACATTTTACCTTACCCAGAACATCCTCTCCTTCCTTTCCATAGAAAAGACCCCCAAACAGCATCCCAAAAGATGACATAGGCCCGAGGAAAATTATTTTTCTCGAGGCCTCGTGTGTGGGGTAAATTTAAAAAAAAGTGTTTGATTGTGATAAAAATTTTTTTAAATAGTTTTCTAGCACATTTTAATAAACATTGTTCACACTAAAATTTCCTAGAGAGTTTCTTTGATAATTATAGTAAGTTTGAAAAGGTAGTAAGGTGATTGCTGAGTCGCCAGTTTTTTTACAAACTCTTTTATTAATTAAAACTCCGGCCAAACAAAACACTTGAACTTTAATGTGAAAGATTGACAGTGAATCTTAGTCGGCAGAAGGTTGGAATAATATGAACCCCTACAGTGAGGTTCCCACCTTATTTATTATACGATCGGTTTCTACAATACTCGATACTTAAACGCCATTTATGGATAACCTAAAATACTAATATCAGCACCATCTATGGGTGATCTCTTACACGAATATCAAGGATCTGTGGTAAATTTTCTCTACGTGATGTATTGAAAAGAAGAAGGTTTTACAATTTTCATATTGAAAATGGGTGAGGCTAAAATTACGAAATGAATGATTGAGAATTTTTTAATAATCTGACTAATGATTTATATAAATTCACACATCATTATTGTATGGTACCATTTTTTTCTAATTTTTTTGTGAAAGAACACAAAAGTTATGATGTACCAACACTCGTAACTATGGTTTCCACAAAGCATTCAATTTGTATTCCATCAGAAAAATACTCACCGACGCAACACTTTGTCTAAATTGTCAACAGACAGTATCGGAGTAGATTGCAAACAAAATTGATAGTTGTGAATGTAATTTCATGATTATGTAGTTATTGCGTCACACTATTTGATAATAATTGGATCAGTTTGTAAGAAGTACTTTACGTCCAAACCAAATTGCTATTTAAGCATCGTAATACTACTATTCATTCAACGATAATGAAACGATATCTTAGACATTGTAAAATGATAAGAGTAGGTAAGGATTATTGAAAGTAAGTACATGCGTAACAATTTTCTAAAAATATTCCATGGTTAACAGGCTTATTCTACCATTAACCTTTTCTTATCTGTGGTGTGTATTTACTACACATTGCTTCTAATAACATTCATAACTCTATAAATATAATAAATTCTGGGTTCAGATTTGGTATTCCTATGTTATACATTTATGCACTGAATTAAAAATTTTCAAATTCAATTAAAAATCAAACTGTTTTTTTAAAAATCGGGAACAAATACACAAATACAATCAACCATGTGACACTGCTACGCGAAGAGTGTGCGAGGAAATGACACGCTATTGATGTCCCGCTTTAGTCCACTATGCGGGAACATGAGAAATCCACATGTCCGCAGTTGTATTTAGACCATCAATACCTACGACCGCAGAGCTGTGTGTGTGAGTCCAGCTCCCATCCAGCACCTGCAGCCAGTCGGTCGCGGGCCGTCGTTAGATAAGGATTCCTCGCACATTTGTTTAGCATCTGCCCATGGTTTTTTCATGTTTACAGCAATTAAATTACAATTATTATCACTTTTGGTATAAAATTTAATAAACATAAGCGATTCACTATGAATATTCATATTTTTCCGATATGAAATCGCTTATTTTGAGATGTGTATTGACTACACAACACCGGAACGCGTGGATTTTTTAGCACAGACCAGGCGACCGCCTACGACAGAAAAATTTTAGGAGAACGGAAAATATTTAATTTTAAATCAAACAGCGTTTTTTTTGCAAATTAGAACAAAAAAAATTGGGTCAGGAAGAGCAAAGGACTTTAGCGTTAAGAATTAAGTAAATGAGCTTAAAAATACAGAAGAGTATTAAAAAAAACACGAAGACTACTAAATAATTCTTGGGTTTTGGTTCTCGAGAGCTTTGTAGCTGAAAAAACAATATTGAGTCTATTTTTAAACAGAAGCTTTGCAAATAAATTAATATCCAAGGCTTAAACATTACCTAAACAAATTTCTTCCTCGCCAAGTAATCAGCATTATTTATTGAACAACGTTACAAGAAAATAATGATGATGTTCTAAAATAAATTAAAAAATGCATCAAATAATTTACAAGATTTTTATTACAACCAATGCATTGACAAAAAACAAGTTTATTAATGTTTGAATCGTCAGAGGTTTCACTTGTTCATTTTTCAATATGGACCCCAAATGAACTAAAAAAACTCTCGTAGGCCTCTGGTTCGAACTTTAATTGGCAATTAGTGGAGTTCTTTGATTGGGCATCAAATAGGAGAACCGGAAACTTTGTGGAACGAATTTTAATCGACGTCATATTCATTAAAAAATCTTTGTAATTGGGAGAAGGCTTGGAATTATTTTCTAATTCTTCTCCCTAATTAGGTGTGTTAATTTTCTTATTTGACCAATGTTATGTGTAGGCGTAAAAGTACCTGTGGTAAATAATTTATATTATTTTCTTAATTGTGTAGACAGAAAACTGAGTAGAAAATAAATAATTTAATGTTACTGAAAAGGGAGACATTTTATGTACTTTTATTAAAATAAATATTAGGAAAGATGAGTGTCTGTGGACGGCAGCATCGGTTTGTTTTTCATGTAAATCTACAGTTTTATGCTGAAAATTTCATACGTCTTGATGAAATTTTGCACACATGACGTTCAAAATAAGATAAAAATTACTGAATACGGGGAGAAAAATCAGTATTGCTTATTTATTAAGAATATTTTCAAATAATTGGTAATCCGGGCAATACAAGATTGCAGGCCTTTAAAGAATGAATTAACAAGTTTTCTGGCAAATTTTGAGAAGTTGCGAATGTATTATCACGATAAACACGTGTTTTGACTTCGTGATTTGCTAAAAAATTATCACAAAACCTGGTAATTTATTCTGTGAAGGCCTGCTATCCTGTTTTTACCGGAGATTGCTAATTTATTATGAGATTCTTAATAAATTAGCAATATTCATTTTTCTACGTGTACATCTGATTTCGACAAATTTTGCGTAAAGCCTAAAACTACAGCTAGTTAATTATTATTATTCAATAAAACATCTAGTTAATTTATGTTTTTCAATAAATATTTTTTTTAGAATTGAATAATTATCGTTAAAAAACAGTATCAAGTAAAACGATCTACACATTCGATTCACAGTAAAATGATTCACAGCAATTAAACTACACACTCAAATACAACAAACAAGAGAATTATTACTGTCACCATTAAAAATACCATCAAGCTCTCAAAACTTCTCCTATTTCAGAGATCGAGGGTTTAAAACCAGGCAAGGTGAAAAAGTATAAATCATCTTGATGGATCGTCTTTAACTTGAAGTAAGTTTGATGCTTTAAAGTTTGTAAGTGCATAAATATTTTTTAAGTTTGTCGTAATTTCAAAGTTCTCTCCAATGACAAACATACCGAAAATGTCTAAATGCAATAAAGTTAAACGATAAATAAATCAAAATATAAAACACAGTTTTTATTTACGGAAATGCGCAAGGATAAACGCTGCTTAATTTTATACAAAAAAAAATCAAACCCATCAAAGAAAAGCATTAACAATTAATTTTAATGCAAATATTTTACTGCTAATTTTTTTAATTATAATAATTGTTATAATATTTGCTACGCCACTGTGATACTAGCTGTTATAGGATTATTAATATAATGGTTCTCTGAGTTTAGATTACTTTAGTTTATTGTTTAATCGAGTACAGAGATTACGAATTCAGGTTTCCCAGTTGCGATCTGGGACTTAAAGAGAGAGAGAGAGATGAAGCTAATACATTGGCTTTTATACTACTATCTGTCTCGCTTTCTTTGAAAAAATGATTTTTTATGAAAGATTTTTGTTTCTGTAATTAATGTGGTTATTTTCAGTATGGCTCTAGTCAAGAACCGCCAATTGGAAACGAGGCGTTGCGGGTTGTTTGAAAACATCCCAATATCTTCCTTTCTTCTCTGCTTATCCTGCCTTTTACTTCTACAAATTAAAATTGTTACCCTGATGATGCTTAACCCAAGCGAAACCGGATGGTGAATAAGTTTAAATAAATTAGTAGTTTAATACAAAGTATTTGCTTCATTTGAAGAATTAAGGTACAGTATAATATACCTTTCTAATTTTATTTTATTTTATTTTTTACAAACTCTTATTGCCTTTCAGACATTTTATAAGCACTTCATTCTTGCTTATACTACTTTATTGTATATTATTACATATAATTTCTTACTTTGACTTAATACTTTACTACAGATTGCTACTTATATTTTATTTATATCTCTTTTTTCATACTTTTAACCTTACTACTATTTACTGATTATACCATTATACTTAGATTTATATTGTTGCATTCCTTATGTTGCTGTACTATTCTCTGTAATTTAGTATGTGAATGGCACATGTTGTGCCGTATATGTGAAAAATAAATAAATAAATAAATAAATAAATTATTTGCATTTCTCTTAAAACCTTCAAGGTAGATGGAGCAAAATGAGTACTGCTTATTTGTTAAAAAGTTTCTTGGTAAACTTTTAGTACATTCCTAATAAATCGAAACACTTGTCCATTGACCTGAATTTTTCCTGATAATATACAATGACGAATTGCAACAATATTAGAATTTTTATATTACATGTACATACGGGTTCAGACATCGCGATAACACATTCGTGTTTTCTGAAAATTTACTAGGAAAACTAACAATCATTCGTTAAAGGCCTGTAATCCCGTTTTTAACCGGATTACGAATAATTTGAAGAAATTCTTATTAAATTAGCATTATTTTATATCAGTAAATTTTCTCCACATGCGTTGAAGATATCAAGAGAAATGTTATTTAGCAGCATACCCCGGGTCATGTTGTGCTGAGCCAACACGTCTGTTTTGCCACGCTGTGGTATGCATAGCAGATCGTGGTAGCACCCCTGACAGTAGTTGTTGGTATGGATTAACTATGCATAATTTAATGCGCCGTTACTGCCATGGCTCCACTCCTTCTCTACGAAGCGCGTCTGAGAGAGAAAATCTTCGTGATGCATAAATTGCGGGTACTCGCTGTGCATTCTTATTTAAACTCTGAAACTTCCAAAGTTTTGTAAATATCTCAAAATCAAATTTATTTTTGAAAATAAGTTTTGAAATAATAGAAAGGCTTCTTGTACGGAACGTGTTTGCCTGCAAAATAAATTTAAAAAAAAAAACTGTAAATATAAGCACCCGTACATTATTAACTTTGTCCATTTCATTTTAACCGTCACAAAATTATTTAAACCGCCATAAAAAACAAAGAATTTTCGATTCTTGTAGTGCTGTATGTACGAATATGTCTTGAGAAAGACGAAATGTGTGATTTGCATAAAATAAGAACGCCTCTACAACGACGTTGGTTTTTTATTGCGTGTGCAACTTCTTGTTTTGCACCGAATCCGTACTCGGACTCAGTCGGTAACGGTAGATGGCCTCTCCAACAAGACAGGCTGCGTTCTGGGGTGTGGTCAGCAGAGGAGGTGGAGGGAAGCCTGGTTGAAATCCAAGACAGCGAGTTGGATCTTAGGTGGCGAGACGAGCTTGGGCAGGGCGAGCAGCGGTAGGTGTTGACGGGTCCAGAGCTTGAGGCGAATGAATGAGGGGTCTGGTTTTTTTATGATGCTCTAGGACCGCGTCACCGACCCCTGTTTGTCTCCTATTATTACAGAAAATGCTTGCAAATTCTGATTTTTGTCAAATCCTTCTGATGCCTGTTGCCGCAGGAGCGGATTTTTATGGCTCAGCCAATCAGCGGTTGCTTAGCGAGAGCAAAATGGTTGCTTGAGTTAAGGCGAGACAACTGCTCTTTGAGCCGAGGTGATATAATGTCTCGTTAACTGGCAGGGTAGGTTTTTAAACATTAGTTTTCTATCTGTAGGGAAAGTTTATCAACATTAGTTTTTATGGGAGATTTTACATAGTTTTTGAGCAGTAAATAAGATGGCACTTTGTTATGTGCAGTTATATTGATGATGATGCTGTTTTTTTAGACGTTCCATACACTTCTACAAAATAAACTTTTACTCTTTGGAATTTTCTAGGACAGTAATTAAAAACTTCTAAAATCTAGCTCTATACGCTTCACACTGCAGTGCACCTCAAGGTAGTCATTATTTCACTGGACTGCAACTATAGCCAGCCGCACAGTAGTGGTTAAGTTGATTCTTATTTAATATTTGTTTGGTATCGTGCCCATATAGCAACAGTATTTCCTAGTTTTGACTTTATAATGCAGTTAAACATAGTAGTCATAGCTTTGAGTGTGACATATAAAATAATATATAATGATAGTAATACTCAAATATAATAATTAAAAATTGTAATGGTTAGTAATTAAGGTAAAAAAAAAATAAACATTAAAAAAACCAAAAGTTAATGAAAAACCAAATTATAGATAGCGAAATATACTTTTATTTTATAAAGGTTGAAGTTATAAAAACGAAATATATAATTCGACTACCATAATACGGGCGTGTGTCTAGTGTGGTAGTCGAAAAGCATGTAAAAACTGTACACATTAATATTTCATGAATAAAGAAAAAAAAAAAAAAAAAAAAAAAAAAAAAATATTTTATTTGATGTAAATCTCAAGGGTATTCAGAGACTTGAAGTGACACCACACTTAAGTCCGTCGATTAATTAATGATTTTATAGGGCGCCACTTTGTTTAAACACAACAAACACAACAATAATCATTTAAAGATGCTACATAATAAACCTAAATTTATATGAAAGAAAACTAAAGAATAAGATTACTTCTATACAAGTCGAAATACGTTGCGTCGCCATGATTTGCCTTGGTCGCTTCGTATCCGTAACGTGCTCCGTGTCGCTCTGCTGGATTTGAACTAATCACCGAGTAGCGAGACAAACGCAATTGTCCACCTAATTATGTTGGCACGCATCGATACGATTTCGTAGATCTTCAAATCGATATTAGTCACAGACATAGGAATTAATAGACGAGAAGATAATGGCGAGGGGTAAAATCAACTGTTGAAGAACGAAGGGAGTAAGGCTGACTGTGATTCGTCAATAAATCAATCTGACAGTAAATAGGCATCTCGCATTATAATACCACCATTTACTTCTTCAAAGTAAAATCTGCTTTTGAATGAATAGACATTTTTACATGGGAGCGCAAATTACTCGCCACGTTATTGAACAAATTTGTGAAGTCCAAATTCGGCAAAAAAATTCGGTTCTATTTTCAGAGTCGAATATTTCGTTTAAGTATTTAGTTAAGACACTTTTATAAATGTTCATAATTTACTTCCCAGCAACCAACCAGCTTTGTGTTTCGCGTCCAGACGTTTCTCGATGTGATAGTATATGTTTCTAAAACTGATCTATATTATACGATGTGAATATGCTTAAAATAAAGTAAAATAATGCTTATATATGGAATGTAATACGACAATTGGGTTTATTCTCTTTTTCAAATATATTTTTACAAGTTTTCATAGTACAAGTCAACATTTTGCCGTGTTATTTCGTAAAATGAACCGATGATGTCTCGACCATAGTTCGCACAAGAATGATGACGTCACGTTTTCAAATTTCACTTGAGGCCATACGCGAGCACAGCCGGCTCCAATGGAACCGGTATGGGGAGTGGGGATAATACGCTTTTAATCATTTAGGGCAGGTCTACTAATATTCATATGTCTATGATATTAGTAATGGAAGTTGGAACTTCTTGTTTTAAAAACCGTTACCAGGGTTTAGTAAGCTGTTTGCTAGACCTTAAGGCGATGCACTACGTTGTGTAATATTTTAAATTGAGCTGCTATCTTTAACAACCCTTACGTAGATGGCAATTAGGTTTAAATTCCCGCTTAACACCATCCGCCTTTTGATTTATGCAAGAAAAAAACATGGCCAAAAAGTGCCTTTTATTTTATTTTCTGGATGTTCAGGCATAAATATTTAATTTTTTTTCGATCATTTTATAAATAACTTAATTTGCTACATCATACAATAAAATCATAACCGAAAATGGGTTTGTAAGAAGGAGATTTTGAACTAAAAAGCAGTTTTTATAGGTCTTATACATTATTTTTTTCTGGGCTTATAAAAAGACTTATCTAAAAAAATACTCGATTATTTCAAAGGCCAAGATGTGTTCTACTCGCAGTATTTAATTAAAGCATCTGAATTATTTTTAGGCGACCAAATTTTCAAACCAAAAACACATGATTTTGCATTACTACGTATGGCATCGCCTTAAACAAACAAACAAACTTAACAAACCCTAACAAATTGTCGCACGGTGTGGACAACTACAGTCTGAAAACTTAAGTTTCAAATTAAAGGCTACCCACAGGTGATTGATGGATTGTACGGATGACAATATATTTTCTCCCTTATTAAATAAATTCCTCTATTTAATATAGTTTTTCAATAATGAATATTGTCTTTTGTGTTGTAAACACATTATTTTGTGTTAATTTTCAAACAGGGTTATTTTAATCCCATCGGATTTTTTAAGGATAGTGATAACGTGCGTTATAATTTACTCGTTCACAGATAGCGTTAATTATCTTTTTTTATTAAAATACACTTTTTGAAAGTTAGTCCGCACATGCGTAATATGAATATGAATAAATAGTTTTGTAGGTATACAACGTCATTTTTTTTCTAGAAGAGCATACAAGTACACTATTAAATTGTGTTGCATCCGAAACTGCTTACGAAACATACTCGTAGATTCAGGTGAAAATTAACTGTAAATAATTTAAACGAGACGAAATGAAATGGTGGTTGGAGATAGTATATGTAGGAATGAAAAATGTATGGAATGAGGGAAAACAGGATGACCAATCACTTACTACTGTATCGTTGCAAAGGAGTACACAACACAATCACGATACCTCAAGGTAATTACGCGACAACAAAACGAAAGAGTACTTGAAACGTTCCATTTTCAAAATAGTCGTCTTCCTTCTTTTCAAAGATTATGTACACGTAAAAACAACAACAGGTGGCTTCCAATAGTTCAATCCTTCTTCTGTTTTTTCTTTCAAAACAAATGCACTCGAATTCGCACTGTGTTCTTGCCATTGTTCTAAATTTTAAAAACATTTCCTGGAAGGTGATGCTTTTTTTATTTTTATATTAACTCCACACAGGAGGCCGTGAATAATTTAATTAATTTCCCTCAGGGCCTATATCATCTTTGGGGAAGCTGTGTGGAGGGTCTTTTTGTGGAGAGGAAGGAGTGAACATGGGTCTTGAAGAGTCCCATGTTGTAGGAGGGAGGAAACACAGTGGCCGGCAGTTCATTCCACAGCCGAGCTGTTGAATTTAAGAACGAATCGTAGAAGCGACCCGTTCTCATGTGACAAATTTCAAACCGTGTACAAATGTTGGGCGCGCGTTTGGCGTGTATCCCGACTACGCACCGGTGCCGAAGGGATCAATGACGCTAGTTCCTCAGAGCATCTTCCATTGTAATACCGATAGTACCGATAATGACAGCATACCTACCTGACGCCTGTGCTCTAAAGATTGCAGTCCGTTTGTTAAGATTGGGGAATCTATCAAACGGACCGCCCGTTTTTGCACAGAGTCAAGGGTTTTTTTCAGGTATTTAGGGGCTCCGGACCAGAGATGGCTGCCAAATTCGACAGTAGGACGCAGTATTTGTGTACTATTAAAGTATCTGCGGGCCCTGTACAGTACGCCCAGCTTCTGAGAGGCCAGTTTTACTCTGGCTTCGATGGAGCCCCCGTACCTGAGCTGGTCACTTATAGTTACACCAAGCATATCAATAGAAGGCCTGTTCGGAAGATTTCTTCCGTTGAAGGAGACTAAATTATCATTGAGATCCCTTTTAGACGTAATCAGACAGGATTGGGTCTTTGAAACATTAAATTCGACGAGATTATTTTTACCCCAGGAGGAAATACTCTCGAGATAACCGTCCATTCTCTGCTTCAAAGCCCTCCGAGCCGTTGGAGTTTGTGTGCCCTTTGGGGGCTTGTCAAACAAAAAGCTATCATGAACTGTACTGTCATCCGCGTAACAATGTATCGGTGCACATGTCAAAAGGTCATTGATGTGCAACAAAAACAAAGTCGGAGACAGAACCGATCCCCGTGGGACACCAGCATTTATAAAGTGTGAGGATGAGGTGAAACCGTCAGCAACTGCCTGAATCGACCTATGCCTTAAAAAGTCAGCAATTCACGTACACAGGGATGCGGGAAGTCCGTAAGAAGGCAATTTGTTGACAAGTCCTCGGTGCCAGACCCGGTCAAAGGCCTTGGTTATGTCTAGTGCGACCGTTTGGGTCTCACCGTGACGTTCCAGGCACCGCCCCCAAACATGCGACACATACGCGAGAAAATCACTGCACAAGCGGTTCCGTCGGAATCCGTATTGACGGTCGTTGATAATTTTGTTCTTCTCGAGGTATGTGAGCAGTTTGTCGTTGATCACACGTTCCATCACTTTGGACAGAACTGATGTGATTGCCATGGGGCGGTAGTTGGCCGGGTTGGAGCGGTCACTTTTCTTGGGAATAGGGTGAATGACCACTTTTTTCCAACCAGAGGGCACAGTGCCACACTTCAGAGACATTTTGAAGAGCTTTGTCAAAACTGGAACTATTTCCGCAGCACACCTCTGTAATACCAGGGCAGGTATTCCATCAGGTCCACTAGCTTTGTTAACATCGAGCCTCCGTATAACGTGGAGTACATCCCGATGCCGAATCCTCAGTTTTTTCATATAGAAGCCGCAGTGAGGAACCGACGGCAGAACAGCACCTCTGTCATCGAGGGTCGAGTTTTCCGCAAACATTTTCCCTAAAAGGTAAGCCTTTTCGGTGGCGGTGTTTGCTAGTGAGCCGTCAGGTCTGGTAAGAGGTGGCAAACTGGGTTTTCAAAAATTCCAACCTATTGAGCCCGCAATCAACCAGAATGCTCTGCTGCCATGCGGGCAGGCAGCCAGCTTTTTGCTGATCTGCAGGTCGTGTTCGAATTTTGACCTATTAATGATTCTCTTGCATTCCTTTGCCGATTTGTTGTATGCTGATCTGCTTTTGGGCGTTCGAGATGTGTTGTAGGCTCGGTAAGCCGCGTTTTTTCGTCGAACTGCTTCGGAGCATTGTCGACTGAACCACGGCTTTGAGCCCACACCAGTTTCTTTAGTAGTCGATTGTATGAAGCCATCCATCGCCGATTTGATGACTTCACCAATCTCCTAGGCACATCTTGAAGGGTCCGAAGTCCGAAAACAAACAGCTGACCACGGAAAAGCGTTGAAATGGGCCCGCATACTGAACCAATCTGCTGACCTATAGTGCCACACTTTTCTCCTCAGCCTCTCATTGGTTGGTCTGAGGCTAACGGGGATTGATGTCGTCACTAGGCAGTGGTCAGATGATCCCAGAGGCGCTGTGACGTCAATCTTATAACCGTGTGGCACAGTATTTAAGAATAGGTCTAACAGATTGGAACGGTGAGTTTGGACATCAGGAACCCTTGTAGGCTCCTGAACCAGTTGCTCTAATCCGTAGCAAATGGCAAAGGATTCCGCCTGTTGGCCAGCCGAGTCCGTTGGGCCTGAGAACTTCAACCATGGTTCGTTATGAACATTGAAGTCCCTCAGAACAATACACTCGGCCAAAGGGTAGCGGGGCAAGAGATCATCAATAGTATCTCTCAAATTTTTGAAGAGCTCGGAAGTATCTGATTCGCTATGGTTCGGTGAGCGGTATAGACATGCGTAGAATCTTGCCATACTGGCAAAATTGACGCGCACCCACATTACGTCGAATCTGGAGTTTTCCAGACTCAATAGTCGTACACAGTTGACGTCAGCTCGACTATAGAGGCAGACTCCTCCTTTGAGTCGGAACTTGCTTGCAAGGGTAAAGCCCGGGCAGTCCAGATAGGAGGAGTCTGGCGGCTCGGCTATCTGAGTTTCGGACAGGAAAAGAAGGTTGGGACAAAAGATGGTGATGAACCGAATTTAAATTAGTGTGCAGACCGCAAATGTTGGCAAAATTTACCAACAGTTTTGGCCCGCACCGGGGACGCCTGCTACTCGCCGCTGTAATGATGTTAAATTTGTTTTTTATGTATATTCATGATTTTATTTTTTTTTATGGGTATAAGGTGAAAGGAAAGGTATGAGGGGTGGGTAGGAATCTGGGGTTCAGGCTGTCCAGGAGTGATGAGCGTTTGGTTCCAGCCCACTCACTGCGGTGCTAGGCGATAGGCTGGGAGAGTCCGGCTGGAGAGGGCATCCAATGCGCCCCAAACGCTGCTGCTGGGTCCCCTCCGGTCACGAACCGGCACAACAGCAGTGGCAGGGTTTTTTCACTCGCTGATGGGACAGCCCACCCTTAGTCGTGAGCCTGAGGGTCGGGCCCCTGTACTATCGAGCGGCCCGGACAGCGGTAACCGGTTGTAAAGGGTCTCCCTCAACCAGCATCTCCCAACCGGCCCGCCACGCAGAAGGTGGGCCGACGCACCCGCCACCAAGACCTGGGCAAACCTTAAACCATGAACCCGGGCACCCCTGCTAAGTCACCAAACGTAGCGAACCACTTGGGGTGACCTGTGGCAGAGGTGTTGGTCATCCAATAAATGGTTCCCAGGGCGGCGGTACCCATTCCCGCCTTCCAAAATTAGGGAAATGGATAAATTACATCCCGGTAAGAACTAAGCATATTCTTAATTTCAAAACTAAACATATTGAATCACCGATACAATATTGTATTTGTATGCCGTTGCTGAAAGAAGATAATTTTATATGGACAAAACAATTTATTCATATTCATGCTGCGTATGCACGAGCGCAAACAAATAATTTAACTTACCTCATCTGGTGGCATTGGAATTTCGCCCTGGATGGAATTTTTAGAGATGCGATTTTAACCTATATGCCATGAGAATGAGCATAAAAAAATTAACAGAGTCGCTTGCACTTGAAATACTTTAGAGTTCACTTTTGATAGAATGCATCTAGCCCCTCGGAAAGGGTTTGTTCCAAACGTTAATAGACTGTCAATGATGGCGTGTGAAAAAGTTATTTACTCAATTACTTACGGAAAATATACTTGTTAATTTTATAAGTTTTATTACGGGCATTATTTTGATAACAGCATGTTCCCAACGTTAATAACTTAATCCATTTCACAAATTACCAAGAAGTTTAAGTGGGCGTATTGTTGGGTAATTATTTTTTGTGTCATTTTAATTAGGTGTAGGTTATTATAATTTATATTTGCTTTTAAAAAAACGCACCAAAATTTATAAATATTTATAAGAAACCGAAAGTAAATATGCATTTCATCATTGAAATCGCTTGTTTTTGTGTCAGTAATCGCCACAAAAAGGCTTTACAGTGGACACGGTAAAACGTGTTCTTCAAACATTAAATAATCTTTTCTGTCAGTAAACGCCATAAAAGGGCTTTACAGTGGGCACGGTAAAATATGTTCTTCAAACATTCAATAATCTTTTCTCTCAGTAATCGCCACAAAGGGGGCTTTACAGTGGACACGGTAAAATGTGTCAATCTTTTGTACCCCAACGATATATTTTTTGACTACCTGCCCTCTTTAAGAAATACATCACTTGTAATTTAATCAATGAGCACAACGATCCACTAATTAATACAATTCAAACACGTTGGTTAAGTCTGGAAATTATTTATAAAATCTTGTAAACTGTTTATACTCATTTTATTTATGTAGTTTTTTTAAATAATAAAAAAGAAATAAAAAATCTGAAAAAACTTTTTTTATCTGAAAACTGCACAAGAGTCCCAACAATTGGGATATTTTGTGAGGCTGAAGGTAGGGTGAGGGGAAGGGGATGAGAAAGAGGATTTTCGGAGAGTACCTGGCCATTCAGATCCGGTCACCAAACACGGCTAAAGCTATTTAAAGCGACGTTTCACTACTGAATGGTGGTCATAAACCAACTAATGTTTTAAGACAAGATTTTTTATGCATAGCGCAAAGGGAGATAAGCCGCCATAGCTCAGTGGTCAGAGCTGTCGACCGGAAATCGAAGGGACACGGGTTCGAGTCCCGTTGGCGTCATGTATCTTTTATCAGGAGATTTTTCAATGTGGATGAGTGTTTCAGGCTAATAATTATTGCATATAAAATAATTGTTATATTATATATTATTTTAAATTAATAAATTGTGAAATAACCCAACTTGATCAAATATTTTTTTTTACGAATGGCAGGATTTGAACCCGTAACCTTCGTATTGCTAGTCGAGAGCCTTACCCCTCGGCGAATGAAACATAAATCATCATTAATTTAAATATAAATAATACGCATGTAACTCGATCTAATCATAAATTAACGAAAATACCTTGTCAATACCACGAAATCTGCTAAATATGATGTTCTGATTCTCAAATTATATTCGTTAAATTCCTTTTGATGAACATCTCAGCCGATTGAACTACAGAAATATTTAGGTGTTAATTTATTGTAAGGTATGTATTTAGGGAATATATTTTGGGAATCGAAAGTAGAAATCGTTTGATAATTATATCAGCGTCCAGTTGGCAGAGTTGGTTACTGGACGGAAATACATGGAAGTTGTAGGAGTGAAGTTCACTTGGAATATTATACTTCCAGAATCACACTCTGTATTATTTGTGGATGAAATTACACACGGAGAAAATCACAGCGATTAAAATTGCACCTACTGTAATTCACACGTAAAAAATTTACCTTACCTACAAATTTTACCCTGTTTTGAGATTTTTTGGGGATGGAGTGTGAAATTTTTGAGATTTTGAGATTTTTGGGGTTTGATATTTTTGAGGTTAGTGATTTTTGATGTCTTAGGAATTAGTCTTTTGGGATTGAGATTTTGGGGGTTTGCGATTTTTGAGGTGTTGGGATTTTTGGGGTTCGGGATTTTTGAGGCGTTTAGATTTTTGAGGTGAGAAACCGATTTTTTGGCGGGTGTATTTAAAATAATATATATTCTCTCAAGATGTAATTTTTCTATTTTTTATTCCCTCCGTGTGTAATATTGTCAATGAAATTTAGACTGAAAATCCACTGTAACGTAATAAAAAGGAAAATGTATCAGTTTAAAACCTCAAATGGGGTCAGTAAGGTACTGAGTAGGTGTTATTGGACAGATATCCGCTAACGTGGGGTGATTTCTATGGTAGAATGGTGTGTGTTTGCCATGTCCTCGACATTCTCTTTGCTGACGTTAGTTTGTGGCCGAGTTGCAAAGTCCAACGCTGACCGGAACGTGCCTTGAAGCGTTATACGAGGATATCGAAAATACAGCAAGTTAAACCTTCACTAAATTTATCTAGCCTTCAACTCAATTCAAAATAATGAAAAGAAAATCTTAGAAAATATTTTACTTATTAAAAATTACAATGACTTCCCACATATCGTTATAAGTAATGTCCAGGCAAAAGACCGCCATTCAGAATCGCTAATCGCTTGAAAGTGCATTAGGGATGGTCCGAAGTTCTGAACGTTCGCTCGCTTGCATAACGCGGGTGTAAACTTTGCGCCCTCAACTCGAAGTTTTACTTATGAAATTTATTTTTTTATTTCTGTGAAAGCGCCATTAAATAATACGTAATATGGGTACTTTTTTATTTGAGTCGTCGACTTGAAAAACCCGCTCTGGAATTTTACTGGAATCTGTAGATCTTACGAAAAATTTGCTAATGAACACCAATAAAATAATAAAATAACATTCCTTTTGTGCTTAATATTAACGTATTATTTTTATTTTCATATATAACGAAAAATATTAAACTATGTATTTTATTTTCAAACTGCTTTAAGCAGATATTATTTAAGATTTTCACGGCCAAAATTATTATTGTAATTTACTTTTGAGGTGTTACATCTTGAGCTAACTCCTTTCCAATGTTTCGGACAGCATTACAGTGTCCATTATCAGGGCAAGTGTGACGATTCTGCATTGATGATGGACACGGCATGACACCCCAAAATAAATTACTTTTATCACTTATTATGAATCTGTTAGAACCAACAGAATTCAACAACTCATATCGCTTTACGCCCAAAATTTATGCAGGGTTGACATTTTTCACTCCGTTCTCGAGTACCACAGCTCGGCTGTGATTTGCCGGCCTTTATGTTTCCTCTCTCCTATAATATGATTCCTTTAAAAACTCGTGTTCACTCCTTGCTTTTTTCAAAAAACTTTCCCCAAAGATGACACAAGTATTTCTATAGTTATAGTTTGAAAATTTGTTACAATAAAGATATTTATTATTATTATTCATTTCAGTTTGGTTTATTGCGACTTTCCTTAAATGCGAAATGACTAGACACTTTGAAAGGTGGGTTTGGTTACTACCGCCCCTGGATCCGTTGATTGGATAACCAACACCTCTGCTTTAGGACACCTAATTGGTTCGCTATTTTTGGTGACTAAGCAGGGATGCTGTGTTCATCGAGCAAGGTGTGTTCAGGATCGATAGAAAATAGTTTGGGGAGACCCTTTGACCTCTCCAAAAGATCTCTTTTGACTCATCGCTTTACGCTGCAGCGGGAGCTATAGATTCATGGACTCACTGATCCTTAGATTCCTACCCACCCCTTATACCTTTCTTTACCATAACTTCCTCTACTTCCTTTCCTTAAAAAAGACTCTCCACACAACTTCCCCAAAGATGACATTGACCTTGAGGGAAATTATTTTCATCCGGGCCTCCTTTTGTGGGGTTAATGAAAACAAAACAAAAAACTAGAAAATAAATTTATCCCCGCTTAAATAACAGTAAATTTATGTAGCGTCGTACGTTTTGAAAATTATAAAATATTCCTTTTTGTCTTATCAGCTATAAAAATAAATGTACACAATAAAACTCGTTATTCTTACATACATAAAAAGAATGAAAGTGTATAACGGTCTGGTAGGAATTTCACTGAGAAGCGATTTCGGCCAATCCGAATTATCCCGGATTTTGTGTGGCAATGTATTACATTCCCGGACTTGTTTTCGCGACATTTTTTCAAATTAAAAATCCGTCTGTCTTATCTAGTTTGTAAGGGTTTGTCACACCCTCGAGGGATACACAATTTATAAGAGGAAGTCCTTTTTTTTCTCACTTGTGGGTCGGGCACAATTCTCCGAGAGGATTTTTAGATTTGAAACATTTAACCTTTGCTACAAACCAAATAGTAATAAAAGTACAATTTTATTTCATTCATTTAATTCACCGGATAACCCAACACCTTTTCGATAGTTCATTTTAAGTAAATCGCTTCGTTTGGTGCCTTAGTAGGGGTGAAAGGGTTCATGAGATGTGGATTGTCGGGGTCTTGGTGACATACGACTTCATATGACCTTCCTGATTCCTTTTAGATTTTTATTTTTTTTCTTCTATAAACTTCCTTTCCTTTTTGAAGTCCTCTTATGGTCAAAATATGTTATCAAACCAAATCTGACATTCTGTTAAAATTCTGCCATCAACGTTAACCTCATGTACATCAACTCAATCCATGTTAATGTTAAAAAAAACATGTTTGTTTACAATTAATTTGAAATATAGGATCAGAAACGGATATTTTTAAATAAGATTCAATTTAACCCAACAGATGATCTTTCGGCAATGTCATTAGATGATCGCTGAAGCAAATGTCTTTTATTAAGGGGGGCTAGGGTTAATTCGTACGAAAAAAGGCATTTTTTTGTGAATTTTTTGTGACAACACAATTAAAATCTCTTTATTAAATCTAATAGGACAGTAAAGTATGACATTTTAAGAATGTTGTATACAATTTTCACGGAGAAATATTAAAAAACACGACAATGGCAGCAATTATTCGGACGTGTCTAAAAAAAAGTAGAATGGCGGTGTCCGAAATTTTAATTTTTCACTTTTTTGGAACGCTTTGAAGGGAAAAACGCTATTTTTAGTGAAAAAAATCGGCTAATTTGTTATTGTAAAATAATAATTATTAACAAATTTGAAAAAACTCTCCAGCGTTACCTCGTAAATTACGTACAGAAATAGTTTTCAAAATATCAAAAGGAACGGTGCAGTAGTTTTGAAGTTATGACGGGCACCGACTTTGAAAACGTGAGTTGTGGGAAAAACGCTATAAAGTTTTGAACACTAAAAAATCTGGTATTAAACGTTTATAAGCAAATTTTATCGACTTACCTCACACTGAATCATCAATGCCAGGTCCATAAAGGATGTTGCTATCATCCATGATGTCTAAAGCACCTTTTTGCTCCTGGCTACGACGACTCCTGCCTTCTTTAGTTCGTCTCTCAGCTTCCTGCTCTGCTCGGCTTATACGTATGATCGGGTAGGGATTAAAATCCGACAGGTATAAAAATACTCGTTATTTCGTCAATTTTGCTCCAATTAACTTGAAATTTGAACACAATATTCTTAACATATTAAGCATTTGTTTAAAAAAATTTAAAAAATGCAAAAAAAAAATTTTCAAACCCTAGCCCCCCCTTAAGTATTGGTCGAATACTTTTCGTCATTCTTAATTAAACTCGTAAACCTATAATGTTCTGCCTTATGAAGATACCATAGACTTCTTGGCCCCAAGCAATAGGATTATTGTATTCTGTGACATGATGAGTACAAAACAGAAAACAAGTTTTGTTTATGCATTAATATAATATTTAAATAAACATTTCAATTCGTAATGGAAAACTAACAAACTTTCAATTACTTCTGGTTTTGAAAATATTTTTTTTGTTCTATGAACCTAAATACATGTATGTCAGATAATGCCGAAGAGTTTCGATAATTTATTTCAAATAAAAATCAAAAATTTTCAAAGCGCTCTTTTTATATTAAATTTCAAACAAACTGTCGCTAAAGACGAAAGGCATTGAGTTATAGTATTACTGTTTATTACTTCAAAAAGCATTTATCGATGTATAGATTTCTGAGTGAATATAAAACCACTAATTTTCAAGTATAATGGCAACTTAAATAAACAAAATTCACTGTAATTCAACAAGTTATTTCAACCTTAACGAGATTCTGATTTTTCAAAAATGGTCTCTATTAAAAATAGCCAGGTATTATTCTGATTTACATACCGAAACCTTTCTCAATTTATATGCTGCCGAGCAACTAAAACGAATAACAACGAATTCTCTAAACATTGCGACCGGCCCAAATAAATATAGAATTTGCCAGAGATACCGCCGGAATCCGAATGCCACCCCCCGAGTCCTTTGTAACCCTCATAGCAAACGTCAACGGGCGTGACGAGGGTGGAAGTTCACGGCGTGTATTACACGCCACGAGGCAAGTGGCGTGGTCCACGAGCCCCAGCTACTTTAAGGCTCTACCACTGAACAAATAATCCTTAGAATCTAAAACGATTTGAAAAAAAACTGTTGCCAATGCCAAAGAAAAATATCAATTTACATAAGACGTTTAGACTCAAATGAAAACTCTCACGTAAATAACGTACGAGTTCCAATTGTCCAAATGAGTTGGACGATAGCATTTTGTATAAAGAGAATGAGAAGTACCAGGCTCGTGAGATTTAGTTAACAAACACGGCTAATGTCATTTAAGCAGCGCAAAGCTTCAATTCTGGATGGTATTACCATATCTTTACTGACTTGAAAGAAAATTGTTGTTGCAATTTTAATTATTTTAAATTATTTATTTAATGCAAAATAATGTGTACAGTAGACAACTTTTATGGTATTATTTCACCCGCCATGCTAAAGATTCCCTGTGATATGGCGGGCGAAGTTTTCCGATTGAAAATTTTCATAATATGCATATATATAAAGATTTAGTTAAGATATTTTAGACTATTATTTAATTATATTTATTATTAATAAAAGGGAGATTAGATGGTTAGAGTGTCGAATGTATGATTGAAATGTATTGATCCATAGCAGTATTTGTGTTTTGAAAGTAATGAGTTGTCAGGAAGAAGGTTGAAAATTTTACAAGCTAGATGACTGAATAGTTTTTTCGCTGATGTAGTATAAAAATATAAAATTAACATATCAATTAAACAGCGCAGTTTTGTGTAATTTCATTTCGAGTGTGCTTTACTGTTACAAACTTAAAAATAGTTATTTAGTATTAGTGGTCATGTTTTTAATTTTTCATACGTATTAAATAAAATAACACAAAATGAACAGTATAGAAAGAATAACAATAATAACAGTTATATTATAGCACAGAACAATAACAACATGACATGAACATGCACTGTACACACAATGCGATGATGGTGACCGGATAAATCATCAAAATGATAATTCATCACATCTTAAAAAAGTTATATACAGTCATCGACAGTGATCAAACAAACTTTATTAACTGGGTTAAGTACGTTAGGTTGGGTTAGGTCAGGAAAAAAAAATTTCATCGTTTTTAATGACTTTATATCACTTTTTAAAAGTGTGTTGTAGTCACTGTGTTGAGTTAGCATGGAACCGCGATGACATATAGTTTATAGTTTAGTTACATTGAAGTGTCGGTTGGGGGTATAATTGTATGGTAATTTTTGTTGTATTTGTATAGGAAATGTGTAAGCGCAAATTTAAGATGGCGTATATTTAAAAAAATATACTCGATGAACAGTTGAATGGAAGAATATCTGTTTTACCATATTTTGTGATTTTTGTAGAGGCTCACTAAAAGTTTAACAATACATAATAAACACGAACTACAGACTCCTAATCCTCACACTTAAAATTATATTGACAATCTTTATATTTTTTTTATTTTATTTTAGTAATAATAAAAATATGTTTATTTCTAATTATACTCTGAAACAATAAAAAATATTAAATATAATCTACAATTTTTCTTTAATGTATTGAACATAACACAATCATTTTGATGATAAATTTAGTTCAATTTAATTTCACGACAATTTTTATCTGTAATGCAGTGGTCATTTCCTCTAATTCTAGCTGCTTCCTTTTTTTCCTCTTCTATTCCTCCACTGTTTTATCATTTGGAAAAATGTTGTTCAAATTAAAATTCAAACAAACTTAAGCGAATCCATTTTTACAATTTAAAAAAAACAGTAGGGAGTTTGTCCATAAAAACACTGTATGCGTTTACACAAAAAAGATTGAAAGAAAGTATTTTTCGACAATTATAAATTTTATTAGCATGACCTTACATCAACACAACCGAACTTTAAAACCAAAATCAAGAAAGAATTTCGATATTTGAAATAATTAATGTTTAATCAATTTCGCTAGAAGTAAGATGAAATTTATTGGATTTCAGACACGCCCACAATATACCTCTATCTGTATATCTCTTCAGTGGTCTTGATAGTGTATCATTTGGGCCATTTGGGGTGACTTTCCGACCACCGCGCACCGCCCCAATATTTCCACTTGGTAATTAGAACACTGGACCAAATTTATCTGCAGCATGTATCTAACTAAAATATTAGTTGAATTTACGCTCTGTTGGTATTTTGCCAAAAAGCGCTTGTTTTCAGGGAAATGCAGTAAAATATTGAGAAAATGCAACACTTTGAAACTTTGCTTTTTTAAATGTGATTGAATTTATTTATAATGTATAAATGTCATTTAAAAACAATAACTAATCAATTTGACTGCGAATTAAATTCAAATTACTTTGATTACCATTTTATTCTCGTTTCCCTCCCAGTTTCAATGGGGATACTACAATTCGGTTGGGAGCAATTGGGACATGAGCAGTTGGGAGCAATTCAGACACCAGCAATTTCTTTTAAGTAATGAGCAGTTCTCGATAAAGGTTTTCCTATCGAAAAATGCACATATGCAAAATTGTATATTTTTTCTGAACTTAACCATTTATCCCCTCAATTAATTCCCCCACTCCTTCCATGACATTGTCAATTCTTCATCCGATTTTGGTTTACCCCGTGTGGTAATTTATAAAATAAAGATGAATAAATAATAAAAAATCAGCTTATCTCATCACGGATCATCACCGCTCATACTTCCATTATATTAAATATTTATTCGACGATGATTTAAATATAGAATGAAGAATAACACTAGAACTGTCTTAAGTACAAATTTTAATGGAAACAATAATGATCCATTCAACCTAACAGCCCACTTTTCCGTGTCACTTAAAATTGCCTGACAACTTCTCCATCCCATTTAAATTTCGTAAACACAGTTTTTAATTGGAAATTAAATCCTCGTCAAAGCAAATATTTGTATCCTGAAATACGCCCACCAGGCACTTCTCGTGTTATTTTTTACTTTATTCTATGGATTTAACCTTCAGTCATAACAAATATTATAATCATTAACAAACTAAAAACTCGAGTTTATTCGTTAGACAACCTTTACTATTTTTATTCCATTTGTGCACTTTTTTAAGTGAATATCTCACAAGAGTCCCAACTGCTCCCGGCCAACCGAACCCAGCAAGATAGTGGTATCCCTTATTATTGAGGAATGTTGTGTCGCTGAAAGCATAGGAGGGAGGAGATGAGGAGAGAAAGGTGAGGAAGTATTAGGATGTTCAGATCTGATTTTTCACCGTGGCGATTCTAAGAGTATCTGCAACCGTGGAATATGCCGCAAGTATCCTCTATTTTATTTGAAATGAATGAAATGAGAAAAAAATACAATTTTACTAAACAACATTTACTTGCGCACGATGGGATTTGAACCCCTCGAAATCCAGATTAGAATTCGAGTGTTAGATGGCTTAGATGTTTTACCTATCTAAAAAATTATTTCGACATGGTTTTTTTGAGTATGGTAAGCTAATATTATTAAGAGTAAGGTTGTGTTTGCATATTTTATGATTTTTCTTTTTTAATATTTATTTAGGTGAAGTAGCTTTAAAGCGAACGATTATTTTAACCGTCATATCCTTGTATTAATAACTGCTAAAATAATAATATACGTTACCGGAATAGCATATTTATATCCGACGGCGTACGGGCAAAGTGATAATTTCTTTTTTTGGACGACCCTTTTTAAATAAGGAAAATACCTTCGCTTAAATCAAAAACAGAGTTTTAAAAAAAGAATATGATTTAAAAATAACTTTTATTTGCTTTTTTAAAGCCGAATATAGAAAGAGTACTAAAAATATAAGTTTTTTTTATTCTATGGTTGAAAGTTTTTCAAAAATCAAAGATAATTTTTATTTTTTTTTTCTTCACCGCATTTCGGAATTTACTTCAGCAAAACTACGTTTAACGTTAAATACCAATGTTTCAATTTCTCTTCTGTTCTCCTCTTCACGTTTAACTCTTCCCGATCTCCTACCCCTTCAGCCTCACAACAGACCAAAATCAGGGATGCCATGGTCTCTGTGACTTGTTGGAACTTTTCTACGGTATTCACTCTATAAAAACCACTCGAACTTCTAACTCATTAAAATAGTAAAAAAGAAGGAATCTGTAGGTACTAAAATTTCACCTTTAAAAGGCAATAAGGAATTCCATTCATTTTTCATGCCAAAACGATAGAAATCTAACGGGGTATGCGCGACGTCATACGTACCTCGTTTTTGTCGGTTAACTCTAAGGTCAGTGCCATTCAACCCAATTCTCAATCCCATAAAAACGATTTGAATATTTAGCAAATTTCCAAAAAACTTAAAACCTATTTGCAAGCATACGCAGCGCAACCTGGCCAAACATTGTACGTTTTCAGCGACTGAGTCAGTGGACATCTTTAATTTATCACTTAATGTTAGTTATATATAAGTATGTACTGTATTAATATATAATTCTTACTATTTAATACAGTAATATATAAATAAAAAAAATTGTATTTTTAAGTTCAATAAAATGCATAGTATAAAATTCTAGGATGCTTAAAACCTTGCTGCTAAATACTGGCCGCTAGCCTACGTACCAGTTCGATGACCCCTCTTTCCAAAACAAAATCATAATATGGACAAAGTTGAGAATACTTGAGTTATTAAATGCACTAAAACAACAAGTTGTTTACTAGTAAAATTATTGCGGTTTAAAGTAACTCCTGTTCTGAAAACTGAGTAAGCAATCTGTGTTTGCAAGCTGATAATGACGTCACATAAACACCTGCCCAGAAAGCACTATATAAAAATCTTAACAAAATATTTATTATTATTTAATATTTATAACTGGTCGAGACAATACTCTACAGAATGCAATCATTTTATGAAACTTGACTTACCGTCTCTGATTCTTAACTTAAAGCTGCATTTTCCTTCACACGCAGCCATCTGGATAACTGAACTGGACCGCCATCTGCTTGACTACGTGCGACGAGCTACGACTGCCGTCAGTCCAGCAGCTTACGTGCTTCGTTCCGTTCAGTTCCCTTCGTTCTCTTCAGCTCCGTGTGCCTACCCTTATAATCAAATGAACATTCCGCCGCTGACGTTCTGGGACTACCGACTACTAGGCATCTACAGCTGGCTAATTACTCCTGCTACTGACTGCTGGCCACCGCTGCTGGCCATTTAAAACTGGAAAATTACTGCTAGCTACCGACTGCTAGTCACCGCTGCTGGCCACCTAAAGCTGGCCTGTTCCTGTTGGCTACCGATTGCTGGCCACCACTACTGGTCACTTAAGACTGACCGATTTCTGCTGGCTACTGAATTCTGGCCATCGCTGCTCGCCACCTATTACTGGTTATCTGCTGTAGCCGTCGCCATCTGCATCTGACATTTGCTGTATCCTATGGCACACTGATTCAATCAACAGAAGAATGATGTGCTGCAAATTTAAATCATCACTGAAAGCATTCCGCTTGGACAGATACTGTCCCCAAAACAATTGCTTCAGTTTCTATTTGTGTATTAAAACACGGTAGTATTTAAATACATACACCACTTCTTGTGAATTGGGTTGGTTGTAAGAAATAAGAAGACGCTATAAGATATACCCCTTTGCATTTTCTGTATACTAGAACAATGAATGTGAATTTTGATTCGAAGCTTCTTTAATTTTGTGAGGATTTGGATAGTACACCTTAGGATGTATTATTGAAATCATTACACAATTTGAGGGCTAAATTGTGCCAGTGTTTGAGATTTTTCTTGTACAGGCAAACACGTCCCGTACAGGTATAATACCATTTTCGTATTAACGCGTTCCAATTTTAATAAGTCATACGTGTGCAAGTGCCTTTGTCGTTACTCCTATATGACACCTAATTAACATTGGAAACATTCCCCTGAAACCCTCGCTACGTGAAATTTTCTGGTCAGACCGACTTATAAAATGATTACATCAGCGAAACAGTCAATTATTTAGTTTATTCTGAAATCATTGACTTGAAACACTTTAAGACGTGTTAAAATAATAATTCTTACACATATATTACTATGCAATACAGAAAAAAATGAAGATGCTTACCTACGATGCTTATATCTTATAATGTAAATATGAAAGTAATTTCCACAATGTTACGTTAAAAGTAATTTGTTCAATGTTATTATATAGATTATATTTTATGTATTTTTATTACATTACCTACTTAATATGATCTATACCTATCAATTTGACTGTCCTGAAATGGAAACCTTCCCACTTGGACAGTCAAAGCTTCATTATTCTCTATTTTTTCAGTACGTACTAAAAAATTAAAATAAATTACCATTGCGTCAAATTGTCAGTCAAATGGATATTTGAAAAATCTAAAAAACTTTTCGAATTTCACTGGCATCAATTTATTATGGTTTTACTAAGTACTTTGAGTACTTACTAAAATAAAAAAATGATAAGCACTAGCACTAAACATCCATTTATATTATTCCCATTAAGTTGCGTTTTAAAAAAGAAAATAAATCACCTACTTTTAGCCAGCCCGTTAGCAATGTCTTATGGCCATAATTTCGTCAGGTGATTTTTGACGACAAATATCCATTTTCGTTTTAAACTCATGTCATTTTACTGGCATAATTATTTTGTAAATTCAAAATATTATGAATTAATTTTATGGGTACCTACCTATTATTATTTGCAGATGGGATGGTTTGAATTTTCACAGGTAAGTTTTATTTTTTCGTGTTTAGTATCTAAAACAAAATTAATTATTTTGTTGGAGTTTATGACGTAATTTTATAATGAGTCTGTAGCGATGCTACGTGAATTTTCTAGAACAATTGCCAATACAAAACGCATTTTAGCGGGAACACTCTAGTCGCAATGCGATTGTTCGGCGTTCCTACCTACAGTTCTGAAATGTTCTCGATGCGGCTATGTTCACCCTTCACTTTCATTCACATTCGATTACACAACTCAATCACATATACAAACAGACACATTGCCTCCAGACATAAACATGGGTTGGATTTTCCACGAAAGCTCAGATAACACACTTAAGAATGCCTTAGAACAACATCACTGGAATCATTACGATTGCCTTGACGTAAATCTAGCTGTCGAAATGTTTTATGAACAGCTCAATAATATTTTCAACATTTGTTTTAAGAAAAGATCTACACGTATGCTCAAAGATGTTAGACAATATCCGAAATGGTTTAGTGGGGAAATCATTCACCTCATACGAGAAAAAACTAAAATGCACTATCTTTGGAAAAAAACAAAATCCGAACATGCCTTAGCTAACTTTAAAACTTTGCGAAAATCAATCAAACGGTTAATTGGTCAGGCCTACACTGACTTTACACGTGAGGCCGAGAACAGTATAATAACAGACCCAACTCGATTTTGGTCTTACACTAACGATAAACGCCGCGGCTGTGACAAACTTAACCACATGGACTACAAAGACAATAAATATGATGGATCGTCTGAGATCGCCGCAGGTTTCGCACACTATTTTCAATCAGTATTTAGCGACAATATCCCCAAACTTGACATATCCTCTATAGCTTCATCGTCATTTAACTCTTTACCTGTACAAATTCATGAAATTAACGATGACGATATTATTACAGCTTTCCATAAGCTAAAACCTAAATACTCCGTCGGCCCAGATTGTATTCCACCTATAATCCTCAAAAGATATGCAAGTTATTTTGTTCAACCTCTAAAACATATTTTTAACCTATCACTTCGCAAAAATATATTTCCGGAAATGTGGAAACTAACGAAAGTAACGCCTATACATAAAAAAGGAAAAAAGTCAGAAATAGATAATTACAGACCTGTAGCTGTGTTGTCAGCACCCGCAAAACTTTTAGAAACCATCATTTATTCACAGATATATAACCAAACAAAACACGCACTCACCGAAAATCAGCACGGATTTCGTCCCACACTGTCACCTTCAACGAATCTTATGAATCTCATTACCTATATTAATAATTCATTTGAAAATTTTGTACCTGTTGATGTGATTTATACAGACTTCGAGAAAGCATTTGATAAAGTCGACCATGATATTTTATTAAAAAAATTAAGTGACATCGGATTCTCTCAGAATTTCCTCGCTTTTGTGGCTAGCTACTTACGCAATCGTCGTCAGTATGTCAGTTACGGACACCATATCTCTCACGAATACAAAACTAACTCCGGGATTCCCCAGGGATCGAATCTAGGACCCCTTCTCTTTCTCTTATTCATCAATGACATTGGCAACACTATAAACCACTCAAAATATCTCCTTTTTGCTTACGATATAAAACTTTTCAAAGCAATCAAAAGTTACATCGATTCCATTCTTCTGCAGAACGATCTTGATTCTCTTGTCAAATGGTCGGAACTGAACAACTTATCCTTCAGTATTCAGAAATGCAGTGTCGTTACATTTACAAGGTCCAAATATACATTCCTGTTCCCCTACCACATTAATAAACATGAATTAACACGTAAAAATGAGATTCGAGACCTTGGCGTAATTTTTGAAGCAAATCTCTCTTTCAAATCCCATATATCTGATATTGTCTCCCGTGCCAACAAAATGCTTGGATTTGTTCTTCGTAATTCAAGATCATTTACCAACGGAATCGCAATCCGAAGAACGTATGAAGCACTTGTTCGCAGTATCTTGGAATATAGCTCCATTATTTGGGCCCCTTCTGAGCAAAACCATATTCTCGAAATAGAAAAAGTACAAAAGAGATTCATGCGTTACCTATATATGAGGGAATATATGTACTACCCTTTCCTGTATCCATCCTTATTCTTAGCAGGAATGCTCGATCTTAATACATTAGAAGCCCGCCGAAAAATATTTTTAGGAAAACATTTTTTTAAGATAATCTCTGGAACTATACATAATCCACCTATTTTGAAAGAGATTAACTTATATGTCCCAGACAAGTATACTCGTGGAAGGTCCCATACCCTTTTTTATGCTCCAAAAGCGAGGACTTCTGCCTATCAGAACGCCCCAGTCAACAGAGCGACTGAACTGCTCAACGAGTCTGCATTGACCATCGACATTTTTAACGTAACCTACAGGCAGTTAACAATTATCTTTTGACGTATGTCACAAAGTAGTGAAACTGACCTTTTTATGTGTTTTGCTATACTTTTTGTCTAATTTGTAATCTTCTCCATAATGTATTGGTGAATAACCGTTTTACGGAGAACATGAAAAATAAATAAATAAATAAATAAATAAATATAATAAGACGCATCGAAAAGTACTTAGTGAGTCATCAATTAGCAGTTTTACGAGTAACCAACTAGCGAGCGTTGCGACTGCTTGCTGCATACTGAAGCGGCCGACCACCGACCGCCGGTTTCCCCATGTTGCATTCCGCTCTTTCTTCACCACACCAATACAGGACCTACTCACCTACACCCGGCTCTGCGTGGACTACAATTAATTATGGACTCTTTGAGATCACATCAGCGCCCTGGCCCCAGCCATCGTTCCTGGCCAGCGCTGACCTCACGCGCCTAGACCCTGCGACCACTTCTCCAGTCTGCGCCTCGGCTCCACGGCATCATCGCCAGCCTGCATCTCCCGCTCATCTGCCGACCAGGTTCATCGCACTTTCGGCTACCTCGTTCACACTGAAGTACCCGGAAGACTCCACGTCTTCACCAGTGCTGAACACATCCACGAGTCCAGTCTCCATCAACGCGGCGTCGACTCACTGACCAACGCCTCGACCGCTCCGCCATCATCGCCATCCACCTGGTGTCATCATCTCAACAACATTTTTCATTGTCTCCTCACCAGATCCTCAAAAGTCTAAGAATTATACAATACATACATATAAACATACAAATTAACACAAATATACAAGGATTACAAGGATATAAGGATACAAGTATGCAAGGATACAAAGATTCAATGATACAATGATACAAGGATTCAATGATATATGAATTCAAAGATACAAGAATAGAAAAATACAAGCTGACAAAGATACAAGGGTACAAAAATAAAAGGATACAAGGATACAAGGATACAAGGATACAAGGATACAAGGATACAAGGATACAAGGATACAAGGATACAAGGATACAAGGATACAAGGATACAAGGATACAAGGATACAAGGATACAAGGATACAAGGATACAAGGATACAAGGATACAAGGATACAAGGACACAAGGATACAAGGATACAAGGATACAAGGATACAAGGATACAAGGATACAAAGATACAAGGATACAAGGATACAAGGATACAATGATACAAGAATACAAGAATTCAAGGATACGATGATTTAAATATGCAAGTATACAAGGATATACACTCGTTGAACTTGAAAGCATTTTACTGACCGTAAAAAACATAAACGGTTAAAAGATAGATGTTTCGTTGAATGAATTGAGAAATAATAAAAACGGTCCATGTCAATTAATCATTTTAATAAATTGATACAAATTTTACAATTTTATTCCATAAAAACCATTCCATAGTCCTTGTAACAATTGGAAACTTGCCTAAAAAATTACAATTTGACCTCGGTACAAAATTTTATTTACACAATATTTCAACTTACCGGAAACATTTAACTTTATTTTCTCATCATCTTACTGTTCTTGGGAAAGTTTAAAAACCAAAGTAAATTAGTATCAATTTAAATTACCAAAGTCCGAATAATTCCAAGGATAAAAAGTTAAACATGGCATTCGTTTCATAAAATAAAACATGCCTAAAATATCTGAGCGTCCCTTTCATAATCCTACTCTTACACGATCACGATCGCTTACACTTACATTTCTCACACGATCATACATAGATTTACCACACGTTTTTTTGTTTATTTTGAAGAAATATTTTCACAATTTATTCTTTTACAATACAAAGCATATAAAAAAATTATAAAATTGTTTCAAAAATATAGAACAAAATATTGAAAAAATATGTGTTTTTGTATTTCTACACCAATAAAGAAAACTATCTTTTGAGTTTGGTGTAGGAGTAAAAAGTAGTATCAAAGAGTGTATGATAATACGGTATCTGATAACATTATAAAAAATAAATATGGTTCGAAATGAAGTTACTGCATTTTTTAATGATGTTACGCGTGTTCAGTGTTTTAAATATTTGTTATTTGCATAAATTCTTCGGGAGAACTATGAAAAGAATTTATCCCTTTAAAAATATAATTGTTGTGTAGAAAATGGAGAAATTTGGATTTTATATTTATGTCTTATTGATAAATCAAGTTTTAATTGCTTCAATGTATTATTTTTTAATACTTGAAATATTGAGTTTTTTTACGGATTTCTTCAATTTTTGGCACTTGAAAAATTTTAAACTATGTTGCTGAAAGAAATGTATGTTTTTTTTCAAACTAACTTAAATAATTAGTTTTTGTACCACCTTTAAGGTTTTACAATTCTTTCATATGCACCTCTCGTTCCAATAATTCCATAATGAATTAATGACTGGACTAGCGAATAATTAATTTTTTTAAACTTAAGAATATTTCTCAATTTAATAAATATATAAATACCTTTCGTAATGCGCTTAACAAGTTCAAACATGTACTTGTTCCATTTCATATGTTGGTCTATAATTACACCGAAGTACTTTATTTCAGTAGTTTGGTTTAAAATGGTACATGAGCTATTAGATAGTTTTGTTTCATTTTTTACTAGGTATAATTATTTTAATATTTGGGTAAGTTTTAAGTTTATTTATTTAGAAGGAAATATAAGGGATTTTTTGGCATTAATTGAGATAAGGTTTGCATCAAACAAGTATTTTGGGATTTCCATGTCATTACTTGCATTTTTCTTTACATTGTTCTAGTCCTGTTCCTTAAATATGATGAGGTGTCATCCGCGTAAGAAATAATGCTTCCGCTGAGGTTTTGTTAAAAAATATCGTTAATATACAAGAAGAAAAGTAATGGACCCAATACAGTGCCTTGCGGTATTCCAAAATCACTTGTAAGGGGTAGACTTAAAACTTGTGTTCTATTGTGAAGATAACTTTTCAGCCAATTATGTCAATAAAACTCATTACACGTTATTTGTGTATTAGTTTTAAGAAAAACATAATGAAAAGCTTTTCGGAGATTGATAAATATACCAATACACTTTAAACATCTAAAGCGTCTTGTATTGTATTAGTTGATTTAGCAATGGCGTCTTTTGTGCTTCTGTTTTCCACGAATCCAAACTAGTTTTCATGATTTAGATGAAAAGACTTGAGTGATATGAACTGAGTTTTTGTTTCAAAAAGTTTGCGAAAAATATTCCACAATAAATAAATTGGACGGTAATTCGTTGTTTCTTCTGGATTGCCGGTGTTAATACAAATATTGATATTGAAATTTCACTATATTTTCGCATTCCGTTATAACTTTATTAGGAAAAAAACACGCGTTCTCCATATATTCTGAACCACTAATATTTGAACAGGATATTGGCATGCTACATAGAGTTACAATTAGAGACGCTACTGCATACTAATATCTCTTCGATACTTGTTTCACTATTAGAACGCGATAAACGGTGCGCGCAAACAAGATTTGGTAGTTTTAGTTAAAGCGCTAGGAGAGTAGGAGGTCAGAAAGAGGTAAAAAAGCGGAACCTATTTTTTGCTTCATGTCTCATATAAATATAATACATCAATGGTATGCTATCACTTTTTTAACAGGATCATTTTTACTGTGAGGTATCGCAACTAGTGTCGCGTGAAATGCTTTTAATTATTTCTCATAATCCAGTGTGAATTAGAATTATAAGTACTACTCAGCCATACTTCAGCTCCACCAATGTTATCAGCTTCACTATATCCCCAATTTGAAAATTTCTTAGACCTACTGGCTCCGGACTTCCGTCAGTGCAGTTCCTAGTTATTACATATTTGTAATAAGCATTAACGTTGTGGTTCGCCATAATTTACAGTGAAAATATAAATTATTACTAACTAAAACTAGTTTTAATATTCTCCTGACGAAGGAAGGATGCTTCCGAAACCGGTAGATTATAATGGACACACATGTGATATATATATAATAATTTAGTAGAACATCATTAAATATGTAAAATTTGTTAAATAAATTATAGACCACAAGCCAAACAATAATACAAGCTGACATTAATATTTATTTATAAGGTATGTTATGTTATGCCTTCTTGTTACTAAATTTCAATCGAACACATCTATTATTTCTTGGAAAGTATTGCCAACTGCATGCAATATCTGCGATTATTAAATTAATCATTGATGATATTGTTGTTGTAATTAAAAATTATTTTTGATCGAGTATTTATAGTCGGTGCATGGAGGGTAATTGGGCTAAGTAAATCAGGGCTGTATAAATAACAATTTATATACTTTTTACTATACTTCTTTTTACAACTTACCAATAAAAATGTATGCATAATAGCCTTAAAGGTATGAATAAATACATAAACTTCCGGTGGTCCAAAAAAATGGCAACATAGTTACAAAATACTTTACAACTTTCGTGAAGGACACCGTTTTAAAATTTTTTTTTTAAATCTTGGTACCATATGCTTTTGAGATATACAACCTGACACTCGCTCTAACTCGACCACTGATGAGATAAACCCATAGAATTCTGCTGTGGGGGTGTCAGCGTGCCCGAAGCTTGCTCAATTTTCAATTACTTCTGGTGAAATTGATGAAATATTTTCAAATAACAATTTTCTTTCCTGAATGGATAATCAAAATCCTTGATCGCTTTCTGGGGCGTTTGTCTTGCAAATTGTTGACATCGGAATTCATGTCACTTCTAAGTTTTTTTTTGTTCAGTGCACTCGACAGTATTTATTGTGTTACGCTTAAAAATTCGGTGTTTTGTTCGAGGGAAAATGGGACGACTTGTTTATAGGCAATTAAACCTTAACGAGATGTACAACCGCAATTTGATACTGCGATAACAAAAAACCACATTTTATTGTTTTCTGTCGTTTGATGATCAAGGCTGGAGGTGTACTGAACTGGAACATTTTAATGTTTTTTGATACCAAATCGTATTGAATCTTACTGTTCATATCCAATTTTACTGTTCATATTAAATTTTACTATTCATTTTGAATCTTATTGTTCATATTGAATTTTATTGTTCCTATTGAATCTTATTGTTCATGTTGAATCAGACTATTCATATTGCATCTTAGTGTTCATATTGAATCTTATTGTTCATATTGAATCAGACTATTCATATTGCATCTTAGTGTTCATATTGAATCTCATTGTTCGTATTGAATCTTACTGTTCGTATTGAATCTAATTGTTCATATTGAATCTTGCTGTTCATATTGAATATTATTGTTCATATTGAATATTACTGTTAAAATTGAATCTTATTGTTCTTTTTTAATCTTATTGCTCATATTGACATTTGTTGCACGGAGCTTCCTCTCTTCAATTTCCAATAACACATCACAAACGTAAGGTGAAGAATTCGTGGGGTTAGCATCTGTTGACTGGGTATACACTGAACTTTTTAATATTCTTAATTTTCCATTAATTATTCCCATTCTTACAGCCATCAAGCCTGTGGTTCTCAACAGTCCCGTTGTTATGGGTGTTATTTTGCACATGCGCTCCTTCGCAAACTTGTTTTCAGGGTCATTTATAATTTTAATAATTGAACTTAGAAGATCTTTTGCTTTGGTCATGTAGTTGAGAGAATTTAAGTTTAAATTCATGATTTTATTTATTTAAAAATGATTCTATTTACCGCAATCAGTGGGGCACAATTCAAAATTACGCAATAGAATTTCAGGTACAATCGAATTCAGAACCTAAAAACTTTACTCAAAACCATTCATAACACCAGGCAACGCCGGGTACAAGTCAGCTGGTATTTAATAAATTAAATCATAAAAAAAAATAAAAAAATACAATATAAATAATGAATAAATTATATAATACATTAAAAAATAATTAATAAATTATTTAATAAAAAATAAATAATTAATAAATAATATAATACAATATAAATATATATTTCTGAATTATTGTCTTGCAAGCATAAAATGCTAAGAAATTAATTTAATACAAATAATTGAATGGGAGGTTTATTTATACAGTCATTTAAATTCAATACGGAATATAATTTACCTCTCCCATCTGCATCTTTTTTAAAGAATCTCATTAAAAATATTGGTCCAATTTGAGAATAATAAAATGGGATGAACTCGGGGCAATTATAAAAACCAATAAAAAACAGCGCTATCGAGTTTTCAGAAATCGTCCTACAAAGTCATTCAATTTAACATCCAAACCAAATTAGTACACTCCGATCGCCCAATCTAGTGGAACTCCATAGAATTTGGTTGCGTCGAATTTTATTTCTGTGAAAATCCAAGGAAAGTCTTCGATTCGGACTTGTAGAAATGGAAGGTAGTAAATAACTCCGGGGCTAACAGTTCCACAATACTGTTTCGTTAGATTCAATCGAGTTAAAGAATTTTCTGAAAAAAAAATTACCCGGTTTTACGCTCCGGAAATGGAATTAAAATGATGGTGTATTTTTCGCTTTTTCCGCCTATCCCAGCTGTTTCTTACTTATGTTCGGTTTTACTGCTAGGATTTTTGTTGATATGTTATTTTATGAAACTATGTACAGGACAATATAATATATGATATTTAAATATCATGTTGAAAAATTTCGTAGACAATTATAATTTGTAAGAAATGAAACACTGGATGGTTGTTTAAATTGATTGGAATCGACAATTTAAATTTTATCAATTTGTTCATGTATTGTATAGCCAAAATTAAACCAATTATGGATTTCGTCGGTGAGATTTTTGATTCACGTGTCGTCACGGATGTTTCAAGACCACTAATTTGTCTTCACAAAGGAAAACCATCAGTGTAATAGCGTTCCCATGGAGAAAAGGTTCTCCTTACAACCAAAGACAATACGAAGTAGGTAAACAATGGAGACAGTATCAAGGCCAAGATTGGGTTGGATGAGGTTTGTTGAAGGCAAATACATAAAATGAGCAAAACTCTAAATGCCTTGAATGTGAATAGCACGGTTACGAATAAACAGTGTATTATTGAATTATGAATTAGTTAGAAGATAACTTCTGATATTACAAAGGTTCGCCTCAACCGTGACTTTACTATGCAGGGTGTCATGGGATAAAGTGCGCTAACTTTGGGAGGCTACTACATGATTTTAGAATTTAAAAGATAAATCCCTTTTAAGGTATTTTTTAGGTTCAAAATTTGAGTTGTTTGTGTGGTAAAATACTTATATTTAAAAATTACATTAGGTTTTCAAAAAGTTTTTTTTTTTTTAGTTCTACCCTCATGTAGAATCACCTACCGAAGTAAGCGCACTAACCCCCGGATACGATGTATATAAATAATAGAAAAACATGATAGTGGTGAAACCAGTTTGTATTATTATTTATTTTATTGATACATGATTTAAAGAGTTCATGTGTTTTTTTGTGATATTTCACCCTCCATGCTAAGGATGACCCTGTGTTATGGCGGGTGAATAAATATATTAAAGGGTAGGTTTTTAAGTACTTTTATAAAGTTCTAGTTTTTTCTTACATTTTTTCGAATGGTAAAACAGAAGTCACGCTTTATAATAAACGATTAAAAGAATTCTTTTATATTTATCATAATTACCCGCCTCACAACGCTGCCCAACCGGTTGGCGACTTAGCTCCCTTGCCCTTGAACTGTACAGACAAGGGGGTTCTTGTAAGGTGTCTCATAAAAAATAACAATAATTAAAACCAAAAAAAAGAATACTATTCTGTTTCGAACATTTTCTTATCGTGACTGGTCGGTGGCTTAGTTGACATCGCGTTTGGGTTCCACCCAGGCATAGTCTATTCAATTCCATTCTCCATCACAAAATAAGCCACATTTTCCGCATACTGTGGTGGTAGTAGGAGATTTTCGTTACCCGCGAATGTTATTCTTTTTTTTAATAAAAATAAATTATAAATCATTTTTGTAAATAAGGGTTTCTGGAGTATTTTTTTCATTCAAACCACAATACGTTTCAAATTGAATGGCGATATCTCCTACCTCACCTTACTTTTTTTATTTGCTAACAACATTTGGGGGTTAAAAAACACGTGGCCTTAAAGAGATATAAATATCGTTGCTAGCGATAAAGGTCAGGATGTGTTAGGGCCAAATAAAAAAAAAGCCGCGATATAAAAGGGCTTTTTGCCAAAGTTAAATTCTTGGACTAACTACCATAATATGTATTTCACAGAAAATAAACAAATGTTAATTTCAATCTTCAATTTATCATTTAAAAAATATTGTTACTGGGGCATTTTTTTAAGTAAAAAAAAAGTATTTAAAAAAAATTTATACAAGTATTTTTATAGAGTATTATTTTGTGAAAGTCCCAAAAAACGACCTTGAAAATATATATATGGTCATGAAATGGAACGGATTCCAGTCCAGATGCTAAACGTGATTTTAATGTTGATCCAAATTTTTGTAATAGCTCTATATTAAACAAAATTATGACATTAAACTTTGTTTCATTGGATGTAAAATTGGGACGTGGTAAATATAATCAATGATTAAGTTTTAGAGACGCAATGTTCAAACTAAAGAAAACGTTTTCAGGAATGAAGATTTTTTTTTTAATTTTGGCTGATTCTAATAGTACTACGGGCAAATCGTTTATAAACAACCCAACTTTCTCATAGAACTCAAGCATGCTAACTAACTAACCATCACGCCGTTTTCACGCAAGGGTAGGCAGAGAGGACGGACCACTAAACAACTCGGTCTTGGCCCACTCTCCAAGGAGGCAGTATAGTAACAATTAAAATATCAAATTTGAATATTACATTGCATTGCGTTTATAATTTAATATATTTTTTTTTTGTTAATTTTTTTAATGTTTTTATAATTTAAAAAAATATTTAACAATTTAAAAATGACATAGATTTGATTAATAATTTTAATCTAACTACAACTTCTTTTGACCAACTAAGTGGGTAGTTTTCAGTGCTAAATAAGGCGATGCCATACGTAGTAATGCAAAATCTTGTGTTTTTGGTTTGAAAATTTGGTCGCCTAGAAATGTTTCAGATGCTTTTATTAAATACTGGGAGTAGAATATATTTTGGCCTTGAAATAATCGAGTATTTTTTAGATAAGTCTTTTTATAAGCCCAGAAAAAAAAACGTAAAAGTCCTATGAAAACTGTTTTAAAGTTCGAAATCTCCTACTTACGAACCATTTTTCGGTTATAATTTTATTGTATAGTGTGGAAAATTAAGTTATTTATAAAATGATCGAATTTTTTTTTATATTTATGCCTGAACATCCACAAAATAAAATAAAAGGCACTTTTTGGCCATGTTTTTTTGTTGCATAAATCAAAACATGCGGATGGTGTTAAACGGGAATTTAAACCTAATCGCCATCTACGTAAGGGTTGTTATTGATAGCGGCTCAATTTAAAATATTACACAACGTAGTGCATCGCCTTAACATTGCACTTAATTCCGGGTGACCAACACCTCTGCTATATGTCACATGATGTTTCTGTATGTTTGGTTACTAAGCAGAAGTAATTGGCGGTAGATACATCTGCACACCAGCTGCGTGGAGGACCGGATCGGGAAATGCCGGTTGAGGGAAACCCTTTGACTTCTCCAGCCGGAATCTCTTCACCTGTCGCCTTGTACCCCGGTAGGAGTGATGGATTCACACGTCTGTCACACTTGTACAAACTGATTCCTACCCTCCTCATACCTTTTTAGTTCTTTATTTTCTTAAAATACTTCTCACACAGCGTCTCCGAAGATGACTTAGACTTAGGTGTAGGGTTCATGTTAAAAAAATCTGTTGGAATTACATTATTAAGGAAAATTTTGAATTTGACTAACTCACAAAATTTCAAAGATAATTTACCAGTGAGTGTCCTATTCAAGTTCTGATACTATCCAAGTACTGTTACTGTAACCGGCTCACGGTGAAATAATAACAACAAACTAACTAACTAAATAACCATCACGCCGTTTCCCCGCAGAAGTAGGCAGAGAGGATGAACCGCCAAACAACTTGGTCTTGGCACACACTTCTTGCCTCATTCACATCCATACATCGTCTCATACATACTCTTCTATTATTCTGACTCTTAATAATAATAATAATAATAATAATAATATTTTTTTTTTTTATTAATTTCTTACACAATTACAAATTAGGATTTAATACATATAAGAAATTAGGTTATATAAATTTTACAAAAGATGGTTTTAAGTATTTATACAAAGAAAAAGAAATTTCAAGAAATGTGGAATTTCCAAAAAAAAAAAAAATTCAGGCAGTGGTGAAAGATCTCGTCAATGTGGAGAGACTCTTTCAAGAATCAGAAGAATTTCCCTTCTGAATCTCTCCTCACTGACGCCAAATATATCAATCTCGGAGGAGATTTGGTTCAGGAGCAATATACTCCTCCCTACCGGGAGAACCATTGGCAGGTTAGTTCTGCAGGCAGGAAAATAGAATAATCTATGATGACGTTGTCTAAGATAGTCATCTGGAACATAGAGACTCACGCGCTCCAAAATGGCTGAGTTCTCAATATAGCCTCGCAGCAGTCTGAATAAGTGGGTAGCGGCATACCCCTCCCTTCTGAGCTGCAGGGAGTGAAGTCCCAGCATGCCCAGAAGAAAGTTCGTCGGGTAAAGCCATGGATAGTGGCCGTACTCCCTCATGTAAAGAAATCTTAGAAACTTTTTTTGAACCCTCTCCAACATGAGGGAGCACCCCGCCTCATGAGGATTCCAGATAAGCGAACCACTCTTGACATGGCCCGACTCGAGTATCTGATTTACTTGATCGTGTGCTCCCCGGGCGTTCCCGACTTTCTTTCTTCGCTCATTCGCTCTACATGCCCAAACCATCTAAGCGTCCCTTTCTTTATCTAACTCATTACGCTTACATCAACCTTGCACTCATTGCGGATCTCCACATTCCTCACATGATCGTACATGGTTTTACCACACATACGCCTCAGAGATCAAATAATAACAAAACTTGAATATAACTTTTATTTTAACTTTTGTAATTCTGTGAAACAAGCAAACCTACTTATTAAACTAGTTATTCAAACAATATCCGAATCACAACATTGAGAGCAGCAAATCTACGATTAGTCGATACCGTATCCAGAATTAATGGTATGTATCAGGGTTCTATTTGAGATGGTCATTTCGGGCCGCTGGCGCTGGTTTCAGGGGGAGGGGTGGAAAGGATTGATGAGGGGGGAGGGGGTGGGATAGGGGTCGGGCCTTAACGAGGGAAGGGCTCTGTGTGGCATTGACAATTCGACTAGAATAATTATCATTTTATCTAAAGGACCAAGAGGTATTCGGGAGATGGGATTCGGGAATGTGTGCAGAGTAAATGTTTTCGGACACCAACATTACTGCCTCGGAAACGAATAATTTTGTTTTAACAATTTTATAAGCGAAAACGACAATTTTATGCTTTTCATTTTTTATTTTAAAAATACTTTAAAAATTTTACTATGAAAATGAAAAAAAAATTTAAAGTTAGGTTGTTTCGTAACATTTCGACTTTAAAAGTAGTTAATTACAAACAAAAATCACCCCATTTATCAATTTGGCGATACTAACGATGTTTTTAGAAGTTATGTTTTAACTCCATACAGCAGGCCCTGGAGGAAAATATTTTCTTTCAGAGCCTGTGTCATCTCCGGGTATGCTGTGTAGGGTATTTTTTCAAAGAGAGGAAGGAGAGAATGTTCTTGAAAAGAAAAAATTATGCGATATTGGTCAATGTATCCAAAAGTAATAGTAATGGACTGCGGCGCTAAGCAATGGGTCGAGAGAGACCGGATGATAGGCAGACGCATCTCCCGTCAACATCCGGGCACTCCTGCTAAGTCACCAAATGTAGTAAGCCAGTTGAGAAGACCTATGGCACAGCAATTGGTTTTCAAGTGATTGGTACGTTGGTGGCGGTACCGGGGCGTTGATATCCATAATATTCGAAATTGAGTACATCCTTCAAAATATTTTTTTTTTCAAATCAATTTTCTCTTGGGTTTTACCCTTTGGTTTAGTACCTACTTATCCGACGACATACTCATAACAATCATCAAAAATAGGTTGTGTGTCTATCTTTCACTTTGGTTCAGTGAACTCTAGGACTAAAATTTATATATATACATAACTTTCATTTTCAAAATGTGAAGGCTTCTGCCCAAGATTGGTCTATGCCAATGACTTCAGAGTTGTCTTTTTCTCTAGTGAGGAATTTTCTGAAGAACTCTTTCAGGATCAAAAGAAGAAATACCGGACCAATTTTTCGGGTCTGTTTTATCAAATATTATATAAATACTTTCAATTTTACCAATCCCACAATTTGTTTTAAATCACCGGTAATTTTTCACCGGTCTGGGCAAGTATCTCACAAGAAGTGTAATACTTCGTACTTATAATCAAAATAAGGCTGCCATTATTTTACACCCCTACGTTATTGAATGTGTGTGGGCAACTGAGTAAGGGATGATGTGAGATTTGATGAAATTGATCTTTATAAATTTTGAACCGAGAAATCTATTTATACCTTAAAAATTATTTTACATATGTATTAATTACTTTAAATACTATGATTCTATTACACTACAACAATATGATTCAAATCTGGCAAAACAATTCAGCTGGCATTTATGAACTGTATTTACATTAACTAATCGTTTGTTAGTCTGAATACGTGATATAGGTACATATTAATATTTGGAAAATGTATGTTAATAGATCCGTGTTATTTTACATAGTCAAAATAATTAATAATCAAAATCTACGTGATTTCTATATACCATAATTTTTTACGATTTCTCAATTTTCTGTTGGGAGGCGGGTATGGATACCACCGCCCGGGAACCATTTATTGGCTAACCAATAACCCTGCCATAGGTCATCCCTAGCGGTTCGCTACGTTTGGTGACTTAGCAGGGGTTTCCTGAATCATGGGGTGACGTTTGTCTAGGTCTTGGTGGCGGATGCAATTGTATGAAAGTAGGATCGGAAGAGACTGGTTGAAAGAGACCTTTTGACCTCTCCAGCCGGACTCTCTCTCAATATATCAATTAGTCAATTCAAGATTATGTACTTGACACACTAGGCATAAGGACCTTTTTAACTATCATCGTTTTAAAAAAATTATCACGCATACTTGCCAATTTCTCTACACATAGGAAAGCAAACGAATAGACAAATTATATCGGCGGTTTTAATGTTAAAAAAATCGGTGTTCAAAACTTACTAAAACAATTTTTTAGGTCGTAATATTTATTGCTTTCGAAAATTTTTGATAATACAAAATATATTTTTTTTTAATATTTGAAGCAAATGTTATTATACATTACTACCATTGTTTATTACTAACATTTCTGTAAAACATTATATATATTTCATGTACCCAATATTAAATCCATATGGGCGTATGAAAGAGACAAAAAACAATTTTGTTTTTCGACTACTGCTTTGTGGGAGATAATAATTAGTTAGCCTAACCTAACCTGAGCTGATAATAATGTTCGGTAGTATCCACTGTAGGTATGTAGTGAATCGACAAAGAACCAAATAATTTTCAGAGACGCGGGAACCATATTAAATCAAATTACCTTGTGATAAATGCAAAAAAAGTCATGAATTCACCCAGGAAGCCTTAATGTTTTTTAGAATATGAGTGTATAAATGTAAATAATACTCTGGCTTCCAAGGAATTGGTCCATCCATTTAATTATTTACGTTTTTCATAATTTTCTTAAAAATATAGTATTATGGTACAGAGTAAACATTGAATACGTCAACGTGTTTGTTTTCTAAAATTTAAGAATAATAATTTTAAAAAAAAAACTAAACAAAAAAGTATGAAATAAAACAAAGAATTATAAAAAGTTTTGTAATAATAGGCCGTCTCCGCTGGACTTATAACTAGAGTTATTTGGAAGTATAGAGTGGAAGAAAGCCAAACAATCAAGAGAAAGCCAACCAAAATATATGTATTTATTTTTGAAAAATTGACAGTTCATATATAATTAGTTTATAGATGTGTAATATCGCCAAAATTAAACGAAGTATGGATTTCCTCCTTGTAACTGTACCTCTATAATGAAAAAAAAATAGAATAGAAATATTGAAATTAATGAAATGTTTTTTTAAATATTTATGTTGAGGGATCAGTAGGATTTATAGGCCCCCCGAGCCGAACCCTCTGATATGAAAATATTTGGAGTCGGTGAATTATTTTCCCATTTGATCTCTGGAGAGTTGACGTGTTGTTCTGGTATTTTTTTTGTTTTTATTTTGCTTATAAAATGCACTTGCATAGTGATGATTGACTAGATGATCATTTGTGGAAAAGTGTGTGGAAGGGTTCAGTTTTTCCTATGGGGAAGATTAAAAAATATTGCTTGTAATAAAAAACAAGAAGACACTGGTCGTTGGTGTGATCGAAGGAAGATACATTAAGTGACTTTTAGGCTTGGGGAAATGGAATTTTGGAGATGTGGTAAGGAGACGAATAAAAAATGTTTTGAAATCACAGCGTAGTTTATGTTTGAGTCAGTGTAGTTGTGAGAGATAGCTCCGGAACGATGCTCACGCAGTTGATGGATGTGGTCAACGCTGAATTCCCCAGGCCCAAGATCGACACCGCGTTGGTTAATGTAGTCAGCAGCGAATTCCCCAGGTCGAAGATCAACACCAGATGTAAGCGGAGATGATGGTGGTGGAGTGATCGAGGCAATAAAGTCGGTGGCTCGACACCACGTTAGTGAAGACTGGACTTGTAGATGGTGTTCGGCACTGGGGATCACGTTGAATCTTCTTGGTACTACAGTAGGAAGTGAGCGCGGATGAGCTCACTGCGTGGGAGTGGCAAGCTAACGAAGATGTCGCAGGGCCAAATCGCAGACCAGCAAAGATGTCGCAGGGCATGGGTGGGGTGTCAGGGATGATATCACAAGTCTAAGGCTCCCTTGTTGTAATCCCACGGATTCAATGTTTATTCTTATCCTCTACTTTAAGTTCGTGCAACAACGGGCTCAGTAGGTATGTGGCCCGTGGGGTGAAGGTGAGAGGTAGGAGCGGGGCGCTCTGTCTTTGGCGTGGCTGCTTTATAGAGGCGCAAATGTGTTCAAGAACAAACCAGAAAATCGCGAGTATGAATAGTATGAGCGTTCTTGAACCTTCTAGTAGCTACCGCTACAGAGGGAAACAGCAAGAAAATAGCTAGTGGTATGGTATTGTCAAGAGATAGCTAGGGCTCTTCAAGGTATATGATATAAGTCTTAGCTAGTTAGAGGATTACGAAAGAATCCATAAAATCAAAAAAAAAAAAATTTGATGTCAGAGTATAAGAGTTTTGTGTTCCATCTTCACTTTAGAAAAATTACGTAGTAGTTAACACTAGAAATACCGTTACCGTCATTTTGATGGCTGCCCGATGCAATGTAACGATATTTTTCTAAAAGTTTTTTTTCTAAATGATTTATACCTTAAAAGACCGCCGCCGTCAATGTGAAGGTTAGGGCCATTATGAGTATTTTTACAACCTTTTTCCCCCAATTTTACAACACACCCATTCCACCTAGCAAAATGAGAATACTAATATGTCTATCTTTTTTTTTCGGTATCGCAAATCATTTGAACTCGATTTGTACGTTAATTGGCCATTTTCTTTTGGCGTCAGTTGTTAGGATTCTATTTCATGTGGATCTCTGCACACGTGTTTCAAGTCACCAAATGTTCGTTTCGTTTTTATAAACTTATTTAATGAAGTAAGCAATTTTTTTATTAATATTTTTTTTCTTTATTTAATATTATAACAAAATTAAATCAGCCGTCAATATGATGGTGCAGTCTTTATATGTATGGAGCAGTACCCGGTCGTTTAAGTGTTAAATAATTAATTATTTTTCTCCAGGCTCCGTGATATAGGCAAATAAGGTAGCACTTAGTAGGTAGAGAACGGAATAATGCCTAAAATTTGCCTTTGAATAAATTAAAATTTTATTACGAATGTCCATGAAAAATATAACTTAAGCATGCTAATATTTTAAATTAAATGTAAATTTGACATTTTGAAGGCTTTTCACATAATATTTAAGCTAGGCCTACGACGACTTCATGAGTTCGTATATTTTTTTACATCCAAGACAAGTTTTCATCATAAAAAATTCTGCGAAAAGAATTAAAGCAAAATAAATTTTGTGATTAGACGGTGTTTCTCGGTAAACGTTTCCTAGCCTTTGCTTTCGTTTCCCACTTTATTCTGCGCTGTAACATTTTCTAATTGTGAATTAGACAGTCCTGCTGACACCAGGCAGTTAGAACTTTTATGCAATATTTCATAAGAAAAATTAATTTAATATTTGCTAATAAGCTCTGAATATTGAAAATAAAAACATAGTCCTTTTTTTGTACTTAATCACACAATTTTTTAATAATTTGCTGTCGATTCCTCGTAAAAATCTGTGTAATGCAATGATTAAATCAAGGAATTAACTTTTAAATCATCATAAAATCTACATCGAAGCCTTGCAACCCTATCGTAAATTCATTTTTAAAATTATTTCTTTTTTTGACTCTCTTCACATATTATCATGAACATCTTCAAAGGTACTTATTAATTCAACGCCCTTTGTGGTTGAGTTTATAGACCCTTGTCGCGGATCAACTTGGATTGACTAATTATTTATGTTATTTCACAATTTTCTAAGTATTTGCTTGACGCTCCGGAGTAATCGATGCATTCAGTAACGTCATGGTGAAGGAGCAGCGTTCAAAATCTAAACGCTGTTTGAAATGGCTTTAGCCATGTTTGGTGAATCTGAATAGTCAGGTACTTTCCCATATTCACTTTCAGCCTCATAACAACATACCCCAATTGGAGATACCATGGTCTCATTGGCTCCAAACGATTGGGAGCAGTTGGGACTCTTTTGTGGGAGGTAATTCTTGCGGTGAATATTTTGAATCTTCGATTGTATCTTGATTACGCCATATTTCATAAAAGAATTCGGTTTCTTGCCTTGAAAAAAAAACGCAAACGATGTAAAATTTCAAACGAAAATATAGTTTTTAACCAAGATGGAATGGAAGAAAAAGTTTCTTTTAAACGATTTGTGATCTCTGGTGAATTTGAATTCTTACGAAAGCAAGTTCAAAAAACGTTTTAAGCCGTGGATTAAAGATGCGTCTCACAAGAAGTTGAAACAAAGATATAATGGCATAATTTTTTTAGTGTGCTTAACCTTTACGTGCCCAAAGGATCTCCTAAAAACATATCGTGGAGCGATCGTGTTTCTTAATCATTGGGCCCTCTCTAGTAACACTCGTATATTTATTAGTTATCTTCTACTGTCTTAACCGGTCAACGGCCCAGATTTGCCTTTGTAAATTATAAAGTTATGCAAAACTTTAAAAGTTAGAACTGTGAAAACACATAATATTATTTTAGTCTAGTAAAATGCACCATTTACGACCCCACTCGCTTAAAAGGAGAGAGAGAGGGGGGATTATTGGTGGACATTTAAAAAAATGGTGACAGGATATTTTTTTTAATATGCATAACAATTACCGAATAATTTTTCTGATATTAAAAAAATAGGTATCGCACAAAACTCTCGTTTTGGGGAAGTTAATTACCGGCCTCCATAGTGGAAGGGTTAAGTATTTGTTTTGAAAGAAACTAAAATTCAATAAAAAATTATCAACGTGGGACAAGTTACGAGCCGCCATTGGTGAAAAACAACACAGGACACAAGGAAAAAAATGTATTACATCATAAACTTTAACTAAACGTTACATATATAATATTCACACTTAAAATATACTAATACACTTGAAAGATGTTTCGTGACATTGTTTATGTGTTCATTTATATGTTATCAAGGCTTCAGAATCCAGCTAGAGCTTTAAAACACCTCTTGTCGTTTTGAATATTATAATGTAAGGATTTCCTTTCGTAAAATCATACTTCATAACGAAGAGACTATTCTCAGAGACATTATGATATTAGCATTAAAATTTTGCAGTGATTTTTCGCCGAAAGATCTAAGACGTAGACGTAATCTTGAAGGACGTCCCCGAGTAAGGCTTTGGGGGATTTGATAAGCCTTGACGGGGGAGGCATTGTAGGGAGTTGGGGAAGAAGGTTATATCTGGCAGGTAGGGGGTGAAAACATACTCGTATCTTCTGAGTAAACCGTTTTCGAAAAAAATTACAATAACTCAGAAAACCTTGTAATTTATAAATTACATGAAACTCTCAAATTGAGAGCCCTGTTTTTTGAAATTTGCACTGAGTTTCACAGCTGGAGCCACCATAGCAATCGTTTTTATTAAAGTGACATCTGTGGTAAGATCTGGAGTTTCGAAATATTCGTTATATGAAAAAGAAAAAAATGTAGGCCCTCTAATTTCAACAATAATTTACTATTGAGAGTAAAAATAATAATAATAATAAATTTTGATGACTTTTTAAAATTTTCTGCAAGATTGGGTTTCGAAAAGAGAGTGCTGAAACTCAATAGATATCGCGTAATCACCGCATATTTATTATCAAACATTTTTACCACACTTTTAAGTAGACCCGTGAAAAATCACGAGATACTCTGAATTCATCAAAAATCAGTTCCAATTTTGAAAATATCACAAAAAAAATTGTTAATATATCATAATGTAGACAGGTACCATAAAGTTTCTCTGAATTTTTTACACAATCTGTTACAATTTTAAAAATGACTCGCAAATTCAATGCAAATTTTTTGAGCATGGAACAGCGTTACGCAAGACGCACGGACAACCGAAATTAGTATTCTTGATAATAATTTGGTGTTGTTAAAAATATATATACATATATATGTATTGTCCATTATTTTTAATTTTTATTTAAAATGTGTTCAATATAATATTATATGAATCGTCAACTAGTCAAAAGTCAACTTGCTATAGTGTTGTTGACTTATTCAACCACCTAATGGGCGCTGTGCACCTTACGATGGTTATTATCGACAGCGTTTTAAAAATTATATAGACATATATATAAATATGTTTAGACTTTCACTAACATCAAAAGTTGCGCAATCAGATACAAGTACAATGTGTTATTAAGTAGTATGCATCTATTCTCAAAGACTTGATGGATGGTAAACCTCAAAACTAAACCATGCAATTGTCCTACCCACCCAATGTACCCATCCTAAAATGTCACCATGACCAGAATAATTGTCACAAAAATAAAAAATACGTAGAATCTACCTTTTTATGAAATTATGCTCAGTGTAAAATAATACTTCAGACAGTGTGTATAGATTTGTAATATGAAGAACACCGCTGGATACAATATTGTGATTTTTATATTTTAACATTGATATTATTAGTTAAGCTTCCAGAAGCTAGCATACTTTTTTACCCCAACTGCAATGGACGATTTCTTTGTTTCCTTTACACCAATCTGGGCTTATCTTGTGTTCCAGAAGCTCAGATTCAAAATATTGAGGCACACTGTCTATCGAGTTCAGCACATGCCTAAAAGTTAACTGTCCTAAATAACATAACCTTTGAGTGCGTTACAAATGGCTTATCCCAGCAGCACCTTCTAACACCAATTAATGCAGTTATTCTTTATGGAGTGTTTACAAGAAAAACCCTAAAAAATTACATTACTAATGTCCGATAATTCCACGTCTTTTCCAAAATTGGGATTATACAAAAACATCACACATAAATTATTTAAAATTGACTTGATTGATTGTAACACTGGAAAATTATCTGTTGGATAGCCCTGACATATTAATGTTGATTCAATTTCATGTACCTACCATTATTTCAAGGTCCTCTAGTATGTATTATTGTGACAATCTTACCACAGTCTCAGGATATAACTCAGTTTTAAATAGATTGCACACACTTGGGAACTTTTATGCTAAAATCGCAGATACTTTTAAAATTCCCCTTGTAAAGTATAAAGCTGCACTAATAATACATTTTAACTCTACTAATTTTAATGAGGTCACTACATAACAGTCTATTGTTATTGCTTCTTTCTTAACTGTTATTTTTCTTTCTTTTTGTTATGTTTTAACTAAATTTAATTCTTTAATTTTTCTCATTAAAATTTAATACTGCACTATGTATATGTAAAAAATAAAATAAAATATTTTGTATGTAAATGGCACTTGTTCCGTAAATTCTAAATAAATAAAAAAAAGTGGGTGTGTCAAGCCTACGCAAGACAGAAGTGAAACTTCTAGTTTCAGCTGATGCTTGGCGTGGCGCAGTTCGCTGGTGTCTGAGAGAGAGGAAAGAAGAGAAGAGAGAGAACGTTCGTGAGCGGCTCCCCCACCTCAACAAGGTTTCACTTCAAAAATGCCACAGCCGAGAATCGAACCTCGCTTAACTGATTGAAAGCCAACCACGCTGAGCACCAACTGTAAGCAAAGCCGCATAAATTGATTATATTATGTAGGTTCTGAAAATATGAGAGCTTGTTATGTTTTATAATGTTACCTACATCACACCCAAAATATAATATATTTTTAAAAATAATGTACAATGTACAGAAATAGAATCCCACACAAGATCGCGTAGTGCGCTCTAGCGAACGGATATTTTATCAGAGGGAGATAGTTTTAATTTTTTTTTCTGTAAATTATTACATATTATCAAAATAAATAAATTAATTAAATAAATGTAATACAATTATCATAATATACGGATTAGATAATAATTTCAATCCAACACAATAACGCAAAGCGCGCTCTAGCGGAGTAATGTTTTATCACAGTGAGATAAGTGTTTTTATTATTTTGCAATATTATTTTCTTTTAAAAAATGTTCTGACCTACTAAAAAATAAGATATTGAATGAAAAAGGCGTTAAAAACAAAAAAATAATGTGCGATGGCCGAGAATCGAACTCGGATCAACTGCTTGGAAGGCAACTATGCTGACCATTACACCACCAACGCCAGTTGTCGGGATGAGCTAAGAAGCATTTATATGTTACTTCAAAACTTTGACTAGATCAAATGAACTTTAATCGGTGGTGGGGGTACCCGCATTTTCGTTTCGGTCATGAGTCGGTTTTACTCCGGTCCTCGAAATTGCATGACGCGCGTAAAGAAGTTTCACTTCAAAAATATTGTGACGTTTACGGGGTACCTAATTATCGAACTGCTTATGTTACAAAAGTAATATAATATATAGTGTTGTGAAAGTGTTGTTACTTTTCAACTATGTTATAATTGGACATTTGTGGGTAAACAAATTAACAAATTATATGTAGAATAAATACAAATAAATAAACTATCGGTATATGTATCTTTCATAAATAACACCCAATCTGGCGTAATAAAGGTTTGCTAAATACAAACAATCTATACAATAAACTGTTCAAGTTTATTTTTATAAATACCAAAAAATTTACTACATAATGCTTTGTAACTACTATCATAGTACTCTTAATACGTATTGTTTACTCTTTATTATACCTACGCAATTATTTAACTCTCTTAAATAACTGAACTTTCTATGATAACTTGTGATGTACCTGTTTATATCGTTCAGCCTCAGTTTAACATGTTATGTACTATTAACTTATTAACTTACTCCTGAACAACATTTCTACATTTCAATCGTGCTTTATTGTGACTTAAAATTGCGAGTCAGCATACATCTCAATCTGAACATAATAAAATAGTGACACACATGTTCATAATACAAGACTAATTGCAAACGATGGACTTGTAGTTCCCAGATACCTGAATAAATACGGTCAAAGAACTTTAGAATACCTCGTTCCAATACTTTACAACATGTTACCAAACTCATTAAAAAGCTGTGAATTGACTCACAGAAGGAAATTTATGTTAAAAAAATGGTTATGTGAAAGAATTTTTTTGTACTAATGTAATTATGTGTATATTTTATGTACTTGTTAAAATTGTATATGTATTTAAAAAGTAATTGTTAAAAGAACCCGTTGACAAACTGATATCAATCAGTTTAACGGGACTTAATAGTAAAAAAATGTATTTTTGAAAGTTAATAAATAATAAAAAAATGTTAACATATAAAATCTTTCAAGGCGTCAATAAATTGATAAATCAAATCAAAACATGAAACAGAAAAAAGTTACAATCGCTACTGGGAATCGAACTCAGAATCTCGGTCTTACCTAGACAATGCCTCTAACCACTAAACCATTGTTACCTGAAATTTTATGTCACTTTTGTCAATCTCAAACTCAATACTTCAAACTCGGAACTTACAAAAATATCTCCAACTTAATTATCCCGAAATACATGTTTAAGAATGAAGAATTTAATTTCAAAATACATGGCTACCTCACGAAAAGCTGTGGAGATTTTAGACTTTTTCATACGAATTTGTCGGAACCCCAAAATAATCTCTATTTTAAAGGATTCAAGATATTCAATAGGATATTAAAGAAGCTAAAAAAGAGAATAAGAAGCTTTTCGTCGATTATGCATAAATGCTATAAAGAATAAATTCTAGATGAACTGTAAATTGTGCCTAAAAGTCATAGAAATAAGTTATTCATGTAAGTTGATAAGGTTTTCACTCAATTTAAGAGGAAGCTACAAGCCAAAAATGTGTATATTCTTGGTATACCTTATTATTGTAGGCAATATGCACGACAATCGCTTTACAAATGCAGTCTAGAAACGTTCGATTTCAAGCACAAAACTGGTTTATATTTATTTTGTAAATAATTTTATAAGAAAGCAAAAAAGTTAATCAAGTGAAACTATTACAGATAATCTTAGCTATAATGGCGTATTTTTTAAAAGTTGTTTCCTTTACGCGTTCATACATTTCTATCGAAAAAAAATACTTTTTAGTAGTTTACATTTATATTTTTTTATTGAGTAATTAATTTGTTTATTTATATTCTACTCAAGCGAAACGATAGGAAAACCTTCAATTTATCTAAAACATGTTTTTTAATTATTTATAATGTATACCAATTCGTAATAAAGATTAATCAAAATGGTGATTTGGCATTAAGCTCGCCTTAATTTTTTTTATTTTTTATACTATTTTTAAATAACAAAAAAATATTATCAACAAACAGTATTATCTTCATCATCAATGAAAATGTTACATTTATAATATAACCTTCGAAGGTTATTAAAAAAATATATTCCAAAAAAACTTAATTTAAAAATAATAACAAATGACACTATGTCAACTTCAATACGCTTTATTTGTGCCATATTGGTCACTTATTCGAAACATCCTTTAATGTCAGGTACAAATAAGTTTTGGATGTTCACACACAACGAATATTAATTGGGTGTTTATAAGTTTTATTCGCCACTGAAAATGTGGTTCTAGGTTGTTCTTTCCCAGTGCTTTAATGTCAAATTCAAAGAAATGACCACTGTTTGGGTGCTCTACTATCGCAACTTTTCCGAATGACCTAGTTTGCATATTGGTTGTTCCTCATAGACCCTTCTCAAAAGTCAACCGACATCATAATACTATTGACCCTAAGAACCTTTTTCGTCTGTTCAACTTTTTTAATGTATCAAACAGTAAATATTATGAATAATCAATTTCTTAGACTATTCGAAGATCAATTTTTTTTCTTTGTTTTTTGGTGTCAATTTTTTGTTTTCTTAGTTCATTTCGCACCGACCCATTCCTAAGATACATTTTTATTAGGGAAATATTTTTAGTTAGCCATACGCTTTTTATCTTTTATTACTCACGTATGAAGAGAACCTGTGAGGATAGAATATTTAAAAAAAAATTGAAAAAAAAAATTTTTGAACCTTTATTTTCAAGTTTCAATTTCAATACTGTGAAGAAATTAGCAAATAATGGAATAATAAAAGAACTTTCACGGAACTAGAACAATTATTTTGAAATATAATTAGTTTTACAACTTTCGTGAAACTATTTGCCCTTAAGAGATAAATAATCAATTTTGTATTATTTCAAAATATTATGAATCACAAGATGAAAAAAATTTACATATTTAATACGCGTTATCGGCAACCGATTCAAAACATATGAACGATGATCACTAACCTGTCTTTGTATAACTTGATCTCGTGTTGTAAGAATAAAAACTTTCTATGCAAGTCACAGAAACCAATATTTCTCCATTGTTGTCTTAACCGATTTTCATCACATAATGGTGATAAGCCACTCTAGGGCAGTTTATATCAATTAAATCACCTGTCAGTGGTGAAGTAAGTAAACTTTTCTCTTTTGAATGTCGGGATATTTCTGTTTAAACGACTTCATAGGCTATAAAATATACTTTCAGTCGGATATATTGGCGGAGAGGAACAAAGGGAAAGTTTCCGAAAGAAACCCTAATGTAATTACTTTAGCTAAAACGCGACCGAAAGTCTTCGGTTTGACGAAATATTGTTTCGAGTAGGCGCAAACTTGGAAAAAGTTTGTGGAATGGATCGAATCTAATATTTCTTGAACATCGGTTGAAATTATTGTGTTGTTTTCCGTATTTATTATTATTATTCTGTTAGGCCCAGGCATTTCGCAGATATTGAAATGTAACATTGTCACCAAGTGGCCAGTCAGCGCCATTTTTTTTATTTTTTGTTTTAGTTTCCGTTAAACTCCGATACTAGGTGCCTTTCAGCTAACTATCAAATTGTACGAGTAGTAAGCTAACAAGCTTAACATGATAGTTGTCGTCTTCTGCTGATAACAAAGCTGAAAAGAACTTATAATCAGCGTTTAACGGGAACCTGTCAACTGTGAATGACCATTTGCTGACAATGTTACATTTGAATTTCTGCATAACAACTGGGCCTTATAAATTTTGTTGAAATTTCAGATGAATAAATCATTATTTTTATATTTTTTTAGTATGAATTTCGTATTTCTGTAATCGCTTTTATGAACTTTGTTCTTGACAACTATAAAAGAGACTAAACAATAAGTCCGATTACGAAGAGTTTTTCAAATTATTTTTTTATTTGTTTGCAAATATAGATATAAACTAGGAAACCATATAAAAAAAGTGCAAAACTTTATTACGATTTGACGTTTGCCTCGTCCAAATGTTTTGAAAGATAAAATAAGATGTCAACGAAACTGGCAAGTCCCGAATTTATTATTTTTGAGTTTCGTACTCTTGTAACTGAAGGTTATGAATAATGTTATACTTTTATGATTGAATTTAACTTTCCAAAGCCTACTAAAGCCTTCTAAAGCTGATTTCAAGAAAAAAATAATTTTAACAAAATATTTAATTTTTAAGATTGTACAACTAAAGAATTTTATCGAGGTTTTCTTCGTTTTACACTGATTTTTAACAATTAATGAAGAATTCCTAATTTTTTTATTTAAATATTTTTCGATATATAGTGTTTGCTTTAAAAAATTGTTTTTAACTATCACGAAATTACAACAATATAATTAGTCCAAATTGATATATTGTACCGCGTGTCATCTAGAATGAATAGAAAAAGAGCTTATACATTTTTATGATGATTACACAAGAGAATCAACTTTCCTGAGGCACTGAATCTACGGCATTGCTAATATTGTGGTGCTGGGAGGCGTAAGGAATAGGGGAAAAGCAAATGGATGGGAAGCGATTGGAAGGACCTCATTTTGCTTTTTTGCAGACGATATATTTAAGACGCTCAGTTTCACAGTTAGATGGGGGTAGGTATGCACGTGAATGAAGAAAGAAGAGTGCGGTATCGAGATAAATCCATGCTACTTTGTATTTTCTGGTTTACAATATAAAGGGGTAGAAAAAAAGGTTTTTTAGTAAAAAAAAAATCATAGTTGATCCGAGTAAAGAAAAAGATTTTGTTGTATTTTTTTTTCTTTTTATTTTTTTTATTTTTTTAATTTTTTTATTTAGACATGTACGCCACAGATAGGAATTTGTTAACAAAATAAACACAAACAATCAACAGTCCCCAATACGTAAAGATAAAATTAAATATTGGCTCGTTAAACAACAAAAACAAGAGACAATGACGTTTGAGTTAATTGAAGTCAAATAAAAAACGAGAGATTCAAGAAATTTTATAAAGTTCCGAGGGCTATCGCTAAATATATTCGGAATCTTTCCACTATGGTGGATGGTATAATATAATTGAGACATTCACACAAGAGATTGGGAAAAGGTTTTAAGCCCTTAGTCCTCTGGCATGTCCTGTCAGATGGTCAGATTTTGTCCGCTTTGCGATAAAAACTCAAATGAATGGAATATTTCTGAACAAATCCGAAAACTCAAAACTCAATTTGAAGGGTGATCAAATGCGCATTTTTTTTATTACAATAAATATATATTTTTTAAAACACGTAAAAAACAAATACAAATGTATTAAAAATATTATTGCCACCTCACTTTCTCGTCGTTTTATGAAAATTAACAAAAAAACATTTCTTTTAACTTTTAGATTTAAGAAAAACGTGGTGTTTTCTCTTTCTAACACCATTTACATGATATTTCTCAACATGACATTAAGGGAGTCACAATGATTTCTATTTGGAAAGGAATATGGAAAGTTTCCGAGTAGACAGTGTGATATTGAATTTGATTGCAGGCAAGAGGTTAGTGTCTTAATCAAAGACGAGTTTCAAATTCTGCTTGATATGTTAGTTTAATTATGGTGGTGACAGTGGTTTCGCCTGTCTAAAGTGTTGTGAAATGTCAAATAATGAATAATTTCGATATTAATTTATGCTTTATTTACATAAAATTAAGAAGTTACTGCATGTAAGATACAAACTTATTACTTATTACCAAGTAGTGTGTTTAAAACATTCACGATGCTAGACCCTCATAGCACCTCCAAAGTTAGAAAATGTGTTTCAAACTTACACAAATGTTTAAATAATTAGTATTTAGGTTGCCGCAAGAAGGACGAAGGATGAAGGAACAAGTTTTCAAGACATCCTACTCGACGTTGAAGGAGCAGCAAGTGTCGGGACGTGTCGGTTTTGACTTGCTTTGATGCGGGTCAGGCTACTGGGAATATTTCAGACACGAGACAAGAGATACAGGACAGGGGACACGTGAGGACTTGAGAATTGGTCCAAAAGGTAGGTGCAGTTGCAAAACAAATATTTTGAATATGAAATTCATTTAATATTTTAGGACCTTACCTACCCATGCTTCTTTTTACTTACATACAAAATTTTGGTCTTCTATTTTTAAAATCGTTTTTTTTTCTATGAACAATAATAGATTTTCAAATTTTTTTAGTATATTTTTTAAATGATCAAGTAATATTTATAAGACAAGATTTTTTATGCATAGCACAAAGGATAACAAATTATTATAAGTCATAATTAAATTAATAATATTTAACAAGTCAAAATATTTCACCAACAAATATAGATTTAATATGTCTCGACGCCATCTAGTGGGAAATTTAGCACTAACAAAGCATTTTCTACAAAATAACGTTGGTTGCTTACTGGAGAAAAAATATAATAATCAATAATTGTTGATTGAAGTACTAGTACAAATTGAATTATTTGGCGTGTTGATAATAAGCTGACGTAGCTCAGTAGTCTCAGAGCACCTGACCTGACATAAGAATGTGCGGGTTCAATGCCCGTTGGTGGCATTTATTTTTACTCGGGAGATTCAATTTGTATTTTTTTATTATTTTTTTATTTTTTATATTAACTCCACACAGGAGGCCCTGAAGAAAATAATTTCCCTCAGGGCCTATGTCATCTTTGGGGATGCTGTGTGGAGGGTATTTTTGTGGAGAGGAAGGAGTGAACATGGGTCTTGAAGAGTCCCATGTTGTAGGAGGGAGGAAACACAGAGGCCGGCAGTTCGTTCCATAGCCGAGCTGTTGAACTTAAGAACGAATCGTAGAAGCGACCCGTTCTCATGTGACAAATGTCAACCGTGTACAAATGTTGGGCGCGCGTTTGGCGTGTATCCCGACTACGCACCGGTGCCGAAGGGATCAATGACGCTAGTTCCTCAGAGCATCTTCCATTGTAATACCGATAGAACAAGGACAGCATACCTACCTGACGCCTGTGCTCTAAAGATTGCAGTCCGTTTGTTAAGATTGGGGAATCTATCAAACGGACCGCCCGTTTTTGCACAGAGTCAAGGGTTTTTTTCAGGTATTTAGGGGCTCCGGACCAGGGATGGCTGCCAAATTCGACAGTAGGCCGTACTTGCGATTTGTACAGGGTCAGCAGTTATGTACTATTAAAGTATCTGCGGGCCCTGTACAGTACGCCCAGCTTCTGAGAGGCCAGCTTTACTCTGGCTTCGATGGAGCCCCCATACCTGAGCTGGTCACTTATAGTTACACCAAGCATATCAATGGAAGGCCTGTTCGGAAGATTGGTTCCGTTGAAGGAGACTAGATTATCATTTGGATCCCTTTTATACGTAATCAGACAGGATTGGGTCTTTGAAACATTAAATTCGACGATTATTTTTACCCCAGGAGGAAATACTCTCGAGATAACCGTCCATTCTCTGCTTTCAAGCCCTCCGAGCCGTTGGAGTTTGTGTGCCCTTTGGGGGCTTGTCAAACAAAAAGCTATCATGAACAGTACTGTCATCCGCGTAGCAATGAATCGGTGCACATGTCAAAAGGTCATTGATGTGCAACAAAAACAAAGTCGGAGACAGAACCGATCCCTGTGGGACCCCAGCATTTATAGAGTGTGAGGATGAGGTGAAACCGTCAGCAACTGCCTGAATCGACCTATCCCTTAAAAAGTCAGCAATCCACGTACACAGGGATGCGGGAAGTCCGTAAGAAGGCAATTTGTTGACAAGTCCTCGGTGCCAGACCCGGTCGAAGGCCTTGGATATGTCTAGTGCGACCGTTTGGGTCTCACCGTGACGTTCCAGGCACCGCCCCCAAACATGCGACACATACGCGAGAAGATCACCGCACGAGCGGTTCCGCCGGAATCCGTATTGACGGTCGTTAATAATTTTGTTCTTCTCGAGGTATGTGAGCAGTTTGTCGTTGATCACACGTTCCATCACTTTGGACAGAACTGATGTGATCGCTATGGGGCGGTAGTTGGCCGGGTTGGAGCGGTCACCTTTCTTGGGAATATGGTGAATGACCGCTTTTTTCCAACCAGAGGGCACAGTGCTACACTTCAGGGACATTTTGAAGAGCTTTGTATGGATATTTCAAGCGACTAATTATTGCTTATAATAATTTGTTAAAATGTTTTAGGTACAATGTCAACGTATAATTATATATTTTCTCCTAGTAATTCGTTTTTTACGGCAAATAACTTTTGCGTAAAAGTTTGTTAGCCAATATTTTTTTTTTGTTTGTGAATTTTATAACGGAATATCTAAGGTGCATTACTAAGGGCGGGTTATTTCACAGAATTTGAACAATTCATCAAATTTTAAAGTTGATTTACAAGTTATGTGGTTTTTCTATTTAAATTCTATTATTATATCATTATTGACCAGTTATTTTACAAAACTTAAATATTTACAGAATTTGATTATAACTCTCACAGAAAAAAAATAGATTTGAAATTTGATGAATTTTTCATATTTTTGAAACGACCAATCCTAAGTATTCAGTTTTTGCTGTAACAAATTCTTTAGAACTTCGTTATCATTCAAAAAGAAAGCAGCTAAAAATATGTGAAAAAAATGTTTGAATATATTATTGTTAATTTCTGATTTAAAATATGAGATCGACAAAAACGACATATGAATAATTAGTTCCAATGACTGAGTGGTTTTAGGCGTTATTCATATAAGACAGAGATCCTGGGTTCGATTCCCAGTTGTGACCATTATTTTTTTTTCTGTATGTTGTTCTGTTTCGTGCTCAGTTTAAATTTATTAATTTTACCTTCTTCAATAATATATTTCTTTGATGGGAATAACACTCAAAAGTTTTTCTAACATGAATTATATATTTTTAAACTAATAGTCACTTTTACGTCGTGAATTCACAATCATAATCTTTTCCCCTTGTCCTATTCGGGAAAGGAGCTATTCTAGACAAGGCGCCTCCAGGCAATTCCTGTCCCTGGCTCATCCTCTCTTCGCAAAACCTCTGGAATAATTATTTCTTTCAACTCTTTCTGTGTCGAAAAGCACTCAATTATCAGTGGAATTCCATATTCTGGAATTCTTAAAAAACATGACCATAGACCAAGCCCCATTATGATAATAAAAGCACCTTTATGTATTTACTTCTATTTATTTGTGTTATAAGATGATAGCAGAAGTCGGGGACGCCCTATGACGATATCGCACGATCAAGTGAATCACATACTTGAGTCGGGCCATATCAAGAAGTCAGAATAATAGAAGAGTATGTATGAGACGATGTTTGAATGTGAATGAGGCAAGAAGTGTGTGCCAATACCGAGATGTTTGGCGGTCCGTCCTCTCTACCTACCCTTGCGGTGTAGTGTTTCTATTTAGGTTATTTCTTAGTCTTCTGAGAACATTTGCTTTCTTGATGCCTTCTTCGATTAATGAACCGATTAACCCCAAGGTATAAAACCTCTTCAAACCCAGAGACAAAGTACATAGAATATCACAAAAAATTTCAAGGCATTATTACATTAGGTATAGTTGAACGTGCTGTAACCATAACCACATGATATTTGTGACTTGTAGTAACATGATGTAGAACTTGCGATGGAAAGTTTCTGATTGATGTCTTCTTACTAGGTACACAGCAAACAATTCAACTCGTCAAGTGCTTTATTTGGTACTAATCGTGAGTATAAAATAATTTGATTGAGGAAATTTCTCTCTCTTCAAATAATTCACTTCAGTTTATTAATTTATTTATCATTTTTGTTACAAAACATCGCTTTAACTAGAATTTTAACAATAACAAAAGAGTAGTTACGCAAAGCTGACACAAGGCGGGTTGTCTGCAGGTTCTAACATTTTTCTTTAAATCAATAATATAATCTTTTTTATTTTTTATTTATTTATTTAACGCCCAGAGGGCTTTTACATGGTTGGTAGTATAATTTTAATTTGACAGATACTTTGAAATATAAAAAATAAGAATAAAATTACATTTGATAAAAGCTATGCAACAAGTCATACAAACACAAGAAACAAAAACAGAAAATTACAGCTATTTGTAGGTTTACATGATGTGTTTAGGAGTATTGTTGAAATAAATGTTTTAAATGATCCACAAATCTTGCCAAGTTGGTATTGAATATGTCAACATCACCCAAGTAATGATTTCCCATGGTGCGAAGTCGTTGTATCGGAGAGTGGGCAATGTAGTTACGCTTATGTGTGCTGCTGTAGAATATTGTATTTTGTCGTGTTGTTACTGTGGGTGTATGTTTATAAGTTGCAGCAGTTCACAGCAGTCGAATTTAGAGTTAAGTATTTTGAATATGAACGTTAAATCGTTTATTTTACGTCTATCTTCTAATGTATGTATTGATTTTGTTAGTAAATTTGGTTAAATTAGAAAATGTCTATCTGTAATGCACTAATCTCTTCTTTCGATTATAGCTGCTTCCTATATCATCTTTCCAATATTTGTCCCCTGGGAAAGAATTTCCAATATTCGTCCATTTGGGAAAATTTTGTAGATAGGTATCTCAAATACATTTTATGGTTTTTTTTAATTTATTCCTCAGAATCAGTTTGGTAAATTTGGTATTTTGAATTCAACAATTGGGTCCATTTTAAATTGCAGAAGTCAATAACTTTTGCAATTATTGTGAAAAAAATTATCAAGATTTTTAACACTTTTAAAGCACTTCGAATTGCGTTTGTTTGCATTTTCCTTTTATTTTCATCAGAATACTCGTGACCTTTTAGCATCCAGTAGAAACTATACCAGCAAAATTTAACTTTTGGTTACTAGAGTGATGAGTAAATACTTCAAATTAAGAATAAAAATATCATCTTGCAACTATTTTTTCCAATGTAAATAAAAATCGAATGTGTTTATCCGGTTATCTCTAGGTTACAAAAGTATATGCCAAAAATTTGGGAAAAATTTGCTGTAAGATAATATTGTTAATTCTGAATTCGAAATATGATATCGTCACATATGAAGTTTATTTTATTTTATCTTTACATTGCGCAAAAACTAATAATTAAAATAATATTAAAGAAATCATTTTTATATTCATCTGAACTCATTTTCAAAGAATTTAAAGTCAGAAAATTAACTACTCTTTTCCTGTATCACGCAACCTTACAAGTTTACAAAGATGATATCCTAAACAAAACCGTAACATTCAAAAATACAGCAAATCTCAGGCAAAAATACATGTTACATGGTCAGCAAAACTAGCAAAACTACAAATACTTAGGAACAAATTTCTTCAATAAATTGCCAGAAAATATAAGATCACTAAATGATCGCTTCAAAGAATTCAAAACACAATTAAAAAAATATACTGAAAACCTAAACTAAATAAAAAAACGTAAATAAATAAAAGAAAAAAAAAAAAAAAAAATTAATAAAATAAAAATCTAAGAAACTAAACAAATAATTCCTCATCCCATACACACAAACAATTGCTTATTATGGGAGAACATTAAAAAATAATAAATATTAATTACATCATAATATCTTTTATCTTATTACTAGTGAAGTATATATATGTATATCACAAATTGTAATTTTTTTTAATGAATAAAAAAAAATAATAATAAATAAAAAAAATTTAAAAAAATTAAAAAATAGATATATTCGAATGGTCGAGTGGTTTAAGATGCCTATGGGCAAGACATTTAGTCCCCTATAGACAAGAGATCCTAGGTTCAATACTTAGTTATGACGGTTATCTTTTTTATTTTTCTGCAGCATGTTCTGTTTCAAATTTCGTTTAGACTTATTAGTCATATCGTCTTCTTAAAAGATATTTTCATTGTACTTAAAAAATAAAATGTAATGGAAAATAATAACTGGTTTCTTTTTTTTATTTCATAGGGCAAGGGCTCAATTATTACATCCTGCGTTTTTTTTTAATGTAAAATGTATCAATTATTTTCTTTTAATACTTATTATTATATTTGTATTGACACAGGAAAATGAAGACTTGAAAACAAGCGCCAACATTTAATGATTCGCAAGTTTCAACTAAAGCAAGGCTTGAGATGGGGCGTGTCGTATGCGTGTGTGTGCGTATAGTTTGATTACAAATAGAACCACTACCAGCACAGTCGTTGTTGTCACTGAAATATTCAGGACGTTCTACCTAATGCTACAAATACATACGCAGGCCGAACGGCCGAACTGAACCTCAACTTATGGGAAAGGAACGAATCAACCGCAAATAGCGCGAAACCCCGCTTGAAGTTGCTTTTTTCCTTTTCCGTAATTCGTGGCTCAGTTCGCGTTTCGGTTTGCAAATATACGTACCATTATATACACGTGTTGTAGTTCGATACACAGATCATAAGAGCTAACAATAAGTGTTAATTCATCTTTAATGAGCGGGAAGATGAAATTTCGTAGCTATGTACCTACTAACTGTCGTCGAGTAAGGACTTACTTGATGTTATTATTCATGAAATAGGTATTTGTGAAGACTAATTTGACAGTCGTTGCAAGTTCAGATCACTTTCTTGATTACTATCTGACAAGATTGTAAAATCAAGCAAATAAAATATTTAAGATTGGTAAAACCCTTATTGTGTTTGCTTTGGGTTGCTTACTCACTAACTGTTGATTTTAATTTATATTTTTGGAATAACTTAAATAAAAACTTTAATATTTAATCTCTGAAGACAACATTTGCGAAAAAATACAGAAAAAAACATTCAATGAAAAACATTCCATATATAGGGTCGGATTAGCTCAATGATAGAACAGCGCCCGGGGAATACAAAAGTCCCGGGCTCAATTCGAAGAAACGACCGAATCTTTTGCTGATTTTTATGTTTCAAATTTTGGTCTATTATTATTTTAGGAATATTGTCTTCAAAGATATGCTAATTTTATTTTGCGGAGAGCGAACGGTTAAAAAAATTCTACTCCTTTTTATAGTTCCAATCGAAAAATCCTGGTAACTGTATTTGAAGGTAATGAACTATTTGAAACAATTTACGCATCAAGAATAAGCAGACTGAACAAAACGATAGATCGTGTGTGATTTAATCCTTTATGTCTTTTAAAAATGGCATGACGATTAGTCAGTCAATACATAATTATTAGGATTGCAATATCATTGAATAAGTGACGCCCTCCGTGGTTAAATGGCTGCGATCCTTGACTAAGAAGACGGAGGTATTGGGTTTAATCTCAGCGAGCACCAGTTAATTTTATTTGATTAATGTAAGTTATTTTACAATTACTTATTATTTAAAAAAAATGTATAGTTTATTTGCGGCACGTTCCAAAATGGTAGTATCGCCCCGATAAATGTCTTTAGGCATGTCTTGTGACAAAAATCTGAATAGACAATTACTTCCACCCCTTCTTCTTTCCCATATCCCTATCCACCCTACAACCTTCAGCCCCACAACATACCCCAATTGGGGATTCCATAGTCGCACTGGATTCAGACGTTTGAGAGTAGTTCCAACTCTTGAATGGTATTGTTGACACGATGAAAAACTTATCTAAAGAACGTCTTAATATACAACTCTGTAATTATGTTGATCTTCTATCTCCATCTCGCTTTACGAACAAGATTGTTGTATTAAAATTTAAATTTTGCGAAATATTATTGAGATTTGATTATAACAAGCAAGTTACATTTGCCACGTGTGTCAAACAAAGTGTGGAAACGTTTTAGAATACACAGAGCGTTCCTTCCGTTATTCTTATCGCATTTTCCCACGCATCTGCACGTACGTCGTCCATAGTATAAACATTGTATCGTTACGGGGGATTGCCTTAAAATTGACTAGATTGGTATCGCAGGTACCAGAGATGATCTATGTTATTTTACGTTCGGTGCAAATTAAAAACTTCATGAAACCCTTTAAAGCTGATAATTTTTTTTGGAATTTGAAGTAAATCAAAATTAATTACGTTATATTTATCAATACTATCACATCTGAATGAAATACCAAACAGAACAAGACACAGAAAATAAAAGGTAACAGAAAGGAAAAGGGGAATCGAACCATGGATCTTCGAATTACCAAGAGAACGCTTCTATCCACTCGGCCATTATGACCGATTTTTTTCTCTGATCTGATCTCTTTTTTAATGATTTCAAAATTCTAACGAATTTATTTGTAACCTAGAATAGTGTAGTTGAAAAAGGTGTCCAATTTTTTTTTACGTAGGACATATATAGACTTTTACTACAATTCTATAATAAATATTTAATTGTTTTGGAATAACTTGTAAATGTTGTAGATACCCATCAATGTAACTTTAATCATTAAAGAAAAAGATAAATTATTAAATCAAAATGAAACAAAGAGACGAGTGATTAGAGGCATTTTCCCGGTAAGACAGAGATCACGGGTTCAATTTCCAGTTTCAAGAGTTACCTTTTTATTTTATGTGTCTTGTTCTGTTTCATGTTTAGTTTAGATTAGTTAGTATTATTTTCTTCTTGATTTATACTATATTGGTGGGTATAACCTTAAAGTTATGCCATTAAAGTTCTGCAAGATTTTTAGTTTGAATTATTGTGACAGCTGTTTCGGCAATCAAGGCCCTTGTCGAGAAATTAAATTAAAAAATTAAAAATTTACTTGCGCTCGTAGGATTTGAATCAGTGTCCGCTGGATTCATAGCCGATGATCGTAACCACACAACCACAGAGGACGTCAGAAAACGCCTCCAATCCTGGCAGCCTCCTACATCGTTCTCTATTTCTCCAGTTCCTTGTTTATTATGATATGACCAGAGGCGGTTCCTTGGTACGTGCATTTGTGCATTGCACTGCTTGTCTTCAATCTCCACATAACAAATTACAACGACATCTGTGCCCCAGTGATCGATGTAAGAAATTCGTAATTCCTGTCAGGTCATTATTTGAGCTATCTTCTAGTAAAAAAATCCCGCGCAAGAGCAAGCGGTCGTGCATACCCCGATATGCACAGAACCAACTTTTACCATACTACTAAAACAGCATCGGGCGGTATCGAGACAGCCCGAAGTAGCCGAAACGGTGACATGAGCGAGACAGATTTCATTCTTAACATCAAATTACGTGTAAGAGCAGTGCAGATATATGTATCAGATGGGTTATGACCCATCCGTGCATTATCGAAGTGCTTTGACGGCGAGTGAATTTTGCAACACTTTGATCATGCGTTTGGAATGGATTCGCTTAGAAATACTAATGTTCAATGTTAACGCAACAACATTAACACATTGGAACTCGTTCGCGGTGAAATCAAACGGTTTCGCTATATTTTCAACGATGAATTGAGTGTCCTTTATTTTCAAGATAATTTTGTATTATTTAATCAGTTATTTTACAAATATAACTTAGAAGATAGAATGAATTGCAGTAGGTGTTTCCATTCATTAATTTGCTACACCTAAATTACAGACTAGGTACATTTTAAAAGTGAAATGCACTGCTGGTAATTACAGTCACGGGCCGCGTCTGCATATGACCATGCATTTGATTTTAATAAATGGTTAAAAATATAACACAGATATTGTGAGGTTTGCAGATTAATAATTAAGAAATATTACAACTTAGAAAATGTGCAAATATTAAGTTAGCATAGTTAATGTTTAGAGAAAATTTGTAAAACAATCCTATTTTTAATATTTTCCAACCATTTTTCTCCTTCTAAGGACCTTTTAATTCCCTAATTAACTCCCCCCATAACTCCGCTTCCAGTCCTTCATCAATTCTTTTCCGATTTGGGTTTGCCCTTCGCCCCCCCTTCCCCATAAACTCCTCACCCAATGAAAACATATATTTAACTTTCGTATTTTTTACACTAACCCTCGCAGGAGGACATGAAGAAAATAATTTCCCTCAGGGCTTATGTATGTCATCTTTGGGGTGCTGTGTGGAGGGTCTTTTCAAGGAAAGGAAGGAGAGAAAGTTTTGCCAAGGAAAAAGGTATAAGGACTGGATAGAAATCTAGGAATCAATGTGTTCAGGAGTGGCGGAATAATGATCAATCCCTTCCGCTGCGACGCAAGGCGATGAGTCCAGAGAGACCAGTTGGAGTGGTCAAAGGGTCTACCAAAACCAGCTTCTAGCGAACCGGTGCACCACGCTGATAGTGGGTAAGCACATCCTGAACACACGTCATGAAGAGAACTTTATTTTCGAAAAATTCATTTTATCTATTTAATTACATGGTGTAAATAAAGTCATTTGACGCAAATGCATTAGTTATGTTATCATAAATTGAAAATTACATATCCTTTTCTTCTAAAAACTAGTTTTCATTAACATTTGGATAGTAATTTAATAAAACTATAGGCCTTTTTTTGGTCCAATCCAAGTTCTTCTAGTGAATTTGCAGTCAATGTTTCCAGCGTTATTTGGGAGTTTGTTGTTTGATAATTTGTTGGCAAGAAAGGCTTACGCAATTCACTGTCGATCGAGCGGATGATTATTCTGCCGCTCGGGCGTTCGTGTCAAACTTAGAGTTCCCGTGTTAACTGCCAAGTGGTTCAAAGGAATAATACTGTTAACTCAAAAAAAAATATTTTTAAAAGATCAATCAATATACTTTATATAATGTTTGTATCTATAGAAATTTTCTACGTACATAAAAATAAAATAAACCGTTATTACATGGTTTGAAAAATACTACCTGTAGGTACGTTTAAAAAAAATATAGGAAATGATTTTCAAGCTTTTTGGGCTGAAGCAGATACCATCAAACAAGTTGTGATTCAAACCAATTTGTAAATTGAGGGGTGACTAACAAGATTTTGAAACTTAATATCTATTGCATTTCAGTTAAAAAAAGGAATCAATCAATTGAACTCATCTGAACACAAGTGGTAATTCTGTCAGTTATAGTGGTATTTCATTAGCAGGTGATTTAAGGATCTAATCCGCTCAATACCGGAGACAAAAGCATGTCATTGCCTACATTATTTATTGTTGCATGAGAATTCATTATTTATAAGACTCATTATTTTAGAAATCTTCATCCCTTACCTTGCCAATAACTGTCTATCTTTCCTTATAACATAAATCTCTTCAATTTTTAGGCAAACGCATGCATTTATCATATTTTGTTTTATAAGGTGGTTCGTTGTAATACCATGAAAAGTAACATTTAAAAAATCAAGATTACAAAAATATGTACTCTTAAACTGCCGATAAGTGTAACATTATATTTTTCAAGATTAAATTATTCTACCAAAATTAGTTTTAAACATTTTCAATAGCAGATTTTTATGGATCAAGTCCAATTAACACATCACAAACAATAATTGAATACAACAGAAATGTTGCAATAAAATATGCCATGAAAAAAACTAAGACAGAAATATAGCACAAAAACAATAGAGATAATGTCAAATCATGACAGGATCAAGGTTTTGATAGAGTTCACGACTTCAGCCATATTAATACAAAAAATTACATGCGTAGTGACTGACAAAAATCATTTATGCTTACTCCAAATAATTGAAGGTCCTGACTTGAGTTGACAAGTCTGGACATTCTGGATATTGGTGTATGGTGTCCATAATTTGTGAAGTGTTGACTGAGGAAAATCAAATCATTATTTATGAGTCTTCGGAAAGAGATATTGAAAGGCATGAGTTGCAATAAAGAAGATGAGTCAATCATCAAGTCTTTCTTACGTTTTTTCTAAAGAAGAAAGATTTAATTTTACTTCAAGTTCATCGTATGAGTAATCTCCTCTTTCTAGCCTTAACCTTTTCTTATTATAGAAATAATAGATTACAGTGGGATCGTTCTACAAAACTCTTCTCTACTCTGCAATGACAATAATAAACCAAAAAACTGCTTTGGCTGAAAAATAAATATTTGTTAATTATGATGTTCTCGCTCTTAGCCACAGCTTTTGTTCCAAGAAGAACACAAGTTTCTGGAGCAGTAATCCATAGCCTGCGTTAACTGAGTTTTAAATCCAATTTTAATCATTTTCATCGGATTTGTACTTGCTGTGAACTTTCGAAGTGCCACAAACCCTTTATATAGGGGAATTTATTTTAAAAATCTACCATCTGAAGGTACCTACCTATTCTGTGATGACCAATTAGATGAAATATTTGTCATATTATCGTAAATTTATAGCGCAGTCTTTTTTTTGATAACATCTATCTATAACTAATTTTACAAAATCTGCCATTATGGTGTTCACCGCAGGGCCGTCTCGATGATTTTAATCGATTATGCACATCCACTATCCGCGTTCGCATCATCTGCCAACCAGGTCAGCCCTACTTTCGGCTCTTTTACTTCACACTAAAATACCAAGAAGACGCGGTGTCGAGCCACCAACTTCATCGCCTCGACCACTCTACCATCGTTCATCTCCGTTTACATCTGGTGTCGATTTTCGACTTGGGAACTGCGTGAGCATCGGTCTGGAATCAACCACGCTACTACATTGACTCAATAAACGCTATGACCTCACAACCTCTTTCCTTCGTCTATTTGTAAATCCTCAAACCCCTGAACACAATTTTTAAAAATCTCTATACGGTGAGCACTCGGGTCATTAAAATTGCACAGCGTCATTCGATTTCAACATTTTCACTTCTCTTTTCACAGTGGATATGGTTACAGCGCGCAATAAATATTATTGATGGCAAGAAATGATACCCACATATAAAAAAAAATTTGTTTCAGAACAAAGTATCAAGTATCAAATAATGAGATTAAAGTCTCACGTTTGTGGACATGACAACAATTTATTATTATTGCAGTGCAACACAAATATGTACCCGAATTCACCCGTGAAAAGAGCGTCCTGATATCTGAACACTGTGCATTCTGTGCAAGATAAATTCGATATATTCTTCAAAACCTACAGTGAGTTTGGTACGTTTTTTGTACAATATTTATTTATTTACGGTGCAAGTTTAATTAACGTATATCTAAATATATGAAAGAGACATTCGTGTATGAAAGAGATAGCATGATTATGCCGACTCGTATAAATAGGGATGTTCGTTTTCTTTTCACGTCTTTTTACGGTAACTTTCTTTAATTTAAATATACAGGGGTGCGACAAAGAAGTATAAATAGTGTTATTACACTCCAGTTTTATTATTAAAAGTCAACCCATCATTATAATACACAAAGATCATCCACTTATCTCTACTAGAAGAAACACGCTAAGTAAAATAAATAAGGAACTAGTCCTCAAGTTAGTGCAGTCAAGATCACTACATTATACCTTTAAATACAGAATAAAACATTTTTACGAAAATAAGATTGATAGTGTTAAGATATTATAACTAAATTTTATAACAAGCTATAGGAAACAGAACGTTAACTAGTTTCAAAATATATGTGATTTTTTTTTAAATTCATTTAGTGCTATTAAAAATATTTGGAACTCTACTGGTCACCTAAGATGTATAAAGGTGGTATGGGAATTTATGAACGAATTGGTATTGACATTTTCATTGCAATAAAAGATATTTTTAGTTCGTGAGACTATTAGGAACATGAAATGAAATCACTTGCAATAATGCAGAGCTATCAATAAATAAATAAATTATACTGATATCTTTTTTGATTTTTCATTAGAGAGAGAGAGAGAGTTCATATTTGCCAAATTCTAGATTACTTAGATCAATTTATCAATGGTGTGAACAAAATGCTTTATTTTTAAACATTCAGAAATGTCAAGTAATAAGATTATCCAAAATTCATTTTAATGTCTTCCACGAATATACATAAAATAATTATAAATTAATAAGAGTATTGCAAATTCGTTACTCGGGTTTAATATTCGATGAAAACTTGACGTTCATTGCACACATTAAACTATATAACTAATAAGGCTTTAAAGATTCTTGGCTTCCTTTGCAGAACTTTAACTGATTTTAAGTCCTTAGATTGTATGAGAACCCTATTTATTTCATTAGTTAGAAGTCAAGTGGAATATAATTCACCTATTTGGTCCACTCTGTATAAAGTTCATTCTAACAATATAGAAAGAGAGCACAAGTTTCTAAGGTACATCAAATTTAAGCTCAAAATTCCAATTAAATACATTAATTTCGTAAGTTTGATGAATCAATTGCATCTAATAACTCTGTCTGATAGGAGAATTATGTCATACCTGGTTGTGTTACACAAAGTCATTAACAGTCTTGTTATCGTTGCCACTATTAAATTCCATTTGCCGACTGAGGAACACAAGACAAAATGTAACATTGTTCTGAAAAACATACACAACCCTTATCAAACACTCACTTACCAATAGAATAGATGATCTGGGTAACAAGTTTTGGGTTACTATTGATATATTTACTTACTCCATTTATAGAACTAAGCTTAATCTATATCAGCACTTTGTTGAATCCTACAAATTATCGTAGCGTTGGTAATAAAGTTTTAGTGATTTGTCTTATATGTAGTATATTTCTAGTTTAAATGTTGTAAGTGCTAATGTTTTTTCATATTCAGTTTATGACTTTAACGCTATTTCATGCTTTAAAAACTTTGTATACATTTTTCAATAGCTCACTAAGCATATTCTGTTCTTAAAATCCACGTTAAATCTCTGCTGGGCGTAAAACCAAATAAAATAAAATAAATCAAAATATTTTTTTACTACCAATAGGAGTACGTCGTTTATATGATGTCTTAAAAGGTTTTATTGTATTTTTTTAATGGAATCTGAGTGAACCTTTTGATGAGGTGACTAAATAGGTGAGTTATAATCAATTCGGCTCCAGACTGATGAAGTATCTATGCAAAACATTCAAAATAGATGTATTACAAAAATTTTTGGTTTTTCGTTTTTTGGGAGGAATGCAGATTACGCCAAACTCTGGGAATTGAATAAAAATGCACTTTCTAGATGAAAAAAGTGTGTAGAAACTCATTAAAAAAAGAATTAAGGCGCGGAAGAATAAATTGAGGGAGATACAGCCGATCAAAGTTTAATAAAATTGCACTTCGCGATCAGAGGGTAAAATTCGGTTTATGGGAGTCACTCAAATAACTGAAATTGAACTTGATTAAGGACGGGTTGTTTCGGAGAATTTGAACAATTCATCAAATTTCAACGTTCATTTTCGGGTTCTGTGAAAGTCCTATTCAAGTTCTGTTACTATATCATTGTAGGCTAGTTGCTTGACAAAACTGAAATAAAAACAGAACTTGAAAAAATCTTTCACAGAGCTTGAAAATGAACGTTGAAATTTGATGAATTATTCAAATTCTCCGAAACAACCCGTCCTTAGACTAATTTAGGGCTGGGGAATCCGAATCTGAGAATTAGGTGGGGGTCGGCACTATTAACTGAGTTAAAGGGTTTTGAAACTTCGTACGCGATACATAGAAACCATGTTTACTAATTTTCAGCTACAACAATATCAATAATGCAATTTTTTGTAATATTAGCACTCTAGTACATCCAAAAGTCACGAGCTACCACTGCAAATAACCACTCTAGCCGTTTTCATACGAAGTTTTGTATAATATTAAAATCTTTTTAAATTTCAATTTACCATTGGGTTCGTTATCAATTCCAAATAATTCATTAATATCTTATTTATTTATAGCATATAGCAACTTTTTTGGACTGTGTTTTTTTCTTAGAAATGTATTATTTCCATAATGATTAACAGGAACATGGGATAGTTTTTAGTTTAGTCACATTCTGGTGAGAATAAATAATTTATTCGTGTAATCTTTCTGTGAAACGTATTTTTGAAAGCTTTATTACAATATTATATAAAGGTTCTTTTCATCGCTTGTTTCCAGAATTATTTTTTTATTATTCTAACTTTTCACTAATTATTTTATCGACAAGCAAACACTCAAAATATAATATCGTAAAATAGTTATTCGAATGTTTCAGATGATTTACAGGGTGCAATTCCAAGTTCCAAGTCTAAAAATATATAAATTTTGATATGGGTGAAATCTAGTTTGAACCTCCAAAACCATTTTAGTGACGGTGATTTTCACTTTTTTAGCATATCTCCGTAGTAAATACGCAAATATACCATTTATTAACTAACTCAAACACGAGAAATAATTTCTCAATTAAGTTGGACAATTTCGTTAAAAAAATCATTTTTCGCAACCAACGTCAAAATATCAACATTTGTAAATTATGGTAACGTTACACATTGTTACTGTTAAAAAAAATGCTTCGTATACACTGGCACATTAGTGCAAATTAAACAAACAACTTCGTTTTATTGTTATTTGTTTTTGGGGGGTTATGCCGTGTTGCGCTAACTCCTTCTTTATCCAACGTTTCGGATAACGTTATAGTGTCATCAGGGCAGATGTTTAATTGATATTGGTTAAATGTGTGCTTAAGTACGTATGTGCGATACCGTGTTGCCAGCTCCACTACTCTACGAGCTGGTTTAACAGTAAAATTCGAAATGGTTTTCTGCGTTTAGCTTTGGTGTAGCCGTCAATTACCGGATACCAAGAACTATTGAGCTTAACTCCGTCGTCTCTATTAATTTTAATAACAAATCGGCAACAAAAAAAACTTTGAATTTTTTTGCGAAATTGGTCCGGTGGTTTTTGAGGCCACAGGGCACCCATATACGGACATTGTCTTTTAATTATTTCATAATCTTAATATTGATAATATACAAAAATTCAGCCTGCGTGTGAAAATTTCAATGTTTGTTCTTATTAGTGTCAGGTGTGTTTAGAGAGTAGATTAAATGGTACAAGAAGTCGGAGACGTCCGAGAAATACTTAACGCAATATTTCTTCACCGGAATGAGATACGGAGTCGAATTAAATTAAATTAAATATAATGTAGTTTTTTAACGCTTGCATCGTGGTATACAGTAGTGAATGGGTCTACTAGTAGGCAATAGAATACGATAACTAATTTTGAAAAACTTGTCGAAATACTGGACAACATAAATCTATGAACATGTAGGTATATATTTTAGCTTTTGTCATTCTACCACGTTTCTCCCACTTGAAATGGAATTCCACCGCACAGTGTGTAGTATTTCATGTGTATACCGCACCAGCTGGACTACATAGTATTATTGACCGCAACGGCATTTTGCCTCCGCCCGTTTGTAAAGAATGTTGCACTGTGCGGTTGTCCAACTTCGCTTTTGTCCGGCACAATTATCTCACTGTGCGTTCACTACTGAAAAGAAAATCCGTGGAACAGAAATACCAATGTACAAAACAATAATTGATAGTAAAATTGTTACATACTTATTTTAGTCTTGTTTATTTCTATTTATTTCACTGTTAAATTCAGTAAATTGAAATACAAAAAAAATCTTAATTTAATGTGAAATAACATGTGTGTTTTGATAGCTCTTAGAATATGCCGGAAAGTTGAACGAAATGGAACTGTGACAGGATGCTACCAGAATAATGAAAGTCCTACCTTTGGTCCTGGTGTTTTCAATATTCCCTCTTTCTGCCATCACGTAAAAAACTCCCCGGCGTATTGCACTTAACCCGGAATTACAACCTTACGACCTGTTAGCAGAGGCGTTGCAGAAATTGTACAAGATGTAATTCCCGTCTCATGATGACAAGGTTAAAGGATGGAAAGGTAGGGAATAAATGATTGTAAATAACAATTAGATGCCCGAACAGTGTGGGTACTATAAATGGTGTAATTTGCTTGATATTAGTGTATGAGATCACCTAAAGATGGCACTTAATAAGTCTGTTAGGTTACCCATGGATGGCGTTAGCTGTCGAGTATTGTATAGACCAAGTAGATAATAAATATGGTGGAACCGTCAAGATCGGAGTCCAAGATATATTAGTCCAACTACATGCAATTTAAGATATAAAAGCCCATTGTTAACCTAGTACATTATAAGTCCAAGTGTTTTGTTAAAGCGGGAGTTTTATTTAATAAGAGAGTTTATGAGAAACCTCGGAGACATAATAAATGGCTTAAATGGTATATTGTATTGTGACCTCACTGTGAAAACCATAAAGTATAAGACATGTCCCCGGATAGTTCCTGGGACCCAGATAGACTCATAAAACTGACTGTATTATTATTTACATTTTTATTGTGGCTACTTAGAGCCAGCGAAAAAAGGGGATAGACGCCCTGGAAACGTGGTGATTGAGAAAAATTATTAGGAATCCGCAGACTGTAAGATGCACAAATGTGTCCATTCTGAAAGAGCTAGCCATCCATAATGGGTTTTAAACTGTCTGCCTAAAATTTATTTTAAGATACATTGGACAAGTTGCTCGCCAAACTTTAATCTGGAGAAATGCACAGTCACTGCGTAGAGTCGGCTAGAGTGACCAAGTATTACTGACGTCTGGTTCGTTGGTGTCCTTGGCTCTCCACGCAGCACAGTACCGCGAGGGATGGGGAAGCCTCACCCAGGAAATTGGAATGGGGTTCACGATCCTCATCAACAAGGGACCGAATTAAGAAGAAAAATTATTTACGTTCAAGAAATGGATAATAAAGAAAAAGATATTCTTAGCATCATCCTGGAAAAATACAACAATTCAGAATCTAAAAGTTGCTTGAAATAGCGTTAGTCGTTTGACAAGATCTGACTAGCCAGTTTGTTCGGGTAGATAGCCAATTATTATTTTTACGATTTTACTTACATCCATCATCTGTTCGATCTTTTTTGTCACCGGGAGATGGAGAGTGCCCGCGCAGTACCTTTTCAACGCGCAACGAATAACAGATTACAAGTTCAAACCCGAGTTTGTTAATCAATTTGGCGTAGAGTTTTTTTGTGTTTCAGGAAGGACAAAGAGAATACCCCCAGGAAAGCAGGACTTTTCAATTTTCTCGTGACATCCTCACGCAGTACCATTTCTGTCACTTTTTTGGAATCATTTCGTCATCAAGAAACTCGCTACCCTAGTTAACATTTTCAAGAGCTATAACACAGGTATTTACCGACCATTACCACTCCCTTAGGAATCAAAATATATTTCAGAATCCATGGTATATTTCTGATTTAATCAAATAAAATGAGTATTTGAAATTATTCCAATAAAATTTCTTCCAGCATACTCACACGCCCACAATGCACTTCTATCGGTTTATACCTTCAGTGGCGTTCACACCATTTCACACATTCAGAAGTTCTGTATTATTTAGCGTACAGTCTATTGCTTCGTCACAACGCCGTAGTTTAGTATTTAGGTAGGACACTATTTAACACACACAAAGTTTCTGTGTGTCACACATTTAAATGTCACGCACACAAAGTGTCACAATTTAACTTAAACAGTAATGTTAACATGTTTAACCTTATTTGTTGAAAAAGAAAGGTAAAAAACCGAGATTCGATAACCCTGAAAATATTTGATTCACGCTAACCATTATAATAAGTGGAAAACATTGATTATGCAACGATGGGGGACTGTGTGTCACAACATATCAGTTATTAAACATTATATTACAGGTAGGATTCCAATTTCGAAAATGTCACTTAAATTCAAAGAAAATTTGCGTCCATTAATCCAGATTTCATGGGAACAAAACAACCACGCACATACAACCAAATCAGTTTGTTTGACTACCCCAGACCATTTTAAAATTACGAAGTATCACAAAAATCTTAATTCTCTACCACTCGGTTGCAATTTCGAAAATGGAAATGTAAGAATAAAATTCTGTTAAAAATATTATATTATAGTTAGTACAGAACAAACAAGAAGAAACAAAAAAGGGAACAGACAGGGACACACAAGCACAAAGCCAAGGTAGCAATTTACACTCACTTTGGTAAAAATAAATTATGCTCTATTACAAATACAGGGGATAGGAAAGGATTCGAAAAGAAACAAGACAAAATACAAAGCGACAAGAATTACGTAATTTGTTTTTATAGGTTTTTAAGAGATATTGTTTTAAAGACTTCCTATGAATTTTTTGTATAGTTGTTGTTTTTATACATATCTGGAAGAGAGTTATAGAGTGTGTAGGCAATATAGTTTAGAGATTTTATCCATACTTTATGTCACTTAAATTCAAAGCAACAACTGAAATTAACATTTCTAATTATTTGATATATTCATATAAATTATATGAAATGCCAGATACTCTCAATGTCTCAATGAAAACGTTGTTGTGCTGTTGCTATTTTTAGTGACCAGATTTGAATAGCCAGGTATTTCTCAACCTTTATCTTCCCCGTTTGCTTATTTTTTTTAATCCTTTAAGCAAAGGGGGATGCAAAAATCCCACTGGCCTTTATCAGCTGGGAGCACTATTGTGCGGAATTCATATTTAAAAATATACTCTCAATATCGAGTTCAAATACTTTACGGTGAAATACCACAACTTTTAATCGAGATATAATTTGTATCTTTTATTCCTTTAGAAGTTGTTGGTATTCATCCACGCACTGTCTTACCTTCATCTTCTCCATATTTAATTCCATTTCCCCTTGCTGTAAGCTCAACAATATACCCCAACAGATGACGCCGTATTCACACTGGCCCCGGACAGTTACAACTCTTGTGATGTTTTTACAAAAAAGGGATTCCATCGTTAAATCAATTGTTACAAATAAACTGTGTGTTGCTTTAGACTTTTCCACATCAGTCTAATTACATCCACATTATAGTGTTGCACACAACCACACACAAAACAAAGTTAGCTAATTCCACACATGAAGGCATGTTGGTTATGATGAATTATTATTCCGCAAATTAGTTTGGACAAGTACCTACCCACGTGACGCGAACTGGAAGGGTTTTCCATCATCTGTGAATAGATTTCACTTTATATGATAATGTAACTAACTAACCATCACGCAGTTTCTCCGCAGGGCAAGGCAGAAATGATGGACATCCAAACATTCCACGCTTCATTCACACTCATACATCGTCTAATATGAACACACCTTTCTCTTATTCTGATTTTAGAATTAGTTCCCCCGTCTTTACACTGTACAGAGAGCGAAGCTCTTATAAGGTGTTGTTGAAAGAAGGAGAACATAGTTTTTCAAGGTTTCGATGATAACTCAACACACACTCCTTTAAAAAAGTAATATAAAGTGATTAAAGCGATGAAAAAAACTAACATGTAAACATAACCTACGCAACTTATTTAACCTAGTTTGTGTTTCATGACTTAATATCACTTTTTGAGGTGTTTTTTTTTTTTTTTTTTATATTAACTCCACACAGGAGGCCCTGAAGAAAATAATTTCTCTCAGGGCCTATGTCATCTTTGGGGATGCTGTGTGGAGGGTCTTTTTGTGGAGAGGAAGGAGTGAACATGGGTCTTGAAGAGTCCCATGTTGTAGGAGGGAGGAAACACAGAGGCCGGCAGTTCGTTCCACAGCCGAGCTGTTGAACTTAAGAACGAATCGTAGAAGCGACCCGTTCTCATGTGACAAGTGTCAACTGTGTACAAATGTTGGGCACGCGTTTGGCGTGTATCCCGACTACGCACCGATGCCGAAGGGATCAATGACGCTAGTTCCTCAGAGCATCTTCCATTGTAATACCGTTAGAACAAGGACAGCATACCTACCTGACGCCTGTGCTCTAAAAATTGCAGTCCGTTTGTTAAGATTGGGGAATCTATCAAACGGACCGCCCGTTTTTGCACAGAGTCAAGGGTTTTTTCAGGTGTGTTTAATTATCATGATGTTGAGTTATTCGGTCACCCTTTTCAAGAACTGATTCAATATTCTATAGATCTATCTAACCATCTCTCCGTTTCGCAAAATGGTAAGCAGTTACAATTCATATATCGTCTAATAAACTAGTGTTTTTTTACACATTGGAGGTCCTGAGAAAAATGATTTTCCTCATGGCTTGTGTAGCCTTTTCAAAGGAATGAATGAAAGGAAGTTCTGGGAAGAAAAAGGGTATTAAGGGTAGGTAAGAATCTGGATCTGTATGTCCAAGAGTAAGGTATATCTCTCCCACTGAAATGCAAGGTGTTGGGGTCCAGAGATTCCGGCTGGAGATGTCATGGGTCTCCCTCATCCGGTCTCTCTTGATCCGGCCCGCCACGCAGCTGGAGAGTAGACACATTCGATTTTTTCAAAAAGAAAAAAGTACTACACAATTACTTTCTAATTTCACTGACCACATAAATTGTCATTTAAATGAAAAATATTACGTTGGTATAATTTTTATAGACTTTAAAAAGGCCTTTGACACATTGGACCATCAAACATTACTAAAGGCAATGGAAGAATGTGGTATTAGAGGTCCTTTAAATAAAATGTTTAAAAATTATCTGTTAAATAGAAAAATTAAAGTTAAAATTGACGGAATTTACAGTGATGAAATGTTAACAGACACTGGAGTAGCAACAGGGTCGATATCGGGACCTACGTGTTATTTAATGCAAGTAAACAGTTTACCTAACGTAATAAAACGTTGTAAATGTTACATGTTTGCAGATGATACTTGCATCATATGTGCTGACAGAAATCTACAGAAAATTGAGGAATTTTTACAAACAGACCTAAATAACATAATTAAATGGTCCCACGACAATGGAATTATTATTAACGCAAAAAAAAACAAAATATATGCTTATACACTCTCCATATGCAAGTTGTCAGGATAAAGAACTGCATATAAAAAGTCATTCATACGATTGTTTTCACACAAAAAACCAATCTCTGCCATGTAAATGCCCAAACATAGAAAAAGTTTACCAATATACATACCTTGGTCTTACAATAGATGTCAATTTTAACTGGTCAAATCACATTGAAAATGTATGTAATAGATTAAGATCCATATTAGGGAAATTTTATCACCTAAAAAACTTTGTCAATAAAAATATATTATACTGTATATATAATGCATTAGCGGAATCAATTATAGGATACGGAGTAAATAGTTACGGATTAACGTATAAAACGTACTTAAATAAAATAGAACAATTACAAATCCGTTTCCTAAAATTGATATCAGGCAAAAAAAAAATACAATTATGTGTAGGCGATTATAAAAAAATGTTTTCTTTGTGTAATGTGCTCTCTATACATAGTAGGATAGATTACCAACTAACGCTAGATGAATTCTGGAATACAGAATTCAAAAAACCTGTAAACCATAACTACCCTACTAGGCATAGAGAAGCACAAATGTTTATTATTAAAATATCGCAAAATGTATACGGAGATAGAACAAAAAGACATAAAATTCCGGAATTGTTTAACTCATTACCAGAAGATATTAAAAATGAGACATGTCATTCAAAAATAAAAACGAAAATTAGATCTTTCTACCTCCGTCAAACATAAAAACAATTAATATTGTGATACCAAGATATCAAGTTGAAATTAAATATATTGTTATAAGCTAATAAATAGAAAAACTGAGAGATTTCTTACAATTAAACTGATTGATCAGTTTTGTAAGATCTAAGTAAGAGAAAATAATGTACAAATAAAAAAAACTGAATAAACACATATAAAAAAAAAGATTTGTATAATATCAACGTATTCGATACATTTGGAATATTTACTCATCTCATTTCACCGAACGCTATTGATACTGACAACATCGATAAAACTTTATCAAATAAATATTATTTACGCTCTGTTTTATGTACACCGCTTTGTGAACAGTTTTTTTTTCAGAAAGCTATGAAATAATTAAATAAAACCAATAAATGTAAAGTTTTTTATCGATATTTTTACTGTGGGCGAATTTAAAAAAAAAAATAAATTAAGGAATTCTTTGGAATGAAGTGTCAATTCCCTTTGAAATGCTTTTTCAAATGCGTTGGTCTTTAACTGGGTGAATAGTATTTCCAACTAATTCGAACAATAAATGGAGTGAGTTCAATCAAGGTTTGGACGAAGACACCATAAATACCAGGCAATAAAATCATTCAACAATCTTTCACTCGATTAAAAAAATAATAAAAACAAAAAGCATTTCAGATACAAAATTAAAAGATGAATTTAAGAACAAAATTGTAATATTACGCCATACACAATACCATTACAATACTCAAATCATTATAAAAACCGCACCTCATATTATTGCGCGTTTTTATTTTTATTTTGTTTATAATTTTTTTTCAGTTTTATTTTTTTTTAAATTTAATATTTCATATTGTAAAACACCCAATGTGGCGTAATAAAGGTTTTCTAAATACAAAAATGCCTTAAAACAGACCGTTCATGTTTAATTTTATAAATATTTTCAAATTAACCATACATTGCTCTGTAACTACGCATAGTAACTGAAGTAATTATTTTGTACTCTTGTTATTGCATACAATTATTTAACGTATACGACAGAATTCTCTATGATGACTTGTATTGTACCTGCTATAACGTTAATTCTCATTTTATTATTTTATGTACATACTAAACACTTATTATTGTACTCCTTAATATCTTACCTATATATGTTTACATGTAAAAGCCTTCAACGCTTGAATAAATAAAATAAAAGTATTCTATTTATGAAAAAAAAAATAATAATACTCCTAGAGGATAACATATGTCTTTTGGATATGTCATTTTTACTTGACATGTAGGTAAGTAATATAAATCCTGAGATAATTGTGTATTTCTCGGGTTTTTCATTAAAAAATTGTAACAAACAATTTGGGTACCCGTTAAATATTTTTTAAGCGTTGGTAATATTGGTTTCGATCCTTCATTCTTACCTCCCTTTTCAATCCCTTAGGAAAAACGCTAAATGCACTATGACGCAGGAATCAATTTGCAATTCGGGAGGTGGGTTTGGGTACCGCCGCACCGGTAACCATTTATTCAACACTGCAATCGACCCAATACAAAAAATTCAAATTGCAATAATTAAAATCATCTCGCAAGTACCATTCTACACAAATTCAAGCGAATTTTTCAAAACATTAGACGTCATGTCAATAAGACAACTTTATGCCAAATCTGCACTACTAAATTTCCTCCAACAGAAACTGCACATTCCAATGCCACCTCAAACAACAATAAAAACAAGGTCGACAACAAACAATACCCTGATCATACCGATAACATACACCACACACGGACAAAGACACTTCCAGTATTACGCTACAAAACTTTTTAATTGTATGCCCACCACTCTGAAACTACTACTAATGGGAAATACATACACAAACATTCACAAAAAACTGATCTCAGCCTGGATCAAAAAACAAGATATCCATTTTATACAAAACATTATAACACCAAACCAAACATAATCATAGATGAATGTGTATGTATGTATGGATGCATGTGTTTACTTATATGTGTGTATGCATGCATATATGTGTATTTATGTATGTATACATTGGTGTATGTATATATGTGCATATAAATAAATATGTTTTTCCTTTTTCTTTAAATAACAATGTACAAAAACCATTTTAAAAAATAATAATTTAAAATCCCAACTTACACTTATATAAGAAAATTTAACCAATACACATAAAAACATGTACCATTTAATCATAACCACGTAAACAACTCAGCACAGGTTATCCCAGTGAGATGTTCACGAAACATATAACATTACCCACCACAGTGTCACCTACTCAAACCTACCTCACACCCAGCATAAAACACCATATTAACAATAGTTCAAAAATTTATGTATTATATAAAAATGTAAATATTTGGTAGACACTGTAATGTATGTAAAGAAATAAATAAATAACCAACACCTCGGCCATAGGTCACCCTAAGTGGTTCGCTACGTTTAGTGAATTAGCAGGGGTGCCCAGGTTTATCGGGTGAGGTGTGTTCAGGAGGCGCCTACTCACCAGCTGCATGGCGTGCCGGATCAGGAGAGGATCGTGTGGGTAGTCCCTTTGACTTCACTTGGTATACACTGATCCTTAGATTCCCACCCACCCCACATTCCTTTTTCCTTCCCAAAATTTCCTCCCCTTGATTCCTTAAGACCTTCCACACAGCATCCCCAAATATGACATAAGCCCTGAGAAAAATTATTTTCCTCAAGAGCTCCTGTGTGGGGTTAGTGTAGAAAAATAATCTAAAGAGTATTCCTTTTTTTTTTCTACAGTAAAACTCTTTTTTTTTTGTTTCATGCCTTCATACGAACCAAAACGCGGCATATTTCATTAAAAATTTCCCTTGCAATACTGACACTGATGTAGAAAACACTAGATTTACGACAAAAAAATAACAACAAAACTCCCCTCCCCCACACATACAAACATAGCTTTTTACGAGGCTACATCTTATATAAAAATAAGGATACATTATTTAAAAAATAAATTTTGTACATATATTTGGATTATTAACTCTGGTTTCAAGACACTTTCAATACTACGCAACCAAACTTTTTAACAGTATGCCCATTACTTTGAAACAATTAATGACTACAAATACATCTACAAACTTTGTCAAAAAACATATCGTAGCCTGGATAAAAAATCAAGATTCACTTTATTCAAAAGATTATAATTCCAAACCAAACATAACCAAAATATGATAAGTAAAATTAAATATTATACACGTTCTTCAAGAATTATCCAAAAATACATACACTCACATATAAATGTGTGTTTTCATGTTTCAATATTTGTCTGTGAAAAAAAAAAAAAAAAAAAACATTCTACTACAACATATACCTGTCACATTTAATCACAAACACGTTAACTCCTCATCACAGGTTTTCCTAGTGAGGTGTTCACGTAACATACAATATCACCCACACACATTTTTACCCATATCAACCTATGTTCTTTATTTTTTATACCTTTTTTCTGCACTTTTTTCTTTGCACTACAATATAAACCACTGTAATCATTTGTAAAATGTGTATTCAAGAATAGACATAAATAAATAATTAAACATTTTTATATTTAGAAAAAATAAATTTCTTACAATTTAAAAAAACTTCATCAAAAATACTAATTGCGTAAGTTGGTTTGTCCTGCGTAAAATTCGATGAACTCTTGTTGCATTGAATTCAATTGACATTTTCAAAATTGGAACTGACTGTTTGAAGAATTCACGTAAGCAATAAAATACTAACTTATAATATAGTATTTCTTCACGGCTGGCAGTCCACTGTGGTCTGCTGATACCAATTCTGAAGATGAAGTGAAGCTTGAAAGTGCCAGAGAAAGAATAAAGTTTACTGATAGCTTTAAAAATGGGATCCCTACGGCGTATTTGTCGTAATACCACATACTGTAAAAACGTATTTTAAAATAATTGTTCAGAGTTTCATAATCACTTTGATCTAGTTTATTATATTTCAATGTATTTGCAGAATTCCAATTTTCATTCAAGGCTTTATCGACGTTCAAACAACGATAAAGTACGTTAACTTACCGGAAATAGAGCATTCCGCTATTGTTTTGTAACTTCCGCTGGTCACGCCATTTTGTTAAGGCAAAGCATATCCGCTTCCGTGACCGACCACAGTACCAGTGAAGGTTTTCCGATTGATCTGATCCTAATTACATCAGAAAGGTTGTGTTTTAAATTGATCACGCTTTAATGGCAGCATGCATCATTCTACAGAAAATTGAGGAATTTTTACAAACAGACCTAAATAACATAATTAAATGGTCCCACGACAATGGAATTATTATTAACGCAAAAAAAAACAAAATATATGCTTATACACTCTCCATATGCAAGTTGTCAGGATAAAGAACTGCATATAAAAAGTCATTCATACGATTGTTTTCACACAAAAAACCAATCTCTGCCATGTAAATGCCCAAACATAGAAAAAGTTTACCAATATACATACCTTGGTCTTACAATAGATGTCAATTTTAACTGGTCAAATCACATTGAAAATGTATGTAATAGATTAAGATCCATATTAGGGAAATTTTATCACCTAAAAAACTTTGTCAATAAAAATATATTATACTGTATATATAATGCATTAGCGGAATCAATTATAGGATACGGAGTAAATAGTTACGGATTAACGTATAAAACGTACTTAAATAAAATAGAACAATTACAAATCCGTTTCCTAAAATTGATATCAGGCAAAAAAAAAATACAATTATGTGTAGGCGATTATAAAAAAATGTTTTCTTTGTGTAATGTGCTCTCTATACATAGTAGGATAGATTACCAACTAACGCTAGATGAATTCTGGAATACAGAATTCAAAAAACCTGTAAACCATAACTACCCTACTAGGCATAGAGAAGCACAAATGTTTATTATTAAAATATCGCAAAATGTATACGGAGATAGAACAAAAAGACATAAAATTCCGGAATTGTTTAACTCATTACCAGAAGATATTAAAAATGAGACATGTCATTCAAAAATAAAAACGAAAATTAGATCGTTCTACCTCCGTCAAACATAAAAACAATTAATATTGTGATACCAAGATATCAAGTTGAAATTAAATATATTGTTATAAGCTAATAAATAGAAAAACTGAGAGATTTCTTACAATTAAACTGATTGATCAGTTTTGTAAGATCTAAGTAAGAGAAAATAATGTACAAATAAAAAAAACTGAATAAACACATATAAAAAAAAAGATTTGTATAATATCAACGTATTCGATACATTTGGAATATTTACTCATCTCATTTCACCGAACGCTATTGATACTGACAACATCGATAAAACTTTATCAAATAAATATTATTTACGCTCTGTTTTATGTACACCGCTTTGTGAACAGTTTTTTTTTCAGAAAGCTATGAAATAATTAAATAAAACCAATAAATGTAAAGTTTTTTATCGATATTTTTACTGTGGGCGAATTTAAAAAAAAAAATAAATTAAGGAATTCTTTGGAATGAAGTGTCAATTCCCTTTGAAATGCTTTTTCAAATGCGTTGGTCTTTAACTGGGTGAATAGTATTTCCAACTAATTCGAACAATAAATGGAGTGAGTTCAATCAAGGTTTGGACGAAGACACCATAAATACCAGGCAATAAAATCATTCAACAATCTTTCACTCGATTAAAAAAATAATAAAAACAAAAAGCATTTCAGATACAAAATTAAAAGATGAATTTAAGAACAAAATTGTAATATTACGCCATACACAATACCATTACAATACTCAAATCATTATAAAAACCGCACCTCATATTATTGCGCGTTTTTATTTTTATTTTGTTTATAATTTTTTTTCAGTTTTATTTTTTTTTAAATTTAATATTTCATATTGTAAAACACCCAATGTGGCGTAATAAAGGTTTTCTAAATACAAAAATGCCTTAAAACAGACCGTTCATGTTTAATTTTATAAATATTTTCAAATTAACCATACATTGCTCTGTAACTACGCATAGTAACTGAAGTAATTATTTTGTACTCTTGTTATTGCATACAATTATTTAACGTATACGACAGAATTCTCTATGATGACTTGTATTGTACCTGCTATAACGTTAATTCTCATTTTATTATTTTATGTACATACTAAACACTTATTATTGTACTCCTTAATATCTTACCTATATATGTTTACATGTAAAAGCCTTCAACGCTTGAATAAATAAAATAAAAGTATTCTATTTATGAAAAAAAAAATAATAATACTCCTAGAGGATAACATATGTCTTTTGGATATGTCATTTTTACTTGACATGTAGGTAAGTAATATAAATCCTGAGATAATTGTGTATTTCTCGGGTTTTTCATTAAAAAATTGTAACAAACAATTTGGGTACCCGTTAAATATTTTTTAAGCGTTGGTAATATTGGTTTCGATCCTTCATTCTTACCTCCCTTTTCAATCCCTTAGGAAAAACGCTAAATGCACTATGACGCAGGAATCAATTTGCAATTCGGGAGGTGGGTTTGGGTACCGCCGCACCGGTAACCATTTATTCAACACTGCAATCGACCCAATACAAAAAATTCAAATTGCAATAATTAAAATCATCTCGCAAGTACCATTCTACACAAATTCAAGCGAATTTTTCAAAACATTAGACGTCATGTCAATAAGACAACTTTATGCCAAATCTGCACTACTAAATTTCCTCCAACAGAAACTGCACATTCCAATGCCACCTCAAACAACAATAAAAACAAGGTCGACAACAAACAATACCCTGATCATACCGATAACATACACCACACACGGACAAAGACACTTCCAGTATTACGCTACAAAACTTTTTAATTGTATGCCCACCACTCTGAAACTACTACTAATGGGAAATACATACACAAACATTCACAAAAAACTGATCTCAGCCTGGATCAAAAAACAAGATATCCATTTTATACAAAACATTATAACACCAAACCAAACATAATCATAGATGAATGTGTATGTATGTATGGATGCATGTGTTTACTTATATGTGTGTATGCATGCATATATGTGTATTTATGTATGTATACATTGGTGTATGTATATATGTGCATATAAATAAATATGTTTTTCCTTTTTCTTTAAATAACAATGTACAAAAACCATTTTAAAAAATAATAATTTAAAATCCCAACTTACACTTATATAAGAAAATTTAACCAATACACATAAAAACATGTACCATTTAATCATAACCACGTAAACAACTCAGCACAGGTTATCCCAGTGAGATGTTCACGAAACATATAACATTACCCACCACAGTGTCACCTACTCAAACCTACCTCACACCCAGCATAAAACACCATATTAACAATAGTTCAAAAATTTATGTATTATATAAAAATGTAAATATTTGGTAGACACTGTAATGTATGTAAAGAAATAAATAAATAACCAACACCTCGGCCATAGGTCACCCTAAGTGGTTCGCTACGTTTAGTGAATTAGCAGGGGTGCCCAGGTTTATCGGGTGAGGTGTGTTCAGGAGGCGCCTACTCACCAGCTGCATGGCGTGCCGGATCAGGAGAGGATCGTGTGGGTAGTCCCTTTGACTTCACTTGGTATACACTGATCCTTAGATTCCCACCCACCCCACATTCCTTTTTCCTTCCCAAAATTTCCTCCCCTTGATTCCTTAAGACCTTCCACACAGCATCCCCAAATATGACATAAGCCCTGAGAAAAATTATTTTCCTCAAGAGCTCCTGTGTGGGGTTAGTGTAGAAAAATAATCTAAAGAGTATTCCTTTTTTTTTTCTACAGTAAAACTCTTTTTTTTTTGTTTAATGCCTTCATACGAACCAAAACGCGGCATATTTCATTAAAAATTTCCCTTGCAATACTGACACTGATGTAGAAAACACTAGATTTACGACAAAAAAATAACAACAAAACTCCCCTCCCCCACACATACAAACATAGCTTTTTACGAGGCTACATCTTATATAAAAATAAGGATACATTATTTAAAAAATAAATTTTGTACATATATTTGGATTATTAACTCTGGTTTCAAGACACTTTCAATACTACGCAACCAAACTTTTTAACAGTATGCCCATTACTTTGAAACAATTAATGACTACAAATACATCTACAAACTTTGTCAAAAAACATATCGTAGCCTGGATAAAAAATCAAGATTCACTTTATTCAAAAGATTATAATTCCAAACCAAACATAACCAAAATATGATAAGTAAAATTAAATATTATACACGTTCTTCAAGAATTATCCAAAAATGCATACACTCACATATAAATGTGTGTTTTCATGTTTCAATATTTGTCTGTGAAAAAAAAAAAAAAAAAAAACATTCTACTACAACATATACCTGTCACATTTAATCACAAACACGTTAACTCCTCATCACAGGTTTTCCTAGTGAGGTGTTCACGTAACATACAATATCACCCACACACATTTTTACCCATATCAACCTATGTTCTTTATTTTTTATACCTTTTTTCTGCACTTTTTTCTTTGCACTACAATATAAACCACTGTAATCATTTGTAAAATGTGTATTCAAGAATAGACATAAATAAATAATTAAACATTTTTATATTTAGAAAAAATAAATTTCTTACAATTTAAAAAAACTTCATCAAAAATACTAATTGCGTAAGTTGGTTTGTCCTGCGTAAAATTCGATGAACTCTTGTTGCATTGAATTCAATTGACATTTTCAAAATTGGAACTGACTGTTTGAAGAATTCACGTAAGCAATAAAATACTAACTTATAATATAGTATTTCTTCACGGCTGGCAGTCCACTGTGGTCTGCTGATACCAATTCTGAAGATGAAGTGAAGCTTGAAAGTGCCAGAGAAAGAATAAAGTTTACTGATAGCTTTAAAAATGGGATCCCTACGGCGTATTTGTCGTAATACCACATACTGTAAAAACGTATTTTAAAATAATTGTTCAGAGTTTCATAATCACTTTGATCTAGTTTATTATATTTCAATGTATTTGCAGAATTCCAATTTTCATTCAAGGCTTTATCGACGTTCAAACAACGATAAAGTACGTTAACTTACCGGAAATAGAGCATTCCGCTATTGTTTTGTAACTTCCGCTGGTCACGCCATTTTGTTAAGGCAAAGCATATCCGCTTCCGTGACCGACCACAGTACCAGTGAAGGTTTTCCGATTGATCTGATCCTAATTACATCAGAAAGGTTGTGTTTTAAATTGATCACGCTTTAATGGCAGCATGCATCATTCGATTTGAAACGCAAAGCCTTTAAACCAAAGGATTATAATTACGTTGGTTAGTTTAAGTTAGGTTCACGTCGATTGCGATAGTTCATGATTTATTTTTCTAAATCAACCTATAAAAAAAAAGTTTTTTTACTAAAACACATTTTTACACTATATATATATAGTTTAGATGAGGATTATCCCTTCCTTCGAAGGGAATTTAGTTAACCGGCTATGACTGACGTATATTTTGAATATTAACTCCTATCACATCATTCAATTTCAGCTAGATGTGTTTGTTTATGCGTGATTGACACCATCATAATGCATTGTCATCGACAACGAGTCTCTCTCCCCTGTTTCAGCTTTATCGGATCTCGAAAAATAGGTTAATTTCCACTTTCAAATACATTCATTCATGAGTTATTGTTAAATTTTATTTTTAAATTAATAAATCATTAGAAACATATGTTGCAAGTTGAACAATAATTATGAATTAAATTTTTAACGATAAACTAATGTTTACCAGATAAGGTTTTATCCATAGCACAAAGGATAACAAATAATTTTTTAGCTATAATTATTAGCCTAAAACACCGATATAAATTTAAAAAATCTTCCGAGAAAAAAATGCACGCGGCCGAAAGAATTTGAACCTGTAGCCTAAAATAACTCTAAAAAGTAATATTTTTTATAAAAAAATATCAGTGCATACCGAATAATTTTTGTTTGGTTTTGAATAAGCCGGCGTTTTGTGAAGCACCTGACCGGCAATCTAAACGGGTTCGAGTCAGGTCAGCGGCATGTATTTTTTTTTCAGAAGATTTTTTCAATTTATCCAGGTATTTCTGGCAAATAATTATTGCTTAAAAATAATCAATTATTACAGTTTAACTTTACTGATTCAAAAATTTCAATTATTTAAAATACATTAATGAATATAATAATTGTTTTGTGTATTTTTCCTTCGGGTTTCCCTCTGACAATGTAACAAGGTGAGAAAAAACATACAGGATAAAGTATTGCAGTTTTACATTAGAGCGTTCTAGAAAAAGTATGAGAAATATGTGGTCAAAAATGTAAAAACAAACAAAAAATGTTCATACTCTCTAGCAGCTTTTTTTAACAGTGGAGCCTGTCTGAAAAAGCCACGAACTAGACAATATAATACAAGTATAACAACACTACTAATTGCTTTTTTACCCTTTAGTGGATATACATATACTAAAAAATATAGTCATAAAAATTTAAATAAATTTAAAATTGAAATATCAATTTTAAATTTTAAATTCCTTAAGAATTTAACCATCGAAATTAAGCTTATCGAAAAAAATTACAGGTTGTTAAGATAAACTATTGTTTGTATTTATTGCTGTTAAGTTTTATTTGAAGAATTCATTTTATTTTTTATTTATTTTATATTATTGTTATTCAATTTATTAAAAACAGCGTGCTGTTTTGCCTTCTGAAAGCATCATTGAACAATGGTGAAGCCACTACAGCAACAGTATATTTATATTATTTCCATATAAGTACCGATCAAAAATATACGTAAACTATACTTATCGAAAAGGAAAATAAGCAAAATTATACGTAAACCATACTTATCTAAAGGGAAAATCAGCAAAAATATACGTGAACTATACATATCTTAAAGGAAAATAAGCAAAAATATACGTGAACTATACATATCTAAAAGGAAAATAAGCAAAAATATACGTAAACTATACTTATCTAAAAGGAAAATTAGCAAAAATATACGGGTATTATTAATAAAGGTCCGCCACAAAGTAATAACTTTCAAATTTTCATTACAATGTTTTTTTTTTAATAAAAATTTTATGCAATGTGATCCCGTTGCCAAGAGGGGTTGTCAAAAGTAATGGTTTCAATAAAATGGAACCATTTGCCAAACATCTGATCAAACAATTAAAGCTGTGAACGAACTGTTGGCGAATAATGTGATTATTCATAAAGGCACCATTAAGTGGACACCCAAGAGCCTTGACCTCAGTTTCCTAGATTATTTAATTTTATGACGATACCTAAAAAGTAAAGTACCCGAGAACAAACCGATTAAGTTGACATTAGTATAGCAAAAACTTCAATCAGAAATGGCAACCATCTCAAGAAAGTCTATAAACAAAATTTGTTTTATCCAATTATCAAATACCCGCTTACCTTTTTGGACATCCTATATAATTTTAAATCGAAACCTAATATTTTTTACATTTTGGTAAAAATCATTCACTTTGTGGTTTGACATATTATTATAAAAATAAAACACTTCGTTTAAAAACCACGAATTATTGTAATTTTTATTAAGACCGACCGGTTTTGCTTGGTCCTAATTAAATTTACTATGATTCGTGGTTTTTAAACAAATTATTTTATATTTAGAAAACTAATAGTTTCGATTTTTTTGCATTCCTGCCAAACTTATGAAAACGTAATCTACCAATTAAAAATAAGTTCGATAAGCATAGATCAAAACAGGAAAAAACTAAATGTGCACTTATTCCGCGCTGAAACCATATCCATAGCTAAGTCCATGCACTCATCAGTGGGTAATGTACGGCATCTCACTCGCTCGCGCTAATACCAAAGCAGTTACCAACATAAACATTTTCTTACTACGAGGTCAGTACAACCCTGTCCACTCAGACCACGTTCGTTGATGATTGAGTAAGTTAGATTTTTTAAATAAAATTAATGATCAAAACCTCCTAGATTTCAAAGCCGGGATACTGAATCAAATCAGCCTCCTAAATTGTATAAGAACCTACTAAATATGTATTTTTTTAATTAACTTAAACATTTTAAGAAGTTTTAATAAATAAGAATAAATTGGAAAGAAAATTAAAACGATTATTTTTGTAAATTCCGTCAATGTTAGGAGGCTGCTTTGAATGAGTGTCCCGGCCTTGTGATCTAGGAGGTTTTGATTCAACCCACTGAACCACAAAATCTTGACATTATAGCGAATATTTACACATGTTCAGCTCCCTATAATTACTCGAGCGATTGGTGTCGATTTAAAAACTACATGAATTCGAAATGTATTTATTAATCAACGGTGATGAAGCTGAGCAGTTCACTCCTAATGATGAGAATTTAATGTACCGATAGGAAAAGCAATTATTTCTATTTGTGCCTTCCTACCAACTCTAATATGTAACTATACTTGATGTATTTGGTGTCCCGGATTTGCTATGGTGATTTGTTAAGAACCCCAACAAATCTAAATTAGAATAGACTGAAACCGTTTCAAGTACCAACTTCGCACCATTCTCTCTGATAAGCAGATGATAATTAAAATTGGTTTACGATAGATGTAAAAAAACTTCCGGTATAATTTCGATTCTTCGCTTCGGTTCAGCGAAATTTTTTTCGTACATTTTTTTTAATATTAAGTAAATAATAAATTAATGTTAACCCTTATTTTTATTTCAGTTTCTTGCTTCAATTTGTATAGAGAATGAAGAGAATGGGGCCTAAGACAGAACCCTGGGGAACTCCAAAAACATTAATGGCAATTGCATTTTCCGAGCTTTAAAATGAATTTTAAAAGGGAAACAAATTATCGAAAATACTAATTTTGATAGTGGGTCTGTCTATTTGTCTGTATTACTTGTAATAGTGTTAAAAATGAAGGTTCTAACTAATAAGGTAGAAAATATAAATGGAACATAAAAGTTTGATTAACAATCTTAATGAAACGCAAGTTCTGTATAACAATATAAAGTTTATTTTGAAAGACTTTCAAAGAATATTTGATTATTATTTTTTTGGTAAACTAATGTTAAAGACAAGATTTTTTTATGCATAGCACAAAGGGTAACAATTATTTTATAAGCAATAATTATTAGCCTGAAACACTCATCCACATTGAAAAATCTTCTGATAAAAGATACATGACGCCAACGGGGCATGAACCCGTGTCCTTTCGATTTCCGGTCGACAGCTCTGACCACTGAGCTATGGCGGCTTATCTCTTATCCGCGAAAAATTTCAATATATACTAGTGTTTCATTCAACAATTACTTCTTGTTACTTTTTTTTTTTTTTTTTTTTTTTTTTTTTTTTTTTTTTTTTTTTTTTTTTTTTTTATTTTTTATATATACAATAATATTATTATTGGGTTTATAAAAACAGTTTATTTTTAAACAAGTTCTGCTGTGTAATTATTATTACGCGTGACAGCTGTTTCGCCCTCTGAAGGCATTATCAAACTGTGGGTAGCCCACTTACAGACGATAAATTTATATTATTTCTAGGTAGGTATTTTAATTTCATTTACTGATTTCTTAATTGATTTCTAAGTAAAATATCAAAAATTATTAATGGTTATTACCCCAGCAAAGTTTCCCCAATTAGTGTAATGTTTAAATTTGACTGAATGTCTTTATGTTAATTAATTAATGTTATGTATGTCAAATTTAAACATTACACTAATTGGGGAAACTTTGCTGGGGTAATAACCATTAATAATTTTTGATATTTTACTTAGAAATCAATTAAGAAATCAGTAAATGAAATTAAAATACCTACCTAGAAATAATATAAATTTATCGTCTGTAAGTGGGCTACCCACAGTTTGATAATGCCTTCAGAGGGCGAAACAGCTGTCACGCGTAATAATAATTACACAGCAGAACTTGTTTAAAAATAAACTGTTTTTATAAACCCAATAATAATATTATTGTATATATAAAAAATAAAAAAATAAAATGGAGTTCTACAAATTAAACTTAATAACAATAAAAAAAAAAAAAAAAAAAAAAAAAAAAAAAAAACTTCTTGTTACATTTTTTCACCTGAAACAACCAACTTTATTTTATATGAGAAAAGCATTGTAAGTGCTAATTCTCTCACTAGATGGCGTCGAGACAAATTGTCTACATTTTTTGGTGAAGGTACTAGAACTTGTCAAAATTTGACAAGTTCTAGTATTATTAGTAGTAATATTTAATATTAATTATTAATTTTTTGGTAAACTAATGTTTAAGACAAGATTTTTTATGCATAGCACAAATGGTAACAATAATTTCATAAGCAATAGTTATTAGCCTGAAACACTATTTTCAAACAAACATTATTTTTTTTAAACAGCGCCATCTGTTGGATTTAAATGTAACACGCGCTATATTTATCTGCTCAGATAGACTGAGTCATTGCAACGTGTGGCATGAGACAGCTAGTTATAAAATAAGATAGTCAAGTAATTAACCATTCCAGTGATTTTCGGCATATTATACCGAGTTTGCAAAACATCTAGAGTGATCGCACGCCATAATATGCCAATTTTTACTCGCAGAATTTGCGCATTTACGATTTTTTTATATATTTTTTAAAATGAGGGGGTGAAATTTCCAAGAACGCCAATCACTCAACTCATATTCAAGTTATTGAAGCAAGCACTTGAGTGGTTAATGAATTTATGGGGCGCCAGTTTATTTAAACGTAGTAAACAAGTATTTAATTACAGAAGCTACATTATAAACAAATATTTAAAAGATAGAAAACCACTTTTTTTTTCTTAGCGTGTTTTTCGTTACGTCTCCATGTTAGCCAGGTCTTCTCGTGTCTGCACGTATTTCTCATTGCTCTGCTGAATTGGAAGCATAAATAAACCACTCACTAGATCGATATCTTCGGGCTTTATGTATGAAACAAATTTATCCTAAAAAAACATAGATTTTCCAATATATAGACAGTGAAATTCTCATTCGGAGCCTACTTATTATACGGTACACCAATGAAAAACTCTGAAGCTTATTCCATAGACTTTCAGAGTTTTTCATTGGTGGATATAGTTGGTCAATAATATGACGTCAAAATATTTCGGTTCCAATTCGATCGGATATTATACCCCCTTGATAAGAACTGATCATGATAAGAGAGTAAAAGCGAGTGAGAGATTTTCCGATATATTAGGAATTTACTAAAAGTTTATCAGGAAATGGCCTGCAATCCAGTTTTTAATCGGATTACCAATAATTTTAAGAGATTCTTAATACATCAGTAATACTCTTTTTTTCTCCGTGTACAATTATATTTAAATCACGCAGTTTTCACGGGCTATACTAATTAACGTATTGTTCTTCAATTTAAAGCGTTTTGTATGCACCCAAAGCTAACTTAAAACATAACAATCAAAACAGAAATGTTCCTAATACACCATCAGCTATATTCCCTTTATTCTACAAACAGTTTTACAAACTCACTGAAATCTAATTTTATTAATTACTTTAAGGTTTGATATAATGGCAACGGAAAGCCGTATTGACAGGTTGTTAACGAAATTATTTGAATGTGAAGAACTTCCTACAGAAATTCCACGAATTCCGTAAATCTCATTCCAGGTTCTATTGAGGAATAGGGAAGTGAACATCTATTTGAATACGATTCATTAAATTAATGCGACAGAACTTCTCGATTTAAAAGTAATTATTATATTTAGGCCTTAAACGAGGCTTTCTGTCTCTCTTGTGATAATAAATAATAATGATGATATTTGAAAATTGTATCTCTAAAATAAACAATATGTAAAGTTTTTTATCACTAAAGCCTCTGACATTTTGCAATGTACTGCTCTTAAAAGAACTGTCAGAACGCAGATGCCGAGGAAAAAAAAATCACATTTCATTTGACTCCAGATAAATTCGCTATTTTCTAACTATTTCTAAATAAAATACTTCTCTTGAAAGCAGATGAGAGATTCTTTCGGATTTTAGTATTACTAATTGACATTATGCAATTAAAAATATAATTTTTTTAACGCAAACAAATATAGTTTTGAAAGTTTCTCACCAATAGTTTTTTATTTTTTATTTTGTATTGTGGTTACTATTTTACGCGAAACAAAAAAAAACTTATTTAATTATGCAAAGGTATTATATAAATCACTATTTCTTTTCGTTTTATCTAAAAATATTTATTTTACAATTTGCAAACCTTGACAAATATTTTTCAAATTCTTAATATTCTTTCATGGATTAATTTTTAATTTTTCTGGAGCTTTTATGGTAATTTTTAATCCAAACTGAAAGAAATTTTCCATTCCAGCACTTAACATTTCTCAATATAATATAAAATGACACGGCATGACTTTTATGATGTCATGTCAGTCTGGGATATATATGTATATCTTCCAAAACGATTCTTCGGTGTAAGAAACACGTGAAGAATGTTTCACAAAATTGCCCAAGGGGTAATCAAAACGTAAAAATGTTGTGTTATTTTATAATTTCTTTTATTTATTTATAGAAATTGCACAAAATGTGCCAAAAACATCAATTTTATTGTTTATAGGTACAAATCATAAAGTGTAAAAAGGTTCTAAATATAAACTAACTAAACAATTGTCCTGAACACACTGATCCCTAGATGGACCCAAACCTCATACCTTTTACCTTCTCAGTACTTCCTCTCCTTTCTCTCCTTAAAAAGACCTTCCACACAGCATCCCAAAAAATGACATAGGCCCTGAGGGAAATTATTTTCCTCAGGGACTCCTGTGTGCGGTCAATGTAAAAAAAGGTATTGTATGAGTTGTTAAAGTGTATTAATTAAATAATAAATAATAAGACATTGAATTTGTTATTTGCCTATGAGGCAACCCATACATTATTAACCTAAATGATTATCAAATTGCTAGCAGTATAACCAGTTATTTTAAATGGTTCAAAGTGTCACCGCGTCATATTCTCGGGAAATTAATTAAAAAAATATTTGTAAATCAATATCTGTTAAATAAAAGCAAAATTTTAGGCAGCTCCAATATGCTTTGTATACGTTACAATATAAATGTCTAACTAATCCAATAGCAAATAAAGAAACCAAAATGCTTGGTTTAATATCAAGAAGTTCCAAGGGGTTTCACAAACATTGCCATTAAAAAATAACTGTTCTTTGCATTCGTATATGTAGAAATTTTATTAACTTCATTTATGAATCGTATGCACTTTTTCTTTGCAATGAAAAGAAAATGCAAATACAGCAGTGAGAGTAATACTGAAACGCAATATACACACACGGATACGAGAAACGTTAAAGGAGCTTCATTTTAAGACAGTGAAGCAAATTATATATTTGATTGTACTTATTTGTATACAAAAGATAAAAATACTGTCTAAGGAAATGAAAGGAAAAATAAATTACAACACCAAGATACACGGACACGTGACGAGAAATGCAATGCAAATTAGATTACCCACAAGAAAGAAATCAAGCACTTAAAAATCTCTATGTACCAGGCCGTCTAACTTTGCAATCAAATCCCGAATGACACCATTGAGATTAAAAATATGATTCATTTTTAAAAGGAATAAAGAAAGTATGTTTACCTCAAATATTGATGTTTTTTTACATTTTGAAATTTATATTTAAATATATATTTGTTTCTAAAATTATTGGCACACATACTGATGTGAGCTAACTTAAGATTAATAAATGAATCATGATGATAAAAAATATTGTTCCCTTACTCTACAGGGCTAATATTTATTTTTAAATTTTCTTTTATTTTATTAATACATGATTTAGAGGGTACATATGGCTTTTGTGATATTTCTCCCTCCATTCTAGGGATGAACCTGTGTTATGGTGGGTGAATTTTACAGTTTGTACAGAATTCATACGTTACTATAATATGAAAAAGAAAAATAATAAAAATGTCGTAAAGCTAGTTTGGGTTGCAAGAAGAGAATGGAGAAGTTAGAAAAATATAAGAAGATGAAAAATTTGAGAAATTATTAGTAAATAGTCCACACTAATTAATTATGTACATACTATACCGCTTAGTTAGGGAATAAGGATATATTATGTTTTGTCTGAAAAGTTATTAAATTGATAGAGTGTAGAATGAATGGGTATTGTAGTAATATAAAAGAACACTTTTACATTAAAATTCGGTTGGATAGGTTAATTTTTTTTTGTCGGTCGTATTTATCCACCTTACAAGAGTCTCAACTGCTCGGGACTGATCGAAACCTGTAACCTACGCAGTATGTTGTGAATCATCTAGATGTTTTTTTTTCTTTGTTCATTTAAGTTTGTGAACAAAGTTCCAACTGGCTACAACATCATTATGACATAATGCAAATTCTGATAAGATGGCTGTATCCAATATCGCCTTACGTGATGCCAACGAGGCCGAATTCAAGAATAAAAAGGAACATTTGGGCCGCAAATCGAAAATGACACATTTTAACCAACATTGAAAATTTATTTGTCAACATAAAAATAAACTAAAATTCCTTCATCATCGTTTTTTTCAAAAAAGCTATTCAAAGAATAGGCTTCACAAAGTGTTAAAAATCTTTGTTTGAACATTTATTGGCAAGATTTATATCACTGTGTCAAAATATATTGAAAAATTGCACCACCAACAGCACACCACGAAAAACATAAGTTATTTTTCGAACCTCGATATGGTTCACACCTCTCCAGTTTATTTTCCAATCCACCCGGAATTTAACGTAATCGCCGGTTTCCCGATAGAAAATGGTTCGGTCAACTATTTCATGAATCCTCGGGAAGCGGAGCACTTCGACTGTTTCTGTAATCCCGGATAAACCATGAAAATCATTCAGTAATGGAGCCTTATCACCCGAAACCTTCTTTCTTATACGTTTAAATGTTTGGGAATAAGCAATGATATTACTTTGTAGATCGCAGGTTTTATAATTATTTCTATTTTGTTGGCACGTTAACAAAGATATTATATTAAAGAATTGTTTTGCGAAAATTAAAAAAAAAACTTTCGATGGTGTAATGTTGCGGAGATGAAACAATTCTTGGTAATAATAAAATATTACTTGGTGGAAATGAAACTTTACTTGATGGTAATGAGATTTTATGTATGATAATGAAACTTCACTTAGTGGTAATGATAATATGTTACGTGACGATAGTGAAACATTAATTGATGGCAATAAGAAATTACGTGATGAACATGAAACGTTACCAGGTGGTAATGAGATATTACATGATGATAATAAAACGTTACTTGGTGGTAATAATATGTTACGTGACGATATTGAAACTTCACTTTGTGTTAATGAAATATTACGTGATGAACATTAAACGTTACTTGGTTTTAATGAAATATTACATTATGATACAGAAACGTTTCTTGATGGTAATGAGATGTTACATGATGATCAAGAAACTTAACTTGTTAGTAATGATATTTAACATGATGATACGACATATTAAAAAACTTTGCATGAAACGTTAAATATTGATTAAAAAATGGGTACGTAATATTTCCGAAACATTATTACGAATGTGTTATTAAAAGAAGAGTGTCCTGGGGTGACTTTGTGAATTTGTAGGTTTTTTCATGTTTGTTTTCCGAGATTGTTATTTTACATACTTTAGGTCAATGTTTATGCGAGATTTTGACAAACAACCTGTCTTTTTTTTCACACCCTTTAAACTAGAATGTTGAAACTCGTTAATAAAGTTTTACTCACTTGACCTTCGAAATAAGAGGAAAATTACTGCTACATCTGATTTCTAAAAACTCCGTGTAAAACCCGGTAAATGCCGGAACTTCAGCTAGTTTCGAATCATCAAAATGAAATTGTTCCACTTAGATTCACTAATTTTAATATAGATTATTTATTTGTTTATTATATAATCACATTCATTTTGTTAATGAGGGTAGCCGTATAATCTAGACAGAACGTTGCTTTGTTTCTACCCATATCACTTCTCATTATCAGAAGACATTTGAGATAAACCATTTTATTTAACAAACTTTACCTATTCACATGTTGAGAGGAATATACATTATACACGTCAAAAATATTTATATTCTTAGTGTATCTTAATATCGGGAATAGGCATAAAATCGCTTGGTGAGCGTGGAAAGGTATAATAAAAGCACAAAAGAGGTTTATTATTTATTTTGTGCACTATTTTATAAGTAAGACAAAAAGGTAAGCAATGAAAACTTTCACAAATAATTTAGCCATAAAACGTTTTTATTTTGCTTGACGCTGGTAGGAAAGTAATTTTCTTCAGGGCCTATGTCATCTTTGGGAATGCTAAGGATATTTTAAAGGATTTTTTTATAGATAGGAGGAAGAGGAAGATCTGGGAAGGAAAAAGGGATGAGGGGCGGTTAAGAATCTGAGGTTCAGTGTGTCCAGGAGTGACGGACGTTTGAATTCATCCCTCCCACTGTGCTGAGTCGACAGAGTTCTGCTAGAGAGTTAAAAAGATCTCCTTCAACCAGTCTCTCCAAATCCGGCCTGCCACAGAGTAGGTGGGTAGACACATCCTCCACCAAGACCTATACAATACTCAACCCATGAACCTGGGAACTTGGTGTGACTTATTGTATGGGTATTGGTTATCCAATAAATGATTTCTCGGAAGAGTTCTTTGAGTTCTGGGAAGGTAAAAGGTGTGTAGGTTGGATAAGAATCTATGGATCAGTGTTTACAGGAATGACGGATATATGAATATATCCCTCCCACTTCAGTGCAAGGCAATGGTTCGAAATAACAGTTGGAGTCTTCAAAGGGTCTTCCCAAACCAGCCTCTCCCGATCTGATACGTCACGCAGCTGATGGGCAGGTGCGTCCTGAACCCGGGCACCCCTGTTATATCACCAAACGTTGCGAAGCATTTGGGTGACCTATGGTAGAGGTGTTAGTTATCCAATTATTGTTTCCCGGGGAGGTGGTACGCATATCCGCCTCCCAAATTGTTTCGTTTGTGTTTTTTCAACAGCAGGAAAATCTTCAATATATCCAAAGCATATTTTTTGGCATTCGTAGTGTAAGATTACATATTAATAGTGATTTTGCTGAGAGCTTCACCTTAACCTTTGGTCTTCTCAGCACGAGATTTTTATGAATTCTATTAAGTAAGATATTCTGAAACTCCCTCAGCCATTCATTCTTCAAATTGAATCGAGTTTTAACACAGCTTGAAATTCCACGGAAGTCATGGAATGACATGAAATATTATGAAAAATCTGTTTCATTTATTTTGTTAAATATTGACTTTATCATAAATTTGGAATTCTGTATGGGGAGTTTCATTAATCAAAGTTTCAAGTGTTTAATTCGCCGTTGAGTTTATACAGGAAAATAAAATTACGTTTGGAGAAATGTGCCTAATTAATCCGTATTTATGTTTAATAAATTGTCTCATAAAATATTTTACAAGTAGGTACTTTATATCTTGTCTCGATGGGAAACGATTATTTTCATAATTTGAGAACTTAAGTACTCGCTTTATTTATATTTTATACTATATATATTTTTCTTTTTACAAATGTTTTAATATTTCGTAAAATTAGTGGGAAAAAATAAGGATTTAAAAAAATTAATACTGGTAATATTTTAAAACAGGTTTCAATTTATTTGCTCACCGTTTTACAGTAGAAATTTAATTAAAACAGGAACAAAAAGAAAAAAAACTTCCGAAGAACAAAGAGATGATGAGTTTTCGTTGGTTGTTCTATTCCGTCGTGAAAAGACCTTTCTAATTGCATATTTTTATATGATTGTAACAGCCCAAGAGTGCTCTAACAAAGCAAAATAATACTTTTATTCGTGATGTGGAAAGTTTTTTGAAGATCAGATAATGGTAATTTAATAACAATGTTAGCATCAATATACTAAAGTTGAATTAGTGACAATAATTTTATCAATAACGATAATAAATAAATAATAATATTTTTCTATTTATACGGCACCTTTGTAGAGAAATATTATCGCAAGGGCGCTTATGAAAAGGTCTAGAAAATAAAAAATTATTACTCATAAAATAACAGTTAAAATTTGGAGATATATGAGCGTTTAAAAATTCAAAATGCCACTAGGTTACACAATTTATGTATGAAAATAAGGTTGACTGTCCAAAAACGAGAAAATCTTAGTTGGACTATTACTACCTATTGTGTGAAGAATCTGAAGAAGCTATACAGTACGTACATATTGTGTGAAGAATCTAAAGAAGCTACAAAGTACGTAACTATTGTGTGAAGTATCTGAAGAAGCTATACAGTACGTACCTATTGTGTGAAGAATCTAAAGAAGCTACAAAGTACGTAACTATTGTGTGAAGTATCTGAAGAAACTTTAAAGTACGTACCTATCGTGTTGAGAATTTGAAGAAACTACAAAGTACGTTACTATTGTGTGAAGTATCTGAAGAAGCTATAAAGTACGTACCCATAGTGTGAAGACACTGAATAAGCTCTTAAGTACGTACCTATTGTGTGAAGACACTGAATAAGCTCTTAAGTACGTACCTTTTGTGTGAAGAATCTGAAGAAGCTATAAAATACGTACCTATTGTGTTGAGAATCTGAATAAGCTCTAAAGTACGTATCTATTGTGTGAAGAATCTAAAGAAGCTACAAAATACGTACCTATTGTGTGAAGAATCTGAAGAAGCTATAAAGTACGTACCTATCGTGTTGAGAATTTGAAGAAGCTTTTAAGTACGTACCTACAGTGTGAAGAAACTGAATAAGCTCTAAAGTACGTACTTATAGTGTGAAGAAACTGAATAAGCTCTAAAGTACGTACCTATAGTGTGAAGAAACTGAATAAGCTCTAAAGTACGTATCTATTGTGTGAAGAATCTAAATAAGCTGTAAAATACGTACTAATTGTGATAAGAATCTGGAGAAGCTTTAAAGTACTTACCTACAAATCAATACATTTTCGTAAATATATTTTCTTGATCATTCCGCAGCAATTATTATTTTCATTGTTCTGGTTTGTTCTTAAGATAAACTTTCAGCTTCACAAATCCAACATTTATAATATCCCGTGATTTTTCACGGGTTTGCTCTAGTATTTATTAACATATTTCTTGGCATGGACATTCCAGCGGTCTAATGGACTACTTGGTGTCATTAGTTCGTCTTTATTATTTTTGTTTAAAAACCCCTTCGAGCGATTTTTGGCATATTTATTTTATTTATTGACTCATTTTATTTATCTATTTATTCATTTTATTTATTTATTTATTCATTTTATTTATTTATTCATTTATTTTCGGGAAATCGACAGTTTAAATTTAATCAGTTTGTACATGAGTATTATATAGTAAAATAAAACCAATTATGGATTTCCTCCTTGTGACTTTAACTGAGTTAAGTAATAACTATTATGGTAAGTGTGCAAAAACGTTTCGAGCGATCGCTTGTTATGTGCCAAATTTATAGAATCTAAATATATGGTATGAACGGCAAAATATAGGTTAATTCATTTAACTTAAACCACAGTAAGCAGTTATTAATATTTTGATAAACGATATTATTCAATTGATATCATTATTTTTTTGTAATAAGCATTTACTTTGAGGCTCGTCATAATTTACAATAAAAAGATATAAATTTGTTTTAGACCGCTTTAATTTTAATTACACTCTACCAGTTTCGGAAGCACCCTTCTTTCGTCAGGAGAATATTAAAACTAACCTATGATACAAAATATTGACAGATATGTAAAAAAAATATATAATTTAGGTGTTTGAGTGGGAGGTTGACAAAGGGGGAGCGGTAATTGTGGGAATTTCGACCATAACAGAGCGGCTTACTGGAAATATATCTAGAATGGAACTAAACGATAAATTAATATGGTTATTCAATATACTAACTTTATTATTTAGGGATTATTCTACATAGGTAAGACAACCAGAAATAATAGAATCACGGAACATTTGAGATGTATAAATAACAATAATTTTTCATAGTTTGCCAATCGTCTTACTTTTAATAAAAACACAGGGGTTAGAATCCTTCACCGAAATAATAAAATCAAAAGATTTCATAACTTAGAAGCCCTTGAAATCAAAAAATCCCTAAATAATAATGCTAGTCAAATTAATTTATCGTTTAGTCCCACTCTAGATATTTCGATTATGAAATATAGTTTTTACAAGAGGGATACCACTCTGGTGCTTAGATGCCAAAGATCCACTTGTTCCCATTAAATAGGAATGTTGTGGCACAGAAAATACATATTTTTAAAGAATACATTTTTTTTGCTTTGTAGTAGTCTGACTTAGGTTAGGTTAGCTTGATCGTTGTCCAACGTTGCATTTAACCTCGTTCACCGTGTTAAAAATGAAATTAATAAGAACCATAAATTCAGTTAGTACCTACTAATGCGACCTTTGATGTCACCGCAAGTTCAGTGCGGAGAAGTGGGTACTGGGTATACTCGGAGTATATTATATGTTTGGAAGAGCCGTCCTTTAGAAAATTCAACCCTTAGCCGCAGATTTCATCCCTTACCCTCAGCGTCATCCCTCGGGCACTCATTCGTCAAAATTCATTACAGCCTCCGTCACCTGGAGGCTTTCTCCGCAAGAGCCTACGAAAAATTTTACGCGGTGGTTGCGGTTTTAACAGGAAATGCCACTTGGGTAGATATATTACTCGTTGGAGTTTATTGCTGGTTTGTACACCCTTGGAGTAAAGATATTCAAATGAAAGAAATGATTTTTTATGTATGAGATACATTTGTAGGTAGCTGTTCCGTTTTATTTACTGTGAGAAAGTTTGTTTAAAAAGTTTTAATGACCTCTGTTGTCGAGAGATTTATATCCTCGACTGTGCATCCGGAAGTCACGGACTTTAACCCCGGTTTAATTGAAAAGTGTTATTTCACATTGGAACTCGTAGTTCTGTGTACAGTAAATCTTGCGACCAAAAAATGCCATTTTTCTAAAAGTTTCCAATGTTATCTCATTTAATAAATCAAAACCAAATTTCGTCTGAAATCATTAGATTTGTAAGCAGATACCTACTTAAATATAAACCACATATTTCATTGAATAATTTTTAAATTTGGAAATAAGGAATTACACAATTTATCCAAAGAAATTTCACTATCTCATTGACAATTTTTTTTGAAACTTTCTTCAGTGATTTACCATAATATCGATTATTACGATTTGATTGATTTTTCCATTGAAGGTACTACGCGCGTACGAACTTTGTCAGGATAAATATACGTTTTCTAACATAGCCACCATCTACAACCAAAAAACGGAACGTACAAACAAATGTATAGTATATTAACCGTATAGTATATTAAATGTATAATATTTGAAGGTGACCGAAGGAACTAAATACCTTGAACACATAATCACCAGTAATCTGATGGACGATGATGATATCGATAGACAAAGACGAGCTCTCAGCGTTAAAGCAAACATGCTCAGTAGAAGATTTCGCATTTGCAGTACCGCGGTAAAAAGGACGCTCTTCCTTTCCTTCTGCGCAACGTTGTACACGTGCGAACTATGGGCAAACTACAAAAAGAGTAGTATAGAAAGAGTACGGGTCCAATACAACAACGCCTTCCGCACAGTGTTTTGTCTCCCCAGATACTGCAGCGCTTCCCGTATGTTCACGGAGGGGCGAGTTCCCGGATATGCAGCCCTTATTAGATCCAGGGTGGCAGGAATGAGGGAAAAGATAAGAAGCTCTGGAAATATCCTCATTATGGAAGCCCGCCTCACTCCATCCTCCAGCATTGACGCACTCTAGAGAAAAATACTAGCGCCTAACATAGTCACGGCTCCCTAAAGGCTTCAACTTTCTATTATTTTATCATTTTATTCTATTTTATTTTCAATTTATTCTGTTTTCTTTTCGTTGTCTTTCTGTTCTATCTTTTTTTTTGATTATATATTTTATTGTATCTCTATATGGAATGTGTGGGACTGCACTAACCTCCCCACATACCGGAATAAACACCTTATTATTATTATTATTATTATTATACAGAACGTTCTGGAGTGGTAGATTTACTACTGAGAGTATTCCATACTCCCAGTATCCCCGGTTTAAGACCACTATACAGAATTGAAACGTTGCATGTTGTTTGAAATTTATTGCTATAGCCATGTTAGGTAACTAGATATGAATATCCAGGTATTTCACAACTTTCCTATTATCAATTTCGTCATTCTCATAACATAATACACCATTTGGAAAAGCCATCATGATCCTACTATGGTAATAGTTCAGAGCAATTTATTGCGACTTGGTATTATGCTACATTCAAACATTTTTATAAATTTGAATTAGTAAATACACAAAAAGTATAATTATACTACCAAAATTCAACTTTAAAAAAAATACAAACCTTATCAGTGAATCTTACTTAGAAAACTCAAAAATAATCTCTGAGTAAAACCTCAAATTCTTCTCGGCATTTCTCTCTCTTTCCCTAAAAACTTATCCATTTAAAATTGTTTGTGTTTTTCCTAATTACACTAATTATGCAAATAAAAGCAACCCTTCTTAATTTGCTTTCATAACTAAAATCGTATTTTTAAACTTTATTTCCTTTTGTTTATAACTCTTATCCGCTTTATAAGAGGCATCTTACATTTATTTTTTGGCGAAAGTTGTTCATAAAATGTGTCGCGTTGAAGATAAAATAACTTTTCAAAAGAAAACTTCTTAAAGCATCCTCGCCAATCTGTAGGAAGCTTTTCAGGTTTTTATTTATTGTTGTTTTCTGTTTGGGATAAGGCGATAGATGACTGAACCCAGTGAAATTTAAACATTGATTAAATTATGTGGACACGCTTCGTCAAAACGACAAAGAAGAAACACTTAGAAGACAGAAATTTTAAAATATATAAAATACAGAACTTTTTAATTACGTTATTGTATCGATGAACATCAAACGTCGCAAAATAAACATACTAAAAAAATGAGAAACTAAATTTGATTTACATTGAATAAAATTCTGAATACAGTGATATTTTCAAACATTCAAATGTCTTTTATTTTAAGAAGAAATAATTTTAAAAATGTTTGCAATTCTTTCAAACATTCTTATGGTGAGTCAAATCAAATTCAAGAAAGTCCCTTTCGGCCAATCAGAGAAAAGAATTGTCCTATCATGGCTGTTTATACTATCTTGGTACGAAAACACCCAATGGTAGACAAGAAAAGATTTTCTTCTGTTTTTCTTCACATCCGTTTTATTTGAATAAACAAAAATATTACAAACTATCGACCGCAGCTGAAATTTACTGAAAGGTACCAGAAAGGATCTAATTTCCCTTAATCAGTAGTGATATTCCACTAACTACCACTTCCTGACAGACTACTGTATTAGAGCCTGAGTCTAACACACTCACTGTCCGAGACTCAATTTCCGAGACTGCTTCTCCGAGACTGCTTCTCCGATACTGACTCTCAATACTCGGGGTATCTACTCTTTTAAATTAAAATACAAAGAAACACATTAAAAAGGTTGACCTGACTTAGGACGGGTTGTTTCGGAGAATCTGAACAATTCATCAAATTTCAACGTTCATTTTCAAGTTCTGTGAAAGATTTTTTCAAGTTCTGTTTTTATTTCAGCTATGTCATGCAACTAGCCTACGATGATATAATAACAGAACTTGAATAAGACTTTCACAGTACCCAGAAATGAACGTTGAAATTTGATGAATTGTTCAAATTCTCCGAAACAACCCGTCCTAAGGCTTTTTTCTCTAACGCCTTAGTTGTGAAATATATTTTTCTTAGACTAAAAATAATGTCAAAAGGACTTAACATGAAAAATAAAAATACATTTACATTAACTTAGGAATGCATTTACAATTTTCAATATCTTATTTTATTATGTATTTACAATAATAGCGTTAGTCAAAGGCATTTTTGCAATTATAACACCCCAGTGGACCATAAAGTCAACCTCCTTTTTTTTGGAGATGAGTGCAACAAAATTCGGAAGATTTTAATCTTAACAAAAAATATTCAAGAGATTCGGAAAGTAGGTATTTAAGAGTATTGGTCTATGCAAATAAACCGTCACTTTTTTTTTAAAAAGAAAGACAAACATTCTCGGGTTACGAATAACCTGACAATATTTTAAAATCTCCTACTACCATCACAGTAAGCTGAAAATGTTGCTTGTGTTGTGATGGAGGACTTAGCCAGCCGAGGAATTGAACACACTACGTCTGAGTGGGACCCAAGCGCGATGTCAACTCGCCGCCGACCGGTCAAATTACGACCGGTTAAACATACATTTTACAGTGAGAAATATTTTTTAATCCTGGATTCGTGACATCCTTTCCATTCCATTATAAAATACCAGGCTGCTAAATTATTTTATTTAGGATTTTACATGAACATTTGAGGAAAAATATCATGTCGTGATAATGTTAATAATGGTGTGAAAATGAATCTTATGTCTAAACTATTTGCGATATTTTTTCGCATTCATTTTGTATTGAACAATATCCACCACTGTCTTGTAGTGAAGAGCGGTTGAGTAGCGCACAAAGTGTCTCCTGGCGCAACAAAGTGTAACATAGTGCTGATTTTCAAATAACACTAGCAATTTTAAAAACAAAAGTCAAATCGGAACAATCACTTAAAAAAACTTATTTTGGGGTGACCTTCTCAGCTGAATTTAAAACAACTTTCATTCACTTTCTGCCACCTTCAATCAAAATAACTTGTACCCTCTCAAAAGTTATACGAGATGAGTATACCTCTTGTAACGTGTAACTCAATAAAACAAGATGTTTTCTTGGAACACCCCGACTTGGTATAATATTTTCATGTCTTGGGAGATGTTTTCTCGCTGAGGACGTTTGTTGAGAGACTTGTTGACCCGATTCTTGAAGAGACTCGGATTATAATATGGACACAATTGCGTCATAGCAATCGTATCTTATTTTTACTTGTATTTGTGAGATTTTCTAAAGAGGGTACGTTTGAATATATTTGTTCATAATTATAGTATCGGAAGTTTAAAAAAAGTTTTTAAACTGGTCTGGAACACCATACTTACAAGCGTACTCAAGTACTTAAATAAGTAAATAGTTTAAATTTAGATTCGCTCTTTAAGTATTTACACGTCATAGTTTTCATATTTATATGTAGGAACTATTTAATGTATTTTTTGCATATTGTTTATCGGGATAACTTTAAAAATATACTTTTAAAATAATAACGCCATTTTTGCGAAAAATCTCCTATATTGTGCTAGTATTGAATAATACGTATTTTTTTTATTTTACATTATTTTTTTTAAAATATTTTTTTCTATTTTCTGTAATCCATATTTTAATTTTGCATCTAATTTTTTACCTATGCGCCAATAACCGGACAACTCAGGATACTGGCAATTCAAACACACTCTTGAAAAGTTATATAAAATCATATAAAGTTATGCAACTTTTTTTGTTAAATGGGTTACATTAGGTTAGTTTTATAGAGGAGTTTTTTTTCTACAGCTAGCTTTAGCTTTTTGATTTACCTGAAGTAACTTTTAAAGTGTACAAATGGTCAAAACTTTTTCGGAGGAAGTGACAATATGTATCAAAATATGTTAGCGAATATAAATAAATTTTGGTTACATGACAAGAAATAATTTCACGTACTATTTTTTCCATAATTTCAAATTACACATGGACGCAATTATATATGGAGAGAATTAAACTTCTAAAATGACAACTACTATTTAACTTTATTTTATATTATAGAAACAAACAGTACATGATTTACAGAGATGAAACAATATACAGGAATAAGATACTTCATGTTGTGTACCTATGATATGTTTCCTTGTATTGTCTGCTAAGTGGTATGTTTATTCCTTAATTACCAGGTGACTTGTGAAGTATATAGGTGTGTGTGTGACGTGTGTAATGTAAGGGTGAGTGTTTGTGTGTGTGTGTGTCTGTATGTATGCGCATTGAATTCTTTAAATTATTGACATGATGCCACGTTTGAATTTGGGCAGTGAATCCGAAAAAATGTCAATATTAGAGTTAAGACAAATATTATTTAGAGTTTGAAGAGCTCGGTTAATTGTCGAATTAGATGCTGCATTTGTTTTATAATTTAGCGTGTGGAATAGCACTGTATGTCGTGTACGTCTCAAAGTTATTTTAAAGTTAATAAGGGTAAACTTTTGCTAAGTATAAACTTTTTTTTGTATGAAATTTATTTGGCACGCACTAAAAGGTTCTAAAATTTAAACCTATTAAAACAAAAAAAAATGATGTAATTACAGTATAGGTGAATTGAAGTGGCTTTAATTTTTTTCTCTCCGTGTGTAATTGTGGCAGTGCAGTGTAATATTTGTGAGTGAAATTCACGAGTGTGTAATGTCTTCATGAAATCGAAAAATTCGACTTCGTAATAATGTATCTGTTTCCCTTATTTTTTTTCCAAAAAGAAGACGTTTGACCATTGAAGTTCGATGAATATCTAATATGACAAATGAAAAATAATTTTTACTTCAAGAAATATTATCCTCAATATAATAAGACAAAATCCTTTTTATTTACTTACTTCTTTAGGATTTTTCTATCGACCGTTCAATATGATGTAATTGTTGGTACCATAGATGGATGGACTGGCTCCGAGTAAACGGGTGCTTTTGTGGTATATGTATCGTACTATTGATTATTTATTATTTTACCGATTCAATGTAGGATACACGGAGAAAAATTACTATTATTGAATATTGCTAATTTATAGAGAATCTTCTCAAATTATTCGTAATACGGTTAAAATGGTACTGTAGGCCCTTGAAACGAATGAATCAATGGGGTTTCTGATAAAACTTTAGTAAAATACAAAAGTATTGTCACGATGTCGAAAGACGTGTTCAGAAAAATCATAATATTTCCGCATTTCGTAATTTTTTTTTTTTATTTTTTTTTTTTTTTAGTAAAAGATTATACATTTATATAAATTGTTTAAGAAATGTTTTGACTGCCCAACTAGGAGGAAATCCCGTTTTAGGACAGTCAAATTAGGATGATTATTAACATTTTGATAAGTATAGTATTTAAATAATAGGTATATATACTATTAACTGGTGCCTTAGCCTACTAACATATTTTTTATAAATATGAATAACAAAGAGAAGAAATAGAATAAAATAAAATATCCAATTAAACATAAGATTAACTGCTGCTTGGGTAGCATTCTAATTTAAAAGTACTGGGTAGGTACATATATACATATAATGATAAAGATTAGAACATAAAGGTATCTTTTACATGTTTTTTTTTTGTTGGAGTTTTTGTTGTTGTTTTTGGTTTGTGTTTGATTTCATTTTTTGTGTAGTAAAAGTTCACTCTCCTTTCTACCTAATTGATGAAACCAATTGGTGGCCAATTTATGAAGAATAGCTGTGTTTTCCTTTTTCCAAGGATCAGGCATGAAGTTGTATAGTTTTGGGCCTAAGAATGAGAAGTGTCTTTGAGCGAGAGATGTTTTAGTTGTGAGTGGTACAATTGGATTTCTCCGTGAGTGGCGGGTGTCGTGAGAGTGGTTAATAGATGGGTAGAGGTGGCGTTGTTGATGGGTGTTTAAAATTAACTTTCTCGTGTATAGTTATCTAACATCCAGAACTCGAAACTCTTCAAATAGTGCATGTTTATTAATTTTTATTCATTTATTTATTCATTTATTCATTTTTTGGGAAATCAACAGTTTATATTTTTACAGATTGTACATAAGTGAAATAGCCAAAATAAAACCAATTACGGATTTCCTCCTTGTGACTTTACGTAAGACAGCATTAGAAGAAATAATTAAATTTATGAGAAATGTGAAGTTATAATTATATAAAATAAAAGAATTGTATAAAATAATAGAACAAAATAATACAACAAAAATAAAGGGGAAAAAAAAACTAAAATTTATATAAAATAAAAGATTATCGATACATTGGTAACCATAAGAATACAAACAATATTGTGCATATAAATCATATCATAACCATAACCATAAGAAGACAATGTAAACTGATTGGAAATATTCCATAAAAATATTACATACATCTTGGCCATTTTCAGCTTTTTTGTCATCTAGATGCATCGTCCTTGGAAGGGACGATTGTGTTTTTTTCATATTATTGAAATGATTCCAGAAGAGTTTAGGATTACCATTCATGTTACTTTCAGCAGTATGTATATAATTAATGTAGAGTTCTTGTGCAATTCGAGAGAGACATATAATGTCATAGTTGTTTAATAATACATTTTGAAGAAAAATATGTGTCTTGGTTCTGAGACCTCTTAAGTTTTGATAGTATAATTCTAAAGATTCCATTGTATTAAGTATATAGTGCAGTTAATATAAAGTTGCTGGAAAGTTAGTTGATGGAAATATTGTATGTTTTTAGTTTTTCTAGATCATTATAATTATTTATGCAATGGTGATTTGTGTTTTCATTAAGTCTTACATAAATTTTACAATTTTTGATCCAACAGAATTTGAATTTATTAATTTTGGTAAACTCTCTGACCTTTTTGTAGAGTACTTTGTTTTTATGAGTTAAATGTTCATTTATATAGATCCGTTGTTTTCCATTAAAGTTAATATCCTCTGCTGTTAGGCCCCTTCTTGTCCGGATTGCTGCTATGATTTCGTCTTTCTGTTTCCTGCCCTTTAGTTTTACTATAATATTCCGCGGTCTTCCTTCAATCTTCTCCTTGGGGGTGACTCGGGTGGCGTATTCAATGTCGTCGCTTACTATATTTAATTCTGAATAGATCCTTTTGATAATCTCCGTCAGGTTCTCTTGTTTTTTTTCTAGTATCCCAATGATCTCTATGTTATTAATGCGTGCGTGTTGTTCGTTAGCATCCAATTGTTTTTGTAATTCTTTAAATTCACTTTGTATTACGGCGTTTTGTTCCAGAGTTTTTTCAAGGTTGTTGTTTTTTTTCGTATCAATTTTTTTTTCTAGAGTTAATATTTTATTTTTTAATTCCTCAATTTCTTCTTTATACTCGTTTCTGATGATTTCCAGAAATTGTACCTTAAATTCTTCAAACTCTTTGTCAAGAAGTTGGAGGAGTTGGGTGTCCGTAGTATTTAGTGTTTTTGCAGTTGCTCGTGTAGTCATTTTGGCACGAAATATTAATTAGTATAACTTCACTTCACTATTAAAGCTATTAAAATATAGATATTTAGATTTTAGCTAGAATTTTTTATTTTATTTTGAGATATTTCAAGAGTGAAATAAAAACACGACAGCTGTCATTGAATGTTATTGTTGTATGAATGTTATTGTTGTTTTAATTTCAATTGTACAAGTATATTATTCTTTAAAGGAAAATGCAAGTGCATAAACACGTGTTCCAATATATTGAGAATTTACTGAAAGTTTATCGGAAAACAGCCTGCAATCCAGATTTTACCAGGATTACAAATAATTTGAAGACTTTTTTAATAAATAAACAATACTTATTTTGCTTCGTGTATGTACGTATTTCGAAAATGTAAAATTTGTTTTTAGAATTCCCGAGAAATTTATAGATTGTTGGGCCAATGCAATCTTTACCTGTCACGAATCTGCAAAAACATAATTTAGAGATTACTGTGTGGAATCATGAGAGCCTACACGATTTGAGAAATATTTTTTAAAATCAAATTCCAGGTCAAATTAGGGGTCATGATGGTACATGGCGCCCATAGGGGTAAGTTGTCGAAAACAAACAAATTTAGAATATAAAAATTCGCTACGTTCGCCACTTTGATATTGTATTTAGGACAAAAAATATTTTAAGATATTTTCAACGCCAGTGACACGAAATGGATATTTAGTTAGATTCGTTATATGATTGGTGTTCGGATTTCGGCAATATTGCACGATTTGACAGTCACATTTTTGACAATGTATGTATGCTCCGTTTAAAATAAAATTTCGTGGTATATTTAACTAAAAACTTGCAGAAATTAAGATTCACGGCTTTGGCATTGGCCCGATGCTCTCTTTAAGATAATATTATCTAAAAATTACATTTTATTTAAGCCAATCAACTTATATTTTCTTTATTTATAAAATTACCTGTTTTCATACTTAAAACGAGCATTTATTTTGCGTAAAAATCATCGAATCGGAGAAATTTGACCTTTTACTTGAGAAAGTTCTGAATAGTAAGGTACCTAGTAACGTTCCGTTTTATCTATCTCCTTCCCAACCTACTGCCTGTAGCCTTACAACATAATCCGATTAAGGATGGCTTAGTTCCACCGGCCCTGGGCAGCTTGAACTCTTTTTTATATTACTTATTTTGCAATATTCTTTTATTTTTTAAATACTTTCATTACTTCATCTTATCATAATATACCAAAATCACGTGTCACTGTCTTCGTACACGCTAATCTCTAAACTGCTTAAAAGATGGAATAGTTTTGAAGCCGATAGGCGCTGTTGCCGAGATTAAAAGAAATAATTTTGAACCCGATAGGCGCTGTTGCCGAGATTAAAAGAAATAGTTTTGAACCCGATAGGTACTGTTGCCGAGATTAAAAGAAATAGTTTTGAACCCGATAGGCGCTGTTGCTGAGATTAAAAGAAATAGTTTTGAACCCGATAGGCGCTGTTGCTGAGATTAAAAGAAATAGTTTTGAACCCGATAGGCGCTGTTTCCGAGATTAAAAGAAAATAAATATATTTATTTTTTAGTTTTCCCATCCAAAAATACATACAACCAGAAATTTTAACTTCCTTTAATAGAAGGCGGTATGTGGCAGGACAACATCTAATATTATAAAATATATTCCAAATGGTTGAGTTAAATTCTAACTTTGTAGTCGCAAAACTAAAAAAGTAGTGGACTGACATTGCTGAAAATTTCAAAGTATTATCTTATTAGTACCAGGAGTTCTCAGACATTTTCAAATGGTAGAATAAGTCAGGGACGCCCCAAAAATACTTAAATCAATATCTCTGTACCGTGATGAGATACAAAGTCGAATTAAATTCGATGTAATGTAGTTTTTCAACAGTAACATTATTTTATACGGTAGTTAATGGTGGAAGAAGTCAAAGGCACCCGAGAAAATCATCAGCAAAAGCGAAGCATTGCTGGAGATCGACTTTTTTTAATTTCAAATCCAACTGGTATCAGGTACAATACCCGTGCTTTTTTCAGGGAAAGAGATAAATATAAACATACTAATAATAATAATAGTTTATATTAGTGCCATGCAATACATTTATATTTTGAAATAACTAAAAAAAAGTCAGACGAATTATAAGAAAAATTAATTTGAGAAAATAACAATACATAGATAGACACAACAAACATAGAAAATAAGTGAAAAATGTTAAATAAATAAATAATAATAAATCAATCCTTCTTATTCCAGCTCTGCAGTCTGTGGTACCTACCCATATAAATTCTAACCCCTTCATCCCACCTCTTTACCTTCATCTCTTCACAATTTCCCATCCATTGTGTTGCAAAACGCGAAGGTTCTATAGAATTTTCCAGCCCCAAGACATTTCTTGTTTTCCTATTTACTAAACAAATAAATATATTTTTTGTTCTGCACAAGGACCGCTTTTGTAAGAAATCATAATATTGGACCCGGAAATTTCTGATGTAGGTCAACCGATTGAAGTCCCGCCAACTGGGATTAGGGTATGAATATAGAAATGATTTAACCCTTTCTGCTGCCCAAATATATACGAGTATATTATATAGGACAAGGTCAAAAGGGGATCACATATTATATAAAGTAAAGGTAAAATAATTTTGACATTTTGATGAATCTCGAACGCTTTTATTGTTCAAACGTAATCCGTTTTTTTAAACATATATATTTGATTATTTTTTAATATTTAGGATAACAAATAATTATAAGCAATAATTGGTTTTTTATAATTTATTTTTACTCGGGAGATATTTTCGATTTGTATTAGTATTTCGGATGACCAATTATTGCTTGTAATTATTTGAATTTAACATTTGACATGCGCATGTCAAACAGTTGATATATGAAATAAATGTCGGTCCTAGCCGATCGGCATTTGGCGAGGTTGGTAGTTCCTGGGCAGGAAGTTACAATACTCAGTCAGATATTATTTGAAATTTTCACAGCCAAAAGTATTACAGTGATTTGTTTTTGGGATATTTTGCAGTCAAATCAAAAATATATACAGTGGTGCCTCACACAACGAACGCCTCGCACAGCGAATGCTGCACACAACGAACTTCCTTTTCGTTCATTTCACGATTCATACAACGAACTTCGCTTCACACAACGAAGTCGCCCGATCTTCTACGATCACTGCCGATTAATTGCATCCTCCCGCGCAGGCAGTCGTTAGACTCGTTAGTCACTGCGTAGTACGCTTACCTTACGCACGTATCGCAATACGACTTATACAGAAGGCCTGGGAAGAAGTGTCACAAAGGACCCTCATTTCTGCTTGGAAGATGCTTGTGCCTTCGTGGATTCAGGAAGAAGCAGTAGTTGATGACACAGAAGTGGTGAAGGACATCATCACAGTGGCCCAAAGGTTGGAATTAGAGGTAGAGGAAGAGGATGTAGAGGAGCTTATTGAGGAACACAAAGAAGAGCTGACAACTGAAGAGCTCCAAACACTTCTGGCCCAACAACAGGACAATGCTCAAAGGGAAGCGTCATCTGATAACGAGGAGCAACAATCAAACAATCAACCAATTCCAACTGCTGACATCAAGAACATCCTGGTCAAATGGAAAGCAGTTCAGGAGTTTACCAATGCCCACTATCCGGATTCCGCTGAAGCAAACAGGATCAACGACCTGTACTCCGATACTCTTGTCCGTTATTTCCGGCAGATGTTGAAGAAAAGAGAGAAACAAACGACTTTGGACAGGTTTTTCACTGCACCATCGGCGGAAAATGGATGAAGATGTGCAAGATTCGATTATTTCTTAAAATTAAAAAATGTGTGTTTTTTTCATTATGTTTTTAGATGTATCTAAATAAAAATAATAACAAAAAAATTATCTTTTTTTTATGTCATCTTACCATATTTTATGCTACAGAACGAATTATTTTTTTTAACATGTATTGCTATGGGAAAACGCGTTTCACATAACGAACTTTTCGCATAACGAACTTGCTCCTGGAACGAATTAAGTTCGTTGTGTGAGGCACCACTGTACAAGTTTTAGCCCTTAGCAGTTGCGATGTAGTAGACTTATGCCCGTGCACATCCGAGTACAAATCAGTGTTGACCTTATACATTCTGTCTTTGGATATTACTACTACTGGGTTTGTTAAACACAAAAACAAAAATGTCACTTTATCAAGTACTAGCCGCACTCCCCGGCGTTGCTCGGGATTTAGACAGAGTTTTTAAAATCAGACATAGACAGTGATGTTCCTCTTGTTTTTTGTGTGCAAGATTTCATCAATTTATGATTGAAACTATTGATTTTTATAGAAATCAAAAAACGCCGGCCGACTTTGACAACTTTATTTATATAAATAGCTGAAGTGAACCCGGCCTTCCTCGGGGATATTGGTTTGGAGAAAAAATTTGGGGCTGTGAATTTTTGTAGTTTCAAAAGGGAAATAATTTTTTTTAAATAATATATAAGTAATTTTTTATAGGTATTTGATTCACCTCATCCTACCATGTCTTCCTAGGGTGTCCCCGAGTTCTTCCACCTTTCACTTCTACGTCATTTAATCTTACAACAAGTTTCTACATATGTAAATATATATGTCATTAAGACAGTTGTTTGTTATAGGCCTTAGTCGTAAGTCATTATTATTATATATAAGTCACTAGTTTTAAGTCAGCAGTGTTAATATTTATTATTTAAAAGATAATATACACTACCAATACCATGCAATAAAAGCTTTTAACAGTTTAAAACTTGAAATTAAAATTGAGAAAAGTAAAAATAAATTCACACACAAAATTACAAAATGGATTAAAGAACAAAAAGACAATATTACCAAAATTTCATAGCATAAAATAAAAATAAAACCTACACGTAGCACACAAAACCAATATAAACACACATCACTCACAAACACACAAGATTATTTTTCAATGTACTATTTTTTAATTTTAAATATATTATTATGTATTATGTATTTTTAATTTTAAATATATTATTATGTATTATGTATTTTTAATTTTAAATATATTATTATGTATTATGTATTTTTAATTTTAAATGTATAATTTTTCTCTTTAAATGTATTATGTAGTTTATATTTTCATATTATAAAATGAAGGCCTCAGCACGGGCAAGCCACCCAGTGAGGCCTACATTACTGGAAAACTTGAATTGTAAAAAATATTGTACCTAATAAAAAAAAATAAAAAAAATATTTGTGCAGCGCCGTTGAGGTGATTTTTCAAAAAATTAGCCAAATATTATTATTATTATTTCTTTTATCAACCAATAACATAATGACTTTAAGGCAAAGAAATTTGCAAATTTTCTCTATAGAACTGTTTAATATCCTCCCTTTTGCTATAAAAACCATTAAAAATTAACCGACTTCAAAAGAAGTATATATGGATTATGGACATGGTAAGGAAAAATATTGATAAAATTTTGCAACCTAACAAAGATTAACGTTATGTTTTTCTTCAGTATGTTTTTCACTGTATATATTTATTTTATAATGTTATGCTGTTCTTACTTTATTTTACTTTATATTTTACATTTTGTTATATTATGACACGCCTAAAAAACTTATTTAAAAAAAATTACATATTTAAAAAACTTGACTAAATTGATAATTCACACAAATAGCCTTGTACGGTCACATTATTTTCAACAGTTTTTAAAAATTAGAAAACAAACAAATTTTTTTTTTTTAAATTCCTTCCTTTTGATAATCGTATATGTCCATATTCACGCAATTCAGAAGGCTAGGCCTCATTTGATGCAATTTAGTGAAATCCACGACAAGATACATTTTTTTAAATCAAGAAATATTACGTTACCGTGTTTACTTCAGTCAAATTCTCAAAACCAGAATATTAGGTTTAAAATAAAACAATAACTTAGTATAATACTAAAAAACTTTACAATCTAACATCTGCAATCTACCAGTAACATGTGTTAACAATATATCATGCTTTTATTTGAAGATAAATTCTGATGAAAACTTTATACTGTTGTACTGTCCAACGTAAAATTTGTTTCTCCTCTCCTAAACAAACTCACTAAAGAATATAAAAAACATATTATTAAAATACATACCGAAATTAATAATGACATTTCCAATAATTACATTTGTTTCGATTATGTTCTCCACGTGCGAACCTTATCTAAATTTCTCTAATAAACAGTGTTAATTTCAAGTGACCTACCAGGTAAGTATGGTCCTCAATATTATCTACCTGTGCAAAATATAAATAATAATAATTATTATATATCTACATTCTATCATCATGTTCATTAATCAAATATATTGTACGCATAGTATTGTGTTAGTGATCGACAAACTGGTCGATGCAATCTGTTAGCCATAAATTGATAAAAGTTCGACTAGTCTATAGTTAGTAATAAGATATGTAATTAAAATGAATTATGTATTTGTACATTGAAATGTATTATATATTTGTACAGTGCCCTTGAGGTCACTGACGGCGACAAAAAACAACGATATTCAAATTATCCAAAGATTATTATTATTATATGAGTTCTAGTGGAATAGATTGTGGGAGTAGGTAGGGGGTTGGAAAGATAGTGGTCTTTGTCAATAGGGAACAATCTTAGTGTTAGGCTTCTGTTCAGATTCAGTATCTGCTTCATTTGGACAAAAAATAAGGTTGTTGAGTTTATTGTTAAGGGTATTTTTAAGGAAAATAAATTATTTAAGAGACCCATGTTACAGAAGAAATAAAATAAACAGATTATAATTCCACTGACGAAAATATTTAAACTAGTCGTGAAATGACCCAATTCCTAAATGCAAATGTCATTATTGTATTCTTACATCACCAGTAGTTCGTGGGAGCACATCCCATTGAAATACTGACAAAATAAGCACAGCATGAGCCTGTAGTCTATGTTTCAAAGGCTATAACTATTTTAAGTGTTAATCGTAACTTCAATTAAAAGGCAAAGACTAAAGGGAGATGGGGGGTATTTTCGCAAAACTGACTTTTTCACCTGAAAATTTTGTTGGGAAATTGTTTTGCAAGACAATCTTGGACTTTGAATGATTCTGTTTTGCAAGACAATCTTGGATTTTGAATAATTCTGTTTTGAAGACAATCTTGGACTTTGAATGATTCTGTTTTGCAACTAACTGACTTGGAATAAGCTGATTTTGAAACGCCATGTAACACAATTAACAGAAACTTGCATACATATCCCTTGGCGTTTCTATTGGCTGAAGTAGAATAATCCTATTTTGATAGTAACATTGTATGGAATATGATGAGTTTACAAGAAAAAGTCAATTTCAAAGTTATTTTTCCATGGGAATAAGTAACTTTTGAAACCTTCTCTTCAAAAATATTATTTAGAAATAAGTGTATTTTTTGCAAAAATACTGCTCAATATATCTAATATATGTATATTTAGTGTATAGGTGTGTGTGTATGGGTGTGTATATGTATGAATGGGTTCCATGATAACTCAACACAAGGACAATTCAACACACCTTCCACAAAGTGAAAAATTGTTCTTCTAAAATAAACAGAGTGTCCCGGGTTAAAATTCAATATCTTCTGGATATGATTCTACTTGATGTGTAGGGGTTTGTATATGGTAGAAGTCTAAAAGATAAATGTCTTTATCAAAATTTGTTTTTTTTTTACATTACTAAATTTTTTTTCCATAGAATAGTTTCCACAGAAAAAAAACATTTTTATTCCAAATAAACAATTCAACTTATTTACATGAAAACAACCTTAAATAGTTTAATTTTTGAAAAATTTCGTTTATTTTTTTTACTTGTACAATCACGTAGTTAGTCAGTGTATTTTTTGCAAAAATACTGCTCAATATATCTAATATATATATTTAGTGTATAGATGAGAGTGTATGGGTGTGTATATGTGTGAATGGGTTCCATAATAACTCAACACAAGAACAATTCATCACACCTTTAAAAATTATATGAAATCATTAAAAACGATAAAAAAGTAGCGTTAGTTTATTATTTTCATGGCTTAATATCACTTTTTAAAAACCATTTTTTTATGAATGGTGATTTTTTAGGTCCAAATCGCATCTTAAATAATTTTATAAAGAATAATATTAAAATACTCGCTTCTCCGGAGACCCATCGGCAGTCCACTGGTTAAAAGAATGTTGAATTGTCATTGTGTTGATTTGTCCGAGTACCGCGTGTAATAGTGTGAGAGTGGGTAAGTTTATCGGCTGTAGCCTTTATTGAACAATTGAAACCTTATCAATAGAAACATCTACCTCGTCTCCTTAAGGCGATGCCATACGTAGTAATGCAAAATCATATGTTTTTGGTTTGAAAATTTGGTCGCCTAGAAATTTTTGAGATGCTTTAATTAAATACTGCAAGTAAAATACATCTTGGCCTTTGAAATAATCGAGTATTTTTTAGATAAGTCTTTTTATAAGCCCAGAAAAAAATAATGTAAAGGCCCATGAAAACTGCTTTAAAGTTCAAAATCTAGTACTTACGAACCCATTTTCCGTTATGATTTTATTGTATAATGTAGCAAATTAAGTTATTTGTAAAAAGATCGAAATTTTTTTAAATTTTTATACCTGAACATCCACAAAATAAAATAAAAAGCACTTTTTGACCATGTTTTTTTCTTACATAAATCAAAACAGGCGGATGGTGTTAAGCGGGAATTTAAACCTAATCGCCATCTTAGTAAGGGTTGTTATTGATAGCGGCTCAATTTAAAATATTACACGACTTACTGCATCGCCTTTATTCGTTTCTAATTTTAGTTCTCCATACAGGTCATTTTGATTCATTCTAATAATGCTTACAATTTGTTTGATGAATTTATTTTGTTGATATGCAAGGTATATTAACTTCCATTTTCTAGTAAACTCACATACCAGAGGTTAACTATAAAGAACTAACAAACTATCCGCAAAGAGTGCAAGGGTGATGTAAGCGTAATGAATAAGATTAAGAAAGGGACGCTTAGACGGTTTGGGCATGTAGAGCGAACGAGTGAAGAAAGGAGTGTAAGGAGGATATATGATGCAAATGCGAATAGTAGCAGAAGTCGGGGACGCCCGAAGAAGACATGGCACGATAAAGTGAATCAGATACTCGATTCGGGCCATGTAAAGAGTCAGAATAATAGAAGAGTATGAATGAGACGATGTATAATTACTTTTATATCCGGGCCGTTGAAAAGAAATGAAAATGATTATCATTTTTGACTTATTTGAAAGACGTTGTATTATTTAGACCTCACTCAATATTATATTTCAAAGGCGGGGTAAAAGAGGCTTTCATGTATTATAATTCGACTTATTTTCTTTTATTTCAAGTTAATTTTTAGGCAATAAAAGAGGGGATCCGTAAGAAATTTACTAAGTAAAATACATATTGATCATCTAATTATACGGTACAAATCTTTTTTTTTAATACTCTAGTTTTTATGCTATGTAGGTTTTACATACTAATTATTTACACTCCAACTTTTTATGATAATGAATCTACATGTAGCACCTACTTGCTATTCCTACTCAATTCGCTGTAACTGCGGTACATCGTACCTACTTCTTTATACTCTTGATATTATATAGTTTCATATTTCAATATGGGAGTGGGGTATGGGTACCGCCGCCCCGAGAACCATTTTTTTGATAACCAACACTCCTGTCAAAGGTGACCCTGAGTGGTTTGATGCGTTTGGTGACTTAGCAGGGGTGCCTAGGTTCATAGGATGAAGTTTGTCTAGGTCTTGGCGGTAGATGCGTTTGTCCACCTACTGCGTGGCGATCGGGAGATACTAGTTGAAGGAGACCTTTCGACTTTTCCAGCCGGACTCTCTCGACCCTTACACCGCAGTGGGAGGGATAGATTCCTACGTTTGTCACTCTTGTACATACTGACCTTTCCTACCCACCCTTCAACCCTTCACAACCCTTTTCCTTCCCTTGCTTTCCCCAAAACGACGCTATGAGGGATTTTTTTTCCTAAAGGCCTCCTGTGTGGATCTAATTTTAAAATAAATGTATATATGTATGTGTATATATCTATTTACGTTGGCTTCACACAGAAAACCCGGAGAAAAAAAAATTCCCCCAAGGCCAGAGTCATATTTGGTGATGCTGGTGGAGCGTCTTTTTAACGAAAGGAAATTCTGTAAAGGAAAAGCGTGTGGTGGTTATTGCCGCCGTAGCTTAATTATCTACGCAAAAACCTTTGGGTTGAGACGTTGTGAGCAGCAGAAATGTAATGATTCTACAATCGTGCATATTTCAAAAAAAATGTGCCACATAAAAAGTGCACGAGAATTAATAAATAACTCCCATCAATTTTGTTTCAGTAAATTTATTTTTCACTGCATGACATTATTATGAAACGGTATCGAATATCCATGACATTAATAAGTAAAACGAAACCTCCCATCACTTGTAGTATTGAACCCATTCGCAAAAAGGTTAACCCGTTTTATGGTGTGCAAATGCAAAATGCTAGCATTCTTTGCAATGTTACTGCTTTGCACTTTAATCCTTTTGACGCGGTTTAAAGGCTACTAGGTAATGATGACATTACAGTAAAATGAGTGTTATTGTATTTTTAGATTTGTAACGTATATTTTCAGAAAGTAACATAGTGAAAAGGGTAATTTTCGAATCCATTCACACCTACCCATTCATCAAGTGTGACGTATTTTTATGTCTACATAATTTTATTAAAAATCACCAAACAAACCAATAGTGAACTGAGTTTAAAGTGCTCAATTCTTCTAAATTGTAGAACAAGACTGTGTCAAACAATATAACCATGAATACAAAGTGCATTATTTGCGAAAAAGACATTGACACTCTATCGGACTTTATAAGCTGTAGTATCTGTGAAAAAAGCTACAATCTTGGCTGTGCTGACATTACTAAAACGACACGCCGTAGTGCAATGAGTTTGCAGTGGAAATGCAAAAAATGTATTAAAAATAACAAATCAAAGCAGGCAAATAATGAAATAACATTGAACAACGAAAAATAACCGCCATCTATCGCCATACAAGCAAAACAGTTTTCTCAAGCGCCAAAACCTGAACTCGCAATTCAAACAAACATAGAAAGCTTACCAACCTCAAATATAGATGGAGCTAATGGTCCATTAACATCGCGACTATTTTTAAAAGAGCTCACTGAATTCATAACGACCATAATGAAATTCGTGGAAGACAAATTTGATTCATATGTATATAAATATGAAGCTCTCATTGCACAAAATAATGAAATAATAAAATCTATACAATTCATAACAGATCAACAAGAAGACTGAAAAAAACTGATAAATGTTATCGAAAAAGCACAAGAAATAGTCAAAGATGAATTAATTGCATAAAAAAATCATAATAATATACTACTCAATATTATTTCTAAACAAGAGGAAAAAATTGATAAATTGAAGTATTTAAGCCAAATCTATAACATCGAGATAAGAGGTGTCCCGGAGTCTGACATTGAAAATAATGCAGAAGTTCTCAAAAAAATCTGTAATCATCATCTACAAAAATACCGACGTGCATTCTGTAATAACAAAAATAAACAGGATGGGACCGAAGTTCTCCGACAAAAATCCAAGATCTATCGTGGCGACATTCAATACCATAACATCACGGGACGAGTTCCTATACAAATTTAAATCTTACAAGAAATCCACTACCAATGTGGCAAACAAAATAAATACAAGGGACCTAGGACTATCGCAAACCGACAATCACATTTATATATCCGACCAATTAACTCAGAAAGGAAAATTTTTGCTTTCACCAACAAAAAAATTTGCTAGAGACCATAATTATAAACATGCTTGGTCCATAGGAGGGCGCATTCTTTTGAGGAAATCTGATACATCCAAGGCAATTCCAATAAATAATATTGCTGATTTGGACCGTGAAAAACGTCAATTACTGTGACTAATGATACAAATTACTGTGCTGCTATACCACTCCACTATATTAGACATTATTGTTTGTTTTATAATATGTTTTTATCCGTTATTCAATAATAGTCAATATGTATTCTTACTCTCCCTGATGGATAATTTAGACAAGATAACACATACTCAAAATAATGTACTCGCTCTCTACCTAATATCCTACATAAGCCCAACAATAACTAAATGGTTGATTGGACTGGGTAGAGGAGAATCTGAAAAAAATGTTAAAAAACGTCACGTAATAAATAGACATAGTATAGACATAGACTAATCACACACTATATATTCTTTCATTATTCTAATTATTGCTCATATACAATTGAAACATACACAACAGCTCAAGTTCGACTCTATCATAAGATTGTAACGATTAAACATCACAGATTAAAACATTTATGAGATATATTATAGACATAGACAAATCACACACTTACTTTGACATATTTTGGTTCCTTGGAACGGGCAATTTGCCTAGTTAGGAACCATTAATTTCGACCTGATAAGGTACAATAATCTAAATCACTAAAAATATTTTAACTATATCTTGTATCATATTGTACTGTGTGTAAATCTAAAGGAATAAATAAATAAATAAATTTTACGGTGGAAATATTTAATTTTGAGTTTTGAGCACTCACTCACCGCCTTACTTCACCACTGACTTCTGGGGCAGATTTACGAAATTCAACCAACATCACTTTCGTGGCTGCGTCTGAGTGCTCTCTGCTAACCGAAGCCAGTGGGACTATGGCCACCTTGAGTTTGATTGCGTTATGTTTTGAGGATAAATCTTACGAGAAGTGGAAGAAGATAGGAAAAGGAAGGTGAGGTAGTACTTGTCTATACAGATCTGGTCACTAAACACTTCTAAAGCCATTTAAAGCAAATTTTCAATTCTGAATGATGGTCTTGATACTGTAATATCTTTCATTTATTTATTTTCAGTGTCTTCCTTCGTGAATTAGGATGGGTGTGTATTTCTACTGGAAACATCACAAAAAATAACATTTAAATAATTGACTACGCTGTAAGGTTTTTCTTCAATTTTCTAACAAACATTTTTATAAATTACATAAAAAATTAAACACACAAAACGGCCCAAACAATGTATATTTTTGCGTTTCCTGATTTCAGAGCAATCTCAATTCCGAGAAGGCAGCACTCAGTAATTGTGTTGAAACTCGAAAACCAAAATTGAGTCGTGAATTTTAAATTATCCCAATATAATTAACTCCTGTGAATGTAAAATCGGTGGTTATTTTTTTTAAAGTCTAAAATGTTTTTTTTTTAATTATTTGAGAGTACAATACAAGAGTCTCGACTGCCATCAACCATCAGGAGCCAGTGAGATTATGGCTTAAGATAGTGGGGGAGGGGAAGGAGATGGGGAAGAAGAAGATCGAATAATTACTGGCTATTCAGATCTCGTCACCAGATACCGCTATAGCCGTTTCAAGCAATGTTTCGATTCTGAATGATGGTGTTACACCAGGGCGATACTCAAAGTATAAATACGTTCATACATTATAAAAGTGTTTTGATATTTTACATTCACGCGGAAATACGTATTTTTCGACATTTGAATGTGAAAAATCGTTCTTCTAAAATAAACAGGGTGTCCCGGGTTAAAATTCAATATATTCTGGATATGATTTTACTTGATGGTAGAAGTAAAAAAGATAAATGACTTTATCAAAATTTGTTGTTTTTTTTTACATTACAATTTTTTTTTTGCATAGAAAAAAGCTTTTTTTTTCCAAATAAACAATTCAACTTTTTTACATAAAAACAACCTTAAATCGTTGGAATTTTCAAAAATGTCGTTTATTTATTTTTACTTGTACAATCACGTAGGTAGTTATTGCACTTTACCTCTGGTCAGTTTTTATAGGTATAGTAAATGCTATAAATATAATCCAAAAAATAGCCAAATTAATAATTCATAATACGCGCTACTTAAATAAAAGAAAACATAAACATTGAAGAGATATTAATAATCTTACAATCTTTAAAATGATCGTGCTTTGATGGAGGAACTAAATTGAATTGAATGAAATTGTAGTAACCCGACACGTTGCCAACTCGGCCACTGACCGGTCATTATTACAATGAGAGATTCGAGGTAACAGCATTATAAATCGTAACAAAAAAAGTTTATGCGTGGCGGCTCGTACGAATGTTAATACAACTCCAACTACCCATAAACACTATATTACCTACAAGTATACGAGAAAAACTTCCGTAATATCATGTGAGGCAGATAACAGCATCAAATAAACGAGGATGTTGTGTACTTGAATCAAGGATGGCACAAACAAGAAATAATAACATTTTAAGTTTATTTTATTATCATATACTAGCTTTTAAAACCGTCGGGTAGATATAAAAATACCGAGCTACATAATATATTATGAGATATATAGAATTTGAGCGGTTTAGTGGGCCGTATACGGTTAGTAGGCCCCAATTAGTTGTGAAGGGATGAAGGTTTATTTATTTAATAATGAAATGGGTGCCACCAGGTTCATATGGAATCCGGGGCCTTCAGTTCAGCAGAACAGAGAGTTCAGAATTCAGAGGCCCTGCTGCTTTTTCGTTTTAGTTCTAGAATAGATCAATAAAAGAGTGTGACTTTGAGTGATATCAATTATACTGAGCTGAATCACTGTACAAGTGAAATACGAATAAACATGCCTGTGAACTATATGTGTGAATATCTAATTTATACCTTAACAGAGTCATTGATTGAATCAGTGATTGGTGAAATTTTTTTTTAGATTTAACAAGTACCTACTTACCTAAGTCATTAGGATGCACGTTTTGTTTTTCTCTATTTATAAACTTTAATATATATATATATTTTTTTTTTATTAACAAAATTTTTGATACATATACAATTCAGGTACATACATAGTAATAGAATGAAAGAGTAACAAAAAAATCCCACAAAGGCGAAGCCTGAGCGTGGGTATTATAGTGTAAGGATAAAACAGAAACATATTGAATCAACACATTTTTTAATGTACATAATACTGCAACATGTCGAGTATTATACATATGTTACGATACACTCAACCTAAAAACAATTTGAGAAAGTATTTTGAATTATAAAACATAATACGGGTAAACCATAATATGGAGTGTATAAATTTTAGCCAAAAATAACTTCTGATTCGAATTAATGTATTAGATATACTCATATAGCTATGTTTCTATACCTATCTCAAGTTTTTAAGTTCTGAAATGAATTAAATATTAGTGACATAATAAAAATAAAATCAACTCACTGATCTACAACGTAGGTCGGGTATTCATTTTTTTCAAGCCCTACAAAATTGTCTCGAGAGATGTTCTGTATGGTGTCAAGACGAAAGTACGCCACCATATATAGCACTTCCAGAATTAATATATTTAACTTTATTCTTTTTTGTAACAAATAGAGATTTTATCCTCACTGGATCTCCTGTGCTGAGGATTTCATTTACATATTATTTAAATTTTGCTCAATGGATAATACTAAATAATTATTAATATATTAGGTGGCATTTTTTTCTGAAATAATTATTAATAAATATTAAAAGGTGTTTTTTAGTGCAGTCGGGTGGTTTCGCGCGGAGAAAAATGAGTTTTGCTAATTTATTGAAAATCTCTTCAAACAATTGGTAATACGGTTAAAAACGGGATTGCAGGCCTTTAAAGAATAAATTAACAGGTTTCCTGATAAACTTTTTGTTAACACGTCGTTTCAGTCTGTAGTTAGTGTCAGTATATTTTCTATTTCTGATCTCGCTATTTTATTCATCCAAATTTTTATTAGAGATTTAAATCTTCAATTTCGAAAGAGAGTTAGATTTTGTTATAGAGTTTAGTACCATAATTAGTTAGCATTAGGTTAGGATTTTTGGCGTGTGTAATTCTAGTATGTGTACTTTAAGTAGCTTTAATTCTCTTCACATGTAACATCGTTCATGTGTAATTCCGTTCTGTGTATAATACTGGCTGTGTTTTAATGGTACGTGAAATTTTCGCACGTATAATACTTTCATTTATATGAAACAATACTCAAAATATATTGTCTAATGTAAATATTCTTTAAAATAAAAATAAAATAAAACAAATAATTACAAAAATCTTAAAAATAAGATTTTGAGAACCCTGCCACAGAGAAAAATATTACCGAGTCGTCGCTCATAAGTCTAATGAATGTATTTCCTTGTGTCTGTACATTATACCGAGAAAGAAGGGGCCCGTAAATAACAAAGACACGCCCATAAAAAGAGTTGATTTAGGGAAACGGAGGTTGTGCCCATCACCATCCCGGCTTTTCCTTTGTTACTTGCATTGTTGCCGGGTGGACAAATATTTTATTTGGTGACTTTTGTTTAATGCTGTTTTTTGTTCCTTTGCGTATTTTTAGGACATTTCTTGAACTGGACTCAAAAGATATTTGTGTAACAGATTTAATTTTTAAGATTGTGTGTAGTTTTTTTGTTCAGAACTGTAAGAATCACCAATAGTAGAGTTCACCGATCATAGGTTTGTTTAAATTGTTGTTTTTTATTTATTTTTCATTCAGTGCATTCTTTATTAAAGTAATTGAGAATTTTTGACTACCATGCTAGGCACATGCCCATCTTGTGATGGTCGATTATAAATGGAGTATCTGGGTGTAGATGTTTAGGGTTATTTTTATGATTACAGCATATTGCTGCCATACATTCCCATTGGTAGTGTAAGGTGAGCGATATGCTGAAATAGGCCAATCCATGATGCATGTAGCGTAATGCGTCGCCTACCTAATACATTAACTCCAAACAGGAGGTATGAAGCAAATAATGTTCCTCAGGGCCTATGTCATCTTTGAGGATGCCGTTTGATGAGTTAATTTTTGTTTGTATTGTGGGCGTTTTCTTTTCGAACATTATTTTTTTAATGGTGTCAAAAGCTCTTATAAAATTGGTGTAGATAAGATAACTTAAAAGTCCGGTTACTAGCCGAGTGGACACATTCGACTTATTCCCACTGTCGATTTGCATCAATAGATTAATCCTCTGCTGAATAATTTCTCCATCATTGCACAAGCAACATTTTCCGATGTTATAATGGATGTAGGAATTTAAACATTATGAGACAGAGAATCCGATAGAAAGCAGCATTTTTGGCGTTTTTTGGGGTTAATTGTAAGAACATAATTATTAAATATTTAATTTAAAATAAAACAAAGTTAAAAAGACGTTTTTTTAGGTAAAAGTTTAATTTACAGAGGGTCATTTGGGTTTCAACTTTAATCGGTCATTTTTAATTCAAATGTATTGACAGCTTTTAAGAAAAAAATCGTTTTTTGTTTTATATTTCATCATATTTCCTAGTAAAAAGAGAAAAATCAATAATTATTGCAAAAGTAGCCTCTAAAATGATGAAAAATAGAATTATTTAAAGGCATATATACTTTATGATTCAAAACACAAAAAAATACTAGAAATGAGATTAGAATAAAAAAATAAAAATTTCAGTTTGGTTTGGTGTTTTGGTCTGAAATCCAATTTTAAATTTGTATGCGAAACAGGTCGCGCAGCCGTTCTTCTAACTTCCAGATGTCTATATCATTTAGAAGAGAAGAGAAAGCATGTAACTACTCACCACTAAAATTTTCGCTCTGACAATGTTTCAAAATAAAAGAATTTCAAAAGGTTTTCATTTTTTTTTTTTTTTCAACATTGGTATAAAAATTATACGTATGCTAAAAACGCGAAAAATTCTCAGAAATTCAATACATCAACGTCGACGAGTGTGGAGCAAGTTTTTAACATAAATTTCAGCAGTAATCAAGTAGCAGTTCGTCAATTTGTTCAAAATGTTGGAAATTAATATTTCCGGTGATTAAAAGCGGAATGCCAAAAATTCATACAAAAATTCTGGTAACTTTTTCTATACCTCTAATAAAAACTTATTTTAGTTAGGTTTTGTAAAACGTTTAGTTTTGTATATAATGGCTGACGTGAACCCGGAATTTCTCGACTTTTCTGTACTGTTTATAAACATAATATGCATGTATTAAAAAGGTTCGGTAAAAATCTCCAAATAATAGTGAAGACCCTATCAAAATCTGTTGAATAGTTTAGAAGAACTAAGCGTACAAACAGACAGACGCGGATAGCGTCTTTATTTTTTTTGTTGTACAAAAGATTTTTTTTTAATAATACTGTTATTTTTTTAAAATCTGGTTGAATTATTCATTATCCTTTTAAAAAATGGGACTGCGGGCCTATAACGAATGAATTGAAATAGTTCGTTACAAAATATCAGTCAAAAGCAAATGTTTTATGCGTACAGCGGAACACGTGTTTATACAAATACTGATATTGATACTAACATACATATTGTATCACTCTGTCATGATATATTTTAGGAAAATAACACGTTTATTCTTGATATATTCTGAATGACTTATATTTTATCAGGAATTTAGCATGTCGTTTTTTTAATCATCAATTATCTTCAGATAATTGCTAGGGATTTAGATTTGTAGCGACGAGTCTTATGATTTCAGAAGCGACGTGTACAGACTGTGCTCTACAAGTTGTTTGCGACGTGAGTACACAACATGGGTATAGGATATTTGCGTATTCCTGTGGAAGAAAGGTCGTATTCGCAACATTGGTGTTTTGTATTTAGATTAGATATGAAGCAAAAAACAAGTTCTGCTGTTTTACCTAAAATTTACCTCTAACCCTTTCAAGGCCCTCTTAAATTGATCGCGTCTTAGATGAATTAATCAGGTCTATGGATCTTGTATAGGAGCTCTTTAGAGACTCGAGTGCTCGGCTGATGTGATCAGTACAGTCCTTATATTCTATTATCTTCTGTACAGTCAGTACTCGGGTGGTTCAGGCAAGACAGTGAATATAAGCAAGGCCCAATGACTCGGTCGAGTAAGTACCACCTCCATTTGCATACTCAACTCGGCATTTAATTCGCTCTCCACTAGGTTAGTGGAATCAGTCGAGTCAGACAGTATTTGGAATTTAAGGAGTGTTTGACGCTTTTTTGTTTGTTTTAAAACTCTCTTAATTTTCTCTTTTCCCTCCATAGCAAAACCATTTTAACAGCACTTTAAATTAATCACAACGAACTGATTCTTCCACATGTGATCACCTCTACTCTCAATAAGTTGTAATTCGAACTTAAGAGCTTAGTTAGTTCACCCCATTCATTAATAATTCAGTTATTTAGCAACAAACGACATTATCCAAAAAGCTGCGCATATTGACAGCTTATCCGACACTCTACAGGCCGCGCTAAAAGCAGCGGCTTTTGTCTACCTACTGTTGGAATCATATTCTGACCGTGCTCGCAATTATCGCTAACTGACCACAGATGACGGATTCCGTCAATATCGTGTCGACATATGGCTTTATGATCGTCCGTGCTAGAACTCCTGGTCCGAGAGATTGTAAGTTAAGTATCTAATATACATAGTAGTCATAACGTCAAATTCTGTAAACATTCCTAAATCGAGATTTAAAGCTCCTCTAGAAATGTGGGCGCATTATTAATAACCTTATGTAGGGGGTCTTACTGTAAATTTTACCTTTCAGTTAGTATAAGTGCATAATTAATGAACTAACTCCTTTATATGAAGCCAAAGGTTAAACATTTTCAAACTAAATAATTAATTGCTTCGACAAAAGGTTAAATTGACTTCCGTAACATATGAAACTCCAAGTCAAGTCAGTTAAAACTCTGAATGATTTTTACTATTATCAATATTTGAAAGAATGAAAACTTCGTTTATTTTAAAGGAATTCCGTTGAAGAAACTAAATTAAATTATGTTTCTTAATCTAAAATTCATCCTCCGTGCCTCCTGTATTTAAATCCTGTGTTTTTTCACAACATACTCATTTTAAATAATACATAAAATATTTGCGGCACGTTCCAGAGTGGAAGATATTTTCAGTATCACCCTGGTGTAAAACCATCATTTAGAATTGAAATAATGCATGAAAATGCATTGTTTTGGCCGTCCTTTTTTACCAGATCTGAATAGCCATGTACTTCCTCACCTTCCTGTACCCCTCCACATTACCTTTAGCCTCATACACCATCCCCGATTGGGGATGCCGTGGTCTCACTGGCTCCGGACAGTTGGGACTTTTGTGTGGTTTAAAAAATACATAAAAAATAGAAAAAATCAAAAAATCAAATAATTTGTGAGCAATAAATAAAAAAAAAGAAAATTCATGAAAGATATCTCTATTTTTCAATCAATTTCTATATTACAATTTACTATTTACATATTTTGGCTAAATAACTTTCAATAAACATTTGAGTTAGCTGGGATATATAAAGAAGTTCATTTTCATGCCTCTGGGATGCACATTGCGTATTTTTCTCCAGTTTCTTGTGTCCAATTTGGGAGTCGAGTATGGGTACCGCCGCCCCGGGAACCATTTATTGGACAACCAACAGCCCTGCCATAGGTCTCTCCAAGTGGTTCGCTACCACATATGGTTCGGATGCTAGGGTTCATGGGGTGAGGTTTGTCTAGGTATTGGCAGCGGATACTTTTACTCACCTACTGCGTAGCGGGTCGGATTGGGAGAGACTTGTTCTTCTTTCATATGGTGGGGGGGCAGAGGGGGACATCTAGGTCTGCAAACCATTCTAGGGCCTCAGGCGTCGTCACGTGAACCTCATCAATCCCGCCGGGGAATGAATGGAACGGGCATTCGTTGACCACATGTTCGGTGTTCTGCACTGCAACATATTCACAGATCGCCGACTCTCTGAGGCCCCACCTGTGCATCATGTGGGCACAGCGGCTATGGGAGCACCTTAACATGATGGTATACCAGGTTTTTCGAGGCAATGAGAACCCAGGCTGTCTCTCGGTGTGGTCCTGTATGAGATGGGCATTTCCCACGTTTACCATTTGCTACTCAAGTTTTCACCTATCTTCTGGGGTGAGAGGTAATCGGAAGAGCCTTGCTCCTTCCGTCCAGAAAGGCTTTCATGCGTCCGTCACTCCTGGACACATTGACACCTTTTTGATTCCCAAAAATTTTTGTCCTTCCATTCCCTAAAAAGACCCTCCACACAGCATCCTCAAAGATGACATCGGCTCAACTTTGAAAAATACATATTACTATAGAAATAAAAATAAAGATTTACTGATTGATAGAAACATATTTTAAAGAAAAATAGAAATAAAAATATTAAAAGCAAGATTAAAATACATGCAAAATTGTACCATTTTTTCTTTTCTTTAACAGAGGTTAATCGTGATACATACGTACCTAGAAATGTAGCAGTTGGATTTAACGATATAAAAAAATAAACTCACGTATTCTTTAAAGTAAGTTCGCCCCCTTTCGAATAGCCAATGTTGAACACGGATAATAAAAGCGGATACAGAAATATTTTACTTTATATCGATGTTCCATGCATTTTATACTTTAGGAGCGATGAACCAGAATTGTCGCTGAGCGAATATGGTTCTAGTTTTTGGCACCACGCTTCCCAGATTTGTTGAAAAGCGGGCGTTGGCTTGATGTTGTCAAGACACCAGTAGGTTATTTCTACGTATGTAGCACAAGCTTGTCTTGGTAAATAACTATCAAATATCTTAGACCCTAATTTTAGCAAATAGTTTGTTTGAGGTTTGGGTAGGTTGGCATTTAAATATAATTCTCAAAATTAGTTTTTGTACTGTAATAACTGAATTGATAATTGATTCATCACAGCCACCCCATTTCACAATACCATATGTTGCTACGGATTGAAAAAGGGCTAAATAGACAATTCTTAGAGTCTCCAAGTCTAAGTTGGACCTAAAAGAGCAAAATATATGGCAGTTTTTTGACTAACAATGAATGAATTATATTGCGTTTTTTTTTAATAGTTTGCTTCAAATGCGCTTTACATTAAATAACAAATCCCAAAACAATAATGTTTTAGGATTGGTTATTTAATGTAAAGCGCATTGTTTTAGTTCAATCCAATTTACAATATAACTATAGCTAGATTACAACTAAGGTAAATCTAACTTCAAATACATTTACACGTAAAATTATTAAAACTACATCCACGCTCATCATTTTTAAATCTAAATTTGTTTTCGTGAATGAATGCAAATCAAAGTGAAAATTAAGCCATTTTTCAAAATCCTGTCGAGCTGAAACTCGTAATCATAATTGATTTTTAAATGTTTTATTTTACATAATGTGAACATTGGTCGTTGGGTTATAACCTAATAAGTTTATTTTTTTATGTATGTATTTTTTGGTAAACATTTAAATACATAAGAAAAAGTAATAAATCAAAATTTATATATCTTTTTTTATTTATATTTTCTATATATCTTTTTTATTTATATCTTTGATTCTATGTAAATTCGCATTATTTAAAGTTAAATCAATCTCCCGCCACCTCAGAACAGGCTCAGCCTAGTGAGGTGGATTATACCAAAAAAAATGTATGTTAATTTATTGGTTAATAAATAATAAAAAAAAATTAAAAAAACGTTGCTTAGAACGCTTTAATGCAGTACATACTAACTAGATCTAAAAGGAAGCTTTTTTCTCAACATTCCACCATATAATCTTGTATCAGTTCATAACATTTCTTAAACCAACGAAACCATAGTTCCAGACACTAGGAACACTATGGTATATAACAAATTAAAAGGGAATGGAAGTGAGATGAATGAGATTGGTTTCAAAGTAGAAACTCATTTCCTCGATAGTCAGATAAAGATATTTTATCAAATTTAAAAAATCAAGCACACGCTGAAAGCAAACTGCAGCGTTTTATTTTATTACCTGTGCCATAAAAAAATCAAGGTGTTTCCTCTCAACGTGGTATCCCGCCTATAAAAGACAAATAAAAATATAATGAATGCAAAATGTCTACCCGGTCTCTGGTGTTTGGAAGATCATGAACTGGACACATTGGTATGGGATGTACTAGGTTGGATCTTGCGAGACAAACGTTAACATCATCTTCAGTGCAGTTCAGTAAGGTCGTGAAGAAAACCTACTATCTTTCTGTCACTGAGAGCTTCTTAGTATTTTTTCTTTATGTTTCAATCATCATTTATGAGATAGAGGGAGAAGTTACAGCAGAAATGTAACTTTATTCATGAAAAATGCATCAACACAGGTAAACCATCCAGTAAAGTCCACAATAAGGTTTACAAATGGAAAATAGATTATGTCTGATTTGCGCATGTAGCGCATCGGAAAGCCTGAATTGCACTTTAAAATGACCGTTTCTTGAAATTTTGAAAGTGTGATATTATCTTAGGTAGCAGTTTACTGGGTTAATGGATGGCACTGATAACAATAAAGCTGTCGATAATGCCATGGACCTAAAAAGCCTTGGACAACAGCATTAGTGCGATTTTGTGTGAATGGAATTGAAGCCAAATCTAGGGTGAGAGGAAATTGCCGGGCAGACATCGTGTATGACTAACTTTGGAACTGATTTGTTTTTAAATTAATGCATAATGAACAGTTTTTTTTTAAATTTTGATTATTGTGTTGTTAGTGCAGTTATAATGGCTTATGATTGTTTCGGGTATTTGATTCGGCAAGGAATGGGATACGTCATTAAAAAAAAAAAATTAACAAAAAGTTTTGGCATTTTTTACACACCTTCTCCTCACCCCGCTACTGCAAATTGTCTTCAAATTGCTTTTTAGGTCCATGGATAATGCAAGGATAAATACGATTGCAAGCCCAAGGTCGAAACCCAGAATCATTCCTAGCGCCTGCTAACAAAGCCATCCGAGCACATAATAATTTATAAACAAAGTTTTGTAGACTCAATGTTTTTACTTGAAGAGTTTGTGAGACAACCCAGAGTTGCAACAGGTTCATTGCTTCTTAGTTAAGGCCCCCATATTAAGAGGAGTTTAAAATCTTTTGCCACTCAACAAAAATAGCCGAAAGCTACACATGTAAAAATTTCTGTAGTTTACGGAGACAAATATTTATTAATGAAACAGATGAACATTTTTATGAAACAAGAAAGGTGGGGAAGTTCAAATTTCGTCATCAAACACAGCTAAAGCCATTTTCATGAGATTGCCACACACAGTAGCAACTATTTGGATCCGATAGGATTACGTTATCCATTTTTTTATTGTTTCAAGGTTAAAAAAAGTTAATAAACTAAGGAGGGAAGAAATGAAGGCTGGGATGAACTTGAATATTCAATTCTGATAACAAAAGAAATTTAAGGTAATTTCAAGCAACAATTAATTAAGAATTCGGAATATTTTTATGTTGAGAATTTTTGACACCGAAATGAAAATTGCGGGTTCAATTAATACTTTAGTTCTTCATAATTGCACAAGCAATATTTTCCACTTCTTATCGGGTAATAGGTTTTAATAGGATTCCATATACTGTCACATGTGAATATTATTCTTTCTTTTGCCGTTCAAAAATTATTTCTATTAACATTATTTTAAGGCCTTACTTACCAAAAAATAGCACATCTGTTGTTCGTCGAAACAATGTCCCAACACGTCTCAAAAATTACAGCGCAAAGTTGCCCCCTGGGGCCGATGTACCAAAAGTAGAATTACGTATTTTCGCGCCTAGTCGCCATTTTGTTTTCATAACGATTTCTAAATGGCCGGAAACAAAATAGGTACTCTGGCAGCAAAATATTTATGCTGTCATAAACGAAAAACGAATGCACTCGGCTTATGAATTTCATATGAGCTGATTCATTTTTCAGTTTTTTTGCTTCTCGCTTTGAGTTTAGTGAAATAAGTGTTTATTATTTTGATGAACAATATTTTTGTTTTATTACATTGTTCGCTTGTTTAAATTTGGCTTATGTGCATAACTTTTTGGAAACTTCTGAAATATCCTGTACCTTAACTAAAATGAGTAATATTTCAACATAATATATTATTTTCTCCTTTGTATTCTTCGAAAAACGTTTGCTTTACCTAGTGGTTTCAGCATCACGATCGCATTTATAGTCAAATAACATTTTCAATTATAAACTCCAAATTTATACCTATTATGTGAAAAAGTGGGTATAGTGAGAAAACAAAAATTTAAAAAAATTGTAGACTATTTTTGTATATATTTTCATACAAATTTTTTCACTAATTGCAAACCTATGGGTTGTTTTACTAGTCAAAACTTATAAAAACATATTTTCATACTTTTATATTATTAACTTTGATGAAAGATCACACAAAACATATATTTAAAACTTAATAATTTTGTAGATATTATTATACATACAAAAAAAACAAGTTTTTGATATTTCTTTTTTACCAAAAATAATATATATTTATAATGTTTTTGGGTAACGGCGGGTAGAGACAAGTAGTAGTAGACAATAAAATATGTTGATAAAGGTATCGTTGTGTCTTTATTACGTAGACTGTATTGGTGTATGGACCACAATAGGATGCATGTCAGCTAGGTTGTGACACCACGTCAGGATGTGGATGTGCTCAATGATGTTGTGCTCAGCTGCAGGTAAAGATCACGGATCTTCTTGGTCATCCAGTGAGATGCTCGACACCGTGGCTGGTGGAGAAGAACAGGGGCGAATTTCCGAGACCGATACATGACTCTGTGGGTGGTGGAGATAAACGGTGGTGTATTCCGGAGTGTGGTTGATGCGAGAGTTGATTCTCAGCACGCCCAGACGAAGGGCCGGTGACGCGAGTGCATCCGACCACAAATTGCAGTGAGCTGTTGACTGACTGTATTTAGGTACTAGACTAGACTGAGTAGCCAGCATCAGACGAAGCGTTAGTTTAGGCTTGCATCTTAGTGGAGCTATCCCGACCATTTTAGTAGGAAAGCCGGCGCGTTCTCGCCGCAAATTGCGATGCACGCGGCCCGCAATATAAGTAGCTTGTCGCCACATACTAATACAATTTTACATTAAATTTTTTTTTTTGGCTCTGTGTGGAAGTAGGAAATGATGTTATTTTGTGTTTAATTATTACTATCATATTTAAATAAATCTTCCTATCAACAAATTAGTTACTATTGTACAGGTTCCCATGAAAATAAATCAAATATTTTTTTTTTCATTTTCCAAGTGATTAACAGCAACAGGTATTAATAACTCGATAGTCTTATCTTCACATTACCAGAGCCATTTGGACCAAAAACAAGATTCATAGTTCTATCGTAATAGAAACTTTAACGTCTTACTGGCGGGCTACATTGTTCCGTAAGTCTGTTATGACTGCGATTGTTGCAACCAATTAATCTAGGTCTATAAAAAGCTTGATGCAATTCTTTCTTATAACGTTCATTTTAATTCCCTGGAAAAATTAAATTTTTTCTTAAGAGTAAAATTAATGAAAATGTGCCCGTTGGTTGGAACGTTTTGAAAAGTACCTGTAATAATATATCAATAGCAAACGATTGTTTTCTGTTTCGATTGAAATGGAATTAAAATCGGTAACATACAAATCGGTCGAAAGTTCAGTATTGGAGGAATAATTTCCTCAAAATTAGAAATGATTTTTCAAAATAAATTATGTTATCCTTTCTATGATATTACACAATATATATCTGCCTACTTTTTTGAAAAAAAATTATGTTTTTTTCTTTTTCTTACTTTTTTTAATCGTTATTTTTCGACTTTAGAGTAATTTTTAATAAAAAAAAATATTTTTGTTTTTAATTTTGAGGATAATTTAAAAATGAGTTTTTTCAAATATCCACAAATGTTACGCAATAATACAGGACGCCATAGTAATCATTTAAAAATTTAAAGTTTTCAAAAAAATATTATGATGTCGAACCTTGAAAGCCGGGTAATAAAGCCACTCATTTAAAAGTAAATGAGATATCATAACGTTGATAAGATTATAATCACACATTTCTCATAACATTTGTGAATATAATTTTAATTCCACGAACCAACCCAATTAACTAGTTTTTCTTGAAAAATTCTCTCCATTCTCTATAAGCAAGTGAAAATAATGATCTCCATGAAATTACTTTTTAATGATTTTATTAGATGTCAGAAGATTCATGATCTCGATGTTGTTTACTCAGTACTGTAAACAGCGATGGGATTATGACTGTAGACTCTGGAGCAGATGTGCGTTACTATGTTCAATTAATATTACGATATTCGTAATCTACTCGTGGAAATAATCGAATACTTGTATTGTATATAATACTTGTACGCACGGTAATTGGAAATGATAGAGAAGCAGCGAAATAGCGCGACAAACAGTATTGCTCTGTGAAACACGTGCAATACTGGAATAGTGGTACATGTTAAAAATGAACAAAAATACATATCGATATTTCACTACATAAAGTTCACTTATTTATCTGTTTTAATGTACAAAAAAGTTTACAATTACAACTGTAATAGAGAATAATTCTTACTTCAACTTTAAAATATTTACATTTCCACATTTAACTGAATTTAACGCAATTTAACTGAAATAGTAAGTCTGCCCAACAGTATCAATTTTGGTAAGTTGATTCTGCACCTAGGAAATATCAAAAGCCTGTTTTAGCAACCTCACGAGAAATTATCCGGATCATAGTATCCTATCTCAACAAGGATATCAAGTATCGATAGGATACCGTTCAGAAGTTCATATGTGGAAATATGTAACTCCTTGAACTAATGTTGCAAATACCGAGAATGATATAAATGTCATAGAAAACTGTCATTGGTAAAACCCAAACTCTCTATTATGTAAAATAACATTTTGAAAATTCTTTACTATAAGAACATAAATAGTCTCCTCTGACCCCAATTCTGAGATTCAGTCTGGAGAATGTTATCGTGAAGCAGCCTTTTAACTACCTATCAGGTTTTTCAAATTTGAGTTACGCATGACAAAATCCAGCATTCTTGTGGCTCCAGCATATTACGAAAATCAAAGCGACTAAAGATTAAAATGATGATTCAACTGATCAGACATGCAGACCACAAATAACACTCTTTTTTAAAAATATTACATAAGAACCGTCGTGATTTCTAAGACAATCTCCTGGCTCAAAAACATTTGTTTCCAGAGTGGTAGGTTCTCGCTTCTCCACTAACTAATTTTCTGACAATATTTATATTGAAGAAATAACTTAGTTTATTTCGCTTTATTTTTTGCGAACATTATTCGCTTCATTTAATACAAAAAAGTGATGTAAACTAAGTTATTTATAGAAGAACCGTGTGGAATAACTGTTCTTCGATAAATTAATATTTGCAAGAAGTCGTTTTAAATTCCTTTCCACTCTTTATAGACGGACAGTTTTTTTTAATATGAGCCTACGCGTTTCCCTTTAAAATATGCGTAGCTTTTAGCGTCTCCATTCAGGACAGAGATGCTTCTATGCTTTAAAGCCTGCTTCTTCGAAAGCTCAATCATTAATTATTGGAATGTCAACTATCTTCCTGTTCCTAGAATCCGCCGATACTTGAAGCCTTTGCTGAGTAGTACTCGTACGTACCTTTGAAATGTAATAATTGATGTTCTCAATACAGTTAAAAGTATTTCAAATTTATTAGTTAGCTTGCATATTGATAATGGTGATATCTCTATGTAGAATACCGAATCTAGTACACCGAAGTAGCACACATAAAAAAAGTCAGGAAGCCTGGAAGCGCCTTGTCGAAACGATCGGTGCTAGATCCAACTAGGATAAAGGACAAAGACAATTTTACATGGTATTGACGTAAAAAAAATATGGTAGCGATATGCTGTGAGCGTAATTTCCTGTCCATAACAAAACTTAATAAAAAAGTTTTATTCAAATATTGAAGACAATATTAGTGATTTCTAAACGAAAATCTGAAACAGAAAAATCAGAAAAGGAAACGGTCACATCTGGGACTCGAACCCAGGACCCTTGTCTTTCCGGGACAGTGCTCTACCAACTGAGCTAATGGGACCCTATTCCCCTCGGTCACTTTTAAGTGTATCATACTTCGAATAAGAACTACTAACATTGTCTTCATTGAAAGAGTCCCAGATTTGACCGTTTCCTTTTCTGATTTTTCTGTTTCAGATTTTCGTTTAGAAATCACTAATATTGTCTTCAATATTTAAATATTACAATTTGAGGTTTTACTCAATAAAGTTATTCCGAAAAATAAATAAAAAAGTTTTATTCGTTCCTTTTTTAACACTATCTTATTTTTACTTTTTGTACTTCGTACTTTTCTCTCTGCTTCAGCTGTTTACCTAATAATCCTAGCTCATATTTAATACTGAACAAAAGCATTTGCCTACAGTCAAGTTAAATGGCAAAAACTGTTTTCTAAGCTTCTCGCGAACTAAACATCAAGTACTGCGATAATTCTGAAATAAGTCAGTTTTTATCCACTTTAAACTTATTTACACTCTCGAGAAGAGGGCTTACTTAACTTAGTCAAATAAATTAACGTTGTTTAAGAGTTTGTCTGTTTATTTTAAATTTTAGGATATAAAATTTATTATGCCGTGAAAAGGTTAGCGTTTTTTTTGTAATGGAGAATTGTTTTGTAATTTGAGATTTAGAACACTTCTCCGAAACTATTCAAGGATTGGACTCGTTTCTCCATGCCTAAATCACATCAACCTCTAGTGTGCTTTCACCGCAAAAAGAAATAAAACATTTTACTTAGAATCTTATATTATTCATGTTATGCAGGTCGCTAAGTTCCTTATATCTGGACCCAGAGATTGCTGTTTAAAACCCGGATAAGGAATATTCTTATTTCTGTTTTAAATTTTTCGTTTGAGAGTTGTTCATATTTGTTCAAAGATTTTAATGTTTGTTTTCCGATAAGTTTAATACAAGAATATTAGTTAGAATCCAGATTTCGATATCACAAACTTAACTGTATACCCCCCTCGAGGACATTTAACTATTAATTAGATAACAAAAAAACTGAATAAATAAAATCTTGATTCCAATAAAGTAAATATTTGACAACAGTGTTTACGTGGCTACTAATAAATAACTGACAAATGCGACTACATTACATTATATTTTTCTTAGCTGTTGATTATTCTATAGTTAAGTTGAAGGACTGGTAGCTTTTTTATAAATTATAAAATTGCTATCATTGTATTACATGCAGGGTGTTACGTACTTGATTTACTAGCGATTATTTGGATTAAAACATGAAAATGAAATATTGCTCATGATAACCTTTATAACATTTAAGATATTTTTTACTATTTTTATTGACAAACTAACCCGGTTCTAACTGTCCAATAGTATGATTATTTGTTTGAAGTTTAAAAAAAAATCGTTAATTTATTTACTCAAAAAACAGAAATCAGTGGTCAAAGAAAGTCAAGTACGTCCCTTAACAACAACCAGAATATATTTCACTAGATTTTATACAATTTAATGTAGTTATTTTTGGCGCATAACTTTAACTAAAATAACAAACTCCCGCCATCTCGGAACAGGCTCAGCCTAGTGAGGTGGATTATACCAAAACATGTTTGTTATTTTACTGGTTTGTATAATAATACAAAATAAAATATTTTCTTTTTGATCCAGGTATTTTAACTGCTTTGTTTATTATTTGATTAGTGTGACATTTATATGGTCTCTTACTGAAGTTCTCATTTAACAGATTATTGATTTGCTGTGTTTATCAAATAATTATAAGCAATAATTCGTCAGTCGCCTGAAATATCAATACAAATTAAAAAATATCTCACGAGTAAAAATAAATGCCGCCAACGGGAATTGAACCCGTGCCTTTTGATGTCCGGTCAGGTGCTCTAAAACATCGTCTTATTTCCAACCCGCCAAATGATTCAATTTCTTTTTTATTGTTATCATATTCAATATGTACTGTCTCGACGCCTTTTAGTGAGAAATTTAGCATTAACAAAGCCTTTCTTACAAAAATAAAGTTAGTTGTACAGATGGAAAAAATATAATAAGCAGTAATTGTTGCTTGAGGTACTAGTACATATTGAATCATTTGGCGGGTTTTTTTTTTTTTTTTTTTTTTTATAGTAAAGACCTCATAAGAGTCCCAACTGCTCCCGTCTGGAGCCAGTGAGACTATGGCATCCCCAATTGGGGGATGTTGTGAGGCTGAAGGTAAGTGGGGAAGGGAAAGAGGAAGGTGGGGGAAGTACCTGGCTATTCAGATCTAGTCACTAAACACGGCTAAAGCTATTTGGAGCAACGTTTCAATTCTGAATGGTGGTCTTACACCAGGGCGATACTGGTAGTATCTTCCACTCTGGAACGTGCCGCTAATATACTATATATTATTTTAATTAATTAATTGTGAAATAACACAAATTAATCAAATAAAATTTATTTGCGCACGCCGGGTTCGAACCCGCGACCCTCGGAATGGCAGTCCAATGCGTTACCACTGGACTATGCCGGCCGTCAAATTCCGTCAAATGGCCGTCAAATTCAAATTCGGCCGTTGATTCCCGTTGGCGTCATTTATTTTTACTATTTTTGGCTTATAATTATTTGTTATCCTTTATACTATGCATAAAACCTTGTCCTATAAACATTAGTTTATCATTTAAAAATAATGCTGTGTTTATCATTTCTTGAACCATAAAAAATAACTAGTTATTCTGACAACAAATATAACTAACTATCTAAGCTGCTTAAGTCACCCTGAATTTGTAAATAACGGTTGTTTATGGGTTTGGACGAATTGGCATCGAAGGAAAATAATTTTATATATTATAGATTAATACGAAATTTTTCATTTTTTTTAAATTCTCTTCCATTTCGATTTTTTATATTTTTTACACATTATACTCTGTACTATGTTAATGTTACATTTTTTGCCGTATGTTTTTTTTTTAAATTAAACCCAAACTGTTTCTCTAATTCATTAATGCAAAATAAAAAATGTATCACATACACATAAAATCCATTAGCGCCACAAGGAGGCGCTAGTATAGCATCTTGCCATCAGCATGTATTTGAAAATGTCAGAAGTTGGAGGTATTATTAATATTGTAGGGTATTTGGTTTAATATACAATTTTCTGATTCTATTGAACAAATTTACTAATTGAATTCGATAAATTCGTTTTTACTTTTATTTAGATCAAACATGCCTAGCGTAAGTTATATAAGAGAATAAGTAAGTACATTCATTTAATTTTATTGTAATATTAACAGCTTTGTTTGTCATCTGACCGTACCTTGTAACAAATCGTCGTATCTAAATAATTTACTTGGTATAAATAAGTTCAATTTAAAAATATTTCTGGTTCAATACGGAATATATTATTATTCCTACCCCGAATAACTTGTTACATCGAATATTAAATCACATTGCTCGATCGGGGTATACTCGTACGTTATTATGAGCATCTTTGCAAGAAGAAGGAATAAGGATCACCGTATGTTCGTGGTTCGGCAAAAGGGCAACCAGCTTTTTAACGAAATGAAAAGCAAATAAATTACTGTATGGGCGGTAGGTTTGTATATGCGGGTAATGGGTGGGTAAAGGTATTTTGGAAACACCAGTTTTTGTTCTTGTGTTAAACGTAGAAGTAAGTACACTAAATTCTTAATATATCGCGGATTTATTTATTTATTTATACGCCCATTGGGCTTTTACATACACAGTTCATAAAAAAATAATATTCTGAAGATTGAATGTTCCCAACAGTAACAGTTATAATACATAAAACCATATCTATTTGACATTTTATAACAGCAAGTAAATAGTAAATGCATACGATAATTATTTGTAGGTATAAACCTGCTGTACAAAAATAAGAATATGCCTACTCCTAAGGTATACAAACGTAAATTAGTTGAAAAGCAATGTAAAGTTTATATGTACATACTAGGTAGTGGCAGCAGTAACATGATATACGACACATAGTGTGTGAGGCCTTTGAATTAGAAAGTTAACGAAATAATTATTGACGGTATTGTTAACAAAATATAGAGCGTTTGACAGGTTGTCATTGCCTGTTAAATCGAGGGCGTTTGATCTGCCATTTTACAAACATATTTTACATAGCTTATATGAAAAATATTGTGAAGATTATAAATATACTCGTAGAATCATGTTTTTACACTCGGAACTTTCTTAACTTGAATCAACTCAAAACAATTCACTCAGTACTACGTCAATCTTTAATCGAATACGGCATTATAGTCTGGAGAGGATCTAACGCTTTCATGATTGACCTCGTCTTTAGAAAGATATTGTAAAGATTATTCTAAAACTACCGATCACCAGCAGTTCTTATGATAACTTTAAGAGAATCTGTGTTTTAGATATTTGGCAACATTATGCCAAAAGCTATATTTGATGTTTTCCAAACCGCTCGTGATACTAGAGCAGTCTTTCTCAAAGTGGGCGATAACGCCTCCTTGTGGGCGCTGGGGGCTTTCAGGGAGGCTGCAGAAGGCTCAAAGAAAATAAGGAGGCATCGTAGAAATCTAGAAGGACTACATCAAACAAATTCTGTTGATAAAAATCCGACAGAATCTGGCGGAATTAAAAAATAACAGTTTGTTTTACTTCCTTATAACAAAACATTTTTTATAACAAAACTGGGTATTCGATACATTGTTAGTTAGTTTTTAAATTAAATAAAACACTTATAATGGAATTATATATTTTCTATCACCGTCATTGGTTCATCAAAACTTGTATGTAAAACTGTATCGAACTATCCATCCTCCAACCTTACCAATAACTTATTCTGTTGGGAACGAGTGGTCCAAAGAGTCGGGTTCTCTATCACTGCTCAAACAACATTTTACGCTTATCATATTTTCGGCCTCGGTGGTTGAGCTAGATTATAAATCCGGGGATCGCGGGTTAGCTTTTGAAATATCTAATGTGTAGTAACTATCAATATTTGTGGCACGTTCCAGGGTGGTAGATACCTGTATCGCCATGATAAAGACCGCCAATCACAATCGAAACGTTAAGATAAAATGTCTTGTCGCTAAAACAAAATAAAAAAGTTTTCGGTTAAAAATAATTTTTTAAATATTTTTTTTTACATAGCTCTACAAAGGAGGCACTGAGGACAAATGATTTCTCCGAGGCTTATGTTTTCTTTGGGGATGCTGTGCGGAGGGTATTTTTAAGGTAAGGAAGGAAGGATATAGTAGTCTCCTCAATCCGGCCTCTCCGCGCCATGCGCCAGCAAGACATAAACAAACCTCACTCCATGAACCCGGTTACCCCTGCTAAGACACCTAACCAAACCAAATAAGTAGCCGACCAATTGAGATCACCGATGGCATGAGTATTGTTTATGCAGTGAATAGTTTTTTTGGGCCATCCCATGATTTTATTCCTTAACATAATATTATGATCCTTCATATTTACCAACCGGTTCTATAAATCTTTCAAGCCCAAGTTTGATTTAGCTCCGGGAAAACCATTTTTATGATTCGAAAGCTTTTTAACATTATTTTCCCTGCTAAAGGATCTGCCGATAAATATTAATACCAGGATATTAATTTATATAAAATTTTACTGAGAAATGTTTATAAATATTGTTTTATTTTGTAAAAATTTTGAGAAAGTATAACGGAAATCTAAGTTTTACCTACCGAGTAGATAAATAAAAAATATTTATTTATTTTAACTACTGCTTTAACTTTATAATGACAGCAATCAAAGTAAGATGCAAATTCTCCAAAATAGAGCAATTAATAATTTTAAAAATAATTTGATAATTTAATTTTTTCAATAATTCAATCCCATCTAAATTATCTCATAGAAATATGGGGAAACACAAACATCACATTTCTAAACCAAATTCAAATAATACAAAATAAAGTTATAAAAAAACTTTTTAACTATAGACCAGATACCCCCACCAAAAGAGTATACCAAGAAACTAACTTACTTAAAATTAGAAAACTGTACGAATACAACATATGCCTATTAATTCACAAAATCCAAAATGGCCTCATACACACAAATACTTCATTTATAAAAACATCACAAGTACATGACCACCACTGTGATGAACTTGCCCTGGGATAATTTTTTTGTTTATTGATTTATTATGGTTAGAAAGAATTTTTCAGTTGATTTCACGAAGTAGGGGTTTACCAGATGTTGGATAGCTGTTTTAGAAACAAGTGTTTAGATTTATTAGGGTAGAGAAAAAAATAGGAACATGCACTGTATCGTCAGAGACCTCCGTGATGGTGGTGCTAAAATTCTCAGATTTTATTCAGTGGAGTAGCGACGAATTTTGTTTGGGGCGGATAGAAAAAAAAAACCCTAACAAAGTAAATAAGAAACAATTCGAGTCCGTTAAGCAATGCTACTAAGTGACTTTCTAAGTATGAAATACGCCGTTAAATATAGTTACGTAATTTTCTAAGGATTAAGACGAATTATAATTATGAATAGCGAGGAAAATAACATTTTAACAGGACGAGTTTGGAAGTTGCTTAGTTAAATTAAAATCCTGCAAGAAGATTTAAAAATAAAACTTATAAACAGAAGATATTTAATACATCCTAGACCGTGTTGTTAATAGTAAGCCGAGCTAAAATGCTGGTGGGCCAACACGCCACTGGACTGAGGAGAGTCGTGTTTCATCCTTTGAACAAAGAATTGGACATTTTACTTGAGAAGTAACAATTTATTGGTTTTGAAACGATTTAAATTAATGTGACGGGTCCTAGGGCTCATAATTGATGTGTTCCTTTAGTGCATTTCTGTCTTTTGAATACAAAAAGCATTCAGAATTCAAAAGAACATAAATTAGAAATCGCATATGGCGATTTGGGGGGTTGGTTTGGGGAGGGAGTCGTGGTTAAGGAGCGCGGGCGGATAGACAGTTAGCGTTGAAGAACGGAAGAAGGAAGTCGATAGTCGGTGGTTAGAAAAAGCGGTTCAAGATAGTCAGTTTGAAAGCGCTGGGAGACGATCAAATACAGTCAAGGGGGTCAGAGTTTCAAGGTCTGGGAGACGGTCAGGAATAATCAGGATCGGTCAGCGTTTTAAGATAGTCGAGTCAGTAAGAACTAGGAAGCGCGTCAACAAGAATTAATCGTCGGGACGCGAACACGGCTAAAGTCATTTAGTGTAGAAGGTGTGGTTTTCTAACAGCGTGAGTATTTTACTGCATGTGACTGTGTTTGTTTTTTTATAATTATTTGGATTGTTGACACTAAGATGTATCGGTAAGTCTATTATAATCTAATTATTAACACTTATTTCACTAATGTAAACCAAATAATCCAATTGTATTTTGAAGTAAGGGTATTTAACTTGAGTACTATAGGTACCCGTTAGCGAAGGAGGCCATAAATCACCTATTGCATTGAAGCGACCGGGTCTCGGCTATTACAAAAAGGACGAAGAGCGGTTACCCTGAAGCCGCTTTAGATCATTCAACAATAGACATTATTTATGAGTTAGACTATTTTTCGCAATTTAAAATGATTTAATAATTCTCCAGTAATAATATTTAACGATTAGGTTATACGGAATTCATAAAATATATTTAATTAAATATAACTTATTCAAACATCACTCTTTTCATTCATTTTTGAATCGGGATAACGCAGCGGATTGAAGCTAGCCGCCGAGAGAATGCATCTGTCTGGCATTCCTATTCTGTCAAGTGAGATTTTCATTTTTCATAAGTTTGGCGGGGACGAAGTGTACGAATTTTCCGTAGGCTGTCCTATCTTATCAAAGCGACAAAAGCGAAGGGAACGAAATTTGTGATTGGCTTGCCTAATGGGGACTTTTGTGTTAGCAAAGTCGATAACCCTGGATACCGAGATAAAGTCTATTTTCAGTAGAGTAGCGCCGGTTTTTACCCTGCTCAGGTGTGGTTGAGTTATTCCCGTAAAAAGCACCGGTTTCTGTCGAAGGTGTTGGCGGACCAGCCTTAGATAGTCACCCTGAATAGACCCCTGTTTCGAGTATTTTCAGCTGGTGAGAGGACGCTTTTCACGGAGTTCAAATCGAAGGGAACGAAAATTGCTAATGGGCTTTCCTACTTGAGTTAGCTGGTAGACGAAGGAACAAAGCGGATAAGGGCTATGCTATTCTTGTCTGGCGTATGGGGAGGATTTTCTCGCTGACATAACGAAGGGATCGTGACGAATATGAAGTTGTTTCGGCGATTTCTGACGTCCTTCCTGTCAAATTCAATAAATACTTACCCCACTATAGGAGGAGAAGTCATCCAGAATTAGGTTGGAAATTGACTCCGACTGAAACCGTTTGAGCTGACGGAGATCGGATGATTTCAGACTCACGACCTGATGATTCCAGTATCCCTGATCCTTAGCGCCGGAAGTCGAGGATATCACTTTCTACCATTCTTTGATATTTGAAGCGAGCGGAGGGTGACAAACGATAGAGCGAGTGACCATGACTTTGAAGTGGGGTAAAATCTCCCGTCTCGGAAACACTCGTTATGTCGGATGGACGCCCCATTCAAATTAAATATTGACATGACTATTTTGAGTGTGGACGAAAGACTTGAAGTATGTTCTGTATTGTACATATGATAAATATGTGTCATTACCTCTACTGGAACGAGAAGCTGTATAGACTGGAGCCGGGAGCTATTTGGAGTAGCGTGACTGCATAGGCGAAGTCGAACAAACTGAAGCTGAATTCATCATTATTCTTACGAGCGTAAACCAGAGGGGTGTTCACGGGACTCCCGAACTCCTGACGTTGCTGATGCAAACCACTTCAGTATATGTTTATGTTTGAGGTTAGTAGAGTGGACTCCTAACTTTCGGCATACTGGCGAAGCTTAACTCATCATTGATTTGGGGGAGGTTGACGCGACCTAAACCCCGCGCTACCCACGTGACCCAAATGGTTCCTGACACCAGGCTATCATGCCACCGGACCGGAGCAGCTCCTTGTACCTAACGGTATAAGATGAATCTTCATCATTCATCATCAACATCAACATCAACAGTTACCACCAAGGACCCACATTCCACCTTCATCACCCTCCGGCAGGAGGCAAAACATGTCATTATTTCATCTGTCGCTGAGCGATATTCAATTCATTTCTGGAGGTGTTGGGATTGGACCATCAACTTGGCTGCTATCGAGCTGGTCACGTTGATGGATGGGATTTGGACGGAGACCAATCGAAAGCAACACATGTTTTGTCTCTAGCTATTCCCGAAAATACCTACTCATAGAAATAACTCACAAAACTAACAATCCATAGTCAAATCATTAACTTAGAATTTTGTGCATCTTGAATTGAATTGTCTATAGCGAATTTCATGTACTTGTAATTAATTGTCTCATTATATTAGCACACTATCGACTGCAGCAACCGGAAACGTTTGGGCGAGCAAACAAGGTAGGAAAAGGTATTTAAAATCAGGGTAGTCGGTCATTGTCTTATTTTCAAACCATACAGAATGTAACACGCCTCATCTAAAAAGAACCAAAGTTACCACAACCAATTAAAATGATCCTTCAATGAATTAATCCCTGTCGAAACAAAAAATTGACACAACGTGACATATTAATTTGTTAAGATTGAAGGGTTGATAAACCGCGAGAAGTTGCAAATCAAACGTAACAAAATATTAATTCGTTAAGAAGCGAGGGTAGACGGTCAAAAACATTACACCACACAAGACAACATAATAAATTATACACAAATTCAGCAAAGACAGAGTGTGGTAAAAGAAACATAGGCCATGAGGGTGTACACATATATAATCTCCTTCCTGATAGCTTGACAACGGTAAATAGAATAAATATATTTAAGAAAAAACAGTTTGCCCTCAAGATCAATGAGCAAAACCAAAATGCTCTTACTTAAGAAAAATATGTTACTTAGGTAGTAAACCATAATTATTAATATATATATTTATATATTATTTTTGTTTTAATCAATGTACACTTAAGTTAACAAAGCGAAATATGTATTTCTTTTAACTTATTAAATAACTAAAAAAAAGAGCAATTAGAATAATAATTGGCGAGATAGATTTTTTAAATTAACTAAAATGTTATAGAAAGTAAATTGACTAACAGTTAAACAGATGTTAACTTCGAACGTGATGATATTTATACATAAAATAATAAAACCTGATACCAAAATACTTTTCAAACGCAATTATATTTAACAATGACATTCACAGGCATAACACAAGTTAGTGCAATGAAATTAGGCTACCAAAAAATAAAAAAGCCAACACACAAAATAATTTACCGTACAAAAGAATGCAATATTATAATGGGCTGCCAGAAATCATAGTCTTCACCAATCAATATATTCAAACTGGATTGTAGGAATCATATTCATCAAAATAAAATAAAATGTTAAAAATAGTAATAATGTGCAGTGTATTTAATTAATAATAAATTAGACATTTGTAAACTTGGATGTACAATCACTCAAGTGAATAAATACTTGTAGATAACAGTCACTACATCCTGACCTCTATTTCATTTTTTTATGGCTAAATTTGTACATTATGTATATATGAAGCATACTATAAGAATAATGTCACAGTTTTCACAATCCTCCTCACTAGGGTTTCTGTAGTTTTGTTATGTTTAGTCTCTAGTTGCCTTTAGTCTCTAGTTGTCTTTATATTTTCTGAATAAAGTTTGCAAGTTGATTATCACTCTGTTCTCCAAGCCAAATTCTTACTTTAGATTAAATTCTTAAGGTTTAATATTTAATTTAATTTTTTTTTTCTTCCGAGACATTTTAAATATGCTTTATTATTTTAAGCATTCGTGAAATTTTTTTTTAGAAACAAGAAAAAATTGTATTAGAGAAGTTTATATTTGAAATAAACGATAATATTTATAAATAACTAGTAGGCCCGGGCAGACGTTTAGTCCCAAGTCCGCCTTCTAGGTAGACCGCATTTTATTTGTTGTCGCTTTTATCGGATATTTTATGCATGATTTTTTTATTTATTTTATAATCAAGCGTGATAAATAAAATGAAAAGTCTTTATTGAAAATGGATAAAAATTAAAGGTTTTAAATTATTTAAATAAAGATCTTTTCTTAAGTCTAAACAATATTTTTGTTTTAAGTTATAGTAATTCATTTTAATTTACTGCGTTTTGGTGAACAATATTTTTTGCCAATAAGAATAGAGAATTTTGGGGTTAATAATGCCGAAAAAAAAATCATTTAAATTTCAGGTTTTGACAACAACGTCACCTATCTGGTCCTAAACTATATTATGTTTCAAGGTGGAACCAACCATACACATTCACAAAATTTCATTGAAATCGGTTGGGCGGTTAACACAGTTACACGTGATTTTTATATATTTAGATACAATTTTCATGTCAAATAACAAAACATCAACAAAAAACTTATCGAAATATTTTGACTCGAAACATCTATAATTTTGAAAAAAAAAACACATTTAGAAAACATATTCCTTTTATGTACGAAATTAGTAAGAAAACTGTCAGTAAAAAACAAATATCTTTCGACGGAAAAATCCCACCAATTCGGAATTTATTATTCATTAACATTTTTTTGGAGTTTATCGATGGAATCAAGTATAAATATTTGAGACAAACTGAGAAAAAAGTTTTTTTCTGTTTCCAACGACGAACTAATCACATATCTCCGTATTATAGAAAGAAATAGAAATAGTAACAATTATTTTATAAGCAATAATTATTAATCGTGAAACACTCATCCACATTGAAAAATCTCCTGATAAAAGATACATGACGCCAAAGGAACACGTGTTCATGTCCCGTTCGTTCGTTCGAAAGGACATGATTTCATGTCCCGTTGGCGTCATGTATCTTTTATCAGGAAATTTTTCAATGTGGATGTGTGTTTCAGGCTTAATAAATATTGCTTATAAAATAATTGTTACTATTTCTATTTCTTTCTATAATACGGAGATATGTGATTAGTTCGTCGTTGGAAACAGAAAAAAACTTTTTTCTCAGTTTGTCTCAAATATTTATACTTGATTCCATCTTATAAAATAATTGTTACCCTTTGTGCTATGCATAAAAAATCTTGGCTTAAACATTAGTTTACCAAAAAAAGAATAATAAATAGAAATAGTTTTATAATGTGTGGACGCCACGGTCAGACCAGTCCTTCAGAGATGCTAACATATGAACTTACACGTAGCTACTTATATCCTTCCGAGGTCTGAGAGGTTAAATAAAGATATTAATTGTCGTTATTTTTTTGGTTTATTTGGTAAACCATTTTATAGGTTGGTAGCATGAAATTTAATATCTTCTCTATCCGAAAGGTGTATTCAAAATGAGAATCGCCAGTATATTTTTGCTTATTACCCTGGTTGAGTATTTATGTTGGGCTGTATAGTATTCAGATATGTTTGTTTTCTGAAATTGAAAAAAAAAACTTTTAATACAAAGTTTTTGTACATTGAAAGCTTGAAAGTTATCTAAGTTATTATTTAAGTTGTGGTATCAGAATTATAAGAATTACTTAACAACTCCATTTTGGGCTATGTTTAGTATATTATATTTATTACGATATAAATAAGTTGTTCTGGATGCGCCTTCCCATCAGCTGAGAGGCTGGTTTTGAGAGACTCATTCGAGAGGAAAAGATCATTCGTCCGTCACTCCTGGACATACTGATCCCTAGTTTCCTAACCACCTCTCATGCCTTTTTCCTTCGCAGACCCTCCTCTCCTTCCTTTCCTTAAAAATTCCCACCACACAGTTTCCCCAAAGATGACATAGGCCCTGAGTGAATGAATTCTTCATGGTCTTTTGGTCATCTGGCCTCTGGTAATGTAAAAAATCTTCAAAGTTACAATACGTTTAAATTGTGTACACAAATCTGAAAAATACTTAGGTTTCAGAATACGTATTTTTGTAGTCACACCGCCTCGTGATTTAGGTACAACCAATCCAAACAATTCTCGTTTCATTCACATTTATACATTCTCTCATCTTACGCCTCTTTGCATTTCTCACCTCACATTAAACATTATTGGTTCTATTGATTATTCTTTGCCTTCTTACAACATCCCCGAATACTATATCTCTTCACACGCGCATTATTCAATATCTCGAAATCCCTTACATACATCCGACGTACGTGACTAAACCAACAAGGCGTCTCTTTCTTAAGTTTATTCATTACGTTTACGTTGGCATTCCTTTTGAATCTACTCATTTGCAATTCGGTCAGACAGGGCTTAGAGACAAATAAGCCTGTAGCCGGCAAACGAGAACACGAAGTTAATTTAATTATTTATATAGCGTAATGTGTTATTTTGACATCTCCGGAAGCAGGCTCTTACAACCTAAGGGATGAAAAAATGTTTAATCAAATATTAAAATGTTTTTCGGTCCTAGCTTAATTTTTTTATAATATTATTAGCGAATCCGAATAAAGGTTCGTTGAAAACTTTACAGATCGAAGCCTTTTTACAGGCCTCAAACATTTTTTTTCTAGGCTTACAAAGTCTCGTTAATAAATTCCAGAAGCAAATGTGTTTTTTCGCAGATTTCATTTAATATTTATCAAAATATTAATATTTATTATTTGGTATAATCCAAAATATTTCTAGGCGATCAAAATATCAATCCTACAGTAACTTTTTTGCATCGTAACGTCTTTCATTCATCACTGGCCATATTTTTTAGTGGAAATGGAAATCACATGTCAATAAATGTGTTTATTTTATTATAAACAATAAATATTAGCCTGAAACTGTGCTATGTGAGCTTATTTTTAATCGCCACATAATTCAATATATATTAGAAACCCTTAGAAATAATAATTAATATATAATATTTTAATAAATATCTCAAAGTCAAATACAATATTGGAAATTATATTTGAAATAATTGACAAGCATCTACAATGTGAACATTTTACTTGGAATTTTCGTGGACAATATAGAAATGCGTTCAGAACTTGTTGAAATGCGTTCGATCATCTCCAGAAAAATTCCCACAAAAAAACTTAACAAATAAACACGCTACAAGGTTCACGGAAAACTTATTAATTGCTTTTAGCAAACAAAACTATTTTTTCAAAAAGGACCACACTACATGGCTATTAAAGTATATATAACAACCTTCCACGTAGCATCAAACAAATAACCGACATACTTAAATTTAAATCATCACTAAAATCATTTATTTTAAACAAATTTCACTACACCTTCAATGAATACCTTACATAAATTAAATACCTCTGTTTTTTTTATTATTTACATACATTTTTTAACATGTAATTGTTGGGTTATGTAAAATAATGTGTATTTTTGGGTTAGCTGGAAGAAATAGGATGTAACATATAATAAGCTATACCCTTTGTACTCTGTATTTTTGTGCAATAAATATTTTTTTGAATTTTAATTTGTAATATCTAGCTCTATATACTGCATTTATATAATACCTGGAGGTAGTCATGATTTCAATGAACTGTTATTGTAGTTGGTCGTATCCTAAGGGTTAAGATAATATAAAAAAAAACACTTCTTCCAATAAAGGCATGCAAATACAATATTGGATTGAATCATCGATACAATATTGTATCTGTATTTCTTTCTTGAAAAAAATTGAGTTTTTATACCGATAAAACTATTTATTCATATTCATAACACGTATGTACGGGCGCAAACAAATGATTCATCTTAATATTTTAAATCAGAACTAGCAAAAAGTGTAGTGTAATAAAATTTTTTAATTAAAGCCATCTACGAACGTTTAAATTATAACGTACTTTGCGTTTTACCTTAAAAACGTAAAATGGCAATATTTTGAATTGCATCGCCTTACACCTAATTTGTTAGCTATATTGTAAGTGAGACTGACTAGTCAACACGCTAGGAAACCTTACTAACCGACTAAATTGACGTACACTAATGCCACCATTCAAAAATCGGACACAAATCATGAGGTGGATCTAAAAAGGTAGCGAAAGGTTACCCCAAGTTTGGGAATCCCTGTTCTAGAGGTTAAACTCCAGAAGGCTTACTCAGATTTAAAGGGTCGGTCACTCGGAATTTTTTAGTTGGCTCTACCAAAAGTTATCTACATTGTTATTTTAATCATTTTTAGAAAAGAAGAAATCAAATTTTTTTATTGATAATTATTCAATGGACGATTCATTTTAAATTTATTCATATTTACATTTTTTAGAGAATAAATTTAATAACATCATCTGAAATTTTAAACAAAATTTCCTCTTATTTGAAAACGTAATATTTTAAAAGAAACAAGTTATTTTGAACAATCTTTATAATTAATATAATTGTGGATTTCGTGACTCAGAGTCTTTCTAAAGAAAAAAAATATCTTTCAAATGTTAGTAACCTTGAAAAATTACGAAATATATCTGCAATCTGTTAAAGATTAAAACAAAATAAATACACACTTCAAATAAAGAATTATTAAAAAATCAAAAAAAATATTCTGATACTTTTGAATTAAATAAGAACAAATTGGTATCACTGAGGATTGAAGCTTCCTTCGCGGAGACCGGAATTTACCGTGTTACCGACCTTGCCAGATGCCGATCGTGTAGGAGTGACATTTATGTTATCCGTTTTTTGAGGAATGCGTACATGTTCGTGTGTGTGTACATTATTGAAACCAAAATATAGAATGCCTTGTTTTCGACAACGACTCTATCTGCCGAGTTTCAGCTCGATTGGATGTAGGGAAGTGGGTTAATTTTCGAATAGAGCTAATCAACCAAAAATGTTGGCCCCACTAACAAAAAACATTCTGCATTAAGAGGAAGCTGCAAGCCAAAAATGTGTCTATTCTTGGTTTACCTTATATTGTAGACAATGGGCATTAAAATCGCTTGACAAACGGAGTCTAGAAACGTTCGATTTCAAGCACAAAATTGGTTTTTATTTATTTTGTAAATAATTTTATAAGAAAGCAAAAAAGTTAATCAAGTGAACTTGTCACAGACTGTCTTAGCTATAATAATACTGTATTTTTAAAGGTTGTTTCCACAGACATATGAATATTAATAGACTAGAAATTAAGGATAAAGGGTAAAATCAACTGTTGAAGAACGAAGAGGGTAAAGCTGACTGTGATTCGTCAATAAATCAATCTGATAGTATACAGGCATCTCGCCTTATAATATCACCATTTAGTTCTTTAAAGTAAAATCTGCTTTTGAATGAATAGACATTTTAACATGGAAGCGCAAATTACTCGCCACGTTATGAACAAATTTGCGAAGTCCAAATTCGGCAAAATAAATTTCTTCTATTTTCAGAGTCGAATATTTCGTTTATGTATTTAGTTAAGACACTTTTATAAATGTTTATAATTTACTTCCCAGCAACCAACCAGCTTTGTGTTTCACGTCCAGACGTGTCTCGATGTGATAGTATTTATGTTTCTACAACTGATCCATATTATACGATGTGAATATGCTTAAAATAAAGTAAAATAATGCTTATATATGGAATGTAATACGACAATTGGGTTTATTCTCTTTTTCACATCTATTTTTACAAGTTTTCATAGTACAAGTCACCATTTTGCCGTGTTATTTCGTAAAATGAACCGATGATGCCTCGACCATAGTTCGCACAAGAATGATGACGTCACGTTTTCTAAATTCACTTGAGGCCATACGCGAGCACAGCCGGCTCCAATGGAACCGGTATGGGGAGTGGGGAATAATACGCTTTTAATCACTTAGGGCAGGTCTACTAATATTCATATGTCTATAGTTGTTTCCTTTATTCGTTCATAATTTCGATTGAAAAAAGAAATTGTAGTTTACATTTATATTTTTTATTGAGTAATTTATTTTTTATTTGTATTTACTCAAACGAAACGATAGAAAAACCTTAGTGATTTAGCATTAAGCTTCGCCTTAAGGACGCTATTGTGTAATACTCTTTGGTGTAGTGCATTGAAACATGCATCGCAAATCACAGGCGTTCATAGGCGAGGGAGAGCAAAACAATCACCTCTACTTAAATTTGTAGAAAAATATGGTAAGCCTCTTTGGCAGCATTTTTTATGTATGATATAAAAAATTGGGTTCCATGGCAACTCAGGACAGTGCCAATTCAACACAATTTTGAAAAGTGATATAAAGTCATTAAAGCGATTAAAAAAATATGGTCTGTAAAACAAACCTAACGTAACTAATTCAATTTAGTTTGTCTTTCATCGCTTTTCACGATTTTATATCACTTTTCAAGTGTGATGAAGGGTGTTGAATTACCACTGTCTTAAGTTTATCGGTAATTGAAATTGATTTTTTTGTAAAAACAATATATATTTTTACAAAGCACACTTGAAATACATTAGAAATATAGCAAGCCGCGCCAAAACCATTGAAATGCCTGAGAGGTTACTAAGCTGTATTATTATTTTGCGATACCCGTTTTAGCCCAAATGTCACAGAATCCAAAAGCAACTCTTTCTGATATTTTCACTACGGTCTGTTCTTTTCACGTTATTTCCGGTTTAAATTCACGTTTGACCTGAAGGTTCTATTTCGTGACGTCACATGTTATGTGGTTGATATGAAGCTCAACTCTGGGCGTGCTAAATGTGGGTCGACTAATTATATGTCACCTCTTTATTTGGACGCAGAGAAAAATATTTTTTCAATTATAAATTTATGCAACATAGTAAATAAAAATATAATTCTATACAAGATAACATGATTACATGATTACATGATTACATGATTACATGATTACATGATTACATGATTACATGATTACATGATTACATGATTACATGATTACATGATTACATGATTACATGATTACATGATTACATGATTACATGATTACAATATTACATGATTTTATGATTACATGATTATATCTATACATGAATTATATACTGTTCGTCTCAATTTCGTCAAATTTAGAAGACACCTGTAGACTGGAGCATTATGTGCAAAGGTGGGCGGTTCACCCGATTGACAATCTTTTCTTAACAGACCGATTGCCACCTCAAATGCAGAGACGCGATGTAGGTACTCTCAGTCCGTTCTCCGAGTATTACAATGAATCCTGCCCTATATGCTGGTGCACGTGAGTGAATCTACCATTTACATTATTTTATGATTTATTTTAAAAACAGTTCATTTCTACAACTCGTTTTGTGTAAGACCAATATGTGGAACGAGCTACCAGCAGCTGTATATCCCCCTTCATTTAACCAAGACCTCTTCATAACTCTAGCGTGCGACAATAAAGTTTCCCTATTTGCACATATGGCAAACAAGGGCGTTCTTGTCAGGTGTCATAAACAAACAAAACATAGGTTGAAAATTATTGATGTGCAGGTTTTTTAGCTAAAACTTTCTAGAACACGAGAAAAAATCATCTGGCTTTTGATCAAAAGTTTTACCTGTATAGTTACAATAGATAGTAATAAATCTACAATGGGTATTGCAAAATAAACGCGTACCCCTCAAATTTACTAATGTACCTTACCATAGACAATATATAACTATGGATAACACAAGGAATATTAAACTGTATTCGTAAACGAGACAAAATTCACAAACAAATTAAAAATACACCCTACGACATGGAACAACTTAACTACTATAAAAGATATAGAAACATCTACACGAAAATTATAAGAGTGGCTAAGGAATTGTACTATAGAGAAAAACTTAAAAAAGAAAAAAAAATAACCCAAAGGAAATATGGAAAATATTAAAAGTAGTTACATACACACAAAAATACAAACAGAAAAATACTATAGAAAATCTAAATATTAACTCAAAAAAAATAGATGTCAATACAAATACAGAAACAATAGCAAATCATGTGAATAACTTCTTCGCAAACATAGGAAAAGTTTTAGCGAACCGTAAATTGCCTAACACAAACACACTAACAAAAACAAATAGATTAAATATTCATAAAAAAACCGACACAACACAGATTTACAATAAAAACAACCTCGGAAGAGGAAATTGACAAAATAATAAACACATTAAAAAACCGAATTGCTCCTGGATTAGATGAGATAACAACGGATTGCATTAAGTTATTGAAAAATGAAATTTTAAAACCTATAACACACTTAATCAACCTTAGTATAACATACTCCTGCTTTCCTAGTACTCTTAAAAAAGGACTAGTGATCCCCATTTATAAATCCGGAGACCAAATGGAAATAACGAACTATAGACCAATCACTCTGTTAAACTCGCTTTCAAAGATTTTCGAAAGAGTATTAAAAAACCAAATTATAAAATACCTAGAAGAAAACAAATAAATCTTGGATAACCAATATGGATTTAGAGAAAAAATAGGCACAAAAGAAACTTTGGCATATACAATAGATTATATACATAGCAACTTAGAAAAAGGGTAAAAATGCAAAGCGATATATCTAGATTTAGCTAAAGCCTTTGACTCAATCTGCCACAATTCACTTTTAAAAAAAATAAGAAAACATGGGTTTCAAAGGCAAGGAACTCCAATTATTAAAAAGTTATATACGTAACAGAACACAACAAGTCAAAATTAACAACCATACTTGTAAACCACTGCCGATTACATATGGAGTTCCACAAGGAAGCATACTAGGGCCCGTTTTTTTTACTATTTACATAAATGAACTTTGCAGCATGAAAATAGACGGTGAAATAGTTAGCTATGCTGACGACACAGTTTTACTCTTCAAATCTAAGAATTGGAATAATGTATATAACATAGCGAATTTGGGAATCTCGCAAGTAAAAACATGGCTAAACTCAAACATACTTACACTTAACATATCAAAGACATAATTCACAACGTACAGTATAAATAGCACAGGACAACCAAAAAACAACACAAACACCATAAAAATAACGAATGTTTAAACACCAACATCTGCGATTGCCCTCCTCTAGAAAAAACAGAACAAATAAAGTATCTAGGAATCGTAATTGATCATAACCTTAGATGGATATCTCACATCAAACAAATCACAAATAAACTTTTCAAAACAATACACATTTTCCTAAACATATATAAAATAAAACAATTGAAAACAATATATTTTGCACTTTGCCAATCAATAATAGAATATGGAATTATTTCTTGGGGAGGAGCAACAAACTCAGCTATCAATTACATAGAAACCGCACAGAAAACGATCTTAAAGGTAATACTAAAAAAACATAGACTGACTGATACAGACCAAATATTTAACAGCTATGACGTACTAGAAATACGCCAATTATACGTTAAAACACTACTTAACTACATTTTTGACAACAAAAATAAATTTCAACATACACAAAATAACACTAACAGACCAGTTAGACAAGCGTACAAAGAAAACATAAAAACTCCGACCGTAAATTCAAGCTTTGGACAAAGACACTACCAATACCATGCTATAAAAGCTTTCAACAGTGTAAAACTTGAAATTAAAATTGAGGAAAGTAAAAATAAATTGACACACAAAATTACAAAATGGATTAAAGAACAAAAAAGACAATATTATCAAAATGTCATTGCATAAAATAAAAATAAAACCTACACGTAACACACAAAACCAATATAAACACACATCACTCACAAACACACAAGATTAATTATTTAATGTTTTATTTTATCTTATATTGTAGATTGTATTAAGATTATATTTTCGTATTATAAAATGAAGGCCTCAGCACGGGCAAGCCACCCAGTGAGGCCAACATTACTGAAAAACTTTGAAACGTAAAAAAATATTGTACCAAATAAAAAAAATAAAAATATATGATATTATTCATGTTCATGTTTAGGATATGTTCATTTTTCACGGCTAAACCTGCCAAATTATTGTAGTTAGAAGTTCAGGTAACAACATACAGATATCTTTATACTACTCTCAGAACTCAATAGTAAAACAATGTTCAAAATATAAACTCCATATGAAAGAGGTTTTTGCCGATACTAGGAAATCAACACCGAAAAGTGCTTTGACCTTTACGTACCTAAAATTAAAATCATGAAATCCGAAGGGGGATCTCTAATATTCCCCGCATATTAAGGCGAAGCTTAATGCCACATCACTATTTTCATTTATCTTCATAACGAATTGGTGTACATTATGAATACCAAAAAATATGCTTTAGACAAATTGAAGATTTTCCTATCGTTTCGCTTGAGTAAAATACAAACAAAAAAATAAATCACTGGATGGGAGAAAGGCATCAACTTTTAACATCACTTACTTCATCAGGCTAATATGTTCGCTTTTAGGAAAAGTTCATATGGTTTCATAGAAACTGTTGTGTCTCTTTTACTGTCATGTTAAGTGTTGCCTCGGTAGTGTTAGTTTTAAAAATTTACCACAGATGTCGTGTACGGCAAACGATGTGCGCGCATGCCAGGTTCCGAACGGTTCCGAGAAGATTCCCGAACCAAGCCGATTGTAGGTAGACAGCGCAGTATTAAAAGGAATTTCCACAATTTAGGCGAATCATAATACTATATCATTATTTTGATTCATCTTTATAACGAATTGGTGTACAAAATGAATAGCAAAATATGCTTTAGATAAATTGAACGTTTTCCTACCATTTCGCTTGAATAGTTAATTACACAATAAAAAATATAAATGTAAGCTACTAAAAATTTTTTTTTTAATAGAAACGTATGAACGCGTAAAAGAAACAACTTTTAAAATACAATACTAAAGCTAAGATTATCTTTGAAAGTTTAACTTGATTAACTTTTTGGCTTTTTTATAAAATTATGTACAAAATAAATAAAAACCAGTTTTGTGCTTGAAATCGAACGTTTCTAGACTTCGTTTGTCAAGCGATTTTAAAACCTATTACCTACAATATAATGTAAACCAAGAATATACTCATTTTTGGCTTGTAGCTTCCTCTTAATTAATATTCCTTTTGCCTTTTCCAGTAAAACTTTTAAAGGGACATCGCCTACCATGTGAGCATTTCAGCACAGGTGCTTCTAGTGAAGTTTTCACGAAACAATGTAATATTTAAATGAATTACAGAACACATCATTCTTACTTTAACATTAGATACACACAATCTATGTACATTATACATGCAACTTGTCCTAATTTATAATTCACACGCAAAACTACGTCTAATGTGACCTCAGAACGAGGTACCCCCAATAAGGTTACATTCTTTTCGACATTTGTAAATACTTCATAAAATAATAATAAGAGATTATTCCAGAACGTATGACAAAGGTCAATGCAAAAAATGCCATATTTTGAAATAACAGACAAATAATAAGAATGCATAGAAAGGCACAAAAAATGCGGAATAGAAGTGAATAAAGTAAAATACCAACATATATGCTAGCAGCCGTTTATGGGGGATATTTGAACATCTCCCGTCTCCAGAGGGTCATCCGGAGGAACACCATCCAGGCAACCATGGCAGTGATGATTAGATTGGAGTAGTCTACGCAATAAGCTTCCTATGTGGTGGCGAAGAAGCGCTCTGAAAGAGTGCACTCGTACATCCAGGAACATTTCTGTAGCGCTGCAGTATATCGGTAGGCGGAATAGTTGACGATAAGCATAAGAACTTTTATACCTACCGTAAATTACCAATGGGTAATCAAGAGCATCCTTTTTGTACCGTTTCTTATAGAATGTTGTTCTGCATTCAGCGTTCATACCATTGCTTCAACTGCGTTCATACCACTCACGTAAAATGGAAAGTCATGAAGCGCGGAATTTGTTTCCGCTTTGTATTATATCAGTCTTCCCTTGAAAGAAGATGTTAATGCTATTAGAAGAAGTCTACGGACGTCCAAGGAAAACAGTAGGTTGAAGTCAATTAAATTCTGCCATATTAATGTATAGTCGAAATGACAGTATAGAAGGTATGTATGAGGCAATGTGTGCATGTGAATGAAGCTAGGAGTATGAGCACTATACATTCACCGAACACGTGATCCATTGACTGTGATCAATACCGAATTAAAAGAGAACTGATATTATTTAAAAAAAAAAAAAAAGTGTGTATAATTTTGGCATAGAGGGTGATCGATGACTGTTTGGTGTAATTTGATGGGAGTACCCTCGCAAATAAAGACTCCATTGAATTGCCTGAATTGCTCCATGGAAGCCAGAGTAAATCTGGCTTCCAAGAAACTGGTTGTCTTGTGTAGGACTAGCAGATGCTTTAGTAGTAACTAACTGCATAATTGATTAGACACCTCTAAACTTAACAGCTTAAAACAGTCCGTTCCTCTGATTCGTTTTTCCAAACGAGCTATCGGCATCTGTTTTTCCTCCTTCATGTAATCCCGGTCTCTTCACGACCCGCATTAAAAATTATTTCCTACAACCCTTAACTTAACCCACCTCATAACGCTGTCCAACCAGATGGCGTTATAGTTTTCTTATCCTTACACTGTACACAGACAAAGGCGCTCTTGTGATTTGTAAAAAACAGACATTACGTAATGAGTAATATAACTTTAAAAAGTTTAAAAATAATCTTACTTCGTGCGCACCACAGGATGTCCTTTTTCCATTGAAAAATTGTTTTGTATCGGAAAAAAAACATTATTATTATTACCTCTACCTTTTATTAGTATTACCACCGAAGTTAGCACACTTTACCCCAAGACATCCTGTATTTCTCGAAAAGCTGTTGAAATTTGGTATAATAATTTCTCCATTATTAATGAGAAAACTAAGTAAAACGAAAATAATTACCAACGAAATAATAATTAAATTATTTTAGATGGAAAGTGGGATTATTCTATAGACTACTACGATATGAATAATGTAAGCTTGTTTCGAAAGCTCTTTAGAACGTGATTCTATTGAAAAGTGAGAGGATATTTCCCTAAACTAATTATTCTATCAGCTTCTATAAATCAACCAAATCCCGCAATCTCGCGTTTAATCTGCCTGACCGTCGAAACTAATGTTGAGGAGACTATTAATTCTGCAAACTACCAAATTACCTGACCATCGGAAATTTATAGTATTGCCTATTTTTAGAGCCTTTTTTAAACGAAATTTTTTTGTGTATATTTTTTTATGATCATCTTACAAATGCCACAACTGCTCCCAACTGTCCAGAGACTATAAAGTGAGTTTTTTTAATTTAATTAAAATCAAATTTAATAATATAATTATTAAGTTCAAGTCTATTTTCAAACTGTAGTTTTAACCACGTTTAGACGACTTATTTATATAATTCTATTTTATCCCCTCCAAATTTAAAATGATTTACTACCGGTTAAACCGATTTACTAATAAAATAATTGTGACAATAGATTTCATATTTTGTGGGGGTATTTTGAAGTCTGTTTTCCACACATTAATAAATGTTATCTTAATTGTTTAATAATGATGTGGCTGCTATTAAATGTGTTATATTTTTCAGATTTTGTGAACGTACTTAGAAGCGGGGAATAAATCATTTTCCTTACTTTTTTCCTTACTTTTTTTTCAATTAGTGTAATATCAGGATCATTGGTTATTTTATTGATTTTAATTGTTCAAGTAAATTTTCTAAAATTTTGTTCAAAAGCTTTTTCTTTCTATGTGTAAGAGTTTAAGTTCATTGTTAGCGGGACGTGATTATTCACTAAGATATATTCGGCGAATTTTGAAAAATTTGTTTTTATTATTATAACATCTTATCTTTGAATCAAGTTGAGAAAGCCCTTCCCGTCTGTCCGATATAAGTAGCGTTGCAGTCGGCGTGTTAAGGATTTAACATTAAGTTTAGGATTTCTACTTTTAGAGTTTTTAAGGTTTGTTTCTATCTTATTATTGGTTTTGAAAGCTTTATTTAGACCGCATTTTTAATTTATTCTGCTTTTTTTAATAATAAAAAAAAAAACAAAAAATACTTTCAAAACATACTAATTATATTATTAAATTGGTTTTTAATTAAATTTAATTTAAATAAAATTAAAATGATTTATACGAATTAAAAACAAAAAAAATAAATATATTTAGTCAGGTGTTTGTCTCTGTCAGTGCAGACTGAGACAGATGTATTATAGTTGTATAAAAGTCCATGTTTTAGTTTGATCTCGCTTTCACATCTCAGCTAGCAATAAACAGCCAATTAGTAACAATCAATTAAGGAATCAATCGAGGATTATCATTATATGAATAATCCCGAACTTTTTAACAATCGTGGTTCAGCTTGCAACCATAGTATAACTGTATTATGTCAGTTTTTTTAACCTTCTATTGAAGGCCATGAGGAAAAAAATAGCAAGAGAAAACAAGAAGAGAAAGTTCCGGAAAGGAGAAGGGATGAGGGGTGGGTAGGAATCTAAGGGGTCAAGTGAGTGACGGATGTATGGATCGATCTCTCCCACTGCGGTGCACGGCGATGGGTCGGGAGAGAGTCCAGCTGTATAGGTCAAAAGGTCTCAGTCAACCAATAGGTGGGCAAATGCGTCCGCTGCAAAACATTAGACAAACCCCACCCCATGAGCCCGGGAACCCCTGCTAAGTCGCCAAACGTAGCGAACCACTTAGGGCGACCTATGGTTATCTGGTTATCTTGGTTATCTAAATAATATAAATGGTTCCCAGGCGGCGGTACCCATACCGCCTACCAAATTGAAAGGAGAAGAAAAGGTCAAAAAAAATTCGGAATAGGTGGACTGAGAAATGCCTAGCTATTCAAATCAACCAACACGACTTTCCATCTCAAGCAACGTTTTGATTCTGACAGGACGATACTGATAGTATCTACCACTTACGTATTGATTAAATACAGATATGCGCACAGTACTAATCCTGTATAAAAACACAAAGGTCCAGTTGTTTAAAAGAATTTTAACAATTCTTCGAAATTCTCGGCTAATTTTCAAGTTCCGTGAAAATTCTGTTTTTATTTTGGTTACGTGATATAAAATGACATAATATAAATAACAGAACTTGAATACGACTTTTACAGAACTTGAATAAATACTTCTGAATTTGATAAATTGTTCAAATTCTGTGAAACATCAACATTACCTGGCCTGAAATATCAACATTAAACACCAGATGATACAAATTATTTCAGGAAAATTACAATGTTCTAAGACATGAGGAAATTGTAGTTTTCACTAAATTGAATTGTAAAAGGTTTTCCAATAAGAGGTGTTATTTTGATATTCAATAGTAAAAGATCAATAGTTTCGTTGCTTGTGTGGCACGTAGCGCCGTCTTGATGAAAGTAAACGTTGTCCAGATTAATATCATTTAATTTTGGCAGTAAAAAATCGTTAATTATCTCTCGATAGCACAATCCATTCACCGTAACTGTTGATCCATCCTCATTTTCGAAAAATTAAGGTCCAATGACTCCGCCGGACCATAAACCGCACTAAACAGTCACACGTTGAGGACAAAGAGGCTTTTTAACAATAACTCTTGGGTTTTTTGAGAACCAGATGCGATAATTTTGCTTGTTGTTGAAGCCACCGAGGTGGAAATGGGCGTCATCACTCGAGATGATTTGCATTTGATTCACTCAAGTGAATTTAAAATATTTTAATGCGTTATTGAAGCGTGTATCGTTCCATTTTTATTAATAACGTAGTTTCTACTTGTCAAATGTTAAAGAATGACAGCTTCAAAAGTAATATCTACCGAAATAGCGGGCTCTTCAAAATAACACATCTTATTGGAAAACCCTGTATTTAATATAAACTAAATTCAATTATTCTTAACTTGAGTGTATTTATGCTAGCTGATGGTATTTATAATTCATTAAAAATACAACGATAAAAACGGCGTTCTGTCAGATTCATTAAAACTTTTCAGTCGTTAAATGTCTTGTTCAATCAGTGATTTAGTGTGCTTGTTTAAATTGTAACGGAGTTGTATTTGATTCATTGGCAAAGTTTCAGTTCATCAATACATAAATTATTGTTGATTGATTGAGTATCTTTTGGTTCGGAGAATTATTCGTAAAGGAAGTTTTATTTGGATCTAACGCTGTGGAAGTCTAAAAAGTTTTAAAAAGTCTTATTTTCTTCTTAATTGGTTATTTTTTCTTTAAAAATACTTGAAAGAAGTAAGAAAATAATTGTGTTTACATACATATTAAAAATGGAAATACACATCACTTATCAAATGAAAGTAAGTTTTTTTCTGACATATCTTATATGCAACATTCTGTTGTTGTTTATACAATTCTATTATAAATTTAATGTGTGCATGAACACCTGTTTTCTTGTAATATTATAATATAATGCTTTTTGCTTTTGTTTCTGTTTCGTTTCGAATTCTGTTAAATTCTTATTCAAGGAGGAAATTTACAATTGGTTGTATTTTCGGTAGAGTTGCTAAAAATTATGAAATTTAACTACAAAAAAATTATAAATAAATACATTCTCATATCAGGAATAAAATTTGAGATTTTAACACTAAAACCTTTGGCTATCAGATGACTACCCTAAGCCACTAAACTAACTATCGCGGCGTTTTATCGGCGCCGCAACGTTCAGATTCCCTTGACGTTATCAAAAATATCGCTTTAAGTGATTAGTTACTTTAACGGTTTATAGTAGTCACCAGGTTAATGCGAAACCCCTGAATTTGTATCCTGGTTGTAGCTAATTAATCAATTTCATATACTGTATATTTTTTCGCAGCAGAAAAGAAACTTGCGACCACCCAAACCCAATTCTAATTCTCAACCCTAAATTATAATTATAACCCGTAATTCATCGAGAAATTTTTTTAAATGTAAAATATCATTTTATAATATTAATATTTTTTATGTAAAATATAATGTTGGCGCACCTAGAGCGATAAAAACCGAATTTTACGTAGCAAGCGTGGCAAAACGGCACGACGCTCTGGCACGAAAAAGCGACGACGATCTTGCATGGAACGACGCTTTATTCGGACTTCCTCATGACTTGTCTACTCTTTCTGCCCGGCCGCCAAAACTCTGTGCCCTTTTTTCTTAAACTCCCACTAAAATTGGTATTGGATCTAATGTAAATGAAAACGAAATTTTAATTTGCAAAATATTCTGTGTATTTCTTAACAATAATAAAAGACTTGTTTACAAACATTTTCACTTCCTTCAATGAAAATTAAATTCAACACACTTTTAAAAAGTGAAATAAAGTCACGAGTAAGGATGAAAAAAAAAATTTAAACCTAACCTAACCTACTTAACCCAGTTAATATTTTTTTTATTTCCTCACTTTCCATGACTTCATATAACCTTTTGAAGATTTGATGAATTATCATTTTGCTGATTTATCCGGTCACCGGTTCCATGATAAATCGACAATTCAACACACTTTTAAAAAGTGATAAAGTCATTAATAAGCATAAAAAAAACTTTTCAACCTAACCTTACCTAACCTAACCTACTTAACCCAGTTAATAAAGTTTTTGTTTCATCACTTTCCATGATTTTATATAACTTTTTAAAGATGAGATGAATTATCATTTTGATGATTTATCCGGTCACCAAATAATCATTTTAATCTTTTTAATTTCAAATCTTCGTTCTTATAATCAACTATTTCTGTAATCCTTTTTACCATCCCCAAATCCTTGAAAATTCTTCAAATCAATCACAGTTGAACAATAATATTTCTACTAACACCAATTTCCACTTTTCCCTTAAGAGGTGATTATAACAAAGTTTGAAACAAATTAAAAATGAAGACAATGTTAGTAGTTCTTATTCGAAGTATGATACAGTTAAAAGTGACCGAGGGGAATAGGGTCCCATTAGCTCAGTTGGTAGAGCACTGTCCCGGAAAGACAAGGGTCCTGGGTTCGAGTCCCAGATGTGACCGTTTCCTTTTATGATTTTTCTGTTTCAGATTTTCGTTTAGAAATCACTAATATTGTCTTCAATATTCTAATAATTTCGATTTGGCTTTAAATTCGAAAGCGAATTATTATTAATATATAATGGATTTTCGCTAAACTATAAAAGGAAAACACACCGAGTTGATAAACGCAGTTTCTGGAGGGGTGGAAGTATTTTTGGCTTTCTCATATATATTTAAATCACCGCTTCAATTTCGGTGTTAGTCTGAAAATTCAAAGTAATATTTAACGTACCTATTTAATGAAATGTTCTTCAAGTAATGTAGGATTAGTAAAGTGCTTACATGACTCTAGCAGTGTCAGATTGAGACAAAGTAGTTGAACTTGCTCGTGGCTTTTCTCTCATCCCAGATCTCAGCCTGTCTCAGTCACATCCATACTCATTATATCGCGTATAATAAGGTATTATACGCGATATTATACGCGATATAATAAGGTATTTTGAATATAAGAGTAATCATTAGAATTCCATCATTCTCATTAATAGTGTAATTATTTGACGTTTGATAAGGGTTGATTTTAGTCAATGAAAATATTAGATTATTAACGAGTTGATAGCAAATTAATTTATTTCAATACACGTATTTGACAGCAACAAAGAAACGTACAACGTGTATTCGTTCGTTTTTAATTATTCAGTTAAGATTCATATGTAATTTTTCTTCCCCTCGATTACCCATTAACATAATCTGTATCGGTTAACTGGAATTTTATCTGGCGACTTATGACGCGTCTAATTGGGTGTGAAAAAAACCCAGAAAATGAGAAGAAAATTATATGTCTCTTCCATAATTTTTTTTATGGAAACAAATGTTCCATTTAGCCCAAAATCCTAGCGCTCTGTCAAGAGGTGGCTCTAGGAATCAATAAGGACACTTGTGTTTCATTTTTCAGCTTCATTCTTAATCGATAACATTATAAATAATTATTCCAAACCTTTCCCGAACTATCCAATTGAAAAACAACAATTGTTCCACACACTACAAGTGTGTAAAAATGAAAAACCGACATTTGTTTATATCACCATCTCTGTAAAACATATAATATTCATCGTGTTGTCTCCCCCACGGTCATGACCTAATCGTCTCTAAGCTTTCTTCGGTACCTAATTTTTCCTTCGTCGAAAAATATAGTGCCATCTCGTTTATTCTATGGCGCGCATAGGGACAGAAGATGCCAAAGTGGACATTCTTTAAACTGACCCAGCGAATCGTGTGAACTTGTTAATGAAAGCTTCTATTAGAGACAGCAGATGTCAATACTCGTCACTCGCCGCCGACGTTGTTTCGCGTTACATTTTAAATAAATTAAGAATAAGGCCAGTTGTTTTGATGCACATAATTGATTATTTATAATCTTGGGGGGTCAAACACCAATTGACCTAAGTGAAGAACCGCCACTGACTCTGTCTCATTTATACTCGCCTGACGTAGTTTATCATCGTAAATCCATCCCATTTGAATTTCGTTATCAGCGTTATGAATTAGAAATTTAAGCTCCATTTTTCCAAATATTTGTATCACAAAATACACCACAAGCCATTTTTGTGTTCTTTATTCTGTGGACACAACTGATACCTTGGATAACAATTATTATGAAGAAAAAAAAAACAAATTAATAATGCAACTTTCCTAACCCATCTTTTTATCGACAGTCTGTTAAATAAAAAAATAAATAGTGAATTGCTTTTTTAAATTTTTTTCTGGATATTGCGTAAAAACAAATTTTACGTCAAAAACATTATTTTCCTTATAAAAAATTACTTTTATTTTAAATAAATATGTGTCAATTATGGGAAAATGTTTTGCCAACTACCTTAATATAATTTCAAATTTTGGCGTTATAATTTAAATCATTTTAATACTACTGGAGGCAAAAGTTTCTGCAACCATACAAAAGCAGTTCGCACTATTCATCAGTCATTGAAACAAGTTAGAAATCACAATTTTCAAGCCAGTCAAAGTTATTTTGTTAACTCGGGAATATAATACTATTCAGAATCCAACTAAAAGTGACGTATAACTTTGACGATGCACTGCGGAAATAATTTAAAATATACCCTTTGTGAATAGTGTATTTAATAATTTTATTTTTTTTAGAGTTAACAAATTTGATGTTAACGTTTTGAGATTGCGAATTGTACCAAAAAATAATTTGGAATTCGCTAACCTGTGCCATTGAATTATAGTAAATTAAATCTATACCAGTATCAAAACCCAGTTAAACAGTCTCTTTCAGATAGGCTAATGATTTTGATTACATATTCAAAAAATGAATGAATCGATTTTACGAGAAATTAAGAATAATAATTATTATTGATCGTAACTCGAACAGACGGACATACCCACAATCCACTTTATTTTAACAGAAGTGAGGAATAATAATAATTATTGATCTTACTCAAATAACACGGACAGATGGACATACCCACAATACACTTTATTTTACCAGAAGTGATTAATAGTAATAATTTTTGATCTTAATCCAGTAACACGAACAAATGGAAATACCCACAATACACTTTAGTTTACCAGAAGTGAGGAGTAGTAATAATTATTGATCTTAATCCAGTAACACTAACAAATGGACATACCCACAATACACTTTATTTTGTTGGTCATATTTTTTATTTCAAAAATATGTAGAAATATTTTCTTATAACAAAGTGTAATCATTAACAATAGTTTTAATTTTAATTATTTACTTGAGACACCAATAGGACATCTATAGAACATACTTTTATGTAATACAAGCTTATCTAATTGTAAGTGTGCTTGGAAATTCACAAAAAAACAAACACAAATATACAATTTTTTTATAAATTTAATTTAGATTAAATTTGATAATATTATTATTAAGTTCTGCAAGTGTTTTAGTTTTTTATTATTGTGACAGCTGTTTCGGCTTACAAGGCCATTTTCAAATGGCCTTGTAAGCCGAAACAGCTGTCACAATAATAAAAAACTAAAACACTTGCAGAACTTAATAATAATATTATCAAATTTAATCTAAATTAAATTTATAAAAAAATTAAATGGAGTTCTACGAATTAAACACAAAAACAATAAATACAAATATACAATTTGACAGTTCTGTAACGACGCACGTAAGCACGGCCAAACGAAATTAGAGTTTTTTTTAAAGTTCTATCGAGTTTCGCGACATTTTTTTGCAAGTTCAAAAATATATCTTATAAGTAATATAAATACGTAAACGTTTTTCCTTCTTTGTTAAATCGGGCGAATTCTTTTCAGGTAGCCTTGGCGACCCCGTTCTGAAGGAAGTGAAGATTAATAAAACTGTGTATTTTTAATGTTAAAAAATTAACAATTTTCGTCATTTTACAGTTTAAACATAAATATACGTTATATTTACCAGTTGGACTAATTCAAAATGCAGATATAATACAAAATGATATATTAAAAAAAAATAATGCTATGAGCACCAGACCCTAACTAATCTATGAAAGGTAGTACTTTTATGAAAAATTGTCTGAACGAGATTTTTAAAGCTTTTCTTAACAGAATATAAAATAAAAATATTTTGGCATCGTAAATGGATAATTCAGCCTGGTGTGCTGCGGGCTAACACACCTATACATTCATACAAAGTTTGTAATATTATTTCTTATAAGCAAAATCGCCCTGTATTGGGCGTCCGCCGTCACAACACTGTTCATATACATTGTTTTCCAATAAGAGGTGTTATTTTGAATAGCCCGCTATTTCGGTAGATGTTACTTTTAAAGCTGTCATTTTTTTTAATATTTGACAAGTGAAAACTACGTCATTAATAAAAATGGAACAATACACGCTTCAACAATACATTGAAACTATTAAAATTCACTTGAGTGAATCAAATGCAAATCATCTTGAGTGATGAGGCCTATTTCCACCTCGGTGGCTTCGTCAACAAGCAAAATTGTCGCATCTGGGGCTCTGAAAACCCAAGAGTTATTGTTGAAAAGCCTTTTTATTCTCAACGTGTGACTGTTTGGTGCGGTTTATGGTCCGGCGGAGTCATTGGACCTTACTTTTTTGAAAATGAGGCTGGAGCAACAGGTACGGTGAATGGATTGCGCTATCGAGAGATGATTAATGATTTTTTTATGGCCAAAATTGGATTGTATTGATTTGGACAACGTTTACTTGTAACAAAATGGCGCTACGTGCCACACAAGCAACGAAACCATTGATCTTTTACGATTAAATATCAAAATAACACCTCTTATTGGAAAACCCTGTATATGTGTGAAATTTATGAAATGAAAACAATACTAGTTTTTTTTCACTAAAGAAGAGAAATCAATCATCATACAATAACATGTAAATAGTATATTTTCGGTACTTTTCAGATTTGAAGATCCTCTCTGTATCACCCTGGTAGAAGATCCCCATTCAGAATTTAAACCTCGCTTGAAAAGGCTTCAACCGTGTTTTTGGATTAGATCTGAAAAACCAGGTACTGTTCATCTCCCCATTTCCTTTCCGTCCCCATTACCTTCAGTTTCATGACATACCCCAGTTGAGGATTACATAATCCCACTGGCATTTCCCCGATGTTTAGGAGCAGTTGGGACTCTTTTGTGTCATTCACATTAAAAAATGAAAATTGCGACATTTGAGTCTTTTGAGACACTTTAAATATATGAGACATTTGTAACAAATGAGATGTTTGAGACATCTTAAGACATTTGAGGCGTTTTTAAAACATTAAAACGAAACTTTTAAAACATTTATGACCGGTCGGTGGCCGAGTTGACATCGCGTTTGGGTCCCACCCAAGCGGAGTGGGTTCAATTCCTCGGCTGGCTAAGTTCTCCATCACAACACGAGCAACATTTTCAGCTTACTGTGGTGGTAGTAGGAGATTTTCAAATTTTGTCAGGTTATTCGTATGTTCCAGGAATGTTTGTCTTTCTTAAAAAAAAAAAAAATAAAATAAAATAAAAATGAGATATTTGAAACTTTTTAGACATTTGCAAATGATACATATTATTTCGAGGAAGACGTGGCACGATCAAGTGAATCAGATATTCGAGTTAGGCCATGTCAAGAGTCAGAATAATAGAATTGTATGTATGAGACAATGTATGAACGTGAATGAGGCAAGGAGTGTGTGCCAAGACTGAGTTGTTTGGCGGTCCGTCCTCTCTGCCTACCCCTGCGGGGAAACGGCGTGATGGTTAGTTAGTTTGTTAGTTACATAGATATTTATAATACAGCAATAAATTTGTTCAATTAATGTACTTGCAACAGTTTTAAATTTCCTTTTTCATAAGACTAACCCCATTACTAATAAACGCATAAGATTCTCTATCTATGAAACATAGTTATAAACCAAAAATAATTAGTTATAAGTCTAAGTGATCTATGAATAAATTAAGTTGTTAAGCGCCCTTGTGGTGATTTTCTCACGAAAACGGCGCTATATAAATAATCCAATCATTATTATCTGATCAGTGCAGTTAATTTACCAACAAGATTATGATATAACCAAAACGCTCAAACTGTATCTGCCTCCTGTATTGACCACATCATGGTAAAAACAAACAAACCTTACTGTACCGCCGTTCACCATTCCAATATTACTGACCACTTTACACTACTACTCACCATTCAACTTCAAAATACACAAACATATATTAAAAACACACTTGTTAAAAAAAGAATTATTGTTAACAAATTAAAGGATTTATTAAAATTGGAAGATTGGGGAGAATTACTTAAAATTAAAGATTTTCAAGATTGCTGGCACTCGTTTACAAACATTGTTCAGACAAATATTCAAAAATGTTCAGAATCATTCACAACACAGACTTCACACAAACGTAAAATAAAAAAACGTTGGATTACTCAAGGACTTCTAAAAAGTATAAGAATTAGAGACAAATTACACTTGAAAACTAAAAAAAAACCACTAGATCTTTCATTACTAAATCTTTATAAACATTATAGAAATATGTGTTCCAAACTTCTAAAATATGGCAGAGGTAACTATTATAAAAGTCAGATTCAAGACAGTAATAACGACCCTAAACTTGTCTGGAAAATTTGTAAAAGTGTCGCGGGCCCGCGGTAAAACAAACAATGCAGTTTGCGCGCGGTCACTAGTGTTGCCAACGAAGGCAAGAATCAGCGACGAAAAAATCTAACCTGTTGAACTTACTTTTTAAACAAAAATACACCGGTTTTTGATATAATATTTTTTGCGTCCGAAATGGAATCTTGTAGCCACCCCTCCCCCCATGGAATTCGAAAAATGTATCCAGTGGCCCGCCAGTGATTCAAAATCGTCAATTTCGCCCAACCGTTTAAAAGGTTGGGCAGCCTTATATGTCATATACCTACAACAATACAAACAGTGATATTTCTGAACTGGATACACCAAATCAAAAATTAAATATGAAAGAACATCCAAGGGAAATAGTCCAATTTGTAAATGAATATTTCTCCAATGTCAGTTCTAATTTAGCTAAAAAAATCATTAAACCTCTTCGTACTGCTAACGAGAATAACAACGCACTTACTAATAATATCACATTTAAATTAAATACAGTTACGGCAGATGACATTAAAATTATCATAGATTCATTGAAACCAACACTCACTTCCGGATCAGATGGCATTTCAATGAGAATAATTAAATCAACTAGAGATGAACTAATCCAACCACTTCTCCACCTTGTGAACAGATGTATCAAGGATGGTATCTTTCCTGCATCGCTTAAATTGGGTTCTGTTATACCAATCTTTAAAGCAGTAAATAAAGCGGATATAAGTAACTATAGACCGATAGCAATATTGAATAATCTTTCAAAAATAGTAGAGAAAATTGTTAAGAAACAGCTCTCTCAATATCTTGAAACAAACTGCATACTATCTGAAAATCAATACGGATTTAGAAAAAATATGGGAACTTCCGATGCCATCGCCTCTATTGTAAAAAGTATAAAACATACTCTCGATAATGGTAATAAGTGTATCGGAATATTTTTAGATCTATGTAAAGCTTTCGATACAATTGATCATACATATCTTCTAGAAAAACTCAAAAAGATTTTAATCGTAGGTCGTGAACTGAATCTCATTCAAAGCTACATGTCAGAAAGGTCACAGCTAGTCAGGATTAAAAATGAATCAAGTCAACCAATACCAATTCAATACGGAGTTCCACAAGGCAGTGTCTTAGTGCCGATTTTATTCCTGATATATATAAATTATCTATGTAATCTAAACTGTCACGGCTCAGTAATTAGTTTTGCAGATGACACAGTTTTTCTCTTCCATGGAAAGTCGTGGGAGACTGTATTCGTAAAAGCTGAAGAAGGGATGAATCAGGTAAAACAATGGCTTGATACAAATTCACTAACATTAAATGATACAAAAACTAAATATATTAAATTCAAAATTTACAACAAACAGACAGATAATTTCAATTCAAACCTAAACATAAAAATTCATAAAAACTGTTTAACCGCGAACCATGAAATTCCTTGCAACTGCCCAAAATTGATTTAAATTCAAACAATAAAATACCTTGGGATAATTATTGATCAAAACTTAAATTGGAACTCCAAAAAAGGGAAAATGTAAACAAAAAATTAAAAAAACTAACCTATTTCTTCAAAACAATAAGAAACATTTTAGATAAAGAACAACTAATTCAAATTTACTACGCACTGGCCGAATCTCAATTACAATATGGTCTTATCGGATGGGAAAGCTCATGCGATTCCACTATAAAACCAGTCCTCATAACACAAAAGGCAATTCTAAAAATTATACTTAGGATCCCCATCAGAACTCCTACCGACTATGTTTTTAAAACCCTGAATGTAATGACACCAAAACAATTATACGCAAAAGATATACTAATTTACGCATTCAAAAACCAGGACAACTTTACACAGACAAACTCAGACAGACTCACAAGATTCCACATTACAACATATGTTACACCAACCTACAACTAAAACGACTTTTGGACAAAGAAATATGCAGTATTATTCTATAAAATTATTTAATGTCCTCCCTTTTGAAATAAAAAACATTAAAAAAATAACTGACCACAAAAGAAACATTAAGAAATGGATTATGGATAAGGGAAGGAAGAATATAGATATAATTTTGCAACCCAACAAAGACTAAAGCTTGTATTATATTATATGTTTATCTAAATATTGTTTTTTTAATTTTCTATGTAGTATTTTAACAAATGTACTTATACTATTTCAAACACATAACCATGTACAATGTGACCTTAGAAAGGGGTACCCCAGTAAGGACACATTATCTTATATAAAAAAATTGTTAAATAAAAAAAATAAAAAAATTTTACACCGCTGATAATCAACCATATACCATCTTTTAATGAATGATTATCAGTTACGTAAAATTTAAAACACGTTTATTAGTAAGACCAAAATTATGTGTAGTCTAAGTAAATAGTCTTTGACCCTACGGAAAAAATCATTTAAAAAAATTGCGACACAGGTCTCCTTATAATTATGTACGTTCCATAGCCTCGTTACAAGTCACACCAGTACGCAGACCACTACAGCAGAAGTGGCAGGAATAGTAGATATGGTCGTGTACGTATTGTATTAGATTCAAGTGACATCTGTTGTCGAATCCTCGTGCTATTCGAATATTCAATATTGGTTTGTCATCTCAAAACTTCACCCGTATCACGTGTTAAGTGGTGAGCTGTGTGATATCCACCCACTTCAACTAGTCTCCCACAAATGATAAAATGACATTGCCTCCTACGTACAAATCGAAATTGGAAATCAGATAAAATTATGTAAAAGTAATGTCCCATATTTACCAAATAAATATATAAAACAGATTTCGATGATTGCTTGACCTTACTTCCGAATGAAATACATTATTTTTTGTTTTTTGCTAGCAATTATAAATAACAAATAAAAAAATTTTGTACATAAATAAATATATTGGGACGGAAAGTAAAACTAATATGACTATCTATTTTTAAAGTTTTTCTTTTATTTTTTCAATAATATTAAATAAATTAAAATTAAAATTGAGTTTTTCAAATAACTCTTGATAACATTTAATATTACTATCTATGAAATTGAATATTTATTTCTCCAAAAAAAATATTTTTTTTTGTAGCACCGTTTTAATGAAAAATAAAGAACACTTAAGGCCAGTTGTTATGCAGAATTTTTAAAATTTATCAAATTTTAAAATTAATTTTCATGTTCTTTTCAAGTCTTGTTATAATTTAAATTATTTGAAACAACTGGCCAATATTGATATAATTAATAAAACTTGAATAGAACCTTTATAGAAATTGAAAATTAACTTTGAAATTAATTAATACGAAACATATAATAAACCCCACGGAAAGATCAATTTTCTAGGCCTGTCAGGGCAAAATCGACCGTAGGTCCGTCCATTGCCCCAGGCCGCACGCCTGATATTATTTTTACACGACTACATCACTTACGTCGTCAAGATTCTCACTTTATTTTACAAATTTGCTAGGACAAATTCGAGTCTTGAGACATGATGAGACTCAAATATTTGATTAACTCGATCGTACCAAGATTTTATGGCTCGTCTATGAATTGATTTTATCCACTTGAACCTTATAATACTGTATTTTACTAACACTCTTTTCTCCGTTCATCCGCTGTACATTTCCAAACCATTTGAGACTTATCTAAACATATCGCCAAGTACTGCACTCCGACTAATTGTAATTTCCGCATTCACCCTTATAGAATATAAATGTCCGTATCAGCACGATGGTATCCCCTGAACATAATTCCTCAGTAAACGATCAATTATTTTGCTGAAATAACTTTTAAAATTACAATAGCTCAGGCCCATGAATGCTACGGGTTATTATATTAATTATTTTTTGTGAAGCTGAATTTATTTATAAAAATTTTGCCTCATGATCACTACCGACCAAAAAAATTATTAGAAAGATGATCATAAATTATTTACCTTTCGAATGAACACTGTAAGGGAACTTTAAAAATCATCAGTGATTCAGGTTTTGATCTGTTAATTTTTGTCAGATCAAACAAATATGTCAAAAATTTTAATGCAACTTACAGAATTATTATTAAAATAAAATGATGTCGGTTCCAAAAATCAGTTAAAATTTGAAAATTTTAGATGTTGATTGTGTTTGAGATATTGAGGTTCAGTTCATTCGAAATGTGTGTATTGTGTATAAGAGAATTATATATTTACGTTTAAGAACATTCTATTCTAAACACGTGGTATACAGCGAAATAACTAAGCAAAAAAACAAATAGAACCTTGTTTCTTTTATTGCAAATGGGACCTTGTTGTTTTTGTTTCAAATAGACCATTGTTGCTTTTGTGGCAAATAGAAGCTTATTGCCTTTGTTTCAAATAGAACCTTGTTGCTTTTTTGCAAATATAACCTTGTTGCTTCTTTTGCAAATAGAACCTTGTTGCTTTTGTTCCGAATGAGCTAAACTTGACGACATGATTTTTAATAATTAAGACAATTTTATGAAAATATGTTCACCTTAATTTATTTTCTTTGTTTCACTCAATTGGCAAATGGAATTTCAATTTTCTGTCAAGCGAATGAGCAAGAAGTACAACGTAAATATTTTATCTATTGCAGAGAGAAATAAATCGCCCGTAAAATTTGCAAATAGAACCTTGTTGTTCTAAAAAAATAAAGACAACGTATAATAAATATACTTTTTTGTGTAATTATTAGTAAACTCACATTAAGCTTGGACATATTTCATCTGCTTTTTTAATGTTCAAATCATTCTAAGAATTGTATCAAGTGTAACATTTTAGCCAAAACTTCAGATAGAGCTTTTTTGTCCCCAGAATACGGTATGTATCTAACAAAATTTCAATCTTATTTCCACCTCTAAAAAAACACTGTATAATAAATACTGCAACAACGACAAAGCATTCCTGTGTGGATTTGAGTGGAGTGGGTCTGAAAATAAAATTCAAGAAATTTTAATTTTATTAAATTTTAATCATTTGTGAGTTTGTATCAACGTATTAGTAATACCGCATATTTAATACACAATGGTTCTAGATAATATTTCCCTACTTACATTATGGATATTCCCATTTCGCTGAAATGTGAAGTGAAATATATTATTCTCTGTGTATTTGGTGTGTGAATATTTTATCGTTCTCATAAGTATGTACTAATTATGTCCGCGATTGTGCCCGAGGATATTATTATGTATTTTCGTTTACTTCGAAAACATACCGAGATATTTTCCTGGTTCTATAGAGCTTTATCTGATTCAAAGAACATAATTACTGGTAATTATGCGAACAGTTATTAGACCTCACGTACATTTTTTTTAATTAATCGAAATCCATGTGTAAGAAGATACTTTAGTACATGTCTGCTTAATTACTAACCATATGTTCTGTGTAATATTTTATTTTTATAACAAATAAGGAATTCATCGTTCAAAGAAACGTCACCATCTATCTCAATGTCAATTATTCTTTCAAATATTCTTAGGCAGGTAGGTACCATTATACTGCAAAATGACAATAATAAAGTCCGAATAAATACGATGATTTCAAATTTAAAAAAAGATTCTTTACTGAACCATCGAAACGGCCACCCACTTGAACCAAAAACGGAACGTACAAACAAATTTATGCGCAGAAGAAATGCAAGCTCAGAAAATTGAAACTTACATCATAATATATTCTTACACTTTCTCCAGGGTTAAAAGGTTTCGTCTTGAGCCCATAGAGAGTATTATGTATTATTATCTATTATTATTAGTATTTTATCTTGAGCCACGGTAATAATATAATAGTTTGGTTGGAATAAATTGCCACTGGGCATACTATAGTATACATCTGCGCATATTATCATGTGTATATTGAAGATTCATTAAACGAAACTTTGTAAGAAAACCTTTAAAAAAATTAAAAGGCAAAAAACTGAAAAGATTTATAATGTTCGAAAAATTGTCATAAAGGTCACACCTGGCTTTTACGATTTCAAACAATGCGCAAAGTTTCAATTCTGAAAAGTGGTCTTTTTTTGAATATGGGAGCATTTACATTTATGTATTATATTTACATGAGACATGAAGCGAAAAAATATGTTCTGCTTTTTTGAAAAATGACACATTTTCTTAATAAATTCTAATAAGTCTTGAATAACATGAACCATTTAATCAGTAATTAGGTGTTATTGATGGATCAATAGTAGTTTTGTTGTTTTGATGTTTTTTAATATTTTTTCGAAAAACCTTTTAATTTATTTAGAAAACAATTTTTCCAGGTTACAAATAATCTCAGAATGTAGGAAAAGCATAATTATAAATGAAAAATGTAACTTGTACATTGAAGGAGGACTAAACTAGTAAAGAATCGAACTTGCAACGCAGGAGGAAAACCAATAATTGCCACGATTCCAACCTATTGGTTATGATGATATTTAATTTAAAAAATCACTCAAGGCGAAGCTTAGTGCCAAATCACCATTTTGATTAATCTTTACAACGAATCGGTGTACATTATGAATACCAAAAATATGCTTTAGATAAATTGAAGGTTTTTTTATCATTTCGCTTGAGTAGAATATAAATAAAAAATAAATTACTCAATAAAAAATATAAATGTAAGCTACAAAAAAAATATTTTTTCAAAGGAAATTTAAGCACGCATAAAGGAAATAACTTTTAAAAAATACAGTATTAAAGCTAAGATTATATGTGAAAGTTTCATTTGATTAACTTTTGGGCTTTCTTATAAAATTATTTACAAAATAAATGAAAACCAGTTTAGTGCTTGAAATCGAGTGTTTCTAGACTCCGTTTGTCAAACGATTATAATGCCTATTACCCACAATATGAGTAATTCCAAGAATATACACAATTTTGGCTGGTAGCTTTCTCTTAAAACTTAAAGTATAGGGGGGATGACAAAATATACTTAGAAAGTGGACGGTGAGCCAGAAAAGGTTTGAGAACCTCTGTAAGCACCGTACATGTCTATAGAAGAGAAAAATTTTAATTCTGCCTAAATTCAATAAATCTTCAAAGATTGCCTTTTGGTTTTTATTTTATTTTATTTGATAAGTTAGATGCTAAAAGTCTAAATACTAATTCATCTAGCATACAAGCAACAAAAAAACTCTTGTAAATAACAGAAATCACTGTTCTCTGAACAAAATCTCCAAAACACGTGTTACGGTTGTTTATTTATCGACGTCCCCTACCATAAATTTCCATAAAGACAAAACAAAACCAATAAAGAGGGTGGAACGGAGCACCCCTCCCGCAGTCGAGGAATTCCTTGCGTTTCCACAATTTCCACAATTAAGCTGATGGCGTTTTGGCGTATTCCCGTGTCACCAACTTTTACGCACTTAAGTTTCTACTTTATCACATAAAACCATTGGTGTGAACAGAACTAACATAAATTAGATTCAAGAAAACATTTTAAGTAAACTGACTTTTTCAGTGAGGTCCGGTAATAATTGGTGTTTCATCTTTATGAATGAAAATCACTCCACTTGTTACTTATTATTGCTGTTTATCCAGTAAACACACTGGATTTTTTTAATAAACAATGGAATCTTTAAAAAAAAACACAAACCCTTTGCAAGTCTTTCCAGTATGTATTTTTTCTTAACTAATCAAGTGAACAGGCTTACCCTGTAAAACCATCTCTATTGAACAGACACAATGTGGGCATGCTGAGTCTGTTCTACAGGTATTTTAATGGAGTCTGCTCTTAGTAGCTAGCAGCATTGTTGCCCAGTGCACCGGAGCACGTGCGTGAAACTCTATGGACACGAGCGGAACATCCGTTCACAGTTAATGTTGGATTCATGAAAACTCATCGTTTGTTGGGCTCGTTTTTGAGTCGTCTTGTATGTGGAACAAGGTACCGGCATCTGTGTTTCCTCCTTCATGTAATCCAGGCCTCTTTTAGACCCGCTTCCTACACTCCCTACCTTAACCCGCCTCGCAACGCTATCGAACGGGGTGGAGATATAGTTTCCCCATCCTTACACTGTACAGACAGTGTCTTGTGTCACATGAAAAAATAAGCAATTTTTTTTGTTATTATCTGATTTTTTGACATTAAAATCCGTTCTAAAAGCTCAGTAGTTACTCCCGATGGAAATTACGCTGTAAACAGAAAGTCAGTGTGGTATTTTTCTCAGTAAGGGAGTCGCGTAAACAGAATTATTTACAACACTTGTGTTGTAAATAATTCTAATGACCAGTATTTATCTTACTCACAATTTAATTATTTTATTTTTTTAACCTTTTATCCATCACCGAACGTGACCTACAAAATTTGGTATCTGACTTGGTATATTGCCACCTCACGCAATTATTTTTAATAGCGCAAGTAAGTGAGATGGTTCGCGTCACTTACTATTTTTTTATGGTTTCAGCTGTAAGTGTTGTTCCAGCCTGCTAAAAATATTATTTGTGGCAATGATATATTTTTGAAATCTATTTTATTCTAATACTTAAAGAGTTTATAGGTCGTTGGTCGGGTGGTTATAGCGCAATACATTGGTCCTAGGGCCTGGACCGACATAGCTTCTCCCACCCTCGCTTCTCATACCTCCACGCGGTGACCAACGGGCAACGGACTGGAGGGTGAAGTTGATGGTAACCAATCCGTCGAGGGACCCCAAAAGTACGGCTAAAGTGAGAAGCAGTGAGCGTCTGTTCCGCATGTTAGTGGCGGCTCACAAATGGTAGGTGTGGCAACCCGACATATTCGGGTACTAGTCACATACACCATATCTAATGGGTATCCAGGCTCATTAGTTTAATCCGATAATTGACCATAAACGGGCAATGATAGCGGATCCAGCCCTAGTTAGTTGGGTCACTCTGGTTCCACGTCTGACGACCATCGGTGGATAAAAACCATAGTCAATCAACCAAAGCTTCATGGAAAAACATACGCAAAGATGCACTACCCTGTCTGGCAGCGAGGGGGAATCTCTCCTCGGTGATCCAGAGACTGACATTATGTTAGGGTCAGCTTGCAGGACTCCAGGGACAAGCAAAATGAAACGGAAGAAAGCCAGTTGTTCTGGGTTTGAAAAGATAAGAGCCATTACTTGGAATCTGGGAACGCCTACAGCAAAAAGCAAAGAATTGGCCGAATTGATGAGAAGACGTAGAATTGATATTGCATGCATTCAAGAAACCAAATGGAAAAATACAAATATAGACAAGTGCCGCTACCTAGAAACACAGACAAATGATTACAAACTGTATTACTACGGAGAAAGTAGTACTAGAAATGGAGTAGCCATAGTACTACAGCAAAGGTTTCATGAAAATGTGATAAAAGTAATAGCACCCAATGATAGAATTATAATGTTAAAACTGGTAATATGTAACGCTATTTACAATATCATTTGTGCATATGCACCACAAATGGGATGTGATGGAGAAGAAAGAGACAGTTTTTGGGACAAACTGGAAGAATTAATCCAAAACATTCCAGAAAATGAAGCTATCATGATGGGGGCAGATATGAATGGGCATGTGGGGATGTCAAATAGTGGCCATGATACTAGCCATGGCGGCTTTGGATATGGAGCACGAAACGAACTAGGAGATGAGCTACTAAATTTCTCAGATGCATACGGTTTCACTATCGTGAACACATTCTACCAAAAGAAACCAGAACATCTCATAACCTACAAAAGTGGAAATGCTGCAACACAAATAGATTATTGGTTATGTAGAAACGAAATGAGAAAAATGCTCAGAGACTGTAAAGTTATCCCTGGTGAACCCCTTGCAACACAACATTGCCTACTATTGCTGGAATTACATTTAACTAGACATAAATTGTATAAGGACAAGATAAAACCAACAACCAAAATTAAGTGGTTCAATATCTCAAAAGAAAACGGAAAACAATTAACGTCAAAACTCCAAAACTGGATGCTTGAAAATCTCCAAAATGAAGAGACACAAAACCCAACTGAAATGTGGAAAGCATTTGAACAGGTATGTTTACAGGAAGCCAAACAACATCTGGGAGTCTCCAAAAGTAAACTGAAAATAAAGAAGGAATCATGGTGGTGGACAAACGAGGTGCAAAAACGTGTAAAAGAGAAGAAAACTGCTTTCAGAAACTGGTCACAATGTAAATGCGATAACGAGAAAGAGCAACTCCGGATAGTGTATAAGCAAATCAAAAAGACAGTAAAGAAAATAGTTGCCTCTGCACAACATGAGGCATTGAGAGAGCTGTATGATGACCTAGAAACACCCAACGGGGTGCAAAGAATATACAAAATCGCAGCACACAGGAGAGAAAGAGCCAAATCTATTAGAACACCCAAATACATAGAAAACACTGACGGTGAGTTGATCACAGACGAAATCAAAATATGTGAAAGATGGAAAGATTATTATTCTACATTACTGAACGAAGAATTTCCAAGAACAATTCATGTGTCAGAGAAACCAGTGCTGGGGCCAGTTGAAGAAATCACTCCGACAGAAGTTAAAGTAGCCATATCACAAACGAAAAAGGGGAAAGCAGTGGGGCCAGACAATATTCCAGCCGAATTATGGAAAGAGTGTGGGGAAGTGGGACATAAATGGCTGTGCAACCTGTATAATAAAGTACTGACCGGAAAACCAATGCCAGAAAGCTTAAGGAAAAGCTATCTTCTTCCATTTTACAAAAATAAGGGAGACTCTAGGAAGTGCGACAATTATAGAGGGATAAAGCTTATGTCTCACACCATGAAAATATATGAGAGGATTATAAACACACGAATTAGGAATATTGTAAAAATACACGACGATCAATGCGGCTTTGTATCGGGGAAATCAACAATAGATGCTATTCAAACAGTCAGAATCATAGTTGAAAAATATCGAGATGCAAAAAAAGATTTACACATGGTATTTATAGACTTGGAAAAAGCATTTGACAGGGTACCCCGAAGCCTGATATGGGCGGCATTGAGATCTCATAACGTACCAGAAGGATATGTGCTCTCCATACAAGATATGTATACAGACGTAGAAACACAAGTAAGATGCACATCAGGGATGTCACCAACATTTCCAATTAAAGTGGGGGTACACCAAGGATCTGTCCTCAGCCCATTGCTATTCATAATGGTCATGAATTACTTAACGAGTCAAGAAATGAACAGTATTCTCAAGACTATGCTTTTTGCAGATGATGTAGTACTGATAGAAGAAAATCATTGTGATCTACAAAATAGCCTGGAAAGGTGGAGAAAGATCCTGAAGGATAATGGACTAAAAATTAGCGGGAAAAAGACGGAATATTTGTATTTACCATTTGAAGACCCAAATGCTGTAACTCCTTCAATGCAATTGGATGGAGTAACATTAGCCAACTGTGACTCATTTAAGTATCTGGGCTCACTCATCCACAGAGACGGAGGATGTGCAGCGGATGTCAACCATAGGATAGGAGTAGGATGGATGAAATTTAGATCCGTAACAGGAATTTTGTGCGACACGAAAATGCCAATAAAACTTAAAGGAAAGACATACCAGACTATTGTTAGACCCGCGATAATGTATGGCTCCAAATGCTGGACTATGTACAACTCCTACTCTAGGCAACTCGAATCAGCAGAAATGCGAATGCTTAGATGGACGGCAGGAGTATCATTAAAAGATAAAATTAAAAGCTCACGCATTCGTGGTAGCCTGGCTGTCACTGACATAAACAGTAAGCTAGAGGAACGACAGTTAAGATGGTATGGGCACATAAGACGGAGACCACCAGACCACACTGTGAAGCAGGCAATGTCTATAGATCTTCAAAGACAGTCATCCAGAGGTAGACCAAAGAACTCCTGGATGACCCAATGCTCCAAAATCCTACAAAGAAACGGCCTAGATGAAAGCGACACTCAGAACCGAAGAAGCTATAACCTGAGAACGAGAAGAGCCGACCCCAACAGCCTACCTAGGCAATGAGTTGGGATAGTGCTAGGAAGAAGAAGAAGACTTAAGGAGTTTATAGGTTTTGTAGAGCTGTAAAAATACCAAAACTATCTATTTAAGATATCTAGAGATATCTATTTAAAATTAAACATAGAGAATTCGACTTCTCTTGTTGGCATTGCCGGCCCAATGTGAGCGCAATTGGAGCAGTCTGATCCGGGCGCTGAAGTGCTAATGCGCCAAGGTGCTGATAATACCTAATAGCCAATAGTCCTAACACATCGCCCTTGGGATTATTTTTCACAAAAATGGCACCACACAAAAATACACAGAGTATTATTGATAACAGTGTTTACCTACATAGGCGTCTACTGGTTGGTTAGAAGTCCATTTGTCCCAAAGTAAGGCAGTGATGAAATTTAATTTGTTATTGTTCACAATAGAAAAAAAAAGATTTTATGAATACCAAACTGATGAATACTACAACTGATATGTAAACATAACTCAAAGGATGTAAAACAACTAAAACAAAAAACAGTCAGATAATAAGAATATAAGTTAATACGGTTAAATTTATGTACATCAATTTGGGAGGCGGGTTTGGGTACCGCTGCCCTGGGAACCATTTATTATATAAACAACACCTCTGCCATAGGTCAACCAAGTTGTTCGCTACGATTCCTGCCCAATCCTAATACATTTTACCTTCCCAGAACTTTCTATCCTTCCTTTCCTTAAACACGACCCTCCACACAGCATCCCAAAATATGACTTATGCCCTTCAAGAAATTATTTTCCTTAGGGCCTCCTATGTGAATTTAATGTAAAAAAAATTTTTTTTTCATATGTACGACATAACGTTGCCATCAACAAAAGTAAGAATAGTGAAAGTACAAAAACTCAAACAAAAGTATTAGGTAACAAACATAAAATGTAAAAGTTCAGCAACTCAAAGAAAGGTTTAAAGTAACAAGCATAAAATGGAAAAGTATAACAACTCAAATAAAAGTAAAAGTATAAAATGTAAAAGTACAACAACTCAAACAAAAGTTACAAGTATAAAATGTAAAAGTACAACAACTGAAAGAAAAATATAAAATGTCATGGTACAACAAGTAGAAGAAAATTTTAAAATGTAAATTTACAACAACTCAAAGTAAAGTATAAAATGTAAAAGTACAACAACTGAAAGAAAACTATAATATGTAATAAAACAACAAGTAGAAGAAAAGTACAAAATGTAAATGCACAACAACTCAAAGAAAAGTATAAAATGTAAAAGTACAACAAATCAAAGAAATGTATAAAGTAACAAGTATAAAATGTTAAAATAATAAAATATCTAAAATTATAAATGTACGAAAAATATTATTTATTTGAAAAGGTTTTAAAAAGTGAGTACTGCTAAGTATGAGCAATGAAGAAGAAAATAATTAACAGGCGAAGAAAATCTTCGATAAATCTAACTATTCATTGAAAAAGTTCAATCAAGTTTCCAGTTGTGAATATTTAATTTTCTATCACTCTTTTTGTGCCATTAAAGGCGTGTTGATTGTCCCATATATATTAGGAAAATTAAGTTCTAGATTAGACAAGAAACGGGTAAGCACTTAACTTGTTAATGCGGTGCGCAGGTACCTGGCTATGTGATTACTATAGTAAAGCCATGGCCATGGCAATACTGATTTTATCAGAATACGTTTGAGACGGGGCTGTCAGATGAAGAAAAATATAATGAAGAAAATAAATAATGTTAATGGCACTTATGGCGTAAATTCTAAACAAATAAAATAAAAAATCTAAAAAAAATAAGGTATTAAAAATCGAGAGGGAGTTTTCTAAAGTGTTTTGTGTCAATGCTTCTTTAACACCTTATTCCCATTGGTATAAAATAAGGTAACGTCATGGAAAAAAGAAAAATAACGAATTCCTTGACAATTATTCACAATAAAAGGTGTTACTTTTATTTGTTTTGTTTTGTTTTCGCTTTCATCTTGTCAGATCTTTCGGAAATAAGCCATATTACTTCTTATTCCATTTATTCTTTAACTCCATCCAATGTTTCCAGAACTTCAATGTTTAATATTATTACAATTGTAATGCTCAAATAAGAAAGTAACCTACATTGCAATGGATCTAATTATTCCTATTTGATGGTTTTTATTCTTTTGTGTGACTGTTTTCATGGTTGTGACCCAGTGAGACCATGGCATCCTCAATTCGGTTATTTTGTGAGTCTGAAGATATTGAAAGGGGAAGGAGATGGGAAAAAGGAAATTGCGGGAGTACCTGGTTGTTCATATCTGGTCACGAAACACTGCTAAAGCCATTTTAAGCAATTTTTCAATTCTGAATTTGTGTCTTACATCAGGGCGATACTGAGAGTAGTTTCCGATCTGGAACGCGCCGCAAGCATACAATATATTATTTTAAATTAATAAATTGGGAAATAACACAAATTTATCAAATAAAATTTACTTTGCGCACGCAGGGATTAGAACCCGCCACCTTCGGCTTTCTAGCGAGAGTTTTACTCCTCAACCACGGAGGCTCTGATATTGTTAATGGTCATTTGGTTTAATTTTGAAATTGAATTGAATCTACAATACGAGTATTGAAAAATCTTACATAAATCAGGAATAATTTCATTTGACAATGTTATTCGGAGTATTTTTGTTTTGCAGAATTCAGTTTAAAATTACATGTAGTGTAAAAAGTACGTGATTCAATACATCTGTTTTTAATTCGGTAAATAGTGTTGTTATTGTGTTGCTTGTTGTGTATTTTCGAGGCATATTTACACCGTTGATAAGAACAAAAATTATTACCTACAGTAAATTTTTTAAAAAAGGGGAATCGTTAATCTTCGGAACTGTCAGATAAAAAGGAAAAGGGTTTATAAACAACAAGGATGAAACATAATACGTTAATTAAATAATTTACAAAAATATTTCATTATTTATATCCATTAATCTTTCACGTCTTTACTTGCAGCGATGGGAAACTGAGGATTAGATGGGAAAAACGCATCAACTTTTAACATCACTTACTCCATCAGGCTAAAATGTTCGCTTTTAGGAAAAGTTCATGTGGTTTCATAGAAACTGTTGTGTCTCTTTTTTTTTTTTTTTTGTATTAGGCAATTCACCCTAAAAAGAGTGCTATGTGCCGTTAAAGTTAGGGGAGATGGTTATAATTTTATGGGAAATCTATACGGGAATAGGAAATCTCAAATATTGAAGTCATTCAAGTCTATGAACTTGTATAGAACTGAGAAAATGCGAGAATTGTTAAGAGAAAGTAAATAAGGAATACTAAGGGGAGATTGGTGGGTGATTTTTATAAGTAAACGATAAATGCCTTTGAAAGATGAATGATTTTTACAATTAAAGAAAACATGATCAAGAGTCTCATTTTCCATGCCGCACTGGCAGAGTGGACTATCTAGGACCCGGATTTTAAACAAATGGGATGCAATGGAGCAATGACCAATTCTCATTCTGGAGATACAGGAAATAAATCTTTTGGATTTTTTCTTGCCGTGGAACCAAGGTTTACTTGGTATATGATTTTGTATTCCAGCATAAAAAGCACCAGTTCGGGTTTTCGTATTTGACCAATTTTCTTCCCAGGAGCGAATCATATTGGATTTAAGAATTGGGATGACGTCAGAGATAGGAATTCTAAAATCTAAAGGATTAGAGCCAGAAATTGTTCCAAGTTTAGCTAGAGAATCGGCTTTCTCGTTACCCTCAATTCCCAAATGGCCAGGGACCCAAACCAATATTGTCTCGAAATTTAATTCATTTAAAGATTTAAGGGTGTTTCTGATATTATAAATAATATAGTCTTCTGGTTTATGGATATTTGAGGAAATTTTCAACACTGCGCTTAGTGAGTCAGTGCACAGTAAGGCTCGTATAATATTGAAAAGCTGGATTTGGCTCAAAGCTTGTTCAATTGCGAAGCATTCTGCAGTAAATATAGAAATTTCTTTAGGCAATTTATAAGACAAATCTAAATCGAATTCGGGAATGTGTACCGCAGCTCCACAATCTTTGTTATCAGACTTAGAACCATCTGTATAAATGAGTGAAAATTCTGGAAACTTAGAAGATGTAATGTTTTTAAATTTTTCCTCAACATTTTGATTAGATGAGGTTAAAATATCAGTTCGGAAGTCTGAAGTTATAACATTGGGGATATAATTGATAGAATCAAATGGGATAGTGAAAATAAGAAGGATAGGATCTTTTTGTAGATTTTGGAGGGAAGAGGACAGAGATTTGAATGAAAGAAAACTTTTTAGAAGGAGAGGAAGTCGATTTTTATCTGTCGATCTTTTTTCGTTATTTAAGTTATTGAACAAATAATCAAGGCTTTGTTCTAAAGGGTGACGCGATACAGAAAAAGATTTAAAAATATATTTATCAGCCAGGAATTGTCTCCTCAGAATTAAGGGGGGATCAACACATTCTACCTGGAGAGAATTAATTGGAGAAGATTTCATCGCTCCAATAATTATTCTGAGCGCTTTCGACTGAATTCTTTCAAGTTTTTTGTCCAAATATTTAGGAAGAGGATCGAAAAGAAATGTTCCATAATCCAAATGGCTTCGCACTAGAGCACCATACATCAATTTAAGAGTAGTAGGATGAGATCCCCACCACACTCTGGAAACAGCTCGCATAATATTTAGCCCCTTTTCACACTTAGCCGAAATGTTCTGAATATGCGGGAGCCAGGAAAGTTTATGATCCAAAAGTAGTCCAAGAAATTTAATTTGCTTAACGATTTGAAGAGGGACATTATCAAAGCAGACAGAAAAGGGGGGTATTTTTCTTTTGCGCGTTAAAGCCACTACTTTGGTTTTAGACGTAGCTAAATTCATCCCATTTGTCAACAACCAAACTTTAATATTATGTAAAGCCAAATTCAATTCCTTCGCAGCGCGCGATAGATTTTTGTGTGATAAATATATAAGGAAATCATCAGCAAAATAAAGTCGCTTGATAGATGAAGGAATTACATTGTCTAAATCACTTATATATATATATATTAAATAATAATGGACTGATTACGGACCCCTGAGGTAACCCCTTCCATAGTTTGCGATTTATTGTTTTTGAGGAAAAGTGGATAATAATGGATCTGTCTGTTAGTAAATTAATAATAAATTGAACAAGTTTTAAGGGAATTTTTATTTTAATTAATTTTTCTTTCAAAATGTTAATTAATACATCGTCGTAAGCTGACGAAAGATCAAGAAATGTGGCCAGAGTGCAAGAATTAAGGGACTGAGATATACGGATGTCTGTTGTTAATACACTTAAATTATCTATGGTTGATTTCTTTTTCCGAAAGCCATATTGATTAGGAGAGATAATTCTGTTATTTTCAACAAACCATTCCAATCTGTTCTTTATCAAGTGTTCTGCTACTTTCATTAAACACGACGAAAGAGCAATAGGACGATAGGATGAGATTTCAGATGGATTTTTGCCAGGTTTTAAAATCGGAAGAATTTTTTGAACTTTCCAGACTTCAGGAATAAATCCCGTTTCGAACATGTAATTATTTAGGGATAAAAAATATTCAACCGACATGTCTGAGAATGCTTTAATGAAACTATATAAGATTCCATCAGGGCCAGGAGAAGAGTCTGGAAGGGAATTGATTACTCGATTTAATTCACTTACTGAGAAAGGAGAGTCCAGCCAGCTAGAGTGAGATGGATAAGAAATAAAGGAAGGCATTTCCTCACATCTGGCAACTGACGGAGGAGCTATCTTATCAGCAAAACTTATAATAATTTCTTCTGGAATATGTTTGGAACGCTGGGGAGTATATGACGAACCGAATTTTTTTAAATTGGACCATACGGATGACTGGGGAGATTCAGGAGACAAGCGTTCACAGAATTTTCGCCATCCAGACCGCTTTTTGTTTTTCAAAACGCGTTTCGCTTCTGCCTGGGCGCGTTTCACAGAAAGGTAATTTTCGAAAGACATACATTTACGGAAAATGGAAATTGCTTCTCTTCTGGATTTGACGACACTAGTGCATTCTTCATCCCACCATGGGGTGGAATGTTTTATCTTAATGTTTACATTACGTTTTTTAAGTGTTTTTTCTGCAGCTTTTATTATCATGTTAGGAAATAATTCACATTGTAAACTAGTGTTGACAAGGGAAGACTTAGATGCTTGAACAATGGAGTCTAATTCTGAAGAAAAATTTCTCCAATTCGCGTCTTTCGTTTTAAATTTAAAACTATTGTTTATCGAAAAGGAATGCGTGGAAGATAAATGGTGGAAGGTAATTATTATAGGAAAATGGTCACTGGAAAGTGGATCTTTAAGAATGTTCCAAGAACATATGGGAATCACCGAAGATGAGCAAAGAGATAAATCGACTGCACTTTTCCGATGTTGAGGGGCAGTGAAACGAGTTGGAGATCCATCATTTAGAATACATAAATTATAGGTATCCATAAATTCTAATAGATTATGGCCAGAACGGTTTGTTAACTCACTGCCCCAAGAAGGAGAATGAGCATTGAAGTCCCCAAGTATCATATACGGGGGACGAATCTGGGATATAAATGTTGACCATTCGTTTTCAACAAAAATTGTAGAGGGAGGGATATATATTGATAGTAATGTAATATCAGATACAACAGCTGCTACTATCTGAAAATTATTGGGGAGAGTGTTGAAAATAATTTGTTTAAAAGGGATAGAATTATGTATAATAAGAGCAGTGCCACCTTTGCCATCCAGTCTATCATGTCTTAGACAATGATATCCAGGAATCTTAAATTGGTATGAGGGTTTTAACCACGTTTCGGAGATGGCAGCAACTGAAATATTATGTTCATCAAGTAACTGTACAAGATCAATTTTGTTGGCGAATAGACTTCTACTATTCCATTGAAGTATTTTGCTCAGTTGCGGATACATCGGGAAGGCTAGAGAGTAAAGATTTCATATAATCGGCAGCGTTGGACGGTACTTTATTGTTATTTGAAAGGATCGTAATTAATAGGCTAATTAAAGTTTGAATAAAAGAAGAATTTTCAATCATGACTTTAGGTAAGATATCGGAAGTGGAACAGTTTTTTAAGGCAGTCCCATTGGGAGCCTGGGATTTATTATTCCCATTCGGGTTAAGTAAAAGATCATTATGTAGTTTTTTATCGAAAGAAGGAATAAATTTTGGATTAGATTTTATCGGTTTGAAAATTGTTTCTTTGTGGGAAGATGATAGAGGGGATTTAGGGGAAGAAAAATGAAAGATAGAAGCGTTAGACGTTATCTCTGCAAAAGATTTTTTCGTAGGAGAGAATAATTTAGAAGCCTGAAAGTAGGAAATGTTGTCTGCAGCCATTGACTGTTTGATATTTCTCTGTCTAGATAACTCTGGACAGGCCACACTAACAGCAGTATGGTTGCCCTTACAATTAATACAAATAGGGTTATTCGTTGTATTTTGACACTGTTCAAAGAGATGATCCTCTCCGCAATGGAAACAACGAGGAGGGGAACGACAAATAGGTTTTGAATGGCCAAAACGGCAACAGTTGAAACATTGGATCGTCGGGAATCTGTATACTTCAACGGGAAGAGCGTTATAATAAATAAATACACGGGATGGTAATGTTTGACCTTCAAAAGTGATAACAACGGATTGGGATGGTTTCCATATAATGGTGCCGGTGGAAGTATCCTTGAAATTCAAACGACGTGCTTTTAAAACTTTTGGAGTTAATTGAGAGTCATTAAGAGGGTCTACTATTTCTGTTTCTGATAGATCGGTTGGGATACCTCTTACTCTGCCCATTCTGGTTAAATTGAAAGTAGGTATGAAAGATTTAAATTTATTATTTGAAAGAGAACCTATTTTTTCAACAAAATCATTAGCTAATGTGGCGGATTTAAATTCTATGGATAGTTTGTATCGACCTTCCGGTTTTATTGATCCATTTATAATACCGAGGTTATTGAGTTTTGAGCTAAAAATAAATTTACCGAAATCCAGGGGATGAATTATTTTCCCCTGTTCAGTCCTTTGGACATTAACAATAAATGGAGCTGAAGATGAAATAGAATACATAAGCTCAATGGCTTTTGCTTCTGTAGGAATGGTATCATTATAACTTCCATGAGAGATTGGGGATTCGTTTGTTTGTGAAAGAGATTTAATTTTAGGAGGTACATTAAGACAAAGCGGAGGTCGTCGTTTTCGGGAAGGAATGGTTACAGAAGCTTGGGAATCATCAGAATCGTAGACGTCTGCAATCTTAGAAATGGACTCAGGGTCAGGAGGTCGATTTTCATCCTCCTCCATTTCAACAAATTTAAAAAAAATGAAACAATAAATACTATTTTAGAAATAATAAATGGTAGAAATAATACACGCAACTGCGTCGCAAACTAATAATAGAAACAAAAATAATGAATACGAAAATGTAACAATAAATAAATCTTATCTGTACGCCGCGCCGCCGTCAGTCAGCCGTCAAACACAGAGCACTGGAAGTAAACACGACTGCACACTACCGAGGTTCGGTGACTACTCTGTGTCTCTTTTACTGTCATGTTAAGTGTTGCGTCGGTAGTGTTAGTTTTAAAAAATTACCACAGATGTCGTGTGCGGCAAACGATGTGCGCGCATGCCAGGTTCCGAGCGGTTCCGAGAAGATTCCCGAACCAAGCCGATTGTAGGTAGACAGCGCAGTATTAAAAGGAATTCCCTCAATTAAGGCGAAACTTAATGCTATATCACTATTTTGATTCATCTTTATAACAAATTGGTGTACATAATGAATAGCAAAATATGCTTTAGATAAATTGAACGTTTTCCTATCATTTCGCTTGATTAGAATACAAATAAAATAATAAATTATACAATAAAAAATATAAATGTTAACTACTAGAAAAAATATTTTTTAATAAAAATGTATGAACGCGTAAAGGAAAAAACTTTAAAAAATACAGTATTATAGCTTAGATTATTTTTGACAGTTTCTCCTCATCAACTTTTTTGCTTCCTTATAAAATTATTTACAAAATAAATAAAAACCAGTTTTGTGCTTGAAATCGAACGTTTCTAGACTCCGTTTGTCAAGCGATTTTAATGCCTATTACCTACAATATAAGGTACACCAAAAATAAACACATTTTTGGCTTTTAGCTTCCTCTTAAGAATTACTTAGAGTCTTAACAATAAGGGTTGTCAGTTGAGTAACACTACTTTGTAATTATCATCTTAAATAATTAACCAAGTCATCTATACGAACCGTCTATAAATCGTTGAAGTCTCTTTTTTTTTTTTTTTTTTTTTTATTATTGATACATTTTTTTTACAATATTTTATATTTCAATTTAGTAATGTTGGCCTCACTGGGTTGTTTACCCGTGCTGAGGCCCCCATGTTATAATTTAAGAATTTATACATTTAAAAAAAATAAAAGAAAAGAAAAACAACATTAAAATAAAGATAAATTTAAAATAAAAAATAAAGATTAAAAATTAAAATATAATTATAACACTAAAAGAAAAATATCAAAAGAGAATGTAAATCGGCATTTATAATGATATATGTGTTTGTGTGTGTTGTGTGTTTTATATATTTTTTTTGTGTTGCGTGTATATGTTTTATTCTTTTATGTTATAGTATTTTGGTAATAATGTCTTTTTGTTCTTTAATCCATTTTTTTATTTTGTGTTTGAATTTATTTTTATTTTCCTCAATTTTTGTTTCAAGTGGAAGACTGTTGAATGCTTTAATAGCGTGGTATTTATGGTGTCTTTGTCCAAAGGTAGTGTTTACCGTCGGAGTTTTTATGTTTTCTTTGTACGCTTGTCTGACCGGTCTATTAGTGATATTTTGTGTTTGTTGGGGTTTGTTTTTTTGGTCGAAAATGTAGTTTAGTAGTGTTTTAACATATAATTGGCGTATATCAAGTACGTCACAGCTTTTAAATATTTGGTCTGTGTCGGTTAGTTTATGTTTTTTGAGTATTACCTTTAATATCGTTTTCTGTGCGATTTCTATTTGAGCGATAGCTGCGTTTGTCGCTCCTCCCCAAGCAATTATTCCATATTCTATTATTGATTGGCATAGTGCATAATATATTGTTTTCAATTGTTTTATTTTATATATGTTTCTTATGTTTAGGAAAATGTGTATTGTTCTGAGGAGTCTATTTGTGATTTGTTTGATGTGATGTGTCCATCTAAGATTATGGTCAATTAGGATTCCTAGATACTTTATTTGTTCTGTTTTTTCTAGAGGGGGGCAATCGCAGATGTTGGTGTTTATGCATTCGTGTATTTTTATGGTGTTTGTATTGTTTTTTGGCTGTCCTGTGTTAGTTATGCTGTACGTTGTGAATTTTGTTTTCGATATGTTTAGTGTGAGTGTATTTGAGTCCAACCATTTTTTCACTTGCGTGATTTCTAGATTCGCTATGTTATAAACCTTATTCCAATCCTTAGATTTAAATAATAAAACTGTGTCGTCTGCGTAACTAATTATTTTTCCATCTATTTCCATGCTGCAAAGTTCATTTATGTAAATTATGAAAAGAACGGGCCCTAGTATGCTTCCTTGTGGAACTCCGTGTGTAATCGGCAGTGGTTTGCTAGTATAGTTATTAATTTTGACTTGTTGTGTTCTGTCGCTCATGTAGCTTTTTAATAGTTGTAGTTCTTTGTCTTTGATACCCATATTTTCTAATTTTTTAAAAAGTGTTTTGTGGGATATTGAATCAAAGGCTTTAGCCAAATCTAAATATATCGCAATGCATTTAAACCCTTGATCTAAGTTGCTATGTATATAATCTATTGTACTTGCTAAAGCTTCTTTTGTGCTTCTTTTTTCTCTAAATCCATATTGTTTGTCCGAGATTAATTTGTTTTCTTCCAGGTATTTTATTATTTGGTTTTTTAATAGTCTTTCGAAAATCTTTGATAGAGAGTTTAACAAAGTAATTGGTCTATAGTTAGTTATTTCCATTTTATCTCCGGATTTATACATAGGGATTACCAGTCCTTTTTTAAGAGTATTAGGAAAGCAGGCATGTGTTATGCTAAGGTTGATTAGGTGTGTTATAGGTTTTAATATTTCATTTTTTATTATTTTAATGCAATCCGTTGTTATCTCATCTAATCCAGGAGCAATCTGGTTTTTTAATGTATTTATTATTTTGTTAATTTCCATTTCCGAACTTGTTTTTAATATAAATCTGTGTTGTGTTGGTTGGGTATCGATGTTTGATCTGTTTGTTTGTGTTAGTGTGTTTGTGCTGTGTTTTTTACGATTCGCTAAAACTTTCCCTATAGTTGCAAAAAAGTTATTTGCGTGGTTTGCCATCATTTCTATATTTGTTTTGGCATCTATTTTTTTCGAGTTAATATTTAGATGTTCGATAGTATTTTTTTGTTTGTATTTTTGTGTGTATGTAACTTCCTTTAATATTTTCCATATTTCCTTTGGGTAATTGTTTGCTTTTTTAAGTTTTTCTTTGTAGTACATCTCCTTAGCTACTCTAATAATTTTCGTGCATATGTTTCTATATCTTTTATAGTAATTAAGTTGTTCCATGTCATACGGTGTTTGTTTAGTTTGTTTGTGAATTTTGTCTCGTTTACGAATACAGTTTAATATTCCTTGTGTTATCCATAGTTTAATTTTTTTTGCTTTGTGTGTAAGTTTTATATGTTTTACTGTAGTGTAATTATTTATTTCTTGCGTTAGCGTATTTGTAAATGTATTCCAGGCTTCCTCGACATTATCTATTTGGTATATTGTATTCCAGTTTATTTTTTGGAGTTTTTCTTTTAAGTTTGAGTAGTCAATTATTTTTTTGTAAATATTTTATGTTGTTTCGAAGTAGTGTTTTCGGTGTCTATTGCTATCATATTCATGTAGTGATCAGTGATTGTGCTTTCAAGTACTACTGTTTTGGTTTTTAGTTTTGTCTTGATCATTATATGGTCTATGCAGCTTTTAGTGTTTTGTGTGACCCGTGTTGGGACCTTTATTATTGGCTCCAGTCCGTGTTGTGCTAGTATTGCTAGGTATTCTATGTTTTGTGGGTGTCCGTTTTGTAGAATGTTTATATTAAGATCTCCTATGATGATGATATTTTTGTATTTGTTGAGATCATTTAATGTATTGTTAAGATCAGTTAAGAAATTTGTGATGTTGTTTTTGGATGGAGATCTGTACATAGCTAGGATACATGTTTCTTTTCTATATGTAATTTGTATGCAGTTGGAGTCGATTATGTTTATTTCTTGAATGGTTGTGTTATTTTTATCACTGACGTATATAACTATACCATCATTTTGGTTTTTGTGTATTTTTGTATGGTGTGTATTATAGTTTTTGATTGTTTTTGGTATGTAGTTGTCATTCAACCAGCATTCTGTCAGTACAATGACATCAAAATTATTTTCAAGCTGTTGGAGGTATATAAAAAATTCATCAAAATTTTTATTGATCGATCTAATGTTTTGGTGTAATATATTGATTCTATGTTTTTCTTTTGTGAATTTGGTCCAGAGGTTAATATCATTTGTACTTTCACAGTAGTGTTGATTGTCCGAATCTATATATTCCATGTAATCTGCCATGTTGGTGTGTATTTGTGTAAGTATGTGATGTGAGGTTGTGTTAGATGTACAGTCGTGTTTATGTCAGTTTATTAGATATATCGTTTAGGTGTTTTATTTCCATAACCTTTGAGTCTTTGGATTTTCTGACGAGAATTTTTCCTGATTTTACCCAAACATATTTGTAGTCTTTTTCTTGGGCTCTTTTTCTGGTGTTCCAGTGCAGATTTTTGTAATATTGGGTTAATGCCGCATTAAGATAAACATATTTGGCTCCTTCTCCGTTGAATTTTTTTATCGGGTCACTGTGTTTGGATGCTAACATGGTTTGTGCTTTTGTGGTATCCTTAAAATTAATTGTTATTTTTGTTTGATCATTTGTTTTGTTTGTTGTGACTTTGTATGTATCCTCTGGGGACATCGTAACGCCTGCGAGTTCAGCGATCCGTGTAACAGCGTGGACTGGGGATATGTTGTCCTGTAATTTTAGGCCGTTTATCTCTATGGAGTTCAGCAGGGCTGCTTGTTCTATATCCGCCAGGTGGATTTCTACCGTAGATAATCTGATTTCTTTATCCGCTAGTTCCTCCTTGATTTTGTTGACGGTGTTTGGAATGTCCATGATTTGTTGAAGTTTTTGTAAAATGTCATCATATTTGTCATTGATGAAGTTCGTGAAGTTTTTTATTTCTTGCAGCTCTGTTTCAATTTTATTGAGCATTACTGTCTTCATTTCCTCGAATTTCGTATTGATGAATTCAAATATTGATTCACTGTCTATATTAATCATAGATTGATGTGTCGCCGACGGTGAGTCCATAGTGCTAGTTTGTGGTGAAGATGTGGTTTTCTTCGCGCTGGAGAATTTACTGCGAGATTTAGACATGTTGTGTTGTCCTTTTTTTTTTTTTTGGATTGCTCCTGTTGGTGGGCAAAAACAATGGCACTCTCTAGCGCCTAAAGGTAGGCAAAATCAATTACACCGGTTATGTATTTTGAGGGTTGCGCCTGTTGGTAGGCAAACACACTGGCACACTCTCTAGCGCCTATAGGCAGGCAAAACCAGTTACACAGGTTGGGTTTTGGTTTGAATCCGTGATGGTAGCTGATTGTGAAGCTGTTTTTAAAATACAAGTGAGAGTTTTATATTCTGGGTTGAGTATTATTTATTAATATTTATTAATATTTATTATTTATTAATATTTATTATTAATATGTATTAAAAAAAAGATTTTTTTTTTAAGTCGTTCGAGGGTCTGGGGTTTGAACTTGGATCGACAGAATAGCGCGGTGCTGACGTTTTAGACCACTGAGCTATGGAGCCTTGGGTGAGAGTTGTGGGATACGTTTAAATATACTTGTGTAAAGTTCATTTAGTACTTGTTTATATTTTGTTTATGTTCTTGGGTAAAAACATGTATTTATTGTTGCACTTGTAACGTTTTTAGCACTTTTTTATTTTGTTATTTCACTTTTTATCTTCACCGAAAAACTGTGAATTATTTACTATTGTTCTCTTTGTTTTGTATAGCTTCTTGTCGAAATACAGTCTATATGATTTTAATTTTTAATGAGATTAAACTGTGCAATCTAGTAGGAAGTTTATTGTTTTAATTTCAAAACACTATTTTGATACTTTCGGGTGTTACAGTTCAGGATCTAAGATCACGCGATGATAGTGCGCGAAAAACTACACTGTATTTCATAAACTGATGTGAATCACTTAACTTTTTACTACACTTTTGATTAGATTAATGTTGGAGCATTTAAATAGTCGTCTGACGTTTATGATTGTTGTTGAATTTTCTCATAATAAACATACAACTTACTGTCATAAAATACTGTTAATGTATTAAAAATCTAGTTAAATTATATGTTTTCCTGCAGACCTTTAACAAATGATTCGAGTTTCTGAAGTATCAGATATAAGCCAATGTTTTATGAGGACGGTGGAACACATGTTTATTTTATTTTATTTTATGTTTTTATTCTTCAATATGCCAACGCACTTTGTCAGCAGGTTATGTTCACAATATTAATTATGAAAATAGACACATATAACAAGAAACCACAATCAAATAGATTTAGAACAATAACATTTTAAGGCACTACAATACAAAGACATACAATAGACAGATCAGTCAACATACTCATAAGCATAAACATAGTAAAAGGCACACAGCATACTTCCCATGTACAACAATCCCATGGGCATATTTATACAATTAAAATCATACAATCGATGGACACTAGTGTATTTGTAAACAAGGTCAATACAGAAAATCTTGATCCATTAATCACTGTTTTACCTTTTTTTAGTTCTGTTGTGACTCTGGTACTGTCGCATTCCGTCGTGCTATATAAGAAAATACACTCTCACTTTTTTAACAGAATCATGTGTCTCCTGTGGAATCTGAATATTAGTAGTAATTGAAATACAGTATAGTAAATAATATGATCTATACGGTGATAGGAAGAGAAAACACAATCCTTTATATCCAAATCTAAAAATAGCTACAGAAGAATTGAAATGTTACAGCTCTACGAATCCAAATTTTACGACATAACTGTGAAAATAATTTTTTTAAACTTTGTTAATATTTTATTTCTTTTTTTATGTGTGGATTTATGTTTTCGTCTTCAGTAATTTTAGTTAGAAAAACGGTTGTGTCCTTTATATAAAAAAAAAAAAAACAAAAATTAAAAAAGCGTATTTAGTCCTCTTTCAAAAACACTTTTTCGGGTACATTCAGAAATATTCCGTTTATTTGGATTTTATTGCAAAGCAGAAAAACTCTGTCCTTCTGAAAAATTATGCCAGAAGCTTGAGGGGTTAACTCAAAATTTTATTAATTTGACCATGGAATCTCATCCTTCTCATCAACCTTCACGTAATATCTTCCCCGGTAGAGTGTTGGCGTCACTAGGCTTCCTTACACCACCAATGTAAGGAACAAATAATTTGAAATTAGCCAAATCAATATAACACGTGTACAATCACGTACCCAGAAAAATATTTATTTAGAAATATATATAGTTAAAAACCTTAACGTAAAAACGCACATAAATAAAAAAAAAATCCTTATAGTAGGTAACAAAAAATATAATATTTTAACAGCATTTTATGTGAAAAAGACACAGCTTTAGGAATGAAATATTTCAATCCAAGTATTCAAAAGCAAATATCAAAATGCATCTCGTTGTGAAGCCTATAGTATATTGGTGATGAGGTGATAAAGTTGTAGAGGATGCATTAATTTGTAGTGGCAAGCTACTTCTAGTAAGTTCTACAATATTAATACATTCAACGCGCATCGCATTTGGAACCTATGAGATTAGCGGGGAAAGTGCGCCACATCTATCTTCTCGCAATTGCGATATATGAGCGCGACTGCATGGCGTTACGCAAGTCTAAACTAACTGAACTGGGCGGCCGTGCACCCCCTCTGCTCACCGCACCTGCATACTGCAAGACATCCGCACCTCGCTCTACCTCACCGCACCGCCATAGGGTACGGATCTACTACACCCGGCGTTGCACGCCCTTAAAAGAGGGGTTCGTCGTTGGAAAGATAAATAATTACTATTCTCAGATTTTCTAAAATATATGTACATAATCAATTACATGGGTAAAATCCAAAAACTTGTCAAAGTGTATGATTACAAATTGGCGAAAGTTTTTAATTAATTAACAGTTGAAAGGTAAAATAAAAAAAATACTGTATATAAAGACACTAACAATACCATGAAATTAAAGCTTTCAACAGTGTAAAACTTGAAATTAAAATTGAGAAAAATAAAAATAAATTCACACACAAAATTATAAAATGGATTAAAGAACAAAAAAGACAATATTACCAAAATTTCATAGCATTAAATAAAATTAAAATAAAACCTACATGTAACACACAAAACCAATATAAACACACATCACTCACAAACACACAAGATTATTTTCAATGTACTATTTTTTAATTTGAAATATATTATTATATATTATGTATTTTTAATTAAAAATGTATAATTTTTCTCTTTAAATTTATTATGTAGATTATATTTTCATATTATAAAATGAAGGCCTCAGCACGGGCAAGCCACCCAGTGAGGCCTACATTACTGGAAAACTTGAATTGTAAAAAATATTATACCTAATAAAATAAATAAATAATACGGCATAAAAAGTGAAGTTACAGTTTTTTTACCAATTCCCTACAAAAAAGAAATATGTTTTCTAAATATTTAATTCTTTCAAAATTATAGTCACTTCGAGTCAAAATGTCCCGATAAGTTTTTTGGTTAAAATTTTCATGTTTGATATTAAAAATTTAGTTTTTAGAAATATCAATGTTTCTTTCAAATACAAACATTTCAAAGATCTTTTTATCTTGTTTCTAAAATGGTATTTTTTACAATAACTTCGAAATTTGAAATATGTAGCACATTTAAGATATCTCAGTAGCATTCCTAAAATCCATGATTTTCACGTGTCATTGGGAATTGTAGGTAAAAATATTTTAAAATCTGAAGAGTTAGCTTTAAAATCGCGGAACTGGCGTATGAGAATCTAAAAGTTGAGCCGAAATAGATAAATGATAAAATTGCACACTCAATGGATAAAATTGACTTTGCTACTTTAAGCACTGGGCCACAGATCGCTACATAGTTATTCCATCACTCCAGAGGAATTTCTACATCGCAAATATCCACTTTCAATCCCTATGCTGCCAAGCCTGTCGGAACCAACAGATCCCCAGAGTTCGTTATGTTGGTATGTATTTCGCAGTTTTATATTAAATTTATTGAACTTATTTACGTAGGCCGCGGGAGTAATGAAAAGTATGCAGGTTTGCATTTTCCAATCGCACTAGTTGTTAGGGGGTTAACTCAAGGTGAATGCACTCAGATGCACAAATATTTCATTTTTTGTAATACGATTTGATTACAAGTAAAACGTTTGAAAACATTGTTATTTCTCTGATTTTATTCAAAATAATTCAATTTATTATTTAAAAAACTTTACAAAAATTTAATGTTTTACAATAATAAATTAGTGTAGAAGGCAGAAAATTCATTAAAATTAATAGTTTTGGTCTCTGATTGAGGAAACAAAATAAGGATTGATAGTGTGATATTAAATGAAAGTATCATTACACAAAAAAAAAAAAAAAAAAATCACATAAATAGTATGCAGATATCATAAAGTTATCAAAATTGTGTAATAGTAAAAATGTGAGGTGAGAAAATTTGTAAAGAATAATTACAGACAGTGGGTATATCTACTATACTAGCAGTAAAAAACTTTCATTTTAAAAGCACCTTCATTGATGCGAAATATGTAGATGTACCAATTGATTATGACCAACATTGAAATTGCTCTTCCCACCGGCATGACCATTGGGAAGTTAATCCTGCAAGCTGGGAAGTAGAACAGTGTTTTCTCACCACATGAAACGTGCGTAGCTTTTCTGGTTTGTTGACAATATAAAGGATAATAAATGATGATTAAAATCTATTAATAAAGGTTAGAGTTAAAAAATAATAGTTGTGATAATAATGAAGACTCCAGAATTTTGTTTTTTTTTATTGTAACAGCTGTTTCGGCGTTCACAGCAATTGTTTTTACTGTATGAAAACACTTTGTCAACAGTTGCGTGTTAACAGTTTGAAAATGGCCTTGAACGCCAACTGAATAATAGTTAATAAATAATTACAATCTTCGTGATCGAGCGATCGAATTCATAAGTTGGAGGTTCAAGTTCCGGCATGGGAAAATAAATTTTGTTTAATAGCCTTTTTTCTTATTATGTGATTACTGCACAACAGTCTCAACTCCTTCTAACCGTCTCGAGCCAGTGAGGCCATGGCATCCCCAATTGAGGTACGTTGCGAGGTTGAAGACAGGGAGAGGAAGGTGATGGCAAAGAAGAAGGTTTGAAATTGCACTGACTATTCACATCTGGTCACCAAACATGGCCTTTTATTATGAAGGTTGAGTTAATTTTATTAATAGCCTTCTTTATGAAGGTAGAGTTAATTATATATTAATATTCTTTTTTGTGAAGGTTGGAAATTGCATGACTATTCACATCTTCTCACCAAACATGTCTAAAGCCATTTCAAGCAACGTTTCGATTATGTATTGTTGTCTTTCACAAAGGTAAAATTCAAAGCGGTTCCTAAGATTATTTCAGCCTGATAAACGTTAATTTCCAAAATAAATCCGGCAACGAAGCTACCGTCAGCCGTTAACAAATAGCAAGCTAATATATTTTTTTTATTTAAACATACATGGATAGTTACATAAAATATTGAAAAATGTATAAAAAATATTGAAATAAATGTACACAATTAAAAAAAAAATCCCACGAAGGCAAATTAAATTAAAGTATTTTTATCTTATTTCCATGGTTTAAGTGGAGATACAATATCAAATATAAATTTAAGTTATTTTAAAAGAGTTACTGTAGAGATGCAATACAAGAAACCAAATCATGAAATATGTAAAAGTTTTAAAATAACACAAAAAATAAGGTAAATACTAGTTTTTAAAGAAGGCATCTAAAAAAGTGAATTAGCAGACAAAGCATTACAAATAATAAAAATATATCCGCTGTTTTGTATGTATGTGAAATAATAAAAAATAATCTCTACATATACTTGTAAACATTTCGTTGTACATATTATCAAAGAGCTTTAGTGTAAAGTAGAGCTTGAATTTAATATGAATGCTTACGTTTTTTGGTAAAAGCAAATAAATATGCATCAAGTCAGCACATAATGACTTATTTTATGCATTAGAAGGATATATTACAAATACACTATTGCGGCATTTATTAAAATAATAATCCCACATTTTCTAACTCTCTCTCTCTCTTTTGTTTATTCGATTAACGTTTATTATTCCAAAATTTCCACAACACAAAACATTTACTCTACCCTTAAACTTCTCAAACATTTCTCAACTCCCACCGTTTTGCTTCGAAACTATGTTTTTGCTCCACAATTCACCTGTCAAATTCAACTCCCTTGTTTTTGTTTAGAACACCTTTAAAGTGGGCAACAATCAAATGTGAAGGGAAATCTGAACATGGATTAACTGTCTGTAACTAACATTTGTTTCTTTATTTGATATGTAGACAAAAATCATATTTATTTATTTAACCAGCTAATGTGCTTTTACAAACATTAAATCAAAAAATTATAAATCGTATAAGTATACGATAATAATGACACTCGCCAGGTCAGGGCTTTCTAAATTTTGTTACTGATTTTAAGGGCTAACATACCCCTACTCAGGCTGAAAACCAAGTAAATTTGAAATAATTGTAAAGGTTACATGGTGAAAAAAAAATTGACTTTTCAACTTTTAAGAATTTTATTTATGAAAACCATGGCGCCTCCTTGTCGACATCAAATTCATTCGACATCATTCACCAAAAAGTATCTTCATTTATTTTTTTTATTTCAAAAAATAAAAAAAGAGGGATTATTTTCTTATTAATAAATTACAGAAATTCAAACTTTATTTTGAAATTTGAAATAAATATTGTGTTTAATAATTTATAAAAAGTTTTCCAACCAAAAACGATAATTTTTTGTGATTTTTTTTTCAACCACCTTCATAATAATTTTTCTAATTAATTATTGACACACGCCATATTTTTTATTCACATTGAAACATTGTTTCATATTTCATAGGTCATAGGTACCATTTCGCAATCCGGAGGTGTCAACGAATTTTTTATTTCACTACTTTCTCATGCATTTTGAAACCCTTCAAGCATCTCTGAACCTTGTTCATGGCGTTGCGTGCACTTCGGTACTCCTCTTTCATATAAACGCCCTTACGTCTCATAAATCTCAATTCCACTGCATTCAGTATTATTTTGTAGTTTCTTTTGCCGCGCTACATAATTCAGTTGGTACCAGAACTATATTATGAACTGCAAGCAAGAAGTCGATGAGACTATGACATCCCCAATTTTTGTATTCCATCACCAATTGGTCTGAGGCAGAAGGTAGTTGGGAGAGTAAGGAGATGGGGAAGAGGAAGGTGGAGAAGTAGCTGACTATTCAAATTTGGTCATCAAATAAGGCCGCAGCTATTTTAAGCAACTTTTCAGTTCTGAATGGAGGTACATCAGGGCGATACTGAGAGTATCTTCCACTCTGGAACGTGCCGAAATTATGCTTTATATTATTTTAAAGTAGTAAATTAAATAAACCGCCTGCACGCCTGGATTTGAATCCGCTACCTCCGGATTGCTAGCCGAAATTCTTACCCCTCGATCATGGAGACTCTCAAATTGATTAAGCCGATTCAGCGTTTAAGAAAGTAAAAGTAATAAAATTTACTTGCGCACGCCGGGATTTGGACCCGCGACCTCTGGCTTTCTATAGTCGAGGGTGGGTGGTGAGTCCCTTGCTGGGACTAGTTTACTTGCATTCATCCTTCCCTCACTAGTTCCACGTCTCGCCTACTGTTATGGTTGTCATTAGATTTACATATCGTCCCTTAGCTAACAACACCGCATAAGTCATTTTTACCAACTTTACAGGAGACGAAAAAAACTGTTTATTTTAAAAACTCGGTGGATTTTTTCTGTTATTACTTAATAAATACCCTAGTTAGAGGTTAAGAAATAATTATTTATACTTACTTTGACAATTTACTTTATTTTAACTTTTATTTTATGACTTGAGCTGTGTTGACTGATATTTTATTAGATTTAGGCGGTGTTGCTTGCGGAAATGTTAGGGAATAAGGAATTAAAGATGATTTACAAAGAAAAGTTTTTATCAAGAAATATTTCAAAAATAATTAACAATCGTTATAAATAGGTATTTATAACCTAAATCTTAAGAATAACATTGTTGAGATCAATTGCTTAAAGTTATTTGGTGACACACGAACCTTTAGAGCGTACCTAAGTGCAATTATTATTATTATTTTTTTTATTTTACCATGAAAATATTTAAAACATAGTCTTTAATAAACTCCAACTAAACAAGATATAATAGTAATAAAATTATAAAAATAAAAAAATATACTCGAAATCTCTAGTCTAATAGTTAGTTGCAGTCTTTAGCGATTGCAGTGCGGAAGGTCATCATAAAAAGAGTGGCAACTAGATGGTAATACACTTTTTAGGTCTTACAAATCTTTATACTTCCGATTTGTAATTGGTATTCTAGCTGCATACAATTTCTGCAGGTGATTTATTTGTTTAATGCTGTTAATTGGCGTGGGACGATGTGGTAACGGCTGAAGCTCGTCATCAAAACCAATTTTTTACCAAATTGTGCCATTTGGTCTGTATTCTAGCATACGTACATCTGTGACGACTGGGTCACCTGCTTTTTTACAAGGCCGTATATATTTATAAATTAATTCTTTCGAAAAGTCGGTAAAAAAGGTATAGTCCAAATAACGAGCTTCGTAAGTCATAGGATCACTCCTAGCGGTTTTAGTAATAGCCATGTATTGTTGTGGAAGGTAAATTTCTTTACCTTTTAATTTACACTCTATTGCACTGTGTACGGAATCACATTCCATGAGGGTATGGCCTTTTACCAGGTACTTTTGAGTAATTACAATAATTTTTTTTCAATCGCTAAACGTAATAAAGCATTGCTTAAGGTATCATAGCGATTTTGAGCACAACAACCATCGGAATATAAAATCACAGGCAATAATTTCTGGCTCAAAACTTTCTCTAGATAGTCTACTAAGCATGAAGCAAAAACAAAGGCTTCAAGTGTGCTATTTGACTCATCGAACCAATAACACATTACTTCTTTAGTTGCTAAATTGTATAATGTAAAATTATGGATGCATAATTTAGTTTTATAATAAATTGCATTAGCTTGAAGATACGGAGCCAATTTTACATGACAATACATGACAAGCTCCGGACTGTGCAATATCTTTGTCAGTATCTTTCTCTCTCCTGGCTCGATCTTTCTTCAAAACATGTTGTGCGTATTCTTCATCCGTAATGTTTCCAGTTTTATGACTGCAACAATCGTTACATTGATCTTTCTTCGGGTAGAATAGGCTCAGATTGAGTTTCAAAAATAATTTGTCGAATAATTTACGACCAAGGCATTCTCTACCCTCTAACTCACAATTCTCTTGATATGTGTGGTAGAGCTGTGTCATGTTCGAGAAAATTGGTTCTAAGTATTCTCGTGATGTTTTAGCACGACAGTAATGCGACGGCATATTTGGAAGACCTGCTAAAAACTTTTCAACATATTTGTGGTCTTCAATTTTCTCTGGATTTCTGCGGTTACTGGTTGAAGTAGACAAATCTGGAGGCATGGCACAGTCTGTTTTTGTCAGCCAATATCTTATAAACGAATCTTTAATGCCAAGAGTGGCCAAGAACATTTTTTTAAAGACTTGGTGACGTACATTATCAATCTTGAAAACTTAAGTTCGACTATCAGTTCTTTTGGATGATTTCTGGATTTTTTGTAATTTTCTTTGGTACTTTATTAACATGAGAAGTTATAAATGATCTTTGCTGCTCCCAGTTCATGTTCTTCCAGAAATTTTCAAATAAATATTGCCGCTTTTGTTCGTTATGTTGTCACATGATCTGAGTTTAGATTTCTTGCAAAACACCATCATCACCTGAACTCCATGAATCAATTTCTTCTCCATCCATAGTGTATTTCAATTATTGAGCTTCCTCAAAGAAATAAAATACATTTTGAAACACCGCCCAAGTTAAAAAAAGCTGGTTAGTAAACACCGCTTAAGTAAATGAAGATATTCAATAATGATTTCTTTCTATATGAATATTATGTGATAATCAATAAACATTACTGTATTATATAGCTTACCTCTTAATCTTCTATTAAAACATCTTGCAAAGACCTTTCAGCGATAAAACTCACATAAAAATATAATAATCACGGAGCGCGAAGTACTCTTACGAGAAATGTATGACAGACTAACGACTTGTGCGGTGTTGAGAGGCTAACCGACTTGCGCGCTGTTACTACTTTTTGAATGAAGGCTTCTAATTGACTGAAATCTATATCACGTGACCAATGGTTAGACGCGCAATGAGCAGCTCTATCTATCGGCATTAAAATGTGAAAACCGCCAATTTTCGACTTGAGCGGTGTTGTAAGCTATGGGACGATATGAAATGCTTTCTATTTTTAACGGCCACCGCATTCAATCCTCTTTGGCTTAGAACGTACCCAGTTATTTCGTTACGCTACATTAATAAAATCTGTAATTAATATTGGTGTAAATGCACCTTAAAAATACACACAATCAAAGAAGATTAGTCACTATAAGATTACCAACTCGACACACTACCGTACAAGCGTACGAAAACAAATTATGAACCAATTTCGTTCAATATAATATCTTTATTGCGGTTTTCCAACACATTTTTGTATGATTGCAAACTAACCGTTGTAAACAAGAATATCACATGAAAAAATAAATATTTCTCAATTTAACAAATTCAAACGATTCGCCGAACATTATTTGCATTTTGTAGACTTATATCATTTTGTTTGTGGAATAATTAAAAAACTATAGAGAACACGTTATGAGTTTGGTTCCCCTGGGAAACTTTCATCAGAACGAGTGGTGAGGCTGTAATTGTTTATTATTATTTCAAAAAGAATTCATTATTGGAGACTTAAGTGAAAAGTGTGGTCCAATTTTGAAAAAAAAATTAGCACATAAAGCAATTGGTTGAACGGTTAAAAGGAGCTAGGTCGATCGATCATTTTACACGATCGATCAATCACTGGCGAAGTGATCGGGTCAAGATTACCCGCTTTCTAATCGGGTTCTTTTACTCGTTGGAAAAAAATGCCTTAGAGAAGAGTAAGGTAAAAGTACCCATCGTACCCGAGACCCGAGAACCCGCTACCCGGTTTATGATCGGATACTTTTGTTTAACGTAAGTAGGTAAGTAAGAGCCTATTTTAGATTTCAGGTCAGGTATCTACCATCTCTATTTGTCAGTCGCAAAAGCGAGATTCAAAATGCCCAGTTGACAAAATGCATGTGTTTATCGCCACACGGAAGCCGTAACCCAGTACAGGACCCGGGTGTTAAACGAATATTTTTTTGAAAAATAACCCACCTTGGTGACTCCTGAGAAGGTTGTTCACAATCGATCCAGGACTATCTCAAATGAGTGATTAGGATGATCATCTTTTTGCATCCTCTTAACTCGTTCATCATGATACACGTTGACTCTTCCGTATTACAAATAATTTTTATTAGTGTGGGGGTTAAAAAGTTGTAACTTTTTATAGAGTAGAAGTTTGACGTAGTTTGTTGTTGCCGCACAAACAAAGTTGAGTTTATTTGCAAAACATAATGAAAATTTTCAAAATTGCGGTATTTTCCGAAATATGTAACTGCCAACCGGGGAATACGGGATAATCAAATGATTTTTCGAATATTGGATCACTTTTTCTTAGTGTTTTATTGGTTTCGGCTATTTTTATTGAGAACAAACAAAGCATACGTTATTACATAAATTTAACTGTTATAAAGAATCTTTGAACAATCAAAAAGTGATAATGATAAATGGAAATGGATGATAAAGAGGATTATTTACTACATAGTTCACCCTGGAATTAATGAGGGGATAAAAATAGTATTGTATTCTTTAAAAATTTCAAAGCTCCGCACTCAGATTACATATGGTAAAGGTAAGCAATCTGATAAATAAATTTATTAAGCTTTTAAAAACAGGCAATGACACCGAAATTACAAACTGTCATCCGTCATGTATCGTCCAATCGTGTACAAACTATTAAAATAGCTTGTTCTTGACCAAATATACCTTCACAAAATTAGTATTATAATTTTTTTTTTAAAACACGGATTTGTAAAGGGTTGGATGACAACCAAAAATTAGCTATGATATCAAATTTTCATTACCAATGCGTTAACAAAATGAAATCAAGTATACATATAAGAATTTAATGACTACACATTCTGCTTCAAAAATGTAATGTTTATACTTTGCTGATGATGACAAATAAATAATCCATATTAATGATTGCCAAGAGCTTCAATCAAATTTAAATGAAGTGTATCATTGGTTTGTAACTAACAATCTATTTTCAAATTGAGATCAATAACTTTATATTGAAATAAATCTCCAACGTTATAAAATTATGCTAAAATTAGAGACCCCCGAGTTATATTTGATGAAAAACTAGAATTTCTACACAATATAAATTACATTTCAACTCAACACATAATCACAACACAACTAAAACACATTTGAACTCAAAAACGAATCGTATAAATGACGCGCTATCATGTGATAAATGTCAATAGTGTACAAATTTTGGGGAAGGTATTAGCTGCTCGGAGCTTCTTCCGTTGAAATACCGGTAGAACAAGGACAGCGTTCCCACTTGACGCCTGTGATTTAAAGATTCCAATTCATTTGTTAAGATTTTGAGAATTAAATGTCTGCACAGAGTCAAGGGTTTTTTCAAGTACCTTGGGGTTCCAGACCATAGGTGGCTGTTGTTAGGAAGAAGATCGTGGTGGGGAATGAGATGGTAAAGAGTTGTCTCTCATCGGGGCGGACCGGTCAGTAAATTAGCCGTATTTCCAGCGATAATAGTACCACAAACATTAAGCTTAATGTTAGTACAAACATGAAACATTCGAGCGGGGAAACGATGTTTTTGTTTTCCATGGCCAATGGAAAACAAAAAACATTGTGGCCCAACCCAATTTTTTTGTTTTTGTCCAATGTTTTGAAAATGTTTGGTCGCTGGAGACCTGAATTTAGGTATACATAACTATTATTTATAATATACCGATTTTGAATGTTTTCACCGTGTCAATATTTTTTAAAGCGTAAACATTAACGCACGTAAAAAATACGTATTTACGAAAAAATATATTCTAGGATCCTTTAGGAAATTTTTTTAGCTAATGATATATAAACATCTTTAATAAAATTCAGCAGAAAATTTGTTTTTTCGCGAAATTTGTTGTTCCTGTACCTTTTCTGAGAAATGTTAAGAGTGTTATTCTGGTGAAATTCTTTCAATTTACATCTTATTTTGGTGTGGATATTTTAAATATATTTTCTCTGAGAAACGCAATTGAAATTAAAATACCTATCTAGAAATAATATAAATGTATCGTCTGTAAGTGGGCTACCCACAGTTTGATAATGCCTTCAGAGGGCGAAACAGCTGTCACGCGGGATAATAATTACACAGCAGAACTTGTTTAAAAAAAACTGTTTTTATAAACCCAATAACCATATTATTGAATATATATATAAAAAAGAGCAATTATATGTTGAGTTACAGGATCAGCATTTTGGACTTTTAGCGACGTATTAATAATTAATTTTACTACTATATATTTTTTTGTTTCTATTTAGATGGATTAGTGAGCTATCGAAAATTATACACAAAGTTTTTGAAGGCAAATATGAAACAATATTAGTAAAAAATGTAAAAGTAACATCAAATAAAATATATACTATAACAATACAATATTTAAGACAAATCACAAAAACTACTTTACCTACATTAACTTTACTATGATCTACATTACCGAGGATTCTCAGATATTCGTTCTAATCTAAAAAATCATGATATTATTAAAAGGATTTGGTTGCTATATTGTAGAGAGCCGTCAATAATAATTGTGGAACTGTAATAAAATAGAGCATAAGCTCCAGATATATCATAAAAACGTACAAAAGTTTTAAAAAATGCTCTGCCATCCGACAGCTGATTCGATTTTCGACATAACTTATTTACTTTTTGCAAAATTGCGTATTTTTATTGCAACGTCTTATCAGATAATGTTTATTTGTATTTATGAAATAGTACCATATATCATAAGCAGTTTCCCAATAAAGCTAGATTTATTCAATAGCCCTTCACAGCTGAAACTGTGTGAATTGTCATCCTTCGGTCCAAAATAACAAAATGATTATTATATCTAGGCAGGACTGATTCCGAAATATTATCAAAAAATGTAATATGATAATTGTTGATCACGAACGCCTTGATGTATTTTCGCGTTTACATACTTATTTTCTCTCAAATATTATTTTTTTTATATTTTTTTGTATTCTCCATTAGTGTATTATCTACACAATTTGTTTATCATATTATTGTAATTGTGTGCATGTATGATAATTTGGACCTGTTAATTTGACTTATGTCCTAAAGCGGGAAACCTTCCTAGTTGGACAGTCGAAAGCTTCCTTCCATATAATGTAATGAATCTTTTTTTATATAAATAAATTCAGAGAAATGATTTTGCTGACCTTAAGGATACATCGGCCCTCGAAAGTGCGAAGTTCTAAGTTCCCATCCCATTTTACGTCCTGTAAAGCATTTTTTTCTGGTACTTGCGACTTTAATTAGGTTATCGGTGTAAACATAAAATGAAATAAATAAAGAAGAAATTAGAAGCATTAATGATAAAAAACAACTATCGAAATATTTAAAAAAATATTTTAGGAAAATCGTTAGCAAAAAAACTGATTCCTCTAGTTTCACTTAAAAATCTTACCAATTATCCTGCTATACTCTATTTATCCTCCATAATAAATATTTTTCTTCCTTCCAAATACAATAAGTTGTATGGATTTTTATTTTGTAATTTTTTAAACTTTGTAACCTAGTTATATTATTTTTTCGCAAATGTACACTCCTCTTCCATCCACAAGCAATTTAAAATGGCACATTTATATGGAAGTATAGTATTAATTAAAACAGTATGATTTGTAAAAATTATATATCTTTTATAAAAAAACACAAATAATAAACAAATACAAAATTTTTTTTTTTTTGGTACACTAATGTTTAAGACAAGATTTTTTTATGCATAGCACAAAGGGTAACAATTATTTTACAAGCAATAATTATTAGCCTGAAACACTCATCCACATTGAAAAATCTCCTGATAAAAGATACATGACGCCAACGGGACATGAACCCGTGTCTTTTCGAACGAACGAACGGGACATGAACACGTGTCCCGTTGGCGTCATGTATCTTTTATCAGGAGATTTTTCAATGTAGATGAGTGTTTCAGGCTAATAATTATTGCTTGTAAAATAATTAAATACAAACAAAAATCGACTCGACAAAAAATTTTTTAATTAATATATTGTCAAAAATAATTCTGAAAGCTGACAAACTATGGTATGTAATCTGCATTAATGAAACAATAATAAAAGCTATTTTCCCTTGAGTATGCGAAACGCACAGCAGATGATACGAGCCAAAAGTAAACGCAATGATCACCCCGTCCCCTCCCCAATTCCACCCCGTTTTTTCCCATCGTGCATCCCCCTCGCGTTCGGGTGTTTCCGTCAAAAACCGACGCGCCACTAAATCAGTCGACGTTCGTCTTTCCAAGGGGTAGTTGTGTCGACGGTCGCTACAAAATTTCACAGAATTATCGTAATAATTATTTAGAAAAAGCTACAAAATCACGAGCTTTATAGTTTGCGAGTAAAATTCGAGTGGAAATAGAAAACATATAGAGAGAAAAAAAACAATATTACTGTTTAAAAAAAATTGATTTCGTGTTGTTTGGAAGTGATTTGTGAGGTAAAAAATTGTTGTTAATTTGTGCCAAAATATTGGAACAGTGAAGTAGTTTTCTTAATTAAAAAATGTGTACCTAGTTAAATTATAATTAACAGTTTAATCACTTGACGGACAAAGGTAGGAGATTCTCCCTTATTTTTTGTTATATTAATTTAATTGAAATCGTTATAAATCTGTTTTATTATTTCTAAATATTTTTGAAGCCCATCTTATATAAGTTGATTATTGGACGATGCTTTAAGCCGAACAATTATTTTTACAAAAGCTTATTAATCCGAATGTGAAATATTTGACTCCACCGAAAATGGGATTAAAAATAATAAATTACGTTGAATGTCCTCCCTTTATTTACACGGGAAAGGGATGACATTTTTATCTTCAAATTCAAGCCTGATTTCCTTATAATGAGATTATTTTATAAATGACGATTTGAGAAGTAATGGAGAAATGTATCATTTCATCATAAACGCTCCTCAAATATTATTTAATGTTCCTCTCTTTAACTGTGTATATTTCTTTAGGTAATAAAATTATAATTATTAAATATTTATATATAAAATTCAGCACGTGTATGTTTGCGGTCGCAAAACTCAAAAAGTAGTCCACCAATATCGCTGAAAATTTCAAGTATTGTTTTTATTAGTTTCAGGAGTATTTAGAGATGTTTAAATGGCAGAAAAAATCGGGGACGCCTGAGGAAAACTTTACTTTTGAATGAGATACGTAGTCGAAGAAGTCGGTGATGCCTAAGAAAGACATTAGCAATAGCAAAGCGTTTAAAAGTCTACTAGTATGGATTAAAAAAAATAGTTGTCTTATACCAGTTTATTAAAATATAGTAGGTAATTTACAAAATATTATATAAACTCATTAAGTACAGATATCGGTTTAATATTGCATCAATAATAATTAATTTACCCAATAATTATTATTTCGTGTGTCTTCTAATTATTGAATTTTTGTATAGAGAATATAAAAAATATTATTTTTTGTAAAGATCTGGCTTATAATGACTTAATATTAAACGTTCTTTCTATTCACGTCCAATAGAAATTGAGAATTGGAAATTAAACATTACATGACCTTAATGTGCTTTTGTAAAACAAGTTATGCAATAAAATTATGAAGAGCTTGTGTGTTATTCGCAGTCAGGACATCAGTTTAACAGCTAGAACCTTCTTTGTGTTTAAAATAAAACGTAAAAAATATACGAAAACATTTCTTACGATATTCGAAGAATGTGTCATTTGAAATCTACGGAATGTATATCAAAAAATACCAAGAAAGAAATATCTTTCGTTACAGGGATTTTTTCTCACACCTTGCGATTTTTACGACTTATAAATCATAATTTAGGTTTTAATTAACTTAGTTAGTAAATAACAAAAGTAGGTTCTTACTGCGAATATAATTTAAGAACCCATTTAAAAAAAGGTTCAAATCATTTTAAACATTTTTTTTAGTATTTCTAACGAAGACCTGTGAATAATCATGTGGTTTTCTGAATTCTTGAAAAATCAGTTCCAATTTTTAAAATGACAAAAATTACATTCTGTTAAAAATATTATATTTTATGCAGTTACTTTATCGCTTCTGTGAATTCTTCACATAAAAATTTCCAATTTTGAAAATGACACTTAAATTTAAAACAAATTTGAGCTGATTGAACCATAGTCTGAGATGGAAGATGCTCTGAGGAACTAGCGTCATTGATCCCTTCGGCACCGGTGCGTAGTCGGGATACACGCCAAACGCGCGCCCAACATTTGTACACGGTTGACATTTGTCACATGAGAACGGGTCGCTTCTACGATTCGTTCTTATGTTCAACAGCTCGGCTGTGGAACGAACTGCCGGCCTCTGTGTTTCCTCCCTCCTACAACATGGGACTCTTCAAGACCCATGTTCACTCCTTTCTCTCCACAAAAAGACCCTCCACACAGCATCCCCAAAGATGACATAGGCCCTGAGGGAAATTATTTTCTTCAGGGCCTCCTGTGTGGAGATAATATAAAAAAAAAAAAAAAAAAAAAAAAAAAAATAGTCACGCAGCACGCACAGGCAACTGAAATTATACACATACACACAGAAGACCACGAGGAAAATAAATTCACTCAGGGCATAAGTCATCTTTGGGGATGCTGTGTGGAGGGTTTTTTTAAGGAAAGGAAGAAAGGGAAGTTATGGAAAGATAAAAGGTACCAGGGTTGGGTTTAGGAATTGGGTAGGAGCGAAAAACATAAGAATGTATCCCACCTGAGTTGAGCGATCAGTTGTAGAGGTCGAACGGACTCCTCAAACCAGCCTATCCTAATCTGGCACGCCACGCAGCTGGAGCGCAGGCGTATCCTGAACAACCTCAACTCGAGCACCCCTGCTAAATGGTACCTGGGGTGGCGGTAACCAAACCCGCTTCCCAAATCGGATATATTTTGAATAAATTCAGATAACTTAACTATTAATAATAATATGATATTTAATCACTTAAATCAATATTAGTGACTTCCTTGAACCGGACCGAAAAGATTCGGTTTGATTTTCCGATTTTTCTGTTGAGTCGCTATTATTGTCTTTAACGTTTAAATATTACAATTTGTGGTTTTACTCACTAAATTATTAAAAAAAATATTCATCCTAGACTTGTAGAAAAGTTAATAGATGTCGAACAGTAAGAAAAAATATGGATAATTTATCTGAAACACTATCTACGTAGATTACATTTAGTTTGGAAATAATCATGCAATATTGCATATAGATAGTTGTCAATAAAAAAATTCTTTAAGAAAATGACGATGATATTGGTAGTTCTTAGTTGAAGTATGGTATAGTTAAATCCAACCGAACATAAAGGTCGTATTAGCTCAGTGGTAGAGTAAAGTCCCGGTTTAGGTTCGTAGATGCTACTGAATCTTTTTCTAATTTTAAGGGTTGATTTTTTTATATATTTTTTTTATTTTAAATACATAAACGGCTTTACTGCCTTTTATAAATAAACAAAAAATAGAGTTCAAAAGTAAGAAAAATAATATCATTACATAATATTTAGTAGTTTTAAACTTAAAAGAAACATACAATTATTTTGTGTACCACAACCAAAAATAACAATAAAGAACAATGAGAAATATCATCATTTCATTTCAACATAATATTTAGTAGTTTTAAACTTAAAAGAAACATACAATTATTTTGTGTACCACAACCAAAAATAACAATAAAGAACAATGAGAAATATCATCATTTCATTTCAACATGTCCATATTGCGTATATAAAGTTACATTATGGAAAAATAATTTTGAGTGCATGTTTATATTGCGCTAATTTTAAGAAATAAATGTCGCAGATGTTAGCATGTTCATTTCCCAAAATCTGTAATCGACTGATTGGTGAGTAATAATGTGATAATGTATGTGTGTTATTATAGTAGAACGGTAGTCAGTCTATTGTTAGCGCGACCAGGGCAATGAAATCGTATTAGTTCTATTAAATCAGGGGTATCCAGGACCGAGTGAATTATTTTATATAATATTAATAGATCACAGATTTCTCTGCGATCTGATAAATTTACGAGATTAGTCCAGTTTAATAACAAATTATAGTCCACGGATTCTCTTGGAATACCTAATTTAAAATTAATATACCTAAGGAATCTATGCTGGACTTTTTCAATCGCTTGAATATGGATATTGTAATGTGGAGCCCAAATCGTAGAGTTATATTCCAAAATGCTTCTCACTAGCGTTATGTATAAAATGCGAATAGTATCAATGTTACAAAATTGTTTGGTTATTCTAATAATAAATCCTAAAATCTTCATTGCTCTATTAATACTATTAGTTATATGGCTAATAAATGTAAGTTTTGAGTTAAAAATAATACCTAGATCATTTATTGTTTCTACAGAGTTTAATATAATTTTGTCATGATTGTATTCATAAATTGTCGGTTTCTTTATTTTATAAAATCTTATTATTTGACATTTACTAATTTTAAGTGCCAGTTTATTGCATATACACCAATTAACCAAGTTGTTTAATTTTTTTTGTAAAATTATGCAATCAGAAAAATTTTAATTTTTTTATATAATTTTAAATCATCAGCAAATAACAGAATATCAACATCAGAAAAAACGTCTACAATGTCATTAATAAATAAAATAAACAGTATTGGTCCTAAATGGGAGCCCTATGGCTCTGTCTTCATTGATTAAATATCACTTTATGAAATTTTACTAATCAATTAATTCCAAAAATAAAATAATGTTTATTGATTGATTGATTGAATTTGAACAATTCATTAAGTTTATTTTCAAGTTATATCAAGGTTCTATAAAAGTTCTGTTATTATTTCAGTTTTGTGAAGCCCTTGACCAGTAATAATATAATAATGGAACTCGAACAGAACCTTCACGGAACTTAAAAATCAGTTTTGAAATTGGATTAATTATTCTAAGAGATTTTCAAAACCTTCATACAATTCGTTAACTAAAATCTTCTTAAATATATTTAAATTCACATCGTGTCGTCAAAGTAAATTTAGTTTTGAAACATGTCGGTTATTTTTATTATTTGGCGGTGTATACAAAGTTATTTAATTTTTTTATAATAATATCATCTTTCCAATCGGTTCACATTTCAATTCGGGAGGCTTGTGTCTCCCCTCAGACTTGTGTGGGGTTTATCCGGGTCTTGGGTGCGGATGCATACGGCTGAGGGAGATCTTTTGACCTTTCCAGCAGGACTCTCTCCGAACATCGCCTTGCACCGCAGTGGGGAATGAATGCATACGTTTGTCACTCCTGGACACACTGACTCCCAAATTCCTACACATCTAGTATGCCGTTTTCCCTCCCAGATCTTCCTTTCCATCCTTCTCTTAAAAGATTCTCCACACAGCATCCCCCCTTGCATCTTGAGGAATTATTTTCCTGTGTAGAGCTTATATAAAAAAATAATAATCGAGAGCGAAAAGGTATATACTCCTGGCAAGAAATCATCATTCATAAACGAATCGTTGAAAATTGACGTTAGCGAAATAGGGAAAAATTTTATATCTCGTTCGTTACATATGATGTTCATGGAGGGGAGAGTTCCCGGCTTTGCAGCCCTAATGAGAACCAGGGTAGCAGGAACGAGGGAAAGGATCAACAACTCCAGAAACGTCCTCATCATCAAATCCCGCCAGACCTCAGGATCGAGCACCGAAAAACATTGGAGAAAAATATTGGCCCCCATAATTATCGCTCCGATATACCAATAAGCTTACAAGAAATGTAAATGTTTTATGATATCACTCTCCATTCTATATATTTCCTTTTACTTTTTCTTATGTTTTATTTGCTTTATCAAACTTACATTTTATATTTTATTTTATTTGTACTTACTTGAATATCTATGTATAACATTGTAGTTATATTTTACGGAATGTGTGGGATTGCACTCACCTCCCCACATTCTGGAATAAACAATTATTATTATTATTATTATTATTAGTTTTGTCTTCCCAACAATTTTCTCCTATCCATCTCCTCCTTACCACACACCATTTCCCAAACAGATGATACCATAGTTCTACTGATAGTTGTAAATCTTGAATTGTCCTTAGTTACAATAATAATGTTAATAGTAATTTAAAACAAATACAATTGGTTATTACACTCTATTCACCAAAAAAATTTGAACTACGGATATCATAGGCTGCAGGTTCCGAAAAGATGAACTTTAAATGATATTTACTAAAAAGAAATACTCCGAAACTTGAGTATTTCTCATCATTATTGACAACTCAGTCCTTCGGGTCTTTGATATGAAAAAATACAAATTGTTTTTTTTTCTTCTCTTGTATGGAAAGCAAAAGAAACGAAAGGAAGATTGTATCTCCACAAAGAAGGCATCGGACGTGATGAGTCCCGTTTCTTTATCTAAACAATTCGTTGGGAAATGGGGAAAGAAAGCGAGTGGGAACAGCGGGTACAGCGGGGAAATCCCCTCTTACGGGTAGATTGGAGACGCGGGCAAATCCGTCCCTGGGATTGCCTTCCCCACGGTCGTTTGATGAAGAAGGCTTTAAAATAGATTCCATACAAATAAACATCTAAATTGGCAATCAGGTGGAATTCTAATATTGAATGGTTGGCCATGGACAGATTAGTATAGGTTGTAGGTAGTACCTTCTCAAAGGCTTATTATTGTTTCATTATGGCAAAAGCTGATTCGTAGAAAAAAATACAATTTTTGTATTAATTTTACAAACAGATTGCAATATTTAGAACAAAAGCGTCAAAAAAGAATTAAGACTGTCCTTGTTCTCCCGGTATTTCGATAGAAGATAGTCGGGAAATAAGCCAAACGCGCGCTCAACACCTGTCACGTGAGAACGAGTCGTTTCTATTTGCCGACCTCTGTGTTTCTTCCTTCCTACACCATGGAGCTCTTCAAGAACAATGTTCACACCTTCTTCTCCTCGAAAAGCTTTTCCGCACAGCATCCCCAAAAAGTACGTAGGTGACATATAAATTTTTATTTACCAAAATGCTATATCTATTTCTAACTCCAAATAAAGTCAGGAATCACTGATTAAAGTAAGTCACGTAAGTACCTTAACAACTTGTATAAATTTCCTTTATCTTACTTTTCGTTAAATAATTAACTATTTTTTTCACTCATTACATAGAATTATTAAATTATTCCACGGCGAGGGACTTAGAACTTTAAGAAGTTTAGTCCAAAAACATAACTTTCAGAAGGAAAAATAAAGTGAAACAATGAATTATCGTAAGTTCTAGTTTCTAGTTTAAGAGAAAATTTGTACAAGTTTAACTTATTCATCCAAAAGTTGGTTTAATGGTAAAACTTTTCACATCTTACTAAGTAACCATCGTCCAATATATATGTTTCAATTAATATGAAAGTGAAATAACCAAAAATTAAAAACATTATTTTCCCATTACAACTTTCTGCTCACTAAGTGGGTAAATAATTAATTGAAGAATAAGATATCACTTATTAAATCTAAAAGAAACATGAAACAGAACAAGACAAAAAAAAAAAAAAAGTTATCAATACATGCAATATATCAACCCCTTCGTGGTTGAGGGGTTAAGGCTCTCGTGTAGCAAGCTGGAGGTCGCGGGTTCAAATCCCGGCGTGCGCAAGTAAATTTTATTTTATTGATTTGTGTAATTTCATAAATTAATCGTTTAAAATAATAATACATAATGTATTTGTAGTACGTTCTAGAGTGGAAATACTCTGAGTATCGCCCTGATGTAAAACCACCTTTCACAATTGAAACGTAGCTTGAAATGGCTCTGGCCCTGTTTGGTGACCAGATTTGAATCGCCAGGCACTTCCCTACCTTCCTCAACCCCATCTCCTTCCCCTCTACTCTAGCTTTAGCCTCGCAACATACCCCAATTAGGGATTCCATATTCTCACTGGTTTCAGATGGTTGGGATCAGTGAGGAGTCTTATACGGTTTCATAATATTAAAAATACATACATATCTTCAATGATGGGTATTACCTTAAAATTTTATTAAAATAAGTTATTCGAATAAAATCAAATATTCATTTAGACTTGCAGAAAAAAATTAATATATATATATATACCTAATGGGTATCTCATATAAATAAAAATCGGCCATATTTATCTGAGACTCTAGACTATCCAGGTTACAAATGAATTCTTATTAACTTTGTGATTATTAATAAAAAGGTAGCACCCAAAAATATGGAAAAAAAATAGTTAAAGAAAATCTTATTTATTCTGAATTTATAATATGAGATAGACAATAATGACGTAAATTAATTAGTTCTCAATGACCAAGTGGTTATAGGCGTTGTCCCGGTAAGACAGAGATCCTAGGCTTGATTCCCAGTTGTGACCGTTAACTTTTTATTTGTCTATATATTGTTCCGTTTATGTTTCGTTTAAAGTTATTAGTATTATTAAATAAATGGGTACAATAGTTTTTTCCGATAAAATTAAACAATTATGTGACCAATATTACACAGCACTTTTGTCGTTTAAAGATTTTACATATTTTATTTACGTAATTAACAAAAGAATTTCCGTATATAAAATTCGGATAGAAAATCATTCAACCCTCAAATACGACCTGATTATTTTTTTGTTGAACGGTCAGAGAAAGATTAACAGCTTAGCCTCACCGATAAGGTTATAAAAAAACTAACACTGTTTTGAGTAAGGGATTTTGGATTTCGTTCGGATTATTTCGATAAAATAATACAATTGCTGACTTTTCAGAAGAGTCGAACCGTAAAGGTGAAAATACATTATTCTCAAAATCAGGTAGGTAATTTCGGAAATACATAAAATTAACCCTTAGAATTCCAGGCTTTGTCGTGGCTTACCTCATGAATGCCAACATATATGTTTATATACTTAAATGTTGTACGTTATTATATCTTATGGGTATATTGACGATCTCCGTGGTCGTGGGGAAAGGCTCTCGATTCGCAAGTCAGAGGTTACCAGTTCAAATTCCGGGGTGAGACATTTTATTTTATTTTTTGGAATAGCAATGAGTTAAACCTCAAATTGTAATAATTGTAATAAATATTTTTTTTAAATGGAATAACTTAATGAGGTAAACCTACCTAAAATAAGAAGTTTTTTCTCATTCAATAATTATACTATAAACATAATCATCCTAAACTTGTAGAAAAGTCACTGGATGTCGCACATTAAAATACAAATGGACATATTAATCCAAGATACTATTAAGTTTTCTTTTAAGGCGAAACTTAATGCTAAATCACCATTTTGATTAACTTTTATAACAAATTGGTATACATTATTATGAATACCAAAATTTTTTTGTATTAACTCCACACTCCTGTGTAAGGCCTCCTAAGGGCCTCCTGGCCCTGAAGAAAATAATTTCCCTCGGGGCCTATGTCATCTTTGGGGATGCTGTGTGGAGGGTCTTTTTGTGGAGAGGAAGGAGTGAATATGGGTCTTGAAGAGTCCCATGTTGTAGGAGGGAGGAAACACAGAGGCCAGCAGTTCGTTCCACAGCCGAGCTGTTGAACTTAAAAACGAATCTTAGACGCGACCCGTTCTCATGTGACAAATGTCAACCGTGTACAAATGTTGAGCGCGGGCTTGGCGTGTGTCCCGACTATGCACCGGTGCCGAAGGGATCAAGACGCTAGTTCCTCAGAGCATCTTCCATTGTAATACCGATAGAACAAGGACAGCATACCTACCTGACGCCTGTGCTCTAAAGATTGCAGTCCGTTTGTTAAGATTGGGGAATCTATCAAACGGACCGCCCGTTTTTGCACAGAGTCAAGGGTTTTTTTCAGGTATTTAGGGGCTCCGGACCAGAGATGGCTGCCAAATTCAACAGTAGGGCGCACTTGCGATTTGTACAGGGTCAGCAGTTGTGTACTATTAAAGTATCTGCGGGCCCTGTACAGTACGCCCAGTTTCTGAGAGGCCAACTTTACTCTGGCTTCGATGGAGCCCCCGTACCTGAGCTGGTCACTTATAGTTACACCAAGCATATCAATGGAAGGCCTGTTAGATTACTTACGGAGACTAGATTATCATTTGGATCCCTTTTAGACGTAATCAGACAGGATTGGGTCTTTGAAACATTAAATTCGACGAGATTAAATATATATGCTTCAGATAAATTGAAGGATTTCCTATCGTTTCGCTTCAGTAGAATACAAATAAAAACTTATTTCTCAATAAAATATATAAATGTAAACTACTAAATTTTTTTTTTCAATAGAAATGTATGAACGCGCAAAGGAAACAACTTCTTAAAAAATCAGTATTATAACTAAGATTATCTGTGACAGTTTCATTTGATTAACTTATTTGCTTTCTCATAAAATTATTTACAAAATAAATAAAAACCAGTTTTTTGTTTGAAATCGAACGTTTCTAGACTCCGTTTGTCGAGCGATTTTAATGCCTATTACCTAAAATATAAGTTATACCAAGAATACACACATTTATGGCTTGTAGCTTCCTCTTAATTCCAGATTTTATATTTTATTCCTACCATGGAATTGTGACAATACATACTATAATACGCACTCACAGAATCCACTACACTGTAATTTTGATTTGAATAACTGTTCATTTTGTACACATGGGTATCAATAAAATATATGTAATGCTATAGACATCAAACCATTGTGTAACACAGTTAAATAACGAACCACTTGCAAATTATTATACATAACAATTGTGGTCTTAATATTAATTAACGGCAGATAAAAATGATTGTGTCAACTAGTTTATCGATAATTGTTTTTTTTACCATAACTCCGCACAGGGTTCCCGAAGAAAACAACCTCCCTCAAGGCCTTATCATCTTTGGGGATTCTGTGTGGAGGGTCTTTTAAGGAAAGGGGGGAGAGGAAGTTTTGGAAGTTAAAAGGTATGGAGGTGCGTACAAATCTGGGTTCACCCCTTCCACTGCGGTCCAAGTTAATGCGCGATGGGCCGAGAGGTCCAAGGGTCTCCTCAATCGCCCTCTCATCTCTCTCGCCACCAATACCCGTACAAACCATACCTTGTTAACCTGGGTACCGTTGCAAAGTCACCAAACGCAGCGAACCCCTTGAGGTGATTTATAGCAAAGGTGTGGGTTATCCAATGAATGTTATGAAATATCGCATTATCATGCAGACAAAATAATTTTACTTCTCTACAAGGTTTGTTCAATCGTCGTTATTGAAATTCTGGCTAGTGCTGCGTACCACGATCATTGGTTTCTTGATATTCCTTGGATTAAATAAATGAATTTGGATGCACGGACGATAAAATAAAGGCTCTATTTTTGCACAACCTTACATCGCAGACTTAAGTTAGTTCCGTAAACCGACTTGGGGTTGAGCGGTCAGTGGCGCTTGGTTACTTCTAGTGTATTAGTTTCTATGTCTATTCACTGAATTGAAAATCCCTAGAAGTGTGATATATACATACAGACCTGTCCATTATCAATGGAATTCATTATCTGTTAAGGTTACCTTGCTCCAATTTTATGAGGAATGACCACAATACTTTAATTTTCTTACATTAAAAAAGAAGACAGTGGACAAACTGACCTAACATATTTATACGAAATTATTAACGAGAAACCACTTATTGTCTAAGTAATATTCATATTAAAGTTCCTAATAGTAGAATTCATCTTAAGTTAAAATAACAGTATTAATAAAATTATTTATACATTAATTTAATTATTATATTTTATATTATATTTTTCTCTATTTAAAGAGATGCATATCTATAGATGTCTCAATACAATCCGAAAGAATGTATTATTTAAAAAAAACATTGTTTTTTAATAAGGTAATCACATATGTATTTTTGTAATTTATGTTAACATTTGTTTATGTTTTCTTCTAATTTTATATCTTCATTGATCCATACATCACCGAGTTTTTACTCTGTTTATTTTCCTGAAAGAGTCTTATTTCGTTTATTTTCCTCGTCTCGTGTGTATGTTTCCGTTATTTTTTCCGTTTTCAATTATTCTTATGTGATAAATGAAGTATCAAAGTGAATAATTTGTCTAAATCACAAAAATATTTAACTCCTTCAACATTTCCTTGAATTTTAAATGTTAATAATTGCATTTATTGGGGTTGCCATAGTCCCACCGTCTAAAGACAATTGAAACTCTTTTACGGTAATAATTGCGGTGCACAGATAAAAAAATAAGAAATATTAATTTCAATTTGAAAGAATACTTTTGTCATAAATTCACATAAGACCTATCGGCTCTAGACAGGCTCATGAAATTGAATTTCTGTTTAAAACTACATCGAAATGTGAAATTGTTTAACCAATTTTAACCATTAGCGAAAAATTACGCAACTTAAAGACACGCAGACAGAACTACTTTTATTTTATTTTTATTTATATTTATTCAGTAGTTCTATCATTTATATCTCGCGAATAAAATAGTTAAGTCACCTGGTTAGCCATTGCTATTAACGCTTTTTGATATTTGTTTAAATTACTGTTTTATATTAATTTATATATGTTTAGCTATAGTTTACCACACTTCATTATCGTTCACTTAGGCCTTTCTTTCACAGGGATACACAAGTTACCGATGGTCTACAACTCAAGTATCTTGGCGACTACCTCTATGCATCTGCACGAAATTTCATACACAGGCATGTTTCCAATATGTGGTAAATTTTTCGAAGACGCCAGTCTCATGCAACCAGCCGGTCGAAGTCAATACCACTAGCGTCGTCGAGATTGAACATAGCTTAGCTATTAATAAATGTAATAGTCTAGTCAAAATTATAGTCTCATCGTTACTTGTGTCAAATAGTTTGTGACAATTCTTAGGCGTTAAATCAATGCCAGGAACAAAACAGGGATAAAAAAATGACCGCTACAGCAGTTGTGAAATCTATGTTGATATTTTGAGAGGTGGCGAAGACGCGGGTCTCTTGATTTTAGTACCAACGCGTACGCCATATCAGTATCGGATACTTGCGTATTCTTGTAGAAACAGGCCCTAACATTAATTTAAAAAAAAAAAAAAAAAAATATATATATATATATATATATATATATATATATATATATATATATATATATATATATATTGTCCTCTTCCCGTATTATGTTGATCCAGTAAGAAGTTGTTAGACTAAGTTGATCCACCTTTAACACCATATAACTTGGCTATTATGGAATACATCTGAATGAATTGACAACAGTGGTACAATAATTATCACTGTTGCCAGTTTGCCAGAAAAACCATTTGATATACTGTTAGTAAAATTTTCAAAATTTGTATGGAAATCGGATGCATAATTTATGTTGATCTACCCAAATTGGCATACTTATGTTGATCTCATATATATTGATCTTTTCCCGTAGTATGTTGATCTACCCAAATTGGCATACTTATGTTGATCTCATATATATTGATCTATTCCCGTAGTATGTTGATCCAGGTAAGAAGTTATTAGACAAAGTTGATCTGTGTCCCTATATATGGTTTTACTAAATGAACCAATCAAGGGGCAATCGGTGGACTGTTCATCACAAGGTTTTATGTGATTCCGTAATCTTTTGTGATATTGAACTCAAAGTATTAGTCTCTAGAGTCGAATATCGCATGAAATGACTGTGAAATGGTACCGTTTCAAATCAAAATGACGTGTGTTGCTTGAATTGTTTATAAGAAATGTATGCGTATTTAGATCGAAACGAAAATTTCGCAAAAACAAATCCATAAAAAATCATAACTTAGCAGGGGTACACGGGTTCATAGGGTGAGGTTTGTCTAGGTCCTGGCGGCGGATGCGTTTTCCCATCTACTGCGTGGCGGGCCGGATCGAAATAAACTGGTTGAGGGATACCTTTCGACCATAAAAATCCAAAATGGCGGCAAAAGGAATAATGTTATGTAGGAAATTTTTAACCTGTATCTTTTACCATCTCTCCTGATTACGCTTCGTGACTTAGTAGGGGAGGCCGGGTTCTTGGTTATAATGGGTAATTAATGGATGATTGGACGCGGTTGGAGCTAACTAAAAACTGTCTATTAGTATAGCACTGCACATGTCATCCATAAACTGTGAAACAAATCAGCCTCTCGTTGGGTGGTCATGTTAAATGAATGTTATTCACTGATGTATTAATCATTATCTGATTATAATACTGAACCAATATTTCTATTTTCATTATAAAAAAAAATTAATATCGCACCAGAGTCCCAACTGCTACCGTCTGGAGCCAGTGAGACTATGGCATCCCCAATTGGGGTTGTTGTGAGACTGAAGATATTGTGAACCTCGAAGGAGATGACGGGGAGAAAGTTGGGAGAGTACCTGGCTATTCAGATCTAGTTGCCAAACACTAATTGTAAAATAATACAAATTTATTTTAGTAAAATTTATTTGAGCCCGCGACCTTCGGATTGCTAGTCGATAGCCTTACCCCTCGATAACGGAGGCCGTCATTTAGGTACGTTTTAAATTATGTTTTACATTTGAAAGTAGAAGTTTATCACAATTTGGGAGGAGGGTATGTGTACCGCCGCCCCGGGAACCATTTATTTGATAACCCACACTTCTGCCATAGGTCTCCCCAAGTTGTTTGATATGTTTGGTGACTTATCAGGAGTGCCCGAGTTTATGGGGTGAGGTATGTGAGGGGCTTGGCGGCGGATGCGCCTGCCTAATAACTGCGTGGTGGGCCGGATCGATTAGTCCTCTTTCAACGCATCGCCTTGCAACGCAGTAGGAGAGTTAGATTCTTATGTATATCACTCGAACACACTGAACCCCAGATTACTACCCACCCATCACACCTATTTACTTCCCAGAACTCACTCTCCTTCCTTTCCTTCAAAATTCCCCAAGCACAGCATTCACAAAGATGACATAGGCCCTGAGGGTTACGATTTTCCTCAGGACCTCCTGTGTGGATATGATGTAAAAAATATAAGAAATAAACAACAATCTCGCTAAACGTTGGCGGTGACCTATGGTAGCGGTGTTGGTTATCTAATAAATGGTTCCCGGGGCGGCGGTACACATAATTGTAATAGTTCTCGAGGGCTCTGATGTACAGAGATTATGGCTCCTGTTGATTTACGATCATATACTAAAATATCGTTGGTTGGAATCGTAGCTTGAAATGACTTTAGCCATGTTTAGTAATAAACAAATTAGAATAAATTTTTTAGCAATCATAATTTAAAATTTGAAAAATTTAATTCTCACCAATCTAATCGCCGCAATTTTAATAGTCACATATTATGGATATTACGCTTTCTTCTTCTTCTTCTTCCTAGCACTATCCCAACTCATTGCCTAGGTAGACTGTTGGGGTCGGCTCTTCTCGTTCTCAGGTTATATCTTCTTCGGTTCTGAGTGTCGCTTTCATCTAGGCCGTTTCTTTGTTTCAACTTAATCATTACTTCGCTTTGTTTCAACTTAATCATTACAAGAAACTTACGTCGGGAGAAATGGTAAAAGATACATTAAAATAAAATTTTATTCAATCAATGTTCAAAATTTCTCTTATAAAATGACTAAGACAAATCTCACCCCATGAACCCGGGCACCCCTGCTAAGTCACGAAACGTAGTAAATGATGCATTAAAGTTACATTTTTGTTTAATCAAGTTCAAAAGATTTTGTTGATCTCATATATATTGATCTATTCCCGTAGTATGTTGAATGTTGATCCAGGTAAGAAGTTATTAGACAAAGTTGATCTGTGTCCCTATATATGGTTTTACTAAATGAACCAATCAAGGGGGCAATCGGTGGACTGTTCATCACAAGGTTTTATGTGATTCCGTAATCTTTTGTGATATTGAACTCAAAGTATTAGTCTCTAGAGTCGAATATCGCATGAAATGACTGTGAGATGGTACCGTTTCAAATCAAAATGACATGTGTTTCTTGAATTTTTTATAAGAAATGTACCTATGTATAAATCCATAAAAAAATCATAACTTAGCAGGGGTACACGGGTTCATAGGGGGAGGTTTGTCTAAGTCCTGGCGGCGGATGCGTTTGCCCATCTACTGCGTGGCGGGCCGGATCGAAAGAAACTGGTTGAGGGATACCTTTCGACCATAAAAATCCAAAATGGCGGCAAAAGGAATAATGTTATGTAGGAAATTTTGAACCTGTATATTTTACCATCTCTCCTGATTACGCTTCGTGACTTAGTAGGGGAGGCCGGGTTCTTGGTTATAATGGGTAATTAATGGATGATTGGACGCGGTTGGAGCTAACTAAAAACTGTCCAAAGAAGCGAAGCTAGCAGTCCACAATGGAGTGCTGGTACCTACCCTAATATACGGAAGTGAGGCATGGAACTGGCAGAAGAAGGCTGAAAGAAGACTGAATACTGTAGAAATGAGATCCCTGAGGCATATGTACGGTAAAATCATGTATGACAAAATGTGCGTATGCTGTGTCTATTCTACAGATATTTTATTAGAGCCTGTTAAAAGGAGCTAGCAGCATTGATCCCCGGTGCACCGAGCACGTGCTTGATACTCGACGGACCGAGCGGAATACACGTTCACAGTTAAGTTGATGTTATCTATACATATATGAACGGGTCGTTTCTCCGACTCGTTTTATCGTAAGTCGGCTCGCATGTGGAACGAGCTATCAATATAATCCGGGCCTCTTTAAGACCCGCATTAATAAATTCATTCCTACAGCCCCTACCTTAACCCGCCTCATAACGCTGCCCAACCGGTTGGCGACATAGTTTCTATGTATTTAACGTGTAAAGACAGAGGCGCTCTAGTGAGAGGTGTCACATAAAAAAATCATACCGCCGAATTTGAATATGGAGACTTACAAAAACTTCCGTCTGGAGCCAGTGAGACTATGGCATCCTCAAAGGAGACCTCAAAGGAGATGACGAGGAGGAAGGTGGGAGAGTACCTGGCTATTCAGATATAACCAAACACTAATTGTAAAATAGTGCAAATTAATTTTAATAAAATTTATTTGGACTGCGACCTACGGATTGCTAGTCGAGAGCCACCTCAAGTAGTTTGATATGTTTGGTGACTTAGCAGGAGTGCCCGGGTTTATGGGGTGAGGTTTGTTCGGTTCTTGGCGGCAGATGCGCTTGCCTACCAAATGCGTGGTGGGCCGGATCGATTAATCCTCTTTCAACGCATCGCCTTGCAACGCAGTAGGAGAGTTGGAATCTTATGTTTATCACTCGAACACACTGACCCCCAGAATACTACCCACCCATCCATACCTATTTCCTTCCCAGAACTCACTGACCTTCCTTTCTTTCAAAATACCCCCAACACAGCATTCACAAAGATGACATAGGCCTTGAGGGTTACGATTTTCCTTAGGGCCTCCTGTGTGGAGACGATGTAAAAAAATACAAAAAATAAACAACTATCTCGCTAAAACGTTGGCGGTGACTAATGGTAGGTGTATTGGTTATCTAATATATTGGCTCCCGGGGCGGCGGTACACATAATTGTAATAATTCTCGAGGGCTCTGATGTACAGACATTATGGCTCCTGTTGATTGACGAACATATACTAAAACATCGTTGGTTGGAATCGGTGCTTTAAATGACTTTAGCCATGTTTAGTAAAAAACAAATTGGAATAAATTTTTCAGCAATTTCAATTTAAAATTTGAAAAATTAAATTCTCACCAATCTAATCACCGCAATTTTAATAGGCACATATTATGGATATTACGCTTTGTTTCAACTTAATCATTACAAGAAACTTACGTCGGGAGAGATGGTAAAAGATACATTAAAATAAAATTTTATTCAATCAATGTTCAAAATTTCTCTTATAAAATGACTTAGACAAATCTCACCCCATGAACCCGGGCACCCCTGCTAAGTCACGACACGTAGTAAATGATGCATTTAAGTTACATTTTTGTTTAATAAAGTTCAAAAGATTTTGTTGATCTCATATATATTGATCTATTCCCGTAGTATGTTGAATGTTGATCCAGGTAAGAAGTTATTAGACAAAGTTGATCTGTGTCCCTATATATGGTTTTACTAAATGAACCAATCAAGGGGGCAATCGGTGGACTGTTCATCACAAGGTTTTATGTGATTCCGTAATCTTTTGTGATATTGAACTCAAAGTATTAGTCTCTAGAGTCGAATATCGCATGAAATGACTGTGAGATGGTACCGTTTCAAATCAAAATGACGTGTGTTTCTTGAATTGTTTATAAGAAATGTATGCGTATGTAGATTGAAACGAAAATTTCGCAAAAACAAATCCATAAAAAAATCATAACTTAGCAGGGGTACACGGGTTCATAGGGTGAGGTTTGTCTAGGTCCTGGCGGCGGATGCGTTTGCCCATCTACTGCGTGGCGGGCCGGATCGAAAGAAACTGGTTGAGGGATACCTTTCGACCATAAAAATCCAAAATGGCGGCAAAAGGAATAATGTTATGTAGGAAATTTTGAACTTGTATCTTTTACCATCTCTCCTGATTACGCTTCGTGACTTAGTAGGGGAGGCCGGGTTCTTGGTTATAATGGGTAATTAGTGGATGATTGGACGCGGTTGGAGCTAACTAAAAACTGTCCAAAGAAGCGAAGCTAGCAGTCCACAATGGAGTGCTGGTACCTACCCTAATATATGGAAATGAGGCATGGAATTGGCAGAAGAAGGCTGAAAGTAGACAGAATACTGTAGAAATGAGATCCCTGAGGCATATGTGCGATAAAATCATGTATGACGAAATGTGCGTATGCTGTGTCTATTCTACAGATATTTTATTAGAGCCTGTTAAAAGGAGCTAGCAGCATTGATCCCCGGTTCACCGTGCACGTGCTTGATACTCGACGGACCGAGCGGAATACACGTTCACAGTTAAGTTGATGTTATCTATACATATATGAACGGGTCGTTTCTCCGACTCGTTTTATCGTAAGTCGGCTCGCATGTGGAACGAGCTATCAATATAATCCGGGCCTTTTAAGACCCGCATTAATAAATTCATTCCTACAGCCCCTACCTTAACCCGCCTCATAACGCTGCCCAACCGGTTGGCGACATAGTTTCTATGTATTTAACGTGTAAAGACAGGGGCGCTCTAGTGAGAGGTGTCACATAAAAAAATCATACCGCTGAATTTGAATATGGAGACTTACAAAAACTTCCGTCTGGAGCCAGTGAGACTATGGCATCCTCAAAGGAGACCTCAAAGGAGATGACGAGGAGGAAGGTGGGAGAGTACCTGGCTATTCAGATATAACCAAACACTAATTGTAAAATAGTGCAAATTAATTTTAATAAAATTTGTTTGAACCCGCGACCTTCGGATTGCTAGTCGAGAGCCACCTCAAGTTGTTTGATATGTTTGGTGACTTATCAGGAGTGCCCGAGTTTATGGAGTGAGGTTTGTTCGGTTCTTGGCGGCAGATGCGCTTGCCTACCAAATGCGTGGTGGGCCGGATCGATTAATCCTCTTTCAACGCATCGCCTTGCAACGCAGTAGGAGAGTTGGAATCTTATGTTTATCACTCGAACACACTGACCCCCAGAATACTACCCACCCATCCATACCTATTTCCTTCCCAGAACTCACTGACCTTCCTTTCTTTCAAAATACCCCCAACACAGCATTCACAAAGATGACATAGGCCTTGAGGGTTACGATTTTCCTTAGGGCCTCCTGTGTGGAGACGATGTAAAAAAATACAAAAAATAAACAACTATCTCGCTAAATCGTTGGCGGTGACTAATGGTAGGTGTATTGGTTATCTAATAAATGGCTCCCGGGGCGGCGGTACACATAATTGTAATAATTCTCGAGGGCTCTGATGTACAGACATTATGGCTCCTGTTGATTGACGAACATATACTAAAACATCGTTGGTTGGAATCGGTGCTTGAAATGACTTTAGCCATGTTTAGTAAAAAACAAATTGGAATAAATTTTTCAGCAATTTCAATTTAAAATTTGAAAAATTTAATTCTCACCAATCTAATCACCGCAATTTTAATAGGCACATATTATGGATATTACGCTTTGTTTCAACTTAATCATTACAAGAAACTTACGTCGGGAGAGATGGTAAAAGATACATAAAATAAAATTTTATTCAATCAATGTTCAAAATTTCTCTTATAAAATGACTTAGACAAATCTCACCCCATGAACCCGGGCACCCCTGCTAAGTCACGAAACGTAGTAAATGATGCATTAAAGTTACATTTTTGTTTAATCAAGTTCAAAAGATTTTTTAAGCATGGATTTGACGTTTTTGAAAGTTCCATTTCAATATAAATACGCGTGAGGCAGTCTATCCTCTTTAAGTACAGAGTCATTTTCATAGAATATGGATGTTCTAACGGAATCTAAAAAGTACCACAACGCGCGCGAAATTGGCGGTTACAAGTTACAACACATGCAAGCGGTCAAGTTTGTCAGAAATATATAGATCAACAAAATAAATCGTGTAAAATGTATATGCGACCGAAAAATGGGCGTGGCTTACAGCAAAATCTCGATGACACAAGTTGATCTGTAGGGATTTACATATGTATGCCAGCTTGGGTAGTGGATCAACATATCCGGGGTGGATCAACAAATGCAAACGGATCAACATATACCTGGCGTACCGTCGCGCGAGATCAACATAGTACGAGAGGGGATAAATATATATATATATATATATATATATATATATTAGGAAGAAAAAACAAATCCAGTTGTGACGCAGTTATATCTAAATACTTCTTGAAGACCAAACCGACGGATGAAGTTGCAGAAAATTTTGCTAACTTCTTTGATGAGGGAGTAAATGAGTTACTACACAAATGTGATGTCCGTGCGTCTCCGTGCCAGCTAGACGATTTACCGCATTCTATGTACCTACCCAGAGCTAGCGTAAAACAAATCAAATCTATTATCGAAATAATGAAAAACTCAAAAACACCAGGATTGGACCAAATACGTATGTATGATATAAAAAAACATGTAAAAATACTGAGCCCAGTTATTACTCATTTTATAAACACAATAATTGATACTTGCCAAATACCTGAAGAATTAAAAACTAGTATTGTTAGACCTATTTTTAGGCGGTGATCATTCAATTATAAATAATTACAGACCTATCTCCCTATTACCTGCCTTGGAAAAAATTATCGAAAAATATATAGCAATATACCTAGATGGATATTTAAATAAATTTGGTATCATTGACGAATGTCAGTACGGATTCCAGAAAAAAAAAAGCTGTGACGCACTACTTAATAATTTTTCTAATTTCATAAACACCCAGCTCAACTCTCAAAAACACGTACTTGTAATCTTTATTGATTTCTCTAAAGCCTTTGATACACTATGCCATAAACAAATAATAAAATTTCTACAAATTATTGGAATCCGTGGTAAACTGCTAACTTTTTTTAATAACTACTTATAAAATAGAAAAATGAGGGTAAAAATATTGAATGAGATGAGTAAATCTAAATTTGTAAGGTCTGGTGTCCCACAGGGGTCAATTTTGGGTCCAAAATTATATATTATATATGTCATAGCTATGTCGAAACTATTCAGAAAAGCGCGCAGATTCATTTTCGCAGATGACACCGCACTTGTAGTATCTAATGAAAATCCTCAAATAGCGATTCAAGAATTGCAAACCGACTTCGATGAACTGCTGAAATGGGCACACGATGTAGGATTGGTTATAAATGTAAAGAAAACAAAATGCATGTATATCAGATCACCAAGTTTGAAAATGTGGAATATTCCCAAACTAACCGCACATAACTTTGAATGCATCCATAGAAAAATAATATCTAACTGCCAGTGTGAGAAAATTGATTTTGTCAACGAGTATACTTATCTGGGATTAAAAGTAGATAACACATTTAAATGGGATAAGCAAGTTACTAAAATATGTAACCAGCTAAGAGCTCTAGCAAATAGTTTCTATAAATTAAAATTTGTCTTGCCTCATAGCACACTCAAACTAGTATATTTCTCATTAGTAGAATCTATTCTTAGATATGGAATTAGAAGCTGGGGAAATACAAGCATGACATATATTAAGTATGTACAAAATTTGCAAACCTCTATCATAAAAAAAATTGTATCACCTAATATGTATAGACAAAGACACAATGTGCAACTCTTATATTGTGCTGAGGGCCTGCTCCCTATAAAAGGTTTATTTTGGTTCCTTACCATTAAAGATAACTGGGGCGATAGTACTTATAAAAAACCACTGGTACATACCCACAGCACACGTCTTACAGAAAAAAAAGGGCTGAAAATACCTAAAATAACAAATAAGTATGGAAGCCGAACGCTGGAGTACTGTGTACCAGTGATTTTTAATAAGCTCAAAAATAAATTTGTTTTTTCAGAAAATAAGAGTTTAAGCATGAAAACTGTAAAGGTGTGGCTTATAAATGAAAAATCTATATATTTATAAAAAATAGAGCAAACAAATAAGAAAAGGAAAGACATTATTTGAAAGTTTTAATTCTAATATAAATGAATGTAATTATTTTTTATTTTTTCACTAACAAGCTTTTGAATTCCAGAAAAAAAAAACATTTTTGACTTAGTTAACTAGAATTATAATTCTATTACATTGTGCTACAGTACGATGTTATTCACTTTCAATGTGTGTTATCGTATATGTCTAATTTTTGAATGTGTGTTATCTGTGTGCTATATTGTCTTGTACTTTTGAATGTACGTTATCGTATTGTCATTCCAAGTTTTAGTGTACTTGGGACGCTTTAGTGAGTTCTATGATTGTATGTAAGAGTCTGTTATTTATTTCATCTAACCCGAGACTTATACTGTATTATAATTGTATATTGAGATAGAACCTGCAGACAAGCAGCCATGTGGCAGCTTCGTGGGACTATCTATATATTGTCTAAAAAAAAAAAATGTAAAAATTTTCAGTCAATAAAGAAAAAAAAAAAAAAAAATTGAAAATATTTGTTTACTTAGTATCACGTCGTTTCAGGTAGAAAGGATGAAGGAGAAAGGTACCGCTACACAACTTTTTCCAATATGTACATTCCTTCCCATTTTCGCGTTATATATATTCTCCATGTGATTCTTTCTTTGTTCATGTACTCTACAAACCCAAACCATCCAGGTAATTTCTTAATTTTGTATATTACTCTACTATTCCGAATCTTTGCAATGATTGGTCTAACATAGTTTTACCATACATACGCCTCAGACATCTCGTTTATGATAGACTAATCATATACATTTGTGGTACTTTCCATAGTAATATATGCTTTCTGTATCGCTCAGGTGAAATACCATCATTCATAAATGAAAAATTCACCAAATATTGCATTATCCGTGTTTGGTCATCAAATATGATTAGCCAGGTACTTCTTCACCTTCCTCTTACCTGTCTCATTCACTTCCTCCTATCTGCAGGCTCACGACATGTTAGGGCTCGAGTACGGTATTCACGAATAATAAAAAATATTTTTTTTTAATCAGAATTACGCAGCGTTTTGTCTTTCTTCTGCCAGTTCCAAGCCTCACTTCTCGGCATCAGGGTTGGTATTAGCACACCATTGTAAACTGTTAGTCTGGCTTCTGTAAACACCTCTTCAATCAATTTTCCAGGAGTTTCACTGTCCTGTATTCACTCTTCTTTTAATGTTCTTAACAAATATAAACCATGTTCAATCAGTTCAAAATTCACTAGTTAAATTATTAGCTCATAAAAGTTTATACGAACAAAGGCATAATGTTCCATATCTTTATCAGAATCTTAAAATTTTCTCAATAAGATCAATTCTGTGGTATAAAATTATATTTCAGCATATGAATAGCCCTATATACATAAATAGACTGGACCACACTTACAATACTCGTTTTACGTTAAATGAAGGACTAATTGTACCTAAGCATTTAAACAAATATGGACAAAGAACACTGGACTACATGATACCTAGTTGCTTAAATATGTTACCTGCTGAAATAAAAAAATGTACAAATGTAAAAACAAATATTATGTTGAAAAATTGGCTCGCTGAAAGAAATAGTTTGCATTAGAGTCTAATACAAACTATTGGTAGATACTATCACTGTTGTGTATATGTTTTTATATTTTTAAAACAAATTGTTATTTTTTATCGTTATCACTGTTGTCATTACGTAAAATAAGTTTTATCTTTTTTTTATTTTTTTTATGTGAAAAGTTGCCATCGACAAACTACTGAAAAGTAGTTTATTGGAACTTTTCTGTATTTTATTTTATTATTTACTGTAATATATATTTTTGTCTTGCTTTCTTTGAATTAAAAAAAAAATAAAAAAATAAAAATAGGATTTCCATCTATTGTAAACGTACATCGTATGTACTTTGTCTAAAAAAAATCAATAAAACAAGTGTTTAGTCTTCTTTGAAAAGATACGTGTTATTATAGTAGCTTAATTCGTAGAATTCATGTTACAGTGTGCCTCTATAATGTAGTTATCTCACAATACGACATCTGGGTTAATTCTCCACCATTATGCATGAAAAGCGACCCCAGTAGGCTTTCATAACATCCTCGTCCTTGGAGGCTGTGCCGCCAGGTGGCTTCCGGCTTCCGGCTACAGAATACAGCCTAAAATTTATCGTCTGCCAGTGACGTTTCGGAAAGGGCTCAAGCTTCCGTTCTCTGAGACGCGAAAGGCATGGGTCTCTTAAGGGCACATTAAATACTTCAGTAGAGAGATGAAATCAGCAGTACGATCGACAAGAATACAACTTCCAATGCATTATTAATTACTTCTTGATTCTTACAAGGCCTCTGAATTTTCAAAAATAAGATATTATTTTGTGTTGTTTTAAAGATTAGTTTTCTACTTTTATTGAACCATTTATTTTATATATCGTTTACGAAACCACCGTAGAGTATAATTATTATACCAACTACATTACAAAAAAGACTTGCACAAACACCATACAAGTCAGAAAGAAAACATTAGACTAAAAAATTGAATAAAACCAAAAAAAACACAGAATTGTATACTGTTAAGGCTTCTAAACGTATACCTTAGTTCCTAGTGAATCTAAATAGTATCTAGAATAAGCATTATAAAAATGTTTTTAATAAGTATTAGAAATAATTCAAGTTTAAATTAAAATGTAAAAAATCAGCAGAAATTTTTTTTTAATGTAATAGGTACGAGTTAATACAGAGAAATTCTTGTTTGTCCGCATGTGTATACGTGATTGATAACAAAAATTGATCGAATGCATTGTCATCGACAACGAATCTATCTGTCGAATGGATCGGATGTCAGAAAGTGTGTTAATTTCCTATTCTAAGATTTGCATACTCTTTACCAACAAATGTGAAATTCAAATAGACGTATTTTAAAATGTTTTTTTTATTTATTTTAATATGTTTAATAAATAAAATGAAATATGAGATACCTTTGAAAAAAAATATTTTCCAAATTTCAACTTTCATAATATTGTCTTTAAGTTGTATGGTCTTGTGCAATATAGACTTGTAATGCCGTGATGCTGAAGATTTTTTTCAAGGTTGGTAACATTGTCAGGGTGAATAATTAAGTAGGAGAGGGAAAGGTGAAGGTCGTTTTTTCAATAAACAATAGTTTTTTATTGTAACTTCACTAAAGGTGCTAAAATGGACAAAGAAAAAAATTATGACAAAACATCACATCGTTTGTTCAACATTTTGAAAAAGTCCAAACAAATGTGTGGAATCTTTGGTACCTCTAGTAGTATTATATAAAGCCAAATAAATAATTTATTTTCGATGTATAGTAGTAAAAGCAAAAAAACGTTACATAAAGTTCCTACATCTGCTTCTCGACAACAATAAGTACAATGCGGAGAGTTGTGGCGTGAATTTTAATGGAGAGGGTTTACGTTGAGAAGGAAGGGATCAATTTCCAATTTTCGAGTGAATCAGAGTGGAAATTCATTTTTTTGATAGTTTTGGGAATTGGTGGAAACACGGTTTACGCGGAACGTTTCTTTGGAATGACTTGTAGTGTAATGTGGGTCACTTCTAGTTAGTACCTACCTTTACAGGAAATAAATTTTATTTGTTTATTTCTTTTGTAAACACCTCACAATGTGAGACACAAGGTGAGACTATGGCATTCTCAATTGGAATTATTTAAGGCTTAAGGAGTGCGGAGAGGATGGGAAACTTAAGAAGTACCTGGTTAGTTTGATCTGGTCACAGATTTCGTACACATGATTGAGCAAGTGGTAATCTATAGAAATAAAAATGTAAATGTTCGTTTGTACAAAATCAATTAACCAATTGCTTTTAAATTTTGACACAATGTTTCATTCAAATACGCGTGTGGAGAAGCATTAGATTTAAAACTTAATTTAAAATTATTTTAATATACAAACATAATTAATTAATTAATTTTTAAAAATAGAATAGACAAAAAGCGACATCTCTTGTCAATTTCGCATAGTATTTTCTCTGCAGGTGAATGATAACCAAATTGCGGTCACCTGTTACATCTGTTCAGTAGATTCATCTGAGACATGATATTTCGTCAAAAGAGGTCTATTTAAGATAAAAATAATTAAAATATATATTTTTGACAAAATAAAATGTCACAAATTCGACACTGTGTGTTACGATGAATGTGCTGATTCATCTCTATCATTAATAATTTTTCTCTCTTGTGAGCTGGTTGTTCCTTATAACCTTTTCGAGTGCAAATGCAAAGTGATTGCTGATTGCTGCCTGAAACCGAAGCTGATGACAAAAATAGAAGACCTCCATTTGTGAATGCCATTCTTGGGTGAGTTTTTCTGTTCATTTGTATTTTGGTGACTGGTTTGTTATTTTTCTCCCTGCAGAGATAGTTTATTAATCCACAATATATTTTTCATAGGGAAATATTATATTCCCTGGATGATCTGTGCTACCTACACGCCAGATCATCATCCATAAGTTTGGTCCTACGTAGCTCGGATATATTGCTAGCGAAAATTGATTAATATTTAGTGATTTAGATTTGGAAACATGATAAATGGATGTTCTATTCACGTAATTTTTTTGGTGATTTAAGAAGTACCTATCAGTACCAATTTCTAGCATACATAAATAATTTTTCTAGCATTAGAAATTTGCGTATTTTTTGGTAAATTTCATTAAAGCTCAAATTACTTAATATTATTTAGGTATAGTGAATTTAGTTTCGTTTTTTTACGTATTCTTTGGTAGATTCGAAACATATAATATATTGGAATTGTCGTAATTTTTGGAGAATTCTAATTTACAATACTTACAACATTATTGTATACTTTTTTTGGTTAAGAATATTTTGTCATCTCATTAAAAATGCCGAGAATTACTGAAGAAGTTTCTGGAGATATTCAGGATAGAACGTTGACTCTTTTGACGGAAAAAAAGGAAAATCTTTTTTTGCGGATGAATGAATTGTATAATTTATCAAATAATTTAAATACCTTCGAGTCAAGAAAAAATGAAGACTTCATGACAAAGTCGGATATGATTGAAGACTTGAGAGTTCAGTTTGAAACTGTTATTGACAAACTTAACGACCGTCAGTTGACTTTGGACGACTCATTTAAACCGGATTTCCAACAATTAAATGCATTTGATGATATTTATTTGAAGGTCAAACGAAGTCGATTTAACCTTCAAAACGCGTCACGCAACGATTCGCGGGATCATTGTATTATTAAATTGCCACCTTTGGAATTACCATCATTTGATGGTAAAATGGGAAATTGGCCTACTTTCTACCAAGCTTTCAAATCTAATGTACATAATAATAGACAATTAACCGACGCCCAGCGTGTTCAATATTTAATTGGTAAATTGACACACGGCGCTTTAAAGGTTACTTCAGGCATTGTACCTGGAGGTGACACATACAATATAATCTGGAATGCTTTGGTAAACAAATTTCAAAATAAACGTGCACTAGGCACACATTATTTAAATAATATTCTTGATGCAAAAAATTGTACAAATACATCTGGCAGTCTTGACTTTTTTATTGAAAATTTTTCTGCATCAGTAGCAGCGTTAAAACAATTAGAGATTGAAAATTTAACTGATTTTATATTATTTCATTGTGCATTTAGAAAAATTGATTTTCAAATCGCACAGATTTTCGAGCTGTCAGTCAGGAATAAAGAGATTCCGACATATGATGATTTAGTCTCGTTTGTTCAAGATCAGGTTAAGATTTTAGAACGTTTAGGCAATTCAAATGAAGCCGGTAAAAAACTGCCTACTACGTCGTCATTTCGTTCTAATAAAAATTTTAAATCGTTCCTTGCTAGCAACGAGAATGTACCTCGGTTTACGGCTTCGCGCACAAATTGTTGTCTTGTTTGTAATAAAACTAATCATACAATTAAAGATTGCGTTAAATTTAAAAATATGAGCTCTTCACAGGCGCGTTTTGAATTTATAAAGTCAAAACATGCTTGCGTAAATTGCCTTAGTGGAGGGCATACAATAAACGCGTGTAAATCGGTTTTAACTTGTGAGTTTTGTAAAAAACGTCATCACACTTTGTTGCATTTTGGCAGTGCTGATGACAATGCTAAAACTCCATCAAGTACCCACGCACACACGTCGCGAACATCTACAGGGACATCTGAAAATTGTGATACACAATTAGAAGAACCTCCGCTAAACATAAATAACTCATGTTCCCTTTCTGTGAAAGCGACACATAATACGATTCTATTATCAACCGCGCAAGTATTCGCAAAGAGTAAAAATGGAAATAAAGTTATTGTTCGGTGCTTAATGGATAACGGTTCACAGAACAATTTAATTACTGTTGATTGTTGCAAGATCCTCAACTTACCAATAATTCCTTTAAACAATTCCTTTGTAAAAGGAATCGGTTCAGCATCCAAACCAATTTTGGGTTACGTTTATTTGGACATTGAGTCCCGCGTGTACCCGAATAATAAATATAATATTTATGCGCTTGTCATTGACAGTATTACAGATCAGCTACCTAATCACTATATAACCAAGGGTGATATGAGTTACTTAAAGGGTATACCTCTCGCTGACTTAACGTGGAATATTCCTGGATGCGTGGATATAGTATTAGGTGCACAACTGTTCCCATATATTTATTTAGGGAACAGGGTTGAATCTGGTAACGGCGAACCTCCGGCATTAGCGACTACTTTCGGTTTTGTATTAATGGGTGACTACCCTAGTAATGTGCTTAATACAAGTACGTCATTTTCGGCACTTGCGCTTAATGACTTAGTACAAAAATTTTGGCTGTTAGAGGAAATACCCAACATGCAATTTCTAAGTCCGGAAGAGACGGAATGTGAGAATTTATTTATATCATTCATTTCTCGCACCGTCGACGGAAGGTATTCTGTTGCTTTACCTTTCTGTAAAGACCCGAAGCAATTGGGTAATTCCCTTGCTACTGCTCAGCGCCGATTTATGGCTTTGGAGCGAAAATTTAAACATTCACCGGCTTTGCGGGAGAATTATAATAAAGTTATTCATGAGTACATTGAAAACGGTTATTTAGCAAAAGTTTCAAGGTCGGATATTACCGATGACGGATATTACATTCCGCATCACGCTGTCACTCGCCCGGATAAACCTATGCCTCGGATTGTACTTGACGCGAGCGCTAAGACACATACAGGATTGTCATTAAATGACGTGATTTATACTGGTCCAAATTTGCAAGCCGATCTGTTTTTGCTTCTGTTAGACTTTCGTCTTTTTCCCATTGCTATTACTGCAGACATAAAGCAGATGTATTTGCAGATTGAGGTTCCAAGCAAGCATCGCAAATATTTGAAAATTCTATTTCGGTTCGCGGACAACGATCCCACACAAACCTTTCAATTCAATCGGGTCCCTTTCGGACTAACAGCTAGTCCATACTTGGCAATGCGCACTGTTCGACAGTTGGCCCAGGATATGAGACAACATTTTCCGGACGCTGCCAATGTGGCAGAGTCTAAGTTGTATATGGACGACCTGGTATATTCTATTGTAGATGAACCCAGTGCCGTACGTCTGTCGCGAGAATTGATCTCGTTGTTTAAGTACGGTGCCTTTGATTTGGTAAAATGGACTAGTAATTCTTCAGTGGTACTTGAGAATCTTCCAGATTCGCACCGAAGCCCTGTGGACTTTACTGTTGGTTCTAACAATGCCGCTATGGTGTTAGGCCTTTCGTGGGAACCAGCTGATGACAGTTTCTTCTTTACGTCTTCTTATGTTCAGGAGAAGTGCACGAAGCGGAACATACTCTCCATAGTAGCCCGCTTGTTCGATGTTCTCGGCTTGGTCGCCCCTGTCATTCTGTATGCGAAATTACTTATTAAGGAGCTATGGCTGTGTAACATTGGTTGGGATGATATACCCCCTGAGAGCGTTATTCAAAGGTTTTCGGCTCTCACACAGGAATTTCCTTTAATTTCGACAGTAAAAATCCCCCGCCATGTTGGCGTCCTAAAGGACAGTACAGTGCTCGTTGTCGCCTTCTGCGATGCGAGCATGAATGGTTATGGCTGCGTGATTTATTTGCACACCACTGATCTCTCTGGAAATATTTCAGTGAGGTTATTGTGTGCAAAATCAAAGGTTTCTCCCACGAGAGTGACAACTCTCGCTCGTTTGGAGCTTTGTGCCGCAGTTTTGATGTCAAAGTTGATACGGACGGTTCAAGATAGTTATCGTGCGCGTCTTTCTATTGCAGGAACATACGCGTTTTCAGATTCTACCATTGCGCTCTCCTGGATACATTCCTCACCGCATCGTTGGTCGGTGTTTGTTAGCAATCGTGTAGCTCAGTGCCAGGAAAATTTGTCTCCGGAAAATTTTTACCATGTCGCCGGTATTGAAAACCCGAGCGATTGCCTTTCTCGTGGCACGCTACCCTCTCAACTCGTTTCACATGATTTATGGTGGAACGGCCCATCATGGATTCGCCACCCACCTTTGGAATGGCCAGTAAAACCGTTTCGCCCCACCAATACCGGTGAAATGCCTGAACACAAAGTTAATGTGCTCACTGCAATGGTTCTGGGTGAACAATCGGTTCTGGGTGAACTGGCCCAGCGTATATCCACTTGGGATAAACTACTAAGGAGTGTCGTTTATATTCTCCGATTCATAAAAAAGATATCACCTTCCTCTGGAATTGTCAATAATCTTGTGACTGCTGAAAAGGCTGTACTTCGTTCCGTGCAAAATGCTCATTTTTCAAATGATATTGCTGCACTTCAGAAAGGCAAATTCCACTCCAAAAGGCTTCAGGGTTTGTCTTTATTTCTTGATGAGGACAATTTGTTACGTATCGGGGGACGCCTTTCTAAATCGGACTTACCTTTTGAGGTTAAACATCCGATATTACTACCTAAACATGACTGTGTTGTAAAGCTTATCATAGATCACTTTCATGTCGTGAACTGTCATACCGGTCCAGGACTTCTTATGTCTATATTACGTCAGCGCTATTGGATATTAGATGCTAGGACGGTTATTAGGGCAAGGGTGCGGAAATGCAACTGCTGCTTCCGCTCAAATCCATCACATCCTACCCCAAAGATGGCAGATTTACCTTCATATCGTATTACTGAAGCAAAAGCCTTCGTTCACACCGGTGTTGATTACGCGGGTCCTCTACGTATTACGCTTGCTCGTCGGAGAGGACAACATTCGCAGAAGGCATATATTTGTCTGTTTGTATGCCTTGTGACTAAGGCCATTCATATTGAGTTGGTCTCTGACTTAACTTCAAATGCTTTCCTGGCTGCTTTCAGCCGTTTTATTTCACGGCGTGGCCCTGTGTCGTGCTTGTATTCGGATAATGGTACCAATTTTGTGGGTGCAAAGGCACAATTGGATGACCTTTACAAGTTTTTAGTTGAATCGGAATATGAGCCCGCGTTAAAACGAGAACTCGCCAAGCGTCGTATCGAGTGGAAAATGATTCCACCCCGCGCACCCCATTTCGGAGGTATGTGGGAGTCTAACGTGAAAAGCATGAAAACTCACTTATACCGAGTGATCGGAACTCAGCTTCTCACTTATGAGGAGCTTCAGACTGTGTTGGTGCAAATAGAGTGCATAATGAACTCTCGCCCGCTCACAGCCGTATCTTCCGACCCTGATCTGGAAATCATAACACCTGCGCATTTTTTAATGACTACACCATTACAATACTTACCTGCATCTATCCCGACGGGCAGTAAAATTAATTTCGCTCAGCGCAAACGATTATTGGATAGTATGGTTCAGTCTTTCTGGAAAAAATGGCGTGTGGAGTATCTGCACACTTTGCAAGTCAGGCAGAAGTGGGCTACCCCTGATCATCCGATTGAGATCGGAACTGTCGTTCTAGTGGGACAGGAAGATTCCCCTCCGTTGAACTGGCCTTTGGGTGTAATCACTGAGGTCCATCCCGGATTGGACAAAATTGTTCGCGTTGCGACGGTGAAGATACGATTTGGGTTCTTCAAACGACCGGTTATCAAGTTATATCCCCTTCCGACTCAATAATTTGCTTACTTCTATTTTTTGTTTTTATTTTTTGTTATTTTTTTTGGTAGTTCAAATTATCTCCGACTATGCCATGATATTCCGTTACAGTTAATTGTACTCTTGTCAGTTGAACTTTATTAAGTTTATACTTTTCGTTCTGTTGAAAGCTTTTTTTTGGTGACCTTCCGACGTAATTCTTGGATATTATATGTGAATAGAGTCACTTGAAATGATTTGACGTTTATTTATTTGTACGTTGTTCTCTTACTTCTTTGCAAGTTCTGAGAACTTCCAAGGCGGGGAGTATGGAGAAGCATTAGATTTAAAACTTAATTAAAAATTATTTTAATATACAAACATAATTAATTAATTAATTTTTAAAAATAGAATAGACAAAAAGCGACATCTCTTGTCAATTTCGCATAGTATTTTCTCTGCAGGTGAATGATAACCAAATTGCGGTCACCTGTTACATCTGTTCAGTAGATTCATCTGAGACATGATATTTCGTCAAAAGAGGTCTATTTAAGATAAAAATAATTAAAATATATATTTTTGACAAAATAAAATGTCACAAATTCGACACTGTGTGTTACGATGAATGTGCTGATTCATCTCTATCATTAATAATTTTTCTCTCTTGTGAGCTGGTTGTTCCTTATAACCTTTTCGAGTGCAAATGCAAAGTGATTGCTGATTGCTGCCTGAAACCGAAGCTGATGACAAAAATAGAAGACCTCCATTTGTGAATGCCATTCTTGGGTGAGTTTTTCTGTTCATTTGTATTTTGGTGACTGGTTTGTTATTTTTCTCCCTGCAGAGATAGTTTATTAATCCACAATATATTTTTCATAGGGAAATATTATATTCCCTAGATGATCTGTGCTACCTACACGCCAGATCATCATCCAGCGTGTGTTCTATTTTGATTTTATAGATATCCTTGTGACGAGTAAAAACATATATTTTTTTAAATAACTCCGTCTGTTAGACAAACACGTTTCTTTGACAACAGCAGTTGGTAAACAGCGTAATCTATTGGACGTAAAAGCATCACACGATATTGTTTCTCTATCTGCACAAACATATTGAGCCACAGCAATGCGAGGCGGGGAAAAATAATGATCGATTAGTGGCTGAGTTGACTTCACGTCGCAGTTTCAATTAATCTGTTGGCTAAATCCTCCATCATTGCACAAGCAACATCTTCCGCTAAAATTGTGGTAGTAAGAGTTTGGCAAATATTGTGAAGTTATTCGTAACCCTGGAATGTATGCTTTTTTAATAAAAATATTTAACCCAAATACTGTTTACGTTCCTCGTGAAAGGTAGCATTAAATTTGTAATATGCGAATGAATGAAGTATAGAGATATTTAATAGGTGTTCGTAGCAATATATTTTGATACCTAATCAATAATTATTACCAAATAACGAATAGTATAAAATAAAAATGCGGTCAACTACAATCGCATTGGCTTATGAAAATCGATACTCTTGAATAAACTACTGACCGTTAATAATTAAAAGATTTATGACCATTCAGAATTGAAACGTTTCTTGAAATGGCTTTGGCCGTGTTTTTTTAACAGTTCTGGCTAACCAGTTACTTCCCCACCTTTCTCTCCCCCTCCCCGATATCTTCAGCCTCACCACATACCCCAATTCTGTCTCACTGGTTCCATACGGTTGGGAGAAGTTGGGACTCTTGTACGGCATTCCTATAAAAAAGAATGAAAGCATCAAATATAATTAATATATAATAATTAAATCCATTCACATTAAACACTCACATAGGCATATTTACACCACTACATGCATACAATCAATGGATAGAAATAATATACAAAATCTTTATCCATTAACCGATTTTTTTTAGTTAAATTTTGCAGGTTAGAACTAATTTCTAAATAAGTGGAGCAGTGAAAATCTTCTTAGAAATTCTGACCAATATAAAATGAAAGGAAAATGTGTTTATATTATTTAAATAAAGAAACGATAATACGTGTCGTTGTAGTAGGTTGATTTGTAAAAATTTTAATTAATGTATTATGGAACATTTTTTTTATTTAGGTTATGTCTACAGTGATTCATGTCAACGCACTCACAAATACATACACAAATAGTCTGATACTATCACTAAATTATTATAAACAAGCAGTGGCTCGTCCGGTGGTCGGCTAGGCCGGTCAGTATGAGAGTTGGCATCGCGTTTGACCCAGGCGTCGTGCGTTCAACTCCCCGGTTTTCCTCCATCACGACACAAGCAATGTTTTCCGCTTATTGTGGTGGAAGTAGGAAATGCTCAAATATTGTCAGGTTATTCGTAACCCGGGAATGTTTGTCTTTCTTGAAAAACACATAATTAAAAAAAACATAATACTATTGTTAGCAAAGAAATTGGATTGGAAATTAATAAAGCTTCCTTTTTGTAAAAAAAATACTACAAATAAATAACTATTTTAGAATTTTAGAAATTTGATTGATAACTTTAGTTGCAATTTTTTTATTTTTTTTTGTATATTTTTTTTAAATATATGTATGTTACCAGTATACAAGTACTATAATTTTCATGGAGTGAGGTTTGTCTAAGTCCTGGCGGCGCATGCGTTTGCCCACCTACTGCGATGCGGGTCGAATCGGGAGAGTCTTGTTGAACGAGACCTTTTGACTTCTCCAGCCGGACGATTTCACCCCATTCGGAGGGAAGGATTCATACGTCCGTCACTCCTGGATACATTCACCCCCAGATTCCGACACATCCCGCAAAAGTTTTCCTTCCCAGAACTTCGACTCCCTAAAAAGACGCTCCACACAGCATCCCCAAAGATGACATAGGTCCTGAGAGTTTTTTTCATCAGGGATTCTTGTGTAGAGCTAACATTAAAAATGTAATTAAATATATAAATCTTTTTATGCACATAAATAAATAAAAAAATATATATATTTTATTATCCCTTTATAGTTTTGGAATCCGAAGCCTCTGGCCAACGTGCTTAAAATTTTACTGTATAGGTCGTCTAAAGCAAGAAATAAAATTTTAAAAAAAAAAAGAAATTGAAGACTAGCTTTAATGAAATTGGTTGTTGTTATTTCATTTGCGCTCTGACTCTGTTTAAAAAAATGCTTTTGTGACTAATGCAAAATACGCCGAAAATGAAAATGTTAAAAAATCTATTATTCTTACATTGCCAAACGCAAATAAACATTAAAATTGCGACGTTTGGTTTTCATCATAAACCTTTCCGTTCCAAACCGTATTCATAGGAAGCTTTTAAAATTCATCCCGTCGATAAATACACAAAGGCTATAAAGATAAACAAACTACCCTTCTCAAATTTATTCCGCCAGTTAAAAAACCTAAAATACCGGAGTCGCCGATTTGATTTTAATGTGCGTGTTTTTTATGCCCTTTTCCAATTTGTTTTTTTTTCCTAATGGGCGGGCTCGTAACTCGTAACTGCGGTTATAGAGCAGTACCGACTCAAGATTAGTGATGAATTCGTAAAAAAATGTTTTTCTGTTGTTTACATTTATAGTTTACATTAGAGGTTCAAGAGTCTCCCCAAACCGGCCTCTCCCGATCTGGCAAGCCACGCAATTGGAGGACAGGCGCATTCTAAACACATCTCACCCGATGAACCCGGGAACCCCTGCTAAATCACCAAGCGTAACAGTTCCCGGGGCGGTGGTACCAAAACCCGCCTCACAAAATTGAAAACTTTAGCTATGTATAAAACATAATCTCGTAGGCAGTTGCTGTTAGAATGGTGTCGATTTTCTATGACCAGGTATTTCAAAAATTGTGGTTTAAATGAAATAATCCAAGTATTCATTACTAAACTAGCGCAGACCTATGAGAAACCACGAGATATTTAAAAAAAATGTGAATATCATAGAATTTTAGAAACAAATAAATTCATTTTTTCTTTAAAATAAAATTTACAACAACCAGAAAAGCACGCAGTTTTTAAAAATCTTTCATCGTGCCATAAATATTGATTGATCCCTAACTTGATGTTTACCTTACTATGATGGAGCCAAGGGTTCGGATCCAATTATTTACCTTTGACGCCAACAGACCACCTGTCTTTCCCAGAATAAGCCTGCGAAATTAACACGGGAATATAATAAACTTTTATATTTAAATTAAACAGAAAAATTGATTGATCCGGTTCAATTTTGATTAAATTTTAATGGTAAATTTGTGTTTACGTTTACTAATTACTTCTTCGCTACTTTTATCAACTCAGGCCTCCGTGGTCAAGGGGTGAGACTCTCAACTTGCAATCCAGAGCTCGCGGGTTAAAATCCCGGCGTGGCCAATTAAATTTTATTTGACTATTGTAGACAATATTAACGATTTCTGAACGAAAATCTGAAACAGAAAAATTAGAAAATGATACGGTCACATCTAGGACTCAAACCCAGGACCCTTGCCATACTGCTGCACAGAGTCCTAGATGTGACCGTATATTTTTCTGTTTCAGATATTCGTTTTGTAATCGCTAATATTGTCCTCAATAATTAAATATCACAATTTGAGGTTTTAATAACTAAGTTATTCCAAAAAATAAAAAATAATATTTGATTAATTTGGATTATTTCACAATATGCTCTCAGTATCGCCCAGTTTATTCAATAAATTATTTTTCCTTTTCTATAGCAGATAAATATTTTTAAAAAAACTTTACGCTTTTCCATATTTTTTGGTATTTTGAGCCTTTAATGTGATTTTCCACAAAAACGCCATTAAGGCAGTTAAGTCCATAGCCTGTAACCGGAAGTAAAATTACCTTAACTACAAAGTTAAACTTTGTTCAATCTGAGACTGTTCAATCATCAATCATCTACCCGCTTAGTTTTGTGAAGAGTAAAAATTCCGACTTTTTTTCCTGGGATTGAGTTTTCGACTACAGTACATACAAACCGATGTTCTAGTAATGGAATTTTCGAGGTAGATTTTAGGAATTTGCTTTCATAATTTTTTCTGAACGGACCCACTGAAAAGCCGATAGAAGCGTGATGTGAGCATATTTGCATACGGTTGAAATTGATCAAATTCTTTCAATCAGTTGAACAATTTCATTGGCCTGGGGTCTAGAACAGTGAAATCGATAACTTTAATTTATCGGATCGATAGTCGCAACTACCGATGAATTTTTATTTTTTTTTTGTTATTTATTTTTTATACATATACACGGTGTCCGGAAACTCGTAGTACAAGCGGGGAACTGGAGAATCTACACCACATGGGGAACCCAAAAAAACATAAAGTTTTTTTTTTTGAGCATTTTCAAAAAAAAAAAAAAAATAACCAAAAAAAAATATTTTTCGGCTATTTTAGGGTTAAAGTTTTTTCTGGTGTTTAGGGTTGAATAACAGATGTTTTAACCCTGCAGAGCAGAAATATTTTATGATTACACCGGGTTAAATGAAGGGTGATTTCAAAATAATGCTTCAAATCCGAGTTTCTTCATTTGTTTTACTTTCAAATAGTTTTAATTAGTTGGGTACTTTGATCTTCAGTAATAATTTATAAGAATTTGATTAAAAAAAAAAAAAAAAAAAAAAAAAAAATCACCTTCAAACTCGATTTACTCGATAACGAAAGCTAAAATAAAAAAAAATTATACTACAAAATCGACTCCAAATGTGATGTAGATTCACCAGTTTCCCGCTTGTACTACGAGTTTCCGGACACCCTGTATATAAATTACAAACAATACAAAACAAAATGAACCTTTGTCTGTCCAACTGGGAAGGATTCCCGTCAGGACAGCCAAATTGTGTATTTAGTACATAATATTCTTACAATATTATGACGATGCTGTCAAAACAAATTTTGTGAACATCGTTGATTGCATTCGAAGTGACATGATGGTTTTTTTATCCTTGAAAGAATCGCAAAGATGTAATTTATTACCAGGGTCAATTTGAATAACATTAGTAATTTCATTCGGAACAGATGAATGGTTATTATTATGAATAGTTTATACCGATTTTCCAAGCACGGTCACGCTGTTGATAACCAGACCGATATTGACAACAAAATAAATAAGAAATCGATAAAACGCTTCAACACTGGAGGTATTGTCTATGAATTGATATTCCGAAATGTCAAACTTCATAAAGCTACTTCAAAATATTAATAAATTGTTTTGACAATGTTGAATGGAAATACTGACCTTAAAATGCATTGGCAGTCGGCATTTACATTTTGACACAAAAAAGGAGGTATTTTATAAATAAGGTCACAATTTTGTCTATCGAAGCCAGAACAAATGTAGCGTCATTGGCCCGAACGGATTCACATCGCCGCATATACGACTTCATTCAGATCTAAGAACTTCGTTAGTTAAAAAGCCAGTTATTTTGCTAGCGACTTATTATTAAAAAATATGTGTATGTTTAACATTTAAAATTCAGTTGTTACTAACCGAAGTTTATTTGGTACTCTGGAGGCCGCATTATTATCTATCGGTCATCGAAACTTTTCTTTTCAATTGTTTACCGTGCTCGCAAATATCGATAACGACTTCAGTCAATATTGTATTGCCATAGGGCTTTATTGATGAATCGTGTTAGAACTCAGAATTTAAGGAATTCAAATGAATTAAAATGGAATTCAAATGGGTAGATCAATTTTAATATGGATTACTTGTTCAGTCTTTGGGCTGTAAAAATAATTGGCTATCGGATATAAATATAAATAATCAAAATGGTTTTGACGTTTTACGGAACCCTGCGTGATGTACGGACGTATTGTTTTATAATTTTATTATGTGCATATAGTAATAAGAGCAGGGTTTTTCTGTACTTTAATTATTTTTTTTTATTTAATTTTAAGAAACAAAAACCAAATCCACCTACTGATAAAAGATAAATGTATTGTTTCCTTTTACTACTCATTTTATGGAATGATAAGAGCGATATTAAAATTTCTAGATTGTCCCTTCAATAAAAAGCAAAAAAAAAACAATTTTAGTTTCACATTTCTCTTGTATTTTTATTACGGTAGCTTAGTTAAATTAATTCCAATTTATTATATCTATATCACTAATTTCCTCATTTTACGTGTCAGTAATATCGGATCAGGGTTGTCTTAATCCATTTAGCTATGGAAAGTGGAATTACAACATGATCTATCTTTTCCCTTCCCACAATTTCAGCCTAGAAATTGAAGTTTTTGAAGTAATCTGGAGTTTGCATCAGTTGTTTGGTCTCCATTTTACAAAATCTACATAAAAAATTCGGCAATTCGTTTTGATAAAGCAATTCAAAACAAATTCCTTAAATATCTTTGTTACAAGTCATTTGTAAGATTTAATAACTATGCAGAGGCAGCTTTATACTTTAAAATTGATTCATTGAGTGTACGGAGTCATCATAAGAATGCACTATTCCTCTATAAAGTAGTTAACAATAATATTCAATGCCCAGAGTTGCTAAATAAGATTCAATTAAATTTACCTGCGCGTTCAACACGCTCTTCTATCCTGTTCAGAGTGGATCAGTGCAAAACGAACTCTAAGCAAAATTCTTGCCTGAATAGACTTTGCAAAAATTCTAGTAGCGTATTATCCAAGGTTGATATTTTCAGTTGCAAAATTACCAAATACAAGAGGTCCATAAAAGCATATATCTCTGATGGTTTGTGAATAATGTTTATGTCTCTATTTTTTATATTTCTATTATGATTTGATTTATATCTACAACCTCTCTCTATGGCTATAAATGTATTGATACATGTTTTATTTCTTTTGTTTTGTACAAAGTTTTGATTTCATATTCCTTTCTTACAAATTTAAATTACTTTTTCCTTATTATGCTGTCTCAGTAGAGGTAAAATCACAAGGAGGAAATCCACAATTGGGTTTATTTTGGACATATATTATGTACAAACTGTTGATTTCCCGAAAATTAATAAATAATATCCCAATAGGGGGTAAACTAGTTAGTCTCACTGTCTCCGAGCAGTTGTGACAGTTGTGCGGTATTGACAAAAAAGTGTTCAAAACTGTTAAAAAATATAATAATGAAAATGTTACAGGCCAATCTTGTTTTTTCGAAAACAAAGGATAATGATCATAAAACTTGATCGAAAAAAAAACCTTTTCAGTAATTTATTCAACGCGAATAAACGATATCTCTCCCATCCACCATCTAAATTACCATTTGTACCCCTGCACCTTTTAATAATCGAAAAATCTACATTCACTGGAAAGTAATTCTTTAAATATTGGAAAGTCATTTACTATATTTAGAAATCTATTGAGCGTTCGCATAATGACGTTACTATGAGAATAGAAATGAGAGAAATATTTTTTTATTTAAATCGGAAAGATTTATACACGGTGATATTTCGTTATTTTATTCTATTTCCGAATACTGCTTTCGTGGAATTCTTGCAAAATGTTCCAGAACAAATCTCAACAATTTTTATTTATTTTTATTTTCATGGCTTAAAACCCCAACTCAACGATATCGATCTGATTCCAGGAAATGTTTTATTTGTTTTTATTAGTAGCTTTCATCTCATTATTTAAAGTGTTTATGCGAATGTTTTAAAGTACAACCTTCTTTAACAACTTTATGTTTGCCGTGTTAGTGCTAACATGTTCTTCAGGAGTGACACAAATTCGGCACACGAACGAGCTTATGCAATCCCGAAATAAATATTAATTATCTAAATCAAAAGTTGAAATTCAAAAATATCAAAAAAGTCCGTTAAAAAAGTTTTCATCTAAATTGTCATGAGCGATTTTTTGTTTTATAAAATATTGTTTTATTGTATATTTTGTCTTATTGGAGGTAAAGTCACAACGAAAAAATACCTGTTTAGTATTATTTTTGGTACATCTATTTCACATTTTAATTTGGGAGGCGGGTTTGGGTACTCTGCCATAGGTCACCCCAAGTGATTCGCTACGTTTGGTGATTAAGCAGGAATTCCCGGGTTTGTCAGGTGCGCTGTGTTCAGGAGGTGCCTGCCCACCAGTTGCGTGGCGTGCCAGATCAAGAGAGGCTGGTTTGTGGAGACTATTTGTCCTCTCAAGCTGGTCTCTTGACCCATCGCCTTTTACCATCGCAGAATTTCCTCTGCTTCCTTTCCTTAAAAAAGACCAAGCGTACAGCATCCCGAAATTTTAATTTTAATTTTTCAAAAAGCTTTATCAATGTCCGAATAGCAACCCACCTTTCTCACATCTCTTTTGCGTTATTCACACCAAAAAAACTTTAAAAACCTAAACCTTGCAGCGCCCATACTAGATTCTTCATCGCCCATTATTTGGTCAGAATGCAAATCGATATTTAGCAAAGCGTAATAGTCTGTTCAACTGGTTCCACATAATAAACCTGAAGCTTTATTATATTTCTAATCCTAGAAGTTGGTGGTAGGCTAGTATAATCTTCAGTTCATTGTGTGCAACCATCTCTTTTATGCACATTGCAATAACATCTGTTTAAGCTTTAAGCACTCACTCATCCGATCTAATGCGCCCTGAATCTATAGATCCTGGTCTAAGCCTTCCCTTTATGATATTTTCCACTGAGCTTTCAAGGCTTTGCATCTCTGCATTATAACATTCGCCAATAAGCGATTTGTAGACTACAAAAGGAAAAAATATGAATAGATTAGATGCAGTGAATCACCAACGTGCCCGTAACGTAATAATGTACCGACGTGTTTTTATGAATTTTAAAATCTTATCGTAATTTACCGCATAGTAGTGAAAATGTAAGAAATTAATCCGATTACAGTTCAGACTTTTACGTTCCCATTATGCTAAACGCTAAGTTTTATATAAACATTCCTATATAAATATACAAGGTGTTAAGGGACGTACTTGACTTGCTTTTACCAGTGATTCCAGACATGTTTGTCATCATTGGTAACTGTCCAACACATCATATCGAACCTATCTCTCCAATTCCTGCTGATTTTTTTTTGTTGTTTTTTCTTTAAACATAAAAAATGTGAGTCAAGTATGTCCCTTAACACCTGTATATACTTTATTTTTGTTGGACAATCAGAGTGCATTTTACAACAAATTAGAAGGTACGAAAGATTAAATTATACATATTTAATGTACCTATTATGTATTTTCTTAAACTGTCGTGGTAATTTCGTCTGGTATAAAAATTACTCTCAATAATCTTTATTAATGATGTAAATATGAGTAATAATAACAATAATATTTTTTTAAATATTTATGTTGAGGGATCAGTGGGATTTATAGGCCCTGTTAGGAGTTCTACCGAGCCGAACCCTCTGATATGAAAATATCTGGAGTCGGTGAATTATTTTCCCATTTGATCTCTGGTGAGTTGACGTGTTGTTCTTGTATTGTTTTCTATTTATTTTGCTTATATAATGCACTTGCATAATGTTGATTGACTAGATGATCATTTGTGGAAAAGTGTGTGGAAAAGTTTAGTTTTTCCTATGGGGAAGATTTAACCCGGACATAAAAAAAGTAAATAAAATTTACTGAAAAAATAAGTGCAAATTGTTTAAAAATCATTTATGTCACGCCAAAAATTCAATATTCTAATGTTTTGTGTGCAAGCAAAAAAATCATGAAAAAGGTATTAATTTTTCGTAGTGGGTATAAGTTGTAATTTCACAAGTAACTGGTAAGTTATTTGCTGCATTAGTGTTGTTGGCTTCGCGTAAGTACGCCCTTTGGAACATTTAAACCAATGATGGAAAGCAATTCGGGACTATCTATTTTGTTATTTAGAAGATTATGTAAAAACAAAAGATCCTGCAATGTACGTCTTTTTTGTTGTTAATATAAAAAAAGTGTACAGGCACGCGGGTAAGCCGTGTGGATTTGATTTTCATACAAATCTATAGTTTTAAACAAAAAAAAAAAACAAGAAAAAGATCACTCTCTACATGAGATTTCCGAACTATCCGAATACAATTTTTCCACCCCTGAAGCGGAATTTTGACACTTAATGTTGAAACTTGACACTCAAAACTAAAGGAAAATGTCTGTTTACATCTGATTTTGAAAATGTCTGCGTAAAGCTCCGACACCGTCGGAGACTTCAGGTGGTGATAAAATAAAGTGTCTTGCGATGCAGTTGACACGCTGATTAACCACAACATATATCTTTGATCTCTGCCAACTCTCCAAAAGAAAATAATGAAGGAAGGGTTGTTGCAAATTATTTGAATAATTCATCAAATTTAAAAATTAATTTTGAAGTTCTGTGAATTCAAGTTCTGTAAATACATCATTACGAGCCAGTTGCTCCACAGAACTGAAATAAAGACAGAACTTGAAAATTAACAATTTCTTGAAACAACTGGCCCTAATCCTACGTATTCAATTTTCGAAAAGTTCGATTTTTGCGCAACGCAAAAACACAAACATCGATATATAAATATTTTTTAAACGTAGCTGTTCTTATTTGGGGTGTTTTGTTTCAAACTATTCAGTTTAGAATGTAGCGAACACAAATAAATCTCCAGCTATTTAGAAACATTGGTAGGAACGTACAGATAAATAAACAAGAAAGAAAACCCCTGAAGAAATATGTTCAATATTTGCACTGCGTCTTATAAAACTTTTGCAATAAATAATAACTTGTACTCCAGGTTCCGTGGCATACTAACCCAGAAAATATTTCACAACAAATATACCAAAGACAGGGAAATATTTGAAGTCATTCGAAAATTGCATGTTTGCTGGAGATAAGGTTTTGCGCTATAATAAGATAATAAATAATGATATATGTATATACGTGTGCTTATATTAAACTTTTCTAACTTTCTATTGGATTTGGTACGTTACGTAAAATTCGTTAATTTCTGTCTTCGAACAGTTCATTTGGAATGGAGCTAATGTTATCAAAAACATGTCTACATGTCTGTTACTCTCATTCAATGAACTCTATAACTCGGATTTGCTTTGATTTTAAGTGTAATATTAGGTATTGGAACGATTGTGTGAAAAATGTAGAGCAGCGATTAAGTGGGTAATCGACGGTCTCTGTTTTCGAGGGGCAAGGATCTCGACTAGTAAGCTGGAAGTCGTGAGTTAAATTCTCGGCGTGCGCAAGTAAATTTTAATTGATAATTAGATGATTGTGAAATAACACAAATTATTATCTCATTTTAAAATAATATGTGTTATATTTTCGGCAAGTTCCAGCGTTTAAGATACTCTCTGTATTGCCCTGGTGTAAGACCATCATTCAGAAATGAAACGTTGATTGAAATGGCTTTGGCCGTGTTTGGTGACCAGACTTAAATAGCCAAGGACTTTCCTACCTTCCTCTCTCCCCATCTTCTTCCCCTCCCCACTACCTTCAGCCTCAAACATACCACAATTAGGGATGCAATAGTCTCACTAGCCCCAGACGGTCGGGAGCAGTTTGGACTCTTGCCAGGTCTCACATTAACAAATAAAAACCTAGTATTCAATATTTTAACAAAAAAAAAATGTCATTTTCAAAATTGGAATTATAACATCCCGTAATCTCGCTATCGCTACTTAAATAATTTAATTTCCGATGTGTATACGTAACATTAATACATACGTAACGTAATATATACGTAACGTAATATATACGTAACATAATAAATATTATTTTCATAAATTCAATGACGCAAATGTGAATGGTAGAATAAATCGGGAATGCCCAGAGAAGACATGATTAAATAAACGTCACCCGAAAACAGAAATATATTTTATTATTATACCTTTATTTTGATATTTTGAGCTGAGTTTAATTAAAAAAAGATTTTAAAACGGTTTTTTCTAATGGTAAAAGTCTTAGAAAAAAAAAATTGGAATTGTGATTTTCAGAGATCCTTTGATATTTACGGGTCCCGTTATTTTTCGCAGGTTTAATTTTCTATCATTATTATATTTATAAAACGAGAGAATAGAATTATATTTATGAAATAAGACTTATCTTTAATCGCCATCCGAATTCCTATGTAATTTTCTTTCCTCCACTTCCAGAATTCATTTGATGCCATAGAGATTTGAAAATACTTTATTTGAAATTTTAATATATTTTCTTAATTATTCTTCAAATAAATCAATAAAAAATTAAAATACAATCAAGGTATCGTAGTACACATCTCAATAATATAATAGTACAATCAAGGTATCGTAGTAGGTACACATCTCAAAAATTAAATTACACAATCAAGGTATCGTAGTACACTTCTCAAAAATCCAATAGCACAATCAAGGTATCGTAGTACGCATCTCAAAAATTCAATAGAATAATCATGATATCATAGTACATATCTCAAGAATCCAATAATATTTTATTGAGATTTTTTCTGTGATTGGGTGACATTTATTTTGGCTTTCCTAATTCATTGAACCATGAAAAAACGTAAAAAGTAGAAACCTTAAAAAATATTGAGTGAATTTAACAAAGCCCAAAATAATACAATTGTTTCTGTTGTATGAGAATGAGAGTCAAATGGAAATTTAATTTTTTTCTTCCACTGTAAAGTGTTTGTTTTGTTTAATTTCTGTCAAAAGTATTAATGTAATTATTAACACAGGACGTTTCTTTGTACCTCATTTTCATATTAGAGTATGAAAGCGAAGGAAGGTAATTCATTATAGCCGTTGTGTATTTTTTCACTTTGAATACGAAAATTAAATAAACAAAGCTACAACCACCGAAATCTGGTAATGGTGTATTGTGGAGCTTTCTGTGTGCCCAAAGTTAGGTCAAATTTCGCTTAATTCTTCTCAAATTAACGGAAAAATTTTTTGTGAGGATAGTATCCTAATGTGAAGATAGTATCTTAGTTAAATTATTCCTTTTTAGCTTAAGGGATTTCAGGCCTTTAAAGAATGAATTGATAGATTTCCAAATAAACTTGCATTAAATGTAAAACGTGCTATCGCGTCGTCGGCCCATGTGTTCATAGCTTTCGTCTCTGTTTTTTTTTATAAAGACAAACATTCCCGGGTTACGAATAACCTGACAATATTTTGAAATCTTCCTCTAACACCACAGTAAGCAGAAAATTTTGCTTGTGTCGTGATGGAGGACTTAGCCCGCTGAGGAATTGAACGCACCTAAGAGAACCTAAACGAGAGGCCAACTCAACCACTGACTGGTCTAAATTTATAAATGCAGCTGCATGAACACATGTTGTGATTTATTATACATGTACCAAAATTTTTTATTTTGAAACGGCTTGCAATCTCGGTTTTAACATGATTTTAATAAATCGGCAATACTCATTGTTCTCCTTGCACGCTGTATCGCATCACCAATTAATACAAAAAAGGGACTATGAGAATGAGGAATAGCAACACGGCATAATAAACCAAAAATTAATCAAGATAATACGACACGAAAGGTCTTAATTAAACTGGCGACAACTGTTTTATTTTGGTCGCACTTCTAGGAATTGGCTATTCAGTGGCTACAACTGAATTATTCTGCCTGGAGTTCGGAAGAGACGGAATTAATTCACTTCAATCCGAAAGTAATTCTAAAATTTCTGGCCGCGAGAAAGAATATTTAAAATTTGAATGAGAATTTCGCCGAATTGGAGCAGTACAAAATAGAGTAAGTTTGGGTCAGATTGTTGATAATACAACCGACGAGAAAGACTTTTCGTGTTGCATTTTTATTGGTTTCGGCATCCAATGGGACTTGTAACATGAAAGTAAAGATAGAGAATTCAGCTGGATTCAGCTAGTTCATATAGAGAATGAATAAGCTACGATACTAGCATTTTTTTATTACAAGCCGTTTCCCCATTGGCATTTTGAATTGAGAATTATTGCACCAAGTTTTTATTTTTTATTATTTGAAGAAATATCTTGCGCTAGTTGTCAAATTCTAAGCAAACGAATCAATTATTAGGTAAAATAATTCACACAGTAGGCCACTTGCACAACATTCTTAGGCATTCGCTGCCATGTTTTTTTAAATCGTATTAGTGAAATCATGAGATTTTTTTAAAATTTCAATATATTTGAATGAGAAAAAAAATTCCAAAAATCAATTTCATAAATATATTTATATGCATATGTGTGAGTGTGTGTGTGTGTGTGAGAGGGTGTGTGTGTATGTGTGTGTGTGTTAACCGCTAAGTGAGAAGCCAAAGAAACGCACAAACTATAATATCTATATATATATATATATATATATATATATATATATATATATATATATATATATATATATATATATATATTTATTAAAAAAATTAGATTTAAAATTAAAAAAAAACGTCAATTTACGTTTCAGGATAATAAATATTAAAACACATTTATTTTATAAGACAAATGACAAATGTTACAGTCACCTCGCGATTTTGTAGTTTCATATAAAAATTATGAGTAAAAAAATCATTTTTATTCAAATTGCGGTCGTTACCTTTGGTTACATCGTGGAGCACATTTTAATTCTTCTGTTGTTAATTTCTGTATTTGAATATAAAGACCACACGAGTTGTTCCCAAAGGCGAACAAATTAGCCTGATGGGTTAAGGCTTATGTTTAACTGCTTACCAAATGGAGTAAAAAGTTACATTACAAAAAAATCATTTTCAACCCCAAATTCGGAAATGTTCATTAAAATTTGAACCCCAACTTAAATACGACCCGTTTGTTACTCTAATAAAATATCTGCTTCTAAAAATTGATTGGTTTCCTCAAAAAAGGTTATGTTTGCCTACATTTTGAAAAGCATTTTATACTATTGATTAAATTAAATTGCGTCAATTGGGTGTTGTAAATTTGATGAACATTTAGACAAATTGGCTTCAGTTTACATTGTAAAGTTCAAGCATCACTTTATCAGTTATAAATACTCCTTTATTTGCGATCCGCTTTTACTATTATTTAAATTCGCATTTTGGTACATGTTTATTTTTTTGTGTTCTTTTTCGTTTTAAGGGTTAAGTGTTTAGGGAGTCAAAAAATTTTGCAGTAACAAATATATTTATTTCCATTATTTAATGTATCTTTACTATATTTACAGAAAAATTCATGACTTTTCATTCAATAGCGCCATTCCTCTTGAAATACTATGCTGTTCTAGAACATCTGTTTTGCTGTGTGGTATCTTGAAAAAGTCTTCATGAACATTCATGATTACCATGTTTATTTTTAAATTGGAAGTATAACCACAATAACACACCTAGCAGTGCCTTGTTTGGTGTTCGCAAAACACAAATACTGTAACAAACTTTTTTTTACAAATTAACGTGACCAAATTACTAACTATTCACGATAGTATGTGCAATATAATAACTGAATAAATCTATCTTATTTAAGTACATTAATTATTACTTTACAGTGGCAGAATTCACTGAAATAAACAATTCACATCATTTAAATTACAATATTGACTGTGTCTTGGTTAAACCTTGAAGCTACATTTTTAGGAAATATCAATTTTCAGTGGTTTTATATAGTTTTCAAAGTACAACATGGTAAGGTAATTTTTGCTGACAAGACATTTTTAATAGTAAATCTGAGTGCTACTCCTAATTTTTTTGGCTTATTTCGAGAAAATCGTAAATGAAATTACTACCCTCAAATTTCTCAAAACTATAAATAGAATGGCAATATTTTACGTGAATACTTTAAAAAACAAATAACCACTTTCATATAAGCACTTTCATACAACCACTTTTATATTAGTTTTGTGAATACGTAAATATTCGTCAATATCGTCTCCTGTAAAGTTGTCATTTTGTGGCTGGAAGGTTTTACAATATAACAGTCAATTTTATTACAAAAAAACAGCACCCGAAACTTTGCACACAAAACTATTTATTACAAGTATTTTCGATATTGAGAAACGATTATGTTTTGTAAGAAAATTTAACCGTTCCATAATAATACAGAGTTTTTTTTCGAAACACGATCGATCGATAAAGCTCTTGATTTTTGAAAGCTCGAGTCATCCAATTTCGTATGGTGATTTATTCAAATATCTTTTTTGATTGAATAAAAATGAACGCCCTCGACCGTTTTATTTAACACGAGACAATACTCTAAAATAAAGGCAGAATCCTAACGACGTAAGTGAAGCAGCCATGCACAAAATATACAACTCGCGGCCCTTGTGTATAGGACGGACTGCGGGTGAATTTTCCCTAAAAATTTATTTAAAATAAAGTGGAAATCGTAACGACATAAGTGATGAAGTCGTGTAAAAACAATTTTTGGCGAGTGACCCGGCGTACTGGACGACCTACGGTCGACTTTGCTCTGGCACGCCTAGAAAATTGGTCTCTATACCTAAAAATCCCACCACACTTCACAAACTAAAATAATATGTACTAACTAACTAAATAACTAACCATCACAAGGATAGTCAGAGAGGACGGACCGCCAAACAGCTCGGTCTTGGAACACTCTACTTGACTCATTCACATTCATACATCGTCTCATACATACGCTTCTATTATTCTGATGTTCCAATAATATGAATTTATTGTTATGTATTTGTGTTACATAACCTACTTCATATGAACTAAACTTATCAATTTGATTGTACCGAAACGGGAAACCTTCCCAGTTGGAAAGTCAACGGTAGGTACATTATTCTGTAATTGAATTTTTTAGTATCTAATAAATAAATAAATTAATTTTAATTATCTAATGATCGTATTACTAAAATATCAAATGTTTATATAGTTACTAATTCATCGTGTAGAAAAATAAAATCTGGTGCCTTCCGTTAATTTTATAGTTTCATCAAAAATAATAAAAATGTTAGCGTTGAGCAAGCCCCGGTTATTTGAGTCGTATATTGCCTTAATGCCTGCGTAGAACCGAGCTTACATCGACTAATAATTTCATCACGCCACTTTAGCGATGAGGCCGAAATAAAAGGAATTAGTTTATTTTATATTGTAAGACGACCTCTGTGGCAGAGACGTAAACTACTTTCGAAACCTAAATGTTAATTTATGCAAAACACAAGTTTAATACGTTTTTAACGAATACTTTTTTACATAACCAAAAAATATTGTATAGCATAATATTATAAGCATCTCATTGAGTGATAGATTTTATTCTCAGTTTATCACTACTGTGTGGTAAAACCATGTTTGATCGTGTGAGGAATGTGGAGATCCGCAAAGAGTGCAAAGCTGATGTAAGCGTAATGAGTAAGATTAAGAAAGGGATGCTTAGATGGTTTGGGCATGTAGAGCGAATGAGCGAAGATAGGAGTGTAAGGAGGATATATGATGCAAGTGCGAATGGTAGCAGAAGTTGGGGACGCCCGAGGAAGACATGGCACGATCAAGTGAATTAGATACTCGAGTCGAGCCATGTCAAGAGTCAGAATAATAGAAGAGTATGTATGAGACGATGTATGAGTGTGAATGAAGCAAGAAGTGTGTGCCAAGACCGAGTTGTTTGGCGGTCCGTCCTCTCTGCCTACCTCTGCGGGGAAACGGCGTGATGGTTAGTTAGTTATCCCTACTGAAAAACAAGCATTTTAAGAAGCGAATAGTAACCACTACTGCCATCTATGTTCTAATACGCGAAGTTTTGGCCACAATATGGAATTTCACCTTGCGATAAAAATTTTCATAACAGTAATGCATTTTGAGGTGGTGCCTTATAAATTTTGCTTGTTTTACAAAACCGGTTTCGCCCAAATTTCAACATACTTAAAAAAATAAATTATTTAAACTGTTAAACACCCTATTGGGCGTAATTGTTCAACAAACTGTTCATTTTCATAATTGTGTTAACAAACTTACTTTGACTACGTTAATAATTTACTTACCAAACTTGACTATAATAATTTGATATATCATTATATCTTTCATACTTTTGATATATTGTATATTTCTGACGTACTGTTTCTACACAAAATTATACATGCATCAGTTGATACACCAAACATTTTATCCCAAATTAACATCAATATACCATCAAGAAAATCAACAAGGAGGATGAAAAACATTTTCTATATTAAAGCCTACCACATAAATACAAGATATTTTTCCCCTGTACCGCGAACATTAAGAAATTATAATATTATACATGGCTCTAATAATGAAATAGACATTTTTAATGACCAATTTAAACACTTAAAAAATCGTATTACCTTTAATCATATTAAGCTGATATTGTGATGAAGCCCTTTATTTAAAGAGAAGTAACATTGTACCTACCTAATCAGTATCTCACCAGTATAGGTGTGACAATAACAAATCGACTATGAATATATTTGTATTTACCTTTTAACCATTCTTATTTATTATTTACTTCTGCATATTTAGCTTATTCATTTTGTTATTATTATGTATTTAAACATCCATGTATGTACATTTTTGGGCACCATGCCTGTTTATGTACTTAAATAAAAATAAATAAAATAAAATAAATAAAATATATTTTGCTCTTTAACAACTTTCACCGTAGCTTAAGTACTTATTTTATTTTATTTATTTTTATTTAAATTTTTGGGCACCATGCCTGTTTTATGTACTTAAATAAAAATAAATAAAATAAAATAAATAAAATATCTATTGCTCTCTAACTACTTTCACCGTAGCTTAAGTACTTATTTTGTACTCTTCTAATTATATACATTAAGTATTATTGTACAGCAGAACTTTCCACGATAACTTGTATTGTACCTGCTTTTATTGTCCATACTTAGTTTATTATGTTATTTACTGTACACTTATTTTTGTACTCCTAAACAACTTACCTGTAATAATGTATGAATGTGAATGAGGCGAGGATTGTGAGCCAAGACCGAGTTGTGTGGCGGTCTGTACTCGTGATGGTAGTTAGTTAGTTATGTTATTATGTTGTTTATATTTAAAAGACTCTATCTGTTGACAAAAACGACATGTATCTCTGAAAACATAGTTCATAAGAAATTCTGCAAAATTCATGGCGCAAGTAACTCATTGGTTCAAAAATTTTGTTGCAGTCAAAAAAACAAATAATTTATCCGAGACACTATTTAGGTTACAAGCCAATTCTTTAGAAATTGGTAATCATACAAAAAGATAACTGCCAAAAATATGGGAAAAATTATTTGTAAGATTTAAAATATGAGATCGACAAAAAATATTTAGGTCCCAATGGTCAAGTGGTTAAAGGTCCCAGTAAGAAAGACATCCTTGGTTCGATTTCCAGTTGAGAGTCTTATTTTTTTCTGTATCTTGTTCTGTTTCATGTTTTGTTTAATTTTATTAGTTCTGCTTCAATAAAATCATTTACTTTGCTTGATGTTGGCAGAAGATAATTTTTCATTGATAATTCGCAGTAATATTTTTACTGTAAACCAAAGTAGGTTGCGCCGTTCACGCCCGCGAGTTACTTTGAAATTTAATCTTTGCTATTCCGACAGGTGCACGTACAGAAGACAAGTTTCAGTTTCTAAGATAATGTAAACTTACAAACTTTTGCAACGAGAGAATCTTTAGTTTCCTTTCAGATTTTTTAATCATACTAATTAAAAATGAGCTGCGTTGTTTTTTTCAAAATCATTGAGTTCTAGTTACGTGGATTAATTACAGCTTCTGGTTAGAAGGTGTTAGATTTTTTTATGCGAGTACAGCACAAAAGTTTCAACTGATCCTGAACGTCTCGACCCAGTAATACTGGGCATCCCTTATTGGGGTATGTAGTATGTAGTGAGGCTGGAGGGAAGGAGATGGGGTGAGGGAAGATGAGGAAGTAACTTGATATTCAGACCTAGTCACCAAACACGACTTAAGTCGTTTCAAGCAATGTTTCGATTTTGATAGAAATGTTACATGAACCACTCTGAAACGTGCCGCAAATATACTATACAGCGTGTTCGGAGCTAAAGTGCACTAACTTCAGGAGGTGATTATACGTGATTTTAATGAATAACAAAAAATTATTCAAACATAATTTACATTAGCAAGCTGAGGTTTGAAACCGCGACCTCCGGATTCTTAGACGAGAACACTTACTACTCAAACTCGGTGAAATCTGAAAGATATCAAAACACCGAAAAATTTCCAAAAGGTGTGAAGAAAACTGATGTCGCCAGTTACATAAGACTAAGTAATAATTTCTCAAGAATCACCTGCTTGAATCTGTGCAAAGGAGAGCGATCCGTCCGATTGACAATCCGTTGTTAACAGACCGATTGCCTTCTCTAATGCATAGACGCAATCTAGGCATGCTGTGTCTGTTCTACAGGTATTTCAATGGAGCCTGCTCCAAGGAGCTAGCAGCATTGATTCCTGATGCACCGGTGCACATGCGCGAAACTCGACGGACACGAACTGAACACCCGTTCACGGTTGACGTTGGCTTCATGAGAACGGGCCGTTTTTACCACTCGTTTTTGTGTAAGTCGGCTCGTATGTGGAACGAGCTACCGGCATCTGTTTTTCCTCCCTCCTATAATCCGAGCCTCTTCAAGGCCCGCATTAACAAATCTCTTCTTACAGCCCCTACCTTATTCCGCCTCACAACGCCGCCCAACCGGGTGGTGACATAGTTCCCCTGTCTGTACACTGCACAGGTAGGGACACTCTTGTGAGGTATCACATAAAAAATAAAAAAAAAAATGAGCCAAATTTATGCACTTGTACACGCCCATGTACCGCTGCCATGCCTGCCTGTTCCGAAAGAAGCGATTGTACTCGTATTTATGATATTGCCATACCACAATTTTGGATAATCACTATGTTTGTTACTCATTATATGCTAGAATATTGTGAAAATAAAAACCCTGGTTCAATGAACTCTATAACTTTGAATTTAAGTGCGAACATTTTCAAATTTGAAAGTTTTGATTTGAAGAAGATTTGAAGATTTGAAGACAGGCGGTAAAGTACACACCTTTAATAACAGAATATTTTGGATAGTAAATTATTTTAAAAGCCATTTTTTAAATTGAAACTTATTTGTCGAAAATTCAGACTATCCGTGATTTTTCACTGGTTGTATTACTAAATGAAAACACAAAACATTTCCTTGTGACGTATCTTCAAACTTATGTCAACTTTTTTTTATTATTTAAGAAATGCTTACATGTTACATTTTTTACATTTTTTTAACTACCATACTAGGCTAATGCCCGTGTTGTGGTAGTTATACATGAACTAATAATAAAAATAACATAAAATAACTAAAAAATACTATTTTATAGAAACATAAGTATGCAAGTTTGAATCATACATGACATAATAATAAAGATAACATAAAAGAACTAAAAAATACAATTTTATAGAAAAATAAGTGTGCAAGTATGAATCATACATTTTTTTATTTATTTATTTATTCACATTTAAACCCGCTAAACTACTTATGTAGTTTGTCAGCAGGGACATAGAGACAACATTTATACACTCATAAGATACAATTTGAACGGTACATAATTACATAAATTGGTTACATTGCAGAAAAGTTTAAATAGCAACATAAAAGCCTTATATAATAAGCAAGTAAAAATAAATGTATGAACAAATTAGTATTATCAACAAGTACATCAATAGTTTCATAAATAGAGGTAGGTAGTCAGGTATTACAAAATAATTGTTTTTCCATTTTCTAAGAATATGAATTCCATTTCAGGGGCATCAGTATAGATCATTATTATCCAATAACCATTTCCTTAGATTATATTTAACATTAGCAGTATACATGTTATTATTTTTAATTGTCATTGGTAATAGGTTAAAAATTTTGGGTACTATATAGTTTAAAGTTCTTTCACCATATTTATTAGTACATTTTGGAACTACCAGTCCTTCATTTTGAGTGAATCTTGTGTTATGTTTATGGCAAACTCTTTCCCTATACAATGAATCAGACAATATAACATTTTGACTTACAATATTATAAAACAATAATCCTCTGACAGGTAAAACATTCAGGGACTTGTATATTAATTTATTAATTTTGATTAATTTATTAATTTTTTTAACATGAAATAATAATAAAAATAACTTAAAAGAACTAAAACATACTATTTTATAGAAACATACGTATGCAAGTATGAATCATACATGAAATAATAATAAAAATAACTTAGAAGAACTAAAAAATACTATTTTATAGAAACATAAGTATGCAAGTATGAATTATACATGAAATAATAATAAAAATAACTTAGGAAAAAATACGTTAAAAGTAAATTTTATTTTATTTATTAAAAAAATATATGTATATGGATAAATTGAGATCTATAAGTAGATACTCTAAACATATCCATTAAAAACATAATTTTAATATAAAACATCTTTAATAAGAAGCCTTTTTAGTGGCGCTCGGGTAGGTCAAGGCTAATCTGGTCTGGCGACGGCGAAAAAAATAGGGACAGGGCAAATGCCCTCTAAATATAAAGTAATGGGTCCGTATTCTTGATACGCACTGTCATGTAATGGTAATCTAAGACCTACATTACTGTCAGGGTGTTATATAAATGCATAAAAATATATTTCCATAAAACGCCTTGCTAAATAATAATAACTACGAGAAAAATGTTGAAAATTGGAATTTCTTGCGTCACCTTTTTAAATTTCACGGGCTTGACTCCACGAATTGTAGATACACTAGCCTTGGTATTTTGAGTGACCTTTATCATCACACGTGTTTTTATTGTTCCACTCTAAAAAATATCCTATTTCCTTGCAAGTCTTCTCTAGAATTGACTATCGTCATTCAACATTTCTCTGTTGCGTTCCGGTTCCGTTTTAAGATGATGCCTGTTTTAACCTGTTGCATGCCGCAGTAGCCGATAGGCGTTATTTAAAAAAATTATTTCCATTTTCATTAGTAGCTATTCTGGGGAAAACACTTACTGTAGATTAAATACAATTTTCATTAAAAAAATATAATTACATTATCTGGTAAGACGGTTTAATTTATAAAACATTATATTTACAAAAAGAAAACAAGTCCGTTCTTTGGAAAATACAGGGTTTTCCAAAAAGAGGTGTTATTTTGAATAGCCCGCTATTTCGGTAGATGTTACTTTGAAGCTGTAATTTTTTGACATTTGACAAGTAGAAACTAAATTATTAAAATTCACTCGAGTGTATCAAATGCAAATCATCTTGAGTTATGAGGCCCATTTCCACCTCGGTGGCTTCGTCAACAAGCAAAATTGTCGCATCTGGGGCTCGGAAAACCCAAGAGTTATTATTGAAAAGTCTCTATCCTCAAAGTGTGACTGTTTGGTGCGGTTTATGGTCCGGCGGAGTCATTGGACCTTACTTTTTTGAAAATGAGGCAGGAGCAACAGTTACGGTGAATGGATTGCGCTATCGAGAAATAATTAATTGTTTTTTTATGGCCGGAATTGGATGGTATTGATCTGAACAACGTTTACTTTCAACAAGACGGCGCAAAGTACCACACAAGCAACGAAACCATCGATCTTTTACGATTGAATATCAAAATAACACCTCTTATTGGAAAACCCTGTAGAATCAATTGATGCACGGTGAAAGTTTTGCGCCAGCACACGACGGGTCAATGGTCCAATAAATATTATTTTTTCTAATTTAAAATTGACGTATTTATTAATTAATTAACTGTGTAAGTGTTTACGTACTTAGTTTCAAAAACGAAATGTTTGTTTTGATTTTAAACTTATTTAAAATAAGATAAAATTGTAAACATGCTTGTTTGGAAATTAAGCAGTTTTCAGAATGTTAGTTTTAATCGAAAATTTTCAAACCTTTTCTGAATTAATTGAATCAATGGCCAATAACACCGTTAGTGGGTGAAAGCCATACGAGTTAAAAAAATATATATATTTTTGCTTGCTAGAGCAATCCCGATGAGTTACAAAACTCATTATAGGACAAGAGGAACTTACAATACATAGGTGGGAGTTAATAGGTACAATTTTACATTGGTATTTTGATATCAACATTATAAGTTTCACATACGAAACAGTACAAAAATTTAAAAAAATACATAATAACTATAAGTTTCACATACAAAACATTACACAAATAGAAAAAAGGAGGTTAAGTAGAACAAAACAAATGAAAAAACAAAAATAGTAACAGACACGTAAGCACAGAGCCAAGGTAGGAATTTAGAAGACTGTACTTACCCACTAATTGAAGGATAAAAAAATAATAGAAAATTGCACTCAAGCAATTATTCTGATATTTTCAAAATAATGTAGGAATTATATATTTACTACATGGTCTTTCTATGATTTTACAAAAGAACATCCAAAACATGACCAGAGATTAATACTCAAATACCACCATAGTGATATTTCCTATAAAACCCATTAGAATTGTCACCAAGTGAGGTTAAATGATTGGAGTACAAGCTCTTATTTCTTATTTACGGCTCGGAGCTAATAATTTGAGTAAGGGGAAGTAGAATGAAACATCTCATCTTCGCTCTCTTCCAATTCCAAGATCCAGACCCTTGTCTTTACCTCCCAGCCTTTCTATGTAGTATAAGACAATGAACGACCAAGGATCGAATTCCAGGTTCTCAAAATCACTTTTCTACTTCTGTGATGTTCCCATCTCTTTTTCTTTGATAGACCATCACAATTTCACCATTATAATCTATTCCAACGGTCACCCAGTAACGTCAAATGATTCGAGTTTAAGCACCTATTTCTACTTTACAACTAAGAGCTTTAGAATCTCCGTCTCGCGATAATGACAGATTCCAGATTCACATTAAGACGCTGTAGGATTTACAAAGCCCCAACGCGAGGCATTCAAGACTTCGAGGGGTTTAAATATTTGAAGTGTCAAACAGAGGAGCGCCGACAACAAAGGAACAAGATGTGCAATTAGAAGCTTTTTCTCTCACCGATGTCGAGATGCGAATGCGCTGAAAATAACTGCGCCTTTTTGCTAAGTGCTGGATTATAAATGTTGCTCCAATATTTTAGAAGACGGCTGTTTTGTGTTTACACGACTTTATGATATTTCAATTTCTGGTATTTATTTATCGCATGCTGCTCTGCGTTGTGAAAAGGTATTATATTTTTGTTATGGTGCTGAAGAAGCGAAACATACAATTTCTTACTCTCCCTTTTATTTCTAGCAGATTTTTTAATAGGAAGACCTTGTACCTTATTACTTCAAACTTTTCTAGTATGAATGAAGTTCCATTGATTGATTTCGGGTAAAGGTTTCCCTAGTGGTAGGAAGTAGCGAGTAAAAAGAAGATTCTTCTCAATTTAATATTCCACCATTAATTACTTTTTTTTCTTCAACTATCAACGATTTGTAATAACTAAATACCTCATGGTACATGACTTTATATTTTAATTACCAAACTACAGTGTAAACAACCATTAAAAAGTTGTTTATAGTTGTAATAAGGATTTTTTGGGGAAATAAAGCATAGGTAAGGATGAGAAATATTGTAGAGACGATGTGATAGAAAATTGTGGGAAATATTCAAAACTACAAAAGCAAAGAATACCAAAAATACCCACCATTGTTCTCTCATTTCTAATAAGCCCTACTTCACAAAACTGTACTATTTACAAATTTTAGCTAATAATCTTGCAATAATAATATTGCAAGATTAATGATTATGCGAAAGAAAGAAAGAATAGAACGCGCCAACGATTAGAGCGACACAATTATACTGCTTAACGATTCTGCGTTGACCATCGACATTTTCAACGTCACTTATAGATAGTTTAGCAACTATCTTTTAGCGCATGTCACAAAATAGTAAATTTGTCCCATGACTTTTTTATACTCTAATTACTCCGTGATGTATTGGAGTATAACCGTTTTACAGAAAACATGAAAATAAATTAATAAATATATACTATCGATTCACGCCTTTCTTCCACGAACCCTTGAGTTCTTCATTGACCCGATCCGGCCCTGAATCCTGAGAGTAGGTAGTCTCAGTCTACTGAGAAACGTTTCGGATTTCTCATATCGCAATCTCTTTGAAATCACATAATTCCGCGTTCAAATCCATCGTCATCATGACGATGGCTTGATGAGTTATGGAACAGTGTCAAAGGTAGTCGTATTAATGAAATAACGTAAAGCAAAATTCACAGTTTCATTAAAATTATCATTTCAGAACCCTTTGGTAACTTTCATTTGAAAAGACTTCAATAAAACTTATTTCGCTATCCCTGTTAGGCATAGAAATATTAGACCCTAGTCTAGGTCTAAATTAGATTCCTTAAATCGGTTCAATTAGGTATTCGATCTGACCAGATCTATATTTGGTCTACAATGGGTCGTTTTGCACCTGTTGTTATGTCAATGGATAAGCCAAGGTTTGATTTTCTTTTACTGTTTGCAAAGTGAAATGCAACCCCTTTTTAGTTCCGTTATCGTTGATTTTATAGAAGCTTTGCTATATAGAGCGCATGGAGTAAAAGGAGAGTGCCATGAGCATATTATGATACTAAGAATAAGGAAGGAATGAAAGAAGAAATTAAGGACATCCAAGGACACGATCGATGAAAATAAACACTTTGTTGGGCATGTCAAGAACCGGAATAATAAAAGATTTAATTTTAACCATAGATTAATGTAATCCCATTTCAGTTCTGTTGTAGTTTGATTTATAGACGGAGGAGAGTCAGGATAATATTAATCTAATTCAATTTATGTAAAAAACATTACTAAATCGTTTTTAAATATATTTTTTTATGAAAATTCTTACATAAATTTAGACAGTTAGTATATCAAATATACTAGTAATAACAGAGCTTGGCTTTTAAAGACAGCTTCATTAATGCTAAAAATTATGATATGCGAATTGATTCTGTTTAGCAGAAAGATCGATCTTCCCAAGGGCATGACCGTTACCAAGTTAGCTCTACAATCTGGATGACGGAGATAACCATAGGGAACATGAATGCTCATCATGATAATCGAGTTTTCAAATCATCCGAGAATCAGTCTGAAGGAATTTGTAGCAATGTCTACATCCCTCCTGACCCGTAGATGGTTCATTCCGAGCATACTCAAAGGGTAGTAGCCATACTCCACTATGTGGAGAAATCTCAGAAATTTTATATATAACATTAGTTTCAAATTCAAAATTCAAAAAAATATTTATTGCACAAAAAGAGTACAAAGGGTATAACTTATAGGTTACATCCTATTTCTTCCAGCTAAGCCAACAAATACACATTATATCACATAACCCAACAATTACATGTTAACAAATAAATAAAAATAAATAACAGTAAATAAAAAATTAAAAAAACAGAGGTATTTTATTCATGTAAGGTATTCATTCAAGGTGTAGTGACATTTGTTTAAAAGAAATGATTTTAGTGTTGATTTAAATTTAAGTGTGTCGGTTATTTGTTTGATGCTACGTGGAAGGTTGTTATATACTTTAATGGCCATGTAGTGTGGTCCTTTTTGAAAAATAGTTTTGTTTTCTTTTGGGATTAATAGGTTTTCTGTGAACTTTGTAGCGTGTTTATGTGTTGAGTTTTTTTGTGGGAACTTTTCTGGAGATGATCGTACTAACAGGCATAACTCCATTATATGTATGTCCGTCATTGTCAGAAGTTCAAGATTTTTTTAAATTGGTCTACATGAATCCCGGTGATCAGAGTTTGTAATTTTTCAAATGATCTTTTTTGTTCATATGAAGCATATACTTTGTGATATGACTTAATAATTTAAAATAAAACAATTACTTAATAAACACCACTTTTATTTTTAATATTTAATGTTGGTCCGGGTTTCGCGGCAACCGTAGCTTCATCAGGGCTGTATACTACTGTATTAAACTTTAAAAATCTACAATCTACAAGTAACTTGTGTTATCAATATGTTAAGCTTATATGGGTTGCAATAAATTGGGCTATGTTTCAGTGGAAGAGGTTGTAGGAGTGTGTAGGGGGTTGGGAAAATAGTAGTATTTATTAATAGGGAACAACCTAAGTATTGGGCTTCTATTAATCTTGATTTGATTGTTGATGACTTGGCCACTAAAAGTTTTAATTCTTCAACTTTATTAGTTTTTATAATACCTCCTCAAAACTGGGTCATTGATTCTGCCCAAACCTGTGTAGTAGTGAATTAGTCATTATAATAGATATTTTTAATAAAAACATGCTTTGAATTATACATCACAATTCACAAATTAAAAAGTCATTTTCCGGGAAAGATACGCGCATGTGTCAGACTGCAAAAAATTAAATTTGAGATTTTTTTTAGTAGTAATTTATTTTTATATATATAAACGCCTAAAAAGGATTTTTACATAGAAGTAGAAGCAGTGTACATAGGAGATTATCTGTATTATACAGAAGATACTGACAGTAAATAGATGTAATCCATTGTAAAAAAGGTACAAAATACACAATTGTAAAATTGTGATTATAAGTATAATGAGAAAATATTAAGAAATAATTTAAAAAAAAACTAAATAAAAAAATTAAAAAAATAAAACTAAATATGAATCAATATTAGTAAAAAGTAAGAGTAACATAAAGTAAAAAAGAAATTACAACAACACTACATATAAGACAAATCATTAAAACTAATTAACCAACGCTAATCTAATTTGTCGGATTCGACAAAGTGTTGGTATAGATTATGCTTAGTTCTATAAACGGAGTCAATAAATAAATCAATAGCACCCCCATACTTGTTGCCCAGATCATGCATCCTATTGGTCAGTGAGTGTGTCTGATAGTTGGTCGTGTATGTATTGCAGACGAAAGTTATATTTTGTCGTGTATTAATCTTTACACTAAGCACCCTATGGCTTAGATAACTAACAATCCAACTCAATAATTTACCTTTGATGCCCAACAATCGAAGTTTGTGTATAAGTATGTGATGTCGAACCTTATCAAAAGCTTTACTAAAGTCAGTGTAGATACTGTCCACTTGTTGTTTGAGACCCAGAGATTAAGATATTTAATTTTTATAAATCATTATGAAACAGTAATAGTAATGATTGGAAATAGAACAGTCTTTGTACAATGTGTAACAAAACCACCGTTTAACGGTTACTATTTAAATAACCTTACAACTTCTTTGTATATATTTTTTTTCAAAATATTAAGTTTGTTAAATAAGAAATGTTGTACAATAAATTCATAATTAATGCGGTAGAGTAAAAAAATTACACAAAATAAATAAATAAACAATGTGATAAGTTGATAGTATTTTTAAAAAGATTCTTAAGAATTTACTTGGTATTTTAGTTAGTGAATAATAATGGATACTAATTTAAAAATTTATTGATTTTTCATACATAGTAGAATTCTGTTCTCATATCATGATTTCTCTCTTCGTATGTTTCATCCTTGAAAATAAATCCTCCAAATAAATGTACGTTCCGCCAAAAATCTAGGACATGAATAAGGCGTGATTTTGAAGATAGGGCTATTTTTCTGTTGGCAAGGTCTTATATAAGTCCAGTGAAAGGACATGCTCGATTTAACGATTTCAGGGGCCGCTTCACTGGCGGTCCAGGGCCAAGGGTTGGACACGCCTGATTTAGCTGAAAAACCCTGAAGCATCCGAAATTACCTGTCATTTTCCGACATCGATAAAAGTGAACGTTTGAAAATACGACTAAGAAAGTTTTTAATTTGTTTCTAGTTTATGAAAAAAAAATATAATCCTCTAAATGGCCCTTTTATTTCTTTACTTAATTGACGTAAATCTCACGCCTTTCAGCATTCAGAGAAAAGCTGCATTTCTTACGTAAATACTTTATTTTGTATTCTCGTGAAGATTATACTTTTAATAACACCTTTTTACGCTAATATCGAAAAAGACTCCGATCTTATTCGAGTTTGTGAGACTATGAAGTCTCTAATAGCGGTATGTTGAAAAGAAAAGATGGGAAAAACTAAAAGATTAAATTAATATTCAACTTATACGATCATTTATGTAGTGGGCCACAACAATGCTCAGAACACGAGACAAAAAAGAATATCATTTCATAATAGTGTTACAATCACTAAGCATACGAGGAGAAATGTAAAGGAAGCATTACCTTATAATGATATAGGTTTCTCTTAAGTCCACTTGGATTCTTGGAAATTCCATGGGTCACTTACAGTTTATAGGTGCATACACGAGATTAATGATTTGAGTAGCGAGACAAGATGCACTATCGATGACTACAAGCTTACGAAAATAAAACAATTGAGGTGTGTGTATTATATCAGAACAATTGAATACCACTGACGTTGGATTTCTTTCTTCAGTTCTTCTCATGAAAGACTTTTAGGAAGGAAAGGGACAAAGTAAATGACATGTTAAACAAACGGTTTTCGCTAATTTATATTAAAACCTTTCAACTCCTTTACTCGAGACAAACAAAAAAATGTTTATATGTTTAAAAACGAATTTCGGTATTTGAAACAAAATTTTATATTTCTAATCAAATAGCTTTTTTAGGGCTCAAGAATATACCCGTAACACAAGTTGTTCAACAAACCAACGACAATCTAGCTTAGGCAATGCCAAACGTAGTAACGCAAAATCATCTGTTTTTGGTTTCAAAATTTGGTCGCCTAAAAATGTTTTAGATGCTTTAATTAAATACTGCAAGTAGAATACATTTTGGCCTTTGAAAAAATCGAGTATTTTTTAGATAAGTCTTTATATAAGCCCAGAAAAAAATAATGTATAAGGTCTATGAAAACTGTTTTAAAGTTCAAAATCTCCTACTTACGAACCCATTTTCGGTTATGATTTTATTTTATAATGTGGCAAATTAAGTTATTTATAAAATGATCGGAAAAAATTAAATATTTATGCCTGAACATCCACAAAATAAAATAAAAGGCACTTTTTGGCCATGTTTTTTTCTTGCATAAATCAAAACAGGCGGATGGTGTTAAGCGAGAATTTAAACCTTATCGCCATCTACGTAAGGGTTTGTAAGTGATAGCGGCTCAATTTAAAATATTATGCGACGTAGGTAGTGCATCGCCTTAACCTGTCATATTATTCGAATTACAAATAATAATGACAATGTGTTCTCCTGAGAAATATTAATCTTGTAGTTTTCATGAGAAAATATATATATTTTTTACAACATGAAATATAGGTTAACATGTACGTCATGCACGATATAACAGCCTTCATAAAACCGTTAAATATATTCATTCGGATATTCATAAACTTTGCGGTCGTCCTGTAAATACGAAAATAAGGTATTACCTGCGAGTCGTTAAATTACGAGCAAGTATAAAACTTTTATGGCTAAATTTGTTCTACAGTTCCAAATACATAATATAATATATTTGTGTGTACTAGGCAAGAACTCCAATTGCCGTGTGCACCTGAAATGTTCCGTAAATTTATTCCAAAAAAAGGATAGCGTACTTTTTTATGGAGGCTTTGCAAACGGTCAACGCAATAAAAAATATTTTATCATTGATACGCCAATGCTTTTGTCATTGGATTAGTTTATTGTAAGGGATGCAGTATTACGATGGCTTAAATATTTTTTTATTACAAGAGAATGTATTAAGTAGTAATATAACACTATGCATGTAAAGAGTGGAATGCGGGGAACAATCAAAACACTTTGACATTAATATGGTTGAAATGCGGGAATGGCAAACACATTATTGTAGATCAATGACATCTGTATTTATTGGGGATCGTTGTTTTTTTTTTAATTTTTTTTATAATGAATACCTCACAAGAGTTCCAACTGCTCCCGTCTGGAGCCAGTGAGACTACGGCATCCCCGATTGGGGGATTTTGTGAGGCTGAAGGTAAGTGGGGAAGGGAAAGAGGAAGATTGGGAAGTACCTGGCTATTCAGATCTAGTCACTAAACACGGCTAAAGCCATTTGGAGCAACGTTTCAATTCTGAATGGTGGTTTTACACCAGGGCGATACTGAGAGTATCTTCCACTCTGGAACGTGCCGCAAATATACTATATATTATTTTTAATTAATTAATTGTGAAATAACACAAATTAATCAAATAAAATTTATTTGCGCACGCCGGGTTCGAACCCGCGACCTTCGGAATGGCAGTCCAATGCGTTACCACTGGATTATGCCGGCCGTCAAGTTAGGCTGATGGAAGAGAAGAGAAGAGTGGGAGAGAATGAAGAAAAGAATGAGTAATGTTTCATGTATTATTGTGTTAGGTATTGTGAATGTATGCATGTATGATTTAGTTAACTCCAAGGAAGGTTGCGGAGCGGAAGCGTCAGTTCGTCGGCAGGAACTTTTCTAATTTCCAACACGAAAAATCTGAAATATTTATCTTTCTGCAAATGTTGATTGCTTTAATGTTTAAAGAATTAATTCATTTTCATGAAGAAAAAGTTAGTGTCAAGTATTTTTCTCATTTAGGAGGTTTCGGGAATATTTGGTGGGGATAGACCACATCGTTTCCCCATGAAGAACCGCCACTGATAATCAGGTAATTATACTGGATTTTTTCATATCTGACATTTGAAAATTAAAATTTAATTGGCAGTACTTAATGATTATAATCACACAAACCATATCCATTTTTTCGTATATACATCCCTGAGTGATGATGGCTCTCCCTTCGAAAAAAATGTTTTTTTTACTAAATTGATAATGTTTGTTGGAATTGGGTACAAAAACATTATTTTAGAGACTTAAAAAATATATGTTATTTGATACTGCGAAAATTCAAATAAGAGATATCCTTTAAAAATATTTCGTCGTTGCTTATATCGTACATTCCGAGCGCCATTTTAGTCTGTACAAAGAAATCCCCTCCTTATTGGCCTAATAAATCATCACCCAGAGGCGGTGGCATTTTTTATTGCGATTTTTTTTATTATTATTTTTTTGACACCAAGCGCCATAAAATTGTATCGCTGCGAGGGGACGTAATAAAATTTCTATTGATTTCTCTAGCTGTATTCAAAGGCGGTCAACCCTTTTCCGCTGGGAAGAATATTCAGTATTCTATTATTTTATAATGTATATTCATTAAGTTTTAATAATTTCTTCTTATCAAATTCCCAGTCTGTAGATAATGGTTGCGCATTACCTTTGTTATTATTATATAGAAAACGGAAATATTTTTATTTGCGATTAAAATTAGATTGTGTTGCAAAATATATTATATGTAATTATTCATATAAATGTATGTTTTACCTTGATTTATTTACAATTTCAAGTACTATTATTTAAATTCAATATTAATTTCAGTGTTGCTATTTTTCCATTAATATTTTTTTTTAAACTTCTGTTTTATAATAAAAATCAATATATTACATACATATATTTTTTTTTATACCTTACGAGTAAAATATTTTCCTGTTATCAGTCTTACTGGTTTGCAACAAACGTGAATAATTGTATGCATATACGAATGTACAATGTACATATTTACTATACAGGGTGTCCGGAGATAAAGTGCATTAACTTCGGGAGGTGATTTTAAATGATGGTAGAAGTAAAAAAGATAAATAACTTTTTTCGAAATTGAAACTTTTTTTTCACATAATAAAATATTTTTCCATAGAAGAATATTTTTTTTTCCATACAAAAAATTCAACTTTTTTACCTAGTAACTACCATATTTCATATTTTCTACTTCTAAAATCATATAGAATCGCCCCCTGAAGTTATTGCACTTTACCCCCGGACACCCGTATATTTGAAACTTTTCTTTGTTTACAATGTCGGGTTTTTGTTATTTTTTGAATTTGATGTTGTGATGAAAGGCTTTAAATCACAGTGAGAGAAAAACAGATAAACCATAGCTGCAAGAAAATATGCAAATTATTTATGAAAACGGACATGCTAACGACATCTGGCGGAGAAAGAATTGATCCAGCTTGCTTGCGGTAGGCTCCTGTAATAGTTGAAATTATATCGAGGTTCTAAGACGAAAGCAGAGAGGTCGTAAAATCGTCTAGGACTAGACAGGGCTTCCCCTTTTCTAGGCCTAAAAATAAACAATGAAGGTTGTCAACCAATAGATCTAAACAAAGAGCTATAAAAATTTTGAGTAACCAATCAGTGAACGAAGGGGGGTGTGTCTACGAAAGACAAAGGATTGAACCTTGGACCCGACATTAAAAAAGATAATTAATTGCATTTCCGTTCCCACAAAAATTAGAGGTGAACGCACTATGGCATAAACACTGACGTTCAAGGCGACAAACTCTAGGAAATGTTTACAATAACCGAGACATTTAGGTGATGGCGAACCGTTGAAATCGAGTGCTTTGAAGATTTTACAAATTAAAAAACACACGCACGAAAATGCAATGGAAAATTTATAAACGTGATAGTATAAAAAGGGACGGGAAAAGCGAAGGAAAGTTACTGGCGGAATTTCAACTGTAGTGCAATTATTTATGATAGAAGGAGGGTGTCATGTTCGATAAAAATCGTACTAAAGAGAGGAGTGAGTGTTGGAAACAATGGAAATTAATCGTTATCAATTTAAGATGAAACGGACATATTGGTAAATCAATTTTGAATGAAAATCTCGCAAAAAAAATAGACATTTTAGAAAATTGCGGCGACCGAATGGAAGGATAATACAGAGATTTTAGCTGCTACGAAGGTTCTAGGGACGTGAAAATCGAGTATCAGAAGAAGACAGTAACACTAAACATATAGCGATAGATTAGATTCAGGAAAAGTAGACATTATACAAAATTATTAGGTTAGATATATATTAGAGTTACCCAATATTACGGAGGGATCGAACCAAGATAAAAGGTTGGCGGTCTCATGTATATTTTGAAGAATAAACAATCGAAATCCGAACATGATTTTTATTTACGTTAAGGTAATAAACGATTGGAAAAGCGATTAACTTTAACGTTGGTCTTATGAAGTATTTAGATTAGTCAAAAGAGATAAAAATTAATAGGTTTGAAATTAAACTAAATTTACGAGTCTGGTACCAAAATTTTAAACGTAAACAGGTGTCCAGACATATAATTTATGTGAAATCTTGTAAGTGAGGGATGGAGGATGGGGCGGAGATTGGGTCAGGCAATAAAAATGACAGATATCCCAGAGTCTAATTAGGTATATCTCCCATAGAAGTGTGGAAAATTATATATTAATTAATAATAGATGAAGTATGAAATTTTCCTGGAGACCACACACATCGGGAAAAGTGGAGAAAAGATGAAAGAAAGGGTAAAGAACGGAGATAAAGAATAATCCAAGTGGAGAAAAGTGATACAATTCAAATTTATCCGTGAAATAAATAAATACGACTTGGAAAATAACTAGTTAAAGAGTTATGAGAAATGACATAAGAATAAAGAAGAAAATTGTGCAAGAAAACGTCGCGGATAAAAGAAAATCCAAAAGATAAGGAAAAATTCAAATCTGCGGCATTAAGAGAGAAAGTACTGGTGAAAATGGAAAAGCTCATATAGGTGACAATAAAATTGAGTAGAATTTAGATAAATCGAAATTCTAAACTGCATAGTAGGGATTTCAACATGGATTTAGGTATTTTTCACACGAGATGCGTAAAATTGAGATGTATATATATATTATTGAGGACGGACCTATCGCAAATTGAGAAAAAAAAGGAACACAAAATCATGAGAATTTAACTACATTTTGTATGAACACAGGACAAAGGAAGCTTGGGCGATTAACACAGACTTACCCGATTCGGACCCTATCGACTTAGATTTGTGAGATAAAAACTAACTACCGCCCAGAGCCGGAAAGCAGAACATCTTATGGGAGCACATTCGATATTGATGGAAGGGGTGTTTGGATTTACGAGTTGATAGGAGATAGAATTAAGCATCAAGAGACATTCAGATACGTCTTTTGGAACCTGAGAGGGGTATAAAAGATGGAACTCATCAGTCAGGAGGGCAGTCGCGCCGAGGGTTTGAAAAGTTGTTACATGGCAGTACTACGTCTATTGGTAAAATTCTAGTGAAATAATCTAAGTGTTAAATTCTGAACAAGTACCTGGACTTAGAAAGTTTTGTAAAAAGTCTTAAATTCAGTTTCTAAATTCTGAAAACCCCACCAGTGAAGTTTTGTTAAATCAGTTTAATTTGGTTAAACAGTGAAAATAAATATAATTTAAACTCAGTGCTTAAAAGTGTTAAGTGAAGTGCAAAAAGTGAATTGTGAATTAATTAAAAATTTAAAAATAATTATTTCATTCAAAGTGAAAACATTCAAATTAAATTTAAGAGTTTGTTATCGTTAATCTAAAGTGAACGTGATCGCGTATTGATATTTAAAAATAGATTATAATTTAACGTCAATTTGGTTAAAAAATAATAATAATAGTAATAAATACTTCATCTTAGGTTAAAAGAAACACAAAAAAAAAAGGATTCGATAATAATAAACGTTTAAACCTTTGTTCTAAAATTAATAGTAAGAGGAAAAAATTTTAATTTATTAAGAAGTTAATTAAAAGTTTGCACAATTCGGAATAAATTTTCTTATCAATTTATATAAAAAGAAATTTAGAATTAATAAATTGTTCAATTAAAATCCATCGGGCGTATAGCGACAGTGTTAAAAGTGTGTGTCGTTTTAACCGGAATTTTAATCATCAGTCTATCATTTCGAAAAGGAATTTGAAACAGCTATCATTCAAAAGCCTAAACTAGAAAAGTGTTATTAAATCAACGGGTTTTCTGGATTAGGATTTCGTTCGGAAGAAAAATTAAATATCAGCTAATTTATACGATTCAAGCGAGAATAAAATTTTAAATAAGAATAAATAGTCGAAAGGATTTATTTTGAAATTAGTTGAAAAATACAATTAATTAGGTAGGATTTCTTCATCAAGGTTGTTGTGTACTACCCGACCGGAAATACCTTGACGTGGGTGAGTTTTCCTTTTATAAATAATTTTCAGGTCCCAGGAGACACAGAAGGGCTGTGAAGTGGAAGTATATCAATTGAATATTAAATTAAAACAACAAAACAAAGAATTACACATTAATATATGTATGTTGTATATTTGTATATATATTTATAAATATAAAATAAAATATTGTATATAAAGAATATATATATGGGTAATGTAATTATATATATGTATTTTATTTATTAATCGAAACATCGAAATGGTAGCGATTTTTAATACCTACCCGAGAACATATCTATATTATTGAAAAAGAAAATATGTATTTATTAATATTCAAGACCATGTAGAATCATATACCTTATATTTATTTATTAATATATGTAATCTTAGTTAACATATTTTGATAATCGAGATATGTGTACTTATATATGTATATTTATTCTTCAATTAAACCTAGTAAGTTTACTAAATTCGGAAAATGAAATAAATAGTTTAACTTCAATAAAAGATTTAAAAATATTTTAATAAATAGTGCGCAATAAAAGTAAAGAGGCACAAATGACTTCTAAGGAATTTTAAAATAAACAAATCTCACATTTAGGTTAGTGTGTCAGGAGATGTTTATATTATTTGTTTACAAAACAAAGGATCACTGGAGAATTGGGTCAACCGCATAGTTTGAAAACGACCTTGGCCATAATTAGTTAGTCACAAAGGATTTTATTAATTACCCAAAACAGTTGGAAGATGCGTGTTCTCAAATACTTATCAATCACAAACGACAATTGAAAAATCACGGGTTAGCCAGATTTATATCAAAAAATTACATGAAACATTTGAATACCATTGATTAGATAATCGCACAGTTTTATTAGTTACCTGAAACAGCTGGAAGCTGCGTGCTTACAAATACTTATCATTCACAATCGACAATTGAAAAATCACGGGTTAGGAAGATTTATATCGAATAATTATACGAAACATTTGAATATTATTGATTGGGTGCTCATACAAAACCCCATCAGTTGCCTGAGATATTTGAGGGTCGAGTACTCTCTAATGTGGCAATCAACCACTTGAAACAATTGGAAAATCACGGGATGGGATGAACAAAAATTAATGTTGAACCCTGGAGGTAAAATTTAAAACAAATACGGTTCATCAAACAGGAGGCAGTGGTCGCTCCTACAACAAGACCATTAACCAAACCAAATAGAGATGACGATTCTCTTAAATAAAAACGTCAAAACCAAACAAACAAAAGCCTGGAGTTCGATAGCTCTCCAAAACAAACTATCAAATATGACCTTATTCTACTAGTATTTATTAGTATCACCTTATTAGTACGTATATATTCGGTTACCAGACCTAGAGCTTCGCAGAGTTCTTGGCGCGAGATCCGAGCTCGGGATGCGAGGTAGATAGCCTCGTATTGCGAGTTATAAACCTTTCCCAAACTGTATGTATACATATATTTATTCGTATGTACTGTTTACTGGAGAATGCGGACCTGCATACAGCTTGCATTTTAGGTCTTATAGGCCACTATCGCATTTTCTCTTAAACGTGGAATGAGGATTCACGACCCGTAAGTCCACACCAACCGTGAGTATATGATTGTATATAGGACGAAACCGGTTCGCCCTAAGTAAATTTTAGTCCAAGGAGGTGTCGGAATTTGGGGGTATCGGGACCCGGGGGGAAACTTGAATGCAGTACATGATGACGTGGAAGGCTTCTTGGGACACGATAACTTAGGTATCAATCAAGGAGCCGTGTCAAAGGATTGTGCAAATTTCTAGTCCACTCCCGATCATCTCGTTTACTTGATGGAGGATTGGAGCCAAATTATGCCAGCAAATGGGCTATTCCGAGTTCGTCAAATATGCAATTAACTAATTACATTAACCTACTAAATCAATCTTTACATGTACCTTATAGCAGCAGAATCATAAAGGAGTGGTGCCACACAGACACAAAAGTTCACCAAAATCAAATTTACTAACAATTAACCATTTGAGTTATATTAAATTACCTGTCCAAATAAACATGTATAATATCTTTTATCAGCGTTTAACTACGATTTTGTTAGGGTGCAGGGAATCAGAATAATTACAATAGGAAAGTTAGCTCATTCAGAAAATTCATTTAAGTCTAGGTTTGCAATAGAAAGACTAATTCAACTTTGAACTCAACACCTCGATCAGAACCAAGAGGGTTACCACAAAAATGAAAGTAATTAAAATCCTATATCATAAATCAAAAAAATTACACAACGTTTGATGGAATTTAATTACAATATAAATACGGGTATATTTGCGTTCAAGATCGTAAATAACGTATTAATTAGTTAAGTACATATGTCTATAAAGATATATAGTACAAGAGAGCTTTAAGTAGCTTTCTGTAGATATCAAAGAAGAGGGTCCAATTTTCATGGAGGCTTATGTGTTGTAGGGGAGGAATTTTCCATCCCTGCGAACACATATGCAAAGCCTTAGAAAAAAAAAAAATTTAAACATCGGTCATAGCCCAGAGAGAAGAAAATTTTATATTGTTTTAAAAATAAAAAAAAAATAAATATTTAAAATTACTCTCACACAAAACAAAGGGTAAACATTACAACTCATAGCCGTGATCAGGAGGTTCAGGTTTTATAAGTTTTGAGAGAAAAAAAAACAAAGTTATTGGTCAACCTATTGCAAAAACGGAGAAAATAATAATAATAAATAGGACGAAATTAATTAAAGAGTTAACAAAAAGAAAAAAAATTTATCAGAAAAGTGCGACATTACATAAATATACAGTGAAATTTAAAAATAAATAGATTAACGTAAACAAACAATAAATCCAAAAAGAAAGTGTTAACGAATAAATCTTATAATACAAAAAGTGTCCTTATAAATAAAAATGTGTTAATTCAAATGACCGTGAACTTTAGAGTCAATAAAAATACCTTTCATACGATAGTATAAACAATATGAAAGAAGTAGGTTAATGATGTCATTCACTCGAGAGGAATGCGTTCCGTAAACAAAAACATTGTTTATGTTTTGGGTTCATCGAACAAATCGGAATGTTGATATAAAGCAAGTTTAATAAACAGACAAACCCGAAAAACATCGAACTTATTGGGACATCAAAGAACATCTAAAAATTGATAAGATAAACATCGAGATTTTAAAAAGTCGGAAACATCGTTGAATAATACGTATCACTCCGAGGAACAAAAAATTAAATAACAAACGTCGAGATTAAATAAACAATGACACAAAACGAGATAGCTGGAACAAATATAACATAAACATTGCATTTGGATATCGTGAAGTATTAACGTAAACAATTATTGTTTATCTTATATCAGACCAGCGGCGGGCCGTGGTACTTAACAAATTATTCAGAAAGTCAGGAAAAGATATTATTATTTCATCGTTAGACATTCGACAGATTTATTAGAAGAATAGAAAAGTTTAGACAAATTAAATTGATTTAATGTTTTGCAATATCCAATGTACCTTACTAGATATCATTGGTTTTGCAAAAATAATAATTACGAAAATATAAAATTGATTAATATCAATTGATTAACAAAAAAAAAAATATATATATATTTTTTTTTGATTAACATCAATATCATTATAAAACAAAAGAAAAACAATTATTTTGATATGTTGGGGTGTAATCTATTATGATCATGTTGTAACATAATAAATAGCGGAAATATTACACCCATATCATGTGATAGATAGATCTATAATAACAATAATATCAAAATAGAAAAGTGTAGTTGTATTACATCATAGTTACTCATTAGGACCACGTGTTAGATTCAAATGGTCGCGCTACGTGCCGCCAATGTAGATACTTGTTGTCAGGATCACAAATCTCGATAGTCGACAGAGACATTAATGAGGGTGAAACATTTGATGTTTTGTTTTGTGAGGTAAGATTAATCTTACATAATATAATTTACCATATAAACGGGTAAGTTGAAATAACGTAAGATTTACTCATGATAATTTTGTTGACATTCGGGTCAGGTAGTTGACTATTAAAACATATTTTAAGGCACAGAGAACTCAGTCAATGGATTCGATAAAGAATTCAAGTATAGGCCAAACAAATAAACGTTGTTTTGAAAAGACAAAGTGTTATTTGAGAATTCGAGTTTCAATTTCAAAGAAAAAAAATATACAATTCAGAGTTGGCTCGAGATTTTTAATGTCGTTGACGAATGTTTATGATGGGATATATATATATGTGTATATATATACCTATTTCGAGGAAACATCGTGATAGGTATATGAAAAAAATCATGTTAGGTATTTCAAAATCATAATAGAATTTACAAATTTTGCAAATTGAATATAGATTTGAACTCAACGATAAATAAATATGGCAGAGAAAAGAAAACTCGATGACGAGAAGGTAAGACCCGAAACAGTTCCTTTAGGTGATGAACTGAGAGAAATATTCAAACGATCGCGAAAAAGTTCGTTACAAGTCGAGAATTTGAAGGCACGTGAAAATATGGGTCAGTCAGAGGGGGAGGCTAGAACATATTCGGATATCAAACAAGACGAGGGTATACAAGAGAGTGATGTGAAAATCATAAACGAACTTGAAATTTTACAGGAACAGCCAGGTGACAAAACACGGAAAAAAATCTAGAAAAACAAAAAAAAATAGAAAAACGAGAAGGGAAATATTGTTACCAGAGAACTGCGAAATAGTTTAGTGATATTAAAAATAAAATAGATCAATAAATAAAATATAAATAAAAGTGAAAAAGTGCTCGCATGCAACAGACTGCGTTACGTAAACAAACGAAAGCAATTAAACACGATTCATTATGACGGGACAGTGAACCCACAAAATAGGACTCATATTGTTTATAAAACTAACCCTCGCGCCTTTGAGAATATAAACAAAGTAAGAAATTTACGACTTGGATTCAACGCGAAGGAATTTTAAACGTAAACCAACTTGGTCCTTCATGAACGAACGGGTGACACATTAAGATAAACAAAACGAAAAAGGATAAGATAAAAGTGATATCCAGATGAAACGAAGGATAACGTAAATAATCCTTATAGATAAGGATAAACATTGGATAAAGATAAAAGATAAATTATGATTTATCTAACGGGATAAAAGTGTTAGGATTTGCGGACACTTATTATGAAATACAAACATCGGAGCTTAAATCAAGTATAGATCAAACAAATAAGTGTTGTTTTGAAACAACAAGAGTGTTAGTTGTGATTTCAACTTTCAATTTCAAAGAAAAATTACAATTCAGACGGCACCGAGATAAGCCACTTGACAGTGAATGAAAATAAATAAAATGGTCTAGACAAATAATAAACGGAAGCGCGTAGAATTGGAATTTGCAGCAACTGATAACACGGAGCAGGGGTACTCAACAGTTTGGAATTTGAAAAAAAAAAAAATTTTTCATTAAAGAAAAAAAAAAAAGATTGAAGAATAAAACGTCAAGAAACGCTTGTTGTGAAGAGGGAGGTCTTAGTCCAACCAGGTTGAGGACCACCTAAACACGCGAGTCGAGGGGCGTGTTTTTTTTCCCAGAAAAAAAAAGAGATTAATTTTGAGTTTATCAAAATTAGAGAAAATTCCATAAAATAAAATCTACGCGAAAAGAAAATAGAAAATACAATGTGATTCAAAGTCAAGGTTGTTAACAATCCAAACAGAATGGAAAGAGAGATAGGGAATAACAGAATGAGGGGGGGGGAGAAAGGAAATAACAGGATGGAAAGAGAGATAGGGAATAGCAGAATGAGGGGGGGGGAGAAAGGAAATAACAGGAAGTGATGTAGGAAAAGGAATAACAGAACGAAGGGGGGAGAAAAGCTAGACTACATTTTGAACACAATTTCGATGTCTAAAGTAGTATACAACGTTAGCCACAGCAAATTGAGTTCAGAGGGGGGAACTGTGATGAAAGGCTTTAAATCACAGTGAGAGAAAAACAGATAAACCATAGCTGCAAGAAAATATGCAAATTATTTATGAAAACGGACATGCTAACGACATCTGGCGGAGAAAGAATTGATCCAGCTTGCTTGCGGTAGGCTCCTGTAATAGTTGAAATTATATCGAGGTTCTAAGACGAAAGCAGAGAGGTCGTAAAATCGTCTAGGACTAGACAGGGCTTCCCCTTTTCTAGGCCTAAAAATAAACAATGAAGGTTGTCAACCAATAGATCTAAACAAAGAGCTATAAAAATTTTGAGTAACCAATCAGTGAACGAAGGGGGGTGTGTCTACGAAAGACAAAGGATTGAACCTTGGACCCGACATTAAAAAAGATAATTAATTGCATTTCCGTTCCCACAAAAATTAGAGGTGAACGCACTATGGCATAAACACTGACGTTCAAGGCGACAAACTCTAGGAAATGTTTACAATAACCGAGACATTTAGGTGATGGCGAACCGTTGAAATCGAGTGCTTTGAAGATTTTACAAATTAAAAAACACACGCACGAAAATGCAATGGAAAATTTATAAACGTGATAGTATAAAAAGGGACGGGAAAAGCGAAGGAAAGTTACTGGCGGAATTTCAACTGTAGTGCAATTATTTATGATAGAAGGAGGGTGTCATGTTCGATAAAAATCGTACTAAAGAGAGGAGTGAGTGTTGGAAACAATGGAAATTAATCGTTATCAATTTAAGATGAAACGGACATATTGGTAAATCAATTTTGAATGAAAATCTCGCAAAAAAAATAGACATTTTAGAAAATTGCGGCGACCGAATGGAAGGATAATACAGAGATTTTAGCTGCTACGAAGGTTCTAGGGACGTGAAAATCGAGTATCAGAAGAAGACAGTAACACTAAACATATAGCGATAGATTAGATTCAGGAAAAGTAGACATTATACAAAATTATTAGGTTAGATATATATTAGAGTTACCCAATATTACGGAGGGATCGAACCAAGATAAAAGGTTGGCGGTCTCATGTATATTTTGAAGAATAAACAATCGAAATCCGAACATGATTTTTATTTACGTTAAGGTAATAAACGATTGGAAAAGCGATTAACTTTAACGTTGGTCTTATGAAGTATTTAGATTAGTCAAAAGAGATAAAAATTAATAGGTTTGAAATTAAACTAAATTTACGAGTCTGGTACCAAAATTTTAAACGTAAACAGGTGTCCAGACATATAATTTATGTGAAATCTTGTAAGTGAGGGATGGAGGATGGGGCGGAGATTGGGTCAGGCAATAAAAATGACAGATATCCCAGAGTCTAATTAGGTATATCTCCCATAGAAGTGTGGAAAATTATATATTAATTAATAATAGATGAAGTATGAAATTTTCCTGGAGACCACACACATCGGGAAAAGTGGAGAAAAGATGAAAGAAAGGGTAAAGAACGGAGATAAAGAATAATCCAAGTGGAGAAAAGTGATACAATTCAAATTTATCCGTGAAATAAATAAATACGACTTGGAAAATAACTAGTTAAAGAGTTATGAGAAATGACATAAGAATAAAGAAGAAAATTGTGCAAGAAAACGTCGCGGATAAAAGAAAATCCAAAAGATAAGGAAAAATTCAAATCTGCGGCATTAAGAGAGAAAGTACTGGTGAAAATGGAAAAGCTCATATAGGTGACAATAAAATTGAGTAGAATTTAGATAAATCGAAATTCTAAACTGCATAGTAGGGATTTCAACATGGATTTAGGTATTTTTCACACGAGATGCGTAAAATTGAGATGTATATATATATTATTGAGGACGGACCTATCGCAAATTGAGAAAAAAAAGGAACACAAAATCATGAGAATTTAACTACATTTTGTATGAACACAGGACAAAGGAAGCTTGGGCGATTAACACAGACTTACCCGATTCGGACCCTATCGACTTAGATTTGTGAGATAAAAACTAACTACCGCCCAGAGCCGGAAAGCAGAACATCTTATGGGAGCACATTCGATATTGATGGAAGGGGTGTTTGGATTTACGAGTTGATAGGAGATAGAATTAAGCATCAAGAGACATTCAGATACGTCTTTTGGAACCTGAGAGGGGTATAAAAGATGGAACTCATCAGTCAGGAGGGCAGTCGCGCCGAGGGTTTGAAAAGTTGTTACATGGCAGTACTACGTCTATTGGTAAAATTCTAGTGAAATAATCTAAGTGTTAAATTCTGAACAAGTACCTGGACTTAGAAAGTTTTGTAAAAAGTCTTAAATTCAGTTTCTAAATTCTGAAAACCCCACCAGTGAAGTTTTGTTAAATCAGTTTAATTTGGTTAAACAGTGAAAATAAATATAATTTAAACTCAGTGCTTAAAAGTGTTAAGTGAAGTGCAAAAAGTGAATTGTGAATTAATTAAAAATTTAAAAATAATTATTTCATTCAAAGTGAAAACATTCAAATTAAATTTAAGAGTTTGTTATCGTTAATCTAAAGTGAACGTGATCGCGTATTGATATTTAAAAATAGATTATAATTTAACGTCAATTTGGTTAAAAAATAATAATAATAGTAATAAATACTTCATCTTAGGTTAAAAGAAACACAAAAAAAAAAGGATTCGATAATAATAAACGTTTAAACCTTTGTTCTAAAATTAATAGTAAGAGGAAAAAATTTTAATTTATTAAGAAGTTAATTAAAAGTTTGCACAATTCGGAATAAATTTTCTTATCAATTTATATAAAAAGAAATTTAGAATTAATAAATTGTTCAATTAAAATCCATCGTGCGTATAGCGACAGTGTTAAAAGTGTGTGTCGTTTTAACCGGAATTTTAATCATCAGTCTATCATTTCGAAAAGGAATTTGAAACAGCTATCATTCAAAAGCCTAAACTAGAAAAGTGTTATTAAATCAACGGGTTTTCTGGATTAGGATTTCGTTCGGAAGAAAAATTAAATATCAGCTAATTTATACGATTCAAGCGAGAATAAAATTTTAAATAAGAATAAATAGTCGAAAGGATTTATTTTGAAATTAGTTGAAAAATACAATTAATTAGGTAGGATTTCTTCATCAAGGTTGTTGTGTACTACCCGACCGGAAATACCTTGACGTGGGTGAGTTTTCCTTTTATAAATAATTTTCAGGTCCCAGGAGACACAGAAGGGCTGTGAAGTGGAAGTATATCAATTGAATATTAAATTAAAACAACAAAACAAAGAATTACACATTAATATATGTATGTTGTATATTTGTATATATATTTATAAATATAAAATAAAATATTGTATATAAAGAATATATATATGGGTAATGTAATTATATATATGTATTTTATTTATTAATCGAAACATCGAAATGGTAGCGATTTTTAATACCTACCCGAGAACATATCTATATTATTGAAAAAGAAAATATGTATTTATTAATATTCAAGACCATGTAGAATCATATACCTTATATTTATTTATTAATATATGTAATCTTAGTTAACATATTTTGATAATCGAGATATGTGTACTTATATATGTATATTTATTCTTCAATTAAACCTAGTAAGTTTACTAAATTCGGAAAATGAAATAAATAGTTTAACTTCAATAAAAGATTTAAAAATATTTTAATAAATAGTGCGCAATAAAAGTAAAGAGGCACAAATGACTTCTAAGGAATTTTAAAATAAACAAATCTCACATTTAGGTTAGTGTGTCAGGAGATGTTTATATTATTTGTTTACAAAACAAAGGATCACTGGAGAATTGGGTCAACCGCATAGTTTGAAAACGACCTTGGCCATAATTAGTTAGTCACAAAGGATTTTATTAATTACCCAAAACAGTTGGAAGATGCGTGTTCTCAAATACTTATCAATCACAAACGACAATTGAAAAATCACGGGTTAGCCAGATTTATATCAAAAAATTACATGAAACATTTGAATACCATTGATTAGATAATCGCACAGTTTTATTAGTTACCTGAAACAGCTGGAAGCTGCGTGCTTACAAATACTTATCATTCACAATCGACAATTGAAAAATCACGGGTTAGGAAGATTTATATCGAATAATTATACGAAACATTTGAATATTATTGATTGGGTGCTCATACAAAACCCCATCAGTTGCCTGAGATATTTGAGGGTCGAGTACTCTCTAATGTGGCAATCAACCACTTGAAACAATTGGAAAATCACGGGATGGGATGAACAAAAATTAATGTTGAACCCTGGAGGTAAAATTTAAAACAAATACGGTTCATCAAACAGGAGGCAGTGGTCGCTCCTACAACAAGACCATTAACCAAACCAAATAGAGATGACGATTCTCTTAAATAAAAACGTCAAAACCAAACAAACAAAAGCCTGGAGTTCGATAGCTCTCCAAAACAAACTATCAAATATGACCTTATTCTACTAGTATTTATTAGTATCACCTTATTAGTACGTATATATTCGGTTACCAGACCTAGAGCTTCGCAGAGTTCTTGGCGCGAGATCCGAGCTCGGGATGCGAGGTAGATAGCCTCGTATTGCGAGTTATAAACCTTTCCCAAACTGTATGTATACATATATTTATTCGTATGTACTGTTTACTGGAGAATGCGGACCTGCATACAGCTTGCATTTTAGGTCTTATAGGCCACTATCGCATTTTCTCTTAAACGTGGAATGAGGATTCACGACCCGTAAGTCCACACCAACCGTGAGTATATGATTGTATATAGGACGAAACCGGTTCGCCCTAAGTAAATTTTAGTCCAAGGAGGTGTCGGAATTTGGGGGTATCGGGACCCGGGGGGAAACTTGAATGCAGTACATGATGACGTGGAAGGCTTCTTGGGACACGATAACTTAGGTATCAATCAAGGAGCCGTGTCAAAGGATTGTGCAAATTTCTAGTCCACTCCCGATCATCTCGTTTACTTGATGGAGGATTGGAGCCAAATTATGCCAGCAAATGGGCTATTCCGAGTTCGTCAAATATGCAATTAACTAATTACATTAACCTACTAAATCAATCTTTACATGTACCTTATAGCAGCAGAATCATAAAGGAGTGGTGCCACACAGACACAAAAGTTCACCAAAATCAAATTTACTAACAATTAACCATTTGAGTTATATTAAATTACCTGTCCAAATAAACATGTATAATATCTTTTATCAGCGTTTAACTACGATTTTGTTAGGGTGCAGGGAATCAGAATAATTACAATAGGAAAGTTAGCTCATTCAGAAAATTCATTTAAGTCTAGGTTTGCAATAGAAAGACTAATTCAACTTTGAACTCAACACCTCGATCAGAACCAAGAGGGTTACCACAAAAATGAAAGTAATTAAAATCCTATATCATAAATCAAAAAAATTACACAACGTTTGATGGAATTTAATTACAATATAAATACGGGTATATTTGCGTTCAAGATCGTAAATAACGTATTAATTAGTTAAGTACATATGTCTATAAAGATATATAGTACAAGAGAGCTTTAAGTAGCTTTCTGTAGATATCAAAGAAGAGGGTCCAATTTTCATGGAGGCTTATGTGTTGTAGGGGAGGAATTTTCCATCCCTGCGAACACATATGCAAAGCCTTAGAAAAAAAAAAAATTTAAACATCGGTCATAGCCCAGAGAGAAGAAAATTTTATATTGTTTTAAAAATAAAAAAAAAATAAATATTTAAAATTACTCTCACACAAAACAAAGGGTAAACATTACAATGTTAATCTTAGTATTAGCATTAGTATTTTTTATATATAGTTATGCTATTATCCATTTATGATGTTACACTTACATACATAAACTGTCAATTTCGTCTGTAAAAACCTTATAGGGCGTTAATGAATAATTAATAAATAATTAAATTTACTTTTCAATAGGAATTTGTTACCATAGCTTAACAATTAATACGTTGTGATGGTAATTATTGTCTAATATTTTTTAAAATTAAAATATCATATTTAGAAAATAAATTATGCTTTTAAGTAAATACTCGGTTATAAAAAACGTCCATCTTGTTGTCGAGGAGCAACAATGGCAATGGGGACATTTTAACAAACTATGAATACCGTCAAAAGTGTGAGGAAAATTTAAAGTTTTTTCTGATTATGATTATCGTACGAAAATATGTAATTTTAATCTTTACCACCATAATCTTTATTTTAAAAAATATTCTAAAAGCGCACATTTCGAAACGGTTCCAACTGGCTACAACGTCATGACAAAAACGCCCGTCAAGACGTTAACGCCGTTGACTTCTTGAAAAAATACGATCACATCGTTTTGGCGGCAAATATAAAATGGTGCATTTTAAATCGTTAAAGAAAATGTATTCGTCAATATAAAAATGAAATAAAAATTCCACTATTATCATTATTATTTTCCTAGAAAAAGAGTTACAATACCTCTTAGTACAAACAATCAAACTAAAATATTTTCGCTTTTACTACAAAACTACAATAAAATTTTACTCTAAAAAGAAAACGGTTATAAAAAACGGCCTAAGCGTTTTTTTTAACTTTAATCTTTAGACAATCATATTTACCTTTCTCTGAGATTTCACTTATTTTTCATTTCATCGGCTTGTTGCTTGTTATTACAGTGAGTTTAAAATAAGGTATTATTTCGACTTACTAAATTGATTACCATTCCATTTAACCTTAAAATATGCAGCTCGATAGAAATGTGTTGTACATTTCATCTTGTTACGAAAAATCAATATTTCATAAAATAATCTGATTCCGCACAGATAGTATTTTAAAAAAATACTACATTTAAATATATTTCACATTATTTACGTATTTATAAAAGGACTCCCCTTAAAATTTTTAAGTTCAAGACCAATTTTGAAAAATTGCTGTAGAGCAAATTTCGTGCAGAAAAATGTAAATGATCTCTTAGTAGAACTAATTACTTTCACTTATAGAAAGTCAAACTCCAATTATTTTCCCAACCAATTATGACCGACCCCAGATACAAAGGATGTATATTTTCGAAAAGCTTCAGGCATTTGAGGTTCGACTTTAAGCTAAGCTTTGTGAAAAGTTTTTCTTCTTTAATGCCTGAACTTAAACTCTACATTCCGCACTCTAGATTTGAGATACCTAACTAATAGGTGCCGTGTTTCTGAATAAAAGCCCAAGGCTTACTTTTGCGTAACGCCACTGAAAAATTCTCAAATAATATTGTGCTTTATTAAAAATTATTTCACGTAGGGAACGTTACGTTAGAAATATGTATTACTTTACGGATATTTTAAGACAGATTTAATGACAGTTTTCGAGATGTGGGTACTGTTGTTAAATGTGCCACTATAAATTATATTCGAAAGGTCGGCACGCTGTCGCGAAAAGAAAAAAACAACATAAAAACACGTTATTTTATGAGAACAGTACTCCCTCGTTATTTGCGATGTTGTATCCGCGGTTTCATTTGAAACTCATTCACTTCATAATCACAAACTCTGAAAAAATAACGATAGCCCACAATTAAGGCGAGGAAAGCTAGAACATAAAGTTTGTTTGTTTTTATTTCCTTCTCTTTTTTGTGTGAAACTGCGCAATACTCCCAACTGCTCCAAACCGTCTGAAACCAATAAGATTATGGAAACCCATTTGTTGTATGTTGTAAGGTTGAATGAAGTAGGGAGGGGAAGCAGATGGGGAGGAGAAAAGACGAAAAAAGAAAAAGCCCGAAAGAGACATTAAGAAACATTGCTAGAAAAGCCATTTCAAGCAATGTTTCAATTTTGAATGATGGTCTTACATCAGAGTGACACTGAGAGTATCTTCTACTCCAGGAAATTTTTGTTTTCCTTCTGTTTTCTTTAAAGGAAGATAAATACTCTCGGGTTACGAAAAACATGACAAAATCTGGATCCCTCCCACTTACGTCACTAAAAGCGTTAATGTTATTTGCGCAGTATTTAATGATAAAGCTAGAAGAAGAATGAAGGTGTGAAGTCTCGGTGAGAATCCGAAGCTTTGGACTACTGGACTATTAGCCGGTATCTACACAACTAAATTACTGATTTTTCAGGAAATAGGGAAGGTGGTGGGTGAGAAGTACCTGGCTGTTACAGAAGTACCTGGCAATAGACACAACTAAATTCACGTCAATCAACGCAATGTCTCGTTTCTGAATCGTGGTCTTTCAACAAGGCAAAACTGAGAGTAACTACCTCTTACATTCGAAATGTGAGAAATAAAGAAATGAGATCTGGTAACACTGGTGTTTTCCCGTTTAGACATGCCAACATCTGATGCGCCTTCAGTACGAGTTTGAACTTTTTGATCTCGGTGATCCATTATGATCGCATCGAGTGAATCGGTTTTTTCTAGTGCGTTTTGAAAAAGAATGAAAAAAAATTCTAGCAATGGTAAACTATCATTTTTTTCTAAGCACAGTGGCACAACTTAGGCACAATGTGACGGAAACCTTTCTAAAACGTCAAATGGCCTTGAACAGTGTTTTGTCAAAAGGGCCTAGGTTTTCTGGTGGTTTGAGGCGTTCTTGATTTAAGTACAACCTCGCAGCGAAAGGCCTTTAACTGCAAGAACTGATAAAATGTCTAAAGAATATGGCTTCTGTCAGAACGATCGTGAAAGAGTTAAGTTTCAATAAACACCACCGTTTACCAGATTTTGACTGATGAATTTAGGATGAAGAAAGTCTGTGCGAAAACGATTTTGAAATTTTTTTCATCTTTTGGCGTGTAAAAACTTTCATATATCTTATCGACCCCCCTATTTTATAGATTTAAATCCTTGTGACTTTTTTTTAATTTTCTCAATCGTGATTTTGTAACATTTGATGACAATTCCATTTGAAGGCAATTCCAGCACCTGTGCTATGAAGAATGGAATAACCGTATCCACTAGTATCCAACTCTGTGTGGCTTCCCAAAGCATCATTTTGGAACATTTGATGACATTGAAAACGCCAGTTGAAGGCGATTCCAGTACCTGTGCTATGAAGAATGGAATAACCGTATACACTATTATTCAACTCTGTGTGGCTTCCCAAGGCATCATTTCGGAACATTGGATGACATTAAAAACGCCATAACCGAATAGTTGAAGGCAATTCCAGCGCCTGTGTTATGAAGAATTGAATAACCGTATCCACTAGTATCCAACTCTGTGTGGCTTCCCAAAGTATCATTTTGGAACATTTGACGACATTGAAAACGCCAGTTGAAGGCAATTCCAGTACCTGTGCTATGAAGAATGGAATAACCGTATACACTATTATTCAACTCTTTGTGGCTTCCCAAGGCATCATTTCGGAACATTAGATGACCTTAAAAACGCCATACCTACTAGTTGAAGGCAATTCCAGCGCCTGTCCTATGAAGAATTGAATAACCGTATCCACTAGTATCCATCTCTGTGTGGCTTCCCAGGGCATCTAATTTGAAAGAGACAATAACCATTTAAATCAAATCACCTATATTACTTTATTTGCGCATCTTATAAATATTATTGACTTCTTTTTTATAATGCGCAACTTCACAATCCGCGGAGCATCCATGGAACACAACCACCGAAAATGAGAAAGGATTACTGTACGTCGGTCCTACGGTAAAACGTGTTATTTATGTTTTCACTGCGTATTTTTTACTTGGCGTCTGTACCCCCACGAGTCTAAAACTTTTCATGTACCGTAGTAAATGACAAATTATTACCTATCGACTTTTTTGATCAAATTACTACATGCGTATTATTTATGTATTGTTGTATTTTGAAATACTGTCGAATGACAAGGTGGTTACAAGGGAAATAGCAAATAAGTTGTATATCGCCTTAGAAAAATAAATATAGTATAGGAAATAATCATTTAAAAGAGGTTCTTGATATTGTAGTGAGAGACCTACTATTCCGTAGGACTACCGTCGAGTAAGGGAGGATAGCGAGCGCAAATTCCAAACTAATTCGAACCACTATCGGTGTACACAAATACATTCAAACGTACCCTCTTTAAAATGATTTGCCCATACCTGCCTATTAACTTCATGCTAGCGAGATTTGTAATAAATTATATTATGAATTTATGGCGTAAGGAGTTTTTAATTTTAAAATGTCATCTTAATATTATTTTATTATTGGTCATCGATGTTTTTCTGGTATCTTTTACATTATCTTCATACAGAAGGCCCTGAGAACAAAAACTCCCTCTAAGCCTATGTCATCTTTGGGGATCCTGTGTGAAGGTCCTATTAGGGAAAAAAGGAGAGAAAGTTCTGTGAAGGAAAGGGGTATGAGGGTGGGCAGGAATCTGGTGGTCAATATTTTCAAAAGTGAGTATATCTCCCAATCCGACCCGCCACGGAGTAGTTGGGCAAACCCATCCACCGCGAAGACCTAGACAAACCCCACCCCATCAACTCGGGCACCCCTGCTAAGTCACCAAACGTAACGAAACAATTAGGGTTACCTATGGCAGGAGTGTTTATTGTTTAATAATTGGTTTCCGGGCTACGGTACCCCTATCCATCACCCAAATAGAAAATATCTATATAAATAACTATTTACATAAATAAAAGTTTTTTTGCATGATGTGAACATTGGTTATTGGGTTATAAACTTAATATTATAATTTTTATTAATCTAATTTTACTAACCCGTTGGGTTTCAATTAAAATAAAACAAAATTAAAGTATTTTATATTATCAATGGATACGGTGGGACTTTGTCAACACAGATAATTTTGTGAAGCTGCATTAAGTGAGGAAGGGAAGGAAAAAGAATATTGTAAGGTATTGCTATTCGGATTTGATGACAAAACACACCTCAAGCTTATCTAAAGTAACTCTGTACTGTGAAAAGGACTAGAAAAAATCTCTGATTGAAAAATAAGCGTGATTAATTTATGCATGTTATTTTGAAGTGAAACTTCTTTAGGCGCGTAATGGATTTTCGGGGACGGAGTAAAACCGAGTCAGGATCGACACGAAAATGCGGGTACCCCCGCCACCGCTCACCGTTCACTGTCCCTCTCTCACCATATGCGCTTGTTGAGGTGGGGGAGCCGCTCACGAACGTTCTCTCTCTTCTCTTCTTTCCTCTCTCTCAGACACCAGCGAACTGCGCCACGCCAAGCATCAGCTGCTTGGTTAGTATACTGCGTCGTGAGTGTAATACGAGTGAAATACGTAATTGATTGTGGTTCATACGGTTTGGTACAGAATTTCAGTGTTAAAAATGAGTAGTGACGAGATAGAGGTGATGAACACATCATTGTCATTGTAATTTCTTTGTAATTTTTAATTGTAATATTGTTATTTATGTAATATTGTATACTTGTGAATAAATTGAAAATTTTTGGAACTATACATTAATCGAACGTCATTCATCTATAAGAAAATATTAGAAAAAGCAAATCCATGCTTCGTCGTTGAATTATTTAACCTCTAATTTTCAAACTAACCTAAGAGAGAAAATAGAGATGATGAAATGAAAATAGAGAGAGAGGAATACTAGAAGTTTCACTTCTGTCTTGCGTAGGCTTGACACACCCACTTTTTTTTTTTTTTTATTGGACATCGCCAGGTCCGTAAATTCTTAGTCTAGAGCTTGTAAGCTTACTGCTCTGCTAATGAGATCAGAGTATTGAAAATAAAGTTAAAGTAATGACATTTTCATATATGTAAATAAAACCTTAACTTAGCTGTAAAATATTTATATATGCATAAATTTTAATTCTTACTACGTTTGTATAAAAATAAGTATTTTTAATCAAATTCAAATTAAAAAATATATTTAGTGCACAAAATACAGTAGTAGAAATATAGAGTACAAAGGGTATAGCTTATAGGTTACATCCTATTTCTTCCAGATAACCCAACAAATACAAATTATATTACATAACCCAAATAATAATACATAATCTCAACATTTAAAAAAACGTAAATTATATGAAATACACTGATAAAATTTAGACAAAAAAACATTTCCATTTCTAGGTAACAGCTGCTAAATGACAGAACTATTTCAACCGCTGGAGTTTCATGTGTTAGTAAAAGTTTTCATTTTTCATACTAACTTAAAATAAATCCTTAAAACAAAGTCTAAGCTTACAAAAACAGAAGTAAAACAGAAAAATACTTTTTTTCGAAATTCGAAGATAGTTTTAAGGTAAAAATTTAAATTTTTTCTATGAGAAAATCAATATTCCTAACAATAAATATTTTTGTATGGGAAATAAACATTGAAATTTCGAAAAAAGTCATTTATCTTTTTTACTTCTACGATAATGTGGGATTGTCTCCCAAAGTTAGGGCACTTTACCCCCTAAATTAATGTTTAAATTACAGTACAAAATTTGTTCATTTGACTCGCATAACAATTTAGTGCTAGAATTTCAATTCACAACTGGAAACAAGAAGAAAATCATTTGGTATTCCCGCCAGTGATCCAATTTACACTAGAATTACTCCAAGGCGCCAGAATCTAGACATTCTATGATGTCACCTTTCTCAAGGGAGTCAATTTACACCAAAGCGACATTTTACACTACAAAGTTTTATCAAAGGCCTCGAACTATTATTAGAATTCGATATTTGAAAAGGCTCGGAAAGTGACAGTGAAGGTAATTTTGTAAATTAAAGAGAGAAAGAAGAGAAATTTTAAAGACAAGTTAGAAGGTTGTTTTTACTATCATAAAGCATACGAAAAATCCATGATGAAATCTTGTGAACCTTTTCGATTCGACTGATTTCCAAAACTCTTTATAAGCGAAGCAACAAAGAAAATAGTTTGAAAATCAATGTATTTTTTGTTTAATTCCACATCGAATTCCAACTGCTCGGAGCCAGCGGAACTATGGCATCCCTAAATAGGGTATGTTGTAAGGTTAAAGGGAGTGGAGAGGGAAAGGTTATTAATGGGAAGCATGTCTTCAGATCTAGCCATCAAAAAAACAAATTTTTATTTTACAGGTTTATTTATAATGCAATACACAAAAGTGTCTAAATTTTTTTGACATTTTTGTTGATATTGGATATAGTCAACAGAAGAAAAAAATTTATTTAAATATTGTTTTAAAACTTTTATTTATATGATATCGATTAACTGTACTGCTTAAATGTCCGGAACCAATAGTTCTATTATATCTTGTCACCAGTAGTTTTATTACATTTAGAATTCAGTTTTTTTTTTTAAAGCAGTTACATTTCACAAAAATACTCCTGTCTGCACAGTGTAAAGACAGGGAACTATATCGCCATTCGATAGGGTAGCATTATCAGGCAGATTAAGTTAAGGGCTCTAGAAAGGGATTTATTAATGCGGGTCTTGAAGATGGCTGGATTATATGAAGGAGGAAAAAATAGAAGCTGGTACCTCGTTCCACACGCGAGCCGACTTTCTCAAAAACGATTCGAAGAAACGACCCGTTCTCATGAAGCCAACAACAACTGTGAAAGAGTGTTCCGCACGTTTCCGTCGAGTTTCACGAAAAAATCGATAAATAGATATTGTAAGGTTGTAGAAAGTATTAGAAAAGAAAAGGGAATTACATTTAAAAATAAAATGTAATCATTTAGATCTGGTCACGAAGCATTTTTTGAGGCATTTCAAGCAAAATAATAATAATCACACTCTCTGACATCTAGAAATAATCGATTAAATTATAAAAATAGTAATCATACTCTCTGACATCTAGTTATAATTGGTTAAAGTATAAAAATAATATAGTTTTACAATTTTATAGTGCAGTTTTGTCATATTTCACCTACAGTTCGTGTCTCTACCTTCATGAATTATTGAGCAGGGCAGTACTGAGAGTATTTTCTTCGAGTTAGATATGTACAATATTTTTTTGGGTAAATTAAATACAAAAATTCACATTACCACTTTAGCAAATAAATTCCACGCGATAAATTCTCACAACCAGCCGAGAAATTCCTCGTAAAAGCACTTATTTTATCCCTTAAGATTGATAAGAATTTTTAACACGTTAGATTAATGTAATCATAAAATGTTAGGCTTTTGTTAGAAAAATGCGAGGTTGGTATTTCCTTAGACAAAGTGACCTCAACCGATCGTTCTTCTTAGCTGACACTTTATATTAATATTACCTATGTAAAAGCCCTTATAAAAATAAAATGTGTACTCGTAATATCTACTGTTTATCAAGGATCACTTCTATTCAAAAAATAAAAAAAAATAAAAAAAAAGGAAATCTGTCAGAAGTTTTTTATTAAAAAAATTATTATTTCACCAAGGAAAAAAAGTTCTGTGAAAGAGTATTGATGGGGTAAAACCAGGTAGTAAGAATGCTAGTCTTAACATGCTTCCGGCGGGAAGGGTAGTTCTACCTTTTATGTCTGTCCTACTTGAATAACGGAAAAGACATCGCTGTCCGATAATTTTATATCAATCTCTTTGTAAGGGTTCCAACTATATGTATTTAAAAATTAGAAACCATGTCTGATAAATTTTCAATTGTCTTGTCTTTTGTGTGGAAGAATATTTTATCGAAAGCAAACTATATTTAAACACGTGGAACGGGTAATATATCTTTAAATAAATAATAAATAAATAATTGTTTATTCCAGAATGTGGGGAGGTTAGTGCAATCCCACACAATCCATAAAATATAACTACAATGTTATATACAGAGATACAATTAAGTACAAATAATTTAAAATGTAAGTTTGATAGAGCAAATAAAATATAAGAAAAAGTAAAAGTAAAAGGAACTATATAGAATGGAGAGTGTTAACATAAAACATTTAAATATCTTGTAAGCTTATCATCGGAGCGATAATTATGGGGGCCAATATTTTTCTCCAATGTTTTTCGATGCTCGATCCTGAGGTCTGGCGGGATTCGATGATGAGGATGTTTCTGGAGTTATTGATCCTTCCCCTCGTTCCGGCTACCCTGGATCTCATTAGGGCAGCAAAGCCGGGAACTCTTCCCTCCATGAACATCGAGGAGGCACTGCAGTGCCTTGGAAGTCCGAACATTATGCGGTAGGCATTATTGTATCTTGTACTTATCGCACCGAAGATGCGGAAGTTTTCACCGCAAAAATAATGTCAATACCAATTGCTTCATAATCTCTCTAATACCCTTAGCTTCTGTAACCAATACGCAGAAGTAGAGGCTATTTTTACTAGCACAGAAATAACTTACAAAAAAGCATTTCATATATTTCTTCAGAACACAGAAAGAGACACAAAAAAATTAAAAGAAAACGGTCATAACAAGGAATTGAACCCAGAATCTCTTGTCTAACCGGGACAGGCGTCTTAAACCTATCGACCATTTAAGACGCCTATCCCAGCGAATATTAGGACAAGAGATCCTCTGTTTAATTCCTAGTTGTAACCGTTAGATTTTTATTTTTATGACTTGTGTTGTTTCTATTATTTATAATGTATATTTAAAGGTACTTGTACCGCAAATTAATTATCTAAAAATTCTATTTAAAATAAATACTTAAATTCCTGTATGTAAAAGCTTAGCTTCGAGAATTTCTTCAAGCGCCCTTGATTTTTAAAAAAAACGGTGCATTTTCAAATTATTATTATTTTACAAGATATCAAAGAGTTTGTTCCACAATGTAAATATTTCAATAATATTCTCGGGTGGAGCAGATGGTTAGCCTCATATAATAAAAATATTGTTTTAACATGTCTCCACGGAGAATTACAGGACTAGAAAATGATTTTCTGGGACTCATAAAATCAAATTAGGGCAATTTTGGTGAAGGTCACGATCATCGCATATTCTCAAATAGTCACCGCATTCCATATTAAATCATTATTCTATATTCTTATAGAAACAGTTTATCAGTTTGCGTTGGTTTTAAAACGCAATTGGGGTTAACGTGTAACTCAAAGTTTTACTATGCCCCAAAACAAATATATTCTTGGAAAAATGTAACTAATACTTATACATGGAGAATTCTAATCTTTAGTGAAATAAAAATACATTTCCAACACTATCAAATTTATATGTCGTTTAAGATTTAATCCTACCTACATGACCGTTCATTTTTTTTCACTGACTTGGTATTTCTATATAAAATTCTAAATGATTTAGTTGATAGTCCGGTATTGCTAGAATTGATAAGCTTCAGGATTCCATAATGTAATACTAGAAATCAGGATTTATTTCAGTGCAGAAGTTCTGAGACTAACTACCATATTATGTATTCCTCTTTGCCCAAAATACTAATGGAGGGAAACAATTATACCGAGTCAGTGCAAATCATCAATTTATCTTTAAACAAATATAAAATGTTGTTAATGAAGCAATTCAGCTATGTACAATAAATAATGTATATTTCTTAATATTCTTATGTAAAAGCCCCGAAAAAGGGCGTTAATTAATAAATATTTTATTACTGCAGCAAATCCAATACGTATTAGTAAGGTGATGATTTTGTTCCTATCGTACACTCAGCTTTATGAATAATTAACTTACAATATAATTGACTACCATATATTGACTTATATAATATTATGTTTACACAAAATAATTGACGGCCATCTTGATTGACATTATGTTTCAGAAATATTTAAATATATGTTCCCAATTCCCAATGTTTAAGTCGCCCTACCATGATAATATTTAAAAATAATGTCACCTATTTTAGCTAACTGACCAAATTGTGTCGACTATACAATAAGATGGAGTGTGCTGAAGTAGACATTTTCGTCAATTATTTATATGGATTCAGAAAAAAAATCCTGTTGTAACAAAAAAGGGTGTTGCGCTAATTATATTATATATTATTTTTATCTTTATGTGGGTGACCGGATAAATCACCACAATGATGATTCATCACATTTTTAAAAAGTTATATAAAGTCATGGAAAGTGATGAAACAAAAACTTTATTAACTGAGTTAAATAGGTTAGGTTAAAAAAATTCATTGTTTCTAATGACTTTATATCACTTTTTAAAAGTGTGTTGAATTGTCACTGTGTTGAATTATCATGGAACCCTTTATGTGTATATCTTGTATCTCTACTTGTGTTTCTTGTGTCTCTTTGTCATTTGAGTGAGCTTTTATATAATTTTGTATTTTTATTTGCTTGGTTTTGTTCTCGAATCTTTATTCAGATGTTTGCAAATGACTGTATCCTATATCAGATTAGATGTTTGTAATTGTATATACCTATTGGACTTTTATAACTTGATTGTTTCGACGTAAGTGAGATAATCTGTAAGAACCCATAGTAAATAAATTTTAAAAATAACATATATTTAAATCATAACAACATAATAAATATACTAATAACATAAATTAAATGCAGCAAAAGGTAACTTTCTTAAATTGTTTTTTTTTTCAAAAACCATAAAAACTTTTTGAACCTTGAACCAAAATATAATGAAAAACAATTAATATTTTGCAGTTGGAAAATATGCTAATTTTGTCTAATAATTTGTCACTTTTTGGTATAGAGAGATATATTGTTTAATTTTCTTAATTTTTTACTTACTTATACACCGTGTTCCACTAGTGATTTGTTAAAGATCTAGATTTTGATTCCATCTAGTTAATTTTATATCGATGCCTTGCCTTCAAGGTTGGATATTCCTGAATAATAATGCGCGTGGTAAGTTTAAGTAAATTTCAGTGTCAAGGAAAACGCCCGGATGATGGATGGGGTGTTAATTATTGTTTGTCGACGGGCACTTTACAGGCATAGGGTCGCTCTAGTGCTGATCGGGTCTGAGGAAACTGCTTTGGTGTAGGCCCATTCGGGTTGAGTTTTGAGCATCGGTGTGGGTTGCAACAGATGGTCAGCCTACTTGTGGAAATTAATTGTTTTTTGTCTGACTGTGTTAAGTTTTGACAGTTTAGATACCTCAAGGGTCACTTCTGTAAGATGTAATAATTTATATTTATTTATTTTGACTTACTATACATAAATCATTTTCTTTTCTCATAAAAATCAACCTCACTAGGACTAAGCCTGTATCAAGGTTAACAATTTACATTTGAGTGAAGCATACATAGAGTGTTCCGTAACGCCGATTGCTTTTGACAGGCTGTGTAATAACCGATCGTATCGTCAGAATTTAAACTGTATAGTTTAAGTTCGCACACGTCAGCTAAAACCACGGAGAGCCGTGAGCCGAGCCAGTTGCACAAAAACCGTTCACCCTGTCAAAACACCATCGCCGGTTCTTTATCGAAATAATAACCTTACGTATTTTATCGCAATTTAATTTTAAATAACGAGTGCTAACAAACCACGCTAAACGTTCCAGTGATGACAGATGATGCTCACTATGCAGATTTCACCATCTCCTCCCGGTAAGTTGATTGTGAATTAACGTTATGCATTATGTTTTCGCATCGCCTGTCACAAGCCATAGAATTCATTTATACTTCATCTGTGTGGAATAGCCCTTTAAAGTGCGGCTATTCCAACCCTTGTTCGTTCCTCGAACATAGAGTAATCACAAACACAAATTAATACTACATACAATCACAAAATATTTCTAAAAGAAAGAATAAATATGTATTAGATGTGTTACCAGATGGGTAATTTGACAGTATATTGTAAAAATATTTGAAACATAACTAATCATTTTATCCAAAGAAAAAACATAGACAATAAAGACAGCTAGGGTGACATTCAGTTTTTTAGCAAATGGGACTTAAATAAAATCTTATTATTTAAGAAAGGACAAGGATGAAAAAATATTGTATAAATTAACTAATTTCATGGTAGCAACACGTTATATTGGAACTTTAAACGCCTTTCACATTTAAGTCGAAGTGATAGGAATAGATAAAATGCATTTACTAAGTTGTTAAGCGCCCTTGAGGTGATTTTCTCACGAAAACAGCGCTATAAAAATAATGCAATTATTATTTGATGTAGAAAAAATTTAATATTCATTGATACTTAAAATATGGTTTCTTCAAAAAAAACTTTTCTCTCAAAATAACAAAACAATTTCGGTTGTCTGTGTTGTGCGCTGGTTCTGTTTGACATCTCGTCCAATTAACTCAAATTTGCTTTGAATTCAAGCTTCATTTTCAAAATTGAAACTGATTATGTAAAGAATTCAGACAAGCTATAAAAAAGGTATGTTACGGCTTTTAATTCAATATTTTGAACAGAAAATGATTTTAATTGTGTCATTGTCAAAATTGAAACTGATTCGAACTGATGTGAAGAATTCAGACTATTTCGTGATTTTTCAGGATTTTGTTCTAGTAAATCAACAAAAGTCACTAAATAAAAGGCAATTTTTACTTTGTAGTGAAACAGTTTCAACTTTCCGCCACGCACCCAAGCATCGAATGGCACGACCTGGTTACGCCATCATTTCAGGAGAATGTGTGCACGAATGCCCCAAGTTGAAGAAGTTGATGGAATACATTGTTATCAAGGAGTCTTTCTGCCAAGTTTCAGCCTGATTGGGTGTCGGGAAGCAGGTTAATTTCCACATATACAAAAGTGAAATTCAAACACATGTGTTAATCATTTCTTGTATATTTTTTGTATTTTGTTTTTCATATTACACTTTCTGTATGTTAAACCTGAACCTTCTTAGCTAAAAGTCAACATTTTTTACCGCCTCTCATTTATAGCATCAAAGTCATTGCTTGTAAAATTAATAAAAATTATCTATCTCTTATATCTTTGAAAACAGAACAATAGTAATCGAGTCGTTGAACAGAATATTCATCTAGCGTCTTCTGTGTCAACGGTTGTATTATTTGAATTTTCAATTAATGACATGGGGTAACTTTGAACTTGAGGAGTGACACGAGAGTTGCAAATTGTACGAGTATTAAAACACTGGATGCTTAAAATTTTTCACATTCAAGTTTCTTTTAAAATTTAGAAATCGTTTTAATTTTTTTTTCTGGCAAAATGCAAATGACCGAAGATTAATCGAATTAATTTAAAGAAAATGCAAACCTTTAAAAGGAATTACCTTTTTTTGTATCTGTGAACTGTGTATCTTTGAAATAGCTAATCAGATTTTCACAAATCAATATTCATAATCACCTGAAGTAAAACATATACCAAACCTACATCTATCTAAAAGTGAAATAACTAGGTAGTTATATAATTTGAAAGAGCCATTATTACCTTTGTCAATGCACCAAAGAAACTGTATTTCTGAATGTCAGAAGTCTTACGCATTTTTTGTATTTACTCGTATATATATCCGAGTATCAACAATTATTTTATGAACTTTTGTACATATTTTTTTGTGTAATTAGGTACTTTGAAGGGAAAAGTGAACATGACTTACTTTAAAGGCAACAATTTTATAGGGGAACTAAAATATGTTGGTATTGAAATTTCTTTTCAAATATTTAACATTTATTTAAAATTTGAATTTAAAGATTATCAAAAAATATCGAGTTCATTCATTGAAAATTGTCCCACGTTTCATCTCATAAATTTTTTGTAGATATTTCTCTTCGTGAAAAAGCTTAAGCCAATTGATCAACATTCGTGGACAAAATGGCAATAATCGTGGATTTTGTGGACTTTGGAGTTTGCAGAAATCTTATCTCAGAATATTATTTTTTTATGACATCTTCTCAATTCCATTGCCAAACCAGCAGTCACACGTGGTGCAAAGCACGTGCAATAGTCTCTAAATTAGCAATAAACTATCTTCTGGTATCGAATTGGAGTCTTCAGAATGATCCTATCCCCATGACAAAGTGTCGCAGTAATAACCTGAAGACGTTGGAGCAGCATGTGAACCTATTATCCCCTCAGCAGCAGCGTGCGGGGCAGTTGATTATAATGAATTGGTCATATATGTCGAGCAAAGGAGGACAAAGACATTAACATCGTGATAGCAGTCAGAGCATCCGGTAGCAAGCATTTAGAAATACCAATACAGTGGAAGATAATAATAATAATATTTTTATGATTTGTATAACGCCGTTTTTGTGCAAAATCACCTCAAGGGCGTTGTACAAATATATAATAAATAATACATTTCTACAATAATATATCTTATTACTAACTGTATATGGAGATAATAAACAATAAAATACTTACCTGGTAGGTCACTTGAGATTAACACTTAATTAACATTAACTATTGTTTATTAGCGAAATTTAGATACAGGATTTAGGATATAATTGGAAAATTGGATATAACTGGACTTTCTCTCAGGAATGGTAAATTTAATTTAAGGGTATGACAGCTTAAAAAGGTAAGTTTTTAATTTAGACCTGAATTCTGTTAGACGTGTTATGGATCTTAATACCGGAGGGAGTTTATTCCAAGCCTTAGGCCCAGATACTCCAGAAGCGCGATCGCCAAACTTAGTATTTGGCCTGCTCTTAGGTTCCATCAGTCTTCTTACAGCTGTATAGCTTTAATGAAAAAACACTATTCGGAAAACAAACGTGATTGAAGTCCAAGTAAATCAAAAGCCAGAAGCCTTATAAGAGGATAATAATAGAATTTAGGATTCACTTTTGCTTTAGCCGTGTTTGGTGGCTAGATCTGAATAGTATTTTCTAACCTTACTCTTCCCCATTTCTTTCCTTTTCCCACTCCCTAAAACCTCCTAACATACCCCACTTGCGGATTCCACAGTCTCACTAGTACGAAACGGTTGGAAGCAATTAACTAACAACCAATTAATTCTTGTAGCGTATAAACAGGCATAATTTTTTTTTACACAATACTATCAATCTCAATTGAGAAATTTAATTTTTGTGTTTAAGGTGGCGAATAGTTCCATTTAAATTTTAATTTAAGTGTTTAATATGAATTAAATATCGATGTTATGGAATATATTATTTTATTAAATAATAAGACATGCGGATTGCAATGAAACGATATACCACAACGTATGAAAACAACATAACTTAATCATGAAAGGGAAATCAGTTTGTTGGAAACGCAACATCTTTGAACGTTGGGTTCAGGTATCATGAAATTGTCACTGTTTATTTTCGAAATTTTAGAAACAAAGCTTAAATGCTCCCATCAGCTTCGAAGCAATGATTTTTTTTTCTACAAGCCATAGATTTCGGCTAAACCTCGTTGTGACACTAGTGCTGTGTAAATCCGTGCTGTTGTTCGTTTCGACCTATAAATTAAAATTGCGTTTCAAACTAATCCTTTCACCCTGACCCATTACCAACAGTATATCAATCTAGGTTCGATAATGCAGTTAATGTTTAATCGTTCGAGGGCCAATGAAAAAATTCATTATGCTCGACGGCTAATCACATAGATTTAAAATCAAAAAAGGGCTTTGAAACGGCTTGTGTACCGTTCAAATGTCAAAAAAGGGAAATTTAGCTGATCGTCGGTTTTGTGGAAGCTAAATGCGATGTAATTAGCAACACCCCTAATTACTGATACAATTACAAACATTTTTTTTTCTAGATAAATATCAGTTTTCAAAACACAGTTTATTTGAATTATTTTATTCACAAATACATCATAACAAGAAGAAAATAACCTTATCATTTTTGTTATTTTATAATATTATATTTGTATTTATTACAAGACAAGAAAATAAAATTAAAATTTGTGATATGGGAAAAATATCAACTTTATTAAATATTTCCACAAAAAAATGATTTTTTTCTACGGGGATTTGTCAAAGTAACGTCGAGAAATTTTTTTTTCGTGAAGTTAACAGAAAATCTCATTTCGTTAATGAGTAGCAATGAAAAAATAACATGATATGATGGGTTAAGAGACCTGATCTGGTACGCCACGCAGCTAGTGGGCAGGCACATCCTGAATACACCTCACCCGTTGAACCTTGAAACTCCTGCTAAATCACTAAACGAAACTCACCACTCGGAGTGGATAAGCAATCGACTTGAAATTGGTTTTAGTTAAATTTTAAAATTAGAAATTGAAAGTAATGGACGAAAGAGACATCTCTGGTCAGTTTTGGATAGATTTTGCTCTGCAGGTGGGTGATAACGAATTACAGTCACCTTTGCATTGATCAGTTGGATTCATCCGGATTGTGTCATTTGTCAAAAGATGTCTATTTAAGACAAAAATGATAAAAATATTTTTTTGTCACAATAATGTGCAGTGCGTATTATTACAATGTGCTGATTCATCATTATTAATAATTCTACTCTCTTGAGAGCTGGTTGACATATTATAATCTCCTAGTGCGAATGCAAATATATTATTGTGCTGATTTGCCGTCTGCCTCCCGAATTTGAAGATCAAGGAGAAGAACTCAATTGCAAGTGCTATTTTCTGATGAGTCTTTCTGTTTATATGTATTTTGGTGGCTGGTTTATAAGTGTTACTTCTCCTGCAGAGTGAATTCAATGATCAATCCATTTTTTTCATAGGGAATTAAAATATTCCCTGATGGTCTGTGCTATTTACAAGCCAGATTATCACCATGGGATGACCTATGGCAGAGGTGTTAATTATCTAATAAATGGTTACCGGGGCAGCGGTATCCAAACCCTCCTCTCAAATTGAAAAAATGTACAATGTGTTTTATATAAGATTAAAATAAGACATGAAGTTAAGTTTATATTCTTTAAGTATACACAAAAAACATTTCGTGTTGTGATTTGTCTTGTTTCTTTCTCTATCTCATGAATTTTTAATCGAGCATAATCTGTTTTTATTAATATATTAATGAATGAGTACTTTTTTGTAAATTCCTACCTTGGCTTTGTGCTTTTTTTATTTTCGTGTTTATTCTATTTAACCTCCCTTTTTCTTTGTTTGTACTGTTTTGTATGTGAAATTTATAATTTAGTTATCAAAATTCCAATGTAAAATTGTACCTATTAACTCTCACGTGTGTATTGTAAGTTCTTCTCGTCCTAAAATAAGTTTTGTAACTCACCAGGATTTGACGGCCGGCATAGTCCAGTGGTAACGCATTGGACTGCCATTCCGAAGGTCGCGGGTTCGAACCCGGCGTGCGCAAATAAATTTTATTTGATGAATTTGTGTTATTTCACAATTAATTAATTAAAATAATATATAGTATATTTGCGGCACGTTCCAGAGTGGAAGATACTACCAGTATCGCCCTGGTGTAAGACCACCATTCAGAATTGAAACGTTGCTCCAAATGGCTTTAGCCGTGTTTAGTGACTAGATCTGAATAGCCAGGTACTTCCCCACCTTCCTCTTTCCCTTCCCCACTTACCTTCAGCCTCACAACATCCCCCAATTGGGGATGCCATAGTCTCACTGGCTCCAGACGGGAGCAGTTGGGACTCTTGTGAGTTATTCACTGTAAAAAAAAAAAAAAAGGATATCTAAGAATTATGAAAGATGAAATGATTTATTAAAAGTAGTACAATGGAGTTTGATAAATGTATTATAAAAATATTATCGAAAAACATTAAAATAATCAAAAGGTATTGGACAGTTGGGGTCAGGCGGTGTTTTGGCGGTAAATGGACAGAGTGACCAGTGGCGAAATATTTTTTCTTTTAATTCGAAATTTTCATCGGAGATCCAAATTTGATTTTAATTTTTTTATTGCATATAATGTCAGGATTCACTAGTTAGAGTTTGTCAGGTCAAAAAATTTAGCACTCTACCATGGTGAGTCACATCAAATTATATGTGCGTATATACACAAAGTAACCCTTTCTCTTTTCCATTTTGGAATCTCATCCCGTCGAGAAGTGTGCTCCCCGATTAGGGAATAATGAATTGTGCTATCACTCTAGTATAAAATCTCATAAAAGTGATGAATGGGACAGCCTGTCACATCAAAGTGTTGCCACCACGATGACTCGCATTATTTCGCGGGTATTGATTGAAGGGCGCAATTTTTTTTGATCTCAAAATAATCCTTCAACATGGATGAAGAGAAATATTTCGCTTTTTTAACATTCAAATTTATCTGATGTGTTTCATCATTCTAAAGTGAGATAATTGGTATCAATATCAAAATAATTGCAGGAGGAAAAATGCTGACAAGTTTTTTGTAACTAAAATCAGATTTTCTACTTTAGCAAGGTTCGCGGTGAATTTGCTTATTGTGTTCGCGGTGAGTTTGCTACTTGTTTTCGTGATGAGTTTGCTACAACTTATGTTCGAGGTGAGTTTGTTTTTTGTTTTCGTGGTGAGTTTTCTACAACATATTCGCGGTAAGTTTGCTGCTTGTGTTCGTAATGAGTTTGATACTTGTGTTCGCTGTGAGCTTGCTACTTGTGTTCATGGTTAATTTTCCTGTTTTTAATAAGTTTACTTCTTGTGTTTGCAGTGAGTTCGTTACTTGTGTTTGTGGTGAGTTTGATCTTTGTGTTCGAGGGTCATCATGATATGCGTTTTCGCAGTGAGTTCGATATTTGTTTTCGCGGTGAGTTTACAACTTGTGTTCGTGGTGAGTTTACTACCTATTGTCGCGGTGGTTTTGCTACTTACTGGATCCAAAATTGCAGAAAAGGTGAAATAAAATACTATTGACGTATTTTATGAGATGTATTTGACGATTTTTTAGATCGATAATCTATACCTCTAAGAGAAATGTGATCATACATATATAATTCACTTAAGTGAAACTATTAATTTCTTAATGAAAATTCAAAACATATTTTTTCTTGAAGCTAAAAAGACACAAATAAAGGATTGAAAACATGGAACGAAATCACCGATGAATCTGTGTTTAGGAAACAGATTGATTGTTCCCCCTAATAAATCATAGTCAAACACGAGGCTGCACGACCATTCCCATCCAACATTAAATAATGGCAATTCTTTCAGCGTGACGGATGACTTTTCAGAAAAGGTTCCACGATGATAAACGAAATATCGTTTTTTTTTGTTTTCATCAACAGGAATGATAATTCGATAACGATCAGTTTGCATTAGTATTCGACAGAATTGGTTCAATTTTCTTCTTAATTTAGATTCCTACCGATATTTTAGCAATTGAAGCGATGAATTCAGGTACAGTGATATGCAAGCCTTAAATATTTATGTTTTGCCGAGAAATTATGGAGAGAAGTTCTTAATATATATTTTTAAATAAATTACACTTCATTAAAAACTAACACGATTTTTTTAATAAAAATATAATAAAGAAAAAATAGACATTGTGAAAACACAATTAAAACCCGTTATTTACAAACATTAATGAAGTAAATATTTTAAGCCCTTAAAATGTTATCTTATGAGAAAGTTTTTTAACGCCTTGGTCAAAACATAAGAAATTCCTTATAATTTACAATGAAAATGAAGAAATTGTGAAAACAAAACAAAAAAACTCGTTATTCTCAAGCAGTGAAAAAAGCTTAAAATCAAAACTCATACATTTTAAACACTGTTTAAAAACCAGGCTCAAATAAGCTTTAGTACAAACACTGAAGGTATAAATTGATGGAGGTATGATATGGGCGTGTTCGTGCGCTCAAAGTAGATTCTTTATTTTGGAAAAAAGTTAGTTTACATCTATTTTATGGCCCCGTAGTACGCGTTCAAAGATGGTTTGAAAGGGAGATATGTAAATACTAATGTTAGAGGGAGTGCGCTTATATTAAAAAAACGATAATAATTAAGCGAAAATTGTGAAAATATTTAATAAAATACGCCTCGTTTAAAAAGAGCAAAAATCTTTCGACAAATGTTTAAGTTGCAATTAATGATACACTGTGAATTTTTTCATACCTATAACATATTCACTCTGTGCACTCTTTCGCTGCAGCAGCTGGTCCAGTTTCCTCACCACCTGGGATTCTTGCTGCAGAGTCTCCATCCTATACCTTCGTCGAATGTCACAGCGGTGCTGCCAAGGTCTGGAATCCATGAGAGGACATTGTGTCAGCGTTCTATTAGCAGCAGACACATACCTGGACGGATGACGAACCTCGTGCTGGCACTGTTGGTGGACGCGGTGGACTCTCTCGCTGCAGCAGCTGGTCCAGTTTCCTCACCACCTGGGATTCTTGCTGCAGAGTCTCCATCCTATACCTTCGTCGAATGTCACAGCGGTGCTGCCAAGGTCTGGAATCCATGAGAGGACATTGTGTCAGCGTTCTATTAGCAGCAGACACATACCTGGACGGATGACGAACTTCGTGCTGGCACTGTTGGTGGACGCGGTGGACTCTCTCGCTGCAGCAGCTGGTCCAGTTTCCTCACCACCTAGGATTCTTGCAGCAGATTCTCCATCTCCGTGTCACCTGTTTCTGTACTTCATTTTATTTAACTTAATTTCAATTTGTAATATTAATTTTTTTTGTAATATCTGCATTAACTGTAAAGCGCCCCTGAGGTGATATCTCACAAAAGCGGCGCTATAAAAATCATCCAATAAATAAATATTAAATAACAGAAAAAAACTTGTTTTTAATAATTTACGGAGCTTACTTAGCCATTTTTCTATTTAGGGAATTTCATGTAATTAACGTTACGGCGTAACAATCGTATACATATATTATCTTCAAAAATAACATAATTATTTTATGAAAATTAAATACTTAACGATTAACTTGTTATAAATCAGTAGAAATTGGGTATGCCGAGGCTTAAATTTTCTACCTAGTTTCACCATCTCTAGAGTCAACCGTGCGTCGTTGTGCGTGTGGTTAAATTGCCATAAATCCCCATTGGGTAGGACTGACATATATTTCGTTTCACAGAAATGGTTAAATGTCGGCGTGTATGTACCTACATGATTGCCACCAATAGTTGATAGAATGCATGGTCAATGCAATGTCGGGAAGTGGGTTAATTTCCGTTACAAAAGTTTGCATTCATTCATAATAGGAAACAAATGAAAATCAAATAGATGTTTTTAATAAAAATATTTTAAAAATTTTTTGAACTTTCCAAAATGCTAGATACTTAAGGCTGAATTACACCTGTCGTGCGCTCGGCCGAGACACTGACTTCGTTACTCGGCCGAGCAACTTATTGAGGAGTAGAGGTGATCATAGGTGAAGGGGGTTTCATACTCGATCGAGTCATTGAGTCTTGCTTCTACCGATTATCTCGCCTAATCGCACGCCCGCTATTATACCAAGAACTGACTGTATTAATCACATTAGCTGAGCACTCGGTTGAATGCACTTTCTCAGCAGGTATAATTCAGGCATTAGTGTCACCCTCGAGAAAGAATGCTTGAAATGGCAATAGCCGTGCTTAGTGACCAGATCTGAAACGTCCAAAACTTACAAATTTTTCTCTTCCCCTCCCTACTCTTTACAGCCTTAGAACATCTCCCAATCGGAATGCTATAGTTCCAATCGCTTTGTGCAGTTAGAACTCTTGTTTTATTGCACATAGTTAATGCACTAAATTATTGTTTTATAAAACTCGTCAGTTTAATTAGAAGTAGAACTATTTCAGGATCCGGAGGAGGAAAATAATGCATTTTAACTATTTCCTCCAAATTAACACACGGATAAATAAAATGGTGAAAAATTTTAGGTAAAGCTTTTTTTTACCTTATTGTAGGTTCTTGGTTTCAACTTTAACCTTAAAACCTGTTTCTCTATAGTGTATCCGCCAAGTTAATACGACAAATTTGTTCATTTTTAGTTAATAAAAATGTTTATACAAGTATATCTGAAGTTCAAGGCGTTGGCTTGGCTTTTTTTATTTGATTTTTATTCAAATCTAAAGATAAATTAAGAGATAAATTTTGATCACCTGACCTTCAAAACGAAAGAAAGTTCATTGTCTAAGTGTGATTTTGAAAAAAACCTGTCTATAGCCCTGGCAACGCCGGTGACTTCAGCAAGTAGCCATTAAAACACAAAGATGTTCTTCATTATGATCACGAGTCAAGATGTCCAGCTGTTCTAGATATTTACGAAGAGATGTCGGCAAACCGGCACAGATCACCTTTCTTGAGATAATCTGTCCAGTGCATTAGTATATGTTTAATGCAGGAAAGCAAACTTTGAACTGTTTCAACGTCGGACAAAAGAACCAAGATGTTTTCTTTCCTCCCTTAGAGAACTCCCTAAGCCAATTGAGTTTGCTAAGTAGTATTATTATTGTCGGCCTTAGAAAAACGATTCTTCAAAGTTTCAGAGACTTTCTTATAGTGGATTAACGACTTTTTATCTTCGACACTTCTGCTGCCAAGTAGATACTTCTCTCGCACGGAAAACTTTAATACATAGTTAAAACGTTTTATGCTTTTTATTCCCTTCTTTGTTTGTCGTGTAGCTTTTTTAAAGTTGGGTCTGATTTAAGGAATGAATTTTAAAATGTTTTTATGTGTGAAGGACCCAAGAGTGTAACTTCCAAGAGAGGTTTGTTTGTAGGTATGAATATATTGATGGGACAAGTTTCAGATTTGGACCGTAATAATATTTTCCAACACTTACAATTAACCTTTCAGGCCTCTGGCATATTGGCCGTTATATTTCTTAAAAATAGACAGAAAATAGAATTTATACATCAAATCCAAAAAAATTAGATATCTGAAAAACCCTGAAAACTAAAAACTTTTTTTAAAAAGGAGACAAAATACGCTTTCAAATTTTGTTATTAAAAATAAATATAAATTTTTTAAAATCAACATTTTTTAATCGTTTTAACACTGAACTAAAATTACTGATAAAAAAAATTATTTAAAAAGCAAATGTATCATAAACATTACAACCATCGAATTTTGAGTGCTAATATTACAAAAATTACATTATTGATGTTGTTGTAGCTAAAAAAGTTTTCTTTTTTCGAAAATTCGATTTTTTGTATGAAGATTTTCAGAAAATTCGTGCGTCCACCAAATTGAAATTTCCCGAAAAAACTTCTTACAAAAAATCGAATTTTCGAAAACTAATAAAAAAAATCGTTTTCAGCTACAACATCAATAATGCAATATTTTATAATATTAGCACTCTAGTACATCCAAAAGTCACGAGCCGCCACTGACTGCTATCCCACTTTTTATCGTTACATATAAAATTAATTTATAAAAAAATTCACGAAGTTTCATTTTTTTCCGAAATTGCGGTTGGAACGTTTGGTTTTATAGAACTGTACATTTTAATTATTTTTTGACCATATAATATATATTTGAATATAAAGCTTGATTTTTTTTTCTTTTGAACAACGTTTATTTCATTTTCTAACTACAACGGTAAGGGAGACAACGATTTATGTGAGACCGTACATATAAGCTGTTGTGAAAAGCGAACAAATTCATGCAACGGGTAATAGCTGTTCGTTCCCAAAACCGAACAAATTAGACTGAGGAGTTAAATATCCTGTTTACATTTATTTTAATTTTGTGTGCCCTTATGATCACACGGATTTTGTCAAAACTGATAAAGGTGATAAGGAGTATGTCGTAAAGAATGATTTTTTGACATGAATAAGTCATAGAACTGAGCAGAGATTTTAAACAGGGTAGGAAGAATATAAAAAAACAGCCAGTTAGCTGATCGGCAATCAGAATATTCTTTCTCGGGAGATTTTATTCAATTTGAATGGGTATTTTATGTGAATAATAATTGCTCATAATAATTTGTTATTAAATGAGATTTATTGTGTACATTATTGCAAATTACCTCTGAACTGATTTTTAGTGCTTTTCATAGAAACTATTCGTTTTTCCGTCTAGGTAAAATAAATTATAGTGTGATATCGAAGATTATTATCTATAAACTTAATGTAGTGATAAATAGTGCACCTGTTTAATAATAAAATCGGCTCAGAAATAATTTGCAATAATTTACAGAATAAATCTCATTTAATTATAACACATTGGTATATTTATTTTTATTTATTGTTTTTATTTTAGTAATTTGTACATTTAAGTTTACAAATGACTAATTAATTATTACATACAAATATACTATGTTTTTTTTTCTTGCTTGATGTGGCTCCTACACAACATCTTGAACTTTTCAATTGGGGCAGACTTAAGGTTTTCCGGCAGCGCGTTATAGTATTTCATCCCTTTATATAATATACTATTCTGGGTATTCGCTTTGTCCTTCTTTGGTAGCCTAATTTGATTGTACGTCCTAGTTTTATGTTTGTGTATGTCCTTGTTGTATACAATTTTATTCGAAAAATATTTGGGTAGCAGGTTGTTTACAATTTTGTGTAAAAATATCATCGTGTTCAAGGTCAACATCTGTTTCACCGTTAGCCAATTTAGTTCCTTTAACATTTTATTTACTTTTGAATACCTATTTCGTCTGAGTATTGTTCTCATTGCCCTATTTTGGAGAATTTGAAATTTATTTTGCTCTCGGTCGTTACACAGGAAAAGGATAGTTGAGCAGTAATTAAAATGTGGAGCAATAATGGAGTTATAAATGGTGATTGCAGTTTTTTCGGACAGTTTTTGGCGAATTCTTCCCAAAAAAGATATTTTTTTACCAATTTTCTTTTGGGTATATTCCGCATGGTTGTTGAAGTTCAGTTTGGAATCTATTATAACTCCCAAGTATTTTATATTGGTAACATTTTCAATAATTTCACCATCAATTTTGATTTTGCTTTCACTGGATGTCTTCTTATAACCAATTACCATACATTTTGTTTTTTTTTGTATTTAATTTAAGCTTATTTATTTTTAGCCATCTTGATACATTATCTAGTTCATTATTTAAAATATGTATTAGTTCTTCATAGTTTTCTCCAATTATATATATAAGTGTATCATCGGCAAATAGTCGTACTTTGCATTTTGAAAATATTTTCACCATGTCATTAATATAGAGTATGAACAATAGAGGTCCAAGGACTGATCCCTGTGGTACTCCTAATTTATTTTCCATTGGTTTTGAAAATTGATTATTAACTTTTGGTACCTGTATTCGGTCTTTCAAATACTCTTTTATTAATTTAATGGCTAGAGTTGAGAAACCAATTTCTTTAAGCTTTCTTATCAATATTTCTCGATCTATGGTTTCGAATGCCCTTTGAAAATCCAAGAATATTGCTAAGATAAATTTATTACTATTCATTCCTTCTTTCCATTCTTCAACGATTACATTTAACGCTGTTTCACAAGAATTATTACATCTGAATCCCGATTGTTCTTGGTATAAAATATTGTGTTCATCTAAGTATTGCAATATTTGTTCTTTTATTATCACTTCAAGTATCTGTTCATATTTCGGTAAGGTGTTTATTGGTCGAAATTCTTCACATTGTCTGGTATTTTTAACCTTTGGGACCGGTATAATGGTAGATAGTTTCCATGACTGTGGAAATTTTCCCTCTTCAATTGTCTGATTAATAATATTTAATAGAGTAGATCCAATTACTGGAAAAGCATCTTTTATCAGACTAATAGTTAATCCATCTGAACTATTTTTTGATTTAATTTTATTTAAAATGTTAAATAAATATTCTGCAGTTATTTTTCTGAAGACCAATAATTCTTTGTTTGAGTTGTTATTATCATTTGTGGGGTTGAAAACAATGTTGGGTATTAATTTGTTAATTTGAGTGATGCTTTCTATAAAATATTTATTAAAGCTATTAGCCATGTTTTCTTCGTTTATATCTTTTGGGAAGTTTACTATTTTTATGTCGTTTTTGTTATCGCCATGTACTAATTCTTTAATGCTTTTCCAAATTTTTTTGGGATCCCCTTCTTCCGAGTTTATTTTATTTTTTATGTATTCATTATGCGTTCTTTTTATGTCTTTAGAGTATTTATTTCTCATTTTTTTGTAGTTATTCCAATCCATAGTACTATTAGTAAGGAGTGCTCTCTTGTAAAATGTATCTCTATCGTGCTGCATTGTGCGTAGTTCTTTTGTGAACCATTTATTATTGTTTCCTTTACGTATCTTCTGTTCTGGAACTACTTCATCAATGGATTTTTTAATGTTTAATATCATCTGGTCAGCTTTTTTGTTATATTTCATTTGATTTATTTGATTCCAATCAATAGTCTCTAAGGTCTGAATGAAGAGTTCTTTATTGTATCTTTTGTAATTTTTAAATATTATTACTTGTGTTTCTTTAATGGAGTTGTAGTTTTCTCTGTCATTTAATAGAATTTGAATCATATTATGGTCGGTAATTTTAGGTTTATCTAATACATTAACACATAGGTTAAATTTATTTGAGATAACCAGATCAATCAATGTTTTAGAGGTATTAGTAATTCGTGTGAAATCTTTAACTAATTGTTTCATACCTGCAGTTTGAATAATAGATTTCAGTTTATTTGTGTATATGTCTGCATTTGCTTTAACATTTATATTAAAATCTCCAACTATGATATTAATATTTTCATCTTGCAAATTTTCCATGCTCCATCTTTGAAAATATGTTAAGAAGTCGGATTTACTTGTGTTTGGTGATCTATAAATAACAGTATATACACCTTTCTTGATTCCTGATTTAATGCTGATGGCTAAAATCCAACAATTTTTTTCATATTGGTGATTTGATATCACTTCATATGGAACTTTATTACTTCAGAGAATCATCACTCCTCCTGTATGTCTGCTATGCGAGTCACAACGGATGGTATTATAATGATCAAATATAATTTCACTATCTTGGATATCTTCAGTCACATGTGTTTCACTCATCATAAGCATAAAAGGTTTCTTCTCTTCTAAAAGTATTTTGACCTCTTCGTAATGTGCTATGATGCTTTGTATGTTCAAGTATATAATTTCATATTTCTCATAACTTTTGTTTATAAAAAAGAAATTCTGCTCATTTTTGCTTCTAGTTTTCTTTTATAAATTGGGCATTCCTTACTCATGGCTGAGTGACTACAATTTAGTTTCAGTCCTAATCTTTTACTCGTCATTATACAATTGATGGGTTAATAAATGGGTTACATAATGATAATAAATTATATATTGACCATGTTCATCTAATTATTGTGATTTCTGTTTGTTGCCTGTGTAAAAATACTACTTAAATATCTGAATTTATTTCGTTACGTACAAAATATTTTGATATTTTACATTTAACCCATAAAATTGTTTATTTTTTACTGAAAATTTTGATACATATGTATACTTATTTGTGCACAGTTGTACAAATAAAATTAAATGTAGTGTGGATCAAAAAATCACATCAAAGCAAAGCTTGTGCTAGGGTATTATTACAGTAAGAATTATCACAATATAAAATAAAAATGAAATATATAAATATTGTACTACTCGTACAATCAAAAACATAACTAATATAAGTAAATACTATTACAGATGAGTGTTGACTGATGTGTTTTTATAATAGTTGACGTAACAATGTCTTTTCAAAGTGGTAGTTAGTGTGTTGTACATTTTAGGGGCAATGAAATCAATATGCCTTTGGGCTTATCTGGTTTTGCAATACCTCAACACAAGTTTATCTTAGTGAGGTTAAAAAATCTATTGTTAACAATTATATAATGTAGAGAAACAATAAAACAATTGGGTACTACAAATACACAAGTGCCATGTATTTGGCTCGAACGCTTATAATTTTTGTGAAATTATAAACCCAATAAAATCAATCCTTCTCGCAGATGTAAAAATAGGCAATTTTATAAGAAATTATATTTCTTAAACAAGTTAGGTATGTTTTTTAATATAAAAAGTACTGAATGAAGTCCAAAAAGGGAATTCCACTTGTCACAATTAGCCTAAGATAGCCAAAGGTGACCTTGGGCATTAGATACCAATTTCTTGCATAGCTCCAAATTTTATATTTAGACCCTCTTAAAAATATCGAAGGCCTATTAATTTTTAATATTCATTAATACTGCAAGTTTTTTGCAGATATTCAATCAAGCAACCCGACTTCAAACAAAAAGCAATAAATAAAAGGTAGGCGTTAAACTTTCATCGAAATGATTATATTGAGAAAAAAAAATTCAGAAAATCAATCACGTGACATTTTTTTCATCACATTCTTCGTGAATATTTTTAAAAGCATCCCCTTGCCTGGTTTAAGCGCAAAGTTTTATCAATCCCCTTAATTTCAGGCGCGCTTCTTGCCCAACTTTCCACTGGCAAGGCAAAAATCTAAGTTGCGATCCTCGTTTTTTATTTATATTTAAAAGTGTCGTAAAATTGCGGGGAACACGAAAACACGAAAATTAATTTTATCACCAACTTTAAGGGGCAAACTTAGGACTTCACAAACAGCCTGGGGTTGAGTGCCCAGTTTTGAATTACGAAAGTGCTGCCGCGCTTAATTTTACCAATTTCATGTTTCAATTTTTTTATTTATAAAACAAAGGAAGCGTTTGCTGAAATCTCAAATTAAACAATGTAGCGACATGAAAAAGTGTGTTCAAAGCAAAGATTTAACATTGACTAGACCGGCATTTCGGTATAAAAAGCACACATTCAAAAATAGTAAAGAAAAATATGTGTTATGCTTCATCATAAAAAAACGATTGATTAGCGATTTAAATTTACAAATCTGTCTTCTCTGCTTTATTATAAAGACGATTATGTTTAAGCACAGATGACATTCTTTTCGGGCAGTATAAAAATCTGACAAAAAATCCCAACAATATTATTATCAGTAACTTATATCGTTTCATCTCCTGGAATGATTGTAAGTCATGAACATTATTTCAGTTAAGATTTCAATGTTTGATTTGGTTAAAGTGTGTAGTGTATTTTTTCTGCATAAAAATTTCTTGAGATTGTGGATTTCATTTCAAAAGTGATTATTTTAAAAATTCAATTTTTTATGAGCCTATCTAGCTCTAGTTTTGTGGAAACTTGGCAGTATAAAAGTTGTGTAATAAGTTTAGTGCTTGATAGCACTAAAATCTTGACGGGGAGAACATTATTGTGTTTTAAAAAATAAGTGCTTATGTGTGATTTTCTTATATTAATTTCATTTTTCTTAAAATAAATTCCCCTGGTAATTTATTTATCACTGACTAATTCAGTGATGAGATATTTATTTCTATTGTAGCCAGTAGAGAGTAGTGATGGGCACAGACTGTATCAATTTCGTGGTTCAACGATTCGAAATATTTAGATCGAATTACACGTTGAATTGGTTCGAAACGTTTTGTTCCTAAGATCGTATTTTCCGCTTCCTAAAATAATGACTTTTTTTATTTTGAAACATGGTTAACCTTTACATACCTGAAGGTAAAATTCATGTACGATCTGAAGGGGCGTCACTGGGGTCTCTCTTAATATTGCTTTTGCCATTTAAAGGAACAATCAGATATTAGTTACTACCTACCGTTCTAACCAGACGGACCTTTTTACGAACCTTAACTCAAACCATAAACTATCTTCTTCCTATGATATCCTCTCATACCGATGGTTGGCTGCCATCAACCAATCTTAAAAGAACAAGTTACTGCATTGCGAATCCTTGCAGCATCTTTCTCCACTAAGTTGACCGGTCAGTCACTTTGGCGAGTTGGCGTCGCGTTTGGGTTTCACCAGGCGTAGTGTGTTTTCCTCGGCTTTCCTTCAGTCCTTCATACAAACACAAACAACATTTCCCGCTTATTGTAGATTTTTAAATATTGTCAGGTCATTCTTAGCCCCGGAATGTTATATATATTCCATTACTCCTCTAGAGATAATCAATTGGGTAATATTTTATTCATCGTCCATCATTATTTGACCAAGGCATTACAGTTTTCATTCAATAATGCAAATCTTACTCATTATTTGGTGTGCATAGTTTCAGTTGTCAACAGTATTAAACCACACAACATAACAAAGTGTAAAAATAACAGAAATACTTGCAGAAATTAATAATTATTATAACATTATTAAATTTGATTTATTTTAAATTTATTAAAAAAAAAAAAAAAAAAAAAAATAAAATAAAAAATAAAAATAAAACATAACAAAGACTTGTCGTCATTCACTGATCCAATACTATACTATGTGTGCTAGTTCTCTTGACAATTTGCAAAATAGTCATAAGTGGGGTGTTTTTTCACTCAAATCCATTGACCACGAAATCTTTGATGGTTTTAAAACGCTTTAGTACTTAACTCATTTTCGACAAATTCGTGGCTTGGCTCCCTTGCTATCTCCTGCGATGATATGCAAGTAATTATTTTTAGCTATCTCCAGTTTAATATAACAAAAAGTTCAATGTCTGTCTTCTTTCATGTTTACTTTTTGACGGGGTTATTATTTCAAAACATCGTTCGAATCTCTTAACGTTTTTATTAACAACTAGTTTCGATAGTACCCATCCCTAGTGCAGAGTTACTTTCTCTGGCATTTTTGCAGCACGTCCAGGTTGGATATTTTCAACCTAAAAATGGGCAACGATTTTTGTGGTTTTACTGATTTTTTATCGAACAATATATTTTAGGTATTCTGTGAGCACTTTACAAAATTAAGGCAATTTAAAATTTATGTCATCAACGAGAGTGTTTTGATTTGAATCATTAACACAAACCATCCGGTTTTCTTACTTAAAACTGCTTAGATGGTTTGGACATGTAAAGAGAATGGACTGAGAAAGTGTTAGCAGAATTATGAGGTGCAAGTAGATGAAAGATATCGGGGATGACCGAGGAGCACATCGTGGAAAATAAATGGAAAATATTTGTGTTTGGTCAATCAAAATGCTGGTAAAACAAAATAATATTCATGAAACGATTTATGAAAGGGAATGAAGCAATGAGTGTATTCACTTAACCCCTCGGGCTAATTTGTTCGGTTTTACCAACAAACAACTATTACTCGTGGAGTCAATTTGTTCGCTTTTGAGAACATCCATATGGACTCATAGAAATCGTTGTCACCCTTACTTTCATACAAAATATGATCTACACGGTGTTAGAAAACGAAAACACCAAGCTTTTATACTTAAATATAGAAGATTATAACAGAATAATTATAATGTACACCTCTGTGAAATCAAAGGTTCCAACAAAAAAAAAAGAAATTTTCTGTATTTTTTATAAATTATTTTCATAAGAAACGACAAAAATTGAGGTCTAATTAATGTTTCTCATACATTTTTCTAATATAACATGTGTTTTTTTTGTTATCAGTAATTTTAGTTTAGGGCTTGGACGAAATAAGGAAAGGTGCAATTTAAAACCCTTTTTATGTTTGATGGAAAAAAAATTGTATTTATAAAATTGTGTTTAATTGTAATAGTAAAAATGGAAAGCGTATTTCATAATGTTACATAATATAATAACAGTTACATGGATGTTCGGTGTATGGCTTCTTTATTAAAAGAGCACTGTCAAGTTATTTGTGAATGGTTAACTTTAGATACTCGACATTTCATGCTCATATTGAGACGGCATGTAGCACTTCACTGAGAATTCTGGGCTTTGTTCTACGCACTGCAAGAAATTTTGGAGATACCCCGCTTATGGTTTTATTTAATTCCGTAGTAAGGAGTAGACTTGAAAGTGGGTCGGTTATTTGGAGTTCACACCCGGTAAAGTATTCTCTAATGTTGGAGAGAGTTCAGAAGAAATTCTTCAGATTTCTCTACATGAGTGGAGTATGGCTACTACCCTTGGTTCTATCCTACTGACTTTCTGTTGGGTATGCTCGGAATGAACTATCTACGGGTCAGGAGGGATCATACTGATTTGTGGATGGTTTGAAAACTCGGTCATCATGGAGAGCATTCATTTCTATTATTTTTTTTTTTTTTTTAAAGAAAGACAAACATTTCCAGGTTACGAATAACCCAACAATGTTTGAAAATCTCCTACTACCACCACAGAAAGCCGAAAATGTTGCTTGTGTTGTGATGGAGGACTTAGCCAGCCGAGGAATCGAACACGCGACGCTCGGGTGAGACCCAAGCGCTATGCCCACTCAACCACTGACTGGTTTCATTATTATCTTCATCACCGACAACATAGACTATTTTGTATTCCGGCCTGCAGGACTAACTTGCCAATAGTCATGCCTGTGGGGAGAGCAATCTTGCTGTTGAACAGAATCAATTAGGATATCGACATTTTTAGCATCAATGAAGCTGTTTTTAAAAGGCAAGCTCTATTATGACTAGTATGGTTGATGTACCCATTTTTTATATTAAGGTAAAAAAATTATGACCAAATGTATTTAAAAAAGGCGTTAAAATGATCATTTTTTTAAAAATGAATGCACTGAATTAAAATGGAATTTAATTGAAACTGTCATCTCAATTACTATATTGGTATCATTGATATTTATCCCTGCGCAATTGGTGGGGCTGACCATCTGTGCAGAGGACTCAGGAAGGCAAGACGAAGCTCATTCCTTGACCAAGGCCACCGTACTTGTACCCCGAAGCAATCACTTCACCATTTTCATCGTCACTATAATTATTATTCTAACCTTCGACCTTTGGACATTACAATTCACGTTCATCCAAGGATGCCATCGATCACGATGTCTATGATGAAGAAACGGAAGGAAATCGATGACACCTTTTGAAGATGTTGGCCTGATTTTGCCCCTCCCAAAATTGTCTTTATATTTCGTTTTAGAGATGACAGGTTCATTGTTGAGTGAATATGAGTACTTAATAACGTTTTTATTTGTGGTGAATGTCATAGTGTGACATTTAGAAATTTTTATATCTAGACAGTTAACTTTTAAATACTTGAAAAGCTTATCAAGGTCACTCTATAACGCTTCTCGGTCAGAGAAAGAACAAATAACTTTGAATATTTTCATGTCATTGGCATAATGTTCATATTTGGAATTTTGAAAACTTGATCCAATGTCATTTATATAAATGTTGAACATTAGCGGACCTAGGTGGGACCCTTGGGGGACACCAGATTTTACCTCGATAGATTTTGAAAAGACACCGTTGATTAAAATTACCTGATTACGGTTACTAATGTAAGATTTGATCCATCTAAACAGGTCACCGTGTATACCCAGTAGGACGAGCTTTTTCAAAAGAATTGAATGTTATGCGATCGAAAGCCATAGAGAAGTCTGTATAAATAGTATCAACCTGCTCATTGTCATCCATCTTGCTATGCAAGAAATTAATGAAAAGGGCCAGGTTGGATTTCGTAGACCGACCTTTCATGAATTTACCTAGAATTTCATTATTTGTTTAACATTTTAGCACCCAACTAGCTCAGCCTCATATTATGCTAAAAATCGTCTTTCAAAAGCTATCGGATTAGTTCATAACTATACCATTAATTAGGATTATATTGCCATGCGGAAATACACTCATACTCTCAACTTTTTGAAAGCAATTTTAAAAATTATGAAGGGGTCTATATTTCAGAGCCCTACACATTGAGGTATAACAGTTTCAACTGCCGGATTCAAAGGGACTACGAAATACTCAGTTTAAAAAAATCGCTTCGGTTCGGTTCGTTTTCATATATATTCTATTCAAAGAAATCACAATATTAAATAATAATAATAATGTATTTCCATTTGAAAGCTGATCAATTCCATTGATTGTAAAATTATTGGTTTCTTTGTTTATGGAAATGAATTGCCTTGAAATATAACACACGTTCATTGGAAATAAAGCGTAGCTTATATTCATACTTCGACGTCGTTAAACCTGCCTTAGTAAATTATATCAGGACATTCTGAATCGTTATATTCTAATCCGAAATTTAATAGATTTTGAAATCAAAAGCAATCTTCTCTTAAATGAAAATTTGATCCAGTAATATTTTCATTTGATTTGACATTTTCACAGCCAAAAATAATATAGTGATTTATGTTTTAGGGTAGGTACTATGCCATGTTGTGCTTTTTTATATGAATTCCGCACAAGAGTAAGAAATAATATAGATTTAATGTGTTTAGGATTGACGGAAGTTTAAATCCATGCATCCAAGTGCAGTGCAAGGCGAGAGATCGAGAGAGTCCGTCTGGAAAAGTCAACAGGTCTCCATCAATTAGTCTCTCTCGATTCGGCCCGCCACGCAGTAGGTGGGCAAATGCATCCGCCGCCAAGCTATACACAAACCTTACACTATGAACCCGGGTATCTCTGCTAAGTCACCAAATGCAGTAAACTATTTGAACTATTGCAGGGGTGCTATTTATCCAATAAATGGTTCCTCCTCCCAAAGTGAATTATTATTATTACTTCAAACGAAACAAGTGAAAAAAGGAACAAATCATTCTGTTTTAACTCGTAAATTCCCTAACCTATCACAAAAATATGATGCGATTATACCACCCTAGCCAGGAGCACTCCTATCCCGGTGAGACCGATACTCCGGGAGCACTGATTTGGTGGGACTAGGAACAAGTGGACAGCGGGATGGGAAGGAGGTTGGAGTTTAATCGACCAAAATACACGGTAACCCTATAAACTAATATTGGAATGTAAAATTACAACTCAATAATAGGGCAGTTATGTATGCATTTCATTATTCATTATTCCTTTATTTTCTTTCACGCATACTTATGCAAAAGAATCTATACTTAATGCGATAAGAACTAAGAATATAGGAAACATTGAAGTATATAACGTGTATCCTTTTTTTAAACCTTTGCACAAAGCACCCAACCTTCAAAGGCGGGGAGAATTAATGGTATTTTTATACGTCTTTGTTCTTTTCTGTTCCGACCTTACGGGGAAACTACCTTACTACGTTTACGTTAGTAAGTTCGGCCATATTCGACTGCTTGAATATTCGATATTAATAATATATCCTTTACAAATCAATTTTCTTTAAATAGATTCATTTGTGGATGATTTTTAATCTAAGCCTATGATTATGGTATCTATAACTTTGGAACGTGCTGCCAATATTATTTACTAATTCAATTTTTGCACGCCGTTTCAACGTTGGTGTTGTAAAGCCGGCCTTGAGCCTAGTTTAAGACCGTTAAAATCAATCAAACGCCATGGTAATAAATCGAGTTTTCTACTGACCTTCTTGTGAAATAGCACAAATAATTCAAATAAAATTGGATGCTGCTATTTCTCTTTCTCAAGAACGTTTGGACTCTTATGGGTATTTTACACGATGCTTTTTTTGGTCCAGTTTCCATTATGGGTCGTACTTTCTTATGAATTCGGGTTGAGAAAATATTGTGTTCTATTTCGGTATAGATTTCCGAACAGTTTAAAATCGTAGACATTAAGTGACATCTCTGGTCTGTCATTGTTTTACATAACTATATTATACGGAAAATTTGTTTATTTATGGCGTTTTATATTTGATCAAAATACTGTATATGTGTTTAGTACTGAATGTGAAAATTCATATTACTTTTTGTAATCCGGAAAAAACAGGATTGCACGTTGTTCCCTGATATATTTTTTTATGATATTTCTAATATATTGGAATATGTGTTCATATATAATGACGCAATGTGAAAAAAACTTAATTATTTTAAAACGCTTGTTCCAACATCGCGATAATATATTCTTGTTTTACTAAAAGTTTATCAAGAAACCTATTAATTCGTAAAGGGCCTGCAATCTTATTTTTAACCGGATTACCAATAGTCAGAAGAGATTATTAATAAATTAGCTATACTATTTTATTCCGTGAGTCTTTTTTTTCAAAACGACAAACAAAAAGGAAAGACAAACATTCTCAAGTTACAGATAACCTGACAATATTTGAAAATCTCCTACTACCACCACACTAAGCGAAAAATTTTGCTTGTGTTGTGATGGGGGACTTAACCAGCCGTGGAATTGAACACACTACGCCTGGGTGGGACCCAAACGCAATGTCAACTCCGACAAATAATAATTACCGAAAGCTTTTCATATGGGTCCCGATTTAGTTTCCATATGAGATTACAATCCGTTTTCAACGCCGCGGCAAGGCTTATCACCGGAGTATCTAAATACTCCCACATTTCAGAGCATCTCAAAAATCTGCACTGGCTCAAATGTCCTGAAAGAATCCAGTTCAAGGTATGCTGGATGGTATTTAAGTCACTTAACGGAATGGCTCCGGCTTATTTATCAGAATTGTGTATTCCGGAAGATTCCAATTCCCGACAGTCAACCCTTAGGTCAGCAACGTCATCAGCTATCGGAAGGTTGAAGGAACCAAAGCACACACCAGATACTAAGTTCGGTGAGCGTGCTTTCGCCCTGTCAGGACCTAAAGCTTGGAATGGACTGCCACATGATTTGAGAATGATCGCAGACTCGACAGAATTTAGGTCTAAACTTAAAACGCACCTTTTCAGACAGTCGTATCCATAATTTCAGAAACCTCCACTTTCACAGTCGACGGCAATTTAAATTAACAAAATGTAAAAAATATTAAAAATAAAATAAAATAAATAAAAATAATAATTGAAAATAAATAAATAAAAATGATAACAACTAAAAATTTGTAGGCTTTTAAGACAGTTAAAATACATTTAAATTAAAATAAAAACTATAGCAGACTTAAGATCATGCGACGACCAGTGTTTTTTGATATAGTTTCCTCTGCGTGCAGTTCTATCTTTTATAAGCATAAAATTTTTAATATAAGTGTGTTTGTCGGAAGTGACTTACCAGGTAAGTATGTTTTGGTATCTTTTCTAAATAACAAATGTAGATCCTAGGAAATAAATTGTACAGCGCCCTTGAGGTGATTTTTCACAAAAACGGCGCTCTACAAATTATCCAATTATTATTATTATTATTATCGCTATTAAAAAAGCATCGTGTAAAACGCCCATTAAAGTATTGTCGTGGAAAAGATTTTTAAATGTTTTCCATCCTCTTAGGATTTTGTAATGTTTATAAATAACTCCCTTGTAATAACAAAAATGTAATAACACTTTACAAAATTTAATGTATTACCTGCTAACACGTGTCTGAACCCGACGTCGTTTTATTGCTACCAACATAATAAATATTAAACAAACAAAAAAAAATTACTGAAAAACGTCTTGTAAAGAACCTTTACAAAATAAATACGTTATAAAACGCGCAGAGTCGTCCACGCTAATTGAAAGTTCCCACATGTTTAGAATTCTCTTCAGATCCAGGAAAAACCTCGACACCCTTTACAGAGTGTAAACTCAATATAAACTTCCCTTCTCCATTCACTCCCTCTTTTCACCCTAATTTCCACCCGAGAAGAATAAATTAACATTCCTCTGTTCTTTCTTTCTTTGATTTTTCTGAGAAAATTGGTTTTAATATCAGAATTCCATTAGATTCCGCGACATTAGGCAAGCTACATTTGCAAGGAAAACTGCGTACTTCCAACTTGTCCAGTATGAGAAAAAATAACACAATTTTTGTACTAAATATCTTAACAACACCAAGAGCTAGCTATCTTCCTTTTAGTAATAAATAGAGAGAATTATAAAAATGTGGTAATATGGATAATATTAAAAAATTACAAATATATCACATGGAATTTTTCGGTTAAGTTGGGTGGCTTGTTTTTTTTTTTTAATTTAGTTAAATGGATAATAATATGAAGAAATTATAAATATTCTCAATGGGATTTCTATAATTTCTGCATATATTTGACATAGAAAATATATGCAGGAAAAAATGCGGGTTTCAAGCTAATAACAGCTTAGATAAATTAGTTTTATTTAAGTTTTTTTTCATCTTTATTAATTACATTACATTCGTGATGTGCTGTGCCTGTCTCACTATGAACTCCTGCGTTAAAGGTAGGCGCAGTTAATAACATGAATAGCTTACAACAAGATTAAAAACATTTTTTTTATTTAAAATAAAAGACAATCAACATTGCACCAAAGAGATACAAACTTCTAAAGAGGTTTTAACAAAATCGTTAATAAAAATAAAATTAATGATCCAACACTTTACGCCTGATTTATTTCAAATAAAATCAATGATCCAAGACTTTACGTCTGATTTATATTTCTAACAATATCAATGATACAAGACTTTACTTTTGATTTATATTTCATATAATATCAATTATACAAGACTTTGCGTCTGATATATATTTCAAATAATATCAATGATCCAAGACTTTACGTCTGATTTATATTTCAAATAATATCAATGATCCAAGACTTTACGTCTGATTTATATTTCAAATAACATCAATGATCCAATACTATACGTCTGATTTATATTTCAAATAATATCAATGATCCAATATTTTACGTCTGATTTATATTTCAAACAATATCAATGATCCAAGATTTTACGTCTGATTTATATTTCAAATAATATCAATGATCCAAGACTTTACGTCTGATTTAAATTTCAAATAATATCAATAATCCAAGACTTTACGTCTGATTTATATTTCAAATAATATCAATGATCCAAGACTTTACGTCTGATTTATATTTCAAATAATATCAATGATACAAGACTTTACGTCTGATTTATATTTTAAATAATATGTGTTATGTCTTATAGCCAGTGAGATAAGCAGATTTACAAAAACAATATTTTTTTATTTACTTTCTAACTAAAAAACGTTGTTAATTTTTTTTCAATTGATAAACGACTTTGTATGTGAAAATCTTACTAATTTAAACGAAAAGGAGAAAATTACATCAAATAGTTTATAAAAAGACTTGCAAGATATATATTTTGCATATGCAGTCAAAGTGGGTTATTTTTCTGTTTATCTATAAAAACTTTAAATAATAATAATTTTTCTTCGAATTTCGGAATTTTCCAAAGTTTTTTAAATGTTCTTCATTTTGAAGATGTCGTAAAAACAAATACATTTTAAAAAATAAATTAAATTACCTTTTTAAATTTTTTTCTTTTGAATTATATTTTAATATTTTACTTTTAAACATGAAAAAAGTTAAAAAAAATCTTGCCTCAATCATTTATGACCAAAACGTTCCAAAATTTCACAGAAATCAGAATTCAAAAACCAAAGAACTTTTATTTAAGGAGTTTGCAAAAAAGCTGTCACTCACTTTTCATCTCGTTCATGCAATTAAACATTATTAAAAATCTCACCTAATAATTTTTTTCCACTAGGCATCATTTGAGAGCGCCAATGTTACAATTTTATATCCCCTACTCCAAACAAATGTATTTTTATTTCCTACTTTCAGAGATATTTAAAAGAATGACAAGCAATACATCATGACATTATTTGACAATCAAGGGATGGGAAATGGAGAAACGGGAATAATGAACCGTGAAAGAGAACGAAAGAGATCACATCTCACGAGAGGAGATGTGAAAGGAGAGTTATGTGAGGCGAAAGGTTTTTTGTTCTATTTTTATGTGATTACATCAAAAGAGTACCAACTGCTCCCAACCGTCTGAAGCCAGTGAGATGATGGCATCTCCAATTAGGGAATGTTGTTTGTAATGAGGTAGTGAGGAGGGGAAGAAGATGACGAAAAACCTGGCTATTTTATATGATTGTTCTGTTCACTAAACAAGGCCTGCCCATAAGTTTAAATAATTGGTATGATTTGAGATTTTCACGGCAAAAGTATTATAGTGATTTGTTTTGGGGGTATTATGCCGTGTTGCGCTATCTCCTTCTTAAGCCAACGTTTCGGACAGCATTGCAGTGTCTTCATCATCATCATGTCAAAAAACGTTGGCTTAAGAAAGAGGTAGCGAAACACGGCATAATACCCCAAAAACAAATCACTGTAAAAGTTTTAATAACGTTTTGATTTTGAATGGTGATCAACAGGGCGATACTGAAAATATCTTCCACTCTGGAATGTGCCAAACGAATATTATTTTGTGTGAGTAAATTTTACAAAACACAAAATTAGAACCTGCGACCTACTTCATAGCCAAGGAATGCACATGTTTTATAAAGGTTCGTATACGCTTTAGACTCCTATGTCCCACACACGCCAATGAATTAATTATTTGTCAAGATATATTTCCAATATTTTAAAATCTTTAATCAATTTCACCATATGAAAGGAAAAAGTTGAACCACACGGACACGCTCTAAACACACTTCCATTATTTTTAATATTATTCACCGGGTTTATTTCTCCCTAAAAATTATTGCGAGAATCTACATGCTTGATAAGTTTGTTAAATGATCCGTGGATTTAAAAAGGGTAATATTAAAATTACATTTATCCCGAATTCAGATGAGTAGTAATAATCATAAAAGATAACAAAATCGTCAGTCAGCCAAAATACTTACACTTTTCATGGTATCATTTTGCTTATAAAGCTAATCCGTAATGGGTTAATTAATGAACACACTGACGTAATTGCCTCTTGGTTTATTCCCTTTTGAATTCATTATAATTATATATCATCGAAGTTAATGGGTAAAGATTATCAGGACGATATTAAACACGCCATTAAATTGCCACTGATATTATATTGTTTGAAACTATTACTTTGTGGATTTACAGATGCTTTTATAATAATAATAATAGCATTTATAGCAGTGTCATTTCACTTCAAGTGCGCTTTACTATAACAAACTTAAAAATAGTAATTTAGTATTAGTGGTAATGTTCTTAAAATTAATCCTACAGTGCGCCTTACCCAATACAGATCTATTAATTTAACACTAAATGTATAGTTTATTGAGAGCAATGTCAAAATAAGAAATAACAATAACAGTGATATTATAGCACATGTAAAAACAAGTAACATTAAAACTAAAACTTAATATAAAACAGGAGGCAGTTTGTTGGATATAAAGGAAAAACCGCCACTACTCTCTCATTAAATCTTTAAACCAAAGCAAAAATGCCTCTAAGTCATTCAATCTTGAAAACAAAGCAAAAATGCATCGAAGCCAATCAACAATGCCTCTAATCCAATCAAAAATGCCTCTAAGCCAATCAAAAATGCCTCTAAGCCATACGAAAAAAAGTAAGTTATTACGGCAATAGATTCATCGCGCGCACTGCGGACGCTCGTCATTTTAACCCTGGTACACTTTGGAGTAAATCAAGAGGATAAATCTTCGATGAAATATTTGGTTCTAGCACGCAAACTATGTCTCTCTCACACTTGTTTGACATCGTATATCGTCATCCGATTTGAATTTTATAATAGTGATCAAACATATTTTGTGTGGCCCGATTCGCCAATTGTTTATTGGCTATGAAAAAATCATTAGTCGTTCATTCTTTATCATAAATAGAGCAATAAGAGTAATACTTCAAAAGTAACTAAATTATCTAAAAGTGAAATAGATGCTGTTCTTGAACACGATGGTATTTATACATGAAATAATAAGCAACCTATTACCAAAATACATTTCAAAAAAATATATACACTACAAGGATATAACACAGGAACGTTAATATAAATTAGGCTAGCAAAAAAGGACGAAGCCAATACACAAAACTACATTAAGGAATGTTATTTTATAATGCGTTGTCGAAAACTATAAAGTCTGCGCCAGTGATAGATTTAAGCTGGATCGGATGAGCCATGTATCGGACAGCAGATGGATATACCTAAATAATTATTAAATAATCAAGAAAATGAATATTTGTCTGATGTCACACATTTTACGATGTCGACTCCTTTGAGGCTTGTCTCGTACGATGATAAGATTTTTAATCACTGCACACGTGTCATATCGCCAGTTCAAGGATGAATTACTCGCACGACAAACCGTGGGACCTTAGTAATTAATTCTCGGCGCTATGACGCCTTATCGACATAAGAATAATTGCTCTACATTAACGTGTAGAAATTGTTGAATTCGAACTCAATAAATACGCGAACAACTGGCCAAACCAGTCAGTTGTACGACGACATTCGCAAGTTGTGTTTCATTGTAAATCCTTACCCAAGGTACCCCCGAGAGGAAACCGGCATGTTACAGTTGATGTCACTGGCGTAGGTGTCCAGTACAAGCCATATTAAACAAAAGTAAACGTAATTTATTTATTTAGAATTAACAGCTCAAGTGCCATTTGTATACAAGATACTTATTGATAGTCATTAAACAATATGGAAAGAAGAACGAAAGAAAAAAATATAAGATTATTTAATTAAAAAATTCAAAATAATACACATTTATACAAAATTCGTGAAAGAAATGCAGAAGAAACCGAAACAAAACAAAAAATTATAATTCAGTGACGTCGTTAAAATATGCACTGCTTAAATTTTGAATCAGTACAGTTTTATAATTTAACAGAGGTATATTAAAAACATCAGCTAACATAGCATACGATTTACCAATGGTGAGTAATCTATTTATAAGAGAATTGTAGCCTGAAACTGTAGTATAATTTTTACAATAATGCATTCTGGAAAAACCTTGATTTAATGGTAGGAACTTAAACGCGAATGAAGACTAATATAGCAGGGCTACCCAAATATTATGTAATTAATAATACAAATGTAATAATGTACGTATGTGAGTCATAATAAAATGGTTATTTTTGAACTTGGATGTATAAAATGGCTAACATAAAAATAAGCAAAATTACAATGTTTTTATATTTAGAAAAAAAAATGGTTTTTAATAAATAAAAAAATCTCTAAAACATAGGTCGAATATGTTTTTTTCATTGAAATAACAACTAACGTACTTACTTCTACTGAGACCGTAGGTAAAATCATAGCCTAGTTCATGAAGTAATTGGACAAGTAAATATGAGTCCAGTGCGGAGATCAATAATTTATAATGTAATCCATTTCAAGCGTGGTATGACGTATGATTGACTTCCACGCACACGCAATAACAACCCATTAACTGATTTATTCATAATATGAATTCTTTAAGACTTTCCTGACATCATAAAAGGAATCATTAATTAATATCACAATGCTCCCGGAAGGTAAATGTTCACGAAGCCATTACAGAATTAATTTCTTTGATTTCACGAGTACGGGTTGCCTTTGAAAATAACCACCGAAGAAATAATCAGAGAAGAGTCTTATGGGCGTGTATTTGCTCAGAGTAAGCTCAATTATTCCTTCATTCTGCGAAATTAATCAAACATTTTGACGGCCTGCGTCGTCGAGGGGTGAGGCTCTCCACTAGCAATCCGTAGGTTTGCGAGTTCAAATCCCTGCGTGTGCACGTAAGGTTTATTTGTTTGATCTGTGTTATTTCACAATTCCATCATAAAATAATCATGTATTATTCAAATATGAAACGTTGCTTGAATTGGCTTAAGCCGTGTTTGGTGATCATATCTGAAGAGCCAGGTACTTCCCCACCTTCCTCTTCCCCATCTCATCCCCTCCCGAGCACTGCTCAAGAGTCTTATGCGGTATTCATATAATTAAAGAAGTTAAGGCGATGCACTCCGTCGTATAATATTTTGAATCGAGCCGCCATCAATAACACTCCTTACGTAGATGGCGATAAGGCTGAAATTCCCGCTTAACACCATCCAGCTGTTTTGATTTAGGCAAGAAAAAAACATGGCCAAAAAGTGCCTTTTATTTTATTTTGTAAATGTTCAGGAATAAATATTTAAATGTTTTCCGATTATTTTATAAATAACAAAATTTGCCACATTATACAATAAAACCATAACCGAAAATATGTTCGTCAGTAGGAAATTTTGAACTTTAAAGCAGTTTTCATAGGCCTTATAATTATTTTTTCTGGGCTTATAAAAAGACTTAATGAATGTATTATGAAATGTATTATACTCGCGGTATTTATTTAAAGCATCTGAAACATTTCTAGGCGACCAAATTTTCAAAACACAAACACATTATTTTACATTACTACGTAGTGCATCACCTAAGTGACGTTAACCTTTGTAATATGTTTGCTTAATTAAATATCTTGTCGTGTAAAATGGTATTTTACAGTTTTTAATATAATTATAAAAAACAATCATTAAAAAATCGAAAAACTTGTCGAATTCCGCTGCACGTTTAATCCGCAATAAAATTTATAAATAGTACTTGGTTTCAACTTAATTGAATGGTTAATCGATGGTAAAAGATACATTATAATAATAATTTTTATTATAGGATTTGGGGAGGTTAGTGCAATCCCACATGTCCCATAAATAAAACCATTTTTTTGTAGACTATTATCTATATGTGAAAAATTGTTATATATTGTTTATTATCTATTGTTCTATCGAAGTTAAGTTTGAAGGTCAGGATAAAAGTATAAATTAATAAAATAATCCAAACTAAACCCTGAAAACCTTGTGCATGCCGACTTAAAACCTTCGACTTAAATAGTTGTCTCCATTAGATATTTAAGGGGAAGCTACAAGCTGAAAATGTGTATATTCTTGGTATACCTTATATTGTAGGTAATAAGCATTAAAATCGCTTGACAAACGGAGTCTAGAAACGTTCGATTTCAATCACAAAACTGTTTTTTTTATTTATTTTGTTAATAATTTTATAAGAAAGCAAAATATTTAACTAAGTGAAACTGTCACATATAATTTAAGCTATAATAATGTATTTTTTAAAAGTTGTTTCCTTTACGCGTTCATACATTTCCATAGAAAAAATCTTTGTTTTAGAGGTTTACATTTATATTTTTATTGAGTAATTTATTATTATATTTGTATTCTACTCAAGCGAAACGATAGGAAAACCTTCAATTTATCTAAAGCATATTTTTTAGTATTCATAATATACACTAATTCGTTATAAATATTAATCAAAATGGCGATTTAGCATTAAGCTTCGCCTTAAGTTGAAATCAAGTGTTGTTTTTTAAAAAGCCTTTCAAAAAATATTCTTTTTTTATATTTTCAACGGCATCTGCTTGTAATATCTGAAAATCTAAAAATGTCATTCATCTTCTTTCAACAGGCGGTGTTTCCCTTTCCTTTTGACCCTAGGGTTTTAAGACGGCCGTCTTATTACGCCCGTCGCATCACGAATACCACGGCCGCTAGATGACAGCACCGCTTTCTTAGCAAACCATATTATCTCAATTCTCATATTTGATAGTCGACCAAATGTGACGAAAGTTCAAACAGCCCAAACGTTGTAATTTTCCATCCCAAATGCGTTCCATTCTAAACCTACAAGCACCATTATACGTGTTACGTGTATTATAATTACTTCAATTCTCTATTCTTACTTAAATATGACTCCCACGGTGGTGTTTACATAGTATATAAACATAATATTAACCACCCAACTGACAGCGATGTTACTAAAATGAATATTAAGTGAAATAAAACACTGTAACTTTGTTTTATACACCATTACACAAATAGTTTGTTCTAGTTAAATAATTATAACAAACTACTTGTTATTATAATCCTCTTGCATGAGATTTAAATCAAAGCAAATACCTTCAGCAGACCCGTTAAAAATCACTGGGTATTATAATTGTAGAATTTTTGCAATTAAGGTATTTATTAAAAAATATATACTCTTATGCCTCGGGACCATTGACTTTCAAATGAAGAAATCTACCGTTCGAATCTTAATAAACTTGAAAAATTACAACGTCTGTCTAACGACATAAAAACACATTTATACTAATAGAACAAATAGTGTCGCATATGTATGTCCACGGGACCCAGTTCAGTGAAACCATGCGTTGTCTCAGTAACGTATTTTCTATATGTTGTTTCATCTACTCATCTGTCTAGCGTTTGAACAAAATAAATAACTAATATACTAACCATCACGCCCTTTCCCCGCAGGGGTTGGCAGAGAGGACGTACCGCCAAACAACTCGGTCTTGGCACACACTCCTCGCCTCATTCACATTCATACATCGTCTCATACATACTTTTCTATTATTCTTACTCTTGATATGGCCCGACTCGAGTATCTGATTCACTTGGTAATGTCTTCCTCGGACGTCCCCGACTTCTGCTACCATTTACATTTGCATCGTATATTCTTCTAACACTCCTTTCTTTGCTCATTCGCTCTACATAAATAAGCATTTCGAATAAAATATTATTAATTTATAAAATATATATTTTAGGTACCTACTTTATCGATTGGCTGATACAATAGATATTTACTTTTTTTTAAATAAAAATTGAATAGAATTTGAATAATGAAACTCATTACGTAGAAATATCTCACATTACTTACCTACTCATGCACCGACAAGCGAAACTAGTGAATTTTAGTATGTTTAATGTTTAATTACTGAATTTGAGGTTAACGAGTTTTATTTTATTTATAATGTCAACACAAAGTGTTTGCTTTCTTTGAAAATATAATTTTATTAGAAACAAGCCAAGCAACATTATATAATTATAAATTTTGGTCATTAAATATGTAAAACAATAAAATTAACATTGGATATAAGAATAGGAAGCCTAATTTAATAAATTCAGAAAGCTAAAATTGATATTTTGATTTAAATACTTTTTATATTTTAAAAAGAAAGACAATCTGACAATATTTGAAAATCTTCTACTATCGCCACAGAAAGCAAAATTTTTTTTTTGTTTTGTGATGGAGGACTAGCCTAGGAATTGAACACACTACGCCTGGGTGGGACCTAAACGCGATGTCAACTCAGCCACCGACCGGTCAGATATATTCAGGAAGCTAAATATGATAAATTCATGAAGCAATATTTGATATATTCAGGAAGTGATTCTTCCAATAATCAGGAAAAGGACAAAAATTTATTGGAAGAAGTTGTTTTTTCCAATAATCATAAAAAGATAAAAAAATGTGTTAGAAGAATTTATTTTTCCAATAATCATGAAAACCTTCCAAAATGTATTAGAAGAAGTGATTCTTCCAATAATCATTAAAAGGTGTCAAAATGTATTAGAATAATTGATTCTACCAATAATCATTAAAAGGTGTCTAAATGTATTAGAATAATTGATTCTTCCAATAACCATTAAAAGGTGGTAAAATGTATTAGAAGAATTGATTCTTTCAATAGTCATGAAAAGATGCCAACGTGTATTAAAAGAAGTGGTTCTTCCAATAATCATAAAAATGTGCCAAAAAATAATATCACGTTGTAATTATTATCTGTTTGTTCTAAATCAGAATTTATCCGATATTTGATTAATAGTGAATTAATGAGCCAAGTTGCGATTTATGATAAACTTTATTTCTTAACACTTTTGTAACTCTGTCATCAGCCGAATCTGAGAATTGCTCCTTAATTGTGATGTATGGTAAAAAGTTGGGTATTCAAGCGATAGATGGCACTTGTCAGAAAGCTTACTCCAGAGTCCGACAGATGTCACTTAAATGTAGCAATTGCCTGTGGGATATCATTGTCAGACTTCAAGCTTCTAGAAACAGAGAATTACGAACCCTCCGGTAATGAACAGTGTAGCTAAATCCAGACTTACATATTTATTGTTACGTAAATAAACGCAATTATAGTAAAGAACCTTTTACTTTTTCAAGAGAATTCCCAACACAGAAATCTGCAAGTAAGCCCTAAATAGAGGGATGTTGTGAGGCTGAAGATAGTGGAGAGGGTAAAAATATTGAGTAAACGATTGTATAAAAGTATCGAGATATTCAAATCTCACCATTAGGCACACTTAAAGTCAATCCAAGTAAAGTTTGAAATATGAATCGTTGTTTCTTCCCAATACAATATGAGAATATCTACCTGTTTATTTGTTGTAAATTATCATCAGCATTTTAAATAACCAGAAACATTTTAATTTTGAAAATTAAACTTTACTGTCAGCCCAATTCTAAATATGTTCCCTATTACTTCACTTATCCCATGTTCCCCTCCCCCACCTCTCTCCCACATCTAAAGAACTGACCTACTCTAGTATACTGTCTCTTTCTTTTTTGATAATATATGTATATATATGTGTGTACTTCTGTATTTAAATATAGACATTAAAATATATCAATAGAGTGTCATAAAACCAAGTATTTTCGTTTAATTTATTTAGAAACATTTTAATTTGAAAAGTTTTCCCATTTTCAGAGAGCAATCATAATTACTAATCTCTGTCAGCTTTGGTGTTTGTTATAAATTATTAAAAGTATTTTGCTTTACAAAGTAGCGTTTTTAAGCTACATAGAAAATTCTAAATGTCTTTTGTAAACCTACGCGAGAATGTTTAGAGAGTTTTAGAATCTAGATGACATTTAAAACTTAAGATTTATAAGAATGAAAGCACCCACTTTTTTACTCAAATAATTAAATATTTAACAATGTAGTCGACAGTCATAAACTTATGTATATAACAGTCACACAAAATGAGAAACTAAAGGTTAAATGACGTGTCAGTTAAATTACGCAAATCAAATTTGATGTTTCTGTTTTCGATAGTGACAATTCGAGATGGAATTCCATCACATTGAAACAATTTCAAACTTTTTTCTAGTTATTTTATTTTCTTACCGTTACCGGTTTCAGCTTATTATAACCATCTTCAGACTGGTATTATAATAAAATTAGTAAAAAAAATGTATTACAATTATTTCAAAATATCATTTAATAAAATTAGTAAGAAAAGGTACGATTTTATTGAGTTTTTATTTATTTTTTAGTATACTATATAATAATTAACTCACTACCGCAAAATTTAATATGCCCATTTATTTTCCTTTTCAGATTTATCCCCCAAAGAGAGTTTTCGACAAAAATAAGGTTGGTGTTATTTTTCTTCTGTACATTGTTCTTAAAACTATCTAGCCGAAATTTATTTTCGGTACACGACAATATAAGTCGATAACGGTCATGAAAACGTGAATTAATTTGTATATTTTGTTGAAGGTTGAAAACATTGGAAATTTACCGCTGGTGTATAGGGATTTCTTGATATTTTTCTTAGCAATTTAGAACAGTCCTTCATTTTGGAGTGATTTTTGAAAAACTTTAATACCTAACGAACTATCGCGCCGTTTCAGAGAGAAAGACAGAGAGGATGGACCAGGATACAACTCTTGGTACACATTCCTTGCTTCATTCACATTCACACATCGTCTTACACGTACTTAACTCTTCGGTTATTAGATACTTGATTGTGCCATGTCGTCCTCAACTTTTTTAACGAGATGCGACAGCGAATTAAAATCAATTAACTTCATTTCGAGACACATTTCTATATATATAGTATCGGGGACGTTTATATATACTGTATACATTTTAATATCCTATGAAAAATCACGGGTTACTATAATAGTAGGATTTGCAAAGCTGACAGAATTTATAAAAAAAATATTTTCCTCAATTTCATATGCCCTTTAAAAGAAGAAATTTACCGTTCAAATGTTAATAAACATGAAATTTTTCAACATCCATCTACATCTGTCAAACATTTATACAAAAGAAATACACATTCAAATAAATAATTATTAATTAATTAAATAATGTTGGTACTTGCTTTATAGCTTTTTTTATCTTATATGTGATTTATAATAATTAGTACCAATTTTTAAAATTAGAAGATCATTGAGCTTAAATAATTTTACACATAATGCAGAAGTACGCAGGAATACTTGACATCACTTTACATGTGTATTTCGACAAACGAAAATAGTACCCTTAATTGGTATATAACATAGAAAATCTTCTGCCTATAAATATTTTAAAAATAATTGTAATTCTCAAATCAATTTATCTTAAAACTCATAAACCAAGAAGCGCGTGTAAGTCGAATAATGATTGATAAACAATGGGTTTAATTTTTAATCGTTTCAGTTTCTGGAATCATTATTTCATTATCGTATCAAAATTTTTAAATTGCCAATTAGCCTTAATTAGTTTCCTACCGTATTTTTTCTTAAAATTTTAAAGCTCTACAAGTCTACAGGGTACAAAACGAATCTGAAAAAAAATCCAACAATTTAAATACTACGTAGTACGTTTATCATGGTAGTATATAACCTGCACCAGGGGTGGGATTATTGACTGAGCGTAGCGAAGTCCTGTTTTAACTCGGCTGTTTTTCATTTCGTCTCTCTGTAAATTTGTTTGTACGTTTCGTTTCCAGCTCAAAATGACAGTTATAATGGTTCAGTAAAGATTATTTTTCTTAAATGTGGAATTGTCGTCTTTAATTGGATTTTTTATTCGTATTGATTCAATACTATGGTAGATACCTATTTGTCTGAAGGAAGTTTGAAAAAAGAATTCTCATTAGAGCAAATTATTGTATAATTTTTAAGGTATTTGAAATTTAAACAAAGTTACATAAAATATATGGTTTGTAATTAAGTGGGTAGGTATTTAAGTGCATCTCATCAAATTGTATGCTTTCAGGATAAATTTTGCCTTTGTTTTATTAAATATGAGAAAATTTGAATCATACTTTTTTGGATATAAGATCGATTATATTTTCATTCTTGATAAATCGTACGAGACCACTTCCAATCTGATATTATCAATATTTGGTGAGATAAAACAGGTTTTTAGTTTTAAAAAACATGGACATTACATTGTTTAACTCCCTAAAGGGGTTTTTCATCACTTTATTTTGTTCTTCATTTATACTCCAAGATTAATGTGTTACAAAAGTTTCATGAATACACGTATTTTGTCATTTATCAAACCTTATTATACCTGTTGTGATTACAAATTATATTCGAACAGTTTGTAGTGGATTGTAATCAATTTTTATATATTTTTTTAAATTAACACATTTTTTTCGGATATCTGTTTAACAGTTAGTTAGAAATGGGAAATAATTCTGACATACTCCTTATTTTTTTAAACACCTTTTCTTGCGAATCGATATTCAGTTTTATTAACAGACTCGATATTATACACACTGAGGGTCAGTTAGGTACACTGTACAGGTTTTCTTAATAGAGCAACGATGTAAATATTTTCATCGTCACTGATGTAGGTAATTCACACTATCAGACAGGGACAGGTAATTGGGTAACAAGTTAGGTGGAGGAATGTAGGAATATATGTTAGATGGAGAAGCATATATTTGTCGACAACCTGTACTATAACGCAGATAGCTTCGTTCGCACATCTCAATTTTCTTGTAAATGATGCTGGCAACGTAACTGTTAAATAAATTACCACAAAGTGAAAATTTTGCTTTAAACATGAAACAAATTTTCTTCATTTTTTCCCATGACTATTCCAACGGTAATAGGATATTTCTACAATCAACCCTAATGGAGGCATCTCGTGATGACTGTGAGAGGAGATAATTGTGTGGCTGGGCCTTAATCTTCCCTTCCATGTTCCGTTCCTACCCGTGTAGGGAGAAAAGTGATTTGTTAAGGCCCTGCACACAATAAAGCAATTAGCTAAGTGTTTTCTTGTAATTACGATATTATTTATTTAAGTACGAAATGATGTTTTGAATTGTGTTTGTTTGGATTACAGAAGCTTATTGAGGGTCCTTTGAAGAGATTTGATTTGATCATTCAGACGATTTAGTGATAATAATATGTTTTAACAATATTATAATCTCTTTGTGAAGTATTAAATGGAGTCGTGGAATAAAGAAAAAGATAAGAAATGTGTTTTTGACGTGTTTCGTGATCAAAAAATCTGACCATTGTCATATTTGTGTTTCATCTTTATTACGAAGTTTTCATTTCAATCAAATGGGACATTCTTCATTATAATCACATCATAAACTGCCAAAGTAGTTTGTCAGCAGGACAATTTTACAATAATAATTAAAACACTAAAGCACACATATAACTAAGCAGCCACAATATAGAAAATAGATTAAGAACATAGACATATGAATATTAGTAGACCTGCCCTAAGTGATTAAAAGCGTATTATTCCCCACTCCCCATACCGGTTCCATTGGAGCCGGCTGGGCTCGCGTATGGCCTCCCGTGAATTTAAAAAACGTGACGTCATCATTCTTGTGCGAACTATGATTGAGGCATCATCGGTTCATTTTACGAAATAACACGGCAAAATGGTGGCTTGTGCTATGAAAACTTGTAAAAATAGATGTGAAAAAGAGAATAATTCCAATTGTCGTATTACATTCCATATATAAGAATTATTTTACTTTATTTTAAGCTTATTCACATCGTATAATATGGATCAGTGTAGAAACATATACTCGTATATCACATCGAGATACGTCTGGACGCGAAACACAAAGCCGTTTGCATAAAAATCAGGGATGTGCCTTCGCCTTTTGCGCTTTGATAACATACATAATCGTATCATTTGGAACTTCTATTTTTTCATCTGTTATATCTTGCTGGCACTCCGTCGTATTATTAAAGGATAGGAAACCAATCATATTTAAATTTATTCCACTTTTGGCGTTATTACTAAATGAGTTTTGAATTTTACACAACTCGTAAACAACACTTAATATAGGATAAATGGTTGGTTATCAATTGTGAAAAATTGGTATGTTTGGATGTAAAATTTGGATACAGTGAGCATGTTTGGAATGAAAAATGTATGTGTCATTAATGCTGTCCGATGATATTTTTTATCTATTCAAATTAAAAATATTATATTTTTCTATCGCACGTTGCCACCGATCATATATTATCTTTGGAACATTCTATCACACGTCGCAACGGACCACGTGTTAGGTACGCGCGTTATTTCGCATGTACGGCACTGCTGGAACGAGAAGGAGTGCATATCACGTAATGCGCTAGGTTATACCGAGTGGCGATGTGTGATAGAAAAACATGTTTTTGTTTTTAATTGAAAAAGTTTCATCGGACGGCAAAGTGATGTCCAAATTTTTACTCCAAATACTCTTAGGAATCGCTGGTAAAAGCTGTGTGTATATAATTTCATTTGTTTTTTAGTTGTTTTACATTTCTATTATCTTCTTAAAAGTGAAATGTTATATATTTTCTTAAGGATTTCATTATTTTATTATTAATAGGAACAGAGCGGTTGTGACAACCCTCCAACATTGGTCGAATGTAGCGATTCTCAAGTGTGCTCATGGTTGGTTGCTGGGAAGTAAATTATGAACATTTATAAAAGTGCCTTAACTAAATACGTAAACAAAATATTCGACTCTGAAAATAAAAGAAATTTATTTTGCCGAATTCGGACTTCGCAAATTTGTTCATAACGTGGCGAGTAATTTTCGCTCCCATGTAAAAATGTCTATTCATTCAAAAACAGATTTTACTTTTAAGAACTAAATGATGATATTATAATGCGAGATGCCTATTTACTGTCAGATTGATTTATTGACGAATCACAGTCAGCTTTCCTCTCTGCGTCCCGCAACTTTTGGTTTAACCCCTCGCCTTTAACTTCTCGTCTATTAATATTCATATGTCTGTGATTAAGAAGAATAACATAATCAAGGGACTACAATACATAGACAAATAGATATAACACGGCCAACACACTCAAATGCACACAGTATACTCAATCACACTTAACAATTATATCCATACAATCAATGGATAATATTGTATTTATAAACAATATTAATATATAAAATCTTGGTATATTAAATATTTTTATGCATTGGCATCTTATTAAATATAGAAAGTACATGATAAGTGAATGTTCGTTTCCTGTATTCATTAGTAATTTTTGGAATAGACATACCTTCATTTTAACTAAATCTTGTGTTGTGTTTGTGATCTACTTTTTTCTTTATATATGGAATATAAAGTGGCGATAACAATGCTAAAAAAGGTTTAACGCGTGCTAAATGGGATAGAACTACAAGGTACTAAATCAGTGGTCTCCATTCAAATCTATTTGGAAGGTATTTCTAATCTATATTTTCTAATCAGTGGTAAGGGTGAAGATTGGGTACAAGCATTTATTGATATATAGGTCTATAATATAATATTACACTGCAGAGATAAACATACGGAAGCATGTTGTGGGCACAAACGTGTATCAAAAGTAAGTTTTTTCCTTACTTCTCGTGAAATTTGTCAAACATTTTCAAATGTAAAAAAATTCTAATGCAATTTTTTTTTAAATTTTAATTTACTATACAAGGATACAGAAAGTACAGAGGATATAGCTAATAGGTACAGCTTATTTCTCACGACTAACCCAATTCACTAGAAGTAGAGAATATATAACATTAGTACAGTTTTTTGTACAAAATATACAGAAAGTACAGAGGGTATAGCTAACAGGTACAAACTATTTCTTAATACTTATCTAATTCACAAGAAGTAGATAATACTCGTATATAATATAGTACAGTTTTTTGTACAAGCATACAGAAAGTACAGAGGGTATAGGTAATAGGTACAACCTATTTCGTACGACTTATCTAATTCACAAAAAGTAGAGAACATGTAATATTAGTACAGTTTTTCAATATAAAAATAGAAACATAGGTATTTAATCCACGTAAAGTTTTCGTTTAAAGTGTAGTGACGTTTGTTTAAAACGAATGTGTTGGTGATTTAAATTGGAGTATATCGTGTATATGTTTAATATTCCCAGATAAACGTTTTATTAGCCTGTCTAGGGCCTAGGAGTCGAAAGGTCTTATATTAATTGGTGTAGGCAGCTTTTTTAAAAATTGATATCGATCACATTTCTATGGATGGATTAAGGGATAAGAATGTTATTTGGAATACACGTTTTTTCTTTTTATCATCACATTTTTCCTGCGAAAAAATATTACTTTGATTTGGTATTGAGCCAAGCAGCATTCTGCTTTACCACAGATTCAAAAAGTTTACCCTATGTGCATCTTTAATTTTATTATAACGCTCCTTTATGACATTACTTAACTTTAACACGAGAAATTTGTTACATTTAAAACGATCAAATTAGCCATTCAAGCTATGACTATTTGACGTTTTCTTTACAAAAGCTGTCGTTGATTTTTTTTAAAGCAATAAAAAGTGTGCCAACGCCGCTGTTGACAAAAAAAAGAAAAATCCTGATTACGTGCTTTAAATTAACAAAAAATATTGTAGGGCCAAAAATACTTGTTTAAAAAAGTATAATACAGTTTTACTCTCGCGATACTAGGGGAAGAAAATATAAAAAGGTTTTCCTTTTATGGGTACTTCATCAATTCACCTTCCAGAGTCTCGTGACTGTGAGTTATACGATCCCCAAATATTTGCCGTCAATTTCTGTAAATTATTTCGCATTTTATTCTGCTCCTGTACAAACAGCCCTTCAAACGAATTCCCGGAAAAATATTAGTCTCAGGGAAGGATTTTTAAGGTCTGCAGAAGATTCTCGCTGTTTCTACAAATCCAGGAACAAAGGTTCTGAGTACTCGTGTTGTGTAAAGAAGTACAAAATTACGAGACAAGACTTTTAGAGTGGTCGCAACGTAATTTTATTCAGGATGTAATGGTATATTTATGATAGAACTTTGAGAAATGGTGTTATTATTATTATTTTTAGGGACAATTTGTACAGTATCATTTTTGATAAAATCACCTCAATAACATTTTTATTGAAGAATTATTTTTTCGTTACGTTAAAGAAAATGTTTGTTGTATTTTTGATAGCTGCTCTTTAAGAATTTTTTTTGCGTGTGTTTAGTTTTACTGAAATAAACATTATTCTTCTATTACTATTCAAAAAAGATCACTTTTTAAAACACAACGCAACAAATTTGGCATTACGTGTCTCTAAAAAATATTAGGGTGCACATAAATATTTCATAACCTTACTGATATAGGGCATAGACGTCTAATCGTTGAATATAACATTGTGTTGTCTATCGAGTTCTATCATCAAAACGGCGCCACATCCAAGGGTGACATTTGGAGTCCTGTGAAATGTTTGTTCATAGCTTTATGTTCCTATCCATTATTTTCCATCCTTTATACCTGTTTTTCGATCTACTTATTTTTTGCTTTCACTGAGAAATCCACTGGGTCATAATATATGTCCTTTATTGGTCAACCCATTGCAACCCATGGTCAACCCATTGCAGTCTGTGCGACTTATAAATATACAATACTTATAAGACTTATAATACGAGAATTTTATAAATGTATAGGTCTTAGGACGAGTATTTTCACAGTATTTGAAGATTTGGTTCTATTCATATTCTATTATTATTTCAGTGTTGTGAAACAACTGGCTAGTACTGATTACTGATATAATAACAGAACCTTCACAGAACTTGAAAATCAACTTTGAAATTTTATGAATTGTTCAAATTCTACGAAACAACCCATCGTTAATCTCACTTTAATTCTTGATTTCATATTTTTATTAAATTCTGTTGCTTAATTTGAAATACTTTTTCCAAATTATACAATTCAAAATAAAGTTTTTAACGGTCCATGAAATGTATGGCCTCTTGTTCATTTGTTTTTTTTTAATTCCACTGTTTTTCAAAAATTAACTGAATTTTTCTGAAATGGATTATAATATATTTTTATAAAAGGATGTATCAACAATCATAACCGTGGCTATTTTACACAATATCTGAGAAATAATAATATGGTTTGATAGCTTTTTAGGAATCAACAATAAAAATATAAAATATGCCATCAAAAGGGGTATTTCAAACATTTAACGGCCCTCGCATAAAAATCCACTAACATCGATTACAGATTATTCATTTCAAATCAAATATCATCCCAATCATTATTAGAGTAAGGAAGGATGGAGAAAATACATTGTTTGAAATTAAATTGAATTCCGGTCCTCGGTTCTATTCCGACTGATCAACATTATAAGACTGAGGACGGTTTGTTTCGGAGAATTTTAACAATTCATCAAATTTCAACGTTCATTTTCGGGTTCTATGAAAATTCTATTGAAATTCTGTTATTATATCATTCTAGGCAAGTTGCTTGTGGGGAAAATTAAGATGGTCCAGGAATTCGTTTAGTTTCTCCGTTCCATGAGGCCAAATGGCGAAGACATCGTCGACGTAGCGCCACCATACTTTGGGGACAGCAGAAACTGTGTCGAGTGCCACTTTTTCAAACTTCTCCATAAAAAAGTTGGCTAGTACTGGCGACAACTGACGGCCCATCGCAACTCCCTCCAATTGCTCAAACAGTTCACCCTGAAACTCAAAGTATCCCGTTTTGAGGCAGTGTTAAAAAAGTTTGCAAATGTCTTCCTCATATATCTCCCTGAGCATTGTAATGGAGTCTTCTAGAGGCACATTTGTGAAAAGAGACACGACGTCAAAGCTGGGAGACCCAAAACTTATAGAGTAGGTACGGTTGATTACAGAGGCCATTGAAATTCATAAAAATCCCGTAAACATTAATAGAGACGATGGAGCTAAGCTCAATAGTTCTTGGTATCTGGTAATTGACTGATACACCAGAGCTAAACGAAGAAAACCACTATAAAAAATTATACTTTAATGTCAATCATGGCGACAAATGCCCCGAGCAACTTGACATTCAGATACTCACACAGACTACCCAAACACATCATATATAATGTTTATATATCTATTTATATAACATTTTATAATGTGTATGTTTATGTATGTTTATTCTCTATCTTCCCATAAGTGTATATTAACATAAAAACAGACACACACACACACACCTCAAAAAATGCAGGACATCATATACCGATGTTACTGAAGGCCGCATACGTTTCAAGTTGACTATCGGCCGCTCCTTCCTGGGTAAGGTTTTCTGCGGTTTCCCTTACTCCATCAAGCAAATGCGGAAGGATTCCCACAATAGGACGCAGCCGAATTTCCCCCCCGATCCCAACACAACACAAACAGACACGTATGTAGTATATGGCCGCCGCTGGTCGCTGGTGATGCTGATGCTGGAAAATACATGCAATTTCAGTAGGGTTTTTAGGTAACCAAATTTTTTCCCTACCTAGAAAATACAAGGCCTCTAAGTCTATAAAAGCCAGGTAATATTTGAAACACCTATATGAGGTTAAAATTGTGAGGCGCATATGACGCCGTTCTATTTGTATAAAGAACATTAACTTTAAATTCAGTCATTTTAAATGATTCACCACTTCATGGAATATAAGAATCAAGAAAATCAAAAAAAAAAAAAATCAACCTCAAATAACACATCTGCCCTGATGATGGACACTGCAATGCTGTCCGAAACGTTGGCTAAAGATGGAGTTAGCGCAACACGGCATAACACCCCAAAAACAAATAGCAAAAATACTTTTGGCCGTGAAAATCTTAAATCATAACAGAAGAATTGTTCAAATTTCATAGTTGAGTTTCACGACCTGTGGAGATCTATTTAAGTTCTGTTCTTATATCATTATTGTCTAGTAGTTGTTTCACAAAACTGAAATAATAATAGAACTTGAATAGAACCTTCGCAGAACTTGAAAACTTACTTTGAAATTTGATGAGCTGATCAAATTCTGCGAAACAACCCGTCCTTAGAATTACGCTATTAGACTTTCTGAGCTATGTTAGTAATAATTATTTCGGAATATAAAATTTACTAATAAAATATTTTTTTATTATTAATTATTGTTAAGCTCGGCATTCCAAATTAGTACCGATTTATTTCTAAATTTTATTTCATTACATGAAAAAACTGAAACACTAAAGCAGACTTAAAAAAAAATTTCGCAACCATTTAACCGTTTTTTTGCTAAGCATCGTACAAAGACTGTAAAAGTTTAGATTCGAGTTGGTATTAATAAAAAATGTCTTTAGTTGGGTTTTGAAAGAACTGGCAACATCGCATTTCAGCAGACTGAAACGTGAAATTACCGTCTTGAAAAAGTAATGTTTTTGAGTCATATTAATTATTTCGTGACGATGAATTGTTTTGACGCTTTTTCCGCTACAGCTAATAAGGAGGCTAGGATTCAAATTGAACCAGTTTGGATCTGCGCAGTGTGGTTTTGTGTGGACTTGAACCGCCAAGCGCCTGCGCCGTAACGAAACCGCGATTGAATGACAATTAGCTTAAAAAAACCTTACCGTGTACCGAAACCGTACCGATGTGTTAATTCGAATCTTAGCTGGACTTTCAACCAGTTTAATGTTACTTTATGCTACAAGTGATATATTTAGTGGAGGCCTGTGAATTTCTCCACCACCAAGCGCTCACCAAAAACCTTAAGGACGGGTTGTGTCGGAGAATTTGAACAATTCATCAAATTTCAACCTTCATTTTCGGGTTCTGTGAAAGTCCTATTCATGTTCTGTTATTATATCATTGTAGGCTAGTTGCTTGACAAAACTGAAATAAAAAAAGAACTTGAAAAAATCTTTCACAGAACTAGAAAATGAATGTTGAAATTTGATGAATTGTTCAAATTCTCCGAAACAACCCGTCCTTAGTATCATTGCGAGTACCTATCCTTTTGATTTGCGAATTAAGCGTTAATTCACATAGGCACAGACCTGCCGAGATTATTATAATTATAAATTCACTCATGTGTTGATGGTCTACGCGGCTATCGCACATTAATTTTTAATTGACTGTTACCGCTGAATTTAATAAGAATTCTATAAAAGTGCTGTTTTTTTTAATTACGTAAATGTTTCATATGTGTAGGTAAATATAAATCACAAAAATCAACGTTCACATTGTTCTAACAAAAATATCAAAATTTCATTTTTTTGTTGTTACTCTCTGAGAATTTGTTATTATGTTCTCCCTAAAACGTTCGTATTCATAAAATATTTCCCTTTAAAACCATCTTCTTCTTCTTTTTGAACTTTTACTACGGACCCTTGAAACGTACCTTACTTACCAGTGATTATTTTGGTAATTTGGATTCGAAATTTAGGTGGGCTTTTGGTCCCCGGATATATATTTTTGTTTGGTAAAGAAACAGGAAACTGCCTTAATTAAATCAGGTAAGTTTCGTAACACCCTGTATTGCTTATAATAAGTCTAGATCACATTTAATTTCACATATCGCGGAATTCACGCATGGAAGGTTGGATTCTACACACCCTATAAATTAGGTTAATTTATTGTGACAGCACGAATGGGATAGATTAGAAGAATGGTCGTAGGAAAAATATTATCTGCCTCTAAATTTGTTTGTACGTTTCGATTCCGGTTCAAGATGTTGGCCGTTTTTACGGTAAAAATTATTTTTTAAATGTGTAATAGTCGTGTTTATTTAAGTTAAATTTGGCCGTATGTGGTGACTGGCTGAATAGCCAAATTCTTCGCAACCTTACTCTTGTCTATTTGAATAACCGGGTTGTACAAATATTCTTCCCATTTATATTTCTTATAAAATAGCCGGGTTTTACAAATATTCTTCTCATTTATATTTCTTATAAAATAGCCGGGTTGTACAAATATTCTTCCCATTTATATTTCTGATATAATAGCCGGGTTTTACAAATATTCTTCCCATTTATATTTCTGATATAATAGCCGGGTTTTACAAATATGCTTCCCATTTATATTTCTTTAAAAAAGCTGGTGTTAGATAATGCGTTTCCACGGAATCGAACCGCGTGTTAGATAAAGAGTTTCTACGGAATCGAACCGCGTATAGAAATGTATTATATCTTCAAGAATACCTGGCTAGCTCGAGCAGGTACCGTGTTTTCAGTTCGTTGGTATTAAGAGAGAACATACGCCTTCTAGAAGTGGGTAGAACAAAGGGTATCTTGGAAATAAAACACTATTATTGTGGTGCCTTTAAATGCCTTCAAAAAGACTATATAATTACAGCACAGGAATCTACGCGTAGGAAAAGCTTAAATCTCTTTGTGGACGGTTAAAAGAATGAAAAAATGAAGTTAAATTACTGGGAAGAAAGGAGATACAGAAATTAATAGAATAAAGCAGGGAACGATACCGCATGTAGGTTTGTAGACGTCCAGGGGGCAGGCAGTAGAAAAAATGAATCGAAATATACTAGTAATGAATTGACAAACACTGTAGAAAGAATGAATCGAAATGTACTAGTAATTAATTGACAAACACTGTTTTAGCAAAGCAAGTCTCGAATTCAAAGCGGAGCACGTAACAACCTCTCGCAACCAGCGCGGAAATCCAAAAAGACCGGTCTCCCTTCGTTCGGAGCTGAAGACCCCTTTGCCCCGCCTCCTTCGCTAATAGTCACACCCACTGTAAACGCAACCACGGGGTGGCCATATGAAAGAATTTAAAAATACAAAGTACTTGATTTTAAGAAAATATTACGGGGTTGAATGTTTTAATTTTAAGAAAGTTCATTTCATAACACTGGGATGTACATATATTTTTCCAATTTATATTTCTAGTGCTTTTTTTTAAATTACGTAGATAGATGAGGATAAACATAAATTTAAAACATTATAAATATTGTAGCATTACGCTTTATTTGGTTGACCTAGCAAAAAATGCTCTTCGACACAGGCTATCGTAATTTCAGGATCTCATTGATCTTAAATTAGACTAAGGCTTAGTGTAAGCAAATAAGGATCGATACAACGTGTTTGTATTAATTAGGAGCTTGTTGATCAAACAATATTACCAACTATTCCCAGAAACCCGCTCAGTTTTGTGCGCACAGCGAGTAGGAGGCAATTTATTTGAGGTGAACCATTTAACAGCGAGGTCTCGATCCTATTTATTTGTTCAATCTGCGAATTACTAATCTGGAATTCCCAATTTGTCAAGCAAAATACCTCTGAAGATTGCACAGAGGAATGAATTGCTAATTTAGATGGACAAAAATGTGAAATAAAATTGTTATAAATATTTTTTTGGTTTTATCACATCACTAACTTTGAAAATATTAAGGCATCTTTCTTTAAGGACGGGTTGTTTCGGAGAATTTGAACAATTCATCAAATTTCAACGTTCATTTTCAAGTTCTGTTAAAGATTTTTTCAAGTTCTGTTTTTATTTCAGTTTTGTCAGGCAACTAGCCTACAATGATATTATAACAAAACTTGAATAGGACTTTCACAGAACTCGAAAATGAACGTTGAAATTTGATGAATTGTTCAAATTCTCCGAAACAACCCGTCCTAAATATTTGAAAATGAAATATGAAATTCTTGAATTAAGCGACAGATTTTTTTAAATTTATATTTTTATATAAAATTGAAAATTATTAGTTGGATAGCCTTTCACTTTCATGTTAATACCATAAGATCAAGGTTCCCTACCATGTAACATTGTAACAATCATCCTACGGTTTCAGGCTACAGTTCTGTTATAAATAGATTTTACACTACTGTTAACTCTTATGCAATGTTAGCTGACATTTTTTAATATTCCTCTATCGAAATTTAAATCTGTACTAATAAAACATTTCACATTAGGGTCTCTTTAGGGTGAATTGCCAAATACAAAAAAAAAAAAAAACATTTTAGCAGTGCTTATTTTAATAAGATCACTAAATAACAGTTATTTTTTGGTTTTTGTTTTCTATATTTCTTTTAATAATTTTGTACTAATGTGTTTTATTTTTTCTTGTTAACTTATTTAATTTATGGACTGTCAATAACTTTCATGTGTGTAAATGACACTTGCAGTTAATTCTAAATAAATCCCTTGTGTTTTATATTTTAGAGTGAAAAAGCTTAGGTCCTATTTTTTCTAGCCGCAAACCGCAAAACTGCAAATTTACGACGCGACGGAGCAAGTCAAAATACATATACATTCTCAATGCTTGAATGTCTATGAATTACGTAAACACATAGACACCAGCGTCAGAGTACTCAGACTCGCTGCGTTGAACACACAGACATAGGAATTAATAGACGAGAAGATAATGGCGAGGAGTAAAATCAACTGTTGAAGAACGAAGGGAGTGAAGCTGACTGTGATTCGTCAATAAATCAATCTGACAGTAAATAGGCATCTCGCATTATAATATCACCATTTACTTCTTAAAAGTAAAATCTGCTTTTGAATGAATAGACATTTTTACATGGGAGCGCAAATTACTCGCCACGTTATGAACAAATTTGCGAAGTCCAAATTCGGCAAAAAAATTCGGTTCTATTTTCAGAGTCGAATATTTCGTTTAAGTATTTTTTTTTTTTTTTTTTTTATCAATATAAAGTTTTTTTTTTTCGAAGTCTGTCTCACTAGGATAAACCTGTGTCGAGACAGACGTATTTGATACATGAATTAATGTTTACATATTTTTTGATACATAAAATATTTCATTACATTAAATGACATTGTGAAAAAGATACAAAATAATAAATAATAATAATAAATGATAAATTTGTTAATCAGCATCTAGTTGGAGTACATACTTATGTAGGGATTTTTATAAAATTTTTGATCATGGATCTGTCTTGGCTGATGATCCAAGACTTGATGTCTGTTTTATATTTCAAAAAAAATTCGTTCAGTCTAATGGCTAGTGGGAGAGCATTATATAGTTAGTTAAGACAGTTTAGTTAGGTACAGTTTTTTAAATTCGGTTCTATTTTCAGAGTCGAATATTTCGTTTAAGTATTTAGTTAAGACACTTTTATAAATGTTCATAATTTACTTCTCAGCAACCAACCAGCTTTGTGTTTCGCGTCCAGACGTTTCTCGATGTGATAGTAACAACTGATTCATATTATACGATGTGAATATGCTTAAAATAAAGTAAAATAATGCTTATATATAGAATGTAATACGACAATTGGGTTTATTCTCTTTTTCACATCTATTTTTACAAGTTTTCATAGTACAAGTCAACATTTTGCCGTGTTATTTCGTAAAATGAACCGATGATGCCTCGACCATAGTTCGCACAAGAATGATGTCGTCACGTTTTCAAATTTCACTTGAGGCCATACGCGAGCACAGCCGGCTCCAATGGAACCGGTATGGGGAGTGGGGATAATACGCTTTTAATCACTTAGGGCAGGTCTACTAATATTCATATGTCTATGGTTGAACACAAAAAACGACGCGAAGCACGCGACTGTCGGCCACGGAATGAGTTAATTAATCTGTCGAAAATGCACACAATAGCATACATTATTACGATTCGAGTGGATTGTTTTTAGTACTTTTTGGATAATGCAGATTAAAACATTGAATATCTTTCCATTAGCTAATTAATTCATATAATTGAAACCGTCAGTAATGTTGTGGAGTGTAAAGGATTTATATAGCTCATTTGATATCATATTTTTGTCAGTAATAATTCCATCTTGTTCGTAAGATGTTCTGTATGTACTAATTGTCTGTTGGACATAGCCGTTTGAAAAAACTAAAATAAAATAGTTTGGCTTTTTCGAACGGCTATTTCCAATAGCGTCTATCTAATGAATGTGAAGTATAATTTACAAACATAGATCTAGAAGGAATATCGCACCACCGATTATAACGGGTTTTCCAATAAGAGGTGTTATTTTTATATTCAATCGTAAAATATCAATGGTTTCGTTGCTTGTGTGGCACTTAGCGCCGTTTTTTTTAAAGTAAACGTTGTTCAAATTAATACCATCCAATTCCAGCCATAAAAAAATCATTAATCATCTGTCGATAGCGATCCATTCACCGTAACTGTTGTTCCAGCCTCATTTTCCAAAAAGTAAGGTCCAATGACTCCGCCGGACCTTAAACCGCACCAAACAGTCACACGTTGAAGATAGAGAGGCTTTTTTTAACAATAACTCTTAGGTTTTTCGAGCCCCAGATGCGAAAATTTTGCTTGTTGACGAAGCCAACGAGGTGAAAATGGGCCTCATCACTCAAGATGATTTGCATTTGATTAACTCAAGTGAATTTTAATAATTTAAATGCGTTGTTGAAGCATGTATCGTTCCATTTTTATTAATGACGTAGTTTCTTCTTGTCAAGTGTCAAAAAGTGACAGCTTCAAAAGTAACATCTACAGAAATAGCGGGCTATTTAAATTAACACCTCTTATTGGAAAACCTTATACAATATACAAGTTCAACAGAATTCAGGTCTAAACTAAAAACTTACCTTTTTAAGCTGTCGTACCCTTAAATTAAATATACCATTCCTAAGAGAAAGTCCAGTTATATTCAATTTTTCAATTAAGTCCTAAATCCTGGATCTAAATTTCGCCAATAAACAATTAGATAATGTTAATTAAGTGTTAATCTCAAGTGACCTTCCAGGTAAGTATTGTGCTGTATATTTTCTCCATAAATAGTTAAGTAATAATAATAATAATAATACTTGGATGACTTGTATAGCGCCGTTTTTGTGCAAGTAGTAACATAGATCACTGTAGAAATTTATTATAAGTTTGTACAGCGCCCTTGAGGTGTTTTTGCACAAAAACGGCGCTATACAAGTCATCCAAGTATTATTATTATTAATATAAACATCTGAATGGTAAACAGTGATTTCAGTGGTTCCGGGCCAACACAGGCAATATCTACAGTATTATTGTGACAACTCCAACACAGAATCATCATTTTATACTCCCGTTCACGGTATACATATATTGGGTAAAAATCATAAAGATGTTGTTGAAATGCCATAAATATGTCAACAACATTTTTGTTATTTGTTTTTGGGGTGTTATGCCGTGTTGCGCTAACTCCTTCTTTAGCCAATGTCAACAACATCTTTATGGCATTTAAGGCAATCACTAAATACAAACAAGTCTTAGCAGAATTTATATCGGCAAGCAAAACAACAACAAAATCTAACTGAACAAACTGCCCAGCTCTGCTTCGATTTATGTCTCATTCTATGTGCTGTGATATTCATAGTCTACTATTTTTTCCATCTTGTACTAAAGAATTTTATTTTTATATTGTTGTACTTAAAAAAGTAAACCTTCAAAAGCCCAGCTGGGCGTGAAAATTCAGAGTATATAAATAAATAATCGGTAGCAAGTGTAAGCTCAAACTTTATATTTTAGTAGCTAAAGTTTACCCGGCGTTATACGGGTTTTTCACAAATATAATATGGATGTTTTATTTACATAAACTTTCTGGAAGAATTTTCCTAAATGATATTGAAAACCCTATCAAAATCCGTTGCGTAGTTTACGCACAAACTTATTTTATACTATTTAGAGATTTGTGTTCATAAGTAGCCGACAACTTCTATTGTCTATTATCGCCTTAATATATTTTGAGATTTGTGTACCTAAGTAGCCAACAACTTCTGTTATCTGTCATCGCTTTAATATATTTACAGATTTGTGTACCTAAGTAGCCAACAACTTCTGTTATCTGTCATCGCTTTAATATATTTACAGATTTGTGTACCTAAGTAGCCAACAACTTCTGTTGTCGGTTATCGCTTTAATATATTTAGAGATTTGTGTACCTAAGTAGCCAACAACTTCTGTTGTCGGTTATCGCTTTAATATATTTAGAGATTTGTGTACCTAAGTAGCCAAAAACTTCTGTTGTCGGTTATCGCTTTAATATATGCAGAGATTTGTGTACCTAAGTAGCCAACAACTTCTGTTGTCTGTCATCGCTTTAATATATTTAGAGATTTGTGTACCTAAGTAGCCAACAACTTCTGTTGTCGGTTATCGCTTTAATATATTTAGAGATTTGTGTACCTAAGTAGCCAATATTTTGTGTTGTATGTTATCGCTTTAATCTATTTTGGTTCTTTGTAAATTATTTTGTAAAACATAAAATAACTATTTAGATTTGGCGAAATTAAAAGATCTAAATCATACTTTTGGCCAACAATAAGTACGTTTCGTACATTTTCCTATCCCCTGCAAACATTATTTTGGCTTAAGTAATTAATTTAAGGCTCGCCATTTCGAATAAAACTGACTCAGATTTTGATCATCAAAGAAAACTTCAACGTTAATTCTTCCGAATTTAATTTCAGTTTTCGTTTTAAAAGTTTTACAAGTCTGTAATTGTGACCACTCTCGGCTTCAATTTTAATTGGTCAGCTTTTTGTGATCGTGAACGGGAATTCTTGTCATAACCCATTTTAGTAATTTATTGAATTTTCTTACTGTTAATAAATGGAATTAATATTAATACATTTTGTAGAAGGATGGCAATTGAGAAAATGCTTAAGCTATTTATTTATGGTGCCAAATAGAAAGTTATCAAATATTTGGAAGCGAAAGATGAAACGAGAAGAAATAAAATAAGTAAGAACTAATTTTGCTTTGTTTTCATGTTCCTGTTTTTATTTTTTTTATTTTATCTTATTTACTAAATCAAAATTATAACATGTGCGTAAAAAGGGATGAGTGCAAGAGATAGAGAATGCTTGCAAAGATTATATTAAGGAATGGAAGCGTGTCTTGTCCTCTCTCTTTCCACTGTCGGTTTCCGAGTAAATATCTGTACAAAACCTACCTCCAAGCTTTACTAAAAAATCTCACAAAAACCAAAATTTTCATAATTAGATACTTATATACCTACCTACATAACTATTATATGTTTTATAAAATATTTCAAAAAAAAAAAAAATCATTGCAACTCATAGGATTCAAAGCCTAATTTTTCGCATAATAATTAAAATCACTAGGACTAATAGCCTGTATAGATTTTAACACTGTACGTGTTTGAGTATGTCAAATACAAACATAAGGAGAAAGAAGAAATAAAAAATGGCCGTGGACAGTTGGGCACTTTGGGAATAAAATGCATCAATATATGAACAATAATAAAAGCTTAAAACTAAACAAGTCAACATTAAAACAATTAGGGTGACATCATTTACATAAATACAAAAACGCGTTATATTCATAATAATCGTACAAAAAATATGGCACGTTCCTGTTTCTAGATTGAAATCGAATAACGAAATGCATTAGAAAAGAATAGCCACAACGAATATGTGTGAATGAATTAAATAACTACAAATAACATCATTCATAGCTTAATGAAACGGAACGCATTAGGAAGATATAGCCATTCAAAGAATATGTGTACGGGTGAAACAGCTAATTATTATGAACGTCCCTCGCATAGCTTAAGAGGCTCAAGTTCAGTGAAACAACACGCGTTGTCTCAGTAAACTATCTTCCCTTTTAATACAAGGGTGACACTCTGTTTTCAGCACATTGAACTTTTACAAAATGTTATTATTTAAGGAAGACAAGGATGGAAAAATACTATGACAACTCTCTAACAACAGAAACATCTTTTTTTATATTTAACTAAGTACGTGGACGACTGAATAATACAATCTGGAAGAACAAACATGCGTGAAGCCTGATGCAAATAGTTTATTTGACCAAAAGATGTTTTAGTACGTTTAAAGTTCTGTATAGAGCCAATTCCAGTGGTACAGAATTGTTGTGTTTTTTCTGCAAATTTAATGTTGATAACAAAATCTACAATTTGTTTCAGTGATATACAACTGTTTTATACACAAAAATTTACATTCCTATGACGATTTTTTTTGTACTTAACTTTAAGAATCAAATTTATGACTTATTTCTGTTCGATCTACATTAGATTTTAGACATTGAATGCACATTTATACAATTTTTCCAAAGAAACTTCACTGTCTCGATGACAATTCTATTTTCAAACTTTACTTGAGTAGGTACTATGCTATTGAAATGCTCTGTCAAAATTAGTCACTTAGTCGAAGTAACCCATCTAGTCAAAGTTAGCCATCTAGTCAAAGTTAGCCATCTAGTCAAAGTAATAAGATTTTCCAAAACGTCAATAAGTATCTATTCAACTATAAACTAATCAACTATCTAGTCGAAGTAAGTCATCTTGTCAAAGTTAACGTTGCTTAAATAATTAAAGTTAAATTAAATTAAATAAACCGGTAACCGAACGTACAAACATATTGATAAATAGATGAAATGCCAAACGGTCCAGCTAAAACTAAACTTCACTGCGCTCACGATTTATTTTATAATAATGTTTATTATAACATTTAAATAGTGTAGTTTAGTATTATTTGGCTTCTAGTGCGTAAGTACTCGTATGTACATTTATAACGAGCATAGCGACCCACCTGACGCAGAGGTCCTAAAGATCACAATCAGTATTTTAAGATGGGGGATCTATCAAACGAATCGCCCATTTTTCACTATGTTTGGAGTTTTTCATGATGTGTCTAGGGAACTCCAGACCATATGTACATTTATCAAACACAGCGGTTGAACTACTGAACTAAAAATTTCTAGAACTGTTTCCTATTGGAATTTTGTGAGATTACTGAGGCCGCCAATTTGCTGGCTAATTGATACTGTCAATTGATAATGTGACTGCATGATCATTTCCCATTACAATTTTTGTCATTAATAATATATCTGAACACGGTTTCTCGCAGGTGCACTTGTCCGAATAAATAAAAGAGACGAGATGCGAAACTATCATCATTTTGAAGAACACGTCTTCCGAATCCCTCACAACATATTCGTGCTTTACTGATAGTTTGTTATGAAATTTGTCATTTCATTTGTAATAGGCCTCCAATCCCATTTTTAACAGGAAATCTAAAAATTTGACCAGATTTTTCAAAATTAACAATATTTCATATCAGTAAGTTTTCTCCGTGTGGTCTTACTGCCTCCGGACATTTGGAAGCGTTGGGACTCTTCTACGGTACGGTACAAAAACGGTTAATTGGTAGTTGTTTCTTTTTATTTAAATAATAATAAAAATACTACGATAATGTGATTTGATTGAAAATAATTTGATTAAAAATACCGCGTCAACCAAATCAATGAATGGCAACGATAATGTTTCCTATACGTTCCATTGCCAAAGTTCGCCAGAAGCTAATAATATGGCGGTATTTTCCCACTAATGGTAGCAACCAAATTGTTGTACTATCGTGGTATGTTCAGTGGTGTAACACAGATTCGGCAAAATGGTCAACTGCTTGGGGCTTAAAACTCACCCGCAGTTTTTATCCATATTTAATCAAGTGCATTTTATTTATTATTATTATTTGTATTGCTCTTTTATACTAGGTACACGAGGTTACAACTTTTTTAATGGTTTCATAAGGTTTACAATTGGATTATTATCACCGGAAATGATATTTTAACATCAATGATTCTTTAAGGTATTTTTAAAGCATCGAATTTGTTCCTTTAAAAATGTAGATATCATTTGTATATTCATTTGCTAGGCTATGTTGGCAAGGATTTTGTGACTTTTCTACATAAATTTTGAACGTTGAAAATGAAATAGGTCATTATGCAAACACCTAGCGTGTTGAACAGGTAGGTACTCTTCTATTAAATAGACTTCGAGCTCCGAATTTATAATAAAAAACCTAAGTTTTCTTAACAATATTTGATCCCCAAATGCATTTTATAGGTATTTAATAAACCTTTTAAAGAATTTTTTTTTATTATTTATTGTTAATTTTGTTGATACATACAGGTACATATATAATTATACAAAATATAAGGAGTAACAAAAAAATCCCACAAAGGCGAAGCCTGTGCGTGAGCATTATAAGGTGAAAATCAAAACAGTGGTGGTTATATTATCTATGGTTTAAATGAAAAAAGAGATATGAATAATGAAAAAAAATCATATAGTACATTTGGTTATTTTAATAAAAAAACAGTTCAAAAGAAGTTAAACTTTTTTTTTAATTTAGATGGTAACATATTATCATATATATAGGTATCATATTCGTATAACTTATAGAAAAAATTCTCTCACTTCCAGATACTTTTTTACCCAGCTTTTGACATTTATTTTATACGAGTTTAGGTTTTGGCACATCTTGATGGAACTCGGCAAGGAATTAAACAATTTTGGGCCAATATAGTTAATGTGTCTTTGGGCTAGCCTAGTTTTGCAGTGAGGCACTGTGTACATGCATATGTTTTGTCTCTGGCTAGAACGATTTGGATTTTTACAGAAATTATAAGGACGAGTGTATACAAATTTAAGACATTGGACACAGTAGATCTGCCTTAGTTCCATAATGTCAGTTTCCTTAAACAATTTATCGGTGGGATATGTCTTGGTCTTCTGGTGCATTATCTTAATGATAGACTTCTGAATAATTTCTAGAGGTTTCACATGGTTATTGAATGTTCCTCCCCAGGCGATTATTCCGTAGGAAATGGATGAAAGTACAAATGCATCATAAACGAGCCTCATAGTTCTTATGTTAACGATATTGCTCATGCGTTTATTACATTTAATCATTAGGGTGTTTTGCAAGCAGTATAAATGAGATTCCTGGTTTATATAATATATGCAAAAAACAATTTAGGACCGTAGAACTGTGGAAGAGATCCAAAAGCAATAAATTGCGATCTAAAAACAATATGAGTTAGAGAAAATAAATACGGATGCTTAAACGGATTGAACAATCGAGATATGTTAAATAGATCGATGCAAAAGTAATTCAGTGATGCGCCAGGAACGTATAGCACAATAGAGCAAACCAAATGTCAGCCTGGTCATGTCAAAAATCAGAATAGTAGAGGAGTAAATATGAATGTGGATGAATCCATGGGCATGTGCTGGAATAGAGTTGTGCGGAATACTTTTAGATCTACCCACTGCTGCGGAAACAATATATGATGCTTTGTTGAAACCTTCTTCTATTAATTAGATAATTGTAGGTACGTACTTAGTAATAGTCGCTTTGTAGCCATTGTGAGTTAAATAATACCTCCCAATATTCTCACAATTAGTAGATACTGTAAATTTATAATTAGTTTATTTGTGATGATCTATCAATGCAGATAAAAAAAGTTTTGTAGCTGTTTTACATGAAACATCTGGAGCCAATGAGACTATGGCATCCCCGATTGCGGTATGCTGTGACCCTGAAGGTAGTAGGTAAGGGAAGTAGATGAGGCAGAGGAAGGTGGGTACGTTCCTGTATATTTGGGTCTGGTCACTAAACTCGGATAAAGCCATTTCAAGCGACGTTTCAATTCTGAATGGTGGTCTTACACCAGGTTGATATTGATAGTGCAGGGTTTTCCAATAAGAGGTGTTATTTTGAATAGCCCGCTATTTCGGTAGATGTTGTTTTTAAAGCTGTTATTTTTTAATATTTGACAAGTCGAAACTACGCCATTTATAAAAATAGAACAATTCACGCTTGAACAATGCATTGAAATTAATATGTAATAAATAAAGTTCACTTGAGTGAATCAAATGCAAATCATCTTGAGTGATGAGGCCCATTTCCACTTCGGTGGCTTTGTCAACAAGCAAAATTGTCGCATTTGGGGCTCGGAAAACCCAAGAATTATTGTTGGAAAGCTTTTCGTTCTTCAACGTGTGACTATTTGGTGCGGTTTATGGTCCGGTGGAGTCATTGGACCCTACTTTTTTGAAAATAATGCTGGAGCAACAGTTACGGTGAATGGATCGCTATCGAGAGATGATTAATGATTTTTTATGGCTGGAATTGGATGATATTGATTTGGACAACGTTTACTTTCAACGAAACGGCGCTACTTGCCACACAAATAACGAAACCATTGATCTTTTACTATTGAATATCAAAATAACACCTCTTATTGGAAAACCCTGTATATTCCATTAAGGAACGTGCCGAAAATATTTTATTTATTTTTACAAATGAATAATTTACCTAATTATTACTTTTTACTTATTAATTTGAACCCGCGACCACCGGATTGCTGGTCTAGAGCCTTACTTCTCGACCATGGAGGCTGAAAAAAGCTTCCCGCCATCACCGAATATCCCAAAGATCAAATGGAGTGATGATTTGAAATAATAATAAATCGACGGTTACAATAAATAATTTTTAGTTAAATGTTATTTATCTAACGATTTACCAAGAGCACTTGAGGAATTACCATAAATAGACAATAAATAACCAGTAAGAATGAAAAACGTCAACCACCATTGATAGCGACTTTATTATTTTACGCCACTGGCACTGGTTTTACCGTAATCATAATAACCAGAACAACCCAAAATAATATTCAATATGTTCCCTATTGCAGGCAATTATGGCCTCGAACCAATAATCAATATTCGCTGGATTTTGTGCTCAATTTACGGACATGCGATCAAAACTGACGACAGTCGATTCTTGCTAAATATTTTATATGGTCGTAACTGCCAATGCTTTTTTGTGTCATGCGTTTAAATTATGTTTTTGGAAATGCTGTAGGATAAATAACCGACAAACGCGAAATTATGTCACAGTTTTCAAAAAATAAGAATTGGATTCATAAATTTTATATACGACTCCAATCTGTTCTCTGTTTGGGGAAGAATATGTGATGAGTACGGTTTTGGATGTTTTGGCTATTAGCTATATTTCAATTTGGGAGATGGGTTTAGGTAACGCCGCCCAAACAGATAACCCAATTAGATTACCAACACTTTTGCCATAAGTCACCATAAGTGATTTAGCAAGGGTGTCCGGATCCATCGGGATATATTCATATGTCCTTCACACCTGGACACACTAATTCCTAGATTCCTAGCCAACCCTCATTCTTTTTACCTTCACAGAAATTCCTCTCCTTCCTTTCCTAAAAAAATACCCTCCACACAGAATCCCAAAAGATAACATAGGCCTTGAGGGAGATTATTTTCCTCCTGGCCTCCTGTGTGGGGTTAATGTAAAAAAATAAATAAATAAACTCGTATTTTTAATTATTTATTTCCTTAATTTAACTTTAACGTAAATTAACTGAATATTTGACATCCCGGTAGTCATCTTCCTATGATTTTGTTGCCAACATATTAATTTGATGTAAAATTTCCCAACCAAATTCACGAAATAAAACACTGCTAACCCGTGATTTTTCACGGTTATTTCTCAATCAACGCTCTTAGCAAATTATTATTTTATAAATTTCCAAATCCGGACAACCTGCTGCGTCACGTTTCATTTTTAACAGTGATGAAGAGTTTTATCGTTTTTGTTCTAAAACCGATTTCTCACTGACAGTGGGAACAAATTGATCAATTTACCTCCACGTTTTAAAAAGGTTGAAAATAATATACTTCCTTACTATAGCAAACCATTATGCCTGATTTCAAAAGGCTTTCAAGCCAAAATGGTTGTTCTACAAATTCCCATTACCTTCCAAAAATTATTAATTTCTGCTCTAAATCGAGTGAAAAGTGGATAATATTTCTTAGAACCCTTTCATGCTTTGTTAATTCATACAATATTCTCTGGAATGTAATTACTGTGGTTTAGAATTGGGAACTTTTAATCACTTATTCATAGTTATCGTGCTTTACGATTTTTTTAACAAACTTATCTGTAGTTGTTTTATGTAAACTTCATGCAGGAGGCTTTATGGTTTCACTAGAACCTATGTTTTGAAGAGACAGGATTTCAGCAGGAAGAAGGTGCAAACGTTGGCAAGTCTGCAGTTGAAGTGTTAATCACAGAATGAATCGTAAAGACGACCCGTTCTCGTGTGATATAAAATAATGTCAGCATTTGGCATTTCTCCTAGTATGGTTTACCGGTATCATAGTTAGAAGTGGCAATGCACAAGTTTTAAGGAGCACATTACATTAAAATACCAATGCAACAATCACAGAAATTTTATCTAACATCTGTATTTTGAGGGGTCATGTCAGTCTATTGGAATTCATCAAAAAATTGCCTTGTACAAATTTAAAACAAAACTAGAAATGAAAGTCATAATGAACAGCAAATTCATTCGAACTCATTTATTATAGTATTTCGATATATTTTTTAATTCAAAAGATTTAGCCTTTCTTCCCGTAGTTAAATTTATATATACAAATATATTATTTGTATGTATAAAAACACAATGTTTTACGATTTTTTTTTTGTTTTTCATGTATAAAGAAAAAACAAATTATTCCAATAACCAAACATTCTAATGTCGGTTGTCTGTGGTGTGCTTTAGTTATTCCTGCGTGAAATCTCGTTCGAATATCTGAAAGTTTCTTTAAATTTAAGAAATATTTTCAAAATTTTAACTAATCATTGTTTGAAAAATTAAGACAAGCGACTAAGCTGCTTTTAATATTTAAAAAAATATATTTTAATTCACATTTTCAAATTTGTCGAGAATTCACACTCCCAGCTAGTTTAAAATAAATAAAAAAAACATGAATAAGTGATATACAATATAGGAATAACTAGTACATACCTATTCGCAGTAATCAGGTTTCAATAAAAAAAATCCTATCGTCAAAAAAATTACTTAAAAAACAATAATTAGTCGCCTGAAATATCCATACAAAATGAAAATATCTCCCGAATTAAAATTAATTCTGCCGACGGGAATTGAACCCGCACCTTCCGACGTCCGATCAGGTGCTCTGGTACCACTGAGCTACGTCGACTTATTTCGAACATATTATAATTATCAACAAAAACCTTGTCTTATAAACAGTTTATCATTGCAAAAATAATAAAAAAACAATCTTAAGCAAAACGAAAAATAAAGTGTCTTTTCTCCAACCCGTTGCCTTCTAATCTACATCAAAGAACTGCTTTGAAGAGAGGAAGCCAAATACAATAATTTATTTTTTATTGAAAGCCTCCGTTTGACTTTATTTGTCCTTCAATTTTCTTTGACAGAAAAATGACCCAAAGGATTCCAACACATCAGTCAATTCTCATTATTGTCCCCATAGAATGTATTGTGTCCTAGATACGACTGTATACAAACGGACACTTTGTACCTTTTGGGGCTATTTCACATTAGGAGGTGTGTACAAATGTACCCACGACAATCCAACCCTAAGATGGCGGCTTCCCCAAATGAATCCTTTACAATTTGGATTCCCAATTTTATCCTTTTCTGTTATTTCTATTACGGTGGGCACACTACGTATATATAGTCTCTTTTACTTACTGGGTGACATGAACATAACTTTATGTTTGACACGGATGGTTTTCTTTAAAAATCCCTAAAAAACAGTAATTTCATTTTTAGATTCACAATATGGAATCGTGTTAAAGCTCTACTAATCAATAAGCAACGAATCCATAATTTCTTCGTTTGCAGTCAGATATCTGTAAATTATTGTTGCATTTCTGCAATATGCACTCTACCTTTGACAGATTAATGGATATTTCAAAGCTCCGTTACTCACGGTAGAAATGAGGTAATGCTGAAAATGGATGCATTTTGCTACAAATTCCTGACCAAAAAAAAGCTGAGTCATTTCATTATATTTGGCAGAGTTCATCGTGTTCAGAGTATAAAATTAAAGCGGAATATACAAAAAATAACTTTTTTATAGTAAAAATCAAAATTCACCAAAATAATCAATAAATAATATGTGTAGCTTATTCAAAAGATTAAATCTCAACCTTCTAAGAAAAATAACAAAAATAACTTGTGTTAAACCCGAAGGTATGTTTTAATCATACTGTAACAAAAAACATACAATTGTTGTCCTATTTGTACCAAAACTGTCCAAAACCACAAAAAGATATTTTCATCAAAGGAATTCTTCGCGTCTTTTCACAACAAAGGCCTGCCATTCAAGACATCTGCTATGCCTCCGTATTGCGGGTCACTCCCATATCCAATTCCCTCCCTGTACGGTGTATAGGCTTTTCCAACCATTATACGTAAACCCGAAATTATCAAAAAATCGTTTGAAAAACTCTGGAACCGATACAAATATGTTGAAAGTTGGAGCAAGTAAAAATTATGAATATTGAGGGGTCAGTGTGAAAGAGATGTATAAATTCATCGTTTGAACACATGTTCATAAAGAATTTAATATTTTCGCATTTCTTCATTATATTTATCGAGAAAAACGCAGCTGCATGATATTCTGAATGGAATAATATTTTATTAGGAAATGGCTTGCCATCATGTTTGTAATCGGATTTTAATACTCACTCACTTTTCTCCGTGAAGGGTCTCCTCCATTGATCAGCAGACGCACCCGCTGCCAAGAACAGACAATCCTCACCTCTGCTAAGTCTCCAAACTTAGCTATCCACTTGAAGCTACTTATGGCAGAGGTGTTGGTAATGTCATCCAATAAATGGTTTCCTGTAAATGACACCCACACCCGTCTCCCAAAGTGTACGAATATATTTATGATAGCGACAACGCGTAATACGACCATAAACTTATTTTACACTTCGCTTAGGTAACACTCGGTATTACAGAGAATACCTAGGCATTCTGCAGCACTCGCCATTACGCTATGCTTGACTTCACTGAACTTCATTAAATATACTGATTTCAGTTGTTGATGCATTGGTAAGTAAATAATGTAGAATATTCCTGAGTAATGCGACACATTATTCCATTTTAATAAACTTTGAATTATAAAATTGGAACTTCTTTTAATATTATCAGACAAGTGATAAAGTAGTTAGGTACCAAGATTATAATAATAAATAAAAGAATGAAGATTAGTCTCTGTTGGGAAGTAAGAACTTAACAGATGTACTCATAGAGGGCAGTGCATAGAGCTTGCGTGGAAGTCCGCAAGATGGCAGCTAGTGGTCAGTAGTCGCCAGGGCCAGTGAGAATGCTCCCAGACAAAATGAGTGTTCCAGATCTCAATTAGCCAGCTTCGTATTATCGAGTCACCATTTTAATACGCGAAGTATTAATAAATCCCTGTTTTATCACAAAGAATCATTTTTTATTATCTCCTTGCACTACGAGTTTAAAAACTGTTTGTGGGAACACAACAGTTACTAATACAACACGCGTGATTTCACTGAAGGTACAGTAAACATACATTAACGGCACGTTCATATGGTGCAGCAAAACCAACACTGGGAGGGGTCTCATTATATCGGGAGGGTCGTGCCGTTTTCAGTCGGAGCTTCGAAGTCAGCACGTTTTTTTAAAATGACCTTTCTTTCGTCGCTACCCAGCAGGACTTTCGGCTGCAAATTGCGACTTCTTCCTATGGGTCTAACTGAAAGAAAATGTTGTAGAACATCGGCCTCACACCTAAGACGAACTAAAGGATCGAATTCTGATCGAGATTTGCCTAAATTAGACCGAAATCTTCTGAAATCGCCTTCATCAATGTATCGCTGCTGGAGGCCATCATCTCTCTGGTGTAATCTTCATGACTTGATGCACTGTCTGTTTTGCCGCACCATGCAGGTTCATATTCTTCGAATGGCTATCCTTTTCGTAAGCGGTTCTACATTTATTGTTCAAATTATTAACGTGTCTTATATTTATATAATGTCATTGGATTGAAGTCGTAATTTTTCAAGTTTACTAACATTAAAAAGGTTTTTTTTTGGCAGATATCATGAGGAAAATATTAAATTTTGTAAACTCTTTCAGCTTCACAGTAATAATTATAATAATATACAAATAATAACCCGTGATTTTTCACTGATCTCCAATAAATCCCGCTCTATTAATCGCTTGGTTCATAACATACGAACATACACTAAGTCAATTACAACGTAACATCATACCCAGTTTGTCGTGTGTAGTGGAGATAAGCTATTTAGCGCTTAATCCACAGACATCCAAAGTGATAGACTTTCCCTAACGTGAAGTTCGGTTATCATTTAGACGAGCTGGAGGCAATCAACGTGATCATATGTTTGGCACTAGAAGGGGTCAAAAATGCTTTGAATAATCTACACTGAGTGAGGTGGGTAAATTATAATGCCAAGTCCAAACCAAGTAGTGCAACAAAATATTCAAATTGGAAACAAATGCTGCCAACAATTTGTGCGCCATTTTAAAAGGCCTAAACTTTAACTAAATTGTGATGTAACAATGCGAGTCACATTAATTTATTGACAAATTACAGAAAGGGAGACGGTCATGCCCCCTCCGCGCTCCGCGCAAGTGTGTTTGTTACCCTTTCCTTATTTACTTAGTTATTCTAACAATTTGAATGTCTATGGTTTGATTCAATAAAAATAGCTCCCAAAAATAGCCGCCTCTAAATGTGGTTTCATTATTCCTGTCGACTACGTATTCTAGTTTACCAGTTGCGGTAAACTACCATATTATACGCCAACTAGAGGGAGGCAGCAGCTGTACCGTAAATAGAAGTTTCAACGCAACTATCCGGAACAAACAAACATTGCTTAGCATTATTATTTGTCAAAGTAAACGATGCTTGGCCCCGGAGCAAATAGTGATATTAATATGTAAGGGATTAGATGCGGAACCCTTTTCAAGACCATGATAAATCTGGACTACTGTGGTGGTAAAGGGTCAAGATCTTTGACTTAGGGCCTGTGGTCTAGAGTTCGATTCCAGACCGAAAATGTGACAATCATTTAAGACCTTTGTTTTTAAAATGCGATATACGTACCAACCGGCAGCTTTTTATCCTTTTCCACGTTCAATAGAAGGCAGCACTAAAGTTTAGAAATTAGCATAACACACTCGTGCGTATTTCAAGGCAGTACTGCCACCCAGCATCGCCCAATTTTTAACACAGTTATTGAACATTGAACCTTGTCTTTGTTTTAAAATTTATTTTTAGAAACTCAATAACTCATGATGGAAATCACGTTTACGTTGCCGAGAGACATGCCAAACGGGTTCCGAATATTTGAGAAAATTGAAATGTGAACGAGGTGTTTTTTCAACTTGTTCTAGTGCTAAATTCATTTCTGCATTTATGTTTTATCCATATCAATATATGTATAGGTATATTTTATATCTTCTATCCTTAAAAAAAATCCATATGCCTTGTATTCACAAGACCTGGGTTCTAATAGAAATTGACAAGTGAAAAGTTCTGACTCAAATATTTGATTCACTTGATCGTGACACGTCTTCGTACAGCATCACCGACTTCTTCTTCTACGTATTCGCTGTGTATTTCCTTGCATCCGTTTCTCTATCCATCCACTCTAAAATCATTAACTCATCTCTCAAACGTTCAACTACCATTTTTATGGCGTATTTTCCAATACATACGAAATAATTTAACCAAGCGATGTCGGATCCTATTTGGAATAAAAAAGTACACGTTATTTTGTCGAAGGATGACATTTTTTTCAATAAAAAATAAATAAAAATCCTTCACACGTTGCGCCACTGGGTGCATCCTAGAGCGTCACGTGGTATGCACTCCGTCTCATTACAGTAGCACCAAACATACGAGACAGAACGCATATCACGTGATCCGTTGCGGCGTATCTCAGGGGGGATCAGTGGTGACGTGTGATGGAAAAATACTTGTTTTGTTTTTAATTTAAAAAAAATATCATCGCACAGTTCAATGACATCTAAATTTATTACTCAAAATATTAACAGAAATCGCCTGTTAAATGCTTTCAGGTAGGTAAGTGGATGATTGAATAAAAGAAGCAACTTCTACAAAGAAAATTACAAAATATTCCGTTTTTGAGCTTAAATACTAGAATTTCATAAATTCTTGTATATATCAGGAAGAAGTTCGCAGGAAGCGACCAGCGGGCGTGGATAAGAAACCTCCCTCTAAACTTTAAACCTCCAAAACCCCGAACGTATAATTACCTCGTATATTACCCGGAGTGAATTAAGGGCACAAAGACGGAGCCTCCGAGGGCTGATGTGATAAAACGGAACAAATAATATGTAAATGTCGGGACCTGATTTGCCTAATTTCTCTTGGAAATGATTTATTCCCTTTCGTGTATCTGTCGTGCGCGGTGTAAGGCTGCCTGGCGCGTGTCCGCGGGGAATTTTTTTTCAAAGCAAAACTGTGAGATTATTCAATTTAAAATATGTATAATTTTTTATTTCCCGTCGTAAATAAATTGTAAATGTTCTGTGGTGTTCGTGGTGACATTTTACATATTTTTTTTGTGTTTAAGCTGTTTCTCAATTTCGAAAAGGTGAATAATAATGGCATCATATATAAACGTGACAGATTGATATCAGGTAGATAATTTTTTAGGATTTTTTATGTGTGTAGCTCACAAGAGTCCCAATTTTCAGAAGTAAATTGAAGTAGGTCATCCCCAATTAGGGTATGTTTCGTTGCTGAAGACAGTGAAGGAAATAAGTAGATTTGGAAGATTCTGGTCACTCAGATTTTGTCACTAAGCTTGGCTTAAGCTATTTCAAATGTTTCCGTTTTGAAAAGTGGTCTTTCACCAAGGCGATACTGAGAGTATCTGACAATTTTTAAACTATTTATTGGATAACCAACACCTCTGCCATCGGTCATCCCAAGTGGTTCGCTACATTTGTGATTTAGCAGGGGTGTCTGTGTTCAGGACGCGCCTGCCCACCACCGGATTAGGCACAGGTCTGGTACATATGTGAGGATATGGTGTCAACGCTTTATTAGCAGCAGACACATACCTGCACGGATGACAAACCTCGTGCAGGCACTGTTGGTGGACTCTCTCGCTGCAGCATCTGGTCCAGTTTCTTCACCACCTACGATTCTTGCTGCAGAGTCTCCATCTTCTACCTTCATGTTACCTGTTCTTTTTCTCCATTTTACTTAACTTTACTTTACTTTATTTTTGTAATATTTATATTTTTTGTAATACCTGCCTCAACTGTAAAGCGTCCTTGAGGTGATATCTCACAAAAGCGCCGCTATACAAATTGTCCAGTATTATTATTATTGTGGCAAGTGATCGTTCAAAACGTTTTGCAAACTTGGCATAATGTGCTTTAGATTTCTTTATTTAAATATATAAATTTTCACTCTTCGGATAGTTGGTAGAAAATAAAGGTGGGTTTGAACTTACAACCACGAAAAAATTTAATTTGTAAATATAACATTACTGTAAAATATTTAAGCCATTAGTGATATAACCTTTTATAAATTTCTATCAAACTAATAACCAAACTATTGAAGTCCGCGGCCTTCAATTTCTCTAAAGAGTTTTTAGAGAAATTTTCCTCACACGTTGAACGTCAGGTGCCCAAATTTCATCGAAGAAGTAAAAAAATTCTGCTAAAACGGTTAAAAAAAGGCAGTCGTTTTTCAAACTCCATTTTAGAGTGACCTTCTTTTAAAAGACATGAGTGCAAAATTTCATCGACCTCGGAACAAAACTGCAGATTTGTATAAAATCAAACCCACGCCGCCTGCCACAGTCACTCTTCTTTTTATAAATAGATTGAATATTAGTTTCCGCACCAATGTAAGGCTATCAGCAATCCAAAGGTCACGGGTTGAAATCCAGGCGTGCGCAATAAATTATAATTATTGGATGAATTTGTTTTATTTCTGAAAATATAATCTATTTCAATCATTGATTCAATATTTGCTGCAGATTAATATAATAAACAATTTGAAGTTGGCTTACTTGGCGGCCCCAACTGCAACGAGTGAGTCCTATTTCTCTTTTATCCAATCTGGGCTTATCTTATGTTCCAAAAGCCCAGATTTAATATATTGAGGAATACTGTTTATCGAGTTTAGCGCATGCGTTGTAATGAATTGTATTATATATTGTAATATCTTTTGATATAGTTTTTGGACTGGACCTTCGAGTATTTTACAAAGGGCTTATTCCAGTAACATCTTCTTACGCCAACTTACACAGTGGAATCGCGATTTCGCAACCATTACATCTTGTGTATATATATATGTGTGTAGAATAATTTTCTCGTTTATCCGCGTACCGTAGTCCTTAAAAGGACTTTTTAACTCTTGACGTTTCGGACAGATCTCTTTGTCCATCTTCAGAGGCCTTATGTCTTGAGTTTCAAACTGATCTCTTTTGCGTGTCTGTTCAAACCAGAACTCAAAACCTAAGGTTAGAAATCTGGAAAGGATCCTAGGTCCAGAAATAAAAACCTAAGTATTTAGGTTACATTTATATGTTTTATTTACATTATAATGTACCTTTAATATCGTTGTTTATTCATTTTTAAATATTTGTTTAAATTGGCAAACCAATTTTCCTAACCTCCGCACTTATAATAAGCACATTTTATGGAAATTACACTTCGTTTCAACTTACTAACTATAAGACACTACGATTTACGACAGAATGGATGTTAAAATATGCATTATAATTCCATTTTTATTCAATCAAAGTTTCAAATTTACGTAATAAATCGATACCTTTGCCTTTAATCATAAATTACTTTATTTACCTAAACTTATAACCTAACAACCTATTTTTTTGCAATAATTGTTATTTCCTGTAGTAATTATTTAAATAAAGTATTATTTCCGTACTTAATCTGTACCCAAAAGTGCGGTGGTTAGGGAAATAATTACCGTTATACTACTCAGATTGCTGATAATAACTATAACCATAAACCTAGTCCACAGGAAAAAATCAGTTTTATAAATATTAAGACCGAACAAAAAAACCGCGGTTGAAATAAAAAAAACCACACAGACCTCAATTAACGTTTTATTTCTACATATCATCATAAACCTGCTCCCATCTCATCATCTTTAAAAAAAACGCACATTTCGCCTTAAAAATATAACCTTTTTTTAACGCTTAATACTAAAACTCATTAGCGTTTTTGTGTATTCCTCGTTTGGAAAATTCAGCAAGAAAAAAAGGTTTCAAGTTTCTAGATTTTTTCTCTCGTTTCGTAGGAAACCAACGAAATAAATGAACCTTGAGAAATGCTTCAATCTAATTAATGAAGTCATTTATTTTTTGGTGTACTGAATATTTGCTGCCAACTTTACAGGGCACTTTATTATTTTTTTACGGACAATCTATCATTTTGTAACAAGCGATAAGTGGAGTATGAAAATTCGGGAAATTCTCTCGAAGAATTCTTTGAAATAATCTAAGACACTTCAAAATTTCAGCGGCGTACATGAGATTTTCGGAAGATAGAAAAAAATATTGAAATTTTTATAGTTTGATAAATATCTGTTGAGTTTTGAATACTAGAGAGGTAAAATTAGTTATGTGTGTTGTGGTCGTATGTGTGTACCTTAATTAAGCACCATTTATAATTCAAATCCAAAAAAATATGGTGTACAAAATAAACATAGTGAAAGGGTATGTTTTATATGACCTTTTGTAGAAGGAATTCTGGATAATAAGTAAGCATATACTATCTTCTTTCAAATATACAAACTGACCCACGAAGAAGATGCAAATACTGATAAAAAATAGTATGTCAAACTCTATAAATCCTTCACAATTATATGAATTACAAATCCTAAATGTTTCAATAATGTTCAACTAGAGTTATATATATATATTTGTTTTATATATTAACTCCACACAGGAGGCACTGAAGAAAATAATTTCCCTCAGGGCCTATGTCATCTTTGGGGATGCTGTGTGGAGGGTCTTTTTGTGGAGAGGAAGGAGTGAACATGGGTCTTTAAGAGTCCCATGTTGTAGGAGGGAGGAAACACAGAGGCCGGCAGCTCGTTCCACAGCCGAGCTGTTGAACTTAAGAACGAATCGTAGAAGCGACCCGTTCTCATGTGACAAATGTCAACCGTGTACAAATGTTGGGCGCGCGTTTGGCGTGTATCTCGACTACGCACCGGTGCCGAAGGGATCAATGACGCTAGTTCCTCAGAGCATCTTCCATTGTAATACCGATAGAACAAGGACAGCATACCTACCTGACGCCTGTGCTCTAAAGATTGCAGTCCGTTTGTTAAGATTGGGGAATCTATCAAACGGACCGCCCGTTTTTGCACAGAGTCAAGGGTTTTTTTCAGGTACTTAGGGGCTCCGGACCAGAGATGGCTGCCAAATTCGACAGTAGGGCGCACTTGCAATTTGTACAGGGTGAGCAGTTGTGTACTATTAAAGTATCTGCGGGCCCTGTACAGTACGCCCAGCTTCTGAGAGGCCAACTTTACTCTGGCTTCGATGGAGCCCCCGTACCTGAGCTGGTCACTTTATATAAGCCAAACTGTAAAAAATGCGTCACTAAAACACTAACTAAAAATAATCCATTCGATTCATGGTATGGCAAGCTATTCTGTGCATTATAGACATAAGTATTAAAGTAGTTTTTTATGTTGAAATGCGTAGATAGGCGCGAGAAAATACGTATGCGCAAAATCAAATTCTTTGCAGCTTTTTGGATATTTGGTACAAGATAGCATCCAATCTGTTTCTGGTATGTGTGTACATAGTTCATAGTTGTTCGAGCATACGACCCACTTCGTGGCCACGCGTCGTGTCGTTTTGTGGGTTAATCCAAAACCTCCTAGATCACAAGGCCGGGACATTGAATCAAATCAGCCTCCAAACTTGCATAAGAACCTCCAAAAATAATTTTTTTTAAATTAACTAAAATATTTCAAGATGTTAATAAATAAGAATAAATTGAAAAAAAAAATTATACGAAAATTTTTGTAAAATTTCACACAAGTTAGGAGGCTGCTTTGAATGAGAGTCACGGCCTTGTGATCTAGGAGGCTTTGGTTAATCTCAGCTAATCTAAGGATGCTTTTGCTAGCATGTGTATATTTAAGTGCTGTGCGTTTACGCGAAGATAATCATGATTTGAAAATGTATTTCAATACGTTCCGTGCGACGTGTCATAAAATTTAGTATTGCTGTTTACGGCTAGAAAAAAAGATGTTAGCTTTTTGACTCTAGAATCTAGAACACAAGGGATGCGGTGAATTGAAAGCATGTATAGAGGGACCGCGTACAACCTATTTCTTACTTATTGCTAACCAAATAAGAAATAAGTAGAGCACATAAATACCGGAGAGAAAGATCGAGGTAAAGTAGAAGAAAAGATATTTAATTTATGTGAAGTATTCGTGTAAAGTTTAGTGAATAGGTAATTAATTTAATTTATTCATTTCATATCACCCTGGTGAAAGACTACCATTCAGAAACCAAAAAAATACTTGAAATGGCTTTAGCTGTGTCTGGTAGCCAGATCAAAATAGTCAGGTACTTTCCCACCTTCTTCTTCGCCATCTCTTTCCCTTACCCACTACCTTCAGCCTCATAATATACCCCAACTGAGGATTTCATAATCTCACTGACTCCATATGGTTATAAGTAGTTTGGACTCCTGTGCAATACACATAAAAAATAAACTCAACAAATACCAAAAATAAATTTATTATAAATCGATGTAACTTTGTTTGAACCACTATGTATTTATTTTTTAAATAAATGTCGACCGGTTCGGGACGACCGTTCCTTCCTCAGGGCAATATACATTTTAACATTACAAAACAATATATATTACTTGAAGTGGGGTTGTGGGTGAGACTAGGAATTAGTGAAGAAGTTACAGTGTTTAATTTTTAATGATAAACTAATGTTTATCTAATGTTTAACTAATGACAAGTCAAAAAATTTTCACCAACAAATGTAGATATAATGTATCTCAACGCCATCTAGTGGGAAATTCAGCACTAACAAAGCCTTTCCTGCAAAATAAAAAAATAAAATTTTGTTGTTTACAGGTGAAAATAATATAATTAGCAGTAATTGTCGATTGAAGTACTTGTGCATATTGAATAATTTGTCAGGTTGGGAATAAGCCGGCGTAGCTCAGTGGTCCAGAGCACCTTACCAGACATCAAAAAGTGCGGGTTCAATTCCCGTCGACGGCATTTATTTTTACTCGGGAGATATTTTCAGTTTGTATAGATATATCAGGCGAGTGGTTAATGCTTATAATAATTTGTTACATTGTTTCATTTATTCATAAAGGATAACCACAAAGTTATAGCTACTTTCAAAAGCATTCTTTTATTATTTGGTCCTTGCTAAAAAAATATTTAGTATGTAAGATTATAAATAAAATAAAATTTGTCTTTCATTTGAATAATTAAGGTCCACCCATGTACATGTTTTGCACGAAAGAATAACACACGGATATTCAAAATGTGATAACGAAATTCGGCTTTAATTAAGAATGCAAATTGAAAAGTATGTCCACTTCATTTGACAGCCTTATTTCATTTCGTCCAATCCGTTTAAACTCGATTATAAAATAACATTTCCCGTACAGAAACAATTTCACGAGCCGCCTCTTTTTAAATCCTATCACTCCAGTGTTTCGTGTGGGATATTAAAATTGAAATAAATTGTTTGTAAAATCGAATCATTTCCGGACCATTTGGCGCATCAAGGGGAGGGTAAGGACTCTACACTAAATTTATATTTTTGTTATGAATGTATGCCAAAACAAACTCGGTGATGGACTATGTAAATTTATAGGTAGCAGTGAAATTATAAAAAACAAGCACTTTTAGATTATTCTTCCTTGATATTAGTGTAAAAGCTCACCCTCATGGAGAAAACTCCTTGCCAAAAAATATTGACGGTAAAAACGGGACTGAAGGCCATTAAAAAATTAATGAATAGGTACTGTTTCGTGACGCTGATTTTTTTTAACGCTTTTTCTGTTCCAACTAATAAGGAGGCCAGGATTCAAATTGTACTGGTTTGAATCTGCGCAGTGTTGCTTTGAGTTGAATCGAGCCGCCCGCGCCGTAGCGAAAACGTCAGCTAATGACAGTTGACGAAAATACCGTACCGAGAAAACAACTGACGTGTCAATTCGATTTTAAGCCGGAGTTATAATTAGTTCAGTCTTATACGAGTGCCTGTGAATTCCTCTACCATACGACCGCTGCCAAAAGAACCAGATCATCGAACATCACAACCAACTCTTCCGTAAGTCACATTTGCGAATACCTATATTTTTGGTTCAGCGAACGGAGCGTTAATTTACATAGGCACATACCTGCCTAGATTATAACCATTATAATCTAACCCATGTGTTGATAGTCTACGTGATCATCGCACAGGTACTCTTGAGGCGATTTCTCACGAAAACGGCGCGATATAAATAAGCCAAATATTATTATTACCCTGATAAACTTTAAGTGAAATACCAATGTTTCATCACGATGTCCGAACACAGAAATAAAAATGATGTGTTCATAAAAATCCTAACATTTTTGCATTTCGTGATGACATGTATTTACGCCATTATCACGTGTTATGTATTTACTAACACTTTATCAGGAAACGGCTTGCAGTTCCGTTTCTAATAGGATTACAAATTATTTTAATAGATATTTAATATTTTTATCTTTATTAATTTAATCAGCACTACCCATTTTTCTCCATGTGTAGATGGCACAAGATATTAGTCTATTAGGTTACCCGTAGTAGCTGACAAATATTACATAAATCTAGTGTACAATAAATAAGGTGGGAACCTTAAGATCGTGGTCCACATTATTCCAAATGCCTGTTAATTAATATATCAGAGCCCATTGTCAAACTATCCCATTAAAGTTCAAGTGTTTTGTTGAGCCGGAGTTTTATTTTAGAAGATAGTTAGTGAGAAAACCCGGAGATACAACAAGTATCCGATATAAAACGTTTCAAGTATCTTGGCGAATCCTTCCACGCATCTGTCCGCACGCATCTGGTCGCCGACGTTTTGTAAACTTATCGGCGACGTTAGTTTAACGCGGCCAGCCGGACGAAGTAATTTTCATTTATGCCGTCGAGACTTTAAACATCACTTCACTTGTGTCAAACAATGCGCGTGCTTTAGAACAATACTAAGAATTAAACAGTCAACAAAGATTTACAAGATATCAAAATCACAGCTTCAGCAACTGTTGAGAGTGAGATTATGAAATCATTCTTGTTTTGATGCTTCGATAATTCAACATTAATTGTCGACGCGGATCACGTGATTTCATAAGCGAGGTATCAGATAATGTTGATTGTTTGCGACTTGAATATAAAACTCCTTCTTCCCATATCACTCTTTAACATTTAAACTTTAGTTTACGTGCTTTTCTGTTATACTAACCCTTGGTATGACCAGAGTAGTGTTTCACTAGATCGTACTATGTCGATCTAGCACTTAATATTACTTATGCATCACATATTACAATCCTTTTTCCGTTCAACTGCTCTACATTTCCTAACCATCTAAGCAACCCTTTTTTTAATCTTGTTCATTACTTCAGCCTTGCGTTATTTTCGGATCTCCACATATATAACGCTGCATATCGCTCGTGTATTTAAAAAGAATTATTTCCATGTTTCGAAAGAATGGGGTATGAAGAAATACACATTTCACCAATTTAAATTACACATCTGCCCTGATGATGGAGACTGTAACGTTGTCCGAAACGTTGGCTAAAGAAGAAGTTAGAGCAACACGGCATAACACACCAAAAACAAATAACAAAAAAAGCATATGTGGTCTTTTTAGACAACAAAGTCGGTGAATTCAAGGATATTTCTGTAGTTTTAACAAAATCGCGATTTTCGCACATGTGGTTATTTTTAATTATATGAACGATATCGTTTTTTAGTAAACATATGCCACAGGGAACATATTTCTACGGCATCCAGTCTATTTCACAATTGTCAACAAATAAATATGAACATACGAGACGGTGATCCCCAAAGAAAAACATTTAACGTTCGAACGAATTAAAAATTCGGGTTGCGTCATTTTTAAAGTCTGTGTAATATTATTCAATAAAGAAAGTAAAAAACAAATCTAAATTTGCCTCAAGCCCGGTAACCTAGTTTTTACCGCTTTTCCACACAGTTGGAAGTCTCGATACTAAAATCGATACTATGTTCTCATATTTTTGATTTGGAGGCGTGTTAAATAATAACGATTTTTTAACGACCTAAATGTTTAAGTACACTTTCAAATTACTTTATTAGTTTCGAAACGTTTTCTACAAACCAGATACTTTTCCCGTCATCAAAAAGTTACGATATTTCAGTTTGAATAATAAAAAGTTTCAATTATAGCGTGATGATATTATATTTGGTGGCCGCATGTCGCCTTAGGAATTGAAACTTTTGCAGTGTAGAACACAGCCAGGGCTTTGCCTAACTAAGCCATCTTGCAGGCATACTATTATTTATTTATTTATTGGACAATTTGTATAGCGCCGCTTTTGTGAGTCATCACCTCGGGGGCGCTTTACAGTTGATGCAGGTATTACAAAAAATATAAATATTACAAAAAGAAAGTGAAGTTAAGTAAATTGAAGTATGACACAAATTAAAGTGACACGAAGATAGAAGATGGAGACTCTGCAGCAAGAATCCTAGGTGATGAAGAAACTGGACCAGCTTCTGCAGCGAGAGATTCAATGCCAGAACGAGGTTTGTCATGCGTCCATGTATGTGTCTGCTGCTAATAAAGCGCTGACACAATATCCTCACATAGATAACAGACCTTGGCAGCACCGATTTAATATTATGTAAATTGATATGAGAGAATAAAATGAAAATAGTCAGACATTATCAAAAGATGACGCAGTTTGTCTGGTTATCATCATTTTCCCCATTAGTGAAAAGATCAGCAAATTAATTATCATCGCATAGACAACTGCTGAGGAAATTACCGCAACAATCACAGCAACCTTCCACACAAGTTGAGCAGCATTCCATAAAAGCAGAGAAATCGTTGTAGGCCAGGCACTCTCCGAGGTCATCAAAGGCTTTGCAGCATTCCATAAATGCAAAGCAACTGTTGCAGGCCAGGCACATTCCACAGTTCATCACAGGTGGTGCAGAAATCCATACAAGCACAGCAACTGTTGCAGAAATCCATACAAGCACAGCAACCGTTGCAGGCTAGGCACTCTCCGCAGTCATCACAGGAGGTGCAGCATTCCCACCCCAAGCATGTAGTCAACCAAAGCAAGCGCCAACAGCAGCACTTATTGTTCTTATTATTCTTATCATTCTCATCCTCGTCACTGTTCTTAATCTTTTCTATTTTCGTAATTATTTTCTCCTTTTTTTCCTTCTTTGGCTTAATATCTTGATGTAGTGGCGTCAACTCTTGTTCAGCACTTTTACTCTTCTCGGGCTGGGTGGTTATTACACTGTGTCCGAACATGATATATTTAATATTAATTCGAATAATTGGAAAATATGGAACAACTAGGAAGCAAATAATTATTTCAACTAAACTTTGTTAATTAAATGTACTCATTAGACGTCTGAATACATCTAGCAAGTTAGGTTTAATGATAATTATTTCAATATTTTTCCTACTAGCACATAAAATCGAAAACCGGAAAACCCGCAGTTATCGCATGGTGGTTTAGATTCACACAAGATAAATTATAAAACAGAAATTTTAATCTTTAAAAATACACTTTTTTTCTTTCGCTTTAAATTTTAGGGGAAAATGTAAAAAAGTATTATTCACTCAAGAGTCAAAACCCATTAGATATAAAAAAATTGTATCCGTTGAGCGTCGGCTCAATTTTTCTCAACAGATACGCTGACGTATTATTCGTATTATTCCGATATTAAAAGGTTCTGTTCGGGGGATTTTTAGCCTCAGCATACTACAGAATAGTTGTAACTCAGCGTTCCAAAGGTTGATTATAAATACATAATTAAATAACCGTAACCAATCTTGTAGACGGAGAGGAAATTAAGAAGGATGAGAAGAGGAAAAATTAAATTAAATTAATAAGATCTCACCCGTTGAATAAAGTCTTTAACCTTGGTCTGCATCCCCCCTCCTCAAACCTGGCATCCACCAGTTTGTTGGAGCACATTATGGGCTTCTGAATATCTTGCCACCCCTCCACCAGAGGGCCCCGCCCCGTCTTGGTGTACTTAAAATATTTGGGATCCTCTGCCGCCTTGTAGTGCTTTGGGTTCATCTCATCATAGGCTCTACATAGTCCACTTCCCTTGTGGCCAATCTTTCTTTCAGTTGTGGTGACTATGGCAGGACTGCGCCAAACCATAATTTCAATTGTGTTTCTTATCTGCTTGAAGTGACTTGTTTCTCTCCTTTGTGTGCCTCTGTTATCTAATAATGGAAAGTATAACCTTTTTTTCTTTTGAGAAGACGATTTTATATCAGTACCATTCTGGTAGATTCTTCAGCTGGTATGTTCTTAGTTCACCAACCATTAGTTTTCCTACGTCTTTCTTGTGCGGACATGTCGACTATAATATAACATTCACTGGAGTGGCGAGATTCCGGACATATATGGCGGTAGCCCCAAGAACTTTATAACATCTTGGGATACTATAATTTGTTCTTACCGAACAACTACCACCTGGGTCGACATCACGAATTGATCTATATTCCACGTGTCACAACGGACGTTCTGGCCTAGCATAGCATGACAAGAGGTATGGTGCTGCTAAATGAAATCTCTAGGTCGTTCGACATTTTCATCATTCGCATCAAGGTTTCAAGAGTCATTTTAGGCAAGAACTCTAAAATATATTATCGATAGTATATAAAGTTATGAAAATTATTTTATTTGTATTGTAATAGGATTACGTAAATCTCTAATACACATTAAAAATATATGAAAAAGAAACATTACATTTCTAGAATCTCTTGTTTTGACTTCGCTCAACTCAAACATTATTCTCTCTTGTTCCTGTTATACACATACGTCGGTCGTGTACGTTTGTCGGTTATCTGTAGGTGAATAGTTGTACTACCAGAATGAAGAACTGTAGTGCCACGCTAATGGTCAGCCGGGCGGGAGTCGCTAAGTGCTGTGTACGCGAAATATTTATTCAACTCGTCAGCGCCACGTCGTCGGTCCACCAATTCGCTAACTATCTGTATGAGAGCTATATGATAGTATGAGAGTATGATATATATATATATATATATATATATATATATATATATATATATATATATATATATATATATATATATATATATATATATATATATCGATTTGTGTTGTGTTTGTACAAACAGGTCTCCAACTCCTTTTGGAAGGAGTTTATAAATAAATGGTTCTTTTAGATTAACCGATAGATAAGTCGACCTAACTACAAGCTGGCTAATTGGAATCTGAAACAGTAAGTTTCTCTGGGAGCCTTCCCACTGGCCCTGGCGACTACTGGCCACTGGCTCCATCTTGCGGACTTCCAAGCAAGCTCTATGCACTGCCATCTGTGCGTGCATCTATGAAACTCTTACTTCCCAACAGTATGCTAAGTTAAAAAAAAATTAAACGTGGGCATTGTTTCTAGTTTTGGATTAGTACGATATTTGAAAACGACTTAATTGAGTGAAAACTAAAATTCTCAGGCCCAAGTCATCTTTTGGAATACTGTGTGGAGGGTATTTTTAATGAGAGGAAATTCTGGAAAAGAAAAAGGTATAAGGGGTGGGAATGAATCTAGGGATCAGTTCGCAAGGCGAAGATGCGAGAGACCAGTTGGAGGGGACAAAGAGCAGGCGCATCCTCAACATACCTCACCCCATGGCACCCCTGCTACATCACCAAACGTAACAAACCATTTGGGTTGACTTATGGCAGAGGTGTTGGTTATCCAATAAATGGTTCTCAGGGCGGCGATGCACATGCTCGCCTCCCAAAGTATATTTTCAGCTTTTTTAACGCAATAAAAACATTGCGTCGAAAAACGGTACAGTAACACATCCTTTAAAATTACTTTATCTCCATTTAAGCGTCAATTGAAACAACACTTAAAAGTATGAAAACTTGATTAAGTTACTGTCATTGAAGAGTTTACGCCACTCCATTTTATAGATTTTTTTTTTATTTTTATTATAAATTAAATTCACCCTCGTATAAACTTCTAACGTTGTTCATCTTATCGGAATCATTAGTAAGGTAATTCTATTTTCTTGTAATAGTATTTGTTTGTAAGTTGTAAACTATTATACATGTCTTAGTAAGGATATCCAGGAACCACATTGAACCGCAAGTTGACTTATGTACATTAAAATATATTCTTCATCTTATAACCCAAGTTTACACAATCTAATTACAGATATGAATTGAAATTTTCAAGGCCAAACCAATTATAGTGATTTATGTGTGGGGTATTATGCCGTTTTGAGTTACATCTTTCTTAAGCCAACGTTTCGGACAGAGATTTTTTTTCATTTTGTATATGTATTTCAAGTGAATAATTATTGCTTACGATGCTGTCATCCATTTTGCCGTGCATAAAAACCTTGTCACCTAAAAATTACTTTATCATTAAAAAATAATGTTTACTTTATTTTTTTTTTTGTATTAGGCAATTCACCCTAAAAAGAGTGCTATGTGATTTACTTTATTTAAAAGGTACCTAATCCTTTATGTAAAAATTCACAATCAAATATTTTCCAGTTGATGTAAATTTTTTTATGATTCTTGATACGACATAGAATTTCGTTGAAGCTATTAAATTCTGAACTTCTTTGTATCTTGCACGGTTGATCGAAAATTTTTTTATCGATATTGTAGATAACTTTTCGCCGTTTCCGAGCACGACTGCATAGCTAATGTACAAACAACAATTCACGTGGAATAAATTAAGATCACTTAGTCGTTGTGAACTATTGTTTGTTCATTGGCGATATGCTGTCACGCTCTAGAGAGATTACAAGTTACCGACATTATCGACAAATCTTTTATCGATCGACCAGATGATAGACACCTTGATGGGTTTGCGGTCATTAATATTGTCACCCTCTGTTTTTTTTCATATTTAAAGCACTTAATTAGTTTATGTTCGACAATCGGAAAGACCAATTAGTATTGATATATTTAAAAATAAAACAATTACTTTTTTAGCATCACAATTATAATTAACTGCAATATTCCTCCCGTTATTGCATGCTCGATTCTTAATTAACTTCAGAATACCACGGTGTCTTTGGAGATTTTTGTACCATATTCTCTTATAAAAATATTTTTTTGGCAGTAACCTTGTCTTGTAATTAATTTAATTTTGTTTTATTTGGAATAGGTTTCCACTGATGGATCTTAATTATTTAGTTAATATAATAGAAAAAAGTTACTTTTTTTTTTTTGTACAATATTTTTTACATTTTAAGCTTTCCAGTAATGTAGGCCTCACTCGGTGGCTTGCCCGTGCTGAGGCCTTCATTTTATAATATGAAAATATAATCTACAATATCTACATCATACATTTAAAGAGAAAATAATACATTTAAAATTAAAAATACATAATAATATATTTAAAATTAAATAATAATACATTAAAAATAATCTTTTGTGTTTGTGAGTGATGTGTGTTTATATTGGTTTTGTGTGTTACGTGTAGGTTTTATTTTTATTTTATGCTATGACATTTTGGTAATATTGTCTTTTTCGTTCTTTAATCCATTTTGTAATTGTGAGTGAATTAATTTTTATTTTCCTCAATTTTAATTTCAAGTTTTACACTGTTGAAAGCCTTTATAGTATGGTATTGGCAGTGTCTTTGTCCAAAGCTTGAATTTACTGTCGGAGTTTTTATGTTTTGGCCTATGATGGAGGAAGTGAGGGGTATGGGATGGATCTAGTCTATGTGATGAGTAACATGCTAATGTAAATGTTATTTTATGATTTTAGATTTAAAAATGCGAGGTGTTGTAACACTCATTAAGAAATACTATTTAACAAATAAGTCAAATGTGTTGTACGAATTGTTGAAAGTATGGCAAGCCCGGTGAATGAATGTATTTTGTTTTGAATTAGTATTACAATGAGGGATGTTTAGTATGTGGTTTTGTCTGGTTTGTCTGATGGGTACCCTTAATTGAATTCTTTCAAGTAATTCTGGGCAATCTATCACGGAGGTGGCTATTTTTTGTAATAATAGTACATCTGTGGAGTTTCTACGACTTTCTAGTGACAAAATCTTGAAAAACGCGGCTGACAACTCATGATTCAGATGAGGACGATAGACACGAAAATCAGGTATCATAGAAAACGGTTTTGGACTTTCTCAATCCTTTCTATGTGTGATATATACCTGGGATTTCAGACTTGAGAGGCATACTCCAGAGAACTGCGCACATACGCAAAGTACAGCATGTTCATGGTATTTAGTTTTTTTTAAATTACATAGTACCTTGTAATTTAGTACCTTACAAGTACCTTGGAAGCTTTTGAAACCATGGATTCGATATGGCGGTCAAAACCCAATTTCGGGTCTAACACTACTCCTACATACGTTGTCACATACGTTTCCATTCACGCATGCTTCATTTGCCAACAAATCAGCCCCTTCATTTCCATGTATTCCTACAAGAGATCATTGAGTAAAATAAATGAGTCTATGTTTCTTTCAAAATCAGGGTTAAATATTACTACCGTGCGGTAAGTAGGAAGGGGCGGCTGTCGATGTTGCCCGAATCCTTACTACAGCGAACGAAATCAACGAACGCAGTTGCCTGTGACCGATGGCCGAAAGGTTGTACTATGGCTTTCCCTATCTTTTCCAGTAAAACTTGTACAATATTTCAGCGTGCTTGTCGGTATGTTCTAGTTATCGCTGGAGACTTTGCCCAGCGGGCACTTGAAAGCATATTTGTTGCTCATACTTCTAACGCCAATGTTAGCTCTATCTATATACCTCAATGCATGAGAAATACACTGGTGTAAATGATGAGATGTAAATATTCGATCACATAATTTCTTGCGAATAATTGATGATATGCGTATAAACAGAAGACGCCGCTCTCTGCAATTATTTTTTTGAAACATTCTTCACTGGTACGAGTTTAATTACTGATAACACTGGTATTGCCTTCAATAATTATGATAATATTTAAAAATAAAACAATATTTTTTTTAGAATCACGGTTATTTTTTATATATATATATATTTGACCAGGTTTCGCTACTACCGTAACTTATTCAAAAATATGTATAACAAATTATTATAAGCAATAATTAGTCGCCTGAAATATCAACACAAATTGAAAATATCTCCCAGGCGACTAATTAATTATTGCTTATAATAATTTGTTATCCTAAAAACTTTGTCTTATAAACATTTTTTTATCATTAAAAAAATAATAATATTTTACAAGTCAAAATATTTCACCAACAAATGTAGATATAATATGTCTCGACGCCATCTAGTGTGAAATTTAGCACTAACAAAGTCTTTCCTACAAAAATAAAGTTGGCTGTTTGCAGGTGAAAAAATATAATAATCTGTTTTATGCTGATTGAAGTACTAGAACATGTTGAATTATTTGGCGTGTTTGAAATAAGCCGACGTAGCTCAGTGGTCCAAAGCATCTGACCGGACATCAGAAGGTGCGGGTTGTATTCCCGTCGGTGGCATTTATTTTTACTCGGGAGATATTTTCAATTTGTATTGATATTTCCGGCGACTAATTATTGCTTATAATAATTTGTTATCCTTTGTGCTATGCATAAAAACCTTGTCTTGCTTTGAATCTAAGCGTCATTTCAAAATTTAACTGTTTGTATTTCTTTTTTTTTTGATTTAACAGATGTCGTAATTTTTCAAACTACGAGTACTAACGGTGTTCATTCTAAAGGTGTTTCTGATCGTCTCCTAAATTAATGATGTTTTTTTTTGAAAGGCAATGATCCTTATAAGTTTTTTTTTTATGTAAATACTTTTCAGTTTACAAATCCTCCAATTATAATATCTTTTTATATTCCGTGGGTCTGCTTTAGCCATGAACCTAAAAAATAAAACATTAGAGCAATGAATGAGTTGAAGCCAAATCTAGGGTGAGTGGAAATCGCCTGGAAGCCATTTTGTATGACAAACTTTTGAATCATTTTTATTCATGTGGTACAATATCAAGTATTATAATATTATTCTGTTAGATTATTATTGTTATATTTTATTATTGATTATCATTTTATAATATTACATTGCTAATAATTAACATGTACTACTTATACTATATATTTTTATTTATTCTATGTTTATAACTTTTTTACACTATGTATATTAATGACACATATTGTGACGTTTATATTTAAATAAATAAATATACATTTGTTATAAAAAACGCAAGTTCAATAAAAGGGGAGTTGTTTTATAGAATTTTAACAATTCATCAAATTTCGAATCTTTGTTTTTGTTCTGTGAAAGATCTATTCTATAGTTCTGTTATTATTTCAGCTCTGTGAAACAAGTGGCTCATAATAATGATTGTATCATTTGTATAGCGCCGTTTTTATGAGAAAATCGAATTAAAATGGAATTGTAACAGAACTTGAAAATGAACTTGCGTTTATTTCAACGGAACAGAGCGATTGGTGCATATGAAATGTATCTGCCAAACAAAGCGTAATACAAAAATAAATAAGTGTAATACAGTAACGGGGGAAGGCATTAAAAGGGTTAAGAGAAATTCTCCATCTGTGATTCAGAGACGCTCCTGAGCCATTGGGCGACAGCCTGGACGAGTGGTTTCTCGGATACTAACTCTAAGATACCCAACCTGCGATAGTGCATGAGAAGAAAGAGAAGACGAAAAAAAAAAATTTAACTGAACGCCTTAGCACAAATTTTTGAAAACCTTTGATCTTTTCACCTTTATACATAAATTTCTACATTGACCTTTTTTACATGTGTAACAGATATTGAGAATATAACATAATATTACTATTATTTATACAATTCGTAATTGGATGTATTGTTCTGATATGTTTCAAGTTTTTCTCTGTAAAAAATGTAGATATTTATGAACTTTCTTAGAAATAGCACGCTCCTCATTGTTCAATAGGGTGCTTATTTTTGGAATTTTGTGTCAGAAAAACATTTTTTTTTAACTTTCTAGGAATAAAATAATTATTTAGGAAATGCTGTTTTCATAACACGTTATATATGCTCATAATAATAAACCCTTCAAAGTACAAACATTTCAACGATGAATTAAACTTTCTCTAATAATACGGAATTATTTAGCTTCAGAATTATTTCATAGAAGTTAGATTTTATTTTCTAAGTCGTGTTGTATTTAAATCTAGAATATGATTTAAACACCTTTGCTACTGCATTCTCATATTTAAAAAAAAATTATAGTGAGAATGCTGTAAAATTAATGGCAAACCCCAATAAACCTCTCCCAATATTGGTATTAGAACATAAAAATTTATTGCTTTGTAAAATAGAAATGACAATGTCAATTTCAAGGACATATTATGATTTTTGATTTTGGTTTTGAACAACTGAAAAAACTTTGTGGAAAAACGTGGACCTTTATAATTTGTAAGTCCAATGATTAAATTATTCAATTTAGAAAAAAAGTTTATTTATAAGCAAGTTCTGCTGTGTAATTATTATTACGCGTGACAGCTGTTTCGCCTGGAGGCATTATCAAACTGTGGCGAGGCCACTCACAGACGTTCTATTTATATTATTTCCATATAGTGAAAAACAAATTTTCTTAACTATTGAAGACAATATTAGCGATTTTCAAATAATAATTTGAAACAGAAAAGTCATAAAAGGATACGGTCGCATCTAGGACTTGAATCCAGGACCCTCGCCTTGCCAGGACGCCGCTCTACCAACTGAGCTAATGTAACCCTTCCTTCAGTCATATTTAACTGTATCATAACTTCCAATAAGAACTACCAACATTATCTTCATTTATCTTGATCCTATGATCCTGGGTTCCTAGGTACAAGTCCTAGATGCACTGTATCTTTTTACTGGATTTTCTGTTTCAAATTTTGATTTAAAAATTGCTAATATTGTCTTTGTTAATTACATAATAATAATAATAATAATAATAATAATTTAATTTCGCATTTATTATATATGGATGACATAAAATTATTTTCGAATTCTGAACAAAATTTAGAGAAAATGATCGAGGTAGTTAAAAACTTTTCAGATGATATCAAAATGACTTTTGGTTTAGATAAATGTAGAACGATCCATATAGAGAAAGGCAAAATTGTAGATGGGGACGAGAGTATATTTAGAAATTTCCAAATTACTAGTATGAAAAGGGATGAGGTTTATAAGTATTTAGGATACCCACAATCAAATAGATTAGACCATAGTAGTATTAAAAATGATATTAGGATTAAATTTCAAACTAGGATCAGGAAAATTTTAAAATGCAATCTATCTGCTAAAAATTTAGTAAAAGCAATAAATACTTGGGCAATACCTCTATTAACGTACTCATTTGGCATAATTAAATGGTCTAATACAGATTTAGATAACTTAGAAAGATTAATTAGAACTACGCTAACAAAGTTTAATTGCCATCATCCAAATTCAGCTATAGAACGAGTTAATTTACCTAGAAATTTAGGAGGTAGAGGTATAGTCAAAATAACTTCTTTGAAACATAATCAGGTAGAAATGCTAAGAACTTTTTTCCATAGGAAAGCTCATAGCTCAGAAATGCACAAAATAATTTGCAAGGCAGATAGAAATATTACACCTTTAAATTTATCCGATGAGAATGCCAACATTTTTATAAATCCCAACCAGGAATTATTAGATTCCTGGTCAAATAAAATTTTACACGCAAAACACTTCAATTATCTCAACCAAACGTATGTTGACAAAATTTCGTCAAACAAATGGTTGAGTATTGGAGAGTTGAGCGCAGAAATAGAAGGATTTATGCTTGCCATTCAGGATAGAGTCATTAATACTAAAAATTATAGAAAGCATATAATCAAAGATACAAATCAAATTGATGATTTGTGTAGAAAATGTTTGGCTTTTCCGGAAACTATAGAACATATTATATCGGGATGTTCTATATTAGCACCGTCCGAGTATACATTTAGGCACAATCAAGTTTTAAAAATAATTCACCAAAATTTGGTAATTAAACATAACTTGATTGACTGCCGTAATGGAGTACCATATTATGAATACGAACCAAATTCATTTTTAGAAAACGAATTTTATAAAATATATTATGATAAAACTATACTAACAGACCGAGCGATTAGTCATAATAGACCCGATATAGTTTTACATGACAAAATTAAAAAAATAACTTATATCATTGATGTCGCTATTCCAAATTCCTGTAATATTCAAAAATCTGTTAGTGAAAAAATAAGAAAATACACAGATTTAGGAAATGAAATAAAAAGAATTTGGCATTCTCAGACTATAAAAATATTACCATTCGTTATTTCGGCTACTGGCATTATACCTAGCTCTCTAATTAAAAATTTAGGCGTATTAGATCTATCAAAAAAATTATATATAAAGATGCAAAAGTCGGTCATTTTGAATACATGTAGGATAACAAAAGATTTTTTAAATATTTATGTTGAGGGATCAGTAGGATTTATAGGCCCTGTTAGAAGTTCTACCGAGCCGAACCCTCTGATATGAAAATATCTGGAGACGGTGAATTATTTTCCCATTTGATCTCTGGTGATTTGACGTGTTGTTCTTGTATTGTTTTGTATTTATTTTGCTTATATAATGCACTTACATAATGTTGATTGACTAGATGATCATTTGTGGAAAAGTGAGTGGAAGGGTTAAGTTTTTCCTTTGGGGAAGACTTAACCCGGACAACTAAATCGGAAGTTTAAAAAAAAAAATTGGATGACTTGTATAGCGCCGTTTTTGTGCAAAATCACCTCAAGGGCGCTGTACAAACTTATAATACATGTCTACAGTGATCTATGTTATTACTTAACTATTTATGGAGATAATATACAGTACAATACTTACCTGGTAGGTCACTTGAGATTAACACTTAATTAACGCTGATCTAAGAGTTGACTGCCTCAGACCAGTGTTTTCCGGGACGCATAGTTCAGAGATGTAGGGTGGGGCCATTTCATTGATGGATTTAAACACCATTCAGCACAATTTGTACTGGATTCTTTCAGGGCACTTTACAATTTGAAGTTTTACTCATTACGTCATTCCAAAATATAAATAGATTTCTTATTAAATTATTAATGGTCATTAATAATTATTCTTCTTCAATTAATTCTTTAACAATTTTACGTTTCCGTCGAATATTTGGCCTCTTTCCCGTTGAGTGACTCTTTTATACTGCCTAATTTAATTTATGCAGTACTAAAGTGGCTCAGCTTCAAGAAATAACCATATAAATACTTCGTTTTTATGGATAGATTTAAAACTAAGATCTTTCTTCCCCTCTAGATATCAATTTTACTTGTATTAAACAGAGTTACGCTCCCTCTATGAATTTCGATAAAAAAAACTTTTACCGTCAAACGCAATGAACCAACGCATGAACGACGAACGGGCCTTATTCGTCATTGATTTACATTTTTCAAGATTGACGAAATAATATATTTTCATATTTTACGCATGCCGTAGAATATGATGATGTCGTAATAAAAAAAATACTTTCTTAAGACAATGGCTTCTAGAGATTATTTTAAATAAAGGAACTGTTTATAAGATATTTTTTTTTTACTTATGCAGATATTATTATATTGATAACGCACCGATATAAATTTCAATGTAATTTTCGTGTAAATTTCGCATACCTACACGGAGAAAAATTAGTTTTTCTAATTTATAAAAAAATGTCTTCAAATTATCGGTAATCCTTTCAAAGACGGAATTGCAGGTCCTTAACGATAGAATGAATAGGTTTCCTAGTAAACTTTTAGTAAAATGCGATTTTTTTTTTTTTTTAAAGTGAATACCTCACAAGAGTCCCAACTGCTCCCGTCTGGAGCCAGTGAGACTATGGCATCCCCAATCGGGGGATGTTGTGAGGCTGAAGGTAAGTGGGGAAGGGAAAGAGGAAGGTGGGGAAGTACCTGGCTATTCAGATCTAGTCACTAAACACGGCTAAAGCCATTTGGAGCAACGTTTCAATTCTGAATGGTGGTCTTACACTAGGGCGATACTGGTAGTATCTTCCACTCTGGAACTTGCCGCAAAATATACTATATATTATGTATTATCAGAACGGATGTTCATATAAATCCTTATATTTTCGCATTCCGTCAATATAGAATATAAAGGCAAACGCAGGTATATATTACTAAAAATCCCGTGTAACTACTTTTTCCCGTGTACTAATAATACACTACCAGAATTACACATGGAAGGAATTACACTTACGTGATATTACACATGGAGGTAATTGCAAGTGGAGGTAATTCCACGTTCTGGAATTACACACGTCAAAAAATTTTAATGGCTTAAAAATCAAATTGAATTGCTTGCCAAATAATTTAAGTATTGATAAAAATAGCTAAAGTTGGGTTAGGTTTTTATTTTGGTCATTAACGACTCTGAAACAAAAGATGTGAAACAGAAAAGACAGAAAAAGATTCAGTCGCAACTAGGAATTAAACCCAGGATCTCTTCCTTGCCGGGGAAGAGCTCTGACCACTGAGCTTATTCGACCACAACAATCGACTTGCGTCATTTTTTACTGAATCATTCTTCGACTGAGAGCTACCAATATTATGTTCATTTTCTTAGCACATATTTCTTTTGGCTGCTATCTTTATGTATGATTGCAAAATCCTACCCAAACTGAATGCAATCTAGATAGTCTGTAGAATAAAAATATACATTTTTATTTTAATTTGCGAAATCTATTGACTTTTCTTTAAGTCCGGGTGAATATTTTAGCAGTGCAATAACTTCATGAGTAAAACCACAAATTGTAATATTTAATCATTGAAGACCATATTAACTACTCTAACAAAATACGTGAAATAGGAAAGACAGAAAACTCTTCCCCGGCAAGGAAGAGGTCCAAGGTTCAATTCCTAGATGCGACTGAATCTTTTTGTGTCTTTTCTGTTTCACATCTTTCGTGTGAGAGTCGTTATTATAGCCTTCATGGATTAAGTATTAAAATTTGAGGTTTTACTCAATAAGCTATGCCACTATGAATGTTTATTTTCTTTGATTTTTTTTAAATATGTCTTATCTAGTGTATTCTCTATCCGTGCAAACCTTCATTTTAACTTCCATCTATAAACCCTTAATTGATAATTTTATTTATACCCCTGTAAATAAAATACCAACGAGAGTGGCATAAAATAAAAACGAGCTTTTTATGCTCCATGAAATCGGTTTCATAACACTTTTACATCAAATCGAGTGAATTTCCCATCAAATTGAGAGAATTTTCGGATATTTTGACGGGGTTTACTCCGTCCTTAAAATGCTGCCATTACTTCGGCCCATGAGGCTATTTTCTATTAGTCGTATATCGATGGAATAGCCATGATTTTCTTGTCCGAAACTTTATGTATGTAAAAGCTTTTGGATATATTTTTCCGACGAAAGGAAGTCGTGTCGGTTCTGAATCAATTCAATTTTGCCGCCGGTGAATTGGCGTTTATGAAACAAATTTAGCACGTTTTTTACGGCTATTTTAACTACTTATTTCATTATTAAAAAATTATAACATTTATTTTAATTTACAAAAAATTATAAAGATATATGAAGCGGAATTCTTGCTTTTGTTAAAATATTCTTTCACAAGCATTCTGAAAATCCAAAAAATGTATAACTTATGCATTGCCGCTAAAAGCCGTGTCTAATTGTCTTTTGCCTTATTATAAATAAGCATTTTTTGCATATTTCCATACAAGATGCCACGTGGAAATTACAATGTCTTCTTTGATTGTGCTATGTGGAGGGTATTTTTACGGAAATGAAGCTTTTTGGAATAAATACTTATCTTATAAGGGTTTGATAGAATTAAATGGAATCTGGGTGTCAGTGTATCCAGGAGTGACGGATGTAGAGAGTTCTGCTAGAGGGGACAAAAGGTCTCCCTCAATCAGTGCCTCTCGATTGGCCCGCAATGTAGTACGTGAGCAGAAGCATCCGCAACCAGGACCTAGACAAATCTCACTCCCATATCCAGGCACCCCTGCTAAGTCTTCAAAAGTAGCGAACCACTCAGAGAGACCTATGGTAGAGGTGTTGGTTATCCAAGAAATGGTTCCTGAGGCGGTGGTAAGGAATTATTCAATTTGTTCATATACACGTCCCTACCTGAATGACAATTCTTTTTTCAAACTTTCTTCAGGCAGGTAGGTACCATAATATTGAAAAATACGAATAAAAGAGTTCAAACAAATACTACGGTTTCACATGTGAACAAGAATCTACCAAAGACTTCAATAAACTGTTACGACGGCAGGGCCTGGGAAATGTATTGGTGGCATACTCAGCCGAAGGCAGCTTTACCAGGAAGGACCCGTGAACTTTATTAGGTTTCGTAATGCGCCGAAATTCCCAACAGACGTGGAATTATGTTCACAAGCGCTTCCTGGGTGCCACCCTCTGAGTGTAGAATCATGATTTCTATTTCGAGGGCTCATGGGCACTGTTAATTGCAATCCCTGTGATATGATGGTAGGCTAGGTTCTATGGTTAAATATTCAAACTACAAATTGCATTTAGTAGCCAAACAATATGTATTAGATTGACTGAGTACAAATTACATTTTACACACTTATTACAAAACACAACTGTTAAGACTCAACCCCATTGTGACCGACCAAGGAGCTAAACTATACTACTTTGATGCTGAACGGCATATTCGGAGTACGATGTCCGGCCCAAGGGACATGCGTAGAAGTGGAGACCGTTGAGGAACGTTGCAGGATCAGCCTGCACACGTCCGGCCCAAAGGACATTCGTGGTAGTAGAAGTCATTGAGGAACGATGCAGGAACTGCCTGCAGACGATGTCCAGCCCAAAGGACTTAAGAGGGATGGTAGTATGACTCAGGCGTAAAAATAAAATAAGGTTCCGAGCCATCCGGCGACGTCAGCAGAAACAGGTTGTCTACGTTTCTAGGCATCCGAGACTACGATTGACTTGATAACACTCGTTTGATATTTTCTAGCCGCATGGATCGCGATCACGATTCAACACTTTTTCCCACGTGATTTTATATCGATCTCGCGTTCAACATGTCTCAAATGGTTCGCGAGTCTCGCCCATTGACCGTGGATTAATAATCCCATAATCCTACAACCTTTTAAGCGCCACCAGGCGCAGTTTTTTTACGGGCTTTCCGCCCGTATCAATATTTTTTCTGTGCTAGTGAATTTTTTATACTTTTATAGTGATTAAGTGTTTTGTTTTTTTTTTTAAATCGCCATCGAGGCGGTCTCAACTATTTCCCCCTGTATCCATAGCCGATACAGGGTGCAAAGTTTGATCCTGCATCTTTGCTGAAAATTTTAGTGCATTTGACACCTTTTTGTGCGATCCACTGTGATTTTAATGTTTTTTGCTCGCGGTGTTCCTCAAGTCGCAGTTTAATCCCTACTAGTTTAATTGCATCTATTTGTGAACGTTAACGTCACCTACTGCATCAGACGCGGAATTTTTTTCCGCGTCGAGTGACAGTTCAGTTTTTTTCCTGTGCCAAATACTTTAAAAATTATACGTGTTTTAGTGTTCACCACGTGTTCAAAAATTCTACGAATTGTGCCTGGCAAGTGATGAAAGAACTTCTCAGAGGACGCATCTCTTGCTTCACAACATTGCCAATTTTGGACAATATTTTTTCTTTTTATATCGTTAAGAGCAATTATTTAAAAGTGACAGTGACATTTCTTTTTTTTTTTAATTTTCCATAATCATTTTGGTGTGGAGGATTAGTAAAGAGCGGACATTTGGACATTAATAATAAATTTCATTTTCACCTTCGGAGAGGGCTACTAAATTTTTACTTTTTCAACTAAATTTTGTCCAGTAAAGTCCAGTAAAGTCCCAAAAAAATATTTTGTACCCCTAAAATTAATATTTTTTCACTTTTAAGGGCACTTTGAACAAAAATTTTGAAATTTGGGGTAAATTTCTGATTTACCCCACTTTTCGGAAAAAATGGATTCCGGTCCAGTTTCGCCTGGCGAGTCCGATGATTCCACCGGAAATCCGGTCAGACGCTCCGACGACCGAGAAAACATTCTAAAACAGATAGAGCAGATTCTGAGCACAGGCTCTCCCACAGCTAGGCCCTTCAAGACTATAAAGCGGACCAAAACCAGGCCACAGAAGGAGCTTCATACAGTGGATTCGGAAAGTGAGGCCGTCTCGGAGCTGGAAACAACTCGTTGCACCACTGCCGTGCCCCCCTCTCAGGAAATGCCCTCCATCGCTCCAGCAACTACACCCAACGCTGAGAATAAGAAGCGTGTACGCTACAGCGACTCTCCGGGGAACCAGGAGTTCAAGGCTGTTCCAGCCCTGGAGAAGTGCCAGAAAATCAGATTGATTCTCATGGACGGCCCTAATAAGCTAAATAAAACTGACAAAAGTCTGCTCAACACCACCCTTGACGACTTGATGTCAGACATCACGAGATTGATGCTCGAGCTTAATACACTTGCAACGAGAAGCACCACCATAAAGGAAATGCTCAGTGCGCAATCGGCTCTATCGTCTAAATTGGACCTGGCTATTAAAACTCGCCCAGCCTATTCGACGCATCCCATTGCCAAGGAGACATTGTCTTATGCAAATGCCGCGGCAGGCATGCCAGCGTCAAAAAAAATAGTCATCAACGGTTTCGAGCGACCGATTCCAAAAAAGCCACTTACTTTCTTGGTGTATCCAGAGGCTCCAGAAGGCAAAACCTCGGAACAAACTCAGAAAGTCCTGGAGAAGATCCTTAACCCCAAGAAGGACGAGTTCCAAATTGTCCGATCTAGGAAAATTAAAGGAGCGGGAATGGCCTTTCAAGCCAAGGACTCTAAGGATCTTGAGAACATAAAAAAAGCTGAAGCGAAACTTACTGCAAACGGCCTGAAGATGATCAATCCCTTGGGCCGTCTTCCTAAAATAGTTATTTACAATGTGCCAAAAGGCGAACAATTCGCGGATCAGGATTTATTTAATGAGATCTTCTGCAATAATCTATCCGGCCAGACCACATTGTCTTTGGAAGATCACCTTCGGACTATGCGGCGAGTATCGCTTTTTGGCAAGCGCGACACTCCTACCATGAACATGGTTGTGACATGTCATCCAGCTGCCCGTAAGGTCTTACTAGACAGCGGAATGTGCTTCCTTGGGTGGAATGCCTGTTGGACTCGGGACTACACTGGTGCCACCAGATGTTTCAAATGTCAGCAATATGGCCATATTTCCAAGTCATGCTCTCAGGAAAATGAAACTTGTCGCCACTGCGCCGCTGTGGGGCACACTCATGAGGATTGCCCCAAGAAGGCACTTCCCGCTGTCTGTGCTACCTGCACTCGCTTTAGGAAGCCTGCCAATCATCCTACGGGGGACAGGGATTGTCCTGCTCACCTGGCTGCCATTAATGCTCAAGTCCGCATGACCGATTATGGCTCCTCATAATTTACTCTCCCTAGGTCAGATTAACTTGCAGCGATCCCGGTTGGCCACCCTGGACGCGCAGCGGGTCATGTCTGACCTCAACATTGACATTTTGCTTATTCAGGAGCAGTACACCTGGGAAGGTAAGACTCCAATTGAATTTCCGGGAGCGGTACTCGAAGTCGGCTCATCTCCAGGGGCGGGTGTTCTGGTCAATACATCATTGATCAGCCCCCTCCTTCTGGCTGGGCTGTCTAATGAGTACCAAACCTGTGTATGTATTAAATTTGCTGATACTGAGATCTATCTGATCTCAGTCTATTTTAAATGGGGGAACCCGGTAGAACCACATATCCCTGAGTCTGACGCGCGCCCTAAACGCGCTTAAAGGTCGTAACGTAGTTATCGGAGGGGACTTTAACGCTCGCTCTCCTCTTTGGTTTGACAATACTAAAACCCATTCAGTACGATCACGGACTGACGCCGTCGAAGACCTGATTGCTGCGCAAGGCCTTTGTATCATTAACGAACAGAGTTCGTTCTTTACCTTTTCAAACACACTAGGAGAGAGCAACATTGATCTAACTCTTTGCTCTGGATCAGTTGCGGCCAGGATATCTAAATGGAGGGTCCATGAATGCGCAATAGTTTCGGATCATAGATTAATCACATTTACAATAGGTGTTAAGAAAACTGAAACTCCGAGATCCTCCTGGAATTTCAACACCTCAAGGGCGAATTGGGATAACTTTGGGGAGGCGCTACGAGATACATTAAGGGATTTCCATCACGTAGCAGCTAATGATCCGGACAATTTGGGGAACTTTTTCAATTCAGCCGTTGTATCTGCGGCTAATTCTTCTCTGGGCAGATCAAACCCAAAGACGAAAATTAGAACGCCGTGGTGGTCACCTGAGCTGACTTCGCTAAAGGGGGCCTATAAAGGAGCCTATAGGGCCTTGGGACTGTCCAGGAGGGGATGATGTACGGAGGAGGAGACAGCTACCCTCCAGGCCGCTCTCAGGAGATCCAGGGCAACTTTCAAACATGCGGTTCTCCTTGCGAAACGAGCTGCCTGGCATAATTGGGTTAAAGATGTGGGCAACGCCAACCCGTGGGAAATCCACAGCGCAATTGAAAAATCCGTCAAGGGTTCGGATCGGTTTTTGTCTAGTCTAATTGGGAAGATTGATGGGAGGGACGCTGAGACTGTGGACGTGGCCTCTACTCTCAACACACTTTTGGGCAAGTTAGTCCCTGTAGAGTCAGTAATTGGGGAAAGTGACCACCAAAAACAGATTAGAAATCTGGCACGGCTTCCACCCAGAGACCTCGCCCAAGAGGATAGAATCACTCCTGTCACTAGAGCTGAAATTGGTGCTATAATTAAGGGTTTGGGTCCAAAGAAGGCACCAGGGCATGACAGACTTAATGGCGAGATAGTGAAGCATGTCTGGGTCCACGCTAAAGAGGAGCTCTTTCAAGTGATGGAATCGTGCCTGAGAAGAGGAATTTTCCCTTCTGAATGGAAGAGGGGCGTGCTCAGGATTATACCTAAAGGGAACGGCAAACCACTCACCGACGTAAAGGCTTATCGCCCGATAACCTTGCTCCCAATCCTCGGCAAGATCCTGGAAATACTAATTCGGCAGCGACTTCGCAGTACACTTTCACCGTCCAGTGAACTTCAATTTGGTTTCGTCCCGGGTAAATCCACCGTGCACGCCATTTCGTTTGCGCTTAACTGGGTGAAGGTCTGCACAAAGAGGTACGTTGTAGCAATCTTCTTAGATATAACTGGTGCCTTCGACTTCGCGTGGTGGGACATGATACGCACAAAGGTTAAAAGTAGGAATTGTCCAAAACGCCTGTTTAAATCGGTTGACAACTACCTATCGGGACGAACTGTCTCGATATCCCATGGTGATTTTACTATAGAACGCGAAGTAAATATGGGTTGTCCCCAGGGCTCCGTTCTGGGACCTGAATTTTGGAATATTGACTTTAACGACTCCTCTAGGTTACCCTTGCCTGAAGGATGTATCATGATCGACTACGCGGATGATAAGATGTATCTTGTCTCGGGGAACAGCAGAAAGGAAATTGAAGAAAAGGCTGGTGATGGTTTGAACACCCTCCTTAAATGGGGGGAGAGGAATAAGATGACCTTCGCTCCCCACAAGACAAAGGGTCTCCTGATGAAGGGCTCTCTCAGTAGAAAAAGAAACCCTACCATCCGGATGGGAGACACCAACATCAAATTTGCAGACACGGTCAAGTATCTAGGTGTAACACTCGATCGATCGTCCTCATTTCTGGCTCATGTTAAAGATGTTTCAAGCAAGGCTCAGGCGCTGTTCCTAAAGCTGAGGAGACTCTCCACCGCTGAATGGGGACTACGCAATCCGGCACTACGTGCTCTGTACAGGGGCGTATACGTTGCGCAAGTTTCGTATGCTGCCTCTGTTTGGGAGCACCGCCTGGATAACTGCCTTATACTCCTCGCTCTTACTAGGGGCCAGCGAACTTCTTTGCTGGCACTATCTGGCGCATACCGTACTGTTGCTTCGGATGCTTTGCCAGTTTTGGCCGGCATTTTGCCAATCGATCTGGAGATTAGGGAAGTCTTAACCAAGCAGAGACTTTCCAGAGGATCCCCGGCAACCCATCTTGGTGTCGTTCTGACACCAGGTGGACCGGGAACTCTCCCTGGACTGCTTCGGACGATGAAGGACCTTTCGCTCAAAGAGTGGCAGGTCCGTTGGGATAGGTCGAGCATGGGAAGATGGACCTTTTCCTTCTTCCCATCAGTTAAACTCAGAATGGAAGGGGCCTTCCTCAAACTGGACCATCACATGACGCAGCTCCTCTCAGGACATGGGGAATTCAGGGAGAGGCTTCACAGCCTTGCCCTGTCTACCCATCCCAATTGCGCTTGTGGCAATACTTACCAGTCGGCCGAGCACATTCTGTGGCACTGTGAGATCTTGAAGGATGCCAGAGACGAAATGATAGACGGTCTGAATGTCCCCATTAGACCGGTGTGGAACACCGATCTTGTTTCTAACAGAGTTAATTTCGAATGTCTGAGGAAGTTTACTAGGATCTGGGTTGAGAGATGGTCTGTGCTTAGAGTCGCTGACTAGTGTGATAACTGAGAACCCCTGGTGTATTGTTCCTGCTCCATGACTAATTCTTTTACAATTCTCCGATTATTGTTTATGCATTCTGTTCTTCTTATTTTTATTATTTTTCTTTCCTTACTGTACCAGCTGCTTCAGATGATTTTCTTTCGTTTACATTTCTTTTAAACAACTTGTATCCTATTTTCTTCTAATTTTCAGTTTTCTTTTCTTATGTTTTGTGTCTAAGGTAGACACACTGTCCTTTTTACAGACATTGCAGACACTCTTTATATATCTTTGCTTAGCTAATTATCTCTTTTACTTTGTCTTTTATCTTATACTTCACATACTGTCCTCTTTACAGACCATGCAAATGTTATTTTTATGCTTTCTACTTTTGTTTTACTTATTCTACCGATGTTCTTAAGTGGCACTTTTGGATTGTTTATTGTTTTTTTTTTTTTCTTTTCTTTTCTCGTCTTTTTTATATGTATTTTTTTTTGGTTTTCTTTCTTTTTTTCAGTAACGGCAACGAGTTTACAGGCTAGAACTGAACTCCGTTGTTTGTTTTGTATTGTTTACTTTTCCCCAATAGGGGTTGGACAACGGGCCTCGTCCCCGCATGCACTGCTGGAGCTTCTTTTAATTTCTTGTTTTTACCGGGGGACTCCGCCAATCACCTGCGCCACCCCTGAGGAGCGTTGGTGGTCAGAGGGGTGACTGTGCGAATTGGGGTAACCTCCACCCTGCCTCCGACCTCCTGACGCTTCTTTCCCCTAGGTTCTTTAGGGTTTATCCCTCTTTTTCCCATGCTTATCTTCAGGGCACCACCGGGTGGTCGGCTAAGGGGTGTGGAAGTCCTGACCTGCACCAGTCACCCCAACCACCACCAATCTCTCAATAGGACTGCCAGACGTGGCTCGGCGAAACTCCCCCGTCACTCTATTATTTCACTTTGTTCTTTTTGTGCTTACAGGTACTGGAGTGTGGGTTCCCTCCACCAACTATTTGCCTGAAACTTGTTACTTGATTGTTTGATGCTTATTGTTCTGTGTTGTCTTTGGATTAATACCTGTAAGCGCTCGCATACCGCTTTCTAACACCGTATGCGGGGACATTGAAGGTCTAGCTTCATTTATATACTTTGTAGAGCCGTTTATTCAAAAATTAGATTTATGCGAGAGCTCCGAAGGGGTGACCATAAGTCACCTATACCGGGGTGGGACAGGGCGGGTGTAACCTTCAATGACCGTGGATTAACGCCCGTTCAACATTAAATAAAATAAAAACCAACTTGGTTATCAGATTTCGGCCATCATAAAAAAATTGCGACTGTCTTTAGAAAGCAGCCCCGCCTCGCTGCTTCCTAGGGAGAGTGACTCCGCATTTCTTTCCGCTTCCGCAGGAGTGTTGGTAGCACCAAAAAACCATAGACAATTCCGCGGAAAAGAAAAATAAAATAAGTACTTGATTAACAGAGTTTCAATCAAGCACTTTACGCAACTGCATTATGTGTTTAATAATGATCGGTGATTACTTGGCGATTTTTTCCTATTGAGAGAATTTCTTATAATTAACGTTTCGGAACAACAAATGTATTAAGCACTTTAAAGTCAACATGAAGCCAACTTCAAACTGTAACAATTTCAGTTCGAGTTGAAACAGTAGCGTGTCTCTTTAAGAGATAACTTTTACACTTATAACGCTACTTTTTGAGTGGGTTGACTCAAGGCAAACTACCCTTCGTAAACACTCCCCCGGGAGTGAACTATTGCCTTTGAATTTTCTTACAACCGGCATACCAAGGTGAATAGAATGGGAAATGCACGCAAATAAAAAATACAAGGTGAACCCTTTACAAGAAATAAATTTTACGTAATCACGTATGATTGATCAATTAATAATGATCACTCTCGCTATTGCTTTTATGTTGATAAGTATATTAAACACTAAAGTTTTTTAATGGGCAATGGCGCTTTAAAAGATCCATTTAACGGTCATATTTCTAAATGACGTGTAAATGTTTACACATCTGCCCTGTGATAGCCACTGTAATGCTGTCCGAAACGATGATCAAAGAAGAAAATAGCCCAACACAGCACAATACCCCTAAAATAAATCACTATTATAGTTTTGGCCGTGATAATCTCAAATAATTTTTTTTATAATTCTGTTTGAATTGAATTTAATTCATTTTTGGTACATTTTGTCTTCTGGTGGTTACCAATAAATGACCACGTGACTGTGGGTATCATTATTGTCATGATTTTGTTGTTGTTTTTGTTTTATATATTATTATTTATATTATTTTATATCTAGGAATCGTAATTGACCATAACCTTAGATGGATACCTCACATCAAACAAATCACAAATAAACTTCTCAAAACAATACACATTTTCCTAAACATAAGAAACATATATAAAATAAAACAATTGAAAACAATATATTTTGCACTTTGCCAATCAATAATAGAATATGGAATTATTGCTTGGGGAGGAGCAACAAACTCGGCTATCAATTACATAGAAACCGCACAGAAAACGATCTTAAAGGTAATACTAAAAAAACATAGTGAGGTTAAAGCCTGTCTTATTTTCAAAACATGATGTCTTGTCTTAATGTGACATCTGAACTACCACCAAAATAAACTCCATAAAATAAATGTTTTTCTTACTTGTCATCAGCGATTTATCGTTTTAGATGATTTTCTTATAAACTAAATTGTTTTTGTTTTATGTGATATCTTATTACAGGTGAAGTCACAAGGAGGAAATACGTAATTGGTTTTATTTTTAGCTACAATGAATAAATAAATCAAATTGTTTAGGGGTAGTATAAAATTAATAAATTGTCCACTTTTCCAGATGAGGTAATTTGTTTCATCACTAAGCCATCCTCGTGTGTTTTATATCGCCGAGTAAACAAATAGAACCTTTCCAGTAAGATAATATGGAATAATATTTTTCCGAGATGATTTTTTCCGAAAGCTGAATATTTGAATACCGCTCGTCTGCATTTGAAAAACATCTAGTTCATAAACATATTTCTGTGTCTTCAGATATCATCACAATATATTTTTCTTATATAAAAAAGATCAATCTAGATTCGCCGCTTGATAGTAATAACTTCGTATCTCCTATCAAAACGAATCTGTTTTTGTTACTATCTTTTATATTTAAGGCGATTCCATACGTAGTAATGCAAAATCATGTGTTTTTGGTTTGAAAATTTGGTCGCCTATAAATGTTTCAGATGCTTCAATTAAATACTGCGAGTAGAATACATCTTGGCCTTTGAAATAATCGAGTATTTTTTAGATATGTCTTTTTATAAGCTCAGAAAAAATAATGTATAAGGCCTATGAAAACTGCTTTAAAGTTCAAAATCTCCTCCTTACGAACCCATTTTCGGTTATGATTTTATTGTATAATGTGGCAAATTAAGTTATTTATAAAATGATCGGAAAAAAATTAAATATTTATGCCTGAACATCCACAAAATAAAATAAAAGGCACTTTTTGGCCATGTTTTTTTTGTTGCATAAATCAAAACAGGCGGATGGTGTTAAGCGGGAATTTAAACCTTATCGCCATCTACGTAAGGGTTGTTATTGATAGCGGCTCAATTTAAAATATTACACGACGTAGTGCATCGCCTTGGATTAAGTAATTTTTCTCTTATTTCGAAATTCAAGAATTCAAATTTTCGCCAAAAAGTATCAAAATCTATGGGGTAGGAAAAGGGACAGATGGTGGTTTTTAGAAAAATCATGTATACAAGAGATTTTTCCCTTGTTTTGAAGGTAAAGTGAGCAATTTTTCATTAACTTCGGAATAAAACTATAGATTTGTATACAAATCAAATCCAAGTCGCCACTCACAAACAATCGACTTTGTATATTAGATAACATAGACGGTAAAAATGTTTCTGAAATTTCTTTTTTGAACAAATAGCTATTAGCATATTTTTACCGTGGTATTCGCACCATGTGATATGATTCCGAGCTGTCCGAAGCCAGTGGGTCTATGGCAACCTAATTTGAGTATGTTGAGAGACTGAAAGTAGTAATGGATAAGAATAAGAATAAAGGCAAGTGGAAGGATTGAATGAACATTGCTATGGTGTCTAATCACAGCACTTTTGAATGTGAATACCTCTCAAGTCCTAACTTTTATCATCGTGCTGGAGTCTGCGGAACTACGGCATGACCAAATGGAAGGAGATAGGAAAGAGGAAGGTTTGGAAGAATCTGACAGTTCAGACCTATGCATCAAACATGGCTAGAGCATTTCAAGCAAATTTTCATTTCTTGATACTGGTCTTTCATCAATACTGAGGACGGGTTGTTTCGGAGAATTTGAACAATTCATCAAATTTCAACGTTCATTTACGGGTTCTGTGAAAGACTTATTCAAGTTCTGTTTTTATGTCATTGTAGGATAGTTGCTTGAAAAAACTGAAATAAAAACAGAACTTGAAAAATTTTTTCACAGAACCCGTAAATGAACGTTGAAATTTGATGAATTGTTCAGATTCTCCGAAACAACCCTCCTTGAGAATATCTACCACTTTGGAACAAGTCGAATTTTTTAAAACTGTTATTTTGGTTTGTTGAGAGTTGGCAATAAAATTACAAACAAACAAGAAAGAATAAATAACGGCTCACAGAAACATGTTAACATAAAACAATGGCGCGTTAAAAAAGAAAACAAGAGGAAATAAATTTTCAATTGAAGTTCAAGTTAAAACAAGAGATAAATTGTAAAGTTCCAGGGACTGTCACTAAATATGTCCAGAACCTTGCCACCACATGTTATAGTATAGTTGACACATTAGCACATGAGGTTGGGAGAAGGTTAAGTCGGTTCTTAGGAAAGAACTACTGAAAGTTTCGGGGTTTCTTAGATTGGTATTGGATTTTAGTGCCACAAAAAGTCCAGATTCTACATGGGTATTTATAATTGTAAACTTATCGATATTTTGACCAACTACATTACGCGGCTCTCTCCACGGGTGAGTTCATGAACAAATTAGTGCGGCTCGTTCTACAGTAAATTAGGTTATGGCGACGTTTTCGAGAGTGAGACTCTGGTACAAATAAATTTATTTGAGCCAGAATCTCATTGTTAGATATGTAACCATTTAGTGAAACATAGAAATATTTAATTAGAGCAATAACTACATTTATCGTCAACCACAGTATCCCTGACTTCTTCTCCCGTCAAACAGAGTTAAAATTAAAAATACCCACCGTCATACTTTTTTTACTACCTACGCAGAATTGTACAAAGAAAGCAAACCTTCCTGATTATTCCTTTTTTTATTTCGTTTTTTCGTTTTTATATTCTTTATTTTCGCTTCGTTAGACAAACGAACAGCGAAGCAACTAGGCGAATGAAATAGAACATGACTTGTAATAATAACCATGTCAGACCCTATATAAATTATGTGGGAATCCTTGATTTCTGCGAAATTATTTTCACTCTCATTTCGTTAATAATATTTGTGTCTGAAAAGTTTAATACATTTTCAAAAAGATAAAAGCGTAATTAGTAAAGTGGTTAGGCTTGGATTGAGACGACAAGTTCATCTAGTATTTTTTTTGTTATATGTGTTGAAATGAAAAATGAGCTTTGTTTATACATCAATATCGCGCGTATTTAAAAACTGTGAGGATCTGGGGGGTATCACGCTAGCTTAGTAATTAGACCAGTCTCAGAGCAGGGAGATTGAAAATAGTGTCAATATTTAATAATGTTAAATATTTTTGGTTTTTTTTATATATACAACAATATTTTTAATTAAATTTACAAAAAAACATTTTTACTATAAACAAGTTCTGCTGAGTAATTACTATTACGCGTGACAGCTATTTCTTTCTCTGAAGGCGTTATCAAACTAAAGATAAAGAAGAGTAAGCCGGCGTAGTTTTGTGCGTTTGATTTTTTTTACATTAACCCCATACAGGAGACCCTGAGGAAAATAGTTTTCTGTAGGGCCTATGTCACCTTGTTTATGTCAAATTCAAACAATTCTTCAAATTTCAAAGCTAATTTTAAAGTTCTGTGAAAGACCTATTCAAATTATGGGGTAGTAACTTTACAGAACTTAAACGATAACTAAATTTGAATATAACTTAATAATTAACTTTGAAATCTGATGAACTGTTCAAATCCTGAGAAACAACCCGTCCTTAAGGTTGTTCACTTTTCCCATGCTTCATAAACAATTATATTAGTTTTGGTTCTTTGCAAAGGGCAGGAGTTTGGTGAGTTTTCTTACAAACGTTATTATTGTTAAGATAATGTCATACTATGACATTCATCAGAAATAAATATGTAATTATGTACTATTATTCACTCAAAAACGAACCTATCACTTTAAAAGGGAATGCAAAGACCTTGACGTTTACCTTGATAACAAACTTATATTTAATAAGCACATTGACCCAATCGTTAATAGTTCGTATAAAATGCTTGATTTTGTAGTCAGATGTATATTGGAATAAGCTTTGCCTATTTGGAATCCACAATATGAACTGTATAAAATATCTTTCCCCCAAATTGAACAATAACTTTGAATGTACATTTAAATCTTTGAGGCAAAGGCAAGCAGTAGCTGATTTAACATTTAAACATAGAATTTTAAACGATAACATCGACTATACCGAACTTGCACCCCTAGTTAATTTTAACATTTAAGACGTACGCGACATACAGCGCTATTCCACACGCTTAATTTCAAAACAAGTGCAGAACCTAATTCCTTAATTAACCTTGCTTCTCATACATTCAACAATATTTGACTTAACTCTAAAATTGAAAATTTTCAGATTCACTGCCCATATTTAAAAGTGGCATCATATCAATAATATTATAAACTGTTCAATACGCATACATATGCACACCCACTCACACATGCCCCCCCACACACACACACACCCTCACACACACACACACACACACACACACACTCCTATACACGTCACCCGTTAATTACTGAATAGACATACCACAATATATAAGATATTACAAGAAAACATATCATAGGAACTCTTCTTGAAATATTTAATATTTGTGAATTGTTTCATTACCGTAACTAATGTACTGATTTTTCTATAATATTAAATAAATAAATAAAAATATAGTGCTTGAAAATAATATAAAACTACATTTCGAAAATAAAATACTAATATTTCTTTTAACTTTCGTACGTCTAAAGAAAGAGTTTTCTTTTTAAATTTCATTATAAAAAACAAGGTCATCCGAATTTCCGTTTTTTTAACCATTACTAAATAAATTATTCTACCATCCAAACCAATCTGAAACAACTCTAATCCTAGAAAATTCCTTATTTTTTTCCTTTTTAACTTAATCATATATCCAATAATTTATCTGTCAAAACCAACTCTTTTAAAAACAAATATATGTATTCAATAATCAAAAATCTATCAAAAAATACGTATATTTCCCTTAACCAATTTTGCTACAACATTTATAGGATTTTTCAATGATTTGATTGCTTGTATATTCGAATTATAAATTAAAATTTGTTTTCCTTTTCTTTTCAGAATCTCAACGTCTTCATTATGGAATAAAATGCCTCTCGACTTTTAAACCATCAGAGTTATCTTTTAAAGTTGTTTACACAGCAAGTTATTATTTCTTTACCCTCAAAATAATAATAGTAATTCGCAAACTGAAACAACACTCATGTAAAAAATATGGAAAGCATGAAAAAATATATACTTTTAATGGAGCAAAAAAACTGTTAAAAATGTTAATCCCTTTAGAATCACGGTAACATTGTTTTCATTTTATCAATGATTTATTCAGTGAATATTGAAGCTGCATCAATTTGAATGCAAAAATATTTCCTTCATTTTTATTTTTTGTGTACTTATAAACAGTGTGCTGATAGAAAATAATTAAAATACTGACCGCTAACAGTAAAAAAATAACCCAAAAACCATTTACAGTTAACGTTAGCAGTAAATTAATTCTAATGTGCGGTGAGTGTTTCGCTTAAAATAACTAGTTAAAATATAAAACCTAAACAACTGATTTTAATTGAAAGATAAAACTTCAGGCATTGACAATAACTGAAAGATTAAATCTTATCAACTGGTAGTCAGATAATCGATGCGTACACAGTTGAAAATAAATATAAGACAAAACTTAATCAACTAAATCATTTTTTTTAATACAAGAAAACTGAAAAGTGAACTAAATGAAATGCGTTTAATAGTCGTGCTTCATTCCTTATTTTTGGTTTGTGAACGATCTTCCCGCTGGGTGCAGTAATAATGGATTTGACTCGTGACTCGTGACGCACGCGCGCGTCGTGCATGTCAAGTCATGACAGCCACGTGCAGCGCACGGCACGTCTCACTGGCGATGGTGGTGCTCGCCATGGCCGCCGCGGTTGGAGGCACGGGGCTGGAGGGTAGACACCATGAGCATACGAGGCACCATAAAAAATGTAAGTACTAAAAATAAAAATAAATAATAATTTTGTATCATCTAGCTGTATGGTGCGAATGTCTAGCTTTGACGGGAATTATGCTCAAGCTTATGTAAAAAGAATTACAAATAAATATTGAAAGGATAAATACCAACCATCCAATAACATGTTCAAAAATATTTAAGATTAAATGCTTAGATAAATTATGCTAAACGCATCAACGCTTTGCATAGGCCACTCCCAAAGGAGTGGCCTATTCAGATTATATGTTGAGGTGTCACAATACCCTAAAATCTTCCTTAGGAGTGGTGGTCAGAACAATTGGGGAACTGCCGCGGAATATCATTTATTTGTATGGGATCTGTCACCTTCACAGATGACATCCGCGTGATTGCGGCCCTCTGTAATTTGATCTTACTCAGGCAAGAGAGGGGGTTGCATCATTTTCAAATATCTCCTTGCTAGGCGTATCATCGTCGCCACGCCCACACTTATAACACATCATCTGTCAGGTGTGACAAGTCTGTATGGCTAGCGATATGGTGTTATATAAAACGCTATGATGCGTATAGCGTAATGTGTCCCCACAATCAAAGTGTGTAAAACTTAAAAGTCAAGTGAAAACAAGACATTTGGGAAATTTTGTAAAGATCTGCGGGCAATCGCAAAAGAATATAACCATAGTCTTTTCACTACAGTGTAAGTTATATTGTAATCAACACATTTGCACAAGAGGTCGGGAGAAGGTAAAGTCGGTTATTTCTAAAGGAATAGGGAATGTTTCGGGATTTCTTAATTGACAGTGATTGATATTGATTTGGTTGTGTCATCAGAATTCTGATTTCATTTTTGTCACGATGTTAATTAACATATTATATTAATAAACATTTCTGGAAATCCACTTTGTTGAACCAGGAGGCACAGCCAAATATCTGGTGATAACCCTAATGTTAGGGTCCTTAACTATTGTCAGGGGAACATGGTGAATCATGCTAAACACAATAACTATTCATATTCCTTATCAATACGTTTAATGAACCCGAGAACACGGATTTACTTTGAATCAAAGTGTAATTTAAAAAAATTTATTGATTGTCTTTAAAATTCAGACAGGTGATGAAGTAGGTTCCTACCTATAATTAATACAATATTTAACGAAAAATTATTTATATTGCCTTTTTCAAAATAAGAATTATAATATCCCGTGATTGTTAACGGGTTTGCGCAATATTTCATAATTAATTAAAAAAACGTATAAAAGTAAACCTGTTGACAGAAACAAATTACCAGGAGCACGGAAATGTCATAGAGTAATTTGTGTTAATTTCAGCAGTGGCGCTAATGTCACAATTATACATAGAAAATATACACAGTAATACAGGGTGCGCCAGAGAAACTTACTTATTTGAAAGTTCAATAAAAACAAAAACGCTGTAGTTATTGTTGTAATTCTTTTTTTATTTGAAAATGCAATGTACCAAGTTTTTTTTCATACTGTCTTAAAAATTACATCTTTTAAATGGCGACCCTCATCGCGCATACACTGGTTAAGTCGTTTTTTGAAGTTCTCGTCCACTCTTCTCAGCATATCAATCGGAATATTGGCAATAGCATCGCGGATGTTGTTCTTCAGGTGATCTATGGTCCGTGGTCGATCGACATAAACAAGGGATTTCAAATAACCCCATAAAAAAAATCACATGGAGTCAAATCCGGAGAGCGCGCCGGCCATGGGAGATCGCCTCGGAGAGAGATGAGGCGGTTGGGGAAATGTTGTCGCAGCAAATTCATGCCCGCTGCACTTAGACCACAGCATAATGGCAACTGAAGAGAATGGGAAACAAACTTGGGGACGTCCCCCTCCAGATGCGCCCCCTCCCGCCCCTCTACCTGCCCAACTCAACGGACGAGAATTTTTTCAAATAAGTAAGTTTTTCTGGCGCACCCTGTATTAGTAAATGTCAAAACGTAACACTGCTGACAAGAAGCCGTGATTTTTCACGGGTATATTATTTAATTAGGACTTAGCGTGGGAATATTGTGTTCATAAATGGTAGGTACTTTCTGTATCGCCTTGAAAAAAAACCTTCATTGATATTCGAATCATTACTTGGTGACCAGACCAGACCTCAGTGACCAAATCGTGGTTGGTGACTCTCCAATTCCCATCCCTACTGCCTTTAACCTCACTACATTCCCAAATTAACTAACTAACCATCACACCGTTTCCCCGCAGGGGTAGGCAGAGAGGAAAGACCGCCAAACAATTCGGTCTTGGCACACACTTCTTGCCTCATTCACATTCATACATCGTCTCATACTCTTCTATTATTCTGACTCTTGACATGGCCCGACGCGAGTATCTGATTCACTTGATCGTGCCATGTCTTCCTCGGGCGTCCCCGACTTCTGCTACCATTCGCATTTGCATCATATATCCTCCATACACTCCTATCTCCGCTCATTCGCTCTACATGCCCAAATTATCCATAATCTCAATGCTTTCAGATAGTTGGGAATCTTGTGCGGAATACATATAAAAAATAATAAAAAAATTTCTTTGTTTTCTTCATCTTGAAACTTCTGGCATTTTGAGAAATAGACCTACCTCAAAATAATTGTGTCAAGTTTTGTCTATTCTTCGATCTCACCCTTCCGATGTTCCAATATAAATCACTAGCCCTTATATGTGTGACTCATTTTTTTTTCTTTTTTACTCAGAATGCACCCGATACTTAATGAACCAGTCGTAATCGGCTGACGTGAAAAATGCCCAACTCGTGCACGATCCCACTGGGAAACAGCTTGGACTAAATTTCCTCGTAAATTCTGGTCAGCCATCAATAGGATATGGTACTCCCACAGCCGTTACGCCCACACGATGCATAGTTGGGGTCTTAAAGAGTCGGCTATGAGTGAATGGGGTGCGATACAACCCACCGAACATGTCTTCAACGAATACCCGCTGCATTAATTCTCCGAAGGGATTGATGTGGTTTGCAGGGCCTGGGCGAGGCCCTACACTGGCTCACTGACCTAGGTGTTCCCCTCTGACTGAAGAAGAAGAACTCCTATTACGTCCCTAGCGTGGGTAGATAGTTTTATTGAATACTGAAAAGAAGTCCAACTACGTAGACTAGTGAAACTAAGCCATTCACGATTTTGGGGAAATTTATGATGATAATTGGAGTCACGAGGTTAGGAAATGGGAAGGAGGAACGTTATAAAGTATCAGGCTATTTTGATTTAGTCGTCTCTCACCAGGGCAATACTGTGAAGATCTACTACAACTGTATGGTACAAGTGTGGCCCGCACAAATGCTGTTATTTCAACAGGACACCGTCACATATAGACACTTTGATCCCAGAGTTGTTCAGATAGAGTCCAGTTTGTAAATGCAGGAGGAGCTTTGTAGGATTAGTAGAAAGATAGTCAGTAAAACGACGTATTACCTTTCCCGAGTGCTGTCAAATTGGGAATGATTTCTTATCCCAGTCACTTCTCTTTAATTGGGCCAAAATGTATATTTGAAACATATATTTAATATGCATAATTATTTTAATGACGGTAATCATCTTTATATCCTCGTAGGAATGCAGGAGATAGAAGGGTTGAATAAAGACATTCATTCAAAATGCTTTGAAAGGCCGATAATTCATTAAAATGAATTGCCTTGGTCCCACACTACTTCAATCAATTTTTTTTATGAAACATGTGTCATCGTAAGAATTAGATTTTCAGTAAAAAAATAACTAGGAACTTACTGCTCTGCCAGTTAGGTACCTACTAACTTATTCCAGAAAACATTTACGCCCTTGAGGTATTTTAATAATAATTATTAAAGGTTCACATTATTAAATTAATAAAATATTCAGATATTGCGTTATCGGATACTAGGTTAAGTTTAAAATATTCCAAAGCTGTAAGTTAAGTCAAGTCTGGTGTAAAGTTTTCGATGCGTTTACCATTTTAAAATCATAAAATATGTAAGAAATTAATGTTACACGTCTAGTTTAAGTACCTCTTAGGAGCAAACTTTTCACATAAAGGTTCACCCAAACTATGATTGGAGCGTATATTTATACTGTACATTCATTTAAATCTGTCTGATAAGTACCTACCTACATTAGATTGTAGATTAATAGAAGCACTTTCGAAATGGCCTGAATAGACAAGGTGAATGTAGTGTTTCTCCTTATTTTTTTCTATTTTTTCTTGATTTTGTATCGAGATTAAATTTACTGTTGGTGGTCTGCTAATTGCTGTTCTGGTGGTCTTTGCGCCTCACAATTTGTATCTCAAAGCGGCGTCAAAAATTTGTTACCTAAAACCCTACAAAAATTGCACGTTTTCAGCTTCGGCATCACCAGCAGCCAACCGTGGCCATATTTTTTTTTTTAAATTAACTCCACACAGCAGGCCCTGAAGAAAATAATTTCCCTCAGGGCCTGTGTCATCTTTGCGGATGCTGTGTGGAGGGTCTTTTTGTGGAGAGGAAGGAGTGAACATGGGTCTTGAAGAGTTCCATGTTGTAGGAGGGAGGAAACACAGAGGCCGGCAGTTCGTTCCACAGCCGAGCTGTTGAACTTAAGAACGAACCGTAGAAGCGACCCGTTCTCATGTGACAAATGTCAACCGTGTACAAATGGGGCGCGCGTTTGGCGTGTATCCCGACTACGCACCGGTGCCGAAGGGATCAATGACGCTAGTTCCTCAGAGCATCTTCCATTGTAATACCGATAGAACAAGGGCAGCATATCTACCTGACGCCTGTGCTCTAAAGATTGCAGTCCGTTTGTTAAGATTGGGGAATCTATCAAACGGACCGCCCGATTTTGCACAGAGTCAAGGGTTTTTTTCAGGTATTTAGGGGCTCCGGACCAGAGATGGCTGCCAAATTCGACAGTAGGGCGCACTTGCGATTTGTACAGGGTCAGCAGTTGTGTACTATTAAAGTATCTGCGGGCCCTGTACAGTACGCCCAGCTTCTGAGAGGCCAGCTTTACTCTGGCTTCGATGGAGCCCCCGTACCTGAGCTGGTCACTTATAGTTACACCAAGCATATCAATGGAAGGCCATATACCAGGGGGCGTCATTAAGTTTGCGGATTGGGTAGGTAGGAGAATACTGGGGGTGTCGCTGAATTAGGCACTAATTGAGCAACTAATTATTAGTATAAATATCTGGTTTTATGGTAATTCGGTCATTAGTCTTTGAGCTATCGTCGACTAAACAAGTCAATCAAGGGGAGAATTGTGAATATGGAGAAAATCGAGTTCCGCGCTGTTATAAAATTCCTTACCAAGCAAGAAAAATTAGTTTAGATCATACTGGAAGAGATGTCATCCGTTATCCGTTTACTACATACGTGTCTGTGTGTTTTCTGTCGGGATCGGGAGGGGAAATTCAGCTGCGCCTTATTCTTATATACCCTACCGAGAAAATATCATCATCATCACTTTTGGCTCTACAACCCCTGGTGGGTCTTGGCCTCTTCAAACCTACCAAGAAAACACAAGTCTATAATAGCCAGGTAACCTTTTAAACACCCATATGAGGTAAAAACTGTTAGGCGCAATGACGCTGTTCTATTTGTATAAAGAACTTCAACTTTAAATTCAGTAAATTTGAATGATTCAACTCTTCATGCAAAATAAGAACCTATAAATTTAAAAAAAAAATTCTCTCAATTTTACGTAAAACTAAATTTTATTTAAAAATGTTGGCATAATTCTTGACACGTATGATACATTTATTATGCCTTTATAATGTAGTCACTTGAAATGTTATTCTTCCTAATCTATTTTCTATATTGTGGCTTTATAATTAATATTGTTAAATTGACCTGCTGACAATCTGCTTTGGCAATTTAGCGGGTAAAGATGATTAGATAATATAAACTGATACTCGCATTTGGCCAAACTATTTTCTTTTTAATTTATTTTAACAATACTCATTTTATTATTTATTTAATAAATAAAATTCAAATTCAATTACATAATTTATATTGCGTTAACCCAGATATTTCAAAACAGAAAAGCTGGGCAATGATGACGCCATAAATTTAGAAACAAAACAACAGGTTTTTGTATGAAGGTTGCCGCAATAGCTCGATAGGTTAGAGCAGTCGCCTGGTTAGCTCTGACGATGCTGGTATTCAAATCTTTATCGCAGTAATAACATTAACTTTGATGTAATTTTCTGAATTTTGTTCAAATAATCAAATTACGTTTAAGGTACACCCTCGTATTTTTTTCAAGAATTTTGACGGCGCGAAATAAAATGTTAGATTTTTAAAAATCAAACCAATGCTGAGTTTTTCCTGAAAATTTTATTTCCTACCTTAGCCAATTTTATCAGCGTAACGTGGTATATTTACATACGAATTCCTACCGATATATTTTACAATTTGCGATTCTCGGGAAAAAAAGTTACAAAAGGACTTTTTCGACTCGTAATAAAACCCTCCAATATCGCAAAAATGTGATTTGTAAATTTGTTTTTCGTTTGAGAACGGAATCCCAAGTATTCCACCTTTTATCGATGACAGCCTCAGATATGTTTAAATAAAAGAACATTATCAGTAATACACGTTGACGGGTAACTAGAAATAAAAGCAAGTTTTTATATGAAATTAAAATACTTGGTATACACCTATAGAGCTATAAAATTGGAGGCGCTATTCTGTACATGTTCCACTACTATTTCTGTATCGAACATCATATTACAACAAGATTAAAACTTGTTGCCGTCCACCTCCAGAGAACACCCGCAAGTTCGATGAAAGGTTGGCCAATTCTTGCTGGCTACCGACTAAACTGGCCACTGCTGCAGAAGTTGCTTGCGCCATTTACTGTATCGTATGGCGCGCTGATGAACAATGTACTCCAATCTGAAATCCTCGCTGAAAGCATTCCGATTGTCACAGTTTCTATCTGTGTATTAAAACCCAGTTGTATTAAAATACATATAACTATTTCTTGTGAATTGGATTGGCTGTAAAAATAGGAATTACCTATAAGCTACACCCCTTTTTACGATCTGTATAACAGTACAATACTTTATAATATAAAAGTAATTTATAATATAAAATTTAAATTAATATAAAATTTTAGATATTTTGCAACAAGGCTATATAATGCTCTCCCACTAGCCATTAGACTGAACGATTTTTTTTTTAAATATAAAACAGACATCAAATCTTGGATCATCAGCCAAGACAGATCCATGATCAAAAATTTTATAAAAATCCCTACCTAAGTATGTACTCCAACTAGATGCTGATTAACAAATTTATCATTTATTATTATTATTTATTATTTTTTATCTTTTTCACAATGTCATTTAATGTAATGAAATATTTTATGTATCAAAAAATATGTAAACATTAATTCATGTATCAAATACGTCTGTCTCGACACAGGTTTATCCTAGTGAGACAGACATCGAAAAAAAAACCTGTAAAAAAACTTTATATTGATAATAAAAAAAAAATTAAAATGTAAATTTTGATTTGAATCGTCTTTCTTTTATGATGGTTTGGATAGAACAAACACCTCACGGTTTTTACTTAAATCATTATCCAGGTTGAGGGCTGATGTGTGCCGGTGCTTATTATTTACAGTTTTTTCTTGTACAGGCAAACACGTCCCGTACAATTGTTATTGTATTCAGAATTCTCAAACGTAATGATGTGTATGGACCAATCTTCAATAAAAAAATAACGAAGTGGTTGATAAACCTAGAATTCTAAAATATATTTGAGAGCATCTTTGAATTTTTAACAATTTGGAATATAGATACTCGCATATATCAGCAGATAGATAGCCTCAGTATTCATCTGGAGAAAGACCAGTGTCCTGAATCAAAACGATGCTTAAAATGGCTTTAGCCATTTTTGGTGACTAGATCTGAAAAGCCAGGTTCCTATCTACTTCCCAATCTCTCTCTCCCACATCTCCTTCCCCTCCCTAGGTTTTCCAACCACATAATCCTTAGTTCCACTGGTGCCAGACAGTTGTGCCAGGGTATCTTTTGCGGAATTCACAAGATAAGTAAACGCTTTAAGCTTTAGGTATCAGGTTGTTTTTTCTCCACTATACATATTTTTACTCAATTGCTCGGAAAATTGTGTAAAATTTATAAAACTGGGAAATTCCAAGTGTTATTATATCGGGTATGTTGTTAGAAAACTTCAGCAGTTATTTTTTAAAATAACAGAGGGCGCCACTTACGTCTGCAAAAAAATGTTCTTTGACATCTAAAATAATAAGATATATAAAAATCTGATACTAATACTATCTATTTTTTTTAATTCATATTGATAAAGACCGGATTCATGGATGAAAAAAATAACATCCTGGTCATAGGAAAAATTTGTTTTGCTCGATGATTGTAGTTTTGAAGAACCAAGATTTTTTAGTTAGAAATCTATTTCCATGATAAAATAGCACCTCAAAAAGTTCGGTAGAGTACTACTTCGTGATTTCGAAACTTATGTGACTGGCAATACTGGAATTTTACTGCAACATACGTAGTGAAGAATTACCTGATTAAAACCAACATCAGGTTTGAAAGGAATCTAACACGTTTGATAACTAGCACTGAAAAGCTAGTTACTTTTCCACCTTCGTTTTCCCCATATCCTTGCCCTCCTCACTACCTTCAGCCTCACCACATACCCCAGTTGGGAGTACCATAGTCTCACTCACTGGCTCCAGATGGTTGGAAGCAAATGAGATTCAGGTCCAGTGTTATTTTAAAAAATATATATTAAATTCCAGCTAAACTATAATCCGAGCCTCTTCAAGGCCCGCATTAACAAATCCCTTCCTACAGCCCCTACCTTATTCCGCCTCACCGGGTGGTGACATATTTCCCCTGTCTGTACACTGCGCAGGCAGGGACGTTCTTGTGAGGTGTCACATAAAAAATAAAAAAAATAAAAAAAATTAAATAAATTAAAATAAAAAAAAACAATATTTCGATGAATGATATGATAGAATGCTAATGGAACTGACTAATATCGAAAAAAAAACTGGTCGATTATCATAATTTATTGTAATGTTTGTAATTAAATTGCTGAATTAACTTATCAATGTTGCTTAGCAACGCAAGATCATTTTATATTTCTTTAACCCTTGTATTCATTTCAAGAATTCTTTCAGATTCATACTTTTCACCTGTCAGGCTTCTTACAACACACTTACCCACGTATCTCGTTGTCAGGAAAAAATATTACAAAAAATAAACTGTCAAATATTTCAAGGTACATTCCACCTTCTGGAAAAAAATCCAATATTCGGACAATTTTTATTATGACGAGTGTTTCGTGAACCAGTCTTATACTCAAAGAACACAGCATGTTGTGGAACTCCGCCGAGAAAATGATCATGAACAGATAAAGTAAATAGAAATTGTTCATTTATTCAGAAGAAAAAATAATGATTTATTTTTTCTTTTGGGGCAGAAAGAATGTGCTCGCCATATTTTTTTGCAGGTGGAATTGGCAGTCGAATCAGTGGGATAAGTGAAATTAATAAATAATTTCATAACCCACAACGGTTAATAAAAATATGTTTTTGGTTCCTTCTTTATATGCCTTCTAGCTTCAAGCCTTGAAATTTTCTGCATACTTTAATATTTACTCTGAGAATATTATTTTTATATAATCTACGCCCATACGGGCTTTTACAAACATATCGAAAAAAGGCTAAATGCAGGTAACTCCATTAATGGAGGGCTAAACGCGGTTGGCGCTAAGGAAAAATTGTCTAAAGAAGCGAAGCTAGCAGTCCACAATGGAGTGCTGGTACACACCCTGATATATGGTAGCGAGGCATGGAAGTGGCAGAGGAAGGATATAAGTAGACTGACTGCTGTAGAAATGAGATTCCTGGAGTGTATGTGTGGTAAAACCATGTATGATCGTGTGAGGAATGTGGAAATCTGCAAAGAATGCAATGCTGATTGATGTAAGCGTAACGAGTAAGTTAAGAAAGGAACGCTTAAATGGTTTGGGTATGTAGAGCTAATGATCGAAGAAAGGAGTGTAAGGAGAATGTATGACCAAAATGTTTAAATGGTAGAATAAATCGTGGATGCCCGTAGAAAACATGGCACGATCAAGTAAATTAAATACTTGAGTCAGGCCATGAGCGTCAGAATAATAGAAGAGTATGCATCAGACAATGTATGAAGTCAAGGAGTTTGTGCCAAGACCGAGTTGTTTGACGGTTCGTCCTCTCTGCCTACCCCTGCTGAGAAACGGCGTAATGGTTAGTTAGTTAGTTGACATGCATAATAGTTTAGGGGAACACTATTCATGAAGTAAAAAATTTTATTTAAAAATAATAAAATATTTCTCCACATGAAGGAGTGCGGCCACTGCATATGGCTTTGTTCGAGGTACTTTTTGCTGGACGTGTCCAAATTTCATTCCTAAGAAGAAATAAACACCGTCGCATACATTTTGGTACAACTGCAGAAGTTTTTTACAACTGCATCATCTGGAAGCTGTTTATTAAAGGTTTCCATGGTAACTCAACACAATAACAATTAAATACCTTTAAAAGGTGATATAAATTCAATAAAACCGATGATAAAACTAATCTGCAAACCTAACCAATTTAACCTGGTTTTTGTTTTATCCCTTTTCAAGACTTTATTTCACTTTTGAAAGGTGTGTAGAATTGTCATTGTGTTGAGTTATCCTGTTACCTGTTTGAAGACGTCCGCTACTCTGTAGGGCAAAAGTTCGTATATTCCAGATGACTATCTTTCTACCCATTTCACCAATCCGTCAATTGTTTTGCTGGTGAGGTGGGGCATATTTCTGCTGAAAAAATAGCTTCCGCTTTTAACATATTGCGTCAGTGAGGAACACACTCTACCACTCCCTAAAAAAATATTTCTGCTTTTATAACTGCTCAATAATATTTTTCATGCATTATATAAAAAATAATTGTAGTACACACGATGTTTTAGGATCAATTTATAAATCTGTCAAATTTCATGTGGTTTTTCCGATAGTTGGTGACTCTTGCCCACCCGAAGCCGTCCTACAGAAGATCTCATCTGTAATTTGTTCTCCACTAATTACGTTTTCCACTAATGTTCCAGCAACTCCCTTACAATTTTTCTCCACTAATCTAGCCTACCAATCCTACTTCAATATCTTTCCACGCAGTCACTTCACCTATTCCTCGGTCTATTTCTTTGTAGCTTCTACCGGCACACCTGTTTTACGTGTTTTTCATTGTCCTGTATCCCATTATGTTTGAATTCCAACAGTCCTGCCATGTGTCCAACTTAACGAAAATTAATCAGTAAGTCTTGTAAGCTAATTACTCTTAATGGGTAATTATTTGTTAATTTTTATTATTATTATTTTAGAGAAATAAATATACAGTTGCAATATGGTTGGTTTAAACATGTGCAATTTACTTAACTGAAAAGCCAATTATAGACTTAATCATTGTATTTATACATTATGTATTAAACGATTAAACAGTATATTTAATTAAATTGACAGATATAACATACAAAATATATTATTATAACAAAAGATACTCCATAATATATGTAATACATCAAATTCGCCAATTAACCGAGCTCTTTATACTCTAAATAATATTTGTGTAACATTAACATTTTTTTGGATTCACTGCCCAAATTCAAACGTGGCATCTTGTCAATAATTTAAACTGACTACATATACAAACACACTCCTATATAGTACACACGTCACCTGGTAATTAAGGAATAAACATACCACTTAGCAGAAATTACAAGGAAACATATCATAGGTACACAACATGAAGTATTTTATTCCTGTATATTGTTTCATCTCTGTAAATCGTGTACTGTTTGTTTCTATAATATGAAATAAAATAAAATGAAATATAAAATTACATAATATATCACTACATTTTATGTAGTTTGGTTTAGGTGGTGTTCAAGTAAATACATTTTCTTACATTTTTAAAAGAGTTTTTATGTTACATTTTATTACAATTGAAGATATCTAATTGGAGAGAATTTAACTATTCGTTAAAGACAGTCTTTTTAGGAAAGCATTTTGGTTTGAGTTAGTTTCACATTGTTTTTCATTAAAAAGATTGTGCGAGCGTATTTGACGTGTAGGAACAATGAAATAAATTTTGTTTAGTAAATCCGGACAGTCTTAATGTACGTATGCATCATTCAGACTGTCCGGATTATGCATCAATTTTGAAAAGTACAGTTGGGTCCAGATAATTTGATTTGTAAGAATTATGTTTTATTATATTTTTTTCTGAATCGTTTCAATTTTGTTTAAATGTATTGCATAAAATGGAGAACACACAGTTGAGGTAAACTCTGGATGGCTTTGTACGTATTCAAAGTAAAGTTGTTTGATAAATGACAATTCTTGGAAATCCTTTTGTATTTCTTATTAGGAAAACTAACATTTTAGCTGCTTTGTTTGTGATTTGATTAATATGACGTTTACATAGTAACTTACCATTGAGAATCACGCCTAGCTTGCGTATATTGGAACTGGTTACAATTTTATTTTCTCAGTTTTTAATATTGTCCTAATGAAGGAAGGGTTCTTCTGAAACCGGTAGAGTTTAAATAAAATTAAAGTGGTCAAAAACAAATTTATGTGTTTTGTATTGTAAATTTTATTGACATTCAATGTACATTGATGTACATTTTTTAGTAATTTCATTCTGAATCATTTTAAAATAACTGGATATTCTGACAATAGATAGCTACGCAATTTGAGTAATTCTGCAATTTGATTCAATCACTTTCGTTATTTATAATGTTATATATATATATATTAAATCATTAATTTATATAAAATTAAAATAATAGTGGACTGAAATGAGACCCTTGTTGGATGCCTGAAGAGATTTCTTTGAAATTAGGTTTAAAACCATTAATTGCTACAGCTTGTTGTATATTAAGTATATATGAAGTTACACAACAAAACAAGTTAGCACGTATGCCAATAGACCAAAGTTTCTTTATTAATATGTATTGATTTTACCGAATACTTTTGAGAAATCAGTATACAGAGCGTCCATGTGATTAACAGTAAAATCGGTAAACAAAACGAGATTGCTTTCTACACTTCGACCTTTTATGGAGCTATGATGTTTTTTTGTTATTATATTATTTAGTTGTGAACTTAAACATTGGTAGACAATTTTTTCCATTAATTTACTAAAAATTGATAATTTAGAAATGGGTCGATAGTTTTTAACATAACTTTTATCGCCATTTTTATGGATTGGTATTACATAAGCTTTTTCCATATTTCTGGTACAATGCCTTTGTGCGTTGATTTATTGTATATAATACAGACAGATTTAACAAGTGCTTCAGGGCAATTTACAATAACGTTTGATGGAATATCATCACATCCCGCGCTCGTGTGTGCCTTTATTTTTCGTAATTCAATATCTTTTGTAAATTTAATTGAAGTGATGTTTATGTTGTTTGGTGTAATGATCATATAAGTTTTTTTTCAGAATAAATATATTAATGTAACTCATTTTCTATTAAGATAAACACTTCGCTTAGTTTGCTACACCTTAAAAATTCTTGAAAATCAAAGTTTCTGAAATAAATTGATTAATTGTTTTTGTCTTTATGTTCTATTATGTTCTGTAAGTAATTAGTTTTTTGACAGCTGTTTCGGCGTTTAAGGCAATTTGTGGTCATACTGTGGCTATACCGCGTTGAGACGACATATTGTTTTTGAAAGCTTTTTCGGCGTTCAAGGCCATTTGTGGTAATACTGTGGTTATGCCGCGTTGAGACGACATATTTTTTGAAAGCTATTTTGGCGTTCAAGGCCATTTGAGGTCATACTGTGGTTATACCACGTTGAGACGATATATTTTTATTATTTTTTTTGTGTTACTTTATTCATAAAAATTTAAATGATTACAGTTTTTTCGTTTCTACAGCCACCATACTAGGCAAGGCAAAAAGATATAAAAATAAAAATAAGAAGAAAACATATTAATATAATGGAATAAAAGAGCAGTTAATTTAATTTAATGACACCAGACATTCTTTGCAATAGTTCCTTCCCTTTACCAATAGCCAATTCTGAATATTTTTATACAAAGATGTTCAGTTTCAGATTTTCTGGTATCTATATTGAGAGAATTGATTATCTTAGGAGCAATATAGGAAAATTTTCGCTGGGCAAATACTGTTTTTTTTAAGGAATTACACATTTTAGGTGAGGCGAGTAACGCGAAAGTATATTTTGTTGTGTTTTTTTGATGATATTTTTTTCCATATGTATATAAGAATAGTCTTAATGTATAATTGACGAATATCTAGAATTATAAAATTTTTGAAAAGTGGCTCTGATGGGTGTGACAATTTCATTTCAATTCTATTTCAATTTTAATTTTTTGATGTCTAAAATGATTATTAACCGGTTAAACCGATTTACTGAGAGAGTAATTGTGACAATAGATTCTCTATTCTGTGGAGTACTTTGAAATCTGTTTTCTCAAAAATATTCAAAATTAGACTCTTTCTATTTTAACATCATTTCAATTAGTTTCAACCAATGTTAGTAAAGTTTTTTTAATGTTTTTTTAGCAGTACCTCTATAAGTAGGTATAGTGTTTGTTTTGTAATCTTTGATTAGTAATCTACAAATAATAGCTTACATTTATTAATAATACTAATTTAACGACAGTATCAAAGGTTTTAAAATAGACCGATCCATAACATAAATATGTAGTTATCTTTTTCTTATCGCCCCTTCTACATTGTTTGCTGAGTGCTGTTATTTTACCTCCAATAATGGTAATGGTTTCATAAATCCTTCCCTAATTTCTAAATAAATATCTTATTGCTGATTATATCAAATCACACGAACCTTAATATGTTTACTATGCGATTGAAATCTCTTATTGTACCTCATTGTATCAACAAATATGTTTCCTAACCGATTGAAATCTTTTATGTTAACTCATTGTATCAGCAAACATAATTTTTTTTTTGGTTAGACGCCCTCCTTGGCCGAGAGATAAGCCTTTCGACTAGGAATCTATAGATCACGGGTTCAAATCCCAATTCAAATTTTATTTGTTTAATTTGTGTTCTTTCACAATTTATTAATTAAAATATTATACAGTATACTTTCGATTCGTTCTAGATTGCAAGATACTCTCAGTATATGAATAGCCAGGTACTCCCCCACTAGCCTCTTCCACATCTCCTTCCCCTCCTCATTACCTCCCTTTTATAATATATATGGCACATTACTGTTTCTAGATTAGTTATTGATAGTCATAGACAATGTGAAAATAAGAAAGAAAAGAGAATATACAGGGTGTCTGGGGTAGAAAATAGGTTCATGATAGTAAAAACATAAAAGATAAATAACTTTTTTCGAAAATCCAATGTTCAGTTTCTCATACAAATATATTTTTCCCTAGAGGAATATTTATTTAACAAAAAAACAATTCATCTTGTTTACCTAAAAACTACCTTAAAACATTAGAATTTCGAAAAAAGTTTCCAATTTTTTTTATTTCTATAATCATGTGGAATCACCCCCAAAGTTTACCGCGTACTTTACCTCTATTAGTAACTTCAATAGAGGCATATTAAAAACATCAGATAATATAGCATAAAAGTTACCAATGGTGTGTAATATATTTACAATAGAATTGTAGCCTGGAGCAGTAATATAATTGTCATAATAATACATACTATGGAATTTTAATATAATATCTAATTTGCTGGAATTTAAGTTAAAAACTAAAAATAATTAAAAAAATACACGTCTACAAAATCAAAAATACTGAAAGAAATTTAAAAAAAAAAATTTAACTTCATAAATTTTTATTAATTATTTTTTTATGAAACTACAAAAAACGTTTGTAATGCAATTGTATAATAAAATGACGGTGCTTTTTAATGTTTTTTGTTATCTTTAATTTTATTTACAAAAACCTGTTGTTATTTTTGTAGTTGCACTAAAAAAAATTTAATTTCAAAAATATTTATTTATTTCTAATAATAATTTTAATATTTTAACTAAAACAGTTTTTAGTTTTCCGATACATTCAGAAACATTCCATTTATTTGGATTTTATTATAAGCGGATAAACTCCGACCTTCTGTCAAAATATGGCCGAGGCCTGAGGAATTAAAAAATAAATAAAAAAAGACTGCAGTTCCTTATCACCATTAAGGCCAGGGCACTTGCCCACTCCACCCATGCGAAAGTACCCCGCTGTTTTACAATACATATCACGGCATTATGTTCCGGAGATACCGAAATTTCCTTCAAACAATTCAATTCACATAGAATTTATCAAAGCCTCAAACACTTAAGTTCTGGGAAATGAAACATGTTCCTTTTGCCCCCGGCTATCACAACAAAGCACTTGCTTTAATTGAAAACGAAAGATAAAACTCAGTTTGTTCCTATCTAATTACACAATCACCGCCGTTGAATTAATTAGAATGATTAAGACGATATGTTTACTAATTCGAAGGAATCATTTCGCATGAGAAGAGATATATTTTCTTACTATCGTATTGCGTGTTAAAGTACAAGGTTTATTTATTTATTGGCCGCCCCTGGAGTTTTTACAAAAATGGTACACGTATAATTTTTACATAACGCAGAAATATTATATTAGTACATAGTAGGGAAGGTATGTTTATATTATGAATTGGCAGTTGCGCTGGTAGTGATTGATGTGAACAAATTGTGCGATGGTTATCATAGTGGAAAAGATGGTAGCGTCGAGTAGATAAAACAGATCCACACAAATACTTATAACACTTGGGTACAAGTGTTATAAGTAAGCACACAGAACCAATCTTAGATAAAAATTCCCAATTCCACATACGTGTGCGCATTATAATACACAATTTCATGATATCGACATTGTTAAAAATAATCTTCGGAAATATCGAAGCGAACGGTCACAAAGCACAACGGACTTTACGGGCAATATGGAACAATTTACAAAGGGAATAGGTTTAATATTGGGTCATTTAAAAATAATTTCTGATTGTTAATAATATTCAATTTTGCATTCACACTCTTTCTAATCTCTAAAATTTCTAATTTATCCAACTGGATGCCATTGACATTACAATGTATTAATTCTATTCCAGTATTGAAGTTAAAGGTATGACAAGTTTCCAATAAATGGTTGGCAAACTCCGAGAAACTGTTATTATTTAAAGATTTCATATGTTCTTTAATCCTTATTTCAAATTTTCTCGAAGTTTTTCCTATATAAAAGAAACCACAATCATTACACTTCAATTTATATATTCCAGATTTTTTCATTTTTGAATCCCTTTGTAAATTGTTCCATATTGCCTCTCTTTCCCCTATCCGTTTTATCTTTTCATTGTTGTCATTGTCTTTGTCTATTATTTTTTAATGACACCATTTTCTATGTCTATCATTTTCTATTGACACCATTGTTTATGTCTATTATTTATAATTAGTTTTATTAAAAACCCTGAAGAAGTGAGCGTTGCTCATGAAACATGTTGGTAATAAACAATAAAAGTGGTAAAAACGAAGTATTTTATTAATTTCAATTAAAATGGTGCAACAAAATAAGTTTGCTGTGTTAGAAGAAATTTGTTTTTATTTGTAAGGCAGTCAATATTCGTAGTCAAAAAAATATACATATATAAATGTTGAAGTGAAGCTTTTAGGAAATCATCTATTCGCAATTGTGTGGCCCACTATTACAGATACACTGTACAAACTTTCGTTAAATTTAAGAAACGGTTAAAGATTTTCGTTCGTCATTAATAAAGTTTGAAGTTTACGAATTAAATTCTAGCATTCCACTACCCAGGGAATCGAAAAACTTTTTTTTGACGGTTTTTGAAACGGTTTTTGAGCCATGTTCAAACGTAAATAAAAAAATATATATAGTGGCTCGTTCGATTCTTACGACAGAGAACAGGTATATTATATTTATTTATTGTTATTCAATAGTATTTTATAGGTCACATTGTATAAACAAGGAGATTAATTTTTAAATTTCTATTTTGAATGTGCAGCTTTAGCCAGGGCGCTACTGATAGTATCTTCCAATCTACACTAAATTAATATTCTTAACTTGGTTATTTTTTACTTTTTGAATGAAATGTTTAATTAATTTCGTGACGACATTTGACAGTCTCCGTGGTTTATGGGTAAGGCTCTGGACTACCAAGCCGGAGGTCACGGGTTCAAATTCCGGCGTGCGCAAGTAAATTTGATTAATTCATATTCTTTTATAATTTACTCATTTGAAATAATATATTTTATATTTATGGAACGTTCCATAGTGGAATATACCCTCAATATCGCCGTGGTATAAGATCACCATTCAGAATTGAAACGTTTCTTGAAATGGCTTTAGCCGTTTTTTACTTCGTTCAGCCTCACACCAAACCCCAACTGGCTCCAGATGGTTAGGAGCAGTCATCACTATTGTGAGGTTTAAAATTTAAAAAAATAATAATAAAAATCGTGATGCTAATAACGGTGGAGTAATAAAAAACATGTATGTATAAAAATAACATGTATTTATAAAAATATCATGTATGTATAAAAATAACATGTAAGTATTAAAATAACATGTAGGTATGTATAAAAATAACATGTATGTATGAAAATAACATGTATGTATAAACATAACATGTATGTATAAAAATAACATGTATGTATAAAAATAATATGTTTGTATAAAAATAACATGTATGCATTTCCTCGGAAGTAAAGTAACATTACATATATTATGGTTCAAAAATCACTCAAAAATCTTAATTTATGTAAATAAAAGTGTTTCTGGGAGTGTTGCGTGGTCTTTTTTATTAATATCTACAGTTTTATTCTGAAATTGATGAAATTTTGCACACTTGATCTTCGAAATGAGAAGAAGGTCAGTGTATACATTTTATTTCCAAAAACTCTATGTAAAGCTCAGGTTATGCGGGGGACTTCAGCTAGTCATTATAATAAAAAAACACAATCGAATAAAATAGAATGATTCCGGTTGTGTAAATATAAAATTATATTTTTATTAAATTTGATGAATTTATGCTGCCGTTCTAATAGTTTGTAGTGTAATGGCAATTACGATGGCCATCCAAGCAGTTCATCGGGGTTCGGTTCTCGGCATGGGATTTTTTTTTACAGCAGCGAAAAGACAGATATTGGGTAAGGGTACCGAACATTTTCTCGCGTCGTTTTATCAAAGTCTCTCACAATTACATTTTTTTTATAATTTATCACTGAGAACACAGACACAAGAAAAAGATTGAAAAGTATTAATGTGGGTTCAAGACCACTTTTACCGAAGATTTATGTTACGTTCTTGCGACTTATCGTTTTTAAGATAATCTTGATTATACAGGGTGTCCGGAAACTCGTAGTACAAGCGGGAAACTGGTGAATCTACATCACATTTGGAGTCGATTTTGTAGTATATATTTTTTTTTATTTGAGCTTTCGTTATCGAGTAAATCGAGTTTGAAGTTGATTTTTTTTTTTTTTTTAATCAAATTCTTATAAATTATTACTGAAGATCAAAGTACCCAACTAATTAAAACTATTTGAAAGTAAAACAAATGAAGAAACTCGGATTTGAAGCATTATTTTGAAATCACCCTTCATTTAACCCGGTGTAATCATAAAATATTTCTGCTCTGCAGGGTTAAAACATCTGTTATTCAACCCTAAACACCAGAAAAAACTTTAACCCTAAAATAGCCGAAAAATATATTTTTTTGTTTTTTTTTTTTTTTTGAAAATGCTCAAATCAAAAAACTTTATGTTTTTTTGGGTTCCCCATGTGGTGTAGATTCTCCAGTTTCCCGCTTGTACTACGAGTTTCCGGACACCGTGTATATCTTCTTTTAAAAAAGCTAGATTTATATAACACCGCCATATCTGTTACATATCTCTCAATCAATTGCCCCAACATAACACCTACTCATTTATCCTACCATCCAAGTCCAAGAAACCCAATCATCATTATTCTTATAATCAATATTCTCACTTACATAATAAATACTCTTTCTTATTTCTGTTTTTATGTTAACATATACTTACATAGGACATTGTTTTATTATCTGTAATACTTCAAAACATTTACACCTCATTTGCTGAATATTTTTCTTAATATTTACTCCGTACAGCATCCTAGAAGAATTTATCCTAAATAATTTCTCTCTTGGTACCTGTGTGATGTTAAATAAAAAAAAAACATATTTTTACTTTATTTCATTAGAGACAGTAACTTTAAATATTTTAAAATATTGTTTTATAGTGAAGACCACACTTGGTGCTTTACCGGTGCTGAGGCCCCCATTAATTTATTTACAGTCCATACTACGTGGACGTAATTCTGGTTGAATTAACTTAAGAACTTTTGTTTCAAATAAGTTTAATTTTCAAAATTGGAATCATTTGTTTAAAGAATCAATAAAATACCTATAAATAGTATCATGTTTTTAACAGCAAAAAAAATTGAATTTCCATTTTCAAAATTGAAACCCATTTGTCAAGAATCCAGACAATCTTATTGAGACACGAAGTGAAAACATAAGTTACACTTTTTTACCTCTAATTAGTCCGTTTTGACCTCCAACGCTCCCAATGCTCTGACGCCGAGGATACTACAGGAACTGGTCCCCGCGCACGGCGTCATAATAATTGAATACATTTCGACGTGATTTTAAACGGGTCTGCGCTAGTGTATGATATAAATACACACTTTTGACTTTTCTAATATAATATACTATCGAGATTATTCTCTGATAGGACATCCATGACTTTCCTGTCCATCCACTTTCTCTTCAAATATTCCCCTCGCAGAAGGAAACATTTTGGAAAATTTTTCACTGCGTATACGTGGACGGTAGATGAGTGTGTCTGATTTATTAAAATCCCGTCTCCTAATAAACTTTTAGAACATTCATAATATATCGGAATACGTGTTCATAAATGCGAAAATATTAGAATTTTTATGAGCACATGTTCCGACATTACGATAATACATTCGTGTTTTACTTAAAGTTTATTAGAAAACCTATCAATTCATTTGTTAAAAGTTTGCATCCCGTTTTCAGTCGTATTACGAATAATTTGAAGAGAATCTTAATTTTAAATCTTAAAAATTTTAAATTATAAATCTTAAAATTTGAAATCTTAATTTTAAATATTTTTTAACAGTGAGTTTTCTCCGTGTATCTTATTATTATGTTAAATGAAACTCCTCTGTGGTACTTGTGAAACCATTTTTACAGGTAATCCAAGATGTATCTGTCAACAAATGTTACACACTTCATTAATTTAAACATACAATTTTACTTTTTTTCTTGATTCTTGTATTCCATGAAGTTAGTGAATCATTTAAATTTACTGAAATTAAAGTTAATGTTATTTATACAAATAGAACACAATTTTTACCTTATATGGGTGTTTAAAATATTACCTGGTTATTATAAACTTAGGGACCATGTGCTTACTCAGTAGGGAATTTTTTTTTAACCTAAAAACCCTACTAAAATTTCATGTTTTGGACCATCATATTCTTCTTCTTCAGCATCACCAGCCGCCGACAGCGGCTATATACTACATACATGTTTGTTTGTGTTATGTTGGGATCGGGGAGGGGAGATTCATCTGCGTCTTATTGTAGGGAATTCCACCGCATTCGCCTGTGGGAATTTAGGAAATTGGAGAAAACCATATCCAGGAGGAAACAGCCGTCTGTCAACTTGAAACAGAGGCGGCCTTCAGCCACATCGGGGTGTGATGTCCTGCATTTTGAGGTGTGTGGGTGTGTGTGTCTGTTTTTATGTTATATACATAGAGAGGAATATAGATAATAAACATAAATTTATAAAATATTATATATATAAAAATAATATATTCTGGAGGGAAGTCGATAAAATTTTTCTAAAAGTTTCCGTGCGCCTGTCAGGTCCAAAACGCCAAAAGCAAAATTCTAAACGCCCTCAAACATTTCCAAAGGGCCGAGAACGGTTATTACTTTTAACTTGGTTATTGGAAAATTCGCTCTCAAAATTCTTTGAATATTTAATTCATCCTTCTGATATTAAAAATATTTTTAAGCTCTGCCCTCCGGAGATTCCCATTATTCATTAAACCTATAACTTAGATGATAAAATTTCTGTTAAACATTATTTCACCTGAGGGGCTGGTCGGGAGATCTATTTAAATCTTACTAAACTATAAGGATTTTTTTATTATGTTAGCTATTACAGTTAAAATTATTTGTGGGTAAAGGTAATTTTGTTACGGCCCCGCATATCCAATTTCTTTCGATTTATAGCAAGTTTCTAAATGTTGATAAGTTAAAAAAATGTATGTTATATTTAAAGATAATACCTATTCATTGGTTTTTCCGAAAAGTTAATTATTTGAAATTCCCTTGATAATAGTAATCTCTGAAAATTAATCAAAATACGTTTTTTTGTTATTTTATATGTTACAGGCATGACAAAATTCACAGTGTATCTTTAAATGCAACTTAAGCATTTGTCCTGAGATTTTTGCTGTATTTCAAACGAGTCGTGTTTTATTAAATATTTTCACCATTATCGCTTAGTTATTATCGGTTTTTTTTTACGTTCGTATTTATATATCTCCCTTTCAAACCATTTTTAATCGGGGCCTTAAGGCTCCGTCTCAGAGCGGAAAGTTCCTTGGCTCTGGCACTAAATCAAATAATTTTTATTTTATTTTATTTATTTAAAGAATATTATTTTTAAAAGAGTTTAAAGGTATCTAAGAGTTTGTCAGGGGGGAGGATGTTGTAGAATTTCGCCGCAAAATAAATATAATTTCATTGTGCGAACGTGGTTTTATCACCTGGAATATTTTTTATGTCATTGTGATTTGAAAATATTTTTAAATAATGTGTTTTACAAAAGGGTTTCTGTGATTACGATTCTTTTACTGAGAGATAACCATTCAGAAACGAAACAATTAATAAGATGACTTTACCCATTTGGTGGCCAGATCTCAACAGCCATGAATTATCCAATTTTTCCATCTCCAATCCCTCAGTCGCGAAATCTTTAACGATAGAGAATGGAAAAAGTCCCACTGACTCCGAGCAGTTGGGACTCTTGAACAGTGATCTCATAAAAAAGTAACTGGATATCCACCTTCATCTTCCCCTTCTTAACCTCCTCACTCTCACCCTTCAGTTTCACAACATTTCTTTAATGGGGTTGCCAGTATCACAGTATTTTTGTTATTATTATTCATTAGCTCAGAGTCAATTTGAACTTTCATACTGAATAACATGAAATAAAAGTAAAATCTTCTTAAATGAACATACCTTAATATTTAACTTCACTTTTTCTCGTTGATAAGCCGAAGCAGAAAGTTTCAAGTTGACAAAGTAATAATCTGAAAGTATACGGTAGAGGCAAAGCGTGAAACAATTAAACACCTTTTTTTATTCGAGTTCCTCCCAGCTCAGATTTCAGGAGCCAGTGGTACCATGGCATACCCAATCGCAGTTATGTTCTGAAGATGAAGGTAGAGAGGAGGTAACGAAGATGGGAAAGAAGCATTACCTGGATATTCAGATCTGGTCACCAAACACGGTTTTAGTCATTTTAACCATTAGAATTCCAGTTAGAACAAACGTCCAGTAAGAGATTTATTGTAATTGTATTAAGAGAAATGCTTTTTTCTCTCTAATCTTATAAAAAATATAATGTAATGAACAGATACGAATGTATTCTTGAGATATATTATTTTTTCAAGCTAAATAAGCGTTCTTCACAATATAAAGTCATTTTTTGAGGCTTTCTGTAAATAAATACAGTACTTAATGTTTGAAAAATAAAAATTATGACTTTGGACTTTAGCTTCGCACTTTTTCACAGATAAAATAAACATATTTGCAAATGACGACACGACAAGCTAAATAATATAAAGATGCATCATTTCCTTTTCCGTGCGAATTTACAAAAAATGTACGTTATAATCAAGGCGAGGGTGGTGACCATATAGAAAATCTATGTTGGATGTATTGGCAAGCTATTCTGACTGGTGTAATGTGTATGGGTATTCTTGGACGATACTTCGAATAACTATTTACCACAAAACTTATCCAGCGCTATAATTTTACAAAACTTGCCAGCGGCATAGACACAATTGTGCCTTCATATATTTTGAATGAAAAATCTCAAGATACCTGCTTCAGCGTTATTATGTCTGCCAATACATAACAAAAACAACGTAAGACTAAAAAATACTGTGTGGTTTGCGTGCTACCTATTTGCGTTGAAAATTCATTATCAAAGACAACATGTATTAGGTACTTGTGGAAAAAATATGCTTTCATCATTTCCTTAAAAAAAGTAAAGAAGGCACTATTAATAATTCACCTTCCAACTTAAATACCAGTTTTTTTTTAAAGCCCGCCAAAACTATCGAAATCTGACGGGGTACGTGTGACGTCATACGCACCTCGGTTTTGTAGCTTAATAGTAAGGTCATTCCCACTCAAATTTTCAAAAACAAAACATATAGTCTACGTAGCGCTGCTGTGCTTATAATTGTTCACATTCTAATGCGCGCGGCCTATCGACCCTTGAGGTAGCAATGTAATTTCTGCCAGAACCCGCCAACCAATCACGTGGCGTTTAAATCTATTACAGTTTTAATCGTTTTTAAATGGCTACTTATTAATTATATATTCTGAATCAGCGTTTGTTTGTTTATATGAACAAGCTTTTTAAACCATAATATTTTTCACTCAAGTTCCTTATTGTACCTATGCCGCATGTTAAGGGTGTATTGCGAAGGTTGAAGGTGTGTTCGGTGTTGAAAGTAAACCATGTAATATTTTATAGTAGATTTATTACAGCAAGGATTATGTTATCGCTGAGCGAAAGAGTTAAGTTATTTTGATTAGCGCTCTAAAACGTAGCGCATAGTACCTATACTTACTGAGTACCTTTCCACTGTCACGTGTATAAGGTGCCAATTCGATTGAAATTGCACCTAAGAACGTTCCCGAACATTATAGGTGCTATGGCTACAAACATTGCCACCCGTAACGCTGAGCAATGGTCGAAATTTCTAGTATGTTCAATGACGCCTTAGGTAACTTAGCGCTTGGCACTGTGTACTAAGTAGAAGCTGACATCGTTCGACTCGAGTAGTGACCCACGACTACAGGTGTAAAAACAACTCCCATTCACAGTAACGAATGTTGAAGTTTTTTTTAATTTGACTTATGTCATGAATGAATGTCATGAAATTATAGGTCATTGTGACCTTCTAAATAAAAATTACTACAATCTAAGATCGCATATGTTACAATTGTCGCTATTCCGCCGAACAAGTGTTTTAAAGAACACAAACAATAATTTATCAATTGCCAAAATCTTATCTTTGTAATAATACGGGTCCATAAATTTCTTCTGTTTTACGATACTTGAATCAACTGCTCCCATTGAGTCTGTTTCTATAACATATTACCAATAATACAACATTACTGAATAATATAATATTATCAAGGCGCAGTTTATTTATATTTTACCATTAACTCCGGTCTGCGTGGTGATGTATCTATTACAGCTTTTCCTGGTACTTGGGTCTACCGTAGCATGAATAATTCCTCGCGTCATTTCGAGTTTCATCCAAAAGAACAATATTCCTCATTTCAAGACCAAGGCTGAAAATAATGATTATCTATTTTTGATCAGATTTGAACTACAGTAGTCCCAGAGAGAGCAAGTACGTACGTCATTGACGATCGTCCTCCAAAAATACAGAAGATGCTAGAACGATAACGTCACGTACGACCTCTCAGTATTTACTTGAACTAATCTGACGAAAAGACCTCGACTGAATCAAATTATTTGTACTGTGGTGACATAAACTTGGGACATATTGAATATCAAAAATAGTGTGAGATATTCATTCTAGACTTGCAGAAAAGTCAATAGATGTCGCACATTAAAAAATAAAAAATAAGATAGGTTTATCTAAAAAGACGCTGTCCTGATTTATTTATTTATTTATTTATATATATATACGCCTAAAAAGGCTTTTACATAGAAGTGATACATGATGCAGTACAATAAGAGAATATGTATTATACAGGAGATATTGACAGAAAATAGATGTAATCATTTTAAAGAAGGAAAAAAATACACACTTGTAAAATTGTGATTACAAGTATAATGAGAAAATATTAAAAAATATGAAGCAATATTAGTAAAACGTAAGAGTAACATAAAGTAAAAAAGAAATTATAACAACACTACATATAAAACAAATCATTAAAACTAATTTACCATAGCTACTCTAATTTGTAGGATTCAACAAAGTGTTTGTGAAGATTATGCTTAATTCTATGTATGGAGTCAATAAATAAATCAATAACACCCCCATACTTGTTGCCCAGATCATGCATCCTATTGGTCAGTGAGTGTGTCTGATAGTTGGTCGAGTATGTATTACAGAAGAATGTTATATTTTGTCTTGTATTCCTAGTCGGCACATGTAGTTTAATCGTGGCAAGGATGGCAGGACTATCAATTAAGTTGTTAATGACTCTGTGTAACACAACCAGGTCTGAAATAATTCTCCTCTCAGACAGTGTTATTAGATGCAATTGATTCATCAAACTGACATAATTAATGTAATCAATAGGAATTCCGAGCTTAAAATTTACGTACTTAAGAAATTTGTGCTGAACTCTTTCTATATTATTGGAGTGAACTTTATATAAAGGGGACCAAATAGGTGAATTATACTCCAATTGTCTTCTGACTAATGAAATATAGAGGGTTCTCATACAATCTATGGACTGAAAATCGGTTAAAGTTCTGCAAAGGAAGCCAAGCATCTTTAAAGCCTTATTAGTTATATAGTTAGTGTGTTCAATGAATGACAAGTTTTCAACGAATATTACACCCAAGTCACGAATATATGATTGCATTTAGTTCGGGTTGAATCTTGCGATTATACATAAAGATAGTTGCCAATAAAAAATGTGCGGTGAAAAAATGAAGACAATGTTGGTAGTTCTTATTCGAAGTATGGTACAGTTAAAAGTGACCGAGGGGGATAGGGTCCCATTAGCTCAGTGGTAGAGCAGTGTCCCGGAAAGACAAGTGTCCTGGTTTCGAGTCCTAGATGTGACCGTATCCTTTTCTGATTTTTCTGTTTAAGATTTTCGTTTAAAAAATTGCTAATATTGTCTTTAATAATTAAAAATAGTGTGATTGCTGAATATCAAAATCTACTCGGTGAAAATGGTTTATGAAATTTAATATTAGATGTGACACGGGATGAAACTTGGAAAGGAAAATATGTCAAATCATGTATTGACCATATAGCAAAACGACCCCCCCACCAGACGAAAGAAGAAGAATAGCAATACGTAACCGCTGAAATGTTTTACCCATTACCTAAAGACAAAAACAGACATCTATTTAGAAAATAAAACCAAATTCAGGTCTTTCTACCTTCGTAAAACATTTATTAACGCCTTTTTAAGGGGCTTTTACACATGAATAGTAAAACATCTATATTAATATAGTACATATTTACTATACATAAATAAACTGTCCCAGAATCAATATTCTGTATTTGTTAAGTGATGAATTATATTAGATTTGAAATTTAAACAACTTTTGCACAATTTACTATTCAATAAACAAAGTGCAAAAGTGGTTTGAATTTCAAATCTAAAACAATGGAATTCCATCACGAATTAACAGTCCAAAAACCAGACTCGATAAACTATATATTTATATAGTACATATTTATTATACTTAACTAAACTGTCTCAGTAACAATCTTTTGTTTTGGTTAAGTGATAAATTATATATTAATACATTGCATATTTACTATACATAGCTAAACTGTTTCAGCAGCAATCTTTTGTATTTGTTAAGTGATAAATTAAAGATATCTATTGACTCGGTATGATTATTTCAGTCCATAAATATTCTGGGCAATGAGGAATACATATGGTAGTTAGTACCAGAATTGACTGTTTCAGTAACAATCTTTTATCTTTATTAAGTGATAAATTAAAGAGGTCCAATGACTTTGTATAATTATTTCCCTCCATAAGTATTTTGGGCAATGAGGAATACATACGGTAGTTAGTACCAGAATTTCTGCACTGAAATACCTATGTATAATGTTATGAAATATGAAAAACTACATAACTTAGAAAATAGATGCTAGAAATAAAACCTATTTTTAATAGACTACAATACGCGACAGGTATTTATTTTTTTCTAGAAATAAACCTAATTTTAATTACGTACTACAATACGTAACAATCAAAACTTTAAACTTAAGTATCAGAAACAAAACTTTCTTAAAATATCTATTGTATAAACAAATAAATTTGTTAAAATATAAATTTCTTATAATTAAACTGAATATCATTCAGTTTTGTAAGACCTACCCAAAAAAACAATTTTAATAAAAATAACTGAATAAAATTATATTTTTTTTAATTTAGTATTAAATGTGATGATCAATATAGTCCAGCGCTAATATTCTCCTCCTAGCTACGACGCATGGGTTATTTTTGATGGAATTAATTTGACGTGTTTTACCTGTTATGACGAAAATTCACCAGAATTACCATCCGGCCACTTTTGATATCTTTTCCCAAAATATTTCGATATTTTACCTGTGCGACCGAATATTTTTTGTACATTTTTCGTATGAGAGTGGTACGTTTATTCAGGTGTCCGGGGGTAAACTACGCTAACTTCTGGGGTTGATTCTACGTGATATTGGAAGTAATAAATAAAAATATTTTTTTCGAAATTCCAACGTTTTAAGGTAAAAGGTTAATTATAGGTAAAAACGTTCATAGATATATTTGTATCAGTTTGTATGGAAATTTTGTGCATGATGTAAGTATAAAACATAACTAACTAACTAACCATCACGCCGTTTCCCGCAGGGGTAGGCAGAGTGGACGGACCGCCAAACAACTCGGTCTTGGCACACACTTCTGGCCTCATTCACATTCATACATCGTCTCACACATCATCTATTATTCTGACTCTTGGCATCGACCGACTCGAGTATCGGATTCACTTGATCGTGCCATGTCCTTCAAGGTGGTCCCCGACTTCTGCTAACATTCGCATTTGCATCATATATTCTGCTTACACTCCTATCTTCGCTCATTCGCTCTACATGCCCAAACCATCCAAGCGTCCCTTTCTTAAAATTTTATAAAAATCCCTACATACTACTTATGTACTCCAACTAGATGCTGATTAACAAATTTATCATTTATTATTATTATTTATTATTTTGTATCTTTTTCACAATGTCATTTAATGTAATGAAATATTTTATGTATCAAAAAATATGTAAACATTAATTCATGTATCAAATACGTCTGTCTCGACACAGGTTTATCCTAGTGAGACAGACTTCGAAAAAAAAACCTGTAAAAAAACTTTATATTGATAATAAAAAATAAAAAATAAAAAAAAAAATCTTACTCATCCCACTTACATCCGCCTTGCACTCTTTGCGGATCTCTACATTCCTCACACGATCAAACTTGGTTTTGCCACACATACGCCTCAGGGATCTCATTTCAACAGCATTCAATCTACTTTCATCCTTTCTTTACCAGTTCTATGCCTCACTTCCATACATCAGGGTAGGTACCAGCACTCCATTGTGGACTGCTAACTTTGATTCTTTAGACAATTTTAATGTTACAATTTTACAACTGTTTTACATGTTTTGACTATATTAGACCAGATTTCGTGACATTCTTTCAAATTTAAGAATATTTTTTAACCAAATTTAGGAAACTTTACAAAAATTTTTTTTGCCCAAATTGACCATAAGTACTTGAGAAAATAAAACTGAACTAGAAAATAATATAAGGGCATACATCACATATCGCATCAAATACGTACAAAGTTATTGGTATGGTAATGCGGTTCAATTTACAACCATTTCAACTCAGATAAAGTGACCGATATATATTATAACGACTCAAATTATATGCGCTACCAAAAAACTATCCTTTTTTTAAATAATGAGTTTTTACGACAGTTAACTTTTACTTGATTCACGGTTATAATTTATTTGTTAGAGGCGAGATCGGATAAAAAAATCCAATAATTTACGCATAAGTGTTACAGAGTACCTCTCGTTTACCAATGGATTTTATCGACGAAGAGTAAGTGCTTTTACCATACTAACATTCTACATACGGTGCGATTCTGGTTGCGCAATTCTCATCGCTTTTTTTGTTGCGCATTGACTTAAATACACATACGTGGCATTCATCAGCATTTATTTTTTCACGTGAATAACGCACAAAATTTCCAACAGCTCCCACGCGTCCAGAGCCAGTGGCACTATGGCATCTCCATTTATGTTAATTTGTGAGGCTAGAGGTAGTGGGAAGATTAAGGAAATGAGTAAAAAGGTAGGAAAGTACCTGGCTATTCAGATCTGGTCACCAAACACGGTTAAAGCCATTTCAAGAAATGTTTCGATTCTAAGTGGTGTTGTTTCGATTTTCCACTCTGGTGAGTACTATGGAGGATATAAAGTACCTACTTCCGATCACTGTAATTCAATGTCACTACTCGTTCCTCTCGTGTTATCTCATTTCCATTACCCTAATTTTCCCTTCTGGGGATTAAAGATGGCTCTTTAAATTTTCGCAACAACTGAAATTGAATCCTTATGTATTTTATTTCATCTCAAATACTGGGAGCAATACCTAAAACGGAATAGTATTTGCTATTATTTTGTTAAATATTGCCTATACTTCCAATGCTTTATCACGACTAAGCAATCAAATAATGTTAAAAAATGAATATTTAGCGAACCCAAGTCTCGTGTGATAAATCATTATATTTTCCAATAATGCAGCCTGTTCTGGTATAATTACACTTCCGCGTTGGCTCGTGAAATAGAACTTCCTGTGGAAATGAATTTCTTGGAATTATTCTTGTGGAAATTCCACAAGCCTTTGTTTTCAGCAAACTTTTCGCAAAGAACCCTGCTCAATGGAACGAAATAATATTGCAAAGTATTTGCAAATGCAATTTCTCAAAAGAATAGGTTCCGGTGCGGAAAATCCCCGAACCTCGATCAAAGAAGTAAATTTCTTTGGAAAATGTCAACTTCTTGAAGTTATCTATGTAATTTTATTATTATTAGCGAATATTTTGTACGGACCCAGTAAATGCATTACACTATAAAATAAACCTTCTAATTAAGAAAATTTGCATTTCAATACAATCAAAGGAAGAAAGCCTGGAAGAAGTAGTTTCATTTGTGAATATGTATGTTTTACGAATACCAATCTTTATTCTGAATAAATCTCGACACTTGAAAATGGTCAAATACATATCGTTCCGGTTATGATCGGGTTGAAATTGCTTAATCGCGACCACTACCTCTTTGTAGTATGTAGATTTACGTTTTGAGGCTTAGGCCAAAAAATAATTGTGTCATCATTTGAAAAACTAATCACGCTTAATTATTGAGCAATCTTGAAAAGATGGTGGTTAGTGGAAAATCCAACAGATTAACCCCGTGGGCAACTTCGGGGGATATTTTTTACAGACACCAAACTACCATAGTTTCTTTTTAGGAGATATACATCCCAGCCTGACGCAATTTCATAAAAGTTAAACTATCTCATTTAGTACTGCTGTGAGAAATATGATTTAAGAAATGCTAGAAAGAAAGAACACCACGCTTTTAGTTTGCATTAAAAAAATACCGTAAATCTAGCTAAAAAGGAAAAAAATTTCAATTTCGCAAATTTAAAAAAAATTAAATGTACAAAGTGAAATGACAGTAATTTTTATAAGACCTTTGTCGAATCAAATGTGTTTTTTTTAGTTTCGTGTAAAACGATAATTACAGTTTACACAATAAAAACGTCAATGAACGACTTTGAAAACTTTAACTTTGTTTGCTTTCAAAAATTTTATAACTTTAATTGCATACTTTGCTTTGTTATACTAAAACTAAAATCTTGAAGAGTCTTTCTTCTGCATTCAAGAACAGTATTTTATTTTGACATATGTTCAAAAACAGCGAATCTACCGGAAATCGAATGTAATCTCAAAATATTATCCGTACAATCTGCATTCTGACAGTTCTCATATAATAAAAAAAGTGGGTGTGTCAAGCCTACGCAAGACAGAAGTGAAACTTCTAGTTTCAGCTGATGCTTGGCGTGGCGCAGTTCGCTGGTGTCTGAGAGAGAGGAAAGAAGAGAAGAGAGAGAACGTTCGTGAGCGGCTCCCCCACCTCAACAAGGTTTCACTTCAAAAATGCCACAGCCGAGAATCGAACCTCGCTTAACTGATTGAAAGCCAACCACGCTGAGCACCAACTGTAAGCAAAGCCGCATAAATTGATTATATTATGTAGGTTCTGAAAATATGAGAGCTTGTTATGTTTTATAATGTTACCTACATCACACCCAAAATATAATATATTTTTAAAAATAATGTACAATGTACAGAAATAGAATCCCACACAAGATCGCGTAGTGCGCTCTAGCGAACGGATATTTTATCAGAGGGAGATAGTTTTAATTTTTTTTTCTGTAAATTATTACATATTATCAAAATAAATAAATTAATTAAATAAATGTAATACAATTATCATAATATACGGATTAGATAATAATTTTAATCCAACACAATAACGCAAAGCGCGCTCTAGCGGAGTAATGTTTTATCACAGTGAGATAAGTGTTTTTATTATTTTGCAATATTATTTTCTTTTAAAAAATGTTCTGACCTACTAAAAAATAAGATATTGAATGAAAAAGGCGTTAAAAACAAAAAAATAATGTGCGATGGCCGAGAATCGAACTCGGATCAACTGCTTGGAAGGCAACTATGCTGACCATTACACCACCAACGCCAGTTGTCGGGATGAGCTAAGAAGCATTTATATGTTACTTCAAAACTTTGACTAGATCAAATGAACTTTAATCGGTGGTGGGGGTACCCGCATTTTCGTTTCGGTCATGAGTCGGTTTTACTCCGGTCCTCGAAATTGCATGACGCGCGTAAAGAAGTTTCACTTCAATAATAATAGGAATATTTGGATGATTTGTATAGCGCCGTTTTTTTGCAAAATCACCTCAAGGGCGCTGTACAAATTTATAATACATTTCTAGAATGATCTATGTTATTACTAACTATATACGGAGATAATATACAGTACAATACTGACCCCGGTAGGTCACTTGAGATTAACACTTGATTAACATTAACTAATTGTTTATTAGCGAAATTTACATACAGGATTTAGGACATAATTTTACAATTTTATATAACTAGACTTTCTCTCAGGAATGAAATATTTAATTTAATGGTATGACAGCTTAAAAAGATAAATTTTTAGTTCATATGAGACGTACATTGCAAAATATCACAGGCCTTAGGGGTTAAAACATTTTACAAGTATTCATTTGTAGGCCAGTGCAATTAGCGCCAAAAAGGGGGTCGCGATCGAAGTAATTCCGGTAGTCCCAATTTTTTTATATGTTATATAAACTGATCCCCTGATGTAAAATCTGAGTTTACGACCTTGGCGCACCTGTGCTCGCGCCGCCATTTTGAAAAAACTGGCCAAAATCGGGCAAAAATCTAGTTTTTCCCAAATATCTCATTTCCAATGCAAATTTCGGCTCTTTTGTACATATATGCACCTACACTAGTTAGGAGTGATGAAACGAAAGATCGTGGCCGTGCTGCTGAAATCAGGGCGTGCGATAAGGCAACACATTTCCTTTTCCATCCTTCTGCCTTTCCATGTTTTTTTTTGCCTATCACTCTCTCATAAAACTCTGATACTGTATGTGGAATCACCGAGTTCACATCTTAAAGAAAGTCATCTGATGGGCTGTAATTTTCCAATGTGTACACTTGTGATCGAATATCTTCTCTAATAATATCTGTAGCAGCTCTTACAATCCGACGACGTTCCTCCACGGGGTTGGAGCTCCTGTCTTGATACCAATGGTTAGTAATTATTTTGTAACCAGTGTTTTTGAAGCACACTACTGGTGTATTTTTCCCCTCTCAACAAAGAAGATGTCGTCACCGTAGTGGCTCTCAAGTCTCGCTCTGACAGTTTTTATACAAGGCTCAAAGACTCCCTTTATTTTACCCATTAACTGTTCCTGTGTAAACTGACATTCGTCTGAACCAGAGATGTGCTTTATTTCAAATAAATCCATTTCAAATGGAAATGCAAAATGCAAAATGGGTATTTTGCATTTTGCATTTTAAATGCTTTTCTAAAAACCATTTTGCATTTTGCATTTTAAATGCTTTTCTCAATGCATTTTCCATTTTAAATGCTTTTTTGCAACATTCTTCCTACTATCTCCACTCATCTTTTTTTCATAAGCGCCAAATATCAGTCGGTCCTCAACCTCGCTATGAGAGATAATTTACATTTGTCAATTGAGTGATACCATTACAAAAAATACTGATTCAAATACTGAACATGGCCATGACGCTGTAATATTAAATGTTAGATAGCAGTTTCTATGTTTTTACGTTGGCAACATTAGTCCCGCGCAAATTTTTTTGTGGTTTCATAATCTGTAGTCGTGGTGTTTTTAGATTTACCATCATGTAATATGTTTGTTCTACATTGATGTCCATTATTAACCCTCCGTCGGGCGCAGCCGGCCTCAGAGGCCAACAAAAGACATTTTTTCCCTCTCCAATTCTCAAAGGCGGCCCCCGCCCTTCCCCCATTTTACTCGCCTAACTTTAGGAACCTTACACGTCGCCCGTCTTCAGTCAGTCGTCGGTCTTTACGCAGCTCACTTACACCTTACACTCAGCTTCACAGGCCGCCTGCGCCCGATTGCCTCACAATTTTGAAGGTGACTTTTTTCAGGATATTTTTATTTGCAGTTGTTCATTATACTCAATTATGCCTGTTCTGTATGAAGTTTATCAGTATCTTGAGAAATAAGTTCTGTATTGGACCCTGGCCTTTCAGGCAGAGTGCGCCCGATTGAATTATAATTTCAGTTTTAGGCATTTTATATACATATGTTTCTGCCGAAATGGCTAGAAAAGATGATCTCTCTCAACGCAATGATGCTGATGATATGGTGACGTTTCTTCTCGATGATGATGCTTCTGAAGATCCAGCTTTGGTTGAAGATTTAGGCGATGAGAGCGACATCGGACAACTAGCTCGGCGAAGTCTGAATACAAGTGGAATGCCGATTCAGTTGCAAACTCGCTTCCAATAAAACACATCCCCTACAACACCTCAAAAAAGGCGAAAGTGTGGAATATGCGTGTTTGAATCAGGATTTAGGAGGATGACGAATTACGAATGTTTAGGTTTTCATCAACCGATCTGTTTACTCCACGTAAACGCGCTGTGCCAAACTTGTTTTTCGGCTGCTGATTTGGGAACCTCATCGTCCATATCTGGCTACGGCTGCAGTCAGTAGAGACTACCACCTACCTTACCTTTAAATTTTTATTACTTTAAAACTTTTATTACTTTTATGGATCTCGGTTTGACCAATTATTTTGAACACTGTTTTTGGAAAATTGTTTATTTCAGTTTATGCTTGGTAATGTTTAATAAACTGGTTATTTTGTGTTATATTTGGTTTAATTCCTTTCTATAGATCCTAGTAAAGACTACGTGATAAGTATTTTGTATTAGAATTAATATAGTGGAAGGTGGGGACTAAAAATATATTGGTGGCCTCTCAGGCCGGGTGCGCTCGATTTCGGTTCGCCCATAGGTGTGCCTGACGGAGGGTTAAATGACAAAATTGTTTAAAAATTCTATAATTATTTTAATTGTTTGACCTGAGAAACCATTTTTCATTTTCAATGCATTTTGAAAATGGGTATTTTGCATTTTGCATTTGAAATGCTTTTCTAAAAACCATTTTGCATTTTGCATTTTCAAATGGAAAAATTTTGACCCATTTCCATTTTGCATTTCAAATGGTTTTGGGTACCCATTTTGCACATCTCTGGTCTGAACAAGACGCATGATATTTTGCATCTTTCGCCACCAAGTCAGAGCCTTCAGGCACTAGAGCAATTCGTTCAATCACTTTCTGGGCCCACTCATCACCCCGTTCTCTAGCTGCTCTGATAATCGTCTTATCTACATACAGCTGCTCCACATTATGCACAGGATTACGTCTTGACGCAGATAACTTATTCTGCATTTGAAGATATTCTTCAGTAATTTTTTCACCATAAATACATTTTTTTATCTTTTTTATGTACCTTATCATCTTAATTGTATTAATAATCTTAAATGTATGTTGTGATTACGTTGATAGGCATGTCAGACCAAGCTGCGAGCACAAATGTAGTGGCTTGGCCTATTTTAGTGGTCTTCCCATCGGGAATGTATGGCGACCGATATGCTGAAATAGTCTATCTACTATATTTATAGCTAGGTCTGACACAGGCATGACGATTGTTGTCAACGTATATGTTCATAGAACAATAATTGTTAAAGAAAAATAAAATCAAGGAATGCCAAGTTTAAAACACCTAACCTCTTTTCAATTTTTGGCCTGGTTTTGGTGGATTAGAGTTTGGATACGTAATAGAGATAAAAAATATAAATTATATACCTATTTCTTTAACGAAATTTTATTTTCTACAAAATTATTATCAATATATTTTTTACAAAATTGTACTGGAAACGAGGTATTTATAAAAAACCAAACCTAGTCGGGCAAAAAACTCGTTTTTTCAAAAATATACGCACCTTTACGACTTTCTACCTCGGTACCTATTAAAGATAGAAGAAATTTGTTTTCACAAAAGTTGTAGGTTATTTTATGTTCTATTATACTTGTTAAGGTATTTTAGCCGAAATTTGCATTGGAAATGAGATATTTGGGAAAAACTATATTTTTGCCCGATTTTGGCCAGTTTTTTCAAAATGGCGGCGCGAGCACAGGTGCGCCAAGGTCGGAAACTCAGATTTTACATCAGGGGATCAGTTTATATAACAAATAAAAAAATTGGGACTGCCGGAATTACTTCGATCGCGAATCGCTAATTGCACTGGCCTATTGTTTTTAATGAATCTTTTGAAAAAATATATAAAATACGTATAATATACATATTATAAAATATCTTTCACATTTATTTATAGGGAGGTATTGTTGATTTGCTTAATTTTAAGAATGACCGAATCAGAAGTTTTCGAAAATATCAATCACCTTACTTTAATAAATTCATCTACCTGTTTCAGTCCTACTGGAGGTTGGACACCACCATCATTTAACCATCAATAACATCGATTTAAATTAATTTCTTAATTTTTTTCACAAGTCTCATTGTGTCATGCCTATAACAATCATCCCTGTGTAAACCTTCATTGAACCTTCATCAGCGAAGACTAAAATGTATTTACTTGACATAAATAATATCTTCTCATCCGTAGCAATACCTTAAAAGATTCACACCCCCGCAATTATTCAACGAAAGCTTGTTTCAAAATATTCAGATAAATTTTCCGATAGAGAAACCGCTAGATAACGAAATGTGCCGTTACAACACGCTGATAATGTTATCTGACTGATAACACTGTGCTACAGGGTAGAATTATATGGCATGTCTGATAAATGGCAGATAGCGCTGACATCGCAATACGTTTCATAAATACACCTTTGAATTCAACCTCACGATTTTTTTAAACGTAACGCATCGCTTATGTAAGCATATTTTTTATCAGAATTCTATTTTAGTTTTAGCGTACGAACTAGGCGAGAGTATGTTTCAGTCACAACAATTCAACTCTGGAAAACTCAGTGGCAGCCCTTGGATATTTTTTTACAATAACATCACACAGGAGGCCCTGAGGAAAATAATTTTCCTCAGAACCTATGTCAACATTTGGAATGCTGTGTGCAGGGTCTTTTTTTGAGAAAGGAAGGAGAATAAGTTCTGGGAAGGTAAAAGGTATGAGGGTTGGGTAGAAATCTAGGGATCTATGTGTCCAGGACATATTAGTATATCCCTCCTACTGCGGTGCAAGGCGATGGGTCGAAAGACCAGTTGGAGGGGTCAAAGGGTCTCTAACTAGCCTCTCCCGATCTGGCACGCCACGCAGCTGGTGGGCAGGCACATCCTAAACACACCTCACCCGATGAACCCGGGCACCTCTGCTTAATCTCCAAACGTAACGAACCTCATTTAGTGACCTATGGCAGAGGTGTTGGTTACCCAATATATGGTTCCTGGGGTGGTACTCAAACCCGCCACCGAAATTCGATGTAAAAAACGTGCATCAATAATTTTATCTATATACAAACTCAATTCCTTCACGAAAGGCATACAAAAATAATGTTATATTGGTGACTCAATCCAATATTGTATTTGTATCCCTCTCTTGAAAGAATTGAGTTTGTATACTGACAAAACTATTTATTCTTATTCATATTGCATATGTACGTGCGCAATCAAATAATTCGTCTTCATATTGTAAAGCATAACTTGCAAAAAGCGTATTTTAATAAAATTAATTAAATTAACGCCATCTATGAACATTTTAATTATAACGAAACGTTAACGTAACGTACGTTACAATCTATGTGTTCATAGATTTAATTATTTTAAGAAAAAACACTATTGTAATGCTAGGACAAATTATTGAATATATTTAACTGGATAATGTTCCCGAGTTCAGGTTATTCTTAACACAGAATTTATGGTATTTGATAAAAAATTAAACGTATATACATACAAGATATTCCACCATCTATGTCCAATCCTTCTGTAAAAGAGTGTAATGTTTTTTTAAATGTAAATATTGCACAAAAGTTCTAACTGCCCGTAACTGTCCGAACCAGTAAAACTATTGCATCCCCAATTTGCGTTGTGGAACTGTAAGGAGTAAGGAAGGAAATAGATGTGGAAGAGGAAAGCTGGAAAGTATCTGGGTACTCGGATCTTGTTACCAAAGACGGAAAAAGTCAGTTCAAGCCACGATTTTGAATTCTGGTCTTTCACCGGGGTGATACTGACAGTATCTACCACTCCGGTTTGAAGTACCTATATCATAAAATATAATAATTTATGTTGTTTGTTCGTTAGTCCTGCATGAAAACTGGTCGAATGAACTCAAATCTGAATTTAAGTGTCATTTCCAAAATTGGAAACCCTCATTTCGATCATTCAGAAAAGTGATAAATTACTATCCATAATATTATTTTTATTTTAAACCGAAAATTTTAACTATCATTTTCAAAATTGGAACTGGTTTAAAGGTAATTCAAACTAAAATATTTCGAATAATAAACATATTTCATAACGTTTTCCGTACGATAATGGTAATACCACGTTACAAAAGCTTAGAATTTCAATATAACTTCATATAACAATCATGCTAGTAGCGCGATTAGGGAAATTACCCTCGGTAACTTATATTCCCCGGTTGTTTCGTGTTGTTAACCAATACCCCCCGCAGGTAATTGCAAGGCTGTGTTATTCTATACAACCTTATTTTTAACAATATTTTCCGCCAATAAGTACTGGCATTAAGATTATAAAAATGGAGTTTATTCAATAATGGGAAAGCGTTGTTTGTTTTGATTGTTTACTAAAAATAAACTAAAATATTGGACAGTTATTGTTTTCTTAAATCGGAATATAATTAAAGATCGGAATTTTTTTAATAAATACTTCGGTCTGTTAAAGAATACGAGTTTACTATCGTGAGATAATTACAATGAATATCTAGCACTAGCATGATATTCATCTAGTACTAGCATCAGCTGTACTCGTAATCATTCCGGTACAGCCGACATGTTGTCTCTGTCATCTGGCGTTACTACCGTCATCTATGGAAATAAATTAAATTTACATTAACTGAATAACAAAAACTTAGATCCACATACTTAGACATCTGTTGGGTGGCATTTAAACTACAACTAATTATCAATACTACATTTACTATCATTAAATGCTCAGGGAACGTATTGTTGCAGTGTAGGTCAATTGATTTGTCGATTGTGAACCATTAATTAATTTCATTGCTAGGAGAGGCAGGTATGAATGATTAGAGTTGAGGATTATATTGCTAATTATAGAATTGATATATTACATCTGAATAAACTGGTCTCATTAGCCTAGTGATTAAAGGCGCTGTTCCCGTAAGATAGATATCTAGGGTACGATTCCCATGTGCAATTGCTACCTTTTTTTACGTGACTTGTAATGTTTCGTTTAGGTTTTACTAGTATTATCTTATTCTTCATTGATTAACATAAATCTTTAAAATAACCATTGCCTGCCAAATGTACACAGATAATATACGAGTAAATATGGTAATGATAAATTATTTCTCAATTGAGTTGGGCAGTTTTCTTTAAAAAATACGCATTTTGAAATTAGCCTTCAACCATCAGCTGTATTTTAAAATCTATTAAAGTATTTTTTAATGAACATATACAGTAGGTAAATACTTCAAAAGAATAAAAGATCCAATATTTATTTTTTAAATAAATCACAAAAGCTTTTAATAATGATGAAACAATGTAATCTCTTCTTCCTGGGGATTACACGATTTAAGACATATTTACGATAAACATTTAAACAACGTAGAAGCTTTTTCATCAGCTTTTTATGCTTGTTTATAGATTACAAAAAGTTTAACTTTTTATGTTTTTTCTACTTAAATATTTTGCAGAACTGTTGTTTATGTACATTTTTCGGCTTCTGAACAACAAAATAATAATATTCTTTCTTGTTTTTGATGCTGCTTTTCTAAGTTCTCTTAAAAATACCAAAGGCGAGTATTTGTTCAGAATCAAACTACATTAAATTTTAAAATTTTACTCGTCAATACGAACTATGCTTAACCTGAATTTTACTTTTAAATGTAGGATAATGAAAATTTACACAAGGCACTAGACTGAATATAAAAATTTATAAATTGAAAAAAATTAGAAGGTCATTTTAAAGGCAAATATATTAATATTATACGTATTTCAATTTTTTGTAACATAATTTCTACAGCCAAAAATACAAGATATTTAAAAGTTTTACTATTAGTTTTTAGAATAATCACATCATTTTACCGAATTCAGGGTAAAAATCCCGTAAATATTAATAGAGACGATGGAGCTAAGCTCAGCAGTTCTTGGTATCCGGTAATTGAGGGCTAAACCAAAACTAAACGCAGAAAAACACTTTAAAATTATACGTCAATGTCAGCTCTGAGAGGGTTGGAGCTGGCAACACGGTATCGCATCTTCATACAAAAGCATACATTTCACCACAACCTTACATTACACATCTGCCCTGATGATGGACACTGCAATGTTGTCCGAAACGTGGCTAAAGAAGGGAGTAGCGAAACATGGCAAAATACCCCCAACACACATCACACGAATTGAACTGTCCCGAATCGTTGGATTGACGTGTTATATTTACCTGATGTTTAATTTTCCGTCCACTCTTGGTTTCTTTCAACATTTTTGTGCATTGTTTTAACACATTCGCTTCAGTGATCTCAATTCCATCATACTTGTTCTTTCGACCATGCTTTACCAGCTCCATGTTGCAACACACATCACACGAATTGAACTGTCCCGAATCGTTGGATTGACGTGTTATATTTACATGTTGCATTGCCATACTTCGGGTAAATTTCTCTTCTTTCTGAGTTGTTCAATTTCAATTCTCATTCTATTGTTTTGAAGAAACAAATAATTTCATCCAACAAAAAATCGAACGACCGAGTGATTTGTCTTTGAAATCTAAATTTGCTTTAGATTCCAAAGTTTTGTTCAAAATAATACAGAAATAGTTATGTTGAATGAGCGTAACGAAGTCCTGTTTTACTCGACCATTTGGCGTGGTCCGATGTTCTGTAGGGAACCCGCTTGCACAGCGCACGTAAAAAAACGGTGCGCCCTACAGTATAAATTTAGAATCATGGAATTCAATACTTTTTCAATACATTAATTTGTGATAAAGCACAAAGAAACAATACATACCATCTGTCTGTAGATCTGTCTGTAAACTTGTTGGATATTAAATGTTTATCACGCCGTTTTTATCGTGGTTCCTACAACGAGTTTTCAGTTAAGAATAATCAATATTATGGTTCCTACCTACGTGAAGAAATAAAAAAAATACTTTTTTTACTGAAAATATTCATGGTTTATAATTAAGTAGGTAGGTCTCTTTAAGTACCTACTTACAAATTTTATGATTTTCGAAGAAATTTTGATTTTTATTTATTATAAGAAAAAATTAGAAACATAATTTTTTTGACACAAGATATACTGTTTACAGAACTACATAATAACTGTTTTTTTACGGTCTTCATTTAAAAAATTCACTGCATTACATTATTTCGTTTCTCGGGATATTCAGGTATTCCGTTTCTGTGCATATTCAGCTACTGAATTTGTCGGTTTTCCTTGCATACTTACAGTTTTAAATTAAGCATTATACTGAAGTTTCAGGTCTGTTTTTAGTGGAAGTTGTGATGAGCCCTAGAAGTTGCTCGTTTAAATGTGGCCTCAAAATACTAACACGCGATGGTATGAAATTATGATAATAAGTGAGGAATTTTTACATAATTTATATGGGTTATTATTTCACGTAATATGAAATTTGAATATAATTATAATAAGTAGTTATAATACCTACTTGCGACTCGTTTTAAAATGGAAGATACAAGAGGTCGAAATACGATTATTAAATAATAATTCGAGTTTGATTTTGACAATACGTCATGTAATTTCATATATATTTTTTGAAGGTGTATAACCATAGAATTGTGGGTAAAGGTAGGTAAAGATGTTATTAAGTATCACTGTGTCTTTATTATGTAGAAATTATTGGTGTATGTATCGTCTGGATGTGGATCTGTGGTCAGTGATGTTGTGGTCAGCTGATGGTAAAGATTAAGGAAATTTCTATGTTTTTCCAGTGAGAAGCTCGACACTGTGAGTGGTGGAGATGAAGGGATGATGAATTCTTACAAGCCGATGCTTGACACCGTGAATGGTGGAGATGAACGCTGGCAAAATTCCCTGGCCGATGCGTGATACCTGCGTGGTAGTGGGCGTGAACTTGAGACGAGCGCTGGGCTATTTGGCTAAATGGAACATCTATTTAAATTTCTATCGAAGGCACTTCTAGTTTTCTTATTTATTCTATGTGTGTAACAGACTGTGTTCATTTACTATACATATAAGCAGTAAGAATTTCCCAGAAAAAAATGCCAGAATTTTTTTTAAACACCAAATAGAGGACTCGTTTGTTTTTGGGTTTAATCTCAACCTATTATTTTCGTAATTTTTGATACGTGTCTTATTGTTTCACTACTACGTAATAGTGTTGTATGTACACAGTATATGACGTGTCATTTTAAGCGAAACACACTCTTAGCGACCTAGTATTTTTTCAAGTGAAAGTAGCAATAACATAAAGTATTTAAAAATGACACAAAAAATATATTATTACGGGTTAGAGTTATTTTGACGAAAACGGTGCTAAACAAATTATTCCAGTATTATTATCAATAGGCGTGTGGGAATGATTCGTGAGCGGTGGAGGTATCAAAAAAGTATGGCAAATGGCTGATTTTATAGATTACCCAGTGGATTCAATTTCTACAATTTCTATACGGTTTTAAAATCAGCCCTCGATGTGCCGGTAAACCAATACAGTACCCAATTGGCTATAGTCCCAAAGCGCATATTCGTGTTATCTATTCTCGTCGACGAAGCAAAAGAGGCACTAGAAGTATATAAAGATTACCTTTCACACGTCAGGGCCCAAGAGACCAAAGGCGAGACTAGTTTTTCCAGTAATATGATCAGGATGTTTAAGATTTTGATAAAAAAATTATCCTTCTTAAATGTAACTTGCCGTGAGAAAAAAATGTTGAAAATGAGATTCTTGGGGATAGGGAAAAGGTTCAAAATCGCATGGCTCTTTTTTGTCTGTAATGAAAATGGTAAGGGAAACTGATTTTTTAGCACACCATTTCCATCATGAGCTAAATATTAAAAAAATACACTTTTTTAAAAACGTGATGCTATTTAAAAAAAATTTTTAAACTTCTTCGAAACTTATCATCTTGTCCAGGATGTTTTTAAAGAGAGATACACCTTTGTATATATCCCCGAAAGGCGTGAACTATTCATATCACAATGGAGTACCATAATATCTGAAAAATCACAGCAGATATAAAGTGAATTACCTGTGTGAAATCTGGTTTAATAAACTCAATTTTGCTTTGATTTTAAGTGTAATTGTCAATATTCGAACTAAAAATGTGAAGAATTCAGACAAAAGATTAAGTACCTACCTGTAAAATAACATTCATCTCTAACCTAATATTTTTTGCAGAAAATTATTTTAATTTCCATTTTCAAAAATCAAAAATGATTTTTCAAAAATTCAGACCATCCCGTGATTTTTCCCAGGTCTGAATTAGTCAAACATACTGATGTCGGTTGTCTGTACTGTGCGTTTATATTATGTGAAATTGTAGTTCAATCCTGGTTCGATGAAATCAAGCTTGCTTTGAGTTGTGTGATTTTCAAAACTGATTGCATGAAGAATGAATTGTTTTTTTTTTTAAATTGGAACTGATTTGTCGAGAATTCAGACTGTAACTGGGTTTTCATTGGTCTGTGCTATTATTATATTACGCCTGTTTAATGTGCTATAAGGATTTCTCCCTGATTATTAATATTATTAAATTATCGTAAATTGTGGTTTGTATATTTTGTGTAAATTATTATATTATACAATCATAACATAATGTAAATTAAATATCTCTGTTCTAAAACAATACTCCTTTATATTCATAAATACAAAACACGAAAAATAAAAACAACACGTATATTAGAAAATACTAGATCTCAGGATCAAAAACATATCCAGCAAGTAACTACAAATACAACATTTGGCCAAAAAGCTTCCTATACAAATTAGTATAATGAATAATTATTAGCCTGAAACACAAATATAAATTGAAAAAACCTTTCGAGGAAAAATAATGCAGTCAACGGGAATTGGATCCCTGCCTTTTGATTACCGGTCAGGTGCACGGAACCACTGTGCTACGTCGGTTTATTTTTTCACCTCAAAATAATTCAACGGATACTAGTAATTTATTCAACAATTATCGCTTTTTCTTCCTATTTATACTTTGGTACTTAACTAGGCAACAAAATCCTATTGTTATTCAAAACTCACAAATATATTTTAACATTTAAATCGCAAATAAAAAGCGGTTTACAAAATATAGGGAGATCAGAAATAGAAAATATAATGACATCAAAAATACAAACTGAAACCGAAATCACTAAACTGTATTATAAAAGACTATGTAATATATTTATAATTATTTAAAAAAAGACACTAAATGATACATTTATAATTACTTCGTGTTATTCATACTACTAAATTTTAATAGTAAATAAATGAAATCCTCAGCAAGGAAGATCCCAGTGAGGATATTATTTTCTCTATTTGTTACAAAAAAGGAAGATAAAAAACATTCATTATTATGATTATTATAAATCGCCTTTCGTGTGATTTTTCACAATAACAGCGCTATAAGAACGATCATTTTTTTATTACTGCAAACAAATAAACATTACCGAAATTTAAATGTGAGAACCAATCTCTTCCCGACACTTTCATTGTGTTATAACTCTCACCAAATCCTTTCTTGTCGCGTTCATTTTTATTCTGATAGAACGGCCTATTATTCTCTAGGCCTAGGCCCTTTTCCTGATTTATGCCCTTTAATGGAACCATTAGCCCCGGACCCTCGGCCCTATCGCTTTGCGTCCCATCAAAGCACGTACCCCCATAGACAAAGACATAAATTACCTAGTTTATGAGAAACAGATAAATAAATAGAAGTGATTACTGTTTGACCTTAAAGCTGGACCGTCCACAAAGTAGGGCGGATTCATCGATTTGATCGTGTTTGTTCAATATTTGACATTATTTGTTAAATGTGAATGCCGTTATTATTACTATTAGCTTTTAGTAAATCATTTCACTATTATGAGCTGTTTAGAGCAACAAAAGGCGAATCCCAAAAACTGAACGGATAAAGACATAAACGCATTATCGTTTATCTCTGCAATGGGTTGAGATTTTTAGAGTTTTTTTAACAGTAATAATGTGATTAACAGTACTGAATGATACAGTAATGAGGCGTATGTTCAAAGCTAAATTAAACGAAATGGATAAGATTACGAAATTAACACTGAGAATATTTGGGTATAAAGAGCGAGCGAACGAATAAAGTAGTGTAATGAGATTATGTGTCGCCTTCTTCTGAATGCAGATAAATGTAACAACATATCTTTTTCTCGAAAGAAAAACACAATATTATATCCATACTTAATTAAGAACAATATTTTAAACAGGGTAAATGTAATAAGAGGTCTTGGAGTTCTATTTGACAGTAAACTTATTTTTTAATCTCACGTCGAGCATATCACGTCGAAGACTTTGAAAATGTTGGTATTTATACTTAGAGTAAGTTCAGTTTTTAAAAAATCCACAAACATTTAAGATTCTTTACATATCCTACGTCAGAAGCCACCTGGAGTACTCTTCAACAGTGTGGAACCCTCATTGTTCTACTTATAAAGCATATCTAGAAAGAGTTCAGAAAAAGTTTATCAAATATGTCTATTATCGCGTACGAAATGATGCATACTATGTCCCCATAAACCGTAAATCTCTTGAACAACGCTGTGATATCAAATACCTACTAATGCTCTATAAAATACTTCATAACTATATTGATAGCCCATACTTACTACAAAATATTCATTTCAAATGTCCAAAAATAGTTACTTGATCTCTGGATACATTTTATATTCCTAAAAGCAATACAAATTACCTCGAAAATGTATTTGTAAGAAGACGCTGTAGCACGTTTAATAGATTATTCACAACATTAGTAAAAAAATGACACTGCATATTACGCCATATGTTCAACCAAAACTTAATATTTCGTTCATTTTTTTATATTTTTTTTTTTCATTATTAGATCATCACATTTCCTCTTTTCCTTTAGTAAGTTCGAATTTGAATAAATCACTTCCTCAAAGATATTATTGATGTCCATTAAACATTAAATGTGAACCTTGGAAATATACCATTTAAACACTTTTCGTCATTTAAAGATGTACTTTATCAGAATTGTTTTTATTACGTATGTTGTTATGTATTTTTCTGTTATGGTTTGTTTTGTCGTTATTTTATTAATCAATGACATAAATACTCTTATCACTGTCATATATGCATGTATAAAGACTGTTTATAACGCAAATAAATAAAATAAATAATTTAATTTAAATTAAAGTGAATGGTAGAAAAAGTTAGGAATGTCCGTGGAATACATGACATGATCAAGAAAAAAAAATTAATGTTTGAAACCGCACAAAAGTCCCAACTACTCCCAACTGTCCGGAGCCAGTAAAACTATATCATCCCCAACTGTGGTTTGTTGTGAGGCTGAAGGTAGTGGGGAAGGGAAGGAGATGGGTAAGGGGAAGGTGGGGATGTACCTGACTATTCGGATCTGGCCACCGAACACGGCCAAAACCATTTCAAGCGACGTTTCAATCCAGAATGGTGGTGTTCCACCGAGGCGATACTGAGAATATCTCCCACTCTGAAACGTGCCGTATAGTATATATTATTTTAAAACAGTAATATGTGAAATAACACAAATTATTCAAATAAAATTTACTTGCGCACTCCGGGATTTGAACCCTTCGTCCACAGAGGTCGTAGAGTCAGAAACTTTTTCAATTCTTTACGATAATATCATTTCCGCCTGGATGTAGATTTACTTTACCCAGCTTACTAGAATTCACAACTTCAAAACACTATTCATTACTGCGAGAGTGCCCGGTATACTTCAGCTAGTCTCCTATTATAAATCTTGTTTATTAGAAGTGAATAAACTATTTTGAAATCTCAGCAATTATAATTAAGAAAAAAAAATTATTAATCATTTCATTCTTCTCTCTGTATGAAAACATAATTTCCATAGAGAAATTATACAAAATGCATGTGGAATAGATATAACTAACAAGGTAATTAGAAAGTTGAAACGAAGAACATGATAATGCTTTCAAAAAGATACCATGTTTCAGCTATTAAGTAGAAAGTTCTAATTCTAATTCTTCCTTTAGTGTAATTCATGACGATTTTTATATTTTATTTAATTCTACAAAAAATATTTTGAGAAAATTTATGAATTTTCTTTAGAATTGCATATTTTTACTAACATGTGGGCTAAAACATATAGGCTATAAAACCTTTCGACTCTCGTGACCCAGACAGGACAATAAAATTGATTACCTGTGTTTATTTATTATTATTTAATATTTGTATTTTTTACAATAAATAGTTTGGTGAGGGAATTCTTGCTCAATTATAAAAAATATATATATATATATTTATAAAATATTGTTAATAATAACAAAAATATAAGCAAGAAGAAGATTTATCAATTATAGATTTTTTTTAAATAATAACAGACTTGTGGACTCTTCTGTTCCAGTAGGCTATGGCATCTCCGATCGAGGTACGTTGTGGGCTGAAGGTAGTGAGTAGATAGAGAACTAGATGTGGAACAGAAAGGTGGGAAAGTACCTGGCTTATTTCTTACACACAGACACACCCACAACACGCTTCAATCGGATTATCTCTTCAATGGTTCTTAGAAATTATATATTTTCTTTGGAAATGAAAAAAGCGTGGGTTGAAATAAAGGACATTTATAATCAAGGATATGATAATCAAGCAACAACAACATAAAAACTTTTAAGACATGATATTATTTGAGATGTTCACGGCCAAAAGTATTATAGTTGCGTAATACCCCAAATACCCTTATAATACCCAAAAAATAAATCACTATAAAATTCTTTGAAAGGTTATAATTATCCTATCTATGATTTGACATTTTCACTGCCAGAAGAATTATCGTGATTATTTTTTAGGTTATTATGCCGTTTTGCGCTTCTTCCTTTTTTGTATAAATCTCCTAATAATGTATCAAAGTTTGCAAAATTGATTTTCTGCTGATTTTTTAAAATTCTATTCGTCACAACTTCCAGATGTTATTTTTCAGTCTTTGAAGAACTTGTAACAAATCCCTACCTCGTGTATTTTTACTTCATCAAGTAATGTTTTTTTACCAATTCCCCTCGGTGTTTTTCTCTTCAATAATGAAAATGTCTTTTCTTATATTTTTCAGAAAAATCAACAAAGGTTTGTGATTTTGTTGAATGAAATACAACTCAACCATAGATCTGAAACGATACTCTGAACAACTCATTTATTTTTCAGAATATTTTCTGATTTTGTCTACATTACAAATAACAATTTGATAACATCAATTTGAGAAACAAATAAAATTTTATATTCGGATTGTATCAAATTGCAATATTCAATGGAAAATATTTTGCTAAACTCACAAGTTACGTGAAATTTGAGTTTTCAAATCATGTTTTTGACAATCTTCAAAAACATGATTTTTGAAATGTTTGCATTAAATTCGTGATTTTTTCAAGATTTTATTTTGAAAAACTGCTTAAAGGATACACTTTTCTGATAACTGCTTATGCAGAAATTTATTTATAGTTATTTTCAGAATCCTGGGAAAAATATTTACTAGACCTTTTTTACGTTTCCTCCACACAGTAGGCTCTGAGGAAAAAAATCCTTCAGGGGGCTATTTCATCTTTGGGGAAGCTGTGTGGGGGGTCTTTTTAGGGAAAGGAAGGAAAGAAAGTTTTGGGAAGGGAAAAGGTACGAGGGGTGGGTAGGAATCTGAGAGTCAATGTGTCCAAGAGTGACGGAGGTATGAATCCATCCCTCCCACTGCGGTGCAAGGCGATGGGTCGAGAGAGTCTGGCTGAAGAGATCGAAAGGTCTCCCTCAACCGGCCTGACCCGCCACTCAGTAGGTGGGCAAACGCATCCGGTGCCAAGACCTCGACAAACCTCACCCCATGAACCCCGGCACATCTGCTATGTCACCAAACGTAGCGAACCACTTGAGGTGACCTATTGCAGGGGTGTTGGTTATCCAATAAATGCTTCCCAGGGCGGCGGTACTCATACCCGCCTCCAAAATTAACCTGTAAATGTGCATCGAATTCACCCTTTCCCACTGACATTTTTTTATGTACTGAGGGGAAAACATTTTTAAACTTATTAAAGTTAGTTTTCTATTATTCGAGATTTTCACGGCAAAAAGTATTATATATACTCTATAGATTCTCTAACCCAGGGGTCTCCAAACTTTTCAGCCGGAGGGCTACATTGACTACTCCAGTGAGTTCAGAGGGCCAAAACCGTTTTAATTTCTAGACACCCATATTTTCTGTCCTAGGGAGGGGGGGGGGTAGACAATAGAATTTTCAGGGATGAAAATATAGCTTTAGATAACGTAGCTTTGAAGATAATTTTTGATACTCGTTTCTCAGACCTTGATATGATTGCGAATCAAATAAAGATTTTTCAAAAAAATCCTCTCGATATATTCGCGCGATACTTGTGGACGGAATGTATTGGTGCCAAGTACCTCGCCAACGAGCATATTTATTTATTCGCACGAAAAAATTCGCGGAGTTTTCGCCCCTTCTGAGCAAGGTCTTAGCCATTAGCTGTCACGGGTCCTTGATGACACTGGTCATTAGATGTCGCGGGCCGGATGGAAGACACTGGCGGGCCGGATACGGCCCGCGGGCCGTAGTTTGGAGACCCCTGCTCTAACCTATCGGAACAATTTATGACAAAATATTATACACAAAATATTATAATTTATCTACTTTTACTTACGACTCTTACAAACCAAGCTCATATTGAGATTGCTACTATTAGGATGAAGAGTACATTCGCGGATTTTTGATTTTCTGTGAACAAAAGAAATCTAAGTTTTCTTTTCCAAATTAGCACGCTATGCACATGTAGTTTCTGAATTGATGTTGACAAATTCATGAGGAGCCACATTCTCAATGCGCTCGTAGAGATTAAGTTGAAATTGCTTCATCGCGTCGTCCATTTGTCTTAATCTCAATATGATCAGGGCAGATGTGTGATGTGTACCTGTCCGAAACATTGGCTGAAGAAGAAAGTAGCGTAACACGGCATAATACCCCAAAAATAAGTCACTATAATACTTTTAGCCGTGATAATCTCAAATCATACATGTCAAAATTAATTAAAAATCGAAATAACATTCGATGTAAGTTACATATTAAGGACTAAGAAGTGGAAAATAATAAACGTAATCAATTTATTAATATTTTAACGCGTTGGACAAGCTACTGCGTTCACCTATTTTATTTTAGGGTAGGCAGTGTTCAGTTGGAGATCAAATTGACAATAAAAATCAAGGGATATTATAATTGTGAAATTTGGGAAGTTTTTGTAGATATTTGCTGTGGCGGTTTTAACTGCATTAACTTGGGGTGGACTGGTTCCTCTTTCTTATACTTTGAGTGTTCTACTAGTAGATATTAGCTTCTAGATAATCTCTTAGTAATAAAATGAAGGATAAACATAAAATAATATTACTAAAGTGTAGGTAAACTATTTTTACACTCTTTCTCTTTTATACGCTAATGTCTGTTTCATACATTTAGATATGCGTTAATTACATTCATTTATACTGAGTTCTTAAAGATGTTTTCACTTACGTTAGAACAATCCAGTTACAAAAAAACTCCACAGGTATATTATAGAAGGAGTAATTTATTTTAAAAAGTATTTGTCTCAGGATCATTGCCTTTCAAAAATGAACGTTGTCAATTTTAGAGTCCGTCAGACTTTTTCCTTTCGAATGAATCTCTTGATTCGATTCTACTAAGTTTCCAGAGATCTATTCTCTATTGGAAATCGTGAACAATATTAAAGATCACACAGGACAGTCACAGAAGTTTTGAGTACAAAATGCTCAAATGAAAACCTAAGGGGAAAAACAAGGAATGTTTATTCAAAACATATCAGAATTGAATGTTTAAAGTCTGTGTTTTGTCACTGACATTCATCGTTGATCCTTCTTCATAGAAAATACAAGTTTATTTTTATCTACTTATGCGCGGACGCTCATGATTCATGCCTATCACTGTCAAATATAAACCGCCATAGTTTTACAATGGTTGTTGCTAACACAATTTTGCAGTGTGAAATATACACCATGCCAATAATAGAAGACATTGTTACTTCAATTTGGGATTTTAACTGACATTCCTTTTTTATGATCTTCAAATGTCATTTGAGAAAAATTACACTCAGTTTATTTAAACTGGTTCAAATCACAGATTGAACTGCTGAAGATTGTCCACTTTACCAGTTCCTTGGAAGCACATCGGATGCTATCAAATCAAATCTCAAATCAAACAACATCAATTCTTCAACTATACCAAGAAGAATAATCGCTTTTTAATAAATTCCTTTAGTCAATGCAATATAACTAATGACATTTGTAACTAACGAAATTTTTCTTTCTTTCCAGTGCACAGATGGGCGAGATCACACCGTCACAATCCAGAATCTCGTCACCCCAGGCTACCATCACTAGCCTTCCCAGACCCGTTCCCGGAACAGTTCCAAGACCAGTTCCCAGAACCGGTTCCAGAAGAGTCTACTCCACACTCCACAATCCACCAGTACAGTGAGAGACCCAAGAAGATATCAAATAAGTCGGAGAACAATGAAGGCTCCAAGAACCAGTTGCAACTGACGCATAATAAGGGATTTAGAAAGAACAAGACAAGTACCAAAAACATTTCTGGAATCTTTTCGAGCCCCAATTGTACGACTGTTTTGGTGCAAACTGGAACGACTGCGATTTTGCACTGTGAAGTGAATGATATTGCGGAGAATACAGTGAGTATACATACCCTTATATAATAAATTTAAGCAATAACCTTTTGAGACTTCTCATAGACGTTGAATGGTGAAAAATTTGTTCGAAGCTTCGACAATTTTATCAACCTTCTAATATCTAATGAAACATTCGAACGGTCAGAGATCCCTGCTATTTGTATATTTTACTTTCAAAAGAAATACAATATTACCTTCAGAATGTTTCATTTTCGCTTTGTCATGTTCATGTAAGTAATAATAATAATAATAATAATACTTGGATGACTTGTATAGCGCCGTTTTTGTGCAAAAACACCTCAAGGGCGCTGATAGTGATAGTGATAGTGATAGTGATAGTGATAGTGATAGTGATAGTGATAGTGATAGTGATAGTGATAGTGATAGTGATAGTGATAGTGATAGTGATAGTGATAGTGATAGTGATAGTGATAGTGATAGTGATAGTGATAGTGATAGTGATAGTGATAGTGATAGTGATAGTGATAGTGATAGTGATAGTGATAGTGATAGTGATAGTGATAGTGATAGTGATAGTGATAGTGATAGTGATAGTGATAGTGATAGTGATAGTGATAGTGATAGTGATAGTGATAGTGATAGTGATAGTGATAGTGATAGTGATAGTGATAGTGATAGTGATAGTGATAGTGATAGTGATAGTGATAGTGATAGTGATAGTGATAGTGATAGTGATAGTGATAGTGATAGTGATAGTGAAATAAATTGGTTCAAAGCAAGTTTTTCAAATTTAAAAAAAAAAAATCACTTAATTTTTTAAATACTTTCTTAAAATAGTTGACTATTAACATTTCCAAAATATCATTGTTAACATATTCACACATAAATAATGTTTAAAATCTCTAGAAATTAACTCGGTTTGAAAGAAAACAATATCTACGGAGCATTTCAAAACAACAGAAAATAATCTTATTTCAACAGCGGTGAGCTAATAACATTATATCCGTGAAGTAACTGAAATGTAATCACTTAAAATTATTCAAATCTCCCCAAAGGTCGCCTTAATGTTACTTCAATGTTCATTTTTACATCAATTTGTTTACGCTGTCAGTTAAATGTTTAATCATGATTAATATTTAAAAGGAAATTGGAAGTGTTTGAATGCCACGCCCATGTTTCAGACTTGCCGCTATAATAATTAAAAATGACTTAATGGTGTACTAAAATATACTTGTATGTTTATTTTTAAAAAGTGTCCACTCAAATATATGACGTCATAATTTAGGCTTCGAGGCAGTGAAGAGGTTAATTAGTGGAAGTCGGTTATGGGTGTATGTCTGTTTACAAAAGTTAGTTCTTTTCTATTTAACTACTGGTTATGGAAATTATTTCTTCCAATTGAAGGATTATGGCTTCCCTAATTTGGGTATTTTTTTGGGCTAAAGGGAGAGTGTAAAGGAAGGAGATGGGGAAGATGAAGAGTGGGAAGTACCTGGCTATTCAGATCTAGTCACCAAACACGGCTAAAGCTATTTCTAGTTTGCAATTCTTAATGGTGGTCTTACACCAGGGCTAAACCGAGAATATCTACTACTCAAATATTATTGAACATATAATTATTATTTTTACTGGCCTTTCTGGGATCTGGGAGTCGAAAGATCTTATGTAAAATTGCGACATCGGTTTTCTTTCAAGTTGTATTCGAGTAAATTACACTTCTCACATTATTTATTTTTTTAAACTTTGAGGTTAAAAACGTGGTTTAGTGAAATATTAGTTAATATTTTGAAATAAATAATCTCACACACAAGTCTTCCTTGCCCACACCCAAAGCGCGCGACAGATTTTGAAGTGTCACGTGATCAAGTCAGTGCCATCGAGCAACTACAGTTTGCAAATGACGGCGATTGTTGTTGATACTCATTGAAACAGAGTTGTTACACTAATTTAAGCAGTGAAGTTTACTTAGCGACAGAGCTGACTTATTCATTTGGTCGTCGCGCGCCTAGGCCTATATTCTAGTCGGCCTTGCCCACACCAATATGACGGCACCTATTCGGGCTTGAACTTTTAAATTATCGAGCTTTTCGAGAAGAGCTTTTATTCAAGCTCTAAAAGAAGTTTCGTGGAATTTCAATTAAAATTGGCCCGTATTTGCCGGGAATCTCGTATGGAAGACTTAGCAAAAAAGATTCAAAGCTTTTACGAATAGTAGTCACGAATTCCACCCATCTTCACTCAGGTTTATATTGAATAATAAAATTTAGAATACACGGTGTCTGAAAACTCGCAGTATGAGAGGGAAACTTGTGATTATACAACACATGGAGAACCCAAAAAAAATAATCTTTTAGAGCCGGATACAAGCTTCCTCGAATTTTGAAAAGAAGATTAAACATGTGTTTTTTTTTCAAATTTGAAGTAAGAAATTTCATAATCGGATTTAAACTCGAAGATCGACTCCAACTGTGATGTAGACCAGTTTTCCGGACACCGTGTACTGAAAAAATAAACTCATTTTGACACTTCTTTTTTTAATTCAAAGTTTTTGATGAAAATGATATTGTGATCCAATTCGTATTACTTGATTTTCTCAATATTTCTGGCCTGGTTTATTGAAGACCTTAAAAATCTTGCGATTTGTTTTAAAATCAATATCTTTACAAGAACGTTTTACAAAGCTAGAACTCATCCTTATGAAGATAATAGTTAGTAAATTATCGTTTCGTTTTGATTAATATTATTTTATAGCATATATTATGAACTACTGATATGCTCTGAGACGACGATTTAACTTTCAATACCAAAATTATCTCAATAAAAAAAAATTCAAAATAAACTGCCATCAAACTACACAACGTAGACATAGATATAGATATGAACAATCAATGCAACGAACGCTGGACTCTGAAGACAAATACCACCTATGAATAAAGACACTACCATAATTTGGCTACACAACATAGATGTATATATAGCCATGAACAATCAATGCAATGAACACTGGACTCTAAAGACAAATACCACCTATGGATAAAGACACTACTATAATCTTGCTTCAGAAGGTAGATATAGACAAGAAAAATCAATGCAATGAACACTGGACTCCGAAGACAAATATCACATATGGATAAAGACAATACTATAATCTTGCTTTGGAAGGTAGATATAGATACAGACATGAACAATAAATGCAATGAACGTTGGACACCGAAGACGAATACCACCTACGGATAAAGACACTACCATTATCTGGCTACAAACATTCATTCACATGATAAATAAAGTAAATCTACAACTCTTAATTCATCCATGGATAATATCTGTTAGATATTAAATATAGACATTATTCTACATTATCATCAAATGATTCATTAAACCTTTTACACTTGAACTACTATAAATATAATGCAAAAGCACGAACTCATCTCAACATTTCATCTGTCATTCGGAATCTTCGATACCAAACTCATATTAGCCGAATCGAAAATTTCAAAACAAAATCTTTGTAATGCCTGTCGTATTTGGAAAATCATCAGTATAACCCTATTCCTTTTTACAAAATGAGAAAAAATGACTTACCGTTTCGGAATAAGATTATGTATTGCCTTATTGACTCACCAGCTATGAACGCAATACTATAATATCGAATAACTTTTTATACATAAAATTTAAAATCGAAAAACGCACATACGTAACTCCTTTGTTTGGTCGTATCTGAAAATCTTACAATGCCTTAAGAGATATTTATACTGTACCACTGTACTCTTAAAACGTTTAAAATCAAATTAACATTCCGATGTACTTAAATCACAGTTTTTATTTCCTTATTGTTTATTTATCATTTACTGTACTATGTAATATTGTAACTTTCAATATCTACTTGTTTCCTAATCTGTAACCATGACAAAAATTATTGTAAATGGAACTTAACGGGGTATCGATTCTCCAATCCAGGCCGCTCGCAATCGCCGTCGAAAGTACATACATTGGTCGACACTCTTATTCTTGAGTCTCGTCGAATGTTCACGTCTACATACGCCAAACGTCAAAAGTCATTCTACTCGAACAACGAGTGGTTCGACCCACTTCGTCGAGAATCGAAGCTCTGGTTTATTTTACGTTGACATTAATATAACAATTATTTACAAGTGCAAATGATGTCTCATGAATAAGAGATACTTAGATAAAAAATAAATAAAAATCTACTACCGACACATATTCAGAACTTCTATAACGTAACAGTAGTATGAACGCTTATATTTTTTACTGTTAGTTTAATGTTTTTTCTCGTTTTCCAATGTTTTAGGTGGTTTGAAAATGAATAATTTTACTAGATTTCTAATGAATTAAACATATGATATCAGTAAGTTTTCTCCGTGTACGACAGTGATTACAAACTCAAACTATAAACAAAATGTATACAGAAATAATTCAATACAGAAAATAATTTAACATGGATAACTCGTGGTAATAAAAACTATATGTTTAAACTGAGCAAACCAACAAAACTTTTCACTGAAAGCAACAGTAGTAGAAAATAAACACCTATCAATTCTACCTGGCTCTGGGCTACTAATAGCAGTGGCGGCTCGTGACTTTTTGGTTACTAGAGTGCTAATATTACAAAAAATGGCTTAATTGATGTTGTTGTAGCTGAAAACGATTTTTTATTTTTTTTTCGAAAAATTGATTTTTTGTATGAAGATTTTCAGGAATTCCGTGCGGCACACGGCTATACTGAAATTTCCTGAAAATCTTCATACAAAAAATCGATTTTCGAAAAAAAATAAAAAAATCGTTTTCAGCTATAACAACATCAGAAATGCCATTTTTAATAATATTAGCACTCTAGTACACCCAAAAGTCACGAGCCGCCACTGACTAATAGACTGTTTCGACTATGGAATTATTTTTTACCGCTCACTTTAATTCCCGACAATTAATAACAGTTATTACAGCTTTAAACAGACCAAACCAACGCGACGCCATCGTTTGACCAAATATTCCTGTTTGTAAGTAATTACTTAGCCAAGCAAATAGCTCTGTAGAATTATGTAGTTATTCTGTTAACTTTTTCAAACACAACAAACATATTTTGTGGTACAATTTTTATTCAAAATAAATAATCACTTAGTTTTAACCAATTTTTTAATGTTTTGGAAACCAACATGTTTCGTAAGCAATGCTCACTTAATCAGAGTATACTTAATACTAAATTACAATAATAGACTTAAACTAGCAGTTAAAAACCCGCTCCGCGGGTTTTTTTCTGCTAGGCCCTTCGGGCGGCACTTGGTTGGGCTTCGCCCAGTTTAAGTGATACTAACAACAATTATATTTAATAGGTAGATATTAGGTCATTCACAGAGAGAGGGTGAGTATATATTGTTAAATCACGGAACAGGAAGGAGTTTAGGCATATAAGAATGACAGTTGTTCGGCTAAAACTTTACCTTTCCCGAATAATTGCCTAAATGGCTAAATGTAAATTAATATAGGTAATTATTCGGAATCGCTGGACACGGAAAAATACGAAATATTTTTAAATAATACCTTCTGATTTACCTTAATTACTATAAAAGGAATCGAACAGCATTTGGGAAATTTTTAATTTTAGCTTTTTAATTTTTAATTACGTAAAATGAAAATTCGCTTTCGCTGTATGGGATAACAGCCTGAATAATTTATGTTGATAACATTTTCTTTTGTCGGTATTCCTGAAATGAACGGCTAGAGACAATTGAAAAACGTAAATTAAAAAGTTATAATGTAATACAATATTCCGGCAAAATAGTGCCTACTTAAATAACACAAATGATTTATTTCGCTATTATTATCATTATTATTTTATTTAACCTCACCTATAATAACCTAACCTAACCTACAATAATCCAGCCTAACCTATAAAAATCCAACCTAACCTATAATAACCCAACCTAACCTAACCCGTAATAACCTAACTAACGTTACCTAACCTAACATAACCTGACTAATCCTAACCTATAATAATCCAACTTAATCTAACCTAACCTATAAACTAACTTGAACTATACTAATCCAACCTAACCTAACCTAACCTAGCATAACCCAACCTAACCTATCCTAACCTATAATAACCTTTTTTTAAATATTTCCTTACTTGTAAAAGAAACCAAAATACCTTTATTTTATTTTTTGAGCTTGGCTAAAATAGTACCACCTACCTAGTATTTGCATAGAGTAAATGGTAAAAATTCTAGCCACTCATATCAGGAATACCAAAAAAAGAAAATATCATCAATAGAAATTATTCCGGCTGTCATGCAATACAACGAAAGCGAATTTTAATTTTACGTAATTAAAAAATGCTAAAATTAAAAAATTCCCAAATGCATTCAGATTCCTTTTATATTAATTAAGGTAAATCCGAAGAATTATGTCCAGCGATTCCGAATAATACCTTAATATAATGTATATTATATACCTGGCAAAATGATTGTTTTATTAAACATATAAGTACATGTCAGATTAGAGATTTGTTGACTAATTTTACAATCAACGAAGCGTTTCTATCTTCCGATTGTCTTTCATGTTATTTTATTGAGTTGGCAGTGCCTATACTTCCGCGTATTGTTAACTTCATGTCGGTGTTCTGTCAAATAGTGCGAAATTATTATTTACGTAAATAATATTAAATATCAATATTTTTCAAAATCGTACATGCAAAGACTTGTTGTTTATTGTCATTAAGTTGAATCAAATGTTTGTTTTATTTGTAAATGCGTATTAAAACTGTAGTTTCACGTAAATAATTACCGTTGTTTGAATAAATGAAATTGTACGTATTTGTATATCGCTCTTATGCGCTCTGTCGGCCAATAGCAAAACTACTCCAGCGGCCGGTAAAGGAGGGATTGACATTTTTAAGGAACCCTGGAATGTCTGATTCTTGACAGACGTCAAATATATAAAACGTAATTGTGGATAATTTTTACTGTAATGTAATTAATCCAATGCATTGTGAACTTTCTAAAACATATTTTCTTCGATATTATCTAAAAATTATTTGAGCAGAAAAGATGCTTTTGAAGAAATCTGCGGATCCTATTTTAGTATTAAATCGGGTCATAATTTTGAAGTTAGCGGAATTTAACCGAAACAAACAATTTAAATTTGACCAATCAGAGGGCCTACATCGTCCAGACGCTAGGACAATAATACTATCAGATTTGCAAATGGCTGGGAGTGAACGAGAAGGGACGAGGGAGGAGGGGGGAAGGTGTAATGGGACATATTTTTTTTACAAAGGTAATATATTTAACAAAGGGTCATTTAAAAAGATTGTTAACCCCTCCAGCATTTTAGGGTCATAAGCAGAATATATGATGCAAAAGTGAATAGTAGCAGAAGTCGGGGACGCCCGAGGAAGACATGACACGACCAAGTCAATCAGATACTTGAATCAGAATAATAGAAGAGTATGTACGAATGTGAATGAGGCAAGGAGTGTGTGCCAAGACCGAGTTGTTTGGCTTTCCGTCCTCTCTGCCTACCCCTACGGAGAAACGGGGTGATGGTTAGTTAGTTAAGAAGCTTATTCTTTTATTTTGTGTTTGAAATATTTCCGGTAACAACGCATCTGATATATAATAAAGGTTATTGACATTCCAAAAGGCTATTAGCCAACTCACCTCCTGAAAATAACGTCGGTTGATGATAAATTTATACCTCCCCGTACTGAATGTACTAACTGGGGGATACAGTGTAACGATGAAAAAAAAAATTTAAAAGTAGTACCTTTTTTTAATATGAAGAGTCCTAACTAAGAAAACCAAGAGTCACAAGCAAACCATTTCACGCAACGTTTCAATTCTGAAAGGTAATCTTACACCAGGGCGACACTGAGAGTATCTTCCTCTGGAACGTGCCGCAAGAATACTATTTATTATTTTTAATGAGTAAATTGTGGCCTAACAGAAATTAATCAAATTAAAATTTACTTGCGTACGCCTGGATTTGAACCTGCGACCTCTGTCTTGCTAGTGGAGAGCTTTACCCCTCAACCATGGAGGTCGTTGTACTATTTTACAAAAAAACGATAACGGTCGCAACTAGGAACCGAGCCTAGAACGGGACAGGCGTCTTAAATCACTCGTCTTTATTCATTCTGCACGTGTGATACGTATAAATACGTATTTCTCTGAAATTCGATGACATTACAGCAGTTAATATACGCAATAGTTGTCGGTCTTATCCGTTCAGAATTTGGCTCGGTTCCAATATCCGGGTAGGAAGGTTCAATCCTTAGTCAAACCATTGAAACGTGACTGAAACTTCATGTATTTCGAAATTGTTCCATAAATTGTTCAGTTTACACCACCGCGAGACTTTTTCACAATTCAATCCAGAAAGTCATTAAGCATTAAACTGACATCCAAAATATAATCCACCCAAAAGCCTCATTTAACCTTTAACCCATTTGAATGTTTTATATTATTATGTAATCTCTCTTCTGTCGGTTTCATCTGCTACAATGACGGTTACAGAAAACGACAATCGTTCCTAGAACTTGACTTTACAAAACGCATCTCCTTTGGGCCAAAGTAACAAGTAAAGCAAAACCACTGCATAGATAACTCCTAGAAGTGTGATCGAAATACAGAGTTATTCAAGTCGGCGATAGAGCGTTGGAAGCCAAATCGGACTTATTGGACGGAAAACAGTGGAACATTTTTTTTGCACTTTATGTGTCTCATCTAAAATGGATCTATATAAATTTAAAAAAAAACGATGACGATCCTAGGCATCTAGAAAGGCCAATGAATTAGACAATCTTTTTTTAAATATTCGATGTTTTAAAATATTAAAGGCCAATTTCGGTCCGTTTCAGATATTGATCAGTTGTCGAACATTACATATGAAATTTTATACTTGTCATCTGATCAAAATTTGTCACAAAAGATAAATCAGCGTTTTACGGAGAGCGTTCAAATTTCAGAAACTCAAAATCTGAGGAAAGTTTAACGAAAAAAACCCAACCTATTTATTATGATTTAAATTATTGGACAATTTTATTGCGCGATTATAAATAATTTTTATTTACGGGCGATTAATTTTTTTTTTCAACGCTTTTGGTTTGATGAATTAATACTAAAACGGTTCGATTGCAACACTAACATAATATTTGGAATGACAAACTGCAGTCCATTTATTAATCATTAATGACCGTCTAACTTACATAAATGGATGTATATATATTTTATATTGTTAGTTTTGATAGTTTATCGCGTACTTTTTCGGTTCTCTCAAAAACGCATCAAATCTATGGGCGTGACCCGTTACGTCACTAATATTCATTAACATCGAAGAACATTAGGTAAAACGTTGACATCTCAGCACTTATGTTATCGTATTGAATCAAAGTGCAAAAATGCATCCATGACCGCACCTGATAAGCAATTAGCCGGTGTTTAAAAATCTGCATTAAAACAATTTCACCGGTTCATGTGAATGTGGACTAGAGATGCCAATGCATATTTTCTAAAACACCTACAAAAGATGAAGAGCTTTCTAGTCATTTTCGGATTTTCTCTTTTGTTCAAGTATTAAAAATAAAAAATAATATTTCTTGCAAAAAACAGTGCGTTCTTACAATTATTGTAAATATTATTTTTCAATATGTGTTGATACTCAAGAAATGTCCAGAATTAAAAGAAAGGACTCCAGGCAAAATACCCAATTATTGAAAATCTTAGAAATTGCCCGCAATATAGGAAATTCTCCACGAATTGACAACCTTGGTGTGTATGTCGTTACTCACGTAGACTGGTTTTGATGAATAAGAAAATTTTGTGGTACCAAACAAACAGTGCGTTTTAATGAGATGGTGTTTTATTCGTATAATAAAACTTAATGTTCAGAGTTTGTTGACCTATTGAAACTATATGTTTTTAGCCATGAAATCTTTGATTCGAGTTGCTTATTGCAACAATAATAGTCAAAACTATTGTAAGATTATTAATTGAACTGAAGCAAAGGCTAATGATTAACAACATTTTTGACCAAACCATCAAATCTTCGTACAATTTCGCGGTTGCTAAAAGAATTTTAGAATGTTCGTTTCAAAACTATGATCCATAAGAAAACATGGCTTTCAGCTGCAATGCCCGTAGTAAACAATGAATGTTAAAGTAAGGAAAAATTTACCTTACTTCGGGCAAACTAGATACACCTACAACATAGATGTTTATCCCTTCAGTGGGCGACACTTTATACCTTTACCCTTTTATCGTCCTCGCATTCTTAATACTGCGTCGTTTGGAATAATACCCGATTCAGCCGGTTTTATTTTTCTACCCGCATGAGTCGGTGGGTGTCGGTGGGGGCGAGGGGAGGACTTGGTAATTCCTGTATAACCCCAAATATCTAAACCATTTTCGTATCTTATTTTTTATTTTTAAAACTGAAATCCCAGAGTTCGGGGTTCAGGAAAGGCCGAATGGAAATCGACTTTTGTTTTTATCTCTGTTACTCGGTTGGAGTGATACGATTTTTAAAAATCCATGAAATTGATACACACCTGACCTATTTTCTGATTTCAATTCAACTTCGACGATTTATCAATTATGTCATTAAAAAAAAAATCTCGTTTTTGAGGCTTTCTCCACTTTTGGACTTACCGTTTAGAGGATCTTTTTATGGAATGGGAAAAAGTTTACCGGATGAATAATAGGCGTTAAAATCGCTTGACAAACGGAGTCTAGAAACATACGATTTCAAGCAGAAAAGTGGTTTTTATTTATTTTGTAAATATTTTTTATAAAAAAGCAAAAAAGTTAATCAAGGGAAACTGTCGCAGATAATCTTAGCTATAATACTGTATTTTTTAAAGTTTTTTTCCTTACACGTTCATACATTTCTATTGAAAAAAAAATTACCACTTTATTTTTTTATTGTGTTATTTATTTTTTTTATTTGTATTCTACTGATAGGAAACGATAAGAAAACTTTCAATTTATCTAGAGCATAATTTTTTCTTTTCATAATGTACACCAATTCGTTATAAAGATGAATCAAAATAGTGATTTAGCACTAAGCTTCGCCTTAATGTGAATACCGCACAAGTGTCTGAACTGTGTTTGGAGTCAGTCTATGGCATCCCTACCTGGGGTATGTTATGAAGCTGAAGGCAGTGGGGAAAGGTAGAAAATATGATAGTTGAAAAGTCAAGAAATATTGATAAAACCATTCTATGCTAGGTTAAATCTCTGAATGATGTTATATCAGCAGGGCCATATGGTATAGGTATAGATGTTTGAAGATGTGTACAGTAATCCCAGAGAGAAGTTGTACGTGACGTAATTTTTCTAGTATCTTCTGTCCTTTTCGTTTTCATACAAGACGTGTGGATAACTAATATTATGTGTATGTCCAGTACTGGATATTAACTAAATTCCTAGTGTCCACGAATCTCACTTAAAACTGCTTGCAAACATGCTGCTTCGGTTTCATAAGCTCTTTATTTGTTAAACAGTGTAAACACGAGTTTAACATTTATCAAATAAGAGGTATCAGCAAATTGCACCACTTTGTTTGGAAAGGTAATTACATACCCAATCCTAGTTTTTTTCCGAAACATGTTGACTAGACACGTATTTCTAAGTAATATTTAATTAACATATTTAAATTGTTTTTTTATTAGTAAGAAAACTGTTTCTTCACGTTTTATGCCATTTATAAAATAAACAAAATATGAATAATTTTTCAACTTTCAACTGTTAACGAAAAAATCTCGCCAATAATTATTTTCTATGGATTTAATTATCAATATTTGAAAAAAAAAATATGAATAATTAATTATTTTTATAGCGGCACATCTCAGCACCATAGAAAAAAATTTGCTTATAATGTATTAATAATAACGCTCTTGGCCAGATCTTTCCATAACTCTAATGGAATATGATGTTTGTGGCTAGTACCTAAGGTTTTTGAGAGGCTTGTAGGGTAAAGAATTCAATTCTAACTCGGTTTAACCGACACGCATTGTACAGATGCAATCGTAATAAAACTCAGATAAATAAGTCAACTGTGCGTGGCAAAGTCACAGTTTATATCAACATAGGTAAGTTTTCAACGGTTTTTGCAACAGGCAATGCTAAAAGCAACACAGCAGAACCCAACAATTGATTTTTTTTAAATAATCCATATAAATGTTAATGTTCTTTTGTTCAAAAGCTTAAATCTCCAAAAGTTCTTCACCGATTGCTTTAAAATTTTGACACAACCTTGCATTCGAATACTCGTGTGCTCTTATATACCTATTTTATAGAGATGTCACCTGTGACAGTTAAAAACAGCGCAATAGGTTGGACGTAAAGGCAACACGCGCTATTGTTTCTCTATCTGCACAGACAGACTGAGCCACAGCAACGCATGGCAAGGTACAGCTATTAATTAGTAAAAAAGATATCTAAATCGCATTTTTTCATCATCCATTTATCTCGTTCTAAAAATGCTGCCTCTTTTATTTCAGGTTACGTGGATTAGGAAAAAGAATCACTCTCTTTTAACCGTGGGCTTTGTCACATACAGCGCTGATCCACGATTCTTCACCGCCCACGGAAAACACCCAAAGGTTAGTAACTTAAATAATCCAATAAGATTATAAGATGAAAAGGAATATGAAAGGATAATTTGAAAACGAAATCTTCGGGTCAACACTGTTAATGTTGTTTTTTTTTATTAATTTACTGCTAATTTAAACCATTTTAATAAATATGATCACATTAAGCTAATTTAAAAAACAAAACAAATATTTTCGGCATACCACAAGGATCACTTTCAAGCCCTCATTAAAAATTCCCATCTCGAATTGTGTATTAAATTAATATATCTCTACCTACGTTAAAACCAAACCAAAACCAACACATAACTTCTTATTTAGTTAGTCATATTGTGACATACGGTCCGTAATAAATTATGTTTGTTCATGTTTTTAAATGTATTTAATCCATCCTAACACACAACATAAACATATGTTTTAAATTACCCCTCTCCCATGGGATAGTAAGTATATCACTCATAAACGATATGATTATTCGCTCAGTGCGTATTTCGCAAATAAGGGTTATATTTAAAATGTTTTTACTGCCATTTTTATATGCCACTCACATTTTTTGCCACAAAGGGTTTATGTTAAATTTTGACACACCTGTACAGAATTTCTGCTTGTGATGCCTCAGGGATTCAGAAGCATGATCTGAAATTCCCTTTACGACCCCCCTTTCTACCTACTTACATTACAATAAAAAAATAATATTATTATTTCAATATGTACATATTTTTTTCAAACACGATGAATAGTCTCAAGTTTTTGCCATGAGTACAATTTTAATAATAGTGATACGAAATTGGGGTAATTTTTCCTTTTGCAATTTTCTTCTTATATTAACACGTGTGCAATTTTCAAAGAGTACTGAAGATAAGCTTCGCATAACCACAGTTAGATAAAGATTTCCTGATTATATAATATTCATCCTTTAAACCATGTTTCCTCTGATGTGGGTTAAAGCCATGAAACCCTAAAAATAAAAATCCGAGGCATTGTAATCTTTTTGGTTTGATTCACTCATGGATATTATATTTTTTAAGAAAGAAAAATATTTCCGCGTTACGAATAATCTAATATATTGATCATAATCATAAATATTGTTTATTACGCATAGGTACTAAATAATCGGTACCTACCAGTAATTCTTTTATTCTTTGCGAATATTTGTTTGGTTGGAATGAAGGATTTAGATAGCAGATGATTGAACCCGCCACACCTGAGTGAAAATCCGATTAATTTATATACTCGATATTAATCGGTCATGTAAATTATGTTGAAAGAGTTGATCGGTTGTTTCGTGACATCTCCACCGTTCAAAGAATGAGAACTTTGTTCCTTTCTCTGCCTATGAACACTTGTGATACTCGATGCAAGTTTATATGCCCACACCAATTAGACTATTACACAATAAATCGTACGTTTTTACGGCAGCAAGTCTTCCGTCAATGTTGAGTGAGGCCCACACATGGTTCATTTGCACCATAAAACCGTTATTAAAATTTCACAGGCACTTCTGACCATTGATCATCTCCCGACGAAGTCACTTCTCGAGATGACAATGCAATTTATTTTTATAAGCAATAATTATTAGCCTGAAACACTCATACACATTGAAAAATCTCCTGATAAAAGATACATGACGCCAACGGGACTTGAACCCGTGTCCTTTCGATTGCCGGTCGACAGCTGAGCCAATGACCACTGAGCTATGGCGTCATGTATCTTTTATCAGGAGATTTTTCAATGTGGATGAGTGTTTCAGGCTGATAATTATTGCTTATAAAAATAATTGTTACCCTTTGTGCTATGCATAAAAAAATCTTGTCTTAACATTAGTTTACCAAAAAAAAAATACAATGCAATTTCACGGAAGATTCATCGAACCGTAATTACCTTGTTAGGTCGTTACAGAGCTAGAAATAATTAACAACTTCACTGTTAGCCGTGACCGAACACTTTTTGTGCGGATTCAAACATGGGAGAAGAAGAGAACAAAGCCATCGAAAACAAGGCCATGAAAAAAAAAATGTAATTTATACACAAGAACTTATGTAAATCTACTTGCTTGTACGGAAAATGTCTATGTTACGATGATCATATTTTGCGTACGCCGAAAACAGAAGCAGAGTTTATCGCGATTAATTTTTGGGCTACTTTGCCGTGTTGTGCTTCCTTCATCTTTAGTCAACATTTCAGTGTTGTTCATCATCAGGGCAGACGCAACATTGCATAATAACTTAAAAAATAGTCATGATAATTCTTTTGGCTGTGAAAATCTCAAATCATATTTTGTCTCTTTGAGTAAAATAATCAATATCACAGAGCTTTTATTTGCATATGTTATGTACCATGTTGTTACAATGAATAGAACTTTAACTTTACATTATTGTTTTAACAACAAAACTGTTTTACATAATTATTTATTCATTCGACTATTGTGAACGTTGAGCTTGAAGTAAAATCACTATTCATAACTCAAGTAGTCATTTTGCATTAGCACGCTAGATTGGCAATCGGTTTGGTTTTTATCAGAAAATTGAAAAAATACGCTTAAACTTACAGGACTTGTAGAACATTTTCTTTTCCTTTATTTCTTTAGTGAAAATTGCAAATAAAAATATTTAAAAGATTAAGAAATAAGATTCATTACAGGGTGTAAGACGTAATAATATAGATAATTTGCCAGGTGAAAAAGTAATTATATGAAATTGAAAAAGTAATTAAAAGAATTTGAAAACGTTGAGTTGAATAAGTAATTATATGAAATTGAAAAATTTAATAATATATAATTGTTAAAATAATTATATGAAACTAAAAAGTTCATTTTGGAAGTAATTTTATGAAATTAAAAAAGTTGAGTTTTAAATGTATATATGATATGAATAAAGTTGAGTTGATAAAATTATCATATGAAATTAAAATAGTTGAGTTTAAAAGTAATTATGTGAAATTGAAAAAGTTGATTTTAAAAGTAATCATATTAAATTAAAAACGTGATTTAATAATTAGAATATATTCCGAAATGTATGCAGGGTTAGTGCAATACAGAACATTCAATATTTTAAATAATATAAAATACGATAATAAAAGTAAAATAATGAATTCCTGTAATATTCAAAAATCTGTTAATGAAAAAATAAGAATTCCTGTAAAATTCAAAAATTTTTGAAACGAAAAAATAATTCAAAAATTTTTGAAACGAAAAAATAAGAAAATACACAGATTTAGGAAATGAGATAAAAAGAATTTGGCATTCTCAGACTATAGAAATATTACCATTCGTTATTTCGGCTACTGGCATTATACCTAGCTCTCTCATTCAAAATTTAGGCGTATTAGACATATCAAAAAATTTATAAATAAAGATGCAAAAGTCGGTCATTTTGAATACATGTAGGATAACGAAAGATTTTAAAAATATTTATGCTGAGGGATCAGTAGGATTTATAAGCCCTGTTAGGAGTTCTACCGAGCCGAACCCTCTGATATGAAAATATCTGGAGTCGGTGAATTATTTTCTCATTTGATCTTTGGGGAGTTGACGTGTTGTTCTTGTATTGTTTTGTATTTATTTTGCTTATATAATGCACTTGCATAATGTTGATTGACTAGATGATCATTTGTGGAAAAGTGTGTGGAAGAGTTTAGTTTTTCCTATGGGGAAGATTTAACCCTTACATAAAATCGGAAGTAGTACATAGATAGGCACAAAAAACGCGGAAGTTAAAAAATTAAATATATGTAATTAAAAGTCTAGTTGAAAAAGTAATTATATGAAATTCCGTCGATAAAAAAAAAGCTATGAACGCTCTGAAAATTAAATAAAAACACATTTGGTTCTGTTATTTAACATAAAAAAATCACAGTGTTTATTTAAATTCTGCTTAGGACATTTGTTCGAAGATTTTTGCTCTTTAGGTCATGCTTAATTTAATACTTTTGCTTATGCCTATTTTTTATATTTGCACGTTAATAACATTCGCTCACTTTCCAGGACTGGGCGTTGCACATCAGGTTTGCTGCCCCAGGCGACGCCGGGATGTACGAGTGTCAGGTTCCTACGCACCCCCCGACCAGTTTATACGTCAAACTGGTCATCGTGGGTTAGTACTGATTGTTACACTTACTCTTGTTGTGAGTGACGGAAATGTAACACTGTTTTGTTAATTTCATGTTATTTTGCAATCTACCATGTTCCTATTTTTTTTTTTTTCTGTGCGAAATAGGTATGATCATTACATTTAACAAAATTGCCTGTTTTAGAAGATATTCTACGAATGTTCAATTATAATCATCTATCTGTATTTTCTTCTTATATCGCATGTCGTTGCCGTTGCAATTTGCCTCATGATCATTGCCTTTCAAAAGAAGAAATTTACCTTTCGAATGTTAGTAAACATGAAAAATTACTACACCTTTTAACATCTGACCAAAACTTAAGCAAAAGAAATACATATCAATAACACATTTCAAAATCATAATTAATAAATTATTTTTGGAAACTACTTTATCGCTTGTCTGATAATGTTTTATACTCAGTTCTAATTTCAAAAACTAAAAGTTGAATAATTTTACGCACTACTTCAAATCACGCACCATGCACTGTACCCAGAGCCAAAATTCCAAACATTCCGAGAATGTCTTAATAAGGCATACATTCGCCCAGGAGAAAGATTGATTTAAGGTATTTAAATCTGAAATTCAAACACGTACGATTAAAAAAATTAACACAAACCCGTTTCAAGCTTTTATCAGTAATCTTATTGTCCTATTAATTTAACGAACTCTCTATTTCCGCGCTAGGGTGGAAAGCAGGGTTGGCACAAGGTACCAGTGGAACCTATTCCACGCTCGAAGTGTCTATTTAGGCGCCGAGTGTTTTCTCCGCGGGAACTATTGGCGTGCGTGACTCGGGCCCATTTCACGCAAGGTTGATTTCCCGGCCAGGGCTGGCACAGGCCATTTGTTTTATTATTATTATCAGTGAGTCGCTTAGTTTTTTTTTGCCTTTTTGGATGTTTGACACAATTCCGAGCCGTTTTGATGGAAGGAAAATTATGTTGGGTGTTTTATGCAAATTTGTTGTTCTTGGAAATTGACTTTAAGAACATATTTAGATAGGTATATAGAAAATACAAGAGGTAAAAGGGAAAAAAAATTAAGGTAAAGAGTATCAAATTGGAGAATGTGCATTTGGTTGTTTTTTTTTCCTTACCGAATTCATAATTTTTTTTAAAGATTTTTTTTATTTACTTCAGATATTTTAGCAGTTTGACTTTTCTGATGTCGGCACGATACGTACAGATCTACAAACATATCTTTTTAGTTAGTATTAACATTGTGTATTAAAAAAATTGTAAATTATTATAAAAAGTATAATAACATAAAAATAAATCATAATATAATCATCAAGTAGCGAGATTACTTAAAACTAATGTTTTGTAAGCATCTTGTCATAATTTAGATTTTACTGTCAAAATTTGAATTTTCATAATTTTTCCGGTCGAAAAAACCACCAATTTCATTTTTAAATTCAAGAAAACTCCATTACATTTGGTGCCATGGTTACCCAGGAGAACCATTTTCTTTCAGTCAAGCAGAGTTTATTAAGCTTTTACAAAAAATAAGAATCGTTACATTTGGTGCCGTAACCAGGAGGTATGGATATTAATAAATATTTTTTTAGAGAAGGAGCTTTATGACAATACCGTTTGGAATGCTGATTTTTTATTTCATTTTCAGAGGCCAACGCAGAGATTATAGGTGGTCCAGATAAGATAGTTCAACAAGGGTCCATGCTGAGACTCACGTGTCAAGTTAGGAAATCTACTGAGCCCCCCACATATCTCTTTTGGTACCATGAGAACAGGATGATCAACTATGACATAGGTAAGAACTTGAATTATAACCATACTACTCATTAACGTTGTACTAAGTTTGCAGCACAAGCATCGACTGTTATCAAAAAGGGCCATCAAACGAAGAGCCCTTTTATGTATCTCCTATTGAATATAGTTTGCTTAACGAACAGTACCTACATCAAAAATGATTCCTCGAATATATTAAGAGATAATGAGAAATAATGTTCTATAAATATTGAGAGTCGAAAAGCTCTAAGCTACCTTTTCTAACCAGTCATAGTTTTCAAAACAAAAGCAAAAATAAAAAAAACAAACAAACAAAAAAAAAACAAAAACAATAACCAATTAAAAAACAAAAATAAACAATCTTTACATTTGAATCCCTTAATTATTAAATACATTTATGAATATAATATGTTTGGTTAGTAATTATTTTTTTATATTTTTTCCGACCTTATGTCCGCGTTAAATCTTCCCCACAGGAAAAACTTAACCCTTCCAAACACTTTTCCACACATGATCATCTAGTCAATCCGCATTATGTAAGTGCATTATATAAGCATAATAAATACAACAACAACACGTCAACTCACCAGAGATCGAATGGGAAAATAATTCACCGACTACAGATATTTTCATATCAGAGGGTTCGGCTTGGTAGAACTCCTAACTGGACCTATAAATCCTACTGATCCCTCAATATAAATATTTTTAAAAACATTCGTAACCCTACATGTATTTAAAATTTTAATTTAAATGCATTTTTATATATATAAATTCTTTGACAGATCTAATAGCCTAAATTTTGAATGAGAGAGCTAAGTATAATGCCAGTAGCCGAAATAACAAATGGTAATATTTTTATAGTGTGAGAATGCCAAATTCTTTTAATCTCATTTCCTAAATCTGTGTATTTTCAATTAAGATTATTATTATTTAAATATGTTTGCTAATCAAACATCAACTCTATACAATATGTTTTAATTTTCTTTATTCTTTTTCTCCTTTTTTCTTTCGTTTTTTTTCATCTCTTATTATATTTTTAGTTGTACAATATATTATGTCAATTTATTTAACTTTTGCCTGTCGTAAAAGGAGAATTTTTCCTTGTTGGAGAGATAAAACATTTTTCAAATGTATGTAATAACATTTACAAAATAAATATAGGTAAAACTGTTCCGCACAATCGCATATCTGCAGTTATTGTCTATTTTCACAAAAACTGGAAGGTCATAATTGCATCGCACTAAAACAGTGGCTTCTTAACCTATTAACAATAATATGAACATGACTAGTATGAGTCCGATACCGCTGAGTCTTTCCAAGCTATGACCTGCAGAGTGAATAATTCTCTGAAAATGGCCAACTTTTGATTAGAAAGGTAACCAGTAGAAGAAGAAGAAATGGAACCTATTGTGGATAAAGTTGAAAAGTCTGAAACTCAGTTTTTTCATGGGACTATCACAATACCCAGAATACATTATAAAACTTCCTTGAAAATTCTATGGAGAATTACTTTATTATTTTTCGTGTCTGGAATTGGATACGATATCACCAATCCACAGTTAAAATTCTACCGTAGTCTTAAGCCCTAAAAATGTATCTCACATTACCAACAAAATTCTTTCACCTTTTCTCCAGTCTACTCCTGCGCAATTACGTCTTGAAGGTGTTTATATACCTTACTAACCTCCCCACTAACAGTACACCTTTATAGTACATAAAATGTGGATTATAATGAGGATCCTCGGTCTTATCTCAGGCAAGATTGCGGTATCTGGCCTCTTTACCGTAATTAAGTCAGTCTGTGTACTGTATTGTTTCTGATAGACTTTTATACTGCCGTTGTTCTTGATGGGGCTTTTAATGTGCCGATTAATTTGGCCGTTACGGTTTTATTGTTTCGTTCGCTAATGTTTTTTTTTCTTTCATTTTCCTTTTTTGTTCCTTGTTAATGACGGTTGTTGTTTTATTTGGTTGTTTCATTCAGAAAGTTGTTAAATTCACTTATTTTTTTTTTTCATTAATCAATGAATTCTGGAACAAAATATTTGATTGTTTTGATTTCCCCATTCTTTTGTATTTTTGAATTTTGTTTTTAAACTAACTTGGGATATAATAGTTTGCAATACGCAAAACCACTATAAATATTGAATGGATGGGGTAACCAATGAAAAAGTTGGAAAGAAGTTTGTCAAACAAAGCAAATAATTGCAATACCTTGGATTTACAGCGAATAGCACAAAATTCTGAAGCAAATTTTATGAAATTCGAGACGACCTCGTTTCACCTCGTGGGTAAGAACTTTGCGTTACTTGTATGTGTGCAGTTCTGCTGTTGTTTCGTAAGTCGTTTCGGGCTGCAGAGTGCGGGAAGAAGAAAGAATCATTAACCATTTCCATAAACAGAAAATAGGTTAATCAACATTGCAAAAGCCCAGACCGTTAATTATTTTTGATTGCGATATTATTGACGAAAGTACAAACCAGATCGGTTTCGTTCAATGAGACATTCATATAAATTATGAATGAAAAATCACTATCTAGGTTACAAAACAATTCATTAGAAATTTGGAATCATTCAAAAAGTTAGTTGCAAAATGATATTTTTCATTCCAAATATGAAATTGAATTGTTGCTACCGCTATCTTTTTTTTCTGTGTCTTGCTTTGTTTCGTTTTGATTTGTAACTAGTTTATTTTTCAATGAATTTTTAACTCTACAGATGGAGTAGTGGTGACCCACTCACGTACTTCAAGTGAGCTGGTCATCCAGCACGCGGAGCCCCGCCAAGCCGGCAACTACACTTGTGCACCCGCAAACGCCAAACCCGACAGTGTCACCGTCCACATCTTGCATAGTAAGTTTCCCACCATTTCAACCATTACACGATATTCTAAAATTTTATGGTGGCTTAACTTATTGAGTAAAACCTCAAATTGTATTATTAATTACTCTCAAACTCTTTGAATATAACTCATGATCTCTTCCTTGCCCGGACATTGCTCTGACCACTGAGCTAATTCGATAATGTTTTTTAATTGTATCATTCTTCGACTTAGAGTTACTACCAACATTATTTTTAGGTTTATTATTTGCAACAATTATTTTACAAGCAATAATTATTCGCCTGAAACACTCATGCACATTGAAAAATCTCCTGATAAAAGATACATGACGCCAACGGGACTCGAACCCGTGTGAATTGAATTATTTTACCCTTCGATTTCCGGTCGACAGCTCTGACCACTGAGCTATTATTGCTATTAACAATTACTGCTTGTTACATTTTTCTAGGGACACGGGTTCGAGTCCCGTTGGCGTCATGTATCTTTTATCGGGAGATTTTTCAATGTGGGTGATTGTTTCAGGCGAATAATTATTGCTTGTAAAATAATTGTTACCCTTTGTGCTATGCATAAAAAATCTTGTCTTAAACATTAGTTTACCAAAAAAAAATTATTATTATATGCACTTTAAAATTATCATATTAATTTGATTACTAAATATTCACCTTAGACTTGTCAATGAATAGAACTAACTATCTAACCATCATTAGGCAGAGAGGACGGACCGCCAAACAACTCGGATTTGGCACACACTTATTGCCTCATTCACATCCATACATACTCTTCTATTATTCTGACTCTTGACATGGCCCGACTCGAGTATCTAATTCACTTGATCGTGCCATGTCTTCGTCGGGCGTCCCCGACTAATAGATATTAAAATAGAAAAAATATATATATTTATCCAAGGCACTACTTAGATTGCAATTTAGTTTGGCTAGAATCTCGCAATCATACATAAATATAGCAGACAAAGAATATGTGTTAAGAAAATTCAGTTAATATTGGTAGCTCTTAAGTAGAAGTATGATACAATTAAAAATGATGGAAGTTGATGAAGTCGAATTAGCTCAGTGGACGTAGCAGTGCCTCGGCAAGATAGAGGTTATTGGTTTAATTCCTAGATGCGACTGAATCTCTCCCTGTCTTTTTTGTTTCACAAGTAAATATTGTCTTCAACGATTAAACATTACACGTGTACGAATAATGTTTAATCGTTATTCGTACACGTGTAATGTTTACTTGTCTTCAACGATTAAACATTACACTGTTTAATCGTTGAAGACAATATTAAACACGTGTCATTACACGTTAATTTCATTAATCGGTACTTCCTCACCCTCTTCTTCCCCATCTCCTTCCCTTCCCTACTATCTTCTGACTTGTACTCAATACAACACTAACTCATGTAAAACACATTCATTTACCGCGCTACATTTTTATCACTTCATACAGTGAATTCCACTTATTTAACACAGCACCTCACTTATTTAACACAGCAACTCACTTATTTAACACAACAACTCACTTATTTAACACAGCACCTCACTTATTTAATACATCACCTCACTTATTTAACACAACCCCTTTTATTACAGCTATTTGTATCCAGGAATCCAAGGTATAAATGCGATCGTAAATCGGAACCGTGAATAGTGTGATGTCATAGTGTTGCCTAACTATATCCACCAATGAAACACTCTGAAAGTCTATGGAATAAACTTTCAGAGTAATTATTATTTAATATTGTCTTCAACGATTAAACATTACACGTGTACGAATACCTATCTGCAGTAGACCCAAAGCTCACGAAATAATAAATAATTGGCCTGGCTGAATTTGACTTGTCTCCAGATAGCTGTAGCTTGATGAAACCAGGTACAATATGATAATGGTTCATTCTACGGATATTCACGTTTTGGTTATTCAAGACTCAAGAAGCACTGAGCAACAATACACTTATATTTACAAGTCTGAAAGCCATTCGTGATAAATTATTTTCAGCAGTATGAAATATTTTTGCAAGTGTTTACAAAACTTTTTTCAAGAGAGAGTAACAGTATTACAATTTTTCAAATACATTTACTTGAATTTTACTTGTTTTTTCGGTAATGGATGAATACAAATCTTAAATTTAGCAAACCTAAAAAAACTCGCCAGATAGACTCGTTTTCGATGACAAAGCATTCTATCAAATTTTGATGGTAATCACGAATATACACGTATTTCTTTGATATTGGATGACATTACAGCAGTTAATAAACGAAATAAATATCGGTCCTACCCGATCGGCATTTGGTGAGGTTGGTATAGTTCTCGACTCCTGTTCCTGTCTATGAACGTTTAATCTTCAAACATTCAATATTAATACTATAGTAAACTTTATTTTTTTATTCTCGTTCGCTTCTACCTATTTTCTTGATCAGCCATTTTTTATCTGCGTTTTAATTTAATATTGACTTTTGGTTTGTTTATTGTTAACTTTTTTTCGTTAAATATCAGTTAGCGTGTATTTTTTTAAATAATAATCTTAGAAAAGATATTAATATATTTTAAAAGATTTAATATTAAGACAAAGTAATTGTTAAAAAAATAACCATACAAAAGATTATTATTTGTATCAGAATATTGTAATTTTCGTATTTTTATAAGTAAGATATTATGTAATGGGCGTTTTGTAAAACTTTGTGCTCAAACATTTGAGAAAAAACTTTTGTTTTGAATTACAATTGAAACATTCTTATTTTTAAATATTCTTAGGAAGTGAAAAGAGAAAGTAAAATAATGAATTTGATACTGTTTGATGGGTTTTCTTCGAAACATTGTGACTTTAGTAAATACACGTCTCAAAGCCTTGAGGATATACCAACTCAAAAAGTTTTATTTTATTCTGTTTGCTATTTCAGGTGTCTTGTTTAAACAAATCTCCTTAGCTTTTCTTTCCTCAATTAATTTTTTCGTGTTGCAATCAAATTTAAAAACATCTTTTTGATTTTCAGGTGAAACCCCAGCGGCCATGCAGCATGGGAACCAAAGTGCCACCTCCAATGCGCATGGAAGACCCAAATTCATATTTTGTCTTCTGCTCCTCTACTTAACTAGTTTTGCGAAGTCCTTACTAATCTCTCTATCGGTGACATTTGTGGACAATCCAAGTTGTTGATCGATTCATCGTGCTAACATATTATAATTTGAATCTATATTGAAAACTTTATGGTTAGGTTAGGTGACGTGAACATTTTGAATAATGAGGTATAGTGTTTATAAAAATGGTATGAATGTGTGTAATGTGTACATATATAGATTTTTCAATGATTTTGACTGTTAAACTAAATTACATGTAATAATAGTATGTACATATTATAAGTGATAATGATAATTTCAACGAGTTTTTAAAAATATAATCTTTTTTGATTCTTAAAGCATTATTTTTTGTTATTGTTGTAATTCTCCATTTGCCCCACTTGTAACTCATTACTTTAGTATGGTACGTGAAGTTCTTTATAAGCTACGAGTTCATAGATGGCGTTAATGTAATTATTTTATAAAAATACGCTTTTTGCAAGTCACGCTTTACAATATTAAGACAAATTAATTGTTTGCGCCCGTACATACGCAACATATATATAAATAAAAATTTTTTTCCGTATAAAAACTCAGTTCTTTGAAGAGAGGCATACAAATAAGAAAATAAAAATTTAATTTTTTTGCGTACAAAACTATTTACTACCGACCGGTTGGTGGCCGAGTTGACATCGCGTTTGGGTCCTACCCAGGCGTAGTGTGTTCAATTCCTCGGCTGGCTAAGTCCTCCATCACAACACAAGCAACATTTTTAGCTTACTGTGGTGGTAGTAGGAGATTTTCAAATATTGTCAGGTTTTTCGTAACCCAGGAATGTTTGTCTTTCTTTAAAAATTCAATAAAATAAAAAAAATAAAATATTTATATATATTCATATTGCGTATGTAAGGGCGCAAATAAATTAAAAAATATATACACATTGTAATGCATAACTTCCATACAGCGTATTTTAATGACATAATTAAATGAACGTCATCGATAAACACGAAGATTATAACTAACGCCGCGTTTAACCTTAAAATTTGACATCTTAATTTAGCTATACAAATTTACACCATTTTATTGATATATTCTTTTTCATGAATCTTTGAAAAAATAGAGTTTGTATTTTGCTGTACTATATCTGCTTAGAAAGATAAGAGATGTACCGTCATTCTATGAATATGAGGAATGGTCCAATATTAAACGGAGAAAAAATTTTAAAAAAGAGTTTAAAACCTCGAGTGAAGCCGAATTCTGACCACCATTTTAACCACAAACTTCGTCAACTGGTTTCCCCCTATTCAAAAAAAAATAAATTATATGACTTTAATTTGTTTTACAAAAACACTTAAAGCAGTTCAATTTCAACACAACACTGTCATGACAAATGACAAACAGGATAAAATAAAGTAAACTGTTGACAGGAAAATAATTGTAAAACATGACATTCATTTTTTATGCCCAAAATGAAAATAATTATTAGGAGTTCGGTTGATGTTTCTCGTTTCTTTTTCTACGATGATTTCTAATACAATTTTTATGATAATATGAGTCATACTTTTGCGAGTTCATTATCTGTACATTATAAATTTGAACACTTGACCATTTTATTGAAAATGAATTCATATTAAACTAACGAAAAATATTAAACATTTAGATAATAAATCATTCACATACGTAATGAAATCCGTATTTAACTATTGTTTATAGACATTGTGTAAAGGTTATTATTAAATAATATTCAGTATAAACCAACTTAAATTCTTCTAAATGTTCACTATTTGGGTAGGTGTAATCAATACCTATATTTTAGTCATAAATTAAGGGAATTAATATTGTTAAATGTACGTTTAAATAAATTAATGTTATTTGTTAGCCCGAAATTAAAATTATTCTATCAAATTGCATTGGTTACATAAATACTACGAATTATACTTGAAACATATTCGCCCTAACAATGTTTAAAAATTGACAACTTTCGTGTTTTTTTTTTCATTATTAAACACTTTTTCAAAAATTTCATATATTTTTCAAAATTTTCTCGTGACTTCAAGACAGGAACAAAAGTCGTTCCTGTGGAGTTTATGGTTCGCTTTCGATATATTTACATATAACTCGGTCGCTTTTGCCAACGTGTTTGCATTATTTGCTGTTAGAAACTATTACCATTACAAAAAAATAACATTACAAAAGTAGTGGATAGTTTCTATTTGGTAGGTATGTATATAATTATTTATCAACTAGATCAATAACATCGGTTCTTCGAAGCACCTTTCATTGAAATACCCATAGAACAAACATTCTCCATCGATCCTTAAAATTCGTAAAAAGGCATTATTAACCAAGGAATACCGATAATGACACTACAAAATATTTTTTAAATTCTGTATTTATTAATTAAGTTGTAAAAAAAATGCTTCTATATTTTTTTTGTGAAATCAACGGGCTTTTAAATATAATAACACTTGTGTAAGCTAAACTGTAAAAAAATCTTTGTAAATGGGGAGTAAAGTTTCTCCTCTTATGTCTGTGATATACGAAATAAATAAATAATGCTAAAATGTTGTTTTCTTATTTCTCCTTTTAATAATTCTAACCTTTTCGATGCACAAAGCAACATATTTATTATACATTGGCTGAGAAAATTTTAGCAAATCTCACCAAACTTAAAAAATTAAATAATTAAGACAAAGATAATTGATTTGGTGAGATGGCAGAATTAAACTTTATTACTGCAAGAAACGGAAAATTATTAAAAAATATATTAGGTTCTTTTTTTGTGTTATTTAAATAATTGATGCGTACATCCTATCTTTAATACTTAGGACGGGTTGTTTCGGAGAATTCGAACAATTCATCAAATTTCAACGTTCATTTTCGGGTTCTGTGAAAGACTTATTCAAGTTCTGTTTTTATATCATTGTAGGCTAGTTGCTTGACAAAACTGAAATAAAAACAGAACTTGAAAAAATCTTTCACAGAACTTGAAAATGAACGTTGAAATTTGATGAATTGTTCAGATTCTCCGAAACAACCCGTCCTTAATCTAACATTCGTCTGATTAATTAACGATGGACTAACTAAGACGAAAAAAACATGGGTTCGAAATTTTGAACATTCAAAAAAAGGGAACTACAGGGTTTTCCAATAAGAGCTGTTATTTTTAATAGCCCGCTATTTCGGTAGATGCTACTTTTGAAGTTGTCATTTTTTGACATTTGACAAGTAAAAACTATGCCATTTATAAAGATGGAACGATACACGCTTCAACAACGCATTGAAATTATTAAAATTCACTTGAGTGAATCAAATGCAAATCATCTTGAGTGATGAGGGTCATTTCCACCTCGGTGGCTTCGTCAACTAGCAAAATTTTCGCATCTGGGATTCGGAAAACCCAAGAGTTATTGTTGAAAAGCCTCTCTATCCTCAACGTGTGACTGTTTGGTGCGGTTTACGGTCCAGTGGAGTCATTGGACCTTACTTTTTCGAAAATGAGGCTGGAGCAACAGTTAAGGTGAATGTATTGCGCTATCGAGAGATGATTTATGATTTTTTTATGTGCGGAATTAGATGGTATTGATCTAGACTACGTTCACTTTCAACATATCGCTACGTGCCACACAAGCAACGAAACTATTGATCTTTTACGATTGAATATTAAAATAACACCTCTTATTGGAAAACCCTGTATAATGCTACTTTTATCATGTCCCGACGTAAATAATTAGTCGTTTCTTGTAGTAATTTTTGAAAACAAGAATTATTTTTGAGTGCAGCAGAATTCAGCAATTTTACCGTAGATGGATCCTTTAAATATATGAACAAATTTTGAAAAACCGGTTTGCACCAAAAGTTCACAGGAGGTTTTTTTCTGCACCCACAAATAAAAAAAATGAATAAATATGCATTTCGCTGAAAATTTTTAATGATGGTAGTAGGAGGTTTCAAATATAACTAGCAAGCTAGATAGTTAAATATACACTAGCTTCCAAGAAATCATTACTGTTTTGGAAGGAAGTCATAAGTTCCCGGAGTGGTCCAGAAAAGGGAAGCATGAAAGGGATAAAATCGAAAGATGGAAAAATGTTGACGAATGAGGAAGAAATAAAAGAGCGATGGATGAAGTATTTTGAGGTAGTCTTGTAACCCGAGTGACAGCTATTCCAACGACGAATCAGGTATGAATGATGATGGTGTGAATTTTACGGAAATCAGCATAGATAAAAAGATCGATTAAATGTATGAAGAACGGTAAGGCTGCAGGATTCGACAATATTGATGCTGAATATTTTAAAGGGATAACCGTATAATCCTCAATGGTTGTGCAATCTTTTTGACCAATTTTTGAAGGAGGGTTACATGCCTTGGAAAAGGGCAGCGATAATGCTGCTATACAAAGGTAAAAGTAAATACTCGTACACGTATGGAATGTTGGAATCACAGGGCTATTAGCCTGCTCAGCTAAGTTGGCAAGCTGTATGGTAGAATTTATAGGATGTGCAAGGCGCTTTTATGAGTAAAATTGAGTTCATGGACCAGATTTTCTCATGCTCACGGAGAAGTTTCTGGCAAGAAACCAGAAAATTTTCTGTTCCTTTCTAGATCTACAAAAAGAATACGACCGAGTCCACAGAACAAAGCTATGGAAGATGTTGTCGATGAGGGAAGTGTTGCACGTGGTAGAGTGAACGGTGATTTTACGGGGTGGTTTGGTATAACAAGAGGTGTTGTATACAAGAAATTAAAGAGGTGGGATTGGGCGCGAATTTGAGTAATTTTAGGGTATGCTGCCTGTTGTATGCCAATGATGAGGTGCTGATTGCTAACAGTATGAAGGATCTATATTCTCTCGTATCTAGGATGAACTAAGAATGTACAGGGTGCGGCGCTGGAACTTCCTTGTTTAGTATTGGAGATATGATTTTTATTATTCTCCTTTCTAGACCCAAATAAATTATAAACAAACTCCTTAAAATAATTTATGTTTCCACCTACTAGATATACGACAATTATACATCAAAAAGACTACTTAAATACATTTATGACCAAAAAAATATTTTCAAAATACTAAAACTATACTTGAGCAAGCGCACATAAAACACAATAACTTAACGATAAACACAAGCTTTGTACAAAGACACAGCAAATATCAGCCAATATAAGCATCCAACAATCTTTACAAAGTAAGGAAAACAAAACTTTTCAGATACAAAATTAAAAGATGGAAAAGGCAGTATAATAAAGTATTGATAACGTAAAGGAATAAAACATGTATTCGTAATACACAATACCACTTCAATGCACACATAGTACTTTGAGCGTACTTTACACCTGGACTCCCTGCATAATGATACAGGGTATCTGGGGGTAAAGTACGCTAACTTCGGGGTGTGATTCTACATGATTTTAGAAGTAAAAAAAAAAAAAAATTTTTAGAAATTTTTCGTTAAAAAGTTGAAATGTTTGGGTGGGAAAATAAATATTCTACAATGCAAAAATATTTTAATGGAAAATAAACATTGGCATTAATTAATTAGTTAATTATATTTTGTACTTCTACCATCATGTAGAATCACCCCCCGAAGTTAGCACACTATACCCTCGGACAGCCTTTATATAACCGTACCTCATCGACGATTTCTTTTTTCATTACGGATTTAATATTGTATTTTATTTTAATATTATTAAATTTAATATTATTGAATATTATTAAATTGTAAAATAAGGGGCCTCACCACGGGTAAAACACCCAGTGAGGCCCTAATTATCAAATAAAGGTTTTTAAAGTTATTGAATAAAATTTTAAAATATCATAAATATTGTTTCAATATTTGTCACAACAATGATTCAAAATGTACGTACTAATTGATCATTATAAGCAATTACATGCACTGAAAATCATTCCAGCATAACATGAAACCTCAATGTACATGGTTTGTAATCGAGATCTGCGGATAATACACATTTGGTAACATTAACCAATATTAAAAACCGCTTTGCAAAGAGCTTAGCATCAATTACGTTTTTCTGATACTAAATTTCACATTCAAGCCAAAAAAGGAAAACTTTTCAAATGTTTTAATAATCTCAGCAGGTACCTCATTTCCAATATATCACTCAAAGAACAAGGTAAAGTCATTTTGTGAATCAACAGATCAGTACTTATATTAATGTTTATATTTTATTACGAATTTCTCTAATGACCATTTTACGTCAAAATACTATGCAAATGTGCGCATTTTTGTTGTTTTTCGAGTTTGTTACAATTCAAGGAAATGGAGTGGGCAGTGCCAGTTCATACGTAAGTTGTACAAATGTTATTAAAATTTAAATCAATACACTGATCTTTGGGTTTCTAATATATAAATAAATTACACTGAAGGAATTTTGAGTTGAGCAACGATATTTATTTATTTATGTATACGCCTAAAAAGGCTTTTACATAAAAGTGATAAATTATGCAGTGTACATAGGAGAATATTTGTATTATACAGAAGATACTGACAGTAAATAGACGTAATCCATTGTAAAGTAGGTACAAAATACACAGTTGTAAAATTGTGATTACAAGTATAATGAGAAAATATTAAGAAATGATTAAAAAAAACTAAATATGAAGCAATATTAGTAAAACGTAAGAGTAACATAAAGTAAAAAAGAAATTACAACAACACTTCATATAAGACAAATCATTAAAACTAATTTACCAACGCTACTCTAATTTGTAGGATTCAACAAAGTGTTGGTATAGATTATGCTTAATTCTATAAATGGAGTCAATAAATAAATCAATAGTACCCCTATACTTGTTGCCCAGATCATGCATCCTATTGGTCAGTGAGTGTGTCTTATAGTTGGTCGTCTATGTATTGCAGAAGAATGTTATATTTTGTCTTGTATTCCTAGTCGGCACATGGAGTTTAATAGTGGCAACGATGGCAGGACTCTGTGTAACAACCAGGTCTGAAATAATTCTCCTGTCAGACAGTGTTATTAAATGCAATTGATTCACCAAACGGACATAATTAATGTAATCAATAGGAATTCTGAGCTTAAAATTTACGTACTTGAGAAATTTGTGCTGAACTCGATATGGAAAGTTAATAAGTTTCACCTCGACTCGAATATGATATTATAGAATGGAGATGTGCAAGTTCAAATCACATGAAGCTACTATCTAAAACCCTAAAAGGTGTTATAAAGAACATCCTATAAGCCTCCATAAGGACGCCAACAAAAAAAATCTCCATGTTTTTTGCAGTCCAAAAAATGCAAATGTTAACCAGAATGACGTTATGAACATACGCAAACTTATAACTGCTTTTGGACAGAACAACTATAAATAACTCCTCACTAAGCTCTATAATTCACTTCCTAGTGGAATACCACAAGGATTAAACGGATACTGCAAATGATTTCGTTAGAGCTAAAACAAAGAGTATTTCAAATAAATGAAACGAAAATACTTAGTTTTAAGTCACTTTTTTGATATATTTTCACTGTCTATCGGTTTCGGTACCTCCATTTCATCATCAGGACTGTTATAAAAATAATGCTATCAAATACAGAAGTATACATATTATCATCAAAGAAAGGGACAGTATACTAGAATGGGATAGTGCGTCAGTTGTTTGAGAGAAGTGAGGGAGGGGAGCGTGGGATAACAAACTTAGAATTGGCTAACGGTTAAATTTAATTGGTTATTAATGATTTGAAACTTTTGAATTAAGCGATTTTTTATTTCTAAGGATTCTAAATTGTTCAGTCTTAAACCTACTATATTTTTGTGTAGGACTTTAATTCCTGTATCACGGTTAAAAGTATGATCTTTATTAATTTAATGCTCCGCAAACTCTGATAAACCTGAACTATTTAAGCATCTTTTCATTTATTTAAAATGTCAAGTCACGATGTGTTTGCTTCCTTTGAAAATCAAACAGTATTTATTTACAACCACCTATTTCGCCACAGTACATGAACGAATATGTGCGAGCGAAGAACGTGACGACGTTTGAAGTAAGTACTTTTAAGTCATTAAATAAATAAATAAATTATTTGCAGGGTGATTTCATGCTTAAAACGGAGCTAATAAGAAACTGCGAAAAGGGCAGTAGGCCACAGAAAGATACGTTCTTCCTACTGAGCAGCCATTTGAACGCCAAGGGACACAATGTAGTAATGTACAACTTCACTGTTATAAGGGACACGGGACCAATAAGGGTAATTTATTCCGATTTCAAGAATACTGATTTAAATTCTCTACATTTTTTTCTCAACTCCACACAGAAGACCCTGGGGAAAAATAATTCTGTATCCTATGTCATCTTTGGGATGCTATGTAAAAGGTCTTTTAAAGAAAGGAAGGAAGGAAGTTTTGGTGCAAGGCGATGGGTTGAGAGATTCTGGCTAGAGAATAACATGACGGCCGGCATAGTCCAGTGGTAACGCATTGGACTGCCATTTCGAAGGTCGCGGGTTCGAACCCGGCGTGCGCAAATAAATTTTATTCGATTAATTTCTGTTATTTCACAATTAATTAACTAAAATAATATATAGTATATTTGCGGCACGTTCCAGAGTGGAAGATACTATCTACCAGTATCGCCCTGGTGTAAGACCACCATTCAGAATTGAAACGTTGCTTCAAATGGCTTTAGCCGTGTTTAGTGACTAGATCTGAATAGCCAGGTACTTCCCCACCTTCCTCTTTCCCTTCCCCACTTACCTTCAGCCTCACAAAATCCCCCAATTGGGGATGCCATAGTCTCACTGGCTCCAGACGGGAGTAGTTGGGACTCTTGTGAGGTATTCACTATAAAAATAAAAAAAAATAATAATAATAATTCTGTCCAAAAATATCTAAAAACATCTTCACAATTCAACTATCAATATGTTTGATTGTAACTAGAAACTAATTTAACATTTATTTTCGAAGCGTCCTTTTATAGCTGAGTTGTAGCAAAAAGTTTAAGAATATCAGCTATGATTTAAGAACAAAATGGTAGAAATATTTCCTTGGGCCAACCTCCGATAAGAGGTGGGGGTTTTAAAGAAAAGAAAAATACTTTTCAAGTTAATTGAATTATAGAGTTTATAGTTTATTGAATCTGTGGTGAATCGTAATAATAATTATTATTTGTTTCTTAGGGTCGAATTCGAGTATTAAAATGGACCAATCAACGGTTTGAGCCATCTCTGAGTTACAACCAGGACAACGTGTGCAAGTTCTTCTTTCCAATGGGTATTGTAAAAGCTTTGCTGAAAGTTGATTCAAAATGCAGCTTTATAAAGGTAACGACTCTTTAATGATTCCTGTAAAATTCTCCATTCAGTTTGCTAGATAAATCTCAAAGCCAAGTTTAGAACCACAAGGAGCAAAGATTATTTCAGAAATTCTAGTGGTTTTCGCTAGATGCTGTTTTGCAAATATTAACCAATTTGTAGCAGATACTAACTAACCTCAAAAGTAGAAATAAAGAATTTACGAGTATTATTTGTAACGCATTAAAACGTGGTTTACATTAATTGTCATTATAGAATAAAGCATAACACAAAGTGTGCCTTGTAATACATGATTAGTGCCCATTTTTTTTTCAACTGTTACTTAAAATTTTGGACTCGATGTTCTCGAAAACGAATGATTGAATTAAAAAAATTAATACTGCAAAATCGACTCCAATTGTGATTCAGATTCACCAGTTTCCCAATCGCTCTACGAGTTCACGGTTGGGTTTGGAAATCCCACACCCTTTTCAAATTTCACGGGATTGCGGGATAAAAATTGGAAATCCTGCGGGATTTGCGAAGTGTTTTTCATGGGATATTAAATCGATATAATGCCAACTTTTTATAATATTTTTGTTATAATTTGGTATCAAATATCTTTGATACTAGGATATAATAAAAAAGACGTTAAAAAGTAAGACAGTAAGTCATTTAAGAGGAATTTTCGTATCAAACAACTTTTGTTAGTAGTAATATATGTATATATAAAAAAGATAACATAAAAGTATTTGACGAAGAATTTGATCAATAATAATCTCGTAAAAACAGACTTTGAAGAGTCCAATCAACTAGTCCAATGAACTCGTAAGCATATCAAAATAGCACATTTTTCTTATAAATTCAGTTTGTTTTTCAATCTCGCAATCCCGAAAATCCCGAAAATCCGAAAATTCAGCACATGTAAATCACGCGAATTAGCGGGAGTAAATATGATGCGGGATTGCGGGATGGGAAATTGCGGGATTGCGGGATGTGGTAATCCACCGTGTATTTTTTGGTTTTTCAAATTGAAAAAGATTAATTCAAATAATTTATCATATGAAATTAACACACAACTTTTAGGAAGTTGGGTATAACTTTTCGTAGAATCGTAATACCGGGTACATAATATATATTTATAAATTTCTGACGTGATTTTAGATTCTTCAACCTGCATTTATTATTAAGTATATTTCTTTGTCATGTTTGTTTGTTTCAAGGAAACGTATAGCGGGGAGTACGACGTCGATGAGTTAGTCGACGGTTTTCTCGGAAAGCAGTTTTTCTTTGGAAAATTCAAGTTCCGCTTCGAGTGGTTTACTAAAAAGCAGATGACCCTTTGTGCTGATGCAATTATTGAAATTTTACCAAAAAAGTAGCTGCTACGATATTGCTAATATATACCCAAAATAGTGCTGTGCATAATGTAATAATAACAATATATTGAATAAAAAAAATCACACCATCTATTTTTTATTAATATTTATTACGTCTCCAGTGTACTTAAGTACTACATTATCAACTTAAATTTTGAAGAACTTACAGAGAATTGTTTATACATTGTTTAAGCTTTACATACTCTTGTTGTCATAGTTAAAGGAGGATAAAACAACAACTGTAAAATCATGCAATGTCCCGTGTTTAAATTTAGTGTCCTCTGAGTGCAAAGTCGTATCTTCTCCAAACTCACAATTTCTAATAAAAATAAGTATACCTGTCAGGTAGGTAAGTTTTCTGTATCTGTTTGAAAACAATTAGGCATAATCTAGGACGTCAAATTTTTTAGCGTCGTTGAGGTGATTTTTCAGAAAAACGGCACATATAAAATTTTCCTTTTATTTTTATTATTGATTCTCCGTTTATGTTTTGTTATTACTGTGTTTATACATTTTTCTTTGCTTTTTAGATTGAATGTTTATTCATCTAAATAAAATTACTACTACAAGTGGCACGAGTAGATGGGGACTGCATATCGTATGTATACACATCTAAATGTGGGTCTGATAATGGCCTTGTTGATTAGTACCTATGTAGTGTATAGTAGATGACTTCCTATACGTCATAGGATACAAAGCAGACAGTGGACAATACGACATTATCTTATGGCGCCAACTGATTTCAGAATGTTGAACCAAAATTTTCGCACCTGGTTATAATTCTGTAACAAGTTAGTTGAGTTGGGTTTTATATACATACATGTAAACCATCCGGAGAAAAAAATACAAAACCCTTTTCGTAGTTTAGTTTTTTTTTTATTTATTCATCAATATAAGGTTTTATTACATAAATTTTTCGACATCTGTCTCACTAGGGTACACCTGTGTCGAGACAGACGTATTCAGGTACTTAAAGATTACTTACAAAGCGTCTATTATAAAATTATTTTATTTTGTTTGTGAATTGTTGTTACTGTTTACGTGTAATTTGGTTTACATATGTTTGTGATAGTGGGACGCCCAATACTTGTTATCCATTTCTTTATTTCATGTTTGAATTTGGTCATTGACTCTGTTCGTCTAATAGTGGCTGGTAGTATATTGTATAGTTTGCAAGCTATGTATTTGAAATGTCTTTGCCCAAAGGTGGTTTTAGCAAAAGGAGTTGGAGAAGTTCTTTGTTTTTGGCTCGGGTATTGTGTATCGTTTGAGTTGGTCTTTATATGTAGTTTTCAAACACACTATTTAAATTTTATATTATTTAAATACAAAGTAAAGTGGTTTATTTACAGTCCTCATCACTGGGGATTCCTGGTCCGAGGCGGGCTATAGGTAGTTGTGTTGGTGTTACATCATAATTTCCTCATCTTCGTGATTATGATTTCATCATCTACATGTTTTTTTTTAATTTCCTCATCATTGTGATTGTTGAATATGTTTGTTGATTTCCACATCTTCATGTTTGTGGACTGTATGTTGAATTAGTATTACTTCATATTTTCATGATTTCCTCATATTTATGTTTGTTGTTTGTATGTTGTTTTAGTATTACTTCATATTTTTATAATTTCCTCATCTTCATGTTTGTTGACTGTATGTTGTTTTAGTATTACTTCATATTTTTATGATTTCCTTATCTTCATGTTTACATATCTCTATTTTGATATTGTTTTTAAACTTGTTTATCTCCGTGGTATTTTTTTGATTTATTCAATTTGTTTTAATGTAGATTTATACCTATAAGCAGTCAGTTGTTTCAATTGCTTTCAAACCTTTCCACATTTTATACATGGACGCGGCTAAGATTATAAAACATACAGCATATGTCAGTGATAGGGATAAATTAAGTTGTTAAGCGCCCTTGAGGTGATTTTCAAATAATCCAATCATTATTATTATTATTATGTCATTTTGAATCTGAGACTAATTTCAACATAGCTAGTGCTCAGTTTAGTTTGTGAAAGCTGGCGTGTTTTTAAACTCGCGTCAGTTTTCCGCAGTGACAGACAGAAATAATGAAACGAGTCACAATAGTGTGTTTTTCTGACTCTTAACATGACCCGGCACAAATATTTGATTCGCTCGATAGTGATAATAGATACTTGTATCAACAAGAAACTTTAACATATCGGAGTTTGTGTTGTCATTATAACTAATAAGGCCTCCGTAGTCGACGGGTAAGACTCTCGACTAGCAAGCCGGAGGTTGCGGGTTGAAATACCAAGTACGGTAAGTACATTTTATTTGATTAATTTGTGTTATTTCACAAATTACTCATTTTTAATAATATATAGTACGTATATTGCAGGACGTTCCAGAGTGGAAGATACTCTCAATATCACTCTGGTGTATTCAGAATTGAAATGTTGTTTGAAATGTTTTAACCGTGTTTGGTTACCAGATCTGAATAGCCAGATACTTTCCTACCTTCCTCTTCCCCATCGCCTTCCCCTCCCTACAATATAAATATGTAAAATAAAAAAAATCAAATTAGGGGTAACTCTTGTCGACTTTCTCGAAATTTTTAGCAATATTCTGTTAACTATCCCGCAGCCAAGTGGGGGAGTAGTTAGTACCCAAAATTACTATCCTCCTTATATTAGCTTAAATATTTGACATTTTAGTATTTTACGTATTCCTGCGCAAATACATAAGTTACCATTAATAATTGGGATTTCTATAGTTTAAAAGCCCATAAGATAGAAAAATGAATGAAGACCCACTTGGTTACAGACGGTTTGTTTGGCATCTTGGCCTGTCAAGAATCAAAATTGTAATCCTTGTAGAAGGGTGGAGGGAACAAAGGGTGCGGTAAACATTATTTGGCCAGCAATTCATCATTGATATCTTGCAACTATTATATGCATTATAAACATCAAACATTATCTTTATTGTTATTGATTGGCTTAACGGGAACAGGTTCAGCTATTTTGGTTCACTTAATCCAACAACCTATTATTATCCGCCTCGGAACTGGAATCCATAGTGATGAGGACAATGAATATACTACTTTAACAATAATAATATATTTATGTATACGCCTAAAAAGGCTTTCACATGAAAGTGATACATGATGCAGTGTACATCTGTATTATATATCTATATTTTAAAAAAAAAATTGTTCGTGCTGGCTCTGTTGGTGGACGCGGTAGTCTCTTTCGATGAAGCAGCTGGTCCAGTTTCTTCACCACCTAGGATTCATGCTGCAGAGTCTCCATCTTCTATCTTCGTCGAACGTCACAGCGATGCTGCCAAGGTCTGTTATCTATGTGAGGATATTGTGTCAGCGCTATTAGCAGCAGACACATACCTGGATGGATGACGAACCTCGTGTTGGCACTGTTGGTGGACTCTCTCGCTGCAGCAGCTGGTCCAGTTTCTTCACCACCTAGGATTCTTGCTGCAGAGTCTCCATTTTCTATCTTCATGTCACCTGTTCCTGTTCTTCATTTTACTTTACTTAACTTCCCTTTATTTTGGTAATATTTATATTTTTTGTAATACCTGCATCAACTGTAAAGCGCCCCTAAGGTAATAACTCACAAAAGCGGCGCTATAAAAAATTTCAAATATTATTATAAGAAGCAGATATTAAAGGATGTGAAATTATAATTTAAATAAAACCGTAACTTAGTAAACACCACTTTTACGTTTTATACTTATGCCGACCAGGTTTCGTTACAACTGTAGCTTCTTCAGGGCTATGTAATATAGTTTAAGCAGCCCTAAAGAAGCTTCGGTTGTAGTGAAAATCGGTCGTAACCATAAGTATAAAAAATAAATGCTGTGTTTGTAGTGAAAACCGGTCGTAACCATAAGTATAAAAAATAAATGCTGTGTTTACTAATTTTTTGTTTTATTTAAATAAATGTTTTATTATCTTGCTTTTTTGTAACAAATGAAAATAATGATATCCTCACTGGGATCTCCCGTGTTTTTAGTGCAGTCGAGTGGTTCTAGTTTCAGTCTGTATTTAGTATCGAGTTTTTTTTATTTGTGATATAAATGATATAATATTGTAGTGAGATTTGAATTTGAGTGTTTCCAATAAACGTATTAGTTTTTATTTCCAGTGTTTTATATTTCTGATTTATAAATGAGTGATATTTTAGAATATAGTTGTTTTTAATTTCGTCAGTACTAGTTCTTACGGGGACTCTAAGAATAATTTTCATTTTTGATTAGTTTTAATTTTCAAAATGATTTTAGAATATTGTCATTTGGACTGCCCTATCCGATAATACCTTTATAGATCTTGGTTAAGTCTTTTTTGCTGAGGAAGTTTCTGATGGTTTTGCAAATATAACTTTAGTTTCTTTAATTTCATTTTTCATACATTTAATATGCTCAGCCCATTATAAATTTTGATAAATTATTTCACCTAGATAAGTTATATGGTCAACGTTTACCAATGAGGGACAATTTATACAATGACAATTTAAGTAATGGGATTGAATCTTATACTTTAATGTATTTGTAACCTTTAAACATTTTTTTGGTAGAAATAGACAGCACGGGTCACAAATGATAAGGGAGCTCATTAAGGAAATAGAGTTTTTTTAAATATAAAGTTATTAAAATCGGCATACCTTGGACAAAGCAAAAAATGCTACATACTTAAATTAGTCTTAAAATAAGTGAAATTCCGAAGGGATTTGGAAAGAGTCCAATTAAAATTGTATCGTATTGTTGTACAAGTTAAGTATTGAACAGACTGGCACCAACATTTTTTTCTCGGTGACATTTCTTACTCAGAAGCAATAAGTCATGCTCAGGTTGACCAAAGCTAATATAACGCGCCCTTGCTGTGAATTGATGCAGATTACTCTTTATAAAATAGACCAATGCTGAGGAGCATTCGACAGTAGACATTTAAAGAAAGGTTATTGGCTTCCAACAATTTTGCAAGAATATTGAACCACTTAAAAGAAAATTATGTTAATCCTCGAGCTGTATCCTGCCCCTGGAAGGTCCAGTAGTTATTGCATCTGTTCAATGATCAGCATGTATGGGACTGCTCAGTTATATGCATCAAATTGATTAAAGGATACACAATATTATTGTGGTATTAGCTACGTAGGGTGACCATTCTTAACAGACGTATAATAAAAGAGAAAAGTAGAAGTGCCGTCCTTACGAATTTGAAGGGAAAAAAATGTGCCACTGACTTCAGTCTGTCTCTCTTACACTTGCCTGAAATGTATCGGCATCCCATTTGAATTTCGTAATCATGGCTAAACACAGTTTTGTATGGAAGTGTGAGCCCAAATTATATTTGGATCAAGTAACACGCCCACAACGCACTTCTAGTGTTATTCTTTGTTCTGTGTTAGCAGATATCGTTCACCAGTAAATAGAATTCAATGCAGTGAGTAATCGCAAATATTAACACATAAAATGATGAAGAACTGCGTTGCATGAAATTGTATTTTTTAAATAAGAAAAACACTGGGTACCATAACTAAAAAGTATTATTATTATCATTAATAAAAGTGTCAAGTGTAAAAGTTTTTGAATACCATTAAAAACTACTTCAAATATAGAAAACCTAAAACATAAATTGTAAATTAAGCAAATGTTAAAATTGGGGTACCGCAGGGAAATGTACTTGGCCCTATTTTGTTTTGAGATATACATATTTTAAACTTAATAACTTAACTTACATAAAAAAACTAACGCAGACTCAAGAAAAATTACGGGATAGTCTGAATACAATATATGCTCTTGCATTCCTCCACCCAATTATCTGTCCCTGTCTGATAATGTGGAGTGCCTACATTAGGGTGTCCCAGGACATAAGGAAGATTTTTTTTTCATGAATTTAAATATGCATACCCTCTTATTTTATTTCATTTGATCCCAATAACTCATATAATAAATATTATTTTGATTAAACACCGGCAACCCGTGCCGACTTGATGCCAAACAGGTATGGAAGGAGTATGGAAGGATTTTCAACTTTCATTTTTGTCGGATAAATAAAATTTAAAAATGCACAAATGTTCAATTATGTAGTATTTTATATTTATAAATGGTTTATTGATTAAATTTTTTCTTCATAGTTTGTTTTTTACAGTCAGGATAAATCTTCCGGTGTTCCTGAACGCATCGTAACAAAAATTATTTTTGTTACTCTTCGACCGTGAGATTAAGCCATGAAAATCTTTGCATTAACTTAACAGTTCTTTCAGCTGTATCTTTTACTACCCTCAGCGGCGACACCTTCTTTCTGATTTCTTGATGCGAAGCATTATTTGACCACATCGTAGGGAATTCGTTAAGAAAACTGGCATCTGTTTTCAGACGATCAAACAAATACTTGCTCTTGACTGAAATGAAGTCGTAAATATTTTTCTCTGAAACAAAAGTCACTAAATTATGATATGAACAAAAACCTCAATACAAAACATAATTTAAACTACTTAATAAACTTACCATACAATTTACCATCAAGATCTTCCTTCGATGGGATGTAACATTTGTCATGGGTTGATAAATTATTTTTTTTGATATTTCGAGCATTTTTATTTTAGTTTTTTGATCCACAGCGTCGTCAAACAGCGATAAAATAGATCCTTCATCGGTCAAATACCATAACTGCTTACTGAACAGAAATAAAGCTGCCATTGAGATGTTTTCATCAATTTTTTCCTAAGCCTTCATCGATTTCAAAAAGCACAAGTCCTGGTAAGGTGCTTTAACTGCTATAATACATTGTAACCATGGCTTGACATAGGATGTTACTATGAACAGGCAAACGTCTAAAAGTGCCGCCTTATCCTTACCGGTAATTTTAAATTGCGCACAAATTAATGATATTTTCAAGGAATAAAGCGCCTTTGCCATCCATCGAGCACCTGGAGGCCGAATCTTAAATTTTCTCGCTGTATCTCCTCCTAAAACTATCACACAGAGATCTAAAAACTCTCAATAGTCATCTCCAAGTATTTTTGTTGTCAATGCAGTATGGTAAAAGTCCAGCAAATCATCGATTTCGGAAGCGGTTAGGTGCAATGTGAGATTTTCTCTGTAGCACTGAATTTTATCGGGATCAACATTTTTTCAGTTATCTCGAAACTTTTTGAAGAGTGGTATGTCAAGGTTTGTAGTCACTTGACTGATTTTTACTTCAAACACAGCTTTTAATACCAACTATGGCTATATTTGGTATATATTGACAGTTAAATTCACTTTCCGGATATTGTAGAACAAAACTTCAAGAACTTGTCCATTAGATGGCAGTTTAGAACCCAATATTTGGTGTTTTACGACTCCTATTAAAAATATACTCTTTTTAGAAGTGCGTAAATCTAACAACATCTTGCCTGAACGAGTGATTTTCGTTTACTAACAAAATAGCAAGTTACTACAAGCTCATCAACACGTTTGCTCGCTGGCGTCTTAATGTACCAGTACTGACATCTTTCGATGCAAGTCGGCATGGGTTGCAGTTGTTCAAAGTAAACGAAATTTTTTCTATAAGTGTTTTGTTATTATTAAAACAAAATTAGAGGGTATGCGTTCAAAAATAACAACTTTAATTTTTTGGGACACCCTAGCCTACATGCCTACTGTATTTTATAAAATAAATTTAAAAAATACGGAATCTTGTGCAGTGATAACCAGCAGGATCCTTGAAGGCCATAGTATCGATTGAAAAGACCATATAAAAACGTCAGAATCCCTTTCCAATTCCAACTGCTAATCACAACTCCCCAATAGTTCTGTCAAATATTGATAACAGTCCAAAATAAAACCACAGACTGATTCGCGTACATTATGCATAAGTTATGCTTAGCGAACGTCTGAACTATAAATTTTATGGTCTAGTCTAGATGATAATATATTTTTTTCAATCATACATTATTTTTGATCCCTAGTACACTTTATAATATTTCATGGTCACCGTAAACCTCGGTCAACCAGTCATATCAAATTAACATCGCATATCAACTCGGGGATACATTTCACTGATATGTGCGCGCATATCGTTATCAACCAGCTTCAACCCGACTCCAATGTAGCTTCCGTTAAAAGAATGAACTCCGTCAAACATTCAAGCCAAACATACATAACATTTACTGCGATGAATAGAGACAAGAGACCCTAACTTAGACTTATCGATAAGTCAGCAGATAAAATCGGTCCTATCTCTTGACCTATGAACTCGGAATCACAGCGATCGTCAAGTATCACTAAGAACACGGTCATTAGCAGTTAGACCACGAGCCAGTTTGCATGTTGAAGTCACAATGTGCCGTGAAAATCTAGTGGAAAAATTATTTTAAGTGTGTTTTTTTAAAAGCTAGTTATATAAGTTCAGTGAAAAGATGTGTAAATTAAAAACAGTACCGATTTTAAGTGCGTTTCTGGTATTTTCAGTGCTAGTGGAATTTACTTATGCAAGTGAGTACATTTTTGTTATAAAAGTTAGATTTCTAATACATGGTATCCGGGGGTAAAGTTCGAGGGGTGATTCTATATGATATTAAAATAAAAATGATAAATAACCTTTTTCGAAACTCCAAAGTTTTATGGTAGTTTTTAGGAAAAAAAACTTTGAATTGTTTGTAATGTAAAATAAATATTCTTCTGTGGCAAATATTTTTGTTTGGGAAAAAAAGTTGGAATTTCGAAAAATTTGTTTTTACTTCTACATCATGTAGAATCACCTCCCGAAATGGAGACTCTGGAGACTCTTTAATTTTTTTATGCATATACACAGGAGGCCTTGTGGAAAAATACTTCAAGGCCTATATCATATTTGCCTATGGCCTATCATTGTACATTATATAAAAGCTGTTTGTTTCTTTCTTACAAAATAATTAAATAAATATTTGCAGATGCTGTGGATTTAATATTAATAATCATATAAGCATTACGCACTTGCTACAAAAACTTGTATTATTATGTGAATACCGCACAAGAGTCCCAACTGCTCCCGACTGTCCAGATCCATGGGAACTGTGGCATTCTCCATTTGGGATATTTTGTGAGGTTAAAGGGAGTGGCGAAGGTAGAGAGATTCGGGAGATGAAGATTAAAAAATTCCTGACTGTTCAGATCTAGTCGCTAAACATGGCTAAAGCCATTTCAAGCAAATTTTCGATTCTGAATGGCTGTACCGTCTTTCACCAAGACGATACTTTGAGTGCCAATTGCCTCCAACCGTCTGGAGCAAGTTAGAGATTATGGCATTCCCAACCGGGGTATGTTGAGGATGAAGGTAGTGGGGGAAAGAGATGAAGATGGAAGGAGATGGGGAAAATAATGGTTGGGAAGAACCTGGCTATTCAGATCTGGTCACCAAACACGGCCAAATCCATTGCAAGAAAACGTTGAAATTCTGAATGGTGGTCTTACACCAGGGCGATACTGAGAGTATCTTCCACTCTGGAACGTGCCGCAAATATACTATACAGGGTGTATCGGAACGTACCCGACAAACTTTAACCAGCTTTTCCTTAGCACATTTGGAGTAAAAAATGTTATGGGCACTTTGCTGTCCGGTAACATTTTTTTTCAAATGAAAACAAAAAAAAATCCACACTCCGTCACTGTCATTGGCATTGTTTTTCGTTTTCAACAGCTGTTATTAGCAAGTGTGTCAAAAAGAGTCTTCGCTCTTTCATACACACTAAATAATAATAGTTAAAAATGAGACGAATGGTGCCATACCATTTCGTTGTGATTGTAAAAGCGCGAGAATGTAGGTACGTACGTACATTATTCAACGAAACTCGAATAAAATATTGCCAGATAGGTTTTCAAACTTTGACAAAGGATAAAACAGTGGTGACGTGTGGTGAAAATATGAATAGTAAATTTTTTATTAAAAAAAAATGTTACCGGACAGCAAAGTGCCGATAACATTTTTTATTCCAAATGTGCTAAAGAATAGCTGGTTAAAGTTTGTCGGGTACGTGCCGATACACCCTGTATATTATTTTTAATGAGTAATTTGTGAAATAACACAATTTATTTTAATCAAAGTTACTTGCACACGCCGGGATTTGAACCCACGACCGTGCTAGTCGAAAGCCTTACCCCTCGACCACGAAAGCCGTCAAATACTGAATATTCATTCGTACAAAAGTTTATTGCAGCGACCGGAGTATGATCTCGATACCCGTATGTCTTTCTTAACCACTGAGCTATCGTTAACCTTGTTGAGTTGATGGTCGCAAGTTCATATCCTGGTGGCAGCTGACCTCGACTACGAATCTAGAGGTCACGGGTTCATTTTTTAAATAAAATCAAAAATACCAATTTTGTTGTTTGTTCTGTGCGACAGGCCAGTGGCGGCTCGTGACTTGTGAGCGTGATAGGGTGCTAATTTTTACAAAATTCTACATTAATGGTATTGTTTGGTCCAAGACGATTTTTTTTTCAGGAAATTTCAGTTTTGCATTCCCTGAAAATTTTTATACGAAAAATCAAATTTAAAAAAATAAAAATCATCTTCGGATATAACAACATTAATAGTGCCATTTTTTGTAATATTGGCACTTTAGTACACCCTAAAGTCACGAGCCGCCACTCTGCTTGTAATCACAATTCAATGAACTCAAATTTTCTTTGATTTTTTGTCTCATTTCCAAAATTGGAACTGATTGTGTGAAAAATTCATACAAGCGATAAAGTATGTCCCTACCTGTAATATAATATCTCAACATAATATAATTTCCCAACCTTTCTCATCCCCATCTTCTTCTCCTGATAAATGCGTATATGTCAACGTGCCAATGCTTGATTGCTACCAAAAGTTGATAGAATGCATTTTCATAGACAACGAGTCTCTTTTCCCAGTGTCAACTCAATCGGATGTCGGGAGGTGGGTTAATTTCCACTTACAAGATTTGCACACATTCATTCCCAAAAACAAAATTGAAATTTATGTAGAGATGTATTTAAGAGGAAGCTACAAGCCAAAAATGTTTAAATTCTTTGTATGCCTTATATCGGCACGAATATAGGTAATAGGCGTTAAAATCGCTTGGCAAACGGAGTCTACAAACGCTCGAGATTACAAGCGGATTTCATTTATGCGTTCATACATTTCTATTGAAAAAAAACATTTTTTAGTAGTTAACATTTATATTTTGTATTAAGTAACAATTTTTTATTTATTTGAAGTCTACTCAAGGAAAACGATAGGAAAAACTTCAATTTATCTAAAGTAGTGTTTCTCAATATGTGGGTCGCGACCCCTCGGGGGGTCGCCGGCAAAAGGAAAAGGCGAGGTTCTAACTACAATAAAAACACTATTTCAGTGAGAAGGATGAGTTTTTTATTTTTCAAATCGTTGTGCTATTTTTGATATATTAATAATAAAATCATTTTCTAAGGACGGGTTGTTTCGGAGAATCTGAACAATTCATCAAATTTCAACGTTCATTTTCAAGTTCTGTGAAAGACTTTTTCAAGTTCTGTTTTTATTTCAGTTTTGTCAAGCAACTAGCCTACAATGATATAAAAACAGAACTTGAATAAGTCTTTCACAGAACCCGAAAATGAACGTTGAAATTTGATGAATTGTTCAAATTTTCCGAAACAACCCGTCCTAAGTTAAGTCTGTTTCTCTTTTTAGTTTTAATGTCCACCATTGAAGAGAATGTCAGTTCACATAATTATGAATTGGCAAATGGCACTAATTTTAGAGCTTCCCTTGCCAGTTCTGGATACTCTTCTTTTCTTTTCATCCAAAACACGTCAACACTTTGGGGCGTCCAAGTCAAAGTCGCACACAGCCTTACCAACTTATCTCGTACTTAATTTCAAAGCTGTCGCGGCTTCTTTGCAGAGTGTAGGCCGTAATAATGAATACAAAAATAGAGAAAAAATTATCGTATTTAAATTCCTAACATTTTGTCTGTATCTATGGCCAAATGGGGTCGCCAGAATTTTCCAACCTGTAAAGGGGTCGCGTATCCAAAAAGATTGAAAGACACTGATCTAAAGCATATTTTTTGGTATTCTTAATGTAAACCAATTCGTTTTAAAGATTAATCTAAAACAGTGATTTAGCATTAAGCTTCGCCTTGAGAAAGTAGCAGTGTTGGGTACTAAGCGGAATAGAAATCTTGGTGTTAAATTAACCTAAACTACACAACCAATCAAATAAAACTGCGAAATTTGGACCTCATTGAGGGTATAGAAAGCAGTCATTTAGTCCAATTTTTATAGTTTAATATTTATAAAATAATTATTGATTTAATTTAAAAGACAAATGAAATAATCAAACTATTAACTAAAGTGGTACCCACTTGTTACAGATGTATAAAACATCGTACATCCGTGTTTTGACAAACAAAGACCTTTGTAACTTCCAGATGCATACGTTCATATTAAAAGATTAAAGTCTCAATTAGTTGCTTTCAGTCAATACACTGCGCATAGAATATCATTCATTATTTGACTGAGCATAGCGAAGTCCTTTTTTAACTTGATCGTTTTAATTTGTTTGTACGCTCCGTTTCAAGATGGTGGCCGTTTTAATAGTTCAGTAAATATATATATATATATATTTTTTAAATATGAGATTGCCGTGATCATTTGGACTTTTTTCATTATTTCGTACCTACCTGCCTGTAGAATGTTTGACAAATTGCCGTTGAGAGAGTAAAGTGTTTTATATTTGTATAATTCCTTATGTAAAATTTATGTTTACAAATTATGGTTTGACATTTAAAGACAGTGAACCTTAGAACAGTTTTAAGACCACATTTTATATTTTGCCCATTGAGTTTCGGTTTTACAAGCTCAAGCTCTCGTGGTTTGTATTGTGGACTCTGATATAAGAGAAGTAGTACATTAATGACTCTTAAATGTGTCAGATTCGATTCCCACAGTTTTGTAAAAATTCTTAATCGCAGACATGGATTTTCATGTTTATTTATGTTACATAAAAACTACGAATTAGGAACGCTGGTCATTTCTGACAATATTTTTACAGTAAAATAATTTTCAGTTTTGAGTTTTAATGCCCGTTAAAATGGGTCCAATTTAAAGGGTTAATTTTAATCTGATGACAACAATTGTCAATCTCACAACAAACTTTATAATGGCGTTATATTCTGTGATGATTACAGAAGTGTTTTGATCTGTATCAAATCGCGATATAATTTTTAAAAGTCGAGGAATTGAGGACTTCCTAAACTTCCTTTTCCCTATCTCTTTTCTTTCCCCACTCCGTTCACCATTACAACATACGCCAAAGGAGATTCCATATTCCCCACTAGCTCCGGATACTTGGGATACTTGTGCGAAATTTACATGGTAAAAAAACCTTAAAAATATATTTAAAACTCTTCGTTCTTTATCCGTGACAATTACATGTCTTACGAGTATTAAATATTTCTGTTTATGACTCATCAAGAAGCTTAAATTATGACTTAAAATTATATGTTAATGAATTTATTTTAATATGTTCCAGATTCCCTAATCGACCCATACATTTGTGGACAGCCATCTTGTACGCGTAAGTATTTAATTTTGTCACTTGAATTGATTACTACAGTATTAAGTCAAAATGTAATATGTATATGATTGTAAGTAGGTAATTACTTTTATCTCATTTTAATAACAAAAATAATTATTACTGTAGTTCTGAGAACTGTTATTTCATCATTCGGCACATAAAGAAACATGCGTATATTGTTGTGAACAGGATCTTAAAATACACATGCTTGCATTTTAACGACTTGTCATTGTATGTTCATAATATGTAATCAATACCATAACTCAATAATAATAGTGAATATGCATTTGAAGCAATGAGCGAGTTTACAAATTGAAAATCTCTTCATGCCAACAAACGTCATAAAAGACATAAACGTCACGTCAACGTAACAAAAAAAAATCACACTATGCAACAGACTCTTCTACGGTCGCCAAATACATTTCAAACCGAGACATCTCGGAAATACCAAATTTCATATATTCTACGAAAACATTTTACCCAACGACAAATCAGAAAATGTATTTATTTATTTTGAAAAGATACATTACATTATATTAAATAAAGCTTTTGACTGTCCAACTAGGAAGGTTTCCCGTTTAAGGACAGTCAAATAAACAGGTGTCAAATTATCATACATGTACACAATTACATAACAGCAACATCACAAAATAAGTAATAGTAACACAATTACACAATATTAACTCTATCTTGTTGAACAATATGACAAGCAAATTGAGTTGGTAATAAACAAATGGCGAATATAATAAAAATTGGGTAAAATTTAATATTTGAGAGAAAATAAGTATGTCAAAGCGAAGATACAACTAGGCGTTCGTGATAAATAACAATATTCACACTTGATAGATAACTATGAATATAAATTCATACTTATTTAACTGAAGACAACTAGTTATCATTAATCAATACAAATAATATCATGTAGTTGTAATTTCTGGTGTTCCATGGGGACTAAATCTTGGCCCTCTGTTTTTCCGAATATTTATGATTGACTGGTTCTAAAAGTGATACTTTTGTAGTCAATGATTTTAAATATTTTCGTAAAAAATTTACATGTAGCAAACATGCCAAATAGCCGACTACCAAAGATGCTTCATTACTAAGCCTGCAGAACTATGTGGAATTGTGAGGCCTACACAAAAATGGCTATATGGTGTAGACTTTATTCATTTATTTTTCATGTTCTCCATAACACGGTATGGAGAACATTGCGGAGAAGATTAATTTAATTGAGGTGCATGTAAGTATAAAAGGTCATGGGCGCCATTTTACTATTTTGTGACATAGGTACTTCAAAAGATAGTTGATGAACTGTCTGTAAGTGACGTTAAAAATAATAATGCTCAATGCAGAATCGTTAAGTAGTTTAGTCGCTCTGTTGATTGGCGCGTTCTGATAGGCAGAAGTCCTCGCTTTCGGAGAATAAAAAAGTGCGTGGGGTCTTCCACGAGTAAATTTATTAGGTAAATATAAGTTAACCTCTTTCAAAACAAGTAGAAAAACATCGCATCAATGGCCACATAGAACTAGAGGCAACAAGAAAAACTCCTGAAAGATCGGGAGTCAGTATTCTCCTAGAGTTGTTACACTGATGATCATCTTAGGGGTGTGTTTTATTTCAATCCAGGCACATCCAAAAATGTATTGACGGATGGAAATTTAAATCATTTTCGCACTTCTTTGATAATGCCTCCATTATGTAACTCAAATAAGAGATAAACTGTAATCTGATCATTTAAAACTAATCATGTTTGGTTAGTTTTCAAATAAGTTATCGATAACTATATTTGAACAAGGAAATAAACATCAATCTGCAACAGATAAAGGTTATCTAAGGGAGGCGATATACTCGTAATTACAGATATGAAATATAAGGGACTTGAGATAATGGATTAGTTATCTTTCAGTTGTTATATTTATAAAGGGGGTAAATATGAAAGTGGTTGATAAACATTGATAAAAAAAACTCTTAAAAATCATTGTAAAGCAGGGTAATACGTTTCATTCATTAAAGATATTGGTATGTATTGAAAAATTGCACGGTTAGAATTTAGTTTAGGCCATGGTGTATGGTGTAATGCATATTTCATTTGATTGCAGAGCATTTCAAGGTACTATTTTAGTCGATACAAATCTAGTGACCATAAAATTCTCGATAAAATCAGTGGTCTGATTAGTTTGTTTTTATGATTCCAGCACCAAACAAGTTCAACTATCAAACCTATATTATCTACCAGTATGAATACAAAGTGTCGATCAGTACGTGGTTTTCCGGTTCCAGCAACAACCAATCGACGTTGGATATTGATGCTAAGGTTTGTAATTCTACGTTTTAACTAACATAACTTTACCACACACTAACCTCCCTTTTTATTTGCCTTTGTATTTGGTTACCTTCGCATCATCGGTTAACCTGTAAAAAAATGCAAATTTCCAATCGAAAAGTTGTCAAATTCTTATTCATGCAAAGGCTCTTTAAAAAAACAACGATAAACTGATGCACGCTTAACACGCAAAAAATTATAAATAGCACTTTGTTTCAACGGAATTACTATAAGAAGTAACTATTTATGTCGTAGGAGCTGGTAAAAGATGCATTAAAGTTCCATTTTTACGTTTGAAGGTTAATAAATACGCATGAATGAATAAAATAAACCAAAATAACAACCTAAAAACCTACTGTGTGTGTTTACTTAAACCCTTACTTAAATAATTGTCTCCATTGGCAAATTGGTCTCAAAGGCTATAAATTAAACGGATCTCGAGTAAACTAAAATTAAACTAACCAGCCCAGCTAATGTGGAAAAAGATGATTTTGTACTTTTCTACAAACTGTGATATTTTTTTATAATTGAAATAAGATAATTGTGTGAATTGTCTTTTCCCAACGATATTAAAGGGCAAGCAAAGGGTGAAAATTTTTCTGACATTGCAAAACATTGTATGGAAGAATGAAATAATTTTGTTAAATTAAATTAAATTCCAGATACAACTGGAATTTATCACACAATGCGAGGGTTTGCTGAAGATTCTCTCCGCCAAGATGAAGGACCAAGATGATGAATTTCCTGAGGAGAGGGAGGAGACCTTGTCTAAAGAACTTGGGACATATCCTTTGAGGTAAGACTTAACAATTTTGAACATGTACAGAAGTGAGAATTCTTAAGATGGACACGCGCACTTTTTGACTGAGCTTATTGAAGTCTTGTTTTAAGCCAACCATTTGGCACATCATCTGCCTGTAAATATGGCTCAATTTGTGAAAAAATTGCATATTTCTTTATTGGAAATTTTAAAAAGTTAGGTAATAAAATACAAGGCCGGCTCTTTGCGGGCGCAATCGGACAAGTCGGCTCCGGGCGGCGAATTGGCAAGGCGTTGTTTAAATACCTAATGGCAAATCTTATGAGATCTGTGGAAATTATGATTTGGATTTATTAAGTAGATACTGTTCACAGAACTACTAATTTATATTTCTGTACACACTTTCGTGATCTGCTAAAAATACTTTAATTACTATGCATAAAGGCGCTTTAACTCTCCTTTATATAAAAAATAGAGATAACATTAAAAAACTCATATATTTGTTGTTCCACGAAAGCAAATGACATATTGGATAATATCAGAATCAATACGTTGTGAAACCAAATTTGGAAGCAACTACTATCTCCAAAGATATTAGAAGAACGAGATATGCTATGTTGGCCGCCGGACCGTAGGCGGAGTACTACCTAATTAGGGTACTTTGAACGGTATCGGGACGTGTACGCACAGAAATCTGTTCTATGTATTAGTGCGGATACCTTAGCGCAAGCGAAGATGTGCAGTAGTATTGGTGAACAAAACCGGCGACACTCGGCAAAACAATTCCACTCAGTACGAACTGCTCATAGCACATCTCGTTCTTCTAATATCTTTGACTATCTCTGATAGAAATGAGGTATAATAAAATCCGGGTACGAACAACTCATGTAACATAATTACAAAATTATAATTCGTTACTAAATTATATAATAGGTAATTCTGACTGTGTAATTAATGTAGTGAAGATTGTATCAATGGGTAAAACAAAATTTCTAATTTACTAATGTTATTTATTTTTGTAGGTTCGCTTTCCACGATGGAGCCATTACTGAGGTCTGCCCACAAGAAGGTGAGGTGGATTGGACCCTAAACTTCAAAAGGGGAGCCCTCTCTCTCTTTCAAAACACCATGGAGAGGTTCGACATTGATCACCATGGCATTGAGGTAAGAAAATTACAACTCTATTTTCCTTCAAATAAATACAGTACTATGTCATTTGACACGGATAAAATAAATATTTATTTATTTATTAAAACGCCATATAATGGCCTTTACAATACAGTGATAATCGAATTACAAGCGTATAGTGGTAAACAGGATAGTAATAGCAATAAATTAAAGAACAATTATGTGTAAACAAAATAAACAAATGACAATTCTACAAAATAGAGCAATGAGAACCATATTGAAGAAAAATAGATACACAAAAATTAAGAACATGTTGAAGGAGTTAAATATCTTGTCATTTAGACAAATTATTTACTTTAATACCATATTTTTAATCTACAAGATAATCAATGGCCATACGTCTAGTGAATTCCTAAGAAAAATTGATAAACTACAGAACAAACACACACATGAGACGAGGAAAAGAAATGAATTGAGACGGGACTTCAGGAAAAAAACACAGAGTCAAAAGTCATTGATGTACGGAGCGTTGAAGATATTTGGAGAGCTACCAGAAGAAATAAAATCAGAAGAAAACATAAAAACATTTAAAATTAAAGTACGAAAATATGTGATTGATTCATTTTAAATGTGTTACTATAATTATATGTATAGGTATATATATATAAATATTCTATTAGGACATGGATAACTATGTACCTACATAAAATACCGCAATAAACAATAAACAAACGCACTATTTCAAGTGATGCAGTTATTAATGTAAGTGCAGTAAGACAATGCATAATTCAAAAAAAATACATACCAGTGTAACAAAAGTTGAGCTACTTTATACTAGGTTTGTATAAGACCTGTCATAAGTCGAATTATGAGGTGAGGTGAGTTATTGTTACCAACAAAATTAATTGTACTTGGAATAGCTGAGTAGGAATCGCAACAATTCAGGGCTGTCAGCGATTCAATGATACTTATAAATAAGAAAAATATTTTTTTAATAAAATAATACATATGTTAGTTGACACTGTAAGATATCAAGGAGCCATGCGGAAGAATAAACAATTTTAACCCTTAGAGAATATCGGTCTCAAATACAGCTATGGTGTTTGGAAGTGCCTCTACACCGGCGTCCTTTGCCCCACCAACCACCGCCCGAGATATTCTCAAGTTATTCCCCGCTCTTGCTGTACTGGGCCGCTCAGCCAGTCTACAAAGCGATATCTGGGAGCGTTCGTTCTTTAGTTATTGCGCTATTTTTTTACAAAACCATAATTTTTAGGACAGGTCTCACAGACTGGTGTTCCATATAACGTAGGTTTTTTTGTTGGTTGATTAGTTGTATTTTAAGCGGTCTGACGTACCAATGTTCTTTCTAATGGACTTATTGTACTGAGTATTTTTTTGTCTTGATTAACTTAAGTTTTTTAAAAGTATATTGATTAAATAAAGCATTGATATTTCTTTAGAAACCATCTTTATGTAAATCGAATTGAAATAAAATGTTTTGAACAATAAAGGTATTATTTTTGACATTTTTCAAAATACCGGTCTCCAGGACCGATGTTCTCTATAACGTAGTTTAAAATCATGTGCCTGTTAAGTGTTAAAACCAACTAAAAAGTTGCTATTTTTCGTTTGTTCCAAACTCCTAACAACCTGCACATTGTTCGTCGTCTTCTTCAAACAAATGTAATAATATTCATTTTCTTGAAATATTCCTTACACATTTCAGCGTGATATCCACGGCACCTGTGAGACAGAGTACAAGATGCAGGGTCAGGAGAACACCAGCCTCATCGTCATGAAGAGGAAGGATCTTTCGTTGTGCATGGACCGCTACAAGTACCTTTCAATCTTGCAGACTGTCAGATATAACTTCCAGAGCGTGAGTTATACCTTTATATAACATTAAAACTCTTTTAATAATCGTCAAGACATGTACAAAAAAGAAAAAAAATTATATGTCATTAATATTTTCATATCACTTTTTTCCAGAAATACCAAACGTGGCCCGTCCTGGAATCAGAAAGCAGATGCCGAATCTCCATCGACCACCACGTGTACACGGGCGTGTCTTGCAAGGAACGCCATCTCTTCCAGCCTTTCTCCGGGAAGCGATCCGGTGCCATCAGCACCGTCAAGGTGGACCTCAGGCTGCTAGAGGAGATCAACAAAACTAGCACGGAGATCATGGACGAGAAGCAAGAAGGTAGTTATTATGAACTATAATAAGATTATTTAACCAGCCAAAGCATAAAAAAATAGTAGGAAGTATGAGATTGATAAAAGTTACGAAATGTAATGAAATGGAAATAGCTTGATTGGAAAAGACGCCAGGAGGATCCGGGTTCGAGTCCCAGTTGTACCTTTTTATTGTCTGTGCCTTTGTGCTATGTTGAGAGTTGTTGTTGTCAGTTTTTAGTGTAATTGACCAGAGTCTTTCCTTGCTTCTGATATTTATCGTGGTTCTTAGCTTTGCCAAATAAATCTTTTGTGTCAAATGCAGAAGTTTTTTCTCACAAAGCCGTATATTTTTACCATGTATTTTGTGAAATGTTTCAGAATGGGAGGCAATCAAACTACGTTACAGTCTTCTACACCACCACACTTCTTCCGTTCGACCTGGTACCGGAGAATTGAAATCCGCAAGAGACATCTTGAAGCATTTGTGCAAGTAAGTATTAACACCAAAATTATGGGAGGGAACACGAACATGAACAGGGGGGGGCGGCCCGCCCCGGCCCCCGGTCCTGGGGGGCCCCAAACGCCTCCATGTTCCCTTGATCAAATCCTAAACAAGGCTTTAAGGCGAAATAGGTGGACTCGATCTGAAATACTGCCATACTGTTTTTGTTTTTATACTGTATAGTTTTATCAAGATCAAAACACTACAGCCATCTAGACTTTTTATGCGACACTAATATTCTTTTACGCTGAACGCGTTCAATCCACTTTGGGAATTCCCGTCTTTGAAGTCCGTAGGAATCCCTGAATGAATGCCGCTGACATTCTACGTCGAATGTCACAATACAATATAAAATATATTAAATTTTATTACGTAATTCATAAACTTTAAAATTTAATAGTTTGGTTTTTGTTGCTGTGTAAAAGTAAATAAGTTCAAAGTTGATTTTAAAAAGTGTTTTCATTTTCGAGTATTTGAAAAAGTAAGTAATTTTCCTTAAGTGGTCCTTACTTTTTTTGTAGGTACATATGTATATTTTTTTTAAAAGAAAGACAAACATTCCCGGGTTACGAATAACCTGACAATATTTGAAAATCTCCTACTACCACCACAGTAAGCTGAAAATGTTGCTTGTGTTGTGATGGAGGACTTAGCCAGCCGAGGAATTGAACACACTACGCCTGGGTGGGACCCAAACGCGATGTCAACTCGGCCACCGACCGTATATACTTGGTCTTATCACTTATCATGAGACTCAACATGAGAGATCCAGAGACTCAAATGGATATCCAGCATGGTCGATTGACATAAGTTTTAAGAAAATGTCGGAAACTTGTCATCGCTCCCGAGCACGACTGCAGGCCGCTAACGAACAAACAATAATTCATAACGACTACGTATTCCTAATTTTCTTGACTTGAACTGTTGTTTCTTCATTGGTTATCTACAGTCATGCTATAGAACGATGATATGTTACCGACACTATCGGTAAATCCTTCATCGATCGACCAAGCTAGGTACCCAGATCATAAATTAATTATGTCACGGGAGTCTCATGACATAATTAATTTACTACACTAATAATTAGATAAGGCGCATTACTAAAATGCAAGGGCTGTGTTGACGGCGGCTTTGACTTGTGAAAAATATAATGGAAGGAATTTAAAAATATGTTCTTTTAACCAACACATAAGATATCATATTTTTATGTCAGTAAAAAAATTTTATTCTGCTATCTTCTACAAAAGTTTCTTATTCTCTTCCATTTTATTTTTAGTGAAAAGAATTCAACCATCTGGCTCTCAGAAAAAAAGCAAAGACTAGAGAGGCTAATAAACTTTCTGGATCTTTATCCAATACCTTTCAGATTTTAAAGAAAAGAAAGGTGGCGTTGCCGAAGAAATTAATCAAATTGTTGAATCGGAATCCAATATACAAATCGTTGATGTTGAGGCAAAAAAACAAAGGTGAAAAGTCTACTAAATGTGATATTAATAAAAACTCCGACGTAAGTGACACTGAAAAACAGGATGATAAAACTAGTAAATTAAAGAAAATTACTGAGGAAGAATCCGAAGAATACGTCGCTTCTATCTTAGAGTTTTCTCATCCGATGATACTGCACATTGGCCAATACCTGTGCCAGAGCATATCAGAATTTCGATTATCGAAAAGGGTAGTGAAATATTTCAAAACAAGGACGGACCTTTTGAATCTGTAGAAAGACCAGGTGAAAGTACTAATATAAGGGAACACATCGTTGTTTAACTTTGTCGTGGTTTTACTCACATTTAAACGAGACTAAATATTTAAGGAAATAAATGCCATACTCAACATCAACAAAGAAATTGTATTGTTACTGCTGCCAGTTATTTGCATCTGAGGGTAGCTCTCAAACTAATAAATTTGTCTCGGGGTTTTTTCAGTGGTGGAAATTGAATCCAAAGATATCACTGCATGAATCATCGAATGAACATATATCAAATGTAGAAAAGAGGAAAATGTTGTCTATGGGTTTGAAACTTAATAAAACCATTGATAAGGATAACTTGAAGATTATTAATGATGAAACTAAAAAATGGAGAAACTTTTTACATCGCCTTTTAGATGTAACACTATTTTTAGCTCAGAAAAATCTTGCTTTCCGAGGCCATCGTGAAGATATTTCTTCGGAAAACAGGGGAAGTTTTCTAGAATTGGACAACTGTTAGCGAAATATGATGCTGTGTTGAAAGAGCATTGCTTAAAAATGAAGACCGCTGGTGGGTCAAATAGAGTACCTTCTTATTTGTCAATAGGAATACAAAATGAATTTATTCTATGTTTGGATGAACATGTAAGGCAAAAAATTATTGCAGATATTAAAAAGGCTAAGTATTATGGAATCATTTTTGACAGCACTGCTGATGATATTTTATATCACTTTTTAAAAGTGTGTTGAATTATCATTTTGATGATTTATCCGGTCACCGTCAATGTCAGGTCTCCACGAAAAGCACTGTTCAGTTCCTGTTCTAATCATTCCTTGAATCTTTGCGGTATTCATACATTTGCTTGCGTTCCATCCAGCATCACATGTTTTGGAACAGTAGAGAAATTATATTCATTATTTTCATCATCTACACAGATATGGCAATTGCTTAAAGAGAAAACTGGAAAAAAACATTTATCTGATACTCGCTGGAGCGCTCATTACAAGTTGGTAAAAGTCGTAAAAGAAAATATGGAGACAGTTGTGAGTAGCTTGGAATATTTTCAAGATCCAACCAAAGCAAATCTAGATACAAGATAAGGAGCAAGCTTGCTTTTGCCGGCTGTTTGTGATTTTACCTTTTGACTTACAAACAATTTTCGGATATGGACATTAATATCGAGAGACGGGGAAGAAGGGGGGTAAAAATAACGATGCTGGGTGAATCAGCTCATGATGCTGCATTATTGATTCAAGAAGAAATACGTCGGTCAATATTTGAATGCATTGACCGATGTACAAGAATTGTCGCAACGATACACGGCCGTGAAGCAAATAAACCATATTTTAGAAATTATTAAAACAAGGTTTTTGCTAGAAGCTTCAGATGGCGCTCTGGCTGTAGCAGTGGACAATCTGATACAAATTTACGATTAATTTGATAAGGAGCAGGTTTTCCAAGAAATAAAAAGGTTCCGCAGGCATGTACGCGCGACCGATACGAACGTAAATGGACAGCCCAAGAAATCCTCCAATTTATAATAAAATAGGACTTTAGTGAATCGTTACCCTGTACATCTCTCATATTTCCATACTTCTTGACCATTTGCATCTGGGTTGCATCATGCAAGAGGAGTTTTTCCAAACTCAAACTAATTAAAAATTATCTTCGATCTACAATGAATCATGAGCGTTAATCACTCACTCGTTAATTTGTCCGTGCTTTCAATTGAAAGTAAAGTTTCAAAAGAAATTGATTGAAGTTATTGAGGAGTTCGGTAAAATGAAGGCACGAAAACACTTTTAATAAGCTATAACAGCTACAAACTTACTGAAAATAAAAACTACATATTACTTTATTTTTACCAGTTGTTTTTATTTTGCGGATCGATTCGTATTTTATTTTCCTCGTCCATATCCATATTTAAATTTCGCTTGCAAGATTTTAACCAAATAAACAAACTGAATAAAAAGCTTGTAAAATTACATCAACTTCTTAAACTAGGGGGGGGCCTCATTCATTTTTGCCGCCCCGGGACTCTGACGGGCTTAGTCCGCCACTGCAACGATGCCACCTAATTTTTATTGGAGCACCTTACATTTAATTTTTGTTAGAAGATACACAGCATTTCTACCTTACGTCCATCGTAGGTGTAGTTATACTCACTGTTAGCTAACGGTTTCTCTCCTCTTTAGATTTAAGACTTGTTTCTAATCGTTTTTTTCATTTCAACAGGGTAGAAGAAGCCTTATCTGACGCAGCCGAAGAACTCCCTGACTCGACCACCAAGAGTTCAACAGGAGAGAGCCACCGTCCCCTGGAAGATGTGGAAGGCGGCCAGGCAGTGTCACTGTGGGGAGGGTTGGTCAGGGCATGCAGAGGACTTCATCACCAGGCATTGGCCCAGCTGCTGGCCAGGGCTACTACCATTTGTCCACAGGCCAGGTAAGTCATTCTTCGATAATTCTATTCTGAGAGACATATTTAGTTTAAGTATCTGGGCAGTAAAAAAAAATAAATTCTGTGATAAGCTGCTTTCACCTTGTTTGGAAGACTTGATTATTTGTATACAATAAATTGGGAAGTCTATAAACATTGACGTAAGTATTACACATAATACAAATACAAAATGCTGTGCATTATAAGAATGAAAAAGAATGCCCGCCTTTTTCACCCAAATCGGAAACAAAATGGCAGACAGTATTTTCATTCGCATGGATGGATTCAATTTTTCCCTTCATCTCTAGGCAAACACCGATTGAAACATACAAATCATCCCTGCCATTCTCACGGTATACATTTAAATACTTTGTTGCTGTCGCAAATTATTTTCTAAACAAATAAAAATTCACGAACACACTGAAAGAAATGCTTACGTTGGTAATAGATTGTGATAGATTCGCCATACGTCGCTAATCTCTTAACTGATATGCTGGTTTATATTTTAAGGAAACACGTTTTGGATGCATTACCATATATTGCAAGTTCTGGCTCAGTGGAGTTGATTAAGGATATGATCATTGGAGGTACAGCTTCTGAGGAAACTAGACAGGAATGGCTGTTGTCGATGGCAACAATTCCAAGGTAAGCTAATTATTACACTTCAATTTACTTACCTTCTTAGCAGTTAAACTATTCCAACCACGCAACGAAGAAGAAAAGAGATTAAACATGCCTAAGTGTGCTTGATACTCATTCCAAAATCAATAACGGCTTTGCTGATGAGTTAATGACGATTAAATGTTTGACTTGATAATTTTTATTTTGAATTGCAGACCACAACAAGAGATGATAAGCAGTATGAAAGATCTTCTTGAACACTCTCCTACAGATAAGGCTGTGTCGCTAGCAGCATCTTCAATGGTCCATTCTTACTGCAGAAACAGTAAACACTCTCGTGAGTCATTTAAGCAATAAGCATTCTTACTTATTAATTAAATGAATGTTGTATGTAAGTGCATGTAAGATGAAGTGATTATTTTGTGTCACCCAACATGTCAAGAAAAGGGACTTCGTTCTCTTTTCTGCCTTTGAACTCCTGACACACACTAAAGCGAGTATTACGCAAAAAAACATATAAAGTCTACAATGCACTTTAGCCGGGGCCCAAAATTGTATCCTTGACTTGCACATTAAAAACTATCGATATGAGACAACAGGAACAGCATAACAACGATTATCTTCCACGCGTATGTCATTTAAGATATTGGCGATTTCGTCGAACTGCACAACCTAGCAAAGTCATTACAGAGCAAAAGGGTATATTACAACTGACTGCGGCTGCGACAACCCAAGTGCAGATTAGAATTTGTGTCAAATCCTAGTTCTGTCATTGGTGCATAACATTTTAAACCCACGGGAACAAATGGAGTAGGCTATCACGAAACAGTGCATTCATGTTATATATTCTATTTTCAGTTGCGGAATGCTGCATGGAGGAACAAAACATGGCCATCATAAAAATACTGCAGAATAATGTTATCGAAATATTAGGCGAAGGAACAAAAAAGATGTCAAGAGCTCTGCGCGAGAAAGTAAATAATCCTTAGTTTTTTAATTACAGTAGTTAAGCATCTGTGCCTACAATGCTCCACTGAACTCAAAATATACAAGTATTGCTTGAAATATGTACAATTTTGACATTATTTTATTTGCTGTAGGTGTCGATAAGTATCAAGTCTCTGGGTAACATTGGTGGTTTCACAAAAGACTTTGGTGACATGCTCATGGGAGTTATTGAAAACACTGACATTATGCTGCCCATTCGAATCCACTCCATAGACGCTTTCAGAAAAACGCCCTGCTATGAAACTAGGTGATATATATTACTATCTTAAACAAGTTATTTACATAATGCTCAGAGTTCAATTGAAATTTGAACTAAAATGTTTATTAAATATTTGTATTATCTTATGTTTTCAGGAGTTATTTCCTAGAGCTCTTCCGAAAGCAATCGTTGGACGTTGAAATTCGCTTAGCATCATACCTTCAAGTGATGAGGTGCCCAAGTTATGTCGTAGTCAGGAAAATTCTTCAGATTTTTAAAGAAGAAAAGATTAATCAAGGTATGATTATTAAAATCACATATACCTAATAACTATGCTTATAATCCTTGGTGAGAGATATTGTACGAAATAAAATAACCATTGATAATCTAGACTTTAGATATAGTTAAAACAAATCTGACAGCCTCCATGGTCGAGGGGTAAGGCTCTCGACTAGCAAGCAGAAAGTCCCGGGTTCAAATCCCGGCGTGTACAAGTAAATTATATTTGATCAATTTGTGTTATTTCACAATTTATTAATATAAAATAATATATAGTATACTTGCGGCACGTTCCAGAGTGTCAGTATCGCCCTGGTGTAAGATCACCATTCAGAAATGAAACATTGCACGAAATAGCTTTAGCCATGTTTGATGACCAGATCTGAATAGCCAGGTACTCCCACACCTTCCTCTTTCCCATCTCCTTCCCCTTCCAACTACCTTCAGCCTCACAACATACCCCAATTGGAAATGCCATAGTCTCACTGGCTCCAGACTATTGGGAGCAGTTGGGACTCTTACGCCATCTTATAGCCATCACGAGAAGCCTGGCAGATGTGAAACATGAAACATCGAAATCGACTTTTATTTTGAAGGATGTGTTGATGAATGTGTCTATTTTTTTATAATAACACAATTATTTTGTTATTATTAAAATATACTATACATATATTTTAAAAGATAAATTCATCATCATTTTGAATAAATCCATTGCCAATTTTATTGAGAATAGAATCAAATATACCGCACAGACTTTGGCGACCGGGCGGACCAGCCGACGAGTCACGAGGCTGGCCGAATGAAGTGTCGCTCCGTGGAAAAGCGTCTTCCCATTTTTGTGCAAAGCGTCGTCCCGTCTTGCCAAGCTTGTATAATTTTTGTCAGTTTTATCCCTTAGGCATGCCAAAAGATTTTTTTATATAATTTTTAAAATAACTTGATTTTTCGTTTCAGTTGCCTCTTTTGTATGGAGCCATTTGAACAATCTCGGAAAGTCGACAATTCCATCAAGAGTGGAGAAACAAGGTTTGCTGTCGGGTAATACTATTCCAAGACCATCTCACCCACCAGATATCAGGAAATTTTCAAGGAACTTTGAACATGGTGTCTTCTTTGACCAATACAACGCAGGTATAGCAAATCAAATTAATTTAACCATTTTATCAGATATCAATAAATATACTTACAGTGGAACAAATTATCAAGGAAAACCTTAAATTGGAATATTTAATTATTGAAGATAATATTAACAACATTAAAAAAAATTAAACAGTAAAATATTCTTTTTGTATTTCTTTGGCATTCACTATGTAACAATTTCTAGACATTTTTTGTTTTTAATGAGTTTTTATTATTCACAATGTACATTTGTTACGTATAAATTTTTTTATAAAATTAGCGACCGGTTTCGACACGTCCGTTTCATTAACTAGCTATTTTAAAACTAAATTTTTAAGTGCAGAAATATGGGGTTTTATTTAGTTTGGTCCTTTGGCGGGAGGGATTTGAGGGAGGGGGAGGGGGTTGAGAGGGAAACGGAGGGAGGAGTCAAAATAACGGGGAACATTGTCAATATTATTTTTTTTGTTTTTAATGAATAATAAAAACTCATTAGAAACAAAAAAAGTAAAATATTCGGTAGCTTCTAGAAAATAAACCCAGAGCAAAGACGTTTTTAAACTTTTTCGATTTTTCTGATTCACATTTTTCGTTTGAAAGTTGTTAATATTATCATGAATGATTATTTTTTTTTTAAATACTTCAATTAACACCCGTCTTATTAAGACCAGAACCTCGTGGTAACCTAATTTTCGTTTTCAGGTGGAAACTACGAAGCCAATGTAATTATGTCTCCCGACTCATACATTCCTCGATCAGCTTCTCTGAATCTTACTTTGGACATGTTTGGAGAGTCTATCAACATTCTGGAGGTATGATATTCAAAATCCAAAATATAATAATATTACACAATCAATCTAACTCCTCAAGTCTGTGGACACCAATACATGACTTTGAAGTTTAAATCTGACAAACCTTTACATATTTCTTTTAGTTGAACGTCCGTGGTGAAGGTTTCGAGAAATATATTGAAAACGTATTCGGTCAAGATGGATCGTGGAGTCGTTCCAAGATTGAAAAAAAACTTGAGAGTTGGACTCGATTTCTACGCTCACCGAGCAAAGCAGATAACATCAAATCGAAAGTGGACGAGATTGATTATGACAACGATGGCCTAAAGCACAGAAAGCCCTTACTAGATCTAGGAATGAAGATATTTGGAAATGAGATTGCGTATTTCAGTGCGGAAGGAGATGAAGAGATCCTTGATTCTGTGAAGAATTTGAATCCTCTGCATCATATTCAAAAAGTTCTCTCTGGAAAGGTGAATTACATAATTAATTAAATAATTTTATTTTATTCTAAACATTGTACACTAGTTATTATGTTATACTTAATTTTTTTTGCGTAAAACTCATAATTATCTTTCGAATTCTAGGAAATCTCTTATAAAAAATCGTCCATGTTCGTGGATACAATATACGCCGTACCTACAGGTTCTGGTCTTCCACTGACCATGAATTTGATGGGGACGAGTGTTGTTAACCTAAAGATGTCAGGATCAATTTCAATGGCTGATAAATTCTTCGAAACCAAAAATTTGGACTTTGAAGGCAAAATGCATCCCAGGTAATTGTTTTTTGCAATTGTCTTCCTTCTCTGAAGATTTCTTGCATCTAGCTTTAGATATAGCCTCTCAATATGTTTGGCAAGTGTAATCTAATGGTAGTTTACTCTTCTAGCATGGCAGTTAACGTGGGAGCGACTATGAGCATCAATGCCGGGGGTCTGGCCGCCACTGGTCTGAGGGTTAACTTGCGTATGCACACGGCCACAGCTCTCTCTGCTGAACTCAAACTCAGGGGAGGAAAGTCCGCGGGATTGAAGCTGTCACTACCACATTCGAAGCAGGAGATTTTCGAGGCAAAGTAAGTACCTATATTTATTGATTATAATGTCATCCTCGAAGAATTTTTTACCTTTATCTGAAAGAAGTTAAAATTTTATTTTTTTATTTTTTATTTTTTTATTTTTTTTTTTATTTAGGAAAGACAACAGATTTTTTACATCTTTAAATAATTAACTTATAAAAAATACAAATAATATCTAATGATAGGTTTTCACTTAAAAAAATAATTATAATAACGTGCTAAATTTTTTTAACGCTAACTAAGGGTCCAGTACCCGTGGGCAAAAAATATTTACAGAAAATACAAAATACTAAATAAAGTAAACATAACATCGGATATAAGAACACAAGTAAATTACAATATAACAATTTTATCCTCACACAACACCAATAATCACCAATATATGTATATACCTACAACTAAACTGAACAGATGTTTATAAAATGAGTCACTTGTAACTGGACAGGGTTCATATCAACAACATGATAACTTGCAGTGTGATATTAATTATTATTTAATAATAGCTAAGGTATCTTTTTTAATTATTAACGAATTGACATTTTTTCATAGGTCAGAACTCATCATACTGCATGGTAGTAGAGAAAAGAAACAGGCCGGTATCAACAAGAACAAAGTTGCCGCTTCTACTTGCAGCTGGAAAGCTCTGGACTATTCTGTAGGAATCAAGATGTGTGCTACCTATGCGGTAAATTCTCCGTTTTTCTTCAAATTCGTGTACATATTTATTCATTTAAATACGAACGGCACAACATGTGCCAATATACTTTAGAAGTATAAAGTGTAAAAAAGTTTTAAATATAGAATAACTAAAAAGGTACAGTGTATGTACACAGCCTCCGTGGTTGAGTGGTAAGGCTATCGACTAGCAAGACAGAGTTCAAATCCCAGCATGCGCAAGTAAATTTTATTTTATTGATTTGTGTTATTTCACAATTTACTCATTTAATATAATGAATAGTTTATTTGCGGCACATTCAAGAGTGGAAGATACTCTCAAAATCGCCCTGCTGTAAAACCACCATTCAGAATGGAAATTGCTTGAAATGGCTTTGGCCGCATTTGGTGACCAGATCTGAATAGCCAGGTACTTCCCCACCTTTCTTCTCCCCATCCTCTTCCCCAGCCCACTACCCTCAACCTCACAATATACCCTAGTTGGGAATGCCATAGACTCATTGGCTCCAGACTGGCTCTTGTGCGGTTATCTATTAACTATCTACTGAATATTATGCATATAATTTCTTAAGTACGTAAATTTTAAGCTCAGAATTTCTATTGATTACATTAATTATGTCAGTTTGATGAATCAATTGCATCTAATAACACTGTCTGACAGGAGAATTATTTCAGACCTGGTTGTGTTACACAGAGTCATTAACAACTTAATTGATAGTCGTGCCATTGTTGCCACTATTAAACTCCATGTGCCAACTAGGAATACAAGACAAAATATAACTTTCTTCTGCAATACATAAACGACCAACTATCAGACACACTCACTGTCCAATAGGACGCATGATCTGGGCAACTAGTATGGGGGTGCTATTGATTTATTTATTGACTCCATTTATAGAATCAAGCATAATCTATACCAACACTTTGTCGAATCCTACAAATTAGAGTAGCGTTGGTAAATTAGTTTTAATGATTTGTCTTATATGTTGTGTTGTTGTAATTTCTTTTTTTACTTTATGTTACTCTTACATTTTACTAATATTGCTTCATATTTAGTTTTTTTTTTTTATTTAGTTTTCTTTTTTTTTTTAATCATCTTAATAATTTCTCATGATACTTGTAATCACAATTTACAACTGTGTGTTTTGTACCTACTTTACAATGGATAACATCTATTTACTGTCAGTATCTCCTGTATAATATAGATATTCTCCTATGTACACTGCATCATGTATCACTTTTATGTAAAAGCCTTTTTAGGCTTATATATATAAATAAATAAGATATTCCGATATGCATAATCTTTATGTGATTCTTGATAGTAAGTCACAATATAAATTTCAGACTGTTGCTGGAGCATTCCTAATACGTTAACCTCTTTTTATTTTCCGTGATTATAATTTTGTATTTTTTTTTTCAGTTCCCCAACTTGACATCAGTTGAAGATCCTCCATATTTCTTATTCGCTGGACCTTCAAACTATCTTCTTTCTTTAGAGAAAGTCGATCCCAGTGCAAATGTCTATTCATTCCAATACAACATGAACTCCAATGAAACCGCAACCGTTGTTGCCTTTGAATTTGATACACCAGGATCAAAGGTAGATACTGGAATGCAATGCAATCCAGAATGTTTATCTTATTTCTTAGGCATTCGAAAACAAAATATCTATATTCATGTGTAATCAATCTCAAACTTTTTATTATTTCAGACAAAACGCATGTTCAACGCAAGTATTAGTTCTTTCCCTGGATCAGGCGCAGCGGTTCTGGCTTATCAATCATCAAACAACTACCTTAAAGCTCAAGTTACCTACAAAAACCAACCAGACCACAAGTTTATGGAGTGCTTGTTGGATATTGATGGACAGAAGCACTTTGATGCTGTATTGTCTTTGAACAAGCAAGAACAGAAAAATGGATTCATATTGGTCCCAAGATTATATGTGGCAGTCAATAATGAAAGGATCACGGAACTAGCGGGTAAGTTGTTAAAAACATAATTTTAATAATGATATATTCCATTTTAACTAGTGCAGGAACTGCGAAAAATCACCCAACAGTTTGAATCCTTGATAAATATAATACTTCAGTTCCAATTCTTTAGATAATAAAATATTTTATTATAGGTAGTCTGAATTCTTTGCAAACTGATTCTGGTTTTATTTTATTTTATTAAGTACATAAAACAGGCATGATGTCAAAAAATTAACAATAACAATAACAATTAACAAAATAATTATTTAAATATGTAAAAGTAAAAGACAAGAATGGGTTAGAGGTAGAATGCAAAATCTTAAATCTCCGAAAAATCTTCACCGATTGCTTTGAAATTTTGACGCAACGTTGCATACGAATACGCATGTGTTTTTATATACATACATATAGATGTCACCCATGACAGGTAAACGACGTGCTTTTAAAAATAAAAAAATAGCGCCATCTGTTGGACAAATGTACTTTTTTTGAAAAACAGCGCCATCTGTTGGACGTGAAAGCAACACACGCCACAGCAATGCGTGCCGGGGTACAGCTAGTATGAAAATAAATTTTAAAATTATCATTATAAATGTTTTAAAAATGTCACTTAAATTCAAAGCAAATTTGTGAATCATATTTTGCAGGACTTACAAAGCATAACAGGTAGAACCTAAATTAACATGTTTTGTGATGGATTTCTCCTCACTACTGTTTTTAAATTGTATTTACACTTACAGGTACCCTACGTATGGCTCAAAAGAAAGGAGTTTCTCAGTGTGACGTCTCGTTGCAATTCCAAACAAAACGACTAGCCAGTCGACTTATTGGCTATTTAACTTGGAATGGTCCAAGCAAGGTAATTTGTCTAAATTCAATTTTTATTTTATTTCAGTTATAATCTTTCAATAACACTTTCTTTGGCTTTTTATGACTAAAATATATCATTAATATATATAATTAACATATATCAGTAACGTATACATATCACATCATGTATAAGTAACACATATCGTTAACATATATGTATCACATTTACATACATCAGTAACATATATCACATTAACATATATCGTTAACATATATCACATTAACATATATAATTAACATGTATCAGTAACATACAGCGTGTTAGGTACGTACTTAACTTATTTCAACCAGTGATTCCTGACATGATTTGGAGAAAAAATGTAAATGGTGACATTTATGATGTTTTTTTTTTTCAACTTAAAACACAAACAATCAGTAAGTATTGAACAGTATAAATCGGATTGAGGGGTTGGTCGGTTATTAGGAGTGACCAGTGACAACATGTCTAAGAAATTTGATACTTGGTTCGGAAAAAAAATTTGAAAAATAAAAAATAGCATAAAAAAATTCACGGGATTCCAAAATTTCATCATCATTTATAACTCCAAATAATGTCAGAAATCACTGGTTAAAATAAGTCATGTACATCCCTTAACTCCCTGTAAATCACAATAAAATAAAAAGCAGAATGTAAAACATAGTGAGATCTGAAATAGATATATTGACACTAAATACAGACTGAAACCGAAACCACACACCTGCACTAAAAACACTACATAATATATTTATCATTATCTCTATCTGTTACAAAGAAGGAAGATATCAAAACATTTATTTTTATGATTAATTATTTATTATTATTATATAATATTTTCAGGGTGCCAAGCTTCGCCTCGACTACCAGTTCTTAGACGACAGGAGAGAGACCATCAAGATAGATGCTTTGGTCAGCAACAGGGAACTGGGACAGAGGATGGATTTCTACGGAGAACTTGGCTTGGACTTCACTTCCTATCCAAATCTTAACTTCTTCACTGCTACCAAATACATGGTTAGTATTTTATATTGCAACTATATATGACCCAAGACGCGAATTTCAAAATATTCCAGGATTTCAAATATTTATTTTAAAAAAATCAATTTCTTCTAGAATGAACTGATTTTGTAGTCAGGATCATCATGTTTACCTACTTTAGGGTAGGATTTGACCTCCTTCCTAATCCACAATTTGTTTCGTCGCTCCAGTCCCTAGTCATTACCTTCAGTCCTCAAGCCTTCCAATTCTGCTACAATCCTTTTCCACGCCACAACCTTACCTCAATTTTGTCTCTAGGTTGATTCACAGTGTCTCTGGGAATCTGGCATTCTTTTAATCATAGCCGTGTTATAGGGTATATATAGATTGATCGAAGTGTTCGGGCTTACAGAGTCTTGCGATGGTTTCATGCCCATTACTGCTAGGGTGAACGAAGTCTTCGGGGCTTACAGAGTTTTGCGATGGTTTCGTGCCCATTACTGCTAGGGTTAACGAAGTCTTCGGGGCTTACGGAGTCTTGCGATGGTTTCATGCCCATTACTGCCAGGGTAAACGAGTTATTTAGAATGGACTCGGAAACTTAAAGCAGTCCACTTTTTAAACATCTTGTCATCTTGAAGGACTCGTTAACCTGTAAAAGTTTTGGAACATGATTCCTTTGAATTTGACGAATTTGGTGAATACCGTTTATGTTCCAGGGAACCCCACACCACTGGGAGTGCAACATGAACATCAGCTCCTCGCGCGAACAAATGATGGCCAACATCTCCAAGATCCACTACAGTTTTGCCCGTCACCGGACCTTTGATGGCTTCCGACTGCACCACAACCTGAAGATCAAGAAGCCATACATGGACATATTATTCAAATACGAAGAGGTTTGTGAAATATATTCTAAAACAAGCGATCAAATACCCACATCGATTGTTTTTTATAAAAATATTAAAAATCCTAATAATTAATATATTTAATTATGTGACTGCCAATATCAAAAAGATGAAAAATAAATTATTTATTTATTCAATAAAATTAACATAAAAACAAATATCACACCTATTACGCGACTATCGAAGTCGGAAACCCTCGAAAATTAGATGTACTCATACATTACAGCAAAGCACAAATTGAAAAATTTGATTACATCATTCTATTTCTAGGTGTTCTTAGGGTGTAAGTATTTCATTTACAATAGCCATACTAACCTACATTTAACACAACCTAACCTTATCCAAACAACACACATATAAACTTTAAAATGGGACCACGGAATGGGCATAGCACCCCAAGGAGACCCACATGATTACCATTATTACTATTGTTAAAAAAAAATCTTGCCTCAACAAGGCATCCGTGTTCTGCGCTACTTGCGTGGACTCCATCCACAGTAAGCCCTGTATTTCCTTGCACAGCCTAACAAGTTGTTGAAGCATGCTGGGCATGTTGAAGTTGCTTTGCCTGAGGTGGCCCACTGGACGTCTTCCCTTTGGAATCAAACTCCAAAGTGTAATTTGGTTTTCTGGCAATCTTGACCAATTCACCTCAATTGCGATTTTTTATAAAGAGTATCTGGGGCTTGGCATTAAACCCATTCTTATTCGATCCAAATTTGTCCAACTCCTATCCAAAATCTCAATTCTGCAGCTTGAACCCTTCCACGTATTCGTTCATCATTATCCAACTTTTTAAAAATTAATAAATTATTCAGGTCTACTTACGAGTGTGTTTTTCTCTGCCTTTTATAAAAGACTATGCTGCAGTCGGTTCCAAGCCCGGATATAGGAGGAGGATTCTTCCTAGGACAATCATCCTACATGTTTAAAAAAACCTACAAACACTGAAAAAAATTCACATTTGTGGGGGAGGCCAAATCTCACTCTGGGATGTAGTTCCGTGATAATGATGATGGCTTATATTATCATAACTTCAAATAATCGGATTTTGTTCCCACTATTTGCAATTTGTATTTTCTTCTAGGACGGTTCCCTGTCCATCATGAACACCACAGTGATGTACGACAAAGCAACGAGCGTGGGAGGGGTGGCCAATGTGGCAGGACGATTGGACATACTTCCAGGAGCGGTGCTGTACATGGACGCGGGACTCAACGCCTCATTACCTGCCATGTCTCCCATGATGCTGCAACTCAAAATACACGAAAAAAGGACCAATGAATTTGACGTAAGTAATTTTATTGAGTGTTTATATTTGAGAATTTCTGTTATGAATTTTCGGGGTACTATACCGTGTTGCAATTCCTCCTCACAGTGTCCATCATATTTGCTCTGATGATGGACATTGAAAGGCTGTCTGAAACTTTGGCTTAAGGAGGAGGAAACGAAACACAGCAAAATACCCTTGAAATCGATCCTGAAAATTCTGGATTAGAACACGCAAAAACTATAATATACACAGGCTGAAGTTTTCCAAATTCCATATCATAAATGTGCACTTACTACTTTGAAATTTCCAAATTTGGTCTACGTTAAAAGATTTTTGGCCCGTTTTAGCTTTTAATCAAGTGATCAGATTTCAAGAATAACAGCATTGTGGCGCACATTATGAATTGATATGGTTTGATTTGGGGAGTTTTTACCAATTTAGTAAAATATATTATTTTGTTTAATTTTTAGATTTCGGCACAAGGTGTTTGGTTCACCGGCACAGACGCTAGCATAGTGGCTGTTTATCACGAACAGAGTACTTCACATCTAGCATCAAGGCGACTAAAAGCGGTGGTCACAAGTACTACTTTCAAGGAAGTGGGCTTCGAAGCCAAATACACCCAGGATAGTAGGCAGTTCAATTTAAACATTAAGGTCAGCAATTGTATCAAATATTGTTTTAATTTTTTCTATATTAAGCTTTGAAACTACCTTAACTGTGTTTGACTGTTTATTTTCTAGGGAGAGCAAGAGAAAGACCTTTATAACTTAGTGAGCCGATATGTTCTCTACTCAGAAAAGAACTTTACTTGCTACGGAGAACTGGACATTGTTTCAAAATCCTACAGCGTTAGCCTCGCTGCAGACCTCTTTAATGAATCTAGTGTCTTGGCAGATATTCACATCGATCAGTAAGTTATCATTTTAACTACTTTATTTTAACGCCTTATTTTTTAACATTATTTTTAAATTTATGTTTCAAACATTATTATGTTTCGCAGGTTAAGAGACATCCACATCACATACTCTAAAATCAACCGGCCACACGTAAAGAGATTGAATGCAGATATCAACTGGGATGCCAACCGAGATCCGAACCAGAAAGTCAGTGTCGCCATGGAGTTGCTCAACAAAGGTGTCCTCAACTACGGTGGCTCATTCCTGCTTTTCTATCCTGGTAGATTAATCAATGGAGAGATAGATTTCTTAATCAAAGGTATGCTTTGGTTAATTATTTATAATTGCTTGTCATTATCAACTGGTGGTATTAAATAAATTTTAATTCTCAACATAAAAGCTTTTTTCAATACCTCTTTTCATCAAACCTGGAATGCATTCTCTAAAACTAGAACCACATTCACCAAACCACAATAATTATTAACTATCCCTTTTTATTATCGGTGTTCAACGTTGGATGTTTGAAAGGCAACAAGCTTTTTTTGAAGACTACATGACAACTTAATACATATTAGTTTAAATAAGTTTTTTTATATTTCTCTTACCTTCTATTTTTTTCATTATCTTACCTATCCTTTTTTGTAAGCTGTTTAAATTTTTATCGATGTTGCAATTTAAAATGTTCTTTTATATAATATATTTACGTATTTTTATTTTACTTCTTTTATATATTTAATAAAGTAAAATAAAATAAAAATATGTAATATAATATGTTTTATAAAACATTTATTTTCATTATTTCATTTCACTATTTTAAGTCAGGAGTGTTTTTATTAAGATTTATTTATTTTTTTAATCATAACTTATTTTCATATATTTTCATTTGATAGAGCCAAAAATAATAATGTTACATGTAATGGGTTCAGTAATAACGTCATAATAATCTCAATCGTTTTGCGTTCATATTTTTTTCAGATTGGCTGTGTCAATGGCTGGTGAAGCTTGGCTGGTCCCCAGATGACAATATCCACTGGAGAGTGAAGATCTACTCGGAGATGGAGAAAGAGACAATATATGCACTGCTCTCTGATATGGATACGCCATTCCAAGGCTGGAGAGACACAAGCCTCAATTTAGTGTAAAAGATTTTTATAACCCTTTCTTATTATTGCTATAAAAACTTACTTTCTTTTATTTATTGTTATTGTGTTTAATTCGCAGAGCTCCATAATTTTTTTTGTATTTCATTTTTTTTAATTTCCAGGTGGCGTTATGTGGACAATTTGCAATCCTTAGGCGGAAATATGACTTGGGAAAGGGAGAGGATTGTTTTCGGTCTTCAAGGAAACTACATGCTGAAAACCAATGAGGTTCACTTTTCTTTCTCTCTTAAAATGATTTTATTTTCATCTGAACATAATTGATTTTTCATATCTATCGGACGCATTCTACAAAATATTCACCCTAGTTGTCCGCCAAACAACATTTTTTTAAGGCTCCGTTTATCTTAGTCTTAGGATTTTCTGCTTAAAAATTTCCAAAATCCTTTAATTGTTAATTTTCAAGGCCCAGCACTCTGAGCAATAGCTTGACACCATTCTGATGAGTGCAAAAATTAAATTGTGTTTGGTTCTTCTTGAGTCGAGAGAAGTGTTCATTTGTAATGTCTTTCCAGACTGTGGTGGCCACATATTGGCTATTTTGATTATCCTATTAATTTAGGAGGAAATTTATGATTCAATGGTATGCGGAATAAACTTGATTTAAATTCGTTGTTACATTTTAGGTATTCGCTGAAATAGAAGCTCTCATGAATTCTACTCTCACTGCCTTACCGACCGTGAACGCCGTTGCAAAACATCACCACTTGTGGAGGAAAAGTGCTGATACATTCTTGAGCTTTGAGGTATGTATAATCCTGTTTCTGGCAGACTTTCGTTAACTAGAATAATTGAAATTCATTTATTAAAGAGATTGATTTTGTTATAGTATAACAATGATGGGCTTTCGATGCTAAATTCCTCATGGACAATCGACAAAACTCCTACGGCTAACAATATTTCTGGTCGAATTGGCTTGAAATCACCTTGGGCAGTAAGTACAGTTAATTTTTTTTCAATCTTGTTTTCTGTGTGTTTTTGTTTACTCATTGCATTTTGTTTAACAGGGCTACAGAACTGGACTCTTGGTGACAAAATTCATGTTCAGTCAAAAGCGAGACGTTCAGGGACTTACACACCTGGACTTAGAGGAAAAGGTTTACACAATCACAGTCGATGGTAAGTTTCCTTTCATACATATATTTTTTTTAATATACTTACTAAACATCTCTGAACCTATTTTCCAAAAATAATTGATTTTCACAATCAACACCAAATTTAACCTCCATGCATTATTATCACTTCTTAAAATATTTAAATCCGACTTTTATCGGTTTGGATATGATTTGGAAATGCAGGGCTATGGACGGACTAAGAAATTTAATATTATCTGGATAATGTTTGACGCGCAATTGGCAAGAAAATAATATGAAAATGCCTCACCGGGACATAGAACGAAATGGGGAATCAAATACCTGAATGAGGTCACGCCAAGAGTCTGAATACAGGATAGTATGAAATAGGATGGATATTAACTATGTGCCAGTATAGATTTGTTTAGGATTACATTATCTAATCAATGCAGATAATTAGCCCTTTAGACACTGGACTCAAAGATAATGAAGAGTGTGAATTATTAGACATAAGACGATGTGTGAATTAGAATGAAGCAAGTCTTCACCAAAAGACAGCATTGTGTGATGATCCATCTCCTACGTCTGACAGAGAAATTCATGATGGTTAGGTCTAATTAATTTAGATATTCAGTAAGTTAAAATTACTGTGTTTTTGGTTATTCCAGGCCATATACGTCGCATAACCAACAGTATGCTCGTCTTTAATGTGACCACTCCAACACCCATCCTCACCCTGATGTCCGGCAGATTCGGCTTCGTCGACACGGACCGTCACATTGTGGCCATGCTTGAGACTCCAAACATGACGGCAGGCGGCGAGCTCCTATTGAAACTGGACTCTATGAAGGACTTCCACATCTTTGCACACGTGGCTCTGCCTATTGATTTCTTACAGGATACGATGATCACAGCTAAAAAAAATAGTGAAGAGGTACGTAAGAGTATTAATTTTTTTCGTTAAACTTACTTACAATAAACAAGTAAACTGAAATCAGAATGTTTAGTTAGCACGCTTTCTTCATTCCTTCCTAACCTAACTTAGTAAAACATAGATACTGTGTTAACTGTATTGATTGTGTTAATGCTTGGTTTAATGTTGATGATTTGAAATGTGAATATAAAATTGCAATATTTTGAAATGTGAATATATTGACCATCGATATATCAACAATATATATATACAAATTCGGTTGAATAATTCGGCCCACCAATTTCATCTAATTCCGTCCCCTTGCTTCGAAAGCATAATAAGGTAAAAATCAACGCTTCTTATGATCTTTTGAGTTCAAAATAATGGTCTATCTTTTTGATAAGTGTTTTCGTATCCCAATTTTTGGAACCAATAATTTTGGTTTGGTTTCGGTGAACTTAATTTTCGGGTTCTGTGAAAGTCCTGTTCAAGTTCTGTTATTATATCATAATAGGCTAGTTACTTGACGGAACTGAAATAATAACAGAACTTGAAAAAATCTGTCACAGAACTTGAAAACTCTGAAATTTGAAGAAATTTTCAAATTCTCCAAAACAACCCGTCCTTATTTATTTATTTATTTGTTTAGACATACACAGTACAATAAGATACAGTTAGATATTTTTAGTTATTACATAGTTGTAGTACCTATTACGTATGTCCATAAAATATCATTACGTAATTTTGCCTGAGATTGTTATAAAAGGAAGGAAGTGTGTGGATAGATAATAATAAATGAATTGAAAACAAGAATTATAATAAGCTCACGAATTGTAATTGACTGTTAATACATAGGAGTTTTGAAAAATGATGTGAAATTATTTTTGAAATATGTCATGCTAAGAAATTTAATAAGTTAGTTTTGTATGTTAGAAAGGAATCATGAAAGATGTCTAAATGTAGTAATTTTTCGGGTGTATGTTGTGATTGCGCGAGTAATTACTAAGTTGTTTGCTGCATTGGTATTGTTGTCTTCAATATTAAATAGTGTAGTGTGCCTGGTACGCCTCGTTGGAACATTTAAACCAATGACGGATAGCAATTCGGGACTATCTATTTTATTATTTAGCAGATTATGTAGAAACAACAAGTCTGACAATGTGCGTCTTTTTTGTAAAGTTAACATATTATTTGTAGTTTTGTTGTATTTATTGAGTAAATGTTTCGAAAATTTATTCTGTATACTTTCTACTAAATCTATGTATACCTTATATTGAGGATTCCATATTGTGGAAGCATACTCCAGTGGACTTCTAACCAATGAACAAAACAAAATTTTCAGAGTCTTAGCACTTTTGAACACTTTGCATATTCTTAATAAGAAACCTAGCATTCTGTAGGATTTTGAAATTATGTGTTCAATTTGCTTGTCAAAAATTGATTTGCTATCGAAATAAACACCTAGATCTTTACACGTAGACATAGGTTGTAAAGGTTTGTTATTCAAGTTGTATGGATAGATGATTTTGTTTTTATTTCTAGTAAATGTAATCGAGTGACACTTAGATATGTTTAAGGAGAATAAATTTGATTCACAATATACGCACAAATTATCAAGATCGCTTTGCAATTCCATACAATCGGGTAAACACTGTATAGCTTTATAAATTTTCATGTCATCCGCGTATAAAACAAAGTTACTATTTTTAAAGCATTCGTAAATGTCATTTATATAAATATTAAATAAGAGTGGTCCAAGATGCGACCCCTGGGGCACAATTATACTTTAATAACAAAACTTCAGTTGCTTTTCCACATCATGAGGAGAATTAAATGCAAGATTACTCAACTGATAATCAAGAGAAAGATTGATAGAACACTGAATAAAGGAATTAACCACACCTTTTGACTCCTACATGACTGATATGAGTGGATTTCAAGTTGTTCCAGGCTGCAGCGTACAGGGAGAAGATTGTTCTAATGACATCTGTCCTACAAGATGAGAGGGAACCAGAAAAAAGAGAAATTGAATAACAATTTTATTTTTAGATTGATTTCCGTTTGGGATGGGAGAAGTTCATGTTTGGATTCACCGGCATTTGGCACTTCAACTCAGCAGCAGACTTCCAATACCTCTACAAGCTATTCACCCCCATGAAAGGTTTCGAAGAGAATGGACTGGTCCTTAAGAATATCTACAAGGGAGGTCTGGACTCGGAAGTGTCCATAAGGCTTTCAAAACTAAAGGTATGTAATTAGTAATTCATCTCTTTTGTTGTGTGTTGTATTCCTGCGATTCTGTGTCAATCAGGACAACTGTGTATGATGGTCAATTATAAATGAAAAACCCTAATCGAATCATAAACCTCCGAATTAAAATTTTATATTCTTTTTGATTTTCTCAGCCGCATTCTTATAACTTTTAAATAAAAAAATTCAATGACTGTTTGATGTAATTTGATAGAAGCCTCCTCCCCAATATAGACTCCATTGAAATGCTTGTAAGTATATCAGACCGGCTCAAATATCGGAACTCCATCTGGCTACCAAGAAACTGCTCATCTTATATAGGGCTATCAGATTCTTTAATAGTGTCCAGCCACTAACCATGTGCAAATCTTGAATACGCCCAACAATTGATTTTGGGAGCAATCTCTGGGCTGGAACCCCAAAATACTTGATTCTGTGTAAAGGATGGTGGTCCGTCTGATTGACAATCTGTTGTTAACAGACCAATTGCCATATCTAATGCACAGACTGTTCTACTGGAATACTGGACAAAGCGGAACACCCGTTGACAGTTGATGTTGGCTTCATGAGAATGGGTCATTTCTTCGACTCGTTTTTGTGTAAGTCGGCTCGTATGTAGAACGAGCTACCGGCTACCTGTTTTTCCTCCCTCAAATCTCCTCTTCGACCTCTTCGAGACCCGCATTAATAAATCCTTTCCCACAGCCCCTACCTTAACCCGCCTCTCAGTGCTGCTCAACCGGGAGGCGACATAGTTCCCTTGTCTTTACACGGTACAGAAAAGGGCGCACTTGTTACGTGTTGCATAAAAAATAAAAAAATTATGCTTTAAAGAATCAATGTAATAGAAAACATTGACATGATGATGCTACATTTATGAAGGTTTTACTAATATTTGCCAAGGAATTCCAACTTTGAAATATGATGGATCCTATTTGCGACCTAAGAAACAATTATTTTTGGTTCTCTTCAGTTGGGTTCTTTGTAGGTTTTTTTTAGACTGGTTTAAAAAATGTCAATTTGCTTATAATATTTGTATTTCATATTCTTTTAGCTCGGTGTGGCGGTGTTGATACGAGACAATGGAAAAGGACTGCTGAAGATAATTGAGGAGAAATACATGGGCATCACCAAGGAAGGGAGGGATCAGCTTATGGAGGACTTCTCCACTGATGTGTATGCTGTTGTAGACACGCTGTATTATTCCACTATCACATTCGATGCCCAGCTTAGAAAGGTATAAGAAAAAGCCTAGCAAGTAATATTTGTACGGCGCTCTACTGGTGATTTCCCCAAAAATTGTGCCAATTTTATCCAATTAATATTATGTAAAAATAAATCAACCTGTAAAAACAAAGTTTTTAAAATTTGAAAAAATATATATTTGGTTTGACCGAGTATTGAACCTTCCTACCCAGGAATTGAAGTCATCAGCGCCCTTGAGGTGATTTTGTACAAAAACAGTGCTATACAAGTCATCCAAATATTATTATTATCAACTATACCAACCTCGTCAAATGCGGATCGGGTAGGACTGACATTTATTTCTTGTATTAACTGCTGTAAAGTTATCCGATTTCAGAGAAATGCGTATATATCAGCGTATGTGTACTTGATTGCCACCAAAAGTTGATTGAATGCATTTTTATCAACAACAGGTCTGTATCCCAAGTTTCACCTCGATCGGATGTTGGGAAGTAGGTTAATTTCCGCTTCCAAGATTTGTATTAATTAATTCTCGAAAATAAAAGTGAAATTCAAATAAGTCTTTAAAAATGTTTTGATTGGGAATAATCTTCAAGTTATAACTTCTTAATGAACAATTATTGGCAAAAAGGTTTCGGACTAGCATTTCGGATTAGATATGCATGTGTTATGGGTTCACACTTTAATTAACTGAGTTGACTTTCTTATGTTAACATCGATGGCGAACCTTGATTGCAATTTGGAGAAAATTATCATCAGAACAATTTTCACACATCAGCCAACCAATTGATTTCTACAAATACATGTCCACTGGAAGTTCAATGGTGATCAAAATCTCGTACACAGCTCCAATTCAATCCAAGACTAATTTTGGTACATAGCACTTATTGCTTCATAGCACTTATTGCTTCATAGTGCATATTGGTTTTTCAGCTTATTTAATTGCACAAATTTTAAAAAAAATTTGTGTGTTACCGTTTCTCAAATTCGGTTAGTAGATTCTTAAAATAAATGTTCCAGTTTATTTTGTGTTTTAATCGTTACTTATCATAATTTTTCTTTTCAGAATGAAGGTCATGCCCAGGAAGAAATTTACAGAATATTGGCTAATCTCAATCTTCCAAATTTGACAACTATTACGTTGAAGGACAAGTTTGTAATGCAAGTAAGTATTGAATGTGCCAAAAAACATGTGATTTATTTATTTATTGTATTAATAAATGTTCTTTATTGTTTTTCAGGACTTCACAACGTTGACAAATAAACTCACCCTTCAAACACCATTCGTGAGTTTCAAGGAAGTAGACTTCGTCCAAACCGTTGAGATGATTCTAGGAGAAAAATACAATTTGACTTTTACTTTGCTAAATGGCAATGGAACAGTCTGGGCTGAGGTAATAAATCTAAATAAATTCTTCTTTAAATGGTGTTCTCTAATTCATTGTGTTAATTGATAATTGGACGATTTTATAAAACTCCAAAAAATAGCACTGCATCACAGAAAAGAAATCTAACAATGGCCTGTTCAAGGATTTTGCAATGTTTCTATATGCATTCATATATTATTTAATGAATTTATAAAGCAGATACAAATTATTAATGTGTTACATAACATTCTTACACAACTAATTTAAATTACCCAGTTTTATAGAAATAATAGTCCTAACTGGTGAGCTAGTCCATTTACTAATGCTTAAAAATAATAACATACATACACATTAATTGCTTAAAAAGATTAGGTTTACATATTTAGATACAAAAAAATTCCAGTATATATTATGCTAAAATATATATTGGAACTATGGGACAATAAGTGAAAATACATATAAAATACTTATATATTCGAACTATGAGATAATAAGGGAAAATACATTTATATTGGATCTATGGGACAATAAGTGAAAATACATATAAAATACAATAGAATATACCTGAAAATCATTGGGAAAATAATCAATCAGTTTGTTAGTTTTGTAAACAAATGTACATAAATTTTTTTGTAATTTAGAAAAGTTTGTTTCGTTTTTTATTACATAAGGTAAATCGTTATTAATTGCTTTGGGCCTAGATATTTGTAATGACGTTGTGCAACTGTCCTATTGCATCTAGGTACATAAATATTCCGAAATGGTCTAGTTTTTACACACGCGTTGAGGACAGTTTGAATTCTTTAAAAACTTTTAAGTTGTTGAATTTTGATGTTGGATTTAATGACACTTAACTCTCTGTGATTATTAGAACTCTCTCCGAGCCTTCTACGAGCATGAAGTTGGAGAAGACGAGACTTACTCCATCAGGACTGGAAGTATAGACATGCTCAGTACCCTGGAAGCCCTTAAGTACCTGAAGACCAAGTTGATCATTCACATTGACGAATCTCTGACAATGGTCACTGCCAACATAGATGTACCATCCTGCCAGCTGGCTGCCAAAGGACAGATTGAGGTAAACAAACAACAATATATGGAACAAAACGTATCACGTCCAGCACATTGTACTGTAATACGTACCGGCTTTTTTGATAACATCTTCTGCAAAAGTAAACACTTCTCAGGTGATATGATGTAAAGATGGTATGGTACATAAAATCAATGTGGCAATGATAAAAATTAAGCCCCAGTATTGGTACACATGCAATAATTCTAACTCATTTTGATGAGTGTGTATTTTATGAGTATATAAAATGAATTTATATAGTGCTTTTAAAATTTAAATCTATAAACATGGTTAGGAATGATGACAGTTTAAAAAATGATAAACATTCCAAAACCTTAGGACGGGTGGTTTCACAGAATTTGAACAATACATCAAAATTCTGTAAAGGTTCTATTCAAGTTCTGTTAATATTTCAGTTTTGTGAAATAATCAGCCAATAATGATATAATAACAGAACTTGAATAGAACCTTCACAGAACTTGAAAATCAACTTTGAGAATTGATGAATTGTTCACATTCTTTGAAACATCCTGTCCTTAAATTTGATTATATTGTCCAGGGAACCTGTCCTTTCAGTCAATGTATTGTCGAAACAATGTTTATAAGGTTGACATAGAAAAATAATAAGACTAAACTGTATTTAGTCCTTACATACTCAAAATACTACATTAATTATGGACGTCAATGGCAAAAAATTAAATTTCCGAATAAGCGTAGCAAAGTCCTGTTTTAACTTGACCGTTTTGAATTTCGTATCTGTAAATTTGATTTTATGTTCCGTTTCCTGTTCAAGATGGTGGCCCTTGTAATGGTTCAATGAATATTTTTTTTCTATTTTTTTTGTTTATTCGAATTTTCTTAATTGCATTTTTTTCAATATTTTAATACCTACCTGCCTGAAGAAAGTTTGTAAAAGAATTGTCCGTGAGAAAGCATTGTATTTTTAGAAAAATTGTATAATTTCTTATTTGCAATATTATTATCAATTTCAATTATTTATACTTAAATATATGATTTGTTATTAAGTAGACTATTATTTAAGTACCTACTTACAAAACTTATGAGTTGAGAAGAAATTTTAATTGTGACTTATTAATTAAGAGTAAATTAGAAATGTACTTTTATGGACTTTATTTAATTTTTTGTTGTTTTAATTTTCAGTTGGACGAAACCTTCATGTCCACAACGGGTTCCCTGAACCTAACCTCCCCCTTCATACAGCCTTACGATGTTAAGGTAGAGTTCAAGAAGGACTTCTCTGACGTGGAAAACACTTTGGTGTGCGGACTGCAAGTTAAACAAGGGAATCAAAACAACTTCGTAAGTTTCAACACTTCCTCTTCTTCCAAATAATTTACTTTAACATGAAATTTGAGCTCTTAAACACCGCAGTTTACAGTTTACGCCAATTAGTGGCGTATTAAAAAATCACTGTGAACTTTGACGCAAACCAGACTGCCACGTCAAAGGTTGACTCTAGACAATTGCCAACTGATACAAACTAATAAATTATAGTAGGTATTGTGAACACTTTGAGCGATGTTTTTGTTTTGGAAATTATTTAATTTTTTGTGATAGAAAGAAAAAACAATGTATTTGTCAATAGCACTACTCCTTGTCCTGAAAAATAAATCGCTTACTAGGCCACCTCAGAACAGGATACCCTAGTGAGGTTGACTAATATTTTACTTTATACTTTTTATATCATCTACAAACTTTGCCATTGAAACTAATAAACATAATAAAAATTTAAAATTAACGATTCACCATTTCTAAAAATACTGAATAAACGTACCTAATATATGTGAGAACAAATATGTAATTGTGTAATTTGAATTTAATATTTTCATATTGTCCGTGAAATTTAATCCGTGTGACTCTTTGTATGTTTATTAGAAGCTCAATTAGTGTACATATTAATTGAATTGAAAATTAATCAAAATCCCCGTTGAAACAATATTTCCACAGATGCCATCAATAAATCCAAAAGTAATGCATCCTGGCTATGTAAACCAATTCATCAACTATTGCTTCTTCAATACATGCTTTTATCTTCAACCTTTCTTCCCAGCTCCTATCCGAAGTATCGTGGCGCACCAGCCTGTCGGACAACCTGCGCGCTAAGGTGCATGTGTCGCTGATCCCAGTTATCCCGCCCTCGGAGCTGAGCTTGGCGCTGACCAGCGAGCAGGCGTACAGTGTGCTGAAGGCCGAGGCACGGTTGGGTTCGAGGGACACACTCTATACGATGCTGGCCGAGAAGCGCAAGGGACACTCCACAGTAGTGGTGAGCAGTCCTCATAGGGGATTCAGGTAAACGATGATTAATTTTTTCTTTTGACCAACTAAAACATATTGGAAGATATTTCACTACAACAACTTTCTTACTAGCTTACAGGCGTCTATCTATACAGCAAGTCTGCGGAATGATGAAGTTTTGAAGGGTTAATTTAGGAGGTTTAACGGTGAAGAAGCGCAAACAGCTTCTTTAGGCATGTTACAATGAACTGGAGGTAGCTGAAGACTGGCAGGCATTCTTCAATGGTTGTAGCGCTGATGGCAATGATGATATAGAGTTAAAATAACGCGTATTTGGACTTCGTTCTGCAGTTCAAGATACTCTTAGTATCTCAGTAAAGACACGCTAAGGTGACCAATCTGAAGAACCAGATAGGTACTTCCCAACCTTCCTCTACATTTCACACCAGTTTTAGGATTGCTCGAAGTGTTGTTTGCTTTTCTCCTTACCAAATTTTGAATAAATCTAATCTTTCATCTACCACTTTTATATTTACGCCCAAGTTTGATATTAATACTTTTTGTATTTTCTTCCAGGAATTTGAATCTGACATTTGAGGTTGTGAACAATCAGACCATCACTGGAACACTTCGTACCGACTCCAATACCTACAATGTTAATGGAAAAATTATGGGAACCAATCCCATTGAGGTAATTATACCAAACTTTTTATATAAAAAATATCAATGCACGGGTGGTGTAAAAACTTTTAAAAAACGAGAAACCAAAAAACTTGGCTACGAATTACTTCATTTGCCTCAACGAACCAGTATCTCAATGATTGTTTTTTGCAGCTTGTGGCGACTCTTAAGCCTATGGGCGAAGGTGAACCATATACCATTCGCATGAAGACATCAGAGGGTAATGACAAGTACAACATGCAAGCATCTATCATCGGAGCTCTGCAATTCACGCTTCATCTCAACTTTAACAATGGAAAAGCGTTCAAGGATTTCTCTGCAAAGGTTTGTATTTAAAAAAAACTATAAAGAATTTTATACTGTACCATAGCAATCCGTAAGATTTGGATTAAAATCCTATGAACATTGTTTATTCTAACAAAAATTGGACTATTTCCAAATATGGAAAACACACGGCCAATCCCATAAAAACTCTCACTGTTTTTTCCAAATATCACACTGTTAGGAAAAACACTGTTTATGAACATTATTTGTTGTTTTTCAGATTGACTCATCAAATCCAAACATTAAGGAAATCTATCTGAGGAGTAGTGTTCAAATAACTGACGATAAGAGAGTTATTCTTAGCCTGGACTCCAACACGCCTCTTCAAAACCTAAAGAGAATTAATGCAAACGCTGACGTTAGGTGAGAACAAATATAATATTACTTCAAAGAATCTTATTTAAATTTGTATTTTAACTGTGCCAATAAAAGTCATCTTGAGAACAAGATAACCGTTGGATATCCAATAACATGCGACCGATTCTATGATTCGTAAAGAGAAATAGAGGTCACTCTCAGATGACATTAGCTAAAAGCCAAAGAGAACTGTTTACTTTATATAATTGATGGCCAAAAATTATTGTGAAAACTAGAGACATTTGATGAAAGTCAGTATCCAAAGCTGGAAGTTGAAGAAAAATTGACAATGTATCTTTTGATGAAATTAATTTAATGTATTGTTTTGTTTGATTTGTTTTAGTTTATCGCCTCGAAATGGATCCTTGCTTTGCAATTATAATATGACGCAGCTCCAAGGGGAAGGCGATGTGAGGTGGAGCTTTTTGGCTGACAACCTCTTCTTCAAGGTACGATATTAATACACAATTTTCCACTTTACTACACTTTTTCTGCATTAAAAAAGTGAATGCTAAATAATACAATACAAAAGTCCCAACTGTCTGATGCCAATGAGACTATGGCATTCCCAATATTTGGGATATCTTGTGAGGCTGAAGGAGTGGGGAAAGGAAAGAGATGCTGAAGAGGAAGGCTATGTAAATCAAATACTTGAATTATAATAATAACGAGATGAAATGGCGTGATGGTTAGTTTATATTTCCCTAAGATTAGTAGTGGAGAATGGTGTATCTAATTTGCATTATTTCATTGCAGGTTAACAATTATCACAAGGTGAATAACGTCAAACGAAGCCTGGACATGAACGCATTCTACCTGTACAACTCAACCACGTTAAAGCCGAGGGTCGTCAAAGAAATTTCGGCCATTGGATTCCATATTGATATAGACCAAGTTTGGAGGTAAAAATTGCTTAATACATAATATTATTATACTCGTTAACTGATGTAGGAAAGGTAGGTGGTAGAGATATGAAATTAAAGTTAGTGTAAATATCAGAGTATTTTGATGGGTAGTTGCGATATGTATGTATCCCTTCGGGATGCATATCACATTAATCACATCGACTGCTCAATGCTGTGCGGGCGCAGGCCTAGTGATGTTGTTGTCAGCTGGCAGTAAAAATCATGAATCTTCCAATATTCCTCTAGACTGATGCTCGACACAGTGGGTGGTGGAGATGAATAGTGGCAAATTGTGTAGATAGCAATTGGTGTTACAGGAGTTGTCCTCGACTGGTACCAGTTGTTGTGTAGGAGTCGTTCTCGACTACACATTAGATGAAGTTGAGATGCGAGTTGCTCGATGTTGTTGTCGGCGGTCAGTCTAGGACTGTTTTGGCGCGTGGCCAGCGACGTGAATGTTGCCAGTCGCTGTGTAGTCTCAGTTTTGGGGTATTATGTCATGCTTACCTTTGAGCACATGCAAAGAGATTCATTACACTGCTTAAATTTACTCCAATATCTATAACAAAGTATTTATTATAAGTACATTCGTTTAGATCTGGATTTGCCATATATACTCGTATACGGTTTTACATATGGATTACATAATACTGGATTACATAATTTTATTAATGATTTTGATCTCTGTTAGCATACGTTCACTTCAAAGCATTTTTAGAGGAGCTAGCAGTGCCTTAAAGTCGAGCATTCCAATCAAAATGTAAAAAGAGAACAAAAGGATAATAGCTGTTACTATAATATGTAGCAAAAAAATATCATTTATTTAATGCTCTGTGGATAATCTTCTTCAAATAGTTTGTACGAATTTATTTTTATTTTAGCTGTGGATCGAACACTTCTCTCCTCACCGATGGCAATGAAAAGATGGCCTTTGGTTTGAATATCCTTCTCCCAAAGCCCAATGTGGACGTCCACTCAGTGGAAATGAGCTACACCAACCACGTGGCTGGACTTAAGACGGTTGTAGCCAAATACAATACCGACGTCAGCAAATACGTCGCCTCGGCTACGGGCAAGGTGGGTTATTTTCACAAACCACGAATACTGTCAAAAATGTATGGAAGATTTAAAGTTTATTTTTTCTGATAATTGTGCTATAATTGTCTATTTCTAAAATCGTACACTCTGAAACGGTTCCTACTGGATACAACATCATTATGACATAGAAAACGCCACTAGCTGGTAAGACGGCTGTCACCTACATTGCGGCGTGGCGTCAACGCCGCCGAATTCACAAATAAAAATGAACATATCGTTTTGGAGAAAATTGCACTTTTTTAATTGTTATAGAAAATTTATTCGTCAACATAAAAATAAAAAAAGATACCTTCATTACCCTAATTTGCTTGAGAATTTAGAAAATTAATTTTATAAAATATATTATGATAAAACTATACTAACAGACCGAACGATTAGTCATAATAGACCCGATATAGTTTTACATGACAAAATAAAAAAATAACTTATATCATTGATGTCGCTATTCCAAATTCCTGTAATACATATTCAAAAATCTGTTTCTGAAAATATAAGAAAATACACAGATTTAGGAAATGAGATTAAAAGAATTTGGCATTCTCAGACTATAAAAATATAACCATTTGTTATTTCGGCTACTGGCATTATACCTAGCTCTTCTCAATCAAAATTTAGGCTTATTAGATCTGTCAAAAGAATTTATTTATAAAAACGCAAAAATTGGTCATTTTAAATACATGTAGGATTACGAAAGATTTTTTAAATATTTATATTGAGGGATCAGTAGGATTTACGAGTATAAGTCCAATGAGAAGTTCTACCGAGCCGAACCCTCTGATGAAAATATCTTGAGTCGGTGAATTATTTTTCCATTTGATCTCTGGTGAGTTGACGTGTTGTTCTTGTATTATTTTGTATTTATTATGCTTATATAATGCACTTGCATAGTGTGGATTGACTAGATGTTCATTTGTGGAAAAGTGTGTGGAAGGGTTTAGTTTTTCCTGTAGGGAAGATTTAACCCGGACATAAAGTCGGAAAATAAAAAAAATATCTTCCTTTTTTGTAACAAATAGAGATAATGATATCCTCACTGGGATCCCCCGTGCTGAGGATTTCATTTGCATATTATTAAAATACAGTAGTACGAATAATATGAAGCAAATATAAATATATTTTGTTTTGTTTTTTTCTGAAATAATTATAAACATACTATGTACATGGTGTTTTTTCAAGTTTCGGTTTCAGTCTGTATTTGGTTATAGTATATTTTCTATTTCTGATCCCCCTTTGTTTTTTTATGCCTTTTTATTTACAATTTAAATGTAAAAATACTTTTGTGAGTTTTGAATGTGAGTGGGTTTTTTAGAAATGTCCACTACTTACAGGACACCCTGTAGACATCAAAACAAAGAATGTATGTACCTACCTAAATTAAAACTCTAAGAAGTATTGATAAAAAATAATGGATAATCGAAAGAGATATCGCTGTGTGTAGGTACAGTAGTCTCATTATTTATATTGCTCATAAAACTCATTATTTTCAACTCTTCAGATTCTCCTGCCGACAAACAAAATTCTGACGAATATCACAATGGACTGGGGAATAGGAAACTCCCTCAAAAAGGTGGACAATGTCCTCAAAGTTGACATGGTGAAGAATACCATTGGAGTGGACTATACTTTAGTGTCTCCAGCCTTCAAAGGAGAGGAAACATTCAAGCTGAAGGGTACCTACAGCAAACCAACGGAAGAACTCGTTTCGTTAATGTGAGTACACATCTTTTCAAGTGGACTGATTAACATTGTGTAAAGCAGGTACAATACTGATCACTTCTAGAGTCTGTGATTGTTGACGCGTAAGCCCAGATCAGAGTGTACAGAGAACAACAAGAGTCCCAACCATCTGTAGTCAGTGAGACTACGGCATCCCCAATTGTGGTGTGTTGTGAGGCTGAATGTAGTGGGGAGGGGAAGGAGATAGGGAAGAGGAAGAGAAAATTCACCAAACATGGCTTAAGCCATTTCAAGCAACTTTTAAATTCTGAGTGGTAGTCTTACACTAGGGCGATACTGAGACTGCCTTCCACTCTAGAACCTACCGCTAATATACTACACATCATTTTTAATTAATAAATTGTGAAATAACACAAATTCATCTCATAAAATTTACTTGCGCTGATTTGAACCTACATCTTCCGGATTGCTAATCGAGAGCCTTACCCCGCGACCATGGAGGCTGTTACTTAAGTCAATGTTAAAAGCTAGATAAGCAGGAGATACTTAAAGCAATTGTTTCAGCTTTTATAAAGTATAAACCAATAAAAATTTGAAGGAAATTATCTCACCATCACAGTTTATTTTTATCACCATGCCTTTATTATTAAACAATACGTTAACTTATGAATCCCAAATGTTTATTTTATTTCTTAATGTATGAATATATATAATCTTTTGTTATTATTTCAGTGGTACAGTCTGCTATCCCGCGTCCTATCAACTACTTGATATTGACCTCACTTACGGGGGTTTAAAATACACAGTCGGGACCATAAACACAACAACACCCTTCCGAAATCTCCCATGGCTGGCAACGGATGCTAGAATCACAAATGGAGAGATCCTCTGCGAAAACATGGTTCAAATGTTCTGGCCCAATCAGTCTGCCCTTTTGAATGCCACCCACAAGGTCAAAAAGGGACTTCAAAATTCCACTGGACAATATGGAATCATTTCTCTTGAGGTGCCGCTAAGTACCAGGCATATCATGGTAACGGATTATTCATACGTTGAAGCTGATAAATGGAGCAATGGAAATAATACGGTGTTCTACAATGGGGATCAGCTCGTTCAAAGTTTTTTCAAGAGTATCTCTGATGTCAGCAACAGAAATTTGCTAAGAGATACCGTCGATATCAGCGTCGATATTGTGAAGTTTACGCCATTCGGAGTGCACTACATACATCAGTATGATAAAGAAAATACAGTAAGTGACTTTTATTTTTATATCATCCTCTTCCAATTATTTTACTTCCAAAGATTTTCTGATCAACTACTTCACGGCGTTGATCCGTTTTCTGATATGATTCTTTTATGATGTTCTTAGGACGGGTTGTTTCGGAGGATTTGAACAATTCATCAAATTTCAACGTTCATTTTCAAGTTCTGTGGAAGATTTTTTCAAGTTCTGTTTTTATTTCAGCTTTGTTAAGCAACTAGCCTGCAATGATATAGTAACAGAACTTGAATAGGACTTTCACAGAACCCGTAAATGAACGTTGAAATTTGATGAATTGTTCAAATTCTCCGAAACAACCCGTCCTTAATGTTGTGTTATTCAAATCTCATTATCTATTTTTCAGGATAGTAAACAAGCCTCTATCTATGAATTGAACAACGCAACTAATTTCAACTTGACGGGAAGGCTAGATATTGAACCTTGGAATACCGGAAAGCAGGTAAGAATTCTGGCCATCCAAGGAGATAAAACTGTCAAGTAAGTAACAAAGAACTAAAATTTTAATATTTTTCATACACGCATAACAGTAACATTCTTTTTTAATTACATTACCACATATAACATTATTTTTTTGCAGATTTGAAAACAATTACGAATCCAAAGAAAAAGAGTTGTTCCAGGGATCCAAATTGCAATGGGCCTCAGATGTATGGTTACAATACGAGCTCAACATTTTGAACAAAACAGAGGTAGGTTGAATTATGTATTATTTCAAAATTAATTGATTTTGTTAGTGTTCAAGAAAACTAAGCAGAGGTGCTAAAAGAATCGAGAAAGGGGAAATCACCCCAAGGGTGCTGTGCTAGAATAGAATGACCGCTTAGTGGCTGAATCTTTAAGGACGGGTTGTTTCGGAGAATTTGAACAATTCATCAAATTTCAACGTTCATTTACGGGTTCTGTGAAAGTCTTATTCAAATTCTGTTATTATATCATTATAGGCTAGTTTCTTGACAGAACTGAAATAAAAACAGAACTTAAAAATATCTTTCACAGAACTTGAAAATTAACTTTGAAATTTGAAGAATTGTTCAAGTTCTCCGAAACAACCCGTCCTAAGAAATAATATAAAAAAATACTGCTAATGCATCAATAATAAAAATAAGTTCTCCATCATTGCATAAGCAACATTTACCGTTTATAACTATGGTAGTTGGAGTTTTTAGAATATTTGAAGTTATTCGTAATGTAGAAACATTTTTCTTTCTTTAAAAAAATTGTATTTATTTATTTATTTTTTTCGAAGAAAACTTCTTCGGAAAGGTTTTCACTTTGTGATAGCACTATTTATTTTAGTAAAAAGACAAATAACTTTGTTTAAATCACTTTATTTGTACACACTCAACATATTTCGTGAACAATGTTCACTTCTTCAGGATCAAACGTATAGTAAACTTAAAAATTAAATATAGATTACATTTGGGCGGAAAGGGCAGAAGGGAGGGGGAGGGGTAAAAGTGGGGAAAGTTTATCAATTAGGGATTTCAAAGCCATTCGCAGGGAAAGACCGGTTAAGTGGGAAAAGGTTCAAAAGAGGGTTTACAAAAATTTGCTTCTTATGCGGGAAGAATAGTGTTTTTTGTTCTTAAACGTGAAAATTTCTTATGCTTGTTTCACTGTATATAAATTTATGAACTTAATTCACAGACATAGGAATTAATAGACGAGAAGATAATGGCGAGGGGTAAAATCAACTGTTGAAGAACGAAGGGAGTGAAGCTGACTGTGATTCGTCAATAAATCAATCTGACAGTAAATAGGCATCTCGCATTATAATATCACCATTTACTTCTTAAAAGTAAAATCTACTTTTGAATGAATAGACATTTTTACATGAGTGCGCAAATTACTCGCCACGTTATGAACAAATTTGCGAAGTCCAAATTCGGCAAAAAAATTCGGTTCCATTTTCAGAGTCGAATATTTCGTTTAAGTATTTAGTTAAGACACTTTTATAAATGTTCATAATTTACTTCCCAGCAACCAACCAGCTTTGTGTTTCGTGTCCAGACGTTTCTCGATGTGATAGTAACAACTGATTCATATTATACGATGTGAATATGCTTAAAATAAAGTAAAATAATGCTTATATATGGAATGTAATACGACAATTGGGTTTATTCTCTTTTTCACATCTATTTTTACAAGTTTTCATAGTACAAGTCAACATTTTGCCGTGTTATTTCGTAAAATGAACCGATGATGCCTCGACCATAGTTCGCACAAGAATGATGACGTCACGTTTTCAAATTTCACTTGAGGCCATACGCGAGCACAGCCGGCTCCAATGGAACCGGTATGGGGAGTGGGGATAATACGCTTTTAATCACTTAGGGCAGGTCTACTAATATTCATATGTCTATGACTTAATTCCACTTATTTTCTTTAGATCGTGCCGATTTCACCTTGTAATAGGCATCTAACTGTTGTTTTGGTTATGTATCTTATTTGATTTTCATAAATATTATTAATTTACAGACAGAAGACGAGAGCCAAGAAGTCCAGATCTCCGTCCGTTACCCTCGTCGTTCCTTCAGTGTGGTGTCAGATTACCATCTGAAGGACACTCTGCTGGAGGGGACTGCTGACATCAACTGGTCTCTGCACGAGGAGAACAAGACCGTCAGGTTGGAGGGACGTTGGTTCAACCCTGACCTACCCGACAAGAGTCTCCATGATTTTAAACTGTCGCTGATGCACCCTTCGTTCAGCAAGGTAGTTTTTTTGGTTCCGTGACAAAACAGAACATTGAAGATAGGTCAAGAAAAAACAACAAACCTAACCTCACTCAACCTATTATTTTATCATGTTCTGTTTCTTCCACTTACCTTTTTTTCTCTGCAATATTATGTGTATATAAATTTAGCATTTATGCCAATTATTATCATTTATTATTTAATTTAATCGATGATAGTCCGAATTCCTTAAATTTCTGCAAATACATATACCAAAAGTTAACAGTAGATAAAGTCAAACAGAGTTCTACAAAAACTTAATTTAGAAAAGTGACATCAGAATATGTTAATTTAACGCTACAACCCTTGATGAGTTCTTGCCACCTTCAGAGAAGGCCTAAAAGATCCTTAGTAAGCCATAGAACTACTCAGGTCTCGTGGTCGAGAGGTAAGGCTTTCCACTAGCAAATCCGGAGGTCGCGGGTCTAAATCCCGGAATTCGCAAGTAAATTTTATTTGTGTTATTTCACAATTTAATCATATAAAATAATATAAGGTATATTTGTGGCACGTTCCAGAGTGGAAGATACTCTTGGTATCGCTCTGGTGTAACACTATAATTCAGAACTAAAACGTTGCTTGAAATGGTCTTAGCCATGTTTGGTGACCAGATCTGATTAGCCAGGTACTTTCCCACCTTCCTCTCCCCCAACTCCTTCCCCTCCCCACTACCTTCAGCCTTACAACATACCCCAATAGGGGATGCCATAGTCTCACTGGCTGGCGGTTGGGAGCAGTTGAGACTCTTGTGTGGTATTGGAGGCTCCCTGGAGAGCAGTGTGGACCGTAATAATTTATTGTAGGGTTAGGTGCATGGGTGCAATATGAAACTTCCTTCAAATGTTGTTCGATTTATTAGGAGATAAAACCTTCAAGATGTTTACGGACGCTTGTTATAATCGCTCATAACTTGAATCGAACCCGCACATAATTCTCCTGTAATACAGCCTTATTCGATACAATTGATTCATCAAACTGACATAATTAACGTATTCAGTTAGAATTTTTTAAGAAATATTTGTTTTTATTATTATTTAATGAATAACCATCAAATTTTAACATTATGTTTTTACAAGTATGCCTAATGAAAAAATATTGTGTGTTACAGGACGTAACCTTTTTGGGAAAATACACAAGTGACTCCACATTGACCTCCAAGGTCGCCGTAACAGTAGACTATTCTAACTACGAGGAAGACAGATTGTCCTTCAACTCGATGGTGAAAGACAATTCCATTGGACCCCTCAGAGATTACCAGTAAGTCACCAAATAATACTTATTTTGTTCTCCAAAAAGGATTTCTGCCACCAAAGAATTATTACCAGTGGTACTAATTCATCAAAATAATTAATGCTACGTAATTCTTCATTTTAAGGTTTGAATTGGACTGCAATCACCCAGCAACAAGCCTTGACCTCAAAGTGAAGTCAAACCTGAACATGCACTATCAACTGTACCACCTGAAACATTACTACAGTTACCAGAAGTCTTTGTTCCACCAAGTAGTCCGGGAGACTAACCTCCTTGTCGACCTGCAAAACCACACAATCAAATTCGAGAAGATAAACGAAAAAGATTGGTACAAACTGAATACGTCGTGGATTATTATGGCTCCAGAATATAAAGTAGTGGCTAAGGTCAACAGGACTAATGGTCAAGATGACGGAGTTTGGTTCTTTTCCACTCGAGACAAGACTGTGTTGGCTCATTTCAACAGGAGTGACGGTAAGAAATAAGTATAATCGTTATTTTGTCATTTCTTCCTTCCAAGATTGTTCAAAACATTGTATAAGAAAGGAGGAAGCGAATGTCCCAAAATCAAACAAAAATATGCTCAAATAATATTTTCAATTTGGGAGGTTTGGATAATACCGCCCCATTTATTGGATGGTTTGCACCCCTGCTAAATCACGTTTGGTTATTTAGCAGGGGTGCCTGGGTTCATTGAGTGAGGATCACCAGCTGCATGGCGTGCCAGATTGGGAGAGGTTGGTTTGGTAGCTCCAACTCGTCTGTCGAGCCATCGCCTTGCGCCGCAGTGGGACGGGTATATTCATATGTCCGTCACTCCTGGACACACTGATTCCTACCCAACCCTCATACCCTTTAACTTCTTTAATTCCTTTATAGCATCCCAAAAGATGACATACGTAAAACAGGACATAAATGTAAAATTAAAAAAATATATTTATTACTCTCCGTTTTAATTATGTACATTAAAATATTTTGAATTCGCCCTTTTCACATTCTTCAGTCTTATATTAAATCCACACAAGAGGTCCTATAATATTATATATTTGCATTTTAACCACCTTCATTAATTTCTCATACCACTTTTATGTAATATAACACTTTTCTTGAGGCATCTGGAAATGCAATTGCTTGTGCTACCAATTCACTTGTCCATGGCAAACCAAAAATGTTCCTACACTACTGTGCACGGTCTCATTCACCTGTTTCCCGTGTGATAACTTAGAGTACTACCACTTACACGATAATTCCTCCACCATTATAGTATTAACAAAATAATAAAATGAATTTAAACATTTGTTTTCAGACATTTCTTTCCATGTTGTTGGTCAAGTAAACGACGCTCGATCGGCAGAATTGGGTGCGTGGAGAGACTTTGAAGACGTCAAAACAGTTGATGTTTCTTCTTACATTCGTCTCAATCACTCTCGACTTCTCACCAGTCAGATACGCTGGAGACCCGAAATGTACCAAGAAGTCAAAACATCGGTTTCTAATACGCTTAAAGACCTGTACCTTCAAACTAATGAAGTTCTCAAAATTTGGAAGGGTATTCCTATCGAAACTCATGATGTTTTGAAAAATGTTTGGATTGAAGCAAAATTGAAATTGCGTGATTTCTTGGATGATCTTAACGATCTTCACGTCGTCAAAGAGGACTGGGACGAGTTCCAGAAATTCCTCGAAGATTCTTACGATTCCAATGAATTCTACACCAAAGACATCACTGAGTTCGTTTTGAACGTTATAGACCAACTGTCTTTAAGAAATCACATTGAAAGTCTGCCGAAGATAGTCAATGAAATGTGGCAAGTCATGGGAGACACTGGCAAATCTTTGAGAGACGGAATTCTGTGGATCGTTGAAAAGGTCAAAACTTCTTACGCTCAGTTCATGGAACAAATTAATTCACTTTTGGAAGCAGATCTTATGGAGCAAGTGTCCAACTTCCTGGAAGCTGGAATTTTGAAATACGATTCATTTGTAAAGGATTTGCACTTAAACTTCATAAATTACGTAGAGAAAGCATGGGTGAAGAGTATGCGAAAATTGAATGACTTCTGGAAGAGCCTTCTAAAGTCTATGGAGCCCTCGTTCTTGAGGTTTATTCATTACGCAGAGACCTTTGTTTGGAAAGTGGGAGGAGAAGTGATAGATTTCTTCTACGCCAGGACAAATGAATTGACCGAATCACCGTACTTTAATCTGTTTTCATCGTTTACTCAGGAAGTTGACAAGTGAGTGACTTTTTCTCATTTCCATCTACTTTGTTTTAAGTATATATACATTCATACAAAAAACTGTAATGTTTAATGTGTATAGTGTTTGAGTAATTTAATATTTCTTTCCTTTTGCTAATCTAATCTAGGTTTTTGAAAGAAATGAGGAACAATGACGCTGTAACGAACATAAAGAAGTGCACCGCCATGGCTATCGAGTTCTTGAATGAGAGGATTGTGGTTCACATTCCGTTCCAGAAGGAATTAAAGGAAATATTCATGGAAATATTCAGCGAGCTCAACCAACTGCAGGAACTTAAGATTGTGCATTTCATCAAATCGAAGGTATTTTAATTTATTTCACATGTCCTATTCTGCCATATCTTTCTAGACTGGTTCCAGTTCACATTTGTTTAACAGTACAATTCTTATGTTTCATCATGTTTATCATCTTCGTGGTTAAGTGTTATACCATCTATCCTGTCCTCGTATCCTCTTCTGTCATAGGTAACATTTCACCAACAGTGAACTTAGCATCATCGCTTAAAATATATTTTTTAATTATATTAATCAAACTGTTTTCAGTTCTGGGAGGTCAAGACAAGGCTGCAGTGGTGGTATGACTACTTCAGGGTTGGAGAAGGACTGGAGGTACTAGCACGTACAATGTGGAATAAACTCACTGAAGGAGCCAAGACGGCACTTCAAAATGAAGAGATGTAAATATATTTTCTTATCATCTTTCTTCTCAATCTCATTCCTCGTTATTTTACTGCATGTGCTTATATTTTTCACAAGATTCCCATGTTAGAAATGATTCATAAGAAAGAGATATTTTTACATAGTATGGTTAAAATTCATGGTTACATCCTATCGTCTTTCTCTTGAAAATTGTTGTAACGTACCATCTTTGAGTTGAGATCTTGTAGGGATGTATAATGTTAAATATTTCTATAGATTGAATCGTGGATAGTTTGAAATATTATGGAGAGCATTATTTTTCCTGATGGTTATCTTCAGTGTAATGGATTTTTTTATCTCCCAACCAGCAGTATGAACTTGCAAATAATCATGACGTTGGGAAGAGTAATCCTGTTTCTAATCTTTTGAATAAAAACTGTTTGTATTTTTCAGGCACCGTAAAGCGAAAACTAACTTCGTGTTTGACCCTAGAACAGGCCAGCTATTGCTGGAGCAAAAACTGCCCGTTCCTTGGCATGCCTTTAACAGAACTCCGGACTTCAGCCAGGTCGAGGAGTACAAGGTCATTCACGACCTCTTGGAAACGTGGATTTTATCCAACTTTACGCTCATGTCTTACTACTATGAGTTCAAGCCGTACATGGATATTTATAACCTTATGCCACCGTTTTCTGGTAAGTGGAAATGATTTTTTTTCACATTATTTGAAAATGTTTAGATTCATAATTCTAATGAATCTGTGGGTAACGTTAGATAGAGACAATAAAAGATGTTGTGTAGGTATCAGTGTGTCTTTATTATGTAGCCAGTATCGGTGTATGGATCACAATGGGATTCATATCACATAGGTCACATCACATGGGGATGCGGATCTGTGTTCAATCCCATGTGGGCGGAGGCTTCTTATGTTGTATTGATCTAAGGATCCTCCTGGTCCTCCAGTGAGATGCTCGACACCGTGAGTTGTTAGGTTGAATGGATGACGAATTCCTCCAGATCAATGTTCGTCACCGTGGATGGTGAAGATGAGCGGTGCGGGCGGCATGACATGGATTAGAAAGTGTGTACTAGACTAGACTGGCTGGTGGCAGACGCAGCATTATATAGGCACGTGTCTTAGTGGAGCGATCCTGACCATTCTAGAAACTACGAGAAAGCCGGCGTGTTCTTACAGCAAAATCTCGATGTTTCGAGGCTACGCTCGTTGCGTTCGGCCAGTATTATTAGCGTGTCGCTTCAAATCCATTTATTAATAATTGAAATGCTGTTAACCAGAAAGCTACTGATCGCATGTGTTGTCACTTTTACAATATATATTGTTATTGTAAGTGTAAAAACGAAATTAATAAAGCGATTGGTGTAGGTATTTGTAAACATTGGAATTGACTGTTACATTGTTATTGGATGATTTTCAGGAGGTTTTCGAAAAGAAGTAGGTAAAAACACTTTTTTTTTTAGGAAAATACACCGGCTGCAATGATCCTGCAGAATCAATGCAGCTGCTTCTGGGTTAAATATCTCAAGTTAAACTGTTAAAAAACCAATTGACGATAATTTACCACATCGATTGTTCCAAATTTTCAATTATTCAAAAAATTTTCACAAACGGTGATGGACAAAGTCGGGTAGTAAAACTAGTCTTCTCACATTGTTCTCACATTACCAAATAATGTTTTATAAAAAAAATCTGCTAATGTATGTAATATTTTTGCCTTTTCACCATTTTCTTTTATTTTTATTTGTTTAAAACAATATAAAATTTTCTTCTCTCTTGGCTATGACCGATATTTAATTTTTTCTCTAAGGCTTGGCATATGTGTTCGCAGGGATGGAAAATTCCTCCCCTACAACACATAAGCCTCCATGAAAATTGGACCCTTTTCTTTGATATCTACAGAAAGCTACTTAAAGCTCTCTTGTACTATATATCTTTATAGACATATGTACTTAACTAATTAATACGTTATTTACGATCTTGAACGCAAATATACCCGTATTTATATTGTAATTAAATTCCATCAAACGTTGTGTAATTTTTTGATTTATGATATAGGATTTTAATTACTTTCATTTTGTGGTAACCCTCTCGGTTCTGATCGAGGCGTTGAGTTTCAAAATTTACTTGGTCTTTCCATTGCAAACCTAGACTTAAATGATTTCTCTGAATGAGCTAGCTTTCCTATTGTAATTATTCTGATTCCCTGCACCCTAACAAAATCGTAGTTAAACGCTGATAAAAGATATTATACATGTTCATTTGGACAGGTAATTTGATATAACTCAAATGGTTAATTGTTAGTAAATTTGATTTTGGTAAACTCTTGTGTCTGTGTGGCGCCACTCCTTTATGATTCTGCTGCTATAAGGTACATGTAAAGATTGATTTAGTAGGTTAATGTAATTAGTTAATTGCATATTTGACGAACTCGGAATAGCCCATTTGCTGGCATAATTTGGCTCCAAATCCTCCTGCAAGTAAACGAGATGATCTTGAGTCAACAAGAAATTCGCACAATCCTTTGACACGGCTCTTTGATTGATACCTAAGTTATCGCGTCCCAAAAAGCCTTCCACGTCATCATGTACTGCCTTCAAGTTTCCCCTCGAGTCCCGATACCCCCAAATTCCGACCCCTCCTTGGACTACAATTTACTTAGGGCGAACCGGTTTCGTCCTATATACAATCATATACTCACGGTTGGTGTGGACTTACGGGTCGTGAATCCTCATTCCACGTTTAAAAGAAAATGCGAGAGTGGTCTATAAGACCTAAAATGCAAGCTGTATGCAGGTCCGCATTCTCCAGTAAACAGTACATACGAATAAATATATGTATACATACAGTTTGGGAAAGGTTTATAACTCGCAATACGAGGCTATCTACCTCGCATTCCGAGCTCGGATCTCGCACGAAGAGTTCTGCGAAACTCTAGGATTGGTAACCGAATATATACGTAAGAATAAGGTTATACTAATAAATACTAGTAGAATAAGGTCTTATTTGATAGTTTGTTTTGGAGAGCTATCGAACTCCAGGCTTTTGTTTGTTTGGTTTTGACGTTTTTATTTAAGAGAATCGCCATCTCTATTTGATTTGGTTAATGGTCTTGTTATAGGAGCGACCACTGCCTCCTATTGATGAACTGTATTTGTTTTAAATTTTACCTCCAGGGTTCAACATTAATTTTTGTTCATCCTATCCCGTGATTTTCCAATTGTTTCAAGTAGTTGATTGCCACATTAGAGAGTACTCGACCCTCAAATGTCTCAGGCAACTGATGGGGTTCTGTATGAGCACCCAATCAATAATATTCAAATGTTTCGTATAATTATTCGATATAATCCTACTAACCCGTGATTTTTCAATTGTCGATTGTGAATGATAGGTATTTGAGAGCACGCATCTTCCAGCTGTTTCAGGTAATTAATAAAAATCTATGCGACTATCTAATCAATGATATTTAAATGTTTCATGTAATTTTTTGATATAAATCTGGCTAACCCGTGATTTTTCAATTGTCGTTTGTGATTGATAAGTATTTGAGAACACGCATCTTCCAGCTGTTTCGGGTAATTAATAAAATCCTTTGTGACTAACTAATTATGGCCAAGGTCGTTTTCAAACTATGCGGTTGACCCAATTCTCCAGTGATCCCTTGTTTTATCAACAAATTGAACAGGGTAAACATCTCATCTGACCCACTAACCCAGATGTGAGATTGTTTATTTTAAAATATCTCGCGCTCTCCTTGTGATTCAGTTATGATACCGTTTACTGTGCATAGATAATTTAAATATTTTTAATTCCTTTATTGAAGTTAAACTATTTTTCATTTTCCGAATTTAGTAAATTTACTAGGTTAAATGAAGAATAAATATAAATATATATTTAAGTACACATATCTCTATTGTCAAAATATGTTAAATAAGAGTACATATATTAATAAATAAATATAAAATATATGATTCTACATAGTCTGGAATATTAATAAATACATATTTTCTTTTTCAATAATATAGATATGTTCTCGGGTAGGTATTAAAAATCGCTACCATTTCGATGCTTCGATTAATAAATAAAATACATATATATAATTACATTACTCATATATATATATTCTTTATATACAATATATTATTTTATATATATATATATATATATACACAAATTCACTATATACATATTTTAATGTGTAATTCTTTGTTTTGTTGTTTTAATTTAATATTCAATTGATATACTTCCACTTCACAGCCCTTCTGTGTCTCCTGGGACCTGAAAATTATTTATAAAAGGAAAACTCACCCCAATCAAGGTATTTCCGGTTGGGTGTACACAACAACCTTGATGAAGAAAAACTACCTAATTAATTGTATTTTTCAACTAATTTCAAAATAAATCTTTTCGACTATTTATTCCTATATAATATTTTATTCTCGCTTGAATCATATAAATTAGCTGATATTTAATTTTTCTTCCGAACGAAATCCTAATCCAGAAAACCCGTTGATTTAATAACACCTTTCTAGTTTAGGCTTTTGAATGATAGCTGTTTCAAATTCTTTTCGAAATGATAGACTGATGATTAAAATTCCGGTTAGAACGACAAACACTTTTAACACTGTCGCTATACGCACGATGGATTTTAATTGAACAATTTATTAATTCTAAATTTCTTTTTATATATTTTTATAAGAAAATTTTTTCCGAATTGCTCAGACTTTTAATTATCTCGATTCTTAATAAATTAGTTTCTTTTCCGAACTATTACTTTTAGAACAAAGGTTTGAGCATTTGTTGTTATTTCTTTTCGAACTGTCTAGATTGTGTTTATTTTAAACAAAGACGTAAATATTTATTATTCATAATTTTAAACAAAATTATAATCTATTTTTAAATATCAATCCGCGATCACGTTCACTTTAGTTTAACGATAACAAACTCTTAAATTTAATTTGAATGTTTTCACTTTGAATGAAATAATTATTTTTTAAAATTTTAATTAATTCACAATTCACTTTTAGCACTTCCCACTTTACATTTTTAAGCACTGAATTTAATATCTATCTTTTTTTTAACACTGTTTGATTAAATTAAACAGACTTATTAAAATTTTACTGATTTTAGCACTTGTACTCTTTCCGAAATTCTCTAAGTCCAGGGGCTTATTCAAAATTTAACACTTAAAGATTTTTCACTGTTAATCCTACCAAAAACGTAGTACTGCCACGTAACAACTTTTCAAATCCTCGGCGCGACTGTCCCAAAACTGGTGTGTACCGTCACTTTATACCCTTCTCAGATTCCAAAAGACGTATCTGAATTTCCTTTGGTAATCAATTCTATCTTTTACCAACTCGCAAATCCGAACATCCCTCCCATCAATATCGATTGTGCTTCCATAAGATGTTCTGCTTTCCGGCTCTAGGCGGTGGTCAGTTTCCATCTCACAAATCTAAATCAATAGGGTCCGAATCGGGTAAGTCTGTGTTAATCGCCCAAGCTCCCTTTGTCCTCTGTTCATACAAAAATGTAGTTAAAATCTCATGATTTTGCGTTCCTTTTTTTTCTCAATTCGCGATAGGTCCGTCCTCAATAACATATATACAGATCTCAATTTTATGCATCTCGTGCGAAAATTGTTTAAATCCATGTCGAAATCTTTACTACGCATTTTTGAATTTCGATTTGTTTAAATTCTACTTAATTTTATTGTTACTTATATGAGCTTTTCCATTTCCACCCGTACTTTCTATCTCCCTGTCGCAGATTTGAGTTTTTCCTTTATCTTTGAATTTTATTTTTATCCGCGACGTTTTCTTGCACAATTTCTTCTTGATTCTTATGTCATTTCTCATAACTCTTATAATTACTCATTTTCCAAGTCGTATTTATTAATTTCACGGATAAATTCGAATTGTATCGCTTTTCTCCACATGGATCATTTCCTATCTCCGTTCTTTACCCTTCCTTTTATCTTTTCTTCACTTTTCCCGATGTGTGTGGTCTGCTGGGAAATTTCATACTTCATTTATTATTAATTAATATATAGTTTTCCACACTTCTATGGGAGATATACCTAATTAGACTCTGGGATATCTGTCATTTTTATTGCCTGACCCAATCTCCGCCCATTCTCCATCCCTCACTTACAAGATTTCACATAAATTATACGTCTGGACATATGTTTACGCCTCAGATTTTATGTACTATGGTCGTAAATTTTATTTTATTTCAAACCTATTAATTTTAATCTCTTTTGCCTAATCTAAATACTTCATAAGCCCAACGTTAAAGTTAATCGCTTTTCTAATCGTTTATTACCTTAACGTAAATAAAAATCATGTTCGGATTTCGATTGTTTATCCTTCAAAATATACATGAGACCGCCAACCTTTTATCTTGTTTCGATCCCTCCGTAATATTGGGTAACTCTAATATATATCTAACCTAATAATTATGTAAAATGTCTACTTTTCCTGAATCTAATCTATCGCTATATGTTTAGTTTTACTGTCTTCTTCTGATACTCGATTTTCACGTCCCTAGGACCTTCGTAGCAGTCCAAAATCTCTGTATTATCCTTCCATTCGATCGCCGCACTTTTCTAAAATGTGTATTTTTTTTGCGAGATTTTTCATTCAAAATTGATTTACCAATATGTCCGTTTCATCTTAAATTGATAACGATTAATTTCCATTGTTTCCAACACTCACTCCTCTCTTTAGTACGATTTTTATCGAACATGACACCCTCCTTCTATCATAAATAATTGCACTACAGTTGAAATTCCGCCAGTAACTTTCCTTCGCTTTTCCCGTCCTTTTTTTATACTATCACGTTTATAATTTTTTTCATTGCATTTTTGTGTGTGCGCTTTACAACTTGTAAAACTTCCAAGCACCCGATTTCAATGGTTCGATACCCCATAAATGTCTCAGTTATTGTAAACATTCCCAGGAGTTTGTCACCTTGAAAGTCGATGTTGACCCTAAAGTGCGTTCACCTCTAATTTCTGTGAGAATCGAAATGTCGTTAATTATCTTTTTTTATTGCCCGATCCACAGTTCATTCCTTTGTCTGTATTTGATGTACGCCTCTCCGTTCACTGATTGGTTACTCAAAATTTTATAGCTCTTTGTTCAGATCTATTGGTCGACAAAATTCAATATTTATTTTTAGGCCTAGGAAAGGGGAAGTACCAGTCGTCCTAGACGATTTTACGACCTCTCTGCTTTCGTCCCGGAACCTTGATTTAATTTCAACTATTACAGGTGTCTACTGCAAGCAAGCTGGATCAATTCTTTCTCCGCCAGATGTCGTTAGCATGTCCGTTTTCATAAATAATTTGCATATTTTCTTGCAGCTATGGTTTATCTGTTTTTTTTTTTCACTGTGATTTAAAGCCTTTCATCACAGTTATCATTAAAATTTCAAATGTTTTGTGTTTCTTCTAATCTCAGTTATCCTTCATTCTGGTTTTACGGCTGTCCATGTCAACATCAATTTTTTTTTTCTCTTTCGAAATTTTTTTGCACCGTTCTTCATTTCCTTGAGCACCTCTGATAACATCTCTCAATCCAGCATCTACATCACTACTTCACTCTACATTTTCTATTTATTTATTTTCAAATTATTTGTATTTCCAGGCAGTGCCATCATGACAGGACATGGTACGATTGTGACAATGGACCGCCGCGTGTTTACCATGACCGAGCCAGGAACATTCCTGTTGGCTGCAGACTTCTTGCAAAGGAACTTTACCATCCTCATGCAGTCTGACACACCCAACAAATACAACCTCATCATACTGGGCAAAAAGAACTTGATTAAGATTGACCTGTTCGAGGAGGTGTGTAATTTAAACATATTCTTTAATCGTTGCCTCATAACTGGGGATTGTGTCCCCACTCCAATTTCCCTGGTAATGGAATCCTGCACGGAGAGACGTGGACACTGTAATGTGTTCGGTAATCTTCCTCTGCTTCTCCTTCCTTCTACTTTACCAGTAATCGTGAGATTCTGAGGTTGGAGTTAGAGTTCAGTTGGCAAGCAACGTGTCCAAAATATCTTAGCCTGTAACCTTATGTTATATCCTGTTGTGCATGGATGAATGGTTATATTAGTGCTTAGCTAATCACCTAACTACAAGACTGTAGTAGGTTGGTATCTGGTTAATCACTGAATTTATAATTACACCAGGAAAATAATTTCTTCTTTTCAGTCTGCTTCGGTTGGAAATGCTAATGTCCTGACCCTTCCTGAGAAAATCGATGATTGGATAATCGAAAGAGACGAAGAGCAAATAACAGCTGAAAACACCCGAGGAGTTGTCGTTCGTTGCACATTCCACTTCAAAACATGTATTGTTACAATTGAAGGTAAGATACACAATATATATGCTTTGAGTTTTTTTTGTACATTAAATTTTAGCTCTCAATAATGACGAAAGATAGAATTTTTGTCAAAAATGTTATTCTTTCTTCTGAATAGTCTGGAGTGATAAACCTGTCTTTAGTGTAGTAATTATCTTTTGGTTGGAATATTATTTTTTCTTTAACATCCATTTACTCCTTTTCAATTAATACTCGAATTCGTAAACCAACTTCTCCTTCAATTATTTTTTTAACGATAAACTAATGTTTGTAAGACAAGGTATTAATGCGTAGCACAAAGGATAACAAATGATTAAAAGCATTAATAATTGTTCGCCTGAAATATTCATACAAATTGAAAATATCTCACAAGTAAAAAAAAATTCCGCCGACGGGAATCGAACCCGCACCTTCTTATGTCCGGTCAGGTGCTCTGGACCACTGATCTACGTCGGATTATTCCCAACCCGCCAAATAATTCAATATGTACAAGTACTTCAATAGACAATTACTGCTTATTATATTTTTTCACTTGTAAACAACCAAATTTATTTTTGATGGAAAGGCTTTGTTAGTTCTGAATTTCCCACTAAATGGCGTTGAGATATATTATATCTACATTTTTTGGTGAAATATTTTGAGTTGTCAAATATTATTTTTTTTTTTAATGATTCACTAAAGTTTACAAGACAAGGTTTTTATGCATAGCACAAAGGATAATAAATGATTGTAAGCATTAATTACTCGCCTGTATAATATTAACATATTTATTTACCAAGAAGAAATGTTACATTACAGGATAGTTAAAAAATTACAGCTATAACAAAACATTGTTAAGTCAAAACAGGAACAAGGTATTGATGCAATGCACGACTATGCCGCATCAAAACAAAATATCATTAAGGACCTGTTGCTTTCACAGAATTTGAACAATTCATCAAATTTCAAGGTTAAAATTCAAGTTCTGTGAAAGTTCTATTCAAGTTCTGTTATCGTTTCAAATATGTGAAGCAACTGGCCCATAATTATATAGTTACAGAACTTGAAAAGAACTTTCGCAGAAGTTAAAAATTTACTTTGGAAATTGATGAATTATTCGAACTCTATGAAACAACCCGTACTAAGATTTACTTATTAAAAAAATTCAAGGTTCTGGCATTCGTTGACAAGTCTGACCATTCTAAACATTAATGATTTGCTGAATGTTGGTTGAGGAAAAACAATTCATTATTTCTAATGTCTACGTAAAGTCTACATATAAATTAGTTGTTATAAATTTTTAATAGAACAACATATGAAGTGGAAAAGACATATCTGTAAATTGGTTAAGCGTATCAGAAAGTGTGTATACATATTCATAAGATTAAGAAATATTTAAAAAAAAATTAACCTAAAAAGAGTATACTATGCACTAATCCAGTCGTTAATTCAATACGGAATTATTGGATGGGGGGGGTCATACAATAAGATTCTTACCCCGATCAAAGTGGTTCAGAAGCTAATCCTCAAAGTAATCCTCAAGAAACCCTCCACGTATCCAACAGAAACGCTATTTACAGATTTCGGGGTGCCCAGAGTAGAAAATATATTCAAGAAAAATGCAATTATCCAAATTAATAAAGATAATATAATCAAAAAATTTGAAACTCACTTATCTAAAAGATATCAATACAATATCAAAATTCAATAATACCAGTTCTCGTCTATTTTTTCTAAATATTACATGGATATGTATTCTTTCTTCCTGTAGTGTTATTTTATTTTTGTAATATGTACAAACAAAAATTCCAAATTTCATATTTTCAGGATGGTATTTCGGCCGATTGGGAGGCCTCTTCGGCACAATGAACAACGAGCCATCAGATGATATGTTGACTCCTGCTGGTAAAGTGACTTCTTCTATAGCAGAGTTGTCAAATAGCTGGAAGCTGATTGGAGGAGCGTTCACCAATCCCGGGCTGGAAAACCGGTCTACAAATCAGACAGTTTGCGAGCCGTACTTTATGAGCAAGGTGTCTCCGCTGAAAGCATGTTTCCCAATGGTAAATAATTTAATTTATTCAATGTTCTTCTGTTCTTCAATTGCTGAGGATCGTGACTCGTGACTTCATAATGAACCAGACTCCTCCGTTCCTCACGGTCCTGCGCTGCATGGAGTACCACCGACACGACGTTCTGGATACCTGTAATATTTTATAGGCAGATAGTTGATAGTCTGTTTAGGATGCATGGCTCTTCCTAACTACTTTTAGTCAAAAGTAAAAATATTCTGCAATCTTCATTTCTTCATTTCTTTTTCTGCGTCATTAAGACGTAATGAGCTGTAAAGTTTTGAAAGATCTAATAAGGGGGTTTTTTTCGTCTTTTAAACTTTCTATCTTCTATTGTGTTTCTGTTCATATTATCATTGATGAGTACTTAGTTGGTTAATTTGTTTAAATATCATGAAAATATTTATTTCTTTTCAGATCAAAGTTTCCTCATTCTACGACGAGTGCATGGCAGGTCTGGACCCATGCATGCTGGCCAATGCCTACAGAGAGATTTGCCTATCTGACCATGTCCCTATCAGAACTCCCGAGAAGTGCATGGAGTGAGTATTGCGATCTACAAATCAATAATTATTGAAAGACTGCTTTAACACATAAATTACTATGAAAAATGATCTAATTATGTGTATGAAATTATTTTCAGGTGCATATCTCCCGCTGGTGAGCCCGTTGATGAGGGAACCTTTAACTTCGTTTTGGACGTGCCCAATTCTACAGATGTAGTGTTCATTATTGAGGCTCACTCTTGCAACACAAACATCAGGAAAGCTAAGAACATCGATGTTCTTTTGACCAGTTTGAATGACAAACTAGAAGAAAGTGGTCTTACGGACAACAGGTTCGTTATCATCTATTCCTATAAAGAAGAAGGTGTAGGGCGGGTAGGGTGGAGGATACCGGGCGGGCGACGTGTGTTTGATTTTTATACAAATCTAAAGTTTTATTCTGAGATTGTTAAAATTTCGCACACTTGACCTTCTAAACAAGAGAAAGATCACTGTCTACTTCTAGTACAGCTAGTACGACATGAGTTCTTTCATTCTTCTTCTTCCTAAGCCTTTACGAATCATCAATATTTTATAGTTTTGTTCAATTTCCTATCGTTAATAATAATGATTGGATTATTTTTACAGCGCCGTTTTCTTTAGAAAATCACCTCAAGGGAGCCATTGTTCATATTATGGTCAAGCTTAAGGCATAAAGCAATGGATTTACCTATGTATTCTACTGATCTCTCATATCTTTATTTTTTCTATTGGTGTTTCCCACAATTCAGTTACTACAATTCTCAATCCTCTCCATTGTCTATTTCTACTTCTTTATGAGCCTTCTTGCATTCAGCTTCGGACATGGGCCACTCTCAGGTGTTTCCAGTTTTATTGATTATTGGTGGCTCTCATGTATCCATAATTTGCTGTATTGCCTGCTCTCATAATCTCAAAATTATTAGGTAGTCGGACCATTATAGTTCTCATTCAAAAGGTCTAAGATTTTGCATCATTTCTTAACTTTTCATAAAATCAATAAAATAGATATCATTTTTTCTTTATTTTTTTGTGTTTTAGATACACAGTGGTCGGTTACGGCGGTTCCGGAATATATAAGACAGCAAGATCCCTATACTACAATAACAAACTTTTCTTGCACTCCTCTCAAGTGGCACCAGCTATTGACCATCTTGTATTTGGTAAGCATTGTGTACAAATATATTAAATATGCTACCTCTAACTAACTGGTATGATCAGATGATGTGGTGTGAATGCTTGGAAGAATTAGAAAGGCACCAGAGTGGTACCTTGAGGTATGCCTGATTTTACAGAAATTCTTAAAATTACAAAACATAAACCTCAGTGCATTTTCTCATGCGTGAATGATTGGTTTAGGTTTAAACACACATTGTTATTTGTTTTTGGCTATAGAAGGAGTTAGCGCAACACGGCATAACACCAGTGGCGTAGCTAGGTAACCAAGGGCCCTGGGGCAAATTAAAAAATGGGGCCCCACTGCTATGTAAACTGATTAGGTTTTATCAAATAAAAATATGAAATATACAAACCATTTTATACCAATATTTCATTTTCAAGTTCCTTGTCGATAGTATTAGTATCGTTTTTTTTTCCAAAATTCATACACAGCACATGCTTCCGAATGGCCACTCGAACAACTGTGTTGTTTAATTCTTTCTGATAAATGCTTCCAATCTCGAATTCCCGTACACCAAACATTATTCCTTTGTGAAGCAAATAACCAGCAGGGTTGAAAATAGGCATCGTCTAGTATTTTGGAATAACACCACCAAAAACGATTAACTGACCCATATTTAGAACACGAAAAGTAGTACGATTTTGAAAAACACCTATTGTTCTGGTTGATGTCTGTTGGAAAAGGTCCTGAAGGCTGTAAAGGCCCCATATCAAGAATTTGACGTTTTTCGTTATCACTTAATATTTTGTTCGTGAAGTTTCCCAAGTCATAAGAAGATTTGAGGTCTGTGGTTCCTCCAAACCCTCCGCTCTTATGTGTGTCATGCAAACATCATCCACGTTCACATGATCGGCGGCGGAGGTATCTCCAACTGCAATAATTGTCGAATCTTCTTCAGTAGGCTTCTCAACCAACACTGCAGTTACCACATTATTGGAGTCACTATCAATAGAAATATTTTGGCCAGATGTACTTGCAGAAGGCTGACTAAAAAACTTGTCAATTTTGGGAAATTTTTGTTTACTATCTTCTCTTTCTTGGCGTTGTTTGCGTTTAAATGCACCACTGGGTTTCTTCTTTTTATCCATATTTTAATACGCTACAAGTGTCGTTGGGGAATGACGCACATATTATATAACAGTTAACCTTATATAGTGACACGGAGAGCACACTCAATTTTACGCTTAACACAATTTAATATTTTACAGTATTTTTAAACAGTGAAACTAACAATTTAACGAGTCATTGAGAGACTGCAAGTTTAAGGAAGTCGGAGAGCAATCCTGCTGGTTCCTAAATTCATAACTGAGTGAGCATTGTCAATATAATTAAAAGTCAAAACATTAAGTATTATTGTCACCCAAACTACTACCGCGCGGCTGGGTCCCTAGTATCTACTTCAAATCACTCCACCTTAAATACAGGCTGACCCATCCTCCATTTTTCCAAAAAAAAAAAAAAAATTTTAAGTTAATAAAATGGATTCCCAAGGATTCATCAATCTGGCGAGAAACGCGGTTGAGGCCCTCACTGAATTAATAATTGACCCAACAAGCAAATTAAACAAAGATCAAATTGCAAAAATGGTACCAAAAACTAATGCTATTCTCGGAACCATTGCTCAAATGGCTGCCAAAATGGCAGCACTCGAGGGTGAGCTGTCAGCTTTTAAAGCATTATCCAATAAACCTAACTCATTAGTATCTACTTGTGAAGCAGCCGACGAACTCGAAGAAAGAAAAAAAAGAGCAAATAATCTAATAATCATAAATATTCCTGAAAGCTCTAAGCTCAACCAAATAGAAAAAATACAAGATGACAAAATACAAATTACAAACATCTTGAATAAGATTGATAGTAACATTGAAATTAACTCTATCAACACTTTACGCCTTGGAGCAGTGAGGCCGGATAAACCTAGGCCCGTTAAGGTTATTCTAAAGAACTCCACTGAAGCAATAAATATCCTCAGGAGAAAGAACTTTTTTCTGACCAACTCCACTGTTAAAATCTTTTCCGACCAAACACCGAACCAACGAAAATTCTTGTCGGACCTCCGCCAAGAATTGGAAACTCGGATAAAGGGAGGAGAAGTTGGGTTAACAATAAAATATATGAATAACAAGCCCACAATAATAAGGTCAACTTCAAAAAACTCAAACACATCATCGGATACGGCCAAAATATCCGAGGCTGCCGTACCAAACTCATAGAGCTACAAACTACTCTTCCACTACTCCAACACATTGAAGTTTTTCTTCTTACCGAAACTTGGCTTGATCCTGATATTCGCACCGAGGAACTTGGATTTTCATCTTACAACACCTACCGCCTTGACAGAAATCCAGCCACTAGTACTAAAACCAGAGGAGGAGGAGTTCTTATATCCGTTACAAAATTACTGCCATCCACTCGATTAATTTGTAAACATCTGGACGTGGAACAGGTATTCGTTTTACTAAAAACTAAATCAGGCAAAATTCTACTGGGATGTGTCTACATTCCTCCTGGATCCAATATCACAGTCTACAGAAACCACATAGATGACCTCGAAACCTTTAAAAATAAATACCCTGATGCCAGAACAATTTTATTTGGTGACTATAATACCCCTTGCATTGATTGGATGAATAAGGACTCTTATAACAACTTAAGCCTACCAGAAAATGCCCGCGAAATAATAGATATGACGAACTTACTCTCTCTACATCAAGTCAATCAAGTCTACAATACCAATAATCGGCTGCTGGATTTAGTATTCTGCAGTGATACCTCAGTCCATATTGCTAAATCAGTTGACGAGCTTCTCCCCCTAGACTGCCACCACCCCGCTCTAAGCATAACCATCACTACTAATAACTCACCAGATGACACAACTGTTCTTCCTAACCTAACTTATAATTTCTCCAAAGCTGACTATTCTAACATGAATCAATATCTTGCAAATGAAGACTGGTCATTTCTTCACCATAATAATACTATTAACTATAATCTTGAATTATTTTACAAAATTATTAATAAGGCCATTGAAAGCTTTGTACCACTTTCACACTTCAAGGAAGCGAAGTTTCCAAAATGGTTCAGTGGCGAGCTAATTAACCTAGTTATCTGTAAAAAAATTGCACACAAAAACTATAAAGAATCGAACTCTCTTATCGACTATAAGATATTTCACAACTATAGAACTCAATGTAAAAAACTATCAAGAAATTCATATTTCAATTATATAAATGGAATCGAAAACTCTATACCTTCTAATATACAAAACTTTTTCACTCACGTTAACTCTCTTAGAAAAAACAAACAAGGTTTACCCCTTTCAATGCACTTCAAAGAAAAGAGTAGTACTGACATGAATGTAAAAGTTAACTATTTTGCTGATTATTTTAAAAGCGTCTATGACGAAGATATCCCAGTCAATTATATACCACCTTCGTCGCTTAGCGAGAGCATACATATCCCTGCCATACACATCAACATAAACGACGTTATAAGTAAAATCAAATCCTTAGACAAAAACAAAAAGGCTGGACCTGATAATGTACATCCCAATATCCTGATAAATTGCATTACTTCACTGGCTGAGCCGATTTTTCTATTGTTTAATCAATCCCTTGACACAGGGTGCTTCCCTGATATTTGGAAACGTTGTTATCTAACTCCTATATTTAAAAAGGGTAATAAAAGTGATGTTACTAACTATAGACCAATATGTAAGCTATCTGTAATTCCTAAACTTTTTGAAAAACTATTACTTGATAAAATTTCACCATGTATTAACCATCTCATTGTTCCGAATCAACACGGATTTTTGTCAGGTAGATCAACTCTGACTAATCTCTCGTTATATGAAAACTATATATCAAACGCATTAGCTAACAGAACTCAAGTCGATTCCATATATACGGACTTTATCAAGGCCTTTGACAAAGTATGCCATAAAATTCTCCTGATCAAACTACGTAAGCTCGGTATTGACGGAAAACTTTTAGAATGGTTTGCTAGCTATCTAACTAATAGAGTTTTACTTGTAAAAATCAATTTGTTCATTTCCAATCAATTTATAGCTACCAGTGGTGTACCACAGGGGTCTCATTTAGGCCCAATATTATTTTTACTGTTCATAAATGATATTGTAAATATATTAGATGAAGATATTAATACGTTACTTTTCGCGGATGATTTAAAAATATTTAAAATAATCAAAAGCGCTGAAGATTTTATCTGTCTACAAAATAATTTGAACAGGTTAATTAATTGGTGCTCTCTTAACAAACTTCATCTGAACATAAATAAATGTTATTCAATTAAATTTTACAGAATAAATCAACCAATTATTAATTCATATAAACTCAATAACTCAATCCTTACCTCTGTTGAAGAAATTAATGACCTGGGGATAACTTTCGACTCTAAATTAAACTTTATATCGCATATAAATAATATTAATAATAAAGGAATGAAAATGCTAGGCTTCATTCTTCGAAATTCCAAAGGTTTCAAGAATATTTCAACATTAAAATTTTTGTATACATCCCTGGTTCGTAGTCAAGTCGAATATAACTCCTCGATCTGGACCCCCCACTACAAATTACATTCAGATTCAATCGAAAAAATTCAACATAAATTCCTAAGACACATTAATTTTAAACTCGGTATTCCCATTGAAAATATAAATTATAATTACTTGATGAAAAATCTAAATTTATTAAAACTCTCAGATCGAAGAATTATATCCGACTTAATATTTATGTTCAAAATTGTAAATGGTAGTATAGACAGTCCTGATTTAATTAACCTCATTGAATATCATATACCCACGAGAGCTACTCGTTCTAAAATTTTGTTTAAATGCAACAATATCAGGACTGAGTATTCCAAACACTCGCTTATACCTAGGTTGCATGAAGTTAGTAATAGATACGCAGATGTGGCAGATCTATTTAACTGCACGCAAGGTAGGTACAAGAGGGCTATGCTATCAAATCTTTTCAATCAATATTAATTAAATCTAATTCTACCTTATTTGCACTATAGAAACTTATGTACTTGTATCTCTTGTTTACTTACTCTCTAATGTCATTTCACATTCAAATGCCACATATATTTGTAATTCTTTTTTAAAAATATTTCTACGATTTTAACTGTGACATGTTATCATTGTTTATGGTATATTTATACCGTTGATATTAAATAAAAATAAATAAATATCACTATCCTAACACTGCCAACCTACAGAAAGAATTAAGGGGAATTCCCTAGGCATAACTTTTGAATTTCTCTCAACTGAGTTGTCATGATTAAAATGGGGTTCCAAGTTGCAACCTGTCATATTTATTTTGAAAATGGGAGAAATTTCCAAAAGTTCAGTTCGATCGAGATTTCTGGTAAGATTCGAGGGCCCCCTGAGCTAGAGGGCCCCGGGGCACTGCCCCGCGTAGCCCCTAGGTAGCTACGCCGCTGCATAACACCTCAAAAACAAATAACAAAAATACTTTTGGCCGTGAAAATCTTAAATCATATTTACACATTGTTATTGTGTTTAAACAATATTATTTTAATCAGTACTAAATGTGTCTTATTAAAAAATCATAATATTTATAATATTCTCTTACATTCAGAATCCAAGAATGCAACAAACTACACATCCGATGCCTTTGAGGCCCTGAGCCACGCCTCCCATCTCACCTTCCGGCCGGGGGTGTCCAAGACATTTTTCCTCTTCCCCTGCGTCAAGTGTGACATATTATCAATGAAGGTAAATGACAAAACTACTAAACAATATGGTAACATTGTCGCCGTAGATTTCAAGAGAGACAAGCCACAAAATCATAAATCTGAGAAAACGGCGCACAAAGATTTTTGGTGACAAAAAATGAATTTATTTTTATTTTTCACAAACATATAGAACGGTAAAACTTTGAATATAGATACTTTGTGATGTTATCTTTTTATTATTTTGATTGAATAAGTACAAAAAATATTGTTTTAGAAGTTACGGATGTTATATCTCTAGACCACTGAATATTGTACTGAGCAGATGTTCAAAGATGGCACACTTGTGTTGTAGTCTAAAGAATTACGCCTCTTTTCCCTGTTGACCACCGAGAATTTGTGGACTAAGCACTAACATTTTGTGGAGATGTATTATATACATAGAATCGGATGTATTATTAATATTCTAGGGTATTTGGTAGATCTGTATAGGTTTAAGTGATATGCACAAAAACAAGTATCTTAGCAATTATCAGTCAAGACTGAGGGCAATTAACCCGACAGCTGGAATGAAGCAGGACGGCAAACAAGCCGAATACTTCTTCAGACAGCAGTTTGGGGTGATCTACCCCACAAGGAAGGAATGGGACACGGTTCCAGGTCCTACCTCCAAACAGGAACTAATCTGGTTCACAGATGGGACCAAGATGGAGGAGGGAACAGGGGCCGGATTCTGTGTGCAGGGATCCAAGAGGGAACTTAGTATACCTCTAGGAGCACACTGTACTGTGTTTCAAGCTGAGATGGAAGCCATCTTGGCCTGCGCACAGGAGAATATATGTATCGGGTACAGGAATAAGAATATGTTCTGATAGCCAGGCAGCCCTAATGGTACTGGGGAGTAACCGATGCGACTTCAGACTGGTGATGGAATGCAAGACTGTTCTTACAGAACTCGCTACCATCAATAAAATAACCCTAACCTGGGTACCAGGACATAAAGGTATTGAGGGCAACGAGCGGGCTGATGAAATAGCAAGGAAAGGGGCAAAAGCACCACTTGTAGGATCCGAGCCGGCCGTAGGAGTAGTAGCTTGCCACACAAAATTACATATTGATAGGTGGGTCGAAAAACGGGAGAGGGCACCTGGAATAAGACAATCTAAAATACTCATAAAAGGACCAGACCCTAGACTGCCTAGATGATCCAAGAAACTACTCTATATGGACAGAAACTTGCTGAGGGAACTGGTAGGACTACTAACGGTACACTGCCATTTCAGGAGACACATGCAGATATTGGGAGTGTAAAACACCAATAGATGCAGAAAATGTGAAGAGGATGAAGAGATTCCAATTCACCTATGGTGCCAATGTCCTGCCCTTGTGGGAACTAGGCTCAGATATCTGGGGAGACATACAGTAGAACCAGAAGACATAGCCACATACCCAATGACAACCCTGGTGAACTTTACTAAAGGGACTGGGTTGTCGTTAAAGGATTTAGGTAAAATGGGAGATAGCACAATGGGCTTATGGGCTAAGTGCTCACGGGAACTATGTGTAAACCGTCTCAGTCCTTTAAAAAAAAAAAAAATGACCAGTCGATGTAAATGTATGGGTTTGTGATTTATTGTGATAATAGTCATAATCTTAGGTAATTTATTAATCCGAATGGTTATTATTTCAGTTGGACTATTCAGTGGTACACCAGGTCCTTATGGACTCATCAGTAACGCTTCACATCGTCATGAACAGTGAATTTACCATGACCAAGAAGAGGGTGGCCAAAACGCTTTATGGTAAGTTTCAAATCCTCTTTTCCTCTCAAGTTCCTTTTAAAATTATGCCATTTGAAAGTCAGAATAAATCCATCTTGACAAATAGCTATTCACTTCCTTGCTTCTAACCCTTAATATTCATCTCAAATATAAATTTCAGAAATATGTCCTATTTTTCTTTCGCATCTCTTTAGGTCAGTCATACTCAATCTGCGGCCCACCAAGCTATTTTGTGCGGCCCTCAATACATTTAATATCAGGAACATGGTTTACAAAATCTGGCATTCTATATCAGGTTAATTTGAGATTAATTGCGACTTTGACGTACAGACATTGAAACCCGAAGAGGATAGTCGTTGTCGTGTCAACATCAGATCTGGTATAAGAGTGTTGCTACTGCACACGCTAGATCTATCTCCAAAAAACAAAGATTTGACAGACAAATATGCGCGCAAATAATTTTGCTCGTGGCAGCACATAAATTTTTGACAGCTCCAAAGTTAAATGCGTCACAGTAGCCAAAAATCAGTGTTGCCAACGAAGGCGATTTATCGCCATTTAGGCTACTCAGAACGAGATTCGGCGACGAAAAAGTCTAAAAGGCGACTGGTCGCCCATGGTCGCCTATTAGGCTACTTCAGAGACAAGTTATTTAAATCAGCCAAATCACAAATAATAATTTTAAAAAAAAAACAAAACATAACAAAAACCTCTTGAACAAAAATACACTAATGCCGTCTGAAGTTGTCGGTTAATTTTGACCAATTTATGACATTCCATTTTGACGTTGGAAACCGGAAAATTGTGAGGAATTTTTTGAAATGGAATTCTGTAGTTACCCCCCTCCCCCCATGGATTTCGAAAAATTGTTGTGGGGAATCACATATGATGTTTTTGGCTGTGCGGAATTTTTTTCAATATTTTGTGGGGAGCACTCATTTTGAATTTTTTTGTGGGGAATTATATTTACTGAAATTCTCTAACAATTCCCCCCCCCCCCATGGATTTCGAATAATAACTGAAATTCGGCTACATTAGGCTACTTAATGTTTGAAAAACGGCGACATTAGGCCAAGATCCGTTGGCAACACTGACCAGTATAGTGTTGCGGCCCGCGTAGCTTTACAAACATGTGAATGTGGCCCGCAGAAGAAAAAGGTTGAGTATCATTGCTTTAGGTCATTACTCCATCACTACTGTGGTCTTACAGATGGCTCTTTTCCTTCTCAAGTACAATAGACTGATGCACTAACAACAATGTGTCTCTGATAGATTCCTCATTCATGACTTTTTACTGCCATTTCAACATTGAAGAAAGTACTTAACCAAAAGTGTCTTAACACTACCATTGCCTTATAAGTCTCTCCTCCTTCCAGGTATTGACAACACATTGGCCTATACAGTGAAGGACACGAGGGAGATGGTGGGAGATGCGGAACTGAGGCAGCAAGTGAGGCTGCCCAAGGTCCAGCTTGGATTCTGTGCCTCTCTCGCCATGGAGACTAACGGTATAAAAATAAATATGTTATTGAAAATTATTGCGGTTCACTTTTATCAGGCCTTCTTAAAAATTTCTTGACAAAATATCAGTTGCTATTTTGAAAGTTTAAATATTTCATTATAGGTAGGTACTTCGTACATCGCTCGTCTGAATTTTTCACATGAGTTCAAATTTTGAAAAGACATTTAAATTTGAGTTCATTGAACCAGATTTCATGCAGGACTATCGCAACGCACAGATCACCGAAATTAGTATTATATTAATGATAATACTGATGATATTAACGCACCCCTTGATTCCAGGCACAATATTCGCGGGAAGCAAGCTGCGCGTGACAGAGGTGGGCGGGGGTCGGCGCGCTGCCACCGTGCTCGCCAGTCGCGTGTCGCGCACCTCCCGCCCCTGCGCTCGCGCCAAGTGCGAGTGCCACTCCTCGCGCCTGCGCTGCACAGCATGCCCTAGACACCTGCCCAGAAACGTAAGTAGCATACTGCATACTGTTCCATCACAAAACAGAACATGAAAAGTGAAAAAAGGAACAAGGCAACTACACACCTAAAGTAATGGAAACTAACCTACCCCAACCTTACTTTATCACTTGTCTGAAACCACACGTTTCTTTTCTGAACAGATAATCAATTTGATGGTTCTGTCCAAAGCGTAGGAGTCGATATATCAGCTTGCTTTCAACTCGGAGTGAATCACACTTCTAAGATTTTTTTATTCAGTGGCTTCCGGTGACGTTATTATATAGTCAAACAGTTATTTATTTATTTATTTATACATTTTAGGAAAAGTTGACAGCAAATCTTTAATTATACAATGATACAATAATAATATAGTTAATTATGCCAATCATGAACTTTCCACTGATGAATAGTGGTAAGGTATACAATGTTGTAATCGACCAGCTAGGTCTTTTACATAGACTGTAAGATAGGGGGCCGGTCAGTCCGTAGTAGCCGCTAGGTCCGGGTAGAAATCTGCTTTACCCTTGCTCGGGTCGGTAAAGGAATCTACTTTTATCCTTGCTCCGGTCGTTACAGGAATCTGCTTTTATCCTTGCTCCGGTCTGTACAGGAATCTTCTTTATCCTTGCTCAGTTCGGGGCCGGAATCTGCTTTATCCTCGGTGCGGGAGGAAGCAGGCAGGGGCAGAAATCCAGGGGGGAGCCAAGTCAAAGAAGTATCCAAGTTGAGATCCAGAGAGAGCAGTCAGGAAGAGCAGAGTAGAGTAGCTGGTGGCGGTCCAAGGCAGAGAGCGCGAGCTGAAGGCTGGCGCGCCGTATTTATTGTGCAATCCCCCTCTCCCGACTTTGGGGAGGGCGGGGTCGACGCGCTGGCTTCATTCGCGGGTTGTTGATGATCCGCGGGCTATGACGTCCGCTAAGATTTAATTAGCGGAGGTCACAACCTTTAGAACTACTCTACTCTTTATGCTCTTTTAATCGATCCTAACCACTTCTCTCTAGCATTTTTATTTATTAATCAGTTGTACATAATTCATTCAGTGTGGGGGTCCCCGGCCCAACATATTCAGGGGAAATCGTAATTAATTTTCTTATATTTAATTTTACACAAATTCTTATTATCTAGTTATGTTAAGGAGAGTCCGGCTGTTTTATCAATGTCTTTTATTTTGTAATATCTACGGCCGAACTCTCTCAAACTTAGTCTAAATATTTCAATACATAGTCAATTCAAACTATTTCCCCGTACAGCGTTGCTTAGGGGCGCGTTGATTGGTCCCGGGCGGTCGCCTGGGCCGGCCGGGCGCTTGCGGTGAGGGGAAGCGATGCGGGGGCGAGCGGGACTCGAGGTATCGAAGCCCCACGTAAGTTCTAATACCGCGCTTACGCTCGCCGCTTCGACCATTACGAAATGACGGCCGCCGGGAACGGTACACACCGTCCGGTACAAATGTCATAGAGATGTTCTCTTAAATTAATTTCTTGTTTAGTTAGAAAATATTAAAATAAAGGAGGGTGGGGTGGAGGAGGGGGAAATATAGGATAAGGATTAAGAGGCAAAGGACGGGAATATATAGGAATTGAACTTCTAGTTTGAGTTTTGTTGATTATTGAGTTTTTTTTTTATGTCGCGTAAAGTCGAGTTAAAAATGTCAATATGGTAATAATTTAAGTTAAATGAATGTGTAGATCTGTAGATAAATGAGTTTTGTTTGGAATTGGTCTTACAACGAGGGAGATTAAAAGTAAGCGACTGTCTGAAGTTGCGATTGGGAACATGGAATAATAGGCGTTGAAGAAGATCAGGACTATCGATTAAATAGTGTGTAATTTTAAATAACAGTACCGAATCTGCTTTATTTCTTCGGAAAGTTAACGTCTGTATATTGAAGAACTTTGCAGAGTCTTCATTACTAATATGAGATCGAAAAGAGCGGAAATTAAGGTACCTTCAAAATCTATTTTGAACACTTTCCATTCTATTTTTATGTGTTGCATAGCCTGGGTTCCACACTTGTGATGCGTATTCAAGGATACTACGAACGTATGAGAAATACAGTGTTTTGAAAGTAGTAATATCTTTGAATTGTTTACAGGAACGGATTATGAAACCCAGCATAGAAGATGAGTTAGTGACTACGTGGTTAATATTTTTATTGAAATTCAGTTTACTATCAAGTATAACCCCAAGGTCCTTAATTTCTGATTTGGTAGATAGAGGTTGATGATTAATTGAGTATTCGTGTATAAATATGTTTTTGTTTCTAGTAAAGCGTACGATGAAGCATTTGGATATATTTAATTCCAGACAATGGGCATTAACATACGCGTTTAAACGTTGTAAATCCTTTTGCAGCTTGATAGGTGAGAAGATTTTCATTTCATCTGCAAATAGGATGGTCTGCGAGTATAAAAAGCAGTGACCAATATCATTGATATATATATTAAATAGTAATGGTCCTAACAGGCTGCCTTGAGGAACTCCCGATGTAACAGCAACAGAGTCGGATTTAAATCCAGCAACAACTACTGTTTGACTACGGTTGGAGATATAAGAAGAGAGCCAACGATAAAGATTGCCGTGAATACCAATCTTTTAAAGCTTGTTCAACAAGGTTGAGTGATCGACCTTGTCAAACGCCTTACTATAGTCGGTATAGACAGTGTCCACTTGTATTCTGTTATCCAAATTATCCTGCAGGTACTCTGTGAAGGTTAAAAGATTCGTGGTTGTAGATTTACCACTAATGAAACCGTGTTGGGTCGTATTCAGGCTGGGCTTAAGAGTAGAATATAGTTGGTCATAGACTATTTTTTCAAAAATTTTGTTAAATATACAAAGTTTGGAGATTGGCCTGTAGTTTTGAACGTCTGTTTTTTTTTACCATTTTTGAAGATAGGATACACATAAGCAGATTTCCATATAACAGGGACAGTGCAATCGGTTAGGGAACGATTGAAAATTAAAGAAAGGGGTAAGGATAGATTGTGTGCACATTGTTTGATAAAGATTGAAGGTATTTCGTTAGGACCGGCACCTTTGCGAGTATCAATTTCCTTAAGGTATTTTAAGACAATTTCTCGTGTCACCTCAATATTGTTTATATTGGATGTATGGTTCCTGACGTCAGTTGGATAAAGGGTAAGTGGATCGGAGGGTTTACTGAAAACTGAACTGAAATATTTTGAAAATAAATTTGCAATTTCCGTTCCATTATTGGCTTTCAGCTCTCCAAAATACATGCATTTTGGGACACCTTGGGATGCGTTAGAAGATTTGACGTGGCTCCAGAAGTTTTTAGGGTTTGAGGATATATTGTTTTCGATATTACTCAAAAAACAGGATTTGCTTTTCCGACATAAGTCTTTGTGTCGTTTACGAAGCACAGAAAATGCGTCACAGTCAGCCTGGTTCTTGTGTTTTTTATATTTGCTAAAATATTTTGATTTTTCCTTAGTTACCTTAATAATTATAATTAGGGGTATGTAAATTTCGTTTTTACGAAATAGATGCGATAAAAGCGAAATCTGCATTTTATTTGCGATAAAAGCGAAATTTGAAAATTAAATACTTTCGCACCTTTTTACGTTACGTGCTTTCAAATGTTGATCAGACGCGCTAACAATTATTACAACTCTGTTCAAAACAGAAAGAGATGGCACGAGTTGTTGCGTAGATGAGGAGCGAGCGTATTGCGGGATAGTGTTTTGGTAGGCGAAATAGGCGAAATCGAGTCAATCGCGCCTTTAAATTCGAGTTCAGGTTTGCTGCTTAGCTAAGAAGTAGTGCAGATTGCAGCATCGTGTTTTGGTAGGCGCAAGTCAATCGCGCCTTAAAATTCGACTTCAGGTTTGCTGCTTAGCTAAGAAGTAGTGCAGATTGCAGCATCGTGTTTTGGTAGGCGCAAGTCAATCGCGCCTTAAAATTCGACTTCAGGTTTGCTGCTTAGCTAAGAAGTAGTGCAGATTGCAGCATCGTGTTTTGGTAGGCGCAAGTCAATCGCGCCTTAAAATTCGACTTCAGGTTTGCTGCTTAGCTAAGAAGTAGTGCAGATTGCAGCATCGTGTTTTGGTAGGCGCAAGTCAATCGCGCCTTAAAATTCGACTTCAGGTTTGCTGCTTAGCTAAGAAGTAGTGCAGATTGCAGCATCGTGTTTTGGTAGGCGCAAGTCAATCGCGCCTTAAAATTCGACTTCAGGTTTGCTGCTTAGCTAAGAAGTAGTGCAGATTGCAGCATCGTGTTTTGGTAGGCGCAAGTCAATCGCGCCTTAAAATTCGACTTCAGGTTTGCTGCTTAGCTAAGAAGTAGTGCAGATTGCAGCATCGTGTTTTGGTAGGCGCAAGTCAATCGCGCCTTAAAATTCGACTTCAGGTTTGCTGCTTAGCTAAGAAGTAGTGCAGATTGCAGCATCGTGTTTTGATAGGCGCGAGCGATTTCGCCTTAAAATTCGAGTTCAGGTTTGCTGCTTAGCTAAGAAGTAGTGCAGATTGCAGCATCGTGTTTTGGTAGGCGCGAGCGATTTCGCCTTAAAATTCGAGTTCAGGTTTGCTGCTTAGCTAAGAAGTAGTGCAGATTGCAGCATCGTGTTTTGGTAGGCGCGAGCAATTTCGCCTTTAAATTCGAGTTCAGGTTTGCTGCTTAGCTAAGAAGTAGTGCAGATTGCAGCATCGTGTTTTGGTAGGCGCAAGTCAATCGCGCCTTAAAATTCGACTTCAGGTTTGCTGCTTAGCTAAGAAGTAGTGCAGATTGCAGCATCGTGTTTTGGTAGGCGCGAGCGATTTCGCCTTAAAATTCGAGTTCAGGTTTGCTGCTTAGCTAAGAAGTAGTGCAGATTGCAGCATCGTGTTTTGGTAGGCGCGAGCAATTTCGCCTTTAAATTCGAGTTCAGGTTTGCTGCTTAGCTAAGAAGTAGTGCAGATTGCAGCATCGTGTTTTGGTAGGCGCAAGTCAATCGCGCCCTAAAATTCGACTTCAGGTTTGCTGCTTAGCTAAGAAGAAGTGCAGATTGCAGCATCGTGTTTTGGTAGGCGCGAGCAATTTCGCCTTTAAATTCGAGTTCAGGTTTGCTGCTTAGCTAAGAAGTAGTGCAGATTGCAGCATCGTGTTTTGGTAGGCGCGAGCAATTTCGCCTTTAAATTCGAGTTCAGGTTTGCTGCTTAGCTAAGAAGTAGTGCAGATTGCAGCATCGTGTTTTGGTAGGCGCAAGTCAATCGCGCCTTAAAATTCGACTTCAGGTTTGCTGCTTAGCTAAGAAGTAGTGCAGATTGCAGCATCGTGTTTTGGTAGGCGCAAGTCAATCGCGCCTTAAAATTCGACTTCAGGTTTGCTGCTTAGCTAAGAAGTAGTGCAGATTGCAGCATCGTGTTTTGGTAGGCGCAAGTCAATCGCGCCTTAAAATTCGACTTCAGGTTTGCTGCTTAGCTAAGAAGTAGTGCAGATTGCAGCATCGTGTTTTGATAGGCGCGAGCGATTTCGCCTTAAAATTCGAGTTCAGGTTTGCTGCTTAGCTAAGAAGTAGTGCAGATTGCAGCATCGTGTTTTGGTAGGCGCGAGCAATTTCGCCTTTAAATTCGACTTCAGGTTTGCTGCTTAGCTAAGAAGTAGTGCAGATTGCAGCATCGTGTTTTGATAGGCGCGAGCGATTTCGCCTTAAAATTCGAGTTCAGGTTTGCTGCTTAGCTAAGAAGTAGTGCAGATTGCAGCATCGTGTTTTGGTAGGCGCGAACGATTTCGCCTTAAAATTCGAGTTCAGGTTTGCTGCTTAGCTAAGAAGTAGTGCAGATTGCAGCATCGTGTTTTGGTAGGCGCGAGCAATTTCGCCTTTAAATTCGAGTTCAGGTTTGCTGCTTAGCTAAGAAGTAGTGCAGATTGCAGCATCGTGTTTTGGTAGGCGCAAGTCAATCGCGCCTTAAAATTCGACTTCAGGTTTGCTGCTTAGCTAAGAAGTAGTGCAGATTGCAGCATCGTGTTTTGGTAGGCGCGAGCGATTTCGCCTTAAAATTCGAGTTCAGGTTTGCTGCTTAGCTAAGAAGTAGTGCAGATTGCAGCATCGTGTTTTGGTAGGCGCGAGCAATTTCGCCTTTAAATTCGAGTTCAGGTTTGCTGCTTAGCTAAGAAGTAGTGCAGATTGCAGCATCGTGTTTTGGTAGGCGCAAGTCAATCGCGCCTTTAAATTCGACTTCAGGTTTGCTGCTTAGCTAAGAAGTAGTGCAGATTGCAGCATCGTGTTTTGGTAGGCACGAGCAACTTCGCCTTTAAATTCGAGTTCAGGTTTGCTGCTTAGCTAAGAAGTAGTGCAGATTGCAGCATCGTGTTTTGGTAGGCGCAAGTCAATCGCGCCTTAAAATTTGACTTCAGGTTTGCTGCTTAGCTAAGAAGTAGTGCAGATTGCAGCATCGTGTTTTGGTAGGCGCAAGTCAATCGCGCCTTTAAATTCGACTTCAGGTTTGCTGCTTAGCTAAGAAGTAGTGCAGATTGCAGCATCGTGTTTTGGTAGGCGCAAGTCAATCGCGCCTTAAAATTTGACTTCAGGTTTGCTGCTTAGCTAAGAAGTAGTGCAGATTGCAGCATCGTGTTTTGGTAGGCGCAAGTCAATCGCGCCTTTAAATTCGACTTCAGGTTTGCTGCTTAGCTAAGAAGTAGTGCAGATTGCAGCATCGTGTTTTGGTAGGCGCAAGTCAATCGCGCCTTAAAATTCGACTTCAGGTTTGCTGCTTAGCTAAGAAGTAGTGCAGATTGCAGCATCGTGTTTTGGTAGGCGCAAGTCAATCGCGCCTTAAAATTCGACTTCAGGTTTGCTGCTTAGCTAAGAAGTAGTGCAGATTGCAGCATCGTGTTTTGATAGGCGCGAGCGATTTCGCCTTAAAATTCGAGTTCAGGTTTGCTGCTTAGCTAAGAAGTAGTGCAGATTGCAGCATCGTGTTTTGGTAGGCGCGAGCGATTTCGCCTTAAAATTCGAGTTCAGGTTTGCTGCTTAGCTAAGAAGTAGTGCAGATTGCAGCATCGTGTTTTGGTAGGCGCGAGCAATTTCGCCTTTAAATTCGAGTTCAGGTTTGCTGCTTAGCTAAGAAGTAGTGCAGATTGCAGCATCGTGTTTTGGTAGGCGCAAGTCAATCGTGCCTTAAAATTCGACTTCAGGTTTGCTGCTTAGCTAGGAAGTAGTGCAGATTGCAGCATCGTGTTTTGGTAGGCGCGAGCGATTTCGCCTTAAAATTCGAGTTCAGGTTTGCTGCTTAGCTAAGAAGTAGTGCAGATTGCAGCATCGTGTTTTGGTAGGCGCAAGTCAATCGCGCCTTAAAATTCGACTTCAGGTTTGCTGCTTAGCTAAGAAGTAGTGCAGATTGCAGCATCATGTTTTGATAGGCGCGAGCGATTTCGCCTTAAAATTCGAGTTCAGGTTTGCTGCTTAGCTAAGAAGTAGTGCAGATTGCAGCATCGTGTTTTGGTAGGCGCGAGCGATTTCGCCTTAAAATTCGAGTTCAGGTTTGCTGCTTAGCTAAGAAGTAGTGCAGATTGCAGCATCGTGTTTTGGTAGGCGCGAGCAATTTCGCCTTTAAATTCGAGTTCAGGTTTGCTGCTTAGCTAAGAAGTAGTGCAGATTGCAGCATCGTGTTTTGGTAGGCGCAAGTCAATCGCGCCTTAAAATTCGACTTCAGGTTTGCTGCTTAGCTAAGAAGTAGTGCAGATTGCAGCATCGTGTTTTGATAGGCGCGAGCGATTTCGCCTTAAAATTCGAGTTCAGGTTTGCTGCTTAGCTAAGAAGTAGTGCAGATTGCAGCATCGTGTTTTGGTAGGCGCGAGCGATTTCGCCTTAAAATTCGAGTTCAGGTTTGCTGCTTAGCTAAGAAGTAGTGCAGATTGCAGCATCGTGTTTTGGTAGGCGCGAGCAATTTCGCCTTTAAATTCGAGTTCAGGTTTGCTGCTTAGCTAAGAAGTAGTGCAGATTGCAGCATCGTGTTTTGGTAGGCGCAAGTCAATCGCGCCTTAAAATTCGACTTCAGGTTTGCTGCTTAGCTAAGAAGTAGTGCAGATTGCAGCATCGTGTTTTGATAGGCGCGAGCGATTTCGCCTTAAAATTCGAGTTCAGGTTTGCTGCTTAGCTAAGAAGTAGTGCAGATTGCAGCATCGTGTTTTGAAATTCGAATTCGAGACGTAAGTACGTACCACAGTGCGGTGTTTCGGAGAAAGATGAAGTGACACAAAAACTTAAGGATCAGCCTGTAGTTGTAGTGGCCGACGAAATTTCTGACAAACAAGGCAGATGTGTCTTTGCAGTTTTACTTAAAACTGTCTCTTCAGAACCACAGCAGTCTTGTTTCTTAGCAAGTGTAAATTTTTTAGACACTGCCAATGCTTCGACTTGTTCTCAAGCAATAATTGATACTTTGAAAGAATACGAAATTCAATACTCTCAAGTATATGGTTTAGTGTCTGACTCTGCAAGGTACATGGGTGCATGTTTCAACTTGCTAAAACTACTACTGGGTGACCATGCACTGCACTTTCAATGCTGGGCGCACAAAGTGAATTTTGTGGGTGACATTTTTATAAAAGAATTTAAGGAACTGAACTCTATTGTGGCCAAGACAAAGTCAGCCTTTTTGCATTCTAGAAAAATGAAAAGTTCCTATTTAAACTTTCTACGACAGCGTGCTCCACAATTAACTCCAAAACTACGCCTGTTGTAACCAGGTGGAATTCTTGGTTTAAATCTGTGATTTATTTGAATGAGTATATGCAGCAAATTATCGATTTTCTTAATGAATACGAAGACGACAATTCTAGCACTATTTACCTCAAAGAATGTTTTGAAAATGACATCCTAACCAGTAAAATTCAAGTTCAACTTACATTCGTATCAGAATTCTGTCCGAAAATTATAAAACTAATTGACAATATTTAGAAGGTTCAAACTATTCATTTGCACACATTTTGTGGAGTAAATTAGAATATTTGAAGTCCTCTCAATGTGAAGGCTCTTTTGGCGAAAAAACAATGAATATTTTATCAACCGAAAATTCTATCGATCACAGCATGATGTTGAAGAGAGCAGCTCAAAAGAGAAATTGTTGGTACACATGCAACACATCGTACAAGCACATTGGCAGATTATTATCGGAAGCAGCAAATGTGCCCTCTTCTTCTGTCAATTCCATAGTGGAAAGCTTCGCAAAAATTCCGTTTTTCAAAAGTGTACCACAAGAAGAACTAATTGACGGGTACTCTCATTTTCACAGACAATTACTTCGATTGGTCGGCCAAGAAGCTCCTGTGGATGTAATGCAAGTTTTAGTTACATCAAAATCTTGCTACCCTGGATTTGCAAAAGCAGCTATTCAATTGCCCTGTCAATAGTGTTGATGCCGAGAGGTACTTTAGTATCTACAACATTGTCGTTACTGATCGCAGGCAAACAATGAAAGATGAAAATGTAGAAATTACAACAATGCTGGCCTTTAATTGAGTTTTTAACACTGAATTTTTTTTTTGCGAAATTTTCTATTTTGAGTTTTTTTAAATGCGAAATCACGATTTTTTTATTTGCGAAATTTACGTACCCCTAGTTATAATGTATGTTGTATATTTGATTTTCAGACAATGGGAGATGAAATTTACGTACCCCTAGTTATAATGTATATTGTATATTTGATTTTCAGACAATGGGAGATACCTCTCTAAATATGTGGGACAGCACTGAGATGGATGACTTCATAGACAACTTCCTGGATATGTCAGTACCAATCAACAAAGGCAATCTCTAACTCTCCACCGATCACATTTACCAAATATATACATCACCTGGGTAGATGCTATTGCATTTTAACCTTCTCTGCGCGTCTATCGCGTATATGTGACCCATGAAGTTTCACCTAAACATATGTGTCAAAACATGCCGCATGATGGGATAGATTGGTTTTAAAAGACCAGCATTGTAAAGATTGACATCTAACTCTGTATTTTATAAAATGTGTAAATAATTTATTTAAGAAGTGTAATACATAATTAGAATTGTTTTTTATGAGAGTCTGCTTAACACAGTGACACCTATTGACGTCTGAAGAGTTAGACATACCAAAATCTTAGTGTCATATCGATGAGTTGGAGGCAAACCACGTGACAATCTTTTTGGCGTATTTTAAATAAATTACCACATCATTTGTATATTGACCGCCAGCAAGCGCACATCGAAATAACCTGACACTTTGCAGAAAAGTAGAGTTCACTAAAGTAAGGTAACGGTTTGCAGCGCAGTCTACTGTAGGAATTTTCTGTGCAAGGCCTGAATGTCTATTTCTAACCGGACTGTCAGGCATTGACTTATCTCTCACATGCTCGTTTACTGCGATGTGTAAATTATAAAATATTTGTAAAAGCGTCAAACTAAATACTGTAACAAAATATTCGATTTTGGAAATAAGCCCAACTTTTTTTTTCCCGATTTGGGATTTGCAGTTATGGTTATTGCACAGCGAGCAATTCACGCGCCATTATAAAAAGGACTACTTATTCGTAAGCAGATTTTATTTTCTATGAGTAAGAGTCTGTAGGATTCATTTATTGTCAAATCACTGTATTTGATGTTAATGTTAAATTGGTCCGCGATTGCATCACTAGTACTACGGAAAGAATAATGTAAGTAATGCTATTTAGTCTATTTTTATTTTCAATTGCCACAATATCAAGATATTAAAATTTATTTTCTTTCCAATGATGTTTCTATTTATTGACTGCGGGCAGAAGAATAACAAATAGTTTGTTTATTTTATATCTATATAAGTTCTTAGTAATTAAGCTACTTAAACAATAAACAAATAGTTATAATTATAGTTAAATTAACCAAAAAGATTCTTTCTACAATTTCTTTGTTTGACTAGTAAAATATGGAGATCCTAACGATTTATGTTACATTAAAGTGTAATGACGAATTTTACTATAATTTTGTTTTAAGTTGGTTGATAAATTATTACTGTAAGGAACAAACAAGAAATGCAAATAAATTTTTATACTGTGAAAACATTGTTTTTGTGCTGAATCTATCTTTTACATTTCTTTTTAACTGTAGAAAATAACAAAAAAAAAATTTAAGAACTCAAACCTTTTTTTCACTCTTTTACCGGACTGGTGTGGGTTATCGACAACATCAACAATATATAAAAAGGTTATGTTATTACTGCACAAAAGTCCCAACCGGAGCCAGAGGGACCATGACATCCCCGATTTGGAATATGTTGTGAAGCTGACGGAAGGAGGGGGAAAGAGATGAGAGAAGAGGTTGGGAAGTACCTGGCTATTCTGATCTCATCACTAAATACAATTAAATTTCGATTTGGAGTAGTGGTCTCTGACCAGGGAGATAACTAAGGACCGGTTGTTTTACATAATTTGAACTAAATTTCTAAGGTGATTTTCAAGTTCTGTTATTATTTCAGTTTTTTTAAACAACTGGCCAACAATGATATAATAACATAACTTGAAAATCAACTTTGAAATTTGATGAATTGTTCAAATTCTGTAAAACAACCCGCACTAAGGATGGGTTGTTTCGAAGAATTTGAACAATTCGTCTAATTTCAACATTCATTTTCGGGTTCTGTTAAAGTCCTATACAAGTGTTAATTATATCATTATAGGCTAGTTGCTTGACAGAACTGAAATAAACACAGAACTTGAAAAAATCTTTCACATAACTTGAGAATGAAACAAACCGTCCTAAGAGTTACAATCTGAACTAGTTACAAATAAGTGATATTTATTTAACCCTTTAGGTGCGTTAATTATTTTATGCATAGTTTCATGAGAAGTTTTAATTAACCATTGAAAAAAATAAAGAAATTTGTATTTTTAGCTGTGTATTTAAATATAGCCAGAGGTGCTGCTCGCGCCTCTGATGGCCAACAGGGAAGCTACTCCAGGTGCTGCGGTCAGCGAGGAAGGTATTGACTGGACCTACTCGACGCCCGCGAGCTGGAGGCTGGGAGGCTGTTCCTACTGCAACAGCCAACGGCTGGGATTCAAACGGTGCAACATAATGTTATGAAAGTCATCAATTGTCATTTAAACCGTGGAGACAATTTATTTCATTATAAACATTTACTTAGCGTTTTATTATAGCTTACAGTATTATTTAATTTATTTTTATGCTTCCGATTTTTTTGTCCGGGTTAAATCTTCCCCATAGGAAAAACTAAACCCTTCCACTCACTTTTCCACAAATGATCATCTAGTCAATCAACACTATGCAAGTGCATTATATTGGTAAAATAAATACAAAACAATACAAGAACAACAACACGTCAACTCACCAGAGATCAAATGGGAAAAAAAATTAAATAAATGAGATTAAAAGAATTTGGCATTCTCAGACTATAAAAATATTACCGTTCGTTATTTCGGCTACTGGCATTATACCTAGCTCTCTCATTAAAAATTTAGGCGTATTAGATCTATCAAAAAATTTATATATAAAGATGCAAAAGTCGGTCATTTTGAATACATGTAGGATAACGAAAGATTTTTTAAACATTTATGTTGAGGGATCAGTAGGATTTATAGGCCCTGTTAGAAGTTCTACCGAGCCGAACCCTCTGATATGAAAATATCTGAAGTTGGTGAATTTTTTGTTAACATTTATTATTTTTATGAAATTTTTAATACATCTATTTAAACTTTGATTTTGTTTTCGTGAATGAATTAATGCTAATCTTGGAAGTGGAAATTGGCCCAACCAATTGAGCTGAAAATCATTGTCGATAACAATGGATTGTATCAACATTTGGTAGTAATCACACACAGACATATACACATTTCTGTGAAATTGAATGGCATTGCAGTAGTTAATATACAAAATAAATTTGGCACAGTTGTTTGCGCGGTTGACTCCAGTTCCTGGGAAGGAAGGTTTCAATCCTCAGTTAAACCAAAAAATAAAAATAATATTTTGAATACATCTTAATAAAAATAGATGTAATATAATATATTATCTTTATATCATGCACTTGCATAATTTGGATTGACTAGATGATCATTTGTGGAAAAGTGTGTGGAAGGGTTTAGTTTTCCTTGTGGGTAAGATTTAACCCGGAAATAAAGTCGGAAAAAGATAGTAAAAAAACTTTGTTTTTTTACAGGTTGATTTTTGTTATTTATTTGCTAAATAAAAAATGTAATTGCCAATGTTTCCAATGTAGAATGAGCTGGTGACAAGGATACATGCTCCTCACGCCGTGGCGAAGTTTGAGAGACATTTTCTATAGCCCATCCCTTACATTGGCACGATGTACTCAAGGGGCATTAAGGGTTAAATTACATTAGGTATATGTAAATAAGTGAATAAATACAGAAAATGTTGCTTGTGTTGTGATGGAGGACTTAGCCAGGCGAAGAATTAAACACACTACGCCTGGGTGGGACCCAAGCGCGATATCAACTCAGCCACTGACCGGTCAAATACATAATATATTATGCGAGAATAAATACAAAACAAAAATAATTTCAAAGTAAATGAAAACAGAATGAGCAAAAGAACAAATAATATATTTTATACCCCCCAAACAAATACTAAATTAATGCAGACACATAGCAGTTTCATTGGTCCTCGTACATTTAACCTTCTACCACTACAAACCCAAATGATAAATAAAACCATAGAATATGTTAAGGAGGTAAAATTATGGCTGAACGACGCAGATATTGAAACGCTTTTTATATAAATTTATTGATCCTTTCTACAACTCACTTGCTGAAACTTTATAAACTATTGTACATAATGTTTTCTCTTTACTTTTATAATAACTATAAACAAACAAAAAAAACTTTTTCTACTTATATATATTATACTTAGGTACTTGAAATATAGTAATGGTTTTATATTACCCACACTCAGGCAGTGCCTTAGTGGGTTTTCATTTCTTGTGTATACAATTTGGTAATATATATTATGTTATTATTTACTGTCTATTTTTTTTATTTTTTTTTTTTTATTAAATATCAAAAATAATATACAAAAATCAAAAAGTCCCAATAAACTACTTTAAAGTAGTTTGTCATTGGGTGATTTACATTGTCAATATGTAAAGAAATGAAAATAAATAAAGTAAAAAAAAAAATATATATATATATATATATATATAGGTCCCACAACATTTATTGCGTCCGTGCGTAAATCCGTCTTTGGGCGTCCAGCACTTCTAGTTCTTTTTTTTAGATTGTTTTTGTGAATATTGCACTATGTTTTACTCACAATAATTGCTAGTATCATATTTTTTTAATATTCATAATAATGCAGGTTTTGATGTTTATTACACTTTCATACATTTCTAGCGTCACGTACATACTCACGTCCGGGTGTATATTTTTTGTATATTGAAGGTTCCTTTTAATATAGGTTTCACGTCCGTTCACTCTAATTCAATTGTTACGTCTTCCGTATATTGCTGACTATTCTAATAAAGGTTTCACGTCCATACTGAATATTTTATTCTAGCGTCCGAGTGTATATTATTTGTTTGTTGGATGGCGTTTTGAAGGTCGATTTAATTTTTACGTCTTCCGTATATAAGGCCCTTAAGACTCTTGGATTTGTTTTGAGAGTTTCAAAAGGTACATTTAGGCCATTTTTATGCCCCTTATATTATAAAACCCCTTAGGATTACATGACTTATTCTGATATGGGAGATATATTTCACCTTAAAAATAATCAATATAAATATTGTTTATTTTAATTCTTTTATATATCGAGACAAATAGACATCTTTAATTTTTGCAATCTTTTTTTTATTTTGAATATCTACTTATGTGAGACTTCTTATAATTTTTACCAATCTTATTTTATTATACGCTTTTGTTGAAACATTTTTTTTTTCGTTGTACTTTGTTTTCTCATTTTTTTAAGTTTGAAGAATTTATAATAACTGCGATACTCAACTATTAAATTAGAATGTAAAAGTCTATTAGGTGTAATAAATAAATTAACAAATAAATAAACAACACAAAATATTTCTTACTCTTCTAGTGAAGTTTTCATGTTCATAGTGAATTAATTAATTAATTACAGCATCTTTGGTTGAGAGGTAAGACTCTCGACTCGCAATCCGAAACACGTAATCTGACAGGCGGACCCGACGTGCGTAAATAAATTTTTATTTGTTTGTGTTATTTCACAATAAATACATTAAACATAATATAAAGTGTGTTTGCAACACGTTCCAGAGTGAAATATACTCTCAGTATCGCCTTGGTGTGAGACCACCATTCCGAATTTAAACGTTATTTCTAAGCTTTTGTCGTGTTTGGTGACCAGATATAAATAGCCAGGTACTTTTCTACATTTCTCCATTTTCTTCCCCTCCACAATACCTTCACCCTAGTACTCAGATTGGGGATGCCACAGTCTCACTATTCCAGACGGGAGCGGTTGAGACTTTTGTGCGGTATATAAAAAAATATATGAATATATAAATGTTTTATTTTTTTGGCATCCAGAAACACACCAGAAATTACAACAAACTGTCTATTGATAGTGAGAAGTTTGAATGAATATCTTTTTGCATCTTGTATACAAACGTACCTACTGGGCGCAGGCGTGCATCATTTTTACAACGATATCCTTAATAAAAATGTACCATTTTATAACGCGCCAGTTCGCTTCATTGCAGAGGGCGGTCGGACCTTTTTAGGTCGGGACATCAATTTACCGTCTACTGTAAACTATCTTACAAAAATGTCCACCCGCGTAGGGCGCGTTTTTAGTTATGAGTGCTACGTGGCATCGTTGTAAATGAGCTAAATGTTGCCAAATCTAGCGTTTTGCTTCACCAAGGGCTCAAACAATACATAAAAATGTACAAATTCGCAAACAGCCATGGGGACGCAATACTATCGACGTAATGCGTGGACGCAGCACGGCCGTTATTATGTATACAAAATAATATCTACTCGTGATCGGTCACGATGATACAATACCATCGACGCAGCACTTTCGTTGTTACGTTTTCAATATAATAATATCTGTTTTTATATTTAACTTAATTATTTCAACCTCAAATTGTAATATTTTAATTAATGAGTTAAACTTATTACTATCATTATGTTAAAAATAAAAATATTTTTATTTATATTTTTTAACATCTTTAGTGTTACAATATTTACAACATAATATTTCAATCACTTTTCTGATAAATCAGATGCTTGTGCTTAGGAGAAGACAACTATATATTTTTAAATATATTTATATTGCAAATATTATTACAAAAACTATTAATAACCTTACAAGAAAATACAATAAACGTAATAAAAACAGGTTATTTATAAATAATACCTAGGAATGATAAGCAGAAACATAATATGTGGAGTTTATTAAACAGAATTGAAAAGTATCTACACGGCACACACGCTCAAGTAATCTTTTTAAAGAAAAACACTGTAAAACCATTTCAAATAAAAATTCTTGTCTTAGAAGAATATGTTCAACATATGTATAATAACATTCTCTCTGATTCTATCTTCAATGTAACCAACATAAATATAAAAACTCAATTAATAATGTATTAAACGTGTACCAAACTGCATAAAATGTAATGACATATATTATGTAGTATTATCAACATCTTATGAATACCTATGTAGTACCCGCTCGCCATACAATTAATTAATTATTATTATTCAATTCAGCCTGCTAAAATATTATACACATTTAGAAACGCCCGTATTATAATACTCGTGCAGGCAATTTATCGCAATACCGCGCATCTTACAGTTGTCGATACCTACTTACAATTAGGCTACTGGCAGCGTGTGTACTTTACGACATTTATTTACAATTTCGACGATATTGTGTGCCTTTATCTCATTGTATACCTATATCTCATGTACCTATGCTCAAAATGCAGTGATACTATTATTACTGTTTATTATTCATGTTTATCTTATGTTTTCCATGTATATCATGTTAATAATACTATAACATTGTATATCTCTCATGTACATATCTATCTACAATGCTACTAATAGATATTGTCTATATTTCAAGAATGCCTACTAACAATAATCCTGATACTATTGATACGGTCTCTACTTTATTTTATTAGTATATTTACAAGCTATAATCAAGCTGTTCACATTATTTCCTGTATTTATAAACATATTTTAAGATCATTCACACGATCTGCATTTTTCTTTTAATTTTAACTTACCGTTGTATATCATGTTAATAATACTATAACGTTGTATATCTTTCATGTACATATCTATCTATAATGCTACTAATAGACATTGTCTATATTTCAAGAATGCCTACTAACAATAATCCTGATACCGTCGATACGGTCTCTACTTTATTTTATTCATATACTTACAAGCTATAAGCAAGCTGTTCATATTATTTCCTCTATTTATAACCATATTTTAAGATCATTCGCACGATCTGCATTTTTCTTTTAATTTTAACTTACCATTGAATAATGTTATTATTTTTATTTTCATTTTTATCTCTATTTTTATGTTTATTTTTATTCTTATTCTTATTTTTATTTCCCATTTCGTTTATACCTAGTTATCTTATAAATTTTGCTAAAATAGTCTGTTCTGTTTTCAATATTAATTTTTGTATATTTACAATAAGGAATGTATATACTACCCAATATAGAAGATACACTCCTACACTCTCCTTACCCATCTTTATCTCGCTATCCCCCCTCCTCCTGTACTTGATGCTCACTTTTGTACATTATTCTATCAATTTAATATCGTACATGTCATTCATAATACACTACTCTTCAGTTATACTCATATATTATAACCAAATTGTACCCAACTATTACTCAACTAAATTAAAATGTTAAATATTATATACCAAAACTGTAGAGGACTACGTACTAAAACTGAGATTTTTCACAATAATATTCTTTTGAATGACGATTGCTTCATTTTCGGTATATCTGAGTCTTGGCTTATTGATTCTATTTTAGATCCGGAACTGGCACCAACTGAATTTTACAGTATTTTTAGACGGGATAGGACAAATAACATTACAATTAATAGCATTAATACCCAATCAGATTCTCGTCGAGGCGGTGGAGTCATGATCATAACTCATAACAATCTTAACGCATACCCTCGCGAAGACTTGGTCTGTAATGCTGAATGCATTTGGGTAACTATTCCCCCGTCTAACTATACTTCAAAACGTACCATTCATGTTTCTTGTATATACTTACCACAGGGACATGGATATGAAAATGCTCTCAGTTCATTCCTTTGTTTGCTTGCTAACGTCAAAGATCAAAACCCAGATGATATTATTTTCGTAATTGGAGACTTTAATATGCCCACCATAACATGGAAACCACAAGATAATAATTCACACTTAACACCTGAAAATTTAAATTCAATTACTTCCTTACTTACTGACACAATCCATTACTCTGAACTGAACCAATACAATTCCATCAAAAATGCCAATAAACGTATACTAGATTTAGTTATCTGTAATGAGGAATGCCTTGTATCTCAAGCATACAACCCTCTTGTCAAAGAGGATTTACACCATCCATCGCTCAAAATCATACTACAATTAGACACACTTCCAACTATCAATGCTCCACCAAAAGAAATTTGTCGGTATGATAAAGCTGATTATGATTTAATAAACCAACACCTGTCTAAAACAGACTGGTCTTTTACTCACGATAATGCTGACGTTGACGAAGCAATTTATACCTTTTATGACATTTTAAATAACACCATTAACCAGTTTGTCCCCAAACGTTTCATCAAAAAGAAAAAATTTCCCAACTGGTACTCACCTCCCCTAATCAAAATCATAAATGAGAAACATAGACTACACAAAAAATGGAAATCAAATAATAATCCAGTTGATTACATAGAGTTCTCTATCAAACGAATACAACAAAAACACTTACAGAAACATTGTTACACCCAATATATAAATTCAGTTGAGTCTAGTATTCCAACTAACAATAAAAGTCTCTGGAATTACGCTAAGAACAAAAATAGGACAAATGGCATACCACAAATCATGAACCTAAAAGACGAGTCAGGCACCGGTGCTCATCAAGTGTGCCAACTGTTCTGTAAACACTTCCAATCTACTTACGTAAGCGATGAGGGCACGGATGATCCCAGTAATATAGATAATTCTACCTGCGTTAATAATAATAACCCGATCGGGGACGTACAAATAAGCAACTCATTGGTCAATAAATACTTGAATGAATTGGATGTTACAAAGGGTGCGGGTAGTGATGGTATCTCGCCATTTTTTATCTCAAAATGTGCCAAAAATCTTGCATTTCCTTTAACTAACTTATTTAACATGTCTTTAAAAAAAGGAATATTTCCTACAAAATTCAAAGAAGCCATTATAATCCCCATCCATAAAACTGGTTCAAAAAGTAACATTGCAAACTATCGCCCAATCTCAATACTCACAGTATTTAGTAAACTCTTTGAGCGTATTGTGTACGATCAAATTTATATAACTATTGTCCGCAGCATACAAAATCAACAACATGGTTTTTTACAAAAAAGGTCAGTAATAACAAACTTAGTCAACTTTACTGAATACTTAACAAGCAATATGGATAATGGACACCAAGTAGATGTTATCTACACAGATTATTCGAAAGCTTTCGATAAAGTTAACCACTCTATCCTCATTAAAAAATTACACCAATTAGGAATCCATGGCGACTTACTTAGATGGCTAACTTCATATCTGCAGAAAAGACTACAGTGCGTATCAGTTGAGGGAACTAAGTCTAGTTTCTTAACTGTGCCCTCTGGCGTACCGCAGGGTTCCCATCTGGGACCATTACTGTTTAATGTATATATATTTGATATTTATAAATGTTTTTTACATGCTAACTACCTTGCATATGCAGATGACAAAAAAATATACTTAGTAATCAAATCTATCAATGACTGCATAAAACTTCAAGAAGACCTAAATCGTCTTTTTGCATACTGTAAATTAAACAAATTAATCATAAACGTTTCTAAGTGCAACAAATTATCTTTTACGCGCAACAAAAATAAAATTTATTTTAATTATAACTTTCATGATACACATATCAATGAAATAGAATCAATCCGTGACCTTGGGGTAGTACTGGATGTAAAACTAAATTTTATCAAACACATTAACGAAGTAATCAACAAAGCCAATAAAATGTTGGGATTTATAATTCGTATATCTAAACCTTTTCGCAATATTAAAACCATGTATTCCCTTTACACCACGTATATCCGCCCCCACTTAGAATACTGCACACTAATTTGGGCACCGTTCTACCAATGCCATATTGACAGAATCGAAAGTGTGCAAAACAAATTTTTTAAACACATAAATTATAAATTTAATTTACTCTTTGCAAATAACACCGAATCCTTAAAATTTCACAACTTTACTCCACTTCAAACACGTAGATTAATATCTGATCAAATATTTTTATACAAAATTCTGAATAACGGCCTGGACTCTCCTGAACTCGTAAATTATTTAAGAATTCACATACCTACAAGGCCAACCAGACAAAACCATTTTTTTCATTTGCCCGCGTGCAGAACCAACCTTAGAAAAAATTCTCCAATCCCCCGTATATGCGCGCAATATAACACGCAATTTAATAATATCGATATTCTTAATAATACTCTTGTGAAATACCGAAACGAAGTCAAGCGCACGACCACAAATATTAATTAAATCAATGTACAGTTATAGAAAAGGTACAACATGAGCGTCTCCTGTCCCCATCCCATCTCCCTCTGCCTCTTGCCCTTTCCTATTCCTTCTTCCTTCTAATATATTTAAATGATTTTTATTTTTTATATTTTTTTTGTTAATTTCAATTTCATTTTCAGTTAATGGTTATAACCAATTACAATCTTGTATTATATCACATTAACCAACATTAGCATAAGAAACTATTTTGGCTTACCTCATATGTAACCTCTTGTATAACTAATCCTGTAAAAAAATGCTGTTTGTTTCTTACAATAAATAAATAAATTATGTTATAATAATCTTCTGTTTTAATAATCTCCTGTTATAATAATCTCTGGGAAGAGAACTGGGAAACCTTGGAAAACATGTATTGTTGGATAGTAATATGGCTTGTTTAAGATAATTTTTATTAATATTTTTTGAATTGTCACAAATGGAAGTAGGCATGATTTATATGCATCCCCCCCCACAAGCCACGATTCCATATATTGTAGTAGTGTAGAATGTGCAAGTGCAAAATAAATATCTTTATGTATTTTTAATGATACAGTATTTCTAAGTCTATAAAGATGAGTTTTGTCATTCTGTCTACTGTGGAGTTTATTTGACTTTTCCATTTGATGTTATTATCGATAATTATTCCAAGATGTTCACACCCTAAGCACCCTGATCAAGTTTCTGAAGGAATCGCTTAGGAGGTACCTGCTCACGCATTTAGTTCGAGTTGAATCCTGCAATCATATATAAAGATAGCAGCCAGTAAAAATATGCGTTAAGAAAATTAAGATTATGTTTTATTTTTATTTTTATAGTGAATTCCTCACAAGAGTCCCAACTCCTCCAGTCTGGAGCCAGTGAGACTATAGCATCCCCAATTGGGGTATATTGTGAGGCTGTAGGTAAGTGGGGAAGGGGAAGCAATGGGGAAGAGAAAAGTGGGGAAGAGAAAGGTGGTAAAGTACCTGACTATTCAGATATAGTCACTAAACACGGTTCAAGCCACTTGGAGCAAAGTTTCAATTCTGAATGGTGGTCTTACACCAGGGCGATACTGGGGGTAACTTCCACTCTGTTGATAATTCTCAGTCGAAGTATATTACAGTAAATATGACCGAATCGGATAGGGACACATTATCTCAGTTCGAGTCCCAAATGTGACAGTGCCTCTTTCAGATTTTTCCGGTTCAGATGTTCGATTGAGTTTCGCTAGTAATGTTTTCATTAATTAAAAATAATACCTGATCTAGATCGGCCACGGGTACGAGATACTATCGATGTAATTATGTATATATCGATGTAATGTCGATTTATTACGCCAATCTTTAAAACAACTCAAATGCAAAACCATTATATTTACCAAGCCATAAAAAACTACAATAATCTCCCTTCCGAATTGCGCTGTATTACGAACCAACAAGAACAAATAAATAAAATCAAACCTTTATTCCAAAAAAACTAATATTAACAAAAAAAATATATATTATTATATATTTTACACATAACATAATATTATAACATTGAATCTAAGTAAGAATCGTGGCTCCCTTATCAGGCGCAAGAGCTCCTCTTTTCTGATAAGGTATACATGACCAATTATGAACCTAAATATTATATTTTGCAAAATATGTATGTATTAATGTAACCCATATTATCTATATTAAAATAATAAAAAAATTTAAAAAAAGTAATGCGTGGATACAGCACTACCATCGATATGTATTAAAAATAATATCTATTCGTTAACGGACGCAATACTACCAACGTAATGCGTAAACGCAGCACGATCGTCGTTATGCATTAAAAACCACGCAGGATGCTTCTTAGTTCTGAGTGTCAAGCGGCATCGTTGTAAATTAACCCAATGTTGCCAAATCTGATGATTTACTCAACCAAACGCTCAAATAATATTCAACAATGTACTCGCAAATGGCCACGGGGACGCAGTACTATCGAAGTAATGCGTGGACGCAGCACGATCGTCGTTATGCATTAAAAACCACGCAGGACGCTTTTTAGTTCTGAGTGTCAAGCGGCATCGTTGTAAATTAACACAATGTTGCCAAATCTGATGATTTGCTCAACCAAACGCTCAAATAATACATAACAATGCACTCGCGAATGGCCACGGGGACGCAGTACTATCGAAGTAATGCGTGGACGCAGCAAAACCGTCGTTATGTATTCATAATAATATTTCAGCGTGATCGGCCATGGGGACGCAATACTATCGACGTAATGCGTAGACGCAGTACGATCGTCGTTATGTATCGAAAATTATATCGACCGTCGTTGTATATTCAAAATAATATCTACTCCTAATCGTTCACTGGGACGCAATACTATCGAAGTGATGCATGGAAGCAGCACGATTGTCATTATGTGTTAAAAATAGTATATTCTCATGAGCTGCTACGGGGACGCAATACTATCGACGTAATGCGTGGACGCAATACTATTGACGTAATGTGTGGATGCAGTACGACCGTCGATATGTATATAAAATAATATCTACTCGTAATCGGTCTCGAGGACGCAATACTATCGACGTAATGCGTAGACGCAGCATGATCGTCGTTATGTATCGAAAATTATATTACTTCGTGGACGCGGCAAGATCGTAGAAATGAATAAAAACATACACTGCTCGATATATACATCGTGTAGCGAACCTGTCGGCAAAATGTCAAACGTTCAATATTCGTTTCCAGACATTCTGAGAGATTTTTTGCTTCCACAAAAATTTTTGCCATACGATTCTACATGGAGTAAGCATCGTTCTGGCCAATTTTGACGTCAAAACATTGTAGCGTCCGTATATCGGACGCTGTAAGTCGGTGGACGCTACAATGCTATGGAGTTTTTAGGGGTCGGACGCAACAAATGTAGCGGGATATATATATATATATATATATATATATATATATATATATATATATACTATGCGAGAATAAAAACATAATATACTATGCAAGAATATATACATAATATACTATGCGAGAATAAATACATAATATATGATGCGAGAATAAATACGTAATATACCATGCGAGAATAAATACATAATATACTATGTGAGAATAAATACATAATATACTATGTGAGAATAAATACATAGTATATTATGCGAGAATAAATACATAATATATTATGCGAGAATAAATAAATAATATACTACGCGAGAATAAATTCATAATACATTGTGCGAGAATAAAAGTGTTTGTTTTTTCCAATTAACTTTATTATGTTATAGAAATTATATTTACTCTACAGTTCACTGACAATGATGTATAGGCATAATATTCTTCAACACTTCTTACAAAATTATAAATTGAAAATATGCACATTCAGTGGGCAAGACTCACCGTGTGACCGCACAGTGTTCAATGTGATATGTTACATCAAATAAGGGATATACACTTTAATATTCCAGTAGTATTATTAAAACCTTACAATTAAGGATTCCTCTTCACACCACGAATAACAAGCCGTTGGATAATTATCATAAGAAAATAAAAAAAATTACTTTTCAAAGAATTTATGAATTTCCAAAATTAACTTCAACCATCGCCAAACTTTATGAATCTCCAAATTTAACTTCAACCATAGCCAAATAATGTATGTATATACGAATTTAACTTGAACTATTAGTTGTAATTTTTCTAATGAATTCTTTAGCCAACCTTTATGTAAATCTTTGAATTTGACACAAACACTAGGCAAATAATTTATGTATCTCAGAAATCTTCTTGAACCAAAACCATTTTTTTTTTTATGAATCACAAAAAATTACTTCAACCGTAGACAATTTTTTATTGAATCTCCAAATAATGCATTAATCTCCAAATTTAACCTCAATTTTGCCAAATAATGCATGAACTTTAATCATAGTCAAATAATATATGTAACTCCAAATTAACTTCAACCATAGCCATATTACTTGTAAAAAAACTTCAATTTAAATTTAACCATATTATGTACCAATAATTTACAAAGAAATGAATTTTTAACAGTTTTCAGGTAATACATAAAAAAATATATAAATCTTCATACTGCTATTGATTCAAAGATATTAAAGATTTGATTAATACTAATTTATAGATGAAACTGAAATATTAATGTCAATAATAAATGAATATTAATTACTTGTTTTAAAAACCGATGACAGGAAGAAATAATTCAGGAAATTAAGTCAAAGAGTAAACGAGAATACCGAGCCCCCTGCGACCACCTCTGTAGTGTGCCGAGTGCAAAAATCCACAAACAGAATGTATTAATATCAGATTACAATTTTTTGTATCCAATCGGTAGTTTTGGCGCTTGAGAAGTTTATCTGAAGTTACCTCAATACTTTATCAAAAAAATTTGTCTGACGACAATTTCTTTTACTTTTTTAATACAAGCACATAAATTTGTTTTAGACCACTGGTTAAAAACAAATTTAAGTGGATAAATTGCATTAAGACAAGCCCCAAAGTAAATGCACGAAATGTATTTTACGGAATTTGGTATAAACAAAAAAATCACTTTACTACCAAATATTGAAATATTGCACAAGGCAATAAGTGTTTTTAAAAAAAGTGGCCTAAAAATTGACCAGTCTTGGAAAAAAGGCATACTCAGATTTTCACTTTCGGAATATTTTTTTGAATATATATAATATATAAAAAGGACATTAGTAATTGACTTGTTTTTCCGATAGGTATTCTAGAGAGAGAAAAATTCTTTATTTTTATAAGGTAAAAAATTGTCCAAAATTACAAGTTTCTTTCAAGACAAAAAACACTTTTTTTTTTTAATTCCTTGATGTAATTGAAGTGACTAAACTTTTATTCAGTAAATTTGAAGTAAGATTACTAAGATTTTTTTTAATTTGTAAGTTCTTATTTAAAAAAATGATTACATAGTAAAATTGTTTAAAAGATTTGTGCCTTTATTAATTGGATAGGTATTTAGTTCAGTCTACTGAAGATAAATATAATTTTCAATATAAATCTACACTAGGAGTGTTATGCCTGAGAAACGAGTGCCGTAAGTCAATAATTATTATTTTCAATATGATATTAAAATTGAACATTCACTTCATTTATAGTTTATAAATTCAAATACAGTAGACTTTTCCTATTCACAAGAAGTTATCATTTTTAAATATTCCAAATAATCACTGTCAAATAATGCAATCAATCATTGTGAAATATGTATTCCAATCAATCTTGATACAATATCTCATTCAATAAAAGTGAAATATTACAAACAAACATGTTTGATTTTACCAATCAACCATATTGTTACATTACAACCAAAAATGAAAATAATTCAATCAATCGTATCATGTATTTTAATCATCGTGGTGAAATACTCCAACGAATCCAAAAAATGGCTACATAACCAATAAATAATTGAGCTGCTCGGGTGTAGGCCATGTTAACTGACCATAACGAGTTTTGCGATAATAGCATTTTGAATGTTTGGATGCATAAAAATAACATAATTCGTAAAAATTAAGAGTGGTTTTTTTTGTATGTTTATCATTTGTTATATGACAATTCAAAGTTATGTTTATTGCAGTAATATGATTTGAAACAATATAATTAAACTTGAAAAACGTTGGTTGCTATCCTTTACGTGAACCAAGAACCAATTTATGGTATACATATAACACATTTATATGTTTCAAATCAAATAAGTGCAAAATAGGAATAAATTATCAATAAAAAATTTACGGTAAATATATTGAAAGTGTAATTAATGTTAGTTCAAAAACGGTATAATTTTTCATCCACGATTAATCATCTGGATCCATATGAATCACAGAAGATGTAATCGATTGATAACAGACGTGTCATGAAATAACAACATTTTCAGGTTAACAATGGCATGTGCATCTAGATACCATTAAATGCCTTTTAAATCGATCAAAGTTATAGCATGTAAAACGTGTTAATTGAAAACACCTACCATACTTTACATGAAATAGATCAAAATCTTATTGTGATCATATCTTCACTACTTGAAGAGTTTGGGTTATTATTTTTGGCAGAAAACATGGGATCTGCTACACTGTCATCGCTGTTAAAAGAATTTACAACATTTGCAATCACTTCATCCATTTATTGTGATGACACAGAATGTGGAATGTGTCGGCCATCCGCCATCTTGCATCACTTACCGTTCTTTACTTGAAAAAAGTATCCCAAATCGTCCATTAAAACAGTGCTACCACTGCGAAAATGATCTCCAGCGAAAGAAGACATCAGAAAACACCGTTTGCATGAAAAAAACTATTTTTGGAAAAATATCAGTTAACATGGTCTACACCAGAGCAGCTCAGAAATATTCCAACAAATCATGGTGAAATATTCCAACCAATCTAGGTTACATGCATATTACAATCAATCATGGTTAAATCAATATGAAGTTCAACTATTCAAAGTCATTATTGTGGAATCCAATACTTCAATAAATTGTGGTTAAATATTGCAATCAATCATGGTTAAATATTACAATCAAGCATAGCTGATCATTCAAATTATCAATTTGTAAATAACCCAATCCTTGCAAATAGCCAAAATCTACTGTTCACAATATGTATTATTTATGAGGATATTACAATGGAAAGTATGTATTACGTTGGTAAAACATATTACGATTAAGTTAAGTTATCGTCATCATCATCTGCGGCCGTTACAGAAAGGAAACACGCGACAACATTCAAACGTTATGGTTACACTTAAAGCGACATATAATATTACATTTATGTATTAAAATTAGCGTAGTTAGCATTTACATTCATAAACTTTAAATACATTATTTAACTTCAATCCACCAAGAGAGGGTACATAAAGTTCAATTTAATATGGAGGATTTTTGATATTGTCCCGAGTAAAACACTTTCATCGTAAACATTCCCAAAATAATGACTAACTAACTACTAGCGTATTCGTCACACCTTATAAACTCTATACCTACGTAAATTGTTTGAATTGTATGAAATAAATTATCAAGTCTTTAAGTTACACAAATAAATAATTATGAAAATAATAGCGGCAAACGGAAAAAAAAAAACATTTAAGCGGCCGTCGAAGTATGTAGTAGCTCTCGCAATCATAAATATCTACAAATTTACATTGAAAATTACACAACTAATGAAAAAAAAGGTACTCGAATGTTAGCATTAGAAGTAAACGATTAACGATTTAAGAAAAACATATTTTAATAGTTTCTTTGGACTAAAAAATATTTTTTAACCCACAACATCATTTTTGATATGTTGCATATTTGCAACATGCGTCTCTTATTTATGTCTCATCGGACAATAAGTAGGATACATATGTGAGACGATAGTCGATTCAAAGGGTTAAGATGCAAAAATAAAATTATTCAAAGGCTTTTTTTCTAAGGAAATACACATTATTATTACAGATAATTTTAGTTATCTAATCTATTATTTTAACCCACGGCGATATGTACATTGTTACTATAACAAACTAGTCACTAGCTTTCCAACATACAAAATGCAAAACTTCCATAGATATACACAAGTTCACTTCAAACAGTAGTCATCGATGACTCCCAGAGTCTAAAATATATTTAACTTAACCTATTAGTCAATGAAATGGGAGAAATAGAACAAAGTTACGCACAAGAAGTCTAAGGCCCAAATTAAATTAGCCGGTATCAATACTGCTCAGAATCACTGTAGATACAACCTTTCAAAATATATTACTGAAAGAATAAAAAAAGTTTTAACAGTAATTGGAACACCCGCCCACGGTCCCCTCTTACCCCGCAAATTACCAATGATTCTGAATTCCGCAATTTGATGTTCTTTTATATTGTTTTTGGTCATTATTCAGCTTCCAAACAAAATCAGTTTTTTTTTTTTTTTTAAATCTTTATTCTCAGACAAATAACTCTTAAAATGATTTCCTGTATTTGTACTGTTTTCCATAGAAGATGCTAAGTAGTACACTGACCCATGTAAATAGGGCTCAGTACAGATTTTTAATTGCACACAAATTGTATGAAATAAAGGATCGATACATAAACAATACATGCGTAACAATGTCTGTACAAAAGATGCCTTGCAATATTACCAACTAAAAAATAATAACTTATATTGCGTGAGTAGAATTTTTTTATACTTCCTACTATTACATATTATTGTGAATCGGAAATATTAAGAACAAGAACAAAAACAAAATTATTTTAATTATATTACAAAATTAAGTTTTAAAATTTAACAAAAAGTAAATTACATAAACTAAAATGAAATTAAATATTAAAGTTTACTAAATCGAACATATTATTGAGAAGAAGAAAAACCTTAGGTGAGAATATTAATTATCATTATTATTAAAAGTATCTCCGCAATATAAATACCTAACATTTTTCATTAAATAGCTAACATTGAGTTTAAACAGTTTTCAATAGTGTCGGTCAACCACACAAATTGGAGAGAGGCAAGTTATCTTAAGATATTGTACAAAATATTTGGTTAAAATGCAGTCGAAATAGGTTTTTTTCACTAAATTGGATGGAATATTAATATTAAACAGTTATTGACAGACATTTAACATGGGCGTATTCTAAAAATATAGCAAAACGAAGGGGAAAAACATGTAATATACAAAAGCCGCCAATTTTCAGTATTCGACGAAGAAATTATAAAAAAATTCTAACAAGATCAAAAATATTACTCTAATTTTACATGAAGTCCTCAAAAGCAACTTGGAAAGTTCTTAACAAACATTGCTTAGATACACCGAAAATGATATACTAAACCAACATCTATGTAGCAAAATTTGACTTCGTTACAGTGTCAGTTCAAATTTACAGCACCTCTTAGAAATGGTTTCTCAAATCGAGAGAAAATTTGGGTTCCATGATAATTCGACACAGTGACAATTCAACACACCCTTAAAATAGTGATTTAAAGTAATTAAAAGTGACGAAAAAAAAACTGTGACACCTTACCGACTTAACCTAGTTTTTGTTTCATCACTTTTCATGACTTTATATCACTTTTAAAAGGTGTGTTGAATTGTGTAGAGTTGTCCCGTTACCAAAATATTCTTGTCTACCTGTCCCATTACATTGTAGAATCATTATTTTAACATTAATTCTGCCACATCTTCATATCATTGACTAAAATCACTGTCGAAACATCACATAAGTGTTACAGATAACTGTGGTGGAATCATATAATATGATCAAACTTACAATAAAGGTTAAGCACTATTAATCCAAAAGCCAATGATTGTATACAAATACGTGGGTGAATTCTTGCTCAGACTCTTGATGCAGTTTACAAGCAATCCCGAACAATCGGTGTTTAAGATCTTGACGCAGTTTGCAAATGACCTTTAATGAGAGTTTCGACTCTTAACACATTGATGAATTGGTGCTTAGACTCTTGACGGAGATTGTAAGCAATTATGAATTGATGCTTGGACTCTTGATACAGTTTGTAATCAATCTTGAATCAGTGCTTAGATTTGCGATGCAGTTTGTTTGTAAGCAATCATGAATTATTGGTGAGTAGACTCTTGATAGAGTTTGTAAGTGAATGAGAATTGATGCTTAGACTCATGATGCACTTTGAAAAAATATATAAATCAGTCAGACATAGACTCTTGATGCAGATTATGTACAATCAAGAATATTTGATGCTTAGATTCATGATGAAACTTGTAAGAAATCGCTCATCATTATTCATAGATAAACTCTTAACGTAGATTGTAAGCAATCGTGAATCGGTGCTTAGACTCATGATACACTTTGAAAGAAATCATGAATTAGTCATATACGGACTTTTGATGTCCATTTTAAGCAATTGTTAACTTGGTGCTTAGACTCATGATGCAGTTTGTAAGAAATCATGAAACTCTGAGTATTCAGAGTGATTCCCAAGATAGCATACAACAGTTATGTGACATACAATATATTGCCTGATGTTCCAGGAGCACTTAGTGTATTTTGGGAGCTGAGCGATCGTTGCAATGTTTGTTCCTCTTGAGTGTGGCGCCTCTCTTTATCTGCTCCATCAGAGAACCGTGGCAGACTCGTGGGTCAGGCTGAAAATGCAATTATAATATTAAAAAACTGAATATTTGTGTCATGAAACAGCTATTTAAATTTACCACGAAAACACCAGGAAGAATATGAAAACAATTGAAAGGTTTTGTAGGGTCTTGTCCAGAGATATATACTTCCCATAGAGTGTGGTGTGACCGCTAAAGAGACAAACCAATTGAAATGTTGTGGGCATGTCAGTGTACCTGAATGAAGTAAATAAAAATTTTACTTCTGGTGAAATTGATATTTTTAAATATCGAAATTCTTTCTTCTATAAGTGGAAGATACTCTCAGTAACGTGCAGGTGAAAGACCACCATTCAGAATTGAAATAGCCAGGTACTTCCAGACCTTCCCCACCACCACCCATTTTAATCTCGTCGAATTTAATGTTTCAAAGACCCAATCCTGTCTGATTACGGCTAAAAGGGATCTAAATGATAATCTAGTCTCCTTCAACGGAAGCAATCTTCCGAACAGGCCTTCCATTGATATGCTTGGTGTAACTATAAGTGACCAGCTCAGGTATGGGGGCTCCATCGAAGCCAGAGTAAAGCTGGCCTCTCAGAAGCTGGGCGTACTGTACAGGGCCCGCAGATACTTTAATAGTACACAACTGCTGACCCTGTACAAATCGCAAGTGCGCCCTACTGTCGAATTTGGCAGCCATCTCTGGTCCGGAGCCCCTAAATACCTGAAAAAAACCCTTGACTCTGTGCAGAAACGGGCGGTCCGTTTGATAGATTCCCCAATCATAACAAACGGACTGCAATCTTTAGAGCACAGGCGTCAGGTAGGTATGCTGTCCTTATTCTATCGGTATTACAATGGAAGATGCTCTGAGGAACTAGCGTCATTGATCCCTTCGGCACCGGTGCGTAGTCGGGATACACGCCAAACGCGCGCCCAACATTTGTACACGGTTGACATTTGTCACATGAGAACGGGTCGCTTCTATGATTCGTTCTTAAGTTCAACAGCTCGGCTGTGGAATGAACTGCCAGCTTCTGTGTTTCCTCCCTCCTACAACATGGGACTCTTCAAGACCCATGTTCACTCCTTCCTCTCCACAAAAAGACCCTCCACACAGCATCCCCAAAGATGACATAGGCCCTGAGGGAAATTATTTTCTTCAGGGCCTCCTGTGTGGAGTTAATATAAAAAAAAAAATAAAAAAAAACCTTCAGCCTCACAAAATAGCCCAATTGCAGATGCCATAGCCTCACTGGCTCCGAACAGTTGGGACTCTTGTGTAAACTTTATTTCAAATATGTCTAGGAATTTAGTGTTCAGTGGGTGTGCACAATAAGTATAAAGTCCTGCCTGTTCCTTAGTGTTGAGGATCTGGCGCACGGTGCAGGCCTTGCTGGGGGAGCTGTCGGCCTGCCGCTGGCGCAGGGTGGCGCTCAGCTTGTCCAGGAAGGCCGGCTGCACTGCGGGGTTGGAGGTCACACCTGGAGACGATCAATTCATGCCATGAGTTGTTATAATAGACTATCTACACTTAATAATAAGTTAGAACCTCGCCCTTGAGGTGATTTTTCACAAAAAAGGTACTAAACAAATCATCCAAATATTAATTAAAAATACTGATTTTGGTTATGTGTCTGTAACTCTGTCTGTAACTCTGTTTCAATGAACTCTAGAACTTGGATTATCATTTGTTTTCAAAATTGAAACTAATTGTGGGAACATTTCAGACAAGCGACAAAGTAGGTACCAAAAATATTTTATTTTAATTAATTAATAATTCTGTATTTGAAATGTGTATGTATTTCTTTTGTTTAAATTTTGGACAGATGTAGTCATTTAAAAAAAAATTTAACGGTGTTCATTCGAAAGGTAAATTTCTTATCTTTTTTTAAAGGCAATAATCTTGAGACAAATATTATTTTATAAATACTTTCATCTTCACAAATCCTACAAATTATAATATCCCGTGACTTTTCACAGGTCTGCGCGCTTGTATTAAAATAAATTTAATACAAATGAAAAGTTATTTTTATGATATATTTCTTTAGATACACTATTTTTTTTGCTGGGCTTTGGATGGTTTACCTTTTGGATGGGGGCCCCCCTTATGGGGGGACTGCGTGTACAGCGACAGGGAGTCCTGGGAGCCCCGCGAGTGCTGTGACTCGCCCCCAATGCTACGCCGGGAGTTGCGGGGAGATAGCTGTGGCGCCAGCCGCGCACTGATGGCCGCTATCAGACCGCCACTGCCGCCAACTGAGACAAAATTCATTTTTGTTATGGTAGATTCACATACACCTTAATTAACGTAAAGCTGCAGTTAGACTTGGCATCGACAAATTTGCATAGCTTCTCTTTATTAGCATAATAAAATGTAATAAAAGAACACATAGAATATAAAATAATAAAACAATTTTTTACTGCGATGAATTGGAATAAAGTTATTCTGAAAGAGTTTCTCTCCAAAATTTTACTGCAATGAATTGGAATAAAGTTATTCTGAAAGAGTTTCTCTCCAGAGCTCCGATGAGTTGGAATAAAGTTATTCTGAAATAAAGTTAATCTAATAAAATGTAATAAAAGAACACATAGAATATAAAATAATAAAACAATTTTTTACTGCGATGAATAAGTAAATAAAGTTATTCTGAAAGAGTTTCTCTCCAGAATTTTACTCCGATGAGTTGGAATAAAGTAATTCTGAAAGAGTTTCTCTAGAAAATTTTACTCCAATGAGTTGGAATAAAGTTATTCTGAAAGAGTTTCTCTCCAGAATTTTATTCCGATGAGTTGGATTAAAGTTATTCTGAAAGAGTTTCTCTACAGAATTTCTATGAACGTATACCATTTTCAGCCTAGTGTGATTTCCATCATAGAGCTTTAATATATTCATTCAAGGACAAAAAAACCTTGGTGCAATATACTGAGGCAATAATGACTTGAATTATTTGAACTTTTTTCTTTCTTGCGTGTACAATTTTCTTTGAAATATAAAACAAATAGCTACATAATATATTCAAGAATTCAAAAGGCGGGCGTACAAATAACAACAAAAAGTATTTGTAAATTTATACTTACAGTCACTTCCTCTCCTATCAGCGCTCTGGGACCGAGAATTATTCATCGTCTTCCTTATAGCCATAGGGCTCATGCTTCCTTCCTGGTTTCGGTTGCCACCGAACCCGAGATTATTAAATCCGGCAATAATCTGACTCGGCTGTGCGTAAATTGAATTCTGGCTCGAGTTTGACGCCGCAAACGGGTTCTTCTTATCAAACTGGTTCAGATTGTTCATTGGCTGCTGCTTGCCAAACGTCGTCTGGCCGTAGATCGGAGTACTCGGCGTTTGATTCCCCGGAGTTCGCTGGCCAAACGAAGACAGAGAAGTCTCCATGTAGTTCGATGATGAATTTGGGCTAGAGCTGTACGTAACCGTGGCGCTGTAGCTGCTAGATACAAGACGATTACCGTGCACGGTATCATATACGTCTGTTGAATTGTTTTGTTCTTTGCAGCCGTATATAGACGAATTAGCGCTTAGGTTTGTAAAGCTACTGTTTCGTGAGCTGTGCAGAGTATTAGTTTGTTCGGCGTACGAAAACAGTTTATGTCCTGCCGGGCCATATATGGGGTTCAGGTTGCTGTTGTTCTGGAGCTGTGTGAAGGTGGATTTGGACTGCTGGAAGGAGCTCAGCATAGGTTGGGGCGTGGAAGTGTTGTTGGGGGCGTTTGGAGGCTGCGTCTGGTTCTGCAGATTGGAGTTTCTACGTAGAAGGCTCGGACTAGCCGGAGTGTGTTTTAACTCGGTGAGAGCCTTCACAGTTTCGGCGACATTAATTCCTGCTTTACCTGAGAATGAAATACAAAAAGAATATTTTTCATAACCACAAAGCGTATCTATTGACTAAATATCTATATATGTACCTAAATATCTGCTTCACTGGTTTAAAAGCTATAGGTGAGGTGTCACAATAAAAAATAAATTTAAAAAGTAGTTGTACCTCCATCTCCTCCAGCTTGTTGGTGTGAATCCGATGGATTGAGCAGGAAGGCCGGTGGGGGAGGCAGATTGTCATCTCCTTCACAAGACTGCATCAGCTGCTGGCTACTGCCGTATTCTGGGAACACAAACGCATTAGATTGCTAGACATACGTCTTCAGATTCCTGTAGAATCTACTATTGTTGTGATAATAGCTTTCTCAATTATAAGGTGAAGACAGGGGAGATGCGCAATTTATATTATCCTTAAATTGTGTTGCTAAATGCAAAAGTGCACTCTATGAACAGGAAAAGACTATACAGAGGGTAAGACTTGATACTACAGGGCAAGACTTGAAAGGTCTAGATTTGACAAAGAATGAAACTTGACAGAGTGTAAGATTTGACAAAAGGTAGGACTTGACAGAGGGCAAGACTTGACAGAGGGCAAGACTTGGCAAACGCAAGACTTGGCAGAGGGTAAGACTTGACAAAGATAAAGATTGACTAAGGACACAACTTGAAATAAGGTAAGACTCGACTGAGGGCAAGTTAGTATTAACAGAATTTAATTACAAAAGCCTATTCAATCTGGCTGGCAGAGATTTAACAGAGAGCAATACTTGACACAGGGTAAGACCTAACGGAGGGTAAGACCTAACGGGAGGCTAATTACCATTGATAGAGTGCTGCATGTGGTGTGGCCTGGTGATGCTGCTAGACCTCCTGACGGGCGGGGGAGGCTTGCTGCAAGGGTTGCCTCCTAGAGGGGTGGGGGGACCCCCACCAGAGCCTCGGCGACCTCCTATAGATAGGCGGAGAGTTGACGGAGGGCAAGTTGCTACAAACAAACACACAAACGTTAGTTGTAGCTACACAAATAATATTTATATCTTAACAATTAGCCAGTGTTTTTTTTTTGTATTAATATTGTGCAGATGTAAGTAATTTTAGTGTGTTGTGTTGTCATTTACTTATGTATTTTTAGAAAACAAAAAGCAGTTTCTCACAGAGAAGAATTGATTTTGATAGAGATTCCGGCCAAGTGCTATAGTGAGTGCACGTCTTTATTAAACTGCTTTCACACTCGCATGTTTCAAAAGAGTTTTGTTACAACTAGGAAGCAGCGTTGCAACAAAGTAAGAAGTTTTGAAGATAATCTTTTGAGGCTGCTGACCATAGAAAGACTATTTTTGTTATTTGTTTTTGGGGTGTTAAATAGAAAGACTAACTAACATTGTGGTCCATTAGTTCTAATCTCCAGAGAATCCCAAACGTGTCAACTAGCTTTAGAAATACACTATCCAGACGGTCTCGAAAAACAATATCGGATGTGCAAATTTGTAGTTTTGCAGTAAAGCTGTTTCGTTTCGTTTGTTGGTGTAGGAATTTTCAATGTGGACAGCGGAAATTAACTTTATTTTCACAGTGTGTTAAAAGTTTTAATTTGCCAATATTTCATGATAATTTTGCATTCGGTGTACGGTGTCACTAAAACAGAGTGGCATGAGCCAGTGGATGCGTGTGTACTATTTTGATCCTTCATTCAATCATAAATGTGCTTAAATCCCACATTTATCACTCAACCTTACCTCTACCAATAATTAATTTAGAATGTCAGTTTAAATAATATTATTTGGTATCAAGTCATAATATGTATAGGTATCAAACTTTACCAATTCGAAGACAAAAATAATATTCACAAATATGTTATTAAAAAATAATGAATGCCGAAGAAAACATTTTAGTAAATCATTTCAATACACACAAAGCTACATAACATCATAATTAAAACATGCAATAAGACCTAATTGAAAAGGATTGAATATTAATATACAAATGTATTCATTCCAGTGGTTATAAAAACATGCAAAAGCAAATGTAGCAAAAACATGTCAATCACTACTTGTTAGTGAAATCTGGTGCAATGGAGAATTATTAGTCCTTTACCTAAAGTAATCGCTGTAGTTGTCCAGAGATTAATGAAAACATTATAAAGGATTGATAAAGAACTCATTAAAGTTATTGAAACATAATTAGTAACATAAATAGACCTTTGAAAACATGATGTACAAAAAAAATTAACACAGGACCCAAGTACGGACCCTGAGGAATTTGAGAAATTTGAGAACTTGGATTTATATCAAATTAAGAAAGATTGGTTTGTTTAATGTTTCAGAAGTGTTTATATTCTGAAAACTAATTTTCAAACTACGGCCGACAATAATATCATCAAAATCTCAAAAAACAATTTGTTAGAAATTTATATTATTTTATCTGCAATGCAATCAATAAGAAAAAATATGATTGTTATCTTCTTAAACGTATATATTTATGTAAGTCAAAATAAAACCAGGATTTTCCCAATGTCTGCTTTGGAAATTTTGTTAGTTGTAAATTCTGGAATCCAAAACATTAATTCTGAAATAGAAAATAGTAAATATCAAATCAAAAATATTAACTGCAGTTTTAGTTACAGCACACTGTTTGTATTTTTAACCTCCGTTTAGAAGAATCCTGGGTTTTGCCAATACAGTTGGATACATCCAATTTTTCTTTCTAGTCTGATTGCTGATAGGACCTGAAACACATTATTGAGCAATCAACTACCTCCACCGAGGGTGTCTTGGAAGCCAGTACATATTTAGTATTCGACTAACAGACTTAATTATGCTCTACCTCTTAAATAACAAGAGATTCATTCGAATTGTACAAAAGACAATCAAAATCTCCCAAAGCGGAGACGGTTTACGGATAGTTCCCGAACACTCAGGCCATGGGCCCATTGTCACAACCTCTCAGGATGCTGTTTATTAGCACTACTCCTACACATTCTATCTTTTCTTCAAAACTTTACTTAGATAGCGAAGAGCAGAGTAAGCAGGTTACCCAAACCGATTAGTAATAAAATGGTAATAATTTGGCATAAATTACACAAACCATTTACTAATTACTTTCTATCCTTACATATCAGATATTTGTACATATTTAGAAAAAAGGATTTTTTTTAATTAATTTACCAGACCAACCATTTTTTGAAGAAGCACCTTGATATTTCTTACGAAGGAAAGAAGAACCGTGATATTTCTCATCAAGGAATGAAGAACCAAAATACCATTCGGTATAAATTACAAAATCATAATACCATACCTGTCATGGACAACGGTCTTCGTTTAGGTACGGACGGCTTTGTCTTATTGATGGTCGCAAACTGAGACGACTGGGTCATGGCCTCGTCTGTGACGACCGTCTCCCCTTGCAGGCTGCAGAGTGACACCGCCTGCTGCAGCGCGGTCATTCCGTCGCCCGAGGTGCTCCAAGGCTTGGAGGCGTTCGGATCGTCCCAGTCTCCCGCTGAGACGGAACGGTCCCAGTCCGAGACGCAGCGCCGGGTCTCGGATGTCACTATCTGGACCAGCGAGAAATCTACACCGCCAGAAGCAACAATGTCATGCAAGCAAATCACACACAGCAAAGACACAACGGTATGCATTGTTAATGGTACTTATACTGGGAATTTGTTGGGTACTTCAGACAAGAATACATTTAATTGCGTGCATGTAAACCAAAACAATAAGATTACCGTAATATGAGGTGACTTTTGAATCGAGAGGCGACATTGATCATTGCGGATATCTGCGTAATTCTCACTACCACTCAGGTATTATTCCCTTCTTTTTAATATTTTTTTTCAAGCATCTTGGATACAATGACCCTTTGAAAAAGGGTATCAAACATGAAATTGATGGTTGAATTGCGAAACAGTTTATTTGATATATTTTTAGAGAAAAATGTAAATACATTTTATAAATTCCTCAACGATTATAATAGTTCTAATTAATTGGTAAATAGTTCATTTATATTGAAAAGAATCTCAATGTCTATCGATATATAACTACATACTTTAATATTACAAAACTATCAATTTTGTTCAAAAAATTTAAGGATTGGCAAATCAATGAAAAAATAGTGCATCAAAATCACCCAACTGCGAAAGGTGACTTTGATCAGTAAGGATCCATTGTTTCACAACAACAATTCATCAAATTTCAAAGTTAAAGTTCTGTGAAAGTTCTATTCAAGTTATTTCAAATATGTGAAGCAACTGGCCCACAATGAATTAGTACAGAATTTGAATATAACTTTCACAGAAGTGAAAAATTAACTTTGAAGTTTGATGAATTGTTCAAATTCTGTGAAACAATCGGTCCTTTTAGTTTTGAAATTTTTTTGACTCAAACATATTACATCCAATTTTTTTTACTTGGATATATTTCAATACTTTAAACGTGTGCAATAAATATAACATAAAAATTTTAAACGCAAACGATTTTATCAAAATTTATTTAGTTTCAAAGTTGAAAATTAATCAAAGTCACCCCATTTTATAGTATATATAATGTTAAAACCACTGAAAAGATATAACAATAGAAGTGAAATGAAAAACAATAGAAGCCAAAGAAAGATCAATTTTCCCTTACGTTGGGTGATCTATCATATCAAATACCGAAATTCTTTCTTGAATAGATAATCAATTTCTTTGACTCTCTGGAGCCTCGGAATCTGAATTGACAACATCAGTTTTAGTTCAAATCAGTATAGATTATAGATCAAGCTTCTAGTATTAAGCTCTATTATCCGTTCAGTGGATAAAACTAATTTATTGTAACTTTTTGTAGGTGTGAAGATTTCTTTGTGTAAAGTATTATGTCTGAAATACTCAAGTTGGAATTATTTATTTTCACCATGTTGTATTAAAATTTGTGAAAAGTATGATAGGTTATGGAATTATCAACTGAATGAAAGAAAAACTATTTTTACATTTCAGGTAAATTAATATTTCTGTAAAAATAATTGTGCTAACTAAGAAACAAAACTAAAACAAATTGGTTAGTATGAAAGCAATTATGAATAACAAAACTTTTTTTTTTTTAGTCCCAACTGCTCCCAACCGTCTGGAGCCAGTGAGACTATGGCATCCCCAATCGGGGTACGATAGTGAGAATGGGACGGAGATGGGGAGGAGGAAGGCGGGGAAGTACCTGGCTATTCAGATCTGGTCACCAAACATGGCCAAAGCCAGGTTAAGCAATGATTCGACTATATCTGAACTAAAATAAATATAAATAATCGTATGAAGATTATACAAAATTTTAATTTTTCGAGCCTTTGTGTAGTTTTTCAGTTTTTAAGAAGTTGCCTAAAATGTTAAGTTTTTAAAAAATTTATTTAAATAAAAAAATTACTATGTATTCCATATATAGGTACAAGCTTTCTATAAATGAATATTAGGAGAAAGGTAAATATCATTTGCTCTTATGATTTTGCCTTGATATTTTGTGCACAATGACAATGAAATGTGCAAAAATTAAATGTTTAAAAATCAATGGTATCTGATGGTAAAGTGCAATAACTTCCTCACATTCCTTTCTAAGGCCGAGTTGTTTCATTCTCGAGCCATACTTTAGCCAAACTAATATTTAGCCAAAACTTCATTTTTTGATCTCCATTCTAATAGACATAATTTTAGATTTTCACGAACAAAAAAGTATTATCGTGATTAATTTTTAGGTTACTATACCGTGTTGCGCTTCCTCTTTCTTTAATCAACGTTTTGGACAGACATCTGTCTTATGAAGGACACTATAATGCTGTCCCAAGACTTTAGCTAAATAAGGAGGAAGTGCAACATGGCAAAACATTCCAAAAAAAACAATTTTATGATAGAGTGGAGTTCCAAATAGGAAGCTTTGACTAAATATAAATTTAGCAAAGTCACGGCTTAACTCGTTCAATGCTGATCACCCACATAAGCAAATTAATCCAAATTATTTTTTCGCATACAAAACTAAGTGTATTTTCATATTATGTCAATCTTAGTCCGTCGTCCCACAGGTCGGTAAGCAATCGACGTAAACAAAGTGATGAAACCAAGCCCTGGGCAGAAAATCTCCACACTGAACTGTGCTGCAGACCGTTTCTTTACTATAGTGAACTTAATTTTATGCGCAGGGTCTTGCAACATTCGGTTTATATCGATTGCTTACTTACCCGTGGTACAATGGTGTTACATAGCACAAAGCCCCTAGCGAACAAGTATGTTGTACGTTATCCAATTACTAGCTTTATAGGATCAAATAGTAAGCCGGCAGCGAACGAGTTAACAATGAAACAATCCGGACGAAGGATGCTTATTACTGACCATAACTTCTTTACCGATTCGAATTGGAATTTCATCTATAAAAGCAAGAGTCAATGGCAAATAAAAGCGCCCTTGAGGTGATTTAATGATGAACTAAACGGCGCTATATAAAATTGCCAAGAGTTACCAGTTGCTCGACTTCTTCGGTTGGACAACCGATGATCGAAAATCCTCTTCAGAAGTTGCTGTACTTTACCTCCAGACACTTGTACCAATTGAAAAATATCACTTTAATTAACTTCAAAATAAAGCTCATAAAAAATATTCTGAATCGAAAAAATTACCTTTACAACATAAAGGTTGGGTGTTACAAACTCCATCACATTTGATAACCATCAAATCAACGATTAACGCCATTTAGAACTTTGACATTTGAACAGTCCCTGCTAAACACCTATTTTCTGTCTATTTTAGCTTTTGATCAAATCGTGAACAGCTGACGAATATAATAACCGTTTTAAATCAAAAGCTGAAACAGTCTGAAATAATACATTTAACGGAAACCATTCAAATTTCAAATGCTAATAATTAACCCTATAGAAATCGCAAATACGCCCAAAAATTGAATTTGGGCTGGAGCCCCACAATACTTGATCTACTTGGTCCGTCTGATTGACAATTCACTGTTAACAGACCGATTGCCATCTCTAAATGCACAGACGCAATGTGGGCATGCTAAATCTGTTCTAAATGTATTTTAATGGAGCCTGCTCTAATGAGCTAGCAGAATTGATCCTCGGTGCGTGAAACTCGACGTACACGAGTGGAACACCCGTTCTCAGTTGGTGTTGGTTTCATGAGAACGGGCCGTTTTTGTGTAGACTGTTCTCATATGACGGAATGAGCCACCAACATCTGTTTTTCCCCCTTCATATAATCAGAGCCTATTCAAGTTCGCATTAATAAATCCCTTTCTACAGCCCCTACCTTAACCCGACTCACAACGCTGTTAACCAAGTGGGTAAAATTGCTCCCCTGCAATATACACTGTACAGACAGGAGCGCTTTTGTGAGGTGTAAAATAGGGTAATGGTCATCAAACATGATAGAGTTTGAAATACCACAAACTAAGAAATTCCGAGTAGCTTTCTTATCATTCCAACAAACAAAGAACATATGGTTAAGACAAAAAAAATCTAGATTACTTTGCATTCCATAGCAATACAATAATTAAAACTACAATAACAACACAGCAAAGACAGTCCATCAAATAAATAATATTACGAGTATAATGAACTGATGGGTTAATAAGGTGGTTTTTACCGTCTGTATAGTTGGGGTGTTGAGATCCGTCTTCTAACTGGCAAGCGCCTTGACTTCCATAACCGCTAGAAGATTCCAAAGAACTTTCACTGGTGGAACTTTCGCAAGCCTGGAATCATTTGATGTATTGATTAGACTTGATATAGTAATTGGAATAAAACAATGATCATCGTAACAGTCCTGTAATATGTTGAAATAAAATGAGAAGGTTGTTTTACATTAGTTTCTCACAGGAGAACCTGAGGAAAAATGTCATCTGTAAAGATGATGTGTGGAGGGTCTTTTTAGGGAAAGGAAGGAATGAAAGTGAGTGAACTTAAATTCGTTTTGAATTTATGTCATTTTCAAAATTGGAACTGATTGTGTGAAAAATAATTCAGACATGCTAATAATATTGAAGTAAATAATTCTATATTTGAAATGGTACTTCTTTTTTTAAAATTTTGACAGATTTCGTTATTTTGTATTCATTCGAAAGTCAACAAATAAATATTTTTTATATAGAAAATTGACAATATGTATTTTTGAAAGGCCTTGAGGCAAATATTTTATAAATAGTTTCAGCTTCACATATCCTACAATTATAATATCCCGTGTCTTAGTATCATAAAAGTGTACCTTTTCGTGAGCATTCTGTTGTGGTGCATTCTCAGCGCCGGTGTTGGGATGGGCCCGACTGGCGGCCATGCTAGCCAGCTCAAACATGTTTACATAAGTTGCTTGAGGGGCATCTGAAATAATCAAAATATAATATAATTAAAATTCTTTATTGCAGAATGACAATACATACAATTATGGTATGGAATGAGACATATCACGCCCAACAGATTGAACCATAGTAGGTACCGGACTCCTTATTTAATATTTAACATAACGTGAAGATATCCAACCCCCCTCGGGTTTCCATAACCAAGAAGTTGACATGTGTCCCTAGCGCAAACACATCGATAAATGTTTTACCGACAATGCCCCTGATTGTTCCCTAGTACGACTGCAGATCGCCAACCAACAAAAACAGTTAACATTGACTAAATTAAGCATATTTAGTCGACATGAACTGTTTGTTGATCATAGATTGGCAGAGGTTTAATTTTTTCAACTTTCTGTCTTGGAGTCAAGATGAAGACTTAACATTCAAAATTATTGTTATAATTCATAATTAGGTTAATAATCATACCTTTGGTTAGGTGAGGTGGCAGTGATGATGGTTTGGCCATCTTGTGTTCCGGGACGGGTCCCATCAGCCCCTGAGAGCCCTGAGGCCCCTTTGCGGGCACCACCGGCCTTTCCAGAGAAGAAAGGCGCTGGAAATATAATATACAAGGGTTAGGGTGGGGCAATAATTTACTACTCAGTCTCACAGGGACCTTTCTACAGTAGAACCCCGTTAATTCGAACCCCGATAATTCGAAAAAACGCGTAATTCGAAATTTTCGCCAAAAAAATTTCCGCAGAAAAATTTTTTCATACAAAATTTTTTTTAATTCGAAATTCGTTAATTCGTAATTCGAAATTTATTTCTGTCCGCGCACGAAAATTTGTTCGTGTAATTCGAAAAAATTTGATTTTTGCGAAAATAAATCATAATATTTCGTAAATCTGAATCTAAAAGTCAGCCGTGGCGGTAAAACGCCGAAAAATGTATTTTTACGTGGTTATACATCGTCCTAATTAGTATTATTATTTTGTAAATCTGAATCGATTTACACTGGAATGTCGTACTTTTTCAAATTTATTTCGAATATCCGAGTTTGAAGGGCCGAAAAAATACGTTTTACGCGGATATATGTCGTAGTTTTACGAGTTTACACCAAATATCTGAATTTAAAGGGTCGGCCGCGATGAAACTCGGCCGCGAAATTACGATTTACGCGTAAATGTATCATATATTTACGAATTTATTTCGAATATTTGAATTTAAATGGCCCGCTGCGACGGAAATCGGCCGCGAAATCTCGATTTACGCGTAAATATATCGTATTTTTACGAATTTATTTGGAATATCTGATTTTAAAAGGGCCCGCCGCGACGGAAATCGGACGCGAAATTACAATTTACGCGGAAATATATCGTATTTTTATTAACTTTACTTCGAATATCCCAGTTAAAAAATACGGCGCGACGGAAATCGGTCGAAAAATTTCGATTTACGCCGAAATATGACATATTTTTACGAATTTACTTCAAATATCTGAACTTAAAAAGCCGGCCGCGACGAAAAACTGCCGATAAAATTCGATTTACGCGGAAATATATCATATTTTTACGAATTTACATCAAGTATCTGAATTTAAAGGGTCAGCCGCGACGGAAATCGGCCGCGCATTCTCGATTTACACGGAAATATATCGTATTTTTGCGAATTTATTTCGAATATCTGAATTTAAAAAGCCGGCCGCGACGGAATACGGCCGCGAATTCTCGTTTTACGCGGCAATATATCGCATTTTTAAGAATTTAAATTCAGATATTTGAAATAAAGGGCCGGCCGCGACGGAAAATTACCGCGAAATCTCGATTTACGCGAAAATATATCGTATTTTTACGAATATCTCAATTTAAAGGGTAGGCCGCGACTGAAATCGGCAGCGAAATCTCGATTTACGCGTAAATATATAGCTTTTTTACGAATTTATTGCGAATATCTGAATTTTAAAGGGCCTGCCGCTACGGTAATCGGCCGTGAAAATAAAGAAATAATTGGTATTAATACGAATTTACAACTAAAATACCACCCGGATTTGAAGAGGCGGCCGAGAAGATCGATTTTCTTCGTTTTTTTTTTTTTTTTTTCATAAAATTTCGAATTACGTGGGAATTCGTTAATTCGAAATTTGATTTTTGATGTCCCGTGGATTTCGAATTAACGAGGTTCTACTGTATATAAATATTCATTGCACTGCACCAAAATAATCTAGGCAGTGACAAGTAGTTGGTACACTTACCGTGGGCAGTGGGGGCCGGGCGTAAATCTGTCCAGTGGAACCGCGGGCACCCGAGGAAGGGGGGCAGCACGGAGACACGGGCTGCGAGGCACTGCCGGCCAGGGCAGCCTCGGAGGCCCCGTGCCCTGAGAATGTGTGCACACTGAGCATGGGACGCGGGTGGCCCTTCTCGTACGCTGAAAGCAGAACAAAACAAATATTTGTCAGTGGCTGAGTTGGCATTGCGTTTGAGCCCTTTTTTTGTGAAAAAAATGCCTTCCTGTGGTTTTGAGATGTGCATAAATCATTCTCGAGCAAAAACCAAATCTGATGAAGCTTCTTTCCATTCGCATGTACTCAAAAATCACTTATTTTTTCATTAAATACAATTATTCAGAATGCTTTTAAAATAAAATAAAGTGAGACATCAAATGCAGAAACACATAAGAGTATGAAGGACAACCTAGTGACAGTACGTCGTATTTTACTACTTTGCTCGCTTGTTTGTTATATATAGAAACAAGAATGTGCCAAATTTTTTGTTCGATTAGTCTTCTTCTTTCGTATGGTGGGGGGTCAGAGGGAGACATCTAGATCTGCGAGCCATTTTAGGGCCTCAGGCGTCGCCATGTGAACCTCATCAATCCCGCCGGGGAATGAATGGAGCGGGCATTCGTTGACCACAGCGGCTATGGGAGCACCTTAACCTATTGATGGCGGACCAGGTTTTGCGAGGCAGTGAGAACCCAGGCTGTCTCTCGGTGGGGTCCACTCAAGTTTCCACCTATCTTCTGGGGTGAGAGGTAGTCGGAGGAGCCTCTCTCCTTCCGCCCAGAAGGGCTTTCGGGACTTCAAGCGGCATGCCGGGTGGGAGACGACATCTTCGTGTAGAGGTATTGCGCTTTTTTGCAGCGCCTTCTTGTATTCCCTCAGTGTTGCAATTTCTCGCCTGATGTTTGGCGGGGTTATGTTTGCAAGTACTGGGAGCCAAGGGAGAGGAGTAGATTTTAAAGTCCCGCTGATGGTTCGCATTGTGGCATTAAGCTGAACGTCTACCATGGAAGTGTGGGCGCTTCTAGCCCATACTGGAGCACAGTATTCAGCCGTTGAGAAAACCAGGGCAATGGATGCTGTTCTGAGCGTGTTGGCGTCGCATCCCCAGCTAGTTCCAGCTAGCTTATTAACTAAGTTAAGCCTTGTCCTGGTTTTTTTACCCACTGTTTCCATGTGTTGCCAGTAGTTCAAGCTCCTGTCCAAAGTAACTCCGAGATAGCGGGGGTGGGGGTCATGGTAAATATTTTTTCCATCAAACTGAACACAGAGTTTGGCATCCGCTTGTGAATTGCTAAGATGAAAAGCTGTCGCAACTGTTTTCGACCCATTTGGCTTTAGTCGCCAATTGAGGAAATATTCTTCCAAAGCCTTTAGGTCAGAATTGAGGATATCTTCTGCTGCTTTAAGGGTTTTGGCTTGAGCTGTGACGGCGATGTCATCTGCGTAAGCAAATTTTCTGCCTTCAGTGTGAGGGAGGTCTCGAGTGCAGATGTTAAATAGCGATGGGGCCAGCACTGAGCCCTGGGCAAGGCCATTATTGAGGGGTATTTTTTTGCTTTATCGCCCTCCTAGAAAAACCCTGAAGGTACGGCCAGTTAGCAGTTGCTCAATGAGTCGTACTGTGTTGCCATCCTCTATGGTGTCGTACAGTTTAACAAGGAGGCCTTTGTGCCACACAGTGTCGTAGGCCGCAGAGAGATCAATGAACGCTGCCGCAGTCTTCAGCCGTTTCTGGAAACCAGATTCAATGTGTATTGTCAGTGCTAACACCTGATCGCAGCAGTTACGGCCTGGTCTGAAGCCAGCTTGCTCTTGTGGGACCACTTTCTCCAAAATTGGAGTAAGTCTGCGGAGCACAACTCGCTCTAGAAGTTTGTACATGGTACTTAAAAGTGAGATTGGCCGGTAGCTGTTCGGATCCTCTGCTGGCTTGGGTTTGAGGATCGCAATAACTTTAGACTTTCTCCAGGTATTTGGTATTTCTCCAGTTTTGAAAATTTCAGTAAATAGTTGTGCGATCCATATTTTTGTCCGAGGTCCAGCATGTTTCAGAAAGTCTGGGAGAACTCCATCACATCGTCAGCTGTAACGGTGACCACAGTGTTGGGGTTCACCGGCCATTTTAGCCGCGCCGCCTTCAGAGATTTTTGGACCTGGTGGTTTATGTTAGACCTTGTTGTCGTTTTTGAACTACGGAGTAGTTGCTGAGCAACAGCATTTGGTGACACTTTGGGCATTGTTTTAGTTGGCTGATCTGCAGCTCCAAGTCGCCTTAGTGTTTGCCATGCTTTTCTGCTCGAGTGCTCGAAATTCATTTCCTCCATTAATTCATTCCACCGTTTCATACGCCCGTCGTCCAGAGACTGGAGAAGGTCAGAGGCAGTGTCTGGGTCATTCGTCCTCTCGAATTCGGCTAGAAGCTGTTCACTTTCTGAGCTCCATGTTGGAATATACTGAGCTGGTGACTGCCATAGTTCATTGGGAGGTTTGTAGATATTAAATACAGCGAGTTTTCCAACCTGAATTCCGATCGCGTGATATCCATCAGTGATTTTTCGGGTGATATTCTGCAACTCCGGCTTGATGTAGGTTGCAAGCCCATGTTTTGGGTGTCCCCGCACTGCCGCTAGAAGGTAGCCGGGAATATCCAAGCGTGGTGAGTCGGTTTCTACGATATGAGTTTCCTGGAGTAGCAAAATATCGATATTTCTGTCAGTGAGTATTTTTAATAAGAAATCCACCTTTGATCGAGAGGTTCCCTCAATATTCAGGGACAATATTTTTAATTGTTCCCCGATATTTTTTGACTCCCCTTGGCCGGGAGACCTATCGGTCTTCGGCCCCTTAAATAGCGGCATAGTTTGTAGTTGGAGGCCCACTTAATTTGGTATCCGCTTCACTCACTGCACTACCTGCACGCGCGGTAACAATAACGTGCCGGTGGCATCGCGAACATCGCGGCGGACACAACCGTTGCGTGCGGTAGTTGGCACACTATTTCGATTAGTATGAACATAAAACATCTTTGTATTTATGTCATTGATATACATGCTAATTATTGCGCTTAAGTCTCTTGTATGGATTCCCACATATGACGTATCATATCTCATGCCGCCTAGGCTTGCAAGGTCTCACCTGTGGAAATGGTGTGAGGGCGGTCGCTCATGATGGCAGAGGCGGCCCGTTGGAACTGCATTGTGTCCTCGAGGTGAGGCCAGGTGGAGTCTGCTAGGGCGGACTGACCCATCAGGTCCTGAACACCCACAGGGGTGGAGCAGGAACTGGCGGCGGAGGTCGTATCAGATCCCTGGAAATATTTAGAAATTTTAAAATATACACATGATATTGGGAAAATAATCATTTTTGTCCGTCAAGTAATAATGAATGCACCATTTGACAGATTTTGTAGAACGATACACGTTATTTAGGATAACTGGACAACACAGAACATTGTCAAAATAGAATGTGATAAAAAATAGGTTAGGTTAGGTTGTCATTTAACCTCTTAAGGACCACGCCCGAGTATACTCGGGCGGCTATTATGTGCCAGAATTCGGAATTCGTACTAAAGAAAATTTTTAATTATTTTTTCAAACTATGCACCACAACATCAATATTCAGTTCCCATTTTGGGCCCGAAATGGCTTTTATATGAGGATATATATTTTGAGTAAATAAAATTCATTGATAAAAAAAAAGGTGTTTTTTTTTTCCATTTTTAATTTTTAAATGATTACTGAAGGGGTTAATTGCAATTTTTCTTCACTATTCTTCATGTTTTCTTATGTCATGAAACCGCTATAAGGAGACTCTTTAAATTCATTAAACAGGTATTGGGGAATATAATGCTACCGAGCCGAACTACCGAACTGAACCTCAACTTATTGGAAAGGCGCGAAACGCCGCTTGCAGTTGCTTCGTTCCTTTCCAGTAATTCGTGGTACGGTTCGCGTTTCGGTTCCCAAATGAAAACGTACCCTAATATATACGGCTGACAATAATGGGGACATTTTTAGTGATAATCGGACCTGCTCTGTGTGTATTTGAAAAGACAAATTAAATAAGGTTAAATACGGTTAAATCAAAAGATCAATTATATAAAAAAAAGCAAGTCGAAGCTGTTATTAATCATTAATGAATGTTAGTTAAAAATCGTGAGCATACAAGTCAAAGTCCTCGTTGGCTGGTAGATTCAGATTGTTGCATGAGTTAGGATATTTTTAATATTATATTTGTTTCAAACACCTATAAAAATCAACCTGTAAAAAACAAAGTACATTTCTGTTTTCAATTTTAGACCTAGTTGCGCCATCTCTTGGGCCGGCTAGTAACTGATTGCAAAGTTTTTTTTTTGGTTTGACTTAGGATTGCACCTTCCTTCCTAAGGAATAGAGTCAACCGCTATAACATCTGTGACAAATACCGATTGGGTAGGACTGATATTTATTTCGTATATTAACTGCTATAATTTCATCAAATTTCAGAGAAATGCGTATACGTCCGCACGTGTGCGTGATTACCACCAAAAGTTGATAGAATGCATTGTCATCGACAATGAGTCTATCTGGGGGGTTTCAGCAATATCGGATGTCGGGGAGAGGGTTAATCTTCAGTTCCAAGATTTGCCTTTAGTTAAAAATATCCTGACTTGCGAAGCTGTGAGTTTGTGTCTATGCAAAGGACTTCAGTCTTACTTTGCAAACGGACAGGGATATTGACTGGGCTACTTTTCACATTGTATGCTCATGATATGGTATATGGGAAAATCGGGACTACTGTTTTAGAAGACAAGTAAATTTAGTGCACAGTTGAACAGAGTAAATTTTGTTAGAAAAATTCAACATTGGTAAGAAAAAACAGTTTCAAATCATCATTAATTAATGTGAGTTCCATAATACATTACCTGCATCCATCACTTCCTAGAATAAAATATTAAATTATAGTAAATAAATGTTGTTATCAAAAGGTTAGCCAAAAACCCGAAAATTAATAAACCAAAAAAGAACATAAATAACCTTGATGCGGTACTCAATGAGCGGTGGCAAGTGCAGGGTGTCCTGGGAAGTGAACCCGGAGTCTCTGGATGAGACGCTGCCGAGGCGCGGGGGCTGATAAATCAAAGCAATCAGTCACAACGTCAAACAAACAAACAAACACTACGCTACTGGCCAACTGCTTTCCTACACAATAACATCAACATTACGCCGCCTCCACATATTAGCCATACATCGTGCAATGCAACAATGGTTGAAACAACAAATTGAGCCCTTATGCAGAAAAACAGCGTTATGTGAAAAAGCGAGTTCTGAAATATTTATTAACCACTCGGAACATTAGAACGTCAAAAGACGTAAATATGATAATAGCGGTCAAGACATTAGTACGTCTTTTCACGTAAACGCGCGAGATTTTACAAAAATCGATTTATTTCCATCACTAGTATACGGATTGCCATGATTTAAAAAACAGAGTATCGATAATGAATAACGCTACGCGTCTGCATTCAAGAATATCTTTGGAATGTAGAGGTGAATTATCTGAGTCGATTGAATCTGTCATCTTGTTCGTTCATAATTTATTGCGTTTTTAAATAATTTATTAAAAATATTTTACTTTGGACGGTTAATATTTTGAGGTGACTAATAGTTTTTAATTATATTTCTTCAATATATAAAGTGTTATTTCTTTATGATACTCAGAAAAAAGTACATTTTTCACAGCTTTGAAATAATGGTCAGCGATTTTTACATATTTTTGACGTTTTCAGAAAATGTATATTTAGACACGCAAATATTTACGTATAACAAAACAATACGATAGTGAATTTCATAATCTTTCCAAAACATTTTTTAGAATGAGGCTACGTTTCCCAAAACGTGAGTTATGAAGCTTTTAACAAAACTCGTGAATAACACAAAAATTTTCGCGTTTTGACAGTTCGCAAAGGAACACAAAGTAAATAAAAGTCCTTTTCTGAGAGGTTAACACCGTTTTTACAGGTTTTTACATGTAAATAGTAACAACTATATATTAATAGAGTACATATTTACTATACATAACTAAACTGCCTCAGTAACAATCTTTTGTAATTGTTAAGTGATAAATTAAAGATGTCCTCTGACTCGTTATAATTATTTCCTTCCATAAGTATTCTAGGCAAAGAGGATTGTCTGTTAAACATTTCATTCGACTGTAGTGAGCATCTACACATTACAACTACTTAGTAGGGTATTTCAATTAGTAGACGAAACATTTTATGCATTTTAATCAATTTATTCTTAAGTATTGAGTACAATAAATGTGAAAGAAAAAAAATAATGCCATTAAAACATTATCACCATAATAATTACAAATATGCCAAGTGCCTATAGCACAAATCGTCAATTTCAATTAAGTCATGAAATAACGACAATTGACTTTACCATTGTATGGAAAAAAAGAGCACGCTACTGGCCATCACCATAGGCCTTGTGCTGCTTTCAATGGTTGAGATTTTAAAACAATTTTTACTGCGAACGTAGATATATCGGGTGTAATTTGAATGTGTCTGCACGAAAACAGAAGTATTCGATAACGCTGTTTTTCCACATAAGGGCTCAATTATTGTAGTGCGCACCTTACGAGCACGCTATGGGCATTGCGCTATGTGCGCGCTGCGATCCATCAGTTTTCAGACGAACACAAAGAGATCTAGGCGTGTACGGTGTACGTAAATGCTAAAAAATGTTGCAGGGTATGTGAGTGCTCGTTTCATGCGCGTGATGCGCACACTACATGAACTTTACCTTTGTTGCATTTCATGTTGTGGTGCTAATATCTGGAACCGGAATTAAAGATGGCCTACTTTGTGATTGTATTTGGAATAGGGGGATTGATTGCTGGATGGTCGGTGGGTGATATTCCAACACCGGGGGCTGAGTTGTGCATTGTTATCCAAGTTATTCACTTTTAAAAAACACTTGACACATCAACTAAGCAGCGTATATTTGAATTTATTATAACATGGAATCCTTGTGAAGAAAATTGCGATAGGAAGCAAAGAACATCAAGAAAATATGAATGAATAAAATAAAATATATTCTTCAGACAATTCATTGCCTTGCATTCTGTCGGAGAAGCTCAATCCCTGAACTGTCTATATTTAAACTATATTGAAATTATAGATATACTATATATTCATTAATAAATTTTTAAATCACAAAGTTGGCAAAATAGAAAAATATACAAATCATAAAAGTACCTACAAACAAAAATCAAAATTCAACATAGTAAAAAAATTATCAATAATTTACTGAAATTTAATCAAAACCAAATACTATTTAATAAAATTTATATATTTTTTATAGTCAAATGATAAATGTACAGATAAAATATTTTTAAATAAAAAGTGCATTTGAAAAGCATAAAATTAAAATACTTACACAGAGTATTTGAGTCCAACCAAGGGTAAAGAAGATATTGCAGAACAAAAAGCAGAAAAGTTAGAAGGTACCTGTATTATTTCCTTCAAAAACATCAGGAAAATCCAAAGTGCTGAAGTGTTGCTTAGTCTTACAAATATCATAATGGTCGCAGTCATTGTCATCATCTTCATCCTAATTTTCAAGATTGCCATCACATTCACTATCATCGTCATCATCATCATTTTCATCGTCACCGTCGTTATTGTCCCCGTCGTCGTTGTCATGGTTGTCGTCATCATCGACATCGTCATCATCATCATCATCATCATCATCGTCTCCGTCGCCATTGTCACCTTCGTCGTTATCACGGTCTTCGTCATCGTCATCATCATCATCGTCATCGTAGTTATTGTCACCTTCATTATGGTCACCGTCGTTATTGTCACCGTCGTTATTGTCACCGTCGTCGTCATCATCATCATCAACTTCATCATAGGATAGAGGTTTGCAAATACAAACCAAAAAATCTTGATACCATGGGTTCAATGTTCAGTGGACAGCAGCAGAAACAAATTATTATTTCGGTTCAGAGACATCACTTGGTCCTCAGGAAATTCGGCTGCTTATATACCTGGTAAGTATCATTACCTGGCCTTGGCAAGAAATCGGGTATCTATTAAATAAAAGAGAGGGCCTGTTTGTGGTCGGTGTGTGGACGGTGTGGATTTGATTTGTATGTAAATCTACAGTTTTATTCCGAGATTGATGGAATTTTGCACACTTGACCTTCAAAACAAGAGGAAGGTCACTTTTCGAAAAACTCTGGTAAAGCGTGGGCAACGCTGGGGACTTCAGCTAGTTAGTATTATAATAATGAAGAAAATTTCAATTAGTCCAGAAGCCTAAAAACAACACCATCCATTGGCAGTATCGTACCTGGTATTAGGCCTGCACCTGCCCTGGAAACAACATCATCCCGTTGTGAGCATCATTTCCTGGTCTTGACATCTGCCCTGGAAACAACATAATTTGTTGGGAGATCATACCTGGTATTGACACCTGCCCTGGAAACAACATCATCTGTTGTGAGCATCATTTCCTGATCTTGACACATGCCCTGGAAACAACATAATTTGTTGGGAGCATTATACCTGGTCTTGGCACCTGCCCTGCCCCTGTCCCTGCGACAGCTGTGCAGCCGGCACGAGCAGCGCGTGCGCACCTGAGCCGGAGCCCGAACCCGAAGAGGAGCTGGCCAGCGAGGAGATGGAGGAGCAGAGTGAGGAGGAGGGAGCCCGCCCGGCCAGGGGAGAGGGGGGCGGGGACCACTGTCCATAGGCGCCCTGTAGATCCGATATCACCTGAAACCAAAAATAATATAAATATATAATGTGGTAACCTCAACAAAAAGATGGTTTTACACAACGTGAGGCAGTTGAAACCACAACATATGGGAGTCATCTTAAAACCATTTTTTTACATTAACTCCACACAGAAGGCCCCGAGGAAAATAATTTCCCTAAGGCCTAGGCCGGGATGCTGCGTGAAGGTTCTTTTTGAGGAGAGGAAGTAGTGTCTTGATAAAAAGGGAGGAAAATCTTACTTGCTCACTGGCTGGAGGCAGTGATTGCGGCTCAGCCGTGGTGCGCAGTAGTTGTCCAGCTCCCTCCTGAAGGTGGGACATCTCGGCTAACATGGCTACCTCCGAATCCTGGCAGGAGAAACCAAAAAAAGAATATAATGAGGTGGCAGTAGCTCAATATGAAGAGTGACAGTCCCAATAAGACTAGAGGATTTGGATTCATGTCCCAGTTGCCACAGTGATTAAATTTTCATTTCTTCCAAAAACATTTTTCAATCGAGAAGAGTTTGGTGACATAAATAATTTTGCATATAGTAGGGATTGACATTTTTAAGGTAGATAATTGAATTAATGAGGCCAGTAGAGTAAAAAGTACTTACAACAACGGGTTTCAGAAGAGCGACAAACAAGCAGAATCTACTGCGTTCTTCCACCAGGGCGGCTCGCACTGCTTTCTTCTCCGCATCCTCTAGCACTTGGCGTCTTTCATTTACATCCTGAAAACAAACAACAAAAACATCAATCCTTATTATTATTTGTCCATTTTCTACACCAGCGTAATATTTAAAGGCACAATAAATACTTTAACTTCAAAGATATACCTGTCCCTATCTAATAGAGAAGGATACGGTAAACCTCAAGTATTTGATTTGCTTGATCATTCCATTTCGTCTATGTGCAAGCAGCAATTATTTTGTTTAGACAAACCTGTAGACACGTCTCAACCCGCCTCTGAAGATCGCTTCCCTTTCCTTTCTTGGCCTTCTTCTGCAACCTCAGGGTGTCTGTGGACCTTTTCTTCAGTTCTGTTCTGGCCCTCTTGTATTCTGTGGAAGTTGAATGGAAGTTGAGTAGTGGATATAAAATAACACCATCATAAAACAGGCAAATGATGACAAACCACTTTAATGTATTGTAAAAAAACACATCAGTAGGCACGCACGTTTTAAGTATACATCACAGCGTCAAGCACGCACTTTATAAAAGACCTTGGAAAGTCTCCACAAACCCCTTGCCACTCCTTGGTGGAGATGAAGTGGAAAACGTTTAACTCCAGCCGCCTTCACCAAAAAAAAAAAAAACTTTATTTTGTGGCTCAGTCATGCACATACATATGTCGAAATATTTTCGGGTCGCACTCTGAAGAACTTAATTATCCACATTATTTAGTAAAACCAAATCCGGAAAAAGTTCACAAGAAGAAAATTCAACAATTTTTCAAAAGCATTTAGTCATAAGCCTAATAATAATAGACCGACTAAAAATGAAGGCCGAAATGTGTCTGTGAATTATAAATGATGAAACATCAATACAGTAGTCCCAGAGAGAGGTTGTATGAGAGGCCATCGTCCTAGTATCTTCTGTCATTTTATTTTCATACAAGACATCTGAGAAGGAATAGGATGATCGTCGATGATGTACATACAATCTCTCTCTGGGTCAACGATAATGAAGTTGTTGCACCATGTCTATAGCTTAGCTTCAGCCTCTTTGACCTTTACATACTGAAAATAGTTTTGTCCCAAATTAAGAGCGCATAATATAGCGTAATGTGTCTTAAAGCCTACTTTTGGAATACGACTCCACAAACTGAAGCTAAAGTGTGTGTTGGGCCATTTAGTGATGTTTTATTTGTAAAAAATTACATTTTTACAAAAAAATATATTTTCGCACAAATCATCAAAAAAAAACTTTCGCATCTCCGGTGCGATAAGAGTAAGGATGTATTACCAGTTCTACGGGTTTAAATATGGTTTCCTTTCGATAAAATATTCTTTCGCACAAAAGACAAGAATTTGATGATGGGGAAGACTTGGTACACACTTTAAAATACATATACACATAGTTAAAAGATTAGAGAGACTGATGTGAAATCTATGTAAATAAAAATGTAAATGTTCGTTTGTTCAAATCGTAAATCTCCGAAAGTTCTTCAACGATTGCTTTGAAATTTTGACACAACGTTGCATTCAAATACGAGTGTGGTTTTATATGCCTAAATTATATAGATGTCACCTGTGAAAGGAAGAAACATGTTGTTTTTTTTTTTAAGCAGCGCCATCTGTTGGATGTAAAAGCAACAGGTGCTATTGTTTTTCAATCTGCACAGACAAACTGAGCCACAGCAACGTGTGATGGGCTACAGCTAGTATTTATATCAAATTATAAGACGGCAATGCCTTTCTCAGCATTCAAGTAGGACCAGCGTAAAAGGTACAAATATCCTTCCCGCCGGAAGAGTGTTTAACATGATAATAAAATAATTATTAAATTAATTATTACTATTAATTTCATACTTATTGTAGGATAATATGAATTAGAGAAATGTGCACACCTCTTGAATGATCCTTGTCTATATTGATCAATGTTTTCTTCCAATCTTCTAACTTCTCTTGCAAGGGGTTCACCAGGCAGTCCATTATGACGCTGGAAATAAAAATTCGTATTTTAGTCAGGGCAAGAGGGTATTACATACAAGTGCGTACAACTCGATACAAGGCAACTAATTAAAATTATAAAAAATTCCTACCAATCAAGTAGTTGTACAAGTTATAAAATTTGAGGCGCTATAATATCTCGACGAAGCGAGTTCCAGTATAAGTATAAGACCTCAAAATCTTACCCCAAACCATTTATAAGTCCCCGAACAATGCCAGGTACACGTTAGCTAGTACAATATAAAATATATATTTTTAAATAATAATAATAATTGGATGATTTGTATAGCGCCGTTTTTTGAACTTTACTAACTATAGACTAGACAAATTACTATGATAACTTATGGCTAACAGATTGCATCCACCATCACTTATACAAATCTATATTATGTACAATGCACTTGACCAATTAATGATATTGCGTTAAAATGTACATACATACATTATTATTTATTTACATTCTGTACAGGTAAATTACACACAAGACCGTACTTATCTGGAGGGTCACATGAGATTAACATTGTTTATTGTTTATTAGAGAAATTTAGATATTGTTCGCACGCAGAGGACATAATTTGGAACAAATGTTATTGGAAATGCTATTATTTAATCCTGGTATGTATTTGAATAGTGTATACATTCTAATGAACGTGTTTAGGAAAGGAAAACCAAATTTTAAGATGGGCAAGGATAATATGTATTAGAATATATTTTCCTAAATGTGATTCTTTCCTCGGTAAGAGACAAACTGAGGTGTGTAATGTTAATTTGATTAGAATTTATCTTGCTAAATGTGATTCTTCCCTCGGTGAGAGACAAACTGAGGTGTGTAATATTAATCCAAAATGTGATTTTTTTTTTTTTTTATTGAATTTTTTTTTTATACATACATGGTTACATAAAATATTGAAAAATGTATAAAAAATATTGAAATAAATGTACATAATTAAAAAAAATCCCACGAAGGCGAAGCCTGAGTGTGGGTATTATAAGTATTTTTATCTTATTTCTATGGTTTAAGTGAAGATACAATATTAAATATAAATTTAAGTTATTTTAAAAGAGTTACTGTAGAGATGCAATACAAGAAACTAAATCATGTAACATGTAAAAGTTTTAAAATAACACAAAAAATAAGGTAAATACTAGTTTTTGAAGACATCTTAAAAAGTGAATTAGCAGACAAAGTATTACAAACAATAAAATATATCCGCTGTTTTGTATGTATGTGAAATAATAAAAAATAATGTATACATTGATATAAATGTTACAGATAGCTTTGCTAAAACTTATAAGAAAAAAATATCATGATTAACATTCCACATTCACGGTATAATGATTAGGATATATTATAGACAAGCAGTAAAAACTAATTGAACTAATTGTATGAATTATCTTTGTTAACACTATTGATTTTACTCTGTAAATTGATTAATTATTTAATAAATATATTTAAAGTAAAAAAAAAAATTAAAAAAAAAAAATTATTAGGATATATTTTTATTCACTTGCACTTGCACTTCAAGATTTTCTGTCTCTTAAAAAAATAAACATGTACCCCAGCAGGGCATGAAAAAATCAAATAAATAAATATTATAATCAATGCTCATGGTATACGAAATTTGTTTCTATGTTCAAATGAATGAATAGATTCAAATTTATGTATTGAACTTCTTGCCAGTAGATTCGATAGTTTTTGCAAGTAAAATATTATTTTCAATCTCTTTATTTACATCAGTAGTAATGTTATAGTTATTTCAGAGATTGAGCAACAATGGAATGTTTGAACTGCCTTAAAAACCCAAAAGATCCTGCAAAGGTGAATGGATAATATAAATAATGCAATAAATACCTTGTGAAGTTCTTCATCCTGGTCTCCATGGCCTTGTGGCGTAGACACATCCTGGTGAGGGCTGTGCCAATGTCCTTGGTAGCTCCTGAAACAATAAAAAGAAATAACCTTTAATACAAATTCATGTATGAAAACTCACATTAACTCAAATACCTAAAATACTGGCAGCAGTTCTAAGGCTAAAACGTTCAGTGGACCACCCCAAGCAAGTTGGTGAAAGCAACTCCGGAGGCTGTATGAAATACTGTGGTGAGAGCAGGCACAGCTTATTATACGAGTGATAATTGGGCCTGTCTCACTATGAAATCCTGTGTTGAGAGCAGACACAATTTACTATACGGGTGATAATTGGGCCTGTCTCACTATGAAATCCTGTGTTGAGAGCAGACACAATTTATTATACAGGTGATAATTGGGCCGGTCTCGCTATTAAATCCTGTGTTGAGAGCAGACACAATTTATTATACGGGTGATAATTGGGCCTGTCTCACTATGAAATCCTGTGTTGAGAGCAGACACAATTTATTATACGGGTGATAATTGGGCCTGTCTCACTATGAAATCCTGTGTTGAGAGCAGACACAATTTATTATACGGGTGATAATTGGGCCTGTCTCACTATGAAATCCTGTGTTGAGAGCAGACACAATTTATTATACGGGTGATAATTGGGCCTGTCTCACTATGAAATCCTGTGTTGAGAGCAGACACAATTTATTATACGGGTGATAATTGGGCCTGTCTCACTATGAAATCCTGTGTTGAGAGCAGACACAATTTATTATACGGGTGATAATTGGGCCTGTCTCACTATGAAATCCTGTGTTGAGAGCAGACACAATTTATTATACGGGTGATAATTGGGCCTGTCTCACTATTAAATCTTGTGTTGAGAGCAGGCACAGTTTATTATACGGGTGATAATTGGGCCTGTCTCGCTATGAAATCTTGTGTTGAGAGCAGGCACAGTTTATTATACAGGTGATAATTGGGCCTGTCTCGCTATGAAATCTTGTGTTGAGAGCAGGCACAGTTTATTATACAGGTGATAATTGGGCCTGTCTCGCTATGAAATCTTGTGTTGAGAGCAGGTACAGTTTATTATACAGGTGATAATTGGGCCTGTCTCGCTATGAAATCTTGTGTTGAGAGCAGGCACAGTTTATTATACAGGTGATAATTGGGCCTGTCTCGCTATTAAATCTTGTGTTGAGAGCAGGCACAGTTTATTATACGGGTGATAATTGGGCCTGTCTCGCTATGAAATCTTGTGTTGAGAGCAGGCACAGTTTATTATACAGGTGATAATTGGGCCTGTCTCGCTATGAAATCTTGTGTTGAGAGCAGGCACAGTTTATTATACAGGTGATAATTGGGCCTGTCTCGCTATGAAATCTTGTGTTGAGAGCAGGTACAGTTTATTATACAGGTGATAATTGGGCCTGTCTCGCTATGAAATCTTGTGTTGAGAGCAGGCACAGTTTATTATACAGGTGATAATTGGGCCTGTCTCGCTATTAAATCTTGTGTTGAGAGCAGGCACAGTTTATTATACAGGTGATAATTGGGTCTGTCTCGCTTTGAAATCCTGTGTTGAGAGCAGGCACAGTTTACAATATATATTTAATATATATATTTAAAATAAAATTAAAATTAACATTGTACCATTGGTACAATACATTATATGTAGTATTATTGGTTACTTTTACTTGTTATAAGGAGGTTTCCAAAATCCCATGATCTAAGACTTAGTGTCCAATTTATATTTAGCGTGATTTGTGTTCTCTCTAATGGCCAGTGGAAATGCGTTGTTTAGCTTTGTTGCAAAATATCTAAAATTTCTTTGGCCAAATGTTGTTTTAGCAAAAGGTATAAGTAAGAGGTATAAGTAAGGATCTAGTATCGCGGAGAGTTTGGACATTTATGATTTCAAAATCAAATCATAAATGTCCAAACATTCTTTAACGAAAGGGATAAGTAAGAGATAATGCTCTTTGGGTCATGGGTTTGGACATTTATGATTTCAAAATAAAATCATAATTGTCCAAACGTTGTTTTAGCGGAAGGGATAAGTAAGAGCTAATGCTCTTTGGGTCTAGTATCGCGGAGAGTTTGGACATTTATGATTTCAAAATCAAATCATAAATATGTAGAGCGCCGTTTTTGTGAAAAATCACCTCAAGGGCGCTGTAAAAGCTAATGCTCTTTGGGTCTAGTATCGCGATCAATTTGGACATTTATGATTTGATTTCGAAAGAAAATAAATTTCCTGAAAGATTTCTAAATATGTATAATAGAATGCTAGAGGCAATCAATTTGTTTCATCCAAAACAGTATTATTAATTGTTTTTGTGTTTAATTCATAGAACTCCATTTAATTTTTATAAAAATTTAATGAAAATCAAATTTAATAATGTTATTATTAAGTTCTGTCAGTATTTTAGTTTTTATTATTGTGACAGCCATTTTCAAACAGTTTGATTTTCAAACAATGTTCCTGGAGGGACGGGTGCACTCTTTCAGAGCGCTTCTCCGCCACCACTTGGGAAGCTCATGAAGCAGACTGCCCCAATCAAATAATCATCACTGCCATGGTTGCCTAGATGGAGTCCCCCCTGACAGCCCTCTGAAGCTGGGAGATGTTCAAATATCCTCTATACGTTTTGTCTGCTTGCATACGTTTTTGTGTGCCTATCCATTTATTTTTATTGTGTCTAATTTATTTTTCTTATTATTTGTCTGATTATTTTTATGTTTTTTCAAAATATGGAATGTATTGCATTGCACTACCCCTGCATTAATTCTGGAATAAACTATTTTATTTTTAATAATAAAAATTAAAAATTACATTTAAAAATACATTATTCAAAATATTGTATCCATAAGATGACAACATGTTTGCAAGTAGAATACGGACAGTAAAAAATAACTGCTATCAAAAGAAGCATTATTATTCTTTATATTCCTTAAGGAAAAAACAACATTAGATTAACATTATGTGATTCCATCCAAGTAGTAGTCAGTTATAGTGAGATTGTTTCAACGAGAAGTTATAGAACGCTAGCAATATTATTTGAATAAAATATGCAAGAAGTTTTGCTCAATATACTAATGACCTCTGTTATCTTGATTGTGAACCCCGTACAAGCGAGTGAGTATTTTTTATCAGTTACGTTGTGTAATATTTTTGTTATTTTACTTAAAAGTCAGTTGGTTATGAAACTGATAAATCTCAGTAGATGAAGTCCCTGGTATACCACACATTATAGTATAAATCGAATGCTATAGTGTAGTAAGGTTGAGGTATTTCACAGAAATTAGTGAAAGCAGCGGATTACAGTGCATTCATACAAAATATGCTAAAAATTAAAACACTGATTTCATAAAAAAACAAACAAACACCGCTTTCATTCTTTCGTAAAATTTCCATTTTCTGGTTTAAAATTAAGGAGTCATGCTTACGTACATACGAGAAGACTCCATTTTATAACTTATTAAAACCCAAAGCGTGGCAGAACCTTAGATTAACAATTTCTCTAAGGGCAGAACGAAACGAACAGAAACACATGCGACAGTTGCTAGATTATACAGAGGACTAGAACCGAAATGTCCTAAAACGACAATAATCAACACTGGTAAAATGGTCAGCGAAAGCTAGATGGTGATGTAGTACCTGAGTGTGTACTAGGGAGAGTTTGTACATTACTGTCTTCGTGTCACCTGTTTCTGTACTTCATTTTACTTAACTTAAATTCAGTTTATTTTTGTAATATTTATATTTTTGTAATACCTGCATCAACTGTAAAGCGCCCCTTTCTCACAAAAGCGGCGCTATACAAATATCCAAAAAATAAATAAAATTACGTCTTATTTACATACAAGACATGTGAGAAGGAAGATTTTTCGCCGATGAAGTAAGTGACCGCTCTCTGGTATAAGAGTAAGATAACCCAACCCGTCGATGTACAAAGCTTGACTCTCGAGTCAAAGCAAGAGTCGGACTACTGAATTTGACATACGAATACCGGCGAATTTTAGAGCATGATTTTGTGCTTTCAACTGTAGCAGCCGCATCACCGCTGTTAGGATCATCATATCATAATCAGAATTAAAATATCGACCTTTGATACCGCAATATGTAAGCTGTTGATAATACGAATGTGAAGGAATGCAGGGTGATGCAAACCGTTCATACAATGAACCGAGTCAGCGGTCCTGCGGGTTCGACGTCCAGACGCTGCTCCAACCCGTGGAAGACGAGAACAAAGGAATCAGCACCTATATAAACGGAGAAAGACGTAAGTATATCATTATTCCACTCGAGAAATCCGACTCGGCGTAGCGGAGGAGTCGGCCGTTATGGCCGGTTCCCCCCGCGTTGCGCCTCGCTCTTTCTTCACCACACTGCTTCAGGACCTACTCATCTTCACCCGGTTTGGCACGGACTACAACCATGGACTCCTTAGGATTCACCTAAGCGCCCTGGCCCAGGCTATCATTCCTGGCCAGCGCTGACCTCACGCGCCTAGACCCTGTGACCACTTCTGCGCCTCGGCCCCGGGGCATCGTCGCCGGCCTGCATCTCCCGCTCATCTGCCGACCAGGTTCATTGCACCTTCGGCTACCTCGTTCACACTGAAGTACTCGGAAGACCCCACGTCTTCACCAGTGCTGAACACATCCACGAGTCCGGTCTCCACCAACGCAGCGTCGACTCACTGACCCGCATCTCAACCATTCTACCGCCGTCTACGCCTGGTGTCATCATCATCATAAGTCCCAGACTTCCAACGGCGCAATTATACTGACTCACAATAAACGCTGTGACACACACACAACATCATCTTTCACTGTATCACCAGATCCTCATACAACTAGCAAAAATAACGGCAGATTATAGTAGTTGTCGGATAATCTAGCGGCGGATTACTAAAAGATTGCTGTATATATCAATTTAATTGTTTTATCCAGATTATGTGAAATGCCTAACTTCGCGAGGAGAGAGTGGTCGATGCCTCCCTAAAGCCGAATGCCTCTTCCCAGACTTCCCACATAAGTCTCTCCAGGGTGAAGATGAGCGATGCAGAGATTACGGATTGAACCCCTCCGTCTGCTGCCGCGTGGAGAAATGCACCGATCCGGATGGCTTTGAGGGGTCTTGCGTAAAGATTGAAAACTGCCCCAAGGTAAGGAATTTTTCATGATAATGCCAATTTAATCGCCTCACCGATTGAAATGGATAAGTGTGACGAGATTACCTGTCTTATATTCACCAATAATTTTAAATTACTAAAGGAAAAATCAAATGTCCAACATCTATCATATACGATTATTTATTATCAGATATTTTTAGGTTCTATAAATCTGGCACATTATGGCAAGCGATCGCTCAAGACATTTTGTAAAATTGTCATAGTATACCAAAAATCGTTCGAGTGGTTAATGTTTCCATTAGAAATTGCATTGGCTCATATATCATAAGAGAACCAATGTCATTACATCAACAATATTTTTTAATAGATTCTACATCAGTCCAATGTTGAACACAAGCCTCCTTAGTGGTCACTTGCATCAATCAAAACTGAGCTAAGGCTAAGTGAAAATATACCCTTAGCGACAGATTGCTCATTTTGCTTTTACTGTTTTTTTTAATTTTTTTTTATATAATATTATATAACCAGAGATGTGCTTTATTTCAAATAAATCCATTTCAAATGGAAATGCAAAATGCAAAATGGGTATTTTCCATTTTGCATTTTAAATGCTTTTCTAAAAACCATTTTGCATTTTGCATTTTAAATGCTTTTCTCAATGCATTTTCCATTTTAAATGCTTTTTCGCAACATTCTTCCTACTATCTCGACTCATCTTATTTTCATAAGCCCCAAATATCAGTCGGTCCTCAACCTCGCTATGAGAGATAATTTACATTTGTCAAGTTGCTCCCTGGTAGGAGCCCTGGCAATTAAGGCGATGCCATACGTAGTAATGCAAAATCACGTGTTTTTTGTTTGAAAATTTGGTTGCCTAGAAATGTTTCAGATGCTTTAATTAAATACTGCGAGTAGAATACATCTTGACCTTTGAAATAATCGAGTAATTTTTATATAAGTCTTTTTATAAGCCCAGAAAAAAATAATGTATAAGGCCTATGAAAACTGCTTTAAAGTTCAAAATCTACTACTTACGAACCCATTTTCGGTTATGATTTTATTGTATAATGTGGCAAATTAAGTTATTTATAAAATGATCGGAAAAAAATTAACTATTTATGCCTGAACATCCACAAAATAAAATAAAAGGCACTTTTTGGCCATGTTTTTTTCTTGTATAAATCAAAACAGGCGGATGGTGTTAAGCGGGAATTTAAATCTTATCGCCATCTACGTAAGGTTTGTTATTGATAGCGGCTCAATTTAAAATATTACACGACGTAGTGCATCGCCTTAAGTGATACCATTACAAAAAATACTGATTCAAATACTGAACATGGGGCCATGACGCTGTAATATTAAATGGTTTCTATGTTTTCAACTTAGTTAACATGTCAACATTAGTCCCGCGCAAATTTTTTGTGGTTTAATAATCTGTAGTCGTGGTGTTTTTGGATTTACCATCATGTAATATGTTTGTTCTACATTGATGTCCATTATTAAATCACAATTTTTTTTTTTAAATTCTATAATTATTTTAATTGTTTGACCTGAGAAACCATTTTGCATTTTCAATGCATTTTTAAAATAGGTATTTTGCATTTTGCATTTGAAATGCTTTTCTAAAAACCATTTTGCATTTTGCATTTTCAAATGGAAAAGTTTTGACCTATTTCCATTTTGCATTTCAAATGGTTTTGGGTACCCATTTTGCACATCTCTGTATATAACATTTGAAAAAAAAAAGAATATAATCAATAAGGAAGTTGAGTCCATTTTTTTATTTTTTTTATCAATGTTCGCATTCAAACTTAAATACTGGTATTTTTTTTTTTTTAAAGTTTGTTTTCATAATTAAATTAATTCTCAAAGTTTAAATTTTATTAAGCCCGCCAAAACGAGCGGAATCCGAGCGGTAAGAGGCGGGGTGTGGTGTGACGTCATTCGAACTGTGAAAACCACGTCGCTTAAGCATTTTGTATGGAAAAAATTTAAATTCTTCAACAAGGAATTCCAGTAATTTTTTTACCAATGTTAACCGTCTATTAGAATTGATGTTATTAAAAAAAAAGAAAATTGATTAAGATTTCATAGTTAAATTAATATTTTAAGTTAGAATATTTCCTTTTCCCGCCCGGTACGGTACTTGTACGGTATTGCCATCCCTACTTGTTGACGTTCCCCGCGCGAATTCAGGACCACCGCGCAGAAAAGTAAAGACCAAAAGTAAAATAACGGTTTACAGCCCAGTTCACTGTGAGACTTTTCTGGGCAGCCGGCGGCCTGAAGTGTATCACATGCTATGTGACATGTATAATAATAAAAACTTCTAAGTTATGCAATAAACAACATATTATTATAAAGCACTATACGAATATGTATCTTTAGAAATCCATTTCATATAATAATAACAACAAATACGTACATATATTTGACAAACCCAAATAAACCTTTGGCCTATACACCTCTCTCATCTAAACCGACCATCTCTCATGTAATAGAAAGAGATGCACCATAGGTGATCCGTTGTACGTACAAGTCACGACACATGTGACGTCAGAATTCTTTCGACCAATCGTGGAGCGTATACAGTCTATTGCTATTGAATGCTTTTTCAAGAACGTTTAACTAATTCTAAGAATAATAATATAGAAATATATTTATATATTTAGAATCGATATTTTTTGATGTACATGAACATATTTTTTATAAGTCAAAATATTTTTCACTCAACTTCCTTATTGTAATGTACAGCAAAAACGTTGGATAAAAACATTTAATTTGTCATCAAAATTATGTTCAAAAGGTAATGCAGATATTATCTGAGAGGATGGGTGGTAAGAAGCTGGGCAGAAGCAAGATAGACTTTCTGAAGAGGTCACAATGCACACAAACAACCACGCTCACAACCTGCTGCAGAAATGATGATATGTTTCCTCTAATGCCCGCCAATGAGAGGTAGGTCATAGTCTAACGTTTTGCACTATTGTCTTGTGAATGGTTAGTCCTTCAAGCAAGTGGAAGAGTTTGTACACTTAGGAAGCAAGTATTCTGAGAGATGGGGAGGCTGAAAAGGACATTGGTAGAAGGGTGACTTAATTTTTAATACCTGAAGGTAAAAAATCACTTGCAACCCGAAGGGGGGTCATTTTGCCTTTCCCACTAACTTAGTCCATAACGGAGATCTGATACCAACCTCGATGGATGGCTGTGAGACATGAAATCGACAGAGGAAAGGCTTGGGGAAATTCGAAAAGAATGCATACATTAAATATGAAAGTGTAATGTAGGGACAGGGTACAGGGAATAGAGTTTTGTTTCAGAGATTTTTATCTTTCAGAAAAAAATCAAATGTAAATTTGCCCGGCACAATAAAGTGCCTACATGAATTCTAAGCAATTGACAACCAGCATCTAATATCATGGTCCTGCAGCTGGGAGCTCTGTTGTTACCTATCATTCCATTACATGGATGATTCATGAGAAAGAGGGAGAGGTTAAAAGGTGTAATCAGCGGTATGCCTGACAACCACGATTATTTGTGCAGATGCGGCCGCGTGCTGACTCCAGTGGTCAACATGAGGATATTTGGTGGAGTCGAGACATCGCTGACCGACTACCCCTGGATGGCCGTGCTGGTCTCAGAGACCAAGGATGGTCAGATCCTGACCAACTGCGTTGGCTCGCTCATCAACAAGAGACACATTATCACGGCAGCGCACTGTGTGGTCAATGACAGGATATTGTAAGGATTTATTGATTTTTACTACGGGTATCCTGGATATAATGAACCTTATATTTATATCCTTCGTAAAGTATTGGAATTCATAACCTAAATAGTGGACCCCGGAATGCTTCGCTATTGCTATAATGTCTTCCTCGGGCGTCTCCGACTTCTCCCACCATTCACTAATGTTTACCACAATGTTACTGTTAAAAACACTACATTACATCGACTTTAATTGGAATCCGTTTATCAGTCAGGTGCAGAGAATTTTACAATTGTGTATTTTGTACCTTCTTTACAATGGATTACATCTATTTACTGTCAGTATCTCCTGTATAATACAGATATTCTCCTATGTACACTGCATCATGTATCACTTCTATGTAAAAGCCTTTTTAGGCGTATATATATTAAAAAATAAATTTGTAAACCTTTCAGAAGAAATTCGTAAAAAATAGTTTATAATAACTAAGCACACAAACAGACAGACGCGAATACCGTGGGGTCACCGTCGTGTCACCTTCGGTTCACCGTCGGATCACCGTCGGGTCACCGTCGGGTCACCGTCGGGTCACCTTCGGGTCACCGTCGGGTCACCGTCGGGTCACCGTCGGGTCACCGTCGGGTCACCGTCGGGTCACCGTCGGGTCACCGTCGGGTCACCGTCGGGTCACCGTCGGGTCACCGTCGGGTCACCGTCGGGTCACCGTCGGGTCACCGTCGGGTCACCGTCGGGTCACCGTCGGGTCACCGTCGGGTCACCGTCGGGTCACCTTCGGGTCACCGTCGGGTCACCGTCGGTTAACCAAAAAAGCCGTCCTAACAACTGAATGTTTTATTCGCCATTGGCAGGTTGCACGTCCGCCTGGGAGACCATAATTTGCTGAAGGAGAAGGACTGTGAGACGGTGAACTTTGTAGAGGAATGCGCCGATACGCCAGTGAACATAGCCATACTAGAAAAGCACGCCCACCCCAAGTACAACGAGGACACTATGAGGAATGATATCGCGCTCATAAAGCTTGCGAAGGAACCACCTATGACTTGTAAGTCAATGCAATCATTGTATTAAACAAACGAAACTATCAATGCTTTTAAAAACAGTCACAAAAACGGGTGATGTTTACCAAATTAATCAACAATTATACCGTTGAGGATTTGGGTATTCCCCAAAGCCAATAAAAACTAACGATATATTTTTTTAGAACTCACGTAATAAAATTAACATTTTATATCACTTACAATATTTTATTTACATAAATTATGATAATATGGGAGGCAGAAAAGTTGTTAGCATTATTTTGGTTTGATACCGAACATAAAGTCAATAAGGTCATAATAATATTAGTCAATGTTTTGCGATAAAAAGTGTTGGTTTAACCATGTAGATAACAAGGACACCTATTGTACCAAACAAAAATACAGTACTAAAGTCAGATCTACAATTTATTTATTGTATCATCTCCAATCCAGATAGAGATAGAGGGAGCAACAACGATCTAAATCAGTGATGAACAACCTTTCCGTACGGCTCACGTGGCTAAATTGCTATTAAAAACAGGACATACAGTATATATTATATTCTTAAAAATTCAGGATGGTACGACCTTGATTGTAAAAACACGTTCACCTTCGCAACGCAGCGCCTTTTTCACGACGCTTTTGTACGCTTTCAAAATCTGCATTACAGAATAGGAAGGGGTTTCCAGACAAACAGCTTGGTTTGGCCTCGGAGATATTATGGAAGTTCTGCCTGGAGGCGGGTATGGGTACCGCCGCCCCGGTAACCATTTATTGGATAACCAAAACCCCTGCCAAAATTCGGCCTAAGCGACTCGCTACGTTTGGTGACTTAGCAGGGGTGCCCGGATTCTTGAGGTGGGGTTACCGTGTCTATTACCTATGCGGCGGCGGATGCGTTTGTCCACCTACTGCGTGGCGGGCCGAATCGGGAGAAACTTGTTGAGGGACACCTTTTGACCTATCCAGCCGGACTCTCTCGACCCATCACCTTATACGGCAGTGGGTGGGATGGATTCATAGGTCCGTAACTTTTGGACACATTGACCCCCAAATTCCTACCCACCCCTCATACCTTTTTCCTTCCCTGAACTTCCTCTCCTTTCTTTCCATAAAAAGACCCCCACACAGTATCCTCAAAGATGATATAGTCCTTGACGGTTTTTTTTTTCCTCTGGGCTTCCCGTATATATATTAAAAAAAATTGGCAAAGCTACACAGTACCTACACGAAAGACCAAACGAATTCTAAAAAAATATATTCATTTAATTTGTCTCAGTCTACATCAGCCCAGCATGCCTGCCGCCCTGGGACCCAGAGCCTATGAACCAAGAGCTATCTAGCAATCAGTTCCCCCTGATGCTCCAAGCGGCCGGCTGGGGATCAACAATGGAAGCAAACTCCAGCGCCACCAAGATGCACGTCTCCCTGCCCATGGTCAACAGAAGCGAGTGCCAGAGGCTGATGAGGGAGGTGGGGATGTTCCAAGAACTTTGGCACACCCAGGTAAGGAGAAACTATCTAACTTCAAAACAGTTTAAAATATGCTCTTAGTAATGTACAAAAATTTAAACCAGCGAATACAACGCTATGTCTACAGCGGAGGCCAGAAGCCGCTAATCATTCTCATCACCGTCCGGGTCATAAATCATCTGCGCAGGGAAAGGGTGTGTTAAAGATTTATCTGAATTGATAAATGGTCGAAACTGAAGGTTTGATTGAAAGCGGTAAAACATTCGTTGATTTTGCAAACCAACTACAAACTTGCAACTTTAAAACACCGATATTTTGTTTACGTAAATTACCTTGCATTGCAGAAAAATACACACGCATGGTTGGGTTAGCACATAGATTATCTACTTTATTTCTAGTTTTTCTAAACCATGAGCACAATAAAAATGATTACCGCGATAGGTTTTTGAGGTACAATGCCGTATTACATTCCTCTTCCATCCTTCAACCAATCTGTCCGGAGACTGCAAGGCTATCTGAAACGTTGGCTAAAGGAGGAGGAAAAATCAATCACAATAATACTTTTAGCCTTGAAAGTCTCAAATCATATCCCACAATAAAATTTTTTTTGCAGATATGCGCGGGCGGGTTGATTGGAGAGGACACCTGCGCCGGTGACTCGGGCGGGCCGCTCATGCTGAGCGTTGGCAACTCCTGGCACCTGATAGGGCTCGTCAGCTATGGTCCGCAGGAGTGCGGCACGAGCTCGCCCGGAGTCTACACCAACATCTTCCCCTACATCAAGTGGATCAACAGCGTTATCAGACCGAGGGGAGGTCTCAACAAGAAAAAGAAGAATGCCAATCAGTAAACAATTGGATCAAATGTACATACTGAAAAAATTGGGATAAGTTGACCATAATAAATAAATAACTAGGACAACCACACAAAATCTTCAACTATTTTTAAACATTTTTTAGAGTAGGTACTCCAAGGTTCTGTCACAAGACCACTATTAAAATAATAATGTAACAAATTGGTCAAACCGAAGAGAGGACTAAAATAAATAAGCGCAGCATTATCAAATTTGATAAATGTATTCATAAAAAAAAACACGTATGCATTAAATACAAAAAAAATGATTTAGAAAGCAAGTATTTTTTCTTTCTACCTAAAGAACAAAAATCCTGTCATGCGAATGACTTCTTCTCAATGTTTTAAAATACTGGATTTTTTTAAATTTTGTGGACTTCCCCAAGGATCTATTCATAGACCATTTATATAAAAAGAAATAATTACCATCATAATATTATAAGCATTTAATACGGATTCTGCAGTATGTAATATAGTTAAAATCGGAATAGCATAAGGACACAGTATGTTTGTTGTAAAGAATATACAGTTATTGCAATATTATTGTCTTGTCATTTTTGCTATAATATACATGTATAAATTTAAAAAAAAAATATGTGTTGAATTCAGTTCAGTCACTGCTTATTATTAAAATCTAATGTGTCACCTAACGGCGACAATACTGTAGGACAATTAAAACAACAAGTATTGTGATTATTTAATTAGTGACACGGTGGTTTTTGTTCTTCATTACTCAAGTCACAAACGCGATACCTACTCGGTATACATATTTTACGGTGTTATAAAATGGCAATTGAACGAAGCAATTACGCGATAGCTAACCACAATGCAAGAAAAGCTAAAACATAAAGAATTGGTTTGGCATGGAAAAAATCAACAACCGCAAGGAAGCCGGAGAAAAAGGAAACCATGCAAATCAGAATTATTATTTGAATAAGACTACGAAGGACCAACAGCGGAAACAATGGTTTAATACCGATTGCACTTTGGTTGAGTTGATTGAGTCATTGTCTCCAATGGCAGGGAGATATGTATAAATAAAAATTAGTAATTCATATATCAATTGCGGAATAAGTAAAAATCAAAGTATCTAACTATCGCTTTGTCACTTTAAATGATCGAACGGTGAGTTCCGGCATCATTAAACATGCACAACCTTTCTTCTTTTCTTATTTCAACTGTCCCAACCGCCTAGAGCCAGTGAGAGTATGGCATCCCAACTTGGGTTATGTTGTGAGGCTGAAGATAGTGGGGAGGGGAAGGAAATAGGGGCGAGCAAGACGGGTTATTCAGATCTGGTCACCAAACCCGGTTTCAATTTATTTTACTTTATTTATTACATTACATTAGATACATGTATGTATATAGCAAAAATGACAAAATAATAATTTTGCAATAACTGTATAAGTATATTAAAAATAAGTACAAGTGTTATTATGAATTGTTCTTCGATATTAGTTCCTAGATAGGCATATTGCCCGTTCTAAGGAACCAAATGCTGTTAAAATTGCTAAAAAATTATTCTGTAAAATTTAAGTGTTTTTTTGTGTATATTTTTTTTATGCAAATTGAATTTATATTAAGTTTTTACTCAATGCAATGTTTCAATTCTGAATGGTGGTCTTACACCAGGGCGATACTGAGAGTGTCTTCTACTCTGGAACTATGACGCAAATATATATTTTATTATTTCAAATTATTAAAATGTGAAAAATAACACAAATGATCAAATTTAGTTGCGCATTCTGAGATCTATAAATCTATTGCCATACAAGGCAAGCCTGGAAATGCAAAGAACAGTAAATTCTGCACAGTTTACTTGAACAAAACACTCCAAGCCAAAGGAAATGTTAATATCAAAGATGGGGGGAGAGGCACCCCTAACTATAGATTATTATTGTCGCTGTCATTAAGGTTTTTAATTATTTTTCTTATTGGGTGGCATTTATTAGTATCTGCACAAGTGCACGGGACACAAAGTGCAGTAGGCTGATCCTGAGAAGTCCATATAAACATGTTACAATATAATAAAATAATATTATTATCTATTTCGTCAGAGTTTCTCCTTTCAACTAGTTTCACCTTATTCTGCAACCTCACTCCCGTGTTGGGTGGAACTAAATACACTTTGAAAACATTTAAACGAATAATCGCTCGACAGTCTGTTATCGTGGGATATTCCAGTGACGCATGACGTCACTCGTGACTCGTGATACCAATAATAATAATAGTATTCCATTGCAATAACCTCGATCAAACCACAATATAAATCTATTCATATAACGTCAAAGAGAGACGGGTTAAGGGAGAACTCTCCAGCTAGACTCTCTCGACCCGTCGCCTTACACCGCAGTGAGAGGGATAGATTCAAACATCTGTCACTCTTGAACACACCTTAAGTAACATTAGCCGCGTTCAAACAGAATAAAATGCATCTGTTTTTGGTAGCAAAAGACTCTAAATCTGAACAACAGGGTCCAACTATTAATCTACCTTACGGCAGCTGCAAAGTCGTCTACATAAGAAAGATCAAATTTAATCATCACTACTACAGTTTCATAGGTCAGACATTTTTGTAGGATTTTAAAACTACAATAATATTATTTTTTGAATGGTACTTTAATGTTTATAAGACAAGGTTTTTATGCTTAGCACAAAATAAATTATTATAAGCAATAATTAGTCGCCTGTAATAATTGGATAATTTGTAGAGCGCCGTTTTTGTGAAAAATCACCTCAAGGGCGCTGGATACAATAATACAATACTTATATGTAATAACTCGTATTTTTCCGGTACACTTATTAGTTTTGAGAATTTTTTTTAGGTTTTTTATTTTTTTTTTATACGTAAATTGTTCATATTATTTTTTATTAAATACATGGTGTTGTAAATTTGCAACAAATTTTTTTTAATCAAATATCATTAAAAATTTACAAATAATAATAATGTAATATCAATACAAATTGAAAATAAATGCCGCCGACGGGTATTGATGCCTTCTGATGTCCGGTCAGACGCTCTGGACCATTGAGCCACGTCGGCGTATTTCCAACCCGCCAAATAATTCAATATGTACTAGTACTTCAATCAACAATTTCTGTTATTATATTTTTTCCACCTTTAAACAACCAACTTTATTTTTGTAGGAAAGGCTTTGTTAGTGCTAAATTTCCCACTAGATGGCGTCGAGATATATAATATCTACATTTGTTAGTGAAATATTCTGACCTGTCAAATATTATTATTTTTTAATGATAAACTAATGTGTATAAGACAAGATTTTTATGCATCGCACAAATGATAATAAGTTATTACAAGCAATAATTAGTCGTCTGTAATATCAATACAAATTGAAAATATCTCCCGACTAAAATAATAATAAAAGAGAGATAATAATATACAATCAGTAATTAGACAAAGTTGTTTCCCCGCGTTATTTTAAAAAACCAAGATTAGTTCCATGTAGTATTATTTCGGACCACAAAACATCATAATTTTTAAATATTCGTAAAAGAGATCACTTTAAATAACATTTGCTAAATAATAAATTGTTTTGGAGGGACAATTGGAGGTAAATTTAAACACAATATCATCACGAATACATGGGAATAAAAAGTATAAAAGTGTGTATAAGAAAAAACGGTGTGATAATACAAGATTGTACTAAGTTCTATTTTATTTTAATGTAAGTACCACGCAAAAGTCCCAACTGCCCTGAACTAGTGGGACTACAGCATCCCTATATTGGGGAATGCTGTGTTGCCGAAGGAAGAACGTGGTAGAAAGAGAGGAGAAAGTGATAAAAATGTGGATATTCAGATTAGAATAATAATCCCTCATAATCCTAAATATTTATACAAGTTTTCATTACTATTTTGAATTTGAATTGGGAATTTTCACTGTTATTTTTATTCTTAAAAAAACGAAGATTTTTCGACAGCGATTTAAAATGTGATATATTCTATTTTCCGCAAAAAACGTGTTCGTTTTTATTGGTTAATTCGGCGGCGTGACGTCACGCCGGACGACGTTGGTGACAGCCGTCCTTCCAAACATTAGTTTTAGTGTCATAATGACGTTGTAGCCAGTTGGAACCGTTTAGGAACCGGTTTTAGATCGTTTTTAAAATCAGTAATTATGAATGAAAATATTAAGATCAGTATCAGATACATTAAAACTTTAAACCTTCCACACATTTTAATAGTATCCATAGTTTATGAAAATACCTTTCTGACAGCGAGAGAGAAAATAGACAATAATTTATTAAAACCCAAGAAATCGACTTAACTAAAAAATTCATCCGAATATTTATTTGGCAAAGTTTTATAGGATAAGCTGGGTAAAGCTGAAGTTAGCAGGTAAAACTGGTTGGATAAATTAATGAATATTTCTACGGTTGTTCATGGATAATAATAACATTGGCGCCGAAGACGGCTAAACTCGTTTGGTCAAACTGGACTGACTAGTCTAGGAAATCAAAACAATATATAATCGACGAAAATAAGTACGTAGAATATATTGTATGTAGAATATTATTTGATTTAATCAACTTTTTAATAGAATAGTGACCAAAAGGTGCAGGTTACAGAGTATAAACCACGAATTTGCAAAAAAATAACTTATATTAGGGCATTTTCGCCAAAGTTCGTACATGTTTTTACCATTTTTGTGCTTTCCATTCCGTTCCTTTTTCGTTTTATTGATAAATTTCTACCAATACCAGATTACTAGAAGTCGGATTTTTTTTTCAGCGCAGAAATTCTGGGATTAACTACCATTATATGGAATCATTTCCCAAAATACTGATGGAAGGTAATAACGTAGATTCTTCGGTTGACATCTTCAATTAATATCTACGTAATTAATTAATTAATTGTTCCTCATTTTCATCAATGATATAACCAATTGCTTCACCGATGTCGAGGTATTGCTCTTTGCAGATGACGTCAAACTATACAAGAAAATAACTGATATAAATCATTGCCATATACTACAGTCAAATATTAGTAAGTTTAGAGATTGGTGCGTTCAAAATAATTTATTTTTAAATGTAGTAAAGTGCAAAACCTTGACTTTCTTCAGAAACAAAAATCCGGTTTTATTCGAATATTCCATCAATAACATAGCTTTAGAAAGAGTCACGGAAATGAGAGATCTTGGAATTATTTTGGATGAAAAACTAAGTTTCACCAATCATATCCATCAAATTGTGAACAAAGGTATGAAAACACTAGGCTTCGTATTAAGAACAACTAAAAACTTTAATTCTTTGCAAGCCATTAAACTATTATACGTATCTCTAGTAAGAAGTCTAATTGAATATAACTCAGTAGTTTGGTCTCCATCTTATAAAATTCACATTAACAACATTGAGCGAATACAAAAAAAATTTTTACGTTTTATAAATTTTAAATTAAATATCCCTGTCGAAGACTTAAAATACAATTTCTTACTAAATACTCTAAAAATACATACATTAGAAGATAGACGTAAAATAAACGATTTAACGTTCTTATTCAAAATACTTAACTCTAAATTCGACTGTTGTGAACTCCTGCAACTTATAAACATACATACACCCACAGTAACAACACGACAAAATACAATATTCTACAGCAGCACACATAAGCGTAACTACATTGCCCACTCTCCGATACAACGACTTCACACCATGGGAAATCATTACTTGGGTGATGTTGACATATTCAATACCAACTTGGCAAGTTTTGTGGATCATTTAAAACATTTATTTCAACAATACTCCTAAACACATCATGTAAACCAACAAATAGCTGTAATTTTCTGTTTTTGTTTCTTGTATTTGGACGACTTGTTGCATAGCTTTTATCAAATGTAATTTTATTCTTATTTTTTATGTTTGAAAGTATTTGTCAAATTAAAATTATACTACCAACCATGTAAAAGCCCTCTGGGCGTTAAATAAATAAAAAAAAATAAAAAAAATAAAAAATAAAAATAAAAATAATACAAAAGATTGTTGCTGGGGCAGTTCTGTTATGTATATAAAAATAATTTAAAAAATTGTATTATAATAATAAATGTAGCTCCTAAAAAAGCGTTAAAAAATAAATAAACATTGTCACGGAATGGAACTAACGAATTCAATAACATACATGTTAAATAAACATTGTCACGGAATGGAACTAACGAATTCAATACCATACATGTTAAATAAACATTGTCACGGAATGGAACTAACGAATTCAATACCATACATGTTAAATAAACATTGTCACGGAATGGAACTAACGAATTTAATATCATAAATGTTACATTAATATGCTTTATAGCACCTACGAAAAGTTGCAATTTTTAGCATCTTTAACAATTGGCTGAAAATTAACTTACCTTAATATAAGCAAAACAAAATATATAACATTTTCAATGAACTCAAGGGGCCAACCAGTAAAATCACTTGAACTAAAACCATACTAAAAATCAAACTAATACCATAGAAATAATGTTCACTGTCAATGCCCAGTTATAGAAAAATCACAAAGCATAAAATATCTCGGGGTAGTAATTGATGAAATCCTTAGATGGGACCTACAAGGTATCACGGAAAATCTCACAACACTTATATATTCCTTTAAAAACCTAAGAAATGTGGTTAATAAAAAGGACATGAAAAAATACTATTAGACTTTATGTCATTCTCGTACTGAATATGGAATTATAGGATGGGGATCTGCTGTATCTAAGTATATACATAACCTGAACACAATTCAAAAAGGAATCATAAAGACCATACTGAAAGTACCCATAAGAACGCATTCGATTGAAATTTTCAATAGTTTTGATGTACCAAATGTACAACAAATATATGCTAAGAACGTACTATCAAAAATACTGAATCCTCTACAATACCGCGTATTCATCACACTAGATCAAATCACAATGACATAAAAAATATTCCAAGTCATAAAACCAGATTCGGACAAAGAAAATACATATATTGCGACAAAACTCCACAACATCCTTCCCCCTGATATAAAGCGAATAGAAAATTTGAATGATCACAAATCAAGAATAAACATCTGGCTGAAAGAGATTAGTGAAAAAAACTTTAGTCCGCCTCAGCACAGGTCACCCTAGTGAGGAGGACTAAAAAATACAATTTACTATACATTTATTCACTATTATATATTGTATGTACAATGTTTAAATAGTCGCTATAATAAAAAAAAATTTAAAAAAAACATCCGTCGGTAGTACATTGAATATCTTAAATCCTTTAAAAGCAAATTATTTTGTTTTCGGAAGTCTTGTGGGGTAGCCATGTATTTCATAATTTAAATTTACATTCTTACACATGTATTTCGAGAGTATCTTATTTTTAAGCTTAAAAGGTATTTTAAATTATACGCCGTCTCGCACTTAACATAAACACTTTTTTGTCTGCACAAACTATCTTAGAATATGTACTACAATTCGATAGTATTATTAATCAATATTCGAATGCCAGGTTGTGTCAAAATTTGAAACCATTCGGGGAAGAACTTTCGGAGATTTAAGATTTTTAACAAACATATAGTTGTATTTAACTGATCAAATAAAAGAAATAAATAAATTTGCATATTTTTGTTACTGTTCGTGTGTATAGGTAAACGAACGCAGTCAGTCATTTAAAAGTAGTCAACCCGTAAAAAAAGTTTTTTTTTTTAAATTTTAAAAAATAAAAAAATTGTTTTGACGGATAATTACACCTTCCTTCCCGGGGACCGAAGTCGATCGCGCTAATATCCTCACCAAATTCCGATCGGTTAGGACCGACATTTATTTCGTATATTAACTGCTGTATTATTATTATTATTATTATATTCGATCATCTCCAGAAAAATTCCCACAAAAAAACTCAACACTTAAACACGCTACAAGGTCCACAGAAAACCTAATAATCCCAAAAGCAAACAAAACTATTTTTCAAAAAGGACCACACTACATGGCCATTAAAGTATATAACAACCTTCCACGTAGCATCAAACAAATAACCGACACATTTAAATTTAAATCAACATTAAAAACATTTCTTTTAAACAAATGTCACTACACCTTAAATGAATACCTTACATGAATTAAATACCTCTGTTTTTTTTTTATTTTTTTTTTATTTACTGTTATTTATTTGTTAACATGTAATTGTTGGGTTATGTAATATAATGTGTATTTGTTGGGTTAGCTGGAAGAAATAACCTATAAGCTATACCCTTTGTACTCTTTTTGTGCAATAAATATTTTTTTGAATTTTGTAATGTCATCCTAGTTTAGAGAAATGTGTCCGCGTATGTGAGCGTGATTGCCACCAAAATTTGATAGAATGCATCGTCATCGACAACGAATCTGTCTGCCGAGTTTCAGCTCGATCGTATGTCGGAAAGTGGGTTATTAACCGCTTCCAAGATTTGCATTCATTCCCGATAACAAAAGTGAATTTCAAATAGATGTATTTAAAAAGAAGTATGGAATTGTGGGATATAATCCGGCTATTCAAATATGGTCATGAAGCACAAATAAAGTTTCAATTCTGCATGGTTGTGCTTCCATCCTGGAACGAGATTCAAATAATATTTTTTGACAAAAATCTTTCACTTTAATTGAAAAGATTTCTACTCTGCTTACCAGGAAAACAATACTAAGAAAATTTAAATTTTAAATGTATAGATAAATCAGTGATTTTTCAAAATTCTATAAAATAATTATTTTTGTGTCAATAATATATATACAAATACAACATTCCCGGGTTATGAATAATTTCAGAATATTGAAAATTTGCCTAATTCCAACATTATAAAAGAAAAATGTGGCTTGTTCAATGTGACGGAGGGCTAATCTAGAAGACAATGTAACCCGTAACGCCCAAGTAAAAAAAAAAATCGACCAAAACCGGTCGGTCGTGATATTGCAAAACGTGTGGTGACCTTCCCTTTGCAAACATGTAACATTCACTCGTTCTTAAATTTCTCCTGTGGTGCTTTTCCCGTCTATATATTGTCATACTCTTTTTAATTGTGGGGGGGGGGGCGTTGAAGAAAAATGAAAAGTGGGCGGTGAGCCAGATAAGATTGGGACCTCTCGCTATACTTAATTATTATGAAGCATAATTATTACCTCAATTACCTCAAACCAATATTATGTTAGTTGTTTTGATATTGTAATGTATGTACCTCTGTATAGCTGTCTCGAGATAAACATTATCTTGTTACTTGTAATACCTGTTAATTAAGTCTGGAATACTGGCAGAATTATGTACATAATGAAGATGTCTTAAAATTCTTCAGTAAAAACTTGGCTAATAATGTTGTCGTATTAAAATAGCACAGTAGTACCTTGGTTAAAGGAGTACGTAGATTGGCAGACATTGGCAATAAAATAAAATAATATAGATACTTTACAATGCCTTTTGCACTTCGCTGTATACGTCAGAGCTGTGGGTGGATTACACTTCATCCCAATGGCATAAGATAAAAGTTGCTTACAATAATGCATATCGCCAACTATTCTGCCTACCGAGATACTGCAGCGCCACGGAAATGTTCCTGGAGGAACGAGTACACTCTTTCAGAGCGCTTCTCCGCCATCACATGGGAAGCTTATGGCGCAGACTACGCCAATCTAGTAACAAAATCATCGATGCCATGGTTGCCTGGATGGAGTCCCCTCTGATGGCCCCCTGGAGACGGGAGATGTGCAAATATCCCCCATAAACGGCTGTTCACGCTCATTTTTGTGTTTATACTATATCTTTTTTCACTTAAATTCCGCTTTTTTGTGCCTGTCGGAATCACCTATGTTATTACCAAGCTTATTATTATTTTTATTACTTATTATGTATATTATTTCAAATATGGAATGTATTGCATTGCACTACCCCTGCATACATTCTGGAATAAATTCTTATTATTATTAGTATTATTATAAAATTGATTTCACCGAGGATTGAACCTTCCTACCCAGGAACTGGAGTCGACAACTCTACCAACTTCACCAAATGCCGGGTAAAATGATCGCGTAGGACCGACATTTATTTCGTAGATTGCCACCAAGATAGTTGATAGAATGCATTGTCATCGACTACGAGTCTATCTTCGAGTCTTCAGCTCGATCGGATGTCGTGAAGTGTTTTAATCACGCACAAACACGCGGACATACACGTAGTTCTCTGAAATCGTATGACATTAAAGCAGATGGCGGCCCTACGCGATCGGCATTTGGCGAGGTTCATTTTAAAATAGATGTATTATAGTTTTGTTTCAAATACTTTTATTACGGGTTGATTTTTCTTACTTGCTATGGGGATTCGCAAAGAGGAGCTTCGGCAACCAACATACTACGTACTGTACAGGGAAATACAAGTGGTGTCATCTTCGCAGGTTGAAATTATGTAGTTGCGTGCATCATACAGTTTTGCATCATAATCATAGACATATGAATATTAGTAGACCTGCCCTAAGTGATTAAAAGCGTATTATTCCCCACTCCCCATACCGGTTCCATTGGAGCCGGCTGGGCTCGCGTATGGCTTCCCGTGAATCTTGAGAATGTGACGTCATCATTCTTGTTCGAACTAGCGTCGAGCTATGGTCGAGGCATTTTACGAAATAACACGGCAAAATGGTGGCTTGTGATATGAAAAGTTGTAAAAATAGATGTGAAAAAGAGAATAAACCCAATTGTCGTATTACATTCCATATGTAAGCATTATTTTAAGCTTATTCACATCGTCTATGGATCAGTTGTAGAAACATATACTATCACATAAGAATCAGGAATGTGCCTTTGCCTTTTGCGCTTTAGGTACCACGTGTTAGGTACGCGCTTGTTTCGTATGTACGGTACTGCTGGAACGAGAAGGAGTGCATATCACGTAATGCGCTAGGTTATACCGAGTGGCGATGTGTGATAGAAAATCATGTTTTTTGTTTTTAATTGAAAAAATGTCATCGGAAGGCAAAATGATGTCCAAATTTTTACTCCAAATACTCTTAGGAATCGCTGGTAAAAACTGTGGGTATATAATTTCATTTGTTTTTTTAGTTGTTTTACTTTTCTTTCTTAAAGATTTCAATATTTTATTATTAATAGGAACATAGCGGTTGTGACAACCCTCCAACATTGGTCGAATGTAGCGATTCCCAAGTGTGCGCATCGTTTTTACTGGGAAGTAAATTATGGAACACTTATAAAAGTGTCTTAACTAAATACGTAAACAAAATATTCGACTCTGAAAATAGAAGATATTTTTTTTGCCGAATTTGGACTTCGCAAATTTGTTCATAACGTGGCGAGTAATTTGCGCTCCCATGTAAAAATGTCTATTCATTCAAAATCAGATTTTACTTTAAGAACTAAATGGTGATATTAAAATGCGAGATGCCTATATACTGTCAGATTGATTTATTGACGAATCACAGTCAGCTTTACCCCCTTCGTTCTTTAACAGTTGATTTTACCCCTCACCTTTAATTTCTAGTCTATATATTCATATGTCTGTGATCATAATGCATAAATAATACAAGGTCGCACCGCTTTTTACAAAAAAAAACACATTTATAATACAATTTATTATAAATCGCTTCGGGGAATTCTTTTCTCCTGTTTTTTTCCTTCTTAAAAAGTTCTTCTATCGACATAATGTTGTTTAAGGCGAAGCTTAATGCCAAATCACTATTTTGATTAATCTTTGTTACGAATTGGTGTACATTATGAATACCAAAAAATATTCCTTAGGGATATTGAAGGTTTTCCCATCGTTTCGCTTGAGTAGAATACAGATAAAAAATAAATTACTCAATAAAAAATATAAATGTAAACTACAAAAAAATTTTTTTTTTCAATAGAAATGTATGAACGCATAAAGGAAACAACTTTTTAAAAATAAAGTATTATAGCTAAGATTATCTGTGACAGTTTCACTAGATTAACTTTTTTGCTTTCTTATAAAATTATTTACAAAATAAATAAACACCAGTTATTTGCTTAAAATCGAACGTTTCTATACTCCGCTTGTCAAGCGATTTTAATGCCTATTACCTACGATATAAGGTATTTTAAGGTTTTTATTCTCGCGGCTCTATGGACGTTACCCTTGGCTTTACCCATCGATTTATATATTAGGCATGACCAATTACCACTCCCTAGAGACACGTAGAGGTATTGCTTTGCTTAAATATTTTTTCCAACTAATAAACGGTCACTTATCTAATAATGAGATACTGGCCCAATTAAATTTTTTTGTACCAGAGTCTCACTTTTGAGGACGTCATCACAATCTTCTATATAGTAGAGCAAGCCGCACTAATTTATTAATGAACTCACCTGTGGGGAGAGCTACGTGCTTTTTGAATGCGGTAGATAAAAAATTAGATTTATTTTTTGTGTCCTATAGCGCATTTGCGAGATTTTTGGCATTGCATATACACTGCATAAATGGTACAATTATAACTTCTTAGGCTTTATTACCTGTAATTGTTATAAATAAATGTACAAATTATATATAAATAAATAAATAAATACCAAGAATATACACATTTTTGGCTTGTACCTTCCTCTTAAACCTAGGTTCTCCTCTGTATGCAGGGTATTCGGGGGAAAAGTGCACCAACTTAGGGAGGTGATGATTCTACGTGATAATACAAATAAAAAAGATACATAACTTTTTTCGAAATTCCAACGTTTTAAGGTAGTTTTCAGGTAAAAAAAAGTTGATTTGTTTGTATGGAAAAATAAATATTCTTCTATGGAAAAATATTTTTGTATGTGAAAAAAATGGAATTTCGAAAAAAGTTATGTGGCTTTTTCACTTCTTCCATTATGTAGAATCACCTCCCGAAGTTTGTGCATTTTACCCCCGAACACCCTGTATAATTAAAATGACATGATTATAATCTGACCTTCGATGCAAATGTACACTTTTAATAAATTATACAGACCGACATAATTTTTTTGAATGTGGGTTTGTGTGAGGTTGAAGGCAGAAATGAGAAGTGAAGGTGGATGGGAGGGATTCAGATATGGTCACCAAACACTGCCAAAGCCATTTCAAGCAACGTTTCAAATATTAATATGAATGTCTCAATGCGTTGCTTACGTTGCGTAAGTGGGCCGAGTGTGTCCTTACCGTTATGCTATGATACAAGTACGACTGAGTAAAGGATAAAGAAAAAAAAATTTAAAGACGTCAAAACTTGAGACGGGTCCATGTCAAGTGTCAGAATAACAAGTGCCAAAAGAAGGAGAATAACAAAGAGGAGAGACTAGACTTTTTACTACATACAAAAAATCTTAAGCAAAATCGGTAAACAACAGACAAAAATAAAACAATGCAATTAACATTTGTCACAGTGTTTAGAATTTAGATATCCGGATTAGCCGAAGAACGGTCCAGGAGAAATCGAATCATCATCAGTGACCGCCAACATCGTGAGAGAGGTATGAGAACCTAAAACTAACACACACTCCTTGCTTCATTTACATTCACATAACATCTTAAAATACTCTACCAATACACGGAGATTGCAAAACAAAATTGCTAATTTATTAAGAATCTCTTCAAAATGAAATTGCAGACCATAAACGAATAAATTGATAGGTACCCTTTTAGTAAAATACGAATGTTTTGTCACAATGTCTGAACCGTGTTCATAAAAATCAATATTTTCCCATTTCGTCATTATATATTATTAAGACAAACGCAGGTGCATGAGCACGTGTTCCGATATTATTACGAATTTACTAAAAATTAGCTCAAAAATATTCCTTCGTTTTAATACATTTTATCACTTCAAATAGAACTGTTTCATTTGGCGAAATGTTAACCATTATGGTGCTGCCAGACGCAAAGCTCACATCAAAAGTTAATGTACAGCGCATCATCTTTTCTACCGACACACGACGCTATCAAATATTTCTTCCTATGGTAGGAGAGGGGGTCAGTTGAATTCGAGAGCGGCCGAGGAACATAATTTCATCTGTCAAAGTGACAACTTTACTTACTGACAGCTTGAGCACGTTTTCGAAATGGATGATACTTGTCGCCTATTGCTGGATCTGTTGGACAGCTCATCCTCAGATGATGATGCCGCCAACTATATAATTATAAATGCTATTTATAAACTTTTTAGATTTTAAACAATCTGCGCGTAAATAGCGCATTTTCACATAACCTCTCCGTCGAATCAGGAAATTCGCAGTTCGCACGCCGATCGACGAAAGCGACATATAATAAATTATTGTAAAATAAGCTCAAGTCAAAGTCAAAGGGCGAAAATTTGTTTAATTCAAATTCAAATATTGATTATATTTATATTTTAAATATATGTTAAGTATGTTTGCCAAATAAAGTTTTTTTTTTATGTTTCTAAATTTACTAGCACACATGACGATATGAGCTAACATAATAAATAAGAAATGCATTATTAGGCTGCTTATGTCATGGCTGTCAAAGGGAACACGGAACTTAGTCGGTAGCTCCGTAATAAGGAAGTTGAGTCCATTTTTTTTTATTTTTTTTTATCAATGTTCGCATTCAAACTTAAATACTGGTATATTTTTTTTTTGTTTAAAGTTTGTTTTCATAATTAAATTAATTCTCAAAGTTTAAATTTTATTAAGCCCGCCAAAACGAGCGGAATCCGAGCGGTAAGAGGCGGGGTGTGGTGTGACGTCATTAGAACTGTGAAAACCACGACGCTCAAGCATTTTGTATGGAAAAATTTTTAATTCTTCAACAAGGAATTCCAGTAATTTTTTTACCAGTGTTAACCGTCTATTAGAATTGATGTTATTAAAAAAAAAGAAAATTGATTAAGATTTCATAGTTAAATTAATATTTTAAGTTAGAATATTTGCTTTTCCCGCCCGGTACGGTACTGTACGGTATTGCCGTGGCTACTTGTTGACGTTCCACGCGCTAATTCAGGACCACCGCGCAGAAAAGTAAAGACCAAAAGTAAAATAACGGTTTACAGCCCAGTTCACTGTGAGACCTTTCTGGGCGGCCGGCGGCCTGAAGTGTATCACATGCTATGTGACATGTATAATAATAAAAACTTCTAAGTTATGCAATAAACAACATATTATTATAAAGCACTATACGAATATGTATCTTTAGAAATCCATTTCATATAATAATAACAACAAATACGTACATAAATTTGACAAACCCAAATAAACCTTTGGCCTATACACCTCTCTCATCTAAACCGACCATCTCTCATGTAATAGAAAGAGATGCACCATAGGTGATCCGTTGAACGTACAAGTCACGACACATGTGACGTCAGAATTCTTTCGACCAATCGTGGAGCGTCTACAGTCTATTGCTATTGTATGCTTTTTCAAGAACGTTTAACTAATTCTAAGAATAATAATATAGAAATATATTTATATTTTTAGAATCGATATTTTTTTATCTACATGAACATATTTTTTATAAGTCAAAATATTTTTCACTCAACTTCCTTATGACCCCCTCTCCTTTTTACGGCGGAGAGGGGGACGCATAACTTTTCAAATATCGCGTCGGGAGCGGTTACGTAAAATAAATTCGGTTAGCGAAGTTCAGAACCACACTTATAGCGCGTTATTTTTTTACGTGTGTCGGGTCTGTATGGGATTGTATGGCGAGCGCTATTGTGCTTTATATTATCTGTTGATGTGAGCTTTGCGTGTGGCAGCACCATTATAAATCAAGCAGAATTAAGACTCTGGAGGTGTAAAATGAATTTGATCGATTTATTGTATCTAATGATCAAATGATATTTATTTTATGTACTTACGTATTCAATTTTTGCATTATTTTAACTGTATTATGTCTGTAAAAGCCCTACCGGCGTTTAATAAATTAATCAAAAAAATTATCAGGAAACGGTTTATTTACGTACTATTAAAATATAATTAAAATACTTTAAAAGATTGAACCTCAAAATCAGAAATCGGTAAATAGATTATGAGTAATCGTATTTGCAAACATTGACACCTCATATCTCAGAACAAGGTAAAGTGAAACTAGAACTCTGTCCAAACAAATATTATCAATCTCTAAATAGTTTAAAACAAAGACGCTATCCACGTTTACTGTCTTTTTGTGCGCTTAGTTCTTCTAAGCTACGCAATGGATTTTGATAGGGTTTTCACTATCATTTAGAGAATTTCTTCCGGAAGGTTTATGTACATATAATACATGTATATTATATATAAAGAAAGTAAGAAGTCTCCGAGCAACGCGGGGAAAACGTCAGCTAGCTAAACAATAAAATAAATTCTTTGTTAATTCGAAAACGGTGCGTAGTTCTTATTATCAAGAGAAATCAATGTTATACATCATTTGAAAGCTAATTAAATATTGCGAATAGTTTAGTTGAGGCATTTTTTCTTTTTACTTCAAATTAAAAACAAAAAAACAACTTCAGAAATTAAAAACATTTTTTTTAACAATTAACTTATTATTTGGTAAACTATTACAGATAACAAACAATTTATATCGCATTGCTTTTAAGTAATTTTATAAGAAGTTCATTAGTGGAAAAAAATTTCTGATATATGTTACAGTTTAGGAGACATAATGGCTTCAATTTAAATCACTGGGGGGGGCACAGGGGAGGAAGCAAGCGGGAGAGGAGTGGGGATTTGAAACTGTGAATATACTCCCTGCATTAGTACTAGGTATTAAATTGCGAAAATTCAGATTTTCCCTAATTTGTTCCAGTTAGGGTCGATTTTTTGTCTAGATTGACTGGGCTGTTAGGCTGGAGCGACATTGTATGGAACTTTTTTTTGGATTTCAAACCATCTTTGAAGAACGCTTACTACGGGGCCTTAAGACGTGATACGTCCAAGATTCAGAATACTTGAATATATATTATGCATGCATGATAGAAAAGTGTGATGTTCTATTATCTCTGCCCATCACGGCGGAGAAATAATAGGTGTATGGTTGATAGCATGTAAATCATCACTAAGTATAGCGTGGTAATGATAAATATTGTCATTAGAATAGCCACTAATAGAATAGGACTCCTAAGAGTAGAAATTTATCGAAGTAAAGCTAATGTGTATTCCTCATCAATTACCGATGTAATGACCTTACACGGTCAAGTCGTTTATTTCACCCAGGGTTATCAACTTAGCACATTCTTAACGGTTGAAACTAACAACAGTACTGAATGAAAGATTGGCAACAAAAACAAAAAAAAATATTATTATAAAATATATATAATTCAACTTTACAAATTACTTTAGTACATGGGTGATGTACTGTTTCTGTCTATATAGGAAATCCAGTGTCGAGAGAAACGCAACATCAGATTTGATTTTTTTAGCAACTACCCGGAGCCAGTTAGGTTACGCAGGTTATTATATAATCAATAGTCTTAATTGAGTAGGGATATTGGAGTCAAATTCTATCATTGGGCCCTACACGAACTAACGTACATTTTCTGCATTACAAGTAATTAATTACTAGAAGAAATTTTTAATATTTTTACTTATTTTTGCGTTTACAACAGACGTCACCCATAGCTATATTATCCATATATTTATATTTACGGCATGATCAATTACCACTCTTTAGAGACACACAGAGAAAGGTGCTAAAATATTTCTTATAAACGGATATATTATCTAACAATGAGATTCTGGCTCAAATAAATTTCTTTGTACTCTCGAGGATGTCATCATAATCTCCTGTACTGTAGAGCGAGCCGCACCAATTTATTATTATGACCTCACCTGTGGGAAGAACTACGTACTTCCTTAATTCGGTGGGTCAAAATATCGATATGTTTTATTATATCCTATCATTTACAGGTTATGGCGTTGCATATCGACTGTGTTTTGGTAAAACCCTTCAAACCACATTTTTGGGAATATTACTTTTCAGTGGATTCTTATAGAATAGTCTTAAAAGTACAACATGGTAGAGTAATTTGGCTGATTGAGTCATTTTTAATACTAAAAACTATTTACGCGTTTTCTTAGATTATTTCGAGAAAACCGCAGATGAAATCGATCAACCGTAAAATCTAAAATCATTATTATCTCGATGACTGTACAGTTTAGGATTATTGTAAACTTTAAAAAAAAAAAACCGGCAGTAGCAGGTTTTTATCGGATATTCTCCCACACTTATAAGTAGAATTGCAATAGTTTGCAATAAAATTTTGAAAAACAGATATTACTATCATATAAACTTGAAGATTTTTATTTATTTTTACGAATATATAAATATTTGTTGTTATCGTCTACTGATTATTTTAAAGTTTTGTGGCTAAAGGGTTTTACCAAACCACAGTCGATATGCATTTGTATGAACGGTACAATTATAACGATTTATACTCAAATGCTATACAAATTTGTGTAAACTGAAAAATAATAATAAATAAATACTATATTATAAAAAAGAGATAATAGGGCATCAGAAGAAGAGGAAGAAGAAAACGAAGATGAAATATAAAACGATAATTTCCACGAATGTTTTCGGTCATTACAATGACAACCCTGCAAAAAAGAAGAACTCCGCCAAGAGTGGTGGTCAAACCACTATAATTCCTGTTCAGTCTTCAGTCTCACTTCGCTTACCGTCGTGAGTGGTTTCTTAAACCCGGATCAACATCACCAGTATTCATAATAATATCTGCGCCGCTGCAAGGCCAGAGTTATTGGTGTTGTTTTGTAGTACGTGGTGGTGTTGGTGTTGCCTCATAACATTGAGGAAAATAATATCAACTTATTATCATTAATTTGAGATATATTATTACTGTCCAATCGAGACGAAAGGTCGCGGCTTCAATATGATATCTCTATGGGTCATCACTGCTTTCTTGGTGTTTAACTTCAGTTCCACAGTAAATGCACGTAAGTACGCAAAATAAAAATAAGAAAAAACGGTTACAACTTGATAAGGTTCATTTTTCGGGTGGCCAAAGGAAGAACTAACGAACTTTTCTTCCAATTATATTCTACACTTGTGAGGCCACCGACTGTAAAGTTTACACTGTCAAGCTGTATTTGAGGGGTGCTAAGCTAAGTTGGTAACGTACGATGGGACAGTTTTGAGATATCGCAATTGAAATATGTATTTTAATATTGCAAAATGAAATCTATACAAGGGGTGTTAAGGAACTTACTTGACTTACTCTAACCAGCGATTCCCTGACATTATGTGGAGTAAAAAATGTGAATGAAATTTTGGAATTCTGTGCTTTTTTAATATTAACAAAGAAAAAAAAACCTCCACCTGTCATCGCTGGTCACTTAGCGTAACCGTTGAGTAACCGCCGAACCTCTCACCCCGACCCTAACTGTCAAATACCTAAGAACTGATTTTTTCTGTTTTTCAAAAAAAGAACATCAATAATGTTCATTAGGATTTTTACTCCGAATAATGTCAGGAATCACTGGTTACAGTCAGTGAATTCCGTCCGTTAACAACACGCCTTGTGGGCGTGTTTCGTGATCCAAATATAAGCTTAATTGAGGCTTAAACTTCCGATACCAAACTGCGTTTACGAAATGCAAATGGGATGGCGATCTACGATGTCAGGCGAGTACAAGTGAGACGGAGCGCTGGGCTGGGCTAGGCTAACTGGAACATTTGTGTCCATTCAAATAAGTATGGAAGGCACTTCTAGCATTATTATTTATTCTATGCTTAACACCCTGTTTGCTTGTTCTCTGCCTTCTGTGGTTCATTGCCATTTCTCTATGGGGGTGGTATGTAGAGAAGATGGACCGCCACACATTTCTGCCTTGTCAAACACTATTTTCTGTATACATACTATGCTCCATTCTATTCTGTCATACCGACTCTTGATAATACTCTTGTGCAATGTCGTCCTCAGGCGTCCCCCACTTCTTTTTCAATCCGCTTTCGAATCATAGAAATAAATTCTATTGTTTGTGTAAATCTACAGGCAAAACCCTAAAATCTTTATTCGTGCAACTGGGTAGAATAAACGGTTAGTTTTTACTTAGAAATATCATAATTTTGGGGTCAACTACTCGTACATATAGCTCGTAGGCAACCATCGGTTTTTTTTTCAATTTAAATTTTAATACATCCATGTAAATAAATATCATTTTGTTTGAAAGTGGTTTCCAGAATATTGCAGACGTAATAATAAATGGAAAAACCAAGGTGACTAAACAAGTGGTTCTCAATCGAATATTTATGTTAATACCGCACAACAGAGTTACACAGATTGGTGCCATCTCAACAAGGCGGTAATGAAAGTGGTGAAAAGAAGTGCAAACTTATTTTATCATTTAACACCCCCGTTCCGAAGTGGGGTTATACACTTACCCCAATGAGAGTTTCATTCGATATTTATGTTGTTTTTTACATCACATTTATAATACATATAGGTAATTTCCAGAAATAACTATTCGGTAACCGATCTGCATTTAAAAAAAAGCGTTACTATTTAAGACATAGTATTCCATCAAATTGTGAAGAAATTACTCTATATCCCACATATAAAAACAGATTAATAACGAAAGTTTGTTATCGTAAAAAATAATCATAAGGTACCACCACAAAGTTTGAAAGGCTCTAGGCTGAACATGATTCTTAAATGCAGGCTAGTTTAACGTTCCTCAATTATTGATTTCGCTCGAAAGAAACATTATGGAGGTAGGTAATCCAAAAGACGAATACCAGTCTACAGCGGAATGTAAATCTTTTTCACATTTTTTAATCTAATGGCTCTGCAGTTATTAAATATTCACTAAGATGTGCACCGTATTAATTTTTGATATGTATACATGTATGCGTATTTCGTTAATTTTCTATTCATTTGAGCCCTGGTGCTAACTATCATTCAGTAAGTTCCTTTTAAAAAAGTGAAGGTGTTAAAAATTAGCTTTGATTCCCATAATTCTTCAAAAATAGCGTATATTTACGGTAGGCCGCTACTCAATACAGACTACTAATAACTACTGCTAATAGGACTGATAATAGGACACTGTCATCTCAGGAGACACACGCAGCTGTTGGCAGTGGAAAACAACAATAGATGAAGGAAATGTGAAGAGGATGAAGGGTCTCCAATTTACCTATAGTGCCAACGCATCGACCAAGTTATCGATGTGCCGATGTTCCGCCCCGACGGGAAGAAGGCTCAGTTACCTGGAAAGCCAAATATCCAATGACAACCCTGGTGAACTTTGTCAAAGGGACCTTGTCTGTTAAAGGAATTAAAATGAGAAATAGTACGTTCGGCCTATGGCCTGAGTGCTCAAGGGAAGTTTCCGCAAATCGTCTCCGCTTTACAAATACATTATTAAAAGTAATAGGAATATGTTTTGAAATACGAATCAAGTTAAACTAAACCTACAGTTCCACAATGCTTTCTGCGTGGGCGGCCAAAGAGGAACTTCAGAATGAATGTAGTGTTAATTACTTATATTTTAATTTTGCTGAGAATTCACGATAGAATAACTGAGCCTTTCGATGCGGTGGCTTACGTTAGTACCGACCTGGGCAGGCCAGCCGTTTGTAGACGCCTTAACCCTTTCACACCCGCATTATTGTTTCCACATATATAAAATATGTAATGCTTGATAATACCTAAAGAAAATTATTTGAAAATTTTTGGTAATTATATATTTTTTTTTTTTGAAATTATTCTAATGTTAATTTGGATTAACATTGGATGTCAAAGGGTATTTTATAAAGAGTAAGGTAAAAGAAACAACACAAAAGTAATACAAATAACTGTTTCATGTCAAAAATTCTCATTTACAATGTAGTGATAATCTGTAATGTACAAACAAATAATATTTTAAGTAAAATTCATTCAGAAATAAAGAAATAATCTAAGATAATAAATCTTTAAAAATTCGCCATACTAGTAGAAAACATGTCCGTCACTACCAGTGTTAATTTGAATGAACATTTAAATTCATTTGAAATATTCTGGCAAATGACTGTAAACAGTGAATTGAACTGATGTTATTATTATAGAACGCATCTTAATGCGTTAAAATATTTGTAATTCGAGTAGAAAATTTTGATATCTCACCTTAAATTAAGTAATCAATGACGGCAGAAATTCGATGAAACTCACAATCAGCAAATGTCAAAATATTTATCGTTGTTGTGGCGGGAATAAGGATTTCAACCGAGCGGAAAAAATAGACGCCACAGAAAAGACTACAAACTATAAGAAAACAAAAACATGACTTTTCTAAATCGCTACCGTTACGGTAAAAAAATTAAGAAACTTCATGTCAATTTGAATTAACACTGGAGCTGGAAGGGTTAAGAGATGTCACAATAACTTTGCAGGAAAGTTTCTTGGCTGGCTCTTTGGGGTAATAATCTGTAAATTTTCTAGTATTTCAATTATCTACAGAATCGACATAAACATAAGCAAATAAATTGATAAATATATAAGCACCTATATTGGAGTGTTATGTACATTTGAAAAATATGTAAGCACCTACATTGTAGTGTTATGTACGTTTGATTGGTTGAAATAAACATAAGTAAATAAGGTGTAGTGTCCCTTTAAGCAATAAATAAACACTTGCATACATTGGAATGTAAGGTTAAATTCATTTTACACACGAATCAGGTAAACAAACATACATCGAAATGTAGTGTGCATTTCACATAATCGTACTTTTATTACCTAACTGGCTGAAGTCCAGTCCACGGTGTTGTCCGACTTCTACGCAAAGTTTTTCGAAATCAGATGTAGACACATAGACATATGAATATTAGTAGACCTGCCCTAAGTGATTAAAAGCGTATTATCCCCACTCCCCATACCGGTTCCATTGGAGCCGGCTGTGCTCGCGTATGGCCTCAAGTGAAATTTGAGAATGTGACGTCATCATTCTTGTTCGAACTAGCGTCGAGCTATGGTCGAGGCATTTTATGAAATAACACGGCAAAATAGTGGCTTGTGATATGAAAACTTGTAAAAATAGATGTGAAAAAGAGAATAAACCCAATTGTCGTATTACATTCCATATGTAAGCATCATTTTAAGCTTATTCACGTCGTATAATATGAATCAGTTGTAGAAACATATTATACTATCACATCGAGCCAACATTGGTCGAATGTAGCGATTCTCAAGTGTGCGCATCGTTGTTACTGGGAAGTAAATTATGAACACTTATAAAAGTGTCTTAACTAAATACGTAAACAAAATATTCGACTCTGAAAATAGAAGAATTTTTTTTTTGCCGAATTTGGACTTCGCAAATTTGTTCATAACGTGGCGAGTAATTTGCGCTCCCATGTAAAAATGTCTATTGATTCAAAAGCAGATTTTACTTTTAAGAACTAAATGGTGATATTATAATGCGAGATGCCTATATACTGTCAGATTGATTTATTGACGAATAACAGTCAGCTTTACCCCCCTTCGTTCTTCAACAGTTTATTTTACCCCTCACCTTTAATTTCTAGTCTATATATTCATATGTCTGTGTGTAGACAGTAATTTATTTTGAACCAGACACATTTTTTTTTAATATAAGTATAAATAAACTAGCTGAATTCCCCGGCGTTACTCTGGTTTATGCAAAAGTTTTTAAGATAATTTTTTAAAAGATAAAAACATTCCCGGGTTACGAATAACCTGATAGTATTTAAAAAGTTTTTTTTTCATTTTTTTAATGTCGAAAAAATTGAAGAAAAAAAAAGAATGGTCGCATTATTTTATTTTTTTGTCGAGGAATAAATTTTCTATAACGATTCAAAGTGTGTCATTTTTTTATTTGCAGCACAAAACGACATGAGCAATTATTTTGTTTGTGACTGTGGCTTTTTTTTTTAGGAGATACAGATATCAATTGACAAGAATATACAAAACATCAACTAGAGAATTCACCTGCATCCAAACTATTTCTCACGAATTGACTAAATTGACGTTGTTGACGTCATGCCGGCTAGCGTCGGTGACAGCCGTCTTACCAGCCAGTAGCGTTTTCTACGTCACGTTGTAGCCAGTTCTAACCGTTTAGGAGTGTGCGGTATTAGATCGTTTTTAAAATCAGTAATTGCTATTTGCGCATTCACAAAATAATACGAAAATATTAATATTAAAAAATACCCATTTTTAAAACGATAATCAGAATTAGAAAAACGAACTATAAATATTCCACACATCTTTAACAGTAGGTACTCATAGTTTATGAAAATATCCCATTCCCTCTAGTCACATCATTATAAGCGAAAAGTATTGCTTGAACAACGATAGAGGACTAGCTGGCAGAGCTAACCGGTTCCTAATGATGATGCAGTGTTAACCTCCAAACCGAACTACCACTTAATATACGTTTTCCAACACTCCTCCGTTCTGCAGCCTTATTATTAAAAAGGCTCTCTGATCCTTAGTGGTGGCTATGTGAATTATTATTGTCCTGCCCAGTAAACCCGTCAAAGTAACATAAATCTTGTTATTGACAGATCTTTAAACAGTTATACCCGAGTTTTAGGCGATGCACTACGTCCATAACAACCCTTACGTAGATGGCGATAAGGTTTAAATTCCCGCTTAACACCATCCGCCTGTTTTGATTTATGCAAGAAAAAAACATGGCCAAAAAATGCCTTTTATTTTATTTTGTGGATGTTCAGACAATAAATATCAAAAAATTTTTCGATCATTTTATAAATAACTTTATTTGCCACATTATACAATAAAATCATAGCCGAAAATGGGTTCGTAAGTAGGAGATTTTGAACTTTAAAGCAGTTTTCATAGGCCTTATCCATTATTTTTTTCTGGGCTTATAAAAAGACTTATCTAAAAAATACTCGATTATTTCAAAGGCCAAGATGTATTCTACTCGCAGTATTTAATTAAAGCATCTGAAACATTTCTAGGCAACCAAATTTTCAGACCAAAAACATATGATTTTGAATTACTACGTATGGCATGGCCTTAAGGAAAAAAAATATGAGGTTGCTAAAAAAGGTTAAAATTGTATGATTACAATTCAATCCTTTGTTCGTTGATTTATTCAGAGATTGAATGCAATATTATCTTGATACTTTCAAATACATCTATTTGAATTTCACTATTGTTTTCGGTAATGAATTCATGCAAATCTTGGAAGCGTAAATTAACCCACTCCCCGACATCCGATCGAGCTGAGACTCGGCAGATAGTCTCGTTGTCGATGACGATGTATTCTATCATTTTGGTGGCAATCACATACACACACGCGGACTTATTACAGCAGTTAAATTACGAAAAAAATATCGCTCCTACCCGATCGGCATTTGGCGAGGTTCGTATGGTTGTCGACTCCAGTTACTGGGCAGGAAGATTCAATCCTCAGTTACACCATTTTTTTTGCAGAAATTTTAAAATATATGTAAAATAACTATTTATTTTACGGGTTAATTTGGCAAATAACTAGAAGAGAAGAGATTCGCAATATCGGTCCAGCCATCACTGCAACTGCAGATTTTTTTTTTATTTTTTTTTTTTGAATAAATACTTAATACATATCAACAAACAAGTCCTGCTAAGCCAATTGAATTGGCCTGTCAACAGGTGCTTAAAGTTTAGTTTCATATACATTTTTATAAGTTATAATTTACATCTTATATCTACAGAATCAACAATTTTTTCATACAATTTTTCATACATATGAGATGAGAAGTGATCTCGGCGGCATTGAGATACCTGTCATTGTTACGAATAGGTCACGGATTCAATATGCCGTCGACGCAAATTTATAAAGATCGACAAAGAAGCATAAAAAATTAAGGATACCGTGAAATACTGAACAACAAATTATCTGAAAATTTCGAAGCTAAAATTGTAGTAGCTATTAAAATTATTGCCTACTATTTATAACACTGTTAGTGTATCTGAATAAATAAGAAATGAAAAATTATCAATAACTTTAATTATTTATCATGAAATGCGTGGAAACGGACCGAGGAATGCAAGATGCATAAGATTATATTATCTCTACATAAGGAAAAAATCTCTTATGAACCGGGCCATGCCACTTTATAATGTTATTCAAATAGAAAATAATGTAAGGTTAGGTTTAAAAAACAAATAAGGAAAATTGTACAAGCACAAGCTCAAGCACAAGCACAAGCACAAGCACAAGCACAAGCACAAGCACAAGCACAAGCACAAGCACAAGCACAAGCAAAAGCACAAGCACAAGCAAAAGCACAAGCACAGGCACAAGAACAAGCACAAGCCCAAGCATCTTGCGATCTAATATGTATAGATCCGCGAACCGAACTGCCGAACTGAACCTCAACTTATGGGAAAGAAACGAAGCAACCGCATATGGCGCGAAACTCCGCTTGCAGTTGATTTGTTTCTTTCCCGTAATTCGTGGTACGGTTTGCGTTTCGGTTTGCAAATGTATACGTACCCTAACGTGAGATAATATTATGAATTCTTTATATCGGACTTTACAGTCGAAGGCCTTTGTTGAATAGTAACAAAGATAGAGCTAGAATGATTGGTATAAACATGGAATCATATGTATTTTTTAATGTGATTACCAACAAGTTAGTGTGCGCTCTTAGAAGATGCAGACACGTATGTATATAAGCCCCCAGATTTTAATTCTCCTGAAAGGGTAGTTCTTATACTAGTGTTCTTAAAGTGCGTCCTTATAAGTGAAATATGCCAAATTATGTGTTTATTATGTTTAAATAATTGTATAGTGTAAATTCTAATAGATATGACATTTTCAAATGTTGAAAGTAAAAGATTTATTCAAAACTTTTAGCAGACATAGTTTGTTGAATGGTGCAGTGTGAGCTCACAGATGCATGTCACATGTTTTCTGCTGAAATGGAGCGATGACCGATATAAGGTTACGTTTTATTTTTTGGATGAACTTTCGAAATGGGTCGTAAGGGTCAATCGTGATAAGATATACTTTGTACGAATTGTGTGCTTTACGACCCTTACCAGTAATAAACAATAATAATAGTGATAATAACAACAACCATGGTGATAATGACAATAACAATAGTGTGCTATTTTCCCGACGTAAGGGAAGAAAACGAGGGTGTTTTGTCGGGAGGAAGGTTAAGCTAGTCAAAATCCTACGGTTAGCACAAACCAGGAATGCTCGTCCGCCCAAATTTCTAACGGTTGCCGCCTGGAATGCGCGATCCATCGCAAAACAAACAAGATGATATTGAGGATCTGATACGTCACAAAAGTATTCACATTTTGGCGCTATAGGAGACTTGGCACGAAAATGCAGACTCCCAGTCAATCAAAACCCTTCGATCAAGCGGGTTCTCGGTATATGAAGCTGCAAGGCCAATTAAAACTGATACAACCAATATTAATTTTACAAATCTCGGCGGAGTTGCAATTGTAGCGCAAAATGGTATTCGCTTAGACAGTATAGGGATACGTCGGTGTATACCACTTTCGAGTTCGTCAGTTGCAAGGCTTCTGCCAATGGTGCATCCCTCGTCATAATCTCCATCTACCATCCCGGGTCTTGCGCAACGACTGCTAATTTCTTTAATGAATTCAGGTCTCTCCTAGAATGAACATCCAACTACAATTGCGATGTTATTATTATAGGAGATATAAATATATACTTGCAAGAGAAAACTGATCACATGTCCAAAAAATTCACCAAAATCCTGTGTGATTTCATCTGCGAGCAGTGGGTGAACTCAGCTACTCATGATGCAGGAGGTACACTTGATGTTATAATTTCCCGAGTCGGGTATCACCCGAATAGAATTCACGTTACTGACTTTGGACTATCGGATCATCGTCTCGTCACATTCGATCTTCTAAAATTGAAGTTCAAACCCGTTATCTCCAGAGATTAGAGAGAATTCGACTTCAAGGCATTTTGCAAAGAACTTAAAACCTCGCCGCTCATTCGCTAAGGTCCTGCAATCCCATTTTCAACCGGATTGCCAATAATTTGAAGAGATTCTTAGTAAATTAGCAATACACTTTTTTCTCCGTCTATTTATTTAGTATTTCTAATTTCATTTATTTCAACCCCTGAAAGTTGTGTACATTATACATAAAATTAAATTGATGTTTTCAGAGAATGGCGCGTGCACGACGCCAAACAACCAGGCCGGCTCCTGCATAGCGGTGGCACAATGCCCAAGTCTCCTGGCCATCCTGCAGAACAGGCAGCGCACCGCGGCGCAGACCCAACTGCTGAGGAACTCGCAGTGCGGAGGCAGCGGCGCAAGTAACACAACACAAAACAATAATAATACTTACTACTACTAACAGCGAGGCAGTTAATATAACTCGTGACAGTTATTATAGGCTCTGGGGTCTGACACTCCGAAAGCACGAAAAAGGTATAAAAATTGTGATATAACATATTCTTGGGTAACCGGATAAAACAGAGATGATAATAGGTAGAATCTTGAAACACCAAACTACGCAGGTACTTGAAAGGTTGGTAAAATACCAGCACTGGAAAAATAGGAGAGGGCGTCTGGAATGAGACAATCCAAAGTACCTACTCATAAATGGACCATACCCTAAAAGATTCAGGCAATTACTCAATATGAATAGTGCACTCACTGATGGAACCGGTAGGACTACTAACGGGACACTGCTAACACTAATACACTCAGCGTCACAAAAATAGGTTCCAGGCGTAAGTTTCCCCGAGCCAATACACCGAATCCAAACAATATTGATACCAATTGAAAGTACATTTAACGACCTCTTTATCAGACAATAGTTTCATTTCATGAACGATACAAATTTTACGAGTACGGGACGTTAAAAATGTTGCGCATATCCTCTTAACAGGTACAACAACTTGTGTCATCTTCAAGGGCTATAAAAGGAGCAGTTGAAGTTAAATATAGGTCATTTTTTTTTTTTTTTTTTTTTTTTTCTTTATTCATGAAATATTAATGTGTACAGTTTTTACATGCTTTTCGACTACCACACTAGACACACGCCCGTATTATGGTAGTCGAAATTTATATACATAGGTTTATATAATTATATAAATGTAATATTTGATAACTTGTTAATCTAAGTATTTTTTTTTACATGCAATGTATGTGTATAATAGGTGACACTTTTACTGGTTCCCAGTTCAGTAGATTGCTCAAGTGTACATCAACCGTATTTTAAACTGTTGATATTAATGAGATAAAATGAACACAATCAGCAAATAAATAGGTTACTTTACTTGTTAAAATAATGAAAATAAAGTAGAAATTATGAAAATGAACTTATTGAAATAATGAAAATAAAGATTAATTAATTAATTATTAAACTTTTTTCTTTACAGAATTGAATGAAAAAACAAAAATGACTAATAAAGAAAAGAAAATGAGCTTAATTTAATTTAATGATGGCAGGCATTCCTTGAAAAAGTTCCTTCCCTTTATAAATAACCAATTTTGAACACTTATGACATACAAATTGTGAGTTTTTGATTTTCTGATATCAATACTCAGCGAGTTGAATATTTTGGGAGCAATATAAGAAAACTGCCGCTGGGCGAAAGCTGTTTTCGTTTGGGGAATTTTACAATTTAGGTGTGACGAGTAACGGGTGTTAATTTTTTGTTGTGTTTTATTCACCAAGTCATTTTTCCGTATGTATATGAGAATGGTCTTAACATATAATTGTCGAATATCTAATATTCTGAGTTTTCTAAAAAGTGGTTCTGATGGGTTTGTTGGCTTACATTTGAATATTATCCTTAGTAACAGTTTTTGAATTAAAACCATGGGATGAAGAATCGTTTTTGCACAACCTCCCCATCCCACTATACCATATGTAGTAATTGATTGAAAAAGTGCAAAGTATACACATCTTAGTGTTTGTAGGTTAAGGATAGATCTGAGAGAGTAGAAAATGTAGCATAATTTGCGAAGCCTTTTTGTTGTAGAATTTATATGGGCCTCCCATCGCAGTTGATTGTCTATAATGACCCCCAAGTACTTAATTTCGTTTGATATTATAAGGTTATCGCATGAACAATTTTTGTGAGGTGATGTAGCCATGTTGACTTTCTGTGAACATGAATGTATGGTAAGTTTATGATAGTTTTGAGGGAGATTAGGTTTGCGTATGGAAAAAAGTAAGTATTTAGTTTTCTCAATATTTAGAGTGAGGAGGTTGGAATCTAACCAGTGTTTTATTTCATTTATACCATGATTTGCTTTTTCAAATGTTGAATTCAAATTTTCATCTGCAAATATTATAACCGTATCATCGGCAAAAGATATTATAGTGCCACCAGTATCCAAATTGCATAACGAGTTAATGTATATTAGAAACAGAAGTGGGCCCAACACACTGCCTTGGGGCACGCCATATGTGATTGGCAAACTTGTACTTCTATACTCTTTAGCGGAGTTAATAATAGTTGACTGGGACCTATTTGTTAGATAGCTCTCAAACCATTTAAGAGGAACACCTTTTATTCCTATCTGTGAGAGTTTTTTCAAAAGTATGTGGTGAGATACAGTGTCAAAGGCTTTAGCCAGATCCAAGAATACAGCGAGGGGCTTGCGACTTTTATCGAGGTTATCAGAAATTAATTTAGTAAAAGCTGCAATTGCATCTGATGCACTAAGACCTTTGCGGAAGCCGTATTGGTTTTTTGACAGGATTTTATTTTCTTCGAGAAACTTGTAGAACATTCATCATCCGAACGTTGAAGAGGACACAACTTACATAATTAGCGCTTGAAAACAACCTTTTAAAATGGACACTGCTGCTACCAAGCCGCTGAAGTAGTGGCACAACTGTAATCAGCGGCAACTAAACTTAAGCCGTTCGACGGGTTTTTCAACGGTTTTACGAGACTGGTGGCTTCATCCGGAGGCGTGTATCAGGGGGATAACGCTGCACATCCAAAAGAGACGATCGCTTTATTGTCTCATTAGATTTTGCAATAGGTGCGATTTTTGTGATGACGAGTGTATGTACATATTGAAAAGTGGTTAAAATCCAAACACTGGAAGGAAGAGAGCACCCGGAATGAGACAATCCAATATCTACTCATGAACAAACCAGACACTAAACGATTAAGCAAAATACTCAATTGGACAGTGCACTCACTGAGGGAACTGGTAGTACCACTAACCGTAAACTTCTAACACTAATATAGATGCAGTAAATGTGAAGAGGATAAATAGATTTCAACTCACCTATGGTGCCAATGTCCCGCCCTGGTGGGAACAAGGCTCAGCTACCTGAAAAGGCACACTGCGACAGCCGAATATCCAATGACAACCCTGGGGAACTTTATCAAAGGGGGCGGGTTGCTGTCAAAGGAATGAGGTAAAATGGAGGTTTCACAATGGGGCCATGGCCTGAGTTTTCCGGGAATTGTATAAAACATCTCCGTTTTATTAACAAAACAATACTCCGCCTCCGTGGTCGAGGGGTAAGGCTCTAGACTAGCAAGCCAGAGGTAGCGGGTTCAAACCAAAGCGTGCCCAAGTAAATTTTATTTGATTAATTTGTGTTATTTCACAATTTACTAATTTAAAATAGTATAAAGTACACTTTCCAGAATGGAAGATACTCTCAGTATCGCCCTGGTGCAAGACCAGCATTCAGAAATGAAACGTTGCTTGAAATGGCTTTGGCCGTGTTTGGTGACCAGATCCGAATGGCCAGGTACTTCCCCACCTTCCTCTCCCCCCATCCCCTTCCTCTCCCCCATCTCCTTCCTCTCCCCAATCTCCTTCCCCTCCCCATTACCTTCAATACATACCCCTATAGGGGATGTCACAGTCCCACTGTCTCCAGACAGTTAGGAATCTTGTACTGTTTCACATTTAAAAAAATACTAATAGTAATAGGTAAGGTTGAGTTGGTGTAGATTGGTTGCTTTGTTATTTTTCGTCACTTTTCATCCATGTTCTGTTTTGTCTAGTCTTTGTTTTACTTGCACCTAATATATTTGTTGGTTGTCAGCAATCAGATTGTGCTGTCCCGCACCGCCTCCGCCCTCCAGCGGGCCGAGCTGCACCACGGCCGACAACACGCGCGGCACGTGCATCAGCCTCGACAGCTGCCCCAACCTCAAGGCACTGTTCAACGGGCCCAAGCCGCTGCCCACAGCGACCGTGCAGTACCTGCGCAGATCCACGTGCCAGGGCCCGGCGAGGTACAACGTCTGCTGCGGCCAAGGCACCGGCGGTGGTTCCGAAGCGACAACAGAATCGGTGAGAACTAAATTAACATCACGCCTCTAGACTAGAACTAGCAATTCTGAGGTCGCGGTGCCAAATTTTTTAGGTTTATTTCAATTTAATCATTTAAAATAATATATGGGGTGTCCGGGGGTAAATTGCACAAAATTCGGAAGTGACTTATACATGATAGTGCAAGTAAAAAATATTGATGACTTTTTCGAAATTTATACGTTTTAAGGTAGTTTCAATGTATAAAAGTTGAATTGTTTGTATGGAGAAAATAATATTCTTCTACGGAAAAATATTTTGTATGTGAAAAAACAACGAAATTTCGAAAAAAGTTCTTTTGCTTTTTGACTTCTACTATAATGTAGAATCACCTCCCAAAGATTGTGCACTTTGCCCCCGGACACCTTGTATAGTGTACGTTGCAGAGTGGAAGATACTCTCAGTATCGAATTTTATAGGAGCACCGTTCAGAATCGAAACCTTACTTGAAATGTCTTTGGTGGCCAGATCTGAAGACCCTAATACTTCCCCAACTTTGCAGTGTTAAAAAAGAGGAAGCCACACACTCCTTGCTTCATTCTCATTCGAATTCATAATATATCATGTCATTCTGACTCTTTTATGGTGACCCGACTCAACTGTTTGATTCACTTGATCGTGTCATGTCTTCTTAGAGCGTCCCTGACTTCTACCATTAACGTCCCCGTCATAATAATATATTATCCTTACACTTTTTCTTCGTTCATCCGCTGTATATGCCCAAACAATCTAAGCGTGATAATCATTACGTTTGGCATCGGCCTTAATTGCTTTTCGGGTCTCCTCATTGGGGATAAGGACCTTTCCCAATGCATCCAACGCCAAAGGCAACACGTCAAAGATTATTTTAAAACATCTTTTAAGCTGCCATCACGACACTTCCCGAAGAGTCCTGGAAAACACAGTGGCAGACTTCGGACGTAAAACGCCAGAATATTCTCTCCCTTGGAAGATGTGAACCTCACTAAACTTGTGTGTATATTACGATGCATAAATAATTCTGAATTGTATGCATATGGGCATATTCAAACAACGGAACACATCGTAGAAGAAATGTGCCCTTCATTAGTTTCCCATAATAATGAATAACTAAAGCTCGGATGTGGAACGATTTGCCGGCATCTGCTTTTCCTCCCTCCTACAACAAGGGTCCCCTAAAGACCCATGTTCACTCTTTCGTCTCCTCAACACGTCCCCGAAGAAGAGATATGGGCCTTCTGTGTGGAGTTAATCTAAAAAAAAGTATCTCACTTTGACTGACCTCCATAAAGTATCTCCCACCATAGTAAGAAGAAAAATTAGTCATCTGTGCAAAATGTTGCAAGTGTACCTCTTTTTTACTCCAAAAAAATGCTTCATAATTATTGCTGGATATGATGTGATTTTCAGGGCCAAATGTATTATCGTGATTTATTTTTGAGCTTTTATGCAGTGATGCGCTTCCTTCTTCTTTAGTCAAATGGACATTGTACTTCTGTCCGAAATGTTGGCTAAAGAAGCAACACGGAATAATAATAATAAAAAAAATGTTTGGAATCTAAATGCTCTGTGAAGGTTTAATATTTGCATGTTGATTAATATTTATTTGCAGGAGCCAACCGGTCCAGCTCCCGACGTGTCCGCCCTGCTACCCGCCCCCGACCAGTGCGGCATTGAGGCCGGGGAGGTTAGGATCGTGGGAGGCAACGAGACCGAGCTGGACCAATACCCGTGGATGGGTCTGGTCGAGTACCAAACGCCCCGCAACACCATCTCGCTTGGATGCGGCGCGGCGCTCATCAGCACGCGCTACGTCATCACAGCCGGGCACTGCGTGTTCGGGGACGTGCTCACGCAGCTTGGAACACCGTGAGTAACATGATTCAAAAAAATCTTTTTACGATAGTGGTAGACTTAAGGAGAACGGCTGCTCGGCCATTTTCATACAAAACTTAAATTTGGATTTGAGGTCAAATTACCCAGCAAAACTGAAAATTATTTTTGTTAATCGAAAGGTATAGCAAATATCTAGTACAGATATGTGCTACTTTATTTATTTGTATTTTAAATTATAAAATAGAGGCCAATAAAGATTTACATTTTTCGTGATTTTAGAGGAAACTTTGGCAATTATGTGTGAAATAATGACGATTCTTAAAAAAAATAATTTTGCTCTGTTTACTCAACAAGTATGATGAAATATAAAATAAAAAATAAAGATGTTTGTAGTGCGTGGTATTTGGTCCGATGCACGGATCCGAATACTTTCTCCCTCACACGCATAGCGCCTTTTCGCTCGGCAACTTTCAGCTCACCACCCGTACAGGAAGAAACCCCATTAGCGGAGTTACCCCCACCCCTCCGTCATCGGCTGGCACTACCCTGCCCCAAAGGGTATATAACACCGTGCAGGCCTATATCAAATCAGAGTATCCAGTCTCCTGGTTAAACTAAGTAACAGAATCCTAGTGGTCATTGCCCAGTTAAACCCTCCCCAGTACCAAATCGAGAGAATCCCCCGGGTCCTCCTTGGGAATTCAAGTAACAGCTCCCTCGGGGACATTACTTGTCGGGAAAACCTCAACCCAACTAAGAGACCACGGGTCCTCTGTTGAGGTTATTACGCTAAGTGTTTAGTGAGAACGTTACTGATCATTTTTTAAACTCTAAATTACTTTACTTTGTGATACAATTTTCCTGTACTATGTTTTTTACTATAAGCTGACAGACTGTTTTCTTACAAACACCCTGACACATGTCTAAAAACACATTTTCATGTATGTAAATTTAAATCACAAACGACCGATTTAAGTTAAAACACAAATTTGTAGGGTATAAATTGAAATTTCTACCAGAAAAAACGCTGTTTTTACTGTTTTATTTTATTTGTCATTATATTAACTCTTAAAGTACGGAAAGATTCTTCTTTTATTTACAATTAATTCTTAAAAAACTCCAAAGTTGTCTCTAAAATCACCGAAAATTTATATTTTTTATGGCCCATATTGCAATATATAAAAAACAACTAAATAAAATAGCACATATCCAAACTAGAAATTTGCTAAACCTTTGGATTCAAATTTTTTTTCAGTGTTTTTAAGTATTGTGGCCTCAAATACAAATTTAGGTTGTGTTAAAAAAGGCCGCGCAACCGTTCTCATTAAGGCTAAGCATAAGCGTTCAAAAAGAAGAAGATAGTTTGAAAGAGAAATATGGGAATACGAATGTTAGAAGGAGCGCGATAGCATTAAAGAAAGAAAAAATAAGAGTCTTAACTGTTCCCCACTGACAAGAGATGCCAGTGAGACTATGGCATATCAATTAGGTTAGGTTGGTTTAGGCTAGGTTATGTGTGTTTTTTTCCCTTTCCATACTGTTCTTCAATGTTGTTTTATAACTGTTCTGTTTTGTCATGGAACCATACATTTTAATATTTCATATCGTCTCATTCCAGGATCAACGTGAGATTGGGCGAGTACGACAAGAGAACCCTCAAGGATTGCGTGATGATCGCCGGCGGGGAGGACTGCAATGACGAACCCGTCACCATCGCCATAGAGACCATCATCGCCCACCCGAATTACCAGCCCTCCACCGGTAGTCAGAAGAACGACATCGCCATGCTGAGATTGGCCTCTGACGCTCCTTACACTTGTACGTATTCAATGTACAAATTAGGAGGAAAATTATTAATATCATGAAAAATAATGGTCCTTCTAAACGTATCAATATTTAGGCTAGCACAAGCCATATTCGGGTTTCAATTTTCAATCACGCTGGTGTAATTAATGTGATATTTTTAATTATTATTACTACAATATTGATTTTTTGGACTTTATCCTGAACTATCGGTAAAACAGAGGGACCACTGAACCAAGAGGGTAAAAGAGATTTGCTAGAAAAAAGGAGCGAGTTGTTGAAGAAAGGAATCTAAGGAGAGTATATGTAATGCACTTAACTTTGACTTGTGGCACTTGAGTCAGATCTTTTAAATAATCGTAATAACAGAATAGTATGTACGAGCCAAAATATGAATGTACGTTACGTTATGGGGTGTTCCATCGTATCTACCCAACCCCCTGAAAATGTACATTTTGCATTCCATTTTAAATACCATTTCCCTCGTATTTTAGCCCGTAATATAATGTAACTATCGTATTGCAGACTTCATCCGTCCAATTTGCTTGCCGACCTCCGACATAACCCAGCAGAGCAACATCCAAGCCATAGTCGCCGGTTGGGGAGCCACTGAAACCGGCAAGTCCAGCAACGTGAAGCTTCACCTCCAGATCCCGCTTGTGCCGCTGTCCACCTGCCAGGTGGCCTACAACAACCCCCGACTGCGGGCCGAGCTCTGGGACAGGCAGATGTGCGCCGGAGGGGAGGTGGGCAAGGACTCTTGCAGGGGAGACTCGGGCGGGCCGCTGATGGCAGCGGAGAGTCTGCAGTGGACCCTGCACGGCGTGGTCAGCTTCGGTCCTACGCCTTGCGCTTTAGCTAATGTTCCCGGGGTCTACACAAAGGTCTGGGCTTATATGGACTGGATCAAGAGACAGATCAAGGCTTAAATAATCATTCATTGATTTTCAATAGACGGAAGAAGCGTAATTCAAATAAACCGAGAGAAACAAACATTGTAAGTACGTAATTATCTCATTAATAAGCTACGAGAGTTTTCAATGTATTTTTCTACTTTAATAAAATTTATACATATATTTTGTTTTTTTTTTTATCAAATGTGTAGAACTCTTATTTAAAGTTTTATTATTTCATTACTAAAAACAGTTCTTATACAACTTTTGCCATTAAATTATTATTATCACGCGTGACAGCTATTTCGCAATCCGAATACATTATAAGAAATTTAAAGCATTTTGATTTTCATTAAATATACCTATGTATATAGAAGTAAGATAAAATAGATCGTCTATAACTGGCTTCACCACAGTTTGACAATGCCTTCCGAAGGCGAAACAGCTGTCACGCGTAATAATAATGACACAGCAGAGTGGTTTTTTTTTTAAATTAAATAAAAATATTGTTAAATATTAAAAACCAAAATTTTTATAATTTATGTGGGCAGCTGTACGGTGACACTCATTATTAGTATTAAGGGATGTTTTGAGGTAAAGGCACGCAATTGTAGAAAAACAAACAGATTTTAACGAAAACAAAATAACGGTTACGGTAGTTCAGTCGGCAAGGGTGAATAATTTCCCGATGATAGCCAACCTCCGATAGGAAAAGGGTTAAGTAGTTTCACCCAATTTTCTCTAACGTTCATGGTAACAAAATTATACGATTCAAATACTTCGTAAACCAATTAATTTTTCTACACGAGAGCGACATCTATAGAATACAGCGCGAAATAAGTTCTCATTTGAGCCCCACCACTTTCACAGTATGATTTTTGTACTAGAATTACTGTGAAAAATCAAGAGAGTACCAACTGGTAAATGATCGTACCACTCAACGAATTTATTATTGCTTGAATTCGCGAAGTTCTTGGCATTGAAAGTTTATTTAACATTTCTAATAATAATTCTCTTGTACTCCATAATATAACAAATCAACTATTCATTATAACGACTAAACAAATTAATAAAAAAATGAAGTAACCGAATTGAGAATTGTATTTATAAAAAAAAAATCATATAAATTCGAATTTACACGGAATATTCCACAAATGGTTCAATTCAAAACTACCTATATAATACAGTATAAAAAGTCGGCGATGTGTGAATGTGGTGCAGTGCAGACCACCGAACATGTGGTCAACGAATGCCCGCCCCATTCATTCCCCGGCGGGACTGATGATGTTCACATGGCGACGCCTGAGGACCTAGAATGGATCGCAGACCTAGATGTCCCCCTCTGACCCCCCCACCATACGAAAGAAGAAGAATAATACAGGTAGAATAGATATTGATGAAAATGACAAAATTCATGAATTCTTGAAACTTTGTAAAAAGTTTAAATGAAGTCCGGCCAAAATAAAGTAATGGAACAGACTATACTGAGTTAACCCTTATTATTTTCACGTTTCTTTCCTAAAAACTTAGGACGGGTTCTTTGGGAGAATTTGAACAATTCCTCAAATATCAAAGTTAATTTCAAGTTGTGTGAAAAGTTTTTTCATGTTCTGCTTTTATTTCAGTTATAGTCAAGCAACTAGCCTTTAATGATATAATAACAGAACTTGAATAGGACTTTCACAGAACCCGAAACAGAACGTTAAAATTTGAACAATTCTTCAAATTCAAGTAACCTAAAATAATGTATTGCTGTATGGGAACCTATATTAAACATTTATAAGAAAACCATAGAAAAAATGCGGGAAATAATATCCTTCAAAATCTGCCTCAACACAGGTTCGCCTAGTGAGGCAGGTTATGCACAACTTTAATTATATTACATTACGCCATATCTATATAACACTCTTAAATACATATTTACTTTTTCTTCCATTAGAAACTGCTCTATTATTGTAACATTATGTTTTCAACGATATTATTGTTACTAACTTACATATAGGTATTTTACTTACTAATTATATATTTTGTAATTTTTTTGATGAAATAAATAAATTTAAAAAATATATATATATATATAAATTTTAAAAAATAAAAGTTCTGTGAAAGGTTTTTTCAAGTTCTGTTATTATTTCAGTTCAATCAAGCAACACACCTAAAATTATATAGTAACGGAACTTGAATAGGACTTTCACAGAACACGAAAATGGACGTTAAATTTATTTATTTAGGATTAAAGTTATTTTTTTTAATTTTGTCATGTAAAACTATATTCGGTCTATTATGACTAATCGTTCGGTCTGTTAGTATAGTTTTATCATAATATATTTTATAAAATTCGTTTTCTAAAAATGAATTTGGTTCGTATTCATAATATGGTATTATATGACGGCAGTCAATCAAGTTTTGTTTTATACTATTATTTTTAAACTTCCGATTTAGTTGTCCGGGTTAAGTCTTCCCCAAAGGAAAAACTTAACCCTTCCACTCACTTTTCCACAAATGATCAGCTAGTCAATCAACACTATGTAAGTGCATTATATAAGTAAAATAAATACAAAACAATACAAGAACAACAACACGTCAAATCACCAGATATCAAATGGGAAAAAATTATGGAGATATTATTATTATTTTGTAATGTATTATCATTTAACAAATTTTCTTCAGTTCATGTCTTTCTGGACATTCGGTTGGAACATGGCGTGCTGCCAAAGATTTCCAATAATTAATATTAAATCAGGAAGTATTGTTAGCCGTACCAGGACATTTTTATTTTTTATTTTATTTTATTTTATTTATTTGGGAAAATCAACAGATTATTTACATATATAAGAATAAACTAAATAATAAAGATAAAATCCAATAACAAATTTTCACTTAAAATTATAATAATAATAAAAAATATTAAAACAAGAAACTAAGGGTTCAGTACCCGTGGCCTGAGAAATTTACAAAAAATACAAAATCGTAAATAATAATAATAATAAATAAAAAATAATAACAGATCTAGGAACACAAATAAATTAAAATTTAAAGTTAACTGATATACTAATATACTAATAACCAGCTAAATTTCAAAAATTTAAATTTAACTGATATACTAATAACCAACTAAATTTCAAAACAAAATGTATTGTAAAATTTCAACACAGCAGCAATCAATAAAAGCACTAGACAATAGCAATAATAACAATATAATAAATGTATACCTACAACTAAATTGAACACATGAGTATAAATTGGAAGGTAAGTAACTGGAAAGGATTCAAAGCAATAACATGATAACTTCAAGTAGAATATTTAAAATTATTTAATGTTAGTTATTACATATCTTTTAAAGGTTCCTAAATTACTTGAGAATATGTCTATATCATTAAAATTCTTATTAAATATACTACAGGCTCTGAATATAAACGCATTTTGTCTTATATTAGTAGAACATTTATGGAGATGAAAAAGTAATTTTTCTCTAGTTCTAACGCTCGGGACTCTAAAATTAATTTCAGACAGAAGGGGAGAACAATCAATAAAAGCCATTGATAATTTTATGGAGATATATTATATCTGCGGAGTCTCTTCTAGTTTTTAATGGCTTAAGTCCATAAAGGTCCATCGAGCTGTTTACGTCAAGGTTTGAATTTAGTTTGAAATTTAAATGATGGACAAATTTTCTTTGGATGGCTTCAATGCGATTTATGTAAATATTATATTGAGGATTCCATATGGGAGAAGCGAATTCAAGATGACTGCGAACATAAGAAAAATACAATATTTTAAGTGTTATGATATTATTAAATTCTTTTCCAATACGGAAAAAGAATCCTAGCATTCTAAGGGCTTTCTTAACAATCATATCAATATGAGCCTCAAATGTAAGTTTACTGTCAAGTATAACACCTAGATCACGAATTTGTGTAACTTTTTTGAGTAGTTGGCCAGCTATATGATAATTATGGTCAAACTTAATTTTATTTCTAGTGAAGGTAATTACATAACATTTAGAAGTGTTCATGTTGAGACGATTGCGGATACAATAATCATTAAGCCTATACAGATCTTCTTGTAGTTTAAAGCAGTCAATTATAGAATTAATAGGCAGGAATATTTTCATATCATCAGCGAAAAGTAGAACATTTATGCCAGGAGTATTTTATCATTTACTTACTTATGCTAATCATGAACCAAGGCAGACACCGACGTAATTATCATGCGCAATGTTCCTGGTATTGTATTACAACATAAACAGGGATTATAATGTTTTTGGTTTTTTTAAATGAAATCACTTAGATTCACCTTTCTTTACGTAGAGAATAACTAAAAATCGCACACATACAATAGTGTGCGCAATTGATTTTGAGGCATGATTATTTTTATTGGAATTAGAATTGGGTTAACGAAATTAATTCGTTATTTTTTTAATGATAAACTAATGTTTTCAATACAAGGTTTTTATGCATAGCACAAATGATAATACATTATTATAAGCAATAATTAGTCGATACTAATTGAAAATATCCGGTCAGACCGGACATCAGAAGGCGCGGGTTCAATTCCCGTCGGGGGCATTTATTTTTACTCGGGAGATATTTTCAATTTGTATTGATATTACAGGAGACTAATTATTGCTTATAATAATTGATGCATATAATAATTTATTATGAAATTAATTCGGTTAATTATTTTTTACCCAAATTTAAACGTGCTAATTCGGCCGCTTAGTCTTTGCTAGCTGCAAATGAGTAGTTCCAGTGACACATCTGTGAAATTATACATTTACGTAAATAATTGCATACTTTCGTATCGCCGAAAATTGCCTACTTTTATCAGTATGAACTTCGATGATTCATCAAGCGATGTGGAATGTCGATGATATTAAGACGACACAATGCCCTTAAACAAAGTCGGACTCTTAACGACGTAAGGGAAGAAGGCGTGTACACTAATATTTGGCGCGTCGCAAGGCGCATTGGATGGACCTACGGTCGAATTTACCCTAGCAGGCCTAGAAAATTGATCTTTCAGCGGGGTTCATTCAAATTAATTCTGATATTACTAAAATCTCAGATGTTTCTAAATGGAAGTTACTAATTCATCGTCTATAAAAAATAAATCTGGTGCTTATCGCTAATTTTATAGTTCAAAAACATTTTATAAATATGTAAAGAAAAATATAATTTTCTTTAATGCCGAGCTTGTCTCGTCATTTTGGCTGTGTGTGTCGTGGACTGTCACTGGCTGGATGTGCGCCACAGTACCTACACAGTCGAATCAATATTTCATAATCTATGGTTTAAGACATAGTAAAAATAATCTATGGGTTGTGACAAAGCAGATTGATGGGAATAATTTCAATAATTTGTAATTGTGATTAAGGAATTGACATAACAATTAATAACATTAAATGTCGTTTCTTTCAAGACATCAAGAACTCAAAATTCCAATGATTTCATCAAACTCGTAAATTCCACAGAAACTAATGACATCGGCATGATACTCTCAGACCAATACCCGGGTCTCAATTCTAGAGAATTCAAAAAAATTTTGGATGAAAAAAATATTCCAATAATTTTTACTGCAGTAAACTCACCTTTCTCAAATGGATTAAATGAAAGATTGAACCAAACACTGGTCAATAAAATTAGATGCAAAATTAACGAAAACGACTCAAAAGTAGCTTGGACAACTATAGCACATAATTGTGTAAAAATCTATAATGAAACGGAGCACACTGTCACAGGATATGCGCCACAGTATCTACTTAACGGCACAGATGTTACGATTTTGCCAAATGAGTTAAAACTTAAGAAGACCGACATCAGTTTGATGCAAGACAGAAAAAAAGCTCTGGAAAATACTATGAAGTCACATAATTACAACAAGATAATTTACGATAAAAGCAGGAGACACTTCAACTTCAACGTTGGTGATATTGTTTTTGTGGAGAATGGAAACAAACTTAATAGGAAGAAGCTAGACGAATTGAGAATCGGACCCTACAAAATTATAGAAAAATTATCAAACTCAATTTACAAGATAAACACTGGTCGACAAAAATCAGAATCAAATTTTTTCCACATCTCAAAGTTAACTCCAGTACCTGCTTTAATGAACCAAAAAGAGGATACTTAATAGGTTGGGGTTTATTGTCTTCCCTGGGGGGGGAGATGTAAAGAAAAATATAATTTTCTTTAATGCCGAGCTTGTCTCGTCATTTTGGCTGTGTGTGTCGTGGACTGTCACTGGCTGGATGTGCGCCACAGTACCTACACAGTCGAATCAATATTTCATAATCTATGGTTTAAGACATAGTAAAAATAATCTATGGGTTGTGACAAAGCAGATTGATGGGAATAATTTCAATAATTTGTAATTGTGATTAAGGAATTGACATAACAATTAATAACATTAAATGTCGTTTCTTTCCTTACAGGTAATGTTTTGTTACTGAATTCTTTTCTTTATGTAAATCTTGTGAGATTAACAAAATAAACCTCTACTTTCCTTACAGAGAAACTCAATTGTGTTTTAATTGACTGTGTCGTTCAAATCACAAGGAAAATATCATTATAAATATTTCAAACCGTCTTACGTAATATATTTTAATGGTAAGGTATTGTTTTTATTAATCTTAAATATATATTAACTTACATCCGTGGATATCGGTCTGAAAAACTGAGATATTATAGTTATGAATTCGTCGGAATTAATTAAAACGTAAGCCTCGAGCAAATCCCTAGAATCTTGTGTTGCCTCAATTGAAAAACGATTATATTCAAAACTGTCTGGTGGTGTACGAGGAATTTTAAAAGATCCATCAAATGTGAGAAAATGTTGGTTTTCAACGGTTAATTTGTCACAATTTCGTGAATTATGAATGCACTGACTCCAGCAAAATAAATATATTTACTATAGATTTCTTCATAATGCACAATCTTGGGGAATATTAGATTAAAAATGAACTTGTTATATAAATCGCTATCACATTACGAAATATCGCGATGAGAGTTTGGTTTTGCAAAGAAATACGTACCCCTACCAAAATCATAGACAAAACGTGTAATATATAGATTATCTGCAGAGACACCCATTCATAGCTTTAATTTTTAAGAAATAGCTTTAATTTTGCGTTTTCATAGCGTTTATAGCTAAATAGGATAACGTCAAGGAATGGGATTCGGCAAGATGGGAAATACAATTAAATTAGCAAAATCACTTGAAACATTTTTATTGTATTATTGATTGAAACTCAACTTGGCACATGTTTCTACAGTAGAGTGTGTCATGTTCGTTCTACGATATGTCAATACAAGATTATAGCGACTAAAAAATCTTTTTTACTATCGCTAAAAACACCATTTGTCGCTTTAATTCGTGAAAATATCGTTAATGCTATGAATGGATGTCTCTAATTATCTGTAACACATACCGATTATCTGCCAAGCTCGTCATAAAAACCAAACGAGGCAAAAGAGCAACTGATATACTGGTCCTAAGAAATACCCAATTAAATGACAGATATATTATACTGACTAACTGTCGAATGTTATTAGAACGTATCAAATCAAAAGGCCGTACTAAGCGAACAACTAACAATCGGAAACGAATTGAGGACACAAGGCAGACCGTTTCTCTTCAAAGGCCTGAAGGTTTCTATGGTTCCCTTCATCACTATGCGAATACGGAGAAAGTGTATTAAAGCCACAAACAATAATCCAACCAATCCTCACAAACAATACCTACAAAGACCCCTCTAATACTAAGAAAAAACATATCTACTTTTTACAAAAGAATTAACGAAAGGTCCACATTTTACGCGGTAAAAATATCTACAGTTGTGACGCCAACACCTGCGCCGACAAATGAATGCGGAAGTACCTAGCTATTTAGATCTAGTCACCAAACAGGGAAAAACACCATTTTAAGCAACGTTTTGATACTGAATTATGGTCTTTCACCAGGGCGAAATTGCAAGTATCTACCTACAACTTTGTGTAAATTCTCAATAGTCTAAACATAAACTGATTAAATGAATAACAGACGTTCAGGGCATCGATTCTCTAATTCAGGCCGCTCGCAATCGCCGTCGAAAGTACATACATTAGTCGACATTATTTTTCTAGTCTCGTCGAAGGTACATAATTACATACGCCAAACGTCAAAAGTTATTCCACTCGAACAACGAGTCGTTCGACCCACTCGTTGTTCGAGTGTAATGACTTCGTCGAGTATTGAGGTCCAGATATTAGAAACGTAACTTTCCTATCTTAAAAATTACTACTAATTTAATACTATGCACCGATTAAGTAGTCATAAATCGATGGTATTTAAAAAAAACTGAGAAGAACTTGAATGATTAAATGCATCGCTGATAACTGATCAGTGGCGGCCAGCTAATATGTGCTCCCGAGCGCCGAACAACCAACAAGATTTCCGACATGGCTAATCACAATACGAAACTCGGTTCGGTTATAATATCTCATACAAAAGGTACCTACTTATTCAGCGCGCTTAACTTGCAGACCGATTTTGACTTGTGCCTATGTTCGTAGCAGTTCGTTTTCGATTGCGATCCAAAATTTAACTGCTTTGTCGCATATTCTGTGGAACAGTAGAAAGCGTGGGTACATACCAGTTCATACTATTCTTTGCAAATAATACCTTATCAAGGACGGCGTTCGGGGTTTTACCACCACATCAGAAGGAACGGTTTATTCAGTAGAAAGTTAAACTAAAACGCGTATGTTTGATATTATTGTCGATATCGTGGTTTCAATTTACCATCTACTATTTTTCAGCGAATGTTCCGCTTCTTCGATACAAGCATACAGGATAAAACATGTCATTAAGAGATGAGTGATGTCAGATTACTTATTATCAGTTCAGTCAGTACTCGCCGTCGCCGGGCATTGTCTGTTGAATTTAAAACTTTTCTTACTCTGCGAAAGTTTTGAAGTTTAATTGCAGGTTTTATCGATCTTGTATATCAATTATTAATAAGGCATATCAATTATTGCAGGTTGTAGGTACTAATTTATGATTGCTTTTGTGTTTGTTCAACGTATAAATTAAGAATGAGTTTGAATGTGGAATACATTAAGAACAATAGGTCGAGTTTTGAAAACAAAGTGATAATAAAAAATGCCGGTCCACCTGAAACCTGAACTGATAATAAAACAAGAGTGAAAATCTGGATCGAAGAAGTTTACTCGATCATTTAACAAAACAATGTATAACAAAGCTTCGTAGCTGTGTGCATGTGATCAATTGAATAGTTTTTTTTGTTTTCCGTGTTTAATTTACGATATTGATTCAGTTTGGACAATCATCGGTGTTACTGATGTAACTCACCTTTCTGAAAAAATCAAAAAACATAATTCTTGTCATTTTTCATTTACAAAAAGTTTTGAGCTTAAAGGTTTTAGGAAAAGTTGACATAAGAATGCAATTGGATTCAGGCTACCGTGCCTAAGTTAAACACCATAATGAGCTATTTAATAAAAATCGATACAGGTCAAATTTCACAGAACATGATTTCAATGTGACGCTTAAAACGTATGACTTCCTAAATAAAGTTCAGTAAAAGGTGAACTCTGTGCAATTTACGCCCGCGACGATTTTTCAAAAGTTAACGGCGTTTTATCAATTTTACAACTTTTTTATAGTACTTGTTTATTAGAAGACTTTCCCGAGACTGTGAAATTACTAAAACTTGTGTGCACCATTCATGACCTTTGGAATGACCTCAGTTGAAAGCTAAAGATATTTCTCAACGTTAAAAATAATAAAATCTTTTTTAAACACGTTGAGCCAGGACAGACTGAACGCACTATCAGTGTTTAGCATTGATAGAGGTCTTCGCTAAATAAAAGAAGCAGAGAATAGAACTTCTTTATAAATAGGTATTTACCTTTATTTAATTTATTTTATGACTTAATGTTGTAATCCGGTGAACCCCCACATATTTTGACCACCGGCCGCCACTGTAACTGATACACATAATATTAAACGGTGCACATAATATTATTGCACATTAGGTAGGTACTGTACCTCTTGAGTTGGTTGCCGCATCTGCAATCTTTTGAAAGGCATCCAGGTAGGCGGAAACTGCAGTGAGGGTAGACCTGTAAATAAAATAACATCATTTAATATTTTGAAGATTTGTGAATAGTAAACCTAACAAATCATTAGCTCAATCATTACCCGTTTTAGAAAGACAAACATTCCGGATCACGAATAACCTCATTTCTTTATCCTACTACCATGAATACAAGCGTAAATGTTTTGTTACTGTATTTTTTAAAAGTTGTTTCCTTTACGCGTTCATACGTTTCTTTGGAAAAAATTTTTTTTTTAGTAGTTTGCATTTATATTTTTATTGAGTAATTTATTTTTTTATTTGTATTCTACTCAAGCGAAGCGATAGGAAAACTTTCAAATTATCTAAAGCATATTTTCTGGTAATCATAATGTACACCAATTCTTTATAAAGATTAATCAAAATAGTGATTTGGCATTAAACTTCGCCTTAACATACGCAATAAATATCAATATTTTGCATAATAAAATCTGTCCTGAAAATTCAACGACGAGAGCGGTAAACTCCCTAGCTCCGGACTCAAAGGCAGATGGTTCAAAACCCGGCAGAGGCAAACAAAGTAAGAATTCAATGTATAATGTTTTTTAGGCACAGATAAACAAAAACTCACAGCATATTATAAGGCAAATAATATTCTGGATAATATCGTCCCGGCGAAAGACTTCCACTCGTAATAAAAAAAATTGCTTGCAATCAGTTTGTTAAACTTCTTATGGTCAAAGAAATTTTAAATGCATGCTATTAAGCTATCAATTATCTACCTACTGACATTAGAAGCACGCAAACCAAAATTTTCATTTAAAAGTAAAATAATAATAATAATAATTGATTACCTCCAATAAACATATCTATTATGAGAACTTCATGACATATTTATATGTGTTCCTACTGTATATATATGTACTCTATTTTATTTTTATTTATTTTATTATTCATTGTTGCCCTATCGGGCTTTTACAGAGGAAATTGACAGTTTATGTATGTAAGTCTAACATAATACATGGATAATGGCATAACTAAATACAAAAAAATAAAAATTAAATCATAATAATTAAATGACCGGTCAGTGGTTGAGTGGGCATAGCGCTTGGGTTTCACCCGAGCGTCGCGTGTTCGATTCCTCGGCTGGCTAAGTCCTCCATCACAACACAAGCAACATTTTCGGCTTTCTGTGGTGGTAGTAGGCGATTTTCAAACATTGTTGGGTTATTCGTAACCTGGGAATGTTTGTCTTTCTTTAAAAAAAAAAAAATTAATTAAAATTAAATGCTAATACTAAGATTAGCATCAAATCCAAACAATAACACCGAATATTGTAAATAAAGCTAAATATAAAGAAAGTATGTACATTAGGGTGTATCGATTTTTAACTTTTTTTTTGTTTTCAAATTCCAAGTTGAAAAAAAGTTGCTACTAGGTACCACAACTTACCACAAAAAAATTTGGATTTTTAAAAAAATGTTTAGGTCTCCCGCACCACGCCTAAAGTTTTAATTTTTTTCAAAAAATATCAAATTTTTTAAAATTTAAAAAAATTAAATCGTAACTTTTGTGTTTATTCCAAGTTAAAAAACAGTAATATTAGGGCATAAAAATAAGTAAGAAACAATTTTTATTTATAAAAAATGGATATTAGGTCTCCCGCACAAGCCCTAAAGTTTGTTAATTTTGATGAACTTTTGTAATTTTGTGTACATATATGAACTATGTTTTTTTTTAGTTTAAACCACCGGAATTAATTGTACTTTTCTTACAGAAGGCATAAAATTAGACAATATATAATACATAATTCATATATACATTTAGTAAAAATATATACCACATATATAGTATATATATAATATGTTTTATACCTGAAAAAAGATAGTTGGACGGTGTAAATTGTATGAGAAGGTGTTGAAAGTAACTAATGTTATTTGCTATAACTGTTGTTTATTACAAAAGTATAAAAGGTTGTAACATGTCATAAAATGTAGTATAATAACTAAGTACAAAATGTTGCTGATTACTTTCCATACGACATGAGTGGAAGTTTTCTTGTTCTACTGCAAATTTACTGACTTGTTTGAGTATTCGTACTTTCATCTTGGCTTCAAAACCTCAAATAAAAGTTATGTATAGTATTTACATAGGCCTAGTGAAAATTTTATAAATGTTATTACAGTTCCCAAATGAAATTTCAATTTAATATGGAAGACAGTATGATAAAAACGTTATTTAGAAACATTATAACTACAAAATAGTAGAAAAAACTTACTTAAATTTTAATCCTTTGCAGAGGTTTTGTACTGGCTCTTGGTCTCGAACGTAGGTAGTTTTTTACGGTCTTCCAGTCTGGCACGGATAAAACCATCTCTTTCGATCAGCTCACATACTCGCTTCGAAGCTTCTGTGACTTCCTTGACAATTCGTTCCACCGCTTGAGTGTGAGAAGGAATTCTAAATTCAACCCTTCCACTTTTTCCAGTTTCCGCAATAGACTCCAACTCTTCTAGGCTCATATCAGTAACAAGAGGGGGTTCGGTTACTGAAGTGGATTGCCAGTCAATCATATATATATAGTCATCGGCATCGAAATTGATCTGAGGGGGTTTAAATACCCTTACCCCTTTCCTTTCGGTTGCGCGATCTTTCTGGATTCTCTTATAAGCCAAGGCTCTGATATGTTTTCGTTCATCAAACAGCATAGCTATCAAAACATGCCCTGGGTGAGCCATGAAAGCATTTCTCTGTAACGTTGCATAGACGACTTTTCTTAGCTCATCTATCCCCAAATCACGCAAGCTTCCATTCATTTTTTTTAAATGATTCTTTTCAGCAATTACTTGGAAGATTTATAAATAACATGTTTATCATACTGTCTTCCATATGAAATTGAAATTTCATTTGGGAACTGTAATAACATTTATAAAATTTTCACTAGGCCTATGTAAATACTATACATAACTTGGATTCGAGGTTTTGAAGCCAAGATGAAAGGACGAATACTTAAACAAGTCAGTAAATTTGCAGTAGAACAAGAAAACTGCCAATCATATCGTATGGAAAGTAATCAGAAACATTTTGTACTTAGTTATTATACTACATTTTATGACATGTTACAACCTTTTATACTTTTGTAATAAACAACAGTTATAGCAAATAATATTAGTTACTTTCAACACCTTTCTCATACAATTTACACCGTCCAACTATCTTTTTTCAGGTATAAAACATATTATATATATATAGTATATATATGTGGTATATATTTTTACTATATGTATATATGAATTACGTATTATATACTGTATCATTTTATGACTTCTGTAAGAAAAGTACAATTAATTCCGGTGGTTTAAACTTTAAAAAAACATGGTTCATATATGTACACAAAATTACAAAATTTCATCAAAATTAACAAACTTTAGGGCTTGTGCGGGAGACCTAAAATCCATTTTTTATAAAAAAAAATTGTTTCTTACTTATTTTTATGCCATAATATTACTGTTTTTTAACTTGGAAAAAACACAAAAGTTACGATTTAATTTTTTTAAATTTTAAAAAAATTTGATATTTTTTCAAAAAAATTAAAACTTCAGGCCTTGTGCGGGAGACCTAAACATTTTTTTAAAAATCCAAAATTTTTTGTGGTAAGTTGTGGTACCTAGTAGCAACTTTTTTTCAACTTGGAATTTGAAAACAAAAAAAAGTTAAAAATCGATACACCCTAATGTACATTGTACATTCGTATAAGCATATAATTATTCATGTTTGTCATGCAAACCAGTAAGACTCAAAACAGGAAAATAATTTACTCGTAAGGTAAATAAAAAATAAATATATATAATATACTGATATGCATTATAAAACAAATGTTTGAAAAAAGAAGATAATAATGTCTGTTGTATCTATAGAAAAAAAAACTAATAAGTAATGGCAAAATACCAACGCCGTAATTAATATCGAATTTAAATAATAGTGCTTGAAATGGTAAAGTATAATATACATATCAAGTATGACCGTACATGCATACAGTCATTAATATGCGTCTAAAAAAATATATAACAAATAAACTAAGGAGTTTGTGAGTTAAACGTTGGAAGGTAAAGAGACAAGACTTTTTTGTTTAAAAAAGCTAATAAATAATACAAATTAATAACTATCAAATAGGTCTGAAATTAGTTGCCTTTTGAAACTCATAAAATATATCAATAAGTTCACAGTGTTTGTTGATGAATTCTTGGAATTGGTGAATAAATAGAGTAGTTAGTATTGAGGTTATTGTTACATTTAAAAGTGTCTTTGCTTCGTGTTTGTCTGGCAGGTATGTACATTTGACTAAAGTTTCCCCTGTTTTTTTTCTTATCATTATTTATCACTTTGCCTTTTTGTCAAACTGAAATTTGATTACAGGATGGGTTGTTTCAGAGTATTTGAACAATTCATCAAATTTCAACGTTCATTTTCGGGTTCTGTGAAAGTCCTATTCAAGTTCTGTTAATATATCATTATGGGCCAGTTACTCGACAGAACTGAAATAATTACAGAACTTGAAAAGAAATTTCACAGAACTTGAAAAATAACTTTGAAATTAGAAGATTTGTTCAAATTCTATGAAACATGCGGTCCTTTTAATTAAAATTATTCTCGCTTCGTCATAATCTTCTACATTCATACTTGAATTGAATAATTTGAAAATAAATAAAAAAATACAATTTTATTTTATCTGTCATTTTCATAATATTGTGTAAACAAAAACCTAGCTAACTACCACTCTCGTAAATTGCCGTCTCAACATAGGCGTTTCACACCTAGTGAGATGGGCAATAAGTCATTATTGTAATTAAATGTAATATTCAGAACAGGTTACTAAAATTAAATACTTGGGAATTATTTTTGACAGCAATTTGAAGTGGACAACAACATATAACCACTACAGCAAACAAACTAAGAAAATTCATTTACTTTGTTAGACAAACTCGCAACTTTCTCAACCCAAGCCAGCTCAAAACAATCTACTATGCACTTTGTCATTCTTTAATAGAGTATGGTATCATAGCATGGGGAGGAGCAAACGCTGCCGCCATTGATCCAATATCTAAAGCTCAGAAACTTATAATAAAGATTATCCTCAAACTACCAATCACAAGCAGCTCGGATGAAATCTTTAGAGAAATCTGTGTTGTGGACATTAGACAACTTTATGTCAAAAACATACTAGCATACCTCTTCAAACACAAAACTACTTTTGACAATGTCCAAACTGCTCGTGATACTAGAACCAAAGGACATAATCTCTTACAAATCCTTTTCGCTAAAACAACTTTTGGCCAGAGAAATTTTAGATACTTTGCAACAAGGCTATATAATGCTCTCCCACTAGCCATTAGACTGAACGAATATTTGTTTTGAAATATAAAACAGATGTGATCATCAGCCAAGACAGATCCAAGATCAAAATTTTTATAAAAATCCCCTCATAAGTTTCTACTAGATGCTGATTAATTAATTTATCATTTATTATTATTATTTATTATTTTTAATCATTTTTACATTGTCATTTAATGTTATGAAATATTATATGTATCAAATAATATGTAAACATTAATTTATGTACTCAATACGTCTGTCTCGACACAAGTTTATCCTAGTGAGACCGACATCGAAAAAAACCTATAAAAAAACTTTATATTGTTAATAAAAAAATAATGCAATAAATAAATAATCATTTTTAGCTATGTTTAGTGACAAGATCCGAATAGTCAGATACTTTGCGACCTTAAATTTCCCCATCTCCTACCCCTCCTCACTTTATTCTACCTCTGAAAACGCTTATTCAATAAACAAAAACAAACAGCGGAAACAATATATTGCAGACAAAACATCCATTCAATATTGACTATTATTTAACGGTAATTGTGTTTTAATTTGTAAAACGCAATATAATTTTTAAATACTTTGGTATTAAAAATATAATTTATTGAATCATGGGAGTAAGTTCTGCTATATTTGTTTAAAAACTAGATGAATTTAATTAAAAGTAAAAAAAAAAAAATTACCTACATATACCAACGTTCAATTAATGTAATAATAGCAACATTGCAGGCAGGAAGTTATAAAAAAATAGTATAAAATAACGTTGCTATCCGCGTATGTCTGTTATTGCGCTTAGTTCTTCTAAACTACACAACGAATTTTAATAGGATTTTTAATATCATCTAGAAAATTTCTTCCGGAAGGTTTATATATACAATACATGTATATTATACTTATAGAGTATAATATACATGTAGTAGAGAAAAGTCGATGTTTTGTAATGAAGTCGTAAAAAAAATATTTTCGCACGCTTTCATACTCTTCTATTATTCTGACTCTTGACATGGCCCGACTCAAGTATCTTCACTTGGTCGTGCCATGTCTTCCTCGGGCGTCCCCGACTTCTGCTTCCATTCACATTTGCATCATATATTCTTGGAGAATATATATGCAAATGTGAATTTAATTTAATTTTACAAAAACTTTATTTTTTTTGAATAATTTAAAAACACTAAATAAACCATTAGTGTTTGTCTTACTTTTAACAAATTGATTGATACTTCGATGCTTCTTAACTCATAAGGGAAATGAAGTTGACTTAAAAATTTAGTTTTTTTAAAACATATATAACATGAACTTGCAGTGTACAATGTGCATTGTTATATTCTTTCCTAAGATGTAAGCTGGTTCTTGTGTTCTAGGAAAGGGGTGCTAGTTAATATAAGAAAAAAACTGCACTTACAATGATAACAAAATATAAAAAGAAAAAAGAAACAAAGGAAGGATAAGTATTGAGAGACGTGAATAACATTTTTTTAAATTACGAAAGTACGTAAAGAATAAAACAAAGTGTGTTATAAACACTATTTACATGCATGATATAAAAAAATATCAAAGAAAATCTCACGTTATATGGTTTGGATATAAAATAAAAATGAGATGTTTCAGAAGACATACAAGTGATACAAGGTGAAACAATATATCCATCACCTGTATAACAATCTCTTGTCCAACTTTAACACGCTAATGTTAACATTTTACATATTGTAATATGACAGCAGATGGCCAGTGGTATATCTTAAAAAAGGGGTAAGGGACACAGAGTCAGGGTATTAGAGTACACAGGTATAACGCAACAATTAGGCCTGATTGCACCATAGAACCATAAGTTACCGCATTTTCAGAATAACACCTGGATATTTAAAAAATGGTCGAAGAAGACACCTGGTGAAGCCGTAAAGATTGACAAATGGGGGAATAATAACATGTGTGATAATTTCAAAATTTCAGAGAATCTATGGCCCAGTTGTTTCGCGGAAATTCAAATGTAACATCGTCATTAATTGGTCACTAAGCACCATTTTGTTTTTTGACAGTTCCCGTTAAATGAAGATTCTAAGACAATTTCAGTTTTTTCGTATTTTTACATGATTTTCTAGAATATTATAATACAAAAAATAATAAATGTATAATAAATATTCCACATTGAAGACAATATTAGTGTTTCTCAAACGATTTTTTTTAATGTAAAAATCATTATAAAAACGGGCGCATCTGGGTCTTTTAGTTTTTTCTGTTTCAAATATTCGTTTGAGAATCGCTAATATTGTCTTCAATAATAAAATATTACAATTTGAAATTATGTAATAATTAATAATGACAGATAAAAACTCCATTCCAAATATTTCTTTATGTATCTGACGCCATTAAATGGACCACAGCTTTTTTAGATTTAAAGCAAAATACCAAAAAATATTCATAGCATCACTATGGTGGCTAAACAAAAAAAAGTAACTGGAATTTAGCCAACATTATTGAAATAGAGTGAAGGGGGTTAATAATATGAGAAAGAGGAAGGTTGGGAAGTATCTGGCTATTCAGTTCTGATCACTAAACTCAGCTAAATCAATTATTTTTAAATTTTCGCCATTCTGCAATAAAATTGCGTTGCCACCGAGAAAAAGACCCCAAAGATAATATTATACCAAACTCATCCATATATCATACAAATTACTGGATTACCTCATTGTGGTCCAGTAATCACGATACGCCCCTTCTGTGTCTGATATCAGAAGCTGCGAAATGACTTCACATCTGCATATCTAATGGTAAAGCTGTCATTGTCGGTTAATTATGTCTGTACGCTACTGGTTATTCAACCTTTAAATAGTTACGACCTTCAGAGCAATGCACAATGCACATTCACAATTCATAGAGCTTTTGATCGCAACACAAAGAATCCTTTGTCGTTTCAAGGTTCTGCGCTCGATCAATAACTGCTTCTTCTTCCTTCTGGCGTTCAGCTTTGATCACACTATATCTATACAGGGTGTCCGGAAACTCGTAGTACAAGCGGGAAACTGGTGAATCTACATCACATTTGGAGTCGATTATGTAGTATATTTTTTTTTGATTTGAGCTTTCGTTATCGAGTAAATCGAGTTTGAAGTTGATTTTTTTTTTTTTTTTTTTCTTTTTTTAATCAAATTCTTATAAATTATTACTGAAGATCAAAGTACCCAACTAATTAAAACTATTTGAAAGTAAAACAAATGGAGAAACTCGGATTTGAAGCATTATTTTGAAATCACCCTTCATTTAACCCGGTGTAATCATAAAATATTTCTGCTCTGCAGGGTTAAAACATCTGTTGTTCAACCCTAAACACCAGAAAAAACTTTAACCCTAAAATAGCCGAAAAATATTTTTTTTTGGTTTTTTTTTTTTTTTGTGAAAATGCTCAAATCAAAAAACTTTATGTTTTTTTGGGTTCCCCATGTGGTGTAGATTCTCCAGTTTCCCGCTTGTACTACGAGTTTCCGGACACCGTGTATACATACTGTCAATATGTATTTCCACAACACATTTGCAGAAAGAACAGATCAAATCCGTGTCATACTAAAACATCTTCCGGTCAACGAAACTATTAACAAGCTCCACTTCTGTTTAATATTCCTAGAGATTATATTAAATCTTCCAATTCCTTGGTCAAATTTAAAAAGATTGTTAAGATGTTTGTGTTTACAGAGGATTGACATAATATTTTGTTAAGATATTTGTGTTTTCAGAGGATTGCCGTAATATTTTGTTAAGATGTTTGTGTTTACAGAGGATTGTCATAATATTTTTTATTCTTATCGTTTCTTAAATAATAAGATTTTAAAGAAGTTCTATTTGTAAGTGTCACCCTAGTTGTCATTTAATGTATTTCTACTTTCTTCTTGGGAATAATGAATAATTATTTATTTATGGTTCAAATATTGTTACAACGCACTCTCAAAGTACCAACTGACCACTCATGTAACACTGGTTTTTTTCTGTCTTGAAATATTTGTATGTATGTTGTGATTACTTTACGTTTGCTTCACCAAATGTGTTTCTCTCGATACATTAGTCCTAGTGAGGTTGATTTTTATGTGAAAAATTATGATTTATGTTCAGTGAGAAGCAATAAATAAATACGCCAAGCGCTATGCGGCAGGCCGAGACGTCGTGTGATGTATTACATTTGTTTATCTGTACACACTCATTCCTAAAATTGTATAAAATTTTCCAAATCAGCTCTAGTTTCGAAGATAGCTTATTTTCCATAGAAGGAAAAACTTTCAAATACCCATAAGGCGGCAGTAATGTTTTTTGGACTAAATAGATTAGAGAAGAGAATATATAAATTTAATGTATCTCTCAGTAGCAAGCAGAAACTTGTTGGAAAGCGAAAAATTATGTACTTCAAACTTATACTATAACCTTGCATTAAATCAAATAGCACGTAAACTAAAACAATAAAAAAATACTCATTGTTTACGTTCTGTCACCCTCCCGATAGGCATTAAAACACTATTTCCCACAAGAAAGGAAAGTGTTTGTGTGTTCTCCGGCAGACGATAAACACTATAGGCGGGTAACAGCCAAACAATGGGCGTACTACGTAATCTAATAATAGTAATCTCGATCAGTCAGGGATATTATCCGGCAGATAGGCTGGTATCAGGTTATTAGCGGCGCGGTTAGGTGCGTCTGCCTGGCGCTTTTACCGGGGAAAGTAGTATTACTTTTCCACGGTGTTAGAACAATGTTATGTTAGACTGTAGTAGGGTCAATGCATGCATGTGCGAGAATTTGCAGCGAACCCCGGTTATAAGGAAAAAAATATATTCAAATGACAGTGAAACCCGGTTATAAGGGTAAACATTTTACAATGAACTTTGTGGGATTTTTCGCACCACACTACACTATATTTTTATTTGTTTATCTGTTCCAATAACATTTATGAAGTGTAGGTAAGTAGGTAGGTGTAGGTAAATTGATAAAGCTCCTTTTAGTAATACTTTATTTTAGTTTATTTCTTACAGGATTTCAAATTATAACAGTATGCAAAATAGAATTTTTTTTCCTAATTATTCTACTACTCCATAATGTGAGCTCCAGGAGCTCGTGTTTATGGGAGAAGTACACACAAAAAGAAAATATTGCAAAAGGCGATGTGTAAACAATATTCAAAGTCTTATTAAATAACTACAAACGTAATTCAACACATAAATTATTATAAGTCAATATTCAAATTAACTACAAACACAATGCAATATTCAAAATAAATAAAAAAATAATTCAATATACACCATTTTAGAGAATTAGTATTATGACAATAGCCAAATTAAAAAAAATGCTAGATAGTATAGATTAAGTATTATTATTTATTAGTATATGTATAATATACGTTCACATTTTTTTACAGTGTGCCTGCCCTGCTAAGGATATCCTGATGTTGAGACAGGCGATTTTACAAATACATTTATTTTATCACTACACCCCAACTGTGCACAACATAAACAGCGTAGGTAACCGTTTAATGTCAAACATTTACTCAAGTCTCTTCGTACTCAAGGTTATCAGGCTTAGTTCACTCGGTTTTATTTTAAAGAAATTTATTGCTGAGCCCCGGTTACAGGTTATCAAACTATTCTAATTTCGGGTAACTAGATTTTGTGGAGTTCTATTTTTATTCGGCGCTGTTCGACTTTGAAACTTCAGCCGAGAAACGACTCAGCGAATCCCCGTTATAGCGCCGCCAAAACTTTGAAATAGATTCGCGGTGCGGTAAGTGGCGTCCTTATCTCTAAACTTAAAACTTTCTGAACGTTCGTTATCTTCCTACTGAAGCAGTTCTGAAATCAGGAAACTAAGTGAACCCCTGGTATGACGAAATTTGGAATGGACATAAAGGGTTAATGCAGGAAATTTTAAATGAATTCTGCTGAATGCAGTAGTTGGTAACAAAGGAGGCAAGGTTGTCAGTCCACAATCGAGTTCTGATAGCAACCCTGACGTGCGACAGTGAGATATGGAACTGGTAATAAAGAACGAAATTATAATGAAATATGCGCAACATATTATTATTATTATTATATATTGATGCGAGCATAATTTAAAAATGAAAGAAAGGGGACGCTTAGATTTAAAGTGATTTATTATTGAGGTATTAGGTTGCGATACCTCCTTCATTAGCCAACGTTTTGGACAGCATTACATTGTCCATCATCAAGTGGGAGGAGTTGCGATGGGCAGTCCGTTATAGCCAGTACTAGCCAAATACTTTATTGAGAAATTTAAAGAAGTGGCACAAATGACACAGCTTCGGATGTTCCTAAAGTATGGTGGCGCTACGTCGATATCTTCGCCATTTAGCTTCACGGAACAGAGAAACTGAACGAAATCCTTGACCATATTAATTCACTTCACAGCAAACTTAAGTTCACTATGGAGCTAGAAAACCAAGATAGAATCCTACCTTTTCTAGACGTGGAGGTAATGCGAAAAGAAGATGGTAGCCTATGGCACACCGTGTATAGAAAACCAACTCATATGAATCGGTATATAAACGCTGAAAATCCCAACCCCGCGCAGAAAAGAGACTAATCCATACGTTTGTGACCCGAGCAACACATTTTTTCGCATGTCGAACATTATATTTATTCGGACAAATGCACCTGCGGGAACGTGTGTTAATATATATTCTATAATACATTATAGGAAATGGTCATGCAGTCACATTTTTAACAGTAATATTCCTCTGTGCATGTTTTGTTTAGGTTAGCATCGCATTATACGTATTATCGAGGTTTCACTATAATGCAATTTATATTAAAATATGTAATAAACTAATCCGAGCATGATATTGAATGTGCCGCCATCGTTCCAGTATCTTATTTTCGTTTTAAAATATGCGTGAGGAACAGGACGAACCAGCTCTCGCTGGGACTAGTTTATCTGATGAATGCCACTTGCATTCCGATAATTTCTATCAAAATATGCACAAACAATGTTGGATAACTATCACGCTATAAGGTAGCTTATTGCGTGTCAAATACACGATAAATTGGAGTAGAAATAAAACAAGACGACGCAAGAAAGTGAAAACGGAGCAATGTGGTGCTCAATCCCATCCGCCCGCTCCTCCGTACAAAAGAATGACAGCACTGTTAGTTTACAAACGCATTATACGTATTATCGAGGATTCACTGTGACGCAAAGTGATTTCTGAAATGATACTTACATTCCAATAATCTTCTATCAAACTATGCACAAATAATGCAGGATAACTATCACGCTGTAGGATGGCTCGTTGCGTGTCAATTACCAGCTGAATGGCATCACGCCGACTCTATTCATGCAGAAACATTCGCATACCAAGAATACCTTCTATAGAACACTACAATTGGGAAATTGAATTGACGGATTGATTGGTCGGTCGCTGGGAAAAGTTAAAGCGAATGAACTATATTCAATCCTGTGGTGCATCAAAAGTTTTTTTTAATGTGAATCTACATATATTTTCGAATGACAAAACACATACAGCTAAAAAAAGTATTTTTAATAAACTAACGAACTGACCATCAGGCCGCTTCCCCGTTGTAGGCTAAGGATGGACCGCCAAACATCTTATCTCGGTGGTCTTGGAACACACTCCTTGCTTCAGTCACATTCATACATCGTCTCATACATGACTCTTGACATCGCGACATAAGTATGGTTTCTATAAAAATGATCTAAGAATAAGCAAAATCGTGATAAAACCATTCCAAAGTAATCGATTCATTGATATTTTATAGGTACGTAGTTACTACCCGGATTCGTTCGGGTTTTCATCACATTTTTAAGAATTTAATGGAAATTTCCACTGAAGAGGTAACCTGATTGACCCGGCGTTTCCGATTTTTTTTTTGAATCCCAACTGCTTCCAACAGTCTGTAGCCAGTGAGACTATGGCAACCCCAATTCGGGCTGTGAGGCTGAAGGTAGTGGGGTGGGGAATGAGTTGGGGAAGAGAAAGGTGAGGAAGTACCTGGCTATTCAGATTTGGCCACCAAACACGGCCAAAACCATTTCAAACCAATGGTGGTCTTACACCAGGACGATACTGAGAGTATCTTCCATTCTGGAGCGTGCAAATATACTATATGATTAATTTGTGAAATAACACAAATCAATCAAATAAAATTTACTTACGCACGCCGGTATTTGAACCCGCGACCACCAGCTTGCTAGTCGAGAGCCTTATCCCTCGACCACGTAGGCCATCAATATATATTACAAATATATAGATATTATAAATGCTGACAAATATAGAAATTATTTTTTGAACATGTAATTATTTTTACTGATCTTGGAGTCAGAATGTCTGAATGTGAATTGGCGACATCAGTTATTTATCAAATCGGTTTAGATAGACTTCTAGGGATTACATATTCAGTGGTTATTTCGAAACTAAATACATAGTTCACGATGGAAATTAAGCTGCAAGTGTTTTGACAGAAAAACAAATGCAAATTTTACTCCGCCAGAGCTAATCTATAAAGTGTTTAGTTGGAAACACAAATAGATTTTATACTTTATAATTAAGATTCGAATAATCAAATTGCTATAATTTTTACATAAAACATTATTTTACTTAAAAATTAAAAAAAAAAAACAAATTGGTTCGACTGAGGATTTAACCTTCCTACCCAGGAACTGGAGGCTACAACTCTATTAATCTCGTGAAATGCTGATTGTGCAGGACAAAAATTTATTTCGTATTTAACGAAAAAATTTGAAACGAAAAAAATTTAAACGCAAAGAGATGTTTTTAACTAACTAACTAACAAACCATCACGCCGTTTCCCCGCTGGGATAGGCAAAGAGGACAGACCGCCAAACAACTCGGTCTTGGCACACACTTCTTGCCTCATTCACATTCATACATCGTCTAATACATACTCTTCTATTATTCTGACTCTTGACATGGCCCAACTCGGGTATCTGATTCACTTGATCGTGCCATGTCTTCCTCGGGCGTCCCCGACTTCTGCTACCATTAGCATTTGCATCGTTCCTTTCTTCGCTCATTCGCTCTTCATGCCCAAACCATCTAAGCTTTCCTTTCTGTGAGATGTTTTAAAAATGTTTGTTTTAGTATTAAGTATTCCCTCGTATTGGAGAGAGTTCGCAAGAAGTTTCTGAGATTTCTCTACATATACCCATGGCTAAATCGGAATGAACCATCTACGTGTCAGAAATCGGAAGGGATTTACACATTGCTAATATTTCGTCAGACTGATTCTTTGATGGTTTGAAAACTCGGCCATCATAGAGAGTATTCATTTCTGTGTTCCCATAGACATAGACTGTTACTATCTCCCAGCCTGCAGGACTAACATGACAATGGTCATGACGGTTGGGAGATAAATCTTGCTGTTGAACAAAATCAATTCGAATATCGACATATCCTTTTATCATTGAAGCTGCCAGCTAAGAGTATAGTTGATACCTACATCACATATTTACCTAAAATTTATTTAAAAACATATTTTAAAATTAGTTTTTGAAATTATTTGAATGTTTCGAAATATCAGACATCCAAATTGTAATCGTGGTCGTTCATTTTCATAATCCAAATCACTGTCAACCATTTCCTAACGGTTTTCGAAACATGATTCAATTATTAAAATGATACGGAAATGATTATATTGTAAATTGACAGAAGGGTGAATACAGGAAATTGCCTATTGGGGGACTGAATGCGGTAGTCGCTAATAAAATCTTATCGAATGAAGCGAGGCTGGCAGCGCGCATGGGAGTTCCGATGCCAACACTGATTTTATTGCAATTATGCATGAAGCTTGCACAAAAAGGATAGAAAAATATTTTATAATTTTTTTTATTTTTTAAGTGAGTACTGCACAGTCCCAACTGATCTTAACCGTCTGGAGCCAGTGATACTACGGCTTCCCAAATTGGGGTATGTTGCAAGGCTGAAAGTAAGTGGGACAGGGAAGGAGACGGGGAATAGGAAGGTATATGAGTATCTGGCTATTCAGATCTGGTCATCAAACACGGCTAAAGCTATTTTAAGTAACGTTTCAATTCTGGATGGTGGTCTTTCATCAGGGCGATACTGAAAATATCTACCATTTTGGAACATGTTAAATGAATCATTTAAATTATATTTACTTGCGCCTGTCGGGATTTGAACCCGTAACCATCTTCGCAGCCAAGGATCGTAACAACTCGACGACGGAGACCATCGAATGCATATAATAAGGAAGAACGTGGAACGTTCGAGTAATATGAATTTTTTTACGTGGATACATATTTAAAAAAAATTAAAGTATTTACGCACAGTATTTGCAGCTCTTTTCAGAGTATTATTTTAAGAATGGCCCTAGCTTTTTCAGTAAGCAGATCCGAATACCCAGCTACTTCCCTACCGTCTTCTTACAAGTGCTTCCTTCTACTTCCCTACCTTCTTCTTACAAGTGCTTCCTTCTACTTCCCTACCTTCTTCTTACAAGTGCTTCCTTAGGTTTTTTTACATTAGCTCCACACAGGAGACCCTGAGGAAAACAATTCCCCATGGCCTATGCCATCTTTTGGGTGGGTAGGAATCTGGAGTCAATATGTCCAGGAGTGACTGAAGGCAAGGTTTTCATTTTTTACTCCAAATTATTTCAGGAATCAATTGTTAAAGTAAGTCAGGTACATCTCTTATCACCTGTACATACATTTATTTATCCAGAATTAACGGCACAAGTACCTTTTACATAAATAATAGTTATTGACAGTTATAGTACAATATAGAAAGAAGAAAAAAAAAGAAAACATATAAGATCATAAAAGTAAATAAGACAAAAGAAAAAAATAGATTAGTAAAAAGTTGGCGAGAGAAATGAAGAAGAAACAAAAACAAAAACATAAAACCCGTTATGCACTGACCTCGTTAAAATATGCAAATATGTTTTATACTTCAATAGAGGCATTTTACAAACATCAGCTATCATAGCATAAGAGTCACCAATGGTGTGTAATCTATTCATAATAGAATTGTAGCCTGAAACCTTAGTATTATTGTCACAATAATACGTACTAGAGTAATTAGGGTGATCTAATGGTAGGAACATGAAAATGAATCAACCATATATTAAGTGTTAATGCAATAACAAAGATATAAGATTAACTCCTTTTGTGAATTTAACGATAAAAATTTACTAACAAATGACTAAAATAGTTAAAATACCCAGAGATCGTAAAATACTAAGATTCCCCTTAATCAAAATGAATTGAAACCCTTATTCCATACTACCAGATATGACTTTCTACCTTTTTCATTCCGATCCCCTTATTTCGCTGGGAGAGTACAGATGAAATAATGGTTCATGTCCGCATTACAAGAAATTGTAGAGACCTACGAGTACTACAGTATCGTTAAAATATACTATAAGACGAAGCTGGCTGATGTAACGGTTTCGGAAACAATGCAGGAACATTCAGAGAGAGGGGAAACAAAGCGAGCCATGATCGTAATAATAATCCACAAAAAATGGGTCATAGCACGAACCAGTTCTGGGGCGAGTGAGTGGAGTGATACTTTACTTTCTAATACTTTTTTTTTAAAATAATTATTTCCATCACTTTATTTACTCCGTGGTTGAGTTGTTACGATCCTTGACTGCGAAGAAGGTTACGGGTTCAAATCCCGACAGGCGCAAGTAAATATAATTTAAATGATTAATTTAACATGTTCCAAAATGGTAGATACTTTCAGTATCGCCCTGGTGAAAGATCACCATTCAGAATCGAAACGTTGCTTGAATTTCTTTAGCCATGTTTGGTGACCGGATCTGAATACCAGATACTTCCCCACCTTCCTTTTCCCCATCTCTTTCCCCTCCTACCTTCAGCCTCACAACGTACCCCAATTGGGGATGCCATAGTGTCACTGGCTCCAGACGGTGGGACTCTTGGGCGATTTCACATTAAAACATTCTTAGAGGCATTCAGAACTCTCCAAGGGATGCAGCAGCGATGAACATAGTGATAACACATTGTATGAAATGGATAGTTTGAGGCATCCAAAACGAACTTTCTTAAAAAGATCAAATACTTTCTCACAACATTTAGTAATAAAAGAACGTAGCGCAATAAGCCATGAATTTTACGAAGTAGTGGTGCTGAGATGAACAAAGTTCACGGGAACGAGTGAGAACTTAAACAAAGAGCGAACGCCTTAAAATATTAAATAATATCTAAAAGCGTACAATTTAATGAAAGCTCGAAAAATTCCTAAGATGACCGCGCGGTTTTACGAGGTTTTAATCGCCTGTAATCAAAACGAGTAATATCCGTTTCGGGATATTAAGAGAAGAAAGGAGGTGGGTTTGGAGATTGGAAATGAAATCTCAAAAGAGATTAGGGCGAGATTAAATAATAATTAGTAGAAATTTAAGAGTTGGGGAATATATTTTTAAATTAGACTTGCATCCCAAAGTGAAAATGAGTGGTCGTTTCTGAATCTTTACTAGAAAATATTATTTTTGTTTTAAAAAATAACATTTGAACGGTGAGTTCTGGCTGTACGAAATTTGCAAATTTAAAAAGGAAAGTAAGGATATGATGTTCTGGGAGGGAAAATGGTGTGAGGGTTGGGTAAGAATAAATAAATATGTTCGATATTTTTTAAATGAAAACAAGATTGCAAAAGAGTGTTCATCGTCCATTTGTATAATAAAAATTAGTTCACAGAAGCTGGGTGTACTGTACAGGGCCGGCAGATAATTTAATAGAACACAACTGCTGTACCTTGTACAAATCGCAAGTGCGTCCCACTGTTGAATTTGGCAGCCACCTCTGGTCTGGAGCCCCAAAATACCTGAAAAGAACCCTTTACTCTCTGCAGAAACGGAGGTCCGTTTGATAGATTTCCCCATCTTAACAGGCGAATTACAAGCCTTAGAGCACAGGCGTCAGGTGGGTATGCTATCCTTGTTCTACCGGTATTACAGTGGAAGATGCTCCGAGGAACTATGCATCATCGATCCCTTCAGCACCAGTGCATAATCGGGAAACACGCCAAACGCACGCCCAACATTTGTCACATGAGAACGAGTCGCTCCTACCACTCGTTCTTGAGTTCAACAGCTCGGCTGTGGAACTATTTGCCGGCCTCTGTCTTTCCTCCCTCCTAAAACATGGGCCTCTTCAAGACCAATGTTCACTCCTTCCTCTCCTCAAAAAGACCCTTCACACAGCATCCCCAGAGATGACACAGGCCCTAAGGAAAATCATTTTCCTGTGGGCCTCCTGTGTGGAGTTAACGTAAACACAAATAAAAGTTAATCTATTTGTAAATAAGTTTTAATAAAGATAAGGTTCTACTTACTTCAAAACTGTGTGAAGCTTCGAAGCCTTGGCTATGAAATCCTCCCAAATCGGTGTCCCATTCTGTAACAAAGAAATAAATATTAATATACAATATGGCAATAATTCAAGGCACGTCGTGTCGGAATAAACAAGTATCCAATATCAGTAGAAAGCACGTACACAACTAGGCATGACACAATAAGGAAGGGAGGAGTAAATATAAGGGTGTGATTGCTACTGTGGCACTAAACTCACTCTCATTCAAAACTCACAACAATATTATAACATTTAAATCTTTAATAAAAAGCTGGGATTTATTTTTGACCACTTTAGTTTAACACCTAAAGTTTTTTTGTATATAAATCAATATTTTGCATCGTAGATTAGTTTTTAATATTCTCCAGATGAAGGAAGGGTTATTGAAGGTATTGAAGTGAAAAAAAATACCTATATGTGTTTTTTTATTGTAAATTATGAAGAGCCACAAAGTTAATGCTTTTTACAAATACAAAATATAGGAGTCGGAAATTTAAAAAAAATGTACTGACATCAAATACAGCCTGAAACACTACATATTTATAATTACTTCATATTATACTGCTAAATTTCAATATGTAAATGAAATCCTCAGTACTGGAGATCCCAGTAAGGGTATAGTTATATACATTTGTTACAAAAAAGGAAGATAAAAAACATTTATTATTATTATTATTGCCCTAAAAGGAGGGGATTTTCACTCCGTGGAAATTTACAAATATTGCGAGCTACTAAGAAATTGCTGTTATTATTGCTGAGTGTAGTGCAGTCCTGTGTTAACTCGTTCCTTTGGCATTTCATCTGTCTGCAAATTTGTTTGTATGTTCCGTTTCCGGTTCAAGATGTTTGCCGTGTTGGATACTACCTTTTTATCCCGCCAGAGTTCGAATGGGCGTGGATTTTACAACGAGCTATCAAATCAGTATTATTGTAGGTACCTACATGCCTGAAGAAAGTTTAAACAATGAATTGTCATTGAGATATCGAAGTTTTTTGGACGAATTGTATAATCGCTTATTTGAAATATATTTTTTATAGTTTAAAACTAAGTAGATAGGTATTTAAGTACCTACTTATAAATCTTATGCTTTCAGAGGAAATATTGGTTATGATTAAAACAAAAAAAATCATCTTTAGGAAACAAATAAATTATAAATCGATATTTTGTCGAAGGATCTGTAAACAAAAACCAAATGTAAACATAAACAAACGAAATTAAAACATTAACAATGAAAATTAAAACATTAGCATGAACAACCCAGTGAAAATTGTAAAAATTAATGTGTTTAAAATAATTGCATTAGAAGTTATTAAACAAGAGAAACTTGGAAACATATTTTTTGGACGCGAGGGATTTGGATTTTTATATAAAATATTGCAAATTAATTAAAAAATTTCAAATTATTCTTATTTCGGTTAAAAATCCCACTGCAGGCCTTTAACGAATGAATTAACAGGTTTCCTAATAAACTATCATTTTGCTTTTTAATATTTATATTTCATCGTGGTGTGCTATCAAGACATAGGCAGGTGCATGAACACGCATTCAGATATACTATGAATGTACTAAAATTTTATCGGGAAACGGCATGACATCCCGTTTTTAACAGGATTTTAATAAATCAGCAACACTATTTTTTCTCCGCGTGATCAGATGACAAGCATATCATATGTAACATAACATAGCAAAGTTTTAGTAAGATGCACATAAAAATGGGTGACCGGATAACTCGTCAAAATGACAATTCAACACACCTTTAAAATGTGATATAAAGTCATGAAAAGTGATGAAACAAAAACTAGATTAAATTAGGTCACGTTTGTTAGGTTTAGAGGTTAGTTATTTTTTTCAAGGTTTTAATGACTCTTATGTTTGCTTAACTCAAATGTAAATTGTTAACCTCATACAGTCCTGGTGAGGTTGATTTTTATGTGAAAAAAAAGTGTTTTATGTATAGTGAGATGCAATAAATAAATAAATGACTTTATATCACTTTTTAAAGGTGTGTTGAATTGTCATTGTGTTGAGTTATCATGCAACCGCCATCAAATGATGTGAAGAGAGTTTGAAACAACCAAACCTTAGCAGTCAATCAGTTTAATTGCTAAAACTGTCTTACGACAAAATTACCTGTGTGACCCTGAAAACAAAACTTTGAAGCGATATCAAAATAAATTTATAAGCAATTAAATACCGTTTATTCCTACAAACGTGTACCAATGAGGCCATTAATAAATTAGCAAGTTTTTTTTGTTGTTCAAAAAAACAAGATTTACTTCATTAAATGAAACATTTCAAACAAAAGATACAATCCCAAAATTGCATTCACACCACGCCTCTAAAATGTCAGTGATTATATTGTTCATTAAAACCTAGTTACATTTTAGTTAAAATTCGTTCCAATTCTCCCACGAATTAAAGATCCGTGACTTTTTCACACGATCGGACGTGACATGCTTTACAAAAAGCGGACGGCGAATCGGTGGACAAAGAAATGTATCGGATAAGCAAAGGTCAAGAACAAATGCCGCTAATAAATACACAATCGCTGGATGCGAATAAAAATAATATCATGATATTACGGTGTTCCGGATTTGGGCGGTTTATTTTGTGCCAATGCCGAGATTATTAAGCGTTGCAAAAAAATGTACATTATTTTCTTGTGGTTATTGGGTTTTTTGCGTTGTTTAGTAAAATGCATAGGTAATCGATACATAAATAACGTTATGCAATAAAAAGAGACAACGCCCGATTTGGTGTTTGACGGGTCGTTTTTTAAAATTAAGGAATCGGTCACTACTCTTTGGAAAGAATCAATTTTATGTTTAGAAGGATTATTATTTATATATCATACGTTAATATTTATGTATAATAATCGAAAAATCTGACGGAATTTTAATCGATCATATTTAACGGATCGATTATGTTCGTGTTGCATTTATTACCCCTGAATTTCTACACATAATTTTTTTTCATGTTCCTGGCAGGAGAGTTAAGAGACAGTATCTAACGTAGGTATATTATTATACATTCTTCCAAAGATACAATACCCTAAACTAAGACATAAGTGAAGAAGGCGTGTACACAAATATTCGGCGAGCGGCCCAGCGTATTGGACGGGCGTAGCTACGGTCGAATTTACCCTAGCAGGCCTAGAAAGTGTGATCTTTCCGCGGGGTTTATTTTAGTTCATTATTATAAAAGTATTACTAAAATCTTAGATTTTCTAACTATGTTATTTTTGAAAATAATATCTATACATTTTTTATGCCGAAACGTTAATTATATGAAATTCTCTCGATAAAAAAAATCTCAAATTAAGCTCCGAAATTATTAAAAACGGGTTTTGTTCTGTTATTTAATATGTTATAGGGACAAAAAATTCATAGTGTATCTTTAAATGCAACTAAAGCATTTTTCGAGAAATTTTTGCTCTATTTCAAACGAGTCGTGTTTTATTAAATATTTTCACCATTTTCGCTTAATTATTATCCTTTTTTTAACCGTTTGGGTGCCAATCGTCCATTCGTGTTTTAACGAAGATTGCCGATCGTCGATTTCCGTCGATTGCGTCAGTCGTGTTCTGATTCGCGCGTACGTCTGTACGTAAAATTCTCATTTTTTCGAAACGCCTGGACTTCGGGATCCTCCTCCGCGTGATTCTAAACCAATATTCTTTAATAAAACACCGAAAAAATCATCGAAATCCTTGAAAATTCAAAGAATTTATGGGGTTTTAAAAAAATATATAGTTTCATAAAAAATAATGTTTTTTTGGTGGCATTTTACAAGCAACTGTATGAATTTTTTTGGCACTCAAACGGTTAATATTAGCACGCTCCCTCTAACATTCGAATTTACATATCTTTCTTTCAAACCATCTTTGAACGCTTACTACGGGGCCTTAAGTCTGCTTTATTAATATTATATATAAATAACTTACATCCGTGGGGTATAGGTAAAAAAAAAATATTATAGTTAAGAATTCAACGGAATTAATTAAAATGAGAGTTACGAGCAAACCCCCGTTATTGGTCTTGTGTTATGTCGCCTTATATTCTACAACGAGTGCATGATGTTTATCGAGCTTACTGATAGAATAAAGAATACCAACAGTTATTCAAGGTTTAATTTTAGTGTCATAAAACGTTTTATTTTAAGAGTTATGTTTGAGTTTGAGCATTTCTATCAATCATTCAATTTCATTACCATAATTCAACTAGGAACAAAAACAAACACCTACGTACATAAATCGCACACACACCGATTGCAAATCATATCATTAGCATAAACAGTTAGGGTTATTCATTGTACGACCCGGTACGATAATAAACGCAGACATCGGCCGCAAGAATTATAAAGAGCAAAACCAATGGATAACACTTACCTTTTATTCTTATCACAGAAGTGAGAATGAACCTACGAGAGATTATAGGTCGGTAATAATAATATATGCGTAACCCATTGAACCAATGGCAAAGAAGAGACAAACTGATATTGAACAGTTTCAGATAAGGAAATTCTTGCTTCAACAGATAGTTAATTTCATTGGTCTCTCTGAGGGCTAGAAGTCGAAATGTTTTAAATTGGCGAGATCAAGATTTGACGGCCTCCGTGGTCGAGGGGTAAGACTCTCGACTAGCAAGCCGAAGGTCGCGAACTCAAATCCCGGCATGCGCAAGTAAATAATATTTGATAAATTTGTGTTATTTCACAATTTATTCATTTAAAAATAATATACTTGCGGCACGTTCCAGAGTGGATCGCCTTGGTGTAAGACCAATATTAAGAATTGAAACGTTGCTTAAAATGGCTTTAGCCGTGTTTGGTGACCAGATCTGAATAGCCAAGTACTCCCCCACCTTCCACATAGTCTTACGTCTCATTGGCTACAAACGGTTGGGAGCAGTTTGGACTCTTGTGTGCGGTATTCAAATAAAATTATAGATATCAGTTTTCTTTCAATAGAAATATGTAGATAACAAAATTATTCAAATATAGATAACACTTCTTGGGATTATAGTTCAGTCTACAGAGCCAATGTAGCATAATAATGAATTATTAATGTTCATACCGACGTAGCTCAATGTTTTCGTGCAGCTGACCGGCAATCAAGGTGCGGGTTCAATTCCCGTCGGGGGCATTTATTTTTTTTCGGAAGATTTTTTCTGTTTATATTTGTGTTTAAGGCGATGCACTACGTGGTGTAATATTTTGAATAGAGCCGCTATCAATAACACACCTTACGTAGATGGCGATAAGGCTTAAATTCCCGCTTAACATCATCCACCTGTTTCGATTTATGCAAAAAAAAAACATGGCCAAAAAGTGCCGTTTATTTTATTTTGTGAATGTTCAGGCACAAATATTTAAAAAAATTTCGATCATTTTATAAATAACTTTATTTGGCACATTATAAAATAAAACCATAACCGAAGATGGGTTGGTAAGTAGGAGATTTTGAACTTTAAAGCAGTTTTCATAGGCTTTATACATTATTTTATCTGGGCTTATAAAAAGACTTATCTAAAAAATACTCGATTAATCCAGAGGCCAGGATGTATTCTACTCGCAGTATTTAATTAAAGCATCTGAAACATTTCTAGGCGACCAAATTTTCAAACCAAAAACACATGATTTTACATTACTACGTAGTGCATCGCCTTAAGGCCAATAATTATTGCATTTAATAATTTGTTATTCTTTGTGTTTTGCATAAAAACTTTGTCTTGTAAACATAAGTTTATCTTTAATAAAATAATTATTAATGTATGGAGCAGGAAAATTGTCGACACAATAAAATGACACATCGGACTCGTAAAAACCTTTTAAGAATGATAAAAACTTTATAATCTAGGAAACTATATGTACAACTGCCTGAAGATGAACCCCGTGTCAAGTGCAAAGAGTTCAGGGGTCTGTGATGCTGTTCAGCTTCTGATTGGAGTGGAAGAAGATGATTTCTCAGTAGGGCTAACCGAGGATGAAAACAAAATAATTAACTTAAAATATGATGAAACCCAGAATTGAGTAAAACGTGAAGGTAGAATAGTAGTATGCTAATATAATCTGTAGTTCAGAGACATCTGCACAGAAAGGGGAACAAATAGAATTGGGATTATTCATCAGCATTTTTATCTACACATTTATTACCTTACACAAAAATAATCCACAAAAGCAAATGTAGCAATCATCCATACTCTTTGGTAGCAATAAAGCCGAAAAAAGAAACGCATTTTCCCTTATGTCATCGTAAAAAAACAACATCTATCTTGTTATGATATATTGGGAGGTTTTCTCTTATTTTTACTCACGCATTTGTATGGCAAATCTGGACAATGAAATGGGATATTTTTATAGTATGGCAAAGTCATGAATGTTATCTGGAATGATGTATTGGATAATTTAGTTCGGTTAATATAATTTATTTTAAAAAATACATATGACAATGGAACTTTTATAAGATATCTTTGCAAAACAACGTAACTACAAAGACATTCTGATTCTTGGTGAAAATTTAGATGGCGGAAGGCATCGCAAATGGAAGAAGAGAAGAATGTTGCTGTTTTGTTGTTCACAAGGTATTTAGTAAATGTAAACAAATAAATAAATAGCAAGCAATAAAATAATAAACATAAATTAAATGCAAAAATCAGTCATTTTAAAATGCTAATTTAAAATGATATATCAGTCATTTTAAATTATTAAATTTAAATACATGTAGGATTACGAAAGATTTTTTAAATATTTATGTTGAGGGATCAGTAGGATTTATAGGCCCTGTTAGGAGTTCTACCAAGCCGAACCCTCCGATATGAAAATATCTGGAGTCGGTGAATTATTTTCCCATTTGATCTCTGGTGGGTTGACGTGTTGTTCTTGTATTTTTTTGTATTTATATAATGCACTTGCATAATGTTGATTGACTAGATGATCATTTGTGGAAAAGTGTGTGGAAGGGTTTAGTTTTTCCTATAGGGAAGATTTAACCCGGACATAAAGTCGGAAAGTATTATAAAAATTAGGTACCATAAAATCATTATTATGTTTCTTGATCGTCCTATCATAAAAAATATTACTAGAGTACACCTAAAACTTAAAGTTAAATGCAGCATTTGCACAAATTTCAATGGAGAGAAATAACGTGAATTTAAAACAAAAAATAAATTAGTCCAAAACCGAAAAAAACCGAGAGCGCATGCGCAAATCACAAAAATCGGAGAACTTTTCATTTGTGCCCGACCATCCGCGATATTCTAACGATCCAGAAGGCAGTTGTCTAAAGATCACACCCTGAAAATGTTGACTTGATAAGATACTATTCGTGTTTAGCATTAAATTACAGACAAAACGTGTAATGCCAGAGTGCCCTTGTCGAATAATCGTGTTGGCCAAAGCAAAGTATCTTTCATTCATTAGATTCCTTTAATTCAGTGCTTGGCCGGATATCAATATAAGCCATTTACATTGTTTCAGTGCTGCAAAACACAGCATAAATGCATTGATCTCTGCAATATGACCGCAATACGACGCGGATGCATACCCTTCCAAGCTCTACTTCTCTCGGCGGTCGCTCGTTTCTCCATTAGCTACCAACCAACGGTGGTGCAAGTCACTCCATCGCGTGACACGGACCCGAATATCTCCACCATCATCTTCATTATTTGCAGTCATCTGCATTGCATTAGGTTAGTATTTATTATTTGTGTGCATTCAGCGGGCATCTGATTGTGCAGCGGCCGTGTAGGCACGGTTTTTGCTACACCACTGGTGCAATCGATGCGAAGCGGAGCAACAGCCAATGATTAATGGTGACTGACGTTAGACGACATTAATCAATATAATGGTGTTCTGATTCTTTTTATTTATTTTACAAAACAGCCAACAAGCACAGAGTGGGTTTAAATCTTATTGCATAATACAGCTAACTTTGAAAATTATGTACATATATCTCTAAATAGTATAAAGTAAAGTCGCTATCCGCGTCTGTTTATTTGTACGCTTAATTCTTTTAACCTACGCAACGCATTTTGAGTTTTCACTATCATTGAGAGAATTTCTTCCGGAAGGTTTATATATATATAATACAATCGTATTATACTTATAGAAATCAGAGAAAAGTCAAAAGAGTACACGTCAGCTAGTACTAACTAAAAAAATGTATAAGTATCAACGAAATAGCCGTCCAATGGATCGAAATTTATTTGACAAATAGCCCACAATTTATTAGAATCAATGACAAAACTAGTGACCAAGAAACATTAAATGTTGGTGTTCCACAGGGCACGGTTCTCGGACCAATATTATTAATTTTGTGTGTAAATGACACTTTTTTGTTCAACCACTACACGAATAAATAAATTAGATAAACCGGTATATAATATCATCCCAAATTACAACAATATAATTAATTGTAAAACAATATTAATTATATTAAAAAAAATAATATGAATAAGGTAAACATAGAGAAAACAATAAAAATAGTAGATTGCGATCGAGATTCTACTCGGAACTTTCTTGCCGATTGCGCTACCGACGCAAATTTTGTACTCTTATTTCTTGAAAATCACTAACATCGTTTCGAATGAATTTTTTCTATTCCTTTTTTCCTCCAGGGGTTTGAACCAGCGACCTATGGGTCCAGAGTCATGAAGCTAATCGCTCTGCCACGGATAACATCAAAGCAAAAGGTTTTCTAAAAATAAAAACTACACAATGAAATTAAAATTAAATTGAACAATTTGTATTTTTACAAACAAAGCTCCAACGGTTTTTACATCTGCGATAAATAGTTATTTTTAAATCAATAAAACAGAATAAAACTGTTTTCCGACACGCGTAAAGCATTATCAAAAGACATTTGAATACGCGTGCGGTTTACAGTCGGCAAATTACTCCTAGCTATTGTGTTTCGTCTGCCGTATAATACAAAATCCTCTATTCTCCGACACGTTTGGTCATAAAAACTGGCATTCGAACCTCGTGCCCTTCTGAATGGCGTGGGTAAAGAATACATTAGACGGATAACCTCAAGACAAAGAATTTTGAGGCGGTTAAAGCACGAAGGAATGAATTTTTGTTTTAATGTTTCATTAGTGACCAGCTCTGAATCGCCAGTTTCCTAACGTTCCCCTTTTCAACACTTTCACCCTCACAACATTCCCCAATTCAGGATGCCATGCCAATCCGGAGGTCACGGGTTATATTTTATTAAATAAAATTTTGGCTTTAGCAGTATGTGGTGACCCCAGATCTGAATCTTCTCCACCTTCATTCTCCTTATCTCATCGCCCCCCATACTTTTCAGCCTCACAATATACCCCAATTGAGGAAGCCATATTCTCACTGGCTCCGGTACTCACACTCTTGTTCGATATACACCTTAAATATTAAAAAAAAAAATATCCCTGGCGTGTGTGCATTAGAACAGCATGAGCAGCCGTATTAAGAACGTAGATATCCGAAAATAACGCCAGGTTGATGTAAGCGCAATTAAACTAGTGACCCTTAGATGGTTTGGATATTTAGAACGAAAGGTCGGAGATAGGAGTGTTTGGAGAATATTTCGCTTTAGAGACGAAAATTCCCAGGTTACGAATAACCTCACACTCTGATTTTCGTCATAATAAGCAGAAAATAAAGCTTGCAAAATGATACAGGAATTGGTAGGGGAATAAACATATATGACGCGCGACGCGCGACGCCCGGGACGGAACTCGAGGCTTTGAACCGCCCGACCATCAAACCAATCTCATGCATAAGATAATATGACCGACTGGAATGCCTCTCTGTACGAGAAGGGTTCAGCATCTAACCCCTGTTAACCTTTACGTACCCGTAAGGCAAAAATCACGCATCACCCGAAGGGGGTCACTCTGGACCTTCATACATCGCGGAGCGATTGTGTCTCTGAATATTCAGTTTGACCTTCCCAGTAACACTCAGATATTAATTATTATTTGTTTTAATACATACAGTTTTGACCCGACATAGCAGCCAATCATTAAGTAATTCAAAACGCTAAGAGATGTACAAAATCGAACGTTACTCAAAAACTATTGTAGCTAATTCCAGTAAAATGCACTTTTTACATCCAAACTCGCGGCTTGTTTGCGGCGAGGATTTTTTTTATTCGTAGGGGGAGTGGAAAGAGTTATTTCGTCGGAATTGGATAGATATTATTTAATATATGTATATTAAGACATAGTAAAGGATATTATCTTTTTAAAATGCATATCGATTGCTGAATGATTTTCTATGATTACCTAAATTAAATTTAACAATTTAAACACCGCACAAAACTCTTGTTTGGGGGCTGTGTATTACCCCCACCGGCGCGGGAGGGTTAAAAGCTAAATGATCTAAAAATCCTGCTGCTTTGCAGGAAAGACGTCCAGTTTGTCACGCCGAATAAAGGGGACAGCAGATTTATAGGGTGTGCAAGACTAGGCCTGCAATGGTCCGAAGCCACCGAATTAGCGCAAGATAAGGACGGCTGAATGCGCTTGGGAAAAAGGAAAGAAAAATATGATGACATAAAAAAAAACTGGGTGATTCAAATCGTGAAATAGTTGTACTACACCCAAGGGCGTCGTTTGTTTTCCATATCGCGGGCACTCTAGCTTAAAAAGACCAAAGGCGAAGCATTAACCCGTGTTACCTTTCACGCACAGATTAACGAAAACGTAAATTATTACATAAGGTCGCGGAGATTACTCGAATCCCACAATTAAGTTACGTAAATGGAGGACATACGGAAGTATTATATAAATGCTTACCTACAGTTTGAAAATAAAACTGGCTTAGGCATCGTATTTTGTAGTTATGGCATTATGGGTTTAAAACTCTGTCTGAAAATCATAAAATTCACAACGATCACAATGAGAGACCTATTCTGCTAAGGCAGATAGAAATTTGCAAAATTCCCATTATGATATACATTTTATTATAATGGGTGAAAGGACTCGTGGATCAGAATGTGACTATTGCAAATTCATAGCTGCCTTTTTGCTTATGACGGCAGTACGCTATTGTTCACTCACTGATGTACTGAATACGGATGGAAATGTGTTGTTGGCTTGTCCTTGTGCCGTAATTAAGTTCAATTTTTCGATACTCCTGGAAAATATTTTAATTTCTACATGTTTCACACCTTGGGAGGCGGGTATGGGTACCGCCGCCCTGTGTACCATTTATTGGATGACCAACACCTCTGCCATAAGTCACCCCAAGCATTTCGCTACGTTTGGTGACTTGGCAGGGTTGGTTTGAAGTAGTTCATGGGGTGGGGTTTTTTCCGGATCTTGGCGGTGGATGCGTCTACCCACCAACTGCGTGGCGGACCAAATCAGGAGAGACTGATTGAGAGAAATCTTTTGACCTCTCCGACAGGTATGAATTCATCACCGCAGTGGGAGTGATGAATTCATAAGTCAGTCAATCTTGGACACACTGACCACCATATTCCAACCAACCGTCATATATTTTTCCTTCCCAGAACTTCCTTTCCTTCTTTCCTAGAAAAGAACCTCCACACACAGCATCCCCAAAGATGATTTAGGCCTCGAGGAGAATTATTTTCCTCATGGTCATGGATAATGTAAAAAAAAAATGGGTGTGTCAAGCCTACGCAAGACAGAAGTGAAACTTCTAGTATTCTTCTCTCTCTCTCTTTTCATTTCATTCTCTCTTTTTTTCTGTCTATTGACATATTTATAAGTAGCATGTGATAAAAAAAATTAAAAGTTATAAAAAAAGAAAAAAAAAATTAGTTAAAGCGGGGATCGAACCTCGGTTCTTCACGACCACAGTCGTGCGCTCTGCCTGTAGACAGCGAAGATGAGTTAGGAGAGTGAGTTAAACTAGGTATATAATATTAGCTAGGCTCCTATAGCGAAATGATCCCTTTTTTTCGTCACGGTCATGAGTCGGTTTTACTCCGGTCCTCGAAATTGCATGACGCGCGTAAAGAAGTTTCACTTCAAAAAATTCCTCCAAATTTATGGATATAATTACGATCTTTTTCAAGCGCGTATGTAATGATTATTTTTATCAACGTCGCATACACCTTGCTAATGTTTTCAGTATTATTAGGGCTTTTTTATACTAATTTTCATATATTTATTGGCAGGTAGAGTAGAAATTAATATTTTTTAGCGTTTGCCAACGACCATACCATGTTGAACACACCGGTTCTCGTCCGATCACCGAAGTTAAGCAACATTGGGCGCGGTCAGTACTTGGATGGGTGACCGCTTGGGAACACCGCGTGCCGTTGGCCCATTTTTTATGGTAATTTCATGTTTTTTTTTATTTTTTTATCGTTACTATAATTAATAATATCATAAAATTCTTTAACTTTTCAAGTATGCTACAGGCCTAAAATATTACTTAGTGGATTGATATTATGGTCAACCATTGAAAAAAAAAATTCCTACAAAGTTATGGATGTAATTACGATCTTTTTCAAGCGCGTATGTAATGATTATTTTTATCAACGTCGCACACACCTTGCTAATGTTTTCAGTATTATTAGGGCTTTTTTATACTAATTTTCATATATTTATTTGCAGGTAGAATAGAAATTAATATTGTTTAGCGTTTGCCAACGACCATACCATGTTGAACACACCGGTTCTCGTCCGATCACCGAAGTTAAGCAACATTGGGCGCGGTCAGTACTTGGATGGGTGACCGCTTGGGAACACCGCGTGCCGTTGGCCCATTTTTTATGGTAATTTTATGTTTTTTTTTATTTTTTTATCGTTAACATCATAAAAAATTTTATATCATTCTTTAACTTTTCAATTATTCTACAGGCCTAAAATATTACTTAGTGGATTGATATTATCGTCAACCATTGAAAAAAAAAAGGCGTTAAAAACAAAAAAATAATTTGCCATAGCCGAGAATCGAACTCGAATCAACTGCTTGGAAAGCAACTATGCTGACCATTACACCACCAACGCCAGTTGTCGAGATGAGCTAAGAAGCATTTATATTTTACTTCAAAACTTTGACTAGATCAAATGAACTTTAATCGGTCCCGCATTTTCGTTTCGGTCATGAGTTGGTTTTACTCCGGTCCACGAAATTGCATGACGCGCGTAAAGAAGTTTCACTTCAAAAATATGATAATACATTTTAAAAATTACAAGCATCTTTCTTGAGCAGATAGGATTTGAAAGGTCGTATGCAAATTGACGACAGCAGTTATCTATCAAAACATTAAAAATCACACATCTAAAGATTTTCCATTCAGTGCATTCAAATATATTATGTCGATACTATTTCATAGCTTGAAGGCTAAAATAAATTTAAGTCGAGTCGGAAATAAGCAATAATTCGTTTTCACGGCTTGTTCCAATTCGATCAAAATTTAGCGCGAAGAAGAATGACTGTGCTAAATTGAATTGGCAACGGAACGCCAATGACCTTGGGTGATATTACGTGCGGGGAATGGAAAGCCATGCTGACGGCGCTACTTACGTATTCCGCGACTTGTGCCTTGCCTATTTGTAATTATAATTTTCATATCAACAATTGAAATTTCTCGTATTTTAGCAGTAACAACAGCAGAATTATGACAAAATTGACTTCACTTCGGTCAAGTGGATAAACCCACAAGAGTCTTCTACCGGTTTATAATAATAATAATTGGATGACTTTTTAGCGCCGTTTTTGTGCAAAATCACCTCAACGGAGCTGTACAAACTTATAATACATTTCTACAGTGATATATGTTATTACTTAACTATTTATGGAGAAAATATACAGTACAATACTTACCTGGTAGGTCACTTGAGATTAACACTTAATTAACATTATCTAATTGTTTATTGGCGAAATTTAGATACAGGATTTAGGACTCAATTGAAAAATTGAATATAACTGGACTTTCTCTTAGGAATGGTATATTTAATCTAAGGGTACGACAGCTTAAAAAGGTAAGTTTTTAGTTTAGACCTGAATTCTGTTGGACTTGTTATGGATATTAGTTCCGGAGGGAGTTTATTCCAAGCCTTCGGCCCAGATACACCAAAGCGCGATCACCAAATTTAGTATTTGGCTTGCGCTTATCTTAGCTATTTATCTTTTCAGTGTTCGCATACCTAATAATAAAGCATGGCACGATCAAGTAGAGAAAGATCATAGGTGAAGAAATTAATATTAGAGAAAAATAATACATCAGGAGCGGTACAAAAGATTTTATTGGAGTTCTACTTTTCTTTTTAATTCGTCTAGGGAGAAAATTTGTTAAAGGGTGTTTTGTGGAACGGCTTGATATTGGCCTCCGTGGTTACGATCCTAGACTACGAAAACGGAGGTCGCGGGTTCAAATCCCGGCGTGCGCTAGATTTTTTTTATTTATTTCTCAGATTTACTCTTTTAAAATAATATATAGTATAATTGCATCACCTACCAATCTGGAAGATACTTTCAGTATCGCCTTGGTGAAATACCACAATTCAGAATCAAAATGTTGCTTTAAATGGTTTTGGCCGTGTTTGGTAACCAGATCTGAATAACCAGGTACATCCTCACCTTCCTCTTCCACTCCTCACTACCTTCATTTTCACAGCACATCCCAATTGAGGATGCCATTAACTCACCGGCTCTAGACGGCTGGGAGCAGTTGGCACTCTTGCGCGGTACTCACAATAAAAAAAAAATTAATCACCAAAACTCTTCAACGGTGAGCTTTGGCTTCATAAAATTATAACAGCATTTTCTCCATAGAATATGAGGTCATAGGAAGTATTTTCAAGTTGCAAATTGATTTCCATCATTATTTAAAAAAATATGTAGAAACTCGGGCAAAGCCGGATGGTAATTACTAGAACTTCCTAAGCTAACGAAGGTAAAGCGAGTTTTTTATTGTTTTAACAAAAATTTCTGAACTAGGCCAGATTTGTATTTCGCGTGCAAGAATTTTTAGAAACACCTTAATCATAATTAGGTTCATATTTCCTAAACGGTTGCAATAGCATAATTGAATAATACAAAAAAAATCTTGTAACGCACGGTTCAATGATAGATCGTTTGTCAGAAGCAGAGATGTGCAAAATGGGTACCCAAAACCATTTGAAATGCAAAATGGAATGGGTCAAAACTTTTCCATTTGAAAATGCAAAATGGTTTTTAGAAAAGCATTTCAAATGCAAAATGCAAAATACCTATTTTCAAAATGCATTGAAAATGCAAAATGGTTTCTCAGGTCAAACAATCAAAATAATTATTAATTTATTGACGCCCTATTGGGCTTTTAAGTACATAAAAATTACAAATTGCATTTTTAACAACAGTATAAAACAAAAAATAGAAAATCGAAATAAAATATAATGATTTCTCATACATTATTTACATTTAAAAAGTGGTGGACTAATTTGGCATTAAATGTATTGAAGTTTAAATTAAATATATCAGCGACATCACATAGTTCATGTATTCTTTCTAACGCAGAATTCGTAGCGAAGTTATTGTTGTAGAATAAAATATTGCGTCTAGTATATTTTGGAGGTATATGTAAAGATAGCAACTTTGTCAGGGCAGTCTAACCTTGAATGAACAATTTTATATAATAAAAGGAGATCAAATATTTATAGAATTTTTAAGCAATTTTGTCATTTAATAATGGACATCAATGTAGAACAAACATATTACATGATGGTAAATCCAAAAACACCACGACTACGGATTATGAAACCACAAAAAAATTGCGCGGGACTAATGTTGCCAACGTAAAAACATAGAAACTGCTATCTATACATTTAATATTACAGGGTCATGGCCCCATGTTCAGTTTTTGAATCAGTATTTTTGTAATGGTATCAATCAATTGCCAGGGCTCCTACCAGGGAGCAATTTGACAAATGTAAATTATCTCTCATAGTGATGTTGAGGACCGACTGATATTTGGGGCTTATGAAAAAAAGATGAGTGGAGATAGTAGGAAGAACGTTGCAAAAAAGCATTTAAAATGGAAAATGCATTGAGAAAAGCATTTAAAATGCAAAATGGTTTTTAGAAAGCATTTAAAATGCAGAATTGAATATACCCATTTTGCATTTCCATTTGAAATGGATTTATTTTAAATAAAGCACATCTCTGGTCAGAAGCCAATTTTATATCGCTCATTTATTTTCAAAGGGAAGTGTCATTTTTCTGCGTGGAATTAGTTAACGAGCTAATGAATTAAGAAGAGAATGAATGAATTAGGGAAGGAATGGATTAATTCATTGCCATCGGCGCGAGCCAAGGAGTTTATATACCTAAAAGGTTGCAATAGCATAATTGAATAATACAAAAAAAACTTATAACGCACGGTTCAATGATAGATCGTTTGTCAGAAGCCAATTTTATATCGCTCATTTATTTTCAAAGGGGAGTGTCATTGTTCTGCGTGGAATTAGTTGAAGTTAATTAATGAATTAAGAAGCGAATGAATGAATTAGGGAAGGAATTGATTGATTCATTGCGATCGGCGCGGGCCAAGGAGTTTATATGCCTACTGAGTGAAGCAGCTGCCGGTCACATAGTTCGGTGAATGAAGGCACGCGAGTGGCATTCTGATTATACCGTCTACAATGGGTTCAATCAGTAGCGGAGCAATTGATTGGGCGGGTTGGGCAGATTTCAGGGGGCCCATAAGCCAGGATAAATAAAGTTAATTAGGTTATAAGTTTTCAATTGTATTGAATAGGTAAAAGTGCTCGTAAACGGGCCATCAAAAGTTCACACTTCCAGCAATATTCAAACCACAGCCAGACATTTTTTTCGAAAACACTGTGACCATGATACAGCCGGGCAACAATATGAGCAAAGCGAGCCGATCTAGGACAAAAAATGCCGACAATTTTGATGTTATTGTGTGAATTTAAAACGAACTATATAAATTATATAACAAAGATTAAGCCCGTCGTCCCATGGGTCGGTAAGCAAGCGACATAAAACGAATGTTGCAAAACCCTACGCAGAAATGTATGTTCGCTATGGTAAGGTAACGGTCAGCGCACTTGAGTGTGGAACTTTTCTGCGCAGATCCATGCAGCATTTGGTTTATATAGATTAGTTACCGATCCGTGGGACGACGGGCTAAGACGACACAATATCATATAATAAATTCAGAATCTTAACGACGTAAGTGAAGAAGCCGTTTACAAAATGATTCTACGCGCAATCCTGGCCTGCGATTCTGGAGTTAAACGATCAATCGTTTTCGTATGCGCCGTCTTCGAGTGAAAAACTACTAGTCGTCGCGACTAACTTTTTCGAATGTTTCAATTTTACGTATTCTTGAGCGTCGAACGGTCGAAGTTGGTAGAAGAGATGATTATATTGGCACCCCTGTGAATATTGTCTATGTTTCTGATGTTTTTGGGATTTCTATGGTGTGACTGTCAAACAGACAACAGTTATTCGTTATTCAAAACAGAAATGGCTGCGGGACATATTACAAATTGCCAAAAGCAACTCTTAATTGAGCTTGTAAGCTCCGATAAAGACTTAGTAAGTGGGAAATTTTCACCCACTTTTACATTTACGGAATCCGCGCGGTAAAACAAAAATTGACAGCTAGACTAGATTTTGACAGCCAATTCCATAGAAACGCTAACAACCTACCACTCGCTGCCCTGTTTATACTGGTTATACCCAGTAGTTGTCGTGTGGAATGACTTTTGACGTTTGTTATGTACCTTCGACCAATTTCGGGAATAGCAACGACGACCAACGTACGTACTTTCGACGGCAATTACGAGCGCCCTCGATTCAGGAATAGGGCCCCAGGAGTATTGAACAGATCTGCCGTCGAATTTGCCCTAGCAAATACTCCAAAATATATTAGGAATAATCTTAACGATGTAAGTGAAAAAGACCTAAAAATTTGATCTTTCCGCAGGGATTCCCTTTCTTTTAATTAATTCTGATAAACGTATTACTACAATCTCAGACGTCTCTTAACGAATACCTTGGAAAATAACCAACGAAAAATATAATCTATATTTTTCGTTAGTTATAATATACTAGCGGTAAGCTAATGTAATAGTTGAAAAACGATTTATAATTTTTGCAAACCGTTTTAAGCAAAACATTTTAATGGTATGGTACTGTTTTCATTAATCTATATAAATAAAAATGTAAATGTTTGATTGTTAAAAATCTTAAATCTGCGAAAGTTAAACGTTGGATTCGAATAAGTGTGTGTTTTTATATACCTACATTACACAGATGTCTCATTTAAAAACATGTTTTTTAAAAAACAGCACCATCTGTTATCTATTGGACGTAAAAGCAACACGCGCTATTTCGACAGAAAGTCTAAGCCAAGGCAACGCGTGGCGGGGTACAACTATTCTTAAATATAAATAACTTACATTCGTGCGTATCGATCTGAAAAAATAAAGATATTACGGTTGCAAATTCGTTGGAATTAATTAAAATGTGAGCTTCTAGCAAACCCCCATTATTAGAGTATTGTGTCATCTTAAATTATATTTATTGTAAACATATACTGCGAAATGTGAGGAGTTTTATCTTTTTATGCTAAGCAACAGTAATACGAATTAATTTCCAATAAATGTTTAATGGAAATCAGCAAAGATATTAGAAGAACGAGATATGCTATGTTGGCCGCCGGACCGTAGGCGGAGTACTACCTAATTAGGGTACTTTGAACGGTATCGGGACGTGTACGCACAGAAATCTGTTCTATGTATTAGTGCGGATACCTTAGCGCAAGCGAAGGTTTGCAGTAGTATTGGTGAACAAAACCGGCGACACTCGGCAAAACAATTCCACACAGTATGAACTGCTCATAGCACATCTCGTTCTTCTAATATCTTTGGAAATCAGCATAGAAAAATGGAAAACGTCGATATTTTAGATCTTGTCGGGGGTCGGGAATTTGTCGCTACGCTACTAGTTTCAATACGCAGCCAAGTCGCCAGTCGAATAACTGTCAAATTTAATTGTTCAATTACATTTCAAAGGAGTACCTAAGTGTTGCCGATCGTCCTGATCGCCACTGCACCAGGTGTTTAAAATACCATCAAAAGAAATTAAATTTCTGTTATTATGAAAATATTGCGTAAAGGTAATAATATAACTTTTCATTTTATAGTGATCTAATTTCAGCACAACAGTCCCAATTGATCTAAGCCAGTGAGAATATCGCACCCCCAATTTGGAATATGTCGTGATGCTGAAGGTAGTGGGGTTAGTATGGAAATAGGTTTGGCGTATTGTTTTCATAACTCCTTTCTAAACCCAGCTAAAGTCATTTTGAGATGGATTTCGATATAATATATATATATGATAGAATCTACATCTGGTTTTTGGTGGGTACAGTATACAATTGTATACCTACGTAATCTAAATCCTGGATATCTGACCTAAAGATTTCGCTTTCAAATAAGTCAATTAATATAATTAATTAACACAATTAATTTGCAGATAAATTTTATTGTTTTTAAGGCGTGTTTTCTGCGGCGCTGTTTGCACAAACATTGAACCAAATGTTTGCGCAAACATGCAAAGTGGGCGGGCTGTACACATTTTTGTAAACAGACGCAATGTATGGTTCAATTTATTTATTGTTTTGTGTTAAATTCGTAGAACTCCATTTAATTTTTTTAAACTTTAATATAAATCAAATTTAATAATATAATTAATAAGTTCTGAGAGTATTTTTTGGTTTTTGTTATTGTTACAGCTATTTCAGCTTTCAATGCCATTTTCTAACTGTGGTTATAACCACGTTTAGACGACTTATTAATATGATTCTATTTTACCCCCTCCCAATTTAAAATGATTTATTACCAGTTAAACCAATTTAAAAATAATTGTGACAATAGATTTCATATTCTGTGGGGGTATTTTGAAGTCTGTTTTCCCCACATTAATGTTATCTTAATTGTTTAATAATGATGTAGCAGTTATTAATTTATTTAAATGAGTTATATTGTTTAGGTTTTGTTAACATACTTAGAAGCGGGGAATAAATAATTTTCCTTACTTTAGTAATTAATGTTATATGTTGGTTCTTTTATTGATTTCTAATTGTTCAAGTTAATTTAATCTTGCAAAAAATACTTGCAGAACTTAATAATAACATTATTAAATTTGATTAATATTAAATTTAAAAAAAAATTTTTTTTAAATAAAATATATAAAAAATTTGGTTCAATGTTTCTGCAATACGAATAGCACAGAATAAATCCACAGCATTTGGCAGCGACTCCGAACAGATGTGTGGTGTTTGGGCGAGGTGTAAAAAGATACCGCGAGTCAAGGTTTTATAGCTTCATATCAAATGTCTTCTGTGTATTCAAAATTATTTTGTGAAAAACCACTGAAATTGTTTATATGTAAACAACCACTTAAAAATCTAAATTTAAATTGTTTATGGGTTTTTAATTTTACAGTAGATGTAAGCACAGAGTCATCACCATCAATTAAATTCTTAACTAGCCGTATCACGATATCATCTTTGTAATTGGATTATATTTCACCAACTGCACGTTTTTACAAGCCAAGTAAAAAAACTAAAGCGAATCACTACATCATCTATCTCTCTATTTTACTCTCTCCTTTTATTTCACACTTATTTCTACATTGTCCAATTATTCTCCTTTCTCATCTGTATTTTCTCTTTTCCCTTTCTCATTTCCTTTTATTTCTCTTACATTATTATCCCGCTGGAATAATTTTCTGTCTTATTCTTTCTCTTGCCCCAACTCGGATCTTTATTTTCCCTTTACTGCATCCCTCGCTATCTTATTAAAACGTCTTCAAATAAGCGACGGTCGTAAAAGATATCTGTCTTAACTCACACCCCTCGCTTCATTCACATCCATACACGGTCTCATTGAATCATTCAATTTGCAAATCAATTTAGTGTCATTTTTATTTATATCTATGTTCGGTAAGAAGTGACAAATCGGAACACTTTTGAAAATTGATATAAAGTCAGGGAAAGTGATTTTGACTATCTAGGTTATTATAATTGAATGTTGGGGTAGATGTGATAGCGTAGATCTTTGAAAAATCAGGAATTCTTACGTAACTTATCGAGATTAACCGTGAGAAATTTAAAGAAAAGAAATGCGTCTTTCAAAAAAGAATGACATTATTTTCTGGTGCTTACTTTATCGCTCGTCTGAATTCTTGAGAAATGATTATCTCTACGTATACATCTGCGAGCAGAACTGCCGAACTGAACCTCAACATATGGGAAAGAAACGAAGCAACCGCAAATGTCGCGAAACGCCGCTTGCAGTTCATTCGTTCCTTTCCCGTAATTCGTGGTATGGTTCGCAAATGTATACGTAGCCTTACGGTAATTTCATAAAATTTCTGAGATTTCTCTACCTGAGGGAGTATGGCTACTACCCGTGGCTCTATCCAACTGATTTTCTCTGGATTATGCTCGGAATGAACCATCTACGGGTCAGAAGAAATGTGCATATTTTATCACACTTCTTCAAACTGATTCGTAGATGGTTTGAAAATCTGACTATCATGGCGAGTATTAGTCTCTATGTTCCTGATGGTTATCTCAGTCACCGACAGCATAGACTGTTTTATCTCCCGGCCTGCAGGACTAACTTACCAATGGCCATGCCGCACAGTGGGCTGAAAATCGCCTTTCATAGACATAGAGACTTGAATTTTCAAGGGTATTTTTTTGGCTAGAAATGGATTCTGCTGATCATTACAATGCTATAAAATGTCGTACGAAGCAATTGCGTGTACAAATGAAGGAGTTATAATTTTTATAAGAAAAAATTGTATGGCGCTGACATTAAAAATGAGGCTATCTCTGGAATCATAAGGTTGGCCGTTCTATCTTTACACACAGATAATACTACTATTTATTTGTATTTTTTTGACATACTTCATATTGTGGCGCAAGGTGCGATTTTTTTTTTTTTAAATAGTCAAAGTTGAAAAAAACCCTTTTTAATGTTGATGATTCATTTTAATGCTTAAATGCTTTTAGGCTTGCAGTGTAAATAAAATATTGTAAACTAGACAAATCATACTCATATGTAAAGCATTTAAGCTTTAAAATGAATCTTCAACATAAAAAAGTTTTTTTTTAAACTTTGAGGATTTAAAAAAAAATCACAAGTTTCGCCACAATACAAAGTATGTCAAAAAAATACAAATAAATATTAGTATATTTGTGTGTAAGGATATAATGGTCAACCTTATGATTCCAGAGATAGCCTCATTTTTAATGTCAGTTCCATACATTTTTTTTCTTAAAAAAATGATGACTCCTTCATTTGTACACGCAATTGCTTCATACAAAATTTTATAGCATATTAATGATCAGCAGAATCCATTTCTAGCCAAAAAAAATACACTTGAAAATTCAAGTCTCTATGTCTATGAAAGGCGATTTTCAGCCCACTGTGCACAATGTTTTGGCTTGCAGTGTAAATAAAATATTGTAAAATAGACAAAGCATACTCATATGTAAAGCATTTAAGCATTAAAATGATTCATCAACGGAAAAAAGATTTTTTTTCAACTTTAGGATTTAAAAAAAAAAAATCGCACCTTGCGCCACAATATGAAGTATGTCAAAAAAATACAAATAAATAGTAGTATTATCTGTGTGTAAAGATAGAACGGCCAACCTTATGATTCCAGAGATAGCCTCATTTTTTTATGTCAGCGCCATACAAATTTTTCTTTTAATAATTATAACTCCTTCATTTGTACACGCAATTGCTTCGTACGACATTTTATAGCATAGTAATGATCAGCAGAATCCATTTCTAGCCAAAAAAATACCCTTGAAAATTCAAGTCTCTATGTCTATGAAAGGCGATTTTCAGCCCACTGTGTGCCGGTGGGGAGAGCAGTCTTGCTGTTGAACAGAACCAATTCGGATATCGACATATTTAGCATCGGTGAAGCTGCCTTTAAAAGGCAAGCTCTATTGATGCTGGTATTGTTAATACACCGCTTATTTATTATGTAATACCATTTAACAAATGTACTTAAAAACGAATTCAAATGTAATTTTGTAATGTTTTTAAGGGAATAAACAAATTGAATTGAAATTGTATTGAATTGATTTGATTTGAAAATAAAAAATCTACAGTCCTAAAGAGTCCAAAATTTTCCAGTATTTAAAATAAATATCCATTCTACTTTCGCCACTAATCTTCTAACAAATGGTTCGCGGAGTTTAATGGTTAGTGTCCAATGTTTTTACTATAGTGTCCTCTGCGTGCATTCGTAATTATTTGTTACACAAACTCATCTACCTGCTCCAAATATTCATCATTCACACCTATATTGCACACTAGTTTCGTACGATCCTTCAAACACTATGACTTTAGATTTAATTATAGTCATCATTAATTCATTCTTCATACATACTTAGTACATTCTAGACACAACAGATTATAGAACTTCCATACTGTTAGCAATCAGCACCACATCATGAGCATACAACAGGAAACATACTTTCAGATTACTCAAATTCGCGCCCAATCCCACCTCTTTCAATTCTTGCATACAAATATCCATGTATATATTGAATAACTACGGTGACGTTACGCATCCTTGCTAACACCTTTTGTGATGAATATTTGTGATAATATTCTCGATAAATAAAGACATAAATTCAATGAAACAGCAATTTATTGAGATAGCCTTAAAAAGAATACATGACTTACTAATGATTCGTATTCCAATTAAAGACCGATCAATACAGTTGATATTAGCGATAGGTAAAGAAACATTTTACTAAGAGCGGGAGCCACGGTACCATCTATTTAATTATTAATTTTTCAAAAGAAGCAAACACATTTTGAATTGACACTTTAGATAAATTAAACGAAAAAACTTGGTTTTATATATTTTCGAAGAAGAACGGAGAAAATGTCTCAATAAAGTGACATAAAACCAAGTATTTTCGTTTAATTTATTTAATTATTAATTATCTCCTACGCCCTAAAATCTTTTTAGTGTTATTATGATGTAAACATAGTTATGTTGGTGTAGAAATTTGTGGGCAGATCGTTGTAAATTTCATGACACCAGATCCCACTGTTTAGTAAAATGTTCAGACAGTTTTTCTGCTTTTTGGGAACTTAAATGTGCGGACAATGTCAGTCATAGTACAACAATGTCAATTGCGAAGTTTTGGGATTTACAACTGTTGTAATTGACTGTTGTTGCAGCTCGTCCAGTTTCTTCACCACCTAGGATTCTTGCTACAGAGTATCCATCTTCTATCTTCGTGTCACCTGTTTCTGTACTTCATCTTACTTAACTTAACTTCACTTTATTTTTGTAATATTAATATTTTTTGTAATACCTGCATCAATTGTATCTCATAAAAGCGGAGCTATACAAAGTGTCCAATAAATAAATAAATATGGAATAATAAGCGATATGATTGTAGACAACCTGACCTAATTCTTGTTCAGGCCGATACTTCATTGCATCCTATTGTCCTCCCCTCTGGTTTTACAACGCATAATTTTATGCACCGAGCTGCATTGGAAATAACGGATAAGGCACGGATGCATGTGCCATTTATTACTATCCGAATAAAAACTGCGTTTGAATTTTAATTTCGTTAGCAACAATTTAAATCATGATGCATCATTAAAAATACTAATTTCGGTTGTGGGTCTGTGTGTGATCGTAATTCTGGTTAATGAACTATTTCAAAATTGGAATTGATTGTGTCAAGAATTCAGACAAGTAATAAAGTACCACCTACCTTTTAGAAAATTATTTTAATTCTAAATTTGAAATGTTTACTTCTTTTGATTAAATTTCTGATGGTTGACAAATAAGTCTGCGCTAGTAAAATCATACGATTCAATTTCAGCAGTCATAACGAACTAAAAACTTACAAGCCGGCTTATAAAGTTATGAAAAGTGATGAAACAAAAACTAGATTACATATATATGTACCTTTTAGAAAATTATTTTAATTCTATATTTGAAATGTTTACTTCTTTTGATTAAATTTCTGTTGGTTGACAAATAATTCTGCGCTAGTAAAATCATACTATTCAATTTCAGCAGTCATAACGAACTAAAAAGTTACAAGCCGGCTTATAAAGTTATGAAAAGTGATGAAACAAAAACTAGGTTACATATCATGTAACCATTTTACCTGTTTTTTTTTAATGATTTTATACCACCTTTTTAAGGTGTGTTGAACTGTCATTTCAAGGAGTTATCATGGAACCATATACTTTCAAACGAATTGCCACAGGCGGACGGACTCGAGTAATGACAGCCGAATAACGGCTTAAGTACCTTTCTGCATACTGTATATTATAGTGAAATGCAATGTGAAATGACTGTCGCTGCCCTAGAACCGCCTTATGGGCAGAGCCAGGGCTTGGTGATTATCATCTCAAGGGTGACCCCCGGTGAATATTAATAAAGGGGAGCATATCCTACCTATACGAGTATACTGTACATGTTGAATGATTTAAATATTAAGTTAACATAACAATTTACGTGTGTATTGTAATGTGATTTATATTGTATTTTACAGTTCTTGCCTAATCTTGACGGCCTCTGTGGGCGAGGGGTAGGGCTCTCGACTAGCAATCCAAAGGTCGCGGGTTCAGATCCCGGCGTGAGCAAGTGAATTTTATTTGATGAATTTTTTTTATTTCACATTTTATTAATATAAAATAATTTGGTTCCATGATTCAAAATGACAATTCAACTGACCTATTAAAAGTGCTATACAGTTTTGTTAATTGTCATTTTGATGAGTTATCCGGTCACCAAATAATATATGTATAGTATACTTGCGGCACGCTCCAAAATGGAAGATCCTCTCATTATAGCCCTGGGGTAAGACCACCATTCTGAATTGAAATGTTGCTTGAAATGTCTTTAGCCGTGTTTGGTTACCAGATCTGAATAGCCAGGTACTTCCCCACCTTCCCCTACACACTACCTTCAGCCTCACAACATACCCCAATTGGGAATTCCATAGACTCACTGGCTTCAGACGGTTGAGAGCAGTAGGGACTCTGGTTCGGTACTCGCATTAAAATATATATTATGTTTCCTTTATTGTTTTAATTTTGTAGAATCTATAATAACTGGTAGTGATACTCTACTATTAAACTTTGTAGTGTGTAAAAGCCCATTAGGGCGTGTAATAATAATAAATAAATAAATATATATATATAAATTTGGTAATTAAACATAACTTGATTGACTGCCGTAATGTAGTACCATATTATGAATACGAACCAAATTCATTTTTAGAAAACGAATTTTATATAATATATTATGATAAAACTATACTAACAGACCGAGCGATTAGTCATAATAGACCCGATATAGTTTTACATGACAAAATTAAAAAAATAACTTATATCATTGATGTTGCTATTCCAAATTCCTGTAATATTCAAAAATCTGTTAGTGAAAAAATAAGAAAATACACAGATTTAGGAAATGAAATAAAAAGAATTTGGCATTCTCAGACTATAAAAATATTACCATTCGTTATTTCGGCTACTGGCATTATACCTAGCTCTCTAATTAAAAATTTAGGCGTATTAGATCTATCAAAAAATTTATATATAAAGATGCAAAAGTCGGTCATTTTGAATACATGTAGGATAACAAAAGATTTTTTAAATATTTATGTTGAGGGATCAGTAGGATTTATAGGCCCTGTTAGAAGTTCTACCGAGCCGAACCCTCTGATATGAAAATATCTGGAGACGGTGAATTTTTTTTTCCCATTTGATATCTGGTGATTTGACGTGTTGTTGTTATTGTATTGTTTTGTATTTATTTTACTTATATAATGCACTTACATAGTGTTGATTGACTAGCTGATCATTTGTGGAAAAGTGAGTGGAAGGGTTAAGTTTTTCCTTTGGGGAAGACTTAACCCGGACAACTAAATCGGAAGTTTAAAAAAATATATATGAAAACTTCAAGGCCAATGTTGAAAATGTCAAGAGATCTAGAGATATCATTTAACAGCACCATGCCTGTTATCATGCCAAGCTGGGTTAGTACGTCCGTTCTGCCGTGTGGAATACACAGAATGCACTTACACAGAACCCGGAAATCAAGATTGAAATTTGATGAATTGTTCAAATCCTCCGAAACAACCCGTCCTAAGGGTCAATTATTCCTAGATTGGAGACTTTCGCGGCGCGTATCAGAAATCTCAAGGAATACTCACCGTGCACTCTCATATACCTTCTCATGAAACTTTTGTTATTTTTTAGTAATACTTTGAGAACAGCTGCTGTAAACCGTATGTGCCCGTACAGAGTACAGAATATAGTACAATAGTTAACACAACTGACTGTATTATTGCATTTCCGGGCGCGAACGGGCGTGCTCTATCTCCGTATCACCCTGTCTAACGACTCGACCATTTCTGCTTAATACTTCCTAATGAGTACCCACTACACAATAGACACCCACAAGCAATGTACTGTACATGCATACGATACATGCAATCACGTTGTATCGCAGTGAGTGATATGATTGAGGGGTCTGTTCGAAATCATCGATTCACAATGGAAAAATCGATACGATATTTAATTTTACAACTTTCAATGTTAAAGTCACGTAGGGCCGGTTTATCAGTTGCTGTTTAAACTCTCCAAGTACGTGAATCCTTACTACAATTTAAGCGTTCTAATACGGCCGGTTAATCCTTGCTAGCGGCAAACGAATAGTTTCGGTGACACATCTATCAAATTTGATATTTACGTAAGTAAATAATTGCATACTTTTACACGATTCATTGTTTGATGATATTAATTGGTTAGCAATAATATTCATCAATATATCTAAAACAGTTTGGTTAGTAAGTATAAGAGAAATTTTAGAGGTTACAATTTGGGTACAATTGGTTACAATTTTTCAACGGTCAAAAAAACTATTTTCCATTGGGTCCGTTTTACCCAACCATTTATGTATGATAAACCGTTGTATATCAGTTGCTTAAAATTAAAAAGTTTAATATAAGGGCCTAATAAATGTAGGTATATTAAAAAAAATAGAATTGTTAATTAGGAACATTAATTGTCTACCCGTGCGTGTTGAGATCTTAAAGTTATTTTCTCACTTTCATTATGTTGTTTATCTTTCTTTATTTTGTTTCATCTTTGAACATTATTTTATTATATAAGTATGTATTATGTTCGTATAGGTACATAATTTAATTTTACATTATATATCTATGTTTTAAAATGTGTTTTTTTAGATCGTCTTCTATCAAATCAACTTCATCATTTTTTTGCGTATAAAATGAATTTTATACGGAAACGTAACCGGTTCACGCAACCATGTAACGGGTAATTCTTTTAATAAAATTATACAACTATTTGTTTCCCCAACAAATAAATAAATATATATGCAATAGCCCTGCATAGTGGTGATTGTGGAGGACTTTATCAAAAATAAATTCGTAAATTAAACCCCCGTATAAATAAACAGTGGTCGTCGACAGTTTGAAACATCGTTAAGACCGTTTGGTTTTGTGAAGAAACATGTTCCTCTATTAAAATCATAAACGAAACGTATAGTATTGGTTATATCTATATTTACGATATATATACGGATTATGTGCTAAGCTCGTCATAAAAACCAAGCGGTCATAATAAACCAACAACTGAAATACCGGCTCATATTGGTTTCCACCCAAACCACCCAGGGATTTCATTTTGATTGCATTCTCTGTCAAAAAGACGAGTAAAGTTCTCTTCGTTTACCAACACAATTTACCACAATACCTCAAATAGATCTAACATTTTTACAGCATTCTGTCTAATCTTGCCTTCCCCTGCCAATTCTGAGCCCTAACGTGATGCGAATTGCAATTAGACCTTTGTGGCGGAGGCTCTTATCTTCCTTGTGCTACATTTAGTAAATCGAAATGCATCATAATGTTAAGAAAAATCTTTTGAATACTTATTTGAAATTGTAATCTTACATTTCTTAATGCCTTTGCTGGTGCATGACCATGGATACGCTGCATGTTCAACGTGCATTATTCTTAGTAATACTGTTATTGTAATCGATGCTAGTCCATTAAATTAATTTATGAACCTTTTAACCAATTAATCTGTGAAAAATAGTTATGATGCAGGTGAATTCTCCAGATAATATTTTTTCTTAATTACTTGTCACACATTATCCCCATTAAGTGTTATTCAGTTTAACAGTTGAGTTTTGCTACTAAATTCTGACATGTGAAATTTCTATGTTAAAAAAACTATTCTCAGTGGAACGTTATTTCCGTCGAGAGCTAAGTATGACTTCAATTTGGGAGGCGGGTATGGGTACCGCCGCCCGGCAACCATTTTATTATACACATAATGGATAACCAACACCCCTGTCACAGGTCACCCCAAGTGGTTTGATACGTTTGGCGACTTAGCAGGGATGCCCGGGTTCGTGGGGTGAGGTATGTCTAGGTCACTCCTGGACATACTCCCCCCCCGTTCATATCCTTTTCCGTCCCACAACTTCACATCCATCCTTTTCCTAAAAAGACCCTCCACACAGCATTCCCCAAAGATGACGTAGGTCCTGAGGGATTTTTTTCCATTTTTTTACACGGAAGAGGAACAACATTTTATATGATATAGCTTATCGAATTGCATAATAATATTATACCTATCATATTTTTATCTACGTTTTTTCGTTTCCCCGTTTTGCCTTTATATTTAAAATCATTTGGTCGACCAAGCCTAAAAAGGCTTTACCGCCTTTATTCTCCCCGCTTTCCTTTAATGTCACAGGACGATGAAATATTGCTGCAACAACAATTTAATGTAGAGCTTTTTTCCTGGAGCTTTTTTTGTAGAGAATCAACCCCCAGGATTTATTAGTTCTACGCCAATAACTCACCAAGGGCCCGAAGGTTCGAGGAGATTTATTGAGGGATTGTGTTGTTCTTCTCTGTCCGGTGGTTTTCTTTACTGGACCTAATTTAAATATAAATATAGAACAGCCGGAGGGTTTCTGGTTTGGTTCTCGTGGGCAACCCTGACATATAGAATCTTTGTCAGATGTTGCGAAGTTTGGGGAGAGAGCATTTACGCGCTGGGTCAATGTCTACATTCTTGGTTGGAATGATCTGTCAATTAGTTGGAGATCACAAACTAGTTTAGAAACAGAACTAAAACACACTTCTTTAGAGAAATATAATATGAACAGTATTGACACACTAAGTTTAAAGGGCCCTTGAGGTGATTGCATCAGTAGACGGCTCTATAGAAATAATAATATTTGCCTAATTTATTAATACTAGAACTGCTGACTTAAAACTAGTGACTTACGACTAAGGCCTATAACTACTATCTTAATGACATATAATAACAACTGTCAAAGTGAGTACACGTATCCCTTAACCTCTTCATAATAATATTATTAAATAGTGTTTATACTAATAATAGTGGCTTAAAACAGTTACCAGTATAGGTTAAAGAAAGTGCTATTTAAAATTACGTAAACATACTACCTATTACAGTGTGGAATATCAATTTTATTATTAAAAATATATTCTTGAATATTGCTTAAAGCAAAAGGTGAAATTAATCATAAATGTGCCAATAATACAGTGTGAACTCTGCGGCAGGTACCTATATTAAACCTTACCTGTGCAGTACCTATTCCAATATAAATCAGGGGTGTTTCACTGTGCGGTTCAAAAATATTAACGAAAAGTTTCAGATATCTAAATTAATATGGAATCCGTTAATTTCGTCACAATTGCAAAGGAAGCAGTTGACAAATTAACAACTGTCATGATGAACCCTAATAATAAATTTAACAAAGAGCAGATTGCAAAAATAATACCGGAGTCCAACAACATCATGGCTTCAATTTCTCATATGGCGGCTATAATGGCGAAGTTGGAAGGTGAACTCGCCGTTTACAAAAACTTGTCTCAAAATCAACCGACTCAAAAAATTCCAGACCTTTGTGAAACCATAATGGAATTGGAAGAAAGGAAGGAAAAATCGAAAAATGCAATCTTTCTAAACGTACCGGAAAGTGAGTTGTCTCAAGAAGAAAATTTGACAAATGACTCAAAAATAATAATATCCACTATCAAAAAAATTGATGACATACCAACACAAAATCTAAAAATATACAGACTTGGTGCTAAAAAAACTGGAGTCATCAGACCAATTAAAGTGGAATTTGAAGATTCTTTCCAAGTAAAATACATTCTTCGGAATAAATTTAAAATTACCGATGGAATAAAGATAAAACCGGACTTGACAATAACTCAACGAAATCACATGAAGAATCTGATAATAGAGTTAGAACAGCGGAAAAATAGCGGTGAAACAAATCTCACGATAAAATATGTTCATTCTATTCCGAAAATTGTTCAACAGCATACACCAAAAAACTACACAATAAACTAAATCACTGTTACCTATATTATCAAAACGTCAGAGGAATTCGAACTAAACTGGACACTCTCAGACTAGAAATAACTACTTCAATATTTGATGTGTTGATTTTCACAGAAACTTGGTTACATCCGGATATTCACACTGCAGAACTAGGAATGTCAAGATACAACGTTTTCCGCCGGGATAGAAATCAATCTACAAACGAAGACATTAAAAACAATAAAAGAAGAGGTGGTGGAGTTCAGATTGCAGTAGCGAAAAATATTGTCTCCAGACAGTTAAATACAAAAAACGTTGAAATAGAGCAATTATTTGTTATGATTAACACAGGTAAAAACAGAATTTTATTAGGTAATGTGTACATTCCACCTAAATCGGATATTAGTATTTATATTAAGCATTTTGAAGATATTGAAATTTTACAATTAAAATATCCAAAAGTAAAAATAATTATAACTGGCGATTTTAATCTTCCGAACATCATTTGGAATCAAAACTTTGTGGAATTGACAGGTATAGAAAACGCTGGCTTGTCAACTTTAAACAAAGAAGTTATAAGCATGTCAAATTTTATAAATATAACACAATTAAATAAAATTGAAAATTGTAATAACAAAATACTGGACTTGGTATTTTCAAGTGATACTTCAGTAACTGTAGTAAAATCAAGTGAAATAATATTACCTGTAGATAACTATCATCCTCCATTAAATATTAGCGTATCACTAAATAAAATACCAAATCTACAGTGCAAAAAATCACTTCACAATTTTAATAAAGCTGATTTTGATCATATTAATGAATGCTTAAATGCTACTGATTGGACTTTTTTAAAACAAGAAAATATCTAAAATATCAACGTATTCTATAAAATAATTCACAATGTCATAGAAAAAAATGTGCCTTACATTAAATGTAAAAATAATGTTTTCCCTCAGTGGTTCAATAAAGATTTAATTGACTTGACTCTATTGAAGAAGAAAATACATAAAAAGTACAAAAATTCCAAGTCAATTAAAGATTATATTCAATTCAATTCAATTCGACGCCAATGTCACGATCTTTCTAAAAATTGTTACAAAGAATACTTAAATAATGTGGAAAATTCAATTGCAAATAACGACATCAACACTTTATGGAAGTACTCAAAGTCATTCAAAAGAAATGAAATAGACATACCTGCTAGCATGTATTATAATGGCATAAATGGAAATAATGCAGAAACTATTGTTAATTTATTTGCTTCATTTTTTAAAGATGTATATGACAACACAATTGATAATAGTGAAATTCCTTTTTTTTCATCTAACATCAATTTACAAATTTCTAACATTCACATAGATATAAATGAAATTAAAACCCATATTAACAAATTAGATATAAAAAAAAGTTCGGGTCCTGACAAAATACCACCAATTCTATTGAAACACTGTATACATGCCTTGTCGTATCCCCTCTATTTAATTTTTAATATGTCATTGTCATCGGGATATTTTCCCATTGCATGGAAAAATAGTTACATCACACCCATATTTAAAAAAGGTGACAAATGCGATATACGCAACTATAGACCTGTGTGTATACAGTCAACTATTCCAAAATTATTTGAAAAAATTATTTTGGATAAAATTAGTTTTAAATTAAATGGGATTATAACAAGGTTTCAACACGGTTTCATGAAGAATAGATCAACTCTGACAAATCTACTAATATATGAAAACTTTATAGCGAATGCCTTTGCAGATAAATGTCAAGTAGATTCGATATATACTGACTTCAGCAAGGCGTTCGATAAAGTTTGTCATAAAATATTGATAAATAAATTAAGGAGTATGGGTATAACCGGGAACTTTCTTAAATGGGTAGAGAGTTATTTAAAAAATAGGCAACTTTTTGTAAAGTTAAATGACGTAATATCGGATGCCTTTTCTGCCACAAGTGGTGTGCCACAGGGCTCCCATTTAGGACCAATACTGTTTATTTTATTTATTAATGACATTGTAGACGTTTTTTCCGATGTTGATATCCTGTTATTTGCTGATGATCTAAAATTATATAAAAAAATATTTCTGATTGCATAATTTTACAAAAAAATTTAAACAACTTGTTTAATTGGTGTATATGCAATAAACTGGCACTTAACATTAGTAAATGTCAAATAATAAGATTTTATAAAATAAAGAAACCGACAATTTATGAATACAATCTTGACAAAATTATATTAAACTCAGTAGAAACAATAAATGATCTAGGTATTATTTTCAACTCAAAACTTACATTTATTAGCCATATAACTAATATTATTAATAGATCAATGAAGATTTTAGGATTTATTATTAGAATAACCAAACAATTTTGTAACATTGATACTATTCGCATTTTATACATAACGCTAGTGAGAAGCATTTTGGAATATAACTCTACGATTTGGGCTCCACATTACAATATCCATATTCAAGCTATTGAAAAAGTCCAGCATAGATACCTTAGGTATATTAATTTTAAATTAGGTATTCCAAGAGAATCCGTGGACTATAATTTTTTATTGAACTGGACTAATCTCGTAAATTTATCAGATCGCAGAAAAATCTGTGATCTATTAATATTATATAAAATAATTCACTCGGTCCTGGATACCCCTGATTTAATAGAACTAATACGATTTCATTGCCCTGGTCGCGCTAACAATAGACTGACTCTACCGTTCTACTATAATAACACACATACATTATCACATTATTACTCACCAATCAGTCGATTACACATTTTGGGAAATGAACATGCCAACATCGGCGACATTTATTTCTTAAAATTAGCGCAATATAAATATGCACTCAAAACTTATTTTTCCATAATGTTACGTTATATACGCAATATGGACATGTTGAAATGAAATGATGATATTTCTCACTGTTCTTTTTTTGTTATTTTTGGTTGTGATACACAAAATAATTGTATGTTATTTTTAAGTTTAAAACTACTATAATGTAATAATATTATTTTCTTACTTTGTACTCTATTATATGTTTATTTATAAAAGGCAGTATAGCCGTTTATGTATTTAAAATAAAAATAAAATAAAATATATATTTACATATGTAGAAACTTACAACTAACGTTAACATTAACAATCTAATTTTACAAGCGCCAGAAGAAGAAGGAAGTTCTATAATATTAGGGTGTTTTTATAGTTAATTTTAGAACACTGATGCAAAATGGACTAGCTGGATATATCTTATAAATGAATGAAGTGAAAGATATAAAAGACAATTTATATACATATGTACAGTTAAATGGATTTTTCAAAACTTCATAGCTCATGTTGGAAACGATAAGTTTGAAAGTCATCTTATTTTCCCTGGTCATGCTTTACCACCGGGAAAAGAAACTAAATTAGCTGTGTTTAGTGACAAGATTCTCCGATATTTTCCATTTGTCCTTGGTTCAGTTATACTTGGTTCAAATGCATATTGGAGAAAATTAAATCAAATTGTTAATTACGTACCCTCTACCCCTGCTGTATGTAAGATATCTCAGTTATTTCCATTAAGGTGTTTTTTTATGTTTTTCTGTTTATTTATGTTTTTTTCTGTATGTAACGTGAATTTTATGTGGGAACTTCACTGTTTAATGAGACATGTAAATATTTATATAAAATTGTAAAATTGTTTTCCCAATACTATAAATAAATAAAAAATGTGTCCGAAAGAGGTCAATGAAAAAACTCTTTAAAAAAACACTAAAAACGACATAGAAGACAAATAAAATAGAATTAAATAACTTTAATTATTGAAGACAATACTAGCGATTTCTAAACGAAAATCTGAAACAGAAAAATCAGAAAAGGATGCGGTCTCATCTAGGACTCGAACCCAGGACCCTTCCCTTGCCGGGGCACCGCTCTACCACTGAGCTAATGGGACCCTATCCCATTAGGTCACTTTTAACTGTATCATACTTCGAATAAGAACTACCAACATTGTCTTCATTTTTTCACCGCACATTTTTACTGGCAACTATCTTTATGTATGATCGCAAGATTCAACCCGAACTAAATGCAATCTAGACAGCGTCTTTTTTAGATAAACCCATCTTATTTTTATTTTAATGTGCGTGTAATCTATTGACTTTTCTGCAAGTTTAGGATGAATATTTATTTTTGGAATAACTTTATTGAACAAAACCTCAAATTTCGGGGCACTGTGCCCCGGCAAGGCAAGGGTTCTGGGTTCGAGTCCTAGATGTGACCGTATCCTTTTCTGATTTTTCTGTTTCAGATTTTCGTTTAGAAATCGCTAATATTGTCTTCAATAATTAAAATTTGAGATTTTACTCAATAAAGTTATTCCAAAAATAAATAAATAACTTTAGTTTGCCTGAGCACTGGACTCCCTAGTCCCTAGTGAAGAAAGAAACGCCATCACTATACTTTAATTCACCATTATATTTAGTGTGTACAGTGTGGTAATTTTATATAATCCATAAAAAAATAAAATCTTCAGAAACAATATCATGATAAAGTTCAATTAAGCATTTTAACAACATAACGTTAAAGGTAATCAAGCTAATGAACATGGCACGTTCGTATAATATTTTGGAAGTGTTGTAATGTGTGTCATGTCCCATTTACCGCATGCCCCGTGTCCCATATTGCATAGCCGGAGAATACGCAATGAGGGTTTAATTAAAGTGCCTCGGACTGGAGCTGGAGTTTTAATCTGCGCGTATCGGATAACGAACGGGTCGCTAATTTTGTGTTACGTATTATGTATTATCGTGACGGTTCGGGATTATAACGGGTAAAGTAGTGTGGATACAGAAATGCATCGACATGTTTACATAGTTCAATTTAGTTTACAATGAAAATGGATGGAGATACCATAATTTTGTCAGAATGGTTTAAGACGAGACAATACCCTAAAATAACAAATCTAACATTAATTTGCGCAATTATATATGAAAAGAGAAATATTTCTAGGTTTATCGTGCTTTGCGGTGATTGGCTGGCCGTCGCCGTTCTGTGTTTGGCCTGGCTTCGCCTGGGCAAAGGAGAGGGGATGCGACGTAAATACTGGGTCCACGGCTTGCGTCGTGCCCAGTGCTCTCCAGCCGGGGAGGGGATACCATGTAAATACTGTGTCCGGGCGCGCGTTGTGCTCAGTACTCGCCGGCCGGGGAGGGGATACCATGTAAATACTAGCTTTCTTATCCTCCCATGGTCAGAAAGCTGCTTTGAGGCCTTTGGGTAGCATTGCGTAATGCGTTCGATACATCCCCCCCCCGGTGCAGTATCGGCTGCGCCTAGCAAATTCGTCCGGCGGCGATCCATTCGGCCGGTTCCTTTTTGGCGGCGTGGGGGGGCCTCTTGTGATTTACGGCCCGTGTTTGGTGTCGTCAAGCGCCCCTGAGGTGATATCTCACAAAAGCGGCGCTATACAAATCATCCAATAAATAAATAAACAAAATAAAGTCAGAACCTTAACGACGTAAATAAAAATAAAGTCAGAACCTTAACGTGCACAAAAATATGCGACGTGCAGCCCTGCTGTATTGGAGTTGAATTTGCCCTGGAAAATCTCTAAAATAATGTGGGAATCTTGACGACATAAGTGATGAAGTCGGGTAAAAACAATATTAAGCAGAGATGTGCAAAATGGGTACCCAAAACCATTTGAAATGCAAAATGGAAATGGGTCAAAACTTTTCCATTTGAAAATGCAAAATGGTTTTTAGAAAAGGATTTCAAATGCAAAATACCTATTTTCAAAATGCATTGAAAATGCAAAATGGTTTCTCAGGTCAAACAATTAAAATAATTATAGAATTTTTAAACAAATTTGTCATTTAACAATGGACGTCAACGTAGAACATATTACATGATGGTAAATCCAAAAACACCCCGACTACATATTATGAAACCACAAAAAATTTGCGCGGGACTAATGTTGTCAATCAACGTAAAAACATAGAAACTGCTATCTAACATTTAATACTACAGCGTCATGGCCATGTTCAGTATTTTTTGTAATGGTATCACTCAATTGCCAGGGCTCCTACCAGGGAGCAACGTGACAAATGTAAATTATCTCTCATAGTGAGGTTGAGTACCGACTGATATTTGGGGCTGATGAGTGGAGAAAGTAGGAAGAATGTTGCAAAAAGCATTTAAAATGGAAAATGCATTGAGAAAAGCATTTAAAATGCAAAATGGAAAATACCCATTTTGCATTTCCATTTGAAATGGATTTATTTGAAATAAAGCACATCTCTGATATTAAGCTATGTTTAACGGCCAGGTCTGAATAGACAGGTAGGTATTTTCAAACCTTTCTGTTCCTAGTTCTCTCCACACGTTACTAAAGCATCACAAATTTCATCGCAAAAAACAAGTGTCACCAAAAAAAATCACTAAAGACGACCTTTCCAGCACAGTGCTCGGCATACTGACTGAGGAAAGGTAGAGATAGCTGTACAAGGTCCTACCGGCAGAACTCGGTACTACGAAAAATAAGCCCCCCACAACATCAGTTCGGTTTCTTTTGGGTACCCCCTTGTAATTACTTATCATTGATATATTATGTTTCTTAGTCGCACCATTTCTTACTCCATTTCTCAATCGTATTCTGGTCGTGCAACGTTTCACCACAGGGAATCTTCATTTTGAACATTATTTTGTTTTTTTTTTTATCCTGAGTCCTGCATAACTCTGGTATTCGGGGTTTACTTTGAATTTAAGTGTAATTTTCAAAATTTGAACTGATTGTGTGAAGAATTCAGACAAGCGATAAAGTACCCACCTACCACAAATACTAATTTCGGCTGTGAGTGTGTCTTGCGTAACTCTGGTTCAATGAACTATTAAACTAGGATTTGCTTTGAATTTAAGTGTCATTTTGAAAATTGGAACGTGTGAAGAATTCAAGAGATAAAGTAGCTATCTACCCAAAATACTAATTTCCTACTGACTTACAGCAGTCGCATTATTGTAAAGACAATAATGCGACTATCCCGTGATTTATCTATCGCGAGTCTGCGCTGGTTAATAAATAGAGGTCTACGCCCGCACAAGTGCATCCTCCAACAACAAGATGGTCCAGAATGTCCTATCTGCGACCTTCGCAGTAATAATTCGCAGCATCCAGACGACCACAATAAATCAATCAGTCCCATTGATCTCCGGCTCCAAGCTCCAAGCAACTGCCACCAGATACAGCAGTGAGCAGTGACCATGTCAGAGGTCAATTGGCAGTGAAATGCCACAGAGGCGTGCTCAACTGGTACCAAGTCACCGGGCTACCGAGGCGCCAGTTTTTTTTATTATTCCTGTTTAGATTCGCGAATATCTAAGGCAAAATCATTTGTTTTTGGTTTGAAAAAGTAAACGCTTAAAGGTCTTACACATCTCCCAGCCATCGGAGCCATCGTAATATCGGGGCAGTGATAGAGAGCACCCTATATCGCTTACTTGATCACCGCGTGAGTAGACAATTCGGCCATAACTAGGAACTTAGGACGGGCGACCCTACGACGTCAGTTTTAATATAAGATATATCGATACAACTTATTCAGGTCTGCTTGCTCCAGTACTCTCATTGCATTTATATAATATTTAATAATATTTGGCTAATTTATATAGCGCCGTTTTCGTGAGAAATCACCTCAAGGGCGCTGAAATATGACTAAAATTACAGCGATTCATCAACAAGTTCTTCATCCAAATCTTCCCTTTCCTTATTTTACAATTTTGAACACTATTTTCTGATGTTTGGAAAGTGTCGGCGCAATCTGAAGATCATCATCGCCACTGTATTATTAATAAAAGGTCAAACATGGGAACTAGTTGACAAACTTGCAAATGAATGTATTAATACTTTAAAATCATAGTTTGATAATATCCTACTCACACTTAATGCCAAAAAACAACATATGTATTATTCTCACTACAAAAATTACCTAAACACAAAGTAAATATCATAATCCATGATGAAAATTGTGACAATGTCAACTGTAAACTACTTAATCCTATTTGTACTGTAATCAACTTTTCTTCTGAAATTAAATATCTTGGTGTGATTATCGATGAAAATTTGAAATGGAAAAGCCATATTACGGAGTTAGTAAAGAGAATAAGGAAATGTATATATATATTTGTTAGGTTAAGAAATATTTTAAATGTGAAAATACTAAAAATTATGCTCTTGTCCACCTCCCTGCTTATCTACGGAATCAAAGGTTGGGGAGGATCTTATAAAAACAACCTAAACTCAGGAAAAGTCTCGCAAAAAATTATTATAAAGGTAATACTTAAGAAAAAACTCTACTTTTCCAACAAAATGGCTTTTTAAATTGTTTCCAGTACCAAATATTGATGATATATTTAAGCAAACTTCCATTATAAAAATGTTTGAAGAAAACAATAACAAAGAATATCAAGAATTTTACAAACTGATGAGAAATGGAAATCAATTTATTACAAAACAACTCAAATGCAAAACCATTATATTTACCAAGCCATAAAAAACTACAATAATCTCCCTTACGAATTGCGCTGTATTACGAACCAACAAGAACAAATAAATAAAATCAAACTTATTTTCCAAAAAAATTTATAGTAAACAAAAAATATATATATTATTATATATAGTTTACACATAACATAATATTATAACATAGAATCTAAGTAAGAATCGTGGCTCCCTTATCAGGCACAAGAGCTCCTCTTTTCTGATAAGGTATACATGACCAATTATGAACCTAAATATTATATTTTGCAAAATATGTATGTATTAATGTAACCCATATGATCTATATTAAAATGTTTAAAAAAATAAAAATAAAATTCTTGATCGACTAGCGCTTTGCTGCAAGATCAATTTCACACTGCGCCAAGAGCGAGTGTGTAGAGAAGACGCCAATGTTATCCCGAATCACCACTCTCCCTAAATCACCTCTTATTGCATGGAGGTGTGTAGGGCCTTTTAGATGCATTCGTTAAAAGCTTTTTTACAAGCCCAGAAAAAAAATTAAGTATCAGGCCTAAAAAACTGTTTAAAAAAAGTTGAAAATCTCCTACTGACGAACCCCTAGTCGGTTTGATTTTTATGTTTATGGGAAACCACAAAAGAGTTCCAACCATTGAACTAGTGCGACACCAGCCAGTGAGACTATGGCATCCCCAATCGGGGTGTGTTGAGAGGTTGAAGGTAGTGGGGAGGGGTAGGAGATGGGGAAGATGAATATAAGGAAGTACCTGGCCATATTGCTATTCATAAAATTCGAGTTGTTGGCAGTAGCAATGAGTCGTTTATTAGCGAGCCGTACAATTGAGCTAGCTCCTATTACCGTCTCCCGATTACCCGTACCTGGTAAAAAGAGTATCCATTCAATTGAGCAGTAGTACAGTTTACCGGGAGTCGTACGAATACGGCTCATCAAAAAGAGCTGGCTCAAATGTGCGGCTCGTTCATGATCGACTCATCGCTAGTTGGCAATCCTTGTTTCTTGCGATATTTATATTCAAATATCTAAAAGGAACCACCGCAGTCGATAAATTATTAAAAATACACAAGAAATACCAACATTTAACACGATTTCCGAATACGAAAATGATTAACCAACACGAGATTGTCCGTGGCGTAATTACACGCTATTATTACGCATATAAAATAATAGAAAGAACGAGAATGTATGACATCACATTAGGCAGGAACATTACTTCTGCATCATCAATCATCATGATACGCGGGTAATATGGAAATTTAGCGAAATGCGGCGAGGAAAAAAGGCAGACAAAACTACGTAGAGTACGTCGGGCGAGATTGTAACGGATGATGTGCAAAAGGTGATAGGTTGAATAAAGAACATTTTATTACGCTTTGGTTAGGAGTAAAAAAACCATATCACAAAAGTCTTTGTGATATGGTTCTTAAGGAAGAACCATCTAACGCTTTTTCGTCACGACTAATAAAAAAATAGCAAGAATATGAGCATCTTACACATGGTTGTCCGGAAACTTGTAGTACAATCGGGAAACTGGTGAATCTACTTCACATTTGAAGTCTATTTTGCGGTATAACTTTTTTAGATAAGAGCTTTCGAGTAAATCAATTTTTACGTCAAATTCGAAATAAAAAGGTTACTAGAGGGGTTAATATGAGCTGTTTTATGTTTTTTAAAAAGAGTAAAAAAATTAACCTTTTAGTTGCTGACAAAAAAGGAACGAGTTTAATAAAAATCAAAATGTTCAGATAGAAGGAAAGAAGTTTTTTTGGGTTTTCAATGTGATCTAAATTCAACAGTTTCCCGCTTATGCCAGTAGTTTCCGTCACTTCGTATTCATAAAAGGCAGACTTTATTCCGTTAGGTCAAGACCTGGGATGAGTTTTTTTTTGCTACACGTCTTGTAGTGTATGTAAAACTTACAAATAATTCAGTACTTTTAAATTTAAAATGTTTTTACCGCATACCACTGAGGAAAACAGTAAAAATGGTAACACTTTTTAAATGAATAGGTTTTTTTAATGTCCACCAGATTCTTGTTGTGACGATCCCAAAATTACATACCTACATATACATCTTTTGGCCATAAAAAACATAAATTCCACACTACAAAATTATACAATGCCTTTCCAAATGAAATTGAAAATTCCATATAAACAAAAAAAATAAAAACATAATCAAAATATGGCAAAGTAAACATGAAGATGAGGAAATCATAAAAATTATGGAGTAACACATTCACAAACTACAGTCATGAACTTGAAGATAGGGAAATCAACAAACATGAAAATAAGGCCTACAAACATGAAGATGAGGAAATCAATAAACATAGTCAACAAACATGAAGATGATGCAATCAATTAACCTAGTCAACAAACATGAAGATGGGGAAATCAATCAATAAACATAGTCAACAAACATGACGATGGAGAACTCATGAAGTAACACCAACACAACTACTTACAGTTCGCTTCGGAAAAGGAAATCCTAGTGAGGAGGACTGTGAATATACTACCCGTACTATATATGAATTTTTAACAAAATTAAAAAAATTATCGTTTTTAGCAAAGATTTTCATATGGGTCCCTATATAGTTCATCCACGTGGAGATCGGTGCGAAAAAAATATCGTGTAAGGCGCCCATTAGTCAAACGATAAAAATAAAACTACCCAAAGTAATTCCATGCTCAAATCATAGACGGTAATCAAAGCCGGATAGATCGTAAAATTCACAAAATGTAGATGTGAAGAACGTAAATACATAAATTGCACGGTAAAAATGCCATATCATTTTTCTTCTCTGGTCCTGAAAAGCGTAATAAAGCAATTTGTCGAGTCGGTAAACGTAAAACCTAACCCTTTGAAAAAACGTGCATGTCAAAATATTTTACATTTGCCTGCTCTTATCGGCTTAACGAGGTGTTAACGTTGTTACCGAAATGAGGAAAAGCCAAACACCACTGTGTTCTGCAGGGCTGCCAATTCGCGGTGAATTCCCCAAATTGCGGGGAACTTTGGAGGTTTTCCAAAAATTGGATATTTTGCTAGTAGGGTTTTTTGGGGGGAAAATGCAGGATTCTGGACATTTCTTAATTATCCTACTATATTAAAAAGAAAATATTCACACAAATTGGGGGAATGTAGGTACTATAATTTCGTTTTTTTTAGCAGAAAAATTTTCAAATAAATTAATATTTTTGAAGACTGAACGAAGAAGAAAACCCGAAAATTACTAGATAATATAAAAACTTTTAAGCTAATTTTAAAAGAATTTCGTTTCATTTTGGAGGTAGAGTTAATTAATTTAAGTTTCCATTTAAGAAACTTGTAGGGAAATTGTGGGGAATTGTTATGTTGTTTTCCGGGATTTTGAGCACCTATTGTTGGTATTTTAGAACGTATGCACCGGCAACCCTGGTGTTGTGTGCTATTTTTAGTTGGCAATGCGGGCGGCACGGTAGTGTCGATATGTGCACCTGAGCATGAGCACAGGTGTGCCTGCGATTAAATTAATTAAAAGCCGATCCAAACTGCGCTTAACTAATTTAAAATGCAATTCGCACGACATGTTTGTGTTTTTTAATCAGTTAGGTCGTTTACAACAGTATAATATACATCTTTTTCGTGAAAGTTGAAAAAAGTAAAATTTAAGATAACCTCTGTGGCTAGTAAATAAGATCCTTGATTCCGAATTTATCGTATATTACATATACAGGGTTTTCCAATAAGAGGTGTTATTTTGAATAGCCCGCTATTTCGGTAGATGTTACTTTTGAAGCTGTCATTTTTTGACATTTGACAAGTAGAAACTACGCCATTAATAAAAATGGAACGATACACGCTTCAACAACGCATTGAAATTATTAAAATTCAATTGAGTGAATCAAATGCAAATCATATTGAGTGATGAGGCCCATTTCCACCTCGGTGGCTTCGTCAACAAGCAAAATTGTCGCATCTGGGGCTCGGAAAACTCAAGAGTTATTGTTGAAAAGCCTCTCTATCCTCAACGTGTGACTGTTTGGTGCGGTTTATGGTCCGGCGGAGTCATTGGACCTTACTTTTTCGAAAATGAGGCTGAAGCAACAGTTACGGTGAATGGATTGCGCTAACGAGAGATAATTAATGATATTTTATTGCCGGAATTGAATGGTTTTGATCTGGACAACGTTTACTTTTAACAAGACGCTACGTGCCACACAAGCAACGAAACCATTAACCAGGTCTTACAGGAACTTTCAGTATAATTTCGATTCTCCATTTTTAGGTTTTGTCTCGCTGATTTATAATATTGTCAACTAGCTAACGTGTACCCGGCGTCGCTGGGGGTTATCCTTAGGACATGGACATATGTCATTGTGGAATTTTCTGTAGACCTTTTTAAGATATATAATTCCGTGGTACATTATTTAGATGAATCTCAAAACGTTCAGCCAGCGTTAACAAATTAGTGTCTTTTAATTAACGCTGTCTCTATTTTATAATCAAGTCATAAAATATATTTTTATGACTTGATTATAAAATATCGATTTTTTTCTACTTTCTATAAATATAATACACATGTATTATATACGTTAACCTTTCGGAAGAATTTCTCTAAATGAAAGTGAAAACCCTATCAAAATCCGTTCTGTAGTTTAGAAGAACTAAGTGCACAAACAGACAGACACGGATAGCGACTTTATTTTATACTATTTAGATATTGCACTGCCCTATCCGATAAAACCGTATTCTAACAGTGATTGGCAAAGAGCCACATAGGTATATTCTGTTAAAATAATCTATGTAAAAGCCCAGCTGGGCCTAAAACTAAAAGCTAGGAAACCAAATTCGAAATAGGTACGAGTTTTCACACAATGAAAATGGACAACATTTCTCGCGCAGGTTTTCAACCTGTATCTTTCTCCATAATTATGCTGTTGAAACATGCCCATTTAGTGTTATCTAGCGGACTGCAACGAAAATGTCCGAAAACAAAAACTGCACTTGCTTTGTGATGTTTACCTATTGTCCTGCTCCGAAACAAAACGGGAACACTGGTTCTGGGTGGGGTCGATAGCCCCACCGGAGCAGAGTCCGCGGGCCACAATCCACAATGGATACCTATTACCTACACTAACTAGGAGCCGTACCTATACAGGGTGTATCGGCACTAACCCGACAAACTTTAACCAGCTATTCCTTAGCACATTTGGAGTAAAAAATATTATGGGCACTTTGCTGTCCGGTAGCATTTTTTTTTCAATTAAAAACAAAAAAATGAAAAATTTCCACACTACATCACTGTCATTGGCTTTGCTTTTCGTGTTCAACAGCTGTTATAAGCAAGTATGTCGAAAAGCGTCTTCGCTCTTTCGCACACACTAAATAATAATAGTTAAAAATGAGACGAATGGTGCCGTGCCATTTCGTTGTGATTGTAAGTGTGCGCCAATATAGGTACACACGTGCATTATTCAACGGAATTCGAATAAAATATTTGCCAGATGGGTTTTCAAACTTTGACAAAGTATAAAACAGGGGTGACATGTGGTGAAAATATGAATAATAAATTTTTTATTAAAAAAAACGTTACCGGACAGCAAAGTGCACATAAGATTTTTTACTCCAAATATGCTAAGGAATAGCTGGTTAAAGTTTGTCGGGTACGTGCCGATACACCCTGTATAGACAGTAATGTTATGTGCTGCAGCCGTTTGGGAGACCGGGAGGAAGTTCAGAGGTATGCGGAGATGGGCATGCACACAAGCAGGATATCCGGGTGGACTGTGAACAACGAGAGCGGGGAATCGGACGTGTGTCAAAGTTTTTATTATTGTATCACAATTTACTCATCTTATACAGGTTCAAATCAAAGCTCCACCCCTGGGATGGATGGCAGCTAAAGATACGTTAACATTTTTTCTAAGTATGTAGGTATCATATTTGGTGTAAAATGATGAATTTTATTTGGCTGTCCGATGAGATTTTTTTTTCAATTAAAATCAAAAAATGTATTTTTCCATCACACATCGCCAATTATACATATATGATTTGCACTCGTACCGCAGAGACAGAACGCGTATCACGCGATCCGTTGAGATAAGTGGTGGTGTAAACTGTGGCGACGTGTGATGGAAAAATACATTTGTTTTTTAATTGAAAAAATAAAATTGGACAGCCAAATGACATCTAAACTTTTTACTCCAAATGTGCCCAGGAATCGTTGGATGAAGTCTTTCAGGTACGTGCTGATACACAAAAATTACAGATGGCACTTATTGGATGCGGAGCGAATAGGTACGGCAGACATCAACGTAATAACAATGAAAAATATGAAAAGGAATTTTTACATAAATCCCACACAGTAGGCCCTGAGGAAAATAATTTCCCTCAAGGCCTATGTCATTTTTTTGGATGCTGTGTGGAGGGTCATTTTAAGAAATGGAAAGAATGAGTTGGAAGTTCTGAGGATTTTTTATTGAAGATTATGGAGCTTTGAAATATCCAGTAAACTGCCAAAAAAAGACGAGACGCCATATTGTTTGACTCCATATTTTCCAACTATTGTTTTTCTTTTACACTGTCAAAACATAATAAAATAACTGTAATCAAGAGTAACACATCAAAATAATTAATTTAAAGTACATCAGGTTCGTGTTGTATATAATTTAGTAATCACTTTTATGTCAAGTTAATTAAATTTAAATTCAGATAACTGAGATAATATTAAGGTTGTATAACGGGGATGTTCCCTACCCTATAGTCTATTTACGACCTGCCATACAGTGGGAGGTCATACATAAATGGGCATTTAAATATGTCAGGTTTTGAAACATTTTTTAATGGAATAAATTAAAAATAAATACGAAAATTACTTCTTTTCTTCGTCAACACTTCCTTATGTTTCGAGTTTCATTTTCAAATATCTGTCGAGTAAAATAATAAAGGCGAAAAAATATGGTTTTGAGATAAAAATCGAATATAAATAGTATTAAAACAATAACAAACCCAGTCTACCTTAAATACAACTTGATGAAAGAATTCAAATTATTAAAATTACCTATAACAAACCCGGTCTACCTAAATTACAACAACTTGATGAAAGAATTCAAATTATTAAAACTCTCAGATAGAAGACTTGTTTTCGAATTGACTATTATTTTTAAAATTGTTAATGGAATTATAGACAGCCCTAATACAATGCCTAATCACCTTCAACATAACAACTAGAACTACTAGACCGAAAATTAATTTTAATTTCAACAATAATATAAGGACTGAGTCATTTAGATACTGACTTGTACCTAGATTACATGCAGTTGGCATAACTTTCGCAGAAATTGTACATGGGTGTTCAATTGCACGGAAGTTATAATTCTTTTTATTTTATTTATTATTTTTTTTTAAAACATGACATATTACATATTACAGTGATCTTTGGCTGTCCAACTAGGAGATTAACCTGTTTTAGGACAGTCAGAAATAGGCAGATTTATTAAATGCGATTCTTGTTTTGTCTAGTGTATTGACATATACTTGATTATTGCAATTTATAAATAATTTGAACAGTTTTCTTGGTTGATATAAGAAGTTGCTAACTATATATTTTAAATAATATAAACGTAGAGAATAGACTAAAAGAATATTCAAATATAATAATTCAAAAATAGCAATATAGTAAAAATATAGTTTTTGTTCCCATCTTATTTTGTTAAATACTCTTTTGATGCTATATTTTGATTATATTCTCATGATGCTATAAAAGTATCATTATTTATTTAATTATTATTATGTTAATTTTAATTCACTTTATGATGTAATTAATTTGTACTTGTTTATTTAAAAGTCAATCGGGCGTAAATGAATTAATAAATAAGCAAGCTATAATAACCTACTATCACAGACATAGGAATTAATAGACGAGAAGATAATGGCGAGGGGTAAAATCAACTGTTGAAGAACGAAGGGGGTAAGGCTGACTGTGATTCGTCAATAAATCAATCTGACAGTAAATAGGCATCTCGCATTATAATATCACCATTTAGTTCTTAAAAGTAAAATCTGCTTTTGAATGAATAGACATTTTTACATGGGAGCGCAAATTACTCGCCACGTTATGAACTAATTTGCGAAGTCCAAATTCGGCAAAGTAAGGCAGCTTCTATTTTCAGAGTCGTAGTTAGTTTCAGAGTATTTAGTTAAGACACTTTTACAAATGTTTCATAATTTACTTACCCCAGTAAACAACGATGAGCACACTTGAGAATCGCTACATTGTGATGTGATAGTATATGTTTCTAAAACTGATCCATATAATACGGTGTGAATAAGCTTAAAATAAAGTAAAATAATGCTTACTTATGGAATGTAATACGACAATTGGGTTTATTCTCTTTTTCACATCTATTTTTACAAGTTTTCATATCACAAGTCAACATTTTGCAGTGTTATTTCGTAAAATGAACCGATGATGCCTCGACCATAGTTCGCACAAGAATGATGACGTCACGTTTTCAAATTTCACTTGAGGCCATACGCGAGCACAGCCGGCTCCAATGGAACCGGTATGGGGAGTGGGGATAATACGCTTTTAATCACCTAGGGCAGGTCTACTAATATTCATATGTCTATGCCTACTATACTATTCTTCTGCATGGGTTCCATATAATTTTAATAGCAAAATTTACTTCATTACTGTTGGAATTACCACTTATTTACTATGTACATTTCACTTGTTTGTAAAAGCCTGTATAGGCGTATAATATAAATAAATAATTAATTAATGGGTTTAAATTCTTTGTATGGCTTTAACCCTTAAATGCATACCGTTGCAAAAACTGCAACATACCGTTCAAATCACCTTTAACTCTTTGGTGTATACTTAATGAATGCCGTTTTAGAATTATTAAGTTCACGGTAATATATTTTATCGAGTGGCATCACCTTTTTTTTCTTTCGCGAATGTCAAATGTCACTTTTTCTTTAACAAAGTGAAGATTCTCGAAAATTGGTTGGAGGTTAGAATTACAGTTTGGTTTTGCTGTTATTATTTTGATTTTCTTAAGTAAGTAGATACAATAATACAATACTTATATGTAATAACTCGTATTTTTCCGGTAGACTTATTAGTTTTGAGAATTTTTTTAGGTTTTTTATTTTTTTTTCATACGTAAATTGTTCATATTATTTTTTATTAAATACATGGTGTTGTAAATCAATTTTTTTATCAAATATCATTAAAAAATTACAAAAAAAAAATTCTTTATATTTCCTTGCATATGCATGTAAATATCTACAAAATATTTTTTTTTTCAGAAAAATTAATAAATCATGCATTTAAGGGTTAAGCAAAACCTTCTAGATCACAAGGCCGGGACACTGAATAAAATCAGCCTCCTAACTTGTACGAGAACCTCCAACAATGTAGTTATTTTTATTTATTTTTTTAATGTACTAAAACATTTTAATATGTTTAAAAAAAAAAAATAATAATTTATTTTTTTTGTAAAAATCCCATACAAGTTAGGAGGCTGCTTTGAATGAGTGTCCCGGCCTTGTGATCTAGGAGGTTTTGCTTTAAGCCGCATGGATAGTGAATTTCAATAAAAACATAACGGCGTACTTTCAGATCGAAATTTTATATCCATCATGAGCTAAGGAGCTACGAAATATCAATTTGAATGTAAAAAAGGCATGACGTAATATTGTTTGTTCCACATTTTACAACAATTATTGTTCAATAATAACACAACATTGAAAGAGTTAAAACACGGGCGAAACCGAGTAGTAATAATATAATAAAAGCTCACCGAACTGGCGTAGGTATTAATATATTCATCGCCAGACACCGCCGCGGTAAAGTAGTCAAATTACCTGAAAGAAGGAAAAAAACATTGAATATCAGCATTCAATTTATTTAATTTATAAGATCACCAAACAAACAACTTTCTTTTGTAACACTAGGCAGCGTTCCAAAGGACGGTAATAAACTTACCCCAAACGAGAATTTTATGTGATATCTAGGTTGTTTTTTTAAATCACCAACTCGACAAAATAAAAAGAAGGAAATTGGTCTACAACACCACTGTAGCATCCCCACAGAATTACTGCACAAGTGTAATTTTTCTGACCAATAAAACACAACTTAAAAGAATGGAAATAATCCAGAACAGAGGCATGATGTCTATATTGTGCTGTAGAAGATGTACTATGATAAAAGCAATGCTACGCCAACTCAACCTTCTTAGTGTGTGGCAACGTTTAGACTATAACACCCTAGTATTTATAAATAAGTTAAAAAATAAAATGTTACCAGATTACACTTTAAAAATGTGTTAGTATTAATAGCACAGTGTATTTTTGTTTTAAAGTTTTTTTTGTTACAATTTGAGCCCAAAACCGTCTCTGTAGTCCCAATAATTTACAAAAAACAGATTTTTCGAACTCAGAAATTTTTTGCAACATAGTTATTATTATCTAAAACTAGACTATCGAAAAAAAACTGAAGGAAGATAATAAGAAGAGAATATCTCGTGATTTTATGGATTTTTGATAATGTTGCGTTCGGCGCTCGAGGTAGAAAACTTGGATTATTCATTGAATCAATGTCATAAACAACGTACAAAACTACCGGATCTGACGCAAGGTCTGATGTACATGGTTATCGGACTATTAGGACACTAGGGGTTAAAAATATCCCGTTACTATATATTAAGATATTAAACTTCTAATATCTATCTAACTCCGACGAAATTCTCTTTCCAACCAATGACATGGGCACATGGTTATGGTCAGTAACTACTAGTAAGTATAGAAAATCAAAGGGATATTACAATCATAATAATATATGTACATATTTTAATATCAAATACACAAGCATTTACAACGCGGAAGCTTATCTTACTTCAACATAAATAAATTCATCAGTAAAAGCAAAGAAGTTATGAAGTGAATAAACTCGTTGATATCTTTATTTTTATTTATTTTATTTATAGATAGTTACAAATGAAATTACAAATTACATATTAGGAAGCTTTGCCTGTCCAACTAGGAAAGTTTCCCGTTCCAGGACAGACAAATTGACAGGTGTAGTTCATATTATTCCTTCAGAAATGTACATAAATAACAAAAGATTTCATTTTTCTCTGCAACTAAGTTGTGTAATGAAGAATTTTTTTGAAATGTAAATATATATATATTTACAGTAGTAGAGGCTTTATAAAGATTAACATGGTAACATATATTGCGTTCGGATTTAAGAGATAAGTGAGGTATTTAGTAGTAATGAAAAGTAGAAATAGAGATTTTTTTTGTTTGTAGTTGTGACAATGTAGAAGAAGTAACCTGGTAGCATGTATTATATTCGGAATTTACCGAATTACCCTGGTAACATATAATTTATACGAATTTACAGTGTAAGAGATAAGTTAGGTAAGTTGGTAGTTGAATTATTGAACAGTGTAAACACTGTAAACCAGGTACCTGATAACATGTTGGAAAAATTACATAAAAATTTACAACATAAAGAGATGAAGCTGTGTTAGGTTATGTATTTACATGCATATAATATATATTATTGTGATCATCTGACTTCAAGGGCTCCGGGAAAACAGGCTATACGGGTCTAGTCGGCGACTTCCTGCTTCTACATAATAGTATAACACCGGGCAAGTTGAGCAAGTTGGCCAGTCGATCAATCAGTTACAGGTCGCAAGATCCGCGAGGGACGAGCGAACTGCCCTCGAAACTTGCGAATTGCGAAGAGCAGTTATTAAAAAAAATATTGATATTATTTAAATTGCTTCTACATTATATTTTTTTATATATATTACTATTTTAATTTCTTCCCTTCTTCACTGAATCAATTTACCCTTGAAAGATGTCATTCGCAACACAGGTGAACTCCGTGGAGGATAATCAAAAGAATAAAAAAATCAAACAAACGAGATAAAATAAGACAATAAGACTAGCAAGTTGAAAACTTATCGTTCGAAATGAACATCGAGGAAATAATCTTCAAGGCAGGGCCAGATTGGATGTTTTACCACTAAAAGGACCAAAGATTTGACTACATAATTCATGGTTCGGGGTGTAAAAACAGTTAAGTCAGATTTTTTTTCAAATGGGATAAATGAAGATTGAACCTTCCTATCCGGGAACTGGAGTCGACAACTACCAGTAATTTAACTGCTGTAATGTCATCTTATTCCAGAGAAATGCCTATATGCGATTGCTACCAAAACTTGACAGAATGCCTTGTCATCGACAACGAGTTGATCGGCGATCGTTTCAGCTCGATCGAATGTATGAAGTGGATTAATTTTCACTTCCAAGATTTGCATTCGAATAGTAAGAATATAACGTGTCTTGTATTTTTATAATGTCGGCGCCCTTAAGGTGTATTTCTTATAATTTGTTAAAATACATTATTTAAAAATATATATAATGTTAAAATATATATATAATTTAAAAATATATATATAATTTAAAAAAATATATGTTTGGTGAAATAATTATTTAAAACATATTTTTTGTGAATAAATATTAAAAAAAAAAATAATAATAATATACAGAAGTAAGCGACCGACACCCCCAGTATTCCTATTCTCATCTTCTTCCCCTCCCCACTACCTTTAGCTTAACAACATACCCTAAATGGGGATGCCATAGACACACTAGCTCAGGGTTGTTGGAGTGCTTGTGCTTGTGCAGTATTAAAAAAGTGTGGTAAACGATAAATAATGTATGAATAAATACAACTCCATCAATTTTCTACTTCTCTACTCCAACCGCAAAAAAAACAAAAATTAACATTAATGGGTGAAAAAAAATCACTGGTTTCGTCTAAAATAGGGAACTTGGGAGGTGTAAAAAATAAAGACGCAAAAAATTCTGAAATGAACAAACTGATTCTGGGAAGGGATTTAATTGGCAGTTAGAAGAAAAGTAGAACTTTTATGGCGCCGTTACATTTGCATGGAGATGAAGACTCTCTGTGACTTTAGCTCGTAACAGCTTTGCGGGTTTGGGGAACTTTCAAAATGACCCATATTATTATTTTAATTTATTACAACTGGCTCATATCATATTTTGTAAATTTGGTTAAGTTTGTGGTAGGATTTTATTAAATGAAACATAAAATATTTTATATTATACTTTGTTTATGTGACTAAGCACACCGGTTTCGTCAAAATCGGGCTTTCGTCAGGCAGATATATATTAAAAAATAAATATAAAATAAAGTAATATGAATTTATTGACGTCAACATGGTACTATAATATTGTAGTAATTAAATTAGTGATATAATTTATGTAACAATTCCAGTGATGTGGGAAATGTAGTTTTATTTTTCTGGAATTATTAATTAAAATAAAAACATTTATAAAATCAGGTATAACCCTCACAAAGAAATGGTTGTGTCGAAACCGGTTCGAAAAGTTATAAAACTTGATTTATCAAATTACAAGAGTGAAATGTTACATGAATTATTATTACTCTGTGTCAATAACTATGTACATCTTTTTTAAATAGATCTATTTGGATTTCGATTTTGTTTTCTTGAATGAATGCAAATATTTGAAGTAAAAATTAACCCACTTCCCGACATCCGATCTTACTAAAACTCACAACATTATACAGGGTGTCCGGAAACTCGTAGTACAAGCGGGAAACTGGTGAATCTACATCACATTTGGAGTCGATTTTGTAGTATATTTTTTTTTATTTGAGCTTTCGTTATCGAGTAAATCGAATTTGAAGTTTTTTTTTTTTTTTTTTAATCAAATTCTTATAAATTATTACTGAAGATCAAAGTACCCAACTAATTAAAACTATTTGAAAGTAAAACAAATGAAGAAACTCGGATTTGAAGCATTATTTTGAAATCACCCTTCATTTAACCCGGTGTAATCATAAAATATTTCTGTTCTGCAGGGTTAAAACATCTGTTATTCAACCCTAAACACCAGAAAAAACTTTAACCCTAAAATAGCCGAAAAATATTTTTTTTTGGTTTTTTTTTTTTTTTGAAAATGCTCAAATCAAAAAACTTTATATTTTTTTGGGTTCCCCATGTGGTGTAGATTCTCCAGTTTCCCGCTTGTACTACGAGTTTCCGGACACCGTGTATATGGTGGCAATTTTCTCTACTTTCTATAAATATAATATGCATGAATTATATATATAAACCTTTCGGAAGAAATTCTCTAAATGATAGTGAAAACCCTATAAAAATCCGTTGCGTAGATTAGAAGAACTAAGCGCACAAACAGACAGACGCGGAAAGCGACATGATTTTATACTATTTAGAGATATATTATAAAATTATATAAATTTTTTTTTAAATGTTTTATTACGGGTAATTTTTTTTAATAACAAAATTTATTGAATAAGTATTATAAAAAAACACATATACAGATATAATAACGCAAGTGGTCGATGAAGAGGACCTTCGCAAAAACTGATATCAGAATAAAATAAATTCACAAAATCCTTCAATAGCAGGTACCTAGCGGCCCTATTAATATCCTGATCCTTAAAACCTGAAAGCGAGCAGTAGGTACCATACACCTTAGTACCAAGACAACCAACTGCTGGTTAGGTGGTAGTATTTTAAGGCCAGTGGGTGAACTCTTCTCGTGAACCCGAATTAATCAAGGTCCATTTTATACGTAAAGGTATTTAAAGGACGACTCGGTAATCCGTTCGTCACTGGTAATTCAAACTCCGATCGAATACCTCTGGATAACTTTTACGCTTGACTGTGGATAATTAGGGTCGAAACAGAATAAAAAAAAATATAATTAAAAACGGATTTTATCTAAACGAGTATTTTGTAAGGATTCGTTCCAAAGGATTATGAAGGAATTCAAAAAAAGCAAATTAACAGATTGGTAAGTCACTTGAATTATTTAAAAAACATTCATTTATATTATGTAGAAAGTAAAATAATTATAATTACAAATATAAAAATAAATTAAAAAAATATTTTTATCATTATAATTACAAATATAAAAATACAAATTTCCGACTTTATGTCCGGGATAAATCTTCCCCGTAGGAAAAACTAAACCCTTCCACACATGTTCATCTAGTCAATCATCATTATGCAAGTGCATTATACAAGCAAAATAAATACAATACAAGAACAACACGTCAACTCACCAGAGATCAAATGGAAAAATAATTCACCGATTCCAGATATTTTCATATCAGAGGGTTCGGCTCGGTAGAACTCCTAACAGGGCCTATAAATCCTACTGATCCCTCAACATAAATATTTAAAAAATCTTTCGTTATCCTACATGTATTTAAAATGACTGATTTTTGCATTTTTATATATAAATTTATTATTATTTTTATTTCCTATAATTGCTTTGCCATAATTATGATTTTTTTGATTATGTTGAAAATCTTACATGACATTAAGTGCTATTTCTAAGCTCAATGGTTCATAAAGGAAATAACAATGCAAACGAAAAATAATGGATAATGACGTTGGCCTAGAAATTCCAGGCATAATAAGCAGTGCAAATATTATAACGCCAGAGCTCACTGTTTGAGAGTTATTGCTGTTTTTATGCTTTATAATAAAAACAGTTGTGATTAGTAGATAATAGTCAATTTTAAAGTGTAACACAAGGCATGTTTAATATTAATATGCAGTCGCTGAATGAACAATACGGCATTATAATGCAACTGTTTAATTAAATGTGTATTTTGTAATCCGAAAGGCATTTGAAGCGAGAAAAACACACCTAACCAAATAATCACAATCATGTATGAATAATATAATTAGATTAAATTACGTTAAAAAAATACTTTGTCTTTGATTTTCAACATGCAACTATTTCAATATGTTTGTTTGCAGATTAGTTAATCCAAATGAAAAATACGAATACAAGTAGCGCTACATCAAGATGTTTATATCAATCAGTGTTTTGCTGTTTGCCATAACCTTTTTCGTGGCGCTAGTAGCGTCTCGCACAATCTGGGGAGATGAAGTGGACGGACTCAAAGGGTTCTCAAGAGACAACATCAGACAGATCCTCGGGGAAACGGAAGACCGAAAGAAACTATGGGACAAGTATGACTTCATCATTATCGGAGCAGGAACAGCTGGGTGCGTCCTTGCTAATAGACTCACAGAGAATCAGGAATGGAGGGTATTGCTCATAGAAGCTGGAGACAGAGAACACTTCTACATGGATATACCACTTATAACTAACTTGCTGCAATACACCAATATCAATTGGGATTACGAAACAATCCCTGGAAAGGATTATTGCCTCGCTTTCAATGATCAAAAGTGCAAATGGCCAAGAGGAAAGGTCATGGGAGGAACGAGCGTCATTAACTACATGATATACATAAGAGGTAACAAGAAAGACTTCAACGAGTGGGAAGCCACGGGAAATACAGGCTGGGGTTGGAATAGTGTCCTGAATTATTTTAAGAAGGTGGAAACGTACAAAGCCTCAGAATTTAAGAGATCAAGGAATCATGGAAAGAATGGACCTGTTCATATTGAAAACGTTGCTTTCATTACAGAGTCGGCTAACGCTTGGGTAGCAGCTTCTGCGCAAGCTGGACACAGGTTGAATCATCACAATAATATAACTCAAACAGGAACGGCTTTGGTACATTTCAGTCTTAAAAATGGTACTAGGCATAGCTCCAACACAGCCTACCTTCATCCGATTACAAATAGGCCGAATCTCCATGTGGTCAAACTTAGCCAAGTCACGAAGATTTTGATAGACGATTCCAATCGTGCTCGCGGAGTAGAGTTCGTCAAATTTGGTCAATCTTACAGAATAATGGCAAAAAAAGAAGTGATTCTATCCGCCGGAGCAATCGCCTCTCCACAAGTGTTGATGTTATCCGGAATAGGACCAAAGGAACATCTTGAAGAGATGGGGATAAAAGTTTACAGAGACTTGAAAGTCGGTTACAATATGCAGGATCATATAGCAGCAGGAGGATTGTCATTTAAAATAAATACATCAGAAGTACCAATAAATGCTGAAAACCTCATGAAAAACCCGAGCGATGTCTTCAAATGGTTCCTCAACCACAGGGGACCTCTAGGAGTACCCGGCGGATCAGAGGCAGTCACTTTCGTGGATTTAAAGAACCCAGAAGCAGAAGACGGCTGGCCAGATATGGAAATTGTATTCTTAGCCGGCTCATTGAAAACAGACGAAATGTTCAAAGATACAATTGGAATCACGGACGAATTCTACGATAAGCTTGCTGATTTGAAAGGTGGCAATTCCTTCTCAGCTGTGCCGATTCTCTTGCATCCTAAATCAAAAGGAAGATTGATGTTGCAGAGCGCTGATCCATTTGATAAACCTCTAATAGACCCAAACTACTTCGCTGATAAAGATGACATGAAAACCCTCATCGCTGGTATAAGAGAAGCAATAAGAATAACGCAGCAAGATGCTCTGAAGCAATTGGGAGCCAAATTAGCCGATGACCCACTGCCCGACTGTATTGAACATGGCTTCGACACTGATGCCTATTGGGACTGTTACAGTAGATATTTCACGTTAACAGTATACCACCCGGCCGGGACTTGTAAGATGGGTCCAAAGACGGACCCTGACGCCGTAGTGGACCCAAGATTGAGGGTCTACGGAATCAGAAGACTGAGGGTAATTGACGGAAGCATCATGCCAGAAATAACGTCGGGTAACACAAATGCTCCGACTTTCATGATTGCGGAAAAGGGGGCGGATATGATAAAGGAAGATTGGGCGGATAGATAAGAAACAATAATTGTGACTGATTAGGTAGGCTAGTAAATTTATAATAATTTATATAAAATACAGAAATAAACGTTTAAAAGTAAATTTGATTTAATTTTAAGTACCATCTGCCTAAATAGCTTCGCACCTGAAACATGAAGACTTCAAGTAATGTAAAATGGTATTAAATTGTACAAAATTAAACAGACTACATTAATCCAATAATAACATGGTCACTCCTATGACTGCAGGATAGAATCCCCCCTGGAGATGGGAGACGGTCAAATATCCCCCAACGACTATTGCACAATTTATAATTTAAATTTTTTCACTTATTTTCTGTTTTAATAGTGGAACGCATTCTATTGCACTACTTCTGGAATAAATTATTATTATATGCACGATTTTTTTAGATTTTGTAAATCGCTCTAGATTCTGTAAAAAAATGTTTCTTTATAATGGAAAAACACAGCATATAGAGCACAGTTGAATTACGCGCAGTTGAGGAGACACGTGGCTCTGATAACAGGGTTCTCATGTTAATTCATTCCGAAGCTCATATGTTAAAACTCTAACGAATTCGTAAATATAATTTTTTTTCAGACCGATAATATATAGTTATTTATATTTAATAACAGTACCATATCATTAAAATATATTACGTAAAACGGTTTAAAAAAATTATAAAACGTTAAAATTAGCGGTAAGCAATTAGTAAGTACCCGAGGTTTTTTTTTTTTTTATTTTTTTTTTATTTTTTTTTTTTTATTTTTTTTTTTTTTTTATATATTCAATAATATTGTTATTGGGTTTATAAAAACAGTTTATTTTTAAACAAGTTCTGCTGTGTAATTATTATTACGCGTGACAGCTGTTTCGCCCTCTGAAGGCATTATCAAACTGTCACGCGTAATAATAATTAAGTACACAGCAGAACTTGTTTAAAAATAAACTGTTTTTATAAACCCAATAACAATATTATTGAATATATAAAAAATAAAAAAATAAAATGGAGTTCTACAAATTAAACTTAATAACAATAAATAAGTACCCGAGGTATTCAGTTAGAAACATCCGAGATTTTAGTGGTAGGATAATCAGAATGAATTAAAACAAACCCCGCGGAAAAGTCGATTTTCAAGGCCTGCTAGAGCAAACTCGATAAAATGGTACGTATACATTTGCGAACCGAAACGCGAATTGAGCCACGAATTACGAGAAAGAAACGAAGCAATGAAAGCGGTGTTTCGCGCCAAGTGCGGTTTCTTAGTTTCTTTTCCATAAGTTGTGGTTCAGTTCGGCAGTTCGGCTCGCGTATGTTTACGTAGCATTAGATCCGTTCAATACGCGCATCTAGCGTTCCGCGTCCCTGCGCCACCCGCTGCCGATTCCCTCAAGAGTTGAATTTGAATGAAACATATTTAAAGTACTTGTAGTGCATATAATCTGGATACACATATCTGTGTCCAAATTATATGTTAAAAAGTATTAATAGTACATGGCTATCTACGTGAAGCTACAACGATTTTAAACTTCCTAAGACAAATTTATCGGCAACACAAAACAATATGTTTTATAATCTTTTCAAAATTGCTGTATTCGTGGGTTATATCTCTTTGTCCAAATATGAGCACGTAGGTAATAGAATATTATTACAGTAGTTTTATAATAGATATAAAATGTTAAATTTTATAACTAATTAAATATACTTAAAAAAACACCTCAAAAACTACCATCTTTATTCAGTGCATGCTTTCACCAAAGACTTATTTTTAACATTGTTTGGTGGTAGACTTACCTACGGCGATAACAAATCGATACGGCGATAAGATCATAATTCATATACTGTTGCGTACCGAATCGATTGATACTCGACAAATGGACTGTAATTTTTAACAAGAAAATAAAAACAATCTTGTTTATCATAAGAAAAAATAGGATTGGGAAAGGAGGCCTTTGCCTTATGAATCTTGCTTCATTCAGAATTTCTGATGTTGGTCTTGAATGTTCTGTGAGCACTATAGTTTATAGATCTAGTATTGTTTCACAATACGAACGGTTCACAAATATTTATTGTTTCATAACATGAACGGTTTTTTGATCACTCTCCATAATATACAACAATATTTATATAATGTATGATGATTGGGGCTGATAATATTATATACTATTTTCCGATAATTATTACGAGGGGGCGACAAATATGCAACGATATGCAACAACGACGAAAGTAACATCCAATAAACATATGACACTTGCTTTGGGCCAACTATTTTTCAAATCTTCTTGCTTGCTTTTTTCGAAAGACCTTTAGGAAATGGAATAAAAACAAGGAAGTGTCCTCTTCCTTGTTTTTAGGTAGGAACCGGATTGTAGGAATAACCATAAAAAGTGTTTCAATACAAAACATTTACATTCACATTATAAGGTCAACACTTTTAGACCTGACTTGTTGCAACATGGACATGAAATGAGCATGGTTATAATACGTTCTGGCGTCCTCTGACAACTTCACGTTACCTAATACACCGAGAGATACTGCTTCACTACAAGTTTTACTCAAAATCGATACAACTTTTTGAAAACTAGGTCGGTAGCTTGCCATCAAGGAAACGAGGAAAGATAGTGCAGCGTGGGCAACGATTTTGACAAAAACCTTGCAACATCGGCAAAACGTATAAATACAAATAACATACAGAAAACGTTGGGTTGGACTCGGAGGAAAAATAAAATAAGAGAATTAATGGAACGATAAGACGAGGATGTGTGAAGAAAATAAATATTAAAATGGAATACGTTGCCCGAAAAGAAAACAGGAATAATAAACGAACATTTGAACATTGCAACATTGTTTATCAAAATACACAACAAAATATTCTAAAAGTTAATCAACCCTTAAATGCATCTTGTGATAGTACTAAAACATACCACTTTAAATATATTTACATCGTCTAAATTTTTTCTCGATTCATAATATCACACACTGCATATTACATGCATAAAACTATGAATAAGAAATGGTGGGACGCCAGGGTCCTCCATACAAAAATCGATGAAATTAAGTGATTTTAACCCTGTACAAAGTACAAAGGAACTGTATGAGGAATAAGTTCAGAACCGTTTGGGCTAAATTTCGCACACAATTTGAATAAATTATCTACAATTTTACAGTGTATATTTTTTTCTCAAGGTCACGGACGTCACCACAGTCAACAGGTTAAGTATGATAAAATGTTACAAAGTGGCCACAGATTATTTTAAGTCCGCTAGTTTAAGAATAAAAGCAAGGGAGGGTGGTCGCTAGACCTCGCTTTCAAGGCAAATAGTAGTCAACCCAGTTAAGAGAATGGTTGAGGCTGTTGGAAGAGAAAGGATAAGAAGAAGTGAAAGATGAAATTTGGGAAGTAGGTACTTGAATTTTCTAAAGTTGTGATTCGATTTAGATTTTTTTCATAATCCTAATTTTCTTGATAAAAATAAATGGTGAGAGAGTGTTCGACCTTCAATAGAACTATAACAGAACTTGAATTAGAGCGTTAAAATTTGATAAAGTGTTCAAATTTTATGAAACAATCCTTCGAGTATCGCCCTGGGGGCCTACTATGTATCTTACGGGTTAACAAACCAGTAACTTTGTGGTTTGACCTTTCCTTGCCGGTGCTATCTTTTATGAAACAACCCGTTCAAGTATCGCCCTGGGGGCCTACTCTGTATCTTATGGGTTAACAAACCAGTAACTTTGTGGTTTGACTTTTCCTTGCCGGTGCTATCTTTTATGAAACAACCCGTTCAAGTATCGCCCTGGGGGCCTACTCTGTATCTTACGGGTTAACAAACCAGTAACTTTGTGGTTTGACTTTTCCTTGCCGGTGCTATATTTTATGAAACAACCCGTTCAAGTATCGCCCTGGGGGCCTACTCTGTATCTTACGGGTTAACAAACCAGTAACTTTTTGGTTTGGCCTTTCCTTGCCGGTGCTATCAACTGTTAATTAATAAAATATCTCTCTAAATATACTACACAGAGTTAAAATTTTAGATATTCCTCCGCAATACATTTATGTATTGCATTGTAATTACAATATATAAATATTTACCAAGTGTATAGCACTGGAGGACGAGGCATTTTTGAACACCGTAAGGGAGGGGTTAATACGGGTTTGCGACGTGGCTAAACCGGCGGCAGGAAAGGTTCGAAAGATACAGATTAGGCCCCCTGGTGAATGACAACCATTCAGAATCGAAACGTTGAAGTGACTTTAGCCGTGTTCGTTGACCAGATCTGAATAGTCAAGTACTTCCCAACCTTCTTTAATATTTGGCTAGTTTATATAGCGCCGTTTTCGTGAAAAATTTCCTCAAGGGCGTTCTTCTTACCCGTCTCCTTCTTTTTCCCACTCCTATTAACCTCACAATAATATAAAGGAACCCAGTATAGCTTGGTTCCTAGTTTACAATTTCGGAGACGGTTTTGGGTTAGAGATTTTTAATAAATTAGCAATATTTTAAATCAGTAAGTTTTCTCTGTGTTACATATATTTTTAAAATCGCCTTCACAATCAAATAGGTATCTAATGGATAAACAATGCGTCCTGGGAAATTAGAATTAACTTTTAATTTATAACGATATTTTGATTGCTTGCTCAATCAAGGTCTCACCTGTACCATCAATAGCTTTGTCCCACATTAATATTCAGTAGGTACGAAGTAATTTGGGATTACATAACCCAGTGCCTTTGAAAACCTTCTAATGAGCAACGCGAGTGAGGTAAGCCCGAAATGACATAATGGATGCCTTTTAGAATCAGAAATGGATTATTTCCACTGAACAAATAACCCCTAGAAAGAAAGCTGAATTCACATAACGTCTATCGACACACATAGATCCAGAAAGAAAATCAAAATTTCGTAATGTTTGAAGGAATACAAAGGATGCAATAGTACTAATAGTACTAATAATGAGTACGTAAGATTAGGCTCTGTACACGATCCGACTTGCAGAATCAAACATGTTGAACCGCCAACCGAATTATTATTTAATCATTGAAGATAATATTAACAACTCTTGTATCATATTATGCCAGCATTTATAATGAAATTTCCTTTTTCGCCACGCTCCCCAAGGCTGATTACGTGACGAGTTGTGTCCGTCCCCTGTCGTATACAGTATCTGTACAGACTTTAAACTGTCTCGTACAACTTTCAAACTAAAAATGTACGGAAAAAACAGAAAAAGATTCGGTCGCATCTTGGAATTGAACCAACGAAGTATGATACAGTTCCTTTTGTCGTTCATTAGCTATGCATGCCCAAACCAAGATCTTTTGTATTTTTATAAATCATTGAAAGTACCTATAGCGTACATTGAAGAACTGTTACACAACAACAAATCAAAAAGCGCTAAAAGTAAACCATTTTTACTCATTAAATTGATATATTCCGTACTCTTGTATTGTATTTTTTTAAACTATTTAAAAAACTTCAGTTTCGGTTTCGGCTGAAACTAGAACAAAAGCCGAAAATCGGTTCCGGTTTCGGCTGAAAATCTAGTTTAGTCACTAGTGCTAAGTCAGCGACTTGTTTTTATCAAGATACTGTTAAAAATATGACTGCATGATTATTTACCAATAAAATATTAGTTATTCAGAATATATCTGAACACGTGTTTGCGCAGGTGCCCTTGCCCTAATAACATGTGTTCCGACTTCCTCATAACATATTCGTGCTTTACTGATAGTTGTTATGAAATTTGTTATAGGCCTCCAATTCCGTTTTTTAACAAAAAGATGAATAATTTGAAGACATTTTTAATAATCATAAATCAACAATATTTCATTTAAGGCGATGCCATACGTAGTAATGCAAAATCATGTGTTTTTGGTTTGAAAATTTGGTCGCCTAGAAATGTTTCAGATGCTTTAGTTGAGTAGTATACATCTTGGCCTTTGAAATAATCGAGTATTTTTTAGATATGTCTTTTTATAAGCCCAGAAAAAAATAATGTATAACGCGAACCCATTTTCGGTTATGATTTTATTGTATAATGTGGCAAATTAAGTTATTTATAAAATGATGGAAAAAAAAAATTATGCTTGAACATCCACAAAATAAAATAAAAGGCACTTTTTTTTGCATAAATCAAAACAGCCGGATGGTGTTAAACAGGAATTTAAACCTTATCGCCATCTACGTAAGGGTTGTTATTGATAGCGGCTCAATTTAAAATATTACACGACGTAGTGCATCGCCTTAAGTAAGTTTTTTCTTGTTCATTTTGCCTACCATCCCTCCGGGGAAAATGGGTAATAGTTAGTTACTTAAAAAAGGTTTAATCAATTTCAGCCAAGTAAGAAAAAAATCATTGCTCTGGCGCATGGACACGCCCACGACACACTTCTATCGGTTTGTCTCTACGGTGATTATTTCATGTACCTGTGCGGAGAGACGTTACGAAAGTGAATTTCTAAAGAATTGGGACGTCAAAGAGAATCGTCTTAGAAAGAGGGGATGAGTTTTATTGTGAGCGAAGAATAGGCCGGGAAGCTAGGAGTGTACAACTTTCAGTTCAGTTCAAAGGAATCTGGTTGCTTTTTGGTATGTACGAAGTCTCGTTCTGAATGACGCGTCATTAAAAAAAAGGCTCGGGGCTATCAGCTCGGGAGTCGCGATCCTCAGCAAACGGAGAAAATTGAGTATGGCTGGTTTATTGAAATCCTGTTTAAAACGTGATGGCAATCCATTTCCTGATAAAATATTATTCCATTCATTCGATAATTCTGCAGTCCCGTTTGTAACAGGAATACGAGTAATTTGGCAAGATTTTTATTAAGTTACCAATATTTTTAATCGGTAAGTTTCCTCCGTGCAATAAGGAAAATGATGAAAAATAAAAATATTAAAATTGACATTGAGATGTTCGTATATTTAATAAATAATCATTATTATTAAATATACGAACATGGGATGATACAATAATGTCTAAGATTGGCTACAAGGAAAACTCAAGCACGCAAAATCACATGAACTGGGAGATACAATTTTATAATGATATTCAAATAAAAGTTAGAAAAATAAAAAAAATATGGGGGCAAAATACAATATTGAACAATTTTATGTTACATTAATTTTATGTTGTTGTTATATACGCAGAACCATGAAAAATTGTAGGATTTATGAAGCTGAAAGTATTTAAATATTTAAAAAATGTTCATATATCATACATCGATTGATATTGATATATGTCATACATACATATGACATATATCGATTTAAAATTATCGATTTTTACGTCTGTCAAAATTTTTAACAAAATAAATACAAATTAAAAAAAAGCATTATTAATTAATAAAATAATTTTAGGAACTTCTTTATCGCTTGACTGATATGATGTTTTTAACAGTCTCAATTTTGAAAATTGAAAGTTAATTGAACTTAAATAATTTTACGCATTACGTAGGAATACAATTTCAAATCACGCACCCATGCACCGACAACCGAAATCGGTAAAAATTAATAAATTGTAACCAGTTTTTAATCCCAAGCTTTGTCCAGATTCTGAGAGTCGTGCGACGCATTAGCTCGACAAGCATCAAGCAATAGTTGAACACTAATATGGAAATGTCCTAATATATATTTTTTTATATTAACTCTACACAGGAGGCCCTGAAGAAAATAATTTCCCTCAGGGCCTATGTCATCTTTGGGGATGCTGTGTGGAGGGTCTTTTTGTGGAGAGGAAGAAGTGAACATGGGTCTTGAAGAGTCCCATGCTGTAGGAGGGAGGAAACACAGAGGCCGGCAGTTCGTTCCACAGCCGAGCTGTTGAACTTAAGAACGAATCGTAGAAGCGGCCCGTTCTCATGTGACAAATGTCAACCGTGTACAAATGTGTATCCCGACTACGCACCGGTGCCGAAGGGATCAATGACGCTAGTTCCTCAGAGCATCTTCCATTGTAATACCAATTGTAATAACATTGTAATAACATTCTTCATAAGAATTTCAAAGCTTAACGTCCTAAATGAAAAATGTGTACACACATTTCATAATATGGTGTATGTACCTATTAAACAATATGGCGTCCTGTCCCATTTTTTTTAAGTGTCAATTGGATACTCACTGCAAATCTTCATAAATCGTTATGATAATGACTTGCAAATTAATAATAGAACAGTTGTGCGAATTTCATGGCGCCAGATCTTACCGTTCGGTATTTTTTTCTGTTTTAGATTTCATTCGCAACAATCATTTCCCAACTAGAAAAATGTATCTATCTATCTATATAAATAAAAAATGTATCTATCTATCTATATAAATAAAAATGTTCGTTTGTTCAAAATCTAAAATCTCCGTAAATTCTTCACCGATTGATTTGAAATTTTGACACAAAGTTGCTTTCGAATACGGGTGTGTTTTTATATAGAAGACAAGAACAGCATAGAACAAGGACAGCATACCTACCTGACGCCTGTGCTCTAAAGATTGCAGTCCGTTTGTTAAGATTGGGGAATCTATCAAACGGACCGCCCGTTTCTGCACAGAGTCAAGGGTTTTTTTCAGGTATTTTGGGGCTCCGGACCAGAGATGGCTGCCAAATTCGACAGTAGGGCGCACTTGCGTATATTATAGAGTCACAAAAATGATTTCATACAATTTGATTTGCCCCTATATTATTTAACTATATGTACCCCGCAACGCGTTGCTGTCTGTGCAGATAGAGAAACAATAGCACTAGTTGTTTTTATGTCCAACAGATGGCGTCTATATAATATATATAAAAACACACCCGTATTCGAAAGCAACTTTGTGTCAAAATTTCAAATCAATCGGTGAAGAATTTACGGAGATTTTAGATTTTGAACAAACGAACATTTTTATTTATATAGATAGATAGATACATTTTTTATTTATATAGATAGATAGATACATTTTTCTAGTTGGGAAATGATTGTTGCGAATGAAATCTAAAACAGAAAAAAATACCGAACGGTAAGATCTGGCGCCATGAAATTCGCACAACTGTTCTATTATTAATTTGCAAGTCATTATCATAACGATTTATGAAGATTTGCAGTGAGTATCCAATTGACACTTAAAAAAAATGGGACAGGACGCCATATTGTTTAATAGGTACATACACCATATTATGAAATGTGTGTACACATTTTTCATTTAGGACGTTAAGCTTTGAAATTCTTATGAAGAATGTTTATACAACAATTTTAAAAGGTAAAACTAAAAGTAACATTAATTAAAGAATAAATTGCTCTACAATCAAGGGTTGCCAATCTCTTCCTCAGTTGGCCGGAGAGATAACAGAGAATAAGTACGCATCAGTTTAAAGAAAGGCAGAACAAATCGCCAAACATAAAAGAAACAGGCGTTATTTGTAAAGAATAAGAACCGCCGCCCGCCATTGTACCAACACTTTTGTTTTCATTGAATAAGTGAGCGATAAGACGCAGGAATTTTTTAAAAACAAACTCTTTTATCACAAGTCCAAACCGCATGTGGGCAATAACGAATTATACGGGAGATAAGCAATCTTGCAGATAACGTGAAAGTTAAAAAACAAAGTTACAGATTGCTGCATCAAACAACCGTTAAGTACATGTTTATGTAACTGGAAAATGATGTAACATACTTACACCACTTTTCGCGGAACTACTCGTACATAATACAGGGTTTTCTAATAAGAGGTGTTATTTTGATATTCAATCAAAAAAGATCAATGGTTTCGTTGCTTGTGTGGCACGTAGCGCCGTCTTGTTGAAAGTAAACGTTGTCCAGATCAATACCACCAATTCCGGCCATAAAAAATCATTAATTATCTCTCGATAGCGCAATCCATTCACAGTAACTGTTGCTCCAGCCTCATTTTCGAAAAATTAAGGTCCAATGAATCCGCCGGACCATAAGCCGCACCAAACAATCACACGTTGAGGATAGAGAGGCTTTTCAACAATAACCCTTGGGTTTTCCGAGCCCCAGATGCGACAATTTTGCTTGTTGACGAAGCCACCGAGGTGGAAATGGGCCGCATCACTAAAGATGATTTGCATTTGATTCACTCAAGTGAATTTCAATAATTTCAATGCGTTCTTGAAGCGTGTATCGTTCCATTTGTATTAATGGCGTAGTTTCTACTTGTCAAATGTCAAAAAATGACAGCTTCAAAAGTAACACCTACCGAAATAGCGGGCTATTCAAAATAACACCTCTTATTGGAAAACCCTGCATTATCTACTAGATGTTTTAAAATGCATGTACGTACGTTGTGCAGGCCACTTGAAAACCGTATATTATAATATGTTATGGAATAATTGCAAAATCACTTCGTGGCGTCATATTAAATTAAATAAATAAATTTGTTAACACCACTATTTAATCAAAATAATCGACATGTTTCAAAACCAATGTATTCTTCGTCAGGAAAAACGTCTAATAATGAAAATAAAACTATTATATAAGTTAACTCGGTATTAAACGTATAATATGCAAATCAAAACTTTTATAAATTAACTAATAATAATAATGATTGGATTATTTGTATAGCGCCGTTTTCGTGAGAAAATCACCTCAAGGGCGCTTTTATTCCTATCACTTAAAAGACTCCGCAAATTGTGCTATATATTTCTCTCTCTCAGATCAATCCTGAACCTTAAAACAATGAGATGTATATATTTTGCACTCTTCCAATCAATAGCTACATACGGTATCGTGGGATGGGGAGGCTGTGCAGCTTTAATTATTAATCCCATGATCTTAATTCAAAAACTGCTACTAAGGATTATATTAAAATGTCACCCATCTCACCCTTCAGACCCACGTTTTAAAAAATTCGCAATCCTAGACATTAGACAGTTATACGTTAAAACAATTCTTATACACATAAGGAAAAACGATTTAACACTCAAAACTCAACACAATATTTGCACCCGCTACTCAACACACCAAAAATGTAAAATTCCTCCAACAAAAACAGCCTTCGCCCAGCGACAGTTCTCTTATATAGCGCCTAAAATGTTTAACTTACTGAGTATTGATATTAAGACATCGAAAACTGATGATCTTTATTCCATTAGTGTACAGAACTGGTTATTTGCTCAAGGAAGGAAATATTATAAAGAATGCCTTACAACTTAATAGTGTTCTTATTTTTCGAGTAAAAATTTTATCTCTAATTTAACTTTCAACAAAAACTTTATATTACGCTGATGCGATTATTTTTATTTTCTATTATCCCTAGCATTATCTATTATTTTTATTTGTATCCTACCTTATTTTTATTTTTATCTTTATGTTTACAAGATTCGCCTACTCCAATTCCTTTCCTGTATGTGATCATGTACATAATATTATATACGGTGTCCGGAAACTCGTAGTACAAGCGGGAAACTGGAGAATCTACACCACATGGGGAACCCAAAAAAACATAAAGTTTTTTGATTTGAGCATTTTCAAAAAAAAAAAAAAAAAACCAAAAAAAAATATTTTTTGGCTATTTTAGGGCTAAAGTTTTTTCTGGTGTTTAGGGTTGAATAACAGATGTTTTAACCCTGCAGAGCAGAAATATTTTATGATTACACCGGGTTAAATGAAGGGTGATTTCAAAATAATGCTTCAAATCCGAGTTTCTTCATTTGTTTTACTTTCAAATAGTTTTAATTAGTTGGGTACTTTGATCTTCAGTAATAATTTATAAGAATTTGATTAAAAAAAAAATTTAAAAAAAATCAACTTCAAATTCGATTTACTCGATAACGAAAGCTCAAATAAAAAAAAAGTATACTACAAAATCGACTCCAAATGTGATGTAGATTCACCAGTTTCCCGCTTGTACTACGAGTTTCCGGACACCCTGTATATTCAGTATTGGTTATTTATGAAGGGAAAGAACTATTTTAAAGAATACCTGACATCATTAAATAAGTTCATTTGCTTTATTATTCTTTTTTTTTCATTTCAATTCTGTTTAAAATTTCTTTTTAAAATAATTATTTAATTTATCTTTTATTTTCATCGCTTTCTTATTTTCAGTTAAACCTATTTAACCTACACCTATTTTACTACTGAATGAATCATGTATTACATGTATATAATTATACACAAATTTCGACTACCATAATACGGACATGTGTCTAGTGTGGTAGTCGAAAAGCATGTAAAAAACCCGTATCCTAATATACTTTTATGAATAAAGAAAATTAAAAAAAAAAATAAAAAAAAACTTAGACTTATACCTAATTACTTTTGACTTATAACTAAATTTAACTAATGACAATGACTTAACATCAGAATCAAGGAGTAACTAGGATGTCTAAATAAAATAAATATTTAATAATAATTTTGTTTTTAAATAAAATCTAATTAATCACCGCTCATTGTAATATTTTAGTCAATTTTCAGAAAAGATTTCGTTTTTGAACAATGGCTTTTGAAGTAGGGGACGCCCGAAGAAAGCACGATTAAGGGAATGAGATTCTTGAGTCGGACCATGTCAAGAGTATGTATGAGACGATGTATAAATGAGAATGAGGCAAGGAGTGTGTGCCAAGACCGAGTTGTTTGGCGGTCCGTCCTCTCTGCCTACCCCTGCGGGAAACGGCGAGATGGTTAGTTAGTTAGTTAGCTTTTGCATAGTCATATCAAACTTAAATATCGCAAGAACTTTCAATCTGAAATGAAACGTTATGGCACGACTCTTTTTATGTACCTCACAAGAACGCCCCTGTTCGTACAGTGTAAATGCAGGGGAACTATGTCGTCACCCGGTTGGGCAGCGTTGTGAGGCCGGTTAAGGTAGGGGCTGTAAGAAGGGATTATTAATAAGAGTCTTGAAGAGACCCGGATTATTTGAAGGAGAAACAACAGATACAACGACACACAAAAACGAGTCGAAGAACCGGGCTGTTCTCACGAAGTCTCTCGTGATTCATGCGCGTGCACTCTTGCTACTAGCTCTTTAGAGCAGGTGCAATTGAAATACTTGTATAACAGACTCAGCGTGCTCACATTACTGTCATCTGTGCTTTAGAGATGGCAATCGGTCTGTTAACATGGATTGTCCTCCTTTTCACAGAATCAAGTAGGTTTATCAAGTATTGTGGGACTCCAGCCCAGAGGTGGCTCCCAAATTCAATTGTTGGGCGTACTAGAGAATTATATAGGGTTGGCAGCTGGTCACTATTGAATAATCTATCTAATACAAGCCTCTGTTATTTGTTTGCAGTTTCTTGACTTCGAAGACCTGACTATCAACAGAGGTAGGCAGATAAACTATATTACGGAACGCTAATTTCCCCTGCAGAATTTAGCGTGATGGATGCAAGCCAATTATTATGATTGCATTTTTATAACGCTTTCCAACCAGGCGGCTTCGTGCCTTTACACCGCGAGGATGTCAGAAAGCAGACGGATACCACTAAACTCAACGTAGATATTGGAAAAAAGTAAGCTATGGTATGGAAGCCGACTGTCGCCGAACTACGACGAAACTGCACGGACTATCAAAGAGGCGGAGTCAATAAAAGTTGCAAGGTGCAAGTAACAACAAATTCGGGCGCTGCTATGCGTAGATGCGATTTGCATTAGTGTGGATTAACGAAGTTGAAGACACTTTCATACTAACACTGGTTCATGACCCATATCCCTTTTATCTTTCTTTGGGTTCCATGATAACTCAACACAGTGACAATTCAACACACTTTTAAAAAATATACGCACCTTTACGACTTTCTACCTCGGTACCTATTAGAGATAGAATAATTTTGTTTAAACAAAAGTTGTAGGTTCAGATACTTTAGCCGAAATTTGCATTGGAAATGAGATATATGGGAAAAACTAGATTTTGGCCCGATTTCGGCCAGGTTTTTCAAAATGGCGGCGCGAGCACAGGTGCGCCAAGGTCGGAAACTCAGATTTTACATCAGGGGATCAGTTTATATAACATATAAAAAAATTGGGACTACCGGAATTACTTCGATCGCGACCCCCTTTTTGGCGCTAATTGCACTGGCCTACTATTGTCTACGATTTTAATAGAGGAACGTGTTTCTTTTTTCTTCGTAAAACCAAACTACTGTCTATGTGAGCGATAAGTGACCTACCAGGTAAGTATTGTACTGCATACTATCTCCATATATAGTTAGTAATGACATAGATCATTGTAGAAATGTATTATATATTTGTACAGCGCCCTTGAGGTGATTTTGTACAAAAACGGCGCTATAAAAATCATCCAAATATTATTATTATTGATTTGCAATCATACAATTGTAACCTTCTTTTAATTCTTCGTGAAATACTACTAACTAATCGCTGAAAACAAACTGTAATGACTAATGACGTTGAAACTTTTAAAATCCCTGTTATAATAAATATCTAACCAAATTATTTCACAATAATTATCAATTAATAATATCATCATTCCTCACGGCTCCTTGAATATAATAATAAAATTAGGCAATTTACTTAAATTTCGGTGAGATGGATGTATGCAATTCAATCTGATAGCGTTAAGAAGGGAACTATTCTGCGGTTAAGGGTTGAGTGGCCGATTTAACCCACTTAAATTTGAGAGAGGAATGCCATAACGAGGATACGGACTGATCCTTAAAACAGTTCATTAAACGTTATAAAGACCCCGCTACGAACTATTCTGAATTACATACATTCCAAAACTCCAAGTTATTTCAAGGGGTCTTCACAACTTGTCAAAATGCAATACTTTACACGCGACTTCTACAGGAATATAGCTCCATGATTAGTGATCAGAGAGTGAAATAAGGAGAAGGTGAAGAACGCCGACTCACAGTTCATTATTATGTCTTCGCTATTCATTCACTATAGATCGCCCACATTCAACTGATAGGAGTATATTCCAGCATGCATTTTGTTAAAGCTTTATAAACAGCGTAGGTCGGTCCGGAACTTGGTTGAAGGGTCTGGATGAATAAGGTAAAAAGCAATATTTACAACAAAAAAATTGTTTTGGTACAAGAGTTACACTGCAGCGAAATATGACGAAATTAACGAAAGCGATTGGCATTAAAACAAAGAGATGATACATTATCACAGAGGCGGCTCGTGACTTTTCAGTATGATGGAGTGCTAAGTTTGAAAAATTCAACACTATTGTTGTTGTTTAGTCCAAAAAGATTTTTTATTTTTTTCGAAAATTCGATTTTTTGTACAAAGATTTTCAAGAAATTTCAGTTTGGCCGTGCGCCGCACGGATTTCCTGAAAATCTTCATACAAAAAACTGAATTTTCGAAAAAAAATACGAAATCGTTTTCAGCTACAGCAAAATGCCATTTTTTGTAATATTAGGAATTCGAAGTTTGTATGGAACCAAAAATAGAACTCTATGTTTAACAAAATATTTAATATACTTATCGACAAGGAAATCAATTTACGATTCAATTATGCAAATAGTTCTGTTAGTTTTTGTAAAATAATATTTTTGTACTTTTTAATATTTTTTTTGTTACAAACGTGACGGACAGCCACGGCTGTCAACATTTGCAAAGAATTTGGATCTGACCAATATATCTAAAAACGTGAAAAAATTCTGGAACACAACCGTTCCGTATCTGATACCTTCAAAATGTTTAAAAAAACGAAAAAACCAACAAAGGAGATGAGTGGGCAGAACACGTAAAAGTGTCACAAAGAATGAAGACATTAGAAGGTGTTTTGCAATGTAATGGGCTGTAATCGTAAAAACTGTCATTTATCTATATCCTATTCGAAATAAAATTTCAAAATAATAATAAATATACTGTTGGTATGTGTGACATTGAATTATGTCTTCGTGATCCGTTTTATGGCTGGTACGAGCGCAGTTCCACTGCAGCCTGGAGGATGACGATCGCCCTGATGCTAACCAACCTTTGATAGAAGAACGCATCACCAAAATTTGTAGGTAGAATGGGCTGTTGATGCGATCCTGACTAAGGGTAAAATCAAGCTTTTAAGATTTTAAAAATACTTTGCTGGTTACCTTAGTTAATTTTACGCAAGTTAGTTGGTAAGTTTCACCGTCTGGTAAATACTACACGCGAGTCGTAACTGCCCCGATAGTCTGAAGAAGCCAGTGGGTTAATGGAATTTCCATTTATTTATTTATTTATTTGAGGAACATAAACAGTCTTAGTAATACAATATACATAAGAGGATAACAAAAAACAGACCTATTATTAATGTTCACAGATAGATATTCAGAAACATAAAAATAACCTGTAAACTAGAATATTTAATAAAAATAGAAAAAAAAACAGAATAAAGCAGCAAATAAGAAAAATAATAATACGAATGTAAATTCAACAAACGATAAACCTATAATATGCCTACCATAAACAGCAATAAATAAAAGTGATTATAACTATACTTAAATATACTTAGGTTGGACGGGAAAGGGGAGGAGAGGGATAAGGAAAAGTTGCCACGCAAGTAATATTAAAATATTAGGTACAATCAATTTAACAGTCGTGAATATGAGTTACAATGTATACAATGAAATTCTGTAGTGATAGTAACTAGCAGTGAATATGTCAGCATGAGTGTCTATATTTGCAAATTTATTATTATAGTAGTTACATGTCCTTTGCATAAATTCATTTTGATTGGAATTGGTATTTCATCTATCAATGTAGAAAAGGGTATTTTGTCTGCTGTATCGAATTGGCGCATGGAAATTTATTTTGTTCAGCAACTCCGGGCAGTCAACTTTAGAGTTAATAATTTTATACAAGAGCATCTGATCAGCGACAATTTATGATTTGTTATGAGGCTGGAGGGAGAAAGGAGAAGGGAAGGTTGTGTAGTGATGACTCAGTTTGTAAAGCGCAAAGATAACTTTAGTAGAACTTAAAAATGTATTATCTTAAGACGATTTGTTTCACAAAATTTCAACAATTCATCAAAGTTCAAAGTTTCAATTCAAGTTCTATTAGAGTTCTATTAAGTTATTATTATTTAATAATGAGCTTGTTCTTTCACATTACTTGGTTAACAACAGAACCCAAACAAACTAGACAAACCATACAATTTCAAGATATTAAAAAGCAACCAAAATAATAAATCTATTTTAAAATGTCTTTAAAAGGTAAACATTTATTTTGGTTTTACTGAGGATTGAACCTACTGACATACCCAGGAACAGTTTCCAATAGTGTAACATCATCTGATTTCAGAGAAATGCGTATATGTGCAAGTCCTATTCATTAGAATTAGTTATTACTTACTTATTCGTTAACGAAAGCAATTCATTAACGAAATAGTCCCTAGGTAAGAAAGATCAAACCCCCGTTAAACGAAACAAAAAATAATTTAATAATAGATGTATTATAGTAAACAAAAATAACTCTGTTTATTACGTGTTCATTTCTACACTCCTAATCCACATAAATACATCAAAATTTTGTTTTAATAACGTATTTCACCTGTGATAAAATATGAATAGTTGATTACACTAGCAAAAAAGTATTACCGTTTTGGGAATCAGTCAGACGCGAACCCATCAAATACAATAAATCGTGATAACTTCACGTGTGCAAAAGAATCCACAGTGATAGTAAAATGATCATAAATTTATAATAAAAACTCACAGAACGGTGTTAATCCCATATGAAGAGGCAATTAAATCAAGTCGGATAGATTGATTGACGTGCTTATTTAACACTACACGTTATAGTCACGCAAAAAAAGCTCAAACGGTGTACCGCTTATTAGTAGTAAGTTGTTTTGTATTACTAATGGAGATTTTATCGTGATTAAAGCCGTTAGCTACATATAATAAAGAAATTAATAAACACTATATTTACATCGTAAATCAACTGGTATCCGAAGACTGAATGGAGAAAAGAATGTGGGAGGGGCAGTAAGATAAATAATTATGAAGGAAAAATTAATTGACAGCAAAAATAGCTATAGAATTAAGTAATTCATAGCAATGGATCAATACTTCTTTTTTATAGTGAAACCGCACTTCTCCCAGAGCCAGACTATGGCATCCCGAACATAGTCTGGCTCGAAAATCATTTATGAGTTGCGAACTTCTGCAACTCATAAACTTACGAATACCTACAATAACAACACGACAAAATACACTATTCCACTGCAACACACATAAGCGCAATTACATTGTGATACAACGGTTTCACACTATGGGAAACCAATACTTAGGTAGGTGATGTCGATATATTTAATGTTAACTTTGCGAATTTTGTGGATTACGTAAAAGACTTATTTCAACACTATTCTTAAATGGAAGTTATATATTTGTAAAGCAGTCAAATCGCTGTATTTTTTAATTTATGTTCTTGTTATTTTTAATTTTGTTTCTTGCATATTTTATTTTTTAATGTAATTTTAGTTTTATTATTTCTTTCTTATGTTTCAAAACTGTTATTAAAATTGTACCACCTACATGTAAAAGCCCTCTGGGCGTTAAATAAATCCACAATTGGGGTTTGTTGTGAGACTGAAGGTGGTGGGGCTAAAGAAAGAGGTGGCGCAACATGGCATAATACCCCAAAAATGATGTTCTTTCACTCTTATATTGACGTTCCGAGCCGTTTTTTGCAACATAAAAAGCGAAACAATTATTGCAATTAAGTTTATTATATGCCAGAGTGGCTCAATTTGTCATCACTTTCTTTCGTATTAATTAAGCAATTTGCCTATTATTTGTGTAAAAGGCGGGTTTTATTTCAGGTGGGAATACTTGAACGCTTAAGCAAACAAAACCCAGATGTGACAAATCTAGTTTTTAACGGTACTGGTTAATCTCTTCCATTTCGCTTTTATCGGTTAACGTTAACCATTACTCACAAACGCTATTCTTTAATCTACTGCATTTTATCGTACATTCTGAGTATTTCCAGTGCATCCAGTCTACACTGCAAGTAGATGTCCGTTCTTACATAAACACTGTGTTACATGCTGTGGAATGAGGAGTGCTATAAAAGGTGCATACAGTAACCCTCGTTAAACGCGGATTTTTCAAATGGGATTTCGCTTATCTGCGACAAGTCACGAAGTTTTGTCATTTTTACGGTAAAAGCTGACGAAAAGCAAGAGCTTATTATTCGGCTTAGGAAAATAAAAATTCAAGTGAAATTCAAAAAACTTAAGGTATCATCCCACTTCCTCGACTTAAAAAAGTATATTTTTTGGTTTGATTTCGAAAATAGACAACATAAAAAATATTGTGTATAAATTTCATAAAGATCAAAGTATTTTTCTAGGTATTTATTCAAAGTATTATTTTATTACTTTATTTGAGGGCGCTCTCCGGCGTGCTTTTGCTTGAGCGATCAAGTATACGTTAGCCCAGCTGCTCTGCCCCTTATTAAGACTTTCGGTTTTATGTACACAAACAGTCAGAAGGAGCAGAAGACATACCAGACTTAAAATATAGAAAAATATAGTTGCTGGCATTGCTGATTTGCTAAGAATTTTTTTTTCTTGTTTCGTAGATTTTTTTCCTGAAATACGGAACCAATCATTACGAAATTTTAGCTACCCATTCGCCTATAAAGCTATTGCTGGAACTAGAATTATTTGAAAATAATGATTTTAGGCACTTTTAAAAATTAAAATATCACTAAAAACTGGATTATTTTTGGACCTATTTTCTTCAACAGCCGCCATTTTGTTATATTTACTTAAAAAACATTAATCCTGTTCGAACAATAGCCAGAACCATACTGAACTCAAATCTTTTTGGTTTTTGTGTTTAAGATAAATCTACTCCGAAATAACATCAATGAAGCTAACATCGCTTTTTTTCGAGGGGATATGCTAATACTGTTACCAGGGATGGATAAAAAAAAATTATTTCCAAGTGATATTTTATGAAGCTCAAAAAGATTTACATCAATAGCTTTTATGTTCCGATATATCTTTTATAGGAAGCATACACAAAATTCGCAAAATTACGCTGCCTAAAGTGGAATGATACCTCAATCAAACAGATACCAATGTCAGTTAAATGTAATGATGTGAGTTAGTTATTCCCGCATGAATTTTTTCACGATCAATGAACTCAAATTCACTTTGAATTTAAGTGTCTTCTAAACTATGCAGCGGAGTACGATATGGCTTTCACTATCATTTAGAGAATTTCTTCCGGAAAGTATATATATATATATATATATATAAATTAAATGGATATTATACAAGGTTTTCCAATAAGAGGTGTTATTTTGAATAGCCCGCTATTTCGGTAGATGTTACTTTTGAAGCTGTCATTTTTTGACATTTGACAAGTAGAAACTACGCCATTAATAAAAATGAAACGATACACGCTTCAACAACGCACTGAAATTATTAAAATTCACTTGAGTGAATCAAATGCAAATCATCTTGAGTGATGACGCCCATTTCCACCTCGGTGGCTTCGTCAACAAGCAAAATTGTCGCATCTGGGGCTCGGAAAACCCAAGAGTTATTGTTGAAAAGCCTCTCTATCCTCAACGTGTGACTGTTTGGTGCGGTTTATGGTCCGGCGGAGTCATTGGATCTTACTTTTTCGAAAATGAGGCTGGAGCAACAGTTACGGTGAATGGATCGCTATCGAGAGATGATTAATGATTTTTTATGGCCGGAATTGGATGGTATTGATCTGGACAACGTTTCCTTTCAACAAGACGGCGCTACGTGCCACACAAGCAACGAAAGCATTGATCTTTTACGATTGAATATCAAAATAACACCTCTTATTGGAAAACCCTGTATTTATTGAAAGTAGAGAAAAGCCGAGCAACATCGGGTGCACGTCAACTAGTAATGACTAAATGAATGGCTAAAAAGTCACTATCTATTCGCGGTTTCGCTTTCCGCGCCGAATCACAAGATCTTAAAACAGCAGAAAAAGAGGGAGTAAAGCAGTAAAGCGATATGTAGATAATAGTTACGTAGTACATGCAGCCCCAATGCAACACTTCATATGTACACTAATCAAAAAGTCAGATAAAGACAAAGGGACAGAATTTTCCATCCCGATAGATTGCAAAGGGAACAATAGTTTCAGGACGAAGCTGAACAAAATCCAACAGTAAAAACAGACAAAGAAGTGGAAGCTCTCCTTCTGAAAAGAATGGCAAATGAATAGAGCATAGTTTCCTTGCCTCTGTCGCTAAGAACTTCGTGGTACTTGGTAGAGGCAGCGGAGATGTCTAGACTAGTCACTAGAGTTGAGAAATTATATAAGTTTTGGGTTACAACAATGGTCATTTCTTTGATGATATGGGTGTAATCCAGCGAGCAGAATCGAGATAAAGGTACATCTATGAATGATCTATTGAACGTTCTAAAATAAATAAGTTAGCAAATGAAGTTTCATGCATTTATCGCTTGGTTAGCTTCTTTAAGACCGATTCATTTTACCACAAACAACTCACTTACAAGATGCAGTTAGAGACTTAAAAAAATCAAGCCTTAAAAACAGGTTATTTATTTTTTAAGAAACACATTAAAATAAGATACAGTTGAGGATATTTTTCGTTATTGCACAATTGTTGTACCTATTACATATGTCCATAAAATATCACATACATATATTTTTATTAATAGATGTATTTAATATTTTTATGTGTTTGACTAGGGAATGAATCTTCCTTCCCAGAGACTGGCTCTTAAATGCTGTGAAATGTCTTTTAAAACTTTAAAAACAATTATTTTTTGACTGAGTATTGAACCTTTCTCCACGAGGACTGGAGTCAACTGCGCAAACAACTAAGCCAAATCCCTATTGGGTAGTACCGACACGCAAATCACAAAGGTTTTTTTTACTATATTACATAGGGGGCCTACAAGTGTACGTGTGGCAGAGCGAGTAAAGAACTACAGTTTCAAATCTAAAAGAGTCTACAGTGAAGTGTCTTTTGAAATACTTACAGATTACAGATATTCCGCAGCCAAACAAATGCAGAAATTCAAATTACCTGAAACAAGAAAGAAATATTGTATTAGTCAAAGTTCGATTCAGTGCATTCACCTTATTCAGTAAACACTTAACACAAATCAATGTAACTCGTTCAGTCTTTGTAGCCGAATTAAGTTTATGAAGTAAAATATTATTTAAATATTTAAGTGAAGAGGAAAAAATTACGAGCTTTTAAAGAAATGTAATATACCTACGTAGTAATGCAAAATCATGTCTTTTTGGTTTGAAAAATTTGGTCGCCTAAAAATGTTTCAGATGCTTTAATTAAATACTGCGAGTAGAATACATCCTGGCCTTTGAAATAATCGAGTATTTTGTAGATAAGTCTTTTTATAAGCCCTGAAAAAAATAATGTATAAGGCCTATGACAACTGCTTTAAAGTTCAAAATCTCCTACTTACGAACCCATTTTCGGTTATGGTTTTATTGTATAATGTGGCGAATTAAGTTATTTATAAAATGATCGAAAAACATTTAAATATTTGTGCCTGAACATCCACAAAATAAAATAAATGGCACTTTTTGGCCATGTTTTTTTCTTGCATAAATCAAAACAGGTGGATGGTGTTAAGCGGGAATTTAAGCCTTATCGCCATCTACGTAAGGTGTGTTATTGATAGCGGCTCGATTCAAAATATTACACGACGTAGTGCATCTCCTTAAACTAGTGTATCTATCGACCTAAGTTTATTTGTTTCAGAAAATTCGTTTGTATGTCGCAATAAAAAATCGTGGATGGTTATCCAAGTTCTATTATGCTCTGGAGTCATAAAATTCGAACTACGTCTAGGATCCCAATTCGCGAGTCATTGAGCTTCGAAGTAATGTCAAAAATAAAATATTAAACCATATTTTTTGTAGTGTTTATCTCAAAAACAAATAACAGTGTCGGAACTTGGGCAAAGCCGGGTGGTGGTAACTTCCACATAAATAAAACAAAATAAAACTTACACGGAAGGGTTGACAACTTTACAAGTAAGCCGACGCCAGCCGTTATAAAGCTGGTGTAAATAAAATATACAAATAAGCAACAACTTTAAAAAGATCATTAATTAATTTAACGACATTTTTTGTGAAGTTTACATCTCGCTAGGGAGTGATTTAGACCCACTAAACGAGTGACTATTTTTACTCGTGTCACTGTCGCCTATTAATATCCGTGGCAATATTAGATCGGGGGCGGACGAAGTTATATGCTGGAGCGTGTTTTATTTACAACAGATCTAGAACTAAGCAGTGATGATCAACCTAAGTCGGAGAGTCAATTTATAGATATTCAATACGTTCGCGGGTAGCAAGTGATAGGGTACATACAGCTTGACATGGTAACTTTGCAGTCGGCGGTGTCACGTGTGAAAAAATTTCTAGTTTAGAAATTATTTTTAAATATGTACATCTATTTGAAATTGTTGGGAAGTAAGAGCTTCATAGATGCACTCATAGAGGGCAGTGCATAGAGTTTGCGTGGAAGTCCGCAAGATGGCAGCCAGTGGCCAGTATTCGCCAGTGCCAGTGGGAATGCTCCCAGACAAACTTACTGGATCAGATCTCAATTAGACAGCTTCTAGTTAGGTCAACTATCGAGTCACCATTGTGATACGCGAAGTATTAATAAATCCCTGATTTACCACAAAGAACCAATTATTTATAATCTCCTTCCACGACGAGTTGGAGAACTGTTTGTGGGAACACAACAGAAATTAACTTTTGAGAAATTAATTTAAATATATATTAAAATAGAAAATAAAACATTTTTTAACTTATTTCCACTTGTTTATTTTACCAGTACCTACCGGTTTTAAAGAACCATTGTAATTTAATAACCCAAACATATGTACCTACCTTGACATTGTGTACCTAATTTTGTATAAATTCTGTAACAAAAGAATTTCAATTGCCAGCCTGAAGATGTCCATAATAGGACGAAACCGGTACTGGTAAAATAAACAAGTGGAAATAAGTTAAAAAATGTTTTATTTTCTATTTTAATACTATATAATTCCATTACGTATAACAGTTTAATAAATAAACTCATAAATATATATATTTTACACGATACGTTTTTTTTTATTCCGATCCCCATATCGGTAAGCAGTAACAAAATATCAAATCATCATACGCGCGAAATTCACAAAACCAAACAGTAATACACATTCCAAATCAGTAATAAATAGATATTGTAGTGTTTTTATTATTTTTTTAAATATAAAACTGAATAAACACGAAACATTTCACGTAGTATAGTTACCTAAATCAATGAGAGATGGCAGATGTCAATTAATGTCCGCCATCTTAAACTGTTCGAAAATCGGTAATACTAAGACACGGCGCTCACGGTACCAACTACCAAAATAGAACATGTCCCTTTTTTCATCCCGATTAGACAACTGGATGAAAAAGGTATCATGTAAAACAGATATTAGAGTTTTTTTGCCGATTCATCAAATTCCACTCGCACCTTAGTAGTGGTGCTGGATTCTTTGATGAGGACATGATGATGCTGCAAGAAAAAATAATTTTATGGCACATAACGTACCTTGGTACCCACCATGGAGGGGCGAACCTATATACTGCTGACATCTATCGGATAACTCTATAACCTCTAGGATCCATCTACACTCGAGTCATCTATGTCTCGTAGCTCGAACTATCACACATTACTTTCCCTGGTGTTATTTTTTTGCTTATCCTAGAATCCAGAAACTTTACTATAAACCTATGCTAAGTTATCATAACTAAGTCTAGTTATTTCTTTCTCTATCCTCTTCAACATTTCCTTCCACCGGTCAGTCCTGTATCTTGTTTGATAATAATATTATAACTCCATAAAATAATAATGTTATTCAGACATGTCTTCATTGATTTCTTGATGTTGTTGTTGAATATAAACCTGTAATGAATTTAATTTTGTTTTGAAATTCCTGATGTTGCCCGGGCCTTACACATGATTTCGAAATCAGATGTAGGCAGTAATTTTCCACTTATTTTGAACGTCAAGTTTGCAAAGTTGCATCAAAATCAAAATGGATATTGAAGAGGCCCATGTTGTAGGAGGTAGGAAACACAGAAGCCGACATATCGTTCCCCACAGCCGAGCTGATTATGGTGGTAGGCAGTGCACAGTGGCGTGCATTGTAATATGACCAAATGTAGGCCGTGTCTAGTTTTTTTAAGTTGGGTTTTGAGTTGTGCATTGAATATTTGAAAATGACCATTTTATCATCACATTCCGCTGATTTTTGTAGCTGACTAAACAAATGAGTGTCCCAACTAATGGAAAAAAAATATTATGATCAGAAATTATTTTGTCGTATTTTTTATTTATCTACAGTCAAAGTCGGTACTTCTATATTATTAAAATTCGATATTTTCCAACAAAATATCAGTACATTCAGATTAAATCGGAACACGTGTTCTTGCAACTGCTCTTTTCCTCATAAATATCACTAAGAAATGCGCAAATATTAATTTTTATGAACACGTGTTCCGACATCCTCATAACACATTCGTGTTTAGTGAAACATAGTTTTTTTAGGAAATCTATCAATTCATTCTTTAAAGGCCTGCAGTCCCGTTTAAAACAGGAATACGAATAATTTGACCAGATTTTCAATAAATTAGCATCATTTTCTCAGTTTAGTTTTCTCAGGTTAGTTTTTCTTAGGGTAGGCCAGCTTTTCAGCTTTTATGCACTGTACGCCACTGGTGGTAGGCAGTGTAGGCAGCACCTACTCAAGACGGTTTAATGTAGTTTCAGTTAATAGCGAGTAACTGCCACACGAGAAGCTGTTAGAGAAAGTTTGTGCAAATAGAGTGCACTTCCCACTAGATGCACTGTAAATTAAATAGTTCTCACTCAATTTGCCACGTTCTGTTGCTGTTGCAGTTTGTAATTTTTTAAGTGGTTTGAATTTTTCTGCAAGGGTTTAAATTAAGAGAGTTTATTTGTGTCTACATACTACAGATAAAATCTTTAAAAAAAAACCTATAAATATAATATATATACAATATCTATTTATTACTGATTGGGAATGTGTATTACTGATTGGGAATGTGTATTACTGTTAGGTTTTGTGAATTTCGCGCATATGATGATTTGATATTTTGTTACTGCTTACCGATATGGGGATCGGAATAAAAAAAACGTATCGTGTAAAATAGTATAATGGAATCTCCCTTAATTATGCAAAAATATGTAAGCACATAATTATTGTATTTAACGGAACACCAAATTATCATGACAGCTGAAATTGAGAAGATTTATCCTCAAGTGAACGTGGGGGAGATGGGAGACTAACCACAGCAGACTGAAAAAAATCGTTTGGCGTTCTTCACAGGATGAGACATTACAAGCTAAAAACTATGACGTATGGATTAGGACCTTGATCCTTTCTTCTTAGGACCTCTCCAGCATGAATTTTTAGGAACATCGCCTTGCACCGCAGTAGGAGGGATCTATTCATACCCTTAACCCACTCCTCGTACCTTTTCCTTTCCAAAACATCCTCCCCCTTCCTTTCCCTAAAAAGACTCTCAAAACAGCATCCCCAAAGATGGCATGGGTGATGAGGGTCCTTTTTTTCTTCAGGGCCTCCTGTGTGGAGTAAAAAAAAACACCAAATCAAATTCTAAGTAAATGTCAGATATTATTTTACAATGTGTGGTAAAACCACGTATGATCGTGTGAGAAATGTGGAGAACCGCAGAGTGCAAGGCTGATGTAAGTGTAATGAGTAAGATAAAGAAAAGGACGCTTAGATGGTTTGGGCATGTAGAGCGAATGAGCGAAGAAAGGAGTATAAGGAGAATATACGATGCAAATGTGAATGGTAGCCGACAGTCGAAGACGCCCGAGGAAGACATGGGACGACCAAGGGAATCAGATACTTGAGTCAGGTAATGTTAAGAGTTAGAATAATAGAGGAGTATATATGAGACGATGTATGAATATGAGGTAAGGAATGTGTGCCAATACTTAGTTGTTTGGCGGTCCGTCCAACCCCTGCGAGGAAACGGCGTGATGGTTATTTAGTTAGTTACCGTTCACGCTTGATCCATTAGGATTGCTTGGTCAGGTAATCGTCCAAGAACAGAGAGATTTTAAGAGCATAATTGAGAGGACGTCGCCCCCCTGACCGTCCTACACAATCGTTTCTAAATACAAGAGTTTTTAGTATGAATACAAGACACGGTATTTTGTTGTGAAGAAGGAGTTATTTTTAGTAGAATCCATACAGAGTGTAAAGGGAATGGAAGAACCCGCATATAAAAGCATCTTCCTGCTTCCGCTCTAGCGAATGTCACGACTCTGCGGCGTAACCCAATTACCAGTTCGTGGTCGGAAATAGTCATTACTAATATACTAATATCAGCGCGTGTACGGCGTGTGCTAGTGTGGGATCTCATGTTAATACTGTTGGCTGGAGAATATTGATGTCCGAGACTGAACAGATAATTACTAGAAGTGTGATCTTAAACAGTTCTCCGTCTGCATACAGACCCCCATACAGACCGATGAAATTGTTAAAATGTTCGACCAACGTTGTCAAGTATTGGAACATCAAGACCGGGTGATCGTATCACACAAAACATCGAAACTACATCTATCAGCATTGATGAGAGCGGGACATTATCCCTGACTTCATTATTGAACGAGGGGGTCTGAAAGGAAGGTTTAGCTAGAGGATTCTCCAGGAATGGGCCGAAAGGTTTAGTAACTTGTAACTTTTCACTTGATTTACACGTTTTGATTGGTCATAAAAAAATTCATATTTAAATATGTATTAATTAATCTACCATCATGTTTATTATGGTAGATATATGGTAGAGTCGACAGGAAAAAGCTATGGAAGGTGTTGTCCAAGTATGGAGTGAATGCGAATCTGACTCAGGCAATTGCGTCTCTATATAAGGGGAAGCGTTGCATGTGTTAGGGTGAACGGTGGTTTTACGGGGTGGTTTGATATCACAAAAGGTGTTAAACAAGGCTGCGTAATGTCACCGTGGTTATTCAATCTATACATGGATAATTGTATGCAAGAATTGAAAGAGGTGGGATTGGTCATATTATAGCAGTATTGAGTAAATACCCACTCGGTCATAAAAATATGTATAGTTTTAAGTCACTAGTTAGGGCGATGCACTACGTCGTGTAATATTTTAAATTGAGCTGCTATCAATAACAACCCTTACGTAGATGGCGATAAGGTTTAAATTCCCGCTTAACACTATCCCCCTGTTTTGATTAATGCAAGAAAAAAACATGGCCAAAAAGTGCCTTTTATTTTATTTGGTGGATATTCGGGCAAAAATATTTAACTTCTTTTCGATCATTTTATAAATAAATTAATTTAATTAATGTAAGTAGGAGATTTTGAACTTTAAAGCAGCTTTCATAGGCCTTTACATTATTTTTTTCTGGGCTTATAAAAAGACTTATCTAAAAAATACTCGATTATTTCAAAGGCCACGATGTATTCTACTCGCAGTATTTAATTAAAGCATCTGAAACATTTCTAGGCGACCAAATTTTCAAACCAAAAACACATGATTTTGCATTACTACGTATGGCATTGCCTTAAAAGTGTTAGTTGTAAATCACTATACACTAATCTTAGTTATAATTCACTATTAATAAGTTATAAGTCTAAGTGATATGAATCGATTAAAGGTATAAATTGAGTTGTCAAGCGCCCTTGATGTGATTTTCTAACGAAAACGGCGCTATACAAATAATCATTATTCCAATTAAAAGTAGAATTAAAATGATGAATCTTTAAAACTGTTAAACTTAATGCTTTACAATAAACGTAGTCATTTTGTGACAAGTTCTATTCTTTTTATATAAACCCTAATTATTAATGAAGAACACTGATGAATGGTAGATGTTGCAACGTAACCATACATAAGTAAGGTAAAATTAGCGTACTTCGAGCAAACACACTTCTATCGGTTCATCTCTTCAGTGGTTTTTGATCTCGTGTAACTTGCTAATATGGGAAGCTGTACCGGTATAGTAAGTGGAAGATGTAAATGAGATCTAACAAGGTTTCAGCAGATTTCTGAGTTAAGACACATATTTCTTGGGAATCTGCTGGAGTAGCATTGTACATAACGTTACGTCAGGCAGGTTGTCGGAAGGTATAGGTGTCATAATGAAGAGAATGATATCACAAAATAAAACGACGTGTCAGTGAGAATTTACAATGTTGAGAAGGAGAAAATGTAAACAGGGAAGAAATATATTTACGGAGAAAAATGAGTACTGCAGATTTAATTACTAATGATTTAATACTGCAGATTTACTTGTTAAAAACGTCATGGCACGCCATTTCCCAACAAAATATCAGTAAATTCAGAATATATCAGAACACGTGTTCTTGGAGCTGCGCTTGTCCTAATAAATAATGCGCTGGTCCTAATGACGAAAAGCGAAAATATTAGATTTTTTAAGAACGCGTGTTCCAAAATTTTTCCAACACATTCGTGTTTCACTGAAAGTTTTTAGGAAATCTGTCAATTCAATAGTTTAAGGCCTGTAGTCCCGTTTTGACAGGAATACAAATAATTTGACCAAATTTTCAATAAACTAGCAATTTTTTTTTCTACGCGTATATCGAAAAAATAATAGGTTAAGTTACGTTTAAATATGATTTAAGATTTTCACGGCCAAAAGTATTTTTGCTATTTGTTTTTGGGGTGTTATGCCGTGTTGCGCTAACTCCTTTTTTAGCCAACGTTTCGGACAGCATTGCAGTGTCCATAATCAGGGCAGATGTGTTATTTCAATGTCAAATAACACATCTGCCCTGATGATGGACACTGCAATGCTGTTCGAAACGTTGGCTAAAGAAGGAGTTAGCGCAACACGGCATAACACCCCAAAAACAAATAGCAAAAATAAGTTACGTTTGTTGTTTTTTTGTTATTTTTCTTCGGATCTTCAATGTTCTATTTTGTCATAAAACCTTTCAAAATATACCATGCCTAATTAATTCAGAATATTACTCTCTCACAAATCCAAATCAGCCAAATTTTGACAAATACTTTTTTTAATATTTTTTTAAGTGAATACCGCAAGAGGACCAACAGCTCCCAACCATCTGGAGCCGGTGAAACTATGATATCCCGAATTATATTCTATGTTATGAAGCTGAAGGTAGTGGAGAGACTGGAGAGGGAAATTAGATGGGAAGAGGAAGGTGATAAAGTATCTGGCTAGTGAGATCTGGTCACTAAACACGTCTAAAGCAATTTCAAATAAATTTTTAATACATTATTTTATATGAATTAATTGTGAAACACAAATTAAGATAAAATTTACGGATGCACGCCGGGATTTGAAACCGCGACCTCCGGATTGTTAGTCGAGAGCCTTACTTTTCGTCAACGATGACCGTCGGTTTCCACAGTACACTCACGATCCACGACCTGAAGAATGATAAAAGTTGAAAATATTAATAAAGCGGGAAACGGATGCGGAAACGCTTCCATCTGTCATTGAAACCATATTCGTATTTATTTTGAACTTCGATATAGGTATCAAACGTCAAAAGAGTTGCTGCCCGATGTTAGAGTTGGAAATTTTTATTTTACTTAAAACCCAAATCATGTCATCTTTTGGGATGCTGTGTGGAAGGTCTTTTTAAATAAAGGAAGTTCTGGGGAGGTAAAAGCTGTGATTGGGTAAGAATCTAGGGGTCAGTGTGTCCAGGAGTGACAGGCATATGAATATATCACTCTCACTGCGGCGCAAGGCGATGGGTCGAGAGACCAGTTGGAGAGGACAAAGGGTCTCCCAAACCAGCCTCTCCCGATCTGGCACGCCACCCTGAACACACCTCACCCGATCAACCAGGACACCCCTGCTAAATCACCAAACGTAGCGAACCACTTGTTGGTGACCTATGGCAGAGGTGTTGGTACACAACCAACCTATCAAATTACAAAAATAAACATAGATATTGGCAAGACAAGGGGAAATGGTTAAAAACACACGGTACAGATATGTTATTCGGAACGGAAGAAATTGGCAAATGTATAGCGGCGGTAGCGTGACAAATAGCTGACAGGTGTCGCAAACATGAACATTCAAATCATACAGGGATGGATTGGACAAAAAATAAATAAAACTTAAAAATTACGTTATACAGAGTTTTCCAATAAGAGGTGTTATTTTGATATTCAATCGTAAAAGATCAATGGTTTCGTTGCTTGTGTGGCACGTTAGCGCCGTCTTGTTGAAAGTAAACGTAGTCCAGATCAATACCATCCAATTCCGGACATAAAAAATCATTAATCATCTCTCGATAGCGCAATCCATTCACCGTAACTGTTGCTCCAGCCTCATTTTTTAAAAAGTTAGGTCAAATGACTCCGCCGGACCATAAACCGCACCAAACAGTAACACGTTGAGGGTAGAGAGGCTTTTCAACAATAACTCTTGGGTTTTCCGAGCCCCAGATGCGACAATTTTGCTTGTTGACAAAGCCACCGAGGTGGAAATGGGCCTCATCACTCAAGATGATTTGCATTTGATTCACTCAAGTGAATTTTAATAATTTCAATGCGTTGTTGAAGCGTGTATCGTTCCATTTTTATTGATGGCGTAGTTTCTACTTGTCAAATGTCAAAAAATGACAGCTTCAAAAGTAACATCTACCGAAATAGCGGGCTATTCAAAATAACACCTCTTATTGGAAAACCCTGTAGATAGTCATATCCATATATTCAGAAACCTTTCTAAAAGTGAAAGAGTAGTGGAAAAAATAAACACCCAAGTGTTTATAAACTTTTTGAGGACATTTCATAAAAAGTCCTAAAATCTCCAGTCTATAAAAAAAATATCGACCTAACTTTTCCACTAATCTTATAATATACGTAATATCAATAGCAATAGAGGGTAAATAGCAAATTTAAATGTGTAAATTTTTTTAATATTTGCTTTAAAGTTTTGTATGCTTTTTAATGTCATTTCATTAACATTCTCCAGTCTTAAAAGATATATCAACTCTACTCTTGCCACTAATCTTCTAATAAATGTAACATCATTAGTAATGGAGGGTAACATAGCCAATAAAACACTGGATATTGATTTTACATTGGCTATTTTACCCTCCATTACTAATAAATGTAACATCATTAGAAATGGAGGATAATATAGCCAATATAGCCAGTGTTTTAACTATAGTGTCCTCTGCATGCAATGTAGTAAACTTTTTAATAAAAGTGTGTTGATCTGAAGTGACAAGCCAGGCAAGTATTTTTTACGATGTTAACCAAAGGTTTACGATGAACGCTTTTCGAAGATAAAAAAAATGTTTGAAATCTTCATGAAAAATAGAGAAACCGATTAAAAAAGTGATTGTAAAAAGTGGGATAAATTCAAAATAAACCTTACAGGGCGATACTGGCGATATCTTCCACCCCACCTCCTAAGGAGGTACAAAAAACTAAATATTATTTTATTTTATTTATTTATTTATTCATTTATATCAGCGTACAATATTAATAAGTACCAGTAATACGAAAATGTTAATAATCAACTTGTGGGTCAGTAGTAGTGTGTTGTGAACATCTCACTAGGAGAACCTGTATTGAGGTGTTCGAATGTTTTAGATTAAGTATTATTATGCCGTCATAAGTAAGAACACAGCATCGTCCTATCTAAAATTCTGAAAGAGGATACTGTGGTTCCCACCCATGGCGGCAGTAATGTATATTATTTTAGTGGCAATTTACATCATAAATGATTGAATATGTATAGGAACAACCGCATATACCCGTATATTCAGATGAGACACGAAGCGAAAAAATTGGTTCCACTTTGTTACCTTTTTTGTTTCTGTTTCTCTTAAAAGAAAGACAAACGTTCCCGGGTTACGTATAACTTGACAATATTTAAAAATCTCCACACACAGTAAGCGCAAAATATTTCTTGTGTTGTGATGAAGTACTTAGCCAGCCGAGAAATTGAACGTGCGACGCCTGGGACCACGTTCCAGGTCCACACCCAAACGCGATGCCAACTCAGCTACTGACCTCCAAGTGACCTCCAACGGTCTTAATAAAACTACCGAATCCGGTATAGGCGCACCGCTAATCGCGTTCTAATAGTGGAACACGTTCCGACAAGCGTGTAGTAGTAGTACATAATAGCGCTTCTAATTGTATAGCTCTATGTTTACAGCATCACCGCAAAGTTCGTAGCATTGTATTTATACAACAACAAAACTGTCGCTTCTTTAAACCACCAACAAACCAAAACGCACTAACTTAGTAACAAAACACGCTCTTGGGGTTATACGACTCTCATAAAAAAATTAGGCAAATATTATAAAAGAACGGTGCTATTTGTCATAAAGAGAATTGAAGAACTCTCCAGCAGGATTTATAGCGGGGTCCGCGAATATGAACCATTTCTTCCCCGGAACTCCCTCCCTTATAAAAATAATACCAACCCCCTATTCCCAAAGGCAGAAGTACCCAAAGCTGAACCGTAATAACAATATTTCGTGTGGAGTGCTTCTCTGCTCTCGACACATTTCCCATACGGAGCGCGGAGGAAGGAAGCTATTTTGTATATTGTGGTTTTATACAACAAGGAGCAATGCTACGAAAGACATAATATAATTTTAACGTACTAATAAAGTGTTTTAATTCAGGGTATGATACGGAAGGTCATTAAAATATGTCTATAAGGATACACATTACGCTACACGCATCATGGCTTGGTATATTTCGGCACATCTCTCGCAATACACTACAAATAATAATGTATGGCGAGCGATACGCTGAAATAAGCCAAGCCACGAAAATATAGCACGCTTATAGCGTGGTCTGTCACAGGCTTAATACTAAACTACCTTAAATATGATAAAACGATCCTTAACTAAGGACGGATTGATTCACAGAATTTTAACAATTCATCAAATTTCAATGTTAATTTTCAAGTTCTGTGAAAGTTCTATTCATGTTGTGTTATTATATCAATATGAGGCCAGTTGCTTCACAGAACTGAAATAATCACAAAAGTTGAATAGAGCTTTGACAGAGCTTGAATGTTAACCTTGACATTTGATGAATTGTTCAAATTCTGTGAAACAACCCAGCCTAAAATATGAGTGAAAGGCAAAAAGGTTCAGGCTGTTTCAATGGTAGCCGGACAACTTAAGAGGAAGCTACAAGCCAAAAATGTGTATATTCTTGGTATTCCTTAGGTAATAGGCATTAAAATCGCTTGACAAGCGGAGTCTAGAAACGTTAGATTTCAAGCACAAAACTGGTTTTTATTTATTTTGTAAATAATTTTATAAGAAAGCAAAAAATTTACTCAAGTGTTTAATAATCTGTCACAGATAATCTTCTATTGTACTGTATTTTTTTAAGTCGTTTACATTTATATTTTTTAATGAGTAATTTATTAAGCGAAACGATAGGAAAACCTTCAATTATTTATCTAAGCATATTTATGATGTACACCAATTCGTTATAAAGATTAATCAAAATAGTGATTTAGCATTAAGCTTCGCCTCAACAAAACGACAATTCAACACACGTTTAAAAAGTGATAAATAAAAAAAATAAGTTTATTTTCATCGCTTTTTATGACTTTTGATTATTTTTCAAATGTGTGTTGAATTATCATTGTGTTAAGGCGAAGCTTAATGCTAAATCACTATTTTGATTAATCTTTATAACGAATTGGTGTACATTATGAATACCAAAAATATGCTTTAGATAAATTGAAGGTTATGTAGGGCGTTAAGGCAGAGTTAAGCCAGAGGCCTTGCAAAAAATCAATTTATTTGTGTGTCAAGTGTGTGACTTGTTTATTCCCTACAACAAAGGAGAATGGAACAATCCACATGTATCAAGAAAAAAAAATAAAGAGAGAATGTGAACACATATCCCTAAATTTTAACAGAATGAATATAACAAATGAAAACTTTTTAGAAATTACGTGTTTTACCATGAATTTGTCATATTTTAGTTTAGCCTATTATTAACCAAGAATATGTTATTTTAATTTGGTTTAAAATGTTATAAATGTGATATCCTACCCACGTTTCTAAACATTCGCTGAATAAGGAGGAAGCGCAACACGGTAAAATTTCTCAAAAACTGATTATGATAATACTTTTGGCCGCGAAAATCTCAAATCATATCCGTCATTAATATGGGTTAATCCGTTTACACACTCGAAATAATATTCAAGAGGCATCAGGACGTAACAAACAGACGATTCCCAAACTAATTTCAAGTAAAACAGGTAGATCCCCAAATAGAACATCTTACAAACCTAAATAGCACCCCTCACAGTGGCGGCTCGTTTGAGTGTGATAGAGTTCTCAGTTTGAAAAATTCTACATTATTGAGATTTTCAGGAAATTTTAGTTTGGCCGTGCGCCGCACCGATATCACGAAAATCTTACAAAAAAAAAGTTCGGCTATAACAACTTCAAGGATGTCATTTTTTACATTATCACTCTAGTGCACTCAAAGTCACGAGCCGCCACTGCCCCCCAACTAGAGTCTAGAATCTAGAATATAATATCTTTCGCAGTGTGACCACCCTTCATCACGGATATACAAGCGCGCCTAGTACAACAAACACAAAATAGGACCGGAGATGGATGAAAGAAAAAACATGTGGCCCACATCCGACCCACTCGAGATGGGAGACAAGTCAGAGAAGAACTAGAGTGTAGAGTAGATACTAGAGATGAGGGAGGCTGTGAGAAGAGAGATGATGTACCGTGGTACAGTAGACCATCAGCGCAGTACGCCGGTCATGTTATCAACACAGGAGACACTACTTGTATGCTATGAAAAGATTCGGCTAGTGGCTTTTATGTTTACCAGTACGATAATATTATGGGATTTTTATAAATGTTTTTTTAAAAGGCAGCAGAGTTATTTGTAGAATATGGTTCTGTGAATGGATTCATTTTCGGTGTGAAGTCTAACACATGTTCTGGGGCACACGCTAAAATGCGGCGATATATAAAAAAAAAACTAACCGCAAAACTTTCAACTGACTGAAAATAGGGGGAAGATGGCAACCCCTATATGGGGTATGTTAAGATCTAGAAGTGTAAAGCGCCCCTGAGGAAATTGTCCAATAAATAAATAAATGGTGGGATATCTACGTAACAGATATTTAAATCAAAACCTGAACATAATTTATGATACTTTTTGCAGTACTTTTGGTAGAAAATTGAAGGCTGTTTACTTATATAAAAACAACAACAACAATAACTTACCTACTTCGTTAATTTTTTTTTTCAATGTCTGAATAACACTATTTTTCTTTATTTCCATCTAAACTTTTGTAAAAAATATTTGCTAACTTTCATTTATAGACATTGTGCACATCTTTCATTTTGACACGGAGAAAAATGATCCTATCAAAAAAGTGATAGCTTGCACAATTTCCTGATAAAATATTAGTCATTCGGAATATATCGAGAACACATGTTCTTTTCCTAATAAATAATATGACATTTCCGGGTTCATCGGGTGGGGTGTGTTCAGGATGTGCCTACACAGCAGCTGCGTGGCGCATCGTGCCAGATCGGGAGATTCTGGTTTGAGGAGACCCTTAGACATCTCCAACTGGCCTCTCGACCCATCGCCTTGCGTCACAGTGGGCGAGATACGTTCATATGTCCGTCACTAAGGATGACATAGGCCCTGAGGGAAATTATTTTCCTCAGGGCCTCCTGTGTACGATGTAAAAAATGTAAATAATGTAGTTTAGCAAATTGAAGAAAAAAAAGTGGAAGATTTCAGCAAGTTCCTTCGAATGCATCGCATTATGCAACATAATATGCATGCAATGCTGTCTCTGCGTTGTTCCGCTAATATGTGTGCATTTAGTTACCAACGACAAACTGTCAACTGGTATCGCTGTAGACGGTTTGCAAATAGAATCTGCACGAGATTAAAGAATGTCAACACCAGATGTTTTATGCCACAGACGATAAATTCACTAAGTACCCATTGTGTCCAAAACCGGTCATATTATGCAAACATTGTCATTAATCACTCAAGACGGTATGTCGATTACACGAAAACGAGCAAACGAAATCAGCGACTTCGGAACGAATGAATAGATGAATAAATCATTATTATTTATTGTCGAAAGCTCAAATATTTGCGTTCCTAACCGTGTTTAAAGATTAAACGTTCTTACTTAATCGATAACCTGTTTTTCAAACAGGTAGGATAAAAGGTAAATAAATCAGCTGGCCCAATTTCATTAAAAAATAATAATTAACTTTTCTAGAGGGTGAGGCATTGACTAACATCAATGGAGTAAGGGGATGCAAGGTCTCGCGGTGTGGTTAAATTTAAGAAGAATATCTTTTAAAGATATTTATTATCCACAAAAGGCCTTTGTCAGCTTTGGGGATGCTGTGTGGAAGGTCTTCTTAAGGCGGAAGTCTTGAAGAGGAAGGATGAAGCACCAAACTTTTTAGCCTATGTTGAAATACACTATTTATTTTTTTAACAAAAATGTTTGATGCCAAACGTGTAAATGAAAAATATATGTTCATTCTAAACTTATTTTTTATTGTTCATTCAAGTTTTTTCCGTTAAACTACAACTAAGCAGTTAATCCACAGGATGTAGATGTTCAATTACAATGTAAATGTGTATAGGTACATAATATTATTACTAATTATAAATATACATAATATTGTTGCTATTTAAAGATTTTCAGATAATTATTATTGGCACAAATATTCTAAAATAACACTAAATCTACATGCTAATAAATAAAAAAAACTATTGATTGATAGTGATGATTATTATAAAGTTTTCGATCGTGTTAAAACTACTGGGAAAAACGAGAAGAGATGAAATAAGCCTTACCTTATGATGTCGTTGGTTTCTTTTGATGCTGATGATTTATTTAAAATTCCATCGGGTGGATCAATTAAAGTTTATAGGTGCACACCTCATATAATCACAATTAATGTTATATTCTCACAACACGAATCTTGTTTGCTTTCACCACCCGATGACATTGAATTTGAGAATGCAATTTACACGATTCAATGGTCTTTTTACGAGAATTGAGTGATTCGAGCAAATGCACTATTAACTACGACAATATTACGAAATATTACATTACAATAGTACCTGAAGTACTTGTTTTGTACTATTGATATTATATACAATTATTGAACTACTTTATACTCGTACAACAGAACTCTATCACAATTTGTATTGTACCGGCTTATACCGTTCACACTCAGTTTAATGTGTTATATACTATACACTTATTATTGTACTCCTGAACAATTATGCTAGCTCATCTTAATACTATCCAATCATCAACCTAACCTAGATTAATCCATATCAACGTCTAGTATCATTAGCATGATGTGTCCTATTTTTTCATAAATAATTTGCAACGATCTGCTGTCATTAAAATCATTGAAACCGAAAGTAATTGCAGAGTACCTAGGAACTATAATACAATATCTACACTCAGTGCTATTTTTAAGTCTTACGCCACGAGTAGGTACGGTAATAATAATTGACAATTTGCCCCAGCGAAATTAATGATACGTATGACACAGAGCGCTGTGCTTTGGTAAATGAAGAGTTATTTTTAATAGAAACGTTAAACGAAAATAGCCTATGTCCCAATAATTGACTCGCCAACGGAGAAATTAAGAGATGAGAAATCGGACGCTCAGATATTATGTATAGTCTAGAAGACAGATTACATAAAGGAAAAAATAATTAACAGAGCTAGTTAAGTGTTTCCTCCCTCTTTTAACATGAATCTCTTAAAAACCTAGGTTCACTCAAGGCAGTGCTGGCAGTGCCTCCTGTGAAGAATTTACACACAAAACGTTTATTTTCATTTCAACTTTTCGGAGACGATGAAACAATGGCATCCCCATGTGGGAACGGGTGCGAGGCTGTAAGACGTAGGGAAGGGAAATATGAAGGTTGAGGAGCACCTGGCTATTCAAATACTGTCACTAAACACAACTAAAGCTACGTTTCGATTCTGAATGACTTTGGAAGTAGGTGGAGAATGTAAGCTATATTTAATTTTGTTGAGATTCTACAATACTTAACAAAAGTCGCATAAATATATATAAATATGTAATAGCGCAGACTAATATTGTTAATTTTGTTTATAATATGTTAATTTAAAAATTTTACAATATTTATCAAAATTGCATTTTGAATGAACACCGTTAGTAAAATCATTAGTGATTCAAGTTAGATTCGTCAATTTTTGTCAAAAATTTTAACAAAAGAAATACATACATCAAGTATAGAATTATTATAAAAATAAAATAATGTTGGTACCTACTTTAAGGATTGTTAAGCCCGCAAGAAAAAAAACATCGCCAAAAAGTGTGTTTTATTTTACTTTGTGAAGTTCAGGCACAAATATTTAAATGTTTTACGATAATTTTCTAAACTAAAAGGTTTTCTTTTTTATAGGCCTGATACTTTTTGGGATTACAAAAGACTCATTGGATATTATTTCAAAGGCAAAGATGTGTTCTATTCGCAGTATTTAATTAAAGCATTTGATCAAACTTCCAAACCAAAAACGCACGATATTGCATTACTTCGTGATACTTCGCTAAAAAAAAAACGTCTAGAGTAGAGAAAGGACAGCAATAAAGGTACCAAATGAAAAAGATGAGAATTATGCTACTAGAAAGAGATAATAGGTACCACATAAATGTTCAGCTAAAGGTATTAAATAGGTGTATTTGAGTACGTATCTACCTACCCATTATTTCGGACAGCGGTTCACTTAGCATTCAAAACCGTAATCCAAAATGTACGTGCTAATTGGCGACTGTTTCCAATAATTCATTCGTGTACGTTAACCTAATGAATACAAACTGCCGCATGCAGTTGAAATTTAATTATACTATCGTTGAAAGAACTCGGCAAAAGAGAAAAATAAACAAATCGCAGCAACAGTTATATCGATTTACGTTGGCGATAATTTAGTTTGTTTACTTTCTTCTGCACAATGTAAATATTATTATTGTTTGTTATGCAAACACGGGTGAGTGTGTTGGCTGGCTGATAGATTGATGTGGATGAATTAATACAAAGTTTTGCTTGTATTCTTGTATTATTCCATCTGTTCGTTAAAAAAAACGCACAAAGTGATGCTGTAATAATTACTGTGCAAATTAAATGTTAAAAAAAACATGTTGGTACATTGATAAAAGGGGAGTTTTTTTTAAAACAACAATTATAATCATTGATTAGACTACAGATACTTTTTAAATTATATTTTTTTTTAAATTGAAACCATCTAGCATGGATTCAGTCTAAGGATATTCAATATCCTAAGTATGCAGTATACATACTAAATTTTCATACTACATCAATTTCAATTTGTAAGGCGGGTTTGGGTACCGCAGCCCCGGTAACAGTTTATTGGATAACCAGCACCTCCGCCATAGGTCACCCCAAGTGGTTCTCTACGTTTGGTGATTTGGCAGGGGTGCCCCATCGGATGAGGTGTGTTTAGAATGCTTCGCCCACCAGCTGTGGTGTGCCAGATAGAAAGAGGCTGGTTTGGGAGATCCTTTGACCTCTCCAAATGGTATCAACAAAATAAACATATATATTTTTTGGAACTTAAAAACTTAAAGAGTTAACGAGAAACTTGTCATAAATCGGTAGAAATTGAGTATGCGGTGGCTTAAGAGGCAGACGGTAACGCCACCTCCCCGCTATTTAGTTTGTTCCCATTTCCCACATGGGCAGGTCTACTGTTTTGTGTGTCCATGCATTTTTAATTTTTATTACTGCCCAAAATGATTTATGTGCCTCACACTGACCTTAGCTGTCCTAAGATTGCAATCATCCACTATTAGGTGCCACAAATATATTTTGATAAATTTGTATTACAGTGTTACTACCCATAAAAGCCCACATTAAAACTTGCTTCGATATCATTCTGAACCCCAAAATACTCGTAGTTCTTATTTCAGTTAGATCACTTCCCATAGTGTAATACTGTCACTGTAGTCTGAATTACACAATCCTCCATTGAAATACCTTCAATGCCAGGCTAACCAGCCACAATACTTTCGGTAATAGTCTGCTCTTCTGATCACAGATTTAGTCCAGACTGCTTTCAAGTTTCCGACAGTTCGACCGTGCGAATTTCCGGGTCATTTGGTAGGCGGCCAAAACACTGAGACAGCTTACGAGATGAGTTATGAGACAGGACGATTGATCCAGAAAGCACTAGATTGGACCTACAATTGAAGAATGTTCGCTTAACCTAACCTAAAGCTAAAAATTGTTAATAATTTGAACATAATCTGAAAAAACATGAGAATAAACAACTTGACCACCACTTTGAAAGACTACTCATTAATCATTAATCGTAACCATGCTTGGAATGGCTTTAGCTATGTTCGGTGAGCACATCCGAATAGACAGGTTGGTACTAACAAACCTTCCTCTCTCTCTCGTCTCCATTTAGTTTGACAACGTACCCCAATTGTGGAATGTCATAGACCCACCTGCTAATTTTTTTTTTTTTTTTAACGCACAGAGGGCTTTTACATGGTTGGTAGTATAATTTTAATTTGACAGATACTTTGAAACATAAAAAAATAATAATAAAATTACATTTAATAAAAGCTATGCAACAAGTCATACAAACACAAGAAACAAAAACAGAAAATTAATAATTACAGCTATTTGTAGGTTTACAAGATGTTTTTAGGAGTATTGTTGAAATAAATGTTTTAAATGATCCACAAAACTTGCCAAGTTGGTATTGAATATGTCAACATCACCAAGTAATGATTTCCCATGGTGTGAAGTCGTTGTATCGGAAAGTGGGCAATGTAGTTACGCTTATGTGTGCTGCTGTAGAATATTGTATTTTGTCGTGTTGTTACTGTGGGTGTATGTATGTTTATAAGTTGCGGGAGTTCACAACAGTCGAATTTAGAGTTAAGTATTTTGAATAAGAACGTTAAATCGTTTTTTAATGACAGTTAATAGCAGTTGCGGTTCTTTTGCTGTACAAGTACCTACCTATTCACATTTAAAAAAATCTTATTAACTTTCTGTACTTAGTCTACGAATCATCAGGTCATTTTGCCCCACGATGGATGAACGACACGCCCCACAACATCTTGGCGATTGGGACAATACACAGTTGCAGCTAGCGCTAAGGAGCGTTGGAGTAACGCATTCCCTAAATTTCGATCAATCTAAAAATAATAATTATCAACCAATAATAATTCCACCAAAAATCGAAGCAAATAACAGTAATAAATGTAATAATATAAAAGTATTGAGTTAAATTTAACCGGATTGAATTTTCGTTATTTGTAAATCGCGTGGTGCAAACGGATTCCATATAGTTTACAGAGAAATGAAACCTGGGAACATAAATTATCTATACGCGCAGAGCGTGAATGTTGATTATTCAAAATTCTACGAAACATGAACGGCACTCACCAATGCCACGAAACTCTCCTCTTCGAAATACCCGAAGACACAATACATTTATTTGTCACGCCGAGATGGCGTCACTTTAATTCAAGTTCGTGTGCGGATAATTCCACCAGGTCAGTTAAAGCTTCAAAATTGCTAGTATTCTTTACCCGGCGTAGAGGATGGACTGACAATATATTTGGCGTTAAACACATTTTTGTAAGTGCAAGCCGCCACTGTTCATAGATTATATAATACTCTCTTGTTATTCTTGAAATGAACCTACTCAGATAACCATGCCAGGTCCCAATTCTCTTCCCATCTACCCGAGGTCATATACTCGTATACCAAGACTCTTCTTCAAAGCAATTGAGCAACTCTGCTGGTACAAAGGCCATTCTAGGGTGTCCTTACCAATGGTTAAAAGCCACGGGACGTGAAATAATAAAAGTGAAACTAATAAACTAAAACAACAACACTGACTGCAGTGCAGCCACGGAGAAATGGATCAGTGGAACGGTCTGGCCCGTTTCGAGTTTTGTTTGCCAAATGAAACTCTATATGCGCGAGAAACGCATATATCGCACTGGCGCAATTATGTCACTTCCTATTAGTGATGGGAAATCCATAACACATAATATTTAATTATTGAAGACAATATTGGCGATTCTTGAACGAAAATTTGAAACAGAAAATCAAAAAATAAATGCGGTCGCATCGATATCCTAGATAATTAAATATTAGAAATTGAGGTTTTACTCATCAAGTTATTCCAAAAATAAACATAATATTGAGAATATATTATAATATAAATCATGTACGAATACCATAATATGGCATGAGCCTAGTATAGTAGTAAAAATCACAAAAATTGTAATTTGTTAAATTTATAAATAAATAAAAATTATATATTTTTTTAATCTACCTGAATCCCGGCGTTGCCCGGTCATTACAGAGAGTTTTTCGAAATCTGACTTAGACAGTGACCTTCCTCTTGTTTTGAAGGTCGTGTGTGGAACATTTCACCAAAGTCGGAATAAAACTGTAGATTTGTATAAGCATCAAATCAACGCAGCGATCCCGCTACAGCATTCTTATTTATATTTTACCAAATGAAGTCCCCGGCGTTGTCCGGGCTTTCGCATAGTTTTTTTTAAATCAGACTTAAACAGTGACCTTCCTCCTATTTTGTAGAACAAGTGTGTTAAATTTAATCCGTTTCGGAATATAACTGTAGATTGGTATAAAAATCATGTATTATGTACAATATTTTTACTGCGTTTTATCCGTATCATTAATATCATCACAGAGTTTTAAAACTGAATGTTAGGCTAAACGTGGGCTCTGGTGTCGCCTAATATTCAGTACATATATATAACTTGAGTACAATCTTTTGTCAAATAAACTAATTTTATTTACATTGTTCATCATTTGTTTTGAGTACCCTCTTAGAAACATTAATGTGTATATTTAACGTTAAAATAAAGCTCCGACCAATGTTATTTTGGTTTGTTACTACCCAAAAACTGAAAATTTCTGCACATCAATAAGAAATCAAGCACCAACTTATGTCAGTAATATAATAACTTAAAAAGTTGACCGGATAACTCGAATAAGGGAAAATTCAACACATCTATCTATAAAAAGTGCTACAAAATTATGGAAAGCGATGTTTTTGTTTAATTATTTTTCATAACTTTTTATAGGTGTGTTGAATTGTCATTTTGAGGTGTTATTATAGAACCACTTAAAGTATAACATTATTAGAATCCGATCAACGTTAAAACCGTTATCCCTAATTAGCACCATTATATTCAATTAACCAAAAATCAGCATCTAAAATCTCGCCTACATACATGGAAGCGATATAACTGTACGTCCCTGGAAATGGAATGAGAAGTCAATCGTTCAAGTTGTACTTGAAGCGGCGACAATTCATCAGGTAACAGGCATCTGCGGGTAAATCTGCCCACGGCGCAACAAGAACAAGGCTCGAGCTGGTCGGGTTGTGTTGAGAGGCAGTAGCCATAGTAAAACCACTCACTGCCTGTAAGGTAAACGAACGGTCCAGCCGAGTTCAGATTACCGCTAACCCGGAGAGGATGGATACGACCAGACGTGATGTACCGTGAACAGAACGAGCCGACATGAGAAAAGAGAAATGCTTGTTGTTCTGGTACAGAGTACAGAGTACAGGCAAATCATTTTAAAGAGGACACGTTTGAATGTATTTGTGCACTTCGATATCATCGAAAGATTTAAAAAACTTTTTCGAACTAGTTTGGAACACCAGCCCGCTGTTCCCTCATACCCCGCAAATGCTCAAAGGTACTGTACCTATGCACGAGGAAAAAAGAACCTGTTAAAAAGTGACGAATTCCTGATAAAATAATAATCATTCAGAACATATCGAGAGCACGTGTTCTTTTCCAAATAAATATCATAAATATTTATTCCGTGAGAAACAACGAAAGCCACTCTTTTCAGAAACTGTTTTCTACAAATAAAATACGATTGAAAATGCAAACACATTACACCATAATTGGTGGAAAACATTGGTTGCTTTCGTTTCTAGAGTGTGAATTTAGAATTTAATGTACTTACAAAAAAAATATCTTATAAGTCGGATGTAAGACAATTTTTAAAACTTTATCAAATTATGGTGTAAGTATTCCTGAGGTCGATGTAATATTATGTTGCTTGCAAAAGGTAATCTGAATTGGCTGTGAATAGTTTTATTGCACCTAAGGGAACGAAAGGATATCCACCATAGGGCAAGCCTATTTCAATATTCTGGTGGCATCCTCCCAGCTGGACCATTCTTTTTTCCATTCCTAAATATCCATAATTTGGTTACCGAAATCAAACACATGCCCTTTGCTTGCTGCTGCACTGCCAACTACCAGGTATTGAAAAGATTTGATATTGGGTCCAATTTTCACTTCCTAGAAGAATTCCACAACGCTACGACGAAATCATTTCGCACAAATTGTGTGAGTGACAAACACCCACCAAACCAAAAGAGCATAGATAAGCTTACATCATGAAGGGGTGATTTGAAAATTGTACGTAAAGCATTTGTGGGTATTACAGCAGATTTTGGATAATGAACCCGACTAAAAAGATTTTCTTTCTGAAAAAAAACAACCAAAATTAAAAAAAAATATTTTAACAATGATAACGTTAGCTATCAGCAGAAAGACTTTAACTACCCATTCGCTAAAACAATTATAAAACGCTACCTTATCTTTCTCACCTCCCTATCTCCTTCTCTCCCCGAACCCTCAAATTATAAACCCAATTTGGGATGCCATAATCCCACTAGATCTAGGAGTCCCACTAAATTGGGAGTCTGGGAATCTGGAGAGACAAGCATGTGAATTTTAAAAAGGTGATAAGGAACGGAACAATGACCAATTTTCATTCGAGGGAGAGTTTTTTTAAATGGGGTAATTGTTTTGACGATAATAGTCCTTTGTATTGAGGCATATTCCCTGGATTGCCTAGCAATAAGCCAAAACTTCCCAAAATCGGAACTATCTTTGAGGATGGAAAGAATGACTGATGGGGGAATGTGGATTGTGAGGATAAAAATATGGTCGGATGCTGCTCCTTGTTTTCCTAAAAAATCCGTAATATCAAAATTGCTTTTTTAATTTATAACACAGTTATTTCTGTAAAAAACCAACAATAATCTTACAGAATTATTACACACCTACCTGCATGTAGAAAATAATATGACGTTATAATGGAAAAAAAAACGCAAACCAAAGCAGCACACGAGCGTTACAATAATAATTATAGTATTCATTATTCATCCGTGTGTTTCTCCATCACAAACTGCGAAGTCTTCATTTTTCTGATGAAATGTTGTGTTGGTCATAGGACGACTTGAAATCATTCGTGCAAAGAAAAATACCCGATTTTGTAAGTGTAAATGGCAGTAAGTTTCTACGTTTCGACTTGTACGGCGGATTAACGAAGAAAGAACGCAAGGAAAATATGCGACGCGACAGTCGAGTATTGATACACATAACTTGAACTTTTTAAAGTGTGAATACCGCACAAGAGTCCCAACTGCTCCGAATTGTCTGGAGCCAGGATTTGAACTCGCGAGAAAGACTTTAACTACACTTTAACTACCTCGCACACAATGTTGTAATTCGTTTAGGAATCGCTAATATTGTCTTCAATAATTAAATTAACATTTTTATTTATATATATATATATATTCATCATTCAAAAAACGTTGAGGGAAAATTTTCATGATTATAATTGTATTATGAAGTTTCGAGACATTTTACTAAGCAATTGGTCTGCTCGTAAGATGGAGACATCGTAAAGTTCCCAGTTGCGGTGAACAATAAATTATCGGTAAAAAATAGAAAAGCTGTGAAACTAAGCAGATACGCGGCTCGCTGTGAGCATGCGCCACAAGCTATTTTAGTAAAATGGAACTACGTTTGTTTACTACTGCTATGGCGGCATTACATAAAAACCGAACATGATGTAATAACCATCGAATAATATGATGTGTTACATCAGTAATGAGGTCGCCTTCTACAACGAAATTTCATGTTTTTTTACAAATTTATTGTATTAATTAAAGTATGTTCACATTGTAGCGCAGATATATGCCTTCAAGTTTAAAAAAAAAAAAAATAGAAACTTCTGTAAAAAAAAAAACCAATCACATTGATCTCTATAGATACTTTTTACATGTTTAAAAAAATATATTTTAAACACCACTGTTTATAATACCCACGCTCAGGCTTCGCCTTTGTGGGATTTTTTTTGTTACTCTTTCATTCTATATTACTATGTGTGTACCTGAATTGTCTATGTATCAATGTCGTTAATAATATAACTCTAATGGTTCCATGATATTTCATCAAAATGAAAATTCAACACACCTTTAAAAGGTGATATAGTCATTAAAAGTGATGGAACAAAAACTAGGTTTAATAGTTACCTATGTAGCCTATTTAATTTAGTTTTTGTTTCATCACTTTTCATGACTTTATATCACTTTTTGGAGGTGAGTTGAATTGTCATTTTGATGACATACCCGGTCACCAACTATAATAAATTGACGTAAATTTTAATGTTCGTTTGTTCAAAATCTTAAATCTCCAAAAGTTCTTCACCGATTGCTTTGTACTACGAGTTTCCGGACACCATGTATAGATGTCATCTGAGACAAGTAAAGATATGTTTTTTTTTTAAATAGCGCCATCTGTTGGACATAAAAGCATTATTTGCACAGACAGACTGAGTACACAGAAACGCGTCGCAGGGTACACAGTTAGTAATAATAATATTTCAATGATTTGTATAGCACCGTTTTTGTGAAAAATCACCTCAAGGGCTTACTTACTTATTACGTACTTGACTTTGAATTCTGACATTATTTAGAATAAAAAACGTTAGTTAAATTTTGGTAAAAATTTCTACACGTCGTTATCAATACAGTAATTATCTGTAGTTCACATTTAATGCACTTCGTTAACGTATGTCCAAACATCTTCATTTCATTTCATTTCAAGCACCATTGCCTAAAACAATTGTACTCCCACGAATACAGGGTCGAATACGAAACCGGTTGGCATCAACCAAAAAAAAACTGTTTTATTCACATTATAACTTTTTTATACGTGACTGCCTCCATATTGCATATATGCGTACTAAATGCATATTGGAGAAAATTATATTGGTGATAATAGGGTCGACGCCACGACTGCTCTGTATTCCACACAGAAGAACGGACGTTCTGGCCCAGCATAGCTTGATAAGAGGTATGCTGCTGCTAAATGATACCTCTAAGTCTCTTGACATTTTCAACATTGGCCCGGAAGATTTCAAAAGTCATTTTTCCCTAACACACTATTGCGTGCAAATTTTGAAATATGCAGATAGTGATACATGAACTACAAAGTACAGTATTATTATGACATCCCTATCCATCCAAAATCTGCATCCTCACAGATCTGTGATTGAGCAGTAAGCCAGGAGACGGCATGGCAGACATGAGGCAGAAAGAGTACTAATTAATACATAGAAGGGAATTGTTTATTTTGACTGGATGGAAGCGTGTAGATCGTCTGGTAATGCTGTCGACTATATATCAACTCATCGATGTTATTTTTTGATTGAGCAGATCAATCTCCGAACCCATCTGCACGGAGAAAAATTAACGATATAAAATATTGTTAATTTATTAAAAATCTGGTCAAATTATTCGTTTTCCTGTTAAAAACGGGACTGCAGACTTTTAACGAATAAATTGATTGATTTTATAACAAACTATCAGTAAAGCACGAATATGTTACGAATTACGGAATCTTCCATTTTCTGGAAAGCCGGAATATTCCTCAATATCTATTGTTAATTTATTAAAAATCTGGTCAAATTAATCGTTTTGCTGTTAAAAACGGGACTGCAGGCCTCTAACGATTGAATTGACAGATTTCATAACAAATTATCAGTAAAGCACGAATATGTTACGAATTACGTAATCATCCATTTTCTGGAAAGCCGGAATATTCCTCAATATCTATTGTTAATTTATTAAAAATCTGGTCAATTTAATCGTTTTGCTGTTAAAAACGGGACTGCAGGCCTCTAACGATTGAATTGACAGATTTCATAACAAACTATCAGTAAAGCACGAATATGTTACGAATTACGTAATCATCCATTTTCTGGAAAGCCGGAATATTCCTCAATATCTATTGTTAATTTATTAAAAATCTGGTCAATTTAATCGTTTTGCTGTTAAAAACGGGACTGCAGGCCTCTAACGATTGAATTGACAGATTTCATAACAAACTATCAGTAAAGCACGAATATGTTACGAATTACGTAATCATCCATTTTCTGGAAAGCCGGAATATTCCTCAATATCTATTGTTAATTTATTAAAAATCTGGTCAAATTATTCGTTTTGCTGTTAAAAACGGGACTGCAGGCCTTTAACGAATGAATTGATAGGTTTAATAACAAACTATCAGTAAAGCAGGAATATTTTACGAATTACGAAAAGATCCATCTTCAGGAAAGCCGGAATATTCCTCAATATCTATGATCGATAATATCTTACATAAGTCCCCGGCGTTACCCGGGTTTTACGCAGAGTATTTCGAAATCAAATGTCGACAGTGACACTCTTCTTTATATTATATAGTTATTAGATTACGGCAAAGACCCTTACATACTAAATGTCACATTATGTAAAGTGTGCAGCAATTTTTTGATACTTTTTGTGATCACTTTACACTCGTTGGGTACTCTAGTAATTTCTAGATATTGAAAACTGACAACAAATAAGATTTTTGGATTTTGTATTTTATTGACTTAACCGAACACGAAATTGTGAGTTTAAAGTTTGCTATTATTGACAAAGGATCGCAAATACCGTAAATGAAATTTAAATTACATTTACGCAGGCAGTGGCGGCTCGTGACCTTTGGGTGTAGGTACTAGAGTGCTAATATTACAAATATTGGCATTATTGCTATTCTGTAGCTGAAAATGTTTTTTTTTTTTTAAATTCGATTTTTCGTATGAAGATTTTCAGGAAAGAAAGCCGTTCAGCGCATGACCAAACTGAAATATCCTGAAAATCTTCAAACAAAAAATTGAATTTTCGAAAAAAATTTAAAAATTGTTTTCAATTACAACAACGTCAAAAATGCTACCACACCCAAAAGTCACGAGCCGCCACTGTAGATAAGATCCACGCATATTTTTGTCGGTCTTTCTCGGTCGCGACCGCAATCAAAAGTAACGATATTTTAACAATTTGTTTTATAATGTCGTACATTTTTTTTAAAATAACGCCATCCTTTTTCGTAGTACAAAAAATCATGCTTAATCTGCATTCATATATACAATTGACATGACTGACGCCGAAGCAATTGAGTTACTCGATAGTGCCATGTCTCTCAGGGACGTCTAGAGTCAAGATATCATCTTTTATTAACAATTATTACTAACTATCAATATAGCTCAGCACAGGTTCTCCTAGTGAGGTGTTCACGAAACATACAATATTACTCACATACAGTTTCACCTTCTCTAACCTACCTTACACACAACATATTATAGTTATAAGTTTGAACTATATCATGTACAAATATAAATAATCATGTGAACACTGTAAATATTATATGGAAATAAATAAAAAAAATATCGACTAATACTAATTTTAAAGCAACATTGCCTAAAACAATTCTACTCCCACGAATACAGGGTCGAATACGAAACCGGTTGGCATCAACCAAATATAAAACTGTTTTATTTACATTATAGCTTTTTTATACGTGACTGCCTCCATACTGCATATATGCGTACTAAATGCATATTGGAAAAAATTAAATCAAATTGTTAATTACGTACCCTCTCTCCCTGCTGTGTGTAAGACATCTCAGTTATTTTCATTAAGGTGATTAAGATATCTAATGATACGTATACATACTGAACCTGCCGAACTATTGTAAATACGAAATACTGCCGAACTGAACCTCAACTTATGGGAAAGGAACAAATCAACCGCAAATGGAGCGAAACGCCGTTTGCAGTTGCTTCGTTCCTTTCCCGTAATTCGTGGCTCGGTTCGCATTTAAGTTTGCACATGTAGATATACGTACCATAAGATATCTTAGTTATTTTCATTAAGTTTTTTTATGTTTTTCTGTTAATTTATGTTTTTTTTTCTGTATGTAACATGAATTTTATGTGGAAACTTCACTGGTTAATGCAACATGCAACATGTAAAATTTAATTATTTATAAAAAAATGTTAAATTGTCTTTTTTCCCCAATACACTAAAATAATATAAAAATCCGAGTTTTTCAGACAGTAATTATCCTCTTATTTTGAATGTCAAGTGTGCAAAATTTCATCAAGTTTCAAAATTCTCCTATAAGATGTGGAAAAGGGGGTTAGGGAAGTTTTTATAAATCTCATACAGACAGTGACCTTCCTCGTATTTTAAATTTTAATCAACCCCGGAATAAAACTTTAGATTTGCATAAAAATTTAAAATCCATACCGCCCTCCACAGACACTCTTCTTTACACAAATAGATAACATAATATAATAATATTAAGGATAAACATTTAATAACGTATGTTATTTAACAGAAACATTGACCGCCTTCATTTAAATAAAAATGTGTTTTTATCTTGAAAAACTAAGAATAAAATAAGATATTAGAAGTAACCTTGACCTTTCAAAAAGTCAGTGAACTTTGCAATCGGACCGACTGACTGAGCGATAACAATAATCATTAATATTCATCATCAACTACAGTAACAAGCAACGACTGCGGTCATGGATGATTGGCTGTTATTGTCTATGGCAAGGAAATGGAAATAACAATATCATCACCATAATATCATTCTCCGTTCAGCGGTTCATGGAATGACGCGTGACGTTGCAATCATTCCAATAGGTCAGTATAAAAGTACCGCTGATAGCACCATCGTATCCTATCCCCCTTCTACTCACTCTGAACGCAAAATATACAAAATTTGACGACTGCTTTGCGTCGTCAAATTTTGCGTCTGATCATAAACAACCAACATATTAATCTAAAATGAATTGTGGTGCATTTATATAAGGGAGGTATTTTTACTGTGTGGATGTGTTAAAGATGGGATATTATATCAAATAAGGACGCTATCAGTTTAAACGAGAAGGTGGTGAGCCAACACGGAAGCACCTCGCTGGCTGTGGTAACCTCGGCAGTCAGGAACAAAATTAATCGGTTAGGGCTAGCTCGGCCCGTTGCGGTGCTGGAGACTGCAGGTGTCAGCGATCATGTCTGCTATTGGTGAAAGAGTCGCCAATATCAGGTACTATAATGTAAGATCGCTGCTGTGTTCGCTTCCCACAACTATTTCAGACTAAATCAGATGATGATCAGAAATGAATTTAACTATGTTTATTAAGCAAAATTGAACAGCAGTTACTTCGCATCTTCCCAACATTCCCCAACTGATTAATCTCTGTGCCACTTTAGCCGACCTCACAACATTCCATAAATTGGGGATGCCATTGTTTCAATAGATCCGAGTAGATGGATCTTTGCGGTATCAAGTAAAATAAAATTACAATATTATCATTCTTCATTCCACAGTTTACGTTACGAAGCGTGAAGGAGCAAGCATATCCAATAGGTCAATAAGAGACAATGCGCGGATCCAAAATTAATGTGACACGTGCGTCAATAAGGCAATTGTTCAATTAGAACAGAGGTATGAATTCATGTAACAGAGGTGTGAATGAAACCGTACACTAATATAATATTATATTGAATGCAGCTATAACTTTGTGGTTATACATTATAATTAAATTAAACAATATAACTTTGTTTAAACCACCATTTTTTGTAATTAACTCCGCCCACTTTCGGAACAATCGTTCCTTCGTCAGGGCAAATTATATACTAACTTAATATAACAAAATTATTATGGGTGAACATATATTGGGTGTCAAAGTGGGGGTGGAGACGTGTCTAAGGAATAATGAAGAGTGGGGGAAGGATAGAACGGACAGTGACTGGGAACATATCATAGAAATTATGCAAATAATAATAGTTTTAAAAAAATACAGGGAAAAATATTCTACATATTAATAATAAATGACATCGCTTAAATAACTTAGAAGCCTTAGAAATCATTAAAGCCCTTAAGAGGAAGCTACAAGCCAAAAATGAGTATATAGGTAATAGGCATTAAAATCGCTTGACAAACGGAGTCTAGAAACGTTCGATTTCAAGCACAAAACTGGTTTTTATTTATTTTGTAAATAATTTTATAAGAAAGCAAAAAAGTTAATCAAGTGAAACTGTCACAGATAATCTTGGCTATAACACTGTATTTTTTTAAGTTGTTTCCTTTAAGCGATCATACATTTCTAATGAAAAATTATTTTTTTTATAGTTGAACACCAATTCGTTATAAATATTAATCAAAATAGTGATTTAGCATTAAGCTTCGCCTTAATAATAATGACTTTATTATTAACAAACAAAAAATACTATCTTCCAGCCCCATCTTAGATATGTTCCCATTCACCGTCTGTTCTATCTCCTCCCCCACTCTTCACTAATCCACAGTCACGCCTCCACCCCCACATCAACACGTAATAATATTTGTTCGCCCGTAATACTTTTGTATAATTAAGTCAGTATTTACTTTGTCTTGAGGAAGGAAAAGTTGTTCCGAAATTGGTCGCCGGTAATACAAAAATAATAGTGGTTTATAACAAAGTAACATTGTTTTAATTTAACTAATATAATATATTTTATCTACCCTTTAAGTCTCTACGAGTTAAATTGACAAAGCCAAAAAAAACACGAGTATAAAGTAACAACCCATATCAAAGAGAATTCGGTTAAATTTGATGCGTAGTTAGCTTCAAGGTTAAAACTTCAATCAGACCATGAAATCAAAGTTATAACTACCATTAGTCTAGGAAAAGAAAGGTTAAAGGGTATTATGTAACCAATGTACAAATAATGTAGCAAAGGAAAAGTCTTTCGATCAATGCCTTGCTAAGGTTTCTACAAGGTTAATCTGAATTGATGGGGTAGGAAAAGCTAAAGAAACAGCGTACTTAAGTAACGCACTAAGTACCTACCTAGGTATTAAGTATTAAAGTCGATATCTATGTCATTAAGGCATTGTATTGGCTATGGGGGAAGAGATAGAAATTTTATTCAGTGTTCTTCAATACATTTTCTATTCGATTTAAAACCGTACCATCATACAGGGTTTTCCAATAAAAGGTGTTATTTTGAATAGCCCACTATTTCGGTACATGTTATTTTTGAAGCTGTCATTTTTTGACATTTGACAAGTAGAAACTACGCCATTAATAAAAATGGAACGATACACGCTTCAACAACGCATTGAAATTATTAATATTCACTTAATATGAGTGAATCAAATGCAAATCATCTTGAGTGATGAGGCCCATTTCCACCTCGGTGGCTTCGTCAACAAGCAAAATTGTCGCATCTGGGGCTCCGAAAACCCAAGAGTTATTATTGAAAAGCCTCTCTATCCTCAACGTGTGACTGTTTAGTGCGGTTTATGGTCCGGCGGAGTCATTGGACCTTACTTTTTCGAAAATGAGGTTGGAGCAACAGTTACGGTGAATGGATCGCTATCGAGAGATTATTAATGATTTTTTATGGCCGGAAATGGATGGTATTGATCTGGACAACGTTTACTTTTAACAAGACGGCGCTACGTGCCACACAAGCAACGAAACCATTGATCTTTTACGATTGAATATCAAAATAACACCTCTTATTGGAAAACCCTGTAGTATCGAATATAAACGTAAAGCTACATAATGAAATCTAATCGATTTCGAATTTAAATCAACGAAGGTACACTAGGTACACAACATTTTTATATATTGTCTTTTATAATGCCTTTTTGATTTAGCAATGGGTAAAAATTTTAACTACAAATCACGAATCTAATTACGTAAAGCAGCAAAAACTCTGTAACCGTTCAGCTCTCTCTTGATTTTCTAGGCCAACGCAAATATTTTCAGCTCGAAAGTTCGTTTCGATATTGAGCGCTATGTACATTTGAAATAACAATCTAACTATTGCACCCTCCCTTCCAGGGACTGGAGTCAACCACGCTAACAACCTCGCCAAATGCCGATCGGGTAGGACGGACATTTATTTCGTATATTAACTGCAGTAATCTGTAATGTCATCCAATTTCAGAGAAATGCGTTTATGTTCGCGTGTATGTATGTGATTGCCACCAGTTGATCGAACGCATTGTCATGGACAACGAGTATGTCTGCCGAGCTTCAGCTCGATCGGATGTCGGAAAATTGGTTAATTTCCGCTTTAAAAAATTTGCATCAATTCATCATCGAAAAGTGAAATTCAAACATATGTATTTAAAAATATTTTATCTTGTAGTTTGTTACAGAATTTTCAATAACAACTTTTCAAAATGAAAAAGATTTCGGGAAGGTGTGGGTGGTATGAAAAAGCAGCTAGTGAAAACAAATAGTGCCAACCTGTGTAAGAGATGCGCCATATTATTATAATACGTTATTGACCCAAGAGAGTGAAAGTTTTAATTGATATCACCAACATCCCGTGCTTTGGCTAAGTGTAGTCTGCAGCAGAATACTTGAGATTCGCAATAATATGATAATTGGAAGAAACCATAATGATAATGCGTACTGGTGTTTACCTATCTGATCATGAACCGAGAAACCTCACTAAATAGCAACGCGTACCTATTCAATTAGCGGAGTGTACAGTGAACGCCATGTGTTCGGCTTAGCACACACATTACACATTGCAAATTATGAAAGAATGTTATAAAAATGGATATTATCACTTTTATTTATTTATTTATTGCATCTCACTATACATAAAACACTTTTTTTCTCATAAAAATCAACCTCACTAGGACTAAGCCTGTATCGAGGTTAACAATTTACTTTATAGTGAAGCAAACATAAATTAATTCTGCATACAAACACAAAATATTTCAAAATTAAAGAAAAAAATAAGTATTAGATGTGTTACCAGATGGGTAATTTGACAGTATATTGTAACAATATTTTAACCATAACTAATCATTAATCATTATTCAAAAGAAGAAGCAAGGTAGATAATAAAGACAGATAGGGTGACATTCAGTTTTTAGTAAATGGGACTTATCTTATATTCTTATTGAAATCTTATCACTGCCTCGTAAACTCTGTTCCGCCATCTATAGGATAAGGTCCTCCACAGCCGCTGTGCCCACATTATGCACAGGGGGGGGGCTTAAAGAGTCGGCGATGTGTATGTATGAATGCGGTGCGTTGCAGACCACCGAACATGTGGTCAAAATGCCCGCTGCATTAATTCCCCGGCGGGATTGATGAGGTCCACAGGGCGACGCCTGAGGCCCTAGTCTTACTGACCTAGATCATTCCCTCTAACCCCGTATCGTGCAAGAGCGTCGTCCCGTCTTTCCACGATTGCTACGCAAGAGTCTGTTTTACTCCCCGAGGCGCGCTAAAAGATGTTTCACTTCAAAAATATTACAAAAGTCATTGAAAGTACCATTTGCCTATAACCTTTACAACCATTGTGTCTCTTGCAATATAATATTCAAAATACCCTCTTTGTAGTTCGCAAGAACTTCTGAAGGGAGATTTAGCATGTTAGCAATGTGTTCCACTCGAGTGTCGTTCGGAAGGCAATTGAAACTCGAGTGTCTCGACAATGATATCTCCAGACGGCCCAGCCGAACCAATAATCGAACTCAAGTGCCTGTTTCGTGAGTAACGTAAGTAGAATACAATTTATTGTAACTCGACGCTCGCTCGAGCGAAATTGGATGTGGCAAATAATATTATAAATATATTTGGACCAATATTTGTACAGCGCCCTGAGGTACTTTTTCACAAAAATGGCGCTAAGTATTATTATTTTGTGAAATAACTTAGTGAGTAAAACCTCAAAAATTGTAATATTTAATCATTAAAGAAAAGAAAAGACTGTTTATTGAAGTAATTAGAATTTATTAGAATTTCGCAATGTCAAGAGTCAGCGGGGAAACGACGTGATGGTTAGTTAGTTACAAATTTATGAAACGTTTATCGTGAAACGGTCTGCAATTCTATTTTTAACCGGATTACAAATAATTTGAAGAGATTTTTAATAAATTAAAAATACCTACTCATTTTTCTGCGTGCCCGAATCGCTCGAGTGGTTCCACAGGGCGCAGAATTAGTAGATAAGTTGTTTATTTGATGTTTTCAATCAATATTTTTGTACGAATGATTGAAATATGAAATAAAATATAATTTGTAACATTTAATAACGGAATAGCGTGAGACGTAAATATTAATAATCGTGGGGTAAAATCGCGAGTAGTGACACGATAAAGCATTTTAATATTCTTCGTAAAAAGCAAAGAGAACTACGACCATTTCAAATTTTGTGTGTTAATTCAAGTGTTTTTATGTAGGTAGGTACATACGAGTTGGCGTAAAGCAAACAAGCTTACTGTAAAGCAAAACATTCATCATGAAAATAGGTATTTCAGGGAATGTTAATACGAACACAGATGCATTGTTTGCATACAGCATCCTTCAAATTTGTTATTCGATTTTAGAAAAACTTTTCGTATAATCTTAAAAACTTTTCGATTATTCGAAATCAATGATAAAATATCTACATTTCTGGTACCCTTTCCGTTAAAATATATATATATTTTTAATAGGCACCAATTTCTTTTATACCCATTGTTTGATATGGGTCCACTAGGTGGTTTAACAAATTAAATAAAAAAGTAGACGTAAGCAAAAAAAAAATTCTTTTGATGTTTTGTACCGATACATAATCCTAAGCATGCGATGATCGCATCAACTGTAATATTACGCGACCTATGCTTCAAAGCAAATTATTAAATTCACTAGTACATAGTTCTGTGAATAGTAGATCCCGCGTAATGTTTATTATTCTGATTTGACTACCCGTAACGCTCATGTGAACTCTGGCGGAGTAAAAAGGTATTGTCCAACACGGCTTCCATCTTGACAGGATTGACCGGACACGGAACACAGGGACTAATTTACAGACAGGTTAAATGCAAAGCGCCAGAAACGCTAAAACGGGACTTCGCTACGCTCAGTCCAAAAAAAAACTTTTAACCCTTAAATGCATACTGTTGCAAAACTGCAACATACCGTTCAAACCACCTTTAACTCTTTGGTGTATACTTAATGCATGCCGTTTTAGAATTATCAAGTTCACGGTAATATATTTTATCGTGTGGCATCACCTTTTTTTTCTTTCGCGAATGTCAAATGTCACTTTTTCTTTAACAAAGTGAAGATTCTCGAAAATTGGTTGGAGGTTAGAATTACAGTTTGGTTTTGCTGTTATTATTTTGATTTTCTTAGGTAAGTAGATACAATAAAACAATACTTATATGTAATAACTCGTATTTTTCCAGTACACTTATTAGTTTTGAGTAATTATTTTAGGTTTTTTATTTTTTTTTTCATACGTAAATTGTTCATATTATTTATTATTAAATACATGGTGTTGTAAATCTGCAACAATTTTTTTAATCAAATATCATTAAAAAATTACAAAAAAAAAAATTCTTTATACTTCCTTGCATATGCATGTAAATATCTACAAAATATATTTTTTCCAGAAAAATTAATAAATCATGCATTTAAGGGTTAAGGCGAAGCTTAATGCCAAATCACTATTTTGATTAATCTTTATAACGAATTAATGTAGGTACATTATGAATACAAAAAATATGCTTATCTAAATATGTTTTCCTATCGTTTCGCTTGAATGTAATACAAATAAAAAAATAAATTACTCAATAAAAAATATAAACTAAATAAAAATATACTTTTTTTTCAATATAAATGTATGAACGCATAAATGAAACAACTTTTAAAAGTACAGTAAGTAAAAGTACACAGTATTATAGCTAAGATTATCTGTGACAGTTTCACTTGATTAACTTTTTTGCTTTCTTATAAAATTATTTACAAAATAAATAAAAAACAGTTTTGTGCTTTAAATCGAACGTTTCTAGACTCCGCTTGTCAAGCGATTTTAATGCCTATTACCTATAATATAAGGATTTTTCAAAAGAAGCAAACACATTGTGACTTGACATTTTAAATAATAAAAAAGGAAACACTTTGTTTAAGGTTAAACGCAACGCTCGTTGTATTCTACCACAGATGGCGTTAATGAATTAATTTTGTTTAAATACGCTTTTGCAAGGTATTGCTTTACAGTATTAAGACAAATTATTTGTTTGCGCCCTCATATACGCAATATGAATATATAGTTTTGTCCATATAAAAACTCAATTCTATCGAGAAAGGCATAAAAATACAATATTGGATTGAATCATCGGTAAAATATTGTATTTGTGTGCCTTTCTCGAAAGAATTAAGTCTTTAAACGAACAAAACTATTGATTCATATTCATATTGCGTATATACGGGCGCAAACAAATGATTTGTCTTAATATTGTAAAGCAATACCTTGCAAAAGCGTATTTAAACAAAATTAATTAATTAACGCCATCTGTGAACACGTAGAATACAACGAGCGTTGCGTTTAACCTTAAAGTCACTTTATTGATACTTTAAAAAATATATATCAATAAAGTGACTTTAAACAAAGTGTTTCCTTTTTTATTATTTATAATATAAGGTATAAAAAAATATACACATTTTTGGCTTGTAGCTTTTGTAGAAAAGTTATGATGGATTGACTCCATCCTCTTGTCGTTGCCGAATTTCTTCCACAAAATAAACATTCTCCAACTTCAAGATTGACATAACACTCACCCAAAGAGAAATCATAAATCATTGATACACAGAGGGAACTTCTCATATTATGCTAAATCAATAATTCAAAAAGGTTTTCAGTGTTTTCTTTCCTACCCCTACTTACTCAACGAAATTGCCACTACGTATTGTCATCTTCGCATAAATCAACTTGCGCGAATGCAGAGCAAAAATCATCCCCATTAGAAAAATAACTCAGCCTCGTGAATCAAGAAATGCTTCAGTCAAGTGTGGTAAAGTTGCTTTTCTAAATAGTATAAAACAAAGTCACAATCCGCGTCCGTCTGTTTGTGCGCTTAGTTCTTCTAAACTATGCAACGAAGTTTTATAGGGTTTTCACTATCATTTAGAGAATTTCTTTCGGAAGGTTATATTATATGAATATGCTCAAATTGTCAGACAGAAGAATTTTCACTGGCTTGGTATTTATATATAAAATTATAAATGATTTAGCTGCTTTAGGTGCTTTTATGAGTGGAAGGGGGTGCATGGACCAGATCTTCTCATTGCGTATGCTCACCGAGAAGTTTCTGGCAAAAAACCAGAAACTTTTCATTTCAATTATTTATTTCGATTATGACATTTTGCACCTTTGACAAAACAAGGTGAAAATAAAGGAAATAAAACACCGGCAACTTCAACTAGAAAAATATTTAAAAAAAAATAGTTTTTAAAGGGAAGTAGGCGGGTTTTCCACATTTAAAATAAATAATAATAATAATGTTTATTTCAGCTGGACAGAGCGGTGTGTGCAATGCTCTGCCTGACATAAATGTTTACATTTAAGTTAATACATAAAAATAAAAAGAATAAACAAATAAATAAAAATAAAAATAATCAATACATTGATGAGCACATTAGGACTTTATGGTGGCTTGAGTGAAATTCTCCATCTCTGGTGTAGAGGCGCTCCCTGCCAATGGGCAACGGCCTGGACAAGAGTGTTGTCCGATCTCTGGTAGCGCTGACTCGTCCCGGCTATTCTGTGGCGCATCAAAGCAGCGAACCCATGCACCCTTCCTTCGGTGAACATCTGTGAGGCGCTGCATCGCCAGGGGAGGCCAAATAGGGCTCTGTATGCGTGGTTGTACTGTACTCGGAGTGTGTTCATGATGCCTTGTGTGTATGTCGTCCATAGCTCGCTAGTGTAGAAGCTCATACAATATGTTTGGAAAAGTTGCTTCTTCACCGGAGGACTGCATTTGTTGAATCTCCTGGCAAGCATGTTAGCTCGCACACTCAGTACTCTTCTTTGACGTTCTATGTCTTTTTTATCATTTAGGTCATCGGTGATGACATGCCCCAAATATTTGATTTCGCTGCAAATTGTCAGGTTGGCCCTTCTCGTTAAAACTTCATATAAAATTGCAAGACCGCGACTCGCAGGAAAACCTTCTTTAAAACCTATTTGTCCACTGTCATCTCCGGCTAGTTCTGCTCTCCCAGCACTCGAGGCACTCGGTGCTCGCTATTGTGCTGCACGCGTTTACAAAAGCATAAATGGGAAGGATGGGACTCATAACTTGTCACAGTGACACAGAGAGAGAAGCTCTTTGGTTTATATAAGTATACACATTAAGGACGCCCTGATGTTTTTCTCATTGGCAACGTCATATTTGGCATTTTTTGTCGATAAAAGGAAACTGTAATCCAGGATTCCCACTAATCTACTCCATGGTCTATTTCATATATCGAAGTTGTTTCTCTATCGCATAAAAAGAAAGCCTGTTCTCAATAAAATAGATCATCGATCATCAGATCATCAGGTGAGACACTAATGCGAGTCTCCTGACTTTGTACCAATATCGAATGGAGCAGTAACACAAAATTTTCAAAGACATTATTCTATTGTACTGAATTATATTTTTAATATACTTACATTTTCACCCGATTTCAAAGTTCTACAGTCTCCGAACAGTCACAATCATACGAATCTAACATACTAATTTCGGTTGTATGTGATGCGCGTTACACCCGCGTGAAATTATTCACGTTCAATGAACTCAAATTTGTCGAGGTGTCATTTTCAAATTTGGACCTGATCGCATGAAGAACAACTGAGACAAGCGATAAAGTAGGTACCTACCTATAAAATTATAATATTTTAATTGTCTTTTTCAAAATTGAAATAATAATATAACACAACTTTCACGGGCTAGTAATAAATAGTAAAAAAAACTCTACGAATTCATATTTTTATCCATAGGAATTAAACCGAAAATCAACATACCACTTTACCTTCCATTAAAAACATTTAAAACGATTTATTTAACAAAAAAGCACTTAAAATCAAAACGTCAAGATTTCAGTGGGTAATTTGCAAGATTATTCAAGATGAAAAAATATTACCATCTGCGTCGCATTTTGAACAACCCCAAAGTATAAAAAGCCGGGATTTTCCTTAAACCGGGGCCGTTCCCCAACTCCGCTCCGGGGGCAGATTACGGGAACGATATTGGCATTCAAATCGCGGTATAAATTAGTTTCCCATAAATCCGCTAGTTCCCCAGTGATAAGTTACTTACTAGGATCGCCGTGCCGGGTGAATCCCGCCCTAAATGATGGCAAACAGTTTAGCCGGAATCGTGAAGGATTATCTTGTTTCAAATACTTGATACTTCCACAAGTCTATGTACGTATATTGTGTAGTAGTAGTCCAGCTCTGGGCACGTCCGTGTTAGCGACGAGTCGTTCATTCGCGAACGGCACAATTGAGATAGTTCTTTTTGATGAGTCGATTCGTAGGACTCCCAGTAAATCATACCACAGTTTATTTATTTATTTATTTATACGCCCATTGGGCTTTTACATACATAGTTAATAAAAAAATAATATTCTGAAGATTGCAAGTTCACAAAAGTAATAGTAAAAATACATATAACCATACCCATTTGACATATTATAACAGCAAGTAAATAGTACAAAAATAAGAATATTCCTACTCCTAAGTTATACAGACTTAAATTAGTTAATAAGAAATATGAAGTTTATATGTAAATGCTAGGTAGTGGCAGCAGTAACATGATAGAATACGACACATAGTGTATGAGGCCTTTGAGTAAGAAAGCTAACGAAATAATAATTATTGGCAGTATTGTTAACAAATATACTGCGTTTGACTTGTTGTAGTGGCCTGCTCAATCGAGGGCGATCGGTCAGCCATTTTACATAGTTTATATAAAAAAATATTGTGCAGATTATAAATAAAGAATATTAAAGCAGTAATATAACATTCACCATTAGATAGTACTGTAGCGCCCTTCGTGGCAGCAGGACGCGTCCTAACGCTTCCTCCAACCGCTTTGTGTTTTTTTAGTATTTTCAAGGGAAATGAGGCAACATCCCTTTGAAATTATTTTTAAAATCAATCCATCAACATTTGAACTTAAATAAAAATAAACTTAATAATTATTAGAAATTTATAATATGTGATTTGAGTGCAGTGTTTTAAAGTGAATATTCTGAAATTTGCTCAAAAATATTGGACTTTCGAAACGAACGGCGACCGGTAAATGCACTCCAGATGTTTTCAACAAAATTCTCGGAAACTGGGCAAGCTTGGACACTGGCAAGTTTTTTACTAAGCCCATAGTAAGTTATTACCCAACCGTCGCTTTTTATTGCGGACAGAATGCACCACTTCAACAATTACCAGGAACAGGATTACATGGAGATAAATGATGGACTTGCCAAACGTCACAGCGGTGCTACCAGGGTCTCTTATCTATGTGAGGTGTCAGCGCTTTATTAGCAGCAGATACATACCTGGACGCTGTTGTTGGACGCGGTGGACTCTCTTACTGCAGCAGCTGGTCCAGTTCCTTCACCACTTAGGATTCTTGCTGCAGAGTCTCCATCTTCTATCTTCGTAGAACGTCACAGCGGTGCTGCCAAGGTCTGGTATTTGTGAGAGGATAGTGTGTCAGCGCTTTATTAGCAGCAGACACATACCTGGACGGATGACGAACCTCGTGCTGGCACAGTTGGTGGACGCGGTGGACTCTTTCGCTGCAGCAGCTGGACCAGTTTCTTCACCACCTGGGATTCTTGCTGCAGAGTCTCCATCTTCTATCTTCGTGTCACCTGTACCCTTACTTCATTTTACTTAACTTAACTTCACTCTATTTTTGTAATATTTATATTTTCTGTAATACCTGCATCAACTGTAAAGCGCCCCTGAGGTGATATCTCACAAAAGCGGCGCTATACAAATTATCCAATAATAAATAAATAAATAAATAGACATATAAAACCAAGCAAAAAGCAAATCTAAACATGATAGTTTGTAGGTATAAGCCTGTTTTGTCAATCTTGAGGAAATAATGCAATAAGAGGTGCAATAGCGAGATGTTTATTGTTTTATTTTAAAAGTTCTAATATTTTGGTTTTAAATTTGGAAACCGATTGGAAATGATAGACATCGATTGAACTATATTTGTTTCCAAGTGTATGAAGCCTTTGAATTGGAGAGTTTACGAAGTAATTATTGGCAGATTTGGTAACAAAATATAGAGCGTTTAATTGATATTATATTATTATCCGGTACCAAGAGCCGTATTGGGGGAGCCGCAGAGGGTGATCCGTAGCGGGGGAGCCGTACAAGGAAAGTAGTATCGGGCGAGCGCCGTATTCTCATTGTTCATATGCTCTGAGCTTACGGCTAGCGTTCAATTGAATTTACTCTTTGAGTCGCACAAAAATATTGAGTTGGTACCGTGGCTAGTCCATGTGCTCGAAAAGTGAAACATTGAAAATCATCCAGTTAAAAGATTAAACGAAAATTCGTAAAAAATTATTATCCCAAGATTCAGATGGACGAGAGTCACCAAAAATCAAACAGAATCCTGGGGATATTTGAAGGAGGTGTATGTAAGAAGCTGAACGTATAAAACCTGTAGAAGCAAAAAAAGTTATAATGTCAATGCTTTATAAGATTTTACTTACCGATTTCAGCAAACATAGGACGGAATGAATGTATGAATTTTAATTACCTGTAACAAAGAAAAAAATAAAATTGGTTATCACGCATTCAGAGATTTTTTTAAATTTTCTGAATCCTTCACGAAAGCGTGAAAGATAATTCTACATGGTGTCCGTAAATTAGTGGTAGAAGCGGGAAACTGGACGCGTTTTAACTGTAACCACGTAGCAACACATTGAAAAAAAAAAATGAATTTAAAATTTCAACTTAGCAGTAGATTTATTCGAAAACGAATTTAAAATTTCAACTTAGCAGTAGATTTATTCGAAAACGAAAGCTCTAATCAACATCAAGTATATTCAACAGTTTCCCGTTTATATCACTATTTTCCGGACACCATTTATAAAGGGTCATTAAACATTATAATAAATAAATTATGTCACTGCGTACCCTACCCTGGTTGACGTCGAAAGATGAGAATGAGCTGTTTCGCAGACTATGCAAGGAGCTATATTTTCTACCTCATTTAATCAGACCCTTTACAAGACCGGATTAACAAATCTCTTCCTGCAGCCCCTCTCCTAAAGCGCTTCACAAAGTTGCCCAACCGGGTGACGATATAGTTCCCCTGTCCATATCCATATACCGTAGAGAGAACCTACCACGTAGCGAACGTAAATAACGAGGATTCTAGATTAAGACAACTGTTTCGATTGAGTTCAAAAGTTAGGAGTATATACATATACACGTGTTAGGAGTACGAGAGTCTAAGCGTAAAAACAACTATCCATTAATCCTCTAAACGTTTCTAATTATTATTATTGATCTCACGAAGATCATAACATACACAATTGAAGTATGGAGTAACTCTCTAGTCTCCGTAGCAGATCGAGTGATTTCAGCAAAAATGCACAGAGAACTTCACTGGCTGCTCCATAGTTCCACAAAGCAAGCGTAAATTTTTAATTGGATTCATGGTGCCGATGCTACCATTCACACAGTCGAGGAACACTCGGAAAAATTACTGAAGAAAAATGCTACAGATTTGTACAGATTTTCCATACACAAATTGATTTTCACAAAAGTCGCAAAGTTCAAGCGCTCTGGCGGAATAAAAATGTACTATCAAACACGGCTACCATCTTGACAGGATTAATCGCATAAAGGACACACAATACAAATATACAGACAACTTTACGAAATGCAGTGTTCCAGTCAAAACAGGACTTCGCTACGCTCAGTCAAAAACATCTTTATACACACGACTTGCTTAGAGTTTTAAGTTAGCACGGTGGAGGTAGAATCAGAAAATATAGTTACTTTGGAGAGTGTTTAGAAATGTATTTAAAGATGTGTTGAAGGTTCGCTTATCAGAAATTTCCACGATATTTTAAAGAAAGAAAAAGATAGAGTCAGTCTATAAGACACCCATATTGTAAGGGGAAGAAAACAAATTATTCCTGAGCAGAGTAGTCGAGCACTATAACAAGTCGTAAAAACAAGCTATTCTTATGTGGAAAATAACAGCTGTTGGGAACGCACTTGTAGTGCTCCTCGGTTCGCGACTGGATAAACGACAGCAGGATCAAACAGCATTGCCGCAATGTCCTAAAGACTAAAAAAGGAACTCTCTGAACGTCCCTCCCTCAGCAATGGCATGAACAATGAACGCGATAAAGCGAGCACTTGCGGAGCGTCCAGGGAAATTAGGCTGGCCGAATAGTTTGGCGAATACCTCGTATTTAATTACTATAACCGAGAGGCCATTATCCAAGCATATGATACTGGGAAATAGTGGACAGCATTGCAGTGCAGACGGAGAAGAATGCGTATATGCTGTCGTAAATCATCACATAAAGGCATACCGCCGATAACTCAGTTGTGAAGTTTACCTTTTTGACATAAACGATTAATATAACTACAGGGTGCGCCAGAGAAACTTACTTATTTGAAAAAATTCCCGACCGTTGAGTTGGGCAGGTAGAGGGGCGGGAGGGGACGCATCTGGAGGGAGACGTCCCCAAGTTTGTTTCCCATTCTCGTCAGTTGCCATTATGCTGTGGTCTAGAGAGCAGCGGGCATGAATTTGCTGCAACAACATTTCCCCAACCGCCTCATCTCTCTCCGAGGCGATCTCCCATGGCCGGCGCGCTCTCCGGATTTGACTCCATGTGATTTTTTTTTATGGGGTTATTTGAAATCCCTTGTTTATGTCGATCGACCACGGAGCATAGATCACCTGAAGAACAACATTCGCGATGCTATTGCCAATATTCCGATTGATATGCTGAGAAGAGTGGACGAGAACTTCAAAAAACGACTTAACCAGTGTATGCGCGATGAGGGTCGCCATTTAAAAGATGTAATTTTTAAGACAGTATGAAAAAAAACTTGGTACATTGCATTTTCAAATAAAAAAAGAATTAGAACAATAACTACAGTGCTTTTGTTTTTATTGAACTTTCAAATAAGTAAGTTTCTCTGGCGCACCCTGTAAAAGAGAGGTCACAACGGAGCTTGACCCTTATAAACGATATTTCTTGCCTTGCCACTCATATTGACATTTACAATATAATGATCGTATTTGCCCAAATGTAAAAGCCCCGTGGGCGTATAAAAGAGTAATAAATAAATAAAACAATAGGTTGATTTACACCAGGTTAGTAAACAAAGCTATAAAATATAAAAGTAGGTGAATTTTATATTACTGGATTTAAAATGTGTAGATAGATACAATTCATAGTGCTAAAAAACATAATGTTCGAAGTTGGCTTCGTAGCATCGTATGCGAAAGACCTGTACGTGCAGATTTAATCAGAAATGTTTGGATGTCGAACATAATGGAATATCGTAAAAAATCATTTCCATCGGCAACGAAAATCTTCAAAATGCTCCACGGATGCGCCCTAATTCCAAACGAACAACTGTCGCCTAATGAAGTATGCATGTCAAATTATATTAGACTAATAAACGAACTAATGTAAACAAAATTCTATTTATATACGAGCCTGACGAGGAAGCAAATAGGGACAGACGTTTCTGAAACTCAAACCAAACCTTCAACATAATATTATTAGCAGATTTATATTATTAACAAAAATAATTAATTCAGTAGGAATCAACAGAACAAACACTATGGTGTACCACAGGGGTCATTTATGGGTCCATTTTTATTTATAATCTACATGAATCTTAAAACAAGAGTTCAGTTGATATTAATGTTAAACGCATAGCTGCAAAATAAATAAGACAATGGGAGTTTATGAAAGAATATTATGTATTAACTAATCTAACGTAGATATTGTAGATATTAAGACTGTTGGAATATAACGCAATGCGTACACAATATTATTTATAATATCACAATAATTATTTATGTATATATGTGCTAGAATTTATCTATAGCCACAGTAAAAGAGTCACAGGTGTTTAAAAGCTCAAGTCACATTACGTGTGGACGTTGCGAGGAGAGTTAGTTATTGATGGATTATGAGATGTCTAAAAGATACATCCATCAATCAAAAAATAATTGAGAATGATGGATCCTCTACTTTCTACGAACGCCGAACTGAGGCCATCCATTGGCAACAGATTAGACGGGCCATCCAATTGTAATAAATCGAATGAAACTGGGAACATTTACTCGTGTCACCATTAATTACATGTTCATATGTGTAGGTAAACTAAGAATATATAATATAGGGATACAAAAATAATAAATATTTTGTACGTTTGCTGTTGTTTGAGTGGGTTTGTGGAAAACTCAATTTTTTTAACATTAACCCCACACAGGAGGCCCAGAGGAAAATATTTTCCCTCAGGGCCTATATGTCATATGGTGGGTAGGCGCATCCTGAACACAACCTCACCCGATGACCCCAGGCACCCCTGCAAAATCACCAAACGTAACGAACCAATTGGGGTGACCTATGGAAGAGGTGTTATCCAATAAATGGTTCCCGTGGCGGCGGTACCCAAACCCGCATCCCAAATGTGGTGTTATATAAAAAAATCTAAAAACGTAGCCATTACTTTTTAAATGTTGTATTTGGTTTTGTAATAATTTTTTTTAGTGTGGAAATAATGTGTCTTTTATAATTCCGTAGACCAGGGTATCTATTCCCCAGTCTCGATCGCTCGCAATTTCCGCCGAAAGTACATACACTGGTAGAGTTTGTTATTCTTGAGTCTCACCGAAAGACATACTACACGCCATACGTCAAAATTCATTCGACTTAAACAACGAGTGGGTCGAAGCAGTAGAGATCGGCAAAACTGTCAAAATCTCATTGTATCCTGGTGAATTGCCTTATACAAAAAAAAGATCGTTTCCCGCGCGCTTTTCGAAGTTTGTATCGGATTCGTTTAGTTCTGCAAAGTTGTTTTAACCATTTTTCTGGCATTTCGATATGTATCCACCACCGCCATTCATTTCAAAAAAAGTGCGGTAGCAAATAAAAACGTTGACAGAACGACGCAGCAACGGTTTGTTTTTGACATTTCAAATTAACTCCATAGAAACCTCAAACACATCAGAAACATAGACAATATTCACAGGGTTGCCAACACAGTCATCTCTTCAACCGTGCGACACTCAAGAATGTATAAATATAGAACTTATGACAAAAGTCGTAGAGATTTTCGTTCGTAGATGGCGCATAGCGAGTAATTCGTGGAGACTCTGGAATAGATGCCCTGGGGGCCTACTCTGTATCTTTCGAAACTTTCCTGCCGCCGGTTTAGCCATGTCACAAACCCGTATTAACCCTTCCCTTACGGTGTTCAAAAATTCCTCCTGTAATTAATTAATGCAATACATAAATGTATTGCGGAGGAATGCGTAAAATTTGAACTCTATGTTTAGTATATTTACAGAGATATTTTATTAATTAGAGACGATGTTAAGTCAGTTGACAGCACAGGCAAGGAAAGGTTAAACTACGAACTTACTGGTTTGTTAACCCGAAAGATACAGAGTAAGCCCCCAGGGACTTTAATGATATAATTGATTCATTCCCTGTTGCTTTCTCCAATCAAATTGGGAGAGCGCCAAGTTGTCAAAAAAAGTGGAAGACTAAACGAGGGTTTACTCAATACCAAGCTTCAACATTTTTTAATGGGCGCTCTAGCGAGTAATTTATTTATTTATTTGTTGCAATGTTGTGTAATGTAATGTAATACCAGGATCGGGTATTTCTGTCAAACTTTAACTTAGCGGTCGACCAATCGCTTTATACTTTGAATAAGAAGATCTGAACCTATACGAGTATATAATACATATCACACAATAAGAATCGCATCTGTGACAATTTGCAATCTTTCCGTAGCCATTCAGCCAACCATCTTACCTTCGATCCGTCCTTTCTCCGCCCTATATTCCCGTGTCAATATTGGCTTACCCAACAACCTCTTCGTTACTTCGAGTCTTCGGTTACTTTCACAATCTATTTAACTCTAATGACACTACCATTGTCTATCTTAACTATAAATCTGAACATTTGTTCGTTTGTAGGTTTGTCGCTTTTCGAAGACCGAAGATTGCACGGATTTTTCTAGATCAACGCAACTACGCTTAGCTCGCAACGTAACTTCCATTATGAGATATGGTATATTAGGGTAGAAAATAAAGATATATATATTTATATGTAAAACCTTCTGGAAGATATTCTCTAAATGATAGTGAAAACCCTAACAAACTCCGTTACATAGTTAAGAAGAACTAAGCGCACAAACAGACAGACGCGGATAGTGACTTTGTTTGGTACTATTTAGAGATAACAATGTACTGTTGCGGTGTGGGAACACGTGTTCCTAAAAAAACATTTTTGCATTTCGTCATTATATATTATCAGGTAATATCGCAGGTGAATGAACACGAATTATATTACATTATAACGAATTTACTAAAAGTTTATCAGGAACCGGCCTGTAATCCCATTTTTGGTTCATGTTCCCGAATGTTCTTGACTATTCCCGAACGTGGAATGCTCTCGAATGTTCTGGACTGTTCTAGAAGTTTCTAAACTTCCAGCCCTTATATCTTCAAAAGCACGCACTTCAGGTAAAAACCTTCTCCACGAATGGGTGATAGAGGGCTACCACACCATATAATGCTTGATCGTACCGGGACTCGTTTCTGAGTTTTAGTGGCATGCACATTGTACACATCATTTTAATAAATATATATTGAATATATTTATTAAAATATAAATTAGAAATGTGGAACATTTTGTACTCGGTATTTCTATTTATTTTTTAATTAATTTTCACATTACAAAATACTTACATTGTGACTAATACTCATGAAATTATGAGCCACAGAAACGCGTGGCTGGGTACAACTAGTAAAAAAAATAATTAATAAACCAACTGAATATGGCTGTTTATTTTTGTTGTGAAGTAGCTATTCGCGGTAAAGAATTTGGGATTATTTGTTTTTAGCATTAGCTCCACATAGGAAAAAATTCCCTCATGTCTTTGGTGGGGATGCTGTATGCAGGGTCTTTTTAGGAAAATTAAGTTCTGGGAAGAAAAAGGGTATGAGGGGTAGGTAGGAATCAGGGGTCAATGTGTCTAGGTGTGACGGACCTGTGGATGCATCCCTCATATAGCGTTGCAAGACGATGGGTCGAGAGAGTCCGGCTGGAGAGGTCAAAAGGTCTCCCTCAACCAGTCTATGCCGATCCGCAGTAGGTGGGCAAACGCATCCGATGCCAAGACCCTGACAATCGTCACCCCATAAACACGGGCACCCCTGCTAAGTTTACAAACTTAGCGAACAAATATCTATCAGAGACCTTGGGGTAATACTGGATGTGAAATTAAACTTCATTCAACACACTGATGCAATCATCAACAAAGCCAACAAAATGCTAGGATTTATAATACGTTTAACGAAACCTTTCCGCAACCGTAAGACTCTATATTCCCTTTACACAGCGTTCATCCGTCCCCACCTAGAACACTGCACACCGATCTGGACTCCTTTTTACCAAGCTCACATTGAAAGAATCGAAAGAATTCAAAAAAAAAATTTTAAACACATTAATTATAAACAAAACTAACATTTCTTAAATTACACCGATACTATTAAATACCACAACTTCAACTCCCTTCACACACGACGTTTGATTTTTGATCAAATCTTATTATTTAAAATTCTTAACAATGGCCTCGACTCACCAGAGCTAACCAATTTAATAAATATTCATATTCCAACAAGATCAACACGGCAATCCCATTTGTTTCATTTACCTACATATAGAACTAACTTATTAACGAAAAAATTCACCCACTCCACGTATATGTGCCCAATATAATACTAAATTTCAAAACATAGACATTTTTAGCAATACACTTCACAAATATCGATTAGAAGTAACTCGTACTATCGAAAATTAATACAATACTATGGAATGTATCCAGAGCATCTCCTATCCTCATCCTAAATTCATATTCCTCCCCTCCACACCTATAATATATTTATATATATTTTTTATGCAATAAAACTCCATCTCCAATCCATTCTAATATAGGAGACTTTTTTGGCTTGACTATAATTAACATATATATATTTATATTTGCTCTGTTAAAGCTGTTTGTCTCTCTACAAAAAAAAATAAGAATTACTTGAGGTGACCTATGGCAGGGGTGTTGGTCACCCAACAAATGGTTCCCGGGCAGCGGTACCCATACCCGCCTCTCAAATGTTAAAATAACACATGGAATCAAATTGTGGTAATTAATTCGATTATTTAATTTGAACTTTCGTGAATAAAACCGATTTTTTACGCTTTTGTGTTTTGCCGTATAATTATTGAGGATTTTTAAATAAAATTAGCATCCAACCGACGCGCTCGTGCTTTCAAAACTGGCTGTCTTTTAATTATCCACCGCCTTCGCTAGGCATTAATTTTCTCAGTCCATAAAAAGCAGAGCTCCTCGTGCATAAATGCAATCCATTAGGTCCATATTGTCAAACGTAGTTGTGCAACTATCATAATCTATTCGTGGTTGCCAAAGCGAAGTAGAAACTACCCTGTAATAGAATAACAATATATGTATGTAATCCAGGGCTCAGTTTATCGGTCTAATGTCTTGTAGCATGCTCCGGTGCACGTTGGAACGATGACGTTATTGCGTTATGTTGCGTTAAACGAATCAAAATGGCGGCGCGCCGCATTAGCGAATTAGGGATGCGTTGGTAATTTATTGAATTTGTGACATGTTTCGGTAATTGTCACAATGTTCTGAGAAGCAATATTTTACGCAAATAGCTTAAAATTACATGTTGTGAATATTTAAAAATGGAATGTTAACGTGGACGCTCCAGGAAGACAAGGAACGATCAGTGGATCAAGTGATCAAATATTATTAAAATTGGGAAAAATTATGAGTTTTTTTTTTATTTTTTTTTATTTTTTTTATTCTAGATAAAAGAAAATTACATTTTTCACTTATTTAACTAGAAATAACATATATATTACACATAAATATATTACACACTGATATTATTCACTTTCATTGTTTTGTTGATTGAGCATAAAACTGAGCAATTTTTTTTTAAATGTACCTATACTTTTTTCATTTTTAATTTCGTCTGGGAGGCAATTGTATATGTTGCTTCCCTCGTAACCAATGGATTGCTTGCCATAATGAGTATGTATGGTGTTTAAATGTATTTTATCGTGTTGCCGTGTAAAGTGTGTGTGTACTTGGGACGTTTTAATGAGTTCTGTATTTGTATGTATGAGTTTATTATTTATTTTGTAAATAAGAAGGCATGTATTATATTCATATAATTTTCTTAATTTTAATAGTTTTGTTTCCATATATAATTTTTTTGTTGATGTTCTAGATTTGAAGTGAAATAGTTTTTTGATTACTTTGTTTTGTGTTACCTGTAGTTCGTTTATATATGTTTCACATGTATTTCCCCAGATTTCAACCAAGTAGTTTAAATGTGAGTGTACAAGGCTATAATAAAAACCTTTTTTAATTTTATTTGGTAACAGATATGATATCCGGCTGAATACGTTAATTAAGGGGGTGATTTTATCTTTAATATCTTGAATATGCTGTTTAAAAGTTAGGTGTTTATCAATGCACAGTCCAAGATATTTTTCCTGTATCAGGATTTGCAGGTTGTTATTTTCAATTTTTAAGGGTACATGAGGAGGAATTATTTTACGAGTTGAGCTTAAAATCATGTATCCTGTTTTTTTAACATTCATTGTTAATATATTTGATTGGAGCCAACTGTTAATTTTGTCTAAGTCACTCTGTGCATTTTCTAGTAAGATGTTTAAATCTTTACCCCAGTAGAAAATTGCAGTATCATCTGCATATAAAAAAATATCACCGTTTAAATCTAATTGGGAGATATCATTTATATAAATTTGGAACAGAAGTGGTCCTAGTATGGATCCTTGCGGAACTCCGTAGTTTATTGGTAGGTGGTTGCTATTTTGATTATTGATGCTAACGAATTGCTTTCTGTTGCTAAGATATGATTTGAATAGATTAAATTATCAAGTGCAGGTAGGAAACATTTGCGATAACAATAACAAACAAAAAAAATGTTACATGCGTGCCGCCGTTTGAGAAACACATCTCAGCGCCCCTGAGGTGATATTTCGCAAAAGCGGCGCTATAAAAATCATCCAATAAATAAAATAAATAAAGGGAGGAGACCCCTTGCCAATCAAATAGCTTGAAATAAATTAGTATTTTCTGGAACGAATTTTTAGGCAAAAATCAGTATGCCGATAGCTAAAGATGATATAATATGTAAGATGTAAAAAAATTAGACACAATAGCATATTCTCTCAGTCCTCCTCACCAGGAGATCTGGCGCTGAACGAACTAAGTTTTGGATGGAGGGTTTCTATGGTTCAACTTCAACGTTCAACTTTGCGTCGGGTATTTAATTTCAGTAACTTCTATGACTTGTTTTTGAGTTATTTTATAATAATTATTTAAGCCATTATTTGCTGCACTTAAGGGGGGGCTAGGGTTTTAAAATAATTTTTTTTGCATTTTTTTTATTTTTTTTTAAATAAATGCTTAATATGTTAAGAATATTGAGTTCAAATTTCAAGTTGATTGGAGCAAAATTGACGAAGTTACGAGTATTTTTATACCTGTCTGATTTTAATCCCTACCCGACCATACGTATAAGCCGAGCAGAGCAGGAAGCTGAGAGACAAACTAAAGTAGGCAGGATTCGTCGTAGACAGGAGCAAAAAGGTGCTTTAGACATCATGGATGATAGCAACATCCTTTATGGACCTGGCATTGATGATTCAGTGTGAGGTAAGCCGATAAAATTTGCTTATAAACGTTTAATACCAGATTTTTTAGTGTTCAAAACTTTAAAGCGTTTTTCCCACAACTCACGTTTTCAAAGTCGGTGCCCGTCATAACTTCAAAACTACTGCACCGATCCTTTTGAAATTTTGAAAACTATTTCTGTACATAATTTACGAGGTAACGCTGGAGAGTTTTTTTCAAATTTGATAATGATTATTATTTTACAATAGCAAATTAGCCGATTTTTTTCACTAAAAATAGCGTTTTTCCCTTCAAAGTGTTCCAAAAAAGTAAAAAATTAAAATTCCAAAAAACCCTCCCAGCGTTACCTGGGAAAAACTATTATCTAACGAATGAACTTTGATTTTTTGATTTCAGATGACCCAGCACCGAGTTATGAGGGGCACCGCCATTCTACTTTTTTTTGAAATACGTCCGAATAATTGCTCCCATTGTCGTGTTTTTTTAATATTTCTCCGTGAAAATTTATACAACTGTTAAATAACTGTTTTTTTAGAATAACCTAAAACGAAATCTGAACATGTATTGAATTGAGTGTTAAAAATGCATACATCAGCAAAAATTACTTTATCATGTCGTCCTTTGAAGATTAATCTATCTGAAACAAAACAAAATTAATTTGGCTAAAGCAAGCAGTGTATGCCATGACAGAATTATGCGGCGTTCCATTTTATCTGCCTAACCTTGTGGGAAAATGGATGCCGAAGAAGAAAATGGAGATATCATTTTAACCTGTAACAGAACAATGCGGACGTTGCTTTTACAATTCCACGCGTAGTGAAAGACCAAACAAACATATTAAATAACTTTTAGTGCACCGTTGAGCGAAAATTATGTTAATTCCCCATAAAGACATGTAAATTTAGCAAACATCGTTGATCGTGTAATCGCGGTAAACCACTGAAAGAGTAACAAAAAAACGGTATTTTTCATATAGATTCACAAGAAACTTACATCAAGAAACTGTCCTCGCCCGAGTGAAGCAGAAGCGACAATTTAAAAGCAGTGCGCTAGAAAATATGCAAATATATGCGGACCCAGTAAGTCCAGGAGTAAGAAAAGGGCATCCACTGCAAAATGCCGTGTCAAAAACGAACGACACCATCGCAATAAAAACACATTTTTACTCGAATGCTTAGGTTTCCACGTTATTTATTCACAGGCACATTCACAAATGACGGAAGCATCGTTACTGTGCCATATTTGCATACGAATGCACAGCCAAGATTGCAAAACGGGTCCGACTAACAAAACTATGCGAATGTAGCAAAAATATCTTATATCTTTATACTAAGAATTCAATGGGATGTACAAAAAACAATCCTTTCTGCCGATGGGTCATAATTGCTGTACAGTTTGTACTCTAGCATAGTGAAACAATATTCTAGCCTAGTTCCGTACGGAGAGCTGTAATATTACGTAACCTAATCCGTATTATAGGGTTGTTTTTATGATAGCTGCACATTCGTAATTATAGTAGGTAGTAGCTAACTGTCTCTCTTGCCAGGTGGGTTTCTTAAATGTTCTACGAAACGTCAGCTAATCTAATGGTATACGTGAGCACTTGTACAATCATAACAGGTACAACGACAAGACAGAATCGAAATAAATGAGTTTATTAACAAAGGGATGAATATAAAATAGTTGAAAAATATGCCTAAAACTTGTATTTTGGATTTAGAAGCTATTGCGTCCTTTGATATAGCGTCTGCAAACTTGTACTATTGCATCATTAAGCTGCAACAGTATTATTTTATTGTTCAAATAACAAGTTATTTATGTACAAAAACCAAACTTATTGTTACGGTAATATACCGTATTCCCCAATTTACAAATATTTCTGACATCCATTATCTTCATCGACATATACGAGTAACAATATTTGGTCGAAGATAATCCTGGGCCTCCATTCTCGATGAAGTCATTCCACTCGAACAACGAGTGGTTCGAATGGAATGACTTTTGACGTTTGGCGTATGTGTGTACGTACCTTCGACGAGACTCAACAATAAGAATGTCGACCAATGTATGTACTTTCGACTGCGATTGCGAGCGGCCTGGATTGGAGAATCGACACCCTGTTGTTTTAACTTAAACGAGGAGCAAACCTAGAAGAAAACTGAGGTTGCTAAATTTCTTTTCCGACAAGTCAAGAGGATGATAGGACTGCTCATCGCAGAACGAAGAGGACGAAATTGGACTGCTCATCGCAGAAACGGTATTCCACATATTACTACACCCTATTCTCCTATTCATACGTCATCAAATGATCATATTTTCCGTTCTCTAACCAGCAATACTCAGATGTATATCTAGTTCAATAACGAGGTTGCTCATCATAACTGACTTGACAACTTCTTCACCTTTCAACAATCAGATTTCTTAACACATGGAATCGAAATATTTCCAGAACGTTTGGAGCCAATCGGCGAAGCATGATAATCTATCATTGCCAAGTTACACGATCAATCAAATAGAATGTCTAAAGTTGAAATTCTATATACCCACTTGAAGTTAAAAGTACTGTGTTAGTGACAATACATTGGAAATGTGGGGAAAAAATAGTTCACAACATTCCTATTGTACCCAATATAAAGAACAACATATGAACAAAGTTTTCATGGGAACAAAACAGAACCTCTACTTTACGATGCCTGCAGGTACGGAAAGTAAATAACGGTTGATATTTAATGATCGGAAATGGATAGCCGGGACCGTGAGAATGGATACCACGGAAATACAATGGATAAGTACTAGATACAGAGCTAAAAGTTTCGTGATAAACCTTTTAGTAGCTTTTATAATTTCACGAGGAAATACGGTAAATGGATAATTAAGTCAAAACTAGACCCTTCAGAAAGTGACATTATCCAAAAATATATTTACAAAAATGGAGATAATTTCGACCTCAGACAACCTTTGCTTCTCATCAATGACAGGATTTCCAGAAACGAAATCTGATTTATTCTCACATTACATGCAGGCCGTTGACAGTTAAGTTCCAGACTCGTAACCCGCCAGTTTAATCGAAAACGTTTGAGACCAGCCAATAATGCCCGCCCATTAATATCGAGTTACTGCCCGGCCGTGATAACTTGTCTGCTGAAAGGCTATAAAACTGATAAAATACAGTGTTTTATGGCGATTTTTGTTTCAACGGGGCATCGGGTGTGGATTGCAGTATGAATACCTGAAAATGATTTCTGATGATACTGTATTGTTTTATGTTGCAGAAATAATGGTTTTACAAAGGTGCATCAAGTTGTAATTTTTTTTGTAAAATGGAATGACCTGTTAGTAGCCGCGTGCACAAATTAATCGAGTTCCCACCCAGGCATTATAGGTTCAATTCTTTGCTAGCTGAGTCTTCAATTATAGCACAAACAATATGTTTCAATTAAGAGTATTGGTAACCTAGGAATGTTTTTTTATTGAATTAAAAATCTTATTATCAAAGCAAAGCAAACACATGTTGTGGCTTGAAATTACACAAATGAATAAGTTCTTTGTTTAAAACCACTTATATATTTTGAACAAAAAGTTCTTCGCTTAAGGCGATGCCATACGTAGTAATGCAAAATCGTGTGTTTTTGGTATGAAAATTTGGTCGCCTAGAAATGTTTCAGATGCTTTAATTAAATACTGCGAGTAGAATACATCTTGGCCTTTGAAATAATCGAGTATTTTTTAGATAAGTCTTTTTATAAGCACAGAAAAAATAATGTATAAGGCCTATGAAAACTGCTTTAAAGTTCAAAATCTCCTACTTACGAACCCATTTTCGGTGATGATTTTATTGTATAATGTGGAAAATAAAGTTATTTATAAAATGATCGAAAAAAAACTAAATATTTATGCCTGAACATCCACAAAATAAAAAAGACACTCTTTGGCAATGTTATTTTCTTGCATAAATCAAAACAGGCGGATGGTGTTAAGTGGGAATTTAAACCTTATCGTCATCTACGTAAGGGTTATTATTGATAGCGGTTCAATTTAAAATATTACACGACGTAATGCATCGCCTTAAAGCCACTTTATTTTAGTTGTACACATCGACAGTATCGACACCTCTCAACCTTCATCAGGACAAGAAACACATCAACAATATAAGGTTTTTATGTTTATTGATAATATTGTAAAAGATGAAATCACTCATTATGTTGGTTCTTCGACTTCAACAGCAAAAAAATGTACTACCGCGTCCCCTCAGCCTTCAACTTCAACAGTACAAAACTACAATACTCATCATCATATATTTATTTATTTATTTATTTAACGCCCAGAGGGTTTTTACATGGTTGGTAGTATAATTTTAATTTGACAAATACTTTGAAACATAAAAAATAAGAATAAAATTACATTTGATAAAAGCTATGCAACAAGTCATACAAACACAAGAAACAAAAACAGAAAATTACAGCTGTTTGTTGGTTTACATGATGTGTTTAGGAGTATTGTTGAAATAAATGTTTTAAATGATCCACAAAACTTGCCAAGTTGGTATTGAATATGTCAACATCACCCAAGTAATGATTTCCCATGGTGTGAAGTCGTTGTATCGGAGAGTGGGCAATGTAGTTACGCTTATGTGTGCTGCTGTAGAATATTGTATTTTGTCGTGTTGTTACTGTGGGTGTATGTATGTTTATAAGTTGCAGGAGTTCACAACAGTCGAATTTAGAGTTAAGTATTTTGAATAAGAACGTTAAATCGTTTATTTTACGTCTATCTTCTAATGTATGTATTTTTAGAGTATTTAATAAGAAATTGTATTTTAAGTCTTCGGCAGGGATATTTAATTTAAAATTTATAAAACGTAGAAATTTTTTTTGTATTCGCTCAATGTTGTTAATGTGAATTTTATAAGATGGAGACCAAACTACTGAGTTATATTCAATTAAACTTCTTACTAGAGATACGTATAATAGTTTAATGGCTTGTAAAGAATTAAAGTTTTTAGTTGTTCTTAATACGAAGCCTAGTGTTTTCATACCTTTGTTCACAATTTGATGGATATGATTGGTGAAACTTAGTTTTTCGTCCAAAATAATTCCAAGATCTCTCATTTCCGTGACTCTTTCTAAAGCTATGTTATTGATGGAATATTCGAATAAAACAGGATTTTTGTTTCTGAAGAAAGTCAAGGTTTTGCACTTTACTACATTTAAAAATAAATTATTTTGAATGCACCAATCTCTAAACTTACTAATATTTGACTGTAGTATATGGCAATGATTTATATCAGTTATTTTCTTGTATAGTTTGACGTCATCTGCAAAGAGCAATACCTCGACATCGTTGAAGCAATTGGTTATATAATCGATGAAAATGAGGAACAAAACCGGGCCAAGGTGACTACCTTGCGGTAGGCCACTGGTAGCCCGGAAAGCTTTCGACATCCAAGATTTTATTTTAACGAACAGTTTACGATTTGACAAATAGCTACTAAACCATTTTAGCATGTTATCCCTTATTCCTAGAGCAAATAGTTTTTGGATTAGTAGTTTATGGGATACTTTGTCGAATGCCTTCGAAAAGTCTGTATATATACAGTCGAATTGTTTATTTTCTGCAAATGATTGTATAATGAAGTTTTGAAATACCGTTAAGTTAGTTGCGGTGGATCTTCCTTTGATAAAACCTTGCTGTTTTTGATTAATTAATTTTATTAATTTGGGATAGATTTCATCAAGGACCAATGATTCAAAAAGCTTTGGCAGTACTGACTGTATACAAATGGGGCGATAATTAGCTATGTCAGTATCGTCTCCTTTTTTGTAGATCGGTGTAATGAAGCTAGATTTCCAGCGGTCTGGAAAATGTCCAAGGGACAAGAGACGGTTAAATAGTAATGTGAGTGGTTTATATAATGTATTAGAGCATTTTTTGAGGAATATTGGTGGAATGTTGTCTGGGCCAGCTGATTTGTCAGTGTCTAAGGAAAGTAATTTTTGTTCGCAACACTTTTGTGTGATTTAGCAGTTTGTTAAGTTTGTGGTCATATTAAATTTGTATTCGGGTATTTTATCATCTGGAGTGTCTTCATCATATACATTTTTGAAGAAGTCCGAAAAAAGGTTTACAATATCCTGTGTATTGTTTGCACTGATTCCATTCATTTGAATTATTGGCGGGTAGTCTGTGTTTTCATTGTTCATTTTTTTAAGAAATTTCCAAAGGTTTTTGGATTTAAAGACAGTGTCCTCGTCAGAGGTTATTTACATTTTGTAACATTGTTTGGAAAGATCTTTACATTTTTTCCTAGTTTCGCTAAAGATTATATAATCATTTATGGATTTACTTTGTTTGAATTTTTTGTGTTGACTCTTTTTTTGCTGAAGAGAGGCTGTAAGCTCTGATGAAAACCAAACCGGGTAGGTATAGCTTCTTGGTGTGTAAAAATGTACATAGGATTCAATAGTATTAGAAAAATATAAATAAAGTTTATCTAACGATTCATCAACGCTTTTATCGGATAAAAAAGACCATTCTGTATTTGAGAAATGGCAGTTAATTGAGTCGAAGTCGGCTCGTTTAAAGTTTAGGACGCTTTGTGAAGGTTTCCTTTCATTATCACATGTCATATTTAATTTAATGTATAATATATATATATATATATCTCCTATTCGAAATTTTTCAAGGAAAACAAGCAACCGCAGCCGGAAGACTGTCAAATCTACGTTGCTGACTGCATTCTCATATAAATCGGAACTTGAAAACTCGTTAAAAAAAGGAAGGGAAATGAATGAGGCCGAAAATGTGAAAAAAGAAAACGAAAGGAAAGGAAAAATGAGACGACTAAAACCAAGTTTACACCAAAAATGGTGAGCAGAGCTTCAACATGTTCCACCTCGGAAGAAGATAGTGAACCTTCCTAAGACTGCTCAGATGAAAGCCCCGACAGAAGTAATGAAAAAGATGCCAAATGCTTGCTCTGCGAATGTCTGTATTCTGCAATGAAGACACCAGAGGTGAAACATGGATACACTGTTTGTCTTATAAGCTCTGGGCCCATGAAGAACGTACCTGAACAGATACATCTTTTTGGCGAGTTTAGTAAAGGCAAATAATTGTAATTTTATTTGATTAAATTTCATAAATGGTAGGGAAATATTGCTCACTGACGGGCCAAATACCCGACAATTTTTTTCGACGATTTTTAGGGTTTTTTTGCTTTCGGATCAATATACTTTACTTTTATTGATACAAATAAAATTGATAGGCTTTCGGATTCCACAACGTAATACTAGAAGTCAGGATTTATTTCAGTGCAGAAATTCTGGGACTAACTACCATATGTATTCCTCTTTGCCCAAAATACTAATGTAGGGAAACAATTATACCAAGTCAGTGGACATCTTCAATTTATCTTTAAACAAATATAAAATGTTGTTAATGAAGCAATTCAGTTATGTACAACAAATAATGTATATTTCTTAATATTCTTATGTAAAAGCCATTAAAAGGGGCGTTAATTAACAAATAAATAAACAAATTGATGCCTGATTAGTTTCTCTACTTAAAAAAATGGTAAAATTTTTATGATTTCGTAAACAACGTGTTTCATTACCAATGGAGCTTATGGTGTGTCATATTACCCGAACTTATTCTACATAAAAAAATTATCGCACTAGTGTCATAATTCTGAGAGAAAATAGAAAATAGGGGAAAACGTTTGCACGGACAAAACGCCGCCCGCGTCTCCTCTCAAATGTAGAAAAGAAATAATATGCATTATTTAAATTTATCAAATAAAATCATCTAATGAGGTTCATTAAAAAATAAATCATAACAGATAGTAAAGTAACGCATTTAACTCGTAAACTTTTACATACAACATACTAAAATACCTACGCAAATGAATCGCGGCTAATCTCCATCTATGCATTTCTAATTTCATTCAAAGTTTCATGTCTACTCTTCCGAGACAATTAATTCGACACACTTTTTAATAATAAAATTTTCCTTTCACTGTTTATTCTTGCACTTAATAAGGTTCAGTAAAACTATTTTCTCGAGAGGCATAAGATAATTGAAACATGTATAAAATATACATGAACACCTTGTATTGGGTGCAAGGAGAAAAAAGGATATTATTGTAGCTGCACTAACTGACTTCGTTCAATTATTGCCTGGGTATCGATTCTCCAATCCAGGGTATCTATTCCCCAGTCTCGATCGCTCGCAATTTCCGCCGAAAGTACATACACTGGTAGAGTTTGTTATTCTTGAGTCTCACCGAAAGATATACTACACACCATACGTCAAAATTTATTCGACTTAAACAACGAGTGGGTCGAAGCAGTAGAGATCGGCAAGACTGTCAAAATCTCATTGCATCCTGGTGAATTGCCTTATACAAAAAAAAAGATCGTTTCCCGCGCGCTTTTCGAAGTTGGTATCGGATTCGTTTAGTTCTGCAAAGTTGTTTTAACCATTTTTCTGGCATTTCGATATGTATCCACCACCGCCATTCATTTCATAAAAAGTGCGGTAGCAAATAAAAACGTTGACAGAACGACGCGGCAACGGTTTGTTTTTGACATTTCAAATTAACTCTTAATTATTCTTGAGTCTCGTCGAAGGTACACACTTACATACGCCAAACGTCAAAAGTCGTTCCACTAGAACAACCAGTGGGTCGAACCACTGAATGGAATGACTTCGTCGAGAATCGAGGCCCTTGTGAAAGACCACATATTCAGAATCGAAATGTTGCTTTAAATGGCAATAACTATGTTGAATAACCAGATCTGAATAGATTTAATAAAAATAACCTCCTTCATTATTAAGGATGCCCTTTGTGGACTTTTGGGAACAGTTGCGCCTGGTATATTAATATAAAAATATAACTTTATAAACATAACAATTGAAAATATGGAACAAACAATAAATTAGCGAAGATCAAAACAAATTAATATGACGTTAAGAAATGAAAACAGTTGAATTGTCTAAGAAATATTTTAAAATCATAGACACCGAACTAACTTCACGGTGGAATTTTTATTTATTTTGGTGATGGTTTAAAAAGAACCGGAACAGCGTTCCGGCTAACTCCGATTGAAATCCCGAAATGGAACGGGGTGCAGATGGATTAACTCCTATTGAATTCACGAATTGGAACGGAGTGAAGATGGTTTAAAAAGAACCGGATCAGCGTTCCGGCTAATTTCGATTGAATTCAAAGCACTGGTAGTGTCGACTACACTCCTTCCAAACCGATCGACACCGGATATTTTATTTATTTATTACACGCCCTAGTGGGCTTTTACATCATATTTTACAAGTTATTAGTATCACTAACCTATTGTAAATACCTAAAAAATTAAAATAATTTAAGAAAACATAATTTAAGAAAATATAATTTATGTTTTAAACATAATTTAAGAAAACAAAGTAAACAACAAAAACATAAAATAAATAAATTTGTATGAGAAAGGCTAAATATTCCGTATATATGTTCCAGCAGAATATCCTTAGTTTTCAACAAATTCCTGAAATTGTTTACTGCCCAAACTGAAGTTTTCTCAATGAAGACTGGACAGCAAAAGCATTATTTTTGTTTGGTAGTATATCAAATATTAAGTTCTGTGTATTGTTTGTGCCCATAAAATAGTATGTTTAGTCTGTAGTTATTTATCCAAGCGCTTGTCTTGAAAACTATAAATGTAGAAGAATGGAGGGAATACTGCGTTAAGAGAAGATTTTTTTCATAAAGTAGCATATTAACGATACCTGACAAAAAAATTACCTAAACTAAATTTGGTTCAATAAAAAAAAATTATTAGTATTTTTTTTTTTTAAATATATTAGTATTTCAAAAGCTAATAGTAGATAAATATTGATTTTCGAAATACGGGTATATAAATCAATTAAGTTGTTATCAGTAAAAAAAATATAATCATCACATTGGAAAACCGATTAATAAAACTTCCTAAAAATATATGTGTTTTATTAAATAAAAGGCGTAGTTTTTAGACATCATAATGTGCAACGATTGATATCATAAAACAATCAGTAATCAGTGAGTAAACACAATTTAAATAAGATATTGTAATCGCAATTATAAATTATCGGCAATATCGACGTGACAGTTTTGTAAATCCCTGTAATAAATAGGTTACGAACAATAAATGACTAATGATTAGAATGGCACACCTCAAACTATGAATACATAATACATACATGGGACAAGATGATAAATAAACATTTGAACTTTAACATGCGAAGAATATAAAACGATATGGAGTGACTTGGGCACAACAAAATGTAATAGCGGAATAATTTAATGAGGAAAAACCCAATATTACAATATTTAATTATTTTTTTATTATTCTTCAGCCGATTTGGGTTTGCTAACCCCCTCTCACGCTCTCTAACCCCTCTCCCAATATTAATCTATATTTAACTTTAGTATACGACTCACGTATGCGACACATTACGTTAATCGCAACTTGGCTTGGCGTATTTCAGCGTATCGATCGCCTCACAATACCAATGGGAATGTATGGTGAGCGATATGCTGAAGTAGGCCAAGCTGCGCAAATATAGCGCGCTTATATCGTGGTCTGTCACAGGCTTTATCATGATGAAGAAAATATCGTTCTCGAAATACGTGGACTTTTTTTATCTAATAAAAGGCGCGAAAAACGTAATTTCACACTAATTCAATATTTAATTTACATTTTTAAAAAATGATTCTTTATCTTTCTGCCCCTCAATTCTAAATAGTGTTTCGGTCATGGCCGTTGAACTATTTGGCCATCCATCGAGTAAAATCTTAAAATACCTCACTGGCCGCTTTCGTAGATACTGCCCACGATTGCAATGATTATTTCCGTGTATGTCTACATAAAATATTTATCAACATTAGCAATAGTCATAACAACAACATAATCGACAATAACAATACAATTTATTACATTTTGCTCATTGATTGTGTAAAGAATGCTTATCAAATGGATTAACGTCATAAGAAAGTTTAGCACTTAAAAAACATATAATAATTTCTGTTGAAATTGCACGCAAATGGGTAGAAACTAATCTATGAAATGTCTTTGAGCATCATTTACACACTTCTTGCTTTAATCACATTCAAATATACTCTTTTGTTTTCAAATTATTATAAGCAATAATTAGTCCTTAATAACCCGCACCTTCTGATGTCCGATTAGGTGCTCTAGACCACTGAGCTACGTCGGCTTATTTCCAACACGCCAAATAATTCAATATGTACTAGTAGATACTTCAATCAACAATTACTGCTTATTCTATTTTTTTTGCGGGTTCAATTACGGTCGGCGGCATTTATTTTTACTCAGGAGATATTTCCAATTTATAAGGATATTTCAGGCGACCATAGACATATGAATATTAGTAGACCTGCCCTAAGTGATTAAAAGCGTATTATCCCCACTCCCCATACCGGTTCCATTGGAGCCGGCTGTGCTCGCGTATGGCCTCAAGTGAAATTTGAAAACGTGACGTCATCATTCTTGTGCGAACTATGGTCGAGGCATCATCGGTTCATTTACGAAATAACACGGCAAAATGTTGACTTGTACTATGAAAACTTGTAAAAATAGATGTGAAAAAGAGAATAAACCCAATTGTCGTATTACATTCCATATATAAGCATTATTTTACTTTATTTTAAGCATATTCACATCGTATAATATAGATCAGTTTTAGAAACATATACTATCACATCGAGAAACGTCTGGACGCGAAACACAAAGCTGGTTGGTTGCTGGGAAGTAAATTATGAACATTTATAAAAGTGTCTTAACTAAATACTTAAACGAAATATTCGACTCTGAAAATAGAACCGAATTTTTTTGCCGAATTTGGACTTCGCAAATTTGTTCATAACGTGGCGAGTAATTTGCGCTCCCATGTAAAAATGTCTATTCATTCAAAAGCAGATTTTACTTTTAAGAAGTAAATGGTGATATTATAATGCAAGATGCCTATTTACTGTCAGATTGATTTATTGACGAATCACAGTCAGCTTCACTCCCTTCGTTCTTCAACAGTTGATTTTACCCCTCGCCATTATCTTCTCGTCTATTAATTCCTATGTCTGTGCAGGCGACTAAATATTGCTTTTAATAAAAAGTTTACCTTTGTGATGTGCTTAAAAAAACCTTGTTTTATAAACATTAGTATATCATAAAAAATACTCTTTTGGTACGATTTGAGATATACACGGCCAAACGTATTAAAGTAATTTGTTTTTGGGGTATTATGCCGTGTTGCGCTATCTCCTTCTTTAGCCAACGTTTCGGACAGCATTGCAGTGTCCATCATCACACTGCAATGCTGTCCGAAACGTTGGCTAAAGAAGGAGATAGCGCGCAACACGGCATAATATCCCAAAAACAAATCACTATAAAATAATCTTTTGTTTACTTTCGTCCTTACTTCTCTTTCTTCACCCATCCCACTACTGTTCATCTTGTTAAGGGGAACGGCTGCGTGGCCTTTTCCATAAAAAAATTGGGTTTGAGGCCAAAATGCCATAGCAACAGAATATTTATGTTTTTAATCAAAATGAATAACAAATATCTAGTACGGATATGCGCTACTTTATTTAGTTGTGATTCTATTTTCATGATTTCAGAGGCAACTATGACATTCAAAAAAATCTTTATTCAGTGCATTGTTTATTACAGCCCACATGCCCGTGTTGTGGTGGTCGATTGTATTGGTATTGGTAAGTTAATGATAATGATTAAAAACTAGTTGTACCCCGCCACGCGTTGTTGCGACTCAGTCTGTCTGTGCATAGAGAGAAACAATAGGGAATGTTGTTTTTATGTCCAACAGATGGCGCTGTTTAAAAAAAGCATGTTTAACCTATCGCAGTCACATCGGTGAAGAACTTTAGGAGATTTAAGATATTGAACAAAATAACATTTACATTTGTATTTATATAGATTATAATTTTACCTACTATGTAAATATTATAATTTATTTATTTAACGCCCAGAGGGCTTTTACATGGTTGGTAGTATAATTTTAATTTGACAGATACTTTGAAACATAAAAAATAAGAATAAAATTACATTTGATAAAAGCTATGCAACAAGTCATACAAACACAAGAAACAAAAACAGAAAATTACAGCTATTTGTAGGTTTACACGATGTGTTTAGGAGTATTGTTGAAATAAATGTTTTAAATGATCCACAAAACTTGCCAAGTTGGTATTGAATATGTCGACATCACCCAAGTAATGATTTCCCATGGTGTGAAGTCGTTGTATCGGAGAGTGGGCAATGTAGTTACGCGTATGTGTGCTGCTGTAGAATATTGTATTTTGTCGTATTGTTACTGTGGGTGTATGTATGTTTATAAGTTGCAGAAGTTCACAACAGTCGAATTTAGAGTTAAGTATAATGAAATGAAATGAATTAAAAAACGTGTTAATGGACTTAAATTCAATTATTAGTGACCAACTTCACACAAAAAGCTGTAGAAAGTATATAAATTGAAATTTCCACCCAAAAAAAGCTATTTTACGATGTTTTATTTTATATTTTAGTGAAGGTAGGATCGTGTCAAGAGTCGATATAACAGAAGAGATTGCATGTACTGCCAATACAGAGTTGTGTAGCGATTCATCGTCCAGCCTACTCTAACAAATGACAAAATGATAGTTACATAGTTTGGTATTTTTGTCATAAAGTATTTTTATTCAGTTGATTTATTATACCATAATTGTACCGGATTTAAAAAAATCCATAATGGCGTAAAAATATGCACCACACGTAATAACCATGGCAACGGGTTGATGCCCCATTGCAGATATATTTCATATAATATTTACACGAAAATCCGATGCCGTAACATCGACCAAACAGCAGTCCGAGTTTTCCCGGAAATACGAGGAAAAATAATAACGCAATCGTTTACTAATTCGGTTATGCATTCCGCTTTTGGAGAATTATTTACCAAATCTGTTGGCACACATGCAATGCCGGCAGCGACCATTCGGTTTATACTGGAAACTTCAAACGAAACTACTGTTGGGTGATTTTTTTATATCTATATCGGATTGCATCACAGCCATGTGGCCGGATCAAACCTGACTTCGTAAGCTGATCAACAAATTATTGTTTTATATCAAAATATTGCTGGAGAGATATGGGAAACATTGGTGTCATTTAATTAGTCGAGCATTCAATTGTGTAAAAATTATAGCTACAAATCTGAGTTACTCAAAATTATAACATGGATATAGGAGAAGTAGGTTTTACAGACTTTTATAGAGAGCAGGTGCTTCCTCTTAACAATCTCTTTCTTTCTTTACCCCCTTTAGCTTCGCAAAATACCCAAATTGAGGATGCCATAGTCCCACTGGTTCCGGACAAATGTGACTCTTACTGAAGTAAAAACACAAAAGCACGAGGACCCTTCCACTCCCTCTTCATCTACCTTGCACCACTTCATTGCCTTTAAATGGGCGTATTAAGGTCACTTTTCTGACACTATTTGGCATTCAAATTGCGAAAAATATATTCTATTTTTTAAAAGAAAATAATGCATGTTTTTATATAATAATATATTAATAAATTATAGCATAATATTTCGCATTTCGACGATCAAACACAACGAAATCTCACGCCAATCTGTGCGAATTTCGTGACCTTCAAACATTACCAGTTGTTGTACTCCCAAATACCCCCAGAGGACCGATATAAATGTAGATTCAGAGAGCACTGTAATAACGGTGAATCGTGGTGGTTTGTTTGTTACAGTAAAAGTTGAAATTTTCCCAGTGTGGGGTTAGTTGGGGGTTGGGATAGCCGGGGGCAACGACCCCGACTGGTATCGATTCGGCTACATGTGGCCCACTGGCCACTATGCCATGGGGTTGGGAAAGGCTGCTGCGAAGAGGTAGCGGATGAAATAAGGGATGAAAATTGAATTTGAACCATTTGGAATATAAATAGACTAAAAGTCTTGGAATAAAGTGAGAAGTATACAGTACTGACGTGTAACGGTGTACGTTATCCTTAGAAGCACATCATATTAAGGCTTTGTTACAAGTGTTCAAAAACAAGAAGAATGTTATTAAAGATGGTTTGAAAGAGAGTTTTGTAAATAAGAATCATAATCCCTAATTATATAATTTAATAAATAAAATAATAAATCAATACTTACAAAAATAAAATATTTATGATATTCTGATGAAGCTTGCTTTAAAGCGAAAGCGGTCGAATTGAAAAACAATAAATAATGTTCCTGGTTATATAAAAAAAAGTTTCATTTAAAAAAATATACATTGCCTAACCACAAGGTAATTAAATTGCTACGTAATAAAATAAAAAAAATTATAATTAAGAGGTGTAAGCAACTGTTGTGAAAATATTTAACAAAATAAGACTTATAAAATAGCAAAACCGACATCTGCATTTAAAGAAATACAGTATTTTTTTCATACCTATGACATGTTAAATAACAAAATCAGATGTGTTTTTAATAATTTTTGGAATTTACTTTGCGATTTTTTTATCGAGGATATTTCTTATATAATTAGGTACTTTTCAATTCGGCATCTGAATGGAGATTATCTTAAAATATTACAAATATTTTTTTAAAAGCTTAAATCTTTGAGAATATGTTATATTTCGGTATAAATTCAGAATGCGGAGTCTTCATTTGTAAAATGCACAGGCGGCCAAAAGATAAATGAACTATGTATTTGTCTGCGCTTTATTAATACAGGTTGTCCAAAAAGGTTAGCGGGTATTTGATAGTTGGATAAAAAAATATTATTATTTAAATATGAATATTGAAATTCGTTGTTTATTCTTTATTTATAGACACTGAACTGAACATACATAATCTTTGCTAAATGTTTTTTCAGATTCATATTTTTTTGTTTTATCCAACTATAAAATACCCGCTACCCTTTACAAATAAATTGCGTTGATCGAGTTAAACCACGACTCTTTCACCATGAATCGATGCACTTTGATTTTTATCAACACATCGTGTTAAAGGGGAAAAAAACTAATCAGTTGTCTTATCTCCATGCCCCAAGAGATGGTTAAACTCTGTTGAGAGTATGCCCCCTTTTGGGATAACAACGTTCGCCTTCGAGTAAGCCTGTCGCCCCACGGGTCGGTAAGCACTCCACATAAACCGAATGCTGCAAGACCCCGCGCAGAAAAGTTCCACACTGAACTGTGCTGCAGACTGTAGCGAACTTAATGTTCTGTGCAGGGTCTTGTAGCATTCGGTTTATAAAGAGTGTTTACCGACCCGTGGGACGACGGGCTAAGATTACCCGATACTCGAATCCCCTGAATAGATGGGATTGACAAATTTTGAATTTTACAAAAAAAAAGAGTTAAAAAATACATACGTTATTAAAAACTCACCGTACTGTGTACAAATTTTCATCACCAAACGTCTTGAGAATGCAAGTAGTAGTTAAAATTACCTGAAACAAAGTAAACAACAAGAGATTAATACAATTGAGCTTTTATTAAAATATAATACTTTAGTATTAGTGGGATATTTTCAAAATTACACACGGTGTTCGGAAACTAGTGTTACTAGTGAGAAACGAGAGAATCGCTTCGCATAGAAAACCAAAAAAATCTACGCTTTGATGCATTTTAAAATACAATAAACAACTAATATTAACCCCATAGCGACATTTTTAACAACAATTGATCAAATTCAGACAAGCGAATACGTTAAGTTAAATAATAAGTTCCAACAAGCAACAGAGCGGCTTATCAAAAACTATTCTCATATCTCGGTCCTAAAACATATAACAAAATCCCTTCACAGCTGAAACTGTGTGAATTGTCATCCTTCGGTCCAAAAATAACAAAATGGTTACTAGATCTAGGCAGGACTGATTCCGAAATATTACTAAAAAATGTAATCTGATAATTATTTATCACGAATGCCTAGTTGTATCTTCGCTTTTACATACTTATTTTCTCTCAAATTTTATATTTCACCATTTTATTTTTATTTTTCTTATACAGGGTGTATCGGCACTAACCCGACAAACTTTAACCAGCTATTCCTTAGCACATTTGGAGTAAAAAATGTTATGTACACTTTGCTGTCCGGTAACATTTTTTTTCTTTTAAAAACAAAAAATAAATAAAATTTCCACACTCCGCTACTGCCCACAGTATAGGGGTAAAATAATTGGCAACGCCGCGCTACTGTCATCTCTTTCACACATATTCTGTCTCAAGTCCCGTGTGGTTCCCGCCACCCCGTCTCGTATCAGTGGTCAGTGCTGTTTTGGGAGTTCGCATGTCATCAAGTTTCTAGTTTCGTTTTTGTTTTGTTATCTAAGTTTTTACTGTTGAAATATGCCCCTCAATTATCCACCTGCCGAGCAAGCAGATATTGTTTTTGTTTATGGATTTTGCAATGGAAATTCACGAGCAGCCGTAAGGGAGTATCGCATGAGGTTTCCTGGAAGACGCGTCCCACACCATGCTACCTTTGTCCAGGTTTGTACCCTATCAATTGTTTATTGAAACTATTTACATTCATTGATAATGCCAAAAAGCGCTTTTGAAATTTAAACTGGGAACATTAAAAACATAACAAGGGGCCACCAACTTTAAAAATGTAAATTGTACTTTAGGTGATTTGTGTTCAGTGGTCACTAAACGGCGTTTTAAAAAGTTAATTAATTTTAATCTCTAATAAATGCATCATTCACTGCAATTGAATTCACTCCCTTTCTCACCATGGGATTATTTAAATTACTTGAATTCAATTTCACCCCTGTGAATCCAAGATATCAACCGTACCTAGTTAAGAAAATTATAATTTAAAACACTTTGTTATACATTTTACTATAAAAAAATGAAATAAATGAAGAGAAAACGTAAGTTTTCTGATATGTGCCTAAAATAAGTGTTCTTTAAAAATAAAATGAGTGAAAAAGCCCGCGATTGTTTATTTGACATTATTACTGAGCTGAATAATAAAAGCAGTTGTTATTTGTTGTTTTGTTTCAGATGTATCAACAATTGCGTGACTGTGGCATCGGACGGATTGAAGGCGCCGGCGGAGGACACAACATCGTTCCTGTGGCAGTTGAGGAGAGAATCCTGAACTTAATTACCGAAGACCCCACGCTGTCCGTGCGTCGGGTCGCTCTGATGATAGGACACAGGGAACACATGGCGGTATGGAGAGTTCTGAAGAAGCACGGGCTCAAACCTTTTCACTATAGGCGCTGCCAAGGCCTCATGGAGAATGACCACTTTTCCAGAGTCGTGTACTGCAGAAGAATGCTGCATAATGTCATAAGAGATGCAGACTTCATGAAAAACATATTGTTTACCGACGAAGCACAGTTCACTAAAACAGGAGTGCTAAATGTGCACAACTTGCACCATTGGGCTGAACAAAACCCCAAGCTTGTTCGGGAGTCGTCGAGCCAGGACAGATTTTCCATCAACATGTGGGCAGGAATCCTGGGAAATCAAATACTCGGTCCAATCGAGTTGCCTCCCAGACTAAATGGACCGATGTATTTGGAGTTCTTACAAGTGCAACTGGGCGAGATTCTGGAAGATGTGAACCTCGAATTACTACGGAGAATGTGGTTCCAGCACGATGGAGCCCCACCACACTATTCGATTGCCGTGCGGAACTACTTGGATGTCGAGTTTCCTGGTCGTTGGATAGGCCGTGGAAGTCCGGCCATTGCTTGGCCACCAAGATCACCCGACCTGACCCCCCTGGATTACTACCTGTGGGGGGCTCTCAAGGAAAAAGTGTATGCTAAGCCAATAGCCTCAAGAGAGCAACTGCTCGAACGAGTGATGGAAGCCGCTGCAGAAATTAAAGCAAATCCTGCAAACTTAAATAATCAAAATATAACAAGACTACACGCTTGCATCGAAAATAATGGTAGTCACTTCGAACAAATGCTCCAATAAAAAAATTAACATAAACTACATGTCCGCATTTTCATTTATTATTTATTGGTAAAATTCTCACAATGTCATTCATTTACACATCAATATTACCTACATATCAATATTTAATAAAATCTGTAGAAGAGTATGCCCGTCGGCATTCAACAAGTTTTTCGACAAGTGTGTCGAAAAGCGTCTTCTCTCTTTCCTACACACTAAATATTAATGGTTAAAAATGAGACGACTGATGCTTGTAAGCGCGCCAATACGTAAAAACAACGAAACTCGAATAAGAATTGCCAGGTGGGTTTTTTAATCGCTTTAATCTGACTTTAAACAATAATTAAACACGTAAAAATTATTTAATATAATATTACAGTACAGTACTTTGAACCTTCGCAATAAATTTATTTGATTTTAAGTTTAGTTTGTAGAACTCCATTTCAATTTAGAGATTTTTTTTATTTTAACAGTCTTATTAAAAAATTTATAAAAACAGTGTGTTTATAAACAAGTTCTGCTAGTTGTAATTATTATTACGCGTGACAGCTGTTTCACCTTCTGACGGCATTATCAAACTTTGGTAAAGCCACTTACAGACGACGTAAGTGATAACTTTCTTTTTTTATTATTCTGGCTTTATTGATTTCCGAGTAAATTGTCGTAAATTATTATTTGCTAATCCCAATATTATTTGCTAATGCTAATAATTAAGTGAAATTTTAAACAATGCAATAATAGGATTATTGCATTGTTAATTTCACTTAATGTCGTTGGTATTTCCAACTGATGACTCAGGGGTTTATTTCCCTGAATAATTAAGTATTTTGGGGTCTAATTATTATGCATTTCATTACATCCGATAATTTAAACAATTTTTATGTTGAATTGGGGTAAGTTTTATGGCTAAGGGAAGGAGTGGAAGGTGAGGAAGTACCTGGATATTCAGATCTGGTCACCAAATACGGCTAGTCATTTCAAGCAACGTTTAAATTCTAAACCTGGATATTCAGATCTGGTCACCAAATACGGCTAGTCATTTCAAGCAACGTTTAAATTCTGAACCTGGATATTCAGATCTGGTCACCAAATACGGCTAGTCATTTCAAGTAACGTTTAAATTCTAAACCTGGATATTCAGATCTGGTCACCAAATACGGCTAGTCATTTCAAGCAACGTTTAAATTCTGAACCTGGATATTCAGATCTGGTCACCAAATACGGCTAGTCATTTCAAGCAACGTTTAAATTCTAAACCTGGATATTCAGATCTGGTCACCAAATACGGCTAGTCATTTCAAGCAACGTTTAAATTCTGAACCTGGATATTCAGATCTGGTCACCAAATACGGCTAGTCATTTCAAGCAACGTTTAAATTCTAAACCTGGATATTCAGATCTGGTCACCAAATACGGCTAGTCATTTCAAGCAACGTTTAAATTCTGAACCTGGATATTCAGATCTGGTCACCAAATACGGCTAGTCATTTCAAGCAACGTTTAAATTCTGAATTAATTAATCAATTACGAAAAAGCGTGGGGTTAAGAATATTTTTTTTAAATTATAGTTGTAATTTATTGTCGATTTTTTAAAAAAATTGCGATATTTTAAATAAAATTTAATAATTATTGTTTAAATAAATTAGCAATCTGGCAGCATTCATTTGCAGGTGGTCAATCCAATGCAGTCATGACGTTTGTGTGAGTGCTTTCCTTTGTCTCAGTGTGTTGCGCAGCAGTTTTATATGAACCGTTTTTTGATTCATCGGGATTGTTTTTAAAACTATACATTCTTTGTACCTTCAAATTAGTGGAAATAAACTTAAGTGTGTCAAGCTGCTCGTTATATTCCGGTAATTCTGGAAGGCTTTTAACATAAGCAATAATATTCATAAATCACATTCCGCGAAGTTGTAAATAACTAAATTTATTAAAAAATATACGTTGTAGGATAGCCTAGCAAGTAACATTTTGACAGAGCACTTACGGTGATTTAAAAAACAACGGCGCTGTTCAAATAATCCAATTATTATTATTGATAAGTACCTAAGTGAGGAAAATTGTTTTTAAAAGTGCTCAGAATTATTGGACTTCGATTATAAATTCAGGAAATCTACTAATTAGTTTCTTAGTTTCAAAATTAGACTATTTAATACGTGAAACGCGTAAGAGGTGAAACCAAAGCATTCCAGAGGTGAAACAATTTAGATACAAAAATAAAACTGATGTGTACAATACAAGAAGACAATCAGTGATTCGCATACGAAAAATGTGAATAATCATTATTGTTAAATAAAATATTTCTTTTCTGGTACTGGATTATGTAATACGGGCTTCGTTCGCAGCAACACGCGAGAGTTGCGATGTTGCTTTCAAATTTTGACAAAGGATAAAACAGTGGTGACATGTGGTGAAAATATGTTTAATTAATTTTTTATTAAAAAAAAACGTTACCGGACAGCAAAGTGCACATAACATTTTTTACTCCAAATGTGCTAAGGAATAGCTGGTTAAAGTTTGTCGGGTTAGTGCCGATACACCCTGTATTCTCCATTAGTGTATTACCTACTCAATTTGCTTATCATATTATCAACAAGATAGTGTTACTATTATGTAATTGTGTTACTATTATGTAATTGTGTTACTATTATGTAATTTTGTTACTATTATGTAATTGTGTTACTATTATGTAATTGTGTTACTATTATGTAATTGTGTTACTATTATGTAATGTTACTGTTATGTAATTGTGTACATGTATGATAATTAGAAACCTGTTAATTTGACCGTCCTTAAATGGGAAACCTTCCTAGTTGGACAGTCAAAAGGTTCCTTCCATATAATTTAATGTATCTTTAAAAAAATAAAAATAAAAAAAGTACCTACCTATATTATATTTTACATTTTAACAGACGCTTTTTTAAACTATAGTTGTAAACCATTTAAAATTTTAAGGAGGTATTATAGTGATTTGTTTTTGGGGTGTTATGACGTATAATTACACATCTGCCCTGATAAAAAACTAACTCGGAAAAGGTTAACTAATGAGGTAGGTAATGTAACGCACACAATTAAATTATACATAAAATAAATTATGGTAACTACTAATATTTTTATTATTTTTTTTGTACGAAAATGTAAAAAAATATATTTCAACTAGTTGACGTGTACCTGGCATTGCTAGGGGTTATCTTTAGGAGACAGTTAATCTCAAGTGACCTACCACGTAAGTATGGTAAAATAATAATATTTGGATGATTTGTATAGAACCGTTTTTGTGCAAAATCACCTCAAGGGCGCTGTACAAATATATAATACACTTGTACAATTATTACTGATTATGTATGGAGATAATATACAGTACAATACTTACCTGGTAGGTCACTTAATATTAACACTTAATTAACAATAACTAATTGATTGTTTATTAGCGAAATTTATATACAGTACGGTACTGTCTATTATCTCTATATATAGTTAGTAATAACATAGATCATTGTAGAAATGTATTATTTATTTGTACAGCGCCCTTTATGTGATTTTGCACAAAAACGGCGCAAATAATCCAAATATTATTATTATTATTATAAACATATACCATGACGGACTTTTCTGTAGGCCCTTTTAAGATATACAATTCCGTAGCACATTATTTTTATATATCTCAGAATGTTTAGCCAGCGTTAGCAACGTAAGCTCCCGAAATATTTTTTATTACGATTTGATTACAAAACATCGTCTTTTCTCTACTTTCTAAAAAAATATTTTTTTTTATATTAACTCCACACAGGAGGCCCCGAAGAAAATAATTTCCCTCAGGGCCTATGTCATCTTTGGGGATGCTGTGTGGAGGGTCTTTTTGTGGAGAGGAAGGAGTGAACATGGGTCTTGAAGAGTCCCAAGTCGTAGGAGGGAGGAAACACAGAGGCCGGCAGTTCGTTCCACAGCCAAGCTGTTGAACCTAAGAACGAATCGTAGAAGGGACCCGTTCTCATGTGACAAATGTCAACCGTGTACAAATGTTGGGCGCGCGTTTGGCGTGTATCCCGACTACGCACCGGTGCCGAAGGGATCAATGACGCTAGTTCCTCAGAGCATCTTCCATTGTAATACCGATAGAACAAGGACAGCATACCTACCTGACGCGTGTGCTCTAATGATTGCAGTCCGTTCGTTAAGATTGGGGAATCTATCAAACGGACCGCCCGTTTCTGCACAGAGTCAAGGGTTTTTGTCAGGTATTTTGGGGCTCCGGACCAGAGATGGCTGCCAAATTCGACAGTAGGGCGCACTTGCGATTTGTACAGGGTCAGTAGTTGCGTACTATTAAAGTATCTGCGGGTCCTGTACAGTACGCCCAGCTAAATATAATATGCAAGTATTATATATATATATATAAACCTTCCGGAAGAAATTCTATAAATGATAGTGAAAACCCTATCAAAAATCCGTTGCATAATTTAGAAAAACAGACAGACGCGGCTAGCGACTTATAGAAATAAACCGAATTTATTAATATACGTTATCCTATGAATAAGCTATCAATAGGATGGTGAAATATCCCCTAAAACTAATTTATTCGTGGAAAAACTTATTTTTTTAATTTTCATCGTGTTAAGTTACTTCCTGTAATTTTTCAAGCGTAACAACATAAATGCGTACAATTTTGTATCTTCAAATAGCAGTGGCTTTGTGATGTGTTTTATTGCCTAATGGAAGCTAAAGCTCAATCAATGGATTAAGGGCCAACATGCGACTTACTACTTATGCCCTATCCAGGTCGATGCCCTTCATAAAATACCGTACACGTAACTGGCAAGTGATACAAAAGGGCTCACCGTTAACTCCGTGTTTTCCCATTTCTTTAATACGACTTATTTGTTAACTAATGGCATTTTGCGCCATATAAATTGTTTTAAATTGTATAATATACCTATATGATATACTACGTATGGAAGTGAGGTATGGAACTGGCAAAGAAAGGATGAAAGTAGACTGAATGCTGTACAAATGAGATCCCTGAGGCGTATGTGTGGTTAAACGGTCTTCTGTCCTGTTCAGGGTGGATCAATGCAAAACGAATTCTTAGCAGAATACTTGCCTGAACAGACTATGCAATAATTACAATAGCGTATTATCCAAGGTGGATGTTTTCAGTTGCGAACTTACCAAATACAAGAGGTCCATAAAATAATATTTCTTTGATGGTTTGTGAATAATGTTATGTCTCTATTGTTTATATTTCTACTATGATTTAATTTATATCTACAACCTCTCTCCATGGCTATAAATGTTTTGTTTTGTAAATTTTTCGTTTTATATAATCTTTTGTTTTGTATAAATTTTCGATTTCATATTCCTTTCTTAGAAATTTAATTCGCTTATTCCTTATTATGCTGTCTCAGTAGAGGTAAAGTCACGAGGAGGAAATCCATAATTGGTTTTATTTTGGCTATATAATACTTATGTACAAACTGAAATAAATGTTAACTGTCGATTTCCCGAAAATTAATAAATAAAACCATGTTTGATCGTGTAAGAAATGTGGAGATCCACAAAGAGTGCAAGGCTGATGTAAGCGTAATGAGTACGATCGAGAAAGGGACGCTTACACGGTTTGGGCATGTAAAGCGAATGAGCGAAGAAAGGAGTGTAAGGAGAATGTACGATGTGACTGGAAGAAGAAGTCGAGGAAGCCCGAGGAAGACATGGCACGACCAAGTGAATCGGATACTTGAGTCGGGCCATGTCAAGAGTCAGAATAATAGAAGAGTATGTATGAGACGATGTATGAATATGAATGAGGCAAGGAGTGCGTGCCAAGACCGAGTTGTTTGGCGGTCCGTCCTCTCTGCCTATCTCTTCGGGGAAACGGCGTGATGGTTAGTTAGTTAATTTTATAATTTAACTTCCCCGTTTCCACAAACAATAAACGTAAATTGATTATTTTTTCTTCTCACTTTATTGAAGAGAATTTCTTTTACGCAGTCACTAACGTCGTTGAATAATTTTTCTTCAGAGGGGTATATTTGAAATAAAGCCTTCAAATTGTTTGGATTCACGTCAGTTACAAGAACTATCAGAGTGACACAGGAAAGTCTTTTTAAATAAACCCTTGCTTGGGTAATTGTGTACTGGATGGATAAAAAATATATTTACTAATAATTTTGTTTTTGTTAAGGTGGGGTCTCCGGCGACAATATTACCACAAACACCGAACTAAATGTTCGTGCAAACATAAAACATTGTGTTTTTGTATTCTATTATCTCCATAAACCATTTTTTCGAAATAAAACTTTCTAAATGTTATCCTTTCGGAAGTCATCTAGATTTTCGGTCTGTCAGCTTTTTGTTAATTTTTGATCGGTTGATCAAAAAACCCAACATAAGATTCGACAAAACAGCTGACGAGTCGAGAATCGACTGGTTACGATGTCAAATGCGACGGACGATCAAAAAACTGGCCCTAAAACTAAGTGAAGCTTAAAAAGTTGAGTAAATAGGTAAATCGAGGATTACACGTAGGTTAAGTAGGTACTAACATAAAACCCAAAAAGCAAGTGCGTGCAGTAAAAGTAAAACCGAATTAAAGTACGGAACTAGGTCGTACCGTTTATCTTATGTACGATGAATTTGAAATAAAAGATTTCACGCCATGCGAGTTTTCTCATTTCGTAAAATCGTTCGACCGGACAACGCACTCAAATTATCACGGAGTTAAGGTAAATTTTGGAGGTTGCTAGCAGAACTCAAATTTAAGCATCAAGCAATGTAATTGATTTGTGCGTACATGTGTGACATTTTCAAAATTGATGAGGTAGGGTAAAAATTAGACATCCAGTGATTGCCAGCGATTTTTGGTGAATCTCAGTATTGCCGTATAACCCCACTTCTAAGGGATCGCCTTCACTGGCTTCGATGCCCTGAAAGAATAGAGTTTAAGATCTGCTTAATGATCTTCAAAGCATTGCTAGGAATGGCGCCAGCCTATATATCGGAACTATGTATCCGACAAAACTTAAGCAATAGACAGCTTACTCTAAGGTCAGCAGTTTTAGATGTTAGTAATCGTCTAATTGAACTTTCTAGGTCAAATCGAGCTGTTTACTATGATCGTTCTTTTAGTGTAACAGGCCCTCTCATCTGGAATAGACTTCCCTCAGCTCTTACTAATCTCCAGAATTTGGCTGAATTTAAACGGGCTTTAAAAACAAAATTATTTTAAAAATCTTACCATTCATAAATTTTAACTTCTTATCAATATTTTATAATAAGCCATATTCTAAAACTTCCGGTAATTGTTTGGTTTCGGCTGTCTCCTTATTGTACCTTTTTAAAGTGTCTGCTCAGAAAATTCTCATTTCTGAGCATAAACTGCCTCCTGTTTTATATTATGTTTTAGTTTTAATATTCGTGTTTGTCCTATCCTGCTGTTATTGTTATTCTAAGTTTTGTCATCACTTTGTATAAACAGTGTATTTAATGTTATAATATTAGATCTGTATTTGGGTAAGGCACACTGTAGGAATAATTTTAAGAACCACTAATACTGAATTACCATTTTTTAAAGTTCGTTATACGAGTAGTTAAGCGCACTTGAAGTGAAATGACACTAAACTGCGCTATATAAATGCCATGTTATTATTATTGCCCACTCTCACTACATTGATTCGACATGTTCTCATTAACGTATGTAAATATGTAATTTTTTGTAAAAATTTAATAAAGAAATAATTCACAAGTAGAGTTTTATGTAGCCGTCGGTTTTTGAAATTTATTAGTTTTCGAAATTTGCACCCGAAAATGAGTTTGATTAGTTAGCAGGTATATTTATTTGCAAGGAAAATACGAACCATCTTCATACTGTGTTTACTTCATCTTCATAGTGTTGACTTCAACAACTATATTTCATAAATTAATATGAAAAAATACTTTTTTTCATGATAAAGTTCATTCACCGTCCATTATTTTTTTATTGTCGGATCGTAAAACATGTGCAATAAATATAATTTAAAAAAAAACAATAATAGCGCGCAATGCACCATGACTAATATCTCAATCAAGTGTAATTGCTTGTAAATTGAAAACAATATAATATGCACACACTAAATCAAGTTTTCGACGCATAAACCAGAACAAAAACCATTATTCAACTGAGCAATCAGCTTTCAATAAATTTTAGTTATTAATAAATTCTGTTACTAATATGATTTTATCATAATGAAAACAGTCACTTGGAATACTGGAATTTATGGCTAATTTATAAAACTCGTTATAATATTTTTAATAATTTATAAATAATCAAATTTAATCATTCATATTATCATTAAATTAAGTCATCTTTACGTGGCCTTACCCCGAACATGGCTATGAAACAGCTGTCACTATTGAGTATTAAGCAAAATTTAATATTAAAATTACATTAAATAAATAAAAAAATAACTACTAGGTATAACACAGCATCGGGATGGGATAATAATAATAAACTAGCAAACAAGAACCCGCTGCCGCGGTTTGAAAACTTCAACGTTTTTTTTGACAATGACAGAGGGCGCCACTTCCGTACAGAACAATCCTAAACAGTACAGTCATTATAGTAATAATACTATCAGATGTTTTATTATCTTCCTTTTTTGTAACAAATAATGATATCGTCACTTGGATTTCCCGTGCTGAGGATTTCATTTCCGTATGATTAAAATTAAGTTGTATGGATAATAATGAAATAAGTATAAATATACTACGTGGAGTTGGTGTTTATTAGTGAAATCGACTGGTTTCAGTTTTACTCTGTATTTGGTGCCAGTATATTTTCTATTTCTGCGAGTTTTTATTGTATAGTTTACCATAGTGTATGAAGCTTTTTTGTCCAAATGTTGTATTTGTAGTTGCTCGTTGGATATGTTTTTGATTTTTTTTAAATACATCTGAAGAATGCACATCAAGGATGATTTTCACAAATAATGTAAAATACAAAAATTAAAGTAAATTAACACGATTTTTAAGTGACTACCGCAAGTCTCAAATAAATATATATTTTTTGTGCAGGGTCTTACAGCATTTGCTTTATGTCGATTGCTTACCGACCCGTGGGACGACGGGCTAAAATGATTTTACATTTACAGAGTGGGATCTAAATGAATACATAGTTGTTTCTCATTAGCCCTGTTCGAGGTAGTTCCCAACCAACAAATACATTTTTAGCAGCCAAAAAGGCGAACGAAATCTATTGTGATCGTTATAATATTTCGGGTCTTTGCATTAATGTTCAACTTTTGCTTGATACTTGTTCGCCCTTGTTTAGGTCTTGCGTCGCACGTCTCTCAGGACGGAGCCAATTAATAGTGTACTTTTTGTGTCGGTTGCACTGCTCTTCCGTATTATTTATTTGGTTAATCCGCATCCTCCCGGAGGCGCCGGTTCCTTCCTAGACTTCCTAGAGCGATCCGGGAATAAACCAGGAACTGAACTAAACTACAGAACACTCGCCGTTTACGTTTAAATACATGCACCACAACATTAAACATTCTAAATTTGAATAATTAAAGAAAAAGAGACTGCACTTACCACATACTGAAATAGGTACCTACTCACTCTACAAGCCAATGCCCCCATATAGGGGTACGGGAGTGCATAGTCAACTTCGTTGTTAGTAACATAATTTATGAAAATTTAAATTGTGACCTCCGTGACCTAGCAGATAGGATCATTAGCTTCAAAAACCAGAGGTAGCAATTTCAAATCCTGGGAGATGAAAATAAATCGAATTGAATTGTGCGCTATTGCTTTTTACACATGTCAAACAGACACAGTATATTATTTGCGTTTTGAGTGGTAGATTATCTCGGTATCGCCATGGTTGAGACCACCGTTTAGAATCTAAAAGTTGCTTGAAATGGCTTTAGCTGTGTGTGGTGCTTCCCAACCTTCCTCTAGTTTATAAATGTATATTTTTATGTGAAAACGCACAACAGTCTCAACTGCTCCCAAACGTCTGGAGCCAGTGAAAGGATGGCATCCCCAATTGGGGTATGTTGTGAGGCTGAAGGTAGTGGGGAAGAGAAGGAGATGGAGTAGAGAAAGGTGGGGAAACTATTCAGATCTGGTCACCAAAGACGTGCAAAGCCATTTCAAGCCACGTTACAATTCCCAATGGTGTATCTTCCACTATGGAATAATGAATATATTCGATATTAAGTTTGTTAGCTTCTCACTTCATTCAGTCTAGAGGTGGGCAAAATTGATTGAATTAATTCCATGAATTAATTCAATCTTGTAACACAATCGATCTTATTCTCATTTTCAAAAGGAATTGAATCTTAATTCCGTATCGTTGGCATTTTTTTCTAAACATTTTACAATTAAATTATTTCATGATAATAAGGTAATAATTAATAATTATGTGATGTGTTTCATAGAAATCTAATTAAATATTATTACGGTACTATGGCGGCGCGCCGCGAAGTTTATATGTACCATACATAAACTAATCACATATGTACTGTGCCCTGTCGCACTAAATCGCGTATCTAGTATCCCGCGTCCCGCGCCGTAATCCAAAAGACTCTTTTCATCGAGTCCCCAGTCAAGGAATTAATGAATTTATTCCGTATTCAGTTGTGACGTCACGCGTCGTGACACAAATCCTATGTCCCATGTACCGAGTCTGTCCGGACAAGCGCTCAATCTCAGGGAATAAGTGAAACAGGACAGAGACATAGACACTCGAGACAGAGTTCCCAATTCCCTATTCGTTATCGAGTCCCTTTCCTTACTAGTTACAGGTCCGTCCGCACCGTCTGCAAGAACGCAAGTCATTAATGTCGCAGATAGACACAACACACTTACTACTCTTACTAGTCAGAAGTTCCTAATTCATTGCACTATGTCAGCTGTCAATCGGTTCGTCGTTAGTTCCCGCGTGGCTAAACCTTCGATTTAGTACCTAGTCAGGTGAAAACTTTCTACTTTGGAATCTGAATCCTAATAAAAAAGCGAAAGTATCTCCTGTATTCTTCTCCTTTCCTAATGCGAAAATAATGCAATACGCTTAGAAACAAAACGATGTTTACGTTATTGTTCTTATAAGTATGTTTTTTATGTACCTGCCTACTTGTAGACGTAAAAAGAGATCAGTTGACTGTCAAATTGTGGGTGATGATAACATGTAATTTGTTTTGATTTCTGTATTTTTGTACTGAATTGTATGCCACTCAATTTCAAACTTTCAATCAGTTTTTATTTGGCGCATGGATTTAAAATTACCATTGAGGTAAGTACCTGCAAACATTAAAATAAATAAATATAATATATATGTGGTTGAAGCTTATTCCAGGTGAACGGGTCGGATATACAAAAGTGGGATAATAATAATATAGTTCTTATAATTGCTTTAAGAACGTATCTCATTGCCCCTAAAATAATATATTTTTTATGTAAAGGTTATCTTAACGTACCTACATTTTGTAGTAAATATATAGATAGTTTTACGAAGAAAGATAATAATAATTTTTATTTTGGGATTCAGTTTGCCAGCAAAAATTTTCTATGCACAAAAGAAAAATCGAGTGGGACTTTTTATTTTTGGTATCGTTTAATGATGTTTTACCTTCGTTTTTTATAGGAAAAAGCAACATATTGAATAGCCAAGATGTCTTCCAGAAAAAGGATAGAACTTTAGTGTTACTTTTCTGAAGTAGATGGAGGGATGCATTGCTCCACAATTTAGAAATGGCAGTTAAAAAATAAACATCCGACTATTCCTCTCCAGGTCCAGCGCCCTGCGCCTTCCGTGTCCTTTGCGGCACCCATTTCAACGATTTTATTAGTGACTTGTAAAATTACTTTTTATTTTTGTTCGTAAAATAACATATTTATTAAAAAGTTTGTAACATGTTTATTTTGTGGAACGACATATCTTTTTTTACTAAAGTTACTCCAAAGCTCTCCTCGCTTTAAGAACTCTGTGCTATAAAGTGTAAAGCTTACAAATACAGGTTTTCTAAGTAAAGTTATAAATGTACTTCTGCAATGTACAAAATAAATCCCTATATTTGATATTTTTTGTGTGTTTATATAAAATGTTTTTTTCAAAACGAACACATTTATGTGAATGCGAAAAAATGGTTCATTATTGCTTTCTTTAAGTTTCCTAAATGTGAGCAATCTAGGTACAAAACCAAAATGAAGTGTCGAATCAAGGAATTAAATGAATGAATTTAATGAATTAGTTCACTTGACCAGGTGAATAAGACTGAATTGATTCATTATTGTGAATGAATCTGCCCATGTCTAATTCAGTCCCACCTTCTCCGGGCGTTTGGGACTCTTATGTTGTGAGGTATTCACATAAAAATATAGATATTTGTACCTGAGAAATTTTCCTTAATTTTGATTTCTGACATTCTGGTTTGTTGGATTCTTCAATTTATTGTGTTTAGAAAGATATAAACATAATTGAAATTCAAGAGAAAGTTTTTTATCCCTTTTTAATGCCAAAATGTAAAACTTAACCCTTCCCTGCGATGGGTTGTATAATTCAGTCCGCAGTGAACTACCAATGTACCGGGTCTGTTCCCATCTGTACATAAACCCGACCTAAAACATGCAGTTAACGTCACGGGGTTACGACTTTAAAACTAAGTTCATCTCGCCGCGATACGGGCCTTACAATAATTTGTAGGCGACTGCCACTGGTTAGCGTTAATAATTTAGTTATGGTGTCCTATTCTGAACGTGGTGTTGACGGTAGTAGTTATGGTTGACGCTCTAATTAACGCGCGTTACGCTTTTAGATTGTGTCAATCAACTCAGTTAAGTGTGCTTATTAATTCTGTAACTATTAAAAGATGTTCTGGTGATATTTTATACAGGCATTTCTCAAAAAAGACCCTTAACTTTTGAAATATACTAACTTTCCTTGTGCACAGTGTCCTGAAAATCGTAGTACAAGAGGGAAACCGGTGAATCTACAGGGTTTTCCAATAAGAGGTGTTACTTTGAATAGCCCGCTATTTCGGTAGATGTTACTTTTGAAGCTGTCATTTTTTGACATTTGACAAGTGAAACTACGACATTAATAAAAATTGAACGATACACGCTTCAACAACGCATTGAAATTATTAAAATTCACTTGAGTGAATCAAATGCAAATCATCTTGAGTGATGAGGCCCATTTCCACCTCGGTGGCTTCGTCAACAAGCAAAATTGTCGCATCTGGGGCTCGGAAAACCCAAGAGTTATTGTTGAAAAGCCTCTCTATTCTCAACGTGTGACTGTTTGTGCGGTTTATGGTCCGGCGGAGTCATTTGACCTTACTTTTTGATAATGAGGCTGGAGCAACAGTTACGGTGAATGGATCGCTATCGAGAGATGAATAATGATTGGATGGTATTGATCTGGGCAACGTTTACTTTCAACAAGACGGCGATACGTGCCACACAAGCAACGAAACCATTGATCTTTTACGATTGAATATCAAAATAACACTTCTTATTGGAAAACCCTGTGCATCATATCATAGTGAAATTTATTTTTTTTAGATTTTAGCATTTCTACCTTCGGCAACAGAAGGTAAAAATAACTTTTGGAGCCTAGTTTTCGACTAATCGACTCCAAATGTGATTTAGATTCAACAGTTTCCCGCTTGTACTACGAATATCCGGAAACAGTGTATATTGATGGGGAAACGTTATGTTGATGTGTTAACGTTCATTTGTGATTAATGGTTTCGTATTCTATTAGCGCCACACGTACATCGGTCACTTGGGGTAATTATGTAGATTGAATGAATGAAGAGCTGTAGTGCCACGCGATTTGCTGCGCGCTGTGTACGAGGACCACAGATCCAGCTCGTCGGTGCTACATCGTCGGTCGACCGACGGTACGCGTGGCACTATTTTCAGCCTTAGCAAATATGAAGACCGATTTTCACTGAAAATACTGAATACAATTTCAGAGAGATTGCCCAGTGCCCAAACAACTCCAGAAACTGAACGAGGAGAGGTTGGACTGGCAACGGCCATAGCCCGCCAAGGTGGCGCAGAACAGGGACAGCGTCAGGAACAGGGACAGGGACGCCTGGAGACGCCTTGGTGATGGGTCCCCGACCCGACCAGGACTTGGGGAAGAGACCAAATATAAATCTAAATGATAAACTCCATTGATGGAGGCGCTAAAAAAAAATGTCCAAATGGGCGAAGCTAGCAGTCCACAATGGAGTACTGATACTAACCCTGATGTATGGCAGTGAGGCATGGAACTGATAGAGGAAGGATGAAAGTAGACTAAGCGAATGTCAGGTAAAAACCATTTATGACCGTGTGAAAAATATTGAGATCCGCAAATAATACATGGCTGACGTATGTGCAATGAGTAAGATTAGAAAGATATACTTAGATAGTTTGGGCATGTAGAGCAGATGAACGAAGAAAGGATTGTAATGAGAATATGTGACGTGTTGTGTATGGTAAAATAAATAACTCGGGAACGCCAGAGGAAGACATGGCACGATCAGGTGACCAAATACGAGTCGGGTCAAGTTAAGAGTTTGTTGAGACGATGTATAAGTGTGACTGAAGCAAGCAACGTGTGCAAAGACCGATTTGTTTGGCGATCCGTCAACTCTGCATACCGCAGCGTGAAAACAGCGTGATGGTTAGTCAGTTAGTTAGTTAGAGATCTAATCTAATTGTTCAGCCACGATATTTACAAAAAAATTCACATAAATTTTCGTGAAATTACATAATGAAATACTAATGGGTCCTTAGCGCCACCTGGACCAAGAGATTAAGTCAATGACCACAAATTACCATTATTATCGACAGAAATAAAATACTAATATAGGAATACGGTGGGCGACAGATACAAACATCTCTCTCTCTCTCTCCTACGCTAAAGGAGGAAATTCAACAAATAAAAATAAAAAGTTGAATAAATTACTTTGGAAAAACTTAATGAATACAATACCTAATGCATTAAAATAATATGTTGATTAGATAATAATGTACCATTTTGCCTTTTTAGATTAAAACTTTACTAAATGACAAACAGCATATAAGCTATTGTCCATGTGAGCATTTTTCTGATTTCGTTCACCTAAAAGTTTGACTATAGGGAGAGGTTAGAAGTAATTAAAGATTTTTTTCTTCTTATGTGTCATTCTATGTCTAAATATATTTGTAATCTTATTTGTTACATGTCTTTTAGGACTGCTCACTGGCTTTGGCTGATAAGAAAACCAGTCATTCCTTGGGGTAAGTCAATCCTAAACGACATAGTGACGTTTGCATGGAGAAAATTGAATATGCAAATTTATTAAAAATCTCTTCAAATTATTGGTAATGCGGTTAAATACGGTATTTGAGGCCATTTCCTTAAATTCTTAAAATATCAGAACATGTTCATGCATCTGCAATTTGCTTTGAGAATATACAAAAAAGAAAAGCGGAATATTAAGATTTTTATTTAATACGTGTTCCGACGCAGTGATAGTATAATACGTTAGTATTATACTAAAAAAAATATTAGGAAACCCATCAATTCATTCGTTAAGGGCCTGCAATCCCGTTTTTAACCGGATTACGAATAATTTTTATAAATTTGCAATATACAATATTAGCAATTTTTCTACGCGTGGGATTGAACAATAACAAATAAAAGAAATATGTCTATAATCGAGCGAGAACCGACGAAAATTTTTAATGTTAAACCATACCAAATACCAAGTAAGAAAGCTATACAAAAAAAAAAACAAGATAGAATTTAATTTTGCATAATTTATGCGTAAAACTGTGCTACGCGCTTAGAGCAGTTTTACACTTAAAATATTACTCCGTATTTAAGGACTAATTTACACTGTCAATTTAACACAAATTTTTTTTAAAATATTTCTAGTATCTATGTATAAGAAAGAAAAAAAAGAAAGTCGTTTAGGACAGTTTTACGCTAGACAGACCATTTGTGGAACTAGAGAATACCTCCCTATGTTACCATTTTATAAACAGTCAATTAAATTTAAATTACCACATTAGTTCGGTTAACGTAGGTTAATAATGATGCTGAAATTGTATTATAAGCACAGACATAGGAATTAATAGACGAGAAGATAATGGCGAGGGGTAAAATCAACTGTTGAAGAACGAAGGGGGTTAAGCTGACTGTGATTCGTCAATAAATCAATCTGACAGTAAATAGGCATCTCGCATTATAATATCACCATTTAGTTCTTAAAAGTAAAATCTGCTTTTGAATGAATAGACATTTTTACATGGGAGCGCAAATTACTCGCCACGTTATGAACTAATTTGCGAAGTCCAAATTCGGCAAAGTAAATTTCTTCTGTTTGCAGAGTCGTAGTTAGTTTCAGAGTATTTAGTTAAGACACTTTTACAAATGTTTCATAATTTACTTACCCCAGTAAACAACGATGAGCACACTTGAGAATCGCTACATTGTGATGTGATGGTATATGTTTCTAAAACTGATCCATATAATACGGTGTGAATAAGCTTAAAATAAAGTAAAATAATGCTTACTTATGGAATGTAATACGACAATTGGGTTTATTCTCTTTTTCACATCTATTTTTACAAGTTTTCATATCACAAGTCAACATTTTGCCGTGTTATTTCGTAAAATGAACCGATGATGCCTCGACCATAGTTCGCACAAGAATGATGACGTCACGTTTTCAAATTTCACTTGAGGCCATACGCGAGCCCAGCCGGCTCCAATGGAACCGGTATGGGGAGTGGGGATAATACGCTTTTAATCACTTAGGGCAGGTCTACTAATATTCATATGTCTATGATTATAAGAATATTACGAATGTCTTTGATTCAAAGAATTAAACGATACCGAAAAACTAGCCGAATTTGTTGTATTCGAATTACAAGTAAATAAATTGAATTCGGAGAAGTTGACAAATGTAGGTAGTATATGCTTTTCAAGAAATGTATTTATATATTTTTTAGAAGAACTCGTCCAACATTTTTTTAAATTTTTTTATTATTTTAATATAGATCATAGTTACATTAATACATACATATTTTGCAAAATAAAATATTTAGGTTCATAATTGGTCATGTATACCTTATCAGAAAAGAGGAGCTCTTGTGCCTGATAAGGGACATATTGGATAAATAAAAAAGAATATAGATATTTAGCACTGATTTATTAGAATAACTTGACGAATGTATACGTACTATGAAAAGAAGAACCGGACACCGGTAAACCTTTTCTCTTAATTTTTCTACAGAAAGTTAGACAACATGGTCTAATAATAATTTAAAATGCTCGAAAAAGAATTTGAACTCTTGAAATAATATGTTTTAATAAGTTAATGCCCGAGATGTTAATAACGGCCTCCATGGTCGAGGGGTAAGTCTCTCGACTAGCAATCCGGAGGTCGCGGTTTCAAATCCCAGCATGCGCAAGAAATTTGTATGTGATTAAGTTGTGTTAATTCACAATTTATTTAATTAAAATAATGTATAGTATACTTGCGGCACATTCCCGAGTGAAAGATACTCTCAGATTCTCAATTGTGCAAAACCACCATTCAGAATTGAAAAGTTGCTTGAAATGGCACCGTGTTCGGTGACCAGGTCTGAATAGCAAGGTGCTTTCTCAGCTTCCACTACCTGAAATCTCACAACATACCCAAATCGGGGATGACATAGTCTCACTGGCTCCATATGGTTGAGAGCATTTGTTACTATTGTGCGGTATTCACATCCAATCCTGTTCCTGAATCTCTGATAAATAAATGCTCATTCCAAATTTATTTTATAACACATACCTACAAGCACGTGCAAGGAGAAAAATGAGTATTGCTGGACAAAACGGGATTGCAGGTCGTTTCCTGTTAAACTTTTAGAACATTCCTGATAAAATAAAATGATTTTTATGAACACGTGTTCGAACATCGCGAAAAATCTTTTACTAAAAGTTTAACAGGAAACCTATCAATTCATTCGTAAAGGGCCTGCAGTCCCGTTTTTAAAAGGATTACGAATAATTTAGAGAGATTCTTAATAAAATAGCAATATTTTATTAGTCAGTAAGTTTTCTCCGTGTAAATCAAGATGACATTCTTTTAAGACGTAAATTCTTTATAAATCCGGTATTTAACTTGGTTTATATAAAATGTATTTCAATTACATACTTCAACCTGTATCTTCTTCTCGCGTGACCCACCATCGAATATTTTATATGTACATATTTATAGCGCGATTTATTGGCGCGTTATTGTGGCAAAAGTTCAATAGGCAATAAAATTGTTGGAATAAAATAAAAACTTGAATAATAAACTGTTTGCAACTCACGACATAAAAAAAACGGTAGACTCAATCCCAGCGGACAAAGCCGCAGTAATTTAAAGTGAGCTTGAATGAGAAAAAAAATAACAGAAAAAATAATACCGTCAAGTCCAATTATGTCCTAAATCCTGTATCTAAATTTCGTTAATAAACAATTAGTTAACGTTAATTAAGTGTTAATCTCAAGTGACTTACCAGATAAGTATGGTACTGTATATTATCTCTATATATAGTTAGTAATAACATAGATCATTGTAGAAATGTATTATGTATTTGTACAGCGCCCTTGGACTGATTTTGCACAAAAACGGCGCTATTTAAATCATCCAAATATTATTATTAAAGTAATAACATCACCCTAGTGGATTGAAGTAAGATTTGTAAGCCATACCCTCCCACAATCCAAGCACCTCTAAATATTTGAGGTAAACAAAATTTTAGGTACAAACATTTTTGAGGCATAATAACTCTAAAGATTTAGTAGTTACATTTTATCTGGATCGAGTTGGCTCAGTTCCGTGGGTTGCAGTCCACGCAGAGTACTAGAGGTCCGTTATTCTCGATAAACCGGGCAATTATTATTTTCAAATAACCGTAATTACGTTGAATGTACTACACACACGAGTATACTCATCGCTTCTCCACACATCATGCACACGCACACTCCATACCTCGTATACTTGACAATGTGCAGACTTCTTTCACTACGTGTCAAAGGAGCCGATAAGTTTGGGTCAAGTAACATACCAAATTATTCCACGTACCCCGTTTCGTGATTACTGATTAGTGATGTGTCACATATTGGTGTAAAATTCATATCACTTCGTGGAAAAGCAGGGGAGCTCTTGTTTGACGGCTAGGAATTAAAATCTTAACCTAACCTTATGACTAAAACAAAAAAAGAATCGAAAAATATATGACAACTGTTTCGCCTTTCGAAGGCATTGTAAACCCAGTAACAAATTATTACTCTATTTTATTTAAAAGTATAGGTAAGTACTACACTGGCAGATATTAAGTAAGTCGTATTTTACGTAGGAATGATAAAAACAATGCAAAATTTAAAAAAATACCTGTTCCTGTACTTCATTACCTGTTCATGTACTTCATTTTATTCAACTTAATTTTGTAATATTTATATTTTTGTAATACCTGCATCAACTGTAATGGGTGATATATAACAATGTGATATCTCACAAAAGCGGCGCTATACAATTTTCCAATAAATAAATAAATATATTTGAGGTGTTTTCGTAAATACAGACATTAATTTGTATGAATCACAAATTAATTATATTACGAGTATTTGCATCCATAGTATGTCAAATCACAAAGTGATAATTTAGAGTTTAGATAAAACTAAGATTCTGTCTGTGTGTATGTAAGACGTGACATCTGCTTCGGCTTCTGAACGAACTGCAAGTTTTCTCATTCTGTATTAATTTAAATGTGAATATCGCACTTCAGTCTTAACTAATAACTTAAATCACCTCAAAGGCGCTCAAAACTACTCCCAACCGTCTGGAGCCAGTGAGACTATTTCATCCCCAATTGGGGTGTGAGAGGATGAAAGGTGGTGGGGATGGACAGCAGATGGAAATAGGAGGGTGGGGAAGTAACAGGGCGATACAGATAGTATCGATCTCTCTAGAACGTTTCCCAAGTATAATATATAATATATTAAGATTAAATTAATTAATTATGACACACAAATTAATTAAAATATATGTATTTTGCGCACGCCGGGATTTGAACCCGCGATACAGGTAAATATTATATTTATATTTTGTAATATTATAATTGAGACGGTGAGGTTTCCTTCTGGGCCTATGTCATCTTTTGTGATGCTGTGCAGAGGATCTTTTTAAGTAAAACTGGATCTCGAAGCAACAAAAGTTGTTGCAGCAAAAAACGACGTTCGCAAAAAGTTATTGACAACATTATGTTCATATCCATTTCGAAGTACAAGATATCAAAACAAATTGTTGCAGTACCAAGTTAATATAAATATATCTAATCTAAAATGCAACACTCATTATTTATATTCGCATGAAAACATACTGTACTAACTTCTAAAGAAAAAAATACTGTATCAACTGTAGTTTGAAGAGAGAAATAAACCAATCAAAAATGCATTAAAAAACCCGAAATAGTCATTGAATCGACTCCGAGAAGAACACGGCGGGCCTCAATGGGTTAAGGTCACCAAACCGGTTTCGCGTAATAATACGGAATCGTGGTGAATTCGGATGTCGATCGTCCGCTACTATTCAAATCGTATACAGTATCCGCGGCCCGCGATCGTAATTCGTAGTGGGTAACGGGAACATAGCAAGGAAGGTATGTCGGTATCATGCACTGAAGGAGTCGACAACATTTTCAGTAAAAAAGGTAAGGATTTAAAATAGTTTTTAGAACGCACAATTTTGTTTTATAAATTAAGCAGATTTACTATCTGGCTACACCCAAGTTTCGTCACTATTTTTTCTTATAATAATAATAATGGAATCCCAAATACACTTACTATGTCAATAATATAGAGCGCATACAAAACAAATTTATTAAGTACCTAGGTTATAAATACAACAATAATTATATCTGCACTCTCCAATCCCTGAAATCCAGGCGAACGGTAGCTGACATGACATTTCTCCATAAAATAATACACAACGAAATAGACTGCTCAGAACTTCTATCCCAAATAAATTTTAACACCCCATCTAAAAGAACTCGACACACCAACCTTTTTTACACAACTAGTAATAATACAAACGCTGCAGCCAATTCCCCTATTTCTCGCATCCTTCAAACATTCAACTCAATTCAAACAAGCACAAGTACCGATATATTTTTTGATTCTCTCCCTCTATTTAAGAAAAACTTTTTTAGCACACTAAATTCGCCAACATAACACATACAACCACACACAGACACACACGCACACGTACACACACACAAACACTCACACACACCTCTCTCCTTCCCCAGCACACTAATTAACTTAACTTAAAAATGTAACTTAACCGTAAATGTATAATATACCTCCTATGTATATATCTCAGCGACATGTCATTGGTACCAATTATTATACTAACTTTTATAACTTTGTAACTATTGTCATCTATGTAATTATGTACTGTTTGTTTCTGCAATAAACAAAAATAAAATAAAAATAAAATAACCTAGATTAGGTACATGAAGTCAGTAATAGTTTCGCATATGTGGCGGATCCATTTAACTGCATGGAAGGTAGGTATACGACGACTGTATTATCATACATTTTCAATCAATATTAATCAAACCTTACTTTAACATCCTTCCACAGTTTCAGTTCATTTTATACTTTATGATGTCATTATTGTATTATGATTTAATTAATAATTAATAATAATGATGGGATAGTTTGTAAAACGCCATTATGCGCAAAATAATCTCAAGGGCGCTGTAAAATTTATTATGAGTTCCTAGGCTCTATCTAATTTTATTATTTGTAAACAGACAGAAAACATACTTACGTGATAGGTCACTTCAGATGAACACACTTATAGACGTAGCTCCGTTGTAAGCTCTCCATTTAATGCTGCGTATAAACAGAACAAAAAAAGGACGGCGTTTCGCGCTGTTTGCGGTTGCTTCCCGCAATTCGTGGCTCTGATCGCGGAAATTCTTTCCTGTTTATACGCAACCTTATACATCTCCTTATGTATCTCGACGGGAGGACCACAATAGAAAGTTGAAAACGGTTCCATCAAAATGAAAATTCAACACTAGAGTCATTAAAAGAGATAAAACAAAAACTAGGTTTAATAGTCACCCACATATGTTAACTATGTAACCTAGTTTTTGTTTAATTTCTTTTCATAACTTTATATCACTTTTAAGAGGTGTGCTGAATTGTCATTTTGATGACATACCCGGTCATCTATTAATATATAAGGAAAAAAAAACAATTTCGCGCCTTGCCTGATTTTGTACAGGTCTATGAAAATTTCAAAGCCTCGGGATGTAGGAATAATAGATACATGAGTGCGATGATTGATTCCGAGTAATTGATACAAAATGATTTCCAGGCAAAGCACAGATGTACAACGAAGTTGCAACGTGCATGAGTTCACAACAGCCCAGCTCGGAATATAAGTATATCATATTACAATTAAATCAAATAAAAATACATAATTAACGAAGATTTTTTGTTTGGTTGGGTATCACGAGCCACGGGTTGTCTATCAACTGAGGACGTAATAGACGGGTTCATTCCCCCGCAGTCCGGATATTGCGAGCGAACTCGATTGACAACCGGCTTGTGTAATGTAGAATGTTATACTACATCACTACGGCCCGCACTTCAATACAGCGCAACAATCCAACGCGCCTTACGCAATGGCTGGAGATGGCTTGTTTATATTTTTGCGAGTGCACTTTGTTTGTATTATCTTTATAAAATTATTAATATTCAATTTCAACAATCTGCCGTAATTAAAATCGCCCAATTTTGACTCACATACCCCCCACACCTCTAACTGCACTAAGGTATATTATGGCGGGAACTCTATGTCTAACCGATGTTCGAAAATCTGTCAGCGAACTTGACTCGCGTTTTCCAATTATCATCATAATTAATTTGACTGTGTCAAGCAGAACTCACCCTTGAACGCTTATCTGTCTTTAATATACATGGTTTTCCAATAAGAGGTGTTATTTTGATATTCAATCGTAAAAGATCAAAGTTTTCGTTGCTTGTGTGGCACGTAGTGCTGTCTTGTTGAAAGTAAACGTTGTCCAGATCAATACCATCCAATTCCGGCCATAAAAAATCATTAATCATCTCTCGATAGCGATCCATTCACCGTAACTGTTGCTCCAGCCTGATTTTCGAAAAAGTAAGGTTCAATGACTCCGCCGGACCATAAATCGCACCAAACAGTCACACGTTGAGGATAGAGAGGCTTTTCAACAATAGCTTTTGGGTTTTTTGAGCCCCAGATGCGACAATTTCGCTTGTTGATATGGCCACCGAGGTGGAAATAGGCCTCATCACTCAAGATGATTTGCATTTGATTCACTCAAGTGAATTTTAATAATTTCAATGCGTTGTTGAAGCGTGTATCGTTCCATGTTTATTAATGGCGTAGTTTCTACTTGTCAAATGTCAAAAAAGGCAGCTTCAAAAGTAACATCTACCGAAATAGCGGGCTATTCAAAATAACAGCTCTTATTGGAAAACCCTGTATAAGTAAATGTAACTATCATGTCGGTAGCTTGACATCGTTCCCGAACGCGATTGCAGATCGCCAACGAAAAAAAAACACTCCACGTCGACTAAATGATCAAATTAAGTATATTAAATCGAAGTGAACTTTTGTTCGATCGTTGGAGATCTGCAGTTATGCGAGGGAACGATGACAACTTCCAAGATAATCGATAACATATTCATCGATGTGTCTGTGCAAGGGGACTGGGGACATCGACATTGGTTCCAAACGTAGTAAGTATCGAAAGCCTGTGTTGGTGGCATCTAAAAACCAAGATATCAGGAATATATATAATATACCGTTAAAAATTTCATAAACCATAAATAGTAGTCCAATGTCCCTCATAGAACAATGGCTGCAAAATGCTACTTGTTATGACCCTAATATTCAATTTACCACGAGAATAACAATAACATTGTGCCATTCCAATTCAGAAGCGTTCACCACAAATCGTCCCTGATAGGTAACCGCAGACTACCGACGATGTGTTCAGACTTATCCAATACGGAGGAAAATCAATTGAAAACCATCATATTAGCTGAAATACAGACATATTCCGCACATTAATCGTAGAATTTATGTTACAAACTTCGCCGATACAATGTTGTGGTGAAATTGACAACATCATTGAATAACTTTGAACCGGGGCAGCCTCCTTCAGTGGAAAACAGAACAACAAAATAATTTTAAGGCGATGCCATACGTAGTAATACAAAATCATGTGTTTTTGGTTTGAAAATTTGGTCGCCTAGAAATGTTTCAGATGCTTTAATTAAATACTGCGAGTAGAATACATCTTGACCTTTGTAGTCTTGAAATCGAGTATTTTTATATAAGTCTTTTTATAAGCCCAGAAAAAAATAATGTATAACGCCTATGAAAACTGCTTTAAAGTTCAAAATCTCCTACTTACGAACCCATTTTCGGTTATGATTTTATTGTATAATGTGGCAAATTAAGTTATTTACAAAATGATCGGAAAAAAATTAAATATTTATGCCTGAACATCCACAAAATATAATAGGCACTTTTTGGCCATGTTTTTTTCTTGCATAAATCAAAACAGGGGGATGGTGTTAAGCGGGAATTTAAACCTTATCGCCATCTACGTAAGGGTTGTTATTGATAGCGGCTCAATTTAAAATATTACACGACGTAGTGCATCGCCTTAACTTGTAAGTTCTGTGTACAGTAAACCTCGTGTCCAAAAAAGGTATATTTCTAATGTTCTCTCATTTAATTAATGAAAAACAATATTTCCTCTGAAAACATTTGTAAGTAGGTATTTATATACCTACCTACTTAATTATAAACCATAAATGTTTGATGAAACTTTTTTTTAAAATTTCTATTAAGGAATTATACGCTTTGTCTAAGGAAATGTGACCATTTTCCTCAGGACGGTAGATACCATAATGTTGAATATTCCGTTTTGACAGTAGGAACCACGATCTTGCGAACTCTGGCGGGATAAAAAGGTAGTATCCAACAAAGCCACCATCTTGAACCGGAACCGGAACGTAACAAATAAATTTGCAGAGAGTTAAAATGTTAAATGGTAGAATGTTGAATGGTAGTTAAAACAAGACTTCGTTAGGTTAGGTTAGGCAATGATAATAGGCCATCATTCCAAATCGAAAATTACTTTAAATGTTTTTTTCTATGTTTACTGCCCAGATCTTTCTGTGTCACAAAATGTACCCCAAATTGGAGAAGCCGTAGTAACTAGACACTGGGCAGTTGGAATCCTCGTTCGATAATAGTCACGTACGTACCAACCTTCATTTACATACATAGTGCAGCCAAACATACAGAGCAGTTTTGAAGGGCCGGTACATCCCGTGTGGTGGGGTAGGTTAGGATCCTGGGAGGGGTCTCGTTGGGTAGGGAGGGTCGTGCCGTTTTCAGTCGTTACCAGGGTTTGCAAGTTTCTTGTAAATGGCCGTTCTTTCGTCGTCGCCTAGCGGGCCTTCCGGCTGCAATTTGCGACTTCTTCATGTGTTTGTGTAATGTTTTTAAACATCGCCCTCACACCTTTGAAGAACTCAATTTCAAAAATACGGCCGAAAAATTCAAAAATCGCCATCATCAATGTATCGCTGCTGGGGGCCATCTTCAGGACCTGATGCATAGAACGGCATGATGTACCTAATAAAATTATATCCATGTACCCTTCAAAACGGCGCTGTCTGTTTTGCCGCACCCTGTATTTTCTTCAGCCTCACAACATTCCCAACACTTTAGTGGTATCAAAAATGAAATAATAATGATGTGGTTGAAATTATTACAATCGTAAGGATATTACTAAACACTTGCTCTAACTGCCCTAGCACCATCATTAAACCGCAGAATCCTGCAATCATCAGATCGCGGTTGCACCAACCGGCTTCAGATGAGAGGAAGCCATGCCAAATAGGCCACATCCGATTGGACCGGCTCCGGCCTAACTAGGGTCGGAGGCTGGAGAAACGGGCTATTACTATGAAGACATCTCATTATGACAGGAAGGTGCTATTACCCACTACAGGACTGGTGTATAAGTCGGTGGCGTAGTAGATAAGGACAAAGAACTCATATATATCAAAAAACATCTACATTAAATTATACATAAATGTAATAATTGTAAATGAAATAATTGTAAATGAAATCCTCAGCACTGGAGATCCCGGTGAGGATATCATTATATCCATTTATTTGTTACACAAAAAAAAGATAATAAAACACTTATTATTATTATAACATGAGTGTCATGTGAACGATAATTTATAGAATTAAGCGTAAGCTCTACCAACACATTGCTAAATTGTATAAATTATAGTAGCGTAGGTAATGTAGTTTTGGTGATTTGTCTCATAACATTTGGTCGTAGGACAGGTTTTTTCACAGAATTCAACAATTCATTAAAATTTTTAATTATACTCAAGATCTGTGAAAGTCCTATTCAAGTTCTGTTATTATAAAAGTACTATGAAACAACCGGCCCATGTTGAAATACGAACAGAACTTGAATAGAACTAGAATTTCGTCTTATAAATATGAAGAAAATTTCATACAATAGGTAAGTAAGTATTTTAAGTAAATATTTAGGTACATTTTACCTCTCTACGTAAATACAACATGTTCTGAGGTGGGTTTAAGTTCGATATGATTTGAATGTTTTTCACAGCTAAAAGCATTACTGCTGTGATTTGTTTTTGGCCCGTGTTTTTTTTTTTATTATTTAGGAGAAAAAACAGTTACAGATATCAATTGACAAGAATATATAAAACATCAACTAGAGAATTCACCTGCATCCAAACTATTTCTCACGAATTGACTTGAAACAGCAGTTAAAAACATTTACAAATATTTTGACTTATAAATAGGGGAAAAATATATACATTAGAATATTATTTTACAAATAGAGATATGAAAGAAATGCACAATATCCTTATAAGAATTTACAAATTATTTTTGAAAAAATTTAGAGGGTAAAACAAAAAAATACATATATCAATAGATAAACATAAATTTAAAAAAATATATATATTTAAACGAAGTATGTCTAAGTTGTTTACTTTGAACTTTGTTGGAAAACAGTCTTCATTTTTCTACTAAAAGTAGTGCGTGTATCAAAAAATAAGTCAGAGTCCTTGAGGTTTTGATTCTGATTACGTGATTCGCACATTCTTCTGATTGGATCCCTGACACAAGCATTTGTACGCGTCCTGCTAATGTGGAATAAGTCGTTAAGCCTTGTTACTCTGGGTGGTACTTTGAAGTTTATTAATTTCAGTAAGTCGGGACAGCCAATAACGTTGTTACAGATTTTATACAGAGTCATGAGATCAAGGTATGTTCGCCGGTGAGATAGAGTGGAGACGTTATAACTCGAGAGCATATTTATGTACCCGCGTTTGGGTGCGCTCATTCTGTAATTGAGGCATCGCAGAAATTTCTTTTGAATACTTTCAATATTTTTTTTATAGATATCGTAAAGTGGATTCCATATGGAGGTGCAGTATTCAAGTTGAGAACGCTGAAGATGCAGCCGTATTTGAGGAGGCGAGACCTTGACTGCTGTCTTCGGAAAATGACCAAGTCAAAGTTGGTAGATTCATATCTCCTAGTACACAAAAAGTATTATTTGGTTGTGATGAATATACAGATTCCAGGTTTTTGGAGAACGTTTCATAGACCGTAGGTTGTGAGGCAGGAGGTATGTATACTGCACATATGATGAGATTGAAAGACCTTACCGGAATAGAAATGAAGATTTGTTGTTGTTTGTGTTGCGCTACCTCATTTTAAGCCAATTTTTCGGACAGCATTACAGTGTCCATCATCAGGGCAGATGTGTAATGATTACACTGGATAGACACTGCAATACTGTACCAAACGTTATCTAAAGAAGGAGGTAGCAATAATAACAATAATTGTCAGGCGATCATAAGGTAGGCGATACATTACGCTATATACGCATCATGACTTGGCCTATTTCAGCATATCGCTCGCCATACACTACAAAAATGGAATGTATGGCGAGCGATATGCTGAAATAAGGCAAGCCACGAAAATGTACCGCGCTTATAGTATGGTCCGTCACAGGCTTAATACTAAAATGACCACATTTGTATTTCACTCGTACCTCATACATGATAGATTATAATCCATATTTTCATAACATAAAACATAATATTATAACACGTGTTCTATATTTACACTAACTAAATCCAAGTCTAGAGGTTCTAGATCTAGTACCGATTGTGCCTTTGACCTACAGAATACGAAATGTCATCCATTTTTACTCCGCGTCACGACTGACGTCACCCCCACGGTTGGGGGTGGGCGGGGGTGGTATTTTTGATCGATGAACGCTGTTTTATTTATATCAACTCCAAAAAGGCAAAAGAGAAATAACGTGCATTTTTTACAAAATTTCAGAAAGGATGAAATAATTGTTCATGTTTTAAATCTCGATTAAATTACACATGTTATCATTTATTCATAAAATAAATTAAAATAAACAGCTTTTTCATAATATTCTATTAACTTAATAGGGAGATTATTTTCAAAAAAATCTTGGTAACTTGAGAGCTTTTTGAGAATTGTAACATTTTTTTACGTCACGCAATTCATTTGATTAGATAGCTTATCTCTTTTGTTTATTGTTTGAGAGGTGAACTTTAATTAATAAAATAATTTACATATTGCAAAATGCTGACCGATTTCGAATGCATACGGAGAAAAATGATCTTCTTAAAAAAAAGTGATAGCATGCCAATTTTCTGATAAAAAATTAGTCATTCAGAATAAATCTAAAACACGTGTTCTTTTCCTAATAAATAAAGTTCCGCCGTCATCAAAAAACATTCGCTTTTAACTGATACTTTGTTAGGAACCAAATTTTTAAAAAATTAATGTTATTTTATATCAGCAAGTTTTCTCCGTGCACCTCTCCCCTCCGCAAAAAATTAAACACTAAAAACAAGGCATTCGAAACGAATAATATCTTATGCCATTTTGTATTTTTAGCCATAGATAAAGAAATAAAAAAGGGTTTTTTTACAAAAATTGAGGGTTATTTCTTTCATAATTTTCATAGTCCATGTCAACAAAAACCACCCCGTCAATTAACGTGTTGACATTTCGAGATTTGATATTACGAAGGTCGCGCGCTATTTGTGTACTGAAAGCCTATGAGGTCAAAGGCAAGAACTTGACATTTTAAAACATAATAAATATAAAAAGATCAGGTAGGTACCTGAGATATTTAACAACCATAGAAGGGTACTTTCGGCCAAAGTCTTCATCAAACTCAGCACAATGACGGTGTCACCAACACGGCTGAGCGTAATTTTAGCGTAAGAGGCACCCATTTCTAATTGAGATTAAATTACTATTAATTGCTAAATTTTATCGGTTAATGTAACCTTTTTTTACACGTAGATAGATAATTTGCATTATATTGAGAGCCCGTATGCTACTAAACTTACCCTTTGTTTATTCAAGTTATGCAAAAAAAACTAGAAGTTAAGGGTTCGATTCCCGTTGCAATGCAAATACATTTATTTCTGGCTACAATGCATTCACAGTTTAGTAAAACAAAAACATTCGAACGGTAAACCCTGGCGTCATGTATTTTGCGGTCTTTTCTGCGCGTATTTCTAGGCCAAGACGACGAAAGTCATGAAGTCACATTGTTTGTTCAATATGTTTCAATAGGGTTAACATTTGGACGAAGCCGGGTAAGTAAATTTATAACGAAGTACAAATAAATTGTAGGTATGTTATATATTTTGACTCGTCACAATATAAGAATGCTTTAAATTTTCCCTATACACCGCATCCCCAAATATGACATGGTGAAACTTTACCACCAGGGACTTCCGTGTATATAAAAATGAACAAAAATATACCTGGTACCCTGATGTATGGCAATGAACATGGAACTGGCAGAGGAAGGATGAAAGTAGAAATGAGATTCTCGAGGGCTACATGTGGTAAATCCATATGAGAAATATGGTGATTCGCATAGAACACAAGTATAGAGTAAGACTAAGCGAATGAACGAATTAAATACTTAAGGATAATATATGAAGCGAATGTGAATGATAGAAGAAGTCGTAGACGCCAGAGGAAGACATGGCATGATCAAGTGAACCAAATACTTGAGTAGGGCCACGTCAAGTTAGTGAATAAAAGGATACCCTGTACATTTTCAGTGAAGCGAAGGTGTTATTTTTCGAAGTTACGTCCTCTCTCGGGTCAGATTAGACCAATGTGTACTTTAAGTGTATCTTTTTCCCTATAAAATAGGACAACGAAACTAAAATTATCTGCACAAAATATGAAATACACTTGTCATAATGTGAAATATATACTTCAGACGTTAAAAAAATGTTGCGCGTACTCTTTACGGGTGCCACAACTTGTTTCATCTTCATGGGCTATAAAAGGAGCAGTTTAAGTCATATGTAGGTCATTCACTACCTAAACGTTGGAGAGGACTCAAGTGAATAATTAGCGCTAGAAAACAATTCCTTAAAATGACGAAACCGCTCAGGTGGTGGCACTACTGCAATCAGGGATGCGACAGAGTGATGTTGCTCGTCAACAAAACCGAAACAGACGATCGCTTTATTGTCTCATAAGATTTTACAATAGGTGCGATTTTTGTGACTAGTGTATTATTTCAAGTTCACTGCAGTATGCTTGCAACATGCAAAAATTGTTTGAACCTTCCTATTTTTTGTAAGTATGTTTTCTTACAACTAGTATAAAAAAATCACGAAGAAGGATGATTGTGATTTTTTCTTTACTTCTATTTAATAAGAAAAATTAAGAATGATTACCCAATACAATGTTTATATTACATAATTGAATTCGGGTCCAATTATAACAACGTATACCGTGTAAGTAGTTGAAAATATGTATACCAGTTAAGTGTAAACGTGATAGAAATGTTCATTGGTGTTGAAAATAAATACAAGATCGTATTTAGTGAGATATCACATTTCTTTAAGTTATCAATCACACCTCTCATGTTCATAGTTTATAGAGTACCTCAACAGTTTACGTGTTGCCTAGGAATAGTAGGAATCAGTCTAAATACGTCTTTACCTATAAGAAATCTACACCAGCCCAAAAAAGTGCCAGCATCAGACGAATACCAAGTCAAAGATGTAACGCGAGAAGTTATATTGTAATCCATCGATCGTTATAAATATCACGCCCCAGTAGACAACGTCAAATCATTCAACTGTGTTTGTTTTATTGATTCATCGAACCGATACGTCTTATGGTCCTGCCACTGAAAACTTCGTTGTAACGTCTCTTTCTGTTTTAAAGAATAAAGATGAACACTACAAGTGCCTTACAAGCAAATTTTAACAGAAACAAATATGCCACTGAGTTAGTATCTTTTGGTTGTAGATCATTGAAAAGATTGTATTATATATTATATTCTGAGATTAAAAATGTGATCAATTTTAAAAGGGAATTAACAAAGTATGTCCACCTCAAATATTAGGTAACCGATGTTTTGATCGTAAGCGCATTTGATCGTAAATTACCATTTTATCGTAAAATGTAGATTATCTCATAAAATAAATGATTTCACGTAAATTATATCTAATCTTTTTGCGTTAACATACACTATAATTTGCTTATTATTTGCCTACGATCATTTTGCTTACGATCATTTTGTTTACAATCATTTTATCGACAACCAAACATTGATGCTTTGTTTGTAATTGAATTTAATTAAATTTAAAGATATATTTTGTTTGCTAAATAATGTTAATCTTTAATTATTGAAGACAATATTAGCGATTTCTAAACGAAAATCTGAAACAGAAAAATCAGAAAAGGATAAGGTCACATATAGGACTCGAACCCAGGATTTTTCTGTTTCAGATTTTCGTTTAGAAATCGCTAATATTGTCTTCAATAATTAAATATTACAATTTGAGGTTTTACTCAATAAAGTTATTCCAAAAAATAAATGTTAATCTTTGTGTATATATGTTTTTAAAATTATGAGCCCACAGGGTGATGTGAGCTCACTTAAGATTAATAAAAAAAGTGCGCCGTCTGTCTCTCTTACACATGCCTGAAATTGTATATCGCCATAATTTAAATTTCGTAATCATGGTGAAACATAGTTTTGAATGGAAATATAGGCCCAAATTGGGCATATATTTGGATCATGAAACACGCCCACAGGGCATTTCCTGTGTTCTGCTGTGGTACGTACACATTTGCGAACCGAAACGCAAGCAAAGCCGCGAATTACGGGAAAGGAACGAAGCAACTGCAAAAGGGGGTTTTCCGCCATTTATAAGTTGAGATTCGGCTCGCGAGTGTACCCATGCCCTTACACGTGTTTTCATTAGAGAAAAGGAGAGGTTACAACGGAGCTGTAGCCGGTAAGTCTTGTAAACATGCTTAATATACGTCCACAGTAGCGTTAAAAATAGGTTTGATTACACACACAAGAATTGACAGGCTCAAAATAAATACGGAAGAAGTCAATTATTACTTCTTTTAATTCGTAAATTGTTGCATGGGTTGGTACAATCTGAGTTGAAAAAAAGTATGATATAACAATGCTTTACTGCCTGGCGTCGCTCTACATTTCGAAAACCGGTTTTCGTTTTTATTACACAACGAATAATTCAAATATTACACATTACAGAGCAAAGAACTTGCAGTTTGACTCTTTAAAAAAATCTAATTGTGTATATAAAGGAGAGTGTTCCGGCGAGGGTTTGTCTTTTATCCAAATCTACAGTTTCATTATGGCATTGATGAAATTTGCACACTTGACCTTCGAAACAAGAGAAAGGTCACTGCCTATGTAAGAATTCGAAAAACCAGCCGACGTTAAAAATAAGAGGAGAATTGCTGTCCACATCTGATTTCGAAAAAAATCTGCGTAAAGCCCGGGCAACGCCGGAGACTACGGATAGTACATGTAAACTTGAAAGCACCATAGCTCGTAATGGAATGACGTTACAGACTCAAAACGGTTGCGTTGATCCAAAAATTGCAGATAGAAAGAAGCACAATTATTTTGACACTAGAACTTGCCGTGTACGAGTGTAATACATGTGAAAAGATCGTCGGCTTTTTTTTTGTTATTTGTTTTTGGGGTATTATGCCGTGTTGCGCTAACTCCTTCTTTAGCCAACGTTTCGGACAGCATTGCAGTGTCCATCATCAGGGCAGATGTCTTATTTGAGGTTGTGTTAAAATGTGAGCTTAAGTATGAGGTTGTGATACCGTGTTGCCAGCTCCAACCCTCTGAGCTAACATTAACGTATCATTTTTTTTTTTTTTTTTTGAAACGTTGGCTAAAGAAGGAGTTAGCGCAACACGGCATAATACCCCAAAAACAAATAACAAAAATACTTTTGGCCGTGAAAATCTTAAATCATATTAGATCGTCGGCTTAGTAATATGTAGCGTATTTCATGACGTCAGAGCTTAAATGAAAAGAGAGTATTTTTTAAAGTTAAAGATACAAGACAAACAGTTGAAGCATGTATAAGACTGGGTTAAAAGTACCTACCTGATTTTAACCCCTATTAGTAATACTAAATGCACGCTTTGTGGCCCCGTAGGAAGCGTTCAAAGATGATTTAAAAGGGATATATGTAAATACGAATGTTAGAGGGAGCGCGCTAATATTAAAAAAAACAATTATAATTAAGCGAACATGGTGAAAATATGTAATAAAACACGACTCGTTTAAATTGGGCAAAAATCTCTCTACAAATGGTTTATTTGCATTTTAAGATACACTGTGAATTTTTTCCATGCCTGTAACCCATTAAAAAACAGAACATAAAGGGTTTTTATAATTTTCGGAGCTTACTTTGCGATATTTTTCTATCGACGGAATTTTATATAATTAACATTTCGGCATAAAAAATGTATAGATATTATGTTAAATAATGGAACTTAAAAACTTTAAGAGAAACTTGTTATAAATCCAATTATATGACTCAATGGCTTAACCAATCGCTGTGGAAATCGGGTAAAGGAAAATGAGCCTTCATACCGCCTTAATCCTTATTATCGATCAACCCTGACTTTGACCTGATAGTTGAGAACGTGAAGGATATATACGAAGAGGACTGGACTTGGAGAAGCAGATTTCTTGGAGTCTGCTGTTATCCAACGTGACATCTCCGGATTTGCCTACCAACACCGAGGCACCCAAATCCGACAGCCACCAATAAACGCACAGCTTCCCAAACAATGCAACGGAGATGTCGAATAATAATAATTTTCGTTGTTATATAATTCTAATTTTTTTTAAATTTGAAACATAAGAGTCCTAACTGCTCCCAGCCGTCTGGAGCCAGTGAGACTACGGCATCTCCAATTGGGGTATGTTGTGAGGAAGGAGAGGAAGGTGGGGAAGTACCTGGCTATTCAGATCTGGTCACCAACCACGGCCAAAGCCGCAAATACAATATATATATTATTTTATAAGAGTAAATTGTGAAATAACACAAATTAACACTATATGGTCGGGCATTTTACCGCCAAATTGGAGGCGTAGCGAGGGTTTTTTTTAATTTTAGCGCCAAAATTAGACTTTCCGCAAAATATTCATACCTTATGATCTTGATATTTTTCGATGAAACTTTCAGTGTTTTACTTTAAAAAGATGTCTCTATTTATTTACTTAGCAATGTATGTGTAATTCCTCTTTTTAAGAAAAAAAACTTTCTACTTTCTTGGGAATCGTAGAAAAAACAGTATTTCACAATCGAAATAACATATCGAAATTTATTCATACAAAAATACAAGATTATTTAAAATTTTTCAAATACATATAAAAAAAAAACTATAACCTAATAGTGCTTCAATGTGTGATAGCGTTCGAAACACTTTCCTTTATGCAGGGGCACATTGCAAAACTTGCACATGTACCGCGTTTCACTGCGTAGTTTGTGAGCGGAACATACGCGACAACGATTTTTTTTATTTTTATTTTTTTGTTGTGTTTCAAACTCATTGTATTGACAGGTAGATAGATCGGATACCGCCGACAATAGAAAACACATGACCCCACACCCATTTAACCTCTTGTTTTCAAGTTTCCCGCTCCTTACCGCTTTGCGCAACAAAACGAGTAAACTCGTCTCCAGCGTCTTACTGTAAAAAGGCGTATGATGAGTTTTCTAGTTTCCCGCAAAGAATGTGTAAAATAAAATTTAATTGCGCGCGCCGGGATTTGAACCTACGACCTCTGGCTTGCGAGTCTAGAGCTCACCCCTTGACCACAGAGGCCGTCACCACCACAATACGGACATTTGCCTAGTTTGATTATTTTTTTCAATAAATAATGATATGTATTATATATTCTGTATTTCTATTGTAACTCTATTTTGGTACAAGTCCGGGTAAATTAATATTATTCTTATGTATTGTATTATGTGGTATAATGTTCACTCTCCGATAACCCAGTTCTGAGAATAACGTACAGCTGCATTTCACGGTCTAACCGCGCAGATTAAGTCTTAACATCAATAAATATAAACGGGCGCGATAAGCCGTCCGCCCTCAATAAAATTATCCGAATCGCTGCTTACAATTTTCAACTACAACATCTTAATTACATTATTTTACGTGGATTAAAAAAATATATAATAGTGGGTTGGTAGCTAAATCTTTAACTTACTCTACCGGTACAGCTCCATACTAATGCGCAGAATTCACACACGGTCCCGCGTATTCCTGCGACGGACGAATAGTGCACATTGAAATAACTAGACCATGCGCAGAAAAGTAAAGTAAAGCAAAGTTTGTAGAGCTGTCCTTTGTGATACTTTTCTGCTCATGATCTAAATGTTCCTAAGACGCAAAAATTGAGTGAGGTGGGTAAATTATAACACGTGTGTAAAAGTGTCTATTAAATACTGTAACAAAATATAAAATTTTGAAAACATCCCGAAATATTTGTTTACCCATATGTAGTTAAGTTTTTTACGCAGCCAGCAATTTGCAAACCATTGTAAATTTCCATATTTGTAATAAGCATTTACTTTGTGGCTCGTCATAATTTACAATACAAGATATAAATTTGTTTTAGACCACTTTAATTTTAATTGTACTCTACCGGTTTCGGAAGCACCCTTCCTTCGTCAGGAGAATATTAAAACTAACCTATGATACAAAATATTGACAGATATATACACAACAATATAATTTAGGTGTTTGAGTGGGAGGTTAACAAAGGGGGACGGGTAATTGCGGGAATTCCAGCAATAACAGAGCGGTTTACTGGAAATATATCTAGAATGGGACTAAACGATAAATTAATTTGGTTATTCAATATACTAGCGTTATTATTTAGGGATTTTTTGATTTCAAGAGCTTCTAAGTTAACCAATCTTTTGCTTTTATTATTACGGTGAAGAATTTTAACCCCTGTGTCCTTATTAAAAGTATGATTGGTGGAAATAATGGCAAACTCTGAATTCCACCAATCTTATTTTAAAGTGGTCAAACAAATTTATATCTTTTATTGTACATTGTAAATTTATTTATTAACGCCCTTATGGGCTTTTACAAAAATAGGTAACAAGTAATACGGTTGTGTTAGGTACATAGTTTACAATAAATAATGTTTTATGATTATATTAAGGTAAATTAAAATTGATAGTGTGGACTCAGATATAAATAGATTGCACACACTTGGGAACTTTTATGCTAAATTCGCAGATACTTTTAATATTCCCCCTGTAAAGTATAAAGCTGCACTAATAACACATTTTAACGCCACTTATTTTAATGAGGTCACTACATAACAGGCTATTGTCATTGCTTCTTTCTTCACTGTTATTTTATTTGTTATGTTTTAACTTAATTTAATTCTTTAATTTTTCTCATCATAATTTAATACTGCACTATGTATATGTAAAAAAATAAAATAAAAACTTTGTATGTAAATGGCACTTGTGCCGTAAATTCTAAATAAATAAATTACGGAAAGCAAAATAGGTATTAAGAAACAATTGAAAATTGAATAGTAGTAAGGAGATTTCATTTTCGAGGACCGAATGGCGATACCATGCGAGTTGCCTGTATACTGTCAAGATTAATTTATTGATATATCATTGAAAGTTGGACGTCACGCTGCCTCCCGTTCTCCGCGCGACTTGGTTTGTTCCCCTTTCCCTGATTGGCTCCTCTATTTGATTGTCTGGTAACTAGCCAATATAAAAAAAACTAAAATTCTCACATTTTAAAAAGTTAATGGCATGCATGCCCGTAATAATAATAATAATTATTATTATGGTGCATTGATGCATGCCACTTTCCCGAGTGTTACTATGTGCAAATAAATCGAAATGAAAGGATTGAGTCTGCTTTAAATATTCAGTCCATTGTTTTCTCGCATTGTTTTGGTTCAAGCAACAATGCCGAACATTTGCATAGTATTATAGCACTACAGAACTCCGTACGGAGAAATAAATAACACTGCGAAGAAATGGGGCCTATTCCTCTACATAATTCAATACAAATCAATGAACTGCTAAAATATTTCATACTAGGACGAGTGCCGTTCCGCATAATCTATTTATATCAAGGAGATTTATTATATATATTAAAATCTACGGTTTTTTCCGAGATTGATTATATTTTGCAGGTTCACGGGGATTAAGCTAGTTCAAAATGTCGACGAAAAAACTTTTAATATCTGTAATTTTCTCAACGTACAATTTTTACAAAACCTGTATAATTTTATCCAATTGTAATTTTCGCTCGGTACGCCCGGTTTTATTTACGTACGTGGAATTTCAAATTGTGTAATTAATAATGGATTATTTTCACAAACTTCAACCATCATTAAAATGCGTGTAAGATTAAGGGCCGTTGTTTTGCAGAATTTTAACAATTCATAAAATTTCAAAGTTCAATTTCTATTCAAGTCCTGTTATCATTTCAGTTCTCTGAAACAACTGGCCTATCATGATGTGATAACAGATCTTGAATAGAACTTTTACGGAACTTGAAGATCGACTTTGAAATTTGATGAATTGTTCAAATTCTGTGAAACTACCCGTTCGAAAAGTTTATTTTTATGATTATTTATATAGTACTAAAAATATGTAATTTTAATATATTTATTCATAATTTTTGGTTTCAAAACGATCTAAACCCGCACATTTTGAAACGGTTCTAACTGGTTACAATGTCATTATTACATAGAAACCACCAACTTAGCCCGGCCGGCGTAACGACAACGCCGACGAATTCGTGTGTTAGGAGATAAACTGAAGAGATAAACCGATATAAGTGTATTGTGGGCGTGTGTACGAGCCTCAGCACGAAGTGAGCTCAATTTGTCCTCACTTCTGGTAAAATTGATGAAACATCATTTCTAAATATAGAAATTCTTTCTTGAACAATCTGGGACCTAGGAGCCGAAAGTCTAGCGAGAAAACTAGCGACATTAGTTTTCTTGAAAATGCCATAAATCACACTTTTAATTATCTATTCAGTTGAGTGGAAAGGTTAAAATAGTTGTGTGAAAATGGGTGTATCAATGAAAATATCAAATTTACTGAAAATAAACTACGCGTAATGATAACAGTACTCATATAAATTATTATTTTAATAATCAAAGCCATCTGTCACACGAATAAAACATTTGACATATCGTGGAGATGACATAATTTAATAATTTACAAAGAGATAAAATAATTAGGTTATCAATACAATATATTATTATGGGTAATTGATTGATTTAACTAAAAATACAATGACTGCCAGACAGACGACGCACAAAGGAGAACGATCAAGTGAATAAAAAAATATCACTTTAACATCTAAATCCATACCTACTTCAGTTTTATTCCTATATCACAAAATATGTGTTTTGGCTTTACTCCAATATAAGATAAATACTTGGTTCAGCTGCACTCATACATAAAAATTCCTGATCCAGTTTTACTCCAACATCAAACCACCTACTCCAGATTCACTCCAGCATCAACATTCATGTTAAAGCTTCACACCAACATCAAAATATCTGCTCCAGCTTCACTCAAACAAAAAAATTTCTGCTCCAGCTTCACTCCAACATCAAAATATCTGCTCCGGCTTCACTCCAACATCAAAATATCTGCTCCGGCTTCACTCCAAAATCAAAACTCCTGCTCCAGCTTCACTTTTAACATAAAAAACTAGGTTCCATGATAACTCCTCAAAATGACACTTCAACACACCTTTAAAAGGTGATATAAAGTCTTCAAAGGTGATGAAACAAAAACTAGATTAAATAGTTACCCATGTAACCTATTTAACATAACAAGTTTTTGTTTCAACTTTTTTCATAACTTTATAAAACTTTTTATAGGTGTGAATTGTCATTTTGATGTTATCCGGTCACCAAAAAGCTACACCCGATCTGCTCCAATATCAACAATCATGCTCCGACTCCATGCATCAAGTAAAACCACGAATAACTAACTTTATTTTGTTAGTAATATATCCATAATGGCGAAAGTCCTGCTTCCCTCAAAAACTAAACCCATCAATAAACAATATATAAAAACAAATTAATTAAAAAATCAATAAAATCAATCTGTTTTACACGCTGATATGGGCTCTTTATTACTTAGGCAATTCTCATTTCTCACAACATTATGTTTTAAACTTTAAATTATAAATATACTATGTAAAAGCCGAAAGGGGCTAATGATTCAAATAAATAAATAAATACGATTACAATCGATATGGCAATAAAACAAAATGATTCAGCTGCATTGCAGAATAGCCCCGTTGATGGTTGAAAGAGTCGTGGTCGACTCCTTATTGAGTCCATCGCGATGCAGAGGAAGCGAACCGACTCGACTCGCCATTAAAACCACGTAATTGGGTACAAATAGGTACTTACAATCGCGTTTGCTCATTGCAAATGGGGGGAGGGGATATTTCTTCGACCATTGAAGATGCTTTTTGTAATGGTCGCGATAAAGGCGATGCAATTTTGCGGTTAGGTCAATGCCCATCTGAGACAAAAGTGCATAATATATAACTGGTAGGTGCAACAAAAAAAAAGTGTTAATGTCTTGTCCCTAAATCAAGACTCAAGAGTCAGAATAATAGAAGGGTATGTCTGAGACGATATATGAATGTGAATGAGGAGAGGAGAGCGTGCCAAAATCGAGTTGTATGGCAGTCCGTCCTCTCTGACTACCTCTGCGGGGAAACGGCGTGATGGTCAGTTAGTTAGTCTCACACATAGTACACTATTGTTCCGACTTGACATGACCCGATCCAAGAATTTGATGCACACTATGGTGCTGCTTTAATGGGGCGTATCCGACAATAACTGCTTCTGTCCAGATGTCTAATTTTTTCTCGACAGTCTTCCTGTCAATTACCTATTCATGTCCAAACCACTTATGCGGTCACTTCTCAACACGTTTATTACATTAAAATCGGCCTTGCATTATTACCCGATCGTATCGTTTATAATACGGTGGTACTTTTATCGCCTCAGGGGTCTCATTTTAATTCACTTGAAATTTCTTTGTACAAATGTGGTCTTTGTTCGTTGGTTTTAAACCGTGTGTTTTGTGTATTTAAGTAAAAATTACTTATTTTGTTTTAATTTTTGTGATGGAATTCATTTATGTTTTCAATAGAAAACAGAAGAAAATATAACTAGGGATCTCGGCTTGCAGAACCGATAGTTCCCAATTTAGTAACATTTTTTTTTCTTAATCGCCGTATTTATTCATTAATCATATTTTTCTCTTAAAATCATTAAAATTGTTTCATTATTTAAGTCCAGCTCATCACCGTAGCAAATTAGCGGTATCTAAGTGGTGATACCATCAGGAATCACTTAAAATGACCACCAATTAATTTATAAGGCAATGACATAATTAATGGCCACTTGTAACAGACTCATGAGTAAATAAATACGTTTTTTGTGAGTGATTTTAACTTTCTAATATTTCTAAATCCGTCCAAATTCACTCGGCAAGTTATGTCATAATGATTTTCTTTATATTAAAATGTTAGTTGTTTGCGGTTTTGCAGTGTTAACGGCACATTGAACAAACGGAACAGTGTGCGAAATATACATAAAATAATGGAAAGAATTATCATTTTAACTGAAAATTTTCGCTCTATTAGCACCTCTTGGCATTGTTTTAACGCAAAATGCTGAATGGGTGTTGGAATAATTACCATATATTAATATTAATTAATAGTACATAATAGACATACACATATACCGACTCTGAAGACAAAATGATATAAGAAACTGGTTAATAATACTACATAAAAGCGCAAAAATCTGTCATTTTAAATACATTTAGGATTACGAAAGATTTTTTAAATATATTTATATTAAGGGATCAGTAGGATTTATAGGTCCAATTAGAAGTTCTACCGAGCCGAACCCTCTGATTTGAAAATATCTGGAGTCTGTGAATTATTTTCCCATTTGATCTCTGGTGATTTGACGTGTTGTTCTTGTATTGTTTTGTATTTATTATGCTTATATAATGCACTTGCATAATGTGGATTGACTAGATGATCATTTGTGGAAAAGTGTGTGGAAGGGTTTAGTTTTTCCTGTGGGGAAGATTTAACCCGGACATAATGTCGGAAAAAAAACCCTTACATGTATGTCTCTGGTAATAAATATCATGGTTCTGTTCTACAGGTATTTTAATTGAGTCTGCTCTAAGGAGCTAGCAGCATTGATACCCGGTGCACCGGTGCATAGTTCTCCTCTATTTACACTGTACAGGGTGCCCTTGTGAGGTGTCACATAAAAATAAAATAAAATGGTTCAATCGCGATCAATGTTTTCATTGCATTTAGAAAATATATTTGCGAGGCGAAACTGCTGTCGCCCATAAAAATGAACACAGCCAGCTACACAACACGTACTAGAACAACAATATGATATGTATTAGAATTTATTATGGTCATTTCCAAGGTTAATTACACGATAAGCCGGAATCAAGGTTCATGGATTACAACCTTATAAGTTTTAATCGAAAGGTTTCGAGTGAATAAAGAAATTTTGAATTAGATAGCTCGATTATACATAACTCTTACTGGTGACGTGTTCGCATTTCTCAAGTAGCTGTCAAATTCATTTGAACATGAGAAAGAAATTAGAGAAAATATTTGCGGATTTTAAAGTATCTTCTTTAGCTTGTAAACATTACTAATTAAAGCAATCGTAAATCTCTGTATAAGAAACATAAATTTGAAAATGAAATTAAAACGGAAAGAGCTTTCAGAATCTCCATTTAATTTTTAACCCCTGGAGCCACTAGCATTTTCTGTTCAAAGATCGGAATATTTCCGCTTTACAATAAAATGGAAATAAATGGAATAATTCTGGAAGGTGATAAAATACGTTTTTAAATTGTATTATTAGAAATGAATATATTATTTTAGAAATATAACATTTTTTAATGCAAGGTTTTTTTTTAAGTGGCATAACTTACATTTTTTTCGTCTAAACATTGAACATTTTACTGTCATCGAAAAAACACACATTTTATTTAGACAAATTTAAACATTATTGTCACCTCTCTATTTTATCGTTGCATATTAAAAAAAAATCATGTAGTTTCGAAATTTTTTCTCCAATTGCGGTAGAAACAGAACCGTTGGTTTCATAGAGGTAAAGATTTTAATTCTTTTGTGGTTCGGTACCTTCTAGATTTGAATATACACGGAGAAAACTTACTGATATGAAATACTGTTAATTAATTAAAAAATCAACGAATGATTTGACAAATTTCATAACAAACTATCAGTAAAGCACGAATATGTTATAAGGAAGTCGGAACACGTGTTCTTAAAAATAATAATATTGTCTCATCTCGTCCGCTGGATTTATTCGGACAGGGCCAAATGCTTGGACACGTGTTCAGATATAATCTGAATGACTAATATTTTACTAGGAAATGGTCATGGAGTCACGTTTTTAACAGTATCTTGATGAAAAAAACCCATTACTCATTTTTCTCCATGTAGAGCGTGGTGTTTTATCTTTCTAACACCGTTTAGATCATATTTCTAACCATAAGAGTAAGGGAGACACAAAGATTTCTATGAAACCATATGAGCTGTTTCCAAAAGCGAACAAATTATCCTGAGGGGTTAAGGGAAAATATATTAAAAACCTTCAGCCTTTTCAGAGAATACGCAATTATCTTATCATTACTGAATGTAAGCTTTCATGTGCTAATGGATATTATTTATCCAATGATAATCTTTTACTCTCGTACATAAATGATTTGTATAGCTAATGGATAAGGTTTATCTAATGCTAATCTTTTACACGCGTACATAAATGATTATTGATACATCGTCTGTTTGTTAACCATCCTGACAAGATGGTAGCCGTGTTTGATAGTACTTATTTATTCCGCAACAGCGCCCTCTTTCTTAAGCGCCCTAGAGGTGATTTTTCACAAAAACGAAGCTATACAAATTATCCAATTATTATTTCATATTACATACACGAAGAGTGTCCCGGGCCGGATGGCTTTGCTTTTTCATACAAATTTACAGTTTTATTCAGGGATTGATGTTTTGCAGGGATTGAAGTTTTGCACACTTGACCAAGAACAAGAAAAAGGTCCAATATCTACATAAAATTTTCTTTAAAAATTAAAAAAACTCTTTTCCCACCCATTAAAGCAGAATTTTGATACTCCCTGATGAAATTTTACACACTTGGCGTTCAAAATAAGAGAAAATTTTTATTACTGTTTTACATCTGATTTCGAAAACCTAGGCGTAGAGTCTGGGCAACGCCGGGGATTTAAGCATTTAATTTAGCAAATCAGAAAATAAGTTTTTATGATGTACAACAAAAAGTGAGCTCTGTCGTAATGAAATTTGCACCGCTTTTTCTGTTTGTAATGTATGTCCACCATGAGTTAGTTATGAGGCTTTAAAAACCCGTTGAGGTGTAAATAAATAATCTAAAGAGCGAAACCGGGTAGCAAAGCCAGTAATATGCACATCCATCCGCCCGGCATAAAGGTAAACATAATAACGAACAGAAGCTAAAACCAAATCCCACGATAGCATAAATATTGATTTAGCAAGTAGGGGAGACTTTGCAATGCAAACGAATTGCCAAACAGAAACACAACTTTACCCACGTTCGTTATATTATAATTTAATTTAATTCCACAAATTATAATTTAAATTAAATAACTTTGTTACGTAAATAATTATAAAACTAACTTTTATTATAAATAAATAAATAATTTAATTATAAACCAAACATAACTAAACCATAAAAAGTGTATAATAAATAAACACGTTTTTCGAGATTTTACCAACTATACTCACACTTACAATACAAATATATGCACTTACATATATGTTAATATTTATCAATATATTTCATATTTATTATGAATATTCAATTTACAAAAACAAAAATTAAAACTTATAAAAAATAAAAACTTTCTTCTACAACACATAAATACTTGTCACACCTATACATAACCACGTAAACACCTCAGCACAGGTTCTCCTAGTGAGGTGTTCACGAAACATACAATATTACTCACATACAGTTTCACCTTCTCAAACCTACCTTACACACAACATATTATAGTTATAAGTTTGAAATATATCATGCACAAATATAAATAATTATGTGAGGGTACAGAAGTAACGCGAGGTTAACCTTAGTTTAATAATGTGTTGGTACTGAGGGTACAGAAGGAACACGAGGTTAACCTTAGTTAAATAACGTGAGGGTACTGAGGTTACACAAGGTTAACCTTAGTTAAATAACGTGAGGTTACAGAGGGTACAGAAGGAACATAAGGTGAACCTTAGTTAAATTATTAATAAAAAAGAAAAGCCTTGAGTTTTATTTGTCATTGTAAATTCGAGGGTAAAATCAATCAATCAGATTTTGGAATTTGAATAAATTGTGTGAGCTATGGGTGGCACTGTCATTGAATCGGACATTTAAAAAAAGAACTTGCTCAATTGTTTTGTTTGAATTCGAGATACAAAATTTAGCAAAACTGATTGATACTCGGGAGGAATTCAAAATTTCATAAAAATAGACTCGGCCCTTTTCTACACACTATTTGAATTTGAGATATATACAAAATTTACCCACATGATAATCCAGGGGTGGAATAGTGGTAAAATGATTAATTTAAAAAAATATACAGTATATTTTCTGTATCGCCCGGGTGAAAGATCAGAATTCAGAATTGAAACGTTACTAGAAATGGCTTTGTCAGTGTATTGTGACCAGATCTAAATAGCCAGGTACTTTCCCACCTTCCCCTTTCTCATCTCCTTCCCCTTTTCAATACCTTCAGACTCTCAACATACCCCTATTAGGGATGCCATACTCTCACTGGTTCCAGATGGTTAGGGAGCAGTTGGGACTCTTGTGTGGAAAGTAACTACTCACAAATACCTACCAAACTGTTTAGATATAGTTACTGGTAATAAACATGTTTTGTTTATTATCTATGTGAACTGTAATCGTCTGTAAAATGTATGTACGAGAATATAAATAAATAAATAGAAAAATGTTTCAAAAAAAAAATCAGAACTGTCAAATTCTTCCCAAATATTATCGTTCGCTTTGTTTATCTACCTCTACTTATTACCTTTACAAAATTCAACTAAAATTTGGTATGCCATAGTCTCATTGGCTTTGGGAAGTTAGGACTCTGACACCGTATAACATAATATCTTATTTCTGAAAAACATTAGTATGTACCTTATTTTTTATGTATGGTTTAAAACTTCCACTGATAATGTCAAATTTTGTTATTTTTTTTAATTTTAATTTTACATATTGTTTCTCCTTTTATAAGATGCAGACCACAGAACATGTGGTCAAAGAATGCCCGCTGTACTCATTCTCAGGCGGGATTCTATGCTATCCTCTGACCCCCCACCAAACAAAAGAAGAACAAAAAAAATGTTTTTCTAAAAAACTAAAATAATATTACATTTCCTTTGTTTATCCCTGTTAGAATAATACACTGTAAGTGCGAATATAATATTCCGTGTAAATAATGTTCAGTCCTAAACCTAACCCAAATACATTTGACAGCTGCTGAATGAACATTGACAAATACCTACATTTCAATCACATTTTTTTAGCATTTCAATCCAAACAAGCTCTCTGTTAGAACACGTTTTTCGTTACATAAGTTGCCCAAAAATGGTCGATTTGACCACTGTGCGACAGTATAACGTTTTCACTGCCATTTCACACGAACCGTGTAAATATTTCACAGTGGTAACACAGTGTGCATGTTAACAATTTGGGCATTAACAGATTTACTGTTAATTTTCCACGCCTGGGTAATTTTCGGTCCCCTAGTTTTTTCCTTTATCGTATTCCACCAGATGATCAAAACAAAACAAAAATAAAGAGAACTTGTATTTTTCTTTACAACTAATAATTTTGTTTCTTATTTATGAGAAAATGTATTAATCTACCTACTGAGAAATGGGTTCAGAGTGGAAGATACTCTCAGTATCGCCCTGGTGTAAGACCACCATTCAGAATTGAAACGTAGCTTGAAATGGCTTTTGCCGTGTTTGGTGACCAGATTTGAATAGCTAACTCTCCTACTTCCCTCTTTCCTTACCTTCAGCCTCACAACATACCCCAATTAGGGATGCCGTAGTCTCACTGGCTCCAGACGTTTGGAAGCAGTTGGGAGTCATGTACGGTATACACATTAAAAAAATGGAAATGTAACATAAGCCATAGATTGATTGAAAATACTGGAACCAGTTCCGCTCAATTCCAATTTCTTTAATTTTTTTTTAATTTAAGAACTTTGAGTTCCCGATGATTCAATAAGGTGACTTCAGGTACCCCCGTTAAAGCAAAACCTCCTAGATCACAAGGCCGGGAAACTCATTCAAAGCAGCCTCCTAACTTGTATAAGATTTTACAAAAAAAATAGTTTTAATTTTTTTTTCAATTTATTATTCTTTACAATAAAAACACATAAATTTGTTTTTGACCACTATTGTTTTATTTTCACTCTACCGGTTTCGGAAGATCCCTTCCTTCGTCAGGAGAATATTAAAAACTGATCTACTACACAAAATATTGACATATATATACAAAAATGTTAAGTGTTTGAGGGAGGGGTGGACAAAGTGTAAGGGGTAATTACGGGAATTCCAGGAAGAACAGAGCGGTTAACTGGAAATATGTCTAGAATAGGACTATAAGACAGATTAATTTGGTTATTTATTATACTGGAGTTATTATTGAGGGATTTTATGATTTCAAGTGCTTCTAAATTATCTAATTTTTTGCCTTTATATTACTACGGTGAAGAATTTTAACCCCTGTATCTTTACTAAAAGTATGATCGGTGAAAATGAGATGATTGGCAAACTCTGAAAAATTATTGTTATTTAAACATCTTAAATGTTCCGTGATTCTAATATTTATATTTCATAGGTCTTACCTATGTAGAACGATGGACAATCATTGCAACATAGTTGGTAAATGCCCGAGTGGCTAAATTTGTGATCTTTATCTTTAGTATTTTAAGTAATTATTATTTTTTTATTAAAACATCTTAAAATGTTTTAGTTAATTTAAAAAAATACATTTTTTTAGGGTTCCCATACGAGTTAGGAGGCTGATTTGATTCAGTGTTCCGGCCTTGTGATCTCGGAGGTTATGATTAAAGCCGTTATATCAGTAGTTGTCCTTTATACTCGCAAAGACATATTTACGTCCGTCAAGTTGCTGTCTGGTAGGTAAGATAAGCACTGGTAAGATAAGCATGGTGATAGATACCATTACTATAAAATATTCACACCGGGCCATAGTTCACACCGTTTCTGTTTCAAGATGGTCGCCGTTTCGATGGTTCAGTAAATTTATGTATTGCATATAATTACTCTTTTTATACTGGCTTTTACATTGGGTACATTGAAATGTTTTCAATTTTTTAACATAAGGGTTATAAACAATAGTTGCAAATCGCAGAAGTTTACATTTGGATAAAACAAACATAAAAATATAATTATTATAAACTGAAATTATCAGTAATAATATCTTAACATAACAAAATTGTTAAATCATGTAATACGTCAAATTGAATTTGTTGCATTAAAAATGTCGATATAATTAATAAATTTATTGCTCGACTATGTAGGCGAGGAATTATCGAGTTTGCTACATAATTTGTTTATGAACGGTGACTTTGAAATAGGTCCTTATGTGTGTCGAGTAGGTACTCTTAAATTAATAGGACTGAAAAGTTTGAGAAGATTCTTGTTTTCAATGTCAAATATCTTATTCGCATTTTTTCAATATCATGGTAGGTTTCTACCTACCTACCAGACGAAAATATTTAAAAAAAAATGTAATTCAATTAGAATATAACAAATTGGGTTCCATGATAAATCAACACAACACACAACGTGACAATTCAACACACTTTTAAAAAGTGATATAAAGTCATTAGAAACGATGAAAAAAATTTTTTTTTGACCTAACCTAACCTATTTTTGTTGTTTGTTTTTGGGGTGTTATGCCGTGTTGCGCTAACTCCTTCTTTAGCCGACGTTTCGGACAGCGTTGCAGTGTCCATCATCAGGGCAGATCCGGTAGATCCGAAGATGTGGCATAACACCCCAAAAACAAACAACAAAAATGCTTTTGGCCGTGAAAATCTAAAAAACTTACCTAACCTAACCTACTTCACCCAGTTAATAAAGTTTTTGTTTCATCACTTTCCATGACTTTATATAACTTTTTAAAGATGTGATGAATTATCATTGTGATGATTTATTCGGTCACCAACAAATTGTATTCTCTAATAAACAATAAACAGTGTTAATCTCGAGTAACCTACCAGGTAAGTGTGGTACTTTAAATATTAATAAATAAGAATAAAAACATACGTATATTTGTAGAAATGTATTACATATTTGTACAGAGCCCTTGAGGTGATTTTGCACAAAAACGGCGCTATACTAATCATCCAAATATTATTATTAATTCCTTTTTTGAAATTGAAAAAGGTTACATAAAATTTATGGTTAATAATGAAGTAGGTGGGTATTTAAATACTTACTCACAAATCTTTTGATTTCAGAAGAAATTTTGGTTTTGCTTTTTCAAATAAATAAATGAAAAAGTTTACAGAACTACTATGTATAGGAGATTTCAAAATACTACTACTCCATGGTATAAAATGTGTGCCAAACATATTGCTCTAACAGTATTCTGACAATAATGCTACCATCCAGAAGGCAAGATACCTATAGAACATTTAAAGCATGAAAACGTTATAATTTTTCGATAAAAACGAATAATGTGTAATAATTATACATGTAATCAGAGCAGATTTACGAGTATTTTAAGGCAGCAATTTGACGGCTCACAAAGCAGCCATGTATTCGATGAAGCCCGTAAATGAAATGAAATTCATTCGACATTAAAGGCGAAGAGTTACTAATAGTAGAGAGAGAAAAGGCGAAGAGAGAAAAACAAGTGAATGGTTTTATTATTCGGTGAAGACTTTTTTATAAGGCGATGGGTTCAGTCCCCGTAAATACTGCGTGTGTATTTAGTACTAAATAGCGCAGTCCGTGAGAAAACACGGGATATTATCATTGAAGGATTTATGAAGCTGAAAATATATTTGATAACAAGGCCGTGTCTCAGGTAGTTATGAAATTTCCATTAGAGGTGCAAGTGAAACTTATTCTGTACCCAAAGGCATGATACAGGATCGACCAATAAAAGGCGCTTGGCAAAAGTAATTTCCGAGTATTCCTGAGCACAGATATCACAAAATCTGTCTCAAAATCTGATCACAAAACTCTAGAAATATGTAATGAATAATAAATAATATATAATGTTTTAAATACAGAATGGAATTATAATAATTAAGAAAAATTAAATAATTTTCTGACTATGGGGGTAGGTACCTACCTACCTACTTACTTTATCGTTTATCTGAAAAATCATTTCAATTCTAGCTTAAATGATAAGTTAGTTACTTTTGAAAAAATCTTTGCTAAATCACAAATTTCACATTTTTCTCAGATTTGCAGTAATTCTTGCACAATCAAATCGACCTCAACAATTCAAAATAATCGAACTGAACAGATTACGAAGGAAGGGGAGATTAATTCAAATCGATTAATTTATTGAATCGTTATACGGAGATCACATTTATACTGCGAGTAGTTTAAATGGCTCACCCCAAGTTCTCGAATGATTACAAAATGAAGCCAACGTTTTCAGAAAGTTAATAAGAAATTCTGATGGCATAGATCGGTGGGCACTTACTTGCTTACTAGCCACTTGGGTATACAAATTTAAAATCGGAATCAGAATAATTTATTTTCAAGATTGCTTAGGAAACGCCCAACAGAAGGGCGGGACGCGATCACAATACTGAAGACTTGGAAATAAACTCGATTACGTGACTTCAACGCATCCTCGGGAAGATTTCTCTTCGATCGAGCTACGCATCACTACGTCGGCGCCGCAAGCTGGCTTTCTGTAATGAAACGTGGATATATGTATTCTTTTCTTGCGCTTTTTTCTACGTTTGAAATTAATGTGAGGACCACACAAGATTTCAAAATGTCCGGAGACAGTGGAGCTATGGCAACAAAACTATTTTAAATGTTTTAATAAATCATAGGGTTTTCCAATAAGAGATGTCATTTTGAATAGCCCGCTATTTCGGTAGATGTTACTTTTGAAGCTGTCATTTTTTGACATTTGACATGTAGAAACTACGCCATATGGAACGATACACGCTTCAAGAACGCATTGAAATTATTAAAATTCACTTGAGTGAATCAAATGCAAATCATCTTGAGTGATGAGGCCCATTTCCACCTCGGTGGCTTCGTCAACAAGCAAAATTGTCGCATCTGGGGCTCGGAAAACCCAAGAGTTATTGTTGAAAAGCCTCTCTATCTTCAACGTGTGACTGTTTGGTGCGGTTTATGGTCCGGCGGAGTCATTGGACCTTACTTTTTCGAAAATGAGGCTGGAGCAACAGTTACGGTGAATGGATTGCGCTATCGAGAGATGAATAATGATTTTTTATGGCCTGAATTGGATGGTATTGATGACAACGTTTACTTTCAACAAGACGGCGCTACGTGCCACACAAGCAACGAAACCATTGATATTTTAAGGCAAAATTTTCTTTGAATATCAAAATATGTAACACCTCTTATTAGAAAACTCTGTAGTTAGAATAAGGGAGAACGGCTTATATGTTATAAGTTATAACGTAATTATAATCTGTATAAATAAAAATACGTTCAAAATTTTAAATCTTTGTAAGTTCTTAAATCACCGATTACTTTGAAATTTTGACACGTTGCATTCGAATACGTGCGTGTTTTGTATTTACCTATATTATATAGATTTTTTTAAACATTGCCATCTGTTGTACATAAAACACTCTATTGTTTCTCTATCTGCACAGGCAGACTGCGCCACAGCAACGCGTGTCGGGATACTGCTAGTTCTTGAAAACAAACCGTTTTGACAATACTCTAATATTTATTTATTGAACGCCCGTAGGGATTTGACAGACATAATACAGTTACAGAATGACAGATAAGCACATAAAATAAATATATATTAGCGAAATGGATTGGGGCCAGATTTACGTGTTATACCAACTAATTCAGTCATTTTTGGGTATGCTGAGCGGAGGATCTTTTTAATGAGGAACATGAGAATCTACAAACCCATGTAGGTAAAATTTAAAATCCGAGATTTTAGGTACAATAACGAGTAATAAAAACAACCTTCAATCGTCAAAAATAATGTTTGGCCATTGATTGATGCATTTAGACGAGACATGAAGCTAAAAAATTGGTTACACTTTTGTACGTCCAATTATTTCGCTTTGGCTTCCAACGACCGGAAACTACAAAATCCGATCTACAGACAGTGAGCACCAATTATCGCTAGTGTGCAATAGCGCCTCTAATTGTAAAGTTCCATATGCTTGGAAAGCGTTTTTTTTCCGGCTGTGCCGAAGATGTCAAATATAGGGGAAGAAAATAAAAGTTTTACGAGAAAATCTGATCACTAAGCACGCCGTTTAAATCTATCTTTTGCAACGTTTCAATTATAAATGTTGCAAAGTGGACAACATAAAGTCTGGCATAATCAATTAAAAGGAATGTAAATGATTGTAACAGGAAAGAAAGATGAAGAGCACATATAAATCGGAGGATGGATTCATATGGATGATTCGGAATCATAAAATTAAATTTTGTGCTGAAAATGCATTGCATTGTCTTAGGAACGCTAATTTCTGCTTTCCAATTTTCCAGGTCTAGACATTTTACCGTCAATCAGAGGCGTAACAAACGTCTGGACAAATAATTATAAGCAATAATTAGTCATCCTATTTCTCATATTTCATTCCTATCATATTTCGGATGACTAATTATTGCTTATAATTATTTGTTATCCTTTATGCTATGCATAAAACCTTGTCTTATAAACGTTAGTTTATCATTTAAAAATAATAATATTTGACAAGTCAAAAATATTTCACCAATAAATGAAGATATCATATGTCTCGACGCCATCTCGTGAGAAATTTAGCACTAACAAAGCCTTTCCTACAAAAATAAAGTTGGTTGTTTACGGGTGAAAAAATATATTAAGCAGTAATTGTTGATTGAGGTACTAGTACATATTGAATCATCTGGCGGGTTGGAAATAAGCCGACATAGCTCAGTGGATACAGAGCACCTGACCGGACGTCAGAAGGCACGGGTTCAATTCCCGTTGGCGGCATTTATTTTTACTCGGGAGATATTTTCAATTTGTATTAGTATTTCGGATGACTAATTATTGCTTATAATTATTTGTTATCCTTTATGCTATGCATAAAACCTTGTTTTATAAACGTTAGTTATCATTTAAAAATAATAAACGTCTGGAAAACTTGAGAATTTGAACGGGGGTCAGGGAACCCGAATCTCGAAAGGACACAGTAAAAAAAAAAGAATTGTTTACAAAATTTTCTCTTACGTGATTTTGATTCTGTCACTTTCAAAATATGTTTTCACGCTTTAATTTAGATTGTAAATAACGCACGCAATGAGAGATTTCACACCACTCTCTTTCCATACTAAAGCAGAATATGAGAAGGAGAATCAGCCTACAACGTTCCACATACCAAACGTGAGAAAGTTCTACCGCAAAAAGATATATTAAAAACCTTCTGGCTCGGTGTAAACTAACATTCTGCATAGTAACTGAAACGTGCTCAATTAATGGGATGGTATAAGTGCAAAATCGTTGATTAAAAAAAGAGTATGTATTTGTCAGATTCAATAACGAATCGATATCTTACTTCAATACTTCTTATTTTATTGCATTCTCGTAGCAGAGCTAGGTAGAGAATCTTCTTAAGCATCTAAGTATTTTTTTAATGTGAATTAGGGTTTGCAATCTCGCAATCTCGCAATCTCGCAATCCCGCAATCACGCGGCATTTCAATAATATTTAAACATTAAAAACATGCTGTTTATATAAATAAGCGGTGGTCAATCTTTGACAATGGAAGAACTGAACTTGATGTTAAAAAGAGAGGATAGAGCCGCATCTCAAGCTTGGAAACTTGATTCAATTGTTCCTTCAATGTCCCTTTTGAGAACGGAGGTATCAGAGGGATATGCCTTCAGTTAGCACACATCTTCTTGATGATGTTCCCACCAACTAGTGTGGAAGTAGAGAGAACGTTTTCCGCAGCTGGACTTGTGTGCACAAAAGTGTCCGTTCACGGTAGCAGGGCTCTCCCCATACTCTTCGTATTTTACGAATTATATTTTTATCAAAGTCTAAAATACTTCAATATTTCTTTATAATATTACTAGTAGCAAAGAACATTGACACCAAAACATAAAAATTATTTATGAAATGTCGACATTATTTCAATTTAATACCCCTTAAAAATCTCGCAATCCCGCGGGATTTGAAAAAGGTGCGGGATTTGCAAACACAATTGCGAATATCGCATTAGAGTGCAAACCAGGGTTTGCAAATCCCGCAATGGTAACTAGCTAACCCTCAAGCCATTTCGCCGTAGGGTAAGCAGATAAGATGGAACACTACACAACTCTGTATTGACAAACTCCTTTATTTATCAGAATTCATATTCACATATTCTCCTCTGCTATTCCATGACCATGAATCGAATATTTGAAAGGCTTGGTCGTGTCATGTCTTTCAGTGTCGACCCCGATTTATTATTCCACCCATTTAACATCAAATTTAAAATCGGTAATATATTTAAGCTAGCGTTTTTTGATATACATAGTGAGAATGTTCACAAATGAAATAATTATACTGACCTTGTGAAGGTACAAGAAAAATCGGTAGGCGCGAATATACCAACATATTTGAGGTACAAAGCGATTATTTTATAAGTTGGTATTACAAGTCTAACTACTAATTAGTGTTTAATGATAATGATAACAAACATGTTTTTGCTAATTGTTGTAGCGAAATAATAAAATAACTTAAAACATTCTTAATAACAAAAAACTATAGCAGACTTAAGGTCATGCGATGACCAGTGTTTTTTGATATAGTGTCCTCTGCGTGCAGTTTTATCTTTTATAAGCATAAACTTTTTAATATAAGTGTGTTTGTCGGAAGTGACTTGCCAGGTAAGTATGTTTTGGTATCTTTTCTAAATAACAAATGTAGATCCTAGGAAATAAATTTTACAGCGCCCTTGAGGTGATTTTTCACAAAAACGGCGCTCTACAAATTATCCAATTATTATTATTATTATTACTTGAAATATCAATAAACTGATGATATACATAATTGTAGTGTTGTTATTTGGTTGTAATTTCGATACCGCTCACCATATGTCGATAGAATGTGTAGATCTGTTATTATTATCCAGTTAAAGTAGTTTTATGGTATTTCCATAGATGGCGGTACTTGCACTATCTGACAGAGACAGCATGACAGGTGTACCCGAATGGTTACGAGTATAGCTGATGCTAGCCGATCCCTAGTAGGCCAATCAATAAAGAGTTTGAGGTATGCAAAAATTCCCCCGTCGATGAAATTTTTGCAGTCACGTGGAGTATCATTTAGGGATGACAAATGACAAGAGATCCAACAAAATATTTAACGGGAAGTTAGTTATTTTTAGGAAAAACTGAAAAAAAATTATAACTCTCGCTGGAAAAGTATTTCTTTCGAGAACTCTTCACATATTGTTAGTATTAATTAATATCCACCTGATTAAATAGAAATCCAACAATATTTTTGTAGGGAAAGTGTTTTTTTTAAAAGAGATTTGTTTTTTAATTCTATTGTTACCGGGAAAATTATTCCCTCCAATTTTTGATCACGGAGTGTCTTTATATTGGTGTTTGCTTTATTTAATCAAGAGATCCAACATTTTTTTCTTTTGGAACATGCTTTTTTGATATCAGTCAAAAATATCGCTCCGGAAAAATCACCCGTCCAATTTTTTTACGCCAAGTTGATGGGATAGCTATGTAATAACGATTTCTGCAAAGATCCAACAAAATTTTGAACGGCAACCTATTTTTTAAAATTAATTTCGAACGCACGCTCATTTCGCGTGATTTTTTGATAGACGGGAGCCCGCGGGGTAAGGGGAGGGGTGGGACTAGTCGCACGGGGGGCAAGCGAGCCGTTCGGCGCGAGATATAGCTGACCGCTGCCCGCCGAGTAAGCCGCGGTGGGGACTTGGGGAGGGGTGGGAAGCCGACTTGATGTTTTTTGTGTTTGGTTGTCCGAAAATGTGAAAAATGCATTGAATATTATACCTCAATGGAAGAATGAATGTTTTAAACAAAATCTGTTTCTATTACTGTAAAGGTGTTTTATAGTAACCATAGAATTAAATTAAATTTTACTAGTGGTTTATATGCGAAGTGCAATATAAACAAACTCAATATATATTTTTAAATTATTGTGGCATTGTAAATGAGGTTGTTTCATAATTCTCAAATTCTCAATAAAAAGCAACACAAACAGGCATTTCCGAAAGCGTTGTTAAAACCAATGAAAGAGACGTAAAGCTTCTATAATATCAATTTTAATTTTAAAATACTTGCATAATATAATGTTATTTTAACCAATTCATTATTTTGACAACTGCCTATTTATGTGACAGAAAATTAAATGGGTGTAGTTAGTGTGGAATAATAATATTAATTATAAGACATTATAGGTAACTACAATACAATGACAACAATTGGGATCAGTTCTTATTTTTAACGTTTTATTGTTGAATCAAAATCTATTATAATATGAAAAAAAGTTTTACACCTTAAAAACATTACTCTGCGAAACTAAAATTAGAGATCATTTACTAACTGACCAAAAAATAAAACAAAAATACAATAAAATAAGGTACAAAGGTTGATATTATTTTTGTTATTATAGAAACAGAAGATAGAAAAAATATAGAAATAGAACTACATTTTAAAATACACATTTTTTTCACAATAAGATCATAAGAAATATTTTCATACTATCTAGAATCTAGATAAAACAAATAACATGTCCCACATAATGTGTTAATTGCGAGGAAAAAAATTAAATTAGCTGTTAATATTAAAAAAAAATCTGTGTTTCAAAAAAGGTTTGTTGAATTAATTCGGATGAAATAATTACGCTGCAAACTTGGATTTTTTTGAAGAAGATGGTTGTTCACTTTGCAAATCATTTTCACTACTATTGTCATAATTTAAAATATTGATGCCAATGTATTTAAGAAAACATATGGGAGGGGATCGAATAATAGGCTTGACTATGGGAAACGGCGGACTAATGACCGAGCCTTTCCACGCGGTGGCTTCGGTTAGTACTAGACATGGGCAGATTCATTCACAATAATGAATCAATTCATTCTTATTCACATGGTCAAGTGAACTAATTCATCGAATTTATTCATTTAATTCCTTGATTCGACACTTCATTTTGGTTTTGTACCTAGATTGCTCACATTTAGGAAACTTAAAGAAAGCAATAATGAACCATTTTTTCGCATTCACATAAATGTGTTCGTTTTGAAAAAAACATTTTAAATAAACACACAAAAAATATCAAATATAGGGATTTATTTTGTACATTGCAGAAGTACATTTATAACTTTACTTAGAAAACCTGTATTTGTAAGCTTTACACTTTATAGCACAGAGTTCTTAAAGCGAGGAGAGCTTTGGAGTAACTTTAGTAAAAAACAATATGTCGTTACACAAAATAAACATATTACAAACTTTATAATAAATATGTTATTTTACGAACAAAAATAAAAAGTAATTTTACAAGTCACTAATAAAATCGTTGAGATGGGTGCCGCAAAGGACACGGAAGGCACAGGGCGCTGGACCTGGAGAGGAATAGTCGGATGTTTATTTTTTAACTCCCATTTCTAAATTGTGGAGCAATGCATCCCTCCATCTACTTCAGAAAAGTAACACCAAAGTTCGGTCCTTTTTCTGGAAGACATCTCGGCTATTCAATATGTTGCTTTTTCCTATAAAAAACGACAAACATCATTAAACAATACCAAAAATAAAAAGTCCCACTCGATTTTTCTTTTTTTTGCATAGAAATTTTTTGCTGGCAAACTGAATCCCAGAATAAAAATTATTATTATCTTTCTTCGTAAAACTATCTACATATTTACTACAAAATTAGGTAAAATATATTATTTTAGGGGCAATGAGATACGTTCTTAAAGAAATTATAAGAACTACATTATTATTATCCCACTTTTGTATATCCGACCCGTTCACCTGGAATAAGCTTGAAATAAATATATATTATATTTATTTATTTTAATGTTTGCAGGTACTTGCCTCAATGGTAATTTTAAATCCATGCGCCAAATAAAAACTGATTGAAAGTCTGAAATTGAGTGGCATACAATTCAGTACAAAAATACAGAAATCAAAACATATTACTTGTTATCATCACACACAATTCGACAGTCAACTGATCTCGTTTTACGTCTACAAGTAGGCAGGTACATAAAAAACATACTTATAGGAACAATAACGTAAACATCGTTTTGTTTCTAGGCGTATTGCAATAATTGGAAGGGAGAAGAATATAGGAGATACTTTCGCTTTTTTACTAGGATTCAGATTTATTTTGTTTGGTTGGTATTTCCAGCAAATGACATATTACTTTGTAGTTGCTTTGAAATCTCGCGAACAAATGTAATATGGCGTTATGATTTTGGTTGACGACCGGTGTATTATCGTATATGTGAAATAATTAAAACGAAATAAAAATTTGAAGTGTATATTTTTTTAGGTTTTCCTTAACATTAAGAGTCACTTTTAGTAATAATATAACTAAATTCAAGTATCAATTCAAATAAACATTCCATATTTACCGTGAAGCGGAATTCCAAATTTACCAAATTTTACCAAATCAAATCAAATTTACCAAAGTGTGTTATGTTTTGTTATGAATTAAATTATTAATAAAAATGTATTTTAATTATCGTTGAATGTGCCAACCCTTATCATAAAGCAACATTTTTTTATGGTTTTTACCCGGTTTCAGGGAAAATATCAATTCGTTTCAGAATTGTGTTATTAATTATTAACTTATTAACTGCCAACTTTATTTTCGATTTTAATAGAAGTATTGTCATGTTTTTTTTCTTTTCAATGTAACTATGTAAAAAAAGTTTTTTGAAAAGTGTAATCAATTTATTGATAAAATTGATGAGTTCAGATTCTTTTTCGAATAAAAATGGAATTTACAAAAAGTCCATATTGGATTTATTAATCCATAAGGAATTGTGGTTTTAAAAGCTCGAATCGAAAGCAGATATACGAAGCGTTGTCAATAAACCATGCAATTTGCCCTTTGTTAATTTTACACAGACTCTAGAAGCGGCCGTCAAACGCGTAGCGTAGTCCCGAATGGAACTAGCCCTACCCCTCCCCTTACCCCGCGGGCAGCTATATCCCGCGCCGCACGGCTCGCTATCCCCCCGTGCGACTAGCCCCACCCCTCCCCTTACCCCGCGGGCTCCCGTTCATCAAAAAATCACGCGAAATGAGCGTGCGTTCGAAATTAATTTAAAAAAATAGGTTGCCGTTCAAAATTTTGTTGGATCTTTGCAGAAATCGTTTTTACATAGCTATCCCATCAACTTGGCGTAAAAAAATTGGACGGGTGATTTTTCCGGAGCGATATTTTTGACTGATATCAAAAAAGCATGTTCCAAAAGAAAAAAATGTTGGATCTCTTGATTAAATAAAGCAAACACCAATATAAAGACACTCCGTGATCAAAAATTGGAGGGAATAATTTTCCCGGTAACAATAGAATTAAAAAACAAATCTCTTTAAAAAAAAACACTTTCCCTACAAAAATATTGTTGGATTTCTATTTAATCAGGTGGATATTAATTAATACTAACAATATGTGAAGAGTTCTCGAAAGAAATACTTTTCCAGCGAGAGTTATAATTTTTTTTCAGTTTTTGCTAAAAATAACTAACTTCCCGTTAAATATTTTGTTGGATCTCTTGTCATTCGTCATCCCTAAATGATACTCCACGTGACTGCAAAAATTTCATCGACGGGGGAATTAATGCTTGGGTTAGCCTCATTTTGAACCTTTATTGACTGGCCTAGTAATCGTGTTGGATACCCCTGGTAGAGTCTACACAGTATAGGCACCTTACAAAGTTACGTCATGTATTCATTATGCTATCATTTCATTGAGGAATGCTGGATAAAGAGAGTCGGCGGGTAAAGCGAGAAATGAAATTACAATTATTAATAAATTCAGGATTCATCAGAAATGAAAAAGTTTTACGTCTTTTGTTTAATTAGTTTCACGAGTAAATGGTTATTTGCAGTACATATTTTATGTCTCTAGTTTGCCTGTCTGCAATAATTAGTTTCACGAGTAAATGGTTCTTTATAGTCTATATTTTATGTCTTTAGTTTGTCTGTCTGCAATAATTAGTTTCACAACTTAATGGTTCTTTATAGTCTATATTTTATATCTTTAGTTTGTCTGTCTGCAATAATTAGTTTCACGAGTAAATGGTTCTTTAAAGTCTGTATTTTGTTTCCTTTATGAATGTGGTGTACCCGCGCGTTGCTCGGGGTTGTGAATGATTTGGAGTATAGTACGAGGTTATGAACACTAAGATAAACATCGCCTTTTCTTCTACTTTCTTTAAATATAATATGCATGTATTTTATATAAACCTTTCGGAAGAAATTCTCTAAATGGTCGTGAAAACCCTATCGAAATCCGTTGCGTAGTTTTAAAGAACTAAACAGACAGACGCGGATAGCGACTTTCTTTTATACTATTTAAAGATGTTATTTTGATGGTTGCTCAATTATATTATCGAGATTGTGGTTTTTATGTTTCACGTTTATTGCTTTTTTGATATATTTTTTTAAAACGTTGGTCCAAAAACCTATGTTCATTTTTTATAATCAAAAATACTCATGCCGGTTGTGTGTCTGTAACTACGGTTCAATGAACTCTAAAACTTGGATTTGGTTTAAATTTGAATGAGTCATTTTCAAAATTGGTACAGTTTGTTTGAAAAAATTCACACAAGCGAAAAAGTACCAACTTATATTTCTTAATTATTTTATTAGGCCACTTGCATGGATTTTATAAAGAACTGGAAAAAATCGAGTGGATAGATCATTATACCAAGATTTCGAAAATGTTACTATGAAATTTTTAAATAATGTGATCAATTGGCTTATTGCCTTTTCAAGATTTTTGACGGGTCTGCGCTAGTACTATACTTTTTGTATATTTTTGATACATAATGCTTTCGAACATAATTTTAATTGTTTCTTTTTTTCAGATGGGTTGTTGCAGGAAGACCTTAATTGTGGGCGTAGCACTAGTGGCGGCGCTAGTGGGGTATGTGATCCACGGCTTGTACAAAGTCTCCCCAGTTCCACAGCTCGACCAGAACCAATGGTGGGGCCCTGGAAAGCCACCCAAAACGCAAGACACAACCATCAGACCATTCAAAGTTACATTCGACCCTGAGGTAACCAAATTGTAAACCCAATTTTTTTTCGAATCATTGTCGTTGTTTTTTTTCCGTAATTCAAACATACAGTTAAATAATATGTATCACTTCTTTTGTGTGACCCATTAAAAAAATATTTTTCTTCTATCTTTCTAGTACGAACTATTTTATTTTATCCTTTTTCAGAGAATAGCTGGTCTGAAGAGTCGTCTCGCCAAGAGCGAATGGTACACAGAACCTTTAGAAGGAATTGGTTTCGAATATGGCTTCAACGGAAAGCATCTCAAAGAAGTGGTCGCATTTTGGAAAAACCAATATGACTTCTCTGAAAGAGAAAACTACTTCAACAAGTTTCCGCAGTTCAAGACCAACATCCAGGGCTTGGATATCCACTTCGTTCACTTGAAGCAGAAACCTGTCAAAGGAGTCAGGATCATTCCCCTACTGCTGTTACACGGATGGCCTGGTAGCTATTTGGAGTTCCACAAAATGATTCCTTTGTTGACCACACCAAGCAAGGACAGAGATTTCGTTTTCAACGTAATTGTACCCAGTCTTCCAGGGTACGGTTATTCGCAGGTGTGTAATTATTTTTGCTAATATTATTTATATTTTCAAAGAAAGATCGTAACCCCATAATAATTGAATAAATAAGGCTCATTTCGCACCAAACTAGTGTCACGTCAAGTCACAGTCAATCATTATTTTAGAGCGTATTTTTGTAATCTAATCGTCACAAGTTTTAAAATCCACAACGTGTTTTTATTTTGTTAGCTCGAGCTAAAATTTCTCAATGTTGAAGAACTAAATTAAACCTAATTATATAATGTATTTTAGGCGGCTGCAAATCCCGGATTGGCAACAACACAAATGGCAGTGATCATGCGTAATCTGATGGTTCGTCTTGGCTATAAGGAGAAGTTCGTAATTCAAGGAGGGGACTGGGGAAGCCTCATCACCAAGGCCATGGCAATTCTATATCCTCAAAACATATATGGGTACCACACTAACATGCCTGTAGTAGATAGCAGCTTGGGATGGGCCAAACTGTTCCTGGCTAGCCTTTACCCTTCGTTGTTTGTTGATGAAGAGCACATTTCCAAGGTTTTTCCTCTGTCAAAAATTTTCCAGAAATTAATCCTAGAGTCTGGTTATATGCACATCCAAGCGACTAAACCCGATACCGTTGGTAAGTTATTCCATGTTTTATATGTTTAACTATATATGTTTTCAGAAATGCATCTATATATCGACCCCATTGAATAACAAGGTTCCACCTGACTCCGACCCTATTCTGAGATAACGGGCTTCAAATATTTTAACCACTATATTTTGATACGTATTCAACTTTGTATTGTTTTGAGTATGCAGATACGGTTAGTTGTAGGTTATTAACGATCCTTTAAAGTTAGAAATATTAAATTTTACATGTTCAAGGTTTATCCACTATCAAACCTTCCAGAAATGAATCCGAAAAACTGGTTATATGCACATATAAGCGACTAAACCTAACACTACTGGTAAGTTGTCGCATGTTTTCGAAAGGCAGATCTTCAATTAATGCTAGAGAATCAGACTGTTAAAATAATATTCTTGGGTCCACAGTTCAAGAAAATAGTTAGTAGTAATAGTTAATAGATAAAATTCTCATTCTTTAAATATTTACTAACCAGGTGAAGTCGTCATTTTTGGGGATGCTGTGTGGGAGGTCTAATCAATTTTCTAACCGTAAAAACCAACAGTTTTCATTCTGGAAAATACCGACCGTGTAAGAATATCAGGAAGGCGTTTGGACCCACATTAAATTTCATAGGTACAGGATTAGGATACACAGGCGGATGCTACAGTAGTTACGCCTAGCTTCCCCGAACTAACTGATTTTATTGTCTCTTCCAGGTGTCGCTTTGAAAGACTCTCCTGTCGGACTTGCAGCTTATATTCTAGAAAAGTTTTCCACTTGGACCAATCCCGAATGGATGAGCCTGCCAGATGGAGGCCTGACCAAGAAGTTTTCCCTAACAGAGCTGCTAGACAGTATCATGGTTTACTGGGACAGTCGCTGCATCACAACATCTGTTCGTCTGTACTCAGAAGCCTTGGACTTTACACACAAAGCCTTGGGAATGGATGAGTAAGTTAATTCATTGTATACCATTACACAATCAAATTCCTTAATTTCCGTTAGGCAGGACTTCTAAACGAAGCGAAAAGCCGAGTGCTATCTCTTCACTCTGGTATAACACAGTTGTTGTTTGGATCATTATTGGTTGCTTATTATAATTTTATTTTAATTAATGGATACAAATTTTAACTAATGAATGATATTACAATTACACCATGAAATGGTAACATGTATCAGTAAAAACACGAGGGAAAATGTTGTTGATACTACCGATATTTGAACTCAGGACGCTTTACTCTCCGGACCTTTCTAACAACTGAGTTACTGAGTAGAACATTAAACCCGCCACGTTTCTCCGGCACATGGTGGTTTTTAAATGATTATTTTCAAACATTATGGTTTTATCTACTGCTATTTCTATTTCCCTAGCAGATTAATCGTCTTGTCTAATTTCAATTCTGTGGAAATATGTGTAAAGCTTTTGCTCATTACAGCCGTATCTTGTTATAGCGGTTATCGCAATAACAAAACTGAATTTCAATCTGGTAATCTTTCAAAAATAATCCTTTTATTCTTAAAATAATTTCTTAAAGTGAGACATTATCCATATCTCCCCTAAGCGCCAACTAGAGTCAAGGTCAAAAACCACATTATATTAATTATTAAACAGTAAAGTCGATACTAGCCATCTCTGTATTTTGTACTTTTAATGCACGAATGTATTAAGTACTACATTTTTAAATTGTTTATTTAGTTTTTACTACAACAATAAAATACATCTTAGATGATTACAATGTCATTACAATACATTATTAGTATGATTGCAAGAATGCATAAGAAATCAATGCCCGACAATAGTTTACAGTACTATATAATTATGAAGGTATTTAAACAATTTGAACCCATTTTTTTATGTTATAATGATATATTATACAGGATGTCCGGGCCCGTAAAAAAATTAAATGAAATTTGGTTTCCGATGAAATTTTTTATGTTTTTTTTGTCAACTAAAAACATAAAAAATCAGTAGGTATTGAACAGCTAGGTGCGATGTGAGGGGTTGAGTTGGGTTATCAGTGACCATATGAGGTAGAATTTTTTTTAATTAACAAAAATATAACACTAGAAGTCACCGGAGACAAAAAAATATTTTTACTCCAAATAATGTCAGGAATCACTGGTTATCTTCGAAGTAAGTAACTTCGGGAGGTGGTTCTACGTGATTATACAAGTAAAAAAGCAAATTAACTTTTTTCGAAATTCCAAAGTTTTTTAATAATTTTTTTTTTTAATAATAGGAATAAGACTGCGATTAATACAGTGGACTTCAGATCACCATCAGAATGTCACCTCTATTGACAGTTGTTTTCCTAACACAATAATACAAAAATGTACTTACTTCGTACTGAAACAGAGTTTCTCAAACTTTTAAGCCTAGGGGGGGTGCTATTCAAAGATATTTTTCGTCAATTCACGCCACTGCCATTTTTCGTAAATCGCTTTGTTGAAAAACATCGGGTTCGGAACTAAATTTGTTTTTAAAACTGTTTATAGTACCTACTTACTTTGTACCAATTGGGGCACCTATCGGTCGACGCTTCGACCTTGCAGTCTTCATCATCAGAACATGTATAGGATGTTAGATATTGCCTGAGAAGATGGCTCAACGAGGAGAAGGAAGCTGAACACGGCTAAATATCTCAAAAGTCAACAACGTGTTGTTTAAAAGTTTAAAATCTTTGTTTTTTTTCGGATACTCTCAGGTAGTGAATTAAAAAATTTCACTCCAAGATATTTATAGTTGAATTGCCTAATTGTTTTTTACATTTCTGAATTGGGAGTATTGACGTTTGTGTGAGTAATCTATTGTTTTTGTTTAAAATTTGTAATGTTACATGACAGAAGTATAATGTGTTTAATTTTCTGACTTTAAATTCTTTAAACAGAAGTTTTAAAGAGAATTGAAGGTTTATATGGAAATGTTTTTTTTTATTAATTTTTGTGCCATTATAAAGCGGTTGTGTGTGTTTTTTGTTAAAATAACACATTTGCTAAAATATTAAAAACCAAGATAATATCTAAATAACAGTGCGTTTGTTAGGACACGCCATCAAACTAAAAAATATATTTTTCATTAAGATACAGTAAATAAATAGTACGGATGTGTGCTATTTTATTTTTTAATATTTTAAATTATGGTGTGTAGGCCATTAATGTTTCAATATTTTCATGATTTTGGAGGCAACTTTGTCTATTTTTATTCAGTTGAAAGCAATTATTTAAAATATAATCTTGGCCTTCTATATAAACACTCCTGGCAATAATAAAAATAAACTTTGAAATTTTCCGCGATATTTGCGAGTACAAACATAGGCAGGCTGAATTTTTATATATAAAGATTGGAAACCAGTTTATTTAATTTAATTTAACTCAACCGTTTGGAATGCATTTTAATATAAGACGTTGTCCTACCCCAGATCAGCTTCTATGTAAGGAAGCAAAATTTTTTGGTTGTATGCATTTTTGGATGAGAAATCTGAAATAAAATAATTTTCATTGAAATTTTTTTTAGATCTCGACTACAGGGCCACCTATGAGGTTCACAACTATGTATACTATATTTCAAGTTGGTTAGCTAAGCTAACCAACCATAAAAGTTCACAAAATTTCATTGAAATATGTTGGGCGGTTTGGGAGATTAGCGTACACATGATTTTTTATATATTAAGATAAAACATCACTAAAAAAGATTTATTTTTTTATGGGTAGAAATATAAATTTAAATACAACAAATTTGTGTTTAATGAACATCAATCGTTGGCAATTTTTAATTGAAGCCCATTAAAATGCATTTTTTCGTTTTGAATTTCATGGTAAATAGAGTTAATAACATTAGTTGTTTACAAATAATTCATATGAAGTCATAAATAATTGCCAAAGTTACGTCTAAATTCATGAAAAATCGAATTTTATAATGATCTACATTTTATAATGATCTACATTTTATAATGATCTACATTGTATAATGATCTACATTTTATAATGATCTACATTTTATAATGATCTTCATTTTATAATGATCTACATTTTATAATGATCTACATTTTATAATGATTTACATTTTATAGTGATCTTCATTTTATAATGATCTACATTTTATAATGATCTACATTTTATAATGATCTACATTTTATAATGATCTACATTTTATAAATAAAATAGCACATAGGTATTCGTACTAAATATTTGTCATACCTTTTGATAAAAGTATTTATGATTCAGTTTGTTTGGGTATTTTGGCCTCAAATTCAAATTTGAGTTTGGTGTGAAAAGGGCCGCGCAGCCGTTCCTCTTAACCTGATTTGTAATTTTTTTATGCACTGTAATTACCCTCTCCGCTTCACCATACTTAAATGCCACCCGTATTCACTGGTCTAAATGATTTTTATTTTCCTTCTAGAATTCCAGTGACTGTACCAACAGCCATAGCTAGATTCAACCATGAGCTGATGTTCACGACAAAATGGCAGATCAAGGATGCGTTCGTGAACGTTGTTCAAATATCAAACTTGAATGGAGGTCATTTTGCTGCTTTTGAGGAACCAGCCGTGATGGCCAACGACGTTATATCGGCAGTTTATGCCTTTGATAAATTCTACAAAAACAAGAAACAAGAACTGTGATCTGAAACGCTAATAAATTGTTATTTTTTACCGTTTTCTTTCATTCTGATCTTGCTGTGCAATATAGGATGAAAATAAATGTTTTATTTTTTTAATCATAATGTATTTCTGTATTGTTGTGCAAATATAATGTTTCGTAAATACAATAATTAAAATTATTTTATTTCAATCAATTTATTTTGTTATATGTTATGAATTATTGTATTTCTGGTACAGTTGTGTTAACCCAATATTTGACTAAATTAATTAATTTTACCGATCTCGACCCATCGCCTCACGCCACAATGGGATGGATAAATTCGTATGTCCTTCACTCCTGGACACACCAATACCAAGATTTCTACCCAACTCTCATACGTTTTACCTTTCCAATCCTTCCTTTCCTTAAAAGAGCCCCTCCACAGAGCATCCCAAAAGATAACATAGACCCTGAGGGAAATTATACCCATTTTAGTTTGGACCCAGAGTTTGGAGAACTTTTTAAGATCTTGAATTGGGATAATAATTACCACGGATATGCATATTTTGCCAGATACCACATCAAATCTAAAAAAAAAAAACAAAAAACTAAAAAAAACAAAAACAAAAAAAAAACAATACAAAGCAAAAAAAACACCATATCAATTTGTAAGACTTTTCTACTATTAGGCCTCCGGAAGGTTTATATATGTATATAATTATTTTCCTCAGGGCCTCCTTTGTGGGGTTAATGTTAAAAAATATGGTACGCCACTACGCCAAGGTACCTAGGCCTTCATAGAGACATTCTGGAAATTTCAGTCGTTGCCTAGGTTCGTTTGGCAATATTTGCCATATAGGCCAATCAATAAAGAGTTTGAGGTATGCAAAAATTCCCCCGTCGATGAAATTTTTGCAGTCACGTGGAGTATCATTTAGGGATGACAAATGACAAGAGATCCAACAAAATATTTAACGGGAAGTTAGTTATTTTTAGCAAAAACTGAAAAAAAATTATAACTCTCGCTGGAAAAGTATTTCTTTCGAGAACTCTTCACATATTGTTAGTATTAATTAATATCCACCTGATTAAACAGAAATCCAACAATATTTTTGTAGGGAAAGTGTTTTTTTTTAAAGAGATTTGTTTTTTAATTCTATTGTTACCGGGAAAATTATTCCCTCCAATTTTTGATCACGGAGTGTCTTTATATTGGTGTTTGCTTTATTTAATCAAGAGATCCAACATTTTTTTCTTTTGGAACATGCTTTTTTGATATCAGTCAAAAATATCGCTCCGGAAAAATCACCCGTCCAATTTTTTTACGCCAAGTTGATGGGATAGCTATGTAAAAACGATTTCTGCAAAGATCCAACAAAATTTTGAACGGCAACCTATTTTTTAAAATTAATTTCGAACGCACGCTCATTTCGCGTGATTTTTTGATAAACGGGAGCCCGCGGGGTAAGGGGAGGGGTGGGACTAGTCGCACGGGGGGCAAGCGAGCCGTTCGGCGCGAGATATAGCTGACCGCTGCCCGCCGAGTAAGCCGCGGTGGGGACTTGGGGAGGGGTGGGAAGCCGACTTGATGTTTTTTGTGTTTGGTTGTCCGAAAATGTGAAAAATGCATTGAATATTATACCTCAATGGAAGAATGAATGTTTTAAACAAAATCTGTTACTGTAAAGGTGTTTTATAGTAACCATAGAATTAAATTAAATTTTACTAGTGGTTTATATGCGAAGTGCAATATAAACAAACTCAATATATATTTTTAAATTATTGTGGCATTGTAAATGAGGTTGTTTCATAATTCTCAAATTCTCAATAAAAAGCAACACAAACAGGCATTTCCGAAAGCGTTGTTAAAACCAATGAAAGAGACGTAAAGCTTCTATAATATCAATTTTAATTTTAAAATACTTGCATAATATAATGTTATTTTAACCAATTCATTATTTTGACAACTGCCTATTTATGTGACAGAAAATTAAATGGGTGTAGTTAGTGTGGAATAATAATATTAATTATAAGACATTATAGGTAACTACAATACAATGACAACAATTGGGATCAGTTCTTATTTTTAACCTTTTATTGTTGAATCAAAATCTATTATAATATGAAAAAAAGTTTTACACCTTAAAAACATTACTCTGCGAAACTAAAATTAGAGATCATTTACTAACTGACCAAAAAATAAAACAAAAATACAATAAAATAAGGTACAAAGGTTGATATTATTTTTGTTATTATAGAAACAGAAGATAGAAAAAATATAGAAATAGAACTACATTTTAAAATACACATTTTTTTCACAATAAGATCATAAGAAATATTTTCATACTATCTAGAATCTAGATAAAACAAATAACATGTCCCACATAATGTGTTAATTGCGAGGAAAAAAATTAAATTAGCTGTTAATATTAAAAAAAAATCTGTGTTTCAAAAAAGGTTTGTTGAATTAATTCGGATGAAATAATTACGCTGCAAACTTGGATTTTTTTGAAGAAGATGGTTGTTCACTTTGCAAATCATTTTCACTACTATTGTCATAATTTAAAATATTGATGCCAATGTATTTAAGAAAACATATGGGAGGGGATCGAATAATAGGCTTGACTATGGGAAACGGCGGACTAATGACCGAGCCTTTCCACGCGGTGGCTTCGGTTAGTACTAGACATGGGCAGATTCATTCACAATAATGAATCAATTCATTCTTATTCACCTGGTCAAGTGAACTAATTCATCGAATTTATTCATTTAATTCCTTGATTCGACACTTCATTTTGGTTTTGTACCTAGATTGCTCACATTTAGGAAACTTAAAGAAAGCAATAATGAACCATTTTTTCGCATTCAACTTTACTTAGAAAACCTGTATTTGTAAGCTTTACACTTTATAGCACAGAGTTCTTAAAGCGAGGAGAGCTTTGGAGTAACTTTAGTAAAAAACAATATGTCGTTACACAAAATAAACATATTACAAACTTTATAATAAATATGTTATTTTACGAACAAAAATAAAAAGTAATTTTACAAGTCACTAATAAAATCGTTGAGATGGGTGCCGCAAAGGACACGGAAGGCGCAGGGCGCTGGACCTGGAGAGGAATAGTCGGATGTTTATTTTTTAACTCCCATTTCTAAATTGTGGAGCAATGCATCCCTCCATCTACTTCAGAAAAGTAACACCAAAGTTCGGTCCTTTTTCTGGAAGACATCTTGGCTATTCAATATGTTGCTTTTTCCTATAAAAAACGACAAACATCATTAAACAATACCAAAAATAAAAAGTCCCACTCGATTTTTCTTTTTTTTGCATAGAAATTTTTTGCTGGCAAACTGAATCCCAGAATAAAAATTATTATTATCTTTCTTCGTAAAACTATCTACATATTTACTCCAAAATTAGGTAAAATATATTATTTTAGGGGCAATGAGATACGTTCTTAAAGAAATTATAAGAACTACATTATTATTATCCCACTTTTGTATATCCGACCCGTTCACCTGGAATAAGCTTGAAATAAATATATATTATATTTATTTATTTTAATGTTTGCAGGTACTTGCCTCAATGGTAATTTTAAATCCATGCGCCAAATAAAAACTGATTGAAAGTCTGAAATTGAGTGGCATACAATTCAGTACAAAAATACAGAAATCAAAACATATTACTTGTTATCATCACACACAATTCGACAGTCAACTGATCTCGTTTTACGTCTACAAGTAGGCAGGTACATAAAAAACATACTTATAGGAACAATAACGTAAACATCGTTTTGTTTCTAGGCGTATTGCAATAATTTTCGTACGTGGAAGGGAGAAGAATATAGGAGATACTTTCGCTTTTTTACTAGGATTCAGATTTATTTTGTTTGGTTGGTATTTCCAGCAAATGACATATTACTTTGTAGTTGCTTTGAAATCTCGCGAACAAATGTAATATGGCGTTATGATTTTGGTTGACGACCGGTGTATTATCGTATATGTGAAATAATTAAAACGAAATAAAAATTTGAAGTATATATTTTTTTAGGTTTTCCTTAACATTAAGAGTCACTTTTAGTAATAATATAACTAAATTCAAGTATCAATTCAAATAAACATTCCATATTTACCGTGAAGCGGAATTCCAAATTTACCAAATTTTACCAAATCAAATCAAATTTACCAAAGTGTGTTATGTTTTGTTATGAATTAAATTATTAATAAAAATGTATTTTAATTATCGTTGAATGTGCCAACCCTTATCATAAAGCAACATTTTTTTATGGTTTTTACCCGGTTTCAGGGCAAATATAAATTCGTTTCAGAATTGTGTTATTAATTATTAACTTATTAACTGCCAACTTTATTTTCGATTTTAATAGAAGTATTGTCATGTTTTTTTTCTTTTCAATGTAACTATGTAAAAAAAGTTTTTTGAAAAGTGTAATCAATTTATTGATAAAATTGATGAGTTCAGATTCTTTTTCGAATAAAAATGGAATTTACAAAAAGTCCATATTGGATTTATTAATCCATAAGGAATTGTGGTTTTAAAAGCTCGAATCGAAAGCAGATATACGAAGCGTTGTCAATAAACCATGCAATTTGCCCTTTGTTAATTTTACACAGACTCTAGAAGCGGCCGTCAAACGCGTAGCGTAGTCCCGAATGGAACTAGCCCTACCCCTCCCCTTACCCCGCGGGCAGCGGTCAGCTATATCCCGCGCCGAACGGCTCGCTATCCCCCCGTGCGACTAGCCCCACCCCTCCCCTTACCCCGCGGGCTCCCGTTCATCAAAAAATCACGCGAAATGAGCGTGCGTTCGAAATTAATTTAAAAAAATAGGTTGCCGTTCAAAATTTTGTTGGATCTTTGCAGAAATCGTTTTTACATAGCTATCCCATCAACTTGGCGTAAAAAAATTGGACGGGTGATTTTTCCGGAGCGATATTTTTGACTGATATCAAAAAAGCATGTTCCAAAAGAAAAAAATGTTGGATCTCTTGATTAAATAAAGCAAACACCAATATAAAGACACTCCGTGATCAAAAATTGGAGGGAATAATTTTCCCGGTAACAATAGAATTAAAAAACAAATCTCTTTAAAAAAAAACACTTTACCTACCAAAATATTGTTGGATTTCTATTTAATCAGGTGGATATTAATTAATACTAACAATATGTGAAGAGTTCTCGAAAGAAATACTTTTCCAGCGAGAGTTATATTTTTTTTTCAGTTTTTGCTAAAAATAACTAACTTCCCGTTAAATATTTTGTTGGATCTCTTGTCATTCGTCATCCCTAAATGATACTCCACGTGACTGCAAAAATTTCATCGACGGGGGAATTAATGCTTGGGTTAGCCTCATTTTGAACCTTTATTGACTGGCCTATAGGTAGCCAGCTCAGTTCCAGTTGCTTCCCTCGTTAGAATAACTCAGTCTCTGATAGAAAGGACGTATGTCCTGCAAGGCATTACGATAATAAAGTACGAATTCTTGGACGAACTAGAGCATTTATTGAATACTCCCGATCTTAAGTGTATTACATTCTAAGAAGATAATTAAACAGCACACCAGTACATTGAAATAATATCATATCTCAGAATGCAGTAGAGATTAAATATTTATTATGTCATCAAAACAAATATGAATAATTATTCTGTAACACTTAAGCCAGTCTTAAAATTGACACATAACCTCGAAGTGATAGTTGACTATGCAGATTTGAACAGGTTGATTAGGTAATCAATATTATTTCATAATTTACGAGTATGGAATAACGACATATCGATCGACAGTTACAAAAAAAAACTTACAGCTGTCCCGCTTATCTTTGGCGGTCAAACGAGGAATAAACGAACTTATTTTTTAATCCACATATTTTGTTTAGGTACACAAAAAAGGAAGGGAGCATTGGAAAAAGGATGTCTAAAAAGCGTGTCTTTTGAAAATTGCGTGTTTGTGAAATACATCACAAAATTGTAACAAAACTATTGGAGATAAAAAATACTATCTCTGTACAGATATGAGCCAAATTCAAATTAACTATCGGCACTTGGTACAAAGTGACCCCTTTGAAAATTCTGGGGAAGCTAAAAATATAATTTTTTTAAATGTAATTGGTACAATTTCAAAGAAGCGAAAAGGCAAAGATACATGGACGTGTAAAATCGTCACCCTTCCGTACAATTTCCGCATTAGAGCTTTTAGTCTGGGGAAAGATGCAAAGTGGTTAGTTGCCTTAAGCTCATTTTACATAAGCCAACATATTTAAAAGTTCAAGGACCGGAAAAACATAGTTTTAAGTATTTTTTTAGTGAAAATTTATTTACGTACCTATACTAATATTACAACCTAAACATGTTATATAACATTAGGTACCTAATTTTTAGTAAAGTACCGTTAATACTTTTAGTAAGCAGTGCCAAAAATCTTGTTAACTCACTGAAGATTTCAAAGAATATGTCTAATTTGTCGCTCACCCATAGACATTAAAATTAATAGACTTGCCCTAACATGAAAACTGGTATCATTTCGACGAGCTGGAGGCATACCACGTGACCATATTTTTGGCACCAGGAGGGTGCGAATAAAATCTTTGAATAAACTATGACATCAGTCGTACATTGACCACCGAAGGGCACTCATTGAAATAACCATAACTTCCGCAGATAAGTTCGTTAAAGTAAGGCAAAGGTCTGCTGCCCTGTCCATTGTTGGACTTTTCTGCGCTGGATCTGAATGTTCGTTTTTAAACGAATCGTATGGCGTAGCGAGGCTAAAATTGAGTGAGGTGCCGAAATTATAACACATTTGTAAAAGTGTCTAACTAAACAGTCCGTCTAACATGTTAAGCAAATTTTTTTAAACAACCCGAATTTATGTTAATTTTTTTACGCAACCAGCAATTTGCGCGCCATTGTAAAAATGACTAGTAATTCGTAAGCAAATTTTAATTTTGAGGACCGAATGGTGATATTACGATACGAGTTATTTGTATTTATCTAGATTCATTCCCTTCAGTCTTCCATACTCCACGCAAGTTCAATGGTTCACATAAAACAGGCTCGTTAAAATGGGGTCGGTTTGCCCCGGGGCCCTTTCCCAATTACTAGTCCCATCGCGCCCCTGAATATGCATGCGACAGTATTCTAATTTGCCCACTCGGGGCGAAGGGCCCGCAAGGGTTACGCCACTGGGTACTAATACTGAACTGCCGAGTGCTGTGACACTTTGTGCTTTTTTCAAACGGGTGACTTTAAAAGGGAAATTGCCAGCCCGGACCTGGGAAGAAAATTCCCTGCGAAGGAAGTTCAATCAAAACATTTCATATTCGCTGGTACAAAATTTGAATCTGGAGAGAATGGAGATTCATAATGATTGTGTTTCCATTAAAAATTGTTTTCTTGGGATAAATAATTTAGTTTTAGTCGCATCAAAATATTTTTTAATTAAAAAACCTTCTCCTGGACCCTAGACAATCCCAAGAAATTTAATATCTATCAAAGAAATTATTTCTACATTTGAAAAAGTTTGATAATTTTCATCAAATGTAAGAAAAATATTTGCTTATTTCGGGCAGATGGAAACACCAACACCACACTTCTATAGGTTGCTCTTCAGTACTGTAACCCTTTACAATAAAAATACATCATAAATACGTACTAAACAGTGAACAGATGGTTACATAGAAAAAGTACTTATGTAAATAGCCAGGTTACTCGAATAGATATAGCTATAGAAATAAGTACACACCCAAATATTATTTGAATAAATTGATAAAACGTAGTTTGCTTGCCATATCGCCAAACCCCAAAGCAAAATGTACAGATTAGATCTCATATGTTAACATTTCCCTTCAGAGTTAGGGCTGTCATGTACGTTTCGAATCGATATTGTCACGCGACGGTAGGTACCTAAATAATATAATATAAATACAACATGGAGGGCCCGAATTCTAGGTATTAGTGCCGTTGCATAAGGAGGGAATGGTCATATCGTCACCGCAGGGGATGAACGCTATTAGTAGGAGGGTAGTGGGTGAAGTAAAATGAAATAGTAAAGGGCGGCGAGAACATTTGTATCGATTGTCCGACATTTCGTTTTCAGGGGTAGGCTGTTGGAATGGTTGAATGCCCTGTCTAGATTTTAATCAGATATATAAACAATAATTACACACGTTTAGCATCTTTTACGACACATATTACAATAGTATTGTTCATATAATATATATTTTGCAGGATAGTGTTAAATAACATTTAGTAAGTACAATGAAAAACACTTGCGAGGTAAAGGGTCGTATACTGCTCGAGTTAAAATCGTTACTTATAATAACATTCATGCCAGATTTTTTTAGACTGTACCACTATGTTTGTTATTTGTTTTTGGGGTGTTATGCCGTGTTGCGCTAACTCCTTCTTTAGCCAACGTTTCGGACAGCGTTGCAGTGTCCATCATCAGGGCAGATGTGTTATTTGAGGTTGTGTTAAAATGTGAGCTTAAGTATAAGGTTGTGATACCGTGTTGCCAGCTCCAACCCTCTGAGCTAACATTAACGTATCATTTTTTTTTTATCACATCTGCCCTGATGATGGACACTGCAACGCTGTCCGAAACGTTGGCTAAAGAAGGAGTTAGCGCAACACGGCATAACACCCCAAAAACAAATAACAAAAATACTTTTGGCCGTGAAAATCTTAAATCATATATGTACCACTATGTTTCAAACTTCAAAAACATCCCAAGTTTTAATTTTGTTACTTGGAAAGGGTTTTACCAAACCGCAGTCGATATAATTTCATAAAGTTTTGTGAACTCTTTCATTATCGATATAGGTAACTATGATAACTCTATTTCATACAGAAATGGTCCGACAAACCAAATAACCAGTAGAACTCATCTAAGTTCAATAAATATACAGATAAAATTATAGATTATTCTCTTGAGAAATCTCATATTTGCACTTATATGTATTATACTGACCAAACCCCACAGAAATATAATTAATACAACACGCCAAATTGTAATGGTTAATAAGAAAACATCGTGTTGCAGGCGAATCTGGGTATTCGACGGCCGGCATAGTCCAGTGGTAACGCATTGGACTGCCATTCCGAAGGTCGCGGGTTCGAACTCGGCGTGCGCAAATAAATTTTATTTGATTAATTTGTGTTATTTCACAATTAATTAATTAAAATAATATATAGTATATTTGCGGCACGTTCCAGAGTGGAAGATACTACCAGTATCGCCCTGGTGTAAGACCACTATTCAGAATTGAAACGTTGCTCCAAATGGCTTTAGCCGTGTTTAGTGACTAGATCTGAATAGCCAGGTACTTCCCCACCTTCCTCTTTCCCTTCCCCACTTACCTTCAGCCTCACAACATCCCCCAATTGGGGATGCCATAGTCTCACTGGCTCCAGACGGGAGCAGTTGGGACTCTTGTGAGGTATTCACTATAAGTAATTGCGATAATTCTATTTATTACCAATGTGAATTCCCAAAATTTGGTCACTCAAACCTTGGGAGTACACAGGTGTTATTTTGCTTAGAAACAGAACTTTACGACTTTTCGATATCTTTTTTGGTGTTTAATTTTTAAAATTTTACATCAAATCATATATAATATATTAACTACTATACGTATATGACAACTTCCAACTTTCGCCAATCATATAATACATAACTAGCTGTACCCCGCCAAGCGCTGCTGTGGATCAGTCTGCCTGTGCAGATAGAGAAACAATAGTGCATGTTGCTTTACCGTACATCAGATGGCGCTGTTATTAAAAATATTGTTTAGGTATGTATATATGTAGGTACAAAAAACATGTTTTTACTATATAACATAGAAGTTAAGTCAATATCGATAGATGAAAAGGTCGATTGTTTGTATACACATCACTAAATCCACCCCACATTGTCCAATAGTAAAAACAATTGAAAGAATTTCGAATGGGGGAGTTCTATCAAAAGTACCTACCTACTTAAGTTATGCAAACTACATAAAATTTAACATGGCTACAAAACTTTTGTGGGGTGTGTCGTGTCGTAGATGTATTTATATAAGTCATGTTAGACAAAGTGCAAACGGTACATTAGATACACCAACATTTCATTTGATTAATTGGTGTCAAAAATGAGATTGGAAGGAGCACTTCTGTGAAATGGAGAATCAACATTAGTGTATTGTGTATTCATAAGATAGACAGAAGGGACGGAAAGACACCCGGCGTTGTCCATGAATAATAATCAACAGAAGGGTTAACCCAATCGATGGTAATAAAGAGGGAGCGGATTAATATTCAGTAAAACCAAAAACTTAAATGTGGAACCAAAAATACTTTAAAATAAACCATAGAGTTGTATATATTAGCAAATCAATTCATTATTTTACCTGCTCCCTCGGGGGGAAATGGGGAATGGGTACGCCTTAGTCTCACCGGCTCCAAATATTTGGGACTTTTGTGCGGCAAAAATCAGCAACCGAAAATGAAAAATAATGCATTTTAACAGATACGTAATGATCGTATGTAAAATGATCGTAATCAAATGATCGTAACTCTCAAATGATCGTAACTCTCAAATGATCGTAAGCAAATAATAAGCAAATGATTGTAAGCAAATAATATGACCAAATGGTAATTTAAGATCGTTTACATACAATCTTTTGCTTACTCGCAAATTTAAACACATGATTTTGCATTACTGTGTAGGTAGTGCTTCGCCTTAATAATAATAATAATTCTATACATATTTCATATATGTATTTTTTCGTTAACATTTTTGAGAGGTCTAAAATATGAATAATGATTTTTAAAGTTTACTAACGGTGTTCATTCGAATGGTAAATTTCTGATAATTATTTTTTTGATAAGCAAAGATCGAGAGGCAAATATCAATATATATATTATTTATTTACTAACGGACCAAGTCCAATTAACACGTTACATATTACACGAAGTTAATACAAGGAGAAATGTTACAATAAAAGATGCTTTGACGAAAATAGGGCACACTAGTAAGTGTACAATGTGCGTGCCACTAAAACTCAGAAACGAGTCCCGGTACGATCAAGGGATTTATACTGTGGTAGCCCTCTATCCCCCATCGATGAAGAAGGTTCCTGTTTTCACATGAAGGGCGTGCTTTGGAAGATATAGGGGCTGGAAATTTCACCCTCTCGAAATTTCTAGAACAGTCCGGAACATTCGAGAGAATTCCACAACATTCCAAAACATTCTGGAATAGTCTGGAACGTTCGGGAACATCTTAACATATAAAAATTTAGCCTGCGTATATGAGTGCTCGCAAAACTCGAAAAGTAGTCGGACGATATCGCCGAAAATTTCAAATTTTGTTGTTATTAGTGCCAGGAGTGTTTACAGATGTTTAAATGGTAGAATAAGTCGGGGACGCCCGAGGAACACTTAACGCAGTATCTCTGAACCGTAATGAGATACAGAGCCGAATTAAGGCGATGCACTACGTCGTGTAATATTTTGAACCGAGCCGCTATCAATAACACACCTTACGTAGATGGCGATAAGGCTTAAATTCCCGCTTAACACTTAACACCTGTTTTGATTTATGCAAGAAAAAAACATGGCCAAAAAGTGGCTTTTATTTTATTTTGTGGATGTTCCGGTACAAATATTTAGATGTTTTTCGATCATTTTATAAATAACTTAATTTGCCAAATTATGCAATAAAACCATAAACGAAAATGGGTTCGTAAGTAAGAGATTTTGAACTTCAAAGCAGTTTTCATAGGCCTTATACATTATTTTTTTCTGGGCTTATAAAAAGATCTAAAAAATACTCGATTATTTCAAAGGCCAGGATGTATTCTACTCGCAGTATTTAATTAAAGCATCTGAAACATTTGTAGGCGACCAAATTCACATGATTTTGCATTACTACGTAGTGCATCGCCTTAAAGTCGATGTAATGTAGTTTTTTAACAGTAACATTGTGGTATATAGTAGTGAATGGTGGAAGAAGTCAGAGTCGCCCAAGAAAGACATTAGCAATAACGAAACATTGCGGGGGATCCACTAGTATTTTATAAAAATAATTTCAGCTTTACAAATCCTACAATTATATACGTGATTTTTCACTGGTCTGCATTAGTAGCTTGATAAATAAATAAAAAGAAACATCCATCTAATGGCAGGAAATTCACAATAACTATTTTTTGACTATGTAATTGGGTTTTCGTAGATGCTGCAGAGTAGATACAGAGTCCGCCGAGATGAAAATGATAAAGACATTGAAATGTTGGTGTATTAATTGTGATTACACCTGCTTTAAACACGCTCAACGACTTTCCTCTGCGAAGTAATTACTTTAATAAACTCTCGACAGTTTTAAAATTGCTACCAACTTCTCTACTCCTTGACTCCGAAACTAAACTAGACGAACATCGTGGACTGTTATTGTTTTGACATTAAATCCACACAGGACTCAACAGGAGGAATAACAAGAAAAATAATTTCCCTATGCACGGAGAAAAATGAGTATTGCTGATTTATTAAAATCCCGTTAAAAATGTGATAGCGGGCCATTTCCTAATAAACTATTAGTACTTTCATAATACATCGGAACCAGTGGCGGCCGGTGGTCAAAATATGTGGGGGTTCACCGGATTACAACATTAAGTCATAAAATAAATTAAAATATAAAGGTACATTTGACGGCCGGCGTGGTCTAGTGGTATACGCTTTTGACTACAGATCCGAAGGTCGCGGGTTCGAACCCGGCGTGCGCAAATAAATTTTATTTGATTAATTTGTGTTATTTCACAATTAATTAATTAAAAATAATATATAGTATATTTGCGGCACGTTCCAGAGTGGAAGATACTCTCAGTATCGCCCTGGTGTAAGACCACCATTCAGAATTGAAACGTTGCTTGAAATGGCTTTAGCCGTGTTTGGTGACCAGATCTGAATAGCCAGGTACTTCCCCACCTTCCTCTTCCCCATCTCCCTCCCCTCCCCAATACCCTCAGCCTCACAACATACCCCAATTGGGGAAGCCATAGTCTCACTGGCTCCAGACGGGAGCAGTTGGGACTCTTGTGCGGTATTACTGTAAAAAAAAAAAAAAAAAAACATACCTATTTATAAAGAAGTTCTATTCTCTGCTCCTTTTGTTTAGCGAAGACCTCTATCATTGGTAAACACTGATAGTGCGTTCAGTCTGTCCTGGCTCAACGTATTTAAAAAAGATTTTATTCTTTTTAACGTTGAGAAACATCTTTAGCTTTCAACTGAGGTCATTCCAAAGGTCATGAATGATGCACAAAAGTTTTAGTAATTTCACAGTCTCCGGAAAGTCTTCTAATAAACAAGTACTATAAAAAAGTTGTAAAATTGATTTTTATTAAATAGCTCATTATGGTGTTTATCTTAGGCACGGTAGCCTGAATTCAATTGCATTCTGATGTCAACTTTTCCTAAAACCTTTAAGCTCAAAACTTTTTGTAAATGTAAATGACAAGAATTGTGTTTTTTGATATTTTCAGAAAGGTGAGTTACATCAGTAACACCGCTGATTGTCCAAACTGAATCAATATCGTAAATTAAACACGGAAAACAAAATAAACTATTCAATTGATCACATGCACACAGCTACGAAGCTTTGTTATACATTGTTTTGTTAAATGATCGAGTAAACTTCTTCGATCCAGATTTTCACTCTTGTTTTCAATCAGTTCAGGTTTTAGGTGGACCGGCATTTTTTATTATCACTTTGTTTTCAAAAATCGACCTATTTTTCTTAATGTATTCCACATTCAAACTCATTCTTAATTTATACGTTGAACAAACACAAAAGTAATCATAAATAGTACAACCTGCAATTGATATGCCTTATTAATAATTGATATACAAGATCAATATAACCTGCAATTAAACTTCAAAACTTTCGCGGAGTAAGAAAAGTTTTAAATTCCACAGACAAGGCCCGGTAACGGCGAGTACTGACTAAACTGATAATAAGTAATCTGACCATCACTTATCTCTTAATGACATGTTTTATCCTGTATGCTTGTATCGAAGAAGCGGAACATTCGCTGAAAAATAGAAGATGGTAAATTGAAACCACGATATCGACAATAATATCAAACATACGCGTTTTAGTTTAACTTTCTACTGAATAAACCGTTCCTTCTGATGTGGTGGTGAAACCCCGAACGCCGCCCTTGATAAGGTATTATTTGCAAAGAATAATATGAACTGGTATGTACCCACGCTTTCGACTGTTCCACAGAATATGCGACAAAGCAGTTAAATTTTGGATCGCAATCGAAAACGAACTGCTACGAACATAGGCACAAGTCAAAGTCGGTCTGCAAGTTAAGCGCGCTTAATAAGTAGGCACCTTTTGTATGAGATATTATAACCGAACCGAGTTTCGTATTGTGATTAGCCATGTCGGAAATCTTGTTGGTTGTTCGGCGCTCGGGAGCACATATTAGCTGGCCGCCACTGATCGGAACACTTGTTCATGTTATATTATTACGAAATGCGAAAAAAATGGATTTTTTATAAACACGTGGTTCGACATTCGTGTTTTACTGATAGTTTACTAGGAAATATCTCCAGATAGAGAAACGATAGCGTGTGTTGCTTTTACGTCCAACAGATTGCGCAATTTAAAAAGGCATGTTTGTCTGTTTTTTCAAAAAAGCAACATGAATGCAACGTTGTATCAAAATTTCAAAGCAATCAGTGAACAAATTTCGGTGATTTGAGATTTTGAACAAACGCACATTTTTATTATGCCAAGTTTGCACAAATGTTTTGAGCGATATAGAACCTAAAATATAGGATAAACGGTGAAATCTAGGTGGATTCATTGGCTTTAAACCGCAGTAAGCAGTTTCAAATGTTTCCATATTAATATGTTGATAAATGTGGTAAATGTATATACGACGCCAATCGCTCGAGTATCGATATCACCTCGAGCGCACAAAGCCAGAAAATAACCACGGAGGTACCTACTTAGAATTATTATTTTAGTTAGACAAAACTCATAATATATATTTAGTCTATGATTTTTTTAAATACATTGCTTGAAGTAAGTAGGTACATCATATAAATGTTGTCCTTGGCCTGGTTGATAATTTGGGATAATTATCATAGAATTTTGAATTTGTAATTTCGTATTTAAATTAAATAAAATTTACTGCCGATAAAATACCCATATAAATCAATCATAAGTAGGTAGCATCGTATTGAAAATTGCAACAAATCTTGAAGCACTTTTAGATTATGAAATATGTTTTTTAGATAACGAGCAAATATAACGCCGCACCTTCCAACAAGTAGGTGCTATTAGAAAATATTGATAATATTCAATAATAATAATAATAATCATCGATAAAAACAGCCAACCACTCAGTATCGCTCTGGTAAAAGAAAACCATTCAGGATCGAAACGTTGCTTGTTACACAAAATGGCATCAATAATAGTAATATTTGGATGAATTGTATAGTGCCTTTTGTGCAAAATCACCTCAAGGGAGTCCTAACTGCCATTGCTAGAAGCAAGTGGAACTATGGCCCCAGTTGGAGTATGTTGCGAGTCGGGGAATGGGAAAGAGACGGATACGAGGAAGATTAGAAACTATCTAAGCTATTCAGATCTGATCACCAAACATAGCTAAAGCTATTTCAAGCAACGTTTCGGCTCCGAACGATGGATTTTTACCGGGCGATAATGAGATTATCTACCTAGATAGGTACTAATTAAAATTGCACTGAAATATTTCAAATAATAGTTAATTCCTACCCACGAGCAAATCGTTTTAAAACATAATTATTAGGAAAAATTAATAACTTATTGTGGTTATAAAATTACTTATTAATTGTTTTTTATCTTAATTGCTTTTCAAAACCTTTTCTGTAACGACACTGCCTTTTCCGACGAATTTTACGCAATTTTGACACACAATATTTTTGCGCACATCAAAACAAAAGGACCCATCGGTAAAAGTAACGTTAGTTTAAAATGTGTAAAAAATTATTGAATCTATGTGTTTTTAAAATAAGAGAATTGAAATGATGGCAATAATAATTATATTGTAAAAATGGTTTTCTTGCCTTCATATCACTGATGATCTGCTGGAATAGGTTCCCGAGGGCGGAATATTCCTTCTCCACTGATGCTCCCTCCATTTTGAGTTTTACCACTTTGTTTACACAATTATCACCGAAATTATATTCACAAATACACGCCGAAAACACAGCTCGGAATCATTATCAACACCATTACCGCGCACGGTGTTAAAATACAAACAAACTGCGACCATTTCTGGAATGTAAAATATTCACATAGAGAAAAATATACATGACAATAAGGAAGCTCTCAGGGAAACCTTATAAAATACGAGGCTATATTTTTACCAATGCCATCTAGAGGGGAAAACGAGAACTAGCAAAATATCCATTTACAATTGAACAATCCATTCTGATTTTCTGAAAAATTTTGGTAGTTTTCATTCGTGCCGTTAGGCTCGCAGCTATTCCAAATATTAATTTTACGAAAGAGCTTCCCGTTTTGACAAGTACAGTATTTGCTCAAATTCACGATCGGTTTCGATTCCAGCCACAGCGCAACAAAACAATAAATTATTATTATAAATGAAACTCACGCAACAACGATAATATTAATAACAGAACTATTATTATAGTTCAACTCGTATTATTCAACAGATACCGCTATTTTCACTTTAAAAACAATAATACAAAACAAACTAGAATCACACGGTCTGTCATATTATTTATTCTGTATTCCCACCGAATTTTCGGGAGCGAAATTTTAGATATATAACTAGTTTTCACATTTTGAATGATAGTTATTATGCACAAACCTTAAATTTAAAACGTTAATTCACAGAAAGCATTGTGTTTTTAATACAGAAAACGGGTAAATAACATCAGACGCGCCAAATGTAGATCAAACATGAAACGAACGACACCGACAACAAGCGATCGCGAGCGAGCCGAATAACAACAGAAACAGAATAACCAACTTAGCGACCATAGAATGAAAACAGAGTGCGATCAGGATAGCCAACACGCCGACCATAGATAAAAAACAGAACAGCCAACCTTAGCTAATATTAAAATCTAACATTTTTTTACCAAGCTACATTGTTTCTAGCCATATAAGTTGCAAATCATTGGGCTCACCCAAACGTAATTTAAACCGATTCAGCCAAGAACAAACAGTCAAGCTGGAAATTGACATGTTCAGAAAAAGACATCATTAACCCACTTAAATGGTTGAGGAAAGTGGTTGCTCTCTCTACAGCCAGAAGAGGCTCACTACTAAATAACTTGTTTGTGACCACATCAGGAGAGGCAAAACCCGCAACGCAGACAATAATATGGGGGTGGATTTAATCAGTCCTCAGAGAAGCAGGAGTCCACGCAAACCCAGGAAGTGTACGCTCGGCTGTAGCTTCCTCAAACTGGTTGTAAAACTATCCTGTAAAGGAGTTATTCACAAGAGGGAATTGGAAATCTGAACACACCTTCTGGAAATTCTACCGAAGGGAGATCATATACACCGGTAGCTAGCACCTCCGGTGCACAATGACTCCATTCTTAATTCCAGTATAAATAGTATCAAATCTCATAATGGATTCTAGGCATCAGGAACACAAAAAAATTTACCTTCCAATAAAATTTATATTTTGTTTCCATTGATGCCTGGAATCCAGGTTATCCCTACCTGGTGCAATACGAGTCATACGAACAAAAACATCAGGTGACCTGAAATGACCTGACCTGAAAAAAAAACCCCGTCACTACAGTGCTGACAGTACAGAGAGAAATTGTGGCATGTCGAGAAAAAGGGAAAATATAGTGAATAAACACGCGCGAAACGTAAATAAAAAGGGCGAAAGAGTAAGCTCTTTCATAATGGATTCCAGACATCGATGGAAACAAAGTATAAATTTTATTGGTAGTTAAAATTATATAATTTTAAACCGCTTTGCAAACAAATCCTTTCAAAAGTTTGTCATACGAGATGGCTGCTAGGCGATTTCCCCTCACCCTATATTTGGCTTCAACGTCGCTCATACAAAATCGCACTAAAGGGGCTGACAGATAACGCTAGAAGTTCAGAGCGTTTTATATAACTCTATATTGCTCGCCATACTAAAAAGATGATGTGTTATAAGTGGCGAGGACATGCGTTATGATCTGCTAACCAGGCGATATTTGAAAAATTACGGAAGGCGAAAGGGGGTCAGAACAATTTAAGGAGCGCCGTAATTACGCAACTATACCATACAAATATTCAGCGGCAGTCCCTCAAATGCTCTGACCCCCTCTCCTGAGAAATATTTTAGCGAAGTGTCACCCCAACATATAATACTATACTATGCCATGCCAAAATTATGCGCGCACAATATGGCGTAATGTATCTAAGGTAGGCAACACATTACGGTATACGCATCATGGCTTAGACTATTTCAGCATATCGCTCTCCATACACTGCCAATGGGAATGTATGACGAGCGATATGCTGAAATAGGCCAAGCCAAGAAAATATAACGCGCTTATAGCTTATATATATTGTGGTCTGTCACAGGCTTAAGGCTCAATAAGGGCTTATTAGGTCGATATTTTCGAGCACGTGATTGGTATATCTATGCGTCACTGTTTTTTATCCATTGGCCTCCGAATTGTTTTGTACCGAAGTTTTAAATCTGCAGTGGTGTACTAAATCTTACATAACTTTTAAACTAGACATGCAAACGAAACAATTTTTTTAAATTTACTCGTTCATTGAATTAAGGTATGCAAAAAATATATGCAGTTTTTAAAAAAATAATAATAATACGATTAAACGAGGATATAAAAATATTTTTTTTATAAAAACCTTTTTTTTTTTCTTTTTTTTTATAATTGGATTAAGAAAAGTTTTACATCAATCATACTAATGACCATAATATATTTTATTACAATTTGGGCTGATGTTAGCCGCCCACCACGCATTTTACGAACAAGCTTGTCAATTCCCGAACCACACGCTATTTAAAAAAAATTCAATGACGCTGAAATATAACAAAATTTCAATCATAAATATCAGGAAAAAACCGTACCAACGGGGTCCTGCCAATTACTACGAAATGAATGCTTAATTATCTACAGAGTGATTGGCATTTAAAATTTTAAACACAGATGTCAAAAATGTATCCCTTTTTCGTTTTTAAGCCTACGACACCAGACCCGCCGGGACGGCGTCGTTTGAGGCCAATGGGTTAACTTTGCAAGATTGGTACAGCACATGGGTGTTTTAAATATCTATGTGTGCACTGTTTACGGATATCTATGGTTAACTTTGTTTACATGAAGTTCCCGCCGTGCATCACTTTTACCTGTCACATTCCGCATTATCCAAATTAAAACATAACGAATGGCGAACACAAATAGTAAAGGCCGTGGACACACGCCGGGATCCATTTACAGAATCGCACTGGAGAATTTCGTGTATGTGATACCTATTTTTACATTCATTTACACTGTTTGTTGTGCGCGCTTTTTTGTTTTGAAAACAAAAATGTTTTCGTTTGTTTCTTCGTAATTGTTTTTGTGTTCACTGTTAATACAATAAAATATCATATTATCTTCCTATAGGAGCTCTGATACTAAAATCTGTAATAATGGTTCTCGTTACACAAATTTCACAGGTTTTTGGGAACTCATATCTCGTTATAGATTTTCTTTTTTTAAAATTTTTCCAACTAATTTTATGGCATTTTGAACTGTTTTGGCTATATTGTTTTTGGACTAGGTTTATAAACGAAAAGTCAGAGAACAGCAATTTTCTTAAAAGTATGCATTTCCATTATGTTTTGGGTCATTTTTCTTTTGTTTTAGCTTTTTTTAACTCGTAACTTAAGCACAAACGGTCTACCGAACCAAACAAACCAGCGAAACTTATTTATTACAATAAAAATAAAGGTTTCAAACTATTATTCTTGATCTTATCTTCAAAAGAGTTTTATTCTTTATTTTGTTATTAACATCTCCTATCTCATTTTTGCATCTTTTAGGTTTGTTCTCTAATGAATTCTTTCTTTTATCTTTGCAGCACTTTTCGTCAAGTTGAAGTGTTTCCTGGAGCATCATTGAACCTAATAATTGGTCCAAATGGAACGGGAAAGTCCACTTTTGTGTGCGCCATTGTGCTCGGATTGGGCGGCAAGACGAGCGTCATTGGTCGAGCTAAGACGGTATTTATTCACTACTTATTATAGTTCAATTATAAACCAGTGGAATTTAAGTAATTATTTCCTACAACTGAAATTGAGTTTATGGTCACAATAAGAAAATTGGTTGGGATCATAAATAATTAAAGATGACAATATTAGTTATGAAGAAAAGAGTCGGAATAGTGTAAATAATCATTTTTTAAAAGCTCATTTTTATTTAAAGTCAGCACCAGGCGCTGCCAATGGTCTTGAATATACATTATACGTAAAACTCAAAAATCAAGTTAGATTGGAGTACAGTACAACCACTTTGGTCTTTGCTTTCATGATGTATTCGAGAGTAATTATTGTATTGTGTATGTAATAAAATATCTACATACTTCCACAAATAATTCTATTATTTTTTATTCATATGAAATTTAGGTAAGTACCTATCTATTCATTAATATGAACTGTAATTTTTTTATACGCATAAATAAAATATGTAAGTATGTATAAATATGAAATAAAACAAAATATTTTGATAATTTTCTTTTAAATTTGTGTAATATTGTATATTGAAAATAAAAGAGTTATGTATATAAAAAAAGCTGCCTTCACTTCCTTCAAAATCGTGGCTGGAATGTTGTTTTTACTTTTTGGGTAAATAAGTCTCTACTTTGAGATTTTAGTTCCCACCAAGTCTACAGCATGGCTTTGGATATTAAAGATGGCGGTGGTTGAACTGATCATGTATCACAGGCATTTGGAACTTTAGTGTCCGTGGCTTTCAGAACCAATAATTTAGATAATTTTTAGATTGGTGAGTATGTCAAAAGCGGTCACCAGCAAGCCACCATAGAGATCGAACTCTATCAGGATGAGGGGCAGCCCAATATCACCGTAACGCGCAACTTCAACTGCGACAACAACACGGTGTGGTCCATAGACAAGAAGCCCGTCAAGATGAAGGACATTACAGACCTGATGGACAGACTCAGCATCCGCGTGGACAATCTGTGTCAGCTCCTTCCGCAGGATCGGGTCCAGGACTTTGCCAAAATGAACCCCCAGGAGCTACTGAAGTCTACGCAGATCGCCGTCAGCGGGCAGGAGGCTGTTGATCTGCTGGCGGAGCTGATTGAGAATAAAACCAGTCATAGGAATCTCAACGGGAAGTTGTTGCAACTTTCTACACAGCTTACGGAGCAGGAGACTATTAATGCCAAGTGAGTCATGGATTTAATTTAATTGTTGATTTTTTTACGTTATTTTTTTGTTTGTTCTTCTTGTAACAGATTAGTAACATCGTTAACTTTTAGCTATTAACTTATAGGTGCCGGCACAAAAATTCAATAAATAAAAATATGTTTTTGCTAACTATCCTGCAGCCAAGTGGGGGAGTAGGTATTACCCAAAATTACCATACTCCTTATTGTAAATTAAACACGAGTTTTGAGGAGACAGAACTAACTGGAACGTTTATTTTAATAAGTTTTAAAACCATAGACAAGATAATCATAGACAACAGATCATTTTGATATAAGAAATTAACACTTATATTAGCTTAAATACTTGACATATCATTTTAGTATTTTACGTATTCCTGCGCAAATACATAAGTTATGGTAACTTATGTATTTTGTATAATTGATTGAAAAATTGGGATTTCTATAGTTTAAGACAGAAAAATGCATGGGGTCGTCAGAAAACCCACTTGGTTACAGATGTTTTGTTTGGCATCTTGGCCTGTCAAAAGTTATAGCCAAGTGTAGACAATGCCATACTCGATTTTTCGACATTCGACATTTTTATTTTTGTTGAAGTAATATCTAAAGGCAAAATTAATGTGTAAGGTCGACAGTGCAACTGCAGTCTTTCGTACCGTGCTTTAGCACTATTCTTCAACACTGCAAATGCAGGGCTCCGACCCCTAGGGGTTAAATGTTGCAATGAAATGTTTTCTGTTTCTATTTGATTTTTTAATACTCTTTCAAAGATCTTTGATAGTGAGTTTAGCAATATGATTGATCTGAAGTTAGTTATTTCCATTTTGTCTCCCGCTTTATAAACAGAGATATATTATAATTATCATTTTAGTTTTATCGTATTATTTTTATTGTGACGGTCTACATTGCTCACTTTTATTTAATCATTTCAATCCGGTCCTCTCATTTACTTCCGCGCTATTTCTGCGGCCGCCTTCCATTGGAGACCTCTCCTCGCACAGCATCAGGAGTTGCTTTCCCCAGTTTTATCTAGGGCGGCAACTGGATTTTCCTCCGGAACTGCCGCCAGTTTATTTAAGCGGAATTCGGTCTTCTGGCATTCGAGAACATGTCACAAGTAATTATTGTGTGTGAAATGTCGAGCATGATTATCTTGTTCAAAGGGATTGTGGGGAGTGAATTTATGAATAAAATAACTCACATGCTCTCAAACAATACAATTTTCAAATTTGATTAGAGTGGAGTACAAGAGTGTAACTAACAATACACTACAATATAGGCATAAGTAACTACAATATAGGCAAGATAGAGAGTGCAAATCATTTCAGATGAATTTATGTTAACATACGCAATTTATGGCGGTAGTACTACGGTGGTAATCTTGAATCCTGTTCTGTCAGCTTCAGGTTGTCTCCGAAAATTAATCGTCAGGTTTCTCTGGTGTTAGTCTAAACGGTTTAGATCTTTTAGTTATATATTCTAAAAATTCTGTAGATATATTCTACAAATTCCATGTATTAGATATTCGACAAATTTACGCAAAAACTATCTTAACTCATCTGTCACATACATTTTATGAAAATACCCAAAATATTGTAAACACGAGGCACAAAACCAAAGAACTCATACAAACACAACATTTGGTCAAGAAATTTCAAATACATTGCGTCTAAAATAAACAATAACCTACCTGAAAAGACAAGAAAATCGAATAATATTAACAAATACAAAATCCCGATCAAACAATGGATCATCGAAAAAGGTCGTGCAATAATTAGTCACCTCACCCAGATATAATCCTCTATCTCATTATTGTTATATAGCAATGATTTTTTCGTTTGAATTACCAAGTGTACAAAAATGTATGGATTTAGTTCGAAATATAAAGAGATTTCGTAGGGAACTCGTGATAACTTTGAATTATAGAGAGGTTCGAATTATCGCAGGTTTGAATTAACGAGAGTCGACTGTACTACCTACCAACCTGAAAATTTTTGTCAAATATTTGTGCTTTATAGAAAAATGTACTTTATTTTAATATTATAAAATATTTGTAAACTAGTCTGTCTCGGCACAGGATTTCCTAGTGAGATAGGCAAAGCCAAAAATATATATGTAAACCTTTTTATATAGATGCACATAATAATAATAATAATAGTTATGGAATCCATCCACAGCTCGCTGCGTCATTTCCGAAATTCGCATCGCTTGGATGTTCGAGAGTCTTCGGCGAACTCCGACTAATGTTGCTATAGCATCAGAAGGGGTGTGGCAGTTATGTGACGATTGGGTAACAACCCAAACGTTACAAACAGGTCCATCGACTTTTCTATAAAGTGTAGTAGAAGTTCGATACCAATAATTCTACAGTATTGTCTCTATAATCCAAACAATTAAAAACCGAGCCTGTTTGGTTTAACGAATTTTCAGTATTCTTGAATATTTAAGAAACCCACCCCGCCCGCGTCCCCCGGTGGTTCGGATTACTGGAGGTTTCGATTGTAGTTGCGGAGACTATACTGTACTATGTATTCAATACTAATCAAATTGTCTGTTGCTTGTAGCATGCAGACAGAGATCAACTCCATGCAGGAGCGCAAGAAGATGGAGAAAGAGATAGTCGTCTCGGAGAAGAAGAAACTGTGGCTGGAGTACGAGGGCCTCAAGAGTCGGGTGGACGAGATTACCCAGGACCGCGATGCCGCCCACAAGTTCGTCAGGGAGCACCGCCTTAAGATGCAGCCCATGGAGCAGAAGATAGAGATTGGCAAGAGGGAGGTCACCAAGATGGAAGAGTCCAAGAGCTCAATGGTCAGTGGAGTTTGATTGTCATATTCATTTTTAAGTACAAAGGTAAAATTTTTTGCCTTTTCTGTCTGGAAGTTAGTTTTTGAAATATCCATCCACAAACTCTTTGAGGATACAGCAAATTTGAGGCTTTAAGAAAAGCCTTGGTTCAAACTCGTAATTTCCCCTTGCCGGGCAGATCACTTTACCAATTTTATCAATAAACAATTTTTCAAACCTACTTTATTACTCCACTACCTACATTTTGCCCTTGAGGTGATTTTCTCACGAAAATGGGGCTATACAAATAATTCAATCATTATTATTATGAAAGAATATCTTTGTTTTATACCACTTTATAAAATATATATAGGTCTACCGGTTTCGGTTGAACTCAACCTTCATCAGGACAGTACAAATATAAACTCGAAATTTGTATTCTCAGTTTATATTTGTACTGTTCTGATGAAGGTTGAGTTCAACCGAAACCGGTCGACGTATATAAATTTAATAAAGTGGTTTAAAACAAAGATATTCTTTCATTTGTGTAATAATGTCAAGTCACAAAGTGTTTGCTTCCTTCGATAATTTTTCATTATTATTATCTTTCTTGAAATCATTGATATTATCATGTCCACTAGTCTAATTGGTATACATTTTTATTATTTTGTTTATTCTGAATCATATTGTGTAAAAGTAAAACAAAAATTAATGCTGTTTCATTTTCCAGGGCAAAGAAATCTCCCTACTTCTGAGAAAGATACGCGATACGAAGGAAGCTTCCCAGTCTCAAAATGGCAACATTCGAGAGCTGGAGGCAGAACTGGCCGCCAAGATACTGCAGCACAAGAACAAGCACCGTGATATTGAGCAAGCCAAGGCCACGCTGTCCAGGATGCAGAACGATTTCAATAATCTGCTGCAGCAGTATGGGGACGGTGAGAATTATTTTTTTATTAAATACATATTTCATTATTTTTTTTTTATTATTAAATATAATGACTTTCTTCCCATCTTCAGAAAATCTAATCCATCTTTGTAAAACTCAGTGCCCCTTTCTTATGTGAATAACTTCCTTCTCTTTTTTAAAATGAATGTCAATTTTGGAAAATTCCAGAATCAATGGTGAAACAAGAGATGATGAAATTACACCAACCCATAACTAAAACCAACACAAGCATTGACCAATTGAAGCAGAAAAAAGTACAATTGCAGTACGAATTGGATTCCAAAATCACACCTCTTGTGAGGCTCTCCGAAAACAGGTAATTATTATTCCATCTCATGTTCTTTTATCTATTTATCATTTTCCACTTTTTGGGGAGTATTTTACCAATCACGGTAAGGTCATATAACATCTCAGACTAATTTGGTCACTTTCGGAAACAACTCATAATGTCTCATAGAAATTGTTGTGTCTCCTTTACTGCCATTGTGAGAAATAAATTTAAACGGTGTTAGAAAAAGAAAACACCACGCTTTATATTCAAATCTAGAAGTTAACCACAGAAGAATTAAATTTAAATCTCTATGAAACTAAAGGTTCCGCGACTGCAATATGAGACTTTGTGAATTTTTTATCATTTATTATAATATAAAACGGTCATAAATTGAGGTGACATTTGTATGGTACGTTTGTCTAATAAAATGTGTGTTTTGTCATTACCACTGGTTATCAGATCAGTTATTTTAGATCATTGTTTAGATGAAAACACGTGAGGAGTGCCATTTTTAAAACCTTTTTATGTTTGCATAAAAAATTTTAATATTTCAAAAATTATATGTTTATTTTTATAGTAAAATTTTTAAGAGTATTTCATTATCATTCAAAAACTGTTTTTAGTTTTCGGATGCGTTCAGAATTATTCCATTTATTTGGATTTATTGCAAAGCAGAAATACTCTGACCTTCTGACAGAATATGCCAGAAGCGTGAGGGGTTGAATATATACTGGATTTCGGTCTCTATTCACGGTGATACTGAGAGTATCTTTTACACTAAAATGATGTACTGCACTGTATGGCCCGTGATACTTGATTGGTCCAACACATCGGCGATCTTTCTGTTTTTCCTGTTTTCCACTTTGCCAGTGACTATGGCTTTTCCAGATTCGATTCCTCAATTTGGCGAACAACATATCTTAGAATACGCGTATTCTACCGTGTTAAGTAACAGCACAGTGTCTTCCTTGAGACATTCAAGGAAGACACTATGCTTTTATTTACCACAGCAGTACTGTGGATGCTTAGCTCTTCTAGAAATGTTAGATTAATGCGGATGGCTGTCTATAAAATCCATTACTTGTATATTTAGTGTGTTTGTTTGTTTGTAGGCTGCGTAGTCTGAACAACGTGGCCAACAAGAGGCTGGAGACCCTACAGAACGTGAATGAACATGCTTATCGCGCCGTCTCGTGGCTGCGGCAAAACGAAGACATGTTTAAAGGCAACGTTTACGAACCCATGTTGCTGACGGTATTGATTTGTTACTCTTTTTTTAATTTTTTTGTTTCCTTGAGCACTCAGGCCATAGGCTACTTCCCATTTTACCTCATTCCTTATTAACCCTTTCTTAATAAGGAAGTTGAGTTCATTTTTTTTTTTTTTTCTTATCAATGTTCGCATTCAAACTTAAATACTGGTATTTTTTTTTTTTTTTTAAGTTTTTTTTCATAATTAAATTAATTCTCAAAGTTTAAATTTTATTAAGCCCGCCAAAACGAGCGGAATCCGAGCGGTAAGAGGCGGGGTGTGGTGTGACGTCATTCGAACTGTGAAAACCACGTCGCATAAGCATTTTGTATCGAAAAATTTGTAATTCTTCAACAAGGAATTCCAGTAATTTTTTTACCAATGTTAACCGTCTATTAGAATTGATGTTATTAAAAAAAAAAGAAAATTGATTAAGATTTCATAGTTAAATTAATATTTTAAGTTAGAATATTTGCTTTTCTCGCCCGGTACGGTACTTGTACGGTATTGCCGTCGCTACTTGTTGACGTTCCCCGCGCGAATTCAGGACCACCGCGCAGAAAAGTAAAGACCAATAGTAAAATAACGGTTTACAGCCCAGTTCACTGTTTGACTTTTCTGGGCGGCCGGCGGCCTGAAGTGTATCACATGCTATGTGACATGTATAATAATAAAAACTTCTAAGTTATGCAATAAACAACATATTATTATAAAGCACTATACGAATATGTATCTTTAGAAATCCATTTCATATAATAACAACAAATACGTACATATATTTGACAAACCCAAATAAACCTTTGGCCTATACACCTCTCTCATCTAAACCGACCATCTCTCATGTAATAGAAAGAGATGCACCATAGGTGATCTGTTGTACGTACAATCACGACACATGTGACGTCAGAATTCTTTCGACCAATCGTGGAGCGTATATAGTCTATTGCTATTGAATGCTTTTTCAAGAACGTTTAACTAATTCTAAGAATAATAATATAGAAATATATTTATATATTTAGAATCGATATTTTTTGATCTACATGAACATATTTTTTAAAAGTCAAAATATTTTTTACTCAACTTCCTTATTCCCTTTGATAAAGTTCACTAGGGTTGTGATTGTACATTCGACCATGTCTCCTGGTTCCACAAAGCCTTGTTCCCATCAGGGCGGGACATTGGCACCAGAATACCATCCTTTACTCTTTATCCGTACTTTGATTTTTTAATGGTTGTTTTACTCTCCTAACTACAATATGTTATAACATCACAGTTTGTTTGCTAAAGAGATAAACTGAAAGAAGTGTGTTTTTGGCATTTCTGTTGCACCTGAAGTAAGATCAATTTTTCTTTACTTCTGGTGAAATCGATCTAACAGATAATCAATTCTATTGGCTTGTCTGGGACCTAAGAGTGAAGTGAAGACCACGGATTTGAAGTAAATTGGTGGTGTCACTTTAAATTTAAATGTAAATTGGTGGTGTCACTTTAACGTAAATTGGTGGTGTTTTATTTCAAATCGATGTTGATCACACTTCTAGAAATTATTTTTTTTATTCAGTGTCAGGAGTTCCATGATAAAACAGAATGAATGTAACCTAACCTAATTAACTGAACATGACGAAGTCCTGCTTTAACTCAACCGTCTGTCTGTAAGTCTGTTTGTACATTCCGTTTCAAGATGGTGTCCTTGTTGAATACAAATAAAATAAAAAATTACTCAAAAAAAAAAAAAAAATGCAAACTACCAAAAAAATATTTTTTCAATAGAAATGTATGAATGCATAAAGGAAACAACTTTAAAAAAATTCAGTATTATAGCTAAGATTATCTGTGACAGTTTCACTTGATTAACTTTTTTGCTTTCTTATAAAATTATTTACAAAATAAATAAAAACCAGTTTTTTTGCTTGAAATCGAACGTTTCTAGACTCCGTTTGTCAAGCGATTTTAATGCCTATTACCTACGATATAAGGTATACCAAGAATGTACACATTTTTGAATTGTTGCTTCCTCTTAACAATGTTATGGTAGCAGAGTTGAGGAGGTCATCTCTGAAGACAAAATGAACTTGTTGGCATTAATGTCTTCTAGCTGAACTTCAAGGAGCCCGGCCTGGCCAAGTACCTGGAGAACACGGTGGCCTCGCGAGACCTGGTAGCCTTCACCTTTGAGGATAGCGCCGATATGAACCTGTTCCTGAAGAAGGTGCGCTCGGAGATGGGGTTGAAGCTAGTCAATGCGGTGTGCAGCCAGCCTTCCAGCGTCGTTTACCAGCCGACCATTCCCATCAGCCAGCTGGGGTGAGTGTTGGAGTCCTGAAATTTGCCATTAACATACAGTCCATCAAGAAAGTGTAGAATTGCATGCATACTTTTTTATTTTGATTTATTATTTTAACCTCTTGTGTGCCAACGTATCCTTAAAGATATTTAACCTCTTGTGTGCCAACGTATCCTTAAAGATGTTTAAAAAAAAAATTCTCTGTATATCTATTCGACTCCAATCTTCCATATAATTTTAAAATTTGCCAATTTAAACAAGATTAATATATAAATTCATCTTTCCTCTCTTCATAATTTAAACTGATTGCCGAAAACATCTTGAAGGGTGAAAGCCAGAAACATTGGGAAAAAGAAACTATTTATTTATTTTCACATATACGGCACAACATGTGCCATTCACGTACTAAATTACAGAGAATAGTACAGCAACATAAGGAATGCAACAATATAAATCTAAGTATAATGGTATAATCAGTAAATAGTAGTAAGGTTAAAAGTATGAAAAAAAGAGATATAAATAAAATATAAGTAGCAATCTGTAGTATAGTATTAAGTCAAAGTAAGAAATTATATGTAATAATATACAATAAAGTAGTATAAGCAAAAATGAAGTGCTTATAAAATGTCTGAAAGGCAATAAGAGTTTGTAAAAAATAAAATAAAAAAAATTTAGAAAGGTACCTAAAGGTAACCTACTATTAGAAAATGAAAAGAATAAAATAAATACTATTTTATAATATGAAATATATATAATATTTATGGTGGATTGTATACTATTTTTATAGTCGGAGATCAGAAGTGATAAGAAGTTAATAAATGGTAAGTATAAGTTGTAATTGTACTTACAAAGAAGGCAAAACTAATTTTCCAACGACCGGGATATTAATTTCTTCATCCATTGTTTTAAATTTAATACAAGGAAATAATTTTTTTTTAATTCACAATGGTAGTATTTTCACAAACTTTGAATACCGTTAAAAATGTGTGGAAGATTTAATGTTTATTTTTCTGATTCTGATCATTGTACTAAAAATGTGTAATTTTATTACTTTCAAAATAATTATTGATTTGATAAACCGCACATGCTGAAACAGTTCCAACTGGCTACAACGTTATTAAGTCACCAATGTTGCCCAGCATGACTTCGACGCTGTGGAATTCACAAATAAAAACGAACATGGCATTTTGGCGGCAATCGAAAATGACACATTTTATTTTTTATTGTAGAGCGGAGACGGTTTACACATTCCCTTGAGCACTTATTGTGCTATCTCCTGCTTTACCTTCCTTTCCTTTAACAGTCATCTGGTCCCTTTTATTGTAGAGAGGAGACGGTTTACAAATTCCCTTGAGCACTTATTGTGCTATCTCCTGCTTTACCTTCCTTTCCTTTAACAGTCATCTGGTCCCTTTTATTGAAGAGCGGAGACGGTTTACAAATTCCCTTGAGCACTTATTGTGCTATCTCCTGCTTTACCTTCCTTTCCTTTAACAGTCATCTGGTCCCTTTTATTGTAGAGCGGAGACGGTTTACACATTCCCTTGAGCACTTATTGTGCTATCTCCTGCTTTACCTTCCTTTCCTTTAACAGTCATCTGGTCCCTTTTATTGAAGAGCGGAGACGGTTTACAAATTCCCTTGAGCACTTATTGTGCTATCTCCTGCTTTACCTTCCTTTCCTTTAACAGTCATCTGGTCCCTTTTATTGTAGAGCGGAGACGGTTTACACATTCCCTTGAGCACTTATTGTGCTATCTCCTGCTTTACCTTCCTTTCCTTTAACAGTCATCTGGTCCCTTTTATTGTAGAGAGGAGACGGTTTACACATTCCCTTGAGCACTTATTGTGCTATCTCCTGCTTTACCTTCCTTTCCTTTAACAGTCATCTGGTCCCTTTTATTGTAGAGAGGAGACGGTTTACACATTCCCTTGAGCACTTATTGTGCTATCTCCTGCTTTACCTTCCTTTCCTTTAACAGTCATCTGGTCCCTTTTATTGTAGAGAGGAGACGGTTTACACATTCCCTTGAGCACTTATTGTGCTATCTCCTGCTTTACCTTCCTTTCCTTTAACAGTCATCTGGTCCCTTTTATTGAAGAGCGGAGACGGTTTACACATTCCCTTGAGCACTTATTGTGCTATCTCCTGCTTTACCTTCCTTTCCTTTAACAGTCATCTGGTCCCTTTTATTGTAGAGAGGAGACGGTTTACACATTCCCTTGAGCACTTATTGTGCTATCTCCTGCTTTACCTTCCTTTCCTTTAACAGTCATCTGGTCCCTTTTATTGTAGAGAGGAGACGGTTTACACATTCCCTTGAGCACTTATTGTGCTATCTCCTGCTTTACCTTCCTTTCCTTTAACAGTCATCTGGTCCCTTTTATTGAAGAGCGGAGACGGTTTACACATTCCCTTGAGCACTTATTGTGCTATCTCCTGCTTTACCTTCCTTTCCTTTAACAGTCATCTGGTCCCTTTTATTGTAGAGAGGAGACGGTTTACACATTCCCTTGAGCACTTATTGTGCTATCTCCTGCTTTACCTTCCTTTCCTTTAACAGTCATCTGGTCCCTTTTATTGTAGAGAGGAGACGGTTTACACATTCCCTTGAGCACTTATTGTGCTATCTCCTGCTTTACCTTCCTTTCCTTTAACAGTCATCTGGTCCCTTTTATTGTAGAGAGGAGACGGTTTACACATTCCCTTGAGCACTTATTGTGCTATCTCCTGCTTTACCTTCCTTTCCTTTAACAGTCATCTGGTCCCTTTTATTGAAGAGCGGAGACGGTTTACACATTCCCTTGAGCACTTATTGTGCTATCTCCTGCTTTACCTTCCTTTCCTTTAACAGTCATCTGGTCCCTTTTATTGTAGAGAGGAGACGGTTTACAAATTCCCTTGAGCACTTATTGTGCTATCTCCTGCTTTACCTTCCTTTCCTTTAACAGTCATCTGGTCCCTTTTATTGAAGAGCGGAGACGGTTTACAAATTCCCTTGAGCACTTATTGTGCTATCTCCTGCTTTACCTTCCTTTCCTTTAACAGTCATCTGGTCCCTTTTATTGTAGAGAGGAGACGGTTTACACATTCCCTTGAGCACTTATTGTGCTATCTCCTGCTTTACCTTCCTTTCCTTTAACAGTCATCTGGTCCCTTTTATTGTAGAGCGGAGACGGTTTACACATTCCCTTGAGCACTTATTGTGCTATCTCCTGCTTTACCTTCCTTTCCTTTAACAGTCATCTGGTCCCTTTTATTGTAGAGAGGAGACGGTTTACACATTCCCTTGAGCACTTATTGTGCTATCTCCTGCTTTACCTTCCTTTCCTTTAACAGTCATCTGGTCCCTTTTATTGTAGAGAGGAGACGGTTTACACATTCCCTTGAGCACTTATTGTGCTATCTCCTGCTTTACCTTCCTTTCCTTTAACAGTCATCTGGTCCCTTTTATTGAAGAGCGGAGACGGTTTACACATTCCCTTGAGCACTTATTGTGCTATCTCCTGCTTTACCTTCCTTTCCTTTAACAGTCATCTGGTCCCTTTTATTGTAGAGAGGAGACGGTTTACACATTCCCTTGAGCACTTATTGTGCTATCTCCTGCTTTACCTTCCTTTCCTTTAACAGTCATCTGGTCCCTTTTATTGAAGAGCGGAGACGGTTTACACATTCCCTTGAGCACTTATTGTGCTATCTCCTGCTTTACCTTCCTTTCCTTTAACAGTCATCTGGTCCCTTTTATTGAAGAGCGGAGACGGTTTACAAATTCCCTTGAGCACTTATTGTGCTATCTCCTGCTTTACCTTCCTTTCCTTTAACAGTCATCTGGTCCCTTTTATTGTAGAGAGGAGACGGTTTACACATTCCCTTGAGCACTTATTGTGCTATCTCCTGCTTTACCTTCCTTTCCTTTAACAGTCATCTGGTCCCTTTTATTGTAGAGCGGAGACGGTTTACACATTCCCTTGAGCACTTATTGTGCTATCTCCTGCTTTACCTTCCTTTCCTTTAACAGTCATCTGGTCCCTTTTATTGTAGAGAGGAGACGGTTTACACATTCCCTTGAGCACTTATTGTGCTATCTCCTGCTTTACCTTCCTTTCCTTTAACAGTCATCTGGTCCCTTTTATTGTAGAGAGGAGACGGTTTACACATTCCCTTGAGCACTTATTGTGCTATCTCCTGCTTTACCTTCCTTTCCTTTAACAGTCATCTGGTCCCTTTTATTGAAGAGCGGAGACGGTTTACACATTCCCTTGAGCACTTATTGTGCTATCTCCTGCTTTACCTTCCTTTCCTTTAACAGTCATCTGGTCCCTTTTATTGTAGAGAGGAGACGGTTTACACATTCCCTTGAGCACTTATTGTGCTATCTCCTGCTTTACCTTCCTTTCCTTTAACAGTCATCTGGTCCCTTTTATTGAAGAGCGGAGACGGTTTACACATTCCCTTGAGCACTTATTGTGCTATCTCCTGCTTTACCTTCCTTTCCTTTAACAGTCATCTGGTCCCTTTTATTGAAGAGCGGAGACGGTTTACACATTCCCTTGAGCACTTATTGTGCTATCTCCTGCTTTACCTTCCTTTCCTTTAACAGTCATCTGGTCCCTTTTATTGAAGAGCGGAGACGGTTTACACATTCCCTTGAGCACTTATTGTGCTATCTCCTGCTTTACCTTCCTTTCCTTTAACAGTCATCTGGTCCCTTTTATTGAAGAGCGGAGACGGTTTACACATTCCCTTGAGCACTTATTGTGCTATCTTCTGCTTTACCTTCCTTTCCTTTAACAGTCATCTGGTCCCTTTTATTGTAGAGCGGAGACGGTTTACACATTCCCTTGAGCACTTATTGTGCTATCTCCTGCTTTACCTTCCTTTCCTTTAACAGTCATCTGGTCCCTTTTATAAAGCTCACCAGGGTTGTCATTGGATGTGAGGTTATGTGTTCTGGTTCCACAATGTGTCTTTCCAGGTCTCATCTCTGCTCTCCAATCTCCCTTGGTTCCCTGTGGTTGCCCCACAGGAGAAGAGTTCGCGGAGGCGGTCTCAGCTCTCCTGTACATTTTAAATCGCTACAGAATATTTATTCGTAATCACAAAAATAAAATAAAAATACCTTCATTATCGTAATTTTTCTTGAGAATTAAAAAAAAAACAGTGAAAATACTCTATCGTGATTATTGCATCAACCGAATTTTGTTCTGCAACCGACGAGTCAATCAATTTGGAACCCTTGATGTAGAATGATAGTTGGGGATTTCAAAGGTTTTCTCATACCTTTTGGATGCATGTAGGTGAAGCAAAAAATAATAAATAAAATATTTAAACAATACAATCATTCGGGAAAACTTTAAAGGGTAATTATTAATCCTCGAATGCATACATTTTTTGCTTCTCACTATACAAAAAACAAACAAAAAAAAATGTACCGCGTAAAAACCAATCAGAGCTACTAACCAATAATTTTTAGCTCTAGCCCGATAAACAGTGTATTTAGATTTTTTAAAGTTTACTCACTTCCACAAAGTAATTATTCGGGCGTATTGGACAAAATTCTGGATTCAATTGCCAACTGGCGGATTATAAATATGACAGCAGGGCCACCTATGCCAATGTGTACAATGAAGCTTGCTTATAAACGGTGCCGTGCATTAATGCTTGATTATTTTTATAAGTGACTGAAATTAGCGTAAAGTCCCCCTCAAGGCGGATAAATGCATTAAAGGGTTAGTAACCAATAATTATTTCTGATGTTTTACTCGGAAATCAATAGTGGCATAGGTAATAAAAATAAAATCAAATTGTTTTTCGTCTTTATGTGGCTTCCCCACAGTTTGATAATGCGTTCAGAAGGCGAAACAGCTGTCAGGCATAATAATAATTACACACTTGTTTATGTAAAAGAAAAACTATAAATTGTTAATATAACAATGGTTATATTGTGTTGCAGAGATTTAGGGTTCTACACATACTTGCTGGACACTGTGACAGGACCTGAAGCTGTCATCAGATACCTCTGCAAGCAATACAGCATACACAGGATCCCCATTGGCAACGAGCAGACCTACCTTCTCAGCCAGAATGTGCCACCACAGATTAACCTTTTCTTCTCGGGTAAATAAAACATATTGTTTTCATAACCGCTTTCCTACATAAGAGATATGTAAACCGATAGAAGTTATTGTGGATGTTATTATTACACAACCTTTTAGAGAAGGCGGAAATTGATAAAAGTTCAAATAATCAAAAAAAAACATTTAATTCGCTCGCCACTTCTGGATATGTTTAACCGGTTCAGTGCCAATCATTCCCATGGGCAGACCAATCATATGTAATTTTACTGGTAACAAAAGCTCCTGGCAGCGAATGTGTTAAGCCATGTTCAATTATTATAACAAGTTATTATAATTATTATGCAGGGAAAAAGAAACCCCCGACTCACCCAAATCATTAATTTTTTAAGGACCTTATTCAGATTTAAACAATACAATAAGTGGGGAAACTTGAAATGGTGTAATTAGGAACTATTAATAATTTCCCACATTTTACTTGGAAATCAGTAAGGGTATATAATATGGTTAAAAAAATAAGAATAAAAGCAATTTGTTTTACATAATAAGTGCTTTTGTGAAAATAATATAGATATATCGTCTGTAAGTGGCTTCATCACAGTTTGATAATGCCCTCAGAAGGCGAAACAGCTGTCACTCATAGTAATACTTGCACAGCAGAACTTGTTTATAAATAAACTTTTTTTTAATAAATTGAATAGTAATATTATTGAATATAATAAAATAAAAACTTAAAATTGATATGGAGTTCTACAACAATGACTTGACAACAATTAAAAAAAATAAATGTATAATGCTTTGCAAAAATAAATGTATAATGCCTCGCAAAATAAAAATAATATGTGTAATGTCTCGCAAAAAAACAAGTATTCATAAAGATTATATGTAGATCAACAAATGCCGATTCCGAATATAAGTTTTTATTGTAAAATGGTTAAAACAACGAAGACTTAAAAGCCCTGTACTAATGGTTCTGACTTAATTAAGGCCGTTCCCACATGAGTCTGCGAGGAATAATTTAAACCGCATGCTTTAAGAATGCAGGCAATGTTGCGCGAAATCGCGCTGTGTGGAATCGCACATGGGTCTGCGGATGTCACAACTTCTTTATACAAACAGATTATTTCAAAACTATTCTTGCATTGTTGAATTATATTTGTTAATTTTATTTATTTTGGGAGATGTTGATTTTATTCCGACATGAAAATTCATGCTTTCATTTAAAAAACTGCATACACACGACGTCACACATGCCCTGCCAGATGTCAAGTGTTTTGGCAGAATTTGAAAGATTCAAACCTTAAAAGAACTATGAAAACGAACTTTTTAAAACGAACAAATTATTTTTTTAAATGGTCTCGTGTTCCTTATTGTATTTTATTCCAGAAAACCACCGCTTTGCTGTAAGAGTATCGGAATACAGTGGAGCCAAATCCACTTATACAGATCAAATCCATTCTGCCAAACTGATGGTCAACACCATGGATTTAAATGGTCTTGAGTTCCTTATTGTATTTTATTCCAGAAAACCACCGCTTTGCTGTAAGAGTATCTGAATACACCGGAGCCAAATCCACTTCTACAAATGAAATCCACTCTGCCAAACTGATGGTCAACACCATGGATCAAAAAACCCTCATCAAAGCCCAAAATGAGTAAGTTTTTTTGCTGTATTTGGCATCATCATTCCTTGCTTTTATTAACCGTTTGAGTGCCAAAAAAATTCATACAGTTGCTTGTAAAATGCCACCAAAAAAACATTATTTTTTATGAAACTATATATTTTTTTAAAACCCCATAAATTCTTTGAATTTTCAAGGATTTCGATGATTTTTTCGGTGTTTTATTAAAGAATATTGGTTTAGAATCACGCGGAGGAGGATCCCGAAGTCCAGGCGTTTCGAAAAAATGAGAATTTTACGTACAGACGTACGCGCGAATCAGAACACGACTGACGCAATCGACGGAAATCGACGATCGGCAATCTTCGTTGAAACACGAATCGACGAAAATCGACGATTGGCACCCAAACGGTTAATACACTTCGGGAGGGAAAGGTAGATTTATCCGTTCGGTCGATTGATGCTTAGCACCGGGAAGGGTAGTTCTATCTTTGTTCTACCTAGTAGTTTTGCCTCATTTCAATGGCAGAAAAGACGGAATTATTCAATATATATACCAATCTCTTTTTAAAGGTCCAAACTATAATTGCATAATTATTGAATCGTAATGCAAGTCTTCTTTTTATATTTATCTTCGTGCCTTTTGTTTACATCGGTATTTCAACAAAAGGACAGTATATTATTTAGATAACATATTTTGTTATTGTAATACATAATTCAATTCCTGGAATGAGGGTTTTTATGACCGTGAAACCCGATTCGAATCTCTATCTCTGTTCCGCACCCACTCAACTCCTATGTGCAAGCGAGTGAGAGATGTCGGGCGTATTTAAAGAAAGCAGGTATGGGCAAATACCGATAGGCGGACCGTAATAGAGTGACTACGTTTAAATTTTTATTCAAATATTTTAATTATTTTCGAAGTTATAGCGATTTAAAAGAAATTTGCGCAGGACCTTTATTTTCGCCCAGAGACAGTGTAGTGCCAGCGCCAAAAATACCTGCCTGAATATTTATTATCTATATTACCTTGCCGTTAATATATATTAAATTATTGATTGTTCGCCCCTTTTGTCTGAGATTAATTTTAGAGTCCCGAGCTTTAGAACTAGAGATAAGTCACTTTTTCATCTTCAAAAATGCTCTACTAATCTCAGACAAAACGCTTTTATTTTCAGAGCTTGTACCCTATACAATAAGAATTTTAATTATATTGACATATTTTCGTGTAGTTTAGGAACATTTAAAAAAGATACCTTAGCTATTATTAAATAATAATTAATAACATACTGCAAGTTATCATGTTGTTGATATGAACCCTGTCCAGTTACAAGTGACTCATTTTATAAACATCTGTTCAGTTTAGTTGTAGGTATATACATATATTGGTGATTATTAGTGTTGTGTGAGGATAAAATTGTTATTTCGTAATTTACTTGTGTTCTTATATCAGATGTTATGTTTACTTTATTTAGTATTTTGTATTTTCTGTAAATATTTTTTGCCCACGGGTACTGGACCCTTAGTTTGTTATTATAATTAATTTTTTAACTGAAAACCTATCATTAGATATTATTTGTATTTTTTATAAGTTAATTATTTAAAGATGTAAAAAATCTGTTGGTTTTCCTAAATAAACAAAATAAAAATAAAAAAATTATTATTAACAAATAAAAATAGAAAGACCCAGGTTACGAATACCTGACAATATTTTAAAATCTCATACTACCAATAAAATAAGTGGAAATGTTGCTTGTGATGGAGGATTTAGTCTGCTGAGAAATTGATACCAACACAGCCACTGACCAATCAATATGTATGCATCATGTTAGAGGTTGGGTCGGGTTCCCGCGAGTATCTCTGATTCAACCACCTGTTAGCTAAGTCCTCCATCATTGCGCAAGAAACATTTTCCGCTTTTAATGATCGGAATTGGAAGGGTTCAAATATTGTTGTGTTATTTACGGGTGTAACGTAGATTGTCACCACATATTATATTAAACTCACCGTATTCTGGTAATATGCTCCACCATAGCTTGCAGCAATAAGGGGAATTGAAATGAAGACTCAGAATATCAATTGTGATATAATAATATGAATGTATATTTAATTTAAACTTTAAATACAAGAGCAAGACTTAAATTTAGAAAATCAGGGGTGGTTGGCTATTTGAAAGCACAACGTAATTTGAACTCGGCCACGACATTTACTCGTAAAATTATATTAACTAAACAGCTTAAAATAAGACATCACCACTGAGCGCCAGTCTAGAAACTAGTCTAAACGAATTTATAAACATGGTGATATCTAAGAGATTATGTGTCTAATTCATGAGGATTAATAAAATGTCTCACGTGCGTGTTTCAATCTCCCGACGATTCAAGCAGCTCGTTCTCCGATGTGATTCCCACTCGCCTCGAAAACCAACTGCCGGCTTCTCTGGAATTCAACGCACAGCTTAATTGAATCCACCGAGTGGCAGCTGTAATTCAATGCCAACGCGTGTCTAGAAGTCTTGCTATGTAAGCGGACAGTTCCTACCGCTACACGGGAAGGTGTATTTGTTTTTCATCTTTCCAATTTTTAAAAATAGAAATAAGTGTAGTTGAATATTTAATTTCTTTACAGATTGGAAGCAGTGATGGAACTGGAAACGGAAGGGAAATCTAAAATTCAGACTTTGGATGAAAATCTGGGCAGGCTGGAAGATTCTGTGAATTTACTTCTGTCCAAGAGAAAAAAATTCAATGAGTCTCTTGAGCAGGTAAAAAATCCATCTGATCTTCTTCATTGAATGAATTTTAATCGATTGAGTAATCTTAGAATTTTAATCAACTGAATGAATCTTACCGATTGAGTGAATCTTAATCCATTGAATGAATCTTAATTGATTGCATGAATCTTAACTGATTGAATTTATCTTAATCGATTGAATGAATCTTATACAATTGAATTAGTCTTAATCGATTGAATGAATCTTAAACGATTTATTAAATCTAAATCGGCTGCCAATCTATCGTCCTACCCTATAACCATCTTTTACTGAATATTTTTAAAGATTAAAACAATATCAGCGCGTATACGCATGCAGCAGAACAAAGTCGCTGCATTGGAAAACGAAGAGAATGTCGATATCGAGACGGAGAAGTTGAAATGCCGCTCCGATGTTGCCGCCTGTGTCCTGCAACAGGTGAAGAGCCAAGTCAAGGTCATGGACTTCTTCAAGGCATTTACTAACAGGTCTCTCAACAGCAGCGTGTTAACGGAGAAGCTGAAGCTCCTGAGGACCGAAGTAATCGACTTGCAGAGGAACTTGAGGGTCCTGAAGGATGGTGCCAATAACGCAGAGGTAATTATCATTTTCATCATTATCTTACCGCTACATATATCCCAGGCCAAATTCCAGTCTCCTTTCCAATGTTTTGTTTTAAAAGATTCTTCTGTACAGCATGCAAACTAAACAAAGCTTTAATGTGACATTAAACCCTGGATCATTGAGAAGGTAACCAATTTACAATTTCTTCATCCGATAATCGATAATTGCCAAATTGTGCCAGAAAAATAACAAAACTCCAATATCTCGTTCATATTATAAGGAAGGAAAAATACGAGATTTCCCATTTGATAGGGACCTGAAATTTTTTTTTTGTGGAAAGTAGTGTTATGTTTGGCAAAATTTGCGGTATTTTTTTTTACGAACTTCGCATTGTTTTTGGGAAAAGTGGTGTTATTTTGCAATAAAAATGATGTTTCAGCAAAAAAGTGGTAAAACATACTAGTTTGCAGCGTTCTCGACATGAAGTTAGCTGCATTCACTTTATTGGTTTTCAAGCTTCTCAAATCTATAAATAAAGAAATATTTAGAATGTAAAATATTGCTTTCTTTTTCTTAAATACCAGAATATCGTTTGCAAAATATGAAAATTCGCAGTATTTTCCTAAGCAAAAAAATATTTTTTTTAGTGAAAAAATCAATTTTTCTTTGAATTTTTTCTTCGATTTGCAAAATTTTCAGGCGTCTATTGATAATTCAGGGTAAGTTTGATGGAATCGGGAAACACCACACTTTTTGACTTGGTAGTCTTACATGGCTGATACAAGTGCAGTTCCACGAAGTTGTTCCGGTCTGCAGGGTGAAGATTGCCCTCTTGATAGACAACCTCCGATAAGAGAGGGCACCATTTATATTTCCCCTGTTTGATGGTTTCAAAACATTTCAGTATAGAATGTTATTCTTTGTATTTTTAGGTCACCTTAGAGAACATTGTTCGCCAGCTTACTTGTATGAAGAACACGGCTAAGGAAAAACTCGACGAAGCGAGGCAATCCACCGGCAATCTGTTGCCGCATGAAAAGGGTTTCCCACTGGCAAAAGAATTCTCTAAACTACCCAACGATCTGACCACCATACAGGAACACATTGACGTGTTATTGGTGAAGATAAATTGCATGGGGAATGGAGATAATCAGGTATATTCATCCTTCTTACACTTTAGCCATGTTTGGTGACCACGTCTGAGTAGCTAAGTATCTACTACCCAACTAGTTCCTACTACCTACAACTAGTTCCCTCACTGAACTTCTATCCATATTTTTAGGTTAGGTTAACTACAAAGTTTTAGTACTATTGTTTTGTGTATTGATTGTTTATTTGCAGATAATTAATTAATTTAACCAACTGATGAAATCCTATTGCTTTCACTGGATCCTGCTATCCGATCTCTCAATACGGTGGATGACAAATTCAATGTATTTCTTTAAATTTTTGACGCTACACACTAACAGCCTTACCAAAGAAAAATCACTTCACAATCGTTTAACGGTGTTTTTGTTATACATCGTGCAAAGACTGTACCTTACCGTACCCTTTCTTTTTCGAATTATTACCAATAACAATGTCTTGCTACATTCCAATTTTCGACCAGTGCGCAGACGCTCCTATGCGCGCCATGCACCTCTGTTTCCCCGCTAATTGGTTGGTCATGTGTGATTAAAATAGTGTTTTTAATTATAATTTCTATTTTAATGACCAATTGAGTCGTGTAATTTCTATACCCGCTATATCAACTTTCATTGATTTGGAGAAAACCGCAAAAAACTGTCACATCTCTAGCGTACATAAGTAAATGCATTACAATTTTTTATATAATGAATTGGAGTAATAAAATTTCGAAAAGCATTTATTTTTCTATATATGTCTAGCAATAATTAAGTAATTTCGATAAATAAAATGGATATAGCGGATTTTGATACTCACTTCGTGATTTTGAAAGTCAACTGAGCCGACATGGCGGGTTTAGAAACTCACGCGTAGATCATTTTGACACACGAGCGTGGCATCAGAGCGGCGGCCATATTGTATTTTGGCAAAATAACTGCTTGCGATTCGTTGAATCCGATATAGCGGGTTTTGATAGTAACTTTCTGTATGATATAGCGGATTTGGTTTCTCACTCGCAGTTTTAACATGGTTTTTGGTCGCGATAAGGAGGGTTTTGAAACTCAATTTTAGGCTCCTCTTGTTGCTCGCAAAAATGTGAACAAGATGTCATACTCAGATCATTTTGTCAAAAAATCGGATATAGCGGGTATAGAAATTATAGGATTCAATTCACCGTATTATATTAGTATACTTCAATATGTTTACTATTATTTGTGCTATTTTTGTTAGTTTTTGTCCATTAATAGAGTCACATTGTGAAAAATATACTAGTTTCATTTATTGGAAAATTTTTATTTCCTACAAATTATTTTTTTAATTGAATTTTACCGAATTTTTAGTTATTTTCTGGGAATTCTTATTATAATATTTAATAATTTTTAATTGTATGAACTAGATAAAAGCGAAGTGACATTTATCATGCAAATCTTTAAATAAAAAGACAGTGTTCTTTGAATTTTTAATTCTCTGAAATTTTTCGAAGTTTTGATTCAAAATGTTAATGTGTTTTTTTTTCATCTTTGAAATTAAAATATTACAATTTTAAACATTAAAGTTTCCATTTTAAATACAAAAATCTAAAATAGTATTTTTTTACAACATCTAATGAAGAAAAATATAGAACATTTAACCTCTCAGAAAAGGACTTTTATTTACTTTGTGTTCCTTTGCGAACTGTCAAAACGCGAAAATTTTTGTGTTATTCACGAGTTTTGTTAAAAGCTTCATAACTCACGTTTTGGGAAACGTAGCCTCATTCTAAAAAATGTTTTGGAAAGATTATGAAATTCACTATCGTATTGTTTTGTTATACGTAAATATTTGCGTGTCTAAATATACATTTTCTGAAAACGTCAAAAATATGTAAAAATCGCTGACCATTATTTCAAAGCTGTGAAAAATGTACTTTTTTCTGAGTATCATAAAGAAATAACACTTTATATATTGAAGAAATATAATTAAAAACTATTATTCACCTCAAAATATTAACCGTCCAAGCTAAAATATTTTTAATAAATTATTTAAAAACGCAATAAATTATGAACGAACAAGATGACAGATTCAATCGACTCAGATAATGCACCTCTAGATTCCATAGATATTCTTGAATGCAGACGCGTAGCGTTATTCATTATCGATACTCTGTTTTTTAAATCATGGCAATCCGTATACTAGTGATGGAAATAAATCGATTTTTGTAAAATCTCGCGCGTTTACGTGAAAAGACGTACTAATGTCTTGACCGCTATTATCATATTTACGTCTTTTGACGTTCTAATGTTCCGAGTGGTTAATATACCTTTGAAAAATTCCAAAATTCAAATTATTATTATTTGAAGTTTATATGTACAACAGATAAACAAACCCCTTTGACTGCATAAGCAATGCATATATCTTATGTATCTTTCCATGAACTATTTTATGTCAGTTTCTATTTTACGTTTCAATTCAAAGGTTTTCACATACACGGTCGACAGTGACCATTTTTGAGGTTCAGGTGTGCAAAATTTCTTCAGTCTCGCAATAAAACTGTAGATGTGTATAAAAATCAAATCTCCGCCGCCTACCCTCCACAGACAGTCTTCTTTATATACTTAAGATATACTTTATATACTTATATACATACATCATGGAGAAAAAAAAAAGATATACTTTATTACTTTTCCCCTATTTTTGTCTCTATATTTTAAACCTTTTTTTTCCATGTTTGCAGATTATAATAGATTTTAAAAGCAGAGAACAGACCATACTAAAGCTGAAAAAAGAGGTTGCATCATTGAGTGTCCAATGCTCGAAGCTCGAGGCCAAGATGACTGACTTGAGGTATGTATTCTGAATTTTTTGTATTGTTTATACAAACAAATATGTCCATTAACCTTTTATTTATATTTTTTCCTAAGAAATAAACAGTTATTATTTTATGCTAAACATACTTATATAGGAGATGGGAGTTTTATTACACATGTCTTAAAACTAATTAGTATGTAAAAGGGAGACGGAAAGGAATATAGGATAATGATAGGAGACGTTGATCGTACGCATTACTTGTGTTCAATATCTCAACACAGGCTTGTCCTAGTGAGGTTAAAAATTATAACTTAAACAAAAGATACAATGTAAAGAAACGATAAATAAATAAATAAATAAAATAAATAAATATTTCTGAAGGTTATTGCTAAGAATGTCTACATTATGAAATTTTGTGTTATAGTGAGCACATATATATGTGATGAAATATGTGAATAAATATGAATATATATGTGATGAGATGGTGACAATCATCAAAATGACAATTCAACACACCTATAAAAGTGCTATAAAGTTATGAAACAAAAACTAGGTTAAATAGTTACATATGTAACCTAAAGTTAAATTGTCATTTTGAGGAGTTATCATGGAACCATTAGTCGCCTGAAATATCCATACAAATTGAAAATATATAGATATTTCAGGCAACTAATTATTATTGCTTATAATAATTTGTTATGTCTAAGACTATTGATATTTTTAACAGTAGCCTTGAAGGATTCAAGCGGCATATAAATGCCATTCATTACCTATTAAAAATATGTATTTCATGTTTCTTCTTTATTTTTTAATATAAAGTTTATGTTACATGTGTAATGTGCATTGCAAATGGACAAAAATCCTGTTATGCACAAATGTTATGCTCCGCGCAAGAGTTAAACTGATAAAAATATTTTGTGGGCGTGTCGGTGTGCCAAAGTCAGCTCAATTTTTTCTTATAATTTTTAATCCTGCAGGCCTGGGAGGATATCGCGATCCCAGTGTGCCATAATACATGTTATATATATTATACAATTATTACATAAATAGAAAAATAATAATAAAATTATAAGACATGATAGGTAGGTACCTAATGATAATATAAAATAAAAACATCACATAAGTAAGTAAAATCTAAATTAATGTTAAAAGATCGTCCATCGGTTTTTTTTTTTTTTTACAGTATTACCGCACAAGAGTCCCAACTGCTCCCGTCTGGAGCCAGTGAGACTATGGCATCCCCAATTGGGGTATGTTGTGAGGCTGAGGGTATTGGGGAGGGGAGGGAGATGGGGAAGAGGAAGGTGGGGAAGTACCTGGCTATTCAGATCTGGTCACCAAACACGGCTAAAGCCATTTCAAGCAACGTTTCAATTCTGAATGGTGGTCTTACACCAGGGCGATACTGGTAGTATCTTCCACTCTGGTTAAAATTAAAGGATCATGTTGGATGAAATTGCTTAAACATTTCTTTCTTGAACAGATTTATCAATTTCATTGGCCAGTCCAAGGCCTAGGAGTCCAAAGAACTGATGTAAATTTGGCGACATCAGTTTTCTTTCAAATCAGTTTAGATTGCACTTGTAGGAATTTGAAATTTTGATTGTACGGAAATATAAAATTGTAAAAAAAAACTACACGAAAATATAATTCATAGTAAAGGTATTGTATTGTTTTGGTATTCTAGGGACAGGTGGCTTCCTTCTTTGGAGAATCAGATAGAAAAAATCAACAGAAAGTTTGGAGAAATGTTTGCGCAGCTTGGCTGTGCTGGGGAAGTGCAAATATCCAAACCCAACGGAGATGTAAGTTTAAAGATAACTCAATATCAAATATACTCATTTTGGTTGGCTGTGCTGATGTGAAATGCTTCCATGATAACTCAACACAAAAAAACTTTAAAAGTCAGAAAACAGGTCTTTTTTAACTCTTTGCACGCGGCCGTATCAAATGTTGTTACGGCAAAAAGTCCATACTCACATGCGGCTGTATCAATAGTTGATACGGAAACTTTGATGGCCCATATTCCAGCGCTCTTTCGTCATAAATTTTTTTCTTGCTCACTTTGACATTCGTAGAACTATCACAATGATGACGTCTACAAGAATTTCTCAAAAATAAAATTGTATTTCATAAAAAAAGATCGATAATCAAGTGCGCCTCTTCGTGCCTTTGAGTGCCATAGTTTATAATTTTGTCAACGGATGGCGTTAGTACTAGGCGAGTTGATTTGTGGAGTCTGCGCCGATAACATTCTTTGTTCTGCTGTAAGATTAAATTATTGCGAAAAATTCAAATTATTCCTGTGACATTTAATTGCGTCCATAGGTATTTGAAAATATGTACCATATAGATAAAACGAAGCAAATTAACGCGTTCAAAAGGTTAACTGTCAGTTCTTTTTCTACAGCACGGCCTGTATTGATAAAAGATATCTTCCTCAGTTTTTCCTGCCTTCTCCTTTGTCATTGATCATGAGCTTCTCCAGGTTTGAGTTCTCGCTTTAATTGCCTATTGTGGATGCTCAACTGTTCCAGAATTAATATATATTAGTGTGCCTGGCTGTCCAAGGAATCCTAAACATTTTTCTCCAGCACCACATTTGGAGGGTGTCTATCAGCTTCCTTTCATTGGCTCATACGTTCTAAAGACTGCAATCTGTTTGTTAATTTCATATTCTCAAATGTAATGGTGTTTAGGAGGAGTATGATATCTACGGAATCAGCATCCTGGTGAGGTTCCGCTCCGAGGAGCAGCTGCAGGTGCTGAGTTCGCACACCCAGAGCGGGGGGGAGCGCGCACTCTCTACCGCCCTTTACCTGATGGCGCTGCAACAGCTGTCCAAGGTGCCTTTCAGGTAAATACACAGTCACTGCATCATCTCTCCTAAAAGTATATCCTAATCTCCTTTGGGAGCCTTGCAGTGTCCATCGCCAAGGGAGATGTTAGTCGACAGTCGACAAAGAGTAATCGACTATTAGCTGTGAGGTCTCATGACAAAATACAAACTAAACCTAACCCATGTAATCATTTAAATGTTTTTTCTTATACAACTGTGGAGTAGGTAGGGTACGTGGGTAGGAGGCCATTAGGTAAATAAATTGCCTCAGGGCCTAGGTCATCTATTGGAATGGCGTTTGGGGGTCTTTTTGAGAAAAGGAAGGAGTGAACCTGTTGTAGGAGGGAGGAAACGCAGAGGCCGGAAAATCGTTCACAACACCAACAGCATTCTACCTCTGCCTTTATTTAGACCAACACTCTTATAATCAGGAACTAATGTATAGGACGGCTTGTAGGCTGATTTCCTCTCTATTATGTTCTCAAAATCACTCTGTTTCTCGAAAACTCACTTCCAAATATTCTTCCATATTTGGCAAAAGTAATAGATCTATTAGAGAGAGATCAGAGACGATTTACAAAAATACCAAGAGCTTTTAATGACGAAGACAGACTCAAGGAACTGAGATTACCAATGTTAAAAGAAAGGTTAATTTGATTGAGACTTTCAAATTTTTATCTGGACATCCCTGGCATCCAAGAAATCTTCTCCACCAACAAAAATATAAATCTCCGTGGACACTAAAAAAAAATTAATAATACCCCTGTCTGTTCATATTATTAAAAAATTAATAATATGAACAGACAGATATGAGCACATCAGTAGAATGCTGCCTGCTCATTAAATAATATGTAATAGTAAGAATATAGATTTTAATGATAACCAATGTTGCCATCTTTTAGTTAGTACTTTTTGGTTCTAGCCCATTTAGTGCATTAGTGAAACAGTGAAAACGTGAATATCTTGAATTATGTAAAATTATTATTTTTTTTTAAGATGCGTTGATGAGGTGAATCAAGGAATGGACCCGATAAATGAAAGGAAAATGTTTCAACTTCTGGTCACAATTACCTCCACGACAGATAACTCTCAGTATTTCCTACTCACTCCCAAAGTAAGTACAAAACAATATTATAGTATTTTTACATAGAATCATTATTATTTATTCCAGAAATCCTCTTCTCACAGCTGTAAAGCCGTTTTGTGAAATTGTGCAATGTTTGTGAAATTAAACAATTTTTGTGAAATTGTTCAATTTTTGTGAAATTATGCAATTTTTGTGAAATTGTGCTATTTTTGTGAAATTGTACCATTTTTGCGAAATTTGCGAAATATTTTTGAAACTTTAAATACACATTACTAAACTAACCATCATGCGATTCCCTACTGCCTGAGCCACAAGAGGCTAGTATTTCAAACCAGGATAGTGCTGTTTACGTGACATAGCTAGATTACTAGCAATAGCTTGCTGTTCTGGCTTGAAATACTAGCCTAGTGTGGCTCGGGCATAACAGAGAATTATACAACTCATAACTCTCTCTTTCTTGGTGCACACTCAGTGTTTCATACACATTCTCTTATTTTCTGTTCTGACTCTTGAAATTTAAGTTGTTTTTCATTTTTAGAATAGTTATTTTTTTGCTATCCGTGCTAGGGATGTCCCTGTGTTATGACAGACGTAATTATATCTTATCTTGATTGTGTCTTGCATTCACAGCATCGGCGACCTATTTATGCACGTTAATTCATAATTGGAATCATACGTGTCAATAATACGTAAATACTTCTATTAACCGTGGTGGTGGTTCTCTCACATTTATCATTATGCTTTCTGGCCAATTACTGTAATATTACATATTATGATCTAAAAAAAACATGTCTTTCTTTTTCAGCTTTTACCAAATTTGAAGTTAACCCCCCTTGTTCATGTGCACACCATTCAGAATGGGTCGAAAATCATGAAATACACCAAATGGAATTTTACTCAGTTTATAAAACAGGCCAATCTAAACAGCAGTATGGATGTTGATAGTGATGATTAATCAAAGATTTTTTAATAGTGCCATTACAAAATGTGTTATTATTATTAAAAATCACATTCAAAAGTGGGACCAACTTCATAGTTATAAGTATACGGCTGATAGTCTTTCTTAATGCATTGTTTATGAAAATAAAACTTTATCATTTATTTTGAATATAGTTGAAAAAAAGAAAGCAACCATCTTGGTTATGAAAACAGTTAAAAAAGAAAGCAACCATCTTGGTTATGAAAACAGTTAAAAAAGAAAGCAACCATCTTGGTTGGTATGAAAACAGTTAAAAAAGAAAGCAACAGTCTTGGTTATGAAAACAGTTAAAAAAGAAAGCAACCATTTTGGTTATGAAAACAGTTAAAAAAGAAAGCAACCATCTTGGTTTGTATGAAAACAGTTAAAAAAGAAAGCAACAGTCTTGTTTATGAAAACAGTTAAAAAAGAAAGCAACCATCTTGGTTATGAAAACAGTTAAAAAAGAAAGAAACCATCTTGGTTATGAAAACAGTTAAAAAAGAAAGAAACCATCTTGGTTATGAAAACAGTTAAAAAAGAAAGCAACCATCTTGGTTATGAATGCAGTTAAAAAGGAAAGCAACCATCTTGGTTATGAAAACAGTTAAAAAAGAAAGCAACCATCTTGGTTATGAAAACAGTTAAAAAAGAAAGCAACCATCTTGGTAGGTATGAAAACAGTTAAAAAAGAAAGCAACAGTCTTGTTTATGAAAACAGTTAAAAAAGAAAGCAACCATCTTGGTTATGAAAACAGTTAAAAAAGAAAGAAACCATCTTGGTTATGAAAACAGTTAAAAAAGAAAGAAACCATCTTGGTTATGAAAACAGTTAAAAAAGAAAGAAACCATCTTGGTTATGAAAACAGTTAAAAAAGAAAGCAACCATCTTGGTTATGAATGCAGTTAAAAAGGAAAGCAACCATCTTGGTTATGAAAACAGTTAAAAAAGAAAGCAACCATCTTGGTTATGAAAACAGTTAAAAAAGAAAGAAACCATCTTGGTTATGAAAACAGTTAAAAAGAAAGAAACCATCTTGGTTATGAAAACAGTTAAAAAAGAAAGAAACCATCTTGGTTATGAAAACAGTTAAAAAAGAAAGCAACCATCTTGGTTATGAATGCAGTTAAAAAGGAAAGCAACCATCTTGGTTATGAAAACAGTTAAAAAAGAAAGCAACCATCTTGGTTATGAAAACAGTTAAAAAAGAAAGAAACCATCTTGGTTATGAAAACAGTTAAAAAAGAAAGAAACCATCTTGGTTATGAAAACAGTTAAAAAAGAAAGAAACCATCTTGGTTATGAAAACAGTTAAAAAAGAAAGAAACCATCTTGGTTATGAAAACAGTTAAAAAAGAAAGAAACCATCTTAGTGTGAATGCCATCAACCACCGAAGCTGCGTAGGCCCTCTCGGAGCAGTCCGCTCCGGGCGCAGACTTACCAAGGAGCCAAGGCGCTGATAATATATAAAACAGCGCCCACGAGGTTTTGACTAGCGCCAGGCGCTATTTGGTATCAGGGCTGGTCCTGTCAGCCACCTTTGTGTCATCATCAATGTGTTCTCTAATATAAGCTTAGCATAATTGATTGTACATATTATATTACATTGTTATAATATCTGTAATATTGTCAAACACAAATATTAAATTTTAAGTATTTTCGTGCAGGTACAACAGGGAACTTAAAAGTACAAACATTTCATATTTAAATATGTATTTCTTTTGGTTAGCAACTTACTTACTTTTATTTTAATGATAATATTATAATACTTAGGAAAAGCAGACTGCAATGTGAACATTCCAGCGCCAATCTGCTTTCGAGATTTTACCATAAATAATTTTTTTTATTCTTGCAATTAGAGGTTAGATTTAAGTTATTAAAAAAAATGTTTTTATCCTAAATTTGTAGAAATGTCAATAGATGACGCATATTAAAATAAAAATGGATATATTTCTCCAAGACACTAATCTAGATTATATTACGTCTATTATTTGTTTAGAACAGGGGTGGGGACGTTTCTGTTGCCGAGAGTCATTTGGTACTGCGATATTTTTAGCAGGCCGAACCAAATGGCCGTAAGTTCTCTAAGAAGATGTATTTTTATTGAATGAAAAACATATGTATATGAGTAAATTTATTTTAGCATTTTAAACTTTCAATTTAATTTAATATTTGAGTGTAATTCATCACAGACTTTTATGACATCTGTGAAGTCATTTTTTTTGTTAAGTTTTGACCAAAATGCCAAAACACATTTCATATTGTAAAGATAACAAGGAAATTATTATTATTTTTTTTTCTATTATTTCTGGCTTTCACCCTTCAAGGGTGTTCTTGGCCATCATTTAAAATTATGGAGAAATGAAAGGTGAATTTAAATATTAATTTTATTTAAATAATAATTTCAAAATTATAATGAAAATTGGAGTCAAGTTCAGACTTAGAAGATATGAGTTGTTGAATGGAGAAATTATTAATGTTCTATATTTTTGCACTTTAATTGAAACTTTTGGATTGAATCTGAAATTTTTTGGCCTAAAATTAAGTGTGTACAATGCTGTTCTTTTACCAGGGTGATACTGAGAGTACGTACCACTTTGGAATGTGCCTCAAATATACAATAATTATTTTAATTTAATTAAATATGTGAAATAATTTATTTGTGCACGCTGGAGTCGAATCTGCAATCTTAAGATCCATAGCCAAGGAACTTAACCGCTCTCGTCAATGGAAGTTATCTTTTTAATGAAAAATCTGTAATTTTTTTGCAATCATGGCTTGCCCTGAAATGTCTTTCCATGGTTCTAAATTGTCTGCTTTAAACCCTTCAAGCCTCTGGCATATTCTGTGAGAATTTGCATGCATTTCGATTTTGCAACAAAATCCAAATAAATGCTAATTATCTTATCTATCTATATAAATAAAAATGTAAATATTCGTTTATTCAAAATTTTAATCTCCGAAACTTCTTCACCGATTACTTTGAAACTTTGACAAAATTTGTGTTTTTATGTACTTATGTTATAGAAAAAAATTTGTAAAAACATGGTTTTTCGAAAAACAGCTCCATCTGTTGCAAACATACTTTTAAAAAAAAAAAACAGCGCTGTCTATTAGAAAAATATACTTTTTTTTTTAAAACATCGCCATCTGTTGGACATAAAAGCAACACGCGCTATTCTATATTTTGTTTCTCTATCTACACAGAAAGACTGTTCAAGCTAGTTAGAAATAAATACATAATATATGAAATATAAAAATAAAAAAATGCATAAAAAACTTTAAAAATGGCTCTTCTAATATTTGTTCCGTCTTAAACTTAAATTACTGATAAGGCAAAAAAATACATACACATTTTATTAGGCAAATCTATTATCAACATTTTTGTTACCTCACTATTTTGTAGTTTCATACAAAAATTGTTTATTATAAATTCAGTTACATAAATTTTTCTTTAATTGCGGTCGGAGCCTATGGTTTCATAGAGGTATACATTCTAATCCTTCTGTAGTTAACATCTAGATTTGAATATAAAGCATGGTTCGAAAGTATCCAACGCCTCTGTGGTCGAGGGGTAAAGCTCTCGACTAGCAAGCCGAACGTCGTGGGTTCAAATCCCAGCATGTGCAAGTAAATTTTATTTGTGTTATTTCACAATTTATCCATTTAAATAAATATAGAATATACTTGCGGCACGTTCCACAGTGGAAGATACTCTCAGTATCGCCCTGGTGTAAGACCACCATTCGGAATTGAAACGACCGGTCAGTGGCTGAGTATGCATCGCGTTTGGGTCCCACCTAGGCGTAGTGTGTTAAATTCCTCGGCTGACTAAGTCCTCCATCACAACACAAGCAACATTTTCCGCTTACTCTGGTGGTAGTAGAAGATTTTCAGATATTCCTCTTCCCCTCCACACAACCTTTAGGCGCATAACTTACTCTAATTGGGGATGCCATAGTCTCACTGGCTCCAGACGGGTGCGGGCAGTTGGGACTCTTGTGCGGTATTCATATAAAAAAAATTTGTTCTCTCTTTTTAACACCATTTAGATCATATTACTCACCACGATGAAGGGAGACAACATTTCTAAGAGACTATACGAGCTGTAGCACGCGGTGCTGTGGCTGTCTGTCTGTGCAGATAGAGACACAATAGCGCATGTTGCTTTTACGTCCAACAAATGGCGCTGTTTTAAAAAAAGAAACATATTTGTCCAACAGATTGCGCTGTTTTTCAAAGAATGCACCGGTCGGTGGCTGAGTTGACATTGCGTTTGGGTCATACCCAGGCGTAGTGTGTTCAATTCCGCAGCTGGATAAATCCTCCATCACAACACAAGCAACATTTTCCGCTTACTGTGGGGGTAGTAGGAGATTTTCAAATATTGTCAGGTTACTCGTAACCCGGGAATGTTTCTTTCGTTTAAAAATAAAAAAAAATAAAAAAAATAGGTATATAAAATTACATGTTTCAAAATTTCAAAGCAATCGGTGAAGACCTCCGGAAATTTAAGATTTTGAACGAACGAACATTTTTATTTATATGGATTTTTATTCTTAATAAGTTTCCGCAACCTTTGACAGCAAGTCAACATATAATTTTATGCACCATAATTTTTTTCTATATTTTAACAAATATATGACAGGAAATAATAATAATATTTTTACCATTATTTTAATGCATTAATTATTATTATTTATTTTTATCTTATTTAATTTAACAAAGTCATAATGATGTTGTGATTTTCTTTTAGGTATACATAGGAGTTAAATATTCATCCATGACATGATACTAAAATTGTTATATTTTTGTAAATTAAATTTTATGTCAAAATTGTTAAAAATAAATAATGTGTTGTTTTCTTATTAAAATGATTGTACTGTGTTTAATTTATTTTATGAAGATTTCCTCAATATTCTGCTTAAATGGTGCTGAAAACATAAAGGCATTTGTTTTAAAGAATTTAAATTAAAACAAACTTTTCATGTTAATTTATTTACGAGTATTATGTATACAAAAGCTTTATTAAACAGACAAACAATCATATCAAAATATGCTAAGTGCTCAATTTTTGGCAAAAATAATGCAGTGCCAAAGAAAATGTTCTGTTTGTTAATTTATATTTTATGCAAAACCTCACAAGAGTCTGTACCGTGTACAACCAGAGGAATTGTATCAGCACCTGGTTTGGTGACATTGGGAGGTGGGTTAAGGAAGGGGCTACAGGAAGGGATTTGAAGTGTTTCTAAGCAAACATAGTTTTAATATTTGGAATCAGCACAGTGTATTTATGCCATACATTCATCTTGCTGATTAGCCGACGAAGTATAGATCTTCCCGCCCTTGCCGGTCCACTGCTCCTCGAGCTTGACACTGCAGCCAAGGTCCCGGAGCGCCGACTTGATGTCCTGTTTGGTGGACTGGTCCGCACCGAAGTTCTTCAGGGCCTCGTTGACCAGCTCTTCGGCCCCGAGCTCCAGGAACTTGGAGCGCTGCTCGGGACACCTGGCCACCATGTTGCGTATTGCCCAGCACCCATTTTTCTGTAAAAAATCGAAACAATTAATATTTCAACATCATTACAATACTCCATCCCAGGAAAGGATTTTGCCTCCTCCACAAATGCTGTGGTTCCGCTGTCTGTGGTCTCTCGCCATTGGCCTTTAGTCTTCAGTCCTTCTACACAATATATCACTGAGGCATTCATACAGTCTTCATAATCTCTATCTATATGTCATCTAGCATTCTATCTATATGTCCTGCCCATCACAGTTTATGAAACCTGAAGGATCGTATAGTAATTGTCTTATGCTCAGTTAATAATAATAACTTTTATACCAGGATGTGGGGAGATTAGTGCGATCCCACCCGTCCCATAAAGATATACACATTTATTATTAAACATCCTATGAAACCTGCAGAATCTCGCAATTGTCTCATGCTCAATTAAACAGCCAATGAAACCTGCAGAATCTTACAATTTTTGTGTTACACTCCTGGGTGTCTGGACCTCATATTCCAATAGTACACGAATTTGATGATTTTCAATCCGGCGTTTCTGTACAATTTAAGGCGAAATAGGTAGACTTGACCTGAAATTTGGCATTTTTGAGGCCACTTTTAGACGTATGAACACTTTTCTAGAAAAAAACACAAATTGATTTCGAAAGATCGTTATTTTATCTAGTAAAGTAAGATGTTAAATTTTGAAAAATAATATTATATTCATATCATAATAAAGTGTTACCGTTGGACGATGCGCAGATTTGTTGCATTTTCAAAGGTGAATTTGTATTATACAACAAATATTTCAAATCATATAATAATACAGTATCAACAATCAATAAATTATCTATCATATGTATGTATAAGAATTTTGTTTTTATTTCAAATAAAATTACTAATAAATAAATCCGAACACGCGTTTTGTGACGAAAATCCCTCAATTTGACTATTTATTTATGGTCTTACAATTGGTATAGTTCAGATTTTTTTACAAAAATAATTTACCAAGACATTATTGAAACATTAGAAATAATTTATGACTAAAAAATATATTCTTAAAGTATATAATAGTAATTAATTTCGATTCGCGTCTGTGAATTTTTATTAACTCGGCATAAGACAAAATTTTGTCAGTTTCCGCCGCGACCGGGCGGCAAGCGGACGTCTAGTCCACGCCAGTCTAGTTAATGACATTTTAAAGAAATTCATTGCTTAAAAATGGGGAGCAAAATACCCTTGGAAAAAAGTTTTATTAGAAAACACAAATTACGACATCAAAAACGTACGTGGGAGATATATTTTCAGAAAAAACAAAGGTTAGTGATATTTAATTATCCGTGTACATTGTACGTACTTATATGCTACAGGGTCGTTCGAAGGAATCAGTCAGAATAAGCACATATTTTTTACAACATTTGGCGATAATTTTGTGTTGTTTAATTTCCAGGGAAAAGAATCAACTATGGACTATCAGGAGTTTATGTCTAACATCGATGTTTCATGTATAAATGTTAAAACTTATGCCAAAGTACGTGAAACTGTTTGTGATTGGTGGTCAAAAAGTGCCACGAACCAAATGAATTTCGATTCGTGATGTGCGATTCAAATCATTTTTTTGTTCATAATTTCTCTTTTATTGTCCAATTCACTATTACATTGGTATAATTCAACATATTTAATATTTTTTGTGTTACTTTTTGTCAGTTTCATAATGTCATATTGTGAATTGAGCTTCTTGTTTTAGGAAAAAAAACAAGGTTATTTTTGACATACTAACCTATAATTTTTCAATCGAAATTTACTCGTGAATTTAATTACATTTCGAAAATTAGACGAGTCAGGTCGCTCCGTTAATCATGAAAACAAATACATGAAAGCGATACAATTTTATGCAATCACATAACTACATATGCAGGTAGGTACCGTAGAATATAGTTGGAAATAAAACCTAGTTTTAATATATATATTACTTCAGTTGTAAGGAATAAACCCTCTTTTCAATGTCATACATATCAAATCAAGTAATACTTTAAAGATAAGTATTAGAAATAAAACTTACCAGTAATACCTTTCGGACAAACAAATAAATAAGTAAAACAAAAGATTTTTACTCACCTTTGGAAAACTCATTTAAAATATTAAAAAAAAAACAAACTAAACAAATATTTGAATTTTTTTTTAAATGTATATTCATATACCTACATATTTTATATCTACCGTGTCAACAAACTGCATTTGTATTTATTTATGTTTACGCACTCCGACATATAACTTATAAATATGTATGTAACTACTTATTAGGAAGAAAGCTACAACCGAGAATTTAACAACAATAATTGTTATTTCATCGGAACCATGCTGTAGTTTTCGTCAGCCGCCCGAGTGTACGGCTCGCAGCGGAATGAATTTGGTATTTCTGTCTCGTTCTAAAAAAACGTCCGATCGCGAGACCGTCTTTTAACGAAATTTGAATTCTCGTCCGCTGGTTAAGACGCCTTAACAAAAATTCAACAAAAAGTGATTTTTTTGAACATTTTTTGAATCGCTCGATTTTGAATGAAATTGTTCAAGAAACAATGGACTACCATACTTTTTTTCTCATTTCAAAGGAATTTGGTGCGAAGTCACAAATTCATAAGTGGAAGGACACAAGTATTGAAGAAATGTATCTATTTTTTGCAATAACCATGCTTATGACAAGAAACGAACACTTGACTATTGAAGAGTATTGGAGTACAAATATATATTTCTAAGTTCCCCTATTTTACCTGCCACCCAAATTGAAAGTCTACGAAACCTGCAGAATCTTACAATGGTCTGATGCTCAATTAGAATTTTTAATGATTCGCAATATCTACAAAAAGTTCTGTATTGTTGTTGCTCCAACAATTTTTAAACTCAAAACTAATAACATTTTGTAATATAATCTTATTTACCTGAACTCGTAGTGACGTTTTGTGCACATTCATACATTGAAGTAGAACTTCTGGAATGCCCACGTCGTAGAAGGATCTGCTATTTTCTATTTCTCTCAGGGCCAAAGCTGCCACACATCCTAGGCCAGCTGCTGCTGATGACTCGGAATTCTAAAAAAACCAATTGAGCAAATAATTCACAATACAAAACTTGTTTCATGACATTAGTTTCACATGTAAACATACAGTTTCATACATTTTTTTTGTGAAACAAAATTATTTCTAAAAAATAATAAAATGTGATTTTTGGCAACACTAGTGTCATGCAACTAATTTCATTGTGTAAAATGTGATGAAACTAGTGTTGCAAAAAAAAAAGCTTTAATGCTTATGGCGCCATGGTATACTTAAGATTTCACAACATTTCATAAATTTTATGCTATTTCCCCACTGTTCCCAAACATCCATGTTGTGAAATTAATTCCAATATAACGAAAATAGTTTTGTAATGTAAATTCGGCGTTAGTTTTGATATTAGGTACATAAATTTGTATTTTATAATCACAGAAGAGTTTCATTGACTGGAGTCTGTAAAATGAAGCCTTTCTGATTAGGGAATGTTGAGGAGGGGTGTGTTGGAAATTAATAAAAAAAATTATTTTCTTTTTTATATAATTTTACATTAGTTCCTCACAGTAGGCCTATGTCATCATTGAAGATGCTGTGTGGAAAAGGAAGAAGTGAACCTGAGTATTGGAGGGACCCATATCATAGTAAGGCAATACAAAAAAACACAAAAGCCAGGAATTCTGGCTACTGAACATATCAAAAGCAGTTCAAGCAAAGTTTCAATTCTAAATTATGGCATCTCGACAGGGTGATACCGAGTGTTTGTGACTCCAAAATGAAGTGCAAATTAATCAATGGTAAGAGCTTTATGTTCCACAGTTGCATGGTTTGAATAAAATTACATAATAATGTTAATTTTGCATGTAAAAAGTACAAATTATGTATAATATTATTATGTAGATGTGATATGTACCTTGTGTGTGTCCAGGGCAGTACAAATGAGGGTTGCGGCCCCCTGTTTGATGATATCTCTTTTCACGTCGTCGTGTCCTGATAGGGCTTTCAATCTTTAAAAAGACCAAATAAATACAATTTTATGAAATATCAGAAACACTTATTTACTTGCTATAATTGAGACCATCAGTGTGTTCCTTTTATAATATAAGCAGCGCAGATCCGTGAAAAATCATGGATGACTAATCAGTTCCAATTTTTGAAACTGACACAATTAAAATAGTTTTCTTTTAAAATTTTATATTATAGATAGATATTTTATCTCTGTATTCTTTACACAATCAGTTCCAATTTTGAAAATGACAATATTCAAAGCAAATTTGAGTTAAAAAGTGGAGTTACGCAGGACGCACAGACAACCGAAATTAGTGTTTTTGAATGATGATTTATATTATAAATGGTAAGTTTTTCGGATCTACCGGATCTGCCCTGATGATGGACACTGCAACGCTGTCCGAAACGTCGGCTAAAGAAGGAGTTAGCGCAACACGGCATAACACCCCAAAAACAAACAACAAAAATATATTATAAATGTAATAAAATACATCAGGGTTTCAAAATGCACAAAAATTAATTACATTGGATTTTATAATACAATATAGCTAATATGGGAAATTGGGATATACATGTATAATACTAGCTGACGGCCACCCTGCGTTGCTGGAGGTTATTTTATCTATTTTTGTTTATTGCAGAAACAAACAGTACATAATTACATAGATGACAATAGTTACAAAATTATAAAAGTTAGTACAATAATTGGTACCAATGACATGTCGCTGACATATATGCATATGAGGTATATTATACATTTTACGGTTAAGTTACATTTTTAAGTTAAGTTAAATTAGTGTGCTGGGGAAGGAGAGAGGTTTGTGTGTGTGTACGTGTGCATGTGTGTCTGTGTGTGGTTGTATGTGTTATGTGGGCGAATTCAGTGTGCTATAAAAGTTTTTCTTAAATAGAGGGAGAGAATCAAAAAATATATCGGTACTTGTGCTTGTTTGAATTGAGTTGAATGTTTGAAGGATGCGAGAAATAGGGGAATTGGCTGCAGCGTTTGTATTATTACTAGTTGTGTAAAAAAGGTTGGTGTGTCGAGTTCTTTTAGATGGGGTGTTAAAATTTATTTGGGATAGAAGTTCTGAGCAGTCTATTTCGTTGTGTATTATTTTATGGAGAAATGTCATGTCAGCTACCGTTCGCCTGGATTTCAGGGATTGGAGAGTGCAGATATAATTATTGTTGTATTTATAACCTAGGTATTTAATGAATTTATTTTGTATGCGCTCTATATTATTGACATAGTAAGTGTATTTGGGATTCCAGACAGGCGATGCATATCCTTAGAAGATAGACATATATCATCAGAGACTTTTGTATGCGCTCTATATTATTGACATAGTAAGTGTATTTGGGATTCCAGACAGGCGATGCATATCCTTAGAAGATAGACATATATCATCAGAGACTTTTGTATGCGCTCTATATTATTGACATAGTAAGTGTATTTGGGATTCCAGACAGGCGATGCATATCCTTAGAAGATAGACATATATCATCAGAGACTTTTGTATGCGCTCTATATTATTGACATAGTAAGTGTATTTGGGATTCCAGACAGGCGATGCATATCCTTAGAAGATAGACATATATCATCAGAGACTTTTGTATGCGCTCTATATTATTGACATAGTAAGTGTATTTGGGATTCCAGACAGGCGATGCATATCCTTAGAAGATAGACATATATCATCAGAGACTTTTCTGTAGGCCGTTATAAAGAATCGAAATAAATAGCGTGCTCACAATTTAAAACACTGCCTGTTGAGTTTCTCCTTATCGTGGAACTCCACCATCACATCCAGAATGAACTTTAATCCTCCAGCCTCCTCCACCTTCTGGCAGAACTCGTGCCGCACCACCAACGTCGCTATCGTCAGCAAAACGTCCGCAACAAAAGCTTCTTGGGAACGGAAGTCTGAAAAATAGACAAATTATTGTTAACTCTGTAGCAGTGACGATTCCACTGCTGACTTCCTCAAGCGAACGAACATCACTACCATGCTCCCACGTGACCTTGGACGGCTGACGCGAGGTGGCGTAACGCATTTCAAGGAAAGAAGATTCAGTTTTAATCTGGCAGCCAGCAGGACGACATTACCAACACACTACGAGATGGATTCGGGGAACCGGCCCAGAGTACTCACGCAAGGAATCTACTTCAACCTACGTAATGTAGTTTAATTCTTTAATCATGGTTTATCCTTAAATTAGCTATTTCAAGTTTTCCTGTTTATCTAAAAAATAGGATGGCGCTCATAATATATTTTCAGTTTAGTTTCATTTTTAAATAATTATTACGTGACATTAACTTCGTTTACGTGACCTTGTCTCTTCGAGGGAAGGCACGACCCTGTAGATATAATATTATTCTTCACCCATCTTAATCACGATTATTAATTTATTAATCTATTTGTTTATATGAATAAATCTTTATCTTACTAATAAGAGTTTTCATTATGTCTCATGCTCTGGTTATTTCCTTATTTTATTCACACATGTTACACATATTATACAAACACATGTAGCGAGCATTAAGCTAAGAATTCCATTTATTACGCCACATTTTGGCGCATCAACACAGTTAATAGCTGGATACGGTACATTTTTGGCGCTACAACGTGGTAAACCTATAGTAAACTTAGTTAATTTATGTCACATTTTTTTCTGGGTATAAATTTTTTTTTATTGCTACATTGAGATTCTTGTGGGGGTGCTTTGGTCCCGTCCGTTTCGTTTTGTGTTGGTAAGCATGTCTTTGTTATTCAGTTTATTACGCTCTAATCCTGCTTGTTTCAGATTAAGGCTCAAATTTTGTGTTGTAGTAAATAATATGTCACCATTCGGCTAAATACCTACTTTATTTAGCTCATTTTGAAATATTTGTGTTCCCTTGTCTGACTTTGAATTTTAAATTCATATCCCTTCAACTTATATTTATTCAAAAGATAACTTGGAGCAATTGTCATCATATCACTGCCATTATCGTAATTGTTTTTATATAATTTTATTTATGCATTATAGCGGTTGTCTTAATTTATTGGATGAATTACGGCCGGCGGAGTATTATTATTATGTGCCATCGTAGGAATCCAATATACCTACTGCCTATTTCACTCTAATTGCGGCCGGTTGGAACAATACATTGCTACGAGATTTTGTAAGTTGATTTCACATTGATTTATTCTCTCTTATTGTAATTATCATTGTGGTAATTTAAAATGGGATTGTTTTCTAATTTTGGGGTTCAATTTTGTTGCAATCATCTCGGGAATAAAATTTGCTTTTGAATGTTATGCTACTCAACATTTTTATATTGAGAGACGGGGGGTCGATGTCACTAATATTTTATTACAGATTTAAGCACGGGTTTTAAGTTTGATTGAATTAATTATTGGATGTAAATGGTATTTGCTTTCTTAGTATGATTGAGGTTATTGTGCAACAAATTTTTCAAAATGTTGTTTTAAAACTATTATTGTTTTACCTTCATGTTACAATTGTTACAAGTTCATAAAATTTTGTCATGCGACTTAAGATTAACATAATATTATAACGGTGTTTCGATTGCTACAATATACAATTAAATTTTAGTTCGGCTTATAATATAATATAATTACTACCTGACTGTAATTTTGTATTTTATCACATTATTGCCATTAATGTCACAAAACGTTATGTAATTTTTTTCGTTTCGAGATTACTATATTTCATATTTTCTAAATGACTTTTAACTTCATAAACCACTCAAGTTTATTATATCTTACGGACATCTTTTGTACACTTAAATTGACTTCTTACAACTTTGGTTAATATTCTTATCAGAATATATTTGAAATATTTAAAAAAAAAAAAAAAAACATGGGAAATTTTTTTTTTTACTTCTTTCCTTGGGAATCCTTCTTTCGGGTTTTGGAATAATCCTCATTTTGTTTCATGGAAGTAAATTATTTATAATTTTATTTGGGAATGTTTTTTCCTTTCATGTATTTCGAAGTTAAACCTTAATTTTGCTTTATTATTTAAATGCGTCTAATCATGCTTTTCAGCGTTGCTGGGTTCCTTCACATTGCCGTTGGATATGAGACGTCAAGTATTCAATGGGAATAATCAAGGTCCAGTTTATCATTATCATCATGGATAAGAGGTCATATTAAATACTTTATTTTATAGTTTTCGGTTGAGTTGTTGATTGCTTTTACTGAAGTTTTGTATATAGTTTGTGTTAATTTCTTTGGAATCTATCAATAACTTGGATTGATGAATTATTTAATGGGAATTTATTGGCATCTTGCTCTAGGTTAAACGTTTTGAATTATTGTCGGTTCCTTTCAATTTACCATGGCTCACGTATTTTGATTGCAATTGCGTTAATTTCAAATTTTTAACAATTACTAAAATCTTAAATCTTTCACAGGCATAATATTTTTAGGAATAGTTTTGAGGGGTTAAATCATGGGTTATTTGGAAACCTTTATCCTAATGTGTGTTACGAGTGATAGGTGCTGTTATTACCTGTAATTTACATATTACATATGTTGGTTAGTCTCGAGGGGTTAAATTGTAAAACAGTTTATTTTTAAATTCATGTTAATTTGCTTTAATAATCTGATAGCGTTTCATTTACAAAAGCGCATTGCATTTGAGACGGCATATTATTTTATTATGAATAGTTATCATAATGTACTTTGATTTTTGGGTGCTGATTTGAAGAGGATTATTTTTCTAAAACTTTTGGAGATTTAAGTTAACTTTTGGGGTTATATTTCTATGTTATAGCGCTTTCTTTGGGGTTATCTTATTAATTACTGTGGGAATTTAAATGCCATACGAATCTAATGTAATTTATTTTATTCAGAAATTAAAACTTTTGTTAACTCACCTTGTTGCAAATATAGATGTCGTTAATTGGGTTTATTATTTGGCTGTTATTGAGAAGGAATTTTATTTTCTACACTACTTTGCGTATTTATCATTTTCTGTTAGTATGGCTTCCGTGAAGGGTTATTAAATTCATACAAGAAATGATTGGTTTATATGTTGCATATTTAAATTGAATTGGTGGGTCATTCATGGCTTTGTTATAACTTACCTACTCTAGGGATTTTTTTTAAAAGGTTATACAGAACTTTGTTTGAGCAGCAAATTTTATTTTTTGCTAAGGTAAGAAATCTATTTTAACTTTCTTCCTTCGTTCCAATTTCAACATGAGTGGTTGAATTCTCAATGATTTAATTTTTTTTTCATAAATTTTAAATTAAATTTATATTAATTATTTTGAAGACAAACCTTTACTAAAGTATTATTTCGTTTCACAGCAGTCGTTTGGTTGTACTTACCTTATTATGGGATTTTTATTGTAAATCGGATTACAGTTGGTTTCGTTATTCTACGAGCATTTAGGTAAATTTTATAATGCGTTGGGATTCAGTTCATTGAATTATTATTATTATTATATACACAGTTCTCGGTTCGCGGTGCATTCGCTAATGACATTATTATTATTACATACAAGTACATATACGTCGGGTTTTATACTTATTTACTTTCATTATCATGATTTATAGTTGGTTCGAGTCTATGAGTACCTTGGATAATAATTTACTTTATCAATTAGTGTTTACTTGTATTAATACACTCTGTCATTTAGAATTACTTAATTGGGATTCAACATTTATCTTATTATAGATGACACACCTTGCTTAGTTTTTTTTAAAAATAATATTTTCTTACGACAAGATATATTACCTACTCATCGTTGTAATGTTTTATACACAATCTTTCGGTATACAAATTTATTCTACGGTTTATCTCGGATGCTGTTAAGTTCATATTAACATATTTAACTATTTAATAATTTTCTTCGGCACTTTAGTTTGCAATTATTAAACTTTTATCAACTTTTTTTTGTTGGATTTTTATGGAACTTTGATACTGCCTAGTTGTTGGCATAAGTTTGATACTATTTTACGGGAACACAAATTTTCTTTCTCTTAGTTGCAAGTATACTTTCAACTGTTTCATGTTGGTTTTCATGGAGAATTATACAACTATAAGTTGTTTTGATGTTTTTGGTCGGTTTCTGAACAAATAGAAGCTGTCATCGATGTTCATATACATCTAATACTTCGTTTTTTTTTCATTTTAGAACGGTTACATATTGTTTACTTTTCTTTTTCGTAAACTTAAAAAGAAGAGCATTTGTCTTTTCCGGTTAAGAGGGATGCGATATTTTTTAAAAAGAGCACACATTCGACGTTCATATATGAACACGAATATGAACTTCGAATGGATGTTTTGTGTTGTCTTGTTTTGTCTTGTCGTTATTGTAATTGTCCATGGGGTAATTCGCGGCTTATTTTTCGGATTTCAACTTTAAGCCTCGTCTTTAATTTTGGTGGAAATTATTTCACTATTTTTATTCTTGTCTTGCAGCGGGACGATATTAACGCGTGACATGTTAGTTTTCTAATCCTCTGAGTACGTTGTTTAATTGTTTTCGCGTTCCATGCTTTAGTTCTAGGGCCTCTGAGTTCGCAGCACAATTCTTTTGGAATTGATCGTGGAGATTAGATGTAGGATGTAGGTAGTTTCCTAGTCTTTCTCATCCGCAGGAAGAGAGAGGAACCCTTGGCGTAGATGTATTTCCTATGATGAGGGTAGGTCTCTTGTCCTCCGCAAATAAGATATGTATTTTGAAGTATATAGCGTTATGTCCAGGAATTTTCCGGGTTTTCCATCTCATTATGAGGTTTTATATGGATTGGTGGTTCAAGTGATATTTGTTCAACAGTAGTTTTATTCAGCAATAAGACGTTTTGGGTATTTTATATAACGCATACGTTATTCTGGAAATTTATTTCAGGACTATATGAGTTCTGGGTTTTTCCGGTTTTCCTTCTCATTCGAGGATTTATATGGATATGTTGGGATATATCTAGTTCAACAATCGTGGGGTCTTTTGTTCTGATAATTTTTTTTTAATATAAAGTTTTTGGGATACTTTTTTCTGTTTTGAAATATATACCGTTTGGTATGTTAATATACAACAATTATGATGTCTTGAACATATACGCTCATTCGGGATATTATCAGAGCAATGTTTATGTTTCATGTTTTTCGTGTTCACCTTCTTAAGCACTTCTCCTATTTTAGGATAATTGCTTGACAAGCTAATGGAAATAAATTTAAAGAGGAATATTTGTGTGTATATATGTATATATATATGTATATATATGTATATATTTTATTTTTTTTTAAATTTATTATAATGATAATAATTTATAAATTTATCATAATGATAATAACTTTTTTTTTCCCTCAGAAAGAATATCATTCTTTATTTTTGAATTTTATCATTTTATTATATACCTTTGGTATTGAATTTACAATTTTCTTGAAACTTTATATGTTCAGTGTCTAATGATTGACAGTTTTTTCAATTGATTTTGAATATTTTAAATTTTGAGTATGATAAAATTTTTTAATTAAAATTTAATTTTGGATTAATATTTGTGAATAATCTCGGGAGTTGATATAATATTTCGGTTTGGTTTTCTGGTCTTATTATTCATACTTTGCAAAAAAAAAAAAAAAGGTTTTGTGTACCTGGGTTTTTCCTTCTATTTTAGAATTTTTTCCGTGATTTTGGAACAATTTTCTATTTTGGGTCAACATATTTTAACTTTTGGTAGGTTTATACAACTTGAATATTAACATTAATTTTGATGTTTTATAACTTTAGTTAATTTGCGTGTTTGCATTTCACATTTGTTGAGGTCAAATGTTTTATAGGGTTCATTCATAGGTAACCTTTTTGATTTACTTCTTTATAATAATGCTTATATTTTCATAAACATAATTAGCAATGTTTTATTGAGTAGTTCATTCTTGTGGATAAACCATATAGGTAGGCAGTTTTAGCTGTAGAGAACTTCACTTCAAGCGGTTGGTCATCATCTCCAGATCTCTTCAACTACATGGAGCATCATTTTCATATCGACCTACTTATAGTTGCCTTGAATGGGCAGAAGTATCTTCTCAAGCATTTGGATATTGTCAAAGAAGTTTCTTCAACTACATGGAGCATCATTTTCATATCAACCTACTTATAGTTGCCTTGAATGGGCAGAAGTATTTTCTGCAGCTGGTGCATCTGTTATATATATCTCTTCAGTGGGCCACTTTGGGTCTTTAAGTTATATGAAGAAATCATGATCTGAGAGATTCCGGCAAGATTATCTACGGGCAAGTCTCACTAGCCAAGAAGGTTCTCTTCAGGAGGTGCCAGGTGGACCTCATTATTTCCAGGAGGAAATATTTTCTTTTGGTGAGGGGGTAATGTAGCAGTGACGATTCCACTGCTGACTTCCTCAAGCGAACGAACATCACTACCATGCTCCCACGTGACCTTGGACGGCTGACGCGAGGTGGCGTAACGCATTTCAAGGAAAGAAGATTCAGTTTTAATCTGGCAGCCAGCAGGACGACATTACCAACACACTACGAGATGGATTCGGGGAACCGGCCCAGAGTACTCACGCAAGGAATCTACTTCAACCTACGTAATGTAGTTTAATTCTTTAATCATGGTTTATCCTTAAATTAGCTATTTCAAGTTTTCCTGTTTATCTAAAAAATAGGATGGCGCTCATAATATATTTTCAGTTAAGTTTCATTTTTAAATAATTATTACGTGACATTAACTTCGTTTACGTGACCTTGTCTCTTCAAGGGAAGGCACGACCCTGTAGATATAATATTATTCTTCACCCATCTTAATCATGATTATTAATTTATTAATCTATTTGTTTATATGAATAAATCTTTATCTTACTAATAAGAGTTTTCATTATGTCTCATGCTCTGGTTATTTCCTTATTTTATTCACACATGTTACACATATTATACAAACACATGTAGCGAGCATTAAGTTAAGAATTCCATTTATTACGCCACATTTTGGCGCATCAACACAGTTAATAGCTGGATACGGTACAACTCTTTGTGTGCTGGATGTGCCTATCTGCCACGAAACACTTGTAACCGTTGAACACCTCAGTGGACGATAGACAAAATCTAAACATACTTTCTTTTCGTGGGATTTTGTCAATTCTTTTTAAAGTTCATTCTTCAACCTGCCTAACTCGCATTTCCTATGGTTTTTGTGTTTTTTTTAATTTTTCATTTAGAACTAGCTGACATGTACCCGGTGTTGCTCGTCTTTTCTCTACTTACAATAAATATAATATCCATGTATTATATATACATATATATATATAAACCTTCCGGAAGAAATTCTCTAGATGATAGTGAAAACCCTATCAAAATCCGTTGCGTAGTTTAGAAGAACTAAGCAAACAAACAGACAGACGTGAATAGTGTCTTTATTTTATACTATTTAGAGAGAACACTTATTTAGCTTTATGAAAAATGTAATAAAACTTCAAGAATATTTTCATGTTTCTTTATAACAGGCAAGAGAAAAAAATACTCTGAATATACTATTAATAATTAACTAATATACTAGTAGCTGTTTTGGGGTAGATTGTATTCATTCAAGCGATTTTTGGCTAATATGGATATTAATGGTAAGTTTACAAAAACGTTTTGAGCGTTTTTGATATATTGATTACGTATTTGATATATAAAACATAAAAATGTGGGATGAACGGCGAAATCTAGGTGGATTCATTCGCTTTATAATATTTTGAGGAATGATATTAAATAATACGGTAAATTTATGTATATACAACCAATCACTCGAGTGAATATACATACTATTTTAATAAATATATAAACTCATTATCTGTAAGATGGGACAATGTACAAAAACATAATTTTGCAAAAACAAGTAAACACTCTTTTATTATGAAGTTTAAATCATTTTCTACATTTGTACAATGTATCTGTACTCTTGTACTACAGTGTGTCTACAGAACATTTTGATACGTAACTTACCTCAAATTACTACACTGTGTCTATATAATATCAAGATGAACATGTCAACACAGCTTCTAACTTCTAACCTAATAATATAAAATACTGCCACCATGGGAGGAACTACGGTAGAGACTCCCAAGGAGGATATTGTGTTTCCACCTATGACGGCAGAATAACACCCATGCGAACACCTCAGCACATGTTCTGCTTGTGAGGTGTTCACAGAACATACTTACTACCTAAGCTTCAATCATGTATATAAAGTTGTATATCACATTTAATTCTACTACCACGTTTTATATATGAAACATCTATCTGTATTACATGCAACCAATATCAATATGTATACCTATAAACTGTAAGTATAAGTGAGTAGATAAATAAATAAATAAAAAATTATGAGAATAGAAGGGTGTAAAAATTTTCCATCAGCACAAGACGTAAGTATCAGACCGCGGGAGTTAAGCATACCAAAGGTTAGAACACCATAAATCAAATTAAATAATACATATTATAATATCTTAGAAAAGTCGCATTTGAGGTGGCTTATACAATTTTGTACAATTTTATAAAAACACATTATTGGAAACCGTCTGCCACATGAAAGTGGTTAAGTACCTGAGAGCATTTGAGTGAGAGTGCTGAGAGTTTCCGTGGCAATGAGCCGGGCGTGATCGTGGGCCTTGCCAAACTCCACTCTGACGTCATCATCCAACACCAGGTGGCGGATCACGCAGCAAACTTCCTTCAGAACCTGCAAGCAAATATGGAGAGCAGTAATAAAACATTTACGGTCTTACTAATTAGATTCTTGTACACCCGTTCAACGTTGGTGTGGTAAAGCCGACCCTACGTAAGGACGTTTTAACCACACAAACGTCGCGGTAATAAGATAAGTTATATTTACACCGCGTTTATTAGGGGGTTTAATTTACAAATCTACAATTTTATTTCGAGATTGATGAAAATTTGCACAATTGACCTTCAAAACAAGAGGAAGGTGATTGTCTGCAAGAAATTTCTAAAAAGCTCCCCCAAACTCTTAAAGCATAATTTTGATACTTGATAAAATTTAGCACACTTGACTTACAAAATAAGAGAACAATTACTCTCTACATTTGAGCTCTGCAAGTACGGGCAACGCCGAGGACTTCAGCTAGTAATTTATAATTACCTTGGCATCTTTGTTAGTCTCCAGCATGGTTTTCAAGTGGGTGAGTATTTCTGCATCGAATATGTGTTGCCTGTTGCGTTCATGTCTCAAGCAACAGGTGGAGATCCACTTCAGGGTCATTAAAATAACCGCACTATCATCCTGCTTATCCAGAAGACTAAAGGAGAAAATCAAAATATACATTTTTACAAAATTACAAAAAAAACTTTGTAAAGTACAAACCCTTAAAGAAAAAGACAAGAAACCTGAAAAATTCTCAAGCTTCTCTTCGTTCAGAACATTTTATATGATGATTTGAGTATGTAAAGTGGATGGAAAGAGAATATAAACTTATATAAGGCCCTGGAATCAACCGCGCTAACGACTGAGCCAAATCCCGATTGGGTAGGACCGACATTTATTTCATATATTAGTTGCTGTAATGTCATGCAATTTCAGAGAAATGCGTATACGTCCACGTGTGCTGATAGAATGCATTGTCATGGACGAAGTCTATCTGCTTAAGTGGGTTAATTTACGCTTTCAATTCATATTTATGTATTTAAAAATATATTCAGGTTTGACATTAACTTGTATTTAACTGTCTAAATAAAGTAAATTAATAGATTAGGCTGAAAAAAAACAATCAATATCGTGGGAAATTACAAAAATGTACAAAAATGAACAAACTTTGGCGAAAATACTCGCAAATTATGTCATTTTCAGCTATAGATTATGTGATTTTTTTTTTGTTTATTTGCTGACATTTACTAAAATGACGAATTAATAGTATGGTGTGTTTAATGTACTTATTCATGATATCAATGCCTTCGCTAGTTAAGATATCAGGTTGCCCGTCCATGAGGGAGATTATAGCCTTCAGAGCAGCCAGGATGACAGATTTATCTTCGCAGTTGTTCTTCAGACAGGAGACTATGACCGGATAGGCCCCTTCCTTACTCGCCATCAGCTTGTGGGCCAACAGGTCTTTGTCGCATTCGGTCTGAAAACAATCTGCAAGTTAATATTTACAAAACAATATACAGTCGATTACGCTTAATTGGGACACATCGGGCTCCGAGCATTTTGTCCCAAATAAGCAGTTGTAATTTAATATTCATGCTTCGACCATAGAAAACCGATGATTTAGTGTGTCCCTGATTTCTTTTCGATGTCTCATTTTATCACCATGTAACACCCATTCGTCATGCAACTGATTTTCTTGTCGTTGAGGATGCGATATGGTAGATTTTGGGACACCAGTTAACTCTTTTCTTGGAATTTATCTTTACTTTGACTAATGTCGGCGGACGGCGAAAAGCCCGTGTGGGCGAAGTATACCGAATTACTGCTGAATGAACTTGTAACTCCCTTACCCTCCCTTCACCCATGCCGCAAACCGCTCACCCCCTTTTCTTAACTAAAATTCGTTTACTGAGACACGTTTTAATGGACTTCAGATGGGAATTTGTCCCAATTAAACGGAATGAATGGTGTTCCCGATATGGTTTCTGTTCCTTGGGTTTTTTTTTATTTTTATTTTTTTTATATTAACTCCACACAGGAGGCCCTGAAGAAAATAATTTCCCTCAGGGCCTATGTCATCTTTGGGGATGCTGTGTGGAGGGTCTTTTTGTGGAGAGGAAGGAGTGAACGTGGGTCTTGAAGAGTCCCATGTTGTAGGAGGGAGGAAACACAGAGGCCGGCAGTTCGTTCCACAGACGAGCTGTTGAACTTAAGAACGAATCGTAGAAACGACCCGTTCTCATGTGACAAATGTCAACCATGTACAAATGTTGGGCGCGCGTTTGGCGTGTATCCCGACTACGCACCGGTGCCGAAGGGATCAATGACGCTAGTTCCTCAGAGCATCTTCCATTGTAATACCGATAGAACAAGGACAGCAAACCTACCTGACGCCTGTGCTCTAAAGATTGCAGTCCGTTTGTTAAGATTGGGGAATCTATCAAACGGACCGCCCGTTTTTGCACAGAGTCAAGGGTTTTTTTCAGGTATTTAGGGGCTCCGGACCAGAGATGGCTGTCAAATTCAACAGTAGGGCGCACTTGCGATTTGTACAGGGTCAGCAGTTGTGTTCTATTAAAGTATCTGCGGGGTTTTGGCCCAAATACCCGGCTGTCCCGATAAGCTGGCGTATCAATTAAGCAGAATCGACTGTATATTTTATATAAATACATTTTTTTATCTCCCAACTGTGCGGAGCGAGGAAGACTATGGGATCCCCAATTGGAGTATGTTGTGAGGCTGAAGGTAGTGGAGAGAGGAAGGAGATGGGGGAGAGGGGGATTGGGAATAGTTTTATTTTTATTTGTACAGTAGATAAATTTTTAGTATTATTTTACCTGTCATGCGAAGTTTACAGTATTGTTTATTGTTGTTTAAATGTGTTAGCATAGATTTTAGATGGAGTTGACGTATATTTAAGACATTTTACTCGATGAAGAGTCGAATGGAGTTCAATTTCAATCCTGGATACTAAACCAAGTATTAATGTAGAACATATAAGCTTTATGAAATTTTGATACATTATAAGTATAGGCGCATCTACAGAATACCTTAGATGGGGTGACTAAGTGATTATTGAACAATAGCAATAGCTTTATTGAGTTACTAGAACTGAAGGGCTAGGTATTTCCAAACCTTTCTCTTTTCTATGTCCTTCTCCTCCCCACTTAAACTATTATTAGGAAAAAATGTACTTACTTTGAGAACTTCCAAATCTTTGATCAGCTGTTCCTTGTCCAGAATGTCTTCAGATATAAGTTTGGAGATATTTCTGATGGTGACTGCTACAATATGGTTGTCTGGCTTACCCGAAAGAATTAAATCTTTTATTATGTTCGTCAGGTCTACTCCCTGTTAAAAATAAAATAATTATTTAGTACAAAAAGTTACCTTGTAACAAACACAAAAAGTCTAACTTGTAAGAACAGCGCATTTGGAATTTAACCCGGGATCAGTAGCGTAATGACGGTCACCCTTGCCAAAATGTTAAACTGTTTGGCATGTAAAGAATGCGTGATGAGGTTGTTTCCTCCCCCCTGTACCTTCTGACCATTCCTCCTGTGGGAGATGTTGATGCCACTAGAAGCGAAATGTTTAGTACCTTCAATATAACTTGATATAACTCCGATCGAAAATTGGAACAGAAATGACGTCATATGATTGTCTAACTATATCCACCAATGAAAAACTCTAAAAGTCTATGGAATAAACTTTCAGAGTTTTTCATTGGTGTTTAGTAAAATAAGTAGGCTCCGAATGAGAATTGTACTGTCTATATATTGGCATATCTATGGTTTTTTAGGACCAATTTGTTACGTACAAAAAGCCCGAAGATATCGATCTAGTGAGTGGTTTATTTATGGTACCCAGGCAACTGTGCTACGGAGAGATGTCTGCACAGTGAGCTGTGAAGGATTCTCTCATTCAGCCACTGATGACGGAAGTATCTTTTTACGACACAATTAATTATATTAAAGTATTTGTGCTCGACATATTTTAAAAGTCACACTCTTGAAGAATTCAACGAATTTTATGATTTTTTATGTATTGAATTACTTATTATTTTTGGTAATTATGTCCCGAACTGCCGCAGTTTTAGGCACAGATTATGGAAATTACAATTTTGTTTCAACAATTATAACAAGAAACAACTATTTACATGCACAAAATAGGTTCTTAGTTCGGGTTAATTAAGTAGTTTATGCGTATTTAGACTAAAAATAAACTTATGCTATTGTCACTACATACAAAAAAAGCCAAAATGGCGGCAAAGGGATCGTTTTATAAAGTAAACTAGCTGACAGTACCCGGCGTAGCTGGGGGTTATCTTTAGGAGATAGAAATATACCATCGCGGACTTTTCTGTAGGCCTTTTTAAGATATACAATTATGTGGTACATTATTTTGATGTATCTCATAAGGTTTATCCAGCGTTAGCAATCTAAGGGCCGAAAATATTTTTAAGACTTGATTACAAAACATTGACTTTTCTCTACTTTCTATAAATATAATATGCATATACAAACCTTCCGGAAGAAAATCTCTAAATGGTAGTAAGTATCAAAATCCGTTGCATGGTTTGGAAGAAGTAAGCGCACAATCAGACAGACGCGGATAATGGCTTTGTTTTATACTATTTAGAGATTTAGAACTTTGATTAAATAGAAATGGAATTATAATGCATCTTTGCCATCTATCCCAACTCAAATCATTGTTTCTTGTAGTAATTTAGTTGAAACGAAATGTAATTCCCTTAATTGCCTATAAAAAGTGCAGCGGTTAGGGAAATATTTGCCAGTAAATTTTGTGATTTATGATGGAGTGTTTTATTTATGTAAAAATGTATATATTTTACAAACATAAAATAAAGAAAGAATTAAAAAAAAAGTTAGGGTAAACTTTTAAAATCGTGTGAAAAAATGCAAATGCGTATCCAGCTCTCTTAAAAGAGTATCAAAGTTAGTTTTATTCTTGTTCTTTGGAATTTTATAGAAAGCGATGTTTACCTGAGCCTTAAATTGTTTAATGGCATCTTCAATAGCCTCTTCTGGGGCCATTTCAAAATCATCAATATTTTCCTGGACAACATCATCGTACGTCTGCTGGGTTATAACGCGAACCATTTTCACAATAAACTCCTTCAAATTCTAGATATTGGTCAACTTGTCCAAAGTTTTGTTCTCAAACAAACTCGTTGCTACACACCTACACAATTTTTGCACATGTCCAATAAAACGAGAATAATTAATAAATTAACGCAATAAATTGAGAAAAAAACCTAAATTCGTAATTAGCGCTAATGAATAATAAGTACTTCAATTGCTAGTCGTGTCAGGAATATAGAATACTTTTCAAAATCGTGATTCACTTCTTTGAATAAAATTAAATTTGGAAAAGCGTTCGGTACGGTATTGTCTATTGCGTGTTTTGACATTTGACAGCTATGAGGAATAGATAATTTTTAAAAGTTTTTCTAAGATAACATAACCATTGCTTTGACTCCGTATGGAGCCTCGCCGCCGCAGTTACAATTTATTCGACTGAAAAACAGTTTGTAGATTTGCCCAAATATAAAATCTCAGCCGCTCATCTCACTAGAGATTTTTTTTGTCGAGGTGTGCAGCTTTACAATTATATTAAATAATAAAAATCAAATATAATATATTATATTATTGAGAATATTGAGATTATAAGTTATAATATTGAGAATATAAACTCACGAAATTTTTACAAAAAATACACACTACAGTTAATCAAACTAACATTACAACTAGGCAGTACTTTGGCAACAATAACATTCTACTGACTAAATAAGTCATCCTGACCGGCTTTAGTCCAAACGTATTTGTACTTACATTTTCTTGCAGATTGGCGCGCTAAGTACCAGAGCTGTTTGCCGCGCAAAGTTCTGAAACATAGATCGGTGTGCTGAGGCCTGATAACCCAATCACACCTGTATTCAGCTTTTCTCTAACTTCTTTTGTAGCATTATGCATGTAACTGTGTATTTCTATTATAATCAATTAAAAAATATTTCCATCGTTCAACTTTTTAATTAATCAATGAATAAATTAAACGGAATCTTGGAAATGTAAATCAACCACTTCCCGAGATCCGATCAGGCAGAAACTCGACTCGCTGTCGATGACAATGCATTATATCAACTTTTGGTGACACTCACGAGAAACGTCAAAAATATCTCGGATTATTTGACAAAAGAGATATTATTCTCGTGGTATATTGTGTTAAGTACTACCTAATATGATTTGATATCCACTGGAAACTTGGAACAGGAAACTGGGATTATGCAATCATTTTTGCGAATGGTCAAATGATTAGTTATGATATTATATTATACCGACCGAAGAAGCTACATTTTAGTGATTTTTTTGTGAACATATTTTAGGTTGGGATTTAGTGTATTTAAAAAATTGCATTCTGACTTCTATAGCTGGGAAGGTTATTAATAAACATAAATTGTTCATTTTTATAGGGCCATTTTTGTGAAAAATCACCACGAGGGCGCTCCATAAAGAATTTTAAGATTGTACGTATTTTAAGGTTGTGTATGTATTTTATGTGAATGACGCAATCGGCCCGATATATAAATATTATATTCGATATTGTTTTAATTTTCAGGTTTTAATGTCCGTGGGGATGAAAATTTTTCAATATTTCTTCTATTGAATAATGAATTCAAGGAATAATGAGAAATTTGAGAAGATTTCAAAGCTTTAGTATGAATATTCAAATATGTAGTATTTCCTTATAATTGGAAGAAGGTACGAAACTTATATGTATTATTATATTCAGTTTAAAAGTAAATATTATAAATTAACGTCTCATGAAACGCGTGTACCATGGCTTGCTTATGTGCCCCCTCCTTCCCCATCTCGACAAATATCTGAAACTGTCCCTGTGAATGGTTTATTTATGCTCTGTCCGCAGCTACTGCTCCCGCTACGAACGATTAAATCGATTAATAACTCGATTATTTTTATGTTTCGATCATGGAATTGTTTAGATCCTGCCCATCACTACTAGGGGGTAATTATACTGTTTTTCGTCTGCAACAAACCTATCTCACTCTCACATATTATTGCGACTTTAGTGCGAGAGGGTAAGATACTGTTTTTCTGTTTGAAACAGTTCTGTCTCATTCTCAATCGCGCTTCCACGAAATAAGTTAGAAGAGTCCACACAAGTCCACAAAACGGATAAACATATTTATGTTTGTGCTGATCAAGGGAAACAGTTGTGGCATTATTTAAGGTGAAGCTATAATATGAAAGCACTATTTAGATTAATCTTTACTACGAATCGGTATAGGTTATCAATACCAAAAATATATCATGGATACATTTAAGCTTGTTCTATCGCTTGGCTTGATCAGAATTTAAAAAAAAAATGTTAATTACGTCATAAAAATATAAGCGTAAACCACTAAATAGATTTCTTTTTCAAAAGTTTACTATGAACTCGTTTAAGAAACAACTTTAAAAAAATACTGTTTTATGGTTATGTTTATTTGCTACCACTTGACTTGATTAACATTTTTTCCGTTTTTCTTAAATTATTCACAAAAAAATAAAATCCACTTTGGCGCTAATGTAATAATTTTTTGAGTGAAACACTGTATTTAATTCTATTATTTCTTCAGAAGCCAGCTGGGAAGGAAGATTTATTATTTAGTAAAATCTAGATATATATTTATTAATAAAAACAGATGTATTTATAGAAAAAAAAACTTCGTTTTTTACAGATTCATTTTTTGAATCTCAAAATACTATTTGTTAATCGATGTTTTTATTCCGTGATAATTTACATAAGTTAATGATTTATTTCTCATGGAAAAATGCTTTCCGTTTGTGCTAATAATTACTAATGATGAACAAATATTCTCAGTAAATGTGTACTCGCGTTATAGCAGTACAATAGGTGTGTAATCCAATTTACGGTTTTGTTTAGTTTTTTATTTAATTAGACGAAATTTAGCTGGCGAAATTTGTTTATATATATTGTTATTGCGCCCACACTACTAATTTCAAGATAAAAAATTTCTATAAATAATAATAAATTCCAAGAAAGTTTAAAACACTATACTTATCTCCGTTTCAATTTTCAACCTAATGTTGGTTCATAAGTTCAACATTGGTAAAAAAACATAAAAAATACTGCTCTACTAAAGTTTTTTAATATATTTTTTTAATTGAATTTAAGTTGCACTTAAATTCACGAAAACCCAAACCTAGTCGTGCAATCGACTTGTTTGCATTTTTACGTCTTTATCTCGGTACCTATTAGAGATAGAAGAAAAACTGTGAATTGAATTTTTCTCAGAGAAGAGTGTGAAAGTTCATTTATACATAATATGATTTTACCTGAATTTCAAAAAAATATATTAATTTGTGTCGATCCACAAATTGATAGATTGAATGAAGAATTATTAGTTCATATGCGATGGTTGTGAGTTGTTCCTCGATAATTTCTAATACTGAGATTTGTTTGCTTTATTTGTTATTTGAAATTGCATTTAAAAATGATTTTATAATGATATAAGTACGCAAATTTAGTAAAGTGCATGTAAGTTTTAAAGGTGTAAGTTTTGTATGGTAGTTTATGAGTAATGTTAGTTAGATTTTCAAATATTGTCAGGTTATTTGTAATCCGAGAATGTTTGCCTTTCTTTAAAAAAAATAATACAGTGCGGCAGGATCAACATAAGGAGATCCTGCCGGGTGCTTTCTACCTATTGCAGGGACCTACTGCAACTCGACTCTCATTATTTTAAAATTCCCTGCCTCTCACAACACAGATAATCTTAACGATATGTGTAGCTCGATTATTATTTTCGAAGTTGAAAGAACAAAAATATTTTTGGCTTTCATATTCCTCTTAACTCCAAACGTGTTTGTAGTTTTCGGACTCATCACTAGTTCTCAGTTCTCAGTTCTGTTTTGAGACCCGTTGTAGGTTGTCGGCGTTTGTGGTTCTGTCTTGTGCCACAAAATCCAGGTAAAACATTGTTTGTTTTAATTAAAAACCGGTTCAAAAATATTAAGTAGCATGACAAGTGGATTCATTTAGATTAAAAACAAGCGCTTTCCGTGTTAATAAGAAGTTTAGTAGATAAATAATATAATTAAAGTATTATTAACTTCATGCGGTAGGTAGGCACTATTTTTTCGGAACTATGGAAAAAAATTGAATAAGGGTATTTAGGCAAGTTTTTAAAGTATTTTTTTATGTAAAAAAACATAACCTAACCAAACTTAACCTAATCAAACCTAACCTAACCTATCCTAACCAAATCTAACCTAACTTTACCTATCCTAACCTATCCTAACCTTTCCTAACCCAACATAACCTTACCTAGCCTAACCTAAACTGATGAAATCTTAAAAAATAATATTAAATAAAAAAACATGCCTAAATACCTTATTTGATTTTCAGAATTCCGCCAAAATAGTACGTACCTAATATGCATTGATAAAATGATAATAACGTCTCTTCTAACCACTCGTATAATATCAGGAATATCATGAACAGAAATTATGAATTTAAATTATTGGAAATGGCGGTTTATTTGTGGAAATGGCTGTCATACCATAAAATTTTAATAATTAATTCAAATTTTAATACATATATGCGTAGGTACAGCGTACAGGTTTTTGCTTACGAATTGGTAGGCAATATATTAATGCACTTCTAATATTTATGGCTTGCTTCTAAAAGAGCCAATGTTAATAATACTCAAAATTGGGTTGTCTTCCTAATCCTAAAAGAATCTTTTGATTTCGAGAAAGGATTTTTAGATTTCCTAGTTTCTTAAAATAGCAAATCGTACGTAAGTTTGAAAAACTGACATCAATTAACACAACTGGTCTTTTAAGCAAGCTTTAGCTATTTTCAGGGGGGGAAGATAAATGTCTAAGTTGAAGGTTGAAGGGACAATTAGAGGGAGATAGATGGTGGATGAGATACCATGAGATTATTGTTCGTGATGTTTATGATAACGGATAAGTATTTTTGTACTTTGTACACTTAGTAAATGAAGTCATAAAATAACCAAGTCATCTTATTTATTCAGTAAGATTAAATTTAAGTCTGATATGTTCGTAACGCTTCAATTTATTATTAACTTGGGTTATCATGAATTATGAATGTAGATAGAAATTGACTTAAATCACCTGTGGTACATACGAGATGCGATAATTGAGTTGATTTTTGTTGCTTTAACATAATAAAATTATGTATTCATTATTTTTCAACATGTCGGTATAGATACAATATATTTAATATTCTTATTGCTGGTGTTCAAGTAAGTTAGTTGTTACGGGCTGAAGGATTTTCAAGTGATTTTTTATTGCAAGTCATTCACACTTGGTCTCTCTGTAACACCTAGTTGCTGAATTTACTGAATTAACCGTCATCATATGGAGCAGGGCTGGCCATCGTACGGCCCGCGGACTACAAACTGGCCGGCGCACAGTGGGCTGAAAATCGCCTTTCATAGACATAGAGACTCGAATTTTCAAGGGTTTTTTTTGGCTAGAAATAGATTCTGCTAATCATTATCTATGCAATAAAATTTCGAGGCTATCTCTGGAATCATAAGGTTGGCCATTCTATCCTTACACACAGAGATGTACTACTTTTTTTTTGTTGTTTGTTTTTGGGGTGTTATGCCGTGTTGCGCTAACTCCTTCTTTAGCCGACGTTTCGGACAGCGTTGCAGTGTCCATCATCAGGGCAGATCCGGTAGATCCGAAGATGTGCAACACGGCATAACACCCCAAAAACAAACAACAAAAATGCTTTTGGCCGTGAGAATCTAAAAACTTACCAGATATACTACTATTTATTTGACATACTTCGTATTGTGGCGCAACTTGCGATTTTTTTTTTAAATCCTCAAAGTTGAAAAAAACACTTTTTAATGTTGATGATTCATTTTAATGCTTAAATCAGATCAGCAGAATCCATTTCTAGCCAAAAAAAATACCCTTGAAAATTCAAGTCTCTATATTGTAATGTCTCTATGTTGAAAGGCGATTTTCAGCCCACTGTGCGGCGAGACGTTATTTTTTCTCAAATTTTTATTTAAAATAGGGGACAGCATGTTATTATTACTAGGGTGTCAATGTATAATAGGATTTTCTACGAACCATGGTGTTTTGCTCCTAACCGCCTAGGGCCAGTGAGTTTATAGCATCCTCAATTGGGATATGTTATGAGGCTGACGGTGCTAAGGAGGGGAAAGAGATGGGGAAGATGAAGGGGGGGAGTACCTGGCTATTCAGATCTGGTCACCAAACACGGCTAAAGCCATTTCAAGCAGCGTTTAAATTCTGAATGGTGGCCTTACACTAGGGCGATATTGAGAGTTTCTTCCACTCTGAAACGTGCCGCAAGTGTAGTATATTGTATTTTATTTGAAAGGATTGTTAAGTAACACAAATTAATCAAATAATATTTACTTGCGCACGCCGGGATTTGAACCCGCCGCCTTTAGTTTGCTAGTCGAAAGCCTTACCCCTCGACATTGATCATTGGTCCCTTCGGCACCAGTGCATAATCGGGAAATGACCGCCCAACATATATAAATGTACACGGCTCACATTGGTAACATGAGAACGGGTCGCTTCTTGTGTTTCCTCTCTCCTATAATATGGTTCTCTTCAAGACCCTTCCTCACCTCGAAAAAACCGCCCGCACAGCATCCCCAGAGATGAAATAGGCCCCGAGGGAAATTATCTTCCTCAGGGCCTCCTGTGTGGAGATAATGTAAAAAAGCTTATAGACAAATACATTAAACATATTAAAGACTTTAAAGACAGTTTATTAGCAGACAGACGATTTTTAAAAATTAATTTAAGTATTCAAAATTAAGCTCAAGCAAGTAGTTACTGTTATTGAAGCGTAACTACTTTTATTTTTAAATCATCTAGAATTATCAGCTACAAAATTGGAAGAACCTCGTTGATATGTTTTAGGTGCATTTTTTTCAGAAGCCTTCTGGCCCGCGATGTAATCGTGTTGGATACCCCTGGTAGAGTCTACACAGTATAGGCACCTTACAAAGTTACGTCATGTATTCATTATGCTATCATTTCATTGAGGAATGCTGGATAAAGAGAGTCGGCGGGTAAAGCGAGAAATGAAATTACAATTATTAATAAATTCAGGATTCATCAGAAATGAAAAAGTTTTACGTCTTTTGTTTAATTAGTTTCACGAGTAAATGGTTATTTGCAGTACATATTTTATGTCTCTAGTTTGCCTGTCTGCAATAATTAGTTTCACGAGTAAATGGTTCTTTATAGTCTATATTTTATATCTTTTGTTTGGTCTGTCTGCAATAATTAGTTTCACGAGTAAATGGTTCTTTATAGTCTATATTTTATGTCTTTAGTTTGTCTGTCTGCAATAATTAGTTTCACAACTTAATGGTTCTTTATAGTCTATATTTTATATCTTTAGTTTGTCTGTCTGCAATAATTAGTTTCACGAGTAAATGGTTCTTTAAAGTCTGTATTTTGTTTCCTTTATGAATGTGGTGTACCCGCGCGTTGCTCGGGGTTGTGAATGATTTGAAGTATAGTACGAGGTTATGAACACTAGGATAAACATCGCCTTTTCTTCTACTTTCTTTAAATATAATATGCATGTATTTTATATAAACCTTTCGGAAGAAATTCTCTAAATGGTCGTGAAAACCCTATCGAAATCCGTTGCGTAGTTTTAAAGAACTAAACAGACAGACGCGGATAGCGACTTTCTTTTATACTATTTAAAGATGTTATTTTGATGGTTGCTCAATTATATTATCGAGATTGTGGTTTTTATGTTTCACGTTTATTGCTTTTTTGATATATTTTTTTAAAACGTTGGTCCAAAAACCTATGTTCATTTTTTATAATCAAAAATACTCATGCCGGTTGTGTGTCTGTAACTACGGTTCAATGAACTCTAAAACTTGGATTTGGTTTAAATTTGAATGAGTCATTTTCAAAATTGGTACAGTTTGTTTGAAAAAATTCACACAAGCGAAAAAGTACCAACTTATATTTCTTAATTATTTTATTAGGCCACTTGCATGGATTTTATAAAGAACTGGAAAAAATCGAGTGGATAGATCATTATACCAAGATTTCGAAAATGTTACTATGAAATTTTTAAATAATGTGATCAATTGGCTTATTGCCTTTTCAAGATTTTTGACGGGTCTGCGCTAGTACTATACTTTTTGTATATTTTTGATACATAATGCTTTCGAACATAATTTTAATTGTTTCTTTTTTTCAGATGGGTTGTTGCAGGAAGACCTTAATTGTGGGCGTAGCACTAGTGGCGGCGCTAGTGGGGTATGTGATCCACGGCTTGTACAAAGTCTCCCCAGTTCCACAGCTCGACCAGAACCAATGGTGGGGCCCTGGAAAGCCACCCAAAACGCAAGACACAACCATCAGACCATTCAAAGTTACATTCGACCCTGAGGTAACCAAATTGTAAACCCAATTTTTTTTCGAATCATTGTCGTTGTTTTTTTTCCGTAATTCAAACATACAGTTAAATAATATGTATCACTTCTTTTGTGTGACCCATTAAAAAAATATTTTTCTTCTATCTTTCTAGTACGAACTATTTTATTTTATCCTTTTTCAGAGAATAGCTGGTCTGAAGAGTCGTCTCGCCGAGAGCGAATGGTACACAGAACCTTTAGAAGGCATTGGTTTCGAATATGGCTTCAACGGAAAGCATCTCAAAGAAGTGGTCGCATTTTGGAAAAACCAATATGACTTCTCTGAAAGAGAAAACTACTTCAACAAGTTTCCGCAGTTCAAGACCAACATCCAGGGCTTGGATATCCACTTCGTTCACTTGAAGCAGAAACCTGTCAAAGGAGTCAGGATCATTCCCCTACTGCTGTTACACGGATGGCCTGGTAGCTATTTGGAGTTCCACAAAATGATTCCTTTGTTGACCACACCAAGCAAGGACAGAGATTTCGTTTTCAACGTAATTGTACCCAGTCTTCCAGGGTACGGTTATTCGCAGGTGTGTAATTATTTTTGCTAATATTATTTATATTTTCAAAGAAAGATCGTAACCCCATAATAATTGAATAAATAAGGCTCATTTCGCACCAAACTAGTGTCACGTCAAGTCACAGTCAATCATTATTTTAGAGCGTATTTTTGTAATCTAATCGTCACAAGTTTTAAAATCCACAACGTGTTTTTATTTTGTTAGCTCGAGCTAAAATTTCTCAATGTTGAAGAACTAAATTAAACCTAATTATATAATGTATTTTAGGCGGCTGCAAAGCCCGGATTGGCAACAACACAAATGGCAGTGATCATGCGTAATCTGATGGTTCGTCTTGGCTATAAGGAGAAGTTCGTAATTCAAGGAGGGGACTGGGGAAGCCTCATCACCAAGGCCATGGCAATTCTATATCCTCAAAACATATATGGGTACCACACTAACATGCCTGTAGTAGATAGCAGCTTGGGATGGGCCAAACTGTTCCTGGCTAGCCTTTACCCTTCGTTGTTTGTTGATGAAGAGCACATTTCCAAGGTTTTTCCTCTGTCAAAAATTTTCCAGAAATTAATCCTAGAGTCTGGTTATATGCACATCCAGGCGACTAAACCCGATACCGTTGGTAAGTTATTCCATGTTTTATATGTTTAACTATATATGTTTTCAGAAATGCATCTATATATCGACCCTATTGAATAACAAGGTTCCACCTGACTCCGACCCTATTCTGAGATAACGGGCTTCAAATATTTTAACCACTATATTTTGATACGTATTCAACTTTGTATTGTTTTGAGTATGCAGATACGGTTAGTTGTAGGTTATTAACGATCCTTTAAAGTTAGAAATATTAAATTTTACATGTTCAAGGTTTATCCACTATCAAACCTTCCAGAAATGAATCCGAAAAACTGGTTATATGCACATATAAGCGACTAAACCTAACACTACTGGTAAGTTGTCGCATGTTTTCGAAAGGCAGATCTTCAATTAATGCTAGAGAATCAGACTGTTAAAATAATATTCTTGGGTCCACAGTTCAAGAAAATAGTTAGTAGTAATAGTTAATAGATAAAATTCTCATTCTTTAAATATTTACTAACCAGGTGAAGTCGTCATTTTTGGGGATGCTGTGTGGGAGGTCTAATCAATTTTCTAACCGTAAAAACCAACAGTTTTCATTCTGGAAAATACTGACCGTGTAAGAATATCAGGAAGGCGTTTGGACCCACATTAAATTTCATAGGTACAGGATTAGGATACACAGGCGGATGCTACAGTAGTTACGCCTAGCTTCCCCGAACTAACTGATGTTATTGTCTCTTCCAGGTGTCGCTTTGAAAGACTCTCCTGTCGGACTTGCAGCTTATATTCTAGAAAAGTTTTCCACTTGGACCAATCCCGAATGGATGAGCCTGCCAGATGGAGGCCTGACCAAGAAGTTTTCCCTAACAGAGCTGCTAGACAGTATCATGGTTTACTGGGACAGTCGCTGCATCACAACATCTGTTCGTCTGTACTCAGAAGCCTTGGACTTTACACACAAAGCCTTGGGAATGGATGAGTAAGTTAATTCATTGTATACCATTACACAATCAAATTCCTTAATTTCCGTTAGGCAGGACTTCTAAACGAAGCGAAAAGCCGAGTGCTATCTCTTCACTCTGGTATAACACAGTTGTTGTTTGGATCATTATTGGTTGCTTATTATAATTTTATTTTAATTAATGGATACAAATTTTAACTAATGAATGATATTACAATTACACCATGAAATGGTAACATGTATCAGTAAAAACACGAGGGAAAATGTTGTTGATACTACCGATATTTGAACTCAGGACGCTTTACTCTCCGGACCTTTCTAACAACTGAGTTACTGAGTAGAACATTAAACCCGCCACGTTTCTCCGGCACATGGTGGTTTTTAAATGATTATTTTCAAACATTATGGTTTTATCTACTGCTATTTCTATTTCCCTAGCAGATTAATCGTCTTGTCTAATTTCAATTCTGTGGAAATATGTGTAAAGCTTTTGCTCATTACAGCCGTATCTTGTTATAGCGGTTATCGCAATAACAAAACTGAATTTCAATCTGGTAATCTTTCAAAAATAATCCTTTTATTCTTAAAATAATTTCTTAAAGTGAGACATTATCCATATCTCCCCTAAGCGCCAACTAGAGTCAAGGTCAAAAACCACATTATATTAATTATTAAACAGTAAAGTCGATACTAGCCATCTCTGTATTTTGTACTTTTAATGCACGAATGTATTAAGTACTACATTTTTAAATTGTTTATTTAGTTTTTACTACAACAATAAAATACATCTTAGATGATTACAATGTCATTACAATACATTATTAGTATGATTGCAAGAATGCATAAGAAATCAATGCCCGACAATAGTTTACAGTACTATATAATTATGAAGGTATTTAAACAATTTGAACCCATTTTTTTATGTTATAATGATATATTATACAGGATGTCCGGGCCCGTAAAAAAATAAATGAAATTTGGTTTCCGATGAAATTTTTTATGTTTTTTTTGTCAACTAAAAACATAAAAAATCAGTAGGTATTGAACAGCTAGGTGCGATGTGAGGGGTTGAGTTTGGTTATCAGTGACCATATGAGGTAGAATTTTTTTTAATTAACAAAAATATAACATTAAAAGTCACCGGAGACAAAAAAATATTTTTACTCCAAATAATGTCAGGAATCACTGGTTATCTTCGAAGTAAGTAACTTCGGGAGGTGGTTCTACGTGATTATATAAGAAAAAAATCAAATTAACTTTTTTCGAAATTCCAAAGTTTTTTAATATTTTTTTTAATAATAGGAATAAGACTGCGATTAATACAGTGGACTTCAGATCACCATCAGAATGTCACCTCTATTGACAGTTGTTTTCCTAACACAATAATACAAAAATGTACTTACTTCGTACTGAAACAGAGTTTCTCAAACTTTGGCAGTTTAGCGGGTATAAATAATAAAAAAAAAAAAAAAAAAAAAAATTTAAGCCTAGGGGGGGTGCTATTCAAAGATATTTTTCGTCAATTCACGCCACTGCCATTTTTCGTAAATCGCTTTGTTGAAAAACATCGGGTTCGGAACTAAATTTATTTTAAAACTGTTTATAGTACCTACTTACTTTGTACCAATTGGGGTACCTATCGGTCGACGCTTCGACCTTGCAGTCTTCATGATCAGAACATGTATAGGATGTTAGATATTGCCTGAGAAGATGGCTCAACGAGGAGAAGGAAGCTGAACACGGCTAAATATCTCAAAAGTCAACAACGTGTTGTTTAAAAGTTTAAAATCTTTGTTTTTTTCGGATACTCTCAGGTAGTGAATTAAAAAATTTCACTCCAAGATATTTATAGTTGAATTGCCTAATTGTTTTTTTACATTTCTGAATTGGGAGTATTGACGTTTGTGTGAGTAATCTATTGTTTTTGTTTAAAATTTGTAATGTTACATGACAGAAGTATAATGTGTTTAATTTTCTGACTTTAAATTCTTTAAACAGAAGTTTTAAAGAGAATTGAAGGTTTATATGGAAATGTTTTTTTTATTAATTTTTGTGCCATTATAAAGCGGTTGTGTGTGTTTTTTTGTTAAAATAACACATTTGCTAAAATATTAAAAACCAAGATAATATCTAAATAACAGTGCGTTTGTTAGGACACGCCATCAAACTAAAAAATATATTTTTCATTAAGATACAGTAAATAAATAGTACGGATGTGTGCTATTTTATTTTTTAATATTTTAAATTATGGTATATAGGCCATTAATGTTTCAATATTTTCATGATTTTGGAGGCAACTTTGTCTATTTTTATTGAGTTGAAAGCAATTATTTAAAATATAATCTTAGCCTTCTAAACACTCCTGGCAATAATAAAAATAAACTTTGAAATTTTCCGCGATATTTGCGAGTACAAACATAGGCAGGGTGAATTTTTATATATAAAGATTGGAAACCAGTTTATTTAATTTAATTTAACTCAACCGTTTGGAATGCATTTTAATATAAGACGTTGTCCTACCCCAGATCGGCTTCTATGTAAGGAAGCGAAATTTTTTGGTTGTATGCATTTTTGGATGAGAAATCTGAAATAAAATAATTATCATTGAATTTTTTTTTTTGATTTCGACTACAGGGTCACCTATGAGGTTCACAACTATGTATACTATATTTCAAGTTGGTTAGCTAAGCTAACCAATCATAAAAGTTCACAAAATTTAATTGAAATATGTTGGGCGGTTTGGGAGATTAGCGTACACATGATTTTTTATATATTAAGATAAAACATCGCTAAAAAAGATATATTTTTTTATGGGTAGAAATATAAATTTAAATACAACAAATTTGTGTTAAATGAACATCAATCGTTGGCAATTTTTAATTGAAGCCCATTAAAATGCATTTTTTCGTTTTGAATTTCATGGTAAATAGAGTTAATAACATTAGTTGTTTACAAATAATTCATATGAACTCATAAATAATTGCCAAAGTTACGTCTAAATTCATGAAAAATCGAATTTTATAATGATCTACATTTTATAATGATCTTTATTTTATAATGATCTACATTTTATAATGATCTACATTTTATAATGATCTACATTTTATAATGATCTACATTTTATAATGATCTACATTTTATAATGATCTACATTTTATAATGATCTACATTTTATAATGATCTACATTTTATAATGATCTTCATTTTATAATGATCTTCATTTTATAATGATCTACATTTTATAATGATCTTCATTTTATAATGATCTACATTTTATAATGATCTACATTTTATAAATAAAATAGCACATATTCGTACTAAATATTTGTCATACCTTTTGATAAAAGTATTTATGATTCAGTTTGTTTGGGTATTTTGGCATCAAATTCAAATTTGAGTTTGGTGTGAAAAGGGCCGCGCAGCCGTTCCTCTTAACCTGATTTGTAATTTTTTTATGCACTGTAATTACCCTGCCCGCTTCACCATACTTAAATGCCACCTGTATTCACTGGTCTAAATGATTTTTATTTTCCTTCTAGAATTCCAGTGACTGTACCAACAGCCATAGCTAGATTCAACCACGAGCTGATGTTCACGACAAAATGGCAGATCAAGGATGCGTTCGTGAACGTTGTTCAAATATCAAACTTGAATGGAGGTCATTTTGCTGCTTTTGAGGAACCAGCCGTGATGGCCAACGACGTTATATCGGCAGTTTATGCCTTTGATAAATTCTACAAAAACAAGAAACAAGAACTGTGATCTGAAACGCTAATAAATTGTTATTTTTTACCGTTTTCTTTCATTCTAATGTTGCTGTACCTACAATATAGGATGAAAATAAATGTTTAAAGAATGTTTCATTTTTTTAATCATGATGTATTTGTGAAGATGTATGTATGATGTAGTTGTTTAAATATAATGTTTCGTAAATACAATAATTAAAAATTATTTTATTTCAATCAATTTATGTTTATTTATGTCATGAATTATTGTATTTCTTATACACTTGTGTTAACCCAATGTTTGACTAAATTCATTAATTTTACTGATCTCGACCTATCGCCTCACGCCGCAATGGGATGGATAAATTCATATGTCCTTCACTCCTGGACACACCAATACCAAGATTTCTACCCAACTCTCATACGTTTTACCTTTCCAATCCTTCCTTTCCTTAAAAGAGCCCCTCCACAGAGCATCCCAAAAGATAACATAGACCCTGAGGGAAATTATACCCATTTTAGTTTGGACCCAGAGTTTTGGAGAACTTTTTAAGATCTTGAATTGGGATAATAATTACCACGGATATGCATATTTTGCCAGATACCACATCAAATAAAAAAAAAACAAAAAACAAAAAAAAACAAAAACAAAAAAAAAAACAATACAAAGCAAAAAAAACACCATATCAATTTGTAAGACTTTTCTACTATTAGGCCTCCGGAAGGTTTATATATGTATATAATTATTTTCCTCAGGGCCTCCTTTTTGGGGTTAATGTTAAAAAATATGGTACGCCACTACGCCAAGGTACCTAGGCCTTCATAGAGACATTCTGGAAATTTCAGTCGTTGCCTAGGTTCGTTTGGCAATATTTGCCATAGCCACTAGAATGTTCTAGAACGTTTTTCACCTATATAAGCGACAGCGGGAAGGAATTCGCCAGTCATCGATTCGCATTTCTACAATCATCAATCAGCAGCTCTACAGTGACCAATCTCCGAGCCCTGTGACTGCTTACTGCATACTTACTGCGCCCCTGAGGTAATAACTTAAATTGTCCAATATTATTATTATAAATAAACCACTGGCTTACTGCCTGCTGAGGCGGCCGGCCGCTATGGAAACACGGTTGGTAGTTTTGAACAGACAGCAATTTATTATCTCAAAACAAACTTGTAGGTACACTTAGTTTCCTATAAATAATCATAGATGGCACTAGGTATATCATTTTAATTATTTTATTATCATAGACTAATACCACCACTTAACAAAATAATAAAAAAGACACAAAAATAAATATTAGGTATGCATCATTACAATACCCATCTTGTTCATAAATCGATAATGCTTAATCTTGCTTAACCTTTTTGTTAGCATATCTGCTGGCATTTCAGAGGAATTTAAATATTCTAAATTAATTAATTTATTTGCTACAGCTTCCCTTATAAAATGAAATTTGACATCAATATGCTTACTTCGTCTATGATGAACACAATTCTCAGAAAGTTTTGTAGCACTTTGACAATCCTTACACAATTTAATAGGTTTATTACCAACTACCTCTACTTATTATTTCATTTGACAGGTTTTTTAAGAATAAAGCCTCCTTACTTGTTCGCAAGCAGCCATTTATTCAGCTTCTGTGCTTGATAAATCGACAATTTGTTGTTTCCTACTTTCATGAGATATACAACCTGAATTAATTTAACAATATCCAGTGTATGACGATCTAAATTATCTGATGCCCAACCAGCATCAGCGTAACTATGTCTAAATTATTATTTTTATTCTTTAAACCATAACATTTGGTAAAATATTATGGTTTACGGCGCGGAAGAGACTGAAATATTGGAATCGCACTAAAAATCATGGTGTGAAGCAAAATCAATACTAACATCTGCATATGGTAGCATTTGTGGAAAAATCATCATTCTTACGGGCACAAATGCAAGACTTGGGCTCGAACTTTAAGAAATGTTTTCTCAGGCTCTATGGCGCCGAACGGACTGAAGTTTCGGAATCTTACTAAGAATCATGGTCTGAAGCGTAATCAATATCAAAATCTGCATAAAGTTGGATTTACTGAAAAATCATCATTCTTACGCACACAAATGCAAGACTTGGGTTCGAACTTTGAGAGTCGTTTTCTCAGGCTCTATGGAGCCGAACCGACTGAAATCTTCGATTCGTACCTACTAAGAATCATGGTCTGAAGCGAAATCAATATCAAAATATGCATTAAGTAGCATTTGTGGAAGTCTTGCGTTCGAACTTTGAGAGTTTGTTTTTTCAGGCTTTATAGAGCCGAACGGACTGAAATTTTGAAAACGTACAAAAAATCATGTTCTGAAGCGTTATCAGTATCAAAATCTGCATTTGTGGAAAAATTATCATTCTTACGGGCACAAATGCTAGACTTGATTAAATGCTCGAACTTTGGAAGTTATTTTCTATGGCTCTATGGAGCCGAACGGACTGACTCATCAATCTTATGGGCACAAAGGCAAGTCTTGGGGTCGAACTTTGACAGTTGTTTTCTCAGGATCTGTGGCACCCAACGGACTGAAATTTTGGAATCGTTCTAAGAATCATGGTCTGAAGCGAAATCAAAAATATCAAAATCTGCATAAAGAAGCATTTGTGGAAAACGGACTGAAATTTCTTTTTGCGATTAACAATTATTTCTAGTAGTAGAACCACTTACAACATCTGAGAAAAGTAGCATTTCTGGAAAATTCGTAATTTTTACGCGCTTCGGTTCGAACTTTGAAACCCGTCTTCACAGGATCTATGGCGCCGAGCGGACTGAAATTTTGTATGGGTGCTAACAATAATTGTCTGTAGTCGAATCAATAACAATATATCAGGAAAGTGGCGTTTCTGGAAAATTCATCCTTTTTACGGGCATAAATGCAAGGCTTGGGTACGAGATTTGTCAGTCTTTTTCTCAGGACCTATGGCGTCGAGCGGACTGAAATTTTTCGGCAATAATTGCTTGTAATAGAATCAATAACAACGTCTGTAAAAAATCTGATTTCTGGAACATTCATCATTTTTATCACCATGCAAGGTTTGGGTTCGAGCTTTGATAGCCGTTTTCTAAGGATCTATGGCGTCGAGAGGACTGAAATTTTATATTGCTCTTAACAATAATCGTCTGTAGAAGAAGCATTATCATTATCTCAGAAAAGTGGCATTTCTGAAAAATTCATAATTTTCATACGCATAAATGCAAGGCTTGGTTTCGATCTTTGAAAGCCCTTTTATTAGGATATATTTTGGGGCCGAACGGACTGAAATATCGGATGCATACTTAGAATTATGGTCTGAAGAAGAATCAATAGTAAAATCTCAGTGGCATTGCAGTTTTTCCTTATTGAGTAGAACATGAATTATTGCATTCATCAACACATGTGAAATGTGCCGCTCGTTCAAGTATTTCATCATTGCACAAGCAACATTTACAACTTACATAAAATTTGTTAAAGATTTTTTCCAAGTCCTGTATCCTCCATGTGTATTATTTTGGCACCTAGCCGGGACCTCTCCGACATTGGGCCATTTTATTCAATGGAAATTCATTTGTGTTATTTTCCAAACCCTATTTCCTCAATGAGTAAGAATTTTGCCTTAAAGGATACTTATTGCTTATCGAGGCCTCCTGTCTGGGGATTTGTTAAAATATAATATAAAAAAACGAACCCTAAAAAAAGGGCCCCCAACCCTTGGGTCGAAGCTTTACATCCGTATCTGGTACTAAAAAGATTTTGTCGTTTTGGCACCAGTTACATTGTCTTTTTTTCCTATAATTATTGTTTAATAAATAATTACATCAATTTGTCTAAAGATGCCCCCCTCTGCCAACGTAAATGCCTTTGTCTTATTAAATATGTTTTTTAGTTTCAATTAAATTAGTCATTTCAGTTTACACAATAAAAACCAACGGTAAGCGACTATAAAAACTTTATCTTCTTTAGCATTCAATTTTTTTTATATTTTTATACATACGTTTCCCTGGTTCTCTAGGAATACCTCAATATTTTTGTATCGCTGTGCAACCCGACGTGATAGTATTGACCCTGGGCAGAAAAGTCCCACAATGGACTGCCCCGCAAACCGTTACCTTACTTTAGCGAACTTTACTTTTCCCGCTGTTTCAGTGTTCGCTTGACGGTGGTCAGTATACAAATGACGTCATAGTTTATTTCAAGACATGCTGAAACTCTCTTGGTGGCAAAATGGTTGCCATGTGGTTTACTTCCAGTTCCTCGAAATGATACTCAGATGTTGTGTTATGGCATGTCTTCTGTTGCTTACGTCTATGCCTTATACTTTAAATTATTTCGGATTTGCGAAAACCTTATATTTTTAATTACACGAATGAACTTTTTATAAAGTTTGATGGATTTGTTAAATTTTTACTTGCACAAAGCATCAGAAATACAAAATGTTTGGATAATGCAATAAGCTAAAAACAATAATGTAACAATTATTTCAGAAAAAAACATTTATCAAAAAAAATACGATGCAATGCAATTAAAAGAAAAAATCATAAAAAATTACATAATATAAATAGAAAAACATCTGCAGTAAATTTTACAAATTTAGCCAAACATTGGGTTAAGACAACTTCACCAGAAATTCAATAATTCAAGACATAAAAAATTGGATCATTAAAAAAAATAATGTTAAAATTACTGTATTAACGAAACATTATATTTACACAACAATACAGAAAATCTGATTAAAAAAGTAAAAACATTCTTTAAACCTTTATTTTCATCCTTTGTTGCACAGCAACATTAAAATGAAAGAAAACGGTAAAAAAAATAACATTTCAGATCACAGTTCTTAGTTTCTAGTTTTTGTAGAACTTATCAAAGGCATAAACTGCCGATATAACGTCGTTGGCCATCACGGCTGGTTCCTCAAAAGCAGCAAAATGACCTCCATTCAAGTTTGATATTTGAACAACGTTCACGAACGCATCCTTGATCTGCCATTTTGTCGCGAACAGCAGCTCATTGTCGAATCTGGCTATGGCTGTTGGGACAGTCACTGGTATTCTAAAAGAAAGAAAAAAAGCGATTAAGAGAGAGAACGACTATTATCTGACACATTCGTTGATGATAAACACTGCAAGGCTGGTCGAAACGTAGATAGGCAAAAGTCGTCACAAAAAAACTATATCAGGAAATGAAACTTTTGAAAATAATAAAATTGTATGAATACAACATATGCCTCCTAATCTACAAAATCCAAAATGGACTTATACACACAAACACAACATTTAAATAAACATCACAAGTACACGAACATTATACTAGGCAATATAACAAATTGTACACACATGCTGTAAGGACTGAAAGTGGCAAAAGAGGCATTGGCCACGAGGGTGTACAAATATACAATCTCCTTCCAGATAACCTTAAAACGAGTATAAATGTATTTAAAAAAAACCTTTTTAATCTTAAGTTATCAGAACAAAATTAGAAAACTACTTGTATGTACTTATTTAAGTTAAGAAAGTGAAATGTAAAATTTCTTTTAACTTAATAAATTAACAAAAAATAAAATCCAAAATAAGTAAGTGGGTACTATAAACAGTTTTATAATAAATTTAGTGCAGATCCTGGATTGTTTTTTAACATTAAAAAAGCGATTTCCAAAAAAAATGATAGTGGCGTGCACCGAAGAAAAATATTTTTAAAAGGGGTGCGGTAAGTCAAAAAGTTTGGGAAGCTCTATATGAGTACATTGTTGTTGGAAAACAACAGCTGTCAATAGAGGTGACATTCGCCGGCGGCGAATAATTATACATCGGAAGCATTTATAATAGCACTTTGATCCGAAGTCCAGCGTAATAATCGTAGTCTCACTTCTAATTATAAAAAAATGTAAGCGATTCTAGAATACTTAATGCAGTGATACACCACTGGCGGTACGCGAGCTTGTTTCGTGCCGCAAAAATGTTTGAGATAATTCTTGAAAATCCTGGCCTAGCAAATTTTGTAAGAGATAAATTTTTTTGTTATACCTAATCATATATCTCATGTCCTACACTATCGAAACCAAATGTGAAAAACAGGTTTGGCCCCAGAAAATAATGCACCTGTTAACTACATTATATTGAATTTTATTCGACTCTGTATCTCATTCCAGTGCAGAGATAATACGTTAAGTCTCCCTCGGACGTCCCGGACTACTTCTACCATTCAAAACCAATCGCTAAACACTGCTGGCACTAATAAGAACAAACTTTGATATTTTTAGCGTTATCATTCCAGTAGTTTTTTAGTCTATATGGCACACACATACGATAAAAAAATAATTCTTTGTTATAATCAATAAGATGTAGTATAATGAAATTAAAATTATTTTTATAGACATATTACCTATAAATAATCACCGCGTACGTTTCCGGGTCTGCGGTTACCGCGTATCACATCAAATAAATATTATTATTATATCAGAAAAAAATATTTCGTAGTGTTTAAATACCTTCAGATGACCAGTTCTTATAAACTGGTATCAAGCATTGCATTATTATGCATCATTAAAATCATACTATTGATATTTTCGATCGATACAAACGATTTTGCAATAATACGAATGTATTATAACTGTTACAGAAAAAAAAAAATGTACGTAACACCCACATTAATGCATTACACTTCGGTTAAAAGTACAAAATATACAGATGATTAGTAAGTATCTTTTTACTAATAACGTGGTTTTGACCTTGGCTCTAGTTGATGCTTAGGGGAGATGTGGATAATCTCTCACACTTTGAATTTATTTTCAGAATAAAAGGATTATTTTCTAATGATTACAAGAAAAGATCGAAATTCAGTCCACAGAACCGAAGTAAGACAACTCAATTAATCTGCAAAAAATGGGGAGAAAAATTCCCGGACACTAACTAACCGCAGATAAAACAATCAAATTTGAAAATAATCATTTAAAAATCACCATATGTGTCAGGAAACTTGGCGGGTTTAAAGGTTTACGCAATAACTTAGTGGTTAGAACAAACGTCCGGAGAGCGGAACGTCCCGAGTTCAAATATCGGCAGCAGCTACAATATTTTTTCTAAAAAATTGTCATGATTACATGTTATATCATCATGAAGCGCCTCATTAAAAATATGTTGAAATAAGCAACCAATTATAATTTGTAGTCAGTTGTGCTATACTAGATTAAAAAAATAGCACTTGGGCTTTTTGCTTCGATTAAAAGTCTTGCAGAATGTCTCGGCGATAGTGGAGAGCAGAAAATAGAAAGAAGGCATTCGATTATACAATAATTTGCAATTAATAAACTTACTCATCCATTCCCAAGTCTTTGTGAATTTTTGCGAAGTGTTCAGAGTATAGACGGACAGATGTCGTGATGCAGCGACTGTCCCAGTAAATCATGATACTGTCCAGCAACTCTGTTTGGGTGTACTTCTTGGTTAGTCCTCCATCTGGCAGGTTTATCCATTCGGGATTGGTCCAAGTTGACAACTTTTCTAGAATGTACGCTGCGAGTCCGACAGGAGAGTCTTTCAGACCGACGCCTGGAAGAGACAATAAAATCAGTCAGATCTAGGAAGCTGGGCGTAATATTCTTCAGACTTCAGAGGTACTTTAGGAGCGCACTAGTGCTGATCCTGTACAAAATGCAAGGGCATCCAAATTTTAGTTTGGTCTAGAGCCCCTAGATACACGAAAAACTCTTATTCTGATAGATTCCCCCATCTCAACCAACAGTTTGCGATCTATGTAAATAGACGTTTTTCATCTAGCGATGGAACTTTGTTAGTTTACTTAAAATAATTTAACTGCGTAACAAGGTACCAACTAACGATCTTTAATAATACTTAAAATCAGTTAAACCTACAACTAACCGTATTTGCATACTCAAAACAATATAAAGTTGAATACGAATCGAAATATAGTCATTCAAATCTTTGAAGCCCGTTTTCTCAGAATAGGGTCAGAGTCAGATGGAACCTTGGTATTCCATGGGGTCGATATGTTGATGCATTTCTGAAAGCACATACCTACTCGTGTAGTTAAACATATAAAACATGGAACAACTTACCAACAGTGTCAGGTTTAGTCGCTTGGATGTGCATATAACCAGATTCTAGGATTAATTTCTGGAAAATTTTTGACAGAGGAGAAACCTTGGAAATATGCTCTTTTTCAACAAACAATGAAGGGTAAAGGCTGGTTATGAACACTTTGGCCCATCCCAAGCCGCTCATTACTGCAGGCATGTTGGTGTGGTACCCATATATGTTTTTAGGATATAGAATTGCCATGGCCTTGGTGATGACACTTCCCCAGTCCCCTCCTTGAATCATGAACTTCTCCCTATAGCCAAGGCGAATCATTAAGTTACGCATGATTACTGCTATATGTGTAGTAGCCAATCCAGGCTTTGCAGCCGCCTAAAATAAAAAATATATATAATTAGCACCGATATATATATATATATATAGCTGCTGTTCCGTAACGCCGATTGCTTTTGACAGGCTGTGTAATGACCAATCATATCGTCAGAATTTAAACTGTATAGTTTAAGTTCGCACAAGTCAGCTAAAACGACGGATAGCCGTGAGCCGAGCCAGTTGCACAAAAACGGTTCATCCTGTCAACTCTCGATCGCCGGTTGTCTAATCGGAATAATCATAAGACGTATTTTTATCGCAATTTAATCTAAAATAACGAGTGCTAACAACCACGCTAAACGTCCCAGTGCTGACAGATGATGCTCACTATGCAGATTTCACCATCTCCTCCCGGTAAGTTGATTGTGAATTAACGTTATGTATTGTGTTTTTGCATCGCCTGTCACAAGCCATATAATTCATTTATACTTTATCTGTGTGGAATAGCCCTTTAAAGTGCGGCTATTCCAACCCCTGTTCGTTCTTCGAACAGCTGCTATCAAAATAAATTTCTCTTTACGCGTAAATTTTTGGCGGTCCACGAGTCAGGGAATTTTCTATCTTATTGGTACCAATGCAAGGAATATAAGGCCACTTCCGAATATTACCACAATTTCAGTTTTTTGTCGCATGGTTTTAATGAATGATTTACTGGTCATGACTTGACGTGACGCTAGTTTGGTGCGAAATTAGCCTTATTTAATCAAGTGTTTTGGGGTAATGACCTTTTTTTAATAAGGTGAATAATATAAGTTAAATAATTACACACCTGCGAATAACCGTATCCTGGAAGACTGGGTACAATTACGTTGAAAACAAAATCTCTGTCCTTGCTTGGTGTGGTCAACAAAGGAATCATTTTGTGGAACTCTAAATAGCTACCAGGCCATCCGTGTAACAGCAGTAAGGGAATGATCCTGACTCCTTTGATAGGCTTCTGCTTCAAGTGAACGAAGTGGATATCCAAGCCCTGGATGTTGGTCTTGAACTGCGGAAACTTGTTGAAGTAGTTTTCTCTTTCAGAGAAGTCATATTGGTTCTTCCAAAAAGCGACCACTTCTTTGAGATGCTTTCCGTTGAAGCCATATTCGAAACCAATGCCTTCTAAAGGTTCTGTGTACCATTCGCTCTCGGCGAGACGACTCTTCAGCCCAGCTATTCTCTGAAAAATGAAGCGATACATATTATTTAACTTTCTATTTGAATTACAGAAGAAGGTAACAACGACTTTAAAATAAAAAGAAAATATTAGGTGTAAAAATTGGTTACCTCAGGGTCGAATGTAACTTTGAAGGGTCTGATGGTTGTGTCTTGCGTTTTGGGTGGCTTTCCCGGGCCCCACCATTGGTTCTGGTCGAGCTGTGGAACTGGAGAGACTTTGTACAAGCCGTGGATCACGTACCCCACTAGCGCCGCAACCAGTGCTACGGCCACAATTAAGGTCTTCCTGCAACAACCCATCTGAAAAAAAAACAATTAAAATTATGTTCGAAAGCATAATGTATCAAAAATATACAATGAAAAATCTCAGGATATTATAATTTCAATCTTGAAAATGACAATTAGCCAATTGATTAGATTATTTAAAAACTTCATAGTAAAATTTTCGAAATCTTTGGCAGAAAAATCTATCCACTTGATTTTTCCCAAGCCTTTATAAAATACTTACAAGTGGCATATTAAAACAATAAGAAAATATATGGATTGGTACTTTATCCCTTGTGTGAATTTGTTCAAACAAACTGTACCAATTTTGAAAATGACACGTAAATTTAACCAAAATGGATATATTTTTAATTATAAATAACGACTAAATGTTTTGAACTCACATTTTGAAACATACCATAAACGGTAAACAGAAAAACCACGATCTCGAGAATGTAATTGAGCAACCATTAAAATAACGTAAAATATAATTTAAACACACATAACTGAAAAGATATACCTACGCTGGAAATTGTATCACATATACTATGAAGAACGTAACTCGTGAAAATAATTATTGCAGACAGACAAGTAAAAATTATTTCAATTTCAGATGAATCCTGAATTTCTTGAAAAATTTAATTTTAACAAATTATTATAAGCAATATTCCCGAAACACACTTATGCAAATTGAAAAAAATCTCTCGAGATAAAATATATGCCACCGACGGGAATCGAACCCGCAACCTTCTCACTGCCGGTCAGCTGCTCAAATCATTGACATAATAATTTGTTATCCTTTGTGCTATGAATAAAAACCTTGACTTTAAACATAAGTTTATCATTAAAAATAAATTAAATTTTATTTCTCGCTTTACCCACCAGCTCTCTTTACCCAGCATTCCTCAATGAAATAATAGTATAATGAATACATGACGTAAATTTGTAATCTGCCTACACTCTACCAGGGGTATTCAACTCGATTAGAAGGCATCGGAGTAAAATGCACCTAAAAATAAACGAGGTTCTTCCAATTTTGTTGCTGATGTTTTTAGATAATTTAAAAAAAATTGTTTCTGTTCACTATTACCGTGTGCTTGATGTTGAACGCTTAAATTTATATGTTTTTAATCATTTGACGCCAAAAAGCTTTCTTAGTTTTAAATTTCCGCGAAATCCCCAATTGAGGTAGATAACTGTTGTGGTTGAACTTAGTGAAATGTGAATTATCACAATCAGAAATACACAGAAAAGCGTTAATATTTTGTAGACGCCTAGTTAACTAGTTTTGACACAAACCACCAAAATTGTTGGTCTACCAGTAAAGCCAAACTATTTTCACTCAACCAGAAAATCAAAAAACCTAATCTTTTTCCATGTCATCCAAAATAATAACATGCTGTCCCCTATTTTAAACAAAAATACAGAAAAAAATAACATCTCGCGGGCCGTTTGTGGACCTCGGGCCGTATGATTGACAGCCCTACTCCATATGATCGCTTGTTGGCTGTGAATTCAATCATAGGGTGTTTTCACAAACTAGGGATACCTACACAGACATAGGAATTAATAGACGAGAAGATAATGGCGAGGGGTAAAATCAACTGTTAAAGAACGAAGGGAGTAAGGCTGACTGTGATTCGTCAATAAATCAATCTAACAGTAAATAGGCATCTCGCATTATAATGTCACCATTTACTTCTTAAAAGTAAAATCTGCTTTTGAATGAATAGACATTTTTACATGGGAGCGCAAATTACTCGCCACGTTATGAACAAATTTGCGAAGTCCAAATTCGGCAAAAAAATTCGGTTCTATTTTCAGAGTCGAATATTTCGTTTAAGTATTTAGTTAAGACACTTTTATAAATGTTCATAATTTACTTCCCAGCAACCAACCAGCTTTGTGTTTCGCGTCCAGACGTTTCTCGATGTGATAGTATATGTTTCTAAAACTGATCTATATTATACGATGTGAATATGCTTAAAATAAAGTAAAATAATGCTTATATATGGAATGTAATACGACAATTGGGTTTATTCTCTTTTTCAAATCTATTTTTACAAGTTTTCATAGTACAAGTCAACATTTTGCCGTGTTATTTCGTAAAATGAACCGATGATGCCTCGACCATAGTTCGCACAAGAATGATGACGTCACGTTTTCAAATTTCACTTGAGGCCATACGCGAGCACAGCCGGCTCCAATGGAACCGGTATGGGGAGTGGGGATAATACGCTTTTAATCACTTAGGGCAGGTCTACTAATATTCATATGTCTATGGATACCTATAATATAAATATGTGGAAGATTTAGTTTATTTTCTGATTATGATTATCGTACTAAAAATGAGAAATTTTAATATTTTCATTCGTGTTTATTAATTTTCAAAACGGGCTGTGTGTGATTGGTTGACCGAATTATGACGTCACGGGTGCCGACTTTCAGAGTTTAATTATCAAAGAGTTAGTTTGTTTAAAAAAAACACACTCGTAAAAATAATTACGTTGATAATTCCAATAACATGTGTTTGAATGTAATGAAAAATAACGGTCGAGAGTCGAAAAAACTGTGATGTCGATGGGAAGGGTTTTATTTACTGACTTGCTTTAGGTAATTATTTTTTAAACAGGTTTTTAAGAACTTTGACCGTAGAAAAATGCAATTGGAGATAAAAATGTGAACGGTTCAATTACACTATCTATCTACTAAACTTATTATTAACACAGAAAACGCTTGTTTTTCGTCTTTTAACATAAATGAATCCACTTGTCATGCTACCTAATATTATGGAACCGGTTCTTTTAAAAAACAAACAACGTTTTACCTGGATTTTGTAGCACAAGGTAGAACCACAAACGCCGGCAACCTACAACGGGTCTCAAAACAGTACTGTGAACTGTGTCTGAGACTCTGATGCAAACTGACTGAACAGATTGAACAACAGAACAACTGACTCAAACACTCTAGTGAAACTTGAAATAAACTACACTATTAAATCGGTGTTCGGAAGAGTTCGTAAGAGTTCGGGTCCAGAATAGATGGAGAGATTGAAGATTGCATTTGATATGTCATAGAATGGGCTTGTTATTGAATCTGATTATCATAATTATTCATCATAGGTAAATGCTGTAATGACGTTGCCGGTAGTTTAATTGTTTCTTATGTTTCTAGTGCGTTTTATGTGTACATGTTTTATGCTCGGGTTTATGAGTGGTTTGTTTATAGTTAAATTTTGAGATTGTGAATTCTAGTGTACCTGAAAACTAGATGCATTTTTAAGGTGGAAATAAAATGTTTGTAGTCTAATAAGTATCTGTTTCACTTGATCGTGCCATGTCGTCCTCGCGCGTCTACGGCTTTTTCTTGTAGTATCATTAAATTCACATTATTACCATTAAAAATTACATTGTAATATTAATTAATTCAAGCCCGTATTATCTCATTTCAGTGCTGAGATAAAGCTACAAGCCAAAAATGTGTATATTCTTGGTATGCCTTATATTGTCACGAATGTAGGTAATAGGCATTAAAATCGCTTGACAAATGGAGTCTAGAAACGTTCGATTTCAAGCACAAAAGTGGTTTTAATTTATTTTGTAAATAATTTTATAAGAAGCAAAAAAATAATCAAAGAAAACTGTCACAGATAATTTTAGCAATAATACTGTATTTTTTAAAAGTTGTTTCCTTTACGCGTTCATACATTTCTGTTGAAAAATATTTTTTTGAATAATTTTCATTTATATTTTTACTAGGTATTTTTATTTTGTATTTGTATTCCACTCAAGGGAAACGACAGGAAAACCTTCAATTTATCTAAATCATATTTTTTGGTATTCATAATGTACACCAATTTGTTATAAAGATTAATTAAAATAGTGAAGTCCTTAAGTCTTCCTCGGGCTTCCCGATTTCCTCTACCACTCTCTAAACACTCCTAGCAAAGAATAAACTTTTTCAGAAATTTTCGGCAAAATCGGTCCAGTAGTTTTGGAATATATGTATAGGGCTCACACATACAGACATTGCCTTTTATTTATGTCGAAGATTCAATCAGTTGATAATAAAGGTTGTTACACTGTATTTTTATTTGAAGAAGTTGTCGGGAACGCCGGAGCAAGCAGAACATGGCACGATCTAACTAACTAACCATCACGCCGTTTTTTCATATAGCGTCTCATTCATACTCTTCTATTATCCTGACTCTTGACATGGCCCGACTCAAGTATCTGATTCACTTGATCGTGTCAAGTCTTCTTACACTCCTTTCTTCGTTCATTCGCTCTACATGCCCAAACCATATAAGCGTCCCTTTCATATTACTCATTATCATTACGCTTACACCAGCCTTGCATTCTCTGCGGATGTCCACACTTCTCACACGATCATACATGGTTTTACACACATACGCCTCAGGGTTCTCCTTTATATAGCATTCAATCTATTTCCATCAGGGTAGGTACCAGCACTCCAATATGGACTGCTAACTTCGCTTCTTTGGACAATTTTTGGTTAGCGCCAACCGCGTTCAGTCCTTCAGCCTTACAATCTCGAAGTAATGTCACGATCTAAGTAATCAAATAATCGGTTAGGTTCATTTATTTATTTAAGTATTTATTATTTTTCATGGTCTCCATAAAACAGTTAATGACAGGAATAACTACTACAGAAGACCTACTTAATTATGATTTGCATGCATGTGAAAGTGGCGGTTCATTATATCGGCTTACTAGGCGTCCGACGCGACGGGTAAATGACATAAATTTGTATTTTGTGTGTAAAAAATATCATTATAAATAGTCAACTCTCAGTCAAAACATGTTAAAAATGGAATAATTTAAAAACATTTTTTATACAATAAAAAAAAAAAATTGTTTTTGACCACTTTAATTTTACTTACCGGTTTCTGAAGAACCCTTCTTTCATCAGGAGAATATTAAAAACTGATGACAAAACAAAAAAAAATCAAAATAAAAACAAATCAAATCAAAACTAAAACAAATCAAAACAAAACATGAAACACAAAATACAACAAAACTGACAAAAACAAATTTATGTGTTTTTTATTGTAAATTATGACAAGCCACTAAATTAATGCTTTTTACAACTACTTGATTTTTCATAACCTAGATCTGATCTAATGATTATTAGATTATGTATAACATGGTCGATAGTGTTAAAATGAAATATATTCTAATTCGTTTTGGAAAAAAACACATTTGACCTGAAATTCAGTAATAAATAGTACAGGTAACATGAGATTTTAATTTTTTTTATTTATTATTAAATGATGTTATCGTGAAACTTTGGTCATGCATACATCTTGGCAGTATAAATAAACATCTGAAGAGTCTGCTAAAAAAAGTGTTTCCTCTAGGGGGAGAAGAATGAAGAGAATTTTTTCAAAATACATCATTATAAACTAGGCCGTGTGAGATATTGTTTAGTATGTTTTCGTTCGTGCTGAATCGATTCACAAGTCGATAGAATCAATATTTGGTAAGTAAAACAGATATAGTAAAGAAATGAAAAAGTAGAGGAAATAACAAGGAATGACCCCCCGAGAGGAGTGTTCCATCAAGTTTAAGATTTTGTAATCTAAGACCAAAGTTTCATGAATGTACGAATTTTGTATTTTATTTCGTGCGTTTTCATACTATTTTTTTACCTGTACTATCAGAATGGCTTACTGATAAAACCCGAGATTAACCAACGTATCTGGCTTCGGTAACATCTCTACTATCGTGTACAAATTGTATGTACATGTTAAAGATATTAGAAAACAAGGTACATGTACATTATGCGTTATCGTTATCAGTCAAGGAGACTCTCACCCCGGGGCGGCTCCGTGTTGATTGCTATCGCGTAATGCGAGATGTCTTTCTGACGGAAAAGGTATTTAAATTAATCCTTAATATTCTGCACACACGGCAATCTTCGAGATATATAACTCACACAATTATAAAATATAATTTAATTAAAGGCTTTAGCTTGACGTTAACATTCCCAATACCGAGTTCAAATACTTCGGTCCACTACTAAGATGTCACGTCGTCGGCGCGGCGTTCCATTGGAATTCGTATTCTTCTTTTGGTGCCAGTATTGCCCTGCTGAAGGTCCAACATTCAGACTAGAATCGTTGCTTAAATTGGTTTTAGCCGTGTTTGGTGACCAGATCTGAATAGTCGGGTACTTTCCAACTTTCCTCTCCCTACTTCCTTTGGACATATAACATTTCCCAAATTTGAAAAGTCGCAGACTTTTATATAAAAAAAGTATATACCTACCTCCAGCGATTCATCGGCTATACCGGGCGGCCGCGATGCGAGAAAACAATCATTTATAATTTTACAATAGTATTTATTATTTTTTAACTGATGATAAAAATATACAAAAGATTTGTCGTCTTAAAACTAAATCACATTTGGTTCACTGTGGTGGTCCAGGTGGTCCAAATTCTGTGCCATTCGCCTCGTGAAAGCGATCAAAGGCCTTCACCGCCTCGAAGATATCGTTGGCGAGAAGCTGTGGTTCTTCGAATGCGGCGAAATGGCCTCCAGTGGGGAAATCGGTGACCTGCACCAGATTCAGGTACTTCTCCTTCATCTGCCATCGGGTGGCGAAGGTTATCTCGTTGGGGAGCCGAGCCACGGCTGTAGGAACAGTCACCGGAATACTAAAATGAAAACGGTTCCATTACAAAACAAAACAGAACATTAAAGAAAAGGAAAGGGAAAAAAACAAACTTAATCTAGCTTAGCAAAATACAAAGACAAACTGCGCAGAAAATGGCGAAAGAGCTAATTATTATGTTTTGTTTTTAGACTACAAAAGACGCCCACTTATCGTTTGGAAATGCATTCTAAGAAACCCGGTTTATAGGTTGCGTCGTACTAAGTCATGATGTACAATAATAAAGAGTATTGGATGCATTTCACTCTGTCTGGCGCAAAACATTTCGGAAACCATATAAAATTTGAAAATGTCCATACAAATCTAATTCAATTAGGTTTTTGAGTTCAGACATTCAAATCAAAAGAGATTGGCGCAGTTGCAGCGTTGCCAAAAGGCTTATTAATCCATCACAGCTCTCGACAGACTTTTCCCCAATCATAGAAAGTACACCTTTACCGAGTAGAATGTTTTCGTATTTTTGATAAATTATAAAAACATATTATGTTCTCACTTATCAAATCCCAAGCTTTGTTGTGCCTTGTTGAATGTTTCCGCATATAGACGCATGGAGGTAGTGATGCATCGACTATCCCAGTAGATCATGATGTTGTCCAACAGTTCTGTCAGATTATACTTCTTGGTCAATCCCCCATCAGGTAGATCTCTCCACTCCTTGTTGGTCCAAGTGGAAAACTTCTCTAAAATATAAGCTGCTAGCCCCACTGGAGAGTCCATCAAAGCGATTCCTGGAAAAAGACTTGTTTTAAGAAAATGGGAACCTTTGTATTATTACTCCTGAAAAAAAAACAAAATACTAAACGTAATTTACGTAAAAGATCTCTCTTCAAAGGCTTACTATAAACTACACAAATCTAATTGTTAGGAAACTGTTAGGAAGCTTTGTAGATGCACGCACAGATGGCAGTGCATAGAGCTTGCAGGGAAGTCCGCAAGATGGAGCCAGTGGCCAGATGTCGCCATGGACAGTGCGAAGGCTTTCAGACAATCCCAGATTCCAATTAGCCAGCTACTAGTAAGGTCGACTAACGAGTCACCAATATAATACGCGGAGTATTAATAAATCGCTGATTAATATTAAAGAACCTATTATTTATAAAACTCCTTCCAAGACGAGTTGGAGACTGTTTGTGAATCTTATTACTGAGGGAGTTTCTATGACTAATGAAATGACATTGTTATCTCAGCAGACGCATGCAACTGTTGAAGGTGGACAACGTAAAGAGCTCTAAAAACGTGAAGATGAAGAAACACTGATTCAAAAGGGCCTACGTCATCTTTGAGGGTGCTTTTGGAAGGGTTTTTTTTACTGAATATAAGTAATGAACCAAGGCCTTGAACAGATCCAAGCTGAATGAGAAAAGAAACGTAGGAGCCAGCAAATCATTCTACAGTCGAGTTGTTGAGCAGAAAAATGGCAGTGATAGGAAGAAGATATATGAGAGCCATGTAGTGCCATACATTATATCACCCACTGGAGGGCGACATTGTCCACGTTAAGAATCAATAACCTATACATATGTTCACAGATAGTAAACTTCGATAGTACCTACAGGTAGTCAACATCGTCGTCTTGAATGACAACATGAAATTAATAATATCCTTGTAAAAGAGAAAACGTCTTTTTAGCTTATACGTACCGATAGTATCTGGTTTGGTGGATTGAATGTGCATGTATCCAGTTTCCTGCAGGAGGTACGAATAAATCTTCGATATCGGGTACACCAACGATATGTGTTGCTTTTCCATAAACATCGGAGGATAAAGACTACCGATCAAGGTTTTCACAGTTCCCAGCCCAGTTTGGACGAATGGCAGATTTGTGTGATATCCATAAATCTCCTCGGGGTACATTATTGCCATTGCATTGGTTATGATTGCTCCCCAATCTCCGCCCTGGACGACGTAAGTTCCGTATCCAAGACGTTGCATTAAATTCCTCATAATAACTGCCGTTTGGGCGGCTCCTAATCCAGGCTTTGAAGATGCCTAAATTTATAAATAATAAAAAAATAATGTACAGTAACAAACATCGAATCCGAATAAAAAAGTTTTATTACCATTGTTATTCATAAAGTAATTAATAATTCTATAGAGCACCTCAGACTAAACTAACTAAACCATTCTGGAAAGGGAGATTGATACCCCTTTATTTACGATGTTAAAGTTACCATTCTGGAAAGGGATATTGGAAAGCAAATGGGATACCCCTTTATTTACGATGTTAAAGTTACCATTCTGGAAAGGGAGATTGGATACGATGTTAAAGTTACCATTCTGGAAAAGGATATGGGATACGCAATTTATTTACGATGTTAAAGTTACCATTCTGAAAAATGAGATTGAATATCCCTTTATTTACGACGATTAAAAAAAGAAAAATATGTAATATTCAGCTTGATTATTGGTTATATTTGGCAGCATCCTGCGTAGCGCTTTTTACTCCTTGAGTAAAAAGTCTGACAGTCTTCAAAGTCCATCATAAGGGAAATCTAGATGAAAGAGGAAGATATACAACAAGGCAAAATACCCCAGCAATCAATCACTATAATACTTTTGGCAGTGAGGCTGCAGTGGCGGCTCGTGACTGTTGGGTATACTAACTGCTCATATGACAAAAATGGCATTATTGGTGTTGTTGTAGCTGAAAACGTTTTTTTTTAATCTATTTGGTTTTCGACTAAACTTTAAAAAAAATCAAACAGAGCCGCCGCTGGGTGAGAGTCCTAATTTTACCTGGGAATATCCGTATCCTGGAAGACTTGGAATGACTAGGTTGAACACGAAATCCCTGTCCGGGCTCGATCGTGCTAAGAGGGGGATCATCTTGTGGAATTCCACAAAGCTCCCTGGCCATCCGTGCAGGAGCAACATAGGCATAATTCTAATACCTCTAGCCCTTTGCAATATGTGGACAAAATGTATATCCAAGCCTTGAATGTTCACTTTGTATTGGTGATATTCGTTGATATACTTTTCTCTTTCAACGAAGTCATATTCGTTCTTCCAGAAGTCAACGACTTCTTTAAGGTACTTTCCGTTAAAGCCATATTGAAATGCGACATCTTCCAGTGGCTCAGTGTACCAGGAAGTCTCATTCAACCTCTGTTTCAGATTTTCGATTCTCTGAAAAAAAAAGAGTGTGGAATTATGGAGGTTGTGTTGAGTTCTCCACACAATATGTTAAATGTAGACAAATAAAATTGAAGTAAATATAAATCGTTTAGTATGAAGACATCGGAGAACATGAAACTAAGAAATGTAATAAACAGAAGACATTGTCGGAAAATATTAAAAGAATCCAATTATTGAAGTCTTCTGCTTTGACGTGTATGAATTAGTTTCCACTATCAGCTGAATTAGAAGGAATTAACATCCCGTAATTAATTCAAAATATTAGTGAAATCTTTGTCGGACTTGGAGAAGGAGTAAAAAAAGGAGAGTAAGAACCATATTTTTTCGGATCTACACAATAATAGCCAAGGCTATAGGTACGTTTTCAAGATTATTCAAAATCAACAACTAAACAATACGAATGTTTTCTGCAAAACCCACTAAATAAGAGACCTGCATAAAGACTGAATAAAGAATAACACAAAAATGCCTTGTGGACGATTCCGTGATTCGAATATTTGTCCAATCAGGCCTTAAATTTCCAATACAAAACTGTGTTTCCAGTGATTACGAAATTCAATTGGGATGGTGATCTACGATGTAAGTGTATTAGAGACAACGCCATAAAAGTCAGTGGCGACGTTTGTTATTATTTAAATTTGTATTGAAGGCACTTCTAGTTTTCTTCTTTATTCTATGTACAAAACCAATATTATGAATTACAGATTTTTTTAATAGTAAATTGTGAATGAAATTTAATTGTGAATGAAATCAATCCGTGGTGAATCAGACTTACTGACTGACAACATAAATGAGAAATTAAGGAAGAATTTTAATCACCATGAGTCACCAAAAATGAATTGAACGAATGAACAGCAAACTAAGTAACAAATAGACTAAAATCATTCACTAATATGAATTGATTATTTTTCTGGTTCTGATCATCGCACTAAAAATGTTGAACTTTTATTGATAATTATTATTGATTTATAAAACGATCAAAACTCGAATAAGGCTATGGTGTAGGTAATACTGCTGGCTGACAAATATAGCTGTTACCGGGAACAGAAACTGCCCTTACAAACAGTGTGAGTCAGAAACGCCCTTAATGGTATACCTTAAGTAGTTATCGAAAGTTAATTTGTCAACATTAAAATAAAAAAATTTTTTTTTATTTTTTTTTTTACTATAATAAAGTGAAAATCCCCTATTATCTTATTGAATATTTATAAAATCATTACCTGTGGTTCAAATTCCACATTCACCTTTCTGATGGTTCTGTCAGTTTGGACAGGAAGTCCTGGTCCCCACCATTGGTTCTGGTCTAGCTGAGGCACCTCAGGGACCTTGAAAAGGCCATAAGATGCATAGCCCAACACCGCAGCCACTATGGCCAGACTCACGGTACACCACTTCCTGCAGCAGCCCATCTGAAAATTGTCTTTTAGTTATAGTTATAGGCCCTCCTTCCACATTCCACGGGGATACGTGAGTAACCGATACTCGACGATTTAAATATCTTGACGACTAAGGCGCGGAGGTTCACGTACACCGGAACGCTTTGCCAATATTTTGTAAAATCGTCGGCGACGCAAGTCTCCCGCGACTAGCCGGGCGAGATTGTTTTTGCTCACATCGTCGAGACTTTCAACATGACGTCACCGGTATCAGACATTTTGTAAGAATTCGCGTGCTTCAGACCAACAACAGATTTTTTAAAAAGAAAAGGCAAACATTCCTAGGTTACGAATAACCAGGTAATAATTTTTAAATCTCTTACTAAGAATCGAATATAACTCGCGACGTTAAAGATTAATAACGGTGGGTTTCGATCGTGTCTGTATTAACCTAACCTGAAAGCAAGCCTTCTAAGCGGTTGCTATGCAGGGACAGTCAAGGGTCTAGCTAGTCATTTAAAAAAATCATTAAAAATCTTCAAGTGTGTACCTCCTGTCAACAATAATATGTATCCTTAAAACGCCGTTGGGAAAGTGGTGGGGTACCTCGACTGTGCGTTAGTGTGTTTCAGAGGTTCCCAAACTTTTTTGCCCCGTAGACCACTTGCCAATTTTTTTTTTCCGTAGACCCCCTGCCTGCCGAATATTGAATTTTCCTAAAACTATTAACGTCCCATGTGATAATCATTTATTTTTTTAGTAAATACATTCCCTTCCCTTGCCTGCCCAACAACCTGGTGGCGGTATAGTTGCTCTATCTTTACATTGTGCAGACAGGGGGGCCCTTGTGAGGTATTTCACCAAATAAAAATGAAGCAGGAAAAGCAACGGGAATTTCTTTCTGTAGATAGCCCTATAGAACTGCCTCTTAAGTTCTTTGTCAGTGCTTATTCCGGTCAGTTCTTCTTTTCACATGATATCCGATTCTTCAACGTTGCATTTCCATAGTCAAAATGTCCTCAAACTTAGTTTTCAAGTCTGTGTGAAGTGCATTTAAATGTTGAACGTCATTATTACCCTGGACGTTTTTCAAAAACAAGTTGGGGAAATAGGAAAATTCGCGGCTTGCAATGTGCAATGTTTTGCTTGAATATATTAATTCTGACGATAAAAGGAACGTAGACTCTATTTATATACCTCAATTAACAACTTTACGAAATATAAAAATACGAATAACAAATAAGTAATATCTCAGTCAATTATATTTGTGTTAGGTCTATTGTGTCATTTACGGAACTCCTAAATGTTGACTTGAGGTAAATGAGGGTCCGCTAGTATGTACCCCCATTTGAATCTCGTGGACCACCAAATTTTTTTCTCGCTGACATAGACCCCCAGCATGCCGATATCGACCCCTGAGAGTTCATACAGACCACTTTGGGAACCTCTGGTATGGATCAATGCTAGGAACAAAACAGTCAACAAAGAATGACAGCTAGTTTGGTTATGAAAGACTTTATTCGAGAATTCGTGGTGGCGATGCGGGTGTTTTAATTTCAGTAGTGAAGCGTAAGGAGTGTACGCGACAAGTTGTTCGCGACGAAAACACACATCATCAGTATCGGATACTTGCGTATCCCTGTGGAAGAAAGGCCTTACTTAATTTAGCGACGCGGTTGTTGAAATTTTGGTTATAGCATTCACATGGGTGATTGATTAAACTCTCTTACTTAGGTACTTACTATTTTTTTCACCGATACAAGTAAACACTGTTCACTACACTAAAGCTTATCGTGTTATTTAATAATATTATTATGTGTTATGATTGACTGAACGTTCGCGTTACCGGCTGCTATTCTGTTATTGAAAAAACTACGAGTCATCACAACTGGCTGATAACGCCGGGGAATCATTTCATGAATAAATAAATATAATTACGTGAAGTCTATTTTGGTGCGGACACACTATCGGTGTTTAGCATTCTGAACGGTAGGCATTGTGCCAACGAGTAACAAATAACCAATAATCCCTAGACGACTCATCACTCACATTCATAAATTGATCAAAAAAATCAAATGTGTTGTACCGAAGTTTATTTCGTATATTAACTGTTGTCAATTTTTATAATGTCATTCAATTTCAGAGAAATGCATGTGTGTACGCGTACGTGTACGTGAGTGACACCAAAGGTTTGATAAAATGTATTGTCATCGACAACGAGTCTTTCAGCCGAGTTTCAACTCCATCGGATTAATTAAGTGGTTAATTTATACATCCAAGATTCAATTTAATTTATTCATTCAATAGATATTTCTAAGCCCCATTATGACTATGACACCAAACAAGAGAAACAATATTGTTTCGTCTTCACATATTTCTTGCCGGGTGATATATTCATCTGCTTTGAAATATCCATTTTGTTAACCAAAATAAGACGCCATATTGTTCTCTTCACATAAGATTTAATAAAAATAAAATTAATTCAACAGAATGTTATAATTTTGTATAGAAATAGAATATCGTCTTACCGTTTATCACAAAACAAAAATGACTGATAACATTTTTAAATATCAGGCAAAGTTTCATCTTATCGGATTCTTTATAATATTATATTTGTGTGACCAGGGTTGCCAAGTGTTAATAAATTAACCGGATACTTGGATGTAGGTATAATGCATAATAATCTGTGTATACACCACTTTTTTTTTAATAAAAAAACACTTTTCTGCTGTGTCTTTATATTAATATTTTTTTGTGCTGTATCGATGTATTTATTGTTAAAAAAAAATAGGTACGTGTAAATGAAACTGGTAAACTATAAATCTCTCTATTCACGGTGTCCAAAAACTCATTTTTTTTCGGAAGCCTGTTGAACCGCTTCAACGCATTTAAATGACACCTGATATTGACTCCTTAACGACGTTTTTTTTAAAATTTGAACCAAAAATTCCAACTTTGGACTCGATTTACTTGAAAAGGTAAGCTCAAATCAAAAAGAGTTACATTACAAAATCGAGTGTGTTCTAAGTGTGATTTAGATTCACCAGTTTCCCGCATACGAAGAAACCGTGTATTATACAAATAATAGTGTCTGTACGGGCGGAATCGCTTTTTTTATCCAAACCTACAGTTTTATTCAGAAATTGATGAAATTTTGCTCACTTGACCTTTAAAACAAGAGGAATGTCACTGTCTATACGAGATTGAAGCAGAATTTTAATATTTCGTAATGAAATTTTTCATATTTGATATTCAAAATAAGAGTAACATTACTGTCTACATTTGATTTAGAAAAACTCTGATCGGTGACTTAGTGGAAGTTAGTGGTAGTAGGTGTAGTTCTTAAACAAAGTACCTTATAATAAAATGCGGTGATATGTATTTATAATTGCACTTCGTTCCAGGATGACAAAAACTCTCAGTATCGCCCTAGTAAGAGACCACAAACTTAACATTGCAACGACTTGCGTGGCCGAGCAGTTAAGGTCATAGGTTATGAATCCAGAGGTAACGAGTTCGTAACCAAACGGGCGCAAATACATTTTATTTTTTCATTTCAGTTCAACAAAACAATCTGAACTATAATGTGATAAATTAACAATGGGCTCTGATATACCTTCATCATATACTCGGTCTCTCTACAATACTCGATAGCTAAACAATCTATGGGTAACTTAATCTAGTGGCATCTATGGGTAAGCTCTTACACTATAATAAAGATTCGAAATTGTAAAATTGGAAATTCATATGTCATACGGAATATATTCTGGTCTAGTAATGTGTAATTTCTATCACCTAAGAAATTCTAAAAATATAGTACTATAGGATTCATATGTCTTATACTGATTTATAAATGTAGAAATTCTAACTATAAAATTGTAAATGTTCTCCAAAATGCCCCGGAAAGAATCTCAGTCTTATGATGTCCCGAAAGAAACCATTCATCTGTTCTGAATGCAATTATTAATGTAATCCAAATTGACCCTGGTAATAAATTACATCTTTGCGATTCTTTCAAGGATAAAGAAACCATCCTGTCACTTCGAATGAAATCAACAATGTTCTCAAAATTTGTTTTGACAGCATCGCCACTCCATTGTAAGAATATTATGTACTAAATACACAATTTGGCTGTCCTGAACGGGAATCCTTCCCAGTTCCCGGGAAGGTTCATTTTGTTTTGTATTGTTTGTAATTTATACATACATAAATAAATAAGTAGATATCGGTATCAAGGTACAAGTAGGACAAGTAGTAGGTAACTGGTCAATCTACATCAAATAGAGTTAAAAAACATTTTCTACATCAAAAAAAGTTCTGAGCTGGGTTTACGCTTCGACGCATTTAAAAATACATATCTGATTGTAACCCCCTAGTGAAATTTCTTTTTCAAATTTCGCCTTTGTTGTGTTCCCACAAACAGTTCTCCAACTCGTCGTGGAAGGAGATTTTAAATAATAGGTTCTTTGTGTTAAACCAGAGATTTATTAATACCTACTTCGCTTATTGAAATGGTGACTCGATAGTCGACCTAACTAGGAGCTGGCTAAATGAGATCTCAAAACACCAAGTTTGTCTGGGAGCGTTCTAACTGGTCCTGGCGACTTTTGGCTACTAGCTGCCATCTTGCGGACTTCCAAGCAAGCTCTTTGCACTGCCCTCTGTGAGTGCATCTGTGAAGCTCTCACTTCCCAACAGCCTTAAAATCCCAAATCGATTTCCTCGAAAGAATTAAACCAAAAAGGAAAGTTCAAATCAAAAAAAGTTATACTACCTAATCGACTCCAATAAGATGTAGATTCACCAGTTTCTCGATTGTGCTACGAGTTTCCGTACACCGTGTATTTGTGGAATGTTTCAGAGTAGTTGATTAACCATTAACCATTAACCATTCAACAGTCTTCCACTTGAAACAAAAATTGAGGAAAATAAAAATAAATTCAAACACAAAATAAAAAAAATGGATTAAAGAACAAAAAGACAATATTACCAAAATACTATAACATAAAAGAATAAAACATATACACGCAACACAAAAAAAAAATATATAAAACACGCAACACGCACAAACACATATATCATTATAAATGCCGATTTACATTCTCTTTTGATATTTTTCTTTTAGTGTTATAATTATATTTTAATTTTTAATCTTTATTTTTTATTTTAAATTTATCTTTATTTTAATGTTGTTTTTCTTTTATTTTTTTTAAATGTATAAATTCTTAAATTATAAAATGGGGGCCCCAGCACGGGTAAACAACCCAGTGAGGCCAACATTACTAAATTGAAATATGAAATATTGTAAAAAAAATGTATCAACAATAAAATAAAAAAAAACCTATCTTCGCCCTGGTGAAAGACCAACATTTATAATCGAAACATTGCTTCAAATGGCTTAAGCTGTGTTTTGTAATCAGTTCTGAATAACAAGCTACTCCCCAGCATCTCTCTTGTATTTCCCCTCACCCACATTCTCTATCCATACATTCCCCAAATAGGGATGCCAATAGTTTCACAAACACAGTTGTTTATATTTTTTTAAACTCATCTGCCAACCCTGTCAATGATTCCTGTACATTATGACATGTTGTCTATCACGTCAAATGCTTACTTACCTTTATCGCATCACATAATACGTAATGATTATACGTTTTATTTTATAAATATTATTTACAACAATCTCCGGACTTTTAAACTGTAATATTATTTATAAGTTATTATAAAGATAACTCATGCGCCTTTGGTTTCAAAATCATACAAAAATATAGATATAGGCTTGCTTAGCGACTAACCCAAGGTTGAATGATAGCGTTTAAAATCATTTTAGTCATTAATTAAGTATACACAACCTAAAGGTAAATGATTTTAAAGAGACCTTTGCTTGTTTAGTGGTGTACTATCGGATGCAAAACATAATAATTTCTGTTTTGTTAGGAAGCTGAAGAATGAAACAACAAAAAAAACAGATTTGTCGAATAGAATAGCGAGTCTAAATCGGAATTGACAAACGACTCTACACATCTAGTACTTATCTTTGGGAATTTGAGGGTAAGAGGGGACTATAGGCGGTGTTCCAAAATAGGTCGAAAAAAAAATTTTTAAACTTTCGATTTGCACAAATAAATTCAAACTTGAATTCTATAAAATTAATTTCCCGAGGGTGTTTATTTATTTATTTATTTATTTATCCTGGCGGATTTTTATAATGTTTTTTTTGTTGATAATATTATGTATTTTCAAACATTATATGATACAGTGAGCCTCACTGGATACTTTGCCGGTGCTGAGGACCCCATTTTACAATTTAATAAAAACATAATACTTAATTATAATAACTCCTAAAACGGGAAACTTCCTAGTTGGACAGTCAAAGCTTCCTTTTATATTTGTATATCTTGTATGTAATAAATGTAATAATAATAATAATAATAATAAATTAATCAAAATGAAATAAAATAAAATACAACAATAAACGGTCAATATTATGAGGAACGCTAATTTTTATACTTGTTCTTTAATCCATCTTTTCATTTTGTATCGGATACGTTTTTTGTGGTTCCATGATAACTCAACACAGTGACAATTCAAACCACCTTTAAAAAGTCATAAAAAGTCATTAGAAACGATGAAAAAAAAAATTTAAACCTAACCTAACCTAACCTACTTAACCCAGTTAATAAAGTTTTTGTTTCATCACTTTATATAACTTTTTAAAGATGTGATGAATTATCATTTTGATGATTTATCCGGACACCGTTTTTTGTTTTCCACTAAATTTGATGATTAAATAATCAAATCGCAGATCAGCACCATTTTGAATTTTTGACATTTTTTAACTGTCTCCGCTCGCCCCCTTCCAAGTTTTGATTAAATTGTGACCGATCATGTTGTTATGTTTGCCAGCTGATTGAGCTACAAATTGATGTAAACCTGAATCGGGCTGAGAATTGGCGTTAAACGGAGATTGCTCAAATGTCCAAATTTCAAAATGAAACTGAAGGTGTTTGAAACAATCCACTCATAAATAAACAACCCAACCTTACTAAAAAAAATTGGGTTTGAAGTAGGTAGGTAAGTACTTAATTGGTTATCTACTCCTAACAGCAAAATAATAATTATTATTGTAATAAAAATAATTACTTAAAAGTGACTCAACAGAATCATCAATCATCATTCATCATACTTAGCTAGTAAAATTATTATTTATTTGCTGAATGACTTGTAAATAAATATCTACGTAATAATATTGCAATGAAGTGACATGACAGTTTTATTTTGCTTATTTTTCTAAACTAAAGCAATACCAAAACAACTCTTAAAAAAACGTAGTTTTTTAATATAATACATCTATTTTTATTTAGATGTATTTAAAAATGTATGTTTATAAGTTTTTTTTTTGGTTTGACTGAGGATTGAACCCTCCTCCCCAGGTACTGAAATCAACCGCGCTAACAATTGAGCAAATCCCGATTGGGTAGGACCGACATTTATTTCGTATATTACTGCTGTAATGTCATCCGATTTCAGAGAAATGTGTATATGTTCGCGTGTGTACGTGATTGTAAGCAAAAGTTGACAGAATGCATTGCAAGCGACAACGACTCTACCTGCAGAGTTTCAGATCGATCGAATGTCGGAAAGTTGGTTAATTTCAGCTTCCAAGATTTGCATTCATTCATTACCGAAAACAAAAGTGAAAAAAAAAGTCTTTTTAAAAACGTATAAAAAAGTTACCATAAAAATATAAATAATGTTATTATGGGAAAAATAATACAATGATTTTAATTATTTATGAAATATGACAGGATAATTAGTTATTAGCAAATAAAAAATAAAAATATATACCTACCGCAAAAGTGCCCAAACTGCCCGGAGCCGGTAGGACTTTGGCATCCCCAATTGGGGTATGTTATGAGATTTATAGTAACGTGATGAGAAGGGAATTTATTTTTTATTTATGTGTGACCGCACAAGATTCCCAACTGTTCCCAACCGTCTAGACCAGAGGTTCCCAAAGTGGTCTATATAGACCTCCAGGGGTCGATATCGGCTTGCTGGGGGTCTATGTTAGCGAGAAAAAAATTTGGGGGTCCACGAGATTCAAATGGGGGTACATACGAGCGGACCCCCATTTACCTCAAGTAAACATATAGGAGTTCCGTAAATGACACAATAGACTGAAAAATTACTTGAAATTTGTATTTTTATATTTCGTAAAGTTTTTAATTTAGGTATATAAATAGAGTCTACGTTCCTTTTCTCGTCAGAAGCAAAACATTGCACATCGGAAGCCGCGCATTTTCCTAGTTCCTACTTGTTTTTGAAAAACGTTCAGGGTAATAATGACGTTCAGCATTTAAATGTACTTCACACAGACTTCAAAACTATGTTTGAGGACATTTTGACTATGGAAGTGGAATGTTGAAGAATCGGATATCATCTGACAAGAAGAACTGATCGGAATAAGCACTAACCAAGAACTTAAGGGGCAGTTCTGTAGGGCCAGCTACAGAAAGAAATTCCCGTTGCTTATCCTGCTCCACTTCCATTTGGTGTAATACCTCACAAGGGTGCCCCTGTCTGCACAATGTAAAGACAGAGGAACTATACCGCCACCCCGTTGTTGGACAGGCAAGGGAAGGGAATCTTTTAAAATAAATGGGAAAAAATAAATGATTATCACATGGGACGTTAATAGTTTTAGGAAATTTCAATATTCGGTAGGCAGGGGGTCTACGTAAAAAAAATATTTGGCAAGTGGTCTACGGGGCAAAAAAGTTTGGGAACCTCTGATATAAACCAAGTGATACTATGGCATCTCCAATTGAGGTATGCTGCGAGGCTGAAGGTAGTGGGGAGGGGGAAAGAGATGGCGAAGAGGAAGGTACCTGGCTATTTAGATCTGGTTTCCAAACATGACCAAAGCCAGGTTAAGCGATTCCGAATTGTAGTCTTACTTACACCAGGGCGATACTGAAAGTATCTTCCACTCTGGAATGTGCCACAAATATACTAGTTATTATTTTAAATGAGTATATTTTAAAATAACACAAATTTATCAAAATTATCTGAAGGCCGTCGAAATGAGGGGAAGAGGTAGGTAGTGAAGACCACATTGTCACTAAACACGGTTAAAGCCATATCAAGAAGATGTTTCAATTCCCAATGATGGTTGGCGATGACATGGAAAGTAAAATTTGTTAACAAATTGTACACCCGGCAACATGACCTCTCTAGCGACAGTGATAAGGCTGATAAGGATTGATAGAATTGTCATTGATTTTATTTGGCGGTCAAATGATCGTCGAGGTCAACTTTATCTCTTTATTATTACTGGCCGGAATTAGAAACATTACTTGGGTGTTCCAGTATAGTCAAAACTACCTCAAGCAAGGCCAAGGCACTGCATCAAATCGGCCTTTTATTTCTATAAGATCTTCATTCATTTTATTTAATGTAGTAATGCAAAATCATGTGTTTTTGGTTTGAAAATTTTATCGCCTAAAAATGTTTCAGATGCTTTAATTAAATACTGCGAGTAGAATACATCCTGGCCTTTGAAATAATGGAGTATTTTTTAGATAAGTCTTTTTATAAGCCCAGAAAAAAATAATGTATAAGGCCTATGAAAACTGCTTTAATGTTCAAAATCTCCAACTTACCAACCGATATTCTGTTATGGTTTTATTGTATAATGTGGCGAATTACGTTATTTATAAAATGATAAACATTTAAATGTTTTTTGCCTGAACATCCACAAAATAAAATAAAAGGCACTTTTTGGCCATGTTTTTTTCTTGCATAAATCAAAACAGATGGATGATGTTAAGCGGGAATTTAAGCCTTATCGCCATCTACGTAAGGTGTGTTATTGATAGCGGCTGGATTCAAAATATTACACGACGTAGTGCGTCGCCTTAAAACGTTTCAAGGTTTCACAATACTCTAAATTAAAATCGGAATTTTAACGACGTAAGTGAAGAAGGCGTCTACAAAAATATTCGGGGCACAGACCGGCATATTGGAAGGACCTACGGTCGAATTTGCCTTAGCAGGCCTAGAAAAATGATCTTTCCGCGGGTTTTTTTAAAAATTAATTATGATATTACTAAAATCTCAAATGTTTCTAAATTAATACCTCGGGAAGTTACTAAGTCATCGTCTAGAAAAATAAAATATGGTGCTTACTGCTAATTTTATAGTTCGAAAACGTTTAATAAAACAGTTTTACGTCGTGTGTCGCCTCATAATTGTTTAATTTGTTTGCTTATACAAGGTGTATCAGCACGTACCCTAAAGATTTTAACCAACGATTACTAAACATATTTGGTGTAAAAAATGTAGATAAATATTTAGCAAAATTATACCAAATTATCTGTCATTATTTTTTTATCGATTTTTTTTTCAATTAAAAACAAACAAAATATTATCTAACACACCGCCACGAACACAATGCCTTCATGTGATACGCGCTCTGTCTCGTCCATACGGTGCTGCCACAACTGTGCGTATTAATAATAATAATATATATCCTTATTTAAGGAAGTTTGCAAATTACAATTACAGGGTTTTCCAATAAGAGGTGTTATTTTGAATAGCCCGCTATTTCGGTAGATGTTACTTTTGAAGTTGTCATTTTTTGACATTTGACAAGTAGAAACTACGCCATGAAAATGGAACGATACACGCTTCAACAACCCATTGAAATTATTAAAATTCACTTGAGTGAATCAAATGCAAATCATCTTGAGTGATGAGGCCCATATCCACCTCGGTGGCTTCGTCAACAAGCAAAATTGTCGCATCTGGGGCTCGGAAAACCCAAGAGTTATTGTTGAAAAGCCTCTCTAACCTCAACGTTTGACTGTTTGGTGCGGTTTATGGTCCGGCGGAGTCATTGGACCTTACTTTTTCGAAAATGAGGCTGGAGCAACAGTTACGGTGAATGGATTGCGCTATCGAGAGATGATTTTTTTTATGGCCGGAATTGGATGGTATTGATCTGGACAACGTTTACTTTCAACAAGACGGCGCTACGTGCCACACAAGCAACGAAACCATTGATCTTTTACGATTGAATATCAAAATAACACCTCTTATTGGAAAACCCTGTATAAATGCATATTATGGTGTATATTGTACATTGATTTGTAACTTTTTTTAAGGTTCTAAAAATTAACAGAAAAATAAAAAAAATAATATGGTGAAGTTAAAAAGAAAATAAATACAGTCAGTTGAGGTTTCTCAAATACCGTCTCACTGTGAAATATAGTAAAAACCGAGAATATTCTCGGAGCATCTTTCATTAAAATACCAGTAGAACAAGGATAGCATTCCCACCTGACGCCTGTGCTAGGCGAATCTATCATAAGTCGACAGGGCCCTGCATGGTCAAGGGATTTTTCAGATATTTTGGGGTGCCAGACCAGAGGTGGCTTCTAAATTCGGAATTGGAAAAAGTGGTTCTAAAAAAATCGTTGTCTTTTAAGTTAGACAGTGGATATTGCTAAAAAAATACACCAAACCTTACTTCGTTCTTAGGTCAATAAATAATAACAAAAAATCCCCATGTTATAAAATAAATTTTAATATTAAACAAAACCATTAAATTAAGTAAATTATTGCACTAATACGAAATAAAATCACATTGCATTAATTCTCATCATTTTCTATAAATACCTACTAAAAACTAATCATGGGTACAAATATAATACAAAACACTATTAAAAAAATACAAAACAAAATTTCAAAATAAAGTGTGCTTTGTGATCACAATGAGCCATTTGCATGCTTTTTTCAATGGTTTAGAAAAAAACCTGAAATTCCGAAATGTTAAAAAAATTGAATAGGTAGTTAGGTACTATGTTTTTTATATATTTAAAACTATACACTATACGAAAAATAACCGAAAATCGTAGTGCAAGTGGCTCATTGTTTAAAAAAACAACAATAATGAAATATCACAATAATTACATAATAATAATCTACCAAATAAATAATATCACAAGAGAGCCATTTTCGTAAATATCTTCTGTTCAATAACAAGCGAAATTCTATGATCTTTCACTGTAGGTTAACATTATTCAGGCGAAATTTTGCTAGACCTGATCACATGACAACGTACCGTTCGTACAATAAATATAAATAAAATAACACGGTTCTAAGCTTTTATTTGTGGAAAACAACAACAGATGCAGGAAATGTAAAGAGGATGAAGAGACTCCAATTCACTTTTGGTGCTAATGTCCCGCTCTGTTGGGAACAAGGCTCAGATACCTGGGAAGACACATTGTAGAACCAGAAGACATAGCCACATATCCAATGACAATCCTGGTGAACATTATTAAAGGGACAGGGTTACTGTTAAAGGAATGAGGTAAAATGGGAGATAAATATCACAATGGGCCTATGGCCTAAGTGCTCACGGGAACTACATGTAAATCGTGTCCGCTCTTTAAAAAAAAGCTTTTAATTACATTCCATTCAAATCTAAAGGTACCTCTGCTTTAAATTAACAACAACAAAAAATACAATTATTATACACCACAGGGTCCGGAAACTTATAGTATAAGCGGGAAACTGGAATCTACATCACATTTAGAGTCGATTTTGAGTAGTTTTATGATTTGAGCTTTAATTTTTGAGTAAATCGAGTCATGAAATTTTTTAGGTCAAATTAAAAAAAAATCATCGCTAAGGAGTTAGAATTTTTTAAGTCAAATTCGAAAAAGATCGGTCACTCGGGGGTTAATATCAGCTGTTAGATGTCTTTTAAAATGAAGACTCGGCTCCAAAAGTTTTTTAACCCTTTAGTTGCAGAAAAAAAGAAAATTAAATGCTAAATATAGAATAAAGCTATAAAATTACACCGGTCGGTGGCTGAGATGAACATTGCTTTTGGGTCCCAACCAGGCGTAGTGTGTTCAATTCCTCGGCTGGCTAAGTCCTCTATCACAACACAAGTAACATTTTCCGCTTGCTGTGGTGGAAGTAAGATATTTTCAAATATTTTCAGGTTTTTCGTAACCCGGGAATGTTTGTCTTTCTTAAAAAAAAAAAATTGCGCAGATCGAAAAAAAAGATTAAGTAGTTAGATTCACTTGTTTCCCGCTTTTACGAGTTTCCAGACACTGTGTAATACATAAGTAAATTCATAAAACATGTCCTCGTATTAGCATTACTTTGCGTGATTGCAAAGGCGTTTGAAAAGTCCCACTGCCCGGATCATTTGGGACCACAATATCGACGATCGACCTAAAATGCTTATATAAAAATCTTCCTTGTCACAAAACTTTTATAAAAATGAAAAAAAAAAACAGAAGATACTAGAATGATGACATCACATACAACCTCTCTCTGGAAATATTTTATCAAATGTAGGAGGAGAAGGAGATTGGGAAGAGAAAGTTGGGAAACACTTGGCTTCAGACCTGGTCACAAAATACAGCCAAAATCATTCCAAGTAATGTTTCCAATCTGAATGGTGGTCTTCAACCAGGACAATACACGGAGTCTTTACCGCTCGCACAGCATCCTTGATTGGGAAAGCAAAGCAGAGGTAACTCACATAAGAGATGGATGAAGATTTGAAGAGAACTGAAGGCTTGAATGGGTAAGACCTACGTCCAAGGCTGGACGCCAAAGTTTCACGAAGAATGATATTTAAAATCCGTTAGAATGCGTTTAGCGTGTTTGGCAATGTGTACAACTCCATATTTGCCGGCCACGTGCAGGTTGTTGGCGCACACAAACCTCGTGTTGATGTGTGAATTGTGCAGCTCCGATATCTGCGAGGAACATGCGGCCGCTGGGTCGCCCGATGCCTGGAGGTACCCCTTCCTAAAATAATTCATATCTCATAAACTTGGAAAGATATAAAATGTATTTTTACAATCACCTCTAGCCTGAATACGTATTATATAACTGAATCTAGTATGTGTGCAATAACGGCTATCTGATGATTTATTTTTATTTTTATGTGACATCTCATAAGAGCGCCCCTGTCTGTACAACGTAAAGGCAGGGAAGTTATGTCGCCACCCAGTTGGGCAGCGTTGTGATGCGGGTTAAGGTAGGGGCTGTAGGAAGAGATTTATTAATGCGAGTCTTGAAGAGGCCCGGATTATATGAAGTAGGAAAAACAGATGCCCGTAGTTCTTTACACAAAAACGAGCTGAAGAAGCGGCCCATCCTCATGAAGCTAACATCAATTGTGATCGGGTGTTCCGCTTGTGTACGTCGCGATTCACACACGTGCACCGGTGCACCGGGGATCGATATTGCTAGCTCCTTAGAGCAGGCTCCATTAAAATACCCGTAGAACAGACTCAGCATGTCCACATTGCATCTGTGCGTTATAGATGGCAGTCGGTCTGTTAACAATGGATTGTCAATCAGACGGACCGCCCTCCTTTGCAGAGAATTGCAATCATTAGGGCATAAAAGTTAGGTGGGAATTTCGTGTTTATTTTACTGATATTTTAAATGTACGTTACCAAAACACATTGCCAGGTTGTGAATTTCCATTCCAAGCGTAGGTTTCCACTAAAAGTTTATCTTTATCTTCCCCAGACAGATTCGAGGAAGGTTCTCTATTTCCCAAGTGAACTTTAACGCCACCTAAAAAAAAATTAAAAATGGAATATTAGAGAGTACAGATTGACATATTTTAAATATTTATTCACAGACTTGTGCCGAACTTCAAGCAATGCAAAACTTACAATGTTGACAAGCAATTATGGTTCAATTAAATATGCTACCAATAGGTTTTAAAGTATAAACGGTTTGAAAAACGTATTGCTGAATGCCGTTTCCTTAAGGCAACTCCGACACACGAAGGGTACAAATCACACGCACACCCGACAGGCAACTCCGACACACGAAGGGTACAAATCACACGCACACCCGACAGGCAACTCCGACACACAAAGGGTACAAATCACACGCACACCCGACAGGCAACTCCAACACACGAAGGGTACAAATCACACCCGACAGGCAACTCCGACACACGAAGGGTACAAATCACACGCACACCCGACAGGCAACTCCGACACACGAAGGGTACAAATCACACGCACACCCGACAGGCAACTCCGACACACGAAGGGTACAAATCACACGCACACCCGACAGGCAACTCCGACACACGAAGGGTATAAATCACACGCACACCTGACAGGCAACTCCGGCACAACGGAGGTTAATCCACAAACTCAACACTAGTAACATCACCGACTGTAAAGTTAAGTGTGTCAAGTTATAAACAAATTATTTTTCAAATCAAGATTGCAACTCACCAAATGGATGGGAATCACATTTGATAAATGTTCCCTCCTCGTTCAAGATAGCTGAAACATACATAATTTATTATCAACTATGTAGTTGTAACCCGCCACGCATTGCTGTGGCTCAGTATGTCTGTGCAGATACAAAAACAATAAAGCGTGTTGCTTTTACGTCCAACAGATGGCGGTGTTTTTTTTTAAAAGCTTTTTTGTTCCTGTCACAGATGACATCTATATAATATAGGAATATAAAAACACATGAGTATTCAAATGCAACGTTTTGCCAAAATTTCAAAGCAAGCGGTCAAGAACTTTTGGAGATTTAAGATTTTGAACAAACGAACATTAAGGCGATGCACAACGTCGTGTAATATATTGAACCGAGCCGCTATCAATAACACACCTTACGTAGATAGCGATAAGGCTTGAATTCCCGCTTAACACCATCCACCTGTTTTGATTTATGCAAGAAAAAAACATGGGCAAAAAGTGCCTTTTATTTTATTTTGTGTATGTTCAGGCACAAATATTTAAATGTTTTTCGATCATTTTTTAAATAACTTAATTCGCCACATTATACAATAAAACTATAACCGAAAATGGGTTGGTAAGTAGGAGATTTTGAACTTTAAAGCAGTTTTCATAGGCCTTATACATTATTTTTTTCTGGGCTTATAAAAAGACTTATCTAAAAAAATACTCCATTATTTCAAACGCCAGGATGTATTCTACTCGCAGTATTTAATTAAAGCATCTGAAACATTTTAGGCGACCAAATTTTTAAACCAAAAACATATGATTTTGCATCGCCTTAACCTTTTTATTTATAAAGATTATTCAAATCATTTTTTGCGGAGAAAAATAAAAGTTGTAATTTGCAACCTCCGTATCTAAAGTAAGTATTTATTACCCACTTGACTTCCGGGGACGAGCGATTAAGATCCTTGCTTACGGATCGTGAGGTCTCCGGTTCGAATCCCGATGTGAGCAAGAAAATTTAAATGTGTTATTTCACATACAGATAGTATATATTTAACGTAATATAGTATGTCTACGATAAGTTCCATGGTGGTAGTGGTAAGCTGGTTGTACTGAGAGTATTTATTTATATAATTTGTACATTTATTTATAACAATTACAGGTAATATAGCCTAAGATGTTATAATTGTACCATTTATGCAGTGTATATGCAATGCCAAAAATCTCGCAAATGCGCTATAGGACACAAAAAATGAATCTATTTTTTTATCTACCGCATTCAAAAAGCACGTAGCTCTCCCCACAGGTGAGGTCATAAATAAATTAGTGCGGCTTGCTCTACTATATAGAAGATTGTGATGACGTCCTCGAGAGTGAGACTCTGGTACAAAAAAAATTAATTGGGCCAGTATCTTCCTGTCTGGAACGTGCCGCAAATATACTGTATATTATTTTAAATGAATAAATTGCAAAATGACACAAATTAATCAAATAAAATTTACTTTGATTGATTTGAAACCAAAACCTTAAGATTGCTAGTCGAGAGCCTTACCCCATGACCATGGAGGCCGTCGAATGCCTGGTAGTTTTGTGTACAAAATCTTTAAAAAAAACTTACTTTCAGATATGTTTTGCATGTAGGAGAAATACACGTCAGATACTCTAGGCAGTTGTGTGGACAAAACTTTTATTCTTTCCAAAAATACTTTGATGAACTCGCTATCTTGGTGGGCGAATTCTTTCCAAACACCCAGACCTAAAATACAAACAAAAATAAAGACAAATTTAACATTCCTAGGACAATAACCTGCCAATATTTAACTAATACCATAATTAAAATGGGAAAAGTTGCTTGTGCAATGTTGGAGGACTTAGCTAAGAGATGATTTAACTGACTATCAGATGCATTTATTCACTCAGCTCGTAACAGGTTATGAATTGACGAAGGATTATAATAACTCGAAGGAAAATCACGCTCTGTTCAGTTAAGTCTGATATCAAACAGACTAATCGTACCGTCTCGTATGAATGTAGTTATGTTTCTGGGTGCAAGGTGTTTCATTAGTTCTGGGTCCAGTTCTCATTATGTCAGAAACTGACTTAGTAAATTAAAAACACACTTTTTTAGAAAAGGCCTCCTTATAAAGTAACCATTGTAATGAACGTGCAACTGACAAATAGTATGAATGAGACAGCATGAGAGGAAGAGAAGAAAGGATTATAAAAGAGTTTTAACGGTTGTGCAATGTCTCTTCTTGATCACCTCTTACGTGAGATCATTTCATTGTATTATAGAAACAAACCATACATTGGTTACAGTGACGAAACAATTTACAGATATTAAATATTTCAAGGTGGGTGTGCGGGTACCTATGATATGTTTCCTTGTAATATCTTATAAGTGGTATGTATATTTAGTAATTACAGGGTGATGTGCGTAGTGTATAGGTGTGTGTATGTGTGTATATTCAGTGTGTGTGTGTGTGTGTATATATGTTTGAGCATTGAACACTTTATATCATTGACATGATGCTACTTTTATTTGTGAATCCGAAATATTGTTGATGTTAAAAGTTTAGACAAATATTATTGAATGCATGAAGATCACAAATAATTGGGGAATTAGATGCTGTATTTATTTTTTAATTAAGCGTGTGGAATAGCGCTGTATGTCGTGTACGTCTCAAAGGTATGTTAAAATTAATTAAGGATAGATGTTCGGTACAGTCGATGTTATTGTTTAAAATTCAATGTATAAATGTTAGATCAGATACTTCTCGCATTTGCTGCAAGGATTGAAATTTTCATTCAATGTTATTGATGAATTTTTACCACCATCCCAATTTATGAATAATAATGGCATAAAGACATTAAACGGACATTAAAATTATCAATATAATTATCAAAATAATTGTTAAAATTCAATACCAATGCCAACAACATGAAGGTATGCCATTTTCCCTTTGGCAGCAGCTCTAATATTAGCCTCCAAAAGAGCGCAGTCAAAAGCAATGCTGATATGTTGAGAATAAATGTAGTTATCAAATAAAATATTTTCTTTCATATTAAATCTTTTGTTGAAACTAACATCTTCTGCAACTTCTTTTTCATGGATTTGCAAGGCTTCATCATAGGTAAGGCTAGGTTTCTAGAATAATAAATTGAGGAAATAAATTATAGGTACATACATATTTATAATTAAATGAGAAGACATAAAGGGTGTCCGGGGGTAAAGTTCGCTGACTTCGGAGGTAATTCTACACGATAGTACAAGTAAAAAAAGATTAATAATTTTTTTTGAAAATCTAATATTTAAAGGTAGAACTACCTTTAAATCAAAATTCCAATATTTTTTTCCATACAAAAATACATATTTATCTATAAAAGAATATTTATTTTTCCTTACAAATAATTCAATTTTTTACCCAAAAACTACCTTAAAATGTTGGAATTTCTAAAAAAGTTCCATTTCTTTGTTACTTGTACTATCATGTAGAATCATCTCCCGAAGTTAGCGCACTTTACGCCCGGACATCTGGATTATTTGAATTTATGCAGAGTAAGCAAGGAGTGTTTGCCAAGAAAATGTAGTCTGGTAAGCAAGAGGTTTCCTAATTATTGATGCTTTGAAACCAAATTTGGTAGGAGGCAGGGTCAACCGAAATAAATAACCAATCTACATTCTGGATTACGGAAGAATTTCAAACAACTTTGTCATCACTGCAGTACACAAAGTGTTATAGTTTGCCAAGCTATATAAATCACTCCATTCCGTCATCCCACAAATATAAAGTGTTGTTTTCAGATTACCATATGGATCAAAATGTTCGTATCCAATGGGTTCTGCGCATGAGTTGATGGGTAAAAGCTAAAAAATTATTTAAAATAAACGGAGTGAAATTCAAGCATACCCTACAAGAAGTTCGTTGGGTAGATCCACGAATAATGGCTGCACTCTCTCAAGTCTCTCGTATAGAGATCAGTGGCGGTCCATGATCTTTCATAAAGATAGCGTGAAGGTTAAAAAAAAAACATGAATGATGTTGTAGCTGAATATATATTATTTTTTTCTAAATTTCAAATATTTTGTGTGAAAATATTTCTGTTTTGGGATGCTTAATGTCGTATTTTTCAATCTTTCCACTCTAGTTCACTGAAAAGTCACGGACCACCACTGGTAGAAACATCTCTAAAATAAGCGTGAGAGAGTTGCCCTTCTTGTGAGGATTTCAAATAGCCGAGACACTACATCGGTAGAGGAAAAGTCTAAGAACACTTGTAAAATGTTTTGCCAAAGCAGAAAAAAACTTAATCCTAGTTCAGGACACGGCGAGCCAACACAGAAAATCACGGTTAACATTTTCGAGTTGGGTGTTTCAGTTGTCATTATTAAGTGCTAACCTGCTGACGTTCATCATGACGACTATCAATAAGAAAAAACATATCATTGTGATTTTCGTCCGCTTACTGCCAAGACCTCCTATTTCTAAATAAGAAAAAAATATATAACAAACTCCTAAGTTGAGTAAAGTTTTCAATAAAGCACACAGCCAGTATATAAGTGAAAAATATTAGAAAAAGACTTCAAAATAACAATACATTATTAACTTCAAAACTTTAACTTATAAAAATGTACATAGTTTTGTCTTCCTCCTGTCAAATTTGCTTTCTGGCAGATAGAAGGTCTTGGCAGTAAGCAAACAATGTACAGAAAGTTTAAAAATTCAGAAAAATTAGTAAAATCTATATAAATGAAAATGTAATGTTTGTTTGTCCAAAAACTTAAATCTCCGAGAGTTCTTCACCAATTGCTTTGAAATTTTGATACAATTCTGCATTCGAATACGCATGTGTTTTTATAATCCTATATTATATAGATGTCACCAGGGACCGCGGAAGTACTATATGACGGGGGGGGGGCAAACTTGTTTAGTCAATCAACTAGTTATAAATAAAACAAAACGGAGATGACTAGGTCAAAAAAATAACAGGTTCAGTGAATAAAAAACTTTTTTTTTAAATATTGCTTTATTGCATTCATTGAACGATACCAAAAACGTTACATTCTCAGCCGTCTTTGAAGCAAATTCCCTTAATTCCAAGAATTTCATTTAAATCTAAACTAAATGTTTCCGCCTTATGCACGTGCAGTATTGCTAGATAAGTAAGTCTTCTCTGCTTCAGTTGCTGGTAGTCGGAGGAATGTTCTGATGCGTCGGAGGGCACTCAGAGACCTTTCACACGACGTAGACGTAGCTGGCACGGTGAGGAGCAAAACTACTAACTTTTATACTTCATTAATCATTGCTCTTGAAGCTCTTGAAACTTTAGGTAGATTAGCCAGTTCTCTTGCGTACTCTCGGACAGTTTTCACATGAGGTATTGCTTTCTTAGCTATCTTCATTTGCAGTGCTAGTGAGTCAATATCAAAATCAGTTGCGTGAACGCCTAATTCGACACTTTTTCATTTATGAATAAAAGCACTGTGAAGGATACAGATAATCTTTACCAGATTTTTTTAAAAATTTTTTTTTATAGTGAATACCTCACAAGAGTCCCAACTGCTCCCGTCTGGAGCCAGTGAGACTATGGCATCCCCAATTGGGGGATGTTGTGAGGCTGAAGGTAAGTGGGGAAGGGAAAGAGGAAGGTGGGGAAGTACCTGGCTATTCAGATCTAGTCACTAAACACGGCTAAAGCCATTTGGAGCAACGTTTCAATTCTGAATGGTGGTCTTACACCAGGGCGATACTGGTAGTATCTTCCACTCTGGAACGTGCCGCAAATATACTATATATTATTTTAATTAATTAATTGTGAAAATAACACAAATTAATCAAATAAAATTTATTTGAGAACGACGGGTTCGAACCCGCGACCTTCGGAATGGCAGTCCAATGCGTTACCACTGGACTATGCCGGCCGTCAGATAAGTAGTAAATAATATTTTAGTAGTCATAGAAAATAATATATTAGGTATAAGATGTAAACTCTTATAACTAAATAAAATATACATAAAAAAAAAAAAGATAATCCTTCTTTACCCAGGTAGTAAAATTGGAGGGGGCGCGGCCCCCCCCCATTTGATTTTAGGGGGGCATTTGGCCCCCTCTGTCCCCCACTTCCGCGGTCGCTGGATGTCACCTGTGATAGGTAAAAACATGCTTTTTTCGATAAAAAGCGCCATCTGTTGGACATAAAAGCAACACGTGCTATTGTTTCTCTATCTGCACAGACAGTCTGAGCCACAGCAAGGTGTGGCGAGGTACAGCTAGTAATTAATAAAAATTAATGATAAATAATATTTGGTGGTTCAGTCCCAGAACACTGGGCCTTCATGTACCAAAGTAATTATACTCACTCATACTCGTTCAATTCGTACACCATATTTAAAAAAATAAAATATTTCAAATTCAAAAACCGTGCCATTTGTGAAAAGGCGTCATTTACAAGCTCTAACATACTGCCATAAAACTCTGGTAGATTTTTACGTTGGCCGCACCGCAACATGACCAAAATGTGTGTGTATATGAGCTCTCGTAGTGGCCCTTATAACACTAGCCAACTTGCAAATACACAGTGAATCTGACAGAGGTTTTCACGTTGGCAAAACGTATCATATACAAGTGCTCTAGATGACTCTAGAATCAAGAATTAGATGGATGACTTACACCATAGAACTCATTCCAAAGCTGTCTCCATAGATATTTGTCATTATTATGACGAGTAGGGAAAGAATTGTTCTCCTTTACCACAGAGCTATACAATTTCTTGTCAGGGCTTTGGTCCTTGTTAGAAGCATAATATCCTTTAGTAGAAATATTCTGCTTCTCATCAATTATAATCTCCTGGTATTCCATCACATTCTTTGTCTTTAATCGTGTTCCAATCAATCCTGATAAAGAAAAACAACATAAATGTTTCTATTTTGAAACTGTACAATTATAATGTGGGGAAAAGTTGACTGTTAAGGATATAAATTATATTAACTTATGTTTTCATAAGTTAATATAATGTAAGTTCATTTTGATTTAAATAAATTCATTTATTTACCGTAAGGCCCTGACTACAAATCGCGGGTTCAAATCCCGGTGTGAAAGTAAAATTTTATTCAACTGAAATAATTTGTTTCACAAATAATTAAAAATGTTCCAGAGTGAAAGATACTCTCAGTATCGCCCTGTTGTAGCCAGGTACATTTCCACCATCCGCTTCCCCATCTCTTTCCCTTCCCCACTACCTTTAGCCTCAATTTTTTTTACCAGAATTGGGAAAGCCATGGATCACAGCCTAGAAGAATTCTATAACTAAATTGAAATGAAATATGAAAGACATGTTGAAGAAAGAATCACAGTGGGAAAACTGAAATTAAAATAATTTATATTTTACCTATGATCACGCCAAAGGGTTCAATTTTGTTCAGATTTGAAGTCACCACACCCCCGTTGGTTCGGCAGCCATTATTAATGAAGACAGTGTCTCCGGACACATATAACATCGCTGATATCTTCATTTCATCGTAGCTCAAACAATTCATCAGGACAAGCGGCTCCATTTCATCATCCGTGCCTACCTCCATCCACCCTGATATACTACACAGAAAAATTACATTAATGAAAATAAACCATTGGTACCCACTGCAGGATTCGAACTCCACTCACACGACTATCAGCCGATTGTTAAAATTGCTGAACAGAAAAACCGACGAAGAAATAATGTCGATGTGTTGAAATTGAAAAATGAAAATTTCTAATGTTGAAATTGTTTCTTGAACGGATGATCAATTTTATTGACTTCTGTGGCCTCCTGGATTATCTAATATTACTATAATATTTTTTTGTTAAAAAGAAAGATTAACAAATAAAAAAAATTTATGAATAACGAATAAACGGACGATCAACAATATTTGAAAAACTATACTACTACCATCATGCTAAGCAGAATTGTTGCTTGTGTCATGACGGAGGACTTAGTAGCTAGCAGAGGAATTGAGCCCACAATACCATAGTAATTGGAAATGTTGCTTGTGTCATGACGGAGGACTTGTAGCTAGCAGAGGAATTGAGCCCACAATACCATGGTAATTGGAAATGTTGCTTGTGTCATGACGGAGGACTTGTAGCTAGCAGAGGAATTGAGCCCACAATACCATGGTAATTGGAAATGTTGCTTGTGTCATGACGGAGGACTTGTAGATAGCAGAGGAATTGAGCCCACAATACCATGGTAATTGGAAATGTTGCTTGTGTCATGACGGAGGACTTGTAGCTAGCAGAGGAATTGAGCCCACAATACCATGGTAATTGGAAACGTTGCTTGTGTCATGATGGAGGATGTAATAGCTAGCCGAGGAATTGAACCCACAATGGTAATTAACAATTCTCCCACTAACCGATAGTTCATATTTTTTTTATGAATTTCACCAAAAGAATGACAAAAATTGACTTTACTTGGGCACACAGTGTTTTACTGTTTGTAAAGTTAAAAAAAAGTAAAATTTTATTATGTTTTTGTACAGATTTGTCAACAACATATTATGTTATTTAAATTGATCATGTAGGTTTGTTACTATTTGTTAATTATTATGTACCTACCTCAATTAATGTAATTTTACACCTTATAAATCATAGTGACGCCACTCCCCAATTCAAACAAGAGAAATAATTTCTAAATTAAGTTGGGCAGTTTTATAAAAAAATATAATTTTTTTCGCAATTTGCCCTAAGATATCTATATTTGTAAATTATTGTAATGTGTTTGAATATCGAATAAAAAAAAAGATTTAAAAAATCACGAACACAGAAGCGGACACGCCTTTCTCTGAAATCGGACGATATTCAGCAGTTAATATACAAAATAAATGTCATTCCTACACGATCGGCATCGGGCAAGACCGGTAGCGCGGTTGACCCCGGTCCCTGGGAAGAAAGATTCAATCCTCAGCCAAATCAGAAAAAAAAATTAATACATTTTAAAGTAGATGTATTATAGTAAAAAAAAAATTAATTAGGGGGGAAGTTTTTGAAATTCAATTATGTACTACCCTGTTTCTCCAGAGAGCAGCAAATATCTGTCATGTCTACCGAAAAACACGACAGACCTCTTTAAAAGCAATCTGTCAACAAACTCCTTGACTCCCATGGTTCTATATAAGTCTTTTTCTTTATGTGATCCATGTTCCCTGGAAAAAAATATCTCAGAATAAATAAGTTTTTGAATAATAACATTATTCAAAAAGCAGAGGAAACAAAATTGTAATATAAATAAGTTAACTTTATTTTTGTTATATGTTTTTGGGGTGTTATGCCGTGTTGCGCTAACTCCTTCGTTAGTCAACGTTTCGGACAGCATTGCAGTGTCCATCATCAGGGCAGATGTTTTTTGACTTATGAACTTTAACTTGTTGACTTGTTAACTTTACGTGACTGAACCACAGTGTAATAATGGCTGCGAGGGAACGATAATAGAACAAAATATATCTCATAAGTTACAAGGTATTACTATTCTTGTCTTGTGAACCGTTATTAGTATGAAACGGCACGTACAAAAGTGTTTCCAACATCCTTCATCTACACTACTGCAAACCGCATATATCGGCGCCTCGCCTTTGTTTCTTGCTACGCACCAAATGCATAACTTTCATTGGATTCGCCGTTTTGACAGTTTGGTTTTAGTACTACAGTTTGGTTATAGCTCGGCGACAGTCCGCACAATTCCATACCATATCTTTTCCCTGTTTCTATAGTATTTGACGGTCATCAGAATTATGACTTTGCAAAATCTAAATAAATAAATTGGTTTAGATAGAGATTAGTTCCCAATTTAGGAGATAGATTGGGTACCGCCGCCCCTGGACAAATTATTGGATAACCAACACATCTGCCGTAGGTCACCCCAAGTGATTCGCTACGTTTGGTGACTTAGCAGGGGTGCCCGGGTTCATCGGGTGAAGTGTGTTCAGGATACGCCTGCCCACTGGCTGCGCGGCATTCCAGATCGAGAGAGGCTGGTTTGGGGAGACCTTTTGACTTCTCCAACTGGTCTCCCCTGAACCATCGCCTTGCACCGCAGATAGATTTATATGTCCGTCACTCTAATCCCTAGATTCCTACCCACCTTTCATACCTTTTGCCTTACCAGAACTTCATTTCATAAAAAAGACCCTCCACACAGCATCCCCAAAGATTACATAGGCCCTGAGGGAAATTATTTTCAAAAAAGTTCTCGGGTGAAAAATTATTAATAAAATATTAATTAAACAGTTTACCTTTTATAAAGAAGGAATTTGCAAATTTGAATTAGTACTTTCTCATGTATGAGGGGATAAGTCGATTGTATATTCTCCTCCAGCATTGCCTTGGAGCACCTGGGCACATCTTTCACTAATGTATGGCACCTGACATCAAAAATCATAATTATATCGACGGTCCCGAAGAACAAAATGCGCAAATTTGTAGATTTGCAAAAGAGCTGTTTAAAGTTTCATTTTCTGCTTTTTGACTGTTTTTGATAATATATTTCTCCAATTAAATAAATAAAATTAATTTAAAATATCAAACAACGCTATATTTCTTGATCTCAAAAACATTAAGAATGCAAAAATGAAACTTTAAACAGCTCTATTGCTAAAGTACAAATTAACAAATTCACAACAATGGTTCTTCGGAACCGTCTATATAATCATGTACAATAAAAGATCATAAAATATTATAAATAATCATAGACATTCTAATTAATAGACTTGCCCTAACATGAAACCTGGTTATCATTTCGACGAGTTGGAGGCAAACCATGTGACCATATTTTTGGCACCAGAAGGATTCGAGAATGCTTTGAATAAATCAGTCTGACATTGACCACCGAAGAGCGCACAACCAGGCCATGCCCAGAAAAGTAAAGTTCGCTAAAGGCAAAGATTTGCAGCGCTGTCCATTGTGGGACTTTTCTGTGGAGGATCTGCTAAAATTGAGTGAGGTGGCTAAATTATAACACATTTGTAAAAATGTCTAACTAAATAGTGGAACGAAATATTACATTTTGGAAGCAAGCCCAAACTTATTTTTTCGTGATATGGGACATGTAGTTCAGTTTTTAAGCATCCAACAATTTACGTGTCATTGTAGAAAGGACTAGTAATTCTACAGCAGATTTTATTTTCGAAGACCGAATGGTGATATTAAAATACAAGTTGCCTGTATACTGTCAGATACATATATTGACTAGTTGCCTGTATACTGTCAGATACATATTCAGGGTGTATCGGCACGTACCCGACAAACTTTAACCAGCTTTTCCTTAGCACATTTGGAGTAAAAAATGTTATTGGCACTTTGCTGTCCGGTAACATTTTTTTTCAATTAAAAACAAAAAATGATAAAAAAAACCACACTCCGTCATTGTCATTGTTTCTCGTGTTCAACAGCTGTTATTAGCAAGTGTGTCAGAAAGCGTGTTCGTTCTTTCATACACACTAAATAATAATAGCTAAAAATGAGACGAATGGTGCCATGCCATTTCGTTGTGATCGTAAAAGCGCGCTAATGTAGGTACGTACGTATATTATTCAACGAAACTCGAATAAAATATTGCCAGGTGGGTTTTCAAACTTTGACAAAGGATAAAACAGTGGTGACATGTGGTGAAAATATAAATAGTAAATTTTTTATTAAAAAAAAATGTTACCGGACAGCAAAGTGCCCATAACATTTTTTACTCCAAATGTGCTAAGGAATAGCTGGTTAAAGTTTGTCGGGTACGTGCCGATACACCCTGTATTGACAAGTTGCCTGTATACTGTCAGATACATATATTTACAAGTTGCCTGTATACTGTCAGATACATATATTGACAAGTTGCCTGTATACTGTCAGATACATATTTTGACAAATCACTGAAAGAGGGATACCTCCGCTCAAGTTGGTTTGTTCCCTTTTCCCTGATTGACTCCCTTATTAATTTGGATGTCCATGTAAATAATGCTATTTATAATTAGCTGTGGGTGTCTCAAACTATAGAATTTTTGATAATTGAACTGAGATTCTCAGACCGTTCCTACCATAGATCAAACTGCAATCAAAAGCTGAAAAGGACTTTAAAGAATTCTAATTTCGATCATCAGACAAGCATAAGAGCATGACAGTTGATCACCATTTGATGAAAAGAGGAAACGAAAAAATTGAGAATTCTCATTATAATCGGCTGACAAGCATAACACCTGTCCTCTTTTACTTGACACTTGATCGGAATTTGATTAAAGGGGAGGTTCAAGTATTATGTAAGCACTATAGGGGGGCAGGGGGGTCTTTGCTTTGCTTATTTTTGATGACATGGGGGGTGGGGGGGGTCGAGATAGTGATTACGTCAGCACTGCTCAGCAGTAGTTATTTTTTTGTTACACATTGGCAACCCACACATTGTCTATGTTTGAAAACCGAATACATATTCGGGGATTCCCATTGTGTCAATAAAGTTTGTTTAAATGAATATTATGTGCATTAAAGTCCTCTATCCTAAGTCTATTTTATAAGTGCTGCTTATGAATCAATAAAAAAACAGAATACATTAACAGAAAAATGCACATATGTAGGTACCAATTTTTACGTAAGCATGGGAGGGGGGGGTAAGAGCTTTGCTTACTTTTGGTGACAAGGGGGAAGAGGTGGTAAATAATTGTAATAACTCTGCTTACGTAATACTTGAATGGCCCCAAAAGTGGGAACGGGTGAAGAATCAGTGTTTGAAGAGGATCGTTCAATGTCGAACATTCAAAATGACGCAAATCATCCATTGGTTTGTCATGAAATGTGATGTATTTTTTTAACAGCACGATTTAAAAAAAAAAATGAATCTTTATTTTTATCTATTCACTAATCTAATTTTCTTTATTATAGCTAACCTTACAGATTCCAAAGGAAATTTTATAGGAAATTTGTGACTGTTGGCGTCAAGTTCGTTGTACAGCGAAATTGTGGGATCCACTGAAGGTTTTTCTATAGAAAGGCATTCTTGTAACATATTCCTGATGCTCTCCATCCTCAAAGCAATGGCAACTGAAATAAAGAATTAAGAAACTCAAAGTGTACATACTAATCTTCTTTTTTTAATGGGAGTCACCACTGACGTCAGTGGGAAAATGGCATCTGGGGTACATTGTGAGACTGAAAGGAGTGGGGATCGGAAGAAGAGAGGGGAAGAGGAAGGTTGGGAAGTACCTTCATGGTCACCAAACACGGCTAAAGCTATTTCAAGCAATATTCCGATTCTGAATGGTGGTCTTTCATCAGGGCGATACTGAGAGTATTGACCACTCTGGAACGTACTGCAATAATTATACTTTTATGCATGTGTATTATTGATAAAAAACAGAAATTAAAACAATTAAATTTATTTGCCCACGCCAAGATTTCAATACCTCTGGATTTGCAGTAAAGAATTTTAGCCGCTCAACGGTTGTCAAATCTATTATCTGTGATAAAACAATATTTGACATGAATAATACCTACCTTTAAATGGGTAAATGTTTACCTAACCACCATACTTCTAATATTTACAGATTATGATTACAACATAAATTATATTTACAACATTTAAATTAATTACTACAAAAAACAATTATTTAACCCTTAAATGCATGATTTATTAATTTTTCTGGAAAAAAAAATATTTTGTAGATATTTACATGCATATGCAAGGAAATATAAAGAATTTTATTTTTTTGTAATTTTTTAATGATATTTGATTCAAAAAAAATTGTTGCAGGTTTACAACACCATGTATTTAATAAAAATTAATATGAACAATTTACATATGATAAAAAATTAAAAAACCTAAAAAAATTTCTCAAAACTAATAAGTGTACCGGAAAAATACGAGTTATTACATATAAGTATTGTATTATTGTATCTACTTACCTAAGAAAATCAAAATAATACCAGCAAAACAACACTGTAATTCTAACCTCCAACCAATTTTCGAGAATCTTCACTTTGTTAAAAAGTGACATTTGACAAAAAATTTTGAAAAAAAAGGTGATGCCACTCGATAAAATATATTACCGTGAACTTGATAATTCTAAAACGGCATGCATTAAGTATACACCAAAGAGTTAAAGGTGGTTTGAACGGTATGTTGCAGTTTTGCAACAGTATGCATTTAAGGGTTAAGTCAAGGAGATGGTAAAAGATGCATTAAAGTTGCATTTTTATTCAATCAAAGTTAAATGTGTCCCTTGTAAAACGATGTTGTGCCACCATGTAGAATTTTTTTTCTAGGCATCAATTATTAAAATAACCCAAACTAAGAACCTAATAACCTATCTTGTGCGTGTCACTAGACGTAAATAGTTGTTATTTTTTAATGATAAACTAATGTTTATAAGACAAGGTTTTTAAGCATAGCACATAGGATAACAAATTATTATAATCATTAATTACTCGCCTGAAATATCCATACAAATTGAAAAAATTTCCTGAGTAAAAATAAATGCCGCCGACGGGAATTGAACCGAAAATGTAAAAAAAATTAAACATAAAAACCTTGTCTTATAAACATTAGCATATCATTAAAAAAAAATAATAATATTTGACAAGTCAAAATATTTCACCAACAAATGTAGATATAATATGTATATTGACGCCATCTAGTGGGAAATTCAGCACTAACCAAGCCTTTCCTACAATAAATTTGTTTGTTTACAGGTGAAAAAAATATAGTAAGCAGTAATTGTCGCTTGAAGTACTTGTACATAATGAATTTTTTGGCGGGTTGGGAATAAGTCAACATAGCTCAGTGGTCCAGAGCACCTGACCAGACATCAGAAGGGTTCAATTCCCGTCGGCGGCATTTATTTTTATTCGGGAGATGTTTTCAAGTTGTATGGATATTTCAGGCGAGTAAATAATGCTTAAAATAATTTGTGTAAATAGTTGGTGTAATTATGTTGAAAAGATGTGTGATTTCCATAATCTATCCTATGAAAAGTGCAGTGGTTAGGGAAATATTAATCTTTATGAAGGCAACATTTCTAATATCTTCATAAATATAAGTATTACTAACGTGATTAAATATAAGTATTACTAAAATGTTTAAAATCATCTTTGTGCTACAATCCTTGGAGAGCATGGACCTAAAAGGCCCTGGACAAATCATTAGTGCGATTTTGTATCAATGATATTAAAGCCAAATCTAGGGTGAGGGGAAATTGCTTCGCAGCCATATTGTATGACAAACTTTTGAAATGATTTGTATGCAAAGTGGTGCATAATAAATTATTTATTTTTGTTTTTATAATTTTATTTTTGTGATGTTAATGGAGTTTTAACGGTTTATGATTTTTTTTTAATATTTGATGAGACAAGGAATATGTCATTAAAAAATTTAAGTAGATTTTGGCATTTTTCATACATCTTCCCCCTCACCACGTAGCTTCAAAATTTTCTCGAACAGCTCCGTCCAGGGCTTTTTAGGTACATGTTGGAGAGTCCTGGCTACCTCTAGGAAATATTCTAATTTTGGTAATCTCCTGCTGTCTCCCTCCAGTTTCTTACGCCAAATAAAAAGCAATAATGTAGGGAAAAATTGGTATCAAAATACTGACTGTTTAAAAATACGTCTTCACATTTACGTCATATTACTGTCATATTTTTAATTTAATGTTCCACCACAAATTTTCTAAATCCATTAGTTCTTTTTTTCAGTAAGAGAGACACGCTTAATAAGCACATTTTAAAAACACTTTGTAGTACAGGGTTTTCCAATAAGAGGTGTTATTTTGAATAGCCCGCTATTTCGGCAGATGTTACTTTTGAAGCTGTCATTTTTTGACATTTGACAAGTAGAAACTACGCCATTAATAAAAATGGAACGATACACGCTTCAACAACGCATTGAAATCATTAAAATTCACTTGAGTGAATCAAATGCAAATCATCTTGAGTGATGAGGCCCATTTCCACCTCGCTGGCTTCGTCAACAAGCAAAATTGTCGCATCTGGGGCTCGGAAAACCAAAGAGTTATTGTTGAAAAGCCTCTCTATCCTCAACATGTGACTGTTTGGTGCGGTTTATGGTCCGGTGGAGTCATTGGACCTTACTTTTTCGAAAATGAGGCTGGAGCAACAGTTACGGTGAATGGATTGCGCTATCGAGAGATGATTAATTATTTTTTTATGGCCGGAATTGGATGGTATTGATCTGGACAACGTTTACTTTCAACAAGACGGCGCACTACCACACAAGCAACGAAACCATTGATCTTTTACGATTGAATATCAAAATAACACCTCTTATTGGAAAACCCTGTAGTTAGATAATAACATTTGTCACATGAGAACCGGTCGCTTCTACGACTCATTCTTGAGTTCAATAGCTTGGCTGTGGAACGATTTGCCGGCCTATGTGTTTCCTCCCTCCTACAAGATGGGTCTCTTCAAGACCCATGTTCACTCCTTCCTCTCCTCAAAAAGACCCTCCACACAGCATCCCCCGATATGACATAGGCCCTAAGGGAAATCATTCCTTCAGGCCTCCTGTGTGGAGTTGATGTACAAAAAAAAGTTTTTTCTTTAGTCATTGGATAATAATGAGAGTAAGTATTTCAGTTTCCAGAAATAGAAAATAATGTATTTAGTTAAAATTAATATATCTTTGTTTTGTAGTCACTTGAAATTTTATTCTTCTGTATCAATTTTCTATATTGTAGCTTCTCGTTATATGTGTGCTTTAATGTTATAATTAATAATGTGAACATGACCTGCCGACAAACTGCTTTGGCAGTTTAGTGGGTGCTTATATTGAAGATTTAAAAATAAAAATGTTCACATGGCGGCCATTGTTATTGTTGTCAAAGTTTTGGTTAATGTTTTTCTTCTCTCATTTAAACCAAAATATGAATCTAAAATAGGTTCTTATGTTGTCAGTTTGGGTTTAATTAAAAAATACCCTAAATAATATATTTTTATATTGGTATTTTAATATTTTAATTGATTCAACTTAATTGCTACAAGAAATAACTATTTATGTTGTTTATTTATTTATTTATTTTTTTTTGTTCTATTTCTATCTATTTATTTTAGATGCATTAAAGTTCCATGTTTTCTCAAAGTTAAGTTTGAAGGTTAGGAAATGCGCAAATATTATTAAAATAACCCAAACTAACACCCTAAAAACCTATTTTGTGCAATGATATTTAAACCCCCGACTACAGTTGTCTCCATTCGATATTAATGTTGAAATCAAGTATTTTTTTTTAAAGATCCTTTGCATGCAGTAGAATTCGACAACTTTACCAAATGCATTATTTTCAATAGTTGCATAGTATTTTTAAAATAAAATGTGCGTATTGCGTGTCCCTATTTTTTGTATATTAACCGCAATTAATACACTAACCTTTTTACGTTTTTGCCAGATCTGTCAATTTCAATACATAACCTCCAACCATAATATAATATTTGGCTTTGAGATATTTTATGCTTTTGATTGGGTTGTGGGTGACAACAAAAATTTTTACGAAAATGAGTATTGTAGTAACACAAGAACACTAATTAAATAAGAAATATAAAACTACTATAAACGCTATGAAATAATTAACAATGAAATTCAAACCATAAATAAATTACTCACATTCAAACTAAATCAAGTAAATCCTCTAAATAGTGAGTGTTTGTAAGAATAAAAAAACTGGTAGTGAGTGAATTCGGGTAATTCGTCTGATAAAAATTTACCGCCTTTCAAACGTCAAAATAATGTTTACATCAGCGCAAAATTATACGTATTTTGTAAAGTCATTTATTTATTTTCTGATAGGTGCCTAGACTGCGTAGGCCCGAAATAATGAATTCCTGTAAAAAAATTGGTGGCTTGAATATTACAAATCAACAAACACTAATTAATAAAATATAAGTTTTATTATATATGCGAATTTATAAATAGTCATATAAAAATGAATAAATTCAACGCGATGGCAAATTAACACACGTAAATTGATTTAGTAATTAAAAGCGATGAAAAAACTAACACGTAAACCTAACTTGATTAATCAAGTTTATGTTTCATCGCTTTTTATGACTTAACCCTTCATGTTTTAAAATAATTTTTCCAACAAGTCCCAACGACATTATAAAATTTAACATGTGCTATATATATTGCTTATTTTTTAAGTTGTCTGTTTATAAACTGGATAGAAATAAACATGGATAGTTATAAAAAATATTTTTTAAAAATCAAACATGAAAATGTTATCAAAAAAACTTACCGAGACATCTTGACTCGGAACGTCAATAATTTTATAAGAATTCAATATTTATAGAAATTGTGTTAAATTCACATCCTTTTGTGTGGGTAAATAGTAAGAAAACTGTCACTCACTTTTTATGCCGTTTATACAATAACTTTTTTTTTTAAATTATCTTTGAAATGACAATGAAAAAAATCCTGCCGATTCGTAATCATGCACTTTGACATTTTTATTTTATTTTATCCATATGATTCTGTAAAAATATTTGACACAAACTGATAAGAATAATTATTTATCTTTCCAATGACTAACAAATCACATATCTAAGCATTATATAAAAAAAGATTATAATACTTGTATGGACGCCCCGGTCAGATCTGTCCTTGAGAGACTCTACCGATGCTCTACAGGAATATGATGTTTGTGGCTAGTTATGTCCTTCCGAGGCCTGTAGATAGTTGATTTATGGAGGCCTGAAGGGTAAATATCAACTTTTAAAGGTGTGTTGAATCTGGCGTTTTCTGATGAGTTGTTCACCGTTTACTCCGCAGATTATATTCATATTGGATTTACGAGTGAGAATGTACTGTAATTTCTTTTTTTCTGAGCAAGTTACAATTTTTTAAGCCTGAACAAATGAGAATATTTGAAAACAATTAAATATTAAAAAAATAAAAACTAATTTAAATGGAATTTTGGAATTAAAAGAACTTCTTGAATCAAGATTATTTTAGAACATATTCATTAGCACCCCTGCTTCCAGGGTTAAAAAGTGTAAAATTGGTTTAGCTTCTTAGCTCGTTTTTTATATAATTTTTTAAATTCAAAATAGGCGAGAAAATTATTTTTCAGGAAAAAAGCCTAATAATGTAGGGAAATTCTGAAAACGAGAACTAAATGAGTTAATTGCGGGGAATTTATTTTTCTAGCCACCACACCTCCTCCCATGAATTTCGAACAACGTGGGGAATCATCCCCCGAAATTCGCTTTGAAAATATTGTGGGAAATAATTCTTTCCCAAAATTCGTTAGTCACCCCCCATAGATTCGAAATAATATTGTGGGGAATATAGAAAAAAATAGGAGGTGCAAGGTTTTAAATCCTTTTCGGGAGACGGCTTATTTTGAGAATCGAGTTGGCAACATTTATTTATAGGCATGGTGGTTAAAACTTGACCAAACCACCAAACCAAACGTATGGAAAGATGGCAGAGTTATCAATCTATAGATAGTTGATTTATGAGTGTGACTATGGCATATGGCAATATGGCTTATGGCAGACTACGTGATTGGTTTATTTATGCAGACTACGGTGATGCTACGGTGTGACTGGTTTATTTGTGGATTGCGGCTATCTGCTTTCTGATTAGTTTTCAGTAAATGCAACGTGTTCAAATGAAAGCTTTATATTTGCTTGCGTCTGCGGTGAGCGGTTTATTTATACGTCTGCATCTGGAATAGCGTCGATTCCATCATGATCATGGCTTGGCCGTTGGGCGGTGCCCTAACAAACGATTTGTATGTCCAACGTCCAACAGAGGACGTAGGTACGAAGTGATGCAACAGAGTGAAACCGTTGGAACATTATTTGCACACATGACTAAAACACTATTTCGCATTTAACTTCAAGGAGTAAAATGGCGGCGGTAAGTTTGCTGAAATTTATTACAGTGTAACCTCATAACGAACATAATTCGTTCTAGAATCTTGCTTATTATGTGACACACTCGTTTAGTAAAACAATTTTTTCAGTCAAGTCAGATTCCTTTTATAGTAATTAAGGTAAACCAGAAGGTTTTATTTAAAAATATTTCATATAATCCTTGTCCAGCGATTCCGAATAATTACCCAATTTTTCCCTAATAAATCAATTTAAAATACGATAGTGCGTTCCATGCCAACAAATACTCATTTTTATTTTTCGTTTATTCAGATAAAATTACAAACTTGAATTGTTATGGTCGTTATGGAGCGTAACAACCTGGAATGCGATTTCGATTTGCAAAAAATAATAAAACATCGAAATAACTAGAGTGACGATGGAGTTGGTCACTCCATCATTTCTTCGTAAAGCCCGTGCAACCCCGGGACCTTGTTTTATTCCTATACATACAATCATCCGATTCCAAGTTGTTTGTTTGTTGTCTCGATTTGACTGTTTGCTAAACTTCAAAGGGGTCACGTATTTATATACAGGGTGTCCGGAAACTCGTAGTACAAGCGGGAAACTGGTGAATCTACATCACATTTGGAGTCGATTTTGTAGTATATTTTTTTTTGATTTGAGCTTTCGTTATCGAGTAAATCGAGTTAGAAGTTGATTTTTTTTTATTTTTTTTTTATCAAATTCTTATAAATTATTACTGAAGATCAAAGTACCCAACTAATTAAAACTATTTGAAAGTAAAACAAATGAAGAAACTCGGATTTGAAGCATTATTTTGAAATCACCCTTCATTTAACCCGTTGTAATCATAAAATATTTCTGCTCTGCAGGGTTAAAACATCTGTTGTTCAACCCTAAACACCAGAAAAAACTTTAACCCTAAAATAGCCGAAAAATATTTTTTTTTGTTTTTTTTTTTTTTGTGAAAATGCTCAAAAAAAAAAATTTATGTTTTTTTGGGTTCCCCATGTGGTGTAGATTCTCCAGTTTCCCGCTTGTACTACGAGTTTCCGGACACCGTGTATATACCTCTCTCAAAAATTAATTCGGCTGAGCGCGCTAATATTAAAAAACGATAATAACTAAGCGAAAATCACAGCGTGCACACAGCAAATAATTCATTCTTTTTTTACTAGAAAGCTGTCGAAGAGAAGTTTGTTTTTACCAATGCTTCAAAATTTGGTGAAAATGTGACCGCATTATCATTGAATAAATTTGTAGAACTCGTACTTCTCAATGTACGATGCAACAGTTTCCCATGCTTGCAGCATTTCTCTTATTGCGCCAGAAGATTGTTGCTCTGCTACTTCCTTCTCCTCCACCTACAAACTCTCCTCCATAACTTCTGCTGTGAAACACAATGCAACTCCTTAAGTTCTTTGGTGGTCAGCTCTTGACTGTACTCTTCCACAAAGTCCTCAATATCGTTGTTATCCACCTCCAGTCCCATAGTATTGGCCAAAGACACAATCTTGCTGACTGTAGACTCCACAGGTACTGATACAAACCCCTCAAAATCATATTCAACAATGCTCGCTGGCCAAAGCTTCCTCGAAGCAGAAGTGAGGGTCTTCTTGGTAACCCCTACCCACGCCTTGTCAATTATCTTGAGGCAAGCAAAGATGTGAAAGTGATCTTTCTAAAACCCTTTGAGAGTGAGGCTTGTCCCTTCAGTCACCTCAAAACAACGGTCGAAGAGTGTTTTAGTATAGTAATCTGCTGGTCCATATCATAGCATTTCTTTCATCTTCTTGTTATTGAGGATAGTGCAAATCGTTGATGTAGACCGATTGAATGTTCAGCCATGCTCACACCTCGTTCTCAATGATTTTACGTTTCATTTCTACACTTACTTTTATTCTCTTATGGCTGTCTTCCTTTGGCCTTTTCTTTAGGGACATTTTTGCAAGGGTTATTAAACTTAATGGTGATGGTGGAGTCGTGTTTTGAATATGCAGCAATACCGTACACTTCTACCGTCAATGCCTACATACTAACTAACCATAACACCGTTTCTCCGCGGGATGGCAGAGAGGACAGACCACCAAAAAACTCGGTCTTGGCTCACACTCCTTGCCTCATTCATACATCGTCTCATACATACTCTTCTGATATTTCGACTCTTGACATGGTCGTGCCATGTCTTCCTCGGGCGTTTTGACTTCTACCATTCACATTCGCGTCATATATTCTCTTTAGACTCCTTTCTTCGTTCATTCTGAGCATCCCTTTCTTAATCTTACTAATTAAGCTTACATCAGTCTCGCATTCCTTGCGAATCTCCACATTTCTCACATGATCAATTATGGTTTTACCACACATACGCCTCATTCGACGAATATAAAACATCGATGCCTAACTAATTTACCATCGTTACTGCCGTTACCGCCGTTTCCCGCAGGGTTATGCAGAGAGGATTGACCACCCCACAATTCTGGCTTGGCAATCGATTCTTGCTTCATTCATGCATCCTTGATCCTAACCTAACAGTTTATTAATAAATTCGTCTCAACCGACAAGAATTAGAGCCGAGAGATGTTTTGGTTGGATATTAAAAAAATATTAACCGAAAATTATTGAAAAAATTTGCAAAATGTGTGCAACAACCTGTTACAAGAAGACGTAAGCAAAATTAAACAAAAGCCTTGAAATCCCGAGAGGAGTAGTCCTGTTTTAAGTCGACCATGGTTTCGATTTTATGAAATAAACATGGATGCAAATCGCCTTGGTTTTTTGTTACAAAAACCATAATGCTACGTGAAAACATCCAAAGAATCAACAGAAGTAAATACATAATACTAGTTCCAAAATACATCTTATAGAAACATACTTTATTTCTGTTATTCTGAAACGGGCGTTTCCTTTTTAACAGGATAAACAAACCCAGGCTGTTTTTGTGGTTGTGATTTTTATCATTTTCATCACCAAATAATAATAATGATAATGATATATAAAAATTAGGCGTATTAGATCTATCAAAAAATTTATATATAAAGATGCAAAAGTCGGTCATTTTGAATACATGTAGGATAACGAAAGATTTTTTAAATATTTATGTTGAGGGATCAGTAGGATTTATAGGCCCTGTTAGAAGTACTACCGAGCCGAACCCTCTGATATGAAAATATCTGGAGACGGTGAATTTTTTTTCCCATTTGATCTCTGGTGAGTTGACGTGTTGTTGTTCTTGTATTGTTTTGTATTTATTTTGCTTATATAATGCACTTACATAATGTTGATTGACTAGATGATCATTTGTGGAAAAGTGAGTGGAAGGGTTAAGTTTTTCCTTTGGGGAAGATTTAACCCGGACAACAAAATCGGAAGTTTTAAATATGGACCCAATTTCCTGTTGTTCGCTAACATAATAATACTTTGATTTATATAGCTCCATTTTTGTGAAATATCACCTCAATGGCGCCACAAGGCTAGGAAATTACTAGAAACTTTGATTAAAATACAAATTTATCGATTTGATATTTTTATGTTAATTGTTTACATAATATATTTGAAAAGTTTTCGACTTTTTGTAAAATAATTTCTTTGGCAGAGAGGATGTACTTCCATACTAATCTGCTTGGTAAACACTTGTTTTATTGTACTTCTCTCTATACATGCTCTGTTATTCTGACTTTTAGCATAACCTGACTGAAGTACCTACATATTTGATTCACTTAATTATGCTGTGTCTTCCTTGACCATTATCTTTCACATCCTCTTGTTGATAATTTTATTAATGATTTTTTCGTTATTATATTTTAGTTTCCGGAAACTTATGTCAAAAAGAGTCCATTTGACATTACAGGAGAGTTGGTGGTTGGCCAATATTCCTATGGAAGAATGCAGTTGCACAAGAAAATAGAAAATAATTTCTGTAAGTACTCCTTTAATTTTAAGTTAAAATTTTATTTATGACTAACCACATGCAATGTGCATATTTTTTTTTAAAATTTTTATTTTAAAAAGAAAGACAAACGTTCCCAACAATGTTTGAAAATCTCGGGTAAACTTCGGTTTATGGGCGAAATTCCTAAAAAATAAAACTAGTTATTTTTATACTGACTTTGGGCCGGGGAATCCGAATCTGAAAGAATTAGATTGGGGCAAGCAATATTAACTGAATTACACGACTTTAAAATTTCGACGCACAAACAATTTAACTGGCCATTTTGAACGCTTTCTGACAATAAAACTAGTTATCTTTATACATCTTTATACATCTTTATACTAACTTTGGGCCGGGGAATCCGAATCTGAAAGATTTAGGTTGGGGCAAGCAATATAAACTGAAATACACGACTTTAAAATTTTAGATGCAAACAATATACAACGCCATTTTCGATGCGCTTTTGACAATAAATCCATAGAAAAATAACCAAAGATATTACATACAGTGTTACCAACTCTCAAAAATATTTATCCCTAAAACTGAATCAAAAACCCCTAAAATCCCGCCAATTACTTGAAAATTCCCCTAAAAAAATATTTTGTAAAAATAATGAAAAATTTCGTGGTTTCAGAAAATACCTATTCCGAAAATTTAAATTTCATGGGGGGGGGGTGGATCAATGTGAATAGATAACAGCAGAAAAACATACCTTATAAATAGAACAAGTCTTCTTCGTCCGTTGTATCCTTGTCAGACTCACACGTCTCCAAGGGTTCCTGATGAATACGCAGGTCATGTAAGAGCCCAGCTAAACGGTAGAACTCCAGAGTAGGATCCTTCAGGCGTTCTTTGCAACTTTTCAGAAACATGTATCGAGCAAGGTTGCCGGGTATGTGCGCTTTAATTCTACCAGATGACGACATGGAAGACTTGGCTGCCCGCCAAGAGGACTCGATGGAATTTGTATGAGCTCCAGAATCAGGGTCCTTGAAATGTAGTGAATGATTCACCGTCTGGTGTACATACCCTAAGTCTGACAGGCAGTCATATGCCTTCCAACAGTCACTGATAATAGTTGTGCCCTTTTCGATCCATTTTTCGATTATTATTTTAGGCACATTCGTTTCCGGAATAATAAGTTTATCCGATTTTAATTCTTCTCCATCTCAAAATGTTGAATTTAATGAAGATATTGCAGATTTGTGCTGAAAAACACGAAATGTTGGCTAAGTTAGTCGGATGGGGCCTCATTTCTCAAAGTGGGACTTATAATTGTCCGGATTGTGGGCGAGCGCTGGAATTAAGGTCGGAAGAAAATCGGTGAGGTTATTTTTTTATTGTTATGCATTTTTTTACCTGCGAATATTCTATTGTATAAAGTGTGTTAAAGAAAGGTTTTTTTTAGTACCGATGGGTTTCGATGGAATTGCTATGGCAAATTAGCGCGGGGCAAGAAGAAGGCTAAGCGGTGCGACAACAGAGTGGCATTTCGAACAGGGACGTTTTTTGCAAGGTCTCATTTGCCAATTTGGAAAATTTTTGGATTCGTCAATTTTTGGGTGCAAGGTGCGTCGTTACGGCTTATTGGCTTACAGTTAGAGCTGGCGATGGAAGCATTAGTAGACTGGTCCTCTTTTTGTCGGGAAGTTATACTCGATTCTTACTTGTGTCGCTTAGAAAAAATCGGCGGCCCTGGTAAAATCGTTGAAATTGACGAATCCAAGTTTGGTAAGAGAAAGTATCATCGTGGGCATTATGTTGAAGGACAATGGGTTTTCGGCGGCTACGAACGTGGTTCCGGCCGTGTGTTTATGGTAGCCGTCGAGTCTCGTAGTTCCGAAACTTTAATGCCCATAATCGAAAAATGGATCGAAAAGGGCACAACTATTATCAGTGACTGTTGGAAGGCATATGACTGCCTGTCAGACTTAGGGTATGTACACCAGACGGTGAATCATTCACTACATTTCAAGGACCCTGATTCTGGAGCTCATACAAATTCCATCGAGTCCTCTTGGCGGGCAGCCAAGTCTTCCATGTCGTCATCTGGTAGAATTAAAGCGCACATACCCGGCAACCTTGCTCGATACATGTTTCTGAAAAGTTGCAAAGAACGCCTGAAGGATCCTACTCTGGAGTTCTACCGTTTAGCTGGGCTCTTACATGACCTGCGTATTCATCAGGAACCCTTGGAGACGTGTGAGTCTGACAAGGATACAACGGACGAAGAAGACTTGTTCTATTTATAAGGTATGTTTTTCTGCTGTTATCTATTCACATTGATCCACCCCCCCCCCCATGAAATTTAAATTTTCGGAATAGGTATTTTCTGAAACCACGAAATTTTTCATTATTTTTACAAAATATTTTTTTAGGGGAATTTTCAAGTAATTGGCGGGATTTTAGGGGTTTTTGATTCAGTTTTAGGGATAAATATTTTTGAGAGTTGGTAACACTGTATGTAATATCTTTGGTTATTTTTCTATGGATTTATTGTCAAAAGCGCATCGAAAATGGCGTTGTATATTGTTTGCATCTAAAATTTTAAAGTCGTGTATTTCAGTTTATATTGCTTGCCCCAACCTAAATCTTTCAGATTCGGATTCCCCGGCCCAAAGTTAGTATAAAGATGTATAAAGATAACTAGTTTTATTGTCAGAAAGCGTTCAAAATGGCCAGTTATATTGTTTGTATGTCGAAAATTTTAAAGTCGTGTAATTCAGTTAATATTGCTTGCCCCAACCTAATTCTTCCAGATTCGGATTCCCCGGCCCAAAGTTAGTATAAAAATAACTAGTTTTATTTTTTAGGAATTTCGCCCATAAACCGAATTTTTTCCGAAAATCTCCTACTACCACCACAGAAAGCCGAAAATGTTGCTTGTGTTGTGATGGAGGACTTAGCCAGCCGAGGAATCGAACACGCGACGCTCTGGTGAGACCCAAGCGCTATGCCCACTCAACCACTGACCGGTCGCTATATATATTTCTGAAATAACACTATGATTGAACTAAATTACAATAAGAAACAACTATTTCAGTTATCGGAGATGGAAAATTGATCAATTTAATAGCTATTTCATTTAAAACAAAATTAATATTTTACGACTAGTTTGGCGGCCATGTTGATATAACTACAACCTTTAGTCCTAACTAATGTTTGTTTGTCCCTCTTTCACGTCGCAACGGAGCCACCAATTGACGTGATTTTTTGCACAGGAATAGTTGGAGGACTGGGAAATAACATAGACTACTTTTCATCCCGTAAAAACATTTAATTTCTCCGTAATACCACGAAAGCGAAGCTACGGGTAAAAAAAAAAAAAAAAACTAGTTAGTAATAATAGAGGTTTTTAGGCTATTTTTTTTTCTTGGGATGGTCCAATGCTTTTTTGGGAACCTGCTTGCACAGCGCGGGTGTAGACTGTGTGCCCTAAAGTTTTAGACTTCACGGTATTCAATACTTCATTTGTGTAAAACCACCAAACAAACCTATTTCTTTCAATACGTTTTTAGGTTCTCAGTTTAGATTTAAAAAGAAACAATGTTTTTGTCAATTATGGTATTATGTATTAGGGTCAATCCGCACCAAATCATCCAGAAAATTTTGGATTTGTCACCCACCATCTCAGATTTTGATGAAACTTTAAATTTTTAATCCTTCCATATAGATAAGAAAATATACCAAATTTTACCTTCCTACCTCAACTCGTTTTTTTTTTATGGGCAGTTGAAGTTTGGGCAAAATAAGCGTTTTTACATATTCCGAGCACTCCGGAAGAGCTTGTACCTTCAATGAAAAAAAATGTATCTTTGTCATTTATAGTGCAAATGCAATGAAAATTTTCAATATTATCAAGAAAACTATGCTGATTGCAGAAAAAAATAAATAAACCCTTTACATTTATCTACTTGACTTTAAAAAATTACCAAAAGTATTTTTTTAAGTAATTTTTGGGACGGAAAAGGTACTTTACAAAAAAGCAATATCTCGGGAAGGTACAGTGTTAATGAAGTAATTTTTTTTTTATTCATATCTACAAATAGCATAGAATCACATACAAAAATAAAATTCATGGCATTTTACTTGCTTCAATAAATAAAATCCATTTTAAACTTTTTTCAAACTTTTTGTAATTTTTTTTTTATTCTTATCTACAATAAACATAGTACAACCTAAAAAAATAAAACTCCTGGTATTTTGTGTGCTTCACAGTGTAGAAACGTTTTTAAAATGAGAAATCTTAATCATACAGAATTGTTCCAAGTTTTTTAAAATCTAGATACTGTATTTGCAAATAAAAAAAGTCAAACTTATTCGGTCCTTTACAACATGCTGGTAAGCTTGCAATGTAAGCTTAAGGCACCAACAAAATAATGTACCTTGTTCCTTACCCTGAATGCATACACCATAGCAATATTTTATAACAAGATCAACTTTTTAACTCTTTTCAATACAAAGTTAACTCTTTAAAAAACAAATACAATAAAAATAAAACAGGCCATGTAGGATTAGGTTAAATGAAAGTACATTACAATAATATTGTTTACAAACAAATGTTCAAGTTCATTTTTTACTTTTATTCTTGATCTGACCCATAAGATGGTTGAACTTTTGATCAGCATGATTTTTTTTTCAAGAAAGTAGTAAGCTCTTCCTGAACCTTTTGTTGTGGGAGGGTCAACGATATTAAAAATATTTTGTAGTGGAACAAAACAAATATCTTCTTTTTGATGTGGCCAGTAAAAGGATGGAGCTGGGCCAAAAGGATGCATAAACTTGATTGATACATCACACTCGTCTTCATCTTTGGAAACCACAAGTCCAAAAAACCAATGGTTGTCATATACGCAAGCTACATAAGAGTTTGTACAAATTTGTACCATACTTAGTTGCTCAGAGCGATTTCGTTCCCCACTGAAGTTAAAAATCAAAGCATAATCTGAATCTGAACTTATCCTTTTTGTGCCAACTTCATTTTCAGACAGAGGAACAAAGCAGTGGAAACCTCGAGTGCCTGGTATTGTTTTAGCTTGTGAAAAACGCTGCTGTAATTGTTGCCTGCAAGTGAATAAGCTTTCTTTTCTCAGCAAGTAAAAATATATATTTTCTACTCTTGACTGACAAAACTTAAAAGTTTTGTCTACAGTTGTGATAGTGTTGCCAGGGCCAAGTTGCAAACTTTCTCTAGTTAGAAGACGTTTTACTGTTCCACCTATTCCATCACAGGGAGATTTCCCATGACTCGTAGCAAAAAACGACCAACATGCTTTCAAGTTGAAGTCTTTTTGATGGTGACACAGATTTAAAAAGTTTTTGCAGTTTTTATATTGCGCTGCGCAACCATCAGTAAAATAATGAACACTTTGAATTTGGGGAAATTTTTGATTTAAAAATTGAGCAACAATTTTTTGAGTTTCGTAAACGAAACTTACATCATGTTCCAAGTCATCTGAAATTACACACAAGCTTGACACTGTGAGATCTTTGCCAGGCTCTTCACAAGTGTAAATTACCACTGGGTGGAGTGAACAACTGTCTTGCGTCCAGTGGTAACCCTGGACTTCATTCTGGATAACATAGGAGAAGTTTTCACTGAAGTCTAATAACACAACAGCTTCATTTATCTGAAGCTGTGCTTTTAGGGACTCTTTGAGATATTTTGATTGAGACTTTGTTATAAAAGAATGAGGAAGAAGTTTTACAAGACTCTTCACAAGATGTTCTACATATTCATGAAAGGGAACTGTACTGAAACCTGCTGTGTTCTATCAGTAGTTACCCATGCACTGTATGTAATTTCATCTTCTTGGTCCCATTCTTCAAATTTTTCTAACAAATGTTTCTTAAGATTTTCACTAGATGTTGAACACTTATCGCAATGTCGAAGCATACAGTCTCTATTGTTCTTTGAGCACACTAAGTAGTCCATTAAATCATTGTACGTTTCTTCACTGTCACAAGCATTAAGAAGCAACACTACATTTTGATGAATTGCACAAACGCAGACAGAATGAGAGCCTGGAGAACCTACTGGCACACACCATTTGGGACGCAACCAACAAAATTTCGAAATCCCAATTTTTGACGCAGGGTATTCAAACTTGAAGGTAGCATAAAGTTCATTCAGGTTACAAAGCAATAGTCTTTTGTTGTTCATAAACATTTTTGGTTATGCTAACTTTATCTTTTTTCCCTGGCATAACACGAGAAAATTCATCGTTTTGGTAGAAATTTTTAACCAAAGTAACTGTTCCTTGGTCTAATGGTTTTCCTTTTTTTGGATCAGGTAAAGCAATGATACCATTTTCATTTAGTAGCTCTCGTGCTTTACGAACTGAGTATTCACCAACACTGAATTCTTCAGCAACCTTTTTTCTACTCCACGAAGTTGGAGCGAGAGTTAGAAGCTGAATTCTCTCACGGCGTGTAACTTGTGTTTCCAATTTTTTTTTAACCAACTCAACAAGCCTGTCCATGTCATTAGCTTTTTCTTGAATACATCTTGGTATTTTTGCATCACATTTTACTGGGGAAAATTCTTTTTCTAAAACTTTACTTACTTTTTTCTTTAAGGTTGAACAAGCAGAATCTAACTTCCGTTTAGCGTAACTAGACTTACTGTGGGATGGTATTGCATGTAGTTTAAATGGAGATTCTCCAATGTCAGTTAAAGAAGTGTTGATTTCTTGTAAAAAAATTTCTTTGTTTAAAACATTTTCAACTTCACTTATGTCTTCTTGAAAAGTGTTAAGCTCTTCAATTTCATTGTTAAGGTTTTGGCTCTTACTAATTTTTGCTCTGCATGCATTACAAATTTTTTGTCCAGGGATTGCTTTATTAGTTACTTTTAGAATGGTATTAATGTTCTCTGAAAATTCCAAGGATACTGTTCTTAAAGTTTTTGTTATTTTCCTTTTGTGGCTTTGGAACGGGTCAAAACAAGCTTTTTGAAATGTTTCATATTTATTTAAGTTAAATATTCTGTGGTGCTCACAAATGTTGAAAACCAAGTCTGTAGATACAAAACTTCTTTGTTGAATAAGCTTTTTTTCAAATTCACTTAACAAATCCACACTCGTTAATTTCTCTGACTTAGTATAACTTTTTTTGTGACATTCAGTACCATTATGTTGTCCCACACTACATTTAACTAAACTTGTTTCGATTAGAGACATTTTAACAACGTACACCATAACATGAAACAACTACTGTATTTATATAGATGATCACTGCTTTGAAGCTGACTCAGAACTAAGCATGTCAGAGGAAACAAAGCATGTAGTATCCTGCAAACTTAGTGATGAGGCAGATAGTAATTTTCATGTTCTGTCTTGTTCTTGTTGCAGATACATCATTTCCATGTAGTGACTTGTCTCTAGGACTGTTTCTTTGATATTAGTCCATTCATTCAACCTATATTACTAGCTATATACCTAAACTATAACTTGCCCAATTACAAACTAAAAATAGATATTAAAAAAATCACAAAAAGTTTGAAAAAAGTTTAAAATGGATTTTATTTATTTTTGTATCTAGATTTAAAAAAACCTAGAACAATTCTGTATGATAAAGATTTCTTATTTTAAAAACGTTTCTACACTGTAAAGCACACAAAATACCAGGAGTTTTATTTTTTTAGGTTGTACTATGTTTATTGTAGATAAGAATAAAAAAAAATTACAAAAAGTTTAAAATGGATTTTATTTATTGAAGCAAGTAAAATGCCATGAATTTTATTTTTGTATGTGATTCTATGCTATTTGTAGATATGAATAAAAAAAAAAATTACTTCATTAACACTGTACCTTCCCGAGATATTGCTTTTTTGTAAAGTACCTTTTCCGTCCCAAAAATTACTTAAAAAATTACTTTTGGTAATTTTTTAAAGTCAAGTAGATAAATGTAAAGGGTTTATTTATTTTTTTCTGCAATCAGCATAGTTTTCTTGATAATATTGAAAATTTTCATTGCATTTGCACTATAAATGACAAAGATACATTTTTTTTTCATTGAAGGTACAAGCTCTTCCGGAGTGCTCGGAATATGTAAAAACGCTTATTTTGCCCAAACTTCAACTGCCCATAAAAAAAAAACGAGTTGAGGTATTAAGGTAAAATTTGGTATATTTTCTTATCTATATGGAAGGATTAAAAATTTAAAGTTTCATCAAAATCTGAGATGGTGGGTGACATGGCCTGGATGATTTGGTGCGGATTGACCCTATAACAAAAAATTATGCGTATTAAGTGCAATTATTTACAGTAATTTAATGTGAAATATTAATCTATGGTTTCGTAGTCAAGAACCATAACCTCTTGGCCACGAAGGTTGTCATCAAATCGTGTGATGGTCATTGCAACATCAAATTTCTCTGTAGGAGTATATATATAGGGGATAGAATGTAACACATCTATATTCTGGTACATAATCCTCGCTATACTCAAATTCATTCATCATGTCACCATTTGTTACTGCTAATCCTTGCTGATGTTGTTTTGCTTTGTTTATTTTATAGATTTGAAGATCATTGCCAGATAAAGATGTTACCCTTGGAGAAACATGAGTTTGGCTCTGGCTGGGAGCAGTTTCATTCGCCTGTGCTATGGTGTTGATGGATGCAATAATAGCCAACTTCCACCAGAAGATGAATCATTGCCAAACAAAGAAGCATTAGCTTGATTGGGTGCAGTTTCATTCGCCTGTGCTATGGTGTTGATGGCTGCAATGATAGCTAACTTCTCACTAGAAGATGAATCATTGCCAAACAAAGAAGCGTTAGCTTGATTGGGTGCAGTTTCATTCGCCTGTGCTATGGTGTTGATGGCTGCAATGATAGCTAACTTCTCACTAGAAGATGAATCATTGCCAAACAAAGAAGCGTTAGGTTGATTGGGTGCAGTTTCATTCGCCTGTGCTATGGTGTTGATGGCTGCAATGATAGCTAACTTCTCACTAGAAGATGAATCATTGCCAAACAAAGAAGCGTTAGCTTGATTGGGTGCAGTTTCATTCGCCTGTGCTATGGTGTTGATGGCTGCGATGATAGCTAACTTCTAACCAGAAGATGAAACTGGACATGTTGCCTGACTAGACCAAATTACTGCTTTGAGAGCTAAGAAAAAAGATGTTGCTGTAAGTACCTACTTCATCTAATGATTCTAATACAATGTGTGTTATACGGGGTGTTAAAGTACATACTTGTTCTTATGTTTATTTGGGGTAAAAAATGTAGATTGCATTTTGATCTCTCGTGACTAGTTTTTATTTATTGTGAAATTAGATGGAGTTCTAAAAATAGAAAATAATTAGCAAAATAAGTGATTATTTCATCTGTGGTACTATTTTTTGAGCCAGGTCGGTATGGGGTCTAGTTCGCACCAGGGCAGGACATTGGCACCATAGGTGAATTGGAGTCTATTCATCCTCTCTTCACATTTCCTGCATCTATTGGTGTTTTCCACTCCCAATATCTGCATGTGTCTCTTGAGATGGCAGTGTCCCGTTAGTAGTCCTACCAGTTCCCTCAGCATGTTTCTGTCCATATCGAGTAGTTTCTTGGTTCGTCTAGGGTCTGGTCCTTTTATGAGAACTTTGGATTGTCTCATTCCAGGTGCCCTCTCCCATTCTTTGCGGTGCTGGGATTTGACCCACCTATCAATATTTAATTTTGTGTGGCAAGCTGCTATTCCTACGGCCGGCTCGGATCTTACAAGTGGTGCTTTCGCCCCTTACCTTGCTAGTTCGTCAGCCTTCTCGTTGCCCTCACTACCTCTGTAAAACCTCTCAAATTTCCGCATATCCATTTTCTTCTTGAGACATTAAACATCGAACCATTTGCAGCAATTTCGAATGCGGCAGACCTTCTCTGTGAAAGGCGCATTTTTGTCAAGTAATGTAGTAGTGTAGAATTAAAAAGAATTACTAACTCTTCTACCCGGTTTTCACAAAACTTTTCCTTATCACAGAGCGGCGTGGTTTTCAGCTCTTTGCAAAATGCCTCGAAGTCAAATTCTCTCCAATTTCTGGAGATAACGGATTTGAACTCCAATTTTGGAGGGTCGAAGGCAAACACGAATGTGACGAGACGATGATCCGATAGTCCAATGTCAGTAACGTGAGTTCTATTCGGGGGACACCCTACTCGGGGAAATTATAATATCAAGTGTACCTCCTGCATCATGAGTAGCCGAGTTCACCCACCCCATGCAGGTGAAGTCATACAGGATTTTCGTGTATTTTTTGGACATGAGATCAGTTTTGTTTTCTAAGTGAATGAGTCTGCATTTTCGTGCCAAGTCTCCGATAGCGCCAAAATGTGAATACCTTTGTCACGAATGAGATCCACAATATCATCGTGTTTGTTCGCAATGGATCGCGCATTCCAGGCGGCAACGGTTAGAAACTTAGGCAGATGAGCATTCCTGGTTTGTGCTAACCGTAGGATTTTGACTAGCTTAACCTTCCTCCCGGCTCTACACACTCGTTTTCTTCCCTTACGTCGGGGAAATAGTACACCATTGTTATTGTCATTGTCAATACCACTATGGTTTTTGTCATTGTTTATTACTGGTAAGGGTCGTAAAGCATACAATTCATCCAAAGTATATATTTCATGATTTTACCACCCATTTCGAAAGTAGAAAGTTTATAAGAGACACCTCACAAGTGCGCCCCCTGTTTGTAGTATGTAAAGACAGGAAACTATTTCCACACCCTATGTGACAGCGTTGTGAGGAGGGTTAGGGTAGGTGCTGTAGGAAGGGATTTATTAATGCGGGTCTTGTTAAGGCCCGGATTATATGAAGGAGGAAAAACAGATGCCGGTAGCTCGTTCCACATACAAGCTGAATCACACCAAAAAGAGTCGAAGAAACGACCTGTTCTCATGAAGTCAACATCAACCGTGAACGGGTGTTTCGCTCGTATCCGTCGAGTTTCACACACCGGGGATCAATGCTGCTAGCTCCTTTTACGAAATACAATCACCCTATACTTTAAAAGGTACAATCACCCTATAGCAACACTTGATACCCCACTCTACGCATGCCAGATGGTCAAAACGACTGCTTGCAAGTGCGCCCCCCCCCCCCCCCCCCCCCCCCCCCCGCAGCTACCGCGTCAGAATTCTCCCGCTTCGGCACAGTCGAGAACCGCGCTCAGTCGCGCAAGCAGCGTCCCGTGCCGAACAAATATTATCGCTCTCAGCAATGACGCTAAGCACGAAATCACGCGTAGTTTACGCCTTTTAAACAGACTCATTATTGATGTATTTAATATTCTGCAGTATCAGTCTCAAACATATTTCGGATTCATTACGTAAATTCGCCCGTCGGAGCCGTACCTCTGTTTTATTCGCGAGCATACGTGTACGAGACATATTCATCCTGCCTTGGCGAGCCGTAAGCATCTTCAGTATATTACCCTAACTGTGTTCAAGACCGTAAATTCATTTTAAATTCCCGTTTCATCCTGTCGTTTCTTTAAAGAGAGAGAGAGAGAGAGATTATTTTACAATGTTAGAGAGAGATTCTATTTTACAATGTGTTTCTTTAAAGTAAATCTATGTCCCAGTGTATCCTACTCAATAAACCTTTGTCCTTAAATATTGATGAGTAATAATTGAATTGACCTTCCCATATCCTGGCCGATGGACGTAGAAATGAGCTGGAAAGTCCCCCACACCTGATGAATTAGAGTTCTCACCTGTCCTACCTTTACACTGAGCTAGCAAATTTCACTACACCTTGGTTCAATTCCAAGATGGGGTTTTAACCGAACATAGCACTTCTTAGAGCAGGCTCCATTAAAAAATCTGTAGAACACACTCTATACTTGAGTCTGTCTGCTACACTTACTCCATGCATTTCAATTCTGTGAAACAACCCGTCCTTAGAGTAATCGATTGTTTCATCTCTAAATAGTATAAAATAAAATCACTATCCGCGTCTGTCTGTGCGCTTAGTTCTTCTAAATAACACAACGAATTTTGATAGAATTTTCACTATCATTTAGAGAATTTCTTCCGGAAGGTTTATATATATGCATAATTATACATATAAAAAGTACAGAAAAGTTGAAGGTTTTGTAATCAAGTCGTAAAAAGAATATTTTTGGGCATTTACATTGCTGACGCTGGTTAAACCTTATGAGATATATCAAAATAATGTTCTACCGAGTTGTATATCTTGAAAAAGCCTACAGAAAAGTCCACTATGGCATACGTCTAACTCTTAAAGATAACCCTCAGCAACACTGGGTACACGTCAGCTGGTCTATAATAAATGATTTTTCATTTCAGCCCCTGGATTGAAGCATGCTGTTGCTGTCAAAGGAAAGCAGGTAGCACTCCAAATGAATGGATCACAGCAGAAGTAGCAGACTGGTAAGCAGAATTAAAGAATTAAAACCAACACGGAAACTTCATCTAACAAAAGTGCTTCTTCATCACGCAGTGGAACAATGTTGGTGGAACTTCAGATGTGCATAAATCCCCAGGAAAATAGGGCATTATAAATATGTGTATTTTTGTGCAAAATATCTTTGTTGATTCTACCTTCGATTTGTTTTTTTACCTTTGTATGTAATGTTGGGAGATTCTCCCCCGTTTAAGCTTATTTGAAGAGTTTTTGTTTCTTTTTTATTATATTGAAGACTTTAGGGAGGTATATTATATTTTAATCTTTAATCTTTACACTGTTGACCTTTTCAACACACTGTATCCCACCACGCTACTCGTTTTGACACAATGCATGTAATGTTTTAGTGGAACGATGTTTATGTTAATGAAGATTACTTAGGAAGTTTGTAGGTGATTTGCAAAGATATTAGAAGAACGAGATGTGCTATGAGCAGTTCATACTGTGTGGAATTGTTTTGCCGAGTGTCGCCGGTTTTGTTCACCAATACTACTGCACACCTTCGCTTACGCTAAGGTATCCGCACTAATACATAGAACAGATTTGTGTGCGTACACGTCCCGATAGTATTCAAAGTACCCTAATTAGGTAGTATTCGGTCGGCGGCCAATATAGCATATCTCGTTCTTCTAATATCTTTGGTGATTTGTCTTAATGTCCTGGAAGCAGAATAACTACATATTATGTTTTTATGACAAGGATTTTCGGGTTAATTTTACATTTAATCTATGATCGTGATATTTGCGTTCACCCTCGTTTCGGTCTGAGGTGTAGTTGCTTTTGTATTTACTACCTTAGACAAGACTAGAGATCTCGACCAACCGACCGGAACTAAACTCTTTTGTCCTGCATCTCTATATGAATCTTCTGTCGCCTCGTGCGGTTCTTGTTTTGTCAACTACTCAATCATCAGCCCTTGTGATGAGATTTTGTAATTATTCACTTTTATTTGCTGTTTATGGCCGAATATCAAATTGTGAGGCTTGCAATGGTTGTTCAAACTGTATTGTTTTTTTAATTTTCTTATATGAGGCTATGTGCAAATCATAACACAACTTAATCCTTTTGTTAAATTTTGCTTGCCAGTAATACATGATACGCGGGTTTGGGTAGGCATATGTTGAGCTGATATGAATGTGTTAGGTTATTAGCTAAATGGATGCTATTGGAAACTTTTGGACGGCAAACTTTGTCGGTGACAAAGAATGCCGAGCACTGCGGTAGACATAAGAAACCCTCCTCAGGGATGGGCATAAGGTGCTTATTCACAAGTAGAACTGATGAAGTAAATCAATGAAAGGCAAGTTCTTCAAATATAACAAATAACCTCTATTTCACATTAGAAGTGGATTACATACAGAAAAGGTTTTTAAAAACTTACCCCCATCATAACTAACTAATGCTGCGGATGGATGGAGACGCCTTCCCCCAAGGGTCCACGACTGCTTCAGCGCGGGCGACCAGCCCGCCAGCTCCGTCTCTCGTTCAGTCCCCAGCCAAGGGACTACCAGATCCTCTCCAATTGCCTCCGGTGACCATCCATCCATGTCTTTGCGTTGCCTCCAAGGCGTGCGTGGTAAAGTGGGTAATAGGCGATCCCGCCCCCAAATACGTAACCCATCCGATAAAATTAACAATACTGCCCGTTCCCGACAGTTAACACGCCCGAAGCGAGTGAAGATTGCCGCCCTTTTGCGTAGATTACTCCCAAACGTAAACTCACAACCCGGTGTCCATTGACACGCGTTTTACTCTTTCGGGTTTAATTTTAAGTCTCACATTACGCGCATTTTCCCGCGATTCGCACACAAACGCAATAATCAGCGTTTCCCAGGATCGGATGCCTGGATTAAATTAATAGATCATTTGCTCAGCTCGACTTTTAAAATTCACTGGGCCCTGTAGGTAAGTGAAGAACCCCGCAAGAATAATTCATTTCCTCCTATTTTGCGCCGATATATGGCTGTCAAAAAAACCATCGACAATAATCAAAGTACTAATCAGTACCTGATTTATTTAAGTTTTATTTATTTATTTATAATGTATTACAAAAAACATGGTAAGTAACACATTATTCCCAATGAGTTGAGATAAAACTCATTACGGGAAGTACAGACACATAAAATACATTTTACAAGGATATTACACTTTTAAAAAAATACAACATATTGAAAAGGAAAAGAAAAATAAATAAAAAAGGAAAAATACATTGTTAAGAATAGAGATTTTAGAAATACTGAGAGACATCTATACACATGAAACATAGTAAACCAACATATGAAAGCGAGCGAAAATTCACTGGTTTAAAAACATTTTCAGGAAATAATCTTTAAGCGTTTTAACTAATATTTTTTTGTTAGTTACTGATTGCTTTATTTCATTAGGTAATGCATTGTATTGTCTATATGCAATATATTGTAATGAGTTAATACCAAATTTTGTTGTGTGGGTAGACGATGCTAGGTGTATTAGATTTTGGGACCGTGTTTTGTGCTGGTGTATGTCTGAATTAAATGCTGGTTTGATGTTAGTGTGTGAGGATCTATGTATGATTTGTAATATTGTATAAGTGATATTGTATTTAGGTAGAACCGTAAAAGGAAGTATGTTTGCCTTTAAATATATATCTTTGATATGTATATCCCACGGTAGACGGTAGATATTCCTTATTGCTCGATTTTGAATCACTTGTATTTCTGATATTTGTTTTTTAGTAATAGTGCCCCAGATACTAACTAAATAACTCAGATGGGAGTGAATCATCGCATAGTATGTGGCCCTTAGTAGAGATGTAGAGAGAAGACCTTGGAGTCGGTACAGTACGCCGGTTATTGGGGATATTTTAGATTTCACATGCTCAACATGGGAATTCCACGAAAGTTTAGAGTCTATTAATAGCCCTAAATATTTCGTGACTTCTATATTTTGGAGCTTCTCAGTTCCAAGTGTGATATTCATTGGCACATAATCCTTATTACCGAAAGTTAGGTAGTGCGTTTTTTTTATATTGAGGCTCAATTTATTAATACGCAGCCAATTAGCTAGAATTGAGACATCTACATTCATTTGAGACTCCAGGTCACTCAGGCTTGTACTGTGATAATAGATTACAGTGTCATCCGCATAAAGTTGGAGGTTTCCAGAGATACCACATTTAGTTATGTCATTGACATATAGCAAGAAAAGCAGAGGCCCAAGAATTGATCCCTGTGGCACTCCACATGTGATTTTACCTAAGCCACTCGAGACACCTTTGACTTCAACAAGACAAAATCTATCATCTAAGTAGCTTCGGAGGAGATTTAGGGGCTTCCCAACAATTCCCAAATATTCCAATTTCTTTAAGAGTATTTCATGATCGACCGTATCAAAGGCTTTTTTGAGATCTATAAATATGGCTGCCACATATTCACCCTGGTCTATATACTGTTGAAGGTTGGAGATAAAATCAAAGGCGGCACATTGAGTACTAGAATTTTTCCGAAAGCCATATTGTTGTGGTGTAAGGATATTATTCGCAGATATGTATTTTAGGAGTCTATCTTTGATTATGGTCTCAAATACTTTTGAAAAAACCGATAGAAGTGATATAGGACGGTAGTTAGAGATACATGTTTTACAGTCTCCTTTGTGTATAGGTATTATCTTCGCTAACTTTAATTCATTTGGAAACTTTCCCGAGGACAGTGACCAATTAAAAAGTTCTGTAAGGTGACCCGCTAATTCTTCTTTACAAGTCTTAAGAACTGATGGTGTTACTCCATCGAGTCCCGGTGCTGTTTTCAGCTTAGTTTTAGAGATGATCCTCAGTACCTCATCTTTGTTTGTCCTAGCCATGTACAAGGATTGGCAAGCCTTCGGTTCCACAAAAACGGTATTACAGTCATCCGGGAATGACGGAATGGTAGCTGCTAGCTTTTTTCCTATTGAGAGAAAAAACTCATTAAATGCGGATGCTATTTGGCTCGGATCCTTAATTACGCAGTCATTTACCACGAGGGATTCTATTTCGTTAGTTGGTTTATGTGTTCGGTTTGATAGAATAGAGTTTATGATTTTCCAGGTTTTAGTGGGGTTATTTTGGTTTTGTTGAAAGCTGTTCGCATAATATTTGTGTTTTAGATTTCGCCTATAATTAGTAATGGTATTTCTCAATCTCTTTTTAAGTGTTACAAGAGTAAGATTACCAGGGTCTTGTTTCCACTGCTTGTGAATCTGGTTTTGTTCTTTGATTAATGTATTTAATTTGGAATCAAACCACGGAGTATTCAGTTGTACCCGACTTCTTAATCCTGTTTTTGGTGTAGTTGTACCTGATTCTATTGCCTTTTTAATGTGATAATTGAAACTTTTAAAAGGGTCTTCTGAGTCGCTTAAGTTGATCGTGAAATTGTTATCAAGAAGATAGGATTTTACTGACATACTGTTGATGATAGGTCTCGTAATCCGGGATTTGGTTCTATTATTAAAACATTTTTTTAAGTTGTTCTTATAATCAACAATAAGTATATTATGGTCACTAAGTGGATCATCAATATTCGATATAGTAGTCTGAATGTTTTGCCTATTTGATAAGATGTGATCTATTAAGGTGCAGCTTGTATCAGTGACTCTCGTGGGAAATGTTTTGTTATGTATTGAAAAATTGTAAGATTGTAAGATGTTGCAAAAATTTAATGAAGAGTGTGTGGATATGGATATGTCAATGTTAAAGTCTCCGAATATTAATGTATCTTGTCTACTTTCGTTCAGTATTTTTTCTAGATGTATTAGAAAATCCTGCATATTTGTGTTGGGTTTTCGATAGATAGCATAGATGTTAACTGGTTTCCTATCACTGCTACTAAGCGTTATACCTAAAAAGGAATTTTCATTTGAGAAATTTTCAATAATTGCACACTTCATAGTATCAATCACATATATTGCTACGCCGCCTCCTCCTTCGTTGGGGCGAGAAGCAAAAACACTTTTGTAACCATTCAGGGAGTAAAACTTTTCCTCTCCAATCTTAAGCCACGTTTCCGTAATGACGAGCACGTGTACAATGTACCGCGAACTTCTTACTTTTTCTTCGATCTCATCAAACTTATTACGGATGCTTCTCGCGTTCATATACATTATTCGTAGACAGTTCGTCACGGGATTATAATTCTCGATGGTGAGGCACTTATGCTCATGTATGTTACACTCCATAATCTATAGTTGCAAGGTCGTTCTTGAGTGCAGCGATGTAGGCCGGGCAGTTGTCCCTATCTCCAGTTGAGTGATCAGCAGGCTTACCAAATCTGGTGCATGTCGCGCAAACTGGTTTGATGGTGGAATTTGGGCAGGACTCACCAGTATGATTCTGTTGAGCACAATGTCCACATGTGGGTTTGGTATCTCTGCAATACTTGTATGAGTGACCAATCATGTAGCATTTGGTGCAGACAGTAAGGCCAATAAAATCTCGGACGCGGCAAATAGTCCAGCTTATAAATACTTTCTCTTGCTCGACTAGAAATTTACGTACGGTAGCGGGTACTGCGTAGATACGGTGACAAGCGTTACCTTAGCGATTACAATTGTTATGTACATATTAAATATTTTCATAACATACACTCACCGAAGATGATAACATTGCTTTATCACTGGTAATACATGTAATAAGTTCTTGTACTGTCACAAGAATGGGGAATCTGTCTGTTGTGTATTGTTTATTTCAATACCCCCCCGCTCCCATGTTCGGTGAGGGCGGGGTCAATTCGCAGCCTTTCGCGGGTTTATAGTTTTTAGAGCATTGTGACTTCCTGAAGTTACTCTACTCCTTGTGCTCTTTTAGTCGACCCTAACCACTTATCTCCAGTATTTTTATTGATTTATTTATTACGATTACAATAAAAACGCTTGGGTCCCCGGCCCAACAATTTTCAGGGGAATCTACATGTAATAAGTTCTTGTACTGTCACAAGAATGGGGAATCTGTCTGTTGTGTATTGTTTATTTCAATACCCCCCCCACTCCCATGTTCGGTGAGGGCGGGGTCAATTCGCAGCCTTTCGCGGGCTTATGGTTTTTTGAGCGTTGTGACTTCCTGAAGTTACTCTACTCCTTGTGCTCTTTTAGTCGACCCTAACCACTTATCTCCAGTATTTTTATTGATTTATTTATTACGATTACAATAAAAATGCCCCGGTCCAACAATTTTCAGGTGAATCTCGAATATCTTACTTATTTCGAAACATACGTTATTTCCGCTAATTACGTAAGGAGAGTCAATAGATATTTGATATCAATATTGTCAAAGTTTGTAATTTATTATGTACTATAATTTCTGATATCATGATATCTGCACTCAACTTTCTCGGTCAAGTACTCAATGGTGTAAGTACTCAAATCATCGTCTGATATTATTCTAGCGAACAATAGATTACAAAAAATAAAAATCCGCCATCTGCAACCTTTCCTTCTTCAGAGGTTGAATGCCAACCCACAGTTGGCTTCTGTAAAAGTAAAACAAAAATTATAGAGGCATCCGTTGAACAAGTTTCAAGGACCAAAACAAATAGCAACTAGGTATAAAACTCAAAAGTCTTATAAACCTGTCATATACTGTCTAAGCCAAAACTTATATACAGATTTGGCATTGTTCTTCGGGACCGTCGAGACCATTTTGCCCTACAATTACTCCCCCGTGATTTGTAAAATTGATATTATTTAAATCAATATACAGAACCCGCTTGACTGACTGATGTCATGATGACTTGATGTCTTTGATTGACTGGGAGTCTACATTTTCATGCGCTAACAATATAGCGCTAACAATATCATTGTATTTATTGGCAATGGTTAGAGACTTAGCGGATAATTTATTATTCCAGATTTGTGCTCACCGCAGGTTTTTGGCTAGCTTACCCTTCGTTTACAGTGTTTTTACCCTTGTTTGCTTTCCTTACGTCTCTGAGCCGGGGAAGCACTACTTCAAACGTAGGTCACTTCAGTACAGTTTTTGATACAGTCTGCTTAAAACTCGCCAAACAATTAATAAAAGCCTTTACTGTGGTTGTATATTTTATACTTGTTTAAGGCAGGTGTACGGGGCGTGCTTGCCTGTACAAGAAAAAACTGTAAATAATAAGCACCGGCACAAATCAGCCCTCAACCTGTGTAATGATTTAAGTAAAACACCCTGAGGTGTTCTATCCAAATCATCATAAAATGAAAGACGATTCAAATCAAAATTCACATTTTAATTACATTTATTGTACTGGTATACAGAAAGTGCAAAGGGGTGTAGCTTATAGGTACTTCCTATTTCTTACAGCCAACCCAATTCACAAGAAGTAGAGTGTGTATTTCAATACTACTGTGTTTTAATACACAAATAGAAACTGAGGAAATCGGTTTGTGGACAGTATCTGTCCAAGGCGTAGTGACACTTGTTCAAAAGGAATGCTTTCAGTGATGATTTCAAATTGGAGCACATTGTGCACCTGTTGATTGAATCAGCGCGCCATACAATACAGCAGATGGCGTAGTCGACGGCTACATTAGATGGCCAGCAGCGATGGCAAGCAGTCGGTAGCCAGCACTAATTGCCCAGCCTTAGGTGACCAGCAGGACATCAGCTATGGAATGTTCATTTGATTATAAGGGCCGACACACGGAGACGCTCTTGATAGGTTGTATCACATCTTCCCCATCATACATCATTTTGGCCACTTCCAATTCTTTGGTGACTTTGAGTAAATAAAACTTCTGTAGACTGGACCAACTGATAACTTTGTGGCCTGCATTCTCAGCTGCAGATGAACCCCCATGAAGCTGCCCACGTCTGGCCTCAGCAATGGTTTCATCTGTTGGAGCACCTCTCTCTCGCATATTCTTGAGTTGCCCCTCCGCTTCCTGTCGGTTAAGTCCGAGCTCGATGGGTAGAAAGGACCGCCAAAACTTAATAAGAGTGCAATGTATTAATTTCTCTCAAAACGCTTCAACCATTTCAATATCTATAATGCGGGTAGCAGCAGAAGAAAGAGCCATTGTAGTCATAATGACAAAAAAGCGCGAAGCTTTCATAGCGTAAATACGTTTCTTATAGGTCTTCTCGTTTGTTACATTCTCAAGCAGCCACTCACCGGCCCTAGAGACAACCCGAGTCCCAACATAATATTAAATTGAATAAATAAAACGTCTGGAGACTAGCCAACTGACATTTTAGGGCCTGCAGACTTCGGCCAGCATTCTCAGCTGCAGAGGAATCCCCATGAAGCTGGCCACGTCATTCCCCAGCACTTGTTTCATCTGTAGGAGCACTATATTAAATTGATTACATAAAACGTCTGGAGACTGGCCAACTGAACATTTTAGGGCCTGCAGACTTCGGCCAGCATTCTCAGCTGCAGAGGAATCCCCATGAAGCTGGCCACGTCATGCCCCAGCAATTGTTTCATCTGTAGGAGCACTATATTACTATATTAAATTAAGTAAACAAAGCGTCTGGAGACTGGCCAGCATTCTCAGCTGCAGAGGAATGCCCATAAAGCTGGCCATGTCTTGCCCCAGCTCTTGTTTCATCTGTTGGAGCACTATATTAAATTGAGTAAATAAAACGTCTGGAGACTGGCCAACTGACCATTTTAGGGCCTGCAGACTTCTGCCAGCATCCTGAACTGCAGAGGAATCCCCATAAAGCTGGCTACGTCTTGCCCCAACACTTGTTTCATCTGTTGGAGCACTATATTACTATATTAAATTAAGTAAACAAAGCGTCTGGAGACTGGCCAACTGACCATTTGATGGCCTGCAGACTTCGGCCAGCATTCTTAACTGCAGAGGAATGCCCATAAAGCTAGCTACGTCTTGCCCCAGCTCTTGTTTCGTCTTTCGGAGCACTATATTAAATTGAGTAAATAACACGTCTGGAGATTGGCCAACTGACCATTTTAGGGCCTGCAGACTTCGGCCAGCATTCTCAGCTGCAGAGGAATGCCCATAAAGCTGGCCATGTCTTGCCCCAGCTCTTGTTTCATCTGTTGGAGCACTATATTAAATTGAGTAAATAAAACGTCTGGAGACTGGCCAACTGACCATTTTAGGGCCTGCAGACTTCTGCCAGCATCCTGAACTGCAGAGGAATCCCCATAAAGCTGGCCACGTCTTGCCCCAGCACTTGTTTCATCTGTTGGAGCACTATATTACTATATTAAATTAAGTAAACAAAGCGTCTGGAGACTGGCCAACTGACCTTAGGGCCTGCAGACTTCGGCCAGCATTCTTAACTGCAGAGGAATGCCCATAAAGCTGGCCACGTCTTGCCCCAGCACTTGTTTCATCTGTTGGAGCACTATATTAAATTGAGTAAATAAAATGTCTGGAGATTGGCCAACTGACCATTTTATGGCCTGCAGACTTTTGCCAGCATCCTCAGCTGCAGAGGAATCCCCATGAAGCTGTTCATGTCTGGCCCAAGTCCTAGCTTGAGGGGAAGAAAGGACTGCCAAAACATAATATGAGTGCAATATTATAATGCCTAAAGTGAGCTCCCAGGTATCTGTTAAAACTCTTCCCATAGTGGTTCACCTTCTGCGATATCAATAATGAGGGTAGCAGCAGAAGTAAGAGCAACTAGTCATAATGAGGAAAAAACGCGATGCTTCATAGTTAATTGAAGTGGATATTGTTCCTTTGTCTGGAATCCGATGGTCTTGGATTCCGATAGTAACAGAGTTAATTTTATTAATGCTGTTAGGATGGCTACTGTGCATGTGGCCAACGCGCGTTTTTCATCGAATGATTTATTATTAATGTTATTAGTTTTTGAGGAATTCAGTAATTTATTTATTCTCTCTTCCTCTAGTGATATTGTAAATGCTTCATTGAGGTCTTTCGGATTGCGCGATCTCAATATTGTAGCTATGGAAGGGTTAGTTCCATACATAAATGTTTGCATACCGAGTTCTTGGATGCTGGCTGTTCTGCCTAACATTTCTGCGGGTTTATTATTATTTTGATTAATTGAGACTAAGAGGTTTTTTATGCAATTTTCTATCCGTAAAATATATTGAGATACGTTCTCATTATGAAATTGTTTGCAATTTTGCAATTCCAATAATAGGTGTGCGTAGTGTTTGCGTTCACCGAATGATCTTTTTAATAGATCTTTTAATTCTGACCAATTATTGAGAACGTGATTGGCACAGATGACTTCTGCTTGGCCTTCTAATGAAGTTAATATATATGAAAGGAGCGTATTCTGTTGATTAGGCTGAGCTAGTACTACAGCCCGGTCGCAATTAGTTAAGAAGGCACAGAGTTTATCTCTGTTTCCATCGTAAGATTTGATAAATTTAAATAAAACAGGTAATGGTAAAGTCATTTCCTGGGATTCCTGAGAGGACGAAGTAGGTTTATCGTTCATTTTAAGAAGTATTTATTATTATTAAAGAAATTAACTGAATTTAAAGCGAATTAATTTAAGAGGTTTTTATTAAATTTTAATTATTTTACGAAATTTATTATTACGCGTTGAAGAAAGAAAAAGAAATATAGGAGTTTCACTAATACACGGTTCACGGTGTATAAGCGAGAAGAAATGCATTAATTGTCAATAAGGGAATTGGGAAAATACAGTGTAAAAATTTCTACAGGACAAAAATTTTGATGGACTTACAGTAGAAGAAGGACGAGTCGCCAGTTCATACTGCTTGTAGAAGTGAAGGTCTCGATGCTCGTGGTTTAGAGTTGACAGGATTGGATTCTTGGCTGCTTGAAGAACTGAAGTTCACCGTAGATGTTGTCTCCGCGATCTACGTTGTTGCCGTTTTCTTCTCTTCTCCAGGGTCACGTCGATGAGTCAGGTTGATTTGAGGGAGAGCCGTCCCTGCCTTCCGAAAAGGGTTTCTCCGAGGAGAGTATCTGCCAGACTTGTCGTCGTTGTTCCGGTGAAGTGATGAGGTAGGAGTCTTCCGTCGTCACAAAAGGTCCTTTGGGAATGTCTTTGCAATCCCACTTCTGACACCAATTTGCTACGACCCTCGGTTGAGGCGCAGTAAATAAAAACTTAACTCTGTACGGCGAGCGGTTGTCAAGAAGTTCTCTTCGTGGTTGATGTATAATTTGGAGATCGGGACACTGAGGATGTGTATATAAGATCTGCAGGTGTAAGTGTGTAAGTATCTTGGGGTGATACAAGTTCCAGTGTGTAAGTATCTTGAGGTGAATATATGGATTCCACACAATAACAATTTTATAGATTTAGTTGAATTACTTTATTTAGATAGAAGTACACTTATTTACTTAATTGAATGACAAGTACATTAATTAAATGACAATAACAATAATGCGTAGAGGTGCAGCATGCAAGCAGCACAAGTGATGTTAATTGTGAACATAGGGGAACAGCTTGTTCCTGTTTATATAGTATTCCGGGTCTCTGGGACCGTGAGAGCTTTGTGGACTTTAATCCCTAAGATGCTAAAAAGGGTCATGTGACTAATTTGAATATTGCATCATCGATTGGTTTCCCAAAATAATATGGCTCCTTTTAAAGTGCCGAAGAAATGAATGTTTGCACTGCCGTCTCTATTTACATAGCCGTGCTGTAGATTTGACGGGAAGTCAAATTTCAAAGTAAAGAGGCCTATTTCCCCAAGAAGCAAAAGCATCATTCCAGCTCTGATTTTAAAGGTTCTAATGAATTTAATTTAAAGTGAAGGCATGGATATTTTATATTTATAAATACTTACCTATTTTACCTATGCAAATCGTTTTGATTCATATTAATGAATACGTACTCACCTAAATCCTATGGGTAAAAAGATATATATTTACTGTGGGAAGTAGATATTTTAGAATTTCATGGATAAATAGTAAAAGAATTTTTTGTACAAGTATATATTTTATTACATTATACACAATATAATACAATTTTTCATGGATAAATAGTAAAAGAATTTTTTGCACAAGTATATATTTTATTACATTATACACAATACAATACAATTTTTCATGGATAGATAAGAAAAGAATTTTTTGTACAAGTATATATTTTATTACATTATACACAATACAATTATTTTCAATATTTGTATTATAATATTTGGATAGGAACGTTGGAGGGGACCCACCATACAAATATCTGAGTCCATAAAAATAAAGAAACAAAACACAGGTTACATGAAATGTTACAAAAGTAGGTAACATAGAATATAAATTATTAAGTAAGTAAAAATAGATAAACTGCTAATAACCTTCAAATCAACAATAATATTGATAAACAATAAAGATGAACACTAACTTTAATATTAGCTAATTACAATATGTTTTAAGTTTTCATTATTGTTTTAAATTATTTGAAGAATCAGGTGAAACATCAAACGACGAAGAAATGCTTTGTAAATACCTTTTATGTGGCAAAATAAAAAAAAATCTTTAATTACTCTGTAACATGTAGGAGACCCCGAGTAAATCATGAAAGCAAAGATTAAAGTGGTAGTACTATATCGTCTCCTTTTTGATGTTAATAAACTAACCTGATCTAAAAGTAGTTCTAAAGAGTTTTTAAATTCATATTCAAGACTACTGGCAGCGTCTAGTGCAGACTTTAAATAAATATGAGCTTTTAAATGATTATTTACAGTATTCTGACTCTTGTCTTCATAATTAACATTGTCATCTATATTAATAGTATGAAATCGTACCAACAAATTTTCTAATTGTGACCATAAACTCATATCATAGTTTTGGGGAATAACCACTTCAATTCACTGTGAGAAAGTTCATTTGTTCCGACAAATACTTTGATATTCAGATTATGGTCACCTACAACTTGAGAACTTAAATATAAATGTTTATCTACATTGTCAAAGTTTGTGGCGTATATATACGTAAATATGTTATGTCATTTATAGTTTTTACATTCCACTCACCGAGTTTAATTTTTATTTGCATATTTCTAACAAAATCACTATTGTGTCACTTTGAAAGAAAAGTTCAACTTGTTCCTCGTGTCGGTGTTTTAATTTTAACTTCCTATTTTCGGGATTCACTATATCCAGTGCCTTTTTCTTTGTTAAATAACTTGACAAACCTTTAAAAATACTTGGTGTAGCTCCGATGGCCAATTTTGGTTTTTTAGGGTGCGATATAATATCCTTTTTGTCAAAATGATTGATGCAAACGGCAGCGAAAGCACCTGGAATCCAATTTTTGCGAGGAATGGCCCTGATCCATGACTGTCTGCGTTCTTCCTCTGCTGGAAATTTGAAGATGGTAACCGCTCCTTCCTTCTTCAGAGAACTGGTGTAATTTGCTTTGCATCCGGGAACACAGCACTTATGAGGCATCTGAAAATAATATCCACTAATAAATATATTACGTATTTTCAAAACAAATCAAATTTCACTTTGAAAACAAATCAACAATCGAGTTGAAACGAAGTATCATTTCCAAATGCCTACTAAAAACGTGGCGGCTTATGAATTACCCTATTATTCTCTCAGAAAGCTCTACACATGTTATTACATAGTACTATTATGTAGATTATATTATATTATCTAGTAAATTACACCATTTCTAATGATAATCTGTACAGATCCAAAGCTAAGCGTCATCCGCCATTATGAAAGTTGTTGAAAACATTATTTACTACGTTCAAATTGTAAATATAATTAAAATGTCTTACTTAACGATCGTATATAACCACCAACGTATTGTTTTACAAAAATGAAGTATAAACTATAAGTATTGCAGAAACGTGATGTAAAATGTTAAATAACTGCTTCAATCAGTTGCACACACTTTCCAGACACATCCATACTGGCGCATAGAAAAAAGCTACCACGAAGTCCCAAAAACAGGACTCTTTGAATGTCAGTTGGTTTTCTACAGCACGGCCTTCTATAGAGACGGCAGTGATGTTTGCCATTATGGCTTACTTTTGGGGCACCCGCTAAGATTAACAGTAATATTAAGATGTAGAAGGAAATAAAGGTTGACTTTAATTACTTAGATTTGTAGCATAGGCTGGGATTATAACAACAAGATAGATACTCCCGCGCCAAGGATTTTTAGAATTCTTTATATTGCCTCATTATTTATTATCCTCAGCACTTAGAGATTGTAAATTATTACCAAAACAAAAAAAAAACTTGTTTATGTTACACTCTTGAAAAGTCTAAACAAGATATCTTTATGAATTGATGCATTATTTGTATTCGAATGGTAGACTTTAAAACAGGGATGAATACACAATGCCACATTACACTGGGAATACATATATCGAGCCATTTTTCTGCGGCTTTGTTTAAGTTTTGTATTCGCACAAACATGGCAGGCTCTGTATGGCTTGGATCGTTTTGATGTTGCCGGTATTGGCTCAGGCATATAGTTTACAACCTCTTTTGAAAGCAGACGTAATGGTGTGTCATGATGAGACGAATGAGGAGTTGAGTCGAGTTGAGTTTTTTTGTGGTGTTTTGCGATTAATTGTCTTATCACACATAACTGATAATCGGGGAAGCTCATACCTGAATTTTTTATGCTGTTGTGTACAATAAAAGAATTTAACAGATATAAATCAATAATATGGAAAAAAAGCTTTTTATACTACTTAATGGACTTTCGCAAGCAACTTACTCCAGTTAACATCATGTCTGCCTTATCCACTAAACCCATATGCTTATTGTAATCCTGAATGCAATTGGGTTTGCATATTGTTTGTCCCGTTCTTAAATTTGTTTTTCCCGTTGGGGAAATAGTGTTGTCGTGTAAAGAGCTGAGCATGTACATTTCCCTCTTATCATGCCATTTTAGAGCCATCAATGGCCCGCAGCTCTTTGTTACCATTTCCCCCTTCTTCAGTTTGTCAAATTTTGGCATGTATTTCCTATTTTTTCGCACCGTTCCGCAAGCATTGGTTTTATTTTCATGCAGGTATTTAAATAGTGTAGGACTGGTATACCAGTTATCAACATAAAGTTTGTGTCCCTTATCTAGGTAATCTCTAAGCAGAGTAGTCACAACAGCTTCCGAGGCGCCTGTACATTGATTATCAGTGACGTCGGTTCCATCACCACAATAAACAATGAAATCTAAAACATAACCCGTCAGTACATCACACAAAACAAACATTTTTATCCCGAACCGGTGGCGTTTGGAAGGAATAAATTGTTTAAATTTTAATTGTCCTTTAAAAACATCCATGCTCTCGTCGATGCAAATATTTTCGAAGGGAGTAAAAGTTTCTTTAAATATCTTACGAGTCGGATTATTAACGAGTAATTTTATTTTATGCAATTTGTCGCCAGGAATTTGTGTATTGTGGTCAGAAATATGTAACATGCTCAATAATATTTGATACCTATTTCTGGGAATCGTCTTACCAAAAATGGAACTCGTAAGAAGAGGATCTGTCGACCAATGCTCTTCTATTGAATGATGTTTATTTCGTGTCATCAGCATTGATATGGCAACAAATACATACATCTCACTAATTGAAGTATCAACCCATTTACAAAGCCTCGATTGTTCAGACACCACTTTTTTCTGTATTGTTGCTGCGTAATATTTATTAGTTTGAGATACAATATCAGTCATAATATTTGTATTTAAAAAATGCTCAAAAAAATTCACTTCCTCGGAATTTTCCGACAAAAGAGGAGAAGAGTTACGCCAGAAGGGAAATCATCGAAGTCGTGAATAATCAGAACAAAATGATCCGATGTCCAAGTGTTCATGTCAAAACCAGTCTGACTTGATGTGCTGGGTTCGTCCAAGAGTTGATCATTAGATTCAACAATATTTTCAACGTCTACTCCTTCAAATATGATTTAAGATTTTCACGGCCAAAAGTATTTTTGTTATTTGTTTTTGGGGTGTTATGCCGTGTTGCGCTAACTCCTTCTTTATCCTTCTCCCTATGTGCACAATGTGACAGACAGAATTGCCAGGCTATTGAGAAAGGAAAATATCAAGACTGTCTTCGGAACAACAACAAAGATACAGGACTTACTGAGGTCTGCAAAGACTAAGTTTCCTCTGGAAACAGATGGGGTGTATAAACTCAGCTGTTCCGGATGTGACAAAGTCTATATAGGCCAGACAGAGCGGACTATCTCCAAAAGGATTTCAGAACACTTCAGAGCTTATAAACTCGGCCACCCTGACAAATCGGCAATTGCCGAGCATTTGATTGACACCGGGCATTACTTTGGATTTGTTCCTGAAATCCTGGGGAGACCCAAAACTTATAGAGCACGGCTGATTACGGAAGCCATTGAAATTCATAAAAATCCCGTAAACATTAATAGAGACGATGGAGCTAAGCTCAATAGTTCTTGGTATCCGGTAATTGACGGCTACACCAGAGCTAAACGAAGAAAAACCACTTTAAATAAAAAAAATAAAATAAAATGATACGTTAATGTTAGCTCAGAGGGTTGGAGCTGGCAACACGGTATCACAACCTCATAATTAAGCTCACATTTTAACACAACCTCAAATAACACATCTGCCCTGATGATGGACACTGCAATGCTGTCCGAAATGTTGGCTAAAGAAGGAGTTAGCGCAACATGGCATAACACCCCAAAACCAAATAACAAAAAAGTCTACTCCTTCATTTATACTGCTTACTTCACTGGCGGAATCGCACTCACTGTCACTAAATTCACAGTCAGAGTCAAGATCGAGACAATATTCTCTTATTTGGTCATCAGACAAGTCGCGTCGAGCCATGATGGAGGGTTACACAAAAAAAATATTGGAAAAACGACAAATTAACACAATAATTAGTTTCTAAACACAGATAAATAAAATGTATATTATTATTTTTTCAGTCGAAAAGCGGATATAACAACTTATTTCATTTAAAATAACAAAACATGTTGATTAACACAAAACTTATTTGCACTAAAAATATTACTAGTTAATAAAAACAATTTGTTAAAATAATAACGTTAGAACCACGATTCATTACAGATTCTAAGTATTTGCGAACCGTCGAGATAAAAAGGAACCATGTGATACACTAACACGGCTACGCGCGCGCGTGGAATTCAAACACAGAGGGGAAATATTGTAGTCTCCAGTTTGACAAGGTCTTTCATTATACATATAAACAAAATCATTTGTCACATCTGTGTGGAGATGTCGCTAGATAAAAGTTCAAATTATTTTTTAAGCCCGAGTTTTGCGCCATCTATACAGAAAGTCCCGAGATATCGCAAGAAGAAATTAATGCGAAAATGATCATTATATTTATTTTCTCAAATCCAGCTTAAATTAAATATTTTCTTATACTTTCCGGGAGTAAGTTTCATAATGGTGGTCATTCCCTGGGGTGAGTTTTTTTTTTCAAAATAATATGCCTACATATTTAAAACAAATTATGATAGTATGAATGTCCCAAAAATTAAATAAAAATCGTACTTATCATTTTCAGCTTTTATCAAAAAAAATCTGGTGTTGTTTTTCAGCAGGCATTTGAACAAAACAGTAAAAAAAAATATTTTTCTTCCAATAAACAAGTATTATAAAAAAGTTGTAAAATTGACAAAGCGCCGTCAGATTTTGAAAAATCATCAGCGGGCGTAAATTGCACAGAGTTCACCTTTTAACTGAACTTTATATAGGAAGTTTCTCTACTCGACCTATTGTTCTTAATATATTCCACATTCAAACACATGTTTAACCCTTTCAGACCTGAATTAAAACTGGCAGTGTAAAAAAATATTTGAGGCTTGATTACAACTCTGGAAATTATTTATAATTTTTTAAAATTTTTTTTTTTTTTTTTAATAAGTTTTGGAAGTAATGCTATGTTAGGTTGAACATACATTAGGTCTCAAAGGGTACTTTTATATTTGCATGGGAAAAGAATAATAACCCCAAATACATACAAAAATGGATTTTATTTAATGAAAATTAACATATTTTATGAAAGATACAAAAATAGAAGTTATGCTATGTTAGGTTGAATACTAAACATTAGTTATCAAAGGGCAGTTTTTTTTATTTATATCGGAAAATATACTCCCTACAAATACATACTAAAAGTATTTTTATTATTAAAAATTAACATTTTTAATGAAAGATTTAAAAACATATATAGTGAACAAGAAACATAATTGAAATAAACAAAAAAAAAAGATTTTGGTCAATGTTGGAACTCAGGCCTTGCATGAAAGTCCTTGAAGCAGTTGCGAGTAGGTGTAAAGCATAGATGTACCTGGCACCGTTGGCATTTGACCTGAATAATGCCTTTGACACAGTGTTTGCACCTCAAGGGGTTTTCAACATACTCAGGAAAATGCCCCCAACCACCAAACCTCACATCATCAACAGGTCTGACTTGTCTCGCCCGATGCCTACTAGACGTCGTCGGTTCCTCCTGCGATTCATTTGAGGGTCGACCTCTCCGACATGGGTTGATTGCACTGCTGGAAGTCAGGGCACGCCCAATCTCCGATCGAAACACTATCAGACTTTTATATTTTTCACCTTTTTGTGTGCAGTGACGCCTGTATAATAGCCATGCATTCACCACACACATGTCAATGAGGTGAAAAATTATTCTCAAATAGAAGCGTTTCGATCGGATATCCGTCCGGTATAGTGCAATTAACATGTCGTTGAGGTCAACACCACCCATGAACCTGTTGTACTGAGCCACGATGGCAGGACATAGTACGTCTATGTAGGAGCGGGAAGTCTTCGACCACCGACGGACGGTACCAACTGGTTCTCGTCCGACGTATGAAGATGCAAAGTGAACATTTCTGTTATCGAACCATTTCAGGGCAAACACACCAGATTCAATCTCAGTCCTGTAGTCATATGACCCACGCACAGAATCGACTAACTCAGACTGTCGCTTATAACTGTTTTTTAAATAGGAATATATGTCCCTTGCCAAATTTTCCACACCGGATGGAATCTTTTCACATGCATTGCTAACACACAAGTGAAAAGAGTGACACACACATTTCATTATAAAAAGACCTGGAATATCATTTTTGAAAAGAGAAGAAAGCGAATGCCTAGAACCCATCATCACATTGGCACTATCTGCAGCAAAGCCCACCATATTAGCAGCATAAGGGATATTATTTTCAATAAAAAAATCTTTAATTTCACTATACATATTATCGGCAGTTGCAGAAGGCACGGGAACTAAATTACTACTTGGTTAACGCTATTATCAAAAACTACTTACTAAGGCTAAATGCTTAATGCTGCTAATATCAGTGGACTCATCTACAATCAAAGAAAATTTATTCTCCCTTAATAATTGACACACTTTGTCAAAACCAACTTTCCCCGTGACGTTATTGACAATTGCTGTGCATTGCAACATCTAACTTTTTTGGCAATTTCCGAGTCTGGGAAAAGAGCTTGGCCCAACTTGCTCAGATGGTCCATGGCATGAAATGGTATGTTATGTTCTACAGCAAAGGCGGCCAACCTGAAATTACAAATAAATAATTAACAAAATAGTAGATATTATACATTTCAAAAAATGTTATAAAAATAGAGTAGATTTTTTTCATATTTTATTTTTGAAACTTCTGCTGTCCTTTTCTGTATAGCTTGCATACCAAATAATGTGGGCTGGGAAGCGGCAGCTCTGATATTCGTAGTGTGTTTGATACTTTTCGCATGTTTTTGAATCTCTGACTTTCCACAAACAAAATCTTTATTGCAGGCATTACAGTAGAAGAATGTTGGCCCCTTTTTGCTCTCTTTTAACCACCCTTTAAAACTTTCATCAGTCTCCCACTTCTCTTGATATTTTTGGGTATAATAAGTTTTCTTGCACTTCTTGGCCGAAGACGAAGTTGACGAAGCGTCTTCCTCATCTGACAGGTTCCTCCTTAAGCCAGAAGTAGAAGGTGTTGAATCCATCGTTTTGGCCTATAATAAATACTACATTATATTCAGGATGCACTTTTAAGTTGTCTTAATGATATATTAGAAAGTAGCAGCTCAACATTGAACTTATATTGTGTTACACTAACACCTAACACCGTTTTATATGTTTATTAATTGGAAAGAGATTGGAATGATTGGAACGTAGTAGATGTACTTATAATATTGTGCTTTTCAAAATAAAACAGTGTTTACTAATGTAATAATATTGCCAATTAATAGTTTCAAACTATGTATGTACTTACCACAGAATTCCTAGTAAAAACCACTAACTTTGTAATAAAAAATCAAATAATTAACTGCAATCACCGAAAGACAAGATAATTTCTTGCAATATTCATAGAAAAAAACGTAATCGGAAACCTATAAATATCTTTGAGGAATCCCCATTAATGGTTTTTATTTTCATAAATACACATTATTTTGAGTTGTCAGTGTTAAAAAAATATTATTTAAGAATAATGGGAATCCCAATAATATAAAATTATAATAAAACCATTTTCACTAGCAATCCCAGCTATATTGTCATATGTAAAAATTTTTTTTACCAGAGTTCGAAATTTCCCTAGATTTCGTAACATTTTGTGCTAATTTCCCTTTTCCCTAGACAATATTTTTCTCCCCTAGATCTAGGGAAATTTCCCTAGACATCCCATCACTGCGCCACGGGTGCGCGGTACGCATTACAAGGTAGAACAGGGACGGGTCCTGTTCACGGGTTAGTCCTTTGTTCGGGGATCCGGTTTTTATGAATAGTATTGTTATTTTGAGATTGGGACTTTTGGTCGTGTAGATCATGGAAATATGACTCTGTGCCACGGCCCTCTTCTTTCAACTGACGGTCAATTTTTAATTTTTTAAATTTTTTTTATTTATTAACGAGGCTTCTGACTCACATAATGTTGTCATTTTTTGCCTCATCTGTTTTTAAAATTACAGTATTGTAATTTATAGGTCCTTCAAAGGTGCCTTTTGTCCAAGATTACACTTTCAAATATTTTCCAATTTACATGATCGAATAAATTTCATGATTCTTGATATGGCATAGAACTCTGTTGAGGCTATTAAATTCTGAATTTCCGATGGGTCCGAGGTCATGGTCTGGTCGGGTCTGTTTTAAAGGTACAACCCCGTAGTCGGATATTACGAACAGTGCCAATGGACCATATGCCTACAGATTTCAATTTAGAAATAAGTGAGTGAGAGGTAAACCAGTTGTCGAACGAAACCTTGAAGTTCGCATTTTGGGGAATGCCTCTACAGAGTCGTACAACAACATCTCCACTTATTCCCAGTGAAGTCCTCTCACCCACATTGGTGTCTTTGCCCGTGTAGACTTCAAAGTCATAAACGAAGCCACTTGCTCCTGCTCGGGCGAACATTTTAATCCCCCATTTATGGGGTTTATTTTTCATATATTGCTTTAAAATGCTCCTCCCTTTGAATGGGATCATGGCTTCATCTATACTGTTGAATTCTTCTGGTTCGATCACAGATAAGTTGTGACGGAGAGCATCTATAAATGGACGAACTTTAAATAGTTTATCGTGCCCAGGTTGACCACAGTTTGTGTTGTCATTTAGGTGTAAATATTTCCTGAGGCTGATGAATCGGTCTCTCGACATCACATCACATATCATGGGTAGTCTAAGTCCCTCTTGCCAATATTGGCGAATCTGAGGAAGCCTAAACATACCCATCAAAATATGCATGCCGAGAAACCTTTCCATTTCCTCACTTGAGGTGCAAACATTCCTGCAACTTTTCTGAACAGAGTAAAGGTTGGTCTGTTCCACCATATTTAAAATAATTTTATCGTCAATGAAATATTTGAAGTATTGGAGAGCTGTTATTACGAGGGCTGGTCAATAAGTCCTTAGAAAAAAGCATTAAAACAGTTTGTATTTTTGTATTTTTTTTTTTATTTCTCAACATAATCTCCTTGGAGCTCAATACACTTGGTTAGACGTTTCTCAATTTTTTTTAAACCATCAGAAAAATAAGTTTTCGGAAGGTCCTCAAAATAAGCATTTGTCAGATCGATGACTTCTTCACTTGAAAAAAAACGTTGTCTACTTAGCCATTTTTTTAAGTTTGGGAAAAGGAAAAAGTCACACGTATTTTTGACACGAATACGGTGGGTGGTCGACCAATTCGAACTTCAATTCTTCAATTTTAGCCATTGATCGTAAACATGTGTGAACACGGGCATTGTCCTGATGAAAGAGGATTTTTTTCCTGTTTAAATGAGGCCGTTTTTCTGCAATTTTGTTTTTTAGCTGGTCCAATAAAGATGCATAATAATCCCCTGTTATTGTTTTTCCTTTTTCCAAATAGTCAACGAAAATAATTCCACGTGCATCCCAAAATACAGTAGCCATAACCTTACCAGCTGATTTTACGGTTTTCGCCTTCTTTGGACATGGTTCGCCTTTCGCAATCCACTGCTTTGACTGTTCTTTCGTCTCGGGAGTATAGTGGTGTATCTATGTATATGTATATTATATGTTTCATCTACAGTCACAAATCGACGAAAAAATTCATCCGTATTGCGTTGCATGAGCGACAACAGGGCTTTAGAGGCCACCACCCTATTGCGTTTATTGTCGACTGTGAGCAAACGCGGCACCCATCTTGCAGAAATTTTTTTCATGCCCAATTTGTCATGTAAAATAGAAATGACGCTACCTTTTGAGATCCCTGTAACCTCAATTATCTCACTCAACTTTAATCTTCGGTCACTTAACACCATATCGTGGATTTTATTGATCATTTCTGGTGTAGTCACCTCTACAGGACGTCCTGAGCGTGGTTCATCCTTTGTTGATGTACGACCACGTTTAAATTCATTTAACCAGTTATAAATAGTTGCAAGTGAAGGAGCAGATGTGCCGTGAACTAAATCCAACTCATTTTTTATTTCCTTTGCTGTTAACCCTTTTATATTAAAATGTTTAATAACAGCTCTAAACTCAATTTTCTCCATTTTTGTAAGCAAGCAAATTTTTTTTTTTAAATGTACGAGAAACACACAACGACCCGACCAATCTGCTTGAAACTTCGCAGCATACTGAATCGGTAGTGCCGCTGCATGAAAACAAACCGCTTACAGTACTAGTCGCGCCACCTGTCGGCTTTTCTAAGGACTTATTGACCCACCCTCGTACTTCACTCGGTTCAGAAAAGTTGACTTTGCATTCAGAGTTCACCGGTTCCAAATCTCAATGTCGCCAGCGTACATCAGCCCTCGCAACTGCCTCTGGGGCAACGTTGTCTGCTTCCTGGGTGGACTCTGCCTCATCCATGTCCAGGGGAGGATCCTCTTCCTGACTGTCCACTTCAGTGTCCTGAAAATAGAAAATGTTATGTTTTGAACATAAGATAAAATTAATGGATAATACGGTTTCATAAATATGCATTTAAATGTGGATTTTAAAGACTTCATGACTTACTATGACTTCAAAGCCCATCCCAACTTCACGTTCGAGGGTTTGATGATCAACATAGCCCTCTTCTGCGTGAAAAAGGTCTTGGATTTCGTCTTCTTCCTCATCCGGTTCCAGCTCTATGTCAGAAACATCTCCTTCTAACAAAAGTGCTATTTCAATATCTTTGAGACCGTTATTCATCTGTAAATTATAAAACACCACATAAAATATAATGACAAATCAATAATGCATTAACAAATAACATTTGTGCTAAAATACATGCTGAAATTAAATGGTTTTGAATGACAATAATAAAGAAAAATTCGCCATATTCGTAAAAAAACTACCATTGAAACCGAATGTTAGGTTGACCGAACATGCTTTTTCACTTATAATATTCTCGTAAATATCTTTGTAAGATGGATGTTTATATTGTTATTATTTTGTAATGCGCCTTTGGGCAACAAAATAAATGTAAATTGAGTAAAAACAATGGATAACTCACCTTATATGATGCAAATAATAGCGAGAGGAATTCGAAGCGCCGAAAGCATGCGAACTGTCAAAATGTTGTTGATATTTTCGGCGGGATAACGAGTGACAACATAGCGGACAAAAATAGACGCCACAGAGAAGATTGCCAGGTATTAGAAAACAAAAACCCGAGTCTTTTATTCGATGTAGTTTGGGAAAAAATAATTCTCAAAGTTAGTGTTCGTTTGAACATACATACGGTCTAAAAGGGTTAATATATACAATGAAAAAACACAAAAGTAATCATAAGTTAGTATAAACTGCAATTGATTTACCTAACACACATACACATATGATCGATATAACTTATAACTATATAACTTCAAAACATTCGCAGAGCAAGAAAAGTTTTAAATTTAAATGCCCGACAACGGCGACAACTGACTGAACTGACAATAACTAATCTGAATATCACTCATCTCTTAATGACATATTTTATCTTGTATGCTTGTATTGAAGAAAGCTGTAAGCGGAACATTCTCTGAAAAGAGCAGATTGTAAATTGAAGACACAATATCCACAATAATATCACACATCCGCATTTTAGTTTAACTTTCGGTCGGTTGTGATCATGTGGTCGGTAAAATCACCCGTTTTCTCGTTGTCCGCGAACGGCGGTAAATGTGACTCTTGTATTGAAGGAATCCATACTGGATTATGACGGATGACTTGGATAATCCGTTATTTTATGGTCGGCTATGCACACCGCCATTTTAATCGCCGGAGATTACATTGAATCTGCAGTTATATAATCTTGAGACGCGTGATCACTTCGATTGGCCGTCTAACATAAGATTTACGAACACATTTTAATTAAATGATTCCACCGTTCCGTTAACAATTACTATTTAAAATCCCACATTGTCGTGACTAGTCGAAAGCAAACCGCCCCATTCGATGCCAAAATTTCAAAAAGTGACTAGCGCGACGAATAACCCCCTGTCGTTGCAACTAGAAATTACTCCCGGAGAAAAAGTGAAGTTATTTGGTAGCCAGTAAATAAATGGTGATTGATTAAATTATACCGGGGTAATATGTGGGATTATTTAATTTAGTTAGGAAAATAATTATTTATTTGCCAGGATTAATTATTTTCATAACAAACTTCTGGAGATTGGACCAACTGATTTTGTGGCCTTCAGATTTAAGCCTGCATTCTGCAGAGGAACCCCCATGAAGCAGTCCATATCTGGCCCCTGCACTTGTTTCATCTGTTGGAGCACCTCTTCCGCATATTTCTTGAGTTGCCCCTCCGCTTCCCCTCGGTTAAGACCCAGCTCAAGGAGAACAAAGGACTGCCGTTAGGAACCCACATGAAGGGGCCGAATTTGGCCCCAGCCATTTTTAATCTGTTAAAATTCCAGTTCCAAGAACGACAAAACCAATATAAACTTCTTGTACAAATTTGGTGAGCTTACCATTTTGAATTGAGTAAATAAAACTTCTGTAGATTGGATCACTTCCTGATCACTTTGCGGCCTGCAGTCTTCGGCCAGCATTCTCAGCTGCAGAGGAACCCCCATGAAGCGGTCCATATCTGGTCCCAGCACTTTTTTATCTGTTAAAATTCCAGTTCCAAGAAAGACTAAACCAATATAAACTTCTTGTACAAATTTGGTGAGCTTACCATTTTGAATTGAGTAAATAAAAGTTCTGTAGATTGGACCACTTCCTGATCACTTTGCGGCCTGCAGTCTTCGGCCAGCATTCTCAGCTGCAGAGGAACCCCCATGAAGCGGTCCATATCTGGTCCCAGCACTTTTTTATCTGTTAAAATTCGAATTCCAAAAATTATAAAACCGATATTTATTTTGAAAAGATACATTACATTATATGGAAAAAAGCTGTTGACTGTCCAGCTAGGAAGGTTTCCCGTTTTAGGACAGTCAAATTAACAGGTTTCAAATGATCATACATGTACACATTCACAATAACATTACAAAATACATAAGAGTAATACAGTTACATAATAGTAACACTATCTTGTTGAATAATATGACAAGCAAATTGAGTAGGTAATACACCAATGGTTATATTCATAAGAAATATAAACTTCTTGTACAGATTTGATGAGGTACTATTTTGAGTAAATAAAACTTCTAGAGATTGGACTAACATCACTTTCCTGCTTTCTGCAGAGGATCCCCCATGAAGCGGTCCATATCTGGCCCCAGCACTTTTTTATTTGTTAAAATTCCAATTAAAAAAAACAATAAAACCCATATAAAATTCTCGTACAGATTTGATGAGCTTACTATTTTGAATCCAGTAAATAAAAGTTCTAGAGATTGGACCAAATAATCACTTGGCGGCCTTCAGACTTCAGCCTGCATTCGCAGCTGCAGAGGAAATGATTATGATAGGCACACACAAGGGTAATTAATTACAGCGGACTCACAGGACTACAGGTTCTGAGTATCACCTCAACTCGCGTGGTCAGACCTGACCCGCCGAGGATACTGTCCCACGGTGTGTTATAACTTCCAGCAAACTGAGAACTTCTCTATCCTATTTGGAATAGAGTTTGGCATGGCGAAAGCCACGCAGTCCAAAAGGGCGCTCGATGAGCACAACACGCGTGAGGTCTTTAAGATGGTGATACCTCGTCTGAGGAGTGGGGAAGGTAGAAAAGTCGCTCTGCTGCACTGCGTTTGTGTGGCAAGCGCAGTGCTGCCAAAGCATTGCGGGGCGTGATGGAACTTTCTTTACAATATTTTAACGTATTCTGAACAAAGAGTTTTGTAATATAACAACACATTTAAAGTGATTACACATGTTTACAGCACTAGTGTTATATGAAGGGAGGTTTAAATCACCTAATTTTAAGATATTTTTATCATTAGAAGATTACAATCACTTTCGACTTTTTCGAATATACTACAGAACCCATTTAAAAGTTGTAGAATGTGGTGGCACATATTACGCACACATAAAGTTGATCACTTCAAGATCAGCTTCGCTCACAGGGATTCAGTTTCAAGGAAGGTCTGTTGATAATACCTTCTAATAACCTCTCTTGTAGCCAGGAGGACCCCCCCGTGGCGTATAAGGACAATTACAACAATTCATTATCATGGCATGTGTTTGTTCCTGACACATAATCCTTTCATATTCTGGCTTCTTCCTTAGTTAACCTACAATATGTTTTTCAAAATGGTCTAGTTCATCATTAGATTTCACATGTTTCGATTCGGCGTGAAAATCGAACAATGACTCATACTTGAACAACAAAAGTAGACGGGCTTTCAACTTTGGTTGTTTAACTAAAAATTTGATCAATTTTGTTAAAAGGTTGTTCACACATGTGATAAGCTTTCAAGTGTCATAAAACAGAGAAGTTGATCAACTAAAATTGAAACGTCTGAACCCGCCACAAGGTGGTGTCGGTGACAAACAACAGTTTTCAGGAAATAGCTCAGAATCATACACAGTTGGTTTCAGCCAGGATTCGGTGACGTGTATAAGCTATTCCGAGCGAATGTATTGTTTTTGAATAATCGCTGGTGTCGAGGACCACCCCTGTCGAAATGGCCTTTGTATGATTTATTTTAATCCCAGCATCCGAGGGGTGCTTCTGGAGGAGGTTCCAATTTTTTTCATATTATATGAAGATCGGGGGTATCTTGGTGGGTCAAGTTCTTGATGTTTCCATAATATCAGTTGGTGTGGAGTCACACCCTTATCGAGTCGATCCTTTAGTTCAAGAAGCCTTTCTTTCCTTTAAGGAACATAGTTTTATTTGTAGAGACGCGTCTAGGGTCGGTGTGACTTCACTTAATAAGGAAGCTACCTTCCTTAAGATTTCTAAAATATTTTTATTCGGAGATGTCACTACGGAATAGCGCGTGCGCATTCTTGCATAACTCGACTGGTAAATAATAGAGACTTGCCCCTCTTATTCAGGTAGCTATTACACTGCGATTCTACGTTACCGGTAATTGTAAGGTAAATACGCCATTTTACCAGGTATCTATTGTAAAATTCGGCTCTACAATAATTTAGGACGTAGTACACTTTGTGAAACGCAACTATGATGAAACTTGTACATTAATACATATTAGTTTTATACTGATTTGAATTAAAATATCAAATGGAGATTAACATTTTTAAATTTATTTAATGGCAGCCAGCTGTTATATTATCACGCGAGTGGAACCTACACAGGGTTATAAATATGGTTATCAGTTACTCTACTCACCGCCGCGGCCTTCTGTTAATTCTTCAATCTGCTCTATAAAGCTTGGAACGCAAGTAGAACCGTCATATAGAATATTCCATTTATATACTGGAATACTTTTAGTTGCCTTGCTCTGTGAAACCTTGTCCTCCTTCAGCTCAGGGTCACCCAGCTGCTTAGTATCCATGGTTGTAACCTCCTTAGTTTTAATCTGGCTCCTGGTTATACTTTGAGAGTCTTGTCATTAGGTAAATCCTAGTCGCCGAGGTAGGTGATGATTTAATTAGCACATGTCATGTAACAAATACCACACAATCTCTGACGCTTCAACGCTTTGCCCTCGGAGTATCCGACAGATCCAACAAACTGTGTAAACTTAATATGTAACCGCCTGATGACAGTTAATAGTAAGGAAGTCACGGGACTTCTTGAATCTGTGAAGAACCGCATCACGCACTTCACCAACACTAGTCATCAATTCTGACCTACCCTATAAAAATTGAAACATAAAAACCACCAATCTGACAAACAGAATTATTACCGCGCCAATGTAACACTATTATCTTGCTGTATGCAAATATTAATATATATCAAATGTTATTCCATATTAAATACGAGTGTAAAGATAATAAGTGCGTGTGAAAAGGTTTTTCTAAGTAAAAGCTTCATTAACTGCGTTAATTTTTTTGCTATTCACAATTACAATTCATGATCTCTCCGGCATAATGAGATTAAATCGTTGTAAGAACTCTATGGGCATGACGAACCTCGAAGAAATGTTAGTTGGTTAAAAAGCAAATAGTGTATGTGGAACAATTATGATGAAAATCATGTAAAACATACTTCTACAAAGGGCGCCAGATTCTCGGGTTGGCCGGCCAACGTGTACTGGCAGCATTAGATCCACCTGATTGGCACCATCTTTTCCAGTGTGACAACTGCAATATAAACTATGCACAAAACTCACCACCAGAGCATTTTCAGCGAATTGCCAATGCCTACTTAAAGAACTTTCTACATATTCAAAACTTTTCGTTCTGCATCAAAGCAAAAATAATAATAATTAGTTCTGAATGAACCCGTTATGTATTTCATAGTTAATTTTAAGCTTCTATTATTATTTTTGTAATATTTCTGCATACTCCTATTTTACCCTATTTTTCTTTGAAATGTATAACGTTTGTAAAAGCCCTACAGGCATCCAATACATAAGTACTTACAGTTATGTTACTCTTTCTTTTGTTGTATACGTCATAGGAATTAAAGTTGTCTCTATTCATTGTAAAGCTGTTGTTAATCATGTTATTTTGTTTTTAAATCCTATTGAATGCAAGAGAATCATCAATAGGTCAAAATTCGAACACGACCTGCAGATCAGCAAAAAGCTGGCTGCCTGCCCGCATGGCAGCAGAGCATTCTGGTCGCTTGCGGGCTCAATAGGTCGAAATTTTTGCAAACCCAGTTTGCCACCTCTTACCAGACCTGACGGCTCACTAGCAAACACCGCCACCGAAAAGGCAAACCTTTTAGGGAAAATGTTTGCGGAAAACTCGACCCTCGACGACGGGGGTGCTGTTCCGCCGTCGGTTCCTCACTGCGGCTTCTATATGAAAAAGCTGAGGATCCGGCATCGGGATGTACTCCACGTCATACGGGGGCTCGATGTTAACAAAGCTAGTGGACCTGATGGAATACCTGCCCTGGTATTGCAGAGGTGTGCTGCGGAAATAGTTCCAGTTTTGACAAAGCTCTTCAAAATGTCCCTGAAGTGTGGCACTGTGCCCTCTGGTTGGAAAAAAGCGGTAATTCACCCTATTCCCAAGAAAGGTGACCGCTCCAACCCGGCCAACTACCGCCCCATAGCGATCACATCAGTTCTGTCCAAAGTGATGGAACGTGTGATCAACGACAAACTGCTCACATACCTCGAGAAGAACAAAATTATCAACGACCGTCAATACGGATTCCGGCGGAACCGCTCGTGCGGTGATCTTCTCGCGTATGTGACGCATGTTTGGGGGCGGTGCCTGGAACGTCACGGTGAGACCCAAACGGTCGCACTAGACATATCCAAGGCCTTTGACCGGGTCTGGCACCGAGGACTTGTCAACAAATTGCATTCTTACGGACTTCCCGCATCCTTGTGTACGTGGATTGCTGACTTTTTAAGGGATAGGTCGATTCAGGCGGTTGCTGACGGTTTCACCTCTTCCTCGCACTCCATAAATGCTGGCGTCCCACAGGGATCGGTTCTGTCTCCGACTTTGTTTTTGTTGCACATCAATGACCTTTTGACATGTGCACCGATTCATTGTTACGCGGATGACAGTACAGTTCATGATAGCTTTTTGTTTGACAAGCCCCCAAAGGGCACACAAACTCCAACGGCTCGGAGGGCTTTGAAGCAGAGAATGGACGGTTATCTCGAGAGTATTTCCTCCTGGGGTAAAAATAATCTCGTCGAATTTAATGTTTCAAAGACCCAATCCTGTCTGATTACGTCTAAAAGGGATCCAAATGATAATCTAGTCTCCTTCAACGGAAGCAATCTTCCGAACAGGCCTTCCATTGATATGCTTGGTGTAACTATAAGTGACCAGCTCAGGTACGGGGGCTCCATTGAAGCTAGAGTAAAGTTGGCCTCTCAGAAGCTGGGCGTACTGTACAGGGCCCGCAGATACTTTAATAGTACACAACTGCTCACCTTGTACAAATCGCAAGTGCGCCCTACTGTCGAATTTGGCAGCCATCTCTGGTCTGGAGCCCCAAAATACCTGAAAAAAACCCTTGACTCTGTGCAGAAACGGGCGGTCCGTTTGATAGATTCCCCAATCTTAACAAACGGACTGCAATCTTTAGAGCACAGGCGTCAGGTAGGTATGCTGTCCTTGTTCTATCGGTATTACAATGGAAGATGCTCTGAGGAACTAGCGTCATTGATCCCTTCGGCACCGGTGCGTAGTCGGGATACACGCCAAACGCGCGCCCAACATTTGTACACAGTTGACACTTGTCACATGAGAACGGGTCGCTTCTATGATTCGTTCTTAAGTTCAACAGCTCGGCTGTGGAACGAACTGCCGGCCTCTGTGTTTCCTCCCTCCTACAACATGGGACTCTTCAAGACCCATGTTCACTCCTTCCTCTCCACAAAAAGACCCTCCACACAGCATCCCCAAAGATGACATAGGCCCTGAGGGAAATTATTTTCTTCAGGGCCTCCTGTGTGGAGTAAATATAAAAAAAAAAATAAAAAAAAAAAATTCTTCAGATTTACACTTTTGCTTTTGTTATGTAAATCCTGTAGATAAAATATCCTTGTCTCATATAACTGTAACTGTGTGGTTTACACCCTTTTTTGTTGTACGTTATATCCTAGGGGTAAACTACATTTTACAGCTGAGTTACTGTAGTTGTATAAAGAAGAAAGATTAAATTGTAAACCTGTCTATTTTTCCAATATGTATGTAATAATTTTTTTGTTGATTTATTGTTTTTTGTCATTTTGTAAATAAGTAATAAAGAATATAATAAAATTACCAAAGGCTTTTTTTTTTCCTAAACTTATAACGAGTTGCTTACTAAACTAGTCCTAGGGACATCATCGTTCATCCTTTTCCTTCTCACGCATCTGGTTTGAAAATGAAAAAACAGAAGGCCCTAGAACGATGACATCCTGTACGATCTCTCGCTGGGATTAGTATAGTTGGGATTAGCAGCTGAGGAATTGAACACACTATCCTGGGTGGGACCCAAACACGATGCCAACTCAGCCACTGACAGAATATTTCCTGACCGAGTTTTTTTACTAGATTGGTTTAATATGAATGTTTAAACATATATGATAATGAACTGGCTGATGCGGGTTCGATTCCTGTTGAAGAACTTTCTTTCAGTAAATAAATATCTCTGAAATAAAATTGAGTATACATGGTGAATCACTGGAAAATTGCATAAAAAATATTATGCCTGTATTACAGTTAACTCTTAGCATTGAAGTTTCCAGTAACTATGTTTTGTATCTGACATCACATAAGTTTAATCATTTACCCTGAAGCAAGCTTGCGTTGACCCATCAAATTATTTTAATTTATAAATGTTATAAGGGCAACACCTGACGAAGAGAAGTCGAAAAGAAGTCTAAAATAAAGCTCTTCCTCTGGAGAGGGGGTCAGATCAATTGGGGAACTGCTGCTGAATATCATTTCTTTGTATGGGATCTGTCACTTTGACAGATGACAACTTCGTAATTACGGCGCTCTGTAAATTGATGCCAGAGGTCAGAGAAACCCCAAGAAGAAGGTGAAGGAGTAAGCGCCCCAATGTTAGCGTAAGTATTTAATTTTAAAAGTTGGTAACATCAACCTATACTATTCACTATAGGTTGTCAAAAGAACAATAAATCACAACTACAGTGGGTTGCCATATTAATAGGGACACCTAAGGAAAATGGAATTTTCACACTATGTGTTCATAAAACACGGATGTTTATGATTTTAGGTGCGTTTTTTTATTATTTATTAACAAGGATATTGAATTTTGAAAACTTAAACACCGTATTTGTCCTTAATCTGCGATTATTTTTTTATTATTATTATTTTTAAACATTATCGAACAAAAAGTGAACATTTCGTAATTTCGCCTTTAGCCGCAATAACAGCTTGTACACGCCGTGGTATACTCTCAATGCACAATTTTGCAGTAATCTTTAGGTCAGGAGAATGATGCCACACCGGATGAGGGTTTCAATGAGCTGCTGCTTCGTTGTGATCACCTCCTTGGCAATCTACCTCTTGGTGAGCTCCTACAGGTTTTCAATAGGGTTCATGTTAGGGGAATTCCCCGGCAAAGGTAAAACCTGCATATTTTTTTCAGCCAGAAATGCAGTGACAGTCCTGGCTTTACGACAAGGTGCGGAGTTGTGCATAAAGACGTATTCCTGGCCACCAGGGAACCATTCTCCGACTTGAGGCAGTAATCGATTTTCCAGTATTTGTCTCTACTGATCCTGCCTCATAGTCCCTTGCACGATGTGGAGGCGCCCCATCTCTTTGGAAGAGATGACTGACCACACCATGATACTGGTTGGGTGTTTGATCGTCTCTACAAGGCAGTCCGGATGAAATTTCTCTCCTGGGCGTCGTGGGACGAACGATGATTTGTCCAACAAAATTTGGAATATGTACTCGTCAGAGAAGCACACCTAAAAAAAATGCCATAATCAAAGTAAATGATTTTTTTTTTAAGTTTGAAAACCACAAAAATGTTAATTACCATATTCCAGTTCTCTATAGACATATTTTGGTGTGCGTTGGCCCATTCCAGTACTTTTTTCCTCATATCTACTTTGAGGTTTAGGTTTTTTAGCTGGCCGATGACCAATGAGGTTCTCCTCAGCCAATCTCCTCTGGACTCTCCTTTGGGAGACTTTGATATCTTCTTAGTTGATCATCAAGGTCAGTCGAGCCACACTCTTTTTGCAGTTTTGGAGTTAGAAGTCTTTGATTTTGCGGTCAGTACGAGGTGTAGTGATTCGTTTTCTGCCACATTTCCCACTGTGATCCAATTCAGGGGGCAGATTTTGATTGATTTTCTAATTTATCCTGTTAACCGTAGACTTTAAAATACCTGCAATGGCTGCTATTTCCCTTCGGGAATGTTGATTGTTTAACAATAGTGTCTTCATTTCCGGACATTTTCTTGGGGACGTGTCTGAAGACCTAGCCATACTGAAAAAACAGAGCATTTGACTCAATATGGAAAAACTATTCACTGAAATAAGAAATGAAAAAAAAATTGCAAACTTCATAGATAATTAATAATTACTTACATTTTTGTACAGCTAAACTGTTAAAACTTGTAAATATAATTATTATGTATATTTATTTACCAGAAGATATTATAGTTTTATTATTGCTGTTCAGACGCAAAAAATTGTCATTACAAAGATATTTAAATTTAAAGAGTTTTACCGAAATTCACTGTAAAATTTTGGTACCTCGAAGTGGCGAAGTGTAAGAGCTTGCATTGTGCATTATTTAATTCACACTTAACCAACTCATAATAATCCAAAACTAATATTTGAATACGCCAAGTGTCAAACAATTTAGTATTTTTATTGTTAACTTTGTGGGTATCTACCTATACCGAAGCCGCAGTGAGTAGTGTATTGGCCAGTATAGTACCTACTAACATATTGGTTCCGAGTGCGCTGAGATATCTAGGCTGTCCCATTAGCCACATCGGCAAGTAAATAATTACAACTTTTTCTTTCCAAAAACCATTCTTAATATGGATGCTCAGGCATATATTTGTCTCGCAAAGGACGCAGTGAACTTACTGACCAACATGATTATGGATCCCAATAATAAATTCACGAAAGAACATATCGCTAAAATTATTCCTAGAACCAATGACATATTAGGAACAATTGGCCAAATGGCTGTTAAAATGGCAAATCTTGAGGGTGAATTAACAGCTCTTAAAACTGCAACCCCTAATGTGTGCACCCCCTCAGTTTCACAAACTCAGAGTGTCTGTGATATCCTCGCCGAAATCAAAGAACAAAGTTACAGAGATAAAAATTTGATTATTCATAATATTCCGGAGAATACATCGTTATCTCAGACAGAATCAATAAATAGCGACATAGTGTCAGTGAAAAAAATAATTTCAGATTTAGATATGTCAACATTAAATCTTGACTTGAAAATCTACAGATTGGGTCAAAGGCGTGCCGATAAACCAAGAGGAATTAAAATCGAGTTTCCGGAAGCTAAATGGCCGAAAATACTATTAAGCAAGAAACACGCATTAAAAAATAATATACGTATTTACCAAGATCAGTCATTTATGCAGCGGAAACAATTGAGTGACCTAAGAAAAGAATTGGAAAATAGAAAATCTTCTGGTGAAACGGATATCACGATAAAATACACAAATAATAATCCGTCGATAGTCAAATCGAACCCAAAAAACTAAATTCTAAAATAAAAATATTTTATCAAAACGTACGTGGACTAAGAACAAAATTACAGGACATGAAATCAACCTTACCTACTCTGGATTACGATTCTTACGCTTTCACTGAGACATGGCTGAACAAAAACATTGATACTACGGAATTGGGTTTCTTTGAACACACAGTGTACAGACAAGATAGAAGCAATAGCAATAAAACTAGAGGAGGTGGTGTGTTAATATCCGTAAATAAGAAATTCAACTCAAGAAAACTCAAATGCATCTACACTCATCTGGAACAACTATTCATCATGGTGTCTACCAATAAGGAAAAAATTATTGTTGGCTGCTTATATATACCCCCTTCTTCTGATGCTCAATTATACAAAGACCACTACCTCGAAGCTGAAACAATACGAAGAAAATTTCCAGATGCCACTTTAATATTAACAGGAGACTACAATCTACCTAATGTAACGTGGGACACAGAAAACAATAAAACTTCATGCACGGACAACATCAATCATGGTTCCCATGATATAATCGAGATGTCAAATTTTTTAAGTCTCCGGCAGTTAAACTATGTCTACAATGTTAACGCTCGTCTTCTCGATCTAGTGTTTTCCAATTCTTCTTCTGTAAAAGTATCCGCATCTGCTGAAGATATTCTCCCAATCGACAAGTATCACCCTCCTTTAACGATCGAATGCTACAGTTCAAAAATAGAAAAAAATCCATCTCCATCAACAAAATTAAACTTTTTCAAAGCTGATTTTAAGCAAATCACAAATCTTCTATTGTCTACTGACTGGAACTTTCTTTACTTTGAAGAAAACCTAAATGTAATGGTAGACAAATTTTACTTAATTTTAAATAATGCAATTGAATTGTTTGTACCCGTCACTAAAATCACTGTGCACAACTACCCAAAATGGTTTAGCAACGACCTTATTAAAATAATTAGAGACAAAAAAATTGCTCATAAAGTTTATAAATCGTCACGTGATCCTAAAGATTATGTAAAATTTTGTGAACTAAGAAAGACAACTAAAAATATGTCCAAGTTATGTTACAAAAGGTGTATCGAAAACTGCGAAGAATTGGCAGCAGCTAATCCTCAGAATATTTATAAATTTGCGAACATGCTCAATAATAATGACTCTAGTATTCCGTCAAACATGTATTTAGTGACATGAATTTAAAATGGCCGATACCCCCCAAGAAGTCGTCAATCTGTTTGCTGAATTTTTCAGCAAAGTCTATGATACTGCAAACAACTCTCCATTATTCGATACAACTACAGCTAACAATGACAACAAGATCGATTTTAGCCAATGTATATTCAAAGAAAGCGATATTAGAACTAAATTAAAATCCCTTGATATTAATAAATCGGCCGGTCCCGATAACATTCCTCCAATTTTCTTATCAAAATGCTTATCAGTTTTAACATTACCTCTAACTAAACTTTTTAACTTGTCTCTAAAAATTGGTACCTTTCCACGAAAATGGAAAACCAGTTTTCTATTTCCAATCTTTAAGAAAGGAAATAGATCAGATATCTCTAACTATAGACCTATATGTATCCAATCGTCAATCCCTAAACTATTTGAATCTGCTCTGCTTTCTAAACTCTCGCCTGAGATTAACAAAGTTATTTCACATCGTCAACATGGTTTCATGGCAAAAAGATCTACTTTTACAAACTTGATGATCTATCAGGAATACCTATTTAATACAATGCAAAAGCGTCTTCAAACAGACGTAGTGTATACTGACTTTAGTAAGGCATTCGACAAAGTCTCACATAAAATTCTCATACATAAACTTAGTGCCCTTGGAATAACAGGGAATATTTTGAGATGGTTTGAGAGTTATCTGCATAAAAGAAAAATATGTGTTAAACTCAACTCACACTATTCACACCAGTTCGAAGTCTTTACCGGCGTCCCACAGGGGTCTCATTTAGGACCAGTACTATTTTTATTGTTTATCAATGATATAACTACGGTTTTTTATGGAGTCATGATTCTCTTATTTGCAGATGATCTCAAAATTTATAAAACCATTACAAATATTCATGACTGTTACGTACTACAATTTAATCTTGTGAGGCTACAAGAGTGGTGCACCCACAATGAACTATTTCTCAATATTGATAAATGTCAAACGATAACTTTTTCCCGAATCAAAAATCCCATTACGCATCAATATAGCATCAACAACATTTTCCTAAAAAGAGTTGAGAATATTAAGGATCTTGGTATTATTTTTGACAGGCAACTAACATTTGTTCCTCATATAAACGAAATAACCAACAAGGCCATGAAATGTTTGGGTTTTATATTAAGGACAACGAAAGATTTTAAATTAATAAATTCCTTCAAACTGCTATTCACTGGTTTAGTTAGAAGTAATCTAGAGTATAACTCAACAATCTGGTCTCCATTTTATAAGATTCACCAATTAAAAATTGAAAGAGTGCAACATAAATTTCTGCGATTTATTAATTATAAATTAGGAATTCCAAACGAATATCTTAATTACACTTTCCTCATGAACTTACTAAATTTAACCGATTTATCATTGAGACGCACAGTGTGCGACTTAGTATCTCTTTTCAAAATTTCGAATGGCAGACTGGACGCCATTGATTTGACGAGTCTTATATCGCTCCGTGTACCTACGCGCGACACTCGACAGACCGCTCTATATAATGTTCCCATATCTGCTAACAATTATTTTCAAAACTCACCTATTCAAAGACTTCACATACTCGGTAATAAGTATAGCTCAATTGATGTTTATCATCACCAATCAGTATACAAACTAAAATACAGTATACTAGAATGTTTGTAACAGATTGATAATTTTTTTTCAAACGCATATTTTATTGTTTCATTAACTAAGCTTTGTTTTGTAAAATTCCCAATCGGGCAAAATAAAGATTGATGATTACAAAGATGGTTTACAACAAACTGTAGTGTTTATCTTTATAATAATAATAACAAACTTACTTGTCTTGTGTGTATTACCTACTTACATTATTATACTCTTGTAACTACACTATATTTATATAAACTTATCGAACTCATTGTCCAAATTCCAATAACACCGTAACTATATACTTGAATTGTATCTACTTAACTACCTACCTATATCTGTTATATTTTTCTCAAGTTTATGTATTAGTTTAACCTATGTTCTGTAAAATATTCAACCGACGTACTTTGTACAATAAACTTTGCTTGCTTATGTTTATAAAATAATAACACCATAACAATAACCCTACACATTGTTATGTAAGTTCATACTCAATTTATTATGCTATGTAATTAAAATATTTTATAATGCTACTGAACAACAAAACCCATAACGTGTATATGTAAAAGCCTTCTAGGCGTTAATAAAATGAAATAAAATAAAATAAAAACTTCAATCACGCATTTTCACAAAAATGCTGGCCACGTGGAAAAAACCTTAAATTTTAGAGAGATGTGGCACTTTTCGAGTGTTGCCACTTCTTAAAAGTGTCAGTGGTGATACCAGCAACAAAAATAACGAAGGAATGGCCATCATATCCAAGTTATTTAGAAGTAGAGACAACGTAAACATAAAAATCAGGAAATATTGGAACTGTCCCTATTAATATGGCAACCCACTGTACACTGCAATGTATTTGTATGTTTAACAGTGGAACCAAATATTGTCAACATTGATTTTTCCCATAAAACTATTTATTTATCAGTAAAAAGAAATTCTTAAGAGCGACAGTAATGTCAGTACAGCTGGATACACTTTCTTCGCAGACGATGATATTGCTAGTTGAAAACCTATGGAAAGCGCCGATAATTCCAGTATTATGACGAGTTGCTGCAAGTAAAATCCTCAAAAATTCACTAAAACCCTCCACACAGCATCCCCAAAGATGACATAGGCCCTGAGGGAAATTATTTTCTTCAGGGCCTCCTGTGTGGAGTAAATATAATTAAAAAAAAGTACTAGGTAAATTATTTGATTTGTGTATTTCACACAAACATTATAACATTATTATTTTTTTTACCTTTAAGTTGGCAATTACAGAAATATTCATTTAAAAAAAAGATTTCTTATGCTAGGTTTTTAACATTTGGCATTTTATTTGAAATTTAATTTAGAAAATAAGGAAAATATTACTGTAAGTAGATTTTCCAGATTATATCTTTTTCTTTACACTGTCAAAAATTATAAGCAAATATTGTTTCCCTATAAATGCGTGAGAGAATATTAATTTCACCTATCTTTAAAGTATGTTATAATATGTCAGAAACTTCAAAAATATCTGATATGTTAACTTAGAACTTATTTAAAACTTGTAAAAATTAAAAGAGCCAAGTTTGACGGTGATTAAAACCGTATGTAGGGCAATAGATGGCAAGCAGTAAACAATTTTTAATATAATTAACTATAGTTTAACACAACAGTAGAATAGCATCAAAAAAATATGAAGGACTTAGTTTTCAATTCAATTTGTTTATTCTTTTAAAAACATTACAAAATTACATTTTACTTTGTTTTTAAGTACATTGGTAAAATAGTATTACATGATAAATAAGCGGTGTATCAACAATACCAGCATCAATAGAGCTTGCCTTTTAAAGGCAGTTTCACCGATGCTAAATAGGTCGAAATCCGAATTGATTTTGTTCAACAGCAAGACAGCTCTTCCCACCGGCATGACCTGCAGGCAAGTTGGTCCTGCAGGCCGGGAGATAAACCAGTCTATGCTGTCGGTGACGGAGACAACCATCAGGAACATAGAGACTAATACTCTCCATGATAGTCGGATTTTCAAACCATCCACGAAACAGTTTGAAGAAGTGTGATACAATGTGCACATCTCTTCTGACCCGTAGATGGTTCATACCGAGTATGCCCAAGAGAAAGTCAGTAGGATAGTAGCCATACTCCCGCAGGTAGAAGAATCTCCAAAATTTCTTCTGCACGCTTCCAGCATGAGGGAATACTTCACCAGATGTGGGCTCCAAACCATCGACCCACTCTCAAGCCTACCTCTAACCAACGCAATGTATAGCATTTGGAGAACCCGTATAAGACGGATACAATATAGTAAATATCTCAAATCCAAATATAATATTGAAATTTTAATAGAAATAATAGACACTCTTCTACAATTTCTAGTTTTTAGTTTGGAATTTTAATTGACAGTAACAAAATACATCCAAAACCTTCAAAACTTAGCTTTACACCCCGCACACTGCAGTGCACCTCGAGTTAGCCATAATTTCACTGGACTGCAAATGTAGCCAGCCACACTATAAGGGTTGACAAACAATTTTAGTTATTAATACAAAATCAAGTTAAGGGTTTTAATGGTATGTAGTACTGTAGTGACTACAATCACATCATTTGTCAAATATTCAATGAATGCACATATTAAATGATAAGAAGATCCTGGCGATAATTGGATAAGAAAACGGTGTGCAATATAGTTGTGAATGATGAATATTTGGAGCAGGTGGATGAGTTTGTGTATTTGTGAAGTATGTTTACGAGAAATGGAAGAAACTCCATTAATGAAGGACTGAAAGCAGTTGGCGCTATCAAAAAATTATCCAAAGAAACAAAGCTAGCTGTCCACAATGGAGTGCTGGTACCTACCCTGAGGTATGGCAGTGATGGAACTGGCAGAGGAATGATGACTGAATGCTGTACAGATCCCCGAAGTATCTTAGTATAGAACCACAAAAGATTGTGTGAAAAATGTGGAGATCCGCAAAGAACTCAAGGCTAATGTAAGTGTGATTAAGATTAAGAAAGGGACACTCATATCGTTTGGGTATGAACGAAGAAAGGAGTGTAAGGAGAATATAGAGAAGTCTGGGACGTCCAAGGAAGACATAGCATCATCAAGTGAATCAGTTACTTGAGTCGGGCCTTGAAAAGAATCAGAATAATAGAAGAGTATGTATGAATGTGAATGAGGCAAGGAGTGTGTGCCAAGACCGAGGTGTTTGGCGGTCCATCTTCTGCTTGCCCCTGCCAGGAAACGACATAATAGTTAGTTAGTCAAGTTCCTGGCATGTTCCTTGTAGAGGCACAATGTATTTATTGCACATATTATGTAAAAATGCTTAAATGTCATGCCACGCTGCTAAATTGTTCTTGCACATTTTAAGTAATTACAATTTTTCTTTCCCGAATAACACAAAATATTTTTTTTTTACAAGAAAAAATTGTTTCAGAAATTACGTTTTGCATCTAGAAAGCTATTTTATTTTATGAAATTTTGAAGTTAAATTGATACAGTTAAGTGAAGCATAATATAATATATGTTGATTACTAATAAATTAAAATGAATTTTGACATAGATATATGTGTACATTATTTAAGTATTTATTATAAAGAAGCGTAAATTAACCCACTCCCCGACATCCGATCCAGCTGAAACTCATCAGATAGACTCGTCGTCAATGACAATACGTTCTATCAAATTTTGGTGGCAATCACATTTCAGACATTGCAGTAGTTAATACACAAAATATTTTTTTTTATTTGACGAGGTTGATAATATAGTTGTCGACTTCAGTTCCTGGGTAGGAAGGTTAAATCCTCAGTCAAACCAATTTTTTCTAATTTTTAAAAGACAATTTAAAATAGAAGTATTATGGAAAAAAAAACTTTGTTTCTACAGGTTGATATTTTTTATACTGTTTTTTGTTTTCTTAAATAAGTACTTAGGTATATATGTATTTTTTTCTTAATTCCAATCTTTGTGTTTCTGTTTTATCACTAATTACATTTTTTTTCTATAAATGTATTTTACGAAAACTTCACTGGTCTTTGACACATTACGCGTATTATGCCCACATAATTTGGGCGTGGCATATACGTATCTTATGTTCGGGTGACACACTACGCTATAATCTTACTCCAGAGAGGGGGTCAGACAATTGGGGAACTGCCGCGGAATATGATTTCTTTGTATGGGATCTGTCACTTTGACAGATGACAGTCGCCACGCCCACACTTATAACACATCATCTTTGTAGGTGTGTATGGCATTGTATGGCAAGCAATATTGAGTTTTATAAAACGCTTTGAATTTATAGCATCGCCTTTATGCAACTTGGTAGAATACACAATAGTGACGAGTAAGAGTGGCAGCGCGTCATTTAAATTTTGTTTGTGATTTAAATCTTCGATTGAATCTTTTAGTACTAGTAAATATACTTTAGATAGAACTTACGAAAGCATAATTTTGTACAGCGCCATTAGGGAAGGTCGTTGAAACTTAATTTAGTTGGGTTCCTTTTTTGGTTTTCGTACGCAGGCGGCGGCACTTCTCATGGCGGCCCTGCTTTTATGCGTTAATAAACCCAAAAACTGCACCGGTCCCAGCAATTATTTACCTTGCCACGCTTTACCGGTTTCTGGCGTTCTTTAGTTGTTTCTTCTTTCAGTTATTTGGCGACGGTCAGTTGGTGTCGGTAGTGAGTGCAATTGTGTAAGGATTTTCTGGTTTGTTATTGATCTTGTATTATTGGTAATTAAACCAAGCGATGCCAGAACTACCGAAATTCGTTGAAAATCTACCAAAATTAATATCCTCTGAAAATGTACCGAAGTTTTTCGAATTTAGAAACAAAATTCTTGAAATCTCAGTAATTCTCAGGGAAATTACTGAGATTTAATTACTTCCCTATGGATTCGAAAATTTCAGGCACATCCTCACTAATCTAACGGAGCCAAATCTCGATTGTGTAGGACCGACATTTATTCCGTATATTAACTGCTGTAATGTCGTCAGATTTTAGAGAAATGTGTATCTGTCTGAGTGTGATTGACACCTACCATATATCCCGCCATCCGATCGAGCTGAAACTCGACAGATAGACTTGATGTCGATGACAATACATTCTATCAACTTGCATTTGGTCACATGCATTTTTCTGAAATTGGATGACATTACATCAGTTAATATACGAAATAAATGTCGGTCCTACACAATCGAGATTTTGCTCCGTTGTTACATCCCAGGGATGGTCGCTGGGGAGGAAGGTTCAATCCTCAGTCCAACCAAAAAAATAAATATACATATTTTTTTAAGTACCTACATAAATCTCATTAAATGATATATTATAGTAAAAAAAACTTTGTTTTTCACGTTTATTTTTATACTATTATTATTTTTTTATTTATTTTTATTTGGTACAATATTTTTTACATTTTAAGTTTTCCAGTAATGTAGGCCTCACTGGGTGGCTTGCCCGTGCTGAGGCCTTCATTTTATAATATGAAAATATAATCTACATAATACATTTAAAGAGAAAATAATACATATAAAATATAATCTTGTGTGTTATTTGTAATTTGTTTGATGTGAGGTATCCATCTAAGGTTATGGTCAATTAAGATTCCTAGATACTTTATTTGTTTTGTTTTGTCTAGAGGAGGGCAATCGCAGATGTTGGTGTTTAAACATTCGTGTATTTTTATGGTGTTTGTGTTGTTTTTTGCTGTCCCGTGCTATTTATACTGTATGTTGTGAATTATGTCTTTGATATGTTAAGTGTAAGTATGTTTGAGTCTAGCCATGTTTTCACTTGCGAGATTACCAAATTCGCTATGTTATGTACATTATTACAATCCTTAGATTTGAAAAGTAAAACTGTGTCATTGTTATTGTTGTTATTACATTACAATATAACTTATGTACGACTACTATGATACGGGCGTAAGCCGTGAAATTGGCCCATGGTGGAATAATAGCAGAACTTGAAGAAAACTTTCACAGGACTTTGAAATTACCTGAAAAACCTTACCTCAGCTTTGCATTCTTTCCGAATCTATATATTTTTAACACGATCATACATGGTTTTACAAAGGTTTTACCACACAAACGCCTCAGGGATCTCATTTTTACAGCATTCACTCATTCAATGATTTTATATTCATACCGATGACGTGCAGAGAAAAAATTTACGCGTTTCATTGATTTTAAAACTCAATCTTGTCTCAGAGAACTTGAATATACCGGTGAGAGGTCGTAAGTAACGTCATAGTTCTAGTAACTTCAGTCTTTTTGTTTTGATACAAGACGCAGGAAAAGAAAGAGGATGATCGTCGATGACGTACATATGTACTAACTTTAGTTCTGTGAAATAACTGTACCTAAATTAAATAAGAATATTAATTGTTCCAAATAGAGTTTACTACAAGTTTTTTGTACTTCGATCCCTAGTATCTAGTATGGCGAAGTTTCTGACTGCAACGGTATCAGTTGTGCAGATTCATTTTGTACTGGCATCCCTAGTATCTAGTATAGCGATGTTACCGACTGCAGCGTTTTCAGTTGTTCAGACTTCATTTTGTACTGGCATTCCTAGTATCTAGTATAGCGATGTTACCGACTGCAACGTTTTCAGTTGTTCAGACTTCATTTTGTACTGGCATTCCTAGTATCTAGTATGGCGATGTTACCGACTGCAACGTTTTCAGTTGTTCAGACTTCATTTTGTACTGGCATTCCTAGAATCTAGTATAGCGATGTTACCGACTGCAACGTTTTCAGTTGTTCAGACTTCATTTTGTACTGGCATTCCTAGTATCTAGTATAGCGATGTTACCGACTGCAACGTTTTCAGTTGTTCAGACTTCATTTTGTACTGGCATTCCTAGTATCTAGTATAGCGATGTTACCGACTGCAACGTTTTCAGTTGTTCAGACTTCATTTTGTACTGGCATTCCTAGTATCTAGTATGGCGATGTTACCGACTGCAACGTATCAGTTGTTCAGACTTCATTTTGACATCCCTAGTATCTAATGCTACGTATACCATGATTTGTGACGTATACAGTATACATACGCGAGCCGAACTGCCGAACTGAACCTCAACTTATGGGAAAGGAACTAAGCAACCGCAAATGGAGCGATATGCCGCTTGCAGTTGCTTCGTTCTTTTCCCGTAATTCGTGGCTCCGTTCAAGTTCGCAAATGTATACGTACCATAAACGTATACGTACATAAATGTATACGTACCATAAACTTACCTTTTTAAGCTGTCGTACCCTTAAATTAAATATACCATTCCTAAGAGAAAGTCCAGTTATATTCAATTAAGTTCTAAATCCTGTATCTAAATTTCGCCAATAAACAATTAGATAATGTTAATTAAGTGTTAATCTCAAGTGACCTACCAGATAAGTATTGTACTGTATATTTTCTCCATAAATAGTTAAGTAATAACATAGATCACTGTAAAAATGTATTATAAGTTTGTACAGCGCCCTTGAGGTGATTTTGCACAAAAACGGCGCTATACAAGTCATCCAATTATTATTATTATTATTATTATTATTATTTATAATATGGCGACTTTACCGACTGCAACGTATCTGTTGTGCAGACTTCATTTCGTACTGGCATCCCTAGTATTTAGTATGGCGACTTTACCGACTGCAACGTATCAGTTGTGCAGACTTCATTTTGTACTGGCATCCCTAGTATCTAGTATGGCGACGATACCTACTGCAACGTATCAGTTGTGCAGACTTCATTTTGTACTGGCATTCCTAGTATCTAGTATGGCGACTTTACCGACTGCAACGTGTCAGTTGTGCAGACTTCATTTTGTACTGGCATCCCTAGTATCTAGTATGGCGACGTTACCGACTGCAACGAATCAGTTGTGCAGACTTCATTTTGTACTGGCATTCCTAATATCTAGTATGGCGACGATACCGACTCCAACGTTCTGCAGACTTTATTTTTTTAAACAGATAGGTACTTTTACAAAATGTGTAAATCTTAAATCAAGATGGAAATTTATATGTATAAAATTTCCCTTCATACCTTTTTATTTCAAGGATTGAAGTAATATTAAACTGGGCTAAAGTTCGACTGCGAATATTAAGAAACTGATTTATCAAGTTTTCACTTTCCATGGCAGTAACATGAAGAGCATTTAGGTAGGTACCTATTAATTATAAAGCAGTGGCGAATTGAGACCTTTTTTCAAATTACACACATGAGTGCAAAGCTGATGTAAGCGTAATGAGAAAGATCAAGAAAGGGACGCTCAGATGGTTTGGGCATGTAGAGCAAATGAGCGAAGAAAGAAGAGTGTAAGGAGAATTTACGATGCAAATGTGAATGGTAGCAGAAGTCGGGGACGCCCGAGGAAGACATGGCACGATCAAGTGAATCAGATACTCGAGTCGGGCTATGTCAAGATTCAGAATAATAGAAGAATATGTATGAATGTGAATGAGGCAAGGAGTGTATGCCAAGACCGAGTAGTTTGGCGGTCCGTCCTCTCTGCCTACCCCTGCGGGGAAACGGTGTGATGGTTAGTTAGTTAATTAGTTAGTCACACATGCTGGTATCAGGGATCGAAACTAAAGAATGTGCGAATTGTTTAATCAAAATTTGAACCTGAGGGATTCCAACATATTTTTGATACATTCGCTGTCCATTAAAAAATAACTTCGACGTACTTTGTTTATGCTTTTTCAGTACTTTTCAAACTTTTCTGTATAACTCTATTTTTGATTCCATGTACGACAATGTCAAATTTTTTAGGAGTAGGTTATCGTTTGCGTGTATTGCAAGTGGAACTATACATATTTCAAGCGACATTTATTTCAGATGGGTGCCTTCTGTCGTACATTCTCCTTCCTCGTCCTATTGTTCGCATTGTGGACAGGATTCAATCTGTATAAAGTATGTAGGGTGCCTCCAATGCCAGAGGTCCAACTGGATAAATACTGGGGCCCAGGACAGCCCGGCAAATCAGCAGACACTTCCATCAGGGCTTTCAAAGTGGAATTTAAGCAAGAGGTAAGACTTACTTACATTAATTCTTCCCATGTATACCTCATACTCCATAACAATGCACATGATGTATTACGCGATACACTTACGCTTGATTCCCCGACATTTGAACCCCGACAGTTGATCCCCCCGACAGTTGGCCCCTCGGCAGTTGATCCCCCTGCAATTCGATCCCTCAGACACTGATTATTTATTTTTTACTTCCTCGAATGCAGAGAGGATTTACGACCTAACTAAACCAACTGTATGGTTATCCTCTCTGCTTACTCTTTCGGAAACACGGCATTATGGTAATGCACGGTATTACAAAAATATTTTTGTAGCTGATTTCCACTCAAGACGCCTGCAGATATCACAGTGTCAACTTTTGTTATACAGCCGTATATTATCCTGTCTGCATACGTTATCACGGAGGAAATACAACAGAAATATTTTTTTGGAGATCAAGTGTCCGAGGAGTCAACTGCCTAGAGATAGACTAACCTGGGAATCAACTAACCGAGTGATAGACTGTCCTGCGAATCAATTGTCCGACGGACCGACTGTCGGGGGATAAGGGCGGGTCATTACGCATCTGTTGAGATAGCAGTCGTTGCACTTCGTACATTATAGCGAACTAGCGTCAAAGTCAGTACGGAGCTATTCACTATAATGGTGATTAAAGAACTCTCCACTGTACGATTGTGGACTGGTTCAAACATTAGAAAACATCGAAGAAGAGTGTCCACTATATTAGTTCACCATTAACACACCTGACTGATATCATATACGGAGACGGTCTGCAGAGCTCCCGGTGAAATCGGGCCGTGGGCTCATTGCACCAGAATGTATCCTTACTGTTTGACGTAAGCCTTTGATGAAGTTTTCTTGGGTTGTCATTGGGTGGCGATGAACCCCGGTTCCACAACATGATACCCTAGGTATCTGCATCCTCTCAGACACTTCATACGACTATTAACTGCAATCCACTTGGCAGTGTCCAATCTTACTAGCTCCCTCAGTCGTCTTCCATCCATATTGAGTACTTTGGATTAAGTAAATCAATCCAGTAGTTGTTATTTCATCCTTAAGGTTTCTATCGAATTTGTATTCATGAAATATTTATTATAAACTAAGTAATGCTATGTTTCAGATGGTAAGAGATTTGAAAGACAGACTGATCAAGACCAGGCCATTTACAAAGCCTTTGGAAGGTGTTGGTTTCCAATACGGCTTCAATAGCGACTACCTAGCGGAAGTTCTAGACTTCTGGCAGACCAAATACGATTTCGCAGAGAGACAGAAATACCTCAACATGTATCCCCAATTCGTGACCAATATTCAGGGGCTGGACATACATTTCTTGCATATCAAATCAAGAAATCCAAATCAGTTGAAGGTGGTGCCTCTGATTCTGTTGCACGGATGGCCTGGTAGCTTTGTAGAGTTCTACAAGACGATTCCATATTTTGTTAGACAGAGAGAAGGGAAGGATTTTGTTTTTGAAATTGTGGTGCCGAGCCTTCCTGGATATGGGTATTCACAGGTATGTGTTCAAAATGTAAATATAATCTTCTAATTTTATACGTTTTTAAATTAAATTACTAGCGCAGACCTGTGAAAAATCACATGATATTATAATGGTATGATTTGTGAGGCTTAAAGCATTTATAAAATACTAGGTGTGGTCCGCTACGCATTGCTGTGGCTCAGTGTGTCTGTGCAGATAGAAACAATAGCGCGTGTTGCTTTTACGTCCAACAGATGGCGCTGTTAAAAAAAACATGTTTTTTCATCTGTTGTTAATTATATTCTTATAAGATTTTACCACATCTGATAATAATATCATATAGGTATATAAAAACTTACGCGTATTCGAATGCAACGTTGTAGACATGGGCAGATTCATTCACAATAATGAATCAATTCAGTCTTATTCACCTGGTCAAGTGAACTAATTCATTAAATTCATTCATTTAATTCCTTCATTCGACACTTCATTTTGGTATTGTACCTAGATTGCTCACATTTAGGAAACTTAAAGAAAACAATAATGAACCATTTTTTCGCATTCACATAAATGTGTTCGTTTTGAAAAAAACATTTTAAATAAACACACAAAAAATATCAAATATAGGGATTTATTATGTACATTGCAGAAGTACATTTATAACTTTACTTAGAAAACCTGTATTTGTAAGCTTTACACTTTATAGCACAGAGTTCTTAAAGCGAGGAGAGCTTTGGAGTAACTTAAGTAAAAAAAGATATGTCGTTCCACAAAATAAACATGTTACAAATTTTTTAATAAATATGTTATTTTACAAACAAAAATTAAAAGTAATTTTACAAGTCACTAATAAAATCGTTAAAATGGGTGCCGCAAAGGAAACGGAAGGCGCAGGGCGCTGGACCTGGAGAGGAATAGTCGGATGTTTATTTTTTAACTGCCATTTCTAAATTGTGGAGCAATGCATCCCTCCATCTACTTCAGAAAAGTAACACCAAAGTTCGATCCTTTTTCTGGAATATATCTTGGCTATTCAATATGTTGCTTTTTCCTATAAAAAACGAAGGTAAAACATCATTAAACGATACCAAAAATAAAAAGTTTCACTCGATTTTTCTTTTTTTGCATAGAAAATTTTTGCTGGCAAACTGAATCCCAGAATAAAAAATATTATTATCTTTCTTCGTAAAACTATCTATATATTTACTATCCTTTACATAAAAAATATATTATTTTAGGGGCAATGAGATACGTTCTTAAAGCAATTATAAGAACTATATTATTACTATCCCACTTTTGTTTAACCGATCGGTTCACCTGGAATAAGCTTCAACCACATATATATTATATTTATTTATTTTAATGTTTGCAGGTACTTACCTCAATGGTAATTTTAAATCCATGCGCCAAATAAAAACTGATTGAACGTCTGAAATTGAGTGGCATACAATTCAGTACAAAAATACAGAAATCAAAACAAATTACTTGTGATAACGCTTAGAAACAAAACGATATTTACGTTATTGTTCTTATAAGTATGTTTTTTATGTACCTGCTTACTTGTAGACGTAAAACGAGATCGGTTGACTGTCGAATTGTGGGTGATGATCACCCACAATTCGACAGTCAACCGATCTCGTTTTACGTCTACAAGTAAGCAGGTACATAAAAAACATACTTATAAGAACAATAACGTAAATATCGTTTTGTTTCTAAGCGTATTGCATTATTTTCGCATGTGAAAAGGAGAAGAATACAGGAGATACTTTCGCTTTTTCACTAGAATTCAGATTCCGAAGTAGAAAGTTTTCACCTGACTAGGTACTAAATCGAAGGTTTAGCCACGCGGGAACTAACGACGAACCGATTGACAGCTGACATAGCGCAATGAATTAGGAACTTCTGACTAGTAAGTGTGTTGTGTCTATCTGCGACATTAATGAATTGCGTTCTTGCAGACGGTGCGGACGGACCTGTAACTAGTAAGGAAAGGGACTCGATTACGAATAGGGAATTGGGAACTCTGTCTCGAGTGTCACTGTCTCTGTCCTGTTTCACTTATTCCCTGAGATTGAGCGCTTGTCCGGACAGACTCGGTACATGGGACATAGGATTTGTGTCACGACGCGTGACGTCACAACTGAAAACGGAATAAATTCGTTAATTCCTTGACTGGGGACTCGATGAAAAGAGTCTTTTGGATTACGGCGCGGGACGCGGGATACTAGATACGCGATTTAGTGCGACAGGGCACAGTACATATAAACTTCGCGGCGCGCCGCCATAGTACCGTAATAATATTTAATTAGATTTCTATGAAACACTATAATATTTAAATCATTTAAAGTGCACATCATTATTAATTGTTACCTTATTATCATGAAATAATTTAATTGTAAAATGTTTAGAAAAAAATGCCAACGATAACGAATTAAGATTCAATTCCTTTTGAAAATGAGAATAAGATCGATTGTGTTACAAGATTGAATTAATTCATGGAATTAATTCAATCAATTTTGCCCACCTCTACAACGTTGTATCGAAATTTCAAAGCAATCGCTGAAGAACTTTCGGAGAGCTTAGATTTTGACCAAACAAACATTTATATTTTTATATAGGTAAATATTTACCTTTTTATCTACCTTCTAAAAATATAATACCTATGTGAGTATTACATATATATAAACCTTCCGGAATAAATTCTCTAAATTTTAGTTAAAATCCTATCAAAATCCGTTGCATAGTTTAGAAGAACTGAGCGCACAAACAGACAGGATCAATTCCTTTAAAAAACAAATATTTATGTTTATAAGACAAGGTTTTATGAATAGCATAAAGGATAACAAATAGATATTTCAGGCGACTAATTACATTTTTGTTGACAAATTAGAGGCGTCAGAAATTTACCTTTCGAATAAACACCGCTAGTAAACTAAAAAAACCATTTATCAAAAAATTGTATTCTAGAAATACATCCACATTTCAAATACGGAATGTTTAAAAAATTAATTAAAATTAAATAATTTTGGTACCTACTTTATCGCTTGTCCGTATTGTTCCCACAATTAATTCCGATAGTAGTTTTTCAAACATTTTCGGATTACTTGTAAAACGATCGGATGTACGACTAATCGATAGTGTCGCACGTTCCTAATTTTGCGGTGGTGGGAGGCTGTTTATTTTAGCAGAGGTCCCCAATCCCCATCTGTGATCCTATTCTGTTGATTGACATATTTAAGGCAGGTCCATGTTCATCTCACATGTGCATCCTTGTTCTTCTTCATAAGCCTTCTAACGTCCGTCTTTTGATTTATACCTCCCACATTTTTTCACAAGTTGTTAGTTATTGACTGCTCTTGTTTAACATTTACATTTTATGTATTGTTATGTAGCCGTTTGAATCGTAGGAAATAATAATAATAGCCGAATGCTAGTCACACATATGTCCCATCCGTTACCATGTCCCGTAAGTATAAGATGTAATACTCTGTGTGGACTATGTGTACGTTGTAACGTAGCCCTGCCATAAGATAACGTTGAAAAACTCTTTTGTCATTACTGAACCCCTGTACCGCTCTGAATGAAGTAGCAGAAGATGATAACGGACCTCCCGGCTTGAGTGAGAGTCGATATCGTGCCTTCGAATGAGCTAGTCCGAGGTGATGTCGATCGACTGGTACATAAATCCAACATCTCTAATTGCATAGCAGTATCTAATATAGAATTAATATGTTTAGGGAGCTTCGAAGACAGGACTAGGAGAATTGGAAATTGCAACAGTGATGAGAAATCTCATGGAGAGATTGAACTACAAGCGCTTCGTGATCCAAGGCGGGGACTGGGGATCAGTAATAGGCTCCTACATGGCCACCGTCTTTCCGGACCAAGTGATCGGCTACCACTCCAACTTTGGAATGGCCTTCACCGCCTCAAGCACCTTGAAGTTACTGGTTGGTTCCATCTTCCCATCGCTTGTCTTAGACAGGGAGTTTGAACAAAACATCTTCCCCCTGAGCAAGATGTTCGCTAAGTTGATAGAAGAGAGCGGTTATTTGCATCTTCAGTCTACAAAACCGGATACAATTGGTAAGATTTTTTAGTTTGGTTTAACATTTTTATAAAACGTAAACGATTGTACAATATGATGTAAATTTGATGGGCACGTGGCACGACTAAGATGTTGGACTTTCATTATTAATGTTTGGGTTATTTGGTTTGGAAAGAGAAGCCAAGGTCGCTTACAGATAATATGAACTGACGACTTGAAAAGAACTGTTGGTATCGGACGAGTGAGAGTCGTTAAGAATAGGCTGCGAAATTTTAAAAACTGTTCCTAAAACTAGACGCCTTAACGTAAGTATCCTCATAGCTTCTTTTTATCCTTCTGGTGCCCTCTCCTACGGGTATCATAAGGATAATCTTCAGCCTGCAGGGTATATCCGGAAAATCTCAGCGAAGCTACACTAAAAATATGCATAACAGTGTAGGGTTCGAATTCGCGAAGTGCAACGTCTTTCATCAATATATCATTGGACTTTCAGTTGGGTAACTTTGCAATTCAGGGGGGGGAACTATCAGCTTCTTCGAGTTGCACACAAAATCGTATAATTATTTCTTCCGCATGCATGCCACGAACAAACATTTTATTTAATAGTTTTATAGTAGACTAACTTATTGAGTAAAACTTCGAATTGTGATGTTTCATCGTTGAAGGTAATATTAACCATATGCCAGTAAAACTTATCGGTTAACGCTAAATTGGGCTGCGGGTTGCGAATCACTGTTACAACTGCTATGATTCAATGTCTATATCTACATGTATTGTGATACAGATAGGAAGTGGCAGTTACTCTTGCTGAAATGCCACCATTGGAACGATGCTATATTATACATGGCATTATGTAATTCGTAACAAGATCTGAATAAGTACTTAACTTATCAACTTTCCTTTTCCACGTCCACTTCCTCTCGTCATTCACTTCAGCCTAACAACACACCACAATTGGGGATGCCACACGGGTCCCACTTCGGGCAGTTGGGAATCTTGTGCGGTGTTCACATAAAATAAAAATGAAAACATTGTTTAAGGTATTGCTTTGCTGGACTCTCCCGCCGGACTGGCAGCCTATATCCTGGAGAAGTTTTGCGTTTGGACTAATCCCATGTTCAAGTCTCTGCGAGACGGTGGCATCGAGAAGAAGTTCGCCCTCACTGAGCTGATCGACATGGTCTACTGGGATGGTCTACTGGGATAGTCGGTCCATCGTCACCTCGGCGAGGCTGTACGCAGAGTCTGTCACTATTAAAACCATGGGGAGGGGACTGGACAGGTGAGAATTTTATTATTATTATTGATTCAGAGACTGTACGCATAGCTCCCGTCCACTGTGTTCATTTAAATATGTTTCTTAATAATTTTTATACCAGGGTTGCATTTGGTATATTATTAAGAGGAAGCTACAAGCCAAAATGTGTATATTCTTGATATACCTTATATTGTAGGTAATAGGCATTAAAATCGCTTGACAAACGGAGTCCAGAAACGTTTGATTTCAAGCACAAAACCGGTTTTTATTTATTTTTTAAATAATTTTATTTTTATTTTTTTTATTTTTTTATATTAACTCCACACAGGAGGCCCTGAAGAAAATAATTTCCCTCAGGGCCTATGTCATCTTTGGGGATGCTGTGTGGAGGGTCTTTTGTGGAGAGGAAGGAGTGAACATGGGTCTTGAAGAGTCCCATGTTATAGGAGGGAGGAAACACAGAGGCCGGCAGTTCGTTCCACAGCCGAGCTGTTGAACTTAAGAACGAATCGTAGAAGCGACCCGTTCTCATGTGACAAATGTCAACCGTGTACAAATGTTGGGCGCGCGTTTGGCGTGTATCCCGACTACGCACCGGTGCCGAAGGGATCAATGACGCTAGTTCCTCAGAGCATCTTCCATTGTAATACCGATAGAACAAGGACAGCATACCTACCTGACGCCTGTGCTCTAAATATTGCAGTCCGTTTGTTAAGATTGGGGAATCTATCAAACGGACTTTTTTTATAAGAAAGCAAAAAAGTTAATCAGGTGAAACTGTCACAGATAATCTTAGCTATAATACTGTATTTTTTAAAGTTGTTTCCTTTACGCGTTCATACATTTCTATTGAAAATGAAAATTTTTAGTAGTTTACATTTATATTTTTTATTAAGTAATTTATTTTTTTATTTGTATTCTACTGAAGCAAAACTATAGGAAAATCTTCAATTTATCTAAAGCATATTTTTTGGTATTCATAATGTACACCAATTCGTTATAAAGATTAATCAAAATAGTGAGGGACGTTTTTCGCTATTGTATTGTAAGTTGTTAGGTTTTATTTTTGACCAGGAATGGTTGCAGTACTTTGGTTTTGCTTTCTCCCTCCTTTTCCTCTATTTCTTCCATTGCTGGGCTTTGACCCACTTTTATATTTTATAAAGTACGTAATTATTATTTGTTTACAGTATCCCCACCGAGGTGCCGACGGCCATTGCAAGATTTGAGCACGAGATGCTGATGTTCACGGAGGGCCAGTACCGGAGCAAGTTCCCCAACCTGCTGCAACTCTCGGACTTCCCCGACGGGGGGCACTTTGCAGCCCTGGAGCACCCGGAGATCCTATCCGAAGATGTGTGGTTGGCCACACAAAAATTCTTAGACTTTCACCAGAAGAAAAGCACAAAAATTGAACTGTAAACCAGTATGTCATTTGAGATTTTCACGGCCAGAAGCATTATCTTGATTAATTTTTGGGTTATTAATTTAGCGGACGTTTCGGACCGCGTTGCTTTTTATAATTATACAGCAGTACTTGTTTACGAATAGATCATTTTTATTAAATAATAATAATTTAAACATATTAAAAACTTTAAAATGGACTTTTTCATACTTATTTCTAAGTGTATCCCGGTAGGGTTTTTTTTTGTTTTTAAATCTATCTTCACGGAATAAAGAATAACACAAGAAATGCCTTGTAGGCGTGTTTCGTGATCCAAATACAAGCCCACTTTGGGCCTATATTTCTATACAAAACTGTGTTTCACCATGATTACGAAATTAAAATGAATAGCGATACACAATTTCAGACAGACCGCGTGCTAAATGGTCTAGAACCAAAAGTTACTGTGGCTCATTTGTTTCCATTCAAATGTATTTGGAAGGCACTTCTAGTTTTTTTTTTATTCTATGGCAGCCTTATTCTGAGATTGATGAAATTTTGCACACTAGACCTTCGAAACAAGAGAAAGGTCATGTCTACATAAAATTTCATAAAACCACCCTATCCCCTTTTCCCACCCCCTAAAGCAGAAATTTTTATAAGAGGATAATTACAGTGTACTTATCTGATTTCGAAAAACGTTTTCGGAAACGCCGGGAACTTTAGCTAGTGTGCACATAAATGATGAGAATCATACTTCTATTGGAGTAGATGCCTGTTGATACAATTTTTGTTGTTTAAATTCATTCTGCTTGGCTGCTATAATGCACAGTTACTTACGCCCGGAATGTAAGTCGGTCCGTATCCTCGCTATGTGCGTCATTCCTCGCTCAAAATTTAAGCGGACGAAATCGGCCGCTCAAGCCGTGGTAAGAGACAGAATAGTTTTCTTTTTAAACGCCTAGGCGCTAGCAGTAACAAATGTCAAATATGACGTTTACGTGAGTAATGGCGTACAGAAGTAAATTACCTGATGTTATCAGTATGTACTGGACGATAGATGAGAGATGTTGATGTTTCTTATTGATAATCAATCTAAAATAGACTATTTAGTCTGGTAAGGTATTATAAGAATGATCAGGAAAGTGTTTTCAACGGTAATTCAATGATTAGTGCATTGAATCCAGCAAAACAAATACTATTTAAAAATTAGTTTCCTCGCATTTACTACCATGCTGATTGAAGTGGGGAACTTTATTGAAAAATCAACTCGTGAGTTAGAAGGTAAGTTTTTAGATTCTCACGGCCAAAAGCATTTTTGTTGTTTGTTTTTGGGGTGTTATGCCGTGTTGCGCTAACTCCTTCTTTAGCCGACGTTTCGGACAGCGTTGCAGTGTCCATCTTCGGATGGACACTGCATCACACTGCACACATCTTCGGATCTACCGGATCTGCCCTGATGATGGACACTGCAACGCTGTCCGAAACGTCGGCTAAAGAAGGAGTTAGCGCAACACGGCATAACACCCCAAAAACAAACAACAAAAATCGTGAGTTAGAACATTAAATTAAGCCTAAAACATTTGAAATTTTGAAAGCTCTCGATCTCCTGATGTTATTCCTATATTAAAATCATAGACAATACCTGTAATGTTGCTGATATCTAGGCTTCCGACCTAGGTATGTACGGATTATGTTAGTCGCGCTAAACTCGACATTCCAACCAAGCCGAACTTAAAATCAACTGATAGGTATACCGGGCCTCAGAGCTCGAAACACTAGATGTTAATCGTTGCATAATTTCAATGCAAACACATATTAACATGTAATCTGTCAATGTAAATTTTAAGTCCATAATCTCAGTTTGACTTACGGAAGTGCGGTAAACAGTTGCGGGTTTGCCAAATGTAACAAGATAAAAAGGGAAATATTAAAAATTATTATTTTTCATTCTCTCGCTAGTCAAGTACCCATCTATACAAATTTGACGATAATTCTTATATATAGATTCATAAAAAGATTCCTTTCTCAGAATGCCTTCGATTTCATGACATGTTAAATTGATAAGAGGAAGGTAAGCAGCTCTCTAATCTTTTGGCTGAGATATCACCTGATAATAGATATTAGTTACCGGTAGATAGTGAATTGGTTTGTGCTAGGTTGTGCGACAGGGAACTGTCACAATAAATATATTAAAATGAGTGTCTTTCGTATGGAAGAGCTTCGAAAACACTTAGATGGCATTAAAATATCCAAAAACCCGTGAGTAATATAGGACTTTTTACTTTTAACCTTATATTGACTTAACTAATAGTTTCCAAAACATCCAAATGGCACGAAAGTTTTCTAAAGCCTGTAAGTTATATTGAACGGTTCCATGATAACTCAACACAGTGACAATTCAACACACCTTTAAAAAGTGATATAAAGTCATTAGAAACAATGAAAAAACCTAGATTTAAACCTAACCTAACTTACAGGGTTTTCCAATAAGAGGTGTTATTTTGATATTCAATCGTAAAAGATCAATGGTTTCGTTGCTTGTGTGGTACGTAGCGCCGTCTTGTTGAAAGTAAACGCTGTCCAGATCAATACCATTCAATTCCGGCCATGAAAAATCATTAATCATCTCTCGATAGCGCAATCCATTCACAGTAACTGTTGCTCCAGCCTCATTTTCGTAAAAGTAAGGTCCAATGACTCCGCCGGACCATAAACCGAACCAAAAAGTCACACGTTGAGGAGAAGGAGGCTTTTCAACAATAACTCTTGGGTTTTCCGAGCCCCAGATGCGACAATTTTGCTTGTTGACGAAGCCACCGAGGTGGAAATGGGCCTCATCACTCAAGATGATTTGCATTTGATTCACTCAAGTGAATTTTAATAATTTCAATGCATTGTTGAAGCGTGTATCGTTCCATTTTTGTTAATGGCGTAGTTTCTACTTGTCAAATGTAAAAAAATGACAGATTCAAAATCTACCGAAATAGCGGGCTATTCAATTTTTTATTTTTTTTATAGTGAATACCTCACAAGAGTCCCAACTGCTCCCGTCTGGAGCCAGTGAGACTATGGCATCCCCAATTGGGGGATGTTGTGAGGCTGAAGGTAAGTGGGGAAGGGAAAGAGGAAGGTGGGGAAGTACCTGGCTATTCAGATCTAGTCACTAAACATGGCTAAAGCCATTTGGAGCAACGTTTCAATTCTGAATGGTGGTCTTACATGGTGCTCTTAAAATAACACCTCTTATTGGAAAACCTAATACTTAACCCAGTTAATAAAGTTTTTGTTTCATCACTTTCCATGACTTTATATAACTTTTTACAAATGTGATGAATTATCATTTAGATGATTTATCCGGTCACCATATTGAACTTCTTGCTTTTAACCTTGTATTGACTTGACTAATCGCTTTCAAAACACCTAAATCACATGAAAATTGTCCAAAGACCCGGAGTATTTTGAACTTATTGCTTTCAACATATATTGACATGCCAAATCTCTTCGAAAACAGCCAAACGGCGCAAAAATTGTCTAAAGCCTATAAGTAATATTGAACTTATCGCTTTTAACCTTGTATTGACTTGACTAATCGCTTCCAAAACACCTAAAAGGCATGAAAAGTAATAAAAGCCTATAAGCTGTAAGTAATATTGAACTTATTGCTTTTAACATATATTGACATGCTAGATCTCTTAGAAACACCCAAATGGCACGAGAATTGTTTAAAGCCTGTAAGTAATACTGAACTTATTGCTTTTAACCTTGTATTAACTTGACTAATCGCTTTCAAAGACATAAACGGCTTGAAAATGCATTTAGATGTTTGATTGTTAACAAAATAGTTTATAATTGTACTTACTACAGGAAATTTTGCGAGCATGTATTTAAAGTTCAATAGAACTGAAAACAATGTTTAAAAATATAGTAGGATTAAAAACATTACGCATTACAATGTTAATTAAAAAAAATAACAGAACATACCTACGAAAACCGCAAATATCGCGTCTTCGTTTTCACTTATATACATGGTGTCCGGAAACTCGTAGTACAAGCGGGAAACTGGTGAATCTACATCACATTTGGAGTCGATTTTGTAGTATATATTTTTTTTATTTGAGCTTTCGTTTTCGAGTAAATCGAGTCAGAAGTTGATTTTTTTTTTGATCAAATTCTTATAAATTATTACTGAAGATCAAAGTACCCAACTAATTAAAACTATTTAAAAGTAAAACAAATAATGACGAAAAAATTTGAACCCTGAAATAGCCGAAAAATATTTTTTTGTTGTTTTTTTTTTTTTTATAAAAATGCTCAAATCAAAAAACTTTATGTTTATTTAGGTTCCCCGTGTGGTATACATTCTCCAGTTTCCGGCTTGCACTACGAGTTTCCGGACACCATGTATATATATATTTTTTTTAATGGTAATTTGTCCGACTAAAGCTATCATAGGATATTAAAAATTATATCTATTTCTTTGTTGCGAATCACTCGAACTGAATTAATAATACACATATCACGATAATATCTAACTCTCATGGTACGGCGCCGAAAAAGAACATTTTTGGCAGGTTCTAATTGAACTAAACTTTAAGGCGATGCACTACGTCGTGTAATATTTTAAATTGAGCAGATATCAATAACAACCCTTACGTAGATGGCGATAAGGTTTAAATTCCCGTATAACACCATCCGCCTTTTTTGATTTATGCAAGAAAAAAACATGGCCAAAAAGTGCCTTTTATCTTATTTTGTGGATGTTCAGGCATAAATATTTAATTTTTTTTCGATTATTTTATAAATAACTTAATTTGCCCCATTATACAATAAAATCATAACCAAAAATGGGTTCGTAAGTAGGAGATTTTGAACTTTAAAGCAGTTTTCATAGGCCTTTACATGATTTTTTTCTGGCTTATAAAAAATCTTATCTAAAAATACTCGATTATTTCAAAGGTCAAGATGTATTCTACTCGCAGTATTTAATTAAACCATCTGAAAAATTTCTAGGCGACTAAATTTTCAAACCAAAAACACATGATTTTGCATTACTACGTATGGCATCGCCTTAAGATCTTACTTTTCATTTTAGGACTTTGAGATAAGCAGATAATTCAATAACGAATACATTGATACACAATACATTACAGAACTTGTGTAAAATAAACATTCACGGGTATTTTTATTGAAAAAATATTAAAACTGAATAAGCTTGTTTTTATTAGAGCATTGTACAGAGATGGGAGACATCCTGTATAAAACTGTTATCTCAATGAATATCGCAGTTACGAAAATGCGGGGGCTTTTGAAATATTTCCCAACTTTTAATATATTTCTTGAAATTGGCACATTAAACTCGGGAGTTTTGGAAATTGGGAAAAATATGGCCAAATAAGCTCCAGTATTTAACATAATATATTGACACCCAAATGGTACGGAAATTGTCCTAAGACTGTAATTAATATTAAATTTATTGTTTTAAAATAAAATGATGTGCCAGATCTCTTCAAAAAAAAAAGCGTCATGAAAATTGTCCAAAACCCGTAAGTTTTCATCAATTTGATTGCTTTTAATATTACATTGACTTGTCTTCAATGACCAATCACACCGAAAAAAGTCCGATGAACAAAGTTTTTAACATCATTGATTTGTTACGCTGATATCCACATTTTATTTAATTTCAATTACCATAATTATAATTTCGATATTATTTTGAATAGAGGGTTTTTGTTACAACTTTGGGGAGGGTTTTTTTGTAACGTGTAGACGATGTTTAATACTAGTCAATCCTTTTGTGAGTTTTTATGGTCGTTTTATCCTATAAATCACTAAGCCAAGATTTGATAGACATAATCCAGTAATTTGTCTGTTAACTAAACAATCTTCGAAAATTTTCACCGAATACGCGTGTGTTTTATATACATATTTTATATAGATGTCAGATGGCAGGTTTTTGAAAAACAGGGCCATAAATAATAATAATAAATGTAGAACGATCCATATAGAGAAAGGCAAAATTGTAGATGGGGACGAGAGTATATTTAGAAATTTCCAAATTACTAGTATGAAAAGGGATGAGGTTTATAAGTATTTAGGATACCCACAATCAAATAGATTAGACCATAGTAGTATTAAAAATGATATTAGGATTAAATTTCAAACTAGGATAAGGAAAATTTTAAAATGCAATCTATCTGCTAAAAATTTAGTAAAAGCAATAAATACTTGGGCAATACCTCTATTAACGTACTCATTTGGCATAATTAAATGGTCTAATACAGATTTAGATAACTTAGAAAGATTAATTAGAACTACGCTAACAAAGTTTAATTGCCATCATCCAAATTCAGCTATAGAACGAGTTAATTTACCTAGAAATTTAGGAGGTAGAGGTATAGTCAAAATAACTTCTTTGAAACATAATCAGGTGGAAATGCTAAGAACTTTTTTCCATAGGAAAGCTCATAGCTCAGAAATGCACAAAATAATTTGCAAGCCAGATAGAAATATTACACCTTTAAATTTATACGATGAGAATGCCAACATTTTTATAAATCCCAACCAGGAATTATTAGATTCCTGGTCAAATAAAATTTTACACGCAAAACACTTCAATTATCTCAACCAAACGTATGTTGACAAAATTAAGTCAAACAAATGGTTGAGTATTGGAGAGTTGAGCGCAGAAATAGAAGGATTTATGCTTGCAATTCAGGATAGAGTCATTAATACTAAAAATTATAGAAAGCATATAATCAAAGATACAAATCAAATTGATGATTTGTGTAGAAAATGTTTGGCTTTTCCGGAAACTATAGAACATATTATATCGGGATGTTCTATATTAGCACCGTCCGAGTATACATTTAGGCACAATCAAGTTTTAAAAATAATTCACCAAAATTTGGTAATTAAACATAACTTGATTGACTGCCGTAATGTAGTACCATATTATGAATACGAACCAAATTCATTTTTAGAAAACGAATTTTATAAAATATATTATGATAAAACTATACTAACAGACCGAGCGATTAGTCATAATAGACCCGATATAGTTTTACATGACAAAATTAAAAAAATAACTTATATCATTGATGTTGCTATTCCAAATTCCTGTAATATTCAAAAATCTGTTAGTGAAAAAATAAGAAAATACACAGATTTAGGAAACGAAATAAAAAGAATTTGGCATTCTCAGACTATAAAAATATTACCATTCGTTATTTCGGCTACTGGCATTATACCTAGCTCTCTAATTAAAAATTTAGGCGTATTAGATCTATCAAAAAATTTATATATAAAGATGCAAAAGTCGGTCATTTTGAATACATGTAGGATAACAAAAGATTTTTTAAATATTTATGTTGAGGGATCAGTAGGATTTATAGGCCCTGTTAGAAGTTCTACCGAGCCGAACCCTCTGATATGAAAATATCTGGAGACGGTGAATTTTTTTTCCCATTTGATATCTGGTGATTTGACGTGTTGTTGTTCTTGTATTGTTTTGTATTTATTTTACTTATATAATGCACTTACATAGTGTTGATTGACTAGCTGATCATTTGTGGAAAAGTGAGTGGAAGGGTTAAGTTTTTCCTTTGGGGAAGACTTAACCCGGACAACTAAATCGGAAGTTTATATGAAATTTGGATGATTTGTATAGCGCCGTTTTTGTGCGAAATCACCTCAAGGGCGCTGTTGTACGTAAAAGTAAGACGCGCTATTGTTTTGTGTCTGCAAAGGAAGACTGAGCCATAGCAACGCGAGGCGGGGCACAGCTAGTTATATATAGACATGTGTAATGTTACAATTGCATTACATAGCATATGTGTAATGTACGTGTTACATAAAAATAAAGTTGATTATTATATATGCTTTTAGGGTATCGTACAATTTAACTAGAGACAAAGGAATCTTGCAAGAAAGGGAACGCGCTTTTTATGAAGAAAATGGATTTCTGCAGGTCAATCGTTTAATCGAAACATCAATCTTGGAAGAGTGCAGGTGACTAAAAATATATTTTACTTTTTTATGTTTCCGTGGAAGAGCTGTAAACTCCTGGGCCCCGGCCCCAAAGACCACGGGTTTTCAAATCAAAATAAAAAGATATGTAAATTTACTCGATTAAATAAACAATAGTTACTCGATTAAATAAATAAAATATCGATAAAAATTACGGAAAATCATATCTTAGTAGCTCAGTGGTTAGAATTATCCCGGTCCAGGTCCAGGGTCCGATCCCCAGTTGCGACTGCTACTTTTTATTTTTTGTTTCTTGTTTGGTTAAATAAAATTAACTTCGTCTGCACTGATATTAACAATAAAATAAAATAAAGATTAGGACCAAGATTCTACCTCGGAACATTTTCTCTATCCGGGAGTATATACCATTTTGTTTCTATATAAGTATTTTTTTGCTATTGCATTACGTAATTTATTTACGACTAGACTAGTATTGTGACGAAGAGAATAAATTGTAATACGTAACTAAGTTCATTTAAAAAAAATATATTATGTATCGTTTTAGGACTCATTTTCACGATATTTGCAACGGAAGGGAGAGTTTGGATGGGAAAAATTTAACGAAGGAAGTATCTAGAATGTTTTCTGATACAGAAAACAGAGTAGTGTACAATAAGGTTTGTAAATCCCTCGGTTGTTTGAACCAGAACTTAGAATTATTTATTTATTTGGCATGAAAAAAGAAATGAAGGCCTAACATTTGAACTATATTTTCAAAATTCAATTATAAAAAAGCGTGTTGAAACTACTGTGCAAAAATCCATTTTGTTTATTGTGCTTGTGGTCTTCTTTCAGATACAAAACATTCTTGCTGACAGAATTTTTTCCAAATACACAGAACATACAAATCTTCTGAGTTATGTGGAGAGTATCGTCGGCCCCAACATCATGGCACTGCACAGTGCGCTGATCAACAAGGCCCCAGGGACTTCTATTTATCCTCCACATCAAGTAAGTATACTAGATTCCACACATAAAAAACAGGAAACAGGTAGTTCGAGTAAATAAAGTCACCAGTAACGAAAAATATGGAATTCCACAAGGTAGCATTTTGAGTCCCATTCTATTTCTCATTTAATGTGTAAACGGACTTACTGATATAATAAATGAATCAATCAACTATGATTTAGATTCTACCTGATAACCCCAATAAATAAATTAACCAACATTAATATGATATCAATTAGTTCTGTATTTCAAAATATCACACTTACAATATGGAAGAAGAAGCTTCCGTGACCCTTTTTTATATGTGCGCATAATATACCTATGAATATTAAGTTATGTTTTTGCCTAGGTACATATTATAATATTATATCACAAAATTTCAACTAAAGGAGGAGGCGCAACAGGGCGTAACTCCCAAAAGCCAAATAAATTTTACATAAAAACAGTGTTCTGAGCCACTTTATGAATCTGGATCGTTGCACCAATTCTCCCGGTGGGGGATCTGTATTAGACAGGTACTATTATGTCCAATGTTGTTCTAACAAAGGGCATATTTCAACACATTGTAACTCTCAAGTGCATTAATGTAGCACACTTTAATAAATAAAACTCAAAATGTGTCATAAATCATTGTTCGGTGACGTCTTCAATTGTGTCGAAAAGAAGTAAAGGATAATGGGAAGCAATTCCAGCAAAACTACGCAATATAACTTTGAGGATATTAGGTTCTCTATTGATCACAGTTGCAAGCGTCTCCAATTAATAATATTCAATGTTTCATATTCAATCATCAAGAATAATGGTCGTACTTGAAGTGTCTGAATACGTTATCGAAGTCGTGAATGAGGATGTAAATAGATCAATGTTTAAACATTACAAAGCATGGGAAATCTCTGGAAAGATGACTGGGGGCGACGAATCTTGGCTCGAAATTTGTATGGCTAGAAGATCTGAATTAAAAGAAGAGGGACGATTCGAGGTATGCGTTGGTGAATTGGATTGTGGACGATTAAGGTGTCGCGATCTATTGATGAACATCCCGTCTATCTCATACATGAACAATTCTCTTTCATGCTCTGGTAACTTCCTCAATTTTTTTGCAAGAATTCTGGCAAATAGATCGCATTCGTCTTCTTCATTGCTTCTCTTATTGATAGCACTTCTGAGGGTACTAAATGCCTCCTTCATTTGTATCCCAGCTTCTTGGAGTTCAGGAGGATTTTCTCTTCGGCGAAATGCTTTCCGAGCAGTTGTTCTTCTGGTGCGGGTTGCTGGTGTGAATAGTGGATCTGCAGCTATTTCTTCTTCTTCGTTAGAGCTAGTTTCCTGCTGTACGTCATGGTTTGTTTCCTGTTTCACCTCGGGGTTTGCAGGTTCAACCTAAAATAACAACACAGCGTTCATTAGTCACACTTTTTATCACTTTAGAAGCCGTCATCTGCAAAGTGTAGTTAGTAATTGTGATGTGTGGAAGAGGGACAGTTGATAGGTCGGCACTTGCATTATTTCAGATTTGTCAAATTTTAAAACTGGCTAATTAGTTATATCAGTTGGCAGCGTCGTTACACACAGAGCCAATAAAAACCATTTAGGTTTTGGCCATTTTAGATATTTTTAAATCAACCATTTTAAATGAAAATGAGACATTTTTGGTGGAATCAGAATAAAAAAATTAAACGAGAAATAATCCACACATTTTTAGAGCAGTTAACTACATTTTAGATCATTAAATGATCTACATTTTAGTAACATTATCTGTCAGATTAGATATTTATTTAAAAAAAATTTAAATAGATTCACCATTTTTGAAGTAAACTTTTAAATATAAATCTTGTTGTTCTCTCTTAAATGATTATTTATGAACTGCTGTAAATGACATTGAAAACATCGATGGTCAATGCAGGATGCAGAGTTGATTGACGCATTCTGATAGGCAGAAGTCCTCGCTTTCGGAGCATCAAAAAGTGCATTGTAATCCACACAAGTATAAACGCTAGGCATATATAAGTTGAGCTCTTTCAACATAAATATGATATATAATCATATCCATCTTATTAATTATATTCTTATACACCGGTTAAACGTATAAGAATTGTTTATTCGCTAGTTAATGTTGGCATGGTAAAGTCGGCTTTAGTTTTAACTATACTGACGCCTTGAAGTTAACTTTTCAATGTTCCGACATTACGCGTCGCGTTATATTTAAACCGTGTTTATAAGTAAGGGGCATACGTGTGACCATAATATAGAAGAAGATATAACGAGTTTTATAGTTTTGTAGAGTGTCATTTGGTGGCATGTATGACACAACGCGACTCAACCATTGATGTGTTATATTTAGATGAGACAAAAAATAGGTTCCGCTTGTTTACCTCCAATTGACCTTCAACTCTTCCAACGCTCTAACTAAAACAGTCTACGCGCACCGCTTATCGCGTTCTAACAGATGTACATGTACAGTACGCAGTAGCGCCTCTAATTGTAGCTCTATGGATTTAACATTGGCGTAAACGCGACTACCTTATTATTTAATTTAACTTACGGAATTTGGTGCAAGGATATTTCTGTCACCAAGGAACTCCAACATAGTTTCATAGGCAAACCAGACTGGCTTGTAAACGTCGTCACCGTTTTTAAAGGATGCCCTCTTCATTTTCTTCTTGCGCAGGTAACTTCTGAAGGTAGCCATCACCGAGTCCTTCTTCTTCTTCAATTCTTCCACCGGTATTACCAGACACGCGCTTAACCTAACCCAGGCGTCATATACTTTTTTTTTATCCTTGCGGAAAACATGATTTTGATCCCATAAAATGGGCTCGCTTCGATAATACCTCAAGAAGTTCAGTGTGAATTCGTTAGTCCACTCACTCATGATGATATTGTCATCAATTTTGATTTCGTGACTTTCGTTTTACCGATGACGCGATACGCACTTTTGATATCAGTAGTGGTCAACTCGCTAATTAGTAGGTACAACAATATTGTTACCAATGTTGAATTTGTTTCAAACTTTAGACATGCGTATTTACCAGTGACGCGATATGCACTTATACTAACATTTATTCTCTAGCTGAAGACGGACATGAATGTGTATTATTTATTCCCTTAAGTCTTCAGATTCTGTAATTAAGTACAACAATATTTATATAATCATTAAATTCGTGACGCGGTACGCACTTCAAATTTAGTTTCTAGCAGCAGATAGATTTTTAAGAGAGCCGTTCTCTGTGAACATTACACTCGTTAATTACAAGGATACTGCTATCAATGTTGTGTTTTTAACGCGATACGCACTTTTTCGTGACGCGATATGCACTTTTGTTATTAGCTGCAGACGGGTATAATATAATTATGAAAGCGTATTTACTGTGTGAAATAGTCCCGCTCGTTAATAAATCACAAGTACGTTGAATTCGTGACGCGATACGCACTTATACTTTCATTTTTAGTTGCAGACTTTTTAGTCCAGTCAAGTTAAACATGAAAAGGGGGTTGTGCTTGCAAAAGGTCCAGTCATTCTGAATTTTTTATATGTTGTTAGGACCTAAACCAGTATTAAAAAAAAAATTTTGCAACTTCGAAAGTGCTGTGCGAGCGGCGGTGGACCTAAAAAACCAGGAAATTTTCGGATTTTTTTCAGTTTTTGCTCAATATCTCAGTAAAGGAAGGGTCTGACCGGTGTAGTTGTCAAACATACTTTTAAAGAAGACTAAATTTGCTATAATTTGAGACCAAATTAAGCTATATAAAGCCATTGGTTTTCAAGATACAGTTCTTCAAAAATAGGCAATTTTTTCCAAAAAGTGAAATTTTTTCGAAGTGGTCACTTATTTTGTAAAATAATTTCTAAAATACGCATCTCACGTCAAATATTGTATGAAATAAAGTTGTTGTAAATTTAATTAGCTTTCATTTGAAATTAGATTTATATCTGTAGACTTAACGATTCTCTCAAAAATGACAGATAACCAAAAACAGTCATAAGTGGATTTTGGGTGAATTGCAAATAAACTGTTCTCACGTCTTTTTATGGTTTTATTTATCAAACGGTTAACAGATTTTTGATGAAAAAAAGAAAAGATATTACATCTATCGGGAATTACGTCATCTTCAAACATTGTTTTATATACCTACATACCAAAATGCTTGTACAAACATCATGGTACATACTATAAGGACAAATTACATGTACACAAAAAATGAAACTAATATAAATCATGTAGGTATTGTGTCTTGGTTGCCAAATCATGTCTTTCTTTTTATCTTAGCTGGGAGACGCGCCCAGTCTGTAGTCTGGTCATCTTCATCGTCCGAGCATTTCAGCTCCACATCCGGGACGCTAATGCAAAATTTGCCACCGTATGACTGACAGAGGACTGAGCAGTGGAGCCCAGCCTTTCTACACGAGCAGCTCCCAGAGCATCCTTTATTGCATTTACACGAAATTTTTCGCAAAAGGGCAGGAGGTGCGGGATCCATCGTGGTGGGGATGGGGGTGAGTCCTTGAGAAGACAGCTTCCACCCCCATTCAGTGGGATTCAAGTTGACTCCCCGCCACTTCTGCACTTGGAGGTAGCACCTTGCTGCATGGTGGCCTGCAGCATTTTCCGTCAGTGGCAAACGGGCGAGGTTTATGTTTGTTGAAGTGACAAACGTCTTATACCTCAGGAAATCCAAAGTATCCCTCGCGATGTCACCCCCATATAGAGCCACGAAGCACTTGATGCCTGCTTCACTCACGGCTTGTGGGGTAGAGTCTGGCCGAAGGAAGACCTCCACTTGCTCAGCAAGTGGTTCACTCTTGCTCAGAAGTGTGCTGATTTTGGTCTTTCCTTGGCCAAACGGTGCTGAGGTGGTATCGCACCCGGCAAATGCGTGGATAAATAGTACCGTTCCTGGTAATTGTCGGGAGTCCTGGTTATTGTAGGAGGTCGTAGAGTAGTGAGAGCAACCGGCTTCACCCTTCGTGCTCTTCTGAAGATAGACGTTTGTCTCTTCAGCGCCTAAACCATTGAGAAGAACGAGCAGACATCTTCTCCCACTATGACGACCCGATCGGCATCTGCTCTTTTTGATAAGGCCATCATGACGATCTCTCGATCAGCATCTTCTTCGGCAACAGCCACTTCTACTCCCTCCTTCTGAAAGGCGTCACAGAGAAGAGTTTATAGGGCGTCTCTTATTGTTTTCATTGCCCAAAACATGCTCTTGAGCAATTTGAATTACTGTGGATTCATCGAAAGTCAATTCGTAGCTGGAATGAGCTGCGTATCGCCGGAGTCGTTCCGCTGTTTTGGTGTTTTTTTTGTAGCATCTTCGGGGTAGCCGTCAAAAACGATGGAGACGTTCTTCCCAAAGTGGTTTCGGACGTAGGTGGTATAACGCGCCAAAAGTGCTCGAACCGTGCTTTTCCGCTGCCACACGACCTTGTGCAAGAGGTAGCCAACATCCAAAATGACGTGAGTGCTGGCATCTATCGGCGTGTGGCTGGAAAGAGGAGTGAAGGCAGAGTACAGAGTAGATTTTGTGCCCTTGCGCATCCCTTGTTTATTGAACAGAGACATCGGGAACGGGGCCAACTCATACTTGAAGTCATCCTGTAAATCCTGTTCAGATTTCTTTGCAATACACACTCGCTGAAAAATTGTGAGCGGATCCACAGCCACTCTTCTGTTTTTGTCCGGCAGTTTAACAATTGAGGTGATCGATGTCAGCGTGGTAACTTTATTTTTCCGTTTTATTACTACCTTGTCGTACATTTTCCCCACAATTTTCATTACTCCTTCCGTTCCAACTCTCTGGGCTGTGTGGCAATTAATTTCAGGACCTGCCAGTAAACCACTACTGATAGAAATTAAACTGTCAGTTTTGGTAAATGGAGGGTGGAGAGCAAACCAGTTTTTTAGTTTTTCCACATCACTATTATCTCGGATGATTCGAGAAGGTCTCATGTCTACATGCTGCTCTCTAGTATGACATGATAAGCTGCAAAAACTTTCCAGTTCTTCACAAATGTTCAACATAAACACCATTCCTGTTGTCCACCTTGCCAGAACACTTTCGGAGATTCCTCTTCCTTGGGTCAACCCACCGTAGGTTTTCATGGATCGCATCAGCTTCTGCTCAATTGTTAGGTCTGACCACAACCCAGACCAAAACTTGTCAGACCGGCAAATGGTGAAGGATCCTTTTGTGAACATGTCGTATTCACTTTTATCCATCCGATCTTGTAGAGCCATCATATCCTGAATGTAGAGGTGCGCGCTCTTAGCATACAAAAAATGTCCAGCTGCGTGGAAAAAAGGGAGCATCTTGTGGACAGTGTACAAATGAAGGTTCCAATCACCAGAACGCTCTGCCTGGATGAATAGTTTTATCAAAGTGGTCATACGAAAGTATTGGACCCACAACTGTGATGTTGGACCATTCGCTTTAATTTTCTCCAAGGCACTTTTAAATTTTGCCTTTAGTATTTGGTAGGTATCAATTTCTTCTGCTGATATAGTGAGAGACCTTTCAGTGTCTCGCAGCAATTTTTCAGTCTCGTCTCGCTCCTCAGGAGTTATGTCAACCTCATAAAAAAACAATGCTAGCCAGTGTGAGGTTTGCCAAAATGTGGGCTCGAACAGCTCGTGAATATGCGTGCCCATTCATATGGGTACCCATGGGTATAGGTACTAATGGGTACTTGAAATTTGAAATAGTCGTAATTATATTATAACCCTAGGATAAACCCACGATGATTAATGGATTTACTTCACAGCACAATAAAACCATAAAATGACGCGAGAACAGTTTATTTGCATTTCACCCAAAACCCACTTATGACTGTTTTTGGTTATCTGCCATTTTTGAGAGAACCGTTTAGTCTACAGATATAAATTTAGTCTCAAATAAAAGTTTATTAAATTTACAACAACTTTATTTCATACAATATTTGACGTGAGATGCGTATTTTATAAATTATTTTACAAAATAAGTGACCATTTCGAAAAAATTTCACTTTTTGGAAAAAATTGCCTATTTTTGAAGAACTGTATCTTTAAAACCAATGGCTTTATATAGCTTGCTTTGGTCTAAAATTATAGCAAATTTAGTTTACTTTAAAAGTATGTATACCGACTACACCAGTCAAACCCTTCCTTTACTGAGATATTGAGCAAAAACTGAAAAAAATCCGAAAATTTCCTGGTTTTTTAGGTCCACCGCCGCTCGCACAGCACTTTCGAAGTTGCAAAAATTTTTTTTTAATACTGGTTTAGGTCCTAACAACATATAAAAAATTCAGAATGACTGGACCTTTTGCAAGCACGGATGTACATCTTGACTGGACTATTTGTATGAGAGCGCATTAACTCGTGACGCGATGTGCACCAATACTTTCAAGCGGCAATATGGCGTATTGTGTTCGCGCGATGGCCGCTCGCTCGGGTGTCTCGTACATAGACTCGGGCACAAAATAACAAGCTAAAAACTGGCGTAGAGCACTGTACCGAGCTCCGTCGAAGCGACACGAGGAATGGAGGAATGCGAGTCACGGGGAGGCGAGGGAAGCTCCTCGGTCACACTCTCCCGCTCGGCCCCCCTCGGCTGCGCTCGGGTGTACTCGGACGGCCTCGGTCCGTCTCGGCGAGTTGCAGAGCAGATGTTCACTAACTAGTAAATAGGCTCGCTGCTTCGGCTCGCAATGTTGAACATGAATTCCTTAGTTTTTATTCGAAATGCGTATTTGTTTTGTTTAAATATTTGACAGATGATACTTACCGGCAACCATTACATGAATTTTTTCGAGCTCTCCATCCGAAACGATCCATTTTTAAGAAGAAAATCATTGATTTTTTAATTATAAATCAATTTTTGTTGATTTCTAATATGGCATGTTTTAAAAGTTAAAATATTACATACTTAATAATAGCCCAAAAATAGTAATACATGTCATTAACAAGCGACCGACAAGATACCCCTCCACTCGATTCCTCATAGAGTATAAGGTCTTAAACGTACGACAACTCCACCTAAAATTTTCGCTAATACATTTCCTGTTCAAATATAAAAATAAAACTCTCTTACAACACAACTACATCAGAACAATAACCAACGGTCACTACAAAGTACCTTCGCTACATACCACGTCAGCTCAAAGACAATTTTTCTTCCTAGCTCCTAAAATCTTTAACCTTATACCTGAAAACCTAAAAACCGTGAGTCAACCCCATTCCTTTAAAAAACAAATTACGAAATGGATCCTTACACACGGAATACATTACAACTACAAGACCCATTCATTCTACACTCTACATAGACTAAATACAACACACTCTTATCAATTTAATCACCTTTCATACAAAACATAATATATCCTTGTTCCTTAACTTAGCGGTAGTGTGTACATAATTAATTAGTGTGATCTATTTACTAATAATTTCTCAAATTTTTCATCTTCTTATAATTCTCTAACTTCTCCATCCTCTTCTTGCAACCCAAGCTAGATTTACATCATTTTTCTTATTTCTCTATTTTATATTATAGTAATGTATAGATTCTATGTCCGCAATCTGTAAAATTCACCCGCCATAACACAAGGTCAACCCTAGCATGGAGGGTGAAATATCACAAAAAACCACATGTACTCTCTAAATCATGTATCAAAATAATAAAAATAAATAAATTAAACCATGAATTTACTACCTAAAATAACCACAAATGCCCACAAACAATAGGCGTGGAACCTTCCATTTCCTCCGGGCATTTACAAGTCCGAATCTCACAGATTATAAGTTATACTAGCAGTTAAAAACCCGCTCCGCGGGTTTTTGCTGCTAGGCCCTGCGGGCGGCACTTCTTGCACGGCACTGATATTAACTGTTATGGTACCTAATATAATTTGCTCATAGGAGACTTGCAGTGCTTAAATATGTGTTACAACCGTCAATGTCTAAAAGTTGAATCAATATCGTTATAGTTTGTCACAACAATTAAAGATAGTTATAACAAAGTTGACTGAAATAATAGATTATTACATATTAATTAATTGTACCCGTGTTTATGGATAAAAGGAGGGTAATTGTGCGATGAGATTAACAGTCGGTTTAATTAAAAGGTGTAAATTTTACTCCAACTGGTGGTAAATCTTTACCTAAAACTGTTACTGTATCTAATAAAGTTTAAAGTTAGAATATATATACACCTTCATCAGGAGAGTAAAAATCTATATATAAAGGTAGATTATTACAATATAGCGCCCCTGAGGTGATATCTCACAAAAGCGGCGCTATGCAAATTGTCCAATTAATAAATAAATATAATGTTTACATTTTATTATGTACGTATGCATTGATATACAATGGAAATAGATAAAATAATATTATCCTATTAAACTTTATTTTATTAAAAAACAAATAACTTTTTTAACATCACTTTATTATAAACAACCAATACATGTTTCATGAACGAAGTATACACCGAAGTCAAAAATTAAATATAGATTTCAATTGGAAAAAAGAAGTGGAAGGAGGGGGGAGGGGTAAGAGTAGGCTGGGTTTAAAAGAATTCGGAATTACCACAGACATAGGAATTAATAGACGAGAAGATAAAGGCGAGGGGTAAAATCAACTGTTGAAGAACGAAGGGAGTGAAGATGACTGTGATTCGTCAATAAATCAATCTGACAGTAAATAGGCATCTCGCATTATAATATCACCATTTACTTCTTAAAAGTAAAATCTGCTTTGAATGAATAGACATTTTTACATGGGAGCGCAAATTACTCGCCACGTTATGAACAAATTTGCGAAGTCCAAATTCGGCAAAGTAAGGCAGCTTCTATATTCAGAGTCGTAGTTAGTTTCAGAGTATTTAGTTAAGACACTTTTATAAATGTTCATAATTTACTTCCCAGCAACCAACCAGCTTTGTGTTTCGCGTCCAGACGTTTCTCGATGTGATAGTAACAACTGATTCATATTATACGATGTGAATATGCTTAAAATAAAATAAAATAATGCTTATATATGGAATGTAATACGACAATTGGGTTTATTCTCTTTTTTCGCATCTATTTTTACCAGTTTTCATAGTACAAGTAAACATTTTGCCGTGTTATTTCGTAAAATGAACCGATGATGCCTCGACCATAGTTCGCACAAGAATGATGACGTCACGTTTTCAAATATCACTTGAGGCCGTACGCGAGCCCAGCCGGCTCAATGGAACCGGTATGGGGAGTGGGGATAATACGCTTTTAATCACTTAGGGCAGGTCTACTAATATTCATATGTCTATGGGAATTACAATATGAAAGACCAGTTAAGTGGGAAAATATTTAAAAGAGAGTTTATAAAAAAAATCTCTTGTTAATTATATCTACTTTTATAAACATGTTCTCTTATTTCTAAAATTTCGAAATTATTTATTTGTGATGCTTTATATCCTGTGTGAAGTATTTTAAGACCTGAAAAAAAATGCATAAAACCATAAAACAATATATTCATAAGACAAATAACATTTAATAACGGTTATTCTAATAAATTGAAAGTTGAAATACTAAATAAAAAAAATAAACATATTCTCTTCAAACGGTATTTTTACCCTATTTCTTAAGATATAAATAAACAATCAGGATTAAACCATCGCAAATAAATAATTTTTAAATTTTAGAAATTATGAAACATGTCAATAGAAAATCAGATATAATTAATAAGCAAAAAAAATTATAAATAATAATGAAAAATGCCATTGCAAAGTTTAAATAAACTTCCAGAAGAAATCTTCTTATGAAACGCTTAATGGTCAAGTAATTTTGCATATTTAAATATTCGCGCCAGTTATTTGGTTAGTTTTTACACCGCCAGAGGTGCGCTCTGTGTCGGCCAGCTATTGCCGGCCATATTGAATGAACGCGTGCTTTTTTCGTCAAACGTCAAACGTAATCACGTAATTGTGGATAATTTTCACTGTAATTTAATTAATCCAATGGATTATAAACTTTCTAAAACATATTTTCTTCGATATTATCCAAAAATTATATGAGGAGAAACGATATTTTTGAAGAATTATCGTATTACATGTGGCGATTCTTTTTCAGTATGAAATCGTGTCTTAATTTTTAATGTCTTATTTTTTTTGTATCCAGTCTGCCTGCAAACCGAAATGAACCTTACGGTTGCTTAAAATTGAGGGGCAGATTGGTATTTTTTGCCTGCAGACCCCCAATGCAGAATTTATCCGAATCACATAATATGAATTTGATCAATCAGAGGGCCTACATCGTCCAGACGCTGGGACAATAATACTATCAGATATCGTATGCATGGATCTTGAAATGATTTTTTACAAAAATGGACACGGGGGGTGCAAAACTACGCTCCCATACCAATGTGCACACTCAACGCAAATTTGAATCATCGCGATAATAAACGGTTATGTAAACATAACCTTTAAGTTCAAATTAACACGTTGGAAGGCCTTCCACCAAATTCATCTTTCGTTCATACGTCCCACGCCTACTCGCCACTCTGGACAGCGCAGATCGGCGCGCGTTGCGTAGGATGCGTACGATACGTAGGATTCGTTGCGTGTGACAAGTGTGTTTCTAGCTTCTACAATTGTATTTATTAGTCCTCCTCACTAGGGTGTCATGTGCTGAGGCGGACTAAATTTATTTAGTTCTTACTTTATTTGTCTTATTTGTTGTTTTAATGTCTTTTTCAGAGTTATTTCGTTAACCTCTTTTAACCAGATTTTTAATCTTGATTTATAATCAGGGCCGGCCCTTTGCGGGCGCAATCGGAGCAGTCCGCTTCAATTGCAAAGGCGCTGATAATACATCATTTACTTTAACACATCGTACTTGAGATTATTTCTTATAAAAACGGCGCTACACGAAAACAAAATATGTATAATTGAAAATTATATTTTGAAAATCCAAATATAATTGATTACAACGATTTCCTATCTGTTACTTGGAGTTGTTGTTGTTAGTTACGTTTGTTCAGGGCGGACCCTGTTCATACTCAACTTTTTGATTCGTTTTATATCTGGGGAAAGAGAAGGGTTGCTGAGTTTTATTTATTTATTTATATTATTATTATTTTTTTACAAAGAACACAACAAAATCAAAAAGAAAACAAAATCAAAGTAAAATCAAAAAACAAAATCAAAAAGAAAATAGAAGACATAATAAAACACAACATCTTAAACAAAAACAATGTCAAAACGAAATAAAGTGGAAACTAGACGCTCCACCAAGCAAGATGGAAAAATATAATACTAGGAAAATTACAAAACTTAAGTAAGATAAAACTTAGGTAAGATAAAGAGAGCTACTTAGTTTCTATAGTTAAATTATATTATATATGATATTCTTCAATCTGAAATAAACTTGTTTATATTTGGTGAATGATGTGTTGCATATATCAACAACATCTTTATAGTCATTACCCAAATTTTGTATACGGCGAATTGAGATTCTGTGTTGGAGTTATCACAATAGAACGGTAGATAATGCCTCAATGTTGGTTTGCAAGGTATATGTAAAGAAATCAAGTATAATAGTTCATGGCTGTCAATTATTGAATTTATGATTTTTGTTGCAAAATAAATGTAAGATCTTTGAATGTCAACTTAGAATGTCATTTTGATTCGATCTAGTATGAATACGAGGTTTAGTAGAGAATTCCGTATGTTTTAATAGTATATTTTTGGCGTATATTTGTTGAACATTTGGTACATTAAAACTATTGAAAATTTCAATCGAATACGTTCTTATGGGTACTTTCAGAGTGGTCTTTAAGATTCCTTTTTGAATTGCATTCGTATTCAGATATCTTTGTCCTCACCTTAACGCCTTTGAGCATGCGATTTCATATTTAATGATTCATGGAATATCCATTGTTTCTAATATCTATGGTTATAAGATATAAGCATTGTTTTACATGTTTACCTAATGTTTTCAGGATCTCCATTATATCCACTATCGTCCGGCAAACAATATAGTAGCAAGTTGGACTGCAATAGACCCCGTCTTCAAGGACAACGGCTGCCTCTATGTGGTGCCAGGAAGTCACAAAGAAGACTTATGTCAACACAGCAAATGCGAGGGACAGGTACAAATCACACCAAATGTATCAGCCCTCATAGCGTTTTCAGAGGTTTCGATTTTAGTTGATCAACTCGTTACTTGAAAGCATATGGAGTTAGAAATCTTGTCGTTCAATACAAGTTGGTCAACTAAAATTGAAACGTCTGAACCCGGTTTAGAAATTACACTGCATTCATTCGTTGCTTTCTTAGGTAGGTACTGTATTCATATTAAACTACACAGAGCATAGCCATCCAAATTGATAGATTTGCCCTAACATCAAATCTGGATATCATTTCGACGAGCTGGAGGCAAACAACGTGACAACATTTTTAGAAACAGGCACCAGATTTCGTAAGTTGACCGCCGAAGAGCGGACATTGAAATAACCAGACACCAAAAGTAAAGTTTTATTTTATTTTTTATTCTAGATAAAAGAAAATTACACTTTTCACTTATTTAACTAGAAATAACAAATACATTACACATAAATATATTACACAACGATATTATTCACTTTCATTGTTTTGTTGGTTGAGCATAAAACTGAACATATATTTTTTTAAATGTACCTACACTTTTTTCATTTTTAATTTCGTCTGGGAGGCAATTATATATGTTGCTCCCCTCGTAACCAATGTATTGCTTGCGATAGTGAGTATGTATGGTGTTTAACCCTTAAATGCATGATTTATTAATTTTTTTGGAAAAAAAAATATTTTGTAGATATTTACATGCATATGCAAGGAAATATAAAGAATTTTTTTTTTTTTGTAATTTTTTAATGATATTTGATAAAAAAAAAAATTGTTGCAGATTTACAACACCATGTATTTAATAAAAAATAATATGAACAATTTACGTATGAAAAAAAAAAAAAAAAAATTCTCAAAACTAATAAGTCTACCGGAAAAATACGAGTTATTACATATAAGTATTGTATTATTGTATCTACTTACCTAAGAAAATCAAAATAATAACAGCAAAACCAAACTGTAATTCTAACCTCCAACCAATTTTCGAGAATCTTCACTTTGTTAAAGAAAAAGTGACATTTGACATTCGCGAAAGAAAAAAAAGGTGATGCCACTCGATAAAATATATTACCGTGAACTTAATAATTCTAAAACGGCATGCATTAAGTATACACCAAAGAGTTAAAGGTGGTTTGAACGGTATGTTGCACTTTTGCAACAGTATGCATTTAAGGGTTAAATGTATTTTATCGTGTTGCCGTGTAAAGTATGTGTGTACTTGGGACGTTTTAATGAGTTCTGTATTTGTATGTATGAGTTTATTATTTATTTTGTAAATAAGGAGACATGTATTATATTCATATAATTTTCTTAATTTTAATAGTTTTGTTTCCATGTATAATTTTTTTGTTGATGTTCTAGGTTTGAAATGAAATAGCTTTTTGATTACTTTGTTTTGTGTTACCTTTAGTTCATTTATATGTTTCACATGTATTTCCCAAGATTTCAATCAAGTAGTTTAAATGTGAGTGTACGAGGCTATAATATAGGACCTTTTTTAAAATTTTATTTGGTAACAGATATGATATCCGGCTAAATACGCTAATCAAGGGGGTGATGTTATCTTTAAAATCTTGAATATGCTGTGTAAAAGTTAGGTGTTTATCAATGCACAGCCCAAGATATTTCTCCTGTATCAGGATTTGCAGGTTGTTATATTCAATTTTTAAGGGTACATGAGGAGGAATTATTAGTTTAAGTAAGGAAACGGTTTTGCAGCGCAGTCCATTGTGGAACTTTCTGCGCAGGGTCTGATGGGTCGTTATAACGAACCGCCTGGCATAGCGACGCTAAAAATAAGTGAGGTGGGTAAATTATAACACATTTTTAAAAGTGTCTAACTATATAGTGCAACGAAATATTCGAATTTGAAAACAAGCTCGTATTTTTGATAATCAAGCAGCCAGCAATTTGTGCGCCTTTGTAAAAAGGATTAAAGGAAAAGGTAATTCATAAGCAGATTTTATCATCGAGGACTAAATAATGATATTACAATGTGAGTGAAGTTGTCTGTTCACTGGCAGATTCTTTTATTGACAAATCACAGAAAAGGAGATGGTCTCGCCGCCTCCTCGCTCCTCGCAACTTTGTTTTTTCTTATTCGAAAACTAAGAACTAAAACTAAAAATTGAGAACCTGTTTTAGGTTCTTAGGTTCATTCTTTGGGTTAAATAAGTAAATAAAAAGTAACCTTAAGACATTAAAATGCACTAATTTCCATTTCTGGTTACCGAAATAGTTGCATCTCATTTTTGTGGAACTGAGTATTAACCGTGTATCATTTTTGCATACCTGCATTTACCGATTTTGATTTGGTTCGTAACGTTGAAAGTTTATTTCTATCATAGACATATGATTAATATTCATATGTCTATGATTTCTATAAACACGGAATCGTTGACAGAAACAATCTTAAAACATTGTTGTGCAAGGTTTTTGTGTATTATGAATTAGTGTTTTTTTATTTATTTTGTGAACACCTCGCTAGGATAACCAGTATCTACCTACCAGGGTGTTCGTGTGTTATTATTATATAAAAGATTTCTTCTAAAGCTTGCACTTTGTATTAAATTTCACAGGGGAAGTCGCAGTGCTATGGCATAACCAATTATGACAGTGTTATACCAGAAACGGAAAGAGTTTACCTGTCGATGAATTCTGGAGATACGATACTATTCCATCCACTGCTAATTCATGGATCTGGACCGAACAACACTAACGTAAGTTTATCCGCTAAGGAGTTATTATACATTTTATTTTATTTATTTATTTAGTACAAGATCTACATACTGTACATTTGTAAAGACTGTGCAACTAGGAGGAGTTCCCGTTTTAGGACAGTCAAAATTTGGACAAATTAGAGTAGATATTTTGTTCAAAAAAAAGAGAGAGAAAAGAAGGAAAAAAAGTGGAGAAGTAAAAGAATAAAAATTTAAGAATAGCAATAACATCGTCTTAGCATTACGCTAAGCGTTCCGTTGCAACATCTCTTTCTGTTGGGCAGCCGCTATCGCTACAATCATAGTTTATTCTCGTAAGTGACTTATTTAAGCAGCTTACATGTCAAATATAACAACGAAAACGATATTGTAAGTCATTTACCGATCAAGCCCTAAATAAGTTATGAGTGGGTTGAGTTTGTGAGAGATCTAATCGAGTTCAATTAATCCCTTTTTAAATGTTTTTCACACACGAAGTGTGATTATTTATCAAAACTGTTTATACACCTGAAAATAAACGATTTCGCGATAAATTCAGTAGCTATGCTTATGGTGATCGATTTATTATGAACTGACTCAACTGTCAAAAGTTAAATTCAGCGGCAACCATTACATTGAAAATGTTCAAAACACGTTGACGGAAAGCCTTCTAACGGCGAAAAATCGGTTGCTGTGAGCACTTACATACATTAATCTTCCGAAAAACTTATCTGAGCTTTAATTAGGTACCATAGGTTGGACGAATGTGGAAACGCCCTTGTAAGTGACTTCTGAAAAGCTCACAAAATTTGCAAATTTAACTTACCAGTGTAAAGCTAGAATTACGTACTTTTTTCGCATATGAGAAAGAAAGAGAGAAGTTACAATGATCATAATATCAGCCGTATGCCTTTAAATCTTTACATAATTTCATTTGCATGAATGAATTGTTTAATTTTCAGAATTACCGAAAAGCCATATCATGCCACTACGCATCTAGCGATAGCAAGTACACCAAGGGACGGGTCATCGCCAACGAAGGAAGTGACCAAAGCTCGGTAATTACGGTATGTATAATATCTCTTCATAACAGTGCTACGCCCAAAGGTGGGACTGGTTCTGATCCCTCACCATTCAGCTCCTGTCCACCTTCATTCCCGTAGTGCAGTCTGACCAATCTAACTCCACCTAAGTCTGGCCACCTCTTCCTCGGCGTACCTCTGGGTTGTTTCTACTGGGGCAACTACTTGGTCATAACTTTTGGTGATACAATGTCTTACGATTGTTTCATGATTAGATTTTTGAGTTAATTCTTCATTTTAATTATGTGTGATCCAATTTTGAAAGTGATTTTCCATAGTATCTCCAAAAGTGTTGAATAATTCTTCCCATAATTTATTACTCATCCTATGGACCTACAAAAACCTGGAAGGAGCAAATCAAGAACAATTTGAAGCTACGCGATTAGAGGGAATATGTATGAAAAATGCCAAAACACATTAATTTTTTTTGATGACATATCCTATTCCTTGTCTCATCAAATACACCAAAAATGAAATCACAAAAATAGTTTATTATGCACCACTTTGAGTATAAATCAATGCAAAAGTTAGCCATTCAAGATTGCTGCCAGGCAATTTCAACTCACGTTCATTGATGTATTATAATGCAGATGAGACATGAAACGAAAAAATAGTTTCCGCTTTTTTACCTCCAACTGACCTCCAACTCTCCCAAAGCTCTAACTAAAACTAGCGAAACGTGTTTAAACTTATCGCGTTCTAATATTGGAACAAGTTTCGGCGAGATGTTAGAGCGCAGTAGCACCTTTTGTAACTCTATACCCTCCCTAGATTTGGCTTCAATGACATTCATACAAAATCACACTAATTCTCTGTCCAGGGCCTCTTAGGTTTATCTCTCATCCAATACCTACAAATTATTTAAAAAAAACTATTTTTTAATTCATTAAATCTTTTTTTTCAGCAAACGGCGAAACATATAAGGGGAGTTAGGAAGTCAGCCCTCTAAACGAAGATAACCTTAAAGTAAAAAGGATATTTCGATTTATATAATATTAAAAGAAACTATGTTTTATATTATTATAAACTCGTATTTTTTATTTTTATAAGTGTCAAAGACTTCATCATTGAAAAATCTGAGATAAAGTGCATTTACTACTGTTAAATTACCATCGAAAAATAAGTTAAAACAAGTGTGCGGTGTATTATATTTCACGGTTTGGACAAAATTGATTTTATACAAATATTAATTGTATTATTTTTGTAATATTTTTTTAAAAATAAATGTTTTTTTTAAATAGTTCGTCTTCGAATGTACTTTTTTCATTATTCAGATTGGTTAGAACGGGTTGATTAGGAGAATTTGAACAATTCATCAAATTTCAACGTTCATTTTCAAGTTCTGTGAAATTTTTTTCAAGCTCTTTTTTTATTTCAGTTCTGTCAACTAACTAGCTTATAATGATATATAATAACAGAACTTGATTATGACTTTCACAGAAGCCGAAAATGAACGTTGAAATTTGATGAATTGTTCAAATTCTCCGAAGCTACCCGTCCTGAGTGTTTATTACAAGAAATAGTTTATTTTAAAATTAATTCAATCAAATTTAATAACATTATAATTATTTTTTGCAAGTATTCTTTGGTTTTTGTTATTGTTACAGCTGTTTCGGCTTTCAAGGCCATTTTCAAACTGTGGTTATAACCACGTTTAGACGACTTATTTATATAAATCTATTTTACCCCCTCCCAATTTAAATTTTATGATGTCCAAGATGATTTATTACCGGTTAAACCTATTTACTGATAAAATAATTGTGACAGTAGATTTCATATTCTGTGGGTTATTTTGAAGTCTGTTTTCCCCACACTAATGTTATCTTAATTGTTTAATAATGATGTGGCTGCTATTAATTTATTCAAACGTGTTATACATATTGTTTAGGTTTGAAAATGGCCTTGAAAGCCGAAACAGCTGTAACAATAACAAAAACCAAAAAATACTTGCAGAACTTAATTATAATACTTAATATATTATATTTAATTTAAGTTTTAAAAAAATTAAATGGAGTTCTAAGAATTAAACACAAAAATAATAAACGAGAAATAGCATTCAGAAAAAGATTACGGAAAATGCTGTGTTATAATTTACTTGATTGGGACTACCGAAAAATACTAATAAATTTAAATAACCTTCAAATTAATATTTTTCATTATTTAGTGTTTATCACAAGATATGGCAATCAGAAAAAAGATTATGGAAAAATTCTGTGTTTTAGCATGTTATAATTGGGACCACCTAAAAATACTAATATTAAATGACCATGCAATGCGAATGCGATGCGATACTATGCTAATTAATGCAAAATCACATAAAATCATGTGTTTTTGGTTTGAAAAGATGATCGTTTTGTTCAAATCCCTTCGGCAATACAGCTACCCCGTCTTTAAACAGTATAGACAGAGGCACTCTTATGTAAAGTACCTAAGATATTTATATATTTTAAGTATCTTACATAAAAATAAAAATAAAATATCTGTTAAATTAAACAAAATTATTACAGTTTTTTTTGCCTACTGTAAAATTCGATAAATGGCAGTTACGCATTCTACGAAATATTTTCGATGTCCGAGTTGTACAGTTTATTTTGATAATTTTAGTCAAATTTTACCAGTGTGCGGTTATGGGCGCAACCGGGCGTTAAGAGGAAGCTACAAGCAAAAAATGTGTAAATTCTTGGTATACCTTATATTGTAGGTAATAGGCATTAAAATCGCTTGATAAACGTTCTAGAAACGTTCGATTTCAAGCCAAAAACTGGTTTTTATTTATTTTGTAAATAATTTTATAAGAAAGGAAAAAAGTTAATCAAGTGAAACTGTCACAAAAAAACTTAGCTATAATACAGTATTTTTTAAAAATTGTGTCCTTTACGCGTTCGTACATTTCTATTGAAAAAATGTTTTTTTTTAGTAGTTTACATTTATATTTTTTATTGAGTAATTTATTTTATTATTTGTATTCTACTCGAGCGTAGCGATAGTATAACCTTCAATTTATCTAAAGTATATTTTTTGGTATTCATAATGTACACCAATTCGTTATAAAGATTGATCTAAATAGTGATTTAGCATTAAGCTTCGCCTTAACAGGTTTGACGGAGGAATTCTTTTTATTGGTTGTTAATTCTCGTCCAGTCTTTTCGAATATTTTATAATCCCTCATAAAACGCCAGGCCGCTCCCAATATCGAAATAATTTTTGACTAGTGGATCGCCTTAAAAGCGTCAATGAGAAAAGAATATCAACAAACAAAAAATACGTAAAAATAATTTGTCAACAAACAAAAAATACGGTCCACCTTTTGAAGAGCAAGTATACCATATTATATTGTGAAACTGGATAGAGCATATTTGTATACATATACAGGGTGTATCGGCACTAACCCGACAAACTTTAACCAGCTATTCCTTAGCACATTTGGAGTAAAAAATGTTATGGGCACTTTGCTGTCCGGTAACATTTTTTTTTCAATTAAAAACAAAAAAAAATAAAATTTCCACACTACATCACTGTCATTGGCATTGTGTTTCGTGTTCAACAGCTGTTATAAGCAAGTATGTCAAAAAGCGTCTTCGCTCTTTCGCACACACTAAATAATAATAGTTAAAAATGAGACGAATGGTGCCGTGCCATTTCGTTGTGATTGTAAGTTTGCGCCAATATAGGTACACACGTGCATTATTCAACGGAATTCGAATAAAATATTTGCCAGATCGGTTTTCAAACTTTGACAAAGGATAAAACAGTGGTGACATGTGGTGAACATATGAATAATATTTTTTTTATTAAAAAAAACGTTAACGGACAGCAAAGTGCACATAAGATTTTTTACTCCAAATATGCTAAGGAATAGCTGGTTAAAGTTTGTCGGGTACGTGCCGATACACCCTGTATATACAATGTATAATTAAATTTTTAGCCTTTTTTCATTCCATGCCTATATTTGTATCCCCATAAAAATAAAATAAATGTAAATATTAGTAAATCTTGTTAGCCTCTTCAGTTAAACTTGCACGTTTTGTGCATTTTACAGGTATTTGTTGTAAGTTTTAGTTACTATTTTATTTTATTTTAATACTTCACATCGTAAGTATAAAGTGAATAAACGTATAATGTATAAAAAATAACTTAAAAATTATAAGTATAAGAAATTATTAGTACTAAACATTCCAAAATAAAATACATCTTTCGGCCAGAAATACCACTATTTCCATGCTATAAAATTATATAATGCCCTTCCTATTGAAATTAAAAAAACCATGGATATAGAAAAGTTTGAAAAATACATCATATTATGGCTAACTAAAAATGAAGATGAGGAAATCATTAAATTTATGAAGTAACCCCAACGCAACCTACAGACAACAAACATAAATACTTTTTGCTTAATTTATTTTATATTTTGTGGGAACCAACAAATTAGAAGATGAGGAAATCATGATCAACACAAATACAACAAACTACAGTCCGCCTCGGAACAGGAATACCTAGTGAGTGAAAAATAAAAACAAAAATGAATAAATAATACAGAAAGGTATGTGCTTCTACTCTCGTGGTACGAGAACACCCAATGGAAGGCAGAAAAACACTTTCTTTTATAATAAAATACATTAAGCAAAAGAGTCTGATTTCCTTAAGCCTTTAGGTACTTGTACTTCTATATCTATCAGTTCTTACAAGACTACTATCTGATCTTACACGATCACAGAACTCAGATTTAGGGTCTCATTTCCCTTAATCTATAACAAGGGTGGCCAACCCGCGGCTACTTGTGGCCCGCGGAGAATATGCACACATTTTTTTCTTTTAGTGTACATAAAACCACCAAAAGAACATTCCAACAATATCTCTTACAGGGAAGTATCTCAGTAGATTGATTCAACTATCGTGACAATTTCTTCTATGGTAAATTCGTCTTAAAAACTATTACTAGGCTTGTCGACGACATTGAAAAACATATTAAAGATAATCTGAAAAATCGAGCATCCAAGTTCATATTTTATGCTCTAGCATTGGATGAAAGCACAGACCTAACAGATTTTTATCAAGGGTGTTGATGTCTATTTAAACAAAATATAACAATTAGCGGAACTGGACCCTGCTTGCTCACGAGATTTGTTAGGATATATGTTACATCGACATTGAATCGTTTTTGTAACAACTCAACAACCTATCGTGGTTTAACAACAGATGGTGCTTCGGGAATGATTGGGAAACGCGAAGGCTTAGTCAAATTGATTGAAAATGAGGCCTGCAAATTTGGAAAAATTTCGATGCAAAATTTTCTTTGCATTATTCATCAGGAGAATTTATGTTCCAAGTACCTTAAAATGGATCATGCCATGAAGGTGGTCATCAAAACAGTGAACTGTATTAAGTCGAAGGATCAACCCCTTCACCGTGAGTTCCAAGAGTTTCTCAAGTCTTTGGATTCACAGATAATGACATGTTACATTTTATGCAGAAGTAAAATGGCTGACCCGTGCCAAAATGTTGAAAAGAGTGTTTGATTTGAAGTCAGAAACACAATCATTTTTCGCAAGCAAGTCAAAAAGTATCCCAGAATTTGAAAACAATGAGTGGGTTAGCGACATTTCTGGTCGATATAGTTAGCTTGGTTTGGAAGAGTTTTACAAAACATATTTGGACAAGAAGAAATATCCTGCATTTTACAAACACGCTATTTGGAAACACCATTGGAGTATAAAACCAAATTATTGCTTTTTTTATTTTATTTATTAAATTTAATATAATTACATTTAATACAATATAAGATATGGGTAGTCCCACAAAGCTGTGACAATCAGCTTGTCTGTAGGTTCTACCATTTAATGTTAAAATATAATACACATTAGCTTAAGTTTAAATATTAATACCAAATATAATGTTTAGGATAGATAAACGTTTTGTTCATTTATTAACCAATTTTTTGTCAGTTTAGGGCAGGGTTCCTCATTATTTTTCAAGTTAAAGTTTTCGTTAAATTTGTTATAAATCACAGGTATCAAATAGTCAAGTGTTCTGCTACCATACTTATTTGATATTAGTGGAATTTTAAGGCCTTTTTTTTCAGTAAATCTTGTTTTGTGACTATGCACCAATGGCTTTTTGTACGCATTTTCTCCCGCATTATCCATAATTATAATAAACCAGAGAAGCCCTTTAATTGGGAGTAGGCCCTCAGAGCCATACAGTAATTTTAAGTTGTTTCTTTGTTTGTAAATGCTAGGTTTAACAATTTTTTTAATTATAGCAGTTTGTAGATTTTGAATGTATTTAATATTAATATTACTCGAGTGTCCCCAAGTTCGAATTCCATATCTAAGTATTGATTCGACCATAGAATGATATATAAGTTTGAGAGTACATCGAGGCAATACAAATTTTAATTTATAAAAATTACTCGCCAAACATCGGAACTGGTTACAAATTTTGATCACACTTTTGTCCCATTTAAAGTTATTGTCTACGATTATGCCAAGGTAAGTATATTCGTTTGCAAAATCAATTTTTTCACAGCAGCAAATATTATCCATTTTTTTATGTATACAATCAAAATTATGTGCAGTTATTTCAGCTTAAAACTAACATTTCAAAAAAACATGACATAACCATTTATTTAGTGACAGTACATTATAAATAATAACAACAATATTTACAATATTTTATTCCCAGTGAGTTTAAAAAAAACTCATTTCGGGAAAGACAACATTAATAAAATAAAAGGAACCTATTTTACATGACAAAATTAATTTAAAAGGGAGTTCAATGAACGGTATACCTACATAGATTTTAAAACAGACTAGAGAGACTTAACACAGTTAAATGGAGAATATTTCATAAATAAATTAAAATAAATAAACACAGAAGTTAGAGAGTTCCAATGTGTCACTGATTTATGAAACTGCTGAGGAAATAGCTTTTAAGAGCTTTTGTCACTGTTTTTTTGTTCGTTGCTGTACGTTTTACGTTGCTAGGTAATGCGTTGTATTGCTTATATGTAAGTAAGGAGTAATTTCGAATTTAGTCGTGTAAGTAGATGACGATAAGTGTATTTGATTTTGTGATCGTGTTTGGCTGGTGTAGGTATATCGGAATTAAAAACTGGTTTAGTGTTGGTGTGTGAGGAGTGTTGACTTATTTGTAGAATGGCAGTTGTGATGTTAAATTTTGTCAGAATCGCACATGTTTATCCTATAGACATAAAATATTTTTACAATGATTTCGAAATGCATTTCAAATTACCAAAATTTATTTGTATCTTTGTTATGGGTCACTACAAGCATTGTCCTTGTTGAAACAGAACCCTTGCAATTATTATACTCCGGTTGGGCCATACCATAAATTAACCACTCACGGCGATAAAATCGGTCACTTTCTTGTATAGCAGAACGCAAAAAAAATTGTAAGATTTTAAAATTAAACAAACAATAACCAAGAACTTCGAGAAGTAGGTACCTAAGTGTATTTGTCAATACAAATGAACTAACACCTAAACATACATTTTACAGTGAGAAATAATATTTAATCCTAGAATTCGTGACGTGCTTTATAAAATAATATATGTTTATAAAAATTACCAGGCTGTTAGATAAATTATTTTATTTGGGATTGGACCTTGTTTGTAAATGTGAGGGGAAACATATTACCTTATAATTCACATATATAAAATACAAGGTAACATTTCATTTTCATGATATTATTTTATAAAATATTAAATAAGAGATCATTTAATTTAAATAAAAATTAACGAATTTGATCAAAATTAGTATAATCTCCTATTTTTTGTGTATAATTAAAAAAAATAAAACAACTGACCCCGTTTAAATAGTAGTTCTTACTTATAGGGCAATAATTCAACCTGGCCAGTAAACTTCGCACTGAACATTCATATAGGAGAAAAGTCATCCATCCGTAACTAGCTTCAGGGATGTTTTGACGGGATCGAAAACGGTTGTGGTTTTGTGTTGTTGCCTTCCGCCGAATTCAAATATTTTTTCGTTTAATTTCTGATATTATTCAATCTCCACAATATTTTATTCAAAATGTTATCCGCTGACGACGTTAAGAAGTTTATCGAATTAAAACGATATGAATTGGATAAGGAGAAGAGGACTTTATCAGCAGTTCAGTTTACATCGCCAGTCCGTGAAGAAACGGTAGGCTTAAAAACTATTTATCCACTTTGAACTTGTTAGTTTTAGTAATTAATACATGATTTGAAGTGTCTATTTTAAATTATCAAATGACATCATTCTCAACCTGTTGAATCGGGCTGCCATGCCTTTAATTATCGATTATTTCGGCAACCTTGGCAACATATCGATTATACACACTGTTTTCGCGCTTTCCAGCAACGAAAGCTAATATTTATGTAAACAGCGTTCATAAAAAGTTGTGCGTGTGCGAAAGAATAACAATTCATTGTCTGCTTTTCATATTATCACATTGTTGGAAAATACTCCAGTAAAACATAAGTATCTTCTGTGTGTTGGAAAATGTGCCAAACTTATTAGTGAAATTACCAACATAATAACATGTTTTTTAAAGAAATAACCTGAATCTTCTCATCTAAAGTACGTTTTATAACATTTTTCTTCACATTTGTGTGTGTTTTCACCCGATTATAGTAAATCTAGCATGACACAGCACTTATTTAAACATTAATCAATCAAATTGAGTACAAACACTGATTGATTCAATAAAAGACATAATAGACTAATACATACATTGTTGTTTACATTCAGATTTGTTTACAATTGTTGTTTCTACAATATTTGTGTACAATTCAATATTTGTTACAGATAGAATATAATAATGAGCTCTGTAGCACAGTGCTATTTTGATTAAGAATTAAAGTTTCAAAAGTCAGTTTGCAGTATCAATTCCCTCTGCAGTATAAAAAAATATTAACATGGACATCATTTTGTAAATAGCAATGTTGCAACATCTTCAGAGCCATTTTTGTAAGGTCGAATATTTTCAAGTAGTTTAATAAAAAGAAAATATTATCACATCCACTTCTTCATCACATCCACTTCTTCATCTCATCCACTTCTTCATCCCATCCATTTCTTCATCCCATCTAGTTCTTCATCCCATCCACTTCTTCATCACATCCACTTCTTCATCACATCCACTTCTTCATCCCATCCACTTCTTCATCCCATCCACTTCTTCATCCCATCCATTTCTTCATCCCATCCACTTCTTCATCTCATCCAACCTAATAAAAATTAATTAACTAAAATAACATTTTCTTGTAGGAGTCTTTAAGAGGTGGTTCTGTAAATGGAAAGCACAGCTCCGATTCATCCAGAGATTCCAGGAAAACTTGTACTTCTGTATCTAGAAATGAACAAACGGATTATTCAAAAGAATTGAAAATCAATGTAAGTACATGATTTGTTATCTTAAATAGGTATACCATCAGTGTAAGTCAAATACTGCAGAAGAACCATCTGCAAAATGTTCAGGACGGACAAAAAACTATCTAGGGATATATGCGCTCTTGCTTGCTTATGTACTGAGGATGGTTCATTTGCAGTATTGACTTTAACTGAGTACAAGCAGGCTATTAGTATCTATCATTAGTTCTTTAGAGCAGTTTCCGTTGTAAAACCCATGATACGGACTTAGCAACACTACTTTTCATCTTTATGGAAGTTCTTGGAATCGTTCTGTTGGACAATGAATGTTGGCTTGTTAATCAGACAAACCAACTTCAGCCCAGTATCTGACAAACGTACTTCTTATTTGATCGGCTTGCGCATCATTCTACTAACGTCAAGCAGGATAATCGGGAGTTTAAGGGTTCCAGTCCAGAGTTGGCTACCGAATTCGACCATTAGGCGTACTAGATATCTTACAGGGCCACTATTGATGAATCTGCTTGGTAGATTATTGTCATCGGTTCTAATGGAATCGTTGTACAGTAAATAAATTTTCCATCATTATTTATTTATGGCCTCTCACTTTGAACTTCTGCCCTTTGAATATTCTAAGATAATTGTTTTATCAATCAATAATTTGTTCTAGCACGCTGGTACATAAATTAAATAGCATTTTTATTTTCCGCTTCATTCACAATAATACATTTGTACGCTTCTGTTACTCTCACTCTTGACATAATTCAACTCAAGTATTTGATTCTTTTTGTCATGCCATGTCTTCCCCGGTCGTCTATTATTTACTTTCGCTTCGTTTTTTTTATTAAAATGTTAAGAATTAAGACAAAAAAAATTTGTATCACACATTCTAACTAGTGTATAAGTGTATTAGTCATAATGTGAATTGAATAAAATAAAATACAGAAAATGTATTCCCCAGCACGGGAAATTCCAGTTGGGAAAACTTTATGAAATATAATTATGTCAATACGAACCAAGCCTGTGACAGACTACATTATAAGCGCGCTATATCCTCGTGGCTTGGCCATCCAATTGGGATTGAATGTTGAGCGATATGCTGAAATACGCCAAACCATGATGCGTATAGCGTAATCTGTGAGCCCTATCATAGTAAAATAAATAAATATATTGTCCTTACACTCTTTTCTCCGTTCATCTACTACACATGTCTAAACCATTTATCTAATGGTCAAACATGGTTTTAGCACGCGTATGCATCAGGAATCAAAGGCTCTACACAAATTGTGTAGTTATTATTATTTTATTCTTTCTTTTGCCAGTACCACGCCTCACTGCCATACATCAGGGTTGGTATCAGCATTCCATTGTGAATTGCTAGCCTCGCTTCTTTGGATAACTTGCCTTTACTGGCTGCGTATACCTCCAAGCTCATCGTCCCACTGGGTTGGTATAGGTACCGATTCGACAAAAACAGGAGAACCTGCGCCGAAAACTTAAGTTAACTACGGTTTGTAGTGCAACCACTGTGGGATTTCTGCGTAATCTCTCCAGTTTTTATCGATTCAGTACCGATACCAAACCAGTGGGACGACGGGGTTATTTTAACCGCAAAAGAAATTATATAGATATTTTTTGGCCTCATGTTTCTATCAACAAAAATTTCATATTTCATTCATACGTTTCCATAGTTAAAATAATTTACGATACAGTGTGTGCTAAAAGTAATGGCTGCCTGAGAATACATACAGTTAACATTACGGCAAGCTTTCCTGCCGCACCCAATAATTTCCCTAATGGATTGCAGCTTTAGCATTAATAAGGTGGGGCCTCCAAACTACAACCTGCTATCATGATCATACATTATTTATTTATATACCTTCTCCGAGGGTTGGGTTCTGTACTCAAATACAGGGTGACTAGTACATGATGTACTATATTGAGTGAGTCCGGTTGTTTGAAAAAAATCGTTTTTTAAAATTCATAATAATAATAATAAGGTGTTTATTCCGGTATGTGGGGAGGTTAGTGCAGTCCCACACATTCCATATAGAGATACAACAAAATATATAATCAAAAACAAAAAAATAGAACAGAAAAACAAAGAAAAGAAAACAGAATAAATAGAAATTAAATAGAATAAAATGATAAAATAATAGAATAATAGAAAGTTGAAGCCTTTAGGGAGTCGTGACTATATTAGGCGCTAGTATTTTTCTCCAGTGTGCGTCAATGCTGGAGGATGGAGTGAGGCGGGCTTCCATAGTGAGGATATTTCCAGAGCTTCTTATCCTTTCCTTCATTCCTGCCACCCTGGATCTAATAAGGGCTGCATATCCGGGAACTCGCCCTTCCATGAACATACGGGAAACGCTGCAGTATCTGGGGAGACAAAACATTGTGCGGAAGGCGTTGTTGTATTGGATCCGTAGTCTTTCTATACTACTCTTTTTGTAGTTTGCCCATAGTTTGCACGTGTACAACGTTGCGCAGAAGGGAAGGAAGAGCGTCCTTTTTACTGCGGTACTGCAAAGGCGAAATCTTCTACTGAGCATGTTTGCTTTAACGCTGAGAGCTCGTCTTTGTCTATCGATATCATCATCGTCCATCAGATTACTGGTGATTATGTGTCCAAGGTATTTAGTTCCTTCGGTCACCTTCAAGTGTGATATGTTTTATTTTACAGAAAAACATACATGCACTCCACACAGCACCCCAGAGATGACATAGGCCCTAAAGGAAATCATTTTCCTCAGGGCCTCCTGTATATAAAAAAAGTAGATAGAAGCAATATTTAGTGAGATAAACGTAAAAAGTAAAGAAAATAACAAGGCACCTCTCAGGGTTGTTATTGTTGGGGGGACTCTAAAGACCTTCATTTCTACTGCCAAGAAGAATGCATTAGTAAACTTTTATGTAGAAATGAAGATCTGCATAGTCCACCCAACACAAAGTGATGGAATACCCTCAAGTATAAAATCTAAATTATGTCATTAACAGCTCTGAAATTTTAATATCTGGTTTATTTATGAACAACATTAATATTTTCAGTGCGCTATTTCATTTCTGTCATGATCTAACGAGTTTTTAAATATTTATTTCACTATTCAATAATAATAATCGTTGAATAAGAAAAAATAGTGTAGAATCTCGGACGAAGCCAATAATCAGTATTTTTTTAATAATATTCATTACATTTTATGCAAGGAAGCTTTTGACTGTCCAACTAGGAAAGTTTCCCGTTTTAGGACAGTCTGACTAGTTACAATGTATATTTTTGAAAGTGTTTTGTTTTTACCTATTTATTGGTTAGTAACATAGAAATTCATATTAGTATTATCATGAGCCGGCGTGACTTTCGGTGATTTGTCAATATATGAAGCTGGCAGAATGCAGGCAACTCGCATTCTAGTATCACCATTCGGTAATCGAAAATAAAATCTGGCTACGAATTACTAGTGCTTTTTACAATGGCGCGCAAATTGCTGGCTGTCTAAAAAACTTAACTACATATCCCAAATCGGGTAAATAAAAGCTTTTACAGGAAGATTGGGAAGTACCTATCTATTCAGATGTTGTCACCAAACATAGCTTAAGCAGTTTAAATTTTGATTATGCGGATATTGAACCATTCCACGTTGTATTTTCGGAAGCTTATTTAAAATTAAAAATAATATTATTGTTATTAAACCAATTTAGAATAAATTGGTCCTTTGTCCCCCATAAACTTTTTTTCTCTGTGTCTCATAAAATTGAACCCTTTAATAATTCGCATCAAGTAACAGTCACCCTGTATTTTATTTCACCACATTATGAAAGCCATTAATCAGGCTGCAACGTATATTATAATTATATTATTTATTTACTGTTAGTTTTTTGAAGGTTTTTGTCTATTCTTTCCCCCAAAGGATAGCTCGATTTTTGCACATTTCTACTATCTAATTTTTATTTTGATTTTATTCAATAGTCACAATTTCAAATCGTATGTAGCATGTTTTTGATAGCGAATTGATAATTTATTTGCCTTCGGAGGTGGCTTCTAAACATCATCACAAAAGAGTATGACATGTTGTATAAGACGATGTATGAATGTGAATGCTTCATTTAATGATGCTGCTTCTCGCACTAATGTTATGTATAATACTTCTCAGAAATTGCATAGGGCACAAAACTCTGTCTACATATTTAACTTGAAGGAGATTGCTTGCTTCAAAAAGCAGATATGCAATAAACCTTAACTGTATCAGTTTATTATTTTGATTCTTGGATGATTATAACTATTATAAAAAAATAGTATTGAAGTTTAAATAAATGTCTGTATGGAGGTTATTTTTTAGACGTGTCGGCGACGCCAGTCTCGAAGACTTATGTTATTTTCGTTTAATGCGACATTACCTACTTACAAATCTATTCAGTCATATGAAAATAATAAGGCCTACGCGTTTCCACCATTTCCCGATTTAAGATTAACTTAGAACACAACATTTTCTGCACTATTGTATTAAATTCATACTAGCAGTTAAAAACCCGCTCCGCGGGTTTTTGCTGCTAGGCCCTGCGGGCGGCACTTCGTTGGGCTTCGCCCAGTTTGAGTGATACTAACAGTTACATTTAATAGGTAGATATTAGATCAATGGGTAGATATATAATAGAAAGACATTCTGAACCATTAAACACCCCTCACCCCAAAATAAATCTCGTCAATGAGAAAAATGTTTCCTCTTCCATACCACCGAAATGATTTAATTTTTAAATCGAAACTTAAATTGCAAAATATTTATATGTAATTTGAAAATAAAAAAATATCAACATATTACAATATTACATATAACTTTGGTAAAATAATATACTCTTACCAAAAGACTGTCAAAGTAATTACATTTTTTTAAAAATATATGAAGAATTATTTTATTGGGATAAGTCCTAAAAATCTACATATTTGGGTGAAATAATATTACGCTCTTACCTAACGATTGTCAAAGTAAATACACCAAAACTCTCTTAATTCTTAGGCTGGAAAACCTTACAGGTGGGATAAATTGAGTCAAAAAACAAAACTTTTTAAGCAAGTACAATTTATTATACTTTTATTTTTTACAATCTACAACATAATATTATACACTTTCATTAGGAAAAAATCTCTTTATAAACAATATTATCCGTATACCAATCAGTCAGAATTTGTATAAATAACGATGACTGCGCTCAAACTGTCCATAAGAAAATACTGGTTCAGGAAGTAACAGTCCACCCCGTTCAAAAGTTTGTCCTTGAGATTTATTGATGTTCATTGCATAAGCTAATTTGACTAATTGTAACATCCGACAAAGTGTTTTAAATTCTAGGAATGAAATGTACTGTACCTTTTCTGTTCCCCGTAATGATTTTGGCTTGAATTAAGTTACAGCTGAAATTTTTATAGCACCGCTTTTGTGAGATATCAGCTCAGGGGCGCTTTCCGTTGAAGTACATCCTCATTGATAGCATAAACATGACTATTTTTAGGGCACAATATGGTACGTTGACTCATCACTAAGGCATCAGGAGTTGTATGTGTCTCACTGTATATATAGTGAATAATATCTTGACAAATATTTACATTGGGAATAAGCACAGATGATTCTAATGTTCCTTCTACCGAAGGAAGTTTGCCATCTTCCAAGTCCAAAAGCCATTTAGAAAATATATTTTCACTTTCTAAAGCTCTGACATTTGTTTTTAATTGAAAAGTTTTCAAATGGTACCAAAGTATGCTGCTTTTTATGCAAGCGGCAATTAATTGTCCTCGTGAAGTACGTCGACACACTGGAAGGATCTGACGAAAGTCTCCGCCCAAAACAATAACTTTGTTACCAAAGACAGAATCACTTCCCATGATATCACGTATAGTACGCTCAATAACTTCTAAAGCTACACCTGGTGCTTCATCCCATATTATAATATCTGCTTCCGTTATAATTTTCCGATTCTTTGATGTGACCTTACATGTTGTATTGTCCTGTAAATTGATGGGTAAATTAAAAGCAGTATGATAAAACTCTTTTACCTTTTCGTCTTAGAGTGTGAATTAAAGTTTAGTAAAGGTATGTTTTATTTATTTATTTATTTATTTATTTAATATCAACGGTATAAATATACCATAAACAATGATAACATGTCACAGTTAAAATCGTAAAAATATTTTTAAAAAAGAATTACAAATATATGTGGCATTTGATTGTAAAATGACATTAGAGAGTAAGTAAGTAAGTAAACAAGAGATACAAGTACATAAGTTTCTATAGTGCAAATAAGGTAGAATTAGATTAAATTAATATTGATTGAAAAGATTTGATAGCATAGCCCTCTTGTACCTACCTTGCGTGCAGTTAAATAGATCTGCCACATCTGCGTATCTATTACTAACTTCATGCAACCTAGGTACAAGCGAGTGTTTGGAATACTCAGTCCTGATATTGTTGCATTTAAACAAAATTTTAGATCGAGTAGCTCTCGTGGGTATATGAAATTCAATGAGGTTAATTAAATCTGGACTGTCTATACTACCATTTACAATTTTGAACATAAATATTAAGTCGGATATAATTCTTCGATCTGAGAGTTTTAATAAATTTAGATTTTTCATCAAGTAATTATAATTTATATTTTCAATGGGAATACCGAGTTTAAAATTAATGTGTCTTAGGAATTTATGTTGAATTTTTTCGATTGAATCTGAATGTAATTTGTAGTGGGGGGACCAGATCGAGGAGTTATATTCGACTTGACTACGAACCAGGGATGTATACAAAATTTTTAATGTTGAAATATTCTTGAAACCTCTGGAATTTCGAAGAATGAAGCCTAGCATTTTCATTCCTTTATTATTAATATTATTTATATGCGATATAAAGTTTAATTTAGAGTCGAAAGTTATCCCCAGGTCATTAATTTCTCCGACAGAGGTAAGGATTGAGTTATTGAGTTTATATGAATGAATAATTGGTTGATTTATTCTGTAAAATTTAATTGAATAACACTTATTTATGTTCAGATGAAGTTTGTTAAGAGAACACCAATTAATTAACCTGTTCAAATTATTTTGTAGACAGATACAATCTTCAGCGCTTTTGATTATTTTAAATATTTTTAAATCATCTGCGAAAAGTAACGTATTAATATCTTCATCAAATATATTTACAATATCATTTATGAACAGTAAAAATAATATTGGGCCTAAATGAGACCCCTGTGGTACACCACTGGTAGCTATAAATTGATTGGAAATGAACAAATTGATTTTTACAAGTAAAACTCTATTAGTTAGATAGCTAGCAAACCATTCTAAAAGTTTTCCGTCAATACCGAGCTTACGTAGTTTGATCAGGAGAATTTTATGGCATACTTTATCAAAGGCCTTGATAAAGTCCGTATATATGGAATCGACTTGAGTTCTGTTAGCTAATGCGTTTGATATATAGTTTTCATATAACGAGAGATTTGTCAGAGTTGATCTACCTGACAAAAATCCGTGTTGATTCGGAACAATGAGATGGTTAATACATGGTGAAATTTTATCAAGTAATAGTTTTTCAAAAAGTTTAGGAATTACAGATAGCTTACATATTGGTCTATAGTTAGTAACATCACTTTTATTACCCTTTTTAAATATAGGAGTTAGATAACAACGTTTCCAAATATCAGGGAAGCACCCTGTGTCAAGGGATTGATTAAACAATAGAAAAATCGGCTCAGCCAGTGAAGTAATGCAATTTATCAGGATATTGGGATGTACATTATCAGGTCCAGCCTTTTTGTTTTTGTCTAAGGATTTGATTTTACTTATAACGTCGTTTAAGTTGATGTGTATGGCAGGGATATGTATGCTCTCGTTAAGCGACGAAGGTGGTATATAATTGTCTGGGATATCTTCGTCATAGACGCTTTTAAAATAATCAGCAAAATAGTTAACTTTTACATTCATGTCAGTACTACTCTTTTCTTTGAAGTGCATTGAAAGGGGTAAACCTTGTTTGTTTTTTCTAAGAGAGTTAACGTGAGTGAAAAAGTTTTGTATATTAGAAGGTATAGAGTTTTCGATTCCATTTATATAATTGAAATATGAATTTCTTGATAGTTTTTTACATTGAGTTCTATAGTTGTGAAATATCTTGTAGTCGATAAGAGAGTTCGATTCTTTAAAGTTTTTGTGTGCAATTTTTTTTACAGATAACTAGGTTAATTAGCTCGCCACTGAACCATTTTGGGAACTTCGCTTCCTTGAAGTGTGAAAGTGGTACAAAGCTTTCAATGGCCTTATTAATAATTTTGTAAAATAATTCAAGATTATAGTTAATAGTATTATTATGGTGAAGAAATGACCAGTCTTCATTTGCAAGATATTGATTCATGTTAGAGTAGTCAGCTTTGGAGAAATTATAAGTTAGATTAGGAAGAACAGTTGTGTCATCTGGTGAGTTATTAGTAGTGATGGTTAAGCTTAGGGCGGGGTGGTGGCAGTCTAGGGGGAGAAGCTCGTCAACTGATTTAGCAATATGGACTGAGGTATCACTGCAGAATACTAAATCCAGCAGCCGATTATTGGTATTGTAGACTTGATTGACTTGATGTAGAGAGAGTAAGTTCGTCATATCTATTATTTCGCGGGCATTTTCTGGTAGGCTTAAGTTATTATAAGAGTCCTTATTCATCCAATCAATGCAAGGGGTATTATAGTCACCAAATAAAATTGTTCTGGCATCAGGGTATTTATTTTTAAAGGTTTCGAGGTCATCTATGTGGTTTCTGTACACTGTGATATTGGATCCAGGAGGAATGTAGACACATCCCAGTAGAATTTTGCCTGATTTAGTTTTTAGTAAAACGAATACCTGTTCCACGTCCAGATGTTTACAAATTAATCGAGTGGATGGCAGTAATTTGTTTTCCATGTTTCGCCTGGGCCATCAATGAAGAAACATTCATTGTCATCATTTTCATGTGAAAAAACTTATTCAAAATAGAATTATATGCTTGAAGTTGTACGTCATTGAGTTTGGCAGCCATCAATTCACCTAAAGTGTTTTCAGAAATTACATTAAAATCAGATACTTGTCCAAAACTGCAACTTTCATCAGGTTCAGGTAAGCCCTGCATTCTGCAAGATGAATTCTCCTTCATAAGAATATCCTGTATGTTTAAAAGACAAAGATTAATTAATAGCTGTTTCTTCAGCAACACCACGATGAAAAAAATCTTCAGCCGAAGATCGAAGGGATACATTGTATTAAAATTAAAACAAATAGATGTCTAAGAATTTTAGGCATCAAATACAATGCAGCCTCCGTCATGCACTGCGTCCATTCTCGTATGTCATCAATGATGTTGTCGCCTCCCCGCTGTCGCCTCGTCCACTTTTTACCAGCTGAAAAGACATAGTTATTTGGTACATCTTGATACAGAATAGAGCGTCCCTCAATATCTTTAAGATTTAATTGGAACCACGCTGTTAAAGAGGTGTTCCTTGTAGATGCTTCCCTAAGAGCCTGTTCCTCCCGCCCCTCTACAAAATAAACAGATTGGCTGTCGGGTAAATGTAAAGCCAGAAGTAAAATTGAGTGAGATTGATCATGTATAGATAAGTGAGAAAATCTCTAAAAACCCAGTATAAATAAATAAATACTATCCAAAGAGGAACAAATTTCAACATTAATATGAGCATCATATTTTTTGCTAAGGAATGCATTATATGGAACAACAAATCGATTGTCGATACGTATATCCCGAACAACGTGATTTTCAGAAAAATTATCACGTATCCTGTACTCTGGGTAACCTGCGGAATTATTATCAGTAGCATCTTTAAATGATTTGGGGAATTTTTTAGAGCACTTACCGTATACCATGCAGACTGACCTTGGATTAAGTACGCCACATGGTCCATGAATGTTATTTTTTTAAATAATATGGTACAAAGCCGTTCTTCGGATGGGGTAGTTCTGCAGATACGGCATTATCAATATCAGAAGCTGTATACAACTTATCTTGGCTGCAAAGTGTAAACACACCATGTAGATGAGGGAGTCCTCTTTTTTGCTGATCAATTACAGAAGTATACACCCAACAAATTACCTTTCCAAAAACATGTTTCTCAGTCATATCATGAATAAATTCCTTGACTTTTAGATGGAAAACCTTGGCTACTATATCAGGCCTGTCCGCGGCCGATTGATAATGTTCCAATTCGGTTGGTATTTCTGTCCATTTGGGATTGCATGTAAAAGTTATGACGACGACAGGACGACCAAATTTACGTACCATTGCCATTGAAACTTGATAAAGTTTATTCACATGGCGTGGTCCACCAGTAAATGAAGATGGAAGAATGACTGTATTACCTGCACATACTCCTCTATCAGTGGCTAAATTTCTTACATGGTTTTGCAAACCTTGATAGCATTCCACTCTGAGGTGTCGTTGGTTTTTCCTAATGTAATCTAGGCGACCAGATTGGTAAATAATGTAAGCATGAATTAAATACTGTTGAAAAAGTTTACCCGCATAATGGATTGGATTAAATATGTTTCTTCGCACTGCTAATTTACTTGCATAAAACTACATAGCAGTTACAGTATGACATTGAGCAGTACAGAAATCAGCATGATGCTGAAAGCCTGGAGTCCAACCACATTTACCTGATGGAAATAGTAGTGGGAAAACCATGGGATCTAAATGCTTTGATAAAGTTGCCATCCTTTGAGGTCCTTCAACATTTTTAGGTTAAACAGCGATATCTATACCCGATGACAAATTCCCGTCTGTCTGCTACGTAAACCATAGCGATATCGTGAGAACTGGTTGGAGCATTGTACCTCTGATGAACGTGTAAATAATAGACGTATATCTCTCACCTGCCCACCCTCAGCCGCAATGCGTATTTCTTCTTCCTCGACAGCTTCTTTTAGTTCAATCATCAATTATTTGCATTATATTTTTATAGCAATCGGCATAACATGGATGACTCATACGCACTCTAACAGCCTCATCAGGATCATATAGATAAAGCTGAGCATAGGAAGGTATTTTACCTGCAACTTGTATACTTCTGGAAGTCAGATGATAAACCTAACCAATTTTTTTAAAACAATATGGACCATTACCTGGGATATTAGCTATTTGCGCTCCAAATGAGGCAAATCTATTAACACTGTATACATCAAGTAGCATTTGTATTGACAAACAAAATTCCTAAAGTTTTTAGATTGACTACAATCTCCTGTCAATCATTCGTGCTGGAGGATAAGCTAAAATTTGTAGTATATGGCACTTCAATCGCTTGGTAAATTTCCCTCTCATTCGAACATTCCGAAATTTGACCAATTCTGGTAAAATATTGCCCACATACCTTTTAGCCATAGTAATTAAATTGAAATAATAATCTGAAAACAAACATTTCTTTTTAGCGATTCACAGCGATAGTTTTTAAAAGAAATATCTACGGTTATCACGTCAATAATAATTCTGTAATTATCACATATTAAACATGACAGCTGATGACAGCGAATGGGGTCGGTGTTGTAATATCAAAAAAATAATTAATTACGTATTTAAGTATCGAGTGGAACTGGTTATTTTTTATTTAATTTATGATGGTGGATTTATAATTATAAATTATATTTATTATTTATAATTATTTATAATTATAATATATCTCACATTAAATAATCACACTGACATTGTACATTGCTTGACACTAACTGGCTATAAAAGTTTTTTACATTTTTTCCATATACGCTGGCAACACTGAACAATCTGTCTTTCGCGTGAATAATGATAAACGTCAAATTTTAATACGTAATTGTGGATAATTTTTACTGTAATGTAATGAATCCAATGGATTGTCAACTTTCTAAAACATATTTTCTTCGATATTATCCAAAAATTATATGAGCATCGTGTCATTTTCAAATCGTGCCTTAATTTTCAAGTTAGCGGAATTTAACTGAAACAGACAATTTAAATTTGACCAATGAGAGGGCCTACACCGTCCAGACGCTAGAGTATTAATAATATCAGATAAGATACTTTCAGCCTGGTATTTTAAAAGAGAAATATCTTCCAATATAAACCATGGGAAGAACTACCGTTGTTACCAGATAAATGAATCGCCGTAGCTGCGAACGTGAAAGAAAAGTGCCTCGTGATTTCAGTAGCGACTACAACATCAGTACACAACTTAAGTATCGGATACTTACGTAGCCTTGTGTAAGAAGGGCCTAAGAATGCGGGCGACGGAAGTATGCAACACCGGTAACTTGCCGCAGCGCCCCGTGTACCCGTTCTCGGTATCACGCTTTCTTACTACACTCGATTATGTTGATTCCTTACCAGCCTTTGAGGTAGCCGCCGACGTACGATCATTCCTTCAAAAAAATCGAACAAAAAGAATCCTTGAAAACAGTTTATATTTCCCCATTGATTTTAGCGTAATTTTACTATGTAAAGTTATGTAGCCACAGTATTGCCATGTTTTAAGTTGTCTCAATTCCTTGTCCTTGAATCAAGGGGGTGGTCGCAGCACGCAATGCCACCCCTTTTGTAATTCCTGTGGCTCGTTATATTAGGGGCTGTCGCCTTGAAATTAAGTCTTTCTTCTTTCGAAGGTATTTCTACACGCATGTTTTAGGGTTCGAATAGTGATGGACACGTTCGAAACGTTTTGATAATCGACACATCCGTAAATAATTTTTGATGGATAAATTCCTATCGAAAGGCGCTCAATCGAGGTATGTTTTGTTTTCACATTCGGCACATTGTTTTATGCCCAACTCAGGCTTGTTTCAGCTTGAAATTGATATATTTACCTAGACAATAATTACTTTACAATTTGCGAGGATTATAATGTTTTTGAGAGACAACCGTCAATTGATATTTTTTCTGAAGAAAGCTTAAAAACTTCGCCTTTTAAAATAGGCTTAAAGTTATAGTTAGATATGCACCATAATCGAAAAAAAATTTCACAAATCCTTCAGTAATTATTTTTTGTTTCACAGCAGGATCTTTTATAATACATATCCACTGTGTTATAATCCACAAAATGAAAATTTTACATGAGACAACAAAAACGAATATTTACAAATTCGTAAAACTAATTAATAATCTTGAAGTTTATATTAATTTGGTTATTTGTTTTACAAAATGTTGATGTAAAATATTGCAATTCTTACAATTATGACATATTTGAGGGTTGGGTAATTTCATCGATGGTTTTTTCTAAAAAACCTAACAAAAATGAACTCATAAATTTATTTTTCGTATTAAATATGTCGTATTCTGCAAAAATTACGATATCATGTTGTACTTTGAAGAGTGTTCTATGAAACCACTGAAATGTAATGCTACGTATACATCCGCGAGTCGAACTGCCGAACTGAACCTCAACTTATGGGAAAGAAACGAAGCAACTGCAAATGGCGCGAAACGCCGCTTTCAGTTGATTCGTTCCTTTCCCGTAATTCGTGGTACGGTTCCCGTTTCGGTTCGCAAATGTATACGTTCCCAAACTTTTTTACTCTTACATTCCCAAAAAATGTAGTTTGAAAGGTTGTACTAAAACACAGTCGATATTATTCAATATTATTCGTAACCTTCACTGGCTCAAGTGCCCTGAAAGAATCCAGTACAAACTGTGCTAGATGGTGTTTAAATCCATCAATGAAATGGCCCCACCCTACATCTCTGAACTATGCGTCCCGGAAAACACTGGTTTGAGGCAGTCAACTCTTAGATCAGCAACATCATCAGCTGTAGGCAGACTGATAGAACCTAAGCGCAAGCCAAATACTAAGTTTGGTGATCGCGCTTTCAGAGTATCTGGGCCGAAGGCTTGGAATAAACTCCCTCCGAAACTAAGATCCATAACAAGTCCAACAGAATTCAGGTCTAAACTAAAAACTTACCTTTTTAAGCTGTCGTACCCTTAAATTAAATATATCATTCCTAAGAGAAAGTCCAGTTATATTCATTTTTTCAATTAAGTCCTAAATCCTGTATCTAAATTTCGCCAATAAACAATTAGATAATGTTAATTAAGTGTTAATCGCAAGTGACCTACCAGGTAAGTATTGTACTGTATATTTTCTCCATAAATAGTTAAGTCATAACATAGAAAACTGTAGAAATGTATTATAAGGTTGTACAGCGCCCTTGAGGTGATTTTGCACAAAAACGGAGCTATACAAGTCATCCAATTATTATTATCATTATTATTATGCGCCACGTTAAAAGCATTGCATTGTTTTGAATTTTTTGATGTCGATGTTTCGTTATAGAACATTGTTTCGATTATTATTTATTTTGAATCACTCGTCACTCCCATCACTACTATACCGAAGGAATGTCGCAAGTAACGTTTAGTACTAATGGAATTATATTCTTAGTTTTTGTTCACATTTTCGGAGGTTTCGAGTACTATTCCCTTTGAATATATTTGGATATATTCAAGAATTATTCTCTGTGGTTAGATCGCTAAAATCTTCGACTTAGGCCTAGATATCGAGAGTTTTATGATATTATACACGGTGTCTGGAAACTAATAGTACAATCGGGAAGCCGGTGAATCTACATCATTTTTGAAGTCGATTCTGTGATATAAATTTTTTGATTTGAGCTGTCGTTTTTCGTTTCGAGGGTGAACATTTTTGGTCAAAGTTGAAAATAATCGGTCATATTTATAATTATGTTAGTTTCATTGATGTGTTGTATTTAGTCTATGGTTAGTTTAATTTCAGCTGTTTGAGTGTTCCAGAATGTATTTTAAAATGCGTCTAAGTAGATCCGGCTGTTAAGCTATTTTTAATCCTTGTTAAAAATCCTTGTTGTTAAAAAAAATAAAGTAAATTTTCTTTGCATACTCTATGTGATGTAGATTCACCAGTTTCCCGCTTGTACCTACTACGAGTTTCCGGACCCCGTGCACAAGAAAACTGCCAGATATAAGTGTTGTTTGTAGTGTGTGAAAGACCTTACAAAATGTCTTTACAGCTATCGTTAGGAACATTGTTAAAAAAAACACCTTGATATTACTCCCCTCCCGTCACAACATTCTTTAATTTGGGATGCCATTCATAGTACCTCTGATGTCAAGCGTTACTTACTTTTTTTATCTCTAAATAGTATAAAATAAAGTCTCTATCCGTATCTGTCAATTTGTGCGCTTAGTTCTTCTAAACTAAGCAATAGATTTTGATACAGTTTTCACTAGCATTCAGAAACTTTTATTCCGGAAGGTTTATATATAATACATACATCATACATATTTACACTTATGGAAAGTAGAGAAAAGTTGATGTTTTTTAATCAAGTCGTAAAAAAACATTTTTGGGAACTTACATTGCTTACGCTGGCTAAACCTTATGAGATACATCAACAAAATGTACTACTGAATTGTATATCTTATGAGGAAGCTACAAGCCAAAAATGTGTATATTCTTGGTATACCTTATGTTGTAGGTAATAGGCAATAAAATCGCTTGACAAACGGAGTCTAGAAACGTTCAATTTCAAGCACAAAACTGGTTTTTATTTATTTAGTATATAATTTTATAAGAAAGCAAAAAAGTTAATCAAGTGAAACTGTCACAGATACTCTTAGCTATAATACTGTATTTTTTTAAAGTTGTTTCCTTTACGCGTTCATACATTTTTATTGAAGAAAAATTATTATTTAGTAGTTAACATTTATATTTTTTATTGGGTAATTTATTTTTTTATTTGTATTTTACTTAAGCGAAATCATACGAAAATATCAATTTATCTATAAGCATATTTTTTGGGGTGACCGGATAAATCATCACAATGATAATTCATCACATCTTTAAAAAGTTATATAAAGTCATGGAAAGTGATGAAGCAAAAACTTTATTAACTGGGTTAAGTAGGTTAGGTTAAATATTTTTATTTTCACCGTTTCTAATGACTTTATATCACTTTTTAAAAGTGTGTTGAATTGTCACTGTGTTGAGTTATCATGGAACCATTCTACTTATATGTATAGACACCTAAAATTGATACCATCTAAATATTCCAAATTTGGTGGCACAGATTAATTTTATCACTTGACGTTAAAAAAACAATAAAATATTGTAGTAACTGCTAACTTCTCGCACGTAACTAGGTACCTAATTATAACTGGATCGATAAAGCCATTATTTTCATGGTCGAAATATTTGGGAGTGTTTAGGTACCGTCCTACCCTCAAGCGGAAAGTACTATCAGTATTCCCTGATGAGACCACCATTTATGGGCGAATGCTTGATACGGATTTAGGATTGATTTTATTGTGTGGTGAATAGATTTGAATAGTTTCGTGTCTTTCTCATCCCCGTTTTCATCTCTCCACTTCAGACTCATGACATCCTATCATAGTCCCATTGGCTCCGAACAGTTGGGGCTCTTACGATGCAAATGTGAATGGTAGCAGAAGTCGGGGACGCCCGAGGAAGACATGGCACGACCAAGTGAATCAGATACTGAATCGGGCCATGTCAAGAGTCAGAATAATAGAAGAGTATGTATGAGACGATGTATGAATGTGAATGAGGCAAGGAGTGTGTGCCAATACCGAGTTGTTTGGCGGTCCGTCCTCTCTGCCTACCCCTGCGGCGTGATGGTTAGTTAGTTAGTTATAATATTATATTTGTCGATCCTCATGATATGATCAAGAAATTGTAGATTTGACCACGTTTGAAATCGTATTTGTGTCCAGGCGATTCGACTTTTAGTTTTGAGGGTGTGCTATGTCGCCCATTTTGAGAATCATCCCCCTACACCCACCCCTGCGGGCGAACTGAGCCATATTTAGATTATTTCATATCACAAGCCTCCGATGCCAAGATTCTTGGGTAAATGACCCGGCGCTGCTGCACATTATCGACTTTTGGACTAAAATATTCATCCTGAAGTCGGCCGACGCCGTTTCTTGTTAGCTCAATTTAATATTTAATAATCTTTGTAGAGCAGCCATGTGTTGCTAGTTTTAATAGCTAGTAATAATGCAATAAAAAAGCAACGAGAATTTTTAATTTGTACTTTATATAAACAAAAATGTATTTTGAACTCCACTGTACGCTTAGGGGAAATTAATATAACTACGTATTCAGAATACAAAACTCAAATTAGAATTTGAGGCCAAACTACCCAACCAAACTGAATAATATATTTTTTAAATCAAAAGGAATAGCAAGCATTTAGTACGGATATGTCCCATTTTATTTATTTCTGTTCTAAGTGATGACATATTATGAGCTATTAAAGAATTCGATTTTTCATAATTTTAGAATAACTTTGGCATTTTTTTGTAAGTACCCTTCAGTACTTTCATCATATTTGTTCAGTTTGCAATGTTTTCTATGTAGGTATTTAAAATGCGTTATATAAGTCTTAATTTTTAATTTTCCGTAAAAAAAATACTGTTTTAGAAACTAGATAAAATTATCTTTCCGGTTTAAGCATTTAAAATAAACATTACTATTTCTACATAATAAAATTTTAATATCAAACGTGAAAAATATTGTCAAAAACGCATAATTTTTTTTTACTTAATTTTCTTACTCCAATCATAGTAAAATTGAGAGAACTAGATATTTCGCAAACACATACGTTTTGTTTGGGGAATTTGTAAGAAAACTGTACCTTCACTTTTATCTCGTTCATATAATAGTAAAAAAATAATTTTTGTAGTTAAACCGATTGTTACGCTAGCGGCGCGAAATATGAATTATTCGTTTTTGGCTATTTTTAGAGTTTAATCAATGGAATCCAGTAAAAATATTTGAAACAAACTGAAAAGAATAATTATTTTTCTTTCTAATGTCGTAAAAAATTATGTATTTCCGCATGGTAGAAAAAAATATAAAAATACTTTTATAAAATATGGTCGCCCGGTCACATATGACCCTCAACGCTGGAGGGGTTAATAATAATTTTAAAAAAATTATCTTCCCTAACCTATTATGGCAATATGATGAATATAAAATAAAATATAAAGCATCGAGAAGGAGTGTTTTTTTGGTGGAAACTAAAATTTATATAGGAAAAATATGTGTGACAACGTAAATTTCTGATACAAAATTTATGTCCATCATAAAGCTTTTTCAATTATTAATTTAAAAAATATATTATACTTCATTGTATTTACATAGTATTAACACAATTTAATAATTATCATTAACTCACAAATAATTGCCAAAGTTTTCCCTAAAAAAGTGAAAAATCCAATTCTTAAATGACCTCTATTTTAAAATGTAGAAAACAAATAAATAAAATTGCAAATTGGTTAGGTATTTTAGTAAATCCAAATTTAAATTTTGTATGGGCAGCCGTTCATCTTCGACGGTTTTAGTGACCTTATCTGATGAGCGTATTTACATCATCATTGTCTCTTCCCCCCACCCTTCATCTTCACAACAATCCAAAATGATTGAGAATTCCATATTTGGACCTGATCTGAATACATTCAAACCTACCTTTTCCCCATTTTCTATTCCTATCCATATTCCCCACCCTCGCAATGGGGTTGCTATGATCCAACTGGACTCTTTTCACATAGACTCACTGGTCCCGAGCAGTGAGATTCTTGTGTAGTAAGAAACAATCGATCATATTCTTCGCAAATACATATGGCATAGTTACACAAATATTCCCCAGATGTCGTTATTTCACATATTATTATTATCTTAGATCACCATCCCGCTGTAGTAAAACATTTTAGTTGTGCGGAACATTGGCGATTTCTAAGTAAAATCTGTACATTTCCGGCACGATATGGTCACAGTTGCACGAATTTTATTCCGAGACAATTTCTAACATTATCCGTAAAAGCTTTAAAATAAATGTGTACGTGTACAAATATTGACCTCATTAACGTATTTTCGATTAACATAATAAAATGAGAAAGTCTTTATTTTTTTGTTTTGGTAAATTTGTCAAGGTTATTTAGGGAACATGTTTTATTTTATTGGAGGCCAAATGTCACTATTCATTATTTTTAATATGACAACCCTTATTAGGATGGTGGGTCATCAGTGGCGGTTTTCCCTAAAGTGCGTTTGTAAATATACAGGGTGTATCGGCACATACCCGAAAAACTTTAACCAGCTATTCCTTAGCACATTTGGAGTAAAAAATGTTATGGGCACTTTGCTGTCCGGTAACATTTTTTTTAATAAAAAATTTATCATTCATATTTTCAGCACATTACTTTTACTTGCGCACGCCGGGATTTGAACCCGCGACCTCCATTGTACTAGTCGAGAGCTTTACCCCTCGACCACGGAGGCCGTGAACTTCATATTAATATGTAAATGAAATCCTTAGCACGGAAGATCCCGGTGAGGATGTCGTTATCTCTATTTGTTACAAAAGTTAGAAGATAATAAAACACTAATTAATGCCACAACAACCTGTCAAACGTAGTATATTTGTTAACAATACTACCAATAATTATTTCGTTAGCTTTCTAACTCAAAGGCCTCATACACTATGTGTCGTATTGTATCATGTTACTGCTGCCACTACCTAGCATTTACATATACACTTTACATTTCTTATTAAGGCGATGCACTACGTCGTGTAATATTTTAAATTGAGCCGCTATCAATAACAACCCTTACGTAGATGGCGATAAGGTTTAAATTCCCGCTTAACACCATCCGCCTGTTTTGATTTATGCAAGAAAAAAACATGACCAAAAAGTACCTTTTATTTTATTTTGTGGATGTTCAGGCATAAATATTTAATTTTTTTACGATCATTTTATAAATAACTTAATTTTCCACATTATACAATAAAATCGTAACCGAACTGAACTTTAAAGCCGTTTTCATAGGCCTTATACATTATTTTTTTCTGGGCTTATAAAAAGACTTATCTAAAAAATACTCGATTATTTCAAAGGTCAAGATGTATTCTAGTCGCAGTATTTAATTAAAGCATCTGAAACATTTCTAGGCGACCAAATTTTCAAACCAAAAACACATGATTTTGCATTACTACGTATGGCATCGCCTTAACTAATTTAAGTCTGTATAACTTAGGAGTAGGAATATTCTTATTCTTATTTTTGTACAACAGGTTTATACCTACAAATAATTAATTATTGTATGCATTTACTATTTACTTGCTGTTATAATATGTCAAATGGATATGGTTATATATATTTTTACTATTACTTTTGTGAACTTACAATCTTCAGAATATTATTTTTTTATGAGCTATGTATGTAAAAGCCCAATGGGCGTATAAATAAATAAATAGTATTTTGTTGTACGAAAGACCCTCTAGTAGGCTTCTATTGAAGATTGTTGTATGGAATATGCGACACAAGTGCGACGAAATTAAATGAAACTAAACTGAGCTATATAAATGCTATGTTATTTATTACCTTAGCGAATATAATTTTTCGGTTTGTGATTTTTCTAATTGCAGCTAGGTACATACACATACAAGTAGGTAGGTACATACACATTATTATTCTACTGCAGAAGTCACATAAAATGATGTTTCTAAAACTATCGACATAATAATATTGAGTCAACAGTTTAAGAAACATGTTGTGAAGCTTTTCAATATGTTGGAAGTGTAAGAAAATTGGGAATTATGGATATTAAGGATCTGATCACTGAATATGGCCAAAGTCATTTCAAGCAGCATTTTGATTTGCGTCGCGACATTTCAACGATAAATATATATATAAACAGTTTGGGGATGAATGCAAGGCTGATGTACCTACACGTAATGAACGAGATTAAGAAAGGGATGCTTAGATGGTTAGGAAATGATACTCAGTAAAGACCTAATTCAGAATCGAAACGTTGCGTGAAATTGCTTTCGCTGTGTTTGGTGATTAGACCTGAATAGCCAGGTAGTTGCTTCCCAACCTTTCCCTTCACATCCCCTTCACCGCTCCAATCCGCGTATCTTTGCGGTGTAGTGACGTAATAGTATGTTAGTGTTTGTAATTTTTTTACGTTTAGGGAAAAGTTGCAGCGTCCATCATCAGGGCAGATGCATTTTTCAATCTCTCTTTTGTACAGTTTCAAATTGACCCATTTTAAAATCAGACCAAACTAAGAATAAAATTATCCTTAATTAGATATATTATTATCAGATGTTGTATTGTGCTGAATCAATTCTGTAAATCTTTTATTCATGTTAATTAATTAGTTATATTTGACGTCTCATTATTGTAATCGTTAATCATTTGTTGTCATGTAGTTGCAATAATACCAGTGATAGAGATTCACAGTGTCGCCCTGGTGAAAGACCACCATTTCGAATCGAAACGTTGCTTAAAGTGTCTTTAGCTGCGTTTGGTGACCAGATCTGAAAATATAGGTACTTGCCCACCTTCCTCCTCATCATCTAACCAGTAGCGTGCACAAACATATTATTCAGGGTAGGCTGGGCAGTAGGCAGTAAGAAAAACAAATTGACATAAAAAAATCTAAAGGTAAGTTAGGTAAAGTTAAGGTTAGTTAAGTCAGGTAGCTGCTGGCTTTATTAGGCTTGATATGGCTTCACGAGGTATCCAAATAATCGCTTAATTTATACATAAGTTAATTTCTGAATACGTCAAATTTTAAGAACGAATACGGCAAAGTTGTACAGATGGAACTGATTGCTACATTTTCGATTTTTACCTAAATGCATGGCCTTTTTCAATACTAATACAAACGAGTCTTCCCTTGAATGCGCATTGCGCACACATGTACCTTTTTGTGTAGAATTCAGCCTATATTTGACATGTGCGTCATTTTGCATACTTAGTTTCTGCTTTTGACACGTTATAATAGAGCGGTCGGAGGGACGCGCACGGCGCACAGTGGCTTAAATTTGAGCGCTGGCGCGACATTGACCCCAGATCGGCATGTTCCCGAAATGAATTTTTTTTACCAATGTGTTCTCAATTAATCACTGACATTAAAAAAAACCATTGAAAATAACATCCGAAGCTTACTTACTCGGTAATTACGCACAGAACTAAGAAGTTCGGGCGCGCAACTATGCTGCTGTATCTAGGCGAGTTTGAAGGCGTGCGAAATCAGGTTGTTTGTGTACTTATTTTACAAAAAAAGTATTTTTAAAAATCACTTTAGATATTCTTTAAGATACGTACTTTATTTAAATAAATGAAATTTTTTTTTTTTTTCATAAATTATAACTGTTGCCTTGGTTCAAAATTTACCTTTTTTTCCAATTATTTTTACAATTTTTTGCCTTTAATGGAGTAGGAATAAAAATCTTCACAAGTCTTCACGCTAATTTTAATATGATATTATTGCTGTGTCTTTTTTGTACATGGAAAAAAAATATCACCACCAACTTTATCCAGCCACTCCAGTAATTGCATTTTTAAGAAATGATTGTACTTAATTTTCGTCATTTTTTTTTTCAGAATCCAATATTTGACTCCGATATGTCAAAGAAAGATCAACTGTATGTAATATTTAGTTCTGCGTACCGTTAGAAAAAATTTAAGTTATTCACAATCATTCACTGTCAATTTAAATTAACATCTGAAACTCAATTATTATGTAATTAGTCGCAGAACAGGGGTACACTGATATTCGGGCGCACAACTATGCTGTTGTATCTAGGCGAGTTTGAAGGCGTGCGAAATCAGGTTGTTTTTTAACTTTTTGTACAAAAAAGTATTTTTAAAAATCACTTAAGATATTCTTTAAGGTACGTGGTTCATTTAAATAACTGAAATATATATTTTTTCATAAATTATAACTGTTGCCTTGGTTCAAAGTTTACATTTTTTTTCTAATTTTTTGCCTTTAATGGAGTAGGAATAAAAATCTTCATGAGTCTTCACACTAATTTTAATATGATATTATTGCTGTGTCTTTTTTGTACATGGAAAAAAAATATCACCACAAACTTTATCCAGCCACTCCAGTAATTGCATTTTTAGGAAATGATTGTACTTAATTTTCGTCATTTTTTTCAGAATCCAATATTTGACTCCGATATGTCAAAGAAAGATCAAATGTATGTAATATTTAGTTCTGCGTACCGTTAGAATAAAATTTAAGTTATTCACAATTATTCACTGTCAATTTAAATTAACATCTGAAACTCAATTATTATGTAATTAGTCGCAGAACAGGGGTACACTGATATTCGGGCTGATATTATTATTATAATGTACAAAATTGTTCACTGTATTTTTAATATCTGTTTTCTTAAAGAATTATAATCTATAAAATACAAACTTAGCGCCCAAGTTACACGCTACTTTTTATAAAAGCATTAAAATCATTATCAACATTTCGACTAATAAGATTCAACAAAAAATAAGTGGTATTTCTTTTTAATACTTAAAAAAAACATCAATGATGCCAAATGGTCGAACGCCGAGAGAGATGTCGCGCCAAATCATCAAAATTGGCCACTGTGCGGCGTAGTGATTCGTGGGTGGAACTCGCGCGTATTTTTGAAAGTGTAGATTGATTTCTTGAGTAAGGTGTTTTCTACCCACTCCATAGACTAAATTAGACTAGACACAGCATTTTCATTGAAAAATAACCCCAACACAATTTTGGTTTGGTTCACGTGCACATTTATGAAAAACCCCACGCATTGTATCGCAATGGGATATGGGCACTGTGCATTGCGTTTTACCTTTTGTTGGTCTAGAGTTAGACTATTTTGCTTGTCAGCTATGCTGGGCATGTTCATTTTTTCAATCACAAAAATAACCCAGTTCCAAATATTTTAGATTGTACCTACCGCGGACTTAATTTAAGAAAATGTAATCAGCTATCTGAATACAAAAAAATATAAGTACCTTACAGATAGCTTGAAGGCAGCGTATTAACAAATGTGAAAAATTCAACGAGATTCATTCATTTCCGGTAAAATTCCTGACGTCACATGAATAACACACCAACAAGTGAATCCACCAATAGGGTGATTCACATAGACTAAAGTATAAAACATCAATGGTCCATTCCCTTCATAACACACCCTAATTGAGGATGCTATAGTCCCATTGGCTCCGAGCAGTTGGGACTCTGTACAGTATTCACGTAAAAATCGCAAGGGTTATCACGAAGATATGCAGATAAATATGGAGGGTAGAGAGACGCAATCCTGTCTCACGTTTCGGTTCTGGGTTGGTCCCTACCTAATAATTTCCCGCAGGCTACATCTGAGCGGAACTGCGCTCCTACCTGAAGTAATCTACATTTTAACTCCAAAATATGCGCAAAAAAATTATTCATAATACTGCAAGCATTTAGTACTGAGCAAAAATGACTTTCTTTCTTTTGTTGTCTAAGAACAGATACATAATCTATTTTTAATTTCTTAAGCTGAGCGTTAGGCGGCGTCCACCGATCCATATAATGAGTCAGTGGCATGGTGCTTAACATTAACCTTAAGATTACCAGTATTATTGCAAGGGGCTAAGCACGCCATGCACACAACAATCTAACAATGGCCACATTACATGATAGCCATCTCTTATTTTATATCGATAACTTGTAATGTTTCTTTCTTTTAAAACTTTTCTAACATACTATAAAACTAGGATAAAGAGAAAAACCACCGAACGGGAAATCCCTAGAAGTGTGATCTATAATTTGTACTGATTTGAAAGAAAACCAATGTAGCTGATTTATAAGAATAAGCCAATGAAATTGATAATCTGTTTAAGAAAAAAATTCGATATTTGAAAATATTTAATGCATTTCACCCGAAGTGAGGACAAAATGAGTACTGTTTTTTTTATCAAGATACTGTTAAAAATGTGACTGTACGACCATTTCCTAGTCAAATATTAGTCATTCAGAATATATCTGAACACGTGTTTACGCAGGTGGCTTTGTCCGAATAAATAAAATAATGGACTAGCTGCGAAAATATTATTATTGAAATTTGTGAATTCATTCGATATAGACCTCAAGTCCCGTTTTTAACAGGAAAACGCATAATTTGACCAGATTTCTAATGAATTAACAAAATTGAGTATCAGTAAGTTTAAAATTTACGGATATAAAATATTGGTTATTTGTTAAGAATCTGGTCAAAACGGGTCTGCATGCCTTTAACGAATGAATTGACAGGTTTCCTAATAAACTATCAGTAAAACACGAATGTGTTATGGCGATGTCGAAACACGTGTTCATAAAAAATCTAATATTTACGCATTTCGTCATTGTGTAGTATCAGGTGCATTAACGCGTGTTTCGATATATTATAAATGTACTAAAAGTTTATTGCCGACCCGTTTTTAACAGGTTTTTAATAAATCAGCTATAATACTCATTTTTCTGAGTGCGGAGATGATCTGTACAAATAAGGAAACCTAGTATTTTTTAAATTTTTGTATTAATATTCAAATTCTAACTTAAATACCAGTTTTATTTTATTTTTTATAATTGTCGTTTACATATTATTTGAGTTTCAGTTTTGTCCACCAAAACGATCAAAATCTAGCGAGGTACGCGTGACGTCACACGTACCTCGGTTTTGTCGGTTTAGTAAGGCCATTCCCAAACGGGTCGACATGAAATGAACAAATCCGAAATAAATAATTAGTAAGAATTAAGAAATAAAAAAAACATTTAATGTTACTTTGTGTTGACCCGTGTCCACGCAACTTCACGCAACGTGACGTCACACGTACCTCGGTTTTGTCGGTTTAGTAAGGCCATTCCCAAACGTTTCGACATGAAATGAACAAATCCGAAATATATAATTTGTAAGAATTAAGAAATAAAAAAAAACATTTAATGTTACTTTGTGTTGACCCGTGTCGACGCAACTCGAAATCGCGCAAATTAGCCCGCATTCAAGTCAAGACACGCTGCGGGCCGACCTGTGAGGAAGCGGCCGTAGTTCTGCCAGAACCGTCCGACCACCACATACATTCTTTTGATTTATTCTTCTTTACATAAGTGGATTTTGAGCTTTTCGTTCTGTTTGACCGTATCTACCTCCAAATGGCACATAGACCGGAAAATTATCGGTATAAATTTGAACGAAATTGCTATTTAAATGCATTATATTAATTTCCGGTAACTTGCACATTTTTCTTATAGTAATTTAGTTGATCCAATTATCACAAGTCCTCTTTACAACCTTTGACTGGATAAAAGATTGCCTCACACCCAAAACAAAAAAAAGCAGTACGAAATAGCGTTTTTTATAAAAAAATTAATTTATACAACTTTGCGTTCCAACATAAATCGGTCATTTGTAATTTACATTCAATATAACTCCTTTTTTATCGTATTTATTATTTTATTTTATATCTCATAGAATAAATATATACAGTTTCTTAGAATAAATTTATACAGTAAATAAAAAAAAATATATAAAAAAACATCATTAACCCACAAATAATTGCCTCTAAAATCACGACAAATTGAATTCTTCAATGGCCTATATTTAATAATTCAAAACATTGATAAATAAAGTAGCACATATCCGTACTAGACATTAGCTACGCCTTTTGATTACAAAAATAATTATTCGGTTTGGTTTGGTAATTTGGCCTCAAATCAAAAACTAAATTTTGTATAAAAAAAACTTACTTACTTAATAATTTTACCGAAAAAAATACATGGCGTTCTATCCTGTCTGCCTACCCCTTTGGGGCACGAAGTGATGGTAAGGTAGTTGGTTAGTGAAGTTTAAACGGCCAATGCAGTAAGGTTAGCGCTGGAGTATTGATCTCAAAGATGATTCTAAATAGCACCTAGTACTGCACCAGTCTCCCAAATTAATCATATTATGCCTTTTAAATTGGCTCTGCTCGCTCATTGGAAAAATATGGGTGGCTCGCGTCAACATTACTTGCAGGGGCGTGCCTATCACTAAATATATCGAAATATTAATACGTGATACGTCCAGAGATGTGCTTTATTTCAAATAAATCCATTTCAAATAGAAATGCAAAATGCAAAATGGGTATTTTCCATTTTGCATTTTAAATGCTTTTCTAAAAACCATTTTGCATTTTAAATGCTTTTCTCAATGCATTTTCCATTTTAAATGCTTTTTTGCAACATTCTTCCTACTTTCTCCACTAATTTTTTTTTCATTAGCCCCAAATATCAGTCGGTCCTCAACCTCGCTATGAGAGATGAATTTACATTTGTCAAGTTGCTCCCTGGTAGGAGCCCTGGCAATTGAGTGATACCATTACAAAAAATACGGATTCAAATACTGAACATGGGGCCATGATGCTGTAATATTAAATGTTAGATAGCAGTTTCTATGTTTTTACGTTGGCAACATTAGTCCTGCGCAAATTTCTTGTGGTTTCATAATCTGTAGTCGTGGTGTTTTTGGATTTACTATCATGTAATATGTTTGTTCTACATTGCTGTCCATTATTAAATGACAAAATTGTTTAAAACTTGTATAATTATTTTAATTGTTTGACCTGAGAAACCATTTTGCATTTTCAATGCATTTTGAAAATAGGTATTTTGCATTTGAATTGCTTTTCTAAAAACCATTTTGCATTTTCAAATGGAAAAGTTTTGACCCATTTCCATTTTGCATTTCAAATGGTTTTGGGTACCCATTTTGCACCTCTCTGGATACGTCAGAATAGTGTGAAAAATATTAATTTTAATCAAGCAACAAATGGGAACTGGGAAAAAAACACAAGTTTAATTCTGATCAAAATATAAGTACTTTCCAGTGGATATTTACCATTATTATATTTTAACTAGCTGAAGTCCCGGCGTTGTCCGGGCTTTAAGCAGAGTTTCATCTTCCTAATGTTTTGAAGAAAAAGTATGCAAAATTTCGTCAGTCTCCGAATAAACTGTGTATTTGTATAAACATCAAATCAACGCTGCCCGCCACAGACAATCATTTTTATGCAAATAGAATATAGATTTTAGTTCAAATTTCGTTATTAAATGGGCTAATTTCTACCTTCAAGATTCCATTTCCATTAATTAATTTATTTATTTATGAATTCATTAAAGAAAAGAAAATCGAAATTCGAATAGATGTATTTAAAAAAAGGTTGTTGACGCGCTTTAGGAAAATTTGTTTTATTTATGTAAATATAAAAGTGTCCCATAGGCATCACAAATTCAATCAATCAAATTGTACATACTTTACGGTAAATGTGTACATATTTAATTTGTTATATTTAAATTCATAAAGCAACGTTCTTACTTTATCAACGTTAACTTACAAAACACGACGCAGATCTCATTTTCGTTTGACACCTTAATTCGTACAAATAGCTCATTTGTTGATCAAAAATTCGAAAAACTAAGTTTCACCAATCATATCCATCAAATTGTGAACAAAGGTATGAAAACACTAGGCTGAACAACTAAAAACTTTAATTCTTTACAAGCCATTAAACTATTATACGTATCTCTAGTAAGAAGTCTAATTGAATATAACTCAGTAGTTTGGTCTCCATCTTACAAAATTCACATTGACAACATTGAGCGAATACAAAAAAAAATTCTACGTTTTATAAATTTTAAATCAAATATCACTGTCGAAGACTTAAAATACAATTTCTTATTAAATACTCTAAAAATACATACATTAGAAGATAGACGTAAAATAAACGATTTAACGTTCTTATTCAAAATACTTAACTCTAAATTCGACTGTTGTGAACTCCTGCAACTTATAAACATACATACACCCACAGTAACAACACGAAAAAATACAATATTCTACAGCAGCACACATAAGCGTAACTACATTGCCCACTCTCCGATACAACGACTTCACACCATGGGAAATCATTACCTGGGTGATGTTGACATATTCAATACCAACTTGGCAAGTTTTGTGGATCATTTAAAACATTTATTTCAACAATACTCCTAAAAACATCATGTAAACCTACAAATAGCTGTAATTTTCTGTTTTTGTTTCTTGTGTTTGTATGACTTGTTGCATAGCTTTTATCAAATGTAATTTTATTCTTATTTTTTATGTTTCAAAGTATCTGTCAAATTAAAATTATACTACCAACCATGTAAAAGCCCTCTGGGCGTTAAATAAATAAATAAATAAAAAATACAAATATAACTCTTAGCTGTAAGTATCACGGCAATAATTATTTTTGAGCGAAATTTCCGCTCAGTCGCGATTGGTGACACTGGAACTGTGCAATTGAGCCACATTTTAACTTAGCTAATGCTCAATTTGACTGGCGAAAGCGGCCGCCAGGGTCTTGTCTGGAGGTTGTTGTTTACTTATAAACTAAAAAATAAATAGTTTTTTTTATTCATTCAGAAAATCATAAAATATGTGACCACCCACCGCCTCTGTTGCCCGACTCAGTTCGCCGAACTTCAAGCAGAGTAAACAGCACCGCAATATATATTATAATTCCTACCTCTCTTTTCTCTCCACTGTTCATACTCCATACAGCACACAACCAACAATCTACATATATACAGTATTCCTCATATAGTTGCCCCTGCACAGAGGTCTGAATCGCTAATATTGCTGGCCAAACGTCATATTCTGACTTAAAAAACGGAGAACTAAGAAAATGTATTATATGACACTATGTGTACGGGAACAATTAATTTGTGTATTTAGTATTGAGTGTTCGAATTTAAATTACTGAATGATTTTATCAATTTCTTTCCATTTATTTACAAGATGTTTCCTCCTTTGTCCAATAATTCTGATAAGGCCAATTAAATAATTAACTAGTACTTTTTACAACGAAGATCTTGTAGATAATAGTGCTTTAATGAGGTACTAGACGCGTGAAAAATTACAGTGTAGTTTTAATTCTTGTCAAATTAGTTCCAATTTTGAAGATAACTATTAAAATAATTCTCAATTAAAATATTAGAATAATAATTAAATATTAATATTGTTGGTAGGTTACCTACTTTATAGCTTGTCTGAATTCTTCGCGCAATCAGTTCCAATTTTGAAAATGGCATAAAGTTAAAGTAAATCCAAGTTCTTGAGTTCATTGAACCAAAGTTACGCAGAACACATGCATGACCATTAAAAATTATTATTTATGATGGTATTTAATTAAAATTTGTTCGTCTTTTAAATTATCATAATCCAAATATATTATGTGTATATTTTAAATGCCAGTATTGGTGCAAATAAACTTATAAGTATTTTGTGTAATTTTTTCAAATATACGTTTTTTTAAATACAATATATTTTTGTTGATAACTCTCAGGAGTTAATAAACTCATCACGACATTTGATTGCCATTTTATTAATAAATATACAGGGTTTCCGGGGGGTAAAGTGCGCTAACTTCGGGGGTTGTTTCCACACGATAGTACAAGTAAAAAATATAAATAACTTTTTAGAAGTTGTAACTTTATGGTAGGTTTTAGGTAAAAAAAACCTTGAATTGTTTATATGAGAAAATAAACCTTGCAATTTCAAAAAAAGTATTTTATTTTTATTTTTTTGCTTCTACTATCATGTAGAATCGTGTATATAATGCCTTTAAGGTGATGCAATGCGTAGGAATGCAAAGTCATGTGTTTTTGGTTGGTAAAATTAATCGCTTAAAATATTATAGATGCTGTAATTAAATACTGCGAGTAGAATACATTTGGCCTTTCCTACAATCGAGAATTTTCTGATTATTTTTATAAGCCTAGAAAAAAAAGTATCGGTCCTATTAAAAATGCTTTGAAGTGTAAAATCTCTTACTTACGAACCCCTCTTCGAATATTATTTTATTGTATATTGCGGAAAATTAAGTTCTTTAGATTATGATCGAAATTTTTTTAAATATTTGCGCCTGAACTTCACAAAATAAAATTAAATAAGCGTTTTGGCTATGTTTTTTTGCATAAATCAATACAGCAGCCGGTGTAAAGCAGAAATTTCAACCTTATCGTTATCTGCTTAAAGATTGCGTGATTTCGCTTTATTCAGAATGTTACACGTCGATGTGGATCGCCTTAAGGCGATGCCATACGTAGTAATGCAAAATCATGTGTTTTTGGTTTGAAAATTTGGTCGCCTAGAAATGTTTCAGATGCTTTAATTAAATACTGCGAGTAGAATACATCTTGGCCTTTGAAATAATCGAGTATTTTTTAGATAAGTCTTTTTATAAGCCTAGAAAAAAATAATGTAAAGGCCTACGAAACCTGCTTTACAGTTCAAAATCTCCTACTTACGAACCCATTTTCGGTTATGATTTTACTGTATAATGTGGCAAATTAAGTTATTTATAAAATGATCGAAAAAAAAGTTTAAGCCTGAACATTCACAAAATAAAATAAACGGCATTTTTAGGCCATGTTTTTTTCTTGCATAAATCAAAACAGGCGGATGGTGTTAAGCGGGAATTTAAACCTTATCGCCATCTACGTAAGGGTTGTTATTGATAGCGGCTCAATTTAAAATATTACACGACGTAGTGCATCGCCTTAATAATATTTGACTATGTTATCGTTATAGATCAACGAATGGAAAAACATGCATTTATGATAATTTTGCAACTGCCGCGCCTCAGAAATATAAATGAAGTGTATTCTCGGTGCTGCCATTTCTAGTTACTATTATTTGTCTATCCTTTTCCTATCTTCCTAATATACAAAAATATCAGCTTGCGCCAAGAGAGTAGAGAGTGCTTTGAAGTCGGAGACGCCCGAGGAATACTTAATGTACAAGGTTTTCCAATAAGAGGTGTTATTTTGATATTCAATCGTAAAAGATCAATGGTTTCGTTGCTTGTGTGGCACGTAGCGCCACACAAGCACTTGTTGAAAGTAAACGTTGTTCAGATCAATACCATCCAGTTCCGGCCATAAAAAATCATTAATCGTCTCTCGATAGCGCAATCCATTCACCGTAACTGTTGCTCCAGCCTCATTTTCGAAAAAGTAAGGTCCAATGACTCCGCCGGACCATGAACCGCACCAAACAGTCACACGTTGAGGATAGAGAGGCTTTTCAACAATAACTCTTGGGTTTTCCGAGCCCCCGATGCGACAATTTTGCTTGTTGACGAAGCCACCGAGGTTGAAATGGGCCTCATCACTCATGATGATTTGCATTTGATTCACTCAAGTGAATTTTAATAATTTCAATGCGTTGTTGAAGCGTGTATCGTTCCATTTTTATTAATGGCGTAGTTACTACTTGTCAAATGTCAAAAAATGACAGCTTCAAAAGTAAAATCTACCGAAATAGCGGGGTATTCAAAATAACACTTCTTATTGGAAAACCCTGTAGTTAATGTAGTTTTTTTAAAGGTAACATTATGGTATACAGTAGTGAATGGTGGAAGATGTCACGAAGATGCCCGAAAAACACATTAGCAATAGCGAATCATTGCGGTGTCCACTAGTTTATAATAGTTTTAATAAGATTTGAATTTTATGAACATAGTATTTTTGTCCAGCTTTGTTTGCAATTTGTACCTTAGTGCGCGGTCACCGTAAACTATAACGTGAACTGAATTTTTCCTACATTTTCCACGCAGTCTGAACTCGCCTTTGCAGGGGACCGCTGTTCCGTACCAAAACGCGGTTAGTTTTTTATAATTTTACGTTTTATTCGTGTAGCTTTTTTTATTACCTGATTATTAATAATTCTAAATCATGTATTTTATTGTGATAAGTATGCAGAATTCCATCGCACTAAATTTTTAACATTAAGTTTTTTTCACGGATAAAATAATTTTTAAGTGTGGAAAAACACGAATAAAACAATTGATACATTTTTGTTATTAATTTACATACGAAACATTAATAATTCGTCCCCGTATTTTAAAATGTGATTTATTGTTATTAATTATTATAATAATTTAACTTGATTTTGTATTGTTAAAATACGTACAAGATTTTGCTTCATTATAAAACCTCAAAATCAAAAGGGTATAATATTGTCCTCATAGTTGGTATTTAATATTTTTTACAGTAGTTATTAATATATGAACGTGGCTTAATTCTACATAAGAAATTAATCTAAAATTTCGAATTTATTCGTCCGAATTATATCGGTTTCTTCCGTTTCGTTTATTATATTTTACACTAGCTGTACCCCGCCACGCGTTGCTGTGGCTTAGTTTGTCTGTGCAGATCGAGAAACGATAGCGCTTGTTGCTTTTAAGTACAACAGATGGCGCTATTAAAAAACGTTTTTACCTGTCACATGTGACATCTATATAATATAGGTGTATAAAAACACATGCGTATTCGAATGCAGCATTGTATCAAAATTTCAAAGCAATTGGTGAAAAACTTTCGGAGATTTAGGATTTTGAACAAACGAACATTTACATTTTTATTTGTATAAATTTGTGGGATTGTTTTTCGTCTGTCCTTGTGCAGACGTCGCGACGCTTTGTCTACCAGCCGCCATGGCGTATTTACGACGTGTATATGTGTGAAGAGAGGATAGAGTTCCCAACAACACGTTAAAAACACATTTCGCCCATATTTCTTTTTTTTTTTCCTTTTGATTTTTCCTTATTTTTTCAGTTGTCATTACTTTCCAATAAAATTGAATCTTATATAAATTGCTGTCGTATTACGATTTGAACAAAATACGGGATAATATAATTATATACCCTTTCAACGTGTTTATTTTTTCATCCATATAGGTTTCGTCTTGCTATGAAAACATTGGATGTGGTAGTACTATTTATATATGTTCATCTGAGTCAGAAGCTAATTATTAGTCGTGTTTTAAAGTAATTACACATTCATGTTTTACCTGGAATTACAACGGAATTCCGATTGATATTAAAACATTTATTTATTTATTTTTTATTATTTAAAGAAAGCAAGACAAAAATATATATTACAGTAAATAATAAAATAAAATACAGAAAAAAAAGAAAAGTTACAATAAACTACTTTTCAGTAGTTTGTCGATGGCAACTTTTCACATAAAAAATATTAAAAAAAGATATAACTTATTTTACTTAATGACAACAGTGATAACAATAAAAAATAACAATTTGTTTTAAAAATATAAAAACATATACACAACAGTGATAGTATCTATAGTTTGTATTAGACTCTAATACAAACTATTTCTTTCAGCGAGCCAATTTTTCAACATAATATTTGTTTTTAAATTTGTACATTTCAGCAGGTAACATATTTAAGCAACTAGGTATCATGTAGTCCAGTGTTCTTTGTCCATATTTATTTAAATGCTTAGGTACAATTAGTCCTTCATTTAACGTAAAACGAGTATTGTAAGTGTGGTCCAGTCTATTTATGTATATAATATTTTATTTTTATCAAGTTCATAACCTGGCAATATGTGATAAAAACTTACTTTAAATTTACGTGGTTTATATATAAAATTTGAATGATATTTTATATTTATTGTAAGTAACTGCACTTTCATTCCGGAGTGGAAGATTTTCGCAGTATTGCAAAACTGTTGTAAGACTATAAAATAATCTAAACTTTGCTTAAAATGGCTTTAGTTATGCTTAGTAATTGTATTTAATCTCCCTCCCTTTTGTATTAGCCGAATTCAGGATCCTATAGTCCTACTGGCTCCGGACAGTTTGAATTTTGCTTGATAAGTCTTCTTCTGGTGTCTTTTTGTAGAGACGCACATTTCTGTAACACAGTGAACAGTAAACAAGAAGGAAATAGATTTGACCCGGCAATATTGTCGTAATATTGTCAGCCGAGCAAACTCACAGGCAAGACAGGGCAATACGTCGACAATAGTAGGCAATACACGGCAATCTTGCGCAATCTTGAACGGTATTGGACGTTTTTAATATTCACACAAACAAACATAAAACGTACGTTCTTTATCACACTAATACTTAGTGATGCTGCATCTCTTCCTTACATACTAAATAGTGAGGCAAACGATGAGACAAACGATGTACGTATATCTGTTTTCCCCGCAGGAAAAAAATGCAATCGTTATCATCTCTTACACCCGTATTAAATACATGAGACGCCGCGTGCCGTTTCCGTCGCCACGGGAATTTAAAAGCGCCCAATACGTAAATTGTCGTAATAAATTGCTCGATTATCAGAAACTTCTCGAAATCGATTTAGGACTTTTGCGCCACCTTGTACAGGGTTTTACAATAAGATATGTTATTTTGAATAGCCCGCTATTTCGGTAGATGTTACTTTTGAAGCTGTCATTTTTTGACATTTGACAAGTAGAAACTACGCCATTAATAAAAATGGAACGATATACGCTTCAACAAAGCATTGAAATTATTAAAATTCACTTGAGTTAATCAAATGCAAATTATCTTGAGTGATGAGGCCCATTTCCACCTCGGTGGCTTCGTCAACAAGCAAAATTGTCGCATCTGGGGCTCGGAAAACCCAAGAGGTATTGTTGAAAAGCCTCCTTATCCTCAAAGTGTGACTGTTTGGTGCGGTTTATAGTCCGGCGGAATCATTGGACCTTACTTTTTCGAAAATGAGGCTGTATCAATAGTTACGGTGAATGGATCGCTATCGAGAGATGATAAATGATTTTTTATGGCCGGAATTGGAGGGTATTGATCTGGACAACGTTTACTTTCAACTAGACGGCGCTACGTGCCACAAAAGCAACGAAACCATTGATATTTTACGATTGAATATCAAAATAACACCTCTTATTGGAAAACCCTGTACATCATCGGGGCAGCATCTTCAACCTGGCGTTTAGATGGTCGATTGGTCGAAAGCGTTGGGTTCCCACTCAGGCATCGCGGGCTCAATCCCCTGCCTAGCTTAGTCCTCCATCATTGCACAAGCAACGTTTTCCCCTTATAATGATCGAAGTACGAAGAATTATTCGTGCGAATGCGAATTAGATGCGAATGGTTGTCTTTCTTAAAACGAAATCGGTGATCGGGTATCTCAAACATGACAATTCAACACACCTACAAAAAGTGGTATAAAGTCATGAAAAGTGATGAAAAAAACTAGGTTAAATAGGTTACATAGGTAACTATTAAACCTAATTTTTGTTTCATCACTTTTAATGACTCTACATATATCACTTTTAAAGGTGTGTTGAATTTTCATTTTGATGAAATATCATCATGGAACCAACGAAATCATAGGCAATATAACCAAGTTATTCGAAATCCAATGTAGACATTGACCTTCCTCTTGTTTTGAAGGTCAAGTGCACAGAGGAAAATTAACGAATAACGAATGAATTGATAGGTTTCCTGATAAACTTTTAGTAAAACACGAATGTATTATGACGATGTCGGAACACGTGTTCATAAAAATCCTAATATTTTCGCATTTCTTCATTGTATATTTATAAGTCAAACGCAGGTGCATGAACACATCTTCCGATATAATATTAGGAATTTACTAAAAGTTTATCAGGAAACGGCCTTCAATACCGTTTTCAACCGGATTACCAATGATTTCAAGAGATTCTTAATAAATTGGCAATGCTCATTTTTCTCTGTGTAAGCATTAATTTCAACAATCGGGGAATAAAATTGTAGTTGTATTCAAATCGAATACATGCCGCCTGCCACAGACACTCTTCTTTATATAAATAGATTAATTTAAGTAGTTTTATTTATTTGATTCCAGGTATATTCAGAAGACAGTGATCGAAGTGCCTTAGGATATGAACAGCCCACATCAAGTGACCGAGTTGGTAGACGCGGTAGGAAAGTAGAAGAAGTGAAATGTTCTGCAAGGAAAGGATCAGAACAAGAAGAAGAAGCAACTGCAGACGTAAACAGATTACTCAAGGTAAGATTATATATCCATTGAAATTTTTATGGAAAGATATGATTGAATGCAAAACAATTTTAATGAAAAGACATGATTGAATGCAAAACAATTTTTATGGAAAGATATGATTGAATGCAACACAATTTTTATGGAAAGATATGATTGAAAGCAAAACAATTTTTATGGAAAGATATGATTGAAAGCAAAACAATTTTTATGGAAAGATATGATTGAATGCAACACAACTTTTATGGAAAGATATGATTGAAACAAAACAATTTTTATGTAAAGATATGATTAAATGCAAAACAATTTTTATGGAAAAATATGATTGAATGCAAACAATTTTTATGGAAAGATATGATTGAATGCAAAAATAATTTTCATGGAAAGATATGATTGAATGCAAAACAATTTTTATGGAAAGTAAGATTGAACGCAAAACAGTATATTTTCAGTATCGCCCCTATGAAAGATCACCATTCATAATAGAAACGTTGATTGAAATGGCTTTATTTATTTATTCGGGTTCTCCTTAAAACGGGTATGAACCAACATATTATTTTTTTTATTTTTTTTTTATTTATTTATTTTGTTTATTGCAGAAACAAACAGTACATAATTACATAGATGACAATAGTTACAAAATTATAAAAGTTAGTACAATAATTGGTACCAATGACATGTTGCTGACATATATGCATATGAGGTATATTATACATTTTACGGTTAAGTTACATTTTTAAGTTAAGTTAAATTAGTGTGCTGGGGAAGGAGAGAGGTGTGTGTGAGTGTTTGTGTGTGTGTACGTGTGCATGTGTGTCTGTGTGTGGTTGTATGTGTTATGTGGGCGAATTAAGTGTGCTAAAAAAGTTTTTCTTATATAGAGGGAGAGAATCAAAAAATATATCGGTGTTTGTGCTTGTTTGAATTGAGTTGAATGTTTGAAGGATACGAGAAATAGGGGAATTGGCTGCAGCGTTTGTATTATTACTAGTTGTGTAAAAAAGGTTGGTGTGTCGAGTTCTTTTAAATGGGGTGTTAAAATTTATTTGGGATAGAAGTTCTGAGCAGTCTATTTCGTTGTGTATTATTTTATGGAGAAAAGTCATGTCAGCTACCGTTCGCCTGGATTTCAGGGATTGGAGAGTGCAGATATAATTATTGTTGTATTTATAACCTAGGTACTTAATGAATTTATTTTGTATGCGCTCTATATTATTGACATAGTAAGTGTATTTGGGATTCCAGACAGGCGATGCATATTCCAGTGTACTTCTGACTAGTGAGGAATAAAGCATTACTAGCGTACGAGGATTTTTAAATAATTTACTCAGACGCAGTACGAAACCTAACATTTTGTAAGATCTGGTAGTGATTGAAGAAATGTGCGTATTAAATATAAGTTTACTGTCTACGTAGACTCCAAGGTCTTTACATTCGCTTTTTGAGATCACGGGTTCATCGCGGAGTGAATAGGGAAAGTTAATTATATGCTTGTTTCTGGTGAAGGACATGGTGTGGCATTTCGAAACATTGAGGTCCAAATAATTAACAGTGCAATAGTTGCAGAGCCTGTCTAAGTCACTTTGTAGCTCTCTACAGTCCGATAGAGAGATGACCGTTTTATAAATTTTCATATCATCTGCAAACATTAAAAATTTTGAGTGTTGGAAACATGAGCCTATGTCGTTTAAGTATATGTTAAAGAAAAGCGGACCAAGGTGAGAACCCTGAGGAACGCCCGAGGTTGCGTTGATTATTTTGGATAAGACACCATTTATTGAGATAATTTGACTACGATTACTAATGTATGACTTAATCCATCTAAATAAGTCACCGTGTATTCCAAGACGAGTAAGTTTATTTAAAAGAATTGAGTGAATAACGCGGTCGAAGGCCTTTGAAAAATCGGTGTACATAGCATCGACCTGTACCCTTTCGTCCATATTGCTGTGCAAATAGTTGACAAATAGGACCAGGTTAGATGTAGTAGACCGGTTTTTCATGAATCCGTGTTGGTTGGGTGTAATTGCTGTAGCGATAGTCGGGTAAAGTTGGTCGTAAACGATTTTTTCAAGAATTTTACTTAAGATAGGAAGTTGAGAGATAGGTCTATAGTTTGTAACGTCATGTTTATCGCCTTTTTTATAAATGGGAGTTATTACGGCAGATTTCCACTTATGAGGAAACGTTCCATCACTTAATGATTTTTTGAAAATTGCGCTGACCGGAATAGTGATATATTTACTACAATTACGTATGAAGATACCAGGCAAACTATCTAAACCAGGTCCTTTGTTAATGTCAATGGATGAAAGATATTTGTAGGTGATGTCTTCATTGATTTTAATTGAGTTTATGGCTATATTATTTAACGGATCAGGTTCCTTGACATCAGGTGCTAAATTTGGGGTATGATCAGTGAAGACGGTAGAGAAATAGTCAGCAAACAGGTCAGTGATCTCCTTACTGTTGTGTGCGATTTTCGAGCCGTATGTTAGGTGTTCCGGCATGTAGGGAGATTTTCTTTGCGTTTTGACAAAGCTCCATATTTTTTTTGTATTATTTTGTATAGAATGTTCTAAATGTGAAATATAATTGTGGTATGTGAGAGTAGCAATTTTCTTTTGTCTTTTTCGGAGCAGTGAAAAGGTTTGGTAATCTAGTGGGTTCTTGTGGCGTTTCCAGGCTCGAAAGAATTTCAGCTTTTCTTTTGTAATGTTAATAAGAGCCGATGAGTACCACGTTGGGAAATTGGTTGGTTTCACAACTTTCTTTGGAACAAAGTCATCTATTAAGGCGTCGATGATTAGGTAAAAGCTGTTAACCGCCGTGTTAACGTCCTGTGCGTTTAAAACAGAAGACCAGTCAGTTTTTGCCAGAGCGTCATTGACTAGGTCATAGTTGACTTTATTGAATAACTTGATCGTCTGGGGTGAGGAAGTGGTTATGGGGGCGTAAATATTGAGTTCAACTATTAAGGATGTATGATGTGCGTCCTCCGGAACCAGAGGAGAGTCGGCAGGAGTGACGCAGACTGTGGTGTTACAGAGCACTAGGTCGAGTGTTCTACCGTACCTGTTTGGAATGTGGTTGTATTGTTTTAAATCCGAATAAGATAGACAGTTAAGGAGGGTGGTGGAGCAGATGTCAGTACCACGGGGATGATATGTGGTGTTCCAGATGATGTTAGGCATGTTGTAATCGCCAATTAATAAGAAGATATCGTTTGGATAGTTTGTGGTTAAATCGGAAATTCTGGACGTATGACTGTTGAGAAAGGATAAACGCTGAGTATTTGATAGCTTTGGACCGACTCCGGGTAAGTACGAACAACATATGTGAATATTAGATTTACGGCGTTTTGGGTCTTTTAATGCTAGTGAAATCCAGATGTCTTCAGCTTCCGAGCTCCACGAGTCGCGTGAGTGAACAGTAAATTCTTTTTTTATACCTATTGCGACACCACCTCCTTTGGTTTTACCCGTTAGGGGCGTGTCTCTATCTTTTCTGTAAATATTATACCTGGGGTCGAAGAGCTCGTTGTCAGATATGCTGTCTACTAACCATGTTTCAGTAATTAAAATTATATCGAATTCATTTGACAAAACATTATGATAAAACTCTTTCGTTTTAGTGCAAAGGCCACGCGCGTTTTGATAAAAAATTATTAATTTTTCGGACATAAGAGAGCGAAGTAAATTACCGATTTATTGTTGTCTGTCACAAGTCCACTGGGATATGCATTAGGCGAGTGTAACGCTTGATAATATATTGAATGTGCAAGTGTGTAGGTATGATTGTTAAACATTTTAGCGGCTGTTATGGGTAGAATGAGTGTGTTGTTGTGGTGTGTTGTGAGCGTGGGAGTAAATGATGGATAAGTTGAATTTAATGAGTTATAAAAAAAGTGAGTAGACAAGGTAGAAGGTTTTGAAGTTATAACAAGTTTGATAATTGAGCCAGGCCAGATATTAGGATTGCGGGAGAGGTATCGTTCTTCCTTATATATATCTTGGAGTTTCGCACCCATAAAAAATTGAAATTGTTAGCGATTTTAAACTCTTTCGCGGAACGTAATAGATATTTGTTTTTTCTTGTGAGTTGGTCGTTAATAAATATTTTCCCTCCGGCTAAACCTATGCTACTGCAGTCGAGTCCTTTCTTCTTCTTGATGGCGGCAATCAGTTCGTCCTTCAGTTTCTTGGTAACGAGTTTGGCCACAATGTTTCGGGGGCGGGTATCGCGAGGGGTAGCAAGTCCGGATCCATCGGGTAGAGGATGTAGGCGTATTTTTACCCTGCTGGCGTAAATAATGTCTTCTCTGTTAATCTTTTGTCCCACTTTGGTTGCAATTTTAATAATTGTGTCGGCAATGTCTTCGTTGGTGTTTTCTGAGATGCCGAAGATTTCGATGTTGTTTTCGAGCAGCTGTTGGTCGTGGTTATTGTTCCTTTTGTCGAGGTGGTTAACTATTTTCGTAAGCTCCGCAATCTCGCCTTCGAGCCTAACTGATTTTGTTTTTTCTTCTTTAAGGTCCAGGTCCATTGTTTTTAGTTTTCCTTCATAATCATCGATTTTTTTTGACATGTAATCTATTGTTTTTATGAGGTCCCTTATTTCGGATTTAAAAGACATTTGAAAGCTGTCAAATTTTAAGTCGATATGCTTCAGTATTTCGGAGTCATCAGACTGCAGCTTCTTAGGAGGCATTGCAAGTTATTCAAATAATCTTTTGGATTTGGATTCGATATTTGTTTACCTCAGTCACGGCCAATAGGAGTGAGCAGCAATAGCAGTAAGCCAATGACAAGGCAGCAGAAGAAATGGCGGCGATTACACCCAATCACAGCTGTCTAAACAAGAGTGACAGTTAGTTTAACACGGGTCACTGATATTTGGTTATAAATGCTGAGTTTAAATTTGAATTAAAAGCAATTTTTTCTGCACAGAGTCCGTGGATAACAGTCACACTTATGGATTGCACTTAGCTCTATTCGTTTTACTGGAACTAGATTCCGATGGTGTAGAAATGAACAATTTTAACGGTTAATACAACAGGTGTAACTTGAGCCGGTAAATGTATCTATGGTTGATTAGCTAGAAGATCACAAATTTGAGACAAATGTAAGTATAAATGGTCATGGGGGTACGGCTAGGTTTGCATTGAGGCAGTCACAATGGTTCCGGTCATGTTTATCCGTGTTAGTGACCAAATCTGAATAGCCAGGTATTTCCCATCCTTCCTCTTTTACTTCTCCATCTTCTCGCCCACTTTCTGCAGCCTCACAACATTCCAGATAGAAGATATTTCACTGACTCCTGTCAGTTTTTCTTATATGGTATTGCATGAAAAAAATATTAAAAATTAACAATTATATACCCACCCAAAATATTTAAAATTATTTACATAATTGTTTTCAAATTCCTAATTTAACAATCAAATGATCATAATAATATGCAAACAAGGTTACAGGATTCCTTAAAAATAAAATGAATTCATGCTTTTATGAATTCTTTTTATCACTTTTAATGATTTTTATTTTGGCCTTTTTTCATTATACCATTTATGGAAATGACTTAAGCTATACTTAGTAACCAGATTCTTCACAAAAAAATGTCCTTATGTTTTTTATTGCTTTAATTGAATTCCCCACGCAGAATTTTATTGTTTTTATGTGCAAATTTGTGAAATGAATATGTCCTTGCAACTCAGCGTCTAAGACAACCTACATAATAATTCAAACACATCTTCCCAGACATTATAATTGACCTGTATATTATCATAACGAATGGGTTCCTAAAGTAGATTATACAAATGTAGGGATGCAGACCAACGACGAATGAAACATAAAAAATTAAAATATTTACTATTTTATTTTAAATTCACTCTTGAAATAATCAACCAATTTTAAGCAAACTTTGTTTTTTACTGTAATTCATCAGCTATTAATAAAAATATATTTTTTGGTTTGACTGAGGATTTAACCTTCCTCCCCAGGGAGTCAACCACACTAACAAATAAGTCAAACCCCGATTGGGTAGGACCGACATTTATTATCTGCTGTAATGTCTTCCAATTTCAGAGAAATGCGTATATGTCCGCGTGTGTATGCGTGTTTGCCACCAAAAGTTGATCGAATGCATTGTCATCGACAACGAGTCTATCCGCCGAGTTTCAGCTCGATCGCATGTCAGGAGGTGGGTTTATTTACACTTCCAAGATTTGTATTCTTTGGTTAATTAACGTAAACAAAATCGAAAACGAATAGATGTATTAAAAAATGACCGTAAATATATTCCTTCTATATGACTAATTAATTAACTAACCATCATGCTGCCCTCCGCATGGGTAGGCAGAGAGGACGGACCGCCAAATAACTCGGATCTTTGCACACACTCCTTGCCTCATTCACATTCATACATCGTTCAATACACACTCCTCTGTTATTCTGACTCTTTGACATGGCCCGACGCAAGAATTTGGTTCACTTGATCATGCCATGTCTTCCTCGGGCATCCTCGACTTCTTTTACCATTCAAATTCACATTGTACATTCGCTCTACATGCCCGAACCATCTAAGCGCCCCTTTCTTCCTTCCATATAATAAATATGCATACAAACAGTGTTAATCTCAAGTGACTTAGCAGGTAAGTATTGTTCTGTATATTTATTAACTGCCTGTATCTAACACAAATAAGATTAGGTTCATTTTAACGCAGCACCACGTTCATTGGTCTAATGCAAGGCTGCCCAACCCCAGGCCCGCGGGCCACATTGTGGCCCGTGAACGAATTATAAGTGGCCGCATGAACCATTTTCAAAAAACTCGCCAATTTGAAAAAGCGCGCCCGCGGTAAAACAAAGAATGCAACTTGCGCGCGGTCATGTGATTAGCTATTCCGCTCGGAATGTGACGGACCATAGATATCAGAAATCAGAACATATTATATGACAGACAGAGAGAAACTAAAAGTAGATGCTTATTACAGTTGTTTGAAAGCAGATTCCAGGATTTCAAAAGTACAAAACAATTTTATTTTTTTGTTAATACTTTTACAATCAGTTTGACTGAAATAATTAGTTATCCTGCCGATATCCAGTTGGAACTCACTGAAATGGAAAATCATTCTGCACTAAAAAACCTTTTTGCAGAAAAAATATTTTCAAAGTCGCAAAGTTCTTCAGAAGAATTTGGAGATTTCTAGAAATTGGTGCCAAAGGAAGACTTTACCGCTATAACTGACCTGACCTTTCAATTTTTAAGTAGTTTTGGATCAACGTATGTTTGTGAAAAGTTTTTTTCTAATCTTAATTTTGTAAAAAATAAATACCGCACATCTCTAACTGAGCAACATATGTCTGAGTTGTTGCTACTGACAACATCTGAACTGACTCCTGACATAGGAGAATTATCAAAAAAAAACAATGTCAGAAATCACATTGATTGTACCATTTACTTGGATTTAGATTTTTGCTACATAAAATGTTGTTTCGTTATTTGGCAGTAGATGCTATTTATTTTATTATTTTGATAAACGGCAATAAAATTTCAATATGTTTACTTGTTTTTTGTATAAAACAAGACTTTAAAAAGCTTAGGTAACGAAAATATGAACCGTCAGTATTCAGTAGCCCGCCAGTGATTTTTAAATCATTAATTTCGCCCAACTGTTAAAAAGGTTGGGCAGCCTTGGTCTAATGCATTGTACAGACATATGAGTCGACGAAGAACACAACCCGCTATGGAAATTTCTGCTGGTTCTGATTTGCGAAATATCAAAATTCCGATTTCAATTTCCGAAAAATTCCAGAGCCGGTTTTGCAAGTCGACGACTCATATAGTTTTATATTATTGGTTAATGAACTTGGATGCATTCTGTTAGCCACAACTTGTTATAATAGATTACCTATAATTAGTAATTAGTAAAAATTACAGCACACTTCAGGTGATTTGTCACAAAAATGACGCTACTTAGATCATCTAAATATTATTATTATTAATCTCTTACACGCTATATATGACTTTAGCACCGCCACAGACCGAGCTGGTTTGAATCAATTCATTCTGATCCTGATTGCCGACGATATGACCTGTCGCTATCCACCTTCTCGTTAAACATGAAATTAAATTATAAGTGTTAAACCAATTACAAATCAACTTGTAAGTAACTGGTCAAGTAACTGTATGCATCACCCTCTAACATATGTTCCTGCATTCCTCTGCCCAACCTGTTACCCAATTACCTGTCCCTGTCTGACAGTGTGTAGCACCTTTACAAAAAATTATTTATTCTTGACCAGTCTGTTAAGAAAACCGGTAAAGTGAACATGTTCCTTTAGTTCCTGATTCGATTTAGTAGCAACCCGTGGCACGCCCATAGTTTAAAAAAATTGAAACAATCCAGATGAACATAATATTGATGTTTTCTCTTTTGATTGAATGTTCAGTGTAACAGATCCTCTACATTCTTTGACCACTGGTTCCAGACCATTGATGTTGTCATTTCTGACCAAGATTTGCTCATCTGTGAATTAGTATCAACACAAAGTCTCCATGGGATGTTGAACATTATAAAAATATAAACCATTTTCTGACACACCCATCTTTAAAATGCGCCGCTTGCAAAATATTATTATGTCTTCATTTTGTAGCACATAAAAAATGCTACGCTAACTTTTTGCCTGATTAGAATTACACATCCCAAAGTGGTAGATACTCTCAGTATTCCCCTGGTGAGAGACCACCATTCATAGTCGAAATGTTGCAGAAAATTTGAATCTGTTATAAGATCTGTGGGCAAAAATGGATAATTTTTTTTTTTTAATAATGTTCAATATTATATTATTTATATTTAGCTTCTCGTATTCCACACCCAAAGTGTTGGAGACATTGTTTATAACAATGAGACTGTGACTGGAATATAATGCACATGATAATGTACAGGGTGACTGGTACTAGCTGCTGCAAAATAGTAGAGACATTTACAAGCACAAGTTTATTTGAAAGTCGTAACAATTCTTAACAATTATAGACGTTTTTCTGAAAAACCCCTTTTTCTTTATCTTATTAATCATGCCAAGATTGACCTTGTATGCTTCTTCGTAATTTTGACATTTATTGTTTTCCTACACATTTGTTTCAGGATTTCATTTCTTTTACATTCATTCTTTCCCTGATAATTTTATACCTTTCTGCCATACATCATTGTTGGTATCGGAAATCTATTGTGGACTGCTAGCTTCCCTTCATTTTACAACTTATAAAGCCACTATTACATTCAGTTCTTCAATGTACTTGCTTTCTCCCTTCTGTAAAATTTCGTAAAAGACTACCCGTTTCTCACAAACATCCTTTCGAAGTTTACAAACCCATCCACTGTTGACTAGAGTTGAAGATACTGCTAGTATTGCACTGGTGAGAGACAACAACTCAAATTCAAAATATTCCTAAAATTTACTTTAGCTATTTATAGTAGTCAGATATTAATTGCCACGTATCTACCTTTCCGAACTTTCTCAATCTGGGGATAGCTGGTGATATTTTACCATTCTGAGTCGGAACATTACTTGTATTGGCTTTAATCCTGCCTGACCATATCCGATTAGCCGGGTACATCTATAACTTCGTCCTCACTTTCTTCTGGCTCGCACTGTGGCTTGGGACAGTTGGGACCAGTAATCACATATTTTTTATTTTTTGGAATAACTTAATGAGTAAAACCTCAAATTGTAATATTTAATTATTGAAGACACTGTCTAGATTGCATGTTCGGGCATATATACCGATAGATATTTTCAACAATTATTTCCTACCTTCCTGTCCTTGTAACCCTGTCACCAGGAGACGAAAGGTTTGCCAGTACAGTTTCTACACCGCCTCTGTAAGGTTGCATTCAAAGTTTAGTGGAATTTCGCCGTGGAGTTTCTTTACGTGCTGGCAAAGAGGAACATTGAGGACGACACCATAACCAAGGTAGGACTTTCATTATTCTGGTGGCATCCTTTTATAGATCCCGTTCGTTCCCCTTTTGCCATACAATATTTTTGGAAGAAATTCGCGGCCGGAAATATATCCGGTTATTTCCAAGAGCTATCGAACCATTGCATTTAGTTCGAGTTGAATCTTGCAAACATATATAAAGATAGCAGCCAATAAAAATGTGCTGTGAGAAAAATGAAGGCAATGTCGGTAGTTCTTATTCGAAGTATGATACAGTTAAATATGACCGAAGGATATAGGGTCTTATTAGCTCAGTTGGTAGAGCGGTGCCCCGGCAAGGAAAGGGTCCTGGGTTCGAGTCCTAGATGTGACCGTATCTTTTTCTGTTTCAAATATTTGTTTAGGAATTGCTAATATTGTCATCAATAATTAAACGAATTTTTTTGTTTAAATATTTAGAGTCAATATCCAATCACTCTGTACTGTGTTCTACCCATTTACAATAAATTATTGAGCCGTCAGTGTGATTCTAGTTCTGACCCGTGCTGTGCGCGCTAATTGAGACTCCTATTGTGTTCCATATTGCCCAGTGAAAATATCACAACAATACTATCTAGAATCTAGCATGTAGTGTTATTTAAAATAGTTTATAAATAATTGCGTTGTCCAGTAAGTCCAAAAAGATTTTGTTCACAAAATCATATAAATGTTTGTGATCACTGAATTTAAAAAATATTATAAAAAATTCTACTATAATTTATATAATATATATTATCTAACTTTGTCTGTAAAAAAATATGCATAAAGGAGTATGGACTTACACCGTACGGTGGTTGTAGAAATCCTCCTATTAATTATTAATAACTAACCATGCTTTGCTGTGGCTTGTTGCTTTTACGTCCAAAAGATGGCGCTGTTTTTTACACCGGTGACATCTGAATAATATAGGTATATAAAACACATGCGTATTCCAAAGCAACGGTGCGTCAAAAATTTAAAGCAATCCTGAAGAAGTTTCGGAGATTTAAGATTTTGAACAAATGAACATTTACATTTTTATTTCTATTTTATTATTATTATTATTTTTTTAAAGAGTAACAAACATTCCCAGGTTACGAATAACCTGACAATATTTGAAAATCTTCTACAACCACAGCAGTAAGCGGAAAATGTTGCTTGTGTTGTGATGGAGGACTTAGCCAGCCGAGGAATTGAACACACTAGGCCTGGGTGAGACCCAAACGCGCTGTCAACTCAGCCACCGACCGGTCATAGATTAAATTTTTTATTATTAATAATTATTTATTTAATATCCACCATATAAATAATTACATGTCACAGAATATAAGCATGATCAAACACTAGTAATAATTTAAACAAAAATAACAATTAACTGTGGCATTTAATCATAAAATGACGACAGAAAGTATAAAATTAATACAAGCTCTAGAAGAAGATTCAAGTATAGGGTTTTCCAATAAGAGGTGTTATTTTGAATATTAATTAAGGAATTAATGATTTTTTATCGCCGGAATTGGATGGTATTGATATGGACAACGTTTACTTTCAACAAGACGGCGCTACGTGCCACACAAGCAACGAAACCATTGATCTTTTACGGGAAAAGTTTCCGGACCGTGTTATCTCTCGAAGAGGTGATCACAAATGGCCACCGAGATCTTGTGATTTAGCACCTTGCGACTTCTTCCTTTGGGGCCACGTGAAAGAGAAGGTCTACGCCAACAGCCCAGCGTCGATTCAAGACCTCAAAGATGGAATTCGTGAGGCTATCGAGGACATACGGCAGCCACTTTGCGATTTGGTTATGGAAAATTTCATGAAAAGGATATGGTCCTGTAGGCGTGGTCGTGGTGGTCATTTGACTGATGTTATTTTTCACTATTAACGGCATACCTTCCTCTTTATAATGAAATAAACATTCAATCATTTATATTAAAATATGATATTTTTCTTTGAATATCAAAATAACACCTCTTATTGGAAAAACCTTTATATACAAAATATTATAAACAAGTATGAGTAGACTTAGGTTTAATTAATAATGATTTAGAAGATATGATAGTATAGCCTTTTTGTACCTAGCTTTTGTGCAGTTAAACCGCTATATCTGCGTACCTATTACCAACTTCATGTAATCTCGGTACAAGCGAGTGTTTGAAATGCTCAGTCCTGGAATTGTTACATTTAAACATGTTTGTTATTTGTTTTTGGGGTATTATGCCGTGTTGCGCTAACTCATTCTTTAGGATTTCAGAACACTTCAGAGCTTGTAAACTCGGCCACCCTGACAAATCGGCAATTGCCGAGCATTTGATTGACACCGGGCATTACTTTGGATTTGTTCCTGAAATCCTGGGGAGACCCAAAACTTATAGAGCACGGCTGATTACGGAGGCCATTGAAATTCATAAAAATCCCGTAAACATTAATAGAGACGATGGAGCTAAGCTCAATAGTTCTTGGTATCCGGTAATTTCCGGATACACCAGAGCTAAACGAAGAAAACCACTTTAAATAAAAATGATACGTTAATGTTAGCTCAGAGGGTTGGAGCTGGCAACACGGTATCACAACCTCATAATTAAGCTCACATTTTAACACAACCTCAAATAACACATCTGCCCTGATGATGGACACTGCAATACTGTCCGAAACGTTGGCTAAAGAAGGAGTTAGCGCAACACGGCATAACACCCCAAAAACATATAACAAAAATACTTTTGGCCGTGAAAATCTTAAATCATATTTCATTTAAACATGGTTTTAGAACGAGTAGCTCTTATTGGCAAATGAAATTCAATGAAGTTAATTAAATCAAGGCTATCTACACTACCATTTACAATTTTGAACATAAAATAATAAGTCGGATATAATTCTTCGATCTGAGAGTTTTAATTTTTTCATTAATTTTATACTTTCAATAAGAATACGGAGTTTATAGTTACCGTGTGTTAGGATATCTGATTAATTCGGTTATTTCATTATAATATATGTATTTTTTAGTCAAAGTCTGATTTTTTATAATACATACTATGAATACAATTTGATATATAATGCAATACCATGAATAATACAAAAAATAACAATTTTAAAAATTAAAAATATCTTACTTTTTCGTATAATTTCTTCTTTTAAAAGCGACATAACTTACTTCCATTGAACACATTAAGTTTTTAGCTCGTAAAAAAGACAATGTTATTTTTTGAGATGATCTCTATTCAGATGCTGCATTAAAAAAGTAATTATGTATATAAAATTTCCTCAATAGAAAAAATCGCAAAGTGTGCTCCGAAAATTATGAAAATAAAATGGTTCTGTAATTTAATATGCTAAAGGTACAAAAAATTCGTAGTGTCATCAAATGCTTAACTCGTATGTAAAGAGATTTTTGCTCAATTTTAAAGTATGTAGTGTTTTTGTTAAAAAATTTCACAAAAATCACTTTCGCCTATTAATTATAATCATTTTTTTATAATTGGCACTCTCTCTCTATCATTCGCATTTAAATATCTTCCTTTCAAACCATCTTCAGTAATCTTCTTCTTCTTTTTGAACGCTTATAGCGGAGCCTTAAGGGGTGTGAGAATGTTGCATGCTGGTAAAAGTTCCCAACCAATCAAAACCTTAAAATAGATCTGATTGCTTTCGAGTTCAATCGTTTTCTCGGTAAACTTTGTGATTGACTTTTGACTACATATAATATGACCCTACACTGTTTCACTACCATTTGCAGGTTTGAGTTTGTGTTCCAAGTTCTGACTTAAGTTTTTCTTGCGAATAAGGCATTTTTTATGACAGGATGAATTTGCGGTAACTTGCCATCAGCATCTATATGTGATTCAAAATTCCGAGTCATCGCTGCCACAAGCAATAATGCATGCTTTTAAATTTGCCTCAAGATATCTCGACTCTCTCCATATATGGCGCTAAACTCAAGCTTAATGCATTCGAGGTTGTCTAAATCCCAGAGGGTAGATCTCTCAGATGGATCAAGCTCTATTTCTATATAAAGCTTTGACTTAGTTCCTTTCCATACTCTGTGACATATAGTCTTAGTGTGTCTAGTGTGAACGCATAAATCTGAACTTGAACGTAGCACGGTGAAACTGGTTTGGTCTAAAGAAATATATCAAAGTTTCAAATCAAAACCTTACAATGAACTCCACAACATCCTCCCACAGATATAAAATGAATAGAATGGTTTAATGAGTACAAATCAGGACTAAAAATCTGGCTGATAGAGGTTAACAAAAAAACTCTTAAAGAACACAAAAAACGACATAGATGACAAATAAAATAGAATTAAATAACTTTAGTCAGCTTCAGCACAGGACCCTCGTGAGGAGGACTCATACCATAGTATAGTAATAATACCATTACTATTTAAATTCACCACAATATTTTGTGATGCACAATGTTCTATATAGTCTAAAAAGAAACTCTCTACAGGGCAACCAGCTTCTCAGAAGCTAACTTAATTCCAGCTTCAATGGAACCCCCGTGCGAATGTCAATGGTTATTTAAATTTTAATTTGACTTGTAACTATTCTAGAGAAACTAGAGGTCACTGCCCATTTTCTGTTTCAAAGCCCTCAAAGAACAAAATTACTGAGGCTTGCTAAGAGAAATCTCTGTATCCATACATACGTAATTAATATTTCTATACCAATTACTTGTTTTTATGTATCTCTCACTTGACTTATGGAGTGTGCTATTTGTTGTTGCAGAAGTGTCCCACCTCCGCCCCCATGGGGATGCTACGTGCGGGGGAATTCTCCCCCAACCACCCCGACATCGCACTGAGCACCCGCCCGCTAGAGGGGGGCCAGAGAGACGTATTCGTGGGGCTCGGCCTGTACGAAGAGCGCCGAAAGGAGCTGCTGCAGAGGAGGCAGAAGGAGTACCGCGAATACCTTGCGCAGGTACACTTCAATCAAACAAACCAAAACCATCCATCCTTGTATATATATATATATATATATATATCATGGCATCGCGCTGAGAAACTGAGAAAGGGCTTAATTTAAGTTGCATTCACTTACCAGTATCTTCATGAAAGTTAAACAGACTGACTGAATGATCTCAACATCCCACTTTGACCTCCACCATATGAAGAAAAAACAGGAAAGTTAATAAATCAAAATGCAATGTTCTTGTTTCCAGCAAAGGACCATGAATGCGCTGGCTAAGCAGCAGCTGCACTTGGCTACTGTGAGCGCTGCTGATGACTTCCACCATCCACATCACCAAGTCAACCAAGACCACCTCAAGTCTTTCCTAAGTCCGGCCGGGGGCTGGCAGGGCGAATGGAGGGGGCAGCAACCAGTAGAGGTAAATTACAAATGCATTATTTGTTGAGGGCTCTGTAACGCGACAGGGCTTTAATCTAGGTCCACTCCTATTTTTAATTTTTTAAAGTGATATCTCAGAGGTTAGTCTGCATTCAAGGTCTCTTATTTTTGCTATAGCCTAGAACTATTCACAGTACCACATTGGAAAAATTGCTTGTTGCCCGGAGAAAAAGGAACTTCTATTCATGATTTTATTCTTAGGGCCTTACTAATAAATGTGTATTAAATTTTACCCATGATAAATAGTTATTAATGTAGGGTAAATGGTTGTTTATCGGTTGTGTAAAATTTAAAACACATTATTAGTAAAGGGTTAATATTTTACTTTTTCTTACCAAGGTGCGCCATTTTTGGTTTTACTGGTATAGTGTGGAAAGACTATATTTAAACTTGACAAAATTAATAAACTTGTACAAAAACCACAATAATTTGTTTGTATTATGTACTATTCATCTATTTTTTTCGTAATATGTCCATGATTTGAGCACGAATTGCATTCATCAAATCGAGCCCAGTAATGTGCCTAACATTTAGACTGATTTTTTTTGTGTTCGAATCTAAACTTGAAAAATTTTTTTGGGGTATATTTTAATTGCGATTATCAAGTTTGTATGTACTCTGATAAAAGAGTTTTGGGGTGATTACCTATGTTGTTCATCCTCATCCTTTCGCCAACATTTCGGAGCAGTGTCCATCATCAGAACAGATGTGCAGAGTGCTGTAAAAAGAGTATTTATGTGCGTAGTTATAATATCTTGTTGCCATTGTCAATCCTCTTTAATGTAGTTATGTAACAAACACCCATAGACCATTTACGAACCAATGATGTTCTTTGTATTAAATATATTTTTTGCTTGAATGTGTTTGTAAATAAATTCTCTCCTTAAGCATGCAAATCCCGCCAAGCAACAGCCCCCGGATACTCCCGAAGACATGTTCCATCATCCACATCACCAGGTCAATCAGGACCACCTCAAGTCCTTTCTCAGTCCGGCCGGGGGCTGGCAGGGGGAGTGGGGGAACAGACACGCAGGAGGGGGAAGGCGGCCATCTTCTGTTGCCGTGCAGACTGACCCTGAGAACATGGTGAGACAAATTATTCAATAATAATGAAACATATATTTTATTATTTATAAATTTTTTGACCCTGGTGTTTGAACTCCCGCCACATTTGACACTGTCATCCAATTGGCCATCAAAGCTATTTTTCAAAATATTTTTATGGCTGAAGGGAGTGGTGAAGGGAAGAAGATGGAAAGAGGAAGATTGGGAAGTACGTACTTGGCTATCAAGATCTAGTCACCAAATACAGTCAATGCCATTTCTAGCAACATCTCGATTCTGATTGGTGGTCTTTCACCAGGATGTAACTGAGAGTACTATGATCATGGATGTCACAGAAACCGATTCTCGGCCCGTCAGTGTTTGGTCAAGTTTTAAGATGGCTTGTTTGATCAGCCGTTAAGCATAATGGTTATTTATTTAATTATTAATGCCCTTTTATTGGCTTTTAGATAGGAATAGTAAAATCATACAGTTTTTTAAATTTATTTTTATACTTAACTGAACTACTCCAGCAACAATCTTTTGTATTTTTTTAGTGATAAATTGAATATGACTCTATATAATTTTTACCTCCATTAGTATTCTGGACAATGATGAGGAGTATATAAAATGTGGTAGTTAGTCCCAGAATATTTGCCCTGAAATAATTCCCGACATCTAATATTAAGTAGTGGAATCCGAAAGCTTATCAGTGCAAGCAATTCTGGACTGTCAAATGCACCATCTATCAGACAATTTAAGCATATTCAGATATTTTAAATATGGCTTTTATTTCTACTAATATAATTTATCTCGTTTTTAGATGGCGATGGATAGACGTCTAACCCAAGCAGAGCGCGAGCTTTCTCCTCGCCCCATTCCCAACAGTCCTCCTATACGCTCGCGATACATTCCGGACCGTGAGCAAATAATACCTCGCGTGCAGCAAACCCAGCTTGTGCAGACCCGGAGTCAAGGCTACCAGTCGAACCCACAAAGCCAGGCATACCCTCAGTCCCAGCAGCAGGATTGGCGATTGCTTGTTGAGAAGGTTAACATAGGAACACAGAACAATTTGATAGTGCCAAGCAATGCACCAAAATATCTCCCGTCTACCAATCAAGATAATAATTATACAGGGGGCTACTTTGATCAAGCAATGAATGGTGAGTTACTTTAAGAATTATAAGCCTTCAAATGCTCTTTTTCTTATTTGTGTGCGTTTCAACTTCTGTCACATTGACTTCATTGACGATCAGTGCCATTTTGAATTTTAAACATTTTACGATCATCTTAAATGCCGATTCTCGGACCGTTTTGATTTTGAATTTGAAACAGTGTTAGTTGTCAAGCACCCGGAATGGAAGAAGGCACCCGGAATGAGGCAATCTAAAGTACTCATAAACGGACCGGACCCTAACCGAACCAGGCAACTACTCGATATGGACAGAAACTCACTGAGGGAACTGGTAGGACTATTAACGGGACACTGCCATCTCAGGAGACACATGCAACTGTTGGGAGTGGAAAACACCAACATCTGTAGGAAATGTGAAGAGGAGGAAGAGACTCCAATTCACCTATGGTGCCAATGTCCCGCTCTGCTGGGAATAAGGCTCAGATACCTGGGAAGACACAGTGTGGAACCAGAAGACATCGCCACATATCCAATGACAGCCCTGGTGAACTTCATAAAAGGGACCGGGTTACTGGCAAGGGAATGAGGTAAAATGGGAGATAGTACAATGGGCCTATGGCCTAAGTGCTCGCGGGGAACGTAAGTAAACCGCCTCCGACTTTAAAAAAAAAAAAAATAGTTGTCAAGCATGAAAACAATATCGTTATGCTTGACGGCTGATCACAATTTGATCAAAAGCTGAAACGGATCAAGAATCTGCATTTAACAGGAACGGATGTTGAAAAATTCAAAATGGAACTGATCATTATTCAGCACTTGTGATGAGATTGAAACAGCTAAAGTAAAAAAATTTCAAGTTAGTTAACTATTGAGTTTTGACTTTGTTTGATTTTTTTCAGGCGTGGGAAAGAATATCTTCAGGAAAGACAGTCCCAGAGCCCGGCTATTGCAAGATTTGAGACACACGTACATGCCGTCTTTGTTTGATGAAGATGCCATCAAGCAGAGAAATGAGGAAATGGAACAGGTGAGCCATCTTATCTGTATTGTGTCATCACCCCAAAGTAACAGTGGGATGTCTAGAAAAAACCTGTTGTGTATATTAGAACTTTTAGGAATAAAGCACTCTCTCAGTAATCAGCATCTCGATTATCCGACAACTACTATAATCCGCCATTATTTTTACTAGTTGTAAGTACAAAATCAAGATCTGTAATTCACCGGTATTCATGTGTCGTATTTAGTACTCCGCCGTGTGCCTAGACTCGAGCGCCAATCTTCGTACACCGATGGGTTGAGTTATCTTACACTTACACATTTAGTTACGATAACGCTATCGACCTTATTCTCACTGACCATTTTACCAGTCACCAGAGTTATTGTTGTTTTAGGAAATTTTGGTTAGTCCTCTGTATTCTAGCAACTGTCGCATGTGTTTCTGTGCATTTTTTTTTAATAAGTTTACAAAATGGAGTGTTTTCGCAAGCGTAAACATGGCACTTTAACTTTAAACATAAATATGGAAATTATATCTAAGATCAATAGCGGCCTTTGTTTGTTTTTACGAAATATCTATTTAAATTTTTGCATAATATTTTGTACTTATGCACTATAATCCACGGCTTTCACTAATTGGACACATGCCCTGTTTTCGGGGTGGCAGATTGGTGAGATAGTCCTGTAATTATTAAAGTTATGTAATAATTAATTATTGAAGACAATATTAGCGATTCCTAAATGAAAATTTGAAACAAAAAAAGATACGGTCACATCTAGGACTTGAATCCAGGACCCTTACCTTGCCGGGGCACCACTCTACCAACTGAGCTAATGTGACCCTATCTCCTTCGGTCATATTTAACTTTATCATACTTCGAATAAGAACTACCAACATTATCTTTATTTTCTCATCGCACATTTTTATTGGCTGCTATCTTTATGTATGATCGCAAGATTCAACTCCAACTAAATACAATCTAGACAGTGTCTGAGATAAATATATCTTATTTTAATTTTAATGTGTGACATCTATTGACTCTATCTGCAAGTCTAGGATGAATATTTTATTTTTGGAATAACTTAATGAGTAAAACCTCAAATTGTAATAGTTAATTATTGAAGACAATATTAGCGATTCCTAAACGAAAATTAGAAAAAGATACGGTCACATCTTGAACTTGAACCCATGACCCTTGCCTTGCCGGGGCACCGCTCTACCAACTGATCTAATATTGTCTTCAATAATTAAATATTACAATTTGAGGTTTTACTCATTAGGTTATTCCAAAAATAAAATAAAGTTATGTAGTTCACCTATTTAATGACATAGCATTCATGTTCTACTTAATTGCAATAGAACTCATTCCAACCTAAAAGTACCACAGTAATAATATCTCAGAACAGTTTATTCAAGAAATCCCACTGTTTTGGGGTGTCAATGTCATTATGAGAATATGCCATCATTACAAATTCATTCTTTTGTACTGGTCAGTTTAGACTCGAAAGGAATATACATAATAATATTTTTGATGTCAATTTTTAACACAAGCCAATTTGTAAGGGTTATATGTAAAATTATTCTGTTTTATAAAGGATGCTGCATCTAAGAGAGCAGCCTACCAACTGGACCTGAAGAAACAGATTGATGAACAACACAGGATCAAGGAGGAACGTAAAAGGCATGAAAAGTAAGCTTTTTAATTTTTACATCCACGTTGCTAATGACCAAGAATGACATTTTTGAATTTTGTTTCTCTGTGCTGGATACAGCGATTACCGATGGTATTAAATAATGTGTTGTTTTTCACTTCAGAATGTTGGAAGAGGCAGAAACTCGCCGCCTTGAAGAGCACTTGAAGATGTTGAAGTTATCTCAGGAGACGGAGATGGACAAACAGCAACAATTGGCTATTAGGGTAAGAGGAGACTTTAGGACATTGAAAATATGTAAAACATCAATCCAATTTCTAGTACAGCCTAGAGATGGGTCATGACTCATTTTATTAAGAGCGGGAGCCACGGTACGGCTCAAAGAGTCGACTCAATTGAACAACGGCTCAATTGAATGGGAGTCTTGAGCTCAAAGCGTATGAGCAATGAGAATGCTTTACTCGCTCGATATGACTCGCCTGATACGGCTCCTCCGGTGCGGCTCCCCCGATGCGGCTCCCTGCATAAGCACATGAATGATCGTACAACTCTTGGTACCAGAATGCCGCCTTGTACCACTATAAAAATAGGATGCTAGGTATTTAGTAGGTGTAAATACATACGTCCAAGTCCTGATATCGGACTTTCATTAGTAGTTCACGTCTCTGAGTATGTAAAAACGATTAATACTTGGATAATTTTAATTGTGCTATTTTTCTAAGTATCTCCTGAAAAAAAAAGAGTAACCATTCAATTGAGCCGTGGTACGGTTTACCGGGAGTCATATGAATACAGCTCATCGAAAGAGCGAGATCAACTGTGGCGGCACGTACATGAACCCCTTCATTGCCCACAACTTGTTCTGAAAAGGGAGAAAGCTCATAATTATTGTCTTATTTTTATTGCAGCATTTTGGTGAAATATGTATTTCCTCAAGGCAAATATGTAGAATTTTACTGTTGAAAGTTTATATATTTTCATAATATTGTATCATAATACAAGTAATATCACCGTAATTTTTTTTATTTTTTTTTATTTTTTTATTTATTATAAATTTTTAAAGATACAAGTTTTATGCAGTCCCATAAAGCTGTCACACATGACGGCTTGTCTGTAGGTTCTACAAATAATATATATAAACATTTTTAATTTTTAATACATGTATGACACAAAATTATACAATAAACAATATCACAAAATAATATATATCAAAGTACCTACCTATATACAAATTATTTAGGCAGGTACGTTGAGATGTTCAGGAATACATCAATAATAAAGTTCAGAGATACATTGATTCGTCGCTTATTAGCCAATGCTTAGTGTTTTTGGGGCAGGGTCTCTCATTATTCTGAGGTTTAAAAGAATTATTAAATTTATTGAAAATCTCTGGTATTAAATATTTAAGCGTTCGGCTTCCATACTTATTTGTTACTCTTGGAATAATGAGGCCCTTATTTTCAGTGAATCTTGTTGTGTGATTATGCACCGGTTGCTTTTTATATTTGCTATCTCCCTCATTATCCATTATAATAATGTACCAAAGAAGACCCTTTATTGGAAGTAGGCCCTCAGAACAATACAGTAGTTTTAGATTACTTCTTTGTCTGTAGATATTCGGTGGTACAATTTTTTTTATTATAGCAATTTGTAAGTTTTGTATATATTTAATATAAATATTGCTTGAGTGCCCCCAAGTTCGTATGCCATATCTGAGTATGGATTCGACCATAGAAAAATAAATTATTTTAAGAGTACAATGAGGCAAAACAAATTTCAGTTTATAAAAATTACTTGCAAAATATCGGAGCTGGTTACAGATTTTAGCCACTTGTTTATCCCATTTAAATTTATTGTCTACTATTAGTCCCAGATAAGTATATTCGTTAGTAAAGTCAATTGTTTCACAGTGGCAAATATTTTCAATTTTTCTATGAATACATTCAGAATTATGAGCAATTATTTTGGGTATATTCCATATTCCCAGGCTTGGTGATTTTACATACATACATTTTGTTTTTTTAACATTAATAATTAAACCAACATCATGAGCCCATTTTTAATTAAATAAATAAATTGTAGTAGAGGCTTCTTTTACGCAGATGTTGTAAAAATGTCCCACATATCTTCTACTACTTCACTACTAATCTAGGATTAAACTGGTGATGAAACACCGGGCCTAAATGTAATAATTTTCTCAATTTACTTTCAGATGAGAAAAGACTCGAACGAATTTGAACGAAGACGATTAAAACTTCAAACCGAGATTGAGAATGAGAAGAAAGCCATGAGGATGGTCAGAAACCAGCCTAAACCTCCCCCAGAATCTCCCACAAGAACCACTCGATCGAACCCAGTCGCTAGAACCAACGCTCCAAACAACGAAATGGAGAACAGATCGAACCTACCTTTCTATTACACTTCGCCGAGATTGGAAAATAACGAAGTTGAACCAGAAATACTCAGCTATAATGTACGAAGAAACAATCCGCATTTGGGGCAAGATCCACCTCCCAAAAGAGTCCCATATTCTACAAACATCCCCGATAATTCAATCTTCGCTGAGTCGATTCCTGTCAAAAATTATAATATCGACGATTTGGCTACTGATTCTCATTCCAATCAAAGAAACAATAATATTTCTGAGATCAAAGACAAGAAGAGACACAACATTGAAGTAGAACACCGGAGAATCAAAGAAGACGTCGATAATTTCAATAGGAATCGAACAAATCGAAATAAAAATGATCGACCGAGTTACGAACCAGCGTTCCTCAGTAAAAACATCACGGAAATGATAGACACGAAGAATCTAACAAAGTCTCGAAATTATAATGCTAATTTTGACGACTCTTTACCGATTCCCGTTCTACGCGAACCCGAGAAAAATGTCAAGATACAGAATGAGTTTATCACCGAAGAACAGAACCACACGAGCGATGCGATGAGAAATGTAGAAGAAAAATGGAAAGTTCCGGCAGTTCAGAAAAACATCTTAAAGAATAATTTTTCGCCTGACGGTAAGCAGGAGAATATTCTGACACAGTTGGGTTCGATTCGCAGACAGCTGCAACTTGAACAGCTGAAGTTGGATCAGTCACAAATGTTCCCAAAGCAGAAAATGGTCAAGTAATAATTATATCAAGTTTGTTATTTGAGTAGGAACTAATAAGTTATATAATTTGCTACTCATTCTGGTTTTAATCATATTATGGCATGACCTGTAATCTCATCTGCATGAAAAGGTTTTCCATGTTTTTTATAACGTTATGTAGTAATAGTTGTCAAATAATATGTGGATGTCTGCATTAAGCCTTGTTCACATCTGAAGAAAAATGTATCGGCGATTTTTTGTTGTAAGTGTCGTAGCTTGACTATTTACCCGTTCAGTTGTTGTTTTGACTTTGCACTTGTACATTGCAGAGCACATCGCAAGAACAGAAGAATGAAAATATTTTTTTATGTAAGGAAGAAAGTGTTCGTTTATGGAAAATTAACAATTTTTTCTTTGTACATACTTTGTTTTCCTTCTTTTTTCTTAGGGCATGCCTTTGCTGGTGATAAATACCTCTTGTGTGAATAAGGATTTGCAAGAAGTTAATTTCGCTTATGTCTTTCTGACAATACTGAGTTTATTAATTGAGACATCTTTTTAAATATAGTTTCATAAACCTTGATAATATATTATAATAAGTTTAAATGTATAATTTTCCCAATTCAGTAGAACTGATAAACTTAATATTATTTGTTATTTTATTTCACTAATTAATAGTATTTATTTTTGTGTATTTTTCTGTTTCTCAAACTGTGTCTTAGTAAATAATATTAAAATGACTGTTAAAAATAATCTCCAAAACCTAATAATAATAATTTTTCTTTATTACTTATTTCACTAATATAATACATAATCATATCCATTTAAACAAGCTCTTAATTTTGGCAATTTTTATTTTTTTTATCTGCATGATTTTCGATGATATCACATACCTACATATATACATATTATTATTTATTAAGTCAGATAAGAATTTTTTGCACTAAGTAAATAATCTGATATATTTATTATTGGCGGTAGATACAAATATGGTTATAAATTTTATAGCTTTGTTGTGAATTAAATGTTATTTATTGATTAAATTATTTTTTAGCGCATTTGGCAGCATAAGTAACAATTATCTTAAAAATAATACTTTTTTAATATTTTATGTCATTTCTTGATTTATTTAATTAATTTTGTAATATTTTGTTGACATATTGTAAATTCTGATTTGATTTTATTCCCGTTGAGTTATTATTGTTGTATGCGATTCAATGAATATTTTATCAATGGGCTCTTTTTGCGAATAGTAAGTCATCTTTTTATTTATTTACTAGTTATACCCCGCCACGCGTTGCTGTGGCGCAGTCGATCTGTGCAGACTGCAGATAGAGAAACAATAGCTCATCTTGCTTTTAAGTCCAATAGATGGCGCTATTTTTACCTGTCACAATATAGGTTTATAAAAAGACACGTTTATTTGAATGCAAGTTGTGTCAAAATTGGAAAACAATCAGTAAAGAACTTTAGAACATTTAAGATTTTGAACAAACGAACATTTTTATTTTTAAATATACTGGGTGTTTATAGATGTTTGAAATGTTAGTGTGAACAATTATTCAATTATAAAAACATTAAGGACGGGTTGTTTCGGAGAATTTGAACAATTCATCAAATTTCAACGTTCATTTCCGGGTTCTGTGAAAGTCCTATTCAAGTTCTATTAATATATCATTATAGGCTATTTGCTTGACAAAACTGAAATAAAAACAGAACTTGAAAAAATCTTTCACAGAACTTGAAAATGAACGTTGAAATTTGATGAATTGTTCAAATTCTCCGAAACAACCCGTCCTTAGTTAATAGATTAATACAATTCATAAATTTGAAAAAAGATTCAAAATAAAATCATGAATCATGAATAAAACAAAGGAAAGAATAAAGAGAGATTTATATCCATCTCTTATTATTTTAATAAAAAAAGATTCACGATACAATCATGAATGATGAATGAAACAAAGGAAAGAATAAAGAGAGATAAAATAAAAAAAGACTCACAATACAATCATGAATGATGAATAAAACAAAGCAAAGAATAAAGAGAGATAAAATAAAATAGCCGAAGATAATACAGGAAAGATTTGTTTGGATTTTATTTTTTTGGTCATCTGTCTTTCCTAATGACACTTAATAGTACCGAATTTTAACTAAAAATGAGAATGAATTACCGTATAATTCTTGACACACAGTCCTTGCTTCATTTACATTAATACTTATTCTTCTGTTGTTGAAATTCTTGATATGACCCTACTTTGTCCGACCCTTACGCAAACTACCTACGCATCCCTTTCTTAACCTTGTTTATTACGCAGTCATTGGTTTTGCATTCTTTTTAAATTTTCCAATTTGTAAAACAGGGTTTTCCAATAAGAGGTGTTATTTTGATATTCAAAGAAAAATACCATTTTTTAATATAAATGATCGAATGTTTATTTCATTATAAAGAAGAAGGTATGCTGTTAATAGTGAAAAATAACATCAGTCAAATGACCACCACGACCACGCCTACAGGACCATATCCTTTTCATGAAATTTTCCATAACCAAATCGCAAAGTGGCTGTCTTATGTCCTCGATAGCCTCATGAATTCCATCTTTGAGGTCTTGAATCGACGCTGGGCTGTTGGCGTAGACCTTCTCTTTCACGTGACCCCAAAGGAAGAAGTCGCAAGGTGTTAAATCACAAGATCTCGGTGGCCAATTGTGATCACCTCTTCGAGAGATAACACGGTCCGGAAACTTTTCCCGTAAAAGATCATTGGTTTCGTTGCTTGTGTAGCACGTAGCGCCGTCTTGTTGAAAGTAAACGTTGTCCAGATCAATACCATCCAATTCCGGCCATAAAAAATAATTTTATGGCCGGAATTAAATACACATAACACCTCTTATTGGAAAACCCTATACAATACATACATCTGGAGGAACCTGTCTATACTTTTGCTTTTGTTCAAACAATAACCTAAAATCAATAATAATACTTTTATATATTGTAAATGATAAATATTTACATATTATTTTCTTACAATAAATATCTATGACATGTAATTATCAATAAATTTAGACTTAACTATAAAATATTATTATAAATGTGATATTTAAACATATAAACCATCCATAATCTGCCTTTATAATATACCTAAATATAACTGCTTTTGTCATATACACTAGCATTATAACACATAGTTGGTAATCATGCTGCTTTAATTTAACACTATTGCATAAATAAAAAAATATATCTTTATATATAAAAATTCAGCCTCGAAAAGTAGTCGATCGAAATCGCTGAAAATTTCAAAGTTTGTTCTTATCAGTGCAAGGAGTGATTAGAGTGTGGTTTGAATGTTAAAAGAAGTCGGGTACGCCTGAAAACACTTAACATAATATCTCTGCACCGGAATGATATGCGGAATTGAATTAAAGTCGATGTAATGTAGTTTTTTAACAGTAACATTGTGGTAAACATTAGTGAATGGTGGGAGAAGTCGGAGACGCCCGAGAAAGACATTATAGCAATAGCGAAGCATTCCGGGGTCCACTCATTTCGCTTTATATTACAATGCTAAGATGTAAATAATTTCTTGTTATAATAACCTTATTTTGCTCCAAATTACAATTGTGTGTATTTATTTCATTGTAAAAATATGTTATTATACATCGCTGGTGCTCATGACAGTTTGCTTCTTTTTTTAATTTAATTTTTATGTAACGCCGCCCACGAGCGCATTTTATGATGTAAATACAGGGGAACTATATCGCCACCCGGCTGGGCAGCTTTGCGAGGCCGATCAAGGAAAGGGGGGCTGTATTAAGATATTTATTAAAGACGCATGTTGGTAGCTTGTTCCACATAGAAGCTGAACTTATGCAAAAATGAGTTAAAAAATCGACCCGTTTTCATGAATCGGACTTGGTTGTTCCACTTGTGTCCATTTGAGTTTCACGCTCAAGCACTAGTCCAAAGGGGACCAATGCTACTAGCTCCCTAGACTCTTAAGGATGCTGTTTTGATCTCCACATTGTGCAGTCATCTATGTTTGGATCTCTCAACTCTTGTTTGTCCCGCACGCTTGTTCTGAGAAAGACTATTTGGTGACAGGCCAACTTCCTTCAGAGAATCGGCGTTTGGACTGGATTTGGATGGTCCCCGTTAATCGCGGATTCTCAAACCGTTTTAGCTTTTGAACAAATTGTGACATGCTTAACAATCTGACGTTATGCTTTACGGCTAACCAGAATTTGATCAAAAGCTGAAACGGGCCGAATATCGGCATTTGACAGGGACATTTCAAATTTCAAAAATTCAAAATGGCAACGATTGTCCATTTCTACAGATATTATAATTATTTTTTAAATGCAATTATTCATTCTATCATATTAATTGAAACATTATAATTTATTGTTTTTATCCTCTGACTGTGGTAATTATTGTAATGTGACAGTTTTAAGAGGTCTGTTATTTTATCCTCTGACTGTGGTAATTATTGTAATGTGACAGTTTTCAGAGGTCTGTTATTTTATCCTCTGACTGTGGTAATTATTGTAATGTGACAGTTTTCAGAGGTCTGTTATTTTGTGTCTTTGAAATGCGTTCTTAAATCTGGTCACTAGATTGGGTGACCACAGATTTTAGGTTTCGCATTGTTTCTTTTACTATAGTATTTTTAAAAATCATTGGTAATGTAGTCTTTCATAAATAATATGCTGTAATTTAACCCCTTAAGCCTCTGGCTGGAAATGGATCATATTTCGTGTTTTGTTGTCTAAACACTGAATTAAAAATAACGATAATTGAAATCAACAATAATTAAAAATAAAATAACATTTAACAAATTCACAAAATTTCATAATTTTTCTCAAATTGTGGTCAGAACCTTTAGTTTCACAGTGAATTTTAATTCTTCTGTGGTTAACTTCTAGATTTGAATATAAAGCTTGGTGTTTTCTCTTTCTAACACCATTTATCTAATATTTCTCACCATGCGAGTAAGGGAGACACAACATTTTCTATGAGACCATATGTTCCCAAAAGCATTAGCTTGAGGGGTTAAGAATTTAATATAATCATTTTTTTTTTTGTTATTTTTCAACTCAAATAATTCTCTCATTTGCCCTTGTGAAAGACCGCCATTCAGTATCGAAATGTTGCTTAAAATGGCTTTAGCTATGTTTAGTGACAACATCTAAATAGTCAGGTTCTTTCAAAGTTTCCTTTATCCTACCCCCTTCCTCTACCCCATTTTCTTGAGCCTCACAAAATTCCACAAGATGGGAATTTCAATCAGATTTTCATTATTTTTTACACAGATAGACAGAAAGACATTCGAAATTATAGTATATAATAAAAATTATGAATTAATAAATAGAGCTTCCATAGTTAATTGGTTTTATTTAAGATTTGATCATTTTAATAAAATGTTTTGTCATTATTAATTCTCATTATAAAGCTGAAATAAAATTATATTGGAATTTTTTTTGTTAAATGTGTAAATCACTTACTGTCTTAACCCTAGATAACTAAACTGTTTTCATTGTTTCATTGGAACTACACTTTCGTCGAGTGGACTACGCAATAAAACACTAGAAATAAATCAAAAATATTTAATTAAGATAGTAACTTGTTACATGGCATAAAAGTAAGGTTTATAATGAAAAAATTAATATCAAAATATCAGTCTACACAGTGACCACACATGTCAACATTATGTGGACCACAAATAGCCTTTCCACATCTGGTGCAACGGTGTTTGGTCATCCTCTGGGCCTTGGATGGATACAGTTAGCAAATTTTAGGCACGTTTGACGTAGATGGAATTGGAGCTTCTATTGTAGAAGATTCGCCAACATTAACAATACATATAAGAATGTATGAATGTACGTACCTTAAAAATAAAAATTGTTATAACCAAACTTTCGTCCAGCGGACGACGAGATGGTCTTAGGGCACTTCCTAATATGCGTGTGGCCGCAATCGCGTCATGTGCTGCACTGTTTACTCAAATTAAGAAGGTAATGAAAAAGTCAAGGTCGGGGAGCGGGGGGAAGTGGGGCCGTTCAAGTATTACGTAAGCAGATTTATTACAATTATTTACCCCCTCTTCCCCCTTGTCACCAAAAGTAAGCAAAGCTCTTACCCCCCCCCCCCTCCCATGCTTACGTAAAAATTGGTACCTATATGCATTTTTCTGTTAATGTATTCTGTTTTTTAACCTCTCGGACAAAGACTATTATTTACTTTGTGTTCCTTTGCGATCTGTCAAAACGTGAAAATTTTTGTGATATTTACGAGTTTTGTTAAAAGCTTCATAACTCACGTTTTGGGAAACGTAGCCTCATTCTAAAAGATTTTTTGGAAAGATTATGAAATTCACTATCGTATTGTATTGTTATACGTAAATATTTGCGTTTTTAAATATACATTTTCTGAAAACGTCAAAAATATGTAAAAATCGCTGACCATTATTTCAAAGCTGTGAAAAATGTACTTTTTTCTGAGTATCATAAAGAAATAACACTTTATATATTGAAGAAATATAATTAAAAACTGTTAGTCACCTCAAAATATTAACCGTTCAAACTAAAATATTTTTAATAAATTATTTAGAAACGCAATAAATTATGAACAAACAAGATGACAGATCCAATCGATACTTAGATAATGCACCTCTACATTCCATAGATATTCTTGAATACAGACGCGTAGCGTTATTCATTATCGATACTCTGTTTTTTAAATCATGGTAATCCGTATACTAGTGATGGAAATAAATCGATTTTTGTAAAATCTCGCGCGTTTACGTGAAAAGACGTTCTAATAATAATAATAATAATAATTGGATAATTTGTAGAGCGCCGTTTTTGTGAAAAATCACCTCAAGGGCGCTGAATGTCTTGACCGCTATTATCATATTTACGTCTTTTGACGTTCTAATGTTCTGAGTGGTTAAGCGAGTACCTAAACATATTAATTATTTGTGGGGATCCCCGAATATGTATTCGGTTTTCAAACATAGACAATGTGTAAAAAAAAAATAACTACTGCTGAGCAGTGCTGACGTAATCACTATCTCGCCCCCCCACCCCCCCATGTCATCAAAAATAAGCAAAGCAAAGACCCCCCCTGCCCCCCTATAGTGCTTACATAATACTTGAACGGCCCCAGTAGGTGATTTCGAATTTCGCCTCGACGAACGATTAGTTATCTAGGGTTAAACATTATTCTAGAAGTAATTTCAGGAAACCACCATAACTTTACATTAATTCACTTATATGTTCAGTAGAATTATTTTAAAGAAATTCTGCTTGTGTGTTGGTGTACTGTACCGTAGGACTACTGCAGGGTAAGAGGGAGATTGCGGGTGGGTGTTTCAAAATATTTCGAGCCGATTTGAATCACTATCGACTTGGTCAAGTGCATTCAAACGTGCGCTCTTTAAAATGATTTTTCTGTACCTCCCTATAATCATTTCTGTTACAACTTGTGGTAATTCATTATTTTATTTCACTGATCTTGTCAGAATAACGAGTTAAAGATGTAAAAAGAATACATAAGCTGCAATTTAATAGATGGCGCTAATTGAGGTGAATTATTTGTTTGCGCCAGTACATACGCGGTATGAATATATAGTTTTGCTCGTATACAAACTCGATTCTTTCAAGAAAGGCATAAACATACAATATTGTATCGGTGATTTAATCCAAGTGTTGAATATTCTAAAATAATTAAATTAGTGCCATCTATGAAACAGCAGATTATGAATTCTATTAAGTATACCCTTAAGAATAACATACAAACAATGATACAAATTTATGATACCATCTGAGCTACTCAATTAATATACTCATTAAATATGTAGATGCATGTATCTTTGTTATTAGTGATTTCTTTTTAGCATATTATAACCATGTGAATGTTAACTAGATAAATATTTAAACAAACGGTGAAATATAATATCCCAGAAGAAAGATAATTAGTTTTTCATTCTTAACCCTTTCAGTACAGCATTTTTATTTCCTCATAAAGACCATATTTTATGCTTGATAACACCTTATCCCTTTCAGCCCCAGTGTTAATTCAAATTAATTTAATTATCGTAACGGTAGCGATTTAGAAAACACATGTTTTTGTTTTCTTATAGCTTGTAGTCTTTTCTGTGGCAAGTATTTTTTCCGCTCGGTTAAAATCCTTATTCCCGCCACAACAACGATAAATATTTTGACATCTGCTGATCGTGAGTTTCATCGAATTTTTGCCGTCATTGATTACTTAATTTAAGGTGAGATATTAATATTTTCTACTCAAATAACAAATATTTTAATGCATTAAGATGTGTTCTATAATAATAACATCAGCTCAATTCGCTGTTCACAGTCATTTGCCAGAATATTGTAAATGAATTTCAATGTTCATTCAAATTAACACTGGTAATGAGGGACATGTTTTCGACTAGTATGGCGAATTTTTAAAGATTTATTATCCTAGATTATTTCTTTATTTCTGAATGAATTTTAGTTAAAATGTTATTTGAGTGTACCTAAGGACGGGTTGTTTCGGAGTATTTGAACAATTCATCAAATTTCAACGTTCATTTTTGGGATCTGTGAAAGTTCGATTCAAGTTCTGTTATTATATTATTGTAGGGTAGTTGCTTGACAAAACTGAAATAAAAACAGAACTTGAAAAAATCTTTCACAGAACTTGAAAATTAACGTTGAAATTTGATGAATTGTTCAAATACTCCGAAACAACCCGTCCTTAGAGATTATCACTACATTGTAAATGAGCATTTTCGACATGAAATTTTAGAATAATTTCTAAAAAAAAAAAAAATTTAAAATTTAAAATTTTTTATTAATTTTTGGCATCAAAGGGTTATTTTTTATTAGTAAGGAAAAAAAAACTACTAAGCAAACAATAAATTGTTTAATTTGTAGTGTATAATAAATAATATTAAAAATAATAAACAACACTACACAGCAGAACTTGCTTACAAATAAACTGTTGTTTTGTAAATTGAGTAACAGTATTATTAAATATATAAAATAAAAATAAAAATTATATGGATCCCAGTCCGTGCAAAGCCGCCGAAATGGGATCTGTCATTCAAAACAAGAGAAAAATTTATTGAGTAATTTAACCTAGTGAACCTTTGGTAGCATAGGTTCAAATCCTACCGGATGCGCCAATATTATTTAGTATTATTTGTACACGAAGATACTTACAAGTGACTAGAGTTTTGTGCGCATGGCTTACGCCTCGCTCATTAGTTATTTTGCTAGTGTTCACACACAGCATGACGATAACAGGTTTGACATCAGTTGCACGACAGTGCTGCTAGTATGCTACGCTAGTTGCATACGCATTTACTTGTTTCGAGGGAAAATATCCATCTTTATATAACTATAATTCACCAGAATATGTAAGAAAGGATTTAGCGGAGATGGCGTGGAATGAGATTGGAAAAAAATCAATATGACATCATTCTCATATAGTTAGTTTCTTGGCGGTAACAAATGCCTTACAATTAATATTTATTTTGTTGAATGGTGAACCCAAAATAAAATCATTAAGATAATTTTTTACGCTTATTACAAAGATAAAGAAGAACAATTTTGTCTTCATCACTAGAGTCACTTGACATAGTATTAATTCCACGGCTGCAAGAGAACAAATGATAAGTATAATTTGGGTAGTGCCGTGTACTGAAAGCAGCTTTAGAGAATAGCATATCAGTAGGCAACTTGTGGTTGCATCATAGTAAAATAGCTTGCAAGTATACCTGTGAATGACGGGTCTTAGTGTGGTAGGTTATCTTAGTTTATGAACAGTTCTTCAATGATTACACTCCATTCTGATATTAATGTTGTTTATTGAATTGATACACTGTTTCAAGGAATACTAATATTGTGGACTAATGTCTAACTTTGACGATGATCTGGTAAAGAAAGAGGCGGAGAGTGAGATCGTGCTACTCTATAATGTGACAGAATACTCTTTTAATGTGAATACCTACAAAAGTCCCAACTGCTTCCAACCTTTTGGAGCCAGTGAGTCTATGGCATCCCCAATTGGGGTATGTTGTGAGGCTGGAGGTATCGGCGAGGAGAACGAGATGGGGAAGAAGAAGGTGGGGGAGTACCTGTATCCAGATCTGGTCACCAAACACGGTTAAAGCTATTTCTGCTTGTCGAGAGCCCTACCCCTCGAGAACAGAGGCCATCTACTAAATTATATCTTTATATCTACTAAAAAATGGTAGATGCGACAAAACACATACTCACAACAAGCTAACGGATAATGATGACATCGACAGGCAAAGGCGAGTACAAGTATAAAATTTTTATGAGCTTAGTAGAAGATTTCGGCTCTGCAGCCTACAGGTTTTTTAGCATTTTGTACCACCTTAAACCCAAGTAAGCTTGGGGCCAATTTTAAAAAGAGAAAGATTGAAAGTCATCAGGTGCAATACTACAATACGTACCGACACCGTATGATGTTCAGACTTCCCAGGAACTATGGTGCCTCCACCATGTATTCAGAAGGGCGAGTTCCTGGATTTGCTGTTCTAATATTAACCTGGGTGCCTCAATCTTCAATCCGATAATAATACATAAAAGTGATCAATCATTGTTTTTTATTATCTAGTTTTTAAATCTTTAATCTCTAAATAGTATAAAATAAAGTCGCTATCCGCGTCTGTCCATATTAAAACTTAATTAACAATTAATCAACTAGCTGAATAGTTAATTTATTGGCTAACTTAATTAAAATTTCCTCCTAGATCACAAGGCCGGGATGCTGAATCAAATCAGCCTTCTAACTTCCTATGGAAACCTCCAAAAATGTATTTTCATTTGGTTTTTTAAATTAACAAAAACATTTTAAGATGTTTTAATAAATAAGAATAAATATAAAAAAATTAATGGAAATTTTTTGTAAAATCCCATACAAGTTAGGAGGCTGCTTTGAATGAGTTTCACGGCCTTGTGATCTAGGAGTTTTTGGTATAACTCTAATTGAAAATTGGAACCGAAATATTGTGACGTCATATGATTGCATCCACCAATAAAACTATCTAAAAGTCTATGGAATAAACTTTCAAAGTTTTTCATTAGTGTATAGTATAATAAGTAGGCTCCGAATGAGAATTGTACTGTCTATATATTAGCATATCTATGTTTTTTTAGGACCAATTTGTTTCATACAAAAATCCCGAAGATATCGATGTAGTGAGTGGTTTACTTACGGAGGACTTGTCTTGACTCTAAAAAAAATACATTTCATTGTAATTCTAGCTAAGAACTGATTCATACATGATAATAATACCATCCACCGATAAGAGCCCCAATTTGGTTAAACATCAATAAAATTCTATTGAGTTGCTTATTGACATAAAAAACTATATTGCCACATTATAAAACCACTAGCTTCCATGTACCTTGATCGTAGAGGTGATGCTTTATTTTCTTGGCAGTAAGTATTACGAGATAACAAAATCTAACTTGGAATTTTGGCTGCTAAATAATTAATCTGGATTTAATTTACTACCCACTATGGTTTTATAATCTGATAAACAGTTTTGTCGGTAAACTTCACATAATTGCATTGTTTTTATACACTGGGGTTTAAATATTGTAAAATAATGCAATAAAATAAAGATTGTTTAATTGTTATGTATTTTTTGTTTTTATAACCGAGAATAAATATTAGTAAATTGTATGATGCACGTATTTGAAGAAAAAAGGGCAAAATTATATATCAGATGATTGCTTATCGCGATTCATTTTTAGGTTGTTATTCTATTGTTGCGTTTCTTTCTTTTTTAGCCAACGTAATCGGACAGCGTCACATCTGCGCTCTGCCCTGCTAATGGACACTGTGATGCTGTGCGAAACGTCAGGCAAAGAAGGAGGAAGCGTAAGACATTATAATAACCCAAAAAATAATCGCCGTGATACGTTTGGCCGTGAAAATCTCAAATTAATCATCTCAATATGATTTGGTTTAGCAGCCCTCGATACCTACTAGGGGACAATTTCCTGATAAAATATGAATTCTACATATAATCAGATCTGTTTCTGAAATGCGTCTTTCTCACAGGTCGGTAAGGAATCGACATAAACCGAGTGCTGACTGAGTTCCTGCGTAAAGTATGTGAGATAACTGCTTGCAGCGCAGACAATACAATTGTAAGCCTTTTCTGTGCTCGGTTTATTTCGATTCCTTACCGACCGATGAGGGAGCCGACTAACGAACATAAATACCGTTTGAAATTTGCACGGCTAAAAACACATACCTATTGTTTACACTAAAACGTTGGAATTTCGAAAAAAGTATCCTTTTACACGTAGAATCACGTACAGGCCTTTAACGCTACCTTACAGCCCATAATAACAATTCAAAGAATAATTATTCAAATTATCCTTAGGAAACCATACTACTTCCCAACTTTAGAGATATTTCGGGTACGAACTATCACAGAATTGTATAAAAGAAACGCATCATATCAAATTCATAAAGAATATTTCGTCAATAAAAGTCACCCTTTAGATAGCATCAGCAATAGATTCAAAACAAAGGCGTGATAGCCATCCCAATGCTAAGAACGACCACGGCTCAGCACCACTACTAAACTTGTATTTAGTTGTGACATGGTACAATATTGTCCAAACACAAAATTAATGTAACAGAAACATTGAAATATGAACAGTTCAAAATGCAAATTATCTCCCTGAAATTGGATAATGATATATTGTGCCCTTATATTATACGTTTACATAATCTATATTATCAAGCATATAAAAAAAAGTTACAATACTAATTCTCTAAAATTGTGTAGATTTAATTATGTTTGTAGTTAATATGAATATTGAATTTTGTTTGTCGTTAATTTGAATGTTGAATTATGTTTGTAGTTAATTTGAATATTCAATTATGTTAATTTGTATGTTGAATTACGTTAGTAATATAATAAGTCTTTGAATATTGTTTAAGCATTATTTTCTTTTTGTATATACTTACTCTTCCTATAAAAACGAGCTCCTGGATCTCACCTTATGGAGTAGTAGAATAATTAGGATTTTTTTCGAAATATTTTGCATACTGTTACAATTTGAAATCTTTTACTCATTTTGTAATAAATAAATAAAATAATATTTTTGAATATATTTAATATCTCCTAAAAATACGTAATATTATTTTGTTTTTAATTAAGCAGAACTGGGATGATGGTACGATCTCAGTGTGCCATTCTACATGATATAAAAATAATGAATTACATTTAAAGAGAAAAATAAAAAAAAAATATATAAAAAAAGAAAAATGAAGTTACAATAAGTAACGACAACTTAATATAAAAATATTAGAAAATACACCCATCGCTCATTGAGTGGAGAGCTGACCTATGTATAACTATATTTATTATGACCTGAACTATATTTCAAAAAGGACCACCCTACATGGCCATTAAAGTATATAACAACCTTCCACGTAGCATCAAACAAATAACCGACATAATTAAATTTAAATCAACACTAAAAACATTTTTTTTAAACAAATGTCACTACACCTTAAATGAATACCTTACATAAATTAAATACCTCTGTTTCTTATTTTTTATTTACATGCATTTGTTAACATGTAATTGTTGGGTTATGTAATATAACATGTTGGGTTATCTGGAAGAAATAGGATGTAACCTATAAGCTATACCCTTTGTACTCTTTTTGTGCAATAAATATTTTTTTGAATTTGTATTTGAATTTGACCCACTGATAAAGCTACGAGTATGGCGTTTGTTGACTTCCGTGTCCTGCCCCAGGAGCTGGCGATCTCCGCTCCTTTCGGTGAACATCGTAAAGGTACTGTAGAAAGTCGGAATTGCACCTTAGTGCTTATATAAATTATTGTAATACATCCTCATGTGTTTAGGGCAGTGTACTATGTCTCATGGAGTAATTTTTTGACATCGTCGCTACAATGGTAGAACCGCCTTCAGAGAATTCCGGCCCGTTTATTAATTTCTCTTCTTTTGTCGTTTCATATTTTATACATCTTCATATCTTCAGTAAGGATATGTTCCAGGTATTTAACTTATGAGACACCAAGCAGTTCATTTCGAGCAAAGATTTGTGGAATATTTAGCGCATATAAAAGAAAGCGATTTTTTTAATCTCTTACTGTGTGTAGAAATTATTTTTATTATTTGATTCCAGGAATTTTTTTTTATTGGAAATGGTTATTAGGGTAATAATTATTCATATTATCTAACGATTGCCAAATATCTCAATAAAAGCATGTTCTTGTAACCTTGTAAACATTTTTATTGGCAGCTTTTGGCTAATTCGCAAAGTATTTTGTAATCTCTTTTCACTAGCTCCTTGTTCAGAAGATTAGCAAAGTTTTTACGAGTAATTGGCCTATCTAACCTACCTAATCAAGCAAATTTTATAATTAAACTTCTGTATTTTTCAATAATGATTGCTTTATTTCATATTTCGTATGTAGATTATTTTTGATTAGATGTTATGATTATTAGCTGCCTTCGATTTTGACGAAAGTGCGTGCAGTAAAATGATAATAATTTTTTTATTAATTTTTCAATTTAACAATATTTCACTTTTTATCAATGATTTTCGGTGATCCGAAACACGAGATTGTGTTATGCGAATAAATACATCGAAGATGAATGGTTTTTGGTTTTTAGCATTGAACCGCGTAAAGAAATTTAACCTTCTTTAACCTTACACTGAAGATAAATAACTTGCGTCGTGATTTATATAATGCGGTGATACAAGGAACAATATCTTAGTATTGAAAAACTGTTTTTATTTATGCATTGTTTTAATGCTTTTTACGATAATAGATTTTTTTATTTTTTTTAATTTTTTTTTTTATTTATTATAAATTTTTAAAGATACAGGTATATGCGATTAGTTACTTGAATGATTGAACTGGCCGTAAGAATATTATCTTGTATTACTCGGAACTAGATTATCTATTTGGAGTTTAATCCAAACTGAGTCAATTTATTAGCTCACATTTTCCGACTCAATTTAAAATATGTAAACAATTAAACAGAAACATTCTAGATCTGATACAGTACCTAGAAACTCTCGAATATTGAATATAGTATTCCTAAAAATTGTGCTTCTTTCTCAATTTCGAATTCTTAATCTAATAAAACTATTTTCATCTTGCAAAATCATTCTTGTCATGTTCTGTGAAGATTTGAAATATGCATTTATCTGGGACGTCACAGATTTCTTATTCCACCAGTTGATGTATTTTTAGGACACGCTTTCATATAAATAAATAACTTAACTGCACATAACTCCAAAAACCAAAAGGATTTTCCTTTTAAATCTCATTTCGCTAATGATGAAAAGCAAAAAAATCAAAATCACCAAGAAAAATCAGAAAAAACTTGCTCGTCCTCACTGGAACAGATATTGGCAGGTTGTTCCTACAGGCAGGAAGATAAAACAATCTACGCTCACGATCTTCCCTTAGTCATCAGGGGCAACACTAAGTCCCAAAAGTTCTTCGCAATAGTGTGAGGAAGTGAACGACGGCATATCCTTTGCTTCTGAGCTGCAAGGAGTGAAATCCAAGCTTGCCCTGTTGGAAAATCGTTGTATGTTTTTTGAACTCTCCCCACCTCATGAGAATTTCATATAGTTTTTAAGCACTAAAGAGTAGGTACATATAATTCTGTGGGTGTCCTGAAACTCTTACATTTCGGAGAACCAAACCTAAAAAAACCCACCATTCGTGCAGTGAGTGATGCTAAAATGGAATGCACCAAACCATAAATGCAAGGTAATCAATTTATTACATCGCTATAAAGAATTGTCGACGAAACGAATTTATGGTGGGTAGATTATCTTAAATAATTTACAAAGATAATATAGGGTAATTACTATCTTCAAAGCTAAATCTAAGATTTTACGGAAAATAAATTATACATATGAAAATCGGTAAATTTTCAAAGGAAATAACGAATATATAGGAAGCAAAGATCTATATTACAGAAAAAAACCTTCAAATGACTTAATAAAATTTAGTAACATTTTTAACTCAATTATTATGTGATGGGAAAATACTTACAGATAGGCTGATCGGGGAGTTATTCCGGTTCTCTTAAGGATAAGGAATAGTCCTTAACCTTAAATTGGGATGATTTCGGTTGTATCCAAGGATAAGGAATTGTCTTTAACCTTAAAATTAACAACACATTTGTTAACTATGATTAACATGTTCCTAATCCTTATTTAGAACCGGAATCGCCCCTCAGACCTCTTATGGGGAGAGGTGGAACATTCAAATAGGAATCGAAACAACAAATTTTTGGTGTGCTAAAAGTGTTGACCAATTTCATTTGATCACTATTTAAAATTACTTCGAAATAAAGTCGTACATAGTGAATTCTACGACCATAACCACTATCGAAAGCCCTCTATAGGACTTCCCTATAAATATTCAAAATTAGAAATAGAATAGCAGAAAACATTATAAACTTATTGGGATTGGGATTGGATAAATCGGAATTCCTGCAGAAATTTAACAGATGTCTATACTGATACCCATTACAGAATCAGGGAAGACGGTCACACATAGGCTAAAAGAAATGTATCAAATGGTGACTAAAACATTCAGAGTAGATATTATTACCTACCTGGTAATAAGATGCGTAATAATCAACTAGGTTTGGAATTCCCAGCCACACACAACCGGCGTAAACGTCAACAAACAATGTTTTCGTTAGAATCGTACACTTCTTAATCTAATTCGAATGCTATGACGGATCAACCTACATAAACTATAAACAATAGAAAATAGAACGACATTGAAAACAAGTAGGTTTTAGAAGATAAGAAGCCCTTGATAATATTTTATTGTAGCTACATATAATAGTAAATTATTATGGAAACGCTCAGAAATATAAGAAATAAGTACGTTTTCATTAATTTATTTGGTTATTAAAGGTTAATCTGTTGCTTTTTATAAAACTATCACTGATATTTTCTGTTGTTTAACGTCAAATATTTTTGAAATTATGATTTTTGGTCCAAAAAATACTTATTTAGAATATACCTTCAGATTCATGAATTGTGTTCCAAAACAACAACAAAACACCAAGTGAAAGAAAATCACTAAAAATGGAAAAGTTCGTGACTAACATAAAAAGTATTTGGATGTTCCTCAAGGATCGATATTGGGTCCTATTTTAATTTTCATCTGCATTAAACAATTCGCCACACATATACACAGACGAAAAAATTATTAAGTTGTAGCTTTGTCCATACATTTCACACCACGAAAATGAACCAATCCCAACGAAAAAATAAATAATTAAGCAGTCAAAAGAGCGATACCAAGTGCAAGCAATCATTTGCATTCGTGCCTTCCCATCAAGTATTTTTTAACTTACTTGCTAGTTCGGAACTTGCTAGTTGTATGAAGTGCCTTAATTATCACGTGCGTTGTGTGGAGTGTCTGGATGAAGCTATTGAACATTAAAGCGAACAAACCGAAAACGTAAATATGGAGCTAGAAAATAGCCTAACACGATGTTAAATTTGAAAATTAACCATCAACGCGTTGAGGGAATGTATCAAGTTGTTATAGGTAGGCATTTGAATAAAAACTGTCTATCGCCTAACATTTTTAAAAGTGTCTTGAAAAATGGTATGACACAAAGTCTCACGGAAGAAAGAGGAGTAAATTAATAATCATATTGCACATCTCGTCATTCAAACCATATTCGCTTTGTGTTTGATTTTACGATTTCATTTTAGGCGAATGGAAGACAACTTAAATAAGAGTAGGTAAGATAAATATTCTGAAGAAAGGCTAGTGTAAGATGCTGAAATAACATGATTATGGAAGAGGTAATCTAAATATAATAAGTTGGGCACGAATAAAATAAAGAGTGAAGGAACTGTTGGATGATTGATGAGGCAATCATGGCCAAAATTGTGAGCAATGTTGCGTTTAAACAAATGCTCCGAAAAAGTAACTTACTGTGCTTCGTAAAATAGAAAATAAAAATTAATCTTTAAAGACGTTTGTAAACTCATACAATGTACTATGTTATTTTTCGGACGCTGGTTATGACAGTTAATGATGCTGTTGTTGTTTTCTAAAAATTATTATATTTTTATTGCATAAGAAAAAACCCACTTATCGTGTTAGTATCAAAAGGTTGATATGCTTTCTTCATGAAGAAATTCTGCAATTCCAAAGGGATAACTCCCAGAAGCTGATAACAACTACTGATATCAGATAAAGTTTGGTGACTATCCTCTGATAAGCCGTCAATAAACTGCCACTGATATGCCATCTTTACAGCCCCTATTTTGGTATAAATACACTTGGAATCTTCAGGATGGCATAGTCAGTTCCTCGTTCACCATTACAACACATAATGGCAAACTTCCTAGGAATTGCAGTGTGCTTTGCGCTGTTGAGCATCTTTGCTTCACAGGCAACTGCTACCAGTGAGTGCCCAAATCTTGTATTTATCATTAATTAGAAGTTTTTAAAACCAAGCGTGTAAGAATTTTTATCTAATTAAAAAAAAGATTCATAATAGAAATTTCACAAAAAAATTCTTAAAATTCAATTTCTTAGGACGGGTTGCTTCGGAGAATTTGAACAATTCTTCAAATTTCAAAGTTAATTTTCCAGTTCTGTGAAAGATTTTTTCAAGTTCTGTTATTATTTCAGTTCTGTCATGCAACTAGCCTATGATGATATAATAACAGAACTTGAATAAGACTTTCACAGTACCCAGAAATGAACGTTGAAATTTGATGAATTGTTCAAATTCTCCGAAAAAACCCGTCCAAAATTTGTCGATTTAAAAAAATGACGATCTTACGCCAAAGAAAGAAGGGAGAATTCAGATTTATTAGAGTTCTTCGAATATCTTCTTTTGGCGTTGACAATTCAAGGTAGAGTAGAGTAAAGATTGTATAAATTTCACATTGCCTGAGATCACCGTTCGTGAGTTTTTCATTGTTTTCACAATCATTTTTACTTACCATAATATCACATTTAGACGATAATCAAAGGATCCGTATTTTCGATGTGGGTGATTGTGTGAGGAAGATGTTTAAAATATTTGATTTATTTTCCAGAGCGTATGGTATGCTACTTCGGTAGTTGGTCCGTCTACAGACAGAATGGAGGTAAATTCGACGTAGAAGATATTGACCCAACACTCTGCACTCATCTAATCTTCGGCTTCGTTGGACTGAGCGCAGAGCCAGGAATCAGGGTGCTCGACCCATGGAATGAACTTTACGCCGATTATGGAAAGGGTAGGAACCAAATACTTACTCATTTTATATGTGTACTCTTTTTCAAGATGGTGACATTTTATTTAAACGGAGAAAAATGAGTATGGATGATTTATCAAAATAACGTTTAAAAATTTGACTGCATGCCCATTTCCTAATAAAATAATATTCATTCATAATATATCTGAACACATGTTCACGCAGGTGGCGTTGTTATAATAAATATAAGGGGCGAAATGCGAAAAAAATAAATTTTAAGAACACGTGTTCCCACTTCCTCATAAAATATTCGTGCTTTATATAGTTTGTTATCAAATTTGTCAATTCATTCGTTAAAGGCCTGCAGTCCCTCTTTTAACAGGAAAACGAAAAATTTGAATGGATTTTTAATAAATTAACAATATTTCATATAAGCAAGTTATCTCCGTGTAGGTATAAAAATAGTCCAAGAAATAATTATAAAAGTTGAAGTTATCGAATAGATGACCTAACACAACCTAACCATTAATGTGTTGTTTCAGGCGCTTTCGTCCGGTTCAACAACTTGAGGCTCAGGAATCCAGCACTTAAGACCATCGTTGCTATTGGAGGATGGAACGAAGGATCCATCAAGTACTCTCAGGTAAGGTCTTTTTTTTTAATCTTTCTATTTCTCAACCTTTCTTCAAACAGCAATATCCGCACACATCACTGCGGCTATGACTGCATCATAATTTCGTTTGATACATTGTGTTAGACATTCTTTATATATTAATATTTTTTCAAATTCTAGGCTTTCGAAACCGCAGCCCAGCGTCAGACCTTTGCCGACAACGCCGTGGCCTTCATCCAGCTGTACGGATTCGACGGTCTGGACTTGGATTGGGAGTACCCCGGACAGAGGGGAGGAGCTAGCGCCGACAAGGAAGCCTACACAGAGCTCATCAAGACACTAAGGACTGAGTTCAACAAGCACGGATACCTTCTAACTGCTGCCGTCGCTGCCGCTGAATTCTCCATGATTCAGTCTTATGATGTCGTGGCTTTGAACACGTAAGTTAAAATATTTATTTAGTTCAAGTGTTGAAATCCACCATATGTTTTTTGTTTAAAACACATAATATAACATTAAATTTGTATCTAGTTACTTGGACTTCATCAACGTTATGACTTACGATTTCCACGGAGCCTGGGAGAGCGTGACTGGTCACAATGCTCCTCTGTACCCAGCTGCTATTGAGATCGGAACTGAGAGGGAAGGACTCAATGTTGTAAGTTTTACACGATGGACACCTGGCTTAGTTTGATCTATAATTAATTACACACTTCACCGGAGAAGCTAATTTTATGTTCGTTTTTTCCAGGATGAGAGCATCAAGTCTTGGCTGAAGTACGGAGCATCTGCTGACAAGTTGGTTCTCGGAGTCGGTCTGTACGGAAGGACTTTCACCCTGGCTTCTACCGACTGCAGCGATCCTCGTTGCCCCATGTCCTCTCCCGGATGGGCTGGACCAACCACTGGTGAACAGGGAATCCTGGGATATAGTGAGGTAAGCACTTATTAACTTTTTTTATTACACCTGTTTTTAATGTGATATGGTAGAAACTGTAAGGCAGTTGACTCAACAAGAGGGGAAAGCGCGTCATGGCTTCACTCATATAAAATGCTGTTTCATTTTCTATTTGCTAATTCTTACTAAATTTAACCTTTTTAGATTTGCAAGATGGAAGCCACCTCTGTTGTGAAGTACGATGAGGAAGCTCAAGTGCCATACCTCGTCAGTGGAAACCAATGGGTCAGCTACGACAATCTTCGATCAGTTCAGACTAAGGTAGACATGGACGGCAACGTATCAATACTTATGTGATATTGGAATAATTTCAACAGATTTACTGCTAATTTGGTTTCTATTTCCTTCCAGGTGGACTACATCCTGAACAACAACTTGGGAGGAGCCATGATCTGGAGTATCGATACTGATGATGCGTCAGGTGCTTGCGGAAACGGACGTTTCCCACTTCTGACAGCTTTGAGTTTCGGTGTTGGCGCTGGAGTAAGTTCCCCATCCATTCTCCTAATTTTGCTCGATGCTTATTTGATTTTTTCTTTCAAAATGTGTTTTGCTATTAAATTGTGGGTTCATGTAACAAACATCTCAAATTGAAGTGTTATGTTAAATGTTATTGTATGTTATTTTAGGCCCAAGTAGCACCAACCGCCGCTCCAGCCGTTGATCCAACAGCTGCTCCAACCGCCGCCACAACCGCCGCTCCAACCGCTGCTACCACAGCCGCAACAGCCGTCCCAACCGCCGCCACAACTGCTGCTCCAGTCACCCTAGACAGCCCGTGCAGCGGAGCCGGTTACTTCAGGGACGCAACAAACTGCCAAGTGTTCTATCTGTGCAGCGACGGAGCAGTAGCAGGCACCTACAAGTACAGCAAGTTCACCTGCGGAGGAACCTTGGTCTTCGACACCGCCAACAACATCTGCAACTACCCAGCAAACGTAGTCTGCTAAACAATTTACAAGGTGTTATCCAAAAAAATCAACATTAGGTTGGCTTTAAGGCGATTTTAATTTTGTTAGCAATTTAGTATTTATTTACTGTCAACAAAACAGTCCAATAACTTCAGTAATATTATTTGTTTATTTTTAATATAAATTAATGTATCTTGTTGATTTCACATTAAAACAAACAATTCGATGAATGCAATGTCTTTATAAATTAATTTTCACATGAACATTCTCAACCGATCAACATTTTGGGACTTTACGTTCCTGCATCTGTTGAAACGATATGGCCAAGAACAATACTCATAACCCCTCGGGCGACTGGTTGTATATACATATATGTATGTACATTTACCATATTATTTAATTAATATCGTTACTCAAAATATTGATGATGAAACATAAAATTTGTTTACTGTGATTTAAAACCAATGAAACCACCTAGACTTCGTAGTTTAACCCACATTTTTAGGTTCTATAAATTTGACACATTATGACAAGCATATTATAACAAGGGTATCTTAATTATAATATAATTTATTTACTGTGATTTTTTTTTTTTTTTTTTCTTTTTTCATAAAAATATATTTGGATACAGGTTTTTTACATGCTTTTCGACTACCACACTAGACACATGTCCGTATTATGGTAGTCGAAATTTGTGTATAATTATATAAATGTAATCCAATATTTAAAGCCAATGAAACCACCTAGACTTCGTAGTTTAACCCACATTTTTAGGTTCTATAAATTTGACACATTATGACAAGCGTATTATAACAAGCGTATCTTAAAGTATGCCAAAAATCGCTAGAGTGGTTAAAAGTGAAATCCATAAATTATAAAAAAATCTCAACAACATAACAATTTACTTAAAAACAAAAAGAAGTAATACGATTATTTTGGTTATAAATTCACAATTAATTGTATTTCAGATTTTGGATAAATTGAAAACAGTGCAATGGTGCTGTTATTTACAATTCCTTACCATCGAACTTTTTTTTAAAATTATTGATAAGATAATATTTATGAAAATACGAAACAGACAAAGGATAAAGAAAATTTAAAAAAATAAACCCGTAAAAATCAGAGATTCGAAAATATCTATTTTCAATTTTCGACATAGTTGCGCCAACTCTTGGGCTGACAAGTAGCCAATTTAAAATATATACATTTTTTTTGGTTTGAACTGCGCCAAATCCCGATTGGACAGGACCGACATTCATTTCGTATATTAACTGTTATAATTTAATCCAATTTCAGAGCAATGCGTATATGTGCGTGATTGATGCGTATAGCGTAATGTGTCGCCACCCTTAGTGTGCTTGCAATATAGTATAGTGTTTCATTATAATAATAATATTTAGACGATTTGTATAACGCCGTTTTTATGAAAAATGACCTCAAGGGCGCTGTACAAATACATAATACACTTCAACAATGATCTACTAACTATATTAGTACCGAGATAATATACAGTACCATACTTACCTGGTAGGTTACTTGAGATTAACACTTAATTAACATTAACTAATTGTTTATTAGCGAAATTTAGATAAAGGATTTAGGATATAATTGGAGAATTGGATAAAATTGGACTCTCCTTAAGGAATGGTATATTTAATTTAAGGGTTTGTATGACAGCTTCAAAAAATTGTGGACGGTTCCACCTGAAGCAAAGCTGATCTGGTTTCAAGATGATGTATGTGCGACAACTTTAATGCGCAAAGACGCATTCTAGTTCATGTATCGTGCTTCCGATAGTGGAAGATGCTAAGTCACAAGTAATCTTTTACGCCAGTATTTATTTCATTTTTAGTAGGTATTTATTTTATACAAAAACAAATCTATTTGAATTTTACTTTGGGGAGGAAGGTTAAATCCTCGGTTGAACCAACAAATTTGTGTTTTGAAATAAACATTTTAATAAAAATGATGTATTATAGTAAAAAAAAATGGTTAGGTATAGCGACGAATTAAAATATTTTAACTTTTTGCAAGTATTTGGAGCGTCTCACTAGATAGTTGAAATTTTTCAGTGTTGTTTTCTTCCGAAATTTTTTATTTAAATTAGCTCCACACATGAGGCTGGGTGGGGGGTCTTTTTTGGGAAAGGAGAGATACTTCTGGGATGGAAAAAGGTATGAGGGATGGTTAGGAATTTGGGAGTCAATGTGTCCAGGAGTGACGGACGTATGAATCTATAACTCCCACTGCGGTGCAAGGCGATAGGTTGAGAGTCCAGCTGGAGAAGTCAAAAGGTCTACCTAGGTCTACCTAGTCTCTCCCGATCCGACTCGCCACGCAGTAGGTGGGCAAACGCATCCGCCGCCAAGACCTAGACAAACCTTACTCGGGCACCCCTGCTAAGTCACTAAACGTATCAAACCACTGGTGACCTAAGCTTGCTTATGCTCAATTAGTATTTACCCATACACGCCTCCCAAATCTTCTAACTTTTTAACTACATGTAAATTAAAAAATATATATATTCGCAGGCAACCTTACGATTTTTTTAAAACCTCCTGCTACTATGATTTTAAGCTGAATATGTTGCTTGTGCAATAATGAAGGATTTGCTAGGAGAAACCGACGCATTTGTTCACTCGTCTACTAACCGGTCATATATTATATGATTTTACATTTATTGTAATAATTTACCGGATGATTTTAATAATACTGATATGAGAAATAGACTGGCAATTCATTAAAAACATGAATTCTTACTTACGTAAATATTGAAAAAAAACTGCTTTGATTGGTCAATGAGATAAATATTTCATTTTTATTTTCAGTGAATATAAATCATAAAGATTCGGAGAAGTTTAATACTACCCAGGTTTGCCAGATCACCCCAGAGTATTGAATGTGTGGTGTATATCTACCCAGTACCTACCTATGAATCGAATGTAGGTATATCTCACAGGGAATGTCAGGACTGTATGTAAAGGCGGTCGGGGGCAGAATGTCACTTGTACATAACTGAGCAAACCCTTGCAGCTTGTAGTTGCTACCCCAAAACCTATTGCATTGAGAGAATCATTTGAATGACTATCTGATGTAAATCTATCGCCATTTATGAAATCTATCGCCATTTATAAACTCATATAATTAAACAAAAATATTCTTCCAGAGGAGTGAAACAGGCAAAACAAACACCACTAAGATAAGACTCGTCCGATGATTTTCCCCATATTTTTGAAAACATGTCGGTGTGGAAACATGGATACTTAGATTCAGTGAAAAAAACCCTCAAAATGTGGTGCTGAAGAAAAATGCTCAGGATCCCATGGACAGCCAGACATAAAAATGTGTCCGTTATTGAAAAGCATAACGTATTTTAAGATGCTTTGGATACGTAGCTCACCAAACAGAGAACTTCAACAGGAGAAGCAGAGAAAGGTTACCAATGCGATGGAGTGACCAAGTACCACTGGCGTCTGTTACGTCGTTATCCACAGCTCCAGAAATTGGAGTGTGGATACTCAGCGAGGGGGAGTAGACTTGAGAATAATAATCTACTAGTATTATCGTTCGGAAAGCAAACAAGAACGTTATGATAAAAATTGCTACAATCCCGTCAAGTCCTGGAAAGAGCCATGCTATGTAGATACAACAAGAAGAACCTTCGAGATAGAGTTACCATGATATTTACGACTTGATCATCAGAATCACACTAACATCAGATGGTATCTTTGGTTGGAAAGAAAAGCAGAGTTTGGCTTACGATTTGAAGAAAACGGCAGGTTTTGGATGGGTGAGAGCCGGTAAAAACTGTCAAATCTAGAAACATTTGAAGGAGGCCTATATCCAAAGAAAACTTGAAAGCCTAAGGAATAAAAATAATCTTAATGGTTAATTTTAAATTGAATTTTTATTATTATTGTTGCAAATTATTTCTTTGAATTCAACTAGGAAAGAAGCTATTCAAATATATAGTCGACTTTATCCTAGGTAAATATAAAGTTGTACAATCGAAAGATACCCCGCCCCATGCGCCCATTAATTTGCACACAGTTATTATTTTTGGGTAGAGACCGGATCGGCTATGTGCTTAAAAGTTTACAACAAAGGTAAGACCTTATCGTAACCTCAGGGCATCTTATGTATGAAGTGTATACATAACATTTTAGAACTGCTTGTCAAATACGCCTAGGTGGGTGACCACCGTAATCAATAGTATTTGGATGATTTAAATTTTTATGTAGCGCGGTTTTTATAAAAATAATCTCAAAGGTGATGTGTTAGGTTAGGTATTATCAGCGCTTTGAAAATTCGGCGCCCGGAGCGGACTGCTTCAATATCGCCCGCTTAGGGTCGTCCGTGAGTATATAGATGGTTTAATAGAAAATTTAAAGGACTGTGATATTTTACCTATGCATTTCACCCGTAGAGGTAAGCAAAGAAGATTGACTGGACAGTGGACAGCCACGCAACTCTTTCTCGACGCACATACTTGTTTGATTCACGTGTAATCACATTTCATTTTCATTTTCAAGTAATACATTTCCTAAGCACAAGCATCAGCTTACATTAGGAGAGAATCCCATTTGCATATTGCACAAAATTGTAGATTGAATACTGTTATTCATGTAAAATACGAAGAGAAAATACTCACTAATAAAGAATAAAAATTAAATGTATGAAATAAAATCTAGACTTTTAGTCAAAACAACAAAAATTTATTCGACTTTTATAAAATCAAGTATAATCGAAAAATAAGGTACAATGTTTATGACTGAGAACTCAAAACAATTTATATTAACAGAAATTCTGTAAGAACTTAACAAGTAACGCTAGCTGGCCAGTTGCAAACGTTCTTCGTGGCATCAAACAAGAGGGTTCCACTGCACTTGAAGGTGCTGTACTTGTAAACTCCGTTGGTCAGGGTACACAAATAGAAGACATTGCATTGGGTTGCATCCCTGACGTAACCAGCCTTAGTGCAAGGTGATGAAGACGCTTCTGGAGCAACAGTTGGAGCTGCCGTTGGAGCTGCCGTTGGAGCTGCGGTTGGAGCTGCGGTTGGAGCTGCGGTTGGAGCTGCGGTTGGAGCTTCAGTTGGAGCTGCAGTTGGAGCTGCAGTTGGAGCTGCGGTTGGAGCTGCGGTTGGAGCTGCGGTTGGAGCTGCGGTTGGAGCTGCGGTTGGAGCTGCGGTCGGAGCTGCGGTTGGAGCTGCGGTTGGAGCTGCAGTTGGAGCTACAGTTGTGGTTGTTGGACTCTGTAAATAGAGGAATTGTTAGATGTGACATATTTAATGAAATTTTTTATTTTATTCTAAATCGTTTGAATGAAATGGACGGTTTAGGTGTAGCAGATATCTATCACATTTATATCTACCTATCTTCTATGTATATAAAGAAGAGTGGCTATCTTTTATTTATATTAAATCAAAATAAGATAAAAAAAATATCAGTGTAAATCTCGGGGAACGCCGAGGACTTATTTATAATAGACGAGTTTATAATAAAATTGTTTGAAGTGTCGTTTCATCTTGAATCTGATTATTTTTGAAAGTATAAATTGAGTATACAGCAAGCTACTTACTCCAGTGTTAATTCCGTTTCTAACTCCGTTGCTCAAGAGGGTAAGGAGAGGGAAGAATCCATTTCCACAATCACCCTTCGAATCATCAGTATCCACACTCCAGACCATAGCGCCTCCGAGCTGGTTGTCGAGGATGTAGTTCACCTGGAGAAAATCAACAAATAGAATTAATAATGGATATGAAATTATTTTTAAAGTCTAAATGTGCATTATAAGTGCGGTCGTGGACGCTCTTTTCAGAAACACAAGGACACACCTGAAAAAGTGTAGAATTTCGCAATCAATACTCCCAGTTTTCTCTTGTAAACATTTGAATTTTCCTCTTACAGACTCTGAACAAGTGAATACTGCAAGACGAGAAATGAGAAGCAGATAAAACCAACCCTGAAATCGGCCTATGATGATGGTTCATGACAGTCTATTAAATATGGTGGGTTACCTTGGTTTGAACTGAACGCAGATTATCGTAACCGACCCATTGGTTTCCATTGATGAGGTAAGGAACCTGTGCTTCTTCATCATAGTATAAAGAAGATGTGGATTCCATCTTGCAGATCTGTAAAAACAAAATATTTGTATCAACAGAACAGATGGACGGATGAAACAGAATAATTTGGATACCAGGAGGGTTATGAAGAAGAAAAATATCATTATCATATATGTTAGCGTCGAATCTAAATAAAAATATACAAACCTCACTGTATCCCAAAATACCCTGCTCTCCAGTGGTAGCTCCAGCCCATCCAGGGGCAGACATGGCACAGCGGGGAAGGGAGCAGGATGTTGAAGCCAGGGTGAAAGTTCTTCCGTACAGACCAACTCCCATGATCAGTTTACTTGCGGGTGCTCCGTATTTCAACCATGTCTTGATACTGGCATCCTGGATCGAAAAAATACGGAGAGTAAATAATGAGTACTGAATGTCCTTTTTTACTTTGTAATCACCCGATCATTGAAAATGTTCGGTTATTTACAAAACGATACATACAATGTTTAGTCCTTCGTTTTCAGTTCCCTTTTCAACAGATGCACCGTATAAAGGAGCGTTGTGACCAGTCACATTCTCCCAGGCTCCGTGGAAATCATAAGTCATCACGTTGATGAAGTCCAGGTATCTAAAATATACAATTAATACATGTGATTTAATAATCAGTGTTTCTTATGAAATAGAAGTGCATTCATTGTCCTTAACTGATCTGCTCGGTTACAACACCTTAGAAACCCATTCACACGTTACTAATCGTAGAAGGTCAATCGTAGAAGGTCACATGAACTGAACAACTAATGAAATGTTTGTCAATAACGCAATGCAACTGCATTACGATAATGTATCGACCATTGACTGTTTAAAGCTTCATAATAAATATCTCTTGACTGACGTTTTTCCTTGTTCTGATATTTTTTCAATATTTCTTTATTAATTCATATCACAATGGACTGTATTAGAGAAATAACTCACGTTGACAGCGCATTAACATCGTATGACTGAATCATGGAGAATTCAGCGGCAGCAACGGCTGCTGTTAGAAGGTATCCATGCTTATCGAACTCTGTCCTCAAGGTCTTGATGAGTTCTGTGAAGACTTCCTTATCTGTGGTCGCTCCTCCTCTTTGTCCGGGGTATTCCCAATCCAGATCTAAACCGTCGAATCCGTACTGCTTAATGAAGGCAACGGCGTTGTTGGCGAAGATCTGACGGTTGGCTGCTGTTGCAAACGCCTGGAATTAATGTATTAAGAACATAAGCAAAAATCTTTAAATTGTAATCTAATGTAAAAGGGAATTTACTTTATCAGTTAACATACAGATGGTTGACTCCAAATGGCATTCATGAAGGCAATCGCATTACACGCTACCTGGTCGTTGCGAATTCCATAATAGGGAGCTGTGGCTTCTATGCGGTCCTACATAAAATATGTAATGCAAAATTACCTGAGAATACTTGATAGATCCTTCATTCCATCCTCCAATAGCTACGATGGTCTTAAGTGCTGGATTTCTTAGCCTCAAGTTGTTGAACCTGACGAAAGCACCTGAAATAAATTATAAAAATTGAGGTTATGTTCGGTTATATCCATACATTCCATATTTCATTATTATCATTATTTCCTGGACCAAAATTCAAGTATTTTGTTCTTACCCTTTCCGTAATCGGCGTAAAGTTCATTCCATGGGTCAAGCACCCTGATTCCTGGCTCTGCGCTGAGTCCCACGAATCCGAACATAAGATGGGTGCAAAGATTAGGGTTGATATCTTCTACGTCGAATTTGCCTCCATTCTGTCTATAGACGGACCAACTGCCAAAGTAGCACACCATTTTCTCTGAAAAGAAAAAATAACATTTTGAGAATTGAGAAGACTAGTTGTCTTTACATTGGCAGGATTCAATTAACATACCAAAAAACCATTGTCTGTGTAAAATCGGGTACTTCGTTTCACAGGTTCATATAAATTTAATTTAACAGTAATTGCTGTCTTTAAAACATAGACTTGATTTAGGTTTGATTTTGATGCATTTGTTCTATCGTCATTCAAAAATTCTAAAATCCTCCACACAGCAATTCTAACGAATACCTACGCCTTGGAAGAAACTTCAAGTCTTCTCGTGCGGAGTTTTGCTAATGTCGTTAACACATTGAATTGAAAAGTTGCTTGATATGGCTCAAGGTGTGTTTGGTGACCAGTTCTGTATAGCCAGATACTTTCTCACCCTTCTATTTTCCACTTCCTTCCCATATCCACTACATTCAGCCTCACAACATAGTCCAATTGGGAGATGCCATATTCTCACTGGCTCCAGAAGTTTGTGTGCAGTTGGGACTCTTGTGCGATATTCACATAAAAAACCACATAGACATAGTTTGTTTAGGGAACAACGTTAATTGATTTGGCGTTTGTTTGACGCAAACGTGTTCTTTGATACAAAAGCCTTTAAGACGGTTGGAAAAATTCAAAGCTCAAATAGCATGGAATACAATGAAAATAAATACAAACTTAAAAATACTTACTGGGTGTTGAAGGTACATTTTGTCCTACAGTTGTGATTGCTGGCGCTGCGGTTGGAACTGCATTTGTGGATTCAACTGGAGCAGCTGTTGCTTCAATTGTAGTTGTTGTTATTGGCGCTACAGTGGTTGTGACTGGAGATGAACCCTTTAAAAAGAAAATATAATGTTTAGCTAAGACTTTTACAACATAATTAAGAAGATATACAAATAATTTTTAACAAAAAAAATGTAAGGGTGGCCATCAACAGGACGTAACCAAAATGATACATGATGTAATAATTGCAGCTCGATCCAAAATCGAAAAAAACCTCAGAGAGCAAGATTCCGAATCGAAACATTACTTCAAAAAAGTTTTAACCATTTCTAGAAACCAAAAGTAACTATCCCAAACTTTCCCAGCCTTTTCCCCCATTTAACATTCAGCCTCTTAACAATTTCCAAACGTGGGTGCTTTGCTCTCGTACAGTATCATATAAGCAAACATACATGAAGACATATTGTTTATTTCTGAATCTGCACTATTATAATAAGAGGTATAAAATGAGCTACTCACTCCAGTGTTAATTCCGTTTTTAACTCCGTTGCTCAAGAGGGTAAGGAGAGGGAAGAATCCATTTCCGCAATCACCCTTCGCGTCATCAGTGTCCACACTCCAGACCATGGCGCCTCCCAATTGATTGTCAAGGATGTAGTTCACCTGATAAAAAAACAATTTAATCAATGAACACAATCGTAAGTAATATTTAGAAAAGTTTCTAAGGGTACTAGTGGAAATTAGAATGTTCAATCGAAAATATTAAATGTTGTGGTCTAGGTTACCTTGATCTGGACTGAACGCAGATTGTCGTAGCTGATCCATTGGTTTCCTCTGATGAGGTAAGGAACTTGTGCTTCTTCGTCGTAGTTCACAATAGAAGTGGATTCCATTTTGCAGATCTGTAATAACAATATTCGCATTAAAATAATGTTAGCATCATCTGCACATCAAGGAAGATGTTATTAAAAAATGTTACTTATTCAAGTCTCAATAGGATTACGATAGACAATTCTTATCGAAATACAATAAATTATTTTAAATCATCTTTAAAAGCAGTCAATATCTTTAGACAAGGCTATCTTGACGAGTAGAGAAAGTGGCAGCCAATAAACGACAAAAAGGAGATATTTAAAAAAAAGCCTTTATCCAAAGCCTGTTGCCAGAAGGCCCATGAAGAAAAACGAACACCAGGATGTATATTATTGTTCCTATACTTGGGAAAAGAATAAGCAGATAATTATCACATAATTATAGTAGACAAGCTAACCTCACTGTATCCCAAGATACCCTGTTCTCCAGTGGTAGGTCCAGCCCATCCAGCGGAAGACATGGCGCAGCGGGGAAGGGAGCAAGAAGTTGAAGCCAGGGTGAAAGTTCTTCCGTACAGACCCACTCCCATGACCAGCTTATCGGCGGGTGCTCCGTATTTCAACCATGTCTTGATACTGGCATCCTGGTTAAAAAATATGGTCAGTAAATAATGAGTACTGAATGTTTTCTTTTACAACAAAATCATTAAAAATTTTCAGTTATTTTCAAAACGATACATACAACGTTCAGTCCTTCATTTTCAGTTCCCCTTTCAACAGATGCTCCGTACAAAGGTGCGTTGTGACCAGTCACATTCTCCCAGGCTCCGTGGAAATCATAAGTCATCACGTTGATGAAGTCCAGGTTACTAAAATATCAAACATAAATATTACGTTCTCTTCTTTGGTTAAAAAAACCCAAATGGGATCCCCAGTGATAGCATAGATTCACTGAGATTCCGGAAGGTTTACTGTGCAGTGTAAATATAAAATAGAGAAATAACTAACGCTGCCAGAGCCTCGACATCGTAAGACTTAATCATGGAGAATTCAGCGGCAGCCACGGCCGCTGTTAGAAGGTATCCATGCTTGTTGAACTCTGTCCTCAAGGTCTTGATGAGTTCTGTGAAGACTTCCTTATCTGTGGTCGCTCCTCCTCTTTGTCCAGGGTATTCCCAATCCAGATCCAAACCGTCGAATCCGTACTGCTTAATGAAGGCAACGGCGTTGTTGGCGAAGATCTGACGGTTGGCTGCTGTTGCAAATGCCTGGAAATAAAAATATATATTAACGTCGTAGTGAAAAACATTAAATTGTTTACCGAATCGGAGTAAAAGGAAACTAAAAAGTTTATAAGAAATTTTTACCTGAGAGTACTTGATGGATCCTTCGTTCCATCCTCCAATAGCTACGATGGTCTTAAGAGCTGGATTCCTGAGCCTCAAGTTGTTGAACCTGACGAAAGCGCCTAAAAGAATTGGTTTAACATTGTTTAAATATTATTCTTAGAAAAGTTTGGAGTACTCTCATAGATATGATAATAAATTTATGAAAGTCGATTAGTCAGTATTTTGTTTTCACCTTTTCCGTAATCCGCGTAAAGTTCATTCCATGGGTCGAGCACCCTGATTCCTGGCTCTGCGCTGAGTCCCACGAATCCGAACATAAGATGGGTGCAAAGATTAGGGTTGATATCTTCTACGTCGAATTTGCCTCCATTCTGTCTGTAGACGGACCAACTACCGAAGTAGCATACCATGCGCTCTGGAAATAAAAAAATCCATTTATAAAATGAAAAGCAACATGACGGTAGCGTCTTATCATTGTCACACGAAAAAGAATCTTTAGAATTAGTTTCACCACACTTATACAACGACTAAGCCAAACACTTGCAAGTAAAATAAATAAACACTATTTAATTTTATAAACACTTACTGGCTGCCGCAGTTTCAGAAGCAAAAATGCTCAATAGCACGAAGCTTACTACTAGTACTAAAAACTTTGCCATTGGATGTTCTTCTGTTGTAATCGAACAAGACAATGAGTGACAATTGCAAAAAAAGTTCCCATTTTATAGGTAAAAGCGGGTTGTAAAATCTGCACACTATCTCAGCCGGTTTTATTGGAGTATTATCGACTAGAAATTGCAAGATATTTATGTTCAAGATTACCCAAACCAGCATCATATTATCAAAATAACCCGTGAAGGTGATGTATTATTTTAAATTTGTTAAGGTACTCGTTTTATTTACTAAGATTTGCGACAAATTTGAAGAATTTTCACATCTCTCAACGCCTTAGAATTATGTACACTTTTTGACTTTACAGTTTACGCCATATAGCATCCCAAATTGCATATATTTATGTTATTGTATATCGCCTCGTCTTACTCGCTAACTTTAGCTATTTTGACTCCTGAGGTAGGTACTGTAGCGCAACAGAAATGTTAACGGAGGGACGAGTACACTCTTAACTTAAAATATTTCCACTTCTTATGGTCTAATATAAACATACGTTTTATTCTTTAATTATTTCTAATATATAAAATTCTCTGGAAACTTTCCTGTTATTTTTTTAAACTTTATTTTATTGTTCCTTTATTGAAATATAATTCCTACATTTTCATACAAAAAAATAGATTAAAATTATCAGAAATTACCATAAATAATTATCAACGATTAGGTTATATGAAAATAAATAAAATAATATAAATCGAAAATGATAGACATATAAGCAATGCAAACAAAACAAGTTCTGAGCTGTTTATTTCATTAACACCTCCCTAATTGAGAATAACTCGTGTTTACGGAGGGAGTGTCGTTTTAATTTTTTTACATTAATCAATTTTGGGAATACTACCATACATATATACTTTAAAATTATGAAAACATGTGTATAATAACAGATGTCTATACGCTAAATATTGCAAAAATAAATTAAATATATTTTTTTAAAAGTACCGTGTATATTGTATACAAATATTTTTAACACTGATATTTTTTACAATAATTGTGATGTATGGTAATAAGTTGAGTATTTAAGCGATAGATGGCGCTAGTCATAAAGCTTACTCCAGAGCCCGACAGATGTCGCTAGAGTGTAACAATTACTTGTGAGATGGGATTGACAGGGAGCAAGCTTCTCGAACCAGAGAATTACCAACCCTCGGGTAATGAACAGTGTAGCTAAATCCAGACCTATTATTTGTAACGTAAATAAACACAATTATAAGTAGAACCTTTTACTTTTTACAAAGAGTTCCCAACACTTAAATCTGCAAAGTAAGGCAGATATAACAAATAATATACCAAACAAACCAAATTAGTTTGAGGTAAAGTGTATTTTAGGATAATTTAAAAAAAAATTATCTGCTTGTATTTCTTTAGGGAGTTTGTTAAAACATTTAATGACTGAGTATGTGTAATGGTGTTGTTTTGAGTTTAGGGATAATTATTTGTCCCGTGGTTCTTGTTCTGGTGCCCAATGACTATTAGTTTATTTTCATTGATTTTAAGTATTGTGTGTTTTTTTTATTGTTTAAATTTAGATGCCTTTATTCAATAAACTAAACAATTCCGTGTTTTTTTTGTCAATTTTTATATCATAATTGTATTCTAAGTCTGTATTGTAATGTAGTTTGTCTCTTAAGTAAGTTATCATTAAAACGTTTGCATTTTTTTATTTTTTTTTTATTTTTGCTGTGTTTTTCCTAAAAGTCTTTGTATCTTTCTCATTTTATCTTTTTAAAGAAAGAAAAATTTCCCGGGTCATGAATAACCTGACATTATTTGAAAATCTCCTACAACCATCATTAAAAGCGCAAGATGTTACTTGTGCAATGATAGAGGACTTAGACAGCTGATAAATTGAACCCACGATATCTGGATGAGAATCTAACGCATTGGTCAACTCAGCACAGACTAATTTATGTTAGGAACTGCATTGGACTACCACTCCATACCTCCTGGATTTTTTTGTATAATCCAAAGAAAGCGGCAAATTTTGCTAAAAAAATTCTTTTAATTGGCTTCGTTTATGTTTCATTATTTGATTTGGAAGTAGGTGGAAAGGTTGATGAGAAGAACTTTATCTTACAAATCAGTGAAGTTTTCACAAAAGTTTCAAAAATTTTACGTAGACTGATTTAGTAGAAACCATTAATTGATATTAACATCGAAAAAAAAAACACAAACACAATAAATCGTTTGAATAAGTACGTGTCCATAAAATTTTACAAAAATTCAAGATAATCTTTAGATCATAAAAACGAGCCTTTGTTTTCAACTGTTTTTTATGGACACATCATAAACTAATTTTCTTGCAACCGTTTGGAATTTGATAAAATATAAGATGTTTAAAGCACCCTCATAAAATACGTTTATCTGGGCGTAGAATGTGCTATTATTGTACTTACAAAAATAACTAACTGGTTCGGCCATATGATAACTGCATTCTTGAACATTCACGATAATCATCTCCTAAATCAGCAACGTCATCGGAAGTTTGAAGGAACAATATCGCACTCGAAAAAGTTAATTTGGAAATTGCTCTATTGTAGTATTAAAACCCAAATCTTTGGATAGACCACTAGATGAACTCGACTGAGCCAAACTCAAATCCAATCTCTTCGACAAACCACATACACAACGCGATAGAATCGAAAAGCTTATTTACTTTGTACGATTGAAGAATTTCGGTCTTCTTTGTCTTTAAAGCTTTTTCATTCGTTTATACCACAAGTAAACTTTTGACCACCTGTACCAGTACACAGATTATTATTCAATTACAGACTTAATACAGGTAAGAGGATCAAAAATTAAAAGATATTTTGAATTGCAGTTAGATTATTACTAGCTTTGTTACTTAGCACTCCTTGGGTATTTGATGAACTCAGCAAAACACAGATTAATCAACTATTTGTTTTATAACTGGAGCCATTGAATCTTGACGAAATGCATTGCAGCAATTCAATGGGAAAATATTCGATTTGCAGGTTATTCAACTTCACTATGAAGATGAAAACTGATGATGATGGCTCAATTGATCTGAGGGCGGCCACAATATAAAATTTCCTTGGCGCCAAATGTAATTCTATATTCCATTATTACTAAATAATCCTAAAGGAAACAGGACGGATGAATTTAGAAATTCTTGTTTCCAAAGTGGTATCTGGTGAATAGCTGAGCTATGTATAAGTACGTTGTTCTTTGTTACAGTTCCGGAGAGTGTTAATTGTATTTAAGATTAATGCGAAATTGCTTAAAGCCGACGGTCGTTGCACCAAGCTCTGATACTCCCTGGGAATCTTTTCTTAACAACAACCAATTCTCTTTTTGTAATCTAAAATAAACTGGTTATTGTATATAAATAATTACTGCCCTTTTTTATGTTTGAGACGTTGCGTCCTACCCTTAACGAACAAACCAATGTTCACAATTGCAATTTGGATACTGGTGGCACTATAATATCTTTTGCCGATGATACGGTTATAATATTTGCAGATGAAAATTTGAATTCAACATTTGAAAAAGCAAATCATGGTATAAATGAAATAAAACACTGGTTAGATTCCAACCTCCTCACTCTAAATATTGAGAAAACTAAATACTTACTTTTTTCCATACGCAAACCTAATCTCCCTCAAAACTATCATAAACTTACCATACATTCATGTTCACAGAAATTCAACATGGCTACATCACCTCACAAAAATTGTTCATGCGATAACCTTATAATATCAAACGAAATTAAGTACTTGGGGGTCATTATAGACAATCAACTGCGATGGGAGGCCCATATAAATTCTACAACAAAAAGGCTTCGCAAATTATGCTACATTTTCTACTCTCTCAGATCTATCCTTAACCTACAAACACTAAGATGTGTATACTTTGCACTTTTTCAATCAATTACTACATATGGTATAGTGGGATGGGGAGGTTGTGCAAAAACGATTCTTCATCCCATGGTTTTAATTCAAAAACTGTTACTAAGGATAATATTCAAATGTAAGCCAACAAACCCATCAGAACCACTTTTTAGAAAACTCAGAATATTAGATATTCGACAATTATATGTTAAGACCATTCTCATATACATACGGAAAAATGACTTGGTGAATAAAACACAACAAAAAATTAACACCCGTTACTCGTCACACCTAAATTGTAAAATTCCCCAAACGAAAACAGCTTTCGCCCAGCGGCAGTTTTCTTATATTGCTCCCAAAATATTCAACTCGCTGAGTATTGATATCAGAAAATCAAAAACTCACAATTTGTATGTCATAAGTGTTCAAAATTGGTTATTTATAAAGGGAAGGAACTTTTTCAAGGAATGCCTGCCATCATTAAATTAAGCTCATTTTCTTTATTAGTCATTTTTGTTTTTTCATTCAATTCTGTAAAGAAAAAAGTTTAATAATTAATTAATTAATCTTTATTTTCATTATTTCAACAAGTTCATTTTCATAATTTCTACTTTATTTTCATTATTTTAACAAGTAAAGTAACCTATTTATTTGCTGATTGTGTTCATTTTATCTCATTAATATCAACAGTTTAAAATACGGTTGATGTACACTTGAGCAATCTACTGAACTGGGAACCAGTAAAAGTGTCACCTATTATACACATACATTGCATGTAAAAAAAAATACTTAGATTAACAAGTTATCAAATATTACATTTATATAATTATATAAACCTATGTATATAAATTTCGACTACCATAATACGGGCGTGTGTCTAGTGTGGTAGTCGAAAAGCATGTAAAAACTGTACACATTAATATTTCATGAATAAAGGAAAAAAAAAAAAAAAAAAAAAAAAATTGTTCCAACAAACTAATTAACGCTTGAAAATAAGGTTTCAAGAATTTAAAATGGCACATGAACTCGATAATCTTTTGGGAATCCCTTAGTAAGGGATGTGATTAAATTTAAATAATGTGACTTTAATAAAATTGCGACTGCAATGGGCTGGCAATGTGGAAATAATGTTATATGATAGGATACAGTAGTGATATAGATATCCCATTGGAAGTGTTGCAGAGGCAGGCCGAAGTAGATGTCAAGTGCAAATCACTTTTAAAAATATTAATGAATTTAAAAATAAATAATTCAAGTCTCAGTGTGTGATCAAATAATCCACATCAAACATAAGTGTTCGAGATTCACTTAAACGAAGACAGCATAATCACAACGTAATCTAAAGTAAATCCTAAAAAAATTCTCGTCACCAAATATTCATAATTCCTTCCTAAGCCCATGAGCCGGTGAATTACTGTCTTAATCTATAGAAATGATTTCCTTATCAGCTGTCAAGAATAAGGGGGCCAATTCTGAGGCATAAATAGTTAATAATAAATAGATTACTTACTTCCACCCATCTACGTATTCTTGACAATGACGTAGCACCATAAAAGCCAAATTTCAAGCCATAAAGATGACGCCATATCACGTGTATTGTACATCAACATACTAAGGTAGATATTTTGACAACGTTTCAAATTCTTTGGGTACAAAAAGGGATATTCTTCGCATAGAATGCAGCAATAGTGTTTTTTAAAGGTATCTATTTGTGGTATTTTCAATAAGTACATGGTTGTTTGTGTCATAATACAATCCTAAATTGTATTATAATTTAGGATAAAATTATCCTAAAAAATATAAAAATAAATCAATCACATGTTTTCTTAATTTAAGTTCAAACATGTTTATATTTTCTTCTAATTTAATTTCTTATGGTAATTCGAAAATATCTTCATTACTCCGTACATCAACTACTTTTGACTTTGGCTATTTTTCTGAAGGGAAGAATTTATTTAATAATGTGTGTTTTTATAATTTCAATTCCCTTTTTTTAATTTTTTAAAATTATATACTATTATTTTTATAGTTAGATCTAAATATGTATAATTCGTTGACTAATTTAAGTAGGTATATTTTTATAGACATTCATTTTGGTCAGGTGATTTTTTGGCATGGCCGTCTGGTTCATGAGATTTTGTATCTTTTATACCATTCATCTTTCTTTGTAGGTTTCATAACACATGCGATGATGAATAAAAATAAACAATTTATTGATTAGTATGTTACTTTATTTCATATCTTTATGATTTCAGCAAACAACATTTTGTGGGTAGTTGCAGACATTATTTTTAGTATCAAATACGAGGACTCCACCGCAAGTGAAGGTGCGGTACTTGTAAACATTATTGACCAAGGTGCAAACGTAGAAGACATTGCACTTTGTAGCATCCCTGATGTAACCAGACCCGGTGCAAGGTGTTAACGAGGATCCTGGAGCAACAGTAGTTGATGGGGCTTTGGTTGTGGTGGTAGGAGTTGTTGTAGATTGAGTTGCTGATGGAGCGGCTGTTGTTGGAACTGGATCAAGCGGTGTTGTTGTCGGTGCTTTCGTTGTTGTAGATGTAGTTGTGTCCCCCTTTAAACATACAAATATAAAATTAATTTTGTGTTATAATATATATCAATCTATTGAGTACCCGGAGCCAACAATACAAAGTAAAAAAGCAAACTACTCATAGATCAATATAAATATTATTTATTGCATTACTTTTATTTTTCTTCACAAATCGACCTATGAGGTGAGTTATAGTAGAGAGTACAGAAATTTAGCGTTGTTTATGTGAGAGGTGATATTCATCGGCGTGACCTCGTAGATTTAATTATGAGTCTTAGTTCTGTTAACATTTTTATGAATTCATTACATGTCTATGTTGTTTACTTTTTTCATGTATGTTTATATTTAAAAAAAGTTTAAATTTTTAAACTATTAACAATAGTTCAGTGATACAAAAAAACTTGTAAAATATAATTTAAAATCCCACTAGAGCGCGTAATTAATTAATAACAATAAATCAAACGAAAAATGTGCCTCACACATTTTGACTAAATAAATTTTGCCATCTTAGATCGTGAAATACCAATTGGGTATGAAACCATTGTAATATTCCGTTTCAAAGTCTTAAAAACTGTGATAGACTAGTCATCCTAAGAGAGGTGCCGGATCACAAGACCCTGAAAATAATGATCAAGTGGATTCCTCAGTGGATACGACCCAGAGACAAATCGAGGAAGAAGTGAACATTTGTGAAGGAGGTCAAATCCTACCTTTAGATAAAAGTCAGTGATGATGATCTACAATATAAGGAAGGAAAACATTTAAGCGACAGTTGAAGGAAAAAGACGTTGGGTGCATGCCAAAAAATCGTCAGAAAGGTTCCTGATTCGGATCCCCAGAGTCTGAATATGTTTTAAGCAATGTCATGGCAAATAGGTGGTATGGATATTTTTTATGTGTCTGAGAAGACCAAAATAGGTACTAATTTTACTATTAAGAGCACTTTGGATGCGACCTTACCACTTTCACAACGGCGCCCTTATGAGAAACATTTATGCTTTCAAAGTCCGTGCCTGCGGGATTAGTGAGCAGTATGCAAGTACTTAAAATAACATAAAACAACGAAAAGAAAAATTAAAACAGCAACCCATTGATAAGTGTTAGTAACAATAAACAAAAAATAAAAGCCGCAAACCTTCATAAAAGACTTCTGGGTAAGAGCTGTAAAAGTAGAGGATAAATGTAATGCAAGTATTTACAGTGATATCAGTGGAAAATAAAATTTATGTAACGAAAAAAAAAATCCTGAGAAGGTATTCCACTAACCGCCTGGCAGTCCCAATGAGAATGCATCTGGCGATCGGCCCGACCGCTTAATATACCCGACGTCAGCACCTTTAAGCAGCTTTCCGATTATGCCTCGACAAAATGTAAGTTATGGAGAGGGGATAAACCACGAAGATCCTGAGAAAAAATGAGCGTCGGGCTGCCGGAGGAGAAACGGAAGAGCGCTGGGATTGCATAGTCACTCCTCGGGACATTGCATGTCGCTTGGGAAGGTGCGATTGGGTAGCGGAGAGTTGCTCTGAGTATCTAGCACAATTGATCGATAAAGATTTTATCGATATCGTCGGTAACTTGCCATCGTTCGCGAGCACCACTTCAGATTGTTAACGTACAAACAACGTTTAAATCGAATACATTCAGAACACTTGGTCGTTGTGAACTGCTGTTTACGCATTGGAGATCTGCATTCATGCTCGGGAGAGATAACAAGTTACCGACGTGATCGATAAAGCCTTTATCAATCGACTGTGCTATATACCCTGGTGTGCATTCGCCCTATCCTACCCTCTTTTAACCCTTAAAAGACGGCTAATATTTTGTAAATATCTGAAAGCCAAATATAATATTGAAAATTATATTTGAAATAATTGACAGGCATCTACTCAACTTTTTACGTTTTAATTTTCATGGACAATGTTGAAATTTGTTCAAAACTTCTAAAACCAAGCTCTACACACTGCACATTGCAGTGCACCTAAAGGTAGTCATGATTTAACTGAACTGTTATTGTAGTTGGTCGTCCTAAGGGTTAATGGGGATAACGACAATACAATATGTGCAGAGTTTAGTTGAGCAATTGCTGTATAGTTGCGCAACAATTAATGGAAAACTAAAGGAAGACAAATATCAAATTGTAAGGGCATATGTATAAAATTGTATAAGTGAAGAAAAGATATTTTTTACATAATTATTGATACATTGAGCAATGGTATCCTCATTACCAAAGCATAAAACACTTCCTGTTAAGGTAAAAAAGAGAAAATTAGAACTATTAGAAATAAATTGTCGACTTACTTCAATGTTAGTTCCTTGTTTCATTCCATTGCTCAGTAAATTAAGTATTGGGAACACTCCGTTTCCACACTCGCCCTTGAAGTCATCAGTGTCGATGGTCCAAACCATAGCACCTCCCAATTGATTATTGAGGATATAGTCCACCTGAAAGAAAATTTTATCAATGAACAATTGAAATCTTTCAAATTTTTGAAAGTAGAAAGTCACAATACAGTGTAGCTGTTGTTATGTATGTTACCTTAACTTGGGCTGAACGTAGATCATCGTAGCTGATCCATTGGTCTCCTTTAACAAGGTACGGAACCTGTGCTTCCTCGTCGAAGTTCAGGACAGAAGTAGGCTCAAGCTTACAGATCTGAAATAACAAATACAATTATAAAACATTATTAAAGGAAGTAGCCAATAGTGTGGTTGAAGTCCAGAATTATTTAAGTTTGACGTTTTTGTGGAAAATGAGAACAGCAGAAACTTCAAAAAGTTTTAAGAACTGAAGTAAACCGGAAAAGGTAAGATTATTTTGGCATTAACTCCATACAAGAGGCCCAAAGAAAAATAATTCCTCTCATGCCTTACGTCATCTTTGGGAAGCTGTCTGGAGGAGTTTTAAAGTAAATAAAGTAGAGGAAGTTTTGGGATGGAATCAGGTTCTAGGGGTGGGTAGGAATCTGATAGGGCTATGTGTGTCCAGGACGTATGAATCCATTCCAGTGCTGCTGGAGAAGTCAAAACGTCTAACTCAACCAGTGTCCGGTGATCCGGCCCGCCACGAATTAGGTGGGAAGAGGCATCCCCCGCCAAGACCTAAACAAATCTCACCTCCATGAAACCGGGTACCCCTGTTAACTTTCCAAACATAGCGAAAAGGAGTGAAAGATCGCTCTGTTGTTTAACCACCATTGAGAAATGCAAAGTTGCTTAAAATGGGTTTAGCTGTGTTTGGTGACCAGATCTGAATAGCCAGGTACTCCCCCACCTTCCTCTTCCTCATTTACATCCCCTTCCCACAACCTTAAGCCTCACAGCATACCCCAATTGAGGATGTCATAACCCCACTGTCTCCAGACGGTTGGGAGTAGTTGGACACTTGTTCAGTATTCATGTAAAGACAACTTGGGGTGAGTGACTTGATTAGAGTTTATCCAATAAATGGTTCTCAAGACGGCGGCACCCATACCCGCCTCTCAAATCGAAAATCAACCAGTTTTAAAGCTTTATTAGGAATGCACAACTTAAATACAGACGATTAGTGCTGACCTCATTGTATCCCATGAAACCTGCTTGTTCAGTTGACGGTCCAGCCCATCCAGGTGCAGACATGGAGCAGCGAGGAAGACTGCAGGAGGTGGAGGCTAGAGTGAAAGATCTTCCATAGAAACCAACACCCATAACCAATTTTTCAGGAGAAGCTCCGTACGCGATCCAAGCTTTGATGCTATCATCCTGTTTGAAACAATCAAAATTAGATCACAACAATTTTCTTCACCATAAAAACACTGAAAATTGTATTTTATTTTTAGAGTTAATGCTTACTACGTTCAGTTTCTCGTTAAATGTTCCCCTTTCTACAGCAGATGTATATAGAGGGGCATTGTGACCAGTCACCTTCTCCCAAGTTCCATGGAAGTCGTAAGCCATAATGCTAATGAAATCTAGATACCTGAAAAACATAAGATTAATTAATATTACATCGAAAAATGAATAAATAAAATGATTCAATTACAAAAAATTATCAAAAACAACATTTTATTTTTATCTTATTTTGAAGGTTATTACCATCAATGTAATATATAATAGAAGAAGAAGATAAAACCTATAAATTTTAACGAAACGTGCAACAGAACAAGACGCAGAAATAAAAACTAAAGGCCATAGCTATTTGTAGATCTCATATTTCAAATTCGGAATAACTAATTTTTAATCACCTATTAATTTCTTGTACCAATATGTATTTGTTGTAACAATATGTATTTATTTTACCAATGTGTAATTGTTGTACCAATATGTTTTTTGTTGTACCAATATGTATTTGTTGAACCAATATGTAATTGTTGTACCAATATGTATTTGTTGTAACAATATGTACTTATTTTACCAATGTGTAATTGTTGTACCAGTATGTATTTGTTGTACCAATATGTATTTGTTGTACCAATATGTAATTGTTGTACCTATATGTATTTGTTGTACCAATATGTATATGTTTAACCAATATGTATTTGTTGTACTAATATGTATTTGCTTTGATGGGAAAAGTCCTCAGATACTTGAAGAGCAATATTGTGGATCAAGGTAATATTGCCTAATAAACTTTAGTAAATTTTAAAAGAAAATGAGCTGCTATCATGGAATGAAGGGATAAAATAGTATGACCCGAATAATGACTTACGTTGATAAAAATAGAATGACATGAATAATGACTTACGTTGATGAAAAGAGATTTACCTGAATAATGACTTACGTTGATAAAAATAGAATGACTTGAATAATTAAAATTAATTATTATAGAATTAAAGTTGTGGCTGTACAATGCAAATGTTGAATCATTATTCATTTAATTTTTACTTTTTTCTATTTTGTTTCTGTATAGTTATTATTATTTTATTTTGTGTTCTTTTAATTCATATATATTATCTTACAATCTTTATTTTTACTTTGATTTATTTTTAATATGCACCTCTTGCACAATCTTTTAGACTAACTTTAATTATAATCCTACCGTTTTTCTTTATTATGCTTACTGTTTTTTTTTATTTTTACTGTTATATATATTTTTAGGTACAAAAATCTAATGTATTAACTTATATTACCCACGCACAGGCTGCGCCTTAGTGGGTTCCCTTTCCTTTTATTATAAAACTTGTAATGTGAAATATATAAATTGGGAAAAAATAAAGGATATAATAAAAAATAAAAAAACTTATGTTGATAAAAATAGAATGACCCGAATAATGACTTACGTTGATAAAGCCTTGGCATCATAAGACTGAACCATGGAGAATTCAGCGGCAGCCACTGCCGCTGTCAGGAGGTATCCGTACTTATCAAACTCTGCCCTCAAGGTCTTGATAAGCTCTGTATAGGCTTCCTTGTCTGAAGCCGCCCCTCCCCTTTGTCCAGGGTATTCCCAATCGAGATCCAAACCGTCAAATCCGTACTGTTGAATGAAGGCAACGGCATTCTTGGTGAAGATTTCACGGTTGGCTGCTGAAGCAAAGGCCTGGAAGCAAAATAATTTTTTTAATGGGTTTCCAATGGTGTTCGTTCATTGCATATGGATTTTTCATTAGTTAGGTATTTATTTGTTTTACCTGAGAGTATTTGACGGATCCTTCGCCATCTCCTCCAATAGCCACCAGGGTTTTAAGATCTGGGGCATTGATTTTCAAGTTGTTGAACCTGACTAAAGCACCTAAAATAAAATTTCAATCGGTTAGAATTTTAGACAAAACAGAATATTGACGAGGAAATTTGAGGAAATGGAAAAAAAATGTGGCTTTTTCTACCTTTCTCAAAGATAGTCGACATTTCATTTTTTGTATTTGTTATTATTTATTTAGAAAATATAGATTAATTCGAGAACTCACCCCGCCCCAACTATTTCTCACAGATTAACTTTAGAAGCAACTAAATATAGCTTTAAAATATTTATTACGTGTAAATTTAAGGGAAAAAATAAATGTAAGAAATTATTATCTACAGTAAAATGAGAGAAAGAGCACAATGTATATAAAAGTTTGAGGAGAAAAACTTAATCAAATATGGTGTTGTACAGAGAAACGAGAAAAAAGTACACAATATATAAACGATGCATTTCGAGGTTATTTTGGATGTTTTTTTTAAAAACATTTTGACTGAATTTTTTTACATTATTAAAACCCAGAGAAACTATGTTGGACAAGTTGTTGCCTAACGAATAATATTATTAAATTCCAAATATCATTGGATGATTGAATAATATTTGACTGATTCTTGATTGCTGTTCTCACCCACCAGAAGCCAGTTTTTTTCTTTAGGTCAACTAGTTGACCTAATAGATGACCTAAAGAATAGTTGACCCAAAGTATAGTATAGTTGACCTAAAGAAAAAAACTGGCTTCTGGTGGGTGAGAACAGCAGTCAAAAATAAGCAAAACTGGGGACATTTAAGGAAAGTTTTTCAAAACTGGCCACCAGACTTATGAAGAATATGGTCAAAATATTAGGAAGTTATACCTTTTCCGCCGTCGGTATAAAGTTCATTCCATGGGTCCAGAACTTTGATTGAAGGTCCATCGCCGAGACCCACAAATGAGAAGATCAGATGGGTGCAGAGGGTTGGATCAATGTCTTCGACGTCGAATTTACCGCCATTCTTTCTGTAAACGGCCCAACTGCTGAAGTAGCATACAACGCGATCTAAAAAATAACAAAAAATTGAAAATGCTCATTTTTAATACCACTACATACTCACAGCACAAATAATTTATTTATTGACATGCTTATTTTTAATACCACTACTCACAGCACAAAGAATTGATTCACTTGCTCATTTTTAATACCAGCACTTTTATTTAAATGATTTATTTATTAACGCCTTAATGGAATTTTACACGAAAATTTAACATTGTATTACACCATGTAAGTATAACTCGTTAAATACATTTGTAGTACTTACTTATTGATAAAACTTACTGATTTAAAATACTGTACATTTATTACAAATCTGGTCAAATTATTCTGTTTCCTGTTAAAAACGGGACTGCAGGCCTTTAACGAATGAATCGACAGAGTTCATAACAAAGCGATTGCTTTATGAGGTATTCGGAACACGTGTTCATACAAATATTGATATTGATATTAATATATTGTCGCATTCCGTCGTGATATTTATTATGAAAAGAAAACGTGATCTCGATATATTCTGAATGACTAATATGTTATCAGGAAATTGGCATCAAATTTTTAGCAGGATAATTTTTGTATGTTAATGTATGGTACAAATGAAACAAAAGAAAAGGAAATAATTAAAGTTGAACCCATAAAAAAACCAAAACTAAAAATAAAAATAACGTTGCTTGAAACGGCTTTGGCCATGTTTGGTGAACATATCTGAATAAACAAGAAGTTCCTCACCTTCTTTTTCCCATCTCCTTCCCCTACCCACTAAAAATTCACATTCACGATTGTAGTTTGATTGTTATTATTTATTTATTTGAGAGTGACCCAGTGAGTCATCCAAATTATTAGTTTGAAACCACGCGAAAAAGAACGAAAATCACTAAAACGACCTTTAGTTAAGTTTAAACAATAAGTGTGCAAAATTTTCATGGTAATAATGAAAAAAACTTTCCGGCAATTAACTCTGAAATCAGTATAATAAAATTGAAAACAAATTGATTTTCATTGTAACTAAATATAAATAAGTAATATAAATAGATCGTCTGTACGTGGCTTCAACACAGTTCGACGATGCCTTCAGTAGGCGAAACAGCTGCCAAGCGTAATAATAATTATACGGTAGAACTTGCTTAACCTTTTAAATAAATTTAATAGTAATATTATTTAAAAATGTATAAAAGAAGACATTAAAAAAAGTTAAACCAAATGTGAAAGAATGGTTTGAAATTTTTAATAAACGCACCATATTTTTTCTGGACAGTAAATTAGTGATTTTCGGAAGTATTAATTTAGACACATCTGAAATTTAAGTAAAACGTTTTTCAGAATGAATTAAAATAAACCTTAAGGAAAGATCGATATTCTAGGCTCGTCAGGGCAAATTGATTTTGCACTTTATTTTAGTGTTTTTGACAACGCAAATTCGACCGTAAGTCAGTTCAATACACAAGGGCAGCGCGTCGCATATTTTTATACATGCCTTCTGCACTTACGTCGTTAAGATTCCGACATTATTTTAGGATATATTTTCGTCTTAAAAATAATAAAAGGCCGAACACATCACGTATATTAAGTACTAGGACATGGAAAAATTAATAAATATGGTACGAATAAATAAAGTTGTCAATGTGAAGATTTTTATAAGATGGATATAATTTTTTATACTCACTTTCAGCTGCTGCCAAGGTAGAAAAAATGCTTAGCAAAGCCAAGCACGCTGCTATTTTCAAAACTTGTGACATGTTAAGTACTCTAGTATTAAACAAATAGTGAACGATTATACGATTGGATATCCGGTTTTATGAATTTAGCGTATTTATAGTGAAAATTGGTCTATAAAACACTTTTATCTGAGGGATATTCAATCAATGCGTTCAGCGTACATACTTGAATGAAGCGAAACGTAAAAATATAAAAACACGTTAAAGTGCAATTCGTCATTGTTTTAAAAATGCCCGCTATTATTAACTGAGCATAGCGAACTATAATAATATTCTATTACCTACGTACAAAAATTTGACTTCACAACTTTGAGACATAACCAACGAAAAAATTCAAGACTTTTAAATGGAGTTCATTGAACGTCTTAACCCTTTCAATACCAGAGTTCTTACTGAGGAACATGCATAAAAAATTAATATCTCTTGATTTTGTGAAAAAAAAATCGCTCAATTGTTTTTGGTTATCTCTTGTGAAGGACATTCCTCGTGTTGTCAAACAATTATAATGACATCCTTTTTTGTTGTTTGTTTTTGGGGTTTTATGCCGTGTTGCGCTAACTCCTTCTTTAGCCGACGTTTCGGACAGCGTTGCAGTGTCCATCATCAGGGCAGATCCGGTAGATCCGAAGATGTGGGATCTGCCCTGATGATGGACACTGCAACGCTGTCCGAAACGTCGGATAAAGAAGGAGTTAGCGCAACACGGCATAACACCCCAAAAACAAACAACGAAAATGCTTTTGGCCGTGAAAATCTAAAAACTTACCATAATGACATCCTGTTTTGACTGTTGTGCTTGGACTGGGATCCATTATTTTTTTAAGTTACCTTTATATTTTTGCATGTTACACTGTAAATTAATATATTTTTTAAATAAAGCCATTGTTTTTTTATTAATAAAAAATAACCCTTTGAGACCTAAAAATAATAAAAATAAAATTCGAAAAAATCTAAATTAATGAGAAAAAAAAATAATAACCAAATTTTTTCAAATAATTGTTTGATAATTGCTTAAGGCGATGCACTACGTCGTGTAATATTTTAAATTGAGCCGCTATCAATAATAACCCTTACGTAGATGGTGATAAGGTTTAAATTCCCGCTTAACACCATCCGCCTGTTTTGATTTATGCAAGAAAAAAACATGGCCAAAAAGTGCCTTTTATTTTATTTTGTGTATGTTTAGGCATAAATATTAAATTTTTTTTCGATCATTTTATAAATAACTTAATTTGCCACATTATACAATAAAATCATAACCGAAAATGGGTTCGTAAGTAGGAGATTTTGAACTTTAAAGCAGTTTTCATAGTCCTATACATTATTTTTTCTGGGCTTATAAAAAGACTTATATAAAAAATACTCGATTATTTCAAAGGCCAAGATGTATTCTACTCGCAGTATTTAATTAAAGCACCTGAAACATTTCTAGGCGACAAAATTTTCAAACCAAAAACACATGATTTTGCGTTACTACGTATGGCATCGCCTTAAAGGGTTAAAACCTTTTTAGTAAATATTGTTTTGTGTTTCCGATTAATTTGTCTTACACAAGAGTACACGTCCACTGAGTTCATCGTAATGATAGCCAAACTCCGATGCGAGGGGACATCAAAAGTGGAAAGAAATATTGAAATAATAATAGTAATGATGATGCCGTAGTGGTCATTTTAAGACTCTTGACAACCTAGTTGTATTACCAAAATTGTCTTATGACTCCTGAGATAAAACATATTTTTTTCTTCAAAGTTTTTTGTTTTCTCTCGTATTTGGAAACTTATCAATAAGCCCTCATATGAAGAGAATTTCTAGAACCATAATACGTTACAGAATGCTCACGTAACCAAAACGTTAATTTTATTGGTGACTTATCAAGAATACGTTTAATAGATTAAGATTACCTTAAACTAGCGTCGCGTCTCTAAAGATAATAGTTGCTTCCTTTGAAAATATTTGTTAGTCATACCAGTTCATAAAGAGTGAAGGAACTCTTTAGGTGAGGTTCATTATGAAGAAATGATAAAAAAAGTAAATTTAGGGAACCCACATTGATTTCGGTTAAGGATGTATTGCACAATGTGGCAAAGTTCCGTAGAACATTACAGTAAAACATTAAAATATTTGTACTTCGCAAAATAAAATTTAGCACATTTTTTTGGCGACGTTTCTTCTTGCGTACAGAAAATAATTTTATTATTTTTAATGACAAAATAATATTTTTAAGAGATAAGATATTTTATGCATATCACGGAATATAATGTATATTTTTAAGCAATAATTGTTAAAAATTTTAATATTAGACAAAAATGGTTCACCAATAAATGAAGACATATTTTTAAAATTAATTAATTAATTAATCAAACAAAATTATTCACGCAAAACATTTCAATTATCTCAACCAAATGTATGTTGAGAAATTTTCGTCAAACAAATGGTTGAGTATTGGAGAGTTGAGCGCAGAAATAGAGGGATTTATGGTTGCCATTCAGGATAGAGTAATTAATACTAAAAATTATAGGAAGCATATAATAAACGATACAAATCAAATTGATGATGTATGTAGAAAATGTTTGGCTTTTTCGGAAACTCTTGAACATATATCGGGATGTTCTATAATATAGAAATATTATAAGCTAATATTATTAGCACCGTCCGAGAATACATTTAGGCACAATCAAGTTTTAAAAAGAATTCACCAAAGTTTGGTAATTGACTGCCGTAATAAGTACCATATTATCAATACGAACCGAATTCATTTTTAGAAAATAAATTTAATAAAATATATTATGATAAAACTATACTAACATACCGATTAGTCATAATAGACCCGATATAGTTTTACATGACAAAATTAAAAAAAAATAAATTATATCATTGATGTCGCTATTCCCAATTCCTGTAATAATGTAATAAAAAATACACAAATTTAGGAAATGAGATTAAAAGAATTTGGCATTCTCAGACTACAAAAATATTGCCATTTGTTATTTCGGCTACTGGCATTACTTAGATCTCGCATTCAAAATTTAGGCGTATTAGATCTGTCAACGAATTTATATATAAAAGTGCAAAAATCAGTCATTTTAAATACATGTAGTATATTACGAAAGATTTTTTAAATATTTATATTGAGGGATCAGTAGGATTGATAGGTCCAGTTAGGAGTTCTACCGAGCCGAACCCTCTAATATGAAAAAAAACTATTATATGAATTATATCCTCTGATATAAATTATTTTCTCATTTGATCTTTGGTCGGTTGACGTATTGTAGTTGTATTGTTTTGTATTTATTAGGCTTATATAATGAATTTGCATAATGTGGATTGACTAAATGATCATTTGTGGAAAAGTGTGTGGAAGGGTTTAGATTTTCCTGTGGGGAAGATTTAACCCGGACATAAAGTCGGAAAAAGTATCTCTCGACGCCATCTAGTAGGAGATTTAACATTATTAATGCCTTTCCTACTAAAATAAAGTCGATTGTTTTCTACTGAAAAATCTAAAAGGCAATAATTATTGAATGGAAAATAATTCAATAATTTGGCGGGCAAAAGCATCAGCTTTATCAGGAGACTTTGTGTAATATAATTTATTTCTACTCCTCTGAGCACGAGCACCAGCTTTATCATGAGACTTTATGTATAATTTAAATCAACATTTTTTTGCAACATAAATTTATATGTTGTAAAAAAAATAATAATCGTAGTTCTGGAAGAGAACAAAAATGCAGGCTTAGACGGGATTTAAGAGGAACTGAACAGTTATTCTTTTAAGAGTGTACCTTTTCCTTAATAAGAATGCCAAATACAAAAAATACGAGCTACTTAAAATTACACAATTATACAAAAAAATATATATCACTCACTTTACGGCATCGAAAGCACACTGAATCGTTTGTGAGATAATAGTTTAATTCAAATACATAATATTATTTGTAATAAATCATTCAAAACATCGCGAATTATTTTTAATTCGCGATAATCGCCATAGATTAAATGTGCCTTTATACGAAAATGCGTGTTATGACATATCGTAAAATAATCTTAGTGCAGCTTTTATGAATTTGATAAAAAAATAAAATTTAAATCTTACCAATAAATAATATTTCAACCTAAGTTTCTTATATATTGCTTGGTAAATATATTATAACACACGTGTTTTCTTTCAATAATAAATAGGCTTTTGACACTTTTATTATATGTACGTATTCATTGTACTAAAAAGTGAATACGTGTCATGTTTTATGATTAATATTTGTGAAAGGTTAGGAAGAAAGTAGATATTTAAAGTTATGAGTGAAAACAATATGAAAAGGATAGACGAACAATATAAAAGAATTGTTTTGGTTTAAGTAAATTGCAAGGTTATTAGATTTTACTACTTAGGGTACAGTGGATAATAATATCTCTTAGAGAATTGTAAGTTTTGCAGATACGTCTGAGTGAAGAGTTTTGGGCGTATTTTGATTTGAATTGTTGCATGTAAAATAAGGTATTCGATTTGGTAATGCGTTTAGGGCAAGAAAATGCAAACCTTTCTAATGATGAGTCAATAAGGCAGTTCACGATGTTATATAGAAACAGTACATCATTTTTTTATGTTTGTAATGAGTGATAGGATTATATTGATGATTTTCAAAGCGATACGACAGGTGTTTCCAATTTTTATTTTAATATTTTCAATTCTTTTAATATAAGTTTTTTATTGAGAATTCCAAATTTGAAATGTAAATTCGAGTTGAGCTCTTACCTATGCCATATATAGCTCTTACGTATGCCATATGAAGTTTAAGTGTAAAAGGTTTATTGAATGGTTTTGTGATGCGTAGAATGAACCCCATCTGTTTGTAGGCTTTTTCTAATATATATTTATTATTTTATTAATGCAATTACGTAGAGAAGAGTGTTGCAATAGTTTGTGTTAATCATGTTAAGTGTTCGATGGTACTGTCAGACGATGCCATACGCATCGAGGGTTTTTTTGTGTGTTGCCTATATCACCTTATCGCTCGCAATAAAATCCCATACAGACATGTCACACCAAACAGATGATGTGTTTATAAGTGTATATCTGCTAGTTAGGCGATATTTGACAGTGATTTCACTCTCACTCCAGGTCAATTTTGGAGCTGCCGTGGTCACGCGGCTGTCAGCTGTCAAGGTGACAGATCCCGTTGAATATAAATGATATAGGGGGTGGGGGAAGGAAGATTATAGCATCATGTGACACAACATATTTTCTGTATAGGCCACTTCCCAAAAAACGCATGATGCGTGTAGCGTAATCTGACACGGGAAAATACAAGGAATATAAAAAAATAATTTTAACAAAAAATCCAATGTAAAAAAATATATTTTAAATGTATTTAACACTTAATTAATTATTACATATTTATTATTATTATTAAAAATTACTTATTACACAAAGTTTTAGTTTTCTAGGAAAAACGTATGTTTAAAATGAATGTTAAAATGACTCAGTGAGTGTATTCGAGTTGAGCTGTATTATTTGAGCTGCGTATGAATCATCTTTCATATTGAACTTTGAAAGATATTAAAAAAATTCTTACGTTTTTTAGACATCGCGTATTTTGATTGGCGGAAGCGGCCACACATGTGTGATCAATGGTAGCTTAATTCGCTAATAACATCCATAAACAAGAGCATTTTCTCTTATCACCTTCATTGTGTCGTCACAAAGTCGTAATAGCTTCGATTAATGAGTTGCAGTTTCAGAATGGTATAATATTCTCTCAGTATCAACCTGGTAGACAACCAATCATAATCAAAATTTTGCTTATAATAATGTATTTTAAATAGCCATTTATTTAGTAGTTTTGTGAACAGTAGATCTCACGTCCAAAAATGCATGTTTCTAATTTTATCTTATTAAAAAAATCAAAACAAAAATTTATTCTGAATTCTACAGCTTTGTAAGTAGGTACTTAAATACCTACATATTATGATGTTTGAGATCAAATTTGGTCGCCTAATAATTAAGGGGTGCGTGGCCAGCGATCTCGAATAATTGTCTATTATGCTTATTATGTCTTTCATGTTTTCTATACTGCCTACAAACAAACGCGAATTATGCGCGATGTTCATATCGGTGTTCTGTCAACATGGTGTGTCGTATGGCAAATTTTCTCGTAAACAATATTAAATATCAACATTTTTCAACATCGTAAAGCAAAAAGTTGTTGTTTATTGTCATTAAGTTGATCAAATGATTGTTTTTTTTAAATGCGTGCATAAAAACGGTAGTTGTAGGTAAATAATTACCATCATTTTTAGACAGATGAAATGCCAAATGATCGAGTTACAACTTCGCTCAGTCAAAAAGTACCTTTGCCGTGGTTGGTGCCTAGTACATCGCAACCTTCCTCTGCTCATTTCCATTCCCTTACCTTCACTCACTCCCTTCAGTCTCACAACACTAACCAATCGGGTGTTGGAACTCGTTGCGGTAATTGTCAAATGTTACCTCGATAGTTTTTCGGCTCTAGCCACAGACATCCGAATTAATAGACTTGCCCTAACATGAAATTAGAGTATCATTTTGACGAGCTGGATGCAACCCACGTGACCATATTTTTTGCACCAGAAAGGTTCGAGAATGCCTTGAATAAACTATAACCAGACCCTGCGCAGAAGTTCCCTAAAGTAAGCGCAGCGCAGTCGATTGTGGGACATTATGCGCTTGATCTGAATGTTCGTTTTTATACGAACCGCTTGGCGTAGCGCCGTTAAAAATGAGTAAGATGGGTAAATTATAACACATTTGTAAAAGTGTCAAACTAAATAGTGAATAAAATTTTAAGTTCTAGAAACAAGCCCGAAGAAATGTTTATCGGATTTGGGATTTGCAGATGAGTTTTTTGCGCAGCCAGCAATTTGCGCGCCATTGTAAAAGGACCAGTAATTCGTAAGCAGATTTTATTTTCAAGGACCGAATGGTGATATTACAATGCGAGTTGCCTGTACTTTTTTTTTTTTTAAACGCCATAAAAGGCTTTTACAATAATGTGATACATGAGATTATAAGTACACAGTGGTACATAGGCGAATATTAGTATTACATTTAAGAACACAACAATATGTATACAAAACGACAATGAATGTGATACAGCTGAAATTTTATTAAGGCATAGAATGCTACAATAAGAGAAAGCACTTCATTTAAACACGATAAAATATACAGAAAAGGTGACTTGCCAACAGATATAATCTAGCAAAATATTATAATAGCGCAAATAGTAGTGAGTTTATTGTTACAATCAAATTTATCTCCACTTAGCCACTATGGCCGGCGGGTAAGCTGAAAGTAGCTTCAACAATTCAACTTACTTAATTCATCAGATTCATTTATTGAAATGACAAAAATCACACACTCCTCGAAACCTGGTTAGTTCCCCTTTCCCTGATAGGCTGGTCCATAATTTGAATTTCAAAGGCTCTTATAGCTAATACAAAACTGGGTACCTATCAAGACGGACTATCTTTGGATGTTTAAGAGTATATACTATACAGAATATCATTCTCCACGGGTGCAATCTTCAGTACAAATAGATTATTTTCAATTGTTGAGAACAAAGATATTTGGAGTATAATCTTCCAGCCATAAAACGCGTTGACAAATTATTAACAACTTTGATATCCACGGAAGGCGCAGCTGATAAGGTACATTTTTATATTACCGTCATTTACAATGTAGTTACATTGTTAATAGACCCTCGATAAACAATAAAGTGAACTTTATCCCAATACCTACTGAATTTATAGGTGTTTCGGCTAATTCGATAAAATGTGTTATATCACTCAACTACATTCCAAATATTCGATAACGTATTCTTCCAATTTAATATCACATGAATAAAATTATAAATCATTGAAAAAGGCAAATACGTAGTTACGTACGTACAAATACATATTTAAATAATAAATAAATTACCTCTCTAGGTTGAATCTGTTACGAGGTGGTAGAAATTAAATTGGATTTTAAAATCTGAATCACAAGAAAATTAGACAAAAAAAAATTCAGCCTTAAAAATGAAGATTTTTATAACTAAAATACATCTATTTTAAAATATTACAAAATTGGTTTGACTGAGGATTGCATCTTCCTTCCCAGAGACTGGAGCCAAATCTCGCAAAATGTCATTCGGATAGGACATTAATTTATTTTGTATATTAACTGCTGTAATATCGTCTAATTTCAGAGAAATGTGTGTACGTGATTGCCACCAAAATATGATAAAACACATTGTCATTTTAATTAATTAAGGGTTAATGTTCGCTTCCGAGATTTGAATTCAGTCATTTCCGAAGAAAAAAGTGAAATTAAAATGTATTCAAAAAGAATAATAATAAAGAGATGTGAAAAAATAAAACGAAAGAAATAGAAAAGAAATGCATGAATCTAATGTAGCCACCTTAATATGCATTTTCGTATTTAAATCTCATTCCTAGCTTTTTACAGAAATACACTTTTTACAAATTACACAGAAATCGAATTATTCAGTAAATTTCGAAGTTAATTTTCATGTTTTGTTATTATTTATATTCTGCGAAGCAACTTGCCCATACTTATATAAAACAGAACTTGAATAGCACTTTCACAGAACTTTAAGATTTGATAATTGTTCAAATTCTGTGAAACAACTGACCCATAAGGGTCAGCGTAGGTTTCAACGACATACAACAACCAAGAAAAAATTAAAAAGCAAGAACTTAAAATTGTAAATTTAGGTAAAGTTCCGCTTTTCCAGAAGACTTGCTCCATTTTATAAAATCGTTTCTAGTTTTCTCAATGTCTTCACTAAACTTTTACTTTTCCTTCCCTTAGCTACTTCTTTTCTTCTCATTTGCCGTTAACCCAAAAAATTCAATAAGTAATATTAATTCCGGTTGAACAAAAAAAAATCACAAGTTTTTTCAACAAAGCCAGCATCTACCGAACAGTGCTTGCGGCCGGACAGAGTAATAGCGGGGAAGGGAGGGGAAGGGAGAAGGTCTCTTCGCCAATATTATTCCATAATGAACTATTTGTATTCGTGTCTTGTTACTGGCGCTATTTTTCGGTCTCTTTTTTCACAAAACTGCTTTTCTGTGTCCAATGGCACTACAGCCTTAGGGTGACCACCATTTTGTATATTTGAGCAGGAAAGGTTTTTATTACTAATTTTTAAGTCAGGTTTTCTATGCCACAGATACAACACTTAGCAACTTTTCACTTATTATTTCAGTTTAATTGAAAATCTGTTCATAAAGCTGCTTCTCCTTCAGAATGGGACTGTTCATCTACTACGATTCCCCTCAATAAGGTTTAATTTTTTTTATTTATGCAAAAAACAACTTCGCCAAAATACATGTTTTATTTTGTTTTAAGAAGTTCAGGCACAAATATTTAAAAAAAAGTCTACTATAATCTAGAAAACTTTATTTACCTCATAATAATGGGTTCGTGAGTGTGAGATTTTGCTTAAACACATTTTTATAGGCCCGATATTTTATTTTTTCCAGGCAAACAAACTTACTTCAATGAATAACCAAAGCATCCATTATGGTAAAGGCCAATAATGCTAAAGTAACTTAAGGCGATGCCATACGTAGTAATGCAAAATCATGTGTTTTTGGTTTGAAAATTTGGTCGCCTAGAAATGTTTCAGATGCTTTAATTAAATACTGCGAGTAGAATACATCTTGACCTTTGGATTAGTCGAGTATTTTTTATATAAATCTTTTTATAAACCCAGAAAAAAATAATGTATAGGCCTATGAAAACTGCTTTAAAATTAAAAATCTCCTACTTACGAACCCATTTTCGGTTATGATTTTATTGTATAATGTGGCAAATTAAGTTATTTATAAAATGATCGGAAAAAAAATAAATATTTATGCCTGAACATCCACAAAATAAAATAAAAGTCACTTTTTGGCCATGTTTTTTTCTTGCATAAATCAAAACAGGCGGATGGTGTTAAGCGGGAATTTAAACCTTATCGCCATCTACGTAAGGGTTGTTATTGATAGCGGCTCAATTTAAAATACTACACGACGTAGTGCATCGCCTTAATGAATGCATCTACGAGCAATATTTCTAAGCGATTAAATTTTAAAACTAATGAAAAATGATTTAAATTTTTTTAAAGTAATGGGTGAACCCGCAAAATATTAATATTTACTTTTTTTAATCATACGTTAGGTTAGGTTACGTAAGGTTAATTGTAACATGCTGTGAGTTTGATAACGTTTTACCTGTTTCTAATTGGAAAATTGGCTATGAAATATTATTACTGGGAACATATTGATAGGGAACATTGTTACCAGTAAAATTATTATCCAGAACCGAATGACAGAATGTAAATATTTATATACTTATGTAGTGTGTCATGAAACTCTAACTAAAAAAACCTATGCTTAGTTGTTCACTTGTTTTAGTCAAAGTATTGTGCATTGTTGATTTAACTTTTTTTTTTTTTTTTTTTTTTTTTTTTTTTTTTTTATATATACAATAATATTATTATTGGGTTTATAAAAACAGTTTATTTTTAAACAAGTTCTGCTGTGTAATTATTATTACGCGTGACAGCTGTTTCGCCCTCTGAAGGCATTATCAAACTGTGGGTAGCCCACTTACAGACGATACATTTATATTATTTCTAGGTAGGTATTTTAATTTCATTTACTGATTTCTTAATTGATTTCTAAGTAAAATATTAAAAATTATTAATGGTTATTACCCCAGCAAAGTTTCCCCAATTAGTGTAATGTTTAAATTTGACTGAATGTCTTTATGTTAGTTATTCCCAAACGATGACTCATAGGGTTATTTTAATAGCATAATTAAGTACTTCATAGTGCACTCATATTTGCATCAGGTTTGAAGATATCTAGTAGGGGTGAACGAATTATATTTGTTTGTTCATTAATTAGAATAGCTTTCGGATTATTAGAGTTTTTGTTAATTTCTAACTGCTCTAAAAGATTCAGTTTACGGCCTTTATTTTGTACGTGTAACAGAGTTGGTTTATTATTATCATTAAGTGAGTGATTTTCATCTAGGAGATGTTTGGCAAATTGAGATTGTATTTTATTATTATTTTTAAAAGATCTTATATGTTCTTTAAACCTAGTGTTAAAGGACCGGCCCGTTTGTCCAACATAAACAGCGTTGCATTCGTCACACTGGAGTTTATAAATGCCAGTGTGACGAATGCAACGCTGTTTATGTTGGACAAACGGGCCGGTCCTTTAACACTAGGTTTAAAGAACATATAAGATCTTTTAAAAATAATAATAAAATACAATCTCAATTTGCCAAACATCTCCTAGATGAAAATCACTCACTTAATGATAATAATAAACCAACTCTGTTACACGTACAAAATAAAGGCCGTAAACTGAATCTTTTAGAGCAGTTAGAAATTAACAAAAACTCTAATAATCCGAAAGCTATTCTAATTAATGAACAAACAAATATAATTCGTTCACCCCTACTAGATATCTTCAAACCTGATGCAAATATGAGTGCACTATGAAGTACTTAATTATGCTATTAAAATAACCCTATGAGTCATCGTTTGGGAATAACTAACATAAAGACATTCAGTCAAATTTAAACATTACACTAATTGGGGAAACTTTGCTGGGGTAATAACCATTAATAATTTTTAATATTTTACTTAGAAATCAATTAAGAAATCAGTAAATGAAATTAAAATACCTACCTAGAAATAATATAAATGTATCGTCTGTAAGTGGGCTACCCACAGTTTGATAATGCCTTCAGAGGGCGAAACAGCTGTCACGCGTAATAATAATTACACAGCAGAACTTGTTTAAAAATAAACTGTTTTTATAAACCCAATAATAATATTATTGTATATATAAAAAATAAAAAAATAAAATGGAGTTCTACAAATTAAACTTAATAACAATAAATAAATTGATTTAACTTTTTTGTTAGAAAATGTAATTGATAACAAAATATACCCACCCCTTTTAAGTATATGATATGTAAATGGTGGTGACAATAAAAATGATAATTCATCACATCTTTAAAAAGTTTTCCATCGTTTTTAATGACTTTAAATCACCTTTTAAAAGTGTGTTGAGTTAGCATGGAACCGTAAATGGTATTGAGTTATATTATTTGGTTCGGTGTTATTAAGTATTTGGAGAAAATTGAGTACATTTTGTTTTGATTCAGACCGAAACCTTTTATTTTATTTTATGTATTCGTGATTGCGGGTTGTTTCATTGGAGTATGCGTGTTGTTATATAGTTGAACGGGGTAGTACTTAAAGTGTCTTTGTATTATTTTAAAAAAAAGGTTTTCAATAAAATCTTTCATACGCCTTGGTCACCGTATTTATGGAACCCTCAGATTATGTAGGATTTAAAACATTTCCACACACTAGCTCTCCGTCCGCAAACGTGATTTTTCCCCACACACAGTTTCCATAGTTTCCAGCGGTTCTCGCTAGAAGTTCCACTGTTCTCTGCGGGTCCACAGTACTAACAGTCTGTGGAATTATTCGGCGAACTTACGGCGTCCGTAAACCCTCTCGAGGAGGCATTACTCCTGACGGCCGTTTAACGGCTCACTATTCGAGTGCTCCTCACAAAGCCATAACTTATCAGACTTATAAGTCCGCAGTTTCTTGTGGAAAAGAGGGATGCGCATACTTTTATTTTGTGAGAAAAGGCGATATCTTTTCAAAGTTTATGTTTCATTTTGAAGATTTTTCGTACCAAGCTGATATACACTTTTTAATCTTTTTGGTAGAAACATGAACTTGCACGTGAAACATAAACATACTATTTTTAATATTTCATGTACAGTGAAAATATAAAAATTCAGTGCCAATCACTCCCATGGGCGGATCAATCATATGTAATTTAAACGGTAACAAAATCTCCAGGCAGCGAATGCGTTAATGCGTTAATCCCCCGCGTACCCAATTTCTACCGATTTATAACAAGTTTCTCGTTCTTAAGCTTAAGTTAAGTTTTTTAGTAAAAAAAAATATGTATGTTATTTTTTAACATAATATCTATACATTTGTTCTGCCGAAACGTTAATTATATGAAATTCGCTCGATAGAAAAAAATCGCAAAGTGAGCTCCCAAAATGATTTAAAACTGATTGATGTTTTGTTCCGTTGTTTAATATGTTTTAGGGATGCAAAAATTCACAGTGTATCTTTAAATGCAAAAAAAGCATTTGTCAAGAAATTTTTGCTCTATTTCAAACAAGTTTTGTTTTTTTTAAAAATATTTTCACCATTTTCGCTTAGTTATTTTCGTTTTTTATTAATATAATCACGCTCACTCTAACCTTCGTATTTTCATCTCCCTTTCAAACTATCATTGAACGCTTACTACGGGGCCACAAATAGCAGAACAGAAAAAATAATTGCCAATAGGATATTAATATATATTATTTTTGAATGTATTCATGTTTAACATTTATTTATTTCATAGCATGGGGTCTAAACAATTGGAATTAGGAAGATTTATCTCAATAATGTTATATCAATATGTTTAGTAGTGTAGTGTCAATAGAAGTTAAATCTCTATATGTAATCTTATTAAAGTAGCATTGTGTTTTAAGTCATTAGTTATTAATCTTTATTGTAAGCAACTAGTAGTAAATCGAATAAATAATTGATAGGGTATAGGTTAAATGTGTAAATTAATAATAATAATAACAATAAAATAACTTTGTTTTCATACAACTTTATTGTAAATAGTTTTAATATATTAAACCAACCGGTTTTGGTTCACCCCAAACCTTCATCAGGTTTATATAAAAGCATATTAAATCAATAACAGAGTTACACTGCATTTATAAGTATACCATAAATATATATATACAAAGAATTTTAAAGTTTTTTCCGTATTTGCAATTACAATTTATTCCAATTACTTAAAAAAAACTCTTTTTGAATTAATAGCAAGTAGGTACCCACTCAATAATTCTCTTAGTTTGTAATATTTTATAACAATCAAAATTTTTCCTCTGCTACAAAATCAACAAATCATATTTCTCTGCTATGCAATATCAAATCTTGAATAGGAAAATAATTTATTTGAAAATCTATTAATTTTAAAATGCGGGTCTTAAATTTGATTCACATTGTGAGCTTGCGCACAGCAGCGAAATTGAAAAGTTCACATTATAAATAAACGAGGGTACTAACAACGTACAATGACACAAGATTGTACAAATAATCTTACATTTTACTACTGCGAAGAATGCAGCTCAAAGATGCAGAAGGAAGGTTATTTCATATTTTACAATGTTTTAAAGAAAATATGATTTTATGTGTGGTATTTATGGTTTTTTTAATTAATAATTAATCAACCATCAATCATTTTCTCCGCAGGGATAGGCGGAGAGGACAGGCCGCCAAACAACTCGGTCTTGGCATGCACACTACTTGCCTTATTTACATTTAAACATCGTCTCATACATACTCTTCTATTATTTTGACTCTTTACATGACCCGACTAAAGTATCTGATTCATTTTGTCGTGTCATGTCTTCCTCGGGCGTCCCCGACTTCTGCTACCATTCACATTTGCTTCACATATTCTCCTTACACACCTTTATTCGTATACATGCCCAAATCATCTAATCCTCCCTTTCTTGATCTTACTCATTACGCTTACATCAGCTTTGCACTCTTTGCGGATCTCCACATTATGGACATTTAAGGATGTCTTTGATATTAAAGGACATTTATTGATATTTTTCGATTTAGTTTTATGATATTTCGTAGTTTTTACGCGTGTAAATGGAAGGTTACGAGTATTTAAATATTTTTACAGACAATTGTGGATATTCAATGATTTTTACGAAAAATTATAGATATTAAAGGAAAGTTTTGGAGATTAAGAATATTTGTGGATATTCATGAATGTGTAAAAATACTTGTGGACTATTATAAATATTTAAGGATAATTTTGGATACTAAAAATATTTGTGGATATTCATGAATGTGTAAGAATAGTTTTAAACAATTATAGACACTTAAGGATAATTTTCGATACTAAGAATATTTGTGGATATTCATGAATGTGTACTAATACTTCTGGACAATTATAGATATTTAAGGATAATTTTGGATGTTGAGAATATTTGTGGATATTCATAAACGTGTAAGAATATATATGGACATAAGAATATTATAGATATTTGACTGTTTTTGGATTTTAAGAATATTTATGGATAGATATTTTTGGATGATAAGGATATTTATGGATAAGTGTGGTGTTTCATAGTTATGTATTTACGTTTATGGATTTTTATGAATATTTTTGAATGTTATGGAAATCCATGGTAATGCTTGGATGTTTATAGATATTAGTAAAAAAATATATAAAATGATTAATTGATTAATTGAGTCGGATCAAGTCCGAAATCAGAATGACAGAAAATAATTTTAGAGAAGATGCGTGAGTGAAACAAGAAACTATCCAAGAGGGGATTATGTTGCGGTCAATCCTCTCAGCTTACCCTTGCGGGGAAATGTCTTGATGGTTGGTTAGTTAGGTTTCCCGTGCTTATTTTAGTGTCCATTATTTAAAAATGATTTTATCAAGCATTCATTTATTTTGAGTCAATCTAATATTTGGTATAGAACGATTCTGAACAACTGTTCATACTTCTATACGAAATATCAATGCTTTTCTACCTCTAATTACAGGGTCACCAGCATGCTAAGGTTTTAATAACAATCCAAAAAACCATTCTCGGTAACCAGAAAATGAAAATGAAATCTTTGTTCAACTAAAATTACTGTGGTTTTGTCGTTTTCGACGTTTGCGTTGGTACCGTTGAAAATTTACCATATTGCCCGTTTTTGGCGTTTCAAATGTTTATGTAATAAATGTTTAATTTTCTGGTTGTGTATTGAGTTTCGTAATGTTAATTTGAATGAACACAGAGAAAACAATATTTTGGGACCAAAGTTGGAATCTGATTAAAACGCATAAAATTTTTATGAAAAAATGGGAACCGTTTTATTTAATCCTCGGAATATGCTTTTTAATAAAACAACACTTAGTTTCAAATTTTGTAGATGGCGAAGTATCCATTTGTATGAAATTCGATGCCATAATTTGTTCATCTTGCCTTTACGCCTCCATTTTTTTTTACAAATTCGTCGTATTTCATCGAATTTAAAATAATGTTATTTATGCAAGTATTACTAATGTGCACTTTAACTACAGACCAACGGATTTGTATATTCACTGCAATCTCCTTTTGCACGGTGGATACAATATAAGGTTTCGGTTTATTTTCAGCGATGGCGTAGCAGTATTATTTGTTCAATTATTTTACAAATGTAACTTCGTGGAGAGAATGAATTGCAGTAGGTTACCCATTAATTAATTTGCTACACTTGCATTCCATACCTGCTAAGTATATTTTGTTTATCTATACTTCAATCACCGGGCGCCTCTGCTTCTAACCCCTCTCCCAATGTTTATCTATACTTCAGTCACCGGGCGCCTCTGCTTCCTTACCCCTCTCCCAATGTTTATCTATACTTCAGTCACCGGGCGCCTCTGCTTCTAACCCCTCTCCCAATGTTTATCTATACTTCAGTCACCGGGCGCCTCTGCTTCTAACCCCTCTCCCAATGTTTATTTATACTTAAGTCACCGGGTGCCTCTGCTTCTAACCCCTCTCCCAATGTTTATCTGTATATATATATATATATATATATAAACATTATTTTATATATATATATATAAAAACAAATATATATATATTAATTTTTCGAAGAAAACTTCTTCTAACTGCTTTTCACTTTGTGATGGCATTATTTATTTTTTATTAAAACACAAATAACATTGTTTACATAACTTTATTTCGATACAAAATCTCAACATGTTTCATGAACCAAGTTCACTTCATCAGGAGCACAAGTATACTAAAGTTATAATTAAAATTAGGTCTAGAAAGAAGAGGTAGAAGGAGCGGGGAGGGGTAAGAGTGGGGGAGGGTTATTCAAAGTAGGAATTAAAATGTCATTAGACGGGAAAGACCGGGTAATTGGGAAAATATTTAAAATGGGGTTTATAAAAATTTTTTGTTTATTAATAATATCTGCTTTCATATTCACTTGTTTTCTTATTTCTAGGATTTCAAAATTATTGATTTGAGATACCTTGTAACCAGAATGTAGTATTTTAAAACCTGAATTAATATAGAAAGTATGGTCGTTATTTAATAAATGATCCGCAAATTCTGATTCACAGTTTCCCTTTAAAGCCCTAAGATGTTCTTTAATTCTGATCTCAAAGTTTCTATTAGTTTTTCCTATATAAAAGGAATTACAATCATTACAGTTGAGTTTATAAACACCTGATTTTTTAGTTTGACTATCAATATCTTTATTATTAAGAATATATTTTTTTAATTTGTTATTCGTATAAAATGCCGGTTGAATAGTGAAGGGGATGTTTTTATTTATAATTTTGGAAGTATCATTATCTACAAATAGAATTCTACGCCATTGTTTGTTTGTATCTTTATAAATAGGATAAATATAAAGTTTAAAGAATTTATGTTTAATTTTTTTATTTAGTATTTCATCTATCAATTTATTAGGATAGCCGTTATTAGATGCTATTTGTTTTATGATATTTAATTCTGAGATATAATTAGGATCCGACAAAGGAATCGAAATTAATCTATTAAGCATAGAATGGAAAGCTGCGACTTTTTGAGAAAAGGGATGATTTGATGAATTATGAATGACAATATCAGTGTACGTATCTTTACGGAAAATATTAAAATCTATTTTATTACCTATTATTGTTAAATTTAAATCTAAGAAATTCAAACTCTTATCTATACCTATTTCTAATGTAAATTGAATATTTTTGTGTATTTTTTTTTTTAAATAAAATACATATATATATAATAGATTAATTTCGATTCCTTTGTCGGATCCTAATTATATCTCAGAAAGAATATCATAAAACAAATAGCATCTAATAACGGCTATCCTAATAAATTGATAGATGAAATACTAAATAAAAAAATTAAACATAAATTCTTTAAACTTTATATTTATCCTATTTATAAAGATACAAACAAACAATGGCGTAGAATTCTATTTGTAGATAATGATACTTCCAAAATTATAAATAAAAACATCCCCTTCACTATTCAACCGGCATTTTATACGAATAACAAATTAAAAAAATATATTCTTAATAATAAAGATATTGATAGTCAAACTAAAAAATCAGGTGTTTATAAACTCAACTGTAATGATTGTAATTCCTTTTATATAGGAAAAACTAATAGAAACTTTGAGATCAGAATTAAAGAACATCTTAGGGCTTTAAAGGGAAACTGTGAATCAGAATTTGCGGATCATTTATTAAATAACGACCATACTTTCGATATTAATTCAGGTTTTAAAATACTACATTCTGGTTACAAGGTATCTCAAATCAATAATTTTGAAATCCTAGAAATAAGAAAACACGTGAATATGAAAGCAGATATTATTAATAAACAAAAAATTTTTATAAACCCCATTTTAAATATTTTCCCAATTACCCGGTCTTTCCCGTCTAATGACATTTTAATTCCTACTTTGAATAACCCTCCCCCACTCTTACCCCTCCCCGCTCCTTCTACCTCTTCTTTCTAGACCTAATTTTAATTATAACTTTAGTATAGGTACTTGTGCTCCTGATGAAGTGAACTTGGTTCATGAAACATGTTGAGATTTTGTATCGAAATAAAGTGATGTAAACAATGTTATTTGTGTTTTAATAAAAAAAAAAAAAAAAAAAAAAAAATATATATATATATATAATAATAAATATAATAATAATAATAATAAACATTATATATATATTTATTTTTTGTGTATCTTTATTCATTAAAATTTAAATGATTACCGTTTTTTGTTGTCTACAGCCACCATACTAGGCTCATGCCCGTTTTATCTTTAGATTACAATGTTGAGATGTTAAGATGTACACAAATAAGAAAGAGAAAAATAAAAAGAAAATAAATGAATAGAATGGAATAAAATAGCAGTTAATTTAATTTAATGACACAAGACATTCTTTGCAATAGTTCCTTCCTTTTACCAATAGCCAATTCTGAATATTTTTTATATAAAGATGTTCAGTTTCCGATTTTCTATTATCTATATTGAGTGAATTGAATATCTTGGGAGCAATATGAGAGAAATGTAGCTGGACGAATGCTGTTTTTGTTGGAGGAATTACACATTTTAAGTGTGACGAGTAACGGGTGTGAATATTTTGTTGTGTTTTTTTTCTCCATATGTATATAGAAATAGTCTTAGTGTATAATTGACACATATCTAGGATTTAATTTTTTTTGAAAAGTGGCTCTGACCGGTGTGACGGGTGACATTTGAATATTATCCTTAGCAATAGTTTTTGAGTTAAAATCATGAGACGGAGAATTGATGATGCACAACCTCCACACCCCACAATCCCATATGTAGCAATTGCTTAAAAGAGTGCAAAGTAGCCACATTTTAATATTTTTAGCCTAATTTAAAATGAGTACACGACTAATGCTGGTGAAAAGAACATTGCTCTAGAAACATTAAGATTTTGCATCTAATAAAGTGGTGTAAACAAAGTAATTTTATATTTTATATTAATAGGTCCCAATGGTCAAGTTGGCTAAAAGATCCTGAGTTCGATTCCTAGTTGTGACCTTTATCTTCCTATTTATCTATTATCAGCTTCTTGAATGATATCTTAAACTGATGGGTATAATCTTCAAAGTTAAAAAGAAAAAGTTGTTCCTAAATAATCATTAGACTTTTAAAATGTCAATTGATCCGAGACACTGTCTAGGTTACAAACAAATTTCATGAGAACTTTGTTTAAATTGAAAAAAAGGTAGATGCCAGTGAAGTAAGTAGTAAATTCAGTAGGTTTTTAAAAAAAAATACAATTTTGATGAATTTACCGGAAATTTTTTCATCATTCGTTGTACTGAATGTACGAGTACCAGCACAATGTTCCGTTACATTATGTACCCACATGTAGAGGTAACATTGCAGCGGTATTGTACCCCGGAGCGGCCTCGGTTTTCGCGAGACGCAATTTCCTTACGCGGTCTGCTCCAAGAGAAAGATTGACTTACAAATTTGATTCTCGGCACGTATTAAATTATTAGAAAATTTCATCGGTAACAAGGGTTTCTATTGTACCTACCAAAGTTGTTAAAATTACTAAGAAATTAAACCGAAAAGAATTAAAGACTGAAGGAAACTTTCGCCTTTTTTATTTTTTATATACGAACCATCACAAGAGTTCCAACCGTCTGGACCCAGTGAGACTATGGCACCCCTAATTAGGGTATGTTGTGAGGCTTAAAGTATCGGGGAGGTCAAGGTAATGGGGAACAGGAAGGCGGGGAAATACCTGGCTATTCAGATCTGGTCAACAAACACGGCCAAAACCGTTTCAATTCTGAATGGTCTTGCACCAGGGCGATACTCAAAGTATCTTCCACTCTGGAGGGTGCCGCCATTTTGTTATATGTTATTTTAAATGAGTAAATTGACCAAAAACAAATAATAATCAGTTAAAAAAATTAATTGCGCACGCTGGGATTTGAAACTGCGACTTTCGGCTTGCTAGTCTCCCCTAGAGCCTTACCCATCGACCACAGAGGTCATCGAAAAAGAGTTTTAATTTATTATCTTTTCCGACTTAATGTCCGGGTTAAATCTTCCCCATAGGAAAAACTAAACGTTTCCACAAATGATCATCTAGTCAATCAACATTATGCAAGTGCATTATATAAGCAAAATAAATACAAAACAACACGTCAACTCACCAGAGATCAAATGGGAAAACAATTCACCGACTACAGATATTTTCATATCAGAGGGTTCGGCTCGGTAGAACTTCTAACAGGGCCTATAAATCCTACTGATCCCTCAACATAAATATTTAAAAAATCTTTCATTATCCTACATGTATTTAAAATTGCTGATTTTTGCATTTTTAAATATATATTTTTTGATAGATCTAATACGCCTAAATTTTTTATGAGAGAGCTAGGTATAATGCCAGTAGCCGAAATAACGAATGGTAATATTTTTATAGTCTGAGAATGTCAAATTCTTTTTATCCCATTTCCTAAATCTGTGTATTTTCTTATTTTTACTTTTTATTTTATTTTTTTTTTATTTAAAAAAAAAAAAAAAAAATATATAAATATAAATAAATATAAATATAAATATCATTTATTGATTGCGCACTGTATTATAATTAAATGTGTGTAAAGGTATACCTGTCGTAAAAAGCGTACTATTTCTACCTGAAAGATTTACACTAAGCTATGAATAAAATGGTCATAAAAAGTTCTTCAATTTATCTTAAAATTATGATATTCTGCATACCATTTCTTTAGTTGTCTTACTTGCCATTTTTGCAAGAGAATTATTTGAATTAGTCTATTTCACTAAAGTTTTCCCAGCAATGAATAGAACATTATCTCTGAGCACTGAAGAGGTAAACGCATAGAAGTGTGTTGTGGGCGTTTTCAGTGTGCCCGAAGTAAGGTGAATTTTGCCTTACTTAATTTTTTAACAATATATCCAAATTCTTTCTCAAGTCAATTTCATTGGTCAGTCTGAGGGTTAGGAGTCAAAAGGCCTTACAGAATTGTCGACACCAGCTTTACTTTAATTCGATACAAATCAAACTTTTTATAAATTATGTGAAGACCGCACAAGAGTCCCAACTGCCCTCTATCTGTCAGAATCCAGTGAAACCATAATATCCCCAATTGGGGTGTGTTGTGAGGCTGAGGGAAGTGGTGAGGGGAAGGAGTTGAGTAAGAGAAAGGTTGAGAAGGAGAAACGCAGCTTTTTCTGGAGTCGAAAGGTCTTAGATTGCTTTTTGATTGATTTAAATCACAAACCTAGGAGTTTTGGTTCACTGTCTGTAAGCATTTTAAGTCTATTGTGTTGCTTTTGTTGGTATAAAACTTTTGCCGACACTTTGCATTCCGCATTCAGAGACTTTGGGGACTAGGGCTGGAATGACGGAAGGTATGCAAATTAACCCTACCCCTTTCCCATCTCCTGCCGGTCCCAAAGCAAACTAACTTCAAATGGACAAGAGATGAAAGCTATAATTGCGGGTTATACTAAATGTGAATTTAAATCGAATTACTTTTTTGTGGAGAGTGGATGTGTGAGAGTAAATTAAAAATTCTGTAACAAATTGTTGATCTTCGTGGTATAGATTGAATCCGTTTATTACAGGTTCAAATACCGACTGAATTCTTCAATAATTCTTCAATAGTTCTTCAATAAATCTTCAATAATTCTTCAATAATTCTTCAATAAAAGTAAATTTAGCAAACAAAACAATATATTTTTCACGTTGTTAATACGTACTGGAATAGAGAATCACTGTTTTCGAAGAAGCAACAAACATACCGCTCAGTCTTATTTTTTCGGTTTTTTTCAACAAACAACTATTATCCGTTGAGTTAATTTGTTCGCTTTTTGGAAAAGATCATATGGTCTTCCTTATTCAGAAATATGAACTAAACGGTGATTACACCGTATTATTTTTTCTAAAAAGAAAAAATACAAAGTTTTATAATCAAATATAAAAGTAAACTAACTATCTAACCATCACGCCATTTCATAAAAAAACGATAAAAAATGAGGTAGCAATAATGTTTATAATACATTTTTATAAAAAAATATGTTTTTTTTTCGTTAGCAATATTAGATCAGTGTTTAGTGTTTGTTTGTTTAGTGACGAAATTTTTTTAAACTTTTTGCGTTTGATTTCAAAAATGCAATATTAAAAAAAAATACTTTTATTTTTAATAATAAAATTCGAAGGCGTATTTCACAACAGTTTTTAGTTTTAGGAAACGTTCAGAAATATCCAAATTATTTGGATTTTATTGAGAAGCGGAAATACACACAAATTTTTCGACTTTTTGACAGCATCTTTGTAATGTAACGGTCATATCAGAGGCACGAAGGGTAATATTTAAAAAAATATGGAATTACTGACCCAGAAAATTTTTTTAACATGTTTGATAAACTACTAGATATACGCCAACTATACTAAAAAACTGTGACCCGACTGTTGATCCCGTGATAGTTGGCTCCCGGACAGTTAACCCCCCGCACCGTTGATTCACCGGACAGTTAATCCCCCGATAGTTGGCTCCCGGACAGTTAACTCCCCGGGCAGTTGATTCCCCGGACAGTTTACCCCCCGATAGTTGGCTCCCGGACAGTTAACCCCCCGGACAGTTGATCCCCCTGACAGTTTATCCCCCGATAGTTGGCTCCCGGACAGATAACCCCCCGGGCTGTTGACATCCCGGATAGTTGATTCCCTGGTCAGTTGATCCCTCAGACAGTTGATCCCCTAAAGGATTAATTTATCTGTAAGTTCTCGTTGGTAAAGTATGTGTGCAGAGAGGATATACGGCCACACAACAAAATTAATAAATAAAATATGCTTACATCTGCAGGCGTCTTGAGTGTAAATCCGCCATGCAAATATTTATGATAACCTTCTAGAAGGAGTATACAATTAGGATATACGGCCGAATAACAAAATACGACATACTTATTATATGTGCAGTTTGTTTAGAGGAATACACCATATCTGCTTATATATTCGTATATATATTTATAATATAACTATCTAAGTGTCCCCGAAGGGGAATGCAAAGAAGATATGCCGACTTATAAAAAAAGTTGATATACTTACATCTACAAGCGTCTTGAGTGGAAATCCGTTACACAAATATTTTTACGAAGAATAATAATGCTGTGTCTCCGAAGGATGTATACAGCCGAATAACAAAACACGACACGTTTATATATGCAGTCGCAGATTTTTATAAAAATCATAGCCACGCTGCCCCTTTCTTTATATAAAGAGATGTTTCCAAAGAATAATAATATATTGCGAGTGTTTTCTACAACCATAATTTTCCCGTACCTATTTAATAAAAGGCTTCCCCTTAAAGGCTTTACCCCAATCAGGAACCAACTGAATCCCTTTTATAAACTATAAACTGTATTTAAGTAAATCCCCCACTTCTTATTAATTGCGAAATTATACAACAGTGCCCATGAAAGCCTTCCTTACGATACAACCTTTGTGGAAGGATAGGGGAGGGGAATGGGTCCGAGATCTTCCCATTGTGTGGCCCGTCATATCAACTTCAGATTGAAGAACAGAGAGATTTAATAACGGTACTGGGATGCTGGGAATTGGATCTCCGAAGTGGGCGATTTCGTTTGTTGCGATGAGATTAGGGGAGGTTTGATGGTTTAATGTGTGTTGGGGTGTTTTCACGTGCTGTGTTTTGATAATTATTAGACTGAACGGATTGTCAGAACAGACTCTTAAAATGTTTATTATTTTTTATTTCATCTTTTTACCTCAAAAATCTCGGAATATAAGTGTCTTAATTTGTAAGAAAACACAGATTGTTTTATTTTTTGATATAACTTAATGAGTAATCGAATTGTAACATTGGTTTAACTCATTAAGTTATTAAAAAAATATATATTCATCCTGCACTTGTAAAAAAGCCTATAGGTGTCACTCATTAAAATAAAAATGGATATATTTTTCCAAAACACTATCTAGATTGCATTCAGTTCGGGAAAAATCTTGCGATTTCTGAATTTATAAAAAAATATTTTTTGTAATTTGAAAAGCGTTGACAAAGCAAATTTTGAGTTAATTGGATAAGATTTCACGCAAGATAAATTAACGTACGGCATAGACAACTGAAATTAGAATGTTTGATAACAAATTTTCAACCCATATTTTTTATATGTGAAAATCCATTACCTACCAATAAAGGTTTTAATTTATTATCTGCGTACAGAATTTGTTGATTGGATTCAAAGGGGATTTCCAGGAATCGATTTATTTTTAATAGGATTTTCCGATAATAATTTTGTGTAAATTTTCACATTCGAGGTACATTATTTTAATTTCGTAAAACCTCCACAATAATTACATCCCGTTTTCTCAAAAATATTACATTTTTTAATCGAGCTTCATGAACCCACACAATTAACAAGCAGCACCGAATAAATTTAATAGTAGGCTCTGTAGGGGTAGGCAGAGAGAATCGTGTAAATACATACATCGTCTCACAACTAATCTAACGTTGTACCGACTCTAATCATAATCCTCAAAACTTAAGTATTTGAATCTATAAGCGTTTTTAATAATATTTCTTTTGTGAATACTACTGATAAGTTCAAACTGCTCAGTGCCAGTGATAAAGTGAAATACACAAATGGGTAGGTATGTTGTGAGGCTGAGGAAAGGGGTAAAATGAGAATGGAAAAGAGGATGGTTAGAGAAGTAACTAGCTATATCTATCTATACATATGTAGTTATGTTCGGTATTCTTTTTATTAATAAATAACTACGAAATTTGGCTGAAGCGGTTTTTAATAATGCATCCAAAAACAACAAATAAACGTAGAAAATAAAACAGAATGATTTACGAAAGGAAGGTTCGAGAATGTTCCAAAGCGCGTCACGCAGGCAAAATAGTTCGATCTCAATGTCGCGGTTGCTGGTACTGTACTGACCATTTCGTTCACGTTGTCGCTTATCTAGTGGAAAATAAAAAATTCTCGAACATTCCAGTTGCTACAGAAACAGATATTAAAAAAAAAAGATAATCCAGATAGCTTGTTTGGAAACTTCTAGAATAACGTTCGAGTCAAGTAGTGGCGTACCACTAAATATATTAAAAAAAATGTTTTTGTTTGTGCCCTATAGACTTATAATTACTATACCGATTTTTCAGAAAATTTCAAAGTTCGTTCTTATTTGTGTCAGAAGTGTTTAGATAGTAGTTTGAATGATAGAAGAAGTTGGGGACGCTCAAGTAAGACTCAAAGCATTATCTCTGCACTGGATAATGGTACGGATTCTAATAAAAGTCAAAATCTGTAGTTTTTTTAATGGTAACAAGATGGTATACAGTAATGAACGGTAGAAAAAGTTGGGCACGCCCGAAGAAGACTCATTATATTACATGAAGTGAATGGTAGGCAAAGTCGGAGAATATGAATTAAATAATTGTGTATGGTATAATGAGGCTTAAGAAACGAACGAAGGGTGAGAAGAGAATGTATACTGTAGAAGTAAACGGTGGAAAAAGGTGAAAAAAATACGGTAATACAGTTATATCGTTTCTCCAAACCATTCATAACCCCGAACAACACAGGGTACACGTCAGTTACTAGATTATAAACGTAACCAAACAAAGAGATACAGAAAAATAAGGAAAACTGGAAGAGAAAAACTATTTTTGTCAGTTTTTCGGGTTTACACTGGCGGCTATTTGACAGTTTAGCTATTATGCCATCAGATACGAAAAATTCCCCGTCTGTCAATATTCTGTGGAAGTTTGAACTTAAAATTCCACCAATAAGTGTGGAGTTTTTGCAATGCAGTTATATCCGGTCTAAACGTGCTACAACAATATTAGCGATTTCTAAACGATAATCTGAAACAGAAAAATCAGAAAAGGATACGGTCACATCTAGGACTCGAACCCAGGATCCTTGTCTTGCCGGGACACCGCTCTACCACTTAGCTAATGGGACCCTATCCCCCTCGGTCACTTTTAACTGTATCATACTTCGAATAAGAACTACCAACATTATCTCGCACATTTTTATTGGCAACTATCTTTATGTATGATCGCAAGATTCAACCCGAACTAAATGCAATCTAGACAGCATCTTTTTAGTTAAAACTATCTTTTTTTTTTTTTTTTTAATTTTTCATTTTTATTTTTTTTTTTTTTAATTTTTTTTTAATGTGCGACATCTATTGACTTTTCTGCAAGTCTAGAATAAATGTGCTACACGAATACTGCTTGGCAGATGTTAGCGAGCTCAGTTATTACTATTGGGCATGGTGCGGCGGTGTGATACTACTTAAAAGTTGTATTTAAAAATAAATAAAGATTTTGTCAACTTTAATACAGCACCATTAAAATTCGATTTCAACAAAGTTGATGGTATGCACGGCTCTTTATTCGCAAAAGCTCAATCTTTGTAACAATGTGGATAAAACCTCCGTATGATTTCCCTGAAAGAAAACACAATTGAATTGCATTAAGTTAAAGTTGCAAAACGGAACGGTAAAACTTATCATGAATTATGGATTTTCTCTCCCTGCCCGGTGGAGCCAGAGAAGGTATTATTCTTTTATTATTTTTTGACAACCCCAAATCAAGGTTGCCACATACATTATAGGAAAGCAAAAAAAAAATACCGGTAATTATTAGTGTATGTTATGTCACCAAACCACAACACACATGTTTGAGATATATACATATAATATAATGGAGTTATGCATGATCATCTACAGACAAGTTCCCACTAAAAAACTCAACACATAAATACGCTACAAGGCTCACAGAAAACTTACTAATACCAAAAGCAAACAAAACAATATTCCAAAAAGGACCATACTACATGGCCATTAAAGTATACAACAACCTTACACATAACATTAAACAAATACGAGATGCACACAAATTCAAATCGTTACTAAACACTTTCCTTGTTAATAAATGTCACTACACGTTGAGTGAATACCTCACGTAAATGAAACGCCTATTTTTATTGGTATATATTTTTTTATTTTTTCATTGGTATATTGTTATTTTATCTGTATAAACATTGTAATTATTATGATAAAACAAATAATATTATATAAACATTGTAATTAAATAAATGTGGTTAGCTGGAAGAAATGGGGTCTACCCATAAGCTACACCTTTTGTAATTTGTATTTTACAATAAATAATTTTTGATTTTGATTTTGATTTTGATTTTGAATTTGATATTTGTAAATTTATATTTGAAAGATAAAATATTATTTTTTAACATGTTTATATATGTACAGTGTGATTATTTTAATTATTTTTCTTTTTTTTGAGAAAATACAGAAGCAGATCCTAATAAACACGACAGTAAAAAAATATATTGATTGGAGAATTCGCTTGCATCCTAACTATTTGTCACAAATTAAGATTTTGTTGTAGATATTTTTCAATTCGGGAGGCGGGTTTGGGTATCGCCGCCCCGGGAACCATTTATTGGATAACCAACACCTCTGCCATAGGTCACCCCAAGTGGTTCGTTACGTTTGGTGATTTATAAGAGGTGCCTGGGTTCATCGGGTGAGGTGTGTTCCGATGCCAACCCGCAAGCTGCATGGTGTGCCAGATAGGGAGAGGCTAGTTTGGGGAGACTCTTTGTCCTCTTCAACTGATCTCTAGACCTATCGCCTTGCACCACAGTGAGAGTGATATATTCGTTTGTCTGTAACTCCTGGACACACTGATCCCTAAATTCCTACTCACCAAATTTTCTCAGGGCCTCGTGTGTGGAGTTAGTGTAAAAACAAAAAAAAAACACAATAAAAAAGCTAGGCGTGTGTTTGGATGATGTGTTATTATGTTCGTTATTTGTATGTTCCGTTTATATTTTTAAGTATTAAGATAAAATTTCAAATATTATTGTTATTAATAGTTCTGATACTTTCTGGTAACACATTAAAAAAACTTTACTGCGAGATGTTTATCTCGGAGTAGTTCTTTTTTTACATTATGGAGTTGGCGTTTGTCTGAGTTTTCTATTATTTTTAAATGGTTCAGTTTATTTAGAATATTATCTTTGTAAATTTGTAATGTTGAATGGTAGAAGTATAAAGCATTTTCTGACTTTAAATTCTTTGAAAAAAAGTTTTGATGAATATGTGTACAGTGTGTCCGAGGGGGTAAAGTGCGCTAACTTAACATGATTTCAGAAATAAATAAAAATGTAATTTTTTTTCGAAATTCCAACGTTTTAAGGTTGTTTCTAGGTAAAAAGGTTGAATTGTTTGCATGGGAAAAAAATATTCTTCATTGGAAAAATATATTAGTATGAAATAAAAATATTTATCTTTTTTAATTCTACCATCATATAGAATCATCTCCCGAAGTTAGCGCGCCTTACTCCCGGACATCCTGTATATGGTTTAAGTAGAATGGTTTTTAATATTGAATTAATTAATTAATTTAATTATTTATATTTTTTGCTATGTAAAGCGGTTGTGAGTGTTTTCTGAATAATATTGTTTATTTCAGCAGAAATGAGGAGTGGTAAATTGCACTGTAAATTATTGTAGTCTGTAATGACGAAATGTGGCAGCCCTATTGCGCACAACAGCATGTCGCAAGTTCCCACGTGTGTTATACAGTTATACATATGTATTGACACGTGTCCCAGAATATCCGTGGATAGTAATGTCTTATTCAATATTCCCGTCGCTCTCCCGTGATTTCCCGCCACTTTATTGTTTTTCGCTTTATATACGGAACTTCACGACGTGGCGTCGGCGCCACGGTACTTTTGGGGTTAAGGACGGCCCCGCAAAATGGACGGCAAACGTTATTTCTACTTGAAATAACAGACATTTTGAAAATGGTTTGATTTGGATATGTTTATAAGATACGTCGCGTCGTTGCGTTTTCTATTAAATTTCACAACGGGTTCAATAGCAAGAAATGATGAATAAATGACATCATCTTCTATGAAATAAAACTACCTAATGCACGCTGTAGTTAATGCACTCTAATTAATGAACTGTTTGAATCTATAACAGTGGTGAACCACGAAGACTATAATGTTATAAAAAATATTTTTATATGCATGATTGTAATACTTTGTTTAACACGACAGGAAACCGTCACACTCACAATTAAGATGTTTATTTATAAGGTATTTAAATACCGTAAAATGGGGTGAGTTTATCAATTTTCAACTTTGAAACCAATGAATTTTTATAAAAACATTCGAGTAGGTATTTTAAATTGTATTTATAATATATTATTGCTTATTGTAAAAGCTAATTAAATATTATTTAGGTAGATGGACATCGATATGACATATTTAAAGGGCGATTGCGTATGTTTGTTGTTTTCTTGTAGATATGTTGTGAACTCAAAAAAATGTTATTTTTGAGTTGATGTTTTAAAAATAAAAACATTCTGTTGTCAATGTATTATGCAGTAAATTATGTAAAATATGTATAATATAAAAGACCATTAGAACGTTTAAATTAATAAAATAAAATAAATAAATATAAATGACATGAAACTATTATAAAATGAATTTGCATTTTCTCTCTGTCTGAAAATAAGCTTTTAAAAAGCTTCTAAATTCATCCATTAATGTGTTTGAATATTAAGTCGCCCGTCGATTCAAAAGTTGTCCCATATTACGGTTGTATACATTTTAGTTAAAGCAGCAATGATGTACGTTCATTTTTCAGATTACCCGATACTATTAAAATAATTAACTTAAAAATAACTGAATGAAACGGTACAACGGTTGATGTTAAATAGGTATATTGAAGTGAAGTTACCATTTTTCTCAACAAAAATTATAATATCCATCAAGTATGTACTCCACGTAAGTGTGACTGTGTTGTGTGGGTATACTAGGATAGAGAGAGAGGTACTTTTTAGTTTGACAAACGAGCTGGTCCGCTTTGAATTTTAAATTCGTCCCCTACACGAGAAGAGGTTTTTGTGGCGTGCAGGCGAATGTTGGAAAGGAAACTATCATGGGGTTGACAGGTAACTTTATTGTTATTTTAATGAAAATATCGCACAAGAGTTCCAACTTCCCGGACTGGATAGCACTATGGCGTCCACAATTTATTAGGGTATGGAAGTGGAGATGAAAAAAAATAGTAATAAGAAAGGTTCGGAAATATATGGCAATTGAGATTAAATTTGGTCACGTAACGTTTCGATACTGAATGTTGATAGCTCACTTTTTTACCGCACGGGAGTCCTGACATCCCTATTATTGGGGTACGTCGTGAGGCTGAAAGTAATAGGGAGGGAAAGGAGACGGAGTAAGGAAGGTGGGGAACCAAACATGGCTAAAGCCATCTCAAGCCACATTTCGATTCTGAATGGTGGCATTTCACCAAGGCGATACTGAAAGTTACTACAACTAGTTAACTAACTAATCATAATGCCGTTTCCATGCAGGTTTAGGCAAAAAAGGGTAGACTGCCGCATACTCTGCCCTTGCACACACTCCTTGCTTAAATCATATTCATAAATTTTCTCATAAAAACTTTTCTGTTTTGCGACTTTTGTCATATCTTTCTTGGGCATCCCGGAATTCTTCTAACATTCACTTCACAATGTTTGAACCATCTAACGGCCGTTGTTCCCAATCCTACTGATCAACTGTTGAGCCGAAATTTTGGCTCAACACTGCTCATATGCACAACTACGGTCTTTTCAAGTGATGACTGAGTGATCGATCAATTACCAAGGAAGCCAAACTACTGGATTAAGCTCGCCTCAGTAAATGACTAGTTACAAAAAATGTCGACGGAGTGAAAAATATTCGCAACGTCTAAAACATGGTGGTATTAAAGTCAAGGTAACACTTTATTTTTAATATATTACGTACGTTTGATTAAAAAATTAAAATATTTGTTTTTGTATTACAGTATTTAAAAAACAATATGCCTCAATAGTAAATGCAATAATTAATTTGTCATTATTAATTTAAAATTGAAAGTTTTAACTTTGATGCCATTTTATTGTCTATGAAAGTTGGCGGAGACATTTAAGATAATCAACGGTAAAAATGTTTGGAAACAGGCAAATCGAAGGTTACTGAATCACTTACTACTGATCACTACAATTACGGGATTGATCATTCAAAAATTTAGGAATATCGACTCTAAGCGTCCTTTTCTTATTATTGTTCACTACTTCAGCTTTGCATTAATTCCTACACTGTTTACCATTATTTCACTACACATACACCCCAGAGATCTCATTTCTGCTACATCCAGTCTACTCAATTCCCAAAAGAAATGCAAATATAAAATTTGAGCTAAAAGCTTGGAACTGAATAATAAAATTCTAAATCTTTCCTCAGGTATTTGAAAAAGTTTAAAAGCGATGCATCTTTAGACCGGGAATAAAACACCTTAAATACGGTAAGTGGGATAAACTTTCATTTCTCCTCCCGCTCTGGACCGGAGGGATGAAAAATGGTCCCCCAGGATTATAAATCTCCATTTCTCCTTCAAAAAATATTTCAAAAGTCTTTTTAAACTACAGCAGAGTTACTCCGAGGAGACTGAATTATTCAAAAATACCCCGAAAGAGTTACGATCCGTTCTCTGGCCGGCCGAATGGAATTTGCTTTGTGAAGATGTTGTAAAAGATTGTTATTTTAATGCTTTGTCTTAAGCCCTCGTATACCTAATTTCCAACGATCTATAACAAGTGTCTTATTTAAAGTTTTTAAGTTCCAAAAAATATATGTTATTTTTAAAGACAATATCTATATGTTTGTTATGCCGAAACGTTAATTATTAGAAAATTCTTCGACAGAACAAAATAGCAATTAAGCTTCAAAAATTTTTAAAAACACGTTTTGTTCTGTTATTTAATATATTTTAGGCTTGAAAAAATAAACAGCGTATTCTTAAAAGCAACTTAAGCATTTTTTGAAAAGTTTTGCTCTATTTAAAACGAGTCGTGTTTTATTAAATATTTTAACCATTTTCGCTAAATTATTATCGTTTTTCAATATAAACTCGCTCCCTCTAACATTCCTATTTATATATCTCCCTTTTAAACCATGTTTGAACGCTTATCATAGGGTCTTAAGTGATATATTAAAGTGCGGTAACACAGAGATAGTTTAAAAAAAATGATTTGACGTTTCAGAACGTCAAATAGCTGCCAGTGTTGCCATCGTAAGGCGTTTTTCAATTGATAAAGTTATCCAAATACTAAGTACCTACTTAAGCAGCATCAGGCGTACTTTTGATATTGGTAAACTTAGTTTATCCTAACTGTTCTGCTTAGGAGTTGATGTGGCTAAACCTCCTGTTAAACATTCTGATCTTTATCAATAAACATTAATACAAATTTGTAAAAACTGTGTAAATTTTAAAACAAGTTTATTAGTAAGAGGGCTAAATAATATTACATTTTTCCAGTGAAAAGCTTACACGCATTCCGCCATAAATTTATGCAGATACAAGGCACAAGTCCGCTGACTACATCGCCACAGGCTTTTTTCGCCATCACGTTGTAAATTGTATTTTGTTCCACATTGCAGCAACATTCACTCCATCCCGTGGGATGGCAGCACTGGCGCCTAGACTCACTCTTCTCAGGGTACAACACTGCACACTAAATGTATATATAATAACAACAGTTTTAACGAATATGGTAAACTTCGCGGAAATTGAGACACGACGCGCAATCTCCGACTATGTACGAATGATTATTGTTATTTAAAAAAAAAAAGATAAAAAATTCTTCTAGGTACTCTTCAACCTCGCTGGAAGAGACGATACATCTCACTACCAGTATCAGGTCTTGAGACTACGACCGGCTCGTGATATCTGCTTGGTTCAAGGCCATGCACTCATTTATATAGGCCATCCATGGTACATCATTGGTAAGTAGCGGAAGGGTGATCCATTGATTGGTGAAATGTGAGCTGCATGTCCAATAGGAGATTTACAATGACCTCCATTTGTAGATAAGGATGTCGTATTAGGTGTGACCGAGAAAGTATTTGGGTTCTGGCCATTTTGTCTTGTTGACAAAATATATATAAAACATACATACAAGATATGGAAAGCAATCCATAGGCTACGAGGAGGAAAATTGATATAATTGCTTTCCAACCGTTAGAAGCTTGCGGTAGGCGTGTTTTTGTGCCCAAAATAAGGTCAATTTTATCTAACTTCGAGTCATCTATAAATGTATGTGTATGTGCAAATATATGTAGGTACCCGCCTCAGAATAGAAATCTTCTAGTGAGGCGGGTTACTTTCATTGCAATAAACGCCCGGGTTGCCGGCAATTAAAAAAAAATGTAAACTTCATTTCTTGCAAAAGGAATATTTATGAATTGCCAATTTTGAGCGATTTTTCTTCAAAATATAACTAATTAAAGTAGAAATAGTCGAATTTATTGTGCATTCTGAGTTAACAGGCTATTTTTGGAACAGGTTATTTTTAGAAAATTTGAAAATTAGAGTGTTGTGGTAGAGATAATTAAATATTTTTTTTTTGAGCTACCAGTTAAACAAACAAAAAAAACATTTAATTCTTTCCGGTTTTGGATAAACAATATCTTATTCCTAAAAAGCAGGTTTCTAAGAAAATAATATCCACTATTTCTAAATGTTACAGCTCATGTTTCTGATAATTTAATGGCGAAAATAGGAAATTATTGACGGAAAAGGCTCAACTATGCACTAACGAAAAAAACAGGCTTAAATATGCATTCAAAATGCCTATGCCTATAATCCGATGTCTACTTATAAATGTATATCTTGCACAGTGTTGCATCCTTCAAAATATCCCGAACAGTGGACTATTTACGGGAATATGCAATGGGACTTTGTGCCTTACGTATTGGTGTAATAAAGATGGGCTTTGCATAATTCAGGTGTCACCGAAGCGGCCAGAAGGAACGTAGATATCTGATATAATAATATAAATTATTACAGTTTTGAAAGTGTGTGAGTTATAACTACTAATCATACATAATATCGGGGTCGGAATGACATGTTTGCCTGGGGGTAAATATTCCCAAATGCAGCCCTTCATTAGGGACCGTTATTTTTGACATTGTCACAAATCGAAGATTTAGCGTCTGTCAGCTTTTGATAAAGAGGGTGTATCGGCAAGTACCCGACAAACTTTAACCAGCTATTCCTCAGCACATTTGGAGTAAAAAATGTTATGGGCGCTTTGCTGTCCGGTAACATTTTTTCCATTAAAAACAAAAAATAAATAAAAAATCCACACTCCGTCACTATCATTTGCATTGTTTCTCGTGTTCAACAGCTGTTATTGGCAAGTGTATCAAAAAGTGTCCTCGCTTTTTCGTACACACTAAATAATAATAGTTAAAAATGAGACGAATGGTGCCGTGCCATTTCGTTGTGATTGTAAAAGCGCGCCAACGTAGGTACGTACGTACATTATTCAACGAAACTCGAACAAAATATTGCCAGACGGGTTTTCAAACTTTGACAAAGGATAAAACAGTGGTGACATGTAGTGAAAATATGAATGGTAATTTTTTTATTAAAAAAAATGTTAAAGGACAGCAAAGTGCCCATAACATTTTTTACTCCAAATGTGCTAAGGAATAGCTGGTTAAAGTTTGTCGGGTACGTGCCGATACACCCTGTATAGTCAGAGTGGCAGATACTTTCGCCACGGTGAAAGACCACCACTCAGAATAGCCGTGTTAAGTGATCAGATCTGCATAGCCAGGTGTTTACACTTCTCCTCTTCTCCATCTTTTTTACCCCATTCCATTTAGTCTAATATTTTTGTACATTCTGAAAACAAGCTATTTTTGGAACAAGTTCATGTCAGTAAATTTGGAAAAGAGAAATTTGATGTTGACGGCCTTGTTTGAATTTCGCAGTACCCCTATAAAATATATATTTTTTAAATGATTTAATCATTGAATACAATATTAACGACTTTCAAACAAAAAACGTGAAAATAGAAAATTCATAAAAAATAAACGGTTGCATATAGGAATTGATCCCAAGACCTCAGATTTGCCGGGGCTTTGCTCTACCACTGAACTAATTCGACCACATTCCTTTGGTCATATTTTAACAGCATCATAGTTCGACTAAGAGCTACCAACATTATCTTCATTTTTGTTTAATGCATATTTTTATTGGCTGTTATCTTTATGTATGATTGCAAAATTCTATTCGAACTAAGTTCCATATATAGTGTCTCGGATAAATATATCAATTTTAATTTTAATGTGCGACATCTATTGACTTTTCCACAAGTTGAATCTTTTTATGATTTTTCTGTTATACATTTTTCATTCGAGAGTCATTAATATTGCCTTCAATGATCAAATAATGGTACTTTGAGGAGCCAGTTCTCATAATATACACCAATTGGGGATGTTACAGACCCACTGACTCCCAGAAGTTGGGACTATTGTGCGGAATTCAAAAAAAACTTGCAGACAGTAATGCGGTAACCCTAGGTGCATGAGATTGTCAGGAGAGGGAGTACTAACGGCAATGCAGCGAGAGCACTGAACAAGTAATTCCTAGAAATGTAAACAATGTCTAATCAAAGAAGAAAAAAAATACAACAAAACTTTCGGCTTCTAGGCAACAGACAAGCCAGTGAAATTGATTTTCTGCTCAAGTATGAGAATGTCCATTGAAAATGTAAGATCAATTTTTAAATTTTATTAGTTCGTAGTCCCCCTCATTAAGGTTTACACTTCCGAGGTGGCCTGAAGTTTTACATATTTGTTTTTATAAGCAATAATTATTAGCCTGAAACACAAATATAAATTGAAAAAATCTTCCGAGAAAAAATAAATGTCGCCGACGGGAATTGAACCTCCACCCTTCTGACTACCGGTTATGTGCACTATTAATTAGTAATTTAATAGTAATTATTGCTTAAAATAATTTGTTATCCTTTGTGCTTTGCATAAAAAGCTCTGTCTTGTAAACATAAGTTTGTCTTTAATACAAAAATATATATATTTATTTTTTGGAATAACTTTATTTTTAAAACTTCAAATTGTAATATTTAATTATTGAAGACAATATTATTCCCATTAGCTCAGTGGTAGAGCGGTGCCCCGGCAAGGCAAGTGTCCTGGGTTCGAGTCCTAGATGTGACCGTATCCTTTTCGGATTTTTCTGTTTCAGATTTTCGTTCAGAAATTGCTAATATTGTCTTCAATAATTAAATATATATATTTGTATATAGTCTATAGTTGTCTTTGCATTGTCTTGATAATGTTTGCAACAAGATTATCACTATTTAAAGTCATGTGCTGGACTCTGTCACTGTAGAGCGAGACAAATAGATGACAGTTGAATAAAATCCTACCGGCTGCGCCACTATTATATAGTTAATATTCAGATTGTACGCTATTAATATGAGGTACAATTAATTTAAACGATACCCCGAGATAGATTACTTCGTTTATTATTAACCGAGTACAAAGATTATTGATATGTGGTTCCTAGTTAAGAGCTGAGATGTGAGAGGGAGATCAAACTACAACATGGGATTTTATACAGCTGTCAAGCGCATTAATTTATTTGTCCCACACGAAATAAGGAAAAATTAACCTTATTTGTGCTCACGGAGACGCCCACTACACACTATGTACTACTATATCGGTTGATCTCTTCAGTTGGCAAGTTGCAGCAGTAAAAGCTGCAAAGATCTGTAGCAGCCATTTATCAAGGCAATCGGCAAACTGTACCCATTGAAGCTTAACAATTTTCGTTGGGCTTCAAAGTTGAGAACTTTGGCACGATACAACATAGTTTGCAATCAGATTTTTAATTCAAATTTTTTTTAACTATAATTAAAATGCAATTAAAAATAAAATGTTCTTTTAAATAACTCCGGTTCAATGAAATCTATAACTTAAATTTGCTCTGAATTTAAGTGTCATTTTCAAAATTGGAACTGTTTGTGGTAACGATTATTCAGACAAGCGATAGAGTAGATATAAATTTTTAAATTTAATTAATTAATTAATAATCACCAGGAGCAAAATTTGTTTTATAAAGACTTTCAGCGTCACAAATCCTATAAATATAATATCCCGTGATTTTGCACGGGTCAAACTACATATTTTTTCCACAAGACGATAACATAGTCCAAAAGTTTGTAATCATTTTGAAAGATATTTCTTTTGACTGAGGGATTTCTTTAATTTACAGTTCTCAGCCAAAAATATAAGTAAACAGCTGACATGTACCCAGTGTTGCTCGGAGACTTTTCTCTACTTTCTATAAATACAATATGCATGTTTTATGATAGTTATAAATGATAGTTAAAACCTTAAAAATCCGTTACATAGTTTAAAAGAACTAAGCCCACAAACAGACAGACGGATAGCGTATTTATTTTATGATATTTAGAGACTATTGTGTAGTGAACATACGTTTTCGAAACATTTTATTAATTGAGTTTTCCGTTTCGAAATATCAAAGGATGTTTCGAATTCGATTCTGATCTACACGATATTGATTTGGAAGTCAAGAAAAGAATTTTGATATTTTAAATTAGGAGTTACTACACGACTTAGCCCGTGTTTTAATAAGTATCATTAAAATGAAAAAAAATTGGTCACGCTTTTTATAGTAATATGTACATATATTCTAAAGCTCCAAAATTCATCATGAATAAAGTTGTAATAATGACTAATTATTGTTTTATCCTGTCTCTAGAATTTAACCTTTGTATCGTATAACAGAGAATCAGAAAAAAAACCGTCCTCAACTCTAAAGGCGCACAGTGGCCCCTGGTCGGCATGTTCCCGAAATGTTTTTTTCTGATGATGATTTTCCGATTAACCACTGACATTAAAGATTAAACCCAATGAACAAAATTGTGAATTCTCAGTCTTATTAGAAATTCTTATAAATATTGTAAGTTTATTTAAATTGCTAAGTAAGTTTTATTGTGCATTATATGGTCACAGCGGCTGTGGGAGGTTCTTATCCTATTGATAGGGCATTAAAGAGTGGGCGACGTGTGAATGCGGCGGTGCAGACCACTGAACATGTGGTCAAAGTATGCCAGCTGCATTCATTCCCGGCGGGACTGATGAGGTCCACATGGATGTTCCCCCCTGACCCCTCCACTATACGAAAAAAAACTAAGAAGTAAGTTTTTCAAATAATTTCTATAAAAAAATAACGATGCAACTAAAAATAACTTTTTGTGATCAGGTTAAATTTATAAATTTTGTTTTAAAACTACGAACGTATTTATTTTATTATCTGTGTTTAAGATATTATAGTCAATAATACGCGATACCTAGCGCAAATTTAAGTTATTCTTTGTAAAACAAATTCAAACCATTAACAATATTAAATAAATAAAAAAATTATAGTTTCAATTTAAATTATCACTTAAAAACAATCACAAAATGGTTGAGCGGTGTAACGTGAAATCATCAAAATCCGCCACTGTGCGGCGCGGCGTGATGAAATATTATCCACCCTTAATGAAGGACTGGGAGTAGTTTGTGGACTGGTGCGGGAGGAAAAAGAAGGGTGAGTGAAGGAGCGTAGTTGAGGAGTAAATTAAGAGGGTTGTGCAACTTAGCTGAGCAAGAAAACCCCTCTTAACTAGACGGCAGAGTAGTTTATGTTCAAATATCTAGGAAAATTGGCAACTTTTCTTGTCAACAGTGGCGTCCCGAATAATTATACATTTTTAAAACTGTTTTAAGCACAGAACATGAATGGGATTTTAGAATAAGAACCCAAGTTAATTTTTGTTTTTTTTTCACGTTGTCCTTTATATTACGGAGAAGATTCCAAATTTGAGGTAAATGTAAGTATAAAAAGGTCATGGGAGCAGTTTTACTATTTTGCGACAACCGTCAAAAGATAGTTGCTGAACTGCCTGTAACTGACGCAGACAATGTCAATGGTCAAGCCAGAATAGAATCGCCCTGTTCTGATAGCTCGTTCTGATAGGCAGAAGTCCTTGTTGCAATGAAGTGGCAGAAACAAGCGTTTGACATCATTAATAAAATGAAGTAATGCAAAACGGTCGAGTTAAAACAAAACTTTGCTAAGCTCAATCAATAATATTTTAAAACGTATAAGCGTTGTCTTAAAAATTATTATTTTTTAACAAGGTTATGTTATATTAATTATGATAACATAACCATTGTTATATTAATTATGATATCATAACAATTGTTGAATCAACGACACGCATCACCCTCTACTATATATTTTTGTATTCTATCACCAAACCTGTTACCCAATTATCTGCCCCTGCCTGACAGTGTGGAGTACCTAGATTAGTGATATTAGCAACAATTTTTTTTATACATTACCAGTCTGTTGAGAAAAACGGTACAGTGAACATGTCCCTTCAGCGCATTTAATTCGACACTGTTATGGAAGCTTCTGCCGTGATGACCACGCAGTATCCCTCAAATACATAATATCGATTAAAAAGACCTAGGGTAAATCAGAATAATTTCCAATTCGAACTACAGCTACCCTAACAGTAGTGTCAAATGTTGATAACAATCCACAATAAAACCACAAACTAATTCTCATAATGACCGTTCATCAGTGTCGAAATTTGTGATGTATGGTAAAAAGTTGGGTATTCAAGCGATAGATGGCACTAGTCAGAAATTATTATTTTTTTGGTAAACTAATGTTTAAGACAAGATTTTTTATGCATAGCACAAAGGGTAACAATTATTTTTATAAGCAATAATTATCAGCCTGAAACACTCATCCACATTAAAAAAATATCCTGATAAAAGATACATGACGCCAACAGGACCGTTGGCGTCATGTATGCAATAATTATTGCTTATAAAAATTACTAGTCAGAAAGCTTAATCCAGAGTCCGACAGATTTCGCTAGAGTGTAGCAATTGCCTGTGGGGTATCCATGTCAGACTTTAAGCTTCTAGAAACAGAGAATTACCAACCCTTGGGTAATGAACAGTGTAGCTAAATCCAGACATATTTATTGTAACGAAATTGTAACGGATTGCACTAACCTCCCCACATTCTAGAATAAAATTATTATTATTATTAAATAAACGCAATTATAGTAATATAACCTTTTACTTTTCAAAGAGTTCCCAACACAGAAATCTGCAAGTAAGCAGAGATATAACAAAGTTTAAAAAAGTTTATGCACAAGAGTCTCATCTACTCCAAATCGGCTGAAATTTGAACGAATTTTTCAAATTTACCGTAGAAATTACGATTTACGTAAAACACCTAAAATTTCTGAACTAAATAAAATTCCATACGATTCTATTCAAAATGTACCTACCCACGTATAAAAAAATTCTAAACAGATAAATCAGAACTAATTACATGACGTCACAGACGTTCATTAAATTCCAGGCAAATCGTTTTTAAAAACAGATTCTTGGTTGTGTAGCATTGTACTGTGTTATAGTACTGTAGTACTAGTAGTGAGAATTCACAACTACTCGTACGAACCAGTTTGACATAAATTTTGAAAACTATCAGTGTTCACGAAGGGCGTTTTAAAACTCTAGATTCGGCCGTACACTGTATTGTTTCTTCAACACACAGAATTTTTGCTTTTTCTAAATTTTGTCAATCTAATACAACGTATTTACTTAAGTTAATACAGTACAAAATAATTAAAAATTATTAAATATATAAAGCTACGTTTCACGTATTTTACGTCTTTTTAAAATTTTGTATTTGTATTTGTCGTCTTTTGGACATTTTTCGCTAGTTATTTAGCAACGAATTTATGACCTCCCTAATCATAGCAAAAACGCTACTCAACAAAATGTTTTGGAACCCAAGGATAAAATGAATAAAAAAATGTGATTCATGTATTTATGTTTTACATAAAGCATTTCCACGCCCGCCCCTGTGAATGCGAGTATAAAGTACGTCCCCAAGAAAAACTTTTTCCGATATGTAAGATGATAAACAAAGGGAAAGTTCAAATGGAGTCGCATATCATTTACAGTGGCGTACAAAAACGAAGAGGAAGATGACAAACTATGAACACTGTTGTATAAAACTCGTGTTCACAGTGTGGTTACATTATGTGCTGTGAAAAAATGTACAGTGTTCATGAAGTTATAATATCACGCAAGAAACATGGGGTCGGGCATTTTCACCAGCTGGGTAGGAAGGGGAAGTAAAATAATTTAACATGCAATGTTTTTTTTTTATATATAAGTTTTAAGGCTGCGTAGTAAGCGCCCAAAAAGAAGAAAAATGAAATTTGAAAGGGATTTATCAAAATACGAATGTTGGATGGAGCGCGCTAATATAAAAAAAAATATTGTAGGGGAAAATATTTGATGAAGCAATACTTATTTAAAATATACCAAATATATCTTTATAATTGTTTTAAGTATCATTTAAAGGAACTTATTATTTTTTCACACCTTAAACAAGTTAAATAACAGAATCAGATTAGTTTTTTATAATTTTAGGAGCATACTTTGCAATTTTTTTTCTATAGAGTGAATTTCATAATCTTATTTTTTCAACTCTATGTAGATTTCAGAAAAATAACATATATTTTTTTAAAAGCTTAATAACATGAAATTTTCAAGGGAAATCTTTATATATAATAAATCAGCCATTCAACCGACATCGCTGAAAATTTCGAAGTCTATTCTTACTAGTACCAGGAGTTTTTAGAGAGTGGTTGTAGTCGGGGACGCCTGAAGAATAATTAACTCAATATCTCTTCACTGGAATGAGGTACGGAGTTGATTTTAAGTCGATGTAATGTAGTTTTTTAGCAGTAACAATGTGGTATACAGTAGTGAATGGTGAAAGAAGTCGGAGACGCCCGAGAAATATAAAAAAAATGGGGAAGCATTACGGGGTCCACTAGTATTTGGAATTTCTAATGCGGGGTCTTTTCAGGGCCCAAGCACAAAGTAGCCCTCAATTTTTGTGAATGTAAGCAATACAAAATATAGTATATAAAATGAAAGTAGGTAACTATCAAATTAAAAAAAAAATACGAGACAGAGATATAGCAAAATTATGAGCAGATGAGATAGTAATGGGGGAGATGAGAATACGTGGGTTTATTTATTTTGGTACAATATTTTACATTTCTTAGTACAATTTAGTAATGTTGGCCTCACTAAGTGGCTTACCCGTGCTGAGGCCTCCATTTTATAATACAAAAAAAATCATAATACATTTAAAGAAAATATATTTAATGTTGGTGAAGGAAAAAAAAACATAAGATTAAGATAAATTTAAAATAAAAATAAAGATTTAAAATTAAAGTAAAAATAATATTTATAAAAAAAGAAATAAAGTTAAAATCGGTATATTTATATTATGTGTTGTGTGTTTGTGAGTGATGTGTGTTTTATATTGGTTTTGTATGTTAGGTGTGTAGGTTTTATTATTTTATGTTATGAAATTTTGGTAATATTGTCTTTTTTGTTCATTAATCCATTGTAATTTTGTGACTGAATTTATTTTGTTTTACTCAATTTTATTTTCAAATGTTTAGACTGTTGAATGCTTTTATTTATTTATTTATTAATTTTCGGGAAATCGACAGTTTATATTTAATCAGTTTGCACATAAGTATTATACAGTAAAATAAAATCAATTATGGATTTCCTCCTTGTGACTTATAGCATTGTATTGATAGTGTCTTTGCCCAAAGCTTGTATTTACTGTCGGAGTTTTTATGTTTTCTTTGTACGTTTGTCTAACTGGTCTTGTCTGTTCTGTTGGTCTGAATGATATTTTTTGTATGTTGACATTTGTTTTTTTTTTGTAAAAAATGTAGTTTAGTAGTGTTTTGACGTATAATTGGCGCATATTTAGTACGTCACATCAGTTGATGTAACGTGATGTGATGTGATGTCCATGTTTTTTTAGTATTACCTTTTAGATCGTTTTCTGTGCGATTTCTATGTAATCGATAGCCGAGTTTGTTGCTTCTCCCCAAGCAATAATTCTATATTCTATATGTTATTCTGAGGACTGAACAGTGAGCATTTCAAACAACCTAGATTACGTGAATTTAGTAATAGATACGCAGATGTGGCGGATCTATTTAACTGCATCTTTTAAATCAATACATGTTATTGTATCTCTCTCGTTTATATCTTTCTAGAGCTTGTATTGATTTTATACTGTCTGATATCATTGTTCGATCAAATGTCACACTTGATTGTTATTTAAAAATATATTTTAGGAATCTCTTACGCTTCTGACATGTAATCATTTGAATGGTGTATTTAAACTATTAATATTAAAATAATTTTCGTATTAAGTTGTTATACTGCCTAGAGGTTGCGTCCGCAACTACCTATTTCTGTTTCCATACGGTTGACGTGATACCTTTTTTTCCCCAATTTTTTTTTAACTGTTGTATATTATTTATTTATTTATTTATTTATTTATTTTAGGAACATTAACAGTCTTAGTAATATAATATACATAAGAGAATAACAAAAAACAGACCAATTATTAATGTTCACAGATATATATAGAAACATAAAACTAACCTGCAAACGATAAACCTATAATATGCCTACCATAAACAGCAATAAATAAAAGTGATTTTAACTATACTTAAATAGACTTGGGTTGGAACGGGAAAGGGGAGGAGAGGGATGAGGAAAAGTTGCCACGCAGGTAATATTAAAATATTAGGTACAATCATTTTAACAGTGGTTAATATGAGTTAGAATGTGATACAATGAAATTCTGTAGTGATAGTAACTAGCAGTGAATATGTCAGCACGAGTGTCTATATTTGCAAATTTATTATTATAGTAGTTACATGTCCTTTGCATAAATTCATTTTGGTTGGAATTGGTATTGCATCTATCAATGTAGAAAAGGGTATTTTGTCTGCTGTATCGAATTGGCGCATGGAAATTTATTTTGTTCAGCAACTCCGGGCAGTCAACTTTAGAGTTAATAATTTTATACAAGAGCATCTGATCAGCGACAATCCTCCTGTTGAGTAGTTTCGTGATTCGAAAATGTTTCTCGATTTCGTCGTAAGAGTTGTATATGTTAAATGATTTAAAATTGAGGAATTTGAGAAATCGTTCCTGAACTCTTTCTAACCTGTTAACATAAACAATATAGCGCGGGTTCCAAACCGGTGAACAGTACTCCAGGTGAGGACGAACATGTGAATTGTAGAGAGTCAGATATGTCTTAGTATTTTTGAAAAATTTGCATGTTCTCAGTACAAAACCTAGACTTTTTGATGCTTTGGTGACAATGTTATCAACGTGTTTATCAAAGGTAAGTTTAGAGTCCAAGAAAACCCCGAGATCACGCACATAGTCTTTATTTGTTAAAATCGATCCAGAAATGGTGTAATCATGCAGTATTTTCACACGGTTACGTGTGAATGTGACTTTGCAACATTTAGAAATATTGATAAAAAGCTTATTTCTGAGACAGTAATCCGTCAGTCGATCAAGATCTGCTTGTAAACGCGCAGAACAGTCCGGGGAGCTTATAGGAAGGTATATCTTCATATCGTCAGCAAATAGTAAAATTTGAGCGTTGTGAAAACATGTCGTAATATCATTAATATAGATAGAGAAAAGCAAAGGACCCAAAATGGACCCCTGAGGCACACCGGAAGTAATGATTTTCCAGACCGAGGAAAATCCACCCACTGTCACAGCCTGGGATCTGTTTGTTACGTATGAGGATAACCAACGAAGGAGATCTCCATGAATACCATGATTAGCAAGTTTTCTAAGCAGAATGTTGTGGTTGATCTTGTCAAAAGCCTTGCTATAGTCGGTATAGATTGTATCAACTTGCACACGTTTATCCATGGAGGCAGACAAGAAGTTTGTAAAAGTTATAAGATTAGTAGCAACAGAGCGACCTGCAAAGAATCCATGCTGAAATTCGTTGATCGAATTCTTTACCACAGGGAATAACTGGTCATAGACTATGTTTTCGAACACCTTTGAAAAAATGCAAAGCTTGGAAATGGGTCTATAATTATCTGCTTCACACTTAGTTCCCGATTTATGAATTGGTGTGATGTAGGCTCTTTTCCATATATCTGGAAATGTACCAGTCTTGATCGATATATTAAACAGTATTGATAGCGGGAGTGACAAATGATTTGCGCACTCGGTAATGAACAGTGGTGGGATACCATCCGGCCCAGCTCCCTTGCTAGAATCGAGCCGTTTTAAATATTTGGACACGAGGTCAGCATCGATAAAAACTGATCCCATCGCACAAACCTGCTTAACTACAGAGTCATCGCAGGAAATCCCCAGAGGGTCAGCCGGTTCGTAGACAGAATGAAAGTAATCAGCAAATAAATCACAGACTGCCTGTCCACCCTCGGCTGTTACATCCTTAAGATTTAATACGCTAGGAATAGATGCTGATAGTTTTTTTGATTTAACATATGACCAGAATGCCTTGGGATCTTTGGCGATATTCTCTTCAGCATTATTAATAAAGTCTTCGTGACACTTTTTTGCCATTTTTTTCTGTCTGGTGCGTAGCCTTGAAAAAGTAATGTAATCGGAAGGGTTCTTGTAGGTTGTATATAGTCTGTGAAATTTCTGCTTTTCACGAATAAGTTTTATTAATGATGAGCTATACCACGGGGGGTAGGAATATTTACCAGTACGCCTCAATGGAACCTTATCAGCGATCAAATTATTAATAATATTGTAAAAATGCGATACTGCAGGATTGACGGAATCGGTAAGGTTAAGTGCGTTCCAATCTTCTTGTGCCAGGCTATCTCTTATGTCATCATAATTAGCCTTGTGGAATGAGGGCCGTTTAATTGAGTTTTCCTTTATGACCGGGGGTTCAACGAACTCAGCAGTGATAATGATGGATTTATGATGAGCATCCTCAGGAACCAACGGATCGTTCGCGGGAGCTACGCGTACCAAAAAATTACAGAGAACGAGATCAAGAATTCTTCCTAATGTATTTTGAATACCATTATATTGGTGGAGGTTACAGTAATTAATATTGTCGATAAATGTTGAGCTTATTGTAGAAGTGTAGTTGCTAGGAATCAGGTTAACCTCACCCACAGGAAGAGTCCAGGTAATATCGGGTAGGTTAAAGTCTCCCATGATAAGAAACTTGCCGTCTGGTTGATTCAAAAGCTTAATACCTAGATCATTCGAGAAGGCGGTGATTCGAGCATTGAAGTTGAAACTTTTTGACAGGTATGTACAACAGAGATGAACGTTAGTGAATCCAGTTGCACGTGGGATGCGAAGAGTAACCCATATGTCCTCATCCGTAGAACACCATGAGTAATTACAAATTGCATTGAGTTCCTTTTTGACAGCCAGGAGCACACCACCACCCATGGTTACACCTTCGATACTTCTGTCGCGTCGGAATACGTTGTATCTTGAGTCAAAAAGCTCACCATCTGAAATAGTATCTGTAAGCCAAGTCTCTGTTATGCCGATAACGTCATAATCACCGCTCGTAACACTACGAAGAAATGTGTCAGTTTTAGTCCTCAGACCGCGTACGTTCTGATGAAAAATACTTAAAGGCAGTGACTCTTTTTCAGTTGAGTGTCAATAACAGAGAATGCGTGAATAGAATGTGAGGTACAATATAGTATTATCTGCAGAAAATAAAATAATAGTAATATCTCTAAGTAATTGTTCGTTACGAAAAGGAGTGGATCCTATAGAAGCATAATACATTGTGAGTAACATGTGCACTTGGAAATGAACGCTTAATGAGCCATTCGCACATCAGTATTACAGAATTCCGAGTTAAATTATCGAGTGACATTTGAAATATGAAGTACATAATAATATGATGTGTACAGAAAGTGAGAACATCTTGCAGTTGACAGGAGTTGTGAACATGATGATATAATAAGGTAATGTTGTGAGAGTATAATAAATATAATAGTAATGCAGTTGCAACATGAGAGGGAGGGTAGCGGGCGTGTGGAGGGAGAGGAAGGGTAGCGGGCGTGTGGAGGGGGAGGGAGGATAGCGGGTGTGTGGAGGGAGAGGGAGGGTAGCGGGCGTGTGGAGGGGGAGGGAGGATAGCGGGCGTGTGGAGGGAGAGGGAAGAGTAAACAATAGTAATAGAATGAGCAGTATTTTCTTATGAAATTTTCTGGAGGTCGTCTTCCCTCCTGACTAAAAAAGCTGGTGAATTATCGTTTTTTCTCACTAAGATCTTACAGTCCTTTACCCATACAAATCTGTAGCCTGCTTCCCGTGCCTTGCTTTTAACTTTGGAGAGCAGAATCTTATTGTTGATTGTTAAGTGGTTGTTAACATAAATTATTGCTTCTGGTCCGGAATATTTCAGGTCGGTACTGGTGATCTTCCTGGCCTTCTTAGATAGTGCAAGAAATTCCTCCTTTCTCCGTTTGCTTGCAAAACGGATGATTATCGGCTTAACCTGGGCGGACTTGGTAGCCACTCGCGTCACTGTGTCCACATCTTCTGGTTGTAGTTCAAAGCCAATCTGTTCGCCTATTTTCTTGGCTATGCAGAGTAAGTTTTCTCCCTTCGTCATTGGCACGTTCTTGATTTCTAGGTTTTTCACACGGGAGAGCTGATCGCGCTCGTCCAGTTCGTATCTGAAGATTTCCATGTTCTTCTTGATGGATGCAACCTCCGAAACTAACTTTTCGACAGTCTCCAGTCTCTTCTCAACCGCCTCCACCCTTTTTTCCGTATCGGACATAGCTGCTAGAGCAAACTCGAGGCTCTTCTTTATGTCAGATATCTCTCCCCACATGGGCTTGATGCGAGTGAGCTCGACATCGATTTTGTTGAGCTTCTCCATTATTTCGGCTAGAGAACTAGCCGGTACCGTTTGTGAGGACGCTGCTGGAGTTACAATTGGAGACCCACTGCGGGCTGCATTACGCGTACACGGCTTCATAATGTTGTTATAGTCGGTTCACTTATGTTGACTGGTCCAAATTGTGTTTATTTTATACACAGATAAACACTGGATATTACAGCAACTGTCACTTGATCGAAAATAGTGTTGATAAGTAGATAAGTTACTCCTGTCAGACTAGCGCCTGTTTGCCGCAATCCGTAGGGCACAGTTCAAAATCAGACACTTTCGGCCAATAGCGAGATAGATGACGACATTTACGACCAATGGCGATATAATGACAACACTTGATCTTAGCGCCTGCGTGTTTAGTCTGTTTACGATCTAAGAAATGTTTTTATAATTTTTGCTTTTTTTTTTTTTTTAATCACCACACAGGTCACTACACACTTTGTTTCACAAATCTAACTGACTGTAATCGTCGAACACCAAGTGATTTCAATTATTAAAAACGTTGTACTAGATTAACTTGTAAATCCTTATCGTTTAGGCAATTTTAATGCGGAGTGTATTTCGATGTATTCTAGACGGTATGTCTGTATGTACTTGTGATTGTATGTACTTGTTATGATTAGAGAAACAAATAACATTACTATGCAAGTGTAGGTTCTTTTGATGGAAACAAATAACATTATATTGCAACGGTAGGTTGCTTTGATGGAAAAAAAAAACATATTCACATGATTAGAGATACAAATAACATTATTATGCAACTGTTGGTTGCTTTGATGGAAATAAATTACAATATATTGAAACAACGAAATATCCCAACATTTTTATTTAATATTTTCATAGAAAGCAATCACTTTGTGGTTTAACATTTTAATGAAATAAAACAATATTTTTTGTTTAAAACCATGAATTTTTATTAATTTTAAGACCGACTACGAAAAACGAATAATTGTAAGGTGATTAAGGGATATGGGGAATTTTACAGTTTACAGGGAATATTCCCAGTATTGGGCTTTTTGACAAATCTAATTGATTATTCAGAATTAAACTTTTGGTTTTAGTGGCTTTCTTTATTTCTAGTGCTTCTAGGTTATTCAATTTGTTACTATGGTCTTTTTTATGGAGAATCTTAGCACCGGTGCTTTTATTTATTAATGCCTATTCTCTATTATTATAATATTTATATACACTAATCGTTTTCTTTTAATGTATTGTTGTTTCGTTTTCGTTTTACTTTCTCTCTCCCTCTGTATGTATATATAATGACACATTTTGTATTATTGATTAGTTTAATTTTGTACCCTGACGATGCTCGAGTGAAGCCAAACCGGTCGGTCTTAAAATTAATAAAAATTCGTGGTTTTAAACAAAAAATATTGTTTTATTTCATTTTTATTTAATGTTCTTCATTGTTTTATATTTTATATGAGTCCCAACTGCTCTCAACTGTCAACAGCCAGTGATACCACGGAATCCCCAATAATTTCAGATATGTTGTGAAACTGAAGATAGTTGGAAGGAGGTGAAAAAGAAGACCTCACCTTCTTCTTCTTAGGTATGAAAGTATTCAGATCTGGTCAGCAAATACGGCCACAGTTATTTTAAGAAACGCTTCATTGGTAGTCTTTCGCAAGAGCGATACTGAGAGTATTTTTCACTAAGAAACGTGCCGCAAATGTACTATAGTATAAATTGTTTTAAATAAATTAATTGTAAAACGATTCAAACTAATTATATAATATTAAATTTACTTGCAAACGCTAGGATTTGAACCTGCGACCATGATCAAGGGTCTTACGCCGCATGTACCCCCTAGAATAAATAAAATGTTTTATTTATTTAAAGTTTCAGTACACAATTTAAATAGAATGGGTACTAAGAAAGACAAAGATGTCATTTTGATCTCTAATCTGAAGAAAATAATACTTGTACATGAATTTGAATTGTAAACTGCACAAATAACCAGTGTTGCCAACTCAACAACTTCAAAATATGCTAAAGTGATGGGAAAAATATGCCAGAAATATGCTTAATTCCTTTAAAAAATGCCAAAATTAAAAAGCTTACATAAATTTAATTAAGTATTTATTGAGAAATAGAGTGATGGGAAAAATATGCCAGAAAAATGCTAAATTACTTTAAAAAATACCAAAAAAAGCTAACATAAATTTAACTTAGAAATAAAATCAGCGAAATAAAATATCAATATCTTCATCTTCATCTTCTTCTTCTTCATTAACAGCAGCTATGTGGAAGGCTGAGAGACGGAGTCGTAACTTTCTTTGGTCCCAATGCAGCGTAGTACTTCGTCAGGAACAGTGTAAGAATAACAGCACTTTCCTGCTCTCTTTAGGCCAAATCTCACGTACAAAATGGCATTCAGGGTTCTCACCGCCAAACGATTTCGGAGTTTTGTTTTGACCAGACTCATTTGGCTAAATACACGTTCAATGTCCGCATTTGAATGCGGCAATGTTAAAATAGACATTGCAAACTGACATAAATCACCGAAGGGGTTATTATTAGCTGCATCTTTATATTGCATGACTTCATTCCAAAACTCTACAGTGGAAGTCAAGGATTCCCATTTAATGTGAACTATGTTTCTCCATTGAGACACCAGTTTTTCAATCGATATCATTTTTGTTAGTTAAAAAATTGGTTTTAATTATTTTCATGTTTCTGTAAAAATAAGCCAAATAAATATGCTATATGCTAAAAGCATAATAGTTATGCTAAACATGGAGTAATTATGCCAAATTTAGCATATAATATGCTAACTTGGCAACACTGCAAATAACTCATTCTTGTAAAAAAATCTTCTTTTGTCATTTGATTTCAAAATTGAAAATATACTTTCTCACATACTGCATATCATCATTGATGCGTTTATCGAGAAGAAATCACCTTAGAAAAAAACAGTAAGCCGAAAAATTCAATTAATTTACTCTACAGTGGTATGATTTGAAATCAAAAATTGACCGCTGCTTGAACAATCAAATTGAGCAAGAACGGCGTTGAAATATATCTTAAATATTTAACCTTATAATCATCAACGTTACTGAGCGTAATTTTCGTATTACTGAGTTTAAGCTATTTATAGAATTGGTTAGAATAATTTTAGCCGGTTCTCATTTTACCCAGGTGTTCAAAATAAAAATGCTATCAAAGCAGAGTTAAAACCACCCGCAGAAAGGCGGGCATAAGGAGAAAATATAATAATATTTCCAACATAGTTTTCATATCGCATTACTCTCTGCGTAAAGTTCTGCCTTTCCACCGAGGGAAATAAGTTTCAGGATTTTTCAGGAAATTCAGGACTTGTTCAACAAGGAATATCTTGCCCGGGACATTTTCTGCTAAATGCTGAAAGAAAATGCAACATTAGACATACTTGTAGTTGGCAAACTTATTATGAAAGGTTTCCCCATAGCTTCTCGTTGCAATTGTGACCGGAGGGTTCTTTGTAACTTCTGAAACTAAATTATTAAAGATTTGTTTCAATGGATTATAACGCTGTATTTGGAAGCTTTTCCGAGGTTTGCAGAAAATCGCATTTAAATCGGAATTGGAATTTGCTGGTTAAATTATCGCAAAATGTGCAGTATGCAGAATGCAGTAATATATTGGATATTTTCCAACCTTTCTCTCTACACCTTCTTCTATTCTTACTCCCTCACAACTTACAACATTACCTCAATTCGGTTTCTATAGTATTAATTTGCATTTATTATTATTATTTTTTTTAAATTGTACTGCTATAAATAAAGGGTTTTCCAATAAGAGATGTTATTTTGAATAGCCCACTTTTTCGGTAGGTGTTACTTTTAAAGCTGTCATTTTTTAACATTTGACAAGTAGAAGCTACGCCATTAATAAAAATGGAACAATACACGCTTCAAAAACGCATTGAAATTATTAAAATTCACTTGATGAATCAAATGCAAATCATCTTGAGTGATGAAGCCCATTTCCACCTCGATGGCTTCGTCAACAAGCTAAATTGTCACATCAGGGGCTCGGAAAACACAAGAATTATTGTTAAAAAGCCTCTCTATTCTCAACGTGTGACTGTTTGGTGCGGTTTATGGTCCAGCGGAGTCATTGGACCTTACTCTTTCGAAAATAAGGCTGGAAAAACAGTTCCGGTGAATGGATTGCGCTATCGAGAGATGATTCATGATTTTTTATGGCCGGAATTGGATGGCATTGATCTGGAGAACGTTTACTTTCAACAAGACGGCGCTACGTGCCACACAAGCGACGAAACCATTGATCTTTTACGGGAAAAGTTTCTTTGAATATCAAAATAAGACCTCTTATTGGAAAACCAAAAAAAATAAAGTCCCAACTGCTCCCAACCACCGGAAGCCAGTGAGACTATAGCTTACCCAATTGGGGTAGGTTGCGAGAATGAACGTAGTGGGGAAGGGAAAACTATGAGAAAGATGAAGGTGGAGAAGTATCTGGCTATTCATCTTTGGTTACCAAACACGGTCAAAGCAATTTCAAGGAACTATTCAATTCTGAATGATGGTCTAAACACCATTGCGATACTGAGAGAGTATCTTCCACTCTTGAAAGTGCCGCAAATACACTATATATTATTTTAATGAGTAATTTGTGATATAACTCATATTAATCAAATAAAAAATACTTTTGCATGCCGGGATTAGAACCCGCGACCTTCAGTTCGGTAGTCGAGAGTACCTTTAACTACGAAGGGTGTCACCCATTGGTTCCACGCAGCTGGGATTCTTGTGCCGCATTCACAAATAAAAGAACTAACGTCATCAGGGCAGATGTTTAGTGTAAATTATTCAATGATTGAGCGGTCGGTGGCCGAGTTGACATCGCACTTGGGTCCCACCCAGGCGTAGTGTGTTCAATTCCTCGACTGGCTAAGTCCTCCATCACAACACAAAAAAAGAGAATTTTTTCTACAAGTGAGGTTATGTTCTAAAAAACTTTATTATTTATTTATTTACAAGGGGTTTTTACATGGGAATAGTTAAAATTATACAGTTTCACACACAACTGAACTAGCTGTCACAATCTTTGATAAATTCAGTGATAAATTGATACTATACATTAATAATACCACTGACTCGGTATAATTAATTATCTCCATTAGTATTTTGAGCAATAACGAATATATCTGGCGGTTAGTCCCAGAATCAATCCACTGAAATGAATATTACGTAGTGGAATCCGAAAGCTTCTCAATGTAATCAATTCTGGACTCTCAAATGCAAATTTATAATTTCATATAGAAATACTATGTCAGTGAAAATTCTTCTGTCCTAAAATTTAAGCATTTTCATATCTATTTATTTATTTATTTTCCGGAAATCGATAGATTATATTTTATCAGTTTGTACATTCCCCCTGTCACTGTACCTCTAATAACAAAACGAAGAACAAAAAATATTGACATTTATTATTGATTGTGGAAAGTTAGATAAACATTTATTTTATAGGGCTTATTCTGGTGTAATTGAAGGTGTCATAATAAGACAATATATCTTATTAAAATAAATATCAGACAGTATATAACAATACTTATTTAACTTAAGTATTGTTATATACTGTCTGATATTTATTTTAATAAGATATCTTGTCTTAGATAAACATTTATTTTATAGAGCTTATTCTAGTGTAATTGAAGGTATCATAATAATACAAGATACCTTATTGAAATAAATATCAGACAGTATTATTTAAAACTATATTGACTATAATAATATATAATTATGGGTGCACATAGTAAAAATTCGATTCATGACATTATTATAAATAAAGAGTGCAGCAAAACAGGCAGTGCAGTTTTAAAGGGTTGGTACATCCCATGTGGTGGCGGTAAGAACCTGAGAGGGTCTCACTGTGTCGAGAGGGTCGTGCCGTTTTCAGTCGTTACCATGATTTGGTCCGGATAACAGCGGGGCTTCCGGCTGCGATTTTCGACTTGTTCCTGAGGGGCTACCTGAAGGAAAATATTTTTAAACATCGGTCTTACACCTTGGAGAATCTAAGGATTGAATTCAGGAAGAAATCGGCGCTACATCTATCGAGATTTGCCAAAATGCGACCGACAACTTCAGAAATCGCCTTCATCAATGTATCGCTGACTTGATGTATAAAATGGCATGATGTACAGAATAAAATAAATCCTATTTTCGTAATCTCATGGCGCCGTTATTTTTAATAGCCCTTCAAATCTGCAGTGTCTTTGCCGCACCGACAAATTAGATATTGATGAAATATCAGAGAAATACTCTTTTGTGGACTACTTACATTTGTTAAGCTCGCAATTGAAAATGTCCACATTTGATATTTCGTTATTGTAATTATTACAGAATTATCATTTAAAAGAGTTTTGTAGTTCAATAACTAACTAACTAACCATCACGCCAGAGAGGACGGATAGCCCAACAACTCGGTCTTGGCACACACTTCTTGCCTCATTCACCGCACATACGCCTCAGGGATCTCATTTCTGCAGCATTCAGTCTGCTTTCATCCTTTCTCCACCAGTTCCACGCCTCACTTCCATAAATTAGGGTAGGTACCAGCACTCCATTATGGACTGCTAGCTTTGCTTCTTTGGAATTTTTTTTTGTTAGCGGCAACTGCGTTCAGTCCTCCGTTAATGGAGTTAGTTCAACAAAATTACTCGAACACCGATTCCCAAGTTGGGAATCTATGATGACCCTGATTCTTACAATAAGATCTATGCTTTTATTATAAACAATCATAAAAAGGTAAATTTTACATTCAAACCCCTCTTAACAACCATCATACCAATAATTACAATTTTGTTGCTTAGTGTCATAAAATTCTCAGTAGAATTCAATTGTTTCAAGGCTGAGATTTATATAGGTTTCCGTCTATCTAGATGTTTGTTGAGTTAATGACTTCGGTAAGAGGCTGTGCGGAAGTGAAGAAGATGAGGATATGGAAATAGGTTGGCTACATCTAACACCCCCACCCCGATCTACTCTGCTCTACTCGCGCTCCACGGAAACATCTCTCTAATTATGCGCTTCATCGTCGTTAATATTTCAGACTTGTAATATGCGGTGTGGAAATTCAGGAATTTATTTTAACATTTGTTAAAAATAAAGGCTCACTACAATATTTTGTGAAATTACACGGATGACCAAATAATAGACATTTTATTTACTAGACATACTGCCACCACATTTGATATGAAGGCTGTAAACTCAATCTTTTTTTAATGTTGGAAATTAGTTTAAATTCTAATTGTACCGTGTTCTATTACACGGAATGGACTGTAAACCAAATCAATAAAGATGCGAAAATATAAAGCAAATTCAACAAATTGGGTTTGAAAATCACGGGAAATGTGGAATGATGGAAACAGTCTGCTTTGAATTCCCATGAATTCCTGCAGAATGGCTCTCAAAAAACTGACACTGAACACAGGGTGAAAATTTCATCTAAAACAAGATGATATTTTGCAAACAGAGCACAAAACATGTGAACATACGACTCAAATTCACGACGACACAACGATTGCAACTGCTTGCCACGACGACACGAAAGCGAATATGTACTGACTTGCGACAATTTACAGTGCAACAAAAATCATCTTGGCTGTTTTTTAAGGAAGGAAATGGATAGTAGGTATGATAGTATATGATGGGAAATATGGTAGGTCTGCAAACTGTTTCAATACTAAACACTAATCTTCCTAAAACCTGTTTCAAAAATAAACTAAAAATATAATTCGCTCATCACTCCTAGATATGTTGAAACCAAGTTCAATTATTATAAAACACAAAAATACAAGTTAGCATGATGCAGGGAAAGGAAACCCCTACTATAAATTAATACTAAACGAGAAATACATAGTGTGTACTTATATTTCCGTACAGAGAGAGACAACAAGATAAACGTATAACAAACAATACAGAGACAATAGAATACATTTACATTAGTTCAAAGGAATAGGAACAACTAACAAACAATTATGTAGACTAATGGGTTATAATAATATATTGAAAGCAACAAAGCATTAACTGACTCGGTGATTAGGAGAACTGGGCAATTCTAAGTGTTTATTGGAAATAGACCTAATATTGGGCTTCTAAATAAATCTAATTGATTATTAAGTATATCACTTTTGGTTTTCATGGCTTATTTGATTTCCAAAGCTTCAAAATTATTTCATCTGGTACCATGCCCGTTGTATGAAGGATATTAGCACCGGTGCTATGACAGAAAGTCATATACTTAATAATCAATTAGATGTATCTAGTAGCAGTAGTAGACCAATATTAGGTCTGTTTCCAATAAACGCTAAAAATTGTACAGTTCTCCTAATCACAAATACGTTTTTTAAAATAATTACTTCCCTATACCTCAATCGCACCTTATTCACATTAAATTTAGTTAGTACAACTAATTTTCAGTGTAATTTTAAGATAATAATTTATTCCGGAAACTTTGCAACTGTGCCTCGTAGCAAAGGAGATGTTGGTTGGATTCTCTCTGACGTTTGATAGCCAAATGAGTAATTTGTACAGTAAGCTGAAAGTACTGACTTACATAATGACGTGTGTTGATTAATATTTTACCAGAATGTGAAAACAAACTTGTGGCAACTAACTGGATTTATATGCAACATTTGTAAAACATGTAGATAGGTCCTGGGATTACTCATGTCAATGATACTCCCAGATTGATTACTATGTTTATTGTGAACGGAGTACAAATATTACGAATATGTGGTTACTACTTGCGAGATGTAAAAGAGAGATGAAACTAAAACATGGGCTTTTATACAGCTATAATACATTAGTGTCGTTCTACAGTCAAGCACTTGAATTTATTGTCCCACAACTGTGTCAATATATTTAAAAAAAATGTATTTATCCATCCTATGCAGCTTCTCAAGGATAACTAATCATAGTCAGATAAATGATTTTGAAATTAGAAAATAATCTTCAGTTTTATTACATTTCAAAATATTAAAATCAGTCAATAAATAAATAAATACTGTGCTATGTCCTTTGAAATAGGAATTGTGAAAGTTCACACGGAATTTACGACGCCTCTTTTCACAGATAAAATAATTATGTTTGCAACTGACGAAACGATAAGTAATGGACGGACCTACGTTCGAATTTGCCCTTGCAGGCCAAGGAAATAGATCTTTCCGTGGGGTTTATTTTAATTATTTCTGATGAACGTATTTTTCTAGAGGGATATCTTAAGAAATTACGAATACATAGTCTAAAAAAAAAACTTTGGTTTACTGAAAATTTTATATTTGAATAACGTTTTGCATAAAATATTTTAAAGGTAAGGTACTAATTTTATAAATCTTAAATACAAATAACTTATATACGTAGAGATCGCTCAAAAAAAATATTTTCTTTACAAATTTGTCGGAAGTAATTAAACTGTGAACCCCATTATTAGAGTCTTATGACGCCAATTTTTCAGGTGTAACATTACAGTATTACAGACTTTAACGATTTATTTAGGAAACACATAATACAATTACCTACTGGCAATTAGTTTTTAACGAATACGGTGCTATGTAAATCAGCCAAATATTATTATCAATATTACAAAGACTGACTTTTTTATAAAAAAAAGTAAAATAACAAATTTAAAACACTTTTTAAAGCATTCAACCATTCCTGAAAAGGTTGTTTTCGTCACGTTTGTATTATGTAATACCACCATTACCAGATCTGAACCCTGAAGCCAGATATTTTCAACCGTTCTATTTCACTCTTTGGCTTCGAGCAGTTGGAACTCTTGTGTGGTGTACATAATAAAAAAAGTTAACTTTTTGAAACTGTGCCATTAGTTTCTTTTTGACCCCGGCTGACGCATATATATGATTTGGAAAGACAAGCCCACTGCGCGGCTGACGCACATGTGCGTGATCGAGCGCACCCAAGATTCAAATCTTAATTTCGCATACAAGTCAAATAATGCAAGGAACTCAACCGGAATTTAAAATGTGGCTTATTCTTTATTCCATTGACATCTATTGAAATATTGTTGAAGAAATATCTTTACTTATTTAGTAGATAAGGATATTCGATTCTGTTTATTTATTTCATTTTATATTTTGTCTGTATTATAAATATGATCATAATTTTAGTATGGCATAATTCTGTAGCTTACAAGAATGTTTTTGTAATAAAAAATAAGATAAGTGTTTAAAGTGATAAATAAAAGAAAATGGACGTTTTTTATCATGCCTCGCATTAAATTAATTAATTATTGTTATGATGAAATATATTTTATTTATAAGCTTAAGAACACTTATACATCCATTTATTTAACAAAACCAATAACATAATTCAATATAATAATAATAACAACACAACACGAATAAGTTTATATTATTTTGTCTATCATAAATCTCCAATGTTATTGATTACAGAGCTAAGCCTCGCTAGTAATTATTCCAGTCCTTGGAACTGCGGCAGTAGGTATAGAGTAGGGGTAAGGTTAGGGATCCACCCAGTGAACATAATATCTTATTAAAATCGTTACAACAAACAAACAACAACACTGAATATTGTTCGGTGTAGGTACTGTCCACCCAAGAGGATATGGTTTATGTGTGTAAGGCGTTTCAGTAAAAACATATAAAATGATGATTTAAAAAAAATAATTTTCAAATATCTCCAAACAGCACAGAATCCTGAAACCACCAGGATTTTCTTCTTTAATCCCTCTACCTTTGTCAAGATCTCAGCAGAAAAGGAATGGTGTTGTTTTATTAAATTCTACGATTACCAAAGTATATCCGTGAACAGTTACGGGATATTATAATTGTAGGATTGGTAATTGAAGTTTAACTAAACAGCGCAAACGCTTGAAATATCACGAAATCTGACGATACTTGTCAAGGTTAACCATACAATATTTAAACAAAAATATTATAAAATTATAGGTATCTAATTTATTTTTCTGAATTATTGACTCAATCAGTTCCAATTTTGAAAATGACTTATGAATATGAATAATAAAACTTAAATTACAAACAAATACGAGTTTATTGATGCAGAGTTACACTCACAGAGAGACCCATAACCAAAATTAGAATTTTTGAAGATTTCCTTAGTTTTACAATTCTACTTTTTTTAAACAAGTAATGAATATTATATAATTTGAATGCATGAGTTTAAGGACCGGGAATCAGTCAGAATTTATACCTGTAAAGAACTCAACCGTCATTGTGACGGGAAGGTCCATTATTTGGCAACATACCAATTCCACTTCCTTAGACCTAAAAACCTCCTTAACTTACTCCTGAAGAGCTGACAGAGAAGAATGTGAAAAACAGATATTTTTTAGAATGCCTTAATGAGTAAAACCTGAGAGAGTAATATTTATTAATTGAAAACAACGATATTAATTGAACGATATAAACAGAAAAGATTTGGTCGCTTCTAGGAATTGAACCTAGGACATCAGCTTTACCGGGGCTTTGCTCTACCACTTGGATAATTCAACCCTATCCCCTTGGGTCATATTTAACTGTACCATACCAACTACCAATTATCAACATGATCTTCATTTGTGGTAGAATCTTGTAACCATCGGGTATAATCTTACAAGCATACATGCAGCAAATAAAAATATGCAATAAGAAGAGATCGTTTTTGAATGTCTATCTTTGTCATACATGAATAACGTTTGAATAAAGAATTTACTGGAAACGTGAGTGTTTCATACTTGCCACATTCAGTCTATATGTATTGTAACATCACTGGCTAACGCTAGCTGATTCTGTATATTTGATGACAGATGCAGTCAGTTCTTTAGCCTTTAGTAAACCACACGCAGACATAATAATATGGGTGTTGAGTGTAGAGTATGGATATCGTCTGATTAACATCATTAGTTCCGCGATAATAACAATAATAGTAATGACTGGCGCTGGCAAGACTCAAATATAAATAATAACGTTACACTTTAACGAAGGTTCATTATAATCCCTAAATAATACGACAAGACTCACACAAATATGAAGGGGTAAGAAATTGTGATCGAGATACAGACCAATAAGATAATTTTCTTTGTATAATACTATAGTATAACACTTAAGTAAAGAGACAATACCCTAAAAAAATCAGAATCTTAATGACGTAAGTGAAAAAGCCATGCACACAAATATGCGATGCGCGGCCCTGGTGAATTGGACAGACCTAAGGTTTAATTTTCCCTAGCAAATCTTTGAAATAAAGTAGGAATCTTAACGACATAAGTGATGAAGTCGTGTAAAACCAGGCGCGCGGTCCGGCGTAATGGACGGACCTACCTACGATCTAATTTGCACTGGCAGGTTTAGAAAATTAATCTTTCCTGTATGTTATCGCAAGGAGTATCTTTAGCATGTGACATTATTTGCATCGAGTTATTTTATGTGCCGACTTCGCGGTGTCTCTGTCCAAAGCCAATGAAACTATTGTATCCCTTTAACCCTTTATAGGACAACTTTTTTTTAACGATACGCCCTTAATTGTTTGATTTATATATTCTATATTCATTTTGATGAACAGAAAAGACGAATTTTTTATTTTTTTTTTCTTTTTCTTTTTGAAATTTTCAATTTTCCAGCGGTATTATTTCTGACCGGTGTCCATTTATGTAAAAAAAAATGATTTAAAATTTTTGTTTTCATTACAAAAAGACAGGTTGGTAAGGAAAAATGAACTTTTATTTATTTGCGTTACAGGAGAATAACTGCTTTGATAATTTTATAGAGAAACTGACCAGGACGCGATTTTTGTAAATTTACTCAACATGTGCGAACTTCGGGGTGGTTGGTTTGATTCAAAATCTCTGTGCGTTACCTTAGAATGATTACAACTCATAAGAGCGATTAAAACTTGTAAACATAAAGAAAAAATAGACCTTAATGTTGCTGGTCTCAAAACTATCCGTTTTTAGCTTTTGACCTATAAAGGGGTAAAGGGATGGGATTCTGAAGAAGAGGAAAAATAATAAAATAACACTACATATAATAATACTGACCAGAAATAAGAGACATAATGCTACCCTTTTCTGCTACAATTTTAAAAAAATCTATCGAGCTTACACACCTATAAATCGACTGCATAATTTTAATGGTAATAGATTTGGGAATGTCACCGAAACATATTTGGAAATTCAAAATTAATACGAGAAACCAAAATATACGAGAGTTTATAAAACAATAGTGATTTTTTTTTTTTTTTCAGTATAAATTTTTTTATAAATATTATTTGGTCATGTGAGTCTCATTGGGTTTTTACCCGTTCTGAATTTAAATGAAATTAAACGTTCTTAAATGAAATATCAAGAAATGAAATAAAGTAAGAAAAATAAGACAATAAAGGCGGTAATAAAAAAATCCGCCATTTGTATGTAATTATTGGTACGGTTGTAAATAATACGTGTACTATGTATACGTTTTATTCTTTTAAGTAAATTTTTTGTACCTATTGTAAGGTCGTTGAAAGCATTTATTGCCAGTATTTTTGGTGTCTCTGTCATCACAAAGAAAAGTTGACAGAACTGCATAGTACAAATTTCGTGTAAAAAAAGGCACAAAAATAAATGAATAAATTACAAGCCGCGTCTTTCTTCTGAATTGTGGTAACTTTACTGAGATAACTTTCCGCTTTGGAATGAAGCAAAACTAACATACTTTAAATCAACAGCCAGTGACTTTTGAGTGAGATTGAGTATCTATGTTTGAACATTCGTCGTCATTGTATTACTCAGCCCAAAACCTTATTTCATACAAAAATCCATTTTTCAAAAAAAATATATGTCTTCGGCTACAACAACATCAATAATGCAATTTTTCATCAATATTAGCACTCTAGTACACCCAAAAGCCACGAGCCGCCATTGTCCACAGTATGTGTCTATTTTTAAATTTACGTATATAAATAGATTTGAAATGCTTATGATTTTACTTTCCGAAGACAAGATAACATTTTTTGAACCCGTGATATATTAGTGTAAAGGTTACTGGAGTGTCCGCGAGCGTTGTCAAAGTGCTCATATAGTATTTTACACAACGTCAAGGCTTCCAATTAGATTGGAATTTTTTTCAAAAGGCCTGAAAAGAAATCCAAAAAAGCAAGCGTTTTCGGCTAAAATACTCGTATTTGTTACATGTTGTTTGTCGGTGGCGTCGCGTATTGTGTTAACCGCAATCGCCACGTCACTGGGCAGTTTGAATCACCCGATTGCAGTTGTGTGTTGGGTAAATAATATGCAACACACAGGTGTTCAGGCCTGAGCGTGACTTTTTAAAAGGGTGTGTAGTTTGTATTTGCATGTTGTAAAACTTTGACATGTTTTTCTTACAAATTAACTCGTACGGTTAGTCAATCCAAGGGAGCCTGCTATGCCTCAATACAAAGGACTATTCCATCAAAACCGTGGTTTCAGCAATTCCCCCATTTTTCCAAAAAAGAAATTTCTTCACTCATTCGAATGAGGATCGGACATTGTTCCTTGTTCCTTTCCTTCCCACCTTTTTAAAATTCACGTCCTTGACTCCCCAGATTGTACATTCTGTGGTCTAGAAGTGGTAACTTTAGATCACACATTTTTTGGTTGTCCCTCTCTAAACAAATATCCTCTCTTCTATCAAGCCTTATCTAAAATTGCCTCCCCTCAATTCAACATCTCATCTCTTCTAAGTCTGAACTCGACTCCAATTTTCATTATAATTTTGAAATTTGCCTATTTAAATAAAATTAATATTTAAATTCACCTTTCATTTCTCAATATTTTTAAATGATGCCCCTTGAAGGGTGAAAGCCAGAAATAATGGAAAAAAAACTCGTACAGAATTCGGATTTTCTGTTTCATTCCAATCAACGTTAATACTCATTCCCACTCTTCCTGAAAGCATTAATGCAGTGGATTCATATATTTGTTGGTTGTGCCCACATTTTCGTTTGAATTGATCGATTCATAACACTTTTTCAACTCAGGCATTTGGCCGGTGATATTGTTGATGAATTACATGTAAGATAACAATTCTTCTCTTTTACTAACCATTTTGCGTTGCCCTGAATACACCGTCGTAAAGATAGTAGATCCTGGCGTGGAATTTGTTCAGATTATGTGCTCACAAGTAGTCAGCAATACCTAGGAAATTACCAGAAATTATTATACATCATAACTTCACAATGATGTGTATATTATTTTCACGTCATAAGATTGTCATAGAATGTTTACGATGATTTTTATACGTGAGAAATTCAATGCAGAAGCCTTTCTGGTACCTCCACCACCATATCCTTGCTGGCATACTTTGGGAGGTTCATTTAAAAGTCAACCACTTTTCGACTATCTCCGAATGCGCTGAAAGCAACCCGAACATAATCTGCGAAGTATTTTTCGATCAGGGGTTTCAGCCACCCTCCACTATTGGAATACTACACGACCATACTCCATATATTCAAATCTGCCTCATTTCTAAAACACAATGGCGTGCTTCAAATTCAAGATGTCAAACGAAACCACCACAGATATCCACTCAGCCAAAATTGAAAGTTTTTAATTGGATCTTAAGTTGATGACTTTTCAGACAACAGAGATTACCATGTTTTTTTTCGGTTTCTATTTATTAAAAGTATTTATACCCCCCTGGTATAAATAGGGGAATAAGTTTCTACGACATATAAGTATGCAGTAACGCCTCTAATTATAGCTCTATGGCAGTAAAGCATTTCACATATTTTTTTAAAACAGTAATTTGTGTAAATTTCGTTTTTGGTAGCCTCATTATAAATTTTAGTTAATTTAAATCATATTAGTAAGCTTTTGTATAATTCTAGTTTAGTAATAAAAAAGTTCAGTGTATTAAAAGGCACTTATACCAGAAAAAATAAATAAATTAATGCAAATATACATGAAATTATATATTGTGGGTAAAAATAGAATGTAACTAAGTTATCTCAGCATCGGTGTAAATCCAGATGAGGTAAAAAAACCATAGAATAAAGAAGAACACTCTATTATTGGCAAGTGTCGATTTATGTCATTATTTAGAAACACAAATCTCATCATATCTTTTATTTATTTATTCATTTTCGGGAAATCAACAGTTTACATTTAATCAGTTTGTACATAGGTATTATATGGTAAAATAAAACCAATTATGGATTTCCTCTTATTATGGTGTCAAAATATTCCCCTTAAAAATGTCTCATGCCAAAGGTATCTTATTTGATGAAAAAATAATTTTTATCCCATAAATCAATAGTAACAAAAGGCAATGAAATGTTTGAGATTTATTTTTAGAATAGTTAAAGATTTTAGGCCATTCAATAATTTTAAGATTCTCTTCTGTGCCTTACTATAAAGCACTTTAAATAAAAATTGATAGAGTTCAACACAAAATTTTAAGGTGCATCACGTATAAGGTTCAATGTCCCACTGAATTCAACTAATAAAATTCCGAGTGCAAAATTGTAACCCGAAGTTTCAAGAGCAGTTCTTTGTTTATTCGTAGAAAATAAACTATTTCATTAATTCCCCAGTTCAAACGCTATATAGATAGGCTTGGAAATACAGGGTTTTCCAATAAGAGGTGTTATTTTGATATTCAATCGTAAAAAATCAATGGTTTTGTTGCTTGTGTGGCACGTAGCTCCGTCTTGTTGAAATTAAACGTTGTCCAAATTAATACCATCCAATTACGGCCATAAAAAATCATTAATCATCTCTCGATAGCGCAATCCATACACCGTAACTGTTGCTCCAGCCTCATTTTCGAAAAAGTAAGGTCCAATGACTCCGCCGGACCATAAACCGTACCAAAAAGTCACACGTTGAGGATAGAGAGGCTTTTTAACAATAACTCTTGGGTTTTCCGAGCCCCAGATGCGACAATTTTGCTTGTTGACGAAGCCACCGAGGTGGAAATGGGCATCATCACTCCACCAGATGATTTGCATTTGATTCACTCAAGTGAATTTTAATAATTTCAATGCGTTGTTGAAGCGTGTATCGTTCCGTTTTTATTAATAACGTAGTTTCTACTTGTCAAATGTCAAAAAATGACAGCTTTAAAATTAACACCTATCGAAATAGCGGGCTATTCAAAATAACACCTCTTATTGGAAAACCATGTATTTAATTAATTCCCCAGTTCAAACGCTATATATATATATGCTTGGAAATATATTCAGTTTCATTGATAATTTCACTAATAAATATTGACCATTTATTTAAAATAAATTATATTTAATTACATTAGTGAGTTAAAATTATGCTACATAATAATAAGAACAATAATATACCCAGTATAAATACCAGCCCAGAAATCAGCAAACATCATCAGCAGTAAAATAATATATATATATATATATATATTTTTTTTTTATTTTTTTTTTTTTTATTTTATTTTTATTTTAAAGATAGTCAAACATTCCCAGGTTACGAATAACCTGAAAATATTTCAAAATCTCCTACTACCACCACAGTAAGCTAAAAATGTTGCTTGTGTTGTGATGGAGGACTTAGCCAGCCGAGGAATTGAACACACTACGCATGGGTGGGACCCAAACGCGATGTCAACTCGGCCACCGACCGGTCTACCGATATATACATATATATCACAGACTATTAATGATACAACATTATATATATATTTATAATAATTTAGTGAAACGTAATAAAGTTTGTTTCTTTTATTTACGTTAATAAAAGAAACAATATGAGTTAAATACATTAAAAGCTAAAATGATATATTTTTATAGTGAGGTATGTTATCATATCCTTCTTGTAACTAATTTCCGTGCAGTTGAACATATGTACTATATCTTAGAAAGTACCGCAATATTTAGTATCATAAGTGGAAACACTTAAGAAGTTTTATCAGATAAAATAGGACGTTACGCGAGGAATAAAACAACCGTGATGGCTCAGAGGGTGGGAATAGGGGGAGGGGGAGGGGGCACCCACTCGGAAAGTGGAAGTTTCCGAAATTCTTCACAAAGTTGCATCGTTTTTTTACTTAGAATCATTTCAAGCGTGTTAACTCTTTTAAGTATGACATCAGTACACCACCAAATATATTTTTAAGTTATCTACGAATACATTAAATTTCTTAAAATTTTGTAACAATTTACCTCTAACTTCTTGTTTAATGTAAAACATAAGTTTATATTTTTTTACATGAACTCCACACAGGAGAACAAGAAAAAAAATTTCCTTCACGGCCTAGCCATCTTTGCGGATTCTGGAGGGATGAAAAAGAAAGGAGAAAGGAAGGAGAGGAAATTCTGGGAAAGAAAAAAAGGTATGAGGGGTAGATAGAAATCTGGGAGACAATGTGTTTAAGAGAGACGTACCTACTAATCCATTCCTCTGACTGCGGTGAAAGGCGATGGGTTGAGAGAGTCCGGCTGTAGATGTCAATAGATCTCTCTCAACCAGTCTCTCCCTATCTGCAATATGTGGACGGACGTGCCCACCCCATGAACCCGGATATTCATGTAAAGTAACCAAACGTGTAGATCCACCTGGGGTAACCTATTGCAGAGGTGTTGGTTTTCGAATAAAATCTTCCCGAGCCGTAAAACCAATATCCGCCTCCCAAATTGGAAATTGGCTTTGTCCATGTTCAGTGACTAGATATAAACTGTTTCTCCATCATCAACTGTTCAACAATAGTTACTGCGCATGTGGCAAACGATGACTGATGCTTTCGTGATATTATTGTGATCTTTTAGAATAAGTGGCAGATTTACTTATAGTAACGGAGCGATAGAGACTACTAACAAATTCAAGATATTATTGACTGATAAGCTAATGAAATGAATATAACTGAAGTAAGAAGTGTGTGCCACGACCGAGTTATTTGGCGGTTCATCCTCTCTATCTACCCCTGTTAGTATCATACAGAATCATCTCGCGAAGTAAGCGCACTTTACCCTTGGACACCCTGTATATACTTAAAGGGATTTCACTATCATCCCCACATTCCGTATGAAAGGATAATTAAATATAAATTACAATGAAATGATAGTTAAAAAATGTAACTGACATCAAACAGTTTTACGTAACTGCAGTTTGTGATAGATAACTACTAGAACTACATAAAGACTGTTCGCTGGTAGAGTGGAATATCTCCCAACTCCAGTAACAGACACTTCCCAAACTGGCTCCAACAGTTGCACATACAATATCTGCGCAGAATTGCATCGTCGCACTCAATTATCTGGCGACTGCACTTTCTTGCTGCATTCTACCATCTATCCTTGCACTATACCTACACTCTGTGCATTGTTGGTACTGCATTCTGCATTCATTTACATTGATCTTGCTTGTGCACACGACGCTATATTTCAGATTATCCATGACTGAATGCGCATTATTAATTCCATTTATTATTCCATATTTGTGCAAGATTTTTTATCTTTATTTATTTAATTAATAACGCAGTTTTTATCATGTTGTACATAGGAGTAGTAATTTAAAAGATGCTGAAAATACCTATAATTGTGTAACCAAGACTTATTTTACTCTGAACATTCCTAAAATTATGAGAACCCCTTCCCTTTTAAGTACAAACATTTTTTTTAAATTTTTTTTATTATTATTTTTTTTATTTAACAATTTTTTATATAAGATAATGTGTCCTTACTGGGGTACCCCGTTCTAAGGTCACATTGTACATGGTTATATGTTTGAAAAGTCTAAATAGTTATGAAACAAACCGTTTCGAATGTTTAAATAGTGATGAAACCCAATATTTCAAAAATGTAAATAGTGATGAAACATACATTAAAAGCATTTAAATAGTGATGAAATCCAACATTTCAAAAGTGTAAATAGTGATGTCACTCACAATTTCAATAGTTTAAATAGTGATGAAACCCACCATTTCAAAAGTGTAAATAGTGATGAAACACTCATTTAAAGCATTTAAATAGTGAATAAATTCACGATTTCAAAAATTTAAATAGTGATGAAACACACATTTAAAGCATTTAAATAGTGATGAAATCCACCATTTCAAAAGTGTAAATAGTGATGAAACCCACAATTTCAATAATTTAAATAGTGATGAAACTCACCATTTCAAAAATGTAAATAGTGATGAAACAAACCATTTCAAAAGCTTGAATAGTGATGAAAAAAAACATTTAAAATTTTTAAATAGTGATGAAAAACAACATTTCAAAAGATTAAATAATGATGAAAAAACCATTTCAAGAATTTACTTTAATCAAACGAATAAAACTGGTTGACAATAAAAACAATTTTCACGGTATAATTTTTCATCATTATTTGTAAGGCGCCCCCGATGTGAAATTTATTAACACATTTTAAATATATCTTTTTAATTAGGAAGGTACTCGATTTTTACTCGTACCGAAAAACACGGAAGTACAAAAGGAAATATCACGCTATACCAATAACGTGTGGATAACCGCCTTAGATCTGTACTTAGTGCGTTAAGTAGGGTTTAAGTGCCATTCCGAAGACGATTCGCAATTAAAGGTTTCAGCATTATCATAATAACAAGACGTGGCCCATATTCTGCGTGGAAATTGCCATCGGTAGGTACTAATAACACTTTACATAGTGGCGGAACATCAAATAATATGGGACCCCATGGCAAAACTACGGTATATGTCTATTTCACAACTATTTTTTCAGAATAGTTTGTAAAAATAATTACGTATCGGAATAATTTGTAATAAATATTTTAAAAACTAATATAAATATGTGAAAACTTACCATACAAGAGTCCCAACTACTCTAGACTGTCCGGCGCCAGTAGGACTATCACATTCCTAATTAATGAGTTGCTGTGAGGCTGAATGCAGTGGAGAGGGAAAGGAAATAGAGAAGAGGATGGTGAGGAAGTGTCTGCTTATTAAGATCCGGTTATCAAACACGGCTTAAGCCATTTCAAGCCAGGTTTCGATTATAAATGGTAGTATTTCAAAGGTGCGATACTAAGAGTATCTACAACATGTAACTCTGACGGTCTTGAACCGATTGGTAAGTGACAGTTTCTTACTAATTAACAATCTCGCAAAATCCTCCCAGGGGTAGGCAGAGAAGATAAACCGCCAAACAACTCGGTCTTGTAACACACTTTTGTTATTCTGAATTTTGACATGGCGCGACTGAAAAATTTGGTTCACTTGATCGTTTTAAGTCTTCCTCGGTAGTCCCCGACTTCTCCTACCATTGACATTCGATTCAGACATTCTTCTTATATCCCTTTCTTCGCTCATTCGCTCTACATGCACAAACTACCTAAGCCTTAACCTAACCTAACCAAACCTTAACCTAACCTAGCGTAACCTAACTTAACCTAACCCAAACTATCTTTTGATCTGTGAATGAATGAATCTCCACATTCCTCACACATTCATGCACAGTTTTATAACACATATGCCTGAGGGGTCTCAAATCTACATAATTAGTTCTAGTACATCCTTTCTCTACCAGTTCCATGCCTTACTACAATACGTCAGGATAGGTAACAGCTAACAGCACTCCAATATGGACTGCTAGCTTCTCTTCTCTTGACAAATTTGTTAGCGCCAAGTAACAGTTTAATTTATTTTTAAATGGACCCAGGCGCAGCGGGGTCTAGCACCATGTAGTTAAGCCGCTGCTTAACTAGTTATATCATATTCCTCCCTACTTAAGTAGTTTATACAGGGTTTTCCAATAAGAGGTGTTATTTTAAATAGTCCGCTATTTCAGTAGATGTTATTTTTGAAGCTGTCATTGTTTGACATTTTACAAGTAAAAACTACGTTATTAATAAAAATGGAACGATACACGCTTCAACAACGCATTGAAATTCTTAAAATTCACTTGAGTGAATCAAATGCAAATCATCTTGAGTGATGAGGCCCATTTCCACCTCGGTGGCTTCGTCAACAAGCAAAATTGTCGCATTTGGGGCTCGGAAAACCCATGAGTTATTGTTGAGAAGCCTCTTTATCTTCAACGTGTGACTGTTTGGTGCGGTTTATGGTCCGGCGGAGTCATTGGACCTTATTTTTTCGAAAATGAGGCTGGAGCAACAGTTACGGTGAATGGATTGCACTATCGAGAGATGATTAATGATTTTTTATGGGCGGAATTGGATGGTATTAATTTGGACAGCGTTTAATTTCAACAAAACGGCGCTACGTGCCACACAAGCAACGAAACTGTTGATCTTTTACGATTGAATATCAAATAACACCTTTTATTGGAAAACCCTGTATTATGCTGGTTGGTTGCCCCGGCTAGGGCTTACAGCTGCGCTCTTGTTTCGTTAGGCTAATGGAGACGGAGTAAGATTTTGGACTGATATTTAAGTTTAGTTTATGCTACAGCCTCCGAGAGGAACATAACTAGTACAAAGTTCCAATTGAAAAGTTCGTGCATAAAATTATGAATTCAGAGGGAATTTCCCTCCCGCCCGCGAAGTCTATGGTAACTTCACTGAGTCCGGAATTCGTCATATTATTATATTTTCGCTGAGTTTTCCTTCCGGCTGTTCTAATTGGCTGCGCTATGTTCAGAATTTTTGCAGAAAAACTTTACACAAATTCTCATTATTACCTTCAGATACAATATAATACATTTTGTACTCATAATTATCCCTTTTTAGATATTTTCTACTATTTTACTCTTATATTTTCTACTATTTTATACTATTTTACCCTTTATATTTTATAACGTTTTTTTTACCTATCTTTATTTATTACTAGCTGAAGTTCACAGCGTTGCCCGGGCTTTGCACAGAGTTTTATAAATATAAAATGTAGGCATTGACCTTCCCCTTGTTTTGAAGGTCAAGTGTGCGAAATTTCATGATCATCGGAATAAAACTATAGATTTGTATGAAAATCAAGTCCATCTCGGACGCAAACACACTCTCCTTCAAATAAATAGATTTAAAACAGACCAAATAAAATATCTAGCAGTTGACCATAACCTGAAATGGACAAATCATATAAGACAAATCACAAAAAAAAACTCCTAAATAATGCATATTTTCCCAAGCATAATAAACATAATATTTTAACGAAAACAATATATTTTACACTTTATTAATCCATTATAGAATACGGTATAATTGCTTGATGAGGAGCAACAAACTCAGCTATCGGTCATATGGAAATCGAACAGAAAATCATCTTACCTACAAAACATGGAATGACTGACACAGACCAAATATTCAACATGTCTGACTTACTAGATGAACGCCAACTATATGAAAACAAACTATCATTAATAGACCAGTTAGACAAAAGTACAAAAAAACGACGTTAAACACAAGATTTGGACAAAGACACCTCAAATACCCGACAATAAAGGTATTCAACAATCCATCACCGGATACAAAAAAAAATAAGGAAAACACAGACATTTCAGTCACAAAATATGAATTAAAGAACAAAAAGGCAAAAATACAAAAAATATATAAGGCAAAATAAAAAATAACCCCCGTTATTATTGTATTTGATTTCATCACATATATATTTTATTTTATTTAATTTTTTATGTCATATTAAATTTGTATTCAATTTAAGTAAATTGTAAGCTGTGGGCCTCAGCACGGGCAAAGTAGCCAGTGAGGCCAAAATTATCATATAATCTTCGAAAATACATAATATTATTGTAGCAAGTTTAAAAAATATATTTTTTTAAATTTTCCGTTATTTTATATTTATTATTCGTTTGTACATGATTATAAGCAATAATTAGTCGCCTGAAATATCCTTATTAATTGGTTCTTTACAGGTGAAAATATATTTAAAAAAATATATAAATATATGTAATAAGCAGTAATTGTTGATTGAGGTAATAGTAATTTTTGAATTATTTGGCGGGTTGGAAATAAGCCAACATAGCTCAGTGGTTTCAGAGCACCTGACCGGTCATCAGAAAGCACGGGTTCAATTCCCGTTGGCGGCATTTATTTTTACTCGGGAGATATTTTCAATTTGTATTGATATTTCAGGTGACTAATTATTGTTTATAATTAATTTAAAGTTAAACCGATTTTTACCATAGCGGCGCGAAATATGAATTATTCATTTTGTATTTTTAGGATTTTATTACTTGATTCCGAAATAAATATTTGTAGCAAAATGGAATGAATTGTTATTTTTCTTTCTAACGTTAAAAAAATAAGTAATTCCGCATGACAGAAAAATAGAGATTTTTTATAAAATATGGAAGCCCGGTCATATATGACCCTAAAACACTGGAGGGGTTAATTTGTCACATGATAGAAAAAAAGAGATTTTTTATAAAATATGGATGTCCGGACATATATGACCCTAAAACACTGGAGGGGTTAATTTGTCACATGATAGAAAAAAATGAGTTTTTTTATAAATATGGATGCCCGGACATATATGACCCTAAAACACTGGAGGGGTTAATTTGTCACATGATAGAAAAAAAGAGATTTTTTGTAAAATATGGATGCCCGGACATATATGACCCTAAAACACTGGAGGGGTTAGTTTGTAACATGATAGAAAAAAAGAGATTTTTTATAAAATATGGATGCCCGGACATATATGACCCTAAAACACTGGAGGGGTTAATTTGTCACATATCAACGAGTTCTACGACTCGTTCTTGCATTTAACAACTTTGGCATTGATTTGCCGGTCTATAAATTCCTCCCTCTTACAAAGTGGGTCTCTGGCAGACCCTGGTTCAATACTTGCTTTCCTTAAAAAGACCCTCATACAACAAAGGGATTCCTATAATATGATGTTAATATACAAAAAGGGAAGCCATAACTAAATACATAGTAATAATTTTTTGTCGTATTTGCTTCTGTAATAAATTATGAATGCTTTTGTGAATCGGAAAGAAAACTGTTGAGAAAGGAGTGAAGGATTCAGTACTGAATAGTATAAAAACAGTTTTTCTTATCTTGAGATGCCTTGTGCCACGTTTCACTTAATTATTTCAGTCGCCGTTTGAGAGAAGAAGAAGTGTTATCGCGTTGGAGACAGAAGACTGGTGACTGGGGATTGAGGACTGAAGATTGGAGACTGGGGACTGAGGACAGGAGTTGTCACTGACTTGACAAGAATCGCTTAGTTTGTGGAATTATGGCGGTAGCTTGCAAGTGTTGGGTGAGCCAAAAACATAAGCGACATCAAACACTATATTTACCAAATTTCAATTGTGCACATAAATTTATTTTAAGGCGATGCACTACGTCGTGTAATAGTTTGAATCGAGCCGCTATCAATAACACACCTTACGTAGATGGCAATAAGGCTTAAATGCTCGGTTCACACCATTCATCTATTTTGATTTATGCAAGAAAAAAACATAGTCAAAAAGTGCTTTTTATTTTATTTTTTGAATGTTCAGGCACAAATATTTAAATGTTTTTCGATCATTTTATTAATAACTTGCCACATTATACAATAAAATCAAAACCGAAAATGGGTTCGTAAGTAGGAGATTTTGAACTTTAAAGCAGTTTTCGTAGGCCTTTACATTATTTTTTCGGGGCTTATAAAAAGACTTATCTAAAAAATACTCGATTATTTCAAAGACTAAGATGTATCCTACTCGCAGTATTTAATTAAAGCATCTGAAACATTTCTAGGCGACCAAATTTTCAAACCAAAAACACATGATTTTGCATTACTATGTATGGCATCGCCTTAACATTTATATTTATTTTGCTCCATATTTTAACTTCCGCTTATTAATTTTTTTCTTGTGTAATGACCGCAATAAGAATAATACTTATGCGAAATAGGATTTTTCAAACGCGAAAATAATAAAAAAAAAACATGTTACCGTTATACTTTTAAATAAAATTATATGCAACAATGAGTTTCACAGGTATAACACAAGGACGTGCAGTGAAATAAGGACAAAGCGAACTCGCAAAGTAGTTCACTATGCAAAGGGATGAAGTATTATAATGCGCTGCTTAAAAATAAAGTCTGCACCCATTGGCAGATTTCAGATGTATTGTAGGAGCCACATTAAGCAAGAGAAAATATAGTTAACATTTGTACACTATGATGTATAAATTACTCAAGTAAAATTAATGAATAAATAATCCACCAATCAAATGCATAATTTATAAATGCAAGTAGGAGGTATTTGCTTAAATAATGCCCATTCAAATACATTTATGGACAAACTAACTACTTTTCTCTTCATTCTTCTTTCTTCTTCTTCCCATTAAAAAAAAACACCAACAAACGCATAATTTGCGAAAAAGTTACGTCGCACTTTGTTTCTCCTGCTATATTTAAGAAAAATGGAAATTACCAGACGTGTATCCGACATTACTAGGGTTGTTATTAGGATAGAATAGAAACAAACCATTCTGTAGGCCTTTTTAAGATATACAATTTCGTAGAACATAATTTTGATGTATCTCATAAGGCTTATAGTCCAGTCAGTGGGGAGTTTTACCTTGCAAAAGGTTAGGTAGTAGCGATTTTGATATATGTTGTTAAGATTGGGACTCCAAGGAAAAAAAAAAGTTTTCGACCTTGGGAGGGTCGAGCTCGACCCGCCATCTTGGATTGAAGGTGCCAAAATTTGGTTTTTTCTAAATAATTATGAAGTGGTTGATTTTACAACCAAATTTTTGAACATAAACTCAAAGACAACTAAATTACCTACATTTTTTGTTAAAAGTTTTTGTTTTGTAAGTCTAATAGGTAACGAGTTACAGCGGTTGAAAGAAGAAAACTTTGACAAAAAATTGTAAAACTCCAGTTTTCTTGATAAATTGTGTAGGAATATATTACACAATATCATTTTAACGTATTTCTACGTTACAATATACTTATATAGCATCATCCGATATCATATCCCATCTTGGATTGAAGGTGCCAAAATTTGTTTTTTTCAAAATAATTGTGAAGTGGTCGTTTTTACAACCACGTTGTGGAAGGAAAACTTAAAGACAACTAAATTACCTACATTTTTTGAACCAAGTTTTTTTTGTAAGTCTAATAGGTAACGAGTTACAGTGGCGGAAATGTGAATATTTTTCTAAAAAATGATGAAATTCCCAACTTTGTAATTTTTTCGGGTTATTCATTACATAATTATAATAATTTTGTTAACTCATTTCCACACCACCATGAGGTAGAGAACATGGCGCATTTTTTTATTGTGTAGGTCTACTCCACAGATATACCAGCGATGGTAGATTTCGAAATTATGTTACATTACTATGAATTATGTTACTATAAATTATGTTACTTAATAACAGTCTTCGTCATCAATGTCATCATCTAACTCATTGCATGTGATACTGAGATTCTGGGCTTCCATTGACAAAATCTCTTCTTCTTCGTCCTCGACATCGAATTTCGGCATGTTTGACCATTACAGCACCCACATACAATAGAACACTTCAATTCAGCTTTCCTGCAGCTACATGCAACGCCGCATCCTTTTTTACAATTGCATGAAATAAATTTTAATAAAGTCTCGGGTGCTGGATTCTTACTGGAACAAGCCTGTTGGTGTCACGTTTCCAGCCCCAGTTTTCTGGATTTTTTTGGATTCCATACCATTTTTGGACTAGATGGTACGTTCTAAATGCATGGTACCGTGCAGCGTCGTTCGTTGGTGCCAAAGAGGCAAGATTGAATTTGCTTTTTGTTGTCGACTTTGCGAAACGTTTGTAGCGGACTTCTTCCAAGGTTTCCTTATCCATGTCACCCCCGTACAAAGCAACAAGAAAGCGTGTTCCTACAACTGCTATGTCTTCTGGTGTTGCATCATGTTGTTTGAAGATTCCTATCATGGCATTGAGTCTTGTGTCGTTTTGCACAAGCGAACAAAATTTTGTTTTTCCTTGGTTGAAGAAGGACGATGTTGTATCGCAGCCGCTAAAGGCATGAAGAAACAGAATATTCTCAGCCGCCTCTTTGTATTTCACACTATTCGCGGAATACAGTCTTTCAAAAGTTTTGCCTCTCCCGGGTTTGCGAAGATATATACTACTTTTGGGTGGTGCTAATGCTGTCAGCAGAACTAGGAGATCAACGTCTTCGCCAATAATGAAAACAGCGTCATATGATGAACACAAGGAAATCGTAGTATTGACAATTAACTCATCAGCATCTTCTTCAGCCTGCTTAGCTGTAAAATCATCCTGTATAAATTGCTTTGTAAGCATCGAAATCAGACGGACTTTGTTATTTTCATTGGCTAAAAATTGTTCTTGTGAAACTTGAACTGGCATTGTTTCATCGAAAAGAAAATCTGCAGACATGTGCTTCTTCGATCGGCGAAGTCTTTCTGCGGTTTTCGTATTTTTTTCTCCACCATCAAGCGGATATCCATCGAAAACAATGACTGCATGTGATCCATAGTGATTTCTTACATAGTGAACGTACTTTTCGCAAATTGACCCAAAATAATCATTCCGATTCCATACAACTTTATGTAAAAGATATCCTCCATCCACAACATTAATTTTGCTACCTTCAAGTTGCACGCCTTCTGGAAGTTGTTCGAAAACACCATAAAATGATGATTTCGTACCTTTGCGCATTCCTTCTTGATGATGATGATATATGATATGATATCGGATGATGCTATATAAGTATATTGTAACGTAGAAATACGTTAAAATGATATTGTGTAATATGTTCCTACACAATTTATCAAGAAAACTGGAGTTTTACAATTTTTTGTCAAAGTTTTCTTCTTTTAACCGCTGTAACACGTTACCTATTAGACTTACAAAACAAAAACTTTTAACAAAAAATGTAGGTAATTTAGTTGTCTTTGAGTTTATGTTCAAAAATTTGGTTGTAAAATCAACCACTTCATAATTATTTAGAAAAAACCAATTTTTGGCACCTTCAATCCAAGATGGCGGGTCGAGCTCGACCCCCCCAAGGTCGAAAACTTTTTCTTTTCTTTAGAGTCCCAATCTTAACAACATATGTGAAAATCGCTACTACCTAAACTTTTGCAAGGTGGAGCCCTTTTTTATCCCCCACTGACTGGACTATTAGCCAGGGTTAGCAATGTAAGCGACTTTGTTTTATACTATTTTGAATAATTTAGATAAGATATTTTTATTAATTTTAATTATGTATAAAGTTTGGTTGGAAGTAATAACCTCTAGGTGATATCTGCATAAATCAAAACGCATTGAAGCTGTTATTACATAAATAAAGAAAAATATGTAAAATCGCCTTAAAATAACGAGGAACTTGTGCGCTAGATTTTCTTTACCCTCCCACTTCTGTAATAACCGTATACACTGAATAGATAATATATACTAGAAATGTCTTTCATGTAGATTTGAATGGAAACCAATGTCGCCTCTAACTTAATTAATACCTTTTGGTTCTAGCTTATTTATCCATTGATGTACTAATTATATTTAGATGAGACACGGAGCAAATAACTTGGTTCCACGTTTTGACCTCCAACACTCCCAACGCTCTAACGCCGAACGACTGGAAACTATGGGCTCCATGCGAATTATATTCGCCTGCTAATAATATAATATGTTTTGATGAGATATTATTGGCAAAACCGCCCCCAATTATCTGTCTTGTACACTTGTCTGACATCGTATATCATTTTGATAATGGTAATGAAACGGTTACATGATGACTCACTTCTAAAAAGTGATATTTAAGTCATTAAAAGCGATGAAAAAACTAACCTATAAACGTAACCTATCTAACCTAAATAGGTTTTGTGGGTTAAATAACCTAGTTTTTGTTTCATTACTTTAGATGACTTTTTAAGATTATGTTAATTTGTCCGGTTACCAAATACTGTATTTGAAACTTAAGAACCGATTTTACCATAGAGCTATATAATTAGAGCCGCTATTGTATATTCTAGTTATTTATTAAGTTAAAAGAAATACATATTTCGCTTTGTTAACTTAAGTGTACATTGATTAAAACAAAAATAATATATATATATATATTAATAATAATGGATTACTATGTAAGTAACATATTTTTCTTAAGTAAGAGCATTTTGGTTTTACTCATTGATCTTGAGGGCAAACAGTTTTTTCTTAAATATATTTATTCTATTTACGGTTGTCAGGCTATCAGGAAGGAGATTATATATGTGTACACCCTCATGGCCTATGTTTCTTTTGCCACACTCTGTCTTTGCTGAATTTGTGTATAATTTATTATGTTGTCTTGTGTGGTGGTCATGTACTTGTGATGTTTTCATAAATGAAGTATTTGTGTGTATGAGGCCATTTTGGATTTTGTGAATTAATAGGCATATGTTGTATTCGTACAGTTTTCTAATTTTAAGTAAGTTAGTTTCTTGGTATACTCTTTTGGTGGGGGTATCTGGTCTGTAGTTAAAAAGTTTTTTTATAACTTTATTTTGTATTATTTGAATTTTGTTTAGATATGTGATGTTTGTGTTTCCCCATAGTTCTATGAGATAATTTAGATGGGATTGAATAAAACTAAAGTATAATCCCCTCTTTACTTGTATTGGTAGAAGATGGGCTATTCTACCAAATACACCAATTAGTGAGATAATTTTTTCTTTTACTTTTTGTTTGTGGTGTTTAAAAGATAAGTGTTTATCGATATGAAGTCCCAGGTATATTTCACTATCTGAAATTTTTAGGTTTTTTCCTTCTATTTGCAAAGGTTTATGAGACGGCGTTTTTCTTTTTTGTGAACTTAAGCTCATGTAATTTGTATTTTTTTTTGTATTAATAGTTAATATATTTTTAATTAGCCAGTTATTTAATTTATTAAGGTAGATATTGTATACTAATATACTGTCGAACGTGTTCCACTATTAGAACGCGATAATCGGTGCGCGTAGACCGAATTTTGTAGTTTTTAGTAGAGGGTTGGAGGTCAAATTAGGCTAATTGGACATACATACATCGAGACCTATTTTTTCACTTCGTGTCTCAGCTATATAATACATAAATGGATATTACTGATTTGGATCACGAAACACGCCCACTTTTCATTTCTTGTGTTCTTCCTTATTCTATAGCCGTATACCAATGAAGCGTTCTCAACTGATAGTATCCCCCGAGTCTATTCTACCGTTCCTCCCTATTGTTTTCAGTGTAAAGTGTTCCTGCTTACTTTACACTTAATTCTAATGCTTATACACCCGATTGTTACGCGTTTCTTTTGACTAATTTGATAGCTAGATATGCCAGAATATGTTGACTTCAGACATACAACATAAGGCATAAGAAATAAAGATCAGGACGAACCTGACAGACTTTATGAGCATATTTGGAGTAAATAATGTAGATAGTAAATATATGTTCATAAAGAAAAAACTTCATTTCTATCGCAATGCAATTTCATACCGTTTGAAATTTGAATGACTGATAGCACAGAGAAAACTTACTGATATGAAATACTGTTACTTTATTAAAAATCTGTTAAAATTATTCATTTTCCTGTTCAAAGTGGGACTGCAGGCCTATAATGAATGAATTGAAAGAGTTCCTAACAAAGTATCAGTCAAAAGCAATTTTTTAGGACAACTCAACATGTGTTCAAACAAATACTGATATTAATATTGACATACTGATATTTTAACATTCCATCATGATATATATTAGGAAAAAACTTAGCATTTTCGATATATTCTGAATGAATAATATTTTATTGGGAAGTTGGCATGCTGTCACTTTTTTAACAGGATCATTTTTCTCCGTGTGGTCAGAATTAGAGATCCCGAAAAACGCCAAATCGCATATTTTTGTGTTCTTTTTTATTATCTTCAAAAAACTATAATGCCCATTAATGTAATGAGACACGAAGCCCAAAAAATATTGGAATTTTTTTTTTTTAATTTTTCCCAACGCTCAACATTTAACGGCGAACGACCGGAAACTACCGCACATTGCTACTCGCGTGCTAATAGAGGAAAACGTTTCGAGGAGATATAAATACGCAATAGCGCCTCTTACAACATACCCCTAATAGAAATTCCGTAGTACCCCTGGCCCCAAGAAGTTGGAAAATTTGTGAAGTATTATTCATTTATAAAAAAAATCACCAAACGCAAGGCTAATTTTTATTACATGTAATATTTTATTACGTAAGTATAGACCTTGAAGGACGCCCTTTACTTAAAATATAGTTCAATTTATTTTCTAATATCATCTAGGATCTAGGAGAATCAATCTAAACAGAACGTAATATAATAAAACGTTACAATTTTTCCAATAGTGCTATTTTTTTACGTGGGAACGGCTTACAAATTTCCCACAAGTGGCGCTAGATGGCAGTGCAGTCACATTATGCGTCGGATATTTTTTCTGCTGTTCGCTTGGTAATAATATTTTTACTATTTTCTTGGTAGTGTCATGGTGGTGTCTACGTAATCGGTCTATGCCTTTGGTGGTGCAGTAATAGTTGTTGAATTAGAACACATCACTTTGTTTTAACATCAGTAGTATTTATTAGTTTTAACCAACGTTTCTTGAAAGATAAAAATGTAATTGTTTTTGACAGGGTAATATTTTATTAGATTAATCATTTATGATATATCTGCGTATTATTTGTGTAATTTTAGTATTTAGACACATTATTTAATACACATAGATTATTAAAATAACACTTTAATATAATTATAGTACGAAAAAACACACTGCAAGTCACTTGCGTGTGTACATACGGAATATGAATAAATATTTTCGTATGTATAAAAACTCAATTCTTCCCAGAAAGGCATAAAAATACAATATTGTACCGGTGATTAAATCCAATATTGTATTTGTATGTCTTTCTTGAAAGAATCGAGTTTTTATCCGTATAAAACTATTTATTTATATTCATATTCCGTATGTACATGCGCAAACAAATAATTCACCAAGGTACATAAATATTTTTTCGTAAAATAATTCGATTAGCGCCATTTATCTATTTGATTCTTTGCAAAGGAAGGCGATCCATCTGATTGAAAATCTGTTAGTAGACCAATTGCCATCTGTAATGCACATGCGCAATGTGGGCATGCTGAGTCTGTTCTACAAGTATTTCAATAGAGCCTGTACTAAGTAGCTAGCAGCATTGATCCCCGGTGTACCGGTCCACGTAAGTGAAACTGACGTACACTAGTGGAACACCCGTTGACAGTTGATGTTAACTTCATGAGAACGGGCCACTTCTTCGACTAGTTTTGTATAAGACGGCTTGTATGTGGAACGAGCTACCGGCATATGTTTTTCCTCCTTCATATAATCCGTGCCTCTTCAAGACTCGTGTTAATAAATCTCTTCCTACAGCCCCGACAAAACAAAATCTACGAACTTTTCGTTTACCCTTAATTTACAAAAAGAAACTATTATGATTGCTTATTTTTCTATTTGATAATTACGTCGCTATTAATATTTATGGTCCGTTTGATAGATTCCCATGTAGATTGCAGTCTTTAGAGCACAGGATTGAGGTGGGAGTACTGTCCTTGATAGTATTTCAATGGAAGATGCTCTGATGAACCAGCGCCGTACATACTGCATATCTTGGAGACAAGTTAATCATTTCTACATGGTGAACAAGATGACAGATCCAATCGACTTAGATAATGCACCTCTACATTCCATAGATATTCTTGAATACAGACGCGTAGCGTTATTCATTATCGATACTTTGTTTTTTAAATCATGGCAATCCGTATACTAGTGATGGAAATAAATCGATTTTTGTAAAATCTCGCGCGTTTACGTGAAAAGACGTTCTAATGTCTTGACCGCTATTATCATATTTACGTCTTTTGACGTTCTAATGTTCAGAGTGGTTAACATTTTTCATATAACTACTTGTACTATATATGTTTTCATTTATACAACCATATCACTATTTCGCTTCCGTTTCTCACCATCCACCAAATTTGGGATGCCATAGACTGACTGATACCAAACCATTGGGAGCAGTTGGGACTTTTGAGTGGTATTCATGTAAAAGAGGTGGGCTTATTACCAGATGGCAATTTTATCCAACCAACTCGGATAACAAAATCGTTTAAAGACAGTAGCTCATAGGGTAGTCGTGCCGGATAGTGGTTATCTTGCAGGTTCCACCGCCATGAAGTGGAGGTAGATTTTAAGGTTGAACGAACTTTCGATTTCCCACAAATCCGCTTGGAAGATCGAGTTTCTACTGCACACAGCCCGACCGAATCATCCTCCCTTTGCTACTGTCTCCCGATTTTATTGTTTCTCGACACGATACACTTAGCTGAATATGTGAACGAATCAAAAAATAAAAACTTTCTCGTCTAATCTCGTTTACCGTTTATTGTTCACTGTTCACAATACGACAAACGATAATGTTTGTCCTATCGTTTATTGTTTATTTTTTATTGCTTATTGTTTATTGTTTACTATTTATTGTTTATTGTTATTGTTTATTGTTTATTGTTATTGTTTATTGTTTACTGTTTATTGTTTATTGATTATTGTTTATTGTTTATTGTTTACTGTTTATTGTTTATTGTTTATTATTATTGTTTATTGTTTATTGTTTATTGTTTATTGTTTATTGTTTATTGTTTATTGTTTATTGTTTATTGTTTATTGTTTATTGTTTATTGTTTATTGTTTATTGTTTATTGTTTATTGTTTATTGTTTATTGTTTATTGTTTATTGTTTATTGTTTATTGTTTATTGTTTATTGTTTATTGTTTATTGTTTATTGTTTATTGTTTATTGTTTATTGTTTATTGTTTATTGTTTATTGTTTATTGTTTATTGTTTATTGTTCACTAACCCATTTACAAATTCAATTCAAGTCTCATCACGCGTTGAATTGTTTTCTAAAGTGTGCACTGTAAAAAAGGAGAGGTAAAATAATAATTAAAACCAATGCAAAGTCAACATTAATGACAACTTTTTAAAAGTATGCATACCATTTAACATTGGCTTTAATTAAAATAAGGAGGTTATTGTTCCCGGAGTAATCACAGTAAATGGCGCAATAGAACGTTAACCATTTGAAATAATTAGATCGAATTGGGTTCAAATACCGGCGTGCGTAATTTGTTTGTATGTATTTATTATGTGTTTTCACATTTACGGAATAATAATTATATAGAACCTATTTTGTGGCAGGTTCCTGGGTGGTAGGTACTCAGTATTTCCTTTTGAAAGACAACTATTCTGAATCGAAAAATTCTTGCTCTAAATGTTTTTAGTAGCCAGATTTTAATAGGCAGGTACTTTCAAAACATCTTCTCTTCCCATCTCCTCCTCCCCCCATTCGCTTTTGCCTCAATCTACTGCAATTGAGGATTCCATTGTCCCACAGGCTCTACACAGTTCGAGGGCAGTTGAGGCTCTTGTGCGGTATTCACATTAAAAAGCAAAATTCACAGGTCCAAGGAAATCAAGAATCCTTGCCTACTTCTACTTCCATAATAATGAAATAATACTATAATATTTTCACCACAAAAAAACCATTTTTAAAACTTGTGATTTCGACCTTCAGAGGACCCTGCGACCTCCGCTATTATCCCCGATCTATCATATTATATTATATTAAAGGGCCCACATAATATTGTAAAGGGCGCGAGCACTTTCGAGCTGACAAAGAAGGTTATATGTCAATCACGCTTATTGAAAAATAATCTCAAGTCGACCCCTTTGAAATCTAAGAGCAAGGATTAGATTTTGGGATCCAAATTGAGTTTTTTTCTCTTACTATTCTTGGGCAGACTTTCAAAATGTTTGGATATTGGAATTTTATATTCAATTTACGCTAAAGTCTAAGATTTTATTACCAAGTAGATATTGATTTCTACCCATTCTTCTTTATGTTTTATTGTTAAGCGAATAGTTGAATTCTTCTAATTATTTTGTTTTATTCACTTTTACCGTTTCTTAAGAATCAGAAAATGTATTATCGGCCCTTTTATGAACCGATTGCATTGCACTTTATTTTATTTTGAAAACCATGCTCTGCTCTAGTGCTCTATCTTACCGGAGCTGCAACTGCAAGAAAGTCAGCGGAACTGCACTAGCAACAGTAAAATAAAAGTTTTGAAACCAAGGGTTGCGGTGTCGATGTTATTTACCTTCATTATGATTTCCACCATAACCACTATGCTATTGTGGAATTTTTCAGAACTTCCGTATTCTTCTACGGTATTTGAATAAATACGTAAATTTTAACATTGCGTCATATTTGGCCATTAGATGACAACTATTTATTGCAAATTAATTTTATGGAAGTAATTCATAAACAAGAAAGCGTAAAAATGAGTTTTGCAGGCGTAGCTAATATGTTTATTTGAAATCACATAGAAAAAATCTTTTGGACAGATAAATATCTTGCCACAAAATTAAATTAAAAATAACACAAAGATAAACAAGTTTAAAAACAGATTAAAAATACATAAATGATAAAAATGTCGGAACAATTATGGTTAATTAAGAAGTAATACCAACACAACCTTTAATCGATAAAAGTGAAGATAAGGATCAACCAACACGAACGTGAGATCTACAAACATAAAGATGATAAGTATAAAAAAATATTATCTGACACCAACACAACCTACAGTCAATAAATACGAAGATAAGGAAATCAACAAACACGAAAATGAGATCTACAAACATGAAGACGAAAAAGTCATAATAATGATGACACCAACACCAACACCACTTACAGTCAACAAACATGAAAATGTGGTCTACTCGCGTAAAAAATGACACGAATGAAAACAAACATGAAGATGAGGTAATCAAACTACCCGAAGATGACATGATCATCAAACATGAAGATGATATCCATGAACTGTGAAAAATATAAATTTCTGTACAATACAATAACGTATTTTACTAGTATTAAATCAAAAATAATCAGATTTTTTACGTTTTAACATTATACTAAAATTTTTATAGCATCTAGGTCACGGGTGAAATCCTGCTATTTTTTTCATTGGAAACGGATTAAAATTCTCCGCATCTTCAGCTAAGCTTAGTAATTGATAAGGCCGTATTAGGTGCTGATCACAGCCTCCGAGAAAAGCTCCCACTAAAGCCAGGCCGCGTGTGCCCGTAATACGAACGCCCGGTATTATCACCTCCAAATACGCTTAAAACTCCCACATCGGCACGTAGTACAACCAAACTACCGAGAGCTGAATAAATATTATTATAAATGGATAGAATTCCGCACTTAAGCGATGTATATTTTCAAAACAAACATCGCTTCCTGCACTGGCATAATGTTATTTTATTAATTTATTAATTCGAAGACTTTCTTCATTATTTCTAATGATAAACTAATGTTTAAAAGAAAAGGTTTTTATGCATAGCACAAAGGATAACAAATTAATTAAAACTATGAAATTTTTGGCCGATTTAAAATAAGCCGTCAGCGGCATTTTTTTTCGGAAGATTTTTTTTAATGTTCGGGTGTTTAAAGACTAAAAATAATTTGTTATACTTTCTTCATTATTTATGTTGCGTTAATTATATGAGTCTCTTTTGTCTCTCACCTTGCTTTGTGCTGTTTGTCATTTGAGTGAACTTTTAAATAATGATGTATTTTATTTGTTCAGTTTTTTAATCTTTATTTAGATTTACACAAATTAATGTATACTATGTCTCGGTAGATTTGTGTAATTTTTGAACCTATTTGTGTATTAATTGAATTTATTAACTGTATTGTTCTCACATCAGATCATCTGTAAAAACCCATATAAATATATACGATAAAAATGTAAATGTTTTTTTTTTAAATTCTTTATTTTGGCTTTCACCCATTAGGGGTGATTTTGGCCATACACAATTAACATAACGTAACGTATATAAACCAAACATAACATATAATAAACATAACATAACATACTAAACATAAACGGTACAGAGCTGGTAACAGCTTTTTTTAATGTGAATACCTCACAAAAGTCCCGACTGCTCGGACATGGCATGGCATCCTTAATTGGGGTATGTTGTGAGACTGAAGGTAGTGGGGAGGTGAAGAATATGGAGAAGAAGAAGGTGGAGAAATACCTGGATATTCAGATCTGATCACGAAACACAGCTAAAACAATTTCAAGCAACGTTTATTTTCTGAATGGTGTTCTTACACCAGGGCGATACTAAAAGTATCTTTCACCCTAGAACGTGCAACAAATTTACCTTATATTAGTATAGTTAAATTGTGTAATTATACAAATGATTTAAAGAAAAATTATTTGTGCACGCTGGAATTTGAACCCGTAACTTCCAAATTGCTGGTCGAGAGCCACCCTTGACTACAGAGGCCGTCAATACTAATTGATAATGAAAGAACCTCAAACCTACTTAAAAATTAAATACATCTTTTGGCCAGAAAAATACAAGTTCCACGCAACAAAATTATATAATGTCCTTCCAAAATAAATTTTAAATATGACGGAACAAATTTTAAACCAACATCATTATCAGGATATGAACATAAACATAAATATGAGAAAATATGAAAAAACACCAACACGACCTATAATCAACAAATATGATGATGTCTAGAAATATGAATATGAGGTAATAAACAAACACGAAGATGAGGAAATCAACAAACATGAATATGAGGTCTGAAAACAGGAAGACGAGGAAATCATATAAATTATAAGTTTACAACACAACATTCTATAAAGATAACAACCTACAGGAACGAGAATCCCTAACGAGGTTGACTGAGAATATTTCATTATATTCGAAATGTAGACTGTGGATGGGACACCGATGTCCTCCATATTAAAATCTATAAAATTATTTTAAGCGATAACCCTTATGTGCAATGAAACTATACGAGGAATAAGTTCAGAATTGCTTGCGTTAAATATTGCTTTAGAAAATACTTTTTATTTGATGTATGCAGCTTATCCGATGGCTTTGGAATAAATTTTCTACTATTTTTCGGGACGTCATTTTTTCCCAAGGTCATCAATGTCATCACAGTCAAAGGATTAATAGACTTTTTTTTTAAATTTTTTTTATATAAATTTAAAATAAGAAATCCACCTTTGATCGAGAGGTTCCCTCAATATTCAGGGACAAGTAGTGTGCCAACTACCGCACGCAACGGTTGTGTCCGCCGCGATGTTCGCGATGCCACCGGCACGTTATTGTTACCGCGCGTGCAGGTAGTGTAGTGAGTGAAGCGGATACCAAATTAAGTGGGCCTCCAACTACAAACTATGCCGCTATTTAAGGGGCCGAAGACCGATAGGTCTCCCGGCCAAGGGGAGTCAAAAAAAAAAAAAAAATTTAAAATAAATCAAATTTAATAATGTTATAATAATTATTAAGTTCTGAAAGTATTTCTGTTATTTTTACAGTTTTTAATGTGACAGCTGTTTCGGCTTTTGAGGCCATTATCAAACTGTGGATATGTCCACACGGCGACGACTTATTTATATGATTTTATTTATCCCCACCCATTTAAATTTCTATAATGGTAAAAAATGATTCATTAAGAATTGGAATAACCAAAATATTTGGTAATCCAGCAGTGTTTGCACACCTGTTAAAATTAATGACCTAAGGGTTTTCTTAATTGTTGGTACGTGGGTGATTATGCTAAGGAATTATATTGTTTGGTTTTTTGAAAATATTAAGCAGGGGAGAATTGATCATTTTTGTTATTAATTAGGGTTATGTTTGGATCATTAGTTCTTTTATTTATCTCTAATTGTTCTAGTAAATTTAATCTAAAACCCTTTCTTTCTATGTGTAAAGGTTTAGGCTTTTTGTTGTTGTTTGTTTTTGGGGTGTTATGCCGTGTTGCGCTAACTCTCTTCTTTTTCTAAAGAAGGAGTTAGCGCAACACGGCATAACACCCCAAAAACAAACAACAAAAATGCTTTTGGCCGTGAGAATCTAAAAACTTACCAGGTTTAGGCTTGTTGTTGTCAAGCGGGACGTGGTTTTTCTCCAAGAGGTGAGCTGCGAATTTTGAATCAATTTTATTATTTTTATAGCAACGCATATGTTCTTTGAATCTAGTTGAAAAGGCTCTCCCAGTTTGTCCAATATAAACGGCATCACAGTCTATATGGTCGCATTTTAATTCATAAATGCCGCTATTTTTAAGTTTAGGGATTTTACTTTTAGAGTTTTTGAGGTTAGTTCCTATATTATTATTAGTTTTAAAAGCAATATTTAGACCACATTTTTTAATTTCTTTCGCTATTTTTAAAGATATTGGGCCGAAATAATCTAAACATGCAAATTTATCTAACTTATTATTACGCACCGGATATATTAAATTGATTTTATTTTTACATTTTTAGACATTAATACAAAATACAAATCAGATTCTATAGTGTTTTTCTCCGACAAAGATTGCAGCAATAAGCTTTGCGCATTGTCGTCAGCTTTAATACGTATAATCCTCTTATGTGACTTCTTATTTACTGCTAAAACGTAGCAAAAAAACTATTCAAGCCATAGTTTCAAAGCATTCAAGTTTCCAATTTAATTTTCTTTCCTTAAAATACCAGTAAAGTTCGTGATACGGCATACAGAACGCTCATTTGGGTTCAGAAACAATACTAGGCCACTGACTTTAAAACACGTTTATGGAATCTCTTATTGGAGTTTACAGGGAAACACTTTCCTTTGTGAGAAAATTCCTAGAAATGATAATAATTTCACGACAGAATTTCCCGAGATCTTTTCACTGAGATGATGTCTCAGAATGATATTTCATGATTTGGAATTCTCTTTATTGAAATCGGATTTCTATTGAAGTATTTCATCACTGTGAACTGAGGATTCGATCAATTTTCGTTCTGTTGTATCAGATGCCACGATTACATTTGCTTGGTATATTTGCAAACTTATATATTTAATAAAGAAATAAATTTATTTCTTTTAAAAGAAAAACGAACATTAATTACCTGTTCCGAATAACCTGACAATACACGGAGGAAAATAAGTATGAGTTAAAAACGTGATTGCAATCCATTTTCCAATAAAATATTAGTCTATTTAGATTATATTGGAATAAAAATAAAAGGCAGGGGAGCTGTTACCACTCGGTTGGGAAGAATTGTGGGGCGGGTTAAGATAGGGGTTGTAGGGAGGGATTTATTAATACGTGTCTTGAAGAGGCCCGGATTATATAAAGGAGGAAAAACAGATGCCGGTAGCAACTACCCATAGCGACTAAAACTCTCAAATGGCATCCTCAAATGGGGTATGGAAAACAGATAAGTAAAACAGTTGGAAAGTACCTAGCTATTTAGATACTTATCAGTTTTGAAGGTTTTTACGGTCACAGGAGTGCAATATCTCCACTGTGAATGCAATATAATGCAAGTAAATTATATTTGATTAAATCGACAAAATTTAATTTTTTCTTTTTCGATTTTATGTCCGGGTTAAATCTTCCCCATAGGAAAAACTAAGCCCTTCCACAAACTTTTCCACAAATGTTCATCTAGTCAATCAAAATTATGCAAGTGCATTATATAAATACAAAACAATACAATAACAACACGTCAACACACCAGAGATCAAATGGGAAAATAATTCACCGACTCCAGATATTTTCATATCAGAGGGTTCGGCTCGGTAGAACTCCTAACAGGGCCTATAAATCCTATTGATCCCTCAACATAAATATTTAAAAATCTTTCGTTACGTAATTGTAAAAAGCATTCACTTTGTGGCTCATTATAATTTACAATAAAAACACATAAATTTGTTTTTGACCACTATAGTTTTATTTTCACTCAAAAAAAACTTTTTAATATTCTCCTGACGAAGGAAGGGTTCTTCCGAAACCGGTAGAGTGAAAATAAAACTATAGTGGTCAAAAAAAAATTTATGTGTTTTTATTGTAAATCTTTCGTTATCCTACATGTATTAAAAATGACCGACTTTTGCATCTTTATACATACATTTTTTGATAGATCTAATACGCATAAATTTTTGATGAGAGAGCTAGGTATAATGCCAGTAGCCGAAATAACAAATGGTAATATTTTTATAGTTTGAGAATGCCAAATTCTTTTTATCTCATTTCCTAGATCTGTGTATTTTCTTATTTTTTCATTAACAGATTTTTGAATATTACAGGAATTTGGAATAGTGACATCAATGATATAAGTTATTTTTTTAATTTTGCCATGTAAAACTATATCGGGTCTATTATGACCAATCGTTCGGTCTGTTAGTATAGTTTTATCATAATATATTTTGTGAAATTCGTTTTCTAAAAATGAATTTGGTTCGTATTCATAATATGGTATTTTATTACGACAGTCAATCAAGTTATGTTTAATTACCAAACTTTGGTGAATTATTTTTAAACTTGATTGTGCCTAAATGTATACTCGGACGGTGCTAATATAGAACATCCCGATGTAATATGTTCTATAGTTTCCGGAAAAGCCAAACATTTTTTACATAAATCATCAATTGGATTTGTATCTTTGATTATATGCTTCCTATAATTTTTAGTATTAATGACTCTATCCTGAATGGCAAGCATAAATCCTTCTATTTCTGCGCTCAACTCTCCAATACTCAACCATTTGTTTGACGAAAATTTGTCAACATACGTTTGGTTGAGATAATTGAAGTGTTTTGCATGTAAAATTTTATTTCACCAGGAATCTAATAATTCCTGGTTGGGATTTATAAAAATGTTGGCATTCTCATCGTATAAATTTAAAAGTAATATTTCTATCTGCCTTGAAAAATTATTTTGTGCATTTCTGAGCTATGAGCTTTCCTATGGAAAAAAGTTCTTAGCATAGCTACCTGATTATGTTTCAAAAAAGTAATTATGACTATACCTCTACCTCCTAAATTTCTAGGTAAATTAATTCGTTCTACAGCTGAATTTGGATGGTGGCAATTAAACTTTGTTAGCGTAGTTCTAATTAATCTTTCTAAGTTATCTAAATCTGTATTGGACCATTTAATTATGCCAAATGAGTACGTTAATGGAGGTATTGCCCAAGTATTTATTGCTTTTACTAAATTTTTAGCAGATAGATTGCATTTTAAAATTTTCCTGATCCTAGTTTGAAATTTAATCCTAATATCATTTTTAATACTAGTATGGTCTAATCTATTTGATTGTGGGTATCCTAAATACTTATAATAATAATAATAATAAATTGTTTATTCCGGTATGTGGGAAGGTTAGTGCAGTCCCACACATGCCATATAGAGATACAAAAAATATATGATCAAAAACAAAAAGATAGAACAGAAAAAAACAGAATAAATTGAAAATAAAATAGAATAAAATGATACAATTAATAGAATAATAGAAAGTTGAAGCCTTTAGGGAGCCGTGACTATATTAGGCGCTAGTATTTTTCTCGAGGGTGCGTCAATGCTGGAGGATGGAGTTAGGCGAGCTTCTATAGTGAGAATATTTCCAGAGCTTCTTATCCTTTCCCTCATTCCTGCCACCCTGGATCTAATAAGGGCTGCATATCCGGGAACTCGCCCCTCCGTGAACATACGGAAAGCGCTGCAGTATCTGGGAGACAAAACATTGTGCGGAAGGCGTTGTTGTATTGGACCCGTAGTCTTTCTATACTACTCTTTTTGTAGTTTGCCCATAGTTCGCACGTGTACAACGTTGCGCAGAAGGAAAGGAAGAGCGTCCTTTTTACTGCGGTACTGCAAAGGCAAAATCTTCTACTGAGCATGTTTGCTTTAACGCTGAGAGCTCGTCTTTGTCTATCGATATCATCATCGTCCATCAGATTACTGGTGATTATGTGTCCAAGGTATTTAGTTCCTTCGGTCACCTTCAAGTTCACACCGTTCAAGGTAGCTGGAGGAATATTTTTCGGGCCTTGCCCATGTCTTGACCAATAGAGCCGTTTTAGCGGGGTTATATTACATATTTGTTTCTTCAGCATACTCTTCACAGATTTTCAGAAGAATGCGCAGTCCCCTTATAGATGGTGCCATCAGGACCATATCGTCCGCATAACTGACGTTATTCAGACACTGTCCTCCGATGTGGCAGCCTACTCCTGCATTGTTTAGCCTTTCGGTGAGTTCGTCCATGTACAGATTGAACAGTATCGGTGACATGCATCCTCCCTGTCTGACGCCACTTTTTAGGAGGAAAGGTTCGGAAAAATCATCCTTCCATCTTACTAGGTTTTCCTGCTGTCTATCCCACGAGTCGAGGATATGTATGGCCTCCGGTGATATGCCTCTTTCTCTGAGTTTAGCCCATAGCAGAGGGTGAGAAACCCCGTCGAAGGCCTTGCTCAGGTCTAAGAAACATGCATATGAGGTGGTCTTTTTATTCCTGTGGTATTCCAGGGTTCTTTTAACCTTAAATATAGCAGTATCGGTAGCAGTTAGCTTTTTGAATCCCATCTGGTTGTCATAAATTTCCAAACTGGGTCCGATACTGTTTAACAATAGACATTCGAATAATCGTGCGATGGTGGTGGCAATTGAGATCGGTCTATAGCTGTCTTGGGAGGTAGAGTCCAACAATTTAGATAAACCTTATCCCTTTTCATACTAGTAATTTGGAAATTTCTAAATATACTCTCGTTCCCATCTACAATTTTGCTTTTTTCTATATGGATCGTTCTACATTTATCTAAACCAAAAGTCATTTTAATATCATCTGAAAAGTTTTTAACAACCTCGATCATTTTCTCTAAATTTTGTTCAGAATTTGAAAATACTTTTATATCATCCATAAATAATAAATGCGAAATTGTACTACTGTCCCTTGTATAACCCTTAATTTTTATTCCACATTTGCTTTTAATTAACATTTTAGATAGATAATTCAATGCTAAGCAAAACTTAAGAGGACTCAATGAGTCTCCTTGAAAAATCCCTCTTTTAATTGAAATGCCCGGTATTACTATTTTCTTACCTTTTAAATTTATAAGTAAATTGGTATTCCAAAAGGACATAATATTTTCCAAAAAGCTAATAATAATGGGGTTAATTTTATATATATTTAATACTTTGATCAGCCACGAGTGCGGGACACTATCGAAAGCCTATAAAGCAAGTATGTAAATTACGTTTTCGAGTTTGAATCTGTTTTAGAATTACAGAATCAATAACTAATTGTTCTTTACATCCCATATGTTTTCTGCGACAACCTTTTTGTTGTTCAGATAAAATATTTTTTTCATCTATATGAGTATCTATTAAATCTGTCAAGCAAGAGGTTAAAATTTTGTATATTTTCGGTAAACATATAATGGGTCTGTACTGAGAGGGATTATTAATATTTTCTCTTTTGGGCAACATATAAGTAATGCCCTCAGTTAGAAAATTTGGAAAATTTTGAGGTTGACTGACAAATTTTGAAAGAATTTTTGCCAAAAAAGGATGTAAAGTAGTCAGAAGTGTGAACCAAAAATTATGTATCCAATCGCAACCCGTGGCTTTCCAATTATGAGTATTTTTAATAATTTTTGTTAAAAATTCAACTGATATATTAGAAAAACTCGTTTGTTCAATGCCTGAAAAATTGAGTTCTTCATTTTCTACCCAGGGACTTAACTCGTTATGTTTTATATCTTTACTCCAAAAATCGCGCATATCCGATTCAGATGGCAACGGAATATTATTATTCGAAATAATATTAATATGATTAATTTAATTAATTTGTTTTTTTTAAATAATTTTACAATTTTTTAACTTAAAATGGTATATCTATTATACTATATAGAATACATGTATTTTATGGTTTATTTGCGGTGCGTTCCATAGTGGAAAGAAAAAAAGAGGTTCCTCTTCCCCTCCCTACTAAAATCAGCCTCACAACATACTCCAATTGGGGATGACAATATAGTCTCACTGATTCCAGACGGTTGAGAGCAGTTGGGACACTTGTGCGGTATTCACATAAAAATATGCATTTTAGAATTTATTTTTAATATATGCATTACACATTTATAGTTATATTACAATAAGCATGTATCAATTTGCATAACTTAAAAATATGAATGAAGTAATATATTTTACAGACCTTGGCCAATGTTGAAAAATGTCAAGAGACCTAGAGATGTCATTTAGCAGCACGTCCATTTTGCCACGTGGAATACATAGAAGTTCGTGGTGTCACCCTGGCGGTAGTTGTGCGGTACAAACAATATATAGAATTCTAGGAGGTATTAGCTATCAATACAATACTGCAATATTTTGAATTAAATTAAATTAATGATCACATAAAATTTAACTCGATATCTGAACTTAAATGTATATATCTGTATTTGTTGCCATGAGTCTTATATAATCTTCGGTTTTATAGCTATGTATACATTCGATCCACACAAACTAAAAAACGATCACACCATCAAGATGACGTCATTTATTTAAACCCGATATATCTCGAATATCGAAATAATTCAAAAACCCCTATAAACTTGCCCCAAATGATAAAGCCGGATTTAACCAACGGCCGCGACGAGTCTTCTAAAGATATCATACTTTGTCGCCAGTCCCGTTGTATCGCGTATAAAATAAAATAACCATTCGCCGCAATATAAAATTCAGGTTTATTACGCGTCCATGACAGGAGAATAACCCCTTTATGGGTCACCCTTCTTTCTCCCCCGAAGGATTCTGGGGGTAGTAAAATTTTCCTTTTAAATATACATAGCGGGATGGTCTCCAACTATAAAATTAAAGTTATGTCCCGCTTGTGTCCGCGAAGGGGTGTGGATAAAAAGGTAATTTGTCTGAGTGTCCTTAGAAACTAAGTTGACATAAATTCTAGGTTCTTTAAAAGAAATGCGATTAACACAAACGTCTTTCTCTCGTGAACCTCATTAGAGGAGTGATGGAATTTGAAAGGAAACATTCAAGATGACTTTTAATCAAGTATCGAGATTCGAAGATCATTTAATCGGGTTAAAAATGGGAAAAGATGAGAGATGGATATTTGACCTTACTTGCTGATGCTTTCCGGTGAAGATCCCGACACATGTTACTATCATCTTTTTAATTCTAAGATATTAGGTTCACAACACGTTAATGTTAATATCCACAACGCGACAGTACTGAATTAAGGTATATAATTTACCCGATTCCAATTGGTCAATTTTCAAGAGTAATGACATATTTGTACGAAGCAAGAGAAGATGAACCACCCAATATTACGAATATAGAACATTTGCCAGCTCACTACCAAGTAGGTAGTATTTCGAGGTCATCTTCTATCCTCAAAGTAGATAAGACTTTAAAGGAAATAGAGATACAAGGAAGATGACAATAATAGACAGGACCTTGGGATAAGGAATAGTCCCAAAGCTATTTCAATATGAAATGAACTGGTTTTTCCAGAGTAATGATACTCTCAGTATCGCTTTGGTAAAATATCAACATTCAGAATAAAAATTTGAAGAGACAGGAAACTTCAGCCAACCAAACTTCCTCCCCTCATCGTAGGCGTGAGCAATACATACGGCTGCTTCTCAGTGACTTTTGGCAAGGATATCACTTTGGAAAGAATACGTACACCACCAACACACACCACCAACACATACCACCACCAAACTCCACCAACACACTCCACCAACACACACACCACCAACAAAAAATTCCAGCAAACCAACCTTTCTCTTCCCGTCGTAGGCTTCAGCAATACATACGGCTGCTTCTCAGTGACTTTTGGCAAGGATATCACTTTGGAAAGAATACACACACCACCAACATACACCACCAACACACATCACCAACACTCACCACCACCACACACTACCAACACACACCACCAACATACAATTTCAGCCTACCAACCTTCCTCTTCGCGTCGTAAGCTTCAGCAATACACACGGCTGCTTTTCAGTGACTTTTGGCAAGGATATCACTTTGGAAAGAATACGCACACCACCAACGTACACCACCAACACACATCATTAATACACACCACCAATACACACCACCAATACACACAACCAATACACATCACCAACACAAACCACCAACACATATCACCAACATACTACCAACACACCCCACCAACAAACACAATTCAAAGTTTGTATTGTTTGGGTCAACATCAATTGTTAAAGAATCTGAATAGCAAATAAGTAAGTGCGCACCTTATGGAAGTTTCTATTCTATAAATATGGAGTACCTACGCATAATTGACTATCTATGACTTGGATATAAGGTATGTAAATAATATGAATAACTGTTTTAAAGAGATCATTTCAAAATATATAAATAGTTGTAGATATAGCTTCCATTGTCAAAATCACAATAAAGAATCCCAGACATGATTTTCAGAAGGTTATAATAATATATTAGTTCATCTATGTAGGTCAGACTATTAACATAATAATAAGAAAAAAGTCTGAAAAAATATATTTTTTTGTAATAAAAAAATCGCCCCGAATAATAAAATAACGTCCTTAACAAAGGAATAATGGCGACAATAGATGCGATATTTAGCTCCTCCGAGTGACAAAGGATATTCACGAGGAAATTTCACGCTTCTGAGAGGCTTTACAAAAAAAAAAACTTTGCGGTAGCTTGACACCAAAAGGGTGTATCTAAAATTGTAAATTTGTTCGGTTCTGATTTTAATTTCTTAAGGTATTAATTTTAATTTCTTATTAATAAAGGTATTATTTTGTAAAATCACAAGTTACAAGGCGGTAAATTGTTTTCTTTTGAATTTGTTTTTGTTTTCTAAATATAATATTTTTATTTTTATTTTATTTTAAAAGATAATTGTTAAGTGTCAGCAAACGTTAGGAGTTCACCTGTATTATGGAGAACATTTTATAAGAAATTTAGTTAATTTTAACAAGGAAAACAATCCAAAATTGCAATTTAAATATATATGCTCAGAGTCGACGGCTCAATTGCGCTCAGAGCGTATGAGCAATGAGAATTCTGTGTTCGCCCAATACGACCAGCCCGATACTGCACCCGTTCCCAGCTTCCAGCTAAGCGAATTAATGATCGTACGAATCTCTAATCGGTACGCCGCACTGTGTTGCGTTTCATACAAGCTAGACGGAAAAAACTCACTTTGGAATTCTTGAAAAATGACGTCATGGGGGTATTAACAGGTAGTTAGTGTGACAAATACTTTTGTAATTGGAGTAATTAATGTTCAGGTTGACTCATACCAGAGCCCCAAAGTTAGGTAAATTAATTAATGAATTATCAGTTGCTTTTATTCGCATCTTCGCGCCGCCTCCTACCATGAGAAAAATAAGATGCTTAGTAGTTAATAGGTGTAGTAACATAAAATGTCCAAGTCCAAATATTGAACTGTCAGACGCCGTTCAAGTCTCGAGTATGTAATGACAAATAATACTTGGATAATTTTAATGACTCTAGTTGTCAAAATATATTCTGATAAAAAAGGAAAAAATAGTAACCATTCAATTGAGCCATGTTACGTAGTAGCTGTGCTCATCAAAAAGAGTTAGCTCGATTATGCTAATGTGTATGTCTTAGCCTTGGGACTTTAAAAATAAGAACTGCATATGAAGGATGAAAATAGACTAAATGCAATAGAAATGAGATTGTGGAATTAGATCTTGGATCCATTGAATCTTAGTTTTTTCAATTTGAGAAGAAATTGGTTGTTGTTATGAAGTACCGAAGAAAAATCAGTAAACAAACAAAATCTCCGAGAATATGTTGTTACAGCTCAACTGATAGTACAGACGCAATGTTGGCATCTCAAATATGAATATTCGCATTGTTCCATGATTCTTCAAATCTGGGAGTTATTCCCCGTTGTAGGTGGGTGGAACCTAATCCCACCTCGCTGATAGGGTTGTTTGTTACCTTATAAAGTGTGCCGTAATCTGCTTACCTTCCTGATAAACCTCCCGACTACCATCCCCAGCTGCCAGCTAGCAGCTACATAGCTGGGGGTAACATTACATTTTCACGTTAAGGGGAAAATATGAAATGATCTCTTCTCTGAGAAAGAGAATATCTTCTTATCAAGCGCCGACCGAACACGGCTGATAAATAAAGGAATATGTCCGAGATGTAAAGAGAAAGTGCTATTTTCCATTTTGGAGTTCTTTGGTAAAGCAGTTTTCAGATTTTTCCTCGTTTTCTAGAAAATTAAGATAATATTCTACATCAAATGTTTTCTTATGACAGCTCTGACGTGATGTTTGCAAAACTCAAGTTACACTTTTACATAGGGCATTATATTTTTCAATTTTTAAATCATTATTTTATATTATTATTGCTCTGCTGGAGATCTTTTTATAACACGTGGCAAATGTATCGCCTTTCAAAGGTAATTTCGTTCTTAGTATAATATGGCACAAGAGTCCCAGCTGCCCGAAACCAGTGAAACCATAGCTTTCTCAATTGGCATATGTTATGAGGATGAGGATAGCGGAAAGGGGAAGGAAATGGGAAAGAGGAAGGTGGGGGAAAATACATGACTTTTCCGATCCGGTCACCAAACTTGGCTAACACCATTTATAGTTACGTTTCGTTCTGAAGTATCATTAACCAATACTAAACTGGGAGTATATACCATTGTCTCATAAAACAAAATTAAATATTTATTTATTGAATATCAATGGTATAAATATACTATTCATCATAATTCATGTCACAGAATAACAATTAACTGTGGCATTTGATCACAAAATGACGACAGAAAGTATAAATTTAATACTAGAAAGAGATACAAGTACATACAAAATATTTTCAACAAGTATGAGTATTAGTACGATATTTAGGGTATCGTATTTTGGTAAGATACTTGTTCTTGAGCCGACGTTTGGGACGTTCATTTAGTGTTCAACGTGACGGTAAGTAGATTATATACTAAAGTAATCTTATTTTATTTACAATTTTCACTTTCCATCAATATATATTTTTTAAATCAGACAAACTTCATAGTAAAAAACTGAAGAATTTTCCTGAATATATCTGAAGTCTGAATATAACTTGAATATGATACGCCGTCCGTAGAATAGTAGAGGAATAATCTCTTGGAAGCTTTGCAGAAACTAAAGCTTTCCCCTGCTTGAGACAATGTGTAAACAGATTCAGATATCACTTTTAAAGAAAGGAAAGTTTGGAAAATTCATTGAACTGAGTGAGACACGATAAGAAAGGAGAAACAGTGCTAGAAAAAAGCAAACGAAGAGAGGATAGAGTTTATGAAAGCTAAGAATATTTTACGAAATGCATAGAATGTGTCGAACATGACTTCAACTTTTGGTTTTGCTATGGACACAAACGTAGAGAAATTTAAATTGTACAGTGAAATAAACGATTAATTTTCAAACTATCATGGTTACGAGTATACAGAAAACCAGAGCTATTGGGAGAACTGAAATCCATGCGCCTGACTAAAAAAAAATAGTTCACAACGAGTATCAAAATATAATACGTTTGGAACTTCGTTATTTTTTCAGATCGTGTAGATCAAACTCGCTGTCCGCTACAATCACTGCATTTTACAGATTTGGAATAAAATTCTTTGGTTTTAAAACTTGTGTTTTGTTTTGTCCAAATGTAATATTTCGTCCCTATGCAGACTGCAATAGTAGATTGGCAACAACACCAATTTTGCGCCGAGTGAAAAGCTTCTATACACAGTGAAGCTCGCAATACGAATGTTGTACAATTCTCCCTGCAAATGTTTTAACGGGGTAGAAGGCCGTTAAAACTACTCCTGGGCACTTTATTACGTGATGAATGCTGTGGCGCTCTGTCCACATTTGTCACGACTTTTAAATGATTTGTTTAAATTTCAAATATGACCATGGACCAGCTGTCATGAAATGAAGATTGGCATAAATTTGGACAAAAAGTGGTATAGAAACATTAAAGTCTAACCGAAAATAAAATTTGTTTTTAATTTGAATAAAATTGTATTTAAACTGGATTCGTGTTTTTTTCTGTTGCTCAATGTAGGACTATAGGGACCTATATGGAAAAGCATCAACTTGATATATTATTTGCTAAAGTGGAAAAACGCGTGAGTAGAAGGGGTGTCATTAATTTGTTGAAATATGTATCTTTTTGATGAGACTATTTGTCTGAAGGTTAGGCGGAATTGGAGCAGTCCGCTCCCTGTGCCAATTTTTCAAGGAGCTAAGGAGATAAGGAGTATAATAATACATAATATAGCGCTCTTGAAGTTTTTACTAGCGCCAATGCCGTTTGGATCGGTGCTGTCTTTTAATGCAGAGCTCGGTTTAATACATAGTGTTTTTCCAAATTGTCTTTTAAACTAAAATTCCAGTATTTTTTGTTAAAAAAAAACGACTGCGTAATTCAAATCATACCAATATACAAAGGGCGATTAGGCTGGGTTGAAGCTAGAATATAATAGGAAATGTCCTTATTAAGTTCAAGGAATTAAATAATGAGTAGGAAATTCACAATAGTTTTATTCAATAAAACATTGCATAAGACGAGAAAAGTACCAAGTTCTAGGTGCATTATGAAAGATATAGATTTAGACTATCATAGTATCTTAAGTATTCGTATGCTCTTTAATTATTTGTGATCTTTAAAAATGAAGTGTTTGCTGAATTTATTCCTTATAGGGTATGAAGCCACGAGTAGATAACTATAGAGAGTAGGAGTTAGTACATTATTAAAATAAATAATATCGCAGATGAGGCTTTATACTACACCAATAATTTATGGCCTTTTTTATATTTTTTCCGACTTTATGTCCGGGTTAAATCTTTCCCACAGGAAAAACAAAACCCTTCCACACATTTTTCCACAAATTATCATCTAGTCAATCCATATTATATAAGTATTATAAATACAAAATAATACAAGAACAACACGTCAATTCAACAGAGATCAAATGGGAAAATAATTCATTGTCTCCAGATATTTTCATATGAAAGGGTTCGGCTCAGTAGAATTTCTAACTGGACATATAAATCCTACTGATACATTAGTATAAATATTTAAAAAATCTTTCGTAATACTACATGTATTTAAAATGACTGATTTTTGCATTTTTATATATAAATTCTTTGACAGATCTAATACACCTAAACTTTGAATGAGAGATCTAGGTATAATGCTTACAGCCTAAATAACAAATGGTAATATTTTTATAGTCTGAGAATGCCAAAATCTTTTAATCTCATTTCCTAAATCTGTGTGTTTTCTTATTTTTTCAGAAACAGACTTTTGAATATGACAGGAATTTGGAATAGCGACATCAATGATATAAGTTATTTTTTTAATTTTTTTCATGTTAAACTATATCGGGTCTATTATGACTAATCGTGTCGTTCGGTCTTATCATAATATATTTTATATAATTCATTTTCTAAAAATGAATTTGGTTTGTATTCATAATATGGTACTATATTACGGCAGTCAATCAAGTTATGTTTAATTACCAAACTTTTGTGAATTATTTTTAATACTTGATTCTATCCTGAATGGCAAGCTTAAATTCTTCTATTTCTGCGCTCAACTCTCCAACACTCAACTATTTATTTGACGAAAATTTGTCAACATACGTTTGGTTGAGATAATTGAAGTGTTTTGTGTGTACAATTTTATTTGACCAGGAATCTAATAATTGCTGTTTGGAATTTATAAAAATGTTGGCATTCTCGTTGTATAAATTTAAAGGTGTAATGTTTCTATCTGCATTGAAAATTATTTTGTCCATTTCTGAGCCATTAGCTTTTCTATGGAAACAAGTTCTTAGCATTTCTACCTGATTATGTTTCAAAGAAGTAATTTTGATTATACCTCTACCTCCTAAATTTCTAGGTAAATTAATTTTTTTCTATAGCTGAATTTGGATGATGGAAATTAAACTTTGCTAGCGTAATTCTAATTAATCGTTCCAAGTTATCTAAATCTGTATTGGACATTTAATTATGCCAAATGAGTACGTTAATAGAGGTATTGCCCAAGTATTTATTGCGTTTACTAAATTTTTAGCAGATATTTCTGATCCTAGCTTGAAATTTAATCCTAATACCATTTTTAATAATAGTATAGTATAATCTATTTGATTGTGGGTATCCTAAATACTTATAAACCTCATCCCTTTTCATACTAGTAATTTGTAAGTTTCTAAATATACTCTCGTCCCCATCTACAATTTTGCCTTTCTCTATATGGATCGTTCTACATTTATCGAAACCAAAAGTCATTTTGATATCATCTGAAAAGTTTTTAACCACCTTGATGGGGGCAAGAACTGTCTGCCAGCCTAAAATAATATTTTAATACGGAAACACTGTTTCACGGATGGCAACCCGACGTGAAACAGAGCTCGCTGCCAATCCATTACCGACGAGCATTCCTGTTTCTCTGATCTGACCTGGCGGTCGACATATTTTGATTCCTACTAAATCCTTCTGATATTCTAATCGTGTAATAGTGTAACGTGTTTGCAATAAACTTAAATTATCAACTACATCTGTTTCACTCTATCATAACCTACACTATACACATTTATTGGCTGTTATACAGGTAAGTATAACGCACAACACACTAGCCAAATTGGTGACCCATCGACTCAGAACAATATACCGACTTTAGTATTTTAAAATCATTTTGCAACATTCCGTCACCGCCAAGGATCAGAAAAGAGAAACAGCAATCCCGGGCAAGATCATGAGAACGATCCTGAAATCAGGCTGTCAACAACGTGGCTAACCATGGCATCATAATCTTGCGATGAATTACAACCTACCCACTACAACCTACAACGGCAGCATCTACTCCCCGGACAAGGAAGATGACGCAACAATCCACGTGGACAACCTGCAGTTGAACAAGCCAACCTACCCACATATCTCAATCAAGTAACCTATATCACGATTTCTTATTGCCATTTCGCAAAACAATGAATTGTTCAGCATACCTACATAATCATGTTTTAGATATACATTATTGTAGTGATATTAAGGTTATTGTCCAATAATTGCCAAACCTTACTTTGAGGTAATTTAACATCATACTATTTTGTAATAACAAATTTAAATTATTATTGCACTATATAATAATAGCGCCATATTTGCATATCGGTATTTCACAATAACTTACGTGACGCGGTTTGCGTCTTCACTAAAATACAATACAAACGCGAACTCGCTAATAACTTGCTAAGATATCCGGTAGATGGAATAGATTCTTACACAGTATTCTCTAGTTTTTTTGGATTTTTTATGTCTTGCATAACGTATTACGTAACATATTATTGGAAATGACCTCATCGGAAGAAACAAACATACCTTCATCGTTTCAAGAACCTGTAACAATTTCTCAAGATAAGTTGAACACAATGGAAGACCAACGCGCAGGACATTCGGAAGCAAACGTGCATCATGTATCTGTACGCCTACCAGCTTGCTGGAAAACCAACATAGCCTTGTGGTTTGCCCAGGCAGAAGCACAATTTTCGAATTCCAGAATTAAGGAAGACTTTACCAAATACAATACAATCGTCGCGGCATTGGACTCCGAAACACTACAATTGGTTAGTGATATAGTAATCGAACCACCGCCTAAAGATAAATATGTACGAATAAAAACTGCATTGATTGAGCGCCTGCAGGATTCGGAAGAAAAACGCCTGACCCGTCTACTCACCGGAATCCAATTAGAAGACAGAAAACCCACTGGACTTCTACGACATATGGTAGAATTGGCGGGACCAATGCTTAACAAAAGTGCGATAGTGAAGACTCTTTGGCTGCAGCGCTTGCCTCAACACGCCCAAGCAATTCTATCAGCACTTCCCGACAACGATATAGATCAGCTAGCTTCGGCCGCTGATAAAATTTTAGAGGTCTATCAGAAACCGGAATGCAGCGCGGTGGAGGAAAACCACAAACCAGGCCCGTCGCATCCCGAATCAGCATTAAACACCATTCTACAAAATCTACAAGACCAGATTGTTTCTTTAACCCAAGAAGTGAAACAACTTAAATTGTCGAAAAGCAATCAGAACGACGACCAGTCTCACAACTTCCGTGGCCGCAGGTACCAAAGCCCACGTCGAAGAGATTACTCCCAACCAACAAGTTCTTCTCGGCAAACTACCGCTTGGAGACCCAGGTCCAGGTCTCGCGGCAAATCTCCTATAAAGAATCTCGGATATTGCCAACCGCATGCAAGGTACGGCGACAAGGCTTACCGGTGCTACAAGCCATGCACATATGCTAGCACGAACGCGGGAAACGCCAACGGAAGCCCACAGTAGGGACGTGTGAACTTCCATACAACAGTTGTCGTCTCTTCATTTACGATTTGGAAACCAGACAGAAATTTCTAGTAGATACGGGGGCAGATGTTTCCGTTATTCCTAGAAATAAGGACCACCGTACGAAATGTATAACTTCTGACAATTTTCCAACAACATTATATGGCGCAAATGGTAAACCTATTAAAACATACGGCACACAAATTACAGAACTCAATTTCGGTCTACGCCGAGCAATGAAGTGGCGCTTCATCGTAGCGGATGTATCGAGAGCTATACTCGGAGCTGATTTCCTCCATCACTACAACCTGATGGTGAATTTAAGGAAAGCAATGTTATTGGATCAATCGACAGGACTACACATCAAAGGCACCACTTTCAAAGGACCTACTTCTGGCATCTCTACAATAGCATCATCACAAAAGTACGGCGATATCCTGAATAAATACCCATGTTTAACTCGACCAAATATGAAAATCCCGGAAATTAGAAAACATTCGGTCACACATTGTATCGAGACCAAAGGACCCCCCGTTACAGAACGTGCCCGCAGACTGGCACCAGCCCTTTTGGAAGCTGCTAAGAAAGAATTTAAATTCTTAATGGAACAAGGAATTTGTAGACCATCTAAAAGTAATTGGGCAAGCCCATTACATATGGTGAGGAAACCTAATGGAGAGTGGAGACCATGCGGTGATTACAGGCGATTAAATGCAAAAACTGTGGCGGACAAATATCCTATTTCGCAACTTCACGACTTTTCGCACAAACTATTGAAAGCACGAATCTTCAGCACTATAGATCTCACTCGAGCGTACCACCAGATACCAGTTGAACCAGAGGATATCCCTAAAACAGCCATAATCACACCATTCGGCCTATATGAGTTCACATCTATGCAATTCGGCCTCTCAAATGCTGCACAGACCTTTCAACGATTTATGCACGCAGTTACCAGAGACCTTGATTTTTGTTTTGTCTACCTGGACGATATCCTGATAGCCTCAGAAGACGAAGAAGAACACAGGAAACATTTGGATACTCTATTTAAGCGACTCGCCGATAATGGCCTCGTTATAAACGTTTCAAAGTGTAATTTTGGTGTGACAACTGTTAACTTTCTAGGTCACACAATCACTTCAGAGGGAATGACACCGATCAAAGAGAAAGTCAAGGCTATTACCGACTTTCCGCTGCCAAAAACTGCCAACGGATTAAGACGCTTCCTAGGAATGTTGAACTATTATCGCAAGTTCCTCCCAAATTCCATCAACACTCAAGAAAAACTATTTAACTGTATAAAAGGATACAAGAAAAACGACAAGCGTTCACTCATTTGGAACGAGGAGCTGACAGCAGCATTCAATGATTGTAAAAACCAACTCGCGAATGCAGCCCTTGAGATGACTCTTCCTTTCACCCTTTGAATTTAATTTTTTTTGTAATACCTAAGTGACCTTAGGCCACCGGCATTAAAATATCCTCAGAACTCTTTCTCCCTTCGGTAGCTACGAAGGCTACTCATGGTTCTCAAGTAATATATATACATTTATATAAAGACAAATGTACTTAGTTAATTAATACGCCGGTTACGACCTTCAACGTAACTCCCTCGTATTTAGTTGTAATTAAATCCCACCAAACGTTGTGTGATTTTTTTGCTTTATGGTATCGGGTTTTTAATTACTTTGTTTGGTAACCCCTAGTTCTCTTTAGGACAGGGGTGAGGTCAGAGTTGTTAATTTCAAAGTTAACGAATCGAAATTGGATCAAAATACCTAAAACCCCCGCTTTCTCCATACTGTCTACCTTCCCTACTCTGATCGCCTTAGAAGTTCTACTAGGCCGTCCTACCGACCTGTCATAAAGCCTTAATACACAAATCGAAAATCAAACATAATTTGTTAGTACATTACAATCATAGTTTGTCCTCCGGGACCTCTGGATCGCCGACCTCTCCTACTAGATGGGATAACATGGGACTAATTTTCAGCGTGTTAGTACGATTCGGTTATTGCATATATGACGAACTCGGAATATTACTTTGCTAGCAAAAATCTGGCTCCTTCCTCCTGCAAGACGTGAAAATGATCCGTATCGATCTGGGTTTGGCATGATCACTCGACCCAATCTCCTAGTTGGTGCCTAAGTCACCGTGTCCTAGTTGACCATTCCTGTGGTCGTCACATACTACGTCCAGATCTCAACAGGTTTTCACGCTCCCAGATTCCAACTCCTCCGAGAATTACGTCTACTTAGTACGAACCGGTTTCGTTCTATATGCAAAAATATACTTGCGGTCTTTGTGGAGAGCAGTTTCCTAGGCTGCTTCCCATCCTCTGAGAGGGCGTGTATGCAGTCGTAGTGTATCATCCCGATAGTTACCAGACCACATACATCCCCCCTGCAGACAGTACATATCAAGAAATATATATAAATTAACTTTGTTTTGTTTTTATAATCTGCAATGTACTATTTATACAGTACATTCCAGACCAAGCATCGCCGAGAAGGAGTTGTGAATTCCAACCAGTTCGCTTGATACATAAATACTAATATAAATGCTAATAATTACGATACACATAATATATTATGGTTTTGTTTGTTCGATGATTTTATTTATAGAGATCACCAACTCAGATATAACCTTTTGCCATGTTCCCAGACTCCTCCGGTCTCCAGTCTTCAATTTCCCTCAGGCACCACCTGATATTGGGATCCTCCCGTTAAGTGAATTTAGCTATGTTCGTAGACTTTCAATTTCAGCTCAAAATTTCTTCAATTATTCTCAGACACCGTCTGATTTTTTTTTTGTTCCTCCCGTTGAATGACTTTAGCTATGTACGTACCCTCGAAGCAAGTCTTTATTACCCAAGCCGCCCTTCATCCATCCGCCGTATTTTTTTGGAACCAACCCTACATTTCCGACTCAGCTGTTCCTAGTGTCCCATTTAATCTTCCAGGCCGTTTGCACTTTCAGACCCTAATAAATCAACCTGTCCTCCGCCCAACTCGAGTCAATGCCCTGTCTATTTTAAAGCCGGTTTGAAATGGATATATTTTTTTTTCTCTTCCTTTGTATTATCGTGTTGCGAGCGTTGTACCCAATTATTTGAATTATCTCCACGATAAATAGGTACTTTACCTACAATGAACTATAATGACCGATTCCGATTTCGGTCCTAATCCATGTAATAATTAATAATTGTGTTGTCTTGGAATAAATGATATTTATTTTATCAACTCATGCATTTATTCATATATACACGTACATATGTCATTTGATAATACGTACACAATTACGGTCCCAACTGGCGCCTTCAGATAGCTGCAGGAACAGTAACCTCCACCCTTGGCCTGCAAATATATTATAATTGTACAAATCACTTACCTGAGCCCGCCCCTCCTCTAATCCACCGGGATAATCGACGGCACAACAACCTGTTCTTTTGTCTCCGTCCACCTATCAATAATTTCTCTATAAGATTGTAAATGTCTAATCTAAACGCGCAACCTGATTACCTCACTGAATTGAGTCCTCTAACCTCAATAATAACTTTTTTTTCTTACTATTTGCTATTTTTGGGTTCTTACTATTTTATTATAACGAGGTATGGTTATTATTTATCGAACGTTAATCGAGTAAGCGATTTAAATTTTTTTCTTTTCATACCCGCATTAGATGTATTATTTTTTTTTATTTTTTTATCATTTTTCTAGTTTAAATTCGTAAATCGTCATGAACTCCGAATCTGAATAATTCCCCGAGGTTCTAAATTCTCTGGTTCCGATATTAATATTATTTTATCTTTAATTATTATTATTATCATTCTTCTAATTTAAATTCGTAAATCGTCATGAACACCGAATCTGAATAATTCCCCGAGGTTCTAAATTCTCTGGTTCCGATATTAATATTATTTTATCTTTAATTATTATTATTATCATTTTTTTTTCTAGTTTAAATTCCTTACAACGAAGGATCGCGTTAGTCTCGGATTATAACCGTTTTCCCTCTCCCTTTCAACACTTCGTATTAACAACTCGGCTTATAACGCGACACCGTAGTGTCGTTACTAATCCTTTTTTTTTCCACTGAATTTAAATTAATTAAATTTTCAACCTTATTTTACTATCACGCCAAATACTGTGTTTAACTAATTCTTTGAAGTTCTAAAATTCTCTAAGATCCGATGCGAATATTATTTTTTTCCAAACACTGAATCTAACCGTACGTTTTTGACTAGAGAATTTCCCTAAGTCCACAAATAGTTACCAAGCAGCGCGACGTGTTTGAACGGTTCCCGGCGATTTTCAACTCCCTCAAAATTCACGAAAGGACTCTTCGTTTTTTCTAAAAACAGCCCTTTTATAGTCCCGTTTCCTCATTAATCACGTCAAATACATGCTATTCTAACCTTTATCGACTCGTATGTTCTTTCCTATTTAGTCCATAGTCGCATCATGCTAATTAGGCCATTCTGATCATTCCAAGAGAGTTAACACCTTGGCATTCGTCTCATGTGACAGAAAGATCAGACGCGGACTGGGAAGCGGTCTCGTATTCCCATACGGCGTTTTCTATATTACGCTCTAGCGCGAGCTGTCTTTTTGTAATGTGAATTCCGGCCTTTTTAATTTTAAATGCTATCGTGTCCGCACAATTTATTTAATGGCCGTCGTTTATGATGTGATACGCTTTGTTTTTAACGCTTTCACGAGCTTAGCTTTGATCTTCTTCCCTATGCCTTCGACAATTTAAACGGTGTACACGTCCGTTTCCCCCCCTACCTTCCAAACCAATTCCCCCCGACAATCCAAACGGTGTACACGTCCGTTTCCCCCTCTACCTTCCAAACCAACTCCTCCCGACAATTCAAACGGTGTACACGTCCGTTTCCTCCTCTCAGTGTGTTAAGTCTCCCGCGTACGATCGTCTCCTACTTCTAACATTTAGTTCTCTTCCCTTACAAACGGTCTAATATAGCTATTCTATTTTTTTTTTCGATTATTTCTATTTAAGGCTTCCATCGATACTTGCTTTTAGTTGAGACGTCCCAGTTTACATCATCTCGTTTATATTTTTATTCCACGTTTTAGTCCGCATCGGTTTGATATCCTGTCTATTCCTTCGACCAACTTTATCCCAAGAATTATTACTGGATTCTTACAACCCCTCTCTGTAATTCTGGGTGTAACTTCGGGTGGTACCTCCAAACGCCCATCTCCTGTCCTTTTCTCCTACTTCATCTCGCATCGATCAGAGGCCTTAATCACCTGTCATAACAAACCCGGACGTACTCTCTCATAATTTCCCCACTAATTGTTTATACATTAATTTTAATGTATTTTCGTCTCCATAAGACGCGGGTTAATTTTATCACCTCGTTGGGTCGTTATTAGCGTCCTAATGACTCAAAATCATGTCCGTATTTTTTCTCAAAATCAGCGTTTTCAAGTGTCGGACATCGCCAACCTTTTTTTTCCTTGGTATCCCTCTCGCAACTAACTTCGCGCCATCATTCTCCTGTAACCTCAACGCTGTTTCTTTGCGGTTCCACGTCATGCTTACGATGGAAGTTCTATGTTTACTTTTTTTTTCCACTTTTCTTACGTAATTTGCCTGTTTTTCCCTTATTTCTGTTGTTTTCTTTTAAGTGACGCGTGTAACTGCCCTCTCCCCCAATGATTTCCACTTCCGGCATGTCTTAACGTAGGATTCTACCAATTTCTCTCAGTCCCCAGTTCGTTTCGTGTTATGTCCGTTACCCTTCTTGAAACACGTCCGCCTCGTCCGTCGATGGTTTACGATCGCGTTCCGCCACACCCTTGCATTCCAAACCCATGACGTCATCGCACTACCCTCTACCAAGGTTCCCGTTTTTTTCCTGTAATAAATCGAGGTAGCTCCTCCCGGTTCAAAGTCCATTCCTTTGTCTGTCTTGGTAAACCACTCCCACCTGCCGCCCCGCTTTCTCTGGATCCTCTTGATTGGTGGGAGATTAAATCGAGGCCTACGATTGGTCCATCTCTCTACCTCACAGAGACATCTGCCCTCTACCCTGTAAAGCTTCATCCTCCCATTCATTTGATTGTAACTACTTATTTTTCGACTCTGCCGCTAGAGGTCTCCGCCTGTATTATCTCAGTAAAAGTGCATCATATCACACCCTCCTAGTACATCCAGATCCCAACTCAAGAATTGCCATCATGGTAGATGCCTCTGACATGGCAATTGGAGCTTCTTTACAACAATTTAAAAATAACACTTGGGAACCTCTCGGATTTTTTTCTAAGAAATTTACAACACCGCAGCGTAAATATAGCACATTCGACCGTGAACTAACAGGTGTCTACGAAGCTGTAAAATATTTCCGAAACAACATAGAAGGTCGCACATTCACTATCTATACTGACCATAAACCTATCACCTTTGCCTTCAATAAAAAACGAGCGTCTAGTTCTCCACGCCAGGAGAGACAACTGGATTTTATTGCGCAGTTTTCTACAGATATAAGGCATATTTCGGGACACCAAAACACAGTAGCTGACACTCTATCTCGGGTTGAAGAGATTAATAGTCCTACTATTGATTACAAGGAAATGGGACAAGCGCAGAGTCAAGACGACGAATTAATTAAGGCAAAAGATGACTCCTCCCTATCCTTACGACTAATGGTGATCCCTGACACAGACACATCAGTATGGTGCGACATCTCGACAGGTCATGTCAGACCTTTTGTACCACTCGACATGCGAAAAACTGTCATACAGAGCATACATGACGTATGTCATCCAGGCGTCGCAGGAACAACTAATACGATCAAACAACGATTTGTATGGCCAAACATGAAAGCTGACATAAGATACTTCGTGAAGCACTGCATCGCTTGTCAGAAAGCAAAAATCTCCAAACATACGGTTGCCCCCCCGGCAACGTATTTATTACCAGAAGATCGCTTCAGCAACATACATATTGACATCGTAGGCCCTTTGCCAGCTTGCAACGAGTACCAGTACCTATTAACTATAATAGACAGATTTACCCGCTGGCCCGAGGCAATTCCTTTAAAGGACATTACAGCCGAGACAGTAGCTTCAGCACTGACGAACCACTGGATCGCACGACATGGAGTACCGATAACCCTAACTTCGGACCAGGGTCGTCAATTCGAAAGCCATTTATTTAAAAAGCTTACTCAGAAATTCGGAATTAAACACTTAAGAACCACAGCGTACCATCCCCAAGCGAATGGAATTATAGAACGTTGGCATCGTACTTTAAAAGCATCTCTCATGGCAAGTGGTGAGCAAAACTGGATGGAAACCCTTCCACTTATATTACTTGGCCTGAGATCTACTGTTCGTGAAGAATTGAAATGTTCGCCAGCCGAACTTACTTATGGAAGAACTCTTAAACTTCCCTGCGACTTCTTCACAAGTACTCCACGAGAAGAACCCGATACTTATATCGGACGTTTACAGAGGAAATTTGAATTAATTAAATCAACCCCTACCTCTAATCACAGCTCAAGAAAATTTTTTGTACACTCGGAACTTCCCGTTTCTACGCACGTATTTCTGCGGACAGACAGTGTTAAAAAACCGTTACAAAACCCATACGAGGGACCTTATAAGGTCGAGGAACGAAATGACAAGACCTATGTCATCACCATTAAAGGTAAACCTAAGCGCGTTTCGATAGACCGCCTGAAACCAGCCTTCGTTCCCACCGAGGAAAATGTTCCAGATCATGTATCTATTCCAGACTCACCTGAAGCAAAAACAACAACAAGATCAGGCCGACAAGTCCATTTTCCAAAAAGATACGGTACATACTAATGCATAAAAAAGACATAATTTTCTCACACATCGCCAAATTGGCATCACACATAAATTTTCTGTAACTCATGATAGAAACATTGATTAAGAATCTACTCTTGCTATCGATTTAAAGATTGAATTTCATATACCTACATTTATTTTTCTTTAAATTACTGTTACATAGATAATATTTAAGCGTTCAAGTTCTTGATGAAAACCTGACCTTTATATTATAATTACTTTGCAAATTACTACGTTTTTTATCATTTTATAAAAAACCTTATTACGGTGAATACTTTCATCCTTTAAAACCATGAAGTAATACCATGTAATCGCACAAAGTTACCTAGCTAACTTTTCACTTACCATATTATAGTGCAAACTCATATACATATATTTTCTTGGATAATTATCCATTTCGCTATATGCGACAACTTTTGTATAAATCTTGTTTAGAAATAACTTACCACTATATGTGATGACTATGTTATAAATATAAATACTTTTAACCATGCTACATCAAATATTCCCAATTATGCATCTGATGTAACATGTCGTTGAGACATATATGTATTATTATTAATTTTTTTACAGAATTGAACCATTGTCATTTGTTCGTAAGAAAACATAGCCATTTGATAATATTATCAATACAAACACATTCTACGAACATATGACAGTTGTTTTTTGTTATATTTTTAGTTACCTTGTAATCTCAAAGATAAACATTTAGAGTTATGTACTCACAGCCATGCTATTGCTAAATGTACTTTTACAAAAACATTTAAATATGTATTTTTTTCCTTTTTTACACCTTTTTTCCATAACACGGATATAAATAATTTTATAATATAGTGACATTAATCGTCGTTTCCTTTTGTTCAAAGATTGAAGAAACACTTATGTTCATACTTTATACATTGATATCATGTTCCTATATTATAAGACAAATTTGTAGTTATTTAAATATGTAATAAATAATATTTAGAATAATCAACTTTAAAATAACTCAATAATTGACAACTCATGCTCCGAACACTGTTTGTAGACGCATTATTAAAAATATATACAAATGGAAATAGATTCCTACTTTTTATTTTATAATTAACTTATGCTTAATTTCATAATATGCTCCGACAACACTGTTCGTAGATGCATTACCATATAAAAAGGTTTAGATAAGTTAAATAATAACCACTTGTGTCAAATGTTGTAATACCATTTATTGTTTTCAAACATTAAAGTATTAAATGCACTCTGTTTGCAACTTTTGGTTTTGAAAATAAATACAAAACATACAATTGTCGATGCAGTAAATGCTCCAATTATAAATATAAAATTTTGTCGATGCAGTAAATGCTCCAATTATAAATATAAAATTTTGTCGATGCAGTAAATGCTCCAATTATAAATGTAAAATTTTGTCGATGCAGTAAATGCTCCAAGAAAAACATACAGTTCGTAGATGCAGTACATGCTCCGAACATGTAATTATATCAACACATTTTTAAAAAAAGGATTTAACTTTCAAATAATGTTATTATTAGGAATTTGTTCATGACTATGCGTTCACAAACATATAAATGTATTGTTCATAAAGTAACTTCACCATTTAAGAGATATCTTTCTGAACGCATAGGCTTATGTTATTTTGCGATGACGTCACACACCGAATTTGTTTATATTATGTAACCGACGTCATGCAAATTTTGTGATATGTATATATTTTTTTCTAGAACCCCTAATTTTTTCTTTTATGTATCGTTGACACTGGGGGGAAGGTATGTGGGGGCAAGAACTGTCTGCCAGCCTAAAATAATATTTTAATACGGAAACACTGTTTCACGGATGGCAACCCGACGTGAAACAGAGCTCGCTGCCAATCCATTACCGACGAGCATTCCTGTTTCTCTGATCTGACCTGGCGGTCGACATATTTTGATTCCTACTAAATCCTTCTGATATTCTAATCGTGTAATAGTGTAACGTGTTTGCAATAAACTTAAATTATCAACTACATCTGTTTCACTCTATCATAACCTACACTATACACATTTATTGGCTGTTATACAGGTAAGTATAACGCACAACACACTAGCCAAAATTTTCTCTAAATTGTTAAAATTAATTTTATATCATCCATAAATAATAAATACGAAATTATACTACTATCCCTTGTATTACCCTTAATTTTTAATCCAAACTTGATTTTTTTTTTGTTTTTTTTTGTTTTTGGGGTGTTATGCCGTGTTGCGCTAACTCCTTCTTTAGCCGACGTTTCGGACAGCGTTGCAGTGTCCATCAGATCCGGTAGATCTTCGGATCTACCGGATCTGCCCTGATGATGGACACTGCAACGCTGTCCGAAACGTCGGCTAAAGAAGGAGTTAGCGCAACACGGCATAACACCCCAAAAACAAACAACAAAAATGTTTTTGGCCGTGAAAATCTAAAAAACTTACCAAACTTGATTTTAATTAACATTTTAGATATAGGAATTAATGCTAAGCTAAACCAAAAAGGTCTCAATGAGTCTCCTAGAAAAATCCCTCTTTTAATTGAAATGCCCGGTATTACTATTTTCTTACATTTTAAATTGGTAAGTAAATTAGAATTCAAAAAAGGACATAATATTTTCCAAAAAGCTAATAATAATGTGGTTAATTTTATATATATTTAATACTTTGATCAGCCAAGAGTGTCGGACACTATCGAATGCCATTAATATCATAACTATGAGTACAACATTTAAAAAACATTCATACACAAAAAAGCTATATTTTTTTGACTTCGGTACACTCATCAGTTATATCTAAAAAGCCTTCGGGTAGAGATCAAAATTCGATTCGGAACACTGGCTGAAATTATTTTAGCTTTATTTTTAAATAAAGCTCTCAGCTCTGTGGATCCGATATTGGTAGAATTTAATAAATCTGCTCGAAGCTTTGTTCTCCGAGGAATTTTAATGAAAAATCAACACGAATAGGATGAAGTATTTTTTTTAAACTTATTGTGTGTTTTTCAAACTTAGGTTAGTTGAGGTCACTGAAAAGAAAAACTTAGCAAAGTTTTTGGTGGCCGTACCCGTGTGTCAGAATAAGGTCAATTTTTCCATACTTTTGGTAATATTTATAAAACCATTTGAAAATTAGAAATTTTTCTTGATTTGAAAATCAATTTTGTTGGTCTGTCTAGGAACTAGGAGTTAAAAGGTCTTGTTGATTTTGGTATATATAGTTGGAATGTTACATTTCTTGGAATTACCCGTTCAATTGTTAAGGTTAATAAACTTATCACGCTCTGCTTGTTGTGGTGGTTGTGGTTGTTGTTCATTGTTGTTGTGGTTGTTGTTGTGGTTATTTTTGTAGTTATTGTTTTTATGGTTGCTCATGTCGGTGTTGTTGTATCACTTGCATATTTAAAAATATAAGGCAACAAATAAAATGTGGAATGTATTGCATTGCACTACCCCTGCATACGTTCTGGAATACACTATATTGTTAATTTTTTGTCACTGTCGTCATTGTTGTTGTTCCATTTGTTGTGGTTGTTGTTGTTGTGGTTGTTGTTGTTGTGGTTGTTGTTGTTATAGTTGTTGTGGTAGTTGGTGTTGTGCTTTTGGTTGTTTTTGTTGTGGTTATTTTTTTACTGGCTCCGGCCATCTGGTGTGCAGTATTCACGTTTTTCAATTCACAAATACCAAGAAAAGGCCAATCGCCATCGACGACCTACTAACGCACACACAGTCCCTCTTTCACACATCACATAATTAATGTATCAAGTTTATGAACACACAGCCAAAAAGTGGTTAACTAAACGAGACGGGAGCTGTGAAAAAAGTTTTAAATACAAAAGCAATGCAAAATAATATTTGCATTCTCGAGTGAAAACTTCTGCCACAAATGTGCAAAAAATACCAAAACCTTTTGAGAAAATATTTCCCGTAAATATTGGTGCAACTCCTCTCTAGTTTTGCTCTATTTCGTGATCAATAATGCATTTCTTTAAGGAAGATTGATGCACTATTGGCCCAGTGCAAGAGTGTCCCGCCTGGTGATAATGAAAATTGATGTGGGATGATACTGATTGATCTGGGTTCAGAGTCATATCAATTTAAAGCTGAACTTTTCAATTTGCTGGTAAGTAGATGATACTATGCTATCTGCTTCTATAAGTTGAACTAGCCACTAAGAAATTCATTCATCAGCACACAACACGTGAACTACAGAGATAGTGGGGCTATATACAGCCACTTTTTATTTAAAATTTGCCCTAAGTTACCATCATTTCTTTCCTCTTGCTTGATTAGTTAAGATCATCTCAATTTGGTACAATTCATTTTGGCATTTCAATGAATAAAGAAGAACACAAGAAATGCGATATAGGCGTGTTTCGTGATCCAAAAGTCTGGTCAATTGGGCCTTAAATTTCAAACTGTTTTTAATGTCAGACAAGTGCAAGAGACAGAGCGCGTGATAAATTAGCCATAACCAAAACTATTGTACTAAAGCAATTTAACTTTGCGCCTAAATTATACAATAACTTACCCAGTAAAGGTTTCAAGATTTTTTTATAACAATATTTTTATATAACCCTTGTGAAGGTCAAGCGTGAAACTAAACCGGTAGGTTAAGGTTATAAAAAACGGACTAATTATTATTTATCAGGTCTCTCAATTTTTTTTATTTATTTTTTTCATTTTATGATAATTTAAAAATTACTACTTTCTCAACTACCATACTAGACTCATGATCGTATTATGGAAGTCTTACATGATTTATGTAAGAATAACACTAATAAAACATAACGGTAAAGGAAATGGTTATGCTAAAACAAAAAATAAATTAAAATTAATAAACCATGTTAAAAATAAAAATAAAACTAAGTAAATGAAATAAAACTTTAACTAACTAAATAATTCCTTGGTTAAAATTGAAAAGATTGATATGATGCTTGTGTTGACAGGAGATTGAAATAATATCTTTTCATCCCTATCCCTCCTTAACCAGTGATTTTCGGCATACTATGCCGAGTTTGCGAGACGTCTTGAGTGATCGCACGCCATAATATGCCATTTTTGACTTCGTAGAATTTGCGCATTTACGATTTTTTAAATATTAAAAAAAAAAAATTCTAAAAATACCGAATAGGCGGTAAAATAAAGGTAAATTCAGAAAATATTTTTGATTTTTTTAAATGAGCGTCAACCACTCAACTCGCATTACAGTTATTGACGCGAGCACTAGAGTAGTTAAATATTAAGATTTTGTTTAAGTTCTATTTTTTAAGAACAGAGACTGATTATTCACTGAGATCTAAGGATAAAATGTATATATTTGTTTTCTTCGAGGTCCTAATGAAATTTAAAATAAAAGGTTTGTCTAACCGATCCTATGTAGGAAACTATATGCCGCCCACTACCGACCGCTAAAGGCTCGCTAATTGCGATATAACCGCTCGAAACCCAACGACTGATTGGCTATGTACATAGTACCAATCAAACAGAAATGCTTTGTTTACAAAACCTAAGTATGATTTTTTTGCAAATTAACTACAGGTGTATAACATTGTTGGAGAAAATGTTTAAATATTACCCCTCAGTTTTTCAGTGCAATACTTCCCGTCTCATTGATTCCGTGTGGGAACACAAGACAAAATATAACATTCTTTTGCAATTCATACACAACCAACTATCAGAAACACTCACTAACTAATAGAATGTATGATCTGGGCAACAAGTTTGGGGGTACTATTGATATATGTATTGACTCCGTTTATAAAATTAAGCGTAATCTATACCAGCCATAGATATAAATCAATGATACCAGCACTTTGTTAAATCCTACAAATTACAGTAGCGTTGGTAATGTAGTTTATATATTTATATATAGTGATTTATCATGTAGTATACTTATAGTTTTTAACTAATATTGTTTCATATCCAGTTAATCATAAGCCATATTATATTTATAATAAGCCATATTCTAAAACTTCCAGTAATTGTTTGGTTTCGGTTGCCTCATTATTGTGCTCAGAAGATTCTCACTTCTGAGCACAAACTACCTCCTGTTTTATATAATGTTCTTGTTTTGTCTTGTCCTGCTGTTATTGTCATTCTAAGTTTTGTCATCACTTTGTATAAACAGTAAATTTAGTGTTATAATATTAGATCTGTATTGGGTAAGGCACACTGTAGGAATAATTTTATGAACATGACCACTAATACTGAATTAACGTTTTTAAGTTTGTTATTGTAAATCGCACTTGAAGTGAAATGGCACGACTCTGTTTAATTAAATTTGGGGATGCAATTTACAAATTTAAATGTCCAATTACCGAGAATACTGATCCGAGCAGCAACATAAGATTTATCATTAATAACGACAATTATAAGAATCACCATATAACGTGTGTGTAAAAATGTAAGGTAAGGAACTTTAAGGAAAAAAAAGTACAGGGGAGATGACAATACTTTGAACAGGACCTTGGGATATGAAATAGTTCAAAAAGTTTCAATACTAAACACTAACGTTTTAAGGTAGTTTTCAGTTAAAAAAGTTTATTTATTTGAAAGTGAAATAAATTTAACCGTGGAAGGATATTTTAAAAAAAAACGGAGTTTCGAAAACGTCATTTATTTCAGTGCGCTTTACACCGGAGATCTGTTATGTATATACAGGTAAACCATTGTTAATTTTTTCTGGCTTGGCAAAAGTTCGCTTAGTGAGGCAGGATATGACTAACTTTAAATAAAATATACGCTATTTATTTCTTACTATTCTCATATAATTCACAGTATATTTGTTTACCATTACTGTTATTACTAAATTGTAATAACAGTTATTAAAACTTAACGAATTGGTGTACATTATGAACATGAAAAAATATTCTTTAGATAAATTGAAGGTTTTTATATCGCTTCGCTTGAGTAGAATACAAATAAAAAAATAAATTACTCAATAAAAAATATAAATGCAAATTTCTAAAATATGTATTTTTTCAGTATAAACGTATGAACGCATAAAGGAAACAACTTTAATCTTTCTTATTAATAAAATTTTATAGCTAAAATTATCTGTGACAGTTTCACTTGATTAACTTTTTTGCTTTCTTATAAAAATTATTTACAAAATAAATAAAAACCATTTTTTTGCTTGAAATCGAAAGGTTTCTAGACTCCGTTTGTCAAACGATTTTAATGCCTTTTACCTACGATATAAGGTATACCAAGAATATACACATTTTTGGGTTGTAGCTTCCTCTTAACATGTCACAGATTGAAATATCTCTTTAATGTTACTTAATAATAGCATGCATAATGCTAATGAACGAAAAATAAAATAATCAAAAAATCTCTACGAATATTTTGGCAATATTATGAAAACTGCCTACTTCCATCATAAATGGAAATTGTTGAAAGTACAATGATGGAGGACTTAATTGGCAGAGCATTTGTGACAAAAATCACGTTATCATCTCCTCCGGCATCTAGCTCAGAATCATACTTAAATATATTGCTGTTCTTAGACTTACCAATTCGTATGTTCTGCCTTCTCGCCAATTCGTGTCGCTTGGGTGGGGACTAGGGAGGTGAATTTAATTAAGAACATCTAATAATTATAAGTCTCGATTTTAATAGGGTTTGTCAAGTGTTAATACTTAATCTAAATTATACTTAGATCTACTTACATCTATAACTTAACTAGTTGTCATATGGTTCGGATTACTTCTCCACTATTCACATTGTCATTGTTAACGGTTACTACACTGTTTTCACTGAGTTGGTTCTGTTCGTTGGCCTTAGTAAGGCCGAAGTCCTAGGTGGCAGCTTCTGCAGTTCAGCAGCTCAGGCCCTCCCGGCCGCGTCTGATCACCGCACTTTCTTCGTCTCCCGCCCAACATTACGTCGCCGGGCGGAGGATAGCACTTGAAAATCACTTTCTCTGACTCAACTGTAACTTCTTCATTCGCCGCCCAGCATCACACCGCTGGGCGGGGAGCGCGTACTTCACCACCACTCCTGTCTCGGTCTCCTCTCTCTCCCCTCTCGATCTTGACTGTCTTTCTTTCTTGAGCTCGTAGGATCTGTCGCCCTACCCCGCACTTCTCACTTCTTTCTTTACAACCCCCGTCTGTCAACACTTTCTTTGTCTTTGGGCGCACACTGCGGGACATACTTAGTTTTACGTTCAAATTTATTTGTGACGAAATTTGATTCGTCACAACACCCCCTTAATAACACATAATTTTCTATTTCCCTTTTCCCATATGACAACCTTCTTAACTCTAAACATGGTAAATCTTAAATTATAAACAATTCAATATTCTAAATTTAACATTTCTTATCATTACTTATCCTCATAATTTTTTTCTCTTTTTCATCATATCTCATTTTCAACGACAATCCTTTTCGCTACACGCTCTTTCAAACCCACAACAAAACTCAAGTCAAAACATTTAGCCTATCAATATAAAATAACATGAAAACAATAAAAGTGACAATAAAACACATTAAAATCAACTATGAATGCTAACACCTCGACTTACATAAACACTTTTTATTTTAACCAAGCGATCTAATCCTCTCCAGACACTTGAAGATATAAACCTTTCAATTTTTGTTTACAAATTTCTTCCCAAGCATGTGACCAAAAACTAATGACAAGATTTTAAAAGACAACATGAAATGACAACATTATTAATGACAATATTATTTATGACAACATAAAATTTTCAAAGAATCAGGATAGGGAAGGAGTTCGGAATTCATACCTACCACTTCAGTTTAATCTCCCCTCAGTTCTGCTGGCATGTCTGAAGTATAATAGAATTCCATACTTACATACGCATAACTCCTTATCAATACACGTTGATCTCTTAAACCTAAACCTTAGTTGTACTTTGCAAAAGAGGCCGTTACTAATCTTTATTCACTCCTCATTTACCTAAATCTATTAACGCCTACATCTTCAATAACAAAACAAGAAATCCGGTGTACATACATAGTACATCTGAAATGAAATGAATGATAAAAAACTAAACAATATATGGTAACAGAATTGTAGTGTATCTCCCGACGTGATACACAATGGAAAATTGAGCGCCAGATAGTTTCTATTACACGGAGAAACCACCAAAACCGGATACTCTGTCTCTCATTCAACCGTTTTTAAGATGCAACCTCAACATGTCACATTTTATCATCCCTGCTGGCCAATGCTTCAATGCATCATCCCATTTTATTTAAATTTTTCGCACTTTTACATAATTTACGGTCTTTTATCACGCGCGCAGAATTCTTTTAAGATATGGAGACGATTAGGTACACACATACTAATTTCAACGAACGCGCGTATTTGTTCCACTCAAATTATGGAACGTTCAGTGCTCGCTTTTGTTTTCACATTTTCGCTTGTGGACGCACTTCTACCAATACCGGTCTTTTATCACGCATGCAGACTATTCAGATATGGAGACATTTAGGTACTCTCATAGTAATTTCGTCAAACATGCATATTTGTACCACTCAAATCGTGGAACGTTCAGTGCTCCTTTACGTTTCCGTTCGCATTTCACATTTTTTAACTTGTGAACGCACCTCTACCAACATCGGTCTTTTATCACGCACGCAGATTACTTTTTAGATATGGAGACATTTAGGTACTCTCATACTAAGTTCATCAAACGTAAGTATTTGTACCTCACAAATCGTGTCGGTGGTAAGTGCTCCAATTCGTAACTAACGCAGTTCGTCATCACATTCGCACGCGCCCTTTTATTTTCTCATCTGCGCAGACTACTATCCGAAACATTGCGAGACTTTAGATACAAGATAATGTACGGTTTCGCCGAACGAAGATATTTGTTTTCTTCAAATCGCGTTAAGCGAATGTGCCTTAACCCTTTCTCTCCCCTCTCTATCGGTCGCCTTCCGCCATCAATTTTTAATTATCGGATTTTTACCGAACACATAAAATTGATCGAAATTGTGGTATGAAAATGAATTTCTCTGAATGACATATAGAAAATACATTGTTATTCTTATGCCGTTCACACACAGCAAATTTACATTTGCTGACTCAGCTCACCACAATCTTTGATTTGATGACCTTTGACAACGGGACAAATATATAATCCTTACTCAGGGTCAAACACCCCTGCCTAAAACTCAACAAAAAATGAACTCGAATGGGTACCCTAAAATCATTATCCTTAATACATTTTAACAAATAAAAAATAGCCACTTGACATCACCCGCCTTACTTGTGTTGAAAATATTACTCCGATAGATGGTTAATTTTAACACAGTCCCAAATGTGTCAAAACGCCGAATTTTAGAATGATTTAACTGCCCTCCGACAAAAAATAGCACTTGACATGAGACGCATATTACGCATCTGACTTCGTCACAGTACATTTGTTTACGCTATACAAAAAACGAAACACCCAAACAACGGTATGTAACTCGAGACAAAACATGACAAGGGCGAGAAACAGTGCAGAAGATTAAATATAATAAGAACATGCAAATATTTACCTTTGTTCAGGGATGGGTTTTAAGAATGTCAATAACATTAGTGATAGATATAGTAAAATATCTAAAACCGCCCCACGTTGGGCGCCATTGTGACAAAAATCACGTTATCACATTGTCCGCAGCTAGCTCAGAATAATACTTAAATATATTGCTGTTCTTAGACTTACCAATTCGTATGTTCTGCCTTCTCGCCAATTCGTGTCGCTTGGGTGGGGACTAGGGAGGTGAATTTAATTAAGAACATCTAATAATTATAAGTCTCGATTTTAATAGGGTTTGTCAAGTGTTAATACTTAATCTAAATTATACTTAGATCTACTTACATCTATAACTTAACTAGTTGTCATATGGTTCGGATTACTTCTCCACTATTCACATTGTCATTGTTAACGGTTACTACACTGTTTTCACTGAGTTGGTTCTGTTCGTTGGCCTTAGTAAGGCCGAAGTCCTAGGTGGCAGCTTCTGCAGTTCAGCAGCTCAGGCCCTCCCGGCCGCGTCTGATCACCGCACTTTCTTCGTCTCCCGCCCAACATTACGTCGCCGGGCGGAGGATAGCACTTGAAAATCACTTTCTCTGACTCAACTGTAACTTCTTCATTCGCCGCCCAGCATCACACCGCTGGGCGGGGAGCGCGTACTTCACCACCACTCCTGTCTCGGTCTCCTCTCTCTCCCCTCTCGATCTTGACTGTCTTTCTTTCTTGAGCTCGTAGGATCTGTCGCCCTACCCCGCACTTCTCACTTCTTTCTTTACAACCCCCGTCTGTCAACACTTTCTTTGTCTTTGGGCGCACACTGCGGGACATACTTAGTTTTACGTTCAAATTTATTTGTGACGAAATTTGATTCGTCACACATTGAACCTTGAATTGATTTAGGAGAAACCAACGATTTGGACCAATTGGCTACTAACCAACATTGAAATCATCTTACTTTCAAATAATTTCCCTGATGCGTCAATAACTTTATAGCAAAACCACACCCAATAAATCAATTTCCACTTTGCTTTTCTAACCCTGCAATAATGGAAAGAATGAGGGGCGGTAGGGTACAATGCAAAAAAAACAACGAAGATAAAAAGAGGAAGCGGAGAAAAAAAAAGAAAATGCCCCTAATGAATTGCCCCGGCGTACCTCGCGGCTAGGATTTTATTAATCCGCAATAAATTTTCATCAAACCCCGGCGACTTTTTTTCCACCCTCCTCTTTAAGCAAAAGGGGAGACTGGGGCTGGTTTAACCATCACAACAGGTGTATTCGGAGTGCGGATTTTAGGACTCGACGAAGAAAGGTTTATGGAATGTTTTCGAATATTTTGTGTGAGCTGCTAACCCCCACAAATATGAAATTATTTTTGTTTGTTTTTTGTACAGCGTTCTGCTATTGGTCTGGAAAATTGGTGAAGCGGTCATATCGTTTGAACGAGGTTGAAATTGCTGTAGCAAAACACATATTTAAGTAATGAGCGATTAAGTTCCTTGGCTCTAGATTAAGCTGTTGCTGGTTCGAAACCCAGCACTTTATTTATTTCAAATATAAAAATTTCAAGCACAAAAAAATGCTATGTAAAATGCATACTTAGACTATGTCATCGCAATTGATGTTCTGACGCTGAAAATAGTGGAGAGGGGAAGTAGATGGGATACAGGAAGGTGGGGAAGTACCTGGCTATCAAGATCTATTTACCAAACAAGGTTAAAGCCATTTCCAACAACATTTATATTCTTAATGGTGGTCTTACACCAGGGCGATACTGAGAGCATTTCAAACTCCGTAATGTTCCGTAAATATAATATATGTATATAAATTATTTTAAATGAAAGAATCGTTAACTTACTGTTATTTGAACCCGTTACATCCGCCTTCGTAACCAGTTTTCTATAACATATTATATTATTGTATATCAATTATTTTCTGTTTAGAATTATAATGTGTATATTTGGCGATTAAGTACGCCTAATTAACTCGGTTTTCTCGATAATGATTGTATTGTCTTGCTAATTAGACGTTAATATTATCAATGTGTTAATTAATTTGGCGAATTACCTTTACAGTCCATTAGAATGATCATTGTTTGCGATTATTCAATTCATTAACTCCTACAGAATGGATTAACTTAGATAAACGTTACACGACTCTTTAACATTAAACTTCAATTTTGAAATAGTCTAAACTAACTAACTAACTAACTAACCATCACGCCGTTTCCCCGCAGGGGTAGGCAAAGAAGACGGACCGCCAAACAACTCGGTCTTGGCACACACTCCTTGCCTCATTCACATTCATACATCGTCTCATACATATTCTATTATTCTGACTCTTGACATGGCCCGACTCAAGTATCTGATTCACTTGATCGTGCCATGTCTTCCTCGGGCGTCCCCGACTTCTGCTACCATTCGCATTTGCATCATATATTCTCCTTACACTCCTATCTTCGCTCATTCGCTCTACATGCCCAAACCATCTAAGCGTCCCTTTCTTAATCTTACTCATTACGCTTACATCAGCCTTGCACTCTTTGCGGATCTCCACATTCCTCACACGATCAAACATGGTTTCACCACTCATACGCCTCAGGGATCTCATTTCAACAGCATTCAATCTACTTTCATCCTTTCTTTGCCAGTTCCACGCCTCACTTCCATACATCAAGGTAGGTACCAGCACTCCGTTGTGGACTGCTAACTTCGCTTCTTTGGACAATTTTTTGTTAGCGCCAACGGCGTTCAGTCCTCCATTAACGGAATTACCTGCATTTACCCTTCTTTCAATATCTCTGTCAGCCTTCCCATCTCTCGTAGACATACTTCCTAAATACACAAACTCATCCACCTGCTCCAAGTATTCCCCATTCACAATTATATTGCACACTGTTTTCGTACTCTCTCTTTCAAACACCATTACTTTAGACTTACTTACATTCATCATTAACTCTTGCTTCATGCATACTTCGTTCATCCTAGACACGAGAGACTGTAGATCTTCTATACTATTAGCAATCAGCACCGCATCATCAGCATAAAACAGGCAACATACTTTCAAATTATTCAAATTCGCGCCCAATCCCACCTCTTTCAATTCTTGCATACAATAATCCATGTATACATTGAATAACCACGGTGACATTACGCAGCCTTGTTTAACACCTTTTTTGATATCAAACCACCCCGTAAAATCACCGTTCACCCTAACACATGCAACGCTTCCCTCATACAGAGACGCAATTGCCTGAGTCAGATTTGTATTCACTCCATACTTGGACAACACCTTCCATAGCTTTTTCCTGTCGACTCGGTCGTATGCTTTTTGTAGATCTACAAAGACACAGAAAAGTTTCTGGTTTTTTGCCAGAAACTTTTCAGTGAGCATACGCAATGAGAAGATCTGGTCCATGCACCCCCTTCCACTCATAAAAGCACCTTGCACATCCCATATTTTATCTTTTGTTTCCTTTCTTACTCTTTCAATCAAAATTCTACCATACAGCTTGCCAACTGAACTAAGCAGGCTAATAGCCCTATGATTCCCACATTCCATACGTGACCCTTTACCTTTGTATAATGGCATGATCACAGCTTTTCTCCAATCTAAAGGCGTATAACCTTCCTTTAAACATTGGTTAAAAAGATTGCACAACCATGTGAGAATTATACGGCTACCTCTTTTAAAATATTCAGCAGCAATATTGTCAAACCCGACAGCCTTACCATTCTTCATACATTTAATCGAACTTTCTATCTCATCCATGCTAATTTCGGTAACATTCACTCCATCGTCATTCATATCTGATTCGCCGCTGGAATCACTGTCACTCACTTCGCTTTCGAAGACTTCCTCGAAATAATTCATCCATCTCTCTTTTATTTTTTCCTCATTTGTCAACTTTTTTCCATCTTTTGATTTTATCACTTTCATTCTTCCGTTTTCTGGGCCACTCCGGGACCTATTGACTTCTTTCCAAAACAACTTAATGTTTTCTTGGAAATGGTTTGTCATTTTCATTCCTTCTTCCTCTTCCAGGCGTTTCTTTCGTTCTTTCACTCCAACTCTTACTTTTTTCTTACATTCCTTATATACTTCTTTCGCTTGATACTTCTCTTCGCTGGAAGCACTGCCAGCCGCGATCAGACATAACCATGCTTTCTTCTTCTCTGAGACCAGGGCTTTAATCTCATCATCCCACCATGCATCACCTTTCTTCCTACCTTGCGTACTTATTCCACAAACCTCCCGAGCAGATTCACAAAGAAACACTTTTATGTGGTTCCATGTTTCGTCTATGATTAGACCATCCGTTTCCTTCGCATTCAATCATATTTCTGGACAATTCACACACTTACTTCTCACATTATCGTTTTGTAGTTTTTCTATTTTGACTCTTGTTGTGAAATAGTCAAATAAAGCAAATATGTTGATTAAAAAACCTGAAAAATGTTTTAATGTTGACCCAACTATATGCATCTCCCTCTAACACATTTTCCTGCATCCCCCACCCAACCTGTTACCCAATTACCCGTTCCTCTCTGATAGTGCGGAGTAGCTACATCAGTGAAATTTCAAAAATTTATTTATATATATAACCCGTCTGTGCAGTGAACACTATGAGTGTTACGTCAGTTCGTTTAATTCAAGACTATTATGGAGTTTGTGCAGTGATGACAACCCAATGTCCCTCAAATCCATAATATCGATCGAAAAGACCAAGGGTATCCTAGGAATCATTTAAAATCCGATAAAAGCTACCCTTATAGTTGTGTCAAATATTGATTACAATCTTCTTACAGTCTACAATAAAATACAAACGGATTTGCGATTTATTTTAAACATGAATTATATTTCTTCATATGTCAGGTAAGTACACTTTAAACGTATGCCTGGTCATCATTTAGAATCGAAACGTTTCTCGAAATGGTAATTGCATGTTTTGGTAATAATTTGCTGATCAGATTTAACTGGCCAGGTACGACCCATATTTATTTTATCTGTCTTCATCCCTTCTCTACTCCATTCGATTACACGTGAAGATGCTACAGTCTCACTAAATTTAAGCAGTTGGGAATCTCGTGCGGTATTAACATAAAAAACAGCATCTTCCAAATTATCGAATGCACTTCAATTTACAAAGTGAAATCTGAGGCCCTTCTTCCACAGGGATAAGCGAGTATCCGATGTTCGACGTTTTCAATATCTTGGCGACTACCGCCATACGTCCATGTGGAGGTTCATACATAGGTACAACTTGTAGAATTATTGTAAAGTCATTCAGCAAGGTTGTGGTTTTTGTGTAAGACGAAAGAAAAAAGACTTTAGATCGATGTTAGGAATAAAAAAATAGTCATAGAATTACTCGATATAAAGATGACAGCAAATACAGACAGAAAATATTCTAGTTTTGACGTTAAGCGAATTGGGTGGCGGATTTAGTCTTATGGTTTCAGTAGCGACGTGTACAGACTGAGCTGACTTTTTAACCATTGCACCGAAACCCACACCAAAAAAGTATACCAAGAAAGAACCTGAAAATCAGAAAACTGTACGAATATAACAAAATATGCATATAAATCTTCAAAATAAAATAAAAACGGATAAAAACACACGAACAAAACACAAGTACGTGAATATTACACAAGACAACATGATAAATTATACTCTAATTCAGAAAAGACTGAAAGTGTTAAAATACATATAGGCCTGGAGGGTGAACACATAATATAATAAAATCACTTAAATGTTAAAAAAACTGTTTAATCTTAAAATAAGTGAGAAAATTCAAAATGTGCTTTTATAAGAATATTATAATAAAATTTATACATTTTTAGTGTGTAATAAATAAAAGAATTAAAAAAGTGCGCGACAAGTTGTTTACGTCATGAGTACACAACATGAGTATCGGATACTTTCGTATCCTTGTTAAAGAAGGGGCTAACAATTAACAATTACGTTAACAATGACATAACATCACGTCCAGTAAATAAAGGAAAAATTATTTCATGTTCTCTTATCTCTCATTCCTGTTTACGTTGATTTAGCTACAGTTGAATGATCAGATTCTCTTTTATTCTTCCTGTCTGCTTTTCCCCTTTGCTCTCTCATCCCACCGCCGCTTTCCTATTGGTTTAATTTTTATTGGAATTTTACCCTTTCTCTATTTTTATTAAGATGGCAGAGGTGAAAACAGATGAAGAACTCTCAATTTTATAAAAGCCTTTTTTGCGAGATTTAAAAGGCGATGACAGAAAGAGTTTTGTCGTTTAACGAAATAATAAAGGACTTCAACCTTGTAAGATTTAAAGATGGTTAAGAAAATGAATAATTGACTTTACGCTAAAAGAGCATTAGCACTTTGATATAAAGAGAAATTGAAAAAAATTAAAAACTAATCGGCCTCACATCAAACTCCGAGGTCGAGTTAAGTTAAGTTTTTTTCGTAAAAGTTTGTTTTGTCTTGTTTAGTTCAATTGAAATACTGAAATGTTGCTTGACATGACTTTTGTCGGGTTTAGTTTTATCTTGTTTAGTTTAATTTAAATACTGAAATGTTGCTTGACGTGTCTTTTGTCGTGTTTAGTTTTTCGTAAACGGTTAGTTGGCTTATTTAGTTCATCAATTAAAATACCAAAATGTTGCTTGATATGACTTTTGTCGTGTTTAGTTTTGTCATGTTTAGTTTAATTGAAATACTGAAATGTTGCTTGACGTGTCTTTTGTCGTGTTTAGTTTTTCGTAAAAGTTTAGTTGGCTTATTTAGTTCATCAATTAAACTACCAAAATGTTGCTTGACATGACTTTTGTCGTGTTTAGTGTTGTCTTGTTTAGTTTAATTGAAATACTGAAATGTTGCTTGACGTGTCTTTTGTCGTGTTTAGTTTTTCGTAAAAGTTTAGTTGGCTTATTTAGTTCATCAATTAAAATACGAAAATGTTGCTTGACATGACTTTTGTCGTGTTTAGTTTTGTCTTGTTTAGTTTAATTGAAATACTGAAATGTTGCTTGACGTGTCTTTTGTCGTGTTGAGTTTTTCGTAAAAGTTTAGTTTTGGCTTATTTAGTTCATCAATTAAAATACCAAAATTTTGCTTGACATGACTTTTGTCGTGTTTAGTTTTGTCTTGTTTAGTTCATCAATTAAAATACCGAAAAGTTGCTTGACGTGTCTTTTGTCGTGTTTAGTTTTGGCTTATTTAGTTCATCAATTAAAATACCGAAAAGTTGCTTGACATGACTTTTGTCGTGTTTTATTTTTCGTAAAAGTTTATTTTTTTCATATTTAGTTCAATTGAAATGCATAAATGTTGCTTGACACGACTTTTGTCGTGTTTAGTTTTTCATAAAAAAATATTTTTGTCGGGTTTAGTTCAATCGAAAGACCGAAATGTTGCTTGACATGACTTTTGTCGTGTTTAGTAACCAGATTTGTATAGACAGATACTTCCAAACCTTCTACATCCCCCTCTCCTTCCCTTCAGCCTCACAACATATGACGTACCCTGATTTGATATGATATATATAAAGAAATTTCGATATTCAAGCAAAAAAAATAATTAAATCGTTCTTGAAAAGTTATACACGGTCATTGATGTCTACCCAAACGGTCTAACAAATAATCACTATTGTTAATATTTTTTAAATTTGATGCTCTAACAAAAAAAGGTTTGGTACAGGTGGTACATTTATTTATTCTCCGTATTCTAAAGTTCGTTGAACGCATTCATTGCTTTGTATAACTTTACACGTCGTGTTTGAAAATAACTTGAGACTAGTTAGAAAATCTTTGAAACACATGCTCTTCATATACCTACTTTGTTCGAGGAACGAACAAGGGTTGGGATGGCTGTATTTTAAAGGGCTATTCCACACAGATAAAGCATGGATAACGCCTATGACTTATGACAAGCGAATGCGATAACACAATTTGTAAGGTTAATTCACAGTCAGCTTACCGGGTGGCGAACGAAGTCTGCATCTCGAGAATCATCTGTCAGCACTGGAACGGTGATCGTTGTACGGTAGCACTCGTTATGTTGAATTGGATTGCGATAATTGCGATAAAATACGTTTAAGGGATTATTCCGATAAATAACCGGCGATAGTACGCACATTGGTTTTGACAAGATGAACGTTTCGATGCGATTGTACGGCTCACGGAACTCCGTGATTATAGTTGACGTGTGTGATTTCAAACTGTACAGTTCAAAATCTTACTATACTATTGGTCAGCACACGGCCTGTCAAAAGCAAATCGGCTTGACGGAACATACTGTATAATAAAAATACGCGTAATATATTAAAAAACGATGTTTACAGATTTCACAAGATTAAAGGTGTTCAGATTTGAACGAATTAACTTATTGCAATGATTGAATAAAACAAAAAAGAAAAAAAGATCAGCATCACAATATTATTGTATATTTTTTATGTGAATAAGGCACAAGAGTCCCAACTGCTCCCAACCGTCTGGAGCCAGTGAAATTATGGCATCCCCAATTGGGGTATGTTGTGAGGCTGAAGGTGGTGGGGAGGGGATAGAGATAGAGAAGATGAAGGCTATTCAGATCTGGTCACCAAACACGGCTAAAGCCATTTTAAACAGCACTTCAATTCAGGAGGTCTAGATTCATTTTATAATAAATGTAGAGTCGTTAAAAAAAATTAGAGTCCTTGTGAGAGCCCTGAAGGAGTAACTATCTGTTACTTATACCAGGGCGGGTAAGCGGTGGATAACCTCCAGCACTTCAATTCAGAATGGTGGTCCTACACCAAAGTGCTAATCACAGTATCTTCAAATTTGGATCGTGGTTTTTACATATTACTTGTGATTTTAAATTAATAAATTGTGAAATAACACATATAAATAAATGAAATTATCTTGCACTCGTCGGGATTTGAATCCGAGACCTACGGAATGCTAGTTGAGAGCTTCACCCCTGGACCACAGAGGCCGTGAAGTGTTTATTAGCAAATAGGGGTGTTAAGGTCTTACTGGCACCTAGCAGTGGTAAATTTACGTAGATTAACGTAAAAAACTGCAATCTTGCCGTTAAAAGCGAATGTTTCATTTCACACCCTGTTTATTTATAAAATAAATATTCATCGATGGTAATATTTTAAAAAGCTTCACGGGTGTAAAAAACGTGCTACGGGCTTTGCTGGAATATCCATCATTTTCATCAGAATTTATCATCAAAATACAACAGCGCGAGTTCTACAAAGGCTAGAGTTTCAAACTTGACTGGAATAAAGGGGGGAAAAGCGTAAAGCCTCTTGGGAAAGTCTTCGCAGGGAGACTGTGGGGGGATCAGGAGGTGATTTATATGGGGAAGGTGAAGAGGAGAGGAAAGGAGAGCCTACCTACTCAGTTAAGGATTAAACGGGATATAAAAAGAGGGATTATCGGCTCTGCGCAGTTTTCAAAACTGGCCTCCGACTGGCGGAATTAATAATAGTTTGTATTTCAACCCTTTCAACGGAAATCACGTTCAAATTAAGAAAGATGTAAGGAGATAGATGGTCTCCGAGGTGTAATGGTTATAACTCCTGATTTTGGTTCCGCGGAACGGGATCGATTTCTATTGAATTGTTGAAATACAATTTCGCCGCTGATACTTAAGACAGGACAATACTTTAAAATTAATTCGGAGTGAAGAAGCCACACACAAAAATATGAGACGCGCTGCTCTGATGTTTTGGATAGACCTACGGTTGAATTTGTCATAGCAAATCTCTTAAATAATAAAAAAAAAATACAGTGTGTGGCAAGCCTACGCACGACGGAAGTGAAACTTTTAGTATTCTTCTCTCTCTCTTTTCATTTCATTATTCTTGTGCCACGAATGTTTTTCTCACTTCTATCTTGTCACTTCTCATTTTTGACACTAAAACTCTGTTCCCAATCGAATAATCCACAATCAATTACGTATTTCACTCGTATTACACTCACCGCGCATTACGCGAAGCAAGCAGCTGATGCCTGGCGTGGCGTCGTTGGCTAGAGAGAGAGGAAAAGAGAGAAAAGAGAGAGAGAGAACGTTCGTCAGTGGCTCCCTCACCTCAGTAAGCGACTACGGTGAGAGAGCGACAGTGAACGGTGAGCGGTGGTGGGGGTCCCGTACCCCCACCACCAAATGATCACTGTTTTTCGTGACGGTCATGAGTCGGTTTTACTCCGGTCCTCGAAAATGCATGACGCGCGTAAAGAAGTTTCATTTCAAAAATTAATTGGAAATCTTAAAGACATAAGTGAAGAAGTCGGGTCAAAAAATTTTCGGCGCGCGGACCGGCGTAATGGACAAAACTACGGTCGAATTTGTCCAAGCAGGCCAACAAAAATTGATCTTTCCGTGAGGTTTGTTTTAAGTTTTTTTATGTAACCTTTTAGTAAAATCTCAGATGATCCTCGGATCTACTAATACTTAATCTAAAAAAAATAAAATCTGTTGCTTACCGCTAATTTTATTAAATATTCAAACTTTTCAAATTAAATATTTTAATAGTAAGGTACTGCTGTAATCAATCTTAAATGTATATATAATCCTGTATTGAATCTTACTATTTTTTTTATATAAAAACTTTTATTTTCAGATAATTCATCGGATATGAAATCTATAACTGCTCGGGCCAGTTATTGTTGCATAGTATTTGGTTCTGTTGTTTCCCACCCGCGTTCCGCGCCTTTTACCTACATGAGTCAGTTGTTTAAGTAACCGCGCCGCATGTACAACCGCTTCCGCATAACCTATCTTGAGTTATTAAAACCACCGCGCCGCGCTGTAAGCGGCAAATGTCATACTGCAAAATATCGCCGTGAAATAGAGCATAAAAATAGCAATCTATAACGCATTGAACCATTTCGCAAATCCAATATCACTATTCCCTTTCCTTGACCTCCTCCAATACTAACAATTACCCTACCGGTGATTAAAGCAGAGCAAAGTGGAAGGTGCCGACAGCTTGGAGATATTGGTAAGTCAATCAAGCAATATCACAAATACCGCAATTACAGTCCATTCACGCCGCAACAATAACTCTTCCTTAACTTTCATTGGTAGTTCACAAATCACCTGTTTTTATCCATTTGTACAGCGGAAGATAGAATTAATAATCGTAACCGAAGTTACAAGACCGTTACGGCGACACAAGACTCTTATAAGGGTTTACCAATGAAAGTTGCATCAGAAAGATTTCGCATCTAATGAATTATCTGAAAATAAATATTTTCATATGAAAAAAATGCAAAGATTTTATAAATAATTCTACCAGGGAATGGTAAAGCCACCAACACATGGTGCTAGACAATATGGGAGTCTGTCTAGTATGGGTACTACCGCCTTGGAGACCATTTATTAGATAACCAACAAGTGGTTCACTACGTTTGGTGACTTAGTAGGGTTTTCCAGCTTTATGAGGTTAGTTAGGTTTGTTTATGTCTCGTACGCTAACCAGCTGCCTGGCGGGTCGGATCAGGAGAGTCCGGTTAAGGAAGACTTTTGACCTTTGGAAGCGGACTCTCTCAATCTATCGCCTGGAATCGCAGTGTCTACCTACCTCTTATACTTCTTTACTTCCCAGAACTTCCTCTAAGTGGTTCAAAAATGAATGCTCAGATATCCAAGAATAGCCAGGCATCAATTTACCCATTTAGAAGATCCTTGAGGTGATTTTTCACAAAAAACGGCGCTATAAAAATCATCCAAATATTATTTTTATTAGGTATCCAAAATATTCTATCAAGGGTCCGCCTTCAAAGTAACCAGACAATTTTTATTTATTTATTAAACGCTTGCGGGGCTTTTACAAACATAATACAAGTAGAAATTGAACATAATACATATCAGTAGGTACCATAAATACTTATCAGGTTGCGACCGGCTAAGGGACCCGGTGCTTGGGCTCTTTGTGGTCAGGCCGCACGCCACGCTCATTCTCCGTGATAGTGAGGTGAACTGCCGTCGATACGCTTCTTCTATATTTTCTTGTTTTAATCATACTTATATCTGTAAATATTGTTTTCTTTCTTTATTATTTCACTTAGATGCTAAACATCTCTGATGTGTCCTTATTTTGAGTTCCTATGAATGTAAGTATGCATACATTATTTCGTACTAACAACCATGTATGTAGGAACATTGGAAGGTCTAGAATCGTTTTAAAAATAAATGTAGCTTCATTTAAAAAAAAAAATAAAGTCCAAAAGAGTTTCAGAAATCAGTTTCCTCACACAGCCGTTGGAATGGGTGGGTACCCTCCAATTGCCAGGTTGCAAACCTATTACTGAAATACTTATCGGTGTCTTTCAAAAGTGGTTATTTTTACTTTGATGCAGTCATGCAATCATTAATCGTTTTCCGGGTAGAAGGTAGTGGTAGTTTTAGAGTAGACATTAACGTTTTGTAACAGATATTAATCACAGTTGTATTAACTTATACTGAATATGTCTAAGAAACTTCCTTTGTACTTTCTCCAACCAGTGTGAGTTACAAGTATAAACAAGTGACCATACGGTAGATGGTTCATATTCTAGCTACGACCCCAAAAGGGAGTAGTAAAGTTGTTTTATTGATTCAAAGCCATGAAAAGCCCTGTTCTTACGTATTGAAAAACCTAAAATTTGCTTACCAAAATCAGAACTGGATCTTGGAGAAAATGATAAAATTGCAAAGGGAAAGGTAGGAAAAACAGAGGAAACAAATAAAAAAATATAGGTACATTGATAAGTTTTAGGTTTCTTAAAAAAACTTTATTAACTACACTGAATTTTTTATAACAATGGACACATAATGATTTTAAATCCACACTAAAACAGGTCCGATGGTTTAAGGTAGTCGGAAGAAAAGGAAGAAAAAAAATCTAAGAAGCACATCTTCTTCTTGATGTGCCGTATCAGGTCCCCCCGACGTTGGCAATCACTCTAGAAAATGTCTTTTTGTCTTGCGCTGCCCGGAATAGCTCCTCTACACTTCTAATGGCGGTCCACTCTCGTATATTTCGCAGCCAAGACATTTGTCTCCTACCAGGCCCTCTGCGACCCTCTATCTTGCCTTCCAATATTAACTGGAGCAAGTGATACTTCTCGCCTCGAAGTACATGATCCAGATATGAAATATTCCTGATTTTTATTAATCTAAGCAGTTCTCTCTCTGCTCTAGCCCGCCTGAGAATTTCTGTGTTGGTGATCATGTCGGTCCATGGGACTTTGAGTATTCTCCGGTGAAGCCACATTTCAAAAGCCTCTAACCTGTTCATGGTATTTACTTTCAAGGTCCATGTTTCACATCCATACAACAAGAACGACCACACATAACATTTTAGCATTCTCTGCCTTAGTTTTATGCTGATATTATCATTGCAGAAGAGGGATTTCATTTTAATGAACGTAGTTCTTGCTGCTTCAATTCTGCACCTAGCCTCTACATCTGGGTCAAGTCTCCGTGAGAAAACTGCTGAGGTATCTAAATCTTTCGACCTTTTCGACATTGCAACCATTTAACTGTATCACTGATTCAGAGTGATCTAGTCGTCCAAATGTCATCCATTTTGTTTTATTGAAGTTGATTGTTAGGCCCAGTTGCTCACCAGCATTATTAACAAGATTTAATAGGTCTTAGAGGTCATCGATACAGTCAGCTAGTAATACAGTATCATCTGCGTATCTTATGTTATTAATGAAGACCCTTCTCAGTTTTACTTGGGGCTCTTTTAAAGACATAGTTGGAATAGAGATTAAACAATAGTGGCGACAAGATACAGCCTTGTCGTACTCCACGCTGAAGAAGCACATAGTATTTATTAAAAAAAGCTTGATATTTTAAAATCATAACAGAAAATGATTTTACCTGCTGAGCTTGAGCTGTCTACCTTATCATAATAGAAAAATGCCGCAATTTATTTATTGTTTTTGTGTTTAATTCGTAGAACTCCATTTAATTTTTTTTATAAATTTAATTTAGATTAAATTTGATAATATTATTATTAAGTTCTGCAAGTGTTTTAGTTTTTTATTATTGTGACAACTGTTTCGGCTTACAAGGCCATTTTCAAACTGTGGTTAGTCCACATTGAGACGACGTATTTATACTATTTCAAATGTAAATTTTGAAGGTGCATACATTGATTTATTACTGGTTAAACCGATGCCATGATCTATTGGTGGTTAAACCAATCTATGTTTTCCCCTCAGTAAATGGTAATGAGTTCTTAATTATTTACTAATGTCTTTATTGCTATGAATTATTTGGGTGCATTATACTGCTTGGGTTTTGTGAAAATACTGAGAAGTGGTGAGTAAATTATTTTCCGTACTTTATTAATTAGTGTTAAATTTGGGTCATTCGTTCGTTTATTGATTTCTAATTGTTCAAGTAAATTTAATCTAATGCCCTTTTCTTCTATATGCAATGGTTTAGGACCCTTGTTGTTAAGTGGGGTATGATTATTCACCAAGAGATGTTCTGCGAATTTTGAGGATGTGTTTTTATTATTATAACATCGTATATGTTCTTTGAATCTAGTTGAGAATGCCCTCCCCGTTTGTCCGATGTAAGTGGCGTTACAATCGGCGTGGTCACATTTTAATTCATATATGCCACTGTTATTGAGTATAGGGATTTTACTTTTAGAGTTTTTAAGGCTTGTTCCTAAATTATTGTTTGTTCGAAAAGCTATATTTAAACCACATTTTTTTAATTTCTTTTGCAATTTTTTCAGATATTGGGCCGAGGAATTTGAGACATGCAAATTTTTCTATATTTTTGTTATTTACCGGATATATTAAATTGATTTTATTTTTATATTTCTTATTTTTTATTATTTTTTTCAATGTTATTTGCCTCATAGCCGTTATTAATCGCGATAGTTTTTATCGTTTCCTTTTCTTTTACATAAGCTTTATTGTCTAAGGGAATGTTAATTAGTCTATGTACCATTGAATGGTAAGCTGATAATTTATGGAACCAAGGATGATTTGAATTTGAATTTATTGTTGTACCTTTGTATAAAAAAAAAAAATGCCACAATTTAGTCAAGTTCAAAACCATACAACTTAAGACTTACACCAAGAGAGGGAAGCAGTAACTAATTTTAACATTGAGAAGTTTTATAAAAGTATCAATAGAATTTGACCGTAATACCTTCAGCAATCGAATCAACGCTCCAACGCACTTTTGCACATTTATGGTTTAACAGTTCTACCAAATAAATCAGCTCTACTAGGCGATAAAAAAACATCTTAAAGTCTTATATTGCAATATTGCTGAACTAGATTATTTGAACAACATCATAACATATGTTTCCCAAATTTTGAATTATGAGTTTAATATTGCGACCTTGATAATACAGTGTTACAATAATATGACAGGTTATGTCTTATCCATAATACATACCTGGAACTTATTTATGCACGGAACGAAATTAAATATAGCAATTCATCAAAATATAACCAACTGTCTAGAGTCGAGATTCTCAACAACGACTTAAGAAAAAGAAAAGGAACATATCGGTAAGTTGTGTCCGAAGCGTCACGGACTCAATTCCTCCATCATTTTACAAGTAAAAAATCAGCTAATGTCTGATGGGGTAAGAAGAACACAAATATTGTTAAGTTACAATAATTCGTATCCTTGATGTGTTGTCTATCTTTTAAAACTATAAATGTTAAATTAAGTATATATTAGAATGCCAGGATAATTTTAATACGATAATGTGTAAAGTTACCTACAATAACTGGTCGGATAAGGGCGGGTTAGACACTTGAACCTTCGTAATTAAACCGCAATCTCACAATTAAATACTACAATTAAAATCACATCAAATATAATACGTTGTTAAGGGTTGTCCCAACGGGCGCTCTTCCAAGAACGTCCGCCGTTCATTCTCTATAACCCGGAAAGCCTCAGAGGGCCGGGAACTTACTAATGTAATATTCTAATAATAATGTTCATCCCTGAAGATGGTTCAGATCAAACTAGATTGAATTTTTCTGCATAAAAAATAAAGCACTTGTGTTAGGTTAATATTTTGGTGGAACAAGATAACGGGTTGTTTCAAAAGTATTTAAACAAATCATCAAATTTAAAAGTAAGATTGAAATACTATTATAATTCAATTATGGGACGGTTGTTTCTCAGTACTTGGATAGGAACAGAGGGCGAAGAATAGGACATTGACAGAACTTGAAAATTATCTTTGAAATATTTGATCAATTGTTCAATTCCATTACCATTTTCTTCTGGTTGGTATTATAATTTTATCGTACTTAGTATACAATATTGTTTTCCCGACTGCAATAAACATTTATGTTTTTGGCATTATGATAAATATAATGTATTGGTTCGCTAAATAGTGTTGTTTGTTTTTTGAAAAATTGTTCAAGTATGTTATGAAAACTGAAATTAACAAGCACATAAAATAGGCGTTTCGTAAAACTTTATTTACCGCAAACCAGAAAGCGACTATTAAGCACAATATTGGATATTAATCGATAAATGTATTTCTTGCAAATATACTAATATTATGAAATAAAACAAATTAAAATTTAATTGCACACCCCGGGATTTGAACCCGGATCCTCCGGATTCAGAGCCTTTGATCGTAACAACTCAACCATGGAGTCCGTCAAATAACAATAACTAATTAAAACGTTTTTTTTTTAACTATGTCGACGATTTCGATTACGATATTTCGACAAAATTTACAAAATCAAAAAAATATAACCGGACAAATCAGGACAGTGGCAATTCAACACACATATTGAAAATGATATAAAGTCATGAAAAGTGATATAAAGATGACTTTATATCACTTTTCATGACTTCATATCACTTTTCATGACTTTACATAACTTATCATGACTTTATATCATTTTCATGAGAAAAGTGATTTGAAGTCATGAAAAAGTGATATAAATTCATGAAAAGTGATGAAAAAACTAGGTAAAATAGTGTAAGTTTAGGACAGTTTTTTTTCATCACTTTTAAAAACTTTTTATCACTTTTCGAACGTGTGTTGAATTGGCACTGTCCTGATTATCGTGGAACCATCAAACGTTTATTATTCTGACGTAAGAAGTATCTAGTATTTTTTGAATCACTGTTCAAAAATCTTATGAGGTCTTAGAGTCTTGGAGGTTCCATATATGATATGATATTAGTTTAAGTATTATGAGTGCCATATGAAAGGTAAGGCGGTTTGGGAACGAGGTGTTTGGGTGAGATTTTGGTTAGTCATTAATGGACTGTGATAGTCTCCTGGAGGAACTCATTAAGTGAGGAATATTATACTGTGTTGAATGATATGAAATCAATACATTTTATGATCAAAATGATTGATACAAAAATAAGAAGTATTGACAGTTAGTTGAGCAATTATTACATTGTATCAATAGAAAAAGAATCTATCCGAACTGAGACCAAAAGTGATAAATACTCTCAGTAATGTTTGTAACTAGATCGGAAGGACCAGATTCTCCCAAACCTTCTTTTTACCATTTAACGCAGATGACATGAAATTATATATATTTATTGGCAACTTGTAACAAGAAGACGTTAGCAAAATTAACCAATATTGCAATAACAATCAACCTTATCTAAATACAGACAAGTGTAAAGTTATTACATTTACATGTAAAGAACAGCAGATTAATTATACTTACAAATTAAACCATATACCTCTACAACGAGTAGAATCAATCAGAGATCTTGGAGCACTGCTAGATTCTAAAATCTTATTTAAGGACCATATTGAAAATATTGGTGACCGGATAAATCATCACATTTTTGAAAAGTTATATAAAGTCATGGAAAGTGATGAAACAAAAACTTTATTAACTGGGTTAAGTAGGTTAGGTTAGGTTAAAAAAATTCATCGTTTCTAATGACTTTATATCATTTTTAAAAGTGTGTTAAATTGTCACTGTGTTGATTTATCATGGAACCGAAAGTATTTTAGAAAATCTTATAAACAATTGGGCTTTATTCTACGCATTACAAACCCTTCGCTGTAGCAGACACACTAATTCTGCTATATATGTCATATGTAAGGTCACAACTCGAGTTTGCCTGAGTCATTAGGAATTCTCAATATTAAACATACATTGATCGCATTGAAAATATCCAATAAAAATTAATTAAATACCTATCGTATCGCTCTAGTGATTATCGGTTTGACCCTACCCCTTTATAGACACGCAGAAAAATTTCTGATTCCCAATTCTTATACAAAATCGTGAAAAATCTTGTTAAGTCATCATATCTGTTCGAAAAGATTGCATTTCGTTGCTCTGAACACTTATTAATTGACTTATTTAGAACACCACACTGTAAAGCCAAATATGCGCAAAACTCTTATCTGTAGAACTCACAATGCCTCTAGATATGTACACATTTTCAACTGTTATTTGAAAACGTAGAAAATGCAACATACTAAACTAAATAAAAAAAATTTATTCTATAATAATTTAATCATCTTAGTTTATTTGATTGTTTTTAGTATAATCATGCAAAAACTGTACTACTACTAACTGTCTTTACTTGTTTTATAACATTTTGTAATTCCTTATAATGTTTATTTATGTGTATATTTCTTTGTCGTTTATGAATATATTGTGTAGGTACAGATACTAAATCAACAACTAAACTTAATGGAACTTTATTAGTCTAGAACAGAGGTTCCCAAAGTGGTCTATATGGACCCCCAGGGGTCGATATCGGCTTGCTGGGGGTCTATGTCAGCGAGAAAAAAAATTGGGGGTCCACGAGATTCAAATGGGGGTACATACGAGCGGACCCCCATTTACCTCAAGTCAACATTTAGGAGTTCCGTAAATAACACAAATATAATACAATGAGAAATTACTTATTTGATATTTGCATTTTTATATTTCGTAAAGTTCTTAATTGAGGTAAATAAATAGAGTCTACGTTCCTTTTCTCGTCAGAATTAAAATATTCAAGCAAAACATTGCACATTGGAAGCCGTGAATTTTCCTGTTCCCCAACTTGTTTTTGAAAAACGTTCAAGGTAATAATGACGCTCAACATTTAAATGTACTTTACACAGACATCAAAACTAAGTTTGAGGACATTTTGACTATCGAAATGGAACGTTGAAGAATCGGAAAACATGTGACAAGAAGAAATGACCGGAATAAGCACTGACAAAGAACTTAAGGGGCAGTTATGTAGGGCTAGCTACAGAAAGAAATTCCCGTTGCTTATCCTGCTTCTTTTTCATTTGGTGTTATTACATTTTGAGGTATTCTTCACAAGGGTGCCCCTGTCTGCACAATGTAAGGACAGAGCAACTATACCGCCACCCGGTTGTACGGCAGGCAAGGGAAGGGAATCTTTTTACTAAAAAAATAAATGATTATCACATGGGACGTTAATAGTTTTAAGAAAATTCAATATTCGGCAGGCAGGGGGTCTACGGAAAAAAAATTGGCAAGTGGTCTACGGGGTAAAAAAGTTTGGGAACCTCTGGTCTAGAACATATGAATAATTACTGTTTATGCTAAATGTATAAATAACTGTTTGTTTCATAAATAATATTTATGAAAATAAAATAACATTCCACTCCAACTCGTTTTAGCCGCCAGACAAAACAAAACTGTGATGCAGTAGTTCCAATGTTCCAGGCAGTTAGAACTCTTTGGATGATGTCCACAAAAAAAATCCCGTGCGTGTAAATGTTTTCACTTTTAACAAACAAACAAAACTTTTCAAAACTGAATATGAAACGATTTTACTTTGTGCGAAACTTTAAAAAATCTTGTTGAGATTGAATAAGTTTTCAGATGTCTTATTCAATTCAAGCTCTTTCGTTGTCTCCACAAACAGAAATTTTTAACGTTATATTCCCTCAAAGTATGGGTTTAACTTCAGTGATTCGCTATTCCAGAATAAATATACATATTACATATCATTATATATGGAGAAATAATCTCACTACGGGGATCACAGACCAGAGGGCTGGAGAGGAGATGAAATAAAAGGAATGTTACGCTGTACGTGAGAGTGAGAGTGGAATAATAATTCTTTCAAAATCTTCTGCTTAAAGTGGCAAAATACGGTTTATTTAAGGGAAAACATACAATTATTCATAAACTACTCATTCGTAGATGGTGCTAATTCAATTACATAAAAAAATACTTTTTGCAAGTTAAGCTTTATAATGTCATAATCAATTATTTGTATGCGTCTGTACATATGATTTACGAATACGAATAAATAATTTTGTCCTTTTAATAACTCGAATCTTTCAAGAAAGGCATACAAACCGTTGTGTATATGTGAATGCTACCAAAAATTGATTGAATGCGTTGTCATCGACAACGAGTCTATCACGAAACAAACTGCACAGATCACGAAACGAACTGCAAAGATCACGAAACAAACTGCACAGATGACGAAACAAACTGCACAGATCACGAAACAAACTGCACAGATCACGAAACAAACTGCACAGATCACGAAACATCAACAGAAAATCTGCATTCGCTGGCGATTTTAATTATATGTTTAAGCTTAACCATTTAACATGTTTTTAAAGGCTTCATCAATAATCACTTCAACTCGATATTGACTTCCAGGTGACTTCCCCAATTATGATTATTATTATGATGAGTAACATCATATTAAATTCACAATTTTATCAGTTCTTCTTCAAAATATTTTATTTATATCTGCCGTTATTCAGAAAAAGTTATTGGCCCTTACCGTATCACTCATTCCTGTTTACTTATTGAATGGCGAAATAAAAAAATGATAAAGAAATTGTCAACATTTGGAGCAAAAATGTTTGCAGTATTCTGAATGTTTATCTCAATTTTCCAAGAAATCCGGAAAGATATTTCTCATGTGTCACTTTTGAAAATACATATTTTTTTAATAAATATATTATCCCCTTCCAGCTTTCCACGTTTTTACGGTTATATTACGTAGCTTCATAAATCTCAATGGTAGAAATGCGTTCTGAACGTTCTGCATTTGCATGCTCAATTTAGTGCAGATGAACAGGAATAGAAACATTTAAGTAAGTGCAGCCTATATTTCAGCTGAGTGCATTCATAATAATTCTATGCATTAGCTCAAAAAGAACGAACCTGCAGCAACGCGTGGTACAGGGTAGTGCAACATCAACTTAGACCTAAAATTTTAAGAATGGAAAAAAGTTTATTAAACTCTATTAAACTCTTCTACCTATTAAACTCTTCCACAGACTAAATGAAATCACGTTATAATTTCCTACCTTTTCTTTACTTTCCTTCCTAAGCTCCCAATATATTTATCACTTGAAGATAGATAAATTTATTCTATTAACACTATGTTCTAGATTCGCGGTTATGAAATTGAATTGAATTAAAATGGTCACACATAAAAACACTATTATTTTGACGATACGTTATAATTTGCTAATACATATATTTTTTAAATTTCGTTTTCATTCGTAGTTACGCATCTTTAAACTTTACAAAGTAAACACTAGAGAGCCAAAACCATTAATTTTCAATGACAGTGCTATCAGTGTCTCAAAAGTCTACAAAATAGTATTATTTCTATAAATTAATTATAACATTAAAAATCCAGCAATTTTCTTATCATATTGACACATCTAAAAAAAATTACTAGAAACAAAAAGTGTGCGAAATCAGGCAAGAAACAAAATTGTTAGAATTGTTGTTGCTTTCGTAAAGCCCCCTTTTATTTACACTGTGTATCCAACAATTTAGGAAATTTTAATAAATAAAAATTAAAATGCTTTTGAATATTTAAAATCTACTTAAATTATTATTATCTTACCAATTAAAAATAATTATGAACAATAATTATGAAAAACAAGTTAAAATAAATTAATATATTTTTAATAAAGTCAAGTGTTTTTGGGTGATTCGGTATTTCATGAAATGTTTTCATACCAGAAATGCGCAACCTTTTATAATCCACGAAATTACAGGTCTTAACGAATTAATTATAAGGTTTTCTTATAATCTTTCAGTAAATAACGAATAAATTATCACGGTGTCGGAAAAAGTGTTCATGAAAATCGAAATATTTTCGCATTTTGTTAATATTTTATCAAGACAATTGCAAGTGTATTAAGACTAGTGATCTAATATATAAGGAATTAAATAAACGTTTATCAGAAAACGGCCTGCAATCCCGAATTTAACCGGATTACTAATTATTTGAAGATTCTTAATAAAATAGCAAACTCGGAGTAAAAATATGTTTAAAAACATAATTCAGCAGGTAAAAAAAATGTTTTTTTACAAATGATAAATATACACATTTTCTCAAAAATTGTGCCTTGGAAAACCATTTAAAAAAATGCTGTACATTTAAAAAAAATGTATGTCACAGTATGAAACAGTCTCGGGGCCTCGGGTAACAAATAGCAATATTCCCCTCCCACCTCCATCATATTTAACATATTTTAATGTTGGTTGACGTGTGCTTTATTAGGTTTTTTTGACAATGTGAAGTGAACTTATTTCAATATTGGAGACAATATTAGTGATTTCTAAACGAAAATCTGAAACAGAAAAATCAGAAAAGGAAACGGTCACATCTGGGACTCAAACCCAGGACCCTTGTCTTTCCGGGACAGTACTCTACCGACTGAGCTAATGGGACCCTATTCCCCTCGGTCACTTTTTTAACTGTATCATACTTCGAATAAGAACCTCTAACATTGTCTTCATTTTTTCTACCGCACATTTTTATTGGCAACTATCTTTATGTATGATCGCAAGATTCAACCCGAACTAAATGCAATCCAGACAGCGTCTTTTTAGATAAACCTATCTTATTTTTTTTTTTTTAATGTGCGACATCTGTTGACTTTTCTGCAAGTCTAGAATGAATATAGGAATAAATTTATTGAGTAAAACCTCAAATTGTAATATTTAAATATTGGAGACAATATTAGTGATTTCTAAACAAAAATCTGAAACAGAAAAATCAGAAAAGGAAACGGTCACATCTGGGACTCGAACCCAAGACCCTTGTCTTTCCGGGACAGTACTCTACCGACTGAGCTAATGGGACCCTATTCCCCTCGGTCACTTTTTTAACTGTATCATACTTCGAATAAGAACCTCTAACATTGTCTTCATTTTTTCTACCGCACATTTTTATTGGCAACTATCTTTATGTATGATCGCAAGATTCAACCCGAACTAAATGCAATCCAGAGAGCGTCAGATAAATATTACAATTTGAGGTTTTACTCAATAAAGTTATTCCGAAAAATAAAAATGAACTTATTTCTTTTAAATGTGTATTTTTAAAAACAATATTTAGTCGAGTTCCCGGATAAAATGAAATCTTTCAAAATTTGAGAGTCAGGGCGCCGAATGAAATCGTCGAAGGCGAACATTCAACGAAGTCCAAGGGCAATCTAATAAATGCTGTTGATTCTTATAGTTCAGATATTCAGATTACAAAGGTTTATCACGAAATCTTTTGAAATTTTATAGAAAGGAAGTCTTTAAATGTAGATCTTTCAAAAAAGCGCCAAATTATACACATTTCAGAAAAAAACAAAAATTCTTTTGTTTTATTAATTCTTAAATAATAAAGAATACAATGTTAAAAAATTAATAAAAATTACAAGTTCAATGAACGCGCCACAGGCGAAAATTATGAATTGTTGTAACATAAAAATCTTCTTCTTCTTCCTAGCACTATCCCAACTCATTGCCTAGGTAGGCTGTTGGGGTCGGCTCTTCTCGTTCTCAGGTTATAGCTTCTTCGGTTCTGAGTGTCGCTTTCATCTAGGCCGCTTCTTTGTAGGATTTTGGAGCATTGGGTCATCCAGGAGTTCTTTGGTCTACCTCTGGATGACTGTCTTTGAAGCTCTATAGACATTGCCTGCTTCACAGTGTGGTCTGGTGGTCTCCGTTTTATGTGCCCATACCATCTTAACTGTCGTTCTTCTAGCTTACTGTTTATGTCAGTGACACCCAGGCTACCACGAATGCGTGAGCTTTTAATTTTATCTTTTAATGATACTCCTGCCGTCCATCTAAGCATTCGCATTTCTGCTGATTCGAGTTGCCTAGAGTAGGAGTTGTACATAGTCCAGCATTCGGAGCCATACATTATCGCGGGTCTAACAATAGTCTGGTATGTCTAACATAAAAATATAAAACAGTAAATTACTTTTACTGGAAAAGCAACAAGATCTTTTTAGGTAATGTCGTCGACAGTTTTGGGTTTCTGAGAAGGGACACAATATTTTCATAATATTTGTTTCTTGTTTCTCATTGTCGCGCCGCGGCATGGCATAATCGGCCCACGGAACACCGGTTGCGGAGCACTGCTTTATAAAACCTACCACCTGGAACGAAATAAAGTAATGGGCTTTTTGAAATCTGGCCGCTTTCTCACATTTATTTTATGCATCGCGTTAAATGAAAGTTAGCCACCTAAACGAAGTGGCAGGATGAGATATTTATTACGGTTTTAATACGAAAGTAAGCATTCTTTTCTATTGAAAATATAAGTTATAAAAAAAAGGTTTTATAATTATTTTTTTCAGTTATCTATTGACTAATATTATGATATCAATGAAAGATTCGTAATCCATTTATAAGAATGCATTTCGCAACAATCAACATGCAAAATCTACAGCAGCAATAATTCGCATTGTCAAAAACATATACACATAACTTCTTCTTCTGGTGTCTTCTCCTACCGGAGATTGGCTGTCATCATAGCTATCAAACTTCTCTCTGTAGGCTGCAGTCCGGAAAAACTATGGAAAACGATTTCTTTTGTATTCAAGTTTAAAAAAATAAATTGAGATAGCAATATGTAAATATCCCTGCACACATTTTACTAATCGCACCAGCCTGAAAATGTCCGTAGCAGGGTTAAAACGTTCCAGTGTAGAACACATTTAAATTATTTGTATTTATTTCTGCCGTGCGGTATCTTGAACGTATCGTGGTCTACGGCAACATGTCTACAGCTAAAGTTTTCAGGAACGTATATGCCACAGTAATCCAAGAGAAATTGGCTATCAATAGAGTGAAAATAACAGAAGGCGCCACTTCCATTTATAACAATCCATACAGTACAATCATTAAGAAAGTAACAGATTTTGTTGAAAAAAAAGAAACAAGTGAGTTTGATTTTTTATTTATTTAAATTGGTTGGACGACAGATTAATCATCATTTGCAATAAAAGATTAATTATTCGGAAAGATAGGTATATTATGTAAATAGGGGTTATTTTTTTTTAAAACTTAAAAAAAATATATATAAAAAAATATATAATTTTGGTTTACTTATTACACTTAAAATAGATCCACTTCATCTGATCTAATATGAACATAGGAAAATTTTTCATTTTTACTTACGCTTCTAATGCTTATTACATACACTAATAATAATTACACATTTTTCCGACTTTCCTTAAAATGGGTATATTTTTAATTTCACAAGGATCTAAGCTGTACATTTTTTTAAAGTGTTTTTTTATTCATAAAATTTAAGTGATTACAATTTTTTGTGTTCTTTAAAACACTATACTAAGCTCATGCTCGTATTATGGTAGTCATAATGCTTTAAATTACAATGTTGAGATGTACAGAAATAGCATGTTGTAAAATAAAAAGTAATTAAATAAGTACAAAATAAAATATACAAAATTTCTTAAAATATTAAGATGTATAAAAATAGCATGTTGTAAAACAAAATATAATAGGTGTAATAAAACATAAGAAATAAGAAAGAGAAAAATAGAGATAAAAAAATGAAAACATATTTAAGGAAAAATAAGTCTAGATAAATATTTAGATATATATGTATATAATACATAATTAAATATAAACTAAGAGATATAAATATTTTAGAGAAAGATATATTATTATTCACATAAAAATTGGATTCCTTTATTTGCTCTTCTCTGGATTATTTGGAGTTTTTTAAAATTTAAATATAAATTTGATTTAACATAATCATTGTAAATATATTTAAAACATATTGTAATAACTTTTCCAAATATATATAATGTTTTTGAAAGTTTATAAAATAAGACAATTTTCTTTGTCTTGCTATGTTGTGCTAAATCATCTGTTCTATCGTGTGTTATTTGATTTGACATAAAATTTGAACCATTTATCAAATTTTAAATTGATTTTCAATTTCTGTGAAGGTTTTAATCAAGTTCTGTTATTATTTCAATTTTTTGAGCAACTGGCCATTAATGACATAATAATAGAACCTACACAGAACTTGTAAATCAACTATGACATTTGATGAATTGTTAAAATTCTGTAAAACAACCCGTCCTTAATTAATAACTGTCATACATCTCACAATAATTTAAAAAGGACGTAATTGATAAAATATTGCAATGACTCATTGAAATGAATCTATTACTAAGAAATAGTAGATACCTTTGTTCACTTCGCGTGAGAGAATATCGTAGACTTATGCCAAAGTCATTAAAGATAGATTTCTTCGAAGAGAAATATCCACGGAGTCACGTCCCGGGTGAGGGGATGAAGAAACAGAATTGAAGTTGAACTCTTGAAGAAATGAATTATTCGGAATAGAAGATAATATATTGAATTTGCGATGAATGACTGAAAAATGATAGCGCTATTGTGATAAAAACTTTGTGCGAGACATCTTGTTTTCATGAATTTAACTGGTTAAATTTTTGTATTTTTTCTGGTTTTTTAAGTTCTTTGGGTTATACCAAACGTAATAAAATGTTTAAAATTAAAAAAAGTAACTAAATTTAACCTCTTTGGTATTTCTAATATCTAAATATTTTGTTTGTGCGCTTTTTTCTTCTACAATATGTAAAGGATTTTATTTTGATTTTCATTATCATTTAGAAATTTTCTTCCGAAAGGTTTCCAAATATAATACATGCAAATTATACTTATAGAAAGCAAAGAAAATTCGATATTTTGTTATCAAGTAGTAAAAAAATTTCTTGTCGCTTACATTGCTGACGCTGGCTAAACATAATGAGTTACATTCAACCTCTTAATTCAACCTTTGCCAAAAAGTACGAATCCTTCCTAGCACATTTCATCTTCAACACCTTCCTAAAAGAAACCACTTACTGCAACACTCATAAACACCCAAACAGTTTACTTTCAACATTTTACATTTCAACACATGGTTACTACACAAAAAAACGGTATGCATCAGCAAGTTACTAGCAATCCCTTCTTAGTCTAATTCTCATTCCTTATTTACATACATGTGTTATTTACATTTATAGTGATTTACTCTTTCTTATTAAAACTGCTTATGTTTTACGCATGCCTAGTTTATCAATACTTAATACTGTTGTTTAAACTATTTTTTGATATGTTATTATTATGAGATTTAGACGCTACCATTTATGTAAATTTAAAGTTCCTACGAAATTCTTGTTTTTATGTAACTACATATGTATGTAACTATATATGGAATGCTCCATGTATATATTGATATATATTTAAATATATATATATTTGTATAAATGTACGTGTATGTGTAAACATATATAAGTACCCGCCTCAGAACAGAAATCTTCTAGTGTGGAAGGTTACTTTCATGTTTGTAATTTTGATCATGTTATTGCAATAAACGCCCGGGATGCCAGCAATTAAAAAAAAAAAAACTTGTTTCTTGCTAAAATAGTAGCAGCGATTTGTAATTTTTTATTTGTTTTTATTTCCACTATCGTCTTCAACAGCAATACAGTCACACCCTTGATATAAATATACCGATGAATTCCAACGTCTCTAGTGTTGTATTTCAGACCCATCTAACCGTTAAACGGGCGTCTCGACGCCGGCTACGGTAACGGCGTAGGTTAACGGATAACGGATATAGCTCAAATTTAATAATAATAATATTCCGCTCTGAAGAATATACTCGTAACGATACCTTTCTGATCTCTTGCGATGTATGGATCTGGAATAATGACGGGTTTTATGGTTTACGGTTTCTTTCGATTAAAGAACGGAAAACTCTTTTAAACCCTCGTAATAAAATATTTTGCTGATAGATTAATTTATAATATATTTGACTAGCTGTACCCCTTCGCGCGCTGCTACGGCTCAGAATTTCTTTGCATATAGAGTTGTTTTAAAAAAAGCGTATTTCAAAAGCAGGTGACAAAAAACATGATTTTACATGTCACAGGTTACGTCTATATAATACAAGTATATAAAAACATATGCGTATTCGAATGCAACTTTGTTGTGTCAAAATTTCAAAGCAATGAATGGGTGAAGATCTTTCGGAGTGTTAAGATATTGAACAAACGAACATACACATTTTTATTTATATAGATAGATATTTATACCAGAACCTTTTTTATGCCTAAACAAACCTACAAAAAGTATATGACCTAGCCGACATGAAGAGCTATGGAAGGTGTTGTCCAAGTATAAAATGAATACAAATCTCATACAGGCATTTACAACTCTGTATAAGGGAGGCGTTGCAAGTTTTATGGTGAACGGTGGTTAAACATAACAAAATATGTTAAACAAGGCTGTTTAACATATTTTGTTATATTGTTATGAGTATATTGTCTGTTGTAAGCTGATGATGCGGTACTGATTACCAACAATATGGAAGATCTAAAGTTTCTCGTGTCTATAATAATAAAAATATGTGTGAATAATGGGTAAACGATGAATGTGAGTAAGTCTTAAGTCGTTTTGTTTGAAAGAGAAAGTATGAAAATAGTGTGCAAAATGAAAGCAGTGTGTATGATGAATTCTTGGAGCATGTGGATGAGTTTGTGTATTTGAGAAGTATGTTTACGAGATATGGGAAGGCTGATAGAGATATTGAAAGATTGGTAACTCCATTTATTTTTTTTATTTTTTTATTTTTTTTTATTTGGTACATTATTTTGTTACAATTTATGTTTTCCAGTATTGTAGGCCTCACTGGGTGGCTTGCCCGTGCTGAGGCCTTCATTTTAGAATATGAAAATCTTATCTACATATTACATTTAAAGAGAAGATAGTAAATTTGAAAAGAAAATAATAAATTAAAAATTAAAAATAAAAATACATAATAATACATTTAAAATTAAAAAAATAATACAATGAAAATAATCTTGTGTGTTTGTGAGTGATGTGTGTTTATGTTGGTTTTGTGTGTTACGTGTAGGTTTTATTTTTATTTTATGCTATGACATTTTGGTAATATTGTCTTTTTTGTTGTTTAATCCATTTTGTAATTTTGTGTGTGAATTTATTTTTATTTTCCTCAATTTTAATTTCAATTTTTAGACTGTTGAAAGCTTTTATAGCATGGTATTGGTAGTGTCTTTGTCCAAATGTTGAATTTACTGTTGGAGTTTTAATGTTTTCTTTGTACGCTTGTCTAACTGGTCTGTTAGTGTTATTTTGTGTACGTTGGAATTTATTTTTTTTGTTAAAAATGTAGTTTAGTAGTGTTTTAACGTATAATTGGCGTATATCTAGTACGTCACAGCTGTTGAATATTTGGTCTGTATCGGTCAGTCTATGTTTTTTTAGTATTACCTTTAAGATCGTTTTCTGTGCGGTTTCTATGTAATTGATAGCCGAGTTTGTTGCTCCTCCCCAAGCAATAATTCCATATTCTATTATTGATTGGCAGAGTGCAAAATATATTGTTTTCAATTGTTTTATTTTATATATGTTTCTTATGTTAAGGAAAATGTGGATTGTTTTGAGAAGTTTATTTGTGATATGTTTGATGTGAGGTATCCATCTAAGGTTATGGTCAATTAAGATTCCTAGATACTTTATTTGTTCTGTTTTTTCTAGAGGAGGGCAATCGCAGATGTTGGTGTTTAAACATTCGTGTATTTTTATGGTGTTTGTATTGTTTTTTGGCTGTCCCGTGCTATTTATACTGTATGTTGTGAATTTTGTCTTTGATATGTTAAGTGTAAGTATGTTTGAGTCTAGCCATGTTTTCACTTGCGAGATTCCCAAATTCGCTATGTTATATACATTATTCCAATCCTTAGATTTGAAAAGTAAAACTGTGTCATCAGCATAGCTAACTATTTCACCGTCTATTTTCATGCTGCAAAGTTCATTTATGTAAATAGTAAAATGAACGGGCCCTAGTATGCTTCCTTGTGGAACTCCATATGTAATCGGCAGTGGTTTACTAGTATGGTTGTTAATTTTGACTTGTTGAGTTCTGTTACTCATATAACTTTTAAATAGTTGAAGTTCCTTGCCTTTGATACCCATGTTTTCTAATTTTTTAAAAAGTGAATTGTGGCAGATTGAGTCAAAGGCTTTAGCTAAATCTAGATATATCGCTATGCATTTGTACCCTTGATCTAAGTTGCTATGTATATAATCTACTGTACATGCTAAAGCTTCTTTTGTGCCTATTTTGTCTCTAAATCCATATTGGTTATCCGAGATTAATTTGTTTTCTTCAAGGTATTTTATAATTTGGTTTTTTAATACTCTTTCGAAAATCTTTGATAGCGAGTTTAACAGAGTGATTGGTCTATGGTTAGTTATTTCCATTTTGTCTCCGGATTTATAAATGGGGATAACTAGTCCTTTTTTAAGAGTACTAGGAAAGCAGGAGTGTGTTATACTAAGGTTGATTAAGTGTGTTATAGGTTTCAAAATTTCATTTTTTAATATCTTAATGCAATCCGTTGTTATCTCATCTAATCCAGGAGCAATTCGGTTTTTTAATGTGTTTATTATTTTGTTAATTTCCTCTTCCGAGGTTGTTTTTATTGTAAATCTGTGTTGTGTCGGTTTTTTATTGATATTTGATCTATTTGTTTGTGTTAGTGTGTTTGTGTTATGCAATTTACGGTTCGCTAAAACTTTTCCTATATTTGCAAAGAAGTTATTCACATGATTTGCTATAGTTTCTGTATTTGTATTGACATCTAATTTTTTGGAGTTAATATTTAGATTTTCAATAGTATTTTTCTGTTTGTATTTTTGTGTGTATGTGACTTCTTTTAATATTTTCCATAATTCCTTTGGGTTATTTTTTTCTTTTTTAAGTTTTTCGCCATAATATAATTCCTTAGCCACTCTAATAATTTTGGTGCAGATGTTTCTATATCTTTTATAGTAGTTAAGTTGTTCCATGTCGTAGGGTGTATATTTAATTTGTTTGTGAATTTTGTCTCGTTTACGAATACAGTTTAATATTCCCTGTGTTATCCATAGTTTAATTTTTTTAGCTTTGTGTGTGAGTTTTACTTGTTTTATGATAGTGTTTTTATTTATTTCTTGTGCTAACATGTTATGAAATTTATCCTACATTAAGCTGGTAACTCCTTAATGGAGGACTGAACAGGATTGGGGCCAACAAAAAAAACTTTCCAAGGAATCGAAGCTAGCAGTTGCAGAGGGCAATTGGCAGAAGAAGAATACAAGTAGACTGAATGCTGTAGAAATGATATCCCTGAGGCGGACGTGTGGTAAACCCCCGATCGTGTGAGACACGTGGAGATCCAAAAATAATGCAAGGCTGGTGTATGCGTAATGAGTAAGTTTAAGAAAGGGACGCTCAGATGATTTGAGCATGTAGAACGAATGAACGAAAAAATGAGAGTAAGGAAAATAAATGACGCATATGTGAATGGTAGTCGGGGACGTCTGAGAAGGACATGATACGATCAAAGAAGCTTATACTGGAGTCCGGTCATTTCAGGAGTCAGAATAATAAAAGAGTATGTAATAGAGGATGCATTAATGTGAATAGGGCAAAGAAGGGTGTGCCAAGACAGAGTTGTTTGGCGGCCCGTCCTCTCTGCCTACCCCTGCGGAGAAACGGCGTGATGGTTAGTTGAGCTTTTGGTTGAGCTGTCTATATCTTTATATACTACTAATGAATTTCAATATTTTACATACTTTGATATCATTGTGTTAATTGCAAAAAATATTGGAAAATAAAGATATATATTAAAATTATTTTTAAATTGGGAAAGGATGGTAAAATATGTAACAATATCATTGTTATAATATCCTAAAATATTGTCAAAACAGACTTTTGTTCTATACTAAAACTTCTGTTAAAATAATAGAAACACAAAATTAATGTGTAAATCGGCAAAATGGATGTTCAAATAGACAAAATGGAGGTTAAAATAGACAAAATGGATGTTAAATTAGACAAAATGGATGTTAAAATAGACAAAATGGATGTTCAAATAGACACAGTGGATCTTAAAATAGACAAAATGGATGTTAAAATAGACAAAATGGATGTTCAAATGGACAAAATGGATGTTCAAATGGACAAAACAAATGTTCGAATAAACAAATTAAACTAAAATTGGTGGAATTTGGTCAAAGTGAACGAAAATATCAACATATTGTACTGATAAATCAACATTGTTTTCAATATTTCACAATGTTTTTTCACCACTTTAACACATTTAACAATATTTGTAAATTGTTAGGTGTTTAGGTCTCGAACACTGGCTCACTGCTTTGTGCTGCATCAATTAAATTGACCTAATAAAAATAATTATGTATACTTAATTATTTGTAAAATTTTTTTTCAAACTTATATTTTTCTTCTTTTATCCTTTGTATATCAGTTAAAACCATTAAAAAATTATATTTGCATCATGAGAAATACTATTAACGCTAAAATATTATAAAAAAACACCAACAATACCATTTTTTATATTATGTCTAACATCAACTGACTTACACACCGACGAGTTCATAATGTTTACACACAGTATACATTAGGTCTACCTACATATTTAATTAATGTTTTTCGTGATATTTTAAAAGGGTTAACAGCAAAATGAAAACACTACTACTTGCTTTTCAACTTTTATACATGAATTAGGTTACTTTTGCACCCCGGGGTGTTTATTAACTTTGCGGAATCCCTTTTCACACCCGCATAAAGGGAGAATATACAGGCACTGCAGGACTCGGACAAATAAAGTTGACAAGAAGTGTTCCGGTCATTGTTCCGAGTTCCCTTTAATTGAAACAATCATAATTTAAACGACCAAATATAGTCATTTTTATCAAATTGTTGATCTAGAAATAAACCAAAAAGCATTTTACAAATTTTGTAATGTTTTTCATAATTATAACACACAAGCACTTTCGAATATTCGTGTTACTCACAAAATACTATCTAAAGGTGAGCTCTCGGGTCATGAAATTTTCCCGGCTGTGTCGTGCTATTTTTTTTTGTGTCAATACGATAATTTTTAAGCCTGCAAAATAATTTATTTTATTAGCTTTGAATTATCCATGTATGATTGTTAAAAAACAAAATCAAATGAATTAATTGTTTATACTGAGGGAATATGACATCCCAAATTAATGACGGTTGCACGCACGGAGAAAAATGAGTACTGTTGGTTTATTAAGATCCTGTTGAAAACGGGATTTCAGGCCACTTCATAATAAACTTTTAATACAATCATAATATATCGGAACACGTGTTCATGCAACTGCGTCTGTCCTGAAAATATATAATGACGAAATGCGAAAATATCCGAATTTTTATAAACACGTGTTCCGACATCGCGATAATACATTCATGGTTAACTGTTTATTAGGAAACCTGTTAATTCATTCGTTAAAGGCATTAAAATCCTGTTTTTGTGTATATATTAGTAATATTTTCTAAAAGTTAGTTTTGTCCGTGCAGAGTTGGGGAAGGGAAGGAATAGAAGAAGGAAGAAAAAGTATATTAGTATCTACCTGTAGATTTTTTCCACAGTTTTCAATTGTTGGAAAGTGTTGAAGAAGTAAAAAAATTGATAAACGTGATAAAAGTGATTTTAATCACGGGCAAAGCCAGTTAGTAAAATAGCATCCAAAAAGTCGTATTTTGCCTTCAATTTCGAAGCCAATTTCCACCAGAATTCTATTATAAGGATTAGGCGTGCTTGTGAATATTTTTAAATTGTCTTTTTTATTTTCATTTTTTTATAAAATCACACGCAATGAATATCCTTCGTCCTTGATAAAATCAGGGCCGGCTATGAGATAGTCGGAGCCTGGTGCTAGCTTAAGCCTCAACGGCACTTGTACTAGATGTTTGGTATTATCAGCATCTTGGCTTCTTGTTTTCTTGGCGCCTTGACGAATTGGCGCCCGGAGTGGCCTGCTCCAATTGCGCCTACACAGGGCCGGCCCTAGACACAATGTAATTGTTGAATTAATTCATTAAAAACATTTGATTTAAATAAAAACCATCAAATGAGATCTCAATCATAAATTCTGATTTTAAAATGTGCTTTAAAACAAAAGGCGCATTGTTACCAGATACTATGCATTGTATTATTTAAGCAGATGAGAGTTATTTTTGTATTACCATGCGTAGTAGTATTGGTAGGTGGTGTATCCGTTTAGAGAATTAAACAATAGTAGACATCATCTAATTAACATACTAGAGAATAATAATTTAATTATACATGCGTTGTAACTAGATATTTAACTATTAGACAATACTATTAAAAAAATACATCTTTGGTTTAAAAGTATTTTTTTTATAAACACACAATACAAATAAAATATTTTTTCTTAATGCCTTTATTATTTACAAGCGCAGACCCGTGAAAAATCACGGAACAGTCTGAATGAGTTGGTTTCCTAATTTATTTTTAATTTTTATAAAAATGTATATTTAAAGAGTTAATAACGACAATTAAATTATGTGCTTTTAAAGCGAACTTGCTCAAAATGTATGCAATGGTGTTTCGTGACGTCACACGAAACATGATTCAGCATGAATTGCAGTGATGTTCAGCATGCTATTAATACGATACATTTGTGAAAATTGTGTAATTTCGTTTTTGAAAATAACCTTATTTTCAGTTATAATTTTGAAAATAACAAATAAGATAATTTTCTATCCCTTTTTCAAAGTTTTGCTTGAAAATTGTTAAATATTGTAATTGAAGGTTTTACTCATTAAGTTATCCCACTGTAAAAATATTCATCGTAGACTTGCAAAAAAGTCAGTAAATGTCACACATAAAAATAAAAATTAATATATTAATCCAAGAAACTATCTAGTTTGCATTTAGTATCTGCATTTAGTTCAGTTAGAATCTTACAACATAGATAAAGATATCTGCCAAAAAATGTGCATTAAAAAAATGAAGATAATGTTGATAGCCCTCAGTCGAAGTATGATACACATAAAAAGACGTAAGTTGATGTTAGAATTAGCTCAGTGTTCAGAGCACTTGAAAAAGGTTTGGAATTAGAACACCGCTGAAAGCTACTAGAATATTTTTTTTATTCACGAAAATATACTTAATCTAGCTATGTATATATTATATATAATTAATTAAGATCACATCCTTGTCTGCCTTAATTTATTTATTTATACGCATAAAAAGGCTTTTACATAAAAGTGATATATGATGCGGTGTACATAAGAGAATATCTGTATTATATAGGAAATAATAACAGTATGTATATGTAATCTATTACAAACTAGGTACAAAATAGATGTATATGTTTGTACCCGCCCAATTAGGGTTTTTACAAATGATTGAAAATTTACAAACATTACAAAGCTATCAAGATAGACATACAGATTTAATAACAGTGTTTTTATAGGCTGATAGACATTCAGTACCGTTGGTGTTCATGAATGTACAAATATTTATATGAATATACAAATAAAAAACTATGATTACAAGTATATTTATTGTTATTTTTATTTTTATTTATTTAACGCCCAGAGTGTTTTTACATGTAGGTTTGTAGGTGGTACAATTTTGATGACAGATAATGAGAATATAATAATAATAGTAATAATATATATATTTGACATTCTCAGACTATAAAAATATTACCATTCGTTATTTCGACTTCTGACATTATACCTAGCTCTCTCATTAAAAATTTAGGCGTATTAGATCTATCAAAAAAATTGTATATAAAAATGCAAAAATCAGTAATTTTAAATACATGTAGGACAACGAAAGATTTTTTAAATATTTATGTTGAGGATCAATAGGATTTATAGGCCCTGTTAGGAGTTTTAGCGAGCCAAACCCTCTGATATGAAAATATCTGGAGTCGGTGAATTATTTTCCCATTTGATCTCTGGTGAGTTGACGTGTTGTTCTTGTATTGTTTTGTATTTATTTTGCTTATATAATGCACTTGCATAATGTTGATTGACTAGATGATCATTTGTGGAAAAGTGTGTGGAAGGGTTTAGTTTTTCCTAGGGGAAGATTTAACCCGGAAATAAAATCGGAAAATAAAAAAATCGAAAATAAAATAGAAACTAGAACGATACTAATATAAGACAAATCACGAAAACTACATTACCAACGCTACTCTAATTTGTAAGATTCAACAAAGTGCTGGTATATATTACGCTTAGTTCTATAAATGGTGTAAATAAATATAAAAATACCCCAAACTTGTTGCCTAGATCATACGTACTATTGGTTAGTAAGTGTGTCTGATAGTTTGTTGTGTATGTATTACAGAAGAATGTTAAATTATATCTTGTGTTTCTAGTCGGTACGTGAAATTTTATAGTGGCAAAAATGGCAGGGCTGTCAATTAAGTTATTAATGACCCTGTGTAATACAACCAGGTCTGACATGTCTCGTGTCAGACAGAAATTGAATATGTGCAATTGATTCATCAAACTGATAAAATGAATGTTTTCAATTGTAATTTTTAGGGTATATTAAACGTAGATTTCTTATATGATTAATTTGTATTAGAATTCCATACAAAAGCTTTATCCCCAGAACATTCTATGATTTTTATTAAATATTATTGGACACTACTATACGATCGCAGAACCGAGAAAAATCAGGGAAAATTATAATTCCAATTTAGTTAAAAAATAATTTTATGTTAAAATATTTTAGGTAGGTACCTACTTTTATCTTTCACAAAATCAGTCCCAATTTTGAAAATAGAGTTCCAAAGTTAATTGGAAAATACCCACAGAAGTACACGCAACCGAAATTAGTATTTTTCATGGTTGCGTAATTTTTCATCCCTTGTTAGTGAATCTCAAAACTTCAGAATTAAAAAAAAAATAGAATTCATTTGACGTCTTGATTTTTTTCATTTTAATATGTGTATAAGTGTTATTATGTCTTGTCAGGTCGATATTAGTTCCTAGCTAAGCGGATTGCCTGTTCTAAGAAACCAAATTCTCATAAAAATGTCAAATGAATTACGTTGTATTAAAATATTGTATTTACTAAAACTACCTTATAGGTTTTTACTAGGTGTTTCATTAATAGGTAACTACGTATAATTTTAATTGATTATTAAACAGTTTTTCTGACTCCCTTCTACCCTCTAGCTATTGTTAATTAACGTTGCCCATATATCCTATCCATAAAGCATGCAAACGGAGAAAATTTACTGATTTAAAATATTGTTAATTTATTAAAAATCTGATCAAATTATTTGTTTTCCTGTTAAAAACAGTACTTGATGCCTGATGAAATGGTCATGCAGTCACAATTTTAACAGTATCTTTTCAAAAAAAGCCGTTCTCATATTTTTCCGTGCATAAACGCTACTTTCAACACTTTTGTTCAGTTTGCAATATTTTCTGTATATTTAAAATGCGCTATATACATCAATGAGTTATGTAACCTAGATATCGATGACACAGTCCTACTATTCGAATCAAAAGACTGGCTTACCGTATACGCCAAAACGGAGGAAGGAATTCAAAAGGTAAAACAGTGGCTCGACTCTAATTCACTTACTCTGAATGTACCTAAAACAAAATACTTACTGTTTAGCCTCACCAATCTCCCAAAGTTAAACTTAACTCTAAACATACACGTTGCAAAAATTCTCCCCTTGACCGGAATTGTGACTGCTCATGCCTAGAACAAGCAATCAATATCAAATATCTAGGATTAACCTTTGACACATACCTAAACTGGAAACAACATATTTATAACATTACAAACAAAATTCGTAAATCTATTTACTTTTTCAAACAAACACGTAATTTCCTTGACCCCAAACTTTTAAAATCAGTGAAATTCTCACTATGCCAATCACACATAGAATACGTAATTTTAGCTTGGGGTAGTACTTCTTCTAGTGCCCTTGACCCCATTATTAAAGCACAAAAATTAATCATTAAAATAATTCTCAATTCCTCTTTCTACCAGCACTGATACTATCTTCAATACTATCATGTTATGGACATAAAACAGCTCTTTGCAAGATCCATCTTGATTAATTTACACCAAAACAGCAAAACACTATACAAACCAACTCAAACGATACACAATACCCGAGCCAAAAACAAAGAACTTCTCCAAACTCCTTTTGCTAAAACCACCTTTGGGCAAAGACATTTCAAATACATAGCTTGTAAACTATACAATATACTACCAGCCACTATTAGACGAACAGAGTCAATGACCAAATTCAAACATGAAATAAAGAATTGGATAACAAGTATTGGGCGTCCCACTATCACAAACATACATAAACCAAATTACAAGTAAACAGTAATAATAATTCACTTACAAAATATAATAATAGATTCAATAATTTTATAATAGCCCCTTTGTAAGTATTCTTTAAGTACCTGAATACGTCTGTCTCGACACAGGTGTACTCTAGTGAGACAGATGTCGAAAAATTTATTTAAAAAAACTTTAAATTGATAAATAAAAATGTTAAACCGATTGTTGTGATGGGGACGCGAAATATAAATTATTCATTTTGGCTATTTTTAGGATTTTATTAATGAATTCCAGTATAAATATTTGAGACAAACTGGAAAGAATTTTTTTTTCTTTCTAACGTCAAAAAAACACCTTTAAATGGATTTACGGAGGTTTTTTTATTTTCGATGTCAATCTCTCACGCATTTATGCGTCTTCTACACAAGAATGCGTTTACAATTCAACGCGTCATAGCACCTACTGCGCAGGTACGTATTATACCCGTATGTTTTACATTATATCCACTGGTGGTATGTCTGCAGACTGTAGACTACAGTATGAAGTCTGTATGCAGTATGCCGTATGGACTGCACCTTATACCTCCTACCTTCTGGAGGTAGTATTGTTTTTGTCCCTACAATGAAAGTATGTGCATCTTTGGCATGACACATTCAGTACCGGGGTTAGATTACAGATTTAGTTATAGATAACAATATTTTTTGTTGTTTTGATGTTACAATGTGGCTACAAATTAATACTTATATAATACAAACATAATAAGTTTGTGTACTTAGGAAGTATGTTTACGAGAGATGGGAAGGCTGACAGAGATATTGAAAGAAAGGTAAATGAAGGTAACTCCGTTAATGGAGGACTGAACGTAGTTGGTGCTAACAAAAAATTGTCCAAAAAAGCGGAGTTAGCAGTCCACAATGAAGTGTTGGTATAATAATAATAATAATAATAACATAACATTTATATAGCGCAGTTTTGTGTTGTTTCACTTCAAGTGCGCTTAACTATAATAAACTTAAAATAAAATTTCCTATTGTGTTCCTTTTAAAAAAAATTAATTACATAATATGAAATAAAGAATAAACGGTTTACACAAAAGCAGATAATAAAACCCGTTTAAATTCAGCCAAATTTTGTATATTGGTAAGGGCTGGGGGAAGTTTGTTCCAAATGAGTGGGCCAGCTACACGAAAAGAGCGATCATAGTAAACAGCTCGATTTGACCGAGAAAGTTCGATTAAACGATTGGTAACATCTAGATCTGCTGACCTCAGAGTAAGCTGTCTATCGCTTAGGTTTTGTCGGACACATAATTCCCTACCCTGATGTACGGAAGTGAGGCGTAGAACTGGCAGAGAAATTATGAAATGAATTTGTGCGGTAATACCATGTATGATCGTGTGAGATATGTGGAGATCTACAAAGAGTGCATGGCTGATGTAAGCGTAGTGAGTAAGATTAAGAAAGGGACGTTTATATGGTTTGGGCATATAGAGCGAATGAGCCAAGAAAGGAGTGTAAAGAGGATATATGATGCAATTTCACGCAAATTCGCAAATGCGAATGGTAGCAGAAGTCGGAACCACCCGAGGAAGACATAGCACGACCAAGTGAATAAGATACTCATGTCGGGTCATGTCAAGAGTCAGAATAATAGAAGAGTACACACTAATGAGACGATGTATGAATGTGAATTAGGCAAGAAGTGTGTGCTAAGACCGAGTTGTTTGGCGGTCCGACCTCTCTGCCCACCCCTGCGGGAAAACGGCGTGATGGTTAGTGAGTTAGTTAGTTACTTAATACAAACTGATATGTACCCGGCTTTAATCGGGGTAACTCTTTGAGTGAAGAAAAAGTAAAGTTTTGAGGTTGTGAGTTCAAGTGTAGTTACTTTAAAATTGGGTGCACATTATTATAATGAATTGAAAACGTATAATCGTATAAAACATTGTTACAATTAAAAACTACGTCATATCGATTTTTTCCGAATGTGTATCTCATTCCAGTGCAAAAAAAATGCGTAAACTCTTCCTCGGGCGCCCCAGACCACTTCTCCCATTCAAACAACTCTCTAAAAATGCGTAAACTCTTCCTCGGGCGCCCCAGACTACTTTTCCCATTCAAACAACTCTCTAAAAATGCGTAAACTCTTCCTCGGGCGCCCCAGACCACTTCTCCCATTCAAACAACTCTCTAAAAATGCGTAAACTCTTCCTCGGGCGCCCCAGACCACTTTTCCCATTCAAACAACTCTCTAAAAATGCGTAAACTCTTCCTCGGGCGCCCCAGACCACTTCTCCCATTCAAACAACTCTCTAAAAATGCGTAAACTCTTCCTCGGGCGCCCCAGACCACTTTTCCCATTCAAACAACTCTCTAAAAATGCGTAAACTCTTCCTCGGGCGCCCCAGACCACTTCTCCCATTCAAACAACTCTCTAAAAATGCGTAAACTCTTCCTCGGGCGCCCCAGACCACTTTTCCCATTCAAACAACTCTCTAAAAATTTCTGTGACTAATAAGAACCAACGATGTTATTTACAGCGAAATCGTTCCAGTAGTTTTTGAGTCTATGGGCACACACATACGGACATTAACTTTTATTTATGTAGATGGAAAATAACAGTAAACATTTCGATAAATATTTTATCCAATTATAATATTCAGTAATTCAGTTCGGCAGAATAAAAACATTTTCAGGATAAATTGCTGGAGGAATTTTTAATATGGCATATTCATCTTCGGTATAATTTTTTTTTAAATTTACTATGTAAATAATTGTGATTTTCCTATTAAAAAAATTATTTGTGATCTATGACATTATATTAATATTATATTAACCAAATATGGTTTAATAAATTGCCAAATTGTACTTTGTTGCTAGATTGCTAATCTCTGGCATATGAAGAAAGTCCCCTAGATCAAAGGAAAATATATATAAGACCATGAGCGGTTTAATCGCTTATAACTCCATTTTATATCATTTTTCCCAGAAAACAAAGATTTTATGAAATATTATTTGTATAATTTTAAAATTTAAAACGTAGAAATATGTTTAAAAGTTTTAATGACACCCATGGGACGTTTTTAATCATTTTTTAAAATGAAATATCTTTTATTAAAGTATTTTTTGCATTTTCATTTGATTAGACTGTATTTTTGTCTGTTCCAATGTAACAAGAGATTTTAATATAAAATATTTTTCTTTATTTTATGGGCTTATAGATGATGGTATTTTTAATATATTTTTAACCTTCGATCGACATAGACCACCACTGCCACTGGTACTGGAAGCAAGGAAAAAAATATTTCTTCAAAAAATATTTTTAATTAGCCGGTCCTCAAAGTGTCACTTCGCCTGAAGACGCGACGTTTGCAGGTTTCGAAACGTCCCAAAGGCTTGCTTGGTCGCAGGCTGCTTTGTCGAACCAGTTTGCGTGCCCATACAAGGCGGGCGGCGGGATGCGAACCCTGGGCCGGCCCGGCACTGCGCTGTGCCACCAGCGGGCCCTTTACCTCCGTCCTACCGCCCCTTCGCCCCTCCGCCTCTCCGCACCGTCCCGTCCCCGGCTATAGTTAACGAGGAGTTATGATAGCGGGGGTGCCTGTCGCGTTCATTGCCTCTTATTGAATATAGCAGCTAAATAGGGTGGTTTTTCATGTGAGTGCGGCACAAAAGTCCTAACTAATGCTCTCAATAATAGAGGTAACACGGCAAAATTCGTGCATTTATGAAACATTGGTAAAACGTTCATCTTGGCAGTGTAAACGAAGATCAGCAAAGTCCGCACAAAAAGTGTTGGAACACCTCTTTAAGGGGAGGGGGATTTTTTGTTGATAAATACGTTTACAAACTAGTTCGAGTAAGGTATGGTTTACTATATTTTCATTAGTTCTAAATCAAATGAGACCACTATCATATCGATAGAATCAATATTTGTTAAGATGTGACAGTTTTTTTTAGTAAAAAAACTAAAAATAGATGGGTGTTCCATCACTTTGTTTTGGATGTACATTTTCTTGGACAGATTCTCATTTTTACTACGAAGATGTATTAATGAGTACTTGTACTAAGAAGATGGGGAATAGGAAGTATCTGGATATTCAGATCTGGTCAATAAACAAGACTAAAACAACACTCAGCGCCCTTGAGGTGATTTCTCACGAAAACGGCGCTATATAAATTAGCCAAATATTATTACTTGACTATCGCAATGGCATAAATGCAAGTCTCTCTAAAATATACACTGATAGACTTCAGACAGATTTCAATGCTACAACAAGGCTGATAACCGATGTTTCCAAATATTCCCACATCTCACAACATCTGCGGAACCTTCATTGGCTTAAGTGTCCTGAGAAAATCCATTTAAAACTCTTCTGGATGGTTTTAAAAGCCATACATGACATGGCACCACCCTATTTGTCAGAACTGTGCATTACAATCGATGTTAATACAAGGCACGCAACCTCTTTTAATCTTCAACAGCCATAGGTAGACTTTCAGTAGCTATGCGCAATACCAATACCGATTTTGGTGACCGAGCTTTTGCAGTAGCAGGCCCAACAGCTTGGAACAAACTACCTTCACATTTGCGAAAGATCGACAGCTCATATGAGTTCAGAGCAAAACTAAAGACTCACTTTTCAACTTGTCGTATCCAGAATAACGACCTCATTTTTTTCAATAGCATTTCATTGCTTATTCCATGGGATTTTTCTCCATGACAACCCACTTTAATGTAATAATTATTTAATATGCATAAACTATTTTTGTAATATTTTTTTTTCCTCACCACAGACACCACGAGCAGTAATAATAACAATCTGTATTTGTAAACGTAAATATGTATGTTAGCCGTAAAACTATTGTTTAAGTCGTAGTTATAAGTTATATTATAACGGTATTTTGTATAAAAATATGTAAAATTTTAAGTCACTAGTTAAGAGTCTTAGTTTAAAATCACTAGACACTAATCTTAGTTATAAGCCACTCGTTATAAGTCACTAGTTATTACACTTATTTATAAGCCACAAGTATTAAATCATAAGTCTTAATAATAGGAATAGATTTAATGTATAAACTAAGTTGATTTTCTTATATTATAGAAATAATAAATTTTATTATAGAAATAATACAATCATCATTATTATTATTAAATCCATTTCATGTAACGTTTCGAATCTGATTACAAAGGAAATCAAACCGTCACCGAAAATTAATTGCATAAAATAAATTAAAGTTGCATAAAACAATAATTGTCGTTAATATTTTCTTCATTTAAGTACCACACAATGGTGCCAAACATCTGGAGCCATTGAGAATATGCTTTCCCCAATTGTGGTATGTTGTTGTTTTTTGTTTTATGTGAATACCGCATTAGAGTCCAAACTGATCTCAACCGTCTGGAGCAAGTGAGATTATAGCATCGCCAATGGGGAATATTTTTAGGCTGAAGGTAGCGGGGATGGAAATACAAACGTGGGGAAGTACTTGGTTATTAAGATTTGTTCACCAAACATCGCTAAAGTCATTTCAAGCAATGTTTCGAAGAATTGTGCCTTTCACTAGAGCGATACTGAAAGTATCTACCACTCAACGTGTCGCAAATATACAAAGTATTATTTTTATAGTATTGATTGTTACATAATAACATTTTTTTAAATAAAATTTACTTGCGCACGTCGGTATTTAAATTCTCGACCCCCGGGTCGGTGATCAAAGATGGTGGAGAAGCAGTGGAGTTAAAATTTGAAAATTAAAATTAAAAATAGTGGACAGGATAGACATCTCTGGTCAATTATTGTATAGATTTAGCTCTGCAGGTAAGTGACAATGAAATTCAGCCATCTGTGCATTAATCAGCTGGATTCATCTTAATTATGTTGTTTGATAAAATAGGGCACCACTATTCCTGTTTGGTCGATTTATGTATAAAAGATTTAAAAAAAAATTGTCACAAGAAAGTGACAGTTTTTGAATTACAATGTGTTAATTCAAATTTTATTCTAAATTCTACTCTCTTCAGAGCTTGTCGTGACAGATCATTATTTCATGGTGCGAATGCAAGTTTTATTGTGCCGATTGCTTTCCGCTGCAGAATTTGAAGATTAACCTTGAGATTAAGGAATTGCTGCTAATCTCAATGCGAGTATTTGGTGGCTGGATGATAATTTGTTACGCTGCCTGTAGAGTGAATTTTGTAATCAACCTTTTTTTTCATAGGGAATCAATTATTCCCTGATGGTCTGTGTGGTTTACAATCCAGACCATCACCAGATGGTGACCGCTCAACTACGGAGACCATATAAAATACCACATTATTAAATTCTCGAAACCTATTGCACGATGTTTTCGTTTATTTCTAAAGAGCAAGATTTGAATTTTCTGTGAGATTTCATTAATTTTAACCTGGGTAGTTTTTTTATCACACAACTTTAGTTTGATCATTTTCACAGCCTCTCGACAGATGAGATTACCAGAGCTATGAAAAGCGCATACTTTTTTGATGTCAAAAAGGCCTCTTTCCCGAATATACTTGAACTTGTAATTCTCAAATGAAAACCTGGATACAAAACATAGGGAGATCAGAAATAGGTAATATACTGACCCCAAATACGGACTGAAACTGAAACCACTCAACTGAACAAAAAAACACCATTTAATACATTTATAATTATTTCAGAAAAAAACACTATTTAATATATTCATATTATCATTGCTAGTAAATTTTAATAACATGTAAATGAAATCCTCAGTACGGGAGATCCCTGTGAGGATATCATTTTATCTATTTGTTAAAAAAAAGAAGATAATAAAACACTTATTATTATTATATAGTATATAAGTAATACATTTAACTATATATTTAAATATATATTTTTTACTCCTCACCTGGAGTACTGTTCACCGGTTTGGAACCCGCGCTATATTGTTTATGTTAACAGGCTAGAAAGAGTTCAGGAACGATTTCTCAAATTCCTCAATTTTAAATCATTTAACATATACAACTCTTACGACGAAATCGAGAAACATTTTCGAATCACGAAACTACTCAACAGGAGGATTGTCGCTAATCAGATGCTCTTGTATAAAATTATTAACTCTAAAGTTGACTGCCCGGAGTTGCTGAACAAAATAAATTTCCATGCGCCAATTCGATATAGCAGACAAAATACCCCTTTCTACATTGATAGATGCAATACCAATTCCAATCAAAATGAATTTATGCAAAGAACATGTAACTACTATAATAATAAATTTGCAAATATAGACACTCCTGCTGACATATTCACTGCTAGTTACTATCACTACAGAATTTCATTGTATCACATTCTAACTCATATTCACGACTGTTAAATTGATTGTACCTAATATTTTAATATTACTTGCTTGGCAACTTTTCCTTATCCCTCTCCTCCCCTTTCCCGTTCCAACCTAAGTATATTTAAGTATAGTTATAATCACTTTTATTTATCGCTGTTTATGGTAGGCATATTATAGGTTTATCGTTTGTTGAATTTACATTCGTATTATTATTTTTCTTATTTGCTGCTTTATTCTGTTTTTTTTCTATTTTTATTAAATATTCTAGTTTACAGGTTATTTTTATGTTTCTGAATATCTATCTGTGAACATTAATAATTGGTCTGTTTTTTTGTTATCCTCTTATGTATATTGTATTACTAAGACTGTTAATGTTCCTCAAATAAATAAATAAATAGAGTTTAAGTATATTCGGGTAGAATTACACCAAAAAATGTTGGTAATTAGATAGTGGATATTTGAGATTGAAGAAAAAAGTAAGAATATATTGAAGTGGAAATAGCTCAGTTGATAGAGTTCTCGTTCTGGGAGGATCTGGGTTTGAGTTCCAGTTGCGCAGTTTATTTTTTTAAATTTTATGTGTCTGTTTGTTCGATATTTTCATTGGGAGTTTTCATTTTAACCTTCGTCAATGATCGGATTCAATTTTTTTAATTAGATTATTACACGGAGAGAACCTACCGATATAAAATATTATTAATTTATTACAAATCTGGTCAAATAATTCGTTTTCCTGTTAAAAACGGGACTGGAGGCCTTTAACGGATGAATTGACAAATTTCATAACAAACTCAGTAATCAGTAAGTACGAATAAGATGAGGAAGTAAGAACACGCGCTCTTAGAAATATGATATTTTTGCATCTCGTTCATTTTATTTATTCCGACAAGGCCACATTCGTGAACACGTATTCAGATATATTCTGAATGACTAATATTTTACTAGGAAATGGTCATATATTTTAACAGTATTTTGATAAATAAAACCACAATCATTTTTCTCCGTGTATATTCATTAAATGATTTATTTATGAATTTATTGTTGTGAATGAGGTATACTTGGAGCAGGTGGATGAGTTTGTGTATTTAGGAAGTATGTTTACGAGAGATGGGAAGGCTGACAGAGATATTGAAAGAAGGGTAAATGCAGGTAACTCCATTAATCGAGGACTAGACGTAGTTGGCACTAACAAAACTTGTCCAAAGAAGCGAAGTTAGCAGTCCACAATGGAGTGCTGGTACCTACCCTGATGTATGATTGTGAGGTATGGAACCAGCAGAGAAAGGATGAAAGTAGACTAAGATCCCTGAAGCGTATGCGTGGTAAAACTATACATGATCGTGTGAGAAATGTGGAGATCCGGATGAGTGCAAGGCTGATGTAAGTAAGTGAGTAACATTAAGAAAGGGACGCTAAGATGGTTTGGGCATAAAGATCGAATGAGCGAAGAAAGGAGTGTGAGGAGAATATATGATGCAAATGCGAATGGTATCAGAAGTCGGTGACGCCCGAGGAAGACATGGCACGATCAAGTGAATCAGATACTTCAGTCGGGCAGTCAGAATAATGTATGAATGTAAATGACGCAAGATATGTGTGCCAAGACCGAGTTGTTAGGCGGTCCGTCCTGTCTGCCTAGCCCTGCGGAGAAACGGCGTGATGGTTATTTAGTTATTTATTTATTTTATTTGTACGTGTATAATATAGACAAAATAAAACCAATGGTGGATTTATTCCTTGTAACTGTACTTCTAATAAGACAAAATATTAGGAATAGTTAAAAAACTGTATATGGAACCTTTTTCTATTGTAATTGTAGATGTCTTATTAATAGAAGATATCATGTTGGAATAATTAATTATTTCAACATGATATCTTGTCTTAATAATTGTATGTGTCTTATTAAGACAAGATATCATGTTGGAATAATTAATTGTTTAGTGTAATAGTACTTTTTGTTTTGAAAGTAATGCACGTGTTGGGATAATAACATGACCCTAAAATTTCAAATCTTTCACGGTATGAGAGTGTAACACATATTATGCGGAAACGCAAAACCTTTCCACACAATACATTAAATTCTAGTCCCTTACGCTACGGAGACAGTCCCTATCCAGGCTTCTTTCAAAACTAATTAGACCGATGTAAATGTCATAATTTGGTATATTCATGGCAGATTTACAAAACAAAGCCTTAAAATAAAATGATAAGAGCTCTTATCAGGATGTAAATAATTTGAAATAGGCTATTAAAGCTTCCTAGCGGACCATCAATTGCACTTCAATTTCTATGCTCCTTAATTAAGAAACACAGCCTCAATTTATTCCGTAAACATGGCTTTTCGATGAGTTTATATCTGTATTGTTTCACTATTGTCAAGTCATTTTATGTGGGCGAGACCGTCTCCTTCTCGTACAAAAGCTTCGCAAACCATCCACAAAAAGGTAAAAACAACCGCTTACTAATTAAAGAAACTACCTATTGCTAGAAAGATCTTTTTATTCATACCATGAAATCACTTCCTAATCATCTTCACAACGAATGAATTTGTATGGGTGTTTAACTTTGGTTCAATTCATAAAACAATTTCAGGTAGTATGAGACCACCACACCGAAAGATATCATTTCTAACAAGCAAAATTTGAATCAGCGCATAGTTTCGATACTACCTTTTTGTGCGCTTCCCAATTTACCTGCGTCAGGTGAGTGTGATTCAAGTCTCCACACATTTGTGTTTGTCAGTAGTATTCGACTTGTCTGCGCGCGCAGTTTGTTTTTTCCCTGCCGCCATTTTTTGAATATTTCCAAGCAGCATCTGTGATTGTTTTCGCCTAAAATGTGCATAAATTTAAATGATAACTGCGCGGTCGACATCGGAAATTGTGTGCTCGTGTCGACTTTGTAATGTGGACACCTTTTTACGACAGTTTTTTGTGTACTTATCGAGTTTTGTGAACTTTTTAGTACCAAGGAGATAACCTAAAAAGTTTCTCCGAGGAAAAGTTATATTGACACTTTTCAGTGATTTAAAAATCACAACGAAATACATGTTCTCAACAATATATTAACGAAGCAAAGGTAATTTGTGTGAAATATCTTATTAAAAAAATAAGAAACATTAAAAATCTTCTATGATTTGAAAGTTTAGTAACAAAACAAAAAAGGGGAATTTCGCAGAATTTCTTTAGTTCGCACAGAATAACGATAATGTCAAGCCATTTCTTGAATTAATCTGTTTTAAATAATTGCAAAATATTTTTTTGTTCCTTAAATTATGATTATAACTACCATAAATCAATTTAAAGAGACCCTTGCTTGCGTTTTTGTGTATTGGTTTTTATCTCTTGACGATTGGATGCAAGTTTAAATTGTACAATCTCTGTGGTACAAATAAAACATTAATTAAAACAGGGTACAACTGTACAGCTTACAGATACACCATAATTCTTACAGCAACTAATAAACAATGCATACTTGTTGATGTGGACATAATAAATTGTAAATGCGCTCAGTACTCAGTATTTACTGATTAAGAAAATAATTATTTTAAAATCACCTCGTTTATAAAGAATCCTAATCGCAGCGCCATCAATATTTGTCCTCTAATCAATGTGAGATAGTAAACATATGAAATACAGTAGGCCTTTTTTAAAAAATCTTTTATAGCGAATTATTGCATGTTAAAAAAAATGATATTTGAAAAGGATTGATCATTTTCAAGAAAAGTAAGAAATTTTTTTGATACTTCGGGCACATGATTACGGCCTCAACATACTTATATTTGTTAATCTCTTCAGTAATCACAATTTATTACCATCTTTCTATTTCATCTGCATTTCAATAGAGAGGGTGCCTTAACCTCGCTGGTTCCAGACAGATGAAATCATTTGGCAGCTCCGGTACCGGCAATATTAAGACATTAAAAATAATAATTGACTATTATTTTTCATCAAAAGGTCATTAAAATCGATAGTATTATGTCATCAAAATAAATAGCATCGTAATAATATGAAAATTACCACAAATTTAGTCTGATATCTTGAGGAGAATAATCTTGTTGTAGAATTCTAATAACAGTTCGTAAATTCGGAAACGAAATGTTTATGTATCCAGCGGACTCGCCCACACCATTGTGTTGCTAGACTCTAACACAGGAGACTAGATCAAATATAGTTTTTTTTAAATTGTATTGGATCAGGGGTATACAGTATACTTCTTATGAAGAACTTTATTTTATTTTAGACATTATTTCAGGATAATTTACGAGTTCAGAGACTAGACTAATAGTAAATTATAGCGCAAAAAAGTATATTTTTAATTCTCTTATTTCTTAAATCACAACCAAAATTTCATCTGAAATCATAATATTTGTAATTAGGAAGCAGCTACTTCTACTAGCTGCATTACTACCTACAATACACGCCATGACTAAATTATTATTATTTTTTTAACTTTCTTCCAGGAGGTTGGAATCATAATTATCCGAAATTGTCACAACTTTTTTTCATTTTAAATAATAAATTATACAAATAATCCAATGATTTGGCACATAGATAAACCTTTTTAAACCTTCTTGAGGCAGGTGGGTAAGGTAATAATCATTATCATGAAAAAAAAGTTTTCAAGGATTTCACATTTCATAAAAAATCTTCACTTAACCTTTAAAACGGCCAACATCTTGAAACAAAAACGGATCGTACAAACAAATTTATAGAAAACGATTAAAACAGGACATCGCTACGCTCGTTCAAGCAAAGATAGATACAATGTTTATTGGATTATCAACATTCAAGTAAAAACTGAAACCTACTTGAAAGAACATTTTATTTTAAGTGAAAACGTCAACAAATAACACGCTCTGATAAAAATGGAAAGTAGTCTAGGTATACGTTGCAAGCAAAAGAAACAAGGTTTTGAAGGTTTTAATTTATATTTGCTTATTTAATTATTTTAATATTATATTTAATCACAGTAATGACATATTGTTCATCTCATTATGTGTGAAACGCCTGCATTGAGATGGAAATTAACAGAGTGGTTGTTAGCTAGGTTTTCGTTTGCATAATATAATGAAAATGACAGATAAAATAAAAACAGTATTTTTTTAACTAAACAAATCAATTATCAATGTAGAAGATTAAGACGAAGTGAGAATAATTTTGAAGTAATTAAATTTCAGTTTGACAAGAAGGCAAAGTGATAAATGATAATAAAAAAGCAAATGAAACTTTAGCCAAATGTACATGCATGTAGGACATAGTAAACGATCAAATATGTTATGATATACTTCTAATGTATAAGTTTATTGGAGGTACACAATGATTTTACTTTAAAAATAAATGTTGGTTTGAGTGCTTCTAATGTCAGTAGGTAGAGAATTGAATAGCATAGAAATATTAAATGTGGATGTCTTAAGGATCTACTGCTCATTTGTTCTTCAAAAATATGTGTATTTAAATTAAACAAGCATTTTTACACAAACTACATGAAGTCAGTGGTACCATCGCAGCTCAATCCTGGGAATCGTTGTGCTGATGGAGGAAGTAGGAAGAAGATAATTGTTGGATTATTCATTCAAAGATTTAGTATCCAAGTTATTTTTATGTAAACGAATTTCGAATTATTAGCTATGGTACTATTTACATATTTAAAGTATGAACTCGTAGATATTTGTACAAATAAGTTTGTTTTATCGGTACTTCGTGTATTTAAAGACGGGTTGTTTCGGAGGATTTGAATAGTTCTTCGAAAGATTTTTTCAAGTTCTGTTATTATTTCAGTTTTGTCAAGCAACTAGCCTATAATAATATGATAACATAACGTTGAAATTTGATTAATTGTTCAAATTCTTCGAAAAAACCGGTACTTAGTGTCTTTCATGCCAACGTTTATACATTAAAATAAATTTGTAACAGTTACAAATTATTAATTATTTCAATAAATATTATTTGGAATCCAGTTTCGTGGGAGCGAGTCTACGCAGATGACAACATAATATTTTGTATATTCATAGAACAGCAATTTTTTTCACCACAGCAAAGGTGACAATTTTTTTTGGAGGTTACGAAGGCATAATCGTTTTGTTGTGTTACGTTTTACATTAAACCCATAATAAGACATGAAGAGGACATAGTATACTTAATATACATAAATATAAACAGTTTCACCGCAGAAGTATATAAGTACATAATCATCGCTCATTATTTATTCATTACACTGAACAGATAATGCCTAGAAATAGGATAATTACCGATTTTAAAGTAAAAAATGAACAAAATTTAACCCTTATAACTCCGTAGTAAGCATTCAATAAGAAGAAGAAGATGGTTTGAAAGGGAGATATTATCTAAATACGAATATTAAAAGCGGTGCGCTAATATTAAAAAAACGATAATAATTAGGATAAAATTGTGAAGATATTTAATAAAACACGTTAAACATAGAGAAAAACTGTAGGCAAATTCCTAAGTTGTATTTAAAGATACACTGTTATTTTTTAATGCATGTAACATGTAAAATACCAGAAAAAGGAGTTTTTGATAATTTCTTAGAAAGAAAAATAAAGTTTCTCCGAATATAAATTTCTTCGGAAGACAAATAAATATATTTTCAACTATATAAAAATAATATAAAATAGTAACAGAACTTGAATAGGACAATTAACTTTGAAATTTGATGAATTATTCAAATTCTGTGAAACAGCACGTCCTAACTTTAATTCAGTAAAGATTATATTTTCATATATGAAATAGTCATGTTTATTTTATATATTATTCGTATTTTTTTCACAAAACTTGAAAATTAATGTGGCAATACAAATTACAAATGTTGTCAAACAACCCGTCCTTAGTCTCCTGGTAAATGTTAGCATTCTTGTCAAAGTTAGGTGTACTTGAATAATAAAGCGAATGTAGTAGATTTTCGAAAACGAAAATGAAATACATAAACATATTTACAGACACATGAAATGCCAAATGATCAGTTCAAAACATGATTTCATTACGCTCAATCAACTATTATTCTTCTTTTGGTGATCTCTCCTATCGAAGGTTAGCTATCATCAGGGAAATCTTCACCCTGCAGGCTGCAAATCGACACAACTATCGCGAATGCACTACTACGAGTCACGAAAATTAGTACTCAACCGGTTTTGCGATAATGTTTTGTTTAGTCGCTAAAGATCGTTAATTTAGGAGCTAAAGCTTCTGTCTTCGATCGTTAATAATAATTGAAGAGCAAAAGTTCCAGTTAACTAATCGCTAGATGTTAAAAGGTTGTATCCAACTTGAGCTCTGTAATAACGTTGATTGCTCGATTTGACGAAGTCGTGAAGATTGGTTGCTTTCTTGATGAACCTGGTGATGGAATTAATCTTGAAGATAGATAGTAATTCGAGGTGATATAATGTGATGAAGTTCAGACTTAACTTAAATCTAAAAATGGTGTGGTTTATCGAATAGTTTCTACCTTCCGTAATATAATCCAGTTTCGAATGTTGGGCTTGTTACATAAAAAAGACCATAAGGAAGTTTTTGCCTTTGAACTCAATTCATGTCACATTAAGTACCTGGCTTTGTTACTGTAAATTTGTATATTTTTTGCTGGATTCATATTTTCTATTAAGGCAATGCAATACGTAGTGTAATATTTTAAATCGAACCGCTACCAATAACACCCCTTACGTAGATGGCAATAAGGTTTAAATTCCTGTTTAACACCATCCGCCTGTTTTGATTTATGCAAGAAAAAAACATGGCCAAAAAGTGCCCTTTATTTTATTTTATGGATGTTCAAGCATAAATTTTTTTTTCCGATCATTTTATCAATAACTTAATTTGCCACATTATACAATAAAATCACAAGCGAAAATGGGTTCGTAAGTAGGAGATTATGAACTTTAAAGCAGTTTTCATAGGCCTTATATATTATTTTTTTCTGGGCTTATAAAAAGACCTATCTAAAAAACACTCGATTATTTTAAAGGCCAAGATGTATTCTACTCGCAGTATTTAATTAAAGCATCTGAAACCTTTCTAGGCGACCAAATTTTCAAACCAAAAACACATGATTTTGAATAACAACGTAGTGCATCGCCTTAAGGTTAAACGCAACGCTCGTTGTATTCTACGTGTTCACAGATGGCGTTAATTAATTAATTTTGTTTAAATACGCTTTTGCAAGGTATTGCTTTACAATATTAAGACAAATCATTTGTTTGCGCCCGTATATACGCAATATGAATATGAATCAATAGTTTTGTTCGTTTAAAGACTTAATTCTTTCGAGAAAGGCACACAAATACAATATTTTACCGATGATTCAATCCAATATTGTATTTGTATGCCTTTCTCGATAGAATTGACTTTTTATATGGACAAAACTATTTATTCATATTCATATTGCGTATATGAGGGCGCAAACAAATAATTTGTCTTAATACTGTAAAGAAATACCTTGCAAAAGCGTATTTAAACAAAATTAATTAATTAACGCCATCTGTGAACACGTAGAATACAACGAGCGTTGCGTTTAACCTTAAGATGAAATCATTTAAATTTTATGAATTTATTTCGTGTGTTCGTTAAATAAATAGAACTGAGTTCTTTGCGTCTAACAATTTTTACACTATTGAGTATTAATAATGTTGCCCTGCATTTATAGTCTTACCCTCTTAATAATAAATGTGTTTTAAATTTTACACAACTAAAACCCTACAAATTGCATGTTTTAATTATTAAATTAACCTAACCTCAACTAAACCCTGGCCATATTACATACGATCTGTTTGTTTTGTGTAGGGATTAGGACGGTGTCAGCTATTGCGTATTTTTTGGAATTACTCCGCATTTGCCGTTGGAGTAGGGAAACCTTTCTCAAACTAATTTAAAAAGATGACCTACTTGTCTTTTGTAGCGAATTAATTTTGAAATGTGGAATGATAAAATTTCAAACAGTTGTAATGGAAAAATTAATAATTTCATTGAGTATTATTCAAAGGAAACTTCAAAGGACCAATATTTTTTATAGATATATTTATTTGTCACACATTAGTAACATTAATTTCCTATTTAAAATCTTGACAAGCCAAGATGCAAAAAAAAACGTCTCCAACCAAGTGGGTCTTCCGACGACCCCATGTATTTTTCTATCTTATGGGCTTTTAAAATATAGAAATCCAAATTATTTAGTCAATTATTATTGGTAACTTATGTATTTGCGCAGGAATACGTAAAATATTAAAATGAAATGTCATGTATTTAAGCTAATATAATAGTTTCTTCTAACACAGTAAACTTATTTTGTGGCACCATTTTAATTGAAATTAATAAAATACTTAGTTTTTTCCACTTTTATTGTTTGTAATACCAACATGTTTCATGAGCAACGCTCACTTCTTCAGGGTTTTAATAATACGAGTATCATGTGAGTGCTCATGAAACATGTTGGTATTTATAGACAATACAAGTGGTAAAAACTAAGTATTTTATTAATTTCAATTAATAAAATAGTAATTTTAGGTACAAACTACTCCCCCACTTGGCTGCGGGATTATTAACAATGAATGAATATGTTTTTTAGTTTTGTTTAAATACATCGTGATGCTCCGTGGTACGAAAAATGTAACAATAATTTATTATTCTTTGCATTATTATCTTCTCTTGCGATCATAATCATATATTTAAATTTTGGTACATTTTAGATACATGCATTTCGATACATGCATTTCGATACATGCATTTCACTATATCTACTTGTCGTTTTTAGTATCAACATATTGTGTGGTTTAATATGTATTAAGAAATTAGGAGATATCAAATATTGCACTTCTATATAAAGTATCTACGTAGATTAAATATTTCTAGAATTAGAGAAAAACGCGTTATGGTAAAATATCACAAATTGCGCTGCATAAATAAAGTAGGGGCGTTTAGAAAAAAAAACATATATTCGGGTAATATAATACCACCAACATCGTCTCTCTTTGGGGCCAAAGGTATTGCCCAATTTATTCCATCTTACATAAACATCTTAATAGTGTCGTAACGTTGGTATGCAGTTTTAGATGACTCGGGATTAGTGCAACGGTTCTAGAGAACGGCGAAGTTTTAAAATTTATGTGGTACTCTTTGGATATCATTAACATAATTTTCAATGCTGTTGTTACGGTAACATATATTAATACACGAAAATATGCTGTAAAACATTTTAGTTTGATAGTTTGTCATGTTGTGTGTAATTTTTTAATTTAATTGTCAAAAAATTTAAAAAAAAACTCTTCTGTTGTTGCTCAGCTGATAAATGATCACGAAGATTCGAAGCATTGTTTGAATTGGCTTTTTCTGGATTTAGTGACCAATTCTGACATCCATGACCTTTCAACTTCTTCCAGCTTTAAAAACATCCCCTAATTGAGGATTTCATAGTCCCACTCGTTTCGTACTCTCGTGAAAACTGTTTTTAAATGAATAAAACGATCGCTCCAAGTGAGTTCACTCATTGTTGTCATGATATGTTTTGATATGCTTGTGTCATAAATAAAAAATAATTCAAAAATAAATTAATGAAAAATAATTCTCATTGAGATAGTTACGTTCTTTTGAACAAATTGTATAAATCCTTAGATGAAATATAATTTTTGTGTCCAGGGGTAAAGTGCGCTAACTTCGGGGGATGATTCTACGTGATTTTAGAAGCAAAAAAGAAAAATCACTTATTTCGAAAATCCAATGTTTTAAGGTCGTTTTTAGGTTAAAAATTCATTGTTGTTGTATCGGGTTAATAAATATTTTTCAATGGAAAAACATTTTGTAAAGTAAAATTAACATTGGAATTTAGAAAAAAAGTTAAATATAATTTTTACTTCTGCCGTCGTGTAGTATCACCTCCCGAAGATAGCGCACTTTACCCCCGGACACGCTGTATAATAATGAATAGTAAAAATAATAATATTAAGGTGACTCATTTAGCGCTACACAATATAGTTGGCTTAAAACCAAGATTTCTTTTATAACTAGTGACTTAAATCTAAAACTTATGGCTAATGACTAACGATTGAGACGTATAACTGGCTTAAAACTAGTTACTTAAAATGAAAAGTACTTAGTTATTTAAGTGTAAGCTTACAAATCATGATATTTAGGTTTTGATTTATTAATTAAATTTAAAATTATAAGAGAAAATCGGAATCACACGGAATAATTAATCGCCTAAATATCAATACAAATTGAAAATATCTCCTGAGTAAAAATAAATGCCGCCAACGGGAATTGAACCCGTATTTTCTGATGTCCGGTCAGGTGCTCTGAAACCACTGAGCTATGTCGGCTTATTTCCAACGCGCCAAATAATTAAATATGTACTAGTACCTCAATCAACAATTACTGCATATTACATTTTTTCCTCCTGTAACAACTTTATTTTTGTAGGAAAGGCTTTGTTAGTGCCAAATTTCTCACTAGATGGCGTCGAGATATATTATATCTTCATTTGTTGGTGAAATATTTTTGACTATTTTGACAAATATAATTATTTTTTAATGATAAACTTATGTTTAAAAGACAAGGTTTTATCCATAACACAAAGGATAATAATGCATAAAACCTTAGTTTATAAACATTAGTTTATCACTAAAAAAATACTCGTTTTAAAGTAATGTTGTCAACATGGACTAGGCGATGTATGTTTTGAGATGAGTAAATTGAATAAACTATTATTTAGAAATTGTTTTACGGCCTAGTAACTACCCTATGTTGTAGGTTATGTTAAAAGGGAAAATGAATTCACACCTGCTTAGCTTATTAGCACATCATACAAACAAAGAATTCCTCGTATTTTATGAAAGCCGTTGAATTTGCAGATGGAAAGCCATTTTAGTAAAGTTTAACATTGTCATTTATGGTCATAGCACCTTGACTATTAAAAAAAGAATTGTGTGAATGCTGCACAATTATGCCGTACTGTTCGGAGCCAGTTGAACTATGGCATGGCCAATTGGATTATGTTGTAAAGCTGAAGAGTGTGAGGAAGGGAAGGGGATGAACAAGAGGAAGGCTGGAATGTACCTACTTCAGAAGTGGTAATTTTAAGCAACGCAACGTTTTGATTCTGATTGTTGGCGTTATACCACTCCCAAAAGCTGAGGAAGTATCTGGCAATTCTTACGTATCCAATTTTTCGTGTATATAACAAACTGCTTCAACTTACTATATGTATACAAACGGTAACAAAAATACAATAAAAGTTAAAATAAGTAATCTGGAGCTAGTGAGACTATGGCATCCCCAATTGGGGTATATTATGAGGTGAAGGCAGGGGGAGGGGAAAGAGATGGGAAAGAAGAAGGTTGGAAAGTACCTGGCTATTCAGATCTGGTCACTAAACACTGGTAAAACCATTTCAAGCATCGTTTCAATTCTTTATTTATTGTTTCTTTACATTGTATTGTAATTTTTAACCTCACTAGGACAAGCCTGTGTTGAGGTTAATAATTTTACTTAAAATAATAAATAAAAAAAAAATAAAAAAAAATGGAATATTGGTCTTAGATCAGAGCGATACTAAGAGTATATTCCACTCTTGAACGTGACGCAAGTTATTTTATACATTATTTGGCTGTTTCAGGTTAATAATTATTAGTAATAATTTTTTATCCTTTGTGCTATGCATAACATTGGTTTGTCATTAGAAATATATTTTTTTATTTGATTCGATCTCTCTCTGATATGACCATTTTGATCATGATCCGCTAGATCTCTCTGATATGACCATTTTCTTCAACTAATGCTTTATCTTTATTAATCTAAACGAACGGATATTATGGTATGAAGTGTCCACTGTGCGTTGTTGCATACGGTCTGGAGATTAATATGAATGTATAAAAGTCCGGCGGGGATTAGAGCACAGATGTGTATTGTTTGTTTGTTTGTTCGTTGCCGAGCGGAAGACTAATCCGCTGGACCATTGTCCACCTCACGTATTGCGGGTCGCTACTTTTTGAGACATTATAATGTACAACCAGATGTGCCAATTCACTGTTTCTAAAACTGTAATCTACATATATACATATTAAAATACCTGCTTATGTTTGTGCCCGTAAATCTTAAAAGTAGTCGACCGATTTCGATAAAAATTTCAAAGTTCATTCTTATTAGTGCCAGTAGTGTTTAGAGAGTAGTTTGAATGATAAAAGAAGTCGGGGACACCCGAGAAATACTTAACCCAACATCTTTGCACCAGTATGAGATACGGAGTCGAATTAAATTTAGCAGTAATTTGTAATGAAGTTTTTTTAAGGCGATGCACTACGTCGTGTAATATTTTAAATTGAGCCGCTATCAATAAAAACCCTTACGTAGATGGCGATAAGGTTTAAATTCCCGCTTAACACCATCCGCCTGTTTTGATTTATGCAAGAAGAAAGCATGGCAAAAAGTGCCTTTTATTTTATTTTATGGATGTTCAGGCATATATATTTAATTATTATTCGATTTTATAAATAACTTAATTTGCCACATTATACAATAAAATTATAACCGAAAATTGGTTTGTAAGAAGGAGATTTTGAACTTTAAAGCAGTTTTCATAGGCCTTATACATTATTTTTTTCTGGGCTTATAAAAAGACTTATCTAAAAAATACTCGATTATTTCAAAGGCCAAGATGTATTCTACTCGCAGTATTTAATTAAAGCATCTGAAACATTTCTAAGCGGCCAAATTTTCAAACCAAAAACACATGATTTTGCATTACTACGTATGGCATCGCCTTAATACAAACATTGTGGGATACAGAAGTGAATAGTGGAAGAAGTCGGAGATGCCTGAGGAAGATATTAGCAACAGCGAAGCATTGCGGGGTTCACTAGTAAATAATAAAAAAAAGGAAAACAATATTCCAGGCTTCATTAATGCAATATTGAAGAATAAATTAATATTTTCTGCATTGTTGCCGATTACTATAAACGTCGGCTTTTTACTTTATTAAGGGGGGTTCATTCTTCTGCTACATATGTAAGTCCTTCATTATTGTACAAGCAACAGTCCCAATGGCATGTATTGCTAACCAATTTTTTAGTTATTAACTTGTACTAATGGCACATATTGCCAAAAAAATTGTCAAATATTACCTTTTTGTCCCAATGGCACGTATTGCCAACCAAATTCATCAGTATTGCTTGAAAATATGATTTTTTTCGAAATATTCTTCGTTGATAGTTTGGGCTCCTCGACCACAACGGGGAAAAGTTAAGTTATCGATACAAGTGTATTACAATGTCCTACATTTTTTTCCATCTTCAGGCACCAAATAATATAATGGCGGTGCTATGTTTGATTCCAGTTTATGAATAAGGACATCGCTTTAAGTGTAAATGTCGTTGCGCGAGAAAATAGATCAATATCTTTAGAACCAGTGCGAAAAATCGCTAAAGAACAACAAAACGCAGCCATTCCACGCTAAAAAAATGCTTTTTTAAATATTTTCTTTTATATTTTTTTATGTTTATAAAAAAAGTTACATAATTTACAGAAAACATAGTAATTATTTCACTTAATTTTATAAAAAGATGTACCTATAATAAAACAAGGCTTTGTATATGGAGGGTGTGTCATTTTGTTTGTTATTTTTTATGTACATGCAAAGCATTCAGTTTATACATTCAGTGTGTCTTAAAACGTGAATATTAAAATTTTTGTCGCTATTTATTTTTGGGATACGTTTTGGTCATGAATTATCACTTTTTTCATTAGTCTCGTGTAGTATAAGACACGCGTGATTGTTTTCTATACAGTAGAATTCATATTTTTCATTTGTCTCATGTAGTATAAGACACGCGTGATTGTTTTCTATACAGTAAAGTTCATATTTTTCATTTGTCTCATGTAGTATAAGACACGCGTGGTGATTGTTTTCTGTATAGTGTAGTTCATATTTTTTATGTATTTCAATAATAGAATTCGAAATTTAGAACACTTTCTTGAATTTGTTTATTATTATGGAACGCCATTGAGTGCTTAATGATAGTCACATCTATGAATTTTGTTTTCTAGATAAGAGATTAACGTTGTTATAGAAAACTATTACAAAAACGAATGAAAAGTTAATATTTAATTTAAATCATCAAAATAAAAAGTTTTGCTAATAAATAGTGAAATTAAAGTGTTTGTTTTAGTGAAAAACTAGTGGATAAAGTGCTTAAAAATGAAGTGTTTAAGATGGAAAATCACGAGGTGAATCGTCTGGTCTCACAGTTTGGGAACTTCTGGATTTAACTGCAGCATTCAATAAAATAAGGTAAAGTTTTTTTATTTTATGCCAATTTACATACAAAACGTTTAATAGCGTAATTTATTTTAAAGATTGATTTAGAATGTGGAAATATGTTTTGTTCTTTCAAGAGACCTCCATAAAGAAAAATATTGTATTTTATACATATGTTTTAAGGTTACACCAAATTAGCAATAATTATTTTCAAACACTTAGCAGAAAATCAATGAAAGTATCCAAAAACTAAAAACTGTTTTTAAAAGGTGAGAAATACTAATTTAAAATTTTATTATTGGAAATAAACACATCATTTTTCATTAAATCAAAAAGTCAAAAATTTAAAAATTGGCTAAACTTTTTTTCCTCTAAATCTCGAACTAAAATGACCGATAATGAAAAAAAACTTCTTTTATTAGACAAGTGTATTATAAACATTATTGCCGGATAGATTTTTTGTGGTTTCACATAAAAATAATGATTAACAAAATTTCATAATTTTTTCAATATGCGATCGGAACACTTAGTTTCATAGAGGTGTACAAATTTTTTTTTTAATTTAAATATAAAGCGTGGTGTTTTTTCTTTCTAAAACCGTTAAAATAATATTACTAATCATGATAGTGAGGGAGATACAACAATTTAAATGATATCATTTTATAAAGAAATTGTTACGTTTGATAGGCAATGATAGTTAAATTTAATTTACAAATTTACAAATTTTCCACGGTTCTGCCCTAATACATTTAAATGATTTTATTGATTAATCCCCATCAATTTTATTTGCTGACCGGATGCCCAGGAGTCGAAAAGATTTTTTTATAAACTGGCAACATCAGTTTTCTTATATCACACTTCTAGGTGATATGTGTTCGGTGATGAACAGTCATTTTACATAATTTGTAAAGCGAGGTACTGAATTGACCAAATACAATTTAATCCATTTTTTGAAGAGGCGGAACGTAGGTGGGTGAGATTGTTTTTTTAGGTAGGCAGGTAGGTACTTTCCAACCTTGGAAAAAAACACACGAGTGAGCTGAAAATGTATGCATTTAGATATATTTGATTACGTGGCATTAATAGATAAACCGACAGAAGTATGCTTTGGGCGTGTCTGAAAGTAGCTCAAAATTTTTGACCAAAAATTTCAAAACTGGCCTCCTTCATACCATATAACCAACACATTTGAAATAGGTCACCGAGTTCATCGGGTGAGGTGTGTTCATGATGCGCCCGCCCACTGCAGTGGGAGGGATATATTCATGTCCGTCACTTCTTGACAAACTGATCCCTAGATTCTTACCCAACCTTCATACCTTTTACCTTCCCAGAACTTCCTCTCGTTTCTTTCCTTAAAAAGACATCCCAAGACAGCATCCCAAAGGATGACATAGGCCCTGAGACATGACCAGAATTAATTAATCCCTTCCTCTAGCCCCCTCTTACACCACCTCACAACGCTGTCCAACCAGGTAGCAATATTATTCTACTGTCTATGCCGTATACTAAATAATATATAGTAAAAAACGAATACTTTCTTAAATCGATAATCAATTGCCCAAAAGGCAAAGATCTTTTAAAGAAAACGTAAATTGGCCAAATTTGATTTCTTTAAAATCGCATCGATCACATTTCTAGGAATTTAATGCTCAGTGGATTGATGAATGAAAAAAACTACAAATGCCAGAAGTGACAGATGTTTTTAAATTATCCTTACGTCATTTAAAATCCGAAGTTTGAATCAATAGACCAACAATAATCATTATTATATGTGTGGGTGTTATTAATCGGTAAAGATTTTTTTAAATCACACATTATACTACCTACTTATTGTAACTTCTCTTTCTGATAAATGCGTTGTTTATAATAGAGGGTGAGATAACAACGGTGCTTTCTGTGGTTTGCCTTTATCTAACACCTTGAGGAATAATAGATTGATGAGCCGACATTACCTAGCCAAGAACAGGTCACATTACTATCCACGAAGTTACCAGTTCAAATTAATTTGGCGGAATCGTGGTGAATACTTCAATGGAATGGTTCAATTAATTAACAAAGGACTTGATGAATAGCAAATTAACAACTATCCAATAGTGTTTATTTAATTTATTTATTTATTTAAAATATATCGATTTTGGAGGCTGGAACCATTTAGTGGATAACCAACATCTACCATAGGTCACCCCAAATGTTTCGCTATGTTTGGTGACTTAGCAGGGGTGCCCGGGTTCACCTGGTGAGGTGTGCTTAGGATGCGTCTACCCACCAGCTGCGTGTCGTGCCAGATTGGGAGAGGCTGGTTTGGGGAAACCCGTTGACATCTCCAAATCCATCGCCTTGCGCCGTACTGTAAGGGATATGTTCATATTTCCGTCACTTCTAGATTCACTGATCGCTAAATTCCTACCAAACCCTCATACCTTTTACCTTCCCAGAACTTCTTCTCCTCCCTTTCCTTAAATAATCCATTTTCCACGAAAAAATCTCACAAAACAACAAACAAAAACGTTTTTCAAAGTTGCATCTCATTCAAAATTTAAATATAAATAAAAATCTGTTTATCACTTTAATTTGTGAAAATTATCACAAGTGGTGGGAACGCGCGACGACCTCTCCATCGAAAGAATTTACTGTGACTGAATAAAATGGCTGACAAATTAGCGGGACCAAACAAACTGACTGTTACGATTTCCCCTAAACGCCAGTTGCATCAACATTGAAATAAAAAAAAAACTTCAGGCCACAGCAGCCCTTGTAACCTTTCTTTCTAGATGGCCCTCGTATATTAATACTACGAAATTTTCATTATTACGGATTACCTCGGCAGTGGAATGAGATAAGGGTTAGAATAGTCATCATAAGCTAGTAAAAATAAAAATCCGATGTATTCTAACATGGCCACCAAGATCACCGGAGGCCGCAAAGGGTAAAATCTTTTTTTAAAGACCCTCCATACAGCATCTCAAAAGATGACATAGGACCTTGGGACCATTTGAACCCGCAACCTTCGGCTTGCTAGTCGAGAGGCTTACCCCTCGACGATAGAGGCTGTCAAATGTGTAATGTATAATAATCTATCGACAAATAAATGTTTTTATAAACTTTATTATAATTATTCATAGTTTTTAGTTAATTATTCAATTTGTAAACAATTTTCTTCACTAAGAACAGCAGGCTTTAAAAAACTTTTCTTTATTCGATTACAACGATCTTTTATCATCTAGCAAAAACATTTCTCCTCGCCTTGTTTCAAGCCACGGCAAAGAGCATTTTCTATTTTTATACCTTTATAGCACTGCGTCCCCCATTTACTATTATTTATTTAGCTAAGTGCATTCCGCCAACACAATGCCACTGCAAATAATGAAACTTATGCAGCATAACTCAAATACTCGATGCGTAAAACTCGCTACACTGAACACGAAAAAATCTCACAAAATAACAAACAAAAACCACACGTAACCAAAAAAGGCAAATCCACCATACTGCTTATTAATTCATCAATACTCTTGATTGATCTCTTTTGATTAATGTATGTTTGCTTGCTAGTTCTCTTGGTATTGTTTAGACGGGTCGTATAAGGAGAGCTACACACGTCTAGACATTGAATTTTCTTCCATAAGAGGTAATGAAATTGAGGCAAGTTTTGAGAATAAAATGCTATACACACGGCTTGACATTTCAGTTGCACAAGGTTCCTTTCGTGGAGTTGTGATTTTATCCTTAGGGAAATAGTAATAAAGTTTTAAACGAGAAGGTTTTTGCAGAAGAAGCAAACACAGGTATGGTGACATTGCTACAATCTTTGAAACGCGATCCATAATGTCAAGTAATATGGATTGCAGAGCGATGTAATGATTTTAAAACAATGGAATATATTAACTTGCAACAGCACTTTGGTGATTGACCATCATCTTTTTCGGATAGCAGATCCATTGCTTCTTCAAGGTGTCTCCAGTTTCCCTGTTTTTCTTTGCTATTTCGGCGGCCTCTGTCCATTGCAGACTACACCTCTCCATGTCCAGCAAATGTTCGTCTTCCCTCCTTGAACGTTGTCCTGTCATCAGATTAATGGCCTTAGCTGTCCTGTGTCCTTCCACGTTCTCTACACCATTTTACTTTTCCTCATCGATTCCTTCTACTCAATGCCATCAATACTGGGGCATCAAAAGCAGAAAATTTTCGTAAACAGCGCTAAGGAAATATTCGCGGAGGAGCAATTCTTTCAAATTATAATCATCGCATTGGAAAACCTTTAGCACAGACTCAGTGAATACAAAAAAAAGATAAATTGATATAATGGACTACCTAGATGAAGACAACCCTTGAACACCATCTCAGGAGACCCAAAAATATCTCCCCTTTACTGAATTATCAACAAACGAGCACATATTATTGTAGAATTTAAATGAAATTAAATATACTTACTCAAGGGCATTCAACATCGAATTAATACTTTTAAACAAACACATTAAATCGCAAGTAATTCTTGGTTCCGATAATTTTAATAAATAAAATGAGTAAAGTAAGTAGCCGTTATCTAGATATTCTCTAGTAATACCTATTCTAAAATTGAAAAATCTTAAAAAAAATATTTTTGTTGTTTGAATGGTGTGCGAATGAATTTGGAGACCAAATATTCGATATGACTACTTACTAGTGACATAATGTATTTTCCTTATTTTGATTTTTTATTTTTTTGTTTGGTTTTACGCCCAGCCAGACTTTAAGTGATAGTGTTTATACTATGAAAGTTATTAGATACTTCTAAAATATAATAATAATAATATATAGCAATAATATTTGACAATGTGTACCTACTTGGATGTACACATTGCTACACATTTCTTAAGAATGATTCATGGATGGTTGGAAAAAATGGCTATCATGCAGAGCATTGCTTTCTATGTTCCCAATATATATCTCTGTCACCGACAGCTTCAACATTTCTAGCTTCCAGCCTGCAGGACTAACCTGCCAAAGGTCATGCCGGTGGAAAGAGCAATCTTGCAGCTGCCTTTAAAATACAAGCTCTGTTTCTACTGGTATTGTAGTTGATACAGTCTGTTTATATTTATGTAATTCTACTCTACAAATATATTTAAAAATGCACTAAAATTTACACCTTTGTAATATTTTTAAACAAAATTGAATTGAATACCTCGAATGCACCTTCTGATTTATCGTGATCAAAACCTTTCCATCTTCCTACACGATTATAATTTGAACATATACGAATTTGATGGCTAACTTATATGACGTTATATGTATTTGAAAGTCTGATAGTATGAATATTTATTCTGTGTGGGCATCTGGCTAGACAATGCTGCACCAGAAACAAGTCAAAGCCCGGCTCACGCAGTCATTCAGTCATTGACATATTCGCATGCATAATATTAACATTTTAAGTATTCAATAATATTGGATATACCTTTGCATTTTTTTATGTTATTGGCTTGATAAAAAAGTTTGTATCGTTAAGAGCATTTTTTAAAAATCGTGCACAATAGACGAACTACTCGATAACGTATTTGACTGCATTGTTCATGCTTTCGCAGTTGTCCGATTACTAAGAGTTGTTATTGTACAGGGCCAGTGATACTATGGCATCCACAAATTGAGGCTGAATGTATCGGAGAGGAGAAAAAGATGGGGAAAACAAATTGAAGAACCTGCTTATTCAGATCTTTGCATCTATGATAATTCGAACTATGATATATAGATTACTCTCTGCAGTTGTCCGACAGATGTCGGTAGTATAAAGGATCGCCCCTCCATTATGGCTACCAGGATACGAAGAGACGAGAAATTTAAGAGAATCTAAGAGATTTTGAGAGCATAATAGAGAGGTCGTTGGCATCCATGCCATCCTACACACGTTCCTGATTATAAGAGTTATTAGTCTAAATAAAGACGCAGTGTTTTGTTAACAAACAGTAACAACAGTAGAAAATACTAAATATCATCGTTTTAACGTTGAAGAACTTTGTACTTATAGCTGGCAACAACTAGCAGGTGAATCCAGGGAAAATATCCAGTTAAAGTGTAATAATAAATAATAAAGTACATAATAGCAGGAATTCATCCGGTCATTTCTTACATAAACTCCATTTCAATATGGGGGTTTAAATCGAGTTTTTTTCTTCCATGCTACTGAATTAATTGATTCAATACAAATGAGTAAAGAGACTCGGTCAGCCATATCGCCTTTAGACATTGAAGACTGTGAATTTTTGTATTACCTATGAATAATGTAAATTAATTAGTATTAACTGACAGGTAAGGCCAAGAAATTATCTTTTAAGGCGGCCTAGACATCCTGCCCACTCAATCTTTCTCCACTCTAAAAACCGTCGATCTCTTTGCAAATATTTGTCAATAATTTCTTTACTTCATTTGTGACCCTGATATTTTTTTTGGGTGATTTTTAAAGTGTGCTGTTTACAGAAATAAAATAAAAGTTGTGTAATATTAAATTATAGTCCAATAGTTGCAGACTTTGCACAATATATGGAAAATTGCCCCCGTTGAAGGGAGTAGATTATCATCTCGATTCCCTTTGTAAACTCCCTGACAGTAGTTTTTTTTTCAAACACATATTTTTGAATTTCACTTTTGTTTGCGTTAGTGAATGAATGCAAATCTCGAAAGTGGAAATTAATCCAATTTCTAGCATCTGATAGAGCTGAAACTCTGCAATTAGAATAATTGTTGATGACAATGTATTCTATCAACTTTTGGTCGCAAGCACACATACACACGCCGACATATATGCATTTTTCTGGTATTGGATGATAATAGGTAAAATACGAAATGGATGTCGGTTTTACCCGATCGACATTTGGCGACGTTTGTAGAACTGGTGACTCCATTTCATCAGTAGGAAGGTTCAATTCTCAGTTAAACGACAATTTTTTTTTAATTTTTAAAAGAAATTTTAAAATAAATGGGTTTTAAAATTTAAAATAAATTTACGGGTTGAGTTTTCTGTATTGAAATAATGTAAAATGTGTTTTAGTCTTTACACAAACCTTCTTCTGAGGGAGGTGCGGTTATAAAATCCACATAAATAATTCAACCCTTAAATACCAGCGCAAAAAATATAATCCCCCTTCCGTCAAATTCTCTGTAATTCCATAAATAATTCACCCTTCATTTTCATAGCCGTGCAGTTCCATTCGCTTTGAAAACTTTCCGGACTTCATCCCCGCTTTTTATCCCGAAACAAAAGAGTCCCACGTGAATGGAACTCCATCCGTGTAATTCTCTCCAACCCCCTCCCCTTACTAACCCCCCTCTACACGATTCAATTCTTCACGAGTTCCACAAACGGCCATAGGTAGATCTCAGGTCGTGAAAATTTTAATATCTGCATACGCTCAAATGGGGTCACTTCAGTTGCAGTTGTAAAACATAGACATATTTATTTCATGTTGAAGTATTATCAGTCACAATGCACCCTTATGCTTAGAATTTTGGAGAAATTGTCAAATGGCAAATGTAAATTCATTGTTTTTAGATTTCAAAGATGGCGGACGATAAAATTTGTGAAAACGTCAAATGGCAAATGGAAATTCATTGTTTTTAGATTTCAAAGATGGCGGACGGTAAAATTTGTGAAAACGTCAAATGGCAAATGGAAATTCATTGTTTTTAGATTTCAAAGATGGCGAACGATAAAATTTGTGAAAACGTCAAATGGCAAATGGAAATTCATTATTTTTAGATTTCAAAGATGGCGGACGGTAAACTTTGTAAAAACGTGATGAATTATTTATTTATCCTCCAAATGCCTTACACAACCATCAATGTGTGGTAAATGTACATATCAGTCGTGTAAAATTGAAAACACGTTTATTTTATTTTTATTTTATTTGGTACAATATTTTTTACATTTTAAGTTTTCCAGTAATGTAGGCCTCACTGGGTGGCTTGCCCGTGCTGAGGACTTCATTTTATAATATGAAAATATAATCTACATAATACATTTAAAGAGAAAATAATACATTTAAAATTAAAAATACATAATATATTTAAAATTAAAAAATAATACATTAAAAATAATCTTGTGTGTTTGTGAGTGATGTGTGTTTATATTGGTTTTGTGTGTTACGTGTAGGTTTTGTTTTTATTTTATGCTATGACATTTTGGTAATATTGTCATTTTTGTTCTTTAATCCATTTTGTAATTTTGTGTGTGAATTTATTTTTATTTTCTTCAATTTTTATTTCAAATTTTACACCAAGGCTGCCCAACTCCAGGCCCGCGGGCCACAATGTGGCCCGTGAACGAATTATAAGTGGCCCGCGTGAACCATTTTCAAAAAAACCCGCCAATCCGCCAATTTGAAAAAGTGTCGCGGGCCCGCGGAAAAACAAACAATGCAGCTTGCGCGCGGTCACCAGTGTTGCCAACGTAGGCGATTTATCGCTATTTAGGCTACTCAGAACGAGAATCAGCGACGAAAAAATCTAACCTGTTGAACTTACTTTTTAAACAAAAATACACCGGTTTTTGCCACCTCCCCCCCCCCAATTGTTGTGGGGAATCACAAATGATTTTTTTTGCCTGCGCGGAATTTTTTTTCTCAGCGAAGTTCCGTAACAACCCCCCCCCCCCCAATGGATTTCAAATATTTTGTGGGGAGCACTCATTTTGAATTTTTTTTGTGGTCAATTATGTTTTTATAGAAATTCTCTAACACCCCCCCCCCATGGAAATAGGAACCGTCAGGTATTCAGTGGCCCGCCAGTGATTCAAAATCGTCAATTTCGCCCAACTGTTAAAAAGGTTGGGCAGCCTTGTTCTACACTGTTGAAAGCTTTATAGCATGGTATTGGTAGTGTCTTTGTCCAAAGCTTGAATTTACTGTCGGAGTTTTTATGTTTTCTTTGTACGCTTGTCTAACTGGTCTGTTAGTGTTATTTTGTGTGTGTTGAAATTTATTTATTTTTGTCAAAAATGTAGTTTAGTAGTGTTTCAACGAATAATTGGCGTATATCTAGTACGTCACAGCTGTTGAATATTTGGTCTGTATCAGTCGGTCTATGTTTTTTTAGTATTACCTTTAAGATCGTTTTCTCTGCGGTTTCTATGTAATTGATAGCCGAGTATTATTATAATAATTATTATTATTATAAGTCAAAATTGTATAAAGGTGATGTACCGGGGCGTGAAACATTTGCATCAGGTGAAATCACGCAGTCCATGTAGATGTCGATAAGACTCAAACTCCCGCTTAATACCAGCCGCTTGTTTTGATTTAGGCAAAAAGAAAACATTGCCTAAAAGCGTGCTTAAATTTTTTTGATCATTTTCTCAAGAACTTAATTTGCCTTACTACAAATAAAAGGTTTGTATACTTATTTTTTTCTGGGCTAATGAAAAGATTTTTAAGTATATTATACATATTTTATTATGTATTTCATTTATATATAGGTCTTAATTTCAATATTAATTTTCCAATTCTTTGAAAGTTGTACTCAAGTTCTGCTACACGGAGAACAATGAATATTGCTAATTTATTAAGAATCTCTTGTCACTTAAAACGGGTTGTTAAACAGAATTTGAAACATTCGTCATATTTGTCAAGTTAAATTTCAAGTTTTTTAATGTTCTATGAAATTTAAATGATAAATAGGTTAAAATGGGGTATGCGGGGTTTGAGCAGCTTTTTCACTGTGTGAAGGTGTAGAGTCCTTGAGGCGATATGCTACGAAAATAGCTCCATATAATAGCGGGGACAGTAATTTGTAACCTTGCCTCTAATTTTGGTACTGCTTGCTTGGCCACAGTCGTAAACAGAATCTTAGATGTTTTTATGAAAGATGAAGTCAGTTACTGTACCTAAAGAGGGTATCAACTACAGTCCCGTGCACCGTACATGTGCACTGGTAACTGAATTCGACGCAAAATATATGAACATTGAAATGTTTAAGAGATGCTCAAAATTTTTAATGATATAGTTGTGGTTTTATTCCTGAAATTTTTCAAATCGGTACCTACAAAAAATAAAGGCATTTTCAGTGAGTAGGTTGCAAGGTTAAAGAGATTGGGGAAGGAAAGTAGATATCGAATAGAACGGCTAGGAAGTGGATGGCTATTCAGATATTGTCACCAAATACGGCTAAAGGAATCTCGATCTATACGCTTCAGTGTTTGTTTATTGATTTTCTAAGAAAAAAAATAATGCCGTCCTTGTTACTCCGACGCAACGCATAAAATTAATAAAAACCGTGAAAAATCACGGGATATTAAAATTGTAGGATTTGAAAAGCTGAACGCATTTTTCATGTGAGGCATTCAAAAATAAACATTATAATTTTTAGATTTCATCCAAATTTTACATTTCGAATGAACGCCGTTAGTAAACTTAAAAATTACGATTCTGCCAAAAATTCGACAAAAGAAAAGTAAATTTTAAATAAAGATTTACTAATTGATTAATTAAAATAAAATAAAATTTGTAGGTACCTTCTTTATTGCTTGTCTGAATTATTCCTACAATCAGTTCCAATTTTGAAAATGCCCCTTAAATTCAAAGCAAATCAAACCCCGTGTTTGTAAATATTTACAGCTAGCTGTAGGTTCGTATTACAATATTACAAACCTTCTATGATGGAAACAGTTCATATAAAAATGTATGCACACTTTGCATCGGGTATAATATGAGAGATCCAAAGACGAATGACTTTCAGAAAGTATGTTAAAGAGACCACAAATCAAGTGAAATATTTCCCTCTTGAAATGAGAGCCAATGGTAAGCGAGCAAGTGCTTGAAACAAAATAAAACTTAAAATGGTTCCATGATAACTCAACACAATGTTAATTTAACACACCATTAGAAAGTTATCGTTAAGAGCTATAATAAACTAACATATAAACTTAACTTACGTAACCTAATTTACCTAGTTTTTGTTTCATCACTTTCTATGACTTTATATAACTTTTTAAAGAAAAGTTGAATTGTCTTTGTATATCCGGTTACTAAAAATAGTACATCAGAGGTGGGTTAAAAAAAATAACGTAGTATACCCACTCGCGGGATGAGTGTTCGGTTTTTGATTTAACCTAGTTTTTGGTTCATCACTTTTCATGACTTTATATCACTTTTTATAGGTGTAGGTTTATTTTGATCTGATACCAGATATGCATGCTTAACTATTGGTAACTGCTATTCAAAGCCAATGAATACACCTAGATTTCACCGCTTACATTATAGAAAACAATCGCTGAAGATGTTTTTGCGAGCTTGCCTTAAGCCAAAAATCGTTCGATTACATAAAAAATAAATTTAATACGATGACATAAATTAGCAAAAAAATATTAAATATAAATACAATGTTTAACTATTCATGTATCAATACTTGAATGGAGGTGACTTGAGCGAAGCTGTACATCCTTGCTTTAGTGGAGCGCTGTGCAACTGGGCGACAGCCTGGATGAGAGTGTTCTCAGTTTTCCGGGATCATTGACTCATTACGGCTAATCTGTGACGCATCAAATCAGCAAAACCATACCCCCTTTCCTCTACAAATTCCTCTTCGAGGTGCTGCATCGCGAAGGGAGGCCGAAAAAAAACGATTTTTGATTTTATTAATTTTTTTACATTGTTTTTGTAATTTTTATTAATAAATTTTTAAGATATTTATCATGTTTTACATCATAAAATATAAGTATTGTAAATAATTTCTCATTTTACTTAGCAATATTTTTATGTTGTTTTTAAAGATTTTGTTTTTCTTTAAAGTTATATTTGTTGTTAATTTGATGCAACTATTTTGACTATAAATTGAAAGTTCGTATGCTATTTTCCACAGTTATCAGATCTTAGAAAGGATCTCTGTCGGGAAGTGCACTACGAGCTTTCTTATATTAAGGAATTTAATATGAAAATTGCTACTCGTATGTCACGGGGGTGGTTCAGAATTTCATCAAGTCAGGTTGGTCTAAGTCCCTACCAACATAGCATAACGATTACTGGATATAAGTTACCCCTTTTACTACTCTATACTACATATGTTATGTACTACCGGTCAGTGGCTGAATTGGCATCGCGTCTGGGTCCCACCCAGGTCTCGTTTAGTAATCAGTATATAGTAATCGTTTTGATACTACCCACACTCAGGCAGTGCCTTGGTGGGTTTTCATTTGTTGTTTATACTATTTGTTATTAAATATTATGTTATATAATAACAAATAGTATAAACAATTAACTAATTTACTCAGCTTAATTATCTTTCATATACAACGTTGATATAATCAACAAATACAATATTTTTATTTCCGACACTAATACCAGGAATGAGTCATTTGGATACTCGCTAGAACATAAACTGCATGCAATCGGCTATACTTTCTCAGAAATAATAGATGAGTTCAACTGCTCATAAATAAATATTAATGTAATTAATTATTATTCCTTTGCATTCATTCTACTTTATAATTCAAAATAAAAATAATTTCATTATTATAAATATCACATATTTGTAAAAGCACGTATGGGCGTATAGTATAAATGAATAAAATTAAACTAACGAAAGATTATTTTATACTTTTTTGGTTAAACTTTATCATATAATTGGTGTGAATCATTACTAAATAAAAGAATCACATTAACCAGGAAATGTCTGTTCTATAATACAAACGAATAATAAATTAAAAAAAAAAAACATGATAATGGGAACATATGTCACTAAAGCACAAAGGTTAAATAAAATCTTATGTGTATCGGATTTCAGAAACATGAGAATAATTTTACATAAATTTACATTAAAAAACACGTAAAAATCATTCCTAACGTTACAAAACTGTGTTAGAATTATTTTTATATGGTCCATTAATTTGAAAAAAAAAACACATTTTTTTTGGAGGCACGTAGTACGTACTTGGTATTTATTTATATATTTGTATCATTAACGCCTTTTGGCTTTTACATAATGTAAATTTTAGTTTCAGACACAAACTATAACGCGATAAATTAGAATTGGATACCTAATAGGGATGAGTCGTTCATGAGCGTGCCGCACAATTAGAATTGCACCAGAGATGTGCAAAATGGGTACCCAAAACCATTTGAAATGCAAAATGGAAATGGGTCAAAACTTTTCCATTTGAAAATGCAAAATACCTATTTTCAAAATGCATTGAAAATGCAAAATGGTTTCTCAGGTCAAACAATTAAAATAATTATAGAATTTTTAAACAATTTTGTCATTTCATAATGGACATCAATGTAGAACAAACATTATACATGATGGTAAATCCAAAAACACCACGACTACACATTATGAAACCACAAATAATTTGCGCGGGACTAATGTTGCCAACGTAAAAACATAGAAACTATATCTAACATTTAATATAACAGAGTGGAAGATACTACCAGTATCGCCCTGGTGTAAGACCACCATTCAGAATTGAAACGTTGCTCCAAATGGCTTTAGCCGTGTTTAGTGACTAGATCTGAATAGCCAGGTACTTCCCCACCTTCCTCTTTCCCTTCCCCACTTACCTTCAGCCTCACAACATCCCCCAATTGGGGATGCCATAGTCTCACTGGCTCCAGACGGGAGCAGTTGGGACTCTTGTGAGGTATTCACTATAAAAAAAAAAAAAAAAAAAAAAATAACAGCGTCATGGCCCCATATTCAGTATTTGAATCAGTATTTTTTGTAATGGTTTCACTCAATTGCCAGGGCTCCTACCAGGGAGCAACTTGACAAATGGAAATTATCTCTCATAGCGAGGTTGAGGACCGACTGATATTTGGGGCTTATGAAAAAAAGATGAGTAGAGATAGTAGGAAGAATGTTGCAAAAAGCATTTAAAATGGAAAATGCATTGAGAAAAGCATTTAAAATGCAAAATGCAAAATGGTTTTTAGAAAAGCATTTAAAATGCAAAATGGAAAATACCCATTTTGCATTTTGCATTTCCATTTGAAATGGATTTATTTGAAATAAAGCACATCTCTGAATTGCACACCTAATAGCGATGAGGCGTTCATGAGCGTGCCGCACAATTAGAATTGCACACCTAATAGCAATGAGTCGTTCATGAGCGTGCCGCACAATTAGAATTGCACACCTAATAGCAATGAGTCGTTCATGAGCGTGCCGCACAATTAGAATTGCACACCTAATAGCAATGAGTCGTTCATGAGCGTGCCGCACAATTAGAATTGCACACCTAATAGCAATGAGTCGTTCATGAGCGTGCCGCACAGTTAGAATTGCACACCTAATAGCGATGAGTCGTTCATGAGCGTGCCGCACAATTAGAATTGCACACCTAATAGCAATGAGTCGTTCATGAGCGTGCCGCACAATTGAGCTAGCTCTTTGTAAAGAGCTGCATTCGTACGACTCCCGGTAAGACTCATGTATCTGAGTATGTGATCAAAATTAATATTTAGATAATTTTAATGGAGCTATTTTACTAAAATATCTCCTGATAAAATGGGTAACCATTCAATTGAGCCGTCGTTAAATTGAGTGAACTCTTTGAGCCGGGTCTTGATAAAATGAGTCATGACCCATCGCTGGTACCTAAGTAATAAAAAACCGTATAAGCGTATAAAACACTAAAAAGATTTTTATTTTATTTATTTAAATTTAATTTTTTTTTATTAATTATTTTATAAGCAATAATTATTAGCCTGAAACACTCATCCACATTGAAAAATCTCCTGATAAAAGATACATGACGCCAACGGGACTTGAACTCGTGTCCTTTCGATTTCCGGTCGACAGCTCTGACCACTGAGCTAGGGCGGCTTATCTCTTATCCGCGAAATAATTCAATATATACTAGTGTTTCATTAAAAAATTGAATTGAAAAACATGATTTCGGGCAGTAATAAAAACGATAAAAATCAAATTTTATTACTTGAGAGATTTGTCCTTCTCTATTATCTCTGCATATCCCTTCAGTAACTTTTAGCAAAGTAAACGTTAAAATGTGCTGTTGGAAATTTAATCTTACATGAACACTTTCATAAAATTGTACGGATAGTTTTCTTTTGAAGGGAAACGAAGGATGAAAAGTAAGTTAATTATGCAAAGGAGATGACAATGGAATGGAGTCATGCTTCAGATACCTTCATGCACTGTTTCAACACATAAAAACACCTGCCTCGGAAAAAAATGCTGGTAAAGTTCATCCTTTGACAGTGAAATCATTAACAGGCAAACTGCTAATTAGGTTCTATAACTTGGTATATATGGAAGTGAAGTAATGTTCAATTTATTATATCTTTCAGTTATTTAAATGTTTGTCTAATCAATTAAATACTAGTATGACTATGAAACTCAAGACTTATCTCTTCAGAAAGTCTATACGAATATAGATAATGATATTCTCAATGGATTCTTCCGTGCTGAGTATTTCACTTACATATTATTAAAATAGCAGTGATAATTTAAAGTATTTATAAATATATTAAATAGTAGTATTTTTTAAATGGTAAACTAATGTTTATAAGACAAAGTTTTTATGCATAGCACAAAGGATAACCAATAATAAGTCGCCTGAAATATCCATACAAATTGAAAATATCTCCCAAACGTAAATACCGCAGACGGGAATTGAACCCACACCTTCTGATGTCCGGTCAGGTGCTCTGGACCACTGAGCTACGTCGGATTATTCCCAACATTTATTTTTATTTTTACTCGGGATATATTTTCAATTTGTATGGATATTTCAGTTGATTAATTTTTGCTTATAATATTATATTAAATATTTTTTTTTCCGAAACCATTATCAATATATTACATGCTGTATTTTTGTTCAGTTGAGTGGTTTCGGTTGCATTCTGTATTATCTATTTCTGATCTCCATATGTTTTGTAGAAAACTTTTTATTTGAGATTTAAATGTTATAATATTGTTGTGAGTTTTTAATGTGAGTAGGATTTTTTTTAGAGTTTATTATCATAGTATAGGAAGCTTTTTTGCCCTACTGTCGTATATGTAGTTGTTTGTTGAATATGTTTTTGGACCTTGAGATTTCGTGTTTCTATTATGCGTGTTAGTAGAAATATATAATATAAGAAACTCAGTTAAATCATATTTTCAAAGGTTTCATGACGAAATTACACATGGACGAAAACCTACCCAACACTTAACTGAACAAAATAGTTTTTTTTTCATTAGCCCCACACAATTATAAATCAATGTTTTTATCAGTCAACGACATAATGTAGGTTATTAAACTCACTTAGTCGTCAGGATTTTTGACCTTCGTACCATTGACCTAATATAAATATAATGTACCTACATTATCGTTCTCCTGAACAACCTACCTACAATAATGTTTGCGTGTAGAATCCTTCAAGACGTGAATAAATAAATAAATATTTAATGAAAGAATTTAAATTCTCCGACCTAATATTTATGTTCAAAATCGTAATTGGTATTATAGGCAGCCCTAATTTACTTAACCTCAATGAATTTCATGTACTTGCGCGAGCTACTCGTTCCAAAATAATGTTTAAATGTATGAATACCAGGGTTGAGCATTGAAAATACTCACTTATACCTAAATTACATGAAGTTAGTAATAGATAAGCAGATGTGGCGGATCTATTTAACTGCAAGAAGGCTATAATATCATATATTTTCAATAAATATTAACTAAACCTAGAAAGTCTACTTAGAAGTTTTGCGTGTACCTGCATCTCTTACTTTAATATCATTATAGAGTTTCTGATCATTTTATACTTTCTGATGTCATTGTATTTGATTTATTGTTTATGGCATAATTATACGGTTGTTATTAAATAAATAAATAAACAAGAGAGCGTGAGGAAAATAAGACCTCTCAGGTTCTTTGACAGCTTCGGGGATGATGTGTGTATGTTTTTTTTAGCAAAAGAGGGGGAAGAAGTTCTGGTAAGGAAAACAGGATGAGGGTTGGGTAGGAATCTATGTGTTAGTGTCTCCAGAAGTGAAAAATGTATGAATCTATCCCTCACCCTGCAGTGCAAGGCGATGTTATTAGAGACCTGCTGGAGAGGTCATAAGGTTTCCCTCAACCAGCCGCTTACGATCCGGCCTAGCACACATTTGGTGGGCAGAGGCATCTGTCGCAAAGACTCGGACAAACCTTACCCCATGAACCCGGGCACCCCTGCTCACTTGGGGTGACCTATGTCAGGTGTGTTGGTTATCCTATAAATGGTTGCCGGTGCGGCGGTATCTGTACCCGTCTCCCAAATTGAAAATCTACCGTAGTTCAACAGTCGCTGGACATTGACACACACTGTGCCCAGTATTACTCAGTTGCACAGAATATACACGGAGAAAACTTACTATTATGAAATATTGTTCATTAATTAAAAAAAATTGTCAAATTATTCGTTTTCTTGTCATAAACGGTACAGGAGGCTTATAACAAATGATTTAGCAAAATTCATAACAATCTATCAGTAAAACACGAATATTTTTTAATATTTTATAATACGAAGTTCGGAACACGTTTTATTAACCGCTTGAGTGCCAAAAAAATTCATACAGTTGCTTGTAAAATGCCACTAAAAAAACATTATTTTTTATGAAACTATATATTTTTTTAAAACCCCATAAAATCTTTGAATTATCAAGGATTTCGATGATTTTTTCGGTGTTTTATTAAAGAATATTGGTTTAGAATCACGCGGAGGAGGATCCCGAAGTCCAGGCGTTTCGAAAAAAATGAGAATTTTACGTACAGACGTACGCGCGAATCAGAACACCACTGACGCAATCGACGGAAATCGAAGATCGGCAATCTTCGTTAAAACACGAATCGACGAAAATCGACGATTGGCACCCAAACGATTAAAAATAATAATATTGTCACACATCGTCCATTATATTTATTCCGACAAGTGCACCTGCATGAACACGTGTACAGATATTTTTGGAATGACTAATATTTTATTTGGAAATAATCATGCAGTCAGATTTTTTACGGTATCCTGACAAAAAAAACGGTTCTAATTTTTCTCCGTGCACTATGTAGTTCTATTTACTAAAAAAAATAAGTAATTTTATGTTCTGAGATTATTTAATTTGACTTTAGAGAAGTTGTTTCGAGTTGAAGATTTTATTACAATAAATTAATGAATAAAAGTATATTTTCTAGTACAACTGTGCTTTATTTTGTGAAAAACCTTATTAATGTATAATTTTATCACTAGGTTTATTTTATTTTACGTTTATTTGGGGGTGACTGTTGATTGTCATTTCAAATGGGATACACAAATAAACAAAACTTGCAAGCGGCTGAGAGCGATAGTGGGTAGGATATACAAACTGAAATGTTTCTTTCCGATGAATATTTTAAAAACTATTTACCTATCACTCGCAGAATCAACTTTACGGTATGGTTTAACTACTTGGGGTCACTCTTGTAATACTAATTTAAACCACCTGCAATCAGTACAAAATTCTATGGTTAAGTTATTAGCTCAAAAACATATTTTTTCACAGAGACGAAACATATCATTGTTGTATCGGAATTTAACAATATTACCGGTGCAGGCCTTATTATGGTACAAAATATTAATCCAACATATATCTGAGTGTGATTATAAAAAGAAAGTGGAACATGAATATAATACAAGGTTTACAAAGAATGAAGGAATTCTTGTTCCAAAATATAATAATAAATACGGACGGCGAACCCTAAAATTTAACGTGCCAAAGATGCTTAACATGTTACCCATTAAAATAAAAAATTGCGATTCTACAAATAGATTGAGATATATGCTGAAACAATAGTTACTAAATAGAGATAGTTTATATTAATTTAGGTGTGTTAATTGTATAGTTATAGTAATAATAGTATCTGTGTATGTATGTAATTGATCATTAACATCCTGTTGACAAACTGCTTTATTGCAGTTTAACGGGATTGTAGCTTGAAAACCAATAAAAAAAAGGTTTAAAAAATAAAATTACAATATATATAAATACAAATAATAAATGAGAAAAATTGCCCAGCACAATTCGTTACTCTACAGTCTACATAATTGAATTCGGGTCCAATTAGACCCATGTTTACCGTATACGTAGTTGAAAATATTTATACCAGTTAAGTGTTTAGATTTACTGGAATTACACATGTCAAACAAATTTTATGAAATTTATTTAGCTCAAAATTGAACACCCTAAAATTTAAAACATTAAAAAAAGATTTTTCGACGTTTTTAGTATAAATCTTTCTATGTTTAAAATTCGTCGAATTTAATTTCGTCCTCACACCATTTTCAAAAACCTAGAGTGTCTAATTAATTTCTGTACTAACATGAACAATTAATTATTATTGCATCTTTGGCATTCAATTTTTTTTCATTTTCACATCCTGCAAAACGTTACTTTTTCACAGCGTGCTAAATACTCTCAGCATCGCCCTAGTGATAGGCTACAATTAGAAATTGAAACGTTGCTTGAAATGGCATCAGCCTTGTTTAGGTACCAGATTTGATCAGCCAGGTACTTCTAATAATCTTCTATCTTTTTCTCTCCCAATTTCCATGAACCTCACAGTACACTCCTAATTAGGGATACCATAGTTAAACTGGCTTCGCACGGTTAGGACTGCCTAGTATTATTTTAACCTTAGCAAGGTTAAGGCGATGCACTACGTCGTGTAATATTTTAAATTGAGCCGCTATCAATAACAACCCTTACGTAGATGGCGATAAGGTTTAAATTCCCGCTCAACACCATCCGCCTGTTTTGATTTATGCAAGAAAAAAACATTGCCAAAAAGTGCCTTTTATTTTATTTTGTGGATTTTCAGGCATAAATATTTAAATTTTTTTCGATCATTTTATAGATGACTTAATTTTCCACATTATACAATAAAATCATAACCGAAAATGGGTTTGTAAGTAGGAGATTTTGAACTTTAAAGCAGTTTTCATAGGCCTTATACATTATTTTTTTCTGGGCTTATAAAAAGACGTATCTAAAAAATACTCGATTATTTTAAAGGCCAAGATGTTTTCTACTCGCAGTATTTAATTAAAGCACCTGAAACATTTCTAGGCGACCAAATTATCAAACCAAAAACACATGATTTTGCATTACTACGTATGGCATCGCCTTAAAACAATACTGTAGATCTATTATCTTTCGTTAGCACTCAATGTCAGCAGAATATTTTATATCCCTTCACAAGATTTAACTTGATACAAGCTCTATTAGGGCAAAAAAATATGGCCTCTAGAGTCGTATGGTAAAGTTCTCGGCTATTAATCCAAAGGTTGCAGGTTCAAATCCCGGCATGCGCACAAAATTTTTATTTGATTAATTTGTGTAGTTTCACAATTTATTCATTTAAAATTATAAATAGTATATTGTAAGATACTCTCAGTATGACCCTGGTATAAGACCACCATTCAGAATTGACACTTGGCTCGAAATTGAATTTAACCGTGTTTGTTGTGACCAGATTTGGATATAGATAGATCAAGTAGTTGCCCACCTTTCTCTATCTCATCTCTTTCCCCTTCTCACTACCCTTAGCCTCAAAACATACCCAATTGAGGATGCCGTAGTATAACAGGCTCCAGATTTTAGCAATTTTTTTTTTATTCCGACTATGTCCGCGTTAAATCTTCCCCAGAGGAAAAACTAAACCCTTCCACACACTTTTCCACAAATGATCATCTAGTCAATCCACATTATGCAAGTGCATTATATAAGCATAATAAATATAAAACAGAACAAAATCAACAACACGTCAACTCACAAGAGATCAAATGGGAAAATAATTCACCAACTCCAGATATTTTCATATCAGAGGGTTCGGCTCAGTAGAATTTCTAACTGGACCTTTAAAAATCCTACTGATCTCTCAATATAAATAATTAAAAAAATCTTTCGTAATCCTACATGTATTAAAAATGACTGATTTTTGCATTTTTAAATATAAATTCTTTGACAGATCTAATACACCTTAATTTTGAATGAGAGAACTGGGTTTAATGCCAGTAGCCGAAATAAAAAAAATGGTAATATTTTTATAGTCTGATAATGCCAAATAATAGCCATTATTATTTGATTTTAACAATTATTATTAGTAAAGAGTCAATGAACGTCTGTCCCTTTCAATGTGACTTGAATCACTGTATATTTACACGGGAGTAATAAGGCAAACAATGTGTTTCAATTTAACTCCATAGACATTATTTGCGTAGACAAACTAGCTTCTAAACCTCGCAGAATCGGAAGATTGTTTGGATGGTTCTAAGCAATACGAAAAATGTGCAAAACAGTATATGACAATATTCTAAAATCACTGATAGGAACTGAACACTGAGCCTTAGTCTTATCGGGGTCTGCTCTAAGACTGAGTAAATCTGACCATATTTATCATACTTCGACTAAGAACTGCCAACACTATAATAATTTTCTTAACTTATATTTTTATTGGCTGCTATCTTCAAGTATGATCGCAAGATTCTACCCAAACTTGTGTCTTTGTTAAATTTATCAATTTTATTTTAATATGCGACGACTTTTTTGCAAGAATATTTTTTTAATAATTATCTCTAATTTTAATATTTCATCATTGAGAACAATATTAGCGATGCTGAAACAAAAATTTGAAATAGAATAATCAGAAAAGATACGGTCGCATCTAGGAATGCCTACCGAACCGACCCTATTTCCTTCGGTCATCATTAACTGTATCATACTTCGACTAAGAACAATTAACATTATCTTCATTTTAATAAGATATATTTTTATTGGCTGCTATCTTTAAGTATGATGGCAAGATAAAATATTACAAATTGAAGTAGTATTAAAAAAAACATTAATTTAATATTGATATCTGATGTCCGGAAAGAAAATCTTCCACATTACGTGTAATATACAACATGAAAACTTAAATAGTTCCTTTTTAATTTTGTAGATGGTAGCACTTCCGTTTGTAGCTAGCACGTGGTACCAGTGCATGCTACAGATGCTACAGGCGTTTAAATAAAAAGATACAATGAACTTCAAATTATTATTCGCTTTGACAAACTAGTTTCCAAACCCCGCCGAACTGAAAGATTGTTTGGATGCTTCTAAACAATAATGATTGTTAATCGTGATACATGTGTATTGAATAATAATATACAGGTATTTGAACACATTGTTGTGTTGGCGGAAAACCAAACAAAAGTGTACCGGACGGAAGTTCTGACCGATTGCACTGTTCATTTAAACAATGTAGTCCATAATAGAAATTAAACAATGAGTAAATGTTACTATGGTATAATAAATAAAATAGAATGCAATCTATGCTACATTTTACCTTTTTTTACACCCGGCTTTGCACGAATTCTAATGTTGATGAAAATAATTTGTGACATGATATAAGAGTAAACTGAATATGAAACAATATTAGTAAACATATAACAGTAACATAAAATAATATATATATTAGAACAATACCCCATTTAAGACAAATCACTAAAACTACATTACCAGAGCTACTATAATTTGTAGGATACAACAAAGTGCTGGTATAGATTACGCTCAATTCTATAAATGGAGTCAATAAATATATCAATAGTACCCCCAAACTTATTGCCCAGATCATGATCATGAGAGATGTATTGTGTCTGATGTGTCTTGGTTGTGTATGTATTGCAGAAGAATATGATGCTTTTTCTTCTGTTTCTAGTCGGCAAATGGAATTCAATAATGGTAACGATGTCAATTAAGTTGTTAATGGCTCTATGTAATGGTCATGACGGTACTCAATACCTACAATGAAAGATATGCAAATTTCATGACGTCAGAGCTCACATTTTATGGCACATGAACAGATTTTCTGACATGTAAAATTATTTAATAAAGTGATTACTCTTGAACTATTGACCTATTTTATCTACCGGTTTCGCTTATTACCCAGGCTAATATTATATCATAGGCAAATATTTAAACGAAGTGTTTTAAAATAAACTGATTGAATTACTTGTATTTTATAATCTTTAAATGGTATAAAACCAAGTCGCTATTCGCGTCTATCTGTTTGTGCGATACATCAAGAGACACATCAAAATAATGTACAGGGTTTTCCAATAAGAGGTGTTATTTTGAATAGCCCGCTATTTCAGTAGATTTTACTATTGAAGCTGCCATTTTTTAACATTTGACAAGTAGAAACTACATTTTTAATAAAAATGAAACGATACACGCTTCAACAACGCATTGAAATTATTAAAAATCACTTGAGTGAATCAAATGCAAATCATCTTGAGTGACGAGGCCCATTTCCACCTCGGTGGCTTCGTCAACAAGCGAAATTGTCGCATCTGGGGCTCTGAAAATCCAAGAGTTATTGTTGAAAAGCCTCTTTATCCTCAACGTGTGACTGTTTAGTGCGGTTTATGGTTCGGCAGAGTCATTGGATCTTACTTTTTCGAAAATGAGGCTGGAGCAAGAGTTACGGTGAATGAATTGCGCCATCGAGAGATGATTAATGCTTTTTTATGGCCGGAATTAGATGATATTGATTTGAACAACCTTTTACTTTCAACAAGACGGCGTTTCGTGCTATAGAAGCAACGAAACCATTGATCTTTTACGATTAAATATCAAAATAACACCTCTTATTGGAAAACCCTGTATTACGGAATTTTATATCTTAAAAAGGTCAAATAACCTCAAAACTTTACCCTTAACTATTAATAAGTCCCCGTGCAACGTTGGGTACACGTCAGTTAGTAATATAATTATATAATTATAGTAATATAATTATAGTAGCGCCGCGTCGTTATTAGTAGAAGTCTCCGGCGTTGTCCGGTTTTTATGAAGAATTATTATTGGATGAAAGGCAAATTTATAATTTAAATTCAAAAATTCATCATGATTCAAAACTTTACTTAAATTTATGGTAAAAAGTGATGGGTATATTTTGGGAATAAAATCGACAGTTAAAAATTTCACCAATCTCTGAATAAAACTGTAGATTTTACAGCTACAGATTCTCTTCTTTTTAAGAAAACCCATTTCTTTCAAAAAGTTAATTTTCAAATTTAAAGACTTCAGAAATCTAAGAAAATTAAATAAAATAAGTTGTTTTTATTATGACAGGTTTTTCCATAGATATAACATTACATTTTCCACCTGCAAAATTATGACAAGTCATTTCTTTGTGCGACTTCAACATACCGTTGTATTCGTAAACTCCGAAATACATATTCACAAAGTCGCACAGCTCTGTCAAAGCACAATGATAAAAGATGGATGAAAAAATAAACGAAATAACAGTTTGACGCCAGCTTTCCCTTCCATTCTGGATTAAGGCGAAGGGAAAGGGGGGTAAACGAAGGGGATGAAGAAGTGGGGGAAGGGAAAAAGAAGCAACAAACGGAAAAGTAGAACAATGATAGTATTGTGACTTCTAGATTATTTTTTTAGAAAGCGGATTTCACAAACAAAACTGAAGCATGAACAAAATAGTGTCAACAGTCTAGTGGCCTACAAATTGTGAATATTTCTCAGCAACATGAATATTATCTGGTACAAAATAAGTAGGAACTTTGGTGAGAATATAGAGGAAATAATTGTAATTAGTACCTACTTAACCTAGCCGATTACGAGTATATTAAGATTAAAATATTTTTAAGTATCTTACCGCCTTCAAAATCCCACCAACATTGTTTATTTACAGCTGTTATTAAAATACCGGCTAACAATTTTTGCTATTTCACAATTTTATTCATTGAACATAATATATTGTAGGTATATTTGCGGCACGTTAGAGAGTGGAAGGAACTCTCAGTATCGCCCAGGTATAAGACCTGAAACGTTACTTGAAATGGCCATAGCCGTAGGTTACCAGGTTACCTGAATAGCCAAGTACTTCCCTACCTCCCACTCCTCATATACTTACCTTTCCCTACATTCTCACAACATAACCTAATGCCAGTATCACACGAAGACAATACAATACTGCCCTGTATCTTCCCGTGAACAGCCTCGACTGCGCAGGGCAGGACGGTGGGAAAATACAACATTTCCACCGTACACCGAAACGAGCAAGTTCGTAAAAAATATTGTCTTTAATAGCGCCGAAAGCTGAGATTCGTACTGCGGAGATAGCTTGCCCATCTCTTTCTGGGACAATGTTTTGATTCATTGTCTTGTCCTCAAATCTATTGTTCACACTAGGACAATATGTTCGAGTAAAGAACATTATTGTATTGTCCTCGTGTGATCCCTGCATAAATGGGGATAACAGGAGCAGTCGGGACTCTAGTTCGGTAGTCATGTGAAAAAAAGTTTTCGTTGTTCATCAAAGTAGCATCTTTTTATACGAGTGCAAAATGAATTAACGCCAGTCTATTTTGACAAACAGGAGGTCTAGCACGTACGATCGTTAACGCCTTATTTTAATACGATATTGACGAAACCCATCATCTATGGTCAGTTGGCGATATTTGCGAGTACGGTTGAAATATGATTCGCTTGACAAAAGCCGCTACATTTAACGCAGCCTCCAAGGTATCAATATGCACACATGTTTGAATAATGACGTGCGTCATGAAAAATAATTGGCTAATTAGTGAATGAGAGTGAACTAACTAAGCTCTTAGAACTGAAAGAAATCGTTTGCACGATCCACATACTTAATGAATTCATCTAGACGCGATCAATTGATTCCGTTCCAACTCGGAGAAACAAAAGTAGTTAGTTTTGATAATGCCCTCATGAACTAATTGATTCCATTTTTAGTGTAAAAAAGTGCATGCGGACTGCACTTTTTTATATTTAAGTAGATAATTCAATTCCATCATCAATTTATTAGTATTTTTAACAGTAGCGGGCTGACGTTTAGGAATGTTAATTCATAGAAAAATTCGCCCCCGTAACCAGCGTATGACAAATTCTGAGGCATCGCGTTATCAACATCGGTCTGGATATCGATAGTGCGATCGTGCTCGGGAAGTAGATACTTCGGATACGAAATTTCAACCATTACATTTCACACCACAAATAATCCCAATTATTTATTTCATCTGAACATTATACTACGCACATCCTCTTCAAATACTTCCTATAACACTTGTTTAGTTTATGCATCAAAATATTATCACACGTCCCAGTAAATCTCTTAGAATCTTCATACTTCGATTGCATCACATCTGTTGCCTCTCAGTGTGAGATATAATCTCCAACACAAGTAAAATCCTCCATCCTCCGCACCAGCCCACGAGAAGAGCAGCATCTGTGATCTGTGGTTGCCTGTTTTCTGTTTTTACTACATCGAATATTCATCCCACGTCTCCAAGAGATTAGGCGGAGAAATCACACGTGGGAAGCTGATTTCCATCTTTAATTAAACCCAAAATAATTCGTTTGGTTTTAGATACACAAGAATACGAGTAAAGTGAGTTGTGTTTTAAGTTTGATACGTGCTTGATGTAAGTCATTGATTGAGGTCAAAGGGTATTATTTAATGAGCAGTTCTTTGAGATTCGTCAACCTTTTTAATGCAATGTAGTGATGCAACGAAGCTTGCAGCGACGATTATGATAATTTCATAAATATATATGTATTTATTTAAGGCGATGCCATACGTAGTAATGCAAAATCATGTGTTTTTGGTTTGAAAATTTGATCGCCTAGAAATGTTTAGATGCTTTAATTAAATACTGCGAGTAGAATACATCTTGGCCTTTGAAATAATCGAGTATTTTTTAGATAAGTCTTTTTATAAGCCCAGAAAAAAATAATGTATAAGGCCTATGAAAAGTGCTTTTAAGTTCAAAATCTCCTACTTACGAACCCATTTTCGGTTATGATTTTATTGTACAATGTGGCAAATTAAGTTATTTATAAAATAATCAGAAAAAAAATAAATATTTATGCCTGAACATCCACAAAATAAAATAAAAGGCACTTTTTGGCCATGTTTTTTTCTTGCATAAATCAAAACAGGCGGATGGTGTTAAGCGGGAATTTAAACCTTATCGCCATCTACGTAAGGGTTGTTATTGATAGCGGCTCAATTTAAAATATTACACGACGTAGTGCATCGCCTTAATACTAGCTGACGTGTACCTGGCGTTGCTTGGAGTTATCCTTATGACATAAACACACACCATCGCGGCTTTTCTGTAGTTAATTTTCAGATATACAATTACGTAGTACATCATTTTTATGTATCTCATAAGGTTTAGCCAGCGTTAGTAATGTAGTGCAGATCGAAAAAAATATTTTTACGACTTGATTATAAAACATCTACTCTCTGAGCAGCGTCCTCGTTCGTGACTCCAGAAGCCTCCAGTCAGGTTGTAAGGCTGATTGGCTTGTGTTGGCTTCTTTCGTTTCACGCCAAGGATTGGCTTGCCGTTTGAGAGATTGAGAGGTTCGCTTCTGAGTAAAACACTTGTGTTTTTTCTTGATATGTTTTAATATGTCACAGAAGAGGGTAGACATTAAAACTTAGAGAGAGAAGCGAGAGTTGGTTGATAATGAATGTTGAATGAATGCTAATGTAGAATAGAATTCTATCTGGATCACAACAAGCTATTTATGAACAAACAATATTTGACGTGACCACAGACACAAGATATTAGAGACGCGAAATTCATGACAATATTACACTATGACGTGCCATAGACAAAAATATTTAACATAAAAGGTGGCACAGACAGAAAAAGATAATGTAAAAGGCTCTACACATCGAGATTATAAAATGAGAAAGTGAAAGAGTGTAGGCTTGACTGAAGTTAAATAAAACAGGACAATCACAAGATACGACACGCAACACTCTCTATAAATATAACATGCATGTTTTAAATACGTAAATCTTCCATAAAAAAATCTAAATGAGGAAAATGAAAGCCTTATCAAAATCTGTTGCGTAGTTTAGAAGAACGAAGTGCACAAACAGACAGACGCAGATATTGACTTATTTAATACTATTTAGAGATCTACGGTATAAATCATAAAATATACTTGCATGTCACAGTATACAAGTATAAGCAAACACTAGAAATAATAAAAAAATAGTAACAATTAACTGTGGCATTTGATCAAAAAATTATGATAGTATAAAAGTAACACTAGTTTTAGAAGGATTAAAAAGTAAGATATACAATTCCATACGAAACAAAATATACAACTATAAGGAAAACATAGGTTAACCTTCTTGTACCTATCTTCCGTGCATTCGCCACATCTGCATCCCTATTACTAATATAGAGTTTTCCAATAAGAGGTGTTATTTTGATATTCAATCGTAAAAGATCAATGGTTTCGTTGCTTGTGTAGCTCGTAGCGCCGTTTTGTTGAAAGTAAACGTTGTCTAGATTAATACCATTTAATTTCGGCCATAAAATATTATTAATCATCTCTCGATAGCGCAATCCATTCAACGTAACTGTTGCTCTAGCCTCATTTTCAAAAAAGTAAGGTCCAATGACTCCACCGGACCATAAACCGCACCAAACAGTCACACGTTGAGAATAGAGAGGCTTTTTTAACAATAACTCTTGGGTTTTCCGAGCCCCAGATGCGACAATTTTGCTTGTTGACGAAGCCACCGAGGTGGAAATGGGCCTCATCACTCAAGATGATTTGCATTTGATTCACTCAAGTGAATTTTAATAATTTCATTGCGTTGTTGAAGCGTGTATCGTTCCATTTTTATTAATAATGTAGTTTCTACTTGTCAAATGTTAAAAAATAACAGCTTCAAAAGTAACATCTACCGAAATAACGGGCTATTCAAAATAACACCTCTTATTGGAAAACCCTGTATTATGTAATCCAAGTACAAGCGAGTGTTTGAAATGCTCAGTCCTGGAATTGTTATAATTAAACAGAGTTTTAGAACGAGTAGCTCTCGTAGATAAATGATATTAAATAAAATCAATTAAATCTGGGCTGTCTATACTACAATTTACAATTTTTAACAAAAATATTCGAATGATTATGATAACGTACTCATTTATCTAACTTCATCGATATATTCGATGTCTGTCTTGATTAAATCATTTGTAGTCGTTACTACGTTCGTTAATACTTTTATTCCGGGCTACACGCAGGGGCATACCCCAATTGGGAATGCTATATTCTCACCAGTTCCAGACGGATGGAAGCAGTTGGGACTCTTGTACGGTATTCACATTAAAAAAACATGAAATCAAAAATATTTTTTCTCCGGTTTTGAAAATTTGTTTCTTTGGACGAAATAAAAAGCTATGTTTGATAGTTGTTGTAGAAAAGTGTTTGTTTTATTTTCTAATTTGTAACCATTATTTTTTCTTCTATTGACATTTGACTGTTGATAACCGTGGGATTATTGATTGACTAATGTAATGGCGTGGTAATTGAATGACGAAACATGAATGTTTACAACAGAGAGAAAATATAAAAAACTGTACCAACGTTGAATGTATTTAAGAAAATGGTTCAAATACTGTACTAGCTGGGAGTGGTTATTTTGGATTACCCACATTGTCGCTTATATCATAAATCAGTGTGGAATAGGGCTTCCTTGATATTATCCATATTTAATTTACTCATTTTTTAGCTTCTTATACATAAGACTCCGTAGTAAGCGTTCAAAAATGGCTTAAAAGGTATATATGTAAATAAAAATGTTAGAGGGAGCGCTATAATATAAAAAAAAATACAATGTGTGGCAAGCCTACGCACGACGGAAGTGAAACTTTTATTATTCTTCTCTCTCTCTTTTTAATTCATTTTCTCTTTTTTTCTGTCTATTGACATATTTATAAGTAGCATATGATAAAAAAAATTAAAAGTCATAAAAAATATGGGATTCGAACCCGGGTCCTGCATAACGAGTGTCGAACGCTCTGCCTCTAGACCGCGAGGAGAGATATTTCGCGCGACGCGGCGTTATCGGCCTTGATTAGTAATTTTAATGATTCAAAATAAAAATAATTAATCAAAATACCGAGCGACTCTAACGGCTCGATTTTTAATATATTTATATTTCGACCAAAATATCATATAGGTACCGTAAATTCAAGTAAAGGTAAATTAACAAATTTATGTAATTTATTATTACATTATTACAAATCGTTGATAAAAAAAATAATCAATCAAAATACCGAGCGACTCTACCGGCTCGATTTGTAAGCTATATTTCGACCAAAATATCATATAGGTACCGTAAAGTAAATTAAATTAAAATTAAAAAATTTATCTAATTTTTTACTACATTATTACAGTTGATAAAAAAAATTAAAAGTTATAAAAATATGGGATTCGAACCCGGGTCCTGCGTAACGAGTGTCGAACGCTCTGCCTCTAGACCGCGGTTATTACGTATTCGACCAAAATATCTAAAAGTCGCAGCACGAGAGCATTTTATCACTTTAAAAAAATATATTATTAAAAAAATCACAAAAAGAAAAAAAAAAGTTAAAGCGGGGATCGAACCTCGGTTCTTCACGACGACAATCGGGCGCTCTGCCTCTAGACCGCGGTTATTACGTATTCGACCAAAATATCTAAAAGTCGCAGCACGAGAGCATTTTATCACTTTAAAAAAATATATTATTAAAAAAATCACAAAAAGAAAAAAAAATAGTTAAAGCGGGGATCGAACCTCGGTTCTTCACGACGACAATCGGGCGCTCTGCCTCTAGACCGCGAAGCTGAGTTTGGAGAGTGACCTAAGGTAGGTATATAATATTGGCTAGGCTCCTATAGCGAAATGATCACGGTTTTTCATGACGGTCATGAGTTGGTTTTACTCCGGTCCTCGAAATTGCATAGCGCGCGTAAAGAAGTTTCTCTTCAAAAACCATAAAAATTAAGCGAACATTGTGAAAATATTTAATAAAATACCACACGTTTAAAGTAGAGCGAAAATCTCTAGGCAACATACTTAAGTTGCATTTAAAGATACATTGTAATTATTTTCATACCTATAACATATTAAGTAACAGAACTAAACGTGTTTTTAATAATTTTTGTTGAGCTGTTTGCGATGTTTTTCTATCGAGGGAATTTCATATAATTAACGTTTCGGCAAAACAAATTTATAGATATTATCTTAAAAAATAACGCTTTTTTTGGAACTTGAATACTTAAAGAATTAAAAAGAAACTTGTTATAAATCGCTTGAAATTGGGAATGCGGGGGCTTAATTGACTAGTAACTTTTCTGGTCTAATAAAAGCACTATTCGAGATGTGTTCTGTTTGCAGTATTTCATTAAACCATCTAAAATATTTCTGAGCAATACAATTTTCAAATAAAAAATACACGATTCTACAGTACTTCGTAGTGCTTTGCCTTAGTACAAAACTAACGAAAAGAAATATTTTAGCTTTTGAAAACTTATCTCCATAATGAAGGTCAAGTAGACTTACTTATTTCTTCACACGAGCAGTCCATTTCTTTAGAAATATTAATGTTTTTATTGTTGGGCCAGAAACATATTGCAAGAAAAATATAAAAAACTTTAACCACTGACTATATCGAGTTGGTTGGTCAGACATTTATTTTTTTACTTCATAAAGACCATTAATTAAATAAGTTCTGGACTAATAACACGATCGCCTTTGTATTTTGCTTCGCCATTCAGAAAAAAGTTTTTTATGCGAAGTTTTGGACACAAACTTTTTATAGCGAGACCTTGAAATGAAGTTGGGCTAATATCGTTATAAAAATAGGTCGTGTCCGGACGAATATATATTTTCAAAAATGACACTTTTTATAAAGTGTAGCGAATTAAATTAAGATTTATCAAGCTGGAAAAAAAATGTATGTATTTAAATTCTATATCAAAGTAATGTTAGCAAGATTAAATTTAAGGATAAAGATTTTAAACTTATTTGTTTACATATAAAAATAAAATTATTGATATTCTCAATTAAAATGGAATTTATTTACAGTACCTTCCAGCACAGACTGGTGTAAAATCACGGGATAGTCGGAATTATTGACACATCAATTCCAATTTTGAAAGTGACAGTTAAATTTAAAAAAATCACATAGAGAAAACCGAAATTTTTTGGTAATTCAAATACTTACAACGGCTTTCTTAAAAGCTTAAAATAATAATCTGTAATTAAATAGATCAATATTGTAAGTATGTAACTGTCATAGATATAACGGAATCAAAACGCTATTTCCGCCTGCACAAAGGCATAATTAATCATTTAATCCCATGTCATGTCACTTGTTTGATATACACCCATCACCCTAACCCGCAGTGCTTGGCACGTGAATTTGTATGCAGTAGTGGGCCACTGGCCACGTGGACAAGTGATTAAAGTTTCGTAACTTTCACTCCGCACAAACCTGTTCTTATCTCGGGACCAGGGTTCAACTCCCACGCAGTTAGCCGAGAGGTTCGGCGTTATAATACGTATACGTTCATTCACTTCTCATGTAAAGTGGATACTGCAGAAGGTGAAATAAAATATCGCGTTTGAGAAAGGTTTGTTTTTTAAAAGAAAGACAATATTTGAAATGCTGCAACTACCCTCAAAGAAAGCATAACGTTTATGTAGTGATAGAAGACATATTCAGCTGAGGAATTGAACTCACAACGTCTGGGTGGGTAACGGACGCGATACCGATAGTGGTGAGCTCAATGAGTTCTCACTGAGAGGTCACGGGTTTGAAAATAACTTTAGATCCGGCTATTGAACTTGTAGAATTGACATAAAATAAATATCACAAATATTTTTGCACATGGTTTCTAACTTTACTTGGTCTCAGTTTTGCCATAGTCAGAGATTATTTAGAATATAAACCTCTGGGTTTGGTATGACCTTTTTTAGTAAAATATAATGATAAAAATAACTAGTTTTACTTCCCGGTTTCGCCCAATACTGTTTACAACAAATAATTACTGAAACAAACGTATACATTGTCTCGTGATAAACAGGTTAAATTGAACTTTTAAACTCACTAACTCACGATGAAAATGACATTGCAAAGTAGTTGCGTTAGCTCAAAAATCCACTAAAAAAGATCTGTGCTGATTTATTCTTCTTATTCACACTATTATTTTCTGCTTTAAAATTGCGATAAGATTGGACAGGGAAAATATAAAATGTTGAGTTTACCCACATATAATAGAAATTTATTTAAAAAAAAGATATTAAGTAACTGACATAACCTAACTTAAACTTTGACTCACAAATTATCTGTCAAAAAAATTATCACTGAAACGTAACAGCTTTTTTTACTCCCCGAAAGCTGACATTTTTGATCCCAAACTTTAGTCGAGTAAAAGGTCATTTAGACTTCAATAAAAATAGTATTAAAAATCATTTTAACAGTTTGAGAGCTTTAAGTATGCCGCCTGCCCACAACCAAACCTTACACCCACCGGTGAAGCTTTGTTAGAATTAAATGCCTTTTAATTAGACAATCTTGAGAGTGAATGTGTTGAAAAGCTGCTCAGAAAACTGTTTGTAATATTGTTAGATTGCTTTTTAAAATACTAGCACTTAATCACACACATCAAATATAAGTTACACAATCCATACATATATTATCCATGCGTATGAAGTATACTACCTTAAGTAAAATAATGCTCATTCAATTGAAGGTATGTATGATTTTGATCTCATTCAATCAGGTAATTGATTCTTGGTGGGTGATCTATAAATGTATTAAAGCAACATAAGACCTAATAACGGGGGTCCTGCTAGAAACATTTGAGATTTTAGTAATAGTTCATCAGAAATAATTAAAATAAACTCAGCAGAAATATCGATTTTCTAGGCCTGATAGGGCAAAATCGACCGTAGGTCCCTTCAGTACACCGGGCCGCGCACCTAATTTTAATTTTTCACGACTTCATAACTTATGTCTTTAAGATTGCCACTTTATTTTAGAGATTTGCAAGAGAAAATTCAACTGCAGGTCTGTCCAATACATCTTTTTGTGTACGGCTGCTTCGTTTACGTTGGTAAGATTTTGGGTTAATTTTAGGTTATTGAAATTAACCCAAAAAATAAAAATATTAAATTTAATTAAAGGGCGTTTTTTGTTTTTATTTATTTGCATTTTTTATTTGTACATTATAATGATGTCCCCTTTAAAAACTAAGAAACTCTTAAAAGTTCTATTTGCAGAACTACACGGGGCAACTGTTTCGCCTCCCAAAGGTATTGTCTAGACGACAAAATAACATTTTTCAAACCATTTTTCCCCAATTATTTTTTTTAAACGGTTCATAACTCCATAAATTGTTGAAATAGGATTCAACCATGTCCTTGTCATTTTTTTCCCCTGGAAAACATCACTATACCGAAATGGGTTTACACCTCTACAGTGATATACACAAAGCTACATCATATAATTCAAACGATTGTTTGATTGAAAACACGTAATTTTTCTGTATTTTATTTTGGAAAGATATTATATGTACCTACAAGGAGCATTATAAACGTCAAAGCCTCCGTTATTAACATTTAGTATTAGCTCGTTGTCGAACCAAACGCCCACGCTTTTCGAAACTTGATGACCGCCAAATGTGCAAGTGACTGGTTTTGGGTCGTTTCGTTTCCCATATTCCTATTAAATTACTTATTTTTGTTGAACAAACATTCAGTTGTATTTACAAATTATACTTTTGTTACATAAACGTGATATTATATTACGCTGTTTTGGCATGCAGGTTATACTCTTGAATTAATGCTCATGTTTTTATGAGATATTTAAGTAATCTTTAAAATAAAACAAATTCGATTTTTCTTCTCATCATATGATGGAGGTTATAGTGAAATTTTGAGGATATTCAGCAAGTCGACGGTATTGGAAGTCAGTGGTTCAGGTCAGGTGTGTTTCCGGAGAACTATTATCGGTGTGTGTGTGTTTATTTGATTTGTACTAATTAATTAATTCCGTTAGTTTGTAGAATGTACGTCTGAAAAAGTCCGGTTGATTGGAAGTCATCAATCCAATTTTTGTAGAGTTGCGTCTTTATGAAAGGAGATTTCATAGATATTATTAGATTAGAGAGCATCATATACAAAATGTGCTGGTAAATGAGTAAGATACTAGTTATGTTGTGGAAAAGTATCCCATCCCATCACGGTCTTCGTAATAATATCAGTCTCGTAAATGGCTTCAAAACGGTTCTTTTCGTTTCCATAAAAAAGAAAAACAAATATTCCCAGATAACGAAGAACAGAAAAATCTTACTACTAGCATCGTTTTAAGCTGTAAATAACACTTGTTTAATGGTGGAGAACTTAGTCAGCAGAGGATGGAATCCACGACGCGCGCCTGGTTGAAAAACTGACGCTACCGACGTTTCTATAGGGCTAATAACCGATCGCTACCACAGAGGTCTTAATTTCTTGGTTAATTATTTAAATGTAAACCCCAAGGCAGATGATTATTAAAGCTCTTGATTACTTAGTGATACTAGTATCCCGTTCTACTTCCCAAAGAATCGAATCCAAGACCACCAGGTCAGAATCAAAGCCTCTATGTCAGGCGGGCGTCAAACATTTGATCTTATAAAATACGTAGCTAAAAACCAAATAGAAACTCATTCACATATCCAAGAAAAAAATCTATTCTCCATATAAAATCACTTTAATGAAATAAATTCTTCTTTATGGCGTAGAGCTCATTTAGGGCCTAATAAATGTGACATGTATTCACGTGAATGAAGCAATTCGGTACCAGCCTACCGAATGATATTATAATAATGTTATCTTCAATGGTTAGGAATTTGTGCTTCGTTAGTTTGTACCCTGCATCTAGTTAGCCTTATACTTCATGAATGAAATTTCATCACCGTGAACAACTGGACAGTGTTATAAACTGCACAAGTTTTAACAGCTGGACTGTGTAATAAACTGCAGAGATTTTAACGGCTGGACAGTGTCATAAACTGCTGAGGTTCTAACAGCTGGACAGTGTAATAAACTGCATAGGTTTTAACAGCTGGGCAGTGTGTTAAACTGCAGAGGCTTTAACAGTTGGACAGTGTGATAAACTGCAGAGGTTTTTACAGCTGGACAATGTAATAAACTGCATAGGTTTTAACAACTTGATAGTGTAATAAACTGCATAGGTTTTAACAGCTGGACAGTGTGATAAACTGCAGAGTTTCTTACAGCTGGACAGGGAAATAAACTGCATAGGTTTTAACAGCTTGTTAGTGTAATAAACTGCAGAGGTTTTAACAGCTAGACAGCGTAATAAACTGCAGAGGTTTTAACAGCTGGGCAGTGTAATTAACTGCAGAGGCTTTAATAGCTGGACAGTGTGATAAACTGCAGAGGTTCTTACAGCTGGATAATGTAATAAACTGCATAGGTTTTAACAACTTGATAGTGTAATAAACTGCATAGGTTTTAACAGCTGGACAGTGTGATAAACTGCAGAGTTTCTTACAGCTGGACAGGGAAATAAACTGCATAGGTTTTAACAGCTTGTTAGTGTAATAAACTGCAGAGGTTTTAACAGCTAGACAGCGTAATAAACTGCAGAGGTTTTAACAGCTGGGCAGTGTAATTAACTGCAGAGGCTTTAATAGCTGGACAGTGTGATAAACTGCAGAGGTTCTTACAGCTGGATAATGTAATAAACTGCATAAGTTTTAACAGCTTGATAGTGTAATAAACTGCAGAGGTTTTAACAGCTGGACAGCGTAATAAACTGGTTTTAAACATGGGTTTATTGTTTTGATTAATATAACTTTTATAGTAATTTACTTTCCCTTCCGCCTATTTGATGAAAACCACATTAAATAGGTAAATTTTATCATATTGATTGACACGAACTTGAGGAATGTTTGGACGTGGAAGTATAGGATTTCAAAACACATCTGTTAACAAAAGAGAGCAAGTCATTGCAAGTATTTTTACTAGCCGTAAATGGTGATTCCTTATCGAGATGATATTGAGTCGCAAATGAGGTTTTTTTGTTAAATTATGTTGATACAACCATCACCGTACGGAGGAAAATCGATTTTTGCCCTTACTATAAATGAACATGACTTATTAAAACATTAATTTAAGGAAGTTTTATCGAATTGCATTGATAATAAATCACTACATTACAAATAAAACACATTAAACAGGTAAAGTGAGTTAACTTTGGTAGGTGATTCTACACGATGGTAGAAATATAAAATACTTTTGTCGAAATTCCAATGTTTATTTTCCAATAAAAAATTATTTATTTCTTAGAAAAATATTTATTTTCCTATCCAACAATTATTTTTTTTTATCTAAAATTTACCATAGAACATTGGAATTTGAAACAATTGAAACTTCTAAAATCACGTTGAATCACCCCCCCTTCTCCGAAGTTAGCGCCCTTCACCCCCGGACACTCTGTATACGTACAAAATTTAACTAACAATTTATTCTTTCAATTTCTTAACAAGGTATCCGCCCAAAATCATAATAATTGCATTTCATTCTGGTACTCTGTTATTTAACAAGACGTCGCGTCGTGATATTATGCGCATAAATGGGTTTCTCGGCGTGTTGGCCATCAATAATCAGTTTAATCATATAAGATAATAATTGGTTTTATTATATAATTTAGTAAATAAAATAAAACAAATGAATTGTTGGTATTTCAAAATACTGATAAATTATGAGGAATTCCTTTGAAGTCGAGTATTCCTTTGAAGGATTTATCACAAACGTGGCGCTATATAAATCATCCAACAATAGATTAGTAACTGATGATAAAATATCATGAGAGCAAACAAATTTGATATGTTTATCATAGAATTATCATAGATTCATGTTGTAACGCAAAAATATTAGTATTTTCACACACACGTGTTTCGACGCCATGATAATAATAAATTCTTAATTTAATAAATGTTTGTCAGGAAATTCTGATAATTTGCAACCTAACATTTATTAGTCGGCCACTTCATGTTAATTTATTCATAAATCTATATAAATAAAAATGTTAATATTAGTTTATTAAAAATCTAAAATCGATACGTGTGTTTTAATGTACATATGTTGTATAGGTATCACCTGTGACAAGAAAAAAATGTTTAAAAAAAAGCGCCATATAGTGGACAAGATGCTTTAAAAAAAAAAACGCCATTTGTTGGACGTAAAAGCAACATACTTTTTGTTTCTCTATCCGCATGGACAGACTGAGCCACTGCAGCGCATGGCGTGGGATACCCAATTCATAATAAATTAGCAATACATTTTTCTTCGTACGGGGTTTGAACCTACGACCTCTGAGCTCCGGGTTAACGATTTTACCACTCTGACACAGATATTATTTGCATCCGAAAGCTTTTTTAGTTTAGTTTCATTAATGAAAATGCTCTTAAATTTCTATCTATAAAATTTATCTTCTTCGTAACGAGCCATTGTGATATTCTGTCTCTTATTTAAAAAGTCGCATAGAGACAATTTGAAACACAATTATTTACTATGAAATCTAATGATATCAAACATAGTATGTTCTTTTCACATGAATCTGTATCTTTATCTTAACAACTAGTACTTTCTAGAATAATATTACCATTAGTGACATATCTATATGATGCAAGTACAACACGAACCGGTGTAATTAATTCAAGGGTCACGATAGAGCTAGCGTACTACGATGTTTAACACACCCAAATAATGCGTTGGAGCAGTCAGTGAACCATTTTTCCAAAATACTTTACAGAGATTTGTAGTCCCTCATAAGGTGTCATGAAAACTAAAAAGTTATTTTAAATATTAACCATAAGAGTCCCAAACTGTTTCCAATAGTCTGTAGCTAGTAAGGCTATGGTATCATATTTCCTTATCAGTTTAATTCGTATAAATTAATGTTTCAATTCTATTTGTTAGTTTGATTAGTAATTCTGCGCTAGACTCAACACTGATATTTTATATATTTATGGTTCATTAATAAATTGGAACGTCAATTAGATTTACTAAAAATACATGTTATTATAGAAAAACAATATTTGCAAGTCAATTAAAATCATAGATGTTTTTCGAATTATAAGTTATAATAAAACATTAAAAAGTTGGTATTTTATCGTTATTGTTTGTCATCTATAATCCATACCCCATAGTAAATCCCATGAACCCTGACACCCATGCTAAGTCACCAAAAGCAGCGACAATTTGGGGTGATTTATGTGCAGAGTTGTAGGTTTTACAATGAATGATTCTCGGAGCGACACTATCCATACCTGCCTCCCAAATTATAATCTACGCTTAATCGGAATTTTTGCAAAATAGAAGATTATTAGAATGTCACTTTAATTAATTATTAGCATTATAAAAGTCCTTCATAGTCCCCATGGCGTCCGCCCGGTCACCAAAATGACCGCCACGCCACTGACACAAACCTAAAATGAAATAAGGTTCTACTTCCCATTCAAGTGGGAAGATAAGTTAATAAGTCGTTAAGTTGACCATCTCTACAGTACAGCCTCCGCCAGTGGCAAGAGATAAGTGATACAGGTTTGGTCCATTCACGTTTCGGCGATCGATTGTGTAAGGCCGGAGAAAGGGACCAACGGAAGTTTCGAAACGCTAACACCCACGCTCTGCATACTGAGTGCATCCACAGGCCAGTGGGCGAAGGTGTATTAAAAACTCCATTTAGTTCTTGCACATGTTTGAGTATGTGGGTGGCAAATGAATGACGAATTTTGGTCTCCAATTTGGAGTTTTAACAGCGTTGTTACTTCCAAGTTTAAATTTATTATTTGTTCGCTAAAAGCAGTTACTTCATGGCTTGCCCTACAACCAGAAAAATAAGAAGTTTACACAGTTAAAAATATTGAACAAATAATTTAACGTTTTGTCTTGTTTGTCGCAGCCAAATTCTTCATGATGGAAATGATACTGAGAGCTAAAAAGAGTTGCGTTGAACTTGAAAATCCCAACAAAAGATGCAAATTTCAAATTTATCTTACTAAATAAATGTTATTTATAAACCAATTTATTACTAAATACACATGTAGTTTATTTCTTCAAACGTGTCACATGTATAGTAAAGAGATGTAGGTCTACATAAACCAACAATAAATTTACATAATTCTTGTAATTACAATAAAATATTGGAGTAGTGTACATATCTGGAAATATGGTATATAAATATACAAAAAATACAAGTATTCTTATGTACATAAGTATAGCTGACTCTCCACTAGCAAGCTAGTGGTTGCTGGTTCAAACCCAAGTGCACAGGTAAATTTTATTTGTTTGATTTGTGTTATTTTAAAAATTACATATTAAAAATAATGAAAAATATGTATATAGTAGAAGATACTCTCAGTATTGTCTAGGTATGAGACCACCATTTTGGTTTGAAACGTTGCTTGAAATAACTTTAGTCGTATTTGGTGGCCACATTAAAATAGCCAAGTACTCCCTCACCTCCCCATTCCCCATCTACTTTCCCTCCTCACTACCTTCAGCCTCACAAAATACTGCAAGTAGCAGTGGGAACTCGGGAAAAAAAGGAGTATTGAACATTTCTGAAAATGCGAATTTCTAGAAATATACAAATAATACATAATATTGTTTTTTTAATAAATTATTGATAATAATAATTCGTTACCGACAGAGTTATAGTTAAAGTTTGTTTCATCTAGGTTAAGAAATTTATCTTTCCACTTAATATGTTCATCATAATAGGAGGTTGGAAATATGTATGTGCCAAATACCTGTGGAAAGGAGAATCTTAAGAATTTATTGTACACATAATTAGTCAAATTATCTGTAGAAATTCTCGGAATTCCACAAGACTGTTCTCGAAAGCGTCACACTGAGGTTAATCTTCCTACATTCCAGTATTATATAAATCAAAAACTATTTCTAAATATGTTTATAGGAGAAGTTTTCATTCCAATTTTCACTAAAAACGCTTATAGTCATCTCATAATATTCTGTTATAAAGAACAATTTCGATTAACTTGATCGTGTCATATTTTGAACACCCTGGTTACCTCGAATCAATTTATCGTAAATAGGTATTGATACTCAGGTGAAGTCGGGTAGAAAAACAAGTATTTAGTAAAATAGACAAAATATTACGAAAATATTAATTCGCGCCTTAACTCTATAAAAACAAAGGTTTCTATTTTTCAAATAAAATGTTTATTTCAAGTACCTATACCTATTGCGTACTTATATCTAATCGAAAGGTGTTCCACTATTAGAATAAGCGGTGCGCGTAGACTGGATTCGGTAGTTTTAGTTAGAGCGTTAACAGTGTTGGAGGTCATTTGGAGGTAAAGAAGTAAGAACCTATTTTTAAAATTACTTAACTTTATATTTGATTATACCAATCAATATGGTTCCATGATAACTCAACACAGTGACAATTCAGCACACTTTAAAAAAGTGATATAAAGTCATTATAGACAATGAAATTTTTTTTTTAACCTAACCTAACCTAACCTACTTAACCCAGTTAATAAAGTTTTTTATTTCATCACTTTCCATGACTTAATATAATTTTTTAAAGATGTGATGAATTATCATTGTGATGATTTATCTGGTCACCCAATATAATATGTCATTTAAGATGAAAATAATGCTAACAAATCCAAACGAGACATGAAACAGAACAACACACAGAAAATAAAAAGATAACGGTCACAACTAGGAATCCAACCCAGAATCTCTGTCTTACCGGGATAGCGTCTTATCCACTCGATCACTGGGACCTTATTTAACGTCAAATTTGTCGATTTTTTTATTTCAATTCAGAATTGAAAATATTATTTATTTTTTGGAATAACTTAATTAGTATAACCTCAAATTGTAATATTTACCTATTGAAGACAATATTGGCGATTCCTTAACGAAAATCTGAAACGGAAAAATCAGAAAAAAATACGGTCACATCTAGGACTCGAAACCAGGACCCTTGCCCCCTGCCCTGTGGTCCTGGGTTCGAGTCCTAGATGTGACCGTATCTCTTTCTGAGTTTTCTATTTCAGATTTTCGTTAAGGAATCGCTAATATTGTCTTCAATAATGAAAATATTCTCTTACAACTAATTTTTCTCAAAATTTTGGCAGTTAAATTTTTAAATAAATGATAAAAAAGTTCTGAAGAATTGGTTTGTAACTTAGATAGTGTCTCGGATTAACGGTGACCGGATAAATCAGCAAAATGATAATTCATCACTTCTTTAAAAAGTTGTATAAAGTCATGGAAAGTGATGAAACAAAAACTTCATTAACTGGGTTAAGAAGGTTAGGTTAGGTTAGGTTTAAATTTTTTTATCGTTTTAATGACTTTATATCACTTTTTAAAAGTTGTTGAATTTTCGATGTGTTGATTTATCATGGAACCCGGATTAACAAATGTAGTCTTAATGAATATTCAATAAATATTTAATTTCAGTTATTAATTGGAAATGTGGCGTTTAATAATTAGATCCCAACGGTCTAGTTAAGACGCTAGTATTATCTTCTTGAATAATAATAATTATTGTCTACCACGAATGTCTAATTTCTTTTTGGCTTTGAAATGCTCATTTCTCATTATATTCGTGAACTCAAGTGTAAACCTGGAATTTAATTGTTGTACCCACTGCATTGCACACAAGCAGTTTAGACAGAGCTCGTTTCTTACGTAGGTTAAAATAATCAAGCCAGTTCATCAAAAGCTAGCTATGCAAAACGCAAGACATTTGCATGTCAAACCTCCCGGCCCGTTTGATCGTAAAACACCAGTCATGACCGTGCTAATGACCGGTTTCGGCGCTCGGCTTACCCAGGCGGGTACCGATTCAGTATGTTCAGCGATAATAAATAATTGCCAGTTAGTTTACGGGCGGGGGCGGAGTGTGGACCCACGCCGCGCCGTGTGAAGGCGAGATCAACTCCCATGGACACAGGGCGGAATTGGAAATTCAAATAAGAAATCCAACATTTATTTTTTATTAAAGTAATTAATTAACCTTTTAGAAAATGTCAATAGATGGTCGATATATATAAATTTATCGGAGACACTATCTAGGTTACAAATAAATTCTTTAGAACTTTGTAATCATTCAAAAAGACAAAGGCATAAAATATGGAAAAATTAGTTGAAGTATATACTGAATTTGATATATGAGATCAACAAAAATATTGTAATATTGTATTCATATCTTTGTTTTGTTTATTTGTCAGTAATCGACGTTATTTTTTGAACGATGCTATTATTTAAATGATGTATCAACTTTTTGTTTAACTTGTAAATACTTATAACCTTAATAACTACAAATGAGTTGGTCCAAGTAATTCAAAGGAATTTAAAACGCCACTTTGATGCTCTGAAATAATATCCCCTTTCAAATGACCTATCTACAGTTTAAAGAAAAGACCCAGTGATGACATAATTTGAAGCTTGTTAATCTTTTTAAGACATGTCTGTGGGTTTTGATTTTGTTTTCGTGAATGAACGAGTGTATAAGGAATTCTTTACTGTTTTATTGAAAATAAAATAGACTTATTTCTATAAGCAATAAGTGTTAAAAATTAGCAATAAAAAAAAATATTTAAAAATAAAAGAAAAAAATAAACAATTAATTAATGCCGCCGACGTGAATTGGAACTGTGAATTAAAGTGTACCTTATCTTTTAAATATAAATTTATTTTTAAATAAAAAATAAATTATTTATGGCATCATTATTACGTTTTCACACTTTTGTTTGTTGTTTATGAAATTATTTGGTTTTTACCAGTATTAAGGCATATTAACAATGATTTTATAGATTATTTTACCAAATATCGTGTACCTACGTATACCATAGTTTAAATCAAATGTAGGTACCAGTCGAAAGACAGCAGTGATAAGCTGAAAGCGGTAATGGTAAAGAAAGTAGATTTTATATAAAAATTTAACATATCATTATAATGGAATTCAACCACGAATATTGTCAGTAGCAAAAATGGATATATCAAAAGAGCTAAATTGATATTTAAATAAAAATGTTTACTATCAAGGATTTGGCTATTTAATACGTTTAAATTGTTACGGGATTTACCAACTATAATGATTGTTTTATGGGGCGATGTGTATCTTCTAAGTTTTCAGCACAGTATAGGCAATCTTGCACTTTGACAGATAGATTAAATTTATCTGTTTAATATTGTGTACCAATCAGTCCGCTGCAATCATCAATCAGTGGCAGTCGTTCCAATCCGACTCTGCAGGGACCAATGCCTGTATTGCTTATTCAAATTGTTATTATTATGCATGTGTGTGAGGAGAGAACATCATTCATTCTCTCATCTTATGTACAATGCATATTAGTAGAATGATCCTAACATGACTCACGTTTACCAGAAGTAATCTCAAGAACACATGGATTTATCTTACTACGACTTAAGGTCCTGTAGTACGCGTTCAAAGATGGTTTGAAAGGATGGTGACCGGATAAATCATCAAAATGATAATTCATCACATTTCGATATATATTTTTTATTTATTTATAGAATACATGATAATACAATAATACATTTTCTTACATGTGATACATTAAATCACCACACTAGGCGACTGCCTGTCCCGTGGCGACCAATGGTATATAGTTAGTATGTGAGGTCTAGTGTTAACATATGAATTAAATATTTATACATGTTTAAAGTATGAAAGATTATATTAGAATGAATTATAATGGAAATAGAAAATATAAAAATGTTAAAGTAGAAAGCAGAAGACAAAAAAAAGGAAAATAAAAAGAATAAAGAAGAAATAAAAATAAAAGAAAAACAAAAAAATAAAAAAATTAGAAGTCTAAGACATGCTATTATGCAGGAAAAGATCAAATACATAACTCTCTTTTCTGGTTGTGTAAGTAATATAAAGTCATGGAGTGATAAAACAAAAACTTTATTAACGGTGTTAAGTAGCTTAGGTTAGGTTAGGTTTAATTTTTTCATCGTTTCTCATTAGTCATTACTTTATATCACATTTTAAAAGTGTGTTGAATTGTCACTGAGTTATCATGGAGCCGAAAGGATATATGCAAATACGAATTTCAGATTGAGCGCTGTAATATTAAAAAAAATATTCATGATAATTAAGCGAAAATGGTGAAAATATTCAATAAAACACGACTCGTTTGAAATAGAGCAAAACATCTCTCGACAAATGCTTTAGTTGCATTTAAAGATACACTGTGAATTATTTCATAACTGTAAGATATTATAATAAAAAAGTGTTTTTTAATAATTTTCGGAGCTTACTTTGCGTTTTCTTTTTTATCGAGGTAATTTCATATAATTATCGTTTCGGCATTACAAATGCGTAAATATTATCTTCAAAAATAACAAATATTTTTTTTTAAACTTATGTAAAACTTATGTTAAATGTCGGTAGAAATCGGAAATGCGGAGGCTTGTTTTGTATGAATAAAGATAATTTATGAATTAATTTTGCTTCGTACTTAACCGCCTTTCAATTGTGGTTCTTTACTATTACCTATAATTTATCCTTCATTATTTTTTTTAAATTAACTCCGCTCCCCTAGCGGTTCGCCACGTTTGGTGACTTTACAGGGTGCCCGGGTATCAAAAGTTGAAGTTTGTCTGGGGGATGCATCTGTCGTTAAAAAGACTAACCTTACCTTATTTACAAAAACCTCCACGCAGCAACCATAGAGACGACAGGCGCTGAGGGAAATCATTTTCCTCAGCGCCTTCAGTGCGAAGCGAATGTGAAAAAAAATAAGCAGAAATAAGTTATAAATGTTTTAATCAAAAACGAGAATTCCACCATAAACTCCCTGCTTAAAAATTACAGATTACTCTTTTGTGTTTCTAATCTCCAGAGTTTTGTACATATTGGTAGTTGGTGAACGTATTTATATTTAAACAGAATCCACTTCTTATTTCTCTTAGGCTGGCCGCATACATACGTTTTTCGTATTCGATTTCCGAATTCGTTTTCCGTATTCGGACATCCGAATGCACGGAATCAGTAGAAAATACATTAACTGCCGCACACGTTGGTTTTAGTTCCGAACGGAACAAATTCCTTACGCACGTTCCGAATGCGAGCCGGCGCGTTCGGAGAAACCGAATGGAAAAAACCTAATGACGTCATGTGGAAAGCAGCTATTGCATACAGTTTGTTTGTGCCGACGCAAACGTACGGAAATTTCCGTTCGTAAATCAGTGTTGCCAACGGATCTTGACCTAATATTGCCGTTTCTCATACATAAGGTAGCGTAAAGTAGCCGAATTTGCTGTTAGGTGGGATATGTTTAAAATTGATGTTTTTACGTGAAAATAAAAATTTCGTGGGGGGTGGGGTGTGGCTAGAGAATTAAAAAATATAAAATTTGTCCCCCAGAAAAATAAAGGGGGGGGGGGGGTGGCTAGAGAATTTCGGGACATGTTTAAAATTGATGTTTTTGAAGTAGCTTAATTGGCGACCGGTCGCCTTTTAGATTTTTTCGGCGCCGATTCTCGCTCTGAGTAGCCTAAATGGCGATGTATCGCCCTTGTTGGCAACACTGGTACTGACGTTTATACATTCCGAATGAAGAAAAACGAACGTTTGTGCTAGTCTCACGGAATTCCGAATACGGAAAACGAATTCGGAAATCGAATACGGAAAACGTATGTATGCGGCCAGCCTTATAGTGTCGATATGTCTGCAGACGTTCCCATTAGTATTGATCAACGTAATATATCGAATTACTTTGATATTGCGTTTTGAGTTACAATGGATGACCTCTGTGAAAGACCAGTATGCCCCGAGGCACAGATGTCACGGGTTCAAAACAGGCAAAGTCAACGATGAATAAAATATTTTTTGAATTTTCAGGGCCAAAAGCATTAATTATATTAATTTTACGGTTGTCCAATTTTGAAATACTTTTATGATTATCTCAATAATCTAGTTCCTACCGAAATTTTCCTTTCCCTTGTTTTGTTCCATTTCCTTCGAAGAAAGCAAGAAAAAAGATTTCAAAAATAGAAGACCAAAACAAGTGTCATTTGTTTTGTTGTGTTCGAATTTTGTCGTTGTTGGATATAGTTGTATGTTTTCGCCCCTTGTAATAATTATATCATTTATAGTTTATAAACGAGTACAAATTATTATCAGCCCCATGTAAATATACATTAAACTATTGTCATGTGTGAAAAAAAAACTGTTAATATTGTAGAACGTTGCTTAAATGTACAAATATTGAAAGTGCACAAAGATTATTTTAGACCAAAACCAGAACTTCGAAATAAAGCATGATACTTGACAATATAAAGGCCTCCTTTTCCCACTCCTAATTTTCTTCGATAAATAAAGACGATTGTTTGATAATATTTCCTCAAACCCTTTAAATATCAAGAACCCAAATTCGTATGGTGTTGGGGCCAAATTTGGTCTCCAAATAATTAAATGGTTAAAAACACAGTCCATTCATTCAGTACCAATCGGATGGTACGTAAAAACGTGTTGCTGGTTTTACACTCATAACAAAAATTTCTTTTACACTCGTCACAAGTGCGTTTACGTATGCATTCAACTAATGATAATGGAAGTGTAACTTAAGTAAGTGCTCATAGCGACCGATACACCTGTAAGTTTATTTACCGTAAGATGGTTTCCTGTCAACAACGAGTTTTCACAATTTTGCCAATAAAGACGAAAGGGCCCAAATAAAGTATTGGAATAGAAATTGGCTTGAGAATAAAAATTCCCCACGCGCCTTACAGAATTGAACGGAAGACCAATTTTAATTTTTTAAATTTATTCGAATAACAGCCAGATGACAGCAACCGACTTCGTATCCAAATACGTCATATTAGAAACAGAAACATTGAGGTAAGAAAGGATTTGACCACTAAACAAAAATAAGGACGCTAATTTTAAGAAAGCTTTTTATCTGAAAATAAATGAAACCTCTTCGATTTTTGGAATCAGAAAAAAAATCTTTCCGTTTGCTTTTGTTTTCAAAGTTCTTAGTTGGGTATTATCAAGTGTATTTTTTATAATGTTTTCGGGATAGAGTTAATAACGTACTTATTGGCTAATAGAGATTTTATTTTAAATAATATAAATAGTAGTTTTTAGAGGAATAAAATCATACAAAAACGTTTTAATTTTTCGCATCCCGCATCGGCACATTTACGTAGGTACTATCTTACGGAAAGCGTGTCAACTTATCAATCTGATTTCATAATCTGTGAAAATGATGTAAGTTCGCGCAGACGCGATTAGACCTGTCAAAAACTAACGCCTCTTACGACTTCTACAACTTGCTACAAATTAAAGTAAGTAACTAACAATGTTGACACTTTATTATTGATTAATTTTGCAAGAAGTCAATTACGTAAGCTTACGTAAACTTACATGTGGGAAGCTAGATTTATATAAACCTGACACGACTTATCATAATAGTCCTTGTACACATTTTAAATGTTTTTAATTAACTGTAAAATATTAGTTTAGCAATATAAATATTTCTAAATAAATAAATGTAACCATTGCCAAGAAGAAGCAATTTGAAAACAACGATGGCAATGTAATAGTCTGCAAACCATTTTTCCTAACTACCTTCAATCTACAAATCAGTCAGGAATATATATAATATATTATGTCAGGAAGCGCAAATTTTCTATGTCGTAGGTAGCATTTCCCATGCCATAAACATGGACTAATGAGTCTCTGGATAACAGATTTGTTTTGTAAATTTTGCAAGAAATGAAGTGAAAGTATAAATGGGTTAATTTTTTCCCTACTACTGCTCTTTTTTGTATCAGAAAAGAATAATTTATTGCCATTAGTACCTACCACGATTAAAAATAATTTAGTGAAATTGTTTAAATTGTCAAATAAAAAAATATCTGCAAAGAAAAATATAGTTCAATTTTTTTTATCTAATCTGTGCACTGAGGGAGAACGTCTAGAAAAAAAAACTGCTGTTCTACTCCAATCTTAAATTTATACTGTCTTTTTTTACGTTGAACTTATCTTGAATCTACACTATCTTGGCCCTGAGGAAAATAATTTCCATCAGGACCTATATCATCTTGAAGGATGATCTTTTTTAGTTAAATGAAGGAGAGGAAATTTTGGGAAGGAAAATATATGTGGGATGGTAGGAATCTATGAGTGAGTATGTCTAGGAGTTACGGAGTATAAATCCCTTCAACTAGGGTGAAAGGCGATGGGTCAAAAGAATCCGGCCGGTGAGGTCAAAGGCCTCCTTAATTCAGTTTATCTCATTTCGACCCGTTATGCAGTAGATGGTGTACCGGACAGCAGGTGGATGTACCAACATAATTATTAAAATAATTAAGGAAATGAATATTTACTGTTATCACGCATTTAACGACGCCGAATCCCTTTTGAAGCTTATCACCGGACACGTATCATGTGTCAAATGGGATTTAACCGTAGTAATTAAAATTTGGTTATTTTTATTGGTTCCTTAGTGCTCTCATGCATCCTGTTTAGAGATAAGTAATATAATTGCTGTACATTAACACGTGTTAGATTTGAACTTAATAAATATGCAAACAACTGGCACAACCAGTCAGTTGTCCAACGACATTCGCAAGTTGTGTTTCTCTGAAAATCCTTAACCTTACCCAAGGTACCCCCGAGAGGAAACCGGCATTTACAGTCAATGTCACTGGCGTAGGTGTCCAGTACAGATGGGCAGACGTATCTGCCACCAGGAGTCAGAAAACCTCTCTCCCCATGAAACCGGGCACCCCGGCTAGGTCACCAAACGTAGCAAATCACTTGGGGTGACCCACAGCAGAGGTGTTGGTTATCCAATAAATAGTTCCTGGGGCGGCGGCTCGTTCCAGAAGTCGGGTGTTAATCATTGGATATATATTTTTTTCCCTTTTGTAAAACTTTTCTATCACGCTTTTTCCCCCCACGAGAGAATGGAAGTCCACACAACGTTGTCTAAGCATAAACTCTTGAGGTATTCACATTCAAACATTGTCTCATAATTCACTATTTATACATAATATACCCTTTTGCTATTCAGACTCTTGACATTAAGGACGGGTTGTTTCGGAGAATTTTAACAATTCATCAAATTTCAACGTTCATTTTCGGGTTCTGTGAAAGTCCTATTCAAGTTATGTTATTATATCATTATAGGCTAGTTGCTTGACAAAACTGAAATAAAAACAGAACTTGAAAAAATCTTTCACAGAACTTGAAAATGAACGTTGAAATTTGATGAATTGTTCAAATTCTCCGAAACAACCCGTCCTTAGTGTTTGGTTTGTTGATCGTGTCGTGTCTCCCTCCTGTTTTCTTCAAATAAGCGTTCTCAAAATTTGCAATTCTCAAATAGAAATCAATTTTTTACTATAGATAAGTCACAGAATAAATTATAAATGTCGGATGTATGCGCAATGGATATACAATAATACGATAAGTATAATGTGCGTCGAGGATAAGCTGCAATAAGGTGAGAATACATTATTCACATTTAGTTTCAAACCAGGCTGTGTCTGCTCTAAGAAACAAACCATGACGTGCAAGCCTACAGTTAACTTTGTATTTTGCTATAATTTTTGTCGTTCGATGCGTATTATCAAATTGTAAAGATTTTTGATAGTAATAATTTATTTGTAAAAGTAATACACTAAAGGCGATTAGAAAGAAAAATTCTAAAACAACTGTAATAGCAGCTTTTCATTCATCAAAAACAATGAAACGACATTTGAAAACTGTTCATCGCGAACAGTTTTCAGCCTTAAGTGCACAGTTAATTAATTATTGAAGACAATATTAGCGACTTCTAAACTAAAATCTGAAACAGAAAAATCAGAAAATGATACGGTCACATCTAAGACTCGAATCCAGGACCTTTGCCTTGCCGGTACACACAGTAAATTAATTTTCATACATACATAGTAATATACAGTAAATTAATTTACAGTTAGTACAAATTTCTTCCTAAGCAACCAGATTAACATGTACCTACTTAAAATACAATTATTGGCTTACGAAGACTCCTCACAAAATGGACTCCATATTTATAACTCCTTGTAAATAAAGCAAGAAGAGTTGCATCTCTGAGTATTTAGTTCTGCATAGAATGAGCGCAGCGGAGTTTATTTTGTCCCGACCGATTCCTACCATCTATTCCCCTCCCTTTTCCTCAGCTACAAAATTTAATTTCAGATCATTAAATGCACGGCGCTGGGTTTTTCTCCATGCCCGGAGGTGTAGTGGAAAAACAACTGACTAAGATAATATAAAAAAGAACACTGGATGTGTTCACTTACAGACTTTAATAATACATTTTATTGTTTTCTACTGTTTATCGCTAGATAATTCACGAATGCTACGGAGCAAAGTCGAGGGCACGACTCAGACAGGGAGGTCAGTTGTAGCAGCGATCAGATGAATTCTAGTATCAGACAGGTACGGCCGTACTGTGGCTAAGTAGTTATTTACTCTGTAATTGAGAACTAAATAAATATCAGTGTAAATTATGATTTTTTTAGTCACATTGTCACATATACGACAGAAAATCCCACGTATACAAAGAAGTACGTTATATGTATAGGGTTTTACAATAAGAGGTGTTATTTTGAATAGCCCGCTATTTCGGTAGATGCTACTTTTGAAGCTGTTATTTTTTGAAATTTGACAAGAAAAAACTACGCCATTGATAAAAATGGAACGATACACGCTTCAACAACGCATTGAAATTATTAAAATTCACTTGAGTGAATCTAATGCATATCATCTTGAGTGATGAGGCCCATTTCCACCTCGGTGGCTTCGTCAACAAGCAAAATTGTCGCATCTGGGGCTCGGAAAACCCAAGAGTTATTGTTGAAAAGCCTCTCTATCCTCAACGTGTGACTGTTTGGTGCGGTTTATGGTCCGGCGGAGTCATTGGACGTTACTTTTTCGAAAATGAGGCTGGAGCAACAGTTACGTTGAATGGATTGCGCTATCGAGAGATGATTAATGATTTTTTATGGCCGGAATTGGATGGTATTGATCTGGACAACATTTAATTTCAACAAAACGGCGCTACGTGCCACAAAAGCAACAAAACCATTGATCTTTTACGATTGAATATCAAAATAACACCTCTTATTGGAAAACACTGTATGTAGAAATGACGACAAGAAACTTTAATACTAGGATCTCGGAACATGAACTCTGATTACAAAATAATAAATATTCAAAATTTGCCTTTCTTGAAAACAGGATGTAGATACAATAAACAAAAAAGTCCGTCTTAGAAACTTGAGAAATTAAAAAAAATAATATAATGAAAAACAGAATATTAATACTCAGTACAACATTTTGACTACTCTTCACTCTGACCACTCGAATCCAGTAGCGAATTATAATAAATGAAATAAGCTATAAAACCATCAAAATAGACATACCGGTCAGTAGTTGAGTTGGCATCGCGTCTGGGTCCCATCAGGCATCGGCGTCGTGAGTTCAATTCCTCGGCTTAACTGAGGTCCTCACGACGCAGCATTTTCCGCTTTCTGTCGTGGTAGTGTGAGATTTTTTTAAAATATTGTCAGGTTGTTCGTTACCCGGATTTTTTTTTTCTTTCAATAAATAAAAAAATATCAACCATACAACGCTACCTTAAGAGCAATTTCAAGTCGGAATCAATTTTCATAATTTATTAATATAACCTCTCTTTCTGTTCCACGCGTCTTTAATTTGAAAGCGGGAGAGGTTAAAATCCTACCCAAAGTGCTGGCGTTAAGAGAATTTGTCGTTACTACACCACTCTTAACTTGTAATGTGTGTTAAAAATGTGACTATCCCATTATTAGCTAATTTATGTAGTTTTATAATTTGACAGCTTACTAATTACTATTTTTTTGTATTTCTTGGGCATTAGCTATGTAACAATTTCTATACATTTTTGTTTTATTGAGTTTTAATTACCAAGTTTAGATGATTAAATTTTGTTTATTTGCTACCGGTTTTGACACAACCATGTCATTAACTAGCAATCTTAAAACTAACTTAAAAATTATACAAGTACAGAAAGATTAGATTTTATTAGATTAACAAAATAATAGCACCCTGTAAGTCATCTTTATCGACAATGTTTCCATGTTTGTCGACTCCTCCTAGATTTCTCGCCCCCGTACTCCACCCCCCAATCACCGCAACTGACTATAAAATCTAACCTACACAGCAAACAAAATTTAAGTAACAAATGTATATTGGAAAATAAAACTCAATAAAACAAAAAATTACTACGTTAGGAAAAAGATCAAGCAAAATCAGCGTAATTCGTAATTAAGCAGAACTTTGTGATACTTTTCAATGGAAAGTTATTAAAATTAATTATTAAAAATATTTCACTCATGAATTTGAATAAATTGAACGAAAACTATATTTAAATAACAATTTTCTGTGCCATAAATTCGAATTTATACAAACTGTTCTGCTGTTAAACCATAAATTTGTTTACTTCACTCCTATATTGATATGATTTTCTTTTAGAAAATCTAAATTCATACGCTACAGAGTAAACATTACATAAATACAATAATAAAGTACATCGTATAAACTATTAAATAATAATGTAGGGCATAAAGCGTGAAGATCCGCAAGAAAATGCAATTCGCATCTTTTCCTCGCTTTCCATAATCAAATGCAACCGATTTTCACTGTCTCGTAAACGTCTCCTTCTTTTTCCCATTTCTTCATCCGTATCTTTCCCCATTCCTTCCTGCCTCCTTTAAAAATATTATAATATATTATCTCTTTCAGTCGCCGAATATAATTTAATTTCACGGGGTATGTTTTATTACTGCTGCCTTAGAGAGTCAATGCAAACCTTTTTATTAATTTAATAGAATTTATGTGAATTTTTTTGAGCTTCTTGGTAATCGATCATTTCCTGAGTTGTAGATACTCTCAGTAGCGCTCTGGTGAAATTTCATATTTAGAATCAAAATTTTACTTGATATAGTAGCCGTGTTTTGTGAACAGATCGAAATAACCAGGTTCTACCCAAACTCCCTTCCTTATTCTCTTCAACCTCAATAAATACCGCAATCCGAGATGCCATATATAAACTAGTTATTTCCATGGTTTTTTGTGTGATAGCCATTTTCGTCACAAAATTTTTGGTTAAAGTGCATGTTTGCGGTGGGATGTAATACAAATTCAGCTACAATCTATTTGAGGTCATCCAGCGAATAACTGCCTCAAATGTTAAGTTATGAGAATTTTCAGAATGTTCAGTAAAGCAGTAAAACTTAACTTGCTGATTATCAGCCTAGCAAAAAAGGCCATTTTTAGCAACATCTTTTGTGAAGATGGTAAACAGTAGTGGGACAAGAACAGACCCCCGGGGTACTCCAATGAAAGGGTTTAAATCAAAAGATTCTTCTAATGGTGTAATTAGAAAATCGTGATCAATCGTGTCAAAAGTGGTACTCATGTCTAAGACTGAAAGGAGTGCGAGCTTGTCCAACTTAATAGAAAAGGTTTTGCTATTGCTTTGTAAAAGGTGGTGGTGGGGTGGATGTTTTTGGGTCGCAATGAACATGGGCAATGGCTGTCTCAACCATCATTTGAGCAGTGATAAAAATAAATGTCCCTTGCTCGGCATCTAATTCTTAATTATGCATGCATTTTTAATTAAGAAAATCTACCGAGATGCATCTGTGTTTACATTTAACGAATTGTTCTACATTTGTATGGACTAAGTAGATACAGATTCTTTTGGGGCTATACGCAGATTGGCCCTTCCAACTCAGATAATAACCTCTGGATTTATAAATTTTATGAATACAGCACAAGCGTTTCAACTACCTGGAGTTAGTGAGGCTAATCAGGGTATCTCGTGTGACTTAAGAGAGTGAGTCGGAAAAGGTGACGTGGAAGGAGAAAATAAGGGCCTGGCTATTCAAATCTGGTCACAAACCCTCTGTAACGTTGAGCAAATGTACACCATATTATTTTACACAGCTTAATTATGAGATCACGGTCATCATAAATAAATAACATTTATTAGCGCACACTGGTATTCGAACTCGCTTCCTAAGGCTTCGTTGTGGAAGATATTTACTGCTCGACGGAGGAGGTCATCCAACTTATTATAATGTTAATTATAATATCATTATTGTAAGTTTCTATTGTAATATTGCCAGATTTGTTATCGCACCGAATATAAGTAAGAAATTAAATCGTTGCGCAGAAAAGCCCCGCAATGGACAGCTCTGCAAACCGTTGCCTTAATTTAGCTAACTTTACTTTTCTGCGCATGGTCTGATTATTTCAATGTTTGATCTTCCGTGGTCAATATACACCTTTATCCAAAGCATTCTTGAACCCTTCTGGTACCAAACATAAAGTAACGTGATTTGTCACGTTGCCCGAAATCAATCATTAAAAAGAAGTGCGTAATTTTTGAGCGGTAGCAAAAATTATCCATACAATCAAAATCAAAGTCATCCCCAGATTGTAAAATAGCCCTTTATTGCTTTACCAAATATTTGAATCAGGTAGGTCTCACCTAGTGCCTATGATATCTCCTTGCCTCAGCATTGCTTTAAGTATTAACATAAAACGCTGCCTTTGCCCGGTTCTTGGCAGGGTTTAGCCTTTGTACAGGATTAAGTTTTGTGTTTTTTGCCTCCGATTCCGTGGACCAACTTAAATATTTAACGTTTTCTTGTACGGTAGCGAGGGACTGCTCTAACAAGCAAATATTTAATATATTTAGTACACGAACAAAGCTTTTGCTAACTCAATGTTACCGAGTACAAGTTCTCCATTGAAAAACAAATTATTAATTAACGGCTGTTTTTGCAAGTACGGAACTGGGAATTCCACGGAATTCATCGCGGTAGTTTTGTTTTCTAATATTTGGCATGGGAATCATTTAGCATTATTTCAAAATACTATTGTACTTATTTTTTATTGGATAGCCACACTTACAACGGCACGGAAGCATAAGGACTAAAGCTTATGTTATATTGATGAACAATTCAAGGCTAGGAGAATCTGATAACGCAGCTGTGGTCAACAACAATATTTAATTAAAAAAATTTAAACTTTTATTCAGTTATATCTTTACAATTGTATTTTAGTCTTATAAAACTTTCAGTTCAGTTTGATTGCAAGAAATCTTTGATTTTTCCACGTATTTATTGGTTTATACGGTAGGTATTATCAGTATGTTTTATTTGTAACACTTAAAATTAAAGTTTTACATAATACGTATTTATTTATATATATTATACGACCATATGGGCTTTTACAAACATGTACATAATAATACAGTGAAACAGTAATCGAAAGCAAAACTTTCTTTTCAAATTACATAAAACCCACGCAGAAGAAAAGTACTATGCTAAGCTTTATTGTAATTATTACTGAGATATGTTATTAGAGCTTTATTGTAAAAAAGGCTGGCAAATTGTTCCAAAGCTGTTGAACTCAAGAACGAGTTTTAACAATTTTGGGCGTGCGTTTGGTGTGTTTCCCGACTATGCACCGGTACCGAAGTGATCAATGACGTTAGTTCCTCGGAGCATCTTCCATTATAATACCGGTATAAATGACACAGATCACACAACTACCTGATGTCTGTACTCTAAAAGTTTGCAATCTGTCTGTTTAAGATAGGGAGATTAGTTTATTTCTAACATTGCAAAATGTTGTACACACACACATTTATACGAAGTATGTTGTTAGGCTGAAGGTAATTAGGAGGTGACGGAAATGAATAAGAGTAAAAGGAGAATTACCTGGGAATTCAGATCTGGTCATAATCACGGATGAAGTCATTTCAAACGATGTTTCAATTCATAATGGTGGTCTTCTCCAGGGCGATAATGAAAGTATGTAACAATCTACCAATCATCAAAACACAGATGTAGTCACTAAAAAAAGTAAACAATTTATATATCAGGTAAATAAATAACGGAATTCTGATACAATATAAAAGTAATTTTTTTGTTAGACAATACTTTCACGTTAAATTTAATAATATAAAATATTCACAAGTAAATCTTGTGATTATCGGTCGAAAAAATACGGTAAGAATTTACTTATTTGAAGCGAGTTACCTTTTTGATTAAATTAAGGGATTGTTTCGAAGTTGCTGACGACTTTGTACATTTAGTTTACCTTTGGGACTGTTTCGTGGAAAGTTTAAGTTCGGGCCTACGGTTCAACAAAATATTCTTGTAGGAATTCACCAAGTCGAGGATAATATATAATATAGATGATATAGATTTTTACTAAAATTAACAAAAACAAGTTATTATTATTTCTTCTAAATATTGATTTTAATGGCTTCAGATAGGTTTAAAAACCAGATCGAAATAGATAATTATTTTAACATAACCTAACCTAACCCAATATTTTTCTTTGTCTTCCCTTTCTATGTACAGTAAGAATGTAGTGAATCCATTTTCATATTTTTGGTATGTGTTGTCTTAAAATGAATTAATTAACATTTTTCCGACGAATTTCATAATATGTTAACTTTGGTGAAAATATCAGTGACCTAAAATCAGAAAATTGTATATCCTCAAGCCATTAATTACTTCGGGAGAAACCAATTCTTATATTCCAACCAACTCAGAAATTAGTAGATATCTCTGGAATTGCATATGTTCGTTGCCAATTTTTTTTACACCTGGCATATAATTTAGGTTTTCTTTTAAGCCATCAAAATGAAAAAAGAAACAATAAATAAATCGAAATGGTTTTTTGTCTACAAAATACATGATTAATGATTTTCCTAATATTTGATTAATTAAATTAACAAGAAAGCTTAGTTGAATTTAATTTTTAGTTGAGTAATATCACACGATGAAGGGAAAATGTCTAAGTGTCGTTCCTGAGTGAAGTGGATACGATGCGGTGTCAAATCGACCCAAATTGGTTGAAGGTATTTTTGTTCCAATCTTGTTAATTTAATGAAATAAGGCGAATTTCTTCCAAAAGTTGTTTGGAAAATCTGCAAGCAATAGTAGGTATTTATTTACACGGAAGTAAAAAATTATTGTAGGTCAACTCAAAAAAAATTAGTCAAAGGCATGTTGGTGTGCCGGAAATTGCTCAATTTTCCTTACTTCTAGTGAAAACATTCATGCATTTTCATAAATTGAAATTATTTCTTTAACATATATGTAGAGTGTTCGGGGACACATTTGACTTATTTAAACCAATTATTTCTGTCATTATTTGAAAAAAGTCGACGAAATTTTGCCCTACGGTGACATTTTTGATGGTTTTTTTTCAACTGAATTCGACAGTTGGTTTGGGGTGTGGGATTAGGCGGTTACTTACTGACGACAGAAGAAAACCTTTTTTGTTTGATTTTGAAAAAAAAAAATATATGACCAGAGACTAAAATTTCATTAGCATTTCTGAAACTCCAATAATGTCAGAAATCATCAGTAAATCGAGTGCCTTTACCCCTTAATACCCTGCATAAACAATTTTACTATCCTGTATAGGACCTAAGAGTGCGTGATAGGTAAAACAACCTAAATATCATGTCCCTAAAAAATATTTTTTTATTTAAAATTTCAAAACCTGTTCATTATTTTCTTCTGTAAAACTAAAATATTATGAAACAACGGAAATATTATGTTCCATAGATATACGAAAATCAAGAAAATGTTGGAGGAGTTAATTATTTTGTCATTTGAACAAATTATTTACTTCAATTTATGAATTTATAAAAAAATCTGCAGCACAAACACACACACGAGATAGTTAATGAAAAATATTGGAAGAAAATAAATAAATATTGGAGCAATGAAGACATTGGGCGAATTACCATGAGAAAACTTAACCCCTCACAATAATTTGTTTGCTTTTGGAAAAACTCATAATTTGACCATATAGAAATAAAAAAATAAAAATAAAATAAAAAAACCTCATAGAAATCGATGTATCTAATCGGTGTTAGAAGAAGAAAACACCACGTTTTATATTCAAATCTAGAAGTTTTCTACAAAATAATTAAAATGTGCACCAATATGAAACCAAGTTATTTTTATATGGAACCATCAAAAAGGGAGGTGACATGAACGTTTGTAATACATTTGTTTAATAAAATGATAACATATCTGATATTAAAAAAGTGAGTCTTTTATTTTTTCTGTGTTGCTTTGGAAATACTCCGATCTTCCAACAGAATATGCGGTGTGAAATTACAAATTTTGAGATTATTTTTTTGTAGAAAACATATATTTTTTTAAAATAATTTTTATTTTGTTTTATTTTTACTTTAAATACATAAACGGCTATACTGCCTTTTATAAATAAACATATAATAGAGTACAAAGTAAGAAAAATAATATTATTACATTACAGTAGTTTTAAACTTAAAAATAACATACAATTATTTTGTGTATCACAACCAAAAATAACAACAACAAAAAAACAATGAGAAATATCATCATTTCATTTCAACATGTCCATATTGCGTATATAAAGTTACATTATAAAAATAATTTTTGAGTGCATGTTTATATTGCGCTAATTTTAAGAAATAAATGTCGCCGATGTTGGCATGTTCATTTCCCAAAATGTGTAATCGACTGATTGGTGAGTAATAATGTGATAATGTATGTGTGTTATTATAGTAGAACGGTAGAGTCAGTCTATTGTTAGCGCGACCAGGGCAATGAAATCGTATTAGTTCTATTAAATCAGGGGTATCCAGGACCGAGTGAATTATTTTATATAATATTAATAGATCACAGATTTTTTGCGATCTGATAAATTTACGAGATAAGTCCAGTTCAATAACAAATTATAGTCCACGGATTCTCTTGGAATACCTAATTAAAAATTAATATTCCTAAGGAATCTATGCTGGACTTTTTCAATCGCTTGAATATGGATATTGTAATGTGGAGCCCAAATCGTAGAGTTATATTCCAAAATGCTTCTCACTAGCGTTATGTATAAAATGCGAATAGTATCAATGTTACAAAATTGTTTGGTTATTCTAATAATAAATCCTAAAATCTTCATTGCTCTATTAATACTATTAGTTATATGGCTAATAAATGTAAGTTTTGAGTTAAAAATAATACCTAGATCATTTATTGTTTCTACTGAGTTTAATATAATTTTGTCAAGATTGTATTCATAAATTGTCGGTTTATTTATTTATCTTTTATAATGCATATGTGAGGATAGTATTAGGACATAGATAAATGCATATCTATTTAAAATGCAACAAATAAATAAAAAGAACACCCTGAGACAACGACTTTCGTCTATATTATTTCGCATTCTATTGTATACGATTGACCATTGATTAATGCACCCCTACCACCGTGGAATGCTATCTATCTTCTTACTACATCCAGTGGCGGGTATTGACTGAATATAAACTGGGCAAATTTCTTAAATCAAAACTAAATATTGAAAATGTAATAAAATACTTTATGTTTTAAAACCACGAGTTTTTAATAATTTTTGAATCGACCGGTTTCGCTTTACAAATAATTTGTACCCTGAAGATGCTTGAGTAAAGCGAAACCGGTTGGTTAAAAAAATATTAAAAACTCGTGGTTTTAAAACAAAAAATATTTTACTTCATTTTAAATATGTCAAACCACAAAGTGATTGCTTTCTACAATAATACTAAATATTGAACCCAGCATAACCAATTAGTCATAGTAGAGAAGATAATAATATTTTTTTCAAACCCACAATAAGAAATCTAAGGAAGCTCTTTGCCTCAGGCTGAGTTTGAAGCTCAGGTGATCAAAATTTAAAAAAAAATTGTTTACTTGTGTATAAAATTATTTTATTTTTTATTTTTTTTAATTTATTTATTTCTATACATACATTACAGTGTCTACCAAATATTTACATTTGTATATAATACATAAATTTAGAACTGTTGTTAATATGGTGTTTTATGCTTGGTGTATATTACATAAATATATGTAATACATAATTATTAATGTTAGTCAATTATTAATGTTTCTTTTTTTGTGACTTTATTGAAATATTTAAAGAAAGATTATGTTTGCCAAACAATGTACATGTTTATATGTTTATAAAACTATTAGCACACACGAAGATGTGAGCTAACTTAAGATTAATAAATAAATAAATATATTTATATGTAAATTACTACACATCGTGTTCCAAGCTTACTCCACGAAATTCTAAGGGGGGAGGGGGGGGTGATTATAGTGAAAAAAAGGTGTTTTTATATAATTAGTGCAAAACATAATAAATTATGATGAATTTCTTATTTTCATACGATTTACAAAGCGTTCGTATAAACACACCTTTATTATCATTTCTTCGCGCTCAGTCAGGTGTACTACTGTTCTGTAATAAATTACACTGATTTTTATTTACAATATTAAATTTGGAATTCTCAAGGAATACAAGGCACAGCAACTATTTTTTTTCACAGATTTGGAAAAGCTTTTAACAAAGTTACTTCTATTTAACCAAGGTGAGAGATTATCATTTATTATAGTCAAAACTGTTGACTCTCAAGCGGGAATATTTGAAAATAAATCTCTCATCTATTGAGGGTTTAGCTAAAGAAAAATATTAAAACATACCACAATATTCACGAGTCACCCTCGTCCCATTTCATAGTAGAAACAATATAACCGGTTGTCCAATATCCAGTGTCCAGTGACTAGAGCCTGCTAGCCGGTGTTCCGATGGATGCCGAGTTCGATTCCAGTTTTGGGATTTAATGATGCCTCTCTGTACTCGTACCTGAACCGGTGGGAGTAACTACCTTTTGTACTCCAGAGAACCCGTAGTCGATGCCATACTATTTTGTAAATCATTCACTTTGCTATTGAAGAGTATAATAAATACCTGATTTTTGTACTAGACTTTATTATAGATTAAAATAATTAGCTTCTTTAAAATAAGGGACTTTGAAATTTTTTTCTATTTTAGTAGATATGAATTAATTTAGTTTTGTTACGTTCTAGTACACCAGATAATCTGCTCGTTATTTATTTATTTATTTAAACGCCCATAGGGCTTTTACATCTTTATTTATATATAATTATTTTTTTTTAATAATTATACTGATCTTATATCTTATATGATAAATATAGGTTATAAAAAAAAATAAAAAAATATCAGAGTTAACAAAATATAGGTACAAATAATTGAGATGAAAAATAGAGAATCTGCCAAAATCCTCCAAATCAATGATAATGATTATAGGAAAGTATAAAAATAGTTTGCAGAGTAGTAGAAATAGTTCGCACATACTCCGTTTAATGTTTGTCAAGTTCAAATTTGACATACAGATTTAATAATAATGTGTTTATAGGCTGATAGACATTCAGTACCGTTAGTGTTCACGCAATATTTATTCCCTGCACTGTGTAGTCGGTTGATTACTGAATTTATTTCTGTTTTGGTACCTGCAATGTTACAATGGTAAGGTACCTTCTGACGAACCGTTCTACTAGGCACATTTGAAAGTCGATCAACCTAAGGAGTTCAGGGGAGTCAAACATGTTATTAACAATTTTATAAAGAAAAAAGAGATCAGAACATATTCTTCTTTCTTTTAATGTGGCAAGGCCCATGACTTTCAACAGTGAGGTGTAGTTAATGTTTTCAATGGGAATACCTAATCTATAATTTATGTTTCGTAAAAATTTATGTTGGATTCGCTCGATAGATTTTTCATGAATATTGTAAAATGGATTCCAAATTGTTGAGTTGAATTCTAAATGGCTTCTGACAATGGATGAAAACAATATTTTTAAAGTTTTTAAATTTTTTAAATCTTTTGAAGTTTTTAATATGAAACACAACATTTGCATCGCTTTAGTGGTTATATTGTTAATGTGGGAGATAAATGTTTAATGTTATGTCATCAATTTACAATTAATAGTACCGCCTCCCCGGGAACCATTTATTGGGTGACCAGCACCTCTGCCACAGGTCATCCCAGGTTGTACGGTACGTTTGGTAAATTAGTAGGGGTGCCCGTGTTCATAGAGTGAGGTGTGTTTGGGATGCACCTACCCACCAGCTGCGTGGTGTGCCAGATCGAGAGAGGCTGGTAGTATCCCAAAATATGACATTACTTTTTTTCTCAGGTCCTTATGTGTATGGTTAATTTAAAAAGACATCTCTGCATCTGTTTTGAGTAATTATTTTCAACTCGCCGCATCATCATCATCATCGCCGCATCATCATCTCACCACAACATGGCTACTAGATAGAAATAATTTGTATTAGGCGATTTAATGTGTAAGTTTATTGTTATTGTATAAATTAAGGTCTAAGTTGTAATCTGTAAAAAGTTGTAATAAAAATCCTGTTTGACAAACTACTTAACTGTAGTTTAACGGGATATATATGAAATAAATAAAAAATAAATAAAAAAATGTCAATCATGAGCAATAGAAATTCGAAATATCCTTGTTACGGCTATAAAGATGTTCATACATAATACACGGTTGTGGTGTCGCGAAGCTGCGACTCCACTATATATTTTTAGAGGTGGTGCAGAGCAAAGCCCTATGCCACACGCCCAAAGGACCAGTCCCAAACTATTCCGAATGATAGGTTATGGGACGATTTATGCATCCGACAAACCTGATGGACAGTGCAATAGTCAAAAGGTATAAATCTAGGCTTCTGGAGCACAAGATAAGCCCAGATTGGAATGCAGGAATGATGGACTCACCCGTTGATGATTATCACACGGGTCCAGGAGTTGGTTGATTTCACTTCACAATATATGTATAATCGCCCTGTCTGATATTAATTATCACTATGAATTCTGATTAACAACTGACACCACTTGTCCGATTTTACATGTGTCGCAACAATAATTTTATTATGGTGACATTTTGGGATGGGTAAAAGGGTAGGTAGGATATTTGCAGGATTTTGTATTGACATTACACTTGTCCATTAAGCCTGTGGATGCATACCTAACAATCCCCTATATATTGCGCGAACAGGTTGTTTTCTATTGTTTTAAGAAATCTACAGAAAAAAATACATGATTGTTTTCTACTGTTTTTAAGAAGTCAAAATTAAACTTTTATCTGTTCAGTTTGTGCCAAAATTATTTTCACCATACCCATGTATCTACGTAAATACCCATTCAAGAGAATTACTTCATCCTAATAAGTGATGGGTAGGTAAGATCATAACAATAATAATTTAACTAATCAAATAACCATCACGACGTTTCTTGCAGGGTTAGGCAGAGAGGACGGACCGCCAACCAACTCGGACCTTGCACACACTCCTTGCCTCATACACATTCACACATACTCTTCAATTATTCTGGCTGTTGACACGGCCCGACTCAAGTATTTGATTTACTTGATCGTGCCATGTCTTTTTCGGACATCCCCGACTTCTGCTACTATTCACATTTGCTCCATATATTCTACTTACACTAAAGAATAATCCGTAATGGGCAAAATAACAATGATTCAAGATTTTCACGGCCAAAAGTATTTTTGTTATTTGTTTTTGGGGTGTTATGCCGTGTTGCGCTAACTCCTTCTTTAGCCAACGTTTCGGACAGCATTGCAGTGTCCATTTTTTTATCGTCCAGTGTTTATTTTTCATTTTACTGAGTTGTTAAAACTATTTAAATATGAATATTTTTTCCGAGATGGATGCAATTAACAACTTGCTCAAAAATGATTATTATTTAGAGAGGATTACTATTTATTCCCAACTGCGTATTTTAAATGTAATAAATTACGTGTAGGTACAAAAATCGCGAAATAATAACTATTTCACCGCTGAAAATTTTCGCTGAATCAATTTTGCATCACGTTAAATGCATTCAATCTGTTTCAATCTGACAAACGCAATCAATATTATTAACCAAAGCGAATGTACCAAAAATACTAGATGGGCCTTTCGTAATTGGTATTAACGTTATTTTTGCAGTGAAATATATTTTAAGTTCACGCGACTCCATCGCGATCAGGAAATGTAATTAATTGCAGTATTGCAGAATTTTCAATAAGAGAATTAACGATGAAAAAATCGAACCGTAAAACACGAAGTTTTTTACTATGATACATCTATTTAAAAATGTCTTTTTCAACTTTTTTTTTGAGTTTGACATTGGATTTAACATACATCCCCAGGGACTGTAGTCAACCGCGATAACACCTTAACCAAATCACGATTAGGTAGGATAGAAGAACATTCTTAGTATGTATTATTTCTTAGAGAACATTGTATGTATTTTTTATCAGCATTACCTGATTCATTACTAGACAAAGATCTCCTTACGTATTTTCCATCTCTTAATATTTCTAAGTTGTACGAAACAATGAACGCCCCACAGGTTTCACATCATCAAAGTCACAATACCCAGACCGAAATATTAAATTTTTTATTAAATTATAAATAACATATTAAAGCGTATGCTTCAAAATGATATTTTTTATTGAAAATGATATTAATATTAAACTTAATGAAAATATGAAAATAAATTTATGTTTAAGTCGCGACCAAATCTTTTTTTTTATTGTATATGTTTCCTTTTGTTTCGTATATTATTGAGGATTATTATTTATATTAATATGAAAATTAAGTTAAAATTTTGACCTTCAATAAACGTGTATATTTGATAACTTTAAAATTTCAATTTGCCAATTTCAGAATTAAATACCATAAATCATTCTTTAGGACGATAATGAGAAATTATTTTCTCGACATGAATATGTGGGAACATTTAACACGGCGTCCTGGCAGGGTTTAAACTTATTTTTGACTGTGATTTATGAATGATATCCGAGAGGATGTATTTGCTTTGACTTGAAATCAAACGTACAGTATCCCATCTAAAAATCTATTCTCTACACAAATATACTATTTGGAGGCCGTGCAATACATAGTAAAACAGTCGGGTTAAATGGTGGTCACGTTTAATTTTATTATTTCATTTCGGCTAATTATTTCTAGCAGTAAGGCCAGCCTTGTGAATTCTGTGTCGATGGTTCAGCAGTTAATTTATCGGGTTTTTGTTTTACAACGCAAGCACGTCAAGTTTCGTGTTTTATTTACGACAAACAGAATTTTTATTTTTTAATAAATTGTTTGGTAGAAAATGTGCGGCGGGGAATTAACAAAGCGACAATTTTAAAATGAGACTGATTTTATAATAAATGAACTTATCGTTTTTACTTTAACGGATCTCACGAAAACAAGAAAACCAGTTGCACTCGTTGGAACATAAAAATACAGGACCCAGATGTATCTCTGACATTCCTTATGTATTCTCCCACGATTTCAGCTGGAATGTTCTTTCTTCCTTACGTTCTTACTTAAATATTAATTGAATGTATCAGGTGCATTTATTTTACTCTGTTTCTGAAGAACTCTTTTGTGTTTTATAACAACAACCAAAAACTTTGTGAGCTTTTCAAGAATGTCTTTAAAACTTAAAATGATGTTTTGTGTTTCCTTCCGACTGATAATAAATTGAATAATTCGACGTAGCTTGGTGGTTCAGAGCAACTAACTGGCAATCAAAAGGTGCGGGCTCAATTCTCATCAGTGGCATTTATTTTTACTCGGTAGACATTTTCAATTTGTATGCGTATTTCAGGCGAACAACTATTGCTTATAATAATTTGATATCCTTTGTGCCATACATAAAAAACCTTGTTTTGTAAACATTAGTTTTTCATTAAAACATAATATTAATATCTTAATTTGACTGAAAAAAAACATACTAAAATGGAATATCAATAAAAGAATTTATTTTTTATTTTTATGTGACACCTCACAAGAGCGTCCCTGCCTGTGCAGTGTACAGACAGGGGAACTATGTCACCACCCGGTTGGGCGGCGTTGTGAGGCGGAATAAGGTAGGGGCTGTAGGAAGGGATTTGCTAATGCGGGCCTTGAAGAGGCTCGGATTATAGGAGGAGGAAAAACAGATGCCGGTAGCTCGTTCCACATACGAGCCGACTTAAACAAAAACGAGTCGTAAAAACGGCCCGTTCTCATGAAGCCAATGTCAACCGTAAACGGGTGTTCAGCTCGTGTCCGTCAAGTTTCGCGCACATTGAACATTGGAAAACGAACAATTCCAACAAAAAGAGAAATATTGATACACGGTGAAGCTTTCAAATGAAATATCTGGAAGTAATACTGGACTCTAAACTGAATTTTTCTCAAAGTGCAAAACAAATTGTAGAAAAAAATTGTCAAATAATTTTTATTGTTGGGAAGAATAAGGTGATTCAAGACAGTCTCCAGTAAAAATATATACCATACAAACGTTGTACCACATATTAATTATTGTAGTAGAATTGTTTTATGAAACAAATAACAATACTTCAAAATAGCTATGAGAATTATACAAAAGAAAAACAGATGTACGTAAATGTGTTTCACGTTAATAATGTATTTAAAAAAAATTGAAAACTTTTAACACAAATGGACACCATGAGTCGAGGAAAATGAATGAAAAAAGGTACCCTTTCAGAAATAAACCGTTGATGTAGCAATGCAGACATTTGGCGAATTACAAGAAAAAGTAAAAAAAATGGAAAAATTAACTTACGAAATATTTGACGAATATTTTAAAAGATGTTTTTTAATAACATTTATTTAAGGACCTATTTAAAACACTAAAGATATGATATTTACATTCAACGAATTATCCTACCATACACAAGAACCAGTTTCTTCTTTGGTGAGATTGCGATTATAAATGAACTTTGTACCCATATGTAATTTATATAACACCATTGTACCCACTTATATCAGCTATATTAAATAATAATAAAATAAATATATGTATTTGGTCTTAACGTATGTCCTTTACCCAGATTTTATTTAGTTGATGATGCACCAGTCTGAAAATGTCAGTAGTAGAAGGAAAACGGTTCGGACTATTTTATTTAATTAATTAGAGTTATATATGTCAATATTTAACTTTTTTTAATTCAAAATAATACATAATATATTTGCGGCTTGTTTCCGAATGGAAGATACTCTCAGTATTACTCAATTGCAAATTGCTCACCATTCAAAAATGAAACGGTGCTTGATATGGCTTTAATCTTTTTGGAGACCAGATCTGAATAGCCAGGTACTTCTCCACCTTTACCTCTGTAATCTCCTTTCCCTTCCCACTACCTCCAACCTTACAACAATTTCCTAATTGGGGATGCCATAGTAACTGTCTCCAAACGGTTGGCGGCAGTTGGTAGTATTTACATAAAAAATAAAATAAAAAATACTGAAATGAAAATGTAGGAAAAGTATTAAAGCTTTTTAAGAAAATTGCTGCTTACAAATACAAAAAAATCCTTCGATGGCTTGTTATCGTTAAGCCAACTGTTATTCCAATTAAATATTTAATAAATGCAATTCTTTAAATACAAAATAAAATGTGCGAATTGCTTTGGCAGGTTGGTGGAAAGATCAGGTTCGATACTTACACGGGGTTCCAATATTCACCCTTTTCAGAACAAGTTTTTCTCAAAGAAAAAGTCTGTTCTACAGGTATTAATCTAATTCCATTTCTCAATTTAAAAAAATGTTTTGAAAAATCAGTCTTGCAATGAAGAAGTCAACGATAAATAAATAATGTTTCCCTTCTATCAGTGGAGGCTGTAGCGCCAGCGGAGGTTCTGTACGCGATAGAATGTTGAAATATAATGCATTTTATATGAAGGATGGACGATGCAATTTTGAACGTAGTTTCTACGGGAAAACGGAAATTCAAAACGTCGCGCTGAAATTACAAATTAATGTACCTTCTGAAAACTGACTGCAGGCCGAAATCATCATCACCACCATCATCATCATCCACTGTATAATCTTTGCATAATGAAGGCTGTATAAAGTTGCTTGCATTTATCTGAGTTTCGTGCATTGTGCTGGCCCCTGGTTTCAACCAAATCTGTTTAGTTTGTATATTAACTTATTATTAATTTCATACATATAATATTACAAATTCATTATTTACTATATTTTATTTTAAGTAATATGTCTCCTACAATCTTTCAATTATTGAAGACTTTATGATTTCCAGCAGCGAATTATAATATTGCATTCCTTTGTATGGTTAAGTGTTTGTGTGTATTGGCAGTGTCCTTTTTTGGTAGTCTTATTGCACTTCTTGTTTTATGTCTGTGAACGTCTTTGTTGTATATATTTTGATTCAAAAGCATTTTAGTAATTGGTTGTTTATTATTATATGTATAAATATCATTGCCTCCAAGGTTGACATCTCTTTCACTGTTAGCCAATTTAGTTGTTTTACATTTAAGTTACTTTTGAAAATAATTTTGCATGTGTATTATTATCATTGCTCTATAAAAGAGAATTTGCAACTTATTTTGTTGTCTGTCATTAGGTAATACAAATAATCGATGAGCAGTTGTAATATCTAATTGATACAGCATGTTATTACTTGTGAACAGTCGCTAGTCGGTCATCAATTTAATCAATAAAAGGAAGATGTGACGTCTTGAAGAGTTGTGACGAGTTCAGTGGTAAACCTTTGACGTTAAAAAATAAGCACCTTGCTGTGGACCCTACCATTACACTGCCAGAATTCTTTCTCCAATAGAAGCCATGGATTTCTCTCACGAAGCCGCAGTCACAGCTGTTGTGCGTGTGGTGTTCAAATAAGATCTTACGAAGTCTGAATTGTATGAAAGTCGACAAATACAAACTACTGAACGCAAAAGAATATCTGCTCAGCCAGCTTCTTGGAGACACACCACTACTGAATCAATTGATTCCCGATGCTTTCGATCGTCTGAATGATCTCAGCACTCCGCTGTGACCTCCACCAGTTTTCCTCCACCATTCGAATAGGAAAGTCCTAGATTTAGGACAATATGCTAATTTACACATTTTGTAGTCATTGGTTAACACCAATGAGCGTTATTTAGAATAAATCCTTTTTCCTACTTGTTTTCATTAAAGTAACAGATTTTCCTTTAACTTACTGTTTTAATTCAACCGTTTTGCATTTGGTTGTCTGAAAATTTACGTTCCGTTTGAAATTAACGTTCGTGTTAAAATCCATTCCATTTCCATTTGAACATGCTGGCTGTGTTGGATACTGCTCTTTTATCTCGCCAGAGTTCGCATAAGCATTGATTCTACTACGATCAGTCACGTCGAAATAAAATTATTGAAATTGTTAGGTTTCTTTAGACAGATTGTATAGGTCCTTATTTGAAATAAAAAAATTACATTAAATATTTATGGTTTATTATTTAAGTACACGTCTTATGATTTCACAGGAAATTTTGATTTCAAATTATTAAGTTAGAGAAAATTAGAAACGTCCTTTTTTGGGGGCGAGGTTTACTGTTCATAGAACTACAAGTAATCCTTGTTTCCTTCTAAAATGTATTACTTTAATTGCTAAAACAATCACATCTCATTTTGACGAATATTAATATGTAACTCTGTTTAATTTCAATAGATTGTGATTGAATAAACCTCTGCCGTGGGCAAATGGTTTGAACGATGAAATTAATTAAAAGGATTGAGTAAGTGTTAAACGGGATCAGTCCAATATTGTAATTTCAATTAAAATCGCTAGAATTCATTTCATATTCCGATGGACTGAAAGCCCCGGCATATTTTGTAATGATTTTAATCATCGCAAATGCATTTTTAAGCCTGTGGTCTTTTTTCCCGTCCAGCGAAAAAACGCATTACCCTTCATTGTTTTAAAATAATAGCTTTTTGTAATTCGAATGCATAAGGATTTGAAAATTGAAAGAGATTTCGATAGTTGTTGTTATTCGATAGTATTTATAAAATGATAAAAATCCTAAATAAAAATCAAAGAAAAGTCAAGTCTAATTTTTAAATGCATATACAGGATGTCCGGGGGAAAAGTGCGTTAACTTCTGGGGATGAGTCTACTCTACATGATAGTGTAAATAAAAAAATAAAAATTATTTTCGAAATTCTATCGTTTTAAAATAGTTTTTAGTAAAAAAAGTAGAATTATTTGCATGGGAAAATAAATATTCTTCTATATTCGAAAAATATTTTTGGATAGAAAAAAATGGTTAGAATTTCGAAAAAAGTTATTTTTATTTTTTACCTCTACTATCATGTAGAATCACATCCCGAAGTTATATATTTGTATAAAAATAGACCTTTCTTTGACATTTATTCAGGAACTCCAAACACAAATTAAAAAAAGAAATTAAAGAAAATGTCTTCGATTTTATTGAAGATTCAACGAAAGTTTTACTAGGTGGTTGTGCTGTAAACACATTCCTGAAAAGTAACGAATAATTTTGTCAGTACAGGAAATTTTATTTATTTATCCTATTCAACATAAAATCCCAACTGCCAACCATTTGTAGAATGTTGTGGAGTTCTAGTAAGTGGGAGGCCAAAGAGATGAGAGAGAGGAAGGTTGGAAAAATTTGACCATTCGTCGCTCTAGTTCGTTTTTGTCCAACAGACCATTTGTGGAGAAATTGAGTTAAGTATGCAGTTGTTCTCAGAAAGCATTTATTTTTACGATACAAGTGAAAAAAAAAATTAATGCGTTTTCAAGACCGATTTTTTTATAATTCCACCAAAATTAAACAACATTCCGAGCGTCAACACTTTTCCTATATCCAAATTAAAAACGTGTCTTCAGTGTAACTTTAAATATTTGGAAAGAATTTTACTTAACAATAATTTCTATCACTTTAAATCATTTTACTAAGCTTAGAATTGAGTTAATTTCATTGTATATGTTTTTGTAAAAAAACTTACTAGAGCGACGTTCAGATCTCTCAAGACATCGTCGGATTTGACCTCTAGGACGGCCTCCATGGTCGAGGGGTAAGGCTCTCGACTAGCAATAAGGGTTCAATTCCAGGTGTGCGTAAGTAAAGGAATTGTCGATAAAATTCGTTATAAAGTAACGGGAGAGAAGGAAATGGACGTTAAAAGTAATGTCAATCATTTCTCGTACGTAAAATGAACAAAATCAAAATCGCGATTTATTTTTGTGGTGTTATGCCGTGTTATGCTTCCTCCCTCTTTAGAGAAAGTTTCGGATAAAGCTAGAATGTCCATCATCAGGTCAGATTTCCGTGACGTTGGCTAAAGAAGGAAGAAACGTAACGCTGCAAAACACCCAAAAAATGAATTTGTCTTGAAAATCGCATCAGGGTAAATGATGGACAATGTAACGCTGTTCAAAACATTGGCTAAATAAGGAGGAAGCGTAAAACAGCATAATAACACAAAAATAAATAACAAACACCTTCCTGCATCGATCACGTATGGTGTAACTCAAATAACATTGAAAAAACCATGTCAATATTATGGAAAATCAATATTACTGATCACTACACTTGTATACTCGTTTACAATATTGATACAAGAAATATCAAATCTAATCAAATTGGTGAAAATAAATATTTGAATTCGGAAATTTTAGGAGCAAATCTTAAAATGGAAAACTGGTCATCAGTATTTGAATCGGAAAATCCAGAGACATGTTCAGAAAATTTCGAAACAATTTTTCAAGATCACATAAAGTTATCTACAATAGTACCAGTTTATAAACCAAAATCTAAACATAGATTAATAAAGATAACAAAAAGATTAGTCATATCAATCAGAAACAAAGAAAAATATTATCAGGATTCCAAAAAATTCCCGAACGACCAAAAAATCGTTAATTTTTACAAGAAATACCAAAATAAACTAACTTTCCTAATTAGACTGACAAAAGAAAAGTACTTTCGTGATAAAATAAAAGACGCTGGTCAAGACAGTAAAAAATTCTGGAAGATCATCAGCACAAAAACCAATAAAAGCACAAATCGAAAAGTACCCAAGGAAATCTCATATCGGGGAATTACCATTGACACCGATAAAAACCCAAAACTATGTGGTTATGTTTTTAATAATTATTTAGCAAATGTCGGAACAAACCTTGCTCGTAATATTATCCTTGACAATACACAAACTAGCCAACCAGAACAGAACACATTTTCTGGGGAAGGTTTCCAAACCTTTGTTTCAGTAACTGACAAAGATGTTGAAAATATTATAATAAGTTTAAGAGCATCAGCAAGTCCTGGATACGACAATATAACGGTTACAATATTGAAAGCCGTACATAAGGAAATCAGAAAACTATTTGTTCATATTATTAACACCAGTTTAAAAAAGGTGTATTCCCAAATAATTATAAGAAAACTATCGTTACCCCAATTTTTAAATCGGGTGATGAAGAAAATATTTCTAACTATCGCCCAATAGATCTTACATCAAACATAGCGAAAATTTATGAAAAAATTGTTAAGAAACAACTCAACGACTACATAAAAGAGAAAAAGATAATGAGTCCTTATCAATTTGGCTTTAGGGACAATCTCAGCACACAATATGCAATTGCTAAAGTAACATCGACAATCATGCAAAAGTTAGATAATGGAGAAAAGTGCTTCGGTATCTTCATTGACCTCCGCAAGGCCTTCGATAGCATATCACATTCCGAACTAATAGAATTACTAAAGGAAATTGGAAAAGATGGAATAGCGCTATCATGGTTCCAAAGTTATTTAAAAGAGAGACTCCAATATGTCAAAATAAATAATACCTTAACTGTCATCGATCTAATCCTTTTTACTATTTATAATATATCATATCGTATGCAGACGACACTAAACTGATAACAAAGGGAAAAACATGGGAGGAAACAACGAGGATAGCAAATTCCAACATGAGCACTCTAAAAATATGGTTTGACCAAATTGCCTGTCACTAAACACTGAGAAAATATATTTTATCCCATTCTCATTGAAAAAAAAGAGGAAGATAAAGATATTAGAATTAAAATCCACCCTGCCGAGTGTAAAAATAAAAAAAAAAACAAAGGAAACCATTTGAAAAGTTCACGCATAACGGGAAAAAATAGCATCTGGGTGTTATAGTTGACAGTCAATTAAAATGGAGCGATTAAATCAAAAATACTATAACTAGAGTAAGAAATTTATTTGTAAGATTAAAAGTATATATTTTTCTCTTGCCCAATCCATATTACAATATGGTATAATCGGTTGGGGAGGGACATTCAAAACTAACCTTTCACCTGTAGAAAAGGTTCAGAGGTTAATTTTGAAAGTCATCTTAAGAAAACCATCGATATTTTCAAAAACGCAGCTGTTTGTCTCTTTTAGGGTTCTTAGCTTAAACAAAATTTTCAAAAAGAATGCACTGTTATAAATTCATAAAGACCATTTCAATTCAACAATTTCTACAAAAATAAGTAACCGATCTAGATCACGTGGTAACTTAGAAATTCCTAAATGTAAAACTAGTGCTTGTTAACACCATTTTTCTTATCAAGGTATAAAATTGTTTAATGCCCTTCCGGATAAAATTAAAACTGAAAAAAATTACAAAACTTTCAAATCACAAATCAAACAACTTTTAGATAAACCCAACGGTAATCACAAGTTTTAATTTCATTGGATACATTTTTCAAATAATTGATTATACTAACCCATTTGTAATTTTTAATTGAATCACGTTATGAATTTAAGGATAATTGATTAATGATTAATTAAAAAAATGTAATATTTAAAAATAAAAAAAACTATATATATATTGTTTTAAATATCCTCTAATGTTATTGTATGCGCTTCCTAATATGCGTTTATTGTTGTTGCATTTTATTAAGTACCCATTTCATACAAGATTGCCAGCTCGGTATTTGAACAATTTACAACCATTTCTTTACCTACCTTCTATTATTTCTTACATAATAAGTACATTTTTATATCTTATTTTTTCTAAGTTTAATAACTATTATATTACTTAAGTTATATTTTTTAAGTTTGTAATTAAATTTCTTATTTTCTTAATTATATTGTGTTATCAAATTTATCATCTAGTTTTATAACTATTTGTTAATTTTTGGCTACATCAATAAATGAAATTTTACAACCTATAAACCATAATGACTCCCAAAACTTCCCAACTCAAACACGAAAAATAATTTCTCAATTGAGTTGGGCAGTTTAGTTAAAAAAAAATTTTTTTTCGCAATCAGCCTCGAAATTTTTTTTTCATATCATTTGTAAATATAAATATTTGTAAATATCATTAGTAAATTATTGTAATGTGTTTGTATATTAAAAAAAATTTTGGTCGTGAAAATCAAATCCTATCGAAAAATCACTTCTCACAAACAATGTTTCCGTGTTTAACACCCATGTCTGTAATTTATTAAATAATTGCACAAAACAATATATCATATTGTGTTACTTTTTATTGGATATTGGAAGAGAAAAATAATTGCGCTGATCCTGCGATTTATATAATACGTTTATAGATGTATGCAAATTATATCAAGTATATACATAGTATTATGTACTTGTTTATGTATATTTTTTAAAACTTCACTAAACCTTTATATATTCTACATCTATAATCTACGTAATATATGGAAACTATGAAAATAAATTTCACAATTTGGTTAGTTAAACACCACATGGTCTCTTTCTGTATGAGGCTGTACCCTAAAATGCTTGCAAAGTGAATTTATCTACCCCACGCATCGGAATTTTGATTCGTGGCTCCCGGTCTATTGTTCCCGTGACTCAGGAGGCCGAAGAATCCCGATCCAGAGGCGCTCGGTGCTGAGAGAAGCATTCTTGTCACGGGAAAAACACCTGAATTATTCACCTAAGGGCGTGTATGTACTGCAGCGATCTGCCGTGTTCTGCTAAGCAAAACTCCCGGGAGAATGGTATATTAATTTGGATTCCATTTAATTTTAATTTGAATTTGAATTTGAATTTGAATTTGAATTTTAATTAATTTTAATTTTAATTTTAATTTTAATTTTAATTTTAATTTTAATTTTAATTTTAATTTTAATTTTAATTTTAATTTTAATTTTAATTTTAATTTTAATTTTAATTTTAATTTTAATTTTAATTTTAATTTTAATTTTAATTTTAATTTTAATTTTAATTTTAATTTTAATTTTAATTTTAATTTTAATTTTAATTTTAATTTTAATTTTAATTTTAATTTTAATTTTAATTTTAATTTTAATTTTAATTTTAATTTTAATATCCAAGGACTTGCAATTTTTTCTGTTTACGACGCGTTCTGAATGAAATTTGTGATAAAACGGCAAGCTTCATAATTATGGCTCCAGAGACCGCTTGTTCATATGACTCGATGAGTGAAATTTTGTGGATTATTTCATGTTCAATTATGTAGAATATTTATAAAACTACGTGTTGTATTCATGTACCGCATTCCAGTAGTAAATACTCTCAGAATCGCCCTCGTGAAGGACCACCAATTAGAATAGAAACATTGCATTTAGTGACAAGATTTGATTAGCCATGTACGTCCCTACATTCCTTCTCTCCTCTCTCATTCCCTTCCTTGTTACCACCATCCTCATAACATACCTCAATTGGGGACACTTACAGATATGAAATATTTTTAATTTATTAAAAATCTGGTAAAATTAGTCATTTTCCTGTTAAAAACGGGACTGGAGAACTATAACGAATGATTTGACAAATTTATTGACAAACCATCAGTAAAGCACAAATATGTTTTAAGGAAGTCGGAACACGTATTCTTAAATAATAATATTTTAACATCTCGTCCATTATATTTATTCGAACACTTGTCTTTGAGTCACAGTTTTATCTTCAGTAGCAGTGCAGTCACATTTTTCTATCTAATACAAATTAATTATAAAACTAACGGAATAAGTGTCCAAATAAGGAGCTCCAGTCTTCTTTTAAAACTCTTTTTAAAGATTATATCAACGGTCCTGTTATGTTACTGTGAATATCAAAAATAATCGAAAAAAACATCGCATTGTCAAGGCTTACTTGAAAATTATCACGGAATTTGACGCCCATGGAATTAAGTCACATCGTTTCCAGGGAAACTCATTTTTGAGAAGGAATCCGGAATTCGATCTTTTTATAAACACGTCAGACGAACACAAAAGTTTCACTGTGATGTGATTATCATCTGCCCAAAGAATCTTTTCATAAGAACATCACAACTGAGTCCTACGTTTTGATTCATAATAAATACAATATCATTGATGTACGTGGTTAGCAGAAAATGTATGAGAATGATATGAAATATGAATACGAATAAAGCAAGAAGTGCGGGCCAAGACAATGTTGTGTTTTTCTCTTTCAAACATTGGGAACAAATCGCAATATACCCAGTTGGTTAATGGAAGAAAATTTATGAGAACAATATGACGTATGAATACGAATAAAGCAAGAAGTGCGGGCTAAGGCAATGCCGTGTTGTGTTTCATCTCTTTCTAACATTGTAAATAAATCTCAATATACCCAGTCGGTTAACTGAAGAAAGCGTACGAGAACGATACGACGTATTAATACTAATAAAACAAGAAGTGCGGGCCAAAACAATGTTGATTTTATTTTTATTTCTTTCTAACATTGTGAACAAAGCGCAATATACCCAGTTGGTTAACGGAAGAAGATGTATGAGAATTATACGACGTATGAATACGAATAAAGCAAGAAGTGCGGGCTAAGACAATGCTGTGTTGCGTTTGATCTCTTTCTAACATTGTGAATAAATCTCAATATACCCAGTTGGTTAACTGAAGAAAGCGTACGAGAACGATACGACGTATTAATACTAATAAAACAAGAAGTGCGGGCCAAAACAATGTTGATTTTATTTTTATTTCTTTCTAACATTGTGAAAAAAGCGCAATATACCCAGTTGGTTAACGGAAGAAGATGTATGAGAATTATACGACGTATGAATACGAATAAAGCAAGAAGTGCGGGCTAAGACAATGCTGTGTTGCGTTTGATCTCTTTCTAACATTGTGAATAAATCTCAATATACCCAGTTGGTTAACATAAGAAAATGTATGAGAGCAAGAAGTGCAGGCTAAGAAAATGTTGCGTTGCATTTCATCTCTTTTGGAGATTGTGAACAAATCACAACATCTCACTAATATCATATTCCTAAAAAACCATATCAAGAATTTTTTTGTCTTACTAAGCCAACGAATTATTATGTACTTATGATCGGGTAGCAGTCACATTCATAAATAATAATATTTCATTAATTATGAATCAAAACAAGAACAAATATTGTCTCAGGTCGGCTCGTTATGATGATAGTCGAGAGTTATTGGGAGTGAAAGAAATAATATTTTTCACTGTTTTCTGTTTTTATTTTAGTTTGTTTTTATCAAGTAAACATAATACTTGCGTTTCCATCTGTTATTTTTTTCATGTCCTTTTGTTTAATAAATATTAATTATATATACACAATCTACTACGAAGCACAAATTTGATTCACTGAGGCAGCAAAAACTATCGAAAAATGAGCTCTGACACCATAAAATTTGTTTTTCATTTTCAGCATGTACTATGGAGCTCTTAAACGATTGTTCATATGTCAAAAAAGAAGGAAATCCGGAAAAAATCTACAAGAAAAATAAAAATAATATTGATAAAACGTTTATACTATGCATGCATCCCAATATCACCAACACAAGTTATTTTTCTGATTTTATCAAATACGAATTAATGCATTGTTAAATTCAGAATAACAGAAGCGAGAACTAGAGAGTGTGAGCCACGACAGAGTCGTGTGGCAGTCTATCCTCTCTGCGTACCCCTCAGGGGTAGTGGCACGATGCTTAGTTAATTAGTTTAACAAAAGCATGTCCAATTTAAACAAATTTCTGTAATTCCGATCACCCTGTTTATCCAGTTCGGCTGGGAATTGAGTCACGTAGTTTATTGGCGGGTCATTGTATCACGAGATGATTCAGGATCGTCTTCCCGGCTTCCACTCTCCAGCTCCCTCCCCCTTCAGCTACTTCCACATCCAAAGGAACCGGACAGCTGAAAAAATGAATAATTTTGCTCAACCTGGAAGTGACCGGATGATTTTAAGAAGAAATATTTAAATAACATTTGATCAGACGGAAAAAAGATGTAACTTTGACGTATATATATTGCTCAAAAAACTTGTTAACTTGTTGATATCGATTCACCAATGCATTACAAAGTTGAAAATTACATATGGACTGTGTACAGATATGCCAGAGACCTGTGTAAATAAAGTAGCGTGCCGTTTGATGTGGCAATACTGGTGAATTTTCGTTTGGAATACCATCTGAAGCGCCTTCAGTGCAAGTTTGACTTCGCTTGAGTCACTTGGTGGTCCGTAGTGATTGTTTCCGTGTTTCTGTTCTGAAAATTAGTGACAACAATAATTTCACGCGGCGGCGCGCTATCAAGTTTTGTTTCAGATTCAGTGCAATAGAAACTTTTACAAAACTTCAAGCTTGTGAGTCAAATTCAACTCTTCCCAGAACTTACGAAATCAGTTCTAACAGTTAAAGATCTTCCTCTGCAAGGTGCCTCTGAAATCGAGTCACAACTTTCTGAGAATTCTTTAAACCACCTAAAAACCTGTGTCTTCATAGGCATGCTGCACTGTTGCTCGAAAATGTAATCACAAATTTTCAGAACAGCACTAGATAAAGCCGGTTCACGTTCACGGTTCAACAATCGATACGGATCACCAAGTATGGCCGATTAAAAACATGCACTGACGGGACATCGGATGTTGGCCTGCCTCCCCTCATAAACAGGTCACAAGTGCTGCCACATCAAACGCAACGCTACCAGTATCAATACTCAATTCATTCATATGAAGCCTGATGAACAATTCAATAAAAAAAGCATGGCATTGTTACACAACGTTTGGATGGACTTTTGACGACCACGATTACGTTTTGGCACTTAAGACTTAGACGATGGAACTATAATTAAATCAAATCTTAATTTGAACTTTTGAAATCGTTTTGAATAACAAACAACGCCAACCTATTTCTATAGTATCCATGGGGGCCTCAGCACGGGCAAAGCACCGAGTAAGGCCCACATTATCAAATAATTTATTTAAATATAATTATTGTACCAAATCAAAAAAATACATCAATAAATAAATAAAAATAGTACAGGGAACCACTTTAACATTTTTATCCCTAAAAGGTAGTTTTTAACCTCTTGAGGACCACGCCCGAGTATACTCGGGCGGCTATTATGTGCCATAATTCGGAATTCATACTCAAGAAAATTTTTAATTATTTTTTCAAACTATGCACCACTACATCACTATATTCAGTCCCATTTTGGGCCCGAATATGGCTTTTATATGAGGATATGTATTTTCAGTAAATAAAATTCATTGATAAGAAAAAGGTGTTTTTTTATCCATTTTTAATTTTGAAATGATTACTGAAGGGGTTAATGGAATATAATATGAAGTAAGGTGTAAAACAATTTCTCAATTCATTTTTCTATTCAGTGGTATGAACGTAGAACGGAAATAAATACAACGCTTTTCAAATCACCATCGGTGTGTTCATGTTTACCTTTAAAATTCGATTCTAATGAATCTCCAGTCAATTCAGGGTTATCGCGTCAATACTCAGGTTTGCAGTCTCCTTTGTCCCATGGTGTTGGTAGCAGTGTATTATTATCTTGTGAGCTACCATGGAGCCACTGCGATACTTGCACGAATCTCCGGCCGAATGCCGACATTTCCGGGCAACTATTCGGCAGATATGCGCTCCTCGGTGAGGCCACCTCTCTCACGGTGCAGTCATTCGGTTAATTACAACAACAAGGGTTAAATTTAGCCGAACTATTATTATAATTACAAACAAAAAATATTTGTCAATTTTTAACTTGCTAATCATCACGCCGTTTCCCCGTACGGGTAGACAAATAAGATAAACTGACGACTCTGTCTTGGGAAACACTTCTTGCTTAATCATATACTCGTATATATATATATATATATATATATATATATTGCTATACAATCATATCTTCTAAATCATTACTAATATAACGTTAGTCTACTTATACTTGTTGATCATATTTTGTATGTACTTGTATCCCATTCTAATATTAGTTTTATTCTCTGTGTCGTCATTCTGTGGTATGAATTATGGTGTATGGTATATTTGTACCGTTGATATTCAATAAAGAAATATATCGTCTCATACATGCTCTTCTGTTATTATGACTCTTTACAATCATCCTTTATTACATGGAATCCCTGACTCCTTTTTCAATTAAATTTCGGGTCATATTTCATACAAGAGTTTCGTTCATCCGCTCTACATGCCCAAACCATCCAAGTGACCCATTCATAATCTTATCCATTACGCTTACATCGGTTTTCGCATGCTGTCTAGACTTAAAACTTTTTGATATACACGGTTTTACCACATTTCCGCCTCAGGGATCTCATTTCTACAGCATTCAGTGTACTTGCATCCTTCCTAAGCCAGTTTTATGCGTCACTGAAATACATCGGCGTTTGCATCAGCACTTCATTGCAAACTACTGGCTTCGTTTTTGGGACAATAATTATGTTTTCTGCTTGACAAGGTTAATGTGTTTGATTTTTGGAGTAGGAGATAAATAAAAACAACAAATATAATTTATTTTTTATACATTCAAATAATTAAACCTGTAACATACTTTGTTTGAACACTATATTTATTTAAAAAACAGAGAGATGTATTAATAAAGGTGTAGAATTCACCCATTTCTTAAAATTTACCAGGTAAAAAAATATAAAAATAGCCTAATTATGTTTTTATGGGCGTATGCAAAATTTATGAATAATATGAGCTAATGTAGGAATAATTATTAAATTCAGCTACCTACTTAATAGTGTTAGAAACCATGGTGGCATATCATGTTATGCTTATTATTATGTTAACTTTGTAAAAATTTGCTTCGATTGGCATTAATTGGATTTATGGAAAAAGCCTTTTTTTTAAATTATCGTTTCATTCCTGGTTTGGAAGGTACAATTACATATTTTGTCAGGATAAGAATTAAATAGGCCATGAATCTCTCACGTAACATATTCACTATATCAAGAATCACAGAGAATGGAAAAACAACTCAATACATTAAAAGAAGTTACCAAGCAACTCAGGAAAGTAGCAATTTAACACACTTCAACACAATCTTTAAAAGTGGTATAAGTTCCCTTTAATGGTACGTATACATACGCGAGCCGAACTGCCGAACTGATCCTCAACTTATGGGAAAGGAAAGAAGAAACCCCAAATAGCGCGAAACGCCGCTTGCAGTTGCTTCGTTCCTTTCCCGTAATTCGTGGTTCGTTCAAAAATTGTCCTCACACATGTTTTCATCTTCGACACACATCTCAAAGAAAGAAACATGTCACCAGATTTTATTTTATCAGAAAAAAAACATATTTAATGACAAGTTCTCAGAGTCCGCACAGTACGTTAAGTATTTTTAAGAAACACCTAAATTATACCTTGCGTTCATGTTATTTTTATTAATGTTTTAATTTTTTTACTTGTATAGGAGACATACAAACAGAGGCACTATCTATTTTTACTGTGACTGTTTCATTGTAGTACACTTTTTAAACAACCCTTCCGAGACGATCCATAATTTCAAGAAAAAATCATCAGTCTTTAGATTGTAAGCCTTACTTACCCCGCTCCCTTATAGTCCTGAAAGGAATCGACATAAATCGGAATAAATAAACTATGTATTAAATTATGAAAGTAACTACACAAACAACCGTTGTTAATTAGTACCAAAGTAACAATAATATTGTTTTATATTCAGTTTATCAGTTTACTGATATATCTTGCTTTAAACTTTTTTTTAGTATAATTTTCGATAGCTCACTAGATATATTCAGTTTTAAAGATCCATATAAATGCCCGGCTGGGCTTAAAACCAAATAGAAAACTAAAAATAAAAACACCAATCAATAACCTTCTGGACTCCAATACGAAGAAACATTATCGGTCAATGCAACAGGTTTTTTAAAACCTTCATATTTCGAAAGCAAAAAAATTACTATTCCGTGATAAATTAACATTAATAACACATTCTTTAATTTTAACAACACATAAATGTACGTATTTGCAGGCTAGTCTGTTTTTTCTTTTGGTGTAGCGTACAAAAAAGTTGGGCCGCACATACAATCAAAAAAATTAGAGGGAACCAATGAAAAATAGTGTCATGAAAAGTGCTGAAAAAATAATAGGTTACCTTAAGTTAGGCACAAAGGCCATTTTTTACATCACTTTTAAAAAGGGTGTTGAATTGAAATTGTCTTGAGCTGCTGTGGAACCATAGAGAGGACTATTTCTTGAAATTGTCTTGAGCTGCTGTGGAACCATAGAGAGGACTATTTCTTGAAATTGTCTTGAGCTGCTGTGGAACCATAGAGAGGACTATTTCTTGAAATTGTCTTGAGCTGCTGTGGAACCATAGATAGGACTATTTCTTGTGTGGTTTTGACTTGTAGATAGTTCAACAGAAAAAATCATTTTGTCGAATATGATCTTTGTTTGTATCAATTATTTTAAAATAATATTATTTTTTATTGAATCTAACATATCTACATTAAAATCAGCGATCGCAATTTACCCAGCCACCATCTAAAAGTGCGAGTTACCGGAACTTTGATTAAGGGCATCGCGATATGTCAGGCAGAGTCTTTCCCTTGCACCGTGATTTGTAGGAAGGCCAGCCCAAGAATCCCATCTTATCGTATACCCTTTTTGCGCAGCGCACATCATCCGCAAGGTCCTCGTTCATGAGATCTGAAAAGGGTTACAACCATTAAAGCGTTCAGTCTACCTTTAAACAATTCTTCGTATTTATTTATTTTACGCCTATTAAGGCTTTTACATACATATATAAAAATATTTAAGAAATTATACTCGTAAATAGTGCAGGAAATTTTGTTGAATTTGATCCACACAGTATGTGGGTACAAAATATATGTATAAAATATCCAAAATAATTTTTTTGTTTCAGCCGACAAAATACTGTCAACGTGCAAAATACTGTTATACTGTCAATTTAAATAGCTTTATCAAAATATTCTCCTGCTTGATGAAAAAAACTTCAATAAGGTATGCTTATATAAAGAAATTGATGTACTAAATATATCAACAACATCGGAGTATTTGTTTCCTAGCTGTTGAATCCGTCGCATAGGAGTGTGATATTGGACGTTGATATAGAATTGCTACAATAATATGGTAGGTACTGTCTTGTAACTGACCTGCTTGGAGTATGAAAAGAGATTACATATAATAAATCAGGGGTATCAAATATTGAATTAATGATTTTATACAAACAGGTTAAATCGAAAATGATTCTACGATCACATATTTTTTTATTTAGCAAACCTTTATTGGGTGCTTTATAAAACGTGGTTAAATTAACGCAGCCATAAAAGATAAAATTTTCATTTCGGTTTTTTGCACGCAAAAGTCCCTCAATGAACTGCGCTACAAGCCACTGCCTTACTTTGTCGAAATTTGCCTTTTTGCGCAAGGTCTGGTTATTTTATTGTGCGCTCTTCGGCGTTCAACGTATGACTGATGTGGTAGGTTAATAAAAGCATTCTTGAATCCTCCTGGTGACAAAAATATGGTCACGTGGTTTTCGTCTAGCTTATCAAAAAGATACCCAGGTTTTATGTTAGGGCAAGTCTATCGATTTGGAGGTCTATGGAAATATACTTGAAATTTTGCAGTGACAGCAAGCAACAAAGGAAGAATGAGTGAAAAATATTCAATTGCAAAAAGGTTATTTTATAAATAATTTTGATGAGCCGTCTTGTTAGCAATATCGAAATGCGCGTGGCGTAAATAAAATAATACACACCTTCACATTTCACGGTACAGTGTCCCCCCCGGCGTCCTCTCTTGCACCACTCGTTGCTGTTGAGCTAGGTGACAGAAAAACTTACATTAAAAAAAAACACAAAATAATTTCTTAAAAATGACAATTAATTAATAATTCCTGTATTTTTCCACAATAATTATTGTGTTCTTTGATAACATTGTTTAGCATAATATTTTGAAAAGTTGCATTATGCTTGCATTCACAATAAATTCTTCTCTTAAGGGAGCTTACGAGAACAAAACTTTATTACAACGAAGTTAAATAATAGTCTGTTCATTTTAACTTTGGTACAACGAGTCTACACAAGAATGCATCGGATTGGAGAATGCTAAGATTTTAAAGAAGTGTTTGTATTGTTCAAAGAAGATCTTGAAAATTCAGTTTTTAAGATATTATTTTAAAATGTAGTTGTAATGATTAATATATCATTGAATAAGACAAAAATACTAGTAAATCTAAACAAAAAAAGAAACAGAACAAGATACAGCAACTTTAAAAAAAGGTAACGGTACCACTGGAAATCGAACCAAGGATTACTTATTGGGACAGCGCCTCAACCAAGAATGTCCTTAAATGTTATATTTTGTAAAATACGGGTGACCGGAAGTACAGTTTGTTAATTTAGAGAGATGATTCTACACGATGATATTACCAAAAAAGATAAATAACTTTTTTAGAAATTTGAAAATGTATTTTTTCCAAAAAAGAATATTTATTTTCTCATACAAACAAATCAACTTAATTTACCTAAAAACTACCTTAAATTGTTGCAATTTCGAAAAAAAAATTTTTTTTTTTTTACTTTACTGTACTATCATGTAGAATCCAACTAGAGTTGGCGCACTTTACCCCCGAACCCTGTATAACTCTTATTTATATTATAATGAGAAAATTACATCAATCATAATATTTATTACAATCCTACGTTGGAGCTTGCGAAAAAAACTCTAGTCTAAACTGTTCTATATAAGTACAGTTTGTTTTGATATTCACATATAATTTTTATTTTGAAAACTTTATCTCCGCTTCGCTGAAATGTAACAAGGGAATTCGGCATTTTCACTTAGCGGAACCAAAATTCCGGCTGTTCTCGGTAAAAATCCAATTCTGCGGAAAGTTATGGTGATGAATGGAGTACTAAAGGAGATTACTATGTGGCTGGCCTCCTGCTCCGGCAAACGTCATCCGATATGCGATAGGCGACATAGAGATGTTGTAACTATGTTCGTCTAGTACGAGGAACACTAAAGTTGGGTTGTTTCAGAGAAATTCAAATGAAACGTTGTCATCAAATGATCATTCAGCGCCATTTTGTTTATTTTTTTGACAGATGAAAGGTTCCGCTTAGATGCCTATTTTAAGGACGGGTTGTTTCACAGAATTTGAACAGTTCGTCAAATTTCAACTTTAATTTTCAAGTTCTGTAAAAGTCCTATTCAAGTTCTGTTATTATATTATTATGGGTCAGATGCTTCACAGAACATAAATAATAACAGAACACGAATTGAACTTTCACAGAACTCGAAAAATAATGTTGAAATTTGATGAATTGTTGAAATTCTATGAAACAACCTATCTTAAGTCCGTAACGGCATTTAAAAAAATTGTGGTCAACACAAAAGGACAACTATCATGTTGTAAAGCTTGTTAACTTATTATAATTGACTGATAGATAGAACTGAAATAAAACTGAACTCGCACGCGGCTTACTACTTTGGTATACAAATTATTTAAAAAGAATTTAAACGTTTTGGAAATATTTATAAATATTTAAATTGGGATTTGTTGATTTCATACCAACCCGAATTGTATTGACCTTTCTCTTAACTGACAAAATCGAGGTACTTATGACGTCACTCGTACTTTTTTCAGATTTTAATCGTTTTGGCGAGCTAAGAAATACAAGTATAAGTTAGAATGTGAACGCTCATAAAATTTGTTTAAATTTTTTTACTGCAATTCCTTATTATGTCCCGTAAGTATTCAATGGATTATTCACGGGTGTGAGCTGGTGATATGATAATTAGTGCATTACTTTTCGACTGATATAATTACACTTCAATTACGATTTTTGATTAAAAATTTAACGTGGTTCCATTCTTCGTTATATGATTTGATTTGAATCGAACAAAGGAGTGAAATAATTAATTCGATTCTCACCAATTTGCTACAAAAAATTTCAAACCCCATCCTTCAAACTTCAAAGACAACTATTACTGAATAATTTCAATAGTTCAATATTCAAATAATGCTCCTGTTTGTGCGATGTAAACATACTGCAGACCTACATAGTGGCACTGTGAGCGAATGGATCCGATGAAGATTAACCATTTGCATAATTGCATAACTGATATGTTGGATTTGTTTACAGCGGCGATAGTTTCAGCGGTCACGTGTAGCTTGGGAATCTCCGGGATGTTGAAAATTGAAGGACAGATTATTTTAGAAAATATGTTTTTAGGTGGTATCTCTAGAGAAAATGCAATTGCAGGTTCAAATTATCAATTCCGAAATACCAAAGTAATTAATTTGAGAGAATTAACCCTTACTTTTCTGAACACTGTACAATTTCACTAAATATGCAAGCTAAGGGAATAGGATGACAAACAACTCTATACAAGTATAAACTACTCGTTTCATCAACATTCATACATCGTCTTCAAAATAATATGTATATTATTGTATTTATGTGGATTGCTATATTAAAAATATTATAAAAAAAACTTGAGATAAATTGCTGGCAGAATTTATACTCTAAAATTGTTTTTACCAATTGAAACACTGGTAATAATTTGTATGTCACTGGCAGATTCTCTTTCAAGATATGTTTATTGTTTATTGCGGTATTTTAAGTAGGTACATAGTTATCTATGTCCTAATACAATCCTTATATACATATACATATAATTATAGTAACACATTTAAAATGAATCAATCACATGTTTTCGTAGTTTAATTTTAAATGTTTTTATGTTTTCTTCTGATTTTATTTCTTCTGGTAGCTCTCCAAATATCTTCAACGCTCTGTACATCAATGACTTTTGACTCTGTTTTTTTCCTGAAGGGGAGTCTCAATTCATTTCTTTTCCTCGTCTCATGTGTGTGTTTGTTCTGTAGTTTATCAATTTTTCTTAGGAATTCACTAGACGTATGGCCATTGATTATCTTGTAGATTATAAATATGGTATTAAAGTAAATAATTTGTTTAAATGACAAGATATTTAACTCCTTCAACATGTTCTTAATTTTTGTGTATCTATTTTTCTTCAATACAGTTCTGATTGCTCTATTTTGTAGAATTGTCATTTGTTTCATTAAACCGTCGTTGGATAAGAATAGAATGCTGCTACAGTAATTTATGTGTGATACAATAATTGCGTTGTACACATTTTTACTGGAAACTGTGTTAAGGAATTTTCTTATTCTTCCCAACGGTGAGATTTTTTTGGCAATCTTTTTAATAATTTGTTTTGTATTTTGAGCAAAAGTTAATTTGGAGTCAATTATTACCCCCAAATATTTCATTTCATATGTGGAATGACAATTTGGGGAAATACAACACCATTGAATCTGAAACAATTTGAATGGTTTAAAACGCTATTTATTTATGTATTCAATTGAGTTGGTACAATTTTTTTAATAAGGTTAGAGAAAATGGGTCTAAGACGTTAAAGTTGTACTGTTTAAACAATGTATTTGCAATACCAAAAACTTGTCAAGTACGTTATGGGACATGAAAAATATATCGATCTTTTAATCAACTGCATTTATGAAGTATACTGATCCCTAGATTCCTACCCAACAAAGATTCTCCACACAGCATCCCAAAAGATGACAAAGGCTCTAAGGGAAATTGTTTTCCTTAGGACATCCTGTGTGGGGATAAATATATATAATCCACTTTCAATAGTCGTAAATTCATTTAAAAAAAATAAAAATAAATGATTTTGTATAAAACCACTATTTGATCAAAACCAATGGTTTGTTGGTCAGGATAAATAAAAATAGGCAAAAGTATTACAATGAGCAGTGATGAATTAATTATCATTACAAAAACAATTATATAAAATAAATGATATTTTTAATAAATAGATAATTATTGCATTTATGTATATATTATATAAAAACAAATAAATAAAAAACAAATAATAAATATATTTTTTATGTAAGTATTTATTTGTCCACGCTTGCTTGTATATTCTTATATTCGTTAATTTTCATTGTACGTTTATCCTGATGAAGAACTAAACTAAAATATTTTCATTAAGTTAATTATAAATGATATGTTGAAAGACAGGTATTGATAATATGAATGCTAATGGCTCATTGAACCATCGAAATTTTGTAGATCTTGAGATTTTTAATTACATTAGCTCAACACAAGACACAATCAGGAAAATAATTACCCTAAAGACCTATGTCATATTTTTGGGGTTTTTTTTAAGAAAAGAAAGGGAGGAAGATCTGGGAAGGAAAAAGGTATGAGGATTTGATATAAATCTGTATGTTAGTGTCTCCAGGAGTGACGGATGTATAAATCCATCCCTCCCACTGCGGTGCAAGGCGAAGTTTTTAGAATCCTGCTGCTTATAAGGTGTCCCTCTGCCAGTCTTACCATCCAGCCTGCCATGCAGTTTGTGGTCAGACGCATCTGTCGCATACATCCGGACAAAACTCACCCCATGAACCTGGGCACCCCTGCTAAATCACCAAACGTAGTGAACCACTTGGAGTTTCCTATGGTAGAGGGGTTGGTTATTCATTAAATGGTTCCCGGGCAGCGGAACCCGTACTCGCCTCCAAGATGTATATTAAAAAATGTAAAAATACAAAAAAATATGTGATAATAATGAATACGCACCTGCTGACAAGCCATATGTATGACTTGGTAGCAGGTCCTTGAGAATAAGTCCTTAAAAATTTGTATCTTTTTTATCCTCACCATGGAAATTATCTACAACACAAGTATGATATCTATTTCAAACTGCCTAGTCTTCTTTTGAGACGTCACCGACATATTCTTACATTCACTTTAACGTCGTGTATTCACTTTACCGTCATGTATTCACTTTAACGTCATGTATTCACTTTAACGTCGTGTATTCACTTTACCGTCATGTATTCACTTTAAAGTCATGTATTCACTTTAACGTCATGTATTCACTTTAACGTCGTGTATTCACTTTACCGTCATGTATTCACTTTAAAGTAATGTATTCACTTTAACGTCATGTATTCACTTTACCGTCATGTATTCACTTTAAAGTCATGTATTCACTTTAACGTCGTGTATTCACTTTACCGTCATGTATTCACTTTAACGTCATGTATTCACTTTAACGCCATGTATTCACTTTAACGCCATGTATTCATCTGATACTCTTTCTTCGTCTCTACACTTTATATTTTCAAACCATCTCGGCATTCCTCTCTTACTCTTGCTCATAATGATTTAATCGTTAGTGATAAAAACAAATAGAGGCATAAGATAGTAGATTAGTGGTTAATGCACTTGATTATGAGTAGGAGGTGGAAGGCTCGATTACCGCCGTAGAAAAGTAGAAGATTTAAACTAGCATCATCCTGTGAGGTATATCTCATAAGGGAGATTTTATTCATATTCAGTTCCAAAGCGTGTTGGGTAGAGCTTATTAGAGAAATCAATCGGTTTGTGAAATTACCATGCATATCGAGGCATTAAGTTTATCCGTCTTATCCGCAGAACGTAATTATAAGGACAGATTTACGCTCACCGAAAAACCACATATATTTTACTTTAGTGTTCAAAGATTGTTTACAGAATATTAAATGAGTTTTATGACCTCAGTGGCAAAACGGTAAAAGCTTTAGGTCTTTAGACCCACTAGCGGAAGTTTGCTAAAAAAGGAGTTTTTAAGAAATGAGAATTCATGAAACATTGTTAGTTGCTAACAGTAAAATTTAATTAAAATGTTTTAAAAATTGCGCCTTTCCGAAAAAAAATATTTGACTTCTGAAAAGATTCTTGCCTTTGAAAACTGTTTACTTACGTTTTGATACCTTTTTTCTCTGTGTGGATATTAAATGTAACCATAAGCCATTTTTGTGGAAAGTGAAAAATCGAGTTTTGACTTCTACGTGCGTTATGATTTGTGCATTTATAGATGGCGCTGATTTTATTATTTAAGGAAAAAATCACTTTTGACGTCACAAAAAGCTTACTTTTTGTATCAACAAGGTTAACTAGTACTAAACTGAGATGGACTCATAAGGGTACGTATATATGTGCGAACTGAAACGCAAACCTTACCACGAATTACGGGAAATGAGCGAATCAACTGCAAGCGGCGCTTCACGCCATTTACGGTTTCTTTGTTCCTTTCTGATAAGTTGAAGTTCAGTTCGGCAGTTTGGCTCGCGGATGTATACGTAGCATAATATAGGGGTTATATTCCATTTTTATTACGGTGAGATTTATGATTTTAACAATTTAAGAAAGAAATTACATAAAGTTTTGTATTCGCATAAAAAAACATATCATACACTTCCAAATAATTATAATGAATTCCAAAAAGTTATCGACCCTTACTAAAGTTGGTGAATTTTTTTATTAATTATGTTTATATGAAACTAATAAAGTAATCTACAGTAGCCTTTATAATACGTCTTTGTAATTAAATATATATTCCAGTTTTATATAAAGTGGTATTTCGACAGTTAAAAAAAATATTGGTTAGCGATAAAACAATCGCAGAAGAATTCTTCTGTATTGGAAATCAGAACTTTATTTTTCTAATCGCATTTGCTAGTTCATACTATTAAAATCTGAAAAAAAATTTCATCTGCTTTCAAAACCAGTAATTCATTTTAGTATACATTCGGTTCCGTGAAAACTCAACACATTGACAATTCAACACACTTTTAAAAAGTGATATAAAGTCATTAGAAACGATGAAAAAAAAATTAAAACTAACCTAACCTAACCTAACCTACTTAACCCAGTTAATAAAGTTTTTGTATCACCATTTTTAATGACTTTATTTAACTCTTAAAAGATGTGATGAATTATCAATTTGATGATTTATCCGGTCACCATAAATTCAAATACAGCCAATCAATAAGATTCACAAATTTCTGATAATTATATTTTTTTCATATAATATGAGAATAACCCACGTAAATCTGCGGCGTGACACTAAAACAACAGATGCAGAGATGCCAATCGAGCAGAGCGTTTGAAGCAAAGATATTATAATAAAATAAATAAATCATCACTTTTTGACATTTGACAAGTAGAAACTACGCCATTAATATAAATTGAACAATACACGCTTTAACAACGCATTGAAATTATTAAAATTCACTTGAGTGAATCAAATGCAAATCATCTTGAGTGATGAGGCCCATTTCCACCTTGGTGGCTTCGTCAGCAAGCAAAATTGTCGCATCTGGGGCTCGGAAAACCCAAAAATTATTGTTAAAAAGCCTCTCTATCCTCGACGTGTGACTGTTTGGTGCGGTTTATGGTCCGGCGGAGTCATTGGACCTTACTTTTTCGAAAATGAGGCTGGAGCAACAGTTACGGTGAATGGATTGCGCTATCGAGAGATGATTAATATTTTTTTATGGCCGGAATTGGATGGTATTGATTTGGACAACGTTTACTTTCAACAAGACGGCGCTATGTGTCACACAAGCAACGAAACCATTGATCTTTTACAATTGAATATCAAAATAACACCTCTTATTGGAAAACCCTATATTTAAGGGTATTTGGTGTTACTAATATAATAATAACAGAGTGTTCCACTCTGAAATGATCTACCGCGTCCAGTACCTACGTGTATATATTAAACCGAATCTTGTTTGTCGCATCCCATATCTCTGTCGGAATATAATATTGGCCAGGATTATTAGGATTTCAGGATCAGGTTTTGGCGTTGAGTGGTGATGGCTCGTCCTTTGACTAACGTTTGTGTTGAAAGCTCCGAGCTATCGAATGTTAAATTAGCATACATATTAAAGCATTAGATCTATTCGTACCGTTTCATAACCGATATGCACAGCTAGTATTACTGCTAACTACGGATACATTGATAGCAAATAATATAATTAAAAAATGGGCTAAAATTAAAAAATATATTGAGTGCCTAAACCCCTGATAAGTCACCAAACATAGCGAACAACTTGGGATGACCAATGCCAGATGGGTTGGTTATCCATGAAATGGTTCCATGGGTAGCCGTACCCAAACCCGCCTCCAAATTGAATGTGAAAGCGCAAAAGAGACCCAACCGTCTGTAGCCTTACTATGGCATTGTTCTAATTTGGGTATGTTGTGAGGCTGAAAGTAGTGGGGAGAGGAAGAAGAAGGGGAAAAAAGGTTGGGTAAAGTACTTAGTTATTCAGATCTGGTCACCAAATGCCGTTTCTAGCAACGTTTCAATTCTGAATAGTGGTCTTACACCAATGCGATGCTGAGAGTATCTTTCATTCGGAACGTGACGCAAATATACTTGTGTAGGATCTTGTTAGTGTGACAATGAATGATAATGATGGTGTTGTGTCACAATGTTTATTTTGAGTATAATTGCGCAGTTGGGAGATGGCTCTTGACGGCTGACGATGATATCAGGTGTAGACAACGATAGCGGCGATGGGTCGTGGAGACCGGCCTCGTGGTGCGTTCAGCACTGATGAAGACGTGGGGTCTTCCAGGTACTCTAGTGTGAACGAGGTAGGCGAAGGTGCGATAGACTGGTCTACAGATGAGCGAAAGATGCTGACCGACGAAGATGCCACGGGGCCGAGGGAATGTTATGTCAAGTCGGACTTGTTGACTGGAATGATGATGTACTTAGGTCCTCCACCGCTAATAAAGCTGCTGATTTCTTTGTTCTTGTCTGCCATGGGTTGGAGTAGCGTCTGGACGTCGAACCCGCAGGATCGCTGACTCGGTTCATTGTATGAACATTTGCATCACCCTGTATGCAAACATTCTCTATCAGCAGTTTACGTATCGCGGTACCGATATTTCAATTGAAGTTTCGTAAGTCTGATTGTTAATTCAGCTTTTTAACTCGTGCGGTCTGGTTATGATATGGTGACTCTATGAGCGGTGACGTAACCGCTACACTTCACGTCGAGAGCCTTACCCCTCGACCATGGATACCTAGTGCTTTACTTATTCATTTTCTTTGTTATTTCTTGTGCTTTGTATTTATGAATATAAAGAAGCATTGTTGTAGTTTTTGGTGTTAAATTGACAAGATGAACAATTCAGCAACGATAGGCAAAGGGGTTTCGTGAAAACCTCACTAGGAGAACCTGTGCTAACGTGTACACGTGTTAGTGAGATAGGTATATAAAGGACTAGCCAGTAGGAATCTTAAGTTGTTTTAAAAAAGATTCATACCCAATCTCTGTAAAGTTTTCAAATGCCTTTAATATTTTTCCATTAACGACCCAACTACTTCTCAAACAACATTCACCGCTTTCGAAAATTATACTCCAGATTTTTTCTAAATCTACTTTTTCTCTACTCCATCTATCACCTTCCACTCAGCTGATCTTTTCCGAACACTTCGCAACTGCCGTTAATCATCTTGAGATCATCTCCCTCATTTCTTAAATTCCTTCCACGCATCATTTGCTACGGATTATAATTCATGAATCTACCCGGTACCTGATTACTATTATAATTATTAGATAGTAGACAAAGTTTAATGCATAAATTAGATGATGTTAGAAAATATTTCTGAAAGTTAAGGTTTGTTAGATCAGGGTTTTTATTTGCGACAGGCAGCGGTGAATGTAATGAGAGAAAAAAATATTTGCTTATTTAAAGCCCGCAGTGAGCGGTTTTGGGATTGATTTTATTAAATTGAATTGAATTTTATTTATTAAATTGATTCAAATGACTTGAACTTAATTTAATCGAATCGAACTGAATCGAACGGAATCAAATTGAATCGAATTGAATCTAATCGAATCGAATTGAATCGAATTGAATTGAATATTATTTTACAAAATAAAACATTTTAAAGTTGTGCACCCCTTTTCACTTCTAGTTTTAGCGGATTTTTCTTTAACAGTTCCCGTTTAATTGAATTACAACTTGTCACACACAAACAACATCAATTTAAAATTTTAGGATGTTTCACAAATAATTTGAAATATGTCACTTTCGACTTGTTTTATACATTGAAAGGTTTACGTGTTTCAAATTTACTTCATCTTATCAAGTATCTCATAAGTTTTCTTATTTTTTCCAGGTAAATACCGAGACTTCTTTCACGTTATTCTCTGCACAACCCTTCATGTTTGGGGTATGTATGTATATAATAGTTATTTACATCATTCAATACTACCTACTCCGACGATACAAACATAATGAAAATTATTCTGAAAGTCCCTGCAAGAGCTAGCAATGACGAATTCTTCAACGATCTTAACATCATGTCAATTGAACAACTCTATTCTAAAATAATACTCCTTTACATTCATAAATACTAAACACAAGGAATACCAACTAACAAGTTTATTAAACACTAGAACTCAGGATCAAACACGTATCCAACAACCCACTACGAATACAACATTTGGACAAAAGAGTTTTATACTATGGTAGTTACTAAACTCAACAAAATCGAACTCTCATAAAAAAATCGTAACTTTGGAGTATTTGAAAATAAATGAAACATTTAATTAACAAAACATAGGGAGATCAGAAATAGAATATATATTAAAAATAAATAATAAAAATGACATAGAACGCCAAAGAAGAGTACTGAGTGTGCGAGCTAACATGCTTGCCAGAAGATTCAACAAATGCAGTCCTCCGGTGAAGAAGCAACTTTTCCAAACATATTGTATGAGCTTCTACACTAGCGAGCTATGGACGACATACACACAAGGCGTCATGAACATACTCCGAGTACAGTACAACCACGCATACATAGCCCCATTTGGCCTCCCCTGGCGATGCAGCGTCTCTCAGATGTTCAACAAAGGAAGGGTGCATGGGTTCGCTGCTTTGATGCGCCACAGAATAGCCGGGGCGAGTCAGCGCTACCAGAGATCGGACAACACTCTTGTCCAGGCCGTTGCCCAGTGGCAGGGAGCGCCTCTACACCAGAGATGGAGAATTTCACTCAAGCCACCATAAAGTCTTAATGTGCTCATCAATGTATTCATTTTTTATTATTTTTATTTATTTCTGTATTGATTCTTTTTTTTATGTATTAACTTTTATGGCAGGCAGAGCATTGCACACCCCGCTCTGTCCAGCTGAAATAAACATTATTATTATTATTATGACGCCAAATACAGACTGAAACCTAAAAGACACAACGGTAACTGTAAGTTATACTGTCGAGGGGTAAGGCCCTTTACTAGCAAGCTGGAGGCCGCGGTTTCAAATCCCGATGTGCGCAATTTGTTTTATTAATTTGTGTTATCGCACAAATTACTAATTCAAAATAATATATAGTATTTTTGCCGCATGTTCCAGAGTTGCAGATACTTTCAGTATCGCCCTGGTGTAAGACCACCATTCAGAATTGAAACGTTGCTTGAAATAGCTTTGGCCATGTTTGGTTACCAGGTCTAAATAGCCTCTACTTCCTCTTTTCATCTCCATCCCGTTCCCACTACCTTCAGCCTCATAACATACACCAATTGGGGATGCCATAGTCTCACTGGTTCCAGACCGTTAGGAGCAGTTGTGACTCTTGTGCGGTTTCACATAAAAACATTAAAAAATATAATATGTGTATTTATTATAGTGATTTGTTTTTGGGGTATTATGTCGTGTTGCGCTAACTTCTTCTTTAACCAAGGTTTCGGACACCATTGCAGTGTCCATCATCACGGCAAATGTGTAATTTAAGGTTGTTGTGAAATGTGTGCGAGTGTTCGAGTATGAAGATGTGATTTATTTATTAATTTACGGACAATGTGTCAATTAAAACCATAATATTGACACGAATAAGAAAACATAGATGACAGTGAATGGAGAGTACATGTATGTGAAGGGCAAAGACAATGTAAAATAGAAAAAGTACATATAGAAAATAACTACAAGTCAGAGCATCAATAACAATTAAGTTGTGAAAAATTACACATTACGTATCGCTTTTTGAAAATCATTTAGATTTACACCAAAAAATTCAATGCTCTGACTTGAATTTACAAGTCTCGACATTCTGGACAAAGAATGGTACCCATAGTTAGTTGAGTGGTGATTGAGGAACAACAATTCATTATTTCGGAGTCTACTTGATGGGATTTTGAATTGAATGAGTTGTAACAGTTCAGGTGAGTCGGTTATACTGTTGATTATTTTAAATATGCAATTTAGATCGGAGTCTTTTCTACGTTTTTCTAAAGAAGATAGGCTTAAAGTTTGTTCAATTTCCTCATATGAGTAATCGCCTCTTTCGAGTCCTAACCTAAATACTTGATACCGTGTTGCCAGCTCCAACCCTCTAAAATCTGAAGAAGGAGGTAGGGCAACACGGCATAATACCCCAAAAACAAATCACTGTAATACTTTTGGCCGTGAAATTCTCAATTCATACATGTGTATTTATAATTAATTTCTATAATCCGCAATACAAAATAATATGTAAATTATATCCTCAGCTCGGGAGATCCCAGTAAGGATATCATTATATATGTCATGATAATGCCTGTGACAGACCACGCCATAAGCACGCCACATTCTCGTGGCTTGGCCTATTTCATCGTATCGCTCGCCATACATTCATAGTGTATGGCAAGTGATGTGCTGCAAGCTATGTTGCGTTTAGCTTAAGGCGATGCACTACGTCGTGTAATATTTTGAATCCAGCAGCCATCAATAACACTCCTTATGTAGATGGCGGTAAGGCTTAAATTCCCGCTTAACACCATCCAGCTGTTTTGATTTAGGCAAGAAAAAAACATGGCCAAAAAGTGCCTTTTATTTTGTGGATGTTCAGGCATAAATATTAAAACGTTTTCCGATAATTTTATAAATAAATTAATTAGCCACATTATACAATAAAACCATAACAGAAAATGGGTTCGTAAGTAGAAAATTTTGAACTTTAAAGCAGTTTTCATAGGCCTTATAAATAATTTTTTCTGGGCTTAAAAAAAGACAGATGTTTAAAATACTAGATTACTTTAAAGTCCAATATGTATTATACTCGCTGTATTTATTTAAAACATCTGAAATATTTCTAGGCGACCAAATTTTCAAACCAAAAACACATGATTTTTCATTACCACGTATTGCATCGCCTTAATGTGTCACCCACCTAAAAGGAAAAAAAACACATTTATTTTTATTACAAACATAATACTTCTTTACTGGGTCAACATTTTGCAGTGACCATTAAGGTTAAAAATATTATTCCACGTTTTAATTACGCACCACCAGTGAATCTGTAACTTTTTTGACAAGGGTGGCTAATTCTCCGGAACGTTATTCCACCCCACCCCCGGCGGAGTAAATCTACCTGATAAACTCTTTTAATGACGTGGCGATTATTATCAGAGCTTTAAGGGCTGTTTGCTCCCCTAACTTTCTTTTTTATTGCCGTAGTTTTCGGTGCTTGCGACGTGCGGGAAGTTCCTGCTCCTAGTAAGCTTAGGCTACCGACTCCTAGGGGTGTGTTGTGATACTAAAGCTATTATTGGATATCTTTATGTTGTTCAATGGTTTTATAACTAAATTTAAGTCTTTTATTTTAGAAAACTTCGCACTGAAAATGTGATGGCTGAAATTATATAAGTTTTAAAGTTATAATACAAATTTTTAGTTTGGTTAAAGTTGATATCTGGGTATCTATTCCCCAGTCTCGATCGCTCGCAATTTCCGCCGAAAGTACATCACTGGTAGAGTTTGTTATTCTTGAGTCTCACCGAAAGTACATACTACACGCCATACGTCAAAATTCATTCGACTTAAACAACGAGTGGGTCGAAGCAGTAGAGATCGGCAAAACTGTCAAAATCTCATTGCATCCTGGTGAATTGCCTTATACAAAAAAAAGATCGTTTCCCGCGCACAGATTTGCCAGACATCAACTCTGCGTCTGCACCAACCAGCTCTATTAAAAGATTTTTCTGGCATTTCGATATGTATCCACCACCGCCATTCATTTCAGAAAAAATGCGGTATCAAATAAAAACGCTGACAGAACGACGCGGCAACGGTTTGTTTTTGACATTTCAAATTAACTCCATAGAAACCTCAAACACATCAGAAACATAGACAATATTCACAGAGTTGCCAACACAGTCATCTCTTCAACCGTGCGACACTCAACTGAGAGACTCTGGAATAGACACCCTGGTCTTTGGAAGAAGTAACCGCTGTCTATCTCCATGGCCGAACGGCTAAGATTATCTCTGATTTCAATGGTCACTGGTTTGAATTCGTTCTTTAATTAATTTAGTTTACAGGTACTTTGAAAATTTTGGTTATTTTTGGCAAAATTCTCGTGGAGTTTTTATGAAAACATGGTGTTTTTTTCAAAGGATTATGTAATGTTAACATTTTAGTATTTTTCAGTGAAAAATTGTAAAATTCAGTTTTTTTCAGTTCAGTACACGGTGTTTTCGACATAAAGTCAGACGCGTTTCATTTAATGACTATTTAAGCTTGTCAAAATAATAACCAAATACTTTTTAGAAAAAAGACTATGATCGACGTATTATAAAATCTCTCTTTTGTACATGTCTTCAATAGTAATGAAAAAATTCAAAATCCCTTTTAAAATGTATTTAAATATATACTAAAAATGTATTCATATCCCAACTAAATAAAACTAAATAACATGTAATGATATTGTATATTTATTATAGTTTATTCTAAAACGGACTGAGATGTTGTTTCTTGAGAAGTAAAGATGCAGAAGAGGTTGATCATGGCGTTACTAGGCGTTTTATTAATTTCAGCCTGTTGGAGGGAGAAAAACGACTAAGTGCCGTCTGTCCTTAAAAATACAAACTGTTTGAATAACAACCAAACTCATGTTCAACATCTGGTTTGGGTCTTTACTTAATTTTAACAGATATATTATGTAATTACATATATTGTGGAGTATCTATTCTTTTCATTATATATAATATGTAATACCTGTCAATTGTACAAATATATTGTTTTATTTTTAAATTCGTATTGCATTAGGAAATAATTATAATTTGTTTCTCAGTTAAGTAAATTGCACACGTATAAACCAATCAAAGTTCAAAATGTTGATTTAAAAATACGAAAATCGCGCCATTTCACTGAAAATTGCGAACATCGCGAAAATTCTTGAAAATGTAAAAATTCGCGCTTTCGCAAACGCGAAATTTTCAATACTCTAGTATACAGGGTGTATCGGCACGTACCCGACAAACTTTAACCAGCTATTCCTTAGTACATTTGGAGTAAAAAATGTTATGGGCACTTTGCTGTCCGGTAACATTTTTTTTAATAAAAAATTTACTATTCATATTTTCACCACATGTCACCACTGTTTTATCCTTTGTCACAGTTTGAAAACCCATCTGGCAATATTTTATTCGAGTTTCGTTGAATAATATACGTACGTACCTACATTGGCGCGCTTTTACAATCACAACGAAATGGTATGGCACCATTCGTCTCATTTTTAACTATTATTATTTAGTGTGTATGAAAGAGTGAAGACGCTTTTTGACACACTTTCTAGTAACAGCTGTTGAACACGAAAAACAATGCCAATGACAGTGACGGAGTGTGGATTTTTTTATAATTTTTTGTTTTTAATTGAAAAAAAATGTTACCGGACATCAAAGTTCCCATAACATTTTTTACTCCAAATGTGCTAAGGAAAAGCTGGTTAAAGTTTGCCGGGTACGTGCCGATACACCCTATATATTAACGGAATTTTCCCATGGAAAGAAATGTAAGGTAAAATGTAAAGAATTCTTTAATGATTCTACCATGCTTAGTGACCAGATATGAATATTCAGGTACTTTACCAAACTTTCTCTTCCTTATTTCCTTCCCTCACGACGTACCAACATGGGATTGCCATCTGCGACACTTGTACGGTATTAAAAAAAAAACATTTATTTTTTCTATCTATCTACTAAATCTGTCCACTAAACGGTCAGATGATAGATAAAACAGTAACGTACATAAGTCGGTAGTGAATCTTCCTTGCTACAAATTTAAATTAACGTTATTTGATCACAGCAGAATTAGCATGAAAGCCATTTGTTCCTTAAAAGTCCGCCTTAACACACTTCCTGCTTCCGCTCGTAGGGATTTTGATTAAAAGCAAAGCCCGTATTACACGAGCAAGCGCGTAATATGAAACCACTAGACCAGACAGTGCTGGCAGTAATCAATTCTAAAATAATCTTAAAAATAATGTTATAGTTGATTAACCATCACGCCGTTTTACGCAGGGGTAGGCAGAGAGGGCGGCCCACCCAACAACTCAGTCTTGGCACATACTCCTTGCCTCATTCACATTCACTCATCGTCTCATACACACTCTACCATTATTCTGACTCTTAACATGGCCCGACGCAAGTATCTGATTCACTTGATAGTGCCATGTCTTCGTCGGGAATTTGTCCCCGAATTCTTCCACCATATACATTTTCCTCTCATACATTCCATATGCCCAAACCATCTAAGTGTGCTTTTCTTAATCTTACTCACAACGCTTACATCAGCCGTTCATATTTCTAACAAGATCATACATGGCTTACCACACTTATTTTTACTAAAAAACACGCATTTTTACGGGGCAGATGAAGATAGGTATTCAGATATGGTCACCAAAGACGGCTAAAGCCATTTTAAGCAACGTTTCAATTGTAAATGTTGGTCTTACACCATGGTAATACTGAGAGTAGCTTCCATTCCGGAACGGGCCGCAAATATACTACCTATATATAATTTTAAATTAGCACATCGTGAATCAACACAAATTAATCACATAAAATTTACTTGGCTACTCCGGGATTTAAACCCGCGACCACCAGCTTCCTCCTGTTACTACAATCTACAATCACTTTATATCGAAAATTTTAATATTTAATCTGTTTCTATGCTTTTCTTCTAAGTCTTTGAGCCAATGTATCTTTTTTAAATACGTAATTTTCGACTTCAGTTTTCTTTTAAATCGGTAAAGATACACTACTGGGATTATCAGATTAAAATAAGACTCCTTCAACTTACATTAAATATATTTTAAATGTAGTACTAAATTTAAAATCAACACGTATGCAGGTATAAAAGAATTCTCTTCGTTCGTATTTTTAAAGAAAAAAAAATTATTCAGTATTTTGCAGATGATATCTTTATTACTTATAGTTTGTGTACGTGTACAAAACGTGTATTGCAAACTCTAAAATGATACTGCAATGTGATCTGCAATCTGCAACGAATGCATTTCGCATCGCCAATATGGGATTCTTCAGTGTAATTAATTAGTCCTGAAAACTGATTCCATTGAAGGCGTAATATAGGTTATCTGAAAACTAATTAATATTTATCTAACAATATGAATTACACGATGGGAAGAAGCGTCCAACGCATTTCATTATATTAAATATTTATTATTATTTTTACTGAAAACCTTTTGTAAGGAAATTCGTGAAGCCTTTTATCAAATGATAGTAATTAATTATTGGCCTCCGTGGTCGAGGTGTAAGGCTCTCGACTAGCAATTCAAAGTTCAAGGGTTAAAATCCCGTCGTTCTTAGGTAAATTTTATTTGATGATTTTGAGTTATTTCACAATTTATTCATCAAACATAACATATAGTATTCTTGCGGCACGTTCCAGAATGGAGTTTAGTCTCAGTATCGCCCTGGTGCAAGAACAACCATTCAGAATTGAAACTTTGCTTGAAATGGCTTTGGTGACCAGATCTAAATAGACAGGTCACCCACCTCCACCTTCATCTCCCTCCTCACCATCTCCTTCCTCTCCCCTCTTTTTCAGCCTAACAACTTACACCAATTGGAGTTACCGCTACAATGTTTGCACACATAGGGGTTTCGTTGTCCCAATAGTGTATCTTATGATGTAACATAAATTCTAATACTATTATGTTTTTATTTTAAAATTTCTGTTTTCAAGTTGATCCGCCCCTGATGCAAATTTGTCGAATTCGCATTCACAGTTGCATAATATTATATTTGAGTGCAATTCGTCCTCCGGTCCTGTGCCCATTTGCAATTGATAAGCCGTTGTTCCACCCAGATTGAATTAAAACCCCATTTAATCTCTTGCAATATTTCATTTTGGCATTAAATCTTTAGATTTTACAACTGTACGGGATGAAAAGAAAAAATGTGTTTACTCCACTGACAGGAAAAAATCAATGATAAATAAAATGTGATAATAATAGCTTGTTCAAAAACCAGTTTGGCTCCTTAATTGTTACAATGCTAAGACGACATTTTAATAACGATTGACCATGTGCGTTCACTAATGAGATTCTGGAAGATCTTCGGCTTTAGAACAAATATTTCCTTACATCTGATAGAGCTGAAACTCGGCAGAAAGACTCGTTGTCGATGACAATGTGTTTTATCATCATTGGCAATCACGTTTACATACGTGGACAAATAAGCATTTCTTTGAAATTGGATGACATACAGTAGTTAATACACGAAATAATTGTCCTACCCAATCGAGATTTGGCTCTGTCGTTAGAGTGGTTAGCAAAAAAATCATTGAAATTGGCTACAAACCGTCCAAGAGATGGCGCAACTACATCGAATATTGAAATTAAATTAGAGGTATTATTGTAAAAACTTTGTTTTAAGAGGGTTTATTTTTTATTGTATTTTTTAAAATGTTATTTATTTCAAATGTTACATTATTGTTTTTTTAAATATTTTATTATCATTGTTACCAATCTTCTATACTTATTAGCCATCCTCTAAATCAAACGCAAATGTAAAATGGCATCAAAATGTTAGATTATTGCTTGCGTATGCAATTATTATCGCGTATGAATACATCATGCATTCAAAATGAGTTATGATATAACGGATGTCGCATATAGAAATTAAACGAAAACAGAAATATACTAGTATTTATAAATTATAAATTATAAATTCTAAAATTATAAAATATTTACACTTTAGAAGTTATTTTCTAGAGACCATTAGGAAAATAACTTCTCTCAGGGCCTATGTCATCTTTTGGGATGCTGGTTTTTTTTAGGAAAGGAAGGAAAAGACGATCTGGGAAGGTAAAAGGTACGAGGGTTGGGTAGGAATCTAGGGATTATTGTATCCAGGAGTGACGGATGTACGAATATATGCCTCCCACTGCAGCGCAAGGCTATAGGTTGAAAAACCAGTTGGTGAGGTCAAAAGGTCTCCCCAAACTAGTCGCTCCCGATCTGGCACCACTCCCGGAGCGGCAGTTCCCAAACCCGCCCCCCAAAATGTGAATGCCGACTCAAATAAAGAAAAAAAGTGATTAAAAATCATACATTAAATGACTGTGAATGGACCATTTCTATCATTCATCCCATCAGCGTGAGTAAATCCTAAATGATGTATTATTTAATTAAACTGATTGATCACATTCCATTACGACGTATCATTCGCGGTGACCGGATAAATCATCAAAACGATAATTCATCACATCTTATAAAAAGTCATGGAAAGTGATGAAACAATTTTTTTTAACTGGATTAAGTATGTTAGGTTAGGTTAGGTAAGGTTTACATTTTGTTTTTTTTTTTCATTGTATTTAATGACTTTATATCACTTTTTAAATGTGTGTTGAATACTCACTGTGTTGAGTTATCATGGAACCATCATTCGCATATGCATTAAAATTATTGAACTATTGATATTGCATGTGAGGCATTTTAAACCTATACGAAATGTCGTAATTTACATTTTTATTCTTCGTTGGAAAGTTAGAATGGTAGACACATTAAAAAAAATCATTGGAATATACATCATACGTTTTATAATATAATATCTGTACGTGATTTAAATAAAAAGAATTCGTCTGAAAAATAGTATTAGTTGCTCGGCTGTTCCAAACCTAAACGAAGCACTTTTTGTTATAATAGACTTTTCTTTTCTTAATTTAAATACATTTATTTTAATTTCTCTTTTGTTTTGCAATATTTTCGATGACAATGCATTCTATCAACTTTTGGTGGCAATCACAAATACTTGTAATTTCTCAGAAATTGGATCAGATTACAGCAGTTAATTTACGAAATAAAGTTGTCGACTCTATTTACTGGGTAGGAAGGTTCAATCTTCAGTCAAACCAAAGAGTTTTTTTTTTAAGTTATAAAAGACATTTGAATTTAGAAATTTGAAGGCATTCGGTTGTTTTTTTTTTTAAATTTACTTTAATTACACACAAGGAGGGGCTGAGGAAAATAATTTCCAGAAATAATGAATTAATTATCAGAAATATATTATGGCATTACAGGTTGTGGTTTTTTATAGATAAGTCTTATACTTTAAATTTGTTTCTGAAAGCTAAAGTTTCTAAAGCTCTCGTTGTGTAAATTATGTTTTATGGAGACAATTGTCAAAAATATTGTCCGTTTAATAGAGATTTTCAAATGCATTTACACAAACTATTTGTATTTTTATAAACAAGAATTATTACTATTATTTTGGATAAGGAGTTAGGGATACAGATTTAATATTTTTAATAAAGGAATAGAGAAGTCAACTGTACTCGAAATAAAAAAATTAAATTAATGCATTCCACTTCACACCCGAGTATACAAGAGTCGTATATGATCGCAATATCGCCCTGCTGAAAGACTACCAGTCGGAAACAAAAGGTTGCTCGAAAGGGCTTGAGCTGAGTTTGGGCACCATATCTAAATAACCGTTTACTTCCCCATCTTTCTTTTCTCGCCTTTCCCTCCCCGCATCTTTTAGCTTTACAACATACCCCGATAAGAAATCGTGAGTTTTTGAACATTTTATTTTATTTTTAAAATTGTATTTAATTTCTAGGCCAACGCATCTATTATTAGACACCGTTTTCATTACGAAATATGAACATTTGTGAAATCAATTTAAACATAAAAAAGTAAGACAATATGACATATTGATTGTTCCTTATGTTTCAATCGAAATCTTAGGCAAGGCGCGAAGTAATCTGGTAAATATGGGATAACATATTTTAACTATATTGCCTACACACTCTATAACTCTCTTCCAGATATGTATAAAAACAGCCAGCATATTCCAAAAATTCAAAATAAAGTTTTAAAAAAACATTTTTTAAATAAACATATGTAAAAGAAATTACGTAATTCTTGTCGTGGTGTACTTTTTTGTTTCTTTCACTCTCCTTTTCTATCCCCTGTATTTGTAATCAAGTATAATGTATTTTTACCAATGTTAAGTGGGTGAGTATCTTCCTGTAAATTCCTACCTTGGCTTTGTGCTTATGTGTATATCCCAGACTGTTTCTTTTTTGTTTCTTCATGTTTGTTCTTGTTAATCTTCCTTTCTCTATTGTACTGTTTTGTATATGAAACTTATAATTATTATTTTTATATTTGTCTACTGTTTCGTATGTAAAACTTATAATTTTCATATAAAAATACCAATGTAAAGTTGTACCTATTAACTCCCACATATGTATTATAAATTCGTCTCGTCCGACAATGAGTTTTGTAACTCATTGGTGTTGCTCTAAGAAGAAATAAAAGTAGTATAAAAAATAAAATAAAAATATTGAAATACGTGATATTCGGGTAGTGCAGTTAGAGTTATTTCACCCATGTGAGCTTTACTTTAATAATGATTGCTTATGCTCTCTAGAAGATAGAACAAGGAACAATGTTATTATTTCCGAAAACACCGTCACACAAAATACGTTTTTAAATATTCTGAATGTCCCTGTATTCAGAATATTTAAAATACCTGGATAAGCAATCGACTTGAAATTGGTTTTAATTAAATTTTAAAATTAGATATTGAAAGTAATGGACGAAAGAGACATCTCTGGTCAGTTTTGGATAGATTTTGCTCTGCAGGTGAGTGATAACGAATTACAGTCACCTTTGCATTGATCAGATGGATTCATCCAGATTGTATCGTTTGTCAAAAGAGGTCTATTTAAGACTAAAATGATTGAAATATTTTTTGTCACAATAATGTGGCAGTGCGTTTGAATTACAATGTGCTGATTCATCATTATTAAAAATTCTACTCTCTTGAGAGCTGGTTGACATATTATAATCTCATAGTGCGAATGCAAATATATTATTGTGCTGATTTGCCTTCTGCTGCCGAATTTGAAGATCAAGGAGTGGAACTCAATTACGAGTGGTATTCTCTGGTGAGTCTTTCTGTTTATATGTATTTTGGTGGCTGGTTTATAAATTGTTGCTTCTCCTGCAGAGTGAATTCAATATCAATCCATTTTTTTTCATAGGGAATTAAAATGTTCCCTAATGGTCTGTGCTATTTACAAGCCAGATTATCACCAATATCATTTAAATTAAACAACTCTATTCTAAAACAGTACTCCTTCATATTAAACATCAAAACAGTAGATGTCGGGATCAAAAATATATCCAACAAGTAACTAAAAATGTAATATTTATTAGTAACGATGGTACTACCCTCTGCAATAAAATCCCACACTCATTCAAAGTTCACAAAAATACTAAAACACCTAAATTCTCAAACAAAAAGCTGAATACAAAACATAGGCCGTGTTACTCATAAGAGATAATACGGAGGGATAAGAACAGGTTGGTAGAAAACGTTACACATAATCACGCGCATGCCTACTGCGTATACTGGCCGTAATACCGCAGTATTAGTGGCTGGCAGATTTTTAAACCGTCCGACCCTCAGGATTAGGGACGTATTACTATGGTATTAAGACGGAGATCGCGGACTTTGTTAAAAATCTGTTTCATTTGGCAAATATCGATCGGTCAAGCAATGAAAATATAAAAAAAGTAGTAATACCCATTGGCAGCACTATCAGATAAATATTTTAAATATAAATATCGATTTAACAAAGCAAATAAGGAACGCATAATCAAATTGGAAAAAATTCAAATCAATTCAAAGCAGACTGGGTCAATGACATCGCAAATGACATCTGAAGTCAGCAACTAAACGCGAAATACAAAACTGACCGTGTTTTTGAGGATTGGAATAAAGTGATTCCAGTAAAATATGATAAATATTTTAATCTGAGCAGTATACGGCCCTCGTCACTGTATTGCTATACCAGCGCTGCAACAGCGTATCGGGGAATCTTTATAAGTAAGAATGTATGAGATCAGAAATAGAAAATATATCGTCTACTGACACCAAATACAGACTAGAACTGAAACCATTCAACTGCACTAAAAACACCATGTAAAATATAATTTTTAAAATATTTATAATTACTTCATATTATCCTACTATTAAATTTTAATAATATTTTAATGAAACCGTCAGTACGGGAAGTTCCAGTGAGCATATTATCATTATCATTATTGTTACAAACAAAAAAAGATAATAAAACATTTATTATTATTTTATTTTGAAGAAATTTTATAGTAGATCAGATTTTTGTCGCCAAAGCTCAGCAGACAAAGCAAACAATATCCAGCGAAAGATCTCAAGTTCAAACCAAGGTGCGATATCCCCTTTCTTCGCAATTTCATATAATAGACACAACAAACTTTTACCTCGTATCAAACAAATAACCAATTAATCTACATTAATTCCAGCAAAACTTTGCTTAAAGACTTATTAGAAAAGAACTGACTAGTATTTAAAAAAACTTCGTTATAGAAGTTACATACAATACTCTAACATTAACATTGAAGTTGAACCATAGAAGAAGTTGAAAAGCCTGAAAATCCAAAACCTAGTTCACCTCAGCACAGAATCTCATAGTGAGGTGGAATGACAAAATATTATGTATTTAAATCTTATATTTCTTCACAATAAAGTGATTTCAATTAATTTTGTATCTATTGAATAAATTGATTTATTTCCTTTGTTAATTAGATTGAAAGCTTTCCTAGAGTAAGATTGTTACTATATGTCTCTATAATAATATATTAATTCTAAAATTGAATATTGGATAATCTCTCCACATTGCGGTGTATCAAATTACATAGGATATCCTTCCTCAATTCGTTCTATTACCACACACAAGCTGTGGAACCTATGAAATAATTATTATGTAGGAATTTCCCACTAAATCCGGAATTCAAAAGCGGGATTAGGGCGTAATGAGTGGAAGGGATTTGCTGTTGGTTAGTTAGGTACAAATTCAATTATCGGCTTCTATCAATATCTAGAACAATTTCAAGGTTATTTTGATGGAATATTAATGGAAGGTTTTTGGGATGTGAAGCATTCTCGCAGATTTAAACAAAATCATTTTAATTGAATACAAATTTAGTGATTCTCAAACGAAAATTCGAAACAATAAAATCAGAAAAAGAAAATGATTAAAATATTACAATTTGGAAATATATAACAATACTCGTTGAAGAATTATAAAAATATATTCAGTTTAGACGTGTAGAAAAGTCGATAGATGTCGCACATTAAAAAATCGATAGGAAAATATATATAAGACACAATTTAGATTGTATTTAGTTTGGTAAGAATCTTAGAAGAATACATAAAGATAGGAGCATAAATAATGAGCAGAGCAAACATAAATAATGTTGGTAGTTCTTATATGATTTAAGATTTTCACGGCCAAAAGTATTTTTTTAAATTTGTTTTTGGGGTGTTATGCCGTGTTGCGCTAACACCTTCTTTAGCCAACGTTTCGGACAACGTTACAGTGTCCATCATCATCATCACCCTGACGATGGACACTGTAACAGCGTAACACGGCATAACACCCCAAAAACAAGTAACAGAAATTGGTAGTTCTTAATTGTAGTATGGTAAATATGTAAGTATGATTTGCGTCTTTCAAATTTTCGTTTGAGAGACGCTAATATTGTATTCAATTTATTTATTTATTTATTTATAATGTATTACAAAAAACATGGTAAGTAACACATTATTCCCAATGAGTTGAGATAAAACTCATTACGGGAAGTACAGACACATAAAATACATTTTACAAGGATATTACACTTTTAAAAAAATACTTTAAAACATATTGAAAAGGAAAAGAAAAATAAATAAAAAAGGAAAAAATACATTGTTAAGAATAGAGATTTTAGAAATACTGAGAGACATCTATACACATGAAACATAGTAAACCAACATATGAAAGCGAGCGAAAATTCACTGGTTTAAAAACATTTTCAGGAAATAATCTTTAAGCGTTTTAACTAATATTTTTTTGTTAGTTACTGATTGCTTTATTTCATTAGGTAATGCATTGTATTGTCTATATGCAATATATTGTAATGAGTTAATACCAAATTTTGTTGTGTGGGTAGACGATGCTAGGTGTATTAGATTTTGGGACCGTGTTTTGTGCTGGTGTATGTCTGAATTAAATGCTGGTTTGATGTTAGTGTGTGAGGATCTATGTATGATTTGTAATATTGTACAAGTGATATTGTATTTAGGTAGAACCGTAAAAGGAAGTATGTTTGTCTTTAAATATATATCTTTGATATGTATATCCCACGGTAGACGGTAGATATTCCTTATTGCTCGATTTTGAATCACTTGTATTTCTGATATTTGTTTTTTAGTAATAGTGCCCCAGATACTAACTAAATAACTCAGATGGGAGTGAATCATCGCATAGTATGTGGCCCTTAGTAGAGATGTAGAGAGAAGACCTTGGAGTCGGTACAGTACGCCGGTTATTGGGGATATTTTAGATTTCACATGCTCAACATGGGAATTCCACGAAAGTTTAGAGTCTATTAATAGCCCTAAATATTTCGTGACTTCTATATTTTGGAGCTTCTCAGTTCCAAGTGTGATATTCATTGGCACATAATCCTTATTACCGAAAGTTAGGTAGTGCGTTTTTTTTATATTGAGGCTCAATTTATTAATACGCAGCCAATTAGCTAGAATTGAGACATCTACATTCATTTGAGACTCCAGGTCACTCAGGCTTGTACTGTGATAATAGATTACAGTGTCATCCGCATAAAGTTGGAGGTTTCCAGAGATACTACATTTAGTTATGTCATTGACATATAGCAAGAAAAGCAGAGGCCCAAGAATTGATCCCTGTGGCACTCCACATGTGATTTTACCTAAGCCACTCGAGACACCTTTGACTTCAACAAGACAAAATCTATCATCTAAGTAGCTTCGGAGGAGATTTAGGGGCTTCCCAACAATTCCCAAATATTCCAATTTCTTTAAGAGTATTTCATGATCGACCGTATCAAAGGCTTTTTTGAGATCTATAAATATGGCTGCCACATATTCACCCTGGTCTATATACTGTTGAAGGTTGGAGATAAAATCAAAGGCGGCACATTGAGTACTAGAATTTTTCCGAAAGCCATATTGTTGTGGTGTAAGGATATTATTCGCAGATATGTATTTTAGGAGTCTATCTTTGATTATGGTCTCAAATACTTTTGAAAAAACCGATAGAAGTGATATAGGACGGTAGTTAGAGATACATGTTTTACAGTCTCCTTTGTGTATAGGTATTATCTTCGCTAACTTTAATTCATTTGGAAACTTTCCCGAGGACAGTGACCAATTAAAAAGTTCTGTAAGGTGACCCGCTAATTCTTCTTTACAAGTCTTAAGAACTGATGGTGTTACTCCATCGAGTCCCGGTGCTGCTTTCAGCTTAGTTTTAGAGATGATCCTCAGTACCTCATCTTTGTTTGTCCTAGCCATGTACAAGGATTGGCAAGCCTTCGGTTCCACAAGAACGGTATTACAGTCATCCGGGAATGACGGAATGGTAGCTGCTAGCTTTTTTCCTATTGAGAGAAAAAACTCATTAAATGCGGATGCTATTTGGCTCGGATCCTTAATTACGCAGTCATTTACCACGAGGGATTCTATTTCGTTAGTTGGTTTATGTGTTCGGTTTGATAGAATAGAGTTTATGATTTTCCAGGTTTTAGTGGGGTTATTTTGGTTTTGTTGAAAGCTGTTCGCATAATATTTGTGTTTTAGATTTCGCCTATAATTAGTAATGGTATTTCTCAATCTCTTTTTAAGTGTTACAAGAGTAAGATTACCAGGGTCTTGTTTCCACTGCTTGTGAATCTGGTTTCGTTCTTTGATTAATGTATTTAATTTGGAATCAAACCACGGAGTATTCAGTTGTACCCGACTTCTTAATCCTGTTTTTGGTGTAGTTGTACCTGATTCTATTGCCTTTTTAATGTGATAATTGAAACTTTTAAAAGGGTCTTCTGAGTTGCTTAAGTTGATCGTGAAATTGTTATCAAGAAGATAGGATTTTACTGACATACTGTTGATGATAGGTCTCGTAATCCGGGATTTGGTTCTATTATTAAAACATTTTTTTAAGTTGTTCTTATAATCAACAATAAGTATATTATGGTCACTAAGTGGATCATCAATATTCGATATAGTAGTCTGAATGTTTTGCCTATTTGATAAGATGTGATCTATTAAGGTGCAGCTTGTATCAGTGACTCTCGTGGGAAATGTTTTGTTATGTATTGAAAAATTGTAAGATTGTAAGATGTTGCAAAAATTTAATGAAGAATGTGTGGATATGGATATGTCAATGTTAAAGTCTCCGAATATTAATGTATCTTGTCTACTTTCGTTCAGTATTTTTTCTAGATGTATTAGAAAATCCTGCATATTTGTGTTGGGTTTTCGATAGATAGCATAGATGTTAACTGGTTTCCTATCACTGCTACTAAGCGTTATACCTAAAAAGGAATTTTCATTTGAGAAATTTTCAATAATTGCACACTTCATAGTATCAATCACATATATTGCTACGCCGCCTCCTCCTTCGTTGGGGCGAGAAGAAAAAACACTTTTGTAACCATTCAGGGAGTAAAACTTTTCCTCTCCAATCTTAAGCCACGTTTCCGTGATGACGAGCACGTGTACAATGTACCGCGAACTTCTTACTTTTTCTTCGATCTCATCAAACTTATTACGGATGCTTCTCGCGTTCATATACATTATTCGTAGACAGTTCGTCACGGGATTATAATTCTCGATGGTGAGGCACTTATGCTCATGTATGTTACACTCCATAATCTATAGTTGCAAGGTCGTTCTTGAGTGCAGCAATGTAGGCCGGGCAGTTGTCCCTATCTCCAGTTGAGTGATCAGCAGGCTTACCAAATCTGGTGCATGTCGCGCAAACTGGTTTGATGGTGGAATTTGGGCAGGACTCACCAGTATGATTCTGTTGAGCACAATGTCCACATGTGGGTTTGGTATCTCTGCAATACTTGTATGAGTGACCAATCATGTAGCATTTGGTGCAGACAGTAAGGCCAATAAAATCTCGGACGCGGCAAATAGTCCAGCTTATAAATACTTTCTCTTGCTCGACTAGAAATTTACGTACGGTAGCGGGTACTGCGTAGATACGGTGACAAGCGTTACCTGTGCGAGCACCAGCCAGGTGACTTAGTTTACAGCCTGCAATAGTTTCTTCAATGTCTTCAACGTTGGGAATACCAGTGAGAGCCATCCTTAAAAAATCTTCGTCGGTCAGGTCCCGGGGAACATTAAAGAATATCAGTCTCGGTAGACGCTTTGACGGTAGTCGGGCCTTCAGTTTGCTCGAGTTGTCGAAGCAAGGTGCATTTAATAGCTTTTGTTGTTCGCCCGTGGTTGCCGTATTGATCAGGATGCCTTTATTTCTTATTTTTTTTATTCCCGTGACCCGAACGCCTAGTTCAGATGGCCGAATTGTATCTTCAATCATTTTTTTCGTACCGTCACTGTCCTTTGTGGCGTCCGCATCCGTTGGAAAGATGCAAACGGCAGGTGTTGGTGGTCCGACGCGATGTCCTTGTTGAGTGATTGGTGGGGGTTGGTGAGCATCATATGGCTGTTTTCGGGCGATGTCAGCAAAAGAGAGGGTAGCCTCCGTTGCCACTGCCACTCTCCGCATTACAGGCCCGAGATCAGACTCTAATTGTATGATTTTTTGCTCAAGGTACCTTTTTTCCCTCTTCTCGTGGCGTATTTTTATTTCTGCCATTCTAAGTTGTGCTGTAACTGTAGCTAAATCCGCACGCATCGTCTCTCGCTCCAACAACAGCTGAGATACGGATCTGAAAACTTCCGATACGTTTCTAGCGATCCTCAGCTGCTGGTCTTTTGAGACCTTAGATTGCTTCTCTGCTAACACAAGTTGAAGAGCTGTCAAATGTGCTTGGGTTTCATTGAGCACATCTACTCCTGAAGCGCAAGGATATTCCGCTTCGGTGACGTCCGAGCCTTTGGATGACGTAACTGAGCTGTTTTCATCCGCATCCTCAATCGTGACGCACTTTCCTCCTATATCCTCTGGACTAGGAGACATCATGGTGCTTATGTGTCGTTTTTTAGGACGATTCATTATTAAACACTACTTTATAAGGACACATAAAAAAAACAATGTTTGAAACAGAGTATTAGTTCTGTTCAGCTTTGCGCCTGAAAATTCGTAGGTGGGCAATCGGTCTAGCTCTATGTAAATCAAAACAAAAGTCGCCGTATCGAGTTTTTATATCACGATTTTTTTTATATTTGCACTAATTGAGCACAAATAACTTTAAAAAGTTTATCACTATGAATGTATCTACGAAATCCACTATCGGTTTTACCGAAAAGTTTCTGTTTTATTCACGAAATTATCGGATATGTTTTTTTGTAGGTTCTGGATAATTTTATTTAAAAGAAAAAATACACAAATGTATACTAAAAAGTATTTTGCGAGATGAGAGTAATCTCTTTCGACGCACAATTGTCACTTTAAAAGGATTTAATACACAGAATTTAGATAGTTTCGATTGTAAACAAGGGGTATGACAAATTCACAACACAAACGCAACCAATAGGAGCCCTGAAAGGTGAGCTCATAATTAAAGTGGCCAATCCGCGCACTTTATCCGTTGTACACAACACTTTGGTTTGGGATGCAGTGAATTTTATAGTTTATATTATTAAAAAAACAATGGTAAAATGTTAAAAAGTCACTGGAGGACACTACCACGTGTTAAACTTTCGTTGTTTTTAACGACGATTACGTTTTATCTTCCGTCGGATTTATTATAAAGTTGTTTACTATTATTAACGATAGCTTGACAGAGCACAACGCTTCGCTTCGTAGGTATGATTTTTTATATTGTGAATGATGAAGACATTACAATTTGAGGTTTTACTCAATAAGTTATTAAAAATAAATTATCTTTATTCGCTTTTGTTACATGTTAGACTTTTCACAAAGATACCAACTAATAATACGGGCACATTGATATATTACGTAAGGTTGTCGGTTCGAAACCCGACGATAACAAAACGAAACATAAAAAAAAATATTTTTTCAAACGAATAAAAACATATATGTGCACATATTTTGTTAAATTAATCAAACATAACATAGATATCATTGAGCCCTTTCATCGAGAGGTAACAAAACTCTTTTTACACTCAAGTAGTATCATATATTTTTCTCTCTCTTCAGTGGCCCGTGTCAGACAAATAAATAATGACAAAGTTCGTCTCAATATACAATCACTACAGTTTGCTCAGTGAGGGGAGATATTTTCCAGCAAATACAGATCGGATGGTCCATTTGATAACATTTATTCAGCCCAACGCGCGGCTTTATTAGTAATGGAATCTGTGATTGTTTTAATTTAAGTTTTCCCTGAATTGGAAAAAAAATGTTGAAGAACTCCTAATGAAAAAGTTTCTTTCAGGTGATTGCAATTCAGAGGGTCTTTCACGATTCCGAGATAGCTTACACAAATATTAAATAATAATACAAAAACATTTACACCTTACTAAAAATGTGGTGTAAATATAACTTGACTTATTACCATGGTGTTTGTTTGGTGAAAACGGTCTCAAACCAGGCTAAAGGCCAGCTTTACCACAACAACGTTGAACGGACATGTAAGAATCTAATTAGTGTAGGTTGGTGTTAACCACTGTTTTTAATATGTCGACGATATTAAAGTCCACAAAACGATATTAAACACCAACCTACTAACTTACGACTGAGATAATCCGTCCCTATCCTTATCCTTCGGTCATATTTAACTGTGCTTGACTAACAACAATTAACATTATCTATTTTTGATCTGCTCATTATTTAAGTTGATATCTTTATGTATGCTTTCAAGATCCTTTCCGAACTAAATGCAATCTAAATAATGTCTTAAATAAAAAGATCCATTTTTATTTGTGTGTGCGAGAGAGTAGTGAAAATCTTGACTTATTACAATGGCATTTGTTTGGTTAAAATGGTCTCAAACCAGTTTCGAGGCCAGCTTTACCACACAAACGTTGAACTTGCGTGTGAGAATCTAATTAGTAAGAGTAAGGTTGGTGTTAACCACTATTTTTAATATCGTCGACACATTTAAAACAGTGAAAAGCAAAATGGTGCGATAAAGTAATTTATCAATCATTGAAGAAAATACATATTTTATGTTCTACGTTCATGTTAATGAGTATGAAAACATAATAAATAAGGGTTGAACTATTATTTTCTTTACCTGAAAAAGTCCGTAGCTGGTGCCATTGGGATGAGGAGTTACTTTGCTGGTCGTTCTTCCACTCTCGTTTTCCAGGATACACACCCCTGAAACAGTAAACAATGTTAAAATACTATTTAATGCATATAAAAAAAACTCATTTTTACGAATGTACGAATGAAGTGAAATCTTGGATGCGTAAATTATTTCACATCCCTACATTTGATCGACCTAAAACTCGGAAAATGGACACGTTATCGATAAAAATGTATTCCATTAATTTTGGTGGCAATCACATATACACACGCGGATATTCTTAATTCTCTGAAATTGGATTATAGCAGTTAATTAACTAACTAACTAACAATCACGCCGTTTCCTAGTAGGGGTATGCAGGGAGAACGGACCGCCAAACAACTCGGTTTTGACATACAATCTTTGCCTCATTCACATTCATACATACTCTTCTATTATTCTGACCCTTGAATTGCCCGATTCAACCATCTGATTCACTTGGTCGTGCCATGTCTATCTCGGACGTCCCCGACTTCTGCTACCATTCACATTTGGGTCATATATTCTCCTCACAATTTTTGCTTCGCTTATTCTCTCTTCATGCTCAAACCATCTATGCGTCCCTTTCTTTATCTTACTCATTATGCTTACATCAGCCTTGCATTCTTTGCAATTCTCCACATTTCTCACACGATCATAGATGGTTCTATAACACGTACGCCTCAGGGATCTCATTTTTACAGCATTCAGTCTACTTTCATCCTTCCTCTGCCAGTTCCATTTTTCTCAGTCATTAATCAGGGAAGGTAACAGCACTCCATTGTGGACTGCTAACTTCGCTTCTTTGGACATTTTTTTGCTAGCGCCAACTGCGTCCAGTCCTCGATTAATGGAGTTACCTGCATTTACTCTTCTTTCAATATCTCTGTCAGCCTTCCCATCTCTCGTAAACATATTTCCTAAATACACAAACTCATCCACCTGCTCCAAGAATTCCTTAGTCACAGTATATTGCACAGAGTTTTCTTACTATCTCTTTCAAACACTTTAGACTTACTGTTATTAATACTGTGTTATTATACTGACGTATATAAATCAAATAAAGTGGTTTAAAGCACGTTAAAAAAAATCATGTACCTAATGTCAAGCCACAAAGTGCTTTCTCCGATACTTTAGAATTGCTTACATTCAACATTAACTCATTCTGCATACATACTTCGTTCATCCTAGACACGAGAGACTGTAGATCTTTCAGACTGCAGTCGATTTACGAAATAACTTTCGGTCTCGCCCGATTGGGATTTGGCTCAGTTGTTAGCACGGTTGACTACCTCCCTGGGGAGGAAGGTTTAACCTCCAGTCAAAGCAAAACGACTCATTTTTAAATAAAAACATCTTTTAATAAAACACCTGTATTATAGAAATAAAAAAAAAGTTTATACTGTCAAACTAGGAAGATTTTAAGTTATCATCATTATTTTATTCATTAGTTGGTCAAGTTGAATAAAAATTAAACGTTAAACTCGTAAAGCTACACCACAAAATATCAAATACTAGTATTATTAGTTTATGTCTAGACATAAAAAACTACTTTCCAACGATAATCTCTGGCGGGATGACACCTACGAAGCTTTTTTAGTTTGAAATTTCTTATCCAATGTTTGGTTAACTGTAAAAAATTATGCCATCCTTTTGTTTGTTTCATCTTTTTTTAATTTTTCAATAGGAGAAAACATTTAGAAAAACTCTCTCGCGAGGACTGATTGTTTATCTAGCAGAACGTAATATAATAATATTTTTTCCACGAAATTTAACTTAATAAAAATACGAAAACTCTTTTCAGAGAAAAACTACTTACAGAATCTAAAAAAATTAATCTCGAAACTTTGTAAGAAAATTGCCACATTTTTTGTGCCATTTTGTGAAAATCATCTCTAAGGCAACATCCTGTCGTCAGCATTACACTAATATGAATAAGGTTTGCGTGATAAAAAATAACTATAAAAAAAGTTATACTAAGATCTAAGATCACACGATCATACATGGTTTTACCACATATCCGCCTAAGGGATCTCATTTCCACAGCATTCAGGCTACTTTAATCCTTTCTCTGACAATTCCATGCCTCACTTCCATACATCAGATTAGGTACCACTATTCCTTTGTGGACTGCTAACTTCGCTTCTTTGAACAATTTTTTGCTATCGCCAACTGCGTCCAGTCATCCATTAACGGAGCTACCCGCATTTGCCCTTCTTTCAATGTTCAGAAATATGGCATTTATTTAGATTTTATTGCGAATCGGAAATACAAATATATTCTCCGACTTCCTGACAGTGAAATATAACGGCCAATATGCTTTAGGGGTTAAGGATAGTTCTATAATGACAATAATATGATATCAGCTAACGATACCTTAATATACTCACGGACAGTTATTTGGCTTAACTAAATATCAGCAGATGCATTATTCTTAGATTGTAAACTTCCGAAAACAAAACTCCAATAATAACTAGAATCTTTAGTCCCCATCCCAAGTGATTTAGGTCACAATAATTAATACCGAATACTTTGGCGAGATCCCTTGCCAAAAGTTCTGCCAACAATTGGCGAGCTTCTTTAATGATGTATGAAATTAGCGGCAACAGAAGGGGAAGTGTATGACCAGGTATCTCCTCTGCGGGACCACAGCCAGGAAAGTTTTTCAATAAAGAAGAAACTCAGAAACGCAGGATTGGGGATAAGATAAAGAAGCAATACTGGAAGAGATTTTGTTGGAGGTAGAATTGACTTCCCAGTGTCTTGGCAGCGGATTTTATAATTTAATTTAAAATCTCTCCGAGTGAAAATTGTATATTATTGTAATATGCTGAGTTGAAGTTTTTTTACGTTGTCTTAAAGATGTTACAAATATTAATTGAACTGACATTCATTACAAAGTTTACAAAAAGATAGGGACTAATTTAATATGAACCAAACGCTAAAAGCTAAACATATTTACAAGTGGTAGAAATTTTTAGTATTACTTGATTTAGAGAACCATATTCAGAATTATTGAAACTCTTCATAAAATAGCTCTAACCGTTAAAAATTGATAAACTTAACATAATCCCATAATCATTTAAATAAATATTCCCCTGAACCTCAGAAAATACCTCATGTTGTTGATTGTTCTACAACAATACTTCAACTCTCTGTTTTGCGTTTTCTCCGCTTTTTCTTGAATGTTTCGAATAGCCTAACAGCATCCATTAAATAGGTCAAGATTGGTGTCATTCGCCTGATTTCATAAATTTGATGATGTATTGCAGAAGAGTCCCAACTGTCCCCAATTATCTTGAGCCAGAGAGTCTACGGCATCCATAATTGGGTTATGTTGTGATGATGACGGTAGTGGGGACGGGAAAGAAATAGGGAAGAGGATGGTTGGGAAGTACCAGGCTATTCAGATCTGATCATTAAACACGGTTAAAGCCATTTCACGTAACTTTTCAATACTGTATTTATCACTCTAGAACGTGCCGCAAGTATAGCTCATTTTTATTTTAAATGATTTAATCGAGAAATAGAACAAATTAATCAAATAAAATTTACTTGCGCACGCCGGGATTGGAACTCGTGACCTCCAGATTGCTAGTTGAGAGCCTAACTCCTCGACCAGTCAGACATGATTTAACTCTTCACGAGCCTGCACGAAATTATCGCGGTGTGCCAGCTGATTCTATTTTCGTAATAACTTACTTGTTTTTTTTTTTCAAAACGATGTTTATGTAAATTGTACTGTCTACCAGATAACGTGTTTGTATTATGAAAAACAGTATGTAATCTACCGTACACATTTTCCCAAGAATAGTTAGTTGTATCAAAAGAAATAATTTTGGCATACAAGAGGTAAAGCCCCAAGAACTAAATCAAATAAGATCAATTTGATTTGTAATCCAAGTTGACGCTTTGAAAATCTCAGTAAAATCTTTTGAATTGGCTGACGTTCTCTCCGAACAAAAATATTGCTAAAAAAAAATAAACATCCACAACATACCAAAACTGAATACTTAAAATCTTATTTTCGTAAACTGCACCGGGAATTTTGCATCGTCTGGTCGCGTTCCAGGTCCATTAGACCAGCATCGCAAAACAAGCGATCCTCGTTGGTCACCGTGAGATATTGGAGGAGTTAGAAATTTAGTGTGCTACTTAGAGATTAGAAGTTATTAGAACTTTATGAGTCTGTATGGACGCCCGTGGTTCTCTGCGGTAAACAGTAGTTGTTATTATGTACGGAATTTCTGCGGCGTTTATGTTCTCCGGGGAACTGATTTTGAAGTGTTTACCTTGGTAAAGCAGTTTTTTGTTACCTAGATGAATCAATAAATGAACATCCGCAGTATACATACAAAATAACTAACGACAAATAAACGACAAACAAATGATCGGTCAGTGACTGAGTTGGCATCGCGTTTGGGTACTACCCAGGCGTAGTGTGTTCAATTCCTCGGCTGGCTAAGTCCCCCCACACAACACCAGCAATATTTCCCGCTTACTGTGGTGGCAGTAGGAGATTTTCAAATATCGTTAGGTTATTCGTAACCCGTGAATGTTTGTCTTTCTTTATAATAATTAAAATTTAAAAATGTTTTCGATTTTTGCTATAACGTTTTCGAACACAATAGGCCAGTCAATACAGCCTTTGAGGTGGCATTAATAGCGTAAATTCTTCAACTATTTCTACCTCCGTAAGTCTAAAATTAAACTTAAGGGCGCATAGCGTACACCGGCGTTGTGAAAGCGGGTTTCTTGCAGTGTCGGACCATATCCAAAACCCTTTATTACTCCCCGGAGAGACTACTTAGAACTGCCAAACTTAACAATGCAAAATGGAGCTTATGAACGAATGCTCCATTATTTTGAACTGTTGATTAATTTTTATCAACTTCATCTTAAGTCTGTAAATATGTTTAAAAGTGATTATTGGTTAAAATTCAATTATTTAAAAACATATAACAGTCAGTCGGAACGATTAGAAGAATGCAGAAAAGCTGTTCCTTTTTATAAAATTCTTTACAAAGCGTGACATTGTTTCAGCTAATTTGACGTAGAAACTACATATGATGGTTTTTTGAAAGCAAATTGAAATACATATTGTCATTTACGACTCTAATACTACGAAACTGGCGTGTTGTTTAATAACTAGAGCTCTAAAAATAATACAATAAGTTTACGAAACAGACGAATAAAGGAAAAAAAATGTTAACAATTAGCCTCCTTGAGGCGATATTCCAAAAACATTGTTGCTTTATTTTCCACATAATCAATTAATTAAAAATACGATTGTTGAACAATTGTATCGAAAAAACTGAAGCGATGCCACTATTGGAAAATGAAAACAAGCTAACGCTAATACTACGATTGATATCTGAATAACCAGTAACTTCAAAGTAACTTTCTTTCCTCCTTTGTATTGGACCTTCCTCAGCATTCCTAAAAATTAGGGGTACCATAGTCTCACTGGCCGATGAAATATTTGCAAATTTCACTTGCGAAGTATTGATTTCTATACGCATTGAAGATTAAACGACAGTAGTACAAGAACAGGTAGCCAGTGACAGTAGCAGTCTTGTCTCTGTAAAAACTCGTCATGTCCAAGAATAATGCATTATTTTGAAAGCTGTTTCTCGCTTTTCAACATTGCGCAAGTCTCGATAAAAAAAAAACCAGACGAAACAATAAGTGGTCTTCAGGTATGTGGTTATTTTCTGTAGTGGTAAAAGGATTTAAGATCTGTATTTTAAACAATCTGTTCCCAATAAGTTGATATCAAAAGGCATTAATGGGATATTTTTACAAACCTTGAATTTCGTAAAAAAAGTGTGGAAGATTTAAAGTTTATTTGAACTAAAATGTGTGATTATAATATCTTCATTCATAATTATTGATTTGAAATCCGCACATCATTCTGAAACGGTACCAACTGAGTACAACCTCATTTTATTTATTTTTAATAATTTTATTTGTAAATTTATAAATTTTTTTTTTTTTTTTGAAAAAATGTATTTGGTTTTAAGTTCAGCCGGGCTTTTACATGCATTTTAAAACTAGGATTTATCTAGTAAGCTATCGAAAATTATGCGAAAAATTAACTGATGAGAGAGATAAAGCTGATGAATATAAAATAATATTAGCTAAACATGTAACAGTAGTACGAAAATGGAATAATACTACATATAAGACAAATCACTAAAACTACATTACCAATGCAACCCTGAGGTGATGTCTCACAAAAGCGGCGCTATACAAATTATCCAAGAAATAAATAAATACCTACCTACACCTATTTTGTAGGATTCAAAAAAGCCCTGGTATGGATTACGCTTGGTTCTATAAATGGAGTCCATAAATATATCAATAGTACCCCCATACTTGATGCCAAGATCATGCATATTCTATTGCTCAGTGAGTGTGTCTAATAGTTGGTTGTGTATGTGTTGCAGAAGAATGTTATATTTTGTCTTGTATTCCAAGTCGGTACATTGAATTTTACAGTGGCAACGATGGCAGGACTGTCAATTAAGTTGTTAATGACTCTGTGTAACACAGCCAGGTCTTACATAATGAAATAAAAAACGCCACTGGCCGGTAAGACGGCTGTCACCAACTTTGCCTGGCGTGACGTCAATGCAGCCAAATTCACGAATAAGTCAAAATAAAAATATCTTTTTTATCGTCATTTTTTTCATACCTTTTTTTCGAGAATAAAGCAAGTAAACTTTTACATTTGAATATTCAGAATATAAAGTCGAAGAGTCTATTTGCTCCCAGTTTGATATTAGTTGGCAAAAATGAGATTTGAGGTGACAAATTTGAATTAGACCCTAGATTCGATATTGTACCAGACTGTAGCAAACTATTCTCCATTGCTCGAACCAACCTTGCAAAGATTTCTTGTTGAACATCTCAAAAATGTGGAACATACATATATTCAATGACTTGTATTTTTATATTAATATACTTTTCTCAAATATTCAATATGCAATAGATTGCTCAATCGACATGAAGATATAGTTCATGAAATAGATCACTCTTTGTAAGATTAAAATAGTTGAATTGATTTTTAAATTCAAGAACGAAAAAGCTGTGGATTTTTGTGATGACAATGTTCCAAAGTTTTATGTAATAAGACTAATAATATCTTCATTAAGAAACTATTAAATATCCAAATAATAAAGGCAGTGTCTTCAAAACAATTATTTTTATTTTTATTATACATGTATATACACACGGTGTCCGGAAACTCCGGATACAAGTGGAAAACTGGTGAATCTACGTAGAACCCAAAAAAATCTTTGTTTATCTGGGCATTTAGATTTCGTTTTTACCTTTTTCATTTTTTTTTGTCAAATAAAATTAATTTACTATTGAAACAATTAACAAAAGGAATATTCATCACACTAGATCGAATCAAAATTATAAAAAAAAACATGCCAACTTATAAAACCACATTTGGATAAATAAACTACTGTAAAAAAAGGACGACAGCATCCTTTACCGAGATATAAAACGAATAGAAAAGTGTAATGAGCATAAATCAAAAATAAAAATCTGGCTGAAAGAGACCAATAAAAACGCTAATGAAGACAAATAAAATAGAATAACTATTATTAAAATCACTCGAATATTTTGTATGTACAATGTTTTAATTGGTCAATTTAAAAAATGTACATTATCTTCTTTTTCAATGATTATACGAGTATAACGTTTGGCTAAGTTTCAGCAAATTCAAAATGAAACATGAAACAGGGAGTAAGATAATGAATACGTCTTGGTAGTAGATGGTAGGTGGAGACACTTACAGCTGCTTATGGTGTTCCTCGGGAAGGAGTATCGAATGAGCTCCTTGGAGAGCTGGCAGCGACTGAACACCTTGGCTGATGATGGACTATTGGAGGTCAGCCACAGGAGCATGGTGCAGAAGGCGAGCACCCTCACCAGGGACTGAGAAGGGATGCTGGGCTGGAGCATTTTGGTTAACCTGTTAGATAATTTAAAAAAATACATATATAATTATTATTACAGGGGTTAATTGTCGCGTCAATTAGGAGGCGTCAACTTCAAACAAAATAATTTCATCTCCTCACTCATCTGAAATATCAAAAGGTATTTATTATTTTTAGTAAATTTAACGGCGCAGACCCTTGAAAAATCACGGGATAGTCTGAATTCTTCAAAAGTCAGTTCCAAATAAGAAAATTCAGCATGAAAACTCGACCGATGTCGCTGAAAATTTCATTGTTTGTCCTTATCAGTGCTGACAGTATGTAGATAGTGGTTTGAATGTGAGAAAAAGTCGGGGACGCCCGAAGAACACTTAACGCAAGATCTCTGCATCGTAATGAGATAAGGAATCAAATTAAAGTTAATATAATGTAGATTTTTAACAGTAATATTGTGGTATACAGTAGTGAATGGTGGAAAAACTCTTGGACGCATGAGAAAGACATTAGCAACAGTGAAGAATTGCGGACTCCACTACTATAATGATATAATTTATCGGTTGTCTGAATTCTTCAAACAATCAATTCAATTTTGACAATGACACATAAATTCAAAGCAAATTCGAGTTCATTGAAACAAAGTTACGCAGGACAGATATTTAGTATTTTTGATGATATATCAAATAATGTATAGCTACGATGGAGATAAAAATGTTTTGGTGGTCAAATAAAATGATGAGTAATTTTCTTCATAACTTTCTCTGTTATTATTAGCACCCAAATGAAATTCATTTCCAAAATTTTTTAGCTTTTTCATCTGAAATGTTGATCATTGTTATAACATTCCTAACGTTGTTAAATAATATCGACTGTGTTTTGATGAAAACCCTTTAAGCCACATTGTTGGTAATATTATTTTTCAATGGTTTCATGTAGAATAATCTTTAAAGTACAACATGGCATAGTAATTTTTGCAGATTAAGGTATTTTCAGTACTAAAAACGAAATTTATAAATATGTATTTTTTTAAGTGATTTTAAGAAAACCGAAGATTAAATCTCTCATAATTATAAATAGAATGCAATATTCTACATCAAAATTAAGAAAAAAAAATAACCACATTCATAAAAAGATTTTAATAAAAAAATTTAGGAAAATGTAAATATTAGTTTTTATCGTCTCCTGTAATTTTTTTATTTATTTTATCGACATGTGTAAAGATTGTTTATAAAGGTAATAAATAAAATTAATTTGATTGCCACATGCTATTATGTAATAAAAATATAAATTCAAAAAATCTTAAAAAAGAAAAGTAAATGCCGCCGACGGGAATTGAACTCGCACCTTTTGATTGCCGGTCAGGTGCATAGAACCACTGTGCTACGTCGGCTATTTATTTTTAACCGCCAAATAGTTCAATAAATACTAGTATTTCATTCAATAATTATTGATTTTTGTTTTATTTCCACCGGAAAACCACCAACTATAATATGTTTGTGGGAAAGTTATTGTTAAATACTTAATTTCTCACTAGGAGGCGTCAAGATGTATTATATCTTCATTTAATGGTGACATTTTTTGAATTGTCTGATATAATATTTTTTTATTATAGGTAAACTTATGTTTACAGTATAAGGTTTTATACAAATAAATTGAAAAAATCTTCAGAGAAAAAAATAAATGCTGTCGAGGGAAATTGATTTTTATTTATGTTTCAGGCTAATAAATATTACTTATAACAATTTGTTTTTGATTGTATTAGCCGAATTAAGCTGGGAAATATCTACACGCAAACGCAAAATTACAATAAATATTCATAAAATAAGCGAATTTATCGTCCATTTTTAAATTGGACGTTTTTTTATATAATCCGATTTGGTCCGGAACTCAATCGAAATTGATTGATTTAAACAAGTCAATTGAGATTTTCACGGCCAAAAGTATTATAGTGATTTATTTTTGGGGTATTATGCCGTGTTATGTTACCTCTTCTTTAGCCAACGTTTTAGGCAGCATTTCAGTGTTTATCATCAGAGCAGATGTGTAATCCATCGATTACACATCTGTCAATCGGTTAGATATCGACCCTGTAATGTTGTTTGAAACGTTGGATAAAGAAGGAGGTAGTATAATAATACCTCAAAAATAAATCATTATGAGTCAATAAATTCATTATAGCAATAAAAAAGATTTTCATAAAAAAATCAATTGACGCATTTTCACCCGAAACGAAATATTAACATATTTCTCTATGAATATATAAGAAATATAATAATATATTTAGTACCTGTTTATTGCGTATTGTGGACAATACGACACGGTGTGGTGTCGAACTCTTCCAGCTGTATACTAACAAATTAGTCCCGCACTAATGCATGCAGACCCCCGAGAGATCTCTCGCGGTCATCTTACTATGTACCTACCACTTACTGTGTTGCAACCATTATAGCCGAATGGGACAGTGCTTGAAGCGAAGCGCGATTGTGTGTGCTTTTTAAAAGTGTAAAAAATTACAAATTAACATTTAATCGGATTTATAGCATTCTTTCTCCAGTGGAACAAAGATAGTTTTTTTAAGAATTTTGGAGTTTGAAGCGTTGCTATTGTAATGAAAGTCTGATTGACATCTTGAATGAGAATGAAGACATCATAGAGAGACAATAAATTAGGTATTTAGGAACTTGCAAGGTTGTCCAGAGTTCATTATCCACCTTCATACAAGATAATATATTGTGTTAAGGCGATGCACTACGTCGTGTAATATTTTAAATTGAGCCGCTATCAATAACAACCCTTACTTAAATGGCGATAAGGTTTAAATTCCCGCTTAACACCATCCGCCTGTTTTGAATGATGCAAGAAAAAATCATGTCAAAAAAGTGCCTTTTATTTTATTTTGTGGATGTTTAGGCATAAATATTTGATTTTTTTTTGATCATTTTATAAATAATTAATTTGCCACATTATACAATAAAATCATAACCGAAAATGGGTTCATATGTAGAAGATTTTGAACTTTAAAGCAGTTTTCTTAAGCTTTTACATTATTTTTTTCTGGTTATTTCTGATTATTATTTCGTTATCTCAATATCTTAGTAAGATATTCAATTTAAAGGGCCATACAATAAGATCATATAATATGATTTATTTATTAATTAACGGACCTCATCCAATATATAACAAAACGACACGAGATTTAGGAAAATGCAAAATGCAAGAGATGGTATATAAAAGCAGAGACAAACAGGGAAAACATAAGAAGATAGAAATGAAATAAAAGTGTCAAGTCAAGTCAGGACCTTGCCAAAACTAAAGTGATACAAAATATTCTCAATTGCATAGTGAGCGACAAAAAATATTTTTATATTTATAAAAAAGACTTATACCAAAAAAATAAAGGTCTTGACGTGAATTGACCATTCTACATATTCTAATTTAAACATATTTTTAAAATTATTATATATTGTAATTTCTGTAATTTTAGGCTTTGTATAAAAAAATAATGATATTGTTTTGATAGTGAATGTGCAAATGTGATAGTTGCAGACACATTAGTCTAGGGACATTTATATTTGTATATAAATTTATTTTATACTATACAAAAATTTACTTTAAATGTCCTGTTTGTATCTGAAATAAATAAAAAAATAATAAAATAAAATAAATGGTGAATTATAAGCATAATTAATGAATTATAATGATCAACAGTAGATGAATAAAAATCTGGGTTTTGACTGCAAATGATAACTTTCAAATTTTTTTGGACAGTAATCTAAATCTGTCAATCTTTAATATAAATAAAATTAAATTTAATGTAAATGGTCAAAATATAGTCATTTTTCATTTGATTTAATTGTTTGTAGTTAGTTGTAGATAGACCCTTGGAAAAATTACGCTATAAAAATCATCGAAATATTATTATTAAAAATAAGGTGTGTGACACACACTGTGTGTAGTTCAATAAACGATGAATTTCAACTCACTGGGTTTTGATTGAACGTTCTGAAAAAACTGACTTTGAACTTTTCGTGAATTTGTCTAAATTGCGGAACCTCTCAATAAGAATACTTTAAACACTTGCTTTGGTAATAGAATTCCTATAAAAACCTCCAAAAAGTTACTTCTTTTCAAATTAGAAGTTCGAGTGAATGTTTGAGAAGGAATGTATCCAAGACCTAAGTCAAGTAGTTTGTGTACCTCGAAAAAACTTCCCTAATAATTATTTGCCAGAGAACAAAATGCCTCAATATTAAAACTCTTTAATTTACTTTCATTGGGGAAACTTTGGCCGTAGGGAGAAGAATTTGTGCCCTTTCATGGACTTTATAACATCTGTTGAAAAAGTTTTTTCAATTCGGGTGGAAATCTCGAACTCGGGTCTCTTTAATGAAAAATATATAACATGGGAAGCTAATTTGTACTGAAAAAACATTGGAAACATTTTGGCCCCATGAGAGTGTATAATATATTTACTTTTCATGTACTGCATAAAAATTGTTTCCACATGTGTGGCGTACATAACTACGTAAATAAAAAAAAATAAATGTATCAGTCATGCGGTGAAAACATTTTACGAATAATATATAAAGCAAGGTGGGGAATTGACGAAGAACGGACGAAAGTATATGGACTAAATAGAAACCAAATAATCCAGGATAAATAGCATGGTCAATCGATAAAATTTTTATCGATTATGTCGGTAACTTGTCATTGACTACAGATCGCAAACGAACAAACGACTAAGAATTTTTATTTATTCATTTACTAACGGACCAAGTTCAATTAACATATTATACATTATACGAAGTTAATACAAGGAGAAATGTTACAATAAACGATGCCATGACAAAAATAGGGCACAAAAACAATAGATATATCAAGTCAAGACAAGAACAAGGTTTTGATGGAGTTCACGACTTATGCCATATCAATACAAAATATTACTGACAAAATCATTTAGGCTTAAACCAAAAAAATCAAGGTCTATTCTGGATATTGGTTAAAGAAGAAAAAAAAGAGGAGGTCATGAGCAAATTATTATTTCTGAGTCTACGGGAAGGGATATTATAATACATATAAGTCAATCATACTGTTCATAAATTTGAAAATGCAGATTAGATCAAAGTCCTTCCTACGTTTTTTCTAAAGAAGAAAGATTTAATTTTAGTTTAAGTTCATCGTATGAGTAATCGCTTCTTTCCAACCCTAACCTCCAAGCAATTCCTCTTAAGAAGTGATGCTGTACGGATTCGATATGATTAATGTGAACATCATAGAATGGAGAACAAATAACGCCGGCATATTCTAGATTAGGGCGAACCAACTTAATCTATGCAAAAATTTGAACAGATTGTAAATTTTGTCTTAATCCAATATTTTTCCTTTCGTAAAACAAATACGAAAACACTTTATGTATACCACAATAACGTACGACTTACCGCTAACTTATCACAAGAACACGACCCTACTTTATAATAAAACAAATTTACTTACATTGTTCCATCTAACTTTGGTAAGTTTTATGTGTGCCACGATCCGTGCCAACTTTCCAATGTTACTATTATTTACTTGGGGCAACTTGGACAGCTTTTGATGGATGGTTCTGATTATTGCTAAGTTTAGTTCTGTTGAGATAATCTCGATAGGTTATGGATTAATATTGTTATTATAACTGTTCCCATCACAAGTTTTAGGTGAACTCGTTTCAAATATAATAGTGGAGTTTTTATTTGTTTGTGTGAATCTTTGATAAAATCTTTAGTAGTTTGGAATTGTGTAAATCATTTGAGAAATAGTTAGAAACAGTAAACTGACTTACTTTTACTTAGGACATTATTCGATAATAAATGTGAAGCTATATTATTATTAATCTAACTTGAGGAGGTAGGTAGGTACGACTGAAAACAAAAAAAATAATTTTATTCGCGCATTTCTGAAATATTTCCAAGCCTATAAATATTTACATTTTTATAGCGAGTAACAGAGGCTGACTGCAAAAGAAATGATATCCCTTATGCATGTGTGTGGTAAAACCATGTATGATCTTTTGAAAAATGTGGAGATCCGTAAAAAATGCAAGGCTGATGTAAACGTAATGAGTAAGATTAAGAAAGGGACGCTTTGATGATGTGGGCATGTAGAGAGTATGAGCGAAGAATGGAGAGTGTTAGTTAGTTATATCTCCATAACAATCATTTGTTTTCATTTGCAGATATTTTTCAATGTAAACGATTGACTTTTTAAATGCTGATGCACATTTGGGTCATAATTATATTGAAGAAGCTCTCATCCTCTGCAATAAAACGACGTGATTGCACTCTTAATATTCCCCCCAGAATGTATGTTATTGCTTTAGTGCTTGCGAATGCGACTAAGAAGCAATTTATATTAATATCCTTCCTCGAACCCTTGGGAAAGATTGTAAATGAGAAGGGAATTCAAATATCTAGAAAATTGTTTGATGTTCCAAAGAAGCAATTTTATTCTACATATTCCTTTGGCGTTTTACGGAGGCACTATTTCCTCCGTACAGGAGTCCTAAGGATGTGCAATGAGTTGTATTATTCAGACACTGCGCTATTTAAGGACAATATTTTTACCTCCTGTGTCGACTAATGGAAATTTTTGCTAAAAGAGCAATATAATATAAATAGTATGGAAAAATAATAATGTTGCAATATTGCACATGTGACTAATGATTTTACAATGCAAGATCAAAGAAGCACTGAGCATATGGTGGATTTAGTTCTTTATTAAATTTAGGTAACTTTGGAAAACGGAAGATAAGCGTAAGAGACAGTGAAATTTTCAGGCTTCGATTACTATCATCATTTGCTTTCATGTTTGATTGGTTGACATTAGACGTAATACGGGTCCTCTTCAGATTTTAAACAATTTTTAATGATTGTTATGTTTGGTGGCTGATCAAACAACCCAACACAACACAAAATTTGACAAATCGCTTTCGCGACAAGAATCAACGGTTGACGAGCATAGACATACATTATATCAATGTTACAGAGGACCCTTCAAATATAGAAAAATCTAAATGGCCCTGATTATCGAATTGTGACGATGTCATGTGAATTTGAAAAAAAAAAATTAAAACAAAAAAAAAAAAATCAATCATTAATAGTATTTAAAAACATTTATTTTTTTGGTTTGACTGAGGATTGAAACTTCCTTCCCAGGGACTAGAGATGACCGGGCTAACAACTGAGCCAAATCCAGATTGGGTAGGACCGACACATATTTCGTATATTTTATGCCGTAATGATATCCAATTACACAGAAATGTGTGTTTGTTTGAATGTGTATGCGTAATTACCACTAAAATAAAGAGTTCATTGCAACTGACAACGAGTGTATCTGCCGAGTTTCAGCCTGATCGGATGTAAAAATTCAAAAAAATATTTACTGCACAAAAATACAGTACAAAAGGTATAGCTTATAGGTTACATCCTATTTCTTCCAGCTAACCCAACAAATACACATTATATTACATAACCCAACAATTACATGTTAACGTGTTGGTATGTAAAGAAAAAAAAAAAAAAAAAAACAGAGGTATTTAATTTATGTAAGGTATTCATTTAAGGTGTTATAACAATAGTCAGGAAGTGGGTTAATTTCCGCTTCAAAGATTTACTTGGAAATAGATATAAAAGCTTTCAGAAAGTTAATAAACATTTTTTAATATTACAAATTAAGTTGTACAGTGTACAACTTAATTACTTACAGTCAACTTACAGTCAAACGTTTAATTTTTAAATAATAACTTACAGTCAAACGTTTAATTTTTAATATTTGAACACGCTTCAATTCCAATCAATCAACATTTATCAACACTGTAAATCAAAACACATGAATATATTAATAATCACTCCTCTAATCATTTTGATTTAGCCTCGGAAACGGTTCACTAATAATAGTTGTGTGATTATTTAATTGAATTGTAGAGCTTTAGGAACACAACACACAAATCGTAAATCGCGCAACCATTTGAGCTTTGACAGTTCAATAATCAAAATTATAATTGAGGCTGTAATTTGGTCGTTTCCCAAGAGATATCGCCATGTCACGCAATTTGTTAAATTGCTTTTTGAGGTTTTAGAAAGGTTTAAAAAAATCGATTTGATACAAAAATGTATACACAATTTATGTATAATAATTTATTAATTTATTTACACACTGTATAGCGCTATAGTTCCTCAAATTTGACATTCAGTCGGGACTTATGTTCGATTTTCATACATGAAATATTTTATACCCGTCGAGTCGCAATGGCGTGATAGATCTCATTAAAATTGCTTTGAAGTTTCATAAATTATTGTTTAGATCTCGTATTAGACTAGTATTTCTGTGAGCAGTAGACCTCGCGTCAACAGCGTATATAATAATTTTCTCTTATTAATTAAATCAAAATCAAAATTTCGGTAGGTAGGTACTTAAATACCTACCTACTTAATTATATTTTTTTTGTAACATTTTACAGTTCGATATAAGGAAACATGTAGGTACCGTAATATTGACAGCTCGTAGTAGAATCCACGTTCAAGTGAACTCTGGACGAATAAAATGATACATCCAACACGGCCACCATCATGAACCGAAAAAGGAACACACAAACAGATTTACAGACGAAATCCCAAACGGTCGCGTTAAAACAGGATTTTGGTGGTCAATTCAACATTGTTAATCTCCAGTTTGTTTCTAGATTTCATTTGACTAATTGTTTATTAATATAAACTCTAGATATGCTTTCATCAAGTTAAACACACATTTAGGTAATTAATGAAGAGCCATCTTTGCGAATTCTCAACACAAGTCTTCACTTAAACTCTAAAAATAAAAATAAAATACTTCTAAACTCTCTGCCAATCCCCATTAGCATCCGGTATTATCGTTTGGGGTGGATGTGCTCAAAATATTATCGATCATCAACAAAAATCCCAAAAAAACGGATATTTGTTATAAACAGGATAATAATAGCAATAAATTAAAGAACAATTAATGTGTACACAAAAACACTATTGTAAGTGATGCAGTTATTGATGTAAGCGCAGTAAGACAATGCATAATTCAAAAGAAATATATTCCAGTGTATCAAAAGTTGAACTAATTTATACTAGGCTTGTATAAGACCTGTCAAAAGTCAAAGTATGAGGTGTCAGTAGTGAGTTTATTGTTACCCACAAAATTAATTGTTCTTCATCGAGTTTAAAGTCTCAAATATACGTCAACTCCATCTAAAACTTTTACTAAAACATTTCTTGTACACATTCAACAATAAAACCCTCTTACAACATAATTACACCACCAGAATTATATCCGACCGACACTACAAAGTACCTACACGACATACTACGTCACCACAAAGACAATTGATCTTATATACTTTTATATCTTCAACCTTCTCCATGATAACTTAAAAACCGAAACCCAACTCCACACAAAAATAAAGATTAATAACAATATGGATAATTAAATCTCAATCATTATATCAATACATTCTACACTCTGACAACTTTCTCTGACATATTCAAGTAAATTAAACTTTTCTCGTAGATCAAACAAAGGGACATTGCATTTGCCTATAGATTTTAATTTACTGGTGCTTCAGTATGTGAAACAGTTCAGATTTGAAGATTAAACAATCAAAATTGAAACAAATATATAATCAAATTATTGAACTTTTTATTTACTTTTATTTAAGGTAGGCACTGTAGGCTAGCTCTTACAAAACTGCTAGGAAACTATTTGTGCATAGACATGAAACTAATAAGCCTTCTAGCAAAATAAGATTTCTGCATTCAGCTGGTGATGCTTATGTCTTGAAGTTATTTAGTTCAGCCGATAATGATGCAGTAATAGAAAGTGATATCCTTTTCAAAAGCTGCTATTAATTCATTCAATGATCCTAATAAATTGTTGCGTAATGTATGCTGATAACACAAATGTCACGCAGTTGGTAACGTTAGTCAATGATGCGACTAGCTGCTATTGCAAACACACGTGATTTATTGATAAAAGGTTTGCCCTAGCTATCGTAACAAGGGCTGTCACAAGGTATACTTCCTAACTACGAATGCAATACATAAAAAAATAACGAAACTTAATAATGACTTAACCTTTAGTGTGCCAAGAAATCCGCCGTTGATTTGCGACGTACCCTTCGTGTTTTGGCGAATTCACCGTGGATTTAGTGGTAGCTCACCGCACTTGCCCCGATTTTATGTTATTTTGAACCCCAAATGCTCCTAGCGTACTAAAATATATTTTGTTCGCTTAGCAAGGAAATATTCTATCTTAATATTATTCTAGTTTGTCGTTTGGCTTGCAAATATGTTTAGTTTATCGGATTTATCCCAAACGTATATGTCCAAAGTGAATTTTTAAAATTATTTTTATTGTGTAGAACAAATATGATTTAAGATTTTCACGGCCAAAAGTATTTTTGCTATTTGTTTTTGGGGTGTTATGCCGTGTTGCACTACTCCTTTTTTAGCCAACGTTTCAGACAGCATTGCAGTGTCCATCATCAGGGCAGATGTGTTAACAACATGATGATTGACACTGCAATATTGTCCGAAACGTTGGCTAAATAAGGAGTTAGCGCAACACGGCATAACACCCCAAAAACAAACAACAAAAAAAACAAAAATTGTGTAGAACGCTTATTTAGCAGAAATATGTCATAAACAAAAATAATTTATTTTATTAAAATAGAATAATTTTTTAAAACAAAGTGCTGGTATAGATTAAGCTTTATTCTAGAAATGGATTCAGTTAATATATCAAAAGTACCACTAAACTGTCCAGATCGCGCATCCATTGGTTAATGAGTGTGTCTGATTGTTGGTTGTGTATGTATTGCAGAAGAATGTGACATTTTGTCGTATGTTCCTAGTTGGCACATGGAATTTAATAGTGGCGACGATGGCAGGGCTATCAACTAAGTTGTTAATGACTATGTGTACACAACCAAGTATTATCAACAAGGCTATCAATTGGCTTAGTTTGTTAAGGTTGTACCAGAAAGCAACTTGATTAAACGTAAATATCTCACAAGCCGTGCTTCAAAATCAAACAATATTTTAAAATTATTTTCAGCGCTACTATGAAAGGTGAGATAGCGAACGTGGCAACACATCAATAAGAAAGACAGCCTAATATGAACTTACCTAATAGGAGTGTGTCGTCTTATACAGTATACCGTTTTCATCTTATAGTGTAAGCGAGTAAGCGTGTATTGTTATCTCAGTCAGTCCCGTGATATAGAATCTAGCGTTCGACAAAAATACGAAAACGCTGCCCCCTATCGTTTATTTCGTTCATACGCACATATTTTTTGACTGTCTATCTTTGTCACACTTGAAAAACGTTTGAATTAATTATACATAAGAGTGTTTGCTACTTGCCGAATTTGATCTTGAGTTTGCGAGACAATAACAAGTCTAGATATATTGTAACGTCGTTGATTAACTGCTTTTCGAAGTATTTTTCACCTGTTAGTAGGTTTAGCCGCTAAAAGACGAAATAATGTATTTTTCGATTCTAAAATAGCAGTGCAATATTAATTGCTAAATAAAGATTTGCGTTTATCATGTCAAGTCAAATTTTTTATTGAGTTAGGTCAAGCCTTTATTGGAGTAGGTCAAGATATATCTTTGTTGAGATCGTTGATGTCATCAATGGCAAAGTCAGACATATTTTGGGTTAATTCTACCTCATCTCATATGGTCATTCGGTCAGGCCAATTTTAAGGCATATCATATTATCTTTATCGAGTCCGGTAATATATTTACTGAATAAGTCATAACGTATTGGCAAGGTCGTGATTTTATAGACCTGAGTCCTGTTTTTATTAGGATTGGTTAAATCTTGATTGAGCAAGGCCATGTATTAATCGACTTGATAAAATTGGTCCAACGGGTATAATTAAAATTTAGTGGGGTCATCGTTATTCAAACGAAGCTCATAATAATTTCTGAACTAGCAAATCCCATGAGTACTATTTTAGTTCAATCTTGAAACAAAAATGGTTAAATTTTAATTTAAAGATATATAAATCTTATGTTACTGACATAAAGGAATCATGAAAGTTTAATATGTAAGACATTATTAGCGATTCTTACGAAAATTAGAAATAGGAAAGTCAGAAAAAAGACAGGGCCGCATCTAGAACTTAAAGCTAAGACCTTCGCCTAGCCTTTTTTTATTTAATTTTTTTTGTGTCAAATTTTTGTTTAAGAATATTTAATATTGTCTTCAATAATTAAATATTACAATTTAAGATTTCATTCATAACGTTATTTAAAAAGTAAAAAAAAAACTTATTTTAATTTTTGCCCTGAAAATGTTTCATATCAATATTTTGTTTTAACCCTTTAAATATCAGAAACCCAAATTCGTATGATGTTTGGGGCCAAATTTGGTCTCCTAATAATTAAAGGGACAGCGCTTGAAAAAAAATAATATCATTTTTGTTTGCGGTGACATTTTGGTTGTTGTTTTTTTCGTGTCTTCTGGTCACTCAATCGGATAACCCAACACCGACACTCCAATACCCACTAATTTATTTTATTTTATAATTAACTGGAAACCTTAACGGTACCTACATTTGTTTTTAAGGCGATGCACTAAGTACTAATTTAAAATCATGTGTTTTTGGTTTGAAAATTTGGTCGCCTAGAAATGTTTCAGATGCTTTAATTAAATACTGCGAGTAGAATACGTCCTGGCCTCTGAAAAAATCGAGTATTTTTTAGATAAGTCTTTTTATAAGCCCAGAAAAAAATAATGTATAGACCTCTGAAAACTGCTTTAAAGTTCAAAATCTACTACTAACGAACCCATTTTCGGTTATGGTTTTATTGTATAATGTGGCAAATTAAGTTATTTATAAAATGTTTGTGCCTAAACATCCAAAAATAAAATAAAAGGCACTTTTTGGCCATGTTTTTTTCTTGCATAAATCAAAACAGATGGATGGTGTGAAGCGGGAATTAAAACCTTATCGCCATCTACGTAAGGTGTTTTATTGATAGCGGCTCGATTCATAATATTACACGACGTAGTGCATCGCCTTAAATAACTCAATCACTTTTTTTGTTGTTTGTTTTTGGGGTGTTATGCCGTGTTGCGCTAACTCCTTCTTTAGCCGACGTTTCGGACAGCGTTGCAGTGTCCATCATCAGGGTAGATCTACCGGATCTGCCCTGATGATGGACACTGCAACGCTGTCCAAAACGTCGGCTAAAGAAGGAGTTAGCGCAACACAGCATAACACCCCAAAAACAAACAACAAAAATGCTTTTGGCTGTGAAAATCTAAAAACTTACCTAACTCAATCACTGGTTAACGCAATGTAGGTAAGTCTTTTAACTCCCCGTATAACGGGAATCGCGCTCAAATACTTACGACATCGATTTGTAATTAGCCAGTATTTGCTACCCACTGTTTGTGTAATATCCTTAATATTAGAATAAAAGTTCACCTATAGATGGCGTTTAGCTGCCAAGTAATGTAGTAAGTTCCAACCGCCTGCTTATTAAGATATCGGAGACGGAGTTTTACTAAATAAGAGAGTTTGTGAGAAACTTCGGTGAAAATCTTAAAAAACTTAAGAGCATTACGTTTTTCAAAGCTTCTGCACAGGTAAGAGGATTAGAATTAAGATATCCTTTTCGTACAACTCTAGAAAAACAGTAATACTAAAACCCAACCCTACTCACAAGGACTCGAGAAGGTACAGTGACCGACCTCAATCTGAAGAAAGGATAACTTGACTATTCAACAGTTTAATGTAGGTACAACGTCTCCAGAGTACAGAGTACAGTAATCCCAGGCAACAAATTGCAGGATGCACCGGTACAAGCACAGGAGCGGGCAATTGGCCCTATTTGCCACTAGTTGGGTAATAAGTGAAGTACCTACCGGCCATTGCCATACTTGTGACTTGTGACAGACAATGGATGGAGGTAGGTGCTGGGCACAATGTCATCACTTGCACTCTTATTGGATTGATTGAAGGATGCTGCAATCTTGGGTGTCGGGTGGACAGAAATATACGTAAAATAATATCCAATTTAATAAAATAAAATAAAATACATTTTGTTTTTAATAATTTTTATAAAAGGTTTAGCTTTACTCAAGCATCTTAAAGCAATTATTGAAAAGTATTTTATTTTATTTTATTAAATATGTCAAACCACAAAGTGATTGCTTTCTACAATCATAATATTCAATTTATTTAAATAACTTTAAACGTTATAGACATCAAGGTAATTATATTAATTAAATCACTAAAGAAGAAAGATAAATTAACCCATTAGACCTATCGCATCTTGACCGTATATTTTTGAATGTCGAGTCAGAAGAATTTGCGTGAATTTCCGCTTTGCAATAAAATCCGAATAAATGAAACAATAATTTTATCTTTTTGTTTAAAAAATTATTTGTTAAAATAATGAAATATTTCAGAAAATTAATAAGTCTATATTGCTAAACGTATACTACATAAACATAAGCCTAAACTATATTAAGACCTTTTAAAAAGTTACTTACATTTAACCAAAAATTTTACCCACATCTAACCCAAAATTAATAAATGATCATTAATCTTTTGCGGAAACTTTTATTTCGTTTTTTTAACATTCCTAATAGTTTATACAATATCGATATCATCAGATAAAAATAAAAATGAAAATCGTAATAACACATTGAAATAAAAAAAATTTCACGGATATATATATATATTGTTACTTCTTGAATAAATGCAAAATCAAATCACGGGGTCATTTTAATTTAAATAAATTTAATAAGAATAAAAATTTTATTATTGAAGACAATATTAGCGATTTCTAAACGATGATCACATTTAGGATGTGACCGTATCCTTTTCTGATTTTTCTGTTTCAGATTTTTGTTTAGAAATCGCTAATATTGTCTTCAATAATTAAATGTTACAGGTTTTACTCAATAAAGGTTTGGTTGAGGTTTTACTCAATAAAGTTGAGGTTTTACTCAATAAAGTTATTCCGAAAAATAAATAATATTTTTGATTTATTCACATACTACCCAACTTACATTTATTTGATGATGATTTTATTAATTACAAATTTTTTTTTTAATAGTAACTGATTAATTACCGCTCATTGTAATATTATTTTCTGTGGGTACTTATTTGTCTATACTAGTGTGTTTTTTTTTAAAATCGTTAATTTTCGTTGTACATTTATCCTGACGAAGAAACCATTGGTTTTGAAACATGTCGAATGTCGATCAAATCAAAAGGTGATTAAATAGTGGTGTTTACGAAGTTATTTGTTTTTTTAAATTTAAATACATACTTTTTTACATTCGCTTCACCATATTTGGGGGAGCTTTGTGGAGGGTTTTTTCATGGAAATGAAGGAGAGGAAAAAGGTCTGAGGGATGGGTAAGAATCTGAAGTGTCCAGGAGTGATGAACGTATGAATCCATCCCTCACACTGCGGTGCAAGGCGATGGTCCAGAGAGTCCGGCTGGATAGGTCGAAAGGTCTTCCTCAACCAGTCTATCCTTATTCGGCCCGCCATGTAGTAGGTGTACATGTACAAACGCATCCACCGCCAACCTAGACAAACTTACCCCATGAACCCGGGCATAAAAAGTCACAAAACTTTGCGAACCACTTGAAGTGTCCTATGGCTCTTAAACTTTGCACTCTTCCACACATCGAACTTAAATATTATGTCAGATTCATCGTCAATTTTTTTCCATTATTTTACTGAGATTATTGTGTAAAATGTATATGATTCTTAACAGAGAGCTAAACATGTTAAATTTATGTCCAAAAAAGCTGTGGAAAAATATTGACGTAAAAACGTGTTTATACAGGCGTGACTTACTCGACAAAACACACAACGACCCTAGCCGTAGTCCTAGGTTTAAAATAAGAGCCTTAAAGCGAGGGTGAGTATGTTCTGCCCTTACGCGAGATATAATACCAGTGATATCGCAGAGTGTTTGCCAGAAATATGATTTGAAGCTTGCTCCGAACACAGAAATACTATAAAGACAGAATGGACATTGGTATATTACTCCATTTAAATTGTATAATAATAATAATTTATTCCAGAATCTATGCAGGGGTAGTGCAATGCAATACATTCCATATTTGAAATAATATACATAATTAGACCAAGAAAATAAATAATAATATAGGTGATTCCGACAGGCACAAAAAGGGGAATTTAAGTGAAAAAAGATAAAATATTACCACAAAAATGAGTTTAAACAGCCGTTTATGGAGGATATTTGCATATTTTCCGTCTCCAGAGGGCCATCAGAGGGGACTCCATCCAGGAAACCATGGCAGTGATGATTTTGTTACTTGATTGGCGTAGTCTGCGCCATAAGCTTCCCATGTGATGGCGAAGAAGCGCTCTGAAAGAGTGTACTCGTCCCTCCAGGAACATTTCCGTGGCGCTGCAATATCTCGATAGGCGTAATAGTTGGCGATAAGCATTATTGTAAGCGACTTTTAGCTTATGCCATTGGGATGCAGTGTAATCCACCCACAGTTCTAACGTGTACAACGAAGTGCAAAATGCGTTGAAGAGTATATTTTTCACGTTTGTACTGCAAAAGTGAAAACGCCTTGAGAGCATACCTGCTCTAACGGATATCGCTCTTCTTTGCCTTTCCATATCCTCGATGTCTTTCAAGTCGTCTGTGATAATATGTCCCAGGTATTTAGTAATTCGTAGGCTTTGGCTTTTAATTCCCTTTGTGTTAACTTATTTATATGTATTAAGTTTATTTTTTTTAAATAGTACCTGAACAAGTCCCAGGCAATTATTGTAACACAATTTAAAATAGGCTATCTTTTCAGCACCAATTTCGTGAATTTTAAAATTTCATTCGAAAAGTGAAAAATATCTTAAAAATAGATAACTAGAGTTATTTATCCTGTATCTTATTCACCTGATCACATAAATTAAACCTTAATACGTAACACTTAAAAATAATAGTAAAATAAACTTTAGGAGCAATTGCAACAATGACAATATTAATTTCCTTGACGTAAAAGACTTGATTTCTCTCTGTTCATTTGAATTTTTCATTATAGACCAGACATTCAACATTCAAACACATTCGTAGGGGCAAATAAGGTCATAATATATTATACCAACACGTTTTTCATAATAGAATCAAGAAAATATTGTTTGAGATGCCATACATTTCACCTCAATACATTTTAAAATAATATCGCGTACATGTATCCACATTTTCGTCGATAATTTATACGGATTCAGAAAAGATGTTCTGCTTTTGCTAAAAAATATGATATTATGTATTACTTGCATCTCCATTTGTGTCTTTTTGTCTCTATTTGTGTCTTTCTTGTCTCTTACCGTTTTGTACTATATTTCATTTGAGTGAGCTTATATAAAATTTTGTATAATTTCATTAATTTTTTTTTAAAAGAAAGACAATTATTCCCGGGTTACGAATAAATTGACAATTTTAGAAAATTTTCTACTACCTCCACAGTAAGCGGAAAATGTTGCTTGTGTTAAGGATTTAGCCAGCCGAGGAATTGAACACACTACGCTTGGGTGGGATCCAAACGCGATGTCAAGTCAGCCACCGACCGGTCTAATTTAATCTTTACTAGCTGGTTGGTCCGACGATTGGATTGCCTTGATAGACCGTCTTCGCCTTGCAAAAATATCAACAGATATTTTAGGGCACCGTAGCAGCACTGTTTTTCAGCCAAACTTTGTTGTGTATTGCTTCGGTGTTAAATGGCGATGAAAATAGTTTCTCCTTTGTTCTTTCCAGTAATTATTTTTGTCTCTATGATGTTGTTTTGCAATTGTTTCACACATAATCTTGCATCATTGCAATGAACAGCATAATTGGTGAGCCGGCTTTCAAGATTAGGCAGTGCGACAGTGTGCGAACTTGATTTGTTTTTGTCAAAAAAACTCTGGCTATTGTGTCATGACGATCGAAGCCTACCTGTTCGTATTGTAATTCTTCTTTAATTTCTAGCCATTAAAAATTGAACGTAAACGTTATGAATAAATCGGGTAAACCGTGTTATCTCACGGAAGTCATTGCGTCCTGTGCGTATTCGTGCATATGACGCGAACTGCCAGTGAATGTTGATAGCAAGATGACTAGTCTTTCCATGTCATCGAATTTATAATTTATATTTATTGTTCATTAAGTATAGCATTCCATAAATTAATGTATTCATCCGAATACAAATTTTCGTTGATTATGGAGAGTAAATAGCAATCGTTCAGTTTCAATTTTAGCATACATATCACGACGAATTGCTGGAACAATTGACTTTTAAAAACTTTCACTCGAATAATCGCTTAGACTTTTCGCAATATTTACCCTGGCGTGCCGAATTACGCTTTATATAACACTCTAGAGAGAACCTTCCAGAGCTTTCTAGGGCATTCTGGAAACTTCTTTGAATCTTTTGGAACCTTCTGAACTCACCGATAAACTCTGCCATTCAGTTTGGAACCTTATGGAACTTTTTGGAAGCTTCTGGAACTTTCACCTTCCAGAACTTTCAAGAGAATTCTCGAACTTTCCGGAACCTCACCAGACTCACCAAAACACTCAGCCACTTAGTTTGGAACCTTATAATTTAAATAATTAATCGATTTACAGAGTGTAATCATTAATTTTAACTAAAATAATTCATAAAATAAGTTTTCACTGCTTTTGAGTTTTTAATGTTCCTCTTCTATAAAAGCTGGAGCTTGTGTCTAGAAGACTGGTGAGCATAAAGATGAAGAATATTTAGTGTTTGTAATTATGATTAAAGGAAATATGAATATTAAAATTTATAATTAATCAAAAATATAGTTTCATCATTTTGGTATTTAAACCTTCTTGAACTTTTTCCTTCCGGAACCGTCTGGAGCATTCGAGAACCTTCACTAACTTTCTGGAGCTTTCCAGACTCACCGGCACAGTCAGCGAGCCCATTCTAAAATAATCTGAAGCATTCGCGGCCTTCCCATAATAAAGCACCTTTTCATCACTTACTCCCACCTACGCTCAGCCACCCCTACCAAACTCTCTTACTTTCGATGTGACACCAAGGGCTATCTACCACCATAATCACCGGTGGGTGGCAGTGGCTGGCTGTGAAGAAAATCAGGCGGGTAGGGGGGTTTCTTTTCATAATATATATAAGATTAGATTAAGATGTATAAATATTAATATATCCTATGTCTGAGTAGATTTTTGTAATTGTTGTACCTATTTGTGTATTAATTGAGTTGTTATAACTGGAATGTTTGCACGTAAGTGAGGTCGTTTGTAAGAACCTAGTATGAATAAATAAAAATGGTTTATTATTAAAAACACCAAGAAGCAAACCAATAAAAAAATTATGCGTCCATCTTGGCAGTTCAATTTTTGATTTCCCTTAATTTTATATTTACCTCTTTGCAGTAAATAATTCTATGGTTCTTTAAGTGTGGGAAGTACGTACGAGTGGGTTGTATGCCAAACAAAACAAACTGGACATAGGAGAGGTTCTCAGGGGATGTCGATAAAGTAGACTCTGTTTTGACCAGCTCTTTCTTATTTGAGGAGGGTGGCTGGCTAGGAACCTTTTCAACCTGCGTATAATGGACATCAGATAAATATTCACGCTTTATGAATTCATTAAATCTTTAAAGGACAGATTCAAATTCCAAAAGACTGTAAGTCCAAAATGAAACAGAATAGTTTAATCGTTTGTTTTTCTGAATTTTTTTTTAAATATGATGAAGGTATGTTTAATTTTATTTTTATGTTGAAGAATAAATTTTTTATAACGATTTAAAATGAGCTATTTTAGATTTGACTCCAAAAGGACAGTTCGTTTTGGACATGTTCACCGGTCTACGTTGGTGACAGCCGTCAAATGCTACGAATAAACAATACAAAATTTCCTCGTGCTGAGCCGCGAAACTCCGCTTGTGCTTTCTTTGTTCCTTTCCCGTAATTCGTGGCTCAGCCCGCGGAAATATTGTGCTGCTTTTTTCTCATTCTTAGCAGACGTTATGTCATAAAGACGTCATAGCCAGTGAAAATACTGCTTTAAGGTTAAACGCGACGCTCGTTATATTCTATGTGTTCATAGATGGCGTTAATTAATTTATTTTATTCAAATACCCTTTTTGTATGGTATTGCTTTACAATATTAAGACAAATTATTTGTTTGCGCCCGTACATATGAATTGTGAATATGAATATATAGTTTTGTCCGTATAAAAACTCAATTCTTTAGAGAAAAGCATACAAATACAAAATTGTACGGATGATTCAATCCAATATTGTATTTGTATGTCGTATTTGAAAGAATTGAGTTATTTTACGGAAAAAAAGTATTTATTCATATTCATATTGCATATGTACGGGCGCAAACAAATAATTTATTTATTTATTTGTTTAACGCCCAGAGGGCTTTTACATGTAGGTGGTACAATTTTAATGAAAGACGGTTTTGAAACATGAGAAAGAAATAATAAAAATAAAATTACATTAAGAAATAATATATGCAAGAAACAAAATTAAAAATTACAAGAACATAAATTAAAAAATACAGCGATTTGACTGGTTTACAAAAATATAACTTCCATTTAGGAATAGTGTTGAAATAAGTCTTTTAAGTAATCCTCAAAATTCGCAAAGTAAATATTAAATATATCGACATCACCTAAGTATTTCCCATAGTGTGAAACCGTTGTATCGGGGAGTTCACAATGTAATTGCGCTTATGTGTGTTGCAGTGGAATAGTGTATTTTGTCATGTTGTTATTGTAGGTATTCGTAAGTTTATGAGTTGCAGAACTTCGCAACAGTCGAATTTAGAGTTTAGAATCTTGAATAAAAAAGTTAAGTCGTATATTTTACGCCTGTCTTCCGATGTGTGTATTTTTAGAGTATTTAATAAGAAATGATATTGTAAGTCTTCTAGTGGGATATTTAATTTAAAATTTATAAAAATTTGTCTTAATATCGTAAAGAAAAACTTTGCACAAAGGTATTATCAAGTTTGATAAGACCTTCAGAAGGCGAAACAGCTTACCAGCTGTTAATTTATTGAACAATAGGAAAAAAAGAGACTGAAAAAAATAAAAGATATAATTTTTAATACATTTTATCAAAGTTAACTTAACATCATCTTCACTGTTTTTATGCCCAATTTTTGTCATCTATGTATTTTTTTAATGATCCTTTTTTGTAATGTGTTGTAATGGCCTTCGTGGTCGGTTCAAATCCCGGCGTGCGCAAATAAATTTTATTTGATAAATTTGTGTCATTTCACAAATTACTCATTTAAAATAATATAAATGAGTAATTTGTGAAATTATATGTATATATATGGTCTTACACCAGGGCGATACTGAGAGCATTTCCTTCCCCTCCCCACAAACCCCAATTGGGGATGCCATAGTCTCACTGGCTTCAGACGGTTGGGAGTAGTTGTGAAAATATGCGCTAAACAAAATTAGATATGGTCCGTTAATAAATAAATAATTTTGTTCGAGGTATCTTATAACTCAAATCAAATTAAGCCGATGCCATACGTAGTAATGCAAAACCATGTGTTTTAGGTTTGAAAATTTTGTCGCCTAGAAATGTTTCAGATGCTTTAATTAAATACTGCGAGTAGAATACATCTTGGCCTTTGAAATAATCGAGTATTTTTTAGATTAGTTTTTTTATAAGCCCAGAAAAAAAAATGTATACGGCCTATGAAAACTGCTTCAAAGTTCAAAATCTCCTACTTACGAACCCATTTTCGGTTATGATTTTATTGTATAATGTGGCAAATTAAGTTATTTATAAAATTATCGAAAAAAAAATTAATTATTTATGCCTGAACATCCACAAAATAAAATAAAATACACTTTTTGGCCATGTTTTTTTCTTGCATAAATCAAAAAAAGGCGGATGGTGTTAAGCGGGAATTTAAACCTTCTCGCCATCTGCGTAAGGGTTATTATTGATAGCGGCTCAATTTAAAATATTACACGACGTAGTGCATCGCCTTAAGGCTAGATTAGGTTAGAAACAGTACAATATTAATTGAAGAGTCTTCCACATTTATTTTTCGGAAATATAAAACTGGTAAAAATGACGGAGGTAAATCAAAAGTCAAATATACCAGTGTTAGGTTCGGTTAGGATCAATAACTTATTGGTAGAAAGCTCTCTCACGGATATTTTTGTTGAATTGGGAAATAGACGGTAGCTGGTAACCCTTGGGAAGAGAGGGAGATATACTAGTACTTGTGTGTTTGTCGGGAAATCAGTGAGACAATGGATGAACAAATATTTGGTGTTTACATTGAACATACTAGGTTATGAGTTGAAAGGTGATTGGTGCGCAGAGGGAAATATTAATGTTAAATTGCAATAATAAAAATACGATATTATTAAAACATCAAATTGTAATTTTTAATCATACAGTATACAGTACCATAAAATGATTTGATCGCTTCTAGGGGCTTTGCTCTAACCGCTGAGCTAACTTGACCATATCAACTTCGGTGGTATTTATACTTCGACTAAGAACTACCAACATTATATTTGTAGGAAGGAGTGCGCCAGTGATACTTTGGCATCCGCAATTGGGGTATGTTGTAAGGTTGAAGGTAGTTGGGAGGGGAAAGAGATGGGAAAGAGGAAGTACCTGGCTAATTAGATCTGGTCACCAAACCAGTCAATAATATGGGATATATTATTTTTAATGAATAAATTGTAAAATAACACAAATTCTCAAAAGACCTCTGACTTCCTAGTCTCGAAAAACATGTTAAGGCGAAGCTTAATGCTAAATCACTATTTTAATTAATCTTTATAGTGAATAAGTGTACATTATGAATACCAGAAAATATGCTTTAGTAGATAAATTAGAGGTTTTCCTATCGCCTCGCTTGAGTAGAATACAAATAAAAAAATAAATTACTCAATAAAAAATATAAATTATCGAAGGAAGCAAACACTTTGTGGCTTGACATTATTACACAAATGAAAGAAAATATTTGTTTTAAACCACTTTATTAAATTTATATACGTCGACCGGTTTCGGTTGAACTCAACCTTCATCAGGACAGTACAAAACTGAGTTTATATTTGTACTGTCCTGATGAAGGTTGAGTTCAACCGAAACCGGTCGACGTATATAAATTTAATAAAGTGGTTTAAAACAAAGCTATTCTTTCATTTGTGTAAAAAATATAAATGTAATACTAAAAAAAATATTTTTTCAAAAGAAATGTATGAACGCGCAAAGGAAACAACTTAAAAAAACAGTATTATAGCTAAGATTATCTGTGACAGTTTCAGTAAATTAACTTTTTGTTTTCTAATAAAATTATTCACAAAATAAATAAAAACCAGTTTTATGCTTGAAATCGAACGTTTCTAGACTCCGTTTGTCAAGCGATTTTAATGCCTATTTCCTACAATATAAGGTAAAACAAAAATATACACATTTTTGGCTTTTAGCTTCCTCTTAATGAACTTACTATCGCCGTATTGGTGAAATAATACCCTAATTGCATTGTATAGCTTCGTCCTTTTTTTAGTCTGTAAATTTGTTTTTCGTTTCTGGTCAATACTGTCGAGATGATAGCCGAGTTGGGTAATACTTTTTTACCCCGTCATAGTTCGCATGAGGGTTACGAGCCGTTAAAATGGATTATTAGCACTAAACGAGGTCTACTATGCACAGAACTACTTCATAGTTATGTTATATTAATCCCAGGGTACAAAAGATAAATTATTATATGAATAAACGAAATTTTCTCATCAGCTATCCAAACCCTCTGTAAACGTTGTACAAAATAATATGTTAGACTATCTGTACAGGGCACCCGTGTGTTTGTATACATAAAATAATCCTTTTATTTTCTATAGCGGTCTCCGGGGTAGGAATATCGCCCAGGGGAGAGGCAGGTTAAGGGAGGGGAAACAGAAGGTCGCGGGGTGAAGGAATAACGAGCAACGAATATGTATACACAATACATATACGTTATGCATATGTACGCTCACTGAAATTCGTTTAGCGAAGGCTTGAAATATTTAAAGATAATACATACAACAAATCAGATAAAAATGGGTTGAATCAAACGAGGGTGAATAAAATGGGAACAGATAACACTCGAAATGTTTTTCTGACAAATTTATATTGCGTTTTTTAATATAAATAACATACCTTTGTAATAATAATTATTGTTCTACGGTTTTTCGCTTTGTTTTCATGATTAGTTGGTAGAGCAATACCCGAATATAAAGTATTTTTGTTACCTTTACAAAAAGGAATATCTTTGCACGTTCAATACTACTAAAATTACCTTTTAATTCATAATATTTCAAAATAGGTGCTTTAATACCCATCGACTTCATTATAAATCATATATTTAAATAAAATTAAAACGAAAATAAATAATTTTGTGTAAATCTACCACCATTTTTATTATTACAGGCCGTCCTATAGAAAATAAACCGACAGTTAAAGATACTTGTTTTTGGACTTTTGTACTGGGTTTAGCAGGGTTTGGTACCTATCCGTGCAACTAACCTATACTAACTATACTACAGGATTTTCCAATAAGAGGTGTTATTTTGAATAGCCCGCTATTTCGGTAGATGCTACTTTTGAAGCTGTTATTTTTTGAAATTTGACAAGAAAAAACTACGCCATTGATAAAAATGGACGATACACGCTTCAACAACGCATTGAAATTATTAAAATTCACTTGAGTGAATCAAATGCATATCATCTTGAATGATGAGGCCCATTTCCACCTCGGTGGCTTCTTCAACAAGCAAAGTTGTCGCATCTGAGGCTCGGAAAACCCAAGAGTTATTGTTGAAAAGCCTCTCTATCCTCAACTTGTGACTGTTTGGTGCAGTTTATAGTCCGGCGGAGTCATTGGACCTTACTTTTTCCAAAATGAGGCTGTAGCAACAGTTACGGTGAATGAATTGCGCTTTTGAGAGATAATTAATGATTTTTTACAGCCGAAATTGGATGGTATCAATCTGGTCAACGTTTAATTTCAACAAAACGGCGCTACGTGCCACACAAGCAACGAAACCATTGATCTTTTACGATTGAATATCAAAATAACACCTCTTATTGGAAAACCCTGTACTATACACAATAAGTCAGGGCAAAAGTCCGAAAACAGGTATCTTTTTTAACTGTCAGTTAATTTTCTACAGCATTAATAAAAGTATTAATAAAACATTATTATTATTTTATTTAAATTATTTTGTATGAATATTATGTATAGTGTATTCAAAGCGATTTATTTTCAAATTACAATGACTCCGCAAAGAGAATTCGCGATTCTTGAACAAGCAACATAAAAAAATAACGAATTTTTTTATTATAGCTGAAGATGGTGTGCGTCTGTGATTGGCGAAAAAGTAAGTTTTACCCCACAGATGGCGTAAGTGTCGACGTAAAACTAATATCTATAAAATTTCGTCTCTGCAAAATACATCCGATATTTTTAAATTTAATATTAAGATACGTGAGATAATATTATGCATTTGGCGCTTGTGGGTATGTTCACCGGCCTAACTATTTTTTTTATTGAAATGATCTAATATTTTTCGTAAATGAGGCAATATAGAAGATTTAAGCTGTTCATAAATTCATCACAAAAAATTGAAAATAATGTTTTTCCATCGGACGTTAAATGCTTATTTAGATAAATGGGAAGTCGTTAAATGTAATGCTTAATTAGTGAATACGAAATAGAATTTAAAACATGGGAATCGCCAGCAACACGTATTTATATGTTAGTCTAACATATCTGCATTTTCCATTTTTGTAATTTTTGTAGTTAAGATTTCGTTTGAATGTTTTCATTTTGTCGCATGTCAAGGCCGCTTAAATACGCAATTATTTTTAAAAAAATAATTATAATGATTAAATGTTTTTTTAAAAATAAATTTTAATTCTCTTACAGTTCACGAAGTAAGTACCAGCTATACAAAAAATATAATAATCAGTAACTGCCTGGGTAAGTATTAGTGTTTTGTGAACGCCTCACTACATAAACATGTGCTGAGGTGTTCGCATGCTTTAGATCAAGTGTTATTATGCCGTCATTAGTAAAAACACAAATTTGTCTTAGATTCGTACTAGGATTTGCAAATCCCGAACCTTTTCTTAATCCCGTGGGAACGCTTGATGTAATTTTTACTAAGGGGTATAGAATGGAAATAGCGTCGATATTTAAAAAAATATTTTTTTAATACTAGGTATCAATTGTCTTTGATACCAGTATTGAAAAATTACATTAAAACGGTGGCAAAGTAAATCGTTTAAGAGGACTTCTCGTATAAATCATGTATGTTACTAGTAGTATTATAAAAATATATTGAAAAGAAATAACTGTTTTATGAGGTATAAAGCCCGATTGTGGAAATCACGCTCTTTGCTTCCACACTTTTTGGTGGGTCTGTCATCAAGAAGGCTTGAAGCTTACTGAAGATATCTTTCTTTTAAAAACAGTTTCCATTGAACCAAATTCAGATCCTGAGTGATTCTTTTTCAATTTTCAGACTTAACTGCCCTGATAATAGACAGTCCAAGGGTTTCTGAAACCCCGGCTAATGGAGACGGAAGCGCAACAATATATTTAAATACATTTAATGAAAGTCTCAAATCATAATTTCCCGTTCTACTCTAAGCTGTCTTTATCACATCCAACTGATACAGTCTTCAGCCCACCCATTCCTCAAACTTTTTAGGATGATTCTTCAGTTTATTTTTCGTGTTTACGTGTACATCCGAGAAGACATAATGATGGTTAAGTTAGAAAAAAGTAATCATCTTGATTGTTGCTATAAATATTTTTTATTCGTGGAAATCCCACAATCACGATAAAGTTATTTTTTAAATTAAGGAAGATAGTATCAATATCCCGTCACTATCAAACGGTGGAAATAAAAAAAATGTTTAAAAATAAAAGAAAATTAATAGTAAAATTAGAATAATTAAAAAAAGTTTCCCTCAATATTATTTCTTTCAATAAGTGTTTGTTTAAAATTCTATAAAATGTAAATAATCCTTTTTTTGTATAAAACTGATTTCGAATTGTTTTGATGTAATTATTAATAGTTTTTCAGTATTCTATTTATCTGCTCGGTTAAAAACAAAACATCAATATGATCACAGTATATTGTTTTTTTTTAAATTGAATTTTGTGTTTTGATAAAACAATAATATTTGTAGCACTTAAATAAATTAAGTAGAATGATACATTTTGTATGACATTTAAATCTTAAAATTATAAATATGTATAGGCTATTATTGTAAATAGTTAAATAACAAGAAATTGACCGCAATCTTAATATTCTATATGGAAGACAGAATTTCTGTATCTTGTTTTAGTTAGTAGGTTTAACCTTTCTATAAAATACATTTCATTATGTTTTACTCGTAAGTAAATATTTTATCTTTGTATATTTCTTGAAAGATTCGATTTTTTTACAGATAAAATTATTTTTTCGTATTTATATACCGCATGTACAACCGACAACAAAAAATTCATCTTATTATTTCAAAGCATAAAGTGCACAGAGTAAAATGAGTATTGCTATTTTTTTTAAATCTCTTCAAATTATTTGTAATCCGGTAAAAAACGGGATTGCAAGCCGTTTTCTGAAAAACTATTAGTAAATTCCTCATATATCGGAACACTTGTTTATGCATCTGCCTTGTTCATATACAGTGACGAAATGCTAAAGAATTTGTGAACATGCGTTCCGACAAACGATCGTATTTTAATAAAAAAATTTTGACCTGTCAATTCATTAGTTAAGAGTTTGCAATCCCGTTTTTAATCGCATCAAGAGATACATAATAGATGAAAATTTTTTTATATCAGTAAGTTTTCTTCGTGTGCAAATGTGTTTTTTTTTATAAAATATTCAAATTAGCATCATCTTCGAAGGCGAAGTTCGTGAAATATTTTAAGTTTACAACTAAAAAACGTAATATTACTCAGGTTTGTAGAGATACATAATTTTTTACATATTTGTATCATACGAGGTAAAAAATATTTAATTAAATTTTCTCAAATTTTCAAAAGCCTTTTTCATTTCTCCTTCTATCCAAGGATTGGCGGTGACTGGTTTCCACTGGAAAGTTTCCGGATGCGGTCCTTTTCTGGACTTGTTCTAGCAGATTCCAGGAAATCTGGGCATTTTGAGATGTCTGGAAGTCTCTGCCCTTTACATTTGTTCCTCCAACCGGACCAGAACTTGAATCCTTCCAGTTCCCAGATCTTCTGAGCGCAGATGGAGTCGTCAGTTATATCATCGTTCAAAAGTGCTGAAAAGAAAAATTATAAAAACTTTATTCAAAAACTTTTGAATGGGTTATATTATTAAGAAGTAATTTACTCACAAACTCTCAGTAAGCTATTTATTAACGCTATTCATAGAATAACGAACGCTATTCTATGAGAACAGTTAAAGGCTTATCGATTTAAATAAAACAGAAGTGTAGGTATCTTGCGACAAGATTATAGAATATTCTTCCTGATGGCATAAAAAAATGTGATACACAAAAAAATATAAATAAAATAATAATTTGGATCAAAAGTTATTATAGGGCTTATACCGGTGTACTCACCCAAATTAGAAATTATTGTTATATTTTAATGATATAATGTTTATAAGACAAGGTTCTTTATGCATGGCATAAAGGATAACAAATTATTATAAGCAATAGTTATTCGCCTGAAATACCCATACAAATTGAAAATATCTCCGTATCTAGTAAAAATAAATGCTCGCACCTTCTGACAGGTACTCTGAACCACTAAGCTACGTCGTCTTATTCCCAACCCGCCAAACATTTAATATATACTATTATTTCATGCAACAATTATTGCTTATTGCATTTTTTCACCTGTAAACAACCAATTTTTTTTTGTAGGAAAAGTTTGTTTGTGCTAAATTTGAAATTATTTGACATTAATCTAAAATATATACCTATATATTTTTTAACGATAAATTAATGTTTGTAAGATAATTTTTTTATTGCATGGCACAAAGGATAACAAATTATTATAAGCAATAATTATTTGCCTGAAATACAAATGGAAAATATCTCTCGGGTGAAAAAAAATGCCGCCCACGGGAATTGTATACTAAACATGAATTTTAAATTTTTTTACAAAAAGATTTATTTATTAAAATTGATTAGAAATAGTTACTAAATGGGTCTTTGGGTTATATGTTATATGTAAAGAACATTGATAAAATTGGGACTAATTGTGGGAATAGTTTAGGTAAGCGATAAAGCAGGTACCAACATTATTGTATTGAAATTAATTCATTTGTAATATTTTATTTGAAATGTGTATTTCTTTAGTTAAATTTTTTGACAGATGTATTAATTTTTAAAGTTTATTACGTTTTATGTTCGTCTTTAAAATGGACAACGTTTGTTTTCGAAAAGCCTTGTGAATTTATCGAGGTGCAATTTTTTTATAAATACCTTCAGCTTCACAAATCCTAAAATTTTAATTTCCCGTGGTTTATTACGAACTTGCGCTAGTAAAATAATAATTGTAGATTTGTCTCCATGCAATGACATTTTCAATATTTTGTACATCTGCCTAATTTTTACGTATCAAAGGTGTAAATAATATTGTTACATAGTACTGTTTTACTGTTTTGTTACTGTAAAGATTTTTAATTTATTTTATATTGAATATTGCACTACCTTCTATATCATTCTTATGCCAACGTTTTGGACCGCATTACTGTACATATTTGCAAGACAGAAAATATGATGTGATGATAAACACCGCAAAGATATCCAAAACATTTCCACAAAAGCAAGAAAATGCCATACAGCCTTAAGTGCCCATTTTATTTTTTATTTGGTTTTACGCACGACTTAACTTTTACAAGGATTTTAAAAACAGAATATACCTAGTGAACTATAAAAAATTATACATAAAGTTTTCAAAGCATGAAACAACATTTAACTAATATACTAAATAGGTATGAAACAAAATTAGTGAAAGATGTAAAAATAACATAAAATAAAATAGAAACTAGAATAATACAACATAAGACAGATCACTAAAACTACTTTACAACGCTTCTATAATTTGTTGGATTCAACAAACTGCTGGTTATTCCATAAATGGTGTCGTTAAATATATCAATAGTATCCCTAAACTGTTTGCCTAGATCATGCATCTTATTGATTGGTTAGTGTGTCTTATAGTTGGTTGTGTATGTATTGCAGAAGAATAGTACATTTTATACTTTGATCTAAGTCTGTAATAGGTCTAATATTGTGAACAAAGTAACAATTTGTAAAATAAATTATTCGATAGCCAATGACGCACGACATGTATTTCTTTTTCTACATCGAAAAAACACGAAAAAAACATTTATACGTTTTTATCACCACTCCAACCCAATATAATAATACACATCTTACATTATAATATGCAATATTTGGTGTCCCGTTGTTCAGTGTTCGTACGCTTGTACCAAACAATACTGGGCATAACACGGATGCTATCTACAAGACTAGGTATTGTGTATGAACATGTATTAACCACCAAGTAAAGCTATTGATACTCGATTCGAGTGGGAGTTTGTTCTGAACTTAATATTGGAGCATAGCCAAAATAATCAGGAACAACTGTACAAGCAATACTGAAATGTATGTACATAATTATTTTGTGTTTCTGCAGACAATTTTGTACTAAAATGTCTACTTTGGTAACATTTTCAAACTTTTTAACGATTGTATATTACATTATAACCATTTAATAATATGTTTACCGAATTCTGTAACATTCTAATGGTAAAATTAAAATTAAAAGAAACATTGTAATTTTGTAGCATATTTTTTGAAGATTCACACAGCTAACAATATTAATTATTTAATTTGATTTTTGGGGTATTGAACTGTGTTTAATGTCTTGTTCTTGGTCAACTTTTCGGATAGCTTTGCAATATCTATGTTCAGGGTAGATGTGCAGAGTGAAGAAATATGTAAGTTTATTTATGTAAGCATCATTCATTCATCAAATCCCGGGGTGCGCAACTAAATTTTATTTGATTAATATGTGTTATTAATTTATATAAATTACTAATTAAAAATATTACGTAGTAAATTTGCGGCACTTTCCAGAGTGGATAATTCTCTCAGTATCGCCCTGGTGTAAGATCACCATTCCGATTTGAAACGTTACTTAAATGGCGCCGTGTTTGGTGACCAGATCTGAATACCCAGATTCTTCCCCACCTTCTTCTTTCCCATCTATTTTCCTTCCCTCTACTACCTTCAGTCTAACAACATACCCCAATTGGGGATGCGAAAGTCTCACTGGCTCCAGACTGCATGCAATTATAGCCAACAAAGTTTGAAAATGGTAAATTTGTTGAAGATCAACTTTTCAATATCTACACAATAATATATTATAAAAATGATTCTAGCTGATTATAGATGATTTGTGTTCTGAGTTTGATTCCTTGGCAATGCACTCTTCGATTACAAACCCAAATTTTCAGATGATTTCAATTAATTGAATTCTATTGGTTTCAACCGTAACTTTTGTTTTTAAGGTTAAACGCGACGGTCGTTATGATTTTGTTAATTAAATTATTTTATAAAATACGCTACATGCAAGTGCGCCCGTATATACGCAATTTAAATGTGAATACATTGTGTCTGTATAAATACTGAATTCTTTCAAGAAAGTCATTCAAACACTGTATTGTATTGATTCATCGATAAAATATTGTATTTGAATTCTTTTTTCAACGGCTTCCTCTTTTCCCTTTGTTCCCCTTTTGATCACTTTCCCATGTGAATATATTATTTTAATGTTATCATATAGAAACAAATCGAGTAAAATATCTCTTATTTTACCTGGGAATATTTTAAGTTTTTTCGTAAATGAAGTTTTATTCTGCGGACTGCAAATAATTTTAATGTGTTTTTAATTAATTTTTATCTACAATTGTTATGTGCAAAAATAATAACAAAAAACTGAATTTAAAAAAACCATTTATTTATAAAATTTTATTAAAAAAAATTATGGGTAAAAACGTGGTTTTAAATAAAAAATACTATTTAATATTTTTTAAACTTTTTAAATATATTTGAACCGAGTTAATATTAAAATTTTATTGCATGTACGTGATTATTTATTTATTCTTTGTAGGTTAGTGTTGCCTTTAGCTTTCTTTAGCTAATTGCCCTTATCACGAATTTTATTAAAAAATGCTACTTCCCATGATGTTGTGGTGAAATTACGCAAATTCGTGTGCATGGTTCATATATCTAAAAGCGTTAGTAATATACAAATATAGGATTGACTCAATGATTAAGTGATTAATTCGATTAATGTATCGGAACATGGCCATAATGTTCAGTTTCCGACGAATGGGAAATGACATTTAATTATCACATTAAAAAAAGGGTATCTCTCCTAACCATGGCGTTGGATTATAATCCGCTTTAAAATTTATTGATGATTTTGTTTATTTATTACAAAGCAAATAATTTGGTTATATTTTAGGCCCATACGGACTTTTACAAATATATGCTATACTCGTATATTATAATTTAATGGAATGGTAATCATGAATTAAAATTTTCTATTTAAATTATATTGAACGTAAACAAAAGAATAGTTTTATGCTCACCTTAATAATAATCATTAATAACTTTTGAGGTATGTTATTATAGCCTTCTTATAACTAAATTCAATGCAATTGAACACAACTTCTATTTCTGGGAAAGTACTGCCAACTGCATGCAATCTAGGTACAAGCGAGTATCTAAATGACTCAGTTATGATATTGTGTTTATAAAAATTAATTTTCGATCGAGTAGTTCTGGTTGGTTTGTTGAAGTTGATTAGGCTCAGTAAATCAGGGCCGTCTATAATTCTATTAACAATGTCGAAAACTTAATTCAAGTCGAAAACAAGTTTTCTATCTGAGAATTATTAATTATATTTTAATAATATATTAAATAATGATCATCTCTTGGTGTATTTTTTTAAAAGTACCGCACAAGGTTCCAAACCATCTAGAGACAATAAGACTATGGTTTACTCTTGGGGTAAGTTGAGAGGCTGGAGGTGATGAGGAGGGAAATGAAATGGGGAAGAAGAAGGCGGGAAGAACCTGGCTATTCAGAATCTGGTCAGCAACGTTTCGATTCCAAATGGCGATCTTTCACCAGGGCAATACTGAAAGCATCTGCTATATGGCTCTGGAACTTGCAGGATTTTGTTTAAATTTGATATTACAATGAGCCATTTAACAAAATATCGTTCTGTGTCTCCACAAAGGTACGCAGATGGAAAATACGACCATACATTATGGTCACGCCACACTTATCAATATGCTAATGTTTATTCGCATGTTTCTATATATTGATATTTACATTATATCCTAATACAAAACACGCGAATTAATTTACGAGAAAATAACTAAATGTGGACGACGAAACAAATGGCAAATAAATGTGTTAGGTTAAATAATGTCTGTTGTTAATATTGCAATTATCATGTGTGGAGAATATTAATGGTGAAAATAATTATATTTCGGAGTTATTATGCAAATAGGGATACGAGGCCGTTTAATGCTGGCCATATTACTATAGAAATTAAAAGGTTGTTTTCATTTTGGCAAAAGCACTTAAATCTTGTCTGTTTGCTGTGAAAAATATTTAATTCGTTTTTTGATTGATAATGCAAATGAAAATATTTTTTCCTATACACAAATATATTTTTTACCAACTTAAAATGTATTAATTATTTTTTATTACGTGATTCCTCGCAAGAACGCCCCTGTCTCTAAAGTGTAAAGGTAGGGGAGCTATGTCACCATCCGGTTAGGCAGCGTTGTAGGGTGGGTTGAAGCAGGGGCTATAGGAAGAGATTTATTAATGCGTATCTTGAAGAGGCCCGGACTATATGAAGGAGGAAAAATATGTAATATGTAAGTTATTTTTTTAATTTTGTCATGTAAAACAATATCGGGTCTATTATGACTAATCGTTAGGTCTGTTAGTAAATTTTTATCATAATATATTTTATAGAATTCGTTTTCTAAAAATAAATTTGGTTCGCATTCATAATATTTTTAAAAATATTATTTTCATTGAAATAAACATTTTAAACAATTAAGATAGTAAATTATTAGAAGCAATAAATATTGGCTTAAACACAAATATAAATTGAAATAATATTCCGAGCAAAAGTAAATGCCGCCAACGGGAATTGAATCCGCACCTTCTGATTGTCTTACCTCTGATTTTCTCGGTAGATTTTTTCAATTTGTGCTGCGGCTAATATTTATTTCTTATAATAATGTATTATCCTTTGTGTTGCGCATAAAACCTTGTCTTGTAAAAACATAATTTTAACTTAAGTACAAGATAGTACCTTCATTATAAATTGATAAAACCACATAATATTTAATTTAATTATACCACCATTAATTACAACAGCTTAATAATATGATTTGTTGTTTATTGAATACACAAGGGACGACGAATTATTGCAAAATGCTAGATTAACTTAATTGATTAATTGTTTTGTGTTTAGTTTGTAGAACTGCGTGTAGGCTTTCGATTAATACTATAATAATAATAATCAAATAAATATACTTAAATTTTACTGATTAATCATATAAAATAAATACCATTCAATAATTTTCTTTAAAATGTTCGTGTCTCGAGTAAAAAGGTTCCATTGACATTCAAATTAAAAGATTTTCCTTATCTTGAAATTTGGGTATCATTTCGACAAGCTGGAGACAAACCACGTGATTTTGGCAACAGGAGGGTTCGAGAATGTTTTGAATATGACATCAATCTACTATGACATCAGTCGTACATTGACCGCCGAAGAGCGCACATTTAAATAACCTAACTATGCTAAGAAAAGCAACGTTCACGAAAGTAATTCAAAGGTTTGAAGCGCTGTCCATTGTGGAACGTGTCTGCGCAGTATCTTAATGTTCGTTCTTTAACGAACCGCTCGGCGTAGGGACGCTTAAATTCAGTAAGGTTGCTGAATCATAACACATTTTTTAGTGTCTTTCAAAATTAAAAATAAATGTACATATTTAACAAGTATGTATATATCGAAAGCACGACTGTTGGTCGATGATCGAAAGCATTAATTTATTATAAATTTATATTAAGAATTTGACTGATGTAATTTAACGTACATAATCAAACTCATTGGAGAGATGGTTTAATGCAAACAAAATAAGCGAAATAAAACAAAAAAAACTTTAATTAAATAAGTAGTTTGGAATAAATTAATTCTACATTACCAGTAATGGCAATCAACGTCTAGCGATACTTTTATTTAAATGAATACCCACGAATGCAGTTAGTTCGCTTTCGCTACTAATTCATATTCATACTAACTGGCGATCTGAATTGCTGCATTAATGAAGTAATCATCACACTGCATCCGAATTTCAATAGTATCAAATGACTTAATTAATTCCCTGGAAGAGCGCAGTGAAAAATATAACTTAACTTCATACTGATTCATGATTTGGGTTGGAGATACGATTGGGATGGATAGAAGAAATTTCCAACATTTTTTTTCACAAGAGGAGGGAGTGAACACCCAGGTTGTAGGAGAGAGGAAACATAGAGGCCGTCAAATTGCTCCACAGCCTTGCTGTTAAACTCAAGAAAGAGTCGCAGAAGCGACAAATGTCAACAGTGTTCATTGGGCTCTCGTTTGGCGCGTTTCCCGACTAAGTACCGGTGCCAAAGGGATCAATGACGCTAGTTCTTATAAGCGTATGCCCATTGATGTATTATACTAGATTAGCCCTGTCTAGTTAAATTCATTTTAAAAATAACGCCACGTAGCGTACGTCACAAATATGGAGATGAACTTGAACGTTCAAACTCGTAAGCGAAACCACGGAGAATTTGTTGTCAGAGGTGTTGTAATATGGACATAATTCAAATTTAAATATTTTGAACTCGGTTATTTTTGTGATTGAAAAAATGAACTTGCCCAGCATAGCTGAAAAGCAAAATAGACCAACAAAAGGTAAAACGCAATGCACAGTGCCCATTTCGCATTGCGACATAATGCGTGGGCCTTTTCATAAATGTGCACGTGAACCAAACCAAAATTGTGTTGGGGTTATTTTTAAATGAATATGCCGTGTCTAGTCTAATTAAGTCTATGCGTATTCCATTATAAATGAAAACAAGAACAGCATACCTACTTGACGCATATGCTAGATTGTAAACCATTTGTAAAGATAGGGGAATGTATCAAACGGACCTACCAAACTATCACAAACACCTAATTGTAATGGTATTTCAATGGAACATCCGTGGAACTAGTGTCTTTGATACCAACCCTGGTACTCGCTGGAAAGCTGTATTCAAGGTAGACTTCAGCGGTGTAATGATTTACCGGCTTCTGGGTTTCCTCCTTTGAATTTGACTAAAAATGCCTACTTTTTACTTCTACGTAACATAAAGTAGATATATTTCGGTTTGGTTAATATTTTTGGAAATAATTGGCCAAATGCTTTGAATCATCGCAACGGTGCACTGTGTTTGTATTAACGTATTACAAAAAGAGGAAAATATTTTTAAACATCAGATTTTATATAAGGCTTGTCGCATTTCACCACTATGAGAGTAAAGCGCTCGTGTGCGACCAGCATTAAGGTAGCATAATACTCTAATTACGGGGGTGCGCTCGACGCTCACATTTTAATTATTTCTGATGAACGTATTACTAAAATCTCAAATGTTTCTAGAGGGATACCTATGAATAGATGATATTAATATTTAAGAATAATAAAATCAAATATTTTATGTAAAACGGTTTTAAAATTTTATAAAACGTTTTTTCATCTATAAGTTTACCGGTAAGCACAAGATTTTATTTTTTTAATGTAATAGTAACATCCCGAGGGATCCCTCTAGAAACATTCAAACATTTAGTTACACGTTTATCAGAAATAATAAAAATAAATTGCACGGAGAGATCGATTTTCTAGGCCTGCTAGAGCAAAGTCAACCGTAGGTCTATCCATTAAGCCAGGCCGCGAGCGCAAAATTGTTTTTTTATGACTTCATCGTAAGATTAAGAAAGAAGTCACTAAGATTCCACTTTCTTTTAGAGATATTATGATAGCGCGAATTCAACCGCAGGTCTGTCCAATACACCTGGGCTGCGAGGCGCATATTTTTGTGCACGGCTGCTTCACTTACGTCATTTAGAGTCTGGCTTAGTTTTATTGTCCGTCTTAATAACTTTTACTATCTGACTAGCGATGGGTCACGACTCATATTATTAAGAGAAGAAGCCACGGTAACATCTCAATATTGAGAATAAGATCGACAAAATGACGTATAATAAAAGGTGTTGTAACAGTAAAAATGCGTTCCCGAGGTCAATTCCCAGTTGAGATCATTATCTTTATATTTTACCATGTTTCTGTTTCAAGTTTTGTTTAGATTTATTAATATTATCTTTGGCTTAAATGTTTTATTACATCGACGGTATTACCTTAAAAATTTAATAAAGAAATTTTTTTCGCATGGAATTGAAACGAAAAAAGGGTTTTTCTAAAAAATGCGATGGATTCCACGTTAAATCCCAATCTGATCGGGTAAATGCCTGGATTCTTTATGCAAATTAGAGATTCAAAAATATTTAGGCAACTCTCCCCACAGTCCCCACTCACCTTCAAATACAATATTTTGTTAATCCAGTAGCGTGACAAAATTATTATTTTGGTTTAATTTTTAAAAAAGAACAAAACAAATGCCTTTCAGAAGATTGCAGGGATTTACATTTTACACTTTTCACTAACGGTGAATATTTTAAATTTCCTTCCATATTATATAAAGCTACATTAATAATGTATAATAACGTTTCATTTAACATGGTAAAATTTTGAAACACACTCACAAAAAATAAAATGTTTATACTTGTATGAAATGTGCTTTTTTATACAAATTTTGTTAAAACTTACATTCACAGGCGATGTTGCATTCGCCTCCCTTCTTTCCTCCTTCTTTGCACCACTTTTTGCTGTTGATCTGAAATACGCAGAACATACAATATTCTTAAATATTAATTTTATAAAACTATTTTTTTCTTCCTACTGAAATCAGCATTTTTTTCCACATACAGAAAATACGGTTGATTAAAATAAATGTCTATTACTTTGTCTAAAAACCAATATGCCCCTGGGTAAAGTGAGCTAACTTTGGGAGGTTGTGTGACAATTGATGTTAACACATTGTCCGCAGCTAGCTCTGAATAATACTTAAATATATTGCTGTTCTTATACTTACCAATTCGTATGTTCTGCCTTCTCGCCAATTCGGGTTGCTTGGGTGTGGACTAGGGAGGTGAATTTAATTAAGAACATGTAATAATTATAAGTCTCGATTTTAATTAGGTTTTTCAAATCTTAATACTAAATCTAAATTATGCTTATGTCTACTTACATCTAAATCTTAACTAATTGTCATATGGATCGGATACAACTAACTTCATAGAATCTTCTGCGTTCCGCGGGGGCGTTTCCAGGCGTGGTGTCGTCCGAATGCAACAATGGGGTTGTGGCGGTGGGCAGTGGGTGGCGCGCAGTGTTTATTATTTTGTTTTATCACTATTTAATGTTCACAAGATACATCGGCACTTTGCGGCACTATCCGTTGAACTGTTAGTTTTGCAATGTTTGGTTGACACTTTGAATCGCAACAGCACTTTACAATACGTTCGTTTATTATCCTCTTTTAGTAATGCCCATTTCACTTTTTAGTTTAACCGGCGATATCGATTGTCCACTTTGTACAACTCACTTTCTTTGTTTCTTAGGAACCTCTTCCTAACTAGCTCGTCTCTCTCCTGTCTCCCTATATACTGTCCTGGTTCCTCTCGTAGGGCCTGTCGCCCTACACCGCGTCGCCCTACCCCGCACCACACACTTCTTTCTTTACAACCCCCGTCTGTCAACACTTTCTTTGTCTTTGGGCGCACTCTGCGGGACATACTTAGTTTAACGTTCAAATTTATTTGTGACGCAATTTGATTCGTCACAACACCCCCTTCGTTACAAAAGAAAATTATGGTTTCCTACAAACATAATTTTCTATTTCCTTTTTCCCATATGACAACCTTCTTAACTCTAAACATGGTAAATCTTAAATTATAAACAATTCAATATTCTAAATTTAACATTTCTTATCATTACTTATCCTCATAATTTTTTCTCTTTTTCATCATATCTCATTTTCAACGACAATCCTTTTCGCTACACGCTCTTTCACACCCACAACAAAACTCAAGTCAAAACATTTAGCCTATCAATATACAATAACATGAAAACAATAAAAGTGACAATAAAACACATTAAAATCAACGATGAATACTAACACCTCGACTAACATAAAAACCCTTTTTTTTTTTAACCAAGCGATCTAATCCTCTCCAGACACTTGAGGATATAAACCTTTCAATTTTTGTTTACAAATTTCTTCCCAAGCATGTGACCAAAAACTAATGACAAGATTTTAAATGACAACATGAAATGACAACATTATTAATTACAATATTATTAATGACAACATAAAATTTTCAAAGAATCAGGATAGGGAAGGAGTTGGTAATTCATACCTACCACTTCAGTTTAATCTCCCCTCAGTTCTGCTGGCATGTCTGAAGTATAATAGAATTCCATACTTACATACGCATAACTCCTTATCAATACACGTTGATCACTTAAACCTAAACCTTAGTTGTACTTTGCAAAAGAGGCCGTTACTAATCTTTATTCACTCCTCATTTACCTTAATCTATTAACGCCTACATCTTCGATAACAAAAACAAGAAATCTGGTGTACATACATAGTACATCTGAAATGAAATGAATGATAAAAAACTAAACAAGATATGGTAACAGAGTTGTAGTGAATCTCCCGACGTGATACACAATGGAAATTTGAGCGCCAGATAGTTTCTATTACACGGAGAAACCACCAAAACCGGATACTCTGTCTCTCATTTAACCGCTTTTAAGATGCAACCTCAACATGTCACATTTTATCATCCCTGCTGGCCAATGCTTCAATGCATCATCCCATTTTATTTAAATTTTTCGCACTTTTACATATCTTACAGTCTTTTATCACGCGCGCAGAATTCTTTTCAGATATGGAGACGTTTAGGTACACACATACTAATTTCAACGAACGCGCGCATTTGTTCCACTCAAATCATGGAACGTTCAGTGCTCGCTTTCGTTTTCGCATTTTCGCTTGTGGACGCACTTCTACCAATACCGGTCTTTTATCACGCATGCAGACTATTCAGATATGGAGACATTTAGGTACTCTCATAGTAATTTCGTCAAACATGCATATTTGTACCACTCAAATCGTGGAACGTTCAGTGCTCCTTTACGTTTCCGTTCGCATTTCACATTTTTTAACTTGTGAACGCACCTCTACCAACACCGGTCTTTTATCACGCACGCAGATTACTTTTTAGATATGGAGACATTTAGGTACTCTCATACTAAGTTCATCAAACGTAAGTATTTGTACCTCACAAATCGTGTCGGTGGTAAGTGCTCCAATTCGTAACTAACGCAGTTCGTCATCACATTCGCACGCGCCCTTTTATTTTCTCATCTGCGCAGACTACTATCCGAAACATTGCGAGACTTTAGATACAAGATAATGTACGGTTTCGCCGAACGAAGATATTTGTTTTCTTCAAATCGCGTTAAGCGAATGCGCCTTAACCCTTTCTCTCCCCTCTCTATCGGTCGCCTTCCGCCATCAATTTTTAATTATCGGATTTTTACCGAACACATAAAATTGATCGAAATTGTGGTATGAAAATGAATTTCTCTGAATGACATATAGAAAATACATTTTTATTCTTATGCCGTTCATACACAGCAAATTTTTACTAACTTGCACGATATGAATGCGCTACAAAATCCTTTTGTATCATCTTCGCGGTTGTTCTATTTTTACAGTGAGATATTACAGAGTATCGCGTTGTACGTTTCAACATGTTGAAATATAAAATTGAAATTTAATCTAGCCAAAACTTAAGTGTAAAAATGGACTAAATATATATAACTTACTCTAACCTATTTTTCCGATCTCCACCGTGTCACATCACAATCGTGGGTAGCTCCGATTTCACTAGATCCTTAATGTGATATCTACCTGTCTCCTTTCCGTTTGTATCCGCTAGAAGATATAAGACGTCGGAAATTTTTTCTTTTACGACGTTTTGGATGAATCTTGGAGCTAATTTACTTGAAAAGTATGCAGCAGCATCAGAGTGCACGAAATTTTTTCTCCACACGACGTCCCCCGGCTTATAAATTACTTTTCTTCTACGTAAATTGTATGCACCTGCATTTCGTTGGAAAGCTACCAGCAAATTATCCCGCACTATATCGAAAACAGTTTGGAGTTCCTTTAAGGATGATCCATAGAATTGTGTATCGTTTATTCTAAGGCCAGTTTTAGATTCGGATGTCACATTATTACTCTGCGGGTGAAAACCTCCGTTCAGCATTTGTTCTCTGCCGTGAAATAGGAAATACGGTGTAAATCCGGTGGAAAAATTTACCGTGTTATTCATTGAAGTCTGTACCATTGGCAAGTGAGAGGTCCACGCCCGCTGATCCTCCTTGATCATTATGCTTAGTGTCGTCTCAATTGTCTTATTGTAAGCTTCAACTACATTTGATTGAGGAGCGTAGTATGCGTTGTAGAACAAAATAGGTACATTGTATTTTCTCGTGAATTCTTTCAACTCTCGAGATATGAATTGCTTCCCATTGTCCATTTGTAGCACTCTCGGAGTCCCTAATGGTAATAATATACCAAATTCCAAACACTTTATGATGGCCGCGGAGGTAGCTTTACGTAGGGGAAATAACCAACAGTACTTTGTAAATACGTCGATGCAACTCAATATATACGAGTGTCCAGACCGGCTGCGAGGTAATGGGCCAACTAAATCTATGGAAATCATTTCCATGGAGGCGCTGACTGACTTCGGAGTGGACATTTGACCTAAAGGCGCCCCTGTTGATGGTTTGTACGCCTTGCAGGTTCCGCATTTTCTAACATATTTTTTAATATCTCTGTACATCCCTGGCCAATGAAATCGCAATCGAGCTTTCTTAAATGTTTTAAATGTTCCCGGGTGACCTATTGTAGGAGAATCATGACATTCTCTTATCGCTTCTTCTCGTTTAGCATAGGGTACAACCCTTTTCCACTCGAAATTTCCCGTCAAGGGGGTTTCACTTTCAACATTATAGTAAAGAACGTCTTTCTCAATACGATAACGTAAATTTGCAGCCGGATCATTTAAACATTTTTCATATAAATCCGTGTACCAACAATCTTCGTTTTTCTGAGACGACTTTTCTTTTATCTCGCCGACTTCCATCCGAGATAAAGCGTCGGGCACAATATGTTGGGATCCTTTCCGATGTATAACTTTAAATTCATATTGAGAAAGTCTGGTGGCCCATCGAGCCAATCGGCCAGATGGATTTTGTAGGCTGTGCAGCCATTTAAGACTCGAATGATCAGTGACCAATGTAAATTCCTTGCCATCTACATAGGATCTAAAATGATATACCGAGTCCAATGCAGCAAGCAATTCTTTTTCGGTGGTACCATAATTTTCTTCGTGTTTATTTAGGGATCTAGAATAGTAAATTATAGGGTGTTCTCCGTCCTCAAAGATCTGAGTCAACACTCCTCCTATTCCTAAGTTACTGGCATCCGTATGTATGGAGAACGGTTTCTCGAAGTCAGGGCATCGCAAGATCGGTGCGGACGTTAGCGTATTTTTTAGTGCTTGAAACGCATTCTCGGTTTCATCAGTCCACTTAAACTTAGTTTTTCCATTTTTAGCACCCGTTATTTTAGTCAATGGTGACGCTATAGTAGAGAAATTTTTAATAAATCTTCTGTAATAGCCACAAAGGCCAAGGAAACCCTTTAATTGCTTTGAATTTTTGGGTGTAGGATAATTTTGTACACTTTTTATCTTAGCTGGGTCCGTTTTAAGTCCGTTAGCATCTACCAAGTAACCTAAAAAACGCAGCTCTTTTTTACAGAATTCGGATTTGCCCAGATTAATAGTTAATCCCGCTTCATTGATCCGATCGATGGTTTTGTGTAGTAGTTGCTCGTGATGTTCGAAGTCAGGTGAAACGATTATGAGGTCGTCTACGAAACAGAAAACGTGATCATCCCACTGAGGTCCAAACAACTTATCTGACAGCCTTTGTAATTCAGCCCCAGCATTTTTTAGGCCAAATGGCATGCGTTTAAACTCGAACAATCCCCTCCTTGGTACTACAAACGCGGTTTTTTCCCTTGACTCTGGGGTGAGTGGTATTTGCCAGTAGGCTTTTGATAAGTCTATTGATGATATGTATTTTGCGTTGCGCAGGTTATCAAGGATTTGCTTAGTGTATGGAAGTGGGTAGGAATCACGACGGGTAACGGAGTTGAGCAATCTAGAATCAAGGCACAGTCGTGTAGATCCATCTTTCTTGGCCACCATCACAACAGGACTCGACCATGGTGAACGCGATGGTTGAACCACCCCCACCTTTAGCATTTCTTCTAATTCTTCCTCCAATTGTTTTTGTCTGACCGGTGATAGTGGGAAATATCTTTGCTTGATGGGCGGTCCCTCAGTCTGAATCGAATGTGCAATAAGATGTGTTCGTCCTAGTCCCTTCTCTTCAAATGAAATGTTTCGCGCTTTTTCAGTAATCAACATTATCCTCCTTGCCTGATCCGGTGTTAAGTCGACTCCATTTTGACTCTGCGCCACGGCATCAATCGCATTTTCATCTGACGTGCACTTAATATGCTTAAAAAGGTTAGGTGCAACGTCGAAATCAACCCAAAAATCTACTCCCAAGATAAGTTTGGTAGTTAATGTGGGGACAATGTAAAATGTCAATAATTTGGTAACGCCTTCACATGAGACAGGAAGTGTAATGCATCCGTCATTTCTTTGTTGTTTTCCGTCAGCGGTAAATATCTTATAGTGCGATTCACTCTTCTGGTATTTGTTAATGTTCAAACTCTGATAAGTACTACTATTCATGCAATTTACTGAGGCTCCGCTGTCTAACAGTCCTGTAAATTTTTTCCCATCTATTTCGATATCAACATGAGGACGGTTATCATTTCCTCTGATGCACCGTATAGGTTCACATCTTGCATTTAAATAAAACAGCCTCACGAATTCTAGCCAGCTTTTCCACTCCCGATCGGCTTGTGCTGCTCCGGGCCGATCGGTTACTCGTTTTTTATGATCTCTTGGGTCACTTCACAAGGGGTTGCACTGACTGGCCTCGACTCTCTGAACTCCAGAGCTTGTAACTCGTAGCGGGGTGCATTGGTAGTCCTGTACGAATTTCTCTTCGGTTTTCTACATTCCCTGCTAATGTGGCCTACTTCATCGCAGTTATAGCACTTCGGACTATTCTCCCCTCTCCTCCAGTTTGCACGTGGTGGTGCTGATCCATACGTCTGTGAAACTCTTTCTCTACGTGGTGCTATATCCGTTCTCTGTGAATATATGCCCGCCCTTGGCAATCCTCTTCTTTCTATAAGATTAGGAGAGAATGTTTCGAGATCATTGCACACCTGCACCAACTCGTCTATATTATTGACGCGTGCTCCCGCTACAGTGCCGGCATATGCTGAGTGTAAACCCTTTTTCAAAATGTATATAAGTTCCGATTCAGATAACGGGTTGTCGAGGCGATAGTTTTTAGCTTGCGTAATTAGCACAAACTCCGCAGCGCTTTCTTCGTCTGCCTGACGTGAATCGTACAGCTTTAAACGCGCAGTAATTTGTGAATCGGCTCTTTCAAAATGCTTTAACAGTTTGGTCTTCAAGTTTTCCCATGTCAGTTCCGAAGATTTAATAGTTCTGTACCAAATAAGAGCGACCCCTTCAACTAACTCAACAAACCCCTGAGTGATGTCAGTTTCTGAAAATCCTCGGGCAGAGCTGATTTCTTCTAATCTTTGAATGAAATCTCGTACGCATGTTTTGCCATTGTATTTAATCAGAAGTGTACTCAAATTAATGTATTTTGTCTCTTTAATCACGATTTTTGATACCGCTTTTGGGAAATCTTCTATTTCCTGGTCCTCTTTTGTAATTTTTGGTATATTTTGATTAAATTTTATTGCTTGTTGCCTCATTTTTCGGATGGTTTTCTGGGGGGTTAAATTTCTGATTTTCAATTCGGCGATCAGATCTTCCTTGGAGAGACCGTTCGGGTCATGGATCTCCTTCGTATTTGATTCGTAGCTAACGGAAGACATTATGATGATCTATTTTATGTCGCAAATAGCGGTAATCCTAAATACCTTACTTTTGAAAAATTTTAAAGCTTTTAACTATTTTATCTTACTTGTGTCCTATAAAATATAACATTTCAGAAAATATCGATCGGTGACGAGAGGGTTAACGATCTTCAGGTACCTACAGTCCCAAATGTGTCAAACCGCCTAGTTTGTTTTATAATGATTTAACTGCCCCCTGACAAAAAATAGCACTTGACATGAGACGCATAGCATCTGACTTATCACAGTACATTTGTTTACGCTGTACAAAAAAAACGAAACACCCAAATAACGGTAGGTACTCGAGACAAAACATGACAAGAGCGAGAAACAGTGCAGAAGATTAAATATAATAAGAACATGCAAATATTTACCTTGTTTTCAGGGATGAGTTTTAGGAATGTCAATAACATTAGTGATAGATATAGTAAAATATCTAAAACCGCTTCATATTGGGCGCCATTGTGACAATTGATGTTAACACATTGTCCGCAGCTAGCTCTGAATAATACTTAAATATATTGCTGTTCTTATACTTACCAATTCGTATGTTCTGCCTTCTCGCCAATTCGGGTTGCTTGGGTGTGGACTAGGGAGGTGAATTTAATTAAGAACATGTAATAATTATAAGTCTCGATTTTAATTAGGTTTTTCAAATCTTAATACTAAATCTAAATTATGCTTATGTCTACTTACATCTAAATCTTAACTAATTGTCATATGGATCGGATACAACTAACTTCATAGAATCTTCTGCGTTCCGCGGGGGCGTTTCCAGGCGTGGTGTCGTCCGAATGCAACAATGGGGTTGTGGCGGTGGGCAGTGGGTGGCGCGCAGTGTTTATTATTTTGTTTTATCACTATTTAATGTTCACAAGATACATCGGCACTTTGCGGCACTATCCGTTGAACTGTTAGTTTTGCAATGTTTGGTTGACACTTTGAATCGCAACAGCACTTTACAATACGTTCGTTTATTATCCTCTTTTAGTAATGCCCATTTCACTTTTTAGTTTAACCGGCGATATCGATTGTCCACTTTGTACAACTCACTTTCTTTGTTTCTTAGGAACCTCTTCCTAACTAGCTCGTCTCTCTCCTGTCTCCCTATATACTGTCCTGGTTCCTCTCGTAGGGCCTGTCGCCCTACACCGCGTCGCCCTACCCCGCACCACACACTTCTTTCTTTACAACCCCCGTCTGTCAACACTTTCTTTGTCTTTGGGCGCACTCTGCGGGACATACTTAGTTTAACGTTCAAATTTATTTGTGACGCAATTTGATTCGTCACAGTTGCTCTCAATGAAAAATATTTTTCCATGGAAGAATATTACAATACAAACCATTTACCATACAAACAATTTAACATTTACGATACCAACAATTCAACTTTTTTAACTAAAAACTACATTAATACGTTTGAATTTCGAAAAAACTTTGCTTAATTTTTTCACTTATACTTTCATGTCGAATCACCCCCCAAAATTAGCGTACTTTACCCCCGGACACCCTGTATTTTATAATTTTTGTTAATTTGATAAGCAGCACAATTTTTTTAATGTAAGGCTTTTTAAAAACATGAAATGTAAAACAGTAAAGTGCAACAGAAGTCAATAAGTAAAATTTGCTATTGAAATTGTATACAACACATAAGTGATGCAGAATAATATATTCATATTAGTAATTATTTTATAGGTATGGTATTATAGCCTTCTTGTAACTATATTCTGTGCACATATAAGTATCTTTATTTAGTGCAATGTGTCACTCTTGGCGTATCACAAAAGTTTGTTGGAATTTTTCTGATGTACAATTTAACTGATATTTAAGAAAAAAAAACTGTGATAATGTTGAATGTTAAATGAAAACATATGTTTACAAGAAAAGCTTTTATGCGAAGCACAAAGGATAACAAATTATTATAAGAAATAATTATTAGCCTGAAACACAAATATAAATCTTCCGAGAAAAAATCAATTCCCGTCGGCGGCATTGATTTTTTTTCGGAAGATTTTTTCAATTTATATTTGTGTTTCAGGCTAATAATTATTGCTTATAATAATTTGTTATTAATGTGATATTACAAATGTTTAAATTTCGTTGGAATATAGTATAAATGTGCCATAGTAGTTGACACTTACGTAGTTTCAGATGACATTGTTGCAGTAATCTGAAAACGTATGATCAGTAGGCATGGCGCGGAATGTTGTGAAAGCATGTGACCAACAATGTCACTCGGCCTAGCAATACGGCTTATATTGTCTACCATATGTATTATTATACTTAGGTTGTTAGGTACTGTAGCCTAGGGAATCCAGCCTTCGTGGGTAGAAAAACCGATGGAAATTCGTATTTATTTAAAAAAAATTACGAGATATGTCATAAAATTTGGGGTAAATAACTTGAAAAATATTAGGAAACAATGGATATAATATAAATGTTGTAGGAAAGTATCAGATATCTCCGAGTGACGATAACTAACTGTTCGGTGAAAAGTAAAAACTCTAGTCCAAAAAACCATACTTTCCTAATTTTTCCTTATTCAATAAATCAAAACCAAAATTTCCGAATTTATTCAATAAATCAAAACCAAAGTATTTGTAAGTAGGTGCTTATATCTACGTAATTAATTATAAACTATATATTTTTTAAATTTCAAATAAGGAATTATAGAATTTGTCCATGAAAAGTCGCTATCTCATTGATAATTCTTTTTCCAACTTCCTTCAGGATGTAGGTATCATAATATTGAAAATCTCAATTAAAGGTAGCCACCTAGTTAAAGTAATGCTTGCTTGAATAATAAAGTGGATGGAGAAAATTTTCAAAACTGAAAACGGAACCCAAACAAAAATTACAGACATATAATTCCAAATGGTCGAATTAAAACATGACTTACTTGCCCAGTCAATAATATGTGTTTGAAATCGACAGAATTATTTATGAATTTGTCATTTTTTACGACATTTTGTACGACTTAACACGATTTTTAAAAAATTTCAAAAATCTTTAAAATTTTTTAAGATTTGTACCTTATTATTATGAAACTAAATAAATTGCTTTAACTGTAAATGTTTGTGGTTATAAATGAAGTTCGCGGTCGTGAAGCAAATACTACAGATTATGAAAATTTTCACGGTGATTGTTATCGTTACCGGAAAGATTTTTCATATACCTATCAAGAAAATAATTTAAACTTAATATTTCTCAGTTATCATCATTTTTTTATTATTTTATTTCTTGTTATTTTTTTTACTATTTAATTATTATTTGACAAGCTAGGTGTAGTATCCTCTATCTTAGAAGTTCACCTGTGTTATGGAGGAAAATTATTTAATAGTTGTAAGCAAGTTCTAACACAAATAAACAAATTTGAAAAAAGTATAGCTAGAATAATTGGAATTAGTTCCAAATGATAATACTACTTTGTATTTTACCTTCGTAGATGCTTTGAATTCTGTAAGAAGTGAATTCTGGTCAAGTCGAGCGATTGGATCAATTATCATACATATATTTAAATTTCCCATAATATTTAATAAATACAATTCCTCGAAATATTAATATTTTTTTAAAAGAAAGACAATCATTCCCGGGTTACGAATAACCTGACAATATTTGAAAATCTCCTACTACCACCACAGTAAGCTGAACATGTTGCTTGTGTTGTGATGGAGGACTTAGCCAGCCAAGGAATTGAACACACTACGCCTAGGTGGGACCCAAACGCGATATCAACTCGGCCACCGAACGGTCAATATGGAAACATAAAACTGCTCACTGCGTGTTAAATCGAAAAATTCGACCTAGATTTCAAATTTCATCCCATTTTTTAGGTTAAATAAATTTGGTACATCATGGCAAGCGATTGTTCAAACATTTTTGCAAAATTGTCATAATATGTCGAAAATTGATATGTTTTCAATATTTGTAGATGATGCGTTTGTCTTGTTGAGATGTTAAAGGTATTTATATTGTCCTAAAAGAAATGTAATTTTTGTATCATCATCACTGGGATTTAAAAAAAAAATGGTTTAAGTATTAATGACATTACTTGTATTAACGTGCTTTGACCATTGTCAACATAATATATTATGCTTGATGGCACAGGTCCAAACAATGATGCCGTATTCCATTATGCCAGTGATTATATTTCTAAACATATTTCTTAAGTTTTTTTAAAAGTAGATCAATAAATTTAGTTTTTCTATCACCAATTATTTATGTATATCCCATGTCGTATTATTTTGTTCGAAGTATGGATCAAGATATTTGTTGGTTTCTGTACGCGTTGTTGGGGGACATTTGCGTGGAGAGTAAGTGGCTTTTGCGTAATAACCGACCACCAAAACATTGAATAGATTTTGAATCATTTGCTAATTCAAAATAGTTTTTCAAATTAACTCCTTTACAAATAAGAAGAATTTTTTTTCAATAAGACCTTGAACACATTCGCTTCTAGGAGTTTTCGTTACCATCAAAAATTCTTGTGATTTGTCCGCCCACGGGAGTGATTATAACTGATCCGGTTAAAGTAATAAATACTATTTTTCACCTGGAATAGTCCGTAACTGGTGACTCCGTTGGTTTTCTTGACCACTTTGCTTGTGTTCCTTTCACTTTCGTGTTCAATCAGACAAACCCCTGGAAAAAGAAACAAAGGTCATCTTATTCGTACTGTAATCAAAAATACAGAAATAAGTTATGGTAATAATAATGTAGCAATTACAAATGGGGAAGAGGAAGGTGAGAAGGTACCTGGATATTCACAAGTGGTCACCAAACACGGTTAAAGACATTTCTAAAAACTTGTCGAATTCCGCTGCACGCTTAATACGTAAAAATATATAAATAACACTTATGGTGGGTTGTTTCAAAGATTTTGAATAACTCATCAAACCTCGTAGTTGATTTTCAAGTTCTATGAAGGTTCTAATCAAGTTCTGTTATTTTTATTTTTTTTTTATTTTTTTTTTTTTGTGCTTACCTTTTTCTTTTTTCACTTATATTCCGTTTTATTTGTGCCTATCAGAATCGCCTATGTATTATTATTTTTCTCACTCTAATTGTGTATATTATTTAAAAATATGGAATGTATTGCATTTCACTACCCCTGCATGCATTCTGGAATAAATTGTTATTATTATTATATCATTATTGGCTAGTTATTTCATGAAACTAAAATAGTTATGAAACTTGAATAGAACCTTCACAAGAACTTAAAAATCAACTATGAAATTTGATGAATCGTTCAAATTCTCTGAAACAATATCCTTAGTTTCAACTTAATTACTACAAGAAATAACCTTTATGTTGTGAGAGATGCTAAAAAATGCATTAAAGTTCCATTTTTTCTCATTCGAAGTTAAGTTTTTAAGGTTAGGAAATACGTATATATTATTAAATTAAATAGTTATTATTTAATTTTTTAAAGTTAAAATAAAGGGTTGTTTTTTTTAGAGCTTTTACATGCCACGGAATTCGACAAGTTTACCGACATTTCGAGTACCTTTTCGTTTTTGAATTGTGGTCTATTTGGTTAGGAGACCCTAAACTGGCAAAACTTATTCTTTTTAACAAAAATACTTTGCCCAATGGAATAAAAATGAAACCGGAAAGGACCCTCCAGCAACCCTCCATCTAAAAGTATCGTCTACAAATCAACTATCACGGATCATTATTCAACTATTTTTGTAAAGTATCCACTGCTCAGGAACATGCAGCTATTATACACTATTATTAATATTAAAAATGTGTTATTTTTTAATTTTTAATTAAAGAAATTATTATTTAACTGTTAGGTATTATAGCATTTCGTTTATCTAACCACAACGACGACTTTTGCGAAAAGATAAATAAAATCTCCTTTATCTTATTAACCAACAATGGGTTACTGGATAATACGTAACAACCACATACCAGGTTGTTGGAGTCACTATTTTATCAACTCATTATTGTGGTTTTAGTTTTAGAGATTAGCTTACATTATTTATAGAACCTTATCTTCAAATTAACAATATTTCCAAGAAGCTAATCAGGATTATCACACAAAAAATACAAGAACAGTCTTATAAGACAATTTTTTTTGTGACATATCTGTAAAGTGATTCTTCATATGTTGTGTCTGTATGTTGCTTCTGTGAAATGTTTTGTAAATGTTTTCTTCATACATTGTGTCTGCACATTGGGTTGGGTTGGGTCTAATTTTTCTGTACAAAACTCTTTTTTTTTTTTTTTTACTCTTCTATTTCAAAACTACCAATTGGCGATCCTTTAATGAGTTTGATAACTCATGGGAGTGCAACATCGTTTGTTGTATGTTTAAAAAAAAAAAAAAAAACATTGCACGTTGAGAATCGCATCCGTAGTCGAGGAATAAGTCTCTCGACTACCAAGCTGGAGGTCGCGGGTTCAAATCCTGGCGTGCGCTAGTAAATTTTATTTTATCCAAATTTTAAAATAATATATGGTATATTTGCGGCACGTTCCAGAGTCGAAAAAACTCTCAGTATCGCCCTTGTGTAAGACCACCATTCAGAATTGAAATGTTGCTTGAAATGGCTTTGGCCGTGTTTGGTGATTATATCTGAATAGACCGGTACTTCTTTACGTTTATTTTCCTCGTCTCCTTCCTCTCTCCACTACCTTCAGCTTCACAACATACCCCAGTTGGGGATGCCACAGTCTCACTGGCTTCAGATGGTTGGGGACAGTTGGGATTCATGTGGGGTTCTCGTACATTCAACTAACTACGTAAGAATACGTTTTGCCTCCCACTATTTCCAGACATTGGGCATTTTCACATTATTGTATATTTACTATTCACGCGAGATGCAACGTGATATAAAAAACATAGATAACTAAAATATAACTATCATACATAGATAAATTTGTATGTTTATACAGATATCAGCTGATTCATTAGGTAAACATACACGCTCATAATCATCTCATGATCACGTATATTGTTTGGTACATTGCATATTATGAATGCTGCTGCGACTAGATGAACCGTAAACCACTATCTAAATAATAATAATCTAAGTACCCAGTAGTTAATTACCGACTAATACTAATTACACGCATTTAGAGGCAAAATGATATATTAATTATTGATATTCGTTTCATTGGTTCAACTAAATATGGAAAAAGGCTGAAAGGTTATTCAACTATTGATAGTAAAGTTGAAAACTTAAAAAGGATAATAATTTAACAATCTTTGTGCGTACTTGCTTGTATGTTTGAGTCAATATTTGTAAGAGGAATTCCCTGAATCAAAAGGTCATTCTTATCAATTTAAATGCGCAGTCAATTTAATGTATTTATTCATATTCTCCATAAAATGGTTATGAACCAATATAATACGAAGAATATTACAAATTTGAGGTACGTGTATGTATAAATGGTCATGGGCAGTGTTACTATTTGTGACATACGAAAAAAGATAGTTGGTAAACTGTCTGCAAGGACTGCAAGTGACGTTAAAAATGTCGATGGTCAATGCATAATCTTAAAGCAGTCGAGTCGTTCTGTTGATTAAGGAGTTCTGATGGGCAGAAATCCTCGCTTACGAAGGAATAAAGAATTGCACGGAATCTCCCATGAGTATACTTGTTTGGCATATACGAGTTAACCTATTTCAATCTAATTGCATTAGTTAATTATTAGTTAGAGATTAGTTTACCCTTCAGAAGTTTCATTTCATTTGTTCAGTTTGAAATGTTTCTGTGTATTTCAAATGCGCTATATACATCTTATTTTTTAATTTTCCGTAAAAACAAATACTGTTTTGGAAACAAGATAATATTATCTTTCCGGTGTATGCATTCAAAATAAACTATTTCTAACTAATACAATTTTGATATTAAATATGTTTTCAAAAACGCCAACATTTTTACTTAATTTTTTACTTAAATCATAAAAACATTGAGAGAACTCGATATTTCAAAAATACATTCGTTTTGTTTGGGTAATTTGTAAGAAAACTGTTCATTCGCTTTTATCTCGTTGATATAATAAAAAAACTAATGCGTTTTATTTTTAAATTATTAAATTATTTTTAAATTTTGTATGGTTTCCAGTATAAATATTTGAGGCAAATTGGGAAAAGTGTTATTTGTCTTTCTAACGTCAAAAAATTTTGTACTTCCGCATGATAGAAGTTTTTTTAATTTAAAATATGGACACAAGGTCATTTATGACCCTCGAACGCTGGAGAGGTTAAGAAATTTTAGATTTAAAAATTTTTGGGCGTGCTTCTAACGTGTTGAAATAGAGCATTCTTGTTAAGAACAAGGGCGGATACAGGAATGGATATTACGTATATTCTCACATATATACGAATACGTAATGCATACACCTTTTTTGTACTTTTTATAATTCTAGGATACGGTTTATTAGCACTATTACTAAGGGTATGAAAATTTTAACAACATTACCTGAACTAAAAACGTTATTTTTTTATTGTTCTTTAAGGCGATGCCACACATAATAATGCAAAATCATGTGTTTTTGGTTTGAAAATTTGGTCGCCTAAAAAGGTTTCAGATGCTTTAGTTAAATACTGCGAGTAGAATACATCTTGGCCTTTGAATTAATCGAGTATTTTTTAGATAAGTCTTTTTATAAACCCTGAAAAAATAATGTAAATGCCTATGAAAACTGCTTTAAAGTTCAAAATCTCCTACTTACGAACCCATTTTCGGTAATGATTTTCTTTATAATATGGCAAATTAAGTTATTTATAAAATGATCGAAAAAAAAATTTATGCCTGAACATCCACAAAATAAAATAAAAGGCACTTTTTTGCCATGTTTTTTTCTTGCATAAATCAAAACAGGCGGATCTTGCTATGCGGGAATTTAAACCTTATCGCCATTTACGTAAGGGTTGTTATTGATAGCGGCTCGATTTAAAATATTACACGACGCAGTGCATCGCCTTAAAGTTTTTTATCAACTACAATTACGCAGTTTGTCAATAGGATGAACATGTTCAATTATAATATAAATATGTATACATAATATTATAACTAATTATAAATATACCTAATATGTTGCTATTGATAAGATATTCAGATTATTATTACTGAAACAAATAGTCTATAAATAACACTTAATCGACATGAAAACAAATAAAAACTATTGATTGATAGTGATGATTATTATAAAGTATTTCTACTTATGAGCCATGTTTTCAGCGTATATCTGAATCTATTTAGGAATTTACAATTTTGTGTATTATTTGGCAACATGTTGAACATCTTAGTCACGATATATTCTAGGGTTCGCTGTCCAATGTGTATGATAATTAATTATTGTTCGATAACTGATACGTAATATTACGTACCTACCGAAGTATTGAATTTGTAGTTGTTTGTAACATTATATTTTAATAAAGCCATATGTTTTACTCTGCTATCTCTCTGATTAACACAACAATATCAAGATCAAGTAGTTAATTAAGTTATTGCAACCTATTTGTTATTATAAAAGAAAGAAATTTTATGATGGAAAGTTATGTAACTTTAAAAATTTATTTGTTCACAGGTGAGACACATCATTTCGAAGTATGCTGAGCAAATGATGCGGATAGAATGCATTGAAAAAGAAAGAAGCTGTCATTTCTGTCAGGTATCTTAAAACAGTTTTGTTGTCCCATTTTTGTAACATGGGTACCAATGCAATGCAATGGGAAATATGAATGACACAATTATTTTTAATCAAATTTACTGTACCGGACAGCAGATGGATGTACTACCTAATAATTAAATAACAATTAAGACAATGAATATTCTGATATCCACACATCGTACGATGATAAGATTTTTAATCACTGCACACGTGTCATATCGCCAGTTCAAGGATGAATTACTCGCACAACAAACCGTGGGACCTTAGTATATGTTTAGATTTAAGAATAATTGCTCCACATTAACACTTGTAGAAATTATTGTATTCGAACCACGTGTCATATCGCCAGTTCAAGGATGAATTAGTCGCACGACAAACCGTGGGACCTTAGTATATGTTTGGATTCAAGAATAATTTATCCACATTAACACGTGTAGAAATTATTGAATTTGAACCCAATAAATACGCCAACAACTGGCTCAACCAGTCAGTTGTCTGACGACTTTCGCAAGTTGTGTTTCTATTCAAATCCTTACCCAAGGTACCCCCGAAAGGAAACCGGCATTTACAGTCAATGTCACTGGCGTAGGTGTCCAGTACATTTACCATAAAAGTGCGCTAAAAATTAAATATTTTTATTTATTTTACGTAAGGGGGACTGACGTGTTTTAACTTTAAAAAAATGATAAATTTATTTTCCAAAACACTTGTCTTGTAATACAACAATAAAATATGTAAATATAGTCAAAAAGTACAAATATCTGTTTAATTTTAAGAAGATCGAACTATATGGCGTTTTAATATATTTTAAATATTCTATACGGGATAGAACTCTTGATAATAAAACAAACATTTAAAGGGAACAGATCTTTTTAAATGGTATATTTGCGCCCCCTAAAAATGTGTAACAATATGTGGCTTGAAAAGATTAATAGTAAACAAATTAAAAGTTCTTCAAAAATGGACAAAAATTATTTAATACCTTTTTGAAAAAAAAAACTCAATTATATTGTTCACACTATGCGGAGCTTCAGATACCCGGTTTATAACGTGCTTGCAAGTTTATAACTAATGAAGTAACAGGTTTCCTGATGAAAATTTAGTAAATTTAAAATATATTATCACGACGTCGGAACACGTTTTTAACCAGTCTGTTTTTAACTGGATTACCAATAATTTTAAGATATTCTCAATAAATTAGCAATACTAGTTTTTCTCCTTGTACCCTAATAAAATCAGCCAGTGTCCGATTTGATATCGCGTCTGATTCCCAACCAGACGTCGTCGCGGTCATGAGTTTAATTCCTCGGTTGGTTGGTCCTCCATCATGACACAAGCAACATTTGCCGTTTACTGTGATGGTAAAAGGAGATTTTCAAAAATATTATCAGGTCGTGCATAACTCAGGAATGTTTATCATTCTTTTTAAGATTTTTTTTATTGTTATTAACCAGCAGACCCGTGAAAAATATTTTGATATTGTAATTGTAGGTTTTGTGAAACTTACAGTATTATAGGGTTTTATTTTTCAGGTATTATGCCGTGTTGCGCTACCTCCTTCTTGCTTTGATGATAGACACTTTAATTCTGCCCGAAACCTTGGCTAAGGAAAGGAGGAAGCGCATCACGTATAATACCCCAAAAATAAATCACTTTAATACTTTTGGCAGTGTAAACCTCAAATAATACAGTAAAAGTATTACAAAAAATATTTGCCATTGGATCATTGAATGATATGATTAAAAATTAAATTCCCAAGCGATCATCGACAGATTTAGACCGATTCAGATCTGTCAAATATTTAAACAAAAAAAATACTCTTTTCAAATGTAGAGTAAAAATTAATAAAATAAAATTGCTTTGCTACCTACTTTATGCTTCCCAAAATCAGTTCCAAATCTTAAAATTAAAATTTCCCCGAACGTGAAAAATTTAAAGCTTTACATTACGCAGGAATATTTCACATCATCACAGACAACCTAAATTAGTATGTTAGTTGATGGAAAGATTAATGGAAGACGTTCTAGAGGAAATCGTCTCACTATGTGATTTAGTTCCCTAAAACGGCCTAACCTGTTTTGGTCTGCAGTTTGCATGCTGAAGATTACTCCGTTGTTAGACAAAAAGCATCAGTAAAACGTGAAAAAATTCTCAGCACTTAACATTACATTTAAAGCAAACTGACTAATATAACATGTTAATGAAATCCTCAGCACGAGAGATCCCAGTGATCATATATGCATAGCATGACAAGAGGTATGGTGCTGCTAAATGATACCTTTAGGTCTCTTGACATTTTCAACATTGGCCTGGAAGATTTCAAAAGTCATTTTAGGCAAGAACTCTAAAATATCTGTTTTCGCTTTATATATTTTTGTTATTTTCGCGTGTATTGTAATAGGATTGCATCAATCTGTAATGCACAAAAAAAATCATTATCTTTATTTGTTACAAATGGGAAGTTAATAAAACATTTATTGCTAGTCTCTAATTCCGCAATGCCTCGCTATTGCTAATGTCTTTTTAGGGCGTCTACGACTTTTTTCACCATTCACTACTGGATACCACAATGTTTCCTTTCTAATGTACCTTTAATGCAACTCCTTATCTCATCCTACTGCAGAGATATGGCATTAAATATTCCTTGGGCGTCCCCGAATTCTTTAACCATTCAAATCATCACTTTTTAAACACTCCTGGTACTAATAAGAACCCACTACTACATTTCGGAATTTTGCGAGCTCAAACAAACGCAGAGTGAATTTTTATATTTTAAGATTATTAAAAATTATATTAATACAACCAAAATTATAAATATTGACAAAATGAATATTAGGTACACTGAAAAAGCAAAACGTCATTAATTTTTCATGATTTTTACTGCAAACAATTCCGTAAAACACTGTTGATACATCGAATTCATTTCATTTATGCAAGCACTCGAATGCAGTATCATATTATAAACAATCGCGAGTGTCAACATTTACTATTATTAATCCCATATTTTATGCGCCATTGAATCAAAGTACACCAGGTGACTAGGAACTTATCTTCAATGTTTTTATTTGTTAATTATTTTAACCCTTGGGACCTTCTAAGACCTAAACAGTCCCAAATGCCGTGCGCGCATTATACTCTCCTAAGACCATATTTGTCCCAGAACGACCGCACATTATTAAAATGCATATATCTCTCTTCCTCTCATCTAAAAATTGATTATTTCCTTTATGTCAGAAAGAGAACGAAATAGTGCTTGTTATTGTCTTTGAAAAAATGGAAGCTTGTAGAAGGTTCGATCCGTGCAAATCAACAACGTCTCAAGGGTAACTGACTTAATATTTACGTAAGTGTCCAAACGCCATTCAGATTATTGATACCTATGACTTGACTCGTGTGTATAATTAACTCGATCACGCCATGACTTCTCTGGGTATCGATTCTCCAATCCAGGCCGCTCGCAATCGCCGTCAAAAGTACGTACATTGGTCATTCTTGAGTCTTGTTGAAGGTATACACTTCGAGTGGATCGAACAACTGGTTGTTCGAGTTTAATGACATCGTCGAGAATCAAGGCCCTAGGCTTCCCTTACTTATTCCTCCATATACAGGTGCGTCATACATTTACTTAACTACTATTAAAATTAGTGTCTCCGATTATCCGTTCTCCATTTCCAAACCAACTGTCTTAAGCACTTTGGAGTTGCAAATATTGTATGCGAATCAGTTTGTGGTTTTATTGCGGAGTGTAGTCAATGTTTAACACAACTATTCGGGTAGATGTGGTTAACAGTTAGAATTGGAAAGGGATTATTACTTACCCTGGTATTTTCGATCGATATTATGGTCTTGAGGGAAACTGCTGGTTATCACTGTAAGAGCTTTCGTAATACACTCGAATTAATCGCGTGGAATGAACATGTTTACAACACCGGTTTTCTTAACATTCCGGTAATGTATAATAAAGTGTAACAATATCACTGGTGTAGGTATGTAGGTACTCCACACTCTCAGATAAGGAAAGGTAATTCGATAACAGTTAATTGGGTGGAGGAAGGTAGAGATACATTTTAAAGAGAGATACATGTTGGTCAACACACTTAAAGTACTAATTGTATTTTTCTATTTGTAGAGATTTTTTACTATCTAGCCAAAGAAGTAAGAGATCGTTCTCATATCTACCGTCTGTAGCTATTAATTTTGATAAAAGAAACAAGGGGTGGGTCATGAACCATTATTCGTGTTCACAACGCGTGTCGCCAAAATAGTTCATAAATACTACTGCACATCACACAGCAGCAACGCGTGTTTCTATAAATAGTCCAAACGAAAAACTTTCATTGGTTTCACCGCTTTTACAGTCCTTTATATTTACCCTTGTTTCCATTAACTATAATTTTGATACTGCGTTCTGATTTCCTGTGATAGTAGTGTTAGTTAAAAAGTGTTCTATAATGATAACAAAATCTGAAAATTCTACTTCTAATGCTAACTAGAGTGATAAGAGATTTTTGAGACCTTATTGATAAATTGACCCACGTAGTGCAGCATCTCCTCTGAGGCGTCAAGGGCTAAATTTTATGGGAGTTTTTGCAAATTTGTGTTTGATATCGGTCTTTGTGATTTTGAACGAACCTTTAATAAGAAAAAAACTATGAGAAAAGTCTGAACAAAAGTCACCCAGTCTATCGATTCAAACCACTTTCAGATACTTTACGTACCAACTTGCACTAATCCATTTTTGGTGAAATCTTTGGGCAGTTATTTCACTAAATAATTAACACCGTCTACCGTCCATAGCTCCATTATTCTCCACCTGACAACTCATTTGCAGCGTCGACCTCTCCGTCTAATATCAAAGATAAAATATATAAACAAAAGGGAGAAATTACAGCGCTAGATATTGTTAAATCAGTGGATGAGCATAAGGAACGATCCAAGGAGCCTACAAGAAGCATCAAAGGTGATTAATCTTTCATATCAAATTTTTGGGGAAAGTTCTATTACCGAGATAATAATAGTAATAATAATAATAATAATAGGCATTTATATGGCGCAGTTTAATGACATTTCAAGTGCGCTTAACTATAACAAACTTAAAAACGGCAATTCAGTATTAGTGGTAATTTATTTATTTAGGTTCTTAATTAAAGTTATTCCTACAGTGTGCCTTACCCAATACAGATCTAATATTATAACAATAAATATACTGTTTATACAAAGTGATGACAAAATTTGGAATAACAATAACAGCAGGACAGGACAGAACAACAACATAATATAAAACATGTTTCAGTTTGTGCTCAGAAATGAGAATCTTCGGAGCAGACATTTTAAAAAGGTACAATAAGGAGGCAACCGAAACCAAACAATTACCGGAAGTTTTAGAATATGGCTTATCATTGGATATTATTGGATTTGATTCAATTAACTTCATTTTAAGGTCATCCTAAGGTCATCTGAATCTGACTATTAATACGTCAAATTGCCCGATTTCATTTCAATGAAGTCATGTTTATAGTTTTGATTCATAAATTGCCAATCTAATGCGATCATTCCCAATGGATTTGCCACCGTTGTTTGAAAAGCGTTGTATTTATTATCGACAAACAAAATCCATGCAGGGTCAAATAAAAGGATTGCAGAGAGCAATTAAACCAGATAATTGACAATAATTATTACGTTTACTTAAGTTTTGTTGGTAGGTGTTATTGTGAGTATACGTTATCACCGCTGGCAATAGAAAAAAGTATATTATTGCATTTTATGTTTTATTCGTGGTTTTTTATGGGTGATAGCAAATTTTAGAATCTTAATTAGTAGGTGAACATGAACACCTCCATTTAGTTTGATCACCTGTAATAACAAAAATGGTTTATTGGTGTTAACAGTGTACATTAGTTCATCATTTTCATGATGACTAAAATTTACAATATCCGGGTAGTTGTCAACAAAACCATTGTTAAAAATATACCGTTACTAGACTTAGTATGGCAAACGAACGAGTGTAATACAATAATATTTAAAAAAATCTATTGATGCCTTATTCTTTAATAGTTTATAAGCAATATAATATTATGGAATTGAAAATTAAAATAGTAACCATGTTTTAATTTATTTTGTAGGTACCTACAAGAAAATTTTGTAGGGAAATATATAATCGTAAAAAAAAAACTGTTTATTATAATTTGTGTGGTATAAACATTTGTGATTCATAAATAGCATTTTTAATTTATTTTTTCCTTATTCATATTAAAAGTTTTGTACATAGTTTTTTACGTGTTTTTCGACTACCACATTAGGTAGTTGATCGAACTAAGAATCATGGTTAGAAACGAAATCAATATCAAAATCTGCATAAAGAAGCATTGTCAAGAAAAACATCATTCTTACCGGCACAAATGAAAGACTTGGGTTCGAAATTTATGAGTCGTTTTCTCAGGTTCTATGGCGCCGAACGGACTGAAATTTTGGAATTATACTAAAAAACACGGTCTGAAACGAAATCAATATTAAAATCTGCATAAAGAATGCGCTGAAATTTTGGAATCGTATTAAGAAAAACACCATTCTTACGGACACAAATGCAAGACTTGGGTTCGAACTTTGAGAGCCGTTTACTCAGGTTCTATGACGTGGAATGAACTTCTATTGAGGTTAATATACACACTAAGTATTATATAATTATATATATTTAACACCTATTAGTCGTTCAATATACTGTTTTGTTAAATAAACTGTACACGTATAATTATGAAATCTACAAATGGTTTCTCAGTTAAGACCATTACACATGAATAAACAAACCTTATTGTAAACTTATAATGATTTATTTTTAGGGTAATATGCCATGTTGTGCCACCTCTTTCTTTAGTCAACGCTTCGGACAGCATTAAAGTATCCATCATCAGGGCACACGAGTGACGGAGGAAGCGCAACACGGTATAATAAATCACTATAACTCGCTATAAGACTGAAAATTCCAAATCTTATTTTATTGTTAACTTTTGATTTTCCTTAAATAAAATAAATAACCTTACTTGTTTAAAGAATGGAAATGTGAAATAGATTTTTTTTCATTGATCACAGGTTATTGAAATTCTTACAGATTTTTATCATTTTGATCTGTAACCTAATTACATCATACGAAAATGGTTACGCTCCGTACCGAGGAAATGACATTGCGAGCTTGAAATAGTTGCGTTTACAACGACATTCAAAAAGAATATGTTTCATGGTACCAGAGCTCTCTCCTAGTTAGACAAACAAACAAGCTTTCATAAGAAAAGATAAGATGCGAGAGAATCAATATTATTTATAAAATATTATTTGCTCCACTTAAACGAATAAGTAATCAAAGATAAGAAATACAAGGCAGATTATATGAAATGTAAATGTTTTACTGAGCGCAATGGATTCACCTGGGTCTCGATTCTCGACCAAGTCATTCCACTCGAACAACGAGTGGTTCGACCCACTCGTTGTTCGAGAATAAGAATGTCGACCAATGTGTGTAATTTTAACGGCGATTGCGAGCGGCCTGGATTGGAGAATCGATACCCAAGTACATACATACGAGAAGACTCGATGCATAAAATTAAAAATAAACTTATTTGAATACTGATGGAGGCACGATTTACTATCAAAACATGTTCAAAGATAATTTCATATAACTAATACGTAGGTACGCCTACTTATTATCATGGGATGTTGTTGATATGTTTTTTATTGACTGAGATGCAAAATAACTAGTATTTTTGCATATGTTAAACACCAAAACAAAAACAAAACAATTTCAATGCCATCATTTTATTCACAGTGATATCGTTTAGCCAATTCGTCTATTTTACACAACATAAAAAAATAAGTTTTTCAAATTTTCTTTAAAACAGGTTTACCATGAAGCCAAAAGGCGAAAGAGCTATCACGAGATTAAAATAATCTAGCTGAAAATTGGTGAAAGAAACAAATCAATACCGAAACCTTACTTGAATTGGCTTTGGCAGGGTTAAGTGACGAGTTCTGAATAGACAGGTAATCTACAATCATCCTCATTCCCATAACCTTCTCAATATACAACCACTCACAACATACACCGATTGGAAATGACATAGTCCCACTGGCGCCGGGCAGTTTGGTCTCTTGAACAGTATTCACGTAAACACATATGTATATTATTTTCAATACATATTCAATTCGACGGCCTCCGTGGTCAAGTGGTAAGACTATCGACAAGCAATCTGAAGGTCGCGGATTCAAATTCCGGCGCTCGCAAGTATTTCACAATTTATTCATTTAAAATAATATATACTATATACGTGGCGACGTGGCTTGTTCCAGAGTGGAAAATACTCTCAGTATCGCCCTGGTGTAAGACCACCATTCAGAATTGAAGCGTTGCTTGAAATGGCTCTTGCCGTGTTTGGTGACCAGATCTGAATAGCCAGGTTATACCCCATCTTCCTCTTCCCCATCTCTTTCCCCTCCACATAACCTTTAGCCTCACAACATACCCCAACTGAGGATGCCACAGTCTCACTGGCTTCAGACGGTCGAGAGCAGTTGGGACTCGTGTGCGGTATACACATATAAAAAAGTTCTTAAGAAAAATTCGTACCAAAGATTCTCAGAAAAATAAATAACTTGGATTTAGTTCAATATTTTTTCAACATCATGTCAGATTTACTCAATAGGTTCTATGGAATAATTAATTATAGTTCTCAGAGTTACCAGGAGAACAGAAATAAACAGGTTGATTTATCGCATTAGTCAAATCTCACAAAACTCTTAATGTCAGCAGAGACAAAGAAAAATTCGTATGAACGTTCAAGTTTATATTAATTAATCAATAAATGAACCAACAGATCCATTCAAGTGGAGTTATAAAAAGTTATTTATTATTCAAAGACCATTCGGGTTTCGCGTTGGGTTTTTTGGAGCCGCGTTGTTGTCAAATATTCTTCGAACTGGGTTACAAAAAAGGTTATTAAGTAGGTGTAAAATATTTACGTTTAAATTTTAGTAATAATTGTAGTCTTTATACACATGTTTTATCGATGTTGTAGTAGTTAACATATTGATAAATCGAATCAAGTTACAAGAACTAACCAATTAACCCATGCTTAAAGTTTTTTTAAGGTTTCTTGTTGGATTATCACCAGGCATAAATGAGGGTAAATCCCAAAAATACGATAGCCAAACAACAGACAACCCTCACAGTAGACATACAATTTTATTTTTTACTAACCAAAGTTTCGGTCTTGCCCAATGTTAAACTTAACATGGTAGATAACAAAGTTATCAACTTATATATACTATTTAACTTACAAAATGACTTACAAATTACACGGCATGACTGAGATTTTCCTGACATTTGTGACAATCGAATGTAAATATTTAAATTCTTGCTCGTAGAACAAGATAACAAAGAACATTTCTTCCTTGGATAATTATTTTCTGACAGCCTTATCAATACAAATTACTGCGATATGTAGTAAAATTTTTTGGATATTCATGAAACAAATTAAACAAAATTTTGCGTCCCAGTAAAATACGAGTATTCAAAGAAAAGTCATAGAAAGTCTGTAGAGTGATTAGATAAATTACAAAGCTCTGACTTATCTCCTACAATATCTTGTAATAAATGTTTAATATTTACACATCAATAAAAAACAGAACATTGTGGCTTGTTATAATAATTAGATTAAGTATAATAAATTTACAGTTTTGTTCAAACAATTTATTTTACACCTTACGATATACTTAAGATCTTACTGTTATTCAAAAGTAAATTTAATTATTGAATACAATACTAGCGGTTTTTAAACGAAAATTTGAAACAGAAATGAAAAGGTCGCTTCTAGGACTTTAACACAGAACCTTGAACTTGCCCCGGTAAAGCGAAGTTCCTGGGTTTAAGTATAAGACATGACTGTATTCATACCTTTTTTTTTAAGAATGAATTATTCCATAGAACCTACTGAGTAGATCTGACTTGATGCTTTATATTCGTGTTCAAAAAATATTAAACTAAATCCAGGTTATTTTTTTTTCTGAGAATCTTTGGAACGTATTATGTGAGTTTACTGTTCTATAATTCATTGACCTTTTGCCGTTTTAATTTAAAGAACTTTTTTCTAATTTGAATACCGCACTAGAGTCTCAGCCGCTCGTAGCCGTCTGCAGCAAATTATACTATGGCATCCCGAATAGGGGTATGTTGCGAGGCTGAAGGTTAGGTGGGGAGGAAGAAAATGGGGAAGAGGAAGGTGGGAGAGAACCTGACTATTCAGATCAGGTCACCAAACACGGCAAGAGCCATTTCAAGCAACGTTTCAATTCAGAATGGTGGTCTTACACCACGGCGATCTTCATCAGTTTCTTCCACTGTGGAACGTGCCGCAAGAATACTATATATATTTTTAAATATTTAAACTTCCGATTTAGTTGTCCGGGTTAAGTCTTCCCCAAAGGAAAAACTTAACCCTTCCACTCACTTTTCCACAAATGATCAGCTAGTCAATCAACACTATGTAAGTGCATTATATAAGTAAAATAAATACAAAACAATACAAGAACAACAACACGTCAAATCACCAGATATCAAATGGGAAAAAAAAATTCACCGTCTCCAGATATTTTCATATCAGAGGGTTCGGCTCGGTAGAACTTCTAACAGGGCCTATAAATCCTACTGATCCCTCAACATAAATATTTAAAAAATCTTTTGTTATCCTACATGTATTCAAAATGACCGACTTTTGCATCTTTATATATAAATTTTTTGATAGATCTAATACGCCTAAATTTTTAATTTTTTATTATAATTCTTGTTTTTAATTCATTTATTATTATCTATCCACACACTTCGTTCCTTTTATAACAATCTCAGGAAAAATTACGTAATGATATTTTATGGACATACGTAATAGGTACTACAACTATGTAATAACGAATAGTATCCTTAACTGTTTCTTATTGTACTGTGTACGTGTATGTCTTAATAAATAAATAAATTTTGAAATAAAATTTTTCAAATTTTCGGTTAAAAATCGATAATATTGTCTTCAATAAATAAATAATACAATTTGTTATTCCAAAACTAAATCCTTGGTAAATATTTATAATTCCACCACACTCTTGATAAGCAAAATTAGATAGCTGCCATACTAATTACATATATTATTAATTTTAATTTTTAAATGTTTTATTTTACAATTGAAATGTTTTAAATATATTTTCGTTCAGTAATTAAGTTGAAACGATGTATTATTTTTGGTACTTTTTTATAACAAACTTAATCCAGGATTTCAGTACCAACTTATTTATAATTTCCCTCGCGGCTAATGCTAATGGCATCTTTGGGGATGCTGTTTGAGGGCACTTTTAAAAGAAAGGAAGGAGAGGAAATTCTGCGAACGAAAATGTATGTGAGGTTTCTGGGAATCTAGGGATCAGTTTGTCCTGAAGTGTTGTATGTATCCCCACCGAACTATTCTTTTATCAAAACGAATATTTTTTTAATCAAAAGGTAGGTTGGGAGTTATTTTTATTTGTTTGTCTGTTTTAATTTTTAAATATAGGCCACCAAAATATCTATTTTTAATGATTTGTTGCTAGTTTTTTGTTAAATAGTTAAAGGTAATTTAAAAAAAAAATGTTTTACTCAACGTACCGTGAAAATAAAATTAAACGTGAAATAAAAATAAATGATATTCAAAAAGCTTTTTTTTTGGTTCCAAATTTTAATTTATTAATGACAAATTTGTGTGAAATTGTAATTTAAATTTAAGCCAATTGTTTTTTTTTTTCTTTTTATTTTATGTTTCATCGTATTTACCATAGAATAAAGAATAACACAAGAAGTGCCTTGTGGGCGTGTTTCGTGTTCCAAATATTTGCCTCATTGAGGGATAACTTTCCAACACAAAACTGTGCTTACGAAATTTAAATGGGATAAAGGTATGCGATGTCAGGCTAGTATAAGTGATATGGAAGGCTGGGCTATTGGGCTAAACGAAAAATTTGTTTCCTCTCGATTGTAAGGAAACACTTCTAGTGTTATTCTTTATTCTGTGATATTTACATAGCAGGTAGGGCAAACATGATTTCTTAAATAATTGTCAATATCTCACATAAATACAAAAGCTGATTCCTAAATCATGAAAAACGAATTTATTTTTAATTTAAAAATAAAGGCCACATTCGTACTAGATTTTTGCTATCCTTTTGACTAGTATTTTGGCATCAAATTCAAAATTAAGTTTTTGTGAAAAAGGTCGCAAAGCTGTTCCTCTTACAAGTGTTGCGGATTTGAAATATTTACCTATTAGAATGTTCAGTTTAAATATGTTAAATTACGAAACCGGGAGTTGATATGAAATTAGTTGCCAAATCAATGCACGTATTATTTGTTTCACTTACAGTGTAATTACAACATTTAATAAAATATTCAAAAGTTACTCACAATTACTGATGAAAGTCCTTTGAAACTTCATCTTTAGCAATTCTTTCGCTAGATGGCATCTGGTCGAATATACCTTCCCTTGTGCTTCTGGCGTCAAAAACGCCACCGCCACAAGCGTGGCCAAAACAATAAACACCTTGAAGTCTCGCAGCGGCGAGCGGCGCGGGCAGCGTTCTTGCGACATAGCGGTCACCAATCACTGATCTCCGTACTGATGATGACGATGACTATACCATGTGATGATTACAAGTGCCGTAATAATTGTTGTGCAACGTTCGTGGTGTTGTGATAGTGCAGCGTGTTGATAGCGGGAGCGGTGCGGACATACTAAATACGGACTAGCGACTAGCGACTAGTGACTGCAGCGAGCTAGTTCATACGGAGTAGATTTTATCGGTAGACACGGTACAAGGTCGAGTTTGTTTTGACATTTGGAGACGTTCAAGCTGTAAGCAAGTTTGTAAATAATAACTAAAATGTATTTTTTGTATCACTAGATAGATGTAGGTACCGTGGTAGGTCTGATAAGGCTTTGTATTACATACACAGGTAAAAAATTGCGTAGCAAAAAGACAAAACAAAGGGCTTGGAAAAATATGTATGCATCAATTTTCTCTTATATTTTCTGTTTATCCGATCGAGCTGACAGTCGGCATTCTTCAACTTTTGGTAGCAACGCGGACCCACATGTGAACATATCCGTATTTCTCTAAAATCGGATGACATTACATTAGGTAATATAAGAAATAAATGTCGGTCTTACCCGATCATCATTTGGCAAAGTTTCTATAGTTGTTCACTCCAGTTCTCGGGTAGGAAGGTCCAATCCTCATTCAAACCAATTTTTTTTAAGTTTCAAAAGAGATTTTAATATAAATGTATGATAGTAAAATTACTCGATATATTACTTTTATCTAATTATTGTCTTTAATTTTGTCTTTATTTTGAATTATTTACCTCACAAATTTTTTGATCATACAACTTTTCTTTGCAAATTGACAGTTCATCAAACATATTAACACTTTAAATAAATTAAAAATATTTGCCAAGTTAACATTTTCAAAAATGTAAATTGATGCTTAAAAAATATTTGACAAACAATGTCGCTATTTTTTTAGTTTAATAAGTATTAATTTTGTACAATATTAATTTATTATATCAGCAAAAGATAAGAAATATTTTTTGCTTGATATCGCAATTGCCTTTACAAGAAAGTTTAAAATAAAATTCGTAAATTTTCACTCAAGCGTTAAAATGTTAAACACACATCGTTAAAGTTTTAATTCACGTAAATTTTCTTTGTGTAAACACTTCATATTAATTCAAAACTGTGTTTGAATAAATAGTCGTTAGATTTTCAATTCATCGCAATTCCTAAAATGTTTTAAAATATTTTTTTTCGTATATTAATGTAATAATAATTTGTAAGGTTTCATCTGATCCTCTACAGATTAGGATCAAGTACAGTCGAATTCACTAATCGTGTATTATCACCCACATGCAAAACAACATACTTCCTAAATTAATATTTGTCAAATTGCTAACTGAAAAGGAAAAACAACAAAAATATTAACGTTCTCAAAATTTGTCCTTCTGTTTGAATAATTGGTTTACGTCTCCCACTACAAATTTGAAGTTGGAAAAATTTTAGCTAGAGGGCAATCTCAAAAGTGAGGGGCTCTGATTTTTTAATATAACGGAAAAATGATTGTTTTTTGTTCAATATGCAATTAAAATATCAAAAATATTGGAAGGTTTGGTTCTCAAATTCTCGCGTAAGACCACAGACGACTCTTCCTCAATGACATGGCATCGAGCTGGTATGACATGAGTATACAAAAATTACCACAGCGCTTACAAAAATCCATCGACTGAAATCGCGATTATAGCATAAAAATATGTAATTATTAAAAAAAAAAAATTATCACCGTGTATTTAAAAAATAGGATTCCTTACTTTTGGGATCACCTCCACAATCTATGGGTTGTTTACACAAAATTCCGTTTTGTAATTTCTATACCAACGCAATTAAGCTATGATTATAAGAAGCTTACATTATCCATAAAAAAACAACCAGGTAAATACAACAATTTTTTAGGAAAGTAAAACTTCTTGTGAACAAATAACATAATTTTCCGAATGATTAATAAATTTTATTTTATAAAACCAACCTAACAAAAATTAGTAAAGTACTAGCGCAGATTCATAAAAAAACATGTGAAGGTCCGAATTCTCGAAAATTTTTACAATTTTGAAAATGGCAATTTAAAAAAAAACATATATGTTATAGTTTATCACTTGTATGAATTCAACAAATAATTTTGAAAATACCACTTTTTAATTCGAAGCAAATTAAAGTTCATTGAACCAGATTTCAAACTGGAAGTTTTCACCCATGAATAAATAACGCACATCACAGACAACCGTAATTAGTATGATTAGTAATAATTATTGTAATTGGTCCTTTTAAAACTATTTTTGTCCCTTTTGTTGTATTGATATTCTATTTGTTATTGAAAATGCTAGTTGATAATTCTTAAAATGTTCTTATTGAAAACTGTTCTAAAAAATAAATATGAAAATAACATTTTTTTAAACTTTTTTTTCCAGTTGAAATTTTGAACATTTGGTCAAATTTGAACTAGGTAACTCTTCCTCTGAACTTAGTCCATCATAATATTATGTATATTTAAACTCATTATCTACCTGAGCGCTTATAGCATTGTACTCTTTAATATACTTACATCTTATATAGGTACATATTGTGTTTGATTGTGTAGGTAACAAAAAAAACAACGTATTTGTAGTTTTTGTAGCAACAGTTACACCGGCGTACAATAAAACAGCTATTAAGTAATGTTGGCAATAACTTTCTACGTGAAAACATGGTTGAGGGGTAAGGATCTCGATTACAAATCTGGAAGTCACTGGTTCAAATTCCGGCGTGCGCAAGTAAATTTTATAAAATTACTTTTTGTTGTTTCAGGATCATATTTACCTGACAGGCCACAAAAGTGTTATTAGGTATTTTTTATATACCTGGTTTGCACGCAAGTATGACAATGGAAACACTGCACATTGTTTGTTAATAAAGATGCATTTTTTAAAGGAAAAAGCAAATTTTGCAATGAGCTGGCCAGTACAGAACAGAGATTTGATTAAAATTAATCTTCCTAAATTAGTTTTTTTTTTTTTTTTTTATTTCTTTGGCATTCACTATGTAACAATTTCTAGACATTTTTTGTTTTTAATCAGTTTTTAATTATTCACAATATACATTTGTATATATACGTAACAAAACTCATTAAAAACAAAAAATTCCTAAATTAGAGTTGTCGCTTGGTAGGGAACAGATTCTCCATAATGGAGTACTGATACCAACTATAATGTTTGATTGTGACGCATGGAACTACGAGTATGTAACATAGGAAGGATGAAAGTCGACTGTATATTGTAAAAATGAGATCCCTGAGTCATATTTATGGTAAAACAATCAATGATCATGTGAAAATGTAGACTATGTAGAGATTAGCAATAAATCTAGGCTGATCTAAGCGTACTAACTAGGATCAAGATGTGGGCAAGATCATCAATTTTATGATGTTTTTTCGATTTGCCTTGATAAGATATTATGACGATACTGCGAAAAATACACTACAACAATATAATATACGCACAAAATTTGATGACTGATAATTTATTCTTTATTACAATTTCCTAAAAAGGTATCCGTCCAAAATCATAATAATTGCATTGTATTCGTATACTCTGTTACTTTAGGTGATGCACTACGTCGTGTAATATTTTAAATCGAGCCGCTATCAATAACACCCTTTACGTAGATGGCGATAAGGTTTAAATTCCCGCTTAACACCATCCGCCTGTTTTGATTTATGCAAGAAAAAAACATGGTCAAAAAGTGACTTTTATTTTATTTTGTGGATGTTCGGGCATTAATATTTAATTTTTTTCCGATTATTTTATAGATAACTTAATTTTCCACATTATACAATAAAATTATAACCGAAAATGGATTCATAAGTCGGAGATTTTGAACATTAAAGCAGTTTTCATAGGCCTTATACATTATTTTTTTCTGGGCTTATAAAAAGACTTATCTTAAAAATACACGATAATTTCAAAGTCCATGATGTATTCTACTCGCCGTATTTAATTAAAGCATCTGAAACATTTCTAGGCGACCAAATTTGCAAACCAAAAACACATGATTTTGCATTACTACGTAGTGTAGACTTTGTGATAATATGCGAATGTATAATTTAAATTATTATTTTTCGGAATAACTTATTGAGTAAAACCTCAAATTATAATATTTAAATATTGAAGACAATATTAGTGGTTTTTAAACGCAAATCTGAAACAGAAAAATCAGAAAAGAAAACGGTCACATCTGGGACTCGAACCCAGGACCCTTGTCTTTCCGGGACAATGCTCTACCAACTGCGCTAATGGGACCCTATCCTCATCGGTCACTTTTAACTGTATCATACTTCGAATAAGAACTACCAACGTTGTCTTCATTTTTTCACCGCACATTTTTATTGGCAACTATCTTTATGTATGATCGCAAGATTCAACCCGAACTAAATGCAATCCTAGACAGCGTCTTATAGATAAACCTATCTTATTGTTTTTATTTTTAATGTGCGACATCTATTGACTTTTTCTGCAAGTCTAGAAATGAATTATTATTTTTCGGAATAACTTATTGAGTAAAACCTCAAATTATAATATTTAAATATTGAAGACAATATTAGTGATTTTTAAACGCAAATCTGAAACAGAAAAATCAGAAAATCACTAATATTGTCTTCAATATTTAAATATAATTTAAATATTTTTTCGTTAATAAAGTAAATTATAAGATATCCTGAAAATAGCCTTACATTATTAATGTTTCCTGTGAAATGATTCGTACAGAACTGTAACGAATTATTACTAAATTATCAATTTTTCTCCGTGTAAGGAGAATATGTCAAGCAAATGGGAATTGTAAAAAAAGTCGGGGACGTCCTAGGAAAATATGGCACGATCAAGTGAACAAATGCTAGAAATATACCATGTCAAGGGTCAGAATAACAGAAAAGTATGTAAAAAGCGATTTATGAATGCGAATGATGCAAGGAGTGTGTGCCGAGTTAATAGCGTGATGATTAGTTTGTCAGTAAGTTAGTCTCTACATTGCACTGTGCTCTATAAATGTATTAGTTACTTGCTATTCAGCATGTACGTGTATTCTTTTTACTGCATAATATGTACACATCTACTAACGTACATTTCAATACAACGGATACGGAACATGTTGTCGTTTACATATCATTACATATCGTTTACATAACATAATTATTATGAAATTTATGGAAATACATTTATAGGTACCTTATTTTTTATGAAAATAGGACAATGGAGAGGTTACGAATAATTTTTATGAAATACGTTAAAGTCTATTATAGTTTCGTCAGTCATGGATACACGTTACTTTGCACGCTATATTTAGGTAGGTACGTGGAAGGATATTGGCTTTCCATAAATGCTAATTTCTTTGAAATTTAAATATTTTTCACGTATCCGATTTTGAAAAACGAATTTTTCAGATGTACATCTTGAGAGGAATATACAAGCCAAAAATATGTATATTCTTAGTGTGTATAAAGAGGACAAAATTTCAGCGAAACGTTTGCTTTATTTCTTTCCCGTAATTTGTAGTTTGGCTAGCGGAAATTTCGTCTTATTCATACGTAGCATTATATCATCACAAATAATATAAACTGCCGTGGTAAGTAAAAACACAAGAGTCCTCCTTGAGGAAGATACTCTCAGTATCGCTCTGGTGTAAGACCACCATTCAGATTTGAAATGTTGCTAAAAAAAGGCGTTCGCCGTGTTTAATGACCATATCTGATTAGCCAGCTGCTCCACCACCATCTTCTTTCCCATTTCCTCCCCCTCCCCTCTACCTTAAGCCTCATAACGTACCCCGATTGGGGATGCCATAGTATCACTGGATCCTGACGGTTGGGTGCAATTGGGGCTCTTGTGCCGTATTCACTCGTCGAAATTACCATGCTAATGATCATTGTTAATAATTAATTTTTTTAAAACTTTTTTCTTACCTTTAAATATTATTTTAACTTACACTTTTACTTTTTTAATTACTTTATACTTCTCCCTTTTTTACACTTTATACTTGTGTTAATAACAAAATAATGTTGTGCCTTACGTACTAAAATACATAACTATATTTTATTATTATTCTTTATTTTGGCTTTCACCCATTAGGGGAGATCTTAGCCATACACAATTGACATTTTTCTTATTAATAAATACAACAAATTACAGAATAAAATTGATTACACATAATATAGATTTCGACAATAATATAGATAATGAAGAAATATGTAATGTAAAATGGTTGGTGTTTTTCTATTGTAAAAATAAATTTACCTTTGTTTATCTTTGAAACATCGTCCGACAAGGAAAACAATACATATACTGATGTAGGCACATAGGTTGGTATTTACATCTTACTTTAATTATGTATTTTGCATTTGCACATTGGTCTATAAAAAGAGGGATTCCCCGTTTACGGTTGGTAATTTAGATATAAATCACAATATAATTGTTAGGTAATACAGTCAAGTTTAAAAGTACAACTCATTCTTTGCAACGCTATTATAAAAAAAACACACTAATTATTTCATGAAGAACTCTAATCAATGATTTGATAAAGGATATGTAATACTTTGGGAATTCCAATGAAAATGACACATAATTAAGGAATCCCCAATCGTTCGAAAAATATATAATTACGATGTATTCCAGGAAAGGATTTGGCCTCCTATTTGTTTTTATTTTTATTCGAATACTGCACAATAGTCCCTACTGCTTCCAACCGTCTGGAGCCTGTGAGACTATGGTATCAGTTATTGGGGTATATTGTGAGGCTGAAGAAAGTGTGGAGGGGAACGAGATGGGTAAGATGAAGGTGGAGGGTTCCTGGCTATTACAGTCAATGGCGGTCTTACACTTAATATATTATTTTAAATGAATAAATTGTGCAATCCTGAAATCCTAGCCCAGAGGTTCCCAAACTTTTTTGCCCCATGGACCACTTGCCAAATATTTTTTTTGCCATAGACCCAAATATTGAATTTTCCTAAAACTATTAACGTCCCATGTGATGATCATTTATTTATTTTGTTAAAATATTCCCTTCCCTTGCCTGCCCAACAACCGGGTGGCGGTATAGTTGTTCTGTCTTTACATTGTGCAGACAGAGGCACCCTTGTGAGGTATTACACCAAATGAAAATGAAGCAGGATAAGCAACGGGAATTTCTTTCTGTAGCTAGCCCTACAGAACTGCCCCTTAAGTTCTTTGTCAGTGCTTATTCCGGTCAGTTCTTATTTTCACATGATATCCGATTCTTCAACGTTGCATTTCCATAGTAAAAATGTCCTCAAACTTAGTTTTGAAGTCTGTGTGAAGTGCATTTAAATGTTGAACGTCATTATTACCCTGGACGTTTTTAAAAACAAGTTGGGGAACTAGGAAAATTCGCGGCTTCCAATGTGCAATGTTTTGCTTGAATATATTAATTCTGACGAGAAACGGAACGTAGACTCTATTTATATACTTCAATTAACAACTTTACGAAATACAAAAATACAAATATCAAAAAAGTAATTTCTCAGTCTATTATATTTGTGATTGGTCTATTGTGTCATTTACGGAACTCCTAAATGTTGACTTGAGGTAAATGGGGGTCTGCTCGTATGTACCCCCATTTGAATCTCGTGGACCCCCAAATTTTTTTCTCGCTGACATAGACCCCCAGCATGCTGATATGGACCCCTGGGGGTCCATATAGACCACTTTGGGAACCTCTGTCCTAGCCCCTCAACCATGGAGGCTGTCAAAGTCAGTCCTAATTCTTGGTCTTAGTTGAGGTCCCTCGTCATTTAAAAGATTTTTTGTTTTGTTTGTAAAGCAAGTATCTATATGTGCCTTTATTTACTGTTTTCACTTTTGCAGTACAAACGTCAAAAGGGATACTATTCAACGTATTCTGCACTTCGTTGTATACGTCAGAACTCTGGGTTGATTACACTAAAATGGCACAAGCTTAAAGTCGCTTTAAATAATGCTTATCGCCAACTATTCCACCTACCGAGATACTGCAGCGCTACGGGAATGTTCCTGGAGGGACGAGTGCACTCTTTCAGAGCGCTTCTTCGCCACCACATGTGAAGCTTATGGCGCAGGCTACGCAAGTCAAATAAAACTTTCATCACTGCCATAGTTGCCTCGATGGAGTCCCCCCTGACAGCCCTCTGGAGAAGGGAGATGTTCAAATATCCTTCCTAAACGGTTGCTTGCATACATTGTTTAGTTCCATTCCGCAATGCCTGTCTGTGTATTCTTATTATTCGTCTGTGATTTTAAAGTATGGTATTTATTGCAATGCACTACTCCTGCAGACATTCTGGAAAAATGTTTCTTCTTTTTTGTTTTATTATAAAATTTGTTTATTTTATTTTATTTCTATTCTCGTACAAACATTTTACAGATGTTTACAGTTTACAGAAACTATGAGTTCCAGTTATACAAAAAAATGTTATATTTAGTAACTGTATATTAATAGCTTGGGTAGTAAGTGTTTTATAAACACGTCATTAAGAGAAACTGTGCTGAGAAGATTGCATGTTTTAAATAAAGTGTTACTCTACCGTCGCAAGTAAAAGAAAAATCATCATCCTTGAGATTCTAAACTCTCAAAGAGAATAATGTGGTACCACTCATAAACTCTCAAAGAGAATAATGTGGTACCACTCAATATTGAATTTTAGGTTAGTAGCAGTTAAAATTCATCATAATATTATGTATCTCCTTGAAATATACAATATTCGAAGATGAAGAATCCCTTGACGAAGTTATCTCAAATTTGATGGACACAACATCTGTACCTGATATATAGTGAATTGAAAAAAAAAGGATGAAGCGATATTAATGAAGCCGATTAGACGAAAAGAGAATAAAATAGATTATAATTAACGTAAGTATAGCAATAGATTACCAAATAATCATACAATAATAATAATCTATCTATTAAGGCGATGCACTACGTCGTGTAATATTTTAAATTGAGCCGCTATCAATAACAACCCTTACGTATATGGCGATAAGGTTTAAATTCCCGCTTAACACCATCCGCCTGTTTTGAATGATTTTAAAAAAAAAAAATTTATAGTGAATACCTCACAAGAGTCCCAACTGCTCCCGTCTGGAGCCAGTGAGACTATGGCATCCCCAATTGGGGGATGTTGTGAGGCTAAAGGTAAGTGGGGAAGGGAAAGAGGAAGGTGGGGAAGTACCTGGCTATTCAGATCTAGTCACTAAACACGGCTAAAGCCATTTGGAGCAACGTTTCAATTCTGAATGGTGGTCTTACACCAGGGCGATACTGGTAGTATCTTCCACTCTGGAACGTGCCTCAAATATACTATATATTATTTTAATTAATTAATTGTGAAATAACACAAATTAATCATATAAAATTTATTTGCGCACGCCGGGTTCGAACCCGCGACCTTCGGAATGGCAGTCCAATGCGTTACCACTGGACTATGCCGGCCGCCGTGATGCAAGAAAAAATCATGTCCAAAAAGTGCCTTTTATTTTATTTTGTGGATGTTTAGGCATAAATATTTAATTTTTTTTCGATCATTTTTTAAATAACTTAATTTGCCACATTATAAAATAAAATCATAACCGAAAATGGGTTCGTAAGTAAAAGATTTTGAACTTAAAAGTAGTTTTCATAAGCCTTTAAATTATTTTTTTCTGGGCTTAAATCTGACCGAGGCGTCGACACATTATGAAAGTATTTTTTTCTTTTTCCATAATTTATTCATTAATTTATTAACGTCATTTTTCGGGGCTTTTACTCGAAAATATTAAGAAATATACGCATTTTACGCAGAGTTTTTCGAAATTTACTGTAGACATAGATCTTTTTTCTTGTTTTAAATGTAAAAATCGCGATATTTAATCAATCTCGGAATAAAACTCTAGATTTGTATAAAATAAAATCCTGCCCGTTAACGCCACGCGGCCGACCGCCCGCCACAGACACCCATCTTTATATATATTACAAGAGATTTAATAAAATTTTAATAATTAGTATTATTATTTAAATGGATCGATAATGAAGGTTGACAAAAATAGTAATAAAATCTACATAAAAAAATTTTAGCAAACCTTTTAGTCGCCAATCGAAGCCGGTCAAAAGTATGGATATTTCTGACCGGATAAATATTTCGTCGATGTCATTATTTTTGCGAAGAGCTTCGAAATTTCTCCGTCAGATGTCAGCGATTAAGCCCATCCTGTCGCCTGTCGTTCTTTCAATGGCGGATTAGTTAAACGTCACGTTTTTCACACGGTGGGCAGCGTAGATACGCTTTTTAACATTTGGTAGACATACTCGTAGTTGGATATTAATTTTTTCCAAGGTCTGTTAGTTTAAGTAAGCTTAGATTTGGTTTGGTTCAGGAAGGCTATGTTACGTTACGTTAGATTCGGTTTACTTTAGGTCAAGTTAAATAATGTATGGATTTTATAAGCTTTTTTTCCTGGGGACTGGTAAATGCTCTACAATTTAAAATATTATTTACTTTTTTATTCTTCATTGCAAGCACCTGCTAAATTGCCAAAGCTGAAAGTTCCGATGAGTACACCGATAGAAAAAAAAATATTTTAAAAACTGTCATGTTTACAATGTACAAAAATATTATTCATTTTAAAAACAAACAAAAAACGTATCTGAATACTCCACTGCCCAACATAAATACTCAACCAGGGCATTGAAGTTACCCACCGCTTTCCCACCCCGGTATAGGTGACTTATGGTCACCCCTTCGGAGTTCTCGCAAGAATCTAATTTTTTTGAATAAACGGCTCTACAATTTAAAGTGAAGTTAGACCTTCAATGTCCCCGCATACGGTGTTAGGAAGCGGTATGCAAGCGCTTACAGATGAGTGACTACAATGGGTGTTATGATCAATGAATACTTCTCAAAAATTTAAAACAAGAACAAATAAACATAGAAAATCAGGACAAAGTTAGAAAGCGTAGAATTCACAGTCTATTTACGAGAACGAAAAAGGGAGAAAAAAGAAAGAGGAACATATTGTACCAAAGTATCAGCAACCTAAAGTAGAGAAAAGAGATGAGAAGTACATGGTAAATAAGAAAAAAAAAGAAAAAAAATACATGATCAGTAACCATCGCGAATATCGTGTGGTCACCGAATTCAGGTGAGCTGTAAGCAAGAGAAAAAGAAAACACAAAAGAAAAGTGGTTCAATGCCTCGCAGCTGGCAGTCCCGAGGATGGATTGGTGGTGGTTGGGAAGACAAATGCAGGTCCAAGTGTCGCGCCCTTAAGCCGACCTCGTGGTGGTGCCCAGAAGAAAGTATATGGGATGATAGGGATTAACCCTAAAGACCCTAGGGGAGAAAAGCGTCAGGAAGTCGGAGGCAGGGCGGAAGGCACCCAGGTCAGCACGGACTTCCCTCTGACCCACAACCACCCTCAGGGGTGGCACAGATGTCTGGCAGAGTTCCATAAGTGCTAGAGCTTCAGTGAGCTTATGCGGGGACTAGGTCCGTGAACAACCCCTTATGGGGATATCAAACAACACAAAACAAGCAATGGAGTTCAGTTCTGGTCTGAATGGTTTCAAGATCTAAGATAGAAAAAAAAGAAAAGAAAAAAAAAAGAAAAAAAAAAAACATACAGTCAGAAAACATTAGTGTCTATTAAGTAGATGAAAATTAAGATCGCAATAAACAATATAAAGTCAACAATTTAACAATCATAAAGTTTTACCTGAAAGAATAAGAGAATTAGATAAAAGAAGTAAAAATAAAAACATATGAAACACATTGTTTGGATTACTATAAAAGTAGATAAGTATATGCTAGAAAGAAGAAACAAGAAACATGTAGAGTTGCCAGTGCCATAAGATTAACTTGAACCATAGTCTGTCATCCTCACTTGTACATTGATTGCAGCAGCTTGGGCAGGGCAATCTCTATCCCCTGTGGGATGGTCGGCAGGTTTTTTGAAACGTGTACAAGTGGCACAGACAGCGGGAAGGGCTTTCTTAGGGCAAGTCTCGTAGTTATGCCCCAAAGTGGCGCAGTGACGGCAGGTTTCATTGTCTTGCTGACAATACTTACTAATGTGCCCATATTGTTGGCATTTGAAACACCTGGTTGCCCCCGTATAATCCCGAGTACGGCAGGCATTCCATCCAAGGAAGCACATACCGCTGTCTATGAGAACTTTTCTGGCTAACGGGTGACATGTAACCACCATGTTCATGGTGGGAGTGTCTCTCTTGCCAAAAAGCGAAACTCGCCGCATGGTTCTAAGATGATCTTCAAGAGAAAGCGTCGTTTGACCTACTAGATTATTGGTAAAGACCTCAGAGAAGAGCTCCTGGTCTGCAGATTGCTCTCCTTTAGGGACATTGTATAAGACAATCTTGGGAAGGCGTCCAAGTGGATTGATCATCTTAAGACCATTTGCAGCGAGCTTCGCTTCGGCCTTCCTGATGTTCTCCAATCCTTTTTTGTCTCTGGCTTGGAAAGCCATGCCAGCACCCTTGATTTTGCGGGACCGAACAATCTGGAAGTCATCTTGTTTAGGGTTGAGAACCTTCTCAAGCTTCTTCAGAGTGTCCTCCGAAGTTTTACCCTCCGGCACCTGAGGATAGAATAGGACAGTCAGCGGTTTCTGAGGAATTGGTCGTTCATGACCGTTCACCAGAATCTTTTTTGAAGCAGGCAGGTTAGCAGCAGCGTTAGCATAGGAGAAAGTCTCCTTATGTAGTGGCATAGTAGGAGCAGGAACTGATCGAGAGTTAATGAGCAGGTCTAGCCTAGTTGTAATGGCCGATTGAGCATTCAACATCTCGTCTATGGTAGAACTTCTTGTCGAGAGAGTGTTCATTTCCAACATCAGACGAGTAATGTCCGACATGAGGTCATCTAGGGTGGAGTTCAGCAAGTTTTTATCAGCCTTATTAAGCTTGTTACTACCATCTGAGATTATTACACGAATTTTTTGGCATTTTTCCAGAGCTGGAATTGCCTTCATTTCTTGATTGCCAGGCGAGTCACTGTACCTAACTCGTTTTTTATTTTCGGCATTCGGAGTGGTGTAGGGAACAATGGAAGGCATTTCTTGATTATCAGCTCTAGTCGGAGTATCCTGGGCAGTAGTTTGTGTAGTACCTGCTTCAGCTCGTTTTTTATTTTCAGCAGTCGGAGTGGTGGAGGGAGCAGCGGAGGGCACTTCCTGGTTATCAGCTATAGTCGGAATATGCCGGGCAGTAGTTTGTGCAGCTCCTGCTTCACTGTCTGCCTCAGTTGTAACAATATCCCTATGGGACTTTTTTTTATATTTTGTGGCTTTAGAAGGTCCAGCAGTAGGCGGAATGGTGGATAAAATATCCTCAATTTCTTTCAACAATTGTTTACGACTCTTCGGAGGAATCGCAGAATTCCCAATGGAGCTGTCCGAATCATCGGAAGGACCCTCACTAGACGCCATTTATAAAGAAAGAGGGAAAAAAAGACAAAAAAGGAAAAAAAAAAGAAATGGGGAAAAAATATTTTTTCCCCAGATTTTACAAAATTTTCCCCAAAAATGGGGAAAAAAGTCGGGAAAAAACTTTTCAAAAATGTCAATACATATGAAGAAATGTCAAAATTGGATATCGAAAAATGTTTTAAAGAAAAATCAATAAATATAAAAAAAAGTATTTAGGATTGATCCAACAAAGCTTCCAGAAGCCTCTAGAAGATTCCAGAAGGCTCCAGAACGCTCTAGAACAATCCATTGAAAAAAAAAAATAGCACGTGGTGAGAAAGGAAAGAATTTTGTAAACAAGTGACGTCACAGAAGAATGTTTACTCGAGAGCTTCTAGAACGTTCTAGAGAGTTCTGGAAAAAGACTAGAGAAAAACATGGTAACAATAAGGTCACTGCCCTGGAGAAAAAAAAAACACTATTTTCACAAAGGAATATCACAAAATCACTGTTTTTTAACGGGAAAAGTATGGGCGATAGAGGATCGAACGTATAACTGAATTTATATTGTTAAATAGAAAGAAAAAACACAAAAACGGGTACGCAAATACGACAAAGTACTGCGTAGTACGGAAAACACTCGTAAAAACGGGCAAAAGCCCGTTTTTAAACAAAAGAAATACACTGTTGTGTTGTAAATAGTGATACTGATAACGTATATGTAAAAAATATTAAAAAAAGCGAAAATTTTCGTTATTTTCGGGAGTACTACAAGGTTTGAGAATTGTAACTCCGGAGCGAGATTAAAGCGACTGCACTAGCGGGCGGCGAGAACTGAAACTAACCAGGGCAATAAGGTAAAATATACTGGTTACTCCCAGTTTGATAATAAAGGAAATATAAAATTCTACGCTTCAAAACTTTACATAAAATGCTCAGCCAAATCGAACAAAAAATAAAGGAAATTAATATATTTAAAACAAACATAAAAACACGTCTGAAAGAACAAAAAGATGGTCTATAGTCTATAGCCCTCCTCGGAACAGTTCTCCCTAATAAGTAGGACTGTGAGATCTTTAAATTTATACTTACATTATGCTTTATACTTACATTATGCTTTATACTTACATTTTGTTTTATACTTACATTATGCTTTGTACTTACACTATGCTTTATACTTATTTTTTTTTTCTTTTCCAATTTTATGTCCGGGTTAAATCTTCCCTATATGAAAAACTAAACCCTTCCACACACTTTTCCACAAATGATCATCTAGTCAATCAACATTATGCAAGTGCATTATATAAGCAAAATAAATACAAAACAATACAAGAACAACACTTCAACTCACCAGAGATCAAATGGGAAAATAATTCACCGACTCCAGATATTTTCATATGAGAGGGTTCGGCTCGGTAGAACTCATAACAGGGCCTATAAATCCTACTGATCCCTCAACATAAATATTTAAAAAATCTTTCGTTATCCTACATGTATTAAAAATGACAGATTTTTTCATTTTTATATATTATATATAATTTTTTTTTGATAGATCTAATACGCCATAATTTTTAATGAGAGAGCTAGGTATAATGGTTTATACTTACATTATGCTTTATACTTACATTATGCTTTATACTTTCATAATGCTTTATGCTTACATCATGCTTTATACTTACATTAATCTTTATACTTACATTATACTTTATACTTACATTATGCTTTATACTTACATCATGTACAAACTTTATCATAGAAATTATAGTGTTACTCGATACTCAATAATCAATGTTGGAGATTCAATCGCTTGTCTTCCTTATTTCCTTTTCGATTGGAATTATTCAACACTGTACAACATTCTTACAAGGAAGCCAGTTCGATTATGCATAAGTTGAAAATTTTTAAATTTCACCGAATTTTTTTTCTGTGAAATTTAATAAATCGATTATTTTTCGACGAAACTGTATATAATACGAAGGTTTGCATTCTGATAATCAATAATCACGTAGACAGTAACTTTAAATGGGACAAAATTGTGACCAAAATTTTTAACCAGCTCCGATGTTTGGCGAGTAATTTTTATAAATTAAAATTTGTATTGCCTCGATCCGAGATATGCAAAATGGGTACCCAAAACCATTTGAAATGCAAAATGGAAATGGGTCAAAACCTTTCCATTTGAAAATGCAAAATGAAAAATGGTTTTTAGAAAAGCATTTCAAATGCAAAATGCAAAATACCTATTTTCAAAATGCATTGAAAATGCAAAATGGTTTGTCAGGTCAAACAATTAAAATAATTATGGAATTTTTAAACAATTTTGTCATTTAATAATGGACATCAATGTTGAACAAACATATTACATGATGGTAAATCCAAAAACGCCACGGTTACAGATTATGAAACAACAAAAAATTTGCGCGGGTCTAATGTTGACAACGTAAAAACATAGAAACTGCTATCTGCTATGCTAACATTTAATATTACAGCGTCATGGCCCCATGTTCAGTATTTTTTGTAATGGTATCACTCAATTGCCAGGGCTCCTACCAGGGAGCAACGTGACAAATGTAAATTATCTCTCATAGCGAGGTTGAGGACCGACTGATATTTGGGGCTTATGAAAAAAAATGAGTGGAGATAGTACGAAGAATTTTGCAAAAAAGCATTTAAAATGGAAAATGCATTGAGAAAATCATTTAAAATGCAAAATGGAAAATACCAATTTTGCATTTTGCATTTCCATTTGAAATGGATTTATTTGAAATAAAGCACATCTCTGGCCTCGATGCACTCTCAAACTTATATATCATTCTATGGTCGAATCAATACTTAGATATGGAATTCGAACTTGGGGACACTTGAGTAATATTAATATTAAATACATTCAAAATTTACAAACTGCTATAATTAAAAAAAATGGTAAACCTAGCATTTACAAAAAAAGAAACAACTTAAAATTACTGTATGGCTCTGAGGGCCTACTTCCAATTAAAGGGCTTCTCTGGTTTATTATAATTATGGATAATGAAGGAGAAAATGCGTGCAAAAAGTCATTGGTGCATAGTCACAAAACAATATTTACTGAAAAAAGGCCTAAAAATTCCACTAATATTAAATAAGTATGGTAGCAGAACACTTGACTATTTGATACCAGTGATTTATAAAAAAATTAACGAAAACTTCAACTTAAAAAATAATTAGGAACCCTGCCCTAAACTGACAAAAAAGTGGTTAATAAATGAACAAAACGTTTATCTATCCTAAACATTATATTGGTATTAATATTTAAACTTAAGCTAATGTGTATTATGTTATAACATTAAATGGTAGAACCTACAAACAAGCTGATTGTCACAGCTTTGTGGGACTACCCATATCTTATATTGTATTAAATGTAATTATATTCTATTTAATAAATAAATAAAAAAATAAATAAAAAAATTCATTTCTCCTATCGATGTTCATTAATCATCCAATAATTGAACGTTTGGTACGCTAAATTAATTTAATTTTCTGCTCCTTTAATGAAGGTATCTTTATTTTTACCCAGGGATCAAAACACTAAAGAAATTAGCCTTTGTTAAGCAAAGAACAGTGTTTTCTCTAGTAACAAACACTGTTTTTCAATTACGTAATCAATTCACGGGGAAAAGGTGTTTATTCCGGAGCTTGAGAAGATTTTATTTCTTTTCAAGTTGAATCTGTATCTGTAATCAAGAATAATCTTATCAAAAGTATTGACATAATGTATTTATTTACGCCCTGGTGGGCTTTAACGTAAAATGTATACAATACAGTAGAATAAACCATTTGTTGTAGTAACAATGGTGGAACAAGTACGTGTTTTGGATTTATAAAAGAAGTTACACGCATGACACATGTACAATTACACAGAAAATACCCCTCCTTAAAATAATAAATAAGATTATAAAATTAAACATTCAACCGGTGAAAAATATGTTATAAATCACAAATGATATACGGAAGTTCCTGGAGGGACGAGTGCACTCTTTCAGAGCGCTTCTCCGCAACCACTTGGGAAGCACATGGAAGACTACGCCAATCAAATAACACAATCATCACTGCAATGGTTGCATGTACGGAGTCCACCTGATGACTTTCTAGAGGTGGGAGATGTTCAAATATCCTCCATAAACGGCTGCTTGCACACATTTTTGTGTTTAATCTTTTTCATTGAAATTTTTAGTGCCTGTCTATGCATTGTTATTTGGTCTTATTCTTATTATTTGTGTGATTTCTTTATTGTTATTTTAAAATATTTAATGTATTGCATTGTACTACCTCTCCGTACATTCTGGAATAAACTCTTATTATTAATATTATACGGAATCTATAGATATGTCCATAAATGTATAAATAAAATAATGCAGTCGATTTATAGATATGTAGCCTGATAGCGATAGTTTGAATCATTTAAGTGATTTGACCTGAAAAATGTCAAATCACTTACATGATTCAATAGATTTAAATTGAAAAATGAACACTTTTATGTGTTTTTTTGGTTCAGTAGCAGATATTTAATCAACGCTTCATGCGGACTTTGTGGCGATGACACTGCGATCTCTATTTTTCGTTTTCCTGGAAATTTATGCAAATTCAAATATGCCAGTTGGAGAGATTGTACTGCTTCATATACCTTATTCTTCTACTACGAATATAATCATAGCCCATGGTGGTGATTTAGCCAGCTGGAAATAGTTAGGTTGATCTTAAATTCCTGTCGGAAAGGAAAATAACATGTCTTTATTTTATCTGGACAGTTGGAAATATTTTGCGTAAACTTTTTTTTGTATTAATACCGCACGTTTTGCCCCCAATAATCTGGAGCCAATGAGACTTTTGTATCCCTAATAGGAGTATATCGTGAGGCTGAAGGCAATGGGAAGGGAGAGGATATGAGAAGATGAAGATTGGGGATGTACCTCGCTACTCAGATTTGGTCAATAAACACGGTTAAAGCCATTTTAAGCAACATTTCAATTCTGAATGATGATCTTACACCAGGGCGATGCTGAGAGCATCTCATTCCCTCCCCACTACCACCACCCACAGAACATTTCCCAATTGGTTATGACTTAGTAAAACTGGCTCTAAACGGTTTTGGTTTACCTGTCTTCGACCCTAGCTGTCTATCTACCATACCTGCTAATTTTCTATGTTTTAGTTTTTTTTTTAAATCATCAAAAATGCCACTGGAGACCAAAACTTCATTTATTCCAAATGATGTCAGGATCACTTGTTAAAGTAAAGTCAGGTACGTCCTTTAACATCATTTAAAAATGATAAGTATATCATTGTGCATAATAATATTAACATAACTTAAGGATAATCCAATCCCTCGAAGTTCCCTATCGTGTTCACAAAATGCTTGATTTTTGAAGAATACAATGCAGATTGATATTTTTAATTCCTTTCAAGATATACATTCGAATAGACAAAACGATTCGATTTAACAGAATTCTTCCCTCAAAGGCAGAGCGCAGATTGCTTTGAGCGCGTGTAACCGAAAGTACCAATTCAGAGTATTAATTCTCTACTTCCGCACCAATGCATTCTCTGTAGTGTAAATCTCTTACTTTGAAGTAATGTGTAAAGCATAAAGTATGGTTTACGGGTTTTCAAACTTTGTGGTAAACACTGTACCCCGCATTTTAGAAGGACTGCTTTGCGACCCTGTGAGGTGGGTGAATAGGTGGGATTGGGCGCGATTTTGAGTAAACTGAAAGTATGTTTCCTGTTGTATGCTGATAATGCGGTGCTGATTGCCAACAGTATAGAAGAACTACTGTCTCTCGTGTCTAGGATGAAAGAAGTATGTTTGAAGAATGAGTTAATGATGAATGTAAGTAAGTCTAAAGTAATAGTGTTTGAAAGAGAGAGAGCACGAAAAGAATGAGCAATACAGTTGTGAATGAGGAATACTTGGAGCAGGTGAATGAATTTGAGTATTTAAGAAGTATGTTAACGGGAGATGGGAAGGCTATATATTGAAAGAAGGGCAAATGCAGGTAACTCAATAAATTAACGGAGAACTGAACGCAATTCGTTATCCTGTTATTATTATTATTATTATCAATATGTTTTTATCATTGACGGAAAATGAATAATTTTAATACAACTTCGCGCCTCATAGGAATTTGTTCTATTTTTTTCGCTAGTGACATTACCTAGGCGTTAATAAGACAAAACTGTCTCTCAGTGATGTTTCGCAAAGACACCACTGTCGGAAGTATATTCATATACTTATGCTCCAATACCCAAAGCGTTTAGTATATGTTGTGTTGTTCGCATCAATTATGAATCTCTAACCTATTTTATATTAGTTACAGTATTTCAAATTTCATGTTATTTTTTTAAATTTTTTTTTATTAGGTACAATTTTTTTACAATTCAAGTTTTCCAGTAATGTAGGCCTCACTGGGTGGCTGGCCCGAGCTGAGGCCTTCATTTTATAATATAAAAATATAAACTACATAATACATTACAGAAAAATTATCCATTTAAAATTAAAAATACATAATAATTTATTTAAAATTAAAAAATAGTACATTGAAAATAATCTTGTGTGTTTGTGAGTGATGTGTGTTTATATTGGTTTTGTGTGTTACGTGTAGGTTTTATTTTTATTTTATGCTATGAAATTTTGGTAATATTGTCTTTTTTGTTCTTTAATCCATTTTGTTATTTTGTGTGTGAATTTATTTTTATTTTCCTCAATTTTAATTTCAAGTTTTAAACTGTTGAAAGCTTTAATTGCATGGTATTGGTAGTGTCTTTGTCCAAAGTTTGAATTTACCGTCGGAGTTTTTATGTTTTCTTTGTACGCTTGTCTAACTGGTCAGTGTTATTTTGTGTATGTTGAAATTTTTTTTTTTTTTTTTGTCAAAAATGTAGTTTAGTAGTGTTTTAACGTATAATTGGCGTATATCTAGTACGTCAGAGCTGTTGAATATTTGATCTGTATCATATATTATTTTATGTATATTCAAGGGCTTAGGATCAGTTATGTAAATTTTGAAATACGTTTATTAGTAAGAGGGTGTTTGTTTTATATTTTTTATTCATAAGTGTGGGAACAACATCGTAGGCGTTTATTGAAACTCCATCTAAATCTATTGACGAACCACAGCTTTGGATTAACATGCAACAGAATATTATAGTCTATTCCTGCATGAAATTTCTTCATTACGCCTCCATGCCTATAACACTGATAGACACTGTGAAATTATACAGCCCACCGAACAGACTATACTATGTATAATAATTATCTGCTATACCTACTGCTGGGTTCGTTCACTGTATGGTGAGCTTTGTCAACATGTCTTGCAAACTATTCCCAAGAAATTATTTCATTAAAAATAGTGTTCGTTATCAGTTGTTAATCCGCGGTTCTACAAAGATCAAGAAAATTGTATTTTAAACCAAACAAAAATTATCAACGAGATTTTAACAGATCCAGGAAACATTAATGTAGGGAAAATATGTAACAAAATTCCCAAAAAGTGATGCAATCGGTACGATTGGTTTTGCTTTGCGACTATACCATTTGTGATGGACTTGCCCTGGGATAATTTTTTTTTATTATTGATTTATTATGGTGGGAAAGAAATTTTCAGTTGGTCTCACGACATAGGGAATTACCAGATGTTGGACAACTGATTTTAAAACAAGTGCTTAGATTTATTATGGTGGGGAAAAAACTTGGAACATGCATTGTATCGTCAGAGACCTCCGGGGTGGTTTTGATTCTTAGATTTTATTCAGTGGAGTAGCGACGAATTTAGTTTGGGGCGGATAGAAAAAAAACCCTAACAAGATCAATAAGAAACAATTCAACTAGGTTGAGCAATGCTACTAAGTGACTTTCTATGTATGAAATACGCCGTTAAATATAGTTACGTAATTTTCTAAGGATTTAGACGAATTATAATTATGAATAGCGAGGTAAATAACATTTTAACAGGACGAGTTTGGAATTTACCTAATTAAATTAAAATCTCGCAAGAAGATTTAAAAATAAAACTATTACATCATAATTATTTACTATATCCTAGAATTAGGTTGGTAATTTGAAAAGAGGCTAAAATGCTGGTAGGCCGACACGCCACTGGACTGGAAGGGTCAAGTTTCATCCTTTGAACAAAGAATTGCACAGTTTACTTGAGAAGTAACAATTTATTGGTTTTGAAACGATTTAAATTAATGTGACGGGTTCTAGAGCTCATAATTGATGGGGTCTTTTAGTGCGTTTCTGTCCTTGGATACACAAAATTTTGAGAATTTAAGAGACATAAATTAGAAATCGCATATGGCGAAAGGCGGGGTTGGTTTGGGAAGAGGGTCTGGATTTGAAAGCGCGGGGAGACGGTCGAGACAGTTAGCGTTGAAGAACGGGAGAAGGAAGTCGATAGTCGAGGGTGAAAAAAGCGGTTCAAGATAGTCAGTTTGAAAGCGTTGGGAGACAATCAAATAGAGTCAAGGGGGTCAGAGTTTCAAGGTCTGGGAGACGGTCAGGAATAATCAGGATTGGTCAGCTTTTTAAGATAGTCGAGGCAGTAAAAACTAGGAAGCGCGTCAACAAGAATTAATCGTCGGGACGCGAACACGGCTAAAGTCATTTAGTGTAGAAGGTGTGGTTTTCTAACAGCATGAGTATTTTACTACATGTGACTGTGTTTGTTTTTTTATAATTATTTGGATTGTTGACACTAAGATGTATCGGTAAGTCTATTATAATCTAATTATTAACACTTATTTCCCTAATGTTAACCAAATAATTCAATTGTATTTTGAAGTAAGGGTATTTAACTTGAGTACTATAGGTAATTATGTTAAAATCTTGAACGGAAGAACTTGCGACAATAGTCCGGACCCGTTTGCAAAGGAGGCCATAAATCGCCTATTGCATTGAAACCGACCGGGTCTTGGCTATTACAAAAAGGACGAAGAGCGGTTACCCTGAAACCGCTTTAGATCATTCAAAAATAGACATTATTTATGAGTTAGACAATTTTTTCTGCAATTTAAAATGATTTAATAATTCTCCAGTAATAATATTTAACGATTAGGTTATACGGAATTCATAAAATATATTTAATTAAATATAACTTATTCAAACATCATTCTCACTTAGCCGTGTGCCGCGAGCGCACCATTATTTCAACTATTAGAGCCACGTACGTATACCTACGTACCACTAATACCTACTTCCAAGTCCGTTTTACGAACTTTGTGAAGGCTACGGTGTATTGTAGTTATTACAGGGGTTTCTCTGTTAGCATATAATTTTCATTCATTTTTGAATCGGGATAACGCAGCGGATTGAAGCTAGCCGCCGAGAGAATGCATCTGTCTGGCATTCCTATTCTATCAAGTGAGATTTTCATTTTTCATAAGTTTGGCGGGGACGAAGTGTACGAATTTTACGTAGGCTGTCTTATCTTATCAAAGCGACAAAAGCGAAGGGAACGAAATTTGTGATTGGCTTGCCTAATAGGGACTTTTGTGTTAGCAAAGTCGATAACCCTGGATACCGAGATAAAGTCTATTTCAGTAGAGCAGCGCCGGCTTTTCCCCTGCTCAGGTGTGGTTGAGTTATTCCCGTAAAAGCATCGGTTTCTGTCGAAGGTGTTGGAGGACCAGCCTTAGATAGTCACCCTGAATAGACCCCTGTTTCGAGTATTTTCAGCTGGTGAGAGGACGCTTTCACGGAGTTCAAATCGAAGGGAACGAAGATTGCTAATGGGCTTTCCTACTTGAGTTGGCTTGGTGGACGAAGGAACAAAGCGGATAAGGGCTATGCTATTCTTGTCTGGCGTATAAGGAGGATTTTCTCGCTGACAGAACGAAGGGATCGTGACGAATATGAAGTTGTCTCGGCGATTTCTGACGTCCTTTCTGTCAAATTTTATAAACACTTACCCCACTATAGGAGGAGAAGTCATCCAGAATTAGGTTGGGAATTGACTCCGACTGAAACCGTTTGAGCTGACGGAGATCGGATGATTTCAGATTCACGACCTGATGATTCCAGTATCCCTGATCCTTAGCGCCGGAAGTCGAGGATATCATTTTCTACCATTCTTTGATATTTGAAGCGAACGGAGGGTAACAAACGATAGAGCGAATGACCATGACTTTAAAGTGGGGTAAAATCTCCCGTCTCGGAAACATTCGTTATGTCGGATGGATACCCTCATTCAAATCAAATATTGAAATGACTATTTTGAGTGTGGACGAAAAACTTGAAGTATGTTCTGTATTGCACATATGGTAAACATGTGTCATTACCTCTACTGGAACGAGAAGCTGTATAGACTGGAGCCAGGAGCTATTTGGAGTAACGTGACTGTAGAGGCGAAGGCGAACAAACTGAAGCTGAATTCATAATTATTCTTACGAGCGTAAACCAGAGGGGTGTTCACGGGACTCCCGAACTCCTGACGTTGCTGATGCAAACCACTTCAGTATATGTTTATGTTTGAGGTTAGTAGAGTGGACTCCTAACTTTCGGCATACTGGCGAAGCTTAACTCATCATTGATTTGGGGGAGGTTGACGCGACCTAAACCTCGCGCTACCCACGTGACCCAAATGGTTCCTGACATCAGGCTATCATGCCACCGGACCGGAGCAGCTCCTTGTACCTAACGGTATAAGATGAATCTTATTAAATCATCATCATCATCAACATCATCATTTACCAACAAGGACCCACATCCCACCTTCATCACCCTCCGGCAGGAGGCAAAACATGTCATTATTTCATTTGTCGCTGAGCGATATTCAATTAATTTCTGGAGGTGTTGGGATTGGACCATCAATTTGGCTGCTCTCGAGCTGGTCACGTTGATGGATGGGATTTGGACGGAGACCAATCGAAAGCAACACATGTTTTGTCTCTAGCTATTCCCGAAAATACCTACTCATAGAAATAACTCACAAAACTAACAATCCATAGTCAAATCATTAACTTAGAATTTTGTGCATCTTGAATTGAATTGTATTTAGCGAATTTCATGGACTTGTAATTAATTGTCTCATTATATTAGCACATTATCGACTGCAGCAACCGGAAACGTTTGGGCGAGCAAACAAGGTAGGAAAAGGTAGTTAAAATCAGGGTAGTCGGTCAATGTCTTATTTTCAAACCATACAGAATGTAACACGCCTCATTTAAAAAGAACCAAAGTTACCACAACCAATTAAAAGGATCCTTCAATGAATTAATCACTGTCGAAACAAAAAATTGACACAACGTGACATATTAATTCGTTAAGATTGAAGGGTTGATAAACCGCGAGAAGTTGCAAATCAAACGTAACAAAATATTAATTCGTTATGAAGGTAGGGTAGAGCGTTTAAAAACATTACACTCTTTTCGTTATAAAGTTATACTTGATTTTTAAAAATATATTTCAAAATGCTTTCAAAGTATAGTTTTAGTTTACAAAATCACACAAAATGTAGCGTGTTTGGCACGAACTGATAGAATAACGACATAACAGTTCTAGTGTCAAGTGATTTGTTGTGATAGACTAAACATAAAAGGACCAGTTATAATATTTATCAAAACAATAAATATCAATTTATTTTCAAACAAATTAATATTTATTGTTTCCAGATTGCTCGGATATTATTTACATACGAGTAGACACAACCTCAATCCAATTGTTTTGTTTATTTTCCATTAGGTCACATTTATTACATTTCAGAAGAGTGTCCTTTGTTCGTCCATGAAATTTGTAAATAGATAAGATATTATATGAGAAATGGTAGGAATACTAGAAAAGTCGGTAGGAAGTAAAAATATACTATAAGAGCCAGGGGCTAGAAGGTGCAAGAAGAAGAAAAAAGATCCAACACGTAAGAGACTAGAAGAGACCAGAACAGACTAGAAGAGACAAGACTAGCCTAGAAGGGTGGAGAAGATGCAATAAGAGAAAAACTAAGAAGAAACTAAGGAACTAAAAGACATAAAGTTGTGGCACTACTTAATATCTAAAGAGTTTGCACATAATATTACTTCATAACTTAATATTAAATGATATTGTAGTCCTTATTATCTGAGATAATATATCTAAAGATATGACACATTATCTACACATATAGCATTACTGATTTTACGATTTTCTAAAGATATTTCACATTTTATCTAACGAGACTGCAATTATTAATAGAAGATATTGCAAATTTAATAATATAAGATTTCGCCCTTAGTATATCTAAAGACATGGCGCATTATCTAAAGATATTGCATTTAAGGTTGTATGGTTTTCTAAAGATATTTCATATTTTATCTAATGAAATGGCAATTATTAATTCAAGATATTGCATTTTCTTAATATTAAAGGTTATTAGCGTTCTTAGAATCCAAGATTTGGCGCTTGATTTATATAAAGATATGGCGCATTATCTACAAATATTGCACTTACAATTTTATGATAATCTAAAGATATTTCACCTTGCATCTAACGATTCGGCAATTATTAACACAAGATATTGCATATATGTTCAAAAACAGTTCAACCTCATTAATTAAATGTAAGGCACCAATTAATAACCATTGGAGTGCATATTGCATATCATTGCACACGTTGCACAATCATTATATCCACATTACAAGTGCAGCCAGTCGCACGGCGCTTTGTACAGATTAGGATCCGGTTATATATATTATTCTAATTAGAGTGAACACGGGCCGTAATAATATTATCGCAGACACTTGGCCACCCCTGAAAGTGGAGTCCGCGCCAGCCATTGTGCGCGGATGGTTCGCGGCAATTGAATTACCATTTAATTTAAATTTTAATCGATACACTGATAGCGATGGCACATCCCCCGCTGTGGCTCCAGGGCCGAGGGTTGACGATCCATGAAATGGGTGTGTTTTCGATCACATAAAAGGTTTTCGATTTAGACAGTATAGATATTATACACAGTGCTCTAGATTTCAAAGTCTATTTTTTAATACCGCACAAAGACCTAAATCTACGCAACCAGTGGAACCTTTGCATCCCCAGTTGTGTAATATTTTGAGGTTGATATAAGTTGGAAGCGAAAGGAGATTGAGTAAAGGGAGGTTGTGTATTATATGATATTCACATCTGTCGTAGGTGAAGATACTTTTAATTTAACGAAAAGCACCAAAGATATTAGAAGAACGAGATGTGCTATGCGCAGTTCGTACTGAGTGGAATTGTTTTGCCGAGTGTCGCCGGTTTTGTTCACCAATACTACTGCACACCTTCGCTTGCGCTAAGGTATCCGCACTAATACATATAACAGATTTCTGTGCGTACACGTCCCGATACCGTTCAAAATACCCTAATTAGGTAGTACTCCGGCTACGGTCCGGCGGCCAACATAGCATATCTCGTTCTTATAATATCTTTGAAAAGCACTGAAGATAATATTTAACATTTTTCAAGTACTCAATGTTCGACAAATTTAAGCTAAATCAATATCAACAAACTCTCTAAAATAAAAATATTAAGAAAATACTGAAAACCCACGAAACACATACATGAAATAAATAAGAAAAATTCCTACTAAAGGCCAATGAAAACTTCAGATACTTTGCGCCTAACAGATTACCTGATAAAACTAGAGAAATAAAAAGTTTATCATTGAAGAAAAAAAATGTGAAACGGTAAAGACAGAAAAAGATTAACTCGCATCTGGGTATTGAAGCCATTACCAATTCCTTGCCGAAGAAGTGCATTTTAAACTGATTCATACTTCAACTGAGAGCTACCAACATTATCTTCATTTTCTCAACGCATATTTTTATTGGCTGCTATCCTACGATTTCAAAAAAGGTTGTGCAATAACCAGTGAACTCACACAAGTCTATGGAAATATGTTAAGATGTACTAATAAATAAACTGTTTCATAGGAACTTATATGCCAAATGTGTAGGTAAATCGATGAAAAAATGTGTTCATTAATTTGCTGAAATTCGGCCTCAAGATGGGTTGGCAATTCTCACAGTGAATAGTGGGGCGGGCTATGTCCACTATAATAAACCATAATATTATGCTATTACTGTTTTTTTTAACTGTTTTTTTTAACTGTTTTTACAGTATTTGCAGTTTTTACTGTTTTTATTGTTTGTTTATTGTTTATTGTTTATTGCGGTATTTTAAGTAGGTACATAGTTATCTATGTCCTAATACAATCCTCATATACATATACATATAATCATAGTAACACATTTAAAATGAATCAATCACATATTTTCGTAATTTAATTTTAAATGTTTTTATGTTTTCTTATGATTTTATTTCTTCTGGTAGCTCTCCAAATATCTTCAACGCTCCGTACATCAATGACTTTTGACTGTGTGTTTTTTTCCTGAAGGGGAGTCTCAATTCATTTCTTTTCCTCGTCTCATGTGGGTGTTTGTTCTGTAGTTTATCAATTTTTATTAGGAATTCACTAGACGTATGGCCATTGATTATCTTGTAGATTAAAAATATGGTACTAAAGTAAATAATTTGTTTAAATGACAAGATATTTAACTCCTTCAACATGTTATTATTTTTTGTGAATCTATTTTTCTTCAATATGGTTCTCATTGCTCTATTTTGTAGAATTGTCATTTGTTTCATTAAAACGTCGTTGGATAAGAATAGAATGCTGCTACAGTAATTTATGTGTGGTACAATAATTATATGTACCGTTTTCACGGTTTTTTAATCGTTTTTTCTTGGTTATTTAAACATAAAATATCTTCATGTAGTTCAATCACTTTCATTTAAATCTTCTGAACGATAGAATCTCTCAGTATCACCCTGGTGAAGGACCACCATTCAAATTATATATGTTGCTTGAAAGGATTTAGCCGTGTTTAACGGCTAGATCTGAATATCCAGATACTTTCAAACCGTCCTCCATTCATCTCCTTCCTCTTCACAACTCGGTTAGGGATATTTTAGTTCCTCTGGCTATGGGCAGTTGGGACTCTTCTAGGGTATTTAAAAAAAAAATCCTTTCTCAAAGCCTGAAAACGGAGAATCGAATAGTCAATCAAAAAGTTCTTTTATTATTTTAATTATTAATAATACTTGCAGATACTTTATCATGTGAAATTGGTTGCATGGATATTACAATGGGCAACCATTTAAGTATTTAAATCAAAACTTTTTTAATTAAATCGTTTAAAAATGTTAAATAAACAAATAAACTGTCGTAGTTCGAGGCATTATCGCAATGGTATGTAGAGTTATTTTTACGCCGCACAAATAATTCGAAAAAATGTTGTAATCTATACCGGTTTGAAAGAAAATGCATGTCGCTAATTTACGGATTTTGCCTCCTAGGTTCCACACAGGCCAACAAAACTCAATCAATTTCACTCGAAGTAAGAAAAAATTGACTCAGAAACATACACACGCCCTCAGTAGACTTCTGTCAGTTTGTCTCTTAAGTTATATCACTGCTGTGTAGAGTTATTTTTGTTCTTACTTTTATTTCATTATAATAAAAAAAAATTTATTTAAAAATGAAAGAAATGGATTATTCAATGGAGTAAAAATGGGAAAACGAGGAGAGACAGATAAAGCCTTATCTTATTTGCTTCTTGTATAGATCACGACACATATTGGTATTACTTATTTGCATTGTTAGATGTATGTTTCTGTTGTGTTCTTACAAATAGTTCTCCAACTCATCGTGGAAGGAGATTATGATGAATAAGTTCTTTGTGTTAAATCAGGGATTTATTATATACTTCGCGTATTATAATGGTGACTCGATAGTCGACCTAACTAGGAGCTGGCTAAATGAGATCTCAAAACACCAAGTTTGTCTGAGAGCATTCTAATTGGCCCTGGCGACTACTGGATACTAGCTGCCATCTTGCGGACTTCCAAGCAAGCTCTTTACACTGCCCTCTATGAGTGTATCTGTGAAGCTCTCAGCTAACTCACTTCCCAACAGCATCATAAATACAACGTAATATTTCCTCAACACGACAATGTTTAATTTCACCAGACGACGACATTGAATTAGAGGATGCAATTGAATCGATTTAATTGCCAATTTACGAGAAAAATGATACGATTGTATACATCAAGACAAAATGTAGCCACCATTACCAACGAAAATGTTACGAAAGTGTAACATTTGTCATCTCACTGTCGAGTAGGTAGTTTTAGAAGTCTTCTTCTTCTTTCTTGCAGTAGGTGAAACATCGAAGGACAAAAGGAAAAAGGGAGAACCTTGGTTAAAAGAAAAACAGATTAAACTAAATGTTCTTTTAATTCAGTATCTTCACGTGTTTGTTAATAGTTTTTGTAACTTTCCTAAAACTTACCCGTACCCAAAATATTCAATTAACACATTGAGAGAACTAGCAATTTCCTATTCCGTAGAAAACTGGGAAAAGTTTGAAAACTTTGACAGAACACGTGCCTTATTTTCTGATCGCATAAGGTTAATTTTACCTTGTTCTTCAGTGGATTTGGTCAAATTGTACTATCCACAATATTCTCTATTCACTTTTATTGTTAAAAAAACAGTATAAATGAATTTAACAACGTTTTTCAGCGTAGGAATAATAAATACCGAAGCAAAACGTTGGAAATAATGCATTAGTAATTTACATTCTGTTGCATAAAATCAATAATCTGTTTGTTTTAAGCTTATTATTTAAGTAATTCGTGGAAAATACTAAATATTTTTGATCTTTCATGTCAAAATTTATATCATTTTCCGAAAAATCAAAATGGAAATAAAAACTTATGAAAATAAATACTTTGTATCACACCATCATTTTATTTAAATAATCAACATGTTTCGAAATTAAATGCAACAGTAAAAAGTATTTTCATTTTTATTTAATTTAAAAGACACCGCAGAGAGATTTTGCGATTATTAAAGACTTACAGGTCTATTAAAAATACGCAAATAAACAATATACCATAATATGTAAAATGAAAAAGTACATTTTTGAAAAACTAAGTGCTATTAAAGCTAATTATAAAAAAAACTTCATTAAAAAAAGAAATAAACAATAACTGACAATAAGAAAAGCTAATTCAAATTAATTAATCGGACGAAAAACCCAGTCAAATTAATTAACAATTAGAAAAAACTCAGTCAAGATTAAGTAAGGTACGTTTAGATGGTTTGGGCATGTAAAGCAAATAAACGACGAAAAGAATATATGTGAAGCGAATTGAATGTTAGAAGAAGTCGGCGACCCGAGGAACATATGGCACGATCAAGTGAACTAAAAAAAAATCAGTCAAGATTAAGAAAGGGACGCTTCAATGGTTTGGGCATGTAGAGCAAATGAATGAAAAAAGGAAAATATATTTAAGGAATGTGAATATTGAAGTGAAGTCAACCAAATACTTGAATAGGGCCATCTCACAATAATAGAAGTGTGTGTATGAGATGATGTATGAATGTGAATGAGTCAAGGAGTGTGTGCCAATGTGGAGTTGTTTGGCTGTCCGTCTTTTTTGCATACCCCTGAGGAAAACGGCATTATAGTTAGTAAAAAACTCCATGTTATTACAATTTGGTAAATAAAAGCGAAAATTAATTAACAAGTATTGTACCAATATCATTTATTTATCTACTCTTTTTAAAAGCCTATGTGGCTTTTACATTGGGTACATAGAAATGTCTACAATTATTCACATAAGGGTTATAAACAATGGTTGCAAAAATCATTAATTACATTTTAGTGGTACAATTGTAAAAAAAATTATAGTAAACTGAAATTATCTTGATATAAATAAAATATTGAAGTATGTTAAAACATTTAATTTGTAACCTTAAAAATACAGTGTGTGGCAAGCCTACGCACGACGGAAGTGAAACTTTTAGTATTATTCTCTCTCTCTTTTTTCATTTCATTCTCTCTTTTTTCTGTCTATTGACATATTTATAAGTAGCATGTGATAAAAAAAATTAAAAGTTATAAAAATATGGGATTCGAACCCGGGTCCTGCATAACGATTGTCGAACGCTCTGCCTCTAGACCGCGAGAAGAGGTATCTCGCGCGACGAGAACCGCGTATACAACGTGTACTCCTCAATTGACTTGTCCAGTGTAAATTTTCGTTTTCAAACACGGTAAATGAATAATATCACATAACGTCTCGTTAACGCTTTATATAGGGTCGAATCGAAGATAAATCAGCAGTGTGAAGTCATATCTGTCGTTTTTCATAATATTTCCGTATATTTGTCCGTTTTGGAAAAGATCTATTGTGTTTTAACAGTCTCATACCCGTATGGAGTCTGAATTTGAAAAACATTTCTAAATTTTGAAAAAATCACTTACGGCTGTGTTTTTTACTAAAAAAACTTGTCACGCACGTCTGCGAGGGTAATTAGTCGCGTTATCGGCCTTGATTAGTAATTTTAATGATTCAAAATAAAAATAATTAATCAAAATACCGAGCGACTCTACCGGCTCGATTTGTAAGCTATTTTTCGACCAAAATATCATATAGTCGAAATATCTAAAAGTCGCAGCCCGAGAGCATTTTATCACTTTTCCTCGTATTAAAAAAATCACAAAAGGAAAAAAAAATAGTTAAAGCGGGGATCGAATCTCGGTTCTTCACGACGAAAGTCGGGCGCTCTGCCTCTAGACCGCGAAGCTGAGTTTGGAGAGCGACCTAAACAAGGTATATAATATTAGCTAGGCTCCTATAGCGAAATGATCACGGTTTTTCGTAACGGTCATGAGTCGGTTTTACTCCGGTCCTCGAAAATGCATAACGCGCGTAAAGAAGTTTCACTTAAAAAAATTAACTCACTATCCCTCATGTTGCGCTCGGACTGCCCCACGTACATGTCGAGGAGTTCGGGTCCCTTCACACTGAGGAAGGCAGCGCGGAGCTGCGAGGAGATGGCTCGGGCCACCAGGGTCTTCCCGCAACCTGGGGGGCCCCACACAAGCAAACCTGAAACATGTTCCCACATTGTAACGTAAAGTATAATGTCTTATCCAAAAGAACGGGCCTTTCTTCTGTAGAAGAAAACCACACAGAGTGTGAGTAAACCCTCTATCTGTGCTTCCGAAAAGAACCTTTTACCTGATCTTTTAAGTCCACTGTTGGCCAGCAAATGGAGCCAAACAATATATATGGGCTAGAAATTCGCTGCATAATGTTTTATGAACATTGAAAAAGGTCTTTATGACTAGTATAAGTACTCTTCAATTGACTAGACTCAGAAGTTTGCAACAGTCAAGCTCCAAATTTACAATTTTGAAAAATAACCACACTTCATTTATCCTAGGCCGAACCTAAAATATTTTATAGTTAATTCATAAAAAGTGTACGTAATTAATGAGGATATTTAACTTAAAAATAATAAATCTTAAACACCTTTACTGAATTCTTTCAAAACCTCCTCAAAATCATAAAAACCATGGGTCGCTCAAGTGTATGTATGTATTTTTATGGTAATTAATTAAAAGTGTACTTAATAAGTTCTGAGAGGATATTTGACTTAAAATTTAAAAATTCATAAAAACTTTCACCGATTTCTGTCAATAATTTTGACGTGAATTTTACGGAGAAGTCAATAATTACGTACGTACGTTTGTTTGCGTACGATAATTACGAAGAAATTGTAAAAATAAGCAAAACAGCTATTATCAATAATGTTTCGAATCAGAATGTTAATTTAAATATCCCTTTCTTCTCCTGTAGGTATACATATAAAATCTGTTTGAAACTGTGGAAAATACGAAAGTTTAATAAAGTTCCAACAGTGAACCGATGTCTGCGAAACATTGGATATTGCATTTCCAAACTAAAATCCAATCATCCAGTCAAATATTTACCTTGCGAAACGAACACTTTGAATTGGATGTAACATGCAAATAATAATTGTCTGGCTAAAAAAATTCTGCCCGTAAATCATTCACTGCCTGTTTTATAGAGCAGAAATAATTTTTTAAGCAATAAATCATTTATTTTCAATGCACAGTTTTAATTTTTTTGAACCAAGTTGTAAAGGTTCCAGATTGATTTCATTCATTACACAAAATACCCTATAATATTAATAATACCTTTGACATTTCCTATACATTGTGATGGCAGCATGCTACACTAGCGCCGTAGTTTTCTTTCATACATTTTAATGAATTTTTTGAGAAAGATATTATTAATTATACGTTAATAAATTAAAGATATCGAAAAAAAAAAATTAGATAATAAATACATTCTGATCTTTTTGCTTATACATAGAAAATTTTCGTTGCTTGCAATTATTACATCCGAAAATTGCACAGACAGAACCTAATTTTCTGTTTTTTTTTTATCAATATTAAATTACCTACCCTAGTGTCTCCGGCGGCCAGCGTTGTTGATACTGCAAATATTTTACTGGAGTTGGACGTATTATTAATAAATAAAGGGTAGAACACACTCTCTTTTAGTTATTATTTTTGAATTCAGTTTTTGAGATCTCTTCCGCAAAAAGCGCTGATATTTTTTTAACATTATTTTAATTAAATTATTTTTATTTACGCTTTTTTAAAGGATTGTGCAATCCCACTCAATTCAATATTACATGATGTGTACACAACTATTAAATTAAAGAGAAAATAAGAACATTGAAAATTAATTACTACCTAATGACAACGTTCAAAAAATATATCATATTAATACGTAAAATTATATCGTCCATCAAGAAGGTGGCAACATAGCTATATTTTTATATAAGCTTCATATAGGAGGCTCCGAGGAAAATAATTGCCCTCAGGGCCTATGTCTTTGGGGATGCTGTATGAAGGATTTTTATAGGAAAGCAAGAGAAGGAAGTTAGGGGAAGGATAAAGGTGTGAGGGGTGTGTAATCTGGGGGTCAGGGCGTCCAGCAGTGACAGACGCATGGATGCATCCCTCCCACTGCGGTGCAAGGAGATGTTCCAAGTGAGTCCTGCTCGAAAGGTCAAAGGTCTCCCAAACCTGTCTCTTGCCACACCTGGGCACCCCTGCTAGTCATCAAACGTATCGAGCCACCTGGAATGACCTACAGCTGAGGTGTTGGTTATCCAATAAATGGTTCCTGGGGCGGAGCTACCCATAAACGCCTCACGAAATGAAAAAAAAAACAGAATCTTAAATAACAGTTAAGCATACTATCATCAGTGAGATGATATATGGATGTGAATAAAGGAAGGAATGTGCGTTTGAAAACATCTATATCATAAGAGACTGTATCCATTTACTGTATAGATGACCAGTAACCAATTAACAATGAACAATAATATAAGTAATTATTGAAGACAATATTAGCGATTTCTAAACGAAAATCAGAAACAGAAAAATCAGAAAAGGATACGGTCACATCTAGGACACGAATGTGACCGTATCCTTTTCTGTTTCAGATTTTCGTTTAGAAATCGCTAATATTGTCTTAAATAATTAAATATTACAATTTGAGGTTTTACTCAATAAAGTTATTCCGAAAAATAAAGATAATATAAGAGCTAAAAGTATGACATGACTTATACATCGTTTGCAAGTCCCTAGAAACCTTTAAGGTCTGTGTTGAAGATATCAAGAGACATGTTGTTTAGCAACACCATACCTCGTGCCAATACGATTGTTCTGCCGCGCGGTATTCAAAACAGATTTTGGTGCCGCCCTAGGAGTAGTTGTTTGGTACAACAAACTTTTAGCATTCCAGGAAGTATGGAGAATCTCTAAAATTACGCATACAAATGTACGCTGTTACTGCAAGGGCCTCACTCGTTCTCGAATGGAGACTTTGGTAGTGCATCTCAGTGAGTAAATCTTCATGATGTACACATATATATATATATATCCCTTTTTCACTGTCGCCAACACATTCTCTGCTAACCTTTGCAGGGAAATAACTTCATTTTCAGTAAGTTAGCTCATCTCAAGAATATTGTAATTTTTTTTTGTTTAATGAATGACAATATTCTTTTTCATCTGTAAATAATAAGATGTTTCTCTATAAAGTTCAGTCTTTAGGGACTCTCAGCAAACAACACAAAGCTCTCTTCCTCCCCATAGGATAACTTCATCCTTGTAGAAAATGCATCGGATCCAAGGCTGTTTGTACTATTGTCTGTTTGTCTCAGACATCGCAATACTCCTCAGTTGTGTTTACAGAGAAATACTTCCTTGGACTAATATCGAAATGATATTTTTCGCAAACAACCGGTTGCAGACCTAAAGTTGTCTGCAAAAAGAGTAAAACAGTTATTATTTTACTCGACTATTTACTTGTTAGTATTATGTTTACTATGATTTAATTTTGTCTTTACGTTAATAAAATTTGCTTATCTGCGCTTTTATCCAAGTTGGTTTAACCTCATTAATATTTGATTTCCTGAAATAAATATCTACAGATCTATGTACCCTCATTAATCTAAGTAAAAAAGACATTAGATAATATTAATAATAAGTTTATAGTGTAATAAATAGTGATAATGATATCCCCAGTGGGATCTCCCGTGTTGAGCATTTGATTTGCATATTATATAATTTTATAAGTATGGATAATATGAAGTAATTAAAAAATATAAAAAAAATAAGTAATGTTTTTATGAAATAATTATAAATATATGGTTTTTGTTAGTTCAGTTAAGTGTTTTCGGTTTCAGTCTGTATTCGGTGTCAGTATATTATCTATTTCTGATCACCCTGTGTTTTGTATCCAGCTTATATTTGAGATTTAAATTTTATAATATTGTTGTAAGTTTTGAATGAGAGTGGGATTCTGTGGTTGAGTTTAGTACCATAGTGTAGAAAGTTTTTTTTCCCAAATGTTGTATTTGTAGTTGCTTGTTGGATATGTTACTGACCCTGAGTTTCTCAGAGATGAGTTAGTAGTTATTTGTTGTGCTTTATGATTGTGAATGTAAATGAGTATTGTTTTTTTTTTAATAAAACACACCTAAACAGGGAATGATAAATGTGCTATTGAAATATAACGCCTCCACTCTTTATAACCGGTGAACATACCTTGATCGCATGATCCTGTATAAAAGTCTGCAATAACTTTATCGACTGTCCAGACTGACTAAAACTAATAAACTTTAAAATAGCACCCAGAACAACTAGGTTTAACGACTTATTTCACTTTAGCCGGTGTTAGGGATCCAATAAGAATAATGTGTGAATTGTTTTACCAAAATCAAAACCTGATGGATTCCGATATATTTTTGATACATGCAGTACCTTTAATAGAAAATTAAAAGGTGTTTTCCTGTAAAACAACATTTTAGAATTAATTGACTTTACCCTCTATTCTTTCAAAAATTATTTGTGAGCATTTGTAAAAAGATATTGTGCACTTTCTTCTATTTTTTAACCAAAAATTGTTAATTTATCTTACTTTGTAATATTATATTTGTACAGGCTTTTTGTTATTATGTTTAAAGGCTGCCATATTAATCTGTGAGAGATAGTAAGGATGCAAGCGAATTCTTCAATTAATATTTTTTTACTATCATTCTTATTATTTTCTGTATCTGTGTTAAAAAAGTATATTTTAATAGTTGTTTAATTCACACGATGTTTAAATACTCTTACATTGACCAAATAATATCGAAGTATGTCAGAAATAGAGAAATGGAGAATTTAAATATGCTTTTGCATTGCAATGCAAAATCGTTAAGTTTTTAAAAAACCGAAGTGGTAGCAACTTTCAATATCGTCTTAGTGAGACCACTATTTAGATTCGAAATGTTTCATCACTTGAACTGTCCAGTCCATAGCTGTATTTGGTGACCAGATCTCTTTCACGTCTTCTTCCTTCCTCGATCCATGCAGCCCCAAAATATATCTCAATTGGGGATGTTATTGTCCCAATGTCGATGCGAGAATTTGGATATAATAAGATAAATGGCAATGCCGATTCTGGTTTGTTTAATATGAATCTTCGTACCATAATAACATAGAACAAAATAGATACGTGAATACTAATGTTAGAGGGAGCGCAAAATAAAAAACGATAGTAACTAAGTGAAAATATTAAATAAAATACGAATCGTTTGAAATAGAGCAAAATTCTCGACGAATGCTTTAGTTATATTTAAGATACACTGTAAATTTTTTCATACCTATAACATATTTAACAGAAAAACGGTTTTTTTTTGTCGAGGGAATTTTATATAATTAACGATTAAAAAATAATATATATATATTTATAAATATAAATATATATTTATTTTTTGAAGCTTTAAAACTTGAAGAGTTTTTTTTTATTTTTTTATTTTTATTTTATTTTAGCGACTATATAAAATAAATGTTACATACAAAATATAATGGTGAAATTAAGTATAAAATATTGTATTTCTTAGTCCTCCTCACTAGGGGGTCCTGTACCGAGGCGGACTAAAGTTATTTAAATATGGTTTATTTGTCTTCTATGTCGTTTTTAGTGTCTTCTATGTCGTTTTTAGTGTCTTCTATATCGTTTTTAGTGTTTTCATTAGGGTTTTTTCATTGACCTCTTTCAGCCATATTTTTATTAATGATTTGTATTCATTAGGATTTTTTATTAGTTTTATGTCTTGGGGAAGGATGTTATGGAGTTTTGTTGCAAAGTATGTATAGTTTCTTTGTCCGAATGTGGTTTTATATCTTGGAATATTTTTTATATCATTTTTGTTCGATCTAGTGTTATGCATACACAGTCTAGTAGAGGATTTGTTATTTTTGAAGAGCTTCAATAATATATTTTTGGCATATATTTGCTGTACATTTGGTACGTCAAAGGAATTGAATATTTCAATTGAAGGCGTTCTAATTGGTACTTTCAATATGGTCTTTATGATTCCTTTTTGAATCGTATTAAGGTTGTGTAGGTACGTATGTGTAGCAGATCCCCATCCTATGATTCCATATTCAATTCGAGAATGACATAATGCGTAGTAGACCTTTTTCATATCCTTTTTATTTAATACGTTTCTTAGATTTTTAAAGAAATATATAAGGCTTGTGAGTTTTTCCGTAATACCTTTGATGTGTAGGTCCCATCTAAGATTTTCGTCGATTATTACTCCGAGATATTTTATGTTTTGTGCTTTTTCGATGACGGGGCAGTAACATTGTATATTATTTCCATGGCATTCGTGTAGTTTTAGTTCTAGTGATTTTATTGGTTGGCTCCTTGCGTTTATTGAAAATGTTATATATTTTGTTTTGCTTATATTAAGGGTAAGCGAGTTGATTTTAAGCCAATTTTGAAGTGCACTAAGCCCCTTTTCAGCCTCATTAAATGTATCCGTCCAATTTTCTTCTTGAAATAATAAAACAGTATCATCAGCAAAACTGATTATGTTTCCTTTAATGGTAAGGTTAGTTAAATCGTTGATATAGATAATGAATAGGATCGGTCCCAGTACACTTCCTTGAGGGACGCCATAGTTTAAAGATAGTGGTTTGCTCTTTTGTTTGCCAATTTGTACTTGTTGTTCTCGCCCTGTTATATATGACTTTAATAAGTTCATTGTTGTTTCGGCCATTCCTATTTTTTTTAGCTTAGTTAGTAATATTTTATGGTCTATTGTGTCAAAAGCTTTTTGAAGATCTATGAATAAAGCCAAACACTTTTTCCCTTAATCTATGTTTTTTATGGCTATGCTTGTTAGATTTTCTATGGCATCATTGGTGCTTAGATTTTCCCTAAAGCCATATTGGGATGGTGATAATAATTTGTTTTGTTCAAGAAAATGAACAATTTGCTTCTTCATTACAGTTTCCAAGATTTTTGAAAAGGAGTTTAAGAGACTTATGGGTCGGTAGTTATATATATCCTTTTTGTTACCACTTTTATGTATAGGTATAACTGTTGCTTTTTTAAGGCATGAGGGGAATACATTTGTAGATATAGACAGATTGACCAAGTATGTCAAAGGGAAGGTCAGTTCATTTTGGAGTTGTTTTATTGTTTTATTTGAGATTATATCATTTCCCGATGATTTATTAACATTGAGGGATACAATTGCGTTTCTGATATCAGTATTGGTTACATTAGTTAACTTTAATTTATCTATCTGGTTCATACTTTCCTTTTCTTCTGGTAAAATGCTAGTTTTTGGATGTCTGATTTGCTTTGCCAATTTTGACCCTATATTTGTAAAAAATTCGTTTACGTATTTGAGAATTTTGTCCGGATGCTTTTCGAAAGAGATTTGGGTATTTTCAATTGTTAGTTCATCTATGCTTTTGTTATGGGATGATTTTGCACTTGTAATTTCATTAATGATCTTCCATAATTTGCGTGGGTCATTGTTACATTCGTCTTTTTTTTTCTTATAATAATTTTCTTTGACATTGCGTACAACATTTTTGCAAATATTTCTGTATCTTTTATAATATCGTTGTATAAAAATATCACAAGGATTTAATCTAACTTTCCTGTGTAGTTCATCTCTTTTTCTAATGCAATTTATAACGCTTTGGGTTATCCATGGTTTAAGATGTTGATTTTTATGTAAAATCTTTTTTTCTATTGATTTGGTATTTGACATGATGGAATGAGTTATATATTCAATGAATTTACTCCAGGCACTATTTGTATCAAGGTTCTCCAGTAGGTTTATCCAGTTTGTATTTAGTAATTGTTGTTTTACTTCATTCCATATGGTTTCTGTCTTCTGCACGATAATTGGGTGGGGCTGCGATCTTTGTATTTTCTTTTTTGTAATAGATAAAATTGTTGTATAGTGGTCGGTTATAGTAGAGGTGAATATGATAGAGTTGGTTGGTTTAACAGTCTTACTGAATATGTGGTCGATGCAAGATTTGCTGTCATTTGTAACACGCGTAGGTTTATTTATCAAAATTTCAAGTCCGTGGGCGGCCAGTGTTTGCAGATAATCAGTTCTATTTGGATGACCGTTTTCTAGTATGTCAATATTTATATCTCCGATGAGGAAGACATTTTTTTTGTTTTTTAGAAGATTGAGTTCATTAGAAAGCGTTTCAAGAAATTGATTAATATTAGTTGTAGCTGGTGATCGATACAGAGCTAATATAGTGGTTTCATCAGCCACTTTGATTTTCAAACAGTTTGCATTTGGGAATTTTATTTCATTGACTTCAGTTTTAGTGTCATCTTTAATGTACACTATCACACCATCATTTTTTATGTAATTCAAATTGGTTGCATATGAGGTGTAATTATTAATATGCAAGGGTGAATATTTATCCTTTATCCAGCACTCAGTGAGGATAATTATATCAAGATTAATTTTTAGATTCTTAATTAGTATTTGAAGTTCATCGAAGTTTTTGTTGATACCTCGTATATTTTTATTTAATATATTAAAACTGTTTTTAAGAGTTAGCAGTTCATCTGGTTTGTTTGTAGTTATTGTTTCCTTATCCATGTTCTCAGTAGGTATTTCAGTTTGGTGTGTTCAAGTAAGTGATTTGTTATATTAATTTTATTTGTTTTATTAATTAGGTTGATCCGCATGCCTTCATAACAAAGGCGAAACAAAACATAAGTGACTTACATACAATCATCGAAGAAAATAAACTCACCAAAGAAACCAAATCAAAAATGATGAAAGAAATAAATAACATCATGGAAATGATATCGCACATGGCAATAGAATTAGCTAAATTACAAGAAAAGTGTGATATTCAAGAAAAAAACCAAGCACAAAAATACCCTTTTTCATACTCTTCTGCAGTAAAAAACTTAATATCACAAACGCAAGAAAAACGATTTCCTATAATAATTAAAAGCTTAAAAGAAGAAGACACTGAAAAAATAAAAGAGAAAATACAAAAGATTAAAATATCGCAGTTGGGAATTCGAGTATGCGAAATTAAAAAAACAAAAAAAAACCTTATAATAACATGCCCAGAAAAAGAAGACGCAAAAAAATTAAAAGATAAGATAAATGAAGTCGACAAAACCATAATAGCGGAGGTACTTCTGAAAACGGATCCATGCGTAATATTCAAAGGTCTTGACAAAGACTATACCGAAAAAGAATTCTTAGAAGACATCATTGAACAAAACAACGACATCAAAATGATATGTGAAAAATACAAAGATAAAGAAATATTACAAGTTAAGGCCATCATTACAAACAAAAAAACTAACAGCAAAAACTTAATACTACAAACAAATCCCGAAATGAGACTACATCTTATTAATAAAAAAAAATTCATCTAGGATTCATGAGAATCTATGTAGAAGACTGCAATCCTCTTACCCAATGTTTCCACTGTCAAAGATTTGGACACACAGCACAAAAATGCTACAATAGAATGAATAAACCAACATGCAAGCACTGTTCAGAAGATCATCCCATCTCCGAGTGTAAATCCCTGGAACTGCCACCCAAATGCGCTAACTGCAACTCAGCTAACAAGAAGAAAGAAATAAACTCCTTGAACAGTAAAATGAATGAAGTAGACCACCGAACAAACAGCGAAACATGTAAGTTCCGATCTTACATGCTTAAATTAGCCAAAGAAAGAATTAACTACGACATTGAATAAAAATCTTTTAAATAATTTTGTAAAATACAACCGAAAATGCATTAAATGGATGATTTCTTAAGTAACGAATTAGATTTAAATATTAAAATTCAAGAATATGAATGTATATGTACCGATTCGTGTAACAAAATTATTTCTAAAAACATCAATGATATAATTATTATGCACATAAACATCCGTTCAATTCAAAAAAATTTAGATGAATTAATTCTAAAAATAAATAATTTAATTAAAAAACCGGACTTTATAGTGTTATCCGAAACATTTACGAACGCTGAGTCACCGCCTTATCACTTACCTGAGTACAACTATATTTCTACCAAAGTAGACATCAATAAAAATTCGGGAATAATAATATTTGCAAGCAATAAATTTAGTATTGTTAACATAATAGAACATCCAATACACTTAGTAAACTGCATCGAAGTACATTTCAAACTCGGCAAATCCATATACCATCTAATAGCTATCTATAGAACGCATGGCTCGAGTATTATTACATTTATTAATGACCTCAAATACATATTATTAAAATTAAAAAATAAACTTTGTTTTGTCGTAGGAGATTTTAACGTTAATATTAATGAAAAAATAGAAAATAATAACAAAAATGAATACATCAATTGTATGACTGAACAAAATTTTATATCTTGCATAAATAAAAATACTAGGGAAATAAAAGAACATACTCCATCTTGTTTAGACCACATTTGGACAAATGTAAACATTAAAGATCTTCACAAAATAAAATCAATTGTTTGGAAAACTAACATAACTGATCATCACTCATGCTTACTTCTGTATAATAATAATATTAAACATAAAAAACATAATTTAATAACCAAAAAATCAACAATAGATATGACTATTCTCTCTGAAAAATTAAAAAAGGAAGATTGGAATAATGTTTTAAACAGTGATGATACTGAAATTTGTTCGACTAACTTCGAAAATATTATGTCACAACACATTAAAAATTCGACAACTGAGATAACAACATACATAAAATCAAAATTAAGATGTTTAAAACCTTGGATTACCAAAGGACTTATTATATCTATCAGAAATAAAGAAAAACTTTACAAAATAACTTTAAAAAATCCCCGAGATGAAAAAGCATATATTTTCTATAAAAAATATAAAAATAAATTAACATCTTATATTAAAAAAAGTAAAGAAGAGTATTTTAAAAATAAAATATTATCTTCAGAAAATAACCATAAACAAATGTGGAAAACTGTTAATTTCGCCATAGAAAATACAAAAAAAACACAAAACATTAAGTACATTGAACACGATAAAAAAATTATAGATGCCAATATACAGCCTAAACAATGTGCAAACATATTTAATTCCTTCTTTGCAAATGTTGGGAAAAATCTTGCGAAAAATATTCATAAGCCTTCAAACCAAGAAAACCATAAAAATAAAAATATACAGAAACGTAATATACTTTCAATGTTTGAAACAACAACAGAATGTGAAATCTCGAAAATAATAGAAAATATGAAAGGAGGTTCGTCCCCCGGTTTTGATTCTATTACGACACACATGTTAAAAACTATGAAACCTCACTTAATAAAACCTATCACTCATTTAATAAACTTAAGTTTAACAAATGGAATTTTTCCAATGAACTACAAAACCACAATAATCTCACCTATTTACAAATCCGGAGATCCACATCAAGCAACGAATTATCGCCCAATATGTCTAATTTCTAATATAGGAAAGATCTTTGAAAAAATAGTAAAAAAACAATTGGTAAATTTTCTAGATAATAATAAAATATTACACAAAAACCAGTTTGGCTTTATAAAATCACTCAGCACACAAGATGCTATTGCTAACGTAACTTCATACATTTACGAATCATTAGATAAAGGTAAAAAATGTGCGGGTATATTTATTGACCTTAGAAAGGCATTCGATAGCATATCCCATGAGATGTTATTAAAAAAATTGAATAATATTGGCATAAAAGGCAACGCAATTAAATGGATCACCGACTACTTAAAAAACCGTCCTCAAGTAGTAAAAATCAATCGTGTTAATAGTGATCAAGAGATTACAAGCTTTGGAATCCCCCAAGGTACAGTGCTTGGACCAATTCTATTTACTATATATGTAAACGATATTTTTTTTCAACCCTTACATGGTCAAATTACGTCATACGCCGATGATACAGTATTAATAATAAGTGATACGAATTGGGAAAATGTAGAATTAAAGGCCACAGAAGACATCAACACGCTCAAGAATTTTTTCGACACTAATTTACTGTCACTTAATAAAGAAAAGACATTTGTAATTCCATTTGCAATCCATACAAATGATACTCCTAAAAAATTTAACATTGTCATACATAATAATACTAAAATTCACAGCCAAAACTATTGCAAATCAAACTGTACAGTACTAAAAACAACAAATAAAATTAAATATCTAGGAGTAATTATTGATAAAAATCTGAAATGGAAGGAACAAATATGTCAAGTAGTAAACAAAATTAGAAAATTAATATATATATTTTTAAGAATTAGAAACTTTCTGTCGATAAAAAATCTATATTTAATTTACTATGCCTTAGTTCAATCCACTTTACAATACGCTATTATTAGTTGGGGATCCGCGTATAAATGTAACCTTCTTCCAATTGAAATTATACAAAGAACAATTATTAAAATTATATTAAAAAAATCCTTTGACTACCCAACAGAACGCCTGTTTGAAGAATTTCAAGTACCTACATTTAAAGACCTATATATTAAAAACTCATTAATCCAAATTATAAAAGAAAAAGATAAATATCAATTTTTAAATGAAAACAGAACGCGACTTAGACATGTTTTTCTATGCCCAAAACTAAATACGTCTTTTGCACAACATCATTATACTTATCAGGGAAGAACTTTTTTCAATCGTCTACCAGAAGAAATCAGAAGCATTAATGATAAAACCCGAATACTGCTCTCTGTCAAGAGACATTTTAAAAATATTCTGAAAAAAAAAACTACTGTCACTTAATTAATCTCACAAATATCCTTAGTTTTCCATAACTTCCTTTCTTTTTTAAATTTAATAAATTAATATATTATCCTTCACTACTATCAAAAAAAATACTACAGCAAACATACATTTATGTAAAAAGAATTATTTAAGTACCAACTAACAACAACATTTTTGTACACTCCCCTTCCATACACAAGCAAATGCTTTCAATGGAAGAGTAGTAAAAAAATACAAGATGTAAAATGAATTATGTACCATGTAAACATATTATTAAAAATAAAAAATAATTACAAAAAAAAAAAAAAAAAAAAATTTATCTAGGTCGTCCAGATGATTTACGTACAAAATTTTTTGATCATGACCTTTACGAACCATTATTTTCCCATTTTTGATCCAAACAAATTCATAATTTTTTTCTTTGGCTAGTTGCTTTGCTTTCCAAAGCAGCTCTTTTTTGTAGGGACTTATTACTTCACCTATGTACACTTTTTCGTTTGTCAAATCCTTTAGTAAATTAAGGCCCATTTCTCTTTTTTTAGATAGAAGGATTTCTTTTAGTTTAATTTCTGTAAATTTTACTAGGATTTTTGGCGGAGCATTAAGTCTTCGGTCTGTAGTTCTGGTCACATTGTTTATATCAGCGTGTTTGATTTGAACTCCAGCTGCAGATGCGACTTTTTTTATAATTTCCTCCAGTTGTTCACCATTTTTTTGTGGAATTCCTGCAATTTCTAGGTAGTGCAGATTTGATGTATATTCAATTTCATCTAGTCTTAGTTCCATTTTTTTTATTGTAGCGTTTTTTCCCACTTGCTCTTTTTTTATATTTTCAAGTTCGTTTTGGATTGATTTATTTTGGCTATTATTTGTATCCAATTTTTTAATAATTTCGTCATATTGAGCACTTATGTACTCAATACTTTTTATAGATTTCGTATTCCGACATTCGTTTTTTTGAATTATATCCTTTTTTAAAGAATCAAACTTTTTATCGTTAACGAGAATTTAATAGTTAACGAGAAAATTGTTGTAAATCGGTAGAAATTGGGTATGCGGTTGCTTCTAAGGGTAATATTAAAAAAAAACATAGAATGACTGACACTGACTAAATATTCAGAAAGCTTGACGTAATAAATAATAATGGAAAATATACCCAAAAACACCAGTAAAGTACATTTTTGATCAAAACACCAAATTGCAACAACTACAAATCTAATATTGATAAACTAGTTACATACAGAAAATTGAAAAAAAAACTACATCGATAAGCACAAACACCACAAATACCAGGAAATAAAAGCATTCAACAATATTAAACCTTTTTTTGATAATTTAATGAGAAAAACCTCAAATTGTAATATTTAACTTTTGAGAACAATATTATCGATTCCCTCATCTCTAACTAAATTATGTTGTTTTTTTTAAATACTGCTAATTGAACAATTATTAAAAGTAATTTTGTTTTGTTTTTATTGGTTATAAAGTTTAATTTATATAACACCATTTCAATTTTAAAAAAAATTATTTTACATGTTTAATAATATTATTATTCAATTGACAAAAAAAAACCGTTCATTTATAAACAAAATTCTGTTTTGTAATTATTATTACGCGTGACATAAGTTTGATAATGGTAGTTCGATAATTCTTTCACAGGGCGAAACAACTATCACCCATAATGATAATTACACAACAGAAATTGTTTTTTTTTTTTTAATTGAATGATAATGTTATTGAATATATAAAAGAAAATATTCAACTTACGAAAATAATAATGATGACTACCTACGTAATTCATACGCATAAACAGTAACCATAAATATGCTGCTGTCGAATCGATTAATGAAACCTTTATTCATGAAATGTGCTCAATAAGGACTAACGATCAGGTTTATAGGAAAGCTTCCCTTTTATAGAACATATCCTTGACAATGTGGGATAGGCACTATTCTAGAGATGGCCAACAGACTGTTCCTCGGAATTCTCCCATTAATTGAATAGCCCACTTATTGTAACCACGATGATTCTACGTTTATACAAACTATCACTTTTTATTTATTTAATGTGATTACTGCACAAGAGTCCCCACTGCTCCCAACCGTCTGAAGCCTGTGAGACTATGGAATCCCCAAACGGGGTATGTTGTGGGGCTAACAGTATTGGGGAGGTAAAGGATGGGGAAGAGAAAAGTAGGGGTGTACCTGGCTATTCAGTTCTGGTCACCAAACACAACTAAATCCATTTCAATTCTGAATGGTGGTCTTAGACCAGGTAGATACTGAGAGTATCTTCCACTCTGAAACATGCAGCTAGTATCCTAAATATAATTCACTTGCTCACGCCGGGATTAGAACGCGCGACCTTCGAATTGCTAGTCGAGAGCCTTACCCATCGACTACGGAGGCTGTCAAGTCTACTGTGGTTAGTGATATTTCTTCAAATTTAAGATTTTTCAAATAAATATTTACGAACTCCCTAACGGTGAACTATGGAGTCATGAAATATGATGTATTTCTTGTCTGGAGAATATATGAATCTAAGTAAAATGCAACCTATTTGTTGTCTCGGTGAATTTGAACACGTCATTTCACTTTGTCATTTCGTTTTCTTATGGAAGATTTTTTTTATAGAGGAACATATATGAATGTTGACATGTTTTTTTTAACAAAATTAAATACAGATTTTTTCTATTTAGCTCGTGATAGAATATACCTTTTGAGTTCATACCTGTACCCACCTACGTAACTGCGTTGACGTAAAAATTCCTAGCAAAAAAGTTGTGAAAACATGACCTCTAAAGCTGTTGAAATTTGATTGAATGCTTTAATAATTCCTGAATTCATCTCTTGGTGAGTTTTAATAAGTTTTATGAGTGTAGTGAATTATTAGCAAAGTTTAAGATTCTGAATATATAAAACCTTAAAAATTTAAACCTTGTATTTAAATTATATATATAATTCTAGCTTCCTATCAAGCTGCTATCTCCCTTCAAAACAAATCTCTTTCCCTTTGCAATAATAATTGGTACGCATACCAAAGTATCCGCACCCGTTCCTTTAAGGACACACGGGGCAAAAAAACCTCCGCGCAAAAACCAGCTCTGACCATATGGTCTTTATAAGACAAGTGCTCCAAAATCCTCTTGGCGAATAAAAAATTCATTGTTTCTCCCATATTGTGAATGCTACTCCATGTGGCGGAATGCAACGAATGCTACCTCTGAATTATACACACAGATAAAGCTAAGCGATTGGCCAAGGAAGAGTTCTTCCTTAAATGCAGCTACTGTCAAGCGACCCGGTTAGGTTAAGTCTGGGTGACGATGTTGCCATTATTCTTGGAAATTAAATTCTTTTGTTTTTGTTGGTGGATGAAACCACTAGTTTAGTTTTAGAGTTTCTATTAAATGTTTTTTAAAGCGTGTGTTAATTTTTTTAGTAAAAGTATGCCTTTAGTTAAAGAGAATTTAATAATAATAATAAAAGTGTTTATTCCGGTATGTGGGGAGGTTAGTGCAGTCCCACACATTCCATATAGAGATACAAAAAAATATATAATCATAAACAAAAAGATAAAACAGAAAAACAAGGAAAAGAAAACAGAATTAATTGAAAATAAAATAGAATAAAATGATAAAATAAATAGAATAATAGAAAGTTGAAGCCTTTAGGGAGCCGTGACTATATTAGGCGCTAGTATTTTTCTCCAGTGTACGTCAATGCTGGAGGATGGAATGAGGCGGGCTTCCATAGTGAGGATATTTCCAGAGCTTCTTATCCTTTCCCTGATTCCTGCCACCCTGGATCTAATAAGGGCTGCATATCCGGGAACTCGCCCCTCCGTGAACATACGGAAAGCGCTGCAGTATCTGGGGAGACAAAACATTGTGCGGAAGGCGTTGTTGTATTGGACCCGTAGTCTTTCTATACTGCTCTTTTTGTAGTTTGCCCATAGTTCGCACGTGTACAACGTTACGCAGAAGGAAAGGAAGAGCGTCCTTTTTACTGCGGTACTGCAAAGGCGAAATCTTCTACTGAGCATGTTTGCTTTAACGCTGAGAGCTCGTATTTTTCTATCTATATCGTCATCGTCCATCGGATTACTGGTGATTATGTATCCAAGGTATTTAGTTCCTTCGGTCACCTTCAAGTTCACACCATTCAAGGTAGCTGGAGGAATATTTTTCGGGCCTTGCACATGTCTTATGCACTGATATATCTTAACTAAATTCCCAATTGCTGAAAATGTTTTCTATTCAGTTTTGGTCACTAAACACGTCTTTCACCAGGAAGATACAATACATCTTGTGCCAAGGAATCATACCAAAATTATTATTTAAGAAATTTCGTCATGGGAACTTTATCTTATTTATAAATACGTTTATAGGTATTGAAGGAATACAAAAAATGCCAAAACCGTCAAGTCTGTATTCAATTAATTTGCATTATTATTTGGTAGGCGGGTATGGATATCTTTTTAACTCTCCGGCAGAACTCTCTCAACCCATCGCACTGCACGGCAATGAAAGTCACTCCTGGACACACCGAACCACAGATACCCTACCCACCCTTCATACAATTTTTCTCCCCGGATCTTATTCTCCTCAGTTTCCCCACAGCATTGTCAAAGAAGACATAGGCAAAGATGGAAATTATTTTCCTAGTTGTCTTCAGTGTTGAGCTTATGTAAAAAAAAGTGGTCTATTTTTTGTTATCCTCTTCTGTATATTAAATTCGTACTATAACTGTTTATATTCATTTAATAAACAATTTTCCTCTGAAATCATAAGATTTGTAAGTATGTATGTACTTAAATACCTACCTGCATTCCTACATACTTATATATATACCGCATATTTTATGTAACATTTATTTAAAATAAGGAATAATGCTATTTGCCAGAAGAAAAAATCTTTCTTTAGGCAGGTAAGTACCATTATAAAATTTTTAAAAAATGTCGATTAAAAAGTCCAGTTAAAATATAATGTTACATATTCCTTACTAAACCATTAAAACGGCCACTAACTGGGAAAAGGTGGAATAGAATGTACAAACAAATTTATTGACAAACGAAATACAAAACTATCGATTTAAACTAGCTCATTCAACAATGTATCTTGACACTAGAATAATGAAAAATTAAGCATTTCAAATGATTTAATGAAAAATCAGAAATTAAATGTCTAGGACAGCTACAAATCAAGCAAAAAAAATTAAATATAAAAATTGGCAAACAGACCAGCCTACAGTCCTTTCCCTTAAAAGGAAACTACCAGCAGCTGTTCCAAGTCAGTAGGCACTGCACTGCACAGTGCACACTGCACAAGTCTGCTGCAAGCAAGATAGTAGCGAGGAATGCTTTCTGCCTTCAGAATTCTACCTTCTGTTTCCTTCAGCACCCCGTGCTTCACCTTCTTTCCTGCTTGCAACCTTACTTGGGCTAAAAACGTTAAAGAAGGCAAGATCTGAGCAAGCAGAATATTATTCCTTCAAGGATATGCTATTAAAATATTGTATCTTTTCGGAGTTCGTAGTCTAAAGTATCCTGTTCTTAAAATTAACTCATCCAAAGAAAGTAGATGTATAAACAAAAGTAATATTTAATGAAGGAAATGTAATAAATATTTTATGAAAATATACCGTATATTGAGCGCAGAAACATAGAAAATCTTTTCGGGATGTAAGATTTCAGAAAAATTTCTACAAAAAACATGATTTCTTGCTGAATATGATTTTCACGGTAAAAAGAATTACCGTGATTGTTGCTTCTTTAGCAATCATTCTGGACAGCGTTAAAATCTCCGTCATCAGGGTAGATTTTGGCAAAGCGTGTGTTTATGTTTGAAAAAGTTTTACTGTGTCATAAACGTAACTCTCTTAATGTGATTTTCTGCTTTTAGTTTTGGTATAGCCATCTAAATCCGGACAAAATGAACTAGTACGTTTAGCCCCATTATCCCTGTTAATATCTGTGTTTATTTTGTTATGTATATTTCCTCAGTAATTATTCGTGCTCGATGCGTTTTGGGCCATCTCAGCACTCAGGCTCTCTAGCTTTTTATATTAACTGAGGCAAATAATTTTCACCAGGATCTATGTCATCTTTGGGAATACTGTGTTTTGAGGATCTTTTCAGGAAAAGAATGATTTAACCAGGAACTATATCTTCAAGAAAATTAAGCTGTTTTTACTGTTTGCATATTCTAGGTTATAGATTTTAGCTTCCACCTGCAGTAATTGACGCATTAAACGTATGTAAAGAAATAAATGGTTCCTTACAGATTATATCTCAAAATTTATTGTCTAAGAAAAAACAGTATTGAAACGGCATAAGACAGGATCTAGCCGAAATTTTATATTTTACAGTATTACGCCCTATTTATCATTTTATTGAAAGAAATAAATACAATTGTATCAAGAGAAATGCTATTCTAAAGTCCTTATGCACCGGTGACAAGGTATACGTTGCAAGTTGCTACCGTCAAGGCTTTAAGGCTGTAAAGGCTGACTGTTGTAATTTGTTTATTATACCGATTTGTGAAGGTTCTATTGGAGGCTTTGTGACGGGACATGGTAAACTTGTTACTCTGAAGTATAGTGAATTACTTTAGAATTTGTATTGGCAGTAAATGCGAGCGGTGAATCTTTTATGTCGAAGCTTAACTTTTTAATAAAACTACTTCTGGTGCCATTAATTTTTACAAAGTTAACTTTCTTTTTCTAGATAATATTGATATTTACGCTGAAGTGAAATACATCACAGTGAAAATTACATTGGCAGTTGAAAATTTTAGCAGTGTTTTCTTGATAATTTCAGAAAAAAAATTGGTGTATTTTTTAACGATGCCAAAGATAACAGTTCGAAAAATATTGAACCATCATTTATTCATGTAATGTTTCTAGAACAATTACATCCACCCACTTACAAATGTAATGTTATGATGTTGATGATACGACAAGGGATGGAAAAATTGGAGTAATACATCATTTGAATGGATTAGTTGTTTTCGCCAATTTAAATGGGTTATTGTCTGAATGATTCTCTGGTTCTCCAATCCGCAGAATTCAAGGTTGCGTGATTACTCTCGGTGTGAAAAAATGAGAATTCAGATATCTTCAATTTAGTTTTTATTTAAACAAAACTCACGTTACAATAATTTTATGAACAAAACAGATCGCGTAACGTTAAATGAGATTTAGGGCTAAACCGGCGGCTAGATCACTGGAGATAGAATTAATTGTTTGCCGCGCGAGGTATCGCGCGCAGGTTCACAGTGATACCAGCCTTACAAGAATGTGGGTAAAAGTAATGTTTTCATTATTTTCGGGAGATGTAAACTCTCTATAATTTACCCTACAATCAGAAGACTTATCAGATCTGACCACTTAACATAAGTAATATATTAAAAATAACTAAAAAAAACAAGTAACTTGATCATAAGCTCATCAATATTAATAATGCTGCCTCATAAGTTATAACCTAAAATTAGAAGAATGAAATCTACACATTTTAGATAATTAAAAATACCTCGGCATACACATTGATCCGCAGCAGCATGTACAAAACGTATTGAAACAAATCATCACAATAATTGGCATAATTGATAGAATAGCCCATCTTCTACTAACTCAAGTAAAGAGGGGATTACACTTTACTTAAATCCAGTCCCACCTATATTGTCTAATCAAAATGTGGGGAAACTCGCACGTTACATACAGATTTACAAATAGTACAAAATAAAGTTTTGATTTAAACTTCTTAAATTATAAACCAAATACCTCCCACTAAAAAGTACATATACCGTGATATGGTACTTACTGAAAATTTGAAAACCCTACAAATATAATATATTCCTATAAATCTACAAAACATAAAATTAACTACAAAGACGTCATTTTAAATGGAAATAATTTTAATAAAAATATTTTTATTTTTATTATTGTTATGAAAATGGAATTTTCGTGATATCTTATTCATGTTTTACAATACGGCTTCTTTGAGATATTTTCCACTGTACACTAAAAACTTAAAAAAAAAAATTAACCTTACAATGTACTTTAATCACAACGGTTGTTTTTTTTTTATTGTTCGTCTATTGTTTGATTAATTCTTTACCAATCGCTGTTATAGTTCTTGTATGTGCAATAGACCTTTTTTTGCAAAACTAAGTTATGAATGCCAATATGTTCATTAGCCTATTACGCATTGATGAAGCCAAAAAAAACATATTTTTTGGTTTTTAAGTGACATTTTCAGCATTTTTCCAGTGCCAATATCCACTCACGGAACGATAAAGTTCTCATTTGTTCAAACTCCCGGATATTGAACATTCAAAAACTCAACGTTATGAATATCAAATATTTTTTAAAGTTCATAGATATTTGTTCAACATCCCGCCAAACGTTGAGGTCTTGAATGTTCAATCTCCACATTCAACCAATCAGGAGTCAGCTAATTAAAAAGAGCGTCCATGTTGATTTTTAGTTGTTTTCTAACAACTAAATTGTTCCACTAAAAATACGTTTAATTGCGAATATATGCTGTAATTGAACTGAAAAATGACTCCACCGACTATAAAATCAATAAACCTTAGACCAGCAACTTAAATAGACAGGCGAGTCTTAAAATTATGTCATTTATAGGCTTTTTCACCATTTTTTACTTCTTGAATTTGCTAGGCAAACATACAGGATGCTTCAATTAGTATTTAATTATTTACACCCTTAAGGCTTTTACCTAAAATGAGTCTTAATACATTATATGAGTGCATTAAAACTTATTTTTATTCAAGAAATACAACAAAAGAGGCAGGAAATGGAAATTTGCAAGAAGTTGACTGCCCTCATAGTCTAATTGAAAGACATCTACGACACATATTTAGTCCGTTATCACTGCTAAGATTGTTGATGAAAACGAAGTCCAAATCTTTCAATTTTGAACTCATTAAATTAAAAGTTTCCGATTTTATGTTTTTTGGTCACATAAAATACAATAAATAAATTCTTATGTATACTAGCGCAGAACCATTACGCAAATAAAGTATAAAAGTAAATATTTTACTCAAGATAATCAACATAAATAATAAGCTCACAGCAAATAAGACCTTTCAAAAGATTTTTTTTTTTCTAAAGTAAGTAAACTTTAAAAATTATTTGTCAAATGAAGGTAACGAAACAATAAAAAAACAAGCCAACAACCCAACCTTCATATTCCTCATCTCCTTCCCCTCCCCACTATCTTCTGCCTCACAGCATACCCAAATTGGGGATCCCATAGTCTCACTCACTCCTGACGGTTGGGAGTAGTTGGGACTCTTGGTGGTAAAAGAAGCATTGGACATGTACACATTTACAATGTCCTTCCTGATAGCTTGAAAACGGAGAATCAAATAAAATAATTTAACAAACCAATGTATCTATACAAGATTAACATGTCGAATAAGAATAATAAAAAATATGATACATTATGACATAATTGAAATACAGGGTTTTCAAATAAGAGGTGTTATTTGGAATAGCCCGCTATTTCGGTAGATATTACTTTTGAAGCTGTCATTTTTTTACATTTGACAAGAAGAAACTACGCCATTAATAAAAAAGAAACGATACACGCTTCAACAACGCATCGAAATTATTAAAATTCACTTGAGTGAATCAAATGCAAATCATCTTGAGTGAAGAGGTCCATTTCTTATTGGAAAACCCCGTATTATATAATATATTACGAACACAATCTCAATGTACTTTAGATTAGATATTATTTATTGGTGGTACAAGTAGGTGCCTTAAAATATAGAATATAATATCCCACGAAAATGATAAATAAAACAATTACAAGGAAAAAAATGAAAATAATAAAAGTTTTTAGGTTCTCACGGCCAAAAGCATTTTTGTTGCTTGTTTTTGGGGTGTTATGCCGTGTTGCGCTAACTCCTTCTTTAGCCGACGTTTCGGACAGACGGAATTTCTCAGAAAACTTCCAGCCTCCACTTTTATATAGTTCACATAATAAAAAAAGAAGAAATTTTTAAAGTTAAACCGAATGTTTTATAGCGCCGCTAAATATGAATTATTATTAATTTTAGCTATTTTTAGGATTTTATAAATGGATTGCAGTATAAATATTTGTGGCACACTGGAAATTTATTTTATTTCTAACATCAAAAATTACGTATTTCCACATAAATAAGAGATACAAATACTTTTATAAAATAAAGGCACCCGGTCATATATGACCCTTAAACGCTGGAGGGGTTAAGCATTTGTGATGTAGTTCTTCAATAGAATCTGAGTGAACTGTATAATGCGGTATCTAGAGAGGTGATTTAAGAATAATATATATGTAAAATTGGAAAAAAAATCTGTACATTAAGAAATAATTATAATTTATTCATTTCTTTACCCATAATAAATATTAATTCCACGCGACATTTCTTTTCTGAACGGCGGTTTTTCTCGCCAGAGTGTTACTTAAAGTGTCTTACACTTGAATACAAGATACAAATTCACCATAAAATTTATTTTCATACTCAATTTGTGAATAAACCTTTTCGAAATGAAATAAATAATTTTTACGTCGGATCCAGTCGAATCAAATCCCTCTGTCAAAGAGATCGTCAACGAGTTTTGATTCCAACCTCAAAACGAAAATCTAATTTCATTTTTATGTTAGTGGCAGAATTTAAAACGATTACAACGATACGAAATCAATAAAATCGAGAATCTTCTACAAAATTCATCTGTCAAATATTTTCATTGTGTCATCTAACAGCTTCCATTCTAATACGAATTGTTGAATAATGCAGCAAGCGGTGGCCTAGGCCCGACGTTCCTTTAAGGTCAGCGAATTGACTTCAAAATCAGCAGACAACGCCTAAAACAGATATACACACATTGTGTCCTTTATAAGGACATGTGGCCCTTGGCTATTTCTTGCGTTTGACCGGAGGAGAGGCAGGCGAATAAGCTATCTTTGTTTTGCCTTTGTAACGCATTCTACAAAAGAATTGTATAACTATTTTGTGTATTTATTGACATTGTTATACAATAAAGGATTTTCAATATTGCAGAAAATTTTATTTTACGAAATTTAGTTTATTGAAGTATGAAATAGAATATTAATTTTGCATGTGGCAGGAAGGATGAAGAAAATTTACAGAAGTTATTAGTTACTTTTGCTAATCAAAACTGGATTATACGGCATTGCCAACGAAAATTTAATTATGTGAAAACTTACTTTGTTGAAATGAGCTTTTTGATTATTGATTATTTTTAATACATACTTCTAAAGTATGTCAAAGATGTCGAGATAGACCGTGGAAGACACTGCATGATCAAGTGAATCAAATTCTTGAGACGAGTCGTGGACCTATATATTTACAAGATGAAGACAGATGAGACAGAATAACAGAAGAGTATACAGGGTCCAGGGGTAAAGTGCGCTTACTTCGGGGGGTGATTCTACATGATTTTATAAGTATAAAAAATAAGTAACTTATTTGAAATTTCATCGTTTAAGGGTAGTTCTTAGGTAAAAAAGTTGAATTGTTTGTATGGGAAAATAAATATTCCTAGAAAAAAAATTGTATTAGAAAAAAGAAATTGGAATTTCCAAAAGAGTTATTTATCTTTTTTACTTTTACCATCATGTAAAATCACCTCCCAAAGTTATCGCATTTTACCCCCGGACACCTGTATGTGAAACGATGCATGAATTTGAATGGAATGAGGATAGATTATGTGGCAGTCCATCCTCTTTGCCTAGCCTTGCGGAGGAACTGCGTGAATCTAATTTTCTCAATTAATTAACTTGTTTTATCTCTTTGATTTCAGGATGCGCTCCTATTGGCTTCTCTTCTTCTTTCTTCATCACTGCCTTGGCCGTTCATCCCTCAACGGGTCTCTCCCCGTGGCTCTCTCATTACCCTTTCCCAAATCAGGGATCTCCAACTATGGGAAAGTGGAGGGGGGAAAGCGGGCCGGTCAGGGGCAGGAAGAGGGGGCCGCGGGAGTATGGAGGTGCCCGATGTTTGAGGAACACCCCACGGTTGAGTGCTCCTGCGACTTGCCCCACACTTTAAGATGCACTGGAGATTGGTCGGCAATGCAGGTAAAATTTTTAATGAATATCTTGAATATTATTCACTATCGAAACCATAAAAAACAAAAGCTTTAGAAAAAATGCATGATTTAAAAAAAAATATTCCAATGCAACTGCAATTTGTACTCGGAATTCTAACTGTCTGGATCAACTTCATTACCAATTTGTCTATTGAACTATTTTTATAACCATTCATATTTCTCCAAAAATATTTTTGCAAAATCAATTTTTGACGTAGGCAGGTATCAACCATCTATTTTCTAACCATTCACGATTTCCGAGCCATTGAAGCTATTACAGACAGTAACGTTTAAAAACGTATTGACAACAATGTTGGAGACTGAACCGATCCTTGTGGGACACCAGCATTTATTGAATGTAAGAAAGGTGCGAAGCTGTCTGAATCGACCCTTCTCTCAAAGTGTCAGCAATTCACGTACACAAAAATGCGTGAAGTCCCGGATAGCATTATACTGACAAGTCCTCGGTGCCAAACCCGGACAATGCCTTGGTAATTTCTTATGCAACCATTTGGATTTCAATGAAACATTCCAAGCTATTTCCAAACATGACTCACATACGCGAGAAGATCACCACAGGAGCGGTTTTGACGGCTTACTTTCCTATCTTATCTTCTACACACCATTCAGTCTCACAACGTAACCCGAATAGATGGCATAGTCCCATAGCTGCTAGCAGTTGAGATACAAGCGGGGTACCTAGTCATATTTTAAATAAGTGTCCTTAAAAAAACTAAACAATCATCACTGCATACAAAATACAATATAACTCTTTTATTTCAGATAATCGGGCGCACCCTTCGCTCGCTACCGACACACCGCGCTGTCTCTCTCCTGGACTGTACCGTGCAGAACGTGTCAGCCCTTAGTGGGCCGCTGTTAGAGGGGGTGGCCCTGCATGGCCTGGTGGTCAGCTCCGGGGAGATAAGGGATGTTCATAGCGCGGCCTTCAGGGGTCTGGCTTCTCCCTTGCAAGCCTTGGGTAAAAAAATCTCTATTTATCTCACCTATATCAACATCTTTGCCTTCTTCGGGTCAGTGATCAGTTCGACAAGGTGCTTCCAAGTGTCTTTATCCTATATTTATGGTTATTTCAGTGAGATACGTCCGTAACCTTTCCTTTCACGAAAACCATACGAAAGTCGGACATCGATACGATAAAAGCTTCATTTACAAAATCTGTCACTATTATTTGTCAATATTCCCGAGCACCACTGCAGGTCGTCGACGTTTTGTAACAATGTACGTCGACAAAAGTTGCTTAATTTGGCTTAGTCAAACAGCCCCTAGATACTATTGTCTAAAAGTCGGGCCCTAAATATAGAATTGCATACAAAATTATTATTATGTGAGACAATTTTAAGCTCTGGAAAACGGGATTTCTACAATTTATCAAAATTTCACGGTTCATTGATTAAAAAATAATAACAATATGCATAAAATAATATTTAATATCAGTTCCCAAACACGTTGGATTTTAAAATTTAACAACTGGGCTGTTTCTTGCTCGTACATCGGGATCTGAACAAATAGCAAACATGTGTAACTACACATCTGCCCTGACGATGAACACTGTAACGCTGTCCAAAACGTTGGATAAGTAAGAGGTAGCGTAAAACGACATTATACCCCTATAAATAAATCACGATAACAATGAACGGTGAAAATCTCAAATTATAACTAAAGAGCAAACAATTTACTTTTCCACGAACAAACTTTCTGCTCTATATTTAAAAAAATAACAAAACACATATTACTTACATAAATTTGTTTTTTTTTTAATCCCAAACCTTCCAAACCTACTTGTTTTTATGTTGTCGTATGAATTTAGATGTTCTTTGTTTTAAAAAAAAACACGTAAAAGCCCGGTTGGGTGTGAAAAATAAAAACAAAGTGTCCTTAATATATCCATAAATTAATATTAAACATTTTATTTAGCTTACAACTGTAAATTTGATGTGTGTCGTTCTCAACAGCATTCCGAGTCAATAGTTTTTGTAACCATTCTCTTTTTATCTCTTTCGTCCCCTTTCATCCACTTCACTTGTTTACTTTTCACACCTTTCTTCATCCATCCGATATATCACGATTCCTTTGTGGAAAGACCATAAGATTGGGGTTTCTGTGAGTGAATTGTCAAGTGCTAAGTAAATTGAAATGTGAACACAAGACCTGGTCAAGCTAGAGAACAATTTAAATAAACAAGGTTATTGTCGAGAATCTTCAACAGATGCTTCTTTACCTTTCAAAAATTATTTATTTATTTACGCCCTTTTTATGGGCTTTTGCGTATTGTAATGGACCTGTTTGGGGTAAAGGAACGTAAAGAATTTTTTTTTTCATAAATTAAAATACGTTCAGAGAATAGGGAGAAACGAACAGACTATGGACATCTCTGGGACATACTAGAAGCTTTATTATAGAAACCTACGTCGGTAATAGGTGTTAACCACGTAATAATTGAAAAGAGGCGTGATGGAGCTCAACGAATCAGATCATTCCCAAAATCAATTAAATAATTTTTCGCCAATCACGGAGACTAAGGGCGGTCTAAAGACACGAAACACTCTAGGTTGATTTACTGTTGAGCTAACCTTGGGATCCGGTCTCACGATGCGTGTAAGGGCACTTGGAGAACGACGATAAATTTGCATTCTAAGGTAGAAACGAAGCGATACCCAACCATCGATAACGAAACAGGGGGGTGACGGTTTGGTGAAAGAAGATGGTTTTTTAGAATGTTTTGGTCCAGAAGACATATTACGAGTTGATCCTCGTAGAGAGAATTGTTTACGATCGCTGAAGTTCTGAGTGTTATTTCAAGTGTTGACAATGGACACGAATTTTAACTTAAGATAGGACGTTTGGCCGAAATTGCCTAATTATATTAACACGGGGGAGATGCAAGTTGGGTAATTAAGAAAAGACATAAAAGTTAATGGGTCACGAAGTCTTTGATTAACGATCAAAATTTTACGACCTTTTTTGCGCGTAAACAAAGTTACGAGGATAATATATTGAAATTCCTAGATAAAGCGAGAAAGGAGTATATGGGTTGGGCTAAAACTAGACGCAAAAAACTGTAAAAACAGGGATGTACTGGGCGTAGATCGCCGAAAAGAAAGGACCGGAAATCGAAAAGAAACCCGAAAAGTAGTTTAACTCATGATGGAAGGGGTTTCGACGACTCGGGTAGTGGACAGCGTTGGGTTACGAAAGATTACCAGAAGATATGCGGCGGATATCACGAAAAGAGTCAAAACAGGTAGGCGAAATTATAAAAACGTGTCGAATCAAATTTTGGAACGAATGCCTACGTATGTCATCACCGAGAGGAAGGTATATGTGTCCTGGGATCACCCACGGATCGTGTAGACACCAATCAAATGCTAGAAGGCAGCACACAAGGAAGGATACTGTATGCGCAAGCGCTGGACATAATGGGTGAAAACTTCCGGTAGTTGGGATAATTTATCGATTGTATTATCGATATCAATAGCGAATTTCTCGGAAAGATTTCAAAAACAACGATATAGAAATGAGCTACACCTAGTCTATAGGCCGGAAATCAACCAATATTACAGACACAACACGTGTACGAGGAAAAATAATCAAATAATTTTGCGCAATAATCTACATCGCCGAAAATCATGTACGAGAGGGCGCCCGAAAGTCAGGTCACCGAGTACGCGCCTGTACCCGTCTCGGCAGAGGGTAGGTGTCTACCTCAACTCGGCAGGCGTTAACCAAAAACCCTGAAACGGGGTGATGCAATTCTAAACTTAACGGGAAGTGAAACCTCGGATTGATAAAGGCGAAAGTCGCACAAATTTTAAGTCGATTTATTCGAAAAAACATTATTAAATAGCGTTGTTTGGAGGAAATCGGGGCTTTTTTTCGTTTTAACTTGGTTGGAGTCGGTCTTCGAGAACTTAACGTCGCGACAGTTTGGAGTGCTATCTTTAAACTAAACTGATAGAGTTTTAAATGTAGTGAAGTTGTGGGTTTTGAAAATCAAGGTATTTTCATGAAGTTAGAGTGCTTTTAATATTAATTGAAATAATTGAAGTGTTTTAAAATTTAATTAGATTCAACCAAAAAAAAAGGGTAGACTCATAATTAGCCAATACTAAATTCACGGGTTGGAGTCTCTAGGTTTGGACTAATATAGAACGATGAAACTCAACTGCAGTAATGTTTAATAATAACGCGTGTGCCATTAGAGGAGGAAAAAAATAGAGAACCATAATAATTATCAAATGACCTGACGAAAACGGCTAAGACAAAGTTCTAAATTTATTGTGAAATTGAAGAGACAGTGTTTTTCTTGCGAGCACGGGAAGGATTTTAACGGTTTACACGATATAAGAATTGAGTGAAAAAATCGAAGTGAACGTGGCAGATAATATATGAAAGGTTCTAGGGAGGGGAAGGGGGTTTTGGGTAGATCTCGGCAAATACTTAGATACTCTAAAATAGTCGATAGGGAGAGATATCTAGACTAGGTACAGTGGAGGCCAACAAATACCTATGCATGTCAACTATCAACTTACGGTTAGGGAGGAAGAGATATTCTATTGAAAGAAATGATCCGCTTAAACATTCCGAAATCTAGTATTCGGTAATTTATGTGCTATCTACGGGGCGGCGTATGAAAATAGAAATTTTAGCTAGAAAAATTAGATACAATATGGTTATAGTTTCTACTGGCGAGTAGACGGGTGACATAGAGAATCGATTTCGAATTTAATACGAACCTTTAACGGCTTAGGGGCTTCTACTCATACCTACAGTTCCTGGACGCGGATTAATGTACATGTCGTCGATATCCCGACTGGACTGGTAATATTACGATTTTGGGTGAGTGAACTTGCATGAATATATATTTCCAGAACGTTAAGATTGCGACGAAGATGGGGCTGCAACTGATAAAATAGTATCACATTTAGAACTGTTTGCTTGCTTCTAACAGCTGTGTTTAGCACGAGGCCAATGACCCACTTATTTGTAAGCAGTTAGTGGCGACACACGACCCAAAAGGAAAAAAGGGGACCCCATAAATCACTCGACGTCCGTGCCTGACGACAAAAGTCGTACATTCTACCGAGTTGGCAGCCGCGCAGAGGCACCTCGAATCAACATGGAAGCGACTAGCTGCAACCAACTCATGCTCAAAACAAATAAAAAAATAAAATTAATAATATTTGTATAACCTTATATGTTCACTAACAAATTCCTAAATACCTTTGGCCTCGGCTTAGAACTCACCGTTGGAGTATGTTGTCCGTAAGCTGTCTTGGGAAAGCACACAACTTCCTCGGCTCAGAAGATTTTCTACTTTCCTCATCACGCGATTTCGGGGCGTCAACGTTGTATGGAGAATCACGAAGAGTTCGGGAGGTCATCCCTTTTCGCGGGACTGGGTCGGATGAGAGGACACGAGAGGCAGTATGAAAATTAATGTCAAGTTGGAATGTTTGGGCCTTGGTTCGCTGCGAAGGCGTTTAATTGAACGGGCTCCAAGTCTTTCAAAATCGCGTGGAGGGGACGTCGGCGTGATGAACGAGGGTTCAAAAATCGGAGGACGAACACATACTAAAGCGGGGTTTACCCGGAGGTTGATGCAACTCGACTGGAAAACCCTCGAGATCCTTTGCAGCAACCTTCGTGAGGTGGATAGTAGGCCTGGCGGCTAGTGGACGTTGAAAGCCTCACCAGAACAAACCTATTTGAAACATGCACGCGTTTAGCATCATGACAAGGGACGCAATAAAAAATTCCCCTTTTACAGTCAGTAAAGTAGTCCGTTGGAGGAAGCGGGGCGGGGTGATTTGGGATATTCCAACAGGTGCATTATCTCTCCCTCTGACGTGAGCGGTCCGGAGGTGTCAAGGCGACTATAAGAAGAAGTTAGACCAGACCTCGGGGAAAGCCAGACACGTATTGGTTCTTGGGGTTTTGCATTTGGAAGAATAGCGACCATTTCATTTGGGGCAGTGAGGTGCCGACCCAGTTTGCAAAAAAAAACCTTTTTTTCTCGTCATTTAATCCGTTCCCATCTCCTTTTCTCTCGTTTCCACTTCCATCCGCAACACCCAAAGTTTACTAACCACAGCTAAATCCATTTATCTAGTTTCAGTACATCGTTACAGAGGTCGACGAGAGAGTCCCAGTACTTATGCGGAAACAACACACTATTCAACGAAGGGTTTAATAGCCCGTACACAAGAGGGGGGGGGGGGTACGGTTCTATGTCACAATCTAGAATTTATAAACACGGGGACATTAGGTAAGGGCGGGGATACAAGGAAATTGTAAAGATATGATATAAGCTGTTAGGTCGATTAGTAATAGGGTCCAGTATTCGAAAGTTAGGTGAGACACGTACTCGTTCCTTGTAGAACTCGCTGAGGGTCGATGGACGTTTTCCCCACGCTTTGGCTAAAAAGAACCGGGAGTTACCACAGAAAGGAGACATTAAATACCTACCACCCCATAGCGGGGGGGCTTCGAATTAACAAATCACACAACGTGAAGTTAAGGGATTTATTGTAGATCAACCCCAAAGCGTAGGCCTTATTTTACTGTGTGCGATACCACAGGGGCGGGGAATATTCAGAGTTAGCTAGGCCCAGCACGATATCGTTTTGCAAAAGCGAAACTGAACGCTGGAGAGAAGGAGGTATAAAAACCTCATTCAAGCGAGTTAGGACAATTAGGAGGTCGAGTCAACACATTTGGTGCCTTGAGAACCAGGAGCCGAGAGTTTTACAAGTTGGGGTGGCTTCATTGACCTTATAAGCGATAGAGGTACGAGTATGGTGTCTCAAAAAAAAAAAAAACATGTCAGGAGCGAATAGAAAAAAAATAGGTCGAAACGAATGTGGGTCAGTTGTAAAATAGTCTAGACAGGTGAACAAAAATTAAGCTGGACGCACTGTTAGACTCTAGTGTCATTTATGATTTAATTACTTACGATGGAGACGGCGAGGCGCCGGACAATAGTGCAAAAAAAAAAAGGTTACCTACTCTTACGTATCTACAGCCGGTGGTAGATTTATCGCTCTGAACACGGCAGGGATGTCGGTCGGCTGTTTGTTGGGACTCGTGTGGCGCCGTTTTGGGTAAAGTCGCCTCAGGCGCGCCGTACAAATGAATAAAGAGAATTAATACACAATACGGTAGTTAGTAATGAATAATATAAATTGAGTACTTTCACGAGACTAATAATAAAAGGGAAAGGTTACACAGTTAAATGGAAAAAAAAAACGTAAGCTGATGTTAATCAACATTTCATGAGGAAAAAAAAGAGAAAATAAATAAATAGACAAGTTAATTACGGAATCTTTATTTGAGTGGAGGTTTGTATTAGTTGATATTGCGAAATGTACGCCAACCTTCGATAAGGAAAAAATATACAAATCGGTTAAATGATCATAATTTGAGAAGGGCTCGCATTTAGATGGTGAAACGTAAAGCATCTGACTAGTATTTTGTAGACCGCTTGGAAAAAAAATAATATGAAATGAATATTATTCAAACATTTTAAATGCCTTACGAAAGTGGGTAAAAACCGTACTAATATCGGTTTGTCGTTTCGAAGAGACCTATCGATGGTCACTTGAAAATTATTGCAAGCTAAAAGGAACTAATAGACCTTTTCATGATTTACAACGGTCGGGTCATAAATCTTAGAAAGAAAAAAATATCCACCGAGCATTTGCGAGACGATTTGTAGTACATAAAAACGGTTTGTTATCTTTGGATAGCGTGATATTAAGGGGAAACCTAACCGGTGAACATTTTGAAGGAAACAGCTTCGAAAATACAAGCTTTCATACAAAAGGGATCCGTCTATCCTCTTAATATAGAGTTAAACTTCGCAATGGGTGGTGATAACAGATAACAGATATTGTATGAGCTTTTGTACGACGTAGTTTGGAAACGTTATGCGTGCAGACATCGGTAGTCTCGGAATGTGTATATTACAAAATGGTCGGTAGATAACGGTTTTTCGATACCTAGCAAGCAATATAAAGAGGGAGAAAGTGTGAGATGGTAATAATAATAATAAGGTAAACCGAAGACTAGTGAGATTTGACTTGGTTACGAATCGGGACAGCCGGGATAGTGAGAGAGGGGAGATAATAATTATTTTGTTATGTTTTCGTAAAGGTTTAAATTAAACGTAGTGAGTACAAGCAGGGATACAATACGTTTGCGTACCACGACGAGTTCATTGAACCTACAGTGAACATTACCGGTGATTACTATCAAATACTTAAGTTCGTTACGTAACGGATGTTTTTCGGTGAAATAAATGCAGTGTTCTTGTGAAGTGAATAGTTACAACCATTGGATATAATCTAACTTAATATTTGAATAAAGTGAAAACAGTGATATTGTGAGAAAAACTACAGCGTGAAATAGTGACTAAATTCTGTGAATAAGAATAAATAAATCCGTTTCAATTAGTTCAACAAGTAAACAAAACACGTTCGGTACAATACGAATATTAAAACAAAAGATAGGTAGTCTCGCAAAGCTACTACTTGGATGACTTAGTCATATATTTGTGCGGAAATGTCGATGAACATCTAGGACACGTAAGTGCAGTTTTAGGGAGGTTGCGTGTCCAATTCAATAAACCAGATTTAATCCAATTCAAGTTTTATCAAGGCTTATTGATAACCGGCCACACATACGGATTATTATTTATTAAAGAAAACGAAAAAAATTATAGTCACGCGAGAATTCAAAAAAAAACAGAAAAAAAAACCACATGCAAAATAGCTACGCGTTTTAAATAGATTCATGTTGCGTGCATACCATCATGGAAAAAAAAACATACAACCGAGACTTCAGTCAGGTACCCATAGAACTTTGCTTCGACCCTTTGGGGGTGCAACAAAAACTTAGCCATAAATGTGTAGTTAAGAGGAAACACGTCTACTGACGAAGCGCCTAGAATATAAAGCAAAGTTACGAGTTTTGTGACAAATGAAACCGTGTTTCGTCTTAATGAAATCACGAGTGGTAGGAGGCGGCAGATTTATGAATGGCATTGTGCCTTACGTTTTGTTTAAAGGCATTTGAGTTAAGACACGTACAGGGGCGAACTTCGTGGGAAGCAGATAAGCCAAAAATTAACGGAAGATTGGAAAGAAAAAAAAAGGAAAAGACCCATTCTAGAATTTATTTTGCATTTAGGGAAAATAGGAACATCTCCTCTTAGGGAGGTAAGGGGTACGCAACCTTTGGAGTACGAAAAAAAAAAATTTGAAAAAGGAAGAAAAATGAGTCAATCTAAACCTATTGTTAGTAATGATTTCACCAAATAAACACCAAAACGTGTTTATCCGCTATAATCCTTACTAAAGGGAGGCTGTAATGGACCTGTTTGGGGTAAAGGAACGTAAAGAATTTTTTTTTTCATAAATTAAAATACGTTCAGAGAATAGGGAGAAACGAACAGACTATGGACATCTCTGGGACATACTAGAAGCTTTATTATAGAAACCTACGTCGGTAATAGGTGTTAACCACGTAATAATTGAAAAGAGGCGTGATGGAGCTCAACGAATCAGATCATTCCCAAAATCAATTAAATAATTTTTCGCCAATCACGGAGACTAAGGGCGGTCTAAAGACACGAAACACTCTAGGTTGATTTACTGTTGAGCTAACCTTGGGATCCGGTCTCACGATGCGTGTAAGGGCACTTGGAGAACGACGATAAATTTGCATTCTAAGGTAGAAACGAAGCGATACCCAACCATCGATAACGAAACAGGGGGGTGACGGTTTGGTGAAAGAAGATGGTTTTTTAGAATGTTTTGGTCCAGAAGACATATTACGAGTTGATCCTCGTAGAGAGAATTGTTTACGATCGCTGAAGTTCTGAGTGTTATTTCAAGTGTTGACAATGGACACGAATTTTAACTTAAGATAGGACGTTTGGCCGAAATTGCCTAATTATATTAACACGGGGGAGATGCAAGTTGGGTAATTAAGAAAAGACATAAAAGTTAATGGGTCACGAAGTCTTTGATTAACGATCAAAATTTTACGACCTTTTTTGCGCGTAAACAAAGTTACGAGGATAATATATTGAAATTCCTAGATAAAGCGAGAAAGGAGTATATGGGTTGGGCTAAAACTAGACGCAAAAAACTGTAAAAACAGGGATGTACTGGGCGTAGATCGCCGAAAAGAAAGGACCGGAAATCGAAAAGAAACCCGAAAAGTAGTTTAACTCATGATGGAAGGGGTTTCGACGACTCGGGTAGTGGACAGCGTTGGGTTACGAAAGATTACCAGAAGATATGCGGCGGATATCACGAAAAGAGTCAAAACAGGTAGGCGAAATTATAAAAACGTGTCGAATCAAATTTTGGAACGAATGCCTACGTATGTCATCACCGAGAGGAAGGTATATGTGTCCTGGGATCACCCACGGATCGTGTAGACACCAATCAAATGCTAGAAGGCAGCACACAAGGAAGGATACTGTATGCGCAAGCGCTGGACATAATGGGTGAAAACTTCCGGTAGTTGGGATAATTTATCGATTGTATTATCGATATCAATAGCGAATTTCTCGGAAAGATTTCAAAAACAACGATATAGAAATGAGCTACACCTAGTCTATAGGCCGGAAATCAACCAATATTACAGACACAACACGTGTACGAGGAAAAATAATCAAATAATTTTGCGCAATAATCTACATCGCCGAAAATCATGTACGAGAGGGCGCCCGAAAGTCAGGTCACCGAGTACGCGCCTGTACCCGTCTCGGCAGAGGGTAGGTGTCTACCTCAACTCGGCAGGCGTTAACCAAAAACCCTGAAACGGGGTGATGCAATTCTAAACTTAACGGGAAGTGAAACCTCGGATTGATAAAGGCGAAAGTCGCACAAATTTTAAGTCGATTTATTCGAAAAAACATTATTAAATAGCGTTGTTTGGAGGAAATCGGGGCTTTTTTTCGTTTTAACTTGGTTGGAGTCGGTCTTCGAGAACTTAACGTCGCGACAGTTTGGAGTGCTATCTTTAAACTAAACTGATAGAGTTTTAAATGTAGTGAAGTTGTGGGTTTTGAAAATCAAGGTATTTTCATGAAGTTAGAGTGCTTTTAATATTAATTGAAATAATTGAAGTGTTTTAAAATTTAATTAGATTCAACCAAAAAAAAAGGGTAGACTCATAATTAGCCAATACTAAATTCACGGGTTGGAGTCTCTAGGTTTGGACTAATATAGAACGATGAAACTCAACTGCAGTAATGTTTAATAATAACGCGTGTGCCATTAGAGGAGGAAAAAAATAGAGAACCATAATAATTATCAAATGACCTGACGAAAACGGCTAAGACAAAGTTCTAAATTTATTGTGAAATTGAAGAGACAGTGTTTTTCTTGCGAGCACGGGAAGGATTTTAACGGTTTACACGATATAAGAATTGAGTGAAAAAATCGAAGTGAACGTGGCAGATAATATATGAAAGGTTCTAGGGAGGGGAAGGGGGTTTTGGGTAGATCTCGGCAAATACTTAGATACTCTAAAATAGTCGATAGGGAGAGATATCTAGACTAGGTACAGTGGAGGCCAACAAATACCTATGCATGTCAACTATCAACTTACGGTTAGGGAGGAAGAGATATTCTATTGAAAGAAATGATCCGCTTAAACATTCCGAAATCTAGTATTCGGTAATTTATGTGCTATCTACGGGGCGGCGTATGAAAATAGAAATTTTAGCTAGAAAAATTAGATACAATATGGTTATAGTTTCTACTGGCGAGTAGACGGGTGACATAGAGAATCGATTTCGAATTTAATACGAACCTTTAACGGCTTAGGGGCTTCTACTCATACCTACAGTTCCTGGACGCGGATTAATGTACATGTCGTCGATATCCCGACTGGACTGGTAATATTACGATTTTGGGTGAGTGAACTTGCATGAATATATATTTCCAGAACGTTAAGATTGCGACGAAGATGGGGCTGCAACTGATAAAATAGTATCACATTTAGAACTGTTTGCTTGCTTCTAACAGCTGTGTTTAGCACGAGGCCAATGACCCACTTATTTGTAAGCAGTTAGTGGCGACACACGACCCAAAAGGAAAAAAGGGGACCCCATAAATCACTCGACGTCCGTGCCTGACGACAAAAGTCGTACATTCTACCGAGTTGGCAGCCGCGCAGAGGCACCTCGAATCAACATGGAAGCGACTAGCTGCAACCAACTCATGCTCAAAACAAATAAAAAAATAAAATTAATAATATTTGTATAACCTTATATGTTCACTAACAAATTCCTAAATACCTTTGGCCTCGGCTTAGAACTCACCGTTGGAGTATGTTGTCCGTAAGCTGTCTTGGGAAAGCACACAACTTCCTCGGCTCAGAAGATTTTCTACTTTCCTCATCACGCGATTTCGGGGCGTCAACGTTGTATGGAGAATCACGAAGAGTTCGGGAGGTCATCCCTTTTCGCGGGACTGGGTCGGATGAGAGGACACGAGAGGCAGTATGAAAATTAATGTCAAGTTGGAATGTTTGGGCCTTGGTTCGCTGCGAAGGCGTTTAATTGAACGGGCTCCAAGTCTTTCAAAATCGCGTGGAGGGGACGTCGGCGTGATGAACGAGGGTTCAAAAATCGGAGGACGAACACATACTAAAGCGGGGTTTACCCGGAGGTTGATGCAACTCGACTGGAAAACCCTCGAGATCCTTTGCAGCAACCTTCGTGAGGTGGATAGTAGGCCTGGCGGCTAGTGGACGTTGAAAGCCTCACCAGAACAAACCTATTTGAAACATGCACGCGTTTAGCATCATGACAAGGGACGCAATAAAAAATTCCCCTTTTACAGTCAGTAAAGTAGTCCGTTGGAGGAAGCGGGGCGGGGTGATTTGGGATATTCCAACAGGTGCATTATCTCTCCCTCTGACGTGAGCGGTCCGGAGGTGTCAAGGCGACTATAAGAAGAAGTTAGACCAGACCTCGGGGAAAGCCAGACACGTATTGGTTCTTGGGGTTTTGCATTTGGAAGAATAGCGACCATTTCATTTGGGGCAGTGAGGTGCCGACCCAGTTTGCAAAAAAAAACCTTTTTTTCTCGTCATTTAATCCGTTCCCATCTCCTTTTCTCTCGTTTCCACTTCCATCCGCAACACCCAAAGTTTACTAACCACAGCTAAATCCATTTATCTAGTTTCAGTACATCGTTACAGAGGTCGACGAGAGAGTCCCAGTACTTATGCGGAAACAACACACTATTCAACGAAGGGTTTAATAGCCCGTACACAAGAGGGGGGGGGGGGTACGGTTCTATGTCACAATCTAGAATTTATAAACACGGGGACATTAGGTAAGGGCGGGGATACAAGGAAATTGTAAAGATATGATATAAGCTGTTAGGTCGATTAGTAATAGGGTCCAGTATTCGAAAGTTAGGTGAGACACGTACTCGTTCCTTGTAGAACTCGCTGAGGGTCGATGGACGTTTTCCCCACGCTTTGGCTAAAAAGAACCGGGAGTTACCACAGAAAGGAGACATTAAATACCTACCACCCCATAGCGGGGGGGCTTCGAATTAACAAATCACACAACGTGAAGTTAAGGGATTTATTGTAGATCAACCCCAAAGCGTAGGCCTTATTTTACTGTGTGCGATACCACAGGGGCGGGGAATATTCAGAGTTAGCTAGGCCCAGCACGATATCGTTTTGCAAAAGCGAAACTGAACGCTGGAGAGAAGGAGGTATAAAAACCTCATTCAAGCGAGTTAGGACAATTAGGAGGTCGAGTCAACACAGTATGAATAGTAACTATACACGGTACATAATTATTATACACAACTGAATGACTCAGTGACAATATTTTGTATTATTTAGTGATAAATTGCTAATGTCCATTGACTCGGTATAATTATTTCCCCACATTACTTGCAGAGAGGAATACATGTGGTAGTTAGTCCCAGAATTTGCGCACTAACATTACGTAGAGGAATCCGAAAACTTAGCAATACTAAGCTATCAAATGCGTTATTTAGAATTTTATGTAGAAATACCAATTGAGTTAAAATCCTTCTGCCTGACAATGTAAGCATTTTCATTTTCTTGTAATTCAAAGAAATTGCTGGAATACTCAGGTAAGTTTTCACGGCCAAAAGCATTTTTGTTGTTTGTTTTTGGGGTGTTATGCCGTGTTGCGCTAACTCCTTCTTTAGCCGACGTTTCGGACAGCGTTGCAGTGTCCATCATCAGGGCAGATCCGGTAGATCACATCTTCGGATCTACTGACAATGGATCTACGGATGATGGACAATGTATCGTTGTCCAAAAAGTTGGCTAAAGAAGGAGTTAGCGCAACACGGCATAACACCTCAAAAACAAATAACAAAAGTACTTTTGGCCGTGAAAATCTTGAATCTTATTCTGATTTTTCAGTTTCACATTTTTCCCTTGCGAGTTGTTAATATTATCCTCAATGATAAAACATTAATATCGGTTAGATGCCAACGGACAAATATTTCTCGTTCCTAGCCAGGTATTTTGCATTCAATCCCCTACTGACTTAGATCTTCATCATTAAACAAGCAGCAAGCACCATTTATTCACAATACTAAATTTCAATTCAGCAAAGTGTTGGTAACGAGTTTTTTGGCTACGTTATTAAAGTTAAGTTGATAGTGTAGTAAAATATTTCAATATTGCAGGCGAAGAGAAAGAAAAAGTTTGACACATGTTTGGTTACTCAGATCTGGTAACGAAATTCGGATAACAAAAAGTTCAAGCGACGCACAGTGGGAGAAACACTGGCTCTAGGACTTATTAAGTGCATTATGTTAAAATACACCGAATTCATACTGTTAGTTATCCAATATCTGTAACTAGCAACATTCTATTCACAGAAAAGCAATTAATTAGTGCACTGGTTAATTATTGAGAGCCCGTCAACTATAAGTAAGTAGATATTATCAGGTTTGATAACGCTCTCAATCGCGATTTTTACATCTTGTTTAAAGCATCAGCACTAAGTGATAAACAAAAAAATCTTCATGTTGAAGGTACGTTTTAATAATTTTAAAACCTACCCTAAAATATGTTTGTTCTTAAGTATTCCGGAATATTTTTGTCTTAAATACGTCGGATTTTTAGGCTTTTGATTGTTAAAATTATTGAAAGTGTGGAAATAAATATCTAGTAGTATCCAGTATACAGCAGTTTTGCAAAACTTTACCCGTAATTATGTGAAAAGTGGACAATATGTACAATATTCGGCCATAAAAAAATGTTGTGCAAAATTAATAGTGGTTAGTAGCGGACATAATTTTTCCTGGCCAAAACTAAAGTGTATGAGATCCAAATTAATTAAATAATATCGTTGTAGAAAGCAATCACTTTGTGGTTTGACATATTTAATAAAATAAAATACTTTTTTGTTTTAAAACCACGATATTTATTAATTTAAGAACCGACCGGTTTCGCTTTACTTAAGCATCATCAGGGTACAAATTAATACTAAACAAGAAGTACATAATGTGTGTATATATATAACAAAATATAGAGGGAGACAACATGATACAAATATAAGCAACACAAAGACGGTCATAAAATACATTAACATAAGTGCACAAGTAATGGAAAAACCGCTAGATAATTATGTAGACTAATGGGTTATATCAATAAATCGGGAGAAACAAAGCATCTTATAAACTCTTTTCATAATAAGATTAAATTCACATTAGAAATAGGCATAAATTCAACTTTAAATTTTTTAGACCTTACCTTATCGATCGTTAATAACAGAATTAATTTTAACATTTTTCGTAAACCCTCCTATACTGACGTTGTCATACACAGCACCTCCAATCACCCTATTTCACATAAGCACTCCGCATTCCATTCAATGGTCCATCGTTTAGTCACAATTCCAATGTCCGATAGTAATTTTGATAATGAACTAAAACTAATTAAAAACATAGCAGTAAATAATGGCTATGAATCAAATTTTATAGATTTAATCTTAAATAAAAAGCTAAAACAAATAGCCATTAATCGCTTCCTCTTTGCTAGTCCTTGTCCTCAAATCAATGATAATAATATTAATTATCAATGGCGGCGAATTTTATTTATTAATCACTTTTCTACCTTAAGTGTAAAAAACCTTCCTTCTGAAGTCAAACCGGCCTTTTATACTAATAACAATATAGGTAAATTTCTAATTAATTCTAAAGATAAGGACGATAAATTAAGTCATTCGGGGATTTATAAATTAAATTGCAATAATTGTTCGGCTTTCTATATCGGTAAGACATCACGTAATGTTAATATTAGGATAAAGGAGCATCTTCGTTGCCTCAATAATAACGGGTTTTCCGAATTCGCAAATCATTTGATCGATAAAGATCATACATTCTGTCATAGCACCGGTGCTAACATCTTACATAAAAACGGGCATGGTAACAGACTAAACAACTTAGAGGCACTAGAAATTAAAAAAGCCGTAAAAACCAAAAGTCGGATACTTAATAATCAATTAGACATATCAAGTAGTCCAATATTAGGTCTGTTTCCAATAAACCCATAAAAAAATCCCAGTTCTCCTTACCTCCTTACCACCATGCCAGTTGATGTTTTGTTTCTCCCGATTTATTGATATAACCCATTAGTCTACATAATTATCTAGCGGTTTTTCCATTACTTGTGCACTTATGTTAATGTATTTTATGACCGTCTTTGTGTTGCTTATATTTGTATCATGTTGTCTCCCTCTATATTTTGTTATATATATACACACATTATGTACTTCTTGTTTAGTATTAATTTGTACCCTGATGATGCTTAAGTAAAGCGAAACCGGTCGGTTCTTAAATTAATAAATATCGTGGTTTTAAAACAAAAAAGTATTTTATTTTATTAAATAATATCGAATTCCAATTTCATATTATTTCCTAGAATCAGTTTTTTCCCACTGTGCGACGTTCCAATTTGCACTGTTGAAACTAGATCACTAACTTACAAGAGATATTCTGAGAGAATTTCAATTATCAATTTCAGGGCCAGTTTTGTACATGAAAATTTCATGATGTCGTGTATATAAATGATATATTATATCTTCATTTATTGAGATTGAACTGTAAAATGACACATCATTTTCCTTAATCCTTTGTCCGCAAGGCCATCGAAGTATTTATAATGCGTAGTTGTCGAGATATTGATCGCTTTTCTAATTTTTACTACAAAGCCAACCAATTTTTCGGCTTCATAATATCCCTGGATGAATGATGACACCAGCCAACAGGCGGAGACTTATCGTTGCACGAGAAAAAAAAATCCCTTTCCTCTGCAGCACAATATTAAATAGACGTAGTTTGACACGTGATAATGAAAGAGTCTACCAATTGGCGATTTTAGTTTGTTCGAAAGTTTTTCACAGGCTTACTTTAATAAATTTATTTAGAAATATTTTTTTAATTAATTGATATCTTTTTTATATATGTGAGTCCCAACTGCTCTATGACTATGGCATACCCAGTTGGAATATGTTGTGAGGATAAAGGTAGTGGAGAGATAATAAAAGGGAAGCAGATGGGAAAGAGGAAGGTGGGGGAGTAATCGGCTATTCATATCTGATCACCAAACACGGCTAAAGCCATTCAAGCAACGTTTCAATTCTGAAGAATGGTGGTCTTACACCAGGGCGATGCTGAAAGCGTCTTCCACTCTGGAACATGCCGCAAGTATACTATACATTATTTTAAACGAATAAATTGTAAAATAAATAAAATAAAATTTACTTGACCTTCTGTTTGCTAGTCGAGAGCCTTAACCCTTGACCACTGAGGCCGACTGACCTATCTCTATGGGGAATACACAATACTATTGACATATTTTAACAATTTATGGAATAATAACAACATTTCTAGTTCAAGAGAAAAATAAGACATTGAAAATATAATACGTAAGTAAAATGTCAAATTTAAGAAAAGTTCTTTCATAATTACGTTAAATTAATGGTATTGGTTTTAGGTTTTCATACTACAAGAGTATTTATAATTATTTTCGTCGATCATAAAACGAGACAAAAACATTGTTAATAAGGTAGGAAAATGATATTAATACATTTATTGGAAAACTTGATCGATAAAAATCTGCTCTCCTTAAATACTGATCAATTATTACAAACAAGTGTTTTCTATATGATATGTCCAATTTTCTAAAATTAAATATGCCTTGGTATATATACTATATAAAGATTAAAATTTTAAATGGAAAACACATATTTGCGAGCTTGTAAAACAAATCAGAAAATATAGGTATGTACATATTATAAACTGTGAGTACTTCTATTGGGTGATTGAGTATCAAAAACCTTTTTTGATGTGTATAGTGAACATATTGTCCAAGAGATTGGAAAAACTGAAAATGAAAAATTTCATTTTTTTGACTTATACTCTCCCACTCGAGCGATTGGTGTCATATACACACATTAACCATAGTATTTAATTAATACCATTCCTAAAAAAATAAATATGAAAACATATGAAACTGCTTACTGCGGTTTAAAGACGGTGAATTCACATTCAGATTTCACTGTTTATTCAAAAATCGCTCTAGTGGTTAATTGCCAGTAAAAATGTGCGGTGAAAAAATGAAGACAATGTTGGTAGTATGTCCCGGCAAGACAAAAGTCCTGGGTTTGAGTCCTAGATGTGACCGTATCCTTTTCTGATTTTTCTGTTTCAGATTTTCGTTTAGAAATCGCTAATTTTGTCTTCAATAATTAATTATCTATTATTGTATGTAAATCTATATTTTCACCCGATTTATATTCCTAAACTAAGTGCTCTGCTTACGTTTTTATTTATTTTTACAAAAATCGGTGTAAAGGAGTCAAAAAATATATTAAAGAAGATAGTTCAAATTCTAAATCATTTGAAAAATCAACTTTTATTGAGGCCCACATTCCATCAACGGACGGAGCACATTTTTTAAGGCTTCACTCAACGGCTCCTTTTGTTGTCTGGTGATAAATCTTAGTGCGAGATACACCGTGACAGGCCAAGGGCGGGGGCGGGAGCGGGGGCGGGTAGGGCGAGCGGGAAGGGCTGGGAATTCATTAAGCTTCCATTCAAAGGGGGAGGGCGTTAATTGCCCTCAAATTAATGGGATTTCAGCACCTGAAACCCGGCAGACGATAGAAATAAATAATGATCTTCATCTAGAAAATTAAATTTGATCATTACCTATTGGAAAACGTCAATACATATAATACTAGCTGACATATTGCGGCGTTGCTCGGGGATTTATAAATGTCTTCTATCTAATATCACGAAATCTGATAGTATTATTGTCCCAGCGTCTGGACGGTGTAGGCCCTCTGATTGGTCAAATTTAAATTGTCTGTTTCGGGTAACTTGAATATTAAGACACAATTCCATACTAAAATAGGATCGCCTCATAATAATACGAGATTTCTTCATAAGCATCGTTTCTGCTCATATAATTTTTGGATAATATCGAAGAAAATATGTTTTAGAAAGTTCATAATCCATTGGATTAATTACATTACAATGAAAATTCTCCACAGTTACGTGATTATGTTTGACGTTTATAAAAATTCACGCGTTTCTTCAAGATGGCCGACAGAGCGCACCTCTGGCGGTTTAAAAACGAACCAAATGCCTGGCGCGAATATTTAAATATGCAGCTAACAATACTTGACTACTTACGCTTATCACTTTGTAATGGCATTTATCATTATTTTTTATATTTTTTTTTCTTATTAATTATATCTGATTTTATATTGGCATGTTTTCTAATTTCTAAAATTGCAAAATTATTTATTTGCGATGCTTTATATCCTGAGTGAAGTATTTTAAGACCTGAATTTTTATCGAAAGTGTGATCATTATTTAAAAGATTATTTGCAAACTCAGATTCACTATTTCCATTTATAGCCCTGCGATATTCTTTAGTTCTGACTTCAAAGTTTCTATTGGTTCTACCTTTGTAAAAGAAATTACAATCATCTCAATTGAGTTTTTAAACTCCTGTTTTTTTTGTTTGAATTTTGCTATCATTATTATTAAGAATATATTTCTTCATTGTTATTAGTGTAAACCGCCAGTTGAATGGTACCAGGATTGTTTATATATATATAATTTTAGAAGTATCGTTATCCACAAACAGAATTCTACGCCATTGTTTATTTCTATCTTCAGAAAGACCGTTTGAAGAGAATGTGTTTAATTTTTTTATTTAGTATTTCAACTATCAATTTATTAGAATAACCGTTATTAAATGCTATTTGTCTTATGAATATATTGTTTTATGGTTATATGCTATTTGTTTTTTTCAGGTCTTAAAATACTTCACTATAAATAATTTTGAAATTTTAGAAATGAGGAAACATATTAATATAAAAGCAGATATAATTAACAAGAATTTTTTTATAAACTCTCTTTTAAATATTTTCCCACTCAACTGGTCTTTCCCGTCTAACGATATTGTAATTCCTAATTATTATACACCCAGCCTACTCTTACTCCTCCCCCCTCCTTCCACTTCTTCTTTCCCAATTGCAATCTATATTTAATTTTTGACTTCGGTGTATACACAATAAAATGTAAACATTATATTTATTTATTTATTGGACAATTTGCATAGCGCCGCTTTTGTGAGATATCACCTCAGGGGCGCTATATTGTAATAATCTACCTTTATATATAGATTTTTACTCTCCTGATAAAGGTGTATATATAATCTAGCTTTAAACTTTATTAGATACAGTAACAGTTGTAGGTAAAGAATTACCACCAGTTGGAGTAAAATTAACACCTTTTAATTAAACCGACTGCTAATGTCATCGCACAATTACCCTCCTTTTATTCATAAACACGGGTACAATTACTCAATATGTAATAATCTATTATTTAAGTCAACTTTGTTAAAACTATCTTTAATTGTGACAAACTAAACGATATTGATTCAACTTATAGACATTGACGGTTGTAACACATATTTAAGCACTGCAAGTCTCCTATGAGCTAATTATATTAGGTACGATAACAGTTAATATCAGTTGTAGACATGTAGTCAATAATAGTGTTTCATTTGAAATAATCCATCACAAATACGTAAAATTTCATTTATTCAAACAACTGTCATTCTTATTATGCGTAAATTTAGAATGTTATTATTAATTAACTCCTTCCTGTTCCGTGTTTTAACAATATATATACTCGCCCTCTCTCCGTGAATGTTCTAATATCTATCTATTAAATGTAACTGTTGTTAATATCACTTAAAATGGGCGAAGCCCAAGCAAGAGCCGCCCGCAGGGCCTAGCAGAAAAAAAACCGCGGAGCCGGTTTTTAACTGCTAGTCCATATTATTATTGTTAAAAAAAACGACATAATTTCGACTCGATATCTCTTTCCAGTGCAGAGCTAATACGTCAAGTATTTTTCGAGCGTTCCCAACTTATTTTACCATTTAAACCACTCTCTAAACACTCCTGGCACTAATAAGAATAGACTTTGAAATTTTCAGCAAAATTGGATAAATAGAATAAAAACGCGTACAAGACAAACGAAGAATCATGAATTTTTATTTATATAGATTATGGAAAAATTTTATTGTTGAAGCTCATTTGCAAACGAATAATGATGAGCAAATAATTTATGCATAGTGTAGAATTAAGTTTGTCATCTTTGAATCGAACATAAAATTATAGGATGAAGATCTGCTACATAACCTGAATACAATTAAAAAATACAATAATAAAGACCATACTGAAATTACCCATTAGAACACCTTCGATTGAAATTTTCAGAAGAATCGACGTATCAAATGTACAACAAATATATGCCAAAAATATTCTATTGAAACTAATAAAAAATTAGAAATCCTCTGATAGACAGCGTATCCATCTAAAAGGATCGAATAAAAATGACATAAAAAACATTCCAAGTTTAAAGGAATAGAAAAGTATAATGAATCAAGAAAAAAATCTGGCTTAAAGAGTCAGAAATGTGAGTCACATGAAAGAATCTTACTAAAAAAACCACATAAAAGCACTAAAAACGAAACAAAAAATGCACCTTATTAAAAGTAATTAAATCATTTTATTCCGCCTAAGCACAGGACCCCTAGTGAGGATGACTTAGAAATATCATTGATATACTTAAGCACACCATCGTATGTTGTATGTTCACATGTTTTAAAAATAAAACGATCTAACAGTAGGATTAGCACCAAAAGCAATGGAATTAAAAAAAAAAACTGAAAATATGAATACCGTACCAGTGTCTCTCAACTGCTTGGTGGCACTGGGACTATAGCATCCCAGTTAGGGGTGGGTATGTCGCGAGACTGGAGGGAATGGGTGAGGGGAAAAAGAATGTGTGATTTAATTAATTTCATTTTGAGTAATACATTTTTCTTACAATTGTAATTGTAATTGCAATATGTTAATACCTGAAGTTAAGGAATGAAAACAAAAAATAAATCATTTCAAGAATATTATGGTTTATTCCTAAATAAATTTATTAGAGGCTGTTATTTTGTATCTATTTGATAAATGAAAAAAAAATCTCAGAAATAAAACCACAAAATATGCGTATTCAATAAACCCAGACAAGATGGCATTATTCGATACATCGTATAACTTCATCAATCAAAATTTGTTGAGGCAACAAAGAAAATCGGCTTCACGGAACAAGAAATCAACTCCCCAAAGTAAACTTACAAAAAAAAACAGATTGACAACTCAAAAGACATCGACGATAATTGTGATTGGAGTCCGTAGTCCGTTGGCTTCAAATAAGGCTGCTCTGGAAATTGCTAAGGGGTTTGTACAAGCGTCATTTAGCGAGAGAAGCCTTCAGATCAATAGAGCCTCATTGAAAGCGGAAGGACAAAGATACGAACGGAAAAAAAGGATTTTTCCACAACGCGGACTACGCCTTAATGATACCGTTCTGTAGTTCTGTCAGTTGCAGGCTGTTTTTTATTGCTAGGATATTTTTATTTGGAATGTTTTAGTATTGATTTTAGGAGACTTTGGTGATTTGAAAATATAAATAGATGCTTATGATATATTGGAATAATTTGATAACCTTTCTATTATAAGTCTTAAGGGTAGCGTGAATATTAGAGGGGGTTTTATTAGAAGCAATATTTAAAATAAGTAAATCGTTTGGTACCACATTATATGTTTCTATAGGCAGAAAATGTATAGAATTAAAACTTTTATTTTAGAAAATTAACGTGCTTTCAATCAATTAGTTAAAAAATTATTTCTATTACCTAACTTACTCATCCGTAGTCAAACAAGTTTTATTTGAAATAGGGACCGACCGAAGTTTCTGTTTTGGTTTCGGCCAATAAACGAGTTTTGGCCGCGGTTTCGATTTCAGATTTAGCTCAACCAAAATCTGCGTTCGTAATCTGCCATGTAATTTTCCATGTAATCTGCCATATGTAAGTATGTTTATTCCTTACTCTTCCATAGGTATATATCAACATAAAAGCAGTTATACACACACAAACACATCATAATGCAGGACATCATATACTAATGTTACTGAAGGCCGTCTCTGTTTCGTGTTGACAAACGGCCGCTTCCTCGTGATTAAGGTTTTCTATGGTTTCTCTTAATACAACAGGCGAATGCGGAGTAATTCCTAAGAATAGGCCAAAGCTGACTCCTTCCTATTCCCAACATAACACAAACATAAATGTATGTAATACATGGCCCGATGATGTAAAAACATCTATCTTTAGTAGTGTTTTTTAGGAAACAATTTTTTCCCTACCGAGAAAATACAAGGTATTTAAGTTTTTAATAGCCAGGTAACATTTAAAACACCTATGTGAGGTAAAAATTGTGAGGTGCATATGACGCCGTTCTATTTGTACGAAGAACATTAACTTTAAATTCAGTTAATTTAAATGATAATGAAAAATAAAAATCTAGAAAATGAAAAAAAATCATCGCGTGTGTTTGCCTGTAGACTTAAATTATTTTAAAATAAGCTATCGTTATAAAAGTTGTCTTAAAGTTAAAATTTGAAAGAGTTTTCTACAGCTGTGACTAGAATATCATTATTATTAAAAATATTTCGTTTTTTTCAGGTCTTCCGAACAACCAGTTGATCACAGTACCGACCGAGGCATTGGCCATGTTAACTGGACTAGATCGCTTGGATCTCTCCTACAACAAGCTTAAATCCATAGATCTCAACTCCTTTGAGGTAAGTACTAAGAGATGTCAGCACATTAATTTAGTGTGAATTATTATTCAAACGATGTGAAATATTGATCTTACTATTCAAAGGATATGAAATATTATAGATAGTATTTATTCTTTAATGAATATTAGTAGCCCACTGAAGTGATAAACTGATAAAATGTGAAAAATTATTCAAGTTCAATAAATAATTTTCAAAATTGGAAGCATTTATCATAAAGGTAGTAAAAACGATAAAAAGGTACCAAAATAAGGTAAATATTCGGAATCGCTGGACACGGATTATACGAAATATTTTTTAATAAAACCTTCTGATTTACCTTAATTACTATAAAAGGAATCTGACTGCATTTGGGATATTTTTAATTTTAGCATTTTAATTTTTAATTACGTAAATCGAAAATTCACTTTCGTTGTATGGGATGACAGCTGGAATGGTTTCTGTTGATAACATTTTCTTTTGTTGGTATTCCTGATACGAGTGGCTAGATTTTTTACCATATGCAAATACTAGGTACTATTTTAGCCTAACACGAAAAACAAAATAAAGATATTTAGGTATGTTTTATAAAATAGAAAAATTAAAAAAGGTGAGGTTATTATAGGTTAGGTTGGATTATTATAGGTTAGGTTGGTTTATTATTAGGATTTTGGTTAGGTTAGGTTAGATTGGATATTATCTATAGATTAGGTTAGGTTGGATTATTATAGGTAAGGTCGATTATTATAGGTTAGGTTGGATTATTATAAGGATATAGGTTAGGTTGGATTGTTATAGGTTAGGTTAGGTTAGGTTGGATTATTGTAGGTTAGGTTCGATTATTATAGGTTAGTTTGGATTATTATTAGGTTATAGGTCCCATCCCATCCCATACAACAAAAGTGAATTTTCGATTTACGTAATTAAAAATTAAAATGCTAAAATTAAAAATATCTCAAATGCAGTCAGATTTCTTTCATAGTAATTAAGGTAAATCAGAAGGTTTTATTTAAAAATATCTCATATATATTCCTTGTCCAGCGATTCCGAATAATTACCTAAAATTAATTATTATTAATAATTAATTGATAATAATTAATTTTATTAATTAACAGATATTCTTTATTTGAAATGTGTATTTGTTTTGTTTAAATGTCGTATCTAATTTCACATATAATGCTTATTTGAATTAATACTGAAGATTCGTTACTAAGGCGTTCATAAAGCATGTTCATTCCTACACACATTATTTAAATGGCTAGCCTTTACATAAGCGGTTCTACATTTGTTGTTCGACTAGTATGAATATAATGTGTATTTTTTATAATCTCATTAGATTAATGTTATTTTATCAATTTTACTAACATTTGAAAGGTAATTATCATATTTTGAATGATCCGAGGCGAGAATATTTTTATATTTAATTTCTGCTTCACAAATCCTACAAATATAATACTACGTAATTTTTCAAAAAAAAAATATTAAGCGAACAACTTCATCGAGCAGTCTTAGATTCATTCCTCTACTAACTGATTCCCCCATTATTATTATTGCTACAATAATATTATGTATTTAAATAGAATATACAATAACTACCTTTTGTTTTTATCCAGACCGAAATATTATGTTTAATTATAATATATTGGTGTAATCTGTGAGGATAAAAAGTGTGTTCAGGAGTGACAGACGGTATGTATCCACCCCTCTCACTGTAGTGCAAGGCGATGGGTTTAAAGAGTTCGGCTGGAGAGGTGAAAGGGTCTCCCTCAACCTGCCTCCTTCAATCCTGCTCGCCATTCAGTTGGTGGGCAGACTCATTTGCAGCAAAAAAAACTCTTTGATAAACCTCGCCCAAGAACCCGAGACAGAGGGTCTACACAAAATATTAGTTGCACTTTCGTAAAATGATTGTCTTTTTTTTCCAGGGTCTATCAAACCTCACATTTCTCGAACTTAGCGAGAACCAGCTCACCACCCTCGTCCCAGGATGCTTCCGCCCATTAAGGCTTCTCTCGACCCTCCGTCTCAGGGGAAACAGACTTGAGGCTAGCGCCCTTGCAGCCATCAAGGACCTAACATCCCTCAGCGAACTGGACCTCAGCGCCAATAAGCTGACAGGACCCCTTGGGCCCAGCAGTCTGCCGGGGCTTAAATGCCTACACTTGTTGCAGCTGGGGGAAAATAGTTATACAAGTATTAAAAGAGGAGCTTTGGCAGGTAAGAAACATTGGTATCTAAAGTTTTCTTTGAATTTTGTTCATTTTTTTTCTGTGCAAAAATGGTAAGTCAATTAATTAATGTAATTCTGTATATTTAATATGATTAAAGTATTGAGAGTTTCCGCGTAAAGCAAAAGTAATGTACTACGTTAGATTTTCATAAATAATTTATTCACAAAACCGAGGTATTGTACTTAATAAAATAAAAAAAAACTAGCGAGAGTTCGAGACTAGCAGTTACATGCCATGCGCTCAGCATTCTACGAAGTATGGGGACATCAATGTGTATTTCAAAGAACTGCCATTGGAAAAATATGTCCTTTGAAAAATTAATTTCGGTAAATTGATTTCGAAGAAATGATTTTCAAGGATTTACCTATAATTTAATCTACCTAGTAACAAACACTATTTCATAATGCTCATAACTAATATTATGTATTTCCCTTTTTTGCCGAGTTCTTTCATGATATATTTTTAAACTAATTCCATACAGCATGCCCCGAGGGAAATTATTTTGCTTATAGCCTAGTCATCTTTGGGGATTCTGTGTGGATGGTATTCAGAAGGAAAATAATGGGTTAACCAGGAACTTGAAAAGTACTTACAATAATACTTCATTACAATATTGATGACCATAAAAACGTCGATCACCGCCATCGTGATTTTGAATAAAAAATAATTGTCTCCGTATGCTTCTGATTCTCAGCCCGTTTAAGTTTTTTTTCATCAATTTGTAAAAAGTGTTCAAGAATAACGGTCATCTTGTTATGCTTGTAAGATATTCACGATTTGATCAACAGTGGAAAGGGGCAGATAATTGACGTTTAAAGAGGATAGTTCATATGTTACAAAATCATAATGCGCTGGTTGTCATTTGTTGTGATTTCATAGATTATATTTTGATTTTTATTTATTTTAGTTAAATGACTAGCTGAGTTTTTACATTATTATGAATTGAGTGGTAATTAAAGTAAATTATATATTTTATACGGCATAAAGGAATATGTAATATCACGATGAATTTTGAAACAATATTATTACATAGAATGAATCTTTCAGCGTGAAAATCATCCTTTTGTCCTTACAAATCTGGATATTAAACAAGTTTTTATATTAGAGGATTAAAGCTGCCGAAATAAAAGAAAATGTTAATAAATCTATCTATGTATACAAAGGTAGAAAGAAAATCATCTGTGGCGGCATGTTCATGCTTTTTTATTAATCTACAGTTTTATTCAGAGATGAAATCTTGCACACTTGACCTTCAATATAGGAGTAAAATGACTTTCAAAAAAGCACCACACACTACTACACCCTATTCCCACCTCTATTCTTATTTTTATTCGAATTTTCATAATTTTTGATGAAATTTTGCACACGTAACATTCATAATAAGAAGAACATTAATTTATGTTTTTTTGTTTTGCGTTTAATTCATAGAACTTAATTTTTTTTGTTTAATGTAAATTAAATTTAATAACTAATTGTTGAGTTCTGCAAGTATTTAAGTTTTTTATTATTTTATTATTATCTGTCAAATTGTCTTTTATTGTATAACATTAACTAACAAAACAGTTTGAAAATGGCCTTGAACACCGATACAGCTGTCACAATAATAAAATAAAACTAAAACTCTTGCAGAACTTAATATTAAATTTGTTCTTTGTTAAATACAAAAATATGTATTTTCTATGGCAGATTAAATAAACCTCCTCGGTAATGATGGGGACTTCAGCTAGTTAGTCTTAAAAAAGGATCAAGTGAGAAGTTTTAAAGATGCGATAGGTTTTTGGAATCGAACCCCGGCCACTTTCTCGCAAATACGGTAGATTGGACATATTCTCAAGAATCCTGAATCCTGAGTCAGGATACCAGTAAGTCAACTTTAGCAAATGATATTGGCGACAAGTTGAGAGCAAAGAAATTCATCTTAACGATACTTATCTAAGCTAATTAAACAAGAAAAATCAGATGCAGGTGCTGTACTAGGACCTGAAATGACCTATAATAGATTGAATTAGAACAGGATAAGGGCGCCTGTAGGGGCCTTGTAAAAGCGATTGGTCACTGACCGGACCAGGAAAGATAAGAGAATGTAAAAAAAAATGAATCGTTCTTTTCCTCAAGGCCAATGAGTTAAACCAGTAAACCAATTCGTTTAGTTGTCACGTTTTCTTTACTAACAAACTTTGATATCTGAAATAAACAAACCACTGAGCGAACAATCTAAAAGTGTAATGTGAAAAGGTTTTCGCCAATTTGCATTACGACCTTTCGACTAGAACGGACAATTAAATTGAAGAAATAAGTATACATTGAGCTCACTTCTAGCATACGGATGTGTCCACAAAACACTTCTATCATTTTATTACTTCAGTGCCATAAACCAACAGTTAACGAAAATTTGCCCCCATTAATTCCACCGCGAATAATGTCAATCTTATCTCAGTGAATACGTAATATCCTGTTGGGTTAAGAAACCGGACAGATAAATTTTATTTGTTTATTTTGTTTCTTTAAGATTCCTGGAAGGTTTATGAATAAAAATGAATGATTTAAAAATCACTTAAGCATTCACCCGGGCTCCCTAATTGAGTTATCGTGTCTTTTCTTTCCCTTATTTTGTTTAGGGAAGAAGGGGAGATAGCATGAACTCTTAAATTTCTACATCTTAAATGAGAATTAACAGGAAAATAAAGGGCCGAGGAGAAAGATATTATCTGGTGCAGGGAAAGGCTAAATTCTTGGTTTGAAAAAGAGCATTAAATTATTATGATCCTTTACCGTTAATTATTAACATTTTACCTTTCACTTGAATATCCATAAACAATTTTTCTTTAAATTTAATTTAATTTTTAATTTGAATACCTTACAAAAGTTCCATCTATTCTCAACCGTCTGGAGCCAGTGGATCTATGGAATCCCCAATTGAGGTATGTAGTGTAACTGAAGGTAGTGGAGAGGGTAAGGAGATGGGAAAGAGGAAAGTTTGTAAGTAGGTAGAAAGGAACTATTCATTCTATTAACAGTGTAGACTTCCCGTACAAAAAATACGTTTCTAATTTTTTCTCCTTTAATAAATCAAAACAAAAATTTCCTATGAAAAGGTTTGTGAGAAGGTATTTAATTGATTTCCGACTTTATTATAAACCAATAGTATTTTTTTTTAATTTCAAGATTAATTTTCCAAATAAATGTCACCAGCTCAATTAAGTTTTTGTTCAAATTCTTTCATCAGGCATATAGGTAGATATCAGTTCAAATAAACACGACAATTTCAAAAAAATATTCTTTACTGAATCATTAAAACGACCACCATCTTGAAACGGAGAGATGAAATGTGAACCAGTTGAGTAGAAACACAATAATATGCAAAAAACACAAAATTTCCAGCCCTGATTTAGGATAAAAAAAGAACTGTGATAAGTTGGAAGCCGTAGGTAATTAGAAGCTGTAATTTATTACAGATGGTATAATGCCAGAATTTTAATAGCTATTTAAGAAAAAACTGTATAATGGAGATAGTCTGAAGCCTTGGCAAACCTTGCTGAGGGAACTCAGAGGGTTGTAGGGAATAAGCCTTATAAATCAACGAGGATTACGAAAACAGAAATGTTGGCTGTGGTTTGACAAGCCAAAAAAATGGGGATGAAGTGTGTAGTTAATTATTTTATATGTACGCTTTAGTGAAAATTTTACAGATAAAGTTATCTGCCATATTTGTAACTATTGTACTACATTACACGGTTTTTTTTATACTTGTTAATTGAACAAGGTTTCGGAATGCGACAAGGCCGAATAGAGTACTGGGCCTCGATTCTCGACGAAGTCATTCCAGTCGAACAACGAGTGGTTCGACCTACTCGTCATTCGAGTGGAATGACTTTACCTTCGACGAGATTCAAGAATAAGAATGTCCACCAATGTATGTACCTTCGACGGCGATTGCAAGCGGCCTCTATTGGAAAACCGATACCCAGATATAGATTACAGCGTGCCATCAACAAAGTACAAAATCAATACTTTATATAAACTAAATTTCAATATTTCTATTTTTGATTCTGACATTCACGATAAACTGAAACAATTTCAAACTTTTTCACGTATTTTCTTTTTAAACGTTACTGGTTTCAACTTTTTATAGCCATCTTCACACTGGTGAATTATTCATAAAATTATGGGAAATATATACAGCGTTTGGGAGAGAAGGGTTAACAAGGGTGGATTCTAATTTAACTATATTAAATAGTATAAGTTTATCTAATATGCTTATGGTAAAACAACACACAAATATGCAGTAACAATGACGACAATAACAACAAACGCCGCCATTTGCAAAATGTTTTTGTTCGGTGGCACTGACTTGATCACGTGACATTTAAAAATCAGACGCGCTCCTGGTATGTAGGCACTTGAGAATGCAAAATACAACGTCATAGATTTCGCTTTGAGAGAGACCATAATTCGGAATTGTTTGGTAGGTTGCTTAAAATCGCTTTAGCTGAAGGCTTAGTTATCAAATTTGAATAATCATTTACTTACTTCCCAACATCATTTCACTGTCTTGTTACCCTAAGACACCCTGGTTCCAGTGGAGACTACGGGCAATTGAAATAGGGTAAAATAAAACATAATTAAAGAAACAAAATCCAGAGACGAATGTTTTAGATAACATATTCGCATTCTTCGTGACGAGATATGCATTTTTGCAATTATTAAGATTTTTGAGCTTATACTTCTACACCTTCCCTCAGCCTCAGAATATGTCCAAAAATTGCAAGCCAGGCCATTTGTGATTCAGAGAAGTTACAAATTATGTATTGACATGTCAAACTAAGAAGGTTTCAAAATGCAGATCCTAAAAAATTATCACGCAATCAACACAGTTAATCAAGGCTGGAATTTTCTTTGCATCGCATATATCCGCCTCCACTCAGAACACTGCACACCGATCTAACAAACTAAAGTTTTGCTAATAAATTATTTTAAACAAAAATGATTAGTTGCCTGCAATATCAATACAAATTGAAAATATCTCCCGAGTAAAAATAAATGCCACAGACGAGAATTGAACCCGCGCCTTCTGATGTCCGGTCAGACGATCTGAACCACTTAACCACGTCGGCTTGTTTCCAACTTGCCAAATAATTCATATTTTTTTTATTTTTTTTATTGAATTTTTTTTTATACATACATGGTTACATAAAATATTGAAAAATGTATAACAAAATATTGAAATAAATGTACACAATTAAAAAAATCCCCTGAGTGTGGGTATTATAAGTATTTTTATCTTATTTCTATGGTTTAAGTGAAGATACAATATTAAATATAAATTTAAGTTATTTTAAAAGAGTTACTGTAGAGATGCAATACAAGAAATTAAATCATGTAACAGCGCCCTTGAGGTGTTTTTGCACAAAAACGGCGCTATACAAGTCATCCAAGTATTATTATTATTATTATTATGTAAAAGTTTTAAAATAACACAAAAAATAAGGTAAATACTAGTTTTTGAAGACATCTTAAAAAGTGAATTAGCAGACAAAGCATTACAAACAATAAAATATATCCGCTGTTTTGTATGTATGTGAAATAATAAAAAATAATGTATACATGGATACAAATGTTACAGATAGCTTTGCTAAAACTTATAAGAAAAAAAATATGTACTAGTACTTCAATCAACAATTACTCCTTATAAAATTTTTCCTCCTGTAAACAACCAACTTATCATCCTTTGAGTTTTACTTTATTTTCCTTTGTGATAAGCATAAAAACCTTGTCTTATAAACATTTTTTTATCATAATAAAAAATAACAAAGTTTTGCTTTTCAAATTAAACTTAATCTATCAAATTAAAACTTCAACCTCCTTCGTATTTTTTTTTCACGTTTGATTTTTGATCTTGTTATTTAACATTCTGAACAGTTGCCTCGACTCCCCAAAACATAATAAAAATGCATATACCGTCAATATCAACGTAACAAACCGACTTATTTTATTTGCCGACATGCAAAACCATTTCATTGAAAAAAATCCGCAATCGCCCGTAAGTTTGCGCAATATAACACAACATTTCACCATATAGACATTCATAGCAATAATAATTCATTCAGAAATATAGAACAGAAGTAACACGTACGATCGTAAATTAATACGTGAGTATGAAATGTATCGGAAGCATATCCTATTCTTTTCCTATATTCCATCTCTTCTCCCTTTTACTTTAAATTGGTTTTAAGAGACAGTAAAACCATAATATAAGCAACTTCAATTAACGAAACTTTATTAGATTAGCTTTAATTAACTTCATATGTATATTCAATATTTGTATTATATGGATGTTTGTTTTTTACAAATATATTAATAAATAGGGCAAATAATTATATATCTCTGCTTAGGATTTCTAAGATCAACGTATTGTAAAATTAAATAAACCTTCAAATACACAATTTACAGCTGTGTAAAGGACGAAACAAATAAACGAAACCTTCCCAGACTTAACTGAACTCAGAACAGTTGGTTTTGAATTCCGGCTAGCCAGTAAAAAAGAACAACAATTTACATTCCTGATTAATCCAAGCAATAGAAAGTTCCAGACTTATTGAACTAAAGGCTATTCACTTATCCACTTCAAGACTTTTTCGTATTACTGGATCAGCATTCATTCCCCGTTATGCGGAAAAAAACTGTTAAAAAATCCATTTTAATACACATTTTTAGATCGAAATTTTTATTTAATCCCCAATTTATTAATTAAAATTAAAATTTGCAATTACGCCAAAGTTTTGAAGTGGATTTAAACCCAATGGTACTTATAAATGTACGAAAATTTACAAACATTTCGTAAATAAAAAAGATAATGAAATAGGATTATACATTATTGACGGGTTTTGAATAAGTAGATCTTTAAAAATATATAAGTAGGTCTGTTTTTATCTATGAAAATCAAACTTTTCTCTTACAGTGTTCCTATAAAAAACCATTTTTATCACTTTTGCTAAAGTCTAATAAATTCCTGTAGTGATTGCAATAAAACCTATTAAGTTTTCCAGACAGAATTAAAGTAATTTGAACAATTTAAATTGAACTTGAGACGCCACCCAGAAAAACAAGGCACGATCAAGTGAATCGACTAGAGTAAATAGTCGTGAAAAAATTAATAACAGAAGGAGTTTTTCAAATTTGTAAGGTTTTTTGTAACTCTGGAATATTTAAAAAAGTATATATACTTGGTCGGATCATTTCAATAGTCGTTATAATAGAAATGTCCATGCGAGACGGTGATTGAATGTTACTGAAGTCAAGTTAAAAATGAAGACAAAAGAGTCAAGATAAAAATTGCATACTATCCTCTCTGCCTACCAACTACGGAGAGTGGCGTATAGATTAGTTGGACATTTTAATAATATTGTTAAGACAAAAAATAAGGCAAAAAAGTTGTATACTGAAAAGTTGGTGCAACACATACAAATAGGGCGAAAGTATCAATGTTACCTTTTGTTCTAAGTCTTAAGGTACACATAATAAAACTGAAGTGCCGGCCAGTAGCACTATTGTGTTGACGTGCACAAACAAAGGAAAGATAATCTCTTGTTTACGCCGGGATTCTGAAACATATATCAATGCCATTTAGTAGACAGACTACTCTCCAGGGAAAAACAATATACCGGGAAACAAGAATAGAGATCGGCTTTCACCAATAAATTGTTAATATCCGTATTTCACCCAAAGTCATGTTTTAGGGATTCATCCATTAACACCTTTCAGATATAGCTGTTGGATTGAGACGGTTGAGAAATGGAGAATTGACCTCATTTCTCAAGGCAATTAGTTCAATAGAACAGATATTTTTAGTTAATTAGTTCAACACAGAGAAAAGTTATCCTTTCTTCTTTTCGAATAACTTCTGAAATATTGAACTGAAAGTAAAAAATTCAATGACCTTCATGTTTTTACAATGCATTGGTATACCTGTTAGTATGGTTTTCGATAACACAATATGAAAAATAACGACATATTTGATAGTTATTGACAGTACGTAGAGTAAGAGAGAGAGAAGAGAGAAGAGAGAAGATAGAGGAGATAGAGGAGATAGAGGAGATAGAGGAATTAGAGGAGATAGAGGAGATAGAGGAGAGAGGAGAGAGGAGAGAGGAAAGAGGAGAGAGGAGAGAGGAGAGAGGAGAGAGGAGAGAGGAGAGAGGAGAGAGGAGAGAGGAGAGAGGAGAGAGGAGAGAGGAGAGAGGAGAGAGGAGAGAGGAGAGAGGAGAGAGGAGAGAGGAGAGAGGAGAGAGGAGAGAGGAGAGAGGAGAGAGGAGAGAGGAGAGAGGAGAGAGGAGAGAGGAGAGAGGAGAGAGGAGAGAGGAGAGAAGATAGAGGAGATAGAGGAGAGAGAGAGAGAGAGAGAGAGAAGAGAGAAGAGAGAAGAGAGAAGAGAGAAGAGAGAAGAGAGAAGAGAGAAGAGAGAAGAGAGAAGAGAGAAGAGAGAAGAGAGAAGAGAGAAGAGAGAAGAGAGAAGAGAGAAGAGAGAAGAGAGAAGAGAGAAGAGAGAAGAGAGAAGAGAGAAGAGAGAAGAGAGAAGAGAGAAGAGAGAAGAGAGAAGAGAGAAGAGAGAAGAGAGAAGAGAGAAGAGAGAAGAGAGAAGAGAGAAGAGAGAAGAGAGAGAAGAGAGTATTTTTTTTTACCTCTCTGTTTAATGTTCTAAATAAACCATTAAAAATAATTTTAAAAAGGTACAACGTCAATTTCTTGCCATTTGATTTTCTCTGTTACGTTTGCACATAATATTATATTTTTATGTTCGATTTTAAATAGTGGGTTACAATGATAGCACGTATTGTCCCTCAAGTCCATAAAATTGATCGAAAAGGCCAAGGGTAAGTCAGAATTCTTTCCAATTCGAACGTTTATCACAGCTACCCAAATAATTGTCGAATATTGATTACAGTTTTCAATAAAACCACTCGTCTACGACATTTGCGACATTATTCCTTTTTAAGCATTCTGACCCAAACTTCGTCGACTATATACTTAAATAGAGTGTGCTGATGTAGACATTTTTGTCGATAATTCAGAAAAAATATCCTGCTGTTGCACAAAAATATGTAACAATTGTTGAACTAATTATATTAAGTCTCATCTGTGTCTCTCTTTGCGTCTCTTGTCTCTCTTTGTAAAATTTGTCATTTTGTACCTATTGTGTATATTAACTGAAGTTTTATAACTGGATCGTTTTCACGTAAGTAAAAATAAATAAATTTGATAATTTTATTATTTTAAGCTTATGGTCCAGAGGATATAATACTTTAATTGAATAGAGTGAAACTACACACTTAGTGCAGACTTTCGGGAGGTTTTCCCCACAGCTCATTTTCCAGATTATGAAGAGTAGAGAGGGCAAACTTTTGGTATAAATTAAAGGTCGCATTTCGGGTCACGGAAGTGGCCAGGGGCAACTTGGCACCCTAGTAAGCTGGGGAAACTAAAAACAACCATCTTCTTAACTTATGACGAAACAATTTTCCGAAACTAATAACGTTAAAAAATACACAATTTTTTACAATGTGTGATTAATATAAGGTTTTTACAAATGCGTTTGTTTTTGCCTGGTTCAGAACCCGCGTTCTGTGTTCTCTTTATATCGTCAAGATTGTCCGTAGCCAGTGTGACTATTGCATCACCATTGGGGTAATTTTTTAGTCTGAAAGTAGTGGTAGGGAAGGGAAGAAGATGGAAAAGAGAAAGGTTGGAATCACCTGACAGAGGCTAAAGATATTTTAAACAATTTTTTGTTTCTGAATAGTGTTATCTTACCGAGACGTTACTGAAAGTATCTATCATAAAATAACAATGTGCAAATATAAGATAATATTTGGAAAACATTTGGGTCTTCAGATCTGATCATTCAACAGAGTTAAAGCGACACAATACTCTTATAATGACAGTTTGCTCAAGGCTTACATTTTAATTAATTCCGACAAATTCCTAACGATAGTATGCATATTTTTTTAGAGTGATCCCTACCAATGTAAGTTATTTATATTTAAATTAATAAAAACAGTGCTTCAAATTGAAAATATTTTATGCAAAACGGTTCTAAAATTTTATAAAACGTTTTTCAACTGTAAAATTAACGGTAAGCGCAAGATTTTATTTTTTTATGATGAATTAATAATTATTTCCGAGGTATTAGAAATATCTGAGATTTTAGTAATACGTTCATCAATTCAAAATTCAAAAAATATTTACTGCAAAAAAAGAGTACAAAGGGTATAGCTTATAGGTTACATCCGATTTCTTCCAGCTAACCCAACAAATACACATTATATTACATAACCCAACAAATACATGTTAACAAATAAATACCAGTAAATAAAAATAAAAACAGAGGTATTTAATTCATGTAAGGTATTCATTTAAGGTGTAGTGACATTTGTTTAAAAGAAATGTTTTTAGTGTTGATTTAAATTTAAGTGTGTCGGTTATTTGTTTGATGTTAAGTGGAAGGTTGTTATATACTTTAATGGCCATGTGGTCGTTTTTGAAAAATAGTTTTGTTTGCTTTTGGGATTAATAAGTTTGTTGTGAACCTTGTAGCGTGTTTATGTGTTGAGTTTTTTTGTGGGAACTTTTCTGGAGATGATCGTACTAACAGGCATAACTCCATTATATATATGTCCGTCACTGTCAGAAGTTTAAGATTTTTAAAAATTGGTCTCCATAAATTCCGGTGATCATAATTTGTAGTTTTTCGTAGGCACCTCTTTTGGATGATAAAAACATCTTTGGCGTTTACTGAGTTTCCCCAAAAAACTATTCCGTATTTTATCATTGAGTATACGTATCCATAGTATGCGGTGATTACTGACTCGATGTTGTCAGAAATAATTAAAATAAACCCAATGGAAAGATCAATTTTCTAGACCTGTTTTAGCAAATTATTACTACTTCTTCAATTATGTCGTTAAGATTGCAACATTATTTTAAAGATTAGCTAGAGAAAATTCAACGGCGGGTCTATCCAATGCACCAGGGCTAGGGTGTCCCAAAAAAATTAAAGTTGTTATTTTTGAACGCATACCCTCTAATTTTGTTTTAATAATGACAAAACACTTATAAATTTTTTTTTGTTTACTTTGGACAACTGCATCCCGTGCCGACTTGCATCGAAAGATGTCAGTACTTGAACATTAAGACGCCAGCGAGCAAACGTGTTGATGAGATTGTAGTAACTTGCTATTTTGTTAGTAAACAAAAATCACTCGTTCAGGCAAGATGTTGTTAGATTAACGCACTTCTAAAAAGATTATATTTTTAATAGGAGTCGTAAAACACCAAATATCGGGTTCTAAACTGCCATCTAATGGACAAGTTCTTGAAGTTTTGTTCTACAATATCCGGAAAGTGAATTTAACTGTCAATATATACCAAATATAGCCATAGTTGGTATTAAAATCTGTGTTTGAAGTAAAAATCAGTCAAGTGACTACAAGCCCTGACATACCACTCTTCAAAAAGTTTCGAGATAACTGTAAAAATGTTGATCCCGATAAAATTCAGTGCTACAGAGAAAATCTCACATTGCACCTAACCGCTTCCGAAATCGATGATTTGCTTGACTTTTACCACACTGCACTGACAACAAAAATACTTGGAGATGACTATTGAGAGTTTTTAGAGCTCTGTGTGATAGTTTTAGGAGGAGATACAGCGAGAAAATTTAAGATTCGGCCTCCAGGTGCTCGATGGATGGCAAAGGCGCTTTATTCCATGAAAATATCATTAATTTGTGCGCAATTTAAAATTACCGGTAAGGATAAGGTGGCACTTTTAGACGTTTGCCTGTTCATAGTAACATCCTATGTCAAGCCATGGTTACAATGTATTATAGCAGTTAAAGCACCTTACCAGGACTTGTGCTTTTTGAAATCGATGAAGGCTTAAGAAAAAATTGATGAAAACATCTCAATGGCAGCTTTATTTCTGTTCAGTAAGCAGTTATGGTATTTGACCGATGAAGGATCTATTTTATCGCTGTTTGACGATGCTGTGGATCAAACAACTAAAATAAAAATGCTCGAAATATCAAAAAAATAATTTATCAACCCATGACAAACGTTAAATCCCATCGAAGGAAGATCTTGGTGGTAAATTGTATGGTAAGTTTATTAAGTAGTTTAAATTATGTTTTGTATTAAGGTTTTTGTTCATATCATAATTTGGTGACTTTTGTTTCAGAGAAAAATATTTACGACTTCATTTCAGTCAAGAGCAAGTATTTGTTTGATCGTCTGAAAACAGATGCCAGTTTTCTTAACTAATTCCCTACGATATGGTCAAATATTGCTTCGTATCAAAAAGTCAGAAAGAAGGTGTCGCCGCTGAGAGTAGTGAATGATACAGCTGAAAGAGCTGTTAAGTTAATGCAAGATTTTCATGGCTTAATCTCACGGTCGAAGAGGAACAAATATAATTTTTGTTACGATGCGTTCAGGAACACCGGAAGATTTATCCTGACTGTAAAAAACAAAGTATGAAGAAAAAGTTAATCAATAAACCATTTTTAAGTATAAAATACTGCATAATTGAACATTTGTGCATTTTTAAATTTTATTTATCCGACAAAAATGAAAGTTGAAAATCCTTCCATATTAACTCTGTACCATATGTTTGGCATCAAGTCGGCACGGGTTGCCGGTGTTTAATCAAAATAATATTTATTATATGAGTTTTTGGAATAAAATAAGAGGGTATGCATATTTAAATTCACGAAAAAAAAATCTTCCTTATGTCCTGGGACACCCTAACCAGGGCAATACATTTTTGTGCATGGCTTCTTTGGTAACGTTGGTAAGATTCTTACTTTATTTAAGGGTATTGTCTTGTCTTAAAGACATCTCAAATATTTTTTCGAATCTAACTAAACCCCATTTAGATATGTTCCTATGTTCCCACAACTCTAAAACAATTTCCAATTATATTTAATTTACATTTATTTTAATTAGTTGAGCAAATGTACATTTTGAAAAAAAACATTAATTTGACTAGCTCACGCCGGTATTTAAACACATTCATTTAAGGCGATGCACTACGTCATGTAATATTTTGAATCGAGCTGCTATCAATAACAACCCTTACGTAGATGGCGATAAGGCTTAAATTCCCACTTCTAACCATCCACCAGTTTTGATTTATGCATGAAAAAAACAGAGCCAAAAAGTGCCTTTTATTTTATTTTGTGGATGTTCAGGCATAAATATTTAATTTTTTTTCGATCGTTTTATAAATATCTTAATTTGCTACATTGTACAATAAAATCATAACCGAAAATGGGTTCGTAAGTAGGAGATTTTGAACTTTAAAGCAGTTTTCATAGGCCTTTACATTATTTTTTCTGGGATTATAACAAGACTTATCTAAAAAATACTCAATTATTTCAAAGGTCAAGATGTATTCTACTCGCAGTATTTAATTAAAACATCCGAAACATTTCTAGGCGACCAAAATTTCAAACCAAAAACACATGATTTTGCATTACTACGTATGGCATCGCCTTAATATGAATATATATGCACATTTTGGAAGCGGAAATGAACCCGATTTCCGACATCCGATCTAGCTGAAACTCGGCAAATATACTCGTTGTCGATCACAATGCATTCTATAAATAATGAAAATGGTGGCAATGTCATAAACATCACAGCAGTTAATATGTGAAATAAATGTCAGTCCTATCCGATCGGCATTTCGTGAGGTTTTTTAAGGTTTAAAAGACATTTTAGAATAGATGTATTATATTAGAAAAAAAACTATATTTTTTACGTTAATTTTTGAACCCTTGACATTTGAACCAGCAGCCTTTAACAACTCAATGCTCTTCTACGAAATCGTCAAGACTCATGTTTCTTTGATATTACGATAAAAATGTTGTTGCTTAGATTTGTTTATCTGATATTGTGAAAAACTATTTGACTTTGAAGTTTTATTATGCTTTTACAAGATTGAACTCCGTCTCAATGACGAAAAACAAGAAAACACCGGGTAAATGTCTAAACTTGTTACTAACGCGTATTCCCTTGTTAGTTTTTTCCGTACTTCACTGGTATATCGCTTCCACCTATTCAACTGGTTGTGCGGAAAGCGATCAATCAGGATTGCTTAAGTGATTGGCGTGCGACGAACACCAATCTAAGCGATCATTTTTAAAAGAAGTCTTAGAAAAAACACCTTCATTAGGGATTGAAACATAAGAAATATCACTTCCAGAAAAAAAATGCACGAAAGAACTTATATTGTATTAGAATTATATATAAACTTTGGCGTATTCGTATATCCAATCAAACTAACAACTCCAAGAAATGAATTGAATTTTTAATCAACATCAAAATTATGTTGAAATTTGGGCCTAGCCGAGTATTTACTGCTAGTATATTTCAATAAAAATATAATATCACAAGACAGTTCGAAACTCAAAGAAAGTATTTCATTAAAGTAACGCGATCTTTATCAAGATTGGTCAAACGAATTCCACTTTTTCTTCGAAGTGACAAATTAAATTTCAGCATCTGCTTATTTCACGCTGAGGGTTGAATGGGGGGAATGCGGGAGTAAGGTGGTTAGTTAGGGGATGGGGGTGAAAGTTGGGGGGTAAAAGGGAGAATCTAGCAACTACTAACTCCAACCCCTGAAACGGAAACGATCGCCAGAAATATTCCGCAAAGCGTAACGAAATCACCGATGTTCCGCGCGATATCATATCAAGTGTTAATTTGATTTATTTTCAGAATAATTATTTCAGGAAACCTTTCAGTTTTTGCTGAAGTAATTCAGAGCTAAGGGCCGTTCCACTGCTATAAATTAAGGTCACGATTGCTGATACCCGAAGAGTAACATAAATATAAATTATGCCGGTTATTATAATTTGGTTTTAGTGGCGATAAAGCTTTAAAAAGAGTGTGTTTATAATATTAATTTACGTGAGTTATTATTTACGTAGTGTATTGTCGCCAAATTTTTTTAATGTATTCAATTTGTAGACACAGCTTACTAGTATTAATAAGCACACAACTGTATCCAATTGAGAATAAGATTTTGATCGATTAATTTAAAGAAATTTTAAGTAAACATCAGCAGAAAGGCACGCTATAAAATATCGGTCCCCGAAATATCTTTTTTTTCTGATGCACACGATTTGTTAGAGTTAAGTTGGAAAATGGCTTTCGCGCAAATGATTTCCTTTGAAAAGTGAGTGGATTTGAATACACACTTTACATTAGAAATATTTGTAAATTTGGCACTTGATTCATGGCACCCAAGGTACACCTGTTGTTTTTTTTACACCCACACAGGACGTACATGTCATCTTTTAAGATGCTGTGTGGAGCGTCTTTTTTTAAGAAAAGGAAGGACAGGAAGTTCTGGGAATGTAAAAGGTACGAGGGTTGGGTACGAATCTAAGAATCAGTGTATCCAGGAGTGACGGACATACAAATATATATCCGTTCAACTGCGGCCCAAGCCGATGGGTCGAGATACCAGTTGGAGAGGTCAAAGGGTCTTCCCAAACCAGCCTCTCTCGATCTGGCACGCCACGCAGCTGGTGGGCAGGCGCATCCTGAACACACCTCACTCTATGAACTCAGGCACCCCTGCTCAGTCACCAATCGTAGCAAACCACTTGGGATGACCTATTGCAGAAATGTTAATTACCCAAACCTGTCTCCAAAATTATTACAATATTTCCTATTTTTAATAGGAGTCGTAAAACACCAAATATCGGGTTCTAAACTGCCATCTAATGGACAAGTTCTTGAAGTTTTGTTCTACAATATCCGGAAAGTGAATTTAACTGTCAATATATACCAAATATAGCCATAGTTGGTATTAAAATCTGTGTTTGAAGTAAAAATCAGTCAAGTGACTACAAGCCCTGACATACCACTCTTCAAAAAGTTTCGAGATAACTGTAAAAATGTTGATCCCGATAAAATTCAGTGCTACAGAGAAAATCTCACATTGCACCTAACCGCTTCCGAAATCGATGATTTGCTTGACTTTTACCACACTGCACTGACAACAAAAATACTTGGAGATGACTATTGAGAGTTTTTAGAGCTCTGTGTGATAGTTTTAGGAGGAGATACAGCGAGAAAATTTAAGATTCGGCCTCCAGGTGCTCGATGGATGGCAAAGGCGCTTTATTCCATGAAAATATCATTAATTTGTGCGCAATTTAAAATTACCGGTAAGGATAAGGTGGCACTTTTAGACGTTTGCCTGTTCATAGTAACATCCTATGTCAAGCCATGGTTACAATGTATTATAGCAGTTAAAGCACCTTACCAGGACTTGTGCTTTTTGAAATCGATGAAGGCTTAAGAAAAAATTGATGAAAACATCTCAATGGCAGCTTTATTTCTGTTCAGTAAGCAGTTATGGTATTTGACCGATGAAGGATCTATTTTATCGCTGTTTGACGATGCTGTGGATCAAACAACTAAAATAAAAATGCTCGAAATATCAAAAAAATAATTTATCAACCCATGACAAACGTTAAATCCCATCGAAGGAAGATCTTGGTGGTAAATTGTATGGTAAGTTTATTAAGTAGTTTAAATTATGTTTTGTATTAAGGTTTTTGTTCATATCATAATTTGGTGACTTTTGTTTCAGAGAAAAATATTTACGACTTCATTTCAGTCAAGAGCAAGTATTTGTTTGATCGTCTGAAAACAGATGCCAGTTTTCTTAACTAATTCCCTACGATATGGTCAAATATTGCTTCGTATCAAAAAGTCAGAAAGAAGGTGTCGCCGCTGAGAGTAGTGAATGATACAGCTGAAAGAGCTGTTAAGTTAATGCAAGATTTTCATGGCTTAATCTCACGGTCGAAGAGGAACAAATATAATTTTTGTTACGATGCGTTCAGGAACACCGGAAGATTTATCCTGACTGTAAAAAACAAAGTATGAAGAAAAAGTTAATCAATAAACCATTTTTAAGTATAAAATACTGCATAATTGAACATTTGTGCATTTTTAAATTTTATTTATCCGACAAAAATGAAAGTTGAAAATCCTTCCATATTAACTCTGTACCATATGTTTGGCATCAAGTCGGCACGGGTTGCCGGTGTTTAATCAAAATAATATTTATTATATGAGTTTTTGGAATAAAATAAGAGGGTATGCATATTTAAATTCACGAAAAAAAAATCTTCCTTATGTCCTGGGACACCCTAACCAGGGCAATACATTTTTGTGCATGGCTTCTTTGGTAACGTTGGTAAGATTCTTACTTTATTTAAGGGTATTGTCTTGTCTTAAAGACATCTCAAATATTTTTTCGAATCTAACTAAACCCCATTTAGATATGTTCCTATGTTCCCACAACTCTAAAACAATTTCCAATTATATTTAATTTACATTTATTTTAATTAGTTGAGCAAATGTACATTTTGAAAAAAAAACATTAATTTGACTAGCTCACGCCGGTATTTAAACACATTCATTTAAGGCGATGCACTACGTCATGTAATATTTTGAATCGAGCTGCTATCAATAACAACCCTTACGTAGATGGCGATAAGGCTTAAATTCCCACTTCTAACCATCCACCAGTTTTGATTTATGCATGAAAAAAACAGAGCCAAAAAGTGCCTTTTATTTTATTTTGTGGATGTTCAGGCATAAATATTTAATTTTTTTTCGATCGTTTTATAAATATCTTAATTTGCTACATTATACAATAAAATCATAACCGAAAATGGGTTCGTAAGTAGGAGATTTTGAACTTTAAAGCAGTTTTCATAGGCCTTTACATTATTTTTTCTGGGATTATAACAAGACTTATCTAAAAAATACTCAATTATTTCAAAGGTCAAGATGTATTCTACTCGCAGTATTTAATTAAAACATCCGAAACATTTCTAGGCGACCAAAATTTCAAACCAAAAACACATGATTTTGCATTACTACGTATGGCATCGCCTTAATATGAATATATATGCACATTTTGGAAGCGGAAATGAACCCGATTTCCGACATCCGATCTAGCTGAAACTCGGCAAATATACTCGTTGTCGATCACAATGCATTCTATAAATAATGAAAATGGTGGCAATGTCATAAACATCACAGCAGTTAATATGTGAAATAAATGTCAGTCCTATCCGATCGGCATTTCGTGAGGTTTTTTAAGGTTTAAAAGACATTTTAGAATAGATGTATTATATTAGAAAAAAAACTATATTTTTTACGTTAATTTTTGAACCCTTGACATTTGAACCAGCAGCCTTTAACAACTCAATGCTCTTCTACGAAATCGTCAAGACTCATGTTTCTTTGATATTACGATAAAAATGTTGTTGCTTAGATTTGTTTATCTGATATTGTGAAAAACTATTTGACTTTGAAGTTTTATTATGCTTTTACTAGATTGAACTCCGTCTCAATGACGAAAAACAAGAAAACACCGGGTAAATGTCTAAACTTGTTACTAACGCGTATTCCCTTGTTAGTTTTTTCCGTACTTCACTGGTATATCGCTTCCACCTATTCAACTGGTTGTGCGGAAAGCGATCAATCAGGATTGCTTAAGTGATTGGCGTGCGACGAACACCAATCTAAGCGATCATTTAAAAGAAGTCTTAGAAAAAACACCTTCATTAGGGATTGAAACATAAGAAATATCACTTCCAGAAAAAAAATGCACGAAAGAACTTATATTGTATTAGAATTATATATAAACTTTGGCGTATTCGTATATCCAATCAAACTAACAACTCCAAGAAATGAATTGAATTTTTAATCAACATCAAAATTATGTTGAAATTTGGGCCTAGCCGAGTATTTACTGCTAGTATATTTCAATAAAAATATAATATCACAAGACAGTTCGAAACTCAAAGAAAGTATTTCATTAAAGTAACGCGATCTTTATCAAGATTGGTCAAACGAATTCCACTTTTTCTTCGAAGTGACAAATTAAATTTCAGCATCTGCTTATTTCACGCTGAGGGTTGAATGGGGGGAATGCGGGAGTAAGGTGGTTAGTTAGGGGATGGGGGTGAAAGTTGGGGGGTAAAAGGGAGAATCTAGCAACTACTAACTCCAACCCCTGAAACGGAAACGATCGCCAGAAATATTCCGCAAAGCGTAACGAAATCACCGATGTTCCGCGCGATATCATATCAAGTGTTAATTTGATTTATTTTCAGAATAATTATTTCAGGAAACCTTTCAGTTTTTGCTGAAGTAATTCAGAGCTAAGGGCCGTTCCACTGCTATAAATTAAGGTCACGATTGCTGATACCCGAAGAGTAACATAAATATAAATTATGCCGGTTATTATAATTTGGTTTTAGTGGCGATAAAGCTTTAAAAAGAGTGTGTTTATAATATTAATTTACGTGAGTTATTATTTACGTAGTGTATTGTCGCCAAATTTTTTTAATGTATTCAATTTGTAGACACAGCTTACTAGTATTAATAAGCACACAACTGTATCCAATTGAGAATAAGATTTTGATCGATTAATTTAAAGAAATTTTAAGTAAACATCAGCAGAAAGGCACGCTATAAAATATCGGTCCCCGAAATATCTTTTTTTTCTGATGCACACGATTTGTTAGAGTTAAGTTGGAAAATGGCTTTCGCGCAAATGATTTCCTTTGAAAAGTGAGTGGATTTGAATACACACTTTACATTAGAAATATTTGTAAATTTGGCACTTGATTCATGGCACCCAAGGTACACCTGTTGTTTTTTTTACACCCACACAGGACGTACATGTCATCTTTTAAGATGCTGTGTGGAGCGTCTTTTTTTAAGAAAAGGAAGGACAGGAAGTTCTGGGAATGTAAAAGGTACGAGGGTTGGGTACGAATCTAAGAATCAGTGTATCCAGGAGTGACGGACATACAAATATATATCCGTTCAACTGCGGCCCAAGCCGATGGGTCGAGATACCAGTTGGAGAGGTCAAAGGGTCTTCCCAAACCAGCCTCTCTCGATCTGGCACGCCACGCAGCTGGTGGGCAGGCGCATCCTGAACACACCTCACTCTATGAACTCAGGCACCCCTGCTCAGTCACCAATCGTAGCAAACCACTTGGGATGACCTATTGCAGAAATGTTAATTACCCAAACCTGTCTCCAAAATTATTACAATATTACACATGAGACATATTTTTTTCACAGGGATTAGACAGTACCAGAGTAAAATTCTTATGTTCTACTTATTCCTTTAAGCGTTGCTTTTAAGTAATAAACCATAATATTTGACAAGTTAATCTAAGAACTAATTAAGTATCCACCAATTTTATCCATTAGTTAATCTATCCGGTGGTTACATACGTACCTCTTGGTAGCCTTCTTAGCGATAATTCCTGGAAAATAATTTTCTTGAGCGTTTATGAAATCAGTAGATATAATTGAAAGTATGACGATAATAATAATGTCTCTCCAATTTTTGAATTTGCGGTTCGCTAAGGCTTATAATTTCCCTTTGATGAATTAAATCGGAAATTTATTGCGGAGGACTGAATAAAAAATAATCTGCTCGTGAAAGCTGGCCCTTTGACAAGGGAAGTTAAATCATCATGGGAGTAATTTCCAGCTAGGCTAAAACCAGCTTTATGTTCCAGGGAGCTTTTGACTTGAAAGGAATCATTTGGTATAACGATTTTACGGGGTTCGTAAAAAAATCCATGGCTAAACGTTGCGTTTTTCAAAAAAAAAAATGTCGATTTTTTTAACGGAATTTATTCGGACTGTATAAATTGAATTGCTCTTTTCAAAAATAAAAAGTTTATTTAAAGTATATTATAGAACAAGTGGTTTGTTTTGTCACATGCAGGAATTCAACAAAAATTATTCGTTTTACAGAGGAAGATCCTCTCAGTATTGCTCTGGATTTGACTTGAACAATTTTGCACTGGAGTATCTTCATCGTGAGCTCCATATTATTGTTTAGGTGTTTATTAAAATATTTTCGGTATTAAAAAAGCACGTTTTATTTAAATACAATTAATCACAGATTTATTTGCAGTTGAAAATTGGTAGAGTAGTATTTTAAAGATAATTTATAGTTTCATTACCCTTGCGATGCTATTCAACAAAAATGTATGTTTTAATTCAAAATTATGTTAAAAAGTAAATACATAAGCCGTACTAATAAACATGTTTCAAATAAACACAGCTAACAACATTTTAAGTATGGTAAACGGTTGAATATCAGTTGTGTAAAATTAAAAAACGTTCGTAGGAAAACCATAGTCAAAAGGATTCATTTTTACAAATTTAATAAAACGAAATTACTATCACTGCGTTCCAAAAGTGTTTTTCAAACTATTTTACTGTAAGAGGAAGTAACCTGTAATCTAAGCTTTTTTTTCTAATACGATTACCACATATAAGATTCACTTCTGCCCACTACAGGAGGTAGTGGGACAATCGCATCCCAAATAATAATTGGGGTATGTTGAGGGGAGGGAACCTAACCTGACCTAACCTAACCTAACCTAACTTAACCTAACCTAACCTAACCTAACCAAACCTGTAATCTTAGCTTTTTTTAATACGAATACCACATATGAGATTCACTTCTGCCCACTACAGGAGATAGTGGTACAATCACATCCCCAATAATAATTGGGGTATGTTGTGAGGAGGGAAAAGTAAGTTGTGAATAGGAATGTTGAGAGTTGAAAAAATTGTGTTTTAACAATGAAATTTTTTTTAACTTTGATTATGGTTTTATACAACGTTCAGAACTTTTTTGTCTATCTCATATTTAAAAAAACTAGATTTACAAACTTATCTTCCAACCACTATTTCTCCTATTTTTAACCACTATATTTTTTATTAAAAAGTTCTAAAAATTTTTTTGTGACTTAGATAGTGTCTCGGATAAACATATCCATTTATGTATTTAGGATTTTTCAATAAGAGGTGTTATTTTGAATAGCCCGCTATTTCCGTAGATGTTACTTTTGAAGCTGTCATTTTGTGACATTTGACAAGTAGAAACTACGCCATTAATAAAATAAAACGATAGCCGCTTCAACAAAGCATTGAAATTATTAAAATTCACTTGAGTGAATCAAATGCAAATCATCTTGAGTGATGAGGCCCATTTCCACCTCGGTGGCTATATCAACAAGCAAAATTGTCGAATCTGGGGCTCAAAAAACCCAAAAGCTATTGTTGAAAAGCCTCTCTATCCTCAACGTGTGACTGTTTATGGTCCGGCGGAGTCATTGGACCTTACTTTTTTGAAAATGAGGCTGGAGCAACAGTTACGGAGAATGGATTGCGCTATCGAGAGATGATTAATTATTTTTTATGGCCGGAATTGGATGGTATTGATCTGGACAACGGTTACTTTCAACAAGACGGCACTACGTGCCACACAAGCAACGAAACCATTGATCTTTTACGATTGATATCAAAATAACACCTCTTATTGGAAAACCCTGTTTATATTATTTTGACACTCATGAAATTTTTTAAAAGTCTAAATTAATATTGAATTTTATAAGAATAACTTTTCTTTTAATAAATTTTGTTATATTATTATAACTAAGGTTATAACAATCAATGTAATACATCATTGAAGAAGAAGATAATACTAATAAGTCTAAATGAAATATGAAACAGAACAAGACATAGAAAATTAAAATAAGTTATGTTCTTAGAGTGGTTAAAGGCGTTTTCCCGATAAGACATATCCTGGGTTCGTTTCCCAGTTGAAAACGTTACCTTTTTATGACTCTGTTTCATATTTCGTTCAGAATTATTTAACGTATTTATTAGTCAATGATGGTTATAATCTTCATTCTATATGGAATGTGTGGGACTGCACTAACCTCCCCACATACCGGAATGAACACTTATTATTACTATTTTAAGTTATTAAAGGAAAAGTTTTTCAAATAAAATATTATAATAATTTAACTAAAAAACGCTATTCATTTTTATAACATTGAGCAAAAAACAGAAATAACAGATAAGTTTCAAAGTCATTTAAAAAATACTATCGTAAACGTGCTTAAGCTATTAAAATGTTACTACGCGAAGGTATTTTCTCTGTCTCAATAACATTTAATTACAATCAGAATTACTATTCGCTTATAAGAATATCTGCAGAACGTTCATTATTCCACTTTGTTTTTCAGTTCAGAAAACTTAAATTTAAAAAGTGGCTATCAATTTCAAAGATCGCACATTTATTTTCGCCAAGAATCTTCAATTCTCCAAGTTTTTGAGAAAATTAAAAGTTTTCGTCTTATCTTTTCACTTTGGTGAATAATTTTTCCATTTAAATTAATTTTTATAGGCTGCTTAATGTAACGTTGGTTTGCAAATCACAAGAAGGGATCAAGATTATAAAAGTAACTTCTTAGAAATTGGGATTTTATTTTAACTAATCCCTTCAATTTGGAAAATATGCATCTTAAAATAAGGTCAGCAGTACAATTTAAAAACTAAAAAAATATTATTTTAATATGTAACACTGTTATTTTTATTTTCCACGAAGAGTTTCCGAAATAAGAATGAATTATTAAACGTATTGATTTCGGTTGTCGGTGTATGGGTCTATTCGTGAATGACGTGATATGAAATATTCTTGCGTAATGCGTAAAATTATTCAATTTCAATGAACTTTTAATTTTCAAGATTGGAACTGATGATTTTAAATCATATCTGGGAAGTTATAAAGTAGGCACCGAAATTATTTTTTTAATTGATGATTATTTAATTGAAATATCTATTTTTTGTTTATATGTTTGACAGTTGTCATAATTTTTCAAATAAACTGATATTCAAAAGGTAAATTTATATTTTTAGCTGCTTCACTCCCATAATTATAATACGGCGTGATTTTTAACGGTTCTGCGCTAATGATTAAAAAACAATAAAATGTTTGATAAAAGGAGGCACCAAAGATGTATTTTATTTTATTGAAATTTGGGACATATGAAAAAATAATAATATTAGTAACATTTTTTTAAGAATATCGCACAAGAGTCCCAGCTTCTCAGATATTCAGATCTGGTCACCACACAAAGCTAAAGAATTTTTACAACAACATTTAATGTTTGAATTATTTAAAAGTGGATAAAAATTATCAATTATAAAGGTTTGTTTTTGATCTTGTTACTTTAATGATTATCTATATAAATTTATTTAAAAAAATTATTGTTTGTTTGCTTGTTTGTCCCCTATAAACTCCAAAACTGCTGGGCCAATTTCGTTGAAACTTTTTAAATCTGTTTTCATTAGTGCCAGGAGTATTTAAAAAGTGTTTATAATGATATAAGTAGTCGGAGACGCCAAGTGAAACAAAAACTTAAGTACTAAAAAAATAAACTTCTTAAATTCTTTGGAATAATCTTATTTCCACCTTAAAACTACAACCAAATTTTAAGTACACTAGAATTCACAACCACAAAACTTTATTCCAAAGCATTTATAACCCGAGTAACGACGGGTACACGTCAGCAAGTTATACATAAAAGTTACGCCTACCTAAAAATTTGTGTTTAAAAAAAAAACCTTACGGTTTTTCATAAGAATACTTTCTTTACAAAAGTTTCTCAGAGTGCTACCGAGTGTATTATTAGGTTATAGAAATTATAAGAAACTTTACTTAAAAGTTCACATTTACAAAATAAAAACAATAAGTACCTTAGGTACCTGGAATTTTTACAGTGAGAAGAATTGTTTCAGTAGCACTGAACACTTCCTGAAATTTTCTTTCAGACCAAAACATTTAAGTAAAAACAAAATCTTATAAAGGGAAATGAATTTTGAAGGCCGCTCGCTTCCTTACCAAAACAAGGTAACGTTTTCCATTTTTCCATTATTTCACAAACGAGTTCCATACAAAAGAGTGGACAGTGACACAAAGTGAGGCAGATGAACACTTTTAAACAAAATACATAATTGAATTTGATATATAACTGACAAACTTTTTACACTGTGATTTATGAGCTAACTTGCGGTAAAAATGACTTCTTTGTTGTTGTGTTTTTTTTTAATAACATAAAATATATTTTTTAATAGTAGGCATTAGATAGTTTGTGTCTGGGTGAGAAGTTGGCCAGTTACTATGCTGAGTGACCACTGATGATTTCTTTCTTGTATTTGAAAAACAACAAAAATGACATTGAGTTAAAAATTCCATTTACATTTTTACTCCAAATAAGGTCAAGAATTGCTTGTTAAGGTTTGTCAGGTACGTTTGTAAGTATGTGGATTTGAAGAAATAATATTTTCCATACAAACAATTAAAACGTTTACTTTTCGAAAAAACGATTAATTTTTTTTACTTGTTCTATCAATCACCTCCAGAAGTTTGTGCATTTTACCCCCAGACACCCAGAATAAGGTAAATTTATCAATACAATTTATTTGCCTTGTGTAGAAATTGCGATCTGTAAATTATCATTGTAAGCTAAAGTAATTGATGGGAAGGAAATTTAACTAAATTTTATCCAGAATATAGGTAACTCGTATCAACCTACGTAGAAGTACAATAAATTTGTCAAATTTATTTTTATTTGTATTACTTACAGCGTAACATAAACTTGTAAACGAAAACTACTGGGCTTGATATTAGAATTTTAATTTATTTTGGACCTATGGGGGCAAAACCAATGGTGCATGATGAACGTACAGGCAAATTATTTAGAGCAAACCGGCCCAAAGTCCCCTCTTACACCGCAGTAGTCCTACGATACAGTAAACCACTAAACAAACAAGAATCTGGTTAAAATGATGTTCCTCTTTACAAAATAGATAAAGTTTACTGTCAATATTTTTGTAGACAACTGTCCAATCTTGTGTTTCGTTGATCTATGGAATGAAACTATTCCCTCAACAAAGATATCAGATTTTAAAAGAGTTTATTTATTTTACTTTCATTTTTTTAGTTTTCGTATTTGGCATCGCTGCTTTAAGTTGGCAAACGAGTTTCCCGGGGAATTTTTCGCCTGGGATATTTGGAATGGTCTCATTTTTAAGTATTCAATCATAAAGAACTCAGTAAGCGTTTATCCAAGGAATGCTGTTTTCGTAGTTTTAGCATCTGTGGTGACATTATTATAAAGCATTTTTTCAAAACCTTTTATTGTGTGTTTAACGTAGTGCGATAATGCCACTAGTTTCTGAATTTCTGTTCCGCTAGTTCCGCAAACTCCATTTAGATACCTGTAAATCAGACTCGGAAATCATTTCGACGGCCGGCATAGTCCAGTGGTAACGCATTGGACTGCCATTCCGAAGGTCGCGGGTTCGAACCCGGCGTGCGCAAATAAATTTTATTTGATTAATTTGTGTTATTTCACAATTAATTAATTAAAATAATATATAGTATATTTGCGGCATGTTCCAGAGTGGAAGATACTACCAGTATCGCCCTGGTGTAAGACCACCATTCAGAATTGAAACGTTGCTCCAAATGGCTTTAGCCGTGTTTAGTGACTAGATCTGAATAGCCAGGTACTTCCCCACCTTCCTCTTTCCCTTCCCCACTTACCTTCAGCCTCACAACATCCCCCAATTGGGGATGCCATAGTCTCACTGGCTCCAGACGGGAGCAGTTGGGACTCTTGTGAGGTATTCACTATAAAAAATAAAAAAAATTTGTATCACATTTATTCGATTAATTTATTAATTTTAAAAACATTACAAAATTATTCATTTTCATTCGTTTTTAAACACATTTTATGAAAAATTCTTTCATAAATATAGACGGTGGATACATTAACTATACTAGTAAAAACAGAGCTGACCTTTGAAAGGCAGCTTCATTGATGCTAAAAATCTCAGTGTCCAAATTTATTCTATTCATCAGCAAGATTGCTTTCCCCACTGGCAAGACCATTAGCAAGTTAGTCCTGCAGGCCGAGAGATATATAGAATAGTCTCTGTTGTCGGTGACGGAGATAACCATCGGTAATATAGAAATGAATGCTCTCCATGATAACCAAGTTTAAAAATTATCTATTCTGAAGAAATATGTAGCAATCACACATCCCTCCTGACCCGTAGATGGTTCATTCTGAGCATACTCAAAAGAAAGTCGGTAGGATAGAGCCACGGGTATCCATACTCCTTCATGTAGAGAAATCTAAAGATTTTTTTTTTAACTCTCTCTAACATGAGAGAATACTTAACCTTGTGTAGACTCCAAATTACCGACACACTTCTAAGTCTACTCCTTTTTACGGAATTAAATAAGACTATAAGAATCCGGGTTCAAAATCTCTAAAATTCCTTGCAGTGCGTAGAACAAAGCCTAATATTCTCAGTGAAGTGCTACAAGCCGTCTTAATATGAGCATGAAATCTCAGCCTACTATCAAACATGATTCCAAGATCCTTCATGGCCGAAACATGTTTTACATTTTGGTCAATTGTAAACCGGTAATACCGTATATGACTCGCCCTAGTGAATGACGAAATTGAGCACTCAGAAACATCAAATTCAATCCGATTAATTTTACTCCAGTCAACAATTTTATCAATGTCTTACTAAAGTTGATTGCATATTTCTAAAGTAAGTATTTATAAAAAAAGTTTTAGGTCATCAGCAGAATGATTTCTGAAATATTGTTAGTAAATATAGAAAAGATAATTGGGCCTAAATTACTGCCTTGGGGTACCCTCGATCGTTCAAAAAAATGTACAGATTGGTATAGCCTGTGAGAAACAAACTGCTTCCTATCTGTGAGATAGCTATCAAAAAAGGTGAACAGTCTTAAGGAGAATCCTATTACAGCTAGTTTATTGAATAAGGCGTCGTTATTAACAGTATCGACAGCCTTTGAAAAGTTATTGTATGAACAATCTACTTGAAGGCCCTTGTCAAATGATTTTGATAAATAATCCGTAAATACCAATAGGTTGGTTTCTGTCAATCGACCTTTTCAAAATAATATTGTTTAAAAATTGAAAACGGTTCTTCTTGTCATAGTGTGAATTTATGAAGAGTTGTTTCGAACAATTTAGCCGGTGCAGAAAGTATTGCCATCAGTATAAAATTTTCCACAGAAGTCTTTGTGCGGCTTTTATAAATAGGACAAATTTTTGATATTTTCCCCAAATCAGGAAATATAAAAGTTGAATAAGAAGCTTAGTGGCAGTTCTAAAATCACGGCACAGCATTAAAAAAAGAATACTCGAAGAAAATCTAGAACAAGTGAATGTTTTTTTTAATATTTCCAAATGGAATATTCTATATCCGATTCATCAATTTGAACAATATCAATCTTTTGGGCTTCCTTTACATTCCGATTGCGTAGTAGTACTAATATTTAGGACGGGTTGTTTCGGAGAATCTGAACAATTCATCAAATTTCAACGTTCATTTTCAAGTTCTGTAAAAGATTTTTTCAAGTTCTGTTTTCATTTCAGTTTTTTCAAGCAACTAGCCTACAATGATATAAAAACAGAACTTGAATAAGTCTTTCACAGAACCCGAAAATGAACGTTGAAATTTGATGAATTGTTCAAATTCTCCGAAACAACCCGTCCTTAGTAAGGGAGACTAATTACTATACACGGATTGAACGTGTGTTTCAAACGCGTACATCCACTCCTCAAACTTCCCGATCACAATGCATCATGGTATCTGAAATACCACCATCTTTACGTAGTGATTTGACATAGTCCCAGAACATCTTGGGATCATGTTTGATATCGTATTCAATGGAATTTACATATCATTGGAAAGCAGTGTAAATATTGAGCCTAACAAATCATATTTACGCCGACAGCCAGTAGACTTCCAATTTTCATGGAGAGCATGTTTCACCCTAATGCTTGCGATGGTATCTAGACCAAACCATTTAGATATTGACGACCACCTCTACTCGGAGGTTTTTTAGGAAAAAAAAAGCATAAAAAATCCTATAAATAAAACCATAAATATGGTGTACCTCCTCATTTATGGTGCAAAAAATTATAAAGTTCTTGCCAATCTAATTATCTTATCATAATGTGTAACTTATCAACATCACCCTGCCCAAAATTCGATCCACGTAAAGCAAGCTTGCCATTTTTAGGATTTTTTGTACACTTAATATTGTTTTTTGCATGAAATGTGACATTCATTTTTCAGAATGACATGCACAAAATACAATAATATTTTTTCAGACGCCGATATTCTCCATTTGTCCTTAGTTCAGTTTACTAAATGCATATTGGAGAAAATTCAATCAAATTGTTAATTACGTACCCTCTTCCCTTGCTGTTTGTAAGATTTCTAAGACATCTCAGTTATTTTCATTAAGGTGTTTTTTCTGTTAATTTATGTTTTTTTCTGTATCTTATATGAATTTTATGTGAAAACTTCTCTAGTTAATGCAAACATGTAAAATGTAATTATTTATATAAAATTGTAAAACTGTTTGTTTCCCCACAAAACTAAAATTAAAAAATTAAAAGATCTTGTAAGCAACGAATTTGTAAACAAATGAACCGCTATGTTTTGCTGAGTCTAACAGATTAAAGTTGACGGAGCTCCAGCCCAAAGGTGGTTGCTAAATGTAATGCTTACGTGTTTTTGACCTCTGTATTAATAATATTTATGATTAAAATCATAAATATTTTTTTCTGACCGTGACTTATTTTTTTCGAAATAAAAGACACCTTTCTCTTTTAAGCTGTGACAATTTTTTCGAAGTAACTTATGAATAATTATAATAATGGTTGGATTATTTATATAGCGCCGTTTTTGTGAGAAAATCACCTCAAGGGCGCATCTTCATTCTTATATCATTTCCACATAAAGTTTTTGAAGGCACAAATTAACCTATGCCGCCTTTTATTTTTTTATATAAATACGCACAAGAGTCCCAACTGCTCCCAACTATCTGAAACCAGGCAAACTATGGCATCCCCAATTAGGGATGATTTTACATCCCCAATCGGGGTGATAAAAAAACTCGGCCCCTATCTTTGGAACGATTGAAGATATTTTTTAAATTTTGTAATTTTAGTGATAAAATGTATAGATGTCTCGAAATTTCAGGTCACTACTACTTCTACAGAATAAGTTACCACAATTTAAAATATTGCTTATTCTCTGGATAATTGTGAAAATTTCAGGATATGTATATTTTAAATATTTGACAAATGTGCTCATGGACAATGTCTTGAAAGTGAACGATAACCGAATAGTCAGATTTATTCGAATTTCGAAACAAATGCAGAAAAATCGTAACTAAGCCACATGTATTTTTTTTAGGTCTGATAAATCTGACTTCCCTGAGTCTTCGCCACAACCAGATTGACGTTATAGAGGATCACGCCTTCCGCCAGTTGTCCAACCTAACTGAGCTAGATTTGGCGCATAATGGCATCGTGGCTGTGTCTGGTAAGTAAGCATTCTGAAACGGCCTAATTTTTTTTTTTTACATTACCTTCACACAGGAGACCCTCAGGAAAATATTTTTTCTCAGGGCCTATGTTATCTTTGGGGATGCTGTGTGAAGGTTTTTTTAAAGGAAAGGAAGTATAGGAAGTAGAGGAAGTAGAGGAAGATCTAGGAAGTAAAAATGAATGAGAGGTGGGTAGGAATATAGGAGTCAGTATGTCCAGAAGAGACGGACTTTTTAATTCATCCCATTCAAAACGAGGTTAGAAATTCAATCTTGCTGAAAGGGTCAACGCGTCTCAGTACGCGTCAGGTATTGAGCCTAAAGCTTGATCTGGACCTCCGCTGGTTCAAAACCACGCACCCGCTTTTATAGGCCGCCCACGGTACATCATTTGGTAGATGGAGGAAGTGGCAGCCACTAATTAGTGAGCGGTGAAGTGCGTGAAAAATCGGAGATCTAGTTCATAGTTTATTGAAAGAAATGCCGTCTTAAGTAAGAGCGAGAAAGTTTTTGAGCTCTCGCGATTTTGTTTTGTTACAATATTTTAAGCATCTCTCTTCTCCATAAGCCAAAAGTCATTTGACAAAGGCTGTGGCAATTTTAAATTTTACAAATATTTTATTTTCTTAACAGGAAACTCCCTTGCCCATCTTGTCCATCTACAGAAGCTGGACTTGGCCCATAACTTCCTCCGCGCCCTGACTGCAGATCTGATCAAGCCCCTCATTGCTCTCAGGGAACTGCGACTGGATGATAACGATATCTCTATAGTGGCAGGAGACTCACTTGGACCAAGTAATGCGCTGGATAGATTAACGCTGTCAGGTTTGTGAAGTACTTGTTAACTTGACTTATTGATAATTTGTGCTTATTTACTTTTGTTATAGACATAGACTTAAGATATTTTGATTCGGTGGATCCTGCAGACAAGCTGGCACGTGACAGCTTTGTTGGTCTACCTATTTTGTTAAATAAAAAAGTGTTATAGATATTGTTTTAAATAAAAAAGAAAAAAAAACCCTTCAGGTCTCAGAAGGACATTACTAGCCACAAACATCATATTCCATTAGAGCCTCTGAAGGACAGATCTGCCCGGGGCGTCCGTACATTATAAAAGTATTTTAATATTTCTATAATGCGTAGATAGGTAATTTTTTCGTCATTGAAAAGATAAATAATTGTTCTTTTCAGTTTATAACAAATATTTAAACCGAATTACATGGATAAAACAAATAAAAATGTCAAAGTGCATGATTACGAATCGGCAAGATTTTTTTCATTGACAGTTAAATAAATATTATTTTTATTTTTTTGTTGTATAAACGGCATAAAAAGTGAAGTAACAGTTTTATTACTAATTACTCACATAAAAGGAATATGTTCTATAAATATTGAATTCTTACAAAATTATGGACGTTCATAGTCAAATTGTCTCTACCAGAGCGATTATATTCTGAACGATTTCATAATTTAAACACCTCACAAGTAGGATAATTAATGAATAATAAAATGTACAACTGAATGATGAAGCATGCACATGGTCAAGGTCTGTGTCAGCATTATTCAAAAGTTCAAGAAAATAACGTGGTTTGGGAATGTGTAGCCGTTTAATGCAAATAAATAGTAGAATAGATAAGTTAGGTGGTAATTTTTTTATATGCATATGTAGATAGATAGATGTTTCATTTACCTCTGAAGCATACTACATGGAATATATTATTTTACAATAAGAACATCGTGTTCAATCTGTTATGGGGAGAATACATAAACTGGGCAGTGAACTAATCGATGTCGCTGATTATTTCAATTTAAATTTTGACACATTCACAGCCAAATTAGTTCTACACTTTATAATTAACGTTATTGATGATGATTAATCATAACTGTTTGCATATGTGTTAGCATTCACAACATCTTTAAAAAAAGAGTTTTTATTACTCGTATGTAATTTTCATGGTTTCAAAAAGACAATATACTGTACACTAAACCATAATTTAAGTCAGGTGATACCAACAGACACGATAACAGAAAAAATAGCATCAGACAATTTATGAATGTGTTTGAAACGGAAGATGTATTCGTGGACTGAGTTTTGTGGCGTTTCGTATTTTCTGCCTACCTCTCCAGGGAATGGCACGATTATTTGTAATATTTATTTAGAATACACTTAAAAAGTGACAATAATTATAATAAACAAAAATTACAATATTTTATCATTTTTTTTACCAATAGCGGAGTTAGAAAACATTCATTTTGTGTTATTGCTGTTGTCCATATAAAATACTTTAAAAATGCACAAAATAAATGAAAAATTTTTTGCATTCATGAAACTGGTCAAATATTGATATTGGTAGTATAAATGAAGATCTGCAGAGCCCACCAAAAAAGTGTTGAAATATATATAGGAGGAGTGATTTAAAAAAAAACACATGTTCAGTGTTCACATACTATGTTGAGTGATGTATCGTTAGTTATGTTTTCATTCTTGCTGAATCCTCATTGTTTTATACCTATACTCACCAAATATTGATACTATCGACTTGGTAGTGGTCTCATTCGTTTAAGCACTTAAACTTTTTTAAGACGCACCCTGCAGATCTTCATTTATACTGACAAGAAGAATAAATGACCAAAGTTTTAAAAATGCACAGATTTTGTCATTCATCAAATCCTATTTTACCAGTCCTTTTTCTAGAGGTAACTTTTGTGAATAATTGATATACGTTTCCGTTTCCAGAAAATCCCTTAAATTGTGACTGTAGCCTCTCAGACTTCGCTACTTGGCTTCGTGCAAACACCCATCTCTCCTCACTGGACCGAGCAAGTGCCGTCTGCACCACTCCACCTCATCTCGAGGGAGCGGCCCTTCGCTCTCTCTCTCACAGGAGTCTTTCCTGCGGAGGAGACTCTAGCGATGAAGACTCAGGGGAGTTCAAAGAAGATGATGAAAGTGAATATGGACAGGACTACGAAGAAGTGGAATCCGTACTAGAAAGAGAAGAGAGTGAAGTGGTGACAACGGTATATACGGCGGAGACGCACACAGAAGCTCTTATATCGGGAGAAGAAGAAGATTATGATTTCAAAGTTTCAAAAGAACAGGTTAGTAATATTTTGTTTACGATTGTTTTTTTAAAGTATTCTGTTTTATGTGACACCAAACAAGAGTTCACACATACCTGAAGCATTTGGTTCCTTAGAACAGGCAATACCACTGATATCAACTGTGTTGTTGAAGTACAAATTAAAAATAAATCCTTATGACTTGCAATGAATCAAGGATATTAAAGATGAGTAGTTCAGGAGATATTTTGTATTTTCTTAGTACCTACTAGTTTTGTTTTATTTTTCATTAGTTAACACTCTCTGAATTCAACTACGATGGGACTCTAGTTCGCCTCCGTTGGGACGTGACTGCTACGTCTCTGCCCTACACCTGCGACGCTGTCTTCGTCTATGAAGAGCTCGAGACCAAGGAGTCAATCATTAGTTCCGAACCCTTGCATTGCGATTCCAACGGAATGCCTGAACCACGGGATCTAAGAGTTACAGTTCCGGGAAGTCGGGATCTCAAAATTGGACACATGTAAGTAATCTTTGCGAAATCATTAAAGCAGATATGAAAAAAAATCTCTTATACTATCTTACTTATTTCATGGTAATTTATTAAATATTTTAATCAAAAAAGAGTGGTCGGATGGTTTAGAGATGATAATCAGATAGAAGTAGAAAAGAGTTGCAAATTTTAAAACACAAGTGCAAATAAAATCGTGTCGTGGACACCCCTAGAATATATTTTAAATGTTTAGAATCTCGTTATTCGTACTCAATTATTCATGGTTTTACCACATATATACGATTCAGGAATCTAATTTCTACCGTTTTCTGCAAATTCTATACATTTTATTAAAAATATTTATTTTGTCCTGTTAGCCAAGTTTCATTTGACAACTCCTTTGTAGTTACCACAGTATTTAGTCCTTCATTTCTAATGTCCGTACACGCCCATATGTAATGGTCATTAAAAATTCTCCGGTCCCTGGTGCTATTCTCCCCCAATTTCTGTGTTATTTTTGTTTTTACATTTATTTTGTTGTGTTACTAAAATGATTATTTTCTCCAGGTATCGTTATTGCATAGCCTTGATGCAAGGCTCCAGAGACAGTGACGAACTGAACCTCATGCTGGGTTGCAGTGACATCATCCCTCTTCACCCTACTACTGCTTCTGGAGAAATTGTGCGGAAAGAACCAACTGTCAGGTATAACAGGGTTCATTACAAAAGAAAATCCCACTTTACACCTATTTGCCAACACAACATTAATACATTTTCAGAAAGTGACAAACTGTAAAAGATATTAACCATTTCTTAATCTTTTCAGAGTTTCCGGCGTAAGATCAAACGTCACATCAGGTGGAACACTGTCCATCGAAATTTCTTTATTTGGCTATCCACCAAACAGGCCACAAAATCTCAAACTTCAGAATGGAGTTGACCCTTCAGACGACCAAATAGCTGAATATTTTGAAGCCTTGAATAACTGCTATGTTAGCCTTGCGGTGTTGGCTCAGGGTTCCCTGATTGCACAGAGTGATACACAGTGCGACAATACCTTCGTCAAGATGGAAGGCTTTATGGAGGGTCCTTACAAAGTCTGCGCTTCTCTTTCAGAATTCCAAGTAACTGGTCCTAATACTAAATGCGTGTTAGCACAAAAAGTAGGAACATTCGACTTGGTTCAGTCTTCTGTTATGAGTTTGAATGTTACTCTGATAGCCAGTTTCATAGGCCTGACAGCTGCTGTTGTGGTTTTTGTTTGTGTTTTTAGAAAATTGTTGAAAAAACCCAAACAAATTATCGTTCAGTCTCACCAGTGTTTTGTCGCGGAAACTCCTTGTGACGATGTACAGCATTCTAGGTATGTAAAATTGCACGCGACAACAAAATTATGATTAGTAAATCATGATACGCATTTCAAAGTATTTCAATCATAGTTTGGAAAGAGGACACGAAAAATATGATGAATTTGAACTGAGTTAAAAAAAATTGTGCCATTGTTTATTCTTAGATATGTTTCACAGAATAAGTATTGATTAATGCATTTAATTTATTGATAAAAGGAAATTTTGTTTGAATTATTGCTGTATGTATAATTAAAACCTCTAGCAATAACTATTGGAGAATAATTAATTAAAAAATTGACTTTGCTGTCATTTATTTGTTAAAGCGCGATGTAAAGTATAATTGAACGCAGTACTGAAAGAATAAATTTTTGCAGTTTAATGATGTAAATATTAAAGTATTTTTGTAAATATTATTTAATATTAATTAAAATGGCCTCAATTTTTATCCTTGTGGAACGCCCGAGGTGGCTTTAAAACTTATGTAGTATATGTTTTAATAATACTAAAACAAACTTTCAGTCAATTAATATAGAAATAATGTGAAATTGTGTCATACTTACGATATTAACATACTGACGATACCAAATATGAAAGGAAGCCTAGGACTTTGTTTATTTTATGTTAAGAATGTAAATACTCGTTTTTAGTATTTTTGTGATAATGTTATGTGTAGGTTTTTTCAATTAAAAAATAACAAACATTCAACTGAGTTTAATTGGCAACCACATGACCACATGTATTATGTAAATAGTTTCATGTTCGTCATCATATTCACACTCCGGAAAAAAATTCAACACTTATTCCATAATCAGCCCTGCTTTCAAAATAACGATTGGTTGCAGCTGAAACACGATCGTTAGCTTTTTTTTATATATTAACTCCACACAGGAGGCCCTGAAGAAAATAATTTCCCTCAAGGCCTATGTCATCTTTGTGGATGCTGTGTGGAGGGTCTTTTTGTGGAGAGGAAGGAGTGAACATGGGTCTTGAAGAGTCCCAAGTTGTAGGAGGGAGGAAACACAGAAGCCGGCAGTTCGTTCCACAGCCGAGCTGTTGAACCTAAGAACGAATCGTAGAAGCTTAGAACCCGTTCTCATGTGAAAAATGTCTGTGTACAGTCAAAAACTGTGTACAAATGTTGGGCGCGCGTTTGGCGTGTATCCCGACTACGCACCGGTGCCGAAGGGATCAATGACGCTAGTTCCTCAGAGCATCTTCCATTGTAATACCGATAGAACAAGGACAGCATACCTACCTGACGCCTGTGCTCTAAAGATTGCAGTCCGTTTGTTAAGATTGGGGAATCTATCAAATGGATCGCCCGTTTCTGCACAGAGTCAAGGGTTTTTTTCAGGTATTTTGGGGCTCCGGACCAGAGATGGCTGCCAAATTTGACAGTAGGGCGCACTTGCGATTTGTGCAGGGTCAGCAGTTGTGTACTATTAAAGTATCTGCGGGCCCTGTACAGTACGCCCAGCTTCTGAGAGGCCAACTTTACTCTGGCTTCGATGGAGCCCCCGTACCTGAGCTGGTCACTTATAGTTACACCATATAAGCTAAAATATATAAATTTTTAAAATCATTATTTCAACAAAATTGACTAACATTCATTTTACATTCCTCCTGAAATTCCCATTTTAGTTGCTAAAAAAATGTTGAAAAACAAAGTGATGGAACGTGATAGAATGAAATACTCTACTTTTGTCACACATCACTTTATTTTAATTCAATACGCCAACCAATTTCGGCACAACCGTGCTTAGATCGGATATTTACAGCAAAAATGTATAGTTTTGTCTAAATGATAAAAGGTTCTTGCAAAACCGGTTTCAATATTTTGGAAAAATAATGTAGGGATGCAAACAATTTTATTTTTAAAGCTTTAAATTGAATACAAAACATCGTTGACTTCTGAAATTTGTAGTTTTATTTATATATAAATACAATAGATGACGAACCTACCCAATAAACAATTCTCTGATTTGACCTTGAAAAAATTTAACAAAGCATTGAAAAAGGCAGACAAAAGCTGTGCTGAAGATGTGACAAAAGGAAATGGGAAACATACATCCTATCATGCCGCTGTAGAGCTTCATGATTTGGAAAAGGCTCTGTTTCCGGTCTTGATGATGCCCCCGATCACTTCCGCTTCCGTCCCCGCCCCTCGCAACCTTAAAGACTTAACAGCCCTTGGAGACAGAGACAATTCTCCGAACAAGATGGGAATTCCAAATCTTAAAATATGTTTGTATCAAAGATAGGGGTTCGTTTCTAACGATTCCCATTTACACATAATGTACTAGGTAGGCCAACCACCAAAACGCAACTGATCTAATAATTTCACCATAATTTTTGTTCCGTACCTAAAACTTTTGAACTGTTATACATATTATTATTAAAATTAAATCTAAATTATTATTTAGTAACCAACAATTGCGAAACTTTGCACACTAACTAAATTAATAAAGATTACAAATAGAAGGGAACGTATATATTATACAATTAATAAGTTATCATTATAGTTCTTGTTCCTACGTGACTGGTACTAGTATAGATTGGCACAGTCGCTCCAGGCTGGAACCTGCAATCTGAGGATTACCCTGATGAAATTCTGATGGGATAGGGTACCAGTAGACAAATAAGATGAATTTAAGATTCAAAATAATTTAATTCACGTGTGAAAACTTACTAGCGTTGCCGGATAAGATTAGATAGGCATAATCCCAGGTATATTTTGAATGATTTAATATGTGCTATATTTACAGTTTATTGTATAGCGGAGTTCTGCCTTGAAACTATAGATTACGTAACGATTTATACAAACAAACAATTTCTACAAAATCAGATGAAAATAAAAATGATGACAATCATTACTTGAACAAATCAAGATACACTGTGTCATAAAATATAATGACGAAAGATCGTTTATAAGAGAAATCAATTAGGTACTCTATTTTTATACAAAAAATAAAAAAAATATATTAAACATTTATTTGCACAATTATTTGGCAACTTCATGTTTTTCGAAAGGCAAGTTCAAATTATGCAAACCTTTCATCTTTCATTGAAACAATTTTAGAGCCAAATCCACAGCAACTATTGTCTAGTGAAAATTTGTAAAAAAATGTTATGTCAAACTACATCATAAAGTAGCTGTTTAAGATGTAATTTTATAAGCATTTGGCTGTGTTTGATAACAAGTAGCTCACTTAAAATGCAATAGTCGGGTTAGTATGCTTACTAGACTGATCGACAAACTCTTCTTTTTGGAAGCACGATGGCCAATCTCACGCTATCTATATGAATGTAAGTGGTAGATTTCACAAAGAGAAATAAATTAGGTAAACCCTGGGACATGTTTACAGAATCTCAAATGCTACTCAAAAATAGATACATTTATTTACGAGGGTGGGTTTGGTAGAAACGATGTTTTGTTTCAAAGAAACACATTTGTTTCTCTTCTGATTTGTTTGCTTGTTCTTTTTAATTTTTATTTTTAGTTTCTTATGTGTATACGGCACAGAAATCCTACCTGCTCCCTATTGTCCAGAGCCAGTGGGACTTTGTAATCTCCAAATACCGCTGTGTGTTGTGAGGTTAAAGGGAGTAAGAAAGGGAAGAAGACGTGGAAAAGGAAGGTAGGGAAGTACTTGGCGTTTCAGATCTGGTCACCAAATTCGACTAATCGTCGCCCTAGTGCTTATTTGTCCAAACGACCAATTAGCAAATTTTACAGGAGAGGTTTTTGTTTTCTTCATTTCAATGAAACATTATAAGTGTTTGAGATGGCGCTATTTTGGTAAAGGTAAAGATTACATCAGCTCAAGTAAATTTTAATAATGTGACTAATTATCGTTTTTGGTACTTTATTTTTAGTTTTGAAATGGAGATTGGACAATTTGCTGATTGTTCGTTTGGACAATTAAGTACCAGGGCGACGTGATATCGTTTCAAGCGACACGACTAGGCATTTCGATTCAGAATCGTTGTCTTTCACCAGGGCAAAACCGAAAGCATCTACCGTTCTGGATACTGATACAATTATTACAGACAAACAACTCTGGTCGTTTGTGTCCATCCATATCAACTACAATTTATGACATAAATGGACGTTATTTTTAATCATTATCTCTTAAAACGGAAGCAAGTGAAATTGAATATGAGATTTCATTCAGTTTACACAGGAAATGCCTATCTTTAGAGTGGTGTTATCAAATATAATTAATTTGATTATTAAACATTGCTAACATAAATGTAATGAAAAATTCCATTATTTCAATTCCAAACAATTTTCACATTCACATTAGGCATCTGATGAGTGCTAATCATTGCTGTCAATGATGCTAATATTTTCTTTTAAATACAGTACAGTGTTTTAAGTGACGCCAAGTATAAAAGTGTTGACCTGTGAATGACTTTTTACATACTCAAAATGTGGGATACAGTCAAAATTGTTTTGATTTTCGTTTGTTTGTGGGATTTTGGAAAAGCGGAATACAATTATACTGACAAGCAATGTAAGTAGTCTTAAACAATATCTTGTAATAATTTATTCATTAGTACTTTTTTGATTTATCAACAGAATGAATAACTTTTACCTGAACATTATTTTTGTTCGCTCATTTCCAAATAATTGTTTCCACATTATTTTAGTTTCATTTTAAGTAATTCCTTTTAGTTTTAAATAAATATTATCAACAAAATCCGGTTAAATTGTAAGAGAAGAGTTTGTCACCATGAAACATATAATTAAAGAAAATGAATAAGAATAACGTCATAGTTTTCACAGTCTTCTTCACTAGGGTTTCATGTTCGGAGGCGGTATTTCAAATGTGAAACCGCACAAGAGTCCCAACTGCTCCCAACCGTCTTGAGCCAGTGAGACTATTTCATCCACAATCGGAGTACGTTGCGAGTCCGAAAGTAGTGTGGAGGAGGAAGGAGATGGGGAAGAGGATGGTGGGGAAGTACCAGGCTATTCAGTTCTGATTACCAAACATGGCAATAGCTATTTCAAGCAAGGTTTTAATTCTGAATGGTGGTCTTACACCAGTATCTTCCATTCTGAAACATGACGCAAATATTTTAAACAAGTAAAATGTGAAATAACACAAATTATAAAAAAAAAATTGTTGTCGCCGGATTTCATCCCACGTCCTCTAGCTTGATAGTCGAGCGCCTTACCCTTGACCACGGAGGCCATAATGGTAGCCATACACGTTAGGGTTTGCATGATGGTTATGCATGTACATGCATAACCATCATGCAAACCCTAGTGTGTATGTAAAAAACTGAACAGTTATCGATGCATGTACATGCAACCTAAGAAATACCAAAATAGATATTTTTTGCCGCTCGGTTATGTTTGCGCGCATGCATAACCGAGCGTGTGTGGCGGCCGGTCATGCTTGAATGCACAGTTCTCAGTCATTCTCAGTTCTCAGTGTCCAATATTCTGTGGTAGTGGATGTAAATCTCAGTTCATTCATAAAATTTATATGAGAGAACTGTTTTCTTTTCAAAAGCCAGTGTTTACACCACTCAGTGCGATCTCTTTTTCTTGTCCTTTTCTTTGTTACAAGTATTAAGCCAAGTACAGCTATCACATCGTCGTCGTCCATTGTTGGCGATACAGTGCACAGCAGATTAGGAAAATGTCCTACAAAACACCGTCACTTAGCTGTAACTACCTTTAACTGAGAGTTTATAGGAAATTGTACATGCAAACCCTAACGTGTATGTGTTTTATTAAACTCGGTTATGCATGATGGTTATGCATGTACATGCAAGTTTGTCACCGTCTTGTATTTATATCGGAAACATTTAAATTATTAAATGGTCCATCACAAATTGTATTCTTTCTACAATTTTTGTCACAACGCTGAATGTTTGCCCCCTTAGATTAGAAATATGAATTTCTGTTTATTAATTTATTTGGGTTTTATTGTCACACAATAAAACGGTGTATGTTCGATCAGTAGGGTCTATATGGTAGATAGGAAAATGTTTGTGGTTATCAGTAAATAACTTGTGTAAATTGTTAACCTCGGTACAGATACATGGCTACAGGTAGGCTATTAGAATAAAGTAAAAACGCCAGCCGCAGTGCGTTTTGTGCAATGTTGTACTAAAAAATGGTTAAATATGTGTTAAATTTCATCATATACAGGATATGAACAGGATAAATCTTATCTTTTGACTGAGCGTAGCGAAGTCCTGGTCTAACATAACTGTTTTGCGTTTAGCTTCTATGTAAATTTGTTTGTGTAAAGATTTTTTTTCGAATGTAAAATCCTCGTGTTATTTATACTTTCTTATTAGCATTTTTTTCAATATAATGTTTCCTACCAGGCTGAAGAATGTTTGAAAAAGAATTGTCTTTGAGATAGTGAGGATTTTCTGGACAAATTGTATAATCCCTTATTAGAATTTAAAAAAAAGTTTCATTAAATATTTTGTTTAAAATTAATTAGGTAGGTATTAAAGTTACTACTTAGAAATATTGTGATTTTAGAGGAACTTTGGTTTTTGATTGATTAAATATGAGAAAATTATAAATTTACGCTATTGGACGCGAGGCTCAAGAAGCTAATCAGTAACAAGTGAATAGATAATGCCATAGAACAGAATGAGGATCACCATAAGCAGTAAATCAACAAAACAATATATCGTTTGTGTGAGGACATGTTAAATGGTCTGATAAGTAATATCACTCTCGGGAATCGAATCCCGTTCCTAGCCACAATATAATTCTGGCTTGTCACTAGTGGCTTTGTGGGGACACTGAAGAGACAAAAATGTAGAAATGTGTTAGGCGCGTATTTGTGTGCCCCAAGTAACCTCAAATTTATTTTATTTTATTGGAAAAACCAACAGTTTCCAATCATTTATAAGGTATTGTAAACAAATATGTAATTGAACTATGAATAGATTTTCACTTACGTACAAGTGATTATAAAAAACAGAATTACAATGGCCTGTGAAGACAGAATAGTGGGAGGGAGGGAAAGGGAACGGATCTGGTCTGTGTAGAGTAATATGATTGTGTGAATGTTATTTATTGATTCAAGGTTTGAAAATGTGAGGTGATGTGTTAAATACATCAAATTCACCGTTTTAAATGTCAGATACGATTTTTTTCAGTTCGTTTTGATTTTAGGGATGTTAAATAATATACAATACAATAACACTTTTTTAAATTACGAAATTCTTTCTTCAGCAAAAAATCAATTTTCGTGGACTGTCCGTGACCAGGTGTCGAAAATAAATTGGAGAAGTTTCCCTTCAAATCAATATAATAGCACTTATAGGGTTTTTTTGTCCAGTGGTGGGGATATATTCAACAGTAGTAGATATTAAGTTCAAATGCTGAACGCACTGATTTCAAGACGGTTTGGTCCTTTATGGACCAATTTGCGGTTAAGTGGTCCGTTGATTTATTTAAACTATAAAATTATTATAGCTAACTAACTAACCGTCCCGCAAATTTACCACAGAGGTAGGCAGAAAGGATTTAGATACCGGACAAATCTGTCTTTTTACACTGGTTTTCTTCATTCGACCGATTACTGAATCATTGAATTGACCATTTCAATCCTGAACTAAAACTGGCTATGTTAAAAATGTTCAATATTTGATTTCACCTTGTAGAATAATAAGAAAATTTTAGAATATAATTTCTGTTTACAGGTACTTTAGAAGATATTGCTACGTTGATTGGAATAATATAATATAGTCTCGTTTGTTGGATTTCACTATTTAATAAAAAACTTATTACCTCAACTAAATTAAATAAATTTGAAACTTGTTTACGAAAGTACATAAGTAGGTAAAGTGAAATAAAGCGTTAAAAAGATAATAAAAAAATGTATCTGCAGTTGTCAGCCTTTGAATTTTCTTCCTCCTGACTCGACACCTCCTTTTTTCTTCTGCTCTTGTCATATCTCCCTCAAACATTATTTTCTCACTTCTTAAACATGAAAAGAAACGAAAAGACCTAATGTTCAAGGAAGTGTAAGAATCTAGGTAATTTTTCTACCCCAGTTGCTTTGTCAACAAACGATTTTGCTGAAGAAACACCTGACTATATCGGGAGGGTAGAAAATTTTACATATTTTTCGTTGTATTCTTATTATTTAAATATAAAAATTTCATTAAAAAAAATAACATATATAATATGTGTGTATTAATCATTTAAGAAAAGATAATACTAATCAATTTAAACCAAACATTAAACAGAACAAGACACATAAAAATAACAAGGTAACGGTCGCATCTAGGAATCGAACCCAGGATCGTTGTCTTACAGAGATAACGCCTCAATCAACTCATCCATGGGAACCTTATTATTTCACATCTATTTTTAAAAATTTTAAATAATTAATTTTTCAATTTATTTATTTTTATTTTTATGGGTCCTGTTCTGTTTCTTGTTTCATTTAGATTTATTAGTTTATCTTCATCTTCAATGATTAATATTTTTATGGGTCCTGTTCTGTTCCTTGTTTCTTTTAGATTTATTAGTTTATCTTCATCTTCAATGATTAATATTTTTATGGGTCCTGTTCTGTTCCTTGTTTCATTTAGATTTATTAGTTTATCTTCATCTTCAATGATTAATATTTTTATGGGTCCTGTTCTGTATCTTGTTTCATTTAGATTTATAAGTTTATTTTCATCTTCAATTATTAATATTTTTATGGGTCCTGTTTTGTTCCTTGTTTCTTTTAGATTTATTTGTTTATCTTCATCTTCAATGATTAATATTACATTGATGGGCACGAACAACTATTCTAATAAAATTATAAATCTATTATTATGAATGAATATGAATAACGAAGAGCACATGAAATGAGATGAGGGAGTGTTTTTTTATCCTAAATTCAGAAAGTAGAAGAAGGGTGGCAAATAGTTTCGTCAGGCAGTGTAAGAGAGACAGAAGACACAATGGTGATTAGCTGTGTCGATATAATGGTCAAAATGAACCAAATTAGCGGCGACATTGGTTTGCATTCAAATATACTATTTGATGGTTTATATTATTACCTATTCAGTGATTTTCCCTTCTTTAGTGGGCTTTCAATGTACTCGTATGAAACCATCTACATCCCAATAGCCTGGTCAATTTAGTATTATTTTCAGTTGATACGCCCTCGCAAGAATTTTAAATGCCAAGAGCCAGTAGATCTACAGCATCCTCATATATTTTAAATTTATTTTTTAAAAAATTTTTATTGCAGAAAACAACAACACATAATTATATTAAGGACAATGGTTACAAAGTTGGACTAATAATACAATAATTGGTACCAATGCCATCATATACATATGTGGTATATTATACATTTTACTTAAGTTAAGTTAGTTAGTACGTTAGGGAAGGAGAGAGGTGTGAGTGAGTGTTTGTGTGTGTGTACGTGTGCATGTGTGTGTGTGTGGATGTGTGTGTTATATGTACGAATTCAGTGTGCTTAAAAAGTTTTTCTTAAATAGAGGGAGAGAATCAAAAATATATCGGTATTTCTGCTTGTTTGAATTGAGTTGAATGTTTGAAGGATGCGAGTAATGGGGGAATTGGCTGCATAAATAATAATATATGTTTATATATCTTAATATGTTTTAAAGATTGTTATGAGGCTGTTTGCAACTGACAAAGACGAGGAAGATAATGTTTCGGTAATACTTAGTTATTTGATTTTTGTTTCTACATACATTGTGGTCTCTTTTTAAAATATAGATGTGGATGTGAAGATGATTCACATGTGTTAAACGTCGTTGATGCGATTGTCAATCGCTAATTGATTATTTACTGAAGCAATTGACAATTTACATTTCCCATTGAAGGAGGAAATGACGTGTATTCTGATCGCGCATAGACCCCACAGAGCGCTATTGATGTACAGAGGGGAGAAACCGCAAAAGAACTCGGTCTTGGCCCACAATCCTTGTCTCATTCACATTCATACATCGTCTCATACATATTATTCTATTATTTTTATTCCTGAAATGGCCCGACTCAACATTGGTAACATTCTTTTGCGAAATTTCAAACAAACCTGATAAATCTTACAACTCCAACGATTATTCCTCGCATTGAGACCTATTAAATCGCTCTTTAAATTCTTCGGAAGCAGTGCCATTGTAGTGTACTAAAATTATTATTGTCTTAGGTATTTTATTGTAAATTAAAAGAGAATTATTTTCAGTGGAGGCAAAATGCAAGCCTTATTTCTGCAGGACTGGAAACGATTACGTGGAGTTCTTCAAGGTTGAAGAAGGCCACAGGTCTCCTGGGGTGAAGTTTGAGATGCACTTGGCCATTAAAGGTCAAAGAGATGGACACATCTTGCTTTCTTCCACTCCCTTTCCTTCAATTTCCGATTCCGTGTATGAAATTGGTAAGTCTTCGTCATACAATTGTTTGCGTAAATTTGTGTTGTTATTTTTTTACGCCACTTATAAATTAATTTTACTGCGGGTAAACTGCATAAGATTCCAACATCAGGTATTCTAAATTAGATTCGACAATATTGTGGCATTTGTTCTCGGAAGCACTGCAAGAATACACATTACTTTCGGCGAAAGTTTTGTGCGACTGTGATTTTTCTACTTCTTTTGGTAAAAAGGTAAAGTTGACTTAGACCAAGCCAGTTTCTCATTTTTCAGGTTACAGTCCGAAACAACTAGTCTCCTAGGGTGTGAAGCCATTACGTGCAACGTAATTCTCTAACACTTCTTCCATCAATCTTAACCTGGATTAGGAATATCAATTAATTTTCTTTTAGTTGCTCCTTACGATTTAACCATCTACTCATTTGGTTTTAAACTATCTAGTTTAATGTACCTAGATAATAAGTTTTCCGTTATTCTTTATTTAAAGTGTTTGTCATCTTCTAGACAAGATTTAAAAATATATATATAAATATATTCGATTTCAGTTGTCGGAGCCGGTGGAAACACTTATTCAGAGCTCCGTCGTATGAGGAAAAAATTCGGCAAGGTCTCTGTTCCTACACCTTCAATTGTGTCTTCATTGAGATTTTCGGCATTTTGGATCAAAGTATCAAATGGTAAGTAGATAACTCTACAAACATTGATATATGAATTCAAGAAATGTATCTAGGTTTTTGTAAATGTTCAATGTTATGAAGAAGATTTTTTCAATAATAATAATTTTGAGATGGTTCAATTTTTTTTTTATAAATTGTATACTTCTTATATTCACCTAAACTCTTTACTCCATATTTTATTTTATAGTGTACACTTTTTATATTTCTTTTAATTTCTTATTTATTTCATATTTCATACTTGATATATTCTTTTAATGTACTTAACATATAACTAGAGACACCCATTTATAACATTAAGGCGATGCACTACGTTGTGAAATATTTTAAATTGAGCCGCTATCAATAACAACCCTTACGTAGATGGCGATAAGGTTTAAATTCCCGCTTAACACCATCCGCTTGTTTTGATTTATGCAAGAAAAAAACATGGCCAAAAAGTGCCTTTAATTTTATTTTGTGGATGTTCAGGCATAAATATTTAATTTGTTTTCGATCATTTTATAAATAACTTAATTTGCCACATTATACAATAAAATCATAACCGAAAATGGTTTCGCAAGTAGGAGATTTTGAACTTTAAAGCAGTTTTCATAGGCCTTTACATTATTTTTTTCTGGGCTTATAAAAAGATTTATCAAAAATACTCGATTATTTCAAAGACCAAGATGTATTCTACTCGCAGTATTTAATTAAAGCATCTGAAATATTTCTAGGCGACCAAATTTTCAAACCAAAAACACATGATTTTGCATTACTACGTATGGCATCGCCTTAACGATATTTTCGCTAATCAAAGCGATTAATGGTGTTTTTAGCGATAGTAAAAAGATTTTTTAATCGCTATTATCTTGTATTGACAGATCGTAGAACGAACATGACACACTCTACTGTAGAAACATGTGCCATGTTGAGTTTGGATCAATAATACAATAAACATGTTTCAAGTGATTTTGCTAATTTAATTGTTTTTACCTTCTTACCGAATAAATTATTTTTTCAATAATTAATGCTAAATTTCTTAAAAATTAAAGCTATGAATGCCGAATGAGTGTCTCTATATACCACCACCACAACACGGGCATGTGCTTATCTTGGTGGTCTGAACATTCTTGACGACTGTAATAAACTAAAATGGAATAAAGAAAAATCAAATAAAATTTTAAAAAAATTATTGTTCGACGAGTCAGACTTGGCCAACCTCACCGTAAGTTGGCTCTGAGTAATATAATCCCTCACGCAAAAATCAGTCTTAAATATCATAAGACAAATTGACAAACTGAACTGCTTCAGTAACTCAAAGCATTCAATGACTTAACTGTTTGTTGTGAAATGCCAAAGAGGAAGAAGTTACCACAAAGCTATCAGTGGAATACCGATACTTGCAGTTTCCGTACAGAATAAGTTGATAAAAAACTTGCATTCCGTTGGTTAACCGCTGATGCGTAATAAATATAATAAATTCAATGATTACAAGTTATTATGTATATAACGTTCAGAGTTAAACCAGCACTTATGACTAATGTCAATTTGATTTGCTCAGTGACGTGACTTTTGGCTGTACTAGAGTGCTAATATTACAAAAAATGGCAATTCGTTTTTTTTTTTTAATGAAGAATGTCAGGATATTTCATTTTGTCCGTCAACATCAATAATGCCATTTTTGTAATATTAGCACTCTAGTACACCCAAAAGTCACGAACCGGTACTGGATTTGATCGTTAAAGGAAATTTCTAACAAGTTTCATTTTATGTATTTATTTATGTATACGCCAAAAAGGCTTTTACATAAAAGTGATACATGATGAAGTGTGCAGAGAATATCTGTAAAAGAAAGAAGATGATGATGATGAAAACAGTATGTAGATATAATACATTATAAAGTAGGTATAAAATAGATCTAAGAAAACACAAAATAATACTGTGACAGAGATTACGCTTAATTCTATAAATAGTTTCATTAAATATATCAATGGTACCTCCAAACTTATTGCCTAGATCACGCATCCTACAGGTTAGTGAGTGTGTCTGATAGTTGGTTGTGTATGCATTACAGAAGAATGTTTGAATTTTGTGTTGTGTTTCTAGTCGGTATATAAAATTTTATAGTGGCGACGATGGCAGGGCTGAAAATTAAGTTATGTATTAATCTTTGTAACACAGCCAGGTCTGACATAATTCTCCTGTCAGACAGCGTTTTTAGGTGCATTTGATTCAACAAACTGACATAATTAATGTATTTAATCGGATATTTGAGCTTTAAATGTATGTACTTAAGTAATTTGTGCTGAGCCCGTTCTATATTGTTAAATTTAATTTGGATGTTTATAAATTTTATATAAATGTATGTACGTAATGACAGTGAAATAAATGATCTTGGCATTATTTCTCATTCTAAATTAAATTTTCTTTCTTGCATTAATATAGTAACAAATACAAGTTTAAAAATGCTTGGCATCATTCTTTGTAATGGCAGAATTTTATATTCTTCTGTTTTTATAATTTTATATTTTATATTATGAAGTAAAGACGAATATATTTCATCTATCTGGTCCCCTTAATTCTAAAAAAAATTCTTATTCCATTGGAAATATTCGGCATATATTTTTGAGATATATTTACACGGTCTACAAATAAAAACCATTCATTACAACCATTAAAACAAGAAATAATTAAAATTACTAAAACCCTTAGATGAAATACCTGCTTCTGATTTGACTTTTATTTTGATAATTGTAAATTGATTACAGACAGCCCTTATTTATTGGCCTAGTTTCCTTCCACGTCCCGATTATAAATACTCGATGAAAAATTATTTTTAATTTTGCATAACATATATATCAGGGCTGAGTCATTTAGACAATCGCTTGTACATGATGACATGCAGTTGGCAATAATTTATCAAAAATAGTTATTGTGTTCAACCTCACTGAATTTAGTTACAAGAAGGCTATAATATCATACGTCATAAATAAATAAAATGTTGTTTTAAAATATTGGTTTCTAATAAATCGTTCTGTTAATCATTTTTATAGATGGGGTCGTAGAATTTGGAATAGAAGGTCAAGAACTGGCCATCATTATTTACAGAGACCCAGTCCCCATTGAAGTAAATTATTTCAGCTTTGCTTCGTGGTATGGGGTTGACCTCAAGGTCCTTTATGACTGTCCCAAACCGGGTTCTGAAAATGAAAATGTGACGCTTCCTGGTGAGTATGGCGTAAAAATATAAAATGTTATCCTAGATCCATGTTTTTTGGTCATTACTAAACTAATTTCACTACAAAAAATGTTTAAATTTATATTTTAGCCCAATTATTTAAGACAATATAAGCGATTCCTAAGCGAAAATTAGAACTAAACAGGAAAATCATATAAAGATAGGGTCACATTTAGGACTCAAACCCAAGACCCTTGCCTTGCCGGGGCATAATTATTGTGTTTACATCACTTTTGATAAATTGTGAAATATTTTATTGTATAAGAAATATTAATGTAATAAGTGCAAAGTAATTAAATAGTAAAGTAATCAGAAATATTAAAGTAACACCTATTTATTTAGTTTTTTTAATATTTTTTTCTTTTCATATTTTCCTTTCTTTTTCTGTCTTTGGTATAAATTTTAACACATTTTTTTAAATTTACTCTTTGAAATTAGTTACGTATCAACAAAGAAAAACTAAATCCATTAGTTTCTTAAAACAGGCACTGCCTAGTTAGAAACTAATGTTGATTGGGCCATAACGTATTGACGCAAGTGTAATAATTAATAAACAAATTACCGCTTAGAAAACCTAACCTAACCTAACTTATTGTTCAGTATGTTATGAGATTGAATTGTGTGGGGAAGGGAAGCAGGTGGGTGGGAAGGTAGAGGAGACTGGGAAGTGCATGGCTATTCTGACATGGCCACAAAATACTGCTAAATCCATTTTAAGCGTAGTTTCGATTGGTGATATGTCACCAGGGTGGGCGGTACGTACTAGCAGTATCTATCAGTCTCCGTTACTTCAGTGAGATACATGGTTTTATCTCCTTTTCTAACAATATTTCAATATTTTTGGAAGTGATACGAATTAAAAAATTTGTATTGATTCTCTTTTTTTATCAGCTATTTATTATTATGTCGGCGTTAAGGGATATTTCACCATCTTCTCGATATGCTATCGAAAACACTATCCGCAGGATAACGCCTATATTCGATTTACGATTTAAATTTTTTATTTATTTATTAAGTCCGAGCTTACTATTCGTTAAACGAACCTATGAATATAAGATATGTATATTTTTAACATATCGGATAAATTAGCCAAATTTTCTACCTATTTAGAATATTTATTTATGTATTATAAAGGATAGTTATCGAGATGATGACGAAAAACCCTCTTTATATAGTTGAGTAAATATTTATATTTCCATCTGCTAGATTCCTCAGTGGTCGTCATCAAACCGAATCTGACCATCACAGGTCAGTTGAGAGCCGATCTTCTAAAGGATTACGATCCCTACATAAGGCCTATTACAGTAAACGAACTTCAGACGATAATATTCGCACACTTCAAGATAAAGAGCGTCAAGTACGATGTAGCTAAGTCTCAGATGACAACACATGGAAGTCTGATAACGGTAAACCAATTTTATACTTTTCCCAAATTACGGATTTTTTTATTTATGAAAGACAAGTATTGACGGGCTACGAATAATCAAATTTTTCACAAAGTAAAATTATGAAATTATCGCTTGCGCAATGACAGAGGGCTGAACTTTAAGTAAAGTTTTTTATAATTATTTTATTGATTCAATTACATTACGTTACACATTTTTTGTTCTTTGATCCATCATTTAATTTTGTTTCTGAATTTTTTTTTGTTTTCCTCATTTTTCGTATCAAGTGAAAGATTGTTGAAAGGTTTTATTGCCTGGTATTTGTTGTCTCTTTATCTTAAGCTTGTGTTTACGGTCGGATTTTTTATGTTTGTCTAGCACCTGGTCTATTAATTATCATTTGAGTCCGAGTTTAATGAAAAAAAAATGTAAAAAATGTAGTCTTGTAGAGTTTTTATGTACAGATGACGTCAAACATTTTTAATGTTTAGTCTGTGTCATTCTATGTTTTTTTAAGTATTATCTTTAAGATTGTTTTCTGTTTGATTTATAAATAACCGATGGCTGAGTTTGTTTTTCCTCCCCTAACAAATATATTTAAAGATATTTTCAATTTATATTGATATTACAGGCGACTATTAATTGCTTATAATAATTTATTATCCTTAATTATTTCATACTATGTTATGGATTCACTAAGTTCAAAATATATATATATATATTTTTTTTTTAAGTTTAGGAAAATTTTCATTGTTTTGAGGAGTTTATTTATGATTTGTTTGATAAGATGTGTCGATCTGAAGTTATGGTTAATATGATTACTAGATATTTAATTTGGTCAAATTTTTTCTAGAGTATGACAATTGCAAAATATGTACGTTAATAATCTAGTACCAGAAAATAAAACAATAACTGATTAAACACCACTAATATTTCGTACACCTTATGCCGACCAAGTTTGGCCACATACCGTAGCTTCGTCACGGCATAATGCCTAAATCTACTACAACATGTGTTATACTGTCTTTTGCTGTTAGTCCTATACGAAAATGGTTGCCTATAAATTGACAAAGAGCACTCTCTTCCCAATCCTCAACCTACCGCTACTGTTTCTAACCCACTGTAATGCAGTTCAGCATTATATATAATAATACACGTGCTGCAGTACATTTTAGTAAAGTATTGTACTGCCCTGATGAAGATACGGTTGTCGCGAAACCTGGTCGAAATTAGATATAAAAATTTAAAACCCTTAAAAGACGGATAATATTTTTTAAATATCTCTAAGCCAGATATAATATTGAAAATTAGGCATCTACAACGTTTTACTTAGGACTTTTCATGGACAATATTGAAATGCGTTCAAAAATTCTAAAACGTAGTTCTTTACAATGCACATTGCAGTGCACCCAAAGATATTAGAAGAACGAGATGTGCTATGAGCAGTTCATACTGTGTGGAATTGTTTTGCCCAGTGTCGCCGGTTTTTTTCACCAATACTACTGCACACCTTGGCTGACGCTAAGGTATCCGCACTAATACATAGAACAGATTTCTGTGCGTACACGTCCCGATAATATTCAAAGTACTCTAATTAGGTAGTACTCCGGCTACGGTCCGGCGGCCAACATAGCATATCTCGTTCTTCTAATATCTTTGAGTGCACCTGAAGGTAGTCATGATTAAACTGTACTGCTATTGTAGTTAGTCGTATCCTAAGGGTTAAAAAGTGTCGGTTTTATTTTAAATTTTAATGTCACATCACAAAGTAACTGCTAAACATGAAAAACAAAAATAATATTTTTATAACTTGATCAATTTATGGCAAGCAATATTGTACATTTTTACGAACCAGTTCTCTATAACAGATTTTTGGTAACGGTTCCAATATTTTCATAGTATTCACGTTACGCTTGGAAAACGTTTTCCATCGAAAGTAAATGAAAATTGCCGTTTCAAAACGGACAGAGTAAACTGATGAGCGCGCTATGATTTTCCCGACATTGTCAGTTCGACACACAATACATTGCCGGTACTTTGGTCGGGCGTTTTATTTTCCATCTGCGCATATTGTGTTTTTAGCGTCACTCCTTTATGTGTTAAAAAAGCCGATAAACGTTCAACCCCAAATTTGAAAAATGCAAGCCAATTTTATCCGTGTTCTATTAGGTACTTCAAAAATAATATTTAAAGCATATCGTGTGATTGCTGGACGCATGTTGTGCCATTGGCTTGCAAAAATTGTGTGTTTTAATAAATGGTTATCACGTAAATTCGCTAAAAACATTGTCAATGTTATACTATTTTTATTTGAAATATGTTTGTGAGCAAAGTGGGTTCTATTTTTTAATCATAAGGGCTGTTCAAATGTCAAATAAACTAAGTTAAACAATTTTGATATTTAAAAAAAAATCGTTTTCAAAGGTACTGAAAACACAAAATGCAAAAAAAAAAATGTTTAGGTTTCAAGAACACGACCACAAAGTTAAAAAAATCATACTTGCCTTAGAAATCTTTCCTCAAGCGATAACATTAATTAATTGCAAAATCTCAGTTGGGAAGATCGCAATATTTATTAATGTGTTTATTTATTTAGTATATCTACATAGTAGGGTTTACACATGTCTTTTTCTGTGCCTGTCTCCCTAGAGATATCTTGTGTCAAGACAGGCTAGTTTGCAAATATTTTATAATAACGATAGGTACATTTTTCAATGAGGTTAATTTTGATATTCAATCGTAAAAGATCAATGGTTTCGTTGTTTGTGTGGCACGTATTCGCCGTCTTGTTGAAATTAAACGTTGTCCAGATCAATACCATCCAATTCCGGCCATAAAAAATCATTAATCATTTCTCGATAGCGATCTATTCACCGTAACCGTTGCTCCAGTCTCATTTTCTAAAAGTAAAGTCCAATGACTCCGCCGGACCATAAACCGCACCAAACAGTCACACGTTAAGGATAGAGAGGCTTTTCAACAATAACTCTTGGGTTTTCCGAGAACCAGATGCGACAATTTTGATTGTTGACGAAGCCACCGAGGTGGAAATGGGCCTCATCACTCAAGATGATTTGCATTTGATTCACTCAAGTGAATTTTAATAATTTCAATGCGTTGTTGAAGCATTGTTTTAAAAAAATGACAGCTTCAAAAGTAACATCTACCGAAATAGCAAATCAAATCCTGTTTTTAATTTTGATTTGTATGAGTTGACTAATTATTACACGACTTTTATTGATGACCCAATTTTAAATCAAGATTTAAATTTGTTTAGCTTTTTAATTGTCTAGTTTTGTTTGGTAGGTTTCTGTATATTTTAGTAGCTAAGGATTTGAAATTTCTTTATACGAATGTTATATTTGTTTTAGGAATTTCTAAGAGTTCATCTGTTTAAATCCGCATGTTATAAACTAGATTAGAGATCTCCATTATATTGAAAACAATGTCTCTTTCGGATACTTCTCCAGCAAAAAAGTTAGTTTTTTTTTACAATTTCATTTACGCAATAATAAATTTCTCTGAAACAATAATAAATCAAGCACTTTTAAAAGCAGTGTCAACAGATCTGATAGACTGAAAGTGCAATACATCAAGTGGATAGACAAAATGCAATAATTCGAAACAGCCATACTGCAGATTCCTGTTAAGAGAGATCCCCGGCCTTGTATGTCGGACATGAAATTTCTGGCAAATATCCAAGCCAAAATCGAATCAGCCAGATAACGTACCTACTTGTTAATGGGTTGGCAAGCGAAAGATATATTAAATAATGGAATGAAATAATCTTTTTAAATTTGAAGGCAAAATTTGATATTTTAACCGTTTACTGTAGATGAAAAAAATCAAAGAAAAAAATAATTTTATTAATATGACGACGAATATATTTTCTTTTTTAATTTTTTTTTTATTTACATTGTGCAATTTTTGATTTGCTGCTAAAACGAAATATTCCTTTGAGTTCTTGAATATGGCGTTCTTGACGTCACGCCGGTCAACGTATGTGACAGCCGTATTAGCCGGTAGCATTTTACTTGTTAAAATGACGTTGTAGCCTGCTTGAACCTTTAGGAATGTTGGGTTTTTAATCGTTTTTAAAATCATATAAATACACCCACACACATATAAATATATATATATTGAAGAAGAAGATAATACCTATAAATATTAACGAAACATGAAGAAGAACAAGACATAGAAAAATAAAAAAGGTCTGAACTAGGAATCAAATCCTGGATTTTTGTCTCACCGGGACAACGACTTTTACTTCTCTACCATAGGGACCTAATTATCATACAAAAGTAAATAAAAATAAAATTTGTCCAATCATTATTAAATATTCATTTTGACTTTAAGAAAAAGTCATTAGGTATCCAATATAATTGAAAATCGGATATGCTAAAAATATGGGAAAAATGGTCGCATGATGAATTTGTTCATTTGATATATGAGATCATAAAAAATTACGTACAATAATTAGGTCCCAATGGTTGAGTGGTTAAAGACGTTGTCTCGGTAAGCGAGAAATCCTGAGTTCGATTCCCAGTTGAGACCGTTATCTTGTTCTGTTTCTTTGTTGATTTATTAGTATTATGTTTTCTTCTATATATTACATTGATCAGTAAAACCTTCAAAAGTTGTTAAAAAAATCAAATGAAAATTGAATATGTATATATAATTATTTGATTATTAATTTTTCCGCCTTCCACATCGTCTTTCCTTGGGATTCGAAAATGTTGATTTCTGCCCAAGATTTTCAACTGTGATAGATACTATCAGTATCGCCTTGGTCACTTAACTCGGCTACAGCGATTTCAATAGAAGTTTTCGTTCTGAATTATGATTTAATTGAATTGGTGTACATTATGAATACCAAAAAATATGCTTTAGATAAATTGAAGGTTTTCGTATCGTTTCGCTTGAGTAGAATACAAATAAAAAGATAAAATACTCAATAAAAAATATAAATGTATACTACTAAAAAATATATTTTTTTAATAGAAATGTATGAACACATAAAGGAAACAACTTTAAAAAAGTATAATAGCTAAAATTATCTGGGACAGTTTCAGTTGATTAAATTTTTTGCTTTCTTATAAAATTATTTACAAAAATATAAATAAAAACCAGTTTTGTGCTTGAAATCGTTTCTAGAGTCCGTTTGTCAAGCGATTTTAATGCCTATTACCTACGATATCAGGTATACCAAGAATATACACATTTTTGGCTTGTAGCTTCCTCTTAACTCTTTGAAGTACTGTGGTTTCAAAATTCGGCCACCTTGAAAATAAATAATTATGCTAAAACGGCCATCTATTGACAAGTTTTTTAAATGCCATGTGAGACATAGATTCTCTACTATTTAGTTTCCAATACCGATAATAGGTGGCTTTGCACGGTTTGGTTATGTGTTTGACAATTGCCAGCGAATTGTGGTTTTTTGTGATCTCCGACTTTAAAGTGAAATATAACGGTATGTATTTCGAATTTTTGCCCATTTCTTATGAATTCTAGTGCCCTTGTATTTCATTTGTTGAATTATCAATAAGAAATGTCTATAAATATAGTATTTTTTTGTAAAATCGAAATTTTTTGGTGGTTTTGCTTTTCGACCACCGTACTTGAGGTAATTTTTTTAGTCTTACAACATGGTTATTCTGATTTTATAATTTTACAGATACACCATGCCGAAGAAAGGTCTTCGCCAAGAAGAAATCGCAGGAATACTTTTAGAAGAGATACCTTCTGATGATGACAGTTGTTATGGGTGCTCAGACAATGAGGAAGAGGATATACAGGAGGAGCATCTAGCAAATGTCACAGTTAGCGCCTCTTCGGACGATGATGATGATGAACTGCCTCTATCTTGTGTGAGGAAACAAATCCCGGCGTCTTCTTCATCTACCACACTCGATCACCCTATAGCAGGCACATCCAGCCCTTCTGGTTCACAATCACCATCTACTTTTGATGTTCATCTTTCGCGTACGCGTAACCGACCAGTATCGTCTTCTCCATCTGCCCAGTATAGTCCTTATATATCTCAATGTCCGTTTTGTCATCCACCGCTGCTGTTCCAGGCACAACTGCATCTACACCTGTCATACCTGCGATTATAGTCGTGCCTAAATAGAGCCGTACGTTCAATACCGCCCTCCCTGGTGAATTCCGTGAAGAAACAGGACTACATAATGACTTTCTTACGATGGAAAATCCCACACCTTTGGAAATTTTTCTGAAATTTTGGACTCCTAGTTTGATTGAAAATATCTGCTTCCAGACCAATCTATACGCACAACAAGTCGGGAAAAATCACCAACCCACAACCGTTCAGGAAATTAAAAAATTCATTGCACTAAATTTAGTAATGGGAATTAAAAAATCCCCCAGTTATAGAGACTATTGGTCATCGTCCCCTGATTTACACGACCCCTATATTTCAAGATTTATGACAGTCCATAGGTTTGGCTGGCTGTTGTCAAACCTTCATCTCAATGACAATTCATTGATGCCTGCTAGAGGTCAACTTAATTTCGATAAATTATATAAAATAAGGCCTTTGTTGAACTGCTTGTCAGACACCTTTGATCGAAATTACAAGCCATCACCTACTTTGGCAATTGACGAAAGCATGGTCAAATTCAAAGGCCGCAGCACATTGAAGCAATACATGCCCAAAAAACCCATTAAAAGAGGCTATAAGATCTGGATGATGTGTGCAGAAAATGGATACAACTTAAAATTTGAAATATACACAGGAAAAATTGGTGACTACGCTGAGTCTAACTTAGGGCCAAGAGTTGTCTTAAATTTTTGTCAATCTATTCAAGGTCGTAACTACACAGTTTACTTTGATAATTATTTTAATTGCTACCCCCTACAAAAACAGCTGAAAGATATGAATATTCGCTCATGTGGAACTGTCCAATCAACCAGAAAATATTTGCCTAAGATGAAGGATGATAAAAACCTAAAAAGAGGTGAATATGACTGGTACGTGAGTGATACAGGAATTTCCATGATAAAATGGAGAGATAGAAGAGCTGTACACCTCTTTTAAAACTTTCACAACCCAAAGGATGCCATGCATGTCAACCGTAAAGAGAAAACTGGTGAGATCACAAGGGTGCCATGTCCGTTGGCTCTAAATAATTATAACAACTGCATGAATTATGTGGACAAGTTTGATCAAAAGAAGGCGGTTTACTCGATAAACAGAAAGTCTAAAAAATGGTGGCATCGTTTATTTTTCCACTTTTTAGATGCAACAATTGTAAATTCTTACATTGTTTACACAGAGCTCTGCAAGTTGGGTAAGGCTGACAAAGACAATCCATTGAGGCTCAAAGATTTCAGGAGGCAAGTTTACAGAGGACTTTTGGCTGAAGAGGAGCTGAAATGCACCAAAAAGCGTGGGTCCACATCGGAGGTGGTGGAAATTAAGAGACATAAACCTTACGTGGACCCTGAAATACGTCTGAAAAATAGCGCCCACCGGCCAGAACATACTACTTCACGTCGTTGTGCGAATTGTAGTACAAAAGACAGGCCCATACGTTCCAACTGGATATGTTGTGTTTGCAAAGTACCCCTTTGTGTAAAAAAAGATAAAAACTGTTTTGAAAATTTCCACAATTAGTCATATAAAATGGCCTTTTTTTATTTCTAATAAACTTTTGATTTGAACCTAATATTTTTTTCCCATGTGTACTGTGGTATAAAATTTTGACCACCTCATTCCTGAAAAGCCTTCAGTCCAATTTTTTTTTAAATATTTTTTCCTCGTTATTATAAGTTACATCAATTGATTAAAAAAAGGGTAAAAAATAAGAAAAAAAAGTTCGTACCTCAAGGAGTTAACGACAATTTTCCGTGGGTTTTATTTGATTTCAGATGACAATACAGGTATTTTTTTTAAATAATCTGGTTTTCAGGGATGGGTCGACCCCAAGCTCCGTTTCAACAAGACGCTGTACAACAATATTTCGGAAATAATTTTAAACCACAAGGACATTTGGAATCCAGAGTTGATGGTATACGAGTAAGTACACAAATAAAACTTAATTTTTCTTTAACGAAATGGAGTCGCAAATCAATATGTGGTTTTATTATGGCCTGTAAATAATATTTGAAGCAACTAAAACTGTGGTTTATAGTTAGAATTTGACAGGGATTCTGGTCTTTACCCTTGGTCTTTGGTGTAAGTTTTATTGCAAATCGGCATTGAAGGACACTGTGGGAGATCGCTGCACAAGCTTACTTAATCAACTCGAATTAAACGCTCTAAGGAAGCACTTTCTATGTTCACTGCTCAGGTTTTCTTAACAGACTGGAAATGTATAATACACTGTTGCAAAGTTACTTAAGTAGTAGGTACTCCTCACTGTCAGACAGGAACAGGTAATTGGGTGAAGGAATGCAGGAACGTACGAGTATAAACACGAAAAGTTAATTTCGTAAAGTCAAAACAATTTTTTATCTTTGAAATTGGCTATAAGCCGGCCCAAGAGATGGCACAACTTAGTGGCACAACTTAGATGGCACAACGAAAATTGAAAGTAGATATATGTAGTATGGTAAACAAAATTTTTAACAGGTTGATTTTTACAAAGTTCAGTAGAAGTAATTCAAATGGTTAATTTATGAGGGTCACTAATTATTTTTCTATAAGCATTATCCCTAGTAAAATATTATTTTATGAAGACTTTCAGCTTTACGAATCCTACAATAATAACATCCCGTGATTTTTCATGGGTTTGCTCTAGTACTCTCATAAAGCGTTTAAAAATAAAACTTTCATTTAGGTAAGTAGGTACATTCTCAAGTAACAAAGTGATTGGTCTCTTCGATGATTAATAATTTAATTATTGAAGAAGAAGATAGTACCAATAAATCTAAACAAAATACGAAACAGAACAAGACCCATTAAAATAAAAAAATGTTAACGGTCTCAACTAGAAATCAAACTCAGGATCACTGTTTTACCGGGAGAAAGCCTTTAGCTACTCGGCAATTGGGACCTAATTACTATGGAATTTTTGTCAATTATTTGTATTATTCTGTTTCTTGTTTTGTTTAGATTTATGCATATTATATTCTTCTTTAATAATATATTAAATTAATGGTTATACCCTTCAAATAAAAATTGATTAAGTTAAATAATCGAAAATAGAGATTGTATTCCGTTACATAATTACTAATAAGTTTCAAATAATATTACCTGTATTTGCGGGCGAGTGACAATGGGCTTATTTTTAATATTTTGATTATGTTTTCCAGTTCGTTAGAGGTTAACATGCTAAAAAGCGACCCCAACCAGCGCGTGACTGTCGACACGGATGGCTTCGTGTTGCGCGTCGAGTCCGTGCATCTGCGAACATGGTGTGCGCCGAGCACGCGCCTTTCACACTGGCCGCACGACCAGCACACGTGCTCGATTAAGATCGGCTTCTGGGCCCAAGATAGCACCATGTCTCTGGTGGACTTGCATAAGGAGATAACATCCCTGGTCATACAGGAAATGGTAAGAGCAAACAAAGAGAAATTAATTTCTTTCATTTTTTTGAAGTGAAACTTCTTCACGCGCGTTATGCATTTTCGAGGACCGTCACGAAAAACCGTGATCATTTCGCTATAGGAGCCTAGCTAATATTATATACCTAGTTTAAGTCACTCTCCAAACTCAGCTTCGCGGTCTAGAGGCAGAGCGCCCGACTCTCGTCGTGAAGAACCGAGGTTCGATCCCCGCTTTAACTATTTTTTTTTTCTTTTTGTGATAATTTTAATAAAAGGAAAAGTAATAAAATGCTCTCGTGCTGCGACTTTTAGATATTTTGACTATATGATATTTTGGTCAAAATACAGCTTACAAATCGAGCCGGTAGAGTCGCTCGGTATTTTGATTAATTATTATTATTTTGAATCATTAAAATTACTAATCAAGGCCGATAACGCGACTAATTACCCTCGCAGACGTGCGTGACAAGTTTTTTTTAGTAAAAAACACAGCCGTAAGTGAGTTTTTCAAAATTTAGAAATGTTTTTCAAATTCAGACTTCATACGGGTATGATACTGTTAAAACACGATAGATCTTTTCCAAAACGGACAAATATACGGAAATATTTTGAAAAACGACAGATATGACTTGACACTGCCGATATATCTTCGATTTGACCCTATATAAAGCGCTAACGAGACGTTATGTGATAGGAGTATACGCGGTTCTCGTCGCCCGAGATATCTCTCCTCGCGGTCTAGAGGCAGAGCGTTCGACACTCGTTATGCAGGACACGGGTTCGAATCCCATATTTTTATAACTTTTAATTTTTTTTTATCACATGCTACTTATAAATATGTCAATATTAGGAATCTAGTTAAACGTTCATTTGTTAACAACACGCCTATAAATAAATTTATGCTTTTTAAAACTATAATGTATAGCATTCTGAATAATAATAATATGAAATGATAAAGAGAGAGAAGAATACTAAAAGTTTCACTTCCGTCGTGCGTAGGCTTGCCACACACTGTATTTTTTTTTCAAATAATATTAACATACTAACATACGAGGGCCATACAGAAAATAAGGTTAGAAGGGCTTCTGAGTTCGGGGATTGTATTGTTCAAGTTGGCGCACCTAGCGTGTAAGGGATCTTAACAGCCAGTTTGTTTGATCCTCGTATTTTTCTGCCATTTTGTTCAGTCACAGTAAAATCTTTCGACGGATAGATCGTGGCGCACTCCCGATTCCACTTGTCCGTCCGAGAACAGTGTCAATATTTGGATTATTTTGAACAGGAGGTAGAATCTTTTCGGGAAATGAGATGTACTACACTTCACCAAATAATCCAAAAGACAATCACTTCAGGTGCGTCATTCATATTTTCTGGCAACCAAAAAATTAAGGACGACCCATTCAGCCGAAAAAATCGTGGCATCTGTTTTTTGAGCCGGTAAAGGGGTCCCTTTCATAGATTGTATGCCCAAAGGGACTATCTTTAATGCAGAGGCTTACTGCAATACCGTAAAACTCAGAAAAGCCATTGAAAAAAGCAGAAGGGGAATGCTGACACGAGGAGTCAGCCTTCTGCATGACAATGCCAGGCTCCACACCGCATGAGTTTTACAGGAGCTTCTGACATCGTTTGGATGGGATATTATCATCCATCCCTACCCCTTTAAACTGAAGGAGTTTTTGGGTGTGAAAAATTTTTCCAAACCACCATAAGGTCGAGGAAGCTGTGAAAAAGTGGTTGAAAGATCTAGCGACGGAGGTCTATGAAACTGGCATACCAAAACTGGTGCCCCAACTGCAGAAATACCTCGATCTCAACGGCAATTACGTGTAAAAATAGTTTAATATATTTGTGAATTTCAATTAAATGTAAGCATTTTTTGATCCTGAGTAAATTTTGTAACCTTGCTTTCTGATTGACCCTCGCACATTAATACTAATTTGCATTGTTTAAGCACATTAAAAAAAAACTTTTATGAATGGTTTTGACGTGGCGCCCTTGTTGCAATAAGGTCAACTAGAGTACAAGCATCGGCGCGTGATAAGAATGTCAGTAATGTGGCTAAGTCACTGTTTAAAATGGTACAATAAATTGTTTATTGATATTGCTTGCGGTAAAGTAAGTACTAATATCAATAACAATCGCCACCTTTTTCAGAATGTCGGTGCTCAATGGCATTGACTTGACCATGTGATACTTCCATTACGAAATTATTCTATTTAGTTGATAAGTTATCACCCAAAGATGCAATCATCTCATTGGTAAATTTTCTGCTTTGTTCCGATTTTTTTCCGAGTTTAGAAAACTTTATCTGCAAATTCACTCTCAAACATATTCTCCTGTTACCATAACCATAATCACTTGTCATAACTTGATCATACTCTGTCTTCTTGGATCTTCCACGACATTTCCTTTCATGCGCGAATACGTCATCAATTTAATAAATCTTCAACAAACCTAGCATCATGTCACTTAAACATCTCTATTCTAAAACAAAACCCATTCCGTTATATTCATAAATACAAAACACAAGAAATAACAACTTACACATATATTATAAACACTAGATCTCAGGGTCAAAACATTTCCAACAAGCAACTACAAATACACAATTTGGGCAAAAAAGCTTCCTATACTATTGAACTAAACTCTACAGCAAAATCCCACTCTCATTCAAAACTCAAATAAAAAGCTCGATTTCAAAAATAGGGAGATCAGAAATAGATCGTACACTAACACCAAATACAGACTGAAACGGAAACCACTCAACTGAAGAAAAAAACACTGGTGTCGCGAAGCTGCGACTCCACTATATTTTTAGAGGTGAGCAAAGCCCTATGCCACACGCCCAAAGGACCAGTCCCAAACTACACCGAATGCTAGGTTATGGGACGATTGTATGCATCCGACAAACCCGATGGACAGTGCAATAGTCAAAAAGGTATAAATCTGGGCTTCTGGAGCACAAGATAAGCCCAGATTGGAATGCAGGAAAGATGGACTCACCCGTTGATGATTATCACACGTCTCCAGGAGTTTTGGTTGATTTCACTTCACAAATATATGTATAATCGCCCTGTCTGATATTAGTTATCACTACGAATTCTGATGCGCAACTGACACCACTTGTCCGATTTTACATGTGTCGCAACAATCATTTTATTATGGTGACATTTTGGGATGGGTAAAAAGGGTAGGTAGGACATTTGCAGGATTTTGTATTGACATTACACTTGTCCATTAAGCCTGTGGATGCATACCTAACAATCCCCTATATATTGCGCGAACAAACACCCTGTAATATATTTAAAATTATTTCAGAAAAAAACACTATTCAAGATTCTTTATACTATCCATACTACAAAATTTTAATCATATGTAAATGAAGATCTCAGTACGGAATATACCAGTGAGGATATCATTATATCCATTTGTTGCAAAAAAGATAATAAAAGACTTTTTATTTTTATTATACCCTTTTCTCTATTCATACGTTCAATTTCTCCAACCATTGTCATCCATGTCATTCTTCTGCGTATTTGACTTCTTCCACCATTCGCTACTTTAAGCCACAATGTTACTGATAAAAACTACATTACATCGACTTTAATTCTACTCTGTATCTCATTCCAGTGCAGAAATATTGCTTTAAGTATTCCTCGGGCGTCTCCGACTCTATAACAACTCTCTAAACACTCATGACACTAATAAAAACAAAGTTTGAAATTTTCAGCGATATCGGCTGACTGCTTTTCGAGTTTTGCGAGCACAAACATAAGCAGACTGATATTTTATTAATTAAGACTTTTGTGCTAAATCAATGATTTTACTAGAATTCAAAAAATAACAATGAAAGGTAGTCCCACAAAGCTGCCACAACGCAGCTAATCTGCAGGTTCTACCATTTTCAGACAAAATATTATAATCATTTTCTTGGTAAATTTAATTTCATTACATTTACATCACCACCATTCACAATCATGAAATCGTTTTGGCCGTGTTTTGGTAACCAGATCTGAAAAGCCAGCTACTTCCCTACCTTCCTCTTTCTCATCTCCTTCCCCTCACCGCTACCTTCAGCCTAATAACAAACCGCAATTGGGAATGCCATTTTATCACTGGCTCTAGATGGATGGGAGCAGTTACGACTCTTGCACGTTTTCATATTAAAATAAAAATAAACTTTGTAATCGGGCTAGAAAAAAATGTTTCCACACAAATACCACAGGTATAACATTTCCATTAAATTAAGTACAGGTATTATCGATAATCCTCTATCAGATCGCAAACCTATGGAGATATGTGGTCAACACCAGTAAAATAGCATAATAAAATTCATAAATTCAAACCTTCTTTTTACATCAAGATGAGTTTCTGGCAGAGAGAAATGGAATTTATTTGCCTTTTTACACGTTTTCAATACAAAATACATCGACTGTCATGTCGACATGAATGCCACTCCTAGTACCATACCAATCAGAATTCGGTTCGCGAAATGTCAGTGCTCTTTTGAGGTCATGGATGATTATTTGAAAAGCATATTGGAGGCAGATAAATCAAATATTGGAGATCGGCCAGAAAACTCGTCCCAAGAATAATATTGTCTGATTTAACATTTGAAAGAAAACTTTTAACAATGCTGAATGAGAGGTATTATTTTTATATTATTTTACGTAGGGTGGGTATTTGAAAAATAAGGATATTTGCGATGTAGGTACTCAGAATGTGTATGGTTAATAATTAAATATCGGGAAAATGACATACAAGATAATATATCTAATTCTGAATTTAAAATATGAGGTGTAATAACAATTTCCCAATGGTCGAGTGGTTAAGACGCTGTCCCGATAAGACAAGAGATCCTAGGTTCGATTCCTAGTTGTGGCCGTTATCTTTTATTTTCTGTGTCTTGTTCTGTTTCATGTTTGGTTTAGATTTGTTAATATTATCTTCTTCTTCAATGATAAATAAATAGAAGTATTTAATGTTTAAAAACTTCGTATTAGTATAAGATTTAGTACGGATTGTTTCAGAGAATTTGAACAATTATTCAAATTTGAAAGTTAATTTTTAAGTTGTATGAAAGATTTTTTTAAGTTCTGTTACTATTTCAGTTCTGTCAAGCTACTAGATATAATAATGATATAATAACAGAACTTCAATGGCACTCTCATCGAATCTGAAAATGAACGTTTAAATTTGATGAATTGTTCAAATTCTGTGAAGCAACCCATCCTAACAGTAATACGTGGCAATAATCAATTATTTCAATAACATGAATTAATTGATAGTTTATTTAATGGAGACAAAACTCTTTTTAGAGATTCTTCATTCCATATAAATTATGGATTTTATCGACACTTTTCAAGGCTATAATTTTTTTTTGTGTATTACAGACTGTGTCCATTTACAATACACATGTAAAATTAACTACATATAGATGATACGAAACAATGAAAGAAAAAAGAATACAAATAACAAGTTCTAAATAGTGATTTTTGGCATTGACATGCCTCTTGAATTCTTCAAGGCTACTATTAAAAATATCAAAAATATCGATAGTCTTGGAGGCGTTGTTTAACAGCGCCATACCTCGTGTCTTGCTATACCGAGCCAGTACGTCCGTTCTGCCACGTGGGATACATAGCAGATCATGGTGCCGTCCCTGGCTGTAGTTGTTCGGTACGAACAACTTATAGCATTCCAAAAGGTAAAGGCTATCTATTAAATTATTAAGAATTTTGTACGCCGTTACTGCAAGGGCCCCCACTCCTCCTCGAGTGGAGACTTTGGTAGCGCGTTTCGGCAAGCAAATCTTCGTGATGCATGAATCGCGGGTACTCTTCGTGCATTCTCAAATACATGTATCTTAAAAACTTTTTTTGAATCTGTTCTAATTTTTCAATTTTTTTGTTTGTATGGAGCCCATACAGCAGAGGCGTATTCAATTTTAGGCCTTATAATGGAGTTGTACAAAGTCATCATTGCCTCGGGATTGGAAAATTGTTTGCAGAGTCTTATGACAAATCCGAGAAGCTTGTAGCATGATGTCGTCAACTGCAATATATGGTCCGAAAACGTAAGTTTGGGATCAAAGACTACCCCAAGGTCCTTGATGGATTTTACTTTTGACAATATATCATTTTTGATGCAATAATCGACTTTGATAGGGTTTCTCGAACGTGTATACGACATAGCGACACATTTTTTGTATTAAAAAACAATTTATTTTCATCAGCCCATGATGAAATTGAATCTAAATCAGTTTGCAATTTGACACAATCTTGACCATCACAAATTCTCTTAAGTAATTTTAGATCGTCAGCAAAAAACAGGCAAGTGGAATGTTTGATGCATTCTTGAATGTCATCAATAAAAATTATAAATAGTAGAGGCCCTAGGTTTTAACCCCTGTGGCACTCCAGAGAATGCAGAGAATTTTCTAGACCTGTATCCGTCCATGCAAACATATTGTTTCCTATTCCTTAAATACGCGACAAAAAAATTTAGGAGGGGTTTGTCGAAACCAATTCTATGTATTTTTCCTAGCAGTGCATGATCTACTCGGTCGAACGCCTTAGCGAAATCCATGTAGATCACATCAGTTTGATGTTGAGCATCTAATCCTCTTGCTACTCTCTGTGAGAGTTCTAGAAGATTAGAGACTTTTCCTCAAAGAAACGGTTTAATTTGTTTGTTTAGCTTTTCGCAAATTATTGTTTCAAATATTTTTGGGAGTATTGACAGAACCGCTACTGGTCTATAGTTCTGGACTTCCCTTACTTAACCCTAGAAATATAGTCTGTGTAAAATGAACGCCTGCGCAAGTGAAATATATCTATATCTTTGTAAATATTACATAAGTTTCACCAATTTTTTTTTAAAATATAACGACCATGTGAATTACAATGACGTATGATTATATATCTTTAAAGTATTTCTTAAGATTTTGATTTTTTTCTGAATTTTAATTTTATTTTATAATTGTAAAAAGATGCCTTTAACTCACAAGAAGGCTTTCCAGAAGAGCGTTTACCCGAAAAACGTACTTACTGCATATATTGCCCCACCAAAATAGGAAGAAAAATTCTTGCACAAACTGAGAAATAGTTGAGAGCAACATATTAATATTTTAAAACTCTTGGTGACTGATAAAAAAAAGTTTTTTTTTTTTAAGATACAGTTTATTCATTATCGAATATGTAAGTTGAAATGACTGATTATTTCCAAAAGTATCTAATTTATGGTAAAAACAGCAGCTTTCTTTAGCTAGTTGTATTTTGAGAAGTTTATAGATTCAATTAAGTATATTTTAAAAAGATTTACATAAAGTGTTGATTCATTAACTACAAGTAAAATGTAATACTCAATAGACTTTTTCGCATTAAATGGTAAACAACAGTCAATTTTACGCATGTCTTTTGTGTACATCTAAATATGACTATCTTTCTGGGGTTAAGTAAAGATTTGTGAAATTCATTATAGAAGAAGACATGCTTGAAAAGCTGCTGGAAATGGGAGAAAAAACTGATGCAGAAAGTTTTATTATAATCTCTTTCTAACTCATGCAGTGATAAGCACGCACCTAAAAACCTAAATTGTTTATTATGTATTCTTTGAACAATAAAACAAGACGCAAGCAGTGAAAATTCACATTCTCTTAACGTATTCATGAAGCGCAAGTGAATTCCCCGTGGATCATCAGTCCGTTCAGAAAATAAGACGAATGTAACAAAATATTTGGCGCGTTGCGCCTCAATTTTTGGTTTTAAGCAATAAGCATAACACATTTGTTATGCGTTTTGCAAACTTTGGGCGCTTTTTTAAATGTGAATTCTACATAATAACCTCGTATCAGTAGGACTACAACACTGCATGTATAAACAAAGATGGTTGGAGGATGTTGTATATTGAAGATAATGTGTATGGGTATTGGTCGTACTATGTTATGCTGATCTAGTTCAAAGCAAAGATTCAACTAATATTTTTCTTATTTAAACAAGAGCTTCAAATGCCCGGAGATAGCGGTACTAAGAAATCACAATTTGGGAAATGAAATGAGATTAATGCAAGGGGGGATGAGGAGAAAATGGAATCAGGAAGATTTGGAAGAACCTGTTCACTAAACTTATCGAAAGCCCTGTTTCGAAACAGAAGTCGACAAGAATCTTTCAATTCGGAATAACGGGCAAATGCGCTCCAACAAAGTGTGTAAAGAAACATTTCTTGATTTTGACCCATAGTGTTCCTTGGCATAGAAGAACCATGTGCTTACTGGTCTACCAAGGTCTGTTTAGTAAAATTTCATGAGATCTCTTAATATAATTTTGCAGAGTGATAGCTTGTGTCATACTAAATGGAATATATTATGACAGATCGTAATGTAGACCCTAACGGTCGCGGTAGTTGTTTACGAACAATTCAAGGCTAAGTGATAAGCATCAATAAAAAAGATGAACGTTTAGATGTTTTATGAGCGATATATTATGAAAATTTGAATAATAGAGGGAGCGCGCAAATATTAAAAAAACGATAATAATTAAAAAGTGCAAGCGACTGTTGCGAAAAATATAAAATAAAATGCAATTTTTTCATAAGAGTAAAAATCTCTCGAAATCCGAGTTATGTAGCATTCAAATAACTGAGAATTTTTATACGCTTAGCATTAACAAAATATTCAAATGTTCATACATTGCCACTTTTTTCGAATCATATGTTGCCACTTTTTTTGTATTATACATTGCCACTTTATTCGAATCATATATTGCCACTTTTTTTCGGATCATACATTGCCACTTTTTTTCGGATCATACATTTCCACTTTTTTACGGACATTGCCAATTTTTTTGGATCATATATTGCCACTTTTTTCGAATCATACATTGGCACTTTTTTTGGATCATACATTGTCACTTTTTTTATCATACATTGACACTTTTTTTGTATCATACATTGCCACTTTTTTTAATCATACATTGCCACTTTTTTGTATAATAATAATAATAATAATTGGATGACTTGTATAGCGCCGTTTTTGTGCAAAATCACCTCAAATACATTGCCACTTTTTTTAATCATACATTGCCATTTTTTTCGAATCATACATTGCCACTTTTTTGGATCATACATTGCCACTTTTTTGTATCATACATTGCCACTTTTTTGAATCATACATTGCCACTTTTTTTCGAATCATACATTGCCACTTTTTTTCGGATCATACATTGCCACTTTTTTCTATTGAAGGAATTCATTTTTCTTCTCAGTATCTGAAAAAAGATTGTCTTCAAAAAAAAATTTATTGTCAGTTTTGTTTCCGGGTTTGAATGAATGCACATTTTGGAAGCGAAAATCAACCCACTTCCCGACATTCGATCGAGTTGAAACTCGGCAAATATACTCGTAGTCGATGGCAATGCGGTCTATTTGTTTGTTAAGAGGTTAAAAACCTCAAGTATTCAAGAGATTTTATAAATATTGGTAGAAATTCGAAAGAATTCCAAGTGATTTGTTATATTTATGTCATATTGTGTTTTTATTTTTCAGGACGACCACAATTCCATATCGACGGAATGGGAGATCGAGGAGACGATACGGACCACTCAGTGGTCTGATCACTCTCCTTTCGCCAACCTGACTCACGCCGAGGACGAGAGAGATGACAATATGTTTAACATTACGGTCGTCATAAGCAGGAGGAGCAAGTCGTACGGCATGCTCCTCATGACACCATTTGTAGGTAAAAAATTTTTTTTTTTCACTTTCTTCCACATTATTTCGTGACATGAAATTGTTATTATTTTGTGAAACTCATTGTTACGTTAACCTGACTTTACGTTCAACTTACTCAGTTTATACGTATGTGAATTATATAACTCTATTTGCTAAACATCTGAAAGGATATCCTTTGTCAATTGGACACCAACAAAACAAGATTCTTTCTATTAATACCATTATTTACTACGATTTTTTAATTAAATTATTTTTTTTTCAATGCTCAGATGGCTTTCACATAGATGTATTATACTTTATTGTTATTTTTTGAATTATATTTAAAATTATAATAAAAACGCACAAATGTGACGGTTCTCCATGGTCGAGGGGTAAGGCTCTCGACTAGCATGCTGAAGGTCAAGGGTTCAAATCCCGGCATACGCAAAAAAAAATGAATAAATTATGGTATTTCACAAATTACTCATTTAAAATAATATATAGGATATTTGCGGCACGTTTTAGAGTAGAAGATACTCTCAGTGTGGCTCTGGTGTACAAATACCATTCAGAATAGAAACATGGCTTGAAATGGATTTGGCCGTGTTTGGCGATCTTCTTTTCCTTCTCATTTATTTCACCTACACAGTACCTTTAGCCTGACAGCATACCCCAGTTGGGAATGCCATAGTCTCACTGGCTCTAGAAGATTGGGAGCAGTTGGGACTCTTGCACTTAATTTTTTTTTAATAAAAAGTGTTAGCTAAATACAGGAAACAGAAAATTTAAATGTATTACCTAAAAATAGACAAAAAATTATTGTTAACAATAACTTATAAACTGGGTTGAAATAGATCACACATGCGGCTTTTGAAGTTTGTGAATACAAATTATTGTCAAGAACTTCAAATAATTTAAATATTTGTTACGAATACTCTGTAAACGTTATAAACCATATCTAGTTTGACTGATATAGGAATACATATGTAAAATGTTATTATTATTTTTTTGATAAATTAATGTTTTAAAGACAAGATTTTATTTATGCATAGCACAAAGGATAACAATTATTTTTATAAGCAATAATTGTTCGCCTGAAACACTCATCCACATTGAAAAAATCTCCTGATAAAAAATACATGACGCCAACGCCCGTTGGCGTCATGTATAGCTCAGTGGTCAGAGCTTTCGACCGGAAATCGAATGGACACGGGTTCGTGTCCCGTTGGCGTCATGTATTTTTTATCAGGAGATTTTTTCAATGTGGATGAGTGTTTCAGGCGAACAATTATTGCTTATAAAAATAATTGTTATCCTTTGTGCTATGCATAAATAAAATCTTGTCTTTAAAACATTAATTTATCAAAAAAATAATAATTAATATTTGACAAGTCCAAGTATTTCACCTAAAAAAAAATAAAAATGTATACAATTTGTATCAACGCCATCTAGTGAGAGATTTAGCACTTACAATGCCTTTCTCATATAAAAAAAAAAAAAAAAAGTTGGTTGTTCTCAGGTGAAAAAATGTAAAAAGCAGTAATTGTTGAATGAAACACTAGCAAATATTGAATATTTTCTCGGGTAAGAAATAAGCCCCCATAGCTCAGTGGTCAGAGCTTTCGACCGGAAATCGAATGGACACGGGTTCGTGTCCCGTTGGCGTCATGTATTTTTTATCAGGAGATTTTTTCAATGTGGATGAGTGTTTCAGGCGAACAATTATTGCTTATAAAAATAATTAAAATGTTATTATTTGTCTAGTCGTTCGTTTAGGTTCATGTATGTGCATAGATTAATATGTTGAAGTTCACAACAACAAAGAAATTAGAGTTTAACAATTTTAGTAAAAATGTCAGGTTGTGTTTATTTTTCGTATGATTTCTAAAGTTTGAATATTTAAAACATAAAAAGTAATTTAAGTGCCCTAGGATGTTATGTTTAAAATTTATGAAGCGTAGAAAAAATCTTTGAATTCTCTTTATAATTTTCAAGTAGGGTGACAAAACTTTGAAGTTATGATATACACTCGGCGTCATAAAAATTGCACATCTTTGAAAATAAAGTTTGTAGCATAAATTTCCCGGAACTCCGTTCCAATACATCTAACCCAAACAATATTGACTTCAGAAATTTAGATAAAGAACATTTAACAACCCCTTATTAGACAATAGTATAATTTCGTAAACGATAGAAGAAACGAGTACGGGACATGTTAAGATGTTATATAAACGCATATACTCTTAACAGGTGCCACAATTTGTGTCCTATTTCTGGGCTATAAAAGGAGCCGTTTGAGTTACATTTAGGTATTCTAGATCTGAACGTTGAAGAGGACATACGTGGATAATTAGCGCTAGAAAACAACCCCTTATAAAGGACACCACTACTGACAAAGCTGCTCAAGTGGTGGCACTACTGCAATCACAGATTCGACAATGTGAAGTTACTAGGCAAGAAAACTTAAGCTTTAACGGTTTCAAGAGACTGGTGGCTTCAGGTCACCGGGTATCTAGTACGGTCGATCGATAAAGGTTTTATCGATAATTTCGGTAACTTGACATCATTCCCGAGCATGACTGTATATCGCTAACGAACAAACAACAATTCACGTCTATTTGTCAGTTCGTTCTCTAACATTTATCAATCGACCATACTAGATACCCCGGTGGTGACATGAATACGACGCTGCACATCCAAAAGAGACTCATAAACTTTTTCAGCAGTGCGATTTTTGTGACTAGTCTGAACTAGGAATATCTACAAAGGTTTCAAAAAAGGATTCCTTTCATACCCTTATTTGCAATTAGTTGAATTTGGGAATTGTTTATATTGTTTAATTACTATATTGTTTCCAGCTTCTGTGGTTATAGTCTTGAGCACGTTCTGGGTGCCATCTTCGCAGATCATCAAGATGACGATTTTAACGGGGAACCTGATCTATGTGACGCTCTGCCTGACGAGGGTTCTTGACGAGTTACCCACTTATATGCAGCGTATTCCAAATATAGGTATGAAACTAAATGTAATATAATATTAATTAATGTTTTGTAGTACTAAAGCAGACCCGTGAAAAATCACAGGATAGAGGCGTTATTATATATATAGGCACTATTATCAAGCTAGTTTGTTCAAAATCTTAAATCTCGGAAAGTTCTTCACTGATTGCTTTGAAATTTTGACACAAAGTTATATTCAAATATACGTCTGTTTTTATATGCCTTTATTATACAGATTTGACCTGTGATAAAAGCTCCATCTGTTGGACGTGAAAGCACATACGCTATTGTTTCTTTATCTGCACAGACAGAATGAGCAACAAGAACGCGTGGCGGGTTACATCTAGTGTTGTAATAAATAAATAATTATTTTGTTAATGTTGCTAACAAATAGCTTCTATCTCTATGTTATTATGACGAGTTTTTAGGAGGAAGTTTGTCAAACCCCACCTTCCAAGTATTTCAAAACAAGTCAAAAAAGTACCAGTTGATCCGCCCTCTCTTTAGTGCTGGATTACTATTCGATTCAGCGTGTTAATGCTGATTAGTGAAAAATGGTTATCCATATCCAGTCTGCCCTTTGCTGTATAATAATTCCCCAGACTACCATATTTTTTCCAGTTTCATTGTAAACTTATTTTTGCTACGAAGAGAATTCATTATTTTCTGCTTCATCAATTAGTAAATATTGTCATCCTCGTAACACCACCCTACATAACGGCTACCCTACTTATCTCACATCTCTAAAACATATTGATGGTTGTCTTAAGCTATTGTCAAAAGGAGATGGCTAATATACTCAGCAACTGTAACAGGACCGACCACAATATTTATTTATTTATTTCACATATGTTTTTATTTAAAAATATTTATTTCTTCCTCCAGTTCTCTTCTATCTCTGGTCTATCTTCAGTATCTGGTTGAGTCTGATCATCAATGGGATCCTTATTAAGTTGACCTCAGAACCCAGACCCTGGCCCTCCATGCACTACAAATTGAGGGCCTTGCTGACTTGTTCCCCTTTCGCGCTGGCACTGGGACTTCCTCCGATCAAAGTAAGTTTATATTAATTCTTAATTCTACAAAAATGTGTTTTGAAACAAGAATTATTATTGTTATTGTTTAAATAACTACTTTTTTATGCTTCCGATTTTGTTGTCCGGGTTAAATCTTCCCCATAGGAAAAACTAAACCCTTCCACTCACTTTTCCACAAATGATCAGCTAGTCAATCAACACTATGTAAGTACATTATATAAGTAAAATAAATACAAAACAATACAAGAACAACAACACGTCAACTGACCAGATATCAAATGGGAAAAAAATTCACCGTCTCCAGATATTTTCATATCAGAGGGTTCGGCTCGGTAGAACTTCTAACAGAGCCTATAAATCCTACTGATCCCTCAACATAAATATTTAAAAAATCTTTTGTTATCCTACATGTATTCAAAATGACCGACTTTTGCATCTTTATATATAAATTTTTTGATAGATCTAATACGCCTAAATTTTTAATTAGAGAGCTAGGTATAATGCCAGTAGCCGAAATAACGAATGGTAATATTTTTATAGTCTGAGAATGCCAAATTCTTTTTATTTCATTTCCTAAATCTGTGTATTTTCTTATTTTTTCGCTAACATATTTTTGAATATTACAGGAATTTGGTATAGCGACATCAATTATATAAGTTATTTTTTTAATTTTGTCATGTAAAACTATATCGGGTCTATTATGACTAATCGCTCGGTCTGTTAGTATAGTTTTATCACAATATATTTTATAAAATTCGTTTTCTCAAAATGAATTTGGTTCGTATTCATAATATGGTACTACATTACGGCAGTCAATCAAGTTATGTTTAATTACCAAATTTTGGTGAATTATTTTTAAAACTTGATTGTGCCTAAATGTATATTCGGACGGTGCTAATATAGAACATCCCGATATAATATGTTCTATAGTTTCCGGAAAAGTAGAAAGTTAGATAGTTAGTATTGTTTGATAAAAAAATCAGAATAATAATATTAAATTTATTTAATGGTTCTCTGGCTTTTGAATTCTTCAAAATCAAAATCCAGTGTTCTGAAAAGAGTTAAATATTCTCATAGTTATTAAAAAAAATGTATTCTTTCTTTTTTGCGAGAAAAGCTATACAATTTATTAGTAAAGGAAAAATATCAGTTTTTAAATTAGTATTTCAGAATATATTTGCACATAACTTTTTTCTGAGCCTGTTAACGAAAAAAAATAAATTCACAAAATTTGTAGACAATATTTTTAGCTATAAAAAATGTAGATAATGATGGGTTTTAATGTATAATAAGGCACGTAGGCTGTTAATAAGGAGCACGGCGCGCGGCGGCTCGAACGCGCAGCGGTTCGCGGCGCAGCGAGAAATTACAAAAACCTAAGTAAATTCTATATATTTATAACAAATTCATCTAACGTTGAAGAGTTTTATTGTTATTTAACAGTTTTAGTTCGGTGGGGAGGGGGGGAATATAAATATTTTCCCCTGCCAAATGAAGCGCTTTCATTATCCACCAACCGCCATGCCCCCGTCTGGCTAAACAGTCATATTATGTTATATGATTGTTTGTAACTTATTATTTAAATAAAGGTATGTGAGAAATTTATGGGAATCAGTTTACGCGTCCTCAACAGTACCCCACATGCTCCAGGGACATGAATGTTCTCGGGAAAACAGAGCCTACACTTTAACACCAGCGTCTCTTGTCCACGTAATGAGAGAAGAATACCAAGATATTGATGGGAAATTTAGACAAATAGAAAATATGTATCAAGATTTAGTAACGTGGAAAAAAATATGGAGGAGGTAAATAATGATGACAATCTAAAAGAGACGATTCCATATACTGAAGCAAGTGAAGACAGGATTAAGGAATCATCGAGTAGGACTGCCAAGTTGTGGCTTCTACATTGCATCGACCTCATGCTTAGATTTATATTTGCAGAGAAGTCCGGGAATCGGAAAATGCACTTTAATATACATATCATATTATATAGCACATATGTACGTTCAAAGTATGTTGCAACTCGAATCAAGAATAACTAAAGAAGAATATAAACTATTCACTAAAAATGGGTACTTTACAATAAAAAGAAGCGACAGATATTGGTCAGGTACCTGGACGGACATGATCATCGAGCAGTGTCTGATGAAGTCAGTAGGAGGTTTGACACATGGGCGCGGAATCACTGACAGCGCTTTGTCAAAGTGGAAACTTGGAAGAGAGCATTGAAGAATTCATCGGTATAGAATTTCATTTTACTGAACAGCATGTTGAGCTGCGCGAATCACGGAAGAAAAGGGATGAGCTAGATATAGGAAAATATACATCATGGCTAAGACAACACAGCCCGTTCACCAAGCTCTCAGGGGAGCTGATGTCTTTATCTTCAGGGTTTGTTTCAGATAATAGTGTCAATTGTGATAACGCTTATGAGGTGGGCCTGGCAGCTATGCAAAAAATGAAAGGATGTAATTTTGGAGATATACGACTGAAAAGGAAAGACATGGTGACTACCCAGCAAGATTCAAATCCGCAACTGTTAGGACGAGACAAGTTGCAGTAAACCCCCAGTAGCTATTTAACAGAATACTGTGCATTAGTGATAGTCCTAGCAAGATTTAGACCTACTTAGGATATGAATTGGCTTCAAGACCCCTTCTATTTTTGATGAAGTCTCCCTTCGTAAAGGAATAAAATCATGTATGGCGAAAGTATTTAGCGAAAATATTCATGAAGAAGTTGATTTGGAAAATGCTGCAATAGTCATCGATGGGGGATACCGCCTACACTCTGTTGTTTGGCAAACTGAAACTACTTAAATCATACTCACGTTTCGTCCATTCTAAATTTGGCAAACATTCTATTGTCGTTTTCGATGGATACCCTGAAGAACCAACTGTAAAATATGAAGAACAAAGACGAAGGTCGGCTAGCAACTCATCGTGCGATATTGAATTAAACTTCACTACACGTTGTTTGACTAAGAAGGAAGCTTTCTCATCTAATAAGAATAACAACTAGAATAATGATTGAAGCACTGTGTCATGAATTTAGTGAATCTGGTGTGAAAACTGTCAAGGCCGCAGGTGATGCCGATATTGAAATTGTACTAACCGGCATCGAACAACTCAACATCTTCTCAAAAGTGATTGTTGTTGGCACGGATAGTTATCTTTTTGTATAACTTGTACGTCTTGCTCCTGAAGGAAAATCTATTTTTTTCTGTAAAGATGTTGGTCGAAAGGCCCCTTCAAGAACTTTCTACATCATAGAGAAACGTATAATATAACATAAAGATATTAGAAAACACATGCTATTTACCCATGAAAAACAATCCCGAAGCAAAACGCGCAGCTGAGGCATTTCTGGAAAAATATGCAAATGAAGAGAACTTGTTGCAAAATGGAGAAAAATTTGCTCTCGACATGTATGGTCATGTATACTCTAATTGAAACGAAGTTTGATACTATAAATTTATCAGACTAACGACAAAATCAGCTTTTAAATCTATAAACTGGGGATGGAGGTTTGAAAATGTAAATGAAAATGGTGGAAAGAAGAAATTTTTGAAACCATTTGCTCCTGATGACCTTCTTTCTATGGTGTACTGTTCCTGCAAGTCTGGATGTGGAAATTACTGTGGCTGCAGAAAATCTGGATTTACCTACTCTGCCATGTGCTACAACCGTAACGGATTATCATGTCTGAACACACCCCAGTATGACGAAGAAATGGAAGACTCTCTTGACTAGAAAATTATTTGAATATTTGCCTAATTTTGTCATAAATAATATTGATAAGTATATAATATAATTTATAAAACGTCTTGTAATTATAATATTTTTTAAGGTATATTTTAAGAAACTTGTTTGAAAGTAAACCATTTTAGATCTATGCACTATTTTAAGTGATTTGTTGTTTCGGTATTTTATTGATGATAGGTGCACATAATAAAACAAGTGAGAAATTCCACAAAAGATTTTTTGGAACTTCGCCATAACATAAGGTCTGCAATATTTTAATGTGGTGAAAGGGTAGTCCCACGATGTCGTAGGTATTTTCGACTTATTTCACATAACTTTATTTAAATAATAAGTTACAAACAATCATACAACATAATATGACTGTTTAGCCAGACCGGGGCACGGCGGTTGGTGGATAATGAAAACGCTTCATTGGGCAGGGGAAAATATTTATATTCCCCCCCCCCCTCCCCGCCGAACTAAAACTGGTAAATCACAATAAAACTCTTCAAGGTTAGATGAATTTGTTATAATAATAAAGCAAATACATTAATCAATCATTACTTTCCTTAGGTTTTTGTAATTTCTCGCTGCGCCGCGAACCGCTGCGCGTTCCAGCCGCCGCGCGCCGTGCTCCTTATTAAGATCCTACGTGCCTTATTATATATTAAAACCCATCATTATATACATTTTTTATAGCTAAAAATATTGCCTACAAGTTTTGAGAATTTATTTTTTTCGTTAACAGGCTCAGAAAAAAGTTATGTGTACTAATACTAATTTAAAAACTGATATTTTTTCTTTAGTAATAAATTGTAGAGATTGTATAGCTGTTTTCGCAAAAATGAAAGAATAAATTTTTTTAGAATAACTAATGAGAAACTAAACAAAAAATAAATAATCTGATTTAATAAAACCATTAAGGAGATATTAGCGTATTCCAAAAGGCTTTGAAAAATATATTCAAGAGGGGGTGGGGAAGGAAGCACAAGGGAATCGGGGACTTTTGGGACACAAGGGAGTCGGGGAAGCACAAAGTCGGGGACTTTTGTAAAAACACATGTCTAAAAGTCTTCTAACATCTTTGAAAAATTCAGCTTCCGGGGAATTAGTTCCGACATTGGGTCTTTTTTTCCCTTCATTGACTGGGCTATAATCAGTTTTTGACGTAACCAGGCCTTTTTCAGGTAGAAATTTTTTTTTACTGTAACGTTGTCGCCACCACGATGACATAGGAACATTCTAACAACTCCGACGGCGCCGCAGCGGCGACATAAACAATGGGAATACATTTTATTGTTTAAAAATACATATTCTATTCAGTTGTATTGTTGTATACAGTATCTATTTGCGATAGGTTTTGCTTATTGGTATGTTTTTAATTTATAACAATAATTACGCATTAATTAATTTGAATATTTTTTACTGCGCAATAAATATGAGTACCAAAAGCTTCGAAATACACCATCTACTTCCACTCCGTCAGAGACCAGACTCAATGGAAAACTCCATAGTTTGAGAAAAGATCCCAAGAGGGTCTATGTGGTCTGCTCGAAAAGGGCAGACAAAAGATGGCAGACGGGAGACCAGTGAGTAATGTGACACGTGTCCTAACATGCGACGTGTGCATTTGAGTGAATGTTTTCTAAAATACCACACGTTAAAAATGTTTTCAGCCACACGTTAAAGGGTTACACTGCAGAAATGAAACTTTATTAAAAAAATTATTTTGAAAGAAAAATTATCATAATATCTTTACTGTGATTTACATTCGGGGTATTGTATCGTGTTACGCTAGCTAATTTTTTGGACAGCGTTACAGTGTACTTCATTGGGACAGATGAATATATATTAATTGGGGGCAAGCAAGCACTATTTACATTAAATATATTCAAAATTTATAAATTGACATAGTAAAAAAATTGTCACATCTAATATTTACAATCAGAGACATAACTTGAAAGTACTACATGGATCAGAGAGCCTTCTTACAATAAAAGGTCTCCTTCGGTTCACTACTATTATGGATAACATGGGGGAAAGCTCATACAAACATCGACTGGTACACAAACACACCACAGGATTTGAAGAAAGAAAGGGCCTAAAAACTCTCAAGTATTACATAAATATGAAAGCTGTACTCTTGAATACATAATTCCAGTGATTAACAATAAAATCAATAAAAATTTAAAGTTTGAAAAAAATGATAGACTATGCTCTAAAAAGGTAAAACCGTGGTTTATTTATGAAAATTTCATTTATCCTTGAATTTCTTAATGCATTGGCCTACATATCTTATTGTTGGTAGAATGTTTAATTGGTAGAACCTACAGAGAAGCTGCCGTATGACAGCTTTGTGGGACTACCCTAAATTTTTACAATTTTTTTTTCATTTACTTAGTAAATATTTAAAAAAATCTCTTGTTTAGTACCAACTGGAGGTATAAACAAAAATATATATTAAAAAGAGAACAACGACAGGTATAGAAACACGATATAACCGCAGACGATTGAGAGCAGTTGGGACTATTATCCGGTATTTATATTTAAAAAACTTTATATTAATAATACCTCTCAACCAAACAATATTACATCGACTGGTCGGTAGTTGAGTTGATATCGCGTTTGGGTCCCACCTAGGCGTAGTGTGTTCAATTCCTCGGCTGGCTAAAGACGCTGTTGTATCGAAAAGAAAATTGCTTTGAGCTCAGTAAAGTGACGGATAAATAATATTAAGTAATTTTTGCATTGCTTCACTTTAAACTAAAGCACGTTACATTTTGCAGCGTAATAAAAGAGCAAATCGAATTCGAAATGAAAGAATTTTGAGTATCATTTAGGTACCTATCGTCATATTTAATAATAAATTACCATAAACGAGTTTATTTCCAACCGTTTAAGACCCCACTTTCCTACCTAAAAATTTCTACCATCACATTATATACATAGCTCGAATACTTTAAAGTTTTCAGGTCATCAAAAAATATGTTATTTTGATGATTGTTTAGAGTAATTATATGAAATTCTCACGATAGAAAAAATAGCAAAGTATGCTCCAAAAATTTTAAAACATTAATTTCTTTTATTTAACACCCTTTATGTATAAACAAAAAAAACTCTTTTAAATGCTACTTAACATACTCGTAGATACATACTATTTTTTATCTACTTTAAGTATGTTGTGTTTTATTAAAGATTTCACAATAATCGCTTACGCCTTTTAATTATAATCGTTTTTTTTGTATTAGCGCGCCTCCTTCTGTGATAATTCGTTTTTATATACACCCCTTTCAAACCATCTTATTCTTCTTTTGAACGCTTATAATAGAGCCTTAAGTCTCTGAATACCCAATTTCTATATTGATTTATCAATTTATAACACGTTTCTTGTTAACTCTTTAAGTTTTAAGTTCCAAGGAATAGTTTATTTTTGAAGATAATATCTATACATTTGTTTGCCGAAACTTGAATTGTATGAAATTCCTTCGATAGAAAAAAATCGCAAAAATTATTAAAAACATGTTTTTTCTGTTATTTATTATGTTACAGGAACGACAAAAAACACAGTGTATCTTTAAATGCAAATAAAGCATTTTACGAGAGATTTTGGATCTATTTGAAACGAATTGTGTTTTATTAAATATTTTCACCATTTTCGCTTAATTATTATAGTTTTTTTAATATTAGCGCGCTCCCTCTAACACTCTTATTTACATATCTCCCTTTCAAACCTTCTTCGAATGCTTACTACGTGGCCTTAAATCTCCCGGTAGTAAATTGACGTATGTGCATTGTGGGTAACGTACTCCCCCGGGCCGCGTAACTTACGCCTCGAGGACCGGGGACGGTGCCCGGGACCCGGAGTCGGGGAAATGCGTCGCGACGGCCGGCAGCATATCTCATAGGAGCGTCTCTCCGTTATCTCCACTCAGCCGAGCGATCGTATATCTCGAGCCACGACTCGGGAGACACGAGAGTACTGGGTTTGTTGTGTCTATAGGGTTATGACGAAGTAAATACATATATTAAAAATATCGCTCAGTTTTTTTTTACACATACCTATAGCTGAATAACTTCATAGACAGCTCTCAAATGTTAGGTGTTATATAATAAGATAATAAGATAAAAGATAAAAGTTGCTTAGAATAATGCATGTCGCCAACTATTCCGCCTACCGAGATACTGTAGCGCCACGGAAATGTTCCTGGAGGGACGAGTACACTCTTTCAGAGCGCTTCTCCGCCATCACATGGGAAGCTTATGGCGCAGACTACGTCAATCTAGTAACAAAATCATAACTGCCATGGTTGCCTGGATGGAGTCCCCTCTGATGGCCCTCTGGAGACGGGAGATGTTTTTTTTTATTTTATTTTTATTTTTTATAGTGAATACCTCACAAGAGTCCCAACTGCTCCCGTCTGGAGCCAGTGAGACTATGGCATCCCCAATTGGGGGATGTTGTGAGGCTGAAGGTAAGTGGGGAAGAGAAAGAGGTAGGTGGAGAAGTACCTGGCCTATGCCGGCCGTCTATGTGCAAATATCCCCCATAAACGGCTGTTCACGATCATTTTTGTGTTTATATAATATCTTTTTTCACTTAAATTCCGCTTTTTTGTGCCTATCGGAATCACCTATGTTATTACCAACCTTATTATTATTTTTATTACTTATTATGTATATTATTTCAAATATGGAATGTATTGCATTGCACTACCCCTGCATACAATCTGGAATAAATTCTTATTATTATTATTATTATAAATATCCGTGTCCCCGTTTAATCTACTCCACTCAACCATCTTTACTGTGATAATATAGCACTAACTATTCGTACTAGCGCGATTTCACCAAACTGCTAATACACACGGAGAAATATGCGTACGGCTTTCATGATGCCTACAAGACCATTTCTTAAGAGAATATTAGTCATTCAGAATATTTCTCGACACATATTCAACGCAGGTGATCTTGCCCGGATAAATATAATGGACGAGATGCGAAATTATTATTATTTTTATGAACACGTATTCTGACTTCCTAATAACATATTCGTGCTGTAATGTTATTTGTTATTTGTCATTTCATTCGTTATTTCAGTCGAGTTTTTAACAGGAAAACAAAAAAAAGGACTAGATTTTTAATTAGAGCAAAAATAATTAGTTGTGGATATAACTGATACGTTTCTGCATTATGTTAGTAAAATGTATTATTATTGTACTGATAGTATGTTATATGTATAAATGTAATGTTATTTCTGTGTGATATTATGTTGTATGTATATATTGTTATTTCTTTTTTAAATTTTTATTCCAGATCTCGGGGAGGGTGGTGCAATCCCATTAGCTCCATATTATACATAGAATATATATATATATTTTTTTTTTTTTTGAGATTAAAGTTTTTTAAAAAGAAAAAATATTAAAAAAAATATATGAATATATATTTTTTTTTTATCTGTGACATCAGGATTTGGCTCCATCGCTTGTAAATATGATATAATGATATTTCTGTATGATATTATGTTAAAACTTACATACATTTAATGTATATACTGTTATTTCTGTATGGTAGTATATTATTTGTATATACTGTTATTTCTGTGTGATATTTGTAAATTTTATATTTATATAGTATGTAAAAGCCTGACGGGCATGAAATGAATAAAATATAAAAATATATTTTTTAATACGAAAACGTAGAAGCTATAGGCATAAGTTTGTCCCAATACGCAACTAAACTATGTAAAACGAGTATTGCTGGTTAATTAAAATCGGATAGCAAGCCGTTTCCTAATTAAATTTTAGCACTTATATATCAGAATACGTGTTTAAGCACCTGCGTTTGCCCTGTTAATATATTATGTTGACGAAATGCGAAAATGTTATGATTTTTATGAACACGTGTCCCGATGGCGCGATAGTGCATTCCTTTTTTACTAAAAGTTTAATGTCGATAGTCAGATGTAAAACATATCGTTACGTTATAAAATTGTACTTGAAGAACATATTTTTTTATTAAATATTAAAGAACTCTTACTTGCCGTACGATAAGCATCGAAAAAATACATTATCAGGGGGCTTACTCTGAATCTTTCGAAACATTCCTGCCGCCGGTTTGGCCAAGTCACAAACCCGTATTAACCCTTCCCTTACGGTGCTCAAAAATTCCTCGTCCTCCGATGCTACATATATAGACGGTAAATATTTTTATATTGTAATTACTTATTGCAATACATAAGTTTATTGCTGAGGAACACCAACAATTTTAACTCTGTCTTTAGTATATTTAGAGAGATATTTTATTAATTAGAGCTGATGTTCACTCAATTGATAGCACCGGCAAGGAAAGGTTAAACCACAAACTTACTGGTTTGTTAACACGAAAGATACAGAGTTACCCCCAGGCCTGCAAAAATATATTTTCCGCCTGAAATTTTTGTTTGCATTCTTAGTCAATAATTTGTTTTATTAATCTCAATTGGAGGCGTATACAGGAACACTTATTGGATAAACAACACCTCTGCCATAGGTGACCCAAGAGGTTCGCTTCGTTTGGTATCTTAGCAGGGGTGCTCAGGTTCATGAGGTGAGGTTTGTCTTAATCGGGACACGCTGGTCGAGGGAGACTCCTTGCCTTCTCCAACCAGACTCTCTCGACACATCGCCTTGCACCGCAGTATCAGGGATGTATAGATTCTTGTCCACTCCACATAAATGTTATATAGTATGCTTGCGGCATGTGCACGAATGGAAGTATCGCACTGTTCATTCAGAATGGAAAAGTTGCTTGAAATGGCTTTAGCAGTGTTCGGTAACTTGGTCTGAACAGCCAGGTACTCCCCCACCTACCTCTTCCCCATTTCCTTCCCCTACCTATAACCTTCAGCCTCAAAACACACCACAATTGGGAATACCATAGACTCACTGACTTTTGAGACTCTTGTGCGGTATTTATACTAAAAAAAACATATATATACAACTCTCAACCTAACAATATAACATCAACCGGTCGGTGGTTGAGTTGACATCGCGTTTGAGTCCCACCCAGGCGTAATGTGTTCAATTCCTCGGCTGGCTAAGTCCTCCATTACAACACAAGCAACATTTTCCGCTTACTGTGATGGTAGTAGGAGGTTAAAAAATATTGTCAGGTTATTCGTAACCCGGGAATGTTTGTCTTTATTTTAAAAAAACTAAAAAAATACTCCTACAATGGATATGCCCTGTTTTATCATTATATTAGAGACTCTGCACAGAAAAGCCAGTGATGCTTTTTAAGGTGTATTATGAGAAAGCCAATGATAATATAATAGTCATTTGAAAAGCGACAATGTTTTAGTATTTTTACTGTACTGCTTTGTCCATTGGCTCACATCTGTCAATATTGTTGTAGTGGCGTAAATATAAGTAAAAGTTATTTTATCGCAAAAAACGCGACATTTCTCTTTAAAACCACAAACAAATAATATTGATGGATATTTTTATTTGAGTCATGAAAATCGATACCATGTAGTGCAGATTGTAGATGCATGGGTATTATCATATTTTAGTCAAATTTAGTTAGAATTTCAAGAAGTAAAAACCGTGTATCAATTTGACCCATTAATCACAATAATTTGATAAGCAAACCCAATTTACCTTCATTAACTGACCTTACTATATCCATTCTTATGGTACTTGAAATTGAGTTTAAAATTTTTTGACTTACATCGCTCGAAAGTAGTTATTTGTAAGAAATCGTTACTATAAACATAATGATCGTGTTAATTTCACAGTAAAAAAGTATCTGCGATAAAGCAATGAGAACAATACTCAAAAGCAACATATGTATACAGTCGAATAAGACACATGTTAAAGGAGGTACATTTTATGACGGTGAAGCAAACTAGATATTTGAATGCATTTTTTTAAAAAGAAACCGACAAGACTCTCAATTGCTTCAAGCCGTCTGGAGCAAATGAGAATATGGCATCTCCAATTGGGGTATGTTGTGAGGCTGAAGGTAGTGAGGAGGGGAAGGAGATGGGGAAGAGGAAGGTGGGAAGTAGCTGGCTATTCAGATCTGATCACCAAAACAAGGCTAAAGCCATTTCAAGCAACGTTTCTATTCTGAATGGTGGTCTTACATCAGGGTGATACTGAAAGTATCTTCCATTCTAGAACGTGCCGAAACTATACTATATATTATTTAAAATTTGTTATTTGAAAATAACTCTAATAAGTCAAATTAAATTTATTTGCGTGCCCCAGGATTTGCACCCGCGTCCTCGCGCTTGCTAGTCGAGAGCCTTACCTCTCGACCACGGAGGAAAAATTAACAACGGGATGATATCTAAGGAACTGAAAAGAAAATGAATTACAATCATGAAATACAATCAGATTTCAGACAACAATCAGACAACGAAAAAATCAAGCAACAAAAAATCTCTTATGTTCCAGGCCGTTTTTTATAACAGAATCCTGAACGAAATTGCTGAGGTAGAAAAAAAGATTCATTTTAAAAAGGAATTAAAAAAGTCAGCCTACTTCAAATATTAAAGATTTGTTTGTGATTGAACTTATTTAAATTTAAAGATATATTATATTTGCACAAATAACGTTAATGATTGCACCCATATATATATATAAGATTCCAAAATTATTGGCCCATACGACGACGTGAGCTGACTTTAGATTTATTTGATTTAAGAGAATTTCCATTCTGTTTAGAGTAGTCTGTCAGGACGATTCTGAGATTGGATTAATATCTTTTTTTCAATTTAATCTTTTCATTGAAAAAAGAAAATAAGAGAATATTAATTATTAAATACTATCGCATACCCTTTGAAAAAACATGGGACATAAAAAAATTAAGAGTTTTTCTTTTAATATTGCCATCTCCGACAGTCAAACCTTGATCATCTCCTTGGGAGGCATATATGCTGACCATTACACCACTAATGGCGGCATAAATTATTATATCGATACCGGAAAGGCAAAAGGGTGTAAGCGAAAATTTAGAAAAAAGTGAGTCAAACACACAGTTTTGATAAGAATTTTTGTCAAATCAGAATTGTGTGTTTAACTAATTTTTTACAAAATTTTCGCCAACGCCCTTTCGCCTTTCCAGCGTCAATGTGTAATGAAATATTAATATTTATATTTTTAATTTGTAATGTTACGTACACTACATCAACTTTATACTACAAATTATAATTTTGTTAGATTTGAAAATATTTAACGCATTTAAGTAATTAGTATTTTAGAAGCATCGCCCAACTCAAAGAAAAATGAACGTTGTACAAAAAAGAAAACTGTTTTCAAGTTCACCAGCATCCTTTAAAACTTTTCCTTTTCCTTTATATAGTTTCAATATCCCTTTCTGTACTCGAGGTGTCCAGGGACGGTACATAAAAGATTTACAATAACAGTCGGGAAGCTATGGGACCATTGCTAAGATAAGTGTGTAACTATTTGTCGGTAAATAACTACTTACATAAATACAACCCTTAGATACGTCCCCTACAAAGGAAGGGTTCATCCATTCGCAAGGTTCGAGTGGGGGTCCAATTGATACCCTGTACTTGTGACATTTCGAGCTATTTCAGAAATTTATGAACCTGCTGTAACATGTTTGTTGGGAAATAGATATATTCGAATGAAGCTTTTGTAAATTTATAAATACATGAACTTTTATGGATTGAAAGGGGTTTCACTACGAAGAGTAAAATGTTATTTCTTTTACATGATTGCGCCAAATCTTATTTAGAAATGACTGAATATATATATCATATTATTAAAAAAAATATCAAATTATTTGTCTAGGGAAGGTTGGTTTCACAGAATTATGAGAATTAATAATTAATACAAGAAACAGCTTAAGAAGTAAACATAATAATCCACTTCGTGAAAAATACAGAAAACCATTAATGCAATATATTATATACATAAAAAGCAAGACCGATATTAAGTACCTAGGAATAACAATAGACCAGCGTTTAAAATGGTCCCCACATATAAATATTATGAACGACAGAATAAGGAAACTAACGTATTTATTTAGATGTTTAAGAGATATTTTAAACGAAAAATTACTTAGAACCACATACTTTGCTTTTTGTCAATCAATTATACAATACGGCATTATATAATGGGGCGGTACATATAAACAACAAACACAAACAATTTACATATCTCAAAATCTAATAATAAAAACAATTTAAAAAAAACCATATTCATATTCGTCCACATTTTTATTCAAACAATTTAAGGTCAGAAAATTAAGTGCACTATTCTTTTACCATGCAACATTACAAATTTATAAAAATAATATTCGAAATAAAGTTGAACCCTTTAAAAATAACAGTAATCTTAGACAAACGTCAATACTTTCTACTCCGAAATGTAAAAAAACAATAGGACAGTTCAATCATAAATATCTCGGAGTTAAATTTTTTAACTCGTTACCAAAAAAAATTAGAAAAATTAATACTAATATAAAATAATTTGAAAGGCACCTTAAAAGTATTCTGAACACTTGAACTGAATCATATAAAATTTAAACCAATATAATGACACCCCCCATACACACATTTATGGGGGTATATATTATGTAATTAATAACTATATTATATTTATTTGAAATTCGTGTATCTTTTTGTTATTAATAAAAAATAAAAAATCGTCTTTGCAAACTTTGACACCCGGTGAAGTTAGACATTTATCCAAACAAGATGAACTACACTGCACCTCGGTACAACAATCAAGTGTTAGACAAAAACAAAATGATCATTGGAAAAGGTTGGAAGTGATGTTAAAACCTTGTAAAATAAATTAATGTTTTGAAATCTTGATGTTAGAACTTCGTCTTACAAGTATCTAGGGAAATACAACACAGTTGGCTCTGAAAATTTTGCGGTCAAAAATCATTTTTGAAAAAATCAGTTAGAACCTTGTCCAACCAGTTTTTAATTTATTAAAATTCATATTCTCTATATAACGGTTACACACCAATATATCACGGAGAAGATTACAATTTGAAGTAGGTATAAAAAGTACATGTAAGTATAAAAAGTGATTAAAATATTTTTACTATTTGGTGACATGCGTCAAAAGATATTTGCTGAACTGTCTGTAAGTGACGTTGAAAATGTCGATGGTCAATGTCGAATCGTTAAGCAGTTTAATCGCTCGCTTTGTTGACTGCCGCAGACTTTTCGATAGTTTACTGACTTCTTTCATCATTAATACAATATATTTAAGAATGTAGACCAAGAGATAATTTACAGGATACACCGTAAGAGGATTTTTTGATAAAAATGATGGCATATAAATGACTTCATTTTAGAAATAGCCCACATTCACCATGACCTCACATGATGTGACATTTCAGATTAACTTAATCCAACGCTCTTTTATCGCCATATCATAAGACTGTTCAATAATATATTGTTAGGTGAATAAATTTATTACTGCATGGTATTGGACAATATGATAGGGGCACGAACAGGAGTGTCGGGTCGGATGCGGTGAGGTTCGCAGCTGATAGTCGCGCTTTGTTGGTTTCTTTCGTACCTACAGCAGTAGATTGTAGACAGACTGGCCTTTGTTCAGACAAGACTTGTGACTTTTATACAGTGTGCTAAGAAATAAGAAGATAAAAAATGTCATCAAAAGGCATATATATTAACACTTCGTCTAGCACAAACATAAACGAACTAATGAATAATAGCTAAACTAACTAATATCTCTGCGATTGTTGCACTTTGTTGGTTTCTTCCGTACCTACTGCAGTAGATTGTAGACAGATTGGCCTTTGTTCACACAAGATTTCTGACTTTTATACAGTGTGCTTAGAAATAGGAAGTTAGAAAAATGTCATCAAAAGGCATATATATTGACACTTCGTCTAGCACAAACATAAACGAACTAATTAATAATAGCTAAACTAACTAATATCTCTGCGATTGTCGCACTTTGTTGGTTTGTTCCGTACCTACAGTAGTAGATTGTAGACAGATTGGCCTTTGTTCAGACAAGACTTGTGACTTTTATACAGTGTGCTTAGAAATAGGAAGTTTATTTATGTTAACACTATGACTAGCACAAACATAAACTAACTAACTAACGCCGTTTCCCTACAAAGGCCGCTCGATCTTGGCATACACTCCTTGCCCTCATTTCTTTGTTCATTCATTCTACAAGTACAAATCGTCTAAACGTCCGTTAGTATTACTCATTAAGCTTACATATCAGCCTTTAATTATTTGCGATTCTCAACATATCTCACACAATATAAATATAAGCCTAATGGATTTCATTTCTAAAGCATTCGGTCTGCTTTCGTCCTTCCTCTCCCAGTTCTATGCCTCACTGCCAAATATCTAAATGCTTATTAAAAGCGGTTACTTTGTAGCTAACCTTAGGTTTTTCTACTGAACGTATTTCATTTTTTATTCTCCTGGTTTCGAAAAAATTTTTCAACCTTACTTACACATCTGCCCTGATCATGAATACTGCAAGGCTATCCGAAACGTTATCTAAACAAGGAGATTGCGCAACACGGCGTTTTAACCCAAATATAAATCACGATTCTATGGTACAAATGTATGCTAAGATTCTCGTTCAGGCGGTAGCTAATGTAGTCATGTTTTTTTATTTTTATTTATTACACGCCCTAGTGAGCCCTTCTTTAAAAAAATACAAGCATTTTGTATCAGAGTAAACACTTAAAAATTAAAACAATAAAGAAGAATGTAAACATAATGGCAAAAATGAATCCTCACGCATATAATTGAATTTAAAAGAATCAACAAAACAAAATAGTAGAAGCGGAGAAGTTATATGGGTATATAGGTCTATTTGTGTCTAGAAGAATAAAAGTGATAGAATATACAACATTTATACTGATTAGTTTTCAAATGAAATATATCACCCAGATCAGAATATTTGTTTCCGAGATTGTGAAGTCTCGGAATCGGAGAATTTTGGTAAGCTAGTGTCCTGGTGTTATTGAAGTAAAAAGGTAAGAAATGTCGGCATGATTTTTTGGGAACATGGATATTGATACATTGAAGTAATTCGGGACAGTCAATTTTAAAATGTAGTATTCTTTGTAACAGTATTAAATCTGTGCTTATTCTTCTTTCTGAAAGTTTCAATAGAGACATTTTATCCAAGAGGTAATTGTAACTTATGTTTTGTATAGGAATATGCAATTTGTAATTTATAAACCTTAGAAACTTCCGTTGAATCTTTTCAATGTTATCTGGATGAATATTGAAAAATGGAGACCATAACGTAGAGTTATACTCAAGTTGGCATCTGACAAGGGTTTTATATAACATAATAAATGTTCCTAAATTTTTGTTGAAAATGTGATTTTTATGTTTTTTTATTTCTGCACCCAATGAATTGTTTTTTTTTAAATTTTCTATTTGAATTTAGATTTTTTTTTCTCGATTGAATGAATACATGAATAAATTAAATGGAATCTTGGAAGAAGAAATCAACCCATTTTCCGATATCTGATCGTGTTGCAACTCGGCAGATAGACTCGTTATTGATGGCAATGCATTCTATCAAATTTTGGTGGCATTTATGCACACCACGTGCGCACATACGCATTTTGGTTAAATTAATATTTAATATATTAAATATTTAATCAAATCAAATATTAGTTTTCATCACTATTAGTTTTAATTATTTTACAAGCAATAATTATTAGCATAAAACACTCATCCACATTGAAAAATCTCCTAATAAAAGATACATGACGCCAACGGGACATGAACCCGTGTCCTTTCGATTTCCGGTCGACAGCTCTGACCACTGAGCTATGGCGGCTTATCTCTTATCCGCAATTATAAATAATTCAATATATGCTAGTGTTTCATTCAACAATTACTGCTTGTTACATTTTTTTTTCACCTGAAACAACCAAATTTATTTTATATGAGAAAGGCATTGTAAGTGCTATATCTCTCACTAGATGGCGTCGAGATAAATTGTCTACATTTTTGGTGAAAATACTAGAACTTGTCAAATATTAATTAGTTTTAATTCAGATATGAAAGGGTTAATACGGAATACGTTCGAATTTGTAATATTTCCTTGTAAAAGCGTGTTTTTACATTTTTAATCTCACCACCCGCTATCTACGACGGACAAACAAAAAGAGATATAAAAAAGCGAAACGAATGAAGGAAATGTTATACGCAGGTGGTACATATAGCGAAGAATGAACAGAGAGAGACGTTTCTATCAATAGAGAAAAAATAGCCGATCACACAATTGGAGAGTCCACCTCTATTTCCACTGTGACAAGGGGATTCAATAAGAAAATGGGAATTCATTTTACGATTGTGAAGCTTTGTGTATTGAAGTACGAATAAGCGACTGAAATAATTTTAGAACCGAATGGAGAAATAATGTTGGATACTTTCATGTTTTATGGGGGACACTAGCCACGAGTCGTTCAAGATTGAGCCCTTTTAATGAACTGTATTTGTACTATTTTTATCGGGAGATGTTTTAGCGCCATCAAGTTATCCAAGTATTGATTGATATTAATGTGATATTAGGTGGCAGTCGTACGATTGTTCATGCGCTTATACTCGGATCGGGGGGGCCGCATCGGGAAAGCCGTATAGGGGGAGCCGTACCGGGGGAGCCGTAGAGGGGAGCTGTAGAGGGGGAGCTGTAGAGGGGGAGCCGTACCGGGGGAGCCGTAGAGAGGAGCTGTAGAGGGGGAGTCGTATTGGAGGAGCTGTATTTGGCGAGTCGTTTTGGGCGAACACAGTATATTCATTCGGCCTCGATATTCGAAGAAGTCATTCCTTCAAATAACGAGTGGTTCGACCCACTCGTCGCTCGAGCGGAATGACTTTTGACATTTGGCGTATGTAATTATGTACCTTCGACGAGACTCAATAATAAGAATGTCGACCAATGTGTGTACTTTCGACGGTGATTGCGAGCGGCCTGGATTGGAGAATCGAAATCCTGGCCTCTCGACTTCCGTTCGAATGAGTCGGTGTTCAATTAAGTCGACTCTTTAAGCCGTCCGAAAATAGCGTTTAAATTTTTAAAAATATACTAACCTAACCTAAGTCAATCTAAATAGTTACATATTTAATGTGACATCTTCATCTCTGTCCCCATTCGTTTGACACTGACATCAAGCAAGCAATTTCTAAACCATTTAATAACAATTGGGCAAGACAAACAGCTGACGGCCTCCGTGGTTTAGTAATTAGGACCCTGGGCTACGATTTAGATTTAGGTTTAGATTTAGATTTACAAATCCCGGCGTGCATTAAACTCTTTGCTTGGACGTGTCTCAAAATTTTACAATGCCCTAAGAGACTGATATTTTCCACTGTACCTAAGTGTACAAAAATCGAAATTAATAAATCTGTATTGTTTATTTATATTCGTATTTTACTTATACACAACTTTTAATACTTACACACAACTTTTAATACTTATAAACAACTTTTAATACTTATACACAACTTTCCTAATCTGAAATTAAAAAAAAAAATTATAGCGAATGAAACATAACTGGTTTGATTTGGGATTTTCACGCCCAAAAGCATTATGGTGAATCATTTTTGGGGTATTTTGACGTATTGTGTTACCTACTTCTTTAGCCAACATTTTTGGCAGCATTACAGTGTTTATCATCAGGCATCAACACAGATAATACAGTAAAGTTAGCAGTTGGCTAAATAACGGCATAATACCCCAAAAATTAACCTTCATAATAGAACATAACTCATTTATTTTAAATTCACCATTAAATATAAATATATAAATAACTGTATGCTTCCAGAATACATATAAATAAAAAAATTCTTCGATAGTTGTAAAATTAGGTTGTTATGATTATAAATAAATGAAACACTATATTTACACCACTTTGTTGATAAATTTTAGTTACTTTTTGCTTATTTTATGTTAAATTATAAAAGTTTTCGATTTATACATAAATGTGTTATTTTATATAAAACCTGCTATATATATAAATGTAATTTTTTAAAATTATAACTTATTGATAATCTTCCATTTCAATATTTTTATCAATAAGTATTTATTTGTCTATACTTATCAGTTTTTCAATGGGTTAATTTCAATTATCCTTACGAAGCAGCAATTGGCTTTGAAACATGTAGATTATTATTAATTAAAACACAGTGTTTCAAGTACATATATATATTTATAAAAAAATATATAATTACCTTAAAACAATATTTCATACAATTTGTTATTCCATTGCATTTTCAAAATGTACTTGATTTTTCGATTAACTATTAGGAAAACCACAAATCATTTAAACATCAGTTTGATTTCATGAAAAACCGCAATCAAATTGACGCAACTCATCCTAACTAAACGATAAAACAAACAAAGCATCCAAAAGGTTATATATTGAATTTGACCACTAATGTACAAGTGTACGTTACATGGTACATTGTAGAGTAAATGTAATTTAATGTCACTAAATACGCCGATCCCTCAGTTAACAGTCCGTCGATCACGCTTTCAATCGGATTAACAGAAAAGTTAAACTCAATTATTGTCCATGTTTCGGAAGTCAAATATATTACGTCTCCATTAGAGCAAAATACTTGTACGTTCAACTTGCAACGTAGGAACGCTTGGAAAGTAATAAATTGCCTTCAGTGTTACACAAAGAAAGGCTCACAAATTCTTTCTTATATAATATCTATCCATTTTAGATATTTTCGATATCTATGTAAATAAAAATGTCAGTGTTAGTTTGTTCAAATATCTTTGAAATTTTGACACAACTTTTCATTCGAATAGGCGTGTGTTTTTTATATATATATTACATAGATGTCACCTGTAACAGGCACAAATATGCTTTTGTTTGAAAAAACAGCGCCATATGTTGGATGTAAAAGCAACACACGCTATTGTTTCTCTATCTTCACAGACAGACTGAGCCACTGCAACGCGTAGAGGGGTACAGCTAGTTTTTAATAAAATTTAATTATAAGATCGCAAATTTCTTAATCCGTTGGATCATGGCATCCCTAAGTTTGTAGAATGTCATAATGCCGAAGAAAGTGACGGGAGAGAGAGATGTCATGATGCTCAGACGGCATGTTGTGAGATATATCTCGCTATTTAGATACGGTCATTAAGAGGAGTGCCTATGCGGCCCTTTTTACAACTTTATTTTTGGTTTTGTTGCCAAAATATACAACAAAACTGGATGATCCTTTTTTAATCAAATTGTATAACAAATATCTAAAACTGCTGAGAAATATTATTTGTCATTATTTATTTGTTTTTTTTTATTATTTTAAATATTGTTTTTTAAATATTTTTATGACTTCAGAGGCAACTTTGTAATATTCACTTCCCAATTAGTGCTCGGGTAGTCGGTGAGGGCCATTTTTAAATAGCCTTCACTTAAATTATACTTTTGTTTTCTTGGAAGTGGGTTAATTCCCATCCAGATCAGACATCCGATCCAGTTGAAATTCGGCAGTCTACTCGTTGCCGACGACCATGCATTCTATCAACCACGTACATACAAGCGGACATATACGCATTTCTCTGATATTCGATGACATTTAAGCAGTTAATATTCTAAAAATATGTCGGTCCCACCATATCGGGATTTAGCGAGTTTGTTATTGCGGTTGAATCGCCGGCAAGAAGGTTCAATCTGTTGGTGTTATCAGTATAATGTTATCTATGGCCATTTCCTAATATATTGTCTGTGCTACACAAACCCTAGCTGTCACCACTTGTCAACAGATCGCCAGCTGGGCTGGTTTAATAAATAACATATCAAATACAACACAATCCTCATTTAAAACATTGTTTTATTATTAAGCACATTATGAAAAATGAGTATTTTATATTATTTATTAATGCACTTAAACGATTGAAATGTATCATTTCAATTATTTCTTAGCATATCCAGATCATTCGCTCAGTTAAAATATCTTGAAAAATGAAAATTTCAGTCGGTCTACTCTAATTTCAGGGGGCCTGCCCTAATTTCAGTGAGCCAACCCTAATTTCAGTGAGTCTACCCTAAAATTGCTGAAACAACCATGGTTTAAACTAAACAATGTATATATTTGACTGCAACTATGTAGATTTTTAACATCCTGCATTCCTTACCTAGTATTTCGTACCAAGCGGCACAAAGCCACGCCGTTCCTGCTATGTTTGTTACCAGCTGCTAGCTTCGTTCGATTTGACAGCGTTTATTTTGCTGAGCGGGATCAGAGGCTTTATCCGAATTTGAACAGAACAAAACAGCGGCGCTGGTATTGAAAATGGATACCGAACAAAGCTAACGTATTTTAAGAACATTTTTTAAGCACTTGGGGCTATTTCATAAGATTGTTATGCTTTTAAGGTGCTTCTACAAGTGGGGATAAGGAAAGTTTGGTAAGATCCGGTAAATAAACTAGTACTTTGGTCTCTCGACTAGCAATTCGAACGTCGCAGGTTCAAATCGCAAGTAAATTATTTTTGAAATTTTTTTTACTTTATTTAGTTTACTTGAATCACGTTATAGAGTGGAAGATACTCTCAGTATAGCTCTGGTGTAAAACCATTCAGAATTGAAAGGTTGGTTGATAAGGCTTTAACCGTGTTTGGTGACCAGATCTGAATAGCCAGGTACTTCCAAACTGTCCCCTCGTTACTACCTTCAGCCTCATAAAATGGTGAAATCCAAAATATGTTCAAATAGTTTACGTATATAAAAATAATGATATTGACAAATTAATCCATTGAGCTATAGCTACCCAAATTAAGGTAGTAATTTTAATTGAGAATCAATTGATTTTGAACGTCCCGCAATTAACTCATATGTTTTTAGTCGATTGATAGCTTGATTAAATTTCTATCGAATATCAAAAGACGTCACTAATGTTCTCCTAATAAAATCCCAGATACTGTTTTGTATCGTGTAGTCTGCGCGTAGACGCCATTTCAAAATGTTTTCTAAAAATTTAAAATCGGCAGTAAAAGTAATTAACTATTTTAATGTAACGTGACAAGAGACTACAGACAACACACAGAAATTATCATTCAATATTGCCCCAAACAGTACAGGTAGTACAACTTTGGTAACTAACAGACAGAATTCATGCATTTATAAATATATAATTTTTTTTAAACATTAAAATATGGATTAATCGGTGAAATACAGGTGAATTTATTAGCTTTAAACTACAGTAAACAGTGTTAGTAAAATCTTCATAAAAGTGATTCCGCATCGGATATCTGTATATTCGTTTTAAATTATTTATGCGTACGAAATATTTTATTTTATAAAAACAACCCACAATATCCCTTAGGCATTTGAATACATTACTAATGTTTACACCCTATTATTTAATGTAGCATTAAATTGTTACACCCAAATAACAAAGCAAACGTTTTAATTATTCACTAAATCAATGATTCCGCATGAACAGGGCAATGCAACATTTTTTGTATTTATTCAAATGTGTGTGCACACGGAGAAGGCATAATTATATAAATTCACTTTGCGTGTGGATTTCGTCATACTGATTTGATTAAAGAAACTATTAACATTATTCATGAAAGTTAGAGCAAAAACTTTTGGCATCTTTCCAATAGTTTTTGCTAATAGAATTTAATGTCAATCGTTTCTGATTTTAAGAGACACCAGTTTTTTTGCTCATGCTTAATATACATATAATAGACAAACTATTGCATAAATTAAGTAATTTTAAAAATAATTACAAATTATCTTTTCCTTCGAAATGTCTTAAAATAATTTCATTACAAAAATGTTAAGAAAAATCTTAAAATAATATGCCCACTAATATGTGCAATACAATAATATAAATAAATTTTAAATATTTAATTATTGAAGACAATATTAGCGATTTCTAAACGATTATTTGAAACAGAAAAATCAGAAAAAGATACGGTCACATCTAGGACTCGAATCCAGGAATCCACCCTAGCCTTGTCGCGGCACCGCTCTACCAACTGAACTTATGGGACCCTATCTCCTTCGTTCACATTGAACCGTATCATACTTCGAAAACGAACTACCGATATTGCTTTCATTTTTCCCACCGCACATTTTTATTGGCTGCTATCTTTATGTAGGTATGATCGCAAGATTTAACTCGAACTAAATGCAATCTAGACAGTGCCTTAGATAAATATATCATATTTTTATTTTTAATGTGCGACATCTATTGACTTTATCTGCAAGTCTAGGATAAATATTTTATTTTTTTGATATATGGTACCATATTTTTTTCTGATGTTACTGTTTAAAATATTTGTTCGGGAATCGGTAATATTGTCTGCAATAATTAAATTTTACAATTTGAGGTTTTACTACTTAAGTTATTCCAAAAAATAAAACTTTAAACACTTCTTCAATGACTTTATTTTAGTCCTCTTCAGAAAACAAACAAAAAAATTCATTTTTGTAAAAACAAACAGAAAAATCATTAATAAATTTTTAATGGCGGCCCAAAAACGATGTTGCAAAGAGAAGATAATTTGCCATTTACTATTACTACTGTATCCTTTACCAGCTGATTCAATCTACCTAATCAGTCTGTGAGGTACTTCTAGCTTTCCTAACCTAACCTGACCTTCCCATAAAGTGTGCCCAAGTTTTACTTTAATGAACAAAGAAAAAGAGAGAGAGCTAATTCATCTACATAGCGTCCATAACTTTAGCTCCCCTAACTATGTGACTTTAACAAATATATTGATGTTCTTCATAAAATGTCTTTCGTTTAAAAACACATTTTATGTAGTAAAATAACTCCCAACCGATCAATGTTAAAACTAACTAACTAACACTGGCAGTGTAAGGAGCTCTTTATCCATTCTAGATGAAATAAGTATGATATATAATACAATGTGAGTAATCTTGAGAAATTCTTTACAAAAGACGTACTTGTTTTTGCTTAAAACTTCACTAGGTAAGATTCAAAACATAAAATTAATAAAATAGCAGACAACATTGCAAATCATATCTGACAATATTGTAGTTAATAGTATTCTGATGTCGCGAAACTGCGACTCCACTTATTTAAGGGTATTTTTAGGTACTGCTGGGATAAGCCCTATGCAACGCACCAGTCCCAAAACTATGTCAACTCTTTTGGAAAACAATTTAAATGTTATTTTTTTTTTTTTGTAATTATTTTTTATTTTTAATAATATACTTACATGGTACATAATTCATTTTACATCTTGGGTGTTTTTACTACTCTTCCATTGAAAGCATTTGCTTGTGTATGCACCTGCTTAATCTGATGGACAGTATTCCTCAATGTTTCAAATCTGGAATTTTGGAACATAATATAAGCACAGTTTGGAGTGTAGGAAAACAAGGACTTACCCGTCACAGCTGGGGCCACAAAGTCTGCCAGATCAATACATCAATCCGCCCTGTCTGAGGTATTATTTCACGTTGAACTCCAATGAGCATACTGTCACTTTTAGATAGTTTTTTTAGATTTGACATCTTGCCACAAATATACCAGTCATGATTACATTTTAGGATGCGTACATTGGGTAGGTAGGATAATTGCAGGATTTGATATTGAGGTATTCTATTCACCAATTCTGCCAAGAATACTTGCCTACCTACTCCCATATGTATTGCGCGATAAGTATTTCATCACAGAAAATCGAACCAAACGGAATTATTATCAAGGATTACCAGAAGTGTCGGTTTATTTTATAATTTAAACATTTTTTTCAAATTCGCTAACAGATCGACAGATCAATCACTTATCGCATACTACGATTTATTCACTGCGTTTTATTCATCGATAACAACACCACCCCAACACCTCCCAGTATCCTCCTACATCCCCAATAACTTCCAACCACCCTGCAACCTCCAACCCCCACTTGTTCAATAAACGACAACTCGAACCTTTAATATGCACATCCCGATTTGCACCCAGTCTGACACCGTCAGTGGTATCGAATCAAACGGTTGAATAGTTTTCAATATCGACTCTTTTTTAGCGTTGGCGTTTGATGGATTTTGAATGAACATGCGTTGACTATTTTTAGCAGAGCCTTTGATAATTGGGTCATTTTAAATATTGATGAAAATGTATCGATTCACGACAACCACATATTTTGTTATCAAATTATTTTGAAATTGTCTAGAGACCGGAAATTATAATAGAAATTGAATGATTACAAAAATAAATTAATTTTTTTTTTAGAGGCTCACATTCCCTTTGTTAAAAATAACTTGACAATAACTGTATTATTCCTTCTTTCATCATCATTTTAATAATGTGGTTAATTGAAATGATACAGAATCAAAATAGTTTAACTTCTTGAATTCAATTTTTAGCAGAGCCTTTGATAATTGGGTCATTTTAAATATTGATGAAAATGTATCGATTCACGACAACCACATATTTTGTTATCAAATTATTTTGAAATTGTCTAGAGACCGGAAATTATAATAGAAATTGAATGATTACAAAAATAGATTAATTTTTTTTTTAGAGGCTCACATTCCCTTTGTTAAAAATAACTTGACAATAACTGTATTATTCCTTCTTTCATCATCATTTTAATAATGTGGTTAATTGAAATGATACAGAATCAAAATAGTTTAACTTCTTGAATTCAACCTGTAACTTGTATGTTTAAATCTGGAACCTTTTGACTTTAAATCCATTTCCTTTACTTTCCACATCCTTCAGCCTAACTGTACCATGAACTACGAGCAGTTGTAACTCTTATAAGGTACTGATACAAAAAAGAGAAAGGGAGGTAGCACCTACACTCATTTATGAACTATTCCAAATTCTTTGAGCTCACTACATTTCCATTACTTGTATTCAGATGCAAAATAAGGGTCAATTCCAACGCAAAACCGTGATCAAATTTATTAAAATAATAAGGATCCATATGATAGTCACCTAATACATTTAAACTTTTTACCAAAATTTGTGATGTTTAGCAATAAATTTTGTGAATTCAAGTAAGCTGTCACACAACATTCCCACTACATTTTACTGAATAATATTAATGTCACATCTCCACCCCCATTAGTATGAAACTAATATCAAGCAAAAAATTTAAAACTATTTATAAAATAAAAAGACGTTATATTAATTTAGATTTTTTTAAATCTTTTATTGTATTCACATGTGATTAACTAATATATTTGTATTTTTAAACCCTTCTAATTATTAGCTGTAAGCTAAAACATAAAATACATAAGATATGCAGTTTAATTTTAATATCTTGCAAATAATTTCAAGTATTTAATAGTAAATTTATCTCACTGTCTTAATTTTTCTAAGTGCTACAATTATGTAACCTAACCTACCTCAGCACAGGTTCTCCTAGTGAGGTGTTCGCGTAACATACAATATCACCCACACACAGTTTTACCTATATGAACCTACGTTCTTTATTTTTTATACCTTTTTTCTGTACTTTTTTCTCTGTACTACGATATAAACCACTGTAATCATTTGTAAAATGTGTATTCAAGTATAGACATAAATAAATAAAATAAATAAATGTATTTTTCCATATTGCTTTATGAATTTCGGACATTATCAGGAAAACCTACCTAAAATATATATTTTTTTGAAAATTTCACCTTTACTTACGTACAATATGGAAAATCGACTGAATAATATTTCAAACTAGAGAATATTAATTTCATACAATGCTCTCAAAATTACCAACCATAAAATGAAATGAAACTTGTTACAATATTGACAAAATAGAGAATAATTCTTGCGGTTAGTGGATATTGAAAACCTTTCTATTACACTCTTCAATTGCAAAATTTTGATAATTTATATATTTTTATGCAGGCCCAAGACCTTCTCTACAAGCCTATGCAGTCCATGTCTGGTGGCCAAGATTGCGAGGACCAGGAAGACGAAATAGCAGAGGTAGAAGAATCAGGTGACGAAGAAGATCTCTACTGGAGGGTCCTTGTAATCGCAGTTGACAGGATCATGTTCACGATCTTAGTCATTGCGTATGCTTCCATGTTATTCGTGCACTATTAAAACAATGAATTAAGGATCTCTTCAATAATAGGATATTACCTATTTTTTTTGTCTAATTGGTCTTTCCGAACTTATGCGTAAAAACATAAAGGGTCAATATTTTCAATATATCATGCGTTAAGGGGTATTAATTTTTGCATTAACAAATATAATTGTTTTTTTCACATTCATTCCACACATGTCATCTTAAGGGATGGAAAAGTTATGAGGCGTGGGTAAGAATCTTGTGGTTAGTGTATCCAGGTGTGTTTAACAGGGATTACGTATGAATCCATCCTTCCCACTGCAGCGTAAAGCGTTGTACGTTGCGTAAAGAGGGTCCAAAGAAGAGGTCGAAGGGTCCCCCTCAACCTATCTCTCCCGATCCTGCCCGCCACGCAGCTGATGGGCAGATAAATCCGCCGTCAATAACATAATAAACCTCACCCCATGAATCTGGACAGCCCTGGTAAGTCACTAAACATATCGAACCACTTGGGCTGATCCATGTCAAAAGTATTGGTACCCGTACCCACCTCCCAAATTATTAAACGATATAGAATTATATTAGTTCAGTAGGTAAGCAAATCATTCTAGAAATAGAATTATTTCAAATAAACCAGTAGACAACGACGAAGGATTTTTAGTAAGTACGACTTTTCAGATTTTATTTAAGGCTTTTATTTGTTTGTTTTTTAAACGAACGTTAAGAGAATTAATAAAACATATAATAAATTTAAGCCATTCAGAATATATCTGAACACGTGTTCACGCAGTTGGTCTTGTCCGTATAGATGCGACAATATTATTATTTTTAAAAACCCGATTTCCTCATATGCTTTACTGATTGTTTGTTATGAAAATTGTCAAATCATTCGTTATAGGCCTCCAGTATCGTTTTTTACAGGAAAACGAATCATTTGACCAAAATTTTTAATAAATTAATAATATTTCATATCAGTAAGTTTTATCCGTGTTAGTTTCTAAGCTTGTATTTCTTATAAAACTGTGATTTACCTGTCATTAAATAAAATAATATTGCGTAAAAATCTTTTCAATCTCCCTATATTTTAGAACCTTTCAGGTCACACAAAGAAAGCCTGCGCAGCGCCAATAAGGAAATGAGGTCTGAGGAACGCGCTGAGGATTTTATTTGTTGACTTTTCAGGGTCGCATTCTTTCAGTTAGATTCCACCGACCCGAGGACGGAAAATACATTACTAGTAACAAGAAAATCCGATATTGGTGATACGAGCTTATATCAGACATAAAAGGTTCTGGAAAGTGTTATTTATGTTTATTTTGGGCCGCTGTCGGTTTTGAGGGTTTATTTTGTTATTTTTTTTTATCTTCCACCTGCTTTTATTTAAGGTTTTAGGGGTAGCAAATAGAGGTGATATAATCAAGCACTCCTATACCCACCCTTTAAATTTTAAACTATACATTTATACCAACGTGTGATGGTCAATGTGTATGGGACAAATTATATTTGTTATTTAAATATGGTGGATTATTGCACGCGTACAGGATTTTTCAAAATCGATAATTTTTTTTTAATTTAATTTCTAATTAGTTACTATAAAAATTCGTAGTGCAGACATACACATGGCAGGTACACAGTACTCCTCACTTGGGATATATATATTCCAGTTCAGAATAGGTCTGAAGTCTGAACCGAGTAGTATGTTGTGTTGGTGTCACACCATGTTTCCCCACCTTTATGTTTGTCGACTTTCATCTTTGTTGAATATGTTGGTTCATTTCCTCATCTTCATATTTGTAGATCTCATTTTTATCTTGCTATTCATAAATATAATTTTTACAATATTCCAAATGTTCTTCAACATGAATTTTACATACTACACATCGAATTCAAACTTCTAGCGCAGCTATGCTAAAGATACTTCAATAAAAATATGATAGGTAGATAAACATGTAAAATGTCCATAGTTTCTATATTTGCATAAGATACCACATCTACGTATTTGTAAATATAGAAAAACCTAGCTCATTACAATTAACTGAACGAAAGGATTAATTTGTCAAGCATGTATTTTGTAATATAGATTCCTAACAATAAGAGAAAAATAGTTTCTTTATACAGGGTGTTAAGGGATGTACTTGGCTTACTCTAACCAGTGATTTTTGAGATTATTTGGAGTTTAAAAAAAACTAGAATATGGCATTGGACAGTTTGGATTGGAGAGAGGGATTCGTCGGTCACTAAACTGAGTAACCAGAGACGTCACGTAGAAGAATTTTAGTTTGTTTGGTTCAAAAATAAAAAAATACAAAACATAAAAAAGATTCCAAAATTTTTATAACATTTTTTAACCCCCTAATAGTGACGGCAATCGCTGGTTAAAGAAAGTCAAGTACGTCCCTTAGTACCATGTGTGCAAAACTACAACAAAACACTTTACAATCATGTTTAAAACAATATTATTTACTTACAAGTACAAAAATATGTAAACTGTTCTGGCTGTCGGTGAATAGTTTAAAATCGCTGCTAGTGACAGGATTTGGTTAATTAATTACAATCATAATGTAATATACATACAATGAACATAAGAATTAAATAAGGACTTGAAAATAGCTACCTGGAACGCAAGGACGCTGTATAGAAGTGGAGCCCTAGGAGAGATCACTAGGGAGATGACGAAATATAAAATTGACATAATGGCGGTGCAAGAAACCAGATGGATAGGATCTGAGCCATTTGACACAAGAACGCATACGATACTGCATAGTGGAAATGAAAGACATCATAAATTCGGAGTGGCCTTCATTGTGGACCGGAAAATGGGAAAATGCATATTAGACTTTAAACCCATCAATGAAAGAATGTGCAGCTTACGCATAAAAACGAAATTTTTCAATGTAACATTGATCAACGTACATGCTGAAACGGAAGATAAAGAGGACATAATGAAAGATACATACTATCAGAAACTCGAACAGGTCTACGACACATTACCATCGAACGACATTAAGATGGTAATTGGGGACTTTAACGCCAAGATAGGACAGGATCCTCTGCTCCAACACATTACAGGAATGAACAGTCTACACAAGCACGCTAATAATAACGGAACCCGAGTGATTGATTTCGCAGAATCAAGAAACCTAATAGTGGCCTCGACTCAATTCCCAAGAAAAGACATACACAAACGGACCTGGACGTCGCCAGATGGTAGACACCATAACCAAATTGATCATGTCCTGATAGAAAGAAGGGGGGCAACGAGCATCACAAACGTAAGGACGTATAGGGGTGCCAACTGTGATTCAGACCACTACATGGTGGTGGCCACCTATAGGAGCCGAATTGCAATCAACAGGACACGAAAATCACCAACTATTCCAAAAATCAATACGGAAGCTCTAAAAACACCAGAAGGCAAAGAGCAGTATCACAACGCCCTTTTAAATAGCCTCCCAGATCAGATCACTGAGCAGAACTCCCAAGAATCACTCGAAAAAGATTGGAATGATATAAAAGAAGCAATTGTAAGAGCAGTGGAATCAAGTGTCGGAAACATGCCCAGACAGCCCAGGAACCCGTGGTTTGATGAAGAGTGTGAAAGAAAGATAGCTGAAAAGAATATACTCAGAAAGAAGTACTTGGAAACGTCAACAAGAAACAAAAGACAGGCGTACGAACAAGCGAGAAAAGAAACGAGTAAGCTGATACGGGGAAAGAAAAGAAAATTCTTGAATGATATACTGCTAAAAATGGAACAGGACTTTGTCAATAATAATCCTAGAGAAGCATATAGGGGAGTAAATTTCTTCAAGAAGGGTTTCAAACCGAATACAACACTATGCAAAGACGCTGATGGATCAATTATATCAGATAAGGAACGAATAAAAACAGTGAGGAAAAACTACTTCTATAAACTTCTCAACCCTAATAGCGACCTGAGAAGTCACCCTACCAACATCCCCACTGAATCAAGTAATGAAGAATCAGCGAATCCACCAACAATGCAAGAAATAAATGCTGCACTAAAGAAACTTAAAAACAACAAATCACCTGGGAAAGACAACCTCCCGGCAGAGTTGTTCAAATATGGAAATGAGCATCTGAGAAATCTGCTATTCAATTTAATAACTAAAATATGGACACTGGAAAAAATACCAGAGGAATGGCAAATAAGCATAATATGCCCAATTCACAAGAAAGGTGACAAATTAAAATGCGAAAATCATAGAGGAATATCACTTCTATGCACAGCATATAAAATCTACACCATGATACTGAAACAAAGAATTGATAAATATGCAGAAAACCTACTGGGAGAGTATCAGGCAGGCTTCCGCACCGGTAGATCCACAACAGACCAACTGTTCACCGTCAGACAGATCTTGGCAAAGTGCTGGGAATTTGACATAGACATACGCCAACTATTCATTGATTTCAAGCAAGCATATGATAGCATAGATCGGGAGTGTCTATATGACATACTACTACAATTCCAGATTCCACCTAAATTGGTTAGGCTCATAAAAGCCACAATGTCAGACTCAAGATGTCAGGTCAAAATAGACGGAGAATTGTCGGAAGAATTTACAGTATCACAGGGACTTAAACAGGGGGACAGTCTGGCTCCCACTCTCTTCAACATTGTGCTCGAACATGTAATACGAAAAACACTAATAGACACTGGCTCCAATATTTGTTTCAAGAGCAGTCAAGTTGTCGGATATGCGGATGACATCAACATTGTCGGAAGATCAATTTCAGCCATTAAGGAGGTCTTCGACCCTTTAGAAACAGCGGCGCGGGAAGTAGGACTGCGAGTTAATGTTGACAAAACAAAAATGATGGTACAGAGCAGGAACCCCTCACACAGAAGAAGAAGTAGTGCACTATTTAAAGACAACTACTCATACGAAGTGGTCGACCAATTCACCTACCTGGGCTCCAGCCTGACAGAGAACAATGAGGATCCAGCAGAAATCAGAAGGAGAATCACAGCAGCCAACAAAACATACTTCTCTTTGTTGCCAGTGTTTAAGTCACGTAGTGTCCACAGAAAAACCAAAATAACCATATATAAAACCATTGTAAGAACTGTATTGGCATATGGATGTGAGGCGCTGACACTGACGGTAAAGATGGCTGAAATGCTGGATACTTTTGAAAGAAAGGTGCTGAGAAGAATATGTGGACCCGTGAAAGAGGGCGAACAGTGGCGTATCCGGCACAATATAGAATTGTACGATATATATAAGGCCCCTAGCATCTCTGCACACATGAGACTCCTCAGGCTGAGATGGGCTGGGCATGTACAGAGAATGCCGGATACACGCGTCCCAAAAAGAATTCTGACTGGTCACCCAGGTGGAAAGAGAAAAGTGGGAAGACCCAGACTGAGGTGGGAAGATGAGGTAAGAGGGGATGCAGCACAGCTTCTCCAGGTGACAAACTGGAAGTCAGCCGCTGAGGACAGGAGGAGTTGGAGGCGACTGTTGCAGGAGGCCAAAGCTCGATATGGGCTGTAGCGCCATCGAAGAAGAAGAACATAAGAATTATACGAGACCGGTCGGTGACAGTTGACAGAGTGTTTGGGTCCCACCCAGGCGTAGTGTGTTCAATTCCTCAGCTGACAAGCAACATTTTCCGCTTAATGTGGTGGTAGTAGGAGATTTTAAAATATTGTCAGTTTATTCGTAACCCAAAAATGTTTTTAAAAAATAAGATAAGAAAATTAAACACGAACAAGAGAAATAAAATTACCAAATACAGCAAAAGACGCGTACTAATAAAAATTTATTCAATATTATTATAAAACCATTGAGAAAAAATAGATGACATAGTTTTTATCGTATTTTGTCAACACATTATTGAGGGCATCCTTAAGTATAGAACCTTAGTATTTTGTCTATACATTATTGAAGTCATCCTTAAGTATCAAACCTTAGTTTTTAAGCAGTGTTCAATTTAGTTTAATTCTGATGCATGTTAATGGAGGGTAACGAGTGCCGTCATCGAATTCAATCTAGATTTAATACAAAAAAGCTACCCTTTTCTACTAAACTACTTGTCACAAATTGAGGATGCTTCTATTAACATGGGAGTAAATTGGATTGGAACAAAAAGCATGTACGTTAAAGTGGAGCGTGTGGAAAGCGGTGGAGGGTGGTTTTTTTCTAGGGCGCTTTCCACCGGGGGGGATTGTGGGGAAAAATAGGGGATTGTGGGAAAGGGTGGTTGTGGGATTGGAAAGGGGAGTGTGTGGGTGGAGGTTTGATGAAAAAAATTAAATAAAACCCTGGTGCAGTGTCCCGTTTCGGTGGAAAAGATGGATCACCAGCGCGCAGGATAACTTGTGGAAGGCTAGTATTTATTTTTCTAAATAGATTAAATGCGCAGGAACAAAAACGTATTTTCTTGCTTAGGAGACAAAAACGAATAAGTATTTGGATTTCTGAACTGAAAAAAAATGTTTGTGACACGTTTGTACCTTGGATATTTACATATACTTACTTGTATTTGAAATACATATCGTTAAGCAAATGGAATTATATTGTTACGATGGAAATTTTATCGACTAAAGTATTTAAAAAGTTCATTGAAATTAATTTTAACGTTGGAGAGTTGAACGAAAAAATATTCCAAATAAATTTTGATAGTTTTTATATCTTTGACTTACTAACTAACTAACCATCTTGGCAGGGGTAGGCAGAGAGAATTGACCACCATGCCACTCCGTCTCACTTATTCACTTATTGCTTCATCCACATTCATATACCTTCTCATGCATTATATTCTGATATTCTTATTCTTTAAATGATACGACTTTTTACAATCATAACTCTTATCACATCCAATATAAGGGTTATATATATTTTTTGCAAATTTTTAATACCAAGCGTACCATTTAAAAAAGGAATGGATTTATTTGGATATTTGCTATCTAATTACGATTTTAAATGATGTATCTATCTTATGAAAGAATTTTTATGATATCCGTATATTACAATAATTAATCTATTTTTTCGAAAAAAATATTAATTTCTGTAAAAATAAAGCCTAGCATTCGAATGAAGCTAATACAAAAAAAAATGAACCTTAGTAAATTCAATCATAACTGATAAACCTTTTGCAGTTTCTGGTGATTGATTATCACAAGATTCCTTGGTTATTCATTAATACAATGTTAAGAATTTTAATAGGAATATCGTAAAAGTATCTGTAAAGAATATTGTTTAGATGGTATAGTGTGCATTTAAAAAAAAAACAATATTTATATGAGATTGAAGGGTTAATTCTAGGGCATAGCTAGGGCATCTTATTAATAAAAGAACATATTCGGTTATATTTATTTTTATTTTTTATTATTGATACATTATTTTACAGTATTTCATATCTTAATTCAGTAATGTTGGTTGATATTTAATATTGATTGCAAATAATCTCCATCATAACCCCACTCAGTGTAAGATTGAAAGGTTAAGTGTATCGAACATGGAAACACGATTTTATAGCATTTAATATTATAAAATTTGCCAATGAAAAATGCATCAAACTAATCGGTTACTAGGCGATTCAAGCCGGAAAAAAAGTTGAACACCTGACGCTGACTCATACAAAAACCTGCATTTAGAACAGTAAACAAGTTTTTTTGTTTCATATTATTGATGTCACAAGAACGCTTATTGGAGAAATTATAAATACCCAGTTAAAACAAAATATTGGGTCAGTCAAATTTCAAAAATTAACACGAGTGGACGGAAAACCTCCAGTTAAAACGCGATCTATTAATTATAATTATAAATTCCTGAGTGTCAACTGAAATCTGTAATTGCTTCTGTTCCTCCATCACGGCACAAACATTTTAAAGATTACAACTATTTGCAAGAGCTGTTTACGGTCGGCACTCTATCAGCTGATCCAGATGCATCTGTCATCATTACAATAATGGGGCGACTCCGTGTGCCGGCTCTTATAATCAAATGATCATGCTGCCGCTGATCACCTAGAAGCTGGGCAATCCCTGCTGCATTGATGCTGACAACCTAGAGGCTGATGAATTCCACCAGGCTACCGACTGAACCAGCCAAAGATGCTGACAACCTAGAGGCTCATGAATTCCTCCTGTCTACCGACTGAACCAGCCACAGAAGATGCTGACATCCTAAAGGCTGACGAATACCTGCCCACTGCCGGTGATCACCTAGAGGCTAGCCAATCCCTGCTACATTGATGCTGAAAATCTAGAGGCTGATGAATTCCTCCTGGCTACCGACTGAACCAGCCACAGATGCTTACAAACTAAAGGCTGACGAATACCTGCTGGCTACCGACTGAACTGCCCACTGCCGGTGATCACCTAGAAGCTGGCCAATCTCTGCTGCATAGATGCTAAAAATCTAGAGGCTGATGAATTTCTCCTGGCTACCGACTGAACCAGCCACAGATGCTGACAACCTAAAGGCTGACGAATACCTGCTGGCTACCGACTGAACTGCCCATTGCCACTGATCACCTAGAGGCTGGCCAATCTTTGCTGCATTGATGCTGACAACCTAGAAGCCGGCCAATTCTTCCTGGCTACCGAATGAATTAACCATTGATGCTGAATACCTAGAAGCCGGCCAATTTTTCCTGGCTACCAACTAAATTAGCCATTGATGCTGAAGCCTCTAGGCTGGCCGATTCCTGATGGCTACCAATTGAACTGGCTACTGCTCCAGCAGTCGCCTATGCCATTTGCTGTATCGTATGGCGCGATGATGCACAATGTGCTCCCATCTGAAATGTATCGCTGAAAGGATTCCAATTGTATCAGTTTTCTATCTGTGTTTTAAATCCCAGTTGTATTGAAATACATATAACTATTTCTTGTGAATTGGGTTGGCTGTAAAAAATAGGAAGTACCTATAAGCTACACCCCTTTGTACGTTCTGTATACCAGTACAATACTTGTAATTAAAATGTGAATTTTGATTCGAATCGTCTTTATTTTATGATGGTTTGGATAGAACACCTCACGGTGTTTTACTTAAATCATTACCCAGGTTGAGGACTGATGTGTGCCAGTGCTTATTATTTACAGTCTTTTCTTGTGCAGGCAAACACGTCCCGTACAGTTAAGAATCGGATTAACACATATTTAGCCATTTTGATTGCTAAGAATGAAGGGTAAAGAATCGGATTACCACATATTCGGTCGTTGATTGCAAATAACCTCCACCATCACCCCACTTAGTGTAAGATTGAAGGATTGAGAATCGTATTACCACATATTCGGTCATGTTGATTGCAAATACCCTCCATCATAACCCCACTTGTGTAAGATTGAAAGGTTAAGAATCGGATTAACACATATTCAGTCATTTTGATTACAAAGATTGAAGGGTTAAGAATCGGATTACTACATATTCGGTCATATTGATTGCAAATAACCTCCACCATCACCCCACTTAGTGTAAGATTGAAGTGTTGGTAATAAACCACATATTTGTTCATGTTGATTGAAAATAACCTCCACCATCACCCCACTTTGTATAAGATTGAAGGGTTAAGAATCGGATTACCTCATATTCGGTCATGTTGATTGCAAATAACCTTCACCATCACCACAATTAGTTTGATTTAAAGCTTACGGGATAATTTCAAAACTCACGGATTAGAGAAAAGGTTTGTGGCGCGACTGAAAAGACCCTCCGCACAGCAGCCCCAAAGATGACATAGGGTGGAGTTTATGCAAAAAAAAATCTATCCATACCACTGGGATATCGCTCTAACATTAATGCCTACATGGTGGCTTCCAAATTATGAATATTGTCGTTTAACAAAATAATAAAAAGTATTATCCACTACATATCATATTATGTTTTATTATAAATGACCAAACTGTTTTGCAAAACATCATTATCCTTGCCAAATAATAACTTCAAGAGAGGCTAAAAGGAAGTAGTTGGACCCAGGTGTGCCATGTACCTAAGAGCTCAAGGCTGTAGCAGGATGTGTCGCGTGTCGGTTCTACTCCCGTATCAGGCTCGTTATGCAGTCCCAGTGACAGGGGGCGCTTTGTTAGGGGGTGGAACCGCCCGCAAGCTGCCCTCGCTTATATCGCGGGACATTGGCTTGAAGAACCAACAAACTATTTTTAAAGCGAGTTACCTATTTATTAATTAAACAGATTGCTCGATTTTCCAGAAGAAGCAATATAGTATTTTCACAACTTTTTTTAATTCCTGAAAAGAATTATGAAAAAAATTACGAAATTGGAAATATTTTTATGCTGACGAATAAATTTTTCATAGCAATTAAAATGTGCCATTTTCGATTTGGCGCCAAAACACACAACTACATAAATATGCAATAAGAAATACATCGATAAATACTGTTTCTAATTTTACTAGCAGAAAGAGAGAAACCAATTATAGATTTCTTCATTATGCCAGTACAGTATGTGTTTAAAAATTAAACAGTTTATTTTTAACAATTAACAGATTTTACGCATAGCGTTACAATTGAAGATATCTACATTATAGAGAATAATATTATATTTTGAATACAGTCTTACAAGGCAAGCACTTTAAATTAGATCTGGAGTGTTTTTCATTTAAGAGATTGCACAAACTTTTGCACCGCGATACTTTAAAATCAATTCTTTTAAATAATTCACGAAAGTCAGAAATGTTGCTTACTATTTTATATTGCATCATCGCATCTGAGAATTGTTTACGTAAACATAAAGAATCAATTTTGAAAATGCAGTTGCATCCAGATAATATCAAAAATCTATTGTGTGATTTTTAAGACATGTATTTATTTTGTTTGAATCAATTTTGTTTATATGTAATGCAAAAAATGGTATGCTAATGCGGAAGCATTAGAGGAACTCTGTTTAAAAACTAATTTATGCATTTTTATATTTATTTTTTATTGTTATTTCTATTTAAAAATACGTTTAATGCATAATATGTGTGTGCCTTTTGGGTGTTTCAATAAATAAATAAATATAATAACTCAAATTTTTTATCCATACGAACGCCGCACAATGAGGTGAGCTGCTCAGAACTAGTAAAATGGCAACATAAAGTGTACGAGTCTTCCATTCAAATGTTGTGGATGGCTTGCTAGCCAGCATATGATTAAATACGCGAGATCTGACGATTAATCTTCAGTTAGTCACCCTTTAAAATCTGCTTTGATGATGAACACTGCAACAATGCCCAAACAGTAGCAAGAAGTGCAACTCAAGACCCCAAAGATGATTTTACACATAAAAAATACGCTATATAGGGGAGATCGGGGACTGTTTAACCAATTAGACTTTTAGCATTCTCTATTTAGATACAGGGTAAAAAATAAAAAAATACTAATACTCAACGGCAGATAGTTTAGTTGTTGACCAAATTCTTATTTTTCTAAATCTAATTAAAAATAAGGTATAAGCGCTCAAACAGACCGGAGGAAATGTTCCAACTCACCAGGACGTCGACCCAGGGGTCTATAGCGGAATGTTGATTAAACAACAGAATTTAAATAGTTAATAAGAAAAATAGTTATTTTATTATCAATTATCCTATTTATCTGGTCTCAAGAAAACTCTTATAGAATTCGTCAGTTGAAGTTTTACCACGAAACCTATTTGAATTAGTTTGTTTTAATCTCAAGAAAACGAGAAAAAAATCTATGAAAACAATGTGGTGCAATTGTCTCTAAGGTACAACTGTTCCCCAAACAATATTTGTATATATATTTTTCACACTAACGATAGGAACTTTGTAATAGAAAAAAGGGAGACAGAAAGTACAACGTTCAAATAATAGGACATAGAATGTGTTACGGACAGACATGCACTTGATCCTATAAGACTTGGTAGTTATACCTACATAAACTTTAAAAAAACAATCAGGGTGGGTTGTAACACCGAGTCAATTGTACCGGTACAGTCATCTCCCGATAAATCGGTACAACTATACCCGACCGCTAAATTAAAATCGAAAATCCAAAATATTGGTTATTCTCTACTCACGAACGCTTCAAAACCCATCCTAAATAAAACTTATTTGTCCAATGACAAGTGCGGATAGTAAATCAGGTACAAACAGAGCACAGTAATTGTAATATTATGTTAGAATGCAATCGATAAAAGTTACTTTAGAGGCATAAAAATGTCTTATTCCAATTGCAAACCCTGTCCCACGTGGTATTGGCGACATGTCCGCACATGCCAGGGCCATCGTATAACGACGTACCATAAACGTACTTAGTCAGTCAATTACTCGCTTTGGTGCTACTGACCCGTGGTACAATTGTTCCCGGTCTCCCCTAGATAATTCCATATATATTATTTTCTTTACAAGAAAATGGTTTTTTTTTCTGTTATGAAAGCATGTTTATTTGTGAATTTTTGAAATTGATCTGACCGTTGCGATATGGAAAAAAATGGGAGAGATTTTCCAAATTGATTTTAAAGCTCGGGGTGGATCTTGGTTGGTTGACATTGGGCCATACTTTTCCCCGCGGCTATTGACTTAAATATTCTCATTCAGGCTCCATCCCTGGAGAGAGACATGGCATCATAAAGGGAGATGTCCAGAGGCTTGAACAAAGATAAAACTCGTGTGCGAATGTGTCAAGTACAGTGGACGGAGCAAATCTGAAAACCATGATATATGTTTTAGAGAAAAAAATAGTTGTATTTAGGTACAGCAGTGACTACCCACTTCCACTACCCAAATTATTTTCTCAATATTTATAATAGTCATCACAACTGCCAATCCACAACTCTGAGCATCTCGACATTCTCCGAGATCCGCGTAACATGGTGTTCTCTCCGCTTTCCCATGACAGCTGTCACGCGTAATAATAATTACAGGGCAGAACTTGTTTATAAAAAAAATTGTTTCTTTAATAAATAAATTAAGTATATAAAATAAACTTAAAAAATAAAACTGGATTCACAAAATAATTTTAGTACATACTTAATCGCTTATCTGATAAACATAGTTCAAAATTTCAAAATAAAAATTTGATTGAACTTGAATACTGTTACGCATTACGTAGGAATATTTATCATTACTTACTGGAATTCTTTAAATATTATGATACCCGTGTTGTTTTTGATGAATATGGGAATAAGATCATTTGCAAGGGTTGAAGCATCAGTAGTCAAAAAAAAAATCGGAGTGTAATCCATTTGAAAGAATGTTTCAATTAAAATGGCATTCTTTCAACAAAGGAAAATAATATTCATAAACTCGACAAAAAAAATTAATTTATTTTAGCAAAAAAGTGTAAAAGCAGTAAAAAATTTAAAAAAAACGAGCAGTAAAAAGTTATGCTTACATTAAATTTATTTCCAGTACTGTTAACGCATTGGTTCACCCCCTCCCTCCAGAGCGTCTTCCCTATAAAGGTTGGACTAGTTCCGGTCTCCTCGCTTCCGGCCTCTAGCGGGGCTATGTGCCAGTGGGTCGCTTCCAGGAATTGAGGGAATGTTTTTAGGATTAAAGATAAACCTGACCCGCCGGATGATCGCCGATTTCAAAAAGTATCATACGAAACAGTGGGGAGTTTAATTTGAATATCATGCAATTTTTTAAACCTCAAAATAATAAGTCTCTAATTTTAGTAATTATAAACATTGACCTGACCAGTGATGATTGTATGGTTGTTTATTTTACTGTACCCATATTTTTAAATTAGGAAAAACCTACCTAGAGTTAGGAAAGGTTAGGTTATTTGGTTATACTAACTTACCTCAGACCATTTCTCAACAAGTACAGGCAAAGGTCAGAAATAATTAAATGGTACACTACAGTGTCTTGGAATATACTCATTACCTATTGTCATTTTTTTAAACAACCAATCATTTATAAGCTTATATTGGATCTTGACTTTTTTATACAACGCATTATTCATAAGTTTATCCTGAATCTTGACTTTTTTATATAGCGCATCATTCATAAGCTTAAACTGAATCTTGACTTTTTTATACAACGCATCATTCATAAGCTTAAACTGAATCTTAACTTTTTCTATACAACGCATCATTCATAAGCTTATACTGGATCTTGACTTTTTCTATACAACGCATCATTCATAAGCTTATACTGGATCTTGACTTTTTCTATACAACGCATCATTCATAAGCTTATACTGGATCTTGACTTTTTCTATACAACGCATCATTCATAAGCTTAAACTGAATCTTGACTTTTTTATACAACGCATCATTCATAAGCTTATACTGGATCTTGACTTTTTCTATACAATGCATCATTCATAAACTTATACTGGATCTTGAATTTTTTATACAACGCATCATTCATAAGCTTATACTGGATCTTGACTTTTTCTATACAATGCATCATTCATAAACTTATACTGGATCTTGAATTTTTTATACAATCATCATTGATGAGCTTTTATTTAATCTTTACATGTTTATACTTAATCTCTTAAATAATTAGATACAAATTCGTATCTAATTATTTCAGTTAATTTACCAGAAGAAAATCCGCAAAACAAAAGCACTTAAAATGCGACATGTTTTCTTACTGAACCCGTCAGATAAAGAACGCCACTAAAATGGCACATAAGACTGGTAAAATAATGGTCAATTGCAGTAATCACAATTGCACATTGTTTCCACTGCACACTGCACAATATGACAGTGCTTTGGGACGCAGAAATGTCCTACACATATGGATACAACACACTGCAACTGCCACTACACAGTCCACACGCGGATAGATACCAATAAAGTCGGACAAAAGCTTTCCAGAATTCTAGCAGCTTTGTTTAGTTCAGAAATGTTCAAAATGTTCAGATCGGGGCAAGGTTCACGTGCATTGATATTAAGTACACAAGATTGCACAGCAAGAGATGACTCCTATATGGTGTTAAATTCTTAAGGTCACTTCAATAAAGAACATTCCGTTTTTTTTTTTTTATTTGGTTTTATTTTATTCACACTGATACAATTGACATGATGATTAAGCACTTTTTTTTAATTCTACCCGGTTTTATAAGACGGCTAAGTTCCCTGCTAGTTTTTTTAAGCGTATCAAAAAACAAGAAGTAATTTTTAAAGAAAGCTACCCATATTTATAAAAATATAATTCTTGAGTAGTTTTCTGCCTTATTAATAAATAAAAACTGTTTTATCTGTCTTTTCATAAAATCATATAGACCGTTCAGTAGGTGAGTTGAAATCGCATTTGGGTCCCACCCAGGCGTAGCGTGTTCAATTCCTGGGCTGGCTAAGTCAAATATTGTCAGGTTATTCGTAACTTGGGGATAGATATATATCGATAAAAAATCTATATTTAATTTACTATGCCTTAGTTCAATCCACTTTACAATACGCTATTATTAGTTGGGGATCCGCGTATAAATGTAACCTTCTTCCAATTGAAATTATACAAAGAACAATTATTAAAATTATATTAAAAAAATCCTTTGACTACCCAACAGAACGCCTGTTTGAAGAATTTCAAGTACCTACATTTAAAGACCTATATATTAAAAACTCATTAATCCAAATTATAAAAGAAAAAGATAAATATCAATTTTTAAATGAAAGCAGAACGCGACTTAGACATGTTTTTCTATGCCCAAAACTAAATACGTCTTTTGCACAACATCATTATACTTACCAGGGAAGAACTTTTTTCAATCGTCTACCAGAAGAAATCAGAAGCATTAATGATAAAACCCGAATACTGCTCTCTGTCAAAAGACACTTTAAAAATATTCTGAAAAAAAAAACTACTGTCATTTAATTAATCTCACAAATATCCTTAGTTTTCCATAACTTCCTTTCTTTTTTAAATTTAATAAATTAATATATTATCCATCACTACTATCAACAAAAATACTACAGCAAACATACATTTATGTAAAAAGAATTATTTAAGTACTAACTAACAACAACATTTATGTACACTCCCCTTCCATACACAAGCAAATGCTTTCAATGGAAGAGTAGTAAAAAAATACAAGATGTAAAATGAATTATGTACCATGTAAACTTATTATTAAAAATAAAAAATAATTACAAAAAAAAAAAATCTATGACGCGATAAATTGATCAATTTCGTTCCAGCCTGGAGAAAAAAACCTATATCGAAGAACCTCATTCACTAATTAACTCCCTTTCTTGTCAAAAAGTAGATGTGGACTGCCAAACTATTTCAATGCGACACTGTCAATTTATTCGTTCGTGCTTTTGACATTACTCCATAACATGTGAATATGTTTAGCTTTTTTAAAATTGACATTCTCATTCTTTTTTTTTTTTTTTTTTTTTTTTTTTTTTAAAAGAAAGACAAACATTCCCGGGTTACGAATAACCCAACAATGTTTGAAAATCTCCTACTACCACCACAGAAAGCCGAAAATGTTGCTTGTGTTGTGATGGAGGACTTAGCCAGCCGAGGAATCGAACACGCGACGCTCGGGTGAGACCCAAGCGCTATGCCCACTCAACCACTGACCGGTCGAATTATTTTATTACAGGCATTTAAATGCATTGCCCCTACGCCTACGTTTATATCGCTTCGATAAGATGCCTCCAGGCGTCCCTGTTCTAAGATACGTCAAAACTCCCAGTCTGTTGAGGTCTTATTATCCTCGCAGTCACCGGATTTGCTCTAAGATACGTCAACACTCCCAATCTGTTAAGGTCTTATTCTCCTCGCAGTCACCGGATTTGCTCTAAGATACGTCAACACTCCCAGTCTGTTAAGGTCTTACTATCCTAGCAGTCACCGGATTTGCTCTAAGATACGTCAACACTCCCAGTCTGTTAAGGTTTTATTCTCCTTGGAGTCACCGGATTTGCTCTAAGATACTTTAACACTCCCAATTTGTTAAGGTCTTATTCTCCTCGCAGTCACCGGATTTGCTCTAAGATACGTCAACACTCCCAGTCTGTTAAGGTCTTACTCTCCTCGCAGTCACCGGATTTGCTCTAAGATACGTCAACACTCCCAGTCTGTTAAGGTCTTATTCTCCTTGGAGTCACCGGATTTGCTCTAAGATACGTCAACACTCCCAATCTGTTAAGGTCTTATTCTCCTCGCAGTCACCGGATTTGCTCTAAGATACGTCAACACTCCCAGTCTGTTAAGGTCTTATTCTCCTTGGAGTCACCGGATTTGCTCTAAGATACGTCAACACTCCCAATCTGTTAAGGTCTTATTCTCCTCGCAGTCACCGGATTTGCTCTAAGATACGTCAACACTCCCAGTCTGTTAAGGTCTTACTCTCCTCGCAGTCACCGGATTTGCTCTAAGATACGTCAACACTCCCAGTCTGTTAAGGTCTTATTCTCCTTGGAGTCACCGGATTTGCTCTAAGATACGTCAACACTCCCAATCTGTTAAGGTCTTATTCTCCTCGCAGTCACCGGATTTGCTTTTTCAAAACATGCCTGTTGCTGCCAACTGAACTTCTTCTATCTGGAATTGCCAGCAATAATTTAAGCGGAACACGGTCTTTTGTAATTTGAGTAAGTGTCCAGTAAACGATAAAAAATATTATAATGAATTTACAAAACAGAAAAATAATAAGTGGTAAACATCAGAGATGTTAGAAGTTTGTGTAACTGAAAATAGCTCTTACTAGGTTATCTTTGTAAGCAAGATCGCTAGTACTGACTTTGAAATGTTGGTGAGCGGATAAATCATCACAATTATAATTCATCACATCTTTAAAAAGTTATATAAAGTCATGGAAAGTGATGAAACAAAAACTTTATTAACTGGGTTAAGTAGGTTAAGTTAGGTTAGGTAAGTTTAGGTTAAAAAAAAAAAAAAATTTATCGTTTCTAATAACTTTATATCACTTTTTAAAAGTGTGTTGAATTGTCACTGTGTTGAGTTATCATGGTACCATTGTGAGGCTGAAGGCAGTAGGGAGTGTAAGGATATGGAGAAAATTAAAGTGGGGAGTACCTGGTTATTCAGATTTAGTCTAAAGTAAAGTATTTAGAGTCGATTTTAACACTCTTCGACATGCCTTAAATAAACGGTATTTTTTTACCGGAGTAAATTATTAAAATTCATTAAAGTAAATTTATTTCCTCAAGAAAGAATCTGAACTCGGGACCTCCAGATTTTCCTCAAAGAGAGAGATCGTAACCTTTGAGCCACTGAGGCCGTGAATGAATTAGATGTGCTCGGTGGGATCAATTTATTTATTATTAATAATAAAAAACATTTTTACTACCGGGTGGGTCATCTAATATCCTCTTTCCCAGTGCTAGTAAAACTGTTCGGACATTTCACAATGGCGATAATTACTGTTCGCAAGAAGATTCTGCTGACATTTTTGGCCCACCCACTGCAGCCTGTCCCTTCATTTCCAAATTGCTAAATGTTATGACGTAAAGTTGAGCGAGGGCTGGAGAAGGAGTGTTGCAGAAATAAGAGTTATAACATTATGAAGCTTTTAAGATTTTGTCGTTTTTAGTTTGTTGGATGGGCCTTAAGAGGAAAAACTGCGCGGCATTTACCTACCCAAAACATAATTTTGAATTTGAAACCTAAATATCCAACCAAACTGGATATTATTTTTTCTTGGAAATAACATACGTAATCATAGAGCTAATAGTTATCAAACCTAAGTTTTAAATTGTTTATAATGTTTGTAATTAACAAATCAAGTGTTCAGGTACCTTGCTTTTTAGCAAATATGTACCAGTCTTACGATAGACATGATTGCCTAAAAATGATTGGGTCTGTTGTGAAAAAATTGGAAGTTAAAATAAAAGTGAATGGAATGTGCGGAATCAGCGGCAGCCGACCGGTTGCCGTCTCAGCTATCGAGGGTGCTAAATAGAGATGGAGGATAATGATATTTGATATATTTAAAATATATATTTTTTAATATAAAGAATATGAGTTACATCGTAAGTAAATATTTTATAAAATATTTATTTTCGATCATTATTGGTCATGTATACTTTATCAGAAGAGAGAAACTCTAGTCACTAGAGTCTAGTGACTGAGAAGGAAGCCACGATTTTCACTTTGGTTGTATATTATAATATGTTATGTTAAAAATAATTTTAAGTTTTTTCAATGTTAAATTTTATTCAATTTTTCTGATAGGTTGATATTGTTGACGGCTTGAGTTAAAGTTTGTAAACCTTCGAAAATTAGTTTTTGTTATATAAAAAAAGTAGGATTTCTGAGCAAAGTTTTGATGAAATACATTATTAATACAAAATAACAAATAATTATAAGCAATAATTAGTCATACAAATTGAAAACATTTCCCGAGTAAAAATTGCCGCCAACGGGAATTGAACCCGTGCCTTCTGATGTCCGGTCAGGTGCTCTGTATCCACTGAGCTATATCGGCTTATTTCCAACCCGCCAAATGATTCAATATGTACTAGTACCTCAATCAACAATTACTGTTTATTATATTTTTTCACCTGTAAACAACCAACTTTATTTTTGTAGGAAAGGCTTTGTTAGTGCTAAATTTCTCACTAGATGGCGTCGAGACATATATGATATCTTCATTTATTGGTGAAATATTTTTTGACTTGTCAAATATTATTATTATTATTTTTTTAATGTTAAACTAACGTTTATAAGACAAGGTTTTATGCATAGCATAAAGGATGATAAAGAATTATAAGCAATAATTTTTCATCCGAAATACCGGCGGCATTTATTTTTACTCGGGAGATGTTTTCAATTTGTATTGGTAATAACAAAAATTAATTAATTAATAACAAAATCACAAGTTTTCCAAGCTGCAGTGTACTGTAGCCCCATTAATACTATGCACTAGGTGTTTATTAGGTGTTTCATTAATAAGTAACAATTTTTAATTTTGTGTGACATTAATAAACAGTTTTTCAATAAAAAAATATGTTTATATAATATCTTCTAGCTACATGCATATTAAATATTTAAAAAATAATAATATGTGTCTATTAAGAAGTCACACATAAAGACTTAAACGGCTTAGTCGAATTAGATAATACGGGGGGATAAGAACGGGTTAGCAGTAAACGTTACTCATAATCACGCGCATGCGTACTTCGTATACCGGCCGTAATACGGGAGTATTAGTAGTTGACATATATTAACCGCCCGACCCCAGAAAAAAAACGTACTATGACCGTCGTAAAACAGAGTGGCGGACTTTTTGAAGTGAAACTTCTTTAGGCGCGTAATTCGGGGACGGAGTAAAACCGAGTCAGGATCGACACGAAAATGCGGGTACCCCCACCACCGCTCACCGTTCACTGTCCCTCTCTCACCATATGCGCTTGTTGAGGTGGGGGAGCCGCTCACGAACGTTTTGCTTTGAGTTACGAGCGAGATACGAGTTCGGTTTAGCAGGTCGGCCGGTAGCGCACTTGCGCGGCCACGCCCACCACGGCCAGTGAATCAGTTAGCAGCGTGCTCCCGCTGTGATAAGTTGTGTTCGCGTTTTGTGTTGCGTTTACATTTACATTTATAGTTGTAGTTCATTTAATTAATTCATTTAATTTTTGATGAAATGAAAATAGAGAGAGAGGAATACTAGAAGTTTCACTTCTGTCTTGCGTAGGCTTGACACACCCACTTTTTTTTAATAATCTGGTTGATTTGAAAAATATCAATCGGTCGAGCAATGAAAATGTAAAAAAGCAGTAATACCCATTTGCAGCGCTATCAAAAGAAATTTTACATCGAAATATCGATTTACCAAAGCAAATACGGAACGCATATTCGAATTGGCCGGATTTTGATGTCCAAACAAATCAGGCCAATGACATTACAAATATCAATTGCAGAAACGTAAAGTTAACAATGTGGTGCCAGTATAAAAAATATTGCATTAGTATTTTTTTGAGTAAAATTGTAACCCCACGAGTATACTGCTCTCTTCTTCGTATAGCTATTCCAACCCTGTAGCGGCGTATTAGGGAATCTGTATTAGTAAGAAGTATCAAATCATAATATTATAAACAATCCAGTCATGGCTAAAATGCGTACACTTATTGTTCTAGGTGAGGTAGAGCGAAACATCAAATGTTGTTCAGCTCGTTCAGCACAAAGAAAACGTTCCATTGTTATGAAATATAATCGTGTTGATTCTGGGATGATTTTATTTAAAATAGTTTATGGTCTTAATTGCTTGAAGAACAGTAAAATCTTTAAGCCCTAAAATGTATAACGAGCAGCTCGGAGTGTGTCTGTGCCGAACTATCATTATCGTATAATGTTTCAATAGATATAATGCCGTAGGTACGTGGTACGCAGATTTACGTTGGTTAATCTCAGAAGGTACAGTAACGTAGGTAAAAATAACATGTTAATAAGAATAATTGTAAAATTTTTTTAAAAACTTTTTTTTTAAACTTAATTTTATACCTTCAAAAAAGAAATAACGCTATGAAACATTACATCTCAATCATAATACTCATACATTCTAATATATAACCATTTACACACATATCTCACATTCCCTATTTAATTTAATTCTTACATGAAATATTAATGAACCAAATTGAATGTTATAGTTATAATTATTTAAAATTATCATTAAATTTAATTTGTAAAAATCTCCCGTTATAAAATTCGGATGGCTAATGAAATAATACTAAAAATGTGCTTACTGTAGAATTATTTTACTAAATGAATTATTTTTAGAATTGTGAAAAAAAATTTTGGCATCTAATTTATCGCCTGTTCGAATTTTTCCCAAAATAAGTACGAATTTAGAATAGAAAAGGTTCATTAAACGTCAATATGTCACATCATATCACATCACAAAAATCTTAATAAAATTTATTATTTATTTGCGTACACTGGGATCCGAAACTATGTTCTTTTAATTCGCAGTGATCGTAAGACCCTGAATTCCGAATTTCAAGCACGTATAATAATACCCCTTAAACGCTTTAAATTTAGACGCTTAAAAAATAAATAATTCTTATTTTTTAAGATTTTTTCAGAATTTTATTTTAACTTATATTTTTTTATGTATTCCCCGCCGGCATTTTTACCCGCGACCTCCAGATTGCTAGTCGAAAGACTTACCCCTCGACCACATAGACTTGGTGAAGGGGTAGTTTTAGATGCCGACATAAAAAAGTATTTTAATTCAATTACTTCGGTAGAAAAAATTGCGCAGTACATTCCAAAAGTTTATTTATTAATTTAAACGCCCTGATGGGCTTTTACAATATACATATTTTACATAATTTACTGCATAATACAGTGACAATAGAAGATTTTATTTTTAAAACATCAACACAAAAATAACAATTTTTTTTAAGTTCACAAAATATCTACAAGAAAACAAAAAATACACGCAATCGCTCTTTAAATATGCTACATAAAAATGTCATTCAGGTATCTCTTGAACACAGGCAAACTTATATTAAATATGTCGATATTTGAGGTGAATTTGTTTCCAAGTTAGTGAAAGCGAGAAATATGTATGTGATAGTTGGTACTAAAGTTATTGTTGCAGAATAATATATTTTGCCTAGATGCTCGAGTAGGTACTCTGAAATCTATGCATTGCAGGAGTTCACAACAGTCCAGTTTGGAGTTAATAATCTTAAATAAAAAAATAAAGTCATTTATTTTTTTTCTGTTTTCTAGGCAATGTATTTAGTAAGAATGTATACTTTATGTGTTGAATAGGTATGTGTAATTTGAAGTTAATAAATCGTAAAAAATTGTGCAAGGTCCCGAATTTCGTTGACTTTTTCTAATATTTCGCTTGCTATTGTGTATGTGAATAATAGTGGGTTCTTTGTTCGACAAAATGTTAATGTCTTACATTTATCAATATTGAGGAATAAGTTGTTAGCTATACAACAATTATGTAATTTTCCGATGTTTGACTGTAAGATTAGGCAATCGCTATTAATTAATATTAGATATTTTTAGGCATAATTTGATGTCATCGGCAAAAAGCAGAACTTCTACATCGTCAAAACAATTTATGATATCATTTATAAATATAAGATGTATTACAACATATGTTACACCAACCTACAACTAAAACGACACTTGGACAAAGAAATATGCAGTATTATTCTATAAAATTATTTAATGTCCTCTCTTTTGAAATAAAAAAAAAAATAAAAAAAATAACTGACTTCAAAAAAAACATTAAGAAATGGATTATGGATAAGGGAAAGAAGAATATAGATATAATTTTGCAACCCAACAAAGAATAAAGCATGTATTATGTTTTATTTTTCTCTAAATATTGTTTTTTAATTTTCTATGTAGTAGGTATTTGAACATATATAATTATACTATTTCAAACAAATAACCATGTACAATGTGACCTTAGAACGGGGTACCCCAGTAAGGACACATTATCTTATATAAAAAAAATTTTAAAAAAAGAAATAAAAAAAGAAAGAAAGAGAATGGGGCCGAAACAACACAGAAAAAATACATAAATTATTCTATTATTTGACATGTTACATACTATTTAACTCAGATGCCGATAAATTTTTGTCTTATTTTCGTTTATGCCTATCAATTCTAATCGTTTTTGTTTTGTTTTTTTTTTATAGCGCGCTCCATTTATCATTTGTATACGGGTTGAAATGTTTGAAAGAGTGCTATATTCCATCTTTAATAATCTTCTTCTCCTTTTGGAATGCTTTTACAGGAGCCTTAACCACTAAGATAGTCAATTATTTTTTATGGTTTCAGTATTTTTTAATCAAAACGTCTGAATTCTAATAAAGTTGGCAGGCACATAAAATGATTGTCTGAAAACGTTTTAACTCGGCCCGCTACTGCTAACATACTCCCCTTACAATATGACGAGATTACGGCTATACGCTATGCGTACGAGACAACATGTTAATTTATTTACTGAGCCTTATTCCCTTAACCGTCTCATCTCTTCATCACGTATTCAATGTCGCTATATTTAGACACGTTTTGAGGGACTCTAATAAAATATACTGAACAAATACAGGTGCGGGGACTGCAAACTTGCACAGATTGATAATAAAAATATGGAAAGGATTTAATTATAAATAGTTAGATGGTGCTAAAGGTTTAATTATATTTCACGACTAAATGCGCAGATAATCAAAAATACTAATTTCGATTGTGGATATGCCGGTCATAGATACTCTGATTCAATGAACATCAATGAACTCAGATTTTTTTTTGAATCCGATTGTCATTTTCAAAATTTGATCTCTTTGTATCAAGAATTCAAACTAGCGATAAAGTATTATAACAAAAAAATACAATTTTTTAACAGAAAAAATAATTTTATTCTGTATTTGAATTGTGTAGGTATTTTTTCGTTAAAATTTCTTATGGTAAATTTTCATATTGTAAAGTCAGATTTTTTGATAAAAATTGTAATTATTAAGAAGATAATTAATAAGATTTGTCAATTTAAAATTGTAATTATTAAAACTTTTTTTCCGACTTTATGTCCTTCCACACACTTTTCCACAAATTATCTCCTAGTCAATCCATATTATGCAAGTGCAATATAAATAAATATTTAAAGAATCTTTCGTAATCTTACAAGTATTTAAAATGACTGATTTTTGCATTTTTATATATAAATTCTTTGACAGATCTAATTTGCCTAGATTTTGAATGAGAGAGCTAGGTATAACGCCAGTAGCCGAAATAACAATTGGTAATATTTTTATAGTCTGAGAATGTCAAATTCTTTTAATCTCAATTCCAAAATCTGTGTATTTTCTTATTTTTTCAGAAACGGATTTTTGAATATTACAAGAATTTGGGATAGCGACATCGAGGAATTTTTTTTTTTTAAATTTTGTCATGGAATTAAAATTGTAATTATCAAAATTGTTGTTATTTCTGTCAGCGGTTTTCAGATTAAAAACGTTTTGTAAGCTTCAAACACATTTTTTATATAGCTACTGTCTTTCCATCCGGGATTAAAGAGTATAGGCAGAACAAGGAAATGCAATAATTGTCAGTTGGGAAGTAAGTATCTATTGATTCAATTTTAATAATAATATTCAAAAGATTATACGAACATGTTATTATTGATCACGCAAAACGTAATTGAGTGTTATTGCAGGGAATGGGATTTGAATATACCGATCTTCCGATAGCCGGACTGCTCTTGCCATTTAGCTATCCCCGGTTAATCCCTGATACCCACCATGTTTTTCCTACCTAAATATCTACCTAAATATCAAACTTTGTCTTTGCTCACATTCCTTAGTCCAATTATTAACAACACTTTTTCTTGAATGGATGATTTGTATACTCTGGACTATAAAAATATTGCATTTTATTGAGAATGGTAACGGGTAAATTTTGTAACTGGCTTTTGAGATATTTACTTTGATTGTGAAATTATTTGTCCATTTTCGAAAGTGAAAAACTTACATTTTTATAAAAAAACTGTTTACCAAAATAAAAATTAAATCGATATTCTTTCCTTCATTTAAATAAGATTGATCTGGAATCAATTTACTTTGCAGGATGATTACTGTACAATATGTTTCTAATTTCACATTACATTAAAACACAATAAAAAGCACGATATTTTTTCTGCGCTACTCCAAGCATCAAGTTACTCAATTACACATCTTACAACGAATCATATTCCATTTTCCGTATTCCAAAATTGTGACAAACTTTTAAGGATCACCGCAAACAGAAATAACATTATCGTAGAGACACAGAAACAAAACCAGGGGAGAAAGGCTTCGCTGAGGGCTGTACATCCTTCAGAAGGGAGTTTCCTTTATGCGGACCTACACATCTCACTGAACAGCAGAATTATGACATTGTTAGGAATAAGGGATGTTCAGGGTGAAACAAAGGGTTCTTAAATAATTTCACTGTTAAATGATGATATTTCCATGTACTTTGAAGATGTTTTAATGGAAAGAAGGGAACAGTTCACAATGAAGTTCTGACACTAGCCCTGATGAGCGAGCAAACCGTTTTATGTGTGTGTGTGTGTTTTTTTTAAATAAATGATGTTTTAAAGAAAAAGCTGTGTTATGTCACCATGGTTATTAAATCTAAAACTTATGCGTTCCAATAATTAAAATAATAAAAAATAATTCATGCCTGAAGGTATTTTTATATTTATTTATTAAACATAACAGGTTTATAAATATAAATTGTATTATTGGTAACATTGGATATATAAGAACATTGAGAAAAAATATGTATAATGGCACAGTAATAGACAAGTGTATAACGGTACAGTAGTAATAGATAAATGTTTAACGTCACAGGAATAGATAAATGTGTAATGGTACAGTAATAGATAAATGTATAACTGCACAGTAATATATAAATGTAAAATGGCACAGTAAAAAAGATACAATAAGTTTGTATGTTAAAGCTGGACAAAACATGCCTCGCTTGGCGAACCGGGGTCGAGGCAGAAATTAAAACAAAAAATTAATGCGCTGAATTAATGTCTGTGTTTATGGTATAATAATAGTAAATTAATGTCTTTGGTGTGCAAATACATAAGACATATGAGTTTCCTTTATTATTATTATTACGCTGATCAGCAAAAAATACCAAATCAAAAGGGCAAAGGAAATTTTGAACATTGGTTATCAGTTGACTTTTATACATGGTTTGGATTATTTGAAATCAAAATCATTCAATTTAAATTGTTTTAAAACATTTTCATTACATTTTGTCTATCGAATATATTATGATGTTCTTTAACTGCTATTAACCTTATTTGATCAAACCACAGAAAACAACAAGACTTTACCTAAAATATGCGAACACCTCAACAAAGGTTTTCCTAGTGATGTGTTCACAAAACAGTACTACTAACCCATACAGATACTGATTATAAACATTTTTTGTATAAATTTACCTAAAACATGCGACCACCTCAGCACAGGTTCTCCTGAGGCGTTCACAAAACAGTGCTACTAACCCAAAAAGTTACAGATTATTAACGTATTTTGGATAACTGGTAGGTAATTATTATGTACACTGTATGAAAAATAATATAAATAATTAAATAAATATTTCTACATATCTAATGCACAAAACCAAAATATTGAAGCCAGAAATGTGAAATTAATTTTTATTTACTGTCAATCTTTGAGGTGCAGGTGACAAACGTGTGCAAATATGCCATTTAGACTAATACTCCAATTGAAAAATGCACAAATAAAATATCAATTTATTTTTTAATTACCTTTTGACGTTGATCACCCCCAAAGAGCGCGCATTTCTTCACGGTTCGGAAAATCAGCGAGGAAAATTAAATTTTACAGCCTTCGCCTTCACCCACCATAACCCCATTGTCGAGCCCCATAGCCCAGTCATAGTCGGTGCCATTGTGCCGCCTAGCGACTTGCGACTCCCATTGTCAATTGGCAGCCGACACTTGGAAATTAACTTAAATTCACCATGACACATATTCTTCTGCTTTGGGATGGCTACAAGACAAAGTCGCGTAGGGATGGGCGGTAATTATTATTCGAATGTCGATTATTTAAATTTCTGTTATTCGAATGTTGTTATTTCGAATATCGAGTGTTTAACACTTTGTTCAGTTTGAAATTTTTTCAGTGTATTTCAAATGCGCCGTATACATCTTATCCTTCATGATATTTGTCAAATCGTGGCTTAAATTTCCGATACGAAACTGTGTTTAAGAAATTCAAATGGTATGGAAGTCTACAATTTCAGGCGAGTGTTAGTGAGGCGAAGCGCTGGGCTATTGGGCTAAGTGGAACACTTGCTTCAATGAAAATGTAACAATAATTATCTAATGTAACAAACAATACAGTGAAATATTTATTATACATTCCTGTAATCTACCTCCAAACAGTTAATACCTAGTAAGCCAGGTAATGTAAAGCACACAATCAAATTATGTAGCAATTAATTTCTTAATGTTATTATAGTGTTTTTTTTTTGTTGTCAAATTGTAAGTGATAATATTTTGATAAACGCCGATTTACTATTCGATTTTTTTAAACTCCCGTGTAGAATGACGATTTAATCAATGAACAACTTTATTCGTTATATTGTGGTATGATTTTTACTATATATGACTGTGGGGGGTATTTCATCGTCCTCTCGATAAGCACTATCCATAGGATAGCGAATTATTTTTTTTATTTATAAAGCTTGAGTTAAATATTCGGTACTCGAAATTATGGACAGTGAATATATTATAATATATAAAATAAGTTAGTCAAGTTTTCTATTTATTTTTTATAATATATAGTTATCGACGGGATAGTGAAATACACTTTGAGTTTTGTAAAATTCATGGTGTGTTTCACGATATCCTATGTTGGTGCACATTAAATGTGTTGGCATCAAAACTAGGTCCCATCCAGGTGTAGTGCAATCAATTCCTAGGCTTGCAAAGTCCTCCATAACGACACAAGCAATATTTTACGTTTACTTACTATGATGGTAGTAGGTTTCAAATATTGTTAGGTTATTTGTAACCCAGTAATTTAGTCTTTCTTAAAAAAATATATATATATATAAAAGTTTATCTTGTCGATAAAAAATTACATCATTCGTCGAATAGTTTAGCAGCACTACCGTCTCTACTTGTTAGGTTCTTGGCAGAATTCCTCGGGGCGTTTGCATTTCAAGTACGGAACGAAATTATGTTTGTGGCTTACAAATATTTGGTGAGAATGATATCTCACAGGCTGCGGTGGGGAGGCCTGGTGAAGGGGGTACAGGCGAGGGCAATTATTAATCACGGTTGTAAATTGGGCATTAGACTGGAAGGCAAATGTTCCATATCAAAAACAGTTCTTCATTTGTGAATAGAAAATCTTGGTTGTACGAAATGAAACGATTGTTTTGTAAACATTTGAATAATTGTAGACATCTACTGGTATCTTTTATTCACAAGCCATGTTTCGGAATAAAAATATTCACCGTATACATATATCGTAGTTCAAGTGGAAAACTGATGAATTTTTATCATACAGATAACTCAAAGAACATTTGTTTGCGGTATGAACTATTCAACTTTTTTTTTCGGCAACAAAGGGGATACAAATACTTTTGGAGGCAGATCGAAGTTATTCAGCATTCAAAGAGATATTAAACAGTTCTCAGTAACCCCCTAGCCAAAATTTTTATTTTTCGATTTTGACCCTCAAAATTAAAACTTTGGAATCAATTTATTCGAAAACTAAAGAATAAAAATACTTAAAAAATCGACTCCATATGTAATGTAAATTCAATATTTTCCTGCTTATTCTACGAGTTTCCCGTCACCGTGTATTTTTTTAGTAGAGTCAAAAGTATATGTGCAATTTGCGTGCCGCTAAACTTCAGAAACGAGTCCTGGTACGATCAAGGGAATTATATGTTGTGGTAGCTCTCTATCCGTCATCCATGAAGAAAGTTCCCGTTTTTACCTGAAGGACGTGAAAATATAGATACAACGGCTAGAAATTTTCAGAACAGTCCAGAACATTCGAAAGTATTCAGAAGCATTCCACAACATTCCAGAAGATCCCGTAAAATTCGGCAATAGTCTGGAGCGTTCATGAACATCTCAGATCATAATTAACTACAAACGGGATTACAGGCCGTTTCCTTAAAATTTTTAATAAGTTCGTAATCGTGACAATATATTGGTGTCTCTTAATAATAAATAGTATGAAACATAGTCACTATCCACGTTTGTCTGTTTGGGCGCTTAGTTCTTCTTAGCTATGCAACGGAGTTTGATAGGGTAACTATCATTTAGAGAATTTCTTCGGGAAGGTTTATATATGTAATACATGGATATTATATTTATAAAAAATAGAGAAAAGTCTAGCAACGCCAGGTACAAGTTAGCTAGTTCATTAATAAAAAAATAAACTTTTCTTAAATTATTTTCAGGCACATAAAAAATTAACAAATAACGAAAGAAATGTACAGATTTAAATATAATATATCCACCAAAGGGTAATAACTAGGTACCTTAACCTTTATTAACAGTAAAATAATACCAATTTAACATTAAATTCGTCTTTATTCCACCAAATGTCTCGTTCCGACATTTATTCCAATTAACTCACTACACCGCCCATCCAATATTAAATATTCCATCAAGGGCTGATTATTATTCATCGACGTGTTTTGAAAACAACCCTCATTTTCCTGAAATTAGACAACGCAGTTGTCAGGTTATTATAGAAGGCTTTTGAGTTCTACGACCAATGTTGTGTTTTTATTACTTCAACAAAGGGTAGGACAATCATTACCAAGTAGAAATAAGGGATGAAAGATGGTATGTACTTTAGATTTTGTTGTTTAGCAGCGTAGACATACTATATTTTTGAAATGTTATAATTCCCAACATTTGATTTGTTAAATCTGAATGTACGAACCTAAGATCATATGATCAGACGGTGACCGGATAAATAGCCAAAATGATAATTCATCACATCTTTAAAAAGTTATATAAAGTCATGGAAAGTGAATGAAACAAAAACTTTAACTGGGTTAAGTAGGTTAGATTAGGTTAGGTTAGGTTAAGTTTAGTTTTTTTTTTCATCGTTTTTAATGACTTTATATCAATTTTTAAAAAAGTATTGAATACTCACTGTGTTGAGTTATCATATAACTGATTAGACATATCCACACTCCATGAGATCTGCTAATTTTTAATTATCTGTTATTTATTATTTAGCAACATTAAACCAATATTTAAAGTATTTAAAAACTGCCACCTGAGACGATATTTGATAAAAAATGACTACAGTAAATTAACAACATTTTATATTAGTAGATCTTACTTCACTAATTACACTTCTTACATTACTAATACAATGTAAGTCTACTCATACTTGTTGATAATATTTTGTATGTACTTGTATCTCCTTCGAGTATTAATTTTATACTTTCTGTCGTCATTTTGTGACCAAATGCCACAGTTAATTGTTTTTATGTGGCATGAATTATGATGCATGATTTATTTAAACCGTTGATATTCAATTAATAAATTTACAATACATTAATTTACATGCACAAAGCACTCTCTTTAGGGTGAATTGCCTAATACAAAAAAAAAAAATTTAAAATTGGGTTTTCAAATAGTAAGAAAATATATTGTTGGTAGTAGGTAGCCCGATAAACTTAAATTAATTTATTTTAATGGGAAGTATTAACACGAAAGAATATCTTTTGAAGGGAGATCTTCAAATCATCGACCTTTCAAATATTGACATTATTTATTGAAGATTACTTAAACAAGACAGTGAAAGATTTTTCCGAAATGACTAATCTACTTACAAAAAAAATTACTAGGTTGAAACAGAGCCATATTGTCTAATAATATGATCAGGCGTCATTAAAATTGCACAGCCTTTTCTAACGCAAATGCCAGGACTAATTTTTGATGATACGAGTTATTGCGCTTCTTTCTTCCAAGCCAACGTTTCAGATAGCCTTGCAGTGTTCATCTTCAGTTAAGATGCCGTCTGTGAAAAATGCCCAACGCTACATTTTATTCCAATAAATTTGTAAACAATCATTATTATGAGTGATAATCTTAAATCATTTCGAAATATTTTCAGTACGACAAGTAATTTCAATCAGGTGCTATACAAATTTATTTTTTCAATTCTGGCGAAACCGGGTAGTAAATAATAGTAGAAGGCATTGTAAATTATTCCGCATAAGTCATTTACACAACGTCGAGTTACTACAAACTCGTACCTCAAGGATTTCTTTATTTATTTATTTATCTATGTTTATATATACGCCTAAAAAGGCTTTTACATAAAAGTGATAAATGATGCAGTGTACATAAGAGAATATATGTATTATACAGAAGATACTGACAGTAAACAGATGTAATCCATTGTAAAGTAGTTACAAAATACACAATTGTATAATTGTGATTACAAGTGTAATTTCAATACAGTCCAGTACAGTATAAATATATGAATATTCTGTATCATTCACTGTTGTAAAATAAGGGCCTCATCACGAACAAGCACTCAGTGAGGCTCACATTACCAAATTAGCTTTTATAAAAATAAAATGCTAATTATCAATAATAATAAACATGTAATCACTTCAATTGGTGGCCATGTCTCGAAAATTTAAAACAATAAACTGCACGTTATAAACTTGATATTTTTTAATCAATTTCAAAAAAAGTTTCAGCGAGTTTATTAAAATATCTTCTTCGTTGTAGAATAAGGCTTCCTTTCAGAGCTTCCATTACGATATCTCAATCCCGAACCATCCAGCCAAAGCTTCATTTACCTTAGTGGGTTAACCTTGGAGCTTCAGACCACACAATGGCGGGGTCTAGAACACCCAGCTCGTGTGGTTTCTGAAATCTGGTAATCTTATGCAAACTATTTTCCTCTAACCGCACGAGTAGAAACTAAGATAGCTGCAGTGTTCAGCGACATCTTGCTTAAACAGAGCAATTACCGTGGTTCTTATTGTGGTATTTATCAAACGCTGGAATTTTAGTTATTACAGAGGCGAGACATTAGTATCATGTATAAATCAATAAATATATTAACGATTCGTGCCCTTATGTGGCAAAAAATTGTATTACAGCATATATCTGACAGTCCGTATAAAACAATGGTGGATCATGTACAAAATAAAGGAATGCAAGTACCTGGGTTCCAAAACAAATATGGTCAAAGAACTCTTGAATACATAATACCTTTAATTTTTAACAAATTGCCATATGAATTAAAAAAAAATTGCTCTCTTATTAAATTCTCTTTAATATTAAAATCATGGCTACTAAGGAGTAACCTCATGTATTAAGACTGTGATATACTGTTTTTCCCCATAACATTGTTTCTGTATTTTCAACTTTAAAGTATAATAAAAAAAAAAAATTTTGGATTTTGTAGATATGTATGTATTACTACGCTAAAGCGTTGATGATTATTTCATTTATGTATTGTACTATTTTTATATGTGCAACTAATCTCCTGCTGACAAGCTACTTGCAGTAGCTTAGCGGGTATAAATAACATTGTTTGTAGGTAAGTTTTTAGATTCTCACGGCCAAAAGCATTTTTGTTGTTTATTTTTGGGGTGTTATGCCGTGTTGCGCTAACTCCTTCTTTAGCCGACGTTTCGGACAGCGTTGCAGTGTCCATCATCAGGGCAGATCCGGTAGATCACACATCTTCGGATCTACCGGATCTGCCCTGATGATGGACACTGCAACGCTGTCCGAAACGTCGGTTAAAGAAGGAGTTAGCGCATCACGGCATAACACCCCAAAAACAAACAACAAAAAAACATTGTTTGTAATTTTTATACAAATTAAAAAAAAAACAAAACTTTGTAAAAAGAGATAATTTAGAAGGAAAGTAAAGGAGGAAGTTCTGGGAAGGAAAAAGACAAATGGGGTGGGTAGGAGACCTAGGGATCAGTTTGTCAATACGTGACGAAAGAATGATCTATCCCTCCTCACTCTAACGCTCTAACCAAACGACCGGATTCCGATATCCGGTCGTTTGGTTAGAGCGTTGGCAATCAAATTGGCTTAATTGGAGAATAAATAGTAGAACCAATTGTTTCGCTTCGTGTCTTATCTAAATATGATTCATAAATGGGGAGAGTCTGATATTCCGATAAATCATATTGTTATTGTTGTTATTAAAAAAAGATAGATAAAATAATTTTTTGTTAACCATGTTATACCATAGGTTGGTAATTTATAACTTGTCTGAATTCTCAACAACAAACACTTCTTATTTTGAAAATGAAACTCAAATTCAAAGCCAAAGTTACTGAGTTCATTGAACCGGAGTTTCAGACAGAGTAACTTAAATTTCACATTTTATTGGCATTTTTGGGAGAGTAACCAGTTTCAGCAACTTTATCGTAAGATCCTGTGGGTAAATTAAGTCCTGGATTCGCATTTGAGGGTTAAGCTCCAGGATTCAGGATGCTGAGATGGAGAAATCCAAAGTGTTCGGAGACACGTTCAGCTGCGATGACAAGACATTCCAATCCGACTAGATTGTCTTTGAGAAAGTTCTAAGAAAACAATATTATCACTTTTAATTATTTTAACGGAGTTCCGTAATTTAGAAAGCGAATAATATGGAAATAATCTAAATAAAGTATTTTTAAAACATTAAAATAAGGAACATACTAAATCTGTTTCATTGAAGAGGTAGGCAGAGATAATAAACCGCCACAAACCCCTATGTTGACAAACTCTCGTTGGTAGGTAGGTATATTACATTTCATATATTTTCTCACATAAACACTCTTCTGTCGTTCTCTCGAGTTGAGCCAACATAAAGTAATTTCATAATTTTCTAATTATGTCCTAAATCCTGTATCTAAATTTCGCTAGTAAACAATTAGATAATTTTAATTGAGTGTTAATCTCAAGTTACCTACCAGGTAAGTATTGTAGTGTATATTATCTCCATATATAGTTAGTAATAACATAGATCACTATAGAAATGTATTATAAATTTGTACAGCGCCCTTGAGGTGATTTTGCGCCAAAGCGGCGCTATACAAGTAATCTAATTATTAGTATTATTATTATAAAAAATCACTTAAGAGGATACGCAGCGCGGCACTTTTCATACAAAACTTTTTTTTTTTTTTTTCCGTTTTTTTTTAATTAAATTTAATATAATTACATTTAGTACAATATAAGATATGGGTAGTCCCACAAAGCTGTGACAATCAGCTTGTCTGTAGGTTCTACCATTTAATGTTATAACATAATACACATTAGCTTAAGTTTAAATATTAATACCAAATATAATGTTTAGGATAGATAAACGTTTTGTTCATTTATTAACCATTTTTTGTCAGTTTAGGGCAGGGTTCCTCATTATTTTTCAAGTTAAAGTTTTCGTTAAATTTGTTATAAATCACAGGTATCAAATAGTCAAGTGTTCTGCTACCATACTTATTTGATATTAGTGGAATTTTTAGGCCTTTTTTTTCAGTAAATCTTGTGTTGTGACTATGCACCAATGGCTTTTTGTACGCATTTTCTCCCGCATTATCCATAATTATAATAAACCAGAGAAGTCCTTTAATTGGGAGTAGGCCCTCAGAGCCATACAGTAATTTTAAGTTGTTTTTTGTTTGTAAATGCTAGGCTTAACAATTTTTTTAATTATAGCAGTTTGTAGATTTTGAATGAATTTAATATTAATATTACTCGAGTGTCCCCAAGTTCGAATTCCATATCTAAGTATTGATTCGACCATAGAATGATATATAAGTTTGAGAGTACATCGAGGCAATACAAATTTTAATTTATAAAAATTACTCGCCAAACATCGGAGCTGGTTACAAATTTTGATCACACTTTTGTCCCATTTAAAGTTATTGTCTACGATTATGCCAAGGTAAGTATATTCGTTTGCAAAATCAATTTTTTCACAGCAGCAGATATTATCCATTTTTTTATGTATACAATCAAAATTATGTGCAGTTATTTTAGGTAAGTTCCACATTTTCAAGCTCGGTGATCTTATATACATGCATTTAGTTTTTTTGACATTAATAATTAATCCTACATCATGAGACCATTTAAGTAGTTCGTTAAAGTCAATTTGTAATTCTTGAATAGCTATTTCAGGGTTTTCATTAGAGACAACTAGTGCAGTATCATCAGCAAAAATAAATCTACGGGCTATTTTAAAAAGTTTAGACATGGCAACTACATATATAATGTATAATTTTGGTCCTAAAATTGACCCTTGTGGCACCCCTGATTTAATAAATCTAAAATTACTCATTACATTCAAAATCTTTACATACATTTTTCTATTTGTTAAATAGTTTTTGAAAAATGATAGGAGTTTACCACGGATTCCTATGATTTCGAGTACCTTGATTAATTGTGTATGGCTGAGTGTATCGAAAGCTTTTGAGAAATCAATAAATAATACTAGTACATGTTTTTTTGAGTTAAGCTCTGAATTTATATAATTGGAAAATTTTTCGAGCAGTTTATCACAGCTTTTTTGTTTTTGGAAGCCATACTGACATTCATCAATAATGCCCAAATTATTTAAATATTTATCCAAATTTATAGATATATATTTTTCTAATACTTTTTCTAATGCGGGTAATAAGGAAATAGGCCTATAATTATTTATTACGGTGTGATCTCCATTTTTAAAAATGGGCCTTATGATGCTGCATTTTAATTCATCTGGAATGTGACTTGTGTCAATAATTCTGTTAATTAGGTGAGTAATTATAGGACTAAATAATTTAACATGTTTTTTTAGATCATACATGCGAATTAGATCCACGCCCGGTGTCTTTGAATTTTTCATTCTTCCGATAATGCATTCAGTTTGTTCTGTATTAGCTCTTGGTAGGTACATTGAATGTTGCAAATGTTCTTGCTTCAACTCAGACGCTCGAACATTGCATTCGTGCAATAACTGATTTACACCGTCGTCAAAGAATTTTGCAAAGTTTCCTGCCACCACATCCGCAGTTTGGGAATTTAAGAAATATTTAGATATGACTTCATCACAATCTGATTTATTTTTCCTACCCAATACTTGATTTACTTCATTCCATGTTTTTTTAATGTCCTTGAAAAAATGTTTAAATTTGTTATTATAGTATATTTTTTTTGTGTTTAATATTTTTTTATTTAGTTTATTTCTGTATTTCTTGAATTCGATTTCATATATTTTATTGTTAGGCGTGTTTTTCCATTTCCTCCATAATGTATCACGTAGTTGTATATTTTCAATGAGATTATAATTTATCCAGCCCTTTTGGTTATTACGCTGTTTATTTGTATTTGATTTTGTTTCAGTACTTTTTTCGTAAATATATTTGAATTTCGATTTAATTTCTTCATAAATTAAGTTAGGTTCCGTTATGTTTAGTATTTCATTCCAATCAGTGATTTCAATAAGTAGGTCGACTTTTTTTTCCGATATTACAGTATATTTCGTATGGTGCGATTTATTGGTGGTACCTGCCTCATAGGTAGAGAAACGCATCGTTGTTGCAATAAGGTAGTGATCCGCTATTATAGTTTCACATACACATGAGCTGATTTCATTTGTCTCTCTCTCTCTTACATAGATATGGTCTAGACATGTAGCCGTTACATAGTTAGTGAGTATGGCTTCACGGGTGACGTCATTAATACATTTTAAAAATCCAAATTTAGCCATAATGTTTTCATATTGCATTACAATTGGTTCCTGATAATTTAATAAGTTTATGTTCGTATCCCCAAGTACCATAACGGATTCTTTAATTTCAATATTTCCCAATATTACATCTAGCTCTTCGAGAAATATTTTTTTATTTGAATTAGGTGGTCTGTATATTGCCAATATATGTAGACTTTTATGTTTTTTGACAGAAATAGTTCCGTAGACACATTCAAATTTAGTTGGCATTATGTTAATTTGTTCAAACATTAGGTGATCTTTCACATATAAAATAATCCCGCCTCCCGATTTGTTTTTTCGACAAAAGTAATGAGAAGTAAAACCCAATATTTTGTATAGATGTATGTCATTTTCATTAATCGACGTTTCACAAAGCGTGATTATATCAATATTACTCAGAGAGCTAGAGATAACGACAAGAAACGTATCCCAATATTTTGATAAGGATCGAATATTTAAGTTGATTGCAGTTAAATTATTATTTCCCGAAACATGTTTTTTGATAATCCAGTTCTCAAAACTTTGTGTGCGTTCATAAGCGATTTCAGAGGTGTCAAAATCTACGTTCAAATCACCCATATTGAATAATATTTTAAAAGGCGGCAATAGTATTTAAACAAGTGTGAGGATTTATCAAGGCAAATAAATTGTATAAATATTTTTACGGAAGTAAACATTACCAATATATTCCTAGTTAGATTTTTGCTTTGTTCAGTAAGTTTTTGGTTAAATAATTGACAACAATAAATATTTCTTCTACATGTATGGGTATACCTAGGAGAAACTAACATAAATATACATTTCAATACTCCCGTGTTAACACTATAGATACCGGACAATAAATTAGAATATAATATATTTAAAGAAGAAAAAAATATCAAAGATATGAGATACTCATATTTCGGAAGTAAAAGATATACATTATTGTGCTTATCAGAAGAAGATGTTAAGTATTTAAATAAAGTTTTGGTTAGAAGCATTGATTTTTTAGAATAATAATACATATTAACATACCTAATCATAGTCTATGCGACTTTGCGCGATATGCATCATCTTTTTAAAGTAAGTGCAGTTTGTGTTGTTTGCTTTATGATTAGTGTTAAGGGTCATCTTAAAAGTATTGTTTTGGTAAATACAGTTGCTACATGTTTCTTCCGAGTTTTTGTTTGGGCATTCCTTCCATTCGTGATCCTTAGCACAATGTAAGCAGGTCGCGCTTTTGTCTTTGCTCAAACATTTCAGTGCAGTGTGTCCAAATTTCAAGCAGTGGAAGCACTGCGTCAGGGGGTTGGCATCTTCCACTCGTACTCTGCTGAATCCTATATTGATTTTTTCCTTTTCAATGAGGTAGGACCTCAGTGCTCCGCTGGTTTCTAGAATATAGTTAGTGAGTCCATTTTGTACTTTAGGTTTAAACATTTTTATTAGTTTTACAGTGTTTTTTGTATCATTTTCCATTATATCTTTGATACCTTCATTTTGGGTTTTTAAAGCCTCGATTATATCTTCTTCTGTCAGATCTGCCTGTAGATTTCTTATGAAAATTTTTGGGTTTTTCTTTTTTAGTTCTTCCGCAACCATATTTTTTTTGAGCGTTTTGTTAATTTCATCCGTCAATTTTTCTGCGTGGACTTTAGTAGGGCAAGATATTATCAGTTTATTTTGGGCGGCTTTACGAACTCCTTTTAACTTAATTTTGGATAAGGCTGAAATACCCAACCAAACTGAATATATTAAAATTCATAGCAAATTTGTATTTTGTAGATACGGACATGGGCTAATTTATTTATCTGTATTTTAAATAATAAAAATAAGATAATTAAAGAATTCGATTTTTCGTGATTTTAGAGGCAAATTTTGAAAATTTTGTGGATTAATAATTAAAAAAAATATAATATTTCCCAACATACTGTGATAACATAATGAAATCTTATATAAAAATGCCTAAATTTTAATTTAAGTACGAAAAATTTGTTTCCAACGTACAAAAAATATTTTTTCAATACTTCTTAGTTTTTCAAATTTCCTATTTCATCCTATTTATCATGGAAACAGGGCAAAATTTTTAAATAATTATCATTAACTCACATTTAAATTATAAGTACGGTAAGTGACTAATATATATTATAATTAAGTTCACATTCGTACTAAAAATTTGCTTCCCATTTTGATTTGAAAAAAATATTACTTGATTCGTTTGATTTATTATTTAAGTATCTAGTCCAAAATAAAGTTCGTATGAAATAGGTCACGCAGTTGTTCCCCTTAATCGCGCAATGTCTTTCCCATGTATTCCTGACTAATACTATCATTCATAATACAATTTTCTCTGTGGTATGCATCCGCTTTTCTAGTATAAATGAGCAGAAAAAATAAGGAAATGAAAGATTATTTTGAACCAAAAAATATAATTACAAAAAAATTGGTGTTGAAAACTACATTAATATTGTGAACTGTGATAAAATTTCAATTTAGCCCAATACCAAACACTTATTTTCAATATTGCTTGCTCTCACGCTTCAAGAGAGTTCCAGGACAGCATTTAAAATTATGGAGAGATAGATTAAATTTAAATTGGTAAATTTCTTAATAAAATCGAAGATTGGAGTCGAGGTCAGACTTAGAAAAGATGAGGTGTTTAACGGAGGGCAGGCAATTTTAGATAAGGCTTGATAGAAGAGAGAATATTTGTAATAGACCGACAACCAACAAATATGTGATCTAATTTTCCCTCTTCCAGATCACAGAAAATGTAATCAGAGCTATAAATAATTGAAATATTATGATAACGGATACAGCAATCGACGCGTGCGCGAAGCGCTTTGAAGGCCAATTAATCTGGCGCAAGGTGTCTGGAATAGATTCGTTCAGGAATACTAATTTAAAATGTTGGCGCTACAACATTCACACATTGCACTCGTGCGTGGTGAATTTTAACGGCTTTATTCTCGAGAAGATACTGCAAATGCTGACGGAGCAGTATTATTTATTCAATTGTTTTACAAATGTAACAAAGCAAAGGAATGAATTATTACAGTACCCTTATAAATTAATTTTCATCACAAGTGAAATGCACTGCTGGCAATTTCAGTCACGAGCCGTCTCTGAATAAAACCACGGTTTTGCACTTCATTAAAACAAATATTTTGAAAAGTTTACTAAAATCATTGATTTAATAATTGCGGATAAAACTGGTTACTCGAAAAGGGTTTTCCCAAGGGAAGTGATTTTAATTTAATGTTTTTGCAGCCTGTTTTTAACACCAATAACGGTCGTGTAATATTTACTTTGGAAGTAAACATTTAAATTACTATGTACCCAAAATTTTTATTATAGGCTTTTTGATATTATTTTCGCTCAACGGAAATGGTTAACCCTGTTTGTTAAGGTAATGGCTCAGTAATTGTCAAATTTTGAAAAATTCTTATATTTTTGTTTTTGTTTTGGCTTTCATCTCTTTTCTGAAGACTTTCGTGCTCAACCATTAGCTCTGGGCTGCATTGTGTACTTCTTCTAAAGTAGTAAATAGGTTCTCTCCAAATTAACACACGCGATTTTTGACGAGTCTTCGCTATTACTTACTATTCTGTGATTTTTACTCTTGACCAAACTCGCGTATTTAAATTATGCAATCGAGTCACGTCTGTTTGGACTTCTACTACCGCATTCCAAACGAACTAAAAATAATGAATTATGAAAAATATTTTTCAATCGATCGCAGTATTGCAATTTTCACTTAAAATAATGCCTATTAAATTTCCAGTCATAATGCCCTATTTCCCCGTTTTAATTAACAAAGGTAACTACTTCTATAAATTTGCTCCATCCGTCCTGCCACACGCAAATTGAATATTCTAATATGAAATTCCTAACAGACAGCCGCTGGCTTCGTTGGTACTGGTACTGGTTGTACGCTGTATGGGGTATGGTCCGTTATTAATTTCCTGAATGTATGTTACTCCTATAACGCCTGAGCTCCTGGCATGATCGCCTACCACTGAAGTGGCGAACAGATGGAAGTGTTATTGTGATGGATTTTTTGGGGTATTATGCCGTGTTGCTGTACATTCCTACTACTTTTCCAATGTTTCAGACATCATCGAGCTAGTTCATCTGCCTTATGTGATAACTCAAAAATCAGTCGATGTAATACGTTTGACTGTTAATATTTAAAACTATACGAATCAGATTGAAGCATGTTTTGGTATGCCTGATGTGCCCGAAATAACCTAATTTTACCATTTAAATTTTAAAATAACGAACTTCTGACGAGAGGAATTCTGTTTTTTTACTATGTGTTTGCCTTACAACGGTTATAAATGCCTTAAGATTTAAAGTGTATATTTCGAATTCTTATCATTGTACTAAAAATGTGTAATTTTAATATTTTTATATATAATTATTGATTTAAAAACTATCTAAAAGCGCACATTCCAAAACGGTTCCAACTGGTTACAACGTCATCATGGCGTAGAAAACACAAATGGCCGGTAAAACGGCTGTCAACAACGTTGCCCGGTAAATGTCAACGCCGCAATATTCACGGATAAAAACGAACAAACTGTTTTGGCGGCAAATCGAAAATGGAACATCTAAAATCAAAATAAAATAAAAATACATTCACCATCTTAATTTTTTTCGATAGTAAAAAAAATGTGAAAATACCCGACGGGGCTTATTGTGACCATGGTTAAAACCATTTCAAGCAACGAATTAAATTAATTAAATCATGCAATATTGAGGGTATTTACCACTCTGGAACGTGCCGCAATTATATTAGATTTTACACAGAAAACACCGAACTAATAATATAATTATCAATAACTAGTTAGAATCTTCCCTCTTGGCCACAATCAAAATAAATATTTAGGTACAACAGTTTACTAAAATACCCCGAAACATTTCGTATTCCTTTCCAAAGAACCAACCTAACCTTCACCAAATAATTTGTGCGAATGTTTCGACAATATTATAGCACCCACTGTAATGGCAAGATTCCAGACATATTTAAGTCCAAATTTCACCTGAGTCATTCGATTTATTAATCAATCAAAATTAATGATTTGTTGTTGTTTTTATTTATTTAGAATTTTATAAACAAATTAAAATATTTTACTATTTTTCTTTCAAATCGGTAAAAACTTTATTTTAATATTACATTTAGTTACAATAATGACTTATTGCCCATCTCACTAGGAGTTAAACGCCTGTGTTGAGATGTAAATTTACAGAGCGGTTATTAACTTGCAATTCTTCGTGGTGATGTATAAAATAGATGTACACTACATATAAAATGTTAAATTTTATAATTAAAAATAATATACAGGGTTTTCCAATAAGAAGTGTTATTTTGAATAGCCCGCTATTTCGGTAGATGATACTTTTGAAGCTGTCATTTTTTGACATTTGACAAGTAGAAACTACGCCATTCATAAAAATGGAACGATACACGCTTCAAAAACGCATTGAAATTATTAAAATTCATTTGAGTGAATCAAATGCAAATCATCTTGAGTGATGAGGCCCATTTCCACCTCGGTGGCTTCCTCAACAAGCAAAATTATCTCATTCGGGGCTCGGAAAACCCAAAAGTTCTTGTTGAAAAGCCTCTTCATCCTCAACGTGTGACTGTTTGGTGCGGTTTATGGTCCGGTGGAGTCATTGGACCTTACTTTTTCAAAAATGAGGCTGGAGCAACAGTTACGGTGAATGGATTGCGCTATCGAGAGATGATAAACCATTTTTTATGGCTAAAATTGGATAATATAGATCTGAACAACGTTTACTTTCAACAAAACGGCACTAAGTGCCACAAAAGCAACAAAACAATTGACTTTTTACGATTGAATATCAAAATAACACCTCTTATTGGAAAACCTTGTACTAGGTTTTTGTTAACACAATATTATGAAAATGACAGATGAAATGAAATCAGTATTTTTTTTTAAATAATCCAATTCAAGTTTGAATGTAGAAGATTAGAATAAAGCGAGAATAATTTTAAGTAATTAAATTTCAGTTTGACAAAAGGGCATAGTGATAAATGATAAGAAAAAGCAGGCAAAACTTTAGTCAAATGTACACACATGCAGTACACACACAGTAGTCACAGATTTAAATATGTTATGAAATACTCCTAATGTATATATTTATTGGAGGTAATCAAAAATTTCTAATGTCATTATGTAGAGAATTGAATAGCTTAATAGCGTTGTATTTTTTAACTTCTTTGCCCGCAAGGAACATTTTTATTTCTAGGGATTTCCTCTTCAGTGTCGCCTACGGTTTACCCGGAAAACACAATACAGCGGGATGAAATATTTGACATTAGAAATGGGATCACCTCTACACGTGGTAATGTGATTGAAAGAGATAGGTGTTTACCATGAAGGCATTTCACGTTGTTTATTACTCCACCGGTGGCATTTTTGACTTTTGAAAAGGTTGTTTATTTATTTTAATTGATATAAAAAAGTTTGATCCTCAAAGGCCTTACACACCTCCTTGCAATCGAAAGCGATGGTGTGGGTAAAATTGTCGTCTTGTCTACACACCCGCCCCTGCGGCAGTGTGAAACTAATCAAGACGGCGCGGCGCCAACACTTTTCAAACATCAGAAAACAGGAATGACTCTGGCGCTTTCTTTCAGACCTGTTGGGAAGTAAGAACTTCATAGATGCACGCACAGATGGCAGTGCAAAGAGCTTGCGTGGAAGTCCGCAAGATGGAGCCAGTGGCCAGTAGTCGCCAGGGCCAGTGGGAAGGCTCCCAGAGAAACGTACTATTTCAGATTCCAATTAGCCATCTTCTAGTTAGGTCGAATATCGATTCACCTTTATAATACGCGGAGTATTAATAAATCCATGATTAATCTACAACAACCATTTATTTATAAACTCCTTCCACGACGATTTGGAGACCTGTTTGTACGAACACAACAAGACCTGATAATCGTGGGGTTTTGAGATTTTGGAGTTAAAGCCGATTCGTCTACTCACGCGGTGATCAAAAAAGCAATCTTGGATGCTTCCCACCACTGCGCACTGCCCCGATTTTGCATCCGATTACAGAGAGGTATCTAAGGCTTTTTGATTGAGTTCTCTTTCACCACCTGAAAGGTCCAACAGTCGTTCCAAGTGTCTCTGGATAGCTGGATATGATTTCAAAGTTTTCGCCCAAAATTAATGTTGTGGTTAATTTTTGGTTATTATACCGTGTTACGCTTCTTCCTTCTTTATCCAACATTTCAGACAGGGTTACAGCGTCAATAATCACATCTACTTTGGCGATGGACTCTGCAACACTGTCCAAAATATTCGCTAAAAATAAGAAAGCACAACAGACTATAATAACTCAAAAATTAATCATGATAGCATTTTCAGGTATTAATGATAGGGGTATGCAGAGTGAAAATATCATTAAGTTATTCGGAAATGATAATCCTGCTTTAAAAATTCAAATTCACATTTTTTATTTTATTTATTTATTTATTTATTTATTTATTTATTTATTTAGTACAGGTGATGATACAATGACACATGTATATATACATAAAAATACTTTGACTGCCCAACTAGGAGGAATTCCCGTTTTAGGACAGTCAAAATATATTACACATTATATTATATTTCATTTAAGCTGAAGACATTTCAAGTTATAGAAAATTTAACTAGAAAGCAGACAATCTGTTAAAAGATCTCACAAAAAAAAAACTCACGAACGTTGAGCATTTGAGTCGTGAAATAAATACATGTAGTGATGGAGTAGAGAATTTTCAGCTGAAGGCAACTCTTTTCCATCATCGGCTATTTTATTGATCGAAAAGAGTTGCCTTCAACTGAAAATTAAAGCCAACTCAATTTTCAGTTGAAGGCAACTCTTTTCCTCTATGGAATATTTTATTGAATGTCGCACAAGACAACCAATGGGACTATATCATCGCCTAATGGGTATGCTACGGGTCTGAAGGGAATGGAATTGAGATAAACATGGCTGAAGTCATTTTAAGAAACTTCTCAATTCTGAAGGGTGGTCACCCTAGGGCTATACTAAAAGCACGTTAGAGAATAATGTTAATGATAATTTAATATGTTAAAAATTATTTTGCTCATAAAACATCCAGAAAAGTAAACATTAATGATACGATTCTTCATTTTCACACAAACACGGCTGTTCGGTGAGCTCTAGGTCAAGAACCGGGCAGTCGGCGATGAAATAGTTGTATTGCAGGGGTGCTAAACGTGATTTAAACGAGGTGCTGCTACTTAACGGGTTCGTAAAGCGGCCCGTTTCAGACCGCAGGGCGGAGATTAGCGAGCCCGTTAACCCAACCACTGCGAAGACGGAGGGTTTATATTTTTATTTATTTTCTGCACTCGCACTAACTTCGTTATTCCTTCAATAATTTTAAAGTTTTTCTCCATTTTTCATTTTGCGCTTTTTTTTCTTTTTTATGGACTTCCATGAAATACAAATGCGAGTGGAACTACGGCATCTTATGCTACGTATTGATACGCGAGCCGAACTGCCGAACTGAAACTCAACTTATGGGAAAGCAAAGAACTAACCGCAAACGTACTTGTTTCGCTCCTTTCCCGTAATTCGTATCTCGGTTTGGGTTTAAGTTCGCAAATGTACACATACCATTTGATTCGAGGAATTTGGTGAGGCTGAAGAAAGAAAGAAAATCGGATTATTGAGAAGAAATAAGATATCCAAATTATTACACTGAAGTAATAATTTTGACCCATTTCAAGAAATGTTTCGATTTTTCTTGTGACTTTCCATTAGTTATTTTGAATTCTGGAATTATCTGTTTTCATATTTTTCTTTCGTGTGACAATAAGGAATTTCAGTCTATTCAAATTTTTTTAATCAATTTTGACCTTTTAACTTAAGGCGATGCACTACGTCGTATAATATTTTAAATTGAGCCGCTATCAATAACAACCCTTACGTGGATGGCGATAAGGTTCAAATTCCCGCTTAATACCATCCGCCGATTTTGATTTATGCAAGAAAAAAACATGGCCAAAAAGTGCCTTTTATTTTATTTTGTGGATGATCAGGTAAAAATTTTTTTTTTTCATTTTTTTTTTCGATAATTTTAAAAATAACTTGATTTGCCACATTATACAATAAAATCATGATCGAAAATGGGTTCGTAAGTAGTAGATTTTGAACTTTAAACAGTTTTCATAGGCCAAATAAATTATTTTTTTCTGGGCTTATAAAAAGATTTATCTAAAAAAAACTCGATTTTTTCAAAGGCCAAGATGTATTCTACTCGCAGTATTTAATTAAAGCATCTGAAACATTTCTAGGTAAAAAAATTTCAAAACGAAAACACATGATTTTGCATTACTGCGTATGGCATCGCCTTAAAGAAAGGTATTTTTTCAATTGTTATAGTTAGTTTAAATAGTTTTTAAAGTCCATAGTCCAAATCCATGGACATGACCCGTGACGTCACCAGTCACCAGTCTCAAAATGCCTGATTTTTTTGCAACTGGCTCTGTGTTTTGTATAGGAGTCGAAACGATTTTTATTCTCAAGGTTACACGCTTTTAACATTAAAGACCACCGGGTAAAATGTTAAAATCTAGTCACTAACATTATCGTATTGAACCAGTGCAAAAATGCATCCTTGACTGCACCTGACAAAGCAATTTACCGGTGTTTAAAAGTATACATTAAAAGATTTTCATCGGTTCAAAGATGCAAGTTGACCAGAGTTGCCAATGCATATTTTCTAAAATACCCACAAAAGATGAGGAGATATTTAAATTCCCCAGAAGTTCCTTTACCTCCAAAATGAAACAACGTTTTATCGAAATTGGTATTTTTTGTTGTTATTATTTTGTCATTTTCCGTTTTTTTCCTTCGTTCAGGCCTTAAAAATAAACTTTTTTTGAAAATTTGCTGCGAACGAAAACAAAACGTTGTGCGTTCTGACGATTATTTCTAATATTTTTTCAGTATGGGTTGGATAATCAAAAAATACACAAAATCTCTGAATCAGAAAGGTTCTCCCCACAAAAACTCAATCCTTGAAGAATCTTAGAAATCTTCGAAATTGGGGGAATTCTCCACGAATTGACACCCTTCATGTGGATTTTGTTAACCATAGATATATTACTGACGTAGACTAGTTGCCAGGAACCAGCAGTTCAGTCGTACCAACCAAACGGTGTATTTTATTCGTTTTTAAATGACGATTTGTATAATTTGCGTACAAAAATATATAATAAAACTTATACATTCAGCATCATCGTTTGTTGATCTAAATGAATATAGTTTTTAAGCCAAAATATTTTTCTATCCAATTCCTTATTTCGTTTTTTTTTTTATTTTATTTAAAATTAGATGGTGCTTAAATTCGTATTTTTTTCCACAAGTATGTTTTTTATTTTTTTTTTATTTTAGCGACTATATAAAATAATTGTTACATACAAAATATAATGGTGAAATTAAGTATAAAATATTGTATTTCTTAGTCCTCCTCACTAGGGGGTCCTGTGCCGAGGCGGACTAAAGTTATTTAAATATGGTTTATTTGTCTTCTATGTCGTTTTTAGTGTCTTCTATGTCGTTTTTAGTGTCTTCTATATCGTTTTTAGTGTTTTCATTAGGGTTTTTTCATTGACCTCTCTCAGCCATATTTTTATTAATGATTTGTATTCATTAGGATTTTTTATTAGTTTTATGTCTTGGGGAAGGATGTTATGGAGTTTTGTTGCAAAGTATGTATAGTTTCTTTGTCCGAATGTGGTTTTATAACTTGGAATATTTTTTATATCATTTTTGTTCGATCTAGTGTTATGCATACACAGTCTAGTAGAGGATTTGTTATTTTTGAAGAGCTTCAATAATATATTTTTGGCATATATTTGCTGTACATTTGGTACGTCAAAGGAATTGAATATTTCAATTGAAGGCGTTCTAATTGGTACTTTCAATATGGTCTTTATGATTCCTTTTTGAATCGTATTCAGGTTGTGTAGGTACGTATGTGTAGCAGATCCCCATCCTATGATTCCATATTCAATTCGAGAATGACATAATGCGTAGTAGACCTTTTTCATATCCTTTTTATTTAATACGTTTCTTAGATTTTTAAAGAAATATATAAGGCTTGTGAGTTTTTCCGTAATACCTTTGATGTGTAGGTCCCATCTAAGATTTTCGTCGATTATTACTCCGAGATATTTTATGTTTTGTGTTTTTTCGATGACGGGGCAGTAACATTGTATATTATTTCCATGGCATTCGTGTAGTTTTAGTTCTAGTGATTTTATTGGTTGGCTCCTTGCGTTTATTGAAAATGTTATATATTTTGTTTTGCTTATATTAAGGGTAAGCGAGTTGATTTTAAGCCAATTTTGAAGTGCACTAAGCCCTTTTTCAGCCTCATTAAATGTATCCGTCCAATTTTCTTCTTGAAATAATAAAACAGTATCATCAGCAAAACTGATTATGTTTCCTTTAATGGTAAGGTTAGTTTAATCGTTGATATAGATAATGAATAGGATCGGTCCCAGTACACTTCCTTGAGGGACGCCATAGTTTAAAGATAGTAGTTTGCTCTTTTGTTTTGCCAATTTGTACTTGTTGTTCTCGCCCTGTTATATATGACTCTAATAAGTTCATTGTTGTTTCGGCCATTCTTATTTTTTTTAGCTTAGTTAGTAATATTTTATGGTCTATTGTGTCAAAAGCTTTTTGAACATCTATGAATAAAGCCAAACACTTTTTCCCTTCATCTATGTTTTTTATGGCTATGCTTGTTAGATTTTCTATGGCATCATTGGTGCTTAGATTTTCCCTAAAGCCATATTGGGATGGTGATAATAATTTGTTTTGTTCAAGAAAATGAACAATTTGCTTCTTCATTACAGTTTCCAAGATTTTTGAAAAGGAGCTTAAGAGACTTATGGGTCGGTAGTTATATATATCCTTTTTGTTACCACTTTTATGTATAGGTATAACTGTTGCTTTTTTAAGGCATGAGGGGAATACATTTGTAGATATAGACAGATTGACCAAGTATGTCAAAGGGAAGGTCAGTTCATTTTGGAGTTGTTTTATTGTTTTATTTGAGATTATATCATTTCCCGATGATTTATTAACATTGAGGGATACGATTGCGTTTCTGATTTCAGTATTGGTTACATTAGTTAACTTTAATTTATCTATCTGGTTCATACTTTCCTTTTCTTCTGGTAAAATGCTAGTTTTTGGATGTCTGATTTGCTTTGCCAATTTTGACCCTATATTTGTAAAAAATTCGTTTACGTATTCGAGAATTTTGTCCGGATATTTTTCGAAAGAGATTTGGGTATTTTCAATTGTTAGTTCATCTATGCTTTTGTTATGGGATGATTTTGCACTTGTAATTTCATTAATGATCTTCCATAATTTGCGTGGGTCATTGTTACATTCGTCTATTTTTTTCTTATAATAATTTTCTTTGACATTGCGTACAACATTTTTGCAAATATTTCTGTATCTTTTATAATATCGTTGTATAAAAATATCACAATGATTTAAACTAACTTTCCTGTGTAGTTCATCTCTTTTTCTAATGCAATTTATAACGCTTTGGGTTATCCATGGTTTAAGATGTTGATTTTTATGTGAAATCTTTTTTTCTATTGATTTGGTATTTGACATGATGGTATGAGTTATATATTCAATGAATTTACTCCAGGCACTATTTGTATCAAGGTTCTCCAGTAGGTTTATCCAGTTTGTATTTAGTAATTGTTGTTTTACTTCATTCCATATGGTTTCTGTCTTCTGCACGATAATTGGGTAGGGCTGCGATCTTTGTATTTTCTTTTTTGTAATAGATAAAATTGTTGTATAGTGGTCGGTTATAGTAGAGGTGAATATGATAGAGTTGGTTGGTTTAACAGTCTTACTGAATATGTGGTCGATGCAAGATTTGCTGTCATTTGTAACACGCGTAGGTTTATTTATCAAACTTTCAAGTCCGTGGGCGGCCAGTGTTTGCAGATAATCAGTTCTATTTGGATGACCGTTTTCTAGTATGTCAATATTTATATCTCCGATGAGGAAGACATTTTTTTTGTTTTTTAGAAGATTGAGTTCATTAGAAAGCGTTTCAAGAAACTGATTAATATTAGTTGTAGCTGGTGATCGATACAGAGCTAATATAGTGGTTTCATCACCCACTTTGATTTTCAAACAGTTTGCATTTGGGAATTTTATTTCATTGACTTCAGTTTTAGTGTCATCTTTAATGTACACTATCACACCATCATTTTTTGTGTAATTCAAATTGGTTGCATATGAGGTGTAATTATTAATATGTAAGGGTGAATATTTATCCTTTATCCAGCACTCAGTGAGGATAATTATATCAAGATTAATTTTTAGATTCTTAATTAGTATTTGAAGTTCATCGAAGTTTTTGTTGATACTTCGTATATTTTTATTTAATATATTAAAATTGTTTTTAAGAGTTAGCAGTTCATCTGGTTTGTTTGTAGTTATTGTTTCCTTATCCATGTTCTCAGTAGGTATTTCAGTTTGGTGTGTTCAAGTAAGTGATTTGTTATATTAATTTATCGAGGTCGTCCAGATGATTTACGTACAAAATTTTTTGATCATGACCTTTACGAACCATTATTTTCCCATTTTTGATCCAAACAAATTCATAATTTTTTTTTGTGTTACGTTACGTAAGATAATTGAAGAACTCAAAAAATGGAACGTCTGAATAACAGAAAAAAAAGCAAACCCTAAAAATCCGAGTTTTTTTTACTGTACTTCATCTTTTTCAAATGTCATTTAAAACATTTAAACCAAAAATAAGAGTTTGATGGGGGATTAAAACTTCCTACCCAGGAATTGAAGTTGAAAATTCTACCAACGTAATCCAATTGGATTAGACCCACATTTATTGGGTACGTTAACCGTTGTAATAGACCGATCGGTGGCTGAATTGAACACACGACGTTTGGGTCCCACCCAAGCGTCGTGTGTTTAATTCAAGTCCTCCATCATATCACAAGTAAGATTTTCCGCTTACTGTGGTGGTAGTACGAGATTTTAAAATATTGTTAGGTTATTCGTAACCCGGGAATGTTTTCATCTCTGAAAAAATGCGTTGTCATTGACAACGAGTCTATCTGTATAGTTTCAGCTCGATCGGATGACGGAAAGCAGGTTAATTTCCACTTCCCAAATTTGTATGCACGAAAATGAAAGTGAAATTAAAGCAAATGAATTTAAAATCATTGTACTCCTTTGTTCGCACAGAATTCTCTATGATAACTTGTATTGTACCTGCTTATATCGTTCATACTCAGTTGATTATGATATTTAATATGCACTTATTATTTTACTCCTGAACAACTTTCCAATAACAATGAATACATGTGATACGTCTACATTTCTGAACTATGCGTCCCAGAAAACACTGGTCTGAGGCAGTGAACTCTTAGATAAGCAACATCATCAGCTATAGGCAGACTGATGAAACCTAAGCATAAGCCAAATATTAAGTTTCGAGATCGCGCTTTCGGAACATCTGGGCAGAAGGCTAGAAATAAACTCCCCCCGGAATGAAGATGCAAAACAAGTCCAACAGAATTTTGGTCTAAACTCTAATACCCTTAAATTAAATATACCTGCCTGAGAGTAGCATTCTTGAATTGCCTATAATTCATCCTAATCACAGTTTTCTTATTGGATTTACATTATTCAAAACCTGTCTTAAACCGAAAGATGCTCACGTTTAGGAAGATGAATTCTGTTCAAAACCTTGTACTCTAGTACCACCCAGCATACAATGCGTTTCCTTTACTTGACATGCTTATGAAAGAACATAAATACATATTATTAAAATAAATACCAGAAAGTCCAATAACGTCTTGTGCACCGCATCTAAATTTCTCTAATAAACAATAAATGATGTTAATCTCAAGTGACTTACCAGTTAAGTATGGTACTGAATATTAATAGCCTGTACAAAATATAAATAATTAAGAATAATAACATATGTAAATTTGTAGATATGCATTATATATTTGTACAAAAAAAAGTGGGTGTGTCAAGCCTACGCAAGACAGAAGTGAAACTTCTAGTATTCCTCTCTCTCTATTTTCATTTCATCAAAAATTAAATGAATTAATTAAATGAACTACAACTATAAATGTAAATGTAAACGCAACACAAAACGCGAACACAACTTATCACAGCGGGAGCACGCTGCTAACTGATTCACTGGCCGTGGTGGGCGTGGCCGCGCAAGTGCGCTACCGGCCGACCTGCTAAACCGAACTCGTATCTCGCTCGTAACTCAAAGCAAAACGTTCGTGAGCGGCTCCCCCACCTCAACAAGCGCATATGGTGAGAGAGGGACAGTGAACGGTGAGCGGTGGTGGGGGTACCCGCATTTTCGTGTCGATCCTGACTCGGTTTTACTCCGTCCCCGAAAATCCATTACGCGCCTAAAGAAGTTTCACTTCAAAAATATGACGTCTTTAGTTCCTTTAGCTTGAAAGGTATATAAAAACAATTGTTTTACTGTAATTGTCTTTTCAAAAAAGTTCAACCAGGGCACCAGTGGAGAGAAGGTTAACCGTCGCCATGCGTGTTAGCGGTCGTTCTGGCCGCACATTGGGTTATACAGCCGAGTAAGAACCGTAACAACCGTACAACACAATAATGGCTATTTATTCCAAGGAGGTTTACTGCTTTACTCAAAAAATACTTAACGCTGAAATATTACGCAAACAAATATAATATTTTATTGTTTGTAGAAGAAATAGAAAATGTTTATTATCAAGTAGGTATTTCTTAGTTTTAACTCGACCATTTGGCATTTAATTTTTCTGCAAACTTGTTTGTTACGTTCCTGTTTCATTTCACATTAGTGGCCGTGTTGAATACTAATTTTTCATCCTATCAGAGTTCGCGTGATCGTGGTTCCTTCTACGAGCTGTCAAATCGAAAAATTAATAGTAGGTACGTAATGCGTCAAAGGTGAGCGGATATCTCATCAAATTGTCAATTCAACAAAAAAGTGATGAAACAAATGCTAGATTAAATAGGTTAAGTAGGTTAGGTTTATATATTGTTATTTTTCATCACTTTTAATGACTCTTATCACTTTTTAAAGATGTGTTGACTTGTCATTGTGTTGACTTATCATGGAACCATTTACTAACTATTATTTACTTAATAACTGACCTGTAGTATCTAACTATTTGCATTTTAATTTATTTATTGACTTCATTTGTAAATAATTATTTAAACGTCCCATCATGTCACTATGATTATGGTATATGCTGCATACCGTATGCTGATAAACCAACACTGTTACTTTGTAATACTTATTTATTCATTACAATGTTACTGACAATTTTTTTTGTATTAGTTTTTAAATACATGTTTAAGAATGTAAATTTTAATTTCGCAATACATGGCTACCCCACGAGAAACTGTGGAGATTTTAGACTTCCAAAAACAAATTTTTCGGGAACCCAAAATAATCTCTATTTTAAATTATTTAAGATTTTTAATGAGCTACTGACAGATGTTAAAGAAGCTTAAAACCTTGCTGATTTTAATGGGTTATGCCTGAATACTATAAAAAGTCAGTCTTAGATTTATTGTAAAGTCTCCCCAATGTCGAAGAAATAAGTGGCTTAAAGGTTGATGCTAGATATAAAAATGTTTTTTTTTATAACTAAATAAAAACATTTAAAAAAGGAAGACAAATATTCCCAGGTTACGAATAACCTGACAATATTTGAAAATCTCCCACTACCACCACAGTAAGCGGAAAATGTTGCTTGTGTTGTGATGGACAACGTAGAACACACGACGTCTGGTGGGACTCAGACCGGTCAAACAATCTACCTAGCCGTAATTTGTAGTGTCTATTTTTGTAATGATTTTCTAGTACTTTATATTTTTAATATTTTGTTAACTTGAAATGCATTTTTTAAATTATTTAATTGAAAATGAAATTCCTAGTAAGATTAGCGGCTCATAATTATATTGGAAAATGGTATTTTTTCAATAAATAAATTAAAAACTGTATTCTGTACTTCAGACGTTTGTATATATTTTTTTGTTTAAATGATTGACAGAAGCACCTATGAAAATATTTTTAATGTTTACTTACAACGTTAGAATGGTAAATTTCTTAACCTGAAAACAAATATTTTAATATTTTCGCAAATCCTACTATCTAGAGCAGTGTTCCGCAAAGTGTGCTCCGCGGCACACTAGTGTGCCGTGGCCATTTGTAAGTGTGCCGCGAGTCCCGCGTCACTTCTCACAAAGTGCTCTGTAAATCGGTCTTTACTTTTCTGTGCGGCGCGGCGGCCGGAGGTGGCGTGGGTGGGACTCGATCGCTGCAAAGTGGCTGTGTGCTACGCCGCTACGCTACATTATCACGTGTGCTACACTACATAAGTGGGGTGCTATTGCTACATTATCACGTGATTGCGCACGAGCTATCGGGGTGCATGCGCGTGACAACATAACATTACGAATTACGACGGCGACGTTGCGCCCGCTTGTTTAGTAGTCATTCGTTAATGCTAGTGTTTGGTTGTGTCGTCGCGAACTTAATTGACTTTTTTAATTGCAAAAAAATATCCCATATTACGTGTATATAATGGATAAATTCGTTAAACGTACCGCAAGTTTGTCAAGTGAAACTAATGATTCCCAAGAAGAAGCAGAGTCAACAAAGAAAAAACCTAAGCTTTTTGATCGGAAATACGATGAGAGCTATGTGCGTTATGGCTTTATCTATTGCGGTGACGAATCGTGCCCAATCCCAAAATGTCTTGTTTGTGGAGAAACTTTGGCTAATAATTTGATGGTGCCCAGTAAACTTTCACGACATTTAACAACTAAACACCCATCGGTGGCTCACAAAGATAAAGCCTTCTTTCAACGTATGATAGACCAGTCTAAGAAACAGGTAACTCTCATGAGTTCGTCTTTCAATACATCAAGCAAAGCGCAAAAAGCAAGCTACGTGATCGCTAATATGCTGGTTAAATCGAAAAAACCTCATTCTCTCGCTGAAACTTTAATTTTACCTGTCTGCAAAGAAATTGTCAAAATTATGATTAGCCAAGAAGCCGCTAAGGAAATCGAAAAAATACCTGCGTCAGCAGATACGGTCTCACGTCGCATTAATGAAATATCCACCGACATTCAATCAACGTTAATTGAAAAATTAAGGCTAAGTGGAGTTTTCGCGCTACAAGTCGACGAGTCTACTGATATCAGTGGTCACGCACATCTCATCACAAATGTGAGGTACACGGATGGATATTAAAGAGGAGTTTTTATTTTGTCTGCCACTACCTGGTTATACCACCGGAGAAGAAATATTCAGAGTAACAAACCAGTACTTCAGTGAACATAATTTGGAATGGCGCAACTGCTTAAGCATTTGTACAGACGGAGCAGCAGCTATGACAGGAAAAATTAGGGGATTTATAACCAGGGCTTCTGAAAAAAATCCTAATATTAAAAATTTACATTGCTTTTTACACAGAGAGGCACTGATGACGAAGTCTCTGCCTGATGAATTGTTGTCTGTCTTACAAGAAGTCGTCAAAATTGTCAATTACATCAAGTCGCGACCGCTGAACTCTCGTCTGTTTAATGCATTGTGTCAGGAAATGGGAGCAGATCATCAGTCAGTTCTGTTTCATACAGAAGTACGATGGCTTTCTCGCGGAAAAGTGCTTTCTCGGATTTACGAGCTGAATAATGAGACCCAGATATTTCTAGAAACCCAGGGTTCAGACTTTGCTTCTCTATTTAAAAAAGAAGAATGGGTAGCAAAACTTGCATATCTGGCGGACATATTCGCTCAATTAAATGAGCTGAACAAAAAAATGCAAGGAAGAAATTGTAACATTTTAACGTCTTCGGACAAGATTGAAAGCTTTCGCGCTAAGTTGGTGCTATGGATCAGCCACGCTACCAATGGTAGTAACGAAATGTTTCCAAATGTCATGGCTGCCGATTCAGAAAAAAAAGTGCAGGCTTTGATAGTGAAACACTTGGAGCTGTTAGCAGAAAAAATGAACTCATATTTTCCTAAGTGTGACCTGCAACCTATGGACTGGGTAAGAAATCCATTTTCGGAAAGCATTTCCCTTGGACATTTACCAATAAACGAGCAGGAAGAATTCATGGAGCTTAAAACTGATCGGACACTAAAATTAAAATTTTCTGAAACAGAGTAAGCACATTTTTGGCTCCACGTAAAAAATGAGTATCCACTGCTGTCAAAGCGAGCTATTGAAATTCTATTACCATTTGCCACGACCTATTTATGCGATTTGGGGTTTTCAACTCTCACAACGATAAAGTCAAAAAAAAGAGAACGCCTGAGGACGATCGACGAAGAGATGCGAGCAGCGTTATCAACGATTGTTCCAAATTTTGATCGTGTGTGTTCAGTTAAACAGGCTCACATTTCGCATTAAACATCTTTTCATGTTATATTGATTTTAATAATAAATATAAATAAAATATTGTTTTTGGTAAATTTTGGTTCGGAGTGGCCACGTTTATTACGAATATTTTTTACAAAAAAACTTTAGATATGCCGTAATTACTATAAAAGGAAACTTTTTGGCTTGGTGGCGGCGGAAAAAGAGGCATTTTAATTATCAATTGCGTAAAATTAAAATTCACTTCTTGAACCGATTCGGTGACAGTTTGCGGTCATTCTGTCACTGTTATGTGATAAATATCAATCATAATTACACAAACCCGGCTAGACAAACCCTGCTTTGCCAAACAAACCATTCAAAACCTGGGATGTTTTTTTTAAATTATGATGACATGCAGCTTTCGTAGTTTAACCTCAAAGTTTGCCGTTATTCGTAATAAGCCTAGCCAATCCTATCCAAAATTTACCTTGTTTTTTTTTCTTTGGTGTACCGTTAAAATTTCTTGATTAGTTAGGTGTACCGTGAACATAAAAAGTTTGCGAAACACTGATCTAGAGTATCCCGTGATATTCCAAGGGTTTGTTCTAGCAAAATGTAAGGTTTTTAGTACCTTTTAACTGTAAGTAAAATGTGAAATTCATAGAAGTGCGTTCAATGTTCTCAAAAGGCTTTTAATCCGGTTATATGTGTTCCATGCAATATCTTAATTAAACTGAAATTAATAAGCTTTCAATTCACCTTGAAGTATCGTAGTATACCTGGAATATTACGCAGGTATTTATAAAGACATTTGACACCCAATTAGTTTAGACAGCGTAATAATATGTGAATATCACTAATGGGAGATTAATTGGTCTATGCTGGTGACTTGTTAAATGTGTAACTTTGCAATGACGAAGATAATCATGACTTATTCCGAGTAGCGATAAATAAAGTAAAATAATGCTGAAACTTGTACCAAACTGTTGGAATTATCCGCAAGCAAACTGTGAGCTAAAGTGGTGCCATCTGGGCGCGACAAAAAAATTATTGTGTCTTTGGTTATTTACAAATCGCCGAAGAGTTCCGAAGCATTGATGAGCGCCGTTTGTATTGAAATTTCAATCTAATGGTGAAATTTTGATACAATGGTCAACATTCACGTTCTGGGCGCATAAATAACTGATGTTCCCAGGCAAAATTTCTCGGTGAGCGATATCCGCTCGCTTCAAGTGACTTATGACACGTGGTACAAAGAATGACAATTCTAGCCGGTTGAATTTAACTTATTAATTTAGAGTATTATTTTCATTACTGTTATTTTATAAGCAATAATTATTAGCCTGAAACATTCATCCACACTGAAAAATCTCCTGATAAAAGATACATGACGCCAACGGGACTTGAACCCGTGTCCTTTCGATTTCCGGTCGACAGCTCTGACCACTGATCTATGGCGGCTTATCTCTTATCCGCGAAATAATTCAATATATACTTGTGTTTCATTCAACAATTACTGCTTATTACATTTTTTCACCTGAAAACAACAAACTTTATTTTATAAAATAATTGTTACCCTTTGTGCGATGCATAAAAAATCTTGTCTTAAACATTAGTTAACCAAAAAAATAATAATTCGTTACTGTTATTTGCTTTGAATTTTGGGTTTTTAATGTAATAATAATTTTTATATTAAGTGTGTTGTTCCGACGCTCCTTAGCACTAGCTGCCACTGATTGTAGGTACCGTGTATTGTACTGTTAACGCATATTCATCACTTCTATTGCCTACATACTGACTTCCACTAGACATTAGACTCGCATCCTTCATGTAGCAACATCGCAATCGCTCCTAAAACAGCTTATCCTCCTAAATACTGAATGTCCGATTCTCTAGATTGTCCACAGCGAAATGATTAATAGTCCTCCGACTGACGAATGGCGGCATTAATTATAATTGCATGTGCAGTGGAATTATTATTAATGCAATGCCTAGCGACGTATGCCCCAGCGGATAAACGGATTGAGAATGCATCGGACGGGCTGGGAAACTGATCCGGGAAAACATCTGTATCCTTTGTACAGAAGATTTAATAATATTAAAGTTTCCAATGTAAAGATTGTCTGTTTCCGATATAAGCGATGTATGATAAAGTTATGTATTTATTTATTATTATCATTGTACTTCACGCTCGTACCGTAAAGGTTAAATAAAAAAAAAAACTTGGGGAGTGATTATCCATCAAAATCTTAGCAAAACTTATTGACTTTTTTTTTAAATAAATTTCTAATTTTTCTGCGGTTTACAAAACATTAGAATAAACACACATTTATTATAATAATAATTTTTCTGTGCTCGGTCAGCTGCCCCATAAATTTTGTTCTTTTATTGTTTATTTTATCAACGATAATTGGAACATGTTTCCGTTGTGTCTCCGGGGTTTCTTACAACTTCTTTATTAAATTAAACTCTTGCTTCTACAAAACATTTGTACTTTTAAGATTGACTGAGATATGATATCTAAATCCCACCTTATTTATCATACACTGATCTCTACTATACTCGATATAAACGCCATCTATAGGTAACCTAATAGACTAATCTAATGCTACCTGTGTGGGAGCTCATACATTAATATCAAGGATATTATATTTCAAAATTCATAACCGTTGTTACTAGGCATATTGTACCTAACGCCTCTCAGACGATATCCGAATACACGCATGATGAATTGCAAAGTTATAGGTACAAACACAAATAAAAAATTCACAATATAATTAGTTTTTCAAAAATTCAGTAAGAATTTTTCTCTTAGATTATCATGACCACGAAAGTGGTTTGAGCTTGTAACACGGCGTGAATGCAACACAATTACAAATCACAAAAGCACATAGTAATAAGTTTTTTGACGGCCTCCTGTTCTTGGGGTAAGGCCCTCGACTGGTGATCCGGAGGTCGATGGTTCAACAATCAAATTGTGATGCGATTGGCCTAGTCGGGTAATGAAAGTAATTGTATTAAATACATTTAGATATTCGTTCATTACATTTAGATAACATTACACGAGAGAAGGCGATCGGTTGGCTAGAGCCTTGCAGATGACAGCGAATGTATAGAGTACGTTTCTGGAAATAACAAACGGGCAACGCACTCTGGTTTAGAGATGTCAGCGCTTAGGAATATTTAAATTTTATTTGAAAGTGGGATCTGCCACCATTTGTAAGACATATTCGACAATGCGTATTGCACACACTGCACAATGTATTTTGATATCAGTATATTGGATTAATTATATACCACTAGTGCCACCTGTGAAGTTTAGGTTATTTTGATTATGAGAAGTTCTCGCCTCTGCTACTTATTTGTTGTTAAGTCGCGTCAGTAAGAACAATTCCTGTATTACTGCCTGTTGAATTTGAATTTGTGGTAATGTATTTGTCAACAGTTTTTCATATAAAAGACTGGGTCTCCTTAAAAATTCTATCTTGCCACAAAACAATCAAAGGTTTCACCTTTCCTAAAGAAACACAGGAACCGTCCTGTATATAGTGTATTTTATCTAAGAAAAAGTGTTTATTTATTGTAAATAAAGTGATTCAGATTATTCTCAAACAACGGAGTTTAATTTGAAAGTACTCTACAGGCTTTTATATAATAAGTTTGTATATCATTTGTATAGCATTGCAACCACACTAAATAGATTTAATTTTTTATTTGATTTAATTTCCAATTGGACACAAAGATCATCGTCGTTATTACATAAATTTGGTTGAAATACTTTTACAAATGAAAACGTATTTCAACTAAAATATTAATAAAATAAATAAAGTTCAACCCAAAACCCTGAATTTATGCCCGTAAAAATGATGATTTTTCCACAAATGCCAGTTTAATGAGATTGATTCTACTTTACACTATAATTATTAGTAGGATTTCAATTTCAGTTCGTTCGGAGCAATAGAAGCCGAGAAAACAGATTTCAAATTTCGACCCCAAGCCTTGCATGTATGCGTGAAATTCGTTAGTGAATATTCCACAAAACTTGTACCTAAATTGTACATCAAATATGTATTAGTATATGTAATAGATTTTTGGCTATGCAAACAGAGATATACTTGATAATGTGTCCATAATGAACATGTTTCAGAAAAAATGATTTTTAAAGCCAAAATTATTTTACAGTTTGCAAGACACCAATATTTTATTTTTCCTGTTGAAATTATTTTATTTTATAATGAAAACCACAAAGTTTTAGATATAATACTATAAATTATTATTTTTAGAAACGATAACACAATAATCCCGGAATATTGTAATAAATTGAAATTCACCGCCCACAGGATAAAATGGACTTTAATCAAATTGAGTTTTCAAAAGTTAGTTTAATCCCATAGCCCTTTTATTGGACAATGAAGGCTCCGCAGATATAACAAAATCTGATAATTTTCCCACCGAAAATTGCCTTTCCCTATCCAATTAAACTCACTCCAAACACGATGGGGACGGGGTAAGAACCTAAGGATGTTGGGGTTTCGTTCCATGTTGTTATCACACCACATGATAATTTTATGCAGGGATTAAACTGTTTATATTTAACAAAAAAATTAGAAAAAAATTAAGCTTGTTTCATACTAGAGTTAAACTCTCATAATATATGTGGACTTGGCTCATTTTACTTTATCGCTCGCCGTACATTCCCATTGGAAACGTATAAATAAATTACATTGAATGTTGTATCGCTTTATGTAGATTTAATTGATATTTTTAAATTCAGTAATATCAATAATAACCCTTCAGTTCTCTGGCATATTGAGCGTTATATTTACTAAAGACGCCGTCGGAGAAAATTTGTGTATATTTCTGCTTTGTAATAAAATCCAAATAAATGGAATATTTATGAACGTATCCGAAAGCTAAACACTGTTCTTGAAACTTGATAAAGTAAGCTCTGAAATTTTATTATTTGAAATAAAAACGTAATTTTTGTTAAATCTATTATTGAAGGTAAACATGAAAAGTTTTAAAAACAGCTCATCTTACGTTTTTTTTTATTTACAGCTTGAACTAAAATTAATGATAACAAAAAAATACACGTTTTTTAGACATATGTAATATAAAGTTTAATGTAACCTCACGTTTTGTCGTTTCATATAAAAATATATCATGTTTTTTCTCAAATTACATTCGGATCTATTGGTTTCATTTGAGGGGTACATTTGGATTCTCCTGTTGTTAAATTTTGTATTTGGGTATAAAACGTGGTGTTTTTTTCCTTTCTAACAACGTTTGGTTCATATTTCTAACTACCACAGTAAGGGAAGCAGAACGATTTCTATGAGACGATATATAATACGGACTGTTCCTAAAAGCGAACAAATTGACTAAACGGGTAATAGTTGTTTGTTCCCTAAACCGAACATAAAAGCCTAAAGGGTTACGTCTGTATCATTACTGTGTAGGTACGCAAACTGTATAATTATAAAACATCGCGTCTGTTTGAAATTTTGTATTTATTATTCTGCAGGTATTTCAATGGATTACAAAATTTCATTGCTTACTTGGCAATCAAAATTATAGTCCAACTAGAGAAAATATTGTTCAAATGGATAAACTGTCCATATGAGAATGTGCCATAGAATAAAGAAGAACACAAGAAATGCCACGTGGGAGCGTTTCGTGATCCCAAAGACTGACCATTCTTTTTTATTTAAGTTAAACAATATATACAAGAGAGAAATAAAAACAATGAGAAATAAATATAAAATGAGAAAAAAACACACAACTGTTGATAACATAAAAGAATTAAATTAATAAGATAGAGATACAGAACTGTATCTAATAATATATAGAAACTGTATCTCAATCTTATTACTCTATAGATGGCGATACACTGATAGTACGAGTAATAGAGGTGAGAAGGTAACTTTTTTATGTGTAGAAATGTTGTTGCGAGAGTGCCATATGAAAATAAATAAACTCTGCAAATCTTACCTAGGAACCGTCACATTCACACAAAATTCTCAAATATGAATATAAAAGCTTCATAATGATACAAAAACATCAATTTACAACAAAACGTCGTCAAAACTTTTGCCTATCAACTGCTTTCAAGATGGGAAATAATTTGTAGATAATTTACAGTGAAATTTTAACGCAATTAACGTCAAACAAACTGTTATAATAATATAACTAACTTGAATATGAGAGGGAAGATTCATAGATTCAATTACACCGTGTGTATTTAAAGGCAGTAATTTAGCATCCAGCCAAGCGGGGCCTGCTAGGCTTCTAGCGGCTCGTAAGCTAAGGCTGTTAATACGATGCCTAATTATTACTAAATTCGAAATATCTCTTGATTTAGCTGCTCAGAATATTGGTAAGAGTGGTATAAAATCTAAGACGGACCACCATTCTGAATCAAAACGTTGCTTTAAAAGACTTTAGCCGTATTTGGTGACCAAATTTGAATAAGTTTTGCCAACCTTCGTCTTTCTCAAATTCTACTTTTCTTAAAACCCTCCAGTTTCATGTCATACTCGAATTGGGGATTTTATAGTCCCAAATAAGGTTGGTGAAAGTTTGGACTCTTGTGCAGTATTCATATTACTAAACATATACATCGGGAAAAAGTTTGTTTATGACAGGGGAGAGGTATTTATATTTTTTAGCGATTTTTGACTAAAATCTAGAAAGTTGGAAACGAACATACGTTTAGAAAAAAAAAACTTTAAAAATTATATCTGTGTTATGCAGGGCCGTTGAGAGGTGTGTATTTATTTAATCAACTAAGAACAAAACATTCAAATTCAGAAGCCACCCTTAAAATCCCCATTCTAAAGCAGGCTCTTGGTTATAAACGAAACTACCCACTAAATCTGTAGATGTTTCCATTATTTGCGAGAGGGGGTTGTTGTATGGATGGGGTGCGAGCTTAGCGCAAAGCCTCGCTCAAATCACAAGGGCCTGGTTGCCGAAGACACCTTCCACCTTCCACATCCGCCTTAATAGTCGCAGTTCATCATTATACCCTGCCGAATAAGGGAGATTTAAGGACTCTCGCGAAGCCCCCCGGCGCCTTTAGTACCCGGCATGAGCTTATGAATCAGGGATTACGTGTTAGACGGCTAAATAAACAACGCACACACGTATTGTTTAGATTTTAGATACCTACAGACATTCTTGCAAACATAAACTACAAAATTCTTTGAAAAATTCTGTTTTTGAGCTGCGAAAAACGGAGAGTCCTCTCAGCTTGAAAAGTGTTTTTAGTTTAGAATTTTATGAATTTCTTCTCATTTTAATTTTTCATTATGAACTATAGTTTCAAAATGCTCATCGCCACTGTTCGAAGTTAAAGTAGTAAATTTTACGTTTTATTTTGATCTGGAAGGTTTCTAAATAATCTCGAATGTGGTTTCGCTGTTCGGAAGAATTTGTTTATTTAAATTTTTTCACATGTAGCAATCATTTTGTGGGTATACATAATTATAATTAGAATAAAATGACGTAGTTTGAATACCATTTTATTCTGGTCAAAATTTTTTTATTGAGATCTGGTTAACATATTTATTTATGTTAATCAAAAATTTATTGTGGAATATTCTACGCTCGAACTATGAAAACCATGATGAAGGTATGGATCGAATCGAAACCGGTTGGTTTATATATTTTATTCAAATCGTGTGGTATTCAAATTAAGTCAATTTATTTTAATAATATTTTTTATTTAGATCTTTTTGGACACGGTTACACATTTTTTACAAACTGTCAGTTGTCAATCTACGCTTAACCATGAAGTTCATTACTTTATTAATTTTTTAAGTAATGTGAAGATGGTTTGCAATATTAAAACAAGTTATTTTAGTATAAAATAATGGCTACAAGATTATGTTTATTTCAGAAATAACAAGTAGGTAAATGATAACAATAATGCCTTATTTTAAATTAAATGGAAAAGTATTTCCATAAATGTATTTATTTCATTATCCTCATTCGCCCCATTCTCCCCACTTGCCTACTCATAAATAAAGCAGGAGAGTAAAGCTAAGCACAAGGACAAGAACCCTTAAAAATAACCTGTCAGAGCCTGAATAAAAAAGAGCCTTTTCATTACACTGTCATTATGAAGCCCCCGAGTCAGTGCACACGGACGGAGGTAGGGAGGGTGCGTTAACTTCACTTAAGTTTGCACAATAAAGCATGGTACTGAACACCGTGCTAAGTTTCATGTATTCTAAGATATGAAAGAGATGTGCAGGATACCGAATTTAATAGTTTAAGTTACAGAAATAACATTAGGTGCTACATTATGGAATTGCTGTCACAGTAGCATTGGTAACTTTGTTAAATGCAAAGTTTAAACAGTGCATATCCTTCGTATTCAATAGTGGATTTACAGTGGATTGATCCAAATATAAACATGCAGATATCAAAGGTAAAAGAGCATATTTAGTAGTTTGACCAGACCGAACAGTTCGGTCAGAATCTAAACAAAATAATATAATATGTTATTATTCTATTATAATATTAATATTGGTTGTGATTCTGTCTATAATTATGATTCAATAAACTCTAATACTTGGATTTGATTTGAATTTAAGGTTGTGGCTGTGGGAACAATTAAGATAAGTGATAAAATAGGTAGCAACATTATTTTATTTTAATTATTTAATTAATAATTCGGTACATATTTGCAATATTCATTTGTTTAAATTTTGACATACGTTTAAGTTTACTAACGGTGTTCTGAGGAAAGGTAAATTAATGATGGTCTCTAATATTGACAATGTTTATTTTTATACGCCCCCGAGACAAATACTTCAATTCTAATGATTTTGTTCAGCTTCACTAATCATACAATTATAACATCCGTGATAACTCACAAAAGCGGCGCTATAAAAATTGTCCAATATTATTATTATTATTATTATCCTTTAACAAGTTGACACGCCGAAAATCGTAGGTAATTTATTCCAAACCGTCAGAAAAGCTGTATACATCAAATAAAAAAAGTATTTTCTGAAGATAAATATTTTTAGCGCAAGCGATTCTAAATGTATTCTTCACACAGTTCCTTTGTACATAAGGGTACATCTTTGTACACAAACCGATCAAAAATATTTGATCGGTTTTTGTATGGAGGACACCGGTGTCCCATCCACAGTTGATAGTATACGCTGATACTATAATAAAATTCAAATACCGATGTAAAGCCTTACGTTTAGTGTGGTAGTGAGTTTAAAACTTTTTAAATGTTAAAGTAACTATACTAGGTGTATCCATATAAAATCTTACCTTACCTAATCTTCTTTTCTGAGACCAGTGCTTTAATCTCATCATCCCACCATGCATCACCTTTCTTCCTACCTTGCGTACTTTTTCCCGTAGAAGATTACGTTACTTTCATAAAATACAATTTTTTCTGTAACTGCAAAAACATAAGTTGTTAATTCACAATAAATTTTAGGTTAAGGGACCTAAGTCTAATTAACAAATATGTTTTGAAGTCAAGTTCATTTATTGTCCATCACAAACGTGGTGTTACGCTCCAACCCGTCATCGAAAGTAAACTAATAATATTATATAAATGATATATTAGGTACGTTAGGTTAGGTTTCGGGGTCTTTTTTGTTTTTTCACTCTTAATAATATTATCTCACTTTTAAATAGTGTGTTAAATTTCCATTATATTTAGTTGCCACGGCATACTTATTTTTCTGGTTTCCTCTTCTATTTGTGGCAATTTTTACCCTAGAGGGTGCAAATAAACATACTTGTGAATACTTAGTGCCTAGAATGGTTTTGATTTTATGAACTATAATAATAATTGGTCCGATGCTATTATAGGCCTTTATAAAAAATAATAATTATTATCTTGAAAGACTTATATAAATTTAAAAAAACTTCCCAATAATTCAACAATTATTGCTTATTAGTTTTTTTTAACTTGGAAACAACCTACATTATTTTTGTAGGAAAGGCATTGTTAAATACTAAATCTTCTTTTATGTAGGTGGCATCGAGATGTAAATATCTTTATTTGCAAAAAGTTATTTCTATTTGTTAAATGAAATATTAGTATTTATTTAATGATTTGGCGGCTTAAAATAAGCCGACGTAGCATAGTGACTAATGCACCCAACCGGCAATCGGTGATTTTTTCAATTTATATTGGTTTTTATGGCTAATAATTATTTTTGTGTAACAATTTTTTAACCTTTGCGCTTTGAATAAAAAACCTTATCTTGTAAACATGGGTTCCAAAAAATAAAAACATTTTTATTTTTCGGAATAACTTTATTGAGTAAAACCTCAAATTATAATATTTAATTATTGAAGACAATATTAGCGATTTCTAAACAAAAATCTGAAACAGAAAAATCAGAAAAGGATACGGTCACATCTAGGACTCGAACCCAGGACCCTTGTCTTGCCGTTGAATCTTACGATCATATATAAAGATAGTTGCCAATAAAAAATGTGCGGTGAAAAAATTAGGATAATGTTGGTAGTTCTTATTCGAATAAAGTTAAAAGTGACCGAGGGGGATAGGGTCCCATTAGCTCAGTGGTAGAGCGGTGTCCCGGCAAAACAAGGATCCTGGGTTCGAGTCCTAGATGTGACCGTATCCTTTTCTGATTTTTCTGTTTCAGATTTTCGTTTAGAAATCGCTTATATTATTTTCAATAATTTAAAAAAAAAACAGTTTACTTTCGATGACGGGTTGGAGCGTAACACCACGTTTGTGATGGACAATAAATGAACTTGACTTCAAAACATATTTGTTAATTAGACTTAGGTCCCTTAACCTAAAATTTATTGTGAATTAACAACTTATGTTTTTGCAGTTACAGAAAAAATTGTATTTTATGAAAGTAACGTAATCTTCTACGGGAAAAAGTACGCAAGGTAGGAAGAAAGGTGATGCATGGTGGGATGATGAGATTAAAGCACTGGTCTCAGAAAAGAAGAAAGCATGGTTGTGTCTGATTGCGGCTGGCAGTGCTTCCAGCGAAGACAAGTATCGAGCGAAAGAAGTATATAAGGAATGTAAGAAAAAAGTAAGAATTGGAGTGAAAGAACGAAAGAAACGCCTGGAAGAGGAAGAAGGAATGAAAATGACAAACCATTTCCAAGAAAACATTAAGTTGTTTTGGAAAGAAGTCAAAAGGTCCCGGAGTGGCCCAGAAAACGGAAGCATGAAAGTGATAAAATCAAAAGATGGAAAAATGTTGACGAATGAGGAAAAAATAAAAGAGAGATGGATGAATTATTTCGAGGAAGTCTTCGAAAGCGAAGTGAGTGACAGTGATTCCAGCGGCGAATCAGATATGAATGACGATGGAGTGAATGTTACCGAAATTAGCATGGATGAGATAGAAAGCTCGATTAAATGTATGAAGAATGGTAAGGCTGTTGGGTTTGACAATATTGCTGCTGAATATTTTAAAGGAGGTAGCCGTGTAATTCTCACATGGTTGTGCAATCTTTTTAACCAATGTTTAAAGGAAGGTTACACGCCTTTAGATTGGAGAAGGGCTGTGATCATGCCATTATACAAAGGTAAAGGGTCACGTATGGAATGTGGGAATCATAGGGCTATTAGCCTGCTTAGTTCAGTTGGCAAGCTGTATGGTAGAATTTTGATTGAAAGAGTAAGAAAGGAAACAAAGGATAAAATATGGGATGTGCAAGGTGCTTTTATGAGTGGAAGGGGGTGCATGGACCAGATCTTCTCATTGCGTATGCTCACTGAGAAGTTTCTGGCAAAAAACCAGAAACTTTTCTGTGCCTTTGTAGATTTACAAAAAGCATACGACCGAGTCGACAGGAAAAAGCTATGGAAGGTGTTGTCCAAGTATGGAGTGAATACGAATCTGACTCAGGCAATTGCGTCTCTGTATGAGGGAAGCGTTGCATGTGTTAGGGTAAACGGTGGTTTTACGGGGTGGTTTGATATCACAAAAGGTGTTAAACAAGGCTGCGTAATGTCACCGTGGTTATTCAATCTATACATGGATAATTGTATGCAAGAATTGAAAGAGGTGGGATTGGGCGCGAATTTGAATAATTTGAAAGTATGTTGCCTGTTGTATGCTGATGATGCGGTGCTGATTGCTAATAGTATAGATGATCTACAGTCTCTCGTGTCTAGGATGAACGAAGTATGCATGAAGAATGAGTTAATGATGAATGTAAGTAAGTCTAAAGTAATGGTGTTTGAAAGAGAGAGTACGAAAACAGTGTGCAATATAATTGTGAATGGGGAATACTTGGAGCAGGTGGATGAGTTTGTGTATTTAGGAAGTATGTTTACGAGAGATGGGAAGGCTGACAGAGATATCGAAAGAAGGGTAAATGCAGGTAATTCCGTTAATGGAGGACTAAACGCCGTAGGCGCTAACAAAAAATTGTCCAAAGAAGCGAAGTTAGCAGTCCACAACGGAGTGCTGGTACCTACCTTGATGTATGGAAGTGAGGCATGGAACTGGCAAAGAAAGGATGAAAGTAGATTAAATGCTGTTGAAATGAGATCCCTGAGGCGTATGTGTGGTAAAACCATGTTTGATCGTGTGAGGAATGTGGAGATCCGCAAAGAGTGCAAGGCTGATGTAAGCGTAATGAGTAAGATTAAGAAAGGTATGCTTAGATGGTTTGGGCATGTAGAGCGAATGAGCGAAGATAGGAGTGTAAGGAGGATATATGATGCAAATGTGAATGGTAGCAGAAGTCGGGGACGCCCGAGGAAGACATGGCACGATCAAGTGAATCAGATACTCGAGTCGGGCCATGTCAAGAGTCAGAATAATAGAAGAGTATGTATGAGACGATGTATGAATGTGAATGAGGCAAGGAGTGTGTGCCAAGACCGAGTTGTTTGGCGGTCCGTCCTCTCTGCCTACCCCTGCGGGGAAACGGCGTGATGGTTAGTTAGTTAGTTAGTTATATAATAATATTTGGCTAATTTATATAGCGCCGTTTTCGTGAGAAATCACCTCAAGGGCGCTTTTAACTTAATAACTTTTCAAAGATGTGTTGAATTTGCCACAGTTCTGAGTTACCAAAAATAAGGTACATGAATATATAAAATTATAAAAAATAACATATCCTCGAATGTTCTTACACCCTTGCCTATCCCTTACACTTAGCTAAGACCAGAAGGGTTTCCTAAGTAATAACAAGTCAACCGGTGGCGAAGATTAAACGAGTAACTCGGGCTATTATGGCTGTCCCTTTCTTGTGCAGATTAACCCTTTGGCTTTTGGCTTTCCACCCTCGGCCTATCAGTACGGGAGGGAGATGCAGCCAGGATTACTCGCCCTTCTTTTCAAGACAAGTTACTTTAATTGCTTTGAATTCAAATGCATACTTGATATTTGAATTGTGCATTTTAAGACGCTACTATATATTAGGTTATTAATTAATTATTACGTTTAAAGCTTTTCAGTATATCGTTTTGAAATGGTTCCGTTAAATTTCCGTTGGTAAAACTGTAGATACATAAAGTCAATATGCGATTAAATACATCTCGATTTTATAATATATAAAACGATTTTTTAATGATTTTTTTCATTAAATTTTATTAAATTATTTTTAATTTTTAAATTTCAGTAAATGACATTATATTTTTAAGTAATATTTATTAGCCTGAAACACCTGCATATAAAGAAAAAATCTTCCAAGAGAAAATACATGCCACCGACGGGAATTGAACCCGCAACCTTATGACTGCCGGTCAGGTGCTTGGTATTCTCGATGGTGGTGCGTATTTGCTTTTAAAAGATTTTTTTTATTTTTATAAAGGTGTTTCAGGCTAAAAATCATTGCTTAAAAATATTATGTTATCCTTTGTGCTTTACTTGAAAAACCGAGTCTCTTAAGCATTAGATTATTTAAAAAAATATATTAGCATAATGATCGACTCCCCAGTTAGACCCAAGTATATTTCTCTACTAACTGTGTATTTAAATAAGTTACCTTACTCAAAATATTACGTTACATAAATATTAATTTGTTTAATAATTTCAACAACAAATAAATAGAAATAAAATAAATAATTTATTATTTACACTTATTGACATTTTCCAAACTGCTTAAAGCCACACCGAGGAAAATTACGAATTTAAAATACTGTTAATTTATTCAAAATCTGGCCAAATTATTCGTTTTCTTGTTAAAAACGGGACTGCAGGCACTTAACGGTTGAATTGATAGAGTTCCTAATAAATTGTCAGTTAAAAGCGATTGTTTTATAAAAAGAACGGAACAAGTTTTCATACATATACTAATATTGATATACTGATCTTGTCGCATCCCGCCATGACGTTTTTTAAGAAAAGAACGCGTGTACTCGATATATTCTGAATGACTAATATTTTATCAGAAAATTAGCATGCTATCATTTTTTATTGAAGTAGGAATTTAAGAATCTGGTTATGCTGCAAGGTTGAAGGAAGTGAAGAGTGAAAGATGAAGATGATGATGAGAAGATGTTGGTGGGGAAGTACCTGCATGGCTTTTCAGAACTAATCACAAAACACGGCGAATGCCATTTCTAGCAACATTTTGATTCTAAATTATGGTCATTCACCAAGGCGACACCTGAGGAAATCTCTAAACTAAAATGTACAATACAATCCCTCTCCCATTCATTATTGTGAATTGTGATTTGAACATTTAAATCTCAAATAAAAAGCTGGATTCAAAACACAGGGAGACCAGAAAAAGATAATATTCTGACACCAAATACAGTCTGAAATCAAAACCGCTCAACTGAACAAAACAAAAGGAGATCAGAAATAGGTAATATACTTACACCAAATACTGACTGAAACCGAAACCACTGAACTGATCATAACATAGAGAGATCAGAAATAGATAATATACTGACACCAAATACAGTCTGAAATCGAAACCACTCAACTGAACAAAACATAAGGAGATTAGAAATAAATAATAGACTGACACCAAATACAGACTAAAACCGAAACCACTCAACTGAACAAAACATTGGGAGATCAGAAATAGATAATATACTGACACCAAATACAGTCTGAAATCGAAACCACTCAACTGAACAAAACATAGGGAGATCAGAAATAGATAATATATTGACACCACATACAAACTAAAATCGAAACCACTCAACTGAACAAAACATAAGGAGATCAGAAATAAATAATATACTGACACCAAATAAAGACACCGAAACTACTCAACTGAACAAAATATAGGGAGATCAAAAATAGATAATATACTGACACCAAATACAATCTGAAACCGAACTTCTAAACAGCAAAAAAAACACATTGTGAAATATTTATAATTATTTCAGAAAAAAACACAATTTAATATCTGATAGTATTAATACTCTTGCGTCTGGACGATGTAGGCCCTCTGATTGGTCAAATTTAAATTGTCTGTTTCGGTTAAATTCCGCTAACTTGAAAATTAAGACACGATTTCATACTAAAATAGGATCGCCTCATAATAATACGAGATTTCTTCAAAAGCATCGTTTCTGCTCACATCATTTTTGGATAATATCGAAGAAAATATGTTTTAGAAAGTTCAAAATCCATTGGATTTATTACATTACAATGAAACTTATCCACAGTTACGTGTTTATGTTTGACGTTTATAAAAAAATCACGCGTTCCTTCAATGGCCGATACGCACGGCTATAGATGGCCGACAGAACGCACCTCTGGCGGTTTAAAAACGAACCAAATGAATGGCGCGAATATTTAAATATGCAGCTCACAATATTTGACTACTTACGATTAACAAGCGTTTACTAAGAAGATTTCTTCTGGAAGCTTATCACTTTGTAATGACATTTTTCATTATTATTTATATTTTTTTGTTTATTAATTATAACTGATTTTATATTGACATGTTTTATAATTTCTAAAATTTCAAAATTATTTATTTGCGGTGCTTTATATCCTGAGTGAAGTATTTTAAGACCTGAATTTTTTTTATCGAAAGTGTGATCATTATTCAAAAGATGATGTGCAAACTCAGATTCACTATCTCCATTTAGAGCCCTGCGATATTCTTTAGTTCTGTTTTCAAAGTTTCTATTGGTTCTACCTTTGTAAAAAAAATTACAATCATCCCAATTGAGTTTTTAAACTCCTGATTTTTTTGTTTGAATTTTGTCTTTATTATTAAGAATATATTTCTTCATTGTTATTAGTGTAAAACGCCAGTTGAATAGTACCAGGATTGTTTTTATACATAATTTTAGAAGTATCGTTATCCACAAACAGAATTCTACGCCATTGTTTATTTCTATCTTTAGAAAGACCGTTTGAAGAAAATATGTTTATTTTTTTATTTAGTATTTCAACTATCAATTTATTAGAATAACCGTTATTAAATGCTATTTGTCTTATGAATATATTGTTTTATGGTTATATACTATTTATTTTTTTCAGGTCTTAAAATACTTCACTATAAATAATTTTGAAATTTTAGAAATGAGGAAACATGTTAATATAAAAGCAGATATAATTAACAAGAATTTTTTTATAAACTCTCTTTTAAATATTTTCCCACTCAACTGGTCTTTCCCGTCTAACGATATTGTAATTCCTAATTATTACCCAGCCTACTCTTACCCCTCCCCCCTCCTTCCACTTCTTCTTTCCCAATTGCAATCTATATTTAATTTTTGACTTCGGTGTATACACAATAAAATGTAAACATTATATTTATTCATTTATTGGACAATTTGCATAGCGCCGCTTTTGTGAGATATCACCTCAGGGGCGCTATATTGTAATCATCTACCTTTATATATACATTTTTACTCTCCTGATGATGTTGTATATATAATCTAACATTAAACTTTATTAGATACAGTAACAGTTGTAGGTAAAGAATTACCATCAGTTGGAGTAAAATTAACACCTTTTAATTAAACCGACTGCTAATCTCATCGCACAATTCCCCTCCTTTTATTCATAAACACGGGTACAATTAATCAATATGTAATAATCTATTATTTAAGTCAACTTTGTTCTAACTATCTTTAATTGTGACAAACTAAACGATATTGATTCAACTTATAGACATTGACGGTTGTAACACATATTTAAGCACTGCAAGTCTCCTACGAGCTAATTATATTAGGTACCTAAGATAACAGTTAATATCAGTTGTAGACATGTAGTCAATAATAGTGTTTAATTTGAAATAATCCATCACAAATACGTAAAATTTCATTTATTCAAACAACTGTCATTCTTATTATGCGTAAATTAAGCATGTTATTATTAATTAACTCCGTCCTGTTCCATGTTTTAACAATATATATACTCACCCTCTCTCTGTGAATGTCCTAATATCTATCTATTAAATGTAACTGTTGTTAATATCACTTAAAATGGGCGAAGCCCAACTAAGAGCCGCCCGCAGGGCCTAGCAGAATATTTATAATTACTTTAAATATATTATCCATACTAATAAATTTTAATAATATGTCAATGAAATCCTCAGTACGGGAGATCCCAGTGAGGATATCATTATATCTATTTATTGCAGAAAAAAAGAAGACAATAAAATACTTATTATAACTAAAATCTCCCATTCTGTGGTTTCTGTGAAAATAATTTCAACGCGGTACTTTTAAATAAAAAAATAAAGTAGGAGGTAGTTCTTATCGAAATTACCTTAAAACTGAAAATCGCATCAGATTGTTATTTCAAAAAGTTATTTTAATGTTTGAAAAACAAGTAATTCGATGATCAAAGTGTAATGTTTTCAAGCTTGAAATACTCACATTGGAAGCGATATTTTTCGATTCATTGATTTGATTTCAGTTAAGAGAGTTATTCAAATTGATTCGTATAAATCCGTTTCCAAATAACGTATTATTTTTATGAAATCAAAAATTTGAAACACATAAATCATTAAAATTTTGTAATCATCGTTTTGTCATTCAAGTTGCTGGGTTTATTATCTTTTCAATCAGCGGGTAGTTTCACCAGGATCACGCATTATTTGTGGGTAGAGAAGGGAAAGGTGAAGGCGGGTGCTCGGGAAAAACTGGAATTAAATAAACTACCCCCAGTTCACGGGGTAGTAAGTCCTTGATTTAGGGATGGTGCTAAATTACACTTGAGAGGAAAAGGGGTGTAGCTATAAAAACTGATAAAAATACTAATTGCACTTTGTGCTGTGATAGTGAAGTTGTTTTTTTTTCAAATTATCATTAGCAATAATTTTTGGCTTAAAGTACCCATACAAATTGAAAGAAAAAAAAAAAAATTTGTTATCCTTTGTGCTTTGCATAAAACCTCGTCTTACAAACAAGAGTTTATCATTAAAAATAATGAGTTGATTGATACCCATTCTATTTTATATGTTAATTTTAATACCGTATTCATTAGGGTCCAGATCTGTCACAAATTGTTACAGATCGTCCAGAGCCGGTGGGGCTACGGCATCCCCAATTGAGGAGCGTTATGACGATGTAGCGAGTGAGGAAGAGAAGGATATGAGTAAGAGGAAGGTTAGGCAGAACCTGATTATTCAAATCTAGTCACCAAACATGGTTAAAACCACTACAAGCAACATTTAAACTCTAGATGATGCTTTTCAAAACTACTCGAACCACTTGAAACCCCGCAAATAATTCATGCTTTATATTTTTATATTAATTGAAGTGAATTAAAGCATGTTTTCTAATTTTTTACAATTTTAGCACACGCCGGGATTCCAAACCATGACCTTTAGCACATGCCGGGATTCCAAACCACGACCTTAAGCACATGCCGGGATTCCAAACCACGACCTTTGGCACGTGCCGGGATTCCAAACCACGACCTTTAGCACACACGCCGATATTCCAAACCATGACCTTGTATTCAGCAACATTTTATTCTTATAATGGCAGTGGTACGAGTTTTTGAAATATTATCAAGATAAGTATTCGCAGCGCCTCTCTTTAAAAATAATAATCAGTATATACCTACAATATACAAATATTGCTCATGTACTTTATTTTAAAATATTTCAAAATAATTAATTATATTCGATTTAAATAGAATTGCCAAGAACATTGGGGTATTTTTGCTATTATTCAGGCAGGACGTTAAAACACAGTAGTTAAATCGTTTGGAGAGATTTATTTTGATTTCATTCTTTAAGTTTCTAATGAACGTCCCCGCTGTTTGGACAAAACCTTGAAGGTTTTAATGTTTTGGGAGCTGATAAACCAAGATAAAAAGAATTTATCGTCGGAACAAGATTAATTAAATGTGAACAAATCACCTCCGAGCTTAGTACTAGAACTAATTGACAAACTGAGGATGTTTTGAATGTCCTATTTTCCGTCTAACATGTATTAAAATGAAAAGAAATAACCCTAAACAAAGGGACGACGATGAATAAGTTTCAATAGCCTTAAATGAAGGTAAACCTCTGAAAGGAGTTTCTAAATCAAACTTTCGGGACATTATTTTATTAGTAAATTGGGAAACTTTGTACACAAACCCTGACCATGACAATATTAACCAAATTCCTTTGTATTAAACTGAATAAGGAACTTTGAATATTTTATTACGAACTACTAATAATTAATAAACCGATTCGAAAACATAATATAATAATATAAAGTAAGGCTCTCGACTAGCAATCCGGTTGTCGCTAATTCAAATAAAATAAACTATATTTGATTGATTTGTGTTATTTCACAATTTAATCATTTATAATAATATAAGGTAGGTTTACTTTATTTGCGGGATACTCATCAGTATCGCACTGAAAAGTTGCTTGACAGAGGTTTAGCCATGTTTGGTGACCAGAGATGAACAGCCCGTTACTTCCACACCTTATTTTACCTCATTTCCTAACCTTCCCCACCTCCAGCCTCACAACGTTCCACAATGTTGGGTATGCCATCGTCTCACTGGCTCCAGGTGGTTGGGAGGAGTTGGGCCGTTTGTGCGGCATTCACATAAATAAATAAAAAACAGTCTGAGAAATCAAAATTTTGCATTTTGAAATAATCTTTCTTGCAATCATTGTGTTTTGATTTTGTGATCTTTATTCCTTGAGCTATTGTAATGTGTGACCATTTGGTACAAAAGAGATATTTTATAATTCACACATATTATTGGGAATAAATCGTTTACGTTAAGCCGAAATCAGTTCTTTGAAAGCATTTTAAGTCATAGCTATGTGTATAGTTTATCAATGCTCCGTCTCAAAGGTAGGTACAAAACGTTTAAACGTGAATTTAAAACCGTTTTTCGTGTTTATACGGGGTCTTGATAAATTAAAGACACTCATCCTTGGTTATACAGTAGATAAACCCAGTTTCTTCGCAGGAGCAAATATTGAAAATAAAACATTTTTGTCACTGCAAACATAATAATTTAGCTTCCAAACGATTCCAAAGTCCTTAAAAAAGCTCTCGGCGCGCTGTTCAGAGAAACACAAACAAAGATCGGATCCCCGAGAGGAAAAACTGTTTGAAAAACCAATTATCTTCTCGTGCCAAGGGGCTCTGAAAGTCCTTTTACGTTCGTGGGTCCAATATATATCGGGGGATGGAACTAAAAAGTGTTTTTGTTTAATCCACAAATTTGAATTTATATTGGATTGGCTGTTTGCAATGAGAACGCGGTAAAAACGGGACAAAGCGTTTAATACGTGAGAAGTCATCGGCGCCTGTGAGAGGGTTTAAATAACCTCGTGCCGATGTGAAGGGTGCTTTACATAATTTGTTTGTTTTACAACGTGACCTTTAAATCTATTCAGACCTTTAATCTTATTTTACTTTGCATTCTTAGCCGCAGGGCGGAATACGTAAGGGCAATATCATTTCCGAGGCATTTTATGACGGTTCCACTGGGATGTTTGAACGCTTTGGGCGTTGGCCTGATAACGCATACATTCAATTCTGCAAGATGGTCGAAAAATTCATCAAGATATGGTTTTTACTTTGGGGTGTTTACTTAGAAGGCTTTCATTTGGGATGATGCGGGTTTCGTATAAAATGATATCTTGAAAATAATGATCAATGAGTTGTTATGGTTCAAATACGAGTATTATTACAATAGACTGTCAAGTTACCCATCTGGTAACTAATAAAATACATTTTTTTCTTTTAGAAATATGTTGTGTTTGTATGTAGTATTAATATGCTAACTTTGGTGACTTAGAAGGTGTTCATGGGGGTGAGGTTTGTCTAGGTCTTGGCAGATGCCGATTCAGAGTGGAAGATACTCTCAGTATCGCCCTGGTGTAAGACCACCATTCAGAATTGAAACGTTGCTCCAAGTGGCTTTAGCCGTGTTTAGTGACTAGATCTGAATAGCCAGGTACTTCCCCACCTTCCTCTTTCCCTTCCCCACTTACCTTCAGCCTCACAACATCCCCCAATTGGGGATGCCATAGTCTCACTGGCTCCAGACGGGAGCAGTTGGGACTCTTGTGAGGTATTCACTATAAAAAAAGAAAAAAAAAGATGCGTTTGCCTAACTTTTGCGTGGCGGATCGGATAGGGAGAGATTGGTTAAGGGAGACCTTTCAACCTCTCCAGCCGAACTCTTTCGACCCATCGCCTTGCAGCGCAGTAGGAGGGATGGATACACATGTCCGTCACTCCTGGAAACTTTGAACCCCAGATTCCTACCCACCCCTTATACCTTTTCCTTCTCCGAACCCTCTGTCCATTCTTTTCTTAAAAAGACTCTCCAAAAAATTAAGATTACTAGATGAAAAAGTGTCAAGCTATTAATTAGTATTTTTTGTTATACTAATTGCCAATCGATAAGCTTTAGTGATACCTAGAATAAAACATATATTTTTAATCAGTTATGTCTAATATTACAGAAAAATATAAAATCTAGGAACTTTGACGACTTAAATAAATACATATATTGTGCATCTTTCAAATAAAACTCTTTTTTCTAAATGTTTTCGATTTCATTGGAAACCAGCATGTGAATATCGCAGAAAATAATAAAATTCCTCTTTTCTGATTTTTAACACGTAACCTGTCAATTTAGAAATGTATAATATTTGAGGTACATGATTTATTTATTATTTACTAAAACGTAAAACAAATATTGATAGGTATATACTATATTTATCGATATTTACATTCGACTCAAAGCATTTCAGTGCAGCAGACGTAAAAAGTGAACACCTCGGAAGAACAAAATGTGACGCGATAGTTGCAAAATGCAATCAGGTAGCAGGTCTTGAAAGTATATAATTACCTATGAACTGTAAAAATATGTAAAATTTGTCCTTGAAAAAGTATAAAGTTACTATGAAATGTAAAAATATATAAATTGTGTCATTGAAAAAGTATATAGTTACCCATGAACTGTAAAAATATATAAATTGTGTCGTTGAAATAGCCACCAAAATAATACATATTATGGTATTCCAATTATTTACTACTTTTAGTAATGTTGGAATGTTTTATTACCCAAGTATGCAAATATGTATTTTTGTTTTTCGGAAAACAAACCCTCAACCTCACGAGTCGATGTTGAATGCATAAAAATATATTTTTCCCAGATAGTTCTTTCCCACCTCTTTCCCCTCTCTATGGGCTCACCACATAATTTAAGCATCGACCTGGGGCTCTATTCCTGAATCGAGGGCGCTCGTAATCGCCGTCGAAAGTACGTACGTTGGTCGTCGTTGCTATTCCCGAAATTGGTCGAAGGTACATACTTCGACGCCAAACGTCAAAAATCATTCCACACAACATCTACTGGGTGCAACCAGTAGAAACAGGGCAGCGAGTGGTAGGTTGTTGGCGTTTCTATGGAATTGGCTGTCAAAATCTAGTCTAGCTGTCAATTTTTGTTTTACCGCGCGGATTCCGCAAATGTAAAAGTGGGTGAAAATTTCCCACTTACTAAGTCTTTATAGGAGCTTACAAGCTTAATTAAGAGTTGCTTTTGGCAATTTGTAAAATGTCCCGCAGCCATTTCTGTTTTGAATAACGAATAACTGTTGTCTGTTTGACAGTCACACCATAGAAATCCTAAAAACATCAGGAACATAGACAATATTCACAGGGGTGCCAATATAATCATCTCTTCTACCAACTTCGACCGTTCGACGCTCAAGAATACGTAAAATTGAAACATTCGAAAAAGTTAGTCGCGACGACTAGTAGTTTTTCACTCGAAGACGGCGCATACGAAAACGATTGATCGTTTAACTCCAGAATCGCAGGCCTGGTGTAAGTAATGGCGACTCTTGTGCGGTAATTCATTCATTAAAAAAACCGGTGCGAATTTTTTGAAACGTACGATGTGCGACATCCGGGAGGCGGTAAGTAGTTCAACAAGGTCTTTGCAGACCTTATATATAATTTCATTAGTATAAAAAATATGATTAGTATTTGGTGTTTGTGAAATATGTTTGTAAATATCGAATACTTCTTTGATATGTGGATACGCATGTACCTTTGGATTGGTGGCCCGTTCTTGCATGTGCGAAATTTAAAACTGTAATTCCTAACGGCTGTATCTTGTCAGTCTTCCGCTCAAAGCTGCCAAACTAACAATAATATTTTACTCGCGACAAAAAAAAACTACTTCTAAAACCCATTCTAACAAGTATTCAATCACGAAAACACACCAATTACCTGCAAAATATTTGCTAGGTGTGTACAAACCTTGTTTCTAAACGATACCACCATACGATGTTGAGCTGTTTCTGCGCTCAATTGCGTTTGCCGCACCGATGTATAGGAAGTCGTGAAACCTTCTTATTTTAGCAAGCCTGATTAAAAGTTCCGTAACTTAAAAACGGATAGGTCTGGTCAGACCTTGTCGCTCATCTGAGGGTTAAGAGAAGAATTTCATAGATTAGTATTCGAATCCAACCAGTAAATTCCAAATTCAAAGCAAGCGAATTAATTTACCATAAATAATTTTTAAGAAATCATTAATTTAATGCTGCTTACACATAGTTAATTAAGTTCAGTAAAGCTATATGGTATCTCCTTTACGCTGGTGTTTTGATCCCAATCAAGAGAGATAAATTCCTTCCCAAGCCCCTACCCTCCTGCAAGCTGCCTGGTCCTTGGGGAGGCATTTACTTGAACCTGAAGTCATACTCGGCCAGAAGTAGGTTGCTACTCCCCACTCAACGGTTTATCTGTACGAGTAAACGTGTATTTACCTTATTTACTTATATTAGGTATCTACCGCCAAGTATAGAGAGGAAACTTTGACCATCGCGCCTTTGCCGAAATTTTACATGGAAGGAAAATATCCTTACGAAGTTACTCGTTAAGATTGGAATCATATTATTCAATAAGCATTAAATATTACTTAACAATGCCTTCTCTCGATGTTATTTACGACAGATTTCTGTGCAATTTTTCTAACTTTCAGTATAATTTGTTAGAGTTCCAATGCATCTCAGAACAGGGCAAATTAATACATTTTCGGAAAATGATATGGAGTCGTTAAAAGAGATATTAAAGGCCTATTAACATAATTTAATGTAAAATATTTTCTTAAATCACTTTTCATTACTTTATGTCGCTTTTCAAGAGTGTGTTGAATAAGAAACTCCAGTTAATTACTTTAATTGTTAGAAAAATAATAACCCGATAACTTAAGAACAACAGTATAATTTGTACTGTTATAGTTTGTTTTAATAGTTAAAACAATTTATAAAGTTTTAATTTTTAGGTCTCCCGAAAACGCACAAAATTTATGGAAGTGACCTGTGACGTCACAAGTTTCAAAAAACCTATGTTTTTTTTCAACCGGCGCTGTATTTTGTATGGGAGTGGAGACGTTATTTATTCTTAAGATTACCCGTTTTAACTTTTTTTACATCCATCAGTCGTTGATAAACAATTTATTCTAAATAATTTTCTCATATATACATGTATATATATATTATTATAATTGCCTAATTACTTTTTTTAATTTCATCAACAGTGAAACAGCATCAATGTAATCTCTAAATAAAAAAAATCAATATTTTCATCGGTTAAAACGATTGTAAAACATAGATATATTACTCACGTAGACTGGTTGTGATGTATCAGCAGATTCAGTCGCACCAACTAAACAGTGTGTCAATGTGATAACGATGTTTAAATTCTACTTACAATAAAATATAAATAAACTTATACATTCAGAATCTGCGTTTTTTGATCTATATGAATATATTTTTAAAGCCATCATATTTTTATCTGTGGTTCCTTATTGCCACTGGCCTGAGTCTCCAGGTTACCATTTTTTAAATAAGTCACATTTATTGGATATAAGTTATATCCACCAACTGATTATCCACCAACTGATTATCCACCAAATTGATTATCCACCAAATTGATTATCCACCAAATTAATTATCCACCAAATTGATTATCAACCAAATTGTTCATCCACCAAATTGATTTTCCACCAAATTGATTATCTACCAAATTGATTATCCACCAAATTCATTATCCACCCCACCACATCTAATGAAGACGACAGCATCAAAAATAACATAATTGTAATACAATTTTTCATTGTATTACAATAATATTATGAGGTCCCTTTTACACATATATTTTACAAAATGTTACATTTAAAGGCATTCTTTGTCATGTATATCTTATCAGAAAAGAAGAGGTCGTGTATTAGATAAGGGAGCCATGATTTTCAATTTGGCAGGCACATAATATTTATTTTTTTTAAAGAAAATTTCTTCTAAATGATTATTACTTTGTGATGGCATTATTTATTTAATTCAAAGATAATTAAATGTGATTACATATATATTTTTTCACACCAGGTCAACTTCTTTAGGAATAAGTGGAAACCTACCGTAAGTAAAAATATTTTAGTCTTTTAACTAAACGAAACAAAAAAAATCAATAATTTGGATGTCCCTTGAAAGCATGCAATAAAATCGGTGACCGGATAAATCATCACAATGATAATTCATAACATCTTTAAAAAGTTATATAAAGTCATGGAAAGTGATGAAACAAAAACTTTACTAACTGAGTTAAGTAGGTAAGGTTAGGTAAAAGTGTGTTGAATTGTCACTGTGTTGAGTTATCATGGAACCGTAATAATCATTGAACGATGGAAAAATTATGGTTTTTATTTGTGAAATATAATTGTAATTTTTTTATTTAAACACTTTCTAAAGTGCAGTCAATATACACACATAAGCACTGCCTACTCTTCCTTACTAAAAATAAAATTATTTCAAGATCTCAATATACACCTTCGAAAATTAGCGCACGCACACCGACCGCAATACTAAGGTATCAAAGATATGAACTAAATATGCAATCGGCTACATGGTATATCAAAATAAAAGTTGTCTTCATTCAATCAACTAAACTGTTCAAGAACTCTAATAGCCTAATAATTCTATTCAATTCGTTAATCCGTAGTGTTCTTGAGTACGGGTCAACAGTCTGGAATCCACATTATATTACACAGGTATCCAGACTTGAATCCGTCCAAAGAAAATTTACACGGATTTTGTCTAATCGATCAGGTGTCTACCATCTTCTAAATGGGTATGAACAAAGACTTACATATTTCAAATTAGAGAGTTTAGTTAAAAGACGAAATATAAATGACCTCTTAATGCTTTACAAAGTTGTGAATAATCGTGTTAATAGTAACTTAGTCAATCGAATCAATTTTTACGCCAGGCCCAAATATACTAGAAATATGAACATATTTTCGACCGAAATTTTTGCCAATAACACTGGATATTTTAATCTTATGTCTAGAATGTCTCGATCATACAATGATCTTGCTAAAATACACACTGTCATAGATATATTTGCAAATAATATAACGTGTTTCAAGAAATATCTCCACGATTTCTGTACTTACCACTAGAAAGACCGGGTAATGGTCTATACCAAGGCTGCCCAACCTTTTTAACAGTTGGGCCAAATTGACGATTTTGAATCACTGGCGGGCCACTGAATACCTGACGGTTCCTATTTCCATGGGGGGGGGGGGTTGATAGAGAATTTCTGTAAAACATAATTCCCCACAAAAAAATTCAAAATGAGTGCTCCCCACAAAATATTTATTTGAAATCCATGGGGGGGGGGGGTTGTTACGGAACTTCGCTGAGATAAAATTCCGCGCACCCAAAAACATCATATGTGATTCCCCACAACAATTTTTCGAATTCCATGGGGGGGGGTGGCTACAAGATTCATTTCGGACGCAGAAAATATTATATCAAAAACCGGTGTATTTTTGTTTAAAAAGTACGTTCAAGAGGTTAGATTTTTTTCGTCGCTGATTCTTGTTCTGAGTAGCCTAAATAGCGATAAATCGCCTTCGTTGGCAACACTGGTGACCGCGCGCAAGCTGCATTGTTTGTTTTACCGCGGGCCCGCGACACTTTTTCAAATTGGCGGATTGGCGGGTTTTTTGAAAATGGTTCACGCGGGCCACTTATAATTCGTTCGCGGGCCACATTGTGGCCCGCGGGCCTGGGGTTGGGCAGCCTTGGTCTATACCTATAAAGACCACAACGGTCATTTTGACCGTTGAGAACATGCGAGTTTATTATTGTAATTGTGTAATATTTGTTACAATATTGAATAAATAAAACAATAATTATGTATTGAAATGATTTACTTCAATCAATTAGGTGCACATTTAGTACAAACTGTTGCTTTTTTATAATATCCGAGGCACTTTCCGCAAACAGATTTCTTACAATTATCACATGTGTCAGTTGTTTTATTTTGCTTACATTTTTTATTAATTTGGCACTGTCGTCTTATAGAAGTTTTATTTTCCGGTTCCCTTTCTGTCAATTCTTTAGGAGAAAATACAACTGGACCAGCTCTGGTATTTGTATATGCTGACCTTAGTTCTTCAACAAGCTGTAGAATAAAATTGTAACGAGATAATTTTTTTTCGTTATATTTTTATAAATTATATCCATGCATTTATAGCGGCTAGATCAAGTGTAGTGTTGTAGAAAACGTGCATATGTCACCTTCTACTTCCAGCTCTTACGGAATATTTACGAGCCATTTGGTCGATTATATCGACACCATATTTTGTAGAATTGTAAAATTCAATCGTTTCGGGAATTTTCTTTGTTCCGTCGCCAAATTGAACATCTGGATGTACTGTATATTTTTCTTCAGTTTTCCTTGATAAATAGTTAGTGTAGTACCATTGTTATCCTTCAAAATAAATGATTCATAACGTAGAGTACAAATGGTTCCTATGCATCGTTCCGACAATACTTGTTTGATCAGCTGGTAATTTCTCTGCCAGCTTCATCGAAATAAAAAAATTGTCAGTTGATGTTTAGTCCCTTTTTGAGATAAGGTTGTAATAGTTTCATTATTACATATTCTGGTAATGACTCATTTGAACGTTCCTCAGTTTTACCTAAATGTGGAAATCCATTACATAGGTATTTAGTATCTACATCCACCAGAAGCCAATACTTTATTCCAAATTTGTCAGGCTTATTTGCTATATACTGAGTAAACGGACATCGAGTTTTGCTAGGAAATAGCTGTTCATCGCCCGTCAAATTGCCGATGAGTCAAATTACCAGGAACGTAACATAGATTACAGTTTTCAATGAATTTGTTTCTAATTGCCGATGCTAGTGCAAATTTATCAGTTGCCAGTCGTGAAGATCTCGTAGTTCGCAAATCAAAACGCAAATATTTCATAATTTCTTTGAACCCCATAATGTCGACCTGCTCAATATTCAGGTGGCTAGCATTATAAGCCCCGCGAGCACAAACAACAGCAATAAATGCATCAAGGTCATCCAAAGATATGCCCCAATTATCATTGTTTGTCTGACGACGAGCTTCTGTCTCGGTGCACATTTTTATATGTCGAAGGGTCGGTTCATCGATGAATAATCGCCAAGCAGTTAGAACTTTATTGTTTTCAACATATCGCTTCGCATAAGATGTTGGGCCTGCAACTTCTATTTTTATAGTTATAGAGAATATTTTGACAATTACGTCATCCTTGCTGGCTGGAAGTATTCCACAGACCAACATGCGGTAGGATACTAACAACTGACACCCACAGTACAGATCGAGTAAGAATGATACCGAAAGAAAGAGAAAGGTAAATTAGTACTTACATGTGTAAGGTGGAATGGGTATATTTAAACTTAGATAAAGAAGATCCTAAACAAACCCAGCTTCAAATGGCCCTAGCGGTCACATTGACCTCGGCGGTCTTTGTAGGTATAAATCATTATATTTCGATAAATAAATAAGGTACGTACCTGTTTTTTTCACCATGGTCGCTAAATCATGAATCATGAAAAGTAAAAAAAAATCAGATCATTACTATAAATTTTAAGCAAAATATCGTCATATTACATCGAGAAACGGTCAAAATGACCGCTTCGGTCATTCTAGTGTTAAAAAAAGAAAAAAAAATTGTTTAGTGGTTTAGAATTTTTCTAATATGTACTCTTAAAATTTTTCTACTTATTATGTGCTTCAATCTTTGTAATTAAGTTTTAAGTTTTGTATATAAATACTGTTTTACATGTTTGCTTATGTGAATGTGCAAATGTGATTGCTGCAGACACATTAGTCTAAGGATATTTATAATTGTACTTTTTTATTTTGTAATCCATAATTAAGGTTTTTATAAATATCCTGTTTGTGTCTCGAATAAATAAATAAAAAAAAAAATAAAATAAAACAAATTCGACATAAAAACTAAGTATTGTGTTCGCGATGCTCATTCAAGGCACAAATCGTTTGTGTTGGTGTCGAAAAAGGCAGTGCCTTTACAAATCACAAATCACAAATCTATTAAGTAGTAGAACTTTACTAATGAAATAATAACTATATTATGTTTTTTTTCTTTTATGCAATTAATAATGCGGCGGAAACAATGTGGAAATTTTGTATAGCTAATAATTGGCTTGTAATATGCAACTTAGCCATTTACAGCGAGTTTTTTTTTAAACTAATTTGCTGTTTTTTCTACTGCCTATCCTGAATGAAAACCTTGTGCGTGTGTACGCCACTGCACATAGAAAATATTCCACAGATTTTTTAAAAATGTCAGAATTCAGGATTTAGTTTTATTAAATAACATAAAAACAAATTACATCACACAGTTTGTATTCATTATAATATGTACATATTAGATGATACTAGATATTTTTATTTATTAATCTTAAGTTAGCTCACAAAGTCATGTGTGCTAATAATTTAAGAAACATATTTACTGAATAAATTAGATTATTTAGCAAACATAATATATCTTTAGATATTTTCAATTTGAACGTATTAAATCACAAACAAAAATACCAATATTTGAGGTACACATACTTTATTAATGCCTTTTTTAAATGAATCATATTTTCAATCTCAGTAATTTTGTTCGGCATTTTGTTGTAAAGTTTGACGACGGTTTGGTACATCACAGAATTTGGGTGCTTGATTTCTTCTTGGGCAATCTAATTTGTTTGGCATTTCTCGTCCCGTGTCCGTGTATCTTTGAGTATTATTTATTTTTCTCTTCATTTTCTTATGCATTATTCCTATGTAAACCTTTCCCTTACTGTGCTAAAACAATCCACCCGTTCAAGTGCTGTGTAGTCAATACACATCTCAAAATAAGTGATTTAATATCGGACAAATATAAATATTCATAGCTAATCGATTATGTTTATTATATTTTATATCATTTTATTATTATATTTTATATATAATTGCTGAAAACATGAAAAAACCATCGGCAGATGCCAAAGAAACGTGCGAGGGGTCCACATCTAACGACGGTTCGCGGTCGACTGGCTAGCGGTTGGCGGCTGGCACAAACACAGCTATGCGGTCGTTGGTGTCGATGGTCTAAGTCAAAATACAACTGCAGACGTGAAGATGTCTCATGTTCCCGCATAGGTTATTAAAGTGGGACATCAATAGCGTGTCATTTCCTCGCTCACTCTTCGCGTATTAGTATCACACGGTTGATTGTATTGGTGTATTTGTTCCCAATTTTCAACAAAAATCTATAATTTTTAATTGAATTTGAAAACTATGTAAGCTGTTATTTTTTAATTCAATACATAAATATATAACGCAAAAATACCTAAAATCTGAACCCAGAATTTATAATATTTATAGAATTATTAAAGTTATTAGAAGCAATGTGTAGTAAATACACACCATAGATAAGAAAAGGTTAATCATTTGTATTAAAATATATAGTTCGCTTCACTGTCATAAAACTTAGCTCATTTAACATGTCTGTAACCCGTATGTGTATGTTGCATCTCAATATTATTCTCATTGCTTTATTTTACATTAGATAGAAAGAAATAAAGACTAATGAAAGGAGGGACACACCCACCATTTTAAATTTTGCCTGCAAGAAAAGAAGAAAATAATGGTGAACGTACGTTCATCAAAAAAAATATTTTTTTGATTATAAACATTACTTTATAAACGCCCAACATATTCTAATTTATGTGAATCATAACAGGAAAATACAATTATATCTTCATTTTGCATTTCGTTTGCTTGTGTAGTAAAGTTAGATCTAGCGAGTACTAAAACTACTGTACACTTACTACTGTTCTCTAGTTTGGAAACTTTGGCCAGCGCGGGTTTGACATTTAATAATCCATCGATATTTCAGTAGGTTTATCTATTGTGTATCGGGATGTCAGGTTGAATATAGTCTGATAATTTGTTGGATATAACATTGCATAACTTTATATTAGTTGGAACTTTCAAGATACAGCTGTTTTACTGTTCAATAATTCAAACATTTTTGGAATATCGTTTCGGAAATATTAAAATATTTTCTATTTGGGTATTTCTGTTTATAAAGCAGTTAATTCAAACTGAATTTCAATATAAATGTTGCTTTTTTATTATTCCCTAAGGCTAATTTGTTCGCTTTTGGAAACAGCTAATATAATATGTTCTCACAGAAATCGATGAATTTCCATTATTAGTTAGAAATATGATCTAAGCGGTTTAAGACCAAACATGTCTAAATCCATTTCAAGCAATCTTTGGAAATTTGATGGTGGACTTTAACCAGGGAAAAACTGAAAGTATATACTATTACGCATATTTTTAAAACAGTACAAATCCATTATATTTATCAAGCTATAAAATTTAAAATAAACTGTAACCTTATCTAATCTTATAATCAATCGGAACAAATAAATTAAATTTATCCATTTTTGCATCCACATAAATTGATGTGTGATCTGCCCTGATGATAGATACTGCAATGCTATCCGAAACGTTGGCAAAAAGAAGGAGGTAGCGCAACACGGCACAATACCTCAAAAAATAATCACTATAATACTTTTGTCCCTGAAATTCTTTGATCATACCTGAATATATTCAAAATTCAAAAAAATATTTATTGCACAAAAAGAGTACAAAGGGTATAACTTATAGGTTACATCCTATTTTTCCAGCTAACCCAAGAAATACACATTATATCACATTACCCAACAAATACATGTTAACAAATAAATAAAAATAAATATCAGTTAATAACAACAAAAAAAAAAAAAAACAGAGGTATTTAATTCATGTAAGGTATTCATTCAAGGTGTAGTGACATTTGTTTAAAAGAAATGTTTTTAGTGTTGATTTAAATTTAAGTGTGTCGTATTATATATTTTTTTAATTATTTATTTATATCATTAATGCTTTTCAGCTTTTAAATGTGATAATTTATAGTACAAGAAATAGCATGAAATTAGACATGCTTAAGTAATTTAATGTCAAATAACATAATTTACGTAAAACTTGACCTCTAGAATCGCGGTCAATGTTGATAATTTAAAAGCGTTACAATTCGTGGCGCAGGCTGGTATACGAGTAAACTGGCTAAATAAGCTGCGCACTCACAGGAGGCTAATACTAGAACGATTGGACCCTCGAAGCAACCCCAGGCAACCAGCAACGGTTGGCTTCTCCATACTCCAACTTTGCTGTTATCTCCTTGGGGCGTCTCCGTCTACCCTAGTCGCGCTGGTTGCAACTGCGGACCGCGGTGGCCCGTGCGGTTGTCGCTACTAAACTTTATACTAAGTTATTACGGATCACTTGCACGGATTTATCTACCAATACGGACTACCACTTGGCCCGGCGTTATGCGGTACGGGATTGTTAACTGTTGTTCAAAACTTGGCCAAATAGTAGGTAGGCTATGTACGGACTTGTGATAAGCGTTGTATACTGTCAAATGTAATGGGCGATTTGCCGTCATGTTAGCAATTGCCGTCTAATTATCGATATTGTTCATAAAAAACTCAAGTGTGGAGTTAATGTAAAAATCTATCCATAATTATACATATATATATAGAATATTATATATATATATATATTATACATATTATATATAGAAATTAATGATATCAAAAAGCATGTAAATTTGTTAGATGTTAGAAAAAATGCTGGACCTGATAATATTCCACCGGTGTTAATTAAGGAATGTTTAAACGGCCTAACTGTTCCTCTTTTCCTTATTTTTAATCAGTCTCTAGAAACAGGTTGTTTCCCTGATACATGGAAACACAGTTTTCTTACCCCTATTTTTAAAAAAGGGGACAAAACGGACATTACAAATTATAGACCGATATGTATCCAATCAGCGATACCCAAACTTTTTGAAAAAATTGTACTCTCTAAGATAACTTCCAACATACAAAAAATTATAACTTCCTACCAACATGGCTTTTGTTCAAATAAATCTACTTTAACTAATTTACTAATATACGAAAACTTCATATCCAATTCTTTAGCAAACAGATGCCAGGTTGACTCTGTTGCGTGTCGTATCTTGTGATTGTCCTGTTTTATTTAACTTCAGTCAAGCCTAAACTCTTTCACTTTTTCATTTTATAATCTCGATGTGTAGAGCCTTTTACATTATCTTTTTCTGTCTGAGCCACCTTTTATGTTAAATCTTTTTGTCTATGGCACGTCATAGTAAAATATTGTCATTAATTTCGCATCTATAATATCTTGTGTCTGTATTCACGTCAAATATTGGTGTTTTGTTTTATATAGTTTGTTGTGATCGAGATCTTTTGTTCTATTCTTATTAGCATTCAATTTTACATTACCAGTATCAACCAACTCTCGCTTCTCTCTCTCGGTTTAATGTCTACCCTCTTCTGTGTGACATATTAAACATATCAACAAAAACACAAGTGTTTTTAATGAGAAGCGAACCTCCATCTATCTCAACGGCAAGCCAATCCTTGTCGTGATACGAAAGAAGCCTACACAAGCCGATCAGCCTTACAAACTGACTGGAGGCTTCTGGACTCCACACGAGGACGCTGCTCAGACTCAATATACACTGATTTTAGCAAGGCCTTTGATAAGGTGTGTCACAAAATATTAATTAATAAATTAGCCACACTTGGAGTTTATGGTAGTTTATTAAATTGGTTTATTAGTTATTTGTCCAATAGAAGTCTTAGTGTGAAAATAAATGGCACAAATTCATACACATTTATAGCCACAAGTGGAGTGCCACAAGGCTCTCATTTAGGGCCCATTTTGTTTATTATATTCATAAATGACATTGTTGATATATTTACTAACATAAAAGTATTACTTTTTGCTGATGATTTGAAACTTTATAAAGAGATTAATAACATAAATGATTGCATTATATTACAAACTAATTTGAGAAATCTTTTTGAATGGTGCTCTATCAACAAACTTGCATTGAACATAAATAAATGTCAGTTCATTAATTTTTACAGAATAAATAATCCAATATTTTTTCAATATACATTAAATGATAAAAACTTAAATTGCGTCAGTGAAATTATTGACCTAGGTATATTGTTCGATAGCAAACTAACTTTTGTGTATCATATTAATAACATTATCAATAAGGCTCTTAAGACTCTTGGATTTGTTTTGAGAATTTCAAAAGACTTCAATAATTTAGGCACATTTATCATGTTGTACAAAACCCTTGTTAGATGCCAACTAGGGTATAACTCTACATTATGGTCTCCCTTTTACAATATTCATTCCGATAATATTGAAAAGATTCAACATAAGTTCTTGAAGTATATAAACTATAAATTGCATATTCCTGTAGAAAACATTGATTATAACTACTTACTAGATAAATTGTCCTTATTAAAACTTTCTGAAAGAAGAATAAACACAGATTTAATAGTACTACATAAAATACTTCATTACAAAATTGACTGTCCTGAGTTTTTTTTATTTTTTATAGTGAATACCTCACAAGAGTCCCAACTGCTCCCGTCTGGAGCCAGTGAGACTATGGCATCCCCAATTGGATGTTGTGAGGCTGAAGGTAAGTGGGGGAGGGAAAAAGGAAGGTGGGGAAGTACCTGGCTATTCAGATCTAGTCACTAAACACGGCTAAAGCCATTTGGAGCAACGTTTCAATTCTGAATGGTGGTCTTACACCAGGGCGATACTGGTAGTATTTTCCACTCTGGAACGTGCCGCAAATATACTATATATTATTTTAATTAATTAATTATGAAATAACACAAATTAATCAAATAAAATTTATTTGCGCACGCCGGGTTCGAACCCGCGACCTTCGGAATGGCAGTCCAATGCGTTACCACTGGACTATGCCGGCCGTCATTGAGTTACTCCAATTAATCAGCATCCACATACCCAAAAGATCTTGCCGAAATTTACTACCCTTTTATTTTTACAACACAAGGACACTGTCTTATCAAAATTCCCCAATTCCAAGACTTCACAGTCTCGGAAATAAATACTCTGATCTGGGAGATATATTTCATCTTAAAAATAATCAATATAAATATTGTTTATTTCAATTCTTTTATAGATCGAGACACAAATAGACATCTATAATTTCCGCAATATATATATTTTTATTTTTATTTTGAATATCTATTTATGTGAGACTTCTTATCATTTTTACTAATGTATCTTATTTTATTATATGCTTTTGTTGTAACATTTAATATTTTTTCTTTTTTCGTTGTATTATGTTTCCTTTATTGTTTTAATTTTGTAGAATCTATAATAACTGTGATACTCTACTATTAAACTTTGTGGTGTGTAAAAGCCCATTAGGGCGTGTAATAATAATAAATAAATAATAAATATTTTTTTAGCACCATACAGGAGGCCCAGAGGAAAAAAAAACATTGCATTTTTGCATTCGTAGAATTTTGTAGTATACAAATTATGCCTGTAAAGTTAGTACAATGTACGTGACAATGATAACACAAAAAAATATATTTTTACAAATTTATTTTAAATAATATTATATTTATAAACAATTACTTACTCCATCAAAGAATATTTCTGAGAAATAGGTTAATTCTGATTAAATGTATAATTCTAAACATTATAAAACAAAGTTTGTTTCGTAAAAATGGTAATTGTGGTGACTTTTACGCCAATTAAATTTCACTCGCTTTAAATTAAGAGGTCTTAAAAATAGTATCGGCATTTTTAATTAAAAGTATTTGATGGTTTGTAGAAAGGATGAACGAATGAAAGTTCATAGTAGAACAAGTCACGGACGTCCAATGGAGAAACGACACGATCAAGTGAATTAAAAACCCGAAATGAGGTCAAAAATAACAGAAGAGTACTTATTAGACGATGTAAGAATGTAAATAATGCGTGCGCCATGACACCGCTTTCATTTACCTATATAATATATTATTTGTTAACTTAATAATCGATTATAAATTGAGGTTATAGGAGCTGAGTTATATAAAAATAACAAATCAATTTCGTGTTTACACATAAACTCGAATAGATAAATGAAAATAATGAGACTCGATTTAATAGTGAGTGAAGAACATGGAAGTGTACGCTATGAGTAAGAACGTGAACATAATCCTTTCAGTGGCAATTACAAGGACCCTCCAGTACACATCATCTTCGTTAACGGTTTCGGATTCGCCAACGTGGTTCCCGGATTCCTGACGCTGAAAAATAAATAAGAACTTTAAAAAAATCATAACTGAGGACCCGGATAATCTCAACAACTTGTAAAAAGATGAAAATTATAGTTTTGGTAAAATGTGTTCAAAGTTATTTGAAATTCGTATGAGGAGTGTAAAAGAAAGGCCAGCAATATCTACATATCTTCATTTAAATTTGTTTTGAAAAAAAAAATCGTTTTAGCAAATGTAAACACCGGATAAACTGCCCGGAGCCATTGGGACCGTATCTTCAACTGGAATACCTAGCATTTGAATCTAAAGGGAGTGGGGATGCGAAGGAGATAGGGATGGGGAATGTGGATGGCGAAAGGAACTTGATCAGTATATAAATACCTCCATCCCCATTGGTTCAAAATTAATCACACAAAAAATGTGAGATAATCGGCCTTAGTCAAAAAGTGTTTTTTTATTTGATTCCCCTTAATCCACTACCACCCGCGGATACCATATGGTATCCGAAAACGGGTTGTTACTTTTGTCTTCGCCATCTTGAAACATCCATTGGAAGGTATGGTGTGATTAATTCCATCAGGGTATCAAAGGTACGTGAAGACATCTTACTCAATGGGCAGTTCTTTTTTGACACAAGCAAAGAATACACGCGAGACAATTTCTCTTAAACAAATTATATGCCCGAAAAAGCGGACTTGAAATTTGCATACGCATATGTTTATTACAATTATATATTTTTTGGACTATCTATTAACTTTAATGGTTACAATCAGTTAAAAATTGAAAGTAAATTTATTTACATTATGGCGTTAACTCAATATGGTTTCAAAGTGGCATGCTACCATATGGTATCAGTGGGTGGTAAAGTTAGCAAAAAATATTTGCTTTGTCAATGTAATTTTTTTTTATTTCCAGTCTGTATTTTATTATTTGAAACATTCTTACATGACACGTGCAAACACCGATAAAGCCGATAATAAACCATTTATATTCTTCCAACCACTCGACTCTTCGAATAAATGAGGATTGATTGGAAAAAAAACAAACAAAGAGTGTACTTTTAACAAGTTGGTTTGTTTTCTGTTGTCACGATTGCTAACACAAGTCATGGATTTTATTCCTACCGGAATCGTTAAACGGTTTTCTCAAAAACATAAACTCTTTCCCATTTTCAAGTGTAACGTATAGATTATACTGCTCAATATATTTTTCTATTGGGATAATTTATATAGCGCCGTTTTCGTAAAAATCACCTCAAAAGCACTGTAGAAATATATTTATAAAATAAAAATTATAGCTGGCTTACGACTAGGATTAATAATAACTAGTGACTTACATTATATTGCACTGAAACTGATCTAACGGACAAAATTGTCTCAAATTATAAAATCTGCATCGACAGTAACAAATGTTTTATGGTAATTTATAAACCCGATTCGTGGTTTTTATACTTAAAAATTCCAATGAAGTATTAAAAGTATTGAATTTCGGAGAAAACTCACTCTCAATTATTTTACACCTATAATAGGTCCCAGAAGAAAGAGATTGAGAGTTCCTACTGATATGAGATTCGACCAAATAGATCATTTTGTCAATCCATGTAATAAATTATATAAATCTTGCAAATCAAGAACAATGTGCAAAAAATGTGGGTTCTTTATTTCTTGTTTTGCCAAGTATCATATAAAACCATTATAGGTTATAATAATAAAATGATTAGTGAAATGAGAGAAGTTCTTAATTGGATTCCAATACAAAACGAGATAATTTGTTAACTTTTAAACTCAAAATTAAGAAAAACGAAAAAAAATTCAACTTACATTAATCAGAGGAAGACCCAAAGCTATCGAGACAGGAGCGCAAGTCAGCAGCGTCCTGAGTTTGTAGTGTACAAAGGGCCAAGGTCTGGGTTCGGTGGTCAACTTAATAAGTATCCCATTGACGATCAAAGTCAGCCAGATGCTGAAGATTGACCAGATATAGAAACGAACTGAAAGAAGAATAATTATTACGGCATCATACGAAATCATTGTATTTTAACGACGATATCTAATTTTTTTAAAACAAAAATAATGAGGTAAGGTGTATACTTTTTAAAAATGTGTACACCGCACAAGAGTTTCAACTGCTCCCAATCATCTGGAGCCAGAAGGACTTTGGAATCTCTAATTGGAGTATGATTTGAGGCTAAAGGGAGTGGGAAGCGAAGGAGATGGGGCAAAGAAATATGAGTAAGTACCTCGCTCCTCAAATCTGGTTTAAGCAGCGGTTCATAACTGAATGATTATGTCTCACCATGGTGATAATGAGAGTATCTTCCACTCTGAAAGGTTCGTCGAGTGGACTTTATTTTTTATTGAATTATTATTGTGAAATAACAGACAGTAATCAAATGTAGTTGTTCAGGCCAGGATTAGAGCCCGCGACATCTGGATCCATATTCAAAGACCTTACCCCTCCCCCACGTGGGCAGTCAAAGGTTTGAAGAAGTTTGATTGTTTTTGTTAGGAACCGCAGGATTTTACATTTTTTAATTTTTTTCATAAAAAGAAAGACAAACATTACCGGGTTAGAAATTTTATGTTTATACCTATGTTTGGAAGGCGCTGCATATAAGTGGGCATCTCATCAAGAATTTTCGTCAGGCAGAGCGTCATATATATTAAGTTCCCGATTAAAATAGTCATCTTGATGACTTGCGAAGATGGTACCCAGAACGTGCTCAGAACTACCACTACGGAAGCTAGAAACAAAAAATATTAATCGATTTTTGATTAATGAGGTATAAAATGGTTTAAAAAAAGCAACTGGACGAAAGCCTGTGTTAGAGTGTTCTCGGATTTCCGTTCCGTTTACTTTGTGGCGCGTCATAGTAGCTAACCGAAGATCCATTTCCCCTTCGAATAACCGGGATCACATCACCAGGGAATTAACAAGAGCGCAGCTTGTTGAAGTACAAGAAAGAATAAAGTCAAAAAAGCAAGATTTAAAAAATGTGTATTTACCAACAAATGGTGTCATGAGTAGCAATCCGTACAACTCGCTCCTCCTACTAATGACCACGGTGATGTTGAACATATTGTCGTATCTTTCATCATCGGCATGAGTCAGGTTGGTAAAAGGAGAGAGACCAGACCACTGGGTGGTCCGTATCGTCTCATCAATCTCCCATTCTGTCGACACTGAATTGTTGTCGAGCTGAAAAATAAAAAAAAATCTTCCATAATCAATAACAATGGCAAACTGTCAACCATTTTGACCGTGAAATTAAAAATTCACGAGGTAGAACCCGGCGGGGTTTTAAAATTTATCACAAATTGTTCGAAATGTAAAATTCTTCTTAGATAATAGATATTCCAACACCCCAAAAAGATGCTATTTTATGTATACTATTTGTGTTATAAAACATTATCAACTGTTTATGTTTCGTTTGTAGTTTTAACTTGATAATGGAATCTTAGAAATCGATATGTAACACACTGTAATTAAATAAAATTTGCACATCGTTTCAGTATGGAAAGAAACTCTTAGTAACGCTCTGATGCAGCGAATTCAAACGAAACCTTAGTTGTTATTATTAGCCAGCCACTTCCAAAACTTACTTTTCTCACTCCGCTTCCCTCCTCACTTCCTTCTGCTTTAAATCGAATAGGACGCCGAGGAAATGCAACACTTAAATATTGAAGTATTCAAAGGCGAGAGGTTTAATAAACTCAAACCTATACTAGAGCTGTAATGCATCAATTAGGGTGACATTTGTACCTACTCATTTCACCATATGGAATAAAAGTTTCATTTAACACAGCGATATTATGTAATAATGGGTTCTAGAGAGTAGAGGAGTAGATGGGATTTTTAGAGGTAAGATTAATCAGATAACATTGCTCAGTTAGACAGAACCTTGTTTTTCAAAAGCACGTGTTGAATGCGCTGAGCTTGCGACAGCCGTCTGGACATAACCTCAAAAATTAACTGGTAAACGATGATGCGGTAGTCAGCTACTGACGTTTACCTAATAAACTCAGCAAAGGAATTTATTATTGTGCATAGTATGGAGCGACGACTCACAGTGAAACAGAGGTACTCACCATTTCCTGCAAAATCGGTGCGGAAATATTCTCGTGCATGTCTGCCAGGGACATGGTGCTATCTTGGGCCCAGAAGCCGATCTTGATCGAGCACGTGTGCCAATCGTGCGGCCAGTGTGAGAGACGTGTGCTTGGCGCACACCGTGTGCGGAGTTGTACGGATTCGACGTGCGACACAAAACCATATGTGTCGACCGTCACTCGCAGGTTGGGGTCGCTCTCCAGAATATTGAAATCTAAGGAACTAAAGGAAAAATTATACCTTTAGTATTTTTACCACTTTTTAGATTTATTTTTCTAAGACTTTACGATGTACACACAAAACGTTTATCGTGCTGTGTCTGCTTAGCATGTTTCAAAATGAAGTTTGCCTCATTGAAATAAGAACACCGATCCCCTCCATATCGGTGCACTGGCAAAAAACTAGGCAGAAAGTGTCAACCTTTCCTTTAAACTCATTTCAGAACCTTTTCCAATAGGTAGGTTAGATAGTTTCCCTGGTTTTATAGACAGTAAAGCTCTTGTATAGGCGTCGCATCTAAAAAATCGCATACAAATTAAAATGGCGATTATAAGTGATTTCTCGGTACTCACTTATAAATCATCAGCTCTGGATTCCAGATGTCCTTATGGTTTAATATTATTTTAGAAATATTGTTGTAGAGAGTCTTGTTGAAACGGAGTTTTGGGTCAACCCAGCCCTGAAAATCAATTTTTTTTAAACCATAAAAATTAGATGCAAGATGATGATGACAACAATACAAAACACGATTTTAGTGCACATCACATAAAACCCACGAAAAAGTACCATAATATGTGGACCATTATTTTTTAGAATGAAAATCGTGGTATTATCGGTGAAACACACTAGGGGTACTGCAAGGATCGGTACTGGGCCCGATATTGTTTATGCTTTATGTAAATAGCGTAGTGAAAATGTTATATAAATGTTAAATTTGCCGCGCGATTACGTTCCATTGTGAAATTGATGTTTTGCGATGACTCGCGTGCGTACTTAATTTATAGTCTAACAAGACAGGGGATGAGGAATATTCTGGGTTAGGAAGGCAACATAATAAGAGTTTTAATGGTAGGTCCAATAGTATGTAGTTCCTTATCCAAAATATTCCTTAGTGAGAATTTTCGGCTATCGTCTAGTGGCAGTGTTGATGTCAATTGTGATCACCTTCGGGTAGAAGCGTCCAGGTAAACCATTGCAGGCGCTCTAATACCTAGATTCTGTCTAGTGGAGATGCAGGCATTAAAAGTTTTTTAGATAAATGATAGGGCTCTGCGGTTGAAAAAATACGAGGATTAGGCCACATATTCTTTGCGAATCCTACTTGGAGAGTTCAAGGAAGAAAGCTGTTCCAGTTTGGTGAACGCTGGCAATGCCTTTGTCTTTTCGTTTATTCTCACACTTTACGGATTTACTGAAAAAACTTTCAAAACACAAATGCCTTCGTTAGTTTTTTTCGTTTTTTGTCACGATTAACACTTGCGGACGCGAACATCTACACCTCTTCCAGAGACACAATAATATAAGAGATTGCGTAATATTTTTGCGTACAAATCTTTTGAAGAAGAAACAAATTTTTATTTTAGTCGTGATATTGTAACTAAAGAAGCGTTCGCGATGGAAACATGATGTCGATTGAAGAAGACGGCGACGCAGCATCGCGTGCGTAAACTTCTATCTCTTGGCAACAGTGGTTGATTTCATAGAAGGACGAAATCGCGTGGCAAATGACGCGAAATTTAACGACGAAAAGAAAGAAAGAAGAGAAAACGAATTCGGAAAGAAATAAAGATGCTATCTCTCACCAAGGAATATTATTGATAAGAGACGGAACTACATTATATTAACAAAGATATTATACAAAGAGTACAAAATTTTAATAGCAAAGGTTTATTATTATAGATTGAAAAAAAGGAGATGCAAACACGGCATCATTCAATTTAAAAAAAACATTTCTTGGTAGATTAAGGGCCGGTTTTATAAACGAAGTACCAAATTTCTGTTACGTAACGAACCGTTTTTCGTTAGCGGACCGCTATGCGTTCGTTATCTTCTTTTGGGTACTATAAACAAATTTGCATTATCAGCGGTCAACGGTTACATTTGGTCCGAAAGTTTTTTTACTGGCAATTTTTTTGGTAAATAATTGTCTCTGATATTGTTTTCATCTATGGTTATTACTTTAGCTGTCAAAAGCGGTCGTTATTTCGAAAGTTTGGAGCGGTTTGCAGTACTTGTTCACACAATATTAACCCAGTTCTACAATACAATTCTACAATATACTTCAAAACTATGTTAGTTTATATTTAATAATTATATAATGTAGTGGATTGGTTATGATTATTATGTAGTTTTATGCATCGTACGCATTATCTAACCAAATTATTTTTACATTGTCAATTGATGAGGAATCCATTTCATAAATTCAAATTACGTTATACCTACTATCTTATAATTAAAATAGTTCACGGTTTTAAATGAGCGAACGCCGGGCAAAAGACAACCAACAATACAACAAATACCTACTGACAGCTGTCAAAAAGCATTTGAGCGCCAACAAAACGGGTCGTTGCCCATTTAACTCACCAAAATCAGTGGGTTATGCATAAATCGAAATTTAACCAATCGTTGACCCGGGGAACGTTTATAAAACGGAAAAATCAGGTGGTAGACCAAATATTAGTTAAAAATGGTATTAAGCGTAACGAACGGATGATTATAAAACCGGCCCTAAGAAATTTGAAAAAATAAACAAAGAAACATGCAAGGTCATAATTACATAATATGCCGATGTCGGCACTTTTCAATATTTATTCAAGGATTTTTTTTCTATGCAATTAAGAGAAAATGCGAAAATTGCAAATAATTTAAAAAAAATCATTATACGGAACATGTGCCTACGGACGGATAGGAGATTTTGATACGGGAGCAAAATTTCATGAATTTGAATCTATATATGTAAATTGAATTGTATGTTTACACATACTTAATATCAATAACGAATGCAAATTGAAGGAATTCCAAAGAAAATTTTATTGAAAAGACAAGATAATAATAATAAGTGTTTCATCTTCTTTGGAGAAAATGAAATCCTCACTGGGATCTCTCGTGTTGAGGATTTCACTGTCATAATATCAAAATTCGTTAGTATGGATAATATAAATTATAAATATATTTAAGAGTGTTTTTTTCTGATAAAATTATAAATATATTATATGGTGTTGATTTGTTCAGTTGATTGGTTTCGGTTTCAGTCTGTATTTGGTGTTTATATTATATATTTCGGATCTACCTATGTTTTTTTCCAGTTTTTTATTTGAGATTTAAATTTAGGTAATAATATTGTTGTGAGTTTTGAAAGAGAGTAGGATGAAGAACAATCTGTTATGTCCAACTATCAACCAAAATCCGTCTAACTGTTTAAAAATATTCCAACCAACGATGATACTTAGTCGATGATTCAAGCAGAATTATTGCAATGGATAGTATTCATAATATAGATAATAATGCTTCTAATTAACAAAAATAATTACTTATAAATTATAGAATCTTTTGAAGTAAAATTGTACCAATCTGAAGATGCAGGTGATTGTCTGAAACCGATTCATTCTGAGAGAAATGAAAATGTAATAAAGTTTTAAAAATGGTTTCAAAACTTTATTTATTCAACGGAGTTCCACCAAGTATTAACAGTTAAAAAAATAGACATTCATAATAAAAAATAGAATTGTTTTACCGTGATCAAACTTCCTTGAGTCATCATCTGAGATTTAGCCACATCGTATTTAATGCTCTTTATCTTGAAGTGTATGAAAATTATGGTCTGAAGGTTGTTCGCTGGAATAGGCCTTCTGTAGGGGTCGTAGTCCTGCAAGAGATCAGCTCTTAGCTGCTCCGTGATGGTCAGATTCGGTTTGATGACATCCATTTCCAAATCTAGTGAATTTTAAAATAAATACCCTGTTATGAAGCCGTTTTAAATCAAAACAAGATAGTGCTGCCTCACGCCATCGGCGTCCTATGCCCTCTTTCGGAATTAACCATGCACGCGAGTTCGCAGGCATAGCCGTTGATTCCCCCTCTTTGTGATTCCACGTTCAAAGCAACCACACGCATCTCCGCGCTCGCCTCAAGCGTTGCCGCGAAAGTTAAAACCAAAGTTAAAAAGAGTGTCGAGACTAAGATCTGGATACTTTTTCCTACAAAGGATTGAAGTGTGAACTCCTGACTGGATTTCACAGCAAATCTAGTCATGCTGAGTCATGTTCCAGCGTGCTCACTGCGCGTGGCACAAAATGGCTGCCTCACCTTTCATCACCGTTCGCAGAAACACATGTAAGCTGATCCTTTTAACTCCTATTCAACGTTCAGTGCCGTTTTCTTATTATAAATTCAGAAGGAGAGAGATCGTAATTAGGTAGAATAACCATGTACCCGTGATGTTACCATGTACCCGTACGTATAAATTTGTAGTGCTCTGTGTTGATCTCCTTTGTGTTGAGTACGAAGCCTTGTCATAATATACACTCGTTAAATATCACTCTTTTGTCATTGATGACCCCTGTCCCGCTCTGAATGTCGTAACAGAACAAGGTAGCTGTTCCCCGGCCTGAGATGAGTCAATATAGTGCCTTTATGTGAGATAATTGTGGATCTCGCCTAATTTTGCACTGCCATGCTTCGTGTACCGCACGAACACGTGCCCAATATGTGGTACAGGCACCCTTACACACGTGCACTTTTATATAACACTATCACCTGACGTATTCCTTTTATGTAGCAACCCTTTATTAGCTGGGTTGACAAATTGCTCCCTCACAGACACCGTGGGTTCAGTTACTCTCCTAGTTCTAACTTCTTACTTCTCTAGTTAAGCAAAACCCTTTGGTCGTAATAAATTGAATAACTTCGTGGTTATAACCAAAGTAATTATTGTTTCTAATATTTAAAATCACAAAGGGACAAAAATATAAATATAAAATTACGTTTATGAAAAAGTCAATATGCAGAACGTATTATCTTTAGATTTGAGAACATTCTATACAAAAAATGGCATTTAAAAAAAAAATAAAAAAATAAAATAAATATTAAGGCAAAACCTACTTAAGTTCTATCTGTTTCATGGCAAAGTGTTAGTGTGTAAGTGCCACGTGTTTTTTTGCTTAAGATGTTCTAAAATATATAAAGATAATTTATTAGTTAGTTGTTAGTATTTTATTCGGAATTTAAACTTTAAACCTCAATATCTTGTACTCATCTATGCAAAGAAGTTCGAGTATTAAATATTATATTTTTAGGCATAACTCACCATTCTCAGCAGGAAATATTGCATTGGCTTCTTCAGAACCAGGCTTTGGGCAGTCGTAAAGGAACTTGACGGAAACTCCGGTCCATGCAGAAAAGCTGAAATAATTTACTTGGAAGGGTGCAGGGTCTTTGTAGGTCAAAATTGGTTGTGGACCTTCCACCCCTGCCGTAAAAACACCATCTATAAAAATAAACGACATTGTCGTGGACTTAATCACTTCGTGGTGTGACTCAATACATTAATGAAAATGAAAATAATACATTAAAATTATGATATCGTGTTATAAAATTGACATTCAAGTCTAATAATTGGCAAAACCAATGTGAACCACTTCTATATTTTTTTATATGAAACCGCACAAGCTTCCTAGCTGCTCAAAAACGCCTGGAGCCGGTGAGATTACGGCATCCCCAATTGGGGTATGTTGTAAAGCTGAAATTAGTCGGGAGGGGAAGGAGATGCTAAAATTAAAAATTTCCCAAATGCAGTCAGTTTACTTTTATTGTAATTAAGGTGAGTCAAAGGGTTTTATTAAAAAATAATACCCAGTAGGTATTCTTCTTCAAAAGTGCAATTATAACTTTCCACAGAGTAACGTCACTGTGCAATATTCTTCTTCAAAAGTGCAATAATCATCTTCTAATGAGTGAAATCGCTGTGCATTATTATTCTTCAAAAGTGCGATAATAACCCTCTATTGAATGACGTCGCTGTGTAGTATTCTGATGCAAATCTTCATAGTGAACGGGAAAACGTTGTGAAAGTGTTGTGACTTGTTATTTTTGTACTTTCCATTAAAACTAGTAAAAAATTATCATAGTGACCTTGCCCACGATAACTATGAGTAACTTCCATAAAGTCTAATGCCATCCTCCTGTTCCAAATTTCCCTTTTGTTTTTCTAGGACCTTGTATAATTTAAATAAAGGCATGTTTTCCCTGATATATTGAATTACTTTACGTTAAAACTCCATTGTCTCGTTCTTCGTGATTCAAGGACACGATTACATTATCAAAACAGGTATAAAACCAAAATCTCAAATTTAAGATTTTTGTTTTGCAAAGCATTTTCTAAAAAAAAAAAAAAAGACAAACCTTCAGAGGTTACCAAATAATTGAAATTCCTCACATTCCTGTCAATATGAAAAATAGCTTCCAAATCTTGAACTTATTCTCTAGTATAATTTTACTTACCGTCTAACACTTTGATCCAAAACATTTTGAATTTCGTTGGAGAAAGAATCGCAGGAGTAATTTTGTTTGCACCCCCGCCTTGGTAGGTTGAATTTTTATAGAGACGGAGATCTGATTTATTATTTCCATTGGACCCAAATACTGAAAAATTTAAATCATAACAACCATTACAGCTAACATATTTTATTTATTTATTCTATTGGCATCTCCTAGCTTGGATGGAACTATTTTGGGAATAAATGATTATGACATTAATTATTCTAATCTAAGTTCTGTAAATAAGCTGTAACTGGAATCCACTAGATATAAATAATAAAACACAAAAAAATCCATATTTTAAAACATCTCAGTCAATGAGGAGCGATCAGGATGAAATTAATATCTCGGTCAATGAGGAGCGATCAGGATGAAATTAATATCTCGGTCAATGAGGAGCGATCAGGATGAAATTAATATCTCGGTCAATGAGGAGCGATCAGAATGAAATGAAGCACTGATGACTATAGATACTAGATTGTAGGCAAGATTGATGGAAGGCGTGTTAAAGTCATTTATTCACAACCAACGTAACTAGATTTTCCAAGTTGTTTTGGATTGTGTTTAGAGAGATGAAAGCGATTATACCACTAGAAAAGTTAATCTTTTGCTTTATCTACGCTGCCTAATTTTTTTTTGTCTTCGAATGGTTGGGTATAGTTGATGGAGGTTAAATTGAGACGCTGTGACTATTCAGCGAGTGGCTTGGTACAGCGTAGATGTGCCTCGGGGGAACGGTTGAGGAAGACCTTCTTCTACGATGTTTTGTTTAAATTCTCCTCACTAAAATAATTCAGAATCCTTTTGGGCCCCGTTTACGTATCATATATTTATGCACAACGACTGGGACTGCACCAGATGCGGTTTAGCGAGGTTCACGTCTTTCGAAGAAGAGAGAATCATTGCAGATTATTATACAGTTGGTATAACAATGAGCTCTATACTCTGTTTAAGGGGCTAAACGACACAAAGTTCATAAAACTGGGAAGACTTCAGTGGCTAGGTCATGTGGAGAGAATGACCGAGCATCAAGAACCAAAGTCCCTGCTGAGCTCAAGACCGATAGGGAGAAGGAGCTTGGGAAGGCCAAGGTTAAGATGGAGCGACAAAGTCCTCAAAGATTTGCTGCCTTGGAGCTTCGAAACTGGAGAGAGCTGGCGCGGGACCGAGATGAGTGGAGGAAGACTCTTGAGGAGGCTAAGACCCACCAGGGGTTGTAGAGCCAAAAGTGATGATGATCATGATGATAATAGCTATCAAATCATTATAACCTTTATATAAACTATCGCAAATATTTACTCTATTGCGATTAACAAATATGAATATACCTACAAACCAAATTATTTTATTTATACCCGCTTATTAAACTAATTGTTTGCTTTGGTGTGTTGTTTGACTTGAAAAAAAATACTGTTATTTTTTTGAATATATTTGATGCGAAGAAAGGAAGTTTTTCATCGTTTTATTAATAACCCATAAAAAGTGATGAGAAAGCTGGAATCGCTAGAAGACGAAAGAGGAGGAGATATGGACTTCAGACCAGCTGCACTTCACTCACACTTCAGTGCTGAGAGCCCGGCAGACAGGCGTGTGCAGCTGCAGAGTTTCTTCAGGGTTACTCTACCTCTGGACACATAGAGCCACGCCATGAAGAACTAACGAGAATATCACTTCCAGCCCTGTGCAGTAACCAGAGCGCCCCATCGATTCCACGCCGCAAGCGCTTTCCATAAATGTTACATTTAAAATAATCACACAGAACCTGTAACATCTAGTCTAGAATTGTTCAATGCATAGGTAATTATCCCGTAATTATATATTTTCTTCAATAGATGGTGCGTCAGTAATACATCTGTAAATACTGTATTCAATTGAAATGATTCCTTGGGAGATGGCTTGAACCCAAGTCCCTGGAAAGATTCTACAAAATGGTCGCCGGCATGAGAAGAAGCGAGAGAAGTAGTCCCTTTGAAATTTCTCAAACTTTTTTATAATGTAACAACACTCAACATGACAAGGGATAACGTTAAGATGTGATCAGATCAAAAGAAAACCGAAGAAAGTAATAGCAAAAAGATAAAGAAGTTTACTTGCCAATTTCATATACGCTTTCTGTGGTAGGGAAGGGAGTGGAACACAGCTTGATATGTCCATCCCTCTGACCTTTGATGGCCAAGTGCATCTCAAACTTCACCCCTGGAGACCTGTGCCTTTTTTTAACCTTAAAGTATGCTGCGTAATCAAAGCCCTCCTCAGTGGAGTAGGGCTTACATACTGTTTCCACTGAAAATAAATTATTTTCATGAATTTAAAAATTTTCAAGAAAAAAATCTTACAATCATATAATATTTTAAACCTTGGAATGCTTTCTTTCCATGACCTAGTACACCTGAGTGTGCCAGGGGTACACCGTCCGTACACCGCTGACACTATTTTCGTAATAATTTTTTATTTCCTTTTTTCTGTATTATGGATAACTACTTAAATGCAAAGAAATATTTTATATTTATTAATATTGTATCTTTCATGAAGACATATTCTTGAATTTAATTATATTTTCCAGCTAAGTAAGCGATCTTCACAACAATAGAAATAAATCGTGTGAGTTTTCATGCTAATGAATACAGTAATATGACTTCTGAAATTCTGAACATTTGACAAGGAATTTTTTCACGCGCTTTTCCAGATAAAAATAAATATATTTGCAAGGGACGAAACCATAAGTTAAAATAATATTAAGGTACATTGCTATCGAATAAAATCTATCTTTGTTTGCTGGGAGCATTTTTTTAAGATTCAAAATATCATAAAATCGAGACAAGTGCTGTAAGCTGCTGTCCAATCCACGTTGGATTCACAATGGTACAAAATTCAGAAATCTTTGGTGGATTTCTTGATGCACTAGAAGTTAAAAACAATTTTTAATAAAATAACAACTTACATTGCTTGTCCGTGAAATTGTTTTCTGCTTTTCCAAAACTCTCCAAGCAAACAAAAATTAAAACCATTTTGCTAATGTTCCACATTTCTTTTTGTAACAAATCAGTTTTCAATAATTAATCACGTTTTTATTGGTTATCATATGAAGTCTTTTATTAAGTTGAGATTTAAGAACATTTAAAAAAAATCTAATATATTTTTAAATTTATATTAAATGTGTAATAACGTTGTTTTAAAAATATGTATTTTTAACACTCGTCAAATTGATCATGTTTAAAGTAGCATGCCAAGTGTTATTCGCTCTTTCCTATCGACAATTAAACTGAATATGATTTATTTAGAAGGAATGTCTATGAGATTGGTAATGTTTGACAATCAATTATTTATTTGTTGCGCCATCCCAAAGATAGCCATTTCCTGTATACACGGAGTGAAAGCTTGCGAACCAATTCCCTTGTTTCCGTTTAAAAAGATAATCTTTTTGAGTACACGAATTAAATTTAAAAAAAATATTGTTGATAAGACTTAAAATAGACAATCTGCAATTATTTTTATGTCAGTATACTATCACAGGATGTTAGGGCTATAATCCCAAGAAAAAAAATATACATTTATATTTTTTGTAATAACTTCTGAAATTTGTATTAATTCAAAAGGATAGCTGCTAAGTAGATTTAGGCGTCGTACCGGTTAGACAGAAATCCTGGGTTCGATTTTCAGTTGCGACTGTTATCTTTTTTATTTTCTGTGTATTGCTCTTTTTTATATTAGATCCATACTGGAGACTGAAGAAAATAAATTCCCTCGGGGCCTATGTCGTCTTTGAGGATGCTATGCAGAGGGTTTTTTTAAGGAAGGGAATGAGAGGAAGATCTGGATAGGAAAAAGTTATTAGGAGTATGGGAATTGGTAGTGAGACAATAAAATATGATGTTGTTGTCACAGCGTTTATTGTCAGTCAGTATAACACATCAGTTGAGTTGCGCAGTTGGGAGATGGCTCTGGATCGATGATGATGATGACACCAGGCGTAAACGGCGATGACTGCGGTAGAATGGTCAATATGCGGGTCAGTGGGTCGACACCGCGTTGATGGAGATCGGACTTGTGGACTTGTTCAGCACTGATGAAGGCAAGGAGTCTTCCGGGTACTTCAGCGTGAACGAGGTAGCCGAAGGTGTGACGGACCTAGTCGGCAGATGAGCGGGAGGTACAGGCTAGCGACGATGGTCGCGGAGCCGAGGCGCAGACGACGATGAGCTGGTCGCAGGGTCTAGGCCCGTGAGGTTAGCGCTGGCCAGGAATGATAGCCTGGGCCAGGGCATTGAGGTGAAGAAGGATCGAAGCGTGACGCGGGGGGAACCAGCCATAATGGCCGATTCCTCCTATACGGACGGAGTTGGATTTCTCGAGTGGGATGATGTCGCGTCGAACTTGTTGAGTGGAACGATGTGGAATGATGATGTACTTCGGTCCATTACCGCTTATATACCTGCTGATTACTTTGTTCTTGTCTGCCACGGGTTGGAGTAGCATCTGGACGTCGAACCCGCAGGATTGCTGACTCGGTTCATTGTATAAGCATATGCATTACCCTGTATGCAACATTATCTTATCAGCAGTTTTAAGTATCGCTGTACCGATTTTTTTATTTAATGTTTCGTAAGACTGATTGCTGTCTCAGCTTTTTAACTCGTGCAGTCTGGTTATGATATGATGGCCCTAGGAGTGGTGACGTAACCGCTACAGGAGTGAGTATGAATCTAGGAGTCAGTGTGTTCGAATTCATCCCTCCCGCTGCGGTGAAAGGTCGCGAGAGTCCGGCTGGAGATGTAAAAAGATCTCTCTAAATCAGTCTCTCCAATTCCGGCCCGCCACACAATAGGTGGGCAAACACATCCGCTGCCAAGACCTAGAAAATCTTAACTCAATAAACCCGGGCACCCCTGCTAAGATACCAAAAGTTACGAACCACTTGGGGTATATGGGTTTCATATCTTCAATGATTAAATTATATTTTACCCATCACATTCGAAGTTATTTTAATTCAAAATTTATTGATCTGGTAAAAATAGCATAAATTTTGTACTAAATTTATTTAACACAATTTTTAGTTGAATAAACCTACCATAACATTATGAAGACACGTAAATTAAATTTAACTACTGAGTTCAAGCCAAAACAGGTGATTAATTCACTAATCTTAATTAATTTTTAATACAAAAATATTTTAAATCTGTGATATCCGTGCTTCATCTTCTGAAGTGCAGATGTGAGATGTGAATTATCACGAAGTTGTTTCTGGTAGGTGTGAACTAAAAATCACCAAGTACATAATTTGATTAAAGATGTCACTATCACAACTTTGTTTATCTGATGGAATAATTCTTACGAAGTTTTTTTAATTATGTGCTAGGTTTGTAGAATTTGCTCAGATCTGTCCCTGCAATGCGTTAATGAAGAAGTGGTTTTTTGATGCGCTCATCAATGAAATCATCACATTTATCTGCAAATGACCTAGTTAAAAAAGGTTTAGTCATCATGAGTTTTATCCCATTGTTTCCTCAAATGACACATTATAATATTTTATCTTAATGGTTAATAGTTATATTTATTGTCCTGAAGAAGGTTAACCAAAACCGATCGACTTATATAATAAAATAAAGTTGTTTAAAACAAAAAACTTTTTCATGTTGTATTATAATACCTCTTGTATTAATCCAGTGCATGCAAAGTTATCAAAATCTTATTTTTTATAAAATAATTAGAAGCAATAATAATAATTAGTCGCTTGAAATATTAATACAAATTGAAAATATTTCAGAGTAAAAATAAATGCCGCCAACTGGAATTGAACCCGTGCCTTCTGATGTCCGGTCAGGTGCACTGAAACCACGGAGCTATGTCGGCTTATTTCTAACTTCTAATTTCCGCCAAATAATACAATATGTACTAGTATCTCAATCAACAATTAATGCTCGTTATATATTTTCCACCTGTAAACAACTAACTTTAATTTTGTAGGAAAGGCTTTGTTAGTGCTAAATTTCTCACTAAATGGCGTCGAGACATATGATATCTTCATTTGTTGGTAAAATATTCTTGACCTGTCAAATATTATTATTTTTTCAATGATAAATTAATGTTTATAAGACAAGGTTTTATGCACAGCATAAAGGGTAACAAATAATTAAAAGCAATAATAAATAAGTTTGTATTGATATTTCAGGCGACTAATAATTTTTTACGCTATGCATAAAACCTTGTCTTAAAAACATAAGTTTATCATTAAAAAAATAATCTTATCTTTTATCATAATTCAATTAACATATCATTTTTAGAGTAAAGATGAAAAATTTTGAAGAAAATTTTGCTGAATTAGTGAAAAGTGTTAAAAATTTTACGCACAAAATTATTCCACTTTTTTTTTAACTCATATTCACTCAATGGCGCCTTACATAAAGTTACATACTCATCTAACGTACATGCGTATTTGAGCTTAATAAGCTTGTAACAAAATGAATAAACCAAACAATAAAGAAATTCTTTTTTTACTTAATAATGATATTATTTAATTTTAAAATTTAAAAAAAAAACCAAAGATAAGTTTTTTATTCGAAATACTAACATGAAATCAACTAACAACATTATTCCATAAACTTTTTTTAACAGGGAAAAAGCATTGGACAAATACTACTTCCAGCTTATTGGATTTCAATTTTTTTATTATTCCCATAATTAAACCACGTTCCGTGATATTTACAAATAGCATTGTACAATGTTCTTCCACATACTTATCTTTAAAACGCTATACAATAGAAACTACTTTAAAATATTCATAATAACAAACCTAGCATTAACCAATAATTCAATTGATAATTGGATACAAAATTATTGCCGCAAGGGCTATATTATTGTGTTTGGCCTCCTCTACATTATTAAGATGCATAACATTTCATAAAAGTCATGGATCCACTGGCTCTGCGCATTTGAAATTATTGCGCACTATGTTTTCTTTCACATAAAAAAATATCCATCAGAAGGAAAAAAGGATGTGTGAAAAGAGTATTTTGAATTTGTTATTCTTGAAACATTCTAAATCCTACTTTAAACAAACTTGATGTTAAATATTACGTAATGTTTGAAACTAACAAAGCCACCATGTGAAACATTTAAATTTTGATAGGGATGTCTGGTAAGCAAAGAAAAACACTAATTAATAATTTCAAATGCACGGATTCAGATCAGAATCGCAATTTTGAAAGTAAAATTTTCCAAAACATGTAAATAGTGCTATTAACTATCAAACTCTTAGTAAGGGCTTATAACTATTAGCCAGTACTGCCCCATGTAATATTCATCTGCAAGTTACATATGGATGTATCTACAATTCTCAAAACTCATTCAGAGGTTGATCATCAGTGGTCTCAGATTTCAAAAGGGTAAGTCCCAATTGCCAAGAGTGAGTGAACCGGTATCACATTTTGAGGTTTGTTGTAAGTTTGAAAAAGGAGAGGGGAAGAAAATGAAAAAATAAAATAATGAGAATTAGACATTTTATACATACCGATACGGTTATAAAATATAACTTGAACCTTTTAAGCAATTTTTCGATCTAAATTGTGGTATTTCACCTTGATAATGCCGAGAGTTTTAATAATTCTGATTGGATTTTGCTCTCTTTTGAGTTTTTAAGATAAAAAATTAAAACTCATATTAACTTGTAATATACGCTTTTCTTCAAAACATTTACTTTACGCGGATCGGATGATTAGTCTTTGCGATATGATCCCGTTTATGGACACGTGTCGAATCCGGAAAGTCGAAGGTCACAGATTAACTTTGCACGTGCGCAGTTCGAATTTTCTAAATTAAGATCGCGGCGCTGTTATATAGGCAGAGTTATTGATATCTTCGTTCATCTGGGCAAGATTGGTTTGCCACACTCAACATCGATTTAAAATGTGTTCACGTCAAAACCCCTTGAGAAGTGGTTGAACGCTTTCATCTGTCTGGCAAAAGGAGTTGTAGAACAAAAAGGTTAAAATTCCCTGATCTAAGGCGTGCGGTATCCATTGATTGCACAGAATAATTATCCTGAACACTCGGCAGCCACAGGTGGGAATAGAACTCAAGGTGTATGGATTTGGTGTAAGTTTTAAAGTGTTCTCCCTTCAGCTTCTGTGGTCGCGGTGCCACAATCCATAATGGTTCAACACATTTATGGTCGGAGGTTAAATACATTTAGCGGGGACTCTGTAATTATATCTAACGCGAGCAAGTGGGAATTCATTTAGGATATTAAGCGCGGTTCAAGAGTTAAAAGGCTTACTCTGAACGTCTTAATATAACACTTTTTATTTTGAATTGTTGCTCGTTATTATTTTGAATGGTTGCTTGAAAAGATTTTTGCTCTGTCTATTTGACTTACCTGAATTGCTAGACACGTTTCTCATCCCGTTTCCAACCACTTCCTTAATTAATTTAGCCTTGCAACAGTTTTTTTATTTATTTACTATTTATTATTATTACATTTGTTACATACAAGAAATACAAATATAAAAGGAAGCTTTGACTGTCCAACTAGGAAGTTTCCCGTTTTAGGACAGTTTCCAAATGTAGATGCCGTAGTTCAAAGTAAGTAAGTTATTGAAGTTATATTAAAAACATGAAAAAATATTGAAAACCTTATAAATGTGTTAAATCTTTAAAACATGAAAAATTATTAAAAGCACGGTTGATGGTCGTGAAATACTGAAAATTAATGAAAAAATATTGATAAGCCTGGAAAAACATGGTTCATCGTCATTATACATGAAAATTTTTTGAAAAACCATATAAATTGGTAAAATTATCGTAAAACGTGTAAAATTGTTAAAAACACGGTTAATCATCGTAAAACTGAAAAATATTGAAATATCTTGAAAAATATGTTGAATTGTTGAAAAACACTGAGAATTACTGAAAAAATGTATAATCGTCATAAAACATGAAACACTATTGAAAAATCTTTTAAACGTGTTAAATCGCCGTAAAAGATGAAGAAATATTGAAACCATGTTAACCGTCGTAAAACAGGCGAGAAATTGCAACACTGAGGGTACAGAAGAAGGCGCTGCAAAAAAGCGCAATATCTTTGCACGGAGATGTCTCCCACCCGGCATTCCGCTTGAACTCCCGAAAGCCCTTCTGGACGGAAGGAGAAAAGCTCCTCTGATTATCTCTTACCCCAGAAGATCGGTGGAAACTTGAGTGACAAACGGCCAACGTGGGAATGCCCACCTCATACAGGACCCCACCGAGAGACAGGCAGGGTTCTCATTGCCTCGGAAAACCTGGTCCGCCATCAATAGGTCAAGGTGCTCCAATAGCCGCTGTGCCCACATGATGCACAGATGGGGCCTTAAAGAGTCGGCGATGTGTGAATGTGGTGCGGTGCAGACTACCAAACATGTGGTCAACGAATGCCCGCTCCATTAATTCCCCTGCAGGATTGATGAGGTTTACATGACGAGACACCTGAGACATTAGAATGGCTCGCAGACCTAGATATCTCCCTTAGACCCCTCCTACAATACGAAAGAAGAAGAACCGTCGTAAAACATTGGACATTATAGAAAAAACTTGAAAATTGTGTTAAATCGTCGTAAAAACATGAAAAAAATATTAAAAAACTTACTTTTAATAATTGAGTAGAAGTAGAAGTGGAAGAGAAAGGTTAAAGATGAGAATTAAGTTCTGTGTGCTGAATGTAGCTAAAGCCATTTGAAGCCTTGATTATTTTCAAGATGGTGTACGGTTTCAAATGTTAGTAAGAATTAGGGCGCCGCTAAGAGAAACTTCCATTCTGAAACTTAGTCTCAATATAGCATATTTGAAAACCACAGGGAAAAAACAAGGAATTTAAGAAAAAAAATCATAAACCAGAAAATAATTCTACTATCATCAACCTGCGCGCGGACGCTCATGATTCTTACCTGACACAAATAACCAAATAAACCACCATGAACAGATGAGTTGCTAAAATAAATTTTTAATGTGAGAGATAATACACAGCAATACCACTAAATGGCATAATTACTTCAATTTTCTGATTTTAACTGATATTCCTTGTTTTCCCATTTCGTCTTTATTTTAGTTATTTTTTAGTTGTTTTGCTGTTTATTATTTTCTTAGCTGTGTTTTATAACCAGTCCTGAATAACCATTTTCTTCTACACCTTTCTCATCCCTCTCCCTTTTTCTATAGCCTCACAATATTCCCCAAAGCAGGAATGCCATATTCCCTCCGAAAACTCATATTAGACTCGAAATTGCCTAATGAAATTATGTGCTGATAATAATATATTTTGGATAAGAATAAGTAATGTGATGTTTGTCATCAATTACATATTGTTCTGAAGAATTGATATATAAGTCTTTAAAAGTTATATTTACTAAGCAAAATATTTTTTTAATGTTACATTTGAAGCGAGCTGAGAGAAAATACAAGTTTAAAAAGAACATCTTTGTTCTAATTTGATCGATTTTCCCAATTGCTATCTTAATATAAATTTTCTAAATAAATATAATTATGTCCAAAAACACCATCATCCCCTCGTTCCTCATTTGCTGGGAAAAAATTGTTTTTCTTTTCCGTATCTTCCCAAAAAAAATTATTCCTCTTAATAAAATTTCAAATTACATACCTACCATTTTGAATATTATCTGAAATTTCTCTCCCCAATGTCATCTTTTCCAAAATTTGCTTTTCTTCTTATCTTTCCCGAAAATAAAAACTAAATTGACTGGGGAAAATTGTTAGATAGAATCGTAGTTGGGCCGGTAGGAACTTGCTGATTTTAGAGGTGGGAGAATAGGTTTAACGTAGGGAAGCTGCCCGTTTCCTTTGTGAAGGTGACTACTTTTATTTTATAGCTATTGGATTGTGTGCACTAATACAAATTGATCAATTTATATCATGCAAAAATTGAATTCATTATTATAGATACGTTAATTGGTATATGAAATAAAATACCAAATAATGAAATTTTCAAAGATGTATTATTTATTGTGCCCTGACAAGCTTTATATAGCTCTCTATCAATCACTGTTAGAACTAGCGAGACTATTATTAAGAGCGGGAGCTACGGTACCAGCTCCATATATTCGTACGGCTGTAAGAGTCAATTCAATTGAACGACGGCTCAATTGAACAGATGCCATGAGCTCAGAGCGTATGAGTAACGATAATACTGTGTTGGGCCGATACAACACTCAAACTCACTTTCACTCTTAAAAAGAACCTCCACATAGCATTCCCAAATATTAAATAAAAAATTGACACAAAAAAGCGATGAAAAAAAATAAAACGAAGAGGGGCAGATTATTCGTAAAAGCGTGATATTCATTTAAATAGTTATTTTTTCATATATTCAATAACAGTACTTGACTTACAAAGCTCACTAAGCATTATTGCATGTATTCAATAACATTACTTGACCTACGAAGCTCACTAAGCATTATTGCATGTATTCAATAACATTACTTGACCTACGAAGCTCACTAAGCATTATTGCATGTATTCGATAACAGTGCTTGACCTACGAAGCTCACTAAGCATTATTGCATGTATTCAATAACATTACTTGACCTACGAAGCTCACTAAGCATTATTGCATGTATTCGATAACAGTGCTTGACCTACGAAGCTCACTAAGCATTTGTGCATGTATTCAATAACATTACTTGACATACGAAGCTCACTAAGCATTATTGCATGTATTCGATAACAGTGCTTTACCTACGAAGCTCACTAAGCATTTGTGCATGTATTCAATAACATTACTTGACCTACGAAGCTCACTAAGCATTTGTGCATGTATTCAATAACATTACTTGACCTACAAAGCTCACTAAGCATTTGTGCATGTATTCAATAACATTACTTGACCTACGAAACTCACTAAGCATTATTGCATGTATTCGATAACAGTGCTTGACCTACGAAACTCACTAAGCATTATTGCATGTATTCAATAACATTACTTGACCTACGAAGCTCACTAAGCATTATTGCATGTATTCAATAACATTACTTGACCTACGAAGCTCACTAAGCATTATTGCATGTATTCGATAACAGTGCTTGACCTACGAAGCTCACTAAGCATTATTGCATGTATTCAATAACATTACTTGACCTACGAAGCTCAATAAGCATTTGCCATTTTATTCGGAGTTGCCACATTTTCCCTTGAGTAACTCTGAAATATAAAATAATTTTAAAAGTTGGTATCCATTTACATAATATGTGTTGGAATATGTGTGCAGTCCTCATTTTACAGTCTCATACCAGAGTGCAATAATTTATCATACATTTTTGTGCGCATAACGAGCCAAATTGCTCCACATTCAAATATACTAGTGATGGTAGACACAGACTTCTTTTCCCCTCCCCTTCCTGTTTATGCATGTGATAAAACAGGGTCTGGGGCGGAAACTGAGCAAAATATGCGACACTTTTGTAAAAGATATAACATTCGATGGCGCTGTGGGCTACTGGCTTATACTATGGGCAATATGGGGGCACAGTGAAATATTGCTCTGAACGTTTTTACCATTTTTACTCCACTTTTATTTCAGTGGCATAAGAATGAAGAGAATTAATTACTTTTATGGGAAACATACAATGATATATTAAGTCCTGGGAAGATGAATGCGCTCTTTCTCTTACGCACTTCTCCGCTACAGCATGAAAAGCTTATAGCGCTACCTCAATCCAAGAATAACATCATCATTGTCATGGTTGAATGAAGTGTTTAATGAAATCCCTCTGATAGTCTTCTATAGACAATTCTCAGAGACAATCCAATCTTGTATCCGTGTTTTTACAAAGAGAAAAATGAGGATTGATTATTCATAATAATTTAAAAACGAGATAGAATGCCGTGTCTTAATAAATCTATCACTGATAGTTTATTTAGAAACCTGTCAATGATTTCGTTCCTGCAGTCCCGTTTTCAATCGGAGTACAAATAATTTGAAGAGTCTGAAACTGCCCCCATGAACTTTTGCACTTAAATTTACCTCAAATTTGTAATCTTTTCAGTAATATATTGGTGCATAACTGTTTTGTAAAGAAAATGAAATAATAAATAAAGAAATATACAAAAGACAGTCGAATTTCCACGACCTTCTGTATGCATAATTCCCAAAATTCAATATTTTTTAATTCCCTCTTGTTTTCGCTATGTATTGTTATTTTACCTATTTTTATTACATTGAAATATGAAATGCATTGCATTGCACTAACTCTACACATAAACCTAAAAGGACCTGGACAAAGCTATAAGAGAACAATTTGAAGCGCTAGAGGGGAAAGATGTTTGAAAAATGTCTTTCTAAGGTTAATTTTTTCATGAAATATCCCAATTCTTGTCTCAAAAAATTGTAACCCGTTGTATGCATAAGCAATATCAAAATAAAATATTGTTTCATTTATATATAATAAAAGTAAAATAGTTCATTTTATACCATTTTGCATAAAAATCATTTCAAAAGTATGTCATGCAAGATGGCTGCCAGGCAATTCCCCCTCACCCTAGATTTGGCTTCAATTTCATTAATACAATATCGTACTAATATTCCTTTAATATTCGTACTCCTGGATACATTCTGGATAATTATGATTATTAATCAAAGACTTCTCTTTAAAAGCCATGTATGGTTCCATAACTCGTTAATTCAAGCTAATTCTTCGATACGAACTATAGTAACATAAAAATAAACCATTTCCACCTTAAAAATAATCAAAATAAAAAAAAAACATTTCTTTCAGGTTTGTCAATTTGTATGTTATCACAAAAGAAAACAATTTTTCAAAATTTTTATTTATTTATTGTTCTTCAAAGTACAATCCGATTAAACCGCATTTAAGCAGTTTGTCAACAGGATGTACATGTTCAATTACAATATAACATATGCACATAATATCATTACTAATAACAATACAACTTGTAAATAATATTTATCACTAACCTCTGCCATAATCAATAGTATCACGAATACAGAGTATCTCTGCTTAGCATATATCTGAATCTCTGTGGTAATTCGCAATTTTTTACATTGCTTGGTAACATGTTGAATATTTTGGGCACGTTGTATTCCAAGGTTAGCTGTCTGTATTTATTGTTATATTTTGGTACAAGCATTCATTCAGTTTTTGTGAACCTAGTATTGTGTTCATGTTCCACTTTCCTCTTTATTTTTCAAAATGCTATAAAAAGTTAACCTTATCATTTGATTGTGACTAAACCTATCGATTTAACTTGTCAACACCTTCACATTAAATCCTACATTAGAGATTACAGGAAAATAACTGTATTCAATTTTTTTTTTAATTTTAGAAACATAGCCATTCGAAGTCACGTATTTTAGTAACAAAACACAAATTTCTTCCCAATCCGTTACATTTGTATGATCTTTGTTTGTATTGCAATTCGTTTTGTAAATGGCCAATGGTGGGTGGATAGAACTTCCGCTGCATCGTGGTAAAATAATTTAATATCGTAATGCATTGAATTTATTTGTGTGACTTGAGAACCCCCTAAAAGTGCACACATTCTCTTTACAATATCATATTATTGCCAAACTTCTTAAAGCAAAGATTTTTTGAAATAACTGCATAATTAATAACATTTTGTTTAGCGTGCCAACGTTTTATTTTAGCGACACACATAAATTCGTACTATTCTTACATTATGATCGGTGCCTCGGTTTTTGTTTTTGACTATTTAAAAAAATAATATAACACACATAGTTTTAATTAGTCAAGATGTTCACAAGCTTAATTTTAATAAATTTTTTGCTTAAGTTTAGGGTTTATTTCAATTAAACTCTAAACTAAGAATCTAAACTTTCGTTCCATCAAATCTATTTACATCAAAGACTACAGCAAAACTTTGTTTTTTTTTCTAAAACTTTATGTTAACTTTCTAATGCATATTATGTTTGTTCTATTTGTAATCAATCTATTTATTTTATAAGGTTGGATATTTTCCTTTTCATCAGATATTTCTTATAGTGTATAGATTAATTTCATATGTTATGTCACAATTTGACAAGACTCTAAGAACATTTATTTTAATATTTGACTCTTTAAAATTTTTTTAAAATTATTTTGTTGACGTAGTATATATTATCTTAAAACATGATACTAGTGCTGCAAATTGCCGGTGTAGAATTTGACAGCGGCTATCAACGAACGTCTAACTTTAAAAAAAATATCCTATTTGAAATGTGTATTTCTTTTCTTTCAATTTTTGATAGATGTCATAATTTTTCAAGTTAACCGATGGTGTTCAATCGAAATGTAAATTTCTAATCGTTTTTTGAAAGGTCCGAACGATTTTTTTTAATAAATACTTTCAGTATCATAAATCTTTTAATTACAATAACCCGTGATTTTTTTACGGTTGTAAATAATACAAGAATAAATAAATAAAATCATAATAATATACGTACGTACCAGCATGTTGTGATCTTTGTAGGTTTTGTTATAATGAGAACATACGCAAATAATATTAATTTACCTTGAGTACTTTTTGTTACGTAAAGCGAACGAACTATTTGCAAAAAAAAAAATTTCGCACTTTCAAATATTGAAAAAATACGCATTCTAGTGCATTTTTCTCCTCTGGATAAAATTCATCGCCATTGAAATTGAAACGAAATGAAATAACCTTTAAAATAAAGAACGAAAAAGCCTTTGATAAAATATTTTCACCGGCATTCGCGGAGTTTTGTTAATTAAGTTCGCAACTATCAGATATATTTCGTACGCGAAATTCTCCAGTCTTGTTTTATTCCTTTGCAATTTTAGGAACACAACCATAATATATCAAGCGGAATGCAGAATTGTGATACTCTGTGATAATTAAAGTGATAATAATTGTGAATTATGATTAGCGAGGCGTGAGAGCGTTGTACCGAGAACGGAGCAATTTATTTAGAGCTCTACAATATAGACACTAGGGTTTTCACTACTTCTATTCAAATAAACAATATTTGAATAGGTTATCACTGCATTCAAATAAACAATATTTGAATAAGTTATCACTGCTTCTATGCAAATAAACAATATTTGAATAGGTTATCACTGCTTCTATTCAAATAAACAATATTTGAATAGGTTATCACTGCTTCTATTCAAATAAACAATATTCGATATCACTGCTTCTATTCAAATAAACAATATTTGAATAGGTTATCACTGTTTCTATTCAAATAAACAATATTTGAATAGGTTATCACTGCTTATATTCAAATAAACAATATTTAAATATTTATTTTTCGGAATAACTTTATTGAGTAAAACCTCAAATTGTAATATTTAAATATTGAAGACAATATTAGTGATTTTTAAACGAAAATCTGAAACAGAAAAATCAGAAAAGGAAACGGTCACATCTGGGACTCGAACCCAGGACCCTTGTCTTTCCGGGACAATGCTCTACCAACTGCGCTAATGGGACCCTATTCCCCTCGGTCACTTTTAACTGTATCATACTTCGAATAAGAACTACCAACATTGTCTTCATTTTTTCACCGCACATTTTTATTGGCAACTATCTTTATGTATGATCGCAAGATTCAACCCGAACTAAATGCAATCTAGACAGCGTCTTTTAGATAAAATATTTAAATATTACAATTTGAGGTTTTACTCAATAAAGTTATTCCGAAAAATAAATATTCATTCTAGACTTGCAGAAAAGTCAACAGATGTCGCACATTAAAAATAAAAAATAAGATAGGTTTATCTAAAAGACGCTGTCTGGATTGCATTTAGTTCGGGTTGAATCTTGCGATCATACATAAAGATAGTTGCCAATAAAAATGTGCGGTGAAAAAATGAAGACAATGTTGGTAGTTCTTATTCGAAGTATGATACAGTTAAAAGTGACCGAGGGGAATAGGGTCCCATTAGCGCAGTTGGTAGAGCATTGTCCCGGAAAGACAAGGGTCCTGGGTTCGAGTCCCAGATGTGACCGTTTCCTTTTCTGATTTTTCTGTTTCAGATTTTCGTTTAAAAATCACTAATATTGTCTTCAATATTTAAATATTTAAATAGGTTATCACTGCTTCTATTCAAATATTGTTTATTTGAATGGGAGCAGTGATAACCCTAGTATCTCTATACAGAAACCAGGGTCATAACTGGTCTATTCACAGACACACACACATCAGCTTTTTTTCATGGTCTCCATTCATCAGGTTTATAATATTTATTACGTGCACAATTTTCGTTTTTCTAAAATATGTTTAAGTATGACACATTTTTATTTCACTGTGAACTAAACTGTAGGTATTTTTTTAATTCCTTTATTCAGTATAAAATTTTGTGATTTTGATTAGTTCATACTTTTTAGTTTAATATTTGTTCATGCCTTGTATGGTGTGTGTGTGGAAGTCTTAATTGTAATATAGTTTCGTCTTTAAAGAAAGTTGGTAGTTGAAGTTAAAAACTGTTTCTTCGATGTTTCTATCCAATATTGTATTTGAATGCCTTTCTTGAAAGAATTGAGATTTTACACGGACAAAACTATTTATTTACATTGATTTTGCATATGTATGGGCGCAAATAAATTTGTCTTAATATTGCAAAGCATAACTTGCAAAAAGTTAATATCTTTAAATTATTTTATATGTGTTTAGTGACCAGATGTGAATAGCCAGATTCTTTTCCAACTCCCTATTCCCTCCCCAATATCTTCAACCCCCAATTTTTGTTTTCATAGTCTCTCTAGGTTCAGACGGTTGGAAGCAGTTGAGACTCCTGTATGGTACTCATATAAAAAAAATATATCGTGGAAGGTGCTCCATAAAACTAGCATTGACAATACCCTAAAATAAAGTCAGAATCTTAACGACGTAAGTGAAGAAGACGTGCACAAAAAATGGACCCTCGGCTTTGGTGTATTGGACAGCCCAATGGTCGAATTTTCTCTAAAAAATCTCTAAAATAAAGTGAGAATCTTAATACTTTGTATTATTTTTTAATTAATAAATTGTGAAATAACACAAATTCATCACACAAATTTAGTTGCTCGACAAAAAAAACTTTTTTGGTTCTTATAATCTGTGCGTAAAATTAAATAAAATATATTACATTAATGATCTCGTCATACATAATTAGATATTGTTTCTGATTGACTATCTGGTTACATAATAATTTTAAAGAAATAAGGTTGACAACCCTAAACTTTACACGTGTGTTGGAATACATTATACAACAGCCGGAGTAATTTGTCATAAGTTATGATACTCGTAATCCTAAATTTATCAGAGATTAACAAGGATATTAAAATAAATAATTTTTAACTGCGCTTTCTTATAAGCTGAAACTTAAATAAGTTTGTGATTAAGTATATGAATAGTTATAAATTCCAAATTATGATACTGGTTTATTATAACAAGTCCCAACTAAGATAATCACTATTAGCCGGGTATATGTCAACTAACTGACATGTACCGGCGTTGCTCAACTATTCTCTACTTTCTATAAATAAAATATGCATATATTATGTACATAAACCTTTCGGAAGAAATTTTTTGAATGATAGTGAAAACCATATAAAAATCCGTTGCATAGCTCAGAATAACGAAGTGCACAAACAGACAGACGCAGATAGCAAATTTGTTGTATCTTATTTACAGATTTATGATCTAACTTATTTGTATATGATACTGAGTCGCCATGTCAAGAATCAGAATATAACATTTTTTTATGATTAACACCTCGGCTCAGAGCCAGTGGGACTTTGTAAACCACATTCGGGGTATGTCGTGAGGCTGAAGGGTTTGAAAGGAGGCGGGGAAAAGAAAGTCTGAAAAGTTCATGCCTAGTTCTGGTTACCAAACACGGTAGCCTTTCAAGAAATATTTCGTTTCTGAATAATATTTTTGCACCTGAATAGAACAGAATCTATAAATGTGAATTTAGTACATAGTGAATTTGAAGACGTGTGACAGTTAATGCTTTGTACGGCAAAATTGTGAGATGATTAGTTTTGTTTAATTCAATAATCTCGCGAACCACAACAGCACTGAATCACTATGTATATAAAGGAGTAAAATGATTTAATCAGTTACTCGCTGATATGCGAACAGAAAAAAATACAACATATGTAAAAAAAATTAAAACATATTTTTGTAGTACCACCGTATAATTCAAACTTCATCTTTTTGCATATTTTTATATTCTTGAGTGTTTTTTTATTCCCAATATTTTATGTACATCCCATATGCATTTCTTGTTTTAATTTTTTTTATTTTTTATTTATTTACTGTCAATTTTTTTGATACATACAGGTATATATATAATTATACAAAATATAAGGAGTAACAAAAAAATCCCACAAAGGCGAAACCTGTGCGTGGGCATTATAAGGTGAAAATCAAAACAGTAGTGGTTATATTATCTATGGTTTAAATGAAAAAAGAGATATGAATGAAGAAAAAAAAAAGTGGGTGTGTCAAGCCTACGCAAGACAGAAGTGAAACTTCTAGTATTCCTCTCTCTCTATTTTCATTTCATCATCTCTATTTTCTCTCTTAGGTTAGTTTGAAAATTAGAGGTTAAATAATTCAACGACGAAGCATGGATTTGCTTTTTCTAATATTTTCTTATAGATGAATGACGTTCGATTAATGTATAGTTCCAAAAATTTTCAATTTATTCACAAGTATACAATATTACATAAATAACAATATTACAATAAAAAATTACAGATGTGGAAAAACAATCAATTACGTATTTCACTCGTATTACACTCACGACGCAGTATACTAACCAAGCAGCTGATGCTTGGCGTGGCGCAGTTCGCTGGTGTCTGAGAGAGAGGAAAGAAGAGAAGAGAGAGAACGTTCGTGAGCGGCTCCCCCACCTCAACAAGCGCATATGGTGAGAGAGGGACAGTGAACGGTGAGCGGTGGTGGGGGTACCCGCATTTTCGTGTCGATCCTGACTCGGTTTTACTCCGTCCCTGAAAATCCATTACGCGCCTAAAGAAGTTTCACTTCAAAAATCATATAGTACATTTGGTTATTTTAATAAAAAACAGTTTAAAAGAAGTTAAACTTTTTTTTTAATTTAGATGGTAACATATTATCATATTCGTATAACTTATAGAAAAAATTCTCTCACTTCCAGATACTTTTTTACCCAGCTTTTGACATTTATTTTATACGAGTTTAGGTTTTGGCAATTAGGAGTACCTTTATAATCTTAAAAAATATTACGTTCAAATCTCTAATTTGTTAAATTCTTAAGTTTTTTAAGATGTGTATAAAATATGCTTTAATATGTAATATTTAGTAAAAATATATGTTTTATATTTGTACGGTGTTCAACTGAAAATCTTTTCAGTATTTTTTCAGAATAAAATTTTATTAATTGACAATTTTATTCATCAAATTTTAAAGTAAAAATTCAAGTTCGGTGAAAGTTTTATCCAAGTCCTGTTATTATTTCACCATGGGCCGGTTGTTCTTCAGAACCAAGATAATAACATACATTTCTTGAAAAGGAATTTGAATGTTAACGTTGAAATTTAAAATAACCTGTTCTAAATTATACTTTGTTAAATGATATGTTTTAAAAATAAAGCCTAAAATAGATCACCATTCAAAATGAAAATGTAGCTTGAAATGTCTTTAGCCGTGTTTGCTGATGAGACTTGAATTACCAGTCACTTTCCAACCTTCTTATTGTACGTCTTCTTCCTTTACCTGCCCCCTTCAGCTCAAAAATTTATGCCAATAAATATGCCATGGTCTCACTGCTCTAAAACATGTCGGATATGTTGGGAGTCTCATCCGATATTAATATATTTAAAAAAACGCTAATTAATTCATTCAATTTCAAGTAAGCTTTCTCCTGTGACGTCTTCGTTAAATGCACCACCCTCTCTTTATTCCTTACCGCAGGTTCGGTTCCTTGAGCGGTTTGCAAACAGGAAACTCACCGGAGCCGGAAGTTGCATTAAAACCAAATAAATTCGGCGTTTGAAATACAATGCAGCCATTTCCGGCAGCCATTTTAAATTGCTGAATTCGGAGATACGGAAAATTGTACGAGCCTTTTAGCGAAATTTCTAGGTTTATTTCATATTTTCTTGGCTGATTTAATATGCTGGTAGATTATCATAATACTTATAAACTACTACGTACTACAATAAATATTAATAATGTCTTTTTATGACAAAAACCTTGCACGATGGAAAAACATTTCACCAATATCAAATAAAATATTGGAGTAGCACAGCAGGTCTGCAGGTTGAAGCGATAGCTTAATGGTTAGTGCAGACCGCTACAAAGGAAAGGAGGTAAATCCTGGTCGCGCCAAAAACTTTTAATGAATTTAAAATAAATCACCATTGGTTATGTGACATATTTTAATTTTTTAGCTGACGTCATTTCAAGCATAGTGGATTTACAATATTTGCGATTGGTGGTCACTCACCGGGGCGAAACTGAGAATTTCTCCCAGTGACGTCATCCTGCGTTCGCCTAGTGCCTAGTACGACATATAATCTGGATGCATCCATCCACCGTGGCATGTATCTACTCTGGATGCGTCTAATACCCCCAGGCGTCCGTCGCCAAGCGGGCGGCGGACGTTCCGGATTGAGAGACAAATGTCTGTTCGCATATGCGCGTTATTTATTATCGCATTCCTCGCTCAGGCGGGCCATAAATCTACACCGGTTCGTCGTGCTTTTCCGAACAGGTAAACTGAATAATGCTTTTGATTTTTGCTTTTTAAAGTATTTTGTAAATCAGACGCGATTGATTGACTTTTGGAAGAAAATCGACGATTTTTCTGAAACATTTTAGTTTCGCATATTTAAAAAAATAAATAATGTGATATTGCAGAAGAGTTTTAAATGCACGTGGCAGTGGAACTTTGTTTTTCCACTGTGAAAAATTGGGAGGGGAAGAGAAAGGTGGAAATATTCACTGATTACCGTATTCGTAGAACCATTTAGTAATAAAATGGTCCAAAGCGTCGGTTTTGCACTCAGGCGTCGTGGCTTTTCTCTGCTTGCTCATAAATCATTGCACAAGTTACGTTTTTTGCTTTAAATTGCGGTGGTAAGACAGTGTTCACACTTCTTACCACTAGGTATAAGAAAAGCAAATTATTTAAATTAGAAACATTTAAACCAGGTTGTTTCATATATATTGAACAATTCATCAAATTTCAATGTTTATTTTCACATTTTGTAGGGGTTCTACTAAAGTTTGTTCATAACTACATTATTTACCAATTGCTTCATTTAACTGAAATAATAACAGAAATTCAATAAAACTTTCACACAACTTGATAATTAACTTGATGAATTATTCATATTCTGTGAAACTGGCCCTGAGGAAAGATGCACAGAATTTTAATATTTTTCATCAAGTTTCAAAGTTTTGTGTTCTATTTCTGTGAAAATTCCATTAAAGTTGTCACTATCCAAGCATTGTGAAACAACAGGCACATGACTAAATAAACAAAACTTGAATACGTCTTTCACAGAACTTCAATTTTAACTCTGAATTTAATAAATTGTTCAAATTCTGGGCAACAATCAATCCTGACAACGTTTGAAAAAAAAAACATATCAAATTTCGTTTCAAAATTATAGTCAAAATCAACATTTTCAGTCACCGTCCACTAAGAACACCGAAACTTTCTGTATTCATTTCTAAATAACCAACTTAACATTCTCTCAAACTCTTGTGCGAATGTATAAACTATACATTCACTGTGATTCCGGAAGTATTTAGCAAAAGCTCTTCAGACTTTACTAAATTTCTCGAATCTATTTTTTTCACTAAACTTTACTATTGTCATTATTACTGTTTTGTATCATACTTATTTTATTATTTTAACATATTTTTGTACACCGTTCTTGAACTATTGATACAAATTTATTCCTTTTTTGCAATTTTTTCAAATGTTGACAAATGTAGAAACATTATAAATAAAAAGATAAAACTTTAAATTATCAAGTTTTTGAATTCCATGAATATTCCATAAATACTTGAAATAAATGATCTACAATTTTTATCTATCTAATCTTTGACGTTTGACACCGTTTGAAAAGTAAGTAATCCGGCCAATTGAATAAATGCACCATTACATTTACTAGTTATAAAATAATTAAAAGTTCATTACAGCCTTTGAACTGCCATAGTTATTAATACATACATTGCGCTAAGGAAGTTTCCTACAATATCTTTTGAACGCTCTTTGAACAGTTTAGCAAAGCAATTTGCAAACGGTTACCTGTGTAGTGGTGGCTACAAAACGTCGTGGAACTCTAGAAGACTATTGTCGTTTTTCTGAAAATGTAACTGCATATCATATCTACACTTATACGTTAAGATAAGTACCGTTTGTCACTGCAATAACAGTGAAATAGTTGTATTGACTTTTATTTATTTTAAAATACACATATATTTATAAAATAAAATTGATTGATTAAAACATATCTTTGATCTCTCAAGCAATTTTGTCATATAATTAAGCTACTTTGCAAAAACGTTTTAAGCGATCACTTGTCATAGTGTGTAAAATGTATATAATTTAAAAATACGGGATAAACTGGAAAATCTAGGTGGATCCTTTGGATTTAAATAGATCCACCTAGATTTTCCTAAAAATACGGGATAAATTGCGAAATCTAGGTGGATATCCCTAAAAATACGGGATAAACTGGGAAATCTAGGTGGATATCCCTAAAAATACAGGATAAACTGGGAAATCTAGGTGGATATCCCTAAAAATACGGGATTAACAGGGAAATCTAGGTGGATCCATTGGATTTAAATAGATCCACTTAGATTTCCCATGGTGTGTCCTTAAAAATACGGGATAAACTGGGAAATTTAGGTAGATCCATTGGATTTAAACCGCTGTGAGCAGTTTATTAGTTTCCATATTAATATTTTGAGGAATGATATTTTATATATACATAAATAACTTAACCAATCGGGTGAAAATACAAATTAAAACGTCATTGATAAAACCCCTGGATTCCAAATAAATTCGATGTATTTGAATATAATTTCAAAATAAAATACTATTTTTGAAAGCATATAAAAAACTCTTTCAGATTTGAGTATTACGTAATGACAATATGCAGTTAAAAATTAAAACGGTTGAAAGCAAACATAGATACAGTTTGTAAAGTCTCTACCCAATGGTTTTATCGTGCAATATGTAATTACCACTTTAAACAAAACTAAAAAACATTCACGTAGACAAATTATTTAAATCATGTACTTCACCCTGTTCCAAAATGAGATAGCATTAATTTTATGAGTGTATCAGGCTGTGTTTTTGATTTCTAGGAGGAATATCTCTAAAACTTGGTATACTTAGGTTTTAAAAATTGTATGGTTACTAAAATGAATAATAACTGAATAAAAATACAAATAGAAAAGTTATGTGTAATCGGAATAAAATATTTTCAACAGGTTATACAAAGAATCTAAACTATTCTGTCTCGGTAAACTATCAGTATAGAGTTTTTTTATTTAATTTGTATCACTTCATGCATCTCACAAACTATACACTTAATTTAATACTAAACACTTATAACTTCACTTTACACTTTTGTAAACACTTTTTATACAAACCGCTTCGACAAATTGTAATCTTGTTTTTGTTTTATACGCCCATAGTTTGTTTATTTCTAGGTACAATATATGTACTAAATTATATTACCCACGCAAAGTGCACCTTAGTGGATTTCCATTATTCTTATTGATTTTTATAATATTGTTTGTACTTAATGTAATATACTTAAAAGTTGGGAAAAATGAATTAAAACAAAAAAAAACTAAAAAAACACGTTTTTTAAGGCTAGTTAAACAATAATAGATATTAAATTAACAGTTTATTTAAAAAAAAAAATTGCTGTTGACCACACAACAGGCATATCCAAATTCACTCCCAGATCTGCACGATGAAAAATTAGTATGGCTGCATTCTTGAAATCCATTTCCAAATCTCTGTTCATTCAGAATGTATCGGAACACATAATCTTGCAAGTGTCCTTATCCTAATAAATACAATGACGAAATGTAAAAATATTAGAGTTTTGTAAACACTTTCCGTTATCTTAAGACGATTGCGTTTTACTGATACTTTGCAAAGAAAAGTGTTAATTCATTTGTTACAAGCCTGCAGTCCCGTTTTCAATAGAAATATGAATATTTTTACCAGATTTTTAATAAATTAACAATATCTATAACAGTAAGCAAGTAAGATTTGAAAAGGACTTGAAGAAAACACAAATATTATTTTACAAAATCTGCTGCCAAATTATATTCATTGCTGGATTATCATAGCTAGTAATATAGTGACATAGTAGATGGCAACGCTAGGTCTATTTAATTCATAGAAGCTCATCCATTTTATAGATTATTATTCAAGTGACAAGCGGCACTAAACGCGGGTTTTGGAATGCAAAATGCAGTGTTTAAGGAACTTGTGTTGAATTTTTAGAAACACCTGTTATACATATATTACCTTTCATAATCATTATTTCTCAATGTGATGGCATTTTCATGTGTTAATTTTTTAGAGTCAAAAGCCGAATGCCATGTTGTGTAACTAAAAGACAAGGATCTTGTGCAAAACCCAACCACCACCCTGGTAAACTTCATTAAAGGGAATTGTCAAAGGAATACGATAGATTGAAAATTGAGCCCGTGACCTGAGTACTTAAAGGAGCTATGAAGACAGATAACAATATCATTAATGTATTATTTGAAAATGTCTATTATAGAAGTACCAAATGCAATATTAAAACCACAAAAATCTACGTTTCAAGTTCCTAAGAAAGAAAAATCTTCTCAATTGAGCTTCCGTTCAGACACCACGATAATAGTGCGGTTCAATCGCGCCCTTCTCACGCGGGTCTTATTTACTTGAGCACCTCCATCATTTAGACATAACCGTGCGGTCAAATGACTGAAAATAAAATTTTGTTGTTATTAAGACCGCAGAAGCAGATAGCGTTCAGTTGCATTGCGGGCACAGCGCGGTTCGGACATCATAACGGAGCTTGCAATTGATCACTTCTACACTGAATGATTTTAGTTATGTATAATAAACTGAGAATTTTCACTTACTAACCGCCGCTGTCTCAATACCATAGCAAAATTTTGCGGTTCAAACGGCACGGTTTGTGATTGAGCGGTTCCCGCGTGTCTGAATGAGCGGTGTTTGAAGGTGGTGAATCGTGCAGTTGAATCGCGCGGTTGAAACTGCTCGTTTGCCGATGTGTATTTTTGTGGTATTCACATGAAACCGTTCGGTTTTGAAACCAAGCGGCTGTCGCGAGCGAGCGAAGAGTGCAGAAAATCTCGAGTCGGGCGGTTGCGGGCTACTCGAAATGTATTCATTCACAGCGCGGTTCCCGATCGTTTTAAACTTCCGTTTTTAAACTAAACTCGTAGAGTAATGGAAAAATCTCGATTTGTGTAAGATTACGTCGAACAGATCAGTACGATTATGCGCGGTTCAACCGCCCTGTGTGAATGAGATCTTAATGTGAATACCACACAACTGCAACCAATTATCCAGAGTCAGTGGAACTATAGCATCCCTAAAGGAGGTTTGAAGGGGATGATCAGTTAAAGAGGAAGGTTGGACAGTTGCTGGTTATCAAATCTGGTCACCAAAACCGGCTAAAACCATTTCAAGGAACTTTACGAAAGTGGTATCTCATTAGGCCAATACTGAGAGTATCTACCACTCCGAAATCTTCCCTTACCTTACAATACCACCCCTTATGATTCAGCTATCTAAACCTCCAATTTAAAAATGGGGTCAAGAGCCCCTCGAAGGCTTCGATATCAAGGTGGCTTTTCATTTCTATTTCAGGAGAAAACTAGTCGGGTCCGTTATCTCGAGTTTTTCTCTTCTCTTAATAATTTCTCCATTCAGAAACTCAACGATCTCAGAAATCGAATAGGTAGACTCACTTGAAGTAGGTATTAATTTTCGAGTCCAGTGAGCAGCGGAATCGATACGTAATTTTACAAGTCGGTACGTATGATATCACCAGAACGTTCTTTCAACGACTTTCAGTGATATTCTTTGACACTTTTATTTTTCATTAAATATTCATAGATTTACCTGATACATGTATTTTTTTATGCATTAGTTTTAGTAACCAAAAAAGTAGGTAATTTTACAGTTTTTTTTAGCGTAATTGTTTTCTACGACAGATTAACGGTTTTATAGTTTACATTTTTTTTTTTTTATAGTGAATACCTCACAAGAGTCCCAACTGCTCCCGTCTGGAGCCAGTGAGACTATGGCATCCCCAATTGGGGGATGTTGTGAGGCTGAAGGTAAGTGGGGAAGGGAAAGAGGAAGGTGGGGAAGTACCTGGCTATTCAGATCTAGTCACTAAACACGGCTAAAGCCATTTGGAGCAACGTTTCAATTCTGAATGGTGGTCTTACACCAGGGCGATACTGGTAGTATCTTCCACTTTGGAACGTGCCGCAAATATACTATATATTATTTTAATTAATTTATTATGAAATAACACAAATTAATCAAATAAAATTTATTTGCGCACGCCGGGTTCGAACCCGCGACCTTCGGAATGGCAGTCCAATGCGTTACCACTGGACTATGCCGGCCGTCAACCTAGCGCAAACCAGTGAAAAATCAAACGTGTTTATATTTTTACTATTTGTAAAAAACAAGTTTAAAAAAAAATCAGTGTTTGTCATTGAATTTAAAAAAAAATACCTATAGATTTCTTCAATAAAACTATAAAAATATATATTTTTAAAATATTCTTATTAATCGAAAAAAAACATACCATCGCTCATAAAAAGGATAGCCCTTTAAAGAATTATGTAAATGAACGTGCCGCTAGAGTATGTCCGTTGGACCTAGTTCAACGAAACAATGAGCTTTGTCTCAGTAACGTATCTTCAGTATATTGTAAAATTGTCCAAGTAACGTTAAATAATAAATTATCAATTCATAAAATAAAAATGTACAATATGTATTTTTTAATGTCTAACATAGTAAGAATATCAATCAAAAATCCCATGTTACCAAGCATATAATAAACACCTACCTGACAACAGCAAATGGATGAAATTTAGGTTTTAACTAAAATAAATTGAAAAATTAATATAAACATAAAACCGAAGTAATTATGTCTGCTGACAGTAACCATATAAATTTTTTATTTAGCTGTGAAATACCAGATAGCAACGAAGATGGTAAATTCCATATAATTGTAATAAATTCATTGCATACCGTCCCTGTTAACCACCCCCCTCCCTGCCCTTAAAATTTGTGTATAAACCATAGTTAAAGGAACAATTGTACCAGTCTAAAGATTATCATAAAAAATGAAAAAATAGTGAAATGAGAAAAAGTTTTGAATTGTTTCAACATATCATTATAATGGAATTCCAACACGAAATTTCAGTATTAAAACAGAAAAATTACATTAGGGGAGAGTATGGTATATCGTACCGGTCGGTAAATCGTACCACCTCGATATTTTTGCTACGGGTCACTATTTTTTAATCCTGATAATATTCTGCCAACCGTTAGAAGCGTCATAGTTGTCCCGCCATTTTTATTTAGTGTTGGATCGTGCGTGCGCTGGCAGTGGAGTATTTTTGTTTTTTCACAATTTTCATCTAATTTTTTCGGCTCCTGCGTAAGGTGATTTCGTGTTCAAAGGTAGGTATGTTAGTTTTTTCTCAAATTAAGTTCACTTAGCATGTTTGTATTCTGCAAATTACGATTGCAAACTCATATTGTCACCTGTCGTTCACATGTTTTGTTGTCATTTTTTCATAAAAACTCAGAGTTTGTTAAATCGTACCACAAGTGGTTTGATAAATCGTACCGGTACGATTTACCGTAATTTGTTAGTTGTTTTTTAAGTAAATTATTTTCTAGTTTTAAATTAAAGAGTTCAGTACAACAAACACCAGAGATCTCGTCAGAGCCTTTGTTGCGACCACCACCAGTGACCTCGTCAGAGTTTTCCTTTTCACCACCAGATTCAGTTCAGAAAATTGAATTGGGGCAAACGAATTCAAACGCGTCGACATCGTTCAACTATCAATTCTTGAGATTTCTCCAATACCAAAGAACCAAGGAAAGAAGAACACGCGCATGGCACAAAAGGCTGCTGAAATAACACCGGGTCCGTATAAAAAAGGACTAGAAGTTACTGCTGGTTCAGCTGTCGAAATGCCGAAATTAAATATTGAAAAAAAGAAAAATAAGATTATTAAAACTGATAAAAAGCCCATTAAGGGTAAGCAGTGTGCTCGACGAAAGAAGGCCAATTGCAGAAGTAGTGATAGTGAATTTTCGTTTTGAATGATTCGGATACGGATATTGATGATGACGATAAAGAAAACGTATGCCACCTATGCTTTGGCAATTATTTTGAAAAGGCAGGACCCAAAGAAGACTGGATCCAGTGCGTTCGTTGCCATAAATGGGTGCATGAAGCTTGCACCAGTAACCCAGACATTTGCAACACATGCATGCCTTAAAAATGTCCATGTTTTTGAAGTGAAACTTCTTTACGCGCGTCATGCAATTTCGAGGACCGGAGTAAAACCGACTCATGACCGAAACGAAAATGCGGGTACCCCCACCACCGATTAAAGTTCATTTGATCTAGTCAAAGTTTTGAAGTAACATATAAATGCTTCTTAGCTCATCCCGACAACTGGCGTTGGTGGTGTAATGGTCAGCATAGTTGCCTTCCAAGCAGTTGATCCGAGTTCGATTCTCGGCCATCGCACATTATTTTTTTGTTTTTAACGCCTTTTTCATTCAATATCTTATTTTTTAGTAGGTCAGAACATTTTTTAAAAGAAAATAATATTGCAAAATAATAAAAACACTTATCTCACTGTGATAAAACATTACTCCGCTAGAGCGCGCTTTGCGTTATTGTGTTGGATTAAAATTATTATCTAATCCGTATATTATGATAATTGTATTACATTTATTTAATTAATTTATTTATTTTGATAATATGTAATAATTTACAGAAAAAAAAATTAAAACTATCTCCCTCTGATAAAATATCCGTTCGCTAGAGCGCACTACGCGATCTTGTGTGGGATTCTATTTCTGTACATTGTACATTATTTTTAAAAATATATTATATTTTGGGTGTGATGTAGGTAACATTATAAAACATAACAAGCTCTCATATTTTCAGAACCTACATAATATAATCAATTTATGCGGCTTTGCTTACAGTTGGTGCTCAGCGTGGTTGGCTTTCAATCAGTTAAGCGAGGTTCGATTCTCGGCTGTGGCATTTTTGAAGTGAAACCTTGTTGAGGTGGGGGAGCCGCTCACGAACGTTCTCTCTCTTCTCTTCTTTCCTCTCTCTCAGACACCAGCGAACTGCGCCACGCCAAGCATCAGCTGAAACTAGAAGTTTCACTTCTGTCTTGCGTAGGCTTGACACACCCACTTTTTTTTCGATATAAATTGGAATAATGGTCAAGGTACGATTTACCATACCGGTGGTACGATTAACCGTACCGGTTCGTTAAATCTTACCGGAAACCATTTTTTATAAAACGTTTAATTTGAAAACATTCCAGATGCCTGTAAAATATGATTTAAATAAATATCGTACCCAATTAAATAAGTATTTATTTAAACCTAACTCCAATTCTCTAACCCATTTCGTTCAAACAGTATTGAGAGTTATGTTCGAACTGGTACGATATACCATACTCTCCCCTAACTCCAAAAATTGTACTAAACTATCGTAATAACATTTATTATTATTTATTTCTTTAATAAAACGGTCTGACATGGTTACCACATTTACGCTTAAAGGATCTCATTTAAAATATATAAATCCCTTCAAAACTTTAAGCCTTATAATCGCTCAAATATCGTTTAAGTATAATGCCCACTCATCTATTAAATTAGCCTTCCCCAGACACGTAGGTAGAAAATAATAAATTAATCACGCTTTAGATGGTAATGCAGCGGGTACACACAAGTGCACACACCGTAGGTGCAATGTACACGTGCATGAAATAGTTTCATGATGCAATTTAGTGCAGCAAACGAAATGTCTTGTGCATGTTATTTACTGCGGGTCATAAGCGGATATTTAAGCAAATGTTGGAGATAAGTTCAGAAGAAGAACGCTGGAGTAATGCAGATAAATTTAACTGTACAGTTTTCGTTGGGGTGGGGAAAGAAAAACGGATGTGGAATGTAATAATTATTTGTGTTGCAATCAATAAAACAAGCTGTTATTATTAGCAGTCTGTTAACAGTAGATCGAAAAGTTGCTCGTCAAATAGCAAATATAATTTTTCTGTTTCGTCCTTAGAACGTGTTTTCAGCATTGCTAAAGTTGTGTAACAATGCTTCATCAAGGACAACTAGATGGAATTAAAAATTTGCTTGATGGTTTCAAAAAATTTCAACTGTTTGGTATAATAAGATGTTTGGGGAGGCCGTCAGATTTTTCCAGTTTCGTTCTGGTACGCCACTGTTTAGGATTTTAATTAAATACATTTTTTTATCCATAATACAATTTTTACAAGACTTCCAATTGCTGTCAACCATCTTGAGCCAGTGAGACTATGGCATCTCCAATTGGGTTATGCTGTGAGGCTTAGGGTAGTGGGAAGAAGGAGGAGATGGGGAAGAGGAGGGTGGGGAAGTACCAGGCTTTTCAGAGCTGATCACCAAACACGGTTGAAGACATTTCAAACATCATTTCGATTCTGAATGGTGGTCTTTCACAGGTGGTCGAGGGGTACAGCTCTCGACTAGATGGATGTCGCGGATTCAAATCCCGCCTTTATTAAGTTTACTTATAGATTACTCATTAAAAATAATATAAAGTACAATTTCGGAAGATACTCTCAGTATCGCCCTGGCGTAAGACTAGAATTGAACATTTCTGTAAAATGACTTTGGCCGTGTCTGGTGACCGTGTCTGGTGACCGTGTCTGAATAGCCAGGTACTTCCCCACCTTCCTCTTGCTCCTTCCCTCCACACTCCCACAATATACCCCAATTGGGGATGCCATAGTCTCACTGGTCCCAGACGGTTGGAAGCAGTTGGGAAAAAGGGCGATACTGAAAGTATCTACAACTCCGAAAAGTGTCACAAATAAAGATACTAGGTATATACATTATTTAAAATTGATAAGTTGTGAATTTCTTCCAATAAAATTAGGATTTAAGCCGGCCACCTCCGGAGACTAAACCACGGAGGCTGTCGAACTGTTACTTTATAATGCACTAACATATTTATGATTACTTATATGACATGTTTTAAGTATTTCACAATTTCTAATTAATATTGTGTAGGGAAAGTGATGATGTTTTAAATGAAAATCAGGGCTAATTTGGAACCCGATTGGCTGTCAAAATGAATTCGGAACTTTGGCAACAGTCTGACATTTTATTGTTGTCGAGATAAATAATTCGAAATTGACTACTAGGCTCTAAATGATAAATGTGCTTGGCATGTATCTAAATGATTTTATCATGTTTTTTTTCCAAGGAAATACAAAAAAAATCGTCTCGTCAGCCCTTTCATCTTGTCAAAATCCAGAATCTGTACTGTAGTTTCTTTATATAGACCCTAGAGAAAACATCTCTAGGACTGAAATTTTTACTATTGCTTCAATTTGTCTTGGAAATGTGCTGTTTATTCATTTTTATCTAAGCTAACATGTACAAGACATGACAGCTTATTCAGAGCTCTCTCGCGTGTACTAAAAAAACTAGGGAAAGTGTATTACAATGCAATTAGGCTACATCGTCAGATAGGTTAAGGAAATGGATGTATGAATGGATTTATTTAATGCGGGTCACTTAATATGACCGGATTAGATTTTTTTATTTTTTTTATTAAATATCAAAATAATATACAAAAAATCAAAAAGTCCCAATAAACTACTTTAAAGTAGTTTGTCATTGGGTGTTTTTAACTTAAACAGATTATATCAAATGTATAAATTCATATCATGAGAGGTGTAATACAATAAAAATAAAAACAAAAAACAATTAAAGCGTATGCAGTTAGAAATAGTTTGTATTAGAGTCTAGTACAAACTATTTCTTTCAGCTAGCCAATTTTTCAACAAAAAATTTCTTTTTATATTTGTACATTTTTTGATTTCTGCAGGTAACATATTTAAACAATTTGGTATCATGTAGTCTAGCGTTCTTTGTCCATATTTGTTTACATGCTTTGGTACGATTAGTCCTTCATTTAATGTAAAACGAGTATTGTAAGTGTGTTCCAGTCTATTTATGTACATAGGGCTATTTATGTGTTGAAAAATTATTTTATACCACATAATTGCTCTTACCGAGAAGATTTTCAGATTTTGATAAAGGTATGGAACATTATGCCTTTGTTCATATAAACTTTTATGAGCTAATAATTTAACAAGAGAATTTTGAACTGATTGAACATGATTCATATTTGTTTTAGAGGAAAATCCCCAAGCTGTAAGGAATTATACCTCATGATAGATTCAGCCAGTGATAAATAGATTATTCGAAGTGTGCATATTGGAACATAAAATTTTAATTTATATAATGTACTAACAATAGATCTCAGTCGTTCACAGACTTTATTTATCTGTAAATCCCATTTGAAAAAACAATTATTATTCGACTACCATAATACGGGCGTGTGTCTAGTGTGGTAGTCGAAAAGCATGTAAAAACTGTACACATTAATATTTCATGAATAAAGAAAAAAAAAAAAAAACATAAAAAAAAATCAATAATAACACCCAAATAAACATATTTTTTAACCAGTTCAATATTTTCACATGTACACAACGCAGGGATACCAACATGTAGGCAATCTGAATTGTGTGTTTTAATTTCGGGTATAATAGTATTTACCTTGGCATTTGGTGATCTAATGTGTATCAATTTAGTTTTTTTTGCATTTATGATTAGGCCAGAGTCGTGAGACCATTTTAAAAGTTCAATGTAATCTTTTTGTAAAAGTTCAATACATAATTGCAAATCACTGCAAGAAAACACCAATGCAGTATCATCTGCGTACACAAAGTGTTTTACATGTTTAAAAATAAATTTAATAAAAGATACATAAATTATATATAAAATAGGACCTAATATGGAACCTTGAGGAACACCTGCTAAGATTTTTCTTATTTTACTTAATGTGTTCAAAAGCTTTATTTGCATGCACCTGTAGTTCAAATAATTTTCAAATAGTTTTAGAAGTTTCCCTCTTATTCCTATGATTTCTAGTATTTTCAACAATTTTTTATGGTTAATAGTGTCAAATGCCTTGGAATAATCTATAAATAAGACTAATACATGATGTTTATTATTTAAATTATTATTTATCACGCTGGCAAACTTTTGAAGTAGCACTTCAGTGCCCTTTTTTTTTGGAATCCATATTGGTTAGTATCAATAATAGAAAAATCTTCCAAATATTTTATTAATTTAATTTGAATGTATTTTTCAAGAATTTTTTCGAGTGATGGCAAAATACTGATTGGTCTATAATTACCCAAAATGGTGTGATCACCTCCTTTATAAATGGGTCTGATAATACTACATTTTAAATCATCTGGAATTTTTGCTTCAAATAAGATTCTGTTTACAAAATGGGTTATAATTGGACCTAATGTTAATATATGTTTTTTAATATCGCTCATTCTGATATTATCGATTCCAGGAGAAGAGCTTTTAAGTTGTTTCACAATGTTTTCTATATCAGCAATTTTAGCCCTAGGTAGGTACATGCTTTGAGGCATCTCCTCTGGTTCAAACTCAGTTGTCCTGTGATTACATTTATGTAACATATTGCAAACATTGTCAGAGAAATAATCAACAAAGTCATTTGTTACGCTTTCTTCGGTCCGATCTTTCATCAAATATTTGGATGCAACTTGGTCACAATCATTTTTACATTTCTTTCCTAAAATTTGATTACATTCGTCCCATGTTTTTTTTGAGTCTTGAAATATATTTTTGAATTTATCATTATAGTATGAGGTTTTTAATTTTATTAACAATTTATTTAAAATATTTCGAAAACACTTATATTCTTTTTCATAGTATTTGTTCGTTGGAGCATTTCTCCAACGTTTGTATAAAAAATCTCTTTTTTTAATTTTATAAAGTGCATCAGTAGATATCCATTCATTTATGGCATGCGGTCAGTTTTTTGATTTTTTGCTTATTTCAATTGTGCTTTTTTTATACAAGTCATCAAAATAATTTTTAATTTTCAAATAAATAACAGAACATTCGGTTTCCTTTAGAAGCGATTTCCAATCATAATTACAAATATGTTTATCAACCAGTTTTTGCGAAAGAATTTTAACTTTATTATAATCATTTGAGTTTAAATTATCTACCGAGTTATAGCGTATACTTATAGCTGTTGTGTTGTGATCGGCAATGTTATAGTCACATACACATGCGAAGATTGTACTGGTTAATCCAGCGGGCAGTTTACCGCTTATTCGCACGTAGAAATGATCGATACATAAACTATTTATTTTCTGTTTAACAATTACTTCCCTAGTGACGCCATCTATACATTTTTTCAAATAGTTATTTGTAAGAATATTTTCATAATTTATTATGATAGGATCATTTTTGTTTAATAAATTTAAATTTATGTCGCCGAAAAATATTACACTTTCATTTGATTTAATATTGTTTTCAAACACAGAGGATATTTCTGACAAAAATGATAGCTTATTTAGATTCGGAGGTCGGTATATTGCTAAGACATTTAAAGTCCTCTTATTTGGAAGTGTCAATATTCCAAAAACGTTCTCAAAAAATTTGGTGGCCAGAAATATTTGCGAAAAGGAAAGGTTATTCTTTATATATAACAAGATGCCTCCACCGGATTTTTGTTTTCTACAATAGTGATACGAATTGTATCCGGGAATATCATAAAGATTAACAAGTTCCGAACGAATTGCCGTTTCGCAAAGCATGAGTACGTCAACGTGATTTAAACAGTCTTTAAAATAAACATGAAATAGGTCGAAATATTTACATATTGACCTAATGTTTAGTTGAACAAAATTAAGTTTACTTGTATCACATTTCCTTGAATCTTGCTTTTGAAACCATTCACGCAGGTTATTTACTTTACAAAAATTAATATCATTGTCATCATCTATGAAACTAAAAGACATAATGATTTAAATAAAATATTTCCAAAACATTCATGGTTAGATTATAGTATTGTTCAGTATAAGGTAGGTTTAATAATTTGCACCAGTAAAAACATACTGTACATTTTCTACATGAAATATATTTGTTTCGTTCATTGAATTTTAATTGATAACTAATTGATAATTGATAATTAATTGATAACATGATAATTAATGGATAACAATAATTTATTTGTTTCATTCTCCATTTGGTAACGATTTGTAAGTAAGATAGTGTGCGTGAGTTTACGCCGCTAAAACAAGTATTGAAACAATAGTGCAGATTTAAATGGGAATATTGGTATTGCGGTGTATATAAACTATTATACTCTTTATATAAAATATAATAAAATATTACACTTATAACATTCCGTATAAAAGTAAAAAGTTGAAATACAGTATTTATTAATAGATAATTTAGATGCAAGGCAATGGACATAATAGTATATGTAGAGTAGGTGTATAGAACGTATTTAAATAGTGTAGGCCTATAAACAATGATTATAAAATGTATTTTAATATTCTGGATCTGGTAAAGAAAAGTGTGTAACTTTTGATGTGTTAATTTAATATTAACAAGCATCTTAAAAAAAGAAAACTTACATATCACATACGCATGTAAATAAAATTGATTATCTTCATTAATTACCAAAAAACTACAATATAACAAAAGATTCTTATCTAAAATATATTGTTGCATTTTTTTTGATAAGTAAAAATTAATATTCAATATTTTGTTCAGCAATTGCGAGCATTTTTTTATATACCTTACAGTTGTTTTTGTCATTTGCCCTATGATTAACTGGAAATGTCATTTTATATTTTTCATTTTGAGTGCAACAGTTTCTGCAGTTTGGTTGTTTGTCCTTGTTCCCGCATTCGCTGTATGTGTGGTCGAGACCGCAGTAACTGCAAACAGGCTTTTCTTCCTTCTCTCTCTGCAGACATCTTGCAGCACCGTGTCCGAAGCGTAAACAGTGATAACATTGCATTACTGGATTTGCGTCTTCAACAAAGATTCTTTGGTATCCGATTTTAATTTTATCTTTGTTTAAGAGTATTTTCCGGGTTTCACTCTCTACTTCAACCACATAGTTAGATGTATCATTAAATTTATTTTTAATTATTTTCTTGACGTTGAACACAGGTTTATGTTCCTTATTTTCCGACATAATTTTAATTTCTTCATTTTGTTCGATGATGTCACAAGTGAAATCTTCTTTATCATAATCATTAAATATTCCCTTGAAAATTGACGCATTAAGTACGAATGCAGGAACCTAGTTGCATACTAGTTCGACAAAGAATGGAGAAAGATATCGTTAACGAGTGTTCTGATTAATACACGGAACCTACATTTCTGTATTAAAAAAAATATGCAGAAAAAAAATTGTAAACTATTAACATTTATTTTAACGGTTATTTTTACGTGTGTTATTATTTTTTTTTTAAATCGATTTACAAACAACGAACCCACTTTAATGAGCCAACATCATAGACTAAATTAAACAAGACACGGCATATTCATTTAAAAATAACCCCAACACAATTTCGGTTTGGTTCACATGCACATTTATGAAAAGGCCCACGCATTATGTCGCAATGCGAAATGGGCACTGTGCATTGCGTTTTACCTTTTTCTGGTCTATTTTGCTTCTCACCTCTGACAACAAATTCTCCGTGGTTTCGCTTACGAGTTTGAACGCTTGTACAAGGAGTTTAAACAGAGTTGGGTTGTTAAATTCATCACCATATTTGCGACGTACGCCACGTGGCGTTATTTTTAAAATGAATTTTACTAGACAGGGCTAATCTAGTATAATACATCAATGGCCAACATAGATCTTTCTATAATGCAAAATATACAAATCCAAACCAGAAATAAGCGTTATTTAAAAAAAACAGCAACGAAAATTTTGGTTCTTATTTTTTTTCTATCTTTTGAACTGAGAAACCAAACGTAGATAATACTTTTTTATAATTTTTAACAAGTGGCCAGTAAAATAATCTTTGTTCTGGAAAATTACGAGGGTCGTGAAAAAATCACTACAAACCCTGCTAAACAGATGATTCCTTCGTTCTACCACGCTGTTCTAACCACATTCCTTTCTCTCTTTGAGCAGCCCACAAGCGTCTCACGTTACAAGACTCGCAAATTGCTGAATTGCTGAAGCACCCACCCGAGGTGGAAACGGAGATGAGGAGCACAGCTAAGGGAAGCGAGGAATCGAACGGGAAGAGGGTAGGTATTTACCCTAATCCCTTCCGAGCGGCTTTATACTCTAATACGCTAATACGCCTCAATGCGGGATGTATTTTCACATTATGTACCGAATGATATCATTAGAATACTCTAACTTACCGAGTACTCCTGTTTGAAGGGTTGCGCCGATGTTTAACGTAATTCAATAATTAAAACATAATTTAAGATTGTTTTCCTTATAGCTAAGCTAGCAGTCTACAATGAAGTGCTGGTACCTACCCTCATGCATAGTAGCATGGAACTGACGGTAGATCTTGTGTTAAAAAATATTTCTATAATTTTCCCAATGAAAACTTCCTATGAAATGATTTGTGGGTAGGTCGTTAAATACCTAACAATTTAATTATCAGTCATTTAAATTTTGAAAAAACCATCTTTACTGAACCATTAACCCGTTGCATGCCGACGCTACGTGCCAGCTGATTCTTCATCAAGATACAACGTATACCAACTATATAGAAATATACTTACTATGAAGAAATTTAATAGTGGTGTACACAAAGTTATTTATTTGGTTTAAATTAATTAAACAAAGTGAATTTGAGATTAACCCTTTAGGCAATATTAGAAAATATTCTTCACAGGCCAAAAACACCTTCAAGTCTTTGGAAGATTTTTTTTTAATATTAACTCCACACAGGAGGCCCTGAAGAAAATAATTTCTCTCAGGGCCTATGTCATCTTTGGGGATGCTGTGTGGAGGGTCTTTTTGTGGAGAGGAAGGAGTGAACATGGGTCTTGAAGAGTCCCATGTTGTAGGAGGGAGGAAACACAGAGGCCGGCAGTTCGTTCCACAGCCGAGCTGTTGAACTTAAGAACGAATCGTAGAAGCGACGCGTTCTCATGTGACAAATGTCAACCGTGTACAAATGTTGGGCGCTTACATATCCCAGTCTGACACTGTCTCATAAAAGTTAACATATCTTATTTGTATTGCGGTGAGAATTATGATTCAAGCAATGTTTGAAAGAGCGCTTTTAGAATGCATTAATAAATAACCACAAACATTCTCGAAAAATTTGAAATAATTCTATGAAACAACATAGCTTTCGAAAAATATTTGTCCAGGTTTGCAAATTTTTAAATATTTTATCATATTAAATGAAAAAAAAGTGAAGTGAAAGTAACTTTAATAATACCTTTGTATAATTAAATATGTTTTTTAGTTTCGTGTAGAGGGTTAATTACAGTTTACACGATAAAAAACATACGTAAGCGACTTTATCTTTCTTTGCGTTCAAAAATTTAATATTTTTAAATGCATTTATCGATTTGCTATACCAACATCTGGATGAAGCTTTCATCTGCTTTGAAGAACAGTTTTTTTAAATGCGTACAAAAAACAGAATCGAGAATCAAATTAAAGGTGAAAATATTTACAGCGGAATCTATATTTTGACAGTTCTTCCAGGCGAAATACATTGCGAAATGTCAGAAGCTTTATGGGATAGAGAAAAAAAAAATACAACATAGCTTCTAGGGAAAAAAATCATTAATATCGACTTATTTTCTCTCGGCCCCCAAAAGGCTATGTTGTATCTGATACAAAAAGCTATGGTATAAACTCAATATATATTTATAATGCTAATATTAAATAATAAATTCCGTTGAGCACCTACGTAGTATGCCCCTGAAATTTGTATCGCTTTCGAGACGTACATGAAAGCTGTACGAGACGTGCGCGTGAAATAGACAAAATGCATTCCATTTCGTATGGTAATATGTTTACGATGTTTGTATCATCGGTATAATATAGCAACATTTAGTACACCGTCTTGCCTGCATTATTCATAGAATTTAGCTTGTACAACCTGGGCCTGTTATTAGTAATGTCTCGTTCTCTAAATGTACCTTTTGTTCAGGCATCAGTTGCTTGTACCTCACACCCTCAGCATGAATTTGTGCTCGTGTGAAATATTACATGGTTTTATAGTTTACAAGTTTAGCTGATGGAGAAAGACATGTTCAGGTGAAGATAAAACTTGAGATACGCCATGAGCAAAGTATTTTCTTTAAGCATTTTTTTGTTTAGAAATAAACTGTTATTGTATCATTACATTAATTGTACCTTTTTATGTACGATTTGGACAAACTTATTGCAAACAACGTTATAAAAAAAACTGTGTTATTATTTATATCGAAAGCTATTAAATGATTTCAGTTTATCATGGCACTATACATATACATACATAAAACTGCAAAAAACTCTAAAAATTTTTCGACGAAGGAGGTTTTACTCACAAGGTTTTATTGGTGTTTGCCTTTTTGTCATATTTTTGCTATGTTTCTGAACTAATCTGAATAAAAAAATATTTTTTCAAATGCATTCTTGTTTCTTTGGAAAAACAAAATTAAACAATTTTGTACAGCTAAAGATGAATAACAGATTCTCTTCAGTTATTAAACAAAAATACCAGGTTCACAGTTTCCATGACCTGATTATTTTAATGCCAACAATGCAGTCATCAGATCGTGCAATAGAAAAATGTGAAAAAGGTGTTAATTAAGCCTCTATAGTATTTTATTTGTACTATAGGTAAACTGAAGTAGGTTTCAACAAATAATGCAAACGTATGAATAAATCAGAGTTAGAGTTCGTCTCGTTGTTAACATTATCCCACCCAAACGTCTCACCCTATCCGGAAGTCAAGATCTCATCTTGGCTATTGACAAATCAGCTGTTCATTATAACTTCACACACAGAGATCACAGCATCCGAAGGTTCAAGGGGGACATACATACATTTGACGATTTTGTTTTGTTATTGAAAATATTTCTTAGATCATTGGTTTTAACAGTGGAACTGTGGAATGCGGATCCTCAAAGGGCTATTGTTACAAACAACGAATATCTGAAATGCTGTGTGGAAGATTTAAAGTTTATGTTCTATTTTTTAATATCGTACTAAAAATATGTTCATTTAATATTTTCATTCCAAATCATTGATTTCAAAAACGATCTAAGTCCGTACATTCCGAAACGGTATCAACTGGCTACCACGTTACTATAACTTAGAAACCGCCAGTGTCTTGTAAGACTGCTATCACTAATTTCGCCCGGCGCGGCGTGATGTCAGCGCCGTCAAATTCAAGAATAAAAAGGAACATGTTGTTTTTGAGGCAGACCGAAAATGTCACATTTTAAATCGTTATACAAAATGTATTCGTAAATTTAAAACTAAAATAAAAATAGTGAAATATACGCTGTCGGGGGTTCGAGTAAAATTCACTGCCAGAAAGTATCCGAAATATAAATAACAACAGAGATTAAAAAGTTCACGTTAATAATACAATGAAAACATAAACTGAATACTTTGGCATATGATTTAAAAAATGAAACATTCCCCATACACACAAGCCTAGCTTTATTATGGTGGTACATCTTTTATTTCAATTTGGATGAAATAATTACTAAATTTTCTGTAAATTATGTACCATTATAATCGTCTTTTTTAAAATTGGGATTAGAATCGAGTTTGAAAAAAATTGAAATATCAGACTCTGTAAATATAGGGTTTTCCAATTAGAGGTGTTATTTTGAATAGCCCGCTATTTCAATAGATGTTACTTTTGAAGCTGTCATTTTTTGACATTTGACAAGTAGAAACTACGCCATTAATTAAAATTGAACAATACACGCTTCAACAACGCATTGAAATTATTAAAATTCACTTGAGTGAATCAAATGCAAATCATCTTGAGTGATGAGGCCCATTTCCACCTCGGTGGCTTCGTCAACAAGCAAAATTGTCGCATCTTGGGCTCGGAAAACGAAAGATTTATTGTTGAAAAGCCTCTTTATCTTCAAAATGTGAATGTTTGGTGCGGTTTATCGTCCGGCGGAGTCATTGGACTTTACTTTTTTTGAAAATGAGGCTAGAGCAACAGTTACGGTGAATGGATTGCGCCATCGAGAGATGATTAATGATTTTTTATGGCCGGAATTGGATGGTATTGATCTGGACAACGATTACTTTCGGGACTAAGACTATTCTAAGACGGGCGGCGCTACGTGCCACACAAACAACGAAACCATTGATCTTTTACGATAACACCTCTTATTGGGAAACCCTGTACTGCTGTAAAACAGAAAATTTCCATTTATATATTTAAAATTAAATTTTTAATAATTATTAAATGTTATTCAATCAGTGGATGATGCTCATTTCTGAATATTGCGGTTTGATTAGAAGTAATTTCGGTGGATTGCTTTCATTATGTTGTTATGTGCCTACATAATACTGTACTGATGTACATTATGTCTAATAATAATATGAAAATCTTTTTATACCCTGAGCTATCAACCTTATATATTATAGCATTTATTTTTTAAATACCTACATCTCTTTGATTTTCACTTTTCGGGACTGAATTAATGAATTAATGCTAATCTTGGAAGCAGAAAGTAACCCACTTCCCGATATCCGATCAAGCTGAAACTCAGCAAATGGACTCACTGTCGATGACAATGCATTCTCATCAACTGGTAATCATGTAAACCCACGCGGACAAATACGCATTTTTTTCAAAGTCGAATAACATTACAGCAGGCAATACGAGGAATTAATTTCGCCTCTACCCGTTCGGCATTTGGCGAGATTGGTAAAGTTATTGAATTCAATTACAGGATAGGATGGTTTAATCCTTACTCAATCAAAAAAAAAAAAAAAGGTTTTTTTTTCAAGTTCTTAGACTTTTTTATATAGATGTATTACAGTAAAAAAAAGCGTTATGTATATATTTTTATTCTGTTTCATATTTTGTGATGCATTATTATTATGATTTACTTATTGTATTTTTTTTAAATGTACTAAATGAAGTAGAATACATTGTACGTAAAAGCTCTGTGAGCGCTTAAAAAAAAAATGTAGAGCTAGTGTTAGGTGTCAGTGGCACACAAAAGTAGGATTGATGTGATTCGGTGAATGTTCTGATTACATTAATGAGAATGTTGTGATGCAATGAATATTCAAATAACAGAATAAAAATTTTGTGATGCGATCATTATTTAAATTACACAAATAGGTATGTTGTGATACGGTGTGTTTTCATAAGACAACAATAGGAATACTGTGGCGCGGTGAGTATTAAAGTGACAAAAAAAGGAGTGTTGTGATGCGGTTTGTGTTCAAATTACAAAAATAAGAGTTTTGTGATACGGTGACAAATGACAAAATTAAATGACAAAAATAGGTATGTTGTGATGCGGTGAATGATATAATTACAAAAAAGGGAATGTTGTGATGCGTTGAGTATTCAAATGACAAAAAATGGAATTTTATGGTGCTGAGAGTATTCAAATACGAATCGGAAAAATCGAAGACGTAGATTCTGTATAATTTAAAAAAAATAGTTTTTTTAAATTATACAGAATCTGCAAGATTGAGATAATAAAATTTCCAATTGGGGTATGTAGTGAGGTTGAAGGTAGTAGAAAGGGGAAGGAAATGGGGAAGCAGAAGGTGAGGGTGTACCTGGGCAGTTCAGATATGGTCACTAAATACGGCTAAAAGCCATTTCAATCAACGTTTCAATTCTGAATACTGGTCTTACACCAGGGCGATACTGAGAGTATCTTCCACTTTGGAACGTGCTGCAAGTAAACTATATATTTATTTGCGCACGCCAGAATTAGAACCGGCGACTTTCGGCTTGCTAGTCGATAGCCTTACCCCTCGACCACGGAGGCCGTCAAATATAAAATATAAAATAAACCATTTAAGTTCAATTTATTACAGATTGGGAAGAAAGTAGATATGAAAATAAAAGTAAAAAAAACAATATGAAAATAATCATAGAGATCAATTAGAAATAATTATTTTGATTTAAGTACATTATAAGGTCAAATTGATATTTTTTTTTAAGGGTACAGTGGTAAATGTCAATATCTCTTTGGGTGTTTATTGTAAGTTTTTTAGATACGTCCGAGTAAACAGTTTTTAGCATATTTTGATTTGAAATGTTGTATTTATAATAATATTTTCTTAAACTTTAAATTGGGGTACCCTCTCAGATTTTTGTGTTAAGAAACAATTTTAGTTTTTGTGATTGGAGAAGACGTTTTTTTTCATTTAATTTTTTTTAAATACAACAAAAATTTCGTTAAAAAGGAGAGAAAACTAATGATTCGATAATACACTATTATTGCGATAGGCTGTCGCCGTGTGAAAGTGTCGGTTGAACACAACGGGGTGTTAACAATCGACAACTGTGTGTCACAAAGTAGACCTCCCTAACGCATTCAAAAGCCCCGCGAACCTAAAACTAGACGGAGACTGTTGGCAACACAAGCGGCTGCGCACATCGCACGGCGCAAGGCACGCTAATCTCCAACGGCCTCGACCACCGCTGGCGGCCATTACACTCGGAATCTAGCTCTGGTCCCAACACCATGTGTGGGCAGTTTTGCTACTAAAACGCTCACCTACGCTAGCTTTGGTCTTGATATCATGTCTGGTTGTTTTGCTATTAATCCAGTCTCGAACGAGAAGTGCCGGCTACATCATTGAAGTCCGATACGCGCGCAATGGCGCGTATGAAAGAGCGCCACCACGGTTATTACTCCACTATGACTGTGAGTAACGCCACCAGGGTCTCTCAACTCTTGCATCACTCGGAACGGCTCATATAAGCATTTTATTTAACCATTTCCCCATTATGTGCCTTCTTGTAATGTCTGTTAAACAAGCCAGAACAAAATACGAAAGAGATTGTTCAATTCTAACAGCCAGGAAATAATTTAGGATGTTAACTGTTTCCTCATTTGTGTCATACAATGTACCTGTTGCCTGTAAATACAACCATTGATCATCCCAATAGGAGTTTCATTTGACGAGAGAAGTGTACTCTGGATTGTTGATAAGTTCCCCGTGTAAAGGCTTTTGCTGACTCTTCCTGGATAAATGGATTCTCATAATTCTACGCTGAGCTGCCTTCCTAACAATGCCGCCTACATGGAACTATAACTTGGGGAGCTCCATCCCTAACATGTGTTAAAAAACTAATGGTTTAATAATAAACTATAAATGCGATAGGCTGTCACCGTGTGTTGACAACCGACAACTGTGTTAATAAACTAATGATTCGATGATTAACTATTATTGAGATAGGCTGTCACCGTGTGATAATGTCTAATAACTGTGTTAATAAACTAATGATTCGATAATTAACCATCATTGCGATAGGCTGTCGCCGTGTGATAATGTGGGTCGATAAATATGTTAAGAAACCTTTGTGTGTTAATGCCGTTAGAAGGTAGAACATCGATAAAAATGATTTTAAAAAAATAAAGAATTAAATACAATCATCACGCTACCTGAAGGGCACATGATATTAAACATAAAAATTTAAAAAGATATTATGAAAACATTTACTAAAAAAATGCTGAATTAATTTGGATCTTAGTGTGTCAAAATTAACAACTAATAGTAATCATATAATTTCCAAAATAAACAAAATAAAAATTTATTACATTTTTCGTCTAAAAACCGAACTAAAATCACGGATCACGAAAAAAAAAACAAATGAAAAATATATTATAAAAATTACAGTCATCTCCCTAATTGACTTAAATATTAAAAAAAATAAATAAATTAAGTTTCATCAATTTTTGAGAAAATACGGTCGGAACCTATGGTTTTATAGAGGTGCATAATATTAATAACATTTAGATGATTTTTATAGCGCCTCTTCTGAAGTTAACTTCTAGATTTGAAGTGTTGTATTTTTTTTTCTTTCTAACACCGTTTAGATAATATTTCTCACAATCACAGTAAGGAAGACACAACAGTAGCAGTTTGTTTGTAAAACCGTACAATTTAGCCCGAGGAGTTAAGTAAATTTTTCAAGTTGGTGTATGAATTCTTGTCTTTATAATATTATAATCTCGGCTTTTTTCCCATCTTCTCTATATGGTAATCCTAACGGTATAATATTGAATTAACATTATTAATTACGAATATTGATTTTAATATATAAGTGACAATTTGTCACGAGTAACATAAATACATCACCGACCACATTTTACAAGAATTTGCTTTCGAACCTCTGATCTTACCCTCCAACCCTTATTCAAATTACACAAAATCCCGGTTTCCCAAATATTTTACACGAAACCGGAAGCGAATTCCAAAAATCCTTGAAGGTGTTATTAATGTTGTAATATTTTCCAGGAATTTTAAGGAATACTGAGAAATTCAAAGCCAGTTCATTCCTTTGTTTTTTCAATACGAAATAAAATCGTTTACAATAATATTATATAAAAAAAGACTTAGATAAAGGAATGTTAAGTTTCTCACCTCTTAATAATAATTTTTTTTTGATGACCAAACAACATTTTGAAATTAAGCAAGTGACCTAATTCCCAATATTATCAGACGAATTCAGTGATTTAAATAAATAACACTAATAAAATTTAACAAACCGTTAAGGAAGAAGACAAAAATAATAATAAATCCAAACGAAACATAAAACAAAACAATTATATACTTGGTTCGATTACCCAGTTGAGACCGTTACATTTTTTATTAATCTGTGTCCTATTCTGTTTCATATTTCGTTTTTTCAATTCCGATTTTATGTCCGGGTTAAATCTTCCCCATTGGAAAAACTAAACCCTTCCACACACTTTTCCACAAATGGTCATCTGGTCAATGAACATTATGCAAGTGCATTATATAAGCAAAATAAATACAAAATAATACAAGATCAACACGTCAACTCACCAGAGATCAAATGGGAAAATAATTCACCGACTACAGATATTTTCATATCAGAGGGTTCGGCTCGGTAGAACTTCTAACAGGGCCTTTAAATACTACTGATCCCTCAACATAAATATTTAAAAAATCTTTCGTTATCCTACATGTATTTAAAATGACTTATTTTTATTATCTTCTTATTCAACGGTACATAACATTGATAAGTATTTAACCTTAAGAAGTAAAAAATAAAGTTATTCCAAAAAACATTGAATATTCATTTAGACTTTCAGAAAAAATCAATAATTGTACCTTATAAATGTAAATCGGATATGTTTGTCCGAGAAACTATCTAAGTTACAATCGAAATTCCCTTTCAACTTCCACTCAGTTGATTATCACTTAAAAATACAAAATGTCATATCACTTTCAATTATTAACGTATTTCTTTCGCAAATAGTGTTATCAGGAAATATAGCACGGATAAAGCCCTTTGTCAGTACAATATTAAATAAACCAGTCATCTATGGTCAGTTAGCAATATTTGCGAGCACGGTAAGGAAATGATTCCGATAGTCTGCAAAAAAAGCGCTACTTTTAGCACGGCTTTTGTTGTCGGATAAGCTGTCAATCCAAACATTTTTTAAAAATAATCTCGTTCGTTTTGGAAAATGACTGCCATCTTTATAATGGAGGTTAACTAACACAGCTCTTAGAAATTAAAGAAATCGTACACACGATCCACAGACTTTATTAATTCATGTAAGACGCGATCAATTGATTCCATTCCAGCCTGGAGAAAAAAAACCTATATCGAAGAACCTCATTCACTAATTAACTCCCTTTCTTGTCAAAAAGTAGATGTAGACTGCCAAAATATTTCAATTCGACACTGTCAATTTATTCGTATTTTTAACTTTTAGCATTAGACATATCTGTCCGACGTTTAGGAATGTCAATTCATAGAAAATACCTCCAGTGTTGCTACCGTATGTCGATTTATAATCTATTTCATTATCAATATCAGTCTGGCTATCAACAGCGCGACCGTGCAACTGAGAAATCGGTATAAATTCATCGGTTTTTACGCCTATCGATCCGATATTGTACAGTTATCGATTTAACTCTGCTATATCCTCTAGTAGATAACAATATCAATTTGTACTGTAGGTAGTGATATTTCATAATTTATCTCTGTAAAGAATCTCATCTGGACATTTCAACCAAGGCTCTCTAAAAACAACTTAATAAGTTAGCAGCCACATAAATTGAAATCAGAAATAATTTAACTGTGCAAATGACGTATTAAAATACATAATAAATTACTATTTCGTTCCTTTACACAGAGACTTCGCTATACCGTTGGTTTCCTGTCTACACTTTGAGGTATTTCGTACCGAAATTTGGATGAAAATAGTGGTTTGGGTATTTAATTACACCCACTACATTCGTTTGAGAACTTGCACGTTATTACAATCATCCGGAGATGGAAATTTGCGGCCAATTTCAGTGAAAATGCTTTTAAATAATATTAAATGTATGCACATAAAGGAAAAGTTTTAAGTGCTAAGAGATAATTTATCCAAGGAGTATAAAAAAATTGAAATGCAGGTTAAGTGTGAAGGGAGAGAATTCATTACACTCGTCTTTATTGAGTTATCTGAATAATAATAAACTACTGCATGAAAAATTTCAAACGGTTTCATCGAAATAGAGCGCCTAAATATTTAGCTTTTTTGAAAATTATTAAAATTTAAAAAAAATATTTTTTATATTATTTGACATAAGAAGCAAATCCCACTTTTCTGACATTGTCTCCCGCGCCAAATAAACGCTTGGATTTGTTCTTCGCAACGCAAGATCAATTACTAACGTTACACGTTGACCTTAAATGAGAGAATATAATATGTACTATCTATTCCTGTACACATCCTTGTTTTTAAGGCGATGCACTACGTTGTGTAATATTTTAAATTGAGCCGCTATCAATAATAACCCTTACGTAGATGGCGATAAGTTTTAAATTCCCGCTTAACACCATCCGTCTGTTTTGATTTATGCAAGAAAAAAACATGGCCAAAAAGTGCCTTTTATTTTATTTTGTGGATGTTCAGTCATAAATATTTTTTTTTTTTTAAATAACTTAATTTGCCACATTATAGAATAAAATCATAACCGAAGATGGGTTCTTAAGTAGGAGATTTTGAACTTTAAAGCAGTTTTCATAGGCCTTTACATTATTTTTTTCTGGGCTTATACGAAAACTTATCTAAAAAATACTCGATTATTTCAAAGGCCAAGATGTATAATACTCGCAGTATTTAATTAAAGCATCTGAAACATTTCTAGGCGACCAAATTTTCAAACCAAAAACACATGATTTTTAATTACTACGTATGGCATCAAAGAGATTGCTAGATTTCAATACCTTAGAATACTTATCTTATGATGTACGATTAACGTTCAAATTATGTGGACATCGCACAAGAGTACTAACTGACCGGAGTTGGTGAGACAATGGCATCCTGACAATGGGGTATGAGAGTGAAATGAGAATAGGAAGACGATGGTTGAGAAGTAACTGAAGAGATATATATTTTTTTACGTTAAGTTCACACGGGAGGGGAGGCCCTGAGAAAATTATTTCCATGGGGGACTATATCATAGTTAAAGATGCTGTGTGGAGGGTCTTTTTTTATTAAAATGAAGGAGGGTGTGTAGGAATTTAAGGATCAGTATGTCCAGGAGTTACGGACGTATGAAAAAATCTCTCACACAGCGGTTCAAGGCCATGGGTCGAAGGGGTCTTGCTGGAGAGGTCAAAAGGTCTGCCTCAACCAGTGTCTCTATATTCTGATCGCCACGTAGTAGGTAAGCAGACGTATACACCGCTTAGACCTAGATAAACGTCACCTCATGAGCTCTTGAACCCCTGCTAAGACACCAAAAGTATGAAAAAATGAACCACTTGCGGTGAACTCTGGCAGAGGTGTTGGTTATCCATTACATTTTTCCCGGGGTGGTGGCGGTACAGATACCCTCCTCTCAAAACCCAATGAATAAGACATGGTCACTAAACATATAATTTTACAACTCACTCATTTAAAATAATATAAAGAATATTTTTGGCACGTTCCAGAATGGAAGATACTCTCAGTATCTTCCTGGTGTAAGACCACCATTCAGAATTGGAACATTGCTTGAAAGTGCTTCAGCCGTGTTTTTGGTGACCAGATTAGAATAGCCAGGTATTTTCCCATCTTCCTCTTCCCTATCCCCTTCCCCCCCGCTACATTCAGAATCACAACACACCCCAATTGGAGATGCTTTAGTTTCACTGGCTCCAGACGGTTCGTCAAGTTTTGAACCAGCGACTTATCGATTTCATGTGGCAAAAAACTTGAAAGTTGTCAGTTTAAACCTAATATCAGAGTTACCTACATTAATTTATGTTTTATGAGCGAAATTTTCAAAATTTTCGGAAAAGATATTTTTTATAAAAGAGAAGGCATAATGTTATTCAGCAATGTTTAATTTAATTATTATTTTTTTGGTAAACTAATGTTTAAGACAATTTTTTTTAAGCACAAAGGGTAACAATTATTTTATGAGCAATAATTATTAGCCTGAAACAATCATCCACATTGAAAAATCTCCTGATAAAAGATACATGACGCCAACGGGACTTGAACCCGTGTCCTTTCGATTTTCGGTCGACAGCTCTGACCACTAAGCTATGGCGGCTTATCTCTTTTCCGCGAAATAATTCAATATATAAAATAATATGTTAAACACTACCTTTGGACAAAGGCACCATAAATACCACGCCATTAAAGCATTCAACAGTCTTCCACTTGAAACAAAAATTGAGGAAAGTAAAAATAAATTCAAACACAAAATAAAAAAATGGATTAAAGAACAAAAAAACAATATTACCAAAATTCTATAACATAAAATAATAAAATATATAAACGCAACACAAAAAAAAATATAAAACACGCAACACGCACAAACACATAAATCGTTATAAATGCCGATTTACATTCTCTTTTAATATTTTTCTTTTAGTGTGATAATTATATTTTAATTTTTAATCCTTATTTTTAGTTTAAATTTATCTTTATTTTAATGTTGTTTTTCTTTTTTTTTTAAATATATAAATTCTTATATTATAAAATGGGGGCCTCAGCACGGGTAAACAACCCAGTGAGGCCAACATTACTGAATTAAAATATGAAATATTGTAAAATAATAATCAAATAAATAAAATATACTAGTGTTTCATTCAACAATTACTGCTTGTTGCATTTTTTCACCTGAAACAACCAACTTTATTTTATATGAGAAAGGCATTGTAAGTGCGAACTCTCTCACTAGATGGCGTCGAGACCAATTGTCTACATTTTTTGGTGAAGATACTAGTATATATTGAATTATTTCGCGGATAAGAGATAAGCCGCCATAGCTCAGTGGTCAGAGCTGTCGACCGGAAATCGAAAGGACACGGGTTCAAGTCCCGTTGGCGTCATGTATCTTTTATCAGGAGATTTTTCAATGTGGATGATTGTTTCAGGCTAATAATTGTTGCTTATAAAATAATTGTTAAATTTAATACATTTTTTGAATGATTCAGCGAACGGTTGTTAATTTGTTATTGAAGACTCATAAAAGCAAAGGATCAGTAAATCCTCCCATTAACTTATACGCATTTTAAATGAGGGTCAAAAAAAATTGCGTGCGCGCATCTTTAATTCGAGTATTTTTGTATAAATCAAATAAGTTTGTCGAGTATTTGAGTCGGATAAAGGAAATCATAAAAGTTAATATCGAGAGAAAACCGTCTGAGGAAATATCGATTGGAAGTCGTAAAAACGGTCCAGTCGTATCATTTTACGAGCGACTCTCGTAAAATTCACTAGTTTGTTAGTGTCACACAGAATTCGTACAGGGCAAATAGACGTAGAAACGATAATTAAAACAAATTAAATTTTAAACGTATTAGGTTGATATATTTAAACTTCGATCAGATCCTTAAGATTATAAAATCCAACTTATCACATGTCATGCAGAATGCATTTAAATAAAATCTCAAATTGTAATATTTAATAATTTACATAAGCTAGCAGCCAATAAAATTATGAGTTCGTATGGTTCAAGTCGTAGATGCGACCGAATCTTGTTTTGATTGTTCCATTTCAATTTTTCGTTTGAGAATCGTTAATATTGTCTTCAATAATTAAATATTGTTTTACGTTCCTCAAATTACAAAATTTCATCTATATCAGACGTCCCCAACCTCACCGCACACTTTCCAAGTATATTTTTATACAACGCCCCCCTCCGACGGCCCGGCCGTTTTTATTGAATGTATTGCATTGCACTTACTACCCCTGCATACATTTTCGAATAAATTAAATCATTTTTAAAATGTTTAAAAATCAATGGTAGATTGAAGATAGAATCGAGAACGGCTTGTTTTCACTCCCTCTATTTAACATTTCTCAACTACTTTTGGATATTTACATTTTACATATTCCGACACGTACAAAATCAAGAGTACCTACTTCGGATAGAGAATCCGGTTGAAAAAGTTGGGGAAAATCGTTTTTTATTTATTTTAATCCTTACAGATTCCAAGCACTCTGTACGTCGCGCACTCACATATTGGTATATATCACTGAATAAGATGATACACACTAGAAATGCCTTTCATCCATATATTGCATATTATATTTTAATGGTATCAATTTGAGAAGCGGGTGTAGGTAACTCCGGCCCGGAAACCTTTAATTGGATAACCAACACCTCTGCCATAGGTCACCTTTTGACCTCTAGCCGGACTCTCTTGACCCATTCGTCCTCCACTCACCATCACCAAATAATACATGGCCCACAAACTAAATTATTTTCTTCACATACTCTTTTGCGTAGTTGATGTTAAAAATATGTGGATATGAACGGAAACCGATTTTGCCACTGACATAGAACCTTTTGTTTCTAGCCCATGTAGTACGCGTTCTGTACCTCGTACTGCTTTCACTGCTTTACATTGTATATCGGCAACACATTTGATCGTCATGAAAATTTCATAGCGTTCATGACTTGAATTTCCATATTTAAAATATAAGCGAAGAATAGTCAGACTTTTGAATCATGAAACACGCCCACACCGCATTTCTCGTGTTCTTCTTTATTCTACGGTACCTACGTAATTTGTGTTCGCCAGAAGGGTGGGGATTAAAAGTTGGGGGCAGTAAAATAAAGTAAAAACAACGTGGAGAAAACACGCAGTGTTTTTGTATGTTTTTCATTTATCTCAAATTGAATCAATGAAGTCATCCAAAATGCCCCATGAAATATTTGACGACGGAATGTAAGTGTTTTGGCTGAACTATCAAAATAGCTTGTGTTGGTGTATAATAATAGTATATTTGCAAGGCAGATACATCTGCCCTGATTATGAACACTGTAACACTGTTCGATACGTTATAAAAAGAGGTATAATACCCAAAAATAAATCATGATAATACTTTTAGTAGTGAAATTCTCAAATCATATCTGGTATAATTTCGGATACGATGTGATGTATGTAACATTCTAAAATTGAAAAATTCATTAATAAAATATATATTAAAAAAAACATTCCTTTTGTATAGGGAATTAGTAAGAATATATTACTTCATTTTTATGCCTTTCATGTGATAAAAAATATTAATATAATTTAAGGTTTCAACTGCCAACGAAAAAATCTTTGTATTCATGATGCTTAGACTATTTTTAGAATTTTATCCATGCAATCGAGAAAATCACATATCTCTACTTTATAGAAAAAAAAATATTAAAAAAAACTTCAATATTGTTTAGACGTAGCGGTCAGATTTATCCTTCAGTGTCCTTCCAGGCTTGAAGGGTTTTAATTTATTATTTAAAAAAAAAACACATTTTAAATTGTTTATAAACGTATATTGTATATAATAATAATTAAATAATTCAATTCGACAGCTTTTGTTACAATAGCATTTTCATGTACATTTAGCTTTGTAGGCACAATTATCATAAAGGAGGCTTAAAAGTGAAATACAAACCTAATAGTGCATGAAGGTATCGCGATTATCTATATCACATATCGCGATTATATGCGATTATCGACGAGTTGCATTTGCAAAAAAAAAAGTTTTATTTGTGTTTGCGCTTTGCCTTCGGTTCGAAGTGGAAAATGGGTCAGTGCCTATTACGCCGGTGAGAGACCAGCATTTACAAACGAATCGATGCTTTAAATGAATTACAGTGTTTAGCAAGTATATCTGAATAGCTGGTACTTCGTAGTATTTTTTTCTTATTTTTAGCATTCCATTACAATATTTTGCAATATTTACACTATCGGAGCAATGCTTACCTATAGATATAAGTAAACACTTTTCCCACAGCAGAAGGCAGAGACAAAAGATTTATACATTTTTTTTCGTCAAATTTACCTCTGGCTTCAAAACCGTTCCCACATATTTAGATCATTCTCTTCCAGCATTCGAATTTTTAGAGAAACAACCTATATTTGAGGCTGTTTATAAATGACAATTTATCATGTTGTTTTATATAATGTTCGTGGACTTGTGACGTTTTTATAAATTTTGTATTTTGTGGATTAAAAGGCATATTCGTACCATTTTTATTTTTTTACAGAATGAAAAACATTTCCTGTGTAGACGGTACCTACCAGCGAATAACATAAAAGATTATTTCCCTATTGTGGCAACATTCTGGACAGGTACCGTGTAAATGGTACCCACAGCGGTCCGCTGGTCTGCTGGCCCAAACATTCTTGATTTCCTGTTTGCCTCGGCTGGTTGTGTCTTTTGGTTCAGACCGTCTACATTCTAGAAACTTCCATTTAAATTTATTGTCGCGTATAACTGGTAACGATGTGTTTTAAATAAACTCAGTGAACTTCAATCTTCTTTTATTCAAACAACCTTCTCATATTTAGAGTCATGTTAGAACCTGTTTTAACCTACAAAACTAGTAATTCTAAACTGGGTTACGAATAACCTGAGAATATTTGAAAATCTCCAACTACCATCATAGTTAAATGTTACTTGTTTTGTGATGAAGAATTTAGCCACCCGAGGAATTTAACACACTACGTCTGGGTGGAACCCAAACACGATGTCAACTCAGCCACCGACCGGTCAATCTGTTACTTCTCTGTTAGTACTACAAAGTCACTCAAATTATTATAGACATAATATTTTTACGGATATTTTGATAGAAGTAAGTATTTTATTGCATATTTGAATAGACTAGGCAGTTATCTGTAACATTTGATTGTCTTGGCTATAAAAAAGGCAGTCAAACACTGAATTAGCCTTGTCCTTATATGGTTTATAGCCAAACATGACGTTAAATGTATGATATAACGGGCGTATTAACTTTTGAAGAGCTCCTCCTTGATAAATGAACCCATTAAAGGAGAGTTTAATATAAAATAATAGCTGTTCATTGTTTATTTACTACAAAGCTTTATTATTAAAGGAAAACCTTTTTCTATAAGGATTTTGTTAAATAAAAAGCTTCACGAACTTATGTAGAATAATTAATTGTAAAATTTACAACAATAATTTAATTTTGTAACTATGTTTTTAATTATTAAAATGTATTTTTTTCTTTCCTTCCTCAGTATTTTTTTAATTATGGTGGTCGATGGGAACACACGGAAAACTTGAGTATTGTCAATGTATTAGGAATCTCTTTACATTATTGGTAATCCGTGTGTATTATAACGTGGTATAATAACGCTATACCAAAATATTAGGATTTTTACGAACTCGTGTTCCAACATCGACAAAATACATCAGTAAAATTATATCAGGAAACCCATAATTTCATTGGCTAAGGGCATGCGATTCCGTTTTTAACGGGATTTAAAATAAAATTTATACAGATTTTATTTGGGGTATTATGCCATATTGAGTAACCTTCTTCTTTAGTAAACTTTTCAGAGAGATTACAGTGTCCATCATCAGGGCATATATGCAATCGTTACATTACATCGATATGTGGTATTGGTTACATTGAAACGTTGGCTAAATAAGATGGTAACGCAACACGGCATTAAACCCCAAAAATGAATCATGAAAATCTCATGTGAGCAGACGCATCTGCCAGCAATACCTGGAAAAATCTCTCCCTATGAATTCGGGCAACCCTGAAAATTCACCTAGCATAATTATTTTGTCCCGGCGTGATAGTACTCATATTTGACTCTCAAATTGATGAGAGTTTTATGATAAATTTAGTTGAGGCACATAAAACAGTAAATCATCATTTTTAGCTCCTCATAGGAGGCCCTGAAGAAAACAAATACCTCAGGGCCCATTTCATCAATCGAGGGTCTATTCAGAAAATAAGGAGTGGAAGTTCTGAGAAGGAAAGAAAAGGGTGGGTAGGAGGGTTCAATGTGTCCAGGAGTGACGGACGTATGAATGCATCCCTACCACTGCTGTGCAAGGCGATGGGTCGAGAGAATCTCGCTGGAGAGTTCAAAAGCTTTGCCTCGACTAATCTCTCCCGACCCGGCCCACAAAGCAATAGATGAGCAAATGCACCTATACAAACCTCAACCAACGAACCCGAGAACCCCTGCTAAGTCAGGGGTGTTGATTATCCGACAGCGATTCCGCCTCCCAAATTAAAAAATGCGATTCAAATAAAGTATTTTTCACCATCACATAAACGGGCGTGAGCTTTCAATTCAGACTAAATTTAATAGCAATTCGAAACCACATTAAATATTTTTCAATAAAGTGGCATTGCCGCTGGATGCAGATAACAATGATGAAAAAAAATGCGAAACACAAAGCAAACAAACATTCCCTAAATAGTTCTATGGCGAATACGGGCTTTGTACGTACCATCCTTATTTTTTCAATAACGCTGAATTAGCAGAATCGTTCAGTGTTTTTGTATAAGTCTTTCATTTGAGCACTGCAATCAACCAAATATTCAATGGTTGCAATCAAATATTTTTTACAGTTGTTGTACAATCCTCTTTTAAATTTTGAAAATCATATCTAACGTAATACGATATTTATAATTGAACCTTTATTTCCTTTTTGTATTTCCTATTTGAATACAAAACACAATCTTCGATGAAACTGAAAAAAATCATTCTCAATTTTAAACAAATAAAAATAATAAATAATTTATTGGATAACCTGCAATCTTGGTGCAATCAAATAAGTGGTTCACTATGTGAACTTGGTGACTTATCAGGGGTGCCTGGTTTCGTGGGGTGAGGTTTTTATAGATTTTGGCGGAGAATGCGTTTGGCCACCTGCTGCGTGGTAGGCCGGATCGGGAGGGATTGGTTTAGGGAGAAATTTGACCTCTCCAACAGGACTCTGTTGACCCATCGAGGGATTCCGAATTCTTACCAACCCCTCAAACCATTTTCCTTCCCAGATCTTCCTGCCCTTCCTCATCGTAAAACGATCACCACACCGCAACCCTAAAGATGACATAAGCCCTAATGAATATTTTTCTTTGAAAACCTCAAGGATTCTGGTTGTATTATTATGAAATATGAAATGATATTTTTGCTTCATTTCTCTTGGATATGAAAGTATTGTAACGAAATATGGAAGAGAATTTGTAATCAAAATAAACAGCCAGCATTTCAATTAACTTTCCGAATAACTTCAAAATGAATTCGAATCGGAGCGAAGAACGAAAGAAATAAATCGATATAATTGTGTTATGGGCGTGTTGGTTAGCCAAAAAAAGAGAAAAAAATTCTTTACTAAAAATGATACTGACTAATTTTTTCAAATATCGAAATTATTTCAGTTAATAATATTACAGGATATTCTGCTGCCTAGGACTCATCCTGTCTCATTTTTCAAGAGTCCCAAATGTCGGACAAAGGTATCACTATTTGGGTTATTTTATAGAAAGAAATATAAGAATGTGAAGAGGGAATGAGATTTGGGAAGTACATGACTGTTCAGGTTCCGTCACAAAACACGGCTATTGCCATTTCAAGAAGGTTTTTGACCACTTTGCTATGTGCACATATAATATTGTATGTTTCTTGTGTTAAATACGAAATTAAACATATTTTAATAATAACTAACGTAGACCCTTGAAAAATCGATAGATAGATAGTATAATGAATTCTTAATTTTTGAGAAATCAGTTCCAATTGTTGAAATAGTGACAAATTCAAATATTCACTTTTTGAATTCTTAAAAAAATATATACCAAACTTGTGAGCCAGATTTCACATAGGAATAACCGACTAGCGCACAGAAAACCGAAAACAGAAATTTTGACAATATTGTTCTCTACGCATTTTTGTAATTTAAAAAAAATAATATTATTATAACTTTTGCGGGCTATTTCAATTTTTGTTTCACATTATATATCCTCGTGATTTGGACTTTTTTACTTGAATGTATATATTGTTTATATTTTACGGGAGTGACGGATTTCACTAACCTTCTCACATTCTGGATTAAATCAATAATATTAACTATGTTAATATAAACTAAATTAAGTTTATTGGATTCCTAACCCAAGATCCAGACAAATGACCTTTAAGTCGTCACAGAGGTCGATCTTAATAGATAATAAAATTAAGGGCCTAGGAGTTCAATGGTCTTCCATAAGTTAGCGACACCAGTTTTCTTTTAGGGATATGTCACACTTCTATTTATTTTCTGTTCAGTGGAGAAGTAAATATAAAACGCGTCGCTACTTCCGTCGCGCCACTGTGAATAAAATAATATTGTTACAGTACAATTTCTATGGGAACATAACTAGTGCCCAGATTGGCACCAATGTTCTCTCATATTACTAATTATCCCGCGTGGCGCGTATTCGAAATAATGTTAAATGTTACGAAATCTATTTTTGCAGGGGCAAGGGTTGAGTTTATAAACCCTGCCCCCAGAGGCCGCGGGGTGCTTTGCATCCGACGGCAGCACCAAGGTACAGAATTGCAACTTTGTATGGTCAACAATTTTATCCGAGATTTCAACCGGTCATGTAATATTGAAACACTAGTTATTTTTTATTCGTGGAAAATTGACATGTAAAGATGAAAACTGAGAATTTTTCTTTCTACAGATGCACATTTTTTCAAATAAAAAGGGATGCCTGTTAAATTTAATTACATTTCAAATCGTTTGCCTGGATTTGAAAAGGTATTTTGATAATATTCACAATCAGCGGAAATTTTACACTTACGTAGGTACGCACAATAAAAAATATTATTTAATTACCGAACACCTCCGTTACACAGATACAAGCTTTTTGGCTCCAGACCTACAAGGCAGATTGCGTATTAAGATCCCATCATTGCCCGGGCTTAAATTAAAGTTTTTTTTTTCTAAATCAGATGTAGACAATAATTATCCTCTTACTTTGAATGTCAAATGTTCAAATTTCTGTTTTAGGAGTAAAAAGAGGATGGAGGTCATTTTTAGAAATCTCATGTAGACTTCCCTATTCTAATTTTGAAGGTCGAGTGTGAAAAATTTCGTCATATTCGGAATAATAATAATGATTTGTATAGAAAACGAACCAACGCTCCATAACGGGACACTGTTTTTGTGTATGAGCATGAAGATACATTAAAAAAAATCTTAAATTTTATGCTCAAATTTTGACTACACAAGTATCGCCATAGTAAGACACCATCATTCAGAAGTAAGACTTTTTATGGTGACCAGAATTAGCAAAATATTTCTCAACCTTTATTTTTTTTCTATGACCTTCTCTCCACATTTATTTCAGTTGCAGAGTTTGCAAAGGTAACAAATTATATAACGTTTTACTTTGAACCAGTTGTTCTGGCGAGAGAAAAATTATATAATTTTCGATAGCTCGCTAGGTATATAATGTTTTCTCGAATTGACTTTGTGACCAGATCGTATAAGCCAGATATTATTTTCAGTCTTTCCTCTTTCCCATTACATTATACTGCCTATTTCGTTCAGCATCACAATGTTCACCTAAAATTACGGATGCCATAATCCCACTCGTTCCAGATAATTATGATGCTTGTATGGTAAATACTTTTTCAGTTTTTTATAGCATCTCCATTTAAAGCGAAGCATTGCAAAATAATGGAAAATTATGTGTTTTGGTTTTAAAATTTTATCACTTAAAAATATTACAAAAGCTTAAATTAAATACTTCACGTAGAAAACGTCTTGGCCTTTTGATAAATGAGATATTTTTATAAGTCTTCTTATAACCGTAGAAATACAAATATTTCAGGCCTAAAGCAACATTCAAAAATCTTTTTGACCAGCTAAGATAGCGATTTGGTCCTTTGTGCCCCGCCCCCTCCCAAATATACCCGCTGTTATATAACTGGCTAATTTATTCCTCGTGCTAATTCAGTTTGCACTTCTGCCACACCCTGTAGATTTCAGATGTCACAGGGTGTTCAAATATTCGGCATTTTGTAGCATTTTAATTGCGACTAATTTGTAAGGCCATTTCTGCGATGGGGATGCTCATCATAGTTATATACCAAAAGTTTGTCATGATATATCATTTGACAGACTGACAAAAACTATAATTTAACTTTAAAACATCAACACAAAACAAAAACAAAAACCTGACCTACGACTATGACCAGTAAATGAATGGGTTGTTTTTACGACCCATTCTTCAAATGTTATAAATTTTGTATATGAATGTTAAATGTGAGTTTGGCGTGTTTTCTAGCTAGGCAGCGATTCCGTAAGGGTCAATTACGCTTTTCATTAAAAGCGGCTTAGATCAAAATATTAGTAGAACAAACACAACATTCCCCGGTCAGTGTTCTGAAGAGTCCAATTTGCCTCTTTAAAACGGAAAATCCAAAGAAACGATTACTCATCGTAATAAAGCAAACTTTTAAAAACTAAAATTTATCTATTTATATAAAGATGATAACGACGGGTAGGTGGCGTGGCTTTGATTATGATACAAATCTGCAGTTTTTTTTCCAAGACTCATCAAATTTTGCTTACTTGACCATCAAAATAAGAGGAAGGTTATTGTCTAAGCGAGATTTCAAAAATCTGTGCGTTAAGAGAAACGACTCTGCGGCCTTCTTTATAAAAAACTTAAATTTTGATTTGAGGCCAAAATACTTGATTAAATTGAATAATATTTGTGTTTAAAATTATAAAATGTACACAATTATAAAAATTATTTTTCACGATTTTAAATGCAACTTTGACAATTTTTTATGAGTGATAATTATCACAGACCTGCAACGTTTTTTTTTCTTTGAAATAAGAGGTAATTCCCATGTATTTTGGGTTGCTGAATTCGGGAAAATTATCAAAAAAATTCCATCACGTAAGGTTTTTCCGCAAAACGAAAAATACTGTGGGATTGCCTATCTTAAGTCGCAAAACGGGGTTTATTGCCGAAATATATATTTTTTTATTATTTACAACTTATTATAAGATAATATTAAGTTTTATAGTCTGAAACAAAACATTTAGTAACTCATGATGATAAAATTAGTCAGCATTGAATCATATATATATTGGGAGAGAGCCTCAAAACCACAGCTATGACTGCTCCTTTTGTTCGTGCAATGTGCAAGGGTATAGTACCAAAAATAAAAAACAAATTTGTTACCCAAACATGGATTCAGCACTCCACCCAGTCCCTCACGGACCTGGCATTCCTACACCACAAGAACCCCAAAGCCTGGACGATTTGCCATCATCAGAAAGTGAATCAGAAGAAAGTTCTAGTGACGAGTTTCAAGTAGGCAATTTTCAACAATTTTCTCAACAATTTTCTCAAGCTGAATTAAATGACCTGATCTGAGATTTAAAATCTTGGTGCAGTTAGTGAAGAGCAAGGTGAGAGGTTTCACCAAGATATCAAGGAAACGGAGAGAAGGTATCAAGGTCGATGGGATACAAATATGATGGGCGACTACTGCTGGATGCTGCATAGGGAAAATATAACGTCCCACAAACGAAAAAGCACAAAACGAAGCTTTCAAACTAAAAAAAGCATATTTTATAAAGATTTATAATTGCATATGATGTAAATAAGATATATTATGACTTAAAATTAATTGAATTTGTATAATTTTTTGATTTTTTTGTTTTGAACATTCCCTACAGAAGTAGTGTAAGGCGGGTTTTGCCTATATTTTAATTTCCACTTTGCGGAAAATGCTTACGTGATGGGTCGAAATGGATGGCATTCTCGAATTCAGCATTCCGAAATACATATAATTCAACCATTACTATTTTTAAAAAAATTAAAAAATGTCAATTTGCAGACCTGTGTTATGAAACGATAATTTTTTTTTTTTTTAAACTTCCGATTTTGTTGTCCGGGTTAAATCTTCCCCAAAGGAAAAACTTAACCCTTCCACTCTCTTTTCCACAAATGATCATCTAGTCAATCGAAATTATGTAAGAGCATTATATAAGCAAAATAAATACAAAACAATACAAGAACATCACGTCAAAAAATTAAAAAAATTATAATTATTAAAAAAATTATAATTATTAAAAAAATGATAATTATTAAAAAAAAGATAATTATTAAAAAAATGATAATTATTAAAAAAATAATCTTTCCCAAACTACTGTGTAAATATAGATTGAAAAATAGAAGTTGTAAAAAAGGCGTTTTTTGTCGGAATTTAAAATTAACGTACTAAAAATTTGTGTTCCAACGTAAATTGATCTTTGATAATTAAATTTTAGCCCCTCAAAATAATTTTATTTATATTTAATTATATTTGCATGGTTAAAAAGACAAAATAATTTGTCGAATAATTACCATTAAGTCCGTCAAAATAATTTCCAAACTTGCCTTTTAAATACTTTAAATTTGATTTCTTTATTGGCCTGTATTATGTAATTTGAAACACATAAATAATGCACATATTCGTAGTAGATATTTGCTATACAATTTGATTTAAAAAAATTCAGTTTTTTTGGGTATTTTGACCTCAAATCCAAATTTAAGTTCTGTCTGAAAAAGGTTTCGCAACCGTTCCCCTTGAGCCCAGATAGCCCCGGGATATAAAGGAATTCAAATGTTTTCAAAAATATTCACTCACCAAAAATTCTATACATATCCTTCGTTAGAAGCATTCTAGAATATAACTGAACAATTTGGTCACCAGTCTTTAATAATCATATTAATATCATTGAAACAGTCTTACTTTGGAATAAATTTTATTATTTTCATAAATATTGTTGAAATTAACTGACAGAAGATTTTTTTAAACTTATCTTTTTTATGATTTAAATATAAGTATGTCGGTTATTTGCTTGATACTACGTGCAAGGTTGTTATATACTTTAATGGCCATGTAGTGTGGTCCTTTTTGAAATACAGTTTTGTTTGCTTTTGGGATTAAGGCGATGCACTACTTCGTGTAATATTTTCGATTGAGCCGCTATCAATAACAACCCTTACGTAGATGGCGATAAGGTTTAAATTCCCGCTTAACACCATCCGCCTGTTTTTAATTATGCAAGAAAAAAACATGGGCAAAAAGTGCCTTTTATTTTATTTTGTGGATGTTCAGGCATGAATATTTAATTTTTTTTCCATCATTTTATAAATAACTTAATTTTCCACATTTTACAATAAAATCATAACCGAAAATGAGTTCGTAAGTAGGAGATTTTGAACTTTAAAGCAGTTTTCATAGGCCTTTACATTTTTTTTTTCTGGGCTTATAAAAAGATTTATCTAAAAAATACTCGATTATTTCAAAGGCCAAGATGTATTCTACTCGCAGTATTTAATTAAAGCATCTGAAACATGTCTAGGCGACCAAATTTTCAAACCAAAAACAAATGATTTTGCATTACTACGTATGGCCGTCTTAATAAGTTTTCTGTGAACCTTGTAGCGTGTGTATGTGTTGAGTTTTTTTTGTGGGAACTTTTCTGGAGATGATCGAACTAACAGGCATAACTCCATTATGTATATGTCCGTCACTGTCAAAGTTTGAGATTTTTAAAAATTGGTCTACATGAATCCGGGTGATCAGAGTTTGTAATTTTTTAGATGATAAAAACATCTTTGATGTTTTCCCCAAAAAACTTTTCCGTATTTTATCATTGAGTTTACTTATCCATAGTATGCGGTGATTACTGACTCAATGTTTAAGATATTTTTAAGGGTGCCTAGAACAAAAGAAAAGCTACTGATTTTTGCTACAACTTTAGATACATGTTTAGAAGAACTCAGCGCACAAACAGATGGACGCTGATAGCGACTTTATTTTATACTATTTATGTAGAGATTAGAAAAGATTTGTAAATTATCAGTTGATTAACTTTCTTATTCCTAGTATGTATTATTGTAACAATTATACTACGGTTTCAGGCTACAATTCTGTTATAAATAAATTACCCGCCACTATATTTAAGCTGACGTTTTTAATATGCCTCTATTAAAATAAAATCTGTACTGATTAAACATTTTAGTAGTGCACATTTTAACGAGAACACTGCATAACAAGTTTTTTGTTTTCGTTTCTTCTTCATTTCTTTTAATAACTTTGAACCAATCTCTATTGTTTTTTTTGTTAACGTATTTAATATTATCATTTTTCCTTTATTTGCTTATTTTACTGTTACTGGCAATAACTATCATGTATGTAATTGACACTTGTGCCATTAATTCTTTATATATAAATAAATTATCAGAATAAAAATTACAGAAATATGAATCAAGAACTAATACAATAAAAGCTACATTTCGCGGACTGCCGAACGTATTTTCTATAAAACTCGATGCGTATAATAATATTCCGAATATATTAAAGGCATAAAGTCGATCATGGATAATCAAAATGGTAGATTAATTCCCAGTGAGTTCGTGACAAACTTCGGGGTTAATATTACGGCAGAAGTTCGACTTCCTCGAGTTAGAAATTCCGCCGGAAGTTGTGCGCGCGTCAAGGTTAGGTGATACTAAAACGATAAGGCTGTATTTATGTGGGAAACTTGACGAACTTTCGATATCTGTAAATCGTATCTTTCTCATTCCTTATTGGTGATGACCTGTATTGATTAATTTTATTACTTATTTAATTATCTCATTATTTAATTATCATATTATTGATATTAACCTGTATTGATTAATTTTATTACTTATTTAATTATCTTATTATTTAATTATCATATTATTGGTGATGACCTGTATTGATTAATTTTATTACTTATTTAATTATCTCATTATTTAATTATCATATTATTGGTGATGACCTGTATTGATTAATTTTATTACTTATTTAATTATGTTATTATTTAATTATCATATTATTGGTGATGACCTTTATTGATTAATTTTATTACTTATTTAAATATCATATTATTGGTGATGACCTGTATTGATTTATTTTATTACTTATTTAATTATCATATTATTGGTGATGACCTGTATTGATTAATTTTATGACTTATTTAATTATCTTATTATTTAATTATCATATTATTGCTGATGACCTGTATTAATTAATTTTATTACTTATTTAATTATCTTATTATTTAATTTTCATATTATTGGTGATGACCTGTATTGATTAATTTTACTACTTATTTAAATATAATATTATTGGTTATGACCTGTATTGATTAATTTTATTACTTATTTAATTATGTTATTATTTAATTATCATATTATTGGTGATGACCTGTATTAATTAATTTTATTACTTATTTAATTATCTTATTATTTAATTTTCATATTATTGGTGATGACCTGTATTGATTAATTTTACTACTTATTTAAATATCATATTATTGGTTATGACCTGTATTGATTAATTTTATTACTTATTTAATTATCTTATTATTTAATTATCATATTATTGGTGATGACCTGTATTGATTAATTTTATTACTTATTTAAATATCATATTATTGGTGATGACCTGTATTGATTAATTTAATTACTTATTTAATTATCTTATTATTTAATTATCATTTTATTGGTGATGACCTGTATTGATTTATTTAATTACTTATTTAATTATCTTATTATTTAATTATCATATTATTGGTGATGACCTGTATTGATTAATTTTATTACTTATTTAATTATCTTATTATTTAATTATCATATTATTGGTGATGACCTGTATTAATTAATTTTATTACTTATTTAATTATCTTATTATTTAATTATCATTTTATTGGTGATGACCTGTATTGATTATTTTTTTTACTTATTTAATTATCTTATTATTTAATTATCATATTATTGGTGATGACCTGTATTGATTAATTTTATTACTGATTTAATTGATATGTTGTAAAATTAAATCACACTAGAAGTTATTGACAGATATACTAAAGTAAAAGAAATTCAATATTTTTGAGGTGGAATAATTTTTGGTGTTTCTATATTCATAAAAATTTAAATGATTACAGGTTTTTTTTTCTACAGCTACCATACTAGGCACATGGTAGCTATATTTCTTTAGATTAAAATGTTAAGATGTTAGGATATACAGAAATAAGAGAGAAAAAAAAATATATAAAAATAAGAAGTAAACATATGAATATAATGAAATAAAATAGCAGTTAATTTAATTTAATAATATGAGACATTCTTTGCAATAGTTCCTTTGCTTTACCAATAGCCAATTCTGAATATTTTTTTAAATAATGATCTTCAGTTTCCCATTTTCTTAGTGAGTAAGACTCATAGAAATTGTAATTAACGACTCTCAAATAAAAAAAAATGCAAAACAGAAAAAATTTCAATTGTGTTAAGGAAAAGAAGTTAAGTTATTAGCTGTCTAAGCATTACAAAATAGTTAATCCATTATTATACCCATGCACACAGAAGGCAAGTTGGCGCCCTGAGCGGACAGCTCAAATTGAACCTGCATAGGACTGGCCCTGCTCTTGTTATTACATTATAATACAACATATATATACTATTAAATATGGGCATCAGCCTAGTGTGGTTGTCGAGAGGAACTTACAATACATAGGTGGGAGTTAATAGGTAAAATTTTAATTTGCTATTTTCAAATAAAAATTATAAATTTCAAGTATGGAAGAGTACAAAAATAGTTTGACACACAAAACAGTACACAATTAGAAAAAGGGAGGATAAGTAGAACAAACAAGAAAAACAAAACAACAAAAGACAGAGATAAACACATAAGTACGAAGCCAATTTAGAAATTCACAAAAAGGTACTCATCCAGTTATACATTGGTAAAAATAGATTATGCTCGATTACAAATAAAGAGGATAGAAAAGGAGAGAGAAAGAATAAAGACAAAACAAAACATGACAAGAATTACGTATTTTCGTTCTTAAATGTTTAAAAAATATATTATTTTAAAGAATTTCTTTGAATTTTTTTATATGCTAGTTGTTTATACATATCTGGAAGAGAGGGTTATAGTGTGTAGGCAATACAGTTACGAGATTTTAACCCATATTTTGTTGTGTGTCTTGCGGATTTTAATATTATTCCGATTATTGTGATTGTGGATGACTTGATTGTAAAGTAGCTTGATGTTAGTGTGGGTTGATTGTTAGATAATTTGTAGGATGGTGGTCGTGATTTCATGTTGCGAAGGACGGTGATTGGAAGGATACCGGAAATCGAATAGATGTCTTTGACATGTGTGTCCCATGGAAGACCAAACATATTTGGTAAAAATATTTTATTAACTAACAAACCTTTCTGTAGCTCTCTAAATCCTCTCCTTATTTTGAGGAATAATATTCCCTCTATGAATGTAAATGAAACAAGTATCGTTAGCCAAGACCGAGATGTTTAGCGGTTCATATTTGCTGCCTATCCCTACAGATGAACGGCATTGTGGTAAGTTTAGGTTAGTCTATGATACCCCCACAGGCTCCGAGTAGTAGACTATTTACATGGAATCACATCACATTACAAGTATATATAACAATTCTTACTACCCTTAAACGTACTTTTCATGGGAGAAACACAATTTTTTCACCTGATCCATCCGACCTCAAAATTGAATTGTTTTAATTTAAGATATAAAAATACTATATAATCCGTTTATTTATATAAAGAAGTGTGTCTGTGATAACGGGGATTTGACTTGTATGCAAATCTACAGTTTTATTTCGAGACTGATGATATTTTGTATACTTGACTTTCGAAACGTAAGGAAGGTCACTGTTTTCATCTGATTTTGAGAAACTCTGCGTAAAGTCCGGGCAACGTCGGAAATTCTTACAAACATATTTTTTTGTAAACTTATATAACTTTTAGGTTATCTTTACAAAAATATAATTTTGACGATCAAACTTATAACTGTAGCTGTAAACGATCTGGATATTTTTACTCCACAGCTTTTCACTGTATAATATCATGGAATAATAATTTATTATTTATTTATTATTTATTTATTAACGCCGATTATAGCGGCTTTTACAAAAGAATAACATTTTTTTTTACTTATTATAAATACAGAATATACATAGATAAAAAAAATATAAATACAAAATACATAAAAGAGAACAATAGAAATGGTTATTATAAATACAATGCAACAATGTGTATATATAAATATATAAACAATTAATTTACAATAAATCCCGGATAAACTAATACTTTAAAACTGTATTTGGTTATATTCAATCAGAGAAGCGCTGACATACAGTTTTAATTAAGTGGTGTTTGTATGAGGATAAACTAGCAATGTTTATAGATTCATCCAAAACATATTTATTACCAAGTACATGTAGGCGATTCATTATGGAATTGAGTTCAGCGTTAGATCCTGTATTGTTGCAGTGATAGGGTAATTTGAAACGAACTGATCGACTAGGTACACGGAAACATATTAGCGAAAGAAGTTCAGGGGAGTTCAACAGGTTGGTAACGATTTTAAATAAATAAAATAGGTCAAAACAAATTCTTCTTTCTTTTAATGTATCGAGTCCCAATAAATGTAACAGAGAGGGGTAATTAATGTTTTCGATGAGTATTCCCAATTTAAAATTAATATAACGTTAAAATTTATGTTGGACGCGCTCAAGGGAATTCTCATGTACACTGTAGTAAGGACTCCAAATAGTGGTGTTAAATTCTAGTTGGCTTCTAACAAGTGAAGTGTAAAGTAATTTGACAGTTTTTAAATTTTTAAAATCCTTTGAAATCCGTAAGACAAATCCTAACATTTGCATTGCTTTACTGGTTATATTATTAATATGTTTAATGAATGTTAATTTAGTGTCAAAGGTTATACCAAGGTCTCTTATTTCATCAACAGATAATAAGGTGTGATTATTGAGAAAGTAGGTGAACAACAATGGGTTTTTTTTCTGTGGAATCTCATAAGTTGACATTTTTTTACATTAAGTGTTAATTTGTTTTTAAGACACCAATCGTTAAAGCTATTAATATTAGATTGAAGTGTTAGACAGTCCTCTATATTGTCAATAATTCTATATATCTTCATATCATCAGCGAACATTAGAATGAGAACACGGGTGAATATGTTTGTTACGTCGTTAATGAATAAATTAAAAAGTATAGGACCAAGATGCGAACCCTGGGGTACGCCACTGGTAGCTTCGAACATGTAGGATAAGTGATCATTAATACAGACAGTTAACTGACGCCTAAGTAAGTAACTCTTAAACCAAGATAAAAGGTTTCCATTAATTCCGAGTTTCAAAAGTTTATTAATGAGGATTTTATGACAGACCTTATCAAACGCCTTACTGAAGTCGGTATATATAGAATCAACTTGTTGTTTGTTGGCAAGTGCATTAGAAATAAAATTTTCATATAATGTTAGGTTAGTCAAAGTTGATCTGCCGGAGATAAAGCCGTGTTGACAAGTTGCGATACAAGAGTTTACAAAGAAGCTGATTTTCTTAAGAATCAATTTCTCAAAAAGTTTAGGTATAGACGATTGAATACAGATAGGCCGATAATTTTCAACAAAGGATTTATCACCACTTTTAAATACAGGAGTTAAGTAGCTAAGTTTCCATATTTTTGGAAAGTGTCCTGTGGAGAGTGACTTATTAAACAGTATATTAAGCGGAACAGATAAACTTTGGACACAATTCTTAAGTAAGATGGAAGGAATCTTATCAGGTCCCGAGCTTGTTTTAGGTTCAAGTGATTTAATACAGACTATAATGTCTTCAATATCAATGTGTATTTGCGATAAGTGTAACTTTAAATCCGTATTGAAGTAAGGAATTAAGTCATCTGGAATATCAGGTTCATACACGTCCTTAAAGTAATCAGCAAACATGTTAACAATTTCATAAATTTTACTGGAGCTATTTTGTCTGTAACGTATATTACCAGAAATACCAGCATCATTGTTTTTCATTGATTTTGTGTATTTCCAAAAGTATTTTACATCATCAAGTATCGTGTTCTCAACAGAATTAATCAGGCGAGAAATTGCAACACTGAGGGAATACAAGAAGGCGCTGCAAAAAAGCGCAATACCTCTACACGAAGATGTCGTCTCCCACCCGACATGCCGCTTGAAGTCCCGAAAGCCCTTCTGGGCGGAAGGAGAGAGGCTCCTCCGACTACCTCTCACCCCAGAAGATAGGTGAAAACTTGAGTGGCAAACGGCCAACGTGGGAAATGCCCATCTCATACAGGACCCCACCGAGAGACAGCCTGGGTTCTCACTGCCTCGCAAAACCTGGTCCGCCATCAATAGGTTAAGGTGCTCCCATAGCCGCTGTGCCCACATGATGCACAGATGGGGCCTTAAAGAGTCGGCGATGTGTGAATGTGGTGCGGTGCAGACTACCGAACATGTGGTCAACGAATGCCCGCTCCATTCATTCCCCGGCGGGATTGATGAGGTCCACATGGCGACGCCTGAGACCCTAAAATGGCTCGCAGATCTAGATGTCCCCCTCTGACCCCCCACCATACGAAAGAAGAAGAACAGAATTAATGTAATTTTTATAACATCTTTTTGTCATTTTTTTGCAATCTCTTCTAATATTGTTGAATGCCATATAGTTGGGAATTGTTCTGTGTTCTTTATATTTATTATGTGTTTCTTTTTTAATAACAATTAACTGAATTAATTCTTTGCTGAACCATATCGGATAATTTCGTACTTTATGATGAATTAAAGGAATTGTGTCGGAAATGATACTATTTAGTTGAGAGTAAAATAGTTCTACGCTATAGTTGAGATCACCTTCCTTGAGAACAGACCAATTTACTTTGTTAAGTGCATGATTATTGTCCTGATAATTAGCATTAATGAAATTACGACTACAATTTTTAATTAGGGGGTCACACTCTATTGTAATAGGTAATAGTGTTGTTAGTGGAGGGTGGTGATTATCAATTGGGTCAAAGGATTCGGCTGACTCATAGACTTTTATATCCTCATCAGTAGAGAAAATTAAATCAAGTGTCCGATTACTACAATTCGGCACATTGTTACATTGAAATAGACCTAAATAGTTCGACATGTCTAAGATTTCTCTCTCGCACGCCGTTAATGGTAAGTAATCCAAATCATTAAATTTACAATTAGGTAGGTTATAGTCACCGCAAATAATAATATTGTGATTAGGGTGGTTAGATTTGAGTAGCTCGACATCTTCACAATGATTTTTATACATTATTATATTAGAATTTGGTGGAATATATACACATCCGATGATAGTTTTTTTGGATTTATCGTTTAACATTACAAAAATTTGCTCAACATCATTGTTTTTGTTTTTTAATAATTTCGATGAAATTTTTTTATTTACTGCTATCAAGACGCCTCCTCCTCTTGATTTGGAGCTGGTGTTCCGATTTCGGTCAACTCGGTAGATACTGTGGTTAGGTAGACCGAGCTCCGCTGAATATATCGATGGTTCCAGCCAGGTCTCAGAGAGTATGATGATGTCCTGTGTGATGGTGGGTGCATTAGTTCTAAAGTCATTGAGTTTAGTCCAAAGTCCCCTGACGTTCTGGTAGAAGATGTAACGTGGCGCGGTTATAAGTTTTTTGGTATATTTGTTATAATTTTGGGTCTATTGTTGATATATTTGATGGTTAAATTATTTTCTCCCTTGCTTTTTCGATCCTCCAACTCCTTCCACAAGTTTTGTACTTCTTGCCGTTGAAGCATTGTTAAGTCGTTCTTGGTCTTGATAATAACATTTCCATACGGTATTCCTTTTTTTCTGTAGAACAGTTCTGGCTTGATATTTATCGGACAGTTCGACCTTGATGGGGCGTGTTTTATTAGTGTCCTTCTTACCCAATCGATACACTTTAATTAGCGAGGTATCTACATTATCAACATTGTTAAGAATATTCTTGACATTATTCAGATCTTCGCTCATTGTTGCAGTTTGAGAATTGCCCGAGCTTTCAGGAACATTGAACATTATTACATTTTTAGATCGCGATTTTCTCTCGTCCATTTCGTTCAAAGTTTCGCAAATTCCTGTTAGTTGTTCCGTTTCGATGTTGGTAGTTGACAAATTTTTGGAATGATTAGGTGAAATGTTCCTGTAGGCATTCAATTCACCTTCAAGAAAACCAACTTTTGTGGAAACCAAACTAATATTTTTTCAAATCAAATCAAATCAAATCAAAAATTATTTATTGTAAAATTAAAATTACAAAAGGTATAGCTTATGGGTAGACCCCATTTCTTCCAGCTAACCACATTTATTTAATTACAATGTTTATACAGATAAAATAACAATATACCAATGTAAAAATAAAAAAATACAAATATATATACCAATAAAAATAGGTGTTTCATTTACGTGAGGTATTCACTCAACGTGTAGTGACATTTATTAACAAGGAAAGTGTTTAGTAACGATTTGAATTTGTGTGTATCTTGTATTTGTTTAATGTTATGTGGAAGGTTGTTATATACTTTAATGGCCATGTAGTATGGTCCTTTTTGGAATATTGTTTTGTTTGCTTTTGGTATTAGTAAGTTTTCTGTGAGCCTTGTAGCGTATTTATGTGTTGAGTTTTTTAGTGGGAACTTGTCTGTAGATGATCGCACTAACATGCATAACTCCAATATATATATGTCTGTGACTGTCAGAATTTTCAGATTTTTAAACATAGGTCTACATGAATCTAAACGATCAGAGTTTGTAATTTTTCTTATGCATCTCTTTTGTATGATGAAAACATCTTTAGCGTTTGCCGAGTTTCCCCAAAAAATAATACCGTATTTTATTATTGAGTATACATAACCATAGTATGCGGCTATTACTGATTCGGTGTTTAATATTTTTCTTAAGGTACCCAGAACATAAGAAAAACTACTGATTTTTGCTACAATTTTTGAGACATGTTCTTTCCAGTTTATGTTAATATCTAATTCCATTCCCAGTAGTGAACAGGTTTGGGAAGGTTCGATAATATTATTATTAATGTTTACATTTATATTTATAGGTGTAGCTTGCACTGGACAAAATTTTAAAATTTGGGTTTTGTTTGTGTTGAGTGATAGATGTTGCGATAACAGCCAGTTTGCTATTAATTGGCAAGTCTCGTTAACTTGTTTGTTAAATTCGTCAACGTCTCCATTACATTCAAACAACAAAGCGGTGTCATCAGCAAACATTGAACATTCTGTGCCAGCAATTATTGGAAGTTCGTTTATATAGATAAGGAAGAGTAGAGGCCCAAGAATGCTTCCTTGTGGCACACCCTTGTTTATTGTTCTCCATTTGGATTCTACCATGTAATGGACCATTTTTTCATTGATATTTGAAATTTGAACTTTCTGCTGACGATTTTTTAAGTACGATTCAAACCATTTTAATGCTAGACCTCTAATACCCACATGTTCAAGTTTAGTTAGAAGAAGCTCATGATCAACATTGTCGAATGCTTTTGAGAGGTCGAGAAAGATACCTACAGTTTTTTTACTAATATTAATATTTTCTAGAATTTTGTTCAAAAAATTGAAAACTGCCTGTGTTGTTGAACGGCCTTTACGGAATCCAAATTGTTGTGGACATATTATCTCAAAGTTTTCGAGAAAGTTATAAATGCGATTGTACATGGCTCTTTCAAATATTTTTGAAAAGTTTGGTAATAAGGATATCGGTCTGTAGTTTGAGATTTCCTGTTTAGGACCCTTCTTATACAAAGGTACAATAATAGATTGTTTTAATTGTTCTGGGAAGGTTCCTGATTCAAAAGATTTGTTAATTAATATTTCCAACGGGTAACTTAACGCTTCTGCACATGCTTTTATAATTTTTATAGGGATTTTGTCAGTGCCAACACTGCTTTTATTTTTCAGTTTTACGATGATTTTAATAATTTCCTCCCTGTTTACAGGCGTTATAAAGAATGATCGCGACTGTTTGTTTTTGACTGTTTTGGCAGATTGTGGATGTAGAGATGTATTTTGTGGTGGTGGCGGTGGTGCAAAGAAAATGTTAAATTCATTTGCAATGTTTTTTGGTTCTGATACCAGGTTATCATTTATTTTAAGACAGATTTTTGGTTTAATTTTAGAATTAGAATTATTTGAGTTCTCTTTTATTATGTTCCACGATGTTTTGGTTTTATTTTGCGCGTTTTGAATTCGTTTACTATTGTAATTCCGTTTAGCTACCTGTTTTACTTTACTGAGAATTTTTTTGTATTGTTTGTAATTGTTTATGATTGTGAGGTCATTTGTGTTTTTTTGTTTCATGTATAGATGTCGTTTTTGTTTAATAGATATCTTAATACCAGTCGTTACCCAATTTATTTTGCGTTTTTGGGGATATTTATACTGTTTAAAGGGGAAACAAAGCTTCATACCATTATTTATTTCATTAATGAAGTATTCGTAGCTGTCATTAATGGATTCAAAGGATTTCAGTGGTTCCCAACATATACACGATATGTAATTGTTAAAAATGTTTGTGTTTTCTGTGTTAAATAATTGTTTTTTTATATACCACGTTTGGTTTATATTATATTCTGTTTTTACGTGCATTAACTGTGCCATATGATCTGATACAGCTAATTCTGTGACTTCCCATGTGTAAGAGCTTTTTGATATATTTGTACCTATATGATCAATTATACTTTTTTTATTTCCTTGTATACGAGTAGGCTTATCAATAATCAAGCGTATGTTGTGAGATTTTAGTGTGTTTTTGAGTGAATCTGCGTTTTTGTTCTTGTAGCTTGTATCAATATTTAAGTCACCGCAGAGTATTATTTGTTTTTTGTTGTTTTTGCAAATTTTGTTTAATAATAGTTCAAGTTGTTCAAAAAAAATATTTATATCAGAGTCATTATAGTAAACTGTACAAATTATCATTTTAAGCTTTGGGATTTCAATACCAACACATTCAAATACAAATTCTTTCGTTATTTGTTTAACACTTTCTAGTTCTGTAAAATCAATGTTTTCGTTTAGGTAAATGCAGACACCTCCATGAATATGGCTCTGTCGACAAAAAATTGAACCTAATTTATAGCCCTTAAAATTGATAGATGTCGCTTCACCCTTTTGTAACCAGTGTTCGCTAGCACAAAAAACGTCGATATTTTTTTCACACAAAATATTTTCTAATTCTAAGATTTTATTTCGAATGCATTGTACATTTTGATGCATTATATTGATGGTTTTTCCGGCTCTGGCGGATAACTCTTCATGGTGAGCAGGCGAACTTTGTATGTTGTGGATGTAAAAACTCTCTTCGTTATCTGATTGGTTGTCCGAAGATAATTTTATGTTACTGTTTACCATAGAGCAGGTCTTTAGTGACATAAAAATTGCCTAATAGCACTGAGAGTTGAGGCGTTAATTTACCCATTTGTTCTTTAGTAAATTTATTAGTGGGATCCATGATGGTCGTATTTAAATCACGTATAATATTGTTTGCTAATGTGATGAATGCATATGTATCGCAGGAGTCCATGATAAAGTAGCTGGCGAGATAGGTTTAGCTGCCCTGACTTGTGTCGGCGGGAAGGAGTGAGTACTTGCGTTGACGGCTAGTACGGACACACACACAGTCACACTAGAGTAGTAAGTCGCGCTCGGTGGAATTAGGTACCAAATAGCGGTAATGGCGGATTATTTTTAATAAACTTAGGTTTTGAGTTAACACAACACGTATGTGGAGTAATGCACTACTTTCACTGCACTGTTACTAAATTAGCACTAGAGTAACGTATTACTTATGATCAGGATCTATTTAAATTAGTTATTTTTTTAATATTTTAGCAGGAGCTGATTCAAACTCGTAAGTAATGTGTATATTCGTATTGTTGTATAAAAGATATTAAAACAAATACCAGGAAACCCTTCTGTTTCAATAATAATAATAATAATAATAATTGGATAATTTGTAGAGCGCCGTTTTTGTGAAAAATCACCTCAAGGGCGCTGTACAGTTTATTTCCTAGGATCTACATTTGTTATTTAGACCAACTGTGCCAGCACGAGGTTCGTCATCCGTTCAGGTATGTGTCCGCCGCTAATATAGCGCTGACATGTGTCTGCTGCCAATAAAGAGCGCCGAAACAACATCCTCACATAGATAAAAGACCTTGGCAGCACCGCTGTGCAAAATCACCTCATCCTAGTCTACCCTAGTCTCTCCAGTCACCTCCCAGCCTTTCATGCCACCTAGTGCATCCTCTCGACCCTTTCAGACTCCTTCCTGGCTCCAATACCTAAATAAAATCCAGCAAAAAAAATAAAAAAATAAAATTCTTTCTATTGTCGTGATCCGACGATTTCACACCTCTGTCTCAGATCCTTAGGGCTCGCTTATCGCAGGCTATCATAAACAAAATCTTGAACCAAAGTCAAAGTGAAGTTTAAACAAAAACAGAAAATAAAAACAAAAACTTTTAACAAAATATGGCTTATTCAATACCTAATGTTGAAATAAAATTGAATGTTTCTCTTGTTTTATCAGCGAAGAAAGCTTTCCTTAACCCTTTCAGCCCCAGTGTTAATTCAAATAAACATGAACTTTGTGAATTTTTTTACCGTAACGGTAGCGATTTAGAAAAACCATGTTTTTGTTTTCTTATAACTTATAATCTTTTCTGTGGCGTCTATTTTTTCTGCTCTTTTGAAATCCTTATTTCCGCCACTACAACGATAAATATTTTGACATCTGCTGATTGTGAGTTTCATCGAATATCTGCCGTCATTGATTACTTAATTTAAGGTGAGATATCAATATTTTCTACTCGAATTACAAATATTTTAACGCATTAAGATGTGTTTTATAATAATAAGATCAGTTCAATTCACTGTTCACAGTCATTTTCCATAATATTGTAAATGAATTTCAATGTTCATTCAAATTAATACTGGTAGTGACGGACATGTTTTCGACTAGTATGGCGAATTTTTAAATATTTATAATCCTAGATTATTTCTGAATTAATTTTATTAAAAAATTTATTTGTTTGAACCTTAGAGATTATCAAGTTATGTTTATTTTACCTTACTATTTAAAAAATAACCTCTGACGTCCAATGTTAATCCAAAATAACATTGAATAATTTCTAAAAAAAAAAAAAAAAAAAATACCAAAAATTTTCAATTAATTTTCTGAGGTATTATCAAGCATTACATATTTCATATATGTGGAAACAATAATGTGGGTGTGAAAGGGTTAAATATTTTTCCTCTGTTTTGTTTGCAAGTAACGAAGCGTCCGTTAATACTTCTAGTGCTTTGGAACCATTCATATCATCAAGAGTTGTAGAATGTTATACAAGTTCAATAATATAAATTTTGTAAAGACTTCTCGTAGCACTTTAAAATGTTTTTTTTAATCTTAATATCTTCATAGTAGTGAGAAATAGAGAATCCGCAACGGAACACCAACGTTACTATTATCATTTTTATTTTTTTTAAATTTAATTTCTTAAAGATACTAACTGCTTTCAGTTCTAACAATAACAAAATTACCACTCAATTCCAGAACCGTTAATTAATTTTCCTGTTGAATTATTGATACATTGTGGATTTCCATCATCATAGATATTATTAATCATATTATTGATTCACCTTCTTTATTGCAACTCATCAAGTTTAAGATTTACTGCTGAAGACTTTGATCAGATAATCAATTGTCGCAGACACAACATTAAATAACTATGTTTCAAATATTTATTTAGGACCGGAAAGGTATCTTGATGCTATAAACTTGTTCTAGAAAATTATTAACTCTTGAAATGGCAGTAAAAAACACTATTTTAAAAGGAAAATATAATTACCGTTTTTTTTAACAATTTTTGATAGATACATAGGTGTTTTCTGTTTCTGAAACCGTTTAACCTTTCCCTTACTGAGCCAAAAAAATCCACGCGTTCCGGTGCAGTGTAGTCAATACACATCTCAAAATAAGCGATTTAATATCGGAAAAATATTCATAGTAAATCGCTCATGTTTATTATATTTTATATCAAAAGTGATAATAATTTTAATTTAATTGCTGAAAACATGAAAAACCATCGGCAGATGCAAAACAAACGTGCGAGAAGTAATTATCTAAGGTCGGCCCGCGACCGACTGGCTGCAGGTGCTGGATGGGCGCTGGACGCACACACACAACTATGCGGTCGTAGGTATCGATGGTCTAAATACAACTGCGGACATGTGGATTTCTCATTTTGCATAGCGAACTAAAGCGGGACATCAATAGCGTGTCATTTCCTCGCACACTCTTCACGTAGCAGTGTCACACGGTTGATTGTGTTGGTGTATTTGTTCCCGTTTTTTAACAAAACACTTTGATTTTTAATTCAATTTGAAAACTATGTAAAACATTATTTTTTAATTCAGTGCATAAATGTATAACAGAGAAATAACTAAAATCTGAACCCAGAATTAATTATATTTATAGAGTTATTAAAGTTATTAAAAGCAATGTGTAGTAAATACACACCACAGATAAGGAAAGGTTGAATCAAATGTCACGGCTTAAAAGTAAGGGAGATACAACGATTTCTATTAGACACTACAATATACATGCAGTTCTTAAAAGTAAATACATTTGTTTTAGTAAATAAATGTGGAATTCTGAGGGACTTCATTAGTTATGATTTTTGGTGTTTTTTGTTCTTCTGATGTCCGCTCAGATGCTCTGGACCACTGAGCCACGTCGGCTTATTTCCAACACGCCAAATAATTCAACATGAACTAGTACTTCGACCAATAATTACGGCTTATTATATTTTTTTCACCTGTAAACCATGAACTTTATTTTTGTAGGAAAGGTTTTGTTAGTGCTAAATTTTTCACTTTGATGACAATAGATACGAAAAAGAACATATTTTATCTTTTTTTATTTTTTTTTTTTTTATTTAGTTACTATATTACATTTTTTTAAACATTTTTATAAGAATTATATATATTTATATGATTAATTGATATAGATTTTTATAGTCCTCCTCACTAGGAGATCCTGTGCTGAGGGGGACTAGGTTTTGAATAATTTTTCAGCGACTTCTATGGTTCGACTTCATGTTTTGGGTAAGGGTTTCCAGAAACTTCTACGACGATGTTTTAAATATGCTAGTAAGTTCTTTATCCGGTAATTCCTTAAGCCAAGATTTAATGTTCTTAATGCAGTTGTTTTTTGTTTTGATTTGTTTGATACTAAGTGGGAGTTTGTTATATACCTTTACTGCTAAAAATTCAGAGCTTCTTTGTCCAAAGGTAGAGTTACACTTTGGTATAGTTAGTATCTCTGTTTGTTTGGCTCTGGTATTATGAGTATGTGAGGTGTTTTCCTGAGAATTATTTTTGAGGTGTTGTACCAAAATGTTTTTGGCATAGATTTTCTGTATGCTTGGAACGTCAAATTGTTTAAAAATTTCTGTTGTTGATGTCCTTATGGGAACCTTTAGTATGGTCTTTATGATGCAATTCTGAGTTACCTTCAGCTGTTTTATATGTTTTGATACTGCTGAGCCCCATCCTATTATTCCATATTCCAATTTGGAGTGGCATAAAGCATAGTAAACTCTCTTTAAATCCCTAGCTGACAAAATGTTCCGTAATTTTTTGAAGAAGTAGATGAGTTTAGTTAACTTTTTTGAAGTTCGATCAATGTGTGAATCCCAGTGTAGTTTATCGTCAATTTCAATACCAAGATATTTTATGCTTTTGGTTTGAGTTATAATCGAGCAGGAACATTGAGGAAATTTTTTTTGACATTCATGTAGTTTGAGTATATGCTCATTCATTGGTTGTCCTCTTTTGTTTTTGGAGAAAATTAAATATTTGGTTTTATTCACATTTAATGTAAGGGAGTTTGCTTTAAGCCAGTTTTGAAGAACAGTTAGGCCATGTTCAGCCTCCTTATATGTGCTTGTCCAATCTTGTTCATGGAATAAAATTACAGTGTCATCTGCAAAGCTCATTATGTTTCCTTTGATGGGAAGATTCATAAGGTCATTTATGTAAATTAGAAATAGTATAGGTCCTAATACGCTTCCCTGGGGGACACCGTACTTAATTGGTAGAGTTTTGCTCCTTCTTTTACCAATTTGTACAAATTGTTCTCTTCCCGTTAAGTAACTTCTAAGTAGGTTTAGGGTTGTTTCGGTTATTCCATTTTTTTTTAGTTTTAAATACAGTATTTCGTGGTCAATGGTATCGAAAGCTTTTTGAAGATCAATGAAAACTGCTAGGCATTTTTTGCCTTCATCCAATTTTCTAATAATTGTATTTGTTACATTAGCTATAGCGTCACCAGTACCCAGGTTTTCCCTAAAACCATACTGCGTAGATGATAATATTTTATTAGAATCCAAAAATGTAAGCATTTGTTTTTTTATAACTTTTTCTAATATTTTTGATAGTGTAGTTAAAATACTAATTGGTCGATAGTTTGATACATCATTTTTGGGACCGTTTTTATATATTGGAATGATCGTAGCAATTTTAAGACAAGCAGGAAAAATACCATTTGATATTGACAGATTTATAAGATACGTCAGTGGGTGGATTAACTCATTTTGTAGATATTTAATTGATTTGCTTGATATCAGTTCATTTCCCGATGAAGTATTTATATTTAGGGAGGCTATAATATTTCTTATTTCATCACTTGTTATTTTGACAATATTGAGGCTGTTTTCTTGATTTACATCGTCAATCCTCACTGTATTTTCGATAGTACTAATTGAATTTTGTTTAATTTTATTTGCTAAGTTTGAGCCTATATTGCAAAAATAGTTGTTTATAAAGTCAAGAAGTTTGTCCGGGTGTTCTGTAAAAGATGTGGGAATCTCATCAATGTTTAATTCCTTAATGCTATTGTCATTATGTGAGGCTTTAGCATTAGTTATTTCATTTATGATCTGCCAGAGTTTACGTGAATCATTATTACATTCATCAATCTTGTTTTTATAGAATGTTTCTTTAGCATAACGTATTACATTTTTACATGTATTACGATATCTTTTGTAGAATCGAAGTGTTAGGATATCATAAGGGTTGTTTTTGACTTTTTTGTGCAGTTCATCTCTTTTTCTGATTGAGTTTATAATATTCTGACTAATCCAAGGTTTAATGTGTAAATTTTTATGAGATAACTTTTTTTCTATGGTTTTGGTGTTTGATAGGATAATGTTCTGTAAAACTTCTATAAAATAACTCCAAGCAGTATCAGTATCATCTTTTTCCAGAAGGCTTGTCCAGTCATTCACTGTTAACTCGCATTTGACGTTTTCCCAATTTGTTTCAGATTTCGTTAGGAGTGATTTCTTTTTTTGGTTTACATATGTATTTTTTTTTGTAATAGATAGAATTATTGTATAATGGTCTGTCAGTGTGGTAGTACAAATAATGGCTTGAGTTTTTCTATTAGTTTTACAAAAGATATGATCAATGCAAGTTTTGCTTTCATTATATACACGTGTTGGTTCATCAATTAGGCTTTTATATCCATGGTATGCTAGTGTTTGCATATAATCAAATTTTTTTGGATGGCCATTTTCAAGAATATCAATATTTATATCACCGATGATAAATACATCTTTAGTTCTTTTTAGTAGACTTAGTTGATTAGATAAGGAGTTGAGGAATGGTTCTAGATTTTGTGTAGAAGGAGATCTATAAATTGCGAGTATTGTTGTGTCATTACCGATTGATATACTTAGACAGTTTGCATTATTGATACAGATCTCTCTGACATCAGCTTCTATATCTTCTTTAATATATACGATGACACCATCATTTTTTGTGTTGTTCATTATTGTAGAGTAAGGGACATAATTCCCAATTTGTAGGGGGTAGTATTTATCAGTTAGCCAACATTCAGTAAGAATAATAATATCCCATTTTAAATTTAAGCTTTTCATCAATATTTGTAGTTCATCAAAGTTTTTATTGATACTTCTAATATTCTGGTGCATTATGTTAAAATTATTGTTTATGGATGATATGTTTGGTATGTTTGTTGTTAGTGCGTTATTCATTTTCTCAATTTAAATTATTAAGTGGATTAAGTAATGTTGTTCATATTATTCACTAAATTATTTTCACCATATCATCAAGGTGCTTAATGTAGATAATTTTATCATCTTGTTTTTTGCGTATCATAACTTTACCCTGTTTGTACCATACATATTGGTAATTTTTTTCTTTTGATAATTGTTTTGTTTTCCATAGGATTTCTTTATGATACGGGCTTAATTCTTCCCCGATGAAGATTCGAGATGTCGCCAGATCCTTGATTTCATTATAATTTATTTCCTTTTTCTTATCAAGGAGGGAATCTCTTTTTCTTTTATCGGAAAAGGTCACAAGAAGTTTAGGAGGGGCTTCATTTCGTCTGTCTGAGACTCTCGTGACGTCAGTTATATCAGTGTGTAAGAGGTGGATTCCTGCTGCGGCAGCAACTTTTTTAACAATTTCCACAGGTTGTTCGCGGTTTTGTTGTGGAATTCCTGCTATTTCCAAACTATTAGATTTTGATAACGTTTCCAAATCAGAAAGTCGGATTTCAAGTTTTTTGATAATCATATTTTTTTCCATTTGGTCTTTTTTTATATTTTCAAAATCTGTTTGAATCGCTCGATTTAAATTATTTGAGACCTCAATTTTTTTTAACATCTCATCGTATTGAGCACTGATAAAATCAATACTTTTTGTAGTTTCTGTAGTTTGTAAATCAATTTTTGTAAATATATCTTTTTTCAGGGTTTCAAATTTTTTATCAATGTATTCAATAATCTTATCCATGTTCAATTTATCTTCCGAAATTATTGGGGTTTTGCTACGTGTGCTAGACATCACTATTTTAGTAAGTTCACAAATGCCCCCCTTTAATTATGCTTGATGAAAAATTGATGGTGGCAATCACTATTTAATATTTGTTTTATTGCATAGACAAAGTCACTCAACTTGACATTTAATATTTTTTTACTTTAATTAGTTTTTGCGCAAAAATCACTCACACTTTGAAATCTTAACTAAAACTTTTGATCCCACAAAACGTAGAAGGCTTAAACTTTAATTTAAATCTATTTATTGTGGCTTTAAACAACTCCTATTAATTTTTCGGCTAGTTTATAAGGGACGCGGAAATTTCAGATCTTAGCACTACAGTTAACCATAGACGGACAAACCTAACCATCTACATTTGTTGTTGAAATATTTTGACTTGCCAAATATTATAATTTTTTTTAATAATAAATAATGTTTATAAGACAAGGTTTTATGCATAGCACAAAGGATGAAAAAAATTGTTAATTTGTTTAAAATTTGATAGCAAACCTTGTCTTACAAACGTTGGTTTATCACAAAAAAAATAATATTATTTTTTGAAGACAGGAAACAGGAATGTACACAATGATCTTGCTTCAACAAAACAATATAAATCAAAGTGGAAAATAACATTTGAAAAATACTTGCTAAAATAAATTGAAACAATGTAAGCATTTCATAACTCACAAACGTACGGCATTATCAAATGCATTAGACATTCTAGCGTAGCTACCAAACTCTAAAGCGGAAATACGGTATAAACATCTCTGGGGCCAAGCGAAAACTCAGCACTTCGATATAATCCCTGAAAGAATTTTCTTGTTAGCGATTTGGTAGATAACGGGAGAGGAAAAACTTAATAAATATACAAAGGAACTAGTATTTCCCGATACAATAACACGGGTCAGTGAGCCATCGGGTAATGCCTTCCTGAAGGTATTAAGGTTCCGGGGGAAGTCGAATGGAGCGAGTAGTTTAAGCAGGAAGTGCTTACGTAAAATAAAACATATGTTTTTAAAACACTTGCATTATTTTTATTGACAGTTTTTAAGTTTTACCGTATATCTATTATTTGATTGTTGCATATTTTTTAAAGATATTCAAAAATATACCTACATCTTCATTGCCAAATAGCCATTGTAAGATAAATACGTAGTATGAAAAAACTGGATTTCGGAAAAATAAAATTATATTAGCGCATACCCGAAAATATTCATTTTCAAAATAAAAACACGTACTGAAAATATAAAAATTATGAAGGAACTCTTGTTTTAATATTTTTTGTTTGTTTTTTTTACATTAACTCCACCTCCACACATGAGCCCCTGAGGAAAATAATTTCCCTTAGGGCCTATGTCATCTTTGGGGATGCTCTTTGGAGGTTCTTTTTAAGGAGATAAAGGAGTAAACACAGAGGCCGGCAAATCATTCTACAGCCGAGGAGTTGAACTCAAGAACGTGTCGTAGTAGCGACCCGTTCTCATGTGACAAAAGTCAATCGTGTACATATGTTGGGCGCGCGTTTGGCATGTTACTCGACTATGCAACGTCGTCGAAAGGATCAATGATGCTAGTTCCTTGAAGCATCTTTCATTGTTTTTCTTCTTTCGTATGGTGGGGGGAGGGGGGTCAGAAGGGGACATCTAGGTCTGCCAGCCAGTCTAGGGCCTCAGGCGTCGCCATGTAAACCTCATCAATCCCGCCGGGGAGTTAACGGAGCGGGTATTCATTGACCACGTGTTCTGTGGTATGCACCGCGCTACATTCACACATCGCCGACTCTTAAAGACCCCATCTGTGCATAATGTAGGCACAGCGGCTATGGGAGCACCTTAACATAATGATGGCTGACCGGGTGTTGCGAGGCAATGAGAACCCAGGTTGTCTCTCAGTGGGGTCCTGTATGAGGTGGGCATTTCCCACGTCGGCCGTTTGCCACTAAAGTTTTCACCTATCTTCTGGGGTGAATTCATTGTAATACCGGTATAACAGGGACAGCATACATATGTGATGTCTGTTCTCTAAGGATTGCAATCCGTTAGTATAAAAAGGGTAATTCATCAAACGCACCTCCCTTTTCTGCACAGATTCAAGGGTTCTTTCAGGTATTTTGGTGCTTGAGACAAGAGGTGGCTGTCATATTCAACAGTTGGGCGCACTTGCGATTTGTAAAAGGTCAGCAGTTGTGTACTATCTCCAGTATCCGCGAGCCCCGTACAGTACGCCCAGCTACTGAGAGGCTAACTTGACGCTTCGATGAAACCCCCGTACCACGGCTGGTCACAGAGTCATACCAAGGATATCAATGGACGGCATTTTGGGAAGATTGTTTCCGTTAAAGGAGACTAGATTGCCATTTTGACGCCAGTTTTTCACCCCCTTCAACATTTTATTTGGCCTTTCCAGACCTCTAAACTGTCATTACTGATTAGATAGATCAAATATATAACACATGTATGCTTAAGCACAATAAAATGAGTTTTTCCGAGCATACGTATTAGTTATGTTGAAGACTCAATCGCTTACCCATAAAACAATATATTATATTTATCAGCTGACGTGTAAATGGCTTTGCTCGACTTTTCTCTACTTTCTAGAAATATAATATACATATATAAAAAAAAATAATAGTTTTTTTCCAGAATGTATGCAGGGATAGTGCAATGCGTTACATTCCATATTTTTAAATATAAAAAAAAATAATAAGAGAAATAAATAAGTCAAAAAAGTAATATATAGATAGGTACAGAAAACCAAAATAAGTTAATAATTATAATATTAAATAAATAAATGCGGAACTTCCTCTTCTTTATGTGCCGTATCAGGTCCCCCCTACGTTGGCGATCACTCTAGAAAATGTCTATTTGTCTTGCGCTGGCCCGGAATAGATCCTCCACACTTCTAATGCCGGTACACTCTCGTATATTTCGCAGCCAAGACATTTGTCTCCTACCAGGCCCTCTGCAACCCTCTATCTTGCCTTTCAATATTAACTGGATAAATGCGGACAGGTGAAAAAATGATGCAATATGTTGTAATGTTTTCGCCTTTTCACCATTTTCTTTTATTTTTATTTGTTTAAAACAATATAAAATTTTCTTCTCTCTTGGCTATGACCGATATTTAATTTTTTCTCTAAGGCTTTGCATATGTGTTCGCAGGGATGGAAAATTCCTCCCCTACAACACATAAGCCTCCATGAAAATTGGACCCTTTTCTTTGATATCTACAGAAAGCTACTTAAAGCTCTCTTGTACTATATATCTTCATAGACATATGTACTCAACTAATTAATACGTTATTTACGAACTTGAACGCAAATATTTCCGTATTTATATTGTAATTAAATTCCATCAAACGTTGTGTAATTTTTTTGATTTATGATATAGGATTTTAATTACCTTCATTTTGTGGTAACCCCCTTGGTTCTGATCGAGGTGTTGAGTTTCACAATTTAATTGGTCTTTCCATTGCAAACCTAGACTTAAATGAATTCCCTGAATGAGCTAACTTTCCTAATGTAATTATTCTGATTCCCTGCACCCTAACAAAGTCGTAGTTAAACGCTGATAAAAGATATTATACATGTTTATTTGGACAGGTAATTAAATATAACTCAAATGGTTAATTGTTAGTAAATTTGATTTTGGTAAACTCTTGTGTCTGTCTGGCGCCACTCCTTTATGATTCTGCTGCTATAAGGTACATGTAAAGATTGATTTAGTAGGTTAATGTAATTAGTTAATTGCATATTTGACGAACTCGGAATAGCCCATTTGCTGGCATAATTTGGCTCCAATCCTCCATCAAGTAAACGAGATGATCGGGAGTGGACTAGAAATTTGCACAATCCTTTGACACGGCTCCTTGATTGATACCTAAGTTATCGTGTCCCAAAAAGCCTTCCACGTCATCATGTACTGCATTCAAGTTTCCCCCCGGGTCCCGATACCCCCAAATTCCGACACCTCCTTGGACTACAATTTACTTAGGGCGAACCGGTTTCGTCCTATATACAATCATATACTCACGGTTGGTGTGGACTTACGGGTCGTGAATCCTCATTCCACGTTTAAGAGAAGATGCGATAGTGGTCTATTAGACCTAAAATGCAAGCTGTATGCAGGTCCGCATCCTCCAGTAAACAGTACATACGAATAAATATATGTATACATACAGTTTGGAAAAGGCTTATAACTCGCAATACGAGGCTATCTACCTCGCATCCCGAGCTCGGATCTCGCGCCAAGAACTCTGCGAAGCCCTAGGTCTGGTAACCGAATATATACGTACTAATAAGGTGATACTAATAAATACTAGTAGAATAAGGTCATATTTGATAGTTTGTTTTGGAGAGCTATCGAACTCCAGGCTTTTGTTTGTTTGGTTTTGACGTTTTTATTTAAGAGAATCGCCATCTCTATTGGATTTGGTTAATGGTCTTGTTATAGGAGCGACCACTGCCTCCTATTGATGAACTGTATTTGTTTTAAATTTTACCTCCAGGGTTCAACATTAATTTTTGTTCATCCTATCCCGTGATTTTCCAATTGTTTCAAGTAGTTGATTGCCACATTAGAGAGTACTCGACCCTCAAATATCTCAGGCAACTGATGGGGTTTTGTATGAGCACCCAATCAATAATATTCAAATGTTTCGTATAATTATTCGATATAAATCTTCCTAACCCGTGATTCTTCAATTGTCGTTTGTGATTGATAGGTATTTGAGCGCACGCAGCTTCCAGCTGGTTCAGATAACTAATAAAAATCTATGCGACTATCTAATCAATGATATTTAAATGTTTCATGTAATATTTCGATATAAATCTGGCTAACCCGTGATTTTTCAATTGTCGTTTGTGATTGATAAGTATTTGAGAACACGCATCTTCCAGCTGTTTCGGGTAATTAATAAAATCCTTTGTGACTAACTAATTATGGCCAAGGTCGTTTCCAAACTATGCGGTTGACCCAATTCTCCAGTGAGCTCTTTATTTGTAAACAAATAATATAAACATCTCCTGACACACTAACCTAAATGTGAGATTTGTTTATTTTAAAATTCCTTAGAAGTCATTTGTGCCTCTTTACTTTTATTGCGCACTATTTATTAAAATATTTTTAAATCCTTTATTGAAGTTAAACTATTTATTTCATTTCCCGAATTTAGTAAATTTACTAGGTTTAATTGAAGAATAAATATACATATATAAGTACACATATCTCGATTATCAAAATATGTTAACTAAGAGTACATATATTAATAAATAAATATAAAATATATGATTCTACATAGTCTGGAATATTAATAAATACATATTTTTCTTTTCAATAATATAGATATATCCTTGGGTAGGTATTAAAAATCGCTACCATTTCGATGCTTCGATTAATAAATAAAATACATATATATAATTACATTACTCATATATATATTCTTTATATACAATATTTTACTTTACTTTTATATAGATAAATATATATACAAATATACAATATGCATATATTAATGTGTAATTCTTTGTTTTGTTGTTTTAATTTAATATTCAATTGATATACTTCCACTTCACAGCCCTTCTGTGTCTCCTGGGACCTGAAAATTATTTATAAAAGGAAAACTCACCCACGTCAAGGTATTTCCGGTCGGGTAGTACACAACAACCTTGATGAAGAAATCCTACCTAATTAATTGTATTTTTCAACTAATTTCAAAATAAATCTTTTCGACTATTTATTCCTATTTAATATTTTATTCTCGCTTGAATCGTATAAATTAGCTGATATTTAATTTTTCTTCCGAACGAAATCCTAATTCAGAAAACCCGTTGATTCAATAACACTTTTCTAGTTTAGGCTTTTGAATGATAGCTGTTTAAAATACTTTTTTCGAAATGGTAGATTGATGTTTAGAATTCCGGTTAAAATGACAAACACTTTTAACACTGTCGCTTTACGCACGATGGATTTTAATTGAACAATTTATTAATTCTAAATTTCTTTTTATATAAATTGATAAGAAAATTTATTCCAAATTGTGCAAACTTTTAATTTGCTCGACTATTAATAAATTAATTTTTTTTTCTAACTGTTAATTTTAGAACAAAGATTCAAACGTTTATTATTATCGAATCCTTTTTTTTGTTTTTGTGTTTCTTTTAACCTAAGATGGAGTATTTATTACTATTATTATTATTTTTTAACCAAATTGACGTTAAATTATAATCTATTTTTAAATATCAATACGCGATCACGTTCACTTTAGATTAACGATAACAAACTCTTAAATTTAATTTGAATGTTTTCACTTTGAATGAAATAATTATTTTTAAATTTTTAATTAATTCACAATTCACTTTTTGCACTTCACTTAACACTTTTAAGCACTGAGTTTAAATTATATTTATTTTCACTGTTTAACCAAATTAAACTGATTTAACAAAACTTCACTGGTGGGGTTTTCAGAATTTAGAAACTGAATTTAAGACTTTTTACAAAACTTTCTAAGTCCAGGGACTTGTTCAGAATTTAACACTTAGATTATTTCACTAGAATTTTACCAATAGACGTAGTACTGCCACGTAACAACTTTTCAAACCCTCGGCGCGACTGCCTCCTGACTGATGAGTTCCATCTTTTATACCCCTCTCAGGTTCCAAAAGACGTATCTGAATTTCCTTTGGTAATCAATTCTATCTTTTACCAACTCGCAAATCCGAACATCCCTCCCATCAATATCGATTGTGGTTCCATAAGATGTTCTGCTTTCCGGCTCAAGGCGGTGTTCAGTTTCCATCTCACAAATCTAAGTCGATAGGGTCCGAATCAGGTAAGTCTGTGTTAATCGCCCAAGCTCCCTTTGTCCTCTGTTCATACAAAAATGTAGTTAGAATCTCATGATTTTGCGTTCCTTTTTTTTCTCAATTCGCGATAGGTCCGTCCTCAATAACATATATACAGATCTCAATTTTATGCATCTCGTGCGAAAATTGTTTAAATCCATGTCGAAATCTTTACTACGCATTTTTGAATTTCGATTTGTTTAAATTCTACTTAATTTTATTGTTACTTATATGAGCTTTTCCATTTCCACTCGTACTTTCTATCTCCATGACGCAGATTTGAGTTTTTCCTTTATCTTTGAATTTTATTTTTATCCGCGACGTTTTCTTGCACAAATTCTTCTTGATTCTTATGTCATTTCTCATAACTCTTATAATTACTCATTTTCCAAGTCGTATTTATTAATTTCACGGATAAATTCGAATTGTATCACTTTTTTCCACTTGGATTATTCTTTATCTCCGTTCTTTACCCTTCCTTTTATCTTTTCTCCACTTTTCCCGATGTGTGTAGTCTGCTGGGAAATTTCATACTTCATTTATTATTAATTAATATATAGTTTTCCACACTTCCATGGGAGATATACCTAATTAGACTCTGGGATATCTGTCATTTTTATTGCCTGACCCAATCTCCGCCCAATTTTCTATCTTTCTCATACCAGGATTCACATAAAACATATGCATTGACATCTGTTTATGTTTAAAATTTTGGTACTAGACTCGTAAATTTAGTTTAATTTCAAACCTATTAATTTTAATCTCTTTTGTCTAATCTAAATACTTCCATAAGGTCCACGTTAAAGTTAATCGCTTTTCTAATCGTTTATTACCTTAACGTAAATAAAAATCATGTTCGGATTTTGATTGTTTATCCTTCAAAATATACATGAGACCGCCAACCTTTTATCTTGTTTCGATCCCTCCGTAATATTGGGTAACTCTAATATATATCTAACCTAATAATTATGTAAAATGTCTACTTTTCCTGAATCTAATCTATCGCTATTATGTTTAGTTTTACTGTCTTCTTCTGCTACTCGATTTTCACGTCCCTAGGACCTTCGTAGCAGTCCAAAATCTCTGTATTATCCTTCCATTCGGTCGCCGCACTTTTCTAAAATGTCTATTTTTTTTGCGAGATTTTCATTCAAAATTGATTTACCAATATGTCCGTTTCATCTTAAATTGATAACGATTAATTTCCATTGTTTCCAAAACTCTCACCTCTCTTTAGTACGATTTTTATCGAACATGACACCCTCCTCCTATCATAAATAATTGTACTACAGTTGAAAATCCTGCCAGTGATTTTCCTTCGCTTTTCCCGTCCTTTTTTTATACTATCACGTTTATAATTTTTTTCATTGCATTTTTGTGTGTGCGCTTTACAACTTGTAAGACTTCCAAGCACCCGATTTCAATGGTTCGATACCCCATAAACGTCTCAGTTATTGTAAACATTTCCAGGAGTTTGTCACCTTGAAAGTCGATGTTGACCCTAAAGTGCGTTCACCTCTAATTTCTGTGGGAAAGAAGAAGCCATTAATTATCTTTTTTAATGTCGGGTCCAAGGTTCAATCCTTTGTCTTTCGTAGACACACCCCCCTTCGTTCACTGATTGGTTACTCAAAATTTTATAGCTCTTTGTTCAGATCTATTGGTTGACAAAATTCAATTTTTATTTATAGGCCTGGGAAAGGGGAAGTACCAGTCGTCCTAGACGATTTTACGACCTCTCTGCTTTCGTCCCGGAACCTAGATTTAATTTCAACTATTACAGGTGTCTACTGCAAGCAAGCTGGATCAATTCTTTCTCCGCCAGATGTCGTTAGCATGTCCGTTTTCATAAATAATTTGCATATTTTTTTGCAGCTATGGTTTATCTGTTTTTTTTCACTGTGATTTAAAGCCTTTCATCACAGTTCCCCCCTCTGAACTCAATTTGCTGTGGCTAACGTTGTATACTACTTTAGACATCGAAATTGTGTTCAAAATGTAGTCTAGCTTTTCTCCCCCCCCTCGTTCTGTTATTCCTTTTCCTACATCACTTCCTGTTATTTCCTTTCTCTACCTCACTCTTTCATTCCCTATCTCTCTCTCCATTCTGTTATTTCCTTTCTCCCCCCCCCTCATTCTGTTATTCCCTATCTCTCTTTCCATTCTGTTATTTCCTTTCTCCCCCCCCCTCATTCTGTTATTCCCTATCTCTCTTTCCATTCTGTTATTCCCTTTCTCCCCCCCCCTCATTCTGTTTGGATTGTTAACAACCTTGACTTTGAATCACATTGTATTTTCTATTTTCTTTTCGCGTAGATATTATTTTATGGAATTTTCTCTAATTTTGATAAACTCAAAATTAATCTCTTTTTTTTTTCTGGGAAAAAACACGCCCCTCGACTCGCGTGTTTAGGTGGTCCTCAACCTGGTTGGACTAAGACCTCCCTCACAATGATTCAGGTAAAGATTGTTTGCAATCTCGCGGTCTATTGACCAACTGAAGGGCGGGTGGTCTCTTGGTGTGCAAATAATTGTTTGTTTTGGTTTTGTAAGTATTATATTTTTGTGAAATGTATATCTTTGCACGACCTCACCCAATCCGACAATCAGTGGTATACATGTTTCATTTAAACTTTTCCAGCATTTTGTTTTTTTTTTTTTTTCTCTTATTCGCTAAAATTTTTTTTTGTGTAATTTCTAATTGTCTTTTCATAGATCATTCAAACAAGTTGTCCTAGCCTAGGTGTTACCCATCATAATTTTTAATTTCATAACTGTTCTTAACTAACCTCCAATTTTCTCATCGTTCCTGTTTCCTTTAAAATTTTTTTTTTTTTTTTTGAAAATTTAACCTAACCATATCGTAATTTCTAATGTTCCCTTTTTATCTTTACCTAATGTCTACTCTAAATCTATAGATAACCTTATTTCAAGTTTTCAAAAAAATTCTAACTCTATGCATTGTCAATTTAGAATCTTGTTTTATAAAACGTACCTATTCCTATTTATAATATATATATTTTTTTGTTCCTTTTGTGGGTATATAGCTCCTATACGTTTTCCTTCTGTGTTCTTACTTTTCTAACAAAATTTCCCTACACACTAACACACAAAAATTTTTTCTAAACTAGAAAATCAATATTATCGAAAAAATTTTCTCTTACTCTATTAGTAAATTAGAATATGATTGTCGCTTATTAAAAATTTTGTTCACTCAACCTTAAAGACTTAAGGACGACCCGCCCCTCGCAAACAAACTGATAGTCTAATATTTTAGTAATTTTTTCTTTCTCCCTCCCTCCTTAAATTATATCGTATTCTTACATATTCTTATTTGTATTTCTCAATCGTTTGTTTATTTAAAGTTTCAAATATTTGTAAATTTCGCATTTTATTCGTTGATTTCCACTATCTCTAAACTCGGTTTTTGTTCCTTATTACATGTATAATATTTCGCTAGATGAATTGCGCTATAATCTCCTTTTATTTCCCAAGTTACCGTATCAATTTGCGTATACGTGTTACTATAAACTTCTGACCCAATTACATAAGGTCCATCGTAAAGCAGATTGAATTTTTTTATTTCTTTTTTGAGTAGGTTTGATTGTGTAAATTTTTTCAACTTGACCAGAGTCCCAACCTCATAAGTTATTAATCTTTTGTTGAGATTATAGTATTTCTGTCGATTTGCAGCGCTTTTCTCTAAATTTTTCCGTGCTGCTAATCTTATTTCATTTATTGTTTTCGTAGATTTTCCGCAGCCTTGAGTATACCTGTCTAAACTATAAGTTGGTGATTTCCCAAAAGCTATTTCATTAGGTGAGAATCCTGTTGAACAGTGTATCGAATTATTGTAGGTTTGTTCTATTTCTTTAAGGAAAGCCGCCCACTTGGTATGTTTTTCGTGACAATAAATACGGAAAATTCTACCTAATTCTTTATTCACGCGCTCTGTTATGTTCGGTCCGGGATTTCGTATTGAAGTATGTACGATTCGTATGCCCATCCTATTTAAGTTGTTTTCCCATTTCTTCGATGTAAATTGAGATCCGTTGTCAGTTAACAAAGCATCTATTTGTATTGTTTTATTAAAATCCTCTACACAATTTAACACGGTCTTAGTACTTGCTATCCTCAATTTATATAATTTTACAAATCTACTGAATGAATCTTGGATCACGAAAATGAATTTAACCCCCCCTATTCCTCTCGGTAAAGGTCCGTATAAATCTGCCATAGCTAATTGTCCTACTTCTTTGGTAATTATGGATCTACTCGGCCCTACAGTTGGTCGAATTTCGCGCTTCGCCAGCTGACATAGGTGACACCCTCTCACTATGCGTTTTATATCTCGGTGCATGCCTGGCCAATAATACCTATCTCCCAAAGCTGTCCCTGTTTTAAAAACTCCTCCGTGTCCAATTTCTAAATGTATCATTTTTATTAGTTCTTCAGTCAACTCTTGTGGTACTGCTAACACCGTTTTGTTTAGTCCTGTTGTGTAATATAAAGTCTTGCCTATTTTTTTGTAATTTTTCAAATACCTATTAACATCTTTTGTCGGCGGCCCAAATTTTCCCTTGCGCAGATATCCGGAAATTTCTCCCAAAAATGTGTCTTGTTTTTGTAGTTCAGTTATATTTTCTAAGTGTTTTCGAATCTGTTGTCTACCTTTCACTGCAAAAGCTGCTATCTCTGGGCACGTGTTTTTCTCCTCCTGTACATTTTTTGCATCACAAGAATAACGAGATAAAATATCAGGCCCTATATTTTCCTTCCCTTTGACGTACTCTACAGTGAAGTTAAATTGATTTAAATACAAAATCCACCGTGTTAGGCGGCCACTGTACATCTTCCAGCTCTTTAAAAATGTCAATGCTTGATGATCCGTTCTAATTATTAAGTGTACTCCTCTTAAATATGTCTCAAATTTATGTAAAGCATATATTATCGCCCATAACTCTTGTTCTGACGTGGTCCATTTCAACTCCGGTCCTCTTAAAGCTTTGCTAATAAATCCAATAACGTGGTGATTCCCTTCCTCATCCAACTGATATAATTCTCCTCCTATGGCGAACCCCGAACTATCTGTCTGTAAATAATAAGTACTATTTGGGTTATGATGATGTAAAATAACTGTCTCTAAAAATAATGTTTTCACCCTCTCGAATGCGCGCTGTTCTGAGTCACCCCATCGCCAGGTTCTATTTTTCTGAAGTAAATCGCACAAAACCCGTGTTGTTTCCCCATATTTATTCGCGAATCTACGGTAATAATTACAAAGTCCAAGAAAGGCTCTAACTTGTTTTATTTTCTTGGGTACCGGAAAATTTTTTATGGCGTCAATCTTTTCCGGATCCATTTGAACTCCCAAAGGCGTTATAATATGTCCTAACATACGTACTTCTGTGAATAAAAATTGACATTTTTCGAGTTTACAAGTCATGTTTGCTTCCTTTAACCTCTCAAGCACTGCGTTTACATGTTCAAAATGATCTTTTTGACTACCACACGTATATATTATTAAATCATCTAAGTAATTAGCGCAGAATTCCCTCACCCCTGGTCCTAGAATTTTGTCCATTCCTCTTGAAAAACTCCCTACTGATGTTTTTAACCCCTGCGGTAATACCTTGTATACGTAAGATTTTCCATTGTATACAAATCCAGTATACTTGCGACTTTCTGGGCTGATAGGTATTTGAAAGTAAGCTGAATTTAGATCTATTGTGGTTATGAATTTTACACCATGAAAACGCTGTATAATTTCTGAAGTTAATGGTGGTTTTTCTACTTCCGCCTGCATTCTGGTGTTTAAGAATCTAGCATCTAAGAGTATCCTAACCGTCCCATCTTTTTTCAAGGTAAATGTTAGAGGACTAGAAAACTGCGTGGCCTCTCTACTGATGATTCCTAATGACTCCAATTCTCTAATTTTTTCATCAATCTTATCTCTGTAAGCAAATGGTACTGGGTAGGATCGCTTAACGAAAGGCGTCTCGTCCGTCATTCTTATTTCGTGAGTGTACAAAGTAGTTAGGCCCGGTTTGTCTATAAATACATTCTTATGTTTAATTAAAATCTTTTCTAACCCTTCTTTTCCTTTTGAATCTAAATTTAACTCAGACACAAAGGTCGTTATTCTACGCTCGAGGCACGCCGTATTATTTATTTCAGGGTTTAATTCAATACTAATTATTTTTCCACTTGTGAAATTTTGATTTCTAACCTCCTGTTTAGGTTTCCTATGAATTACGGTTGAATTTACTAACTCTATTTCCTTCTTCCCATTTCCTGTTTTTATTTTTAACTTTCTGTTTTCTCCACATTTAAATTCAGCTGTATATTCGTCTAACCAGTTGATACCCAATATAATTGGCCTAATTAACTTTGGTATTATTAAACACGGCGTATTTATTATAACATCTCCAAATCGCAACGGTACTAGAACCAACCTAGATATTCTCTGACTTTTGTGTCCTATCGCTACTTTAATCTGTATAGTCGTTACAGGCATAATAGGATAAATTGTTTGATCATTTAAATAATTTTCATAAAACTCTTGAGAAACGCACGTGATTTGACTTCCGGTATCTATTAAACAGTGAACTTCCGTGTTATCTATCTGTGCTTTGGCTTCCGGGAATAACGGTAAAGTGCTACCCTTTTCTACTTCCTCATAATCTCTGTCTTCGAAAATGTTGTTGAACCCACTAATTTCCCTGCTTGTTTTCTCTTCGTTCACTTTCAATTGATTCCATTCATCCGTTATTTGTTGTAAAGAATTGACACATACTTCCACATCTATTTCCGCTTCCGTTCTCGTTTCTTCCGCTCCATCCTTTCGTCTTCTCACATTCCTTTCTGCTTTTATTGGGGCAATCATACCTTGTTCATTTTTTCCCAGTCCTTTCATTGGATTCCACCCCCATTTCATCATAATCTTCAATGCAGTGTTGTGTTTTGGTGCCGGCGTCCCTCTCCCTGTGTGAGTCGTATTCATGAGGGCTAATGAATCAACCCTCGGCCGTTTCCCGAATTGTTTGCGATGACTAGCTCCTTGCCGCTCGTAGTTATTGTAGAACCTCCCTTTGAAGATGTCGTAGTTTCGGCACACTTGCTGCAGCTAGCGCCTCCTTCCACACTCTCTATTGCGTGAATTCTCTTCTTTATAGCGTGGTAACGATCACGGTATTTGTCCTTCTTGGCGAACTCCTCCCCACTCCTTTTCTTTGTATTCCGTTCTTCCGGTGTGCAAACCATTGTATCTAGTTTTCGAAGAAACTCAGCAGCGACAATCTCATCTCCTGACTGCCCTGAAAACCATAGCGATTGAACTTCTTTAGGGTAATGTCTCATAATTTTGTCAACTACGCTTAACGGTGCTTCTGTGATTTTTAATGCTTTCGCTAAATCCCAATAATTCGCGAAATGAGTGAGCATGGATATATCTCTCTTGGCATCATATACCCCTTCTGCAAGACGACGGCGAACCTCATTCTTCTTTATGTCTCCCCAATAGGTAGCTAAAAAATCTCTTTCGAAATCCAACATTGTTTCCCATCGCTTGTTGTATAGTTTGGCCCACGTTTTTGCTTCCCCTTTCAAATTCTCCCGCACGACAATTAATGGATCTGTACGTTTCACTTTTCTAGTGTATTCTTTTATATCTTCTAAGAAACTTATGGGGTTTTGATTTCCACCGGAAAATGAAGGTCGTTCTTGCTGCGGTAGCATTTCCACTACTTGGAGAACGTTTTTCGGCGCACTATCCTCTCCTGTCACCGCCACTGTTGTTGGTCTTCCTAATTGTTTCTCAAGTTCCTGCATTTTATCAACAAGCGGTGCTAAAGCTGCTTGAATTACTGTAGTAATATCTCCGATGTTCACTGCTGACGTCCCAGCTGTAGCATTTTCCTCGATTGCCGTCACTAAAGCTTCTGTTTGCCTCCCCATTCCACGTTTTCCCACCATTTTCTTAGCTCTTCCGAGTGTTACCGGCTTATGTATCTATATTTTTTTTCTTACTAAGCGACAACCTTAATATTCCTAATTTAATTTCCTTAATTATTTATATATATGTTGCCTTTCTTATTCTTTATATCTTTTTTTTCAAATTTTCTCGTTTTTCTTATTTTTTTTTGTTTTTCTAGATTTTCCTTGTATTTCATCACCTGATTGTTCCTGTAAATTTTCAAGTTTATTTATGATTTCCACGTCACTCTGTCGTATATCTTTGACTTCGACATCCGAATATGTTCTAGCCTCCCCCTCTGACTGCCTCATATTTTCAGGTGCCTTAAGATTTTCAACTTGTAACGAACTTTTTCGCGATCGTTTGAATATTTCTCTCAGTTCGTCAACTATAGGAACTGTCTCGGTGCTTACCTTCGCGTCATCGATTTTTCTTTTCTCCGCCATATTAATTTATTGTTGAGTTCAAATCTATATTCAATTTGCAAAATTTGCAAATTCTATTATGATTTTTTTTGAAATACCTAACATGATTTTTTTCAATACCTAACATGAATTTCTTTTCAATAGGTATATATATACACATATATATATATCCCATCATAAACATTCGTCAACGACATTAAAATCTCGAGCCAACTCTGAATTGTTTTTTTTTCTTTGAAATTGAAACTCGAATTCTCAACTAACACTTTGTCTTTTCAAAACAACGTTTATTTGTTTGGCCTATACTTGAATTCTTTATCGAATCCATTGACTGGGTTCTCTGTGTCTTAAAATATGTCTTAATAGTCAACTACCTGACCCGAATGTCAACAAAATTATCATGAGTAAATCTTACGTTATTTCAACTTACCCGTTTATATGGTAAATTATATTATGTAAGATTAATCTTACCTCACAAAACAAAACATCAAATGTTTCACCCTCATTAATGTCTCTGCCGATTATCGAGATTTGTGATCCTGACAACAAGTATCTACATTGGCGGCACGTAGCGCGACCATTTGAATCTAACACGTGGTCCTAAAGATTAACTATGATGTAATACAATTACACTTTTCTATTTTGATATTATTGTTATTATAGATCTATCTATCACATGATATGGGTGTAATATTTCCGCTATTTATTATGTTATAACATGATCCTAATATATTACACCCCAACATCTCAAAATAATTATTTTTCTTTTGTTTTATAATGATATTGATGTTAATCAAAAAAACATTTTTTTTTTTTTTTTTGTTAATCAATTGATATTAATCAATTTTATATTTTTCGTAATTATTATTTTTGCAAAACCAATGATATCTAGTAAGGTACATTGGGTGTTGTAAAACATTAATCAATTTAATTTCTCTAAACCTTTCTATCCTTCTAATAATTCTGTCGAATGTCTAGCGATAAAAATAATAATTTCTTTTCCTGACTTTGTGAATAATTTGTTAAATTTCCACAGACCGCCGCTGGTCTGTATTTTCGGATATAAGATAAACAATAATTGTTTACGTCAATACTCCACGATATCCGAACGCAATGTTTATGTTATATTTGTTCCAGCTATCTCTATTTGTGTCATTGTTTATTTTATCTCAACGTTTGTTATTTAATTTTTTGTTCCTCGGAGTGATACGTATTATTCAACGATGTTTCCGACTTTTAAAATCTCGATGTTTATCTTATCAATTTTTAGATGTTCTTTGTTGTCCCAATAAGTTCGATGTTTTTCGGATTTGTCTGTTTATTAAACTTGCTTCATATCAACATTCCGATTTGTTCGATGAACCCAAAACATAAACAATGTTTTTGTTTACGGAACGCATTCCTCTCGAGTGAATGACATCATTAACCTACATACCCTTTCTTATTGTTTATATTATCGAATGAAAAGAATTTTTATTGACTCTAAAGTTCACGGTCATTTGAATTAACACATTTCTATTTATAAGGACACTTTTTGTATTATAAGATTTATTCGTTAACACTTTCTTTTTGGATTTATTGTTTGTTTACGTTAAACTATTATTATTTTTAAATTTCACTGTATATTTATGTAATGTCGCACTTTTCTGATAAAATTTTTTTCTTTTTGTTAACTCTTTAATTAATTTCGTCCTATTTATTATTATTATTTTCTCCGTTTTTGCAATAGGTTGACCAATAACTTTGTTTTTTTTTCTCTCAAAGACTTATAAAACCTGAACCTCCTGGTCACGGCACCAGTTGTAATGTTTTCGCCTTTTCACCATTTTCTTTTATTTTTATTTGTTTAAAACAATATAAAATTTTCTTCTCTCTTGGCTATGACCGATATTTAATTTTTTCTCTAAGGCATATGTGTTCGCAGGGATGGAAAATTCCTCCCCTACAACACATAAGCCTCCATGAAAATTGGACCCTTTTCTTTGATATCTACAGAAAGATACTTAAAGCTCTCTTGTACTATATATCTTCATAGACATATGTACTCAACTAATTAATACGTTATTTACGAACTTGAACGCAAATATTTCCGTATTTATATTGTAATTAAATTCCATCAAACGTTGTGTAATTTTTTTGATTTATGATATAGGATTTTAATTACCTTCATTTTGTGGTAACCCCCTTGGTTCTGATCGAGGTGTTGAGTTTCACAATTTAATTGGTCTTTCCATTGCAAACCTAGACTTAAATGAATTCCCTGAATGAGCTAACTTTCCTAATGTAATTATTCTGATTCCCTGCACCCTAACAAAGTCGTAGTTAAACGCTGATAAAAGATATTATAGATGTTTATTTGGACAGGTAATTAAATATAACTCAAATGGTTAATTGTTAGTAAATTTGATTTTGGTAAACTCTTGTGTCTGTCTGGCGCCACTCCTTTATGATTCTGCTGCTATAAGGTACATGTAAAGATTGATTTAGTAGGTTAATGTAATTAGTTAATTGCATATTTGACGAACTCGGAATAGCCCATTTGCTGGCATAATTTGGCTCCAATCCTCCATCAAGTAAACGAGATGATCGGGAGTGGACTAGAAATTTGCACAATCCTTTGACACGGCTCCTTGATTGATACCTAAGTTATCGTGTCCCAAAAAGCCTTCCACGTCATCATGTACTGCATTCAAGTTTCCCCCCGGGTCCCGATACCCCCAAATTCCGACACCTCCTTGGACTACAATTTACTTAGGGCGAACCGGTTTCGTCCTATATACAATCATATACTCACGGTTGGTGTGGACTTACGGGTCGTGAATCCTCATTCCACGTTTAAGAGAAGATGCGATAGTGGTCTATTAGACCTAAAATGCAAGCTGTATGCAGGTCCGCATCCTCCAGTAAACAGTACATACGAATAAATATATGTATACATACAGTTTGGGAAAGGCTTATAACTCGCAATACGAGGCTATCTACCTCGCATCCCGAGCTCGGATCTCGCGCCAAGAACTCTGCGAAGCCCTAGGTCTGGTAACCGAATATATACGTACTAATAAGGTGATACTAATAAATACTAGTAGAATAAGGTCATATTTGATAGTTTGTTTTGGAGAGCTATCGAACTCCAGGCTTTTGTTTGTTTGGTTTTGACGTTTTTATTTAAGAGAATCGCCATCTCTATTGGATTTGGTTAATGGTCTTGTTATAGGAGCGACCACTGCCTCCTATTGATGAACTGTATTTGTTTTAAATTTTACCTCCAGGGTTCAACATTAATTTTTGTTCATCCTATCCCGTGATTTTCCAATTGTTTCAAGTAGTTGATTGCCACATTAGAGAGTACTCGACCCTCAAATATCTCAGGCAACTGATGGGGTTTTGTATGAGCACCCAATCAATAATATTCAAATGTTTCGTATAATTATTCGATATAAATCTTCCTAACCCGTGATTCTTCAATTGTCGTTTGTGATTGATAGGTATTTGAGCGCACGCAGCTTCCAGCTGGTTCAGATAACTAATAAAAATCTATGCGACTATCTAATCAATGATATTTAAATGTTTCATGTAATATTTCGATATAAATCTGGCTAACCCGTGATTTTTCAATTGTCGTTTGTGATTGATAAGTATTTGAGAACACGCATCTTCCAGCTGTTTCGGGTAATTAATAAAATCCTTTGTGACTAACTAATTATGGCCAAGGTCGTTTCCAAACTATGCGGTTGACCCAATTCTCCAGTGAGCTCTTTATTTGTAAACAAATAATATAAACATCTCCTGACACACTAACCTAAATGTGAGATTTGTTTATTTTAAAATTCCTTAGAAGTCATTTGTGCCTCTTTACTTTTATTGCGCACTATTTATTAAAATATTTTTAAATCCTTTATTGAAGTTAAACTATTTATTTCATTTCCCGAATTTAGTAAATTTACTAGGTTTAATTGAAGAATAAATATACATATATAAGTACACATATCTCGATTATCAAAATATGTTAACTAAGAGTACATATATTAATAAATAAATATAAAATATATGATTCTACATAGTCTGGAATATTAATAAATACATATTTTCCTTTTCAATAATATAGATATATCCTTGGGTAGGTATTAAAAATCGCTACCATTTCGATGCTTCGATTAATAAATAAAATACATATATATAATTACATTACTCATATATATATTCTTTATATACAATATTTTACTTTACTTTTATATAGATAAATATATATACAAATATACAATATGCATATATTAATGTGTAATTCTTTGTTTTGTTGTTTTAATTTAATATTCAATTGATATACTTCCACTTCACAGCCCTTCTGTGTCTCCTGGGACCTGAAAATTATTTATAAAAGGAAAACTCACCCACGTCAAGGTATTTCCGGTCGGGTAGTACACAACAACCTTGATGAAGAAATCCTACCTAATTAATTGTATTTTTCAACTAATTTCAAAATAAATCTTTTCGACTATTTATTCCTATTTAATATTTTATTCTCGCTTGAATCGTATAAATTAGCTGATATTTAATTTTTCTTCCGAACGAAATCCTAATTCAGAAAACCCGTTGATTCAATAACACTTTTCTAGTTTAGGCTTTTGAATGATAGCTGTTTAAAATACTTTTTTCGAAATGGTAGATTGATGTTTAGAATTCCGGTTAAAATGACAAACACTTTTAACACTGTCGCTTTACGCACGATGGATTTTAATTGAACAATTTATTAATTCTAAATTTCTTTTTATATAAATTGATAAGAAAATTTATTCCAAATTGTGCAAACTTTTAATTTGCTCGACTATTAATAAATTAATTTTTTTTTCTAACTGTTAATTTTAGAACAAAGATTCAAACGTTTATTATTATCGAATCCTTTTTTTTGTTTTTGTGTTTCTTTTAACCTAAGATGGAGTATTTATTACTATTATTATTATTTTTTAACCAAATTGACGTTAAATTATAATCTATTTTTAAATATCAATACGCGATCACGTTCACTTTAGATTAACGATAACAAACTCTTAAATTTAATTTGAATGTTTTCACTTTGAATGAAATAATTATTTTTAAATTTTTAATTAATTCACAATTCACTTTTTGCACTTCACTTAACACTTTTAAGCACTGAGTTTAAATTATATTTATTTTCACTGTTTAACCAAATTAAACTGATTTAACAAAACTTCACTGGTGGGGTTTTCAGAATTTAGAAACTGAATTTAAGACTTTTTACAAAACTTTCTAAGTCCAGGGACTTGTTCAGAATTTAAAACTTAGATTATTTCACTAGAATTTTACCAATAGACGTAGTACTGCCACGTAACAACTTTTCAAACCCTCGGCGCGACTGCCTCCTGACTGATGAGTTCCATCTTTTATACCCCTCTCAGGTTCCAAAAGACGTATCTGAATTTCCTTTGGTAATCAATTCTATCTTTTACCAACTCGCAAATCCGAACATCCCTCCCATCAATATCGATTGTGGTTCCATAAGATGTTCTGCTTTCCGGCTCAAGGCGGTGTTCAGTTTCCATCTCACAAATCTAAGTCGATAGGGTCCGAATCAGGTAAGTCTGTGTTAATCGCCCAAGCTCCCTTTGTCCTCTGTTCATACAAAAATGTAGTTAGAATCTCATGATTTTGCGTTCCTTTTTTTTCTCAATTCGCGATAGGTCCGTCCTCAATAACATATATACAGATCTCAATTTTATGCATCTCGTGCGAAAATTGTTTAAATCCATGTCGAAATCTTTACTACGCATTTTTGAATTTCGATTTGTTTAAATTCTACTTAATTTTATTGTTACTTATATGAGCTTTTCCATTTCCACTCGTACTTTCTATCTCCATGACGCAGATTTGAGTTTTTCCTTTATCTTTGAATTTTATTTTTATCCGCGACGTTTTCTTGCACAAATTCTTCTTGATTCTTATGTCATTTCTCATAACTCTTATAATTACTCATTTTCCAAGTCGTATTTATTAATTTCACGGATAAATTCGAATTGTATCACTTTTTTCCACTTGGATTATTCTTTATCTCCGTTCTTTACCCTTCCTTTTATCTTTTCTCCACTTTTCCCGATGTGTGTAGTCTGCTGGGAAATTTCATACTTCATTTATTATTAATTAATATATAGTTTTCCACACTTCCATGGGAGATATACCTAATTAGACTCTGGGATATCTGTCATTTTTATTGCCTGACCCAATCTCCGCCCAATTTTCTATCTTTCTCATACCAGGATTCACATAAAACATATGCATTGACATCTGTTTATGTTTAAAATTTTGGTACTAGACTCGTAAATTTAGTTTAATTTCAAACCTATTAATTTTAATCTCTTTTGTCTAATCTAAATACTTCCATAAGGTCCACGTTAAAGTTAATCGCTTTTCTAATCGTTTATTACCTTAACGTAAATAAAAATCATGTTCGGATTTTGATTGTTTATCCTTCAAAATATACATGAGACCGCCAACCTTTTATCTTGTTTCGATCCCTCCGTAATATTGGGTAACTCTAATATATATCTAACCTAATAATTATGTAAAATGTCTACTTTTCCTGAATCTAATCTATCGCTATTATGTTTAGTTTTACTGTCTTCTTCTGCTACTCGATTTTCACGTCCCTAGGACCTTCGTAGCAGTCCAAAATCTCTGTATTATCCTTCCATTCGGTCGCCGCACTTTTCTAAAATGTCTATTTTTTTTGCGAGATTTTCATTCAAAATTGATTTACCAATATGTCCGTTTCATCTTAAATTGATAACGATTAATTTCCATTGTTTCCAAAACTCTCACCTCTCTTTAGTACGATTTTTATCGAACATGACACCCTCCTCCTATCATAAATAATTGTACTACAGTTGAAAATCCTGCCAGTGATTTTCCTTCGCTTTTCCCGTCCTTTTTTTATACTATCACGTTTATAATTTTTTTCATTGCATTTTTGTGTGTGCGCTTTACAACTTGTAAGACTTCCAAGCACCCGATTTCAATGGTTCGATACCCCATAAACGTCTCAGTTATTGTAAACATTTCCAGGAGTTTGTCACCTTGAAAGTCGATGTTGACCCTAAAGTGCGTTCACCTCTAATTTCTGTGGGAAAGAAGAAGCCATTAATTATCTTTTTTAATGTCGGGTCCAAGGTTCAATCCTTTGTCTTTCGTAGACACACCCCCCTTCGTTCACTGATTGGTTACTCAAAATTTTATAGCTCTTTGTTCAGATCTATTGGTTGACAAAATTCAATTTTTATTTATAGGCCTGGGAAAGGGGAAGTACCAGTCGTCCTAGACGATTTTACGACCTCTCTGCTTTCGTCCCGGAACCTAGATTTAATTTCAACTATTACAGGTGTCTACTGCAAGCAAGCTGGATCAATTCTTTCTCCGCCAGATGTCGTTAGCATGTCCGTTTTCATAAATAATTTGCATATTTTTTTGCAGCTATGGTTTATCTGTTTTTTTTCACTGTGATTTAAAGCCTTTCATCACAATGTTGACCATGGATATTTGACCATCTCCCGTGTCCAGAGAGCCTTCAGGGGGGACTCCATCCAGGCAACCATAGCAGTGATGATTGTATCGTTAGATTGGCTAGTCTGCGTAATAAGCCTAAACCTTCCGGAAGAATTTTTCTAAATGATAGAGAAAACCTTATCAAAATCTGTTGCGTAGTTTAGAAGAACTAAGCGCACCAAAATACAGACGCGGATAGCTACTTTATTTTAGTATAAGAAGATTATATGTATATCTAGGACAATTTTGAATATGTATTCCAATTACGCTTTCTACAAATCTTACACGTTTTATAACTATTTTTGGGAGTAACTAACTACAAACACATTTTTCACACTTTTTTTATAAATATTAATATTTATCAAACAATGCAATGTACAAAATATATATAAATAAAAAAAGTAAATATTCGTTTGTTCAAAATCTCAATTCTCGGAAAGTCCTTCACCGATTGCTTTGAAATTTTGACACAATGTTGTATTTAAATACATTTGTTTTTAAATATCTGTATTATATAAACCCGTGACAGGTAAAAACATGTTTTTTGAAAACAGCCCCATCTCTTGAACTTAAAATAATTACGCGCTATTGTTTCTCTATTTGCATAGAGAGACTGAGCCGCAGAAATGCGTAGCGGGGTACAGCTAATAAAATAGAAATACACTAGAACCATAGACATATGAATATTAGTAGACCTGCCCTAAGTGATTAAAAGCGTATTATCCCCACTCCCCATACCGGTTCCATTGGAGCCGGCTGGGCTCGCGTATGGCCTCAAGTGAAATTTGAAAACGTGACGTCATCATTCTTGTGCAAACTATGGTCGAGGCATCATCGGTTCATTTTACGAAATAACACGGCAAAATGTTGACTTGTGATATGAAAACTTGTAAAAATAGACGTGAAAAAGAGAATAAACCCAATTGTCGTATTACATTCATAAGTAAGCATTATTTTACTTTATTTTAAGCTTATTCACACATTATATGAATCAGTTTTAGAAACATATACTATCACATCACAATGTAGCGATTCTCAAGTTTGCTCATCGTTGTTTACTGGGGTAAGTAAATTATGAAAATTTGTAAAAGTGTCTTAACTAAATACTCTGAAACTAACTACGACTCTGCAAACAGAAGAAATTTACTTTGAAGAATTTGGACTTCGCAAATTAGTTCATAACGTGGCGAGTAATTTGCGCTCCCATGTAAAAATGTCTATTCATTCAAAAGCAGATTTTACTTTTAAGAATCAAATGGTGATATTATAATGCGAGATGCCTATTTACTGTCAGATTGATTTATTGACGAATCACAGCCAGCTTAACCCCCTTCGTTCTTCAACAGTTGATTTTACCCCTCGCCATTATCTTCTCGTCTATTAATTCCTATGTCTGTGACTAGAACGAAGAAGTTCATTAAAAATTATTTTATTTTAAGTCCGTTATAATATGCGTTACTCTCCTCTGATAAGGCGACATAAAACCATCCCGCATTTAACACCAAGTAAGAAATTTAAAACGACCTTCGCCCGAAACCAAATTGAAAATGATCTTTGTTAATTACAGACGTAATTACGCTTTAATTGTTGGCCGTAAATCAGGAATAATCATAATCGAGCGCCGGACTCAATAGGGGTGAACTCGCGGCCTGAGCGTTTTATAATATCCCATAAACCTCGGGTGGGGCAACCCTTACTTGCGGTTCGGTGTTACCGACCTACCCTACCATCAGGGGTGTTAAAGTTCGGTCCGCGGAATATCAAACCGCATGCAGTGGCTGACAGTGATTTTCAGGAAATCACGGTTAAACTGATATTTCCTGAAAATCTTCATTAAAAAAATGAATTTTCGAAAAAAAATAAACAATCGTTTTCAGCTACAATAAAATCTAAAAGGCCATTTTTTTAATATGAGAGCGAGCCGCAATTGCCCGCAAGGCATCTAGGAGCTGACCGCAACCTCACTTGAAAAAAAGTAGATAATATATACACAGACAATATTGGACACTGTTGCAGTTATTACGGTGAAAACGTCATGACGTCTAATTCTATAAATTAAATTATCCGCCATATTTCGACTAAGAGTTACCAACATCATCTTATTTTTATTGGATGCTATATTTATGTATGATTGCAAAATTCTACCTAAACTAAATGCAATCTGGATAGTGTCTTGGATAAATATATCCATTTTCGTTTTATTGTGCGACATCTATTGACTTATCTACTCTCGTCTACCGTTTACGATGAATGTTTATTTTATTTTTTAAATAATATTAAAAAAAAAATTGTTAAATTTTATCACAATAACTATTAATCTTAATCTATTAATATTATTATATTATTATTATATTAACGACTAATAAAAGAAAAATTTGAAATGGAAAAAAAAAGAAAAAAATCGGTCGCATATCGGAATTGAATTCAGGATCTTTTCACTTCCTAGATGTGACTGAATCTTTTATTATTTCACATTTTTTTGTTTGAGAGTAGTTAATATTGTCTTTAAAGATTTTTAAGTATTTTTTTATCGTATCCAAAATGTTACTGTATAAGAATGAGTTTGATACCCCTGATCTACACACTTCCCTCCACCACTACCATCTACCTACTTCACTCTACCATCTATTACACTTCTACACACTACCTCCTACAATACCCACTTTACTACCCACGGAGTCCACCCTCCCGACCAACTAATTAGGCCAGTTATCAATATTGTACCCAGCCGGCTGGACCAAGGGTGGAAACTTTGCAAAATGCGGGAATTTATAATATTTAGGGGTTAATTTGTAAAGGTATTTTTAATACAAAGCTTTTTTAATCAACCACACGTTTACAATTTTGAGTTGTTTTGCTGTTATTTAACACCATTGTTGTTCGCCATTGTTAAACCGCTATTGTTTTAAATTTTTCATTCAGTAATTTTACGATTAAATACTATATTGTAATGAAAAGTAACTTTTGAGTTTATTGCAATTTTTTTCCGACTTTATGTCAGGGTTAAATCTTCCCAACAGGAAAAACTAAACCCTTACACACACTTTTCCACAAATGATTATCTAGTCAATCCACATTATGCAAGTGCATTATACACGGTGTCCGGAAACTCGTAGTACAAGCGGGAAACTGGAGAATCTACATCACATGGGGAACCCAAAAAAACATAAAGTTTTTTGATTTGAGCATTTTCAAAAAAAAAAAAAAAAACCAAAAAAAAATATTTTTCGGCTATTTTAGGGTTAAAGTTTTTTTTGGTGTTTAGGGTTGAATAACAGATATTTTAACCCTGCAGAGCAAAAATATTTTATGATTACACCGGGTTAAATGAAGGGTGATTTCAAAATAATGCTTCAAATCCGAGTTTCTTCATTTGTTTTACTTTCAAATAGTTTTAATTAGTTGGGTACTTTGATCATCAGTAATAATTTATAAGAATTTGATTAAAAAAAAAAAAAAAATCAACTTCAAACTCGATTTACTCGATAACGAAAGCTCAAATTGACTCCAAATGTGATGTAGATTCACCAGTTTCCCGCTTGTACTACGAGTTTCCGGACACCCTGTATAAGCATAATAAATACAAAACAATACAAGAACAACACGTCAAATCACCAGAGATCAAATTTGAAAATAATTCACCGACTCCAGATATTTTCATATCAGATGATTCGGCTTGGTAGAGCTTCTCATTAAGCCTATAAATCCTACTGATACACTCAATATAAATATTTTAAAAATCTTACGTAATTCTAAATGCATTTATAATGACTGGTTGTTGCATTTTTATGTATAAATTCTTTGACTGATCTAATAAGCCTAAATTTACAATAACATTATTATTATTAATTTTACTAGGTTATATGTGTAAGAACTAAAACCATACTAAAGCTAAAGGTCCAGTAGTTAAAAAAACAGATATTTTGAAAGTACTTACTCAAAAATATTGTTTATTAAAATTAAAATTTAATTGGGTTTCTGCAAAGCAAACCAATGAAAAACATTGGCATAAATCAGACAGATATGTGGTGTGTATGACCTGGCGTCATAAAATTAGCAAAATTACGATTTTTTAGAATTAACAGGAAAATAAAATCATATTTGGCTCCAAATTTCATCATGAGCAAATTTCCTCGTATTCACAATAATCAATAAAATAATACACAGTGTTTGGAAACTTGTAGTTGATGCAGAAAACTGGTGAATCTACATCACATTTGGAGCCGATTTTACGGTTCAATTTATTTATGATTTCAGCTTGCTTTTTCGATTAATCGAGTCTGAATTTGGAATTTAAGATCGCAAATGAAACAAAAAGTCACTATGGGGTTTATATCAATTAATATTCGTCGAAAAATGGAACCGGCTCCAAAAGTTTTTTTAAAACATTCAGAATGTTGAAAGTTTGGTCAGAATACGAGTAATTGGAGGAAATAAATACAGTTTTACCTCTAAAATTTTGCAAAAATTGTATGCTATTCTTAAACGGGAATTTCGTAGTTGGACAGTCAAACCTTAAATATTTTCTAAATTTTCTCATTTTAAAGTAAATAAAACCAGATTAATCATTAGGTAAACTTTTATTCTATTCCAGTCTAAATTTAGTTATAACTGAGTGGGCGCTCCTCGGAGTGAGATCATATATCCTTGACGTAAATTAAAATCAAGAGTCAAGGACGCTAACCGGTGCATCGCAGGATTCTCAAGCCAATTACTGGCGCGGTTCACCGGTTGCCCGGTCGGCCGTTAATAACTCCTACAAAGGCACTGCGGCCAGTGCAATCGGTAACTATCGGATGAGTTCAATACAACCAACCCTTGAAGCAAACTTACCTTAATTCATCACTTATAACTATAGTCATCAAATTTTCCTAATTGTAAGCATAATGAGAATGATACAGAATGATAGTGAATACGCAATAAAAACGTTGTTATGTTACTCGGCTTTACCAAATCGCATATTTTAGTATAAATAAAATATCAATTTATAATCTACTCACAGGAATAATTATTACTATATAAATCAATTGTGCGAAGTATTCTCGAATACGCATCAACAATTTGGTCGCCCAATTATGAGATTCATAATTATAGGATTGAATCCATACAAAGGAAACTAACCCGTGTAATTGCTTATTGTGAAGGTTTATCTAGTCAATTTGGAACATATAATGACCGAATTTTGCACTACAAACTACACTCACTGACGGTCAGACGTAAACTTTCTGACGTACTGCTTCTACACAAAATTATACATGCATCAGTTGATACACCAAACATTTTATCCCAAATTAACATCAATATTCCATCAAGAAAATCAACAAGGAGGATGAAAGACATTTTCTTTATTAAAGCCTACCACACAAATACAGGATATTTTTCCCCTGTACCGCGAACATTAAGAAATTATAACATTATGCATGGCTCTAATAATGAAATAGACAGTTTTAATGACCAATTTAAACACTAATGTATTACCTTTAATCATATTAAGCTGATATTGTGATGAAACCCTTTATTTAAAGAGAAGCAACATTGTACCTACCTAATCAGTGTCTCACCAGTACAGGTGTGACAATAACAAATCGTTTATGAACATATTTGTATTTACCTTTTACCCATTCTTATTTGTTATTTACTTCTGCATATTTAGCTTATTCATTTTGTTACTATTTTTGTTATTATTTAAACATCCATGTATGTAAATTCTTGGGCACCATGCCTGTTTTATGTACTTAAATAAAATTAAAAAAATTTAAAAAAAATTACTACCTTCTGAAAAGAATGTAACTTAGTTCAGGTTGTGTCGGAGAATTTTAACAATTCATCAAATTTGAACTATTTTTACAAGTTTTCAAGTTCTGTTTTTATTTCAGTTCTGTCAAGCAACAAGCTTATAGTGATATAATAACAGAACATGAATAGGACTTTTATAGAACCCAAAAATGAACGTTGAAATTCGATCAATTGTTTAAATTCTCCGAAACAACCCGTCATTAGTGATCGGCGATCAGTTGGCGAAATTGGTAAAGATAATATACATAAGCAAAATTGCCAAATCATCACACTAACTACATACAACTGGATTCAGAGTGCAAGATGTTTTTATAATTTTCCTGGTGAAAGTTCAACCAGATTCAAAATGTTGCTTGAAATAGATTGGCTGTAGTGGTTTGGTGACTAGATGTAAATATTTAGGTCCTTCCCTACTTTCACTTCAACATCTCCTTCCCATCTCCATTATCAGCCTCAAAACGTACCCTGATTGGGGATGCTTTAGTCCTACTGGTTCTAGACGGTAGGGAGCAGATTACCCTCACATTAACATACAAACAAATTATAAGGTTATATTTGCGTTAAAATCATCATCCAAATGTAAAGTGCTAGATATTTATATTCGAATCATCATAAAACTTAATAAGGAATTTTTAAGATACGACTAGTAAGAATGATCTATCAGTATTTTTGAAATAAATTATCTACTCTTCAATATAAAGCTCATTTAGATTTATGAAAACTTCGTTGACAAAATTAAAACAACAATTTTTGGTTTCTGTTGTTGAAAGTTTGTGAAGAAATACACGGAAACAAAATATATTTTTTTAATACTCGAATTAAGCTTGGGCTTTAATTAGTTATTTATGATCTAATATTAATAATATCTACATTATTTTTTATCCACTACTGTTGAAACAACTATGTATATGCATTCGAGAATCCATTTCGGTATTTTTTCAGTGATCAACTCGGTGGTCTCTCAGTGCCATAATATCGATTCCATAGAAAACATGTACAATCACAACTCAATGATTCCTCAGTCACATTATTCGATTCTAACAACCCTGCAATGTTAAAATTAAGGTAAGTCTGACCCTTTCTCAATTTCTACTGTTTATAGTCCACCTTATGTATAAAAATACAACAATGCAGACAAACATTACTATAACAACTACATAACACTTGACATCAAAGCCATACAATTTTTCAAAAGCAAAATTTATTTATCTTCTTTCTAAACTCTGCACCAGTTAACATCGCAACCGTATAGAAACAATACTCAAATTTGGGTAATGGAATAGGGTAATCTTTGACAGGTCAAGGAATTCGAATTACCAACAAGCTCATAAGTAAACCTCTTTTGGCATTAAAATCTACCTTCTGACTTGGTACTGGATCCTGTTACATACTGGTTTATCTCTCAATGTTTAACTAACTTAGTCATCCTTCCAATATACCCAAATAGGACATGGGGAAGTAGATTAGGCCTTCCTTCCAACTGGAATGTTCACATTTGCGGGATAACTCAATAGAAAACTTAAGGAGGCCAATAAACGAGTATCGGTGTACAACCACTGTTGCTACATTTGTGAGAAGGTGTACAAAAGGCGTAATTTCAGGTCACATAATTTAGTACTTAAGCCGTTGATTTTATTCAGTCAATAAATGTACTTACGTAATCGAAGTGTTGTCTAATGCTAATAAAATCATCCAGCTGATGAAATCGACATAATTCTTCACCAAAGCATGGAGCCACGACCATGGTTGACTTCTACATAATTTTTTAAACCACTGAAGAGGTACACCCAGAGAAATATTTTAGTCTCATCCTAGTGTTCGAAGAAAATAGTTTTTGTCTCAGTTCTGATCTAAATGATCAAATACAATTGTTTTTACTTGAAAAGATAATCAAAATTATTAGTCCGTTTAAGCCGTAAGAAACGAAGGATTTTATTTAACTTGTAAAAGTTCAATTGCTGGAGAAAAATAATGATCGAATGATTCAGTCCAAACACCATTTTTGTTCACCGTTATATAAATAACATTTTTTCATAAAAACTAAATACAAATAGGCAAAAACATCACTAAAATAGTTTTTCTTAAAACACGTTTTAAACAAGAACAAAAGATGACATTTAATCAAACAATATTGCTTTTTAATTATTTTGAACAATTCTCAAATATACCGTTGAAAACTAAACAAAAAAGTAAATTTTTAGATGCCTGACCTCCTCATACATTTTAAGACCTTGAAAACGAATAGCTAATTCAGCATTAAAACTAACCAAGAGATACTTAACTCCTGAGTTATGAATCACCTTTGAATCAATTAGTACAAATTATCAATTTAGCCAAAGATAATTAACGTTTGGGCTTACCCTTTTTTGTCCATCGCCACCCAATTATAGCTATCCTTATCTCTCCGTAATTGCCCATTGGAGAAATAGCCTTGTTTTTGTGGAAATTTCCACGGAAATTATTAAAGGGGGCTTAGGGGTGGGACAGGATACTTACATCTTGGGGAAGAAGTTGGAATCAGAAGTCGAGGATGAAATTTATAATTCGGGAAAAGTTTATTGAATTACTTGGAGGGGGTAACCGAAACCGTTCCACAAGATCTAAATAAATTATTTAAATTTGGAATTATAGAACTTTTCCGGATTATTTTTATTGATGTTCTGATTTATGGGATTCTTACAGGAATATTAAGCACCTTATAACAATCTATTAATGTTGACACATTTTGTCATAGGAATAAAGTGATATCTATTACCTTGGTACCAAGCTTAGGACAGTATTTGCGTTCTCCTATATTTTTCCAGGTAGCTGCAAATGTTGCCAAGTTATTATTATTAGTTCAATATTTTTACTGTGGAATAATTTGATGAGTAACTTCAAATTGTAATATTTAATCGTTGCAGTTTTTTAACACTAGAAAGACCGAAGCGGTCATTTTGACCGTTTCTCGGTGTAATATGACGATATTTTGCTTAATATTTATGGTAATGATCTGATTTTTTTTTACTTTTCATGATTTATGATTTAACGACCAGGGTGAAAAAAATAATGCACGTACCTTATTCATTTATTGAAATATAATGATTTATACCTACAAAGACCGCCGCGGTCAATGTGACCGTTAGGGCTATTTTAAGCTGAGTTTGTTTAGGATCTTCTTTATCCAAGTTTAAATATACCCATTCCAACTTATACATGTTACTACTAATTTCCCTTTCTATTTCTTTCGGTATCATTCTTACTAGATCTGCAGTGTGGGTGCAAGTTATTAGTATTATACCGCATATTCTGTGCGTAAGTATTTCAAGTCAGCAAAAATTTCGTTTTATTTTTGTAGATTGTGTTCTAATTATTTTAGCTATAGTTTTATTGAAACTTTGGAACATAATATCATATCGATATAAGAGCTCGTAGAAATCTTACCGAGTCGGATATATTGGAAGAACTAGCAAGACTTCAAAACATTGCAGAGGATCAGTCAGATGAAGAATGTTGTGCCAGTGAAATTTATTACACCCTTTTTGTTTTAGAGCCCAATATTTCTTCATCAGAGGCTACAGAATTAGATGAAGATCTTAAGATGACATCGACATCTTTTCCTAGAAATCCGATTTCAAATCTTCGTGGTCGAGGGGTTAGAATAAGAGGCAGCCGTGGAAGAGATTTACACAACTTGGAGGATGTTTTTCTGCAAGAGTAACAGAACTTCCGGAAATTGGAGATATTCAGTTTGGAGATTTCAATTCATTACCAGAATATGTAATAATAATGAAACTATTACAACCGTATCTCAAAAAGGGACGAAACATCACAACTGACAATTTTTTTACTTCGATGAAGCTGGCAGAGAAATTACGAGCTGAACAAATTATTATCGGAACGATGAAAAGGGCCAGGAGAGAAATACCACAAGTTTGCAAACCCATTTGTACTCCACGTTATGAATCATTTATTTTGAAAGCTAACAATGGTACTACACCTGTTTATCAAGGAAAACCGTAGAAAAATGTTATGATATTGAGTACAGTACATCCAGATGTTCAATTTGTCGACGGAACAAAGAAAATTCCCGAAACGATTGAATTTTACAATTCTACAAAATATGGTTTCGATATTATTCGATTATGACCAAATGCATCGAAAAAATTCCGTAAGAGCTGGAAGTAGAAGGTGGCCTGTGCACGTTTTCTACAACATACTTGATCTAGCCGCTATAAATGCGTGGATAATTTATAAAAACGTGGCAAAAAAAATATTATCTCGTCACAATTTTACTATACCTACAGCTTGTTGGAGAACTAAGGTCAGCATATACAAATACCAGAGCTGGTCCATTTGTGTTTGTTTGCTCCTGAAGAATTGACAGAAAAGGGAACCGGAAAATAAAACTTCTAAAAGACGACAGTGCCAAATTAATAAAAAATGTAAACAAAATAAAACATCTGACACATGTGATAATTGTAAGAAATCTGTTTGCGGAAAGTGCCTCGGAAAAAAAAACAACAGTTTGTACTAAATGTGCACCTAATTGATTAAAGTACATCATTTCAATACATAATTATTGTTTTAGTTATTTAATATTGTGCCAAATATTACACAATTACAATAATAATAAACTCACATTTTATCAGCGGTCAAAATGACCGTTGTGGTCTTTATAGGTATGGAGCAGTACCCGGTCTTTCTAGTGTTAAATGTAAATACCGCAAAAGAGTCCCAACTTCTCCCAAACGTCTGGAGCCAGTGAGACTAAATGGGGTATGTTGTGAGGCTGAAGGTAGTGGGGAGGGGAAGGAGATGAAAAAAAGGAGTTGATGGAGTTCCTGGCTAGTCAGATCAGGTTACCAAACACGGCTTAAGCCATTTCAAGCAACGTTTTAATTCTGAATCGTGGTCTTACACCAGAGCGATAACTTCTACTTGGAACGTGCCTGAAGTGCACAACATATAATAACACAATTTCATCAAATAAAATTTACTTGCGCACGCTGGGATTTGAACTCGCGACCTTCACATTGCTAGTCGAGAACCTCTTCCTTTGAAGATGGAGACCGAAGATAATATTAACGATCGTCAAACGAAAAATGTGAACAACAATGAAAATCACAGATTATATAATTTCAATTTTGTAAAAGATAGTTCATTTCAAATACAAATCGAAATAGAATTTTTATTAAATTTAAATTTTCAACCAAGAGCGTCATCACTTTTATTAAATTTACGGTTTCAACCAAGATCATCATAACTTTTAGTAAATTTACGGTTTCAACAAAGATCGTCATCACTTTTAGTAAATTTACGGTTTCAACCAAGATCGTCATCACTTTTAGTAAATTTACGGTTTCAACCAAGATCATCATCACTATTAGTAAATTTACGGATTCAACCAATATCGTCATCACTTTTAGTAAATTTACGGTTTCAACCAAGATCGTCATAACTTTTAGTAAATTTATGGTTTCAACCAAGATCATCATCACTTTTAGTACATTTACGGTTTCAAAATACATTTATATCATACTTTAATATTTCATAGTAACTGAAATGTTTTGTAAACAAAACTCACTAAAAGGTGGACGATGCAAAATGTGCCCAGTTTTAGCAATGTTATCAGCCTATTACGGTTAGTTACTAGTGTCCAGTGTCAAATCCACATACCAATAATTCGAGCAGGAGACCGTTCGTATCGGCTAACTGTGGAATTTAGTATTGTGGGAATTTAACCATGGCAGCAGATTCCCTTTGTGGACATATCGGTCTCGGCGGACAGTTGTCGACCAGATTCTATTATTATTTCATTTGGAAGGCTTTGACGCTTTATTAAAGAAGACTTAATTGTTTTAAATTTTGTTTTGAATCATATAAATAAGTTACTATTAAGAGTTACTCTAAGGTTACTTTAATACTTTAAGACAATATTTCTCAACCTTATATGAGCCGTACTCGTTATAATATTAATATTTAATTATTTTTGCAAACCCTCCAAAAATCATACAACATTAAAAAATACTGCTTTAAAGCGAAGCAGTACGAAATAATGCAAGTTCACGTATTTTTGGGATGAAAATTCAATTTGGCTTAGAAATATGTTAGATGCTCTAATTAAATACTGTCAGTAGAACACACGCCTTTGATCCAGCCACTTTTAGATAAATCCTTTATAAGTCATGAAAAAAAATAAAGTAACACGCCTATAAAAACGTCCCCAAAGTTCAAAATCTCCTTCTTACGAAACCCGTTTTCGGTTATGGTTTTATTATATAATGTGGAAAATTAAGTTATTCATTTGAGCCCCAATTTAACAAGGAAAATAACATACTCTTTTTGGCGTTGTTTTTCTCGTCTTAATCAAAGCGGGCGGTTGCTGTTGAGCGAAAATTTAAACCTTAAAGCCATACACGCAATGAATGTTATTGTTAGTGTCCTGTTTCCAAATGTTACACGACGTTGTGCATTGCCTTAAGGGTTTTCCAAAATGCGTTCAAAATTCTTGCAAAAGTTGAATGCAAAGCAAGTACAAAACCTAGCACATGTTCAGTTGTTCACTCCATTCTATTGAATTAAACAGTACAAAATCAACCCGAATATCAATTTCAACAAACAGCTAACACAATCCAATCTAAACACACAATAACAACTAACAAACAAAAGTAAGGTTAATTGAAACAAGAAAACCACTTTGCCAAACTGACACGTTGTCATTATGTATTTCTTTTGATGCCGCGTTGAACTTAACCTAATTATACCTTCACAAACTTAGCATAACATATTGTAAAATTGTGATCTCAGCATAGGTATAAAGCCAAGTTTTCAAAAGTAACTCAATATAATATACGTCAATGCATAATTTATTATATATTAAAAAATGCACAAACTAAGTAATGCTATAAGGATTGCTGACACAAAATCCAAGTCCCAAAGTTAGAGTTAGTTGGAAACGTTATGTCTTTGGTACAGGTTCTTTAGTTCTGAAAGCTATAAACTGAAGTTGCGCCAAGTTTATGTTGTTGTTTAAACTTGGGCCTAACTTTATGGACCCTTTTGAGCAATATGGAACTTGGCAAAGTCAATGATAACAGATAATAATCATTAATTAACAGCCCGCAAATTGCTAAATAATTTACATTAAAGTAAAATATTATTGAGTTCAGAAAAAAAATATTTTTTAAATATAGTTTTAAAGTAGAAATGTTTGAAAGGAAGCGCAACAATTTTTGTTTTCTCATTGACTGAAATTATTTATTTATTTATAGAGCGGAGACGGTATACATATAGTTCCCGTGAGCACTTAGACCATAGGCTCATTGTTCTATCTCCCATTTTACCTCATTTATTTATTTATTCATTTATTGTATCTCACTATACATAAAACACTTTTTTGTCACATAAAAATCAACCTCACTAGAACTAAGCCGGTATCGAGGTTAACAATTTACATTTGAGTGAAGCAAACATAAGAGTATCACAAACATAAAGTAATTCTACGTACAAACACAAAATATTTCAAAATCAAAGAAAAAAATGAGTATTAGATGTATTACCAGATGGGTAATTTGAAAGTATACTGTAACAATATATGAACCATAACTGATCATTAGTCATTATTCAAAAGAAGAAGCAAAGTAGATAATAAAGACAGATAGGGTGACATTCAGTTTTTAGCAAATGGGACTCATATAAAATCTTATTATTTAAGAAAGGACAAGGATGAAAAAATATTAAGACAATCGTCTGTCAATACATAAACCTTAATTAAATTTTGAAATTTAACTAAGGAATTGGTAGACTTTATATGATTTGGAAGAATATTAAACATAAGTGGTGCCTGATATAAATAATTTCTGATTAAAGTTCAATGTAGAGCTAATTCTAGTTGTCCGCATTTGTTGTGTTTTTTCAGCAAATTTAATATTGATAAAAAATCAACAAAGTATTTGAGTGATATATAGTTGTTTTATGCACATAACATTACATTCCTAATAAAGTAGGTTGGATGGATAACAGAATTTTTTTTGTACATCACTTTAAGGATCAATTTTTGAGTAATATTTAGTGGTTCAACATTGGACTTTAGACATGATCTTCAGCATACTATGTAATAAGAAAGTCGAGATTGGACTAAGGCAAAATAGACAATTTTTAATTTCTCTTTGTCCAATATGTGTCGAAGTTCTTTAAAAATAAATGTTAGTCTCCTGATATTCTTTGTTAACATATCGATATGATCATTCCATCTTAAAAATTTATCATTCTTTACACCTAGATACATGATACAATCTACATTTTCCAAGGGGTGGCAATTACGATTTAGCAGACAATTATGTATAGTTAAATTATGAGTGTCAGCCTTCTGACTCATTCCTTTAGTAGTCACCCGGTCCCCTTTATAAAGTTCACCTGGGTTGTCATTGGATATGTGGCTATGTCTTCTGGTTCCACAATGTGTCTTCCCAGGTCTCATATCTCCTTTCCAATCCCCCTTGGTTCCCTGAAGGCCACATAAGAAAGTCTCATCTCTCCACTCCTCTTTGGTTCCATGAAGGCCACACAAAGGAAGATAGCCACACATGGAAGATGATAGAAGAAGGGATCATGGAGGTGGCCTCATCTCTACTCTACACTCCTCCAAGGTTTCCCAAAGGTCCCACTTGAGAAGGGGACTCTGACTGGACTTTAACACATATCTTTTATATATTATGGTATGTATTATAAGATCAGTAATTAGATTTAAAAAGAGGCTAGTTTATTTTTTGCGTTAAAACGTATTTTGTTCATCACTGGGCATTATTTATCCTTCCTTGCTTAACTTATTTTTAAAAGTTTAAGATCTACACAACGACGCACGAATAACTCACATAACTCTTTCTGTTGCAGAGTTATGACTGATTCTTTGGTTCCAAAGAAAGAATTTCGAGCTCTTATTTGACCCTCTCCCCGCTCAATGACGTAAGCGAACGATGAGCGAACTAATAAGCAAAAGGCAATCATCTATTTTTTAGGATAAACATATTATTGTAAACTATAAATATATGGAAGTATGTTACACAATCTTTGAGGTATTTATTTAAAATACTAGGAAATTTAAAAATCTATCTGAAACAAAAATAAATTATATTATGGTGCTTTACCACTAATTTTGCGCTTAGCTGTAAAAAAAATTAATTTTAATATGTGTTCCGTAACGCCGATTGCTTTTGACAGGCTGTGTAATAACCATTCGTATCGTCAGAATTTAAACTGTATAGTTTAAATTCGCACACGTCAGCTAAAACCACGGAGAGCCGTGAGCCGACCCAGTCGCACAAAAACCGTTCACCCTGTCAAAACACCATCGCCGGTTCTTTATCGAAATAATAACCTTACGTATTTTATCGCAATTTAATTTTAAATAACGAGTGCTAACAAACCACGCTAAACGTTCCAGTGCTGACAGATGATGCTCACTATGCAGATTTCACCATCTCCTCCCGGTAAGTTGATTGTGAATTAACGTTATGCATTGTGTTTTCGCATCGCCTGTCACAAGCCATAGAATTCATTTATACTTTATCTGTGTGGAATAGCCCTTTAAAGTGCGGCTATTCCAACCCTTGTTCGTTCCTCGAACAATATGACTAACAAAATAATAAGGAACCACAATTCGTGGTGAGAAAAAAAATGATTTTGCTAAGACTGGCGTTTTTTTCACTAGTTTATAAGAAAACTAAAGCTTGCAAAATTGTAGAAATTATTAAAAAAATACATATATATATTTGGCAGTGGTAGCAAAATATCAGAGCGACTATTTAAAACGCCATTACTTCGTAGTACAGTAATATGTCGGTGTAATTAAATCTTGGCAAGAAGACAAGAAAATATTATCGTGATTCACGGGGACAGCTATGTATCATCCGGGAACGGAGAGTTGCGGACTGTCCGGCAAATAGGAAATGTCCTGTGGAAAGTACGACTAACATTGCAATGTAAATTTTTCTAATAATTTTATGGTCTTTTGTGCAAGATTTTAATTGATTTTAGATGGAAAGAGAAGCTACTAAATAATGCAAATCCTTCCTTTTCTGGCAAGTATATGGCTAATAATATACTAGACAGTCTTGCCATGAACAGTGTAGACCTGCCGTCCAAAAAAAGTATGATTCTAATTTTCTTTAAAATTTCCTATAAAATGATTACTATAAGTAGGTTCTTAAATACCTTCCTACTTAATTTAAAACTATACATTTTGAGCAGTGGCGGCTCGTAACTTTTGGGGATACAAGAGTGCTAATATTACAAAAAATGGTATTATTGATATTTTTGTAGCTGAAAACGATTTTTTAATTTTTTTCTATGAAAATTTCCTGGAAATCCGTGCGGCGCACGGCCAAACTGAAATATTCTGAAAATCTTCATAAAAAATAATCGAACTTTAAAAAAAAAAATCGTTTTCAGTTTCAACAACAATAATATATAGTTAATAATATTGATATAGTCCTAGAAAAGAATATATTAGATATAAGATGTAAAATTTTATAACTAAATAAAATAAACTATATAAAAAAAATAAAGACATCGGTTATGTTGAATTTTTCAAACTGAGCACTGAAAAGTCACGAGCCGCCATTGATTTTGAGTAACATTTGAGAAAAATACGATTTGTTCAAAGAAACCTCACTGTTTCAATGACAATTTCTATTAAAATTTCTTCACACAGGTATGTACCATTATATTGAATAAATGCTAGTGAGCAAGACCAAATAACACGACGATTTTACGTTTAAAAAGTTAATCTTTACTGAACCATCAAAACAGCCACCTTGAAAAGGAAACGTAAAGCAAAACGAATTTACAATAACTTACGAATTTACAAGTCCTGTAAATTATAAATATATATTTAAATTGTGGCACATGCAGAATACCTTTATCGTAGAAAGAAATTTAGTTTAGCTAGATACTTTAGCTTTCAACTATTAACCAAAAGATGTAGCTGTAAAAAGTCTTTACTACAATTCCTGTTCCAATACCTGAGTTGTAAATCAACAGAAATAAAACCTTCATCCGTTGAACATAAAGTCTCCGCCTTAATTATTGTAATTTAACTAAGTGCAGACCCCATCACTAACTCGTACAATAGTCCTTTAAGCACACATCTGACACAATGTGCAGCCTCTGCCGAATCTCCCAATAAAAATATCCGTAACAATATCATAATGGAAACCGCCAACCAACCAAATAATAAATCTCAATTTGCGACCGTTTTCTTCGGCCAAAATAATGCTTGTGGAATTACTATTATTTCTGTGGAACAAACAGAAGTAAGGGGAGGGGTGGAAGAGGAACGGGCGGGGTGTCTCCCACGTGGTATAAGTCCGGTATGTCCAATTGTTTACGTGTGGTTAGTGATATAATGTAGTCGTGATTGATTCGATTGAATTTCGCTGTATACGGGAATAATGGATGGCATTCAACATACAACGTTATGGTTCGAACTCCTAAACTATAAATTTACTTAATACCATTCCTTGAAATATTAATATTGATATATATGAAACTGCTTACTGCAGTTTAAAGCAAATGAATCCACCTAGATTTCGCCGTCGATCCCATATTTTCAAGTTTTATAAATTTGGCAAGTTCTGGCGAGCGATCATTATATGCCGAAAATCGCTGGAGTGGATATAAGTTATTAAAAATTTATTTTTAGTTTTTTTTATATTTTACATGTCACCTAAATTAAGTTTTGTTTTGGTCGAAGTCACATAAAAATCAAGCGTCACTGTGTGAATTCCAGTGTGTTGATTCCAGTTTAAAAGATGGAATATTTTAGGACCCAACAGTTCGCGCTTTTGTCGAAATTTCAAATTTTCTTCTAATTAAAAAAATCATATGTCATCCAAAAATAAGTGCAACCACAAATTATAACTTCCCAACGATGAACTACATAAAGTGGTCTGTCAAAATGTTTCATTTTAACCACAACAGATTCAGTCACGCCAATCAAACAGGGCATTTTAATGTGATGATGGGTGTTTTTTTCATCTTTAAATGACGTTGTATGAGTCCAGGATAGAATAACATATTATAAAACTAACATATTTCGGATCAGCGATTATTGATCTATTTGAATGTATTATTTTCAAAGAAATAATATTTTTCACTGGAGTTCCTTATTGCGTACATTTTTTTCTGTATTTTCGTGTTCGCATATATCGAGGAAAACCCCTTAATTTTTAACCCTTTAAATTCGAAATTATATTGAGATACATAATAAAAATCATTGTTGCAAAGAGAGAGTGAGCATGAGTTAGGACAAGTACAATAAATAATGCGGTTGAAAGCAGAGCTTTAAGCCGCTGGGAATAAAATGAAGAGCAACGCTGGGAAGTACTCGACTGTTTAGAACTGCTCACAAAACAAACAAACTTAACCTATTTCAAACAACCTTCCGATTCTCAATGGTGTCCTTTCACCGGGGTGATACTTAAAGTATCTTCCACTTTGGATTTAGAACTCGATGGAACCACTGATGCACAATTCTCTTTGTCATTTTTAATCTAGTGTTGAACCAATCGTTTTGTTCTCCAGAAAATAAAATATTGGACTACAAAGATGTTGTTTCTTACAAGTTAACAGGTTTCCAAAAATGTATTTTTACGTCATTATAATCAACCATTAAATAGTTACAGTAGATATTAACTACCAAAATATTAACTGCCTACGAATCGCATAACTATTTGCACTATAGATGTATTATTAATCAACAAAATTGATATTCTATATAATTATCAAATTAATACCTGGGCGTCACTTTTCAAACAATTCTTTCTTTGTTAACCACAACGGAAACCTTTAACAAGGGCTTACAAATATTTTGATTTATAAGTAGGTTGATAATATTTAGTGTATTAAACTATTATATTTTGCCTTTGTTAGAAGCGTACTTGATTAAAATTCTCCCTTCTGGAACTGACATTACAATATTCATGTACAAGCTATTGAAATAATACAAAATAAATTCTTACGTTTTCTACGTTTTTAAATGGGAACTACAACACTTTTTTAAAATAAATGAATATGCTTAAATTGTGTGACAGAAGGATTTTTCTATATAAAATTCTAAATGATGCATTTGATAGACCAGAATTGCTTGCATTGATAAGTTTTTGGATTCCACTACGTAATACTAGAAGTCGGTATTTATTTCAGTGGAGGAATTCTGATACTAACTACCATATGTATTCCTCTCTACTATAGAATAATAATGGAAGGAAATAATTGTACCAAGTCAGTAAAAATCTTTAATTTATCAATTGACTTATACAAAAGAGAGACAGTTTAGTTACGTATAATAATATGAACAGTATTATATATAATTTTAATTATTCATATGTAAAAATAATTTATAAGTAAATTAATACTTTTTTTGTTTATAACCACGAATTTTCATATATTTAATTCTCCATAACCAACCGGCTTCGCTTAGTATAAGCATTTTCAGGGTATAAAAATAAACTTTTATTATTAAATAGCATAATCAATTTATTAAACTATAAAATTAAAATAATACCAAACAAAAGCGGTCGGTTATAGAGGATTAAATATCAAAATTCATGGCTATAAACGAAGTGATTATTTTATTTTTATCAATATGTCAAACCACAAAGCTACTGCTAAATTCCGTAAATACAAAATGCCTTATTTCTAATAACAGAAATTTTCTAGTTTAGACTTAAGAAATAAATAATATATTATGATTTAAACCAACACATATTTAGCTTTTCTTATTTCTTTCCAATCATTTATGTTTTTTCGAAATAATATGTTTTGAATTAAAGGCAAAATACAATACAATTTTGTTATCAATAAAACGATGTTTTTAAATCCTCGCCTCACGACGTAACCACCATGAACAGACTTTTATATTAATACTATAATATAAGAGAGAGATAACAAAAACTGTTTCATCCAAAAATATAAAATATACTAAGTGAAAGCAATTTGAAAGGGATGCATAGTTGCCCACAACGCGCATTAAAGCGAGAAATGAATACTTTATATCAAACGACAAATACCCAGCTAAGGGGTTGAACAAATCTTTACATTCTTTTCTATTCCTTTTGATCCTATCTTATTATGACCATCTAAACATTATTAGCGGTAGTTTGAAGGAAAGAAAGTATTACTTCATGATTTATTGTTTTATTTGTTGTCAACATTTTTTTTATCAAATTCATTATAAAATGAGTACGTGTGTACGTAAAATTACAATAGTATTTGTACCACAAAATATTAACGGATACAATACAATACAATCAATATACGCCACGTTGTATTGTAAAATAAAATAAAAACCTGAGATTGAAACATCAGAGTAATTTTTTTGTTTTTGTTTTATTAATCCCGATGAGTTACAAAACTCATTGACGAACAGGAAGAACTTAAAACAGGTGGGAGTTAATAGGTAAAATTTTACATTGGTATTTTGATAATAATATAAGTTTCAAATACAAAACAGTACATAAATAGAAAGTAATTTTATTTACGTCTCAATTACATTTTCGGAATTTATTACTAGTATTAATACTGTAAACAATGAGATTATTCTTAAAAACGCATTTATTTAAAAAAATGTTAGGTGTGATTATTTAAATCCTCAAATGATATTATTGCATTTTTAAGGTTTAAATAATTAGGCTACTGTAACTCGTTTTTGTGTTGCTAACAGCTCGAACTTTCAAAGTCTCCTGTGTTTTCCCTTTCTTATAATATGGGTCTCCACATGAACCAGGTTCACTCCTGTCTTTACTCATAGAGGACCCTCACACAACATCCCCATGATTACTTTGGATCTCGCACCTCAATACAAGAAAACAATAAACAGATTTTTTCAATGGAAAATGTGTTTTCCACTTCTGATACTTATTTTCGTAAGGTTAAATTCGTTTACGTAAATAGTTATGCAGTTGAATTTAAATGAATTTCTTAAGTAACATTTTTCTTTCAGTACAGTATTACACATTTCATACAATTTGCTAGAAAACCGGGTGATTCATTTAACCTACATCCCTCTCCAACCAAAAGGAAAATTATTTCTTCAGAAATAACAGCGTCCGCTCTTTCACCGCGTTCCAATAAATGTTCCACAGAATCCAATTGATGCCCTTTGTGGAAACGATAGTTACGGAACGTTAGAGGCTGCCCGATTTAAATCCACAAAGCGGGAGTAAATCTGACTTAAAGATGATAATATCGGGTTTTTCTCATCATTCTTATAATGCCCCTTCTTCACCATGATCAATCCGTTCTTATTATCAAACCATTATTCTATCCGAAACGAACGATCGCCAAAATAAAGCACTTTGATTGTTTTTTTTTGTGATGGTACAGAAAAGATTGGGATAAAGGTTCTAAGTCACCCAATGGTTGTAAAAGAGGTGTAATCAATTGAAAAAGGAAATATATAGGCATGTTTTCGTAAATTATTTTAGTATTTTCCGTTTCTAACTAAAAACAACAAAGATTGTAAATAATTATTAAATCGATTGTATATTTTTGGCCTTAATCCAGAGGCCGCGCGTTCGGATTTCAGCGAAAGCGCTAATTAATGGGGATATGTTACCCATTTTACAATGATTAAGAGAACAAGAAAATTGAAATGCAATATGAACAGTAACTGATTTTAAGTGCTTAGATTGTATAAGAACCCCCAATATTTCATTAGTTAGAAGTCAAGTGGAATATAATTCATGTCTTTGGTCCTCTTTGTATAAAGTTCACACTAACAATAAAGAAAGAATTTAAAACAAATTTCTTAAGTTTGTTACACATTAATTATGTCAGTTTGATGAATCAATTGCATCTAATAACGCTGTCTGACAGGAGAATTGTGTCGGACCTGGTTGTGTTACACAGTCATTAACAATTTATTTGACAGTTTTGCCCTAGTTGCCTCTATATCATTCCATTTGCTGACTAGGAACACAAGACAAAATATAACATTTTGCTGCAATACATACACAACGAAGTATCAGAAACACTCACTAACCAATAGAATATATGATCTGTGCAACAAGGTTCGGTGTGCTATTGACATATTTACTGACACTGATTATAGATTTAAGCGTAATCTATACCAGCACTTTGTTGAATCCTACAAATTATAGTAGCTTTGGTAATGTTGTTTTAGTGATTAGTCTTATCTGTGGTATTTTTCTAGTTCCTTTATTATTTTATGTTAATATTACCTAATTTATTAAATTATTTCATATTAAGTTTATAAGTCTAACTTTATTTTAAAATAAAGTGGTGTCTTACTAAGTGTATGTTTTTTTCATTCAATATGTCACACCCCAAAGTATTTGCTTCCTTCGAAAATATTATAAGTCTAACGTTATTTCATGCCTTTAAAACTTTGTGTATAATTTACGACTGCTCACTAGGTACATTCTGTTATTAAAATCCATTTAAAGTACGACTGGGCGTAAAACCAAATGAAAAAAATATAAAAACAATATTTTTATTTAATTTAAGTATTATTTAAACAGGAATCTTAAAGTACTATACTATTGTATATCGATATACTATTATATGAACGATATACTATTGTATATCGTTCAAGAAAACATAAGCGACTCTCAAACAAATATTTAAAACAGATAAATCAGAAAATTTTACGGTCATATCTTGCCAGGGCTTTGCTCTATCACTGAGCTAATTCTAACTTATCCCTTTCGGTCAAATTAAACTGTATCATACTTTGACTAAGAACTACCAACATTATCTTAATTTTCTTAACGCATTACAGTGGGATAGGGTCGGATTAGCTCAGTGGGAGAGCAAAGCCCCGACTAGACTAAGGTTCAGGGTTTAATTCCTAAGTGCGACCTTTCTTGTTATGATTTTCTATTGACAACCGCTAATATTGTCTGTAATCATTAAATATTATGATTTGAGGTTTTATTCAATAAGTTTTTTTGTTTAAATACATCGATTCATAGTAAATAAGTTAATATTTTTCAACGTAATTCTTAAACGTAAATAATCACTCACGAAATAATCAACACGTCTGCCTCCGCTGAACGCATATTGTGAACTGGCGATTTGATGCGTTAACGACATGACCGTGTCAACCAGACAACGAATTGATAAAACATATTTATTCAGTAAGAACTTATCGAAATCGCTCATCTCAAATTATATAATATAATATTTTATTTTTATCCCTTATCGTATATCTCTACAACACTCCTATTTTTCAGTAAAAGTATTGAAAAATCTTAAAGTGAACATTTCCCAATCTTCAATATTCTCCTCAGTACATTTGAATGGGCACCTTGAGTTTTGTACGAGCTCCAAGATAACTCCAAATACCTCTTTCGAGGCTTTCAAGGAGGCTGGATATAAATTCAAAGCCTTTTTTGGGCCCCCAGGTCATCATGAAGAGTCATTCATAAGGCTTCTCGGCTCTCCGGAGGTTCTTCATTTAAGTTATCGGTATTTCGGCCGATATCCGATGGCGACAAGGTCCTTTCAACACTTCGAAAGATTCATATCGGGTATCAAAATATTCTTTGACTGAATATTTTTGGATTTTGCCGCGATAAATGAGTCACTGAATTATTCGTAAATTTAAGAAAGGCTTATTATATTATTAAGGTTTACGTAAGGTCATTTGTCTCGGAGAATGGTTCTGAAATAAGTTTATACAAAGGGACATATTGTATTTCATAAAAAACAACATTTTAATGTTATGAAAAATGAGTATTGCTACTTTATCAAGAATCTTTTAAAATTATTAGTAATTTGATTGAAAACATGGTTGCCGGAATTTCGAATGAGTTGACAGGTTTCTTGATAAACTTTAAGTAAATTACGAAAATTTAATGCACCTGTATTTGGCTTTACAATATATCATTAAGAAATGCTAAAATATTCGTACTTTAATGAACACATTTTCCGACATCGTGATAATAATTAGGTAATTTACTTATATATTATTTGACGTAAGCCCTTATAAAATATTAATCAACTGCTTAATTTGAATGTTCCGCTTCTTATTTGAACACCATCTTACATGAGGGAGCATTTATTTAAGGCACTTCCATATCGAATGCATTGAGTCTTCATAATAAATGTAAGTTCTCACTGACGAGATAAACCGATAGAAGTGTCCGCGTACCCGAAGTAAGGTCATTTTTATCTTAGTTCGTGTAAAATTGATAAAATATTGATGTACTTATCGACATTTATTTTACCAAGGTACGGTAATCCAAAAATTACGCTGGTCTGTCGACCGTTTGAAATTACATCTGTCTATAAACTTGTTTCTATTTTCCGTTTACTGTTACGAAAATTTGCTACATCTACTTTATGAGAGACAGTTGTTTGAGTCAAGTGAAGTCATGTAAAATCAAGTGAAGTCAAGTGAAGTCATTGAAGTCGAGTGACGTCAAGTGAAGTCAAGTGAAGCCAATAAGTCATGTGAAGTCAAGTGAAGTCAATTGAAGTCATGTGAAGTCAAGTGAAGTCAAGTGAAGTCAAGTGAAGTCAAGTGAAGTCAAGTGAAGTCAAGTGAAGTCAAGTGAAGTCAAGTGAAGTCAAGTGAAGTCAAGTGAAATCAAGTGAAGTCAAGTGAAGTCATGTGTTAACAAGATATTTAAGAAATTTCATAATTTTTTGGGGGCTATCGTTAGATAAGTCCGAAATCTTACCACTAAAGTGTATAGTAGGTATGTTGTGAGGCTGAAAATAGAATGGAGGGAAAGGAGATAAAAAATATGGATTTTATGTACCCGAAAATTCTTCAAGAAGCTTTTTGGTTCCCATTGATGGTGTTTAACCAGATTAATCGATTTGATATCAAATGCTACGGAGGTCATTTGGCCTCTCTGGCATGGAACCTAGGAATCAAAATATTTTTCAATATAGAAATGTGACACTGTCGACAATTTTCTTCTTAATCTGTCAAGATCATACTTCTATGATTCATTTGTTCAGTGTACCTACGCTAACCAAATCCCAAGTAATGCGTACACCCGCAAAGTGCCTTCAGTATTGGAACCAATTCCCCATCAATATCCGCCTGTAGAATCTGAGCCGAGTCATCACTAATGCAAGTGAAGGAAATTGCTTTAGTGTTGTGGCTGTATCGCTCCGCGGTGCGATGTAGTAATGCGTTCTCCTATTCTTGGTATCAGTCACCGGGGAAGGGAATTTTACAGTCGGCTGGGTTAATCAGCTCTGGATACGTCTGCATACGGGGCGCAAGGCAAAATGAACTTAGTATGGATTTAGTAAGATCGATTTGATGTCGCTAGGCGATTGTAGTAGTGTAACAAGTGCAATAATAAATAAATTAATTTATCATTGAAATAATTAATGCTTTTTTGAATTTTATTTTTAACAAATTAATTTTAAATATTTTTTGAAAATCACTCTCTTTCACATTGTTTAAATTTTTTTACCGTTGGAAGAGTCCTTTTATACCTGCTCATACAATCAATGTATTATTTTAATAATTTAATAAATATTAGATTGAAAGCGATAAGCTTTAAAAATATCGTTTTTACCAAAAAAAATTTTTTTATAAGAGAGCTTTATTTACAGTTTTTTAAACTAGATTCCGAATTATCGTTTTCACAATCAATTGTGCAAAAATTATAAAATTGATTCATAACGTTAGAAAAAGTAGAGAACGCCCGAGGAAGACATGGCAAGATCAAGTGAACCAAATAAATTTAAATTTATATTTGATATTGTATCTCCACTTAAACCATAGAAGATAAACATACATATAATACCCACACTCAGGCTTTTATTAGCTATTTTTTTCATACAGTTTTCAATATTTTATGTAACTATCCACGTATGAATAAAAAAATTTCAAAAAAAAAAGTATATAAAAAAAAATCTTGAGTTGGGCCATGTCTTAACATGACTCTTGAGTCATAATAAAAGAAGGTGTATATGAGACAATGTATGAACGTAAGTGAATCAATGAGTGTGTGCTAAGACCGAGTTGTTTGGCTGTTTATCATTTTTGCTTACTTGATGAAACATGAACGCTGAAACGGCGCGGCGCGCGTTTCGTTAATTGTAATAATAATAAATAAACATATTATGACAGATGTATGCGAATTGTGAAATTGTTTGGCGGAAAATTTTAGAAAAAATTGTCGATACGATACAACTAATTTCTGTCCGCCATCGTCGTTGTGTTTAAAAAATTATTCAACAAAAATTAAATTTATTAATATATTCAGTTGTGTTCATAATGCATCAGCCGTGAGATTTATTGATGGAGGATAGACTCGATACTAGGTTCTGGAAGAAATAGAGTTATGGTCTATAGGTTTTTTGGGAACTAGCTGGATCACCCCCTAACTGCTTGAATCAATAACTTCCTAAAAAACGTGACACTCTTTACAGCACCACTTTGTTAGTCTAGGGGTGATTCATTTATACAGGGTGTATCTGCACGTACCCTAAAGATTTTAACCATCAATTCCTGAGCATATTTGGATAAAAAATGTTGATGTCATTTCTCGGTCCGATGATTGTTTTTTCAACACAAAATATATATCTATCATAAATAGCAACTGGGTACAGCTTAGTGGGTCAAGTGATAAACACCCCGTCTCGTTCCAGCAGCACTGTACATACGAGACAGAATGTGCATCTAGTGATGTGTTGCAACGCGTCGCAGTGTGATTAGTGGTGACGTGTGATAGTTTTTTTATTTGCAATTGAAAAAAATATATTGGAAAGAAAAATAACACCTACATTTTTTTCTCCAAATATCTCAATATCACTGGAGTCCATCGAGTGCCTACTCACTGATGCACCCTGTTTACCTAAATATTAAAAAAATTAATTCATTGTCGTTTTAATTCTTCCCTCACAGCTATGTATTTAAAATAAATTTATTATATCAGAGGTAGTTTAAGATGCTTAAAATTAATCGTTTGTTGAAAGCGTACTTATGCGCGTTCGTCTAAAAGTTTAATAAATTTTCTTATTAAAAATAACGGATTAAGAGAGGTCCGAGAGAGAATATCAAGGAATGAGCTAAATTACTGTAAATTATAAGTCGGATAGCCCTGATATATGCATGTTGATTTACTTTCATGTTTCCCTAGTACGTATTATTGTGAAAATTATACTACGATCTCAGACTACAATTCTGTTACAAATTGATTATACGCCATTGGTTACTCTCTTGCTATGATGGCTGAAGTTTTTAATATACCTCTATTGATGTATAAAGTTGTACTAATTATAAATATTTTAATGAGATCACTATACAAGGGATTTATTGTTTTTGTTTATTTCATTAATTCTAAATAAATAAACGATGAGATGCAGCAAGAAACTTTTATTAAAACGAGTTATTTATTGTATTTAAAACACACACTTTCGTCTATTGGCATCATAACGGGCTGTTATAATAAAATTTAACCGTTCACAAGTGCAGGACAAGCGTTTACCGTATCTTCTGGCTGTGCAGTGGTACCGAAGGGATTAATGATACCCGTTTCACTAAGCACCATCCTTTGAACACCGGTAAAATTCCTACCTGTCGCTCGAGCTCCAATGATTGCAATCCTTCTACTGAGATACGGGAAACTATCAAACGGACTTTCCACTATTCTTTAGGCTTTTGTGACGTCCAGAACATTTTTTAACTTGTCATAGTACTCTCGTATTGACAATGCTTCTTTAAGAAGTATGATTGTATTAGTTTTTCCGCTGTGGATTAATATTAATTCCCAACTACAATTGATTTCTTATAAAGTGAAAATAATTGGTAAATGGTGACTAGAAATCATGTATATAATTTCCAGTGACAAGTTAGTATGACTTCAGGAGACACCTGGAATATTCGGGTTCAAACTCTCTTGTCCGGGATATCCTAATTTTCATACGTCTCCATTGTTGACAATGATAAAGTTTGAATCTCATTATGTTTCTGCAATAAGATCTGCTCTCAAATCTCGTATAGCATTATCCCATATTGGATTGTGCGCACTGAAGTCACCGCCTACTAGGGTTCGTGATTTATTTTATTCGCAGATTTACGAACACGATGCCTTTTCGTTAAACAAAGTGCTATTAAATATTTAAAGCAAAGCTATAGTATAATTTGGAGACTGGTATAGCTACGTTTGGTGACTAAGCAGGGGCGCCGGTTCATGGGATGAGGTTTGTCTAGGCTTGGCGGCGGTTTTTGATCGGGGCAGGCTGGTTGAAGAAAACATTTTGACCTCTCAAGCCGGACTCTCTTTCAACCTATCGCTTTGCACCGCAGTAGGAGGTATGGATTCGTGCGTTCTTCATTCCTGGACACATTAACCCTCAGATTCCCACCCACCCCTCATTAGTTTTCCCTTGCCAGAACTTCCTCTACTTTTTTTCCCTTAAAAGACCCTCATCATAGCATCCCCAAAAATGGCCCTGAGGGATTTTTTTCCCTCTGTACCTCCTGTATGGGGCTAATGTTAAAATTTAGAAGTATGGTCATAGTATAGTTAAGTTTCAATATTTATTTATTTAATTTATTTATTTATTTAATACATGTTACATTATTTTGAAATTAACATAAAGTAGATATAATGAATCACAATACTAGGCGGCTGCCTGTTTCATGGTGACCAGTTGAGTGTAATTACTTTTATGAAATATGAAATCTAGTGTAAACATATGAAATTAGTAACTATACATAGCATAGATGAAGCTAAAATTTTGGAAAAATTGTAATAAAAAGTAGAAGATAGAAATTAGAAAGGAGAAAGAAGTAAATTAGCATTAGATTGTAAAAATGTACATAATTATATATATAATTTTTAATATGTGTGCATTAGGGTGTCCCAAAAAAATTAAAGTTGTTATTTTTGAACGCATACCCTCTAATTTTGTTTAAATAATGACAAAACACTTATAAATTTTTTTTTGTTTACTTTGGACAACTGCAACCCGTGCCGACTTACATCGAAAGATGTCAGTACTTGTATATTAAGACGCCAGCGAGCAAACGTGTTGATGAGCTTGTAGTAACTTGCTATTTTGTTAGTAAACGAAAATCACTCGTTCAGGCAAGATGTTGTTAGATTAACGCACTTCTAAAAAGAGTATATTTTTAATAGGAGTCATAAAACACCAAATATCGGGTTCTAAACTGCCATCTAATGGACAAGTTCTTGAAGTTTTGTTCTACAATATCCGGAAAGTGAATTTAACTGTCAATATATACCAAATATAGCCATAGTTGGTATTAAAAGCTGTGTTTGAAGTAAAAATCAGTCAAATGACTACAAGCCCTGACATACCACTCTTCAAAAAGTTTCGAGATAACTGTAAAAATGTTGATCCCGATAAAATTCAGTGCTACAGAGAAAATCTCACATTGCACCTAACCGCTTCCGAAATCGATGATTTGCTTGACTTTTACCATACTGCACTGACAACAAAAATACTTGGATATGATTATTGAGAGTTTTTAGAGCTCTGTGTGATAGTTTTAGGAGGAGATACAGCGAGAAAATTTAAGATTCGGCCTCCAGGTGCTCGATGGATGGTAAAGGCGCTTTATTCCTTGAAAATATCATTAATTTGTGCGCAATTTAAAATTACCGGTAAGGATAAGGCGGCACTTTTAGACGTTTGCCTGTTCATAGTAACATCCTATGTCAAGCCATGGTTACAATGTATTATAGCAGTAGAAAGCACCTTACCAGGACTTGTGCTTTTTGAAATCGATGAAGGCTTAAGAAAAAATTGATGAAAACATCTCAATGGCAGCTTTATTTCTGTTCAGTAAGCAGTTATGGTATTTGACCGATGAAGGATCTATTTTATCGCTGTTTGACGACGCTGTGGATCAAACAACTAAAATAAAAATGCTCGAAATATCAAAAAAAATAATTTATCAACCCATGACAAACGTTAAATCCCATCGAAGAAAGATCTTGATGGTAAATTGTATGGTAAGTTTATTAAGTAGTTTAAATTATGTTTTGTATTGAGGTTTTTGTTTATATCATAATTTAGTGACTTTTGTTTCAGAGAAAAATATTTACGACTTCATTTCAGTCAAGAGCAAGTATTTGTTTGATCGTCTGAAAACAGATGCCAGTTTTCTTAACGAATTCCCTACGATGTGGTCAAATATTGCTTCGTATCAAGAAGTCAGAAAGAAGGTGTTGCCGCTGAGAGTAGTGAATGATACAGCTGAAAGAGCTGTTAAGTTAATGCAAGATTTTCATGGCTTAATCTCACGGTCGAAGAGGAACAATAATAATTTTTGTTACGATGCATTCAGGAACACCGGAAGATTTATCCTGACTGTAAAAAACAAAGTATGAAGAAAAAATTTAATCAATAAACCATTTTTAAGTATAAAATACTGCATAATTGAACATTTGTGCATTTTTAAATTTTATTTATCCGACAAAAATGAAAGTTGAAAATCCTTCCATATTAACTCTGTACCATATGTTTGGCATCAAGTAGGCACGGGTTGCCGGTGTTTAATCAAAATAATATTTATTATATGAGTTATTGGGATCAAATGGAATAAAATAAGAGGGTATGCATATTTAAATTCATGAAAAAAAATTTCTTCCTTATGTCCTGGGACACCCTAGTGTGCATGCAAGCACACATGTGTATATAGCAGCAGACATACCTACATACATATAACAACACATGTATACATACACCCATATGACGCATCCTCACGCATATAAACAATATATACATCTCTATCTGAGTACTTGGAATAGGCTACTAACACTATAACAATCACACATCAAAAAATCCCCGAGCGCTTTAAGATTATATTGCATACTTATAATAGTTAAAGTATAGTTAAGTGAAATTATAGCTAAATTATAGGTAAGTGAAATTAGGTATGGCTAAATTATAGTTAAAGTACAGTTAAGTTCATTTAAAATACGTTATAGTTAAATTATAGTTATTGTTTAGTTAAAGTATAGTGGCAGTATAGTCAAAACGTAGTTTTAGCATAAAGGTTTAGTTATATTAGATTTATAGTGTCGTTTTGGTAAAGTTATAGTATGGTTATAGTACAGTTAAAGTACCGTCATAGCATCGTTATAGTACGGTAACAGCAAATTCAATAGTGTAGTTGTTTTAATAATATTTAGTTACAGTATGGTTATAATATCGTTAAAGTATAGTTGTAGAGTAGTGGTATCATGTTTTCAGTTGTTTATAGCAAATATATAGTATTTGCTATAAACAATATTTGACGGCCGGCGTGGTCTAGTGGTATACGCTTTTGACTACAGATCCGAAGGTCGCGGGTTCGAACCCGGCGTGCGCAAATAAATTTTATTTTGATTAATTTGTGTTATATCACAATTAATTAATTAAAAATAATATATAGTATATTTGCGGCACGTTCCAGAGTGGAAGATACTCTCAGTATCGCCCTGGTGTAAGACCACCATTCAGAATTGAAACGTTGCTTGAAATGGCTTTTGGTTTGGTGACCAGATCTGAATAGCCAGGTACTTCCCCACCTTCCTCTTCCCCATCTCCCTCCCCTCCCCAATACCCTCAGCCTCACAACATACCCCAATTGGGGATGCCATAGTCTCACTGGCTCCAGACGGGAGCAGTTGGGACTCTTGTGCGGTAATACTGTAAAAAAAAAAAAAAAAAACCTACAGTATTAAATCATATCAAAGTATGTTTTTTTACAATTTAGCTGGTGTGTGTTCCACTCTCACTCTTCCGAAGTTCCATTAGCGGCACAAGTTGTCAGGGTAACATGCACAACACGCTGTAGAGGTAGAGTGTTAATATTTATACCGCGATATTATTTAATGTATTCTGAGAATATTCTGCGATCTACGGCAGCTGATATCTTATTTAAATTACTAACATTTCCAGGAGAGTTTTGCGTGTGATCGAGTCCTAACGATCATAAATTGTACTTAAACTTTACTATTTTAAGAGACGATATAAAAACAAACAAAAAACTAAGACAGGTTTAAATTCTTGTGGTCCGTATAGCACGCAAGAACATTGACAAAGAAACGGAGAAAATACTACGAAATTTGCCAGTCAAAAGCCATCATTTTTTGTTTTTTGGTATGTTATGTTATTTTAATAGAAATACACTTAATAATACATAACATGAGAATAATAAACCAGTGTGTACGAGATGATTTATGCTAAGCCAAGGCTAAGTGGCGGTCTATCTTCTCTGCCTTCCCTTTCTGTTAGTTAATTATGAAAAATATACTTTTGAAGTCCGATGAGTAAGTGTTTCACAAGAGTACCAACTGCCCGCATTGGGATTATATTTTCCTGGAATAGGTATACAGACTAAATAGAGTTAGAAGTAAATTCAGTTCCGTTGATATTTTCACTTATTCCATATTAAAATTTAAATCACGAATTTCCTAAATTTTATTTCGCCAACATTATAATAATATTTTTATGTAAATATTTACTTTTTCCTTTAATTTTGATTTTGGTTATTTTATCAAGGCATGTATCAATATCTTTTAATATTGATTTTGATTATTTTTTCCAGGAATGTATCGATATCTTTTAATGTTGATTTCGGTTATTTTCTCCAGGCATGTATCGATATCTTTTAATGTTGATTTTGGATATTTTCTCCAGGCATGTATCAATATCTTTAAATGTTGATTTTGGTTTCCTCCAGGCAGGTATAAATACCTTTTAATGTTGATTTTAGTTATTTACTCCTGGCAATATCGATAAATGTTGATTTTGGTTATTTACTCCTGGCAATATCTATTAATGTTGATCTTGGTTATTTACTCCAGGCAGGTAGCAATATCTTTTTTTCTATTTTCTCTTTTTTTTGTATTTTCTTCCCATCATATTTTTTTTATATTCTGTCATCGGTATATATACTGAAAATATGAATAAATTTATTTGAAAATCCTGTACATGCAGCTGGGAATAAAAATATCACTTTTTTTATTTAATTTTTGTACTTACATATGTATATAACGTTGATTAATTTTGTTCTTATCATATTTTTTTAATATTCTATTGTTACTAAACAAATACAAACAACTTATATGAATAAATCGAATTGCAAATCCCATTCATGCAGCTGTGAATAATAATATTGCTTCATTTTAATTTTATAATTTTCATTTGAATGCACTATGTAATGTAACTAATTAATGCTATTATGCAAACAACCGACGGGCGTAAATATTTTTTTTAAATACGAGGCTAAAGGGTTTGGAAAATTGAAGGAATCGAGGAAGAAAAAGATTTGAAAGTACCTGGTTATTAAAATATGACCATTATTAACGGACGTCGTTCAAATTACAAAATAATAACACGAATACAGTAAAATGAAAAATATAGGAGTAGACAAAGGCACATGAAAGCAAAGACATGAGGCAGATATAATATAATATTATTGCTCTTTCAATCCTCATTGAAATAATGTATCTTTCCTGATCGTTGGAAAAGTGCTCTCATCACACCAGTTTTTAAGTCTGGGGCTAAAATTGGTGTCCAGAACTATCGACCGATATCTAAATTACCAATTTTTAGTAAAATTTTTTAAAAAATTGTTCATGAACAACTATATAACTGCATCGAATCTGTAATACTCGTGAACCAACATGGCTTTATGAAAAAAAGATTGGTTGTATCTATTCTTGCCATTTTCATTGAAAATATTACTTAATCAATGGATGATCAAATCCAAGTTGACGTAATCTATACAGACTTCTCAAAAGCGTTTGATAAAATTGACAACAGTCTTTTTTTGTCCAAATTACTAGCTTTGGGAATTCATGGGGATTTATATAGATGTTTAGTCTCCTTTCTTAATGGGCGCACTCAGGGAGTAACAATAAATGGCTTCATCTCTGAGATTGTAAATATCCCCTCAAGTGTGCCCCAAGGATCTCACCTGGGACCGTTACTGCTTACAATTTTCATCAACGACATTATAAAGTGCTTTAATTATGCAAATGTTCTACTTTTCGCTGATGACATGAAAATATTCCTGCCTATTAATTCTATAATTGACTGATTTAAACTACAAGAAGATCTGTATAGGCTTAATGATTATTGTATCCTCAATCGTCTCAACATGAATACTTCTAAATGTTATGTAATTACCTTCACTAGAAATAAAATTAAATTTGACCATAATTATCATATAGCTGGCCAACTACTCAAAAAAGTTTCACAAATTCGTGATCTAGGTGTTATACTTGACAGTAAACTTACATTTGAGGCTCATATTGATATGATTGTTAAGAAAGCCCTTAGAATGCTAGGATTCTTATTCCGTATTGGAAAAGAATTTAATAATATCATAACACTTAAAATATTGTATTTTTCTTATTTTCGCAGTCATTTTGAATTCGCTTCTCCCATATGGAATCCTCAATATAATATTTACATAAATCGCATTGAAACCATCCAAAGAAAATTTGTCCATCATTTAAATTTCAAATTAAATTTAAACCTTGACGTTAACAGCTCGATGGACCTTTATGGACTTAAGCAATTAAAAACTAGAAGAGACTCCGCAGATATAATATATCTCCATAAAATTATCAATGGCTTTATTGATTGTTCTCCTCTTCTGTCTGAAATTAATTTTAGAGTCCCGAGCGTTAGAACGAGAGAAAAATCACTTTTTCATCTCCATAAATGTTCTACTAATATCAGACAAAATGCGTTTATATTCAGAGCCTGTAGTATATTTAATAATAATTTTAATGATATGGACATATTAACATGTAATTTAAGAACCTTAAAAAGATATGTAATAAATAACATTAAATAATTTTAAATATTCTACAGGAAGTTATCATGTTGTTTCTTTGAATCCTTTCCAGTTACTTGCCTTACAATTTATACTCATGTGTTCAATTTAGTTGTAGGTATACATTTATTATATTGTTATTATTGCTATTGTGTAGTGCTTTTATTGATTGCTGCTGTGTTGAAATTTTACAATAAATTATGTTTTGAATTTTAGCTGGTTATTAGTATATCAGTTAACTTTAAATTTTTATTTATTTGTGTTTTCACATCTTTTATTATTTTTTATTTATTATTTACAATATTGTATTCTTTGTAAATCTCTCAGGCCGCGGGTACAGAACCCATTATTATTATTATAATTTTAAGTGAAAATCTGTTATTGGATTTTATCTTTATTATTTAGTTTATTCTTATATATGTAAATAATCTGTTGATTTTCCCAAATAAATAAAAAAAAAAATAAGAAAATAAAGTGACAAGTCGAATCAAGTCAAGACAACACCGTGGGTCAGGACCACAGGACACTTATAATATTCCCCTCACTGGCAAAAATCATTCAGACTTATCCCAAAAAAGTTTAGGTTTTGACTTGAGTTGACCAGTCTACACATTCTGGACAATGGTGAATAATATCCATAATTTGTCGAATGATGGTTGAGGAAGAGCAGTTCATTATTTCTGAGTCTGTGCGAGGGGATATTGAAGGGAATGAGTTGCAGTAGAATAGGTGAATTAATAATAGCATATAATTTTTAAGAAGCAAATGAGGTCATTTCTTTCCCAACGGACTTCCAAAGGAGAGAGGTTAGGCTAAAGCCATTTTAAATAACACAATATTCGATTCTGAAAAGTGAAACAGTAATTACCACTCCCATTTACTTTAAACAAACTACCCTTTTGCTTTTAAATAAATAAAAAAAATGTTTTTCTGAATACTTTATGAACGCATTTATCAATTTTCGTTCCATTATCTCTGTGTGTAGTTTTTTATATCTCTTTTTGTGGCATCATACGTAGTAAAACTCTTACAAAAGCTGTTTAAAAATGATTTGAAATATAAAATTGTATGTTTATAACAAAATACTTTGCATGTAAATAGGTGTCTACACACGCAGAAGAAGGCTGTGTTTGAACTGCGGTGGAGCCTGTTTAACTTTACGACAATTTAATGACGGAATCGTGCTCTCTCTCATATGACAGGATTGACAACGTAACAAGGTAGGTACCTACTGACATTATTATACAACGAGTTGCGCAGTTTTGGGTTGCTGTAGGCAAGTTTTACGATTTCTCCGACCAAATAAGGACTTTTTATGCCATCACAAAACATATATCACTATAATGTACTTTTCACAAAATATTATGTTTAGTTCTATGTAGCTTTATTATTTTGATTTACGTGATGATAGTCTTAATATTATATCATCCAAAAGACAGAAGCGACAGAAATGAAATTTTGCTTGAAATCATCGTAACAATGTTTAGTTATAACTTATAACTTTCATTATTATCTGCGTATAATTATACTACTTTATTTATAATAATGTACTTGTGGTTGTTTTTTTTAATATATCTGTTTGAATTTCACTTTTGTTTTCACGACATCCGATCGAGCTGAAACTCAGCAGATGGACTCGTTGTCGGTGAAAATTCATTATTTTGGTGGAAATCACATACACACAAACGTGCACGGATATATAGGTACGCATTTCTTTGAAATTGGATGACATTACAGCAGTAGACGATATAAATATACAAAATAAATATCGGTCTTATCCCATCGTGAGTTTGACTCCAGTCCCTGGGGAGGAAGGTTTAATCCTCAGTCAAAAAGTAATATAAATATATTTTGAATTTTATTTCAAATTTTCACACCCATCCTTGTTTACAATTTCTTAAATACAAATAAATTATGGAATTCTTTAAAGAATCATGTTTGTAATTAATTTTTAATTCCGATATCAAAATTTAAACCTTTGTATTTCGTGTTTTTTCCCACAAATACTTATATATTTAAGAGATTGTTCCAGGCAATCTCTTATGCGTCATTCTCTAAAAACTACACACAACTTTTATAAATGTTATCATTCTCACCCTACCTTATACGAATCTTTAAATGAACGAATATATTTGAGATACATTTCATTCTGCAAGAAAACCCTATTTGGTTTTTCAATTTAGTATTTCAATCATTTCCAGCAACAACTAACAGGGGTTGGTTTAAAATGTCCTGCTTTGGATTGGATTGGACAAGGGATGAATACAAGATTAAATGTTTTGTGCAGAAGGAATGATATGGGGTTGAAGAAATTAATATAACCTTATTTCTATCTGTTAAGATTGAATAAATTATGTGATTTCACTGGAAATTTTATGAAAAAATAAGATTAAAAATGTTACAATTTGTCTTTCTTCATTTTTTATATTATAAACTCCTTACCTTTGTGTTGTTTCACTAAATGTTTAAATCAATGTGTGTTTGTATTCACTTGCTATATTTGTTAATATATGTGATTTTTATACCCGCTCTTTACCGTTTACGTTAGTCTCTCTTCTATAATCGTTGTCTAGAATTATCTGTGTGTTTGTTTACTTGTGTATTTTTAAACAAATTTTATTAAACTTCGAAAAATCAAACTTCGATAAATAAAACAAAGCTTCGATGCAACTGTACTTCAATAGTGGGTGAGTGCCAAAAAAATGTTAATATAAAAATTACGTTTTACATTCTGTGAAAAGTAACAAAACTAATGAAGCTCGTTCCTCGGAATATCTTCCGTCAATAACTGCAGAAAAGGTGAGCATTCAATCTGGGACTGCTGTATCCCCAATCATTAGGGTAGATTGTGAGGCTGAATGCAAAAAAGAGGGAAAGGAGATTTAAAAACGGAAGATGATGAATGCCTGGCTTATCAGATTTGTTCTGCAAACAAAGATTTTTCATAATAAAAACACATAAATTTGTTTTTGACCACGATAGTTTTATTTTCACTCTACCGGTTTCGGAAGATCCCTTCCTTCGTCAGGAGAATATTTAAAACTGATCTACTACACAAAATATTGACACATAAATACAAAAATGTTAAGTGTTTGAGGGAGATGTGGACAAAGTGGAAGGGGTAATTACGGTAATTCCAGGAAGAACAGAGCGGTTAACTGGAAATATGTCAAGAATAGGACTATAAGACAGATTAATTTGGTTATTTATTATACTGGAGTTATTATTGAGGGCTTTTCTGATTTCAAGTGCTTCTAAATTATCTAATTTTTTGCCTTTATTACTACGGTGAAGAATTTTAACCCCTGTATCTTTACTTAAAGTATGATCGGTGGAAATGAGATGATTGGCAAACTCCGAAAAATTATTGTTATTTAAACATCTTAAATGTTCCGTGATTCTAATATTTATATTTCTAGTTGTCTTACCTATGTAGAACGATGGAAAATCGTTGCAACATAGTTGGTAAATGCCTGAGTGGCTAAATTTGTGATCTTTATCTTTAGTATTTTTAAGTAATTTTCCCAAGTTGTTATCAGTATAGAACGCGGGTTTAATGTGAGTAGGCAAATTTTTTCAGTTTTAAATATTCTCCTGACGAAGGAAGGGATCTTCCGAAACCGGTAGAGTGAAAATAGAACTATCGTGGTCAAAAACAAATTTATGTGTTTTTATTATAAATTATGATGAGCCACAAAGTGAATGCTTTTTACAATTACGAAAGATTTTTCAAGTAAAGTTTCGATTCTGAATATTGACATTTCACCAAACCTAGAACAATCTACAATACTCTATTGGATCGCGCCATAAATACCTATTTTTAGAAGTATGCCTATCATTTAGAAGGGTGGATTGAGAGCCACGAAGTAAATTGGTTATCATTTAAGATAAAAACGTACTTAAACTTGAGATAAGATTCTTGTTTCCCTCTTTTGTTTCAAGATCTATCTACTATCTGGTTTACATTAGATAAAACGGCCTTTGCCAGTCCTGCGAGGGGCCCTTACGCCTGGAAAAGTGCTATTTTACTTTCGTAACGACAAAAATTTCCCTTATAGCCACTATGTATGAAACTAGTGAATGTTTTCTTCCAAAACATTGAATCTTAGTTTCTATTATTGCATCGCCAAGAAAAACTCAATCCCGGGGCCGTAGGCGCCAAGATTTATGAACAAATATGGAATTTTCCAAGGAAAAGGGTATTATAATGTCTTTGTTTTTTGGTAAATGAACTGAATTTTCGCAACAAAATTAATGTATTATGTTTTCCCTAAACAAACACCTACTTCCTTTCATACTTTTTGAATAATTTTATAATTACAGTTTCAACTATTTATATGCACGATTGTTTTTTTATTTATTGCATCGGTACGTTGCAAAAGTTTAAACCCGTCAATCTTTACCACGATGTGAAGTTGCCATCTAAATGTGATCAGATTATTTAAAAATCATGATGTAAAAGTATTATTTTATAGTGTAATACAGGGTTTTCCAATAAGAGGTGTTATTTTAATATTCAATCAAAAAAGATCAACGGTTTCGTTGCTTGTGTGGCACGTAGCGCCGTTTGAAAGTAAACGTTGTCCAAATTAATACAATCCAATTCCGGCTATAAAAAATCATAAATCATCTCTCTATAGCGATCTATTCACCGTAACTGTTGCTCCAGCCTCATTTAAAAAAAAATAAGGTCCAATGACTCCGAGGGACCATAAACCGCACCAAACAGTCACACGTTGAGGATAGAAAGGCTTTTTAACAATAAATCTTGGGTTTTCCGAGCCCTGTAAACGACAATTTTGCTTGTTGACGAAGCCACCGAGGTGGAAATGGGCCTCATCACTCAAGATGATGTGCATTTGATTCACTCAAGTGAATTTTAATAATTTTAATGCGTTGTTGAAGCAAGTATCGTTCCATTTGTATTAATGGCATAGTTTCTGCGTCAAATGTTAAAAAATGACAGCTTCAAAAGTAACATCTACCGAAACAGCGGTATATTCAAAATAACACATCTTATTGGAAAACCCTGTACTTAAAAGTGTAATATGAAAAGATTTCACTTTAATCTACCAAATAAAAGCTTGATTAATAACAACAGTCCTCTTATTAAAAAAATTACATGTGCAACTCTTACGGAATATTGAGACATACATATTTACCAAAGTATTTTAGGGTATGACTAATCTCGAAAAAGAATTAGATGTCTATGTAATATAATAATATGTAAGTCACTATAAATCATGATAGTCGGGAAGGTAGATATAATTATGTTGAAATATAACATTAAGGCGATGCACTACGTCATTTAATATTTTAAATTGAGCCGCTATCAATAACAACCCTTACGTAGATGGCGATAAAGTCTAAATTACCGCTTAACACCATCCGCCTGTTTTGATTTATCCAAGAAAAAACATGGTCAAAAAGTGCCTTTTCTTTTATTTTGTGGATGTTCAGGCATAAATATATTTTTTTCGATCATTTTATAAATAACTTCATTTGCCACATTATACAATAAAATTATAATCTAAAATGGGATCGTAAGTAGGAGATTTTGAACTTTAAAGCAGTTTTCATAGGCCTTATACATTATTTTTTTCTGGGCTTATTAAAAGACTTTTCTTAAAATTACTGGATTATTTCAAAGGCCAAGATGTATTCTACTCGCAATATTTAATTAAAGCATCTAAAACCATTCTAGGCCACCAAATTTTCAAACCAAAAACACATGATTTTGCATTACTACGTATGGCATCGTCTTAATCATTGTAAAACTAAGCTTTCAAAAATAAAAAGGCGCCAGCACTTGCGATAGTTATCAAGAAAAAAATTATAAAAAATACAAATTATTTATTCCAAATAAAAATTTGAAATTATGCTACATGTTGAAATCGAATCACGAGATCCAAACCGAAGGCCATAATCTCGACCCTTTGGACGCTCCCGCTGCTCGAACGTCCGTCCTAGAAAGCTGTCACCCAAATTTCTGATGGGAAAGTACGGCTTTCTCTCGTGTGTCTGCGTGGAGAACAAGCGGCTAGTAAAATAATCAGATTTCGCAATATTTTTTATTATTTATAACGGGATTTGCAGTTTCCATCTGTTGAAACATGATCATTTTGGTAAACGTTTCATCATATGAGAATATTAATTTATTTATTACAATGAAAGAAAAATGATCTATCTTTCATAGTTAACTCCGCAGGCCTCTGCCATATTTTGACATAAGGTCGGAGTGATTTCGTATTGCAATAAAATACAAGTAAATGGAATATATCTGAACGTGTAATATTTATTATTTCAAATTAAAATATAATTTCTTATAAGCTAAATTTTGAACGCTAACATGAAAAAAAATACAAAAGCTCACTTTACGTTTTTCGTAACTAAAATTACTGATACGAAAAATATATAAAAACCTACGTTCTTCACTAGACAAATTTAATACTAAGCCACCTCTGTTATTTGTCCTTTCATTTTTAAATAATACATAAATAAAAATCACAAAAGATTTTTTTTTTTTTTGAAATTGCGATCCTTTGGTTTCATAGAGATGCACATTTTAATTCTTCCATGGTTAATATCTAGATTTGAATATAAAGCGTGGTGTTTTCTTTTTCCAGCACCTTTTAAGTCATATTTCTCACCGTGACAGTAAAAAATAAATTATGACTTTTATGAGTTGTACCCAAAATTTGCAAGAAGTGTTGAAAAAGATTGCACTAAGAATGTTTACATAAAAAATGTTAACTAGTGGAACACATACGTAAAATTCAACACAGGTTTATCTTAGATCCAATCTGATCCATTTTGTCTAAGATTCACAAAGCTATTGTGGACTTATTTCTATTTGGAAATCCAATATTGAAGACAAAATGTATCTGCCAAAAAGCAGTTAGCCTCGTAAATTACCATGCGATACCTCTTGAGAAGACGAATATTTGTAAGTAATTAAAATAGTTTATCCTTCGTGATGTAAATTTGAATTCGCAATGTGTATATTCTTCCAGTATTAACACAACACAGATAATATAGTATTAGCTAAGAACTTAGGTGCAAGGTGTTTTTATCAAAAAAAGATTACAATTTAAACATATATCTTTTTAGTGCTATTAATTTAACTTAGAAATCAACTAAATATTTACTTAATTAATCAAATTATTATGAACGCTTTTTTGGGGATTTGAACAAAGGAATACCCAATAAAAATTATACATTTTTAAATGTAGATCACTAAATTGCTTCAGCAATAATATTATCAATTTTTTATTTTTTGTTAAATTTAATTAAAATCAAATTTAATAATATAATTATTAAGTTCTGCAAGTATTTTTTAGTTTTTGTTATTGTTACAGCTGTTTAGTCTAAACGTGGCTAAACCACAGTTTGAAAATGGCTTTGAAAGCCGAAACAGCCAGAACAATAACAAAAACAAAAAAAAATACTTGCAGAACTTAATAATTATTTTATTAAATTTGATTTTAATTAAATTTAAAAAAAAAAAAATGGAGTTCTACGAATTAAAGACAAAAACAATAAATATATCAATTTATTTAGTGATATATTGAAGATGTCCACTGACTCGACATAAATATTTTCTCATTATACTAATGTACTGTTAGCCTTACTAATGAACGTGTTTTCAATTTAACACAACTTTTAAAGGACCAATAATTTCGAGTAAATGGTCAGTTGTGTAAAATTTGAAAACACATTTATTAGTACCAGGGTAAGTATTTAACAGTAAAAAAGTATCAGTGTTACATACTGAATAATTTGATGATAGGTTGAACAGAATCTCGTGAAATAAGCGTTTTGATTTATATTAGTTTTACAGTGATTTTCATTAAACAGATTTCTCGAACGCGTGTGTCGCATAGGTATTATCAATTCAATTCTGTTTAATAATTCTGTACAGTCAATAATGTTATTTACCATTTTATATAGCAACAACGCAATTTTTGTTATTTTTTGTTCACATAAAAAAACATTCATAACAAGCAGGTACCTACTTCCGGGTAAATCGTTTAAAATGTTTTACGCTTTGTAGTGGCGTACTGGATGGATAAAAATAACGATTATTTAACCAATAACGTTTCACGTTCAGATGCAATTTAAAATTTCAAAATCTTTAATGAACAAATAATTATAGTAAAGGTTCATAGTTATATCCTATTTCTTAAAGTTACAAATAAAAAATTTTTTATTTGTTTTTGGGGTTTTATGCCGTGTTGCGCTAACTCCTTCTTTAGCCAACGTTTTGGACAACGTTACAGGGTCAATTTGTGTCAGTGCCACTTCTTCAAACTTCTCCATAAAAAAGTTGGCTAGTAGTGGCGACAACGGACTGCCCATCGCAACTCCCTCCAATTGCTCAAACAGTTCACCCTGAAACGCAAAGTATCCCGTTTTGAGGCAGTGTTCAAAAAGTTTGCAAATGTCTTCCTCATATATCTCACTGAGATATAATACAGAAAACCATTTTAAATTTTATTGTAAAACCAGCTCGTAGAGTAGTGGAGCTGGCAACACGGTATCGCACAGACGTACTGATACACACATTTCACCAATATCAATTGCTTTCAACTACAAACATAGGATGCCCAAACACCTAATCATGAAGTTCCATGAGAATGACGACAGCGCCAGTGAAGAATTAGAAGAAGAGGATGACAATTACTAGCGCAAAGTATCCTTTTTAGCATAACCAAATGTTTTTATCCCACATGTTTTTTCGTCCAAATGCTGTTTTCTCACCGTAGGTAGATGTCCAGACCACCGAAGCGAAAAGGACGCAGCCAAAGTATGAAAAAATGAAATATTTACATTCAGTAAATCACAAAGGTAAAACAGCGTAAAAAGTTCAGAACTTATAGTTTTTCTTTTTCTTGTCATTTGTATGAGGTTTTTTTATCCAGTTAAGAATTTTTCCTCACAAAATTTATTAATGTAATATAAAATCAGTCGAGTAAATACAACCATCAGATGGTGATAGTAATAAGGCCAAATGAGCCGTAGTACTAGTCAGCTAGAAACATGAAAGGGTATTGTTATAAGCCCTAGCTAGTTAGAGGATTACGAAAGAATCATAAAATTAAAAAAATATATATATATATACATCAATTACACATCTGCCCAGATGATGTACACCACGTTGGCTAAAGAACACGGCAAAACACCCCAATAAAAAAAATACTTTTGGCCGTGAAAATCTTAAATCATATTTACGTAAATAATAAAATAAAATGTTTACATCTGCAACACATTTAATTATCTTTCAGTATTTAAGGAGGTAAGAATAGACTGCTGGCATGTATTCTAAGGTTCAAAATATATTATCTATGTGCAAAAATACATTCAAACGTGTCTTCAAAATGATTTGTCTGTACTTGCTTGCGCTTATATTGTGGGATAACGTTTTTTTTTTATTTCCTGAAAGCACTGAAATAAATTATGTTTTTATTAAGGTAGGTATTTTGTTTTTTTTTAAGGTAGGTATTTCATTCGCTTCCATTACAATATAAAGCCATTAAATGAATATTTATCGCTTTCTTACACAACAAAATTAATTGAAAACTAGGATTATTAATTCTCTGAAGTACTCTGGCCAGTAATCAACTTCACTATTCTATTATTAGTTGAGGAGGGTAACCATATATTTATATAACTATTGTTTATTGCTAGTAGTTCTATGAACAGTAGATCTCTTGTTAAAAAATGTAATATTTTAAATTTTAATAATCCCTGAGGCGTATATACGGTAAAACCATATATCATCATTTGTGAAATGTGGAGATCCGAAAAGAGTGCAAGGCTGATGTAAACATAATAATTTCTGAGATTCCTCTACCTGAGGGAGTATGGCTACTACCCGTGGCTCTATCCTACTGACTTTTTCTTGGAAATGCTCGGTATGAACCATCTACGGGTCAGAAGAAATGTGCACATTGTATCACACTTCTTCAAACTGATTCATGGATGGTTTGAAAATCCGACTATCATGGAGAGTATTAGTCTCTAAGTTCCTGATGGTTATCTCCGTCACCGACAGCATAGACTGTTTTATCTCCCGGCCTGCAGGATTAACTTGCCTGCAGGTCATGCCGGTGGGGAGAGCAGTCTTGCTGTTGAACAGAACCAATTCGGATATCGACATATTTAGCTGAAGGTGAAACTGCCTTTAAAAGGCAAGCTCTATTGATGCTGGTATAGTTTATACACCGCTTACTTATTATGTAATACCATTTTACAAATGTACTTAAAAACGAAATAAAATGTTGTTTTGTAATGTTTTTAAAGGAATAAACTAATTGAATTGATATTGAAATAATGAGTAAGATTATGAAAGGGAATCTAATATGTTTTTTTTAAAGTAAAGAGTGTAAGGAGAATATATGACGCAAATGAGAATGGAAGCAGATGACAGGGACGCCCGAGGAAGACATGGCATGATCAAGTGAATCAGATACTTGAGTTGGGCCATGTCAAGAGTCAGAATAATAGAAGAGTATGTATCAGACGATGAATGAATACGAATGACGTAAGAAGTGTGTGCTGAGACGGATTTTTTTGACTTTCCGTCCTGTTTGCCTACTCCTGCGGGGACACTTGTGAATGCGGGGATATTAATTAAATAATTTGGTAAAAAAAATATCAAGGAAATATTAGATCAAAATACCCAAAAAAAATCTCAATTAAGTATTAGATAAAAAAAGACGAAGAAAATTAAAAAGTAACGGTCACATCTGGGAATTGAATCCAAATCTACTGTCTTACGGGACAACTCTCTCCCATTTGAGTTACAAAACATATGGGAATTAATTTTTGATATCACTACTAATTTTTTAATTGAAATACGAGATTAAAAAAATTCCGAAAATTATAAGTTTTTCGATGCTCAATTGGTAGAGTATTGTTCGGTTAAGACAAAGGAGATGGGTTCAATTAGCATTTGCATATTTTTCTGTTTCTTTTTTTAATGAGATTTGTTAATGGAATCTTTTTCAATGGTTAAATAATCAAGGAAAGCGGTCTTGTACAATTTTGCGGTTATCGATAAAAAAAAACCATCACCGTGATTAAAATTTCATTCCTGAAAAAATCCAGCAGAATTTTTATGGGCGGCTTTTGCGCATTTGCAAAGAAACCATATATCCGGTCGCAGCCACAAAGGGGGCGAAAGCCAGCCAAGCTATATACAGCTACATATATAATACCAGTGCTTACCAGGATAGGGTGCCTACCAAGCCAAATACTGGCGGCAAAGCGAACATATTATTAACTGAGCTTTATAATACCACGTGGTACTTTGTGAGAGACGTGGAGGTTGTTCATTTTGGTCCCAATTTCAAATTAACATCGGTTTTAAATTTTAAATCTAGATAAAAACAAGTTTTGATTTTTTTTTAAATGTATACAGAATATAATATATAAGATGTATCAGCACATACCCGAAAGATTTTAACATTTGGAGTAACAATATTCATGTAATATTGCGGTGCGGAAATATTTTCTTTAAAGAAAAAAAAATATATATATTGGCATCACGCGTCGCCACTGGGTACAACCTAACGCATCACGTGATATGCGCTCGGTCTCGTTAAAGTTCCCTGTACAAGCGGGACAGCGTGCTTATCAATGTGGCATTGTGATCAATGACGACGTGTGATAGAATATTTTGTTTGTTTGTTTATTTATTTTTGTATTGATTAAATATTTATTGGATAACAAAATTACCCCTACATTTTTACTCCGAATATATCAAGAATAACTGATTAAAATTTTTAGAGTTCGTGCTAATATATCCCGTGCAGAGTCTACCAATAGAGCTGTATTAAAAATATTAGTTTCGCGATTTTTTTTTATCTGACTTCCCAAAAAATTCGAAGATCTATATCAAATGTTAGTGTCGATAATTTGTGATATTTATTCTGTTAATAGAACCATTGCAGAATATATGTTTCTTTAAATGCTTTTTTCATTGAATAATAAACTGCGAAATATTTTAAATAATAAAAATTTATCATCTCACCAATTAATGCAACTATACGCAATCTTTGCGATTCTGAATTGGATAAATTTTCAGCAACCGAACTAAGCGTTTGCTCTGTTTCCTTGCAAACTTACTAAATTACTCCTAACTAGAGCAAATATTTTTTTTGTGATTAACTTATGAAATTGCACAATTAATCAATTTCAAAAATAAGTTGCAGTGAGGTAGATACTCTCAGTATTGCCCTTGGATGCTATAGTCTCGCTGAATCCAGATGGTTGGTACCAAGACCGAAATTAAAACAAAAATTTTAAGATTACCCAAATGACAATCTGGATATAGAGTAATGGAAGGTAAAGCAAGAAGAAAATGTGGGAGGGGCATCGAAGAGAACAAAAAAATTATGTTTTATTTTTACCTTCTGAGATTTATACTGCATCAAATTAATCAAAAAACCGAAACAACATATTATTCCTTTCAAGTGAAAAAAAGCACATCCAAGATGAAAAATCTATCTAATAGTCAATCGATTCGATTGAGTTCTTTGAAGTACTTCGCTAGCTTTCAAATATTTGCAGAATCATATCCGGATGAACTGGATTCTGCATCACAATGGGCTTTCATTTCTCATTAATATTAATGCATTCTGATCATGCAAAGTGCATCGGCTAATTATAATAACAACAGCTTATGTCAATTCACTACACAAAGAAAATAACTAACAGAATGTGAAAAAAGATGATTTATTTCAGTGATTCCCAACAAAAATTTGATGCATAGCGGAAAACTTGTGGTACAGGAGATAAATGAACTGGTGAATGAATCAGTGCATTTGGATTTTAATTACTTATTTTTCGGCAATTAAAGATTTAAAAAATAACTCTTTGAGGAAGTTTAAAATACACTAAACGGCAGCAACACCGAACTGACCGAATTTCAATATACCCAAATGGGATATTTTCACAAACTAGGAATACCTTTAAAAATGCACTGATCGAAAAAAAAGTTGAATTCGGTCAGTTCGGTGTTGAATTCACTATATAACATCGAACTGACCGAATAGTAAATTCAACACCGATCGCTCTAATCATTGCGCTAATGATGTTGTAGCTGGTTAACCGGCTACAACATCATTAGTGCAATGATTAGAGTCAATGTTAAAGGTATTCCTGGTTTGTATGTTCACAAATCAGGATTACCCTTAAGAATGTGTGGAAGATTTAAAGTTTTTTTTTTATTCTAATCATTGCACCAAAACTGTTTTATTTATAATTTGAAAAACCGCACATTCCCCAACGGTTTTAACTAATGATGTTTTTTTTTTTTTTTAAATTTATTTATTTTCATTTCTTTACATATACTATACATAATAATAGACAGTAAATAATAACATAATATATATTGCCAAATTGTATACACAAAAAATGAAAACCCACTAAGGCACTGCCTGAGTGTGGGTAGTATAAAACCATTACTATATTTCAAGTACCTAAGTATAATATATATAAGTAGAAAATTTTTTTGTTTTTTTTTTTATTATAGTTATTATAAAAGATAAGAGAAAACATTATATACAATAGTTTATAAAGTTTCAGCAAGTTAGTTGTAGAAAGGATCAATAAATTTATATAAAAAGCGTTTCAATATCTGCGTCATTCAGCCATAATTTTACCTCCTTAACATATTCTATTGTTTTATTTATCATTTAAGTTTGTAGTGGTAGAAGGTTAAATGTACGAGGACCAATGAAACTGCTATGTGTCTGCATTAATTTAGTATTTGTTTGGGGGGTGTAAAATATATTATTTGTTCTTTTGCTCATTCTGTTTTCATTTATTTTGAAATTATTTTTGTTTTTAAATAAATATTTCATAGTTTGTAATATAAATAATTTACGAATGTTAAATAATTTGGATTCTTTGTATAATAGGTCGGTCGAGAATGTTTTATTTTTGTTATATATTACTTTAATTATGTGTTTTTGAATTATTTGTAGGGGCTTAATAAATGTATCAGGTGCACCACCCCATCCTATTATGCCATAAGTGATTGCAGATTACACCAGGGAGAAGTAGATCATTTTCAATTTTTCAGCGTTTAAAATTTCCTTGAGTCTATAAAATATGTAGGTAAGATATCTTAGTTTAGAAGTGGTTTGATTAATATGTGATTTCCAATTAAGATTCATATCTATTGATACTCCTAAATATTTTATATTTTTGACATTAGCGAGTTCGTTGCACAGGAAGCACATGTCTTGATTGCAAGTTGCATTATGGATTCTAATTTTAAGGTTGTCTTTTGGATTGTTTTTTATGTTTTTGTAAAAAGGTAAGTAAATTTTTTTGCTGTAGTTTAAGACAAGTGTTGTAGCCGGTTATGGCTATAACTTCATTGTGTCCTAGAAACCACAACGAAATTCTTTTAGAAAATTTATTCGTCAACATAAAACTAAAATAAAAACACTTTCAATATCGTAATAACGGAAATTACCCAATTTTTAGCAATATTTTGAGTAATTTTTTTTTCCAATTGGTAGGTGTAGATGAATTTTCTAACAAAATATTTTTTCTTAGTGATTCTTCAGTGTACCTACTGAAAAATTAAATATTTTGTAAAATTACGCTTCCGTAAAAAGAAAGTGTGTAAAAATACGTGATACGGAATAAAATGGATTACTTGGTTCTATTGATTTATACAAACAAAAATTGAAATCCCTTCTATTGATACTCGTATTATAAAGAGGCTTTTACATTTCCACTCTCCACTTCGTGAAATTGTGCAAATCCACAGACAGGCGGAGTAATAATATCCCTCTCCAAACGGGTATTTGCGTAATCTTGCTTTTAGAAAAAAACACTCTGCTCTGGGGGTGAAATAATATTTCAATTTTACTAAAAACAGACACGGATTAGAGCGATCGAACAAAATATATTTACCCATTGACTTCTGCAGGCAAAGCTATCAGTGAAATTACTATTTAAAATACATAATCCATACAAAGAATCTGTTTGCTTTATGACTACTTTTCAACAGCTTTGCTTGAGTGGAAATGCATTAAAATAATTATAATTTATACATTATATTGACATTTAAAGATTTTAAACGCTCATTTAACCACTCAATTTTGTTTTTAAATATTATTATTTAATATTTTGAGAAACAACTAAAAAACACTATTTTACGAATGAATTGATAGGTTTCCTGGTAATATTTTTAAAAAATACAAATCAATTGTCACAATTTTAGAACACGTGTTTAAAAACCTAACATTTTCGCATTTCGTCATTATATATTATCAAGAGAATGCAGGGGAATGAACGCGTGTTCCGATATTATTAAAAAGTTTACTAGTGAATTTTGACTCTGAAACAAAAAATATGATACAGAAAAGACAAAATAAAAGATTTCGTGACTTCTGAGAGGTCGTCGACTTAATTCACTACCTTCAGCCTCCCAACATACCCCAATTGGGGATTCCACAATCAAATGGATCCAGTTGATTTCGTCGGCAATTCACTACCTTTAGCCTCCCAACACACCCCAATTGGGGATTCCACAATCAAATGGATCCAGTTGATTTAGAGAAGTTGGGAGCCTTGTGCGGTATATTTTTGTATCGATCAATTAGCACGTATAGGTCGCCCTATAGAACTGACTCAAACAACACAAACCTAGGCTTGCCTAATATATGTTTCAATTTCTGATAGTGATGTTTTTGTCAAACGTACTGAGAAACAGCCTGTTGTCCTTTTTACGCGTACTTAACGTTACTAGCGAGAAAGGGTCAATAAGTGTATACACATAATCATCAAAGATTTTTTTTTTAAATTACATATATATTTCGGGTGTTGTTTTTATTACATTGAAAACGTATTAAAAATAATTTTCGAGCACGCTGCATGCAAGCAATGCATCCATGCGGGTAAAATTCCTTACATTACCTGTAATTTACTGGTCATTTTGTATTAAAAATTTATACAAGAGTAAAAGTATGTAGTTTTCTATACTATAACATTTTAAAAGAAAATTATTATTAATGTCTTTTCAAAATTAGTTAATTTTAAATAAAAGGCAATTTTATATTTGCAAGGATGCGACTGAACAATACTAATATTTTTTTATATATAAACTGGCTGTACCCCGCCCTCGTTGCTGTAACTGTCTGTCTGTGCAGATAGAGAAACAATAATGCGTGTTGGACAAAACAGATGGCGATGTTTAACACAATACATATTTTTACCCATCACAGATAACATCTTTATAATATAGGCTTATAAAAATACACGCGTATTCAAGTGAAATGTTGTGTCAATATTTCAAAGCAATCGGTGAAGAAAATTCAAACATTTAAGATTTTGAACAAACCAACATTTACATTTTTATTTATATAGATCGTTCCTTCCACCAAATTTGTATGCGAACAAATTACACTACACCCCTGATGTGTGTCCATAATAATAATTTAAAATCATCTCCAAGAAGAGAGTGTGTGAGAGAGAGGTCCGATTTTGGCAGTTGTCGAGACGGCGAGAACGAGGGAGATGAAAGATGGCCCCTCCAAGGGCGGAGCGGCGTCACTTATTACGTGTATTTGTGGGCGATAAATTATTATTTACAGCCGCCTCGTATCCGCACATTTTTCGTTTACTGAATGATATTTTATCATAATAACATTTTGTATGTTGAACAGTGGCGGAATAACCAAAAATATAATTTGTGTTTTATTCAAAAATATTAACAAACTTTATTGACTGAGCAATGTCCTGTTTTAACTCGAGCGCTTGCATTTCATATGTCTGTAAATTTGTTCTGTTTTTTTGTAAATTCGGTAAAAAATATGTATATTTCGGCGATTACTTTTAGAATTTCAATCCTGTTAGAAGAGCTTTGTAGATAATCAACTTTTTATAGGACTTTATTTTAATTTTCATATTATTTTGCTGTGCCCATTTATTTACATGAGAAAATTTTTTCACTTTAAAATTCATTTGATTCCGTGTAAGAAACTATTATGCATATAAGAATTAATATTAGTATTAATTTGAAATCATCATTGAACATCAGCTCGCAAATTCATTTTAATCGTGACTTATGAAGCTTTAAAATATTTGAATAACTGTAAAAATTAGTAAAGATACAATATCATTCCTTCTGGGTTTTCTATTGTCCATTGGGTTATATACAAGTTATTTTTTAAAATAATGCTAAAGTAGCTTACTTTTAATACAGTTGTGAAAACAAAAATTCAAACTTTTCTTTAGAATCCATTCATACATGCTCGAAAATATATAGAACGTATGATTGTGCCTTACGTTAAAAACTGAATAATGGTTACATTGTTAATAATCAGCATGTAGGTGACGTTTTAAGTTCCTTTTGATTCTCAGAAGAAATTAATCCACTTTTGAATGAGATGTTCCTTTAATATTCAAGGGAAATATTTTAACTGTTCTTTGATATTTAGTGATTCCACTTTACCAGGCCGGGAGACTTGTCGGTCTTCGGCCCCTTATGTAGGGGCATAATTTGTGATTTCAACTTATTTCATAAAGCAATATCTATTCTTATAAGCCTATATATCACCTTTTTCAGGAAATTTCATCTGAGGTTTAGAGGAAGAAACAATACACACGTCCCTGTCTTCGTTTCATTCAAATTTCCAAACCTTCATAATATATAATCCAACATGGTATTTTATTTTCGCTCTTTATATAGAAAAGCCCCTGAACATGCCGTTATTAAACTAATAAATAAATAATAATAACATTTTTTGAAAATGAATTTAAAAAAATAAATTATGATAAAACTATACTAACAGACCGAACGATTAATCATAATAGACCAGATACAATTTTACATGACAAAATTTAAGAAAATAACTTAAAGCATTGATGTCGCTATTCCAAATTCCTGTAATACTCAAAAAACTCTTTCTGAAAAAATAAGAAAACACACAAATTTCGGAAATGAGATCAAAAGAATTTGGCATTCTCAGACTATAAAAATATTACCATTTGTTATTTCGGCTACTTGCATTATTTAGCTAAAATTTAGGCGTATTAGATCAAATAAAAATGCAAAAATCAGTCATTTTAAATACATGTAGGATCGCGAACGATTTTCAAAATATATGTATTGAGGGATCAGTAGGATTTATAGGTCCATTTAGGAGTTCTACCGAGTCGAATCCTCTGATATGAAAATATCTGGAGTCAGTGAATTATTTTCCCATTTGATTTCTGGTGAATTGACGTGTTGTTCTTGTATTTTTTTGTATTTATTTTGCTTATATAATGCACTTGCATAATGTGGATTGACTTGATGATCATTCGTGGAAAAGTGTGTGGAGGTACTTAGTTTTTCCTGTTAGGAAGACTTAACCCGGACCTTAAGTCTCTGATCTAATATTTCAACTCTTGACATGATGCGACATGCATATATTAATTCCTGCATGATCCACTCAATATTTATTGTTCCCTGAATTTTTATTGACTATTTCTACCGTATTCTTTTTATTTCGTTGTAAAATAAAAATCAACAGGGTTTAAACCGTTAGAATTAAGATGTTTTTCTCAGTTTTGTAATCCATTTATCGCGATATATTTCTTACGAAAAGTGCCCCTGATTTCAATTTGTCAGCGTTTATTTTTGAAAAGTAGTGAATTGAAAGAATCGCATCCCTTCTTCCGCCTTCGCTTAGGGTAGAGGTATAGCCAGTGGAGAGGATTGGTGGAGTGGGTGGAGTGGGTGGAGCTGGGTGCAGATGGGTGGTGGTAATTTATGGTTTAATACATCTGTAAAGCGAGTGGACCGCAAGAGAGATTGTAAATATCTGTTTCTGCTGGTTGCACGGATGAGAATTTTTCTGTAATGTTTGTTCGACTGTATTGTTTTGGCTAAATATGTAGGAAATTTTTTATTTATAATTTTTTTTTATCTTTCATAGGTTTTTAATTAAACTTCTTTAGATTTTTTTTTTAAATAACATATTATGTCAATCGATGATTTTGAAAGACTGCATACTTATGGCATGTTTCATGAAATATTATAGCATGTTTCATGAAATCTTATAGTATGTTTCATGAAATATTATAGCATGTTTTGGCTTTAGTTTGGTTTTGTATTAAAAATAATAATAATAAACCATTTTCATAAAAAGATAAAAATCGAAAAACAAAAATGAAAAATTTCTCTGTTACACAAAATTCTAAATTATTTTGTATAATATTTCCTCATTCTCATAATTTGTGTACGTCAGTAACACGTTGCTTTTAGCTACTAATAAAATCGTAGTTTCAACTAGGTTTTGGTTGTGAGAGACATGTTTAAAAAGGCTTTGTTATGGTATTATTAGTTCCTATGAGCTGTTTGATTAGTTATAACTATCTGATTAGTACCCGGCGTTGCTTGGGGTTGTGAATGATTTGCAGTAAAGTTTTGAGGTTTTGAATCAAATGATAAACATCGAAATGTCTCTATTTCTTTAAATAGAATATTAACTCTATTTATCTCGGATATTTTTTTCTAAATGATAGTAAAAACCGTATCATAATCTGTTAATCATAAACAATAAGCATTACTTAGTTTGACGAGCTGAACAAGAACAGACAGACTCGGATAACGTCTTTATTTTTGCTTATTTCTGTTGCTTATATTTTTGTTGATTTTTCGTTGATTATTATTGATATTCTGTTTCTATAAATAAATGTAATTTTCTTACTGTACAATATTTTGTAGTATTTTACAGTATTTTTGAAAATTTTCTTTTTCCATTTTTGTAACTATACATATTATTGAAGTGAAACTTCTTTAGCCGCGTCATGCAATTTCGAGAACCGGAGTAAAACCAACTCATGACCGAAACGAAAATGCGGGACCGATTAAAGTTCATTTGATCTAGTGAAAGTTTTGAAGTAAGATATAAATGTTTTTTAGGTAATCTCGACAACTGGCGTTGGTGGTGTAATGGTCAGCGTAGTTGCATTCCAAGCAGTTGATCCGAGTTCGATTCTCGGCCATCGCATATTAATTTTTTTTTTTGGTTGAATGTTAATTTTATAACTCATTGTTTGTAGTCATTGTTCTTTGAAATTTTTAAATTTTTAATCCATTGTAATTTTAAACATTATTTATTTTTCATATTATTTTTTTCGTCATTTAAATTATATTTTGTACTGGGGTGACATCTATCGGCAGAATATTTTTTAATTTTAAATTATATAGTTTATGGGGGTGACATCTATCGGCAGAATATAAATATATATTTTTTAATCTATTTAATTATATTGATTACGGGGGTGACATCTATCGGCAGAATCTTTTAATGTTTTTTGTTTTTAACGCCTTTTTTTTTTTCAATGGTTGACCATAATATCAATCCACTAAGTAATATTTTAGGCCTGTAGCATACTTGAAAAGTTAAAGAATGATATAAGATTGTTTATGATGTTAACGATAAAAAAATAAAAAAAACATAAAATTACCATAAAAAATGGGCCAACGGCACGCGGTGTTCCCAAGCGGTCACCCATCCAAGTACTGACCGCGCCCAATGTTGCTTAACTTTGGTGATCGGACGAGAACCGATGTGTTCAACATGGTATGGTCGTTGGCAAACGCTAAACAATATTAATTTCTATTCTACCTGCCAATAAATATATGAAAATTAGTATAAAAAAGCCCTAATAATACTGAAAACATTAGCAAGGTGTGTGCGACGTTGATAAAAATAATCATTACATACGCGCTTGAAAAAGATCGTAATTACATCCATAATTTTGAAGGAATTTTTTTTTTCAATGGTTGACCATAATATCAATCCACTAAGTAATATTTTAGGCCTGTAGCATACTTGAAAAGTTAAAGAATTTTATGATATTATTAATGATAGTAAAGATAAAAAAATAAAAAAAAACATGAAATTACCATAAAAAATGGGCCAACGGCACGCGGTGTTCCCAAGCGGTCACCCATCCAAGTACTGACCGCGCCCAATGTTGCTTAACTTCGGTGATCGGACGAGAACCGGTGTGTTCAACATGGTATGGTCGTTGGCAAACGCTAAACAATATTAATTTCTACTCTACCTGCCAATAAATATATGAAAATTAGTATAAAAAAGCCCTAATAATACTGAAAACATTAGCAAGGTGTATGCGACGTTGATAAAAATAATCATTACATACGCGCTTGAAAAAGATCGTAATTACATCCATAACTTTGCAGGAATTTTTTGAAGTGAAACTTCTTTACGCGCGTCATGCAATTTCGAGGACCGGAGTAAAACCGACTCATGACCGTGACGAAAAAACGGGATCATTTCGCTATAGGAGCCTAGCTAATATTATATACCTAGTTTAGGTCACTCTCCGAACTCAGCTTCGCGGTCTAGAGGCAGAGCGCACGACTGTGGTCGTGAAGAACCGAGGTTCGATCCCCGCTTTAACTAATTTTTTTTTTCTTTTTTTATAACTTTTAATTTTTTTTATCACATGCTACTTATAAATATGTCAATAGACAGAAAAAAAGAGAGAATGAAATGAAAAGAGAGAGAGAGAAGAATATTAGAAGTTTCACTTCTGTCTTTTATCTATATATATAATCACATAGACTAGCTCCCCAGTTTGACCCGAGAATATTTCTCTACAAATTGGGTAAACAAAAAAAGTGATGTCTGATATATTATGAAATTTAATATATTTTTGGCTCTTGTGAATATTTACTTTTTTTTCTAAATAAATAAAAAATTAAATAAAAAAAATAAAAATAAAAATTATCCAATTTAGAGATACACCATTGAGGTGATCTTGCATGTAGTCCGAGCGGTCCTTTAACAGCATTATTATAATTAAATATATATTTTTAAAAATTTATTTATTATTGAGTTTTGTTATAAGTAGGGTTTATACACATGTTTTACTGTGCCTACAAATATTTCACTAGGCGTATCTTCTTATAAGACAGGCTAGTTTGCAAATATTTTATTTGAACAATAGGTACATTTTTCGAAGAGCTTAATCGCGATATGTACATTTATTGATAAATTATTGGAATCAAAAATATTTAATAACGTTTTATCAGGTTTAAATTGTTAAAAATAAGGGGATTAGAAAACCTTTGATTTAGATTTGGATGAGTTAAATAATTATTTATTTTTCGGAATAACTTTATTGAGTAAAACCTCAAATTATAATATTTAAATATTGAAGACAATATAAGTGATTTCTAAACGAAAATCTGAAACAGAAAAATCAGAAAAGGAAACGGTCACATCTGGGACTCGAACCCAGGACCCTTGTCTTTCCGGGACAGTGCTCTACCAACTGGGCTAATGGGACCCTATTCCCCTCGGTCACTTTTAACTGTATCATACTTCGAATAAGAACCACTAACATTGTCTTCATTTTTTCACCGCACATTTTTTATTGGCAACTATCTTTATGTATGATCGCAAGATTCAACCCGAACTAAATGCAATCCAGACAGCGTCTTTTAGATAAACCTATCTTTTTTTTTTTTTTTTAATGTGCGACATCTGTTGACTTTTCTACAAGTCCAGAATGAATATTTATTTTTCGGAATAACTTTATTGAGTAAAACCTCAAATTATAATATTTAAATATTGAAGACAATATAAGTGATTTCTAAACGAAAATCTGAAACAGAAAAATCAGAAAAGGAAACGGTCACATCTGGGACTCGAACCCAGGACCCTTGTCTTTCCGGGACAATGCTCTACCAACTGCGCTAATGGGACCCTATTCCCCTCGGTCACTTTTAACTGTATCATACTTCGAATAAGAACCACTAACATTGTCTTCATTTTTTCACCGCACATTTTTTATTGGCAACTATCTTTATGTATGATCGCAAGATTCAACCCGAACTAAATGCAATCCAGACAGCGTCTTTTAGATAAACCTATCTTTTTTTTTTTTTAATGTGCGACATCTGTTGACTTTTCTGCAAGTCCAGAATGAATATTTATTTTTCGGAATAACTTTAAAAAAAAGATAGGTTTAAAAAAAAGATAGTTGCCAATAAAAATGTGCGGTGAAAAAATGAAGACAATGTTAGTGGTTCTTATTCGAAGTATGATACAGTTAAAAGTGACCGAGGGGAATAGGGTCCCATTAGCGCAGTTGGTAGAGCACTGTCCCGGAAAGACAAGGGTCCTGGGTTCGAGTCCCAGATGTGACCGTTTCCTTTTCTGATTTTTCTGTTTCAGATTTTCGTTTAGAAATCACTTATATTGTCTTCAATATTTAAATATTATAATTTGAGGTTTTACTCAATAAAGTTATTCCGAAAAATAAATATTCATTCTGGACTTGCAGAAAAGTCAACAGATGTCGCACATTAAAAAAAAAAAAAAGATAGGTTTATCTAAAAGACGCTGTCTGGATTGCATTTAGTTCGGGTTGAATCTTGCGATCATACATAAAGATAGTTGCCAATAAAAAATGTGCGGTGAAAAAATGAAGACAATGTTAGTGGTTCTTATTCGAAGTATGATACAGTTAAAAGTGACCGAGGGGAATAGGGTCCCATTAGCGCAGTTGGTAGAGCACTGTCCCGGAAAGACAAGGGTCCTGGGTTCGAGTCCCAGATGTGACCGTTTCCTTTTCTGATTTTTCTGTTTCAGATTTTCGTTTAGAAATCACTTATATTGTCTTCAATATTTAAATAATTATTGCCAGAACTATGTTAATGATTCAATGTTTTGTCAAGTTTTTTGTTATATTTATTTGTATGATTTGATTTATTGGATTGCCATCTTTTGGACAGTAGGAAAATCAAACTACACAACGTAAAAAATCAAAATAAATGTTTTCTCAGGGTTTCGAACTCACGTCCCAGGAGGGTAGATCGGAATGTGTCGGCGCCTCTCACTACTCTGCCAAGTACCGATACACAGTTAGTTTATTCCAATATAACTGGTAGACTTGCGAAATAGCCGTACAAAAGGTCTAAATTGTGGTTGAGTTGTTTTGTCACTTATATAACGACTGTTTTTAAAAAATAAATAGAGAAATTCACGTTCGCGTACAAAGGGTTCACTGGTTTAGTAGTAATTATTTTTAATGTTTGTTATTTAGATTCACTTTTCAGTATGTTTATTACGATTGTTTGTTACCTTCTTTTGTATGTCAGAAAGTGTTAATATAAAACACAAATTTAATGTCGGTTTGTCGTTTTTTAGAAGAGCGCAGTTCACAGATAGTGCGCAATTGCAAAAATGATTATATTCTCTTGAACTCTAACTTTAATTCTAACTTAAGAATTGTTTATTTTTAAATTAGTTTATAGTAAAATGAGATGCGACTGGTCGGTAGGTAGTATAATGTTATATGTGTAATATAATGTAATTTATATTTAATTTTTAAATTGGTAGATCATTATATATTTTAGTTGCAATGTGTTGAAAATTTCTTTATCCAATATATTATTTTTGGCATTCAAATGGTATATTTATATAAATAGCACAAGTGATTGTTTATAGATTTTTGATTTAATTCTCGGAAAATTATTTTGACGAAATATGGATCAAATAAATAAAATATGAATGTAAGTAGTAAGTATAGGCATTGAATGAAACTACACAAGCCTCGCCATAACATAAATAACCGCTCGAATTCCTTAATCGATCCTTGACAAATTCATGAAAAGTTCCTTCCCCTGTACTCGGCTCTTCCCCAGCAAGGAAATTCATGCCGACGGTTTCCTGATTTATGTGTTTTCCTCATTATTATCGAAAAGAAATAAAAAATATATGTGTTTTTTGTTTGTTCTACTATTATTATAATATGGCGATAAATTTATATCTCTTTAAGCTTTTGTAAAGTTTGAAATGGAGACAGAGGCGTGCATTGCTTTTTGGTTAGTTTAAATTAACATTCAACCTTTTTTTACATAAATTAAAATTCAGATAGTTAAAAGAAAACTTATGACACGATTTAAAATAACATGTTTTTGTATGTCAATTTTAAGAAAAAAACTTACAACTATAAACAATATCATAATACTATCCTCAAACCTCACATTAGCACTATTTCGGGTAGATAGAACAGTTACTTAAATTTTTAAGTTTTAGTAATTGGAAATGTAAAAACACTGGCAATTTTTTCTTCTTTAATATAAGCACCCGCTAAACAGAAAAAGTTGTTTGCAGCAGGTCATACTCACGATATTAATTATAAAACAATTACACAAGTATAACGAGAAGCCACACCATAGAAAATAGATACAGAAAATAGACATAATACAGTTTACATACGCATAGGCATACACACATTCAAAAGCACAACACATACGTAAACACATTCATAGGTTTATTTACACAATTACATACACGCATGCAATCAATGGATACTGATGAACTCACAAAAAATATCAATATAGAAAATCTTGTTCCATTAACCATATTTTTAATTCATTTGTGCAGGTTTTTCGCTTTTATGTACATCCATTAGAATCTTATTTTAAATTGAAGGCACAAGATAAGTAAATTTTCGATAAAAATTGTACAGTATAGCAAAAACAGTTAATTTTATAAAATTAACGAAAGTAAAAATAATAATTTTTTTGATTTTGCGAAGAAAAGAATTATTATTGAATTTTGCTCGGTATCTTTTGTATCTAAGCTCTGAGCTTTAGTACTGTATTACTGAATTACTAACTTTAATATAATATAAGTCAGAATTATATAATATTTGCTTAAAGACGGGTCGCATAACGCACGTGACGTGAGATACTCACAACTAGTGTGTCGAACATGAAAACATGATTTTATTGCATTTAATATTATAATATTTACCAGTTGAAAAATGCATCAAAATAATCGGTTACTAGGCGATCAAGCAGAAAAAAATAATATTACACACCTGGCGTCGACTCATACAAACACCTGCGTGTGGAACGGTAAACAAGTTGTTTTGATGATATTGACGTCACAAGAACGCTTGTAAGAGAAATTAAAAATAGCCAATTAAAACAAAATATTCGGGCATTCAAGAATTACCACGAGTGGACGGAACACCTCCAGTTACAGCGCGATCTGAATTTAAAATTATAAATTCCTGAGTTTCAACTGAAAGCCGTATTCGCTTCTGTTCCTCCATCACGGCACAATCATTTGACAATATTACAACTATATGCAACGAGCTGTTTACTGCGGGCACTCTAGACGCATCTGTCATCATTACAATAATAGGGCGTCTCCATGTGCCGGCCCCTATAATAAAGTGACCATGCCGCCGCTGAATTCCTGCTGGCTACCGACTGAACTGCCCACTGAAGTTGAACCTAGATGCTATCCAATTTCTCCTGGCTACCAACTAAATGAGCCATTGATGCTGACTACCTAGAGGCTGGCCAATAATTTCTGGCTACCGACTGAATAAGCAATTCATGCTGACTACCTAGAGGCTGGCCAATTCCTCCTGGCTACCGACTGAATTAGTCATTGATGCTGACAACCTAGAGGTTGGCCAATTTCTCCTGGCTACCGACTGAATAAGCCATTGATGTTGACAACCTAGAGGCTGGCCAATTATTCCTGGCTACCGACTGAATAAGCAATACATGCTGACTACCCAGAGGCTAGCAAATTTCTCCTGGCTACCGACTGAACCAGCAATGATGCTAAAAACCTAGATGCTGGCCAATTTTTTCTGGCTACCAAGTAAATAAACCACAGATGCTGACAATATAAAGGCTGACACATTCCTGCTGGCTACCGAATGAATTAGCCAATTATGATGATAACCTAATGGGTGACCAATTTCTGCTGGCTAGCAATTGAACTGGCCACAGCTTCAATAGTCGTCTACGCCATTTGCTGTATCGTATGGCGCGATGATGCACAATATGCTCCAATTTAAAATTATCGCTAAAAGAATTCCGATTGTCTCAGTTTCTATCTGTATATTAAAATCCAGTTGTATTGAAATACATATAACTATTTCTTGTGAATTGGGTTGGCTGTAAAAAATAGGAAGTACCTATAAGCTACACCCCTTTGTACGTTTTGTATACCAGTATAATACTTGTAATTAAAATGTGGATTTTGATTTTAATCGTCTTTCTTTTATGATGGTTTGGATAGAATACCTCAAGGTGTTTTACTTAAATCATTACCCAGGTTGAGGGCTGATGTGTGCCGGTGCTTATTTTTTACAGTCTTTTCTTGTGCAGGCAAACACGTCCCGTACAACTAGCAAAAAAATAATTAAGTTTTAAAAAATAAAAATAAGGTGAGTGTAAATATTAGTTATTTTGTCAATATTCAAGATTTCGTTAGCAAACTTGCTAGTTGTGAGCGGCTCACGTGCGTCGTCTGGAGTAAACTATTTTATTTTTATTTTTATTTATTTATTTATTAAATCGAATATAATTACATTTAATACAATATAAGATATGGGTAGTCCCACAAAGCTGTGACAATCAGCTTGTCTGTAGGTTATACCATTAAATGTTATAACATAATACACATTAGCTAAATAATACTAATTAGACCATAGATGCAATTTAATAAAAAAAATTCTTCAGAAACAATTTTTTTTTCTGTGTACTAAAACGGTTTGTAATAAATGTAAAAACACCGAAATCAAATTAATTTAACTAATTATTATACTGGAATACTGGACCGGAGAATATGGAGGCTTGCAGTGTATCACTTCTACGTGCATAAAAATACACTTCATCACGACTACAAATCTGCCCTGATGATGAACGCTGTCCGAAACGTTGGTCAAAGATGGAAGAAAAACTGACATTTTAACTGTTATAATGGCTGCGCAACTATTATAATAATGTTTTGGGATAATAAGGTTATGGGGGCGTACTATCTAGTTGCGAGCTGGGATGTGAGAGATAGAGCTAATACATGGGCTTTTATACTAATATAATATATTTGTCTCGCTCTACAGTAGCAAAGTCAACTACCTGACCTTGTTCTCTCACAAAAACGAAATAAGGTAATCACGATAATATGAATAATTCAATAATTTATTCTAAAAAGTATGCAAATTTCTTTCCTTACAATTTTTTTCAAAACGAACGTCTCTGGGTAGCGTTTGAATATCTGAGGGGAATAAATGTTGCGTTTGTTTGTACGCAAAGCCAAAACATATTGGTAGTTTTTCTCTGGATTTTTGTTATTTCATTTGAAATATGCGATGTTTATTCATGCCTCCTCGTTTTTCATCCGCAATGAAAGAATTATGTCTTTAGAAACTGTGCTCCGAAATTCCTGCTGCCATATTTTTGTCAAATCTGCGTTTCACAACAATTCCACGTGCCTGACTTCTGGAAGAATTGAAAAAAAAACTTGTTAATATTTTTTTGTAAATTAAGAAGAAACGAATTCAATCATTTACTTATTAATGTAAGGAAACGCAGAAAAAAATATTGAAATATTTAAACTTCGTATTCCCGTATCTATTATAAATGAAATCGAGACCTGCAGTCTTACAATGTTAGCAATTGCAAGTTTTATTTCTACGTTAACCCTATACATGCAACTGTGTGGAGGGTATATTTAAGAAAAGGAAGGAGAGGAAGCTGTGGGAAAATATAAGGTATTAGGGTTGGGTAGGAATCTAGCGATCAGTGTGACCAGGAGTGACGAACCTATCTCTCAAGGTCTCCCAAGCTAGCCGCTCCCGATCTGGCACGCCTTGCAACTGGTGGGCTGGCACAACCTGACCACACCTCACTCGATCAAACGTAGCGGAACACTTGGGGTGACCTATGGCAGAGGTGTTGGATATCCAATAAATGGTTACCGGGGCAGCGGTACCCAAACCCGCCTCCCAGATTGTGAATGTATATTATTCTATAGATAAATTAATTTCAAACATCAAATAATGACATAAAAGCAGAAATTAATGTAAAGGAGAGGTAATATACATTAATACAGCTATGATATAAATGATAAAGTTCGCAAATTCCTCAATTGATTTAATTCATATTAAAAATAGCACTTGCTAATGTTTGATTATTTATTTATCACATAAAATATAAACTGAATCGGAATTGCATAATTTTCTAACTATTATGAATATTATTAAATTTTTCAATGTGTAAGCTTCATTTGCCAAAATACAGGGGCATCTCTAGCATGGCGGTTTGAAATAACATTCAAAATGTCTCATCCAATGTAAATTTTTAAAATTTAAAAACAAATAAATAAAAGTTGAGGCCCGAATAAGCATTCAATGAATACCAAGATTTAAGTCTTATAATATAAAAAATTTAAAAAAATGTAACTACTGTCGAAATCAAGTAGACTTGCAATTTCGATCTAAATATACCTTTGGTGTTTTTTTGTTTTGAACGTTTATTTAGATGTCTAAAAAAAAATCAAAGATCTTGTAGGAAAAATACATTAAAGAATAAAGTAACACGGAGCCTATCATGATGTAAATATACAATTTCATAAATAAAGATAAATAGATTTTTAATTGAAATATCTCGCAAATATGCAATGTTATACTATTGAAGAACTAAAAAAAAATCTTTTTTTGGCAACGTTTTACCTAACATAATTATTAATTTTAATATAAATCCACAGAGAATTATGCAAAGGCATCACAATGACATTATCACCTGATACTTGCTTAACTTACTTTGAAAAACATGGGGCAGATCTTCCATTAAAACGTGAACCCTTAAATGCATGATTTATTTATTTTTCTGGAAAAAAATATATTTTGTAGATATTTACATGCATATGCAAGGAAATATAAAGAATTTTATTTTTTTGTAATTTTTTAATGATATTTGATTAAAAAAAATTGTTGCAGGTTTACAACACCATGTATTTAATAAAAATTAATATGAATAATTTAGGTATGAAAAAAAAATAAAAAACCTAAAAAAAATTCTCAAAACTAATAAGTGTACCGGAAAAATACGAGTTATTACATATAAGTATTGTATAATTGTATCTACTTACCTAAGAAAAGCAAAATAATAACAGCAAAACAAAACTGTAATTCTAACCTCCAACCAATTTTCGAGAATCTTCACTTTGTTAAAGAAAAAGTGACATTTGACATTCGCGAAAGAAGAAAAAGGTGATGCCACTCGATAAAATATATTACCGTGAACTTGATAATTCTAAAACGGCATGCATTAAGTATACACCAAAGAGTTAAAGGTGGTTTGAACGGAATGTTGCAGTTTTGCAACAGTATGCATTTAAGGGTTTTAACAGCTTTATTCCATTCGGGAGATCAAAATGGGAGAGGAAAAAAAATACATTTTAAGAAGTAAATAAAAATCCTACGAATGCTCTCCCCTTGCTTTGTTTCATAAACCAAAAAAAATTCGCTATACTACAATGTCAAAATACATAATAAATTTGATTGTATCCCAACAAACTGTCTGTATCAAAACAACAAAAGCATCATGTAATTTTTTGTTGATTACATCAAGGCGGTCACTATAAAACTAGGTTATGATACGCTCTCTAGAAGCATCGACGTTTCCGTACTTAAAATGGAATTTAATTTATTAAAAAGCAGAAGTCGAATCCTGCTTTCGTTTTGAAACCACTCTTTGGAATCGATCCCTCAGTGAATCGCCATGACCCAACTTCAAGAAATAAAATGGCGATGATTCTAAATAAATGGTACTTTTTGGCAGATCTTTCGAAAATATTCCATCTTTGTAATCTCATACATTTTAAATTTCTCATCCCGTTTCCTCGAATTTCACAACCATATTTTTGGTATCTTTTAAAAATCTTTGAAGTCAGGTCATATTGACCGGTTATTAATTAATTAAAAGATGATAATAAATTCCTCGGCTGGCTAAGTCCTCCATCACAACACAAGCAACATTTCCGCTCACTGTGGTGGTAGTAGGAGATTTAAAATAACAAATATTATCAGGTTATTAGTAACCAGGCAATGTTTGTCTTTCTTAAAAAATAAAAAAAATGATCCATTAACAAATGAGTTACTTGTATATTCCCGTTTTTTGCGTTCAAGAAAAACAATTATGAATCTATTCCTGCTGTTAATTTCGAGTGCAGTTTTGCAGAGTAGTTCGGTTCAGAATTGTTGTTAGGCAACCCCCAATGGAAGAGTACACCAAAAAATGAAAAAAACTTCCACGCATATTAATCTTTCTTTCTTCAAACCTTTTCCACAATAGAAGTACTAGCCACATGAATTAGTAAAATGTGCTGTGCGTGATCTTTTGGGCTATAGAATTTTCATGTACCAAATCATTGCTCAAAATTGAACTAAAATCGAAAGATTTATTTTTAAATGTTTTATCAATGTTTTTAAATGTCATTTAACAAAAATAAAAATGTACTAGGTTCCCTGAAAATACTCGACGGAGAATGAAACGTATCCCTTCTGAAATAAATTAATGGGAAAAAAGAAAACAATGAAAATATGTAAGTATTATAATATATACTTTTGGATAAAGTCAAGAAATTATGTTGTAAGAATGTTGCAATGTCTCTTAGTTCTAAATAATTGTTGTTTCTGGCGTCAACACATTGTCAAGGTATTTTCTTCTGAGAAATTCTATCCATTTTATCAGTCATTCGCAGAACTATCCAGAACTCACGTATGCAATATCGAGCATCCAGACATTCTGGATATCTCTGGCTGGATCGAGTTCCAGAGTTCCAGGAGCCAATTTGCTTCCGACCGGAGCCAATCTGGAGCGACTCACCATTACTAGAATTACACGCTGAAACGTTAAGGCATTCGGTTCGTTCCTACCTTGGAATGGTGACGGTCGGGAAAATATGCATTAAAGTGCAGTGTGTTTTTATTACACAGAGATTGAGATACTTTTCTTAAAGATCTTTTGAAGTCAAACACCACGAATATTAAAAAAAAATTTTTTTGAATATTTTATAAATAGTAAACTTTTTTAAGCTGCAACAATAAATCAAAAATTCATGAGAGTCAGAATAAATTTTTAAAAACTCATTGCAAAATATTGCGGTAAAAACGTAATACTTTTTACAGAAGTTTAAGTAGAAAAGAAATGTTGTTGTTTTAAAGAATTTATTAATATTATTTTGATAACAGAAACCACAAATACGTAAAAAAAATAGGATTATTTGTGAATATAATAGTGTATAAGCCGTAAAAAATATAAAACAATGTTTTTTTATCTACTAAACTTTCAATATAGAGATCTATAAAATAATTGATAAGTTAAAAGCTGTTTTAGCAACCGTCTCATTAATGACCAGCAGTTACTGATAGACACTCACTATCTTTCGTCGACCTCATTTACTATCTTTGAAGAGTGCCATAGACTCACTGGCTCCATTTATTCATTTGTGTTAAAATGAAAAACATACTTATTCCATGATATTTCTGCAAACAAGCGATATTTTTATTGCATCTAACAATCCAAAAGTTATTTATTACATACCATAAATTTTGTTTCTTGGTTTGCAATATAGCCACACTACGAAAAATGACATCGTTAGAAAATTCCACTGAAGAAGCAGATAAATATTATATTATTTATTATTGCATTCCCGATATCCTTCTGGAAATGGTCCTGGATATATGGATGTCCTGACACGCACTAATACCCAATTTATATGGACAAGCCAACCAAGGGGTATGCCATCTTGTGTACAACCTGTCAAATGGAATACAATCTCACGATTTCTGATCAGTATTTTGCCCAATTTTCGATCACCAATCTATTTTTAAATGAGGAAATTTTTGATGCTCAACTATTTCAATAAGTTTTTTTTAGAATTAATTACTTGAAAAGTACAATTGTATATCTTACAATAAGATTGTGAGTTTGAAAGGCATATTTGTGCAATGAGGGATATTTTGAAAGTATATCGAATTTACGCAATACTTAGAAAATATTTATTTGTCTAGAGATTTCGTGAGATATTCAACGGGGATTAGAAAAAAATATGGTTCTGGGGGGTAAAAGTATGATTGTTAATGAATCTCAAACATATTAGCGATTTTTAAACGAAAATCTGAAACAGAAAAATCAGAAAAAAATACGGTCACATCTAGGATTCAAACCCAGAACCCTTGCTTTGCCGGGGCACCGCTCTACAACTGAGCTAATGCGACTATATCTCCTTCGGTCCTATTTAACTCTATCATACTTCGAATAAGAAGTACTAACATTGCCTTCATTTTTTTACCGCACATTTTTATTGGCAACTATCTTTGTATGGTAGAGCGGTACCCCGGCAAGGCAAGGTTCCTGGGTTAGAGTCCTAGATGTGACCGTATCTTTATCTGATTTTTCTATTTCAAATTTTCGTTCGATATTGTCTTCAATAATTAAATATTACAATTTGAGGTTTTATTCACTAAGTTATTCCAAAAACATAAATATATATGTCCTCGTTCAAAACAGTAGTATTGAATATTTTTTTACTGTCACACTTTTGTAAAAGCATCTTTGTTTTATTATTTTCATTGTTTTTCCAAAACAAAACAATAGGTATAGATGAATTTTCTGAAAACAGTATTGATGGAAAAACAGTTTGTTTAATGACCTTAGAATGTATGAAGCTTACGAATGGTAGTATGAACATAGTGAACATAAATAAACTGTACCTACCGATGATTTTCACATTAGTGTAAAATAATTTTTTTCTCTATTAAGAGTATTGTATCGATGCAGAATTTTTTACAACAAAAACAACACATATGCGAAAATTTCTGATTTAAGAAAAATTGTTTGATTTCGTACATAAACGCGCCCATTAAAACATTGTTTCATTTTATCACACGTTGTAAACGTATCGACAGCAACAAAACCTTTATTTGTTGGTGATAGTGTCCAAAAATTAACATTTTAGCTGCCCAAATGAATATCGAGTAAAAGTTTTCTACAGTTTAAATTTTAAAAAAATGTATTAACATTACGTTATTTGAATAATAATTTAAGACCAATTTATAAAAAAAATAATACAAAGCACGAAGTGAGTGCTTTCTGTGAAAGTATAAAAAGTATTTTACCACATAAAAAGTAATAAATAAAATTAAAAAGTATGTGAATACAGCACGATAATCCCAACTGCTCCCAACCGTCTGGGGCCGGTGAGACTCTGGCATCCCCAATAATTGGGGTATGTTGTGATTAGGGTAGTGGGTAGGGGAAATAGACAGGGTAGAGGAAGGTGGGAAAAGTACCTGTCTATTCAGATCTGGTCACCAAGAACGTCTAAAGATATTTCAAAGCCACGTTTTTATTCTAAATGGTGGTCTTACATCAGGGCGTTACTAAAAGTATCTTCCACCTTATATACCTTAAATTATTAAATAGCAAACTGATAAAATTTATTTGATCTCACCGAGATTTGAACCAGCGACCTCCGGATTGCTAGTCGAGAGCCCTACTACTAGACCACTGATGCCAGGATGCCGTTTGCTCTGTATTTAAAAATTTTCTTTATTACTTTTACAATTTTTTTTTAACATTTTTCCCGTCGATCTATAAAACAATACCAAAAATGGTTTTCAGCGTTGAATATGGGCTAAAAATGTCATTCAATCCATTTTGAATTTATTTTTTTTTTAGAAAAATTCTGCAGGTGATAGTGATTACTTTTTAAGATGATAGCGTCGTGTCATCTCATATTACGAAACATAGGGTAGATGAAGTTTTCATTGCAAATTTTTTTTTGATGGTGGGGAGAGTTCCACGTTTTATAGGGGGTACGCTGCTTGTGTTTTATGAATAAAAAGTTAAAGTTTTGAAAATTTCGAAGAAGTTTAATGCTGCAATTATGGTTTCTTGTAATGTAAAGTTTTTTTAGGCCCTATGAAAAAAATTTCCATAATTGCTTATGTCATCTTAAGGGATGCTGTATGAAGGGTATTTGTGGGTTGAGGCCGGACAGGTCAGTGGGTCTCACTTGATAAGTGTCTCTCGAGACGCATTCGCCGCTAAGACCTTGACAAACTTCACCACATGAACCCGGGTACCCCTGCTAGGACACCAATCACAGAAAACCACACAAACGAAGGATTTTAGTAATTTAAAAATATATTAGTATATCTTCTTCAGTATACCAGTATTTATTTATCCGCCAAAAGTATCGAAATCTTACGAGGTACGCATGACGTCAGACGTACCTCGGTTTTATTGGTTAACAGAAAGGTCAATCCCACTTCGGTTGGTATGAAAACAAATATAATTAAAAATAATTTATTTTTAGCAAAATTTCTAAAAAATATGATTCCATTTGAAATAATTTGTAAACCGCAGTAAAAAGCCATGTGTGAGCATACGCAGCGTAACTTGGCACAATATAGTCAACATTCTAAACCTTTCCTTATCTGTGGTGTGTATTTACTACACATTGCTTCTAATAACTTTAATAACTCTATAAATATAATAAATTCTGGGTTCAGATTTAAGTTATTCCTCCGTTATAAATTTATGCACTGAATAAAAAAATAATTTTTTACATAGTTTTCAAATTCGGATTAAATCAGAGATTTTTGTTAAAAATCAGCAACAAATACACCAATACAATCAACCGTGTGATACTAATACGCAAAAATTGTAAAAAAAAAGGAAATGACACGCTATTGATGTCTCGCTTTAATTCGCTATGCGGGAACATGAGACATTCACACATCTGCAGTTGTATTTTGATTTAGACCATCAATACCTACGACCGCACAGCTGTGTTTGTGCCAGCCGCTAGCCAGTCTCCCGCAAACCGTCGTTAGATGTGGACTCTTCACGTTTTTTTAGCATCTGCTGATGGTTTTTTCATGTTTTAGCAATTTAATTACAATTATTATCACGTTTGATATAAAATATAATAAACATAATCGATTAGCTATGAATATTCATATTTTTTCGATATTAAATCGCCTATTTTGAAATGTGTATTTACTACACAGCACCGGAACGCGTGGATTTTTTTAGCACAGTAAGAGAAAGGTTAATACGCGCCGCCGGCCAATCCATGAGGTATCAGTAGCTGTAAAAACCCGCCAACCAATCATTGGGCGTTTGAGTATCTGACTGTTTAAATTGTTTTTAATGACAATTTATTAATTATACGCATAATTATATATCATTGAACTTATAAATTCATTATCAGCGTTTGTTGCATATGTGTTTTTAAGTCATAATATTTCCCACTCAAGTTTCTAACTGACCACTAACCCAAATAAACCAGTGAAACTTATAATTTATCACATTAAACTAGATTTATTACGTCTATGCATTTGTCGGATAGGTACTTACGGAACTCGTTATCCTTAACTATGACATGTATTTGGCTTGTATTTGCCAGGTAGAAATCTTTATCTCGACACTGGAAAGGCGAATGGGCGTAAGCGACAATTTAGTCAAAAACGAGTTAAACATACGGTAAAACTGTATGATTAACTTCTTTCTTACAAAATTGTCGCTTACGCTCTTTTGCCTTTCCGACGTCGATTTGCCGATGAACCAGCTTTACAGACTACAGAAAAAACTTTGACAGACTACAGAAAGCAAATCTGTTTACAATTCAAATTTTGACGTTGAATACATCAGTTTCTTGTGCAATGAGACTACATTCCGTGGGGGTCAAATCAATTGAGGAATTGCCGTCAATCATCCTTTCTTTGTATGGGATCTGTCACTTTGACAGAAGACAGCCGCATAATTACGGCGCTCCGTAAATTGTTCCGACCTCCTCTCCTGCCGTAAGTGGGAGAAGGGGTCGCAATTTTTTCAAATATAACCTGGCTAGTAGATCACAGCGCATATTGTCACCACACACACACTTATAATACATCATCTTTTCAGGTGTGACAGGTCTTTATGAGACTCGACAGGTCTTTATGAGACTATTGTAATACATCATCTTTTCAGGTGTGACAGGTCTTTATGAGACTATTGTAATACATCATCTTTTCAGGTGTGACAGGTCTTTATGAGACTCGACAGGTCTTTATGAGACTATTGTAATACATCATCTTTTCAGGTGTGACAGGTCTTTATGAGACTATTGTAATACATCATCTTTTCAGGTGTGACAGGTCTTTATGAGACTCGACAGGTCTTTATGAGACTATTGTAATACATCATCTTTTCAGGTGTGACAGGTCTTTATGAGACTCGACAGGTCTTTATGAGACTATTGTAATACATCATCTTTTCAGGTGTGACAGGTCTTTATAAGACTCGACAGGTCTTTATGAGACTATTGTAATACATCATCTTTTCAGGTGTGACAGGTCTTTATGAGACTCGACAGGTCTTTATGAGACTATTGTAATACATCATCTTTTCAGGTGTGACAGGTCTTTATGAGACTCGACAGGTCTTTATGGAACTATTGTAATACATCATCTTTTCAGGTGTGACAGGTCTCTATGAGATTCGACAGGTCTTTATGAGACTATATGCGAGCAATATAAAGTTATATAAAACGCTTTGAACTTACAGCGTAATCTCCCACCCCCTTAATAGATACACACTTCATTGAAAATGAAGTGAAAAAACAAAAATTGTCTCGTCTGTTAAAAGAGATTTCTAATTCTAATAAAATCTCATCGTTTTCATACGAAATACACGATTTATATTTTTTTTAATTTTCTGAGAAACATACCTGTATAAAAATGTTCTTCTTGATATTGGAAATTGGAAACCGCAGACCGCCCACTCGTGCATGTTTTTATTGTAAGGGCGGAATAAACTTGGAAAGCTGTAGTAAATTACTTGCTTTCACCCACCGGAAATTAAATTAGAAACCTTATAACATAACGCTAAAGCAATTTGTCGTGGCCACAAATCGAAATAGAAAAATATCAATTCGCGGAACTTTAATAATGAAATATGGTTTGAATAGCAAAGCGGCAGACCAAAAAGGTAATTCAGGTACATAATTTTTTTTTTAAATATAAAAGATACACACATCATAATGAGGAGCAAAGCTTTACAAGGCTCCACAAATCCGAATTACAAAAACCGATTATGGGAAACGTTCTCAGAAGCTGGGTGTACTGTACACAGTGACCGGATAAATCATCAAAATGATAATTTATCACATCTTTAAAAAGTAATATAAAGTCATGGAAAGTGATGAAATAAAAACTTTTTTAAATGGGTTAAGTAGGTTAGGTTAGGTTTAATTTTTTATTTCATTGTTTTTAATGACTTTATATCACTTTTTAAAAGTATGCTGAATAGTCACTGTGTTGAGTTATCATGGAACCGTTGACCCTGAACAAATCGCAAGTGCCCTCCGTTGTTGAATTTGACAGCCACCTCTGGTCTGGCCCCCCGAAATACCTGAAAAAAACCCTTGACTGTGCAATCCTTATAATCTAAGATTGCAATCCTTAGAGCACAGGCGTCAGGTAGGTGTGCCATCTTTGTTCTACCGGTATTACAATGAAAGATGCTGCGAGGACCCAGCGTCATTGATTAATTTGGCGCCGCTGCATATTCACTGTTCAATCCTCCATCTTCTCAGAAAGACCCTCCACACAGCATTCCAAAAAATGAAAAAGGCCCTGAAAGAAATTATTTACCTGAATTCAACACATTTTTCGTTACTGAAATTTACCAAACAATTTTTTTTCTTTCTTGAGCAGATACTTAATTTAGTTGGCCTGGCCTGGAGTGTAATGATGAAAAAGCTTTATAAAAGTTTTTTTGATGCATATTCACATAACTTTATTTAATTAATTCCAAATTGGAACTCCATTTACTCTAAAACAAAAACTTGTATTAAAAAAAATTTTACAAAAAATATATTCTAAATGTGATTGACCAATACCAGTATTGTTAACTTGTACTACTACTAGTTTCCTTACACTATGTATTATTTTTATTTGTGCATAGGATTATCATATCCTTGCGTTTTAATTTAATACTTGATATTTGTACCGAATCGTCTGCTCAAACAGCCAATATACTCAATACATTGTATCAGAAGCGCATTTTTGTGAAGAGTAATACGAAGTGTCTCTCTGTGTGAATATCTCTTCTATACTATAAAGCTGACAGCAAGAAATGCTTGATGTGGTGTGTGTGTGTGTGTGAGTATGTGTGTTTCCATATGCACCTTGTTAGCTTGTGATTCACATTAGTCTTATAAAAGACTCCCGTGTTTTCTCATCCCCTGGTATTATATAGACTATAGACGAACCATGTTGAAGAAAGAGTCGAAATTTGTTCTGTAATCTGCCGAGAAATGGCATCGATTAAAAAGTTGATGAAGCTGTGCTTAATGTTTTTAGGGCTAGCCAATATTCATAAATATTTTTATACTAATGTTCTCACATAAGTGAGAAATGAGAAACTATTAAATCCATTTACATAAAGTCACAATAAAGTACAGTGATGATTTCATATCGCTTATCGGGTAATGTCACCTGGGAACTTCAATTATCTACACGCGCAGAACGTGAATGTTGTCCATGGTATTGAAATTTGTCCGAAACATGAACGGGAATCTCCAACATCTCGGAACTCTTCGGCAAGAAGGAAATACCAGAAAACACAATACATTTATTTGTTGCGCCGAGATGGCACCATGTTAGTTCGCTATTTGCATATCGATAATTCCAGCAGGTCAGCATAAGCTTAAAAATTGCCAGTATACTTTATATTTACCTCCCATTTTTGTGAGTTGCTACTGGGCAGAAATTTTGCCAGGCCCGTCCCTACCTCTTTTAGTTTCATAACATCCCCTAATTTCGGAATTCCATTGTCTTACTGTCTGTGGCACTGTGTCCATTCTGGTAGAGACACAAAAAAAATTACAATATTTATTTACGTGCCAAATATTATATTGTTTATGAGCTCTTTTTTACGTTGCTAAATCGATTGTCTCGGCCAAATCGGTACAATTCAATTTCTTGTATGGATTGATACAAAGAAAATTATTAACTTATTTGTATTAATATGGTCTGTACATTGTACAGTACCGTGCTTTAATTGTTTTGGTTGAAACCTATCAGACAATTTATTAATAAATGACGTGGAAAGATAAATTTACAGCATTATATTAAAACTCACAAAAAGAAACAAATAGTAAAAGCAAAGGTTCCAAACATATTTTTCCATTATTCCGGAGTAGGTAGAAGATACGTGGAATCCACTTTGACCGTTTCATTCCTCTTCTCAATCAGTTCTCTTACAGGATTTCTATACCTTGCTATGTCTTTCTATACATTCTGTCCAATATACCACTCCTAAGCCTGATGAGATAAACATCCTACATTGAAATAAAGTAAAGTTAGTCATTCACTAACATTTAACGAATTCTATTCAATTCCTACGTATTATAGTGATGTGATTGTAGGTTCAATATACAAATATACATGCATAAACCATTACCATGAATTTAATACAATTTGATCATTTGATAGAATTTGAATTATTCATCTTCCTTTTTACAAATTCAATAAAACAGGAAGCCATATAATATGTTAGATTCATATCTCAAAAGATTGTCCAATAGAAAAAAAATCGACAAGGACGAAGCCGATCTGGAACATGTAATGATATTTGATAAAATTTGCAAGTTAAGTAAACTAGGAAAGGTTTAAAAAATCTGTACGGTAAATTATAGGGAGTTTACATCTCCCGAAAATATTGACAACATTACTTTTACCCACACTTGTGAGGCTGGTATTACTGTGAACCTGCGCGCGATACCTCGCGCGGAAAATTGTTCATTCTTTCTCCAGTGGTCTAGCCGCCAGTTTAGCCCTAAATCTCCTCTAACGTACGCGATCTGTTTTGTTCATAAAAATATTGTAACGTGAGTTTTTGTTAAAATAAAAACTAAATTGAAGATATCAGAATTCTCATTTTTGCACACCGAGAGTAATCACGCAACCTTTGATTCTGCGGATTGGAGAGCCACAGAATCATTCAGCCAATAACTCATTTGAATTGGCGATAACATCTAATCCTCCAAACACCATTATAATTTTTATCCACTTCTTAAATTATGTATTTAGAATTAACGGCACAAGTGCGATTTAGATAAATGAAAGTTATTGACAGTCATAGTAAAATGAAATAATAACTGTCGGTACCTAACTACTTAGCCAGCTTTCAAACCAATTCAGTCTTCAGAACAATTTTGTCTTTAGAACAATCTAGTTTTCAGATCAATCTAATCTTCAGACCAGTCCAGTCTTCAAACAAATCTAGTCTTCAGCACAATATAGTCTTCAGACCAATGAAGTATTGAGACAAATCTAGTATTCAGACCAATTAGTTTTCAGACCAGTCTGAAGACGTCCGTTATGAGTTATTACTGAACTAAAAAAAGGGGATTAAAAAGAGGGCGTAAAAATATCACATTTAAATCGAACTCCTAAAAGTTTAAAAATTAAAAATAATTAAAATTAAGGAATTACTCAACACAACATTTGGACTGCACAGGGTGCCAGCAAGTAAACATTTAAACACCTACAATTATTTTTTAATAGCATCAGTGGACAAAAATAAACTGCATTTGAATAAACATATAGCAGCTAAACACAGAAAAAATAGTGGATTTTCCATGTCACGAACAAACAATACGCAGAAAAAATGTATAATTTTTTTTTACCTTTATATTTATTATGCCAAAGTAGACATAGGTCCATCGCGCTCTCACCTTCACATTTCAACACATTTCTATAAACCATTCCTACTATTTCTCCACATTCCTTAGAAAGAAACGCTTGTCAGGGATCCTATGTATGTTGAACATTTGAACAGACCAATTATCTTATTCTTAACATCTTCATTTCGATGTTTTCAATTATTTGTTCATTGTATTATGATGGCTCTATTGTGTTGGGTTAATAGCTAAATCATATTTAACTGCATTTGTGTCGAATAAATAATTTTTCTTGATTATCTTTTTTTATAAAAGTTTAAAAAATAAATTTATTTAATTCATTTATTTATTTATAAACGCCCTTTTTAGGGGCTTTTACATGAGAATATTAAGAAATACACATTATTTACTGTACATAACTGAATTGCTTCATTAACAACGTTATATATTTGTAAGATAAATTGAAGATGTCCACTGACTTGGTATAATTGTTTCCCTCCATTAGTATTCTGGGCAAAGAGGAATACATATGATAGTTAGTCCTAGAATTTCTGCATTTTTTGATCATATTCAATAATTACTAAGCTGGTTTCTGATTACGTAGAAATTTAGGTACCAGAAAGGTAGGTACCAATTTAATTTTTTCTTTAATTATTACAAAAATAACAATAAATATAAATATTCATTGACGTAGATAATATCAACAACTCTCAATAAGAATATGAAACAGACAGACAGAGATAATAGAAAGGTAACAGCTGCAACTCGTACTCGAACCCAGGTCCGCTTAGCCCAGTGAAAGAACGAGTTGAACTGGAAAAAATTAGGGTAAAGCTGAATTTTTTGCAGGTGGATTTTTACCTCCAACAGGGATTTTCACCAAGGTCCTCATTCCTCCACCGCTTGCTTCCCACTCTGCGTCTACACAAACATTGAAGTTGTGGAGTTCTACTAAAGCCATTATATCTCTTAAACTAAAACATATATCAGAAAAAAAATTCACCGGTGAAATTTTTACAAAGCTGCCTTAAATTACATAAATTTAAATGTAATATATATTTTTTGTTATGGTAAAATTGTGTTATTAATTTTTTATTTATCTGAGGGAATACGAAAATAATACTTCAAACAAACTGTGTGCCAAATTATACATGGGATCAAATATATTTGAACTTATTTTCTTTTCATTAGTTTTATATATATGTGTGTTATTAGCAAGATGTTGTTTGTACAAAGACAAAGGACTAATGACTAGGAGTAAGAACTAAGAACTAAGAACTAGGAGAGGAACTGAACCTACGATGTGTGGGAGGAAGCAATTTGTCAACCCAGCTAATAAAGGGTATTTAAATATTGAAGACAATATTAGTGATTCTTAAACGCAAATCTGAAACAGAAAAATCAGAAAAGGAAATTTTCCTTTTCTGATTTTTCTGTTTCAGATTTGCGTTTAAGAATCACTAATATTGTCTTCAATATTTAAATATTATAATTTGATTTCCTTTTCTGATTTTTCTGTTTCAGATTTGCGTTTAAGAATCACTAATATTGTCTTCAATATTTAAATATTATAATTTGAGGTTTTACTCAATAAGTTATTCCGAAAAATAATAAAGGGTATTTATTTTACAATTCACTAGATTAGGAAGTGGGTGTCATCAAAACGAATCTGACCATCACTGATCAGCTCAGAGCTGATCTCTTGAAGGACTACAACCCTTATAAAAGACCTATTCCAGCGAACAACCTTCAGACCATAATTTTCGTAGACTTCCAGATAAAGAGCATTAAATACGATGTGGCTAAATCTCAGATGATCAACATTACAACTCGTATATTTAAACCTAAAATATGTCGGTATTGTAAATATCTATACGATATGTTGTTTTGAGAAACTTACAGCAATAAGTATTATAGCGATATATATTTGGGGTACTGCGCCATGTTGCTGTACAGTGCAGGGCGTGGCAGGGTAGATGTGTAATCGATTAACATATTGTCGATTGTAATCGAATTCACATCTGCTCCAATGATGGACACTAAAGAGCTATCCAAAACGTTGGGTACAGTGGAAGGTAGGGCAACGCGGCATAGTAGCCCAAAAATAAAACACTGTTTACCTATTTGATATCATTTAAAAAAGGCTGGATAAGTTTTTTCAACGCTGACAAATTCAAAACAATTAGAGATGCTCGTAAGCAATTGAAGGAAATGAATTAAGATTTGTTATAGTTTTGCTGTATTTGATCCTATAAATGAATATTTACATCAAAGCGTGTTTGTTCACCGCTATTGTCACCGATTTCCGAGTCTCCGATGGAGGATCAACCGATTTGAAATTAAAATGGTTGGTAGCACTTGAGCGCCCCTCGCCGCCCGATCGGTCCGCAGCTAATAATCCAGCCGATTGTGTTTACCCGGCTCTACAGTGGCTCGTTGGACATTGGGACGAGTAGGATAAATAAAGGGGTGGTTCAGAGTTTAACTCATTATTTTTCTGCATAATGTTTTGACAGTAATTTATCGGATATATTTATGTGTGTCGCAACTGAACCAAAGATTCCCAAATGCTCCCAACCACCTGAAACCAGTGAGACTGTGGCATACCAATTGAGATGTGTTATAGGGAAGAAGGTAGTGGGGAGAGGAACAAGATGGCTATGGTCACCAAATACGGCTAAAGCCATTTCAAGCAACGTTTCGATTTTGAATGTTTGTCTTTCACCAGGTCGATAGAAGAGTGTACCACTATAAAACGTCAATCAATCAACTCCAGTCAGACATTGATAGAATTATTGAATGGAGGAAAATAAATGGGATTTAGTTTAATGTTTCTAAATGTTAAATTTTGTCATTCACTAGAGCGAGTCATACCTGGTATTACCGGATTACAATGGACGTCTGAAGTTTAAAAGTGTAGTGTCGACAATAAAGGATCTTGGAATCATGTTTGAAAGTAGGGTGATATTTCATGCTCATATTGAGACGGCATGTAGCACTTCACTGAGAATTCTGGGCTTTGTTCTACGCACTGCAAGGAATTTTAGAGATAACCGGGTGCCTATAGTTTTATTTAATTCCTTAGTAAGGAGTAGACTTAAAAGTGGGTCGGTGATTTGGAGTCACACCAGGTAAAGTATTCTCTGATGTTGGAGAGAGTTCGGAAGAAATTCTTGAGATGTTTCTACACGAGGGAGTATGGCTACTAATCGTGGCTCTATTCCACTGAATTTCTTTTGGGTATGCTCGGAATGAACTATCTACTGGTCAGGAGAGATGTGCGCATTGCTACACATTTCTTTAGACTGATTCGTGGATGATTTGAAAACTCGGTCATCATGGAGAGCATTCATTTCTATGTTGCCGATGGATATCTACGTCACCGACAACATAGACTATTTTATCTCCCGGCCTGCAGAACTATCTTACCAATGGTCATGCCTGTGGGGAGAGCAATCTTGCTGTTGAACAGAATCAATTCGGATATCGACATGTTTAGCATCAATGAAGCTTCCTTTAAAAGGCAAGCTCTATTATTACTGGTATAGTTGATATACACACTGTTAATATTAATCTATGAATTCTTATATTAAAAAAGCATTGAAATCAATAATTTCGTAACGTTTTTGAAATGAGTAAACAGAATTGAATTGAAAAAAAAACGTGCCGTAAATACAATATATATTTTTTTAAATTAATGCATTTATGCGCAAGCTGAGATTTTAACCACTTAACCACGGAGGCCGTCATTAATATATTTTTAAGTGTTTCATCATAATGAAATTTACGCGAAGGAAAATAGTAGCGGTATGTTCCTATCTTTAACAAAATAAAAGTTACTTAGATTCTAAACTCCTTACAGTAAACACTCCACTGCAACCGTTGCAACGGTGACGTTTCTATTGCAGGAAAAGATTGCATTTCGCATCCAGTAATCAATTGGTCCATTTCATCCCTTTCCTCATCTTCTACCCTCCCTACCCAACCTACCTCATACCACACACAGTCAACAGTACACAGTTTCTCAGCTACTTGACTGTTATTTAATCTGAACTGAATTTGACCCAACAACAAAAAAATACAAGGAACTTACGATGAAAAGCAATGTCAATGCTTTTTTTACTATGAAACAATCTTCCATGCTCACTGAATGCAGTTTCTTTATCATAGGCATGTAACTATGTTTTAAAGTTTGGTATTTCGATAAATTAGTAATGCCATGTTGAAAATTTTTTATAAATAAATTTAAAATAAATCAAATTTAATAATGTTATAATAATTATTAAGTTCTGCAAGTATTTCTGTTATTTTTACAGTTTTTAATGTGACAGCTGTTTCGGCTTTTGATGCCATTATCAAACTGTGGATATGTCCACACGGCGACGACTTATTTATATGATTTTATTTATCCCCACCCAATTTAAATTTCTATAATGTTCAAATAAAATCATATAAATAAGTCGTTGCCGTGTGGACATATCCACAGTTTGATAATGGCCTCAAAAGCCGAAACAGCTGTCACATTAAAAACTGTAAAAATAACAGAAATACTTTCAGAACGTAATAATTATTAAAACATTATTAAATTAAATTTATTTTAAATTTATTTGAAAAATTAAATGGAGTTCTACGAATTAAACACCATGTTGAAAAATTACTATTTATCAAATCTATAATGCATGGTTCTGACGTCATAAGAATTGTCCGGGACGCATATTCGTAAATACCCGATGTCTTATCCATTCGGGATATTTCGGCAGAGCTCGTGTGCTCGGTAAATGCCCGACGTCTGTCGACGATACGTCAGCTATTTACGCATCTATTAGTCAGTTTTTTTTTTTTTAATTTTAGAGGTGTATTTTTTTTAAGGGAAATGAAATTTAAAAAAAAAAATAATCTAAATATATAAATTTGCAACAATTCTTTCTTCTCTTGATTTGGTTTTTAAAAACATCTGTTTGAATTTTGATTTGGTGCACGGGAATGAATGAATGCAAATCTTGGAAGTGTAAACTAACACACTACCCGAAATTCAATCGAGCTCAAACCCGGCATATATATATATACTAACTACTAAGAAATAAACGTCGGTCCTACCCGATCGGGATTTGGCCCAGTTATAAGTGCGGTTGAGTCCAGTCCCTTTTTTTAAGTTTAAAATTTCACAGCAGTTTCAGAGCCAGTCCCTGGGGAGGAAGGTTCAATCCTCAGTCAAACAAAAAAAAACTTTGAAATTGGCTACTAGCCGACCCAAGAGCTGGTTGGAAATCAAAAATGGATTTTTTATTGTTGAAACCGTATATGTAGGTGGGTATGTTTATTTATTTATTAATGAATATCGTCCAAATTACAAAATAAAAACACGAATAAAGTAAAATGAAAAATATAGGATTAGACAAAGGTACATGAAAGCAAAGACATAAGGCAGATATAATTTAAGAAAATAATGTGACAAGTCGAATTTAGTCAAGACTACGCCGTGGGTCAGGACCACGGGACACTTATAATATTCCGTCACTTGTTTAGCGAACGGCAAAAATCATTCAGACTTATCCCAAAAAAGTTAAGGTTTTGATTTTTATTTTTTATATATTCAATAATATTATTATTGGGTTTATAAAAACAGTTTATTTTTAAACAAGTTCTGCTGTGTAATTATTATTACGCGTGACAGCTGTTTCGCCCTCTGAAGGCATTATCAAACTGTGGGTAGCCCACTTACAGACGATACATTTATATTATTTCTAGGTAGGTATTTTAATTTCAATTACTGATTTCTTAATTGATTTTTGAGTAAAATATTAGAAATTATTAATGGTTATTACCCCAGCAAAGTTTCCCCAATTAGTGTAATGTTTAAATTTGACTGAATGTCTTAATGTTAGTTATTCCCAAACGATGACTCATAGGGTTATTTTAATAGCATAATTAAGTACTTCATAGTGTACTCATATTTGCCCTAGGTTTGAAGATATCTAGTAGGGGTGAACGAATTATATTTGTTTGTTCATTAATTAGAATAGCTTTCGGATTATTAGAGTTTTTGTTAATTTCTAACTGTTCTAAAAGATTCAGTTTACGGCCTTTATTTTGAACGTGTAACGGAGTTGGTTTATTATTATCATTAAGTGAGTGATTTTCATCTAGGAGATGTTTGGCAAATTGAGATTGCATTTTATTATTATTTTTAAAAGATCTAATATGTTCTTTGAACCTAGTGTTAAAGGACCGGCCCGTTTGTCCAACATAAACAGCGTTGCATTCGTCACACTGGAGTTTATAAATGCCACTATTTTGTAATTTGAGTACCTTACTTTTTGAGTTTTTAAGAGATGATCCTAAGTTATTATTTGTGCGGAAGGCAATATCTAAGCCAGACTTTTTGAGGACTTTGGCAATTTTATTAGATGTCTGTCCGATGAATTCTAAACACCCGAATTTATTATTCGTCTTATTATTAGTCGCTGGGTAAATTAATTTAAGGTTATTTTTGTGTTTGTTATTATTAATTATTTTTTCAATGTCTCTACCCTTGAAGCCATTATTTTTAGCAATAGTTAGGATTGTATTTTTTTCCTTCTCGTATGCTTTCTTGTCGAGTGGGATGTTATTAAGCCTATGTACCATTGAGTGGTAGGCAGATAATTTATGTGACCATGGATGTAAAGATTTTTCAATTTATGGATTACATTGAAAAACAAATTTTAAATTCAATCTTTAACAAACACATCATTTACTATGTTCGTTATGTTGACGACATTTTGGTCTGTTGGAAAGGTACCAACAGACAATTAGATCTTTTTGTCACATTTGCTAACTCCATCAACCGTAAAATCTGCTTTACGGTTGAAAGAGAGTGTAATAATAAAATCAATTTTTTAGACCTAACAATCGGTAGAGAAAATAATAAACATACGTTTGAAATTTTCCGTAAGCCTACGTTTACAGATACGACCATTAATTATAAATCTTTACACCCATGGTCACATAAATTATCTGCCTACCACTCAATGGTACATAGGCTTAATAACATCCCACTCGACAAGAAAGCATACGAGAAGGAAAAAAATACAATCCTAACTATTGCTAAAAATAATGGCTTCAAGGGTAGAGACATTGAAAAAATAATTAATAATAACAAACACAAAAATAACCTTAAATTAATTTACCCAGCGACTAATAATAAGACGAATAATAAATTCGGGTGTTTAGAATTCATCGGACAGACATCTAATAAAATTGCCAAAGTCCTCAAAAAGTCTGGCTTAGATATTGCCTTCCGCACAAATAATAACTTAGGATCATCTCTTAAAAACTCAAAAAGTAAGGTACTCAAATTACAAAATAGTGGCATTTATAAACTCCAGTGTGACGAATGCAACGCTGTTTATGTTGGACAAACGGGCCGGTCCTTTAACACTAGGTTCAAAGAACATATTAGATCTTTTAAAAATAATAATAAAATGCAATCTCAATTTGCCAAACATCTCCTAGATGAAAATCACTCACTTAATGATAATAATAAACCAACTCCGTTACACGTTCAAAATAAAGGCCGTAAACTGAATCTTTTAGAACAGTTAGAAATTAACAAAAACTCTAATAATCCGAAAGCTATTCTAATTAATGAACAAACAAATATAATTCGTTCACCCCTACTAGATATCTTCAAACCTAGGGCAAATATGAGTACACTATGAAGTACTTAATTATGCTATTAAAATAACCCTATGAGTCATCGTTTGGGAATAACTAACATTAAGACATTCAGTCAAATTTAAACATTACACTAATTGGGGAAACTTTGCTGGGGTAATAACCATTAATAATTTCTAATATTTTACTCAAAAATCAATTAAGAAATCAGTAATTGAAATTAAAATACCTACCTAGAAATAATATAAATGTATCGTCTGTAAGTGGGCTACCCACAGTTTGATAATGCCTTCAGAGGGCGAAACAGCTGTCACGCGTAATAATAATTACACAGCAGAACTTGTTTAAAAATAAACTGTTTTTATAAACCCAATAATAATATTATTGAATATATAAAAAATAAAAATTAAAATGGAGTTCTACAAATTAAACTTAATAACAATAAAAAAAAAAAAAAAAAAAAAAAAAAAAAAAAAAAAAAAAAAAAATTAAGGTTTTGACTTGAGTTGACCAGTCTACACATTCTGGACAGTGGTGAATAATATCCAAAATTTGTCGAATGATGGTTGAGGAAGAGCATATATAAGAAATAATTTTTTGATAACATATTTTGTTAGTAACTATATAAACAATAATTTTCCGTAGAATGAGTATATCAGACCGGCTCAAGTATCGTGGCTCTATAAAAGCCCGAGTAAATCTGGCTCCCAAGTGTAGCGTGTTCTATAACACTTTGAGTGAACTGTAAAAAAACGATAACTAAAGCTCATTCAATTGGTTTGTAAATAGCACGGGAATAATTGGAAGAAGGAAAACAGCCTACCTGAACTCCCATGAATCCGGGCAAAAATACGGGTTCTCGATGCACTTTTCACTGGTGAATTTTCCTCCACAAACGAGACGAACAACAAACTAATTTATTTCGGTATTTACACATATGATACGACGACGAAATTTTAGGTGGCACCTTCTTGATGTACGACACGAGCTCGACTGGTATTTGCGACAATTAATGCAACAATGTTCATAAGGTCCAATGTGGGTAGGACTGTTTATAGGGAAGGAGATGGATAGTAGGAAAAATGGTAGGTAATTCAAAAAGCTGTTTCAATACTAAACACCAAGAAACTAAACATCTTGAATAGAGCTAGCAGATTCTTCAATATTGACCAAATGGTAACCCTTTACAAATCTCAAGTACGCCTAACAATTGAATTAGAGAGCCACCTCCGGGCTGGAGCCTCACAATGCTTGATAAACCTACTAGATTCTATGCACAGGAAGGCGGTCCGTCTGATTGAAAATCCATTGTTAACATACTGATTTTTGTCTCTAATCAGACGCAATGAGGGCATGCTCAGCCTATTCTACGGGAATTTTAATGGAGCCTGCTCTAATGAGTTAACAGCATTGATTGTCGGTGCACCGGTTCACATGCGTGAAACTCGACGTATACGAGCGGAACACCAGTTCAAAGTTGATGTTGGTTTGGTTAGAACGGGCCGCTTCGTCGACTCGTTTTGTGTAAGACGGCTTGTATGTGGAAAAAACTACCGGCATATATTTCTCCCCTTCATGTTACCCAGGCCTCTTCAAAACTTGCACCAGTAAATACTTTCCTTGAATCGCCTCACAACGCTGCCAAACCGAGTGTTGGCATAGTTCCCCTACCTTTACACTGTACAAACCGGGGCGCTCTTGCTATTATCAAAAGGGTGTACAATTAAATGTGTAGCGTTACGCCACTACTTGAGTCGGATAGTGTTTAAGCACTAAGGTACCTAGGCCGTCTTAGAACATACTGGAAATTTTGGCCGTTGCTCAGCGTTACGAGTGGCAATGTTTGTAGCTATAGCAACTAGAATGTTCTGGAACGTTCTTACGTGCAACTTGAATTGTATTGGTACCTTATATAAGCGACAGCGGGAAAGTACTCGGTCGTCCAGTATAAATGTAGTAATAATACTGGATTTTTTTTCCTTGAATTAATAGTGAAAACGTAGCTATTTTATGCTGGACGTAAGTTCGTTCAACCTAATGAAAAGGGTTTCATGGCCTACTTTTAATGTTGCGAATCTTTAAAGGCACTTCAATGAACTTAACTGCAAATCGATTCCATTGCAAAGCAAATGGCTGCAGATTCAAGTATTTTTTTAGACATTAAAAAGGCTTTATGTGGCGGAAAATTAAACAGGAAAATTCTAAAGGTAGGCAATGCTTTGACTATTGCTAATTAATTTCAATTAGTGAATTCAAACAATTACATGTGTGGGTCATTAGCGCTTCGAGTTTTTGCAGGGGCAAAACGGTTTGGTTAAAATTAGCTTTAATTTTTTATTTTAGCATGATGTTTCTTCGAGTTAGGCTTAACAACAAAACAAATGACAGCGAAACAAAACAGTATCAAAAAAATTATCATGTCTGTCTGTAATGTAATGAATATCGTTAATCATTTTTTTTTTGTGAGATAATATTTTTTATTTATAATTTCACAAAATTGCTTTGAATCATTTTTCATTTATGCATATTTTTAACGCTTCGTACCAACTGCTTAAAACACCTATCGTTTTTAACAATGAATTCACCGCGGCACTGTGATCGCATTTCAAATGCTGCGGAAATCCATCACTACCAATATTTTTTTTTTCTTTAATATTTGCTTAAAAATGTTGAAAAACGATTTATTAGAAAAACTGTTTTCCTGTTAAAAATATTATTGCTTTGGGCTATTGAATTTGACCATTCATCAGTCACGCGTGTTTTAATACAATTTACATTACAAATTTCTGAATAATTAATTTAAAATTCTCCTATTGGGAGGCGGGTTTGGGTACCACCGCCCCTTAAACTATATATTGGACAAATAGCACCTCTGCTATAGGTCATCCTTAGTGGTTCGCTATGTTTGGAGATTTAGCAGGGATACCCTGGTTCATCGGATAAAGTTTGTTCAGAATGCACTTGCTCGATTCATCGCCTTACGCTTCAGCGGCACGGATATATTCATATGTCCGTCACTCCAGGAAGCACTGATCCCTAGATTCCTGCTCAACCCTCATTCTCTTTACCCTCGTAGAACGTCTTCTCCTTCCTTTTCTTAAAAAAGACCATCCACACAGCATCCCAAAAGATGACATAGGCTCTGAGGCAAAGTATTTTTCCCTCTGTGCACAGCTGTGAGGATATTGTAAAAAAAAATATACATAAGTTACCATGTACATATGTCTTAAAAATATTTTATTAGTCGACATGGTGTTGCATTTCTTAGGATGGGTTGTTTCGGGGAATTTGAAAAATTCTTCAAATTTAAAACTTAATTTTCAAGTTCTGTTTTTATTTCAGTTCTGTCAAGCAACTAGCCTATAATGATATAATAACAAAACTTGAATAGGACTTTTACAGAACCGGAAAATGAATGTTGAAATTTGATTAATTATTCAAATTCTCCGAAACAACCCGTCTTTAGTCATGTGCTTGTCACGTTATCAGAAAATATGAGTTATTATGCCTTGTGACGATTCTTACTTTTGTAGGTAAATAATAATCAATTTTCTTTTATTTATAACATCTTCTGTTAATATATACATACAATATTAACATATGTTAGTATTTTTTCAAAGAGGTATTTTTTTTCTTATTATTTTTTTTAAAAGAAAGACAAACATTCCTGGGTTACGAATAACTTGACTATATTGTATAATCTCCTACTACTACCACGTTAAGCGGATAATTTTGTTACTGTTGCGATGGAGGACTTAGCCAGCCGAGGAATTGAACACACTACGCCTGGGTGGGACCCAAACGCGATGTCAACTCGGCCACCGACCGGTGTATTTTATTTATTTGTTCTTATTGGTAGTAGGTACAGCAAAATTCTGCAAGGTGATTAATGTGCTTTTGACGGCTTATTACATTAAATAGTTTTGCGTTTGGGTTATTATTACGTGTTACACACTAGTTACCATTTTTCATTTTCACAATGCTAAAAAATAAAACTACGTGAATTTCAACGAAGGAAAATAATTATATATTATATTATAAAATTAAGTGTACAGTGTGAGTGCCGCTTAAACTCACAAACCAGTCCCGGTAAGATCAAGCGAGTTATATGGTGTGGTAGCCCTTATCCCCTATCCATGAAGAAGGTTTACGTTTTTTATCTGAAGGGCATGCTTTTGAAGAAATAAGGACTGGAAGTTTCGCCCTCTAGAAATTTCCTGAACAGTTCAAAACATTCGAGAGTATTCGAGACCATTCCATAACATTCCAAAACATCTCAGGACATTCTCAAATGTTGTGGAATGGTCGAGAATAGTGTGGAGCGTTCGGGAACATTACATAACATCCCAAATCATAATGAACCAAAAATTTTATTACAGGCCGTTTCCTGATAAACTCGTAACGGAAATTCGTAACCGTAAAAATACATTTGTATCCCTAAATTGTATAAAACAATGTCACTATCCACGTCTATCTACGCTTAGTTCTTCTCAAATATGCAACTGAGTTTGATAGGATTTTGGCTTTCATTTAGAAATTTTTTTCCGGAAGATTTATCTATAAATATATTTTTTTTTATTTTTTATTGTTGATACATTATTTTACAATATTTCATATTTTAATTCAGTAATGTTGGCGTCACTGGGTTGTTAACCCGAGCTGAGGCTCCCATTTTATTATATAAGAATTTATAAATTTAAAAAAAAAGAAAAACAACATTATACATATATATATTTCTCTATTGAAAGTGGATAAAATTCAAGCAACATACTATATATATATATAAGTTAAGGGTGTTTAATATGTGGAGTTTATCTACATCAATACTATTTTTAATCTATTAAATAAAGTGGCCATACATAACTAAATTTCTATAAGAATATGAAATCCTACAGCACAAACACAAACATAAAACTAATAAAATAAATCATTTTTTTTGGTTTTTACTTTTATGTGAAGTTTTTCCATTCTCAAACGAGGCAGATACTTCGTTACTTCTGTTTAAAACACAACAACAACAAAATCGGAAAAGCAAGATGACTTATAAAATATTTTTAATGAAGGCCTCGTACCATGTCGCTCTGTCTACCAATTATAATTATTATTGTTACAACTATAATACCCAGTTTCAACAATCCTGAGTCTCTGATCATTAGGTTTACTCCGAGGCTACTGCAGGCTTATTAGGAAGAGCTTAAAAACTTTGAAATATTACGTCTGGTTCAACTTGCTATTTCCCACTGCGACTGCCAGAGAAAGCTTGGAGAATTGAATATTCTCACTTAACCTAGTATTGTTCAATATATTGCACGACTATCTCAGTTAAAAAAGCCAAGTATGATACCGTAAAAAATATGACCGAAGCACATAGCACTAGCACAAGCAAGGGTCCTGGGTTCGAGTCCTAGATGTGATCGTATCTTTTTCTGATTTTTAACTAGTGTAGTAAGGTGAGGTAAGAAATATGGGGGGCACTAGATTTAATTTTTAAATCTCAAAGAGGGCGGTGGTCGTAATAAGTTTGAGAACCCATGGTATAAATGAACGACAAGGTTTTATCTACCTTCTAGTTCCCTCCTATATTTTCTATCAGTCTTTACATTATTTCAATTCATTAGGATTGTTTGAACGTTTCCTGTCTTTTTTATATTTGCACTGTAAATTTGAACGGAGAATATATCCTAACCATCCTATCATTTTTTTTTATTTGGTACATTATTTTTTACAATTTATGTTTTCCAGTAATGTAGGCCTCACTGTGTGGCTTGCCCGTGCTGAGGCCTACATTTTATAATATGTAAATATAATCTACATATTATTTAAAGAAAAAATAATACATTAAAAGAGAAAATAATACATTTAAAATTAAAAATACGAAATACATAATAATACATTTAAAATTAAAAAATAATACAATGAAAATAATCTAGTGTGTTTGTGAGTGATGTGTGTTTATATTGGTTTTTTGTGTTACGTGTAGATTTTATTTTTATTTTATTCAATGACATTTTGGTAATATTGTCTTTTTTGTTCTTTAATCCATTTTGTAATTTTGTGTGTGAATTTATTTTTATTTTCTTCAATTTTAATTTCAAGTTTTACACTGTTGAAAGCTTTTATATTATTATTATTAGACTTTCGGGAAGAATCAGGACATTTTATTGTATTAGTACAGTAAATGAGGCCATTTTTATTGGGTGCTATTTTATTACAAATATTCCACTTCCTTTAAATTTATCGCACACAAAATAATAAAAACAGTTACATGCTTACCAAAGCAAAGGTACGATAAATTAAGTTAGTTAAATAAAATCTCTTAACTATATTGCCTGCACATTCTATAACTCTCTTTCAGGTATGAATAATATAGCCATCATATACAAAAAATTCGAAGTAAGGCTTTAAAAGAATATTTATTTAAACATGTTGTATTTTATTTTTATAAGCAATAATTATAAGCCTGAAACACTCAACAACATTGAAAAATTTCCTGATAAAAGATACATGACGCCAACGGGACTTGAACCCGTGTCCTTTCGATTTCCGGTCGACAGCTCTGACCACTGAGCTGTGGCGGCTTATCTCTTATCCGCGAAATAATTCAATATATACTAGTGTTTCATTCAACAATTACTGCTTGTTACATTTTTTCACCTGAAACAACCAACTTTATTTTATATGAGAAAGGCATTGTAAGTGCTAACTTTCTCACTAGATGGCGTCGACACAAATTGTAAATAATTGTTACCCTTTGTGCTATGCATAAAAAATCTTGTCTTAAACATTAGTTTACCAAAAAAATAATAATTAATATTTGACAAGTTCTAGTATCTTCACCAAAAAATGTAGAAAATTTGTCTCGACGCCATCAGATGGCGTCGAGATTCTAGTGAGAGAGTTAGCACTTACAATGCCTTTCTCATATAAAATAAAGTTTCTTTCTATCCCCTGTATTTGTCATCGAGCATAATCTATTTTTACCAATGTATTAGTGAGTAAGTACCTTTTTCCTACCTTAGCTTTGTGCTTATGTGTACGAGTATATCCCAGTCAAACTTATTATTTTGACATCAAAATGATAATGTAAACTTGTACCTATTAATTCCCACCCATGTGTTGTATATTCATCTCGTCCTACAATTCGTTTTGTAACTCGTCGGGATTGCTCAAGCAATAAATAAATATTAGAAAAAAAGAAATTAAAAAATCTTACGCAAAATAAAGTAAAATATTTAAATATTTGTGCCTGAACTTCACCAAATAAAATAAAACACGTTTTGGCGATATTTTTTCTTGCATAAATCAAGCCTGGCGGATGGTTTTAAGCGGGATAGTTTAAATTGTATTGCTACCTAAATTACAAGTTTTATTGTTATCGGCCCAATTACAAATATTATACGATGTGTTGCATCGCCTTAATCCACATTCATAAACATATTTTTCACATGACGTGTTTAATTTTTATGACGCTACTCATTATGAGTACTTATCTCCTCTGTATTATTGTCAATGCTAACATGAATCATATCGAATCAGTACAGCATCGCTTCTTAAGGGGAATTGTGTGGAAGTTATGGCTAGAAAGAGGTGAATACTCATACGATAAACTCGAAGTAAAATGAAACCTTTCTCATTCAGAAAAACGTAGAAAAGATCAAATCTTCAATTTCAAAAATATTTTTGCATTACCTTTTATCCTTTCTCGTAGACTCAGAAATAATGAATTGCTTTTCCTCAATCAACACTCTTATTAAGAGTAAGTCATAATGATTTTTGTCAGTCATTACGTATTAAGTCAGTGATCCAGTATGAAGTATTTTGTTTTGATGTGGCAGAAGGCGTTATCTCCATCAAAACCATGTTTCTGTCTTGACTTGAGATTATCTTTATTGTTTTCTGTGTGCTATTTTTGTCGTAGCTGTATTTAAAAAAAAATTAATACTACGTTGCATCATTTATTTTTATTTTAACATCGTGTAATATGAATCGCTTTGTAACTGGACATAGTCCGTTGATAAATAAATAAACAAATCCTGACTATATTTTCTATGTGTGGATATTCGCCAGCTCTCAGTGGTAAAACTATTGTCGAACAGAGTGGTCCAATAATGGATGGACCGGTCGGTGGCTGAGCTTACAGCGCGTTTGGGTTCCATCCAGGCGTAGTGGGTTCAATTCCTCGGCTGGCTCAGTCCTAGATCACAACAGAAACAAAATTATCCGCTTGCCGTGGTGGTAGTAGGAGATTTTAAAATATCGTCAAGTTATTCGTAACCCAGAAATGTTTGTCTTTCTTTTAAAAATTAAATAAATAATATTGCGCTATTATTATCGCGTTCTCATTCTATGCCGCAATATAGCATGGTGTTAATAGTGGGGTGTATTAAATAAATGATATATTGTTCTTATTATATTACAATTATAATAAGGCAAAATTATTTGGGACCACTCTGGTCGACAATCATTTTAAAAGTGAAAGGTGGATAGCGGATAACCACACTGAAACAATACAGAGTGGTAAGAATTGACAATAATATTAAAGAAAAGTAACCATACACAGAAAATCGTACCAATACAAGTATGCACTGAGTGAAAAAAAATAATGTGTATATACATTATATCTTATTCAACTTCTCTGAGTTCTGTTTAAACATAACAGTGAACAAGAGAACATTAAGATTTAACCTGCGAAGCCCGACTGAGAATTAAGTAAAGTCACCCCATTGAAAATTGCGCAATTAAAAACTATCAAGCATGTCCTTTAGAGATAGTCTTAAATTCTAAAATTATGCTGTTCGTTTCTTGAAACGAAACGGTTGAATCTAAATGGTGTTATTTATAGCTTTATAGCTGCTTTCTAGATATGAAGAGTAAAAAAACATTTGTGGAATATTATTCATTTTTTATTTTAGCCATTTTACTGGAATTTTGTAATAAAACACACCTCGAAGCTTGTCTATAATCACTTAACTAAGCAGTTTTTCGATAATTTATTTAATTGCAATAGTATATATTTATATAAAAGGTATATATTTGTATGAGGGTTGGGTGGAAATCTAGAGACCAGTGTGTCCAGAAGTGATGGAAAAAAGAATACACCCCCCCACTGCGGCGCATGGCTATAGGTCGAGTGACCAGTTGGAAAGGTGAAAAGGTCTCCACAAACCAGCATTTCCCAATCTGGCATGCCACGCAACTGATTGGCTGCCGCATCATGAATACACCTCACCCGATGAACCCGGGCACCGCTGCTAAATAACCAAGGGTAATTTGTGTAATTTTGGCAGAGGTGTTGGTTATCCAATAAATGGTTCCAGTGACGGCGTTACCTAAACATGCCTACCAAATTGAAAATTAATACAAATTTAATTACTAATTTAATAACAAATTTAACAACCAAATTATTGATTAATCATATTCCTACAAATATAAATCTTCTTGTCAAAAAAGAACATTACACTTAGTTTCGGTTTCAGTCTGAATTTGGTGTTATTGTTTTTTAACTGTTTTGTACCCAGCTTTGAATTTGAGATTTAAATGTTATAATATTGTTGTGAGTTTTCAAAGATAGCGGTATTCGTTCTTCACAACTTTTGTATACTTATTGTTGTTGTCAACCTCAAAGCTCTAAGTTAAAAGTTCATAGCCCAAGACCCAATAAAGTACCTTGCGGTATTCCAGAAAAAACCTGGAAAAATTTGGTAAATCATAAACACAATTTTGTATCGTGATATAGAAAAAAAGACCGAGTAAAATTTATTATCGTTGGTGTTATATGATGTTCCACCTGCTTTATTTAGATGTTTTTAAATACTTTAATTTAAAAAAAAACATACCTATCAACATATGTATAGAAACTTTACATAACTTCACATATTATTCACTATTAAGTTTCTCCCAATAAATTGACAGTTTTTCAATCTTACATTTATTGTCATCGGTAATAATACGTGTAAAAATGTTTTTGTGTGCATTATTCTGGATTAAACTATTTGATCCACCCTATATCCAACTTTGCGAATCAGATACTTACTGAAAGTCGGAACAATGCGGCCAACTTGCGAACAAAAAACTGCTAATAATCGTCAGAAATGTTTGTTTTCCTCAATTGCAAAACTTCCGGCATTAAAATTCATTTTAGAATTTTTCATCGAGAACTTTAATCCTGCCTCACGGGCGAGTAGCAAACTAATAAAGCCGAATGAAATTTCTTTGAGGATGCTGCCAATAACATTGTTTGTTTTTATTTCGGGCAAGTTCTTTTAATAGTAGCTTTATCGATATTTTGAACTCAATATTAATTTTTTATCGTAATTAGTTTTTGCGTTACTATCCCATGTTTGGACAGACAGGGTAAATCATCTCAAAAAGATCACAGAACACAAACACAAAGAGCTGTACAATTAAAGGCGCTATGGCATACTAAAATCTTGTCAAAACGTGTTCCACTATTAAAACGCGACACAACGGCTCGCGTAGACGTGATTCGGTAGATTTAGTTAGACCGGAGGGAGCAATGAAGATCAGTTGGAAGTAAAATAGCGGAACTAATTTTTTCGCTTCATGTCTCATCTAAATATAACACTTTAATGTTTATAGCATTCAAACTTGACCATACTGACAAATCGGCAATTGCCGAGCACTAAATTGAAACAAGCCATTACTTTTGTTTTGTTCTTTGTAAGATCTAAGTTTTTGGAAGATGCAACAACAAAACCCAAATAATTTTAATAGAGACGGCGGGGAGGTCTCGGTATCCGGTACTTGACGGTTTTACTAAAACTAAACGCTGAAACCCACATTCATGTAACTAATTATTATCCCAAAATACCGGCCCTGAAATTATTAAGGCGCGCAACTTGTTCATCACCTCTACGTACATACACATACATTTCATCACGAAGATGAACACTGTAACGCCATTAAAAATGTTGGCTAAAAAAGGAGGAAGGAATGAATACCCAAAAAATAATTATACTTTTGGCCGCTAAAATCTCATTATTTCTCAATATTTTTTAGTTAAAGTAAAACATTCACTGCATGTTTACGACATATTATGTATTAAATTTAATCCACAGAAGCTCTTAAAACTCATTGATAATATTGCATATTTTATCTACAGGTTGTGGTATGCTTAAGGATATTATACAAAATCAATAAAAAGGCTTTCCTCTTAACGTCAGAAAAATTATTGAAACACTTAACCTAAATTAGGAAATATTTTGAGGTTTTTTTTTTTTATATAGTAAATACCTCACAAGAGTCCCAACTGCTCCCGTCTGGAGCCAGTGAGACTATGGCATCCCCAATTGGGGGATGTTGTGAGGCTGAAGGTAAGTGGGGAAGGGAAAGAGGAAGGTGGGGAAGTAACTGGCTATTCAGATCTAGTCACTAAACACGGCTAAAGCCATTTGGAGCAACGTTTCAATTCTGAATGGTAGTACCTTCCACTCTGGAACGTGCCGCAAATATACTTTATATTATTTTAATTAATTAATTGTGAAATAACACAAATTAATCAAATAAAATTTATTTGCGCACACCGGGTTCGAACCCGCGACCTTCGGAATGGCAGTCCAATGCGTGGTGGGAGAAAATAAAATACAACTGCAACAAAAATTGGGGTAGCTGTTGTTAACAGTTAGAATTGGAAAGGATTCGAAATCACCTTGATCTTATGAACTTGAAGAACACTGGTTGGTCGTCGCTGAGCAAGCTTGCATGATGTACCCAAAATAAAGGCACTGAAAGAACATGTTTACTGTGCCCGGTTTCTTGACAGACTGGTAATGTATAAGTAAATTGTTGTAATGTCATTGAATGTAGGTACTTACACTGTCAGACAGGGTTGAGGTATGCAGGAACATGTGTTGAAGGGAGAAGAATCAAGCTTTTAAAAATGATCTTTAGCAAACATAAGACAACGATTTTAAACTTTATTTAGCTTACAATAAAAAAACAACGTTAGTTACATTATTATTTTGTTAAAATCACTGGCATCTGGGTGCTTATAAATGAAATTGGATATTAATAAATTATTCATATTGTTGGGAATTCGATTCACTTCACAAAAACATCTAAGTTAATATTTGAATGAAGCTCAGGCATTTTGGCATCCACAATTTTTTATTAAAACGTAAATAAATGTTTGTAACTTTCTGAGCCGGGGTTTTAAACTTTCCATATTTTCTCTCAACACCGCTATCGCCGCGGTGGTAAAAGCTCTCTGGAAATTCCAAATGTACCGTGGAGACAATGAAAAATAGAGCCTCGGTGCGGAAGGAAGTCTTCTGCAGGAAGAAGGCTTAGCAAGTCAAAAGGTGAGGGAGATAATGCGATGAGGGCCTCAAGACCTAAAGAAATAATCGTTAGTTAGCTCGAATTTTTGGGTTGATTAATGTTTTTAGTGAAAATTGGTTGTTAAATTATAAAGAAATGCGTTAGCAGTTGTTAAAGAAAATTTTCTAACTACATCATTTGTTGGTTAATGAGCCTTTCCAACTGAACTAATGCATTTTTTTCTTTATTATTTACCAATTTTATCAAGCATGTTGTGATGTTTTGGACATCCACAAAAATAAACGATAAATAATAAAATAACGTGCTCTAAAAATTTTTTGTTTAAACAACGACGGAAGATTTATTGACAGACAGGCCTTGAGTAAACAGATTCCCACGGGAAAGGAGAGACCGGAGGACAGTCAGGTTTGGAACTTGAGTGCGTTGACAGCTCCATGAAATCTATACAAATGAGAAGTGTTGTGTGAAATTGCAGTGAATTAGTGGATTCAGTTGGTGTTAATAGTATTGTGGAATTTTGAACTAAAGTGAAATATTATTGAACCGGTTTTGTGCGAAGTGAAAGTGGTTGGACTCAGTGAGAAAACAATTAATAATAATGACAATAATAATAATTGGATAATTTGTAGAGCGCCGTTTTGTAAAAACCCACCTCAGGGGCGCCAGGTGTTGTGCAATCGCGATTGTGTTATAAAGTTGTGTTGATTTAAACGTGATTTCGTATACAGTTCGAACTAGATTGCTTGTCTTAAAAACATGAAAATAATAAAAATATTGATTGCGTTTTAAAATAGAGTGAATGTACCTAAAGGCAGGAAGTGTTTAATCGGGCTAAGTTATTGATTTGGCGAGATGGCATTCTATCCACGGAGACCGAAAACCAGAGAATCAAATAGATTATTAACTGTGGGTTCGAATCCTAACAGATTAGGGAGGTACAATTTTATTTACAGGAATATTTAATTACCCTTTTATAAGCGTAGGGAGGAGGTCGAAAATTAAAGTGATTTAGCTATATAGTGTAACCAGGTAAGCTTCACGCTGAGAATGAGAGGTGCCTAACTGGGTGAGTTTTTTATATTATTTATTAAATTCCAGAGGACCCCCTTTAAAAGACGGATACAACTAAGTTTACGACACCTGCCGCCCAAATAATGTTATCATTAAAAGGAATACCCTAGACGGATTGTCAATCAGCTGTGAGTGAGAGACAGGCCAATGACTTTTCATATATAGGCCGAGAGGCGCGGAGTACAGTCAGTCAAAGGGGAAGTTTTGCTAGCGTATGCCGTCCCAAATTGAAAGCGTTCGGATGCAACCAGACGGAACAAAATGAAAACTTTTCTTCTGTTATTTGACTTTTCTAATTTAATACTTTTCATCTATTGTTTGACTTTCTAAGTTACGAATTGGGATGCACGAAAACAAATCTAAAGTCGAAAGAGGGAGATGGTAATCTCCGAAATAAAACTACCAACCGAACAACTTTTCTCAACAGGTATCTTTCGAGAGGTAGGCAGCCTCTTTAAATTAAATGCAAAACATCAAACCAATTATCCGTTTATACCTTACCTGAGAGGATAGGTATTCAGTAGGAGTTACCCATACCTAATACACGAGGATGCTAGTAACCTCATAAAATAAATACTGGAACCAAATATTAAAATACAGACAGTCCTCATCCCAAATTTGGCATATCGAGTAGACCTTACATATATCTCACATGATAATTGGCTGAATGGGTAGGCACACGACCTATCGTTAATAAGCGGGCAAAATGTCGACAAGATCGTCGTGTGTTATCTTATATAGAAAGGGATGTAAATCCCCGACGACGTGGGAGTTACAATGTTTTCTAGAGGTGGCTCGTAACTTAGGACCTTACGTGTCACACTTTCGCGACTAGATTCGTGACAAGGGATGTCATGGCTTTCCCCTTCTACACTCAGTAAAGTAGGTTATCCTGGAGGTGTTTGAGATTGGGGCAATTCTGAAATTGGTGATGAGACCTGGTTTTCTTTATTCTGGCGTGAAGGTTGCCGATTTGGAACAAGGGGAGACCCGGCCGGTTGTGATATCCAGACACGCAGATATCGATCGCCTTGCTCAAATTATCATCCATCAGTTTTGTTTGGTAAGCGGAGGAGCCAATCTTAACTTGAAAAAAATTCATTTCCTTTCCTCTCCTTCCCCTCCCAAAATATATACATGGATGGCGCCGACAACTAACACCATAAATTTATCGTATGTATATCACATATATAAAATCTAACACTTTATTATATTCACATTACCCTACGATAGGTAGAATCGAGTAGCTAGGGGGGGGTGAGCAGGCGACTTAGAAGATAAGGTTTATAAAATGGTTTTGAAAAACAGCGGTAATGGATTCAACTCACTCTATCTCAAAAGAACCAAGGGATACCACACAAAACATAAATAACTAGGTTTCTAAACCGAGAAACAAAAACCCAACACAACGTTCGGTGAAGCCTTTTTATACTGAACCGTCACGTGAAATGAGTACGTTCAAGGTCGTACGTCACGTAGACAAACTAGGATGTACACACTTGAAGGGGTGTGTAATAAAGAAAAGACGGCAGGGAGGACCTTCCTACCCCGGATATATATATAACCAAAGCCTTATGGAAAAGTTACCTACGGGACTTAAGGAAAATGTATCGTAGAAAGAAGAGAAGGAAAAGTTTGAAGTAGAAAGGGCAGATCATTACAATGTTCAGCTTCAAAATAGCCTGGACAGTTATTCTGCCGTCATAAGCAAAAAGGCAGCTGGAAGTTTTCAATTATAACATAATGATATACTTTTTAAATATAACTATTTAAATTTAACTTTTTTTGAATGAATATAAATCTTGGAAGTAGAAATTTACCTATTATTTCATCGAGTTGAAACAGATAAACTCGTTGTTAAAGATTATGAATTTTATCAACTTTTGTTTGCAATCACGCACACAGAAGCGGTCAAATAAGCACATTTCTGAAATGTGATGACATCACAACAGTTAATATAGGCAATGATTGTCGGTTTTAGCTAGTCCGGTTTTGTCTCTTTTGGTAGAGTTGTTGACTCCAGTTTTGGGTAGGAAGGTTCAATATTCGCTCATACCAAAATAAATTAAGATTTAGAAGACATGAAAATCGATGAATTAATCGTAAAATCTTTGTTTTTCGCGGGTTGATTTTTTATTCTAATAAGACCATTGAAAAAGTCCAGATTTATTTTATTCTGACGACATCGATGCAAACAAATCAGAAGTTCTTCATCGAAAGGTAAGCAAATGAGAAATTTAATAAATTTTAATAAAGAAGCAATCTCCAATATCTTGGAGATATATTACATTGTGGGGAGAAATCAAAAAAACACCACGCAATTGTTAAACCAAAATGATTATTATGTATGTTTTATAATTTTCCATACCAGTCATGCGTGCAATTCCAGTCCTACGTTTAGAGTTTAAGCATCATAAAGAAGTGTTCAAATATTATTTTTAAGATACAAACTTATTTTATATATCATTAATTATTAACCCCAGTTAAATAATCACGCACTCCTTCTATTAAAAACATTACAATGTTTTATGGGTACACTACACTACACAGGACATTTGATAGCAACCTACAGAACAGTCAATCTTATTCTACCGGTATTTAAATAGAGATGCTCCTAGGAACTTTCTCCGTGTTTCCTCCCAGGAGTTCCCTTATCTTGTAAAAAATACCCTTCACTTAGCATCCCCAAATACAACAGATCCTTAGGTTAATTATTTTCCTTGGGGCCTCTTCTGTAGAGTAAATGTATAAAACAATCAAAAGCCTATTCAATTTTTTAATTCGCAAGACAAAAAAAATCAAAGTTGAATTTTCGAAGAAGATATTGAGTTTCGTTAACTGAAAATAAAGGAAGTCTTTTATGGGTGTTTTATGTATTAAAACTATGACTGATTAAAACTTAAGATAACCTCTAAGCATTGTTATACTTTGAAAGTATTAAAGTTCTTGTTCAAGTTTCTAAAGAGCAGAATTGTAATTCAATTACGTGTCACCGATATTTTGCCAAAGTGATAAATAAGGCTCCAAACAAACGAAATGTCTCTCGTGTTAGTTTATTATTTGATCGCATAAAGCGCGAATAAAACTAGAAAAGGCTCTTTTTTAAAACGGTTGAATCTAAATGGTGTTATTTATAGCTTTATAGCTGCTTTCTAGATATGAAGAGTAAAAAAAAATTAGTGGAATATTATTCATTTTTTATTTTAGCCATTTTACTGGAATTTTGTAATAAAACACACCTCGAAGCTTGTCTATAATCACTTAACTAAGCAGTTTTTCGATAATTTATTTAATTGCAATAGTATATATTTATATAAAAGGTATATATTTGTATGAGGGTTGGGTGGAAATCTAGAGACCAGTGTGTCCAGAAGTGATGGAAAAAAGAATACATCCCCCCACTGCGGCGCATGGCTATAGGTCGAGTGACCAGTTGGAAAGGTGAAAAGGTCTCCACAAACCAGCATTTCCCAATCTGGCACGCCACGCAACTGATTGGCTGCCGCATCATGAATACACCTCACCCGATGAACCCGGGCACCGCTGCTAAATAACCAAGGGTAGCGAACCACTTAAGTTAATTTTAACAGAGGTGTTGGTTATCCAATAAATGGTTCCAGTGACGGCGGTACCTAAACATGCCTACCAAATTGAAAATTAATACAAATTTAATTTCTAATTTAATAACAAATTTAACAACCAAATTATTGATTAATCATATTCCTACAAATATAAATCTTCTTGTCAAAAAAGAACATTACACTTAGTTTCGGTTTCAGTCTGAATTTGGTGTTATTGTTTTTTAACTGTTTTGTACCCAGCTTTGAATTTGAGATTTAAATGTTATAATATTGTTGTGAGTTTTCAAAGATAGCGGTATTCGTTCTTCACAACTTTTGTATACTTATTGTTGTTGTCAACCTCATAGCTCTAAGTTAAAAGTTCATAGCCCAAGACCCAATAAAGTACCTTGCGGTATTCCAGAAAAAACCTGGAAAAATTTGGTAAATCATAAACACAATTTTGTATCGTGATATAGAAAAAAAGACCGAGTAAAATTCAGTATCGTTGGTGTTATATGCTGTTCCACCTGCTTTATTTAGATGTTTTTAAATACTTTAATTATAAAAAAAAACATACCTATCAACATATGTATAGAAACTTCACATAACTTCACATATTATTCACAATAAAGTTTCTCCCAATAAATTGACAGTTTTTCAATCCTACATTTATTGTCATCGGTAATAATACGTGTAAAAATGTTTTTGTGTGCATTATTCTGGATTAAACTATTTGATCCACCCTATATCCAACTTTGCGAATCAGATACTTACTGAAAGTCGGAACAATGCGGCCAACTTGCGAACAAAAAACTGCTAATAATCGTCTGAAATGTTTGTTTTTCTCAATTGCAAAACTTCCGGCATTAAAATTCATTTTAGAATTTTTCATCGAGAACTTTAATCCTGCCTCACGGGCGAGTAGCAAACTAATAAAGTCGAATGAAATTTCTTTGAGGATGCTGCCAATAACATTGTTTGTTTTTATTTCGGGCAAGTTCTTTTAATAGTATTTTTATCGATATTTTGAACTCAATATTAATTTTTTATCGTGATTAGTTTTTGCATTACTATCTCATGTTTGGACAGAAAGGGTAAATCATCTCAAAAAGATCACAGAACACAAACACAAAGAGCTGTACAATTATAGGCGCTATTGCATACTAAAATCTTGTCAAAACGTGTTCCACTATTAAAACGCGACAAGCGGCTCGCGTAGACGTGATTCGGTAGATTTAGTTAGACCGGAGGGAGCAATGAAGATCAGTTGGAGGTAAAATAGCGGAACTAATTTTTTCGCTTCATGTCTCATCTAAATATAACACTTTAATGTTTATAGCATTCAAACTTGGCCATACTGACAAATCGGCAATTGCCGAGCACTAAATTGAAACAAGCCATTACTTTTGTTTTGTTCTTTGTAAGATCTAAGTTTTTGGAAGATGCAACAACAAAACCCAAATAATTTTAATAGAGACGGCGGGGAGGTCTCGGTATCCGGTACTTGACGGTTTTACTAAAACTAAACGCCGAAACCCACATTCATGTAACTAATTATTATCCCGAAATACCGGCCCTGAAATTATTAAGGCGCGCAACTTGTTCATCACCTCTACGTACATACACATACATTTCATCACGAAGATGAACACTGTAACGCCATTAAAAATGTTGGCTAAAAAAGGAGGAAGGAATGAATACCCAAAAAATAATTATACTTTTGGCCGCTAAAATCTCATTATTTCTCAATATTTTTTAGTTAAAGTAAAACATATACTGCATGTTTACGACATATTATGTATTAAATTTAATCCACAGAAGCTCTTAAAACTCATTGATAATATTGCATATTTTATCTACAGGTTGTGGTATGCTTAAGGATATTATACAAAATCAATAAAAAGGCTTTCCTCTTAACGTCAGAAAAATTATTGAACCAACACTTAACCTAAATTAGGAAATATTTTGAGGTTTTTTTTTTATTTTTATAGTAAATACCTCACAAGAGTCCCAACTGCTCCCGTCTGGAGCCAGTGAGACTATGGCATCCCCAATTGGGGGATGTTGTGAGGCTGAAGGTAAGTGGGGAAGGGAAAGAGGAAGGTGGGGAAGTACCTGGCTATTCAGATCTAGTCACTAAACACGGCTAAAGCCATTTGGAGCAACGTTTCAATTCTGAATGGTGGTCTTACACCAGGGCGATACTGGTAGTATCTTCCACTCTGGAACGTGCCGCAAATATACTTTATATTATTTTAATTAATTAATTGTGAAATAACACAAATTAATCAAATAAAATTTATTTGCGCACGCCGGGTTCGAACCCGCGACCTTCGGAATGGCAGTCCAATGCGTTGTGCGAGAAAATAAAATACAACTGCAACAAAAATTGGGGTAGCTGTTGTTAACAGTTAGAATTGGAAAGGATTCGAAATCACCTTGATCTTATGAACTTGAAGAACACTGGTTGGTCGTCGCTGAGCAAGCTTGCATGATGTACCCAAAATAAAGGCACTGAAAGAACATGTTTACTGTGCCCGGTTTCTTGACAGACTGGTAATGTATAAGTAAATTGTTGTAATGTCATTGAATGTAGGTACTTACACTGTCGGACAGGGTTGAGGTATGCAGGAACATGTGTTGAAGGGAGAAGAATCAAGCTTTTAAAAATGATCTTTAGCAAACATAAGACAACGATTTTAAACTTTATTTAGCTTACAATAAAAAAACAACGTTAGTTACATTATTATTTTGTTAAAATCACTGGCATCTGGGTGCTTATAAATGAAATCGGATATTAATAAATTATTCATATTGTTGGGAATTCGATTCACTTCACAAAAACATCTAAGTTAATATTTGAATGAAGCTCAGGCATTTTGGCATCCACAATTTTTTATTAAAACGTAAATAAATGTTTGTAACTTTCTCAGCCGGGGTTTTAAGCTTTCCATATTTTCTCTCAACACCGCTATCGCCGCGGTGGTAAAAGCTCTCTGGAAATTCCAAGTGTACCGTGGAGACAATGAAAAATAGAGCCTCGGTGCGGAAGGAAGTCTTCTGCAGGAAGAAGGCTTAGCAAGTCAAAAGGTGAGGGAGATAATGCGATGAGGGCCTCAAGACCTAAAGAAATAATCGTTAGTTAGCTCGACTTTTTGGGTTGATTAATGTTTTTAGTGAAAATTGGTTGTTAAATTATAAAGAAATGCGTTAGCAGTTGTTAAAGAAAATTTTCTAACTACATCATTTGTTGGTTAATGAGCCTTTCCAACTGAACTAATGCATTTTTTTCTTTATTATTTACCAATTTTATCAAGCATGTTCAGCTTTAAAATAGCCTGGACAGTTATTCTGCCGTCATAAGCAAAAAGGCAGCTGGAAGTTTTCAATTATAACATAATGATATACTTTTTAAATATAACTATTTGAATTTCACTTTTTTTTGAATGAATGGAAATCTTGGAAGTAGAAATTTACCTATTATTTCATCGAGTTGAAACAGATGAACTCGTTGTTAAAGATTATGAATTTTATCAACTTTTGTTTGCAGTCACGCACACAGAAGCGGTCAAATAAGCACATTTCTGAAATGTGATGACATCACAACAGTTAATATAGGCAATGATTGTCGGTTTTAGCTAGTCCGGTTTTGTCTCTTTTGGTAGAGTTGTTGACTCCAGTTTTGGGTAGGAAGGTTCAATATTCGCTCATACCAAAATAAATTAAGATTTAGAAGACATGAAAATCGATGAATTAATCGTAAAATCTTTGTTTTTCGCGGGTTGATTTTTTATTCTAATAAGACCATTGAAAAAGTCCAGATTAATTTTATTCTGACGACATTGTTGCAACCAAATCAGAAGTTCTTCATCGAAAGGTAAGCAAATGAGAAATTTAATAAATTTTAATAAAGAAGCAATCTTCAATATCTTGGAGATATATTACATTGTGGGGAGAAATCAAAAAAACACCACGCAATTTATAAACCAAAATGATTATTATGTATGTTTTATAATTCTCCATACCAGTCATGCGTGCAAAGCCAGTCCTACGTTTAGAGTTTAAGCATCATAAAGAAGTGTTCAAATATTATTTTTAAGATACAAACTTATTTTATATATCATTAATTATTAACCCCAGTTAAATAATCACGCACTCCTTCTATTAAAAACATTACAATGTTTTATGGGTACACTACACTACACAGGACATTTGATAGCAACCTACAGAACAGTCAATCTTATTCTACCGGTATTTAAATAGAGATGCTTCTAGGAACTTTCTCCGTGTTTCCTCCCAGGAGTTCCCTTATCTTGTAAAAAATACCCTTCACTTAGCATCCCCAAATACAACAGATCCTTAGGTTAATTATTTTCCTTGGGGCCTCTTCTGTAGAATAAATGTATAAAACAATCAAAAGCCTATTCAATTTTTTAATTCGCAAGACAAAAAAAATCAAAGTTGAATTTTCGAAGAAGATATTGAGTTTCGTTAACTGAAAATAAAGGAAGTCTTTTATGGGTGTTTTATGTATTAAAACTATGATTGATTAAAACTTAAGATAACCTCTAAGCATTGTTATACTTTGAAAGTATTAAAGTTCTTGTTCAAGTTTCTAAAGAGCAGAATTGTAATTCAATTACGTGTCACCGATATTTTGCCAAAGTGATAAATAAGGCTCCAAACAAACGAAATGTCTCTCGTGTTAGTTTATTATTTGATCGCATAAAGCGCGAATAAAACTAGAAAAGGCTCTTTTTAGGGATAAAAGAATTAATTGTCCAGAAACAGTTTTTCCAACAAAAGCCTTGACAAGTTCCTTCAGAAAATATGAAAAGTAGAAGTGAAGGGCGGGAAGAATAAGCTGTCGGCCGGGGAAGTTATGACCTCTGTAAACAATTGTGTGTTGAACTAAAAAGGTTTTTAGATGATCTTTTGGAACCTGGGTCAGGGAGGAGTTATCTTGAAGTTAACTTATTTTTCTTTGAGTTATTACTTAATCGTGACCCTTTCACCAATTACCCCGATGAAACAGGCTCCACCCATCTCACGGTCCTGCGCCACGTGTTTATAAAACTGTACCGGAACAGTTCAGATGCAGTGGATTTCATTTGGTTTAAAAAATTGGGAAATCAAAGATACATTTGATTTCATCCATAAATACAAAAATATATGGAAGTACAACTCTTCTAAACCAAATAAGTCCCCTCAAAGTAATGGAGGCATAACACAAGCAACATTTCCGATTACTGTGGTGGTAGTAGAATATTTTCAAATATTGTCAGGTTATTCGTAACCCGGGAATGTTTGCCTTTCTTTTTAATTAATATATATATTTTAAATGGAAGCAAAATGAATTTATTTAGTACTATTTATTTTAGATTTTCATGGATAAAAGTATTGTGGTGATTTATTTTTGGGGTATTATGCCATGTTACTACCTCCTTACATATCCAATGTTTTGGACAGCATTACAGTGTCTATCAGTGACAGGTTAGTTATGAAATATATTACGAGTTCGTTAAATCCTTGCAAAGAAAATGTTCTTTATTACATTAAAAGTTAAATCTACAAATAAGAAATTACAATTATAAGAATATTTTATTACTATTTTTCTAAGCCATCAAAGACAGTGTTAATAGCCGCTTTAATATTTTTACGTATGTTTGAACATAAAAGGCTTTAGAAAACGTACACAAGTAACCTATTTTTTTCGTATCTCTAATTTGTTAATTGACATTTCGGGAATATACACGACTTTTGTGCAAATGCAAATCAATTGACTTTCGTCCTGAAAAGGACGTTTCTGGTATAAAGAAGACTTTTGTGCAAAATGAAAATCAGTAAAAGATCGCCTTTAAAAAGGCGGTTAAATATGTCAGGGTCTTAAGCCTCGTGGTTACCGCCACCACGAGTCTAGTCGATGCAGGATACTTCAGTCAATGAGGAAGAAAGGCCAATAAAATTCTCAGAACTCGGCAGAAAGGGACTGTAGATGCGAAGGTCCGAGGCGATGGCGACCCAATGGAGAAAGAGACTTTAAAATTTAGAATTGCTGCTTTTTGTCCAAGTTGCGACCCTACAACGGCACATAAAAAAAGATCGGCCAAGGTCCGGCGGCCGGTTTATGTCTTCTCATTGGTCGGATTTCTATAGCCGTTGGAGCGTACGAGCCAGCCTCGGACTACCCACACTTTCTAATCGCTACCCGCCGGCCAATTATTTATTGTTTATTTTTACAAGTTACATTTTTTTAAGGAATTTGACAATCTTAAAGCTAAGTTCACAATGCAGGGTTCCGTGAATGTGGACGATTTCAAATAGTTTATTAATGTCACATCCATGGATTAACATTTTACACAAAACAATATTTATTTCTTCAAATATAAAATAGTAGCGACAGATATAAAAAAAAAACAATACAAACTCATTCTTAAAATATAATGCACAAGCGTCCGATATAGTTAACGTAAAATGAAGACTTTAATACATACATTTAAAATCTATTCAAATGTAATCATGCCGCTAAGAGTCGCTAGTGTTGCCATCAGCATGTACAGGAAATGTCAGAAGTTTGAGATATTATTAATATAGTTGAGTATTTAGCTAAACTAACAGAAATGTGTTTTAATTTCTAATGTAAATTCTATAAAGTAAACCGTTTTAATTTACACTTCAGCCCACCCAGTTATATAAATATTACGATGCTCATCATAACAATTAAATCGTACATAAGAGTGTACTGGAAGATCTACAGAAAAATGTAATATTTGTGTTTTTAGTTTTTTTATTACAAATTAGTATTAACATTTATTTGAATATTCTAAACATTTGAAAGATAAGCATGCACCCAAAGGTTTGAAGGTTTAAAGAGTGGGTTATTAAATGTAGGTCAATCTACCGTTTTAGAAATTTCATTAAATGGCACCGTTCTTGTTCTCATGCTATGCTGTTCTTGAATTTTTTTTCGGACATGTGGTATCGTGAACAAGTTTTGTCAATAACGGCTTAAGTTTTTAGCTATATATACGAGTAAGCCACAGAATTCTAAGAGGGACTGGCTATCAACAGAGTTATGAATTATATTAAAACTAAGCATTACAAAAACTTTTAGTTTCTATACTAAATCTATTCGCAGACTCAAGTAAGTTCCTTGTTTATAATAGATATGGCTGAGGATTTTTTCAGGCTTTATTTCAATATACGTATACATTTAGTTTTGCGCGGAGTTAATGCACTATATATTGCATGCCAGCTATCTTCTTATATTGCCATCAAGCATGGCTACCATTGCTTCTGTGATGCGTTCTATTTTCGATGGCTTAAATCTTCATAAAAAATCACATGAAAGTATTCATATTACTTTAATTTGAATTTGGCAGTGAAGATAATTAATAGTACAAAATTATGCTTGTGCTATTTTTCATAGAAGCCACAACTTATTTGCCGACAGTACTACACGCTACGGTTGACACTTGACAGATGTGTTATTGGTAAGGGGAAGCTTTGAATAACTTTCTGTGACATATTTCTATGAAAAATGGTTCAAGTGACAACAATCCGGTGGAGCGCACCACCTCCTCTAGGGGCACGGTACATGTGACACTGGGACACAGGACTACTGGAAGGTATACAGGGACATGGCAGCCATTCTTCTTCCTTATGCCGGGGATCAGGGTTCTGTTCCGGGGAAAGAATGAAATGATAAGAAGCCTCACAAGAAATATAAAATTTAGCAGCGTAACACCCTGTTTACAAGGGTGAAGATTTTTTTTGAAAACTGAATTAGCGTGGCGCGTGTTCTCCGGGTGGGAATTATTAAAATAGGTCATCGATAAAATTTTCAATTTTTTTTTAAACAAAACATCTTTGAAAATCTATGTAATAAAAACGAAATATCGAGGTTTAAATTTTAGTCGAAAAATTATTTTTTTCATAGAAATCACTCGCATAGAAAAAAAAGTTAGTTTATCATGCCGCTTTGCCACTGTTCCGCTTGAGTGTGTCTGGCACAGGGGATCAATGTAAAGCTAGCTCATTCGCTAATTAGACTCTGTTGAAATACCTGTAGAACAAACTCGGCATGCCTTCATTGCGCCTGTGCATTTGAGATGGCAATCGGTCTGTTAACAATGGTGGCTCCCAAATTCAATGTTGGACATCCTTGAGATTTATACATGATTAGCAGCTGGTCACTATTAAAGAATCTGTTCGCTCTGTTTGTCCATGACGTCCAGTTTCTTTGGAAGCCAAATTTTATCAGGCTTCTGTGGAGCCCCAATGCCTGGCGTTTCCTAAATCCTGACGATAATGACCCCCGTATCATGATAAACCAGGCTTCTCAGAATTAGAAGCCAGATGAGATCCTATTTCACCACTACGTTCCTTCGGAACAACAATATAACAAGGATGGATGTAACGTGTTGGCTCAACCATGATGTTTCAAAAATCTATTATATATGGAAGATATAACTTGTTGAAAGTTGTTCGTAAAATAAGCAAATGATTCCTTGATGTTTTTAATCCTTGATTTTGTTTTTTAATGGTTCAGTAAAGATTGCGTTCTTTTGGATTTTCATATTCGCATTTTTTTGAATATTGTGAAAAATCATTGACATTTATTCGGACCAATTGTGATATTCCTTATTTGAATTTTTTTTAAAACGTTACATAAAATACATGGTTTACCTTTCTGCGCCCTCACAAAAACGGTGCTATACAAATCATCTAAATATAGTGATTATTATTAAGATAAAGATTGATTAAGAAATATAAAAAACAAATTTAATGCAACCTACACTAGTTCTAAGATAAGCAGCTGACCTGAACTCCTGTTTTAAGGCGCAATTGAATGGCGCTTACTGAAACATGTTTCCGCAATCTACACTACTTCTAAGCAATGCTGCTGGTCTGAACTCGAGTTTCAATGAGAAGAATTTCCTGTTACATTTTTTATGGGCTTTCTGCCTGTATCCTGTTTTTTCAGTGTTTTGTGTCTTTCTGTGTTAATAATAGAAATATTTGTGTCTTTTTATTTAAAATCGCCCTTCTGGCGGTTTTAAACCCAAATACAATAGTGGACGACAACGTCACATACTTTATTCGACGCAGAATTTATTTCTGCGTCTAGTGATAGTCTTGGTTGTTCTGTGCGTAGTCTACTGTCAGTTCTATTAGAGTTCTTTGTTTTGCACGTGGTCAGTAATTTCTAGAACAATCTACGATTAAATCTCAGCCAGTGATGTAAAAATTGTTTGGAGGACTGTCCTCTCACTTAGGAACAATGAGAATTTTGATTACTTTCTAGACTATTTGGTATGGTTAAGAACAATTTAATTTTATTTAGTGACAGTGACATTTCCTTCTCAGAAATTAATTTAGTTTCGTTAATCCTTTCGAAGAGGAGTATTAATAAGTGGACTTATAATAATAATATACTTAAATTTAATTTCTCAATCAAGTGGAGGGGTACTAACAAAACTAAAAAAATAATAAATCTTGCTAAGTCTCAGTGTAATATTATCTACCCTTAATATCAACTTTTATAGTGATCTAAGGGCAGTTTGACCAAAAAAATTCCCCATTTTTTTCCCCATTTTTGGGGATTTTTTTTTTTTTTTTTTTTTTCTTCAAATTTGGGGTAATTTCTCATTTACCCCATTTTTTGTGAAAAATGCCTACCGACTCAGTTTCGTCCGTAGATTCTGATGGTCCCGCTGGCAACCCAGTAGGATCACAGGGGGACAGGGAAAACATCATTGAAAAGATTCAAGCTATTCTCAGTTCAAGATCGCCGACTGCCGGGCCTTCTAAGGTCAAGAAAAAGCTAAAAACAAAGTCCCAGAGAGAACAACAAATAATAGACTCAGACAGTGAGGCAGTCTCTGATCAACCTCCTACTCGTCGTACCCTATTCTCGGCGGACACGTGTGAAATGCCCTCCATTACGCCCTTTACGACTCCAAATGCGGAGAACAAGAAACGGGTCCGTTACAGTGATTCTCCGGGCAACCAAGAATGGAAGGCAATTCCAGCCTTGGCCAAGTGCCAAAAAATAAGAAACATCTTAATGGATGGCACGAACAAACTGAACAAGACTGTTAAAAGTTCACTTAACTCCACCCTTGATGACCTGATGTCGGACATCACAAGGCTTATGCTGGAATTAAATACACTTTCTACTAGGAGCACTACTATAGACGAAATGCTGAGTGCACAGTCAGCGCTTTCGTCCAAGCTGGATCAGGCGATAAAAACTCGCCCTGTCATGCCTAGTATCCCTCTTGCCAAGGAAACTATGTCATACGCAAATGCTGCGGCAAATTTGCCAGCTTCAAAAAAGATTTTAATAAATGGCTTTGAGCGACCGATCCCCCAGAAGCCACTTACAGTTCTATTCTACCCAAATGCTCCAGAGGGTAAAACCTCGGAGGAAACTCTTAAAACGCTGGAAAAAATCCTTAATCCCAAGAAGGATGACTTCCAAATTGTACGATCTAGGAAGATCAAAGGCGCCGGTATGGCTTTTCAAGCCAAAGATAAAAAGGGCCTGGAGAACATTAAGAAAGCCGAAGCAAAACTCGCGGCAAGTGGTCTGAAGATGATCAACCCTCTGGGCCGACTTCCAAAAATTGTAATTTATAATGTGCCTAAAGGAGAACAATCCGCAGATCAGGAGCTCTTTTTCGAGATTTATGCGAACAATTTATCCGGCCAGACTTCACTGTCTTTGGAGGATCACCTTCGGACCATGCGACGAGTTTCGTTTTTCGGTAAACGAGATACTCCCACCATGAATATGGTGGTGACTTGTCATCCAGCCGCTCGCAAGGTCTTACTAGATAGCGGAATGTGCTTCCTTGGGTGGAATGCCTGTCGCACTCGCGATTATACAGGAGCCACAAGATGCTTCAAGTTTCAACAGTACGGCCATATCAGTAAGTTCTGCTCTCAGGATAAAGAAACCTGCCGCCACTGCGCCGCTGTGGGACACAGTCATGAGGATTGCCCCAAGAAGGCACTTCCCGCTGTCTGTGCTACCTGTACTCGTTTCAGGAAGGTAGCTGACCACCCTACTGGAGATAGGGACTGTCCGGCACAGCTGGCTGCAATCAACGCACAAGTCAGAATGACTGACTATGGCTCCTGCTAATCTCCTCTCCCTAGGTCAGATTAACTTACAGCGTTCCCGGATGGCCACACTGGAGGTGCTGCGGGTCATGTCTGACCTAAACATCGACATCATGCTTATACAGGAACAGTACACTTGGGAAGGTAAGACTCCTATTGACTTTCCGGGAGCGGTACTCGAGGTCGGCTCTTTACCGGGGGCGGGTGTTCTGGTCAACACCTCGTTGATTAGCCCCCTCCTTCTGGCCGGGCTATCCAATGAGTACCAAACCTGTGTATGTATTAAATTTGCTGATACTGAGATCTATTTGATCTCAGTTTATTTTAAATGGGGGAACCCGGTAGGACCACATATCCTGAGTCTGACACGCGCCCTAAACGCGCTTAAAGGTCGTAACATAGTTATCGGAGGTGACTTTAATGCTCGCTCTCCCCTATGGTTTGACAATAATAAAATTCATTCAGTACGATCACGGACTGATGCCGTCGAAGACCTGATTGCTGCGCAAGGCCTTTGTATCGTCAACGAACGGAGTTCGTTTTTCACTTTTTCAAACCATATGGGAGAGAGCAACATTGATTTAACTCTTTGCTCTGAATCAGTTGCGGCCAGGATATCAAAATGGATGGTCCACGAATGCGCAATAAATTCGGATCACAGACTTATCACATTTACGATTGGTGTCAAGAAAACCGAAGCTCCAAGATCCTCCTGGAATTTCAACACCACTAGGGCGAACTGGGATAACTTTGGGGAAGCTCTACGAGATACATTAAGGGATTTTCACCACGTAGCAGCTACCGATCCGGACAATTTGGGGAATTTTTTCAACTCGGCTGTAGTATCAGCGGCCAACTCATCTCTGGGCAGAACAAACCCAAAGACAATTATCCGGACGACGTGGTGGTCACCTGAGCTGACTTCGCTTGAAGGGGTTTATAAGAGAGCTTATAGGGCACTGGGTTTGTCCAGGAGGGGTGGCTGCACGGAGGAGGAGACAGCCCCTCTCTGGGCCGAACTCAGAAAGTCCAGGGCGACCTTTAAACACGCTGTACTTTCTGCGAAACGAGCTGCCTGGCATAATTGGGTTAATAATGTGGGCAACGCCAATCCGTGGGAAATCCACAGCGCAATTGAAAAATCCGGAAAAGGATCGGATCGGTATTTTTCTAGTCTCATTGGGATCACAGAAGGTAGGAACGCTGAGACGATAGACGTGGCCTCTACTCTCAACACACTTTTGGGCAAGTTAGTTCCTGTAGAATCAGTAATTGGGGAAAGTGACCACCATAAACAGGTAAGACACCTGGCACGGCTTCCACCTAGAGACCTCGCCCAAGAGGATAGAGTCATTCCAGTCACTAGAGCAGAAATTGATTCAATAATTAAGGGTTTGGGTCCTAGGAAGGCACCAGGGCATGACAGACTCAACGGTGTGATAGCGAAGCAAGTATGGATCCACGCTAGGGAGGAACTCTTCCAAGTGATGGAAACGTGTTTGAGAAGAGGAGTTTTCCCTTCTGAATGGAAGAGAGGCGTGCTCAGGGTCATACCTAAGGGGAACGGCAAGCCACTAACTGATGTCAAGGCCTATCGGCCCATTACCTTACTTCCAGTGCTTGGCAAGATCCTGGAAAAACTTATCCGGCATAGACTACGACAATCACTCTCCCCGTCCAGCGATCTTCAATTTGGCTTCGTCCCCGGTAGATCCACCGTGCACGCCATATCGTTTGCGCTTAATTGGGTGAAGGTTTGTACTAAGAGGTATGTAGTTGCAATCTTCCTCGATATCACTGGTGCCTTCGACTACGCGTGGTGGGACATGATACGCATCAAGGTTAAAAATAGGAACTGCCCAAAACTTTTATTTAAATCGGTGGACAATTACTTATCGGGCCGCACCATCATTATATCTCATGGCGACACCGTTATTGAACGCGAAGTCGATATGGGGTGCCCTCAAGGCTCCAACCTAGGTCCTGAATTTTGGAATATAACCTTCGATGATTCTTCTAGGTTACCCTTGCCTGAAGGATGTATCATGATCGACTATGCGGACGATAAAATGTTTCTTGTCTCTGGGGACAGTAGAAGAGAAGTTGAACGTAAGGCTGGTGAAGGTTTGGACACCCTCCTTAAATGGGGGGAGAGGAATAAAATGACCTTCGCTCCCCAGAAGACAATGGGTCTCCTGATGAAGGGTTCTTTCAGTAAGGAAAGAAACCCTACCATCCGTATGGGAGACACTAATATCAAATTTGTGGATAACGTCAAATACTTAGGTGTCACTCTAGATCGATCGTCCTCCTTTCTGGCTCATGTCAAAGATGTATCCAGCAGGGCTCAGGCGCTTTTCCTGAAGCTAAGAAGAATCTCCACGGCTGAGTGGGGACTTCGCAGACCGGCTCTGCACGCTCTCTACAGGGGGGTATATGTTGCGCAAGTCTCATATGCTGCCTCTGTTTGGGAGCACCGCCTGGATAACTGCTTAATACTTCTAGCTCTCAATAGGGGTCAACGCACTCCCCTACTGGCACTATCTGGGGCATATCGAACCGTCGCCTCGGACGCTTTGCCAATTTTGGCTGGTGTACTACCAATTGATCTAGAGATTAGGGAAGTGTTAGCGAAGCAGCGATTAATCCGAGGATCCCCGGCAAACCACCTTGGTGTCGTTCTGACACCGGGTGGACCAGGAACTCTCCCAGGACTGCTCCGAACGATGAGGGACCTGTCGCTCAAAGAGTGGCAGGTCCGTTGGGATAGGTCGAGCAAGGGAAGATGGACCTTCTCCTTCTTCCCTTCAGTTAAACTCAGAATGGAAGGGGCCTTCCTCAAACTGGACCATCACGTTACGCAGCTCCTTTCAGGACATGGGGAATTCAGGGGAAGGCTTCACAGCCTTGCCCTGTCCACCCACCCCAATTGCGCTTGTGGCAATAATTACCAGTCGGCCGAGCACATTCTGTGGCACTGTGAGATTTTGAAGGATGCCAGAGACGAAATGATAGAAGGTCTGAATGTCCCCATTAGACCGGTGTGGAACACCGATCTTGTTTCTAACAGTGTGAATTTCGAATGTTTGAGGAAGTTTACTAGGATCTGGGTTGAGAGATGGCCTGTGCTTAGAGTCGTTGACTAGTGTAATAATTGGGAACCCCCGGTGTACTGCTCCTGCTCCATGACTTATTCTTTTACAACTCTTTCATTATTGTATATGCTATTCTGTTTTTCTTATTTTACTATTCTTATCTTATTTCTTTTTCTTACTGTACCAGCTGTTGCAGATGATTTCCATTCGTTTATATTTTGTTGTTTGTTTTTTTTTTAATTAACTTGTCTTGTACTTTTAATTCTTATTTTCTGTTTTCTTTTCATATGTTTCTTTTTCCCTGTCTAAGGATAACACACTGTTTTTCTTTTTACAGACACTGTAAGCACTCTTATATATTTGTGTTTACTAATTATCTCTCTTACTTCTTATTCTTATTCAATACTTACTGTCCTCTCTACAGACCATGCAGATCTTATTTTTACACCTTTACTTTTGTTTTTACTTATTTACCGTTGCCCTTATGTGGCACTTTTTGGATTGATTATTGTTTTTCATTTTTCCTCTTATTTTCTCTTCTTTTTGCATGTATTTTTTCCGGTTTTCTTTTCTTTTTTTTTTAGTAACAACAACGAGTTTACAGGCGAGAACTGAACTCCGTTGTCTGTTTTGTTTTGTTTATTTTCCCCATTAGGGGTTGGATAACGGGCCTCGTCCCCGCATGCACGACTGGAGCTTCTTATTATTCTTTCTTACCGGGGGACTCCGCCAATCACCTGCGCCACCCCTGATGAGCGTTGGTGGTCAGAGGGGTGACTGTGCGGGCTGGGGTAACCTCCACCCTGCCTCCGACCTCCTGACGCTTCTTTCCCCTAGGTTCTTTAGGGTTTTATCCCTCTTTTTCCAATACTTATCTTCAGGGCACCACCGGGTGGTCGGCTAAGGGGTGTGGAAGTCCTGACCTGCACCAGTCGCCCCAACCACCACCAATTTCTCAACAGGACTGCCAGTCGTGGTTCGGCGAAACTCCCCCGTCACTCTATTGTTTTCTTTACTTTTATGTGTTTACAGGTACTGGAGTGTGGGTCCCCTCCACCAACTATCTGCCTGACACTTGAACTTGATTGTTTTGTTGTTTATTTTTCTGTGTTGTCCTTAGTTTAGTACTTGTAAGCGCTTGCATACCGCTTCATAACACCGTATGCGGGGACATTGAAGGCCTAGCTTCATTTATATAAATTTTAGAGCCGTTTATTCAAAAAAATTAGATTCATGCGAGAGCTCCGAAGGGGTGACCATAAGTCACCTATACCGGGGTGGGACAGGGTGGGTGTACCTTCAATGTTACATTAACAATCATCCCCGTAAGAGATTTTACATCAGTAACTGATTACTTATTACTTGTTGGTAAAAAAAAGAAAAACCGGACATTAATTTTCATTGGTTGAGATTCTTAAAAGAGGGGTAGCGGGTAGTGGGTTTGCCCCTCAGAAGCTGGGCGTACTGTACAGGGCCCGCAGATACTTTATTTAACTCTTTGGGCACCGGTGCGTAGTCGGAATACACGCCAAACGCGCGCCCAACATTTGTACACGGTTGACATTTGTCACATGAGAACGGGTCGCTGCTACGATTCGTTCTTAAGTTCAACAGCTCGGCTGTGGAACGAACTGCCGGCCTCTGTGTTTCCTCCCTCCTACAACATGGGACTCTTCAAGACCCATGTTCACTCCTTCCTCTCCACAAAAAGACCCTCCACACAGCATCCCCAAAGATGACACAGGCCCTGAGAGAAATTATTTTCTTCAGGGCCTCCTGTGTGGAGTTAATATAAAAAAAATAAATAAAAAAAGTGGGTGGTCAGTTGGCAGAGAGTGGGTTTCAACAGCTCTCTTGGGTATTACGCGTCGTGGAGGATCGGTCATAGTTAACGGATACTTTCGTGTCTTTGAATTTGACTGAACTTCTCAAAATTTATTTTAAAATAGAATCAAAGTTACATAAGAAGAAATCAATCTAGTAGCTTTTGACATCCATTTGTCTAGGCTGCAGTAGAGCAATGCGAATGCTAAAGTAAATTTAATTGTTGTTGCAAGTTTTGATTTATTTAAAGATCTGTTTTAACTGAAATAGATTTAGGTCGGGTTGTTTATTTTTTTTAATTCATAAAATTTCAACGTTCATTTTTGGGTTCTGTGAAAGTAATGAGCTAGTAATGGGAAGTTAAAGTGTTTCATTATCATTTTCATAATTTAATTGCGATAGCAAAGGTCGGGGACGCCCGAGGAAGACATGGCACGATCAAGTGCATCAGATACTCGAGTCGGGCCATGTTAAGAGTCAGAATACTAGAAGACGACGTGTGAATGTGAAGGTGGCAAGACGTGTGTGCCAAGACCGAGTTGTTTGGCGGTCCGTCCTCTCTGCCTACCCCAGCGGTTGAGCAGAAGATGGTTAGTTAGTATATTTATAATTTAAAAATATAAAAGGATTCAAAACCGACTGCGTGTGTAAAATTTTCCTGTACGTAACAAAGTCTATCATTAACATAGCTACTAGTTGTAAGAATAACCATATTATAATAAAAATAATTATTGGATCATTTGTATAGCATTATTTTCGTATGAAAATCACTTCAATAAATAAGGAAATACCTACGTACTAGTAATAAAATTATCTTTAAAAAATCATAAATTTCTTCACTTGAAATTTGTTTGTAAAAATGAACACTTCTAGGGGTAGGTGTATAGATATTTCATTAATCAATAAATTAAAATCATCCCCAATTAATAAGAAACCTTCGTTTAACCTCACTTAACGTATATTCCACCCTTATTTCTTCATAATCTGAATCAACCCCTAGCAGAGGCTCTGTATTATAAGCTAGTAATGGAGTGCGAATTGGTTGTTAGGTCTCTGAGAGGGTAGATTCAGAATGAAGGGTGATAGCCCCTTGGCTGCATCCCGATACCATTATTTGCTACCCTTGATTCAAAGGTACGAACACTGTGGACCCTTTATTGATTTCTGAAACCAGCAGATATTTGCAATGTGAGTTGTATTGATAAAATATCAGGTACCGAAATTCACCCAGAGCATTATTTAAAAAAAATTATTTTTGATGTTACATCTCCACAGAAGCACCCTGTATGCATAGTGTAAAGACGGGAGATCTACGTCACTACCTGGTTAAGCAGCGTTGTGATGCGGATTAAGGCAGCGTAGTAAGAAAGAATTTATTAATGCGGATTTTGAAGAGACCAAGATTAAATGAAGGAGAAAAACAGATGCCGATAGCTCGTTCCACATTCGAACCGACTTACGAAAAATGAGTCTTTATCACGAAGTCAATATCCACTGTGAACGGGTGTTCAGCTCGTGTCCGTCGAGTTTCGCGTACGTGCACTGGTGTACAGTGGATCAATGCTGCTAGCTCCTTCTATATGTCTCAGTCGAAATCTCTGTGAAACAGACTCAGCATGCCTACTTGCATCTGCGCATTAGAGATGGCAATTGGTATGTTAACAACGGCTTGTCAATCAGGCGGACGACTATCCTTTTTCTAGAATAGAGTATGTTTATCAGGTATTTTGAGAATCCAAATTTGTTTTTTCTACTGCTTGAGAATTGTACGGGATTAGTAGTTAGTATCTGTTGTAGGATCTGCTAGTTCCATACTATAAGCTCTGGAACCCATTATCTTGTATGGGACCTAAAAGTCAAAAGGACCGGTCGAATCGACACAGATCCTTCTAGAAAACCACAGATCTTTCTAGAATTCACAGATCTTTTCCATATACTTCTAGTTGTTCAGTGGTTGTATTGGAATTGTTTTTCATTGGCATTAAGCAAACGTATTTCATGTTTCACTTGAACACTTAAAGTTTTTAAGTTCCAAAAAATATATATGTTATTTTTAAAGGTGCATCTGTACATTTGTATAGCCGAAACGGTAATTATAAGGAATCCCCCCCACAGAAAAAAAAATCTCCTAAAATTATTAAAAAACACAGTTTGTTCTGTTATTTATAAAGTTTTAAGTACCTATGAAAAAATTCATAGTGCATCTGTAAATGCAACTTTCGACATAATTTTTCTCTATTTTAAATAAGTCGGGTTTTATTAAATATTTTTACTATATTCGTATTTACATATCTCCGTTTCAAATAATTTTCTTCTTCTTTTTGAACGCTTAGTATGGAGCTTTAAACAAATGTTGTGATCTCATTATGTAGATATCCTAAGTTTTAATCTAAGGTTAACCTTCCTTACTAAAGCAGAGTTCACTATGATATTATTAGTGAAGTTGTCTAGTCCACAAGACAGAGCGTTTATTTAAATAAAAGAATGTCGATTTTATTCTGTTATTTCTTTCAAATGTGATGAAAATAATTATCTTCTAAAAAAATACGCTCCCATTTTTTACACACAAGTATTTTTTTAGTAAACACATAAAAAATCTTCTCCCACGCTTTTTCCTCTTGTTCGCAAAAGTAAACCTTGTAAAAACATTCACAGCTTGGTCTGGAATCATCGTAATAAGACGTTCATTTCGAACACAAGTAAATTTCAGGAACATAATGAGTTATAAACTTTACATTTCGGCGAAAATGTTCTTTCACTATAAAGTTTTAGTCCTGATTGAAATTCACGGTGCGGGCTGCCCGCGCTTTATTACTTCAGGTAAATTTGTCTGAAATTCTTTCAGGAATCTCTGCTTTTATTCGGATTTTTATTGTTTTAAGGTCGGAGTACCGTCTCTATTTTTTTTATTTTCCCGGGAAATTGATCACGATGGATTTTTAGAAGGATTTCAACTCAATCATGTTATTCAATCAATGAAATATAGTTTTCGTGAATGTGCTCAACGCGCTAAAATAGTTTTATTTAATGCCTAGCCTGGTGATCAACATACCTAATAATTGTAATAACTAATAACCATGTCACTGAATAAAGAGAAATAAAAAAAAAAAATTAACTTTTGGTGAATTTCGCCAGTTTTATCAATCTACGTATAAAGTTACGTAAAATATTAAATAATAATAAACATTGACGAGTGAGTATGGAACAAATATTTTAGAGTGTTACTACACTCGCAGGAAAGGCGATACGGCGCGTTATCTACGACTATTTTCGACAGCTTTATAGGTACTATAATTTCTCTAGACACTCTTCAATCTTACAGAAAAATGCATCTCCCTATCAGTAATCAGGTTTTGAGCCTAGAAAAATTTATTGGATGAGGTGTGTTTAGGATGCTTCTGCCCACCCGCTGTGTGGCGTGCCGGATCGGGAAAAATTATGTGTAAGCGAGTTTCATCTCATTACAGTTATTATTTTGTTATTGACCAGTCTAGGGCTGGGCTGACTTCGCGTCTTGTTTCGACCTAGGTGTAAGTTCAATTCCTCCTCGTGAGTTCAATCCTCCATTAGGTCACAAGCAACACTTCCGCTCACTGTGATGGTAGTGGGAGAATTTTTTTGATAGACAGATTATTTATGCAGTAAAAGATATCTTGTTTTGACATTTTCAACATTTGAGAAGATAATTAAATTAATTAATTAAATTTATCGACGATTTTAGACGTTTGATTGAATAGCACCATTCTTCTTGTCATGTTTTTTTTCTGCTCGAGCTGTTGTTCTGCCTTGTAGTAAATATCAACATAAATACCTTAAATTTTCTTTAAGTACCTATGTATAAGTCATTTTAACCGGTTTCTGTGTAAACACACTTAATTAATTAAGATATAAATAAATTTTTATGTTATCCTATTGATTTTTGCCATTGTCATTCAATTTTATTAATATCACACTTCCAAATATCAATGCAGAGACATATACATTGCTTACTGCGGCTTACAGCCAATAAATTCACGTAGTTTTCATTGTCTATCGCATATTTTTAAGGCATTCGATTTATTTATTTTTTAAATAAAATTGAGTAAAAAAAAATAAATTCAGACACACAATTACAAAATGGATTTAAGAACAAAAAGACAATATTACCAAAATTTCATCACATAAAATAAAAATAAATCCTACACGTAACACACACCAATATAAAACACACATCACTTACAAACACAGAAGAAAATATTTTAAATGTATTATTTTCTATTTAAATTTACTATATATATATTATATTTTTATATTATAAAATGAAGGCTTCAGCACGGGTAAGCCACCCAGTGAGGACGACATTACTGGATAACTCTGAAATGTAAAAAATATTGGACCAAAAGATAAAGATTGTCAAAAGGTTTTGCTAAAAGAAAGGCAACGAAGGCTGCAAAACTTAATATGTCCAATATTAGAGCAGATTTGAATATATTTATGTATCAGGGATTCAAGTAAATTTTGGTAAAACTTCTTGGAAAATCCCTTCAAAGCAGAACACTGAGAATGACTGTCCCTGTTCTATTTATTTTGTTTTTGTACTTTTTAATTCTAACGCTGATGTTTAGTATCTCTGATATAAAAATATACGTTTTACGTCCATTTAACACAATTGTCTTGATAATTGACATTGCAAGGCTGTCCAAAACGTTGACTCAAGAAGTAAAAAGAACCGCATTGGTCTGAATACCCCAAAATGTTACTACTATAACCATATTTTTTTAAAATATTAATTAACTAACTTACGCAATACACACATCCCCATCTGCCCACGATGTAGTGAGACTAAGGTATTCACGCTTTGAAATGTGTTGTGATGCTGAAAGCAATGGCGAGTGAAAAGAGATCACGAAGAAGAAGATTGGGAATTAGGTACCCACTTGGTTATTGAACCCTGTTTAAAGCCAAACCAGGCAATGCATCGGCTGAAATTTGTATTAATAACTTTTTCCTTAGTCGGGTTTTAGATGCCTCATCTCGGGTCTGAAGCCACTTATATCGTAGGTCATCAAGTGCATATATCATAAATTTAAATCATGTATTGTCTATGAAAGTAAATTTTACCCAACATCAGTTTTTAACACGACAAACTATAAATACTGCGCGAACAATGTTGAGTAATAAATCTCCAATCACTATCAAGGCAGAGAATCACTGTGCAAAATCCATGACGACAAAGCTCACGATCTAGAGCTTTCTAAATTCTCTATTATACAATAACTCGTATTTTGAATAATAATAATATAATTTTTGATTTAATAATTTCTTCTTCATTATTCGCTTGTTAAATAATTGCGTCATCAATGACTAAATAACTACCACCTTGTCTTTGATACAAGAAGCTAATTTTCTGGTAGGTATTGGAGTTAGGAGTAGGCAAGAGGTTGCGTATTATCGAGGTTTAACCAACGATGGGTTTAATGAAATATTCCCTGAAACCTTAGCCGGGGGGTGTTTGTTACAATAGATGAAGGGCCGAAGCGGTTTGGCCGGTGACGCCAGTCCATTAGCCTAGCATGTGAAGCACATGCTAATAGAGTTGAGACTCTACTATAGAGCAGTGACTGTTTATCTATTGTATGGAGTAGAGACTCTACAGCAGGGACGGGGAAACCTGTGGCCCTTTTGAGGCTTGCGGAGGCTTTTTAGAGGGCTCGCGACAACATTTGGCACGTTCTGCTGAACAAAATAAGTATATAAAATTACTTTCAGACCGCGAGAATGGTTTTTTTTACGGTGTTTCGTTTATGTTTAAGCCGGTGAAACATAGCTGTACTTACGAATATACCTAAGTTACTAGAAAACTGACACAAATAAATACGCGTTCTTAATTTCCCTTTTATTTTACCCATAAAAAATTAAATATGTAATAAGAATTTATTGTTTTGGTGTTTAATTCGTAGAACTCCATTTAATTTTCTTAAATAAATTTAAAATAAATCAAATTTAATAATGTTATAATAATTATTAAGTTCTGCAAGTATTTCTGTTATTTTTACAGTTTTTAATGTGACAGCTGTTTCGGCTTTTGAGGCCATTATCAAACTGTCACACACAATTGTCATTCACACAATTGTCATTCACACAATTGTCATTCACTGTTTGATAATGGCCTCAAAAGCCGAAACAGCTGTCACATTTAAAACTGTAAAAATAACAGAAATACTTGCAGAACTTAATAATTATTATAACATTATTAAATTTGATTTATTTTAAATTTATTTAAAAAAAAATAATAATAAGAACATATGAAATGCTAATTAAACTGGTTCTCACTTACAGATAAAATTATAGTAGTGTATTCATCTGTTGATGCATTTTGAAGGAAAACACTATCGTTTTCGAAGTGCAATTATAAAATCCAAGATTGTAGGCTGCAAAAACTGGGTAAAGTTTTATTAAAAACTGAGGACTCGCACAAAGATTCAATCTTAAGTTAAAAGTGGTTTTGTCTTCTGAACGATGGGTTAAAATTCAAGTTGCGGATTGATCTGCTGACGCAATTTGAAGGAACTTGTTCGCATTTTTGAGTGAAGTTTAAATTCTAGTTTCACACCATATGTTGCAAAATTTCCGAGGAAAATCATTCGTTTGTTCAGCGTGTAACAATTATTTAAGCTCGTGGTCTCCTATGCAGAATAAATTTAATAAGTTTAAACCAGTCTTGTGTTGTGAACGCAACTTAAAGTTCGATGTGCACACTCACCTATGGTTTGCAATTCAAGGGAAACCATTCACGCGTTCCGAGTGTAGTTATAAATTTCTAGTTGTAGACTTGTTTTTTAGCATGATGTTTGGTCACGCAATTTTCTATTCCTGTTTTCTTTTTCGAAGAATTCTTGTCAGGTATGATATTAAATTAAAATATAATAGGTACTAAAATGATATAATAATAATGATATATTAACGATACCCCCTCCCACCGCCATCAAAATCTAATTGCAGCCCACGGGTGATACTTCAAATTTGCAAATGGCTCCGGACGGCGAAAAGGTTCTCCACCCATACTCTACGGCTTCAGAGTTAGGTATGGTGAGTACAGAGTATGGATGACGTTTCGATCAAGGGAAGCTTTGTACAGCGAGATGTGGGAGGATTGTTGAAATTCCATACCAAGTAATTTTCTTGGTTGGTTTAGTCTATGTTATTACCACCCTGTGAATAATTTTACTGTGTAAGTTTTACAGAAATTTTATTTTTTTTATTCATTTGTGATTTTATTTAACAATTTTTTTTTTTTCTGTGTCCAAGGATTATTAGTTAGGTACATAACATATCATAAAATAAGGTAATCATTATAGTCCAATGACCGTAAAAATCCCATCCCATAGGCCACATGAACCAAATTAGTACTGGGCTTTAACCCCAAATAAGATAAGTTAAAAAAACGCATTCACCCAGATTTTGGCCCGGGAGGAGTCCTGGAAAGCGACGACTTCCGGTATCATTTTTGGGATGAAAATATCCGACGTGCCACATTACCAAAACTAACGGCAAAAGTTGATTGCAAATTTGTTATGAAAATACCTAACAAATGACATTGTAGGTATCCTCCAGATGCGGCAAAATATCTCATCGGCCACACGAATGAAATCGATGTCAGAATTTAGATAAAAATTCCCTGTTTACGAATATGTCGTTCGGCCGAAATTCGGCCGAGGAGAACCTTGTGGTCTACGCGATTATTCGAGCGAAAAATACCTTTCTTTTAGCGACATTTTTAAATTACCTTGTGGTCTACGCGAATCATTTAAAAATGTGTTTGATCAAATCAATTTATTTACAAATTACTTTTACAAGACCATGATCGTCTGGCTTACAAATTACTTTTACAAAACTGTTATCTTACTTTAAATTACTTTGACTGAGTCATCTTATTATTTTTACAAGACTATCATCTTACAAATTACTTTAAAAAGTCTATCATTTTACCGACAAATTACTTTTACAAGACATTACTGGTGACCACTGTTGTCGGATGTTAACTATTATCAGGCATTATTCACCTTTCATGCTGGTAATTATAAATAACTTTCAAAACCGAGGTCAATTACTTTCACGAGACTGTCGTCTTACTTACAAATTACTTTTACATGATAGTCATTTTACTTACAAATTACTTTTACTCGACTTTTGTCTAACTTGCAAATTACTTTTACAAGACTGTCAATACTTTTACGAAACTATTACTGGGCAATCTTCAGCTAACTGCTGTACGCAATACCTCTACGGAACTACAATCATACCAAATTTAACAGCCATTATTAGTAAATTTTAACCTGGTTTTTTTAAGTTTTTAATTTTCGTTCTTCTTAGTAAGACCAAGATATTGTAGTTTGCCAGAGAGAAAAAAAAATGAGCTTAAGAATATTGTATTAGTAAGTTGGATTATATTTTTCCCTGAACATGCACACTGTAAATTTAATACCCCATCACTCTCTGCTCACCACACAAACACGGACACAGATTGAGAAGTTGTTTAGCACAGAAGGTCGATCCGGATGATTGTGCTTTGAAGTCCAAAGGACCTTATTAGGTTTGCTTGAGTAAATACAAAAGCGGCTCAGAACTGCATCTAATATTGACGACAATCTAAGATCGGACCATAGAGCTACAATTAGAGGCGCTACTGCTTACTAATATCCCGTCGGAATTGTTGTTCTACTATTATAACTCAATTAACTGTGCCCGTAGACCCGATTCGGTAGTTTTAGTTAGAGCGTTAGGAGTTGGTGGTTAGTTGAAAGTAGAAAAGCGGAACCTATTTTTTCGCTTCATGTATTATCTACATATAAATGTATCCGACACGGGAGTTGAGAATTAATGGCGAGATGCCAATGTAAAGAGTTTCTCTCAGATAAAGATTTTTAATGGGAAATATTTTTTTTTTTAACCGGATTTTCAGTTTAGTAGAATAATGAGGTTCGAATGAAGCTGTGAAAAAAAAATCTTATTTTCAGGAACACGTGTTCAAAAATCATGATTATATGTTCGTGATTTAATATAAGTTTATCAGGAAACCTGTTTATTTATTCTTAAGGTCTGCAATTCCATTCTTATCCGGAAATACCAATAATTTGAAGAGATTCATAATAAATTAGTAATGGTCACTTTTCTCCGTGCGGTGGTAGCTCGTTCCATATGCGAGCCAATTTACACGAAAACGAATCGAAGAAACGACCTGTTCTCATGAATTCAAATGTAAATGGGTATTACGCTTGAGTCCATCGAGTCTCGCGTAAGTGCACCGGTGCACAGGAGACCAATGCTGCTCGTTCCTTTTAAATGTCGAGAAAGTATTTCAGAAAAGTATTTTGGGACTCCATCCCACAAGTAGCTGCCAAATTCAACTATTGGACGTACTAGAGATTTGCGCACTGTTAGCAGCAATACTAATCAGCTTTCCCTTTATAAGATGATGATTGGGTACTCAGTGGAATTTACATTGTAAATGCAGCCTAATTAATTAATTTTTTACCCACATTTTAGTTATTTGTAAAACTCTGGCATCGTGATTAATTTTTGGGGTAAAATGCCGTGTTGCGCTTCCTCTTTCATTAACCCAGGCCCTACACGACACAATACCCCAAAAATAAATCACCATAATTCTTTTGGCGGTGAAAATCTCAGATCATATCTAATTTAACATAGTTCATGATTTTTCAAACTTACACAGTTAAATTTATTTCGATTTTGTTTACAATTGTATTTATCTATACCCATATTCTACACTTAAATAAAAACAAAAAAAAATTGTAACTTCTGGAACAGCTGGACATTTTCACAGTACGCAATGTCGTCATAATATATTTAAAAAATATTACATAATTATTTACGAAAGGCCTTAATTATAAATAAACTAGCAATATAATACCATTATTATTATAAAGTTGTAGGATTATTCACATAATGATACTCCGAGATTAGATTAATTAGTTTCTAGTAGCTAGCTGAGATATAAAAGAGAGATGAAACTAATACATGGGCTTTTATACCACTATAATACATCTGTCTCGCTCTATACTGATGAAGTCAAACACCTGACTTCATTGTCCAACAAAACGTAATCAACCTTGCAGTAAAGTCCCTTGTTTTTCAAATGCTAGATCAAATAAAACGATTATTTTAAATAGCTGTTAATATCATTGTCTAACGTTTAACATGAAAAGAGGAAATATAGCAAAAGGATGAACACATTTATTTATATTCAAATTTATTCCGATATCGTTACTCGGACATTTGCTATGCAAATAGCGCGCGGGAATGGCTCAGCAATTTGTTCAGCGGGTGTTTCCGCATTGCAATGTTAGAATTTATTGGAATTAAAAGATTCAATAGTGGATTCCGCGTTGGATTGGAATTTTTTTGTAACAACTCTATTTAACCCCGAATACTAATTTGTTCGTTTTTGGGAACACCCTACATGTTTTCGTAGAAATCGTAATGTCTCCCTCACTGTCATAGTGAGAAATTTGATCTAAAGGGTGTTATAAAAAAAAACACCACGCTTTTAAAAACCTTGAAGTTTACTTAGTAGAAACCCTCTAAAACACCCTTTTTAAACAGAAGTTTCCGGTCGCAACTTAAGATTTTTTTTTTTAAATCTAACTCTAATTGTATGTGCCAGAGGCCTGAAGGGCCAAGGTATTTTTTAGAAATGAGATGAAAATCCGAATTTTTTATTTTATTTTATTTTTATTTTTATTGTGAAAAACAGTATATATATATAAAACCAATTACATTTCACAATTTGTAGTTAATAACTTAATTATAATAACATTTATTATATAATATAATAGGTACATTAATAATGACAGGTGCTAAAGAATACGATTATTTCGCTCTTGAAATGATTGAGATTCGATTGAAAAATGTCAATTTCAGAAGAAAGGTTTAATAGTGAGGTCATTCTCTCCAGAGGCATGATCATTGGTAGGTTGGTCCTGCCTCTAGGAAAAATAAACAGTCTGTGTTGCCTCGCTTTAGTGAACTTATCGGGGACATAAAGTGACAATTTTTTCAGAACATCAGGATTGAAAATTTGCCCGTTTAGCAGTTTATGTGCTACTAATACCATTGCAATTTTTCTCCTAACGTCAAGACGATTTAGTCCCAGCATTTCCGCGAGGAAATCCGAGGGACACAACAAAGGGTAGTACCCAAACTCTCGCATGTACAGGTACCGCATGAAATTTTTTTGCACCTTTTCTACATCATTTGAGTAGAGGGCATCATCGGGTCCCCATATTACTCATCCACTCTCGAGAATGCTGCGAACCAGAGTGAAGTAGAACATTTTTATGACTGCTGTATTGGAAAAAGATTTTGCGTTGCAGATTACAAAGCCTAGCATTCGCATCGCAGAGTTGCACACCGAATCGATATGAGAACGGAACGTCAGGCGTGTGTCAAAAGTCATTCCTAAATCCTTTATTAGTGAAATATATTTTAACCATGTACCAATCATTTTAAAGTTATAATATAGAGTACTCCTAGCCTTTGTATAGCACATAATTGTACACTTTCCGCTGTTAAAATAGAGTTTATTTAGATTACTCTATTTTACAATTCCGTCTATATCGGTTTGTAAATAAGTAGAATCCACTTTTAACGTTATATTGGCATAAAGTTTAATGTCGTCAGCAAATAAAAAAAATTTTACAGATTTTATAAACAGAGCTATATCGTTTATAAATATAGAAAATAACAGAGGTCCTAAATTAGACCCTTGAGAGACCCAGAAGTTTGTGAAGTAAGGTTTTGAAGCAAACTGCCCATAAACAACGTATTGTTTTCTGTTAGATAAATAATTGTGGAAGAACAGAAGCATTCTATATGAGAAACCAAAGTTTTCAAGCTTCTTCTTCTATGAAATTTCAAGCTAAGTGTACAGAGATACAACTTTTAGTTTTTTGATGTGTTAATTCCACAAAGGAGACATTGAGGAAAATAATTTCCTTAGGGGACTACGTCATCTTTGGGTATACTACGGGAAGGATTTATTTCAGGAAGGAAGGAGAGAAAGTTCCTAGAAATAAAAAAAAGGTTTAAGCGGTCCGCGATCCATCATTCTATTATTAGCATTAGAATTCTTGGGGTCAGTGTACCTTACACTGTTTTGCAAGGTGATATGTCGAGAGAGTCCGACTGGAGAGGTCAAAGAGTCTACCTCATCAGACTTCTCCCGATCTAGCCCATCACGCATTAGTTGGTGGCCAGATGCATCCGCATCTAAGATCTGGACAAACCTCACCAGATGAAACCGAGCACAGCCACAGAAAGTGTTTTCATAAATTATAATTTAATTTAGTTTTTTTTTTTTTTTACCACATCGTTGCCGAATAGTTAAGATCATTGACTCTGGAGCTTATAGTTTCAAAACTCGACATCCGCAATTAAAAAAAAATCTAGATACCATATATTTATGTTTATCCGTATATAATAATATACTTCTTCTTTCAAATGCACTGTAATTTTTTGAAGAAATAGTTGTTTGTGTTATGGTACGTATACATTTGCGTACAAGTAATTACAAAAATGTAAGTCTACTATAGTACTCGAGTATTTACATTATAATTGAAAATTCCGTCAAAATCAGAATGAAACCATCATGAAATTGAAACTTCTGCACGTTTCAATTGAATTTTCAATTCATCTAAGCAGATTGTATGTGCTACAACACTTAATAAATCCCCACCATAATACAATTGAAATTAAGCTTCCACACACTGACACTGGAGAGATTAATCAATTGAATTGTGTGGTAGGCGTATCTTTGTGACAAAAGTAAGCTCATTTTTTCCTTACTTCTGTTGAAAATTATAAAAAATGTTCCGAAATTGACATTTTTATGTGAATACCGCATGAGTGTCATCTTAAATGTTTCCAATTGTCTGAAGCCAGTGAGACTATGGCATCCCCGATTATGTCTTGAGGTTGAGAAAAGCGGATAAAGGAAAGAGTAAGGTAATGTTGTACCTGAAAATTCAAATCTATTAACCCAACACTGCCAAAGTTATTTCAAGAAAAGTTTATAAATTATATGAATATCTTCCACTCAGAGTCGATTTTATTCTTGAATGAAATATTTAGATACTGCAGCGCTTCCCGTATGTTCACGGAGGGCGAGTTCCCGGATATGCAGCCCTTATTAGATCCAGGGTGGCAGGAATGAGGGAAAGGATAAGAAGCTCTGGAAATATCCTCACTATGGAAGCCCGCCTCACTCCATCCTCCAGCATTGACGCACACTGGAGAAAAATACTAGCGCCTAATATAGTCACGGCTCCCTAAAGGTTTCAACTTTCTATTATTTTATCATTTTATTCTATTTTATTTTCAATTTATTCTGTTTTCTTTTCGTTGCCTTTCGGTTCTATCTTTTTGTTTTTGATTATATATTTTATTGTATCTCTATATGGAATGTGTGGGACTGCACTAACCTCCCCACATACCGGAATAAACACGTTATTATTATTATTTCTTAATTTACCTGAATGTGGGCTAGAAGTCGGAGGTTTTGAATTAATTTGGTGAAATCAATTTGTGAATTGGTGATATTATTTGGAGGTCTCATGTAAATTGGTGATATACCTAAGTCGGAGGTTTAATGAGAATTAGTGAAAATATTTGGAGGTCGCATGTAAATTGGGGATAAACCTAAGTCTGAGGTTTTATGTGCATTGGTGATATCATTTGGAAGTCTCATGTAAATTGGTGATATACCTAAGTCGTAGGTTTTATGTGAATTGTTGATATCATTTGGAGGTCTCGTGTTAATTGGTGAAATACCTAAATCGGAGGTTTTATGTGAATTGGTAATATCATTTAAAGGCTCATATAAATTGGTGATATACCTAAGACGGAGGTATTACGTGAATTAGTGATTTCATTTAAAGGTCTCATGTTAATTTGGTGAATTCCTAAATCGGAGGTTTCATGTGAATTGGTGATATCATTTGGAGGTGTCATGTAAATCGGTGATATACCTAAGTCGGAGGTTTTATGTGAATTGGTGATATCATTTGAAGGTCTCATGTTATTTTGGTGATATACTAAAGTCAGAGGTTTTATGTAAATTCACAAGTCCGTAGATTATCTGTTCAGTGTGTCCATACTATTCCATAGTTAGGGTAGATACCTACATGGTAGGTGGCGTTACCGCCCACTCAGGCGGGGAGGGGGTGGGGGGTGGAGAATATATCGACATACAAACCTTTACTCAATTAGACATCTAATATAACCCCTTGCTTTATTGTCACGCAACATGGCTTCTCAAACATTTCAATGAAAATTTTGTCCAAATCGTAACTACATGATCAAATTGTTAAAGATTTGCATAAAATACGTGAAACATAACATACAATGTAGTGAGATTATTTTCCATATTACATAGGTACCAACCTACAATTGTTACTTTGCTTAAAATGGCTTTATTCGTGTATAGTGACCAGATGTAAATGGTCATATTATACTTCCCCACTTTTCTCGTCCCCATCTCCTTCCCCTCCCCATTACCTTCAGTCCCATCACAACATTCCCCAGTTAAGGATGTCAGAGTCCACTTGCTCCAGACGGTTGGAGGCAGTAAGGACGCTTGTACGGTACTAAAAAAAAACCAATAATTTTGATTTTTACTCAAATACTTAACAGCTCCATTTGTTTTAAGACTCAGAGTTTTTTCTTTCACTTGCGCCTCAATATCTCAATTCTACTTCATTTATAACCTCCGACCAAAATCACCAATTTACATAAGACTTTGACCTGATATTCCCGTTATTATTATAATTATTATTGAAGTTATATAAAAACTCCGACTGATATTACTAATTTACATAACACTTCCAACTGTTATCACCAATTTACATTAGATTTCCGACTGATTTCACCAACTTCGTGAGACCGCCTACTGTTTTCACCAATTTATATAAGACCTCGGACTAATAATACCAATTTATGTAAGATTTCCGACTGAAATCACCGATTTACATATAACTTCAAACTCATATCATCAATTTACATACGACGTCCGACTCCTAGGTCACATGCAGGTTCTGTTCACGAAACATTAAAATTGTTATCACTTCCAATGCATACGAGCTCCACACTTGACTTGTCACTTCTACCTATATATTAAAAACCTCGTCGCCGCATTGAAAAACTATTATTTTTTTACATTGTAAATAAACTAATAACTTTATATTTTTTCTATTATAATGTATTTTACTTATTAGCTTACAGATATCATTGTTACATCAATTTAATCATCGATGAAAATAATATCGACAAATCGCAATGAAAATTATTATAATTTTCTATGTGTCTATTTCTACGTTTGTTCTCTATATCATTTTTTTTCTGTATGTTTCATCAATATGTTTATTCTTGGTTGATATTATTTAACTCAATTTTTTTTTAACGTTCAACTAAAATAAGACCGAAAAAAAAATGAAAATATCTCCCGAGTAGAAATAAAATTCCCGTTGGCGGCATTTAATTTTACTCGGGAGATATTTTCAATTTGTATGGATATTTCAGGTGACTAATTACTGCTTATAATAATTTGTTATATTCGTCAATGATTAAATTCATATTTTGCCGACCAAAGTTGATTTTCTGTATGCATTGAGTTTTTAAAACAACTAATTTAAGAAATAATTTTCAACTAGTTTAACTTTCTAGTTACTATGAAAAAATATTGCAATAAAAAGTTTTGTCAAATAACAATGTTTAAAGCGGTTTCACTTGCAGAAAAAAAAAGATTATTAACTATTAACCCTTAAGCAACGTCGCGGGGACATGGGCGCCACATCGAAACTCCGCCCTCTGTCTCTCTCATCCTATTGACCACTAAGACCCGTTCGCCTTAGTACCTTCCTATATTCTGACTGAGATCGCGTAAGAGAATAGACAGCTCCCTATCAAAGACAAACAAAGTATATTTACAAGAGCCATGTTTTATTTTTTTTAAATTTCTCCCGCTTAATACAAAGTTAGCAAGGCAAAACCTCGGACCTATACTTTAAATGACACTATCGAGCGTTTGCTATTATTGGAGGAATTTAAAAACGAAGTAGTTATTGAATATCGTGCAAGATGTGTTGCATTTAGTAAAAAAAAACTTGCTTTTTATTTTGTTATCATTTTTATGCTCAAAGACATTGTTTTGTGTATACAAGTTTATCATTTATTATAAAGAAACATCATTTTGAGTAACGACGTTGTCATATTTAGGTAAATTTTAATTTTCGTTACTGAATATTTATTCGTGGGAGAAATTTTTTTGTCTTTAGTTGAACAGTGGAAATACTGCAATTTTTATTTAATTTTTCATTATACCTCTGATTTGTCGTAAAAATTTATGAATTATAATTTAACATTGAAAAAGGTAATTTTGAAAAATGTGGGTCCCCAGTTTTAATAAATATTGTGTAATCTACGTAATTTACTAATGGTTTGTATATGACATAAAACTTAAGAGAACAGAATCGCTTTTAATTTCCTCTAAATAAACCTTTATCCTCCTCTCTTCAGAAAATAATTATAGTGTAGCAGACTTGTTTTCCTACAATATGCGTAAGGACCAAAATAAGTTTTCGAAACTCTGGCGAACATTTCTGCCGAAGGATCTTCATTAGGCAATAACATGAAACCGAGCATTATCAATGTAGAAACCTGAGTTGCCTTACAGCCTACAGACTACACTTTACAGTCTACAGGCTACAAACAAAGACATTGGGATACACAATTTGCACAAAGACGCGTGTAGGGGAGTATTCGATGTGTTTGCTCACAGCGGGTACACACTACAAAGTAGATAGATAGTTTACAATTGAGAGGAAATTATTAAGTGACCTTCGAGATGTGTGATTTCCTGTGCGAATATTTAGAAGGATCTTCAAAACTCACTGGAAATTCGTAATTAGTGGAAAATCTAGTTCAATTTAAGATTTTAGGGGTAGAACGATTTGAAAACATTATTAATTTTATTTGTTAACTGGATTCTAGATAACAAAATTTCGTTCAGATAAAAAAAGATAAATTCGCTAACAATATCATTGAAAATAAGCATAGTTTTGAAAAAAATACATTGATAAATATTCTTCATATTAATAATATAGGAAAACGTTTAGACAACTTAGAAGCTTGAGAAATAAAAAAATCCCTCATTGATAATGAGTCCATTATTAATAAACAAAAACTAATATTTTATGGCCCAATCTTAAATCTGTTCCCTTTCAAGGTCCGTTCTGTTTCCTCCCACAAATCTTCATTAATTCCTAGCCACGCTACCACCTCTACCACAACCCTTAGTAGTACATTGTACCCCCCTACTGTTTTGTAATTGTCAAGTCAATATAATTACGTTTGCCCCGAAGAAGGAACGGTTGTTCCGAAACCGTTCGGCGTTAATAAAAATTATTAGTGGTTTTTACAAAGTAATATTGTTTCAATTATTTTTATAAACAATAATTATTAGCTTGAAACAGTCATCCACATTGAAAAATCTCCTGATAAAAGATACATGACGCCAACGGCACGTTGATGTCCCGTTGGCGTCTGGACGGGATGTCCCGTCGGCGTCATGTATCTTTTATCAGGAGATTTTTCAATATGGATGAGTGTTTCAGGCTAATAATTATTGCTTATAAAAATAATTGTTACCCTTTGTGCTATGCATAAAAAAAACTTGTCTTAAGCATTAGTTTACAAAAAAAATAATAATTAATATTGTTTCAATTAAAAAAATATTGCTTACTATGATAATTAATTTAGGATCCAAAATATACATTCAATAATTGAAATATGTATTTTTACAGAAATCTTCCCGTATTGTAGAGGACTCCTAAATTTTATTTGAATTAAAAAATTAGGTTTCATGAAACTAATCACTTTATCAGTATTTTAAACTTCCCGTGTTATTCTTACCCTTTCTAAGGTGATGCTACTGTGCCTTATTACATGAAATAATTACAATGAAATCGTTCTTGAAATTGGCCCGTTTTAATTGAATGAAAGTAAATAAAATGTCAGCAAAAATGCTGAATTAGTCACAAAAAAATTATTCCTAAGAGTTCATCATAAAAAATTTAACTTACCGTAAATTCCCAGGGGGAGTTTTTAGGTGATTGTGAATTTCACGCGATCTTGATACAAAAGCACTCGTAAATTTAATAAAATTATTAAAATAATTTTTCGACGGAATTGTTCAGAAGATTTCACTCTCTTGAGCACCAATTTATTGAACGATTTCTGAAAAAGCTTTCAGAATATTTAGTCTTACAAAATTTTGTTTCAAGTTGTACAAAAGAGATGTATAATTAGATTTTTTTTATAAAACGACGACTTTAAAAAAATGAAAGTTATTTTGTCAAATTTAGAGAAACACATATTAAGCACCAGTTGTTTACCCTTTAAAACATTATGTGCCTCCAAAAACTGAATTTGAAAGCCACCTCGGGGCTGGAGCCCCAAAATACCTGATAAACCTGTGATGTTTCTGTTCCAAGGAGGGCGGTTCGCCTGATTCACAATCCGTTGTTAACAGACCAATTGCTATCTCTAATGCACAGACGCGATGTAAGCCTGCTGAGACTATTTTACGGGTATTTTAATAGAGCCTGCATGTTTCTTTAGAATGGTTCGTTTCTTCTACTAGTTTATGTATCAGTCGGTTCGCATGTGGAACGAGCTGCTAAATAAATCTTTTCTTAGTCCCGACAGTACCTAGACCCGCCTCACAACTCTATTATATTTCCACTATCAAATTGTGCAAGCAAAAAGGCTCTTGTGAGGTGTAAAATTAAAAAACTTTATACCGAACCGTAACAACCGTCCTATTAAGTTATTTTAAACGCATTCTTCTTATTTTTCTCCTCTCATCAGGTGATTCTTCTCCCTGTGGGTTGCAGTCCGGAACAACTTATAAAAATCACGTAGGTTTCGAAACCTTTAAACGCGACGTCTTGTTATACTGTATCTTCCATAATTCTTTCCATGGACTACTTCGCCTTCCATCAATCATCCCACAAACTACTTCGTCTTCCATCAGTCTTTCCATTGTCTATTTTGCTTTCCATCGGTCTTTCCATAGACTACTTCATCTTCCATCAATTTTCCCATACACTACTTTGTTTTCGGCCAGTATTCCCATAGACTACTTTATCTTCCATCAGTATTCCCATAGACTACTTCGTTTCCATCAGTCTCCCCATTGACTATATGTCTTCCATTAATCTTCCAATGGACTACTACGTCTTCAAGCAGTCTTCCCATAGACTACTATGTTTCCCGCCATACTTTCCATGGACTACTACGTCTTCAAGCAGTCTTCACATAGACTATTACGTCTTCCATAAATATTCCCACAGACTTCCACCAATCATCCACCAATTTTTCAATAGACGGGTCTCGATTCAGCTTGGAAAAAGGGGTGAAAATGACAATAGTATATTGCTTATCCGATGATATTAATTTATTTAGTGAAGTACTGTGTGGTGTAACTTTTCAGTAAAATTGGCTTTTTACGTTATATCGTGATATTTATCACGATATGTTTAAGATGTCAATTTTTATAAAATTTGTTTTTCAGTTCCCATAATCGTTTTGAAATCTCTTTTTGGTTAAAGAATTAAATTTCTGAAAAAAATTCTCTTTAAAATTGAATTCGATTTAATAAAAAGAGGTTGCTGTTTTGACACAAATGATTTGATTCACAGAAATTAATTAAATTACGCAAATTATTTGAAATAAATTGACCTCGGAGATCACTATTTACCTACTTTCCCAATTTAATCCAATCATTTGAACATAAACAGAGTGGTATTGTTGATACAAACCCATAACTTTCAATAAAAAGTAATGTCCTACACTTACATATGAACATCGATATCCCGATCCAATGAATATTGATATCCCAAGTTTCCATATCAAAGAAATGAAGTACACCAAAACTGAATTCGGCATGGCAAAATGCTTTGTGGGAGTTTTATAATCGCCATATTTGTGTCAAACAGACCCCAAAAATCATTACTTTTTACGATGCAATATCAGGACGGTATATGAAGGAACAAGGAGTAGATATCCCATGTCTCTAGATGCTGGGTACTGGGGCGGTCCACATACATCTCGGGACAATATTTGTAACAGAATTTCTTATCTAAATGGGCATTTTGACGATAATTTGCTTACCTCCTCCCTTATAATATAAAAGATATCTCTCGACATATGCCGATGATGGGGTTTGGAACGGCAAATCGATGGAAGGTATTTTGAAAACGATTGACCTGGTCCTGTTACGTACAAAAAATATATAATAATCAACAATAATTGTGTACAACTTTTGATGAAAGTTTAATATTTGTATTATGAATAAAATAATACAGGTTACTGCCTTTTAAACTCTTAACCTGTTAACTGTGTTGATGTCCTTGACCTTGAAAAAAATTGAAACGCCGAAAAATAGTACATTATCTATTCCAAAGTCGTCACAGAAGCTACATACATAGAATAAATTATTTTTATTCATTTCCTAAGTACATAAAGGATATAATCGCTTTAAAAAAATCTTTTTATTTGTACGGAGGACACCGGTGTCCCATTCACAGTCGACAGGTTGAAGTATAAACTCTTTGAAATGATTTTCTTCCTTTTGTTAAAACTTAGTTTAAAAATTTCATAAAAAAACATGTATGGGGAGTATTTATCCCCAGTATTGTTTACTAAAGGTCACAACAGAATTCGTTAGTCCCATACTAAAAGTAAAAATTAAACGCAACATCTGTTTACAATTACCGCACTGACTGTAGTTTGCCATAGACAATATATTAAAACATAATATGGAATGCCTATCCCATAAGCAGTTGTCCATTTAGGAATGGCAAAATTTCACGTGGGAAGCATGAACCACCGCGCCCAATTAGAAAGAAACTCAAAAAAATTCCAGTTATAGGTACAACAATCTATAATCTCTTTCGATGTAGGTTGGATAAGTATGGTTTCAGATTTGTTTAAAAAATGTTTACATAAAAATATTTTTCGGTGTGCTTCTAAGCAGTTGAAATCGAGCATTTCTGTCAATAACAAGGATGGATAAAGGAATTAACAGAATGTATATTTTCTCATATATATGTAATACGTACACCTCTTTTGTCCTTTTAGTTTTTTTCAGGATATGATTTTATTCAGAGCGGCACCAAATAATGAAAATATTTGGTATGTATATGATTATATATTTTTATCATTATTTTTCATGGAGATGTTTTCAGTGAGATGATTTTAAATTATTATAAGCAATAATTAGTCCCCTGAAATATCAATATAAATTGAAAATATCTCACGAGTAAAAATAAATGCTGCCGACGGGAATTAAACCCGCACATTCTGATGTCCGGTCAGATGCTCTGGACCACTGAGCTACGTCGCCCGTCGGCTTATTTCCAACCCGCCAAATAATTCAATTTGTGCTTATTTTATGTATATATTTTATTTTTTTTGATAGTTCAGGCGACTAATTTTATTGCTTATAATAATTTTTTATCATTTGTGCTATGCATAGAACCTTGTCTTTTAAACATTTGTTTATCATAAGAAATAAATAAATAATAGAGATGATATTATTTAGCGGAAGTAGAATTACCTAGTAAGGATTTTGGGATACAATAAATAAGTTGGATGTATAGTAAAAATGTGAATAAAAGAACAAATATTACATTTATTGTATTTCCATGTTGAATCAGTTACAGAGTATTGTTAGTTAATTACATACATTAATCACTAAGTTTCTATTGGAAAATTCTAGGGGATTTATTTCCACAGAACCATATATTATCATAATGAAAAGCTCAATAACATACAATTTAGTTACAAATCTTAACTGGTTATATTCTTTTCTTACAAAACGTAATCAATGTTAATACAATAATAGAAACATTATGTTCATAAATGTTACTTTATTACTAAAACAATGAGCATAAACTTTCCGCAGATTTAATTTAAATATTTACAAAATAATATTCATTTTTATTTATCTTGGTAATATAATCCACAGATTGCGCTATAAAATTATAAAATATTACAAAATTATAACACAACTTTAGCACTGAATTGGAGTTATTTATACATTACTGTAATTTGTAATTCTACAATGAGACAAGTTAAATAAACACTTTGTTTAAACCAACACATTTATTTGTCTTAGTCGGAAGAAAAAATATTTTAATCGTTAAAGAAAATACTAACAACTTTTAAATAAAAATTTAACATAGAAACATCATAAATAAGATTCGGTCGCATCTAGAAATTGAACACAGAATTGACATCAGCCTTGCCGGAGATTCGCTCTACTGGTAATTCGGCGTCTCCTTCGGTCATATTTAAGTTTATCATACATCGATTAAGAACTACCAACATGATTTTTTTTTTGATATTTGTTTTTGGGGTGTTATGCCGAGTTGCGCTAACTCCTTCTTTAGACAACGTTTCGGACAGCATTGCAGTGTCCATCATCAGGGCAGATGTGTTATTTGAGGTTGTGTTAAAATGTGAGCTTATGTATGAGGTTGTGATACCGTGTTGCCAGCTCCAACCCTCTGAGTAACAATAAAGTATCATCATTTTTTTTTTCAATACTTTTGGCCGTGAAAATCTTAAATCATATTTTACCAACATGATCTTCATTTTTTAACGCCTTTTTTATGTTGGTTGTTCTTAGTCGAAGTATGATACAGTTAATACTACCGATGGGGGTTGTGTGGAATTAGCTCAGTGGTAGAGCTGTTCAAAATTTTATTTTGTTTGAGTATTGTATTTAAAAATTATAATTTGAGGAGTTATTCATTCAGTTATTCGAAAAATAAAAGATAATATTTTTTTTGTAATCTTTTGTTGGAGTTTTTTATGTGATCACCGCACAATAGTTCCAACTGCCCAAAGAAAGTGGGAAAATGTTATCCCCAATTTTATTGGGGTATACTTTGAGACTTAATGGAGTGGGTTGGGGAGGAATACTGAAAAACGATGGTTAGGTTTGGTAAGGATGTTAATCATTATTTTAAAATGTGAAACTGCACAACCGTCCCAACTGCTCCCAACTGTCTGGAGTCAGTGAGAATGTGGCATCCCCAATTTGGTTATGTTGTTTGGTTGAAGGTAATGGGGTTGAGGAAAAGAGATGGAGAAGAAGAAGGTGGGAAAGCACCTGGCTCTTCAGATTTGGTCACTAAACACGACCAAAAGCCATTTCAAGCAACGATTCAATTATTAATGGTGGTCTTACACCAGGGCGATACTAGGAGCATCTTTCACTCTAGAACGTACCGCAAATATACTATATATTATTTAAAATAAGTTTATTGTGAAATAACACAAGTCAATCACATGAAATTTTCTTGCACACCCCAAAATTTGAACACCCTACCTACAGTTTATGGAGTATGTAGTATATTGTGAGAATAAATAAATTGTGGTGTGGAGGACTATGGGAAGAGCAAGGTTAGGTATTATACAGGGGTGGTATACAGCTACCACAGAAAATGGGCGATTAACCGGGAATTCGCCTTGACGAAGAAATGGTTGGTTAAAACAAAATATTCATTTAGTTGATAAAAGTGTGGAAAACAACAATGCTACTGGATTTTACAAATATTAAATGATAAAAAAGGATATTCTGATTATCGATTAAATGGATTACAACCATTATACGACATAAACTTGATAGTAAATTACATTTCTTGTTTTCTTTCGAGCGTGATATAGAAGTTTGTAATCAGAATATACCAGGTTGCATTGAAAGTTTCCTGTAGGGGTTGTGACACAATATAAAGTTTCGCAATAGATCTTTAATCTTTTCGTTGTAGGGATTGTGTAACTCAATTGCTCAAAGCATTGTTTAAAGAAACTGTATTTCAGAGTCAATGCATTAAGCACAGTTTTTAAGCAATAATTCTTCAAACATTTTAACGATTTACTTTTAAACAGTCAAAGTGCTGTTATGACAAGACTGTACAAAAACACAATGATAAAATAAAACAGTTTGAGAAAAGAAGGTTTATCCGAAATCTAAGCAAATAAAAAGAAAAAACTGGTAGGAACGAAAGAAAATTAAGGGAATCTATTTAATCAAAATGATTAAGACTTTTCGTACATTCCGTATATTTTAAAGTTATAAAATTACAGATATTTTATTACATGGACATTTTATATTTTTCACATTTATTTATTACAGAATGGGAATTATATTACATCGACCAATTTTTTTCTTTATATTTTCAACGTAAAATAAATATACCTGTCAATTTTGTTTTATTAGCTGTAAAATGGTTGGGTATGCTTAAAGATTATTTAAGTTCTTAAAACAATTTATTCTTTAAATCATTTTATTGTACAAGATAGACAGAGCGTGTCGTGACTTTTTCCGATTCTCATGACTTTTCGTTTTAATAATAATACTTATATTATTTGAAATTGTGAAAAATGTAGAAATAAAACTAATCGTAAAAATCATGAAAATCATTAAAAAAGTGTAGAAATCAAACTAATCGTTTAAATGATGATTATTATGAAAATAATAAAAAAATGTAGAAATCAAAATAATCTTTAAAATCATGATATCATGAAAATCATAAAAAACAAGCAAGGAAACTCATTGAAAATCTTGGTTGTTGTTAATCTGGCAAAAATTATCAAAATCTTGAAAATCGTATGAAAGACGAGGCACGCCCCTGCTAGAAGTTTGGAATACTTATTTTTCCACAAATTAGTTGAATATAATGAAGATACATTTTTTACTTTTGTCGAATTAGACCTTAAAAATATGTGTATTATATGTTTTGTTTTAATTACACAACGGTATAACAAAAAGTATGCAAAACTTAAAAATCACAAAAGATAAATAGGTACATAAATTTGACGGATTATTATTTTTCATCCTAATATTTTAGCTACATCAAAACATTTATACATTTTCATAAAAACACGGAGCGGGTAAATTTAAATTATCGGTTATTTAAATACAATACGGACTTTGAAATCCTATACTTCCAAATGTGAGGAAATAAAACTGGAATAAAACCTTTTATTTAAGCTTCAAATTTTAATTTGCTTTGATTTTAAATTAGCATTTTGGCAAGTCAAAAATAGAACGGGTGATTTTATGACTTATCAAACAGAAAAAAAACTGTATTGATTTCAAAATCACAATAATGGTTTTATTGACACTAAAGCGAAGTGGCTCAGAAATCAGGCAAACATAATATTGGAAATTAAGTGGAGATGAAATTAATGTAATTTTTTTTAAATAATTAAAAGAGAGGTGGAAGAGAATGGTTGGAATGCTAAACTTGTGGGCATTGAAAATTATAATGGTGGTGTAAATAATAGTTAAAAATTAGTTTACGATTTAAAACAGTTGTTCAAAAAATTAAAATAAAAAAAACTTTTTTTACTGCACTAACAACAACAAGAACAAAAAAAAAATTGCAACATATCGATGCATTTTCTTGAAAATGTAAAAATGTTTTTATATAAAATCAGAGTATATTTAACTATTCCTCATTAGATTATCACAAAATTCCTAATTCTTAGTCAGAACCATTTTTTATTAGAAATATGCATATTTTTTTTAAATTTATGTACAGTATCAATAATTTAAAAAAGATAAACATCCAATAGTACCTCATACCCTATTTTAAAGTATTGTTTTTTTCATTGTGTTACATTCGGTTACATTGTAGGAGAGACAGAGGATTAAATGCAAGCATAAATGTTGCCTATTAAAACCAGTAAATCATTCCCGTTGGATGATTTAAATAAGAGGTTCCCGAACTTTTTTGTTTCGTAGACCACGTGCCGATTTTTATGTTTTCTGTAAATAAATAATAATAGTTAGATGATTTATATAGCGCCGTTTTTGTGTAAAATCACCTCAAGGGCGCTATAGACCCCAGTATGCCCATATTTTATATTTCCTTACATTTCAGGCTATTATTTCCCTAGATTTAAGAATGGGTTAATATGAGGTTTTTATTCTCCAGCTTCCGAGAATAATTGCCCAAACCCACGGGAGTGGGTGGCATAGTGTTTTTCTCTGACATTCGTATTTATAAATAAAATAATAAACAGTTGGTCAAACGGTTGCTATTAAGCGTATGCAAATTTGTTTTTCCAGGCTCATATTTTTTCATTTACACATTCAAGAGGTCGATGTTGACGACTTTTGGAATGACTGATTTAAATCGTTATTGTCACTTAACATCGGAAATATACACAATTTTCAATCAATTGAAAAAAGATTTTACGGCATTATTCTCTACTGTATCCAACAAACCAAGCTGGTTATCATTATGCAGTACTAACTCCTTACATTATAATAAAATGTTTACTTTTAACTAGAAAATTCCACCATATTTGTCATTAATTAAATCGCATATTCTTATCGACCAGGTTTTGATAAAACCCTTCAAGCCACATTTTTTTGGGAATGTTGCTTTCCAGTGGTTTCGTATATCCTTGATGAGATGAAGGCATTTATAAAATAAATAACTAAATTTATGAAAAAAAAAATTAGATTATTTCAAGAAAACACTAGATAAAATTTGTCAACTCTCAAATCTTTCATAATTTAAAATTGAATTGCAGTTCTTTACATAAACATTTTCAGCATATAAACTAAAAGCTTTTTAATAAGTTTTACGCATTGTTAAATATCAGTTTTTATCGTCTCCTGTAAATTTTACATTTTGTAGCTTGCAGGGTTTTACCTAACCGTAGTCATTACATTTTTTGGGCAAAATCGCCACTTGATGGTGACGGATATTGAATAATATTCAATAATGTTATTTCCGATATTTAAGACAGTTTAAATAATAATAAGCATTGTATTTTTTTTAATAAAATAAATTACTTTTTTAATAGTTTGTTAAAAAAATATTTTCATTATCCTGATGCGGAAGCCATTGGCTTTGAAACTTGTAGATTTGTATTGATAGAAAGTGGTGAACACAAAGTATTTCACTTTTATATGGAACATAAAATAAATTAATTTGTATACACCACTATTTAATCAACAAGGATCGACATGTTTCACAACTAATGCTTGATCAGGATGAATGTATACAATTAAATTGTGGTATTTACAGAGTTATTTATTTTGTTTAAATTAAAATGATTCCGCAAAGTGATTTTGCAACAATTTGAGAATTATGATATCATTGAAGATACATTTAACAGTTCCCAAACGAAATATAATATGTGAAAACAATTTGGTCGCATCTAGGAATTGAACTAAGGACCTCAGCCTTGCCAGGGCTTTGCTCTGTTACTGAGTTAGCTCGACCATATCAACTTTGGTCATATTTAACAGTATCATTCTTCTACTAAGAACTACCAACATTATCTTCATTATAGCGCATATCTTGGCTTTATAAAAATTACTACGAAAAATATGTGGTTATACTCAAAATAGAAAAAAAAAAAGAAAAAAAAAAAGAAGTTATTTGTTGTTGATAAATCAACTAAGAATCTTGTCACTGAAAAGTCATGAAATGTAATGACAGAAACAAAAATCTAACCATTTTAGCTAATCAAACAATCAATCCCACATCATGAATTATCCGATTAAAGTTTGTAAGGTTATTTGTTAAATGTTGCTGATCTAGACACTTTAACTCGGTCATTGCACCGACACAATTTTAAAACATATTTTTAACCCTATTTATAAATCCATTTAACCCACTGTCTCTCCAAAAAAGTAATACAAAAGCTTGAACTAGTCAGCCACTCAGTGACCCGGCCGACTCAGCGAATAATCCCACTATCTCTCGGTCAGTAGATTTGGATTATCTAGAAAGAGTTTGGTAAGCAGGTTGAGCGCAGTCAGCAGCAGAAGTGCCCCGTGCAGAGTCCGCTCCGTGGAACCCCCTGAAACGTTAAGCAAAGTTAGCGGTGGCTGGCTCAATTTGTTATTTGTTGACGGAACTGGGTTGAGCGAACTGTTTAAATTGAATAATTGTTTTGGGGAATTAGGCGGTGCATATCGTCGGTGCATACATAATATGAACAATGTAAGCTTTAGTACATTCTGAGATAATCGATAAAAACTGTTTAAAAAAATAACGAAACGGAAAACGAAAGTTCTATTTATGAACAAAGTAGGAAATATACATTTTATTCAGTAAAATAAAATGTTATTTGCAAATATTAATTATTTTGTATCAGAAAATCACATTTTAATGCGATTTTGCTCACATGGTTCATATTCTGTGCACGGTTTTCGTCACATTGTTCATTTTCAATAGCAGCTGTCAAAATATTTCATTCAAGTCTTGTGTTTAAAGTAGAGATTTAAAATGGGAGACTATTATCACAAAATATATTATGTGAATGTAGTGGTGTGCAAAGGATATGACATTTTGTTTTATTATTTATATCAATTTTTGTATAATATTTTGGAAAAGTATAAATTATGTGAATGAAACTTTTTATTTTAACGAGACATTCCTTGTCTCGTTCACATTAATACAACGTCTCATACATGCTCTTCTATTATTCTGACTCTTGACATGGTCCGACTCAAGTATCTGATTCACTTGGTCGTGCCATGTCTTTCTTGGGCGTCCTCGCCTTCTTCTACCATTCACATTCTTAGAGCTCTGCTAATTAAAACTAGTAACCTCCTGACAAGTTCAGTGAGTGGACCATTGCTCTCATTTTTCACACTAGTTTTAGTAAGTTTATTCTTTAAGAATAAATTTAATAACTCGATAATATTAATGGCATAAAATCATACTTCAATGAAATACATAATAGTAAAATAAACACAATATTATATTTTTTAATGATGTTTTTATTGGAATATAATTACTAAAAAAGAGGAAACATAATTCACACTTAAATTATTTGTTTTTTCTCCCACAATTCTACACATAAGTTAGAGAATCATAAAATGGGTGATGATCCTTATCTATTACCAGTTTTAACTCTTGCAAATGCCTGAATTTAGAATCTGATAAAGCAAGGGGTTTGGTGTATAGAGGCAATGGGGGAACATAGCCAGTCTTGCGGCGTTGGAGCAATTCCAGCCAATCCTTCGACTGGTCTAATTTATAGAGGATATCCCCCGACGATAAGTATTTAAGAGCCCTCAAATCTGTGACAACGGGATCCCCTACTTTCTTTCCCGGTCTCAAAGATGTTAGGTTTGTATTCAATGATTCGTAATTAAAAAAAAAGTCGAAGTGGACATTTTTTATATTGTATGGCTGTTTGGGTCGAGCCATTTTCATGCGAGATAAATAATCACTTGGAGAATATATTGGTGGCTTGAAGTAATGCTCCAGCACCGAATGGACATTGTCGACTTCCATCATAGTATGGCCCTTCTCCAGAAAAATTTGATCTATTGTGACTGACGACCTTTTAGAGTAATCACTCAATGCACTTGCCAGTATTCTGTTCCGATTTTGGTAATTGCAACCATCGGAAATAAGGATGACATTCTTATACTGTAGGGGTAAGCTCTCCAGGTAGTTGATTATACAACTTGTGAATTCATTCGCGGTCACACCTCCATCTGCTTCATGCCACGTGTAGAGAGTGACATCTGCATTGTTTAGGACGTATAATGTGAAGTTGTGGAGTTGAAGTTTCTGCTTGTAGTATACAGCAGACGCTAGTAATTTGGGACATAACAGTACACTCTGCAAGTCCATAGTGACAACTAATGTAGTCTCACTGGCAGATTCTTTTGCTGCATTCTTAGCAATTTTCGCTTGATCCTTGCGTATAATATGCTGCTCATAAACTTCTCCTCCAATAGTACCGCATTTAAAACCCACACAAATATCACATTGATCTTTGCGTGGGTGGTGAATGGAAACCTTTTCAGCTTTTAAAACGTCACTGAATAAGTTTCTGTTGACTTTTGGCACATTATTTTCAGTGCACCAAATACTGAAGACTGAAAGCATGTGTTGCTTCGATAAAAAGAACGATTCCACATATCGTCTATTTGTTTGTGATCTGCAGTAGTGACTCGGAACAACTGGCAGAAGATTAAGCCATTTTTTAATACTATCCACTGCTTTAGTATGCTTGGCAACTTTTTTACTTACAGTGTTAGGGGATACGTTATCCTCGTCATTGACAACTTGATTATGATAGCTCCACCTCCTGAAAGTGCTTTTTGTAATGCTCAACGTATTCATAAACATTTTGTGACACACCTTATATTTATCCCCGTCCTTGGTAAACAGATATACATCACGTCCTTGTGTCTTTTTCGTGCAATCTGCGCTTTCACGACGACGCTGTCTTATAGCACGTACTGCTACAAAGCCCAGGAAATAAGCTCTCTTCTCCGACCAAGTTTTCAATTTCCAAAAACTGTTGAATGTGTGCAGGCGATCCTCTTCCGTTATTTTATGACAATAAAAAGAATTTTTAAGTGCAAATTTGGGTTGTTCGTGTTCACATCTTATTCCCATAGACTTTGCTGACTTCAATTGGCTTTGCTCATATTTCCCGCAATGCTTTTTATATCCGACATACTCTTTGCCCAAGACTCTACATCTCTTATTTTTTTTAATCTTCTGAACAAGTGAATCAGAATCTAATGGTAAAGAAACATTTGTATTATCATTTTCTGGGATCCACTCTCCAGTTAATTCACACAGACTTTTGTCTCCAGAGATAACATCGTTCCGTGTGGAGCCAATGTTATTCGACAGGTTTGGAATAAATTCTCCAGTCACAGGACATAACATCATGTTGTCATACATTTGATTGACTGGTTCAAGATCTTCAACATCCATTTGATTGACTGGTTCAAGATCTCCAACATCCATAACCTCTGATACAGAACTACGTATCGTACTTAAACGTACAATCTCCCTCGTGCGGTTTCGGTACATTCTGGAACAAAATCAAAATTAAATACATAATTCAACATCTTTCCTGCTACAGTACTAGTACAGTAATAAAAATATGAACTCACATAAAAATTTTTGAACTTGTCAGCAAACAACAGTGATTTCTCTACACGTTTCTCTTATTATAGTCAAAGATATATTTATCTGTAAAAGAAGATACACAGATTGAAATATACATTACATAATACGCACAAATATGACAACAATATAGTAAAATATAGTTAAAAGACAGACAAATACTTACAGATGCCAGTCAGATGATAATGACATGTAATGCTTAGAATAATCATGTATTTCTCTTATTTTTGAGTTAAATTTTAGTAAACTTTCCCTGAAACATAAAAACAAAATAACTTTAATATTTTTCCACATTGTGTCAAAATTCGAAGTTTATCACAACACTGGACTCAAATTATTGACGCTTCAAAGGGCAGCCATTTTTCATAAATCCTCGGATGACATTTTGTTACTGTTTTTAGGAAAATACGTGAAATTTATAAAATAAAACATAATAACTTACCGCTACTTTATAAACCAAATGGCCACGAACCGTCAAACAATAATATTATGTCGGATTTATTTATTTATTCACTTCAAAAACAGCTAGAGCGTGTACAAGGTAGAAAATATGCGGGAACAACTTGACAACTGTCAGTGTAATCATAGATGTAGAATATGAACAATGTGACCATAGATGCGGAAAAAAGCGCACATTTAATATGAACCATGTAAAATAAGTTCACATGGTTCTTATTGAGATGCAAAATTTTGACTGCCTGCACATGATTCGTTTTCTATCTCCATAAATATTGGTTATTAGGACATGGTTCATATTGTAGAAGGTGGAGAAAAAAAAACTAAAAAAAACTGTATATTTAGTTCATTTTCGTCAAAAACGTTACATTGTTCATATTATGTATGCACCGACGATATATTAAACATGTCACCAACACGACGGTAAAAGCAGTTAGTCTGAAAACTATGCACATTGTTGTGAACCAAATAATAAATTATTAACATAATATTATACCTTTTTGGGGGTAAAATAATTCCTTGCAAAAATCATGTTAATCGGCGTTTTTGTCATAATGCTTTTTTTATGCATTCCATTATAGTTCACACAGATATAACATTCCACCAATGTAATTTCGGAGGTAATTGATTCTATATCGAAGTCTATCTTCAGCTTGAGCGTTGATGATAAAACCTGCATTTGCTACCTTAAAGATTATTCCCCTATTATCAAGGCCAGCTGCGTAATGTCCTTGACCTCCACAGACTGGACACCGAGATTGCACGGCCAAGCAGGTTTGAATCCTGGTTGAGCATGGATACAAAGGTCTATATTTGTTAACTAGAAGTCCATGTCCCATGATCGAGGACAGCTGCGGCCTTTCGTCCTTGACCTCCACAGGATGGACACTGAGTTCGCACCGCCAAGCAGGTTTGTCTCCAGGTTGAGCCTGGATAAGCAAGTCTGCATTTTTTACCTGGAAGACTATACCCTATGATTGAGGACAGCTGCGGCCAGTCCTTTTTGACCTCCACAAGCCGAAATCACGCCACTCATCAGGTTAATCATCAGCTTAAGTTTGGATGATTATTTAAATATTTCTAACCTGAGAGACTATGCCCCATAACCGAGGCCAGCTGCGGCCTGTCCTCTTTGACCTCCACTGTAGGGCTGCTGGCCCGGTACAGGTCAAACAGCGAGGCCTCGCAACGCAGCCGCAGGCGGGACACCGAGGTCGCACCGCCCAATAGGTCCGTCTCCAGCTCGAGTGTGGAGCTGGACGACTCCTTGCCATCGGGGGAGGTCACGATTGAGGACACCATGAAGCCCGGCACCTGGTAAATATAGAAAAATTAGTCCATTTTCGATTGAAAAATATAACTTGAAACACTGTACCACAATATTATTTATAAAAAAATAAGCCAACTTATTAAGTGAAATAACAATAGTGGAAGGCCGAAAAGTTTAATTCGACGTGAATACTAAATATTGGTTTATATATCAAGCGGCCGCTACACTACTCGCTTCGACGCTTCGACGAAGTCCTCGACGAAGTTAGCCAAAGTTCGAAGTGCGTGCCCACACACTCGTGCAACTTCGCGAGTAACTCAGTCCAACCAGTCAGTGATTGGTTTATTTATGCCGTGACGCTTCGAGTCCTTTGACTCGGGCGCATTTACCGACAACAATCGGAAGTCGGGCGAAGCGAAGCGGAGTTGCCCGAAGCGAAGCGAAGTTCGTGCCCACACTATCGTATTCGGTCAACTTCGATCAACTTCGCGAGTAGTGTAGCTGGGCTATTAGATTTTCCTGTCCGGGGAGCACTCATCAGTAGACTAGTGCTCTGAAAACGCAAAGGAGATGTACCCGTTGGTTGAACATACGTAGACATTATACAGAATGTCGCTAACATTGTATGAAGATTTGTGTACGTAATAGAAAACCTAGATGGTACCTGCCCCGATGGTGGAGCTTGAACTTATAAAACTGTGTGATACAGCTCAAAACATCCGAAAACAACAAAAAACCGTGAATCCATGTTAATAACTTTGAACAAACCATTCCAAAAATTTACACTACCTCTACCCAGGAGGCTTTGAGGGAAATTATGATCGTATGTCATCTTTTGGAATACTGTGGGAGGGTCTTATTGAGGAGAGGGTATTTAAAATACTCCAGTTTTTTTCCCAGGAGTGAGAAACTACAGATGCCGGTAAATCTTTCCACGGCTGAGCTGTTGAACTCAAGAACGAGTCGTAAAAATGACCTGTTCTCTTGTGACAAACGTGAACCTTGTACAAATGCTGAGAAAGTAAAGAATGCAGAGCTATACAAGCTTAACAAGCTTAAACGAGAACACATTCCGTCTTCGTTCTCCTTGTCCTACTTATTCTGACATTCAAACAACTTTATAAAAAAAAAAAAAAAAAACTTTATAAACACTCTAATACAGGCGGTTATAAGAACAAATTTTCAAAATATAAGCGAAATCAGTCTACTAGTTTTTAAGTCGATATTGCACACACATATGAACTTTGACTTTTGTTTATATATATTCGTAAACTACTCCTAAGAAACTAATTTAGAGTGTCATCGTATTAAATCAACCTTTCACTAAATATGTTTGAATATTACCTTTTGTTCATTGACGAACCACGTAATGTTGGCAGCGGGAAAACTGTGCGTGGAAGAACAGTTAGCCCTGACTCTGTCCCCCGCTGAATACCTCTGCCGGTCGACTGTTACCGAAGGCTCGTTCGCAGGAATTTCTGCAAACAAAAAAACAGTCAATATCTTCAATTATTGAAATTGATGGCCTCCGTTCTCGAGGATTAAAGTTCTCGTAGAAAGCCGGAGGTCGCTGGTTCAAATGCTGGCGTGCGCAAGTAAAATTTATTTGATTACTTTGTGTTAGACAATTTACTCCATGAAAATAATATATTGTAAATTTCCAGCATGTTCCAAAGTGGAAGATTCTGGTACTGACTACCATATGTATTCTTCGGTGACAGGATAACTCATCACAATTAAAATTCAACACACCTTTAAAAAGTGATATATACAGTCATGAAAAGTAACCAAATAAAAACTAGGTTAAATAGTTTTATGTTTCAACACTTTTAATGATTTTATATAACTTATAACAGTGTGTTAATTTATCACTTGCTAAATACAAAAGATTTTTACTGATACAGTTTAGTTATTTATAATAAATATGTACTATATGAATAAATAATTTTGACTATTCATATGTAAAAGCCTCTAAAAGGAGGCTAAATAAAATAAAATAAATATATCCTTGGCGTAAACCACCATTCAGAATTGAAGCGTTACTTGAAATGGCTATGGCCATGTTTGGTGACCTGGTTTAAATAGCCAGGTACTTCCCCACCATCCTATTCTCTATCACCTTCCCCTCATCACTACCTTCAACCTCGTAACATACCCCAATCGGGGATGCCGTAGCCTCACTGACTGCAAATTATTGGGAGCTGTTGGGACTCATGTACGGTGAGACCACAAACGAGTTCAGTACTCTGAAGCTTCGTCAACGTGAAAGAACAAAAACGAATCCTTGCTTTATAATTAGAATAATTTTTTTTTACTATCTTCCCTTTTTGGAACAAATAGAGACAATGTTATACTCCTTGGAATCTCCCATGCTAATGATTTCTGTGGGATAATAAGAAGTGGGGTTGACTCTGGAAATACAAAGTCAGTCAAATAGAACAGTAAAAATTGTGTTAGAGTAGGAAGTTATACCTCTCTTACATCCCAACTTCTTCAAGACGTTTCCGAAATCCTGTACTAGTTCTTATATTCACATATAACAGTAACTTTACAAATAATTAACAATTTTCCTTTAGTATTATTACATCTACCGGTTTCGCTACGGTCGAGCTTCATCAGGATGTGAAATATAACTGAATGAACTGATGAAATATAACAGTTATATTTCACATCCTGATGAAGCTCGACCGTAGCGATTCCGGTAGATGTAATAATACTAAAGTCGTGGTTAATAAACAAAGTGTTTTATTTGATTTAATATATAATGTCTAACCACAAAGTGATTGCTTCCTACGAAAAAAAAAATTAACAATTTCATTTACAAATCAATATAATTTACTAGTATAAATAAGACGAGGTAATGCTAAATATTACAATGTAGCTTTTTCTCTGAAATAATAATGAATATTTTTTTTATTTTATTTTATATATTCATTAATATTGTAATTGGGATTATAAAAACAGTTTATTTTTAAACAAGTTCTGCTGCGTAATTATTATTACGCGTGACAGCTGTTTCGCCCTCTGAAGGCATTATCAAACTGTGGGTAGCCCACTTACAGACGATACATTTATATTATTTGTAGATAGGTATTTTAATTTCAATAACTGATTTCTTAATTGATTTCTGAGTAAAATGTTCGAAATTATTAATGGTTATTACCCCAGTAAAGTTTTCCCAACTACTGTAATGTTTAAATTTGACTGAATGTCTTTTTGTTAGTTATTCCCAAACGATGACTCAAAGGGTTATTTTAATAGCATATGCTATTAATATAAACGTCCCCGACTTTTTACCATTTAAACCTCTCTCTAAACACTCCTGGCACTAATAAAAACAAATTTTAAAATTTTCAGCGATATCGGTCGACTACTTGTCGAGTTTTACATTTTTGATGTTTTGTATCAAACTTTTATTCGTGATTTTTGAAGGAGAGTGGGATTTTAGTATAGGGTTTAGTATAATAAGTGTGTAGCTGTTTTGCCAGAATTTTTTATTTGTATTTGCTTGCTGGATATGTTTTTTACCCTGAGATGTTGTGTTCGTAATATACGTGTTAGTTTTTATTACTTGTGTTTTGTATATATGAATATTAAACAGTATTGCTTTAGAATACAGTTGTTTAATTGAGAAAATGTTAGCATTGTTTAAAATTTATATTCTGACAATATAATATCACGAATACCTATCTTGAGCTGGGCCACGATCCTTACCCAACTAAGAAAAATAAGGGTTAAAACTAACTGTTCGTGATGGTCCAAAAACAGTAACATGTTGATGTATTGAAAAGGGTACACACCTTTGCTTACAATTTTATTTTATTTTCCCTCGTACAATGTATCACTGTGAACAGGGCATTTTGATTTAGCTTTGAATAAAATTCTCCCCTAGACAAATGACCCACAATTAATATAAAGGATAGCCCGTAATTCTTTCCCCGATAAAATGACTATTCGTTATTTGTGGTCGATAAATTATACAATGGATTGTTTTATTTTGGGATAACTGAATGTTTTTTTCCGTGTCAATTTGTTTTGAAGATTTGTGAGTGTTTTTGGTTCGCTGTTAATCAATATTTACTGGTTTTACCGTTAGGTAGTTATTTACCGATTCACGGACTTAAATAAATAAATTGTATGATTTTTTTGTTTGTTTTAGAACAAATACACATTTCGAAATTATGAATAACCTTCAAACCGATGTTTTAATAACTTGGCTACAAACAATCTGGCAATGCCATGATTCGTAGTAATAGTAAAAATGATAAAAAAATCACTTGTTTTATTTGATGTAAAATAAATTTTTTGTACTTTAGTACAAAATTGTAGTTTTACATTTCCAACAGATTTTGGATTTTAAATTCTTGCCAGAGGCTGGTTGTGATTACAATATTTATTTTTTATTTATTTATTTAATACATGTTACATTATTATGAAATTTACATAAAGTAGATATAATGAATCACCATACTAGGCGGCTGCCTGTTTCATGGTGACCAATTGAGTGTAATTAATTTGTATGAAATATGAAATCTAGTGTAAGCATATGAAATTAGTAACTATAGATGAAGCTAAAATTTTGGAAAAATTGTAATAAAAAGTAGAAGATAGAAATTAGAAAGGAGAAAGAAGTAAATTAGCATTAGATTGTAAAAATGTACATAATTATATATATAATTTTTAATATGTGTGCATGCAAGCACACATGTGTATATAGCAGCAGACATACCTGTATACATATAACAGCACATGTATACATACACCCATTTGACGCATCCTCACGCATATAAACAATATATACACCTCTATCTGAGTACTTGGAATAGGCTACTAACACTATAACAATCACACATCAAAAAATCCCCGATATAGATGTATCAAAATAATTAATCGGGTACTGCAATTTATTCAATCCAGTAAGTCCGCCAGCTTTTGCAAATGCTTTTCGAGAGTAAAATACACAACTAATCGCTGAAAATCTTGTGAAACCATTTAAATTCTCCATGCAGGAGTGCCAATGTGTGAATTTAATTAGTATATAATAATAATGTAAAGTAGTTTTTCCAAACGAATCCATTCGAGACTCGTGCATGATTAAATTAACTTTCCTTTAAGAAGCTTCACGCATGTCTCGATAGTGTAAGGGATGAGTTATATATCTGTGCTGCTCGAACACATGATTTGCCGTTATAAGCGTAATCTATCTCATGTCACCGTTTCAGCAGGCGGAGCGGTCCCAATAGCGCCCCATGCTTTGAAGTTTTGTGCTCAACGAAATATGCACGGCTCGTTTGCATTTGCGCTGGCAATATAGCTCAAATAACCACCTGACGAGAATTATGACTGGCATGAGTGTACGTTCGTGTATTTTAAGTTATGAGAAGACTAAAGACAAGCTGTGCAATACAACACACATCTACATACCAAGGAACCGTCTCTAGTACTTGCCTTTAGTACCTTCCTGTAACCCAACTCTCTTTTGTGTTGTCTCTCATTCACTATCATAGTCAACAACAATGATATGTTTTCTGGCTGACAAAAGAACGCATTTATCTTAATCACAGGATTATTCTTTTAAATATCTCTTTATTTAAACAACGTTTAAGATACATTTAGAACCATGTTTAACCGAATGGGATATTTAACGTCGAACCAGACATGAGCATATTTTTACAATGTTATTTAAAAGCAATACATAAAAACACTACTAAAGTACATTTTTGACCAACGAATACAATCTTACAATAATTGACCAGTTAGACGAGCTAAAAAAAAATCCGTCGGTAAACACAAGCTTTGGATAAAGACACCACAAACACCAGGCAATAAAAGTATTCGACATAAAAAAAGAGAGAAAAAAAAAACAGATCACAATCAAAATTAATATATGAATTAAAGAACAAAAAAGGCTTTACTACAAAATAAATTTGTATTAAAATAATAAAAAATATACCTACATAGTTTACATAGGTATTATACACAATCAACCATCAATTACAAATATATAGCTTAGTTTTTATAACTGCCTTAATTATTTAATTTTTATAACGTTACTTTATTTTATTTTATTTAAATTCGTTTAAGTAACATATTTTCAATGCAGTACATTTTTATTTACGCGCATAATTTGTCACATAAAATTATAAAATGGGGGCCTGAGCACGGGTAAACCATCCAGCGAGGCTCACGTTACCAAATTATATATTATTTTAATGTATCAATGAAAAATGAAAATGAAATCTTTGTTTGTTTGTAAAATTTGTTTGGGAAATCGACAACCGTAAAAACTATTATACACATGGAAAAAAAAACAAAAAAAAGTTTCGTTTCAACTGGAACGTTTATCGGGGTCATATGAAAACATATTATATAAGTGTATTTTTTTATAAGATGATAGGGAAGGGAGAGGTGTAAAAGTGGGTGGAGGATATATTAAATGCTATTAAAATTTGGTAGTATTATAAAGCCTGTCTCTGTCAACAATATAATGCTATAATGTTTTGGTTGCATACCGTCCCGGAAAGAGAATTCAAATTTGTAGATAAAAGCACAGTGAACAAACGAAACTCCCAACGTCCAGAGAAACAGATAGAAGTTGACCATCAAAGGATAGATCAAACTGGTGAGTTAATTGTGAAATGATTGGTTCAGATTATTGAGAAATCATTAAATAATACCACATGACCCTAAAATTATACTGTCAAAGAGGAACCGTGTGTTCAATGATTCGCACGAGAATTCATTGGTCCGATTGCACATTTGATTGCATGGATCAGAAAACGTGAATAAGAGAGAAGAAGAAAGTCCTTTACCAGACTTAGATATTATTTTATGGAATATGACTCCAGGATATGAAACACATCAAAGGAGCAAAGGTAATGAAGGAATAAAGTTTCCCCAAGGATTTCCAAGGCAAACGTTCGTAGTATCTCTCTTTTACTAGGTAGCCCTTTTTCGTAAGAATTATGTGTGACTTCAAAGTGTGTTTTTTTTCGGTTCACGAAATACTTGCTTTAGTATAATACAAATTATGTTTTTATTTTTTCTACATTAATAATTATAAAAAGATATATTAAGTAAATTAATAATTTTAGCCTTATCTTTTGCAAGCTTAGATAATATCTTTTTAATGCTCTTTAGCTCTTAATCGAAATGACACTGCGAGTTAAAAATGGTTGCGTTGACCTTAAAAATATAAACAGTAAGAGTTGTGGTAATTTCATGGCATCAGAACTCACAAGCTTCCATTTTCCGAGTTTTCCCCGTGGTGCGAATTGATTGAATTCTGCTTTATTATAGTTAGATGTCAGATTTCACAAGTGATTCTTCTAAATGCTCGAATAATACTATGCATTATTTACGTTTTTATCCCACTAAATCCCAAAGTTCGATAGTTTTTAGGAAGATAAACAATAGGATTTTTCCACTTTTCGGATAAGATACTGTAATTATATTGTGTGCTGAAATATCATTGTTTAGAAACCACATTACGCACCACAAACGAAAGGAATATCACAACAACTTAATCAACAAATGCGACGCTGGAAGATTCTATCTTATTTTCCAAATTAATGAGACCTCAGTGCCCATTTCCCCCTGCCTAGCCGGCGACACAAAATTTCGTCAAGCTTTCGTAAAACCATCTCAAATCCACCAGCGTCACCAGACCGTACTGGATTTATCGATTACGTAGAACAATGAAAGAGTTTCCCTTGAAGATGACGAATAGTAAACGGCGAAATCGGCAATTTTTCGTCATCTCTCCCGCTCCTGTCGAACTCCTCGCCTTTATTCTTCTAAAAGGGTAATTTATTCTTTCTTCTATCCATTCCCATTCAATAATAATATCGCGAGACGATATTTCCCGAATCCTCAGTTTGCTTTCATGATGTTTTTCAGGATTTGTTGGCACATCCCATTGAATATATTTACATACATTCCGTTTTATCCGTAAAGCGTTACTCCTATAACGCGAGAAAAAATAATAAAATGGATTTGACAGTAATGAGGATATTCTGGGAAATGTTTCCGGCGATTTTTTTTTTTTTTTTTAACATTATTTCTGGCTTTCACCCTTCAAGGGTGTTCTTGGCCATCATTTAAAATTATTGAGAAATGAAAGGTGAATTTAAATATTAATTTTATTTAAATAGGCAAATTTCAAAATTATAATGAAAATTGGAGTCGAGTTCAGACTTAGAAGAGACGAGATGTTGAATGGAGGGGAGGCAATTTTAGATAAGGCTTGATAGAATAGAGGATATTTGTTTAGAGAGGGACAACCAAAAAATATGTGATCTAAAGTTCCCACTTCTAGACCACAGAATGTACAATCTGGGGAGTCAACAACGTGAATTTTAAAAAGATGGGAAGGAACGGAACAATGTCCGATCCTCATTCGAATGAGTGAAGAAATTTCTTTTTTGGAAAAATGAGGGAATTGCTGAAACCACGGTTTTGATGGAATAGTCCTTTGTATTGAGGCATAGCAGGCTCCCTTGGATTGACTAGCAATGTGCCAATACTCCGACCAAACATTGCGGGATCTATCTTTGATGATGGAAAAAATGTCAGATAGGGGAATGTGGTTTACGAGGGTAACAACAGGGTTGGACGCTCCTTGTTTTGCCAAGGCATCCGCAATATCATTACCCATGATACCAACATGTCCAGGAATCCAAATCAGAGTTACAGTTTTACCATAGCTTTGAATGGAGGCTATCATCTCTCGAATAAGGCATACAAAGTGATCATCAGGATGAAGAAGAGGACTGGATTTAAGTTTTTGGAGGGAACTGAGAGAGTCAGAGAGAACGAGGGAATGTTCAAAATTATGTTTGATTATATATTTGAGAGATTCTATTATAGCAATGCACTCGGCTGAAAATATTGAAAATTGATTTGAAATTGAATGAAATATTCTGTCATTAGAATTATTGTGGTAAACGTTAATACCTATACCACAGTTAGGAGAGTCGGGAGATTTGGATCCATCAGTAAATAAAAGAGAAAAGTTGGGCCATTTAGATGAAATAATGTCATTCAACATATTATTGACAGTTCGGGCCGGGAGATTGGAATGACTTTTAAGGATTCCGATCCCTTCTATTATTGTTGGGGATAGGGTGACGTGACTATATTTTAATTTGTATAAGGGTAGTAGATCATTTTGGATGATGTGAAGCTCTGAGAGAGACTTAAAATTTTTACAGATGTCAGGAAGAGGTTTAGTTGAAGCTCTGTTTGTAGATGAATGGGTTGAGTCAATGAACAACGAGACGCTGGGGATAACCTGATGACATTTAGAATTTAAACATTTAAGAACAAATTTGTCAGCAAATAGTTGACGCCTTAAATAAAGAGGAGGATCAGAACATTCTACTTGAAGGGAATTGATGGGTGACGATTGCATCGCTCCAGTTATAATTCGCAAAGATTTAGATTGAATTTTGTCTAATTTATCAAGTACATTTTTTGAGGCAGTACTAAAAAGTGGGCAGGCATAGTCAAGATGGCTTAGAATAAGTGCGTTGTAAAGCAACTTAATGCAAGTAGGGTGAGCACCCCACCAAACGCCAGATAATGATCTGATGATATTTAAATTTTTTTCGCATTTAGTAACTAAATTATTAATATGTGAAGACCATTTAAGTTTCCTATCAAATGTTACTCCCAAAAATTTTACTTCAGAAGCGTTGGGGATTGGAGAATTTTTAAATAAAATTTGAACGGGGGGGTTTTTATGGCGGTTTGAGAAGGTGACACACTGAGTCTTTTGGATTGAAAGTTCAAGACCATTTAACGTGAGCCATGTGCAAAGGGCATTCATGGCTTCGTTAAGATATTTGACGGCGAGAGGGATGATTTTGGATGATAAGAAGAAAGCTATGTCATCTGCGAACTCAATAACTTTTACTTGTGGGGGAATAGCGACATGCATATCATATGTGTATATATTATACAGTAAGGGGGACAATACATCGCCTTGTGGTAAACCCTTCCAAATAGACCTACTTTGAGGAAAAATATCTGGAAGTTCAATGAAAATTTTTCTATCTAGAAATAGATTAATAATAGATTGGACAAACATGGGGGGAAGGCCAAGGCCTAGAAGTTTTTTTTTCAAGATTGGGATGGAAACATTGTCAAAGGCGCCTTCTATATCTATAAAGACGGCAAGACAAACTTCCTGTTTAGAAATTGATAAATTAATATCAGTACTGATGATGGTAAGGTTATCTTGAGTGGATTTTTTTTTCCTAAATCCAAATTGAGATGGAGAGAGAAGCTGTTTACTCTCGACAAAAAATTCTAATCGGTTTTTAATTAATTTTTCATAAAGTTTACTGAGGGTGGATGAAAGAGCGATTGGTCTGTAGTTGGATCCAGAATTTGGTGATTTGTTTGTTTTTAAAATAGGGATGATTATTTGACAACTCCAGTCATCAGGCATTATACCAGTCTGGAAGATTTTATTTAAGATGCTTAAGAAGTGGTTTAGAACATTATCATTACTATTTTTGATTATGCTGTAAGGTATACCATCTCTGCCTGGAGATGAGTCCTTGACTGTTGATAAACAATTTTTTAGCTCAATTAAGGTGAACGGAGAGTCTAGCCAATGATTAGACATAGGAGTATTAGAGATGGGCGTTATTTCATCTAAGTTAGGTACAGAAGGGGGGGCAATTTTGTCCAAAAATTCATCAATCCATTTAGAATGAGACGCTCGAGGAGATGGTGAACTGAAGGAAGATCTAAATCTTCGGATCATAGACCAAACTTCCGAAATTGGAGTGTTCGGAGATACTGAACTGCAGAAGTTGTACCACCCGGATCTTTTTTTTGACCTCAATACCCTTTTGGCATTGGATTCAGCGTTTTTGTATATAAGATAGTTCTCCATAGTCATATTGTAACGATAGGAAAGAGATTTAGCTTTCCGAATTCTTACTACTTTGGAACATTCCTCATCCCACCAGGGAGTTGGAGGGAGTTTTTTGAGAGATTTAGTTTTAGGGGGAGGATTTGATTTATTTATTGCAGTTATGAGCATTGATTTGAAGTTATTATAATCATCTTTGACGGAAAATATATCGGTGGCGGGTGAATTTAATAGGAACTTGTCCATATGAGAGTTAAATTCATCCCATTTGGTGTGTTTCGTTTTAATTTTTGTCGAAATATGAGACTTGTCTGATTGGAAAGAAGTTTGATAAGTAATGGTGATCGGGAAATGATCACTGGAGCAAGGGTCGGGGGACACCACCCACGAGGAGAGAGAAGCCAAACTAGTAGAACATATCGATAGATCCACTGCACTGGGGTTTGTGCTGGGGCGTGAGATCCTAGTAGGAGATCCGTCATTCAAAAGGAAAAGGTTGGATTGATCTAGGAAATCCATCACACTTCGACCATCTCGGTCGGAGAAAGCAGAACCCCAGACGGGGGAATGGGCATTAAAATCGCCTAATATAAAGAAAGGAGGGCTTAGTTGACTTACAATTTGCAACCATGTTTGTTTATTGAAGTGGGCTGTTGGGGGAAGATAGACTGAAATAAAGGATGTGTCCTTTATTTTAGCTGCAACCATTTGGAAGTCAGCATTGGGGGGTTTGATATTATTTATTGGGGAAAATGATATGGATTTTTTAATAAAAAGGGCAGCACCGCCGCCCGAACCTTCCGGGCGGTCGTCGCGGAGACAGGAATACCCTCCCACATTAAAGTGGGTGGATGGAGTAAACCAAGTCTCCGAGATAGCAGCCAAAGAAATAATGTTGGAATTTAATAGGTTAAGGAGATCAGATTTGTTAGAAATAGCACTTCGGCTATTCCACTGAAGTATTCTGACATCCTGAAGAGTCATTTTGAATAAATGATTTTAATGTGGAAATAATAGTAGCAGCGTTGGACGGTAGATTAGTTTGAGAAGAAATAAGGTCAATTAGAAGCATAATAAGAGTTTGGATAAATGAAGAATTGTCTTGGGAGAGTTTTTCAGAAAGTTTAAGAGAGTTCATTGAGGACGGATTATAATTATTTGCACACCCATTTGTGGCATTTGAAAGAGGTGAACCATTGGGATTTAAGAGTAGTGAGTTGTGTTGTTGCTGATCGTATCCAGGAGCCGGTTTAGAAATAGCGTTTTTGTATGTGAATTTAGTTGAACGAGAAGAAGTTGTTGTAGTGGAGGGAAGAGGGTTGGATGAGGAGTTGCTGGATAAAGCCTCAGCAAATGATTTTTTGACAGGCGGGAATAGTTTAGAAGCCTGCAGAAAAGACAAGTTCTGAGAGGCCATAGAAATTTTAATATTTTTTTGGCGAGATTGTTCTGGGCAAGATGTGTTGATAGCTGTATGTGAGCCTGAGCAGTTAAAACATTTAGGTGAGGAAGAAGAAGGACATTGGTCAGCTGCGTGGTTTTCTCCACATTTAAAACATCTGGGTTGAGATCTGCATGCAGCTTTGGTATGACCAAAACGGCAGCAATTGAAACACTGAGTGGTGGGATAAGTATACATTTCAACTGGTAATGAGTTGAAGAATAAATATATATGGGAGGGAAGAGATTGACCTTCAAAGGTGATAACGACAGATTGGGAGGGCTTCCAGGTAATTATACCCTCAGAGGAGTCCTTGTAATTTAGCCTTCTGGCTTTTATGGGATTGCCAATGTGTTGGGGGGTTGAAAGTGAAGACAGAATTTCTTCGATGGACAGATCGGTCGAGATACCTCTGACCAGGCCCATGCGAGTGACATTGAAAGTAGGGATATATGCCTTAAACTTTGAATTAGATGAAATGAAGATATTTTTGATGAAACTGTTGGCAGCTGACCCTGAGAGGAATTCGACGGAGATTCGGAAGCGACCCTCGGCTTTTACACCTCCAGGCTTGATTGAAAGATTCTTGCTATTTGATAGGAATTTGCCAAATTCAAGAGGGTGGATGGTTTTTCCTTGATCAGTTTTTTGGGCGTATACTATGAATGGGCCACGGGAATGAAGAGAATAAAAGTTTGTTGGAGGAAGTTGAGAAAGTGCTGGTGGGGACTGTGAAGTCGAAGGCGAGTCAAGTTTTATTGGGGAAGAAGGAGTAAATTTCCTTTTTTTGGTAGAAGTCAAAATGACAGAATCACTGTCAGAAATTTCTACATTTTCCCCGTCTGGGGGGTCCGGAGAGGGATCTGGGGGCTTTGTAGGGGGTCCAGGAGGGAAATCTTCCTCCATTATTCACAACAGTAAACAACTACAATAATAGTATGAAAAATGACAGAAGTAAAAAAGTTTATAAATATCTGGAAATCAGCAGCGAAAAGTGACTCCTGGAAGATCAAAAGGGAGAAGAAACCTCAAGGCACAACACACTACACTTTTTTTTGGCCAGAAAACAAAATAGAATGGAAAAAAATTAATTTTAGATAGAGCAAAACAAAACAACTGATGACAGCCAAATGTTATTGTTGCAATCCGTTTCCGGCGATTGAATGGAAGTATTTTATTTTTGTGTTTGAACAGCTTTTAGGAGGTGCGCATTCTCGATTGATTAGCTTTGGAATCCTTTGAAGATATTCCTAAAATTTTAATCAAACTTTTCGTTGTTCTTTTTATTTCCTTTGTAATTTGATACGTTAAAACCCTGGTTCCTCGATAGTTATTGTAAATATTTGAAGTATTTTTGATAGAAATAGAAAATAAAAAGTTTTTTTTTTCTTTCTTGAGATAAGCACCAACGTATATTAAGCAAAGATTTTAATAACAATGCTCCAACCTTATATATGACACATAATGATGTATATATGAACATAAAAATAAGTTCAGGAACATTAATATATGTATTTATGCAGGCAGCTGAAAGAGGATCTGTAGAACTAAGTTGTTTACAAAAGTTAAACCAATTTGCTATGCCAACACCCTAGAATGCATAGTTATTAATATGGTGTAAAATAATAATAAATATAACAACATTCATTAAAGTTTATGGTTTGTGGAAAATCTTTTTTTAAACGATTATTTAATATTAAAATAATATATAATGATTTGTAGTATCTAGTCAAAATTTAAACTCAGTTTAATTGAATGTTTACATTGATATACATGTTTTTCTGTTAAACCTTTTGTTGATTCTTTTCGTAATCTAGCGTAATTGAAATTTTTAATTAAAGTTACATAGTTTATAGTATAATGTGAACAACAATTTCATACTTTTTTATTCAATTGATTTGGAGGATATTGGCAGATCATCTATTTTTATTTCACTGACTTAAATTACATGTTACCTACGTTTCGTAAATTCTGATGTTTCATGTTACCTGTATTTTGTTAACCTATGCATTGTTAAATCTTATATTTTAGGTAATCAGTATATTCTTATATATTATGTAAACTCTCTACTTCTATTGTATTTAAAAAAATTGTATTGTATGTAAAAGATATGAGATAAATAATTAAATAAACAATGTAAAACAAGTACATATAGCTGACGTGCATGCGAGTGTGTGGTTTAAATTTGACTTTAATACGTTTTTTTTATAAACATCATTTAATTATGAAATTTTGCGAAGTTGACCTTTAAAACAGGAGGAAGATATTTATCTATACGAGCTTTAAAAAAACTATCCCATCATATTGTATTACCCCTTACAGCAGAAAGTCCGGGCAATGCCAGAAATTTTGGAATTCTTGAAAGAAAATTAGTAAATAAAAAGTGGGTAACAATAAGAATTTATTTTAAACATATAAATAAATTAATATAATTTGTTACGCGTATTAATAGTGCTAAACGGAATATAAAAAAATAATAATATTTTCAATAACTCGTAAGTTAATTCTGCCAAGAAAAGCAAGTAACATCCTTGAACTTTGCTATTTATGTACTATACATTTGAGACTAACGAATATTTCAAGTGCGTGCCTATGGCGGAAGTCTAAATCATATCTCATTTCCATCAAAATGAAATATGACACTTCCGTAATCTGTTGAAATTCATGGGCTCAGAATCACACATTCAAAGATCGACTCGAAGCGATGCTAACGCTATTTCAGGGAATGTAAAATTGAGCCTCTCTTAACCTCCCACAAATACCTACTCCTACAACTCCCCTCACTTCATCCAACTTCCCCCAGTTCATCCACTCCCTTTCCACCACCATTCTGACACTACTGCTTCTCCTCAGCCCGTCTAAGCTTTTTGATTTATTATCTAACAGATATCTAAAACTTTTTCGGAAGTTACAAATTCAACACTAAGAAACGAGAAGATCGATGTTGAAGCGACCAGTTTTGGATGAATATTTCTTGGAATGCAAGAGACCGTTAATCAGTTTTGGGATTATGTTTGTCACCATTGTTGTAATTTTTTTCTGTAAAAACTCTTATTTTTATAGACTTGATTAGTACCTAACGAATGAAACCATCATACAAATCATTTCAGTTAACATAAAACAGTTTAACAAACGACTTATTCGTGTAAATCGGGTCTCATATCTTTCGAAGTCGGTGAAACCATTTTGAAATACTTTTAAGGCGATGTGTAATATTTGAATATGATGTGAAACTCCTTACGTAAATGCAAATAAGATTGATATTCCCGCTTAACATAAACCGCCTGTTTTTTATTACCTCTTATTTATTAATAAATATAAAAAAATAAAATTTTACTTGATTTTATCAACTATCATACTAGTTTCATCCCCGTACTACGGTAGTCGTACGTGATTTCAAATATAATATAAAAAATATTTTTGTATTACATCGCATACATTATTTGATAAAGCTGATGCTTGTGCGTAGGAGAGACAAATATTATAATCCATAATAGAAATAAAAATAAAATAAACGGTAGAAAGGTAATTTTGAGGAAAATAGAAATCAAAATATAAAAAGTGAAATTAAAATACACGTAAAATTATATTTTTATCGCAGCATCTATCTAGAAGAATACATATGTACCTATAGTCGGTTTCTTACTTTTGAATTTGATTTATGTTTAAAAATTGACAAAAATACAAAAAAAATTCCAAAGATTATCTGAAAAAAAAAATTTAAGACCATCGTATCTGTATGGGGTACATAAGTAGGAGATTTTACTCTTCAAGGCATTTTTTAAAGACCTGATCGTTTATTTTTTTCTAGGCTTGTAACAATACTCGATGTCGTCAAACTCTACGATGTTTCTCGCAGTATTTAATAAAAAAACTGTAATTTAAGTTCTATGCAATCAAATTTTTAAACCAAAAACACATCAAACACATTGCGGTACCTACAGTACTTTAGTCATATAGATAAAAAAATACAGTGTGGTATTTACAGTTTAGAATAAATTACATTTAAATGAAACCGTTTGGAAATATAGCAAAATTACTGTGGTTATGTATTAAAGTTACGTAAAAACAATGTTTTTATGAACATTGTTTATAGTGTGGATACGTATGATAGACCATTATGACATTCTAGTATAAATCTTCTTCTATTGTGGCGAGGATTGACTAAATGGTAGTATATTTTTCCTGGAAATAAGTGCCTGATGCTAATAATTATTGACACAAAACAAAGCGTTATTTAGTTGAGAAAACGTAGAAGTTACAAAAAAATCTAGGGTAAGCTTGTCGAATTTCGCTGTATGTAAAGGCTCTTTAAAAAATCACACTGGAGTTCAACTTAAATATCTAATGAACATAACTTATTATGACAGGGTTTAAGCAAACATGCACAAAACAGTTTTTAGGGTGTTAGTTTGGGTTATTTTAAAAATTTATGTTTTTTCCTAACCTTCAAACTTAACTTAGAAAAAAAAAATGGAACTATTATGCAACTTTAACCATATTCCACGACATAAATAATAATTAATTGTAGTAATTAAGTTGAAACAAAGTTCCATTTATAATTTTTTTGCGTACTAAGCGTTCAGCAAAATTCGACAAGTTTATCTAAATTATCAACAAAAGAAAAATGTGTTTTTTTTTCATCCGAATAGTATAAAGTATAAGAGTGTATTAAATTACTAGTGTGTCATTTTAGATTATTGAAAGGCTATTATCTTTCCTTCAGAATTAAGTCAGAGTCTCTAGAAAATTAACTAAATCAGATTCCTTCCTTGGCCCGCCTCACAGCTTTGTTCAACTAAGTAGAGATAAAGATAGATCCTCAAGTTTAATAGAACAGATAGGTGACATCTGGGAGTGAATTTCAAAAATTCAAATGTTTTCATTTCAATCTTACAACGCGGTACCCCAGAAAGGTCATATTCTTTTCGACAATTGTAAAAAAAATTAAAATACAAAAAATATATAATTTGACGTAGAATAATAATTTCAGATTGTTATTGCTCTGGTAAGTGAGCTATTTTTTTATGGCAATTCTTGACGGCGATATACTGCCGTCTTCTTCAACTGTGAAAAAAGAAGACAGCAGTACATTGCCTGCTAGAAATTACCGTAAAAAGATGTTCGTTTATCAGAGCCATTGAGATTTTTAATATCTAATAAGTATCATGCTCATTGTTCAATAGAGAGAACCATCCATAGATTTGTAAAAAGGTTTAAAAAACTCCACCCCTGCTCTCGGGAGTCTGTGAGCATTCGTTCCATCAATCGTCGGTCTGGCTTTTGACTCGGGTTCTGTGATCTTTGGTGAATGCACCCCTGCCCGCACTCCCCACCCCTGTCGATAACTCGTTACTCTAAACCAGGGGTGAAATTGATTGTTCAGTGAATTATTAAAAATACTAATTTCGATTGTGTGTATGGAGAATAGATAGAGCTTCGGATGTGCTTTGGACGTAAGTGTTTTTTTCAAAATTGAAACTCTTTGTTTAAACAAATTTAGACAAGCGATAAAGTCCCAATTTACAAATATAATAGTTTAAAAGAAAATTTTATTGGTGTCTTTTTTAAAATTTTAATATGTCTACGATAATATCTTATAAGAATGGACAGGGTGCACCGAATTGAGGATTTTAATTGACACATCGAAGGGAATTCGGTATCTGCAAAAGATCGACTAGAATGCTTAGGTCCAAACTCTTCACTATTTTAATATGCGTAACAATGTGCCCTTTTATCCAAATTATCTTACAAAATTTTAAAATGATGATAACCAAATAATTTATGATATATAACTCGTTTACAATGATGTACAAGCTTAAAAATAGCATGTTCTCTAATTATCTGCAAACTAACACAACCATTCCATTCGCATATTCCAAAATTATACTTACGTGCACACAAAACATCTTGTTTTATAAAAAATAAAAACTTTATAATAACTTACCAAAACCCGTAAAGGAAGCCACAAGTCACTGTTTGTAGGATATGTTCTTTATATGTAAAAAAATGTATTCGAATGTACTTACCAACATTATTTTAGTCACTGCAAATGAATTTTTTTTTTAAACCAATCTACACTGTTTTATTTTTATTGAGAATTTTCTTTTTCCCACTAGAAGTATCAAAAACTACGCATTTATCTAAATAAAGATTGACCAAAAATCAACATTTTATTCCGCAAAGTAGAAGAACAGGGAAAATTAACTGCAAAGAAGTTAGTAACAGTTCGTGACTTATTCAAATGTTACCAAAAGAGTCCCAATTAACGAGCTCTAGTAAAGGGACTACATATATGGCATTCCCATTATGTGGAACGGTGTGACTTTGTTTAGAAAACTACGGGAGTGTCTGAATATCCAGATCTGCTTTAAATTTAATTACAGACAATATACTTATGGTGGAAACTCTAGTCTTTCTGCCTTTGTAAATTCCTACATAAATAAATAATATATTTATTTGCATAAAACATCCAGAAAATCAAAATTTTAAGCTCTGCCTCTCATATTTTGTCACCTTGTTTAAAAATAAAATATAACACGATAAACCCAATCACACTGTTTATTGTAGATTATAACTCAACACTGTAACGAATCGTTTTCACATCACATCTAAAAATGCATCACATTTAAAAATGACTCGTAACTTAACTCTCGCATATTACAAAATATTAAAAAAATAATAGTGGAAGTCTGTGTTGGGAGACGTGTCATTTGATTGATGATATTAGAAGGGAGAAAGGAAATCCGGGGGAATCCCCAGGAGATGAGAGGAGCATGCTAGAACCGAGGGATTTGATGGGAGATGGGAAGGATTATTACTTTTGAATCAAGGGTAACTAAAAATACTGTTGAGTTCAATGATTTTACATCGAATGCACATTCGACGCTATAAATGTTCATTCGAACGGGTTGGAAATCTTATGCTTGCGATATTTTAATAGATAAATAATTTATATTTTTAAATTTTAATAATATTTAAATTCATATATATACTTTTATAAGTATATAGATTTTTTTTAATTATAAAGTTAAGATATAAATTGTTAATTTGATGTGTAACATTCTTAATTAACGAATTTAATTACAGTTAGTAGATAAATATTATTGGATCTATCTTGACGGCCTCCAAGCCAAAAGTCGCGAGTTCAAATCCCGGCGTGCTCAAGAATTTTTTTCTTATGTATTGTTTACATATGTATTGTTTCAAAATTTATTCAATTAAAATAATATATAATATACTCGCGGCACTTCCAATAGTGGAAGATACTTTCAGTGTCGCCCTGGTGTAAGACCACCATTCAGAAATGATACGTTGCTTGAAATGTCTTCAGCCATGTTGTTTTACTATATCTGAATAGCAAGGTACTCTCCCACCTTCCTCTTCTATATCTTCTTCTCCTCCCCATAACTTTCAGTTTCACAACATAACACTATTAGAGATACCATAGTCTCACTGGCTTCAGACGGTTGGGAGCAGTTGGGAGTCTTGTGCGGTATTCATATAAATATATAATTTACGTGTTTTAGGAGGCGATTCCTTTGGTATGTGCATTTGTGGATTGCACTACTTATCTTCAGTCTTCACATAACTTACAACGACATCTGGCTTTAAGAAAATACGCTCGAGTCATAATTCCTGCCAGGTCATTATTTGAGCTATGTATCTTCCAGTACAAGGCTCCCGCGCAAGCGCAAACGAGTCATGCGTAATTTCGATGTGCACAAAACTTTACAGCATCGGGCGGCATCGAGACAGCTCCGCCTGCTAAAACGGTGACATGAGCGCGACAGATTACGCTTGTAACAACAAATCACGTGTTGGAGTAGTGCAGATATATAACTCATCCCGTGCACTATCGACACATGCGCGAAGCGCCTTGAAGGCGAGTGAATATTCCTGTACTTTAATCATGCTTAACCCAATGGGTTTGGAATGAATTCATTTTGGAATAATAATTTACAATGTTAGCGCTACAACATTTGCATATTGGCAGTCATGCGCGTTGACTTTAAACGGTTTCGCTAAATTTTCAGCGTTGTATTAAGTGAACGCTGACGGATCAGTTTAACTTATTCAATTATTTTACAAATAATAGCTAAGTAGAGTGATTAAATTGTAATATCCCTATTAAATAAATTGCAACACATATGTAACAAACAAGGTACATTTTAAATGTTACAGCATCTGTCTTTATTTAGTATTGAAGATATTATTAGATATAAATTTGAATCTCGTCTTACTTTCCTTCAAACAAATAGTTCTTACTTTCATTTTAATACTATTTCTACTCCATCTTGGAACTACTCCGACTTGTTAGCGGTGACTTGGAAATTCCATACTTAATAACTACACATTTACGCATTTCATGCAGGAATCGTGACCGTGAGTTTTTTTATGTTTTGCTAAGAATGGGTTGTTTCAGAGATTTTGAACAATTCATAAAATTTTGAAGGTGATTTTGAAGTTCTGTGAATAGAACGTTCACAGAACTTCAAAATCAACTTTGAAATTTAATGAATTGTTCAAATTCTCTGAAACAACCTATCCTTAGTCCTATGCGAAGGAGATTAAATCATTCCATCTTAACGAATAAAAATATAGAATTATTAGATATGTTGCAGAAAAACAAAAAGGTGAGAATCTTGGTTAGCTCGGGTGAGCATTGTATTCCGGTTTGACCCAACATAAAAGCGTTCTCGCAAATTCCATATTAATCAAAAAAGCTTCCATCGAATTTAAAAGCGAATAGGTGATTTGACGGACGGCAAGCAGTCAAGTACAGGGTGCTCTGAAAAGGCTATGGCATAACAAATAGCCCCACATAATAGGGGAGGAAGACGTTAAACCTTCGGGAGGCTGTTGATTGTGTTATATTCAGGTGATTGATGGCTTCATTACAGTTACCCCGTAGCGTGAAGTATAAGCCTGTTCAGGAGTAGCTAACGTTTTTGTATAAAAAAAACTCATACAACGCTGCACATTTACGAATTAATTTTTTTAAATCTTTTCGAATTATATGTTTCAGTTTCAATTTCAATGCGGGTATTTAGGCGTTTCTTGAAATATTGTTTTTTATCGTTTAATACAATTATTACTAAACAATGTAGTTTTAGATGTGATGTACCTGCGTAATGTTTTAAAATTTAAAAAAAAACCTAATTTATCAAAAGCATGCATAATGAATTTATACCGCCGTTTTTACAATAGTTGGTGTTGCAATAGTCAGCATAGTTGCCTTCCAAGCAGGTGATCAGATTTCGAATCTTGGTAGTGACAATTTTTTTTTGTTAACTTTACTTTTATTGTTTTTCTATGATATTAATTTTATTTTTATGATATTACATAAACTCTCCCAATAAATAAGATGCTTGTGCTTTGGAAAGGAAAACTTACATATTAATACTACTTGTTTATATTATAATCTTTAAAGTGAAGTGAAGTTTTAAAGTGAAAGATTACAGGGTGAAAAGTTAGACATGTATATTAGTTATACTTGTTTATTATTATTATTATTACATAATTTAATTGCATGTTTTATATCTACCTACCTTACTAAGTGTAACCTGTTCTGAGATTTAAAAATAAAATAAAATGTAATTTAATAAAATTTATGTCACCTAGGTTTAGCGTACAATAAAATATTTCAACGCTATATTATTGAAATATTACGTAATTGTAAATTTAAATATTTTACTGCACAAAAAATATTTTATAAAAACATTTTTTACATTAATAACAATTTTATAGAACTGATTTTTTGAAAATAAGCCATAAAACAATATTTTCGAAGAGTCAAAACTGAGTTGGGGCCATATCAATAATTTATTTACATAATTAAATTATTAAATTATATAGGCGAAACGTCATATCGCCATTTGTTCCGCCTACCGTGATACTGCAGCGCCACGAAAATGTCTCTGGACACTCTTTCAGAACACTTATCCGCCTTATGACGCAGACTATCCAAGAATACCATCATTGCTGCGATATGTTGTGTGGGTGGAATCCTCCCTGATGGCCAGATAGGAGATCGGAGACGATCAAATATCCTCCACAAACTGATTTTATATTTTTGTATTGTTATTTGACTAACTTTTGTTATCAATTCAAAATATGGAATGTATTTCATAGCACCACTGCCGTGGTAAGTAAATACACAGTAATTGACACGTGAGTCTTTCTAAGAAATCTTTGGTCTTAGCTTTGCAGTTTTGTTTAATCTTTTAGCATATTTATACTTGGATTAATGTAATAATTTTAATGTCAACACACTTAACTTGTAATAGACACTTGTTCTATGTTATCTGTTGAAAAAAGTGTATATAGTAAAATAATATCTATTGAAAATATCCGATTTTATGTTTTTACTCACAAACGGTAGTGCCTCTAAGTAAGTGAAAAAGCATTGTAAAGAGAATCATCACAAGAGTCGCTACTCTTTTGAGCCCTTAAACTTATGACTTCCCTGATTGGGGTATGTTGTGAGGCAAAGGAGTAGAGAGGGGAAGGAGATGGGACTAGAACTTTCGTTAGTTACATTAGTAATTCCGATCTAGCCACCAAACACGTCTAAAGTCATTTAAAGCAATGTTTCAATTTCGTCCATTTAATCTACCAGCGTGAATACATCATACATAATTTTATTGTTGTGGTGGTTGTTGTTATGTGGTTGTGGTGGTGGTTGTGTTTGTGGTTATTGTGGTAGTTGTTGTTGTGGAAGTTGTATGGCGGTTGTGGTTGTGATTGTGGTGGTGGTGGTGGTTGTGGTGGTGGTTGTGGTGGTGGTTGTCGTGGTTGTGGTGATGGTTATCGTGGTGGTCGTTGTGGTGATTGTGATGGTGGTTATTGTGCTGGTTGCTATGATGGTTGTGGTGGTTGTGGTGGTAGTTATAGTGGTGGTTGTTGTGTTGGTTGTCTTGAAGCTTTGGTGGTGGTAAACTCTAATATCTAGTATTAATAATTAATTGACAAGTTAATAATGGGAAAAATACAAATTATTTAAGCCGTAGAATGAAAAATAATGTTGTAATAACGTTGTATTTCAAAGTAATAGATGAAAACACAGTGTCTTCGTACATGTAAGTATACACGCAGTAGTTTCAGCATAAGAAATGTGTAATTATTACAAAAACAGGAATACTGCGTCTTTACTTAAAAAGAGAGGTGAAATTGCGAAACATCAAAAACAATATCATCTTTCTTTACTATAAAAAACGAGATATTCAATTTTTTTTTGTAAAACCTAAAATATTCGATACTTGATAACTTCCCATACTAGACTCATTTTTTCGAATTTTTATAATTACTATGTTTTTGATTACGACGGCATACATTCTAGAATACACTATTTTTATTATTATTAAATCTTTCTTAACCCTACTCCTAAACCCCAGACACGTTAGGGAAATTGTTAATTATTTCAAAGTTATCTGAAAATATTAAATCAATGCCAGAAAAAGTATTAAACACATAATGAGCTTATTTTTGGCACACAGACACGCCCACATCGCAATTCTGTATATTTATATATTCGATGGGTGCATAACGTACATCTTCGTTTTTTTTTGTTTATTGGATGATCCTTACAAAAATACCTCTACATATTTTGTGAGCAACAAACAGACTAGTGACACTTATTTATCACGATATTTTTTTGGGTTATTTTGCCGTGTTGCGCTTCTTCCTTCTGTAGCTAATGTTCCGGATAACGGTACAGTATCCATCATCAGGGCAGATATTATATAAATTGTGGATGGTGTTTTTAAAAGTTACACCCTAAAAGCCAAAACTTTCTGAGGTGTTCAAAACCAAGTTTCCTCTTGTTACAGATGGAGTATAAAAAGTCAGCTGTGTTGGATATGACAAGGCGTACTTATGTGTGTAGGTCAGATAGAACGGACAATTTCCAAAAAGGTGTCCAAACACTTTTAAGCGTACAAACTCGACCATCGGAACAAATCGGAAATTGGCGAGAACTTATTTGAAAACGGTCATTTCTTTGGAATTGTTCCTGAAATAGTGGAAAGACCCAAAACGCATCGAGCACGCTTAATTACATAGACAATTGAAATACTAAAAAATTCCATTAATATCAAAAGGCACAAGGCTGGAGGAAAGCTTAATAGTTTTTGGTATCCAGTACTTCTTGACGGTTACACTAAAACTACAATATAGTGATTATTTTAATGCAATATCGGACCTAAAAGAATCAACACTTGCAACATGGCACCACTTATACACGCATAAACACAAACTTTACCACAATAAACACGTCTATCCTGATGATGGACACTGTAGCATCGTCTGAAACGTTGGCTAAAAAAGGAGGAAGCATAGCATAGCAGGAGGAAGAAGAATTATATCCCAAAAAAATATCACGACAATACATTTGACCTTGAAAATTTTAAATCATGTCAGACATATTATATTAATTTGAAATCGTTGAGTTGTCAGTTTCGCACTTTCAATATACAGCTATCAGGCTCTTTGAGGGCGTTAAAGTGAGCAGAGTCATCCTTTACATTCTCCCGACTGGGGTTGCCAGTGATCAATTCTTTTCTTATTTTTCTACCCTCACACCAAACTCCCCCCACACGGCCCACCCCCCGCCGCCCACCAGCAAAGCTAACTGGGCTGAATAATGCCATTATTATGTCAATCTATTCAATAACGCTGTAAGATAGGATCTTGTGGTGGCTTTTTATCAAAATTCAGAGTTATAGAAGATCAAGTATATTTTAGAATTTGTATGGGGTCAGAAAAGTATAATATATGTAATTATTCAGTTTTACTTAATAATAGAAAATAGAAAGAGAATATTTTTTAACGTTAATACCGCACAAAAGCCTTAATACCCGACTGTTTTTAACTGTCTAAAGCTAGTGCGACTATAGCATCCACAATTGGGTGGGGTAGAGAGGAAGGATAGGAGATGGAAAAGAGAAAATACTTGTTTATTCTGATCTGGACACTAAAAATGTCTAATTCAATTTGTATTTAACACTCCCTCTTTTATTTAAATAAATAAAATAAGTGTCAAATGTGACAAATTAATTTAATTGAACTTACTTGCGCACGCTGGGATTTGAATCCGCGATCTCCGGATTTCCAGCCGAGAGTCTTACGCCTCTACCTCTATCTTGATCTATAAGAATCTTTCGAATTATTGGTAATCTGGTAAAAACGGGATTGCAGGCCATTTCCTGATAAACTTTTAGTAAATTATTATATGCTGAAATTAGTGTTCATGCACTTGTATTTTCCTTGATAATATATAATGACGAAATGTGAAAATATTACACTTGTTTCGATATCGTGATAATGTAATCAGGAAACTTATTAAATAAGGGCTTGCAATCCTGTTTTTAACCAAATTAACAATAATTTGTAGAGATTCCTGAAAATTAGCAATACCCATTTTTCTCCGTGTACCGCCCAATAGTTCCAATTATTCCCACCTTCTGTGGCCAGTGACACTTTGGCATTCCCAATTGGGATATGTTGTGAGGCTGTATGTAGCCAATTGTTATAACTACTGGATAGGAAAGAAATTGAGAAGAAGAAGATGAGTAAATTTGAGGCCATTCAGATCTGTCCACTAAACACGGCTAAAGCCATTTCAAACACATTGGTCGGTGGACCGGTCGGTGGCTGAGTTGACATCGCGTTTGGTTATCATCCTGGCCTAGTGTGTTCAGTTCCTAGTTTTAGTGTTTCAGTTCCTCCTCCACCACAACACAAGCAACAGTTTCGGTTTACTGTGGTGGTAGTACGAGATTTTCAAATATTTTCATCTTATTATCAGCGCAACCCGGGAATGTTTGTCCTTTTTTTAAAAATAAAAATACACCTTAATAATTTTGTTTACGTACTCCACTATATAACTGAATATTTATATCGTAAAATATAATTTTCAACCACTTTGAGCACCGCCATCGATTTAAAAGATGGATTATCAAAGTCATAATTAAGTCGTTTTGTGTACGGAACAATTTTTCCATGAGGAAATCATAAATGTATATTGCAAAGTGATGCTGAGCCGATAACACCCCGTTTTATCGACTCATCAATGAAAAATACCTCACATGTTTAAAGGGAAATTATTATAGGCTAGGTTTGAATTAAATTGATGCTGATTATTTCAGCTACTGTAAAGTTTTTTCAAAACGTTGCATCATTCTTCTTCTTTCATTTCAATAACCCCTCAGGTCGCTGGCATATTTGGTTGGAAGGTCGGAGCATTGTTTGACGGCCGGCGTGGTCTAGTGGTATACGCTTTTGACTACAGATCCGAAGGTCGCGGGTTCGAACCCGGCGTGCGCAAATAAATTTTATTTGATTAATTTGTGTTATTTCACAATTAATTAATTAAAATAATATATAGTATATTTGCGGCACGTTCCAGAGTGGAAGATACTCTCAGTATCGCCCTGGTGTAAGACCACCATTCAGAATTGAAACGTTGCTTGAAATGGCTTTAGCCGTGTTTGGTGACCAGATCTGAATAGCCAGGTACTTCCCCACCTTCCTCTTTCCCATCTCCCTCCCCTCCCCAATACCCTCAGCCTCACAACATACCCCAATTGGGGATGCCATAGTCTCACTGGCTCCAGACGGGAGCAGTTGGGACTCTTGTGCGGTAATACTGTAAAAAAAAAAAAAAAAAAAAATTGTCTCTTTGTAATAAAATTCAAATAAACTTTTGAACGTATACGAAAACAAAAAACTGTTTTGGAAAGATTATGAAAAACGCCTACAAATTTTGTTTTTCATTATAAACACATATTTTTTAATTATTAATTTTTTATAACAAAATTAAAAAAAGCTAACTTTACGTTTTCTGTAACTTAAATTACTGATGAAACGAAAAAGTATCACAAACGTTACCACTTTCTCAGCGTTTTATATGAAAAAAAAAATCACTTTAAAGATTCAAAATAAAGATTGTATGATTTTTCAAATCGCATTGTAAATGTGGAGCTTTTGATTTCATAAAGGGGAATTATAATTCTTCTGTGGTTCCATTCTAGATGAAATTTAAGGAAATACAACGATTTCCATTAGACGAAGAAATTAGACTGAAGGGATGTAATACCCTGTTATGCAATACAAGTTGCGGGTAAATCAATTCCCATATCTCGATAACTGAGGTAAGGTAAGTACCTGAGGGATGGTTTTTTTCTACCTGATAGGTGAGCTGCTTATCGCAACTAAGAGGTTCAAAGGGTTAAGCTAGGTTTAGATTTATTTATTAAAAACATTTGCATTTCTTATTCGTTTTCTTTATTGCTATATGAAGTGAATAATTATACAGCGAAGTGTAAAGGAATTTAAAGTTTCTTTGTCTAGAAGTAAGTTTGAGGATAAAAAAAGGGTAATTAGGGTATGTTTCTTCTTCGGGTGGTTTGGAAGAATTTGTACAATTCTACAAATTTCAAAGTTAATTTTCAAGTTATGTGAAAGATTTTTTCAAGTTCTGTTACTATTCCAGTTTTTTCAAGTAACTAGTCTATAATGATATAATAAGAGAACTTTAATAGAACTTTCACAGAACCCGAAAATGAACGTTGAAATTATATGATTTTTTAAAAACCCGTCCTTAATGTCATTCTGGTTAACTCTTGTTTTGAGAAAGTGGTTTCATAGATTTGTCCGTTTTTTTAAATGTTTGATTAAAACATTCTTTGTAGATATTTTGAACGGTTGGGACTGTAAAAGGCTTGAAAATTTATTTCGTTGGCGTCCTCATGTGAGCTTCTAGAACAGTCTTTAATATTTTTTTGGGTTGTATTCATAAATTGATTTGAGATCGCATATCATTTTAAAACAAAAGTTCATTTCACAAGTTCAAAGAAGAACACAATACTAATAAATCTAAATAAAAAACATGAAACGGAACAAGACACGAAAAAATAAAAAGCTAACGGTTTCAACTCAACGGACGTATTATTTTTTTAGTTAATTTGAAAGTTTATTTCTATTTTATAAATTTGAACCCAGAGTTAAATATAAACGAAGACAAAAAAAATTGTTAAACTTAGACGAAAATCTAAAAAAAATTTTTAGCATTCAAGTTTACTATTTTTAACGGAATTTATTGTAAAGTAAATCAACATGTTTTCGTTAAAATTTATTATAATCCAGGAAATGTTAACAAGATGAACCTTTTAAGAAGAGATTATATAATCTTCACAAATCAATAAAAGCATTTTCTTAAAGTACAACCTGGTCAAAACATTTTTTATATTCCATAAACAGTGATGTTTATTTCCGTCGTCGTTTTTAAGATCTTACGTGGGACTATTCAATTCCCACGGTGTATTATTTGCCAACTTATGTGTGTCAATACACTGGCACAAGCACAAAACAGTTGGTATAGAATATTTATATGTGACCTGTATGCAGGAAAATCTAATTTCCCAATGTTTTCCTGGACGTTCCCCTCCTCTTACTGCCCCACCGGCCAACCCCACTCGGTCTGGCGGATATTTACGGCACCAGTCGAAAACACACGAGCCAAAAGAATGGGCATGACTTTTGTTTCATACAACCCGCAATAATTTACGGTCGGTCGGTAAGGAAGGGAACTGCGCTGATTTATCGACAGGACTAATCCGAAACGGCGTGATCGACATAGCAGCATCTTTTTTAGGACGAAAATTCAATTTCAAAATAAAGCGAGGCAATATTTTAATCCGGGCCTAAGCCTGTTTAGCATATCGGTTTTGTCCTTTTATTTATGATATGGAGAATGCTGAGTTGTGGGAAGTATGGAGAACTTTCTGGCAGAGTGGTAAATTACTTGAAATTGAACCCAGAGGTCGCAATTTTTATAAATATTGCTAAAAAATGTTAAAATATTCAGTCGTCCTCGTGAAAATGTTACAAAAACAAGCTGAACAGATCTGAAAAACCAGGTATACATATTATCAAAATAGATTTCAAGTATTTTCCAGCCAGAAACAGGCTGTGGCGGCTCATGACTTTTGGGTGTACTAGGGTGCTAATATTATAGGAATAGCATTATTGAAATTGTAGCCGAAAAAATTTATACTGTTCGATAATTCGGTTTTTGTATGAAAATTTTCAGGAAATCCGAGCGGCGCGCGTTCGACCAAACTGAATTTTTCTGAAAATTTTTATTCAAAAAATCGAATTTTCAATAAAAATAAACAACATCAATTATGTCGAATTTTTCAAACTTAGCACTCAAAAGTAACGAGCTGCCACTGGTTCCAGGTCGAAGTGATGTTTCACAAAAGTGATGGTACAGAATTTATTCAAAGCATTATTAAACTATGCTTTCTTTTCCACATGTCTTCCTGATCATACCATATATTATTTTAGCGGCTGCGCCAGTTTATTCTTGAAATAGATTCTTATAATGATAACTCTTTCTTCACAAAAAAAACACAGTTTATTTTATTTAGACTAAAAACAGAATTAGGAACGAGTGTACAGGTTGGCCTGGAGGTTAACGTGCTCGCTATTATGCTCTCAAATCTCTATATTTCTGAAAATCTGACGGCTTCCCGTACGATGCTACTCGCCAAGAAGTGATGACCTTGCATTCTATCGATATCTATCGGATGAGTCTACAACCGCTAAGATATATCTAAACCAAGGCTGCCCAACCTTTTTAACAGTTGGGCGAAATTGATGACTTTGAATCACTGGCGGGCCACTGAATACCTGACGGTTCCTATTTCCAAGGGGAGAGGGGTTGTTAGAGTTAGTAATAGAATTTCTATAAACATAATTCCCCCCAAAATGAGTGCTCCCCACAAAATATTTTTTGAAATCCATGGGGGGGGGGGGGGTTGTTACGGAACTTCGCTGAGAAAAAATTCCGCTTCGAATTCCATGGGGGGGGGGGGTGGCTACAAGATTCCATTTCGGACGCAAAAAATATTATATCAAAAACCGGTGTATTTTTGTTTAAAAAGTAAGTTGAAACAGGTTAGATTTTTTCGTCGCTGATTCTCGTTCTGAGTAGCCTAAATAGCGATAAGTCGCCTTCGTTGGCAACACTGGCGACCGCGCGCAAGCTGCATTGTTTTTTTTACCGCGGGCCCGCGACACTTTTTAAAATTGGCGGGTTTTTTGAAAATGGTTCACGCGGGCCACTTATAATTCGTTCGCGGGCCACATCGTGGCCCGCGGGCCTGGGGTTGGGCAGCCTTGATCTAAACTATGGCAACAATAAAGCTCAAACTATCACTCTTATAACCATCTTCGATTGGGAAGCTATAAATTACTAGCTCTGTGAATTAAAACCAACATGTTATTTCTAAAATATGGAAAAAAACATGTTTCCCTTTCAGTCTTTTCTGCCATTGTCATTACTTATAAGCCAATCGAGGTGTTTCTTTGAATATATTTAGATTAATAGACACTGTATTTTACTTTAAAATCTGGTACCTACCTTTAAAATGCTTAACCAATTCATTTGACGTGCATGACTTTCATATCATGCTTAGTAATGTATATGTTAAACGTTCACATAAATTATCTAATTTACAGCAGTGCGTGGGAGTAAAAATAATAAAAACCCATCATTTTAAATTTTCACTAGCTGCCGTAAATTAATATGATGTATTACTGAATCCATCGCCATGTGAAATTCTGTTTGAATTGAGTTGGAGTACCAACTGGAAGGCTTTATAGAACCTTACCATGTAATGATTAAAGTCCTTTTTCGAGTAGCCTTTATTTAGCATTTATGTAAAAGGTTTGTTTATAATAAACTTGTTTGTAAGCATTATTTTCCCAATTGTTTCATTATTATCAAAACTCCAAATTTTCGGAACTCAAAGTTATCATTTTATTCTAATACTACCTGGTTTCTCTAAATTATTATTTTTTTAAATACGAATCTTGGCTTTTAATATAAAATATTACTGAAAAATAAATTATTAGGAATCTTCACATATGAGAAAAAGTAATGGCCAAAACTGAGGCAAAAAAACGATAAATATTTCATTTAAATTTAAATTTCTTTCACAAAAGAGCCACGAAAACGATGAACGAAACGCCTGAAGTTTTCACCCCGCTTCTAAAAAATTGCTGTAATTGTAAATGTTTTATCTGTGGCTGCGAATATTTAAGAAAAAGGTTTTTTTCCATCCTTCCCTCATGTGGAAAACCTACCTCCAATGCCAGGCACGAGGCTCTGAGGTCTCTGCGGATGTTGTAAAATAAAAATAATGTCGCCTAAATTATTTCCGGTGTTAAACAAACATAATGTTATTCTCGACATAAATTTTCTCATAAGGGCTGCATGTCTCTAGAATGTACGGCACTTTGAAACCGGAAAAACGCCGTGCAAAGTAAAGAATTTGCGTTCGAAATTCAAATTACTTAATGGTAATTTTAATCTTACAAATTTACAATAAATAACGATAAATTACAAAGTTAGTATACCCGTAGTTATGCGGATAATTTTAATAGTGATTTGAGAACGTGATATAAATATTAGTAATAAAAAAAGGCAAAAATATGTTTTACGTGCCCAGTATATTTTAGATTTCAGATGACTCTAGATTTTTTTAACCGTTTTACCGTACAGATGCAAAAGACGGTAAAATAATGCTAAAATTGATCTTAAATATTTTCATAATAATTAGGAAACGCTTTCATGAATTACGTTATTTTTATCAAATTATTATAAGCAATAATTAGTCGCTTGAAATATCCATTCGAATTGAAAATATCTCCCGAGTAAATATAAATATAAATTCCGCCGACGGGAATTGAACCCGCGCCTTCTGATGTCCGGTCAGGTGCTCTGAGACCACTGACCTACGTTGGCTTATTTCCAACACGCCAAATAATTCAATATGTACTAGTACTTCAATCAACAATTACTGCTTATTATATTTTGTAGGAAAGGCTTTGTTAGTACAAAATTTTCCACTAGATGTCATCGAAACATATTATATCTACACTAGCAGTTAAAAACCCGCTCCGCGGGTTTTTGCTGCTAGGCCCTGCGGGCGGCACTTCTTGCACGGCACTGATATTAACTGTTATGGTACCTAATATAATTTGCTCATAGGAGACTTGCAGTGCTTAAATATGTGTTACAACCGTCAATGTCTATAAGTTGAATCAATATCGTATAGTTTGTCACAACAATTAAAGATAGTTATAACAAAGTTGACTGAAATAATAGATTATTACATATTGATTAAATGTACCCGTGTTTATGGATTAAAGGAGGGTAATTGTGCGATGAGATTAACAGTCGGTTTAATTAAAAGGTGTAAATTTTACTCCAACTGGTGGTAATTCTTTACCTAAAACTGTTACTGTATCTAATAAAGTTTAAAGTTAGAATATATATACACCTTCATCAGGAGAGTAAAAATCTATATATAAAGGTAGATTATTACAATATAGCGCCCCTGAGGTGACATCTCACAAAAGCGGCGCTATGCAAATTGTCCAATTAATAAATAAATATAATGTTTACATTTTATTATGTACGTATGCATTGATATACAATGGAAATAGATAAAATAATGTTATCCTATTAAACTTTATTTTATTAAAAAACAAATAACTTTTTTAACATCACTTTATTATATACAAACAATACATGTTTCATGAACGAAGTATACACCGAAGTCAAAAATTAAATATAGATTACAATTGGAAAAAAGAAGTGGAAGGAGGGGGGAGGGGTAAGAGTAGGCTGGGTTTATAAGAATTATGAATTACAATATGAAAGACCAGTTAAGCGGGAAAATATTTAAAAGAGAGTTTATAAAAAAAAATCTTGTTAATTATATCTACTTTTATAAACATGTTCTCTTATTTCTAAAATTTCGAAATTATTTATTTGTGATGCTTTATATCCTGTGTGAAGTATTTTAAGACCTGAACAAAAAAATTGCATAAAACCATAAAACAATATATTCATAAGACAAATAACATTTAATAACGGTTATTCTAATAAATTGAAAGTTGAAATACTAAATAAAAAAATTAAACATATTCTCTTCAAACGGTATTTTTACCCTATTTCTTAAGATATAAATAAACAATCAGGATTAAAGCATCGCAAATAAATAATTTTTAAATTTTAGAAATTATAAAACATGTCAATATAAAATCAGATATAATTAATAAGCAAAAAAAAATATAAATAATAATGAAAAATGCCATTGCAAAGTTTAAATAAACTTCCAGAAGAAATCTTCTTATGAAACGCTTAATGGTCAAGTAATTTTGCATATTTAAATATTCGCGCCAGTTATTTGGTTAGTTTTTACACCGCCAGAGGTGCGCTCTGTGTCGGCCAGCTATTGCCGGCCATATTAAATGAACGCGTGCTTTTTTCGTCAAACGTCAAACGTAATCACGTAATTGTGGATAATTTTCACTGTAATTTAATTAATCCAATGGATTATAAACTTTCTAACACATATTTTCTTCGATATTATCCAAAAATTATATGAGGAGAAACGATATTTTTGAAGAAATATCGTATTACATGTGGCGATTCTTTTTCAGTATGAAATCGTGTCTTAATTTTTAATGTCTTATTTTTTTGTATCCAGTCGCCTGCAAACCGAAATGAACCTTACGGTTGCTTAAAATTTAGGGGCAGATTGGTATTTTTTGCCTGCAGACCCCCAATGCAGAATTTATCCGAATCACATAATATGAATTTGACCAATCAGAGGGCCTACATCGTCCAGACGCTGGGACAATAATACTATCAGATTTGTTGGTGAAATATTTGGACTTTTCAAATATTATTATTTTTTTGAATGATAAACTAATGTTTATAAGACAAGTTTTTTTATGCATAGCACAAAGAATAACAAATTATTATAAGCAATACGACAACTAATTATTGCTTTTAATAATCTGTTATCCTTTGTGCTATGCATAAAAAATCTTGTCTTATAAACATTGGTTTATTATTTAAAAAAACATTATTTTTAATTCATTTATATGGCTACACTCTACACCTAACCAAAACAAACAAAAAAAAAGTTGGTCGTCATTTTTTTTTGCGAACGATCAATATTTGAAGTGTTTTGAAGATTTCTCAAGCATGTTATTATTGTTTTCATGTCAACACATATTTAATTTTGTTATTTCAAGTAAATATGATTTTTATACAATTAAGAGCGTTATATATATTTTGTTTTACCCAAATGTACAATGCAAAGGATGTAGTAAAAGAAGATAAAGCAGTTGCGAAGTTTTCAGTGAAATTGCTAAAAAAGAGTTTTAATCTGCTAAACTGTATATGGTAGGATAAAATATTAAAATAAATTTCACCAAAACTACACTTTTCAAAAAAGTTTATTCCTCAAAACTTCATAAAAATGTATGTAAGTTAAATGCTTTCATATATATCTTAAGCTTTTTAGGCTGGTTGACATTCCATCCGAACGGTGAACGGTTGTTTTTGCACGTTCAAGGGACGTTCCCCGTCTCCTTTGGCAGTTGGGTAAGAACCAAATTGTCTGTCTAATGTAATATATTATACATCCAACTATATAAATATTATATATCTCTTCCCAGCGTTGTATGTCGCCAAATCAATAAGATTATCTTTATTTCGAATCGAATTTTATACCACCAAACGTTTTCCGCATTTCATTAATTCATGGATGGTATCCTATTTATCGCTTTTCTAATCACTTTCATATATTATTTAGTACTTATTATGTCGGAGGACTATGAATGGCACAAGTGGAGTCCGCACAAGTACTGTAAATTCTATAGGACACCGGACACCTAAATCTCCGAGTTGTTTGGGTAGAGTCCAGCTTGTTAAAGCAGCAGGAGTTGTTTAGGGGCAGTAGAAAAATCAATCAAACAAAGTATTACCTTTCACGAGTATTGTCGGATGAGGAATGATTGCTTGTACCGGTCACTTATCTAGTCCAATTGTACATTTTAATAGTGATGATCATCTTTAATCTCTTCATAGGAATGTATGAGACAGCAGAGTTAAACAAAAGACAATCTTTCAAAACACCTAATAAAACTGAAAATTCATTAAAATTATTTTCATTGGTCTCACGCTTCTTCAGTGAAAATGATTATATCAAAGATGTGTCATCGTAAGAATGTGAGAACTTATTATTTAAAGGAACAAGTAGTTGCATTTCAAGTATTTTTGGAAAATCAATACACAATTAGTACATCAAGTCCGATATAGCCTGGTTATTTGAAATTTATCTAGAACCTTTATACACAGGCTTTAATGGAATTTTGTATTTTGTTTGTTTGGTAGCAGCTTCCACTTTGAACTAATTGTTTCCTGTCTTGAATTATTTTCACCGCAATTTTTAGGTACGATATTATGCGACCATACCTTAAGCCAATTACGTCAACAAGAACCACTTATAATAATAGACTTCCGGCTAATTTTCTTACTCACTTTAAAATGATTTTTAATAATTCAGATTTTTTCCGCAGTAAATTTTCTGTTGGTTTTTTTTGAAGTATGGGCAAACATATTATTTTGTGAGTAGGAAAAAAGAGTCCCAACTTCTTTCAAACGTCTAAAGCCAGTCAGATTATGGCATCCTCATTTCAGATATATTGTGAGACTGAAGGTAGTGGGGAGAGAAGGCGTTGGGGAAGTACCTGGATTTTCAGATCTGGTCGACAAATATGGCTCAAACCATTTTAAACAACATAACAATCGTGAATGGCAGTATTTCTTCTGAATTTTCATAATGCTCTGAAATGTGACGCAAAAAAATTTACTATGAATATATATTTATGTTTTTTATTGAATAAATTGTGACATAACGTAAACGAATTTGCACACGCCGTGATTTGAACCCACGATATGACTCCGGATTCATAGTCACGGATAGTAGCCACTCAACCACTTAACTGAACTGAGCGATGCTGAAATTATCTACCAATTTTGAGTTATTTGTTGCTCCGTTCTCCCTGGCATTAATAGATCGCAATGTGTCAGTATTTTGATTGCTAAAATATAGCCATTCTTACATTCAAATTTTTCCTACTGTTGACGCAAATATGTACATCTCCCTTTAACGTATGTTCCTGCATTCCTACACCCAGTTGCCTACCTGAAAGTGTGGACAAATCAGTGAAATTGCAAAAATGTATTATACATTATCAGTCTGTTAAGAAAACCGGTGCAGTGAACATTTTATTTCAGTTCGTTTAATTTGAGTCTATTACGGAACGATAGCCAGTAGTGTCCCTCAAGGCGACAATATCGATTAAAAAAACATGGGTTAGTCAGAATCCCTTTTGTATTCTAACTTTTAACCACGGATACACCAATAGTTGTATCAAATATTGACTAAAAACAATAAAACAACAAACTCATATTTGCGACTTCACCTACAAAGTATTAAACTTTTACCCTCACAAACTTTCCACATATTCGTAGTACGATATTATATATAAAAGATTTTTACGAACCTACCTGTTAAAAAAAGTCGCAGGGTTAGTAAGCTTTTTTTACAAAAGTATTTTTCGCAACATAAGCTTTGAAAAACATGTTTATTTATCCTGTGTGTTTATGAAACTTATTTATTTGTTTTTGGTTAAAGGTTTTATTTTCCTCGGGATCGTCTCCCATACTTATTCTCCAACAAAGTTGTTGCCAGGATTTGAAGTGGAAAAATAAAACATTTCCTTAATGCTTGCTTATAATGCTCACACGATAAGAGACTTGAGAAACAGTTTTTTTATTATCTAGTACCAAAATTATATTTATTTATGATTTCGGAGAAAATGTTTTATTAAAATATTCTTGAGTGTTTAATATTTCAAATAAACAATTTCTTTGAAAAATAATTAAAAAATGTTTTAATATGATGTAGTTGAACAAAAATCTTGGAATCAAAATGCTTTAAGAAGGCAAAAAAGTTGCCACTTGTAATAATAATTAAGCAGCACCTGTTCATAATTTACTATGATAGATTGATACAAATGAAAGGTCTCATAAATCAGAATGTGTTTTTCAAGGGTTGACTTTTTAATTACTCGGAAACAGATATGATAAGCTGATAAAGACGCCAATTAAGGTTAAAAGGCAATGATTTATTATACTTAGATGAGAAATGAAACACGGAAATATGTTCCACGTTTTTACTTCCAACTGACCTCCAACTCTCCCAACGCTCTAACTAAAACTAGTGAATCCCTCCACGCGCACCGCTTATCGCTTTCTTATGGCGGAACAAGTTTCGACGAGATATTAGTACGTAGCGCCTCTAATTGATTCTCTATGACTGTCGCATGGGAATATATTACAACAATATTTAGATTCTTACCAACGACAATCATCTCCGCCGCCTTGATGTCTGTGTGGAAGAGTGGGGCATCTGCTGAAACTTCACACTGGTACTCTCCAGCCAGTTCTCTGCTCACTCCTATCAGGGTTACTCGACGATCGTCTGAATCAGAAACCTGGCAACAAAATTGATTATTAGTTAAGCTACTATAACGTCCGTTCTTCTACTTTGGTCACATCGTTTTACAACCGGCCACTAAATTAAACGTCATCATAAAACTCATTTCATCTAATTTTTTTTCACAGTCTGACATATAGTAAACAGATTCATAAAGAGAGAGAGCACCAAGCTATATCTTTGGATTTAAAAGTTTACCATAGATGCTCTCGTATAATTTTAAATTATTGTATAAACAAGAAAACCGCTTGAAAATTCACCCCTTCAAGTATTGCGAATTTTAAAATATTTTTTTTATATAAAATGAAATACAATCTTTAAGAATACTTTTGTCCCACTATATATGGGAGTGTTTTTTTTATTTAATTAAAAATGGTACATTAAGTTTAAAAAAAATTGGGTTGGCAATTGGTAATAATATTAGTTAAATGCAAAAAAAATACATTGAATGTTTTTTATCCATCCAATTAAACATAAAGGTAAGGTAAAAGGTAAATTCTATGTTCTACTAAAACCAACCAGGCTATTTTCACATAAAAATCAAAGTAATCGCTTTCCCAAATGTTTGCTGATCACGAAGAAAATCTCGAAAATGTACAAAAAGCGGCCACACAATTTCAATGAAGCTATTTCTCAAAAATATTTAGCAGAAAATGGCCAGAATCACCTGATTGATTTCAGAAAAATATATAACAATCGAACAATGATATTTCAATCAGCAGAATACTTAAACGGCGCTCGTAATTACATATTTTTGTAATTTTGGTAGCTCTGGCTATTTTACGCAGACTGCATACTTAACATAGTAAGGTCAGATAGTTGATTGCAGAATTTTCATTCCTAATATGTATTAAGGAAAGAAAAAAGAAAACTAACCCGGCCTAAAAAATTGCAAATATCTCTAAAAATCTACATTTAAACCCACTTTAAATGTAGATTTTAAGAGGAAGCTACAAGCCAAAAATGTGTATATTTTTGATATACCTTATATTTTAGGTAATAGGCATTAAAATTGCTTGACAAATATAGTCTAGAAACGTTCGATTTCAAGCACAAAACTGTTTTTTTTAAATTTATTTTGAAAATAATTTCATAAGAAAGCAAAAAAGTTAATCAAGTGAAACTGTCAAATTTTTTAGACAGTTTCACTTGATTAAACTGTCTAAAGAGTTAATCAAGTGAAACTGTCCAAAAATTTTTTTTTTGTTTTCTTATAAAATTAGTTACAAAATAATTTTATCAGAAAATTTATTTTGTTATAAAATTATAGCTAAGATATCTGTAATAATGAAAAATACAGTATTACAGATAATCTTAGCTATAGTACTGTTTTTTTTTAAAGTTGTTTCTTTTATGCGTTAATACGTTTCTATTGAAAAAATATTTGTAGTGGTAGTTTAAATTTATAAAGTTTTTTTTAATTTGTATTCTACTCAAGCGAAACAATAGGAAAACCTTCATTTTATGTAAAGCATATATTTTGGTATTGATAATGTACACTAATTCGTTATGAAGATGAATCAAAATAGTAATTTGGCACTAAGCTTCGCCTTAAAAAAACATGTGTTTACGTGATACGGGTGACATCAATATAATACAGGTATATAAAAACATACGCGTATTCGAATGCAACATTACGTAAAAAATTAAAGTGATTGGTGAAGAACTCTCGGAGATTTAAGATTTTTGACTAACAAGCATTAACATTTTTATTTTTTTAAATAATGTCTTGAAATAAAAAAAAAAATTGTTTTGTTGATTTGATTATCCAATCTTTAGATAAGAGTGATTTATCTTAGTTTAAGCTTTTAGTTAATTAATTAATCGAACATAAGAAATTACTTATTAAAACTTCGCATTTATCTTAAAGGTAATAAAAATAACTTGCAAATGTTTTTCACCTAAAATTAAATCGTTGAATAATAATATCTCCAAGACATTTTTTGGATATGACTCTTTCCCTTCTGCATTGTCTTAATTCTTCACATTCATAAAAGTCAAATCCTTGTCATATAAAATATAGGCACAAAAGAAATTGGTTCACCTTTCCAGCCCAATGGAGTATGATTAATGACTTAAGAGATCACATTTCCTTACCATCGCAGACAGATCAAAGAGCATTATTATTTGATATTAATGGGTAGATTTTGGGAGGAGGAAAATACCAAGAGTCAGATGGGAAAATATATATATATTATTTTATTAACATTGAAATTTTTTTTTCTGTATTCTGCAATCTATGAATGCACGGAAAAAAAATAGTAATGCTGATTTATTTAAAAAAAACTTCGTAATTCGGTTAAAAAACGAGATAGCAGGCCGTTTCCTGATGTAAAAGTTTCATTTCCTAACATATCGGAACACGTGTTCATGCACCTGGTTTTGCCTTGATAATATATAATGACGAAATGCAAAAGTATTATGATTTTTATGAACATGTGTTCCGACATCGTGATTATTCCTCTTTTGATAAAAGTTTAACGGGAGACCTATCAAATCACTCGTTAAGAGACTGCGATTTTGTTCTTAACCGAATTACAAATAATTTGAAGAGATTCTTAATAAATTAGCAATATTCATTTTTAACTGTGTGTGTTGAAATGAGATAACGTTACTAGATGAAATTGGTTATTGAAACTTTTCGTAAACTAAAATATTTCCAAAAAAAGGTATTTGACAATACTATAATGACACTTTTGATGCAATAATCACTTCTCGCTTGTTATATTATTGATGAGAGGGTAGAAATTATAATTATTACTCCTAGATTCACAGTAACTGGTCTATTAAATACGCGATACAATCAATACAAGAACACTTTTTTCCTAATTGATTTTATTTAAAAAAATGTTATAGACAGCCCTGATTTACTTAGCTTAATTACCTTCAATATGCTTACTCAAAATACTTGAATAAAAAATCTTTTAAATTCCAACAACTATATCAGGACTGAGTCATTTAGATTCTCACTTGCACCAAAATTGCATGAAGTTGGGAATACCATTTTACAAATGATAGATGTGTTCAAATGCACGGAATTTAGTTGCAAGAAGGCTATAAAAACAAACCATGCAAATAAATGTTAACGCTAGCTTCTATTGATCTTTTCATATGTTTTGCTTTATAATTTTTCAACACATTTGACTTCTTTAATAATGATCCATTAAATTATTATATAATTTGTTACATGTTTGTAAGGGCGTGTGTAAGCGTATACTAATTTAAATTAATATAGATGTTACTGAGACTAACTAATGGCTGTCGGATCTAAATCTGGTAAGAGTGAAAGAGAGAAAGAGAGAGCTTGAGCAAGTAAAACTACTTATATAAAAAAATTATAATTTACTTTCAGTTAACTCTTTCTATCTTATTCTCACGCTGCTAAGCTAAACTGTTAGTACTTCTTTTAGGAAGGTTTCATGAATGTTTTGTAAACAGCAAAAAATATTTCATTATCTTATTAGTTTCATGACTAGATACATTATCCAGAATATTATTTTATTTATATTCTGAAGAGGAGAGTACCAAAGAAAAGATCCCACAATTAAATTAGTCAATAATACAACATAATAATATTTCATGTCTGTATTTGGTGATCCTACCCTATCTTGAGAAGTTCAGACGGGTATGTTACTGAGATATGAAGCCAGAATCTGTAGATGCTATCGCTTACCGGAGATTGGGAGTTCACCCTCGGTCTTCCTGAAACCAACCTCCAATAGAACCTTCAGTGCTATGTACTTTCGTAGGTACCTTTAGTGAAACCTTCTCCTTTCCGATCTTCGTATCTCGTTATGGCAGATACCTATTACTATAAGTGGCACAGAATCTTAGAGCGATATGAAATAATGAATAAAAATGTAGTAAGGTATAAAAATTCAATTAAAAATACACAGATTTAGGAAATGAAATTAAAAGAATTTGGCATTCTCAGACTTTCAAATATTACCCTTTGCTATTTCGGCTACTGGCATTATACCTAGCTTTCTCATTCAAAATTTAGGCGTATTAGATTTGTCGAAGAATTTATAGGCAAAAATCAGTCATTTTAAATACATTTAGGATTACGAAAGATTTTTTAAATATTTATATTGAGGGATCAGCAGGATTTATAGGTCCAATTTGAAGTTCAATCTGGAGTCGGTGAATTATTTTCCCAATTGATCTCTGGTGATTTGACTTGTTGTTTTTTGTATTATTTTGTATTTATTATTCTTATACATATAATGCAATTGCATAGAGTGGATTGACTAGATGATAATTTGTGGAAAAGTGTGTGGAAGGGTTTAGTTTTTCCTGTGGGGAAGATTTAACCCGGAAATAAAGTCGAAAAAAATAAAAGGTATTGGAATGTAAACATGTGTTGGCATTGAAACAATAATGAAATGTTATTGATAATTATTATAACACACACTTCAGAGGAAAAGCTCTTCGTGGAATAGTGACAGTTATACTATATTTTTACCAATCTGGTGAATGATTTTACAATTTATTTAATTACCTCTCTGTCATCACGACAAGTTAATTCCTAACATCTCTAAGGTTTTAATGAGTTTTTTTCTCTTCAACTTTAACGTTTGAAGCTTTGATGCGATGAAACTTTTCAGATCTATTCTAAATGATAACGAACTTTTAATTTGTTACATATGTTAAGAATAAAAACAATATTTTTTTTAGTGTCAAAAACATTAAGACTTGCTTACTTTCATTTTCCTTCCTTCAATAAAAATCAATTATTATGTTTCATATCGGATACGTCTACCTTAACGTCTTGTTTTATATAAAGGGGGCTTTAGTGCAGAAAAACAGAAAAGTGATTATCTCAGCAATCACAAAAATAACTCAAACATTATCATCACTAGTCGATTATGGTGGAAAGAAATTTGTTTCATTAAATCTAATACAAAATTAAGATTGTTTAAAATAACGTTGTTTTATGATTATGGATGAGACTTAGCTAACAGAGGATGGAACCATGGTATTGATGGTATTATATTGATTTGTATTGAACCTCACGTTTTGGATCACTCAGCCACTAGCCGGGAAAGAATTTACTTAATATACCTCCAAAGATATTGTGTGGACTGAGGAGATTTCAAATGACAAATGTATGTCATTTGTATGGTGCGTTAGAAATGCATCAATGATTAGAGCGAAAATAGGATAGGTTTTCTGATTATTCGAAATTGTTATGTATTTATGTCAATAATATCATTATTTTGTTTGTTTCAATGGAACATGAAACATTATCCATTATGTTTTAGTTTTTAATTCCCATATTCTGACATCCAAATATTGTAACAATATTATTTCAGAGTTTTGTAATAATTATCTTCAATAAATGAGTATATTACTCACAAATAAGTATCTCCGGTTCAAAACAAACTAAACGTTTAAGCATCCGTTAAGTTTCAGTAGGAAGAAGTGGAAACTTTTCTAATTTGACGAGGAACGGGAATGTTGTCGGTAGCTGTAGTCTGTAGCCTATATTCTGTAGTCTGAAGGGGTAGCAATCTCACCCCATTCAGTAGAACGAGAGAAATATATAGACAGGGGTTGGTAAACTACCCCTAAGTTAAATAATAATATGCATTTTTTTTTTTAAGAATTACAAATTTACAGTGATTGAGAATGACTTTACAATATTTGAGTTCTTTCTACTACCGACATACAAGCGAAAATTTTAACCAGCGAAGGTGACTTAGCAAACAGAGGATGGAACCCGCTATTTATTATATTGTATTGTACTGAACCCCACGCTTTGGATCACTTAGCCACTTGCCGGGAAAGAATTTACATAATATGCCTTTAGAGACTTTTTTCGGAAAAAAATAACCCATAGATTACAGTGCTAAAAGTTTCATTCAAATATTAATATTACTGCAGCAACTCCCTTTTTTATAGGAAAAATAATTGCTAATTAGATTTTGGCAAACCAATGCTTTTATGTAGGCTGAACGTTATTACTTGTAAAACAAAAAACGTTTTTTAAAACGAATGTAAAATTATTTGAATGCTTTAATTCTGACAGTTTTTGACATATTATGATGGTCTAAGCAGTTCTGAGTTAAAAGACGTTGTTCTATTTTTAATAAAAAAAATTGTATTTATTATGACAGCTGCCAGTCTGGGCGTTTGATGTTTTTTGCTTAGTTTGAATAAAAAAAATTACTAAACAGCTTCTGTAGTTGATAATAATTTTATGATGATTTGTTGGCAAGGCTTTGAGAGGTAATATATATTTTTTAAATTTTTAGTAGCGCGGTTGTCGGTTAAGATGTTGTTGAAGACTGTGTTTTCTTAAAATTATTTGCTGAATGCTAATTTGGAAATGCATTTACGAGAAACGTATTTGATAATACTAATGTTACAAGTTCCTTGTTTTTCTTATCGATAAACTCTTCCTAGTAGTTCTCGCAACCCTCCAGAGCTACTGAAGGCTAAGTTTTCCTCAGATAAGGCTTTACAGCTTCTGAACATGTTTATCACTTCTACATACCACCCTCCAAACAGAACCTTAAACCACATTCTCGTACATTCTCAAAACATCCTCTTGAATCTAGAGTATAGATAGTCCAATGTGGATACGGACTTTCAAAAACACATATCTATATAACTACATACATAATATTAACTTACTATGTGGTATCATTCTCATAAAACACACTAACGAGCAGAAATGTTACATTTCCTTGCTAACAATGCGGTACAACTTCAATCTAGCTTTCGTGATGGATTTCACCGTTTCAACAAAGTGAATTCCCAGTTATTTTTGTACAAAGTTATAAATTCATATTAATTTTATCAAATGCAATTCTACTGTACTAATTCATGAACGTGTACATGTTTACACAGATTTCCATGTTATAACTATTTCCAATGAATACTCTTTAAAGTAATTACTATTACGGGGGTTGAATAAAATAAGATGTTCACTTGTTGTTCGAGGAACGAACAAGGGTTGGGAAAGCCGTATTTTAAAGGGCTATTCCACACAGATAAAGCATGGATAACGCCTATGGCTTATTTTATTTATTTATTTGTTAAGACATACACAGTACAGTAAGATACAGTTAGATATTTTTAGCCATCTCATAGTTGTAGTACCTATAACGTATGTCCATAAAATATCATTACGTAATTTCGCCTGAGATTGTTATAAAAGGAAGGAAGTGTGTGGATAGATAATAATAAATGAATTGAAAACAAGAATTATAATAAGCTCATAAATTGTAATTGACTGTTAATACATAGGAGTTTTGAAAAATGATGTGAAAATATTTTTGAAAAATATCATGCTAAGAAATTTAATAAGTTAGTTTTGTATGTTAGAAAGGAATCATGAAAGATGTCTAAATGTAATAATTTTTTGTAATGGATGTATGTTTTGATTGCGCGAGTAATTACTGAGTTGTTTGCTGCATTGGTATTGTTGGTTTCAATATGAAAAAGTGTAGTGTGCCTGGCACGCCTCGTTGGAACATTTAAACCAATGACGGATAGCAATTCGGGACTATCTATTTTATTATTTAGCAGATTATGTAGACACAACAGGTCCGACAATGTGCGTCTTTTTTGTAAAGTTAACATATTATTTGTAGTTTTGTTGTATTTCTTCAGTAAATGTTTCTTAAATTTATTCTGTATACTTTCTACTAAATCTATGTATACCTTATATTGAGGATTCCATACTGTGGAAGCATACTCCAGTGGACTTCCTACCAATGAACAAAACAAAATTTTCAGAGTCTTAGCACTTTTGAAAGCTTTGCATATTCTTAATAAGAAACCTAGCATTCTGTAGGATTTCGAAATAATGTGTTCAATGTGCTTGTCAAAAATTAATTTGCTATCTAAGTAAACACCTAGATCTTTACACGTAGAAATAGGTTGTAAAGGTTTGTTATTCAAGTTGTATGGATAGATGATTTTGTTTTTATTTCTAGTAAATGTAATCGAGTGACACTTAGATATGTTTAAGGACAATAAATTTGATTCACAATATACGCACAAATTATCAAGATCTCTTTGCAATTCCATACAATCGGGTAAACACTATAAAGCTTTATAAATTTTCATGTCATCCGCGTATAAAACAAAGTAACTATTTTTAAAGCATACGTAAATGTCATTTATATAAATATAAAATAAGAGTGGTCCAAGATGCGACCCCTGGGGTACACCTGAGAAGATTTCCGTTAAGCAAGATGCAAAACCATTGACCACCGTGATTTCGTGCCGATTATTGACGTATGAGGCGATCCATCTATAGAGGTCACCGTGAATTCCTAGACCTAATAACTTTTGTAAAAGAATATAATGATTAACACGGTCAAAAGCTTTAGAATAATCCGTATAAATGGAATCTACCTGGCATCGCATATCCATTTGAGCATGAAGAAAATTTGTAAAAAATGCAAGATTTGAAGTTGTGGAGCGATTTTTCACGAAGCCGTGTTGATTATTTAAGAGTGAGGGTTAGATAGTAGAATATAATTGATCGTAAACAATTTTTTACAATACTTTACTTAGTATCGGTAATTTGGATATAGGCAAATGCGATAACAAAATTTGTAAGGTTAATTCACAGTCAGCTTACCGGGTGGCGAACGAAATCTTCATCTCGAGAATCATCTGTCGGCACTGAAACGGTGATCGTTGTACGGTAGCACTCGTTATGTTGAATTGGATTGCGATAAAATACGTTTAAGGGATTATTCCGATAAATAACCGGCGATAATACACACATTGGTTTTGACAAGATGAACGTTTCGATGCAATTGTTCAGCACACGGCCCTCCGTGATTTTAGTTGACGTGTATTATTTCAAACTGTACAGTTCAAAATCTGACCATACTATTGGTCAGCACACGGCCTGTCAAAAGCAAATCGGCGTGACGGAACACTTGTATTTATCGATTAGTTTTGTAACACCAACATGAATATCGAATTCATGTTGGAATAATGGTGCAGTACTTTCATTATTTTCTACTTAAAATTAAGATCTTCTATTAGATCTAAGCACCAATTGTTTGAAAAGAATTTGAACAATTCATCAAATTTCAGAGTTGACTTTCAAGTTATATGGAAGATTTATTCAACTTACGTTATTATTTCAAGTTGTGCGAGTTAGGAACCTGCCTACTTGAATTTGATCAAACCACAAACAAGTACTGTGTGTACCTTAAGTTAATAGTTTATATTATAACGTTTCCACCCAGGACATAAGTTTCTTACAAACCGCGCTGCACCGATTACTATCGCTAAAATATTATGAGTTGGCGCGCTGCTCTTTTAATTCTCAATTATCGCATTATCTCAAAAAAAAAGCCAAATTTACACCACATTCTTTTTCTGAAATTCAATACTAACATTTACCTTCCTGTGGTGCCTAAAATGCAATATGGAAGTAGTGCCTACCTATAATTTTTGAGTAAAATAATTTTTACACCGAAAATGGTTTCTAATGTGTCTTCCATTTATTGAATACTCTTCTTCTCTCTCTCTTTTTTTCCTTTTTTTTGTTGCATTTTTTCTTTCCTTCTTGCGTTTTATTTATAATGGGTACATCATTTATGTTAAGCAAGCGAGCATGTTATTATTTCTTTATTTTTATTTTTACACCTACACAGAATACTGTACTGTTTCTAATGTTTTAAATGCAATTGCTAGGATTTTTAAATACAACTTTACTCTATACATATAATAAGTTTAAATGGGGTACTCCATCTCAGTAAGAACTCTGACAGTAAAATTTGTAATTTTTTTAAAAATATGTAATATTTTATATTTAGATTATTTTATGTATTCTTTTGTATTTTTACTAAGCCCTGATTTGTTTAAAAAATATGTGTAATGATACTGCTACCCGGCTCAGAATAGATATTGTCTAGTGAGTCGGGTAGCGCACATGATTTGTAAATAACCATTGATATCATTACCGGCTATAAAAAATATCATTGCGGGAGAAAAATGGTAAGTTAATGATTCCAATTCAATATTGAAGTTTGATCAAAAGTACTACAGTCCATCAAAATTCTTTGCAATACTATTGTTAAAAACCATCGCACCTGCGCCCGCAATTTCAGTAACTGAACTTTAAAAGAACCTTTACAGAACTTCAAATTCCTTTCATTAACTCGTGCAGAATGAATTATGGTATAGAATACCGTTTTTATAATATAACAAAATGTATTTAGATACTTTTAGTGGTGAACATTAAGTAACTTTCCATATTCCTTTTTAAAGAACCAACTAAACCTTCACCCTGCATCTTGTGTGAATGTGTCGACTACATATATATTATGCCGGGCATATTAAATGAATTAAATAAGTACCTAAAGCCGTTTAACACAAAAAAATCCTAATGTAAAGAGTACGTACGTTTACCCCACGTGACTCCACATAATCTTCTTTTGTAATTGAAAAAAAAAACATTAATAAACATACCTACCCTTAAAAAAATGAATATTTATAACGGTACAATTTTTTTTAATATGAAACCGCCTGAGAGTCTCAACTGATGCCAAACTTCTGCAGCCAGTGAGACTATGGCATCCTCAATTGGGGTATGTTGTGAGACTGAAGGTAGTGGGGTGAGAAGGGTGATGATTATTGTAACGTATCGTTGTTTTATAGGATAGATTACTGGGCCCTTAATCTCCAGTATTTTAACGAGGATAGGATCTGGTAATATATTGAATAGTCGTAGATTCTTATATACGGACGTTGTTTAATTCTGAATATAATAAACTGACAATACAAGTAACAAGTTGCCTAAAGGCCGTCTAGCGAGAGAATGAGCTCCTCGCGACCCGGCACAGTAATCGGAGGCCGTTGGTAGCGTTCGGTTATGTTCGTTAGAACCCGAACCTGCCCGAACCTAAATCACCAAACACTACAATTATTTCTCGGGGAAGGTTGGAAAGTACCTGGCTATTCAGATCTGGTCACTAAACACGACAAGAGCCATTTCAAGCAAAGTTTCAATTCTCAATGGTGGTCTTCTAACAAGGCAATGCTGAGAGTATCGTCCACTCTGGATCGTTCCGGAAACGTACTTTATATTATTTTAAATGAGTTAGTTCTGAAATAACACAAATCAATCAAATAAAATGTACTTGCTCACCCCTGGATTTGAACCTGTGACCTCCAGCTTGCTAGTCAAGAGCCTTACCACTTACACATATTTAACAAATTCAGTGAATTCCCTCAAAGCCAGTGCATAACACGGTAATATGGCGTGGCTTCCTCCATGGATCTTTCAAGTACCTACTTCCGTTTTAAACGATTATTTATACGAAGGGGTTGTCTCCGTAATATGCGGTGTGGTTTGTGATATATGCTACCTGTATGCTCGCGATAAGCGACTAGTTAATCGTCAATTAAGGTAAATTCCACCACAGGACGGGTGTGATCACCTGGCTGTGGTAATACTTAAGAGAGGTGCTGCATTCTAAACCTAAAATCCTACCTGTGTCACACAAAATTATAACCATTTGAGAACAGAATTCTACGAAAATAATAAAGACTTTCAGATTTACAAAACGAATATCTCATTTGATCGTAATTTTAAAAAAGTTCATTCTAATATTGATAGCTTACAAGGGCTGTTTAATTACAACAAACTCTTTTAAATAACATTGTTGTGTATTATATATTTATTCTTGATAGCTAACAAGATTTGTTTAATTACAACGAACTCTTTTAAATAATATTGTAGAGTGTATCTTCAATCTAATCTTGAAAGCTTACAAAAGTTGTTTAATTACAACGAATTCTTTTAAATAATATTGTAAAGTGTATTATCTATTTATTCTTGATAGCTTACAAGAGTTTTTTAATTACAACGAACTCTTTTAACACTAGAAAGACCGAAGCGGTCATTTTGACCGTTTCTCGATGTAATATGACGATATTTTGCTTAATATTTATGGTAATGATCTGATTTTTTTTTACTTTTCATGATTTATGATTTAACGACCATGGTGAAAAAAATCATGTACGTACCTTATTTATTTTTTGAAATATAATGATTTATACCTACAAAGACCGCCGCGGTCAATGTGACCGTTAGGGCCATTTTAAGCTGAGTTTGTTTAGGATCTTCTTTATCCAAGTTTAAATATACCCATTCCAACATACATGTTACTACTAATTTCCCTTTCTATTTCTTTCGGTATCATTCTTACTAGATCTGCACTGTGGGTGCAAGTTGTTAGTATTATACCGCATATTCTGTGCGAAATTATTTCAAGTCGTCAAAAATTTCGTTTTATTTTTGTAGATTGTGTTCTAATTATTTTTGCTATAGTTTTATTGAAACTTTGGAACATAATATCATATCAATATAAGAGCTCGTAGAAATCTTACCGAGTCGGATATAATGGAAGAACTAGCAAGACTTCAAAACATTGCAGAGGATCAGTCAGATGAAGAATGTTGTGCCAGCGAAATTTATGACGCCGTTTTTGTTTTAGAACCCAATATTTCTTCATGAGAAGCTACAGAATTAGATGAAGATCTTCAGACGACATCGACATCTTTTCCTAGAAATCCGATTTCAAATCTTCGTGGTCGAGGGGTTAGAATAAGAGGCAGCCGTGGAAGAGATGTACACAACTTGGAGGATGTTTTTCTGCAAGAGTAACAGAACTTCCGGAAATTGGAGATATTCAGTTTGGAGATTTCAATTCATTACCCAGAATATGTAATAATAATGAAACTATTACAACCGTATCTCAAAAAGGGACGAAACATCACAACTGACAATTTTTTTACTTCGACGAAGCTGGCAGAGAAATTACGAGCAGAACAAATTATTATCGGAACGATGAAAAGGGCCAGGAGAGAAATACCAGCAGTTTGCAAAACCATTTGTACTCCACGTTATGAATCATTTATTTTGAAAGCTAACAATGGTACTACACTAACTGTTTATCAAAGAAAACCGTAGAAAAATGTTATGATATTGAGTACAGTACATCCAGATATTCAATTTGTCGACGGTACAAAGAAAATTCCCGAAACGATTGAATTTTACAATTCTACAAAATATGGTTTCGATATAATCGACCAAATGCATCGAAAAAATTCCGTAAGAGCTGGAAGTAGAAGGTGGCCTGTGCATGTTTTCTACAACATACTTGATCTAGCCGCTATAAATGCATGGATAATTTATAAAAAGGTAGCAAAAAAATTATTATCTCGTCACAATTTTACTATACCTACAGCTTGTTGGAGAACTAAGGTCAGCATATACAAATACCAGAGCTGGTCCATTTGTGTTTACTCCTGAAGAATTGACAGAAAAGGGAACCGGAAAATAAAACTTCTTAAAGACGACAGTGCCAAATTAATAAAAAATGTAAACAAAATAAAACATCTGACACATGTGATAATTGTAAGAAATCTGTTTGCGGAAAGTGCCTCGAAAATTATAAAAAAACAACAGTTTGTACTAAATGTGCACCTAATTGATTAAAGTAAATCATTTCAATACATAATTATTGTTTTAGTTATTTAATATTATGCCAAATATTACACAATTACAAAAATAATAAACTCGCATGTTATAAGCGGTCAAAATGACCGTTGTGGTCTTTATAGGTATGGAGCAGTACCCGGTCTTTCTAGTGTTAAATAATATTGTAGAGTGTATTATCAATCTAATATTGATAGCTTACAAGAGTTGTTCAATTACAATGAATTCTTTTAAATAATATTGTAAAGTGTATTATCTATTTATTATTGATACCTTACAAGAGTTGTTAAGTTACAACGAACTCTTTTAAATAATATTGTAGGGTGTATTATCAATCTAAGCTTGATAGCTTACGAGAGTTTTTTTAATTACAACTAACTCTTTTAAATAATATTGTAGAGTGCATTATCAATCTAATCTTGATAGCTTACAAAAGTTGTTTAATTTCAACGAATTCTTTTAAATAATATTGTAAAGTGTATTATCTATTTATTCTTGATAGTTTACAAGAGTTGTTTAATTACAACGAACTCTTTTAAATAATATTGTAGAGTGTATTATCAATCTAATCTTGATAGCTTACAAGAGTTCTTTAATGACAACAAACTCTTTTAAATAATATTGTATAGTGTATTTTCAATCTAATCTTGATAGCTTACAAGAGTTGTTTAATTACAATGAATTCTTTTAAATAATATTGTAAAGTATATTATCTATTTATTCTTGATAGCTTACAAGAGTTGTTTAGTTACAACGAACTCTTTTAAATAATATTGTAGGGTGTATTATCAATCTAAGCTTGATAGCTTACGAGAGTTTTTTAATTACAACTAACTCTTTTAAATAATATTGTAGAGTGCATTATCAATCTAATCTTGATAGCTTACAAAAGTTGTTTAATTACAACGAACTCTTTTAAATAATATTGTAAAGTGTATTATCTTTTTATTCTTGATAGCTTACAAGAGTTGTTTAATTTCAACGAACTCTTTTAAATAATATTGTAGAGTGTATTATCAATCTAATATTGATTGCTTACAAGAGTTGTTCAATTACTATGAACTCTTTTAAATAATATTGTAAAGTGTATTATCTATTTATTATTGATACCTTACAAGAGTTGTTAAGTTACAACGAACTCTTTTAAATAATATTGTAGAGTGTATTATCAATCTAATCTTGATAGCTTACAAGAGTTCTTTAATGACAACAAACTCTTTTAAATAATATTGTATAGTGTATTTTCAATCTAATCTTGATAGCTTACAAGAGTTGTTTAATTACAATGAATTCTTTTAAATAATATTGTAAAGTATATTATCTATTTATTCTTGATAGCTTACAAGAGTTGTTTAGTTACAACGAACTCTTTTAAATAATATTGTAGGGTGTATTATCAATCTAAGCTTGATAGCTTACGAGAGTTTTTTAATTACAACTAACTCTTTTAAATAATATTGTAGAGTGCATTATCAATCTAATCTTGATAGCTTACAAAAGTTGTTTAATTACAACGAACTCTTTTAAATAATATTGTAAAGTGTATTATCTTTTTATTCTTGATAGCTTACAAGAGTTGTTTAATTTCAACGAACTCTTTTAAATAATATTGTAGAGTGTATTATCAATCTAATATTGATTGCTTACAAGAGTTGTTCAATTACTATGAACTCTTTTAAATAATATGGTAGAGTGTCAATTTATATTACTTTCTAGAAAAATATCCTCGTGTGTCTCATTATAAAATCAACAAAATTCGTCTTAAAATATGTCTCATATCATAGATCTACTTATGTTATATAATGAAAAACTAATATTTGTGAACACATCAATGAAGTAACATATTAATAAAACATATAATTTTATGCATATTTCTTGCTCCGATCTAGAATATTAACAAGAAAACATATGTGCCAAGTTATGTTTGCATGTAGTTTTCTTGCTGTTTATCGCAGGGGATGAGAAAGCTGAAAACTTTAACCAAGTCTTAAGTTCAATCGAAAACATAACAAATAATTGCAAACTTTGATTTTGAATAATCAGCAAAGTGATTATTCTTCAAATATATCTTAATATTATTTTTTTGCACAAGTAGACAAAAAAAAGTTTTTGTTTTATTTATTTTAATTGTCAGCTAGAGTTATATCAGCAGATATTGTACATAAATTCAAACCGCAAAGTGATTTTCTGTGCACTAAACAATCTAAATTTTTGTAGTATTCCCCTGTTACTGAACCATCATACGTAACAAAAAGGATTCAATGGTTTTAGAATTTTTTAATTAAACGTTTGTGAGTATTAAAGTAAATTAAAAAAGTTTTAATCTTGTTTTTTTCTTTTCCTCAGTTTAAGTAATAAAATTCTACTTGTTTTTGGGCAGAAAGGCGTATAAAATGGTTTCAAATATTTTTATCTTTATTTTGTAAGAGAATATATCAAAGTTTCTCGTAAAATATTATTAAAATAACAAACACACTACATACGTTTTTGCATTATATCTATTTAGTAACACACACCTAAAAATCATTTTATATTTTCAATCAAAAGTGAAATAATCACCGTTTGGGCTGTTACCTTTCAAAATTAGCCAATTTGTTTTAAATAATTTTCGTTTCCAAAATGAGAAGAGCCTAATATTTTGCAAAAAATATCACACAAGAAGATTTTCGAAACACTTTTAATAACATACGTCCGGTGGTAAAGCATACTAACTTCGGTAGGTGAATCGACGTGAAAGTAGGAGTAAAAAATATAAATAATTTTTTTCAAACTAAAAATCCAATTTTGTTCCATACTAAAAATCCCTACTAAAATTTTTTGGTGTGAGGTACAAACCGTGTATAATGATTATCTACTTACGATTTTACACAATGAGTTTGGATTGAATTCATTATTTGATCATTATGCGGTATTTGTTTGTATCACTCTCTTCACATTGCTGCCATAAAATAATAAAATCGATTTAAAATATTTATATATATGTAAATATAATTTTATTTTTCTTTTATTTTAATTTTAAAACGTTGATATTAATAATAATAATATTATCTAAAAAATAACGCCAGTGAAAGCTTTTCTTAAAAATTGGACCATATAAAAATATATTCCCATTCTTACCTGGAATCCCTCAAGCATATTCAATAAAAGAAAACCGTACTTTTATTTATTTCAACCCCTCGGGTATTTTTGTACGATGACCTTTAATATCTCAAGGAGCCAACAATTATCCACGCGTTCCTTTGAGACTAGTTTAATTAAATAACCCCCTTTTGTTAACATCCCTAAATTACTTCACCCAGCTATTGTAAGACTTTTTATGCTAATTTTCATCTACAATATAAACCAAACAAATGTTTATCCAGCGGAGTCGACGAAGTTATATCCTCACTGTAAAAGGGTCCAAAACTGATTTAAAATTTAAACTAGGGATAGGACGGTTTGGAGAAACTTCAAAGGGGAAAGACGAAGTTTTGTGTCGCTTTTTAAATTATTTATAAAATGTAAATCCATTGATAGGTCGCCGTTTGTAACTGTGACACCGTCGTTTTTCTATAAATAAAACAAACCAGTTCCGGCAATACTGTTTCTTTGGAACCGTTCCAAAGGGTGAATAAGATAGTTCGAGGAAGCAGTGAAAGATAGAATAATGAGCTGTTATATATTGTAATTAAACGTCTTATTGGTAATATTATTTAATGGCTTTTTACATTTATTTATAAACTTATTCAGATATTTCCACATCGAGTGTTAACTAAATTTTAAATAAGTATAATATACCGTTTTCTAATAAATTATTATTGTTATTTTTTATTATTTGTTTTTGGGGTGTTATAGGGCATATGTGTTATCTGATAAGATGATGGACACTGCAATGCTGTCCGAAACGTTGACTAAAGAAGGAGTTAGCGCAACACCGCATAACACCCCAAAAACAAATAACAAAAATACTTTTGTCCGTGAAAATCTTAAATCATAATTATTATGTTATTCAATAATTGTAAAATCACTTTGTGGCATCATTTTAATTGAACAAAAGTAATTGTATTTGTTTAAAACCCGATGTTAGTAAAAATATTTACCGGAAACACGAGAATAGACAAAACAGAATAGACAAATAAGAATTGATAAAAAATAACAATGAATGGTGGAATAAGGATATTATCAATAAAATTATTATAAAATGATTAGAAGTGGTATTTAATCAAACAAAAACCTTTTTAAATCCAAAAACTGAATCAAAGAACAACTGAGTTGGTTAAACGACAAAAAATATGAATAATTTTGTAATAATTATGAATTTCACTGTCTACCGGTATTTCAACGGAAAGTGCTCCGAAGAACTAACGTCCTTGATCCCTTCGGCATCGGTGCACAGCCGGGAAGCACGCCAAACGCGTTCCTAACATTTGTATATAATTGACATTATTTGTGATATGAGAACGGGTCATTAAATTTGTACGACTTGTTCTTGAGTTTAACAGCTCGGCTATAGAATCTTTTCCCGGCTTCTGAGTTTTATACCTCCTACAAAATAGGTATTTTAAAATCCAAGATTCATCCATTTCTTATAACGAAACACGCTACACAGCATCTCCAAAGATTACATCTCTAAATAAGCGATTTGTTAAGAATATACCCTTAACGTTGTTATTTAATTTAAAAAATATTTTTACAATTAATTTTTTTCGTAATTTTAGATTTTCTCTTTGGTTAACAGAATTATTGGTTTTAAATTTCTTATAACTGTAAAAAATTATTAAGATTGTATTTGAAATGTTTTTTTATTACTAAATAATTTGAAGTAGGTATGATTATTTAAAAAAAAATCCAATTTTAATTTTACGGTGGACAAATAGAAGATCTGAAATTTTAATTATTTAATAATGGCCATTTAATATTTTAACATATTTTTTTATTTTAATTTCCATTTAATTAAATCATTCATTGTTTTAAATCAGTTTTTAGCATATAGATGTGAATATAAATTTTATTATGTAATGGAAAAGCATGAGTTCCACTGTTTGAAGTATGTGGTCACTGATCACTGGAAAATAATTGTGGTAGATGAAAGTTTACCGGAGTTAAAAAAGGGAAGTACTATGGTTATTTGTTATATCAGAGATACAGTTTTATTTTTACGCTAAAAATATTTAAAATTTGAACAAACAAAATAAACATTTACCTGGTCGGTAAACAAGAAATAAAAAAATACCACAGAAAAGATACAAAGAAAAAAAAGTAAAAGGACTCGTAAATTCACTTATTTTTGGTCCTTTGTTGCGAAATCTAAGCCTTCAATCTCTAGTAAACGAAGTGTGTTCGCGTTTTGGGCAAACATTTGTTCTTCTCCGCTCGCTCCTTTCCGTTGTCCCCAACATAATTCATCCCTAGCGATTCTTAATTTATTTTCACCAAAATTCAGCGAAAAATTATTTAAAGCGTCAATTCCTAATAGGAATCAACAAGGAGCGAACTTTTTTGTCCCCCTCGAAATTTCAAACCATAGAATAATTAAATTCATGGAACAGCAAATCAATTAAATTGTAAATCAGAAACATTGTTATTTTTTTTTGATCGTGTAAATTTGTTTGCGAACTAAGCAATCAATTTATTGTTTTCAATTGTCAAACTACCCCTAATGCCATGATTATTTTTGAAAATGAAAAAATCTAAACATATTTGATCTTCTTGTGGTGCTCTTAACCATTCCGTTACCATGTTTGAAATCTGTCTCCGGATCCAAAGATAACACGGATAGTTACCGTGATGTTATTCACAAATGAATCCTTAGAAACTTTGCTGAAATAAGATTGATCAACTTTTACATATAGTTAACTCTTAAAAATATATTGTAAAATATCTTCTATCCTTTGAATATTTGGCTTCCTTTGAGTTAGGTTGTCTTTCACAATTCTATGATATTTGGTTACATGCAAATCATTTATTTTACGGTGTTATAAAATTTACAACAAAGGAATTACTCATAGTTTTTAAAAATAACTTATATTTTTTTAGAAACAACTTACAGTTTTTACAAATAACTTATAGTTTTAAGAAATAACTTATACTTTTATAGAAATAACTTTATAGTTTTTAGAAATAACTTATATTTTTTTGTAAATAAACATAGTTTTTAGAAATAACTCATGTTAAAATCTAGTTTTTTGTTATCTCATGGAAACAATAATACACATTCTGCAACTTAGGAAGACAAAGATTGGTAACGTCGATTACAATTTGAGTTCGGTGTATTTAACACAATTTTATATTATAAACTGAAAATTGAACTGAAAATAAACTGAAATGTGCTTAATCGTTGCCATTCAAACTGATAACTAATAGAAAATGCAAGATATACACTTCCATGAAGCTAGCAAAATCAACGGAAAAGATTTGTTGAATATACCTTTACCTCCAAAGGTTAGTTGTACAAACTACCATTCTAGTAGTTTAAACGGTTCTGTGCGGACGATAAAAAGGTGGCCAGTGAAAAGCATTATAATTCTCAAAATATAATATTTACGGACTTTTTCGAAGAACTCTGGCAGCCGCGACTATAAAATATTAAACACGGAGACCAGAAAGCATGCTAAAATGAGTTCCTTTTATAACATCTCTGGCATAATTTTATTGGAGCCTTTTCAGGACGAAAGACATAACGGAAAAGCTGTTTGTGAAGCAATTGTTTCAATTCATTGGTCTTGAGCTTCAGGACGGGTGAAATGAAGGGGAAATAAATTTTAATCATTTTAATTTTTAAGTTGATAAAGTGTTATTATCGGTGCTGGTGCCTCCTTTGTTCGCGATGAAGCCTTTGGGTGAAGTTTAAATAAAGATTTTTAATGAAATGTCTTATTATAGAATTAAAAAAAGATGACAAGACTGCTTGTCTGGTAAACATTTATATAGAGGTAAATAAAGGTTCAAAAGAATTAAGTTTGCATTTTTGGGTTGTTGGTTCAATTCAATACCCATAAAATATCCAGTTACTAGACAACAAGACGGAATGGTTTATAGACTGAGCGTGGCAAAGTCTTGTTACTAGATCGCTTTGCGTATGCCTGTAAATTTGTTTTTATTTCTTGTCCAGTCAATCCCGTCAAGATGGTAGCCTTGTTGGATACTTCTTTTTCACTCTACAAGAGTTCGCAAATTGGAATATCCAACATATATCTATATATATATACACAAAATCCTGAGCGATCGGCAATATAGATTTCGTCAAAACCGATCATGTGGCGATCTACTCGGATATGTGACGCATATTTGGGGTCGGTACATGGAGCGTTTTGGTGAAACTCAAACCGTTGGGTTGGATATCTCCAAGGCCTTTGACAGAGTCTGGCACCAGGCACTTATCGGGAAGTTACCATCGTATGGGATCCACCCAACCCTGCATAGTTGGATTGCGGACTTTCTGAGGGGAAGAACAATTCAAACCGTCGTTGACGGCTCTTCTTCCTTACCGCACCAAATCAATGTGGGGGTGCCACAAGGATCTGTGCTGTCTCCGACGCTGTTTTTATTGCACATCAACGATCTCGTTGAATGTGCACCAATTCACTGCTACGCTGATGACAACACCGTTCACGAGGGTTATCTTTTTGACAGGCCTCCTTCCACCCATGATGTCCAAACAGCTCGGGAAGTTTTGAAGCAAAAAATTGACCACCACCTCGAGATGGTTCGTGCCTGGGGTAAGGCCAACTTGGTAAGTTTTAACGTCTCAAAAACCCAAGCGTGTCTGATTTTGGCAAAGAGGGAGATCAATGACTGTCTGGTGCAATTTTATGGGAGCACTCTCCCCAATAAAGACTCCATTGAAATGCTTGGAGTTGCTATATCAGACCGGCTCAAGTATCGGGGATCCATAGAAGCCCGAGTAAATCAGGCCTCCAAGAAATTGGGCGTCTTGTACAGGGCTAGGAGATTCTTCAACAGTGACCAGCTGCTGACCCTGTACAAGTCTCAAGTCCGCCCAACTATTGAATTTGGGAGCCACATTTGGGCTGGTGCCTCAAAATACCGTGCCTCAAAATAACTAACTTACCAATGGTGATGCCCTTGGGAAGAATCACTAGGTTAATTAACTGCCTCGCAGGAAATGTGGATATTTTCCACATGTCCTACAACGTATTTAAACGTGAAATATTATTATTCAATACTTAAAATTGTAAATCTAAATTTGAAACTTTTTTCTTTGTCCCACTTGTAAATGTACCTATTTGTTATTCACTTTTTTGTAAATGTTAATTATCGATATTGCAATGTTCTGGTTCATACTGTTTTTGCAAATAAACAATAAATAAATAAATAAATAAAATACTTAATAAACCTGCTTGAATCTGTGCAAAGGAGAGCGATCCGTCTGATTGACAATCCGTTGTTAACAGACCGATTGCCTTCTCTAATGCATAGACGCAATGTAGGCATGCTGTGTCTGTTCTACAGGTTTTTCAATGGAGCCTGCTCCAAGGAGCTAGCAGCATTGATTCCTGATGCACCGGTGCACGTGCGCGAAACTCGACGGACACGAGCTGAAAACCCGTTCACGGTTGACGTTGGCTTCATGAGAACGGGCCGTTTTTACGACTCGTTTTTGTGTAAGTCGGCTCGTATGTGGAACGAGCTACCATCTGTTTTTCCTCCCTCCTATAATCCGAGCCTCTTCAAGGCCCGCATTAACAAATCCCTTCCTACAGCCCCTACCTTATTCCGCCTCACAACTCCGCCCAACCGGGTGGTGACATAGTTTCCCTGTCTGTACACTGCAGAGGCAGGGACGTTCTTGTGAGGTGTCACATAAAAATAAAAATAAATAAAGATAAAATAAAAAAAAAAATTAAAAAAAAACCGCAAAACCCATTTCAATGAAATAAATGAAAATGAAAATGAAAAAATGTAAATATACATCTTTATTTCCAGCTTGAAATAAAGGATAGTTTTGGACACAAAAAAAATTGGAAAATTTTTTTTTCAACAATTTATACTTTTTTTCAGATTTCTCATCCAAATATACTCTTCTCACATTTTGTTGACTCTTTTTAGGCTCTTACTGGTTCATTTTATCTCTTCTTGGATCTTATTGTCTCGTATTGTCTCTTCTTGTCCCTTCTTGTTTCTTGTAGTTTCTCTTAGTTCTTTTCGCCTTTTCTTGGATCGCCTTGGATTTTTTTGCATATGTTTGCATCCTCTTGCATTTTCTTGCCACTTCTTGGCTCATCAGATCTCTTCCTGACTCTTTTTGTATCTTCATAGTTCTTATCAACATTTCTGGTCTATTCCTGTTTATTCTAGCCGACTTCTTTATCTTGCTTCTCCTTGCCTCTTCCATGGCTCTTCAAGTGTCTGTAAAATACCTATTTAAAATAATAAAAAACCTTATCAACAAATTGACTAGAAAATATTTCATCTATTCTTAAATTCCGTTACGAACAAAGGACACTCCTGTGAAATGTATTAAATAAAAACTGACTGCAAAACAAAACACACGATTATGAACAATGAACGAGTGTTCTGAGCAGTCGTATTTGTGAAATAGTAACATTCGACTAAAATATAAACAAATGTACAATAATAATTGTAAATGAAATTGAAGAGATCTTATCTCAGCCTATCGTTGTCCTTTAGGCGCCAGAAATGCAGTAAACTATAAATCACAATCGTTGAAGTGGGCAATCTGAAGAGTTGTGTTTTAAATCCAGTTCTCTTGGTGACACTTTGAACATTCATTTTTTTTCACTCTCACCCCGAAACACACTCGATGCACAATTAATACCGTATCGTGCCCTAAATGCGATACCTTTTTGGCAGTGACACTTTAAAACACTTTGCACCACTTGAGTTGTCAAGACACGTGCTCGTGATTGTTTTGAAATGGGTGTTTTGAATAATTCAGACAAATAAATTTAAAACGTTTGCCTTAAAACGAATTTAACTTATTTTTCAAAGAGAGATGAATATATTTTGCATTTTAAATCTGGGAAAATTACCTGGTTACAACAGGTGTGTTTGAAAAAATTTCATATGTGGTGCGTCAATAAAACACTAGTTATTTTAAAAAGAAACCAGAAGCATAATATCTGTTGGAGGATTATTTTTAGAATAATATCTGTTGGAGGACTAACCGTGCCACTAGCACGAACCACAACAACACATCATCACTATATATTCAAGGGTGTAAAATTATTTAATAAATTACCCCTTGATATACGATCGGAAGAAAACTACGAAAAATATAAAAAAAAGAATTAAATTAAAATACTCTTGTACCACCGCATAACTTTACTTATTGTTTAGAAATATGTTTTTGCCTTTTCAATTCTTTGAATCATTTATTAACTAACCTATATTTTTATTATTATTTTTCGGAATAACTTATTGAGTAAAACCTCAAATTATAATATTTAAATCACTAATATTTATATATTTTTATTACTTTTATTGTTATTTTTTGTTAAATTACTAATATTTTTTGTTTAATTTAAACAAATGTAAAAATATTTTGTTGTCCTCTCCTACACAAGCAGCTGCTTTATTAGGAGAGTGATTGAAATATTGGTGTTTATATTGTTATAAAATTGTAACCTTGTTTATATGTTTCAATAAAAAAATTAAAAAAAAAAAAAAATCTAGACACGTGCTGAACGTCTTATATTATTAAGTGCATTTCAAATGGTTGAGTTAAATTCAAACTAGTAATTTTAATATATAAAAATTCAGCTTTCTTAAATTGTGCTTGCAAAACTGAAAATTTCAAAGTTTATTGTTATCAGTGTCAGCAGTGTTCAGAAATGTTCAAATGGTAGAAGATGTAGGGGACGCCCGAGGAATACTTAACGCAATACATCTGCACCGTAATGAGATACGGAGTCGAATTAAAGATGATGTAATGAAGTTTTTTAACATTAACATTTTGCTATACAGTAGTTAATGGTTGAAGGAATTGGAGGCGCTCGAGAAATACATTTAAAGTTAATTATAAATTAGGAATTTCAATCGAAAAACCAAATTGCACTCATTCATGGACTTGTAAACAAAACCGACTTATATATCTTGTCAAAATAGCAAAATAGAATAAGGTAGATTGGACGCCTTATTACCTTGATACATGACTAACTGCTCTGTATAAAGTTCCGAATTCTGCAAATAATTATTTAAAAAATTGGCTATACAGAGTACACTGACTTGGTAATAAGTAAATTCAATCGATATTGACCGCCCCCATTTTTCAAGTGCACATTTATGTTTATTTATTTATTTTTTTAACAACTTTATGTCCGGGTTAAATCTTCCCCACAGGAAAAACTAAACCCTTCCACACACTTTTCCACAAATGATCATCTAGTCAATTCACATTTTGTTAGTGCATTATATAGGCATAATAAATACAAAACAATATAAGAACAACACGTCAAACCCACCAGAGATCAAATGGAAAAATAATTCACCGACTCCAGATATTTTCATATCAGAGGGTTCGGCTCGGTAGAACTCCTAACTGGACCTATAAATCCTACTGATCCCCCAATATAAATATTTAAAAAAATGTTTGTTTTCCTTCGTGTATTTAAAATGATTGATTTTTGCATTTATATACATATATATATACATTATTTGACAGATCTAATACGCCTAAATTTTGAATGAGAAAGCTAGTACAATGCCAGTAGCCGAAATAACAAATGGTAATTTTTTTATAGTCTGAGAATGCCAAATTATTTTAATCTCATTTGCTAAATCCGTGTATTTTCTCTTTATTTTTTCAGAAACAGATTTTTGAATATTACAGGAATTCGGAATAGCGTCATCAATGATATGTCATTTTTTTATTTCGTCATTTAAAACTATATCGGATCTATTATGTAAGTACTTTTTTGTACTCTTATAATAATATACAAATATTAAACCGCTTTGTACAATAAAACTTTCTATGATAACTTGTGTTGTACCAACTTATATCGTTCATCCTTATGTAGTTAATTATGTCATGCACTACACACTTACTATTGTGCTCCTGAAAACTTACCTATAACAATGTAAACATGTAAAAGCCTTCAAGGAGTGAATAAATAAATAAATAAAATAAATAACGCAAAGGTGTAAAAATTTTGGTGAAGTGTGTATGTAGATGTGATACCGTATCACCAACTAAGAGCTGGTAATACATGAAAATTGAAAATGGCTTTTTGCGTATTGTTTTGGCGTAGCCGTCAATTTTTGGATACCAAGAACTATTGAGCTATGCCCCATTGTCTTTATTGATATTTTTGTGATTTTTATGAATATCAATTGTCTCCGTAATAAAGCGTGCTGTATGTATTTTAGGTCTTCCCAGAATTTGAGGAAAAAATCCAAAGTAATGACTGCTTTTAATTAAATGCTGGGCAATTGCCAATTTCGTCAAAATATATGGGCCGAGAAAATCTCAAATTAAATAAATATCAGCACATATGTAACTGCTGTGTAAGTAGGTGCTATTTTAAGTAAAATTAATTAAATATGGACTTACATCAACATTAATCCCTGAGCCCGGGAACACTCTGGTGGGTGGTTCCTCCTTGGGCACGTATCTGTAAAACTCCACCATGTTGCGGTACCAGCGGATGGAGTATAGCAATGCGCCCTCCAAGTCGTAGGTGCAGGCCAGCGAAGCGCGTTGCCCGCCTAGTACGGCTCGGGGCACGGCTATGCGCAGCTGTTTCAGCCCAACGGCCAGCCCTGGAAATAATACATTAGTCGTGGTCAGTTACAGAAGCTTAGACTTAGCATTCCTGGTGAAATAAGTTAGTTTATACGCCTGCTTAGCACGTCACTGGGTGCGGCTTTCCGTTATTGCTTTATCGCTATAGTTAGTTACTCGAACATATGATTAGATACAGTTTTCTGGGTGACATAGTCAGCTTACAAAGTATTGATATTGAAAGCAAATTTGAGAGCAAAGGACACTGTTTTGGAATAAGGGAAGCACCCATGGAAGCAATAAGACAATACATCATGACCAGTGTCAGAAGGTAAGACATTGCATCCCTAGTGATATTTCCAATATTTATTTATTTTTTTATTTTTTATTATGTAATAATTAAACAGTTTACAATGTATAATAATATTTGCTAACAATAATGGATATGTAAAAATTAGTTTTCACAATTTTTTGATGTTTCTCTTTTATGGAAGCAGACGCTTGTGTTAGCATATATATAGCAAATATATAGCAAATCAGTTTATGGCAAAATGATAACAAATCTAATTGCCCTAGACTAAGGTCCAGCCCTGGAAAGAAATGTTACACTGTGGTCAGAGATACTTTTCTTTTTTCTTCTATGAATACAGTTCAATACAGCGACTATTTTTCTTGTTTCCTACCCTATCGGAGGTTTGCTATCGTCAAGGAAATGTTCAGTTCACCCAACTGCTGCAGTTTTGAACAATTCTGTAGAATTTTACTCGTAGATATCAGTCACTTAGATTTTGAAGTAGTTAACTGCAGCATTTTTTTGCTACAACTTCTACCAATCTTCGCTTGATCGCTTGATGGAAAAAATTTCAAAATATTGAGTGGATTTATCGCGTAGATGAAATTATTGAAATTCTTTCCCCCACTAGGAGAATCTTGACCGTGGTTATCAAAGGTCTACATTAAGATGATGTGTTGTTTTTTAAAAAAAAATACGGGTTGTCAGAGGATAATGAAAGGTTTAATTGACTGTTATTTTGCTATTTTATTTAAATTTAACAGATGTTTAAATAATGAAATTATTATTTTTTAATAATAAACTAATGTTTATAAGACAAGGTTTTATGCATAGCATAAAGGATTTCAATTAATTATAAGCAATGATTAGTTGCCTGAAATATTAATACAAATTGAAAATATCCCCGTTGGCAGCACAAGTTAACGATAAAAAAATTTGGCGTAGACGACAATCACTAACCCATTTTTTTACAAATATGGAAGATAAATGGCACAGCTTAAAGTTAAAGTTAATAAAAAAGTTAAAGTTAAATAAAGTTGGTTGTTTTCAGGTATATAAAATATAATATGCAGTAATGGTTGATTGAAGTACTAGTACATATTGAATCATTTGGCGGGTTGGAAATAAGCCGACATAGCTCAGTGGATACAGAGCACCTGACCGGACATCAGAAGGCACGGGTTCAATTCCCGTTGGCGGCATTTATTTTTACTCGTGAGATATTTTCAATTTGTATTAGTATTTCGGAAGACTAATTATTGCTTATAATTATTTGTGACAGCTTACCAAGGTTTTTTTTATCGGAGTGATTGATCAAATTGATTTTTTTATTGTTCAGTTTCATTTTAATCTTCGTGTAAACTGGTAATCAAATAATTGGTTTATCTCAATTACAGCATATTGCAGACCTTACTTCCTTAGAATCGAACCCTTAAGTTCAGATGGTTGTCAGTGATATGTACTTTAATAATTCGACCTTAAACCCCAAAATAAAATAAAATGGTTCTTCTCCCAGGCAAAAAGACATTCTCCCTTTGAATTATGTAAATATTCCAGATATCGCTGACTCCAATGTCATCTGGACGATTATTACAAACGACATCTCAGGATAACCCGCTAGATAAATTTCAGCATAAACCTGACTAAGGCGAAAACAGCAATTTGGAGAATTACTATTCCTTTGACTTGGTGGTTGGAGAACAACTGCGAGTGAGATTAGTTATTTTTGAATTTAAAAACCTTATATTTATTATACTTAAAGTATATACGTAGAATCGACGATATTGAAATAATTTGAAATGTGTGTTTTGACACGGAGAAAAATGAAAACTGCTGATTTATAAAAATCCTTTTATAAACGTGATTTCTCGCCAATTCTCGCGGAAATATCAGTAAATTCAAGTGCGCTTATCCTAATAAATATAAGGACGAAATTCGAAAATATTATAATTCTTTTGAACACGTGTTCCGACATCCTATTAACTTATTCGTATTTTATCGACAGTTTTTTAGGAAACCTGCCAATTCATTCGTTCAAGGTCTGCAGTCCTGTTTTCAACAGGAGTATGAATAATTTGACTATGAAGATTTCCAACAAACTAGCAAATATTTTATTTCAGTGAGTTTTCTAGGTTCAGACTTTCTTGGCTTTAATTAGAGATAATTCTTCTTCAAAATTATCTTCACCATAATATGTTTCAATCATTTTGGAAATTGAGTTGATTTAACAATGTAGAAAAGAAATGAATTGGTATAATTTTTTTTTTATTAAGGCCCCATTTTTGGAGTTTTTACATTAGAATAGTAAAAATTATACAGTAATTTGTATAACTGAACTGCTTCAGTAACAATCTTTTGAATTTATTTTACATTAAAGATAGACTCTGCATATTCACCCCATTATTATTCTGGGCAACGAAGAATAGATAGATATCGTAGTTAGTCCCAGAATTTCTGGGCTGAAATAAATCTCGACTTCTAGTATTACGTAATGGAATCTGAAAGCTTAACAATGCAAGCAATTTTGTACTAACATATGCATCATTTAGAATTTTATGTAGCAAAAACAAGTCAGTTTTAATCATTCTTTCCGACAATTCAAGCATATTTAAATCATTAAAAAGAGTGTTGCAATTCAATAAAATTGCTGAAGTACCCATTTTAAAACCTACAAAGGCAAGAAACTATTTTGGACTCTTTCAATAGCTTGTACGTGCACATTGTAATGTGGATTTCAGACGGGAGAATTTTACTGAAGTTTATTACTAACAAAGGCAAAATTTAACAGTTTATTACAATATTTCTAGTTAATCTAGTTATAAATAACAATATTTATAAGACCTTGCTAAAGATATCCATTTTAAGGTTAAAAAATGAAAGATGTACTGAAATTTAAATGCTCACTGACTGGTTTTGATGGCTAGATGTTGGAAACGATTACGAACATCCATAAACCATTGAAAATTAAAGTGCAACGATTCGATATATATTATTATAACTGTATATCTGCTGTGAAAATGTTTAAAGTAACAAAGAAACTAGTTTCAAACGTTAAAATTTCAATACTTTGAACTTTTCAAGTTAAATCATAGCAATTGCTTTTAATTGAAATATCTGCCATGTGAAGCAAAATATGTCATCAAACGAAATTTTGTTTTCAATGAAAATAAATCACGTTTAATACCGCTTAGTTTGAATGCACAATTTCTTTTATTTGAATTAGAGTTCAATAGTAAAGTGCTATTACATTAGTAACTTATTTTATAAGTGAAATGATTTTAAATATAAATCGTTATTTTTTTTTAAATACAGTTGATTATTTTATATTGCGTTACTTTATTGCCCATGAGTCAGATTCCAAAATTTCTAGTGTGTATTTTCTATAATAACTTGTCGGTATTCTGAACCAGCTCGTGAGGATTTTCCCTAATATTATTTTATAAGATAAAACAAAAGCAAGGCGCTGTGATTTTAGGCTGCCAGTGAGCGGAATTTCAATTCAATTATGGCAATATTTCTGAAGTTGTTCAGATTTATCACCAGATCGGGGAACTAGCGTCGTGATGAATGCCAGGGAAAAAACTGATTTATATCTAAGACTGTGACACTTTTCCTTTGTTTTATTATACTTTTGGGTGTGATTTTATATTCGGCAAGCTTAAACTTTGAAAGGCGCTTCGCAAAAAGTGACTAACGTTTAATACGCACATGTTTCATTCTCTTATTATACGATATTCTCTTACCAGTTTCGCATTTTATAGTAAAGTGTAGTGTCGTTAATAAATATGATGTGTTCTTAATTTAAAAGTTTATTAATTGCTAAAATATTTCAATCATTGATGAAAATAATATCAACAATTCTGAATAATAATAATAATTGGATTAATTGTAAAGGGCCGCTTTTGGGAAAAATAATCTTAATTAATTATGAATTCCTGATCTCAACAAACAGACACAAGAAATAAGGTGGTACCAAACGGTCGCATCTGGAACCCAAAACCAAGTTCTCTAATCTTACCGGGAAAGTGTTAGAATACTTACTGAGCATGGAGTAGCTAAATTGTATGCCAATCAAATTGTGGTTTTATTGACTGTCATCAATATTTGATACAAGTATTGGGGTAGCTGTGGTTAACAGTTAGAATTGGAAAAGGATTATGAATAACACTTTTTTTTTTAATTTTCGTTCGATATTATGGCCTTAAGGGACACTGCTGGTTATCATTATAATAATATTATATCACTGCACCGGTTTACTTAACAGACTAGTCATGTAAAAATAAATTGTTGCAATGTCACTAAATATAATTAAGTAATACTATCAGATAGGGAAGGGTAATTGGATAACAGGTAATTGGGTGGAGGAATGTAGGATTATATGTTAAAAGGAGATGCATATAGTTGCATCAACAAAGCTATTGCTACATAATTTATTAAATCAATAACATTCCATCAATTTCAAATTTCTATTTTGAGTTACTAAAATTATCGTCCTTAAAAATTCTCGCTTTTTTAGTTATACATAAGTTCATCGACTTAAATGACTACAATATTTGATATATCATGTCTCCTTTTAGATTTTTATCAAAATTATAACTGTGTATAATTACGTGCCTTATTAAAAAAAAATCTTTATTTACATGAAATAATAAACACTCCAAAAATGAAGGAAAATACTTACATACTTTTTGGCTGTCATCTTTTTGGTGTGATTGCAAATTTCTGCGATCTAGGTGGCGTCTCGGATATCCTAACCAATTTAATTTATATGGAGTAATCAATCATTGAATTTATATGGAGTAATCAATCATTGAATTTATATGGAGTAATCAATCATTGAATTTATATGGAGTAATCAATCATTGAATTTTTTCGGTATGTCCAGAATGAATATTTAATTTTATTATTGAATATTAGGATTTTCAAAAAACTGACGCATGAGAATTCAGTTACTACAATAACCAAACAGAACTATTGGAAATTTTTCAAATCATTTCATTGCGAAAATCACCCTAACAGACAATGACTTACAAGAAAACAAATACACACACCCACAAATAATAGAATGTCAAATTGCTTGAATGAAATAAATATTGGTGGCCGTTCTTATGTATGCATTGTAGATAAAGGGGGTGAAAGATTAATAAATTCAAAGCGTTTTGTATATCTCCATATATCTTGCCATACAATCCCATACAGAAAGGTCACACCTATAAAGATGATCTGCTATAAGTATGGGCGTGGCAACGATATATGCTCTGATCTGCTAGCCAGGCTATATTTTAAAATTAAGCGACACCCTCAGCTACCTTCGGCAGGAGAATGTGTCAACAATTTAGGGAGCAATTTATTATCTGGCAAGGTGACAGATCCCATAAAAAGAAACGATATTCCGCGGCAGTTCCCTAATTGATCTTACCCCTCTCCCGAGGAAGATAAGTGTGTCAGCACAACATATAATACGTACGTGCCACGCAAAATTTGTGCGCGCAGAATATAGCGTAATGTGTCTAAGGCTTGAATGACACTGCAGTTCTTGATATAAAAATCATTTTAAGAATAGTGTTTTTTAAGATAAAATAATAGTTACAATATCGTAAAATATTAAGCTTTTTGTGGAACAGAGACTTTCTGCAATGCACCATTCATTTTATATTCGTTTGGCTTAACCTTTCCTCGACGAGAATTCTCGGTTTTTGAATTATGGGGTCCTAAGTTATATTTGAAATTCTAGCAGCTGAACGCGAGGGAGGGACATTGTTATGCGAAATCATTTTAGCCTTTTCTTTCGCCTTCGACTTGTGAGTTCGGCTGGAAAAAGTTCCAATACAAATCGGCTTGAATATGGAAATGGAAACAAGTTCTAGAATTCTGTTTGTCTACATATTATGTTTACATGTATATGTTGATTTAACGGTGGATGAAATAGTGTTTCACAGCAAAGTGTCTGATAATTATATATTTATTATTATCGTTCAAAATAGAATGATGTGTAGATAAGCAATTCTGGAAATTTACATTTTTTAAATTTTTTATTGGACATGGAAAAAGTTTTTGCCTTTGTTTCGTTAGTTGTTTAAAAGTTCTTTATTCTTAATTTATTTATTAATTATTTGGATTCTATTCTCCTGCACTCAACAAAATAATTACGAATTTATGCACCTTTGAAAAAATAAAATGATCAGTGGCACTTTTGGTTCTCAGATTTTGAATCTTAACTTAATTAAAATTCAAAATGCAAACCAACAACACAAATGGCCATTTTAAATAATAGTGAAAGGATGATTCTAATTGTTTGAAATATAAGAGTGGCGGTTTTATATCTAATCCTTTTAAAAAAAAATTTAATTTGTGGAAAAGAGTCTTTTTTACTTTCAAAGAAAACAGTTTCATAATCAATTAAAATCAGAAATTTATAAAAAAACTTTTTTTTGCAAAAAGTAGCAGATTTACTTCTGTATTCCTCAGAAGAGTAGTTTATTAACAATACTCCTCAGTAGGGATTTGGGTAGTATGTTCATTATTTCCTTATCCTCATGTTTGTCATCTTTATGTTTGTTGACTAAGTTTATTGATTTTCTCATCATCATGTTTGCCATCTTCATTTTTGTCATCTTACTGTTTGTTGACTATGTTTTTTGACTTCCTCATCTTCATATTAGTTGAATATGTATGTTTGTAAGTTTCTTTATGGTCGTGAATGTTGATTATATGTTGATATTGTTTTTAAATTGGTCACCTCCATGGTATTTTTGGTTTCATTTGTAAGATATTTATCATTTTTTTTAAATTAAAACTTTACATATTTTTTAATGGAATGCTATTAATACTTGATGCATACATGGGGGGTTTTATATAATTCTGTTTCGATTGATACCAATCAACCAAATCGTCCTTACGTCCCAATTACGCAGAAAAGCGTTAACTGACATAAGAGATCTTTGTTTCCAAGTGATTACGTATACGTAATTGCTTAAGTCACAGACCACTCGGGATAAACCATTGTTTCCCTTATCAGAAGGAAGCCATTTGTACTTTGATAATAAAGCATTTCTCAGAACCGAATAGTTGAGGCGGCGGGCTGCTAATATTATTTTTGTCCCGATTTATTATTTCCGAATTTGTTTTCAAGTTCTGCCATGTTCGCTGTTTTTAGTTTAACTTTGGTAGCGTGTGTCAATCACACATTGAACATTTCTTTTCCTTTCTTTCCATTTCCTTTCTTTATCGGTACGCGAAAGCGACTCGTGATTTTGTGAATACAGATTTCTGCCGATTTGCGGATTTTTCTGATTCGATAAAATGTACATTGTCGGCTAGAGAGAAAACAATAGTAGGTACATTTAGTACTTAGTTACTAAACATTATATTATCAAACACTTCGTAAACATTATACTTAAATTTAACACAAGAATTTCATTTTTTATTTGTTTTAACAATAAAACTGCAAAAGACGAAATATGATTAAAAAAATTACATTACATTGTGGTACACATTTTTTACAAGCTTGTTAAAAATGTTCCGATTATTCAAAAACAAAAGTTATCACTTTGTAAAAAAATTATGTTCCATATTTTTTGTGAAATTTTTCATCCATATATTCACTATTCAGGTGTAGTTAGGAACATTCCATTATTTTCCATCAGTTCTATTCTATAGTAGTTATATGCTGTGGGCTGTGTTGTCGTTGGATAAATAACAAACATTATAATAAATAAAAATTATTTACAAAATAAGCAAGCAGTATTTATAAACCAACCTTGAAAAATTCTTTTTAGGTTATGAATGTGTCTATTTTGTTTGAATGTATAACCTGTTCATATGCACCTAGTTCAGATCTATTCACATCTCTTTCCCAAGCAAAATTACATCTCTCATTAGATTCAGTTTCTCTCATTTTCCATTTCCTTAAACAAAAATCACGAAACTAAGTACAAAGGTAATAATGTCAGAAAATTAATTATAAACATTGTTAACTATGCCAGAAATATTTTCAGAGTTGCGTGAATTCAACCGTTGACAGATTGGTTTTCCTGTAAATTTGTCATTCTTTGACGCAATCTAACCACTTCAGAGTTCCACAATGCATACCAAAGCAGATGATGGACATGGTAACTAAAGCAAACCACAGCGTCAGCAAATTCAAAATCAGTCAAATTTTGTGAAATTACAAAATTTCAGTTGATGGGATGAAAAATAGATTTAAGGGTTGTAGCTAAAAACTGCTGACCTGTTTTCTTTAATTGTATTTGTTAACTCATTTATGTAGAATCAAATAGATATTTTCAATCTGGTGCTATTAAAAAAACGGTTGAATTGTAATTTAACTCCAGCATGTCCCATCAACATGCGTTCACGAAGTTTCTGTTTTCCAATTTATGCATTTTATAAAAGATTTAATTAACTTAAAATAAAACACACATTTCAAAAAACATAACATCTTTATTTAAAAAAAATGTAATCGACGATCCTTATCCAAAGTCCTTGGCGGTAGTGAATTGAAATTTTTTTAAATTTAAGTATTTTTTTTTGGTTTCTTTAAGTGGTTTGAAAACTTACAACATTTTTTTGTTTTGTAGTCTTGATAAAAAAAGCTTAAAAAATTCTAATGTGGACCGTTTTTTAAGAATTTTAGATAATTTGTTTGGATTCTTAATTTTTTGAACTATCCAAAGATCACAACAATCACGAAAGCTTTTTGAAAAATCTTTTAGTCCTCAAACATAAGACAATAACATATTATTTAGTATCTGAAAATTACAAGCCATAAATAAAGCCGCAACACAGCAAAAAGCGGTACTAAAATATCCAGCGAAAGGTCCACGTCAACAGCACATACCTTCTACCCAGCCACGATTCATTAAATTCTCGTAACAAAATATTTCAAAAACTAACACAAATAATAAAAGCAGCTATTCACAGCGAGAAAACGATACAAAAACGTTCTTCCGGGTAACGTTTTTATCTTTGAGGAAAAAGCAAACAACATACAAATTCAAACACTTTTTCAAGACAGGTATAATGGTGGTACAAGGTTTCTAAAATCAGAGCTAGTTTTAGGCTTAAAAAAGCCGGAAAAATAAAAATAAATCCAATTTAAAAAAAATGAATAATTATAATTTCACTGTGGTTTTATATTCTATTTGCGCTGGGATAGGTCATCACTTTGTTCTTAAAATAATGTTCGTAATTTGTTTGATAAAACCTAAAATACGAGTACAATACATCCAAGGTCCATTTAGCGTGTAAGTAAAATATCATGATTGAAAATTTTTTTTGAGAGATATCTTAAAAAAAACTTGAATATTGAATACTGAGTTCAATTTTTAAATTTTTTTTTACAGAAAACAGATAACATTAAAGATAATACACTCCATTAAAAGATGTCTTAATGCAGTTGGTGTTAACAAAAAAAATCCAAAAAAGCGAATCTAGCAGTCCACAGTAGAGTGATTGGTACCTACACTGATGTATGGAAGTAAGACATAAAACTGGTAGAGAAAGGATGAAACTAGACTGAATGCTGTAGAAATGAGATCCCTTGGTCGTATGTGTGGTAAAACCATGTATGATCGTGTTTGAAATGTGGATATTCGCAAAGAGTGCAAGGCTGATGTCAGCGTAATGATTAAGATATAGAAAGCTTTGTTGGTTTGGGCATGTAGAGCGAATGAGCAAAGAAAGGAGGGTATTTATAATATATGACACAAATGCGAATGGTAGCAGAAGTTGGAGACGCCCGCGGAAGACATGGCATGATCAAGTGAATCAAATACTTCAGTCGGGCCATGTCAAGAGTTAGAATAGTAGAAGAGTATGTATGAATGTGAATGAGGCAAGGAGTGTGTGCCAAGACCGAGTTGTTTTGCGGTCCGTCCTCTCTGCCCACCCCTGGGGGAAACGGCGTGATGGTTTGCTAGTTTGTTAGAATACATGATTTTTTTTAAAATTGATAAGCGGACAAACAAAGCGTGATGGTATAGAATAATAATTCTTAATTTGAATAAATATTTAAGGTGTTACAAAAAATATAAAATGGTTAACTAATGCCAAATTCTTTCCCAGAAATTCAAATGTGACAAATTAATAATATAGATATTCAGCGCCATTTCTTTTTATTTTTCATGTTAGAGTTCATTGTTGAATGCCTATTTCAGGTGCGTTTCAGCTTTTTATCAACTTGTAATAAGCTGACAACACAATAGTTGTCCTCTTCTACTGATCACAAGTTGTTTAAAAGCTGAAACAGACTTAAAATCAGCATTTAACGGTGATCTTGCAACTGTAAAAGAAATACAAAATGGAGTTGAATGGCCATTTGATGACAACGTTACATTTGAATTTCTGTAAAACAAACCGTACCTTGAGAAATTTTGTTTTTAAAATATATATTTTTTTTAAAGAATCTTATCGCTGAACAAATACTTTGTTAAGGTTTGTTAAAACAGATACAGTTGTAGAAAACCAACACAAGAAATAGCTCCCACGCACGCGTTGAACAACACAATTTCACTTTCCATTGTTCGGTTAAGGAAAACAAGTCAATAAAAGTGGAATTAGTTCCGCCGCTAGAAACTTTGATTTATGTTGTCCGCTCATGGAATTCTTGTGAAACTCTTCTGGAACTTAAAAGAACTCTTGTGGAACTAGTACGAATCGCCTAAGGAAGGGATTTATCATTTTTCCCCTCATAAGAATTATTCGTACCGAAGAGGGATCGCCCTTTTTCGGTTCCGATGCATTCAATCGGGTGAAAAGGTGCTTGAAAATATTTTCAACAGAAGTGGAAAACATTCCCTTTAAAAGTGAGACATTCTTTTTTTAATTTGGATAAAAAGTCAAAAAAAGTTAAAATGAACTGTTTTTTTGTTTAATTGTATGCTTTAGGTACATTCCTTACCTCACTAGGTGTAACGTATATAAGGTAGGTGAAAGAAATTTACGCAATAAATATTTCAGTACAATGTTATTGACAGATATGGTAGGTAGTATTAGAAAATTAAATAAAAGTAAACAGTTTAAACGAAGATAACAAACTTCGCGGAAAGGCAACATGGCCCGCCAACTATATAGGAAGATAAAAAATCCTTCAAGGCACTCTTCAACTTCACTGAAAGGGACAATACCTCTCGCTATCAGTATCAGGTATTGAGCCTTTAACTTATTTAAAACCTTGCTGGAAGGGGACACACATCTCGTTACTAGTATCAAGTCTTGAGCGTACGACCGGCTTGCCATCTCTACTTGGTTCAAGGCTGTGCACTCGAATTTATAGGCCGCTGACGGTACATGCTTCTGTACGTAGTGGAAGGACGAGCTGCTAGTTGGTGAACTGTATGACCAGTAGGACATCTACGATGATTTATTATATGGTGTCATGATAACCGCTTGCAACTTAACATAAGCAAATGTCAAATTATGAGGTTTCATCGAATAAAGAATCCAATATTTTTTGATTATTCCATTAACAGTATGTCGTTAGTATCTGTCTCGGAAATTAATGACTTAGGTATTTGGTTTGACACGAAAAGCTTTGAAAATGTTGGAATTTATTTTGAGGGTATCTAGTGATTTCAATAATGTCAATACTGTAAAAAAAATATATATGTCACTAGTAAGGAGTCATGTTTGGTCCCCAAATTATGAGGTTCATTCATATGCGATTGAAAGAATCCAAAATAAGTTTTTAAGATATGTAAATTTAAAAATGGGCATTCCTAGAGAAAACCTAAATTACGATAACGTACTTCGTTCATTAAATTAAATAAAGATATCTGATCGTAGAATTATTTCCGATTTAACCTGTTTGTATAAAATCATTAATTCAATTTTTGATACCCCTGATTTATTATATGTAATCTCTTTTCATACTCCAAGCAGGTCGGTTACAAGACAGTATCTACCATATTATTGTAGCAATTCTATAGCAACGTCCCAATAACACACTCCTTTGCGACGGATTCAACAGCTATGAAACAAATACTACGATGTTGTTGATATATTTAGTACATCAATTTCAATATATAAACATACCCTATTGAAGTTTTTTTCATCAAGTAGTGGAATATTTTAATAAAGGTATTTAATTTGACGAACATATAATAATTTTGTCAACTGAAACAGAAAAAAATATTTTGGATTTTTATGTTTTGTGCCTACATGCTGTGTAGATCAAGTTCAGTGATATTTTGACTTTATATTTATTTTTCTGCAATTGTTTTAAATAGTCGTTTCCTGCATTATTGTCGTGTATAATTTTGTAAATATTTTTTATATATATGTTTGTAAAAGCCTTAATGGGCCTGAAATAAATAAATAAATTACCTCCATTTGTAGTTCAGGATGCCATATTGGGTGAGAGCCATATATGAATATAACAGCGATTATGAATACGTATTGGCGAGATCGCTATACAAATATATGAAGAAGAAGAATAAATAAAGTAAATATTGTTTACAAGTAGAAGCAAACCAGTGCATTTTTTTACTTTTTACTTAATAATTAAACCTTTTTCGATCGACCGTGTGTGATGTTTTGAATATCCACAAAAATAAACGATAAATAATAAAATAACGTGCTCTAAAAATTTTTTGTTTGGGCTAACAGATGGGATTTGTTGACAGGCGGGCTAGAAGTGCCATGTTCCCACGGGAAAGGAGGAGAGATCGATGGGACAGTCGAGTCTTGAATTCGGATACGTTGACAGCCCCGAGAGGTGAATGCAAGCGAGAAGTGATGTGTGAGTTTGCAATTGGTTAGTGAGTTCAGATGATGTTGGAAAGCTTTGTTGGTTTCTGAATTAAAGTGAAATATTATTGAACCGGTTTTTGTGTGAAGTGAAAGTGATTGGACTCAGTGAGAAAACAATTAATAATAATGACAATAATAATAATTGGATAATTTGTAGAGCGCCGTGATTTAGCTATATAGTGTAACCAGGTAAGCTTCACGCTGAGAATGAGAGGTGACTAACTGGGTGAGTTTTTATGTTATTTATTAAATTTCAGAGGACCTTTTTAAAAGACGGATACAACCGAGGTACAGGAACTAAGTTTACGACACCTGCCGCCCAAATAATGTTATCATTAACAAGGATGTGCTAGGCGAACCGTCAATCAGCTGTGAGCGAGAGACGAGTCAACGAACTTTTCATATATAGGACAAGACGCAGGTACAGTCAGTCAAAGGGGAAGTTTTGCTGGCGTATGCCCTCCCGAATTGAAAGCGATCGGATGCAACCAGACGGAACAAAATGAAAACTTTTCTTCCGTTATTTGACTTTCTAATTTAATACTTTTCATCTATTGTTTGACTTTCTAAGTTACGAATTGGGATGCACAAAAACAAATCTAAAGTCGAAAGAGGGAGATGGTAATCTCCGAAATAAAACTACCAACCGAACAACTTTTCTCAACAGGTACCTTTCGAGAGGTAGGCAGCCTCTTTAAATTAAATGCAAAAATCAAACCAATTATCCGTTTATACCTACCTGAGAGGATAGGTATTCAGTAGGAGTTACCCATACCTAATACACGAGGATGCTAGTAACCTCATAAAATAATTACTAGAACCGAATATCAAAATACAGACAGTCCTCATCCTAAATTTGGCATTTCGAGTAGACCTTACATATATCTCACATGATAATTGGCTGAATGGGTAGGCACACAACCTATCGTTTAAAAGCAGGCTAAATGTCGACAAGATCGTCGTGTGTTATCTATGTATTGACCTAGAAAGGGATGTAAATCCCCGACGGCGTGGGAGTTACAACGTTTTCTAGAGGTGGCACGTAACTTAGGACCTTGCGTGTCACATTTTCGCGACTAGATTCGTGACAAGGGATGTCATGGCTTTCCCGTTCTACACTCAGTAAAGTAGGTTATCCTGGAGGTGTATGAGATTGGGGCAATTCTGAAATTGGTGATGAGACCTGGTTTTCTTTATTCTGGCGTGACGGTTGCCGATTTGGAACAAGGGGAGACCCGGCCGGTTGTGATATCCAGACACGCAGATATCGATCGCCTTGCTCAAATTATCATCCATCAGTTTTGTTTGGTAAGAGGAGGAGTCAATCTTAGCTTGAAAAAAATTCATTTCCTTTCCTCTCCTTCCCCTCCTAAAATATATACATGGATGGCGCCGACAACTAACACCATAAATTTATCGTATGTTTATCACATATATAAAATCTAACACCTTATTATATTCACATTACCCTACGATAGGTAGAATCGAGTAGTTAGTGGGGGGGGGAGCAGGCGACTTAGAAGATAAGGTTTATAAAATGGTTTTAAAACACAGCGGTAATGGATTCAACTCACTCTATCTCAAAAGAACCAAGGGATACCACACATATATAGATAACCAGGTTTCTAAACCGAGAAACAAAAAACCAACACAACGTTCGGTGAAGCCTTTTTATACTGAACCGTCACGTGAAATGAGTACGTTCAAGGTCGTACGTCACGTAGGCAAACTAGGATGTACACACTTGAAGGGGTGTGTAATAAAGAAAAGACGGCAGGAAGGACCTTCCTACCCCGGATATATATATAACCAAAGCCTTATGGAAAAGTTACCTACGGGACTTAAGGAAAATTTATCGTAGAAAGAAGAGAAGGAAAAGTTTGAAGTAGAAAGGGCAGATCATTACACGTGCTAGATGATTCGATCACCATATTTAACCCTTCAGGTCCTTGACATATTGGCCGTTATATTTTTTCAATTTAGTGTCAGAAATTTGAAGAATTTGTGTGAATTTGTGTAAATTTATATGTTTCTCAAAAAATTCAATTAAATTTGTTAGTTTTGATAGTTTTGAACCTATCCAAAAATGAAATTGTGTTCTGGAACGGTGATAAAATACGCTTAAAAAATTGTAAAATAAACTAAACTGAATACATGATTAAAATTTAGAATTTAAAAAAAGTTTTAAAAATTGTTAACAATGGTTCACCATACGTTTTTTCATCCAAACACTGAACTCAAATTACTGATAGCGAAAAAAAATCAGAGACTTTATTAGAAGTATGTATTCTAAACATTATCAGTACCTCACATTTTTTCGTTTCATATAAAAATTATTTGAGAAAAATTCACAGATTTTCTTATTTTTTTCTCAAATTGCTGTGGAAACCATAGGTTTCATAGAGGTATATATTTTTAATTCCTATATGGCTAACAAATATATTTTAATATCTTCGTGTCTTTCTTTCTAATATCGTTTAGATCATATAAATAACTCTGACAGTAAGGAAGACAATGATTTCCATGTTACTATATGAGCTGTTACAAAAAGCAAACAGATTGACTCTACGGGTACTAGCTGTTTGTCCCCATAACCAAACAAATTAGCCTAAAAGTATTTTCATAGTCAATATTTTTCTCATGTAAAAGTTGTACTACTACTACTAGGAAAAAGCTTCCTAGGTGTTAAATGAATAAATGCAAATAATTAAGTTTAAATTAACCTAATTTATTTACGAGTTCTAAAATATTTATTTTCAGTAATTTAATTATTAAAAGTTAAAGCTGCATCTATGAGTCACTTTAAAAAAATTATTGCGCTTCAGCATTATTTTAACGATAAATCTCAGTTGCCCACTCCTGCACGTGAAATAAATAACATTCCAGGAGAGGCATGAATAAGAATGAAAATATTTGATCAAAGAAGAATACCGCCGATCCTCCGCCAGGGTCCTTATTGCCTCACAAATCAAAAAGTCGTTTCGTACGTTCCCTGTGTGTGGGTAGGTGTGTGTGGGGGGAGGGGGTCTCAGGACCTTGGCCGTTAGTAAAATAGGCTCTCTTCATTTATTATTCTTGGTAACTATTCTTATAGAAAATTATATATTTTCATATTTTTGAAATCGGTATTGAAAATGCATATTCTGGAATGATAAATAAAGAAAAATATATTTTTGTTTCTTTTGTGCCAGGTAAAATTTATAGAACAAAGAGAACTGCTTCAAAATATTACAATTATTGATATTTTTGGCTTTTTTTCTTACCGTTCTAGCGCAAAGTTGTTTCGCAAAAATTGAAATGTAACATTGTCATCAAATGGTCATTCAGCGCAATTTCTTTTTTGAGTTAGTTGTTAATTAGTTTGACTAAGTTGAAGCGTTCCCCCAAAATGCCGATTCTAAGTCCATTTCAGATTCTGAACAAATTGTGATCAGCAGAAGAGGACAATTATCAAGTTTTTAATCTTCACTTATTACAATTCGATTGAAATGCACACAGAATCGGCGTTTAACAGAGAACTCAAATGAAAAAAAATGCGAGGAATGGCCATTTGATGGCAATGTTACATTTGAATTTTTGCGAAACAACTGGGCCTTGATGTTTTTGTAATTCGAAAAAAAGATAATTGTACTATATGGCGCAAATTTCATTACCCTATCAAAAGATGCTCACATTTCTCCAATTGGTTATTTTGATGTGAAGATAAACAGAAGCGGAATATTCGTCGACAAATCATAAATCGCTATTATACTCCTCAAGAACACGGAATAACTGTGTCAAATCATTTGTATTTATTTACAAACAAATTGTCATATTCGATGAAATTATAATTCTTCCGTCTAATATCAAACATCTTACAAAAATGAATTTTCATTAGCAGACGTGGATTATGATATATGTTGTTGTTTTATTTATTAACCAGCTGAGGAGGTTGTTTTTTTATCAAAATTATATTCATATATTCCTACATACATGTTATTTAAAACGCCCCAACAGATTCCTGACTACCTTCACGTGCAAAAAATAAATTTTTGAAAAAAATATTTAATACAAAAATTTCAAAAGACTAAAACAAAAAAAAAAAGATATATTAGTAAAAACGAACACATGTACAAAATAGACTAGAAATTAAAGGTGAGGGGTAAAATCAACTGTTGAAGAACGAAGAGGGTAAAGCTGACTGTGATTCGTCAATAAATCAATCTGACAGTATATAGGCATCTCGAATTTTAATATCACTATTTAGTTCTTAAAAGTAAAATCTGCTTTTGAATGAATAGACATTTTTACATGGGAGTGCAAATTACTCGCCACGTTATGAACAAATTTGCGAAGTCCAAATTCGGTGAAAAAAAAACTTCTATTTTCAGAGTCGAATATTTTGTTTACGTATTTAGTTAAGACACTTTTATAAGTGTTCATAATTTACTTCCCAGTAACAACGATGCGCACACTTGAGAATCGCTAAATTCGACCAGATGTATCTCGATGTGATAGTATATGTTTCTACAACTGATTCATATTATACGATGTGAATAAGCTTAAAATGATGCTTACATATGGAATGTAATACGACAATTGGGTTTATTCTCCTTTTCACATCTATTTTTACAAGTTTTCATATCACAAGCCACTATTTTGCCGTGTTATTTCATAAAATGCCTCGACCATAGCTCGACGTTAGTTCGAACAAGAATGATGACGTCACATTCTCAAGATTCACGGGAAGCCATACGCGAGCCCAGCCGGCTCCAATGGAACCGGTATGGGGAGTGGGGAATAATACGCTTTTAATCACTTAAGACAGGTCTACTAATATTCATATGTCTATGCTTGGACCATATTAATACAATAAAATCTCCCTCTAGGTCAGAAACTGTGAATTGTCATCGTTCGGCAAAAAAAGGCAAGGATGAAAGAAGTCCAAGAAATGATAAAAATATATTACTTTATTTTCTTTTCTTTTATAAACTCACATAAATTGAAAAATTGAATAGTTACAGCAACAACAAAAGTCAATAAATTATGCAAATAAAACACTTTTTCACATTTAAGTTACTCGTACTTTTGTGGTTTTGGCTTCCACGGACAATTTTTGTGGGTTTAAGTGCATTGGCAATTTAAAGATTTCTTGTAGAAATAATACACGAATGTTTTTTTTAAATGATACTCATTACGAATTACAATTGATGATGTTTTTTATCGTACAGTCAGTGGAAATTACAAAAATATATTCGGACAACGAATTTTTAAAAATTGTAATATAAATAATGTGTGTTCTTTATTTAAAAAAAATTATATCATATTGTATTGTTTGTCATTTATACCTAAACAGAACAGATGGATCTTATAATATTTCCTTTTTTTCCATATTGTACTATGACTGTTGATAACTTTCAAGTGTGTGAATGGTACTTGTACCGTTAATTATAAATAAATAAATAATGGTTTTGCATTTGTGTTATTTTAAAATTAGATGTAATAAAAAAATCACAAATTCTTCTTACTGCCCTCCTACCCAATTATGACTCTTCAAAAAATACCCCTTCTGGTCTTAGTGGTCTCTGCCGCTCCCCATGTTACCGTCATCATCGCCCCGGGGCAATATCACCCACTTTGGGAATCACTGTTCTATGAATTTAACTAATGAAAATTTACCCAACCACACCGAATGTGAACAAAAATAATTGCTTAAAACATCGCTTGTTTAATTCGTATTATGATCGGTTCGTTCCCACTTTTAACACGCCAGTCAAATAATATTTCACGAATAATTTACGAAAAACCGCACCGCACAACAAAGCCCATTTCGCTGCACATTACAAACGACACTTGTAGTGCCGGCTTTACACGCGACAGTCGGAACAAATTCCGATTCCACTGCATTCGCACTCGACTGTTATGCGTTGTTAAGTCTAATTTATAGCCCGTTTTATAACGGGCGAAAATCCAATTTACACGCTGAACCGAGCGCCCGGCGCGCGGAGGCGACTTACAAACCTTGACGAAGTGTGGACGTTATCGCGTGTGTTAAAATAATAATGATACTATTTCTTCATTTCGGAGTGTGGGTGTGAGGTCAATGAAATCCCCCACACCCCATATAATATAGGATAAATGTAAATCCTCCGTGTACGTGGGGTGAGGCTCTTGACTAGCAATCCGGAGTGGCAGGTTTAAAACCCAGGGTGCTCGAGTATTTTTTTTTTAATTTTTGTTATTTCATTATCATTTTATTTTAAATAATATATAGTATATTTGCAACACTCTCCAGATCGGAAGTATCGCCTTAGTGAAAGACCGTGATATAGAAATGAAATGTTTCATGAAACAGCTGTAGCCGTTTGGTGACTAGATTCAAAAAGCCAGGTATTTCCCCACTTTCCCCCTCACCAACTCTTTTCCGTCCCCAAATTCACCCATCAGTCTCACAACACACGCAAATTGGCGAAGGCATCGCCTTTATGTCTCTAAACGGTTGGGAGTAGTTGAGACTCTTGTGTGGTATTCAAAAATTATAATAGAATAAATAATAAATAACACTGTCTTTTAAATTTTGCATCCAAAAAATCGAAAAACCATTATGATTAATTTGTTTATTACTTTTCAAAACTAACAAATTTCATCGAAATTCACAATCTGTTAAAAAAATATCACTATGGTTTAGATTATAAAATAAGATTGAATGTTAAAGTGATTTGTTTTTGGGGTATTATGCCGTGTTGCGCTACCTCCTTCTTTAGCCAACGTTTCGGACAGCATCCAGTGTCATGCAGTGCTGTCCAAAAAGTTGGCTAGTGTAGGAGGTGGCGCAACATGGCATAATACCCCAAAAACAAATCACAATAATACTTTTGGTCGTAAATATCTCAAAAAAAGGATTGACTGTGCTTAAATTGTTTTTTTTTTTACATATCTTGTGATGTATTATTTTATCTTCTTTGATTTTCTTCTCTATTATTAATACGTTATAATTATATTCTTAGAGATATTTTTCTTATAATTATTTATGATCGTATTATTTTATTTTGTAAAACGATATTGTTTTTTTGTTTATTTAAATATTCAAGTTTTGAAAATATAACATTATTTACGAATATAATTCTCGTAGAATGTCAATTTCTGAAAACACGATATTGTTTTCTGAAAGTAATCACGTGAGCCAAGAATATCGACTTTGTAGTTTTACAGCAAAACGATTTCAAGATCATATAAAGTGCGTGTATCAATACTTAATGTATCGAACGTCATGAGCATCATCAATATAAAATGTACATCAATTATAAAAAACACAACAAAATGCCATCATATTTACCACTGTCGAAAACTATGTAAAACTTTCCATAAAACTAATGTTGATAAACCTGCCTTACATAAAGGTAACTCATGTTTAAAAAAACCTGCCCTGCCGTTTAACGGTAAATTTTATCGCTCGGACCTAGAAAGCAGTTGTCTCGCTTCAACTCAAGCAACCATCTTACTCTGGCTAGGCAGCCGCTGATTGGCTAAGCACAAAACCTGCTTGAGCGGCTCACGTGTATCCAAAAGATTTGTAAAAAATACAAATTTGCAAGCCTTTCCTGTAATAATAGGAAACAATGTTAACTAAATAATTATATACAAAGATACTTATATGTTAATTAAATAAGCTCGAATAGAAATAAAATATGTTACACGTAAGATAATTATGTAATCAGCGAAACTCTGAAAAGGTTACAGAGATTTGACCACTTATCTTGTAGAATATGTCTTATTATAACTAAATAAACAATATTGCGACGATGTGGTTTTGGCAGGGCGACACAGGCAGATAAGGTCTAATATTATAAAATATTCCTATATTTCTGAGATAAACAGATTTAATCCTACAAACGTGGCGAGCTTCATAGCAAGAAAAAAGCAAGCTCGTTACGGGAATTTCATAATACAATCAAGGGTCGGAGGCGCGGTCCTATAGAATCTTATAAAGGCGCCGCAAAAACCGGTCCCTTCCCCATTCCGCCATAAGCCCTGGACCGAGCAACACCTACCGCTGTCCGCTCTGCCTGACCCGCTTCGCTACCTGAGAGCAACACGCTGTGTTTGATTTCAACCCGGTTCCCCCCCCCGCTCCACTTCCGCTGTCTACTGCAACTGCCTGCTGCTGAGCTCGCTGCTCACCGACAAGCCAACGACGCCCAGACGTCGCGGCGCCTCTGCCTCGGGCTTCACTGAGCCTTCCCAACAGCCAGCCTCGGAGAGAGGATCTGCCATTGCCTACTGAACCAGCCAGCGCCCCGCAGAGCCGTTACCGACTGAGCCTGGAGGGATACAAGAAGTTGCACCCGCAATAAAAACCAACCGCTTTTATAAAAGCGTTCTTTTCAATATGCAAATTACAAATGTCGAATATATCGTCTTTCTCAAGACGCATTCATTTATGCAAACATACAAGAGTCGATATTCCCTGGATCGAGGGGACTGAACGTTGGCGACTGAGCCAGCCCGCCTGCCAGCCCGCCTGCCAGCCAGTCCCGGAGAGCCTTTCCTCCAGCGTGCGGTCCTGCTCACTGGCCCCGATGTCACAGAGCCGTTACTGACTGACCTTGGACGAATACAAGGAGTTTTATCCGCAATAAAAACAACCGCTTTTATAAAGGCGTTCTTTTCAAAAGCAAATTACAAATTTCGAATATATCGTCTTTCTCAAGACGCATTCATTGAGGCAAACATATTACAAGAGTCAATATTCCCTGCATTTTTATGATATTTTAAATAACTCTGTAATGGTTCAAATGAAATACCTCAAGTGCTTTATTTGAATCGTTACACAGGACAAAGGTAAATGTGTGCCGGTGCTTATATTTTTACAGTTTTTTCTTGTGCAGGCGACACGTCCCGTACACTTAAATTAAAATTCATTTAATTATTCTGGAGCTGTCTATGTACAGGCAGTACAGCGTATATTCAATACATCAATTTCAATTTGTAAGGTGGGTTTTGGATAAATCTAAAGCGAACGATATATTATTTGCTATATTTTTGTGTACCTTTTGCCTTAAAGGTGACCTATGTACATGTATTATAGCCTTGAAAACTGAGTTGTTTATAAGTAGCAATACATTTTGAATGAAGTTTAATTTTGTAATATGCAGTTAGAAGCTTTTTTACACGCTTGTAAAGCTTAGACAGAAGTAACATCAATAATGAGTTATACCAAATAATAGGTACACAGATACATTATTTATTGATGCAAACCATGTGTTAATTCCTCACTATTTAAGAATAGTCATAAAAACACCTTAGTGGTACAGATAAGATAAAAATGCTTAAAATCTCATTTTAAATGTGCGCAAGAGTTGTCCAACCATCCAAACACCTCAACCCTCAAAAAACGTGCTTAAACATTATGATTTCTAAACTTTTCTTAAGACAACCTCAAAACATATATGGTGGACCACAGGAAGAAAACTTTCTAATAGAAAATATTGCTAATTCATTCATATTCATGTTAAAAACATGATTGTAGGCCATTAACGAATGAATTGATAGGTATCAAGATACCAAAATTTTGTCACGATGTCACGATTTACCAACAAAAACCTTCTTACATTCCCGTTTTTACAGGATTACTCGATGGCTCAGTCCGGTCAGTGAGAGAGTTGGCATCGCGTTTGGGTCCCAGCTAGGCTTGGTGTGTTTAATTTCTCGCCTGGCCAGGTATAAATCACCATTAGTCATTTTTTTTCGTGCACATACTAATCTTTAGCAAAACAAGCGTCAAATTATCAATCAAATTAATTTATTTTTCCATTTTGCACAATTATTGGGATAGCTACTCTTAATGCTCCATTTCACCATTATTTTCATCTCCATGTTATGTCTCGGTGCTGATATATTTTCAGCAGAATAGCCAGTTTAGCGATCATTTTACCTCACGCAAATATTTTGCTGTCAACTTCACTAAAAAAGTGTATCAATAATATAATCTGTTGCAAAAATAGTTAATGCAAATTAAATAAGTGTTTTGCTGGCAGTGCGCGGTACTGCGAACAACCAGTAACGCGCTCAACTACGGTCTGTAAATACGCTTCCCGGAGTGGCTCTTGGCTAGAACAAACTAACTAACGTCGTATCCACCTCCTTCACCTCCCCTCGCCATGGTAACATTCCGTTCCGTTGGTTCAAATTCAATGGGCCGTGAGGGAAATTGGGCCGTTTGGGGAATAAATTGAAAATATAAAACTGCAACCACTGAATTTGCGAGATATTTTTTACAGATTGTTTTTGGGTCAGAATGAAAATATTATTGTGAGGCATGATGCGTGATGGTGTGATCAATTTATTAGAGGCGGAGTTTTCTGCTTTTGGTGAACTCTTTTGTTCTGTTTTGAAAGGGAAAAATTCAAGAGAAATTGTTGCGAAACGAAAACTATAAGTGTTCTGTGAGTACATTTACTAGGACTTTTTACATTTACTAGGACTAAGAGGCTTGTATTTTTACGGTAGGTATAAATTATTAATGCTGCATATTTGACGGAACTTGCATTTTGTACCACCACCACGGGAAACATTTATTGGATAACCAACACCTTTGCCATAGTTAACTCTAACTGGTTCGTTAGGGGAATTAGCAGGGTGGTGCCCGGTTTCATGGGGTGAGGTTTGTCTAGGTCTTTTCGGCGGATGTGTCTGCCAATCTACCTGTTGAAAGAGGCCTTTTAACCTCTTCAGCCGGACTCTCTCGACCTTTTGCCTTGCACCGCAATGGGAGGGATTAATTAAAACATCCATCACTCCTAGATACATTTACCCGGTGATTCCTAACCATCTCTCATAGATTTCTCTTCTTTCTTTCTTTTTCAAATACCCTCCATACAGCATCTGACATAGGCCTTAAGGGAAATTATTTCTCACAGGGTCTCCATGTGGAGCTTATCTTAAAACAACTCCCACTAATTCATCGAACAAAGTTATTAACTGTGATTTAGCACAGTAAGTAACATTTTCCGTTTATAAAAATTGTAAAAAGAAATCAGGTTATTCACGAGAATGTTTTTCCTCGTTTTTAAATAAATAAACAGTGGTGTTTGGGTGCTTTGACGTTTTTTTAATGTGAATACGGTACAAGAGTCCTAACTGCTCCAAATACTAGCACGGCTTAAGACATTTCAAACAAAGTTTCAATTCCGAATGGTGCCGCAAGTTTACTATAAATTATTTTAAATTAATACATTGTGAAATAACAATAACTAACCATTACGCCGTTTCCTCGCAGGGGTACGCAGGGAGGCTAGACCGCCAAAGAACTTGGTCTTGGCACAAATTCTTGCCTCATTCACATTTATACATCGTCTCATATGTACTCTTCTATTATAATGACTCTTGACACGGCCCGACTCAAGTATCTGATTCACTTAATCGTGCTATGTATTTCTCGGGCGTCCCCGACTTCTGCTACCATTCACATTTGCATCGTATATTCTTCTTACACTCTAAACTATCTAAGCGTCTCTTTCTTGATCTTACTTACTGCGCTTACATCAGCCTTGCACTATTTGCGGATCTCCACATTCATCACACGATCATACATGGTTTTACCACACACACGCCTCAGGGATTTCATTTCTACAGCATTCATTCTACTTTCATCCTTTTTCTGCCAGTTTCATGCATTTCTTCTGTGAAATAACACAAATTTATTAAATAAAATTTGAACCCGCGACCTGCGGATTGCTAATCGAGAGCTTTACCAATCGACCATAGAGGTCGTTAAAGTTTACTCTGTCGCAAATATCAATATGTTTACAATATATCATATTAATTTGTTTATCATATAAATCATTTTTGTATTATTTTAGTTCTAAATTTGGAATGTAGTGTGATCCATCAGCCAAATATTCCATCAGCCAAGCTTCTCAACCCCTTCCACCTATACAATAGCAGGTGCGCAAATTCATAAATATGGAAATCCAGTTATAACTCATTCTCTAAACTCTAAACCCCCGGTTATCAGTTCCACCCCCGCTTCCGCTTCCGTTAAATAATACCGATTTTGATCAAAAACTCCTTACAAAAACGGTAATATTTTATATTTACGTATTAATCGGGATATCCATTCATCATCACTGTTGGATTTCATTTATATAAAGATTATAAAATAAGAAAAACCTACGATAGGTTTATGATTTTCTGTTAAATGTACTAAAATAAAAATAATTGGTGTCTGTGTAACTCAATTTGATTTTGAAAACCAGGAAATGTCAGCTTGCAATGAATTAAACTTTATTTCATAGGTTATTTCACAGAATTTGAACGGTTCATCAAATTTCAAAGTTGATTTTCAAGATCTATGAAAGTTCTATTTAAGTTGTCATTATTTCAGTTTAGTGATACAACTGTCCAGTAATGATCATAACAGAACTTGAATAGAACCTTTACAGAACTTGAAAATCAAATTTTACATTTGATTTGATTTGTTCGAATTCCGTAAAACAACCCGTCCTAGTTTTTTTAAAGTAAACAAAGTGACTCTGAATTAGGTGATTCTAATTTAATTTACAGTTCGCTGGAATCATTGCAATTACAAATTAGATGTGTAATTAGTAATTGCAATTTTTCAAGTAAAATTCTCGTCTCATTCAACAAGGAGTTGGATTAGTTCTGATATTTTTTTCACTTTCAAACATGCTATCCAATTACGTAAAACACATAAAGAAAGAACTTTATTTTATACTAGACTTCTTCTGGAAAAAAAAAAAAAAAAAACAATTTTTATTTATCTGTCCTATTTAATAAATCTTTCAGCTATTATTTATACTGTTGTTGCGTTTTAAATTTCATCTAATTAATGTATGAACAATGACGTACGTAAAGTCCTACTAACTTTTCAACCGCTTTTTGTGGTCAATTCACCGGATGTTTAAATTCCTTATTTTTTAAATATTATAAAACTAAACTAACTAGCATGATAAAACCTTATCTTTTCCAAAAGGTTGATTATTCTAGAATTAAAAAAAAAACAATAAACCAATTTTATAAAATTAATTATTATTTTTAACCTATCGCTAAATAAGTCTGAAATCTTTCCACTACCTTGGTTATTATAAATATAATCGAAAAATTCGCACAAGTAGGTGAGAGAAGGTTAGGTTGGTTCTTTGGAAAGGAATATGAAAAGTTTCAGGGGTTTTTTTTAATATACGATGATTGATATTGAATTTTTTATCAATATGTAACACAAAAAAAACACTATTTACTCAAAATGATCGAAATGTTTTAATACCAATGGTTTTAAATCGAAAAAAATTGGTTTGAAGATTGCTTCAAAGTTGTTATTCATGGATAAAAATGATTATAGTCTTGAATTATTTTTGAAAAGAGAACCTTTCGGAGAAAATAATTCTGAAAAACTTTTCAATGGTGCCTTCTATATAACTTAAATAAGGTACAAAAAGCATCCTTTGGGGAAATCTATTCATAGATTCCCGCATCTTAGGATTATTTTTTTAAGTACAGAAACTTTCGCTTGAAAGTAATGTTTTTTGTTTGTGGAGAGATTTGTATTATAAACGAGAGAAATATATTTGAAATACTTTTACCCGAAAGATATTTTGTTTCTTTTCACGAATCTGAATAAACTGATTCAATTGTTGTTTGGAAATGTGTTTTTCGAGACCTTCATAAATATGCAAGGGCGCTCTAGACAGAAACATTCGCTGGATGTTTTGAAAAAGGGTTTTGCCACAGGCACAAACTAAACTAGATGAGAAACTTGTTTTGTTATAAACTGTTAATGCATGTGTATAAAAAAAAACAAAAATCAATAATTTATCTTTAACCCAAGACTTTCATAATTGCTCTAGCAATATTTACCGCTTTTTATGATGATGGTCGTTCATATACTCGCCCCACAATACTGCCTAATCGGGTGGGGACATAACTCCAATGTCTTGACACCGTGCAGGCGGTTTTTGTTTTTAAGTTTTGGGTGCGGAAGAAAAACATGTATTTTACAATCGCTTATTATTGAGAATAAAAATACAGATGTAATATAATGCTGCGTTTTGGTATGGAAAATTATTATTTTGTAAATAAATATATTTTCTGGTAAATATTATTTTATTGAAAAATACGTATCAAATTCTGAAACAAATGATAAATTTTCTCAATTATTTTTATTTTTTTGGTACAATAATATTAAATATTTTCAAAGTTGAAGAATTTCCATCCCGAATGCTATCTAGATTATTCCAATTCACTGACTTACCTAAATATTAACACTTGCACAAGCTGGCAACACGCGGTAACTTCTTAAATGCAAATTTAACAGGGTTCCGATAGGGTAAAAAAATCGAACAAAACAGAAAAAGGCCGAAAAATTTCGTATGGGAACAGAAAAGGTAAAATAAATTTAGAACGAAAACAAAAAAGATTTTTTTTTGTGATATCTGAATCCGAAACGAATAACATGTTAATTCATGATCAATCTATCCTCTTCCCTCAAGGTGTGAAGTCATAATATATGAACAACGTTTGTATTTACTATAAAAACAGAGCAAGGGACTATCAACTTTTGCTCGATTATTAATTTGTTTTTTTTTCTTCAAAAATTGTTGACAATGTATACTAAAAAGAAAATTACTTTACAATACTTATCGTCAGGGAAACTAAATGTTTATATTTTGGTATCGTAGTGATTGAATTGATCTTACTTTCTCGAGGCTTCGTATACGGTTCATTTCTTGGTAACCGCTCTGATCCAGTGGTTGAAGGAGTTATTTTTTTATTGAAGCCCGTTAAAAAGGCTTTCACATCAGTGGCGGTCCGTCACTTTTCAGTGAACTAGATTAATAGGATTGAAAAATACGATATTAATAATGTTATATATTATAAACATTTTGTATTTCTATTTTTGTATGAAGTTTTTTCACTTTGGGGGATATAAGAATCGTGAAAATATTCATACAAAAAATAATAATTTTGAAAAAAATAAACAGTGACAGTTTCAATGATGTTGTATTTTAAGTTCAGCTAGTGCTTGATAAAATTGTTTTTCCAACCAAACCATAGTACACACAAACCATTTATTTTCGAGGCAGAAACTAACGGAATAATATAAAAAATATTCTTATTATTTTTAGCAATAATTACTTGTGTGAATTTACCTATATAAATTGAAAAAATCTTCACTGTTTCTTGGAAGATTTTTTCAATTAATATATATGTGTTTCAGGCTAATAATTATTGCTTACAAATAATGATTTATCCTTTGTTCTATGCAGAAAAATCTTATATCTTAATAAATTAGTTGAAAATTAAAAATTAAAATTATTCGATAAATTATTTTTTGTTTATGTTGCGTTGTAATGTATTATGTATCTAGACACTGTATGCAATGTATTGGACAAATTATTTGATAATATAAAACCTCAATTGAAATGCTTGGAATACGTACATCAGACCGGCTCAAGTATCGGGGCTCAACAGAAGCCAAATCTGTCATCCAAGAAACTGAGGCTCTATTGCAGTGCTATCAGAATATTCAATAGTGACCAGCTGCTAATAATATACAAAACTCAACACCCAACAATTGTATATGGGAGCCATCCATGGTGTGGAGCCCCATATTACTAGATAAACCCATTTGATTATGCGCAAAGAATCGCGGTCCATCTGAACGTTGTTAATGGACCGATTTCCATCCCTAAAGTACAAACGCAGTGTAGACATGCTGAGTCTGTTCTACTGGTATTTTAATGGAACCTGCTCTGAGAGTCCCAGGTGTGAAACTCACGATTGGAAAACCCGTTCACATTTAATGTTGGCTTCAGAAGAACGGATTATTTTTTTCGACTGTTTTCTTGTAAGTCTGCTCGTATGTTGAACGTGTTTTTCCTCCTTCATATAATCCGGGCCTCTTCAAGACCCGCACTTATAAATCCCTTTCTATAGCCCCTACCTTAACACGCTTCACAATCTCAACCGGGACGCGACATAGTGCCTGTTTTTTTACTCAGTTTTCCTGTACAGAGAAGGGCGCACATGTGATTCGTCACAAAAAAACAACAACAAAAAATTCGTTTAGCTATTTATTGCTGTTGGTGCCCTTTCTAAGAAATGCTAAGCGACTAAAATTTATTTACGTTTTCTGAAACACGCAACGACGTGAAAATTTCACAATACATTGATAAAGTGTCAGTAAAAAAATGACCCGTTAGTTTTTTGTTCGTTTTGAATATACATCTTGCGGGAAAATATATTAAATACAAGTAAAAAATAAAAAAAACGCAATACAAATAAGCTACAGTTCAAGAATTACAGTTACATCAGCTTACAAAATTAGTTAAAAAATATACCTTTGTACATAATCATACACTCTTTCTTACATATTTAATACACATCTTACGAAAAGTGCCAAGTTTTGTGGCTTCTTTAACGGCTTCTGGTAAGTTATTATAAAGTTTTTGTCTTTTATAAAATAAGCTGTTTTGTGTGCACGTAAGTTTAGTTTTGGGAAGCCTAAAATCTGGGAAACTTCTCGTAGGGTAATTGAAAACATTTTTATTATACATAATATTGTTTTTCCGATAATTAGGGAGCATGTATTTTTTAAGCTTGTTCATCAATGTTAACGTATTACATATCGTATGTTGTTTAGTCGAAATCATATTTAAATTTTGTTACATCATTTAACAGTTGTAAATAATTAGAAAAATAATATTCGGATGATTTGTATAGTGCAGTTTTTGTGTAAAATCACCCCAAGGTCGCTGTACAAATATATAATATATTTCTACAATAATCTATCTTATGACTAATAAGATTATAGACTATATACTAGTAAAACTATCGTCTAATCTTATTATTGTCAAGTTTAAAAAATGTAATTACTGTCAAATATATTGAATTTCAAAGTCATCCCCATTCACCTATTTTTTATAACCTGTAGTTCACTATTTTGGGCTTTGTTCCATAAGACTATAACACTAAAACAATTATTTAAATGAGGAGTTACTATACAATTGTATACAAGGCGCGTTGTCTCGAGGTCTATTGTGTGTTTTTCAAATTTTAATTTATCCATAAATATTAAACCCAAATATTTCATATTACTAATCCTTTATATAGTTGTGTTATAAATTTTTAGAATTGCCTGCCCATTTCCACCTTGGATATCTACAATCAAAAACTTTGTTATGATAACATTCAATTTTAGCCTATTTTAGTTTAACCAAACCGTTATAAAATTTAAATAAATTTGCATTTTTTCAATGGCATCCTGTAAATATTTACTGGTTATGTATAATAAAGCAAATAATTTAATGGTACAATGCTTAAACTTAAAAAAATATCATTTATATTTTAAGTGAACAACAGTGGATCTAAGACAGAACCCTGTGGAACGCCTTTACTAGTATGATGTGGTTCTGATGTTATACCACGTATTTTTTTACATTATGAATTATTAATTTCTCTTTTTTATTGTAATACCTTTAAACTCAATTATGTAACATGATAAATTAATATCTAAACGAAAAAAAGTGTACAAAATATATAAATCAACAAAAACAAGTGAAAATATACATCGCTTAAATTCAGCCTTCAAATAAAAATTTTAGCGAGTCTCTCAGCCTTTCTTTCAGCGGCCATCCCCGTCAAGCAAATTAAACTACCCCCTATTGAAATAACCCGACGGAGTTCCGCCACCCCCACCGGTTCACCCATTGTTTGAGGTTAAACAAATCCAAAAAACACTCCCAGATACCATCGCGCTATTGTTGACGATAATTATAACTTTTCGGAATTACATTCCTCCGGTATTTTTGGTTTTGCGACACTACAGAAGTTTAAGTGGCTTTGTGAGCAATGTACTACGTACTTTAATATTGTTCTGTATGATACCTTCAACAGCTAAATCTTAAAAATGTGCTCTAAAATACGGATGACGTCAATTTAGTTAATAACATTTGACTACTAGACCACACGCCAATAAAATTTATTATTATCTGTTCAAAAATTTATCAATTTCATTAATTATTGGTTAAAAATGAATTTACTTATGGCATATTGACAGGCCTACATTGCATTTTCATCTGTTTATCTCTTTAGTGGTACAATAATTGCTTTATGTAAAAATGCTGTAAAGAAGTTCTCTACACCAAGTGCAAAAAATAAATAAACTTAAAGGACTTTTTGAAATAATACAAATTTGACGCCTTGAAAAAGGCTCAAAGCGATGCACCACGTCGTGTAATATTTAGAATCAGGTAATTTACAATAACACACCTTATATAAATTGAAATAAGGTTTGACGATTGAATTTTACCAGCGTGTTTTATTCTATTTTGCAAAGTTTAGGCAAATATATATTTAAATGTTTTACAATCATTTTCTAAGGAACTCAATTTTCCACATTACGCAATAAAACCATAACCAAAATTGGTTTTAAAAAAAGTAGATTTTGAACTTTAAAGCAATTTTCATAGGTCTGATAAATTATTTTTTTCTCGGCTTATAAAAAGACTCAAAAAGTTCTCTAGTTTCAAAAGTCACGACGTTTTTTTCTTCCAGTATATAATTAGAGCAACATGAAAGTTTATAAGCGATCAAATTTTCAAACCAAAAACACCTTAGTCTTAATTGAAATATATTCTATCGTTTCATCAAATAATTAATTAATTTTTATCTAACCCTAAAGTGTAAACAATTCATTCTAAAATCCCAACAACATAAAAAAAATAACAGCTGGAAGCTATTTCCACGGAAACCACCGTTCTTGTAAGAACAATTCTCTGGGCAAGTAAAATTATAGACAATTGACTAACATTCAAATGTTGATTTCATGCACTGTGATGATAATTTTTATTTATATTTTTAACCGTGTTTGTAGTGATCCGACAATTAATTGATTTCGTTGTTTTAATTTTTTAACACACGAACACGAAGTAATTACCAAGTAAAATTGTTGGGCTACATTATTTTTCCGCAGACCGTTAAAACATTTACACAATTTGTAAACAAATGTAAGAAATCTTCACAACATACTCGCATATTTTTGCTTTCTGAACCAACACAAAAACAAATTTATCACAAAAACACACAAATTAAAATTATTTTGCATTCACGCTTCCCAAAACATACCCTAATTAATATTAAAAATGACTTAATTACACCCGGAGCACATAATATGCAAAGAGAGAAAAGAAGTGAAGCATTGCGGAACAGAAGTTTTACGTGGAATAATATAAGTAACTTTTCATTATAAGGCATTGTTCCCTTAGCAGAAATCCACTGAGGGGAACGGGGTGTGGATTGCAGACACAATGGAAATAGTACCAGAGAGGATGCGACGCACAATGCTACCAGTTGAAACATTTGAAACTTAAATTATATGTATTTGCGCTAATTAACATATTTCCCATGTGTTTGAAATTCTGTGTTCAGTGTTTTGATAACGAACGGAAAGATTCAACACTTATGTTTTCACAGATATAATATATGTGCATATAATATATTTATGTCGAGGATTAATAAGAAACGGAATTATTAAAAATGCCATTCTAGAATCAAGTATTTTGTCGCGTTCGTCGGTACTTTTGCAGTGATTGGGACTACTGTTGTTGAGAGAAACAGCTTTACCAATAAGTGTGTTTTAATTTCTACAAACTGAACCAACCATTTATATTTTAAGCCCGTTTTTAGTAAGACTGTGTGTAATTCCAAGGCAAATATTTTTTAATGTAAAGAATAAAGAGATATGGTGTGAGGCAATAGTTTAAATGTCTGTTAGCATTTTTCCTTGAATGCCACCAAGAGCACTTCAATTCGATAAACGGAAAACGAAACATGTTATAAATTTTTGGATTTTGTGATTCAATAGTTTTTTATGTCTACACTAGCTAACCCTTTAGACCTGTGACATATTAACGGTTATATTTGTTAAAAATGCTGTCAGAAAGTCGGAGATTGTGTGTGTATTCCGGCTTCTCAATAAAATTGAATATATCCGAAAACTATGTTTTTTATATGATTTTAAAATTTTGAAAAAAAGTAAGATTTTTAAATGTCATACTATACATTGGTCATGTAAATACTAAACAAAAATAACTATTAATAAAAAAACAAGTGTATTTTAAATATTTCTGTTACCTCAGTATTTTGTCATTATAAAAGTAATTGATAAAAAAAAAATCAAAGTTTGATCTGAAAAATCTCAAAATTCGGTCGTCACATTTGGCTTCATAGATGTGTACAATTTAATAATTCTGTGTTTAGTATACATATATATATTAATTGATATTTTTTCTATCTAACAACGTTTAGTAAATATTTATAACTATGACGGTAAGTAACATATAATGATTTCTTTGAGACCATATGAGATGTTCCGAAAAGCGAACAATTTGACCCCAAAGGTAATAGCTGTTTGTTTCCAAAACAGAACAAATTAGCCCGAAAAGTTAAAGGTTTTTATCGTGTTTTTTGTAGATTTTCCTAAGGATCCACACATAAATAGCTGTCATGTCTTGTCTACGGTTGGTTAATTGTCCAGATTTTAATGCCATTCAAAATAATAAAAATACTATTACAATAATTTATAACAATAAAAGAATCTGGTTTTCACATTACTTTTATGTATGCCATTCTGATTTTCACATATATATATGGCATAACTAAAGTAATAATATATAAGTGAAAATATTTAAATATATATATGGCATACGTAAAAGAATAATATATAAGTAAAAATATTTAAATATATGTATATATGGCATACATAAAATAATAATAAATATTGCGTACCTGTATTAAGATGGGTCCCGTTTTAAAGATTCTTTTTCAAATTTTAAATAGGCGTGTTTATTTGGAAATTAAAATTAGCATTTTTTTTTTATAATGGGTAGTTACCTACGTTCTTGAAGAAAGTTCGAAAAAAGAATTGTCATTGAGATGGTGGTGTTTCTTTGGACAAATTATATAATTCTTTACTGGGTGTCAAAAATGTTTAAAAAAACGTATGATTTAAGCAGGTAGGTATTCAAGTAAGTACCTTCATATGAATCTCATGATTTCAGAGGACATTTTCGCTTTGATTTATTAAGTAACAGAAAATTTTAAACATATTTTCGTACGCAAATTCTACGGTTCCAAGAACTATTAATATGTAAGAAAATAACCTTTCTTTCATATCATATTCGATTCATTTGTGTAATATAATAATTCATCCTTTTAACATTATATTTATCGTATGAGTTACTGACATAAAAATTTCGAATGTATTTAAACTTGAAAGCTCTCATGGTCAATATTAAAAAAAATCTATTACATTAAATTAAAAACAAATAAAAGCTGGATACAAAACATAGGTAGATCATAAATAGAAAATATACACACGGAGAAAAATGAATATTGATTATGAATCTCTTCAAATTATTCGTATTCCTTAAAGAATGAATTGAATGTTTTCCTGATAAGCTGTTAGCAAAATACAAATATTTTATCACGACATAGGAAAACGTGTTCATAAAAATCCTTCATTTTCGCTGTTTTTCATCATATATTATCAAGGTTAATGCAGGTTCATAAACATGTTGACCGATGTATTAGGAATATACAAAAGGTTTATCAGGAAAAGCTTGCAATCCCGGTTGTAACCGGATTACCAATTAATTGAATAGAATTTTAATAAATTTAAATTTATAATACTAAATGACATATTTGCCAAACAATGTACATGTTTATATGTTTATAAAACTATTAGCACACACGAAGATGTGAGCTAACTTAAGATTAATAAATAAAAATAAATAAAGAAATATTTATATATACTTCATGTTATAAATACTATTCAATTTTAATATGCAAATGAAATGCTCAGAACGGAGATCTCAGTGAGGATATTATTTTCTCTATTTGATACCAAAAAAGGGAAATAATATAACATTTTAAATATTTAATGCCGCTTTGTGGGTTATATCACATTTTGTGAAACGATTGATAATAATGAAATACCTCAGAGTAAATGAAACATTCGTACAGGAATTTATTTTTTTCTACGCAATATTAGCTTTTGTGTCGAAAGTTAGTATTTGGTTTTTTGGAAACTGACAAACCGTGTGTTAAATTCACAAAGGTTTCAAACAAAAATACCATTCATTCTAATATGATACAAACAAAATTCAACCAACCATACAAACATACTGGTGAATGTCGAATGCACCACATGGGTCTAAAATTAGAATAAATAATTCCAGTAATAGCTGAAATTCTGAGAAAGCCTCGGTGTTCCACAAGGGTCGGTATTAGATCCAATTCTATTCATTATTTACATTAATGATATAATTAAAACCATAAAACATTGCAAAATTAGATTATTTGCAGATGATACATTAATCTTTATTTCATGTGAAGAGTACATAGATGCAATCAATAAATTAAATGAAGACCTACAAAATATAGCAAAATGGCTGAAATTAAACAAATTAAAACTGAATGTGAACAAAATAAAATATATGGAAATAGGCAACAAAACGCATAACACAGAGTTAAAATTGACAATTAAAGACGAAAAAATTGAAAAAGTAAATGAAATTAAGTACCTGGGTGTGATACTAGATTCAAAACTAACTTTCGCAGCAAATTTTGAATATGTGCTAAAGAAGGTATCTAAAAAAGTCAATTTTCTTAGAAGATTAAGAAATAAACTAAATGGAAACACTACAGAGCTGATTTATAAAACTATAGTTGCTCCACATTTAGATTATTGCTCTACTTTGTTGTATTTGGCCATTGAAGGAAACTTGATCAAGCTAGATGTTATACAGAATAGAGCTATGAGATGTATACTAGGAAAAGGAAAATACGCAAGCATAGATCAAATGAGAGAACAGCTAAATTGGATTTATATAAAAAGAGACTATTATTTAATGTGTTAATTTTTGTACATAAAATCATGAACAACCAAATGCCAAAATATTTTAAGGATGAAATTGTTTTTAATAGAGATGTTCATAATTACGAAACCAGAAATGTTAATAGGATTAGATTGCCACATATAAAAAAAAATCACAGAACTGCCTAATGTACAAAGGACTAAAAATGTATGATGAAATGCCTGAAAGTCTGAAGAATGAAGGAAGAATGAATGTATTTAAAAATTATGTTATATTTATTGTAAAAATATGTAAAATTACAAAATGAAATATGATCTTGTTTATATTAGTTTACATTCAAATGTATAAACTAACTCAATAAATAATAAAATAAAAAGAAATATAATGAATATTGTCTTTTATCATGGACAACATCAATTTACTGTCAATCAGACAAATATTTAACCTACTGGTAAACAATTTGAGAGGCAGGTTTAAGTACCACCGCCCTCGCAAATTGGAAAACCAACATCCCTTCCATAGGTCACCCATAGTTGTCTGCTACGTTTGTGACTTAACAATGGTGTTTGGGTTCGTGGGGTGAGGCTTGTCTAGGTCTTGGCGGTGAATGCGTTTGCATATCTTCTGCATGATGATCTCTCCAGCTAGACTCTGACTCATTGCTTTACTCCGTAGTGCGAGCAATGAATTCTTACGTCCGTTACTCCTGGATACATTGAGGCCAAGATTCCTACCCTCATACATTTTCCCTTCCTTGAACTTCTCCCTTAAACATACTCTCACTACTCCTCTGCTTCCTTTCCTTAAACATCACCCTCAACACAGCTGTATCGAACGTCATCAGCATCATCAATATAAAATGTACATCAATTATAAAAAACACAACAAAATGCCATCATATTTACCACTGTCGAAAACTATGTAAAACCTTCCATAAAACTAATGTTGATAAACCTGCCTTACATATAGGTAACTCATGTTTAAAAACCTGCCCTGCCGTTTAACGGTAAATTTTATCGCTCGGACCTAAAAGGCAGTTGTCTCGCTTCAACTCAAGCAACCATCTTACTCTGGCTAGGCAGCCGCTGATTGGCTAAGCACAAAACCTGCTTGAACGGCCCACGTGTATCCAAGAAATTTGTAAAAAAATACAAATTTGCAAGCCCTTCCTGTAATAATAGGAAACAATGTTAACTAAATAATTATATACAAAGATACTTATATGTTAATTAAATAAGCTCGAATAGAAATAAAATATGTTACACGTAAGATAATTATGTAATCAGCGAAACTCTGAAAATGTTACAGAGATTTGACCACTTATCTTGTAGAATATGTCTTATTATAACTAAATAAACAATATTGCGACGATGTGGTTTTGGCAGGGCGACAGAGGCAGATAAGGTCTAATATTATAAAATATTCCTATATTTCTGAGATAAACAGATTTTATCCTACAAACGTGGCGAGCTTCATAGCAAGAAAAAAGCAAGCTCGTTACGGGAATTTCATAATACAATCAAGGGTCGGAGGCGCGGTCCTATAGAATCTTATAAAAGCGCCGCAAAAACCGGTCCCTGCCCATTCCGCCATAAGCCCTGGACCGAGCAACACCTACCGCTGTCCGCTCTGCCTGACCCGCTTCGCTACCTGAGACCAACACGCTGCGTTTGATTTCAACCCGGTTCCCCCCCCCGCTCCACTTCCGCTGTCTACTGCAACTACCTGCTGCTGAGCTCGCTGCTCACCGACAAGCCAACGACGCCCCGACGTCGCGGCGCCTCTGCCTCGGGCTTCACTGAGCCTTCCCAACAGCCAGCCTCGGAGAGGGGATCTGCCACTGCCTACTGAACCAGCCAGCGCCCCGCAGAGCCGTTACCGACTGAGCCTGGAAGGATACAAGAAGTTGCACCCGCAATAAAAACCAACCGCTTTTATAAAAGCGTTCTTTTCAATATGCAAATTACAAATGTCGAATATATCGTCTTTCTCAAGACGCATTCATTTATGCAAACATACAAGAGTCGATATTCCCTGGATCGAGGGGACTGAACGTTGCCGACTGAGCCAGCCCGCCTGCCAGCCCGCCTGCCAGCCCGCCTGCCAGCCAGTCCCGGAGAGCCTTCCCTCCAGCGTGCGGTCCTGCTCACTGGCCCCGATGTCACAGAGCCGTTACTGACTGAGCCTGGAGGGATACAAGAAGTTGCACCCGCAATAAAAACCAACCGCTTTTATAAAAGCGTTCTTTTCAAAAGCAAATTACAAATTTCGAATATATCGTCTTTCTCAAGACGCATTCATTGAGGCAAACATATTACAATAGTCGATATTCCCTGCATTTTTATGATATTTTAAATAACTCTGTAATGGTTCAAATGAAATACCTCAAGTGCTTTATTTGAATCATTACACAGGACAAAGGTAAATGTGTGCCGGTGCTTATATTTTACAGTTTTTTCTTGTGCAGGCAAACACGTCCCGTACAAAGTGGTCCATTCGAGCCGGAACCACACATCACGCCTTCAGTCCTGCCCCGGTGGAGATGTCATCACCTTGCAGTGGCTGAGAGACCCGGAAGTCATCTAAGATGCCAGTTTCCCGCCCTGAAAGCAGACACACGCCGGCTCCCGACCGCCTTCCCGCCAGCGTGCGGTTCTGCTCGCTGGAACACCAGCCGATGTCAGAGCAGTCCACGGGCACCCCCCTCCCACCGAGCCCTGAGCCCTCTCGGCTCGGGCTCCCTCATGCCCTGAGCCCTCTTGGCTCGGGCTCCACCGACAGGCCAACGACGCCCTGACGTCGCGGCGCCTCTACCCCCGGGCTTCCCTGAGCTTGCCGGTGACCGACGCCCCAACGTCGCGGCGCCTCTTCACCGGGCTTGCCGGAGACCAAGGCCCCGTTGTCGCAGCGCCTCTTCCCCGGGCCCACGTGCTCCCCTGTGCTCGCTGCTCCCGATGTCGCAGCACCTCGGCCCCGGGCCCCACATGGCTCGGGTTTATTTGAGCTTGCTGTCGCTTACCGAGGTATATAGAGCAGAGGCCTGTGCAACCAGTGACATCCCGGCGGCGGTGATTACACACAGTCACCGCTCCAGTAAGCAAACAACGCCCACACGGCTTGCCACTGCCTGTCAAACTCTACATTGGACAGCCAGCCAGTATACCAACTCAGCCAATGTATAACGCGCACGAGGCCTGCGCAACCAGTGACGTCGCCGGTGACAACCTGTACAACACCGGTGACAACCAGTGACATTGCCGGTGACATCCCGGATGCAGTGTCTTACATACTCAGAGCGGCACGATGAGCCACTGCCTGTCAAACTCTACAGTGGACAGCCCAACAGCCAGCCAGTATACAAACTCAGCCAATGTATAACGCGCACGAGGCCTGCGCAACCAGTGACGCCGCCGGTGACAACCAGTACATCGCCGGTGACAACCAGTGACATTGCCGGTGACATCCCGGATGCAGTGTCTTACATACTCAGAGCGGCACGATGAGCCACTGCCTGTCAAACTCTACATTGGACAGCCAGCCAGTATACCAACTCAGCCAATGTACAACGCGCACAAGTCCTGCGCAGCCAGTAACGTCGCCGGTGACAACCAGAACATCGCCGGTGACAACCAGTGACGTCGCCGGTGATATCCCGGATGCAATGTCTTTCATACTCAGGGCCGCACGATGAGCCACTGCCTGTCAAACTCTACATTGGACAGCCAGCCAGTATACCAACTCAGCCAAGGTACAATGCGCACGAGTCCTGTGCGCCGGTGACAACCAGTACATTGCCAGTGCCAACCAGTGACATTGCCGGTGACATTCCGGAGGCGGTGTCGTACCTACTCAAATTCTACAGTGGACAGCCAACCAGTATACCTAAACAGCCGAGGTACAATGCGCACGAGTCCTGTGCGCCGGTGACAACCAGTACATCGCCGGTGACAACCAGTACATCGCCAGTGCCAACCAGTAACATTGCCGGTGACATCCCGGATGCGGTGTCGTACCTACTCAAATTCTACAGTGGACAGCCCGACAGCCAACCAGTATATCTAATCAGCCGCGATACAATGCGCATGGGTCCTGCGCAACCGGTGACACCGCCAGTGATAATCAGTAACATCGCCGGTGACATTGCCCGGGTGAGCAACCAAACAACGCTCACACTGCTTGCACTAGCCCGCAGAGCCGTGAGAGGTGTCAGCCTGCCCGCCAGACAGCCAGAATATCTACTCAGCCGGGGTATAACATGCACCCCGAGCGCGCTGGCGGCCAGAAACATATGCAACCAGTGACACCGCCTACAGCCGGGGTAACCTACTACCTTATACGATGTGCCAGCTATACAGTGGCCCGTACCCCCAGGGCTCCGATAAGATGACGACACACAATTCGAGTACACTGGGGGTCATTACGTGCGCTTTGCCAAGGGACGCACGCAAAACAGATTGCAGGCCTGTAAAATAAAACGATTTGCCGCCAAGCTGCCGAGTTTGCAGTACCGCAGCCCGCCTCTTTGGACAGGCCCCCCCTACTACACTGGGCCACCTTCACCTCCAGAGCCCCCCTGAGCGCGCATATGATGGCTACGTCTACCCACGAGCTTGAAGCGACCGGCCCGACCTCGAATGCCGGCCCCCGGATACGTAACATCTCGAGAGCCGACACCATTTGGAGCGCAGCCCGATTCGTCACCTCCGTGTTTGCTGCGACCGTCCCGGCCTCGAATGCCGGTCCCGGATATGCAGCAAACCACAACTACATAATGGCCACCCTATCGCCCACTAGTTTGCGGCGACCGTCCCGGCCTCGAATCGTTGCGGATATGCTGCAAACTGTGACTAAATGTTGGCCATCCTGTCAATCACGTGTTTGCTGCGACCGTCCCAGCCTCGAATGCCGGTCCCGGATATGCAGTGAACCGTGACTACATGATGGCTAGCCTGTCACCCACAAGTTTGTAGTGACCGTACCGGCTTCGAATGCCGGCTCTGGATATGCCGCAAAGTAATCCCCGTGACTACATGATGTCCGGCTTGTCATCAAAATTGCAGCAACAAGCTAGCCGGATTCAACTCTGGCCCCTTCACAGTTCCAGCGCGCACCTAAGCGCACATCCGGCCTGAAATGCCCCCCTCCCCCGGATACGCAACAACTCAAAAATGCACGACAGATACCCCGACACAAAAGGATACCAGTTCACCGCCATTCAAAACCTGCGAGCGCGCCCAAATCCCACGCGCGTCACCCTGCAGCCGCTCCCCGGAACCGAGAACTTACAAGCAAGCCCCAAGAGTAATCACCACGGCCAGATGGGAGGAGTGACCACGCACTCAATCACTGGATTCGGATGCAGCAACCACCACCGAAGACTGACACGTTCGAAAAAATAGCTCGGTGCAGCCACTACTGCACGGGAAGGAGTGTATCGAACGTCATCAGCATCATCAATATAAAATGTACATCAATTATAAAAAACACAACAAAATGCCATCATATTTACCACTGTCGAAAACTATGTAAAACCTTCCATAAAACTAATGTTGATAAACCTGCCTTACATATAGGTAACTCATGTTTAAAAACCTGCCCTGCCGTTTAACGGTAAATTTTATCGCTCGGACCTAAAAAGCAGTTGTCTCGCTTCAACTCAAGCAACCATCTTACTCTGGCTAGGCAGCCGCTGATTGGCTAAGCACAAAACCTGCTTGAACGGCCCACGTGTATCCAAGAAATTTGTAAAAAAATACAAATTTGCAAGCCCTTCCTGTAATAATAGGAAACAATGTTAACTAAATAATTATATACAAAGATACTTATATGTTAATTAAATAAGCTCGAATAGAAATAAAATATGTTACACGTAAGATAATTATGTAATCAGCGAAACTCTGAAAATGTTACAGAGATTTGACCACTTATCTTGTAGAATATGTCTTATTATAACTAAATAAACAATATTGCGACGATGTGGTTTTGGCAGGGCGACAGAGGCAGATAAGGTCTAATATTATAAAATATTCCTATATTTCTGAGATAAACAGATTTTATCCTACAAACGTGGCGAGCTTCATAGCAAGAAAAAAGCAAGCTCGTTACGGGAATTTCATAATACAATCAAGGGTCGGAGGCGCGGTCCTATAGAATCTTATAAAAGCGCCGCAAAAACCGGTCCCTGCCCATTCCGCCATAAGCCCTGGACCGAGCAACACCTACCGCTGTCCGCTCTGCCTGACCCGCTTCGCTACCTGAGACCAACACGCTGCGTTTGATTTCAACCCGGTTCCCCCCCCCGCTCCACTTCCGCTGTCTACTGCAACTGCCTGCTGCTGAGCTCGCTGCTCACCGACAAGCCAACGACGCCCCGACGTCGCGGCGCCTCTGCCTCGGGCTTCACTGAGCCTTCCCAACAGCCAGCCTCGGAGAGGGGATCTGCCACTGCCTACTGAACCAGCCAGCGCCCCGCAGAGCCGTTACCGACTGAGCCTGGAAGGATACAAGAAGTTGCACCCGCAATAAAAACCAACCGCTTTTATAAAAGCGTTCTTTTCAATATGCAAATTACAAATGTCGAATATATCGTCTTTCTCAAGACGCATTCATTTATGCAAACATACAAGAGTCGATATTCCCTGGATCGAGGGGACTGAACGTTGCCGACTGAGCCAGCCCGCCTGCCAGCCCGCCTGCCAGCCCGCCTGCCAGCCAGTCCCGGAGAGCCTTCCCTCCAGCGTGCGGTCCTGCTCACTGGCCCCGATGTCACAGAGCCGTTACTGACTGAGCCTGGAGGGATACAAGAAGTTGCACCCGCAATAAAAACCAACCGCTTTTATAAAAGCGTTCTTTTCAAAAGCAAATTACAAATTTCGAATATATCGTCTTTCTCAAGACGCATTCATTGAGGCAAACATATTACAATAGTCGATATTCCCTGCATTTTTATGATATTTTAAATAACTCTGTAATGGTTCAAATGAAATACCTCAAGTGCTTTATTTGAATCATTACACAGGACAAAGGTAAATGTGTGCCGGTGCTTATATTTTACAGTTTTTTCTTGTGCAGGCAAACACGTCCCGTACAACAGCATTCGCAGATGTGGCAGATCTATTTAACTGCACGCAAGGTAGGTACAAGAGGGCTATGCTATCAAATCTTTTCAATTAATATTAATTTAATCTAATTCTACCTTATTTGCACTATAGAAACTTATGTACTTGTATCTCTTGTTTACTTACTTACTTACTCTCTAATGTCATTTCACAATCAAATGCCACATATATTTGTAATTCTTTTTTTTAAATATTTCTACGATTTTAACTGTGACATGTTATCATTGTTTATGGTATATTTATACCGTTGATTTTAAATAAATAAATCCCAAAAGATGACGTAGGCCATGAGGGATTTTTTCCCTCAGGGCCCCCTATGTGGAGCTAATTTCAAAACAAAAAATGTTATAGTATTTGATTCGTATGGTGATATATTGATCTGGGTGACCCGATAAATCAGCACAATGATAATTCATCATATCTTTAAAAAGTTATATAAGGTCATGGAAAGTGATCAAACAAAAACATTATTAACTGGGTTACGTAGGTTAGGTTAGGTTAGGTTTTAAAAAAAAAATTCATCGTTTCGAATGACTTTATATCACTTCTTAAAAGTGTGTTGAATTGTCACTTTGTTGAGTTATCATGGAACCATTATTACTAATAATAAAATTTTAAATAGTTTTTCATCGCCTTCAAAAATAGTTCATATTTTCGGATACGTTAAGAATTATTTCGATGTCTAAATAAACATCAAACCTATTTTATACGATAAAGTGTAAAAAGTCTTTAAAAATTAGTTCATAAAAGAAAATAGCCACAAAATTAACAAAGTTGATTTTTACAGCTGATTTCAGCTGTTTTTTCAATGTGTTAAATATTATTTCATGAGATTTCAAATGATTCTGAAATTCAAATTTGACATTTGAAATCTCATGAAATAATATTTAACCTATTGAAATGCAGCTGAAATCAGCTGTAAAAATCAACTTTGTTAATTTTGTGGTATTTTTTTTATGAACTAATTTCCAAAGACTTCGTATAAGGGTTGTTCGGAATTGAACGAAGGGTCTGCCGTTAAAAGGGAGCATGACCTCCCACATCAAATTACGTTTCCTGGTGGAAACTTTACCTGAGAAAGGTGGAAAGTTAATTAAGTACTGCTTAATTGGAAGTGTGCTTTACCTGGGGTATACTTCGTGATTGAAGCAAGTAAATTTATGTTTTAAGGTAAGAAAGTAAGACAGAAATTTCAGTTTACAAATTTACAATAAGAACAAGCGGGATATGTTGGAAATTATTAATTAATTTACATTTAAACTTTTGATAAATCAAACATTTTCTATTATTTACTCACTAAACCTTAAAAGATGTGTTCTTTTGTTCCAACTCCATCCAAGAGTTTCGAATACCCGAAAGCTAGCTAGATTGGGACGGTGATACACCATTTTTGGGGTATGTTGTGAAGGTGAAGGAAGTTAGGAGGGGAAGGAAATGTGAACTCAAATACAAATATGTACATACAAAGGGCTTGATTTAAAATAGTAGTAAGATAGTGTACCCAATGTGGTCCAAAATTTTTTTGGATATGGAAAACAGTTTATTGTTATTAAGTTTAATTTGTAGAACTCCATTTTAATTTTTATTTTTTATATATTCAATAATATTATTATTGGGTTTATAAAAACAGTTTATTTTTAAACAAGTTCTGCTGTGTAATTATTATTACGCGTGACAGCTGTTTCGCCCTCTGAAGGCATTATCAAACTGTGGGTAGCCCACTTACAGACGATACATTTATATTATTTCTAGGTAGGTATTTTAATTTCAATTACTGATTTCTTAATTGATTTTTGAGTAAAATATTAGAAATTATTAATGGTTATTACCCCAGCAAAGTTTCCCCAATTAGTGTAATGTTTAAATTTGACTGAATGTCTTAATGTTAGTTATTCCCAAACGATGACTCATAGGGTTATTTTAATAGCATAATTAAGTACTTCATAGTGTACTCATATTTGCCCTAGGTTTGAAGATATCTAGTAGGGGTGAACGAATTATATTTGTTTGTTCATTAATTAGAATAGCTTTCGGATTATTAGAGTTTTTGTTAAAAAAAAAAAAAAAAAAAAAAAAAAAAAAAAAAAAAAAAAAAAAAAAAAAAAATGGAAAACAGTTTTGTTTCACAGAATTTAAACACTTGATCGAATTTTAAACTTCTGTTTCTATTTCATCACGGGCCGGTTGTTTCATAGTACTTGGATAGTATCAGAACTTTAATAGGACTTTTACAGAACATGAATTCTAACCGAATTTAATGATTTTATCAAATTGTGGTTAATGTTTCCTAGAGTACCAAAAATTTTTTTAACTTTTTTTTTAAAAGTGCGTGGCGCTTAATGTCCAATCGTCACGATATCAAAACAAGCTTTTCATTTTCAAGTCAAATCGTTTAAAAAAATTTCGTGTTTTTTGCTGTTAAATATGACATTAATTATAACACAAATCACTTTGAAGGAGTTCTATACTCTGTACGTGCTAAGAAGTGATAAATCACTCTAACGCCGGAACACCTTAGTATTATGATTGAATTTTTGATAGTTATTTATTGCCTTTCCGTTTTTTACAAAAAATATATACATATTGAAAGCTTTCAGACTCCACGGGGATTTACACCCTGGATCTTCCAGAATGCGACTTTTACATATTGTTCAATAAAATTTAGCCTTCAGGCCAGTTCCCACAGTGCGTGTTTTCAAAGATAGCGTAGTTTCCCACATTTGCACATTTGACCCTACAATAAAACAATTCATTGGCCTGGTGTTTTTATAAAAATATTGTCTTGTTTGTGTATCATTTATGATTTAAGAATTTGTGACATTTTACTTCAAGCGGCGGCAGCTTTCAAATAGAGCTGTTCGCTCTCTATTTTATGATCACCCTAGTTAAATCATTATGCCTAAAAATATTTGCCAATATCTTTCCCACCCATGTCCCATAGTAATAAAAACCCCAAATAAAGTTTCATCTCCCTTAAAATAATTCCTTTAAAATATTTGTATTGTTTAGGTCACGTCTGTATTATTTAGGATAGTTAAGTGCATTATCTTTTATGTTCAAGAAAAAACTTTATTTTTGTAATATGTCCTTCAGAAATGTTTAAATAGAGATACCTCCCAGAAAAAAAGGGAGTATTGCTTTAACTGGTAGGTACAGGCGTACCTACGCAGGAGCTAGTGTTGAAATAACTGGTAGGTACATGCGTACCTACGCAGTCAGTCGTGAGATAATTACTAGGTTTATGTAAACCTAGAGAAAACCATGAAGAATAAAGGAAACTAGACCTTTATTTCTTTCAGTTTAAGTTTGAGCAGAGTAAAATAAGATCTTCTGCAATTATATTGTAAATTAATAAATTTATATGTCAAGAAGAAGTGTTTTCCTGCATTCCACCTGACGGCGTGTTCTCGTACCACGATAGCAGAAACACACGCATTCCAATATTATTGTTTCTTATTGAACAAACAAGAGTGGAAGATACTCTCAGTATTGCCCTGGTGAAAGTCTCTGATATTTTTTAACTAGCTGTAAATAGCCAGTTGCCTCCTCGTTTTCCTGCTCCCCATTGCCTTTCCATCCAAACTTCCTTCAGCCTCACAACGTAGTCCAATTGGGGATGCCATAGTTTCATTGGCTCCTGGTGATTGGGAGCAGTTGGGACTATTGGGCTGTTTTCACATAAGTTCCACAGCTCTTGTCAAGTGTTCCACTTTTCGAATATATTTTCTTGCATTACTGAGCTACCTATAAATAGTATAAACACTATTAAATTTCAAAAGAAAATACGTTAAAAGTGTTAAAAATAACGCTAGTTTACGAGATGAATTTAGGAGAAGACAGGATAATAAGCTTTAAAGTTTGTCCTTGTCACTTCTCGCTTCATTTACATTATGACGTACCGACTCTTCTTTTATTATTATTATCACTATGACAAAAATCAAGCATTTAATTATTATATTCACTTGACCGCACCATTTCTATCCTGGGATGCTTCCGACTTCTTTCATTAACTTGTTTGCAATACATTCTTCTCAGATTCCTCAAGTAAAGGGAAAATATGAATTTTATTTAAACTTTCAGAGGAAGCAGTCACTTTAAGATTATGTTATTTATTCGTTTGACATCTCTTCTTCAAGTTGACTTATTTTCTAAAACCAAAAAATTTTGTATGTCTTTGAATGTTTTTTTAATGCACAAGTATTTATTTTTATTTAGGAATAACTGTATTTGTTTTTTATTCTTCAATATAAACGCCAAATCACTTTGTCAGCAGGTCATGTTCACAATATTAATTATATAAATAGACACGTATAACGATAAGCCACAATCAAATAGATACATAATAATAAGTAATATTTTAATAAGGGACTAAAATTCAAACACATACAATACATAGACAGATAGATATAAGACAGTCAACATACTCATAAGCATACACACATTCAAAGGCACACAGCATATTTATATAATAATAAGTATAACCTTAAATTACAATATTATTAGCAACTTTAAAGCGAAAATTTAAAACGGAAAATTTCCTTTCATTTTCTATTTTAAATTTTCGTTTGAGAGTCTCTAATATTCTCGTCAATGATTAAATATTTCAACTGGGGGTTTTACTCAATAAATTATTAAAATAAATCATCCTGTTTGAAAATAAGTCAATAGATGTCGCATTGAAATGAAAAGTGATATATGTATCCATGACACTATCTTGAGTAAAATAGGTTGGAATAGAATCTTGCAATCATACATAAATATAGCGAAAAATAAAAATGAACATGATGTTGGTAGTTTTTAGTTTTTAGTCGAAGTATAACACAGTTAAAATATGTCCCAATGGGATAGAGTCAGATTAGCTAAGTGGTAGAGCAAAGCCCTGGCAAGGCTGAGGTCATGGGTTCATTTCCCCGATGTTACCGAATCTTCTTCCGATTTTCTGTTCAAATTTTCGTATCAAACAGTCGCTAATATTGTCTTTAATGATTGCATAAGTATTTTTAATTAACAAAGGTTGGAGGTTATCGAATAATACTTAAATTATATCTCTAATGAATGTACGGTGCTAACGGAGGGTACAACAGGCCTGTTTGCGAATCTCTTCCATTTTGATCATCTTACCAGTTGTATATTAAATATTATATTCTTAATATCGGAGTCTATGTTTTATTGCATCTATCTGTTAAGGTGTTACACCACCTTGTTGCTCGGAAAAAATTGTATAAAAATAAATAAACAAATAGCAGTTTTATGAATAATGTGTGCGTATATATTTTTTTAAAAACCGAGATATGAGCCATCAAATATAACCGTAACCCAGTTTGAAAATTCTTGCATCCTGTCATATCTGAAAAATATTATTTTTTAGTAGAAATGTCAGCTGGATGAAAAGATATCTGATTTTTATACAAAATTAGAGTTTGAAACATGCATAATTTATTAACATGGCACCAAATAAAAAAAAATCCGCAAACATCTTAGATGATATAATTAAAAATAAGTGTTTTGAATTTTTACAACATCGGTTAAATAGGTCTCAAGATATCTTGTACATCAGTTTGATAAAAGTATTTTCGTGTAAAACGCAAAAAACAGTAAGGCGCCAGCGTCTGAAAACCTTTTTTTATAACCGTTTTCGATTCCTGGACCGTACATGATGTCTTACATTGTTGCCGCAATATCCTTTGACTCCTTTTGAGCAGCTTTTTTTCAATTTCCTGGCCTCTTTAGCCTTCTGTTGGGCTCTCGTGTTGGCCTCGGGTTAGTTATTCGTCCGATTGCTACCTGAATTTTGGGCCGACTCTGCCACGCTCACATCTAAATGCTAAAACTTCGGAAATAATTGTAATTTTTTAAAAAACGTTAAACGGTTAAACGTTAAAAATATTTTTTAAAGTATAAACAATTTACCTAGCCAAAAAAAATCATTTTCTTAATAATCTCAAGGTGGTGTAACCCCTTAACCAAACACTTTCGTTTTATTAATCAATGCATATTTCGATACCCGATTAGTATTTGAAATATACTGTATTTAAACAAAAAGAAAATATCAAACGATCGTATTTTTATCACAGGTTATAAGAGGATAAAGGAAAGTGTATCGAACGTGAAAACAAGATTTACTGCATTTGACTCGATTGCGACTAAGGTTGAACACCTGGCAAGTTTGATGACCCCTTTTTCTAATAAATAATGTTTGTGAGTTGAAAAATGCACCACAATTATCGGTTACTAAGCGAATCGAGCCGGAGAAAAATCAAAATATTGACAAACCAGTTGCTGTGCGAAATTATTATTCTCACCTAAAAACACCTGCGTCTGAAACGAAAACAAGTTGTGGTAAAGATATTGACGTCACAAGAGGGCTTGATAGAGAAATTATAAATAGCTAAAAACACTACAATATTGGGCAGTCAAATTTCAAAAATTAACACGAGTGGACGGAACACCTTAAACAGTTAAAACGCGATCTGTTAATTATAATTATAAACTCCTGAGTGTTAACTGAAATTTGTAGTCGCTTCTGTTCCTCCATCACGGCACAATCATTTTAAAGATTACAACTATTTCTAACGAACTGTTTACGGCCGGCACTTTATCAGCTGAGTCAGACGCATCACTCATCATTACAGGAATGGGGCGTCTCCGTGTGCCGGCTCTTATAATCAAACGACTGAACTGCCCACTGCCGGTGATCACCTAGAGGCTGGCCAATCCCTGCTGCATTGATGCTGACAACCTAGAAGCCGGCCAATTCTTCCTGGCTACCAACTGAATTAGCCATTGATGCTGAAAACCTAGAAGCTGGCCAATTCTTCCTGGCTACCAACTAAATTAGCCATTGATGCTGAAAACCTAGAAGCCGGCCAATTCTTCCTGGCTACCAACTGAATTAGCCATTGATGTTGAAACCCTAGAAGCCGGCCAATTCTTCCTGGCTACCAACTAAATTAGCCATTGATGCTGAAAAACTAGAAGCCGGCCAATTCTTCCTGGCTACCAACTAAACTAGCCATTGATGCTGAAACCCTAGAAGCCGGCCAATTCTTCCTGGCTACCAACTGAATTAGCCATTGATGCTGATAACCTAGAGGCTGACCAATTCTTCCTGGCTACCAACTAAATTAGCCATTGATGCTGAACACCTAGAGGCTGGCCAATTCTTTCTGGCTACCGATTAAATTAGCCATTGATGCTGACAACCTAGAAGCTGGCTGATTCCTGCTGGCTACCAATTGAACTGTCCACTGCTGCAGCAGTCGCCCACGCCATTTACTGTATCGTATGGCGCGATGATGCACAATGTGCTCCAATCTGAATTATCTGAATTATCGCTGAAAAGATTCCGATTGTATCAGTTTTCTATCTGTGTTTTAAATCCCAGTTGTATTGAAATACATATAACTATTTCTTGTAAATTGGGCTGGCTGTAAAAAATAGGAAGCTACACCCCTTTGTACGTTCTGTATACCAAAATAATACTTGTAATTAAAATGTGAATTTTGATTCAAATCGTCTTTCTTTTCTGATGGTTTGGATAGAACACCTCACGGTGTTTTACTTAAATCATTACCCAGGTTGAGGACTGATGTGTGCCGGTTTTTATTATTTACAGTCTTTTCTTGTGCAGCCAAACACGTCCCGTACAGAAAAAAGTCTTTACCTGTTGATGATGAAGTCCTGCTGGAGATTAGTTAAGAAACATGCAATCTCATCTTAGACGAAAATTTGTATATTAAATTTCGTCGGTATTCCTTTTTCAATTCTTCTTTCTTTTAAGGTAATACTTTAAGTAATACTTTTAGCAAAAGAACAAAAAACAAGGAATATCATATTGATAAGTCGTCTAAACGTGGCTATAACCACAGTTTGAAAATTGCCTTGAAAGCCGAAACAGCTGTAACAATAACAAAAACCAAAAAATTCTTGCAGAACTTAATAATTATATTATTAAATTTGATTTTAATTAAATAAATTAAAAAAATGGATTTCTACGAATTAATCACAAAAACAATATAAAGAAATATAACAGTTGATAAGGTTTATATTGTAATTTGTGAACAAATACTGTATTTTCAATCATTTTTCTATATTCTGAGTTAGAAACTAGTTTCCGTACAAATAAAGAAAATAATTGATAAGTGTTATTTTGAACTAGAAACTGAATAAAAAAAAATCGATATGGTAGAACTTTAACCTTTTGTGGAAGGGTGAGAATAAATGAATTTTGTTGTTAATTGTATTGTAACTATGGTAAAGTGATTCTTTTTTAAATATATGTAATATCAGTTTAATAGTGTCACGGTCGGGGTTCTTTCTCGTAAAGAAACCCAAAAAGGGTTTGTACAATAAACCACGAAACATCCTGGTCTTTATATTTGCGTTTTTTTCTTTTTATCGTGACTGAACGGGTGGGTACAATGCCACAGTAATGGGCTACCCTTTCCTTGTCATAATGAATTTTATAACACTGGAGCAAATAACAATAATAACTTGTCGCCACCCAACGAACACCCACTCGCCACCCGGTCTGGGTGCCTACTCACCGGCAGCTGGGTACAGTTTATGGCAGACCCCTGTTAACCTTTCCGTTGTCAACAGGGGTACAAAAAAATTCCAAAACTACTTTTCCTACATTATAGTTCTTAATATATATATTGTTTAAGTATTATATTTCATTATAACAAAACTTTTTAAACTTAATCTGCCATCTAAAAAAATAATATAAAGTGCTTGATCAAAACAGATTTTTTTTAATAAGTAGGTAGGTATCGTTCCTTGCCGCCTTGGCGCTGGAACCAAATTACAGTTGTTTAAGCCATTATATGCGCACAGTGACTGCATCGTCGGTGATTGGCACCATCTCCCTTGCTCACACTATTTACGAAAGCTGCGTGACCAGGTAAGGTAACGTGGTCCACAATCCTTAACCGCATGTCACGCGTTGTAATCCAGTTCAAACCCCAGTCGTTGGCAGAAGTCTTAATTAATATTTAATATTTATACTTTATATTTAGTCTTATAATATATTTTTATCTGTATCATGATAATAATTTCACGGACACACAGAAAATGCAAGTCATAAGAATACTTATCAATAAAATTTAAGAAATAATTGCATAACAATAAGGAAGTTGAGTCCATTTTTTATTTTTTTTTATCAATGTTCGCATTCAAACTTAAATACGAGTATTTTTTTTTAAGTTTGTTTTCATAGTTAAATTAATTCTCAAAGTTTGAATTTTATTAAGCCCGCCAAAACGAGCGGAATCCGAGCGGTAAAAGGCAGGGTGTAGGTGTGACGTCATTCGAACTGTGAAAACCACGTTGCTTAAGCATTTTGTATGGAAAAAAAATTAATTCTTCAACAGTAATTTTAACAGTAATAAACTTCCAGTAATTTTTTTACCAATGTTAACCGTCTATTAGAATTGATGTTATTTAAAAAAAAAAGAAAATTGATTAAGATTTCATAGTTAAATTAATATTTTAAGTTAGAATATTTGCTTTTCCCGCCCGGTACGGTACTTGTACGGTATTGCCGTCGCTATTTGTTGACGTGCCCCGGGCGAATTCAGGACCACCGCGCAGAAAAGTAAAGACCAAAAGTAAAATAACGGTTTACAGCCCAGTTCACTGTGAGACTTTTCTGGGCGGCCGGCGGCCTGAAGTGTATCACATGTTATGTGACATGTATAATAATAAAAACTTCTAAGTTATGCAATAAACAACATATTATTATAAAGCACTATACGAATATGTATCTTTAAAAATCCATTTCATATAATAATAACAACAAATACGTACATATATTTGACAAACCCAAATAAACGTTTGGCCTATACACCTCTCTCATATAAACCGACCATCTCTCATGTAAAAGAAAGAGATGCACCATAGGTGATCCGTTGTACGTACAAGTCACGACACATGTGACGTCAGAATTCTTTCGACCAATCGTGGAGCGTATACAGTCTATTGCTATTGAATGCTTTTTCAAGAACGTTTAACTAATTCTAAGAATAATAATATAGAAATATATTTATACATTTAGAATCGATATTTTTTGATCTACATGAACATATTTTTTATAAGTCAAAATATTTTTCACTCAACTTCCTTATTATAAAATACGTGGGGTAACTGAGTTACCCCTTATTTAAATTGAGATTCGGTTTTGCATCTTGGCGTGCCAAAGATTTAATGTGTATTTGTATGAGACAGGCAGCGGTGGTAGTAACCCTTAAACGATATCTACCCTCGATTCATTAATATTTACGATTTGTTATTGAAAGTTTTTTCCATTCTTGAGTTTGAAAATAACTTCAACAAATATACATTAATATTCAATTTCCTGAAAATACTCAATTAAATGCCTTAACGTTCTTTCGATAACTATTTTTTACAATTTTTATCTAACAACCATAAAACCTGGATCAAGATTCATTATTGTATTCGAGTTAAAAAAAACTAAATGCAACATCAACCTGTAAAAAACAACTTCAATACCATAAATTTATTTTAAATACATCTGTTCATTAAAATAAATACATTTTTCGGCGTGACTGTGAACCTTCCTTCACAGGAACTGGACAACTATACCAACCTCGCCAAATGCTGATTGGGTAGGACTGTTGGAAATTTATTTCGTACGTTGAATGGTGTAATGCAATCCAATTTTAGAGAAATGAGTATCTCTTCGCGTGTGTGTGCGTGGTTGTCATCAAAAGTTGATAGAATTCATCGTCGATGATCATGGATGATTAGAAGAGGGTTAATTTTGACTTCGAAAATTTACCTTCTTTCATTCACGAAAACAAAATCGAAAATCAAAAAAATGTATTTAAAAAAAAAGTATTGTGTTTCAATCAGACAACACTTATCTAACCCCCAGACTCCGGACTGTTACAGATCTCAAAGAAAAGCAAGGCGTATAGAATTATGTATTAGTTCTGTGTACATTTTATTAAAATGCATTTTAAGTGTTGTTATCCCTTTAAATATCAGGAACCCAAATTTGTATGATGTTTGGGGACATATTTGGTCTCCTTATAATTAAAGGGTTGTGACCGGATAAATCATCAAAATGATAATTCATCACATCTTTAAAAAGTTATATAAAGTCATGGATAGTGATGTAACAAAAAAATATAAACTGGGTTATGTGGGTTAAGTTAGGTAAGGTTAGGTTAGGTTTAATTTTTTTTTTCATTGTTTCTAATGATTTTATATGACTTTTTAATTGAGTGTTGAATTGTCACTGTGTTGAGTAAGCATGGAACCGTTCGAGTCGGATAACATTTGACGTTTGGAGTATGTAAGTATGTACCTTCGACAAGACTAAAGAATAAAAACGTCGACCAATGTATGCGAGCGGCCTGGATTGAAGAATCGTTACCCTGGTATTAATTCTTTTTTTAACTATCCAGTATTTTATGGCTAAGTAAGCGACCAAAATTACTAGAAATTACTATTAATAACATGTTAAGATCTAAATAGTCACACGCAACTTCTGTGATCCCTGAGAGAATGTTATAATCAATAATGATATTAAAAATACTTATTTCAATATTTATTGTAAAATACTACAAATTTTGGTTTTTCTTGATAAAATAAAAAAAAAAAGAAATTAAAGTTCACTTTTAATGAGAATTTCTAACAAAAAAATGAGGTGTAGTATTTACTACCTTTTAAGCCGTTAATTCGGCGTTCTGATTTAAAAACACCGCCTACGCAGTATAAAGTTAAAAGTGTTGATTTTTAAGATTATTTTCAAATTTCAAGATATTCCCTCTGTTATTTCGTAAAAGGTTTTAGGTTAATTAGAATATAATAACTTTGAGAATTGTCTGAGAAAATATTGATGACGTATCGAAACAAAACTCCGACAAAGGCTTCAAAAACAATATTTCTGGTAAAATCCTTATAATTTTCTTGGAACCCACGTAATTAGAAATTTGGGGCTGTATTAATTATTTCCTAGCAGATACGTTGGTAATTATTTATAAGGCAATATTATTTTTCTCTTCCATTTTAGGGAGATAATTTATAATGATCTGTCTATTACCTTCATCTATTGATTACGGACTGAAATAATTCCAACAAATTTTCTAAACAAACATATATTTCGAATATTTATCTATAGACTAATTGAAAATTATTTTGAAGAACGTTTTTTAAAGAACTATATTTTGATTTTGTGGAACTCTTTCAAATATATTTTTTTAATATATTTGACATTAGTTGTTTGTCGATTTTACCATAATTATTGGTGGATGTTTCCATGGAAACACATAAGGTTTGTTTTAATCCTTTCTGAAACAGCAGAATAATGGAAATAGATTCTGTGGTTTTCAATTAAGATAGATAATAATATTACGTTGTCCTGATTGTGGGAAAGAAAATCAATTTTTGTTATTTCATAATTTGATTGAATATTATAACATTAAGCAAAATGAAAAGGGTAATCTTTAAAGATTTTCAAGCCCACATTGTTCAAATCAGTAAATATACAATAAGAAAAGAAATACAGAAAGAAGTTTTAAGATATAAATTTTTCGTAAAGTAAAACCTTGACCACGTGACGGGTAAAGTTGTTTTCCATTGTTTGTTTGTGCAATAAGCTTGTTTGTAAAATAAGCTTTACCCAGAGCTTGATTGTTTCATTATTTGATTATTTTCAGCAATTTTTCTCTAATTTTTACCACTTTTTTAAACACGTATTGTATCAAACACGAAAAATGATTTTGTTTTATTTAATATGTAATAATAATAATAATTGGATGACTTGTATAGCGTCGTTTTTGTGCAAAATCACCTAAGTTTATAATATATAATTTTTTTGACCCATTTTTCCAAATCATAATATTAACCAGTTAAAAATGCATCAATCTGTTACCAGGCGGCAAAACAACTGGATCGAACATTTCGATAAACCTATTTTCTAAAACGAAATTAAAATATTGACAAAGCCAAAAAGCTATTACTGGGCGAAATATTATTCGCACCACAATGCCTGCAATTGAAAATGTTAACATGTTTTTGCAAGCTGACGTCACACAAACGCTTGTAGGAGATATTATAAATAGCCTATTGAAATAAAATATTGGAGTATTCAAGAATTACAAGCAGTACACGGAACACCTTCGGTTATAACGCGATGAGATATAATTTGAAATTACAAATTCCTGAGTTTCAACTGAAAGCTGTATTTGCTTCTCTAACTCCATCACGGCACAATCATTTTAAAATAATACAAACTATGTGCAACGAGCTGTTTACTGCGGGCACTCTATCAGTTGAGCCAGACGCATCTGTCAGCATTACCATTATGGGGCGTCTCCGTGTGCCGGCCCTTATAATCAAATGACCATGTCGCCGCCGAATTCCTGCTGGCTACCGACTGAACTGCTCACTGCCACTGATCACCTAGAGGCTGGCTAATCTCTGCTGCATTGATTCTGACAACCTAGAGGCTGGCCGATTTCTCCTAGCTACCGACTGAACCAGCACTGTTGCTGACAACCTATAAGCTGGCCAATTCCTCCTGGCTACCGACTTAAATAGCCACTGATGCTGACAAGCTAGAAGCTGTCTAATTCCACCTGGTTACCGACTGAATTAACCACTGATGCTGACAACATAGAGGCTGGCTTATTCCCCCTGGCTACCGACTGAATTAGCCACTGATGCTGACAACATAAAGGCTGGCTTATTCCCCCTGGCTACCGACTGAACTGCTCACTGCCACTGATCACCTTGAGGCTGGCCAATCCCTGCTGCATTGATTCTGACAACCTAGAGGCTGGCCAATTTCTCCTAGCTACCGACTGAACCAGCACTGATGCTGACAACCTATAAGCTGGCCAATTCTTCCTGGCTACCGACTGAAATAGCCACTGATCCTGACAACCTAGAGGCTGGCCAATTCCTCCTAGCTACCGACTGAATTAGCCACTGATACTGACAAGCTAAAAGCTGTCCAATTCCACCTAGCTACCGACTGAATTAGTCACTGATGCCGACAACATAGAGGCTGGCTTATTCCCCCTGGCTACCGACTGAATTAGCCACTGTTGCTGACAACCTAGAGGCTGGCCAATTCCTCCTGGCTATCAATTGAACTGGCCACTGCGGCAGCAGCTGCCCGCGCCATTTGCTGTATCGTATGGCGCGATGATGCACAATGTATATATATACCAGTATCGCCCTGGTGTAAGACCACCATTCAGAATTGAAACGTTGCTCCAAATGGCTTTAGCCGTGTTTAGTGACTAGATCTGAATAGCCAGGTACTTCCCCACCTTCCTCTTTCCCTTCCCCACTTACCTTCAGCCTCACAACATCCCCCAATTGGGGATGCCATAGTCTCACTGGCTCCAGACGGGAGCAGTTGGGACTCTTGTGAGGTATTCACTATAAAAAAATAAAATAAAATGTGCTCCAATCTGAAATTAATGCTGAAAAAATTCCGATTGTATCAGTTTCTATCTGTGCATTAGAAACAAGTTGTATTGACATACATATAACTATTTCTTGTGAATTAGGTTGGCTGTAAGAAATATGAAGTACTTATAAGCTACACCCTTTTGTACGTTCTGTATACCAGTACAATACATCTAATTAAAATGTGAATTTTGATTTGAATTTTCTTTCTTTAATGACGGTTTGGATAAAACACCTCGCGGTGTTTTTCTTAAATCATTACCTAGGTTGAGGGCTGATGTGTACCGGTTCTTATTATTTACAGTCTTTTCTTCTACAGGCAAATACGTCCCGTACACGTATATCATTTTTTTTTAATTTAAAATCACAAAAAATGACCCGGTAATTATAAATGCCCCTAACTAAAACAGGTAAGCAGTACCGAAAATTTACTTTCAGATGTACCTATTACCCTATATTTTTGCAAGTTATGGGTTTAGGTTGCACCCTTTTTTTAATTACGTATTTAGAAAACTAACAGGTAATACAAGTAAAATCTTTATTTATATTTTTATTGCTCTTTTAATTCACATAAAAAGAGTTTTATTATTCACAAAAACATTCGTAAAATCGCAATCAGTCGCATCCGCTCTCATCGTAGTATACCGCAAAGACAAATAGAATGCGACGTGTAACGCGAAAATAAAATAAAGCACTTTTGCTGTGGCAGCAACAAGAGAGTGCAAGCCTTCAAATTTAATCGGTTGTAACTAACATTTATTGGAAAATTTTCACACAGTCACTTAGAGCGTTCACATTTTGTTTACTTTTTATTTTTCACAATTTTCACTGATACAACCCTTTGGGAATGTATTGTTACATAAATACAAATAAAATCTACTAAATGGAAGAAGAAAATGTGCAATGTGCAGTAGTATACACATAATGATCAAATGAATAATATATTTTGATTGGGTAGTGTTATTTGTATTTAAAAAAGAAGAAAGTGAATAAAAATATGTGCAAATATAGAATAATTATGTGGTTTTCCATGCTGTCTGGCCACTCTTGCGAAACAATCATATGATGCTTAACTTGACAGTTTGCAACATAATAACCCGTCTGCAGTTACAAAATATCGAATGACGATAAAGGCGATCGACCAAGGCATCTATCACAACCGATCGATAAAGGTTTTATCGACAATATCGGTAACTTGACATCGTTCCCAAGCTTAACTGCATATCGTTTATGTACAAACAACAATTCCCATTGAATAAATTAGGAATACTTAGTCATTTTGAACTGTTGTTTGTTCATTGACGATCTGCAATCATGCTCGGGAACGATGGAAAGTTACTGAAATTATATGATAAAACGTGTATCGATCGATCTTGCTAGATACCCAAAGACATCAAAGCTACGCTAACAGTATCATTTTCTAAGCAGTTCCAGACCAGCAGGGCACGAACAAAAAGCACGCATGGATACAAAATGCCAGGCTAACGAAGTAAAGACAATAATATTTTATTTAGTTTTTCAACCTTGGTTTACCTTGTAACTTACTTTAGCTAAAATACTTAATTACGTTTAAATCATCTGGCGCCATAATTAATTAAATACTTGACTAACTAACTAACTAACCATTAAGCCGTTTCCCCGCAGGGGCAAGCAGAGAGGACGGACCGCCAAACAACTCGGTCTTGGCACACACTTCTTGCTTATTCACATTCATACAACGATGAGACTATGTAAATACTTGACCGTCTAATAATATACTTTATAATATAATGAGATGACATATTATTATTTAACTATCAAAATTATCAAGTTTTGACTATCTCTTGCGATTATTTAACCATTCCTTATCTGTGTTGTGTATTTACTACACATTGCTTCTAATAACTTTAATAACTCTATAAATATACTAAATTCTGGGTTCAGATTTTAGATATTCCTCCATATACATTTATGCACTGAATTAAAAAATAATATTTTACATAGTTTTCAAATTCAAATAAAAATCAGAGATTTTTGTTAAAAATCGGGAACAAATACACCAATACAATCAACCGTGTGATACTAATACGCGAAGAATGTGCGAGAAAATGACACGCTTTTGATGTCCCGCTTTAATTCGCTATGCGGGAACATGAGACATCCACACGTCTGCAGTTGTATTTTGATTTGGACCATCGATACCTACGACCGCACAGTTGTGTTTGTGCCAGCCGTTAGCCACTCTAGCCAGTCGGCCGCGAACCGTCGTTAGATGTGGACCCCTCGCACGTTTCTCTAGCATCTGCTTTTTTCATGTTTTCAGCAATTAAATTACAATTATTATCACTTTTGATATAAAATATAATAAACATAATCGATAAGCTATGAATATTCATATTTTTCCGATATTAAATCGCTTCTTTTGAGATGTGTATTGACTACACAGCACCGGAACGCGTGGATTTTTTTAGCACAGTAAGGAAAAGGTTGAATAAATAATAGAGTTCATTTTTTCAATCTTACATATTGTTAAGTACTTTTTTGTAATTTGTTTACTTCCAAACTTGTATTTTGATATTCCGAACTTGCCTTTCATTATAGATCGTTCATCATGCTTTTTCAATTATGCTTCCCACCTAATTATTACGTTTACACTTGGGGTACATCATGGGGAGATAGAAGCATAACAAACTAAACAATGAAAAGTTTCTGGCATATGATGAAAATTAAGAGAAGGCGAATAAGGTAAAAATTGGTTGGGAATATTCAGGATGTTCAGATAACGTTATTTAAAAACAATTAACGTCAGTATTACAATATTTCTATTCGTTATTTCTCGCCTGGACGATATTAAAAGAATTTTTATAGTAAACAGAAAAATGTGCAAATGTGAAATAGAATTAAAATCGCTAAGCTTTTATATCTTTCATATTTTTTAATAAATTAATTTTAATTGATAATTTTTTTGTTTTTTCCTCAACAGTTTTTTTGTTTTTTCAGCAAAAATACTTATCAAATAAATAATCAACTATTCACACTTGTATTTTCAATGAGAATTAACAACAAGTTCAAAACCAAAGGTTTCTTTATCTGAATACAAAGTATACCGAACAGTAAGATATTTAAGAATAAACAAGAATAAACATGAATTTACAGTAAAAAAGAATTAGTCAAATTATTAAAGTTTTTATTTATAAAAATAATCACATATACAAAATCTTTTAGAAATTCAAACGACAAAATTTAATGAACAACTGAGAGCCCTAAATAACAAAATAAAATAAATATTATGAACATTATTATTAGCGTGAAAATGAGTATTTAGTTATAAATAATCTTAAATTTTAGTACACAAAAAAAATATGTCCAGTTTTGCTTAAGCAGACACATTTTCTTTTCCACTTCGCTGCATTCAAACTTCTAGCCCCTGGGTTCAAAGTCACATTAACAGTAAAAGTGTTAGCTTGTCCGCAAGTAGAGATAACGTGAAACAGCTTTCATTGTTGCCCTCTGGCAAGATTTTCTGAGAAGCGTTCACACCATATCTTATATAATTTAAAAGCATTTTTAATTAAGAAAATTACCTTTCTCTAATAAAGCTCTTTAAATTACGACTTAAGCAAAGTGCTATTTGTTGGGATTTAACGTGGAATTCAGAAAACGTTGAAGTATGATTCTCTGAGGAAAGAGACACAAGGGGGCTTTAATTTCTTCAGTCAGATGAAATTAATCTTCGATAAATCAACGGAGCTTATCGTTGAGTATCGCTTTCTTCTCTTTGAAAGGAGTTATCTCATTTTGACTGCACTGCTGTTAACGTGAACAGGGTGAGTGTGTCAAAAACTGTTGAAATAATAATTATTTATTTTATTGAAATACTAACTGTACACAGCCACGATTTTCTGTGTCTGTCTAGACAAATAATAGCGCATGTTGTTTTTATGTAAAAGATGGCGCTGTTTAAAAAAACATGTTTTGCCTATCACAGGTAACATCTATATAATATAAGCATATAAAAACACACGCGTATTCGAATGCAACGTTTTGTCGAAATATCAAATCAATTGGTGTCGAACTTTCGGAGATTTAAGATTTTGAACAAACGAACATTTACATTTTGTTTATATGAATTAAAAATTTTAACATAATTTTTTTTTAAATGAACAAATAAAAAAAAATTAAGGGTGCAATCGAGAATCGAACTCGAAATTTTCCGTTTGTCCAAGGTTCCGTCTTCCAAATTCACTACCTAAGAGTTTTACAATTATGTATTTGGTTATTAACAAATAAGTGTTTGGATAAAAGCATTTAGTTACATTGTTTTCCACGATAAGCTTATCTTTAACCCATTATCACACGTGGATACAATTTGGTATCTGAAATAGTGTTGTTACTTTTATTGAGGTATATTGTGATTGGTCCCATCAGTGTAAAAGAGGTGTGTGAAGAGACATCTGACTTAACGGGCAGTTCATTTTGTACACAAGCAAAATACGAATGAAATTTTGTCTGCCCAAAAATACGGATCTAAAATTTGTGTACGTAAATATTTTGTCGAATTATCTTATAACTCTTATGAGTTGATTGGAAATAAATTTTCTGTTAATATATTTACACTGTGGCGTTTACACAATATAGTCTCAAAGTTGCAGGATACCATATGGTATCAACAAACGGTAATGTTAGAGAAATTATTTGCTGTGTAAAATTTTTACTAGTTTTAAATGTAACATTATGGCGAGCCGTGAATTTAGTGATTTTTACAAAAATGTAATATGTATTATATTTCCGTCCCTGCATTTTCATAATCTGAAACATTTTGACATAGTTAAATGAAGACATTGATAATGTACTAGATACATTAATTCAGCCACCAGACTCAAATGTTCTCTAGTATAAGGATTCTTCAGAAAAAGACTATGCGGGTGAGTCATAGGTGGATTCACTGGATAAAACAAACGCAGTTGGTAATTTCAACAAGTTGGGTTGACGATTCCTTCTACAATTCATGGCATTTTTCCTCCCAGAATCGGTAAACGGTTTCTTAAAATTTTTTTCTAGGTTTTTTTACATTGTATTGCTTAAAACAATGAAAAAGGGCGGAACTGATCTAATAGCCAAAATTGTCTAAAATTATGAAATTTTAAGCATCCGCAGTAAGAATGAAGTAATTTAATTTATACTAGATCTGATAGATTATGCTTTATGATATTGAATATTGCACTAGATTTGTGGTTTTTTTACAGAAAAAAAAATCAGAATTCAGTATAAAATCTGGAATCAAGGAGAGAGCTCGCTCAATTTTATTTTACTTGTTTTGGTACACCTTGTATAGGTCCCGGTAGAAAGACATTGGAAATTCTTAGAGACATAAGATTAAATCAAGACCATTTTGCCGTTTCATGTAATAGAAGTCGAAAGGCAAAAAATGTGGTTTTCGTAAATGTATCATCCAAAACCATTTAAAACAAAATAATAATAATAATAAAATTAATATCTATGATATTTTTTATGCAATTATTGATAAAAGCTTGAAAAAATATGTTTTAATACTTGATTTTAGTTTATTGCGCTTTATACCCATTACCATATTTTGGCACCAATTGCACCCATATCAGTCCAGCGATTCCATTTGGTAGCATCCATTATTTCAGTGAAAAATGACATTCAACAGGTAATATGTTTTTTTTATCTAATTAAACCCATAAAAAAATAATATGGGAATAATGGGTTTATGTTTGTAAGCTTAGATTCGGACTCAAACTAAATTGAATGTATAATTATAATTAAATTGTATCAGGGAAATAATCAAATTTATTATTTTATAATTCAGTAATTTATTTTTAAGTTTTAACAAAAATTTTCAAAATTTTATCAAGAGGTTAACAATTCTGCAATAATAGGAGAGAAATGTGATATCTTTCAAAATATCACGAAAACAGTCATCTTTGCTGTGTTTATTATATTATAAACGAGTAATTCTTGAAATTGTTATGTAAAAACTTATATAACTAGGATAAGATTTCAGGGATTCTCGTAAATGTCAGCCTTGTAATATAACTTGATGTAAATAATTAATTTTACATATTTTTCTGTTGATTAATTAAATGTACGTTTTGCACCAGAATTTGAATAACACAAAGACATTTTCTTTGCCATTGGATTACAGTTCATTACGGTGAAAACATTTTTTCAAAGTGTATAAGTATTGACGACCATGGAGTGGCGATAAGTTACTGCTCAATACATTACCAATGAGTGATTAAAATCCTTGGTAATATTTTAGTAGCGTTGGCAACGCTTAATACAAATACATTTTTGAAATAATACTTTATGTCAACTTAATTTCTATAAAAGCAAACTATTTACATCCGGGGAAATAGAAAATATTGCATCGAAATTCCATTTTTTGTCAAACAAAGTTTCAAAATTTCAAGCGATTGCAGTTCGGCAACCTAGTTTTCTTGTTTAACGTATTCGTATTGAAAGTTTGCCTAACCATAACCTAACCGTCAGAATATGAAGGATTACTGTTTGATAAAAAAAATCTTAATATTCAAAGTATTTGTAAGATGACGCACATGGCTTATACACTCAACCTTAGGAATGTGTTACCTAGAGATAATAATTGAACTGTTAATATTAGTAAATGAAAAATATTTTTAGTATCTCAGTAACTACAACATGGTTTCTGATTAATGGTTTTCAAAATTCTGATAGTCATAATGGTTTTGAATTTAATCTTCAGAGTGTAACTAAAACTAAAAAAAAAACTTTTCGGACCGTGTTTATATTTGAAAAAAAAAATCCATCCCATTTAAAGCTAATAAAAATACGCGATTTTATTTTTTTAATTTCTGGTAAAACTGGGTACGCAATATTATTTTACTAAAAGTGAGCTAATAGTTTGGGCGGTAGCCATTTTTAAATTTTGAAATGTGTTTTTTTTTCTATTCTTGGAAAATTTAAGTTTTGAATGTATTTTTGGATTTAATTTAACGTTTTTTTATGAATAAAATGTTCACAATTGCACGATGAATCATCTTATTTGAAACACGACCTCCGACACCTAATGTTATTCAATATAATGATATAAGCAATATCTTCTTAACCATTCAACAAAAAATACAGTCAAACATTTTCAAATCACTCTACCTATTCCAGTTTTAATTCAGGTCTGAAAGTGTTAAATTGTATGGTAGGCAGCGTATTGATTTTCTTTAAATTACCTTACGCGTGACACATAAGAACATTTTTCTGAAAAATGCCATAAATGATAAAATGAATATTTTATTACGTGCGTAATATGTATTTAATTGTACATAATAAGGTTGCCTCTATTGGTATATGTTATCAGCATATAAAACTAACCCAATCAGTATAGTCACTGATATCAAATTCACAAAGCGACAATAATTTTTTTAATAAAAATACATTTTTACTTATATTCCAATAAATATATTATTTAGTTCTTTCGTAATTGTTACTATAAATCTTTAAAAAAACCTATCAACTACCTTATGGGTTGACAACACGATCTGATGTGCATTCCACATGACAGGATAAACATGCTGGCCCATCACAGCATGACAAGAGGAATTATGCTGGTAAATGATATCTCCAGCCCTCTCATCTTAATTATATTATTGAAAAAGGAAAAAAAAGTTAGAACAAACGATAAATTCTAGGAATTCATTTTATATTCTTTTTTGAAAAATGAACTCATAATTCTAAATTTAAAAACACTCTGACGGATAATCACTAGAACAATAACATTAGAATTCGCAGAAGACAAATTACTGTACTAGTTATCGGAGAAAAGTCGGAATAAGCGAATATATTCCTCTATCATTTACGGAATTTTCTTTGCTTCCTGTCTAAATAGAATAGGTTTAATCACATACCTATGTAAATTCCTTTCTTTGAATATTTAACACTCGTTTTCGATGATTATTGTGAAGAAAAACGACTTGTTCTTGTTCTTGTTTTTTATTTAGACTAAAAACTTTTATAATCAGGAACGAGTGTATAGGACAACCAGGAGGCTAGCATTGATTCAAAATATCTCTGATTTTAGAAATCTACCTGCTAGTCCATCTTATTTTAACATTGGTAAATTCTGTACAATAAAGGAAGATAACCAAGATGCTATCGACATCTATCGGATATGTCTATAACATCTAAGATTGATGTATACTAGTTCCATCTATTTCTTGTAGCTCGAACTATTGCATAACTAAGTGTAATGGAATAATATTATAATATAAAATGTATCAGCATTAAGACTTTTCAATACACCAATAATACCAAACATATAATAGCTTAAGAACCGACAAATATATTAAAATTACACATATAAGAACCGATAAATAATATTAACATTACAAAGTCCTGACGGCAATGATGACCAGATATGACTTAGTATTTGAATTTCATAATATACGTAAGTTTTATCAGAACAAAATGAAAACCATCGACCTTTTAAAGTCAAATGCATCCACTGTTGACGCATCTATTAATCTTCCTTTAACATTGTCCTTGAATTTTTCTCATCCTATTGTTACCTACAAGTACCTATCAACAATAAAAGTTACTGTCAAACCAGTTTTTTTATGGAGCCTGTTATTATGAACATTTGTTAGTCCCAGTGTGACCGTATCATTTTCTAATGTTTCTGTTTCAAATTTTCGTTGGCTTTGTTTTTATTTTATTTTACATTATGTATGTCAGGGTTTTTTTAATAAATATAATTAACTTACAAGGTTGCCTCCAAAATCACGTTAAATTGAATTCTTTAATGACCTGAACATCATAATTTAAAACAAAAAAAAATAAACGTGCACAAATCCGTACTAAATATTTGCTATTACTTTGATTATAATAAAATATTTTTTCAGTTTTGTAGGATATTTTGGCCTAAAAACCAAATTGAAATTTTGTATGAAAAAGGTCGCGCAGCCGTTGCCCTTAAAGACTGAAATTTAAAAATGGCCGTAGAAAATAACAAAAAAAAAAGTAAAAATTCACGAAACCATAAATACGTGGTTTAAAAATAACACATTGCAATAAAAATCCGCCACAATTTTACCATTTAAACATATGAATATGTAATACGTTGTTCTACAAAAAAAATAATTATAAATATGATGGGCTGTCAGGAAAAATACAACCTTTCTTAACTTGTTCCTGTTTTCGTGTGAAATATTCGCAAATTACCTTTGCCAACAAAAAACTAATCCTGTATACGGACATTAGTTCAGCTTCATTACCCGCATTTCTCAACTCGGAATGAGAACACTTAGACTGGAACGAATGTGAGAGGATATTACATGAGTACACGTCATTTCATATTTTTTATTCGGAAAACCTCCGTATATATGAACAGATGGATTACAATTCGTACGGGAAATATAACAGCGAATATTGTAGCTTTTAAATAAAAATATGGATAATCAATGATGAGTTCATATTGAGGAATTCCTTCCCGCGTTTTCTCTCGTCGACTGATTCTCATTCGTCATTATTATTTTTATATTAATACGATGTTTCTATTTCTCGTGTATTTTTCAGATATATTCGTTTTTCAAGGGTGATATTTGATTAATATTTTCAAAATATTCGCATATTTCAGAACACTTTCGTAACCTTCACTGGCTCAAGTGCCCTGAAAGAATCCAGTACAAATTGTGCTGGATGGTGTTTAAATCCATCAATGAAATGGCCCCACCCTACATCTCTGAACTATGCGTCCTGGAAAACACTGGTCTGAGGCAGTCAACTCTTAGATCATCAACATCATCAGCTGTACGCAGACTGATGGAACCTAAGCGCAAGCCAAATACTAAGTTTGGTGATCGCGCTTCCAGAGTATCTGGGCCGAAGGCTTGGAATAAACTCCCTCCAGAACTAAGATCCATAACAAGTCCAACAGAATTCAAGGTCTAAACTAAGAACTTACCTTTTTAAGCTCTCATACCCTTAAATTAAATATACCATTATTGAGAGAAAGTCCAGTTATATCCAATTATGTCCTAAATCCTGTATATAAATTTCGCTACTAAACAATTAGTTAATGTTAATTAAGTGTTAATTTCAAGTGACCTACCAGGTGAGTATTTTACTGTATATTATCTCCATATATAGATTAAAAACATTGTAGAAATGTATTATATACTTGTACAGCGCATTTGAGGTGATTTTGCACAAAAACGGGGCTATAAAAATCATCCAAATATTATTATTTTTATTAATAAATTATTTATTTATTTCAACAATGTAAACGAGTAACATACATTCATTTAGTGACAGGCTGCATATTTTTCTGCTCCCAATTTAAGTGCTCCGCAAAGTGTTTATTTTTGGCAAAAACAAACAGTGAAGCTGATGATTAAATTAAACAAAGTGCGCACTATCGATTGGAATAAAAAATAATAATCAATTAGTAACATATCTTCTACAAACCACATTTGAAAATAAATAAATATTTTAAACTTTCTGAAACTGTCAAACTGGTGACAACAATATTTGTACAGTACTACTGGTTGTAAAAGTGTAAAGTGGAGTAAGTTTGTGAAAAAATAAATATGGCCAATCTACACAAATTCATGGAAGAAGCAAAGGAGGTAGTTAGTGAACTACTTCTCGCAGTGCAAGATTCCAGTAAAAAGTTCAGTAAAGACCAACAAATTATTGTGACAAATAAAGCCACAAACATTTTATCATTATTAGGGCACCTGGCAATTGAAATGTCGGAAGATAAAAATAAAATAGAAATAGCGAACAGAGAAAAAACATATGATTACCCTCAAAATAAACAAAAAAATACAAAAAATAAATATTGTCTAATGATTAGTCCTAAAACAAACAGTGACTCTTCTGACTCGATTCTAAAAAAAATACAAAAACATATTAAAACTAGTAAACTGGGAATATGTATTGAAGGTATCAAAAAAATATCCCGAAACAGAATCATCATCGAGTGTTTAAAAAAAGAAGATGCGAAGAAATTACAAATGGAGATCTCAAAAGTAATAAATGATGTCGATACTAAGGAATTAACAAAAAAAAAACCTACTTTAATTTTCAAGGGAATATTTAATGATTATGATAAAGAAGATTTCACTTGTGACATCATCGAACAAAATGAAGAAATTAAAATTATGTCGGAAAATAAGGAACATAAACCTGTGTTCAACGTCAAGAAAATAATTAAAAATAAATTTAATGATACATCTAACTATGTGGTTGAAGTAGAGAGTGAAACCCGGAAAATACTCTTAAACAAAGATAAAATTAAAATCGGATACCAAAGAATCTTTGTTGAAGACGCAAATCCTGTAATGCAATGTTACCACTGTTTACGCTTCGGACACGGTGCTGCAAGATGTCTGCAGAGAGAGAAGAACGAAAAGCCTGTTTGCAGTTACTGCGGTCTCGACCACACATACAGCGAATGCGGGAACAAGGACAAACAACCAAACTGCAGAAACTGTTGCACTCAAAATGAAAAATATAAAATGACATTTCCAGTTAATCATAGGGCAAATGACAAAAACAACTGTAAGGTATATAAAAAAATGCTAGCAATTGCTGAACAAAATATTGAATATTAATTTTTACTTATCAAAAAAAATGCAACAATATATTTTAAATAAGAATCTTTTGTTATATTGTAGTATTTTGATAATTAATGAAGATAATCAATTTTATTTACATGCGTATGTGATATGTAAGTTTTCTTCTTTTAAGATGCTTGTTAATATTAAATTAACACATCAAAAGTTATACACTTTTCTTTACCAGATCCAGAATATTAAAATACATTTTATAATCATTGTTTATAGGCCTACACTATTTAAATACGTTCTATACACCTACTCTACATATACTATTATGTCCATTGCCTTGCATCTAAATTATCTATTAATAAATACTGTATTTCAACTTTTTACTTTTATACGGAATGTTATAAGTGTAATATTTTATTATATTTTAAATAAAGAGTATAATAGTTTATATACACCGCAATACCAATATTCCCATTTAAATCTGCACTACTGTTTCAATACTTGTTTTAGCGGCGTAAACTCACGCACACTATCTTACTTACAAATCGTTACCAAATGGAGAATGAAACAAATAAATTATTGTTATCCATTAATTATCATGTTATCAATTAATTATCAATTATCAATTAGTTATCAATTAAAATACAATGAACGAAACAAATATATTTCATGTAGAAAATGTACAGTATGTATTTACTGGTGCAAATTATTAAACCTACCTTATACTGAACAATACTATAATCTAACCATGAATGTTTTTGGAAATATTTTATTTAAATCATTATGTCTTTTAGTTTCATAGATGATGACAATGATATTAATTTTTGTAAAGTAAATAACCTGCGTGAATGGTTTCAAAAGCAAGATTCAAGGAAATGTGATACAAGTAAACTTAATTTTGTTCAACTAAACATTAGGTCAATATGTAAATATTTCGACCTATTTCATGTTTATTTTAAAGACTGTTTAAATCACGTTGACGTACTCATGCTTTGCGAAACGGCAATTCGTTCGGAACTTGTTAATCTTTATGATATTCCCGGATACAATTCGTATCACTATTGTAGAAAACAAAAATCCGGTGGAGGCATCTTGTTATATATAAAGAATAACCTTTCCTTTTCGCAAATATTTCTGGACACCAAATTTTTTGAGAACGTTTTTGGAATATTGACACTTCCAAATAAGAGCACTTTAAATGTCTTAGCAATATACCGACCTCCGAATCTAAATAAGCTATCATTTTTGTCAGAAATATCCTCTGTGTTTGAAAACAATATTAAATCAAATGAAAGTGTAATATTTTTCGGCGACATAAATTTAAATTTATTAAACAAAAATGATCCTATCATAATAAATTATGAAAATATTCTTACAAATAACTATTTGAAAAAATGTATAGATGGCGTCACTAGGGAAGTAATTGTTAAACAGAAAATAAATAGTTCATGTATCGATCATTTCTACGTGCGAATAAGCGGTAAACTGCCCGCTGGATTAACCAGTACAATCTTCGCATGTGTATGTGACTATAACATTGCCGATCACAACACAACAGCTATAAGTATACGCTATAACTCGGTAGATAATTTAAACTCAAATGATTATAATAAAGTTAAAATTCTTTCGCAAAAACTGGTTGATAAACATATTTGTAATTATGATTGGAAATCGCTTCTAAAGGAAACCGAATGTTCTGTTATTTATTTGAAAATTAAAAATTATTTTGATGACTTGTATAAAAAAAGCACAATTGAAATAAGCAAAAAATCAAAAAACCGACCGCATGCCATAAATGAATGGATATCTACTGATGCACTTTATAAAATTAAAAAAAGAGATTTTTTATACAAACGTTGGAGAAATGCTCCAACGAACAAATACTATGAAAAAGAATATAAGTGTTTTCGAAATATTTTAAATAAATTGTTAATAAAATTAAAAACCTCATACTATAATGATAAATTCAAAAATATATTTCAAGACTCTAAAAAAACATGGGACGAATGTAATCAAATTTTAGGAAAGAAATGTAAAAATGATTGTGACCAAGTTGCATCCAAATATTTGATGAAAGATCGGACCGAAGAAAGCGTAACAAATGACTTTGTTGATTATTTCTCTGACAATGTTTGCAATATGTTACATAAATGTAATCACAGGACAACTGGGTTTGAACCAGAGGAGATGCCTCAAAGCATGTACCTACCTAGGGCTAAAATTGCTGATATAGAAAACATTGTGAAGCAACTTAAAAGCTCTTCTCCTGGAATCGATAATATCAGAATGAGCGATATTAAAAAACATATATTAACATTAGGTCCAATTATAACCCATTTTGTAAACAGAATCTTATTTGAAGCAAAAATTCCAGATGATTTAAAATGTAGTATTATCAGACCCATTTATAAAGGAGGTGATCACACCATTTTGGGTAATTATAGACCAATCAGTATTTTGCCATCACTCGAAAAAATTCTTGAAAAATACATTCAAATTAAATTAATAAAATATTTGGAAGATTTTTCTATTATTGATACTAACCAATATGGATTCCAAAAAAAAAAGGGCACTGAAGTGCTACTTCAAAAGTTTGCCAGCTTGATAAATAATAATTTAAATAATAAACATCATGTATTAGTCTTATTTATAGATTATTCCAAGGCATTTGACACTATTAACCATAAAAAATTGTTGAAAATACTAGAAATCATAGGAATAAGAGGGAAACTTCTAAAACTATTTGAAAATTATTTGAACAACAGGTGCATGCAAATAAAGCTTTTGAACACATTAAGTAAAAAAAGAAAAATCTTAGCAGGTGTTCCTCAAGGTTCCATATTAGGTCCTATTTTATATATAATTTATGTATCTTTTATTAAATTTATTTTTAAACATGTAAAACACTTTGTGTACGCGGATGATACTGCATTGGTGTTTTCTTGCAGTGATTTGCAATTATGTATTGAACTTTTACAAAAAGATTACATTGAACTTTTAAAATGGTCTCACGACTCTGGCCTAATCATAAATGCAAAAAAAACTAAATTGATACACATTAGATCACCCAATGCCAAGGTAAATACTATTATACCCGAAATTAAAACACACAATTCAGATTGCCTACATGTTGGTATCCCTGCGTTGTGTACATGTGAAAATATTGAACTGGTTAAAAAATATGTTTATTTAGGTGTTATTATTGATTGTTTTTTCAAATGGGATTTACAGATAAATAAAGTCTGTGAACGACTGAGATCTATTATTAGTAGATTATATAAATTAAAATTTTATGTTCCAATATGCACACTTCGAATAATTTATTTATCACTAGCTGAATCTATCATAAGGTATGGAATTACAGCTTGGGGATTTTCCTCTAAAACAAATATAAATCATGTTCAAGCAGTTCAAAATTCTCTTGTTAAATTATTAGCTCATAAAAGTTTATATGAACAAAGGCATAATGTTCCACACCTTTATCAAAATCTGAAAATCCTCTCGGTAAGAGCAATTATGTGGTATAAAATAATTTTTCAGCACATAAATAGCCCTATGTACATAAATAGACTGGAACACACTTACAATACTCGATTTACATTAAATGAAGGACTAATCGTACCAAAGCATGTAAACAAATATGGAAAAAGAACGCTAGACTACATGATACCAAATTGTTTAAATATGTTACCTGCAGAAATCAAAAAATGTACAAATATAAAAAGAATTTTTTTGTTGAAAAATTGGCTAGCTGAAAGAAATAGTTTGTACTAGACTCTAATACAAACTATTTCTAACTGCATACGCTTTAATTGTTTTTTGTTTTTATTTTTATTGTATTACACCTCTCATGATATGAATGTATACATTTGATATAATCTGTTTAAGTTAAAAGCACCCAATGACAAACTACTTTAAAGTAGTTTATTGGGACTTTTTGATTTTTGTATATTATTTTGATATTTAATAAAAAAAAAAAAAAAAAAAAAAAAAAAAAAAAAAGAATTGCGTTAATTGGGTGAAGCTTGTCCGGAATGATACATAAACAAATGGAATAATTATTTAAATTGCTTTCTTTATACTCATTACGATGGTATGGACACTCTCCGTGGTCGAAGGGTGAAGCTCTCGACTAGCAAGCCGGGTCGCGGGTTCTTATTCCGGCATGCGCAAGCAAATTTGAATTGATTAATTTTTGTTATTTCATAATTATTAATTTAAATACATCATAGTACATTTGGTGCAAGACCACAATTCAGAATTAAAACGTTCCTTGAAATGGCTATGGCCAAATTTGTGACCAAATCTGAATAGCCGGTACATCACCATTTTCCTGTTCTTCATCTTCTTCCCTTCTCCACTACTTTCAGCCTCACAATATATCTCAATTGGGGATGCCATAGCCATTTTATTGGCTCTAGACGGTTGGGATAAATTGGGACTTTGTTTCTACATAAAAAAATGGTATGTATTCATGCATATATATTTTATATAGAAATTTTACACAAAATGTAGAGTTATAACTTAAAATTAATAAGGTTCTGTTAAATGAACACGGGGTAGTAGTTGATTTAAAAAATGTAGGTATATATAGTTTACTTATAAACATAACAAAAATAATATGTGCATCCAAAATTTTTATGCACATATTATTTGAATAATAACATACCTAGTTATTTTATTTGGTTTTACAGCCAGGATAATATGGATTTTATGAACGGAATATACCTAGTGAGCTATGTAAAATTTAACACAATATTTTTGAAGCATGAAATATTAATAAATTGATAAAGGTAACATAAAACAATACCAGTAAAACATGTAACAATGACATAAAATAATAGAGAAACTAGACAATACTACATATAAGACAAATTAGTATAACTACAGGGTTTTCCAATAAGAGGTGTTATTTTGAATAGCCCGCTATTTCGGTAGATGTTACTTTTGAAGCTGTCATTTTTTGACATTTGACAAGTAGAAACTACGCCATTAATAAAAATGTAGCGATACACGCTTAATCAACGCATTGAAATTATTAAAATTCACTTGAACAAATGCAAATCATCTTGAGTGATGGGGCCCATTTTTGAGGAACTCTTTCTATATTATTAGAGTCAACTTTATACCAAGGGGACCAAATATTTTAATTTTATTCCATTTGACTTCTTACTAATTAAATATAGAATATAAAAAAAAATATATTTGTACATCAATTTACAACAATTAACTTTCATTTAGATATTCTGAATGTAGTCCTGTTAAATTCTTTATATGTAAATTAAATTCTATAGATGTATATTAAATTCTATAGATGCATATTAAGATAATCTCGTAATCATTACCCTATTGAGAAACCGAATATCTGCAGATTCGTAAAATTCATTTAAAAAATTGAATTTTTTGGTATGAAGCAGTCACTTTGTGGTTCGATATATTAGTAAAATAAACCGACAACTTTGTTTATAACTACAAAATTTGTTTAATTTATTTACCGCTATTTGTTTAGCTTAACACAAGCATACATCAGTGTACAAATTAAACTAATAAAAAATGCATCGCGTATAATTAAGCATTAAAAATCAAGAAGAGTTATAAGAAAGTGGTTATTTCCTTTTAAAAAAATTGTGGTAAAATTCTATTTAAAGTTATCAGGTATTTGAGGCTTGAGTAATTTCATCCTAAAATAACCTAAAAAATGTGTGCATAAATTTTATTTTAAGTATTTATCAAAATATATTTTATAGCCTTAATCAAAATAATTTTACCATATTATACTTTGGAGAATGGCATAACACATGAAATGATTGAAAAGAAGCATTACCCAAAACATGGAATGAAGTGTTTACCAAAAATACCGTTATTATATAAACACGCATACATTCAACACATGCACACTTAGCAACCTATGAAAAACAGGAAAATATCTTTTATCCCAAATATCGACCAAAGCATTAAGCGAGGCGTATTATTTTATTTTATGCGAAAACATAATGATTTTCAAAAAAAGGTGTACAAATTTAGTTAATGCCTTATAGTAACAAGTAACTACTTGTAACGGAAATGCTTTTAAGATCACTGGGATCCAACAAAGCTTAACACAAGACAATTCAAAGTTGTCATATTAAGTGCATGCAACGTGTGAAATCCGTTATCCGCTATTCGCTAGTTGGCAGGCGGAAATGGCTTTCAGATTTGCGCCGGAAGTGTGCGCGCTCTCGGCTGTCTCCGAACTGTTCCGGAGAGTTGCTTCGAGGATATAAGCGCAAGGCTCCTTGGCTGCTGGAGGCTGCAGGCTGCAGGCTAGTGGAGCGTAACCGATGCGATGGGGGTGGAATATGTTATAAGGATGTGTGGAGCAGTACGATCCTTTCAAATGTTTTTTTGATGAAGAAATATTTTTGACCTATTTTTTACATGTCACACAAATTGTAGTGCCTTGGTTCCACTGGCTACGAGCGTTTGGAACTTTTGTCTAATAAACAATGTAATGAAAAAAGGGAAAAGTTTATACCAGATTCCCCTGCCTACCAATGTAAAAAAAATGTCCAACTTCATGGAACAAGCTATTTATGAAGTTTTCAAATCATTATGGGTAAGAATGTAAATTAAATTATTCTAGAATAATAAGTTCACCGTGGACAAACTTTTTCAAAAACAGAAAAACAATTCATAAAATTTCAAAGTTGGTTTTCATGTTCTGTGAAGGTTCTTTTCAAATTCTATCACAATTTTTTTTTAACTTGTCAATAATGATATAATAACAGAACTTGAATAGACTCCAAAACTTGAAAATTAACTTTAAAATTTGTTGAATTGTTCAAATTCTGTAAAACAACCCATCTTCAAAAGCATCTTCTCATCAAATATATGCAGTGTGTGTCTGGTCATCTACTACCTTTAGACGGTGATTCCTAAACATATTTCGAGTAATTGCATTTGCTGAATGTCAATAACTGGGAAGTTCACTGCTGAGCTTGATCCTTTAAAGTGGACTAATCCCCCATCACCCTGGAAGTACTCTAGAACCAGATGTCGCAGGCGACACCGACTATTAGTTCCAGCTTTTCTCGCAGCAAGTTCGGGACGCCATTTGCAATCGGTAATGTTGGAATCATAACACTTAAATGTAATACTCACATATTTGGTAAACTGGAATATTATATTCGTATAATCGGAAAGCTCGAAAGCTCTTTGCACGATGTAATGCGGAACTTTGTCCTTTGCGGTAAGCACACTATATACTAAGATATTGCGAAGTTCGGAGTGCATGCCAATGCTCGCTTTTTGCACTTATTTACATTATATAGAATGGTTAAATGGAGAAAAATTATGAGAGGGATGTGAGATACGCAGGTGTATGAAAGAGCTAGGGACGCATTGCCATGATAAAATTAGGCTAAATTTGTCACGACATCTTCAGAGAAACAGCCATTTATTTTATAATATCCACATAAATACAAGTAAAACAAATTCCGTTCTTATTCATAAAATTGCACCTTTTTCGTTAAGTCAGGGAAATCTTTCTGACAAAATTTCCAGATTTTTTCAGAGTTTTGTATTATTAGGCCCTTTACTTATAATTCGAGGGTAAATACCATATGGCTTGTCAGGACTGAATATTGAGAAACTTGACTGACTACGGCTGAAGTATTGTTAATCGGGCCTTAGACCATGCTGCCTGAACAATAACAATCTAATAAATAAGACAACCTGTATACATACATTTATAATTGATATAAATAAAACTTTGTAGAAACGAAAAAAAACAATTGAATAAAGAGAAGTAAATTAAGACAAAACCAAAAGAATGTTTATATTCGGTATTCCTACATACATTTAACCCGGAAATTGTTTTTATTTAAGCGTGCAAAAGAACATCAGAACTGAAATAATTATTCACAAGTTTTTTAGAAATATGTAATTTTGTCATTAATATTTGAAAAATAGTTTTCGATGTTTTGAATATTTCATGTTATGTTGAACAATTAAGTGGTTGCAATCACTTACTTTTTCGACATTACATTAATATATTATCGGAATCACTTAGTTCAAACTACTATTTTATTTATTATTATTTCTTCTGTCAACATTGCTAAGTACCAGTCTCAAACCTATTGTTTCGAGTTTTGTCAACATACAGACATTAAATAAAATTCTCAAAAAATAATATGGTTTCTTAGTTTCAAATTACTGTTTATTCGACAACAATACATTATCCTTATCATGAGCCACTTTGTCCATTGCAACAATTGCTACATATGCTTAGCATTATTGTAAGTGTTGTAAATAGCGCGTCCTTCGCTTTCAGGTATTTCAGCATAATATATTCACACTAATGTGTTATTCCACAATCGTCCATCATAGTCGACCACAATTTCTGCGCTTCTGACTTCTGAAAATAATTTATTGATAAGGAATTACTCCCATCCATCAAACATACATGATTTGTGCTATGAACAGAAATCAATTCTGTTTTTCTGATTATGTAGAGTAGCATTTAATGCTTTTCGATATATTATATACGAAATTCATACCGTACGTTCCATTTCAAATTCAAACCTTGATAAATATTCTTATTTCGAATATTAAGACTCGGCAGGATGTTCGAAATACTTTAGCGTGAAAGCTTTCTAGGTTTTTAAAAGTTATAACAGTATTACTGATAAAAGTAGTTAACTTAACTCAACGTGTTTATGATTTTTCTTTCATTATGAAATATCCCCAGAAGTTAGAAATGTTTTGCTTGAATTCGAAAAGGAAAATATTATTATAATTTTATTTTGTCAGGGATAATTGCTAGCATTGTAAACTTCAACATAGAGTTTTTATAATTCAGTATTCGAATAAATGAAAATTATCCTTAAAAGTATTTGATTTTTTATGTTAGATAAAATTAATTTAAAAATTTGCAAAAGGAAAATAGTCAATAAGATATTTTTATATGAACACCGTACAAGAGGGCTGCCCAGTATCCAGTGAGACTATGGCACCCCGATTGGGATATTTTGTGAGGCTGAATGAATTTAATGGACTGAATGACTTCCAACCATTTGGAGCCAGTGGTATTGCGACATCCCCGTATGGGGTAAGTATGTTGTTAGGCTGAAGGTAGTGGGGAGCAAAAAGATTTGGATTAGAAGATGAAGGTTGGAGAATACCCAGCTATTCAGATCTGGTCACCAAATACAGAAAACGGTATTTCAAGCAAATTTACGTTTCTTCATTATATTCTTTAATCAATCCGAAGCTCAACAATAAAAGTATATTAATTTTGTAATTACTTTTTTTGAGAATAAAAAATTCAATTTCACACGTTTCATTAGTATTTCTGGGCATCAAGCCAAAGTACCGTGTTCTGTGCCACATTGCTCGAAAATTAAAAAACAAAATTCTGTTACTTCAAACAATTTAGCATTATTCCCCATGATCAGGTGAACGTGCGAATTCCCCATTATAATAGGCTACTTTACTCGCCTTTCGCAGGTCGCCTGCGGGAAGTATACTTATACGGTAGCTCCAAAGACCCATTCCCTACAATGGCGACTGAAATTTCCTTCCAAACGGCGTTTAGGCAAATAGGATATTCGTGTTAAGATTCCGCATTCCATTCTTTTCAGTCCCTTTTATTCCCTTTTCGTTCTTCTCTCTCCTCAAAACACCCACTTCCCGTACCTATCAGAAATAGGGGTGAACGTGTTTGTATTGTACCCAACCTTTTATAGTCGTATTCAGGTACAAACGTCCTGTGAAAAATGAAAATTTTACAAAAAAACCTTCATTATTAAATTTCCACCCTTTCATTTTTTTTTAAATTAGGAACCAAAAAAAAACCATTTTTACGAAACAAAATAAACTAAAACAAAAATGTTTTTTATTAAAATTTAAAGTAACTGAAAGTATTGTTTACAAATAATTATAACTGTATTACCCGCATACATACGTTTTCCGTATTCGATTTCCGAATTCGTTTTCCGTATTCGGAATTCCGTGAGACTAGCGCAAACGTTCGTTTTTTTCATTCGGAATGTATAAACGTCAGAACCAGTGTTGCCAACATGGGCGATATATCGCCATTTAGGCTACTCAGAGCGAGAATCGGCGCCGAAATCTAAAAGGCGACTGGTCGCCAATTAAGCTACTTTAATTTTAAACATGTCCCGAAATTCTCTAGCCACCCCCCCCCCCCCCATAAAATTATTTTTTATTTTTCTGGGGACAAATTTTATATTTTCTTGAAATTCTCTAGCCACCCCCCTCCCATGAATTTTTTTTATTTTCTGGGGACAAATTTTATTTTTTTGAAATTCTCTAGCCATCCCACCCCCACGAAATTTTTATTTTCACGTAAAAACATCAATTATAAACATGTCCCACCTAACAGCAAATTCGGCTATTTTACGCTACCTTATGCATGAGAAACTGCGATATTAGGTCAAGATCCGTTGGCAACACTGAATTACTGAACGGAAATTTCCGAACGTTTGCGTCGGCACAAACAAAATGTATGCAAGAGCTGCGTTCCACATGACGTCATTAGGTTTTTTCCATTCGGTTTCTCCGAACGCGCCGGCTTGCATTCGGAACGTGCGTAAGGAATTTGTTCCGTTCGGAACTAAAACGAACGTGTGCGGCAGTTAATGTATTTTCTACTGATTACGTGCATTTGGATGTCCGAATACGGAAAACGAATTCGGAAATCGAATACGGAAAACGTATGTATGCGGCCAGCCTTAATAACGTAATAAACAAGGCGCGTCTTTGTTAATTATTTGACGGAAAAATGCATTTCCAAAACTACGTAATGGAAGTTTCAATAGTTCCAGATTCGTTGCTGCTCATTCATTTTAATAGATTTTCTGTTTTTAAGATGACACCGATAGGTAAATAATGACTTTTGTTTGCAAATTATTAATATTTTATGTGAGCATATTTAAAAACAGTAATATACATTTAATTTGACAGTAAAATTAAAAACAAATATTTTACAAAAGTTAAAATAATAAATACTGTTGTGGTAAAGCAGAATTTTAAACACAGTCTTTATTTTTTAATAGTTTTTCTCCAGTCTTTCTTTTTCAAATTCACTTTTTGGTATCATTTCAATTACTTTCAAATAATGAGCAACTATTCATAAAAATTACCAACATATTCAAAACCAAAGATTTCTTTAAACAAAGTATATTGAAAATTAAAACATATTAAAATTTTCAATACATGCATATTAACAAACAAATTTAACGGGTTTAAAATTAGACAGCTTTGAAATTTTAGAAATAAAAAATGTGTTATTAGTCAATTGAATATTTTAGACAAATATTTCAAAAACCATCTCATAAATTTATTTTCACGTTGATACCCATATTAATATTATTTTTTTTGTTTTGTTTTTTTACACAACTGAGAGTTGTTTTTTTCTGGTGATTTATAGATGTTTTTGATATATGCATACATGTGTTATTTAATAAGTATTTGTCATATTCCTACATAAACGTAATAATTACCCATTTTATATTATTTATTTCGATTTTTTTTTTTTAATTAATTAATCAATGGAAGTTGTAATATTTTTGTCTATGTGTTCTTTTTTGTTTATTCTTGTTTGTATTTTCTTAAATTTGTTATTTTCTCTACCTGGTTTTGGAACATGTCGAAAATTTTTGATTAAATGGTGATGTAAACAAAGTTATTTATTTTGTTTAATGTTTTAATTGTTTTTTATCATTAATTATTTCGCACCACAATGGGACGGCTTTCTAGGAAATACAAAAAAATGTTTAAAAGATTTAATAATATGGACTACCATCAATTCCCTTCCCAAAACACTTCCATCTACAATTCCACATTTCCTCGCATCACTTAATGAATTCATCCCAGCAAAAGCACATCTGAGAAAGTATTTTTCTAATACAACTGTGTGAGTTGAGATTTTGCTCTGTTTTTTTTGAAAAAAAATAACATTTTGTTAGCTAGTTCAACATTTCCTTGAAATTTAATAAGGACGCAAATATTGCTAGCCCGTCCTGTGATCAAAAATAGGAATTTATATCAAATTCAAAATGAAAAAAAAAATGTCTAAGAATTTGTATTTTATTTAAAATTTACAACGATATTTTTTTCGATATTCAATGGTAACTATATTTATAGCGCATTTGTGAATAAAAGGTTAGAGTATATGGTATAGGTGGAAACATATATTTTTTATAAAAGGGTTCTCAGAAACACATTTTTCAAATTTAACTTAGCAAGAGAATCCGAGGAAAAAGTTAAAAACATTCTGTTATCGGTGTTGTTAGGTTACAGATCCTGAAGCTTGGAATAAATGTTTGCTAAATTAGAACGCATAAAAAGCTCAACTATGTTGTCTATGTTGAAAGCAATATTTAAAACAATCAACTCCAGGAAAACTTATCGATTTTATGTGAATACCGCACAAGAGTCCCAACTGCTCCCAACCGTCTGGAGCCAGTGAAATATGGCATCACCATTTGGGGTATGTGAGGCTGAAGGTAGTGGTGAGGGGTTGGAGATGGGGAAGAAGAACGTGGCTATTCCGATCTGGTCACCAAACACAATCAACGCCATTTCAAGCAATGCGCAACGTTTCAATTCTGAATTGTGGTCTTACACAAAGGCTGTATCTTCAACTCTGAAACGTTACGCAAAAAAATATAATTGTTTTAAGAGATAAAGTTGTGAAGTAATACGATTTATTTATATAAGACTGTTTATGTTCCTCAAATAAATAAATAAATAAATATTACAGACTTCAAAAACGAGGTGACGAAAAACATTTTCAGATTCATCAGAAAATTGTGTTTTTTTTTTATGCGTACTGCTTTATAATAAATTATCTTTGTTTTGTAAGTATCTTAGTTGGAACCGGGTGCAGCCTGAAGAATGAAGATTGCCATGATGGCAGCCAATCTATGATAGAAGGTACCAGAAAAAGAGCAATACTTATTTATTAGGTATTTACATTCAAATTTTAACAGAATTGAAGTTTAAAAAAATAATTACTTCAAGTATTAGTAACGATGTAACTCCACAAGTGCTGACAAAAATAAATAAATTTAAATTTTTTGGATGTTTCCTAACTTTTCTGATAATTTGTGGGTCATCCGTCCCGATTTCAGCGTTATACGTCATAGACTGTAGATAAGAGTAATCCTGTAGGAATGAAGGCCGTAGAATTAATTCAGGGGTTGTTTTAATGCGATAGCCGTGATGAGGGTGCGTCGCGGGTCAACTTGTGGCCGGGGTTGGGGCGCTAATGAAACGTTGGACGAGAGGGTAGTTTTGATTTTAATATAGGTTAATAATAACTAAGATACGGCCTGATTGAAAGTTTTGCAGTTCGTAAGTTTGGTGAGGGCCTTTAGTAATGCGTACTGTGTGAATAAATTAATCAATGAATTTGATTTCCAGTTTAACAATGCTATAAATGTTAGTTTTACACTGTTGCGCAAACAATTTTTAGGTTCAATACTTAGGCGTTGTTTTTTTTCCAGTTCGAAACTATTGATGCAACACATATATTGAGTGTTTATATTATAATATAAGTGTAGGTGTACTCACAAGTATTAAAATTACTGCCTCAACACAGGCTAGCCGCTTGCCTAGAGAGGCAGGTTGTGAGAATCCTCAACTTTATCTGATTGTTATATATTCAATCTATTTACTTGTTTATAGTTGCAAATTTATTTTAAATTTACAATAAAAATATTATTATTATAGTTTTTTTAAGTTCCAATACGTGCACCTCACACAGAAAAAAATAATTACAATTTTTTTTAACCGAAACTTTTGAAAACGTGAGTGTATTTCTATTTCCTAGTAATAAATTCATCATCATCACTTTTGGCTCTACAACCCCTGGTGGGTCTTGGCCTCCTCAAGAGTATTCCTCTACTCATCTCGGTCCCGCACCAGCTCTCTCCAGTTTCTAAGCTCCAAGGCAGACAAATCATTGAGGACGTTGTCGCTCCATCTTAACCTTGGCCTTCCCAGGCTCCTTCTCCCTATCGGTCTTGAGCTCAGCAGGGACTTTGGTTCTTGATGCTCGGTCATTCTCTCCACATGACCTAGCCACCGAAGTCTTCCCAGTTTTATGAACTTTGTGACGTTTAGCACCTTAAACAGAGTATAGAGCTCATTGTAATAACGTCTGCGCCAAAATCCATTTTCTAGAACCGGTCCGAAGATGCGCCTCAAAATTTTCCTTTCAAAAACGTCCAGTGCTCGCTCATTCCTCTTAGTTAGAACCCACGTCTCGGCTGGGCTATTAGTCATCAAAATATATCTGTTCACTTGTTCATGCAGGTGAGATATATATAATGGACAAGATGCGACAATATTATAATTTTTAAGAACACGTTTTCTGGTTTCCTTATAACATATTCGAGCTTCACTGATAGTTTGTTATAAAAATTGTCAAATCATTCGTTATAGGCCTCCTGTCCCATTTTCACCAGATAAACGGATAATTTGAGTAGATTTTTAATAAATTAATAATACTTCATATGAGTAAGTTTTCTCCGTGCAATAAGGTATCTTAAGAGCATTTTGTCAAGATGAGAAGATGGGGAAAGGAAAGTCGGTGTAATTGTGAACTGTTTAATTATCTTCTTCTATGGCATACATTTGATATCGGGAATATTCAATAAATGCTTTTTTTTTGTTTTTTTTTGAAACAGCTGTCACGCGTAATAATAATTACACAGCAGAACTTGTTTAAAAATAAACTGTTTTTATAAACCCCTATAACAATATTATTGAATATATAAAAAATAAAAAAAATAAAATGTAGTTCTACAAATTAAACTTAATAACAATAAATAAATGCCTTGGTATTTCAAAAATTTTGAGGAATTTCCTTTATTATTGCAAGATAACTATAATGAATGTCTTGAATAGACCATGAGTTATTCTAACGAACGAAGCAACTGAAATAAAGCTCCCTTCGGCTGCCCCGTAACCTTTCGGGTACAACCGACATGTTATCTCTGTCAGATGGTGTAAATACCGCCATCTACAAAAAATCTTAAAACATCATTGACTGGATAATGATATTTTAGATCTATACACTCTACTCACAGCTGGTGAGCGGAATCGAAACTACAACCAAATAACGCACTGTAGAAAGCACGTGACAAAAAATTATGTACGGCCATATTGTTAACGAAAATAACCAAACGTAATGCAGGATCGATATTAGTTGGGCAAGAATAAGAAATGATTGCTTAGATAAATTGAATAAATGCAGAATATATATGCCAAGATATAATTGGGCGGCTTTCTATCTTCAACTTTACCTACCCGTTATAAGAAATTACATGGTGGAAAATTAGCCTTTTTACAAAATAATCTCAATTAAAAATTCGAAGTCAAAAAAATGGTATGAAAGACTGATAATTAAGTCTGTTTCGTACATAAGGCACGTTTCTGATTGAACAAATTTATTAACCAGAGCTTTGTTCTTTGAAGAGTATTAAAATACATACGTTCGTTGTTCTTTGAATTTACCTAATTGGGCTTCGTTGGTACGGCTGTAAATTACCGTATTTTTAATGAGTTTTTCCGGCTGTTAGTGAATAATTAATGCGAGGAGTTGCTTATAAACTTTCCTCCCGGGAATATTAATTTATATCGAAATAACATCAAATTCCTTGATGCTGAACTTTTGGATGGAAATACCATTAGCGCTTTGTATAATAATATTATGATTCCCTTTATGCCTTTTCCAAGTTGTTATTAATTGCTGTACAGAACGAATCATGTTTATTTCATGAATTAATTTAGTGAATTTTAGTCAATAAATTTTATTTCACTTAACTCGTAAACAATTGCGATTTCACCGCTGAAAGTCAATGGCCGCCAAATCACATTGAGGGGTTAAAATTTTATTAATAATAATAATATTTGGATGATTTGTATACTGCTGTTTTTGTACAAAATCACCTCAAGGGCGCTGTAAAAATATATAATACATTCCTACAATGATCTATGTTATTTCTAACTGTAGACTAGTCAAACTATTATCAATTAATGTCTACCAGATTGCATCCACGGTTTCGTCTAAGCTATGTATATGTACAATTCATTTGATTGATGACTTATTATTTTTATGTATTTATATTTTGACCAGGCAGATAATATTCAGTACCATATTTACCTGGTAGGTCTTATGTGTGTTCAATCTATATGTATATGTTCCTTACATGTTGCCATTGGTATTGCATTGTTTAGCTTTGGTTCAAAGTATCTGAAATATCTTTTAGAAAAAAAATTGTTTTAGAAAAAGGTGTAAGTCAGTAAGAGATATGGTCTCATAGACATCGTGAAGTCTTTCTTCCTGTCGTCATGAAAAATCTGATCTAAACTGTGTTAGAAAGAGAAAACACTTTTTATTCGAATCTAAATATTAACCACACGATAGATAAAATGTCAACATTATGACACCAAAGATTCCCACCGCAATTTGAAAAACATGGAAATTCTCGATTTTTTTATTAATTATTTTTTATTCATATCGACAAACAATTACGTTTATAATACATTTGTCTAATGTAGGTAACGTCGCTCAGTACTTGCCTCTGCCTGATGATGTCATTATACTTTGGTTTGGTTTTGATGGCGTGCCCTAAATATTAAGTTACCTATACAATGTATGAGGCTGTATAATATGAAAAATTTAAAAAGAAACACTGTCGTAAACTTCGATTAAGTCATGTACTAATAACTAGTTATATATGAAACTGTTGAAATAATAATTATAATTAGGAAATCCAGAAGGTTTCGTCCAATATTTTGAAGAACCTTATTTCCACAATTAATTTCAGAAAAAAATCACAATACCTTTATTTGAGCTCGTATTTGTAGGGCGCAGCGACCCTTTTCACTCGGCGACTCACGCGAATTAAGCTTGTTTCTCCACGTTCATTTCCCTTTTCGTACAGACCATTAAATTGCTGCCCAGTCTTTAAGAGTTGCAAAAGGAAAGTAGGATGGGAATCCGTCCCAACCGACTTCAAACGAACCGTTTGTGAAACATTTTTATCCGTTTCCCAACAACCTTGAACGGTTTATATATCGTAGATCTATCGTAAACCGACATTCACGGATATAACTATACATAACACGTCAAACCACCCGATATCACACAAACATTCTGCCGATCATTCAATGGTAAAAATCGTAAAGCTTAGTAAAAATCCCACTATCAGCTGTTAATTTCGAAATTGAACTGTCAAAAATAAAACAAATTGCTCTAAATAATGGTTACTCGACACACTTAATTGATAAAATCCTGAATAAGAAACTTAAACTCATTTCGACGAATATATTTTTATTTGGTACACCTGAAACTAATAATAAAATCATAAATCCATTTCAATGGCGTAAAATCTTATACATATCCAATTTTTCTTCACTTAGTACAAAAAATTTGACCACCCACATTAAACCCGCGTTCTATACCTACTGATAACAACTTGGGAAAATTACTTAAAAATACTACAGATAAAGATCACAAATTTAGACACTCAGGCATTTACCAACTGTGTTGCAATGATTGTCCATCGTTCTACCTAGGTAAGACAACTAGAAATATAAATATTAGAATCACGGAACATTTAAAAATTTTAAATAACAATAATTTTTCAGAGTTTTCCAATCATCTCATTTCCACCGATCATACTTATAGTAAAGATACAGGGGTTAAAATTCTTCACCGTAGTAATAAAGGCAAAAAATTAGATAATTTAGAAGCACTTGAAATCAGAAAATCCCTCAATAATGACTCAAGTATAATAAATAACCAAATTAATCTGTCTTATAGTCCTATTCTAGACATATTTCCAGTTAACCGCTCTATTCTTCCTGGAATTCCCGTAACTACCCCTTCCACTTTGTCCACCCTTCCCTCAAACACTTAACATTTTTGTGTATCTATATCAATATTTTGTGTAGTAGATCAGTTTTTAATATTCTCCTGACGAAGGAAGGGTTCTTCCGAAACCGGTAGAGTGAAAATAAAACTATAGTGGTCAAAAACAAATTTATGTGTTTTTATTGCATTTTCTTTTTATTAATATGGCTCCTACAATCCAGTTTTAATTTGTCGATCGGTGCAGACTTTATGGTATTCCTTATCCTTGCAGTGCATTATAATATTGTATTTTTTTGTACGATAATCTTTTTTTATTTATTGGCTTTGTCTTTTTTTGGTAGCCTAATTTCAATGTTTATAATTTTATTAGGTTGTAAGTATTTTGGTAGGTTGTTCATTATTTTATATTAAAAAATATATAACTTCGTTTGAAATATTTTACTAAACGTTTTGTTTTCTGTACTAGCGCAGATCCGTGAAAAATTATCAGTTATTATGTTTACATTATTAGCCACAACGAAACACATAATAGTGCGTTTACGCCAGTACGTTTACGCTCACCCAGTCCAGCAAAGACTGTATCATTCCTTACCTACCACTGGAGTTAACGTTATTATCTTCGTTTAATTTTATTTTTTTTTATCGTATATTCAATAAAACATTATTTTTCATAAAAAAACAGCTATTAATGAACAAGTTCTACTCTCTATTATTTTTTCGTCTACTGGAAGCATTAAAAACTGACTAAATGGTTTCTATAATTCGTTCAGAAGGCGAAACAGCTGTTGCGCGTAATAATAATCACACAGCAGAACTTGCTGATAAATAAACTTTTTTTTGTAAATTGAAAAACAATGTTCATGAATATTTTAAAAATGTGAAAATAAAAACTAATTTTTTATTTTTTTACTCAAAAACTAAAAAAATTTAAATAAATAACAAAAAATAATATTTATTTCGAATTGAAAAAATAAAGAAAGTCTGATCAAAACTTGAAAACATTTTGTTCAGTCAAAATTTTTCTCGTTTTCTTAATCGATTTCCCATTTAATATAAACATTTATTGTAATATCACCCCATTCAGAAGCTTTAAAAGGAGAGATAAATCATATAATTTACCGAATGGAAATATTATAATCTATTTTACTCCACAAATCGTACGTTAACCGGTATGAATTCTTCATAAAAAATAATTCTCTGGTCAATTGAGCATTTCCTACCGGATAAGTGATTACGGTTCCCAATAATAAATTCCCAATAAAAAAACACCAAAATACACCTGGAATATTGAATGAAAGGCGGAAAAGTCCAATGGGTATGCCGTAAATCAAGGTAACGTTAATACCCGTTTAAGCAAAAATGAGGCGTTTTTTCAGGATTTGCTGAAGCGTTCCACGTTGACGTTTTTCCAGCCAACATGAATTATAGTCTGGAAATAAACAAATTTTATTGTTTAAAAAACTTCTGGAGACGATGTTTTAATGCCGTCCATTTTATTTCATTTGAAACCCTTTGGACCGTTTGCTGGAAATATTTTGAGAGCGTATGGCTATTTCTGCTTACGACATAATACATTAGTACTTATACCTTCATAAGAAATACGAATTTATTATTTAAGGTTTTTATTATTATTTAGGTTTTTGTTTTGTATCTGGTTGGCTAAAATTAAATTTTCACCCCAGTCTAGTTTTCATCATTAGTTTTTCCAAACAATTCAGAAATGGTTTCAGATCAGGTTAGGATCAAACACAAAGGACGGGTTGTTTAGGAGAATGTGAATTTTCGGGTTTTGTGAAAGTCCAATTCAAGTTTTTTTTATTATTTCATCAAAGGCTAGTTGCAAATGTGAATGGTAACAGAAGTCGGGGACGCTCGAAGATGACATGGCACGACCAAATGAATCAGAAACTTGAGTCGGGCCATGTCAAGAGTCAGAACAATAATAGAAGAGTATGTATGAGACGATTTACGAATGTGAATGAGGCAAGGAGTGTGTGCCAAGACGGAATTGTTAAGCTACCCCTGCCGGGGAACGGCGTGATGTTTAGTTAGTTAGGCTAGTTGAACTGAAATAAAAACAGAACTTTAAAAAATCTTTCACAGAACTTTAAAATGATGTTGAAATTTGATGAATTGTTCAAATTCTCCGAAACAACCGACAGGTTGGCATCTCAATTTGTTTTTTTGAGAATTGAATAGATATAATAAAAATATTAATAAAAGCTTCGATAAATCTTATAATTGAAATATTCAGAGCATAACTCTTGATGTCAAACAAAACGTTTGTAACCAAGTGTGTCTTCCGACGACCCAATGCATTGTTCTGTCTTATGGGCTTTTAAACTATAGAAATCCCTAGAAAAAAATATTCAGTCAATTATTCATATTATCTGCGAAGGAATACGTAAAATACTAAAATGGTTTGTCAAGTATTTAAGCTAATATAAGGAGTATAGTAATTTTGGGTACTACCTAATCCCCCACTTGGCTGCGAGATTGTTAAAACAGTTTCACTGACCTAAAAATAAGTTGGAACAGGTGTCGCTGGTTAATATTAAGCAATTTTTTGCTGCGTTGACACTTGGCTTTACTTAGGATTTCGAAAAAAAGTAAATATAAGTATTTTGAATAATAATAAATCGATTAAAATCTCTTTGTTTGCCTTTTGTCTATCACAGAGGAGGAAAATAATTTTCCTCAGGCGATATTTCATTTTTTGGGATGCTGTATGGAAGATCTTTTTTAAAGAAAAAAAGGAGAGAAAGTTCTGGGAAGGTAAAAGGTATGATGGTTGGGTAGAAATCTAGGGATCAGTATGTCCAGGAGTGATAAACATATGAATATATTCCTTCCACTGCGGCAAAAGGCGATGGGTCGAGAGTCCAGTTGGAGAGGTCAAATGGTCTCCTCAAACCAGTATCTTCCGATTTGGCATGCCACACAGCTGGTGGGCAGGCACACTTATGAATATACCTCATCCAATGAACTCGGTCACCCCTACTAAATCATACATTGGGGTGACCTATGACAGAGGTGTAAATATTTCCATTTTTGTTCGCTAATAACAACATTTTTAACTGAGCATTACTCCATATACAGACAAATGATTATATTATAATGTGCGTTTGTGCTCAGATTAATCAGTACTTCAGGATACAAAACCATTCATCAAGCTACGTTTGATAATATTTCTCGGAAAACTGATTATGCCGTTAAATGACCCATCCGCTGATTGACATTTTCCATCTAAACATTGTAATATTTGAAACGCTAGCCCTGGAAAATTGGTAGCCGGTATTGCCTTTATTTTAATGCCAATAATTCTAATCGTTTTAAAAACCTCTTACTGCCAAGACCTCTTTTCTCAAATTTTGATTATTGATAACCATATTTTTTATGAATCTCTTCGTCACAACTAAAATTATTATTTTATTGAAATACAAATAACTTTGTTTACATTACTTTATTATAAACAAACTTTACATATTTCATGAACGAAGTTCACCTCATCAGGAGTAAGTATACACAAGAGTGTATACTTACTATTTGTGTTTTATAAAATAAATAATGCCATCACAAAATGATAAGCTTTCAGAAGAAATTTTCTTCGAAAATTTTTAATTATTATTAGCTTAGTACTCGGCCCTAAGGAAATAAAATTTCTTCAGGAAAAAGTTATGTTGGGTAGGTAGAAATCTGACGTACGCATGTAAAAATTCTACAATGATTCATCTTATAACTATCTACAAACAATAAGCAACTTATGGCACAAAAAACTTATTTATTTTATCGTAAAGAAAACGTGTCGATTGTTTTGATTAAATAGTAGTGTATACATAGTATATTAACATATAATAAAAATAATGCCACAAAGTTGAATTGGTGATTATTGAAGAAGAAATAACTTATAAGTTGAGTACAGCCTGCAATAACGCGAACAACTAGTAAGTTAGTGAAAAAATATTAGAAAAACTCAAAGATAATAATACTTGAAATAAATATTTTAAACATAAAAAATAACGGTTACATGCCAACTCAACACAGTGAATATTCAACACACTTTTAAAAAGTGATAAAAAGTCATTAAAAGCGATGAATTTTTTTTTAAACCTAACCTAACCTAACCTACTTAAAGTTTTATTTTCATCACTTTCCATGACATAAATATATAACTTTTTAACGATGTGATGAATTATCATTTTGATGATTTATCCGGTCACCAAAATAACATAGCTTTTTTTGTTCCTCCTGTAAAAATTGCTATCTTGCACAAATTTTGATGCGAAATCTTAACGGTAAGCGAATAGGAACTTTCAAGATCCAAATAATATTTTTACGTTGTCATATTCTTCCTTCCTTTGGCGGTTCCTTTAGTCACTCCCACGTATCATCCTTCGTATCAGAACAATTGTATTAATTTCAAACACATAACACACAAATAATCCAGAATATATTTCAGTCAGCCCGAAGATCCGGTCCCACCTCCTCCATTAAACCTCCATTAATCTTGCCACATGTACCCCTAAAAAGGAAAATCAAAAAGGGCCTTTCCGGATATAATTCCGGATTCGACGGATATCAAATGCTGTCCGTTTGGACGGTCTCCCTATGAAATGGGGTGTCATTTGTAACGAGCGTGGGACGATCCCACGATATGCCATTTTCACGCAGAAATAGCGGTGACTTCTTCACGAACTAGGCCCTTTCGAGACTTTCTTCAATCACATGGAAAAATCGACATGAATATGCCAAAAAATGTGTAATTTTTAAAAGCCCGACTTGAACTCACTTTGAACTGCTGACTTTTTGGGAATTTGGGCGGCTTGAACATCAAAAGCAAAACAAAGATTGAAATTTAGTTAGAAAAACAATTTTGTTATATTTCGTTCATTTTATTTTATTTTATGTATAAACGTATTTCCAATACGTTTTTTGCAAGTACGATAAAAATAATTAAGAAACAATGTGAAAATGTGAATGTACATTGGAAACAATTTTCTATTGGGTAATTATGTGGATAAGTTAAACACCGTAAGTTACATAGTAAAGCGGTTCCGTAAAAAAAGAAAATTGATTCACTCAATGGGAGTTTTGATAGCTTATTTTGTAAGTTTTAAGAGTAAAGTCTGAAAGTTTTAAAAAGGAAGACAGCTGTTTTTGAATCTTGTGCGGTCATGTATCCTTTAAAGATAACTTAACCTTATTAATTGATGTCGTAAAACAATTATCTTATCACCACTATGGATATATTTGATAATGTAAAATGCGTCACACAACTCATTTTAGCAGACACGTAGACAACCTAGTTAGGATTATATATTCAATATAATTAAAAAATCATCGTTTTTGTGGCGTTTTATTACTTTCGAAAGCCATTAAATCAAGATTGAAATCGAAACTAGTGACTTCCAATTGATGGAAGACAATGTAAAGGAAGGAACCACGTCTCGTGGTTTTGAAACCGGTTATGTATTTGGTTTTGGTTTGACTTATAAAATAATCTGAAGGTTTCGTATTTAAACACTCGTAGGCTCCGGAAATAATTATATCAAAGCCTACAAAGCATTACAAGTGTGTTTCAGGCTACCTGTGGATTAAATACACTTATGCATGGTGTCGGGCGCAGACACCAGCCATTAAAGCTCACACCTTCCACTTAATACAAATTAAGCTCCACTTTATATTATAATTTTTTGCTTTTAAGCTCTCAGCTCCGTGTATAATTCACCGAAGGAGCTTTTCCAACACAAAACCGTTCCTCGTTCTTCAAATCATCTCTTCATAACATATATATACAATGTACATACATATTTTTTTTGACGACCTGACCGCAGATCTTTTTGCCGGAAAAGGAATAGGGAAAATAAGGCTTTGTTTTATTGCCAAGCTCTGAGAAGCGATGCGAAGGGTAGCGCCGTAGGAGGCTTTGTTTCATCCCTTATTCCGATTTGTATAAGTCTGATGGATAATAGAAGAACTCCATCATTGATTACGGAGAGGCTTGATACCCCAATCGATCTCTCTGATCGGGTTTATTTTTATTTTCGAATTCATGAGATTACCTGTTTCTGAATGATTTATTAAAACTTCAGAGATTTCACGAATGCTGAAATATAACAGTGGCTTACACAAATTAAATTAAAATTATAATTTTTATATTTTTATAAAATTTGAGCGATGCATTCAAAAATCTAACAAATATATATTTTTTTTTTTTAGGCTCTATCCTGCTTAGATTTATAACTAGTGACTGACAACTATGATTTATAGCTAGCAACTGACTACTGAGGTTTATATGTAATTAGAGACCAAACATCATAGAATTATGGCTGTTGACTTTGTTTTATACCTTTATGTTTTCACATTGTATTATATTGGTGTATAACTGTATAATTGAGATTATGAAAAATAAAAAAAACTTGTATATTTTACATGTTAACGACTTTGGTAATACTAGACAGAAAAGCTCATTAAGATAAAATTAATTTTTAAATATTGTTACCAGCACAATAATAATAATAAAGTTTTTATTCATATTCATATTATTTATGTGTTTTCATCTGGAATTCCTAAATGAATTGTGTTGCATGAAACAGGCTTAATATCTACCATAAGTACTCCTGCATTATAGAAAGCACATTTCAATGGAAACACATGCTTTTGCTTTCGCTGAAATAAAAGTGCAATAGAACCCTTTAGGACCACATTTCCGCTTGTAATTTGAATACAGTGCGCAGTGCCAGCTTGAAATCAAAGCTTCAAAAATGCAGAGCTTTCATGCTTAGTGCATCTGCATGTCTGAATACGTGTTAGTGTTGATATTTACATATATTCGGGAACGAGATAAAAGCTCGCGGGGTATTATAAATAGTTTGAAGGAAGCTTTCGAATCTTTGCTGGAGTTGTGATATTATAATAGGGAACTATAGTTAACTTTGTTATTAAATAAACACTCTTACATAATGTGTAATTTCCATAAAATAATTTCAAAACTTTTTACGCCATGAAACGTGTCCGATTTGATTTATATTTTGACATTACTCTTTCTCAATGTGGCTTTAATACTTGTCCAGTGGAATAGGCACAATTGTATTGGAATAGGCACAATTGTAGTGGAATGGCGTAATGGAACGGCGTGGATTGTAGTGGAAAGTAGTAAGGCGCACTGTAGGAATAATTTTAAGATCTTGAACACTAACACCAAATAACTATTATTAAGTTTGTCATAGTAAAGGGCATTCGAAGTGAAATGACACTCAACTGCACTATATAAATGCAATGGTATTAGTATTAATAGGCACAATTGTAGTGGAATAGGCAAAATTGTAACTTTTGTGGTTTTTTGAAGTCGTAGTGACCTGAAATTTTCTGGGATCTTTCCATTTTTTAGTTAACTTATATAAGCCAAATTTTAAAAAAAATCTTTGTCTATTTCTGAGATTGATGTTCAAGTTTTTGATATTAATAATTAATAATTTTTTTATATTGCTCTCTTAATAGACTGTATAGGTAAAATTGTGCCATCACACATTTTGTAATTTTTTTTTCACAAGAAATACTACTGTATTTCATATTTAATGTTCATCGTTCACAATTTTCCTAGTCTTACGGTGCTTTCGCTTTTTGCCTCGGCAGACACAACAACAATATTTCCATACAAAATATACGAAGGCACAATTGTGTCAGTGCCAACGATAAGCATTGTAAAATGATGCTGCAAGATGAAGGTTAAACCAAATGATTTCAAAATACTAATAAGTTGTCGATCTCTACACAATTTTCTGCTATGGCGGTCAGAGTTTAATGACGTCAGGGGTGATGATCATCCTAATTAATCTAGGTAATTTTTTTCACTGTTGTTTCTCTTTGTTATAATTGAGAAAATATTTTGGAAAAGCTTTAATTTTAATTTAATTTTTAATTATTTATTAAAAATCCGAACAATTTAAAGATATTAAATACATCTTGAAGATTTAAAATTTCATCTTATTGCTTCAATGAAATTGATTAAGTTTTATTTTTACCTGCACCGGATATTGGTTTGTACACACGTACTCTATCTAGCGAGATCACATTGCAAAAATAAATCCACTCCTTGGAGCGAGTGAGATATTTTTATTGTTGTGAGAAAATGGTCGCCAACAGGACGGGAGAACTGTTTTGAGATGAAGGATATTGGCGAGACAGTCTAGGAGAAGATTAAATGATTTTAATTAATAGTTCCAGCAGTTGCTGATGAAAAGATATCCAAACAAGAAAAGTTAGAAGTATGCAATGGATTTGTGACAAGCCAGTGTAAGCACGGAACTAACAAATGAATAAATCAATTCCATTTTTTTCTATTTACAATTGTTTTTCAATCTTTGTTGAGATGTTTGCAAGATTTTATACATCTAGTAGGAGAAAAGTACATAATAAAGTACATTATATATAGTGTGAGAAATACAGCAAAATTTGTATGAGAGTACCGAAAATAATATCCACACAAATCTTTTTTTTTAGCATATATATCAAATTTCCAACGAAAAGTGCTAAGACTTTGAGATCCACGATTCAAACAAAGGATTCGACGTCAATACCATGAATTAATACGATATAAACAAATAAAATTAATTTTTCGGAATAACTTAATTGAGTAAAACCTCAAATTGTAATATTTAAATATTGAAGACAATATTAGTGATTTTTAAACGAAAATCTGAAACAGAAAAATCAGAAAAGGAAAAGATGTGACCGTTTCCTTTTCTGATTTTTCTGTTTCAGATTTTCGTTTAAAAATCACTAATATTGTCTTCAATAAATAAAATTAAGTTTTCAAAATCACAAGAATATTGCCTTGTTTGACAGAAAAGGTTTTTAGTTAAGTATTCTACAATATTGACCATAGAATTCCGGTTTTAAAAACTAAGATATTCATCATGTGATAAACTTGAAGATACCCCGACTAGTATTAGTACAACTAAGCAATATGTACAAGGAAGACAAAACAAGAGAAAATTTGTTCAAATAAAGCAGGTAACTATCTGAAATAAATAAAACGAGTAAAAGAAAGCTCCTCGCTTTATGCCCGCATGAAAAGACTCACTTAGAGTAAGTAAGAACATAAAACAACACTGCCAATAACCATAAACTTATCCACGAGAGATCGGAAAACATATAAAGCATTATATTACTAAACAATTGAGATACTTCTTTTTATCTACAGAGCTACACACTCCAAAAGATATTATATATCTTCATAATATTATCATAATACAAGTACATAAGTGGTCGCTTAGGTAAATTATTTATAAACCTTCATAATGTTATCATAATACAAGTACATAAGTGGTCGCTTAGATAAATCAATAATTTGTTATTGTAAATCTCAAATCTTAATCTCTGTTCTTACGTCCTAACTCTTAAGTCTTTCTCAATTAACTAATAACTAACCCGACCATAACAGTCGTCTAAAAGTTTTCATACACGGTGTAAAATAAGATAAGTATTGATAATTTATTAAGAATCTTTCCAAATTATTGCTTAACGAATTAATTTATAGGTTTCCTGAAACTTTTAGTAAATCACGAATACATTATAACGTGTCGGAACACGTTTGATTATATATTATCAAGGCAAATGCAGGTACGTGAACACGTGTTGCGATATATTAGGAATTTAGTAAAAGTTTATCAGGAAACTGTCTTTTAACAAGATTACGAATAATTTGAACAACTTTTTCTTTCATACATGTAATACTTATTTTGAAGGTTAATTTAATATAGGTATCTTTTTTTTTTCTTTTCTTTATTTGTAAAGTATATTTGTATACAGTTTTTTAGATGGTTTTCGACTAACGCACTAGACACATGTCCGTATTATGGTAGTCATTGAAGAAGAATTATTATTTTTTTAATGATAAACTAATGTTTAGAAGATAAGGTTTAAAGCATAGCACAAATGAAAACGGAATATTGCTTATACTAAATTAAAGAAGAAGATAATTTTAATAAATGTACGTAAATTTCGATATCCTAGATAATATAGATCCTGTGTTTGATTCCTAGTCGCGAAAATTATATTTTTTATTTTCTGTGTCTTGTTCTATTTCATGTTTCCTTTAGATTAATTTAATTAATTAATTAATTATTAGAAAGAGCAGCTAAATTGGATTCAAATAAAAAAGAAATATTATTTAATGTGTTAATTTTTGTGCATAAGGTCATGAACAACCAAATGAAAAAATATTTTAAGGATGAAATTGTTTTTAATAGAGATGTTCATAATTACGAAACCAGAAATGTAAATAGAATAAGATTGCCACAATTGAAGAAATCAAAATCGCAGAACTGCCTAATGTACAAAGGACTAAAGATGTATGATGAAATGCCTGTAAGTCTGAAGAATGAATAAATATTTATAGTTACAAAATTAAGTTCTATCTTATTTATATTAGTTTCAGTTCAAATGTTGAATAAACTAACTAAATAAATAATAATTATCTTCTTCTTCATTGATAGATTTACTCATTTTTCTCCGGGTAGCCACAGCTTTTACGCGATCATTTTCCTTCAGATTAAAATTATTAATAAAACCGATGATGATAGTCGATATAATTATATTATATTATTTTTTAGTTCTCAACTATTTTATAGTTGTTAATTTTGTTAAATTTCGCTATCCAAACCTTCGTAAACTTTGTGGCCATACTTGATAGTAACAGATTGCAGTCTATCGTTTTGTTTCCCACTTGTATAGAGAAGAAGAAACGTCAATTAATGATATCAATGGCCTGGGAAAATGGCTGGAGTGTTTAGAATCAAGATATTTTTTTATCTAAAGTAATCTTTCGTGTGTTTGGCCCTTTCAAAGTAGTGCTATATTTTAGGCATATAATATTCAAGGTATTTTCTTGATTGACGTCCAGCAGATGTTGCGAGAAACAATTAGTGACAGACCGAAGTTACGGTTTCGGTGTCAGCCAGTTTCAGCCGCTAAATGAGTTTCGGCCGTGATTTCGGTTTCGGCCAGAAATTTGCAGAAGCTTTGGCTCAGCCGAAACCTACGTTCGTGATGTGTCGAATCACGTTTGTCTTTACTCGAGCGCGTGTCTCTAGAAAAACTTGAATACTACCTTTTCAAAGCAGCTGTAACCAAATTATTTTAAAAATCAAAGTGAGTTTGTTATTCTAAAATATTATTTATTTTTGTAAAAGTTTATCGTTTAAACAATAATTGATTGGTTTTCTCAGGTATGACAAATATACTTAGAAGTTATAATAGTTCAAAGCAGCTGTAACCAAATTATTTTAAAAATCAAAGTTAAAAGAGTTTGTTATTCTAAAATATTATTTATTTTTGTAAAAGTTTATCGTTTAAACAATAATTGATTGGTTTTCTCGGGTATGACAAATATACTTAGAAGTTATAATATGTTTTGTATTTTATGATTACTTTAAAATTAAAGTACTTATACGTATAAGTAGCATACGTTGAAGAGCTGTTACATAACAACGAACCAAAAAGCGCTAAAATTTCATCGTGCATAAATATTATTGAATACTGACTTTTCTTATAAGTTTAAAATTAATAAAGCATGATTTTAGGGAATAGAGTTTTTTTTTGTTTTACTTATTTAAACAAGTTTTGCCTTGGTTTCGACCGAACAGAAGCCGAATTTCGATTTTGGCTATCAATCTAGATTTGGTCGGTCACTACGAAAACCCACTAAACTTAAGTTAGTTCTCAAAAGGTGATCCTGGCTTTCAAATCTAGTGGTAGCGTGTTAAAAACCCCACTAGCTCAAGTATCCATGAATAATTTTTATTTGTTATTTCACAAATAAAAAATTAAATAATACGTAATGTGTACGTTTGTAACGCGTTCCACAGTAGTGGTTAATCTTAGTATAGCTCCGGTAAAATATGACTACTTACTATCAAAATGATTTAAAACATGTTTATTGATCAGATCAAAATAACCAGGTACTTCCTGATCTTCATCTTCCCTGTCTCCTTGGTCTCTTTTAGCATATCTCGATACCCAGAAAGGAGGTGTTATAATCTCACTACATCCAGGCGTACTGAAATGGTTTCAAAGGGATACAGATTTGTTCAAAAACGTAAATTTCAATTTTTAAACATAACGACGATTTATTTTCGATCCACTTCAAGAAAAGAAGGAGTTTTGAGAAAATTGTTCCCATGTTTGTTTTTGAGAACTAACTTAATATGTCTTTCGCATTAAAGTACTTGTCGACTGAACGTTGAATCGAATGATAAAAGAAGGATGGCTATAAAGAATTCGGGATCTTTACACGGGCTTAAACTGAATTAAATATAATTTGTAGGCCAGGCCAGGGCTCGTAAACCGTACAATGAATGCCTTTATATCTCTCCAGGGTATAATCTCTCTCGGAAAAGTGAAAAAAACTTGGTTTTCCATACTTAAGTTTGGAGACGCGTTTAGAAGGAAATTTGGCTAAAGCTCCATTGAGGCGAGTGACGCTCGCAATTCTTAAGGCGATATTTCGTCTGTAATACGTCTTTCGCTTCTTACAGAGTCATTCATTATATAAATGTTTTGTATTATAGCAGAAACGCTTGAAGATTTTTGGTGCATATAGAAAAGTTTAATTTTTTGTAATGCTATTAAGTCACAATAATCAACAACTGTATCCGTTAAAGGTCAGCCACTCCAAAATACACACTTTTTAATGTAACGCTAATGCAAGAAATACAACGAAGGATTTATATGTAAATTCTTAACGAAAAAACCTTACAATGAAAATAATTCTCAGCTTCTTAAGTTCTGTATGAAATTTTAGGTAAAACGTCCAAAAATGGTTTAACTGGTTTTCAAACTGCACCAATTACCGAAATGTTGGTACTTATTCCATCATCAAACATACTAATTTCGGTTGTTTGTCTGTCTGTAACGCAGGTCCAATGAACCTTTAAAGTCGAATTGGTTAGATATTTAAGTTTAATTTTCGAAATTGGATTCAAAGTTGTATTAACAGAATTTTTTTTTAATTATAATAATTCGATTCTTTAATTGAAATGCGTATTTCTTTGTTTTTACTACACTAAATCTAGAATCCTCCAATAGAGTTGTAAAGGCTCCTGTCCATGATTAGTCTATGTCACTTGCTTCAGAGTTGTCTGATCGAAAGGAAAAAATCCTCTTGTTACGAGGTCAAGTTCCATATCTTAGGACTGGTTGTTTTGGAAAATTAATTTGAAAAAATTTTAAAATTTCAAACTTAATTTTTAACAAATAAAAATATATATATATATTTTTTTTTTATACCCATTTAATTTTAATTACAGTCTAACGGTTTCGGAAGCACTCGTCTTTCGTCAACAGAATATTAAAAATAATATATGATACAAAATATTGACAGATATTAAAAAATATATATATATATATATATAATTTTGGTGTTTGAGTGGGAGGTTAACAAAGGGAGAGGGGTAATTGCGGGAATTCCTGCAATAACTTTTTGGGATACAGGAATTATATCTAGAATGGGACTAAAAGATAAATTAATTTGCTTATTCAATATACTAGCCTTATTATTTAGGGATTTTTTTGATTTCAAGTGCTTCTAAGTTATCTAATTTTTGGCTTTTATTATTACGGTGGAGAATTCTAACCCCTGTATCCTTATGAAAAGTAGATTGGTGGAAATAAGATGATTGGAAAACTCTGAAAAATTATTGTTATTTAAACATCTTAAATGTTCCTTGATTCTAATATTTATATTTCTGGTTGTCTTACCTATGCAGAACGATAAACAATCATTGCAATATAGTTAGAAAATGCCTAAGTGTTTTTTTGTTTATATATCTGTCAATATTTTTTACCATAGGTTAGTTTTAATATTCTCCCGACAAAGAAGAGGTGCTTCCAAAAAAGAGTGTAATTAAAATTAAAGCCTTATAAAACAAATTTATATATTTTTAATTTTAAATTATGACGAGCCACAAAGTAATTGTTTATTACAAATATGTTAATTTTTAAGTTCTGTGAAAGATTTTTGAAGTTCTGTTATTATTTCAGTTCTGGCAGGCAACTAGCCAATAATGATATAATAACAGGATTTTAATCGAATTTTCACAGAACCCGAAAATTAACGTTGAAATTTGATGAATTGTTCAAATTCTCCAAAATAACCCATCCTTAGAGCCTATCGATTCTAAAGAGGTTGAATGCTCACTAATCCCCCATTTTTCCCCGATTAAATGTTTTCGCTAAACGATTTTTAAGGATCGATTCTTTATTGTGCTTTCACAAATTGTGCGTTATTAGAATATAAAATATTACAGTTTGAGGATTTTTTCATTGGAGACATAAAATATTTTCCTAATTACCCGTATATAACTTGTAGTATTATTTGATTTAACACATTCAGACCGTTTGTATATTTTATAATACGTAGATTCAAGAATTTTTTCCTCACTATCTAGAACTAATAACAATTGGCGGTTTTCGTTTTCCAATTGCTGGTATAACTGGCTTAGTACGAAATTTTTTGTTGTTGTTGAATTTTGGTTACTTCTTCAGACGGTAGCATTTGCATTTTAACAATAACTCGACCGAATTTTTTCTCACGATTTTTTTTTGTTATAAGTTTTGATGGTATTTTTTAAACGTTTGAACATTTGACAATCTGAGATTATTGGTAAAAAGTGTAAGATTATTCATATTATGGGAAACACGCCCAATAAGATAAAATTTTCTTTCAAATTAAAGTAGCAACAACTTCTAAACTATTAAAAACATACCCAAACTATTACCTCAACCAACTGTTACCCTACATCAAATATTTATTTATATTAACTCCACACAGGAGGCCCTGGAGAAAATAATTTCCCTCAGGGCCTATGTCATCTTTGGGGATTCTGTGTGGAGGGTCTTTTTGTGGAGAGGAAGGAGTGAACATGGGTCTCGAAGAGTCCCGTGTTGTAGGAGGGAGGAAACACTGAGGCCGGCAGTTCATTCCACAGCCGAGCTGTTGAACTTAAGAACGAAATGTCAACCGTGTACAAATGTTGGGCACGCGTTTGGCGTGTATCCCGACTACGCACCGGTGCCGAAGGGATCAATGACGCTAGTTCCTCAGAGCATCTTCCATTGTAATACCGATAGAACAAGGACAGCATACCTACCTGACGCCTGTGCTCTAAAGATTGCAGTCCGTTTGTTAAGATTGGGGAATCTATCAAACGGACCGCCCGTTTTTGCACAGAGTCAAGGGTTTTTTTCAGGTATTTAGGGGCTCCGGACCAGAGATGGCTGCCAAATTCGACCGTAGGGCGCACTTGCGACTTGTACAGGGTCAGCAGTTGTGTACTATTAAAGTATCTGCGGGCCCTGTACAGTACGCCCAGCTTCTGAGAGGCCAACTTTACTCTGGCTTCGATGGAGCCCCCGTACCTGAGCTGGTCACAGTTATATAATAGACAATAATATGTTCTAAAACTGCCAGTTTTCATTCAGGTTTTCTGCGCAGATGGCAGAATGAAGAAATATGAAAATAATGGTTTAGTTCTCATTTCGCTGTCTATATTATATTCTATGCTGGGGTCTACCACATCATTATTGTTACAATTGTCACATCACTATCATATTGATCGATGATTATTTATGGTCTTGATCTGGAACAGTTCTATTGTAAAATTTCTGAGTAAAAAAATCAATAACATAGTCATTAGCGTCTATTAATCGTCCAAAAATAAATATCAAACAAGACAAGGCCATTCAGTATTTCATTTATTAATTAAAGATATTGCTGATTATAAATTTTAAATAGTATTCATAGTTTGAAGCGGAATAGAAAACAGTATCCTACGTTTAATTTTCATTTATCATTATTATTCCTAACTGGCTCCGTTTGCACGCTCGGTATCAATTATCAGCAGGTTATAATGTTTATTGCTTCTTAATTCCTCGGAGTTTGTAACAATTTTAATTGCTACCCCATGAATCTAACGTTGACTTGGTCAGTAAGTAGGAACTGATGTTGACTTGCAATTGACCGCCCAGCCCTCTCGGGCGTATAGCCGCTCGTTTTGGCTGAGAAGGGAACAGCGCTACTTGCGGAGAAACAGCGGACCCGAGAGGGCTAGGCGGTCAATTGCAAGTCAACATCAGTTTCTACTTATTGATCGAGTCAATGTTAGATTCCTGGGGTAGCAATTACAACTGTTACTAGTTATGCATAAATAGTTCAAAAGCACAACAATTATGGAGATCATTTTTATATTACTAGTGGATATCTTTGTCATCGAATGCTCCTAGCACAACACTGCCACAAAACGAAACAAATAGCTTTATAGTTAATTTATTATCTCGTCAGTATTTATGATAATGTAAAACCGTCATATCTCTAGCTTGTACTATTTATTTATAAGTTTTACAATTTATTGTGATTGTGCAATTTCAAACATTTTCAAAATATTGGAAACCATACTGACGTAATTAAAATATGGTTAAGTAGTCCATGGTTTTTTTAAATTAACAAAACGCTTGAACAAAACGCAACCATTTTTTACCTATGACCGGGTTGCTTTTGAAAATCTAAAATATTATTTTATTCAAAAAGCATATATTAAAATTAAGTAAATATTAAAAGGCATTATATATGCAATGTCCAGATGGTTCCAGTTTACATTAATCTCGAGACAGAGAAATAACCACTGGACCTTATTGACAATATTTTGGCAGATTAGAAAAGGCCCGCGAGCTCCCGCTGTCCAAAATGTGGAAAATTGAATAGCTATATTAAAACATTTATTGAAATTATTTCGTAAGTTCTAGCGCATTTATAACTTCCATTAATTATGTTAATAACTTATTTATTTCAGATTCTAACAAAATATGTATCGCATCTTTTCTGAATTATTTTTTATCGACATTCCATTAACCGAAATTATTTAAATATTTTATTCTTACAAGGCATTTTAAATATGTGTTTACATATTTAAAATGCGTGTTTGAATTTAAATTTATAGCAGCGATTATAAATTAGGCCATATATACAACACAGAAGTCATAATAATTAATATTGCTTCAAGTAGGTACCAAAAACGGTAATTTTAAAGTAAATAATGAGTAAAATTCAGGATTTATAATCGATTTTTTCATGAATCCTAAAAATATGACATAAACAATCAAATTTAGATGAGCACTTTATATGTCTCTATATTAAAATTAAGAGAAATGATTTGAAATAAAGAAAATTGATTCAAAGAAGTATTTACTAGGCAATTTTAAAACCAAAAAACTTAAAAATTTCCGACCGCTCAAGGTTAAAATGGATTTATATCAGAACACTCCATTGTATAAAGAAAGTTGAAAACTCCAAATGCAATTTACTCAGAACATGATATTTGGGATTGTTGAAGTGTTGTTCTAGGGGTGCAATAGATTTAACATGATAAAGACAAATGAAATTATATGATAGCAATAAAACAAATAGTTAGCCTTTAATTAACCTTAATTCCAGTAAATTAACTAAAAATTATTAATAAAATTACAAAAAGTCATCGATTCGTTCACTAACCCAAAATAATTTAAATATGTAAATGTGTGTTGTAAAATAAAATTGATACAACATGATAAATTTCAAAAAAGGAAGTAAATGAGGTTCCATTGTCAGAATAGGAAGAATAAATGTTCATTCCTTCAAAAAGAAATAAATTTATTACGCAGAAAATGAAATTCCGTCATACACATGTTAGCGTAACTTTTTTAAATTCTCGGAAATTTTCTCCTGGAAATCAAATTAAATCAGTTTATTCAGATGAGACTTTCCTTTCAAAGGATTTCGGATTTCTAAGAATTTGTACGATTTTCAATAATATACTATTAACATTTTTTATTTTTTTTCCAGTTGAAAAGCATAATTACCCGTTGTTTTCACATTGAGCATTATAATTCAAAATTATTTGATACTCTTATTTTTTTAAATCATAAAAACAACGAGATTCACAGTGGGAGTCACAGTGGGAGTTATTCCATTACTTTTGAAGGGTGAGTCAGTCAGTAGAGAAGCTTTTATAAAAGTAAATATGTTTATATAAATTAGCGTACGCGTGTAGCCTGGCTTTTGACGAGTTGACTGAGAAGAGAAACTTTTGGAAAGGAAACTTTTAATGGGGCAAAGCTTACTCAAGATTCTGAAAAGTAGGCAAATTATTGTTACACAAAGATATTTAAATATGTCCCCCCGTTGGGAATTAAATAAAAACCCAAACTTTGATCTTCAGACACAAAAGAGAGGATTTTTCAAGAACTGAGTTTCGCCCTTACTTGACTTTTAGAATTTTCCGGCGGTGGGAACGTATTCCTTTAAAATATTTTTCGGACGGTTTTGGATGAATAATAATAGATACAAAGTAGATGTAAATTTTGGCGAGTAACTTTGTTGTTTGTGAATCTCGAAGGGTTTATTTAATAAGGAATTCATAACTTTGCTTAAATGTAAGACTGGATTTATTATTAAGCCAAGCACTTTACATATTAACCAGCATTATTTTTCCTGTGTTTGAGACATAACTCTTTTCAAACAAGTTGTACCATTCATGAAATATTAGTACTTTCTTATAGTTCGATGTGTGGTTAAAGTAAAAGAAAATCTTAATCTGTGACTCTGCAAAAAAAACCCATGACTGTGCAGAAACGTGCTTCACGTTTGATAGATTCATTGCAATCTTTAGAGTGCAGGCATGAGTTGTCCTTGGTCTACGCGTATTCCAAAGATTCTCATAAAAACTTTCTTTATTGATCTCTTTGGCACATAGCGCATAGTAAGGAAACACGCCAAACGCGCGTCTAACATTGATCCACATTTGTCATTTGTCACATGAGAATGGGTAATTTCTACGTCTCGTTCTTGAGTTAATTTCGCAACGATTTGCCCTCATCGGTCACTTCAAGATCCATGTTCACCCCTTCCTCCCTCCAAAAACCTTCTTTTCAACCACTCATCCTCAAAGGTGACATGGGTTCTGAGAGATTTTTTTTCTCAGGTTCTCCTATGAGGAGAAATGTAAAAAATTAATATTCATAAAAAAAATTAACTCAAATAATTAACTTAATGCACAATTCAGATAGAATATTTGTTAATGACAATGCATTCTAACAATTAGCATTCATCAACAAACACGCGAATACACATTCATTTTTCTAAAATTGGATGATATTTTATTACATCATTTACAGCAGTTAATTTAAGTATCCAAAAAATTCGACGCTTACCTTTCAGGGGCTAATAGAGTAATCAGATTATCTAAATATGACTTCAATAAAAATTCGCTAATTTTTGAGATATTCACGCTTTTACGAATTTAGGAAAATCAACACCTATTGTAAGGTTTTTTAATGTCACAACTACAAATTTCTATATTTTACAATTTAAACTGTAAAAAATGTACCACACTGATCTGGCACATATTAGTGCAAAAACGTCTCGTTTTATGCTATCTTTTAAATGTATTCAAATATTTAATTTTACTTAAAAAGGAGACTCAAATTGGAATAATTATTCAGTCAAAGAACTGTTTTCTTTACAGTGTGTTATAGTGAGACAAATAGTGACGCCGTTTGACATATACTGCTTAGCTATCTGTATCACTCCTAGACAGACTGATCCCTAGATTCCTCCCCACCTCTCATACCTTTTTCCTTCCAAGAACTTCATCTCCTTCTTTTCCTTAAAAACACCCTCCACACAGAATTCCAAAAGATGACAGGCCCTGAGGGTAATTTTTTTTCTGAGGGTTTCCCCGTATGGGATTGATGTAAAAAAATATATATCTTGATCAGGCTTCCCATATCGAGAGGACTTAATTCTCATTGCTACATGCCATTATTAATGAACTACACAGAACTTGCCTGAAAGTATCTCAGTTCAATATAGTTATATTACACAATGATTTTGTGTCGTCTCTCTCTCTTTCTCCATACAAATAATCCGATATTGAACTAAACGTTGAGGAATTCTGCATATTTATTTACTCGTCCTTTCAAATATTGCAGGAAAGCGACCAAAATTCCATTCATCTCAAAGGTAACTTTTATATGATTTTTCCTGGGTTACGAAAATCATTTGCAAAACAGTTTTTTTAATGAAATATCGAACAATACTCTCAATTGCCCGGAATGCTGAATTTTCGTCTTTTTGTGTGAATACCGAACAAGAATCCCAACTGTACGGAGTCAGGTGGCAGGCTATGTCATCCTTCGAGAAGAGTAGGAGATGGAAAGAGAGAAAATGAATGTTTGAAAGTTCCTTTATATTCAGATCTGATCGTCAAATATAATTAAAGCCATTTCAAGCAATGTATCGATTCTGAATGTTAGTGATTTACCAATTCACCAATACTATACTGAGAGAATCCAGTTATTCTGTCTAATTTATTATATTTATAGAGTTATTAAAGTTATTCGAAGCAATGTGTAGTAAAAACACAGTACAGATGAGGGAAGGTTAAAGAGTTTTGCGCATATTTGGATTTCCAGTGTGATGGTCTAAATAAGTCTTTCAATCCGGTGTTGGATTCAGTTCAACGAAATGCTATATTTTCTAACAGATATAATGAAAAAACAATATTGTTCACGATTTCGTATAAGAATAGGGTATCAGGAATTTTTCTGCGTTTATATAAAGCGGTAGGGTCAAACTGATGATCACTAAAGCGTTACGAGAGGTGTTTAATAAATTTGTATTGGATTTTTTCAATGCGATCAATGTATTTTTGATATTGAGGATCCCAAATGACTGAGGCAAACTTGAGATGTGACCTTACATATGACATATATAGCAGAATTAGTGTGTGTGCTACAGCGAAAGGCTTTGTAATACGTATAATAAAGCCCAATTGTTTATAAACTTTTTCTAAAATATGTTCATATGTTCAATATTGTCCTGAAATAACATTTTAAAATATAGCAGTACTCCAAAATCTCCGATTGATTCTATTTAATTTGGCTAACGTCTTCTTGCAATAGGTTGCAGTCATCTGTGGAGTCAATAAATGTATATAATTCATATCATCTGCGTAAAATATTAAAGAAGAATAACTAATAACACGTTTTATGTCTTTTATATATAAATAAACATGAAAGGCCCTAAACGGCAGCCTTGAGGTGCCCCTGAGGGAATAGGTGCAACGTTTTAAGGTAACAGCTTGACTTCTATTTTCATCATAAAAAGAGAACCATTTCAGAAGATTTCCACAAAAACCGATTTGCAAGACCTTGCTAAAGAGTATGTCGTGATTTAATTTGAATGCCTTTGAATAATCTGTGTAAATGGAATCAACCTGTTCCCACAATCCATAGACTTGAGAACAAAATCAGTAAACTGTCCTATTTTGTTATTATTATTTTACCTTGTGCTTACCCTGCGTTACAGAATTAAGTATATGTTGCTATTAATTACCTTATGCTGATATGACTATGTAAAATTGTACTGTTATTGGAATAAATATTCTGTTGTACAATTATAAAAAATAAAAAAACAAAAAAAAGTAACCTAGGTTTAGTCGGTTCACTTATGAACATCATATATGGTTTTCTTTGACACTTATGTTTGACTATTTGCACTTAATACCATATCATACTAGTATTACTTACTGTATTGTTTTCTTTTCACTTTTCTCAAATTAATATTTCACTCAAATTCTACGACTTGCTCGCCCTTGTACAAACATTAACCCATCGTTCATAAACATGCTTCTAACATCCTGTTTTGCAGAGACATTCGAGGATATGGAGTCATTTTAACCGTCTAGTACTTATACCAGGGCGAGAAAGCGGTGGATATCCCCAAGTAAGAGAATCGATCACTCTGCAACATTATTTTTACCTCCATTTGGAAAACGCTGTGCTTACAATTTACAATTCGTTTAATGTACCCATCGACAAGGGAGACATGGATATATACAAGTCAAATTTCGAACCATATTAGATAAGGTAACACGTGGCCCACTTGCGGCACACGTGGAGGAGTCTACTTCCCCACGTGTCCCCTATAAATAGGCCGTTAGTTTATCCTTGTAGTGATTTAACACCCTCTCACTTTGTGCTTTATGGCTCATCATTTTTCCGTGATTATTTTTTTTCTACTGCCACACCGCCATAAAGCATTATTTATTACATAACTTTATGGATTATAAAGCCGGTCTCGTGATGAAATCCTTCGTGCTACGTTTATTTCAATTATTTATGAAATGGGATACTTTGGGGCGATGTTACAATGCTCACGAAAGATATTTTATGAAATAAACATGTCCTGCGACTTTTGTATATTATGTCAATTCATCTTTGGTTCCAATATACATCCTTCATGGAAAGAAGGCTCAGATATCTGAGAATCTACCAGAATAAATCGCAAAATACAAATCTTTCAAATTATCATAAAGAAGCTGTGTTACTTTCAAATGGTAACTCTTTAACATTAACAGGCTAACTAATAAACAAATTTTACATTTTTTTTGATTTTTTTTTTTTATGTGACACCTCAAAAGAGTGTCCCTGCCTGTGCAGTGCACAGACAGGGGAACTATGTCACCACCCGGTTGGGCGGCGTTGTGAGGCGGAGTAAGGTAGGGGCTGTAGGAAGGGATTTGTTAATGCGGGCCTTGAAGAGGCTCGGATTATAGGAGGGAGGAAAAACAGATGCCGGTAGCTCGTTCCACATACGAGCCGACTTACACAAAAACGAGTCGTAAAAACGGCCCGTTCTCATGAAGCCAACGTCAACCGTGAACGGGTGTTCAGTTCGTGTCCGTCGAGTTTCGCGCACGTGCACCGGTGCATCAGGAATCAATGCTGCTAGCTCCTTGGAGCAGGCTCCATTGAAATACCTGTAGAACAGACACAGCATGCCTACATTGCGTCTATGCATCAGAGAAGGCAATCGGTTTGTTAACAACGGATTGTCAATCAGACGGATCGCTCTCCTTTGCACAGACTCAAGCAGGTTTATCAAGTATTTTGGGGCACCAGCCCAAAGGTGGCTCCCAAATTCAATAGTTGGGCGGACTTGAGACTTGTACAGGGTCAGCAGCTGGTCACTGTTGAAGAATCTCCTAGCCCTGTACAAGACGCCCAACTTTTTGGAGGCCTGATTTACTCGGGCTTCTATGGATCCCCGATACTTGAGCTGGTCTGATATAGTAACTCCAAGCATTTCAATGGAGTCTTTATTGGGGAGAGTGCTCCCATCATTACATAAATAAATGGTTGTTTATCAATTATTATTATCAAAATTTTACATAAATAAATGGTTGTTTATCAATTATTATTATCAAAATTTTACATAAATAAATGGTTGTTTATCAAAATTTTACATAAATAAATGGTTGGAGCCACTCAATGCGCTGAGTAGCTTCCAACTTGCAAATAAAGAATTGATCATTCAAAAGGGAAAACATATGTATGAAATAAAATGAAAGTAATAGCGTAATAGATGAAATTTTTAATGGAAAAACCATGTTTCCTATGAAGCTAGTATATAATAATATAGTAAATAGTAATTACAACTTTCATCGAGTCAATCGAGCTGTTTCACTAATAATAATTACTACTCCTTCCGGAGCGAACTAGGCCAGCGGGATCGGGACGACCATCCAGAAGATTCACACTCGTTCGCGGGAAAGGGTAAAAGGAATGTATGAGTTGACCCGTGATTGACAGTACATTTGCTGTGCCCCTGAATAAATGCGCAAGCTATTGCTTTGTCAAGAGATTACCTTCTATCAATAAGGCAGCTCTAACAGCTAGTTAGTAAAATGCAAATAACAATAATATAGGAAAAAGGGTCCAAATACACTAATTATCCCAAAAAAATGATTTCACATTTTATGTATTTTGTCTGCTTAATTATTTATTTCATGGTTAAGAGCAGCTAAATGTACGTTGTATGTTGATGTATGAGAAGGTAATGAATAAACAAAAAACGATATCTGTGACGATATTTCAAAGGTCCACCCATGTAATGAAATACATATTATATTATATATATAACTTTGCCAATAATTGTTTTAATAAATGAAGGTTGGCAGTCCAGCCACAGTGGAGTTCTAATTAATATCAGTGGTACGTATTTATGTAAATTGGGTGTTACTGTCAAGTCAAAGTAGACTGCATTTAGATAAAATGGGATTCCGGAGATCCAGTGATTGCCCGTTTGCGGAGAATGCAGGATGCAGCAAAACAGACAGTGCAGTTTTGAAGGGCTTGTACATCCATGTGGTGGGAGAAGAGATAAGAGGGGACTCATTGAGTTGGGAGGGTCGTGCCGTTTTCAGTCGTGACCATGGTTTGGTCCGGATAACATCGGGGCTTCGCCGTTCGAACGTTTCTTGAAAATTTCCGTTCTTACCTCACCACCCAGCAGGCCTTACGGCTGCAATTTGCCACTTCTTCCTGTGGGCTACCTTAAGATTTTTTTTAAACACGTCCTCACACCTTGGATGAACTCGGGATTAAATACGGAAGGAAATTGCAGCTATAACCGTCGAGATGCGCCAAACTGTGGCCGATAACTTCAGAAATCGCCTATACAAAAATCGATATGATTTACCAAATAAAAAAGAACAAAACCCATTTCTGTACGTTGCGCCATTTTTTAATGGCCCTTCAAAACTGTACTGTTTTTGCACTGTCTGTTTTGCCGCCTGTATAAGAACGGAAGTAGAAAGATTAAGGAAGAAATAGCTTACCCTTAAATGCATGACGAATGAGAATTTGGGGAGAGTGACCAAACTCTTACACCAACTTTCTTCTGAGGTGGACATTTTTCTGTTAAAGTTCAGTATTTATGCGTGAGCTCAAATGGCAGGAAAAACAAAACAATTGTTTTCGAAATTCACTTTCATTTTCAAGAAGATTTATAAGAAGTACGATTTTTTGGTATAGTTTGTCTTTAAAAAATGAATGATTTGAATTCTCGCTGGAACAGAGAATAGTTTCAATAATATTGTGTTATGTAATAATAATAAAAAATGAAAACGTATGACATATATTTTTTTATTTAATTAAAATCAAATTTAATAATATAATTATTAAGTTCTGCAAGCATTTCTTGGCTTTTGTTATTGTTACAGCTGTTTAGGCTTTCAAGGCCATTTTCAAACTGTAAACACGTAGGTATTAAGATAAGGTAGGACTTAAGATTTTCATGGCCAAAAGTATTATAGTGATTTGTGTTTGGGGTATTATGCCGTGTTGCGCTACCTCCTTTTTAGCTAACGTTTCGGAGAGCATTGCAGTGTTCATCATCATCAAATTACACAGCTGCCCTGATGATGCACTGCAATGCTATCCGAAACGTCGGCTTAAGAAGGAGGTAGCGCAAAACGGCATAATACCCCAAAAACAAATCACTTTAATGTATATACGTATCTCGTAAATTGTAGTACTAAAATTTCACCTAGAAACACTTTTTCTTTTTCACGGTTCAAAAGAAAAGAGAAAATAAGAAAAAGGAAAATATTGCAAAAATATTGAAGAAAACAGAAACAATAGAAAAAAAAAGAAGAGGACAGAACGTTCTACCTCAAATCATCTCAATATGTCGATTTCTACTATCATTTTAATCTTGAACTGTTGCTTCAAGTAACCAAAATATTTTGATCGCCTTCTGTACCAGTAAAATTTGTACAATTCTCCTGTTCAGGAAACGCTTCTACATTTACCTCCCCTTAACTGATAGAAAACCGTTCTTATATCTAATTAGGTACCTACCTACTATTAAAATGAAAAGCATTAATTCGTTTTATGAACTACAAGACAAAATGTGAACTTGCTCCCCAAAAAAATTGCACCGATAAATCACAGATAAATAATAATACTACTAAAGTAAACATGTTTATGACCGTCGTAAAAATTTCGTTTTACAAGCTTGAACGCGAGGGACAATTTTCAAAAACACCACTCGGGCCAGAGTCACGAATTATGACGGGAATACTCCAAATAACAAATTACTGTTTCCGAAATAGGCTAAGTTGTTGGGGAGGAGGGGTGCGAGCGGGGTGGAAAAGGAGTGAAACAGGGTGAAATGGCAGGGGAAAATGGGGTGGAAAGATGAAACGGGGTGAGACACTCCCGCCTTGCCAAGTGATATGCGCGGTTGACATATTGAATCATTAACAGAGACATATTATCATTTTAGCGATGATGTTTTTGAGAGCGCTTGCGAATTTGTCTGAAATGTATATATACCTATATATATATATATATATATATATAATTTTTTGTTCAACATTTTGCTTTCAGTTTTGAGTTTCCGTTTGAGGAATATTATGATGCTAAAAGTATGGGGGGAGAATTGGAGAGTATCTGACCATGCAGATCTGTTCACTGAACAATACTGAAGTTATTTCAAGGATCGTTTTGACTCTAATCTGAATTGCGGTTTCATGGTGGCCATAACTGTTTCTATGCCTTTGATAAATTCTTAAAATAATTGCCGAATCATACTTTACTCTTCTTACACTACTTTGATTAATCCACTACCGTTCAAACCATTACCTTACCCAAGCTATTATCGTTCTTCTTAAGATTATTCTCACTTTACAATGCAAAACATTAGTTCCAATTCCTAGTCTTTCTCGAGTTTCTCTAATAACTACAAATGATTTTATTTTACGTATTTGGAAAAAGTATTTTTGAAGTGAAACTTCTTTACGCGCGTTATGCATTTTCGAGGACCGGAGTAAAACCGACTCATGACCGTCACGAAAAACCGTGATCATTTCGCTATAGGAGCCAAGCTAATATTATATACCTAGCTTAGGTCACTCTCCAAACTCAGCTTCGCGGTCTAGAGGCAGAGCGCCCGACTCTCGTCGTGAAGAACCGAGGTTCGATCCCCGTTTAAACTATTTTTTTTTTCTTTTTGTGATTTTTTTAATACGAGGATAAGTGATAAAATTCTTTCGTGCTGCGACTTTGTCAGGCATACATATAAGAAGATATCTACATGATTGTTGTCAAAAACGCACATTTATATTTTTTTATTCAGTTATTTATTTTTAGAATTTTTGCGATCGAACCTTCTTATTCTGTTTGAAACGATCGATTGAAGGAAGCGAATTTTGTATCGTAATATAATATCATATACAAACTCCGTTATAAAAATAAGCGCGGGACAAGTCAATTGAGGAGTACACGTTGTATACGCGGTTCTCGTCGCGCGAGATACCTCTCCTCGCGGTCTAGAGGCAGAGCGTTCGGCACTCGTTATGCAGGACCCGGGTTTGAATCCCATATTTTTGTAACTTTTAATTTTTTTTTATCACATGCTACTTATAAATATGTCAATATTAGGAATCTAGTTAAACGTTCATTTGTTAACAACACACCTATTAATAAATTTATGCTTTTTAAAACTATAATGTACAGCATTCTGAATAATAATAATATGAAATGAAAAGAGAGAGAGAATAACACTAAAAGTTTCACTTCCGTCGTGCGTAGGCTTGCCACACACTGTATTTTTTTGTAGCTCGTCACAATTTACAATAAAAAATACATACATTTTTTTGACCACTTTTATTTTATTTAAACTCTACCGGTATCGAAAGAACCCTTCCTTTATCAAGATATTATTAAACACAGTTTTTAACATAATAATTTAGGAATCTATGAACATGACACGTTGGACGCCAATGTAACGTAAGATTTACTATTATGTGTAGCAATTAAAATGATGGCATAACAAAAACCACGATGTGCGCGGATGTAGCGTTAAATTTAATCCTAATTAAATGTAAAAAAGGATGCCAATAAGATTCATCAAAAATAAAGAGTGTTATTTATTGTACAACATTATAATTTTTAGCATGAGACTCAAAATCAATAATTACAGATAATCTCAGAGCATGATTTACCTCTACGAAAAATTTGTGGGTTTGTATTTTTTTATATGTGTATTAAAAGAAACCAGTCATGGTGATTTTATGTTTAATTAAAATTGTAGGTAATCATACAAAGGATTTTAATATTGCATATCATTAAGAGATTATTCAATGGACGCCAGTTCCATACGATAGGATGAAACAAATTTATCATTATAGTAAACCAATTTTAAAGGTATCAATGCATGATGTAAAACTTCACATGATTGCGTCAATCGCCAACCCGCGGAGCTTCTTTCTCCGTACGTCTCACTACAACCGCCATCACCAGAATACTGATTCGTAGCCCTGTGTTATTCCGTCAGCCTGATTAACAACTGTTAATCAGCGTCGTCAGTCATTAAGCGTCCACTCTAAATATTAAAAATAACGGGATACTTGGTTTATCCCATTATAATGTGTTTTTATTGTAGATTTTATTTTAGTTCTGTGTGTAAAATAATGATCTATTTTGTCGCGAAGACGAATATTTTGGACCCACCATTTTAGGTCCAAGAGTTACAAAGCTTACCGCTCTACAACAGTGATGATCGCTACTATTAAATTATATGATTTAGCAATTTAATTGAAAATTTAAATAAATTAAAGCTTTGTAAGTGTGGCGTTACTCCCTAAGTACCACTAAAGAAGTACTCACTTCGGGTTTCCCGTCAATTCCCCATCTTAAATAACAGTTTACCACGGGTATTTGCATAGTTTAGGTAACCTTAATCCCATGCTAAATAATGGTGAGCTTCTGTTCAGAACATTAACTGCGATGGCAGTTTAATTATTAAATTCTTGCGAATATTGTTTTGACTTTGTGGAAAGACCCCAAGGGAGATTAACATCGTTTTTGAAGTAAGAAAAGCACAAAGATCCTTGCAATCTTGACAGGTGAAAGGTGGAGTACCAGTTGAAAGGTTAACAGGTTGATGAGAAAACGATTTAAACTAGGTAAGCTAAACCGATACAATGGACAAAAACTAACACATAAGCTGCACACAATACAATAAATTATTCCCCAATGTCGTAAATTGTCAAGCGGATGTGAATAGTCTCAAAGAAAGGTAGACACAGCGTAAACCCCTGCAGGTGAAATTAAAAACATAGGTAGCGGTGATTAATTTTAAATACGATCTTCTGCAATTCCTCAATATCACCTACTTTTTCTGTAAGAAATTGATAAGTTTTAAAATATCTTAAATTTCTTACCTCCTACCTCAAATTGTGGGTAAAAATTTGATAATATATTGGATTATAAGAAAAAACCTCAAGAAAATATCTATGGCTTAATAATTATATCTATATATTTTTATAAAACTAATTCAACCATGAATGTGCTATATAGAATTATGTACTCGTACGTATGTATGTACCAGTGACATTATGATGTCCTCGTAGCCAGTATACATTGTGAAATATGAGTCGTTATAAAGTGTACTGTAAGTGTACAAACGGATGTGAAATGAATGTGTTATATAGAATTCTGTACGTATGTATGTACCAGTGACACTATGATGTCCTCGTAGCCAGTATACATTGCGAAATATGAGTCGTTATAAAGTGTACTGTAAGTGTACAAATGGTGTTTTTATTTAAATACAGTAGCCGTAGAATAATTCTCAATCTCCTCGGCGTAAAAAGCATAAGCGAGTGGTATTTGAACATATAAAATATCATCATTGCTTTAAGCTCTGACATATTGTACGTATACTTATGATGTCTTACTCGTAAATGTATCGACATATATATAAACGCACTATAAGTTACACGCATTATGACTCTACCGGAAGAGATGTTCATGATCTCACCTAAAGAGCTGTTAGTATGTTGTTGTGTTCGGTGTCAAAGTACTAAACTTAGTAACGTAGAAACCTTGGAAATAATTTGAAGGTTTATTAGCACTAGAACGAGATCAAGAGAAGGTGGGACAAGGGAGTAGATCGGGTTAAGAGGGGTTCAAAAGGGGTGGTATTTAACGAAGATGGCACGTGCTCTGAGCATTATAGGAAATTACACTGTTTTCTAATAAATTATATACCACCGAAATAACTTTTGTATTATCTTTCAATTAAGAAAATATAAAGGATACCTTATTGCGTTAATAAAGTTTGATAATGATAAACAAATGAAATGAACCATAAACATTCAAACGATATCGTTTTCATAATTTTGTTTTAATCTCTGTTGTTGAAATTAATATACCGGTTTCTTTGGTTCAGAAAAAAAAATAATAACTGCTTTTATATTTCAGCTTTTGATACTTGAACCAAAACATATTTAGATATTATGCAAGCACTTTTATTAAATCTGAATATTCAATGTTTCTCCTCAGTGTATTTTGAAGTAGGTCCAATCAATTAAATGTGTCGAAAAATAAACGGAAGGCCGGGAACCTCCTTGTCAGTTCTACACACATCGTTTGTTCATTTTTAACTCATCTTATTATTTAAAAAAAATTGAGTTTTCTTATTTATTAATTCCATAAACATGTTCAATTTTGGGGTGAACAGTGAAACCTATAACTTTATGACATAAGTAACTACTAATGATTTAATACCGATTTTTCGAGCACCGTCGCGCTGTTGATAGTCGACCGATATTGATAATGAAATAAATAAGAAATCGGTATACGCTGCAAACACTGGCGATTCAGTCTATTAATTGACATTTCTATACGTCAGATGGCTACAAATAAGTTAAAAATAATAATTAATTGACAATTTCAAATTGAAACATTAATTTTAATATACATTTGCAGTCCGCATGTATTTTTTTACACTAAAAAGGGAGTTGAGTTCATGAGGTTTTAGTCATAACTAACTTTTATTTCTCCAAATTGGAACAGAATCAATCAACCGTGCGTTAGTTAATTAATTAAGTCAATTCTATTCTACAAGCTTAGTTAGTTCACTTACATTAATTTATAAGCCAGTTATTTTGCATAATAAAGGATAATATTGATCCCGTCTTAAATGAATTAATTGAGTCTATGGATCGTCCATACGATTTATTTCAATTCTAAGAGCTTAGTTACTTTACTTACATTAATTTATAAACGAGTAATTTTGTATAATGAACGAAAATATTCAATAAGTTGTGCATATTGACAGTGTATTAACTTTTTTTCTGCAAACTGGAACGGAATCAATCGATCGCGTCTTGTATGAATTAATTATGTCTATGGATATTTTATACGATTTATTTCAATTCTAAAAACTTATTTAGTTCAGTTACATTAATTTTGATTTACAGATTACATATTTTGAAAATGCAGCAATACCTTTGGAAAAATATTTTTCAACGCATTCTGTACTGGCCTGTATACGTGTGAGACATGGTGTCACTACCGAACTTGCTCGATGGAACAGTTCTGAATTCAATATAATGAATCCTGTATAATCATATTTGGATACCGAAGATACAGCAGCGCATCGACAATGTTCACGGAACTAGGACTAAATGGATTTGCCGGCCTGATGAGACACCGGGTCACTGGAGCCAGGATGCGGCTAATGGACTCCGCCAACACGTTGGTGACCGCAGCCTACCAGCACCAAACGCCACTCTTGAGTGAGCGCTGGGCCCAAGCTCATTTAAGACAACGCCCTGCATAGTTGTACTCTATTGTTAATTTATTCTTCTTCATATATTTTTGCATTTTTCACATATCTATTGTACAAAAAATATGTTAATCTATATGGGACGTGTGGGATTGCACTAACCTCCCCACATCCTGGAATAAAAATTATTATTATTATTTGTTTATAAGCCAGTTATTTTGTATAATTAACAAAAATATCCAATAATTTATGCATTCTGACACCTTAAGGACAGCGGCTTTTTTCTACCGGGATCCGACTGTCAGAATCACATTCTGAACGCGCTCGCAAATATCGCTAACTGACCATAGATCACGGATTTCGTCAATGTTGTATTAAAATAGGATTTTATCGACCACCTCTTTCGTAAACGCAAAGGTCACCTTGTTAAACTCAGATATTTACTTGGTTTGCTTTACCTGGCGATAGATTGGCAAGACTTTTAACTCATTAAGAGAGTTATTGTTGTAAAATGTATATTATAAAAATAATAAATCAACCACTTGAGACACAAGAGTCTTATTCAATGACCGTCTTCCGTTTGAGAAATATATTGAAATCCTTGTATCAGTATTACTTAAGCAAGAAATCGTGAGTTTCTTGTAACGTTATATTAACCCCTCCGACTTTTTGCGAACTTGAAGCTAAAATGTCTTTATCGAAATGTCAATTTCACGAAAACGTTGTGTTATTACCGCCTCACAATCAAAGCTCTATAAATGAAACATTACTGAACGGAGCCGAATAGTAAAAACTGTTTTAGAAAGGTTACAAAATAGGCTTTCAAATTGTTGTATCATAAATAAATATTAACATTTGTAAATATTTAAATTTAGAATGGAAACATGAAAAAATTGTAAAAATGACTCACCTGTAATGTTTTATGTAAAAACGATACTAAAATCACGGATAATGTAAAAAAAAAACACTTATTTCATCGTACAAATGTACAATAAACAATTCTGTCACTTCACTTTTTGACCATTTCATACAAAATATATTTTTAAAAAAATAATTAAACTTGCGAGGCGGGTCGGCACGTCAAACGGCTTTCTTGGCGTCGTTTTACGATTTGGCGGGTAAAATTTGCTTCCACTGAGTAGGTCTTTTTACGGGTTTCTATGGATAACTTTGAATAGAGATGTGAAGCTTCATTCAATACGAATATTCTACTTTTTGTTTTAGGGATGTCACTAGAAGAATAACGGAGTTATGACGATTTTTGTGGAAACACACGCGTTGACGTGTAAACACGCTTATTGTACTTGACTGCTATCGTTATTTTATCGTGTATATCTGCTTACGTTGCTGACCGGTTAAACATATTGAATTACGTTGATAATGCTCATAAATATTTAATGGCATTACTGATTCTGTGAAAGCTCGAGATACCGTATCCAATGAGAAACAGCCAGTCCTATAATCATGTTTAAGATACGTTAATCTAAGCAAAGCAAACTGGATCATCCGTATTTCACTAAGCTTGTTATTATATTCCTATGTTATAAAGTTTGTATCTATATACGCAGTGTAAAATACTTGTACCTCATTACGGTGTTCTCTTGATAACATTGTGATGTTTGTTACGAAGTTAATTTACTAAACATTTGCGGTCTGTATGTTTACTTTTCTGACATTATATTACATTATTATACTCTCTACAAAACGTCGTGATGTAAATTTAACTTTCTTTAATTTTAATTGACGGCCTCCGTGGTCTATCTACTAGCATATCCCGGCGTGCGCAAGTTAATTTTATTTGATTAATTTGTGTTGTTTCATAAATTACTCGTTCAAAATAATGTAAAGTATATTAAGGGTATGTTCCAGAGTGGAAGATACTCTCAGTATCGCCCTGGTTTAAGACCATCATTCAGAATTGAAACGTTTCTAGAATTGGCTTTGGCCGTGTTTGTTGACAAAATCTGAATAGCAAAATTCTTCCACACCTTCCTCTTCTGTCTCTTCTTTCCCTCTCCACTACCTTCAGCTTCACAACATACCCCGATTGGGGATGTCTTAGTCTCATTGGTTTCAGACGGTTGGGTGCAGTTGGGACTCTTGTGCGTTATTCGTAAAGGAAAAAAAAATTGACAGCCATTTTCTCATATTTTTTTTACTTTTATGCTATAAATGGTTTTATTTTTATTTGTCATTTATAATAACCATAATAGATATCTGCAAGCAGTCCGTCGGAAAATAAAAACAGAAGTAATGTCCCTGTTGGTCATTATTGTATTAAGTTATTTAGCATAAATTCAAGGCAAAATATTTGTACGATTGGATGAAGAAAATGGGTAAGCATTATTCAAGAATTTTATTTACCCAAACGATACTATTTATTTTATCGTACATTTTACTAGCAGAGATTTTATGGGGAAAGGTTTCTTGACAATTCTAGTCAAGTTGACTTACATAACCTCTGTCAAGGGAAATGCAAACGTTAACCTTCTGTCTGAGCGTAAACATTTAAAATATACATAAAATAACCTAACTTTAAGCGTGAGAAAATATACTGTCTAAACTGAATGAATGATTTAGTCTTTCGAATAATTTTGCATGAAGTATTTCCGTAAAATGAATCATTGGTACTTAGTTAAAAAAAACATATCATAGTAAGGAACTTGAATGAAATATATTATTGCTTTTAAAACATTTATACAAATACATAAATAAACGCTGTGTCTGAATATACAAATTTTACTTCGTATTACATAAGAATTAATAAATAGTAATTTAAAATCATAAAACACTGTAAGACACTCAAACGCCTTATAATTGATCGATAATTGTTCTGACAGCACTCAAACTGCTACATCACGGGATGGCCGGCCGCTTGTCTTAAGAATGCCGATAATTTTGTGCCAAGATGCGCTGCGTATATTCTCACACAAATTTCTAATGCGATTTAAAAATTATTTCAAAAGAATTGTTTTATTTTTTCATTCCGACCCGAGCGGGATTGCATCTACTTTTTACAGACAAAACTTAGGTACGTATGACGTCACGCAAACCCAGTCAAATTTCGATCGTTTTGAAGGGCTTTGAAAAATGCGAACATTCATAATAAAATAAAAAACTGACTGTAATTTCTTATAAAGCATTAGAAATCTGCATACTGCTGGCATACCAGCTATAAAATGATTTTATAATTACGCCATACTTGTAACACTTACTCAAACACTCGATCCTAAATCCTAGTTTATTGTAACATTAACATCACAACTGAATCATTTAGATTCTAGCTTGTACCTAGATTGCATGCAGCTGATAATACTTTCGTAGAAATAGAAAATGTTTTCAAGTAAACGGAATGTAGTTAGAAGAAGGCTGTAATAATTAATAGAATGCCTATTCAATTAAAAATACTGCATTCGGTTAAAACTCCGTCTGTCTGTCTATAACTCCGGTTCAATGAACTCTTGAATTCCTATTTGCTTTGAATTTAAGCATCATTATTTTCACAACTGGAAGTGTTTGTTTGGAGAATTCAGACATGTGAAAAATTACCTACCTGTAATATAACACTTTTTAAGAGAAAATCACTTTAATTTCCATTTCAAAAATTGGAACTGATTTCAAAATAGACGACCTCAGATTTTTTACGATAATTTAATAACACTAATATAATATATAGTTTCTATTTCACCAGTATAAAATGAACATAGACAGAAAGCTTTAATAATTATAATAATATAATTTAGGTTGTGATGTAGGTACGTAACATTTCAAAATACAAAATAAACTATTAATATTATTTTTCAGAACATAATAAATGTTTTCACTGTAAAGGTCAACAAAGTTGTTTTCCAAGCAGTTGATATGGTTTCGGTTCATTTGATTACGATCATTTAGTTTCGATCATTTGATTACGATAATTTCATTACCATAAATCTGTAAACCTGTAAATTACTCGCCAATAAATTATATCAGACACACATATATTATACAGAAAAGTCTATTTTATCATACCAAAAACTTTTTTAGACACATTAACTCACTAAGAAAAAATAAACCCAGCCTATCCACTTACATGTATTTCGAGGAGAAAAGTAGTAGTGATACTAATGACATTGTTAATTTCTTTGCCGATTTATTCAAAAATGTATACGATATAGACATTCCAAAAGATCAAATTCCACCTTTTCATCCAAATGAATCTATCCACATTCCAGCTTTACATGTTCCTGTTTTAAATATTCCTGATGTTTTAAACAAAATAAAATCATCTCGATATAAAGAAAAAAAGCGGGTTCTGACAAAATCAATCCAGATTTTCTAATTAATTGTGTATCAATACTTGCCAAGCCACTATGTCAACTATTTAACCAATCACTAAACTCAGGCTGCTTCCCTGATCTATGGAAAAAAAATTATCTAACACCTGTATTCAAAAAGGGAGATATTCATGATGTCACAAATTATTGACCCATTTGCATGTTATCAACTATCCCCAAATTATTTGAAAAACTTATCCTTGATAAAATCACTGTACCAAATCAACATGGCTTTATACCGGGCAGATCAACTCTATCAAATCTCTCTTTGTATGAACAATTTATAGCTAGTTCGCTTGAAAATAAAACCCAAGTCGACTAAATATATACAGACTTCGTAAAAGCCTTTAACAAAGTTAACCGAAAAATTCTCCTCAATAAACCTAGAAAAAATTGAATAGAGGATAAACTATTGGAATGGTTAAAGAGCTATTTAACTAAAAGAATTCTACAAGTTAAAAACAACTCTAACTTTTCTCATAAATTCATGGCTACTAGCGGTGTACCACAAGGGTCGCATTTAGGCCCAATACTTTTCTTACTTTTTATAAACGATATTGTCACTGTCTTCGATAACAATGTTGATGTGTTGCTTTTTTCCGATGACTTAAAATTATTTAAAATTATAAAAACACTATCTAAAGGTTTCAACATTCAAATTAACTTAAACAAATAACAAGATTGGTGCAAACTTAATTAACTTCATATTAACTATAATAAATGCCACATTATAAGATTTTTCAGAATAACTTAACCCCTTAACTACCAATATAAAATCAATAATGTTCCTTTCACCTCTATCAGTAAAATTAACGATCTTGGAGTTATTTTCAATTCAAAGTTAAACTTCCTTTCACATATAAATTCAATTACCAACAAAGGATGAAAAATACTTGGTTTCATTCTACAAAATGGCAGAGATTTTTGTAATATTTCTACATTACAAATCTCATATTCCTCTTTAGTTGGTAGTCAAGTCGAATATAGTTCTTCTATCTGGTCCCCTCATTTCAAAATCCACGCTGACTCCATTGAAAAAATTCAGCATAAATTTCTAAGATTCATTAACTATAAACTCGGTCTACCAATTGAAACAATAAACTACAATCTCTTGATGAAAGAACTAAACATATTAAAACTTTCAGATAGAAGACTTGTTTCCGACTTCATTTTTATTTATAAAACTGTTAATGGTATTATAGACAGCCCTGATTTATTCAGTTTAATTACCTTTCATATACCTACAAGAGCTAGTCGATCTAAAATTCTTTTTAATTTCAACAAAATTATCAGGACTGAGTCATTTAGATACTCGCTTCTACCTAGATTACATGCAGTTGGCAATGTTTTCTCAGAAGTAGTTGATGTGTTCAATTGCACGAAATGTAGTTACAAGAAGGCTATAATAATACACCTCATAAATAAATATTAATGTTAGCTTTTGTTATATTATCGCTAAATTATTATTATTATATCATATGTTTGTAAAAGCCACTATGGGCGTGTAATATAAATAAAAAAAATAAAAATCGATTCGATTTCGTTCGACTTCGATCGAGTGCATATCCAAATTTAACACTGAAATTAAAATATAACTTTTTTTTCTAAATTCATTTGTTTTGGAAGATTTTACTGCACATTTCTAAACCATCTCAACATCGAGATATAGATGTACACAATTTGTTGGGGTATCAAAAAAAATAGTGATCAAAGTCACCTTTCGGAGAGGGGTGACTTTTACATACCATTTATAAATTTATTTATGACATACATGATAATACACAACTGTAATATGTAGTGTACAACTGCTGACCCTGTACAAATCACAAAATACTTGAATTAGTAGTCACTTATGATCTGGGGCCCCAAAATAATTTGAAAATCCTGACTCAATGCTGTGCAGAAATGGGTGGCCCTTTGGAAGACTAGATTTTAGATTACAGGCGTCATGTGGAAATGACATACTTGTTCTACTGGTAAGGTATAAGCATCATTATTCCCTTCGGCACCGGTGCAAAGCCGGGAAAAAAAAACAATAATAATAAAACAATTTTATTAAAAAATATTATTCTTTATCCAAAAGTATCATAAAATCGTTGGCAGTCCTGTTTTACTAAAGCCAAATTGCGATACTTGCCCATCTATTCCAAGTAGAATTAATTTCTGTTCAAATAAAATATTCTCTGTTATTATAACATTCTAGGCCTTAATAGAATTTATTTTATATTAATTACTGTTCATTAAAATAAACACCTCATACCTCGATTTATGTCAGGTCTTATACAAACCTAGTATTCATTCAACTATTACTACACTAGAAGATATTTATTTTAATTATGTATTGCTTAATTGCACTTCTATTAACAACTGTATCACTTGAAATAATATTTTTGTGTACACATTACTTGTTCTGCAATCACTATATTGTATCACTCTATTATAAAAGCCATTTTATGGCGATTTAATAAATAAATAAATAATTTGATTACGATCATTTGTTAAGGATCATTTGATTACGATCATTTTATTACGATCATTTGGTTTTGATAATTGTCTTATGATCATTTGATTACATATTATAATTTCACTACCATAATTGGATTACGATAATTTGATTACGATCGTTTGTTTACTATTTAACCTATAATCGTTTTAGTTAAATCACACCTGAATAATTAGTACGATTGTAAAAGAAGCGTTTACTTTAAAAATATTTTTCTGTTACAAATTTTATATTTTTTTGGTTTATTTTCTGCTGCACTTGGAGGGTTGACAATAACCCGACCACAGCGCTTACGTTGGAAAATTCAGGACGTATTTTTCTCTTTCCCAGTTGCAAACCGAATACGAACCCTTTTGGTTATGTGGTTCAGATATGCGACAGAGGAATGCAGCTTTATTAAATACACCCCCGCATTCAGTGCACAGTCCCTTTTACGCCGTTCCACTTGGAACTAATGCATTTTAAATGTTAGGGTATAAGATATTGGATCGGGAATCAGCTGTGAGGCTTCCTGAAATTCTGAAAATACTGCAAATAGCTGAAGTCTATTCTTTGTTGGTTGTACAATAAAAATCAGAAGAATTCTTCGGGATGTATTATAGCGGATACTTTTGTATTTTTATTGTGGGAAAACATTCGTTTACGAAACGAAAACGCATTTTAAGAGTATTTGGTAATGAATTGAATATTTACGTGGTTTAATGCTTTAACGATTTTTATTAAATTATTTATTTATTTATTTAACGCCCAGAGGGCTTTTACATGTAGGTAGTACAAATTATATGAAATAAAATTTTGAAACATTACAAAGAAATAATAAAAATAAAATTAAATTAAAAAATACATAATAAAAACAAGAATATAAATTAAGAAATACGGCGATTTTACTGGTTTATTTAGGAATTGTGTTGGAATAAATCTTATACGTGATCCGCAAAATTCGTAAAGTTAATAATCAATTCACAAATGTCGAAAAATAATACTACATTACAAAACTATACACTAATCTTAGGGTGGATTTATAATCCAACTTGTCTTTCAGACTTCTTGTTATTTCAATCCTGAACCTTCATATCATAGCCAGAGACACAACATATGCGTGTACACAGTGCATCACTGCAAAACTAGGCTAGCCCAAAGACACATATAACAAACTTAACTATATTGGCCCAAAATTGTTTAATTCCTTGCCGAGTTCCTTCAAGATGTGCCAAAACCTAAACTCGTATAAAATAAATGTCAAAAGCTGGGTAAAAAAGTATCTGGAAGCGAGAGAATTATTATATAATTTTTTTCTATAAATTATACTACGAATATGATACCTGTATATGATAATATGTTACCATCTAAATTTAAAAAAAATAAATAAAAAAATTCACTTCTTTTTAAACTGTTTTTTTATTAAATACGCAAAAATAACTATTTGTACTATATATTTTTTTTCTATAATCATATTTCTTTTATCATTTAAACGATAGATAATGTAACCACCACTGTTTTGAATACATACCTTATAGTGCCCCCGCACATGCTTCGCCTTTTTTGGTATTCTTTTGCTACTGCCTTATATTTTGCATAATTATATATGTACCTGTATGTATCAAAAAAGTTGCCAAAAAAAACAAAATTTGGACGCATTAGCAAAGTAAATGTTCTTAGCATTTGGGCACAGAATTAAATTTTGTGTATTTTTTATGTATTATTAGCCGGTTTTGCCAGAGTTTCAACACATTTTCGACATCAGTTCCTTTTTTTTTTAATTTTTTTTTTTTATAGTTAATACCTCACAAGAGTCCCAACTGCTCCCGTCTGGAGCCAGTGAGACTATGGCATCCCCAATTGGGGGATGTTGTGAGGCTGAAGGTAAGTGGGGAAGGGAAAGAGGAAGGTGGGGAAGTACCTGGCTATTCAGATCTAGTCACTAAACACGGCTAAAGCCATTTGGAGCAACGTTTCAATTCTGAATGGTGGTCTTACACCAGGGCGATACTGGTAGTATCTTCCACTCTGGAACGTGCCGCAAATATACTATATATTATTTTAATTAATTAATTGTGAAATAACACAAATTAATCAAATAAAATTTATTTGCGCACGCCGGGTTCGAACCCGCGACCTTCGGAATGGCAGTCCAATGCGTTACCACTGGACTATGCCGGCCGTCATATGGGCCTATTATTGAAATGAAGGTACCGACATACCGGTAAAAAAAAAAAAACATAACATCTCGTCTTTTTAATTTTATTTTTTATTTGATGTGTAAAACCGCACAAGAGTTCCAACTGCTCCCAACTATCTAGAGACAATGAGACAATGGCAACCCCATTAAAGGTATGCTGTGAGGCTGAAGGTAATGAGAAGGGGAAGTAGATGGGAAAGAAGAAGGTCGGGAAGTATCTGGCTATTCAGATATGGTCACCAAACACGGCCAACGCCATTTCAAACAACGTTTCAATTCTGAACGGTAGTCTTACACCAGGGCAATACTGATAGTTTTTTTCTCTCTGGAGCGTACCAAATAAACTATATATTATTTTAAAAGAGTAATTTTGAAAGAACACAAATTAATCACATAAAATTTACTTGCGCACGGCGGGATTTGAACCCGCAAACACCAGTTTGCTAGTCGAGAGCCCTCGACTACAGAGGCCGACAACATTGTTGACGGTCTAATACATATTTCCTCTATTCATTAATGCCCATGTTTAAAATGACAATAAAAATATGTATGTTCATTAACAAAGAAATTTTTAAGAGAAAGGTAACGCAAATTTCACATTTCGACACCCCTGCAAATTTTGACTATCGACCCTAAAAAAAAAATTATTTTATTTCTCTTTTCGTTCCGCGACAAAAATTTCAAATAACTCCCAGAGATTATAAATAAATTTGTGAAACTCAAAAGCAACGATTAATTTTATTGAAATAAACAATTTTGCAAAGCATATTATTTATCTTTGTTTCCGTGTTTGATTGGTTTAATACCTTTGGCAGAATATCACTCTGAATTATTTCACAGGTATAATAATAACAAGGATAAATAATACGAATTGTTAAAATTAACACGAAACAACCTGGGCAATAATAATTATGCTGCTGAACCCACATTTTAAAGCCAAATTCTGAATACAATATAATAATTAGAAATGTCACAATTCTCCGCCTACCTTCAGAATAATAATTTCGCAGTAAACACTGAATATATAATTCAAAGAAGTTTGATCTACGTGTATTTGTAATATCGATAAGAAAAAGAATAAAATGTTTAGCCAATTAACCTAAGACCGTTTGACTCATAGACATAAATGACAGACAGAATGTTTTCCTTGTTCAAATACTTGTTCAATGTAAAACATTAGTTCATATCCGGAAAACGCCAAAGGTGCTGCTAAAATCTGTTCACAGAAACTACGAAAAATCGGCTGTCAATGTCTTCTCCTTCCTAAAACATAGGTCTCTTCAAGACTCAGGATCACTCTTTCTTTTCGTCTAAAAGACCCCCCTCAAAGGAACATTTTGATTCCTAGGCTCTAGATAAGCCAAAAAAACAGTTCAATAGAGAATATCTACTCTTAATTCGATCTCACAGACACACCCACAACATACTTCTATCGATTAATCTATACAGTGGTAGTAAACAAATAATGTTTCGCAGGTTACCAGCAGATGTCGCTGATGTATGGGCAGAATAAAGGACGAAGGAGAAATGTCACAGCTGAAAAATGTCCTGCAAACACCGTGCTGCTAAATGACAACATTAATAATTCGGGGCGTAATGTTTTGCGTTTCAAAGTTTGGTGGAAATAATAACAACTAATTTCAATGGCAACACCCTCAGAACTTGGGCAAAAGTAGGCGTGAGAAGTTTAGTAAGGTAGGTACCTACTGGATAGTGTTCTAATTTAAGATATACAATCTTGCTTGAAAAAAGTTCTCCACTTATCTTAAGAGTGTCGCATGTGGGTTTGAAACTAAAAGTACCTCCATCATTATTTAACAATTCATCATGACTATCTTATTATCAATTAAATCAACCAATCATCAGTTTATTTTACCATGTGAGTAGGCAAAGAGGATATTTAACAGCTCAGATCTCAAGCAGATTTAGTAGGCACAATTTATTTATAAATACTTTCATGCATCGTCGCATATATGATATGATATAAGTACGGTAATAATTATTCTTTATGACATGCAATCAAAAGTTCTCATCCGCCTGAACGTGTCATGCTTTTCTTTCGACTTCAAGTTCTCAACTTCTTCTTTTCAATTGATCTTTATAATATATTAGCTGACGTGTTCCCGGAATTGATCAGTTTTATGATGGTTTAGAGTAATTTTTTTTTTTTTTTTTTTTAAATATTCTTTATTCATGAAAATATATTAGGATACAGGTTTTTTACATGCTTTTCGACTACTACACTAGACACATGTCCGTATTATGGTAGTCGAAATTTGTGTATAATTATATACATGTAATACATGATTCATTCGGTAGTAAAATAGGTGTAGGTTAAATAGGTTTAACTGAAAATAAGAAAGCGATGAAAATAAAAGAAAAATTAAATAATTATTTTTAAAAGAAATTTTAAACAGAATTGATATTAAAAAAAAAAGAATAATAAAGCAAATGAACTTATTTAATGATGTCAGGTATTCTTTAAAATAGTTCTTTCCCTTCATAAATAACCAATACTGAATATATACTGAATATACAAGCAACATTTTCGGCTTTCTGTGGTGGTAGTAGGAGATTTTCAAACATTGTTGGGTTATCCGTGACCCGGGAATGTTTGTCTTTCTTTTAAAAAAAAAAAAAAAAATTTATATAATATTATTTACATGATCACATACAGGAAAGGAATTGGAGTAGGTGAATCTTGTAAACATAAAGATAAAAATAAAAATAAGGTAGGATACAAATAAAAATAATAGATAATGCTAGGGATAATAGAAAATAAAAATAAAAATAATCGCATCAGCGTAATATAAAGTTTTTGTTGAAAGTTAAATAAGAGATAAAATTTTTACTCGAAAAATAAGAACACTATTAAGTTGTAAGGCATTCTTTATAATATTTCCTTCCTTGAGCAAATAACCAGTTCTGTACACTAATGGCAAAAAGATCATCAGTTTTCGATGTCTTAATATCAATACTCAGTAAGTTAAACATTTTAGGCGCTATATAAGAGAACTGTCGCTGGGCGAAGGCTGTTTTTGTTGGAGGAATTTTACATTTTTGGTGTGTTGAGTAGCGGGTGCAAATATTGTGTTGAGTTTTGAGTGTTAAATCATTTTTCCTTATGTGTATAAGAATTGTCTTAACGTATAATTGTCTAATGTCTAGGATTGCGAATATTTTTAAGAGTGGGTGAAGGGTGAGATGGGTGACATTTTAATATAATCCTTAGTAGCAGTTTTTGAATTAAGATCATGGGATTAATAATTGAAGCTGTACAGCCTCCCCATCCCACGATACCGCATATAGCTATTGATTGGAAAAGTGAAAAATATATACATCTCATTGTTTTAAGGTTCAGGATTAATCTGAGAGAGAGAAATATATAGCACAATTTGCGGAGTCTTTTTGTTGTGAAATTGACATGATCCTCCCAACGTTGTTGATCATCTATAACAACCCCTAGATATTTAATTTGGTTGGATTTTTTTAGGTTGGTGCATGAGCAATTATTGAGGAGAGGCGTAGGGGTAATATGGTTTTGTGGGCATGAGTGAATGATAAGATTAGGACAGTTTTGAGGAGTAGTGACTTTGCGTATGGAGAAAAGTAAGTATTTTGTTTTGTCAATATTAAGAGTCAGAAGGTTGTCGTCTAACCAATGTTTTACTTTATTTAGGCCCTTATTTGCTTTTTCCATAGTTGAGTTCCAATTATCAGATTCAAAGATGATTACCGTATCATCAGCAAAAGAAATTATAGTTCCATCAATTGCCAAGTTACATAAAGTGTTTATATATATTAGAAAGAGAAGTGGGCCTAATACACTGCCTTGAGGCATACCGTACGTGATTGGTAAACTTGTACTTCTATATTCTTCAGCAGAATTTATAAGAAACGATTGCGATCTATTTTTTAAATAGTTCTCAAACCATTTAAGGGGAGTACCTTTTATTCCTACCTGAAGGAGTTTCTTCAAAAGTATGCGGTGAGAGACAATATCAAAGGCTTAATGTTTTGAGTTTATGAGTTCCGGTGTACCTTCCTGAAAACTGGGTGTAGTTTTAAAATGGAAATACTATTATTGGCAAGAATTGAAAAAGTTCTGTTTAAAGGTTTTGATTCACTTAATCGTGTCTTTTTCGACTTCTCCCACCATTCTCTTCCACACGCCTTTCTTCGTTTATCGCATACGCCAAATTTTAAAAAGATTTTTTGCTAATATACATAAGTATTTGTTTAGTGCCTTTCTCGGTTTTTTATTTATTTATTATAACATTCTTCCATTAACGTGTCCGTCGCGAGCGCCACATTTTATCACAAATTTGATTAACTTGATCATTCCATGTCTTCCTCGAGCGTTACTAACGTCTTCAACCAACAATGAAAGAAAAAGTTGTGTGAGTAGAAATTGTAGTAGAAATTTTGACAATTCTAAATCTCACGTGTAAAGGAAATCAAAGTTTTGTTTGCCCAACTTAAAAATGAACCCAATATACTGTTAAGATTTCAATAATACGCAAATTACAATGACAGTCATATGAGAGGTTTTAAGACAAACCTAAAAGAGTTATTTTTTATTTTATTATATTAGTCACATAACCTCACAAAACGCTTCGAACATCAATTGGAATCACCGTCGAAACTGGCACAAACCTCGAATTCAATCCCATTTCCTATTACTTTTTCATCCTTCGAGTTATGGCGTCGCCTCTCCTTGTCTGGGGATTTCCGATGGGGATTGTAGGGGGTGGAGGGTGATTCATTGTGACTTTTTACCGGACACTCACCCCTATCAGGGGCGTGCTAACACTTATTTACGATTTTCAGGACATTTCAGTAAAAAATATTAGAACACAATAGCATTATTGCATAAAAAAACTAATAAACACTTTTTATTGCTTTGTCATATTTGGGGTAACTGTGTAGAGGGTTTTTTAAGGAAAGAAAGGAGAGAAAGTTCTTGGAAGGTAAAAGGTATGTGAGGTAGGTAGAAATCTAGAGGTCAGTATGTCCAGTAGTGACCTACGTATAATTCCATCTCTTCAGCTGAGGTTCAAAGCGATCTGTAGAGAGAGTCTGGAGTACTGGAGAGGTCAAAAGGCCAATCTCTCCCGATTTTGCCCACCACGCAGTATCCTTGATAAACCTCACCCCATGAACCCGGCCACCCCTGCCAAGTCACCAAAATCAACAAACTCGTAGTATGACATTTGGCAGAGGTTTTGGTTATCCAATTTATGGTTACAAATTGAAAAAAAATCACTCGAAAAATATTTACAAAATTCTAAAATGGAATGAAATCTCCTTTCCTTTAAAAATAGGCAGAGCTTTTTTGTTTAAAAAGTGAGAGCGCGCCTCTGTTTTAAGCCCATTCTCATGGAGAGCTTTAACCAACGGCTTTATCGATGATTGAAAGGATGTATTTATCTTGGAGGTTTTGTAGAAGCAACTCCATGCAAATGGCCGTCCCGACGTGCTGTCATGATGTGTATATATTTATCTATTATATACCCACTTTTACGATAATAAGGTTTATTTTTACTTATTTCAAACAAATAATTAGCAAAATTCGTAAATTTCAAAACAAATCGATAAATGTTTTATTGTCTTATTCTAATAGTCTCTTAGTGTGTCAATGACGTTTAAAAACTTTGTCTTGCTCCTAATCATGTTTTTTTTAAATAATATAAATATGTGTCCTTTCAGCATAATTAGTTTTCTAGCATAACTCTTCTGTGAGGTCTTTCCGACCCAAGATACATGTGATTTTTATAAAATATATGTTAACTAGAAATGTTGAGGAATTTTTTCGTTTCGAGGATATAGTAAAAATGACAATAAAATCTCAAGGTATCAGAATATGCTTATACAATAATGAAGCTAGTGTGATTCTGTTTTCCAATTTTAGCTGTAACCCAAGAATATATATTTTTGTACTTATTTACATTGATTCACTAATTTATACATATTATTTATTATCGTTTATACCAGACGAATATCTACATAATTAACAAGGATTTGTCAAGTCAAATACACTTCCATGCATTAATTTCATGTACCAACATTTAATGCAGCGTCTAGGATAAAGTTGAAGATGTATACACTGTAATGTTAAAGCACATTTTGCTTCTTTTTGTAACATTAGCGGTTTCCTCCCACGGATATTCAGTTAGTTTGAAGGCTTTGCCGCTGAGAACAGCGCCATCTGTCCCAGTGCATTAAGAATTGTGTTGTGTAGCAAGTAACTCGTTCGTATTATAAATATAAATAGCTATAGTCAGCGTATCAAAATTTTGAAATAAGTTCTCATTACCAAGTTTGTCCAGATTAATGGCGAATGGTTTATCAAGCGATAATGAAATATATTGTATTTTATTCACATATGAAGATCAAATAATGCCAAAAGGAAAGAGAGAATTCGATTAAATAATGTTGTTTTTATGTGAACAATCTGGAGCCAGTGAGACTATGGTATCCCCAATTGAGGTATATCGTGAGGCTGAAGGTAGTGGGGAGGGGAATGAGATGGGTAAGAGAAAGGTGGGATAGTACTTGGCTCTTCAGAACTTGTCACTAAGCACGGCTTAAGTCATTTCAAGCATCGTTTTAATTCAGAATGTTTGTCTTACACCGGGGGGATACTGAGAGTATCTTTCAATCTGAAACGTACCGCAAGTGTACTATATATTATTTTAAATTAATAAATTCTGTTATAGCATATTTCATGAAACAGAACATAAAAACTAAGTACTATATTTATTAGAGGTATACATAAGTATAAAATATAATAACATTGTCTCATGAGATTTGAGATTTTACGGCCAAAAGCGATTTATTGTTGGGGCACTATGCCGTGTTACGTTGCCTCTTTCTTGAGGCAACGTTTCGGACAGCATTAAAGTGTCCATCATCAGGGTAGATGTAATATTTTTGGGATAAAGCTAAAGAAGAGGTAACGCAACATGGCATTGTACCAAAAAAAATCTCTATAACATTGTCTCGTTTAATAATTATCATTGACGTAGGACCTACTTCATCTCTAGAAAACACAGATAAGAAAGAGAACCTTGGGTGAGCCATTGGGTAGGATTTGATATTAGAATATACAGGGTGTATCGGCACTAACCCGACAAACTTTAACCAGCTATTCCTTAGCACATTTGGAGTAAAAAATGTTATGTGCACTTTGCTGTCCGGTAACGTTTTTTTTTAATAAAAAATTAATTGAACATATTTTCACCACATGTCACCACTGTTTTATCCTTTGTCAAAATTTGAAAGCAACGTCGCAACTGCTCGCGTGTCGCTGCGAACGAAGCCCGTATTACATAATCCAGTACCAGAAAATAAATATTTTATTTAACAATAATGATTATTCACATTTTTCGTATGCGAATCACTGATTGTCTTCTTGTATTGTACACATCAGTTTTATTTTTGTATCTAAATTGTTTCACCTCTGGAATGCTCTGGTTTCACCTCTTACGCGTTTCACGTATTAAATAGTCTAATTTTGAAACTAAGAAACTAATTAGTAGATTTCCTGAATTTATAATCGAAGTCCAATAATTCTGAGCACTTTTAAAAACAATTTTCCTCACTTAGGTACTTATCAATAATAATAACTGGATTATTTGAACAGCGCCGTTGTTTTTTAAATCACCGTAAGTGCTCTGTCAAAATGTTACTTGCCAGGCTATCCTACAACGTATATTTTTTAATAAATTTAGTTATTTACAACTTCGCGGAATGTGATTTATGAATATTATTGCTTATGTTAAAAGCCTTCCAGAATTACCGGAATATAACGAACAGCTTGACACACTTAAGTTTATTTCCACTAATTTGAAGGTACAAAGAATGTATAGTTTTAAAAACAATCCCGATGAATCAAAAAACGGTTCATATAAAACTGCTGCGCAACACACTCACCCAAAGGAAAGCACTCACACAAACGTCATGACTGCATTGGATTGACCCACCTGCAAATGAATGCTGCCAGATTGCTAATTTATTTACATAATAATTATTAAATTTTATTTAAAATATCGCAAATTTTTTAAAAAATCGACAATAAATTACAACTATAATTTTAAAAAATATTCTTAACCCCACGCTTTTTCGTAATTGATTAATTAATTCAGAATTTAAACGTTGCTTGAAATAACTAGCCGTATTTGGTGACCAAATCTGAATATCCAGGTTTAGAATTTAAACAATGCTTGAAATAACTAGCCGTATTTGGTGACCAGATCTGAATATCCAGGTTTAGAATTTAACAATGCTTGAAATAACTAGCCGTATTTGGTGACCAGATCTGAATATCCAGGTTTAGAATTTAAACAATGCTTGAAATAACTAGCCGTATTTGGTGACCAGATCTGAATATCCAGGTTCAGAATTTAAACAATGCTTGAAATAACTAGCCGTATTTGGTGACCAGATCTGAATATCCAGGTTCAGTATTTAAACGTTGCTTGAAATGACTAGCCGTATTTGGTGACCAAATCTGAATATCCAGGTTTAGAATTTAAACAATGCTTGAAATAACTAGCCGTATTTGGTGACCAGATCTGAATATCCAGGTTTAGAATTTAACAATGCTTGAAATAACTAGCCGTATTTGGTGACCAGATCTGAATATCCAGGTTTAGAATTTAAACAATGCTTGAAATAACTAGCCGTATTTGGTGACCAGATCTGAATATCCAGGTTCAGAATTTAAACAATGCTTGAAATAACTAGCCGTATTTGGTGACCAGATCTGAATATCCAGGTTCAGAATTTAAACAATGCTTGAAATAACTAGCCGTATTTGGTGACCAGATCTGAATATCCAGGTTCAGAATTTAAACGTTGCTTGAAATGACTAGCCGTATTTGGTGACCAGATCTGAATATCCAGGTACTTCCTCACCTTCCACTCCTTCCCTTAGCCATAAAACTTTCCCCAATTCAACATAAAAATTGTGTAGATATATCGGATGTTATGAAATGCATGATAATTAGACCCCAAAATACTTAATTATTCAGGGAAATAAACCCCTGAGTCATCAGTTGGAAATACCAACGACATTAAGTGAAATTTTAAACAATGCAATAATAGGAATTAGCAAATAATAATTTACGACAATTTACTCGGAAATCAATAAAGCCAGGATAATAAAAATAGAAAGTTATCACTTACGTCGTCTTTAAGTGGCTTCACCACAGTTTGATAATGCCGTCAGAAGGTGAAACAGCTGTCACGCGTAATAATAATTACAACTAGCAGAACTTGTTTATAAACACACTGTTTTTTAAAATTTAATAATAAGAATGTTAAAAATTAAAAAAAAATCTCTAAATTGAAATGGAGTTCTACAAACTAAACTTAAAATCAAATAAATTTATTGCGAAGGTTCAAAGTACTGTACTGTAATATTATATTAAATAATTTTTACGTGTTTAATTATTGTTTGAAGTCAGATTAAAGCGATTAAAAAACCCACCTGGCAATTCTTATTCGAGTATCATTGTATACTTACGTATTGGCGCGCTTTACAATCACAATGGTATGGCATCATTCGTCTCATTTTTAACTATTATTATTTAGTGTGTAGGAAAGAGCGAAGATGGTTTTCGACACACTTGCTTATAAAAGCCCACACGGGACTTGAGACAGAATACGTGTGAAAGAGATGACAGTAGCGCGGCGTTGCCAAGTACTTTACCCCTATACTGGTGGCAGTAACGGAGTGTGGAAATTTTATTTATTTTTTGTATTTAAAAGTAAAAAAATGTTACCGGACAGCAAAGTGCCCATAACATTTTTTACTCCAAATGTGCTAAGGAATAGCTGGTTAAAGTTTGTCGGGTACGTGCCGATACACCCTGTATATATACAGGGTGTACGGGGGTGAAGTGTGATAACTTCGGGGGGTTATTCTACATTACGGTACAAGTAAAAAAGAATAATAACTTTTTTGAAATTCCAATTTCCACACTCTAATATTTTTTCCATAGAAGAATAATTATTTTCACACAACTTTTTAACCTAAAAACTACTCTGAAATGTTGGAATTTCGTAAAAAGTTATTTGTCTTTTCTACTTCTAAAATCACACCCCGAAGTTAGTGGACTTTAACCCCGGACTCCCTGTATAATAGGACATTATATGAAATACAAAAGCGTAAACTTAAAACAAAATATAAGTAAAGGTAGGTGCAAAGTTTTAATAGATCTAACCAAATATAAGTAAAGGTAAGTGCAAAGTATTACTAAATCTTACAAAATATAAGTAAAGCTAAGTGCAAAGTATTAATACATTCGTCAAAATATAAGTAAAGGTAAGTGCAGTGCAGTAAGTATTAATAAATCTTACAAAAAATAGAAAATCACAAACAACATCTTTAGATGAAGCAAATAATAGAAAGTGTAGCTTAATAGATAAGAACTTAAATTAAGTAAATCTGAAAAATTTGCTACCTAAATCGAAAGGCTTTTGAATATTTTAGTCAGGGAAAAATAAGAATTTTGCTCACGTAATCTCAAAAAAAAGTTATTTCGAAATTATGAGAAAATTTCTTTAAATTCATCTTCCTAAATTCTTAAATTGTTTCCAAGCCATTCAACTCTAATTCCCGTCGACATTTCGTCCTTCAATCCAGCTTCTGTTCCGCAGTAAAACTTAAATTATGTATTTTTGAATTTATCGACACGTGGTTTCCCGGAATTGATCAGCGAGCCCATAAAATATATACCTGAAATTATTTCCTGTTATTCACTCATAAAAATTATTAAAATTCATAAAAATGTTAAATAAACAGATTACAAAGATTTTTATTGCTGCCAATTTACATGAGACTCTTAACACAATAATAATTAATTTCTGTTCAATTACAATAATTAATAAATTTCATCGGGTGCAAAGGAAACAATCCCAAGGTCTCACGGACAGGACAAATACAAAAACCTCATACGGTTCATTAGTCAAAAAGTTGTATTAAAAAGATTACATGCATTTCGATTGCGTATACTTGATCCACAGGTAGGATAAGAATACGCATACCATAGTGTGGACGTTCGCCCTCCATTTTCAATTTTGTCTTGGGTGTAAAATGACCTATCTACATAGATACTTCCTTAGTCGGGAAATATTTCACCATAAGATTAAATATGAGATGAAATGTGTGTTTTTTAAGTAAAGGGGTAAGTGTACGCATCCACAAAACAACGTACATTTACCGCGTTACTCAAAAATAAAATTCTTAAAAAAAAAAAAAAAATCAATGGTTATCGGTATGAGAATAGGCCCATTGTAATAATAACATTACATTGGTAACAAAGGCGAAACAAATAAAAAATCACGATTACAGAGTAATTTGCTTATCAATTACTGTTTTGTTAGTTTTCGTTGGGCCCACTATCCATACAATCGGATTCAAGAGGGTTTTCTTCTAAAGTTCTAGAACTGAGGAATAATCGCAGGTGAATCTCGCACGAATTTTGTCGCATACATCGCCACGTATTATTTACCACTACGCATTCGACCCACGTTACTCTAAGATTTATATTTTCTATCTTCCAACATTCAAGAAAGGAAAAGAACTTACCCGGTGTACTTTGGTAGTATTTACGCAAATATTTACCTATAAACACGAAATAGTTACGATTTAATGATAATAATATACCTTTATACTAAACGCAAAATTGTTGTATAGAAATCGGAGATACCTAATGAAAATTAAATAAATGATTCAGTTGATTCATCTTGAGAATTGAAAAAATGATGCTGCGACGAAGATGAAGCGTGACATACGTTCTAGGATATAATTATTATTGTTTGGCGTTCCATCGTCAAAACTATCCCATTCGAAGAAATTGCACGATGGCAACTAACTAACTAACTAACTAACCATCACGCCGTTTCTCCGCAGGGGTAGGCAGAGAGGACGGACCGCCAAACAACTCGGTCTTGGCACACACTCCTTGCCTCATTCACATTCATACATCGTCTCATACATACTCTTCTATTGTTCTGACTCTTGACATGGCCCGACTCAAGTATCTGATTCACTTGGTCGTGCCATGTCTTCCTCGGGCGTCCCCGACTTCTGCTACCATTCACATTTGCATCGTATATTCTCCTTACACTCCTTTCTTCGCTCATTCACTCTACATGCCCAAACCATCTAAGCGTCCCTTTCTTGATCTTACTCATTACGCTTACATCAGCCTTGCACTCTTTGCGGATATCCACATTCCTCACACGATCATACATGGTTTTACCACACATACGCCTCAGGGATCTCATTTCAACAGCATTCAATCTACTTTCATCCTTTCTTTGCCAGGTCCATGCCTCACTTCCATACATCAGGGTAGGTACCAGCACTCCATTGTGGACTGCTAACTTCGCTTCTTTGGACAATTTTTTGTTAGCGCCTACTGCGTTCAGTCCTCCATTAATGGAGTTACCTGCATTTCCTCAGTCCTCCATTAATGGAGTTAAATGCAGGCACGATGGCAAGTTATAGGTTATAGAATTTAATTATGTCATGCTCCACATTTACTGCAATCAAATTAATAGTTGCACCTTGTGAATTTTCTAAAGTAGGTCTAATTCCTAATAACATTATTCTCAAGTAACATTGAAGCAGAGAAACCTCTGCAAGTTCTCACTACACCGCGACAAGTTTCCGTACTAATAATTATTCCTGACTGTGTTAATAGAAACAAAGTGTTGACAGAGCGTATTTTACCTCTGGTGATGAATCTGCATTTCAACAAGCTTAATTGCTTTGCAAAGTGTATTTCCATCTTGAGATGATCTGAGATGATAAATATCTAATATCCACGCCATTCAAGGCTACGATTATCACACATGGTTTATCCTCTTCTTATTGAAATACAATATTGTATAGAACAACGGTCTTAAAAATACATAATATGTAACACGAATAAATTAGTAACGTAATAGTGCGTAAGTATAAAATAAACACTAAAATGTAAATGTAAATGATAAACATTCATTTGTGTGGTGATAGGTGTGCGCAGATTTTGGATGCGTACATTTACCTCTTTACACCAAATGATTTTAAGCATGTGCATATCTCATCTCATGATAAATTATTACAGTGAAGAGAGCATCCGGATGGGTCATTTTGCACCCAAGAGTACACAGAAAGCAGAGTGCGAATACTCGCAAGACGGTACGCGTATTTTTACCCTATTTACATGTCAAATGTTCGCGATCAACATGCATGTTAACTTTTTGATAGCACTTTCTTTACGTAACCATACGATTTTTTTAGTATTTGCTTTAGGTACTATAATCAATCATATTAAAAACCACAAAAAAATTAATAAAATATTATAAAAATGCTAATGCAAAAATCTCCCATGGCTGACTCTAAAAGTTAATTTACGATTCTTATGAACATATTCATTGACATCCAAAATAGGTAATTTCTTTACAAATATCAATACAAATTTTACATAAGAAAGCTGCCGTTCTCGACGCTGTGGGTTTTACATGGAGATTTCGAAATCAGACGATAACAGTAGTTTTCATCAAGAAGTATCAAAATTCTGCGAGGTGGTAAAAGGGTATGGAGCGACCTTCCAATTGTTCTCTTGTCCTCGTTGTCCATTATCTCTTTCTTGTCTCAGATTCGGAAAAACAACCTTACCTTATACACCTGATAGAATTAAAGATCGTAAAAGGACTTACGTGTTTTATTTATCACAAATAATAAATCTGAGTAATTCGTCGGCAACGACACATAATTACTACAATCTCGGAATAAAACTGTAGATTTGTAAAAAAATCAATTCTACACCGCTCGCCGTAGACACCCCTCTTTATATAAGTAGATTAACGACAGAATTGGCACAAACTGTGTAGATTCATTGATGTTATACATATTCGTAATATACATCACTCGACTTAATTTAATTATCAAACTAATTTGTGTTATTAATTTTACAGTTAGATGTAAATGTACAAACCTCATAGTTCATTATGAAAATGACACAGAGCAGTCAAGAAATAGAATCCATTACTACGCTTATTAAAGTTTATGTTGGGATCCATAATTAGCGTACCAAATGTCGTCCGGTATTTTATAAATAATAAAAATATACAACACGCTATTTCTAAGATAATTGTTTTAAACAAGAAAACAAGTGAAAACTCAGCAACAGTCTTAAATGATGTAACTCTCGCTTTTTTATCTCGCGATCTTAACGATACTTGGATTAACAAGTAGCGCCTCAGTAATCCGCCCGAGGCGACAGTACCAATTCCAGTAGCGTGAACTACATATCGAATACTGTAACACCCTAGTTCTTAAACACTGCACTCTGCACTCTAGCCCCTGCACTTAACACCAGGCATGTCAAAGTCACGGACCGCAGTTTTTATGTGGCGCACAAGGCCTTTAGATGCGGCTCGAAATCTCATTAAAAAAAAAACAACCCGGATCAAGTAGTGCTGTGTTTGTCACATAACATCGGAGCTGTTATCGAAGTAACGTTGTGCTATATCTGTCATCAACTGACACGTCCTCAGATCATCACAAAACTCCCTAAACTTTCTCATCTTTTATGGCCATAGATAAGTTTTTAATTCACTAAGACTGGTGCGATAGTGCAATCCCAGTCTACCCATTAAAAAGAAAAAAAAGAGATAAATTACAAATGAAATGAAAAAACCTAAAAGGTACCTAATTTTAACATAAAATAAATTAATCACAAATGTTATTATAATTAAAATTAAAGGATCGTCCATCAGGGTGGTCACCGCATCAAATGCATCCATCGCTCATATAGTAGAGAGCTCACTCAGATGCAGCCACAACAATGTTGTTGTTGGTTGACTTCTGTGTTCTGCCCCAGAAGCTGGTTAGCCGGTAGTGAAATTACTGCATCCTCCCTTCTGTGAACATCGAGGAGACGCTGCAGATCTTTAGTAGTTGCATAAGTTGCCTGAGTGCGTTGTCGTAGCACACCCTTATCTTGTCCCATTGCGTTACAGCTCAGATATGTAAATGGCAGTGCATTATGTCTTAAAAAGTCATTTTCTGACATCTTCGCTACCGTGAATATTACAAAAATAGTTTTTAAAGATATAAAACCAAGCTTTCTCTTTGCATTTAAAAGTTTACATGATTTAAATATTTAAAAAAAGTGAAGGTCGTGCGGGAATGTTAAATCATTATAAATAAATCTCTAATATGACAGATTTTGTACCTCAGTCTAATGTTTTATTATTATCTTGTATAGGACAAATGATTTTTTAATTTTATGGACGTTTTTCATTTGGAAGATATGCTGGTGTAAGACAAACGCAACACAATAAATAACATGATCCATACGAAAAACTGTTTTAAAGAATCCTTTGCATGTGGACAATCCCAGATTTGTGGGAAGTTGACATACAGATTTCCGTGATTTCAGCTCATATGTACGAAGTGACGAAGCCTTGCACAGAAATATGCTACGTGCAGCACTGGTGTATTTGACAGATTAGAAATAAATTGGGGATCCTAAGGACGTTAGTCATGAAGTCGTGTAAAAACAATATTCGGTGCGCGGCCCGAAAAAATGGATGAACCTGCGGTCGAGTTTGTCCAAGCAGGCCTAAAAAATGATCTTTCCGTGGGGTTTATTTTGATTATTTCAGATGAACGTATTGCTAAAATCTCAGATGTTTATAGAAGAATCCCCGGGTAGTTACCAATTCATCTTCTAGAAAAATAAAATCTGGTGCTTACCGCTAATTTTATCGATAATACTTGATATGCTTTGAGAAGAAATTTTCAAGATATGGTTCAACACTCCTGCTTTAGGTACACCGTAAACCTTCACATACACGTAGAGTTTATATAGTCTACGCCCTGTACTGCTACTATTGTAAGCAGTACACACAGAAGTTGTCCGGTAATGCATAAAGTTCAACACCTCGAACTTATTCAGTAATATCACACAAAGTTTCCCTGTTTCCTTTCAGTGTTGCCAGGCCGGGACACTTTCAGTAACTACAAACTTGCGATTGGAATGGAAGTAGAGATATTATTAATTACAGGTAGGAACTATTGAAATAAATTTAATTATGAAATGTATATTATTCGTACCAACATGATGAAAGGCATTTCATCGTTCATTCAGATTATTTTATTCTTATATTTACAGCTATATGGTAGTTGTGTTAAAAATTGTTTTTTTTAATAGGGGTTGCAATAAAACGGTTTATTAAATTTACACCAAACTATTTTTTTTAATATCAATAATACTTATTTCAGTTGTCTGTGGGTGAAATGTTAGTTATTCCAGGGTGAAAATTTTCAACTCAGATTTGCTATGAATTTAAGTGAAATTTAAAAAAATGAAACTGAATATTCTTACATTTCAAATTTAGATCTTGAATAAATAAATTTACCAAAACATATTGATTACAGTCCACAAAATTGATTCGCATGCGATGTGCGACTAGTCATGTTTTTTATTAATCTGAAATATAAACAACTCACATCCGTTGGAATCCCTCTAGAAACATTTGAGATTTTTATAATGAGTTCATCAGAAATACTTAAAATGTGAACACACCTTTATATCTAGTGTAGCTAGGTAGAATGATTTACCACTTATTGAGTAAACAAACTGACAACCGATAAGCTACGCGTAATTGCATACATTATTCGGTAAGCTAGCGAACTGCATTTCGTTTACATCAAAGCATGGGAAGTATGATACACACGAGTTTTAGACTCTTGTAAAGGTAAACATGTTAATTTTTATTGAAATATGTTCTTACTATGTAAATTTAAACATTATACTGTATTTTATAAAATAAATAAAAATATATTAAAAAAAAAAAAAAAAAAATGATTGGACTAGAATTGTGGTGAATGAAATATGAAACGCTGGTGGTGGCAGCAAAGTGATTTTAGCGAACCATTGATTTTGATTTAACTAGAGTAGTCAAATCACGGTTTTAGAATCATTATAAAATTTATTTGAGCTAAGTACAAGCTATTATTTTATCTGTGGTTATCTGTGATTATCCAGCACAACACGCTGAGCCACTATCAACTAGCTAAATGGCGAAATAAAGTTTACCGCCCTTCCCGTCAATGTTCAAGTATTTCATTATTATACAAATAACTTAATTACTACTCGCGGCTCAGCGCGTTGTGCGGGCGTCATGTGGACGAAATATTAAAAAAAAAATAAAAAAATAACGATAGTAATATAGGGTATTTTCAAGAACTATGAATTTCGTTAAAACCGTTTGGAAGATTAAATGTGGAATTTTAATATTTTCATTCACCACATTCCGAAACGGTTCCAACTGGCCACAACGTTATGGTGACATAGAATACGTCAATGTCTGGTAAGATGCCTTTCACTAATGTCACCACATGGCGTGACGTGAACGCCTCCGAATCACGAATAAAAACGAACATGTCGTTTTGGCGACAACTCGGAAAAGGTAAATTTTAAATCGTGTTAGAAAATTAATTTTTTAACATATAAAATATGACTTTAATTACAAATTTCAATTTAAATAAAAATACCTACAGAATCGTAATTTTTTCGCGAATGAAAAAAAAACACAAAAACAGTGAACATACCCTATTCGGACACGCACCCAGATTCTCTTACGAAAGAGTTTTACCGGAACTGGAATCTTTACCAATTGACCTATTTAGAGCCATCTATTACATTCCGTCATTTTCATCAATCTCTTTACACCATTTTAGTATTATTACTACGATTATCTTCAATATTATTGGCTCTTTTTGGCTGCCATCTTTTTGGTATGATTGCAAAGTTCTACCCGAATATTTATAGCCTGGGTGTTGCATAAACATTACCAGTAATATATACCGGAAATCTTTCAACTTTATTTTATTTTGAAGGTCAAGTATGCAAATTTTCATCAACCTCGGAATACTGTATGTTTGTATACAAATCAAATCCACGCAGCCCGCCCGCCCGTAATAAATAATCAACTTTATATATAAGTCTCACAGAATATTCTATTTATTAGGATTAACTAATTGAAGCGCATAAAACTTATTAAAAAAAATTTTAACTCGTGTTTTAATTTCATCTCGGAAGCTCACCTCGTTTAGTCTATATTGATGCAATTCACGGAATGGTGCCAGGTGAAATCAAAACTAAACGGAACCGTTTTATTCATGATACTACGTACGAGTAGATCGGTTTACAGATGATTCATTTTCAATTCAGTCTAATCTTTTTTTAATACATTGATTTATTATTTTAGATGAGACATGAAGCGAAACGACTTGAATTGACCTTCAACTCTCCCAACGCTCTTACTAAAACCAAATACCCTATAATTAGTGGCGCCTCGTGGCTTTTGAGCATGATAGAGTGTAAGTTTAAGAAATTCGATAGTTTTGATGTTGTTTAGTCAAAAAAGATTTTTTTTTCGTAAATTGATTTTCGTTTGAAGATTTTCAGGAAATTTCAATTTGGCCGTACGGATTTCCTGAAGGTCTTCATACAAAAACCGAAATCTCGAATAAAAAAAAAAAAAAAATTACACTCATAAAGCACTCTATTACACTCAAAAGTCACAAGCCACCACTGCCTATAATATGAATTAACCGGGTCACTGGAGCCAGGATGCGGCTAATGGCCTCCGCCAACACGTTGGTGACCGCAGCCTACCAGCACCAAGCGCCACTACTGAGTGAGCGCTGGGCCCAAGCTCACTCAAGACCGCGCCCTGCATAGTTGTTAATTACTTTGTTGTTAATTTATTCTCTGTCATATATTATTTTCAATTTCACATACCTACTGTACAAAAAATATGTATACATATATGGGACGTGTGGGATTGCACTAACCTCCCCACATCCTGGATAAAAATTATTATTATTATTATTATTATTATTATTATAATAATACGACCAACTCCAGTGAGATAGTGGGAATTTCAACAACTCTAGCCGCTAGAGGGAGCTATGGAAACTAGCATGTTGACTTTGACATTCCTTTCAATGACGGAAAATTGTATTTATTTAGTATTTGGTGGCGTTGTTTTCGTTTTCTAATTTGTATTTTGATTAAAAAATGGGTTCCTTGGTTCGGTTTACGAACAAACACCAAAAACATTCCTAATTCGTAAGTAGGGACACCTACATAATTAAAAATCATAAAATTTATTAAATATATTTTTTAAATAAAAATTACGAGTTATAAAAACAAAGTAATGTCACGATTTCAATATCAGTAATAATAACTTTTTTCACGCAGGTGGGTCCCATAATGTTGAAAAAAATGCCAATAAGAAAGTCACGACAAACAGACACGACAATTTCACATATTAAGCTTTACTGAACCATTCACACGGTGACGTGCAAACGAATTTACAAACATACAAAATGTATAAAGGACTTATCCTTATAACTAAATGGTGAATAAAATAAAGGATCTGCAACTCTAAATATATCTCCAAGGTTAGTTTTTGAGATGTGCGTTCAAATACATCAAGCGTCAAGCATTAATTTTCTAATGTGAATACCACAAATCAAACATTGATAAAAAAATGTTTTGAGGTCGTAGAAGTTTTATCAGTGCATGATACAATTGAACTTGATAAAAATTTACATGCGTTTTTTGAAAAACCTAATTAATTAATTTACACCTTTTTTTAATTGAATATGAACGTAAGTTTTTTTCAGTGTCAAAAGTGGTAAAATCAATTGTTCCTTGGCTGTGACCACCTGTCCAAATAAGTTTTTTTTTTACTCATCTTCACCACTTTTATTTTTTTTAAAGCTGTATCAGCTTATTAATATTTATAACAACATGATGATAAATGGGTCTCTTTAATTTCACTAAACTAACAATCGAACCTTCACGCCGTTTCTCTGCAGGGGTAACTAGAGAGGACGGACCGCCAAACAACTCGGTCTTGGCACACACTTCTTGCCTCACTCACATTCATACATCGTCTCATTGTTATTCTGACCCTAGACGTGGACCTATTCGAGTATTTGGTTCACTTGATTATTCCATGTGTTCCTCGGACGTCTCCGACTTTTTCTACCTTTCACATTTGCTCTTCGCGCACTCCTTTCTATGTTCGTTCGCGTCATATATTCTCATTACACTCCTTTCTACGCTCATTCGATCTACATGCCCAAACTATCTAAGCGTCTTTTTCTTAATCTCACTCATTATACGTACACCAGCCTTGCACTCACACGGTCATACATGGTTTTATCACATATACGTCTCAGAGACTTCATTTCTACAGCATTCAATCTGCCTTCGTCTATTTGTGTTTCATACCTTCCACATATTTTTCCGATAATCCGAAATCAATGATTAATTTGTAGTTAAAATAAAATTTCTCCAACAATAATGATGCATTGAAACGTTGACATCTTCACAAATAATATTATAGATTTATCTCACGGATATTAATTTCCATCGCATACCGATAAATAATAAGCTTATTAACTTCACGGGGTAGTTTGGGGAAATATAAAAAATAATTAGTTCCCCGGGACTACATTTAATTAATAATCTCATAAACCGCCCAACCTTCCCCCTCCCACCCCTCCCAATCGCCCAATTCAGGACCATCATCAAAAAGCCTTAAAGCTTATTTCCGGTCTCATGAATATTCAATTCTTAATGCGCTTACTTCAACATATTTTTTAAGGTAAGTTTGAAAATTAGGCACGGGACGAAGGATGAAAGAATGTCTGTAATGCGTAGGTTATTAGGTTGCAAAGGCAATTTTTTATCAAACGCCATATTTGTAGTGAGGTAATTTTTTTTTAATTTTGGGACATACTGGTACGAGAGAGAGCCTCCGTCAGTAAAAAAAATTATGTAAATTCTCAGGGCTTTAATAAAATAAAACTGATCCCCGTCGTCAAGATTGAACCGTATCTTAGGCACTTCACTATATAAAAAAGGAGTAGTCCCAAAAGAGATCCTTGAGGAATTCCAGGGAATACTTGTAGTTCTTCAGAGATGGCATATCCAATTTCGGTTCTTTGTTTTCTATTTTTTAGGTAATCCATAAACCACTGTAGTTCATAGACATGCATTTATATGTCCTTCAATTTTATTTTAGTCTTTTTCTGTCCATCGTTTCAAAAGCACATCTAAAATCTAAAAATACTGCTATTGTCACATAATTTATTGCTATTTCACAGGAACATTTGGTTCTTATCCCAGATTCTTGCCTTATTAAACGTTACTAATCTCTCAATAGTATATGATAAAGTTCCTTGCCGGGTTTGTCTGTTTGTGATCTTAGTTCTTCTAAACTACGCAACGGATTTTGATTATGTTTTCTATATCATTTAGATAATTTCTTGCGAAATGTTCATACATAAAATAAAGCGCATTATATGTATAAGAAGTAGGAAAAATTCAATGTTTTGTAATAAAATAATAAATTTTTTTTTTGGGAGCTTACATTGACAACGCTGACTAAATCTTATGAGATACATCACAATACTGTACTACGGAATTGTATATCTTTAAAAAACCTACAGAAAAGTCTGCCACGGTATATGTCTATTTCCTAAGGATAACCCCCAGAAATTTCAGGTATACGGTATATGATAGAAAACAATTCCGCCAACAACGCCGACTGAATATTTTAAGTGCGTGGCAATAATAATACCCTTGTATTTATTTATAAGTTAACCCCTCACGATGATTTCTTCGGTTTTGCGAAAAAACAGTTTTTACCTGTAGAATTAATTTTCATCGTGAGGGTTGTCAAATGATCAAAATAATGCAGTAATTAAAAAAAGCATTAGTTACAAATTAAATAGTTTAATGTTTGCTTTAACTCCCCTTCTCTGAAAGGGGTTAATACAATTCCCCACAATAAAGAGAAAATTGTAAAGTTTATTCAGATATTTAAACAAACAACTACCTACAACGTAGTTTAAGATACTTTGCTAAACACATTGCTTACCAAACTGGAGACTCCAACCTGGAGAAATTCTTAGTCACTGGCAAAGTGTTTGGCAGTAAAAGCAAGCAGAGGAAATTCACCAATGCGCTGGAGTGACGAAGTATCACTGACATCCGATACGTCAGTGTACTTGGTTCCCAACAAAGACAGAAACGCGAGGAGTGGAGGATCCTTGTTCAACATAAAAAAATTGGAGCGGTAGTCACTATCTTCAGCAACGAGGGGCGGATTCAAGAAGAAGATGAAAAAACAACATCATTTACCTAAGCCTAAAGCAATACACATTGCCATAGATAGCTACTGAATTATTTAATTTTTTTAAGATAAAATAATGCCGAAGGCTTGGTGTCTAGCAAAACTTGAATATTTTTGAGCTTTATTAGCTGAAGTCCCCGACGTTGCCAGGTATTTAGGCAGAGTTTTTAGAAATCAGATATAGACAGTAATTTTCTTCTTGTTTGAACATCAAGTGTGCAAAATTTCATCAAAAGGTATCACAATTCTGTTTTAAGTGGTGGGACAAGAAGATGAGGTGTTTTTTTCTAAATCTCATATAGACAATCATCTTTATCTCGTTTGAAGGTTCAGTGGGCAAAATTTCATCAGTCTCGGAATAAAATCGTCGATTTGTATAAAAAAATAAAGCCAAACCACCACGCATAATCTTCATTATATTGTACATCGTGCTCAACGCTCAAACCGTGAAACTTTGTGGATGGTTAAGAAAAAAATGTAATTAAAATTGCCTGGTGTAATCGTAGCCTTACTTTGGCGAGTCATGCACGTGCTCGGATAGCAAAATGGCAACCACCAAATTTCAAATAAAAAATACAGCTGACCGAGTAGGAAGAAATATTAATTATACAGGTATGTTTATATGAACGATTTGTAAACCACATCAAAATAATACATTTATCGTAACCTTAATTTATTTGGGCATTAATGAAAAAAAAATTGGGAATATCGAGAACTTTGTAGTCAATTTGTTTGAGTTCACTCGGGGTTTCGGCTTTTTGACGATTTTTTTAAAACCTGACGTTGCACGCGTCCTCTCATTCACAATCCCGTGGACATAATTTAGGAAGTTATCTGGCACAGTTATCTAACGACGGAAGCAGACAACTAGAAGCTGTAGCCGAGGCAAAAGCACCGCTCTTCTTTGTTTCTACCGAGATAAGATACACAAGTATATTTTTATATTTGGCACGGCGCCCCGTCTAAACAGGCCATTGATTTTTACAATGGGGCGTATTAAGTTAAGTGAGTTTATATTGTTACAAGCGGTGTCGGATCTTGGCAAAACAACACGAATTCCGACAGAATATCGGAGGTTCGATACAATAAATTTTGTTTTGAGTCAATTAGAAGCCATTTCGGTAGCCTAGAATACAAAGGGCTTATTATTTGTTTTGCAGAAGTTTCGGAGCGCACTTTGAAGTCGTTAAAATTTAGTTACGTTCGGGAGATGAAACATTGTAATTGCTCTAAAAGAGTAACGAAATTATGTAGAGTGCACAATGAAGCCGTTTTCGGTAAAATTTTACCGTGGATCAACTTGATATTTTCTTTTAAATAAAGAAATAAAATCTTATTGAAATTTTCTCAATTCATTTACGGAATTAATTTTTTTTATTTTTGATAAATTTTTTATTGATGAATGTAAATTTATTTAAAAATAAAATACCAAATAACGTGACTTTGAGTTGATAGCTGAATACTTTTGGAAATAAGTGCCATCATCAGAGAAGTATTAAAAATATTATAATTTGTTAATTTTTGTGCATAACGTCATGAACAACCAAATGCCAAAATATTTTAAGAATAAAATTACTTTTAATAGAGATGTTCATAATTACGAAACCAGAAATGTAAACAGAATTAGATTGCCACATGTGAAAAAATCAAAATCACAGAACTGCCTAATGTACAAAGGACTAAAGATGTACAATTTTAATGACTGAAAGTCTGAAGAATAAATGTTTTTAAAAATAAATGTTATGTTTATTGTAAAAATATTTAAAGTTACAAAATCAAATATTATCCTTATTATATTAGTTCAAATGTTGTATAAACTAACTCAATAGATAATTTTAAAAAATGTGTTGGATAGCCTTGATATATACCTTAGAACGGGGTACCCCAGTAAGATCACATTCTTTTCAACAGTTGTAAAAAATATAAAAAAACATAAATAAATATATGAGATCAACTTTCCTTAGTATTTATTGTTGTGACAATTTTTCTACCGTTTCAGGTTAAAATTCTACTATAATTAGATTACCCACCATTGGTAACTTGTTGACATTTTTTAAATTTATTTATAATGATTTATTTAAGTTTTTAATAAAGCAGGACTCGGAGGATAGTAGAATCCCAATCTGCCATATAACATGATATACACAGGGTGTCCAGGGGTAAAGTGCGCTTATTTCAGCGGGGAAGGGGGTGATTCTAAATGATACTACAAGTCAAATAGATTAACGACATTCAAACGTTTTAAAGTAGTTTTTAGTTTAACCACTGACCACCCTATACATATTCAACTATCACATTATTGAATAGCTTATGTTTTTAAAATGAATCTTTTTTATGTATAGATCTGAACTTGTTAAAGATTTTAGTAGTGTGTCTTTGAACGGAGGTCATTTGAGGTCACTGCACAAAAGTTTTTTTTTGTTTCTTTTTTTGTTTTTCCTCTTCATCGATTTCATTTAGCGTGCACAATTTTTTTTTCTTTTATTCTGTGTACTTAATTAATCTTATTTTATATAGTGTTGTACTTTGAGTATCAGTAACTATCATGCATGTAAATGGCACTTGTGCTGTTAGTTCTAAATTAATAAATCCAGCGTGCCATAGTAGATAGCAGTGACGCTGGTATAAGAGAGATAATATTATTACCATATCTATCAATAATTCTTGTACGATGGTAAATGAATTAATGTTGCTAAAGGCAAGACACCACCATTTGAAGTGGGGGGGAAGGTTGACTAAGGCTGCGTGGTAGGGGGAGGGTGGAATCAGCGTGTGGAGAGAAGGATAAGGGGAAGAATGCGGAATTTGCGTGTTGACATAATTTGAGCACACTGCTCGCATGGCTTAGGATATGGAAGTGCTTCCAAATTACTTAGCTCCGGGGATGACATATCCGTGTGTTGGCGGAAATACATATAATATGAAAGTTAGTCCTTGGAATATTATATCAAAAGCTTTGTAAATGCGAATTGACTATTCAGAACTTGACACGAATTTCAAACGGAGCAAAATCAGCTTGATAAATGCATTTGATTAAATTAATTCAAACGAGTATTGAAACAGTTTAATTAATCTATAAGTAAATGCTTGGTTTTAGGTAACTTTATTGATAAATTTTATTGTCTACCGGTTTTGGTACCTCCGTACCATCACCAGGACAGTTATATAAATTATCTTATATTTTTTATAACTGTCCTGATTGTACGGAGGTACTGAAACTAGTAGACAATAAAATTTAAAACAAAGTATTTTCATATTATTTATTTAAAATGTCAAGTACAATGTGTTTGCTTCTTTTGAAAAATTAATCTACAAGTATCGTGCTTTATTGTTGGGGCATTATGCCGTGCTATTTTTTTTCTGCCCTGATGATGAACAATGTAGCGTTCTAATAAGGAGAAATAGCGACAAGGCATAATACCCCAAAAATTCATCACGATAATACTTTTTCCGTTAGAATCATAAATCATAGGATCAATCTAAAATTAGTCTTCCAAGAAATTATGATTTATGATATTGTCGCTAAGGGGAAATGAACTTGTGACCTTCCGACATCTAGCCGAGTAGGTACTCTTACCAGCTACTGTTACTGAGCTCTTGGACGTTATGACCCTGTAAAGTATTGAAAAATCAAAATTCATTTGGAGCGCTTAGGGCTTCGAAGAAAACGTACTAAAATAAGAAGTAGATTAAAGTTTGACGGGGAGATATGTTAACACAAATGAAATATTTAAAAATTATAATAAATAAGCTATGATTGTGAAAATATTTAATACAACTTAACACATTCAAGGGCAAAAATATCTTTACAAATGCCTTTACGTTGCATTTAAAGTTACTCTATGATTTTTTTCATACCTATAAAATGTTAAATAAAAAACAAAATTTGTTTTTAATAATTTTCGGAGCCTACTTTGCAATTTTTTCCACTGATGGAATTTTTGTAGAATTATCGTTTCGGCTCTACAAATGAAAGATCTTCTTTGAAACAACACTTATTTTTTTAAAACTGTATAAAATCAAAAGATATTTTATCTAATTTGCAAACTCAATTTTTACATTCAAATTTGACAAAAATATATTTCTGCATGGTTTCACTCATAGTTTGTTATAAAGTGCTACGTTCTCAAAAAATACATTATGGTATCGAAACTTATCTGTGTAAATATTCAGAAACAAAGTTATAAAGTAGAGTTCAGCAAAAGTAACTTTATTGAACTTTCAATATTATGGAACCACAACTAAACAAGTTACAATTTACAGTCAGTACCTTGTTAGATTATTGATATCCTAACTTTTGAACTAACTATATATACAAGGGGTTGAAGGATACAATTGATTAACTTCAATCAGTGATTCCTGACTTATTTGGAATGTGTAAATGAAATTTCGGTCTCCGGTGAGATTTAAATGTTTTTTTTCAATTAAAAAAAAAAAAAAAAAAACAATAGGTACGTATTGGAAAAGTAAGGTCTGTGTGAGGAGGTGGGTGGTGACTCGGCAGTGAAAAACAGTGAAAACAAAAAAAAAAACATGCAGTCATTGGAATCCGAAACTTTATTTATATTTTCCACTCCAAATAATGTGAAGAATCACTGGTTAAAGTAAGGCAATTATGTGCCTTAAAACATGTAAATTTGCAATAACTTATACTCGCTTCTTAATTAGTCACACAACGATGAGAAATGACAACCTAATACCCTAAAATTAAAACCATATTTTGTATGAAAAAGGCCACGCAGCCATACATCAATGCACGCAGCCGTTCTTCTTAAATCTTAAATTTATTTATTTACACATTTAACAAAATAAATTTTAGTAAGAAAATTAAATTCAATACCAAGAAAAGCTTTGTGTATAATATTAACATCACACGGAAGATCCCGAGGCTATCAATATCAGTGAAAATTTAATTTTTGGGGTTGCTTTATCAATAAAGAGTGTATTTTTAAAGAATTGAGTTAACCTCGGTCTTGATGAGTCCAATGTTATGGGAAGGAAAAAACATAGAAAGCATTCCATATCCAAACTGTTGAGCACAGAATGAATTCTTAAAATAATCCCTTATCATATTATGGTTAATGTTACGGAAGGAATCAATGTCGTTATTGCTAGACATTTAGAATATTTTTCCACGTATTCATAATGAGAAACCCATAAAACGCGCCACACAATTGTCAAATGTCAAACTCAAGAACTTTTATCCGATTCTATCGGCCGCGTATCGCCGCTAAAAAGCAAATGTCAAGGAACATACTTTTGTACGGTATCCCTTTGACTTTTCGAGGAACATGAAGTCATTTCAAAACTCTTAACGTAACTTTCCACAAGTATTTGATCGTTCTTCGTTCTTGTAATTATCATATTAATCGTTCCGTATTACGTAGTACGTGTCACATATTATTATTGTGTATTTACGTCCGTAATGCGGAAGACGTGTTGCGTTTAACTATTTGAAAGCTTTACCGCAGCAATTAGAGACAGGGGAAACAGTTTGCACGCAGAGAAAGTATCGAATAAAATTCTTCGCAAAGTCAAAGGTTAGCGGGCGTTTTTGGAGCTTCAGACTGTAGACAAATATAATTAAAACATTCACAAAGCGTTTGTAGGAACATAAGAAAGATAAGGTAGTGGTTGGATAAGAATAGGGGAAACTTTTAATCGAAGAACCATTCTATTCTAACCCAACTATATCTTTGAATCATCGAAATATATTATAAAGTTTAAATAGCTTCGTGGTAACTTAACAAATGTTATAACGGCTATTACTGTCAGCTAGCAAGCAGTCAGTGTAGAGTTGATAATGCAGGTAAAAAAATATCCTTCACCGTAAGTTCAAAGGTTGCAAGTTCAAAAATGGGCGTACTCAAGTAAATTTAATTTAATCTATTAGGTTTGTTGTATGTTTAATTAATAATAATAGATACGATACCCTAGCGCCATTAGTTTCACAGAACTTGAACAATTTTTAATCAAATTTCAAAGTTAATATTCAAGTTCCAGTTGAAATAATACATTTTTTTTGGAATATATAATAAAATCATTATATATAATTCCAATTAATCATGGTTTTTTATTTGTTTTCTTTGGAGTCTTTGAGCTTTAAATCTAATATGGAAATCAAAAGACGCAATGTTTTCTCTAAAATACTTTCAATTTAGCTAAAACGTTGTAAAAACGAAAATATTACAATTCTATGCAAATTTCTCGAGATAGTAAATTTTTTAAAGTACGACATTTATAGCGCAGCTTAAGATTTTTCCGACACTTGAAAAGATGAGAATCATTTGTGAAATTTGTGAAACTTGTTTTTCCGGGTCATATGACACTTTATCATTAAATAAAACCATAGATACAAACATAACATAACGCGCATTTTGAGATAACTCAGAACGCTTCTAAGCAAACCCGCATCTCACCACTTATACTTAGGAGATATGACGGAAGAAAATTTCATGATTTTTTTTTCATATCGAAATGGCTTTCATGGGATTGGCCAGTTGTATGTGGGCCCGAAATGTGCTATTTTGTTATCATTTTGCGGCCTTAGAAATAAAGAGTCCTATTTATTTCCTCTCGTGTTTCTCATATGCCCAACCTCCTGCTAGCAGGTGTTCCCTTGTCACACTTTACAGATTTGATCCCTGAGAGATATATTATGTTGTAGAACCTCCACATTTGAAGGCTCGACGGATGTTTGGATGTTTTAGGAGCCTGCAAAACGTTAATGCGAAAAGAAAAATGGTTTTGTTGTTAAAATATTGTATTCTCGGCGTTTTTGCAGCGGGAAAACAAACTTTTCGCGTGCCGCTAAAAGGTGGCATTTGTCACCGGAACGCGTTTAAATACATTGTCAACATTAAGAGAATTTTATAATTTGCTCGTGACTAACGGCTTTTTTGTATTTTACATTGTTCCTCGCCGCAGCTGTAAAGTCAAATTTGTAAGGTCTATTAATTTAACATATACTATTATAATACGCAGACCTCACAGCGTCCATGTATAACATGGACAATTTAATTACTTAATCCTTTGACGTCCTTCGTGGTTGAATGGTTACGATCCTCGCTCAAATTCGATTAGGTCAATTTGTATTGTTTCACATGTTTAATTGATTTTATTGTCGAGGGAGTCGAGAGAGTCCTGCTGCAGAGATCAAAGGGTCTCTCTCAAACATTCTCTCTCAATCCGGCCTACCACGCAGGAGGTAGACAGACGTATTCACATCCGCCGCCAACAACTAGACAAACCTCACCCCATGAACCCGGACAACCCTGCTAAATCATTAAAGTAGCGAACCTCTTGGAGTGACTATGACAGAGGCGATTGTTACCCACTAAATAGTTCCCGGGGTGGCGGTACATACCCGCCTCCCAAATTAAATACTTTCATATCGCCCTGAAGAAAAACGAACACACAGAATCAACACACAAATATATATTTATTTTTCTTTTCTTTCGAACTTTTTCTTATACAAAATAAGTCACAGAGCTTCATTTAATGAAATTGAGTACCTATCTGTAAAATAATTTTATTATTGATTTCTAGGTACCAGAGTTGATTATTTTTATGGCAAAATCCATTGGCTAACACAGTTGAAATCGAAAAATTTGTCATCAAAATTGATGGTTTGTAAAATACAGTACCCAAAATAAAAAGGTTCTTTAAAAGTAGACTAAAAACATAAGCATCTAAGGTTGCTTGGATGGAGTACCCCATGATGGTCCTCTGGAAACGGGATATGTTCAAATATCCTCAATAAAATGCTGCTTGCACACATTTTACACTTCTATTCCGCATTTTTTTGTGCCTATCAATGTATTCTTATTATTTGTCTGTTATTTTGAAGTATGGAATTTATTATATTGCACTACCCCTTTATACGTTCTGGAATAAATTGTCATTATTATTTACATCTGTTTCTGAACTTTTGAAAAGTTTGAGAAGTTCTTTAAACAGAAAAAGAAAAAAACTGTAAACATTTCTAATTAAATTGATTTATTCTTTCAGTTCGTAAAACAAAGTTCACTAATGATTGACGCTTAGAAAAATCTCATAACGGTATTGCTTCTAAAGTGAACTATTTATGGTGCGTAGGAAACATACCTGGCTTATTTTTGTTATTTTTTTTGGGGGTGTTATGCCGTGCTTCGATAACTCTTTCTTTAGCCAACGTTTCGGACAGCATTGCAGTGTCCATCATCAGGGCAGATGTGTTATTTTGAAACGTTGGCTAAAGAAGGAGTTAGCAAAACACGGCATAATACCCCAAAAACAAATATCTAAAATACTTTTGGCATTGAAAATCTTAAATCATATACCTGGCTTAATTTAAGTCAATTTCTGACTTTTTATTTTCATGAACGTGTTGTAGATTTTTTTTGTATATCATACACGGTGAAAAATTAGAATTGTTGATTTATTAAAAATCTCTTCAATTTTTTAGAATTCCGGCTAAAAACGGGATGGTAGGCCGTTGCCTGTTAAACTTTTAGTACATTCCTAATATATCGGAACACGTGTTCATGCATCTGTACCATGAATTGATAATTTATAAAGACAAAATCCGGAAATGTTATGATTTGAATACATTTCTCTTTTACTAAAAGTTTAACAGGAAACCTATAGAATCACTTGTTAATGACACGCAGTCCCGTTTTTAACCGGATGACGAACAATTTGAAGAGATACTTAAAAATTTGCAACATTTTATGTGGGTAAGTTTTCCTATGTATATTTATTTAATACATAAAAAACTATTATTTATTATGTATATATTTTTTAATGATAGATCAGAAGTTTTTTATAAAATATTAAATGGTTATGTGTTAAATAATACATTATAAAGATCTTGCAAAATACAATTTTTTTATGTGAATTATCGCACAAAAGTCCCACCGTCTGGAACTGGTGAGACTATTACATCCCCAAAAGAGGTATGTTGTGAGGTTGCAAGTTGTGGGGATGGGAAAGAGATGGGAAAGAGGAAGGTGGGGGAGTACCTGGCTATTCAGATCTGGTTAACAAACACGGCTCAAGCCATTTCAAGCAACGTTTTGATTCTGAATGGTGATCTTAAACCAGGGCGATACTTAGAGTATCTTCACTTTGGTGAGTGGAAGAATAGATAAGTTACTAGAAAAAATTACTTTAGCCGTGTTTTTTACCAGATCTGAGAAGCCAATTACTTCACAGTCCTGTACTCTCTCCTAAATCGCTTTCTCTTAACCACTTCCTTCAGCGTCACAACATTTCCCAGCATAGGAATGCCGAAGTTCCACGTATTTCTAATGTTCAAGTTCATTTAGTAACTCATATAAAAATTATAAAATAAAAGATATTAAATAAATTTAAAAATGGAAAGCGATTTAAAAATTAATAAACTAAGCCTCCCAGCGCTTAAAAGTTGTTCAAACCGCAGACCCTTGTAACGAAATACCTAATATTCGCTTAAAAGTTGTTCAAACCGCAGACCCTTGTAACGAAATACCTAATGTTTGCTTAAAATTTGTTCAAACAGCAGACCCTTGTAACGAAATACCTAATGTTCGCTTAAAAGTTTTTCAAACCGCAGACCCTTGTAACGAAATACCTAATATTCACTTAAATGTTGTTCAAACCACAGACCCTTGTAACGAAATATCTAATATTTACTTATGAACATAAATGAATCCCAATATTTGAATGAACGTATTATGAATTAAGGTCATCAAGTTAAGTAAGAATTCAAAAGCCTTTGTTAGCAGTGAGAAGTGACTCTATACCGTCCTCCTTGGCGAGTTTTCCCCACTCAATCTGAGTCCACTGCATAGTACCCTCTTCATTGTGGACTGTGCATAGAACTGTAATATTCTTGTTAAGTCTTTTGTATAACTTTAAACGTTACACAAAGTTAATTACTCTTTTTATACACTTTGTTCGGGACGGAGTCATTTTGCCCCTTTGATATAACTGCATAGATTTTCTGTTTAAGTTCGTTTAGTTCTGCAAAAAAAGTAATTTTACGAAGAAAAATTTTATAAGAATTTAAAATATTTTTTATTGAGAATGTCGTGAAATCGAATCGAAGTTGGGAGGGGAAAGATATGATGAAAGGAAGGTTTGGAAAGTAACAGTTTAAACCATTTTGATACAAGGAATATTAATTTCAAGGAATACTTTGGTTATTTATTTTCATATAACCTCAAGGAAACAGGAATATAGTGTATTTTCAATTACAAAAATAATGCGTCGGAATCCCATTCAGGCGTATAGGCATAATGTGATAGCAAATATTAGAACGAGTTTTAATATTATTGTCGTGTTATTCGTGACCAGATAATATATGCTTTTATTTTTTGAGTCCGCGAGGGACGGAGGAAGAATGAATACAGAATGTTGAATGAATGCAGGGAAAGCTTTTTTAACCCAGCACAGGATAATCTTAAACGATATGTTTGTGCTACATATAGGATGTTTTTTTACATTACATACATTACATATGTGTGTGTGGATGTATGCGTGTACACGCGTATTTACGCGCTCATACATGCATGTACACTTACACAACCAGAAAAGAGAGTTATGTATTTGATCTTTTCCTGCATAATAGCATGTCTTAGACTTCTAAATTATTTTTTTTGTTTTTGTTTTATTTTTATTTCTTCTTTATTCTTTTTATTTTTCTTTTTTTTTGTCTTCTGCTTTCTACTTTAACATTTTTATATTTTCTATTTCCATTATAATTCATTCTAATATAATCTTTCATACTTTAAACATGTATAAATATTTAATTCATATGTTAACACTAGACCTCACATACTAACTATATACCATTGGTCGCCACGAGACAGGCAGTCGCCTAGTGTGGTGATTTAATGTATCACATGTAAGAAAATGTATTATTGTATTATCATGTATTCTATAAATAAATAAATAAAATACTCTATAATTCAGTTAATTCCAGAAGGTTTGGTAACTGTACTGCATTTAAACAAAAATAATCCGATATCAATTTTAGATATTAAATGATATCTATCTAATTTTAAACTATCGTCATTGATCGCATAGGCACCGATGCATAGTTGGGAAACATGCTGAACGCGCGCCCAGCATATGTACACGGTTAAAATTTGTCACATGAAAATGGGTCGCTTCTACGACTCGTTCTTGAGTTCAACACTCGGTTGTAGAACGATTTGCGGGCCTCTGTTTTTCTTCGCTCCTACAACATGGATCTATTCAAGACCAATGTTCAATGCTTTTTCACACAGCAGCCCCAAAGATGACATGGGCCCAAACGGAAATTATTTTCCTCAGTGCATCCTACTTTCCAAGTAAGTACTAGAAATGAGATCTCCGATACACTTGTGTGATAAAACGGAGAAAAAACGCTGGATCAATGTATGTGAGCATAATAAAAATTATTGACTAAAGGTTTCTTAGTTTGTATGGACAATTAACATGACGTGTGACTAGCTATCAAAGAGCCTTGAGATGTTTCAACTTGAAAACATGAGTCGGCTATGTCAATAGTATAAAAATAGTAGAGCTGTAAGCATGAATTAGAATGAAGAACGGAATATATTGCAAAACATTATTGCGAAGTCAAATTTTATTCGACTACACATTTGTGGAAAATGGCACGATAGTGTATTTATTAAATTACCTACAAAGTTTCAATTGATGTCAGCGGAGAACTCAAGAACATGTGCTCACGTGCACGTGACATTCTAAATATCGTGCTCCATTTTCTCCTTGTGTTGAGTTTTCTATGTTGTGTAATAATTATTCAATACGAGCACTGAAATCACTTAAAGAAAGCACACAGAAACTTTTAATCGAATTGTGAACTCGTGTTTCTAATTAAAAATAATTTCACCACCCGCAATTGTTATTAATTTTTTGAGTTTATTGAATAAATTAATATTTCAGAGTCAAATTATTGAATTAGCTGGTAGGAAAACTCACACTTGACAATGTACTGCCAAAATTTAGTATAAAAGATAAGATTTTATTTACTAGTATATTTATTATTGTCATTAATATTTTTGGCTAGAGGTCATTGCTATCACCCAATAAGCCAACGTTTTTTGCAAGCTAACACTATTGTCAATTCATAAAATAGTTGTTTAAAAAATTTTATTTTAACCAAACACGTTTTTTGCACAGAAATGAATTTTTGCACAGAAAATTAATTTTTACCCGTGGCAGTTTTTACGTTCTACTAAAGCAGGGGTTTCCAACACCATGCGCCATGTACCATGGCGCCCGGGGAACGATTCGTATGTGCCCGCCACTATTCGACAATGAAAATTTTTTTTCATAAACATTAATTAAATATGTGAATTATTTTTATTTACTTGTTAGAGTTTTATTTTTTTGAGTGCCTAGGTTTATTTAATACGTTGGTATGTTTGCGATACTGTATTATGAGTGGTTCTTTTGCTGACAGTACTTGTCGCAACCTGTCTAGCAACGAGCCAGACTATACTCTTCATGCCAACCTGGAACGGAGAGTTCTATTTGCACATCACTCCTTGTACACGCAGAAAACCTGAATCACTTCACACGAACGCCACGAACTGAGCCGATGAACGCCGAAGGCGCCAAAACACATGGCACACGACTCTGCCAGCTCTGTCTGTCAGTGAAAGCAATAAGCATGACCCCGACAGCCAAATTGACAGTAGTCACGTGCTCGTACCGTCCCAATCGGTTCGTCGATCATCGGCTCACTTCGGGTTTTCAGCGTGTACAAGGAGTGATGTGCAAATAGCATTGTTGTCATTATGATTGCAATTGCTGCCCCGAGTTTGTCGATTAAAAATAGGTGGTACCCGCTACCCTACCGATATTATAGAATGTGCTCTAGAGTACAAAAAGGTTGGAAACCCCAATACTAAAGTACTATCGTAGGTACCTTAAATTTATATAAATTATAGATGGTGTCCATATTTTTTTATGTTATCAGTAGGTATGCTATTATAACTATTTTAAATATGGACAGGTAGGTAGGTTTATATTAAAAAGTTCAGTTTAAGTTAGCCACTTAGTCAAAGATAGCTATTAAGTCAAAGATAGCCATTTAGTCAAAGTAATGCATGAATAAGGATCTCAGCAAGGGTAAGTAGCCAATTAGAATCATATTTAAAAATAATAAATTACAAAAAAAATACTGCTGATGTTTGAATAATAATAAAGAAAACGGTAACGGAACGTACAAACAAATTTACAGAGATATGAAATGCCATACGGTCGAGTTAAAATAGGACTTCGCTACGTTCAGTCAGCAAAAATATCACGAATACTTAATAACACAAACACTTGATGAAATTTACACATATTGATGACGTATTTTTGTACGAACGACATACATTAACTAGGTACTCATAAATCATCACATTAGGAAACTGTGAACTTTACAATCTACGGTAATTAGCCTAATCCAGGAATATTTTTACTGCTTTGTTCCCAAAATAACTAGTTTTTCATTTACCGAGCTTAAGCACTAAAGTTGAGGCACAATCACCCCCTTTGAAACAGAGGGTAAGCCCTATAAAGTGAGAACAAAACGTGTTATAACTCACATAAAATAACAGAGCCAACGGAAACTAATGAACATCGCTTGGAGTAATAATAATACGTACCGCACAGTTGCAGGAACAGGAGCACGGAGCATGGAAGCACCTTCCTTGAAAGCTTCATTGTTTCATTATTCAGCTACCACGGTCCAGCGGGAAAGCCTTGAAGCTAAGGCTGCACCTCGGGGGTAGTTCTATATGCCGTGTGGTCAGTTCACCGCGCCTCTAGAGCACCTCACTCGGAGCGAGAAAGCATTGCATGTTTACACTGTGTTTAACACTACTAAATAAACACGAACCGAATATCAGTCAATACAGTCAAAACAACAAGCCAACCTCATAAGAAATAATCAACAGAAAACCAGCTTAACTTTAAGCAATATTTTTTCAAGTAATAAAAGTTACAACACTGTTTTTTTATCTATAACTTGATTTCGTCTATCCGAATCAAACTTGAGAATAGCACGCTGACCTCACATTTGGTCAACGAATCCAGCTTAACTATAAGCTATCTTTCTTAATTGAATAAAATGTGTGAAAAACTTTTTATTTATGGTCTAAACTAAGGTTTTTTCTTTTGTTTTCTTCAATCCAAGTCCTGAATTTCAGCTCCTGAAAGTGAAAAAATATTTGATTAGATTGTATTCCAAACTTATGAGACTAATAAAAAACACATTAAGGATTGAGAAAGGCGAGTACCAGCATCTTAAAGGTTTATTTAGTATAATTTTATTAATCTCGTGTAATAACGCTTCTCACAAAAAAGTGTTTGTTGTGAAACTCGAGACGTAAAATAATATTGACTCGTTTTAAACGCTCCTGACGAACTATTATGTTTTACTCAATATATTGAAATAATTTAATAAAACGTTTTCAGGGTAATGTTGATCGGAAATCTACACTACCCAAAGATGTATCCTTTTTTTATACAGAGTGAAACATTTTAGGATATTAAAATGAAGGGTTTTAAAATAAATTTACTTGTTGTAGTAAGTCCTTCTAGTGGTGGTTCAACAAATAAACCGTTATATGAATTTGACGCTCAAAAATGTGATTATTTGTAGCTTTATAAAAATAATGGCAATTTTATTAATTTTTATCAATCTATGCAGAAACACACAAGTCGATAATCAGCAAGCTAATGAATTCATGAGAATAAATATATATTTTTAAATATGAACAAACATTTTTTTAAAATTGAATAAAAATACCTTCATTTTATCAAAAAAAATATATATAGTATGATAAAGAATGTATTTGATTTACTGTAGCCAATAATTTCTGGCATTATTTGGAGTAAAACATGTAGGTACACGAAATTTTGGTCTCCGGTTCAATTTTTGATGTTTTTTTTTTCATTTTTCAAATTAAAACATAAATAGACTGTAGGTATTAGACATTAAAGGTTAACAAAAAGGGTTGGGTGAGGGACCAGTGATGACATAAAGAAATTTTGTTTGTTTGGTTTTGAAGAAAAAAAAAACAAAAAAGATTAAAAAAGTCACAGGAGATCAAATTTTTATTTTTATAACTTTTTTTACTACAACAAATGTCAGGAATCACTGGTTAAAGTAAGTCAATTACATACCTTAAAACCTTGTATACATACAAAAAAATTAGGTTTTTCTCAATATTTTTCCGCAAGTCTTTCAAGAGTTTTTTAAAAGCGTAATAATGTGTATATATTGTTGTTATATTAAAAAAAAACTTGCCTTACTTGCAATTATTTCTTAATTTTTCAAAGCTTGGGTTAGTATTAAATTTATGTGTAAGTTCCTATATATATATTATTTTATGTAAAATTATTACCTCCTTAACAATTTTATAATCTTAGAATATTTAATTTTTTTTGTTAATAGACAGGTCCAATTTTTGTTATAACTTTCAAATTATAATAATGTGAACTAAAAGAAATCTAATTGGAGATAAACCGATTTAAAATAAATTATCTGAATGCCATGGAAATTTTGAGTTTTATATATATGTTTTTCGCTCAAATAAGAACAAAAAATTGAAGTCAAATTCACAAAGGGTCATTAAGTATAATTTAATTTTACATTGCGATTATAACGACGACTGTAAAATAAAACCTTGAGAAAATTCAACTACAAATTGAAAATTGAATAGCGCCGGAGTCGAGAGCTTGCAAATCTCAACATTAACTTAAAGGGTGGCAAAGCTGGCAGGGGTAGGAACAACTTGGCAGGGGTTGGCATAACTGGGCAGGGGCGGGTAATAATATCGACTTAAACATCTTCTCGCGTATTTTCAGTAGCCAGTTAAAGCTCCATATTCAATTAAATTCCTTCAGCAAGCTTTAAACACCTGCTTTGCATAAATTTCCATTCAAATTATTATTTCCATTGCAGCTATTGAAAAATTTACTTTTTTTTAATATCAAGCTAGTCGGACTGTCAGCGCCCCAGAAGCAGGAAATGATACTTAATTCCATTGGTCCAGTAATCCAGTATATTGCACTACAAAAAGCAGAATGGGCGTCACAATTTTTTTTGAATCACATTACCCTATTTCCATCATGAGATAGAGAGCTTTTAAATAATTTGTTATTGCTGTTCATCTCGTGAATGAGTAATCAAGTAGTGTTTGGTAGTGACCTCATTTTAAAATTATTTTAGTAATCGATAAGTTTTGATGTGGTGTATAATTTATAGAACTTCATTAAAAAAACAAACAGAAATACTTGTAGAACTTAATACCATCATTTTAAATTTTGATTTTTTTTTTTAAATGTAAATTTTGTGTCAGAAACACCACGATATTTTCTTATCACATTAATAATACATCAAAGAAACCATTAAAGTTAATTGTCTCAATAACATACAAGGCGGAGCTAAAGTAATGCCATAAAGTGAATATGCCATAATTTTTGCAAATATCGTCAAATGTCATTGTACTTTGACATTTATATTGTAGCCAGATAAAGAATTATTTGACAACAAGCAATGGAGCGATATACACCTGAAAAACGCGGAATTATTTTTACTGTTGATTTAACCAATTTACGGTCTGTTGTTTTAACACAGGTGGGGACAAAGTAATGTCATAATGTGAATTTGCTGTCATTTTGTTAGAAATGAAAAAAATGGTTTCTGATTTCACGGAAAGTTTATTTGAAGGCTTGCACGAAACGCTCAGTCAAACGTTTAGTAATTTGCGCACGACAAGGAGGAAAACGACGACGAATTTCAAGCTGCGTCAAAAACCGACAACGTACATAACCAACAGACCGGAAATTGGTCAAATAAGCAGTAACAATAAATCCACGTCCTTCAGGTGTGTATCGCTCTATTGCCCGTTGTCAACTGATTCTCTATCTGCCTATAATACACACACATATATATAAGTACAGTGATATTTGACGCCATTTGCAAAAATTATGGCAATTTCGCATTTTGACATTATTTTTGCCCCATCTTGTATAACCAATTGTCCCCAGTCCGCAGCTCAGAGATGGTTTTAGACCCACTGAGGTTTAATAATCCTATCATCGAGAGGACTTTTTCATTATAATGACTCAATCATCTCCACGGAAAGAAGCGTTATTCAAAATAATTAATTGTCTCTCAAAAGAAAGGGGAGATAACCTTCTAAGCGATTTAAGGCTTATTTTTTTTAAATTGAAACATATTTTTTGTTCATTATTTTACTTATTTAATTTGTTATTTGAGAAACTAAGTGCTTCGATAAAACATTTTTGATAATAACTACTCGATCGAAAAATCTTTTTAATTGCATCGAAAATATTAGGACTGACATTTAGATAGTCGCTTGTAACTAGATTGCATGCAGTTGGCAATACTTTCGCCAAAATAGTAGATGTGTTCAACTGCACGGAATTAAGTAAGAAGAAGGCTATAGTAACACACCTCAATAATAATAAAAATTTAGGTTAAACGTAACTCTTTTCTTCTGATTGAATTTCTATATCATTTTAATATAAAATTTTACCCCACGATTACTATTCTACCAAACTATTAAATACATCAAACGTTTGTTAATTATGACTTATAATATAAATAATTTATTAAGATCGAGTTATCTTACCGAGGAAATTGAAATCCACATAAAACCAATTGATATCAATAGAGGTGACGCCTGTGGGGCTAATAGTGCTTGGTATCCAGTACTTGATGGCTTCACCAAAACTAATTGCAGTAAGCCGCATTAATTTAACTAATTATTAAACGGAAATACCGGCCATACGAAAATTGACGTTCTCAACATGGTACACCTCTACATGCATAAACACACACTTCACCACAATCACATCTGCCCTGATGATGGATACTTTGACGCTATCCGAAACGTGGGCTAAAGAAGAAGAATAAATTAAATTTAGCCTAAAATATTATCCCAATAGTTAAGTTGTTTATTTGATTCAAATAAATAATAATTGTTAATGCTATGTGATTAATTGGGTGATTAAAAAATTCTGTTAAAGTTTCTGTGGAATATTTTTGTACTTTTAGTATATACCCCTACTTAGGAATTTCACAGGCTCTGAAATCCTGAAACTCTTGCGCAAAATCTCTTTAAATAGTATAGCAAATAATAACGATTTATAACTTTTTTAGGACTCCCAAAAACTTCAAATTTAGGTTTCTATCAATAGTTGTGTAATATATTAAATATTTCTCTTTTCAAAACTTATTTGTATTTTTAATTTGATTTCTTGTATAATATTGAGCTATTTTCTTATTTATTTATATTTTATTGAATGCAATGCCAATATGGACTACATGCAGTAGAGAACAACCCCGCATGTAGCACGAAATAATTTAATTTAAGTCCCTTTGAGGGTTGGCAAGGCGGTGGAGTAGAGCACCGTGCCGCACCGGAGCGATGGACTCTCGGAGTCGCGCCGGGCATGCAGAAGGCAGCGGTGCCCGCCTGGGCTGTACGGCCGCGTTTAGCTTTTCCGATTGGGTTTCCCTCCATTATTCACCCTGTCACCGCGATCCATTTTTAATTAAAGACAAATCCCATCTCCGACACAGACGAGACCGTTCAACGGTTCCGTTAATTAACAGCGTTTTTTTGCAAAGCGGAAAAGAGCAGAGAATACAGGGTGAGCGACGTTTACAGTATGTTATTTCAATGATTATTTATATTTTAAGTTAATTCAAAAGCTAATATGATATAAATAACTAATAATCTGGGAATTCGGTTAGCAAAGCGGATGGACCCCAGAGTCATCCACAATCCTCTATTATTGACTCTCGATTTGACCCAACTTGATTCTTACTGGTTACTTGATTCACTGATTACTGATTTTATTCTTACTGACTTCACTTGATTCATACTGATTACTTGATTTACTGATTATTGATTTGATTCTTACTAATTACTCGATTCACTTGAATATGCCTGATTCACGTCCTTCATCTATTTGCTTTCTAGTCACATATTCTTCTTACATTCTTTTATTCGTTTAACATATTTTCAAATTTGGACGACAAAGCTTATTAGGAAAGAAATAGATGGTGCACTATGTAGACGCTAAAGTTCAGTGATTTGTAGTCACATAAATTTTTTTAATACCATTAAAATAAAAATTATCAACAAGTTCTTAGTGAAAAAATTAACAATGTGTATAAATATATATAAATTATGTTTATATATAAACCACAACAAAACTAATCAATTATTTTTCACAATATTTTATTTGATTTATTTTAAAAATACATGATGTTGCGAGCAGAAAAATTACAAAAACACAAACCTTTCTAACTGTGATAGATGAAGACACGAATTATACATCTAGTGAACATTTTAAACCGGATTGGTAACGTTTATGAATTTACCAGTGCCAATTTTATTTTATTAATAGGTTATCACGTTCACACTTGGTAATTCTTTCCAAAAAAAAAAATTAATAAAAATAAAAACTTTTTTCTTACGAAGCAGATACTTTGTGATGTGACATTAAAATTAAAATAAAACAACTTTGCTAACACCAATTTTATTTTTTATACCTGTAGCAGGCCGTATTTGCTTCAAACTAGCATTGTAGCAAAGAAAACAATTTATAAGCGAATGAGAAAGAAAGCCAAAACATTAATGGCGAAGTCTAAATAAACCTAAATAAAAGTCCGATACTAAAGTAGTTCCATATTGACAAAGAGCTCTCTCTTCCCAATTCTCTACCCATCCCTCCTTTTTCCACAGGAACTGGGTCCATTTTTTGTAACCCACTGTAAAAGCATACATTTTTAACACATGTTGTAGTATTTTACCGAGGGATAAGGTGACAACAATTTCAAATAAAATTAAAATGGAAAATACAAGCTAACGTTTTGAGCACTAAGATAAGGTTGGCTTAAATAAAGCCATGCGTACTCCATTGCAAAATATTAGTATATGTTTCTAAAGGACGGGGTGAAACATAGTGAAAAATATATAACGAATTTAGGATTTATATTGAAAAACATTGCATCCTAAAGTTAAACTGTTCGCTATAGAATGGTGTGATACCGCTGTACGTGTGAATTGTGTGCAGTTAACGACATAGTTTGTTTGCAGAAAATCATCTCAGCTGATTTGTAGAAATTTTTTTCTTCATAGTTTTAAAATGGCCTTGAGAATCAGCGACGGCTCATGAGTCATTTTATTAAGAATGGCAGCCACGGTACCAGCTCAATATTTTCGTTCAGCTCAAAGAATCAATCAAATTGAACGACGGCTCAGTCAAAGGACGGATCAATTTAACGGCAGCCGCGAGCCCAGAGCGTATGAGAATACTATACTCACCCGATACGACTCACTCGTTACAGCTCCCCCGGTACAGCTCCCCGCTATGCCCCCCACCCTATATGGCTCCCAGCTCCCAACGTATGAATGATCGTTTGACTTTTGGTACTGGTGCACCACCTCGTACCACGAAAACAATAAGATGCTCGGTATTTAGTATTTATAGGTACATATGTTCAAGTCCATATGCACCTACAAATGTCATACCGTCAGACCCCATTCATATCATTTTAACTAAACAATAAAAAAACTACGATATAAGCATGTTGAAATCTTTAAATTCTCATTTGTTCTTCTATAAATTTGAAATAATTAATTTTTTTCATAAATTTTATCTGGTTTTATTTTATTTCGCAGTTTACATGGGCCACCCCGTCTATTGAAATAAAAGAGCAGGGGAAATGAAAAGCTTTAATTGAAGTTTTATCATCCAAAGACAAAATTTACGCAATAAAAACGAATGAAATGTTTGCTTAGTTGAAAGAGGGACCTTTTTATGTAATGTAGGTACGTTCAGCAACTTTTTTCTTTACTGTTAAGCTGTTTCCAAGTTGTTTTTTGCGTTCGTAATTAAATATCACTTGGAGCACAATTGATAGCACTGCTAAATTAAATAATTTGGATAGAAGTGGTACAAAGAGGAGTGAAAATTTTTGAAGTCTCGTGTTTTTTTGCAGAGAACGAATTGAATATTATTCGTAGAAAATCAGATCTTCTTTTTTAATGAACATAATAAGGAATTTTAAAAAACGTTAGCTCGTCTTATTTGAATTTTAATTAATTAATTTCAGTGAATTAATTATTATTTTACCTCGTACACTATTTTTATAGTTTATTTTATTTTTTCTAACAAAATAATTGTTCTAAATTAATTCCACTCCATTTTGAATAAGATTTTATTTTGTGGCTTGTCGTAATTATAATATACGTGCGTTTTAATGCTCATCCGATGAAGGAAGGTCCCTTCCGAACGGTAGAACCAAAAGTATTATTTAAAAAAATTATGTGTTTATATTGTAAGATTTTTACATTTTAAGCAATTTTTTTTTCAAATTGATTGTAATTTTCTCAGTGCGTGATAGCAGATTTTTTAAAGCAACATGTCTTCCCGCAACCAGCGCAGCGGGCGCTGGGTGTGCCCCGGTTTGCACACTGTCGTGACGGTCCCGAGCCAGTACCGGTAATAGATAGAGCAAATAAGACAGTGCAGTTTTAGATGGCTATAATAAAAACAGCGCAACTTAAAGATATGGGGTTTATTTTATTTTATTCGGTATATCGTGCCGTTTTATGCACCAAGTCCTGAAGACGGTGTCAAAAAGATGATGGCCTCAAAAGCGATACATTTTACGATGCAATTCATATTATTAAATAATATATCTGAAGTTTAAGAATAAGTCTCAAATTGTAGCCGAAAGGCCCGCTGGATTGCAACGAAAGAAACGTGCGGACGGTTGATGTCTGGGCCAAACCATGGTTACGACTGAAAACGGCACGACCTTTCCGATAAAATGGAACCCCTGCTACATTCCTAACCACACCACACGATTCTACACTACAGTACCAGCTATTCAAAACTCCACTGTCTGTTTTGTTGCACTCTGTATATTGCCGGGCAAATCAGCACCGACTGAATATAACCTTCTGCAGACAGCCAGCGCACTTAGCCAATGTTTAAGAGAGCCACGCAATGCCCATAATCAGTTAATATTTTTTTGAAATCATTTATAATCCACAATATTTTAAACCATGAGAATATTAAATCATAAGATTCATAAAATCAAATAAAATAAAAATCGAAAAAATATTCATCATTTATTTGTTTGAATAACTTTCTAATGTTTACCAACCGCAGTAATATTTAATAATTGAAGAAAAAGATGATATTAAAAAATCAAAACGAAACATGAAAAAAATAACACACAGAAACCAAAAATAATGTAATGTTTGCAACTGGGAAACTAATTCACATATATTTTTGACTTATGATTTCCATGTTTCAGGATAATAATGGTTATTCAAAGTTTGAGACATGAGATCGACAAAAATGACGTGAAATAATCAATGACGGGCTCCTTGGTCGAGGGGCAAAGCTCTTTACTAGCAAGCTGGAGCTCGCGATTTCAAATCCCGGCGTGCGTAAATAAATTTTATTTGATAATTTGTATTATTTCAAAAACGAATCATTTAAAATAATATGTATAAGACCATCATTCAAAATTGAAACTTTTCTTTGGCCGTGTTTGGTGACCAGATCTGAATATTCTGGTACTTTTCAACCTTCCTCTTCACCATTTCCTCTCCTTCTCAACTACATTCAGCTTTACAACATACCTCGATTGGGGATTACGTAGTCTCAATTGCTCCAGACGGTTGGGAGCAGTTGGGACTCATGTGCGGTTTCCCATTTCAAAAATCTCAATGGCTGAGTGGTTAAAGACGTTTCCTGGTAAGATAGACATCCTTCTATCGTATCTATATAACGGTCTTTAATTGTTGAAAAAGTATTTTTTGTCAAACTTACAAATTTTATTAAAATTCAAACCTTCTTCGTTATCCTTACGAATTCCAATATAAAACTATTCTATTACCAGTTCTCGTAACCATTCCTGAATTGGAAACCCTGCTACAATCTATTCATAGTATTAAAAAATGCAAAACGAAGTATCCACTCTTTGATATTCCCTCGGCGTTGCAACGCCACTGCGAAATAATTGTAAATGAACGTAACGGGTTGATTGGAGCAGTGAACGTTTTAATTCGATTTTCTTTCAATCGAGTTAATTCCGTTCACCTGTCACATGCAGCCATATGCATTTATTGACACGTCATAATTATCGGGTTCGGCTGCATCTCGATACATCAGCTGGATGGATAGAATTATTTTGTAATTGATGCTCGAAACAGATATTATCTGAAATGCAGTGAAATTAATTATAACTCTAGGACTAGGTATTTTTTATCACAATGTCGATATCACTCCAGATAATTAAACAGTCGTACAAACTTGTACAAATTATTTGGCAACTTTAACCTTAAAGTCCAAGCTGCAAAGTTAACTCTAGAGATTCTGAGTTTTCTTGCAAGAATAAAATAAGGAGATACACGACTATAATATAAGGGACCTGCTCGAGGCTCACATAAATTAATTCCGACGAATTTGAAACGATAACATGTCAATGCAAAACTGTTAGAATTTTTTTTTTTACTTTTTTCAACTATAAAATTAGCGGTAATCACAAGATTTTATTTTTTTAGATGATGAATCAGTAACTTCCCGAGGGATTCCTCTAGTAAAATCTGAGATTTTAGTAATACATTTATCAGAAATAATTAAAATAAACGTCACGGAAATCTTCATTTTCTAGGGCTGCTCGAGCAAATTTGACCGTAGGTCCATCTTTCACGCCTAACCGAGCGCGGAATTTGGTTTTACAAGACTTCGTCAGTTATGTCGTTAAGAACATTGACATAAAAACATTAATCTTAGCACAATACCCTAATAATGGGGGTTTGCTCGAGGCTCACATTTTAATTAATTCATACGAATTCATGGCGATGGTTTATATTTTCATCGTGTTTATTTTATTAAATGAAATTATCCCTGACTCATTTATTTGAATATTTTTTATGGTATACCAATCTTAGTAATATTTATGAATTTTATTACGATTTATTTAATATTTCATATTAATATATATATATATATTTTTTTTTAATATTTATGTATATTGTATTACTAAGACTGTTTATGTTCCTCAAATAAATAAATAATTTTAAAAGAAAATATGAATAAATCTAAGCGATAGAAATATAAATGAGATCTTAGAGCGAACCCTGCAAATGTAAGTTATTTATATTTAAGAATAATAAAAATAGTACTTTACGGTTTGAAAATTTTATAATGTTTGAATATATTCGCAATTTTTTTTTGTATATATAAGTTTTATATTTATAAGTCGGAGGCGGTTTACTTACGTTCCCCGCGAGCACTTAGGCCATAGGCCCATTGTACTATCTCCCATTTTACCTCATTCCCTTGCCAGTAACCCGGTCCCTTTTATGAAGTTCACCAGGGCTGTCATTGGATATGTGGCGATGTCTTCTGGTTCCACACTGTGTCTTCCCAGGTATCTGAGCCTTATTCCCAGCAGAGCGGGACATTGGCACCATAGGTGAATTGGAGTCTCTTCATCCCCTTCACATTTCCTACAGATGTTGGTGTTTTCCACTCCCAACAGTTGCATGTGTCTCCTGAGATGGCAGTGTCCCGTTAATAGTCCTACCAGTTCCGTCAGTGAGTTTCTGTCCATATCGAGTAGTTGCCTGGTTCGGTTAGGGTCCGGTCCGTTTATGAGTACTTTAGATTGCCTCATTCCGGGTGCCGCAATCCTTTATACTTTATAAGGAATAATTCAAATAAAATCCACGGAAATATCAATTTTCTAGACCTGCTAAGGCAAATCCGACCGTAGGTCATCCAGTACCCCGGGTCACGCACCAAAAAAATGTTTTTACACGACTTCATCACATATGCCGTTGATATTCCCACGTTACTTTAGTGATTTTCTAAGGAAAATTCAACCAGAAGTCTATCCAATACGCAGGGCTGCGCGTATTGTTTTGCGTGTCTTCTGCACTTACGTAGTTAATATTCGGACTTTATTTAGGGTAATGTATTTATATATTCCATAGAATCAATAATAGTTAACAAACTCTAAACACATAGCAAAAAAAAAACACTTTCGAAGTTGTGAACGAAATGGTGTTAGGGATTAGTAAGATTAAAGTGTATTGGTTTCGGAGGCTTTATTTTGAAGGTACAGGAAATGAATTGGATGTAATTTAAAAAAAAATTGTAGGAAGTTGCTTTTCCAGTGAGTCAAACTAACAGAAACAATAAGAGATGTTTCTCAGTATAATTTAATTAATTTTAAAAATTCTCATAACTGAACTAATAGGAAATGTTCGGGAATCTATATACTCAATAAATAAAGTAAATGTGAAATTGTTAACGTATCATTTCAAAATTGGAAGAAAACTGTGTAATATTCTTTTCAAACATAAACTAGGTATCTATTGGAAACAAGCCTAAACCTTTGTTCAAAATGAGACGAACAAAAAACAACAATTTCATTTGGTCATTTGTAACTAGAGCTCTTGTGTACCTTGGTGTATGTGTATTCATGCTTTTGAACGTTTAACAAAATGGGATTGAGTTGTAAAAGGGTTAAAACTTTTTACAGAAGGAGATTTAATACTTCGGGGAATTATGCCTTCCTTCAGTCATTCTGTCTTTCTTCGCTTTTTTTCTATTCTTCTTTCATTAGCTTCATCTCCAATTCCTCCTATTCTGTTCTTGTATCTCTCTTCAGATCTCCCGTTTGTTTTCTTCTCTTAATGTTATCGTGAAGTGGTGGCCTGATTGTGATAAGTAAGTGGTTTTTACTTGAACAAAACAACTCCTATTTCAAATTAAATAAATACGTTTGAGATGCCTTGAATTTGAGCGACTTTATTTATATTTGACTGTTAAACTGAAATATGTATTCGCAAAACAGATTCCAGAGAAAAATACTTTAGACTTTAATTTTATTTTCTGCTATACCCACAATTGCCTTATAAAGCAAAGAAATATTTAATATTTTTTAGTACGTGTTGATTATTTATTTATTTTGTAAGAAGCAAACAGCTTTTATATAATATACAATGATAGATATAAATATACAAGTTAACTGAAGTCTAGCACAGAAGTTTCTTATGTTAAAGTGCATTTGAAATGAAGTTTTCGTATCTTAAAATTAATTTGGTGTTAAAGGAAGGGGAGAGGAAGGGGAAAATAGGAAGAGGATAGGAGATGCTGCCGATACATTCCATACTATCATATAAATAATCGATCGTTTATTATATTATTATATTATTGATATGCAATATAGGAGTGAATGAGGAAAACTTGAAGCATGTGGATGAGTTTGTGTATTTAGGAATGTATTTATTTTATTCGTATGTTTAGGAGAAATGGGAAGGCTGGCAGAGATATTGAAAGCAGGGTAAATGCAGGTAACTCCATTAATGGAGGACTGAACGTAGTTGGCGCTTACAAAAAATTGTCCAAAGAAAGCGAAGTTAGCAGTTCACAATGGAGTGCTGGTACTTACCCTGATGTATGGAAGTGAGGCATGGAATTGGCAGAGAAAGGATGAAAATAGATTTATTGCTGTTAAAATGAGATCCCTGTGGCATATTATGTGTTGTAAAACCATGTATGATTGTGTGTGAGAAATGTGGAGTTCCGCAAAAAGTTCAAGGCTGATGTATGCGTGATGAGTAAGATTAGGAAAGGGACGCTTAGATGGTTTGGGCATGTAGAGCGAATTAGCGAAGAAAGGAGGAAGACATGGCACGATCAAGTAAATCAGATGCTCGAGTCAGGCCATGTCAAGAGTCAGAATAATAGAAGAGTATGAGACAATATATGAATATGAATGAGGCAAGAAGTGTGTGCCAAGACCGAGTTGTTTGGCGGTCCGTCTCTGCCTACGACTGCTGGGAAACGGCGTGATGGTAAGTGAGTTAGTCTGATTATTGAAGATATACAGAATTATTATAGTGTTCCTTGTTTTATCGTTGATTTTTAATTGATTTCATGTGTTATCATCGTTTTAATATGTTTATTGATTATAAACCGTACTATGTATAGATAATTCATAGTACGGTTTATTATCACGGATTTAATTTAAGTCAAAAAGTTTTTTTTTAAATAAAGTGGTTAAAATTTAAAATATTTCAGGGTAAATTGTTTTCACGTGTTATTTTCAAAAGCTAAAGTTTTGAGATAATCCAATTCACTCTTTATTATAACGAGTCGACTTCAAATCTCTTAAGATTGAAACTGAATAACATTTTCCAAACAGATTCTTACTGTACCAAACCTTGAGAAATATTTTCCAAAGTGGAAGTATTAAGAGATTTTACTTGACTATAAGCCTCTTAGGGGAACTTTTATTGAAATAAGTGTTTCAAAGTTCCGTTTCTACCAAATTTAAGGTAGGTCTTAGAACAGAATTATTAAAGTTATAAAACTATACATAAGTTGGTAAAATATCAGTAAAAAAATACGGAAATTCGTTCAAGCCTAAGAAATGGACATTTATTACCCAATTTCAAGACGATCCGCTTAAATATATCTCCTTTTTATGTTTCTTTACCTTTTCGGCTACCAAATATCGTTCGAATCGCCTCACCTTTATTTCTAAGTCTTCTCTCTAAAAGCTATGTGTCACCATTTGTAAAGGTACCCTGCCTATATCGTTGGCAATCGTAATACCATTTGACGAGACTACGACAGGATAATATTACGTGCGAATGAAAGAGATAGGCATATTCATTCGGGAGTTTGCCATTGGTATTCTGTGTCAATTGTAGAAGGATACATTTTATTTTGGGATTTGGCACGGGGCAAACCTATTTGTTTCTATATCACGACACAAAACCATGTCGGTATTTTACCCTTTCAATCTTCGTGCTATTCTGAGCGTTTTCCTGGAAGGTTTGCGCAATCATAAATATATGTTATGTCATTAGGAAGAGGTTTACCATCAAAAGAAAATGAACTGCTTGAAAGGCTTTCAAAAACATAAGGGTCTAACACCTAACTAAAGTGATTTTCTACAGCATTTTTTTAAAAACTTACTGGTAATTATATATTTTTTATGACGAGTGACAAATAATATAATATTATCTAATTGATATTAATGTAGGAAATGATTGATGAAAGTTGTAGTAGAAGAAAACGGGTAAGATTAAGGCTGCTGTATGTTCCATAGTCATTCAAAATTGATATAATTAAGCCTTATTGTAACTAATTTTTTAACACATAAATGAAACACGATAACAGATACTTTTGGCCGTGAAAATCTCAAATCATGTCAAATGCTACTGAAAATTCTGTTATATGCTCTCGTTCTATTATATGCATCCTTTATATGAACGAGGGAAAGATTTTCATGTTGCTCATAATATGCCCCTGTCTGAGCAATGTATAAATATGGAAACTGAAATACAGATGCAAAATGGAAAAATATCTGCGGAGTATGAATAAATGCCGCCCACGGGAATTGAACCCGCAGCCGTCTGTTTTCTGGTCGGCTATTCTCTGAATTTAGTCTTTCTTGGGAGATTTTTAAAATTTGTGCATTTCACATGAACAATTATTGCTTACAATAATTTGTTATATGATTTTTCGGTTTAGAAGACACGACTTCAGTATTTTATTTCTGGGGTATAATTATTGTGTTCGAACTATTTGTTTTTCAAGTTCAGTGCAACTATTTTGGCTCCTGATGTCGTTTTCGTAATCGGATATAATACATTGATGACATACGACCGTTTACCTAGGTAATTCACTGTTCCATTTTATCGAATTGTATAATACGGATTGAGTAGTTGAGGAACAAAGAAACCCATTCTCATCAAACAAACATCAACAACTACTGCATAATGGGTGTTTTGCTCATACCGCGTACCGTAGTTTCGCGTAAATTTTTAATATATCTATCGTTATAGCCTTAGTAAAATTATTTTACTTAGCTCATAACTTTACCATTGAAAGAAATTAGGTACCTAGAAGTTTGATCTATACTAATTTGAAAGATAACCCATGTCGCCATCTCACATAATTCATTTTGACAGCCTAATAAAATTGATTACTTTTTCAAAAAAGAATTACAATATTGATCAATTTTACTCGAAATATTTGCAAACATTCAAACACCCAAATAAACATTTATATAGGTTTATTTCTTCAGCAACCTTTTATAATTTGTTCTCCTTTCAAATCTTCAAAATTTATCTTCTTACCAATGAAAAATATCTCAAGTACTAATAATTATAATCAAATCAGATAAAACAACTAAGTCGATAAATTCATCTGCCACATTGGAGCTTATTATAATTGCGGGATCCGCACAAAGTCAAAACGATATTCAGCGGAGATAAATATTCATGGAAATACTAATATAGGAACCGGCTCGTGGTAATTAAATGGTTATCAAGTAACGAGCAAACCATCACGGTCCGGTATATTTACTCTAATTGCCGGCAAAACAAGGGTCGCCGATATATAACCAAGGCATATCCTCGTATCAACCCCCGACTTCTATGGTCCCCTGGCAGGCCGAAAAATTTCAACCCCAATTTATTCGCAATTACTCGGTACTTGGGAAAATGCGTGGAAGATTGAGAAAAATTACGGTGAAATTATGATTTGGCTTGCGTAATTAGCACAAAAAACATAGGAGTAGAGGTTAAAAGCGTCGATTCTCAATTAAAATCCTGTGAGTTTATTAACAATGTTGAAATTCTCACTTTCACTTTCACTCACTTTCACAGCACATTTTGAATATGTGCTTAAGAAGGTATCAAAAAAAGTCATTTTTTAGAAGATTAAGAAATAAACTAAATAGAAACACTGCAGAGCTCATTTATAAAACTATAGTTGCTCCACATTTAGATTATTGCTCTTCCATATTATATTTGGCCAATGAAGGAAATTTGAACAAACTAGATGCTATACAAAATAGAGCTATCAGATGTTTACTGGGAAAAGGAAAATACGCAAGCATTAATCAAATGAGAGAGCAACTAAATTAGATTCCAATAAAAAAGATACTGTCATATAATGTGTAATTTTTGTGCATAAAGTCATAAACAACCAAATGCCAAAATATTTTAAGATTAAAATTGTTTTTAATAGAGATGTTCATAACTACGAAACCAGAAATGTAAATAGAATTAGATTTCCACACATGAAGAAATCAAAATCACGTAACTGCCTAGTGAAAAAAAGACTAAAGATGTATGATGAAATGCCTGAAAGTCTGAAGAATGAAAGTATTTAAAAAGAAATGTTATGTTATAAAAATATTTAAAGTTACAAAATTAAATATTATCTTATTTTTATTAGTTTATATTCAAATGTTGTATAAACTAACTCAATAAATAATAATAAAAAAGCTTAAAATTAAAGTAAAATCTTTTAACAAAACCTGCGAACTTTCATTGTGTCAAAGTAATCAGAGATATGCATTGGTATGCAATAGAATCTCATAAAGCCACACTTTTTCGGCCGGCAGCAAAAATCAACATTTTGACGGCTTATATTTTCGGTAATATTCGAATTTTCAAAAAAATCAAAAACTTTGTCCGCAGAATATTCCAATTAATAAGATTTTTTTAAATATGAAATTTAATGATAAACTAATATAAATAAGACAAGGTTATAGAATAAATGATTCCGACGGCAATTGAACCAGCAGCCGTCTGATTTCTGTTCGGCTGCTCTCGCTTTTTATTCATTCTTGGGAGATTTTTAAAATTTGTCAATTTCAGATGTATAATTATTGCTAAAAATAATTTGTTATATGATGTTTAGTTACAGAAGACACAATCTCAGTATATTCTACCAATGGTATAATTATCGTGTTCGACTTTTTGATTTTAAAGTTTAGTGCAACTATTTTGGCTCCTGATGTCGTTGTCGTAATCGGATATAATACATTGATGACATACAACCGTTTACCTAAGTAATTCACTGTTTCATTATACTGAATTGTACAGTAAGGAATGAGTAATTGAAAAAAATGATTTAAATCTCGCGCAAAACCGAGTAGTTACACCTATACATATGGTGTTACATTTTTAACCAAAAAATATTCAAACAGATTCTTTGTACGACTTTTTAATTCAATTTATTGAGGACATTACTTAATATTTAATACTTGCGTGAAAAGAAAAGTTTGTTTCAATTTCTTGGAAATATTGATTAATAAACTTAACGAATAACATTTTCTTAACCTACATTAATTTTAAATAACAATCTTATTTTTTTTTCTCCATTAAAAATCTTATAATTATTATTAAATCAAGTACAATATTGTATTTTTAAGGACGACAATGAATTAATTCCTCGTATTCCTAACTCAAATACAATTACCCTCAACTGCTTCAGAATTAGGCCCTTTGTTATAATTTGGGGAGATTTATGTACTATCAGTCGATGATAAAATACCTTAAAAACCTCTTAAATGTGCCTCCGGGAGGCTGCCAGGCTTTCACATTACTTTCTATTAAATTGAAAACAGTTTATCCCGTTTTTACGACGCAACAGCGCAGCCTGATAATGTGACAAACAGTGGAGGAACTACGTGATACAAGGATTCCATTAAAAAAATATATAATACTGCACAGGAATCCCAACTGCCTGGACCTAGTGCAAATATGGCATCCCTAATAAGTTATTAAATGGGGTTAAAGGAAGTGGAGAAAGGAATAAAATGGGAAGAGAAAGGTTGGGATGTGCCAGGTTGTTCAGATTTCACCACATTCAGAGTGGTAGAAACCGCAGAATTGTCCTGTTGAGTGACCGCCATTCAGAATCTAAACGATGCTTGAAATGGCTTTAGCAGTTATTAATAACCAGATCTAAAAAGCCACGCACTTTACGACCTTCATCTTTCCATATCCTTCCCTTCTGATAGTTCAGCCTGATAAAAGTTACGTGTTAGTTGTTTTATAATTTTTTAAACATTAATACAAAACAAAACTTTTTTTGTTCCGGCACTGGTGACAAGGGAGGATAGTTAAAAAAGGTCCTTAAATCACTTTCTGGAACGCTCTTTCTCAGCCTTTGTGCGCCTGATTTATAAGGAAACGGACTCTTTTTCCCTTTCCCTTCCCCTACCCATCCCCGGTCTATGTTTGCCGTCAAAATACAGGAAATATGAGCACCGAGGACCCTCAATATGTGAAGGGCAAGCAACTATGATAACAAACATACATTTTTTCCATGTGAAAGGGTTTCCTCAGATACAGACCATAGATCCCAACGTAGAAACTTACTTACGTCATTGTTGTAAGAATATTGAATTTGTTTGCAATGGATTAATTCAAATAAAAAAAAACTGACAGGGTTTCTTTTACTGAACGTAACAAAAATGATGAAAACTTTTTATTTTTATTTATCTATAAATAAAAAAATGTCGACTAGTTTTTTTTTAAATACACACGGTGTCTGTAATTTCATGGTACAAGCGTAAAACTGGTAAAACCAACATTACAGAGAGCTCGAAAAAACTTTTTTCTCAGCAACGAAGGGGTTGAAAAAAAAATTGTGTCTGGTCTACGCTTCGACGCATTTTGAAAGATTTTTAGATGTCCATTGAGAGTTATTCGATCTATGGACCCATTTTATATTCCTAAGAGCAATATTTATTAACTTGAAAATTTATTTATACGTAGAAGCCCTTATAATGTTATGTCGACACTTAAAACATTATATTTTTCTTTTATTCACAGTCATCTCGAATTTGCTTCTCTCATATGTAATCCTCAATATAATATTTACTTAAAGAGCATTTAATCCATCCAAAGAAAATCGGTCTATCAATTAAAATTCAAGATAAACAGCTTGATGGTAATATTACGGACTAAACCCATTAAAAACTAGAAGACACTATAACGTAATATATCTCAATAAAATTAAAGTCCCAAGCTCGAGAACTAGAGATACATCAATTATTCATTTTTATAAATGCTCCACTAATAAAAGACAAAACGCTTTTATAATCAGAACGTGTAACTTATTTAATAATTATTTGAATGATATTGATATATTTTCGTGTAATTCAAGAACATTTAAAAAATATATCTTAGTTAACATTGAATAATTCATAATTTAAATAACATTAATTTACGTATTTATTCCAATATCGGACACGATTTACTCGAAAACGAAAGCTCAAATCAAAAAATGTATACCACAAGATCGACTATAAATGCGATTTGAATTCACCAGTTTCCTGCTTATACTACGAGTTTGGGGGCACAGTGTATAAAGTTAACACTTGTCAAATATTAGTTGGTTTATTAGTTTTCCGTTCGTTTGGTTCTAGTGAGAAATTAGTAAAATTTTCAATCGTTGCATCAAAAGTATCAGTTAATATTAAGTAGCCAGATCTGGAAAGACAATTTCTAAATATTTCCTCTTTACTAACACATTACTGACTTTTCTCTGTCATATTATTGTAAATTTATTTATTGTAAATATTTTGAAATAACTCATCATCTATAAAATATAAATGCCGAAATGTGAATTTTACTTACATTGATTAAATTTACGAAGATATAGTGAAACGAATTTTTCAAATGACATTGCTTAGCTTTCCGCGCACTCCGCAGGACATGAATCTCTCGGAATAACTCCAATGAAACGTCTTGGGGATGAATTGATACCGACAACCGAATTGGTACCACAAAACGATGGGTCCTTACTGGAAGTGCAAAACCTCACACACAAAATAACCAAATATTTTCTACATTAATTTAGACAAATACATTATTTTACTTTTTTTCTCACGGTTGAGTATGTTTTTGGAAAAAAAACGATCTCTTAAAAACGATGTTTACAGTAATTTTATTTGCTAATAAAAATGGAAATAAAAATTCCTGAAGTGATTTCTACAAATTTTTTGTGAAAATAAATGTTTATTTATTTGTTCCGCATGCTTTTTTATACCATTCATCCGATATCAGTAACAATTTGAAATTTTGTTCTTATTGGTAACAGGAGCGCTTAGAGATTAGTTTGAATGATAGAATGAGTCGGGGACGCTCGAAAAAGACGCATTATCTATGCTCTGGAAGGAGTAACGGAGTTGAATTAAAATCAACGTAGTGTAATTTTTTGACGGAAACAATGTTTACATCACGATACTTCATTAAGTGAATGGTAGATAATGGGGGATAGTAGGGGATGCCCAAGAAAGATATTATCAAATAACTGTTGTTAAGGAGAATGCTGCTATGTTTTTGAGATACTGTAACGGGATAATCAAGTACCCCGCTATTTTTAGTATTGGGGTTGACGCCTTATATCTGGCAATACTGACAGACAGCGGTTCCAAGCTTGGCTGATTAGAAGTGGGAAGATGATTCGGCAGTTTTCTGGTGACTGTGCTTGGAGGCTGACGTATGGAGGAAAGAGCTCCACGGGATTGGCGTTCTTATATTAATTCTTTTAGTTTCTCTTTTATTTTAAATTGGTTTTATTACAATCTTATTGATATTTTTTTGTTTCATCTACATTAGATGAAACTGGCGCCCTAATTGTGGATTGTGTAATTTCAAGAATTAATTGTGTTCCTATCCACAATATTTTTTTAACTGAACATCATATCACCATGTTCATTATTTCAAGTAAAAAAACGGACAAACTAACTTTTCATCGAGGTTAGTCATACCTCTCATGCTGTATTATCATTTAATAAATTATACTTTTTATAAAATGAATCTATCATTTAAGATTTGAATCCTTGACACTTTTTAGTAAGGTTAGAATCATTGTTACATTTGGCGCCCAACGTGGGGCTCGAACACACGACCCTAAGATTAAGAGTCCCATGACCGACTGAGCCAGCTACTAATAAACGTGTTTTAAATGTTACATAACTGTTAAACAACAATTTATTTGTGATATATATATAATTTTACACAACTTTATAGTTCTATTAATATTGGGGCTAATGATTTATTGTCCCTATAATACAGAGATCCTGGGCACATTTCCCAGTTGCGACGTTAGCTTTTTTATTTTCTATGTCTTGTTCTGTTTCACGTTTCGTTTAGATTCATTAATGTTATCTTTTTATTCATGGTTAATGATTATTTAACATTTAAATAATATTTAATATTTAGTTTTACCTAAACGAAGAAATTCGCGTTACACCAAATCATAATTACAACTTGATTGCCCGAAGCAATGACATCTATGTTCATTAGAACAAATTTAAAAAACAATTGTAAGATATTTTTATATAAGAACGCATGTTGAATACCCACGATTTATGCATCAAATAGATTTGTTCTTGAAAATCTCCAATCTAAGAGAAATGGGACCCCTAAATTTTGTATATTTTATGTGTATTGTAATAGGATTAAATCAATCTGTAATACACAAAAAAAAAAACAATCAAATCTTAATTTCGTTCCTACGTGCAACGTTCTGCCAAGGGCCCCATATCTAGGCCAAGGAATTCGGTACATTAACATACATAATGGTTTGGAATAGTTTGAGACATGTTTAATAAATTAGTTTTGTTTACTCAAATTAATTATTTGATACATCTACTGCCATCTAGCGGCGAATCTGACAACCTGGCTCGGTGGGCGACCATTCACAAATAAATTGCTTGATTATTTTGGCGGGGTTGACAAATTTAATAGGAAACGTGGGTTCAATATTTATTACCTACTGCTCATTCTGAATTGTTAATAAAACAAATTTTGAAAACTGGGAAAGATAACGCTGAAGTTGAAACTATAATTTCATGCGAGAAATAATTATTAACCTTGAAAGCTTAGGTTACTGTCTGTATCGATAATAGTTAATAAATAAACAGATAAACAGTTTTTTAGTTTCGGACGTCTACAATTCAATATGGTAAACAAGGATTTTTTTATGGGAATGATCGTGGATATGTTGCTATAATCCGGCAGTCGCAAAACTCGATTCTTGTAGGTTATCGACTTGTTTTTGTACCGCATCCACGACTACTTCTACCCTTGTAATCTCATTTTACGTATTATATTATTTACACTGCGGATAATAATTGCTGTTTTTATAATTGTATTCTTATCTTTAACTAGGGCACTCCAAGGATAAAGTCAGCAGACCTGCACTCGTACAACACCAAAGTACAAGACTGTCGTACAAGCCACTCGTATATGACTCTCGTACAATACTAACGTACACTTGTATTTGACTCTCGTACAAGACTCTTGTACAAGACTCTCGTATAAGACTGTCGTACAAGACTCTCGTACAAGACTCTCGAACAAGACTCTCGTACAAGACTCTCGTACAAGACTCTCGTACAAGACTCTCGAACAAGACTCTCGTACAAGACTCTCGTACAAGACTCTCGTACAAGACTCTCGTACAAGACTCGCGTATAAGACTCTCGTACAAGACTCTCATATGAGTCTATTGTAGAAATCTAGCATACATGATTCTCGTGCACGACTCTCGATCATGACTTCTTAATTGTAGGTATTGCTCCCGATCACTTTCTCAACCATTGGAATTTAACGTTTTTCCTACTAAACAGAATTTCAAAAGTTCGATGGACTCGGTCGTTGAGTGGTTACGATCCTTGGCTACGATTCCAAAGGTCCAGGGTTCAAAGCGCGGCGTACTTAAGAGAATCTCTTTTTGAATTTTTTTTTCAGTTTACAATTCATTCATTAAAAATAACAGTCTATTTTCGGTATCAGTATCGCCCTGTTAAAAGATCACCATTCAGAATTGGAAAGTTGATCGAAATGTGTTGAGCCGTATTTGGAGACCAAATCTGAATATCCAGGTAAATTCCTACCTTTCTCTTTCCCATCCCCACTACCTTCAGCATAACAACATACCCCAATCAGGGATGTCATAGTCTCACTGGATCCAAACTGTAGTGAGTAGTTAGTGGAAACCTATTCAAGTTTCTATGTCATTCCGAAGACTAGGGAATGCAGACCACCTAACCGTCCTAATTCTTAAGAACTGTAAATTGATATAAATAAAATGATTATAGAGAATTGAAAGAATCTTAACAATCTGTAAAGAATATGAAAGTCTTAAAAGACAAAAAAAAAATTAAGTTGTGACTGGGACTTGAACTCAGCACCTTTATTCTAACAGGGAGTAACTTGCCTACCAACTCTTCCTTACCATTCAATTCATTAACATGCAGCATGATAGTTTGCTCGATTTTAATTAAGTTCGAAGAATTTGTAAATGTTATATCTTCTTTTTTCAGACGAATACCCACGGGATCTTAGTTATTTATATATTTAATAAATTAATACAGTGCCTTTTTATTAAAAAATTTACGTAAAAAGGTTTGAATTTTTTTTTAAATATTTTTAACTATAAAATAAACGGTAAGCACAAGATTTTATTTTTCTTTTTGTAACTTCCCAGGGATTTAATCTTAGAAACATCTTAGATTTTGGTAATATCAGAATGAATTAAAATATACCCCGCGTAAGTACCCATTTTCTAGGTCTGTCAGTGCAAATACGACTATAGGTCCGTCAAATACGCCAAAATTTTTTGTAAACGCCTAATTCACTTACGTCGTTAAGATTCCGACTTTATAAAGTATTTCCTCTAATTCGACCGTACGTTCATCCTATACGTAAGGAGCTGGGCGACGCACATTTTTGTACATGCCTTCATTACTTACGTCGTTATGATCCCGTCTTTATTTAAGAGTAAATATTGTGTCCTCTCACTTTCGGGTGAGCCAGGGAAAATGGCTCCCGCCGAGCATCCTAGAAAGAGCGAAATATTAGGTTCTTCAAATAGCCACATATATTTGCAGCAAAAGTTTAAAAAGTGTATGAAATTAATTGTAACAGAAAATATTATAGATTTGGCTTTCTTATAAATGCGCAAGTAATTTCTATACTATTATAGTCACAATTGATTTGAAACACTTTATTTTTCCCCTTTGATTGTTTAATTATTCATTTTTTAGTTGGATGCGGCTCAGTGCGCTGTGCGGCGTAATATGAACCTAGTTAATTATTTTTCACCACATTTTAAACAGTCTCATACATTTTCTGTATTTTTGCTTCTTTATACTTAGAAGATTGTTAAAATTCTTTGAAAAAGCGTAAAACCGAAGTTGACTAGTTAGGTTTTACGCTTTATACTGTGAACATTGTCTAAAAATAATGTTCGTATCAAAACCAAAATTTCTTCTGAAATTATAAGTTTTGTAAGTAGGTTATTAAATATCCACCTACTTAATTATACATTTGAATTTAAAAAAATCAAATAAGGAATTAATCGATTTGTCTAAAAAAAGCGTAACTATGTTTTTCAAAACTTTATTCATGCAAATAGGTACCATCATATTTCAGTCAAATTTAACCATCTAGTCAAGGAAAGGCTTGCTTGAATAATAAAATTGTTGCAGCAGATTTTCGTAAACGGAATATATAATAAATGTACAGGTAGACAAAATGCAAAACGGTTGAGATAAAAAAAGAGGACTTCGTTGCGCTCCGTCAGTTATAATTTAAAAAAAAATATTACAAATAAAATTGTCAAGCTGTTAACTTTCTGGTTTCTATCGTTAAACTTTTCCGGCCGCGTCGTCCCTGCCAAAAAATACACAAAGCGAATAACGTTTCTATTTACTTTTATCGCTGCCCCTTCCGGCCGCCCCGACTTAAGAGAATTCTCACTTCAATAAGACTCTCATCATTCCCCACATCTGCTCCCAGCGTGTGAATGGACCCCAGCCACAAAGGACTTCTGCTAGTGGAAAAACTCCCCGCTTTGTTATTCAAGTACTGGAAGTGCTAGGAAGTGGAAAGAGAGTGAACTATCCGCGTTTACTACTTTGGGCTGGTTAAGTGGAATATTAAACGGTAAAATTTCAGAACTGCTCGACTTGGTTAGTACGACTATTTTAATGTGAAACATTTTATGATACGCGGTAAAATCTACTGTTGCATAGCAAGCGTGGAATGACGGAACGACTATTAATTCGGCCAGCCTTTTGACTCATTGGCATTTTTCACCCGGCTGCCAAAATTCCCTGCGGTAAATTTTCTTCTATTCTCACAAAATTTGGTATCTATTCTAAATGCTGATAAATTTTTAATTTGTAATATATTTCTGTGTCTACATTGTAATAATAATTTTAGTATGAAAAATATGACGACTTGTTTACTTTCATTTTCACTTCCTTCAATAAAAATCAATTTCGATGTTTCGCATCTGCCAGACGTACCGTGAGAGTTATTTTTTTTAATAATTGAAAAACATTCCGATTTAACACAATTACTAAAAAGATATAACTATTTACATCGGAGGATATTTAAAGTTACATTTTAAATTTTTTTCAATCAAAGTTCAAAATTTCACGTATTTTGACAGTTTTGACCATCATGTTTCCGACCACCTTGTTTTCGACCACCATGTTTCGACCATCATGTTTTCGACCACCATGTTTTCGACCACCATGTTTTCGATCACCATGTTTTCGACCACCATGTTTTCGACCACCATGTTTTCGATCACCATGTTTTCGACCACCATGTTTTCGACCACCATGTTTTCGACCACCATGTTTTCGACCACCATGTTTTCGATCATCATGTTTTTGACCACCATGTTTTCGACCACCATGTTTTCGAACACCATATTTTTGTTCTGACTTTAGCTCAAGTTTGAAGGGTAGGAAATACACATATATTTTTTAAATAACCGAAACAAATGACATAATCACCTATTTCACACGTAATTTTCGACTGCCCCAACATAAAAAGTCGTTTCTTATTGTAATGAAGCTGAAACAAAACTTTGTTAACTATTTGAAATAAATTGCGATTTAAGCGAATCTGAAAAATTACCCATGATACCATGGTAAAGGAAAGTACAAATTATATGGTAAAAGAAAAATATTTTTTTTGATAGTGTGTTTGAAAATTAATCTTCAAGTGTATATTTATTTATTTCATTTATAAAATATATTGAATTTTAATTTCTGTATTATTTGAAATATCTTTTTGTCATTCAGTTTAATAATTATTTTTATTTTTACTGTGGTTTATGTAATAACTTGAATGATTTATTTATTTGTTACATAAATCATGTACTAACATAAAAATAAAATGAGCCTAGTATGGTAGTTGAGAAAATCATCAAAAGTATAAGTTTAAACATTTGTAAATAAAAAATGTTTACAACAGACAAATGGTTAACATACAAAATAAAACAAAAAATAATAATGCAGGAATGAAATAATAAGTAACTACGTAAAACAACAACAACAATAAAAAGGAGAGACAATAAAGATTCGAGAGATATAGTTAAGTTCTGATGGCTATTGCTAAAATCTTGCCACTAAGGTGGAAATTATATAATAGTCGACTGAATAAGCGTAACTTATCCACAATATATTATTGTTTTAGATTTTTTCCGGTAAAATTCATCATTTATGACCAAACTGGCAGGTTGAAACCGAATGGTTTTTTTCAAGGATTACCTATATAATAGAGATTGTTATATAAAAAAATTGCTAAAATTGGATAAAATTCTTTTTTGAGGAAAGTGTATTACCACCCCTTCGGAACGGGAACGTTTAAAGTAGAAAAAATGTTTAGATCCAGGGACAAGGTTCTTAACGGCTCGGTCACGGAGGTTAAAAAAAGTATCTTAATGTAAGATGCGATTGTTAGGTGACTTAGCAGGGATGCCCGGGTTTGTTTGGTGAGGTTTGTCTAGGCCTTGGCTTCGCATGCTTATACCCACCTGTGGTGGAGATACTGGTAGACGGAAACCTTTCGATCTTTTCTGCCATACTCTCTCGACTCATCACCTTGCACCACAATGGAAAGGATGGATTCATATGTCCGTCACTTCTGGACACATTGACCCAGAGAATCCTACACACACCTCATACTTGTTTACTTCCTCTTCTTCCTTTGCTTAAAATATGCTATCCATAGCCTCCTCTGTAGAGCTATTGTAAAAAAAATATATACATTTATTCTTGATATTAATTGGCTCATCCATAGATGGCACTAGCAGTAGTCTGTTAGGTTACATATAGATGGCGTCAGCTGTCGAGCATTTTAAATAGGGTGGGAACGTCAAGGTTGAGGTCCATAATATTTCAACCGCCTGCAAATGAAGGTATCAGAGCCCATTGTCACATTAAAAGTCGAAGTGTTTCGTTGAACCCGGAGTTTTATTTAATATTAATCGTTTGGTTAAGTAGATTTGAAACATGGTGGGATTTGGCTTTATTCTGGTTTTATTAGGTTATTTTTTTTTAATTTCTGAATTTATTTAATAGTAAATGTAAAAGATGCGGTTAGGTGTAATAAAAAAAGAGCTAAGTTATTTATTCACTCAAAAGAAATATATTAATGTATTATTTTTATCCTTACAGAGGTTTTTCCTTGTAGTTGGTCTGTATTGGATATGAATGTTTGTATTATTGTATTCTTCCAAATCAAAATTTTTCACTGAAAGATGCGTGTTTTTGCGACATTAAACATTTTTATAGTCATATGTCGTGCGGCACTCTAATTTCTTTTATGCTGACGACTGGAAAATTCAAAGAAAACAAAATATATATTTTCCTAGTCTAAAAACAACGGCCAGTGTAAACATAAATGTTAGGGCGGTCGCCGATATTTAGAAGAAATTTATTTGATCGACAAATGGGTAGAAACAAATAATGATGTGTTTTTTTTATTTATTTAAAGAGTTGATATTTTTTTCGAGTTATGATTACCATTAGATAGATTTGTTTGCAGAACAACTTGTAGATTTCTAAAATATTCAATATTGCTCACATTTAGAAAGTAGAGTGTAAACAAATAAATGATTAACACTCTTCGTTCTTGAATGTGCGTCAATGTGAACAGTGATTATTTTTGCAATGGAAACTTCGCAGTTGCCAAACAATTTTTTCTAGTGTGTAAATAATTTAAATTTTTTTTTTTTTTTTTACAAAAAAATATTTAAACTTTAAAAGAAAATCATTTACCTGTCGACACCAGCATTTTTTCTACTATTTTAAAACTTAAAATTAGGATACACAAAATTCCTTTCCATGGACGTTCAACGGTCTTTCAGTGGACCGTTCATTTATGGATTTTTAATGAATAGTGTTTTAAATGAAAAACATCATGAAATGAAAGAAATAATTAGTTTCAAATGGTGTTAAATGTTTAGATAAGTGATAAATCGGAAAAAAAAACCTTAAATATTAAATTATGTATCATTTAACATTTGTTTCAAATATTAATCCATAAATACTTATTATATTTTTTCAAAAATTGGATTTTTTGTACAAAGATTTTCAGAATATTTCAGTTTAGCAGTAGACTGCACGGATTTCCTGAAAATCTTCATACAAAAAATCGAATTTTCAAAAAAAAAAATCGTTTTCAGCTACAACAACATCAATAACGCCATTTTTGTAATATTAGAACTTTAGTACACCCAACAATCACAAGCCGCCACTGGTTCAAGGCGTAGGTAAGTACCTAATAATACAAAATTATCCCTAATGGTAAAATTAAAATATTTTTTAAACTGTTATTAGAGATTTATTTTTGGGGTATTATGCCGTGTTGTGCTAACTTCATCTTAGCCAATGTTTCGGAGAGCATTACGGTGTCCATCATCAGGGTGGATGTGACACACATTATATTATGATGTGTCACATCTGTCCAAATCGTTGAAGGAGGTAGCGCTACACGACATAATATCCCAAAACTAAATCACTATAATTATTTTGGCCGTGAAAATCTCAAATGGTAAAATTTTTTAAACCATTTAAAGTAAATTTTTATCACAAACCTTTAGGAATGTCGTATTTGGGTCTAAAGTTTTCAAAATGACTGAAAATATGTCTTTATGAAAGGGTAGGCAATTTACCCTACACCAAGCTGAAATATATATAAATATTAATTTTAGCTATTTAAAAGTTTTAATCACTTAGTAACAAAAATATTTTTTTAGTGTGGGAAAACAAAATACTCTCATGGTGAGAAATCTGGTCTAAATTATGATGATGATTTCATGATTTGAATCCAAATAAACCACAAAAATAATTCAAATCTACCCTTTATAAAACAAGAGGTTCCGACTGCAATAAGATATAATAATAATGAAACCTGGCAAATTTTGTATTAATTATTTTTAAGCGACTGAGCGAGTGCTACAAATACATGTATCTAATAGAATGCGATTATTTTTATTTATGTTTTCAGTAATTTTAGTTAAAAAAATGTAAGGTAAGTCAATTGTTTTTTTTTTTTGTGTTTGATTTAAAATTTTTAATATTTCTGAAAACATGTGTTTATTTACAATAGTATAATTTAAAATGGTATTTTTTCACCTTAAAAAAAAAGATTTTTGTTTTTTTGAGGTACGTTCAGAAATAATCCATTTATGTATTTTGATGTTATTGCAAAGCGGAAATACTCCGACCTTCTGATAGAACGTGACAGAGGCCTGAGCTGAAGATTTAAAAATCCTCCAAACATGTTGAGTTTAACTTCGTGGCCTCAATTTTGAACTTTAGTACCCAAGATTTCAAGGTACTTTCAGGAATACCTAGCTTTTTTAAGGTATGTTTTAGAAGATATGCCAAGTGCTTACTGCTTCCATAGTCCAATGGTTTGACTTTTAGTCAAGAAGTTGCCGAACCGATTTTCGCAAACCGCAAACATTTATACCAAAACAAGCATTTGAGACCTGGGTGCTGCCATATCTAGTTATATTTGACGAATAGTGCAAATCTAGTATTTAAAACCATTTCAAAAGTAAGTTAATAAAAATCTGCTATTATTAATAAATTTTCTAATCCTATTCGGGTCTGTGGTTGTGTTGCCATACGATATAAAAGATGGATGTTTTCGAAATAAAATCAAGAATAACTAATACGAATAAGCAATTTTATAATACTGTATCTGCTGGCTTTTTTATTGCTAGCGTATTGTCTGGGTTATTGGAACATGTTTGGTAAGATGTTGACAAAAAGAAACTCGCCGAAATAATAGAAAATGTTCCAGAAAAAATCAGTGAACGTTTGCGAAAATATTTTCTTTCACAAAATTTTACCGAATTTATTTTATCATTTTTTAGATTTTAAACCGTGTTGGTAGTGCCGTGGAAGAATGTTTTTCAATTTAAATATCATCTTAGAAACTATGGATTAAGCACTGAAGCAATAAAGTATATTTTATGCACTAAATGACAAATGCTAAACAAAAATAATAAAAAAGTGTAACGTTAACTAATAAAAAGCTAACGAAAACTGGTTAATCACTCTGTTTCTCCTACTAACACATACTTTCCTATCGCCACCCCTTTTCTTTATCCCCACCGCAACACTCAATAATCACTTAATTTCGAATTATCTTCAATTATTTTTATTATTGTAATACTTGTTCTGGTTAGTTTCGTTTTGTAAAGAAATTACCTCTGAATTACCGCAAACACAACACCACATCGACTGTGGTTTTGGTAAAACCCTTGAAGCCACAAAATGAAAACTTTACAGGAGACTATAAAAAAGAATATTTACGTATTCAAAAAACTAATTAAACATCTTGAAGTTTATAGTACATGAAATTGGTTATTTATTTATCAAAATGTATTTATTTTATTGATACATGATTTAGGGAATACGTGGGGTTTTTTGTGATATTTCACCCTCCATGCTAGGGATGCCGCTGTGTTATGGCAGGTGAATTTTACAGTTTGCTTACATAGAATCTATACATTACTATAATATAAAAAAGAAAAATTATGTATAGCTAGTTTGGGTTGAAAGAAGAGGATGGAGAAGTTAGAGAATTATAAGACGGTGAAAAATTTGAGAAATTATTACATTCTATACCGCTAAGTTAGGGAATGAGGATATATTATGTTTTGTCTGAAAGGTGATTAAATTGATAGAGTGTAGAATGAATGAGTATTGTAGTTGTTATATATTCCGTGTGTAAAAATCTATTTTGTAAGTTGTTTTTTAAATGAATGGGGTTGACTCACGGTTTTTAGGTTTTCAGGGATAAGGTTAAAGATTTTAGGAGCTTGGAAGAAAAAATGTCTTTGAGCTGACGTGGTAGTAAAGGTAGGCAGTATGTAGTAAAGGTACTTTGTAGTAACTTTTGGTTATTGTTCTGGTGGTGTAGTTGTGTTGTAAGAGAGTTTTGTTTTTATATTTGAACAGGAAATGAATTAGCAAAAATTTTAGGCGGAGTTGTCGTATGTTTAAGTCCTTATACTCTATGAGGAGTCGAGTGGAGAGGTATCTTGTCGGTCGATTGTTAATGACACGCATTACCATTATTTGGATTTTAAGTAGAGGTTAGATGGGAGATTGTGCACATCCACCCCGGATTATAATGCCGTAAGCTAGTAGGGATTGGCAGAGAGAGTAGTATACAGTTTTAAGAATTGAGGTAGTAAGGATATTTCTTAGATTTCGATAAGCATAAAAGAGCTTGCGGATGCGTGGGGTTAGACTGGCCAAGTGCTGATCCCAGCAAAGATGTTGATCAATGATGACCCCCAAGTATTTTATGTGGGTGACTTGTTCCAGAATTGGGCAATAACAGAAAGAATAAGTTCTCAGACAGGAGTGACGTAAAAATGTTCCCAACCACGCGTTGCTCGTGCTCAGTTTGTCTGTGCCGATAGAGAAACAATATCGCATGTTGCTTTTCCAACAGATGCTACTGTTTTTTTTTAACCAAGTTTTTACCTGTCACAGGTGACATCTATATAGTATAGGTATATAAGAAAATACATGTATTTGAATGCAACGTTATGTCAAAATTTCAATGAAATCGGTGAAGAAATTTAGGAGATTTACGATTTTGAACAAACGAACATTAACATTTTTATTTGTATAGGTTTTGACAAATTTAAGGGTTGACTATTTTTACCTACCAACTAAATTAATGTCTACATTTTTTAAGGCCTAAATAGGCCTTAAAAAATGTAGGCATTAATTTAGTTTTTATTGTTAAAAATGGATTAATCAACAAAAATTACTTAACCATGTTGTACACAGAAGCCTATATGAAACCACAGGAAATTGACATTTGCAAAGGTGGTAGGTTGATAATTTAATTATTGCCCTATTGATTTAGAATTGAAACTTTGCTTGAATTCGCTTTAACCGTGTTTGGTGACTAGATTTGAATAGCCAGGTACTTCTCATATCTCATCCTCTCCATCTCTTTCTCCCCCCAACTATCTTCTGCCTCACAACATACCTCAATTGGGATACCATATTCTCACCAGCTCCAGACGGATGGGAGTATTTGGGACTATCAACCCCGTAAAAAATAAAGTTTTATTACCATAATACATCTATTTACAATATTTGACCTAGTTTATTACCATAATACATCTGTTTATAATATTTGATCTCGTTTATTACCACAATACATCTATTTACAATATTTGACCTAGTTTATCACCACAATACATCTATTTACAATATTTGATCTAGTTTATTACCATTATAAATTGATATGATTTGAGATTTTCACCGCCAAAAGTACTATAGTGATTTGTTTTTGGGGTATTATGCCGTGTTGCACTACTTCCTTTTATAGCCATAGTGATTACACATATAGTTACAGTTACATTACAGATTACAAATCTGCCCTGATGATGGACACTGCAATGCTGTCCGAAACGTTTGCTAAAGAAGGAGGTAGCGCAAAATGGCATAATACACCAAAAAAATCACCCTTATACATCTATTTACATTATTTGACCTAGTTGCGCCATCTCTTGGGCCGACTTCAAATTTCAAAGATATTTTTTTTCGGTTTGGTTGACCATTGAATTTCTTCTGGGGTCAACCGCTATTTATTTTGTATATTAACTGCCGTTATGTATGGTATGTATGTAGGTATACGTAAATGCCACCAAAATGCCATTTATATAATGCATTATCACCGACAACGAGTTTTTCTGCCGAGTTTCAGCTCGGTTGGATTTCGGAAAATGAGTTAATTTCAACTTTTCAAGAGCATTTACTGAACAAAATCGAAATTCAAATAGACGTATTTAAAAAGAATATGTATCCTTGTTAGCATTTATTTTTACGAAATTTCGTTCTTGCTTCGGCTTTGTGGTTCAGCGTTCAATTGGTCCCCAGAAAGGGAAAATTTAACATAAGCCCTGTATGATTTCCAGTAATACGCTGTTATGCTGGCTGTAAAAATTAATATCCTTGACCCATTCATGTTCTTGTGGTTGTCCGACGACAAAAACATCAATATATTATCGCATTTTCAAACAAATAAATACAGGGAGTTTTTTTAGGAAAAACTAAAAAATACTTTTCGGTGGACCGCTGACTGTGATTTCATGTTAATAACATGTTGATTTGCTATAAAGATAGGTAGATAAATTTAGGCATATTATGTACCTAACTTGATACTGTATTGATGATTCAATTTAAAAATATGTTTTGGCTCCTCACAGCATCTTTTTCCCAGTAGTGGAAGATCATGTAGCTTTTCGCACCAATAACCCGATTTTGAAGTCATGTTTATTTCGTTTAATTCTGTAAGTAGTAGTGTTGTGGTCCTCGCTTCAAAAAAACTTTATTCCTCTTGATTATAAACCACGTATTTTGTATAACATTTAAAAAAAATTAAATATGAAATTACGCAATTTGTCCAAAAAAAAACGTCAGCATCTTGATGACAATTATTTTTACAAACTTTTTTCAGGAAGGTACCATAATAACTCAGTTAAAGATAGCCATCTAGTTAAAGTAAGTCTTGCTTTAATAATAAAGTCGATGCAGCAAATTTTCAAAACCGAAAACGAAACGTGCAAACAAATTTACAGACAACTGAAATGCCAAACACTCGAAACAGGACTTAGCCACGCTCAATCTATTAATTTTAATTTTATACTGAGATCAGAAAGTTTTTTCAAAATTTGGGAAATAATGATAACAACAACTCGTAAATGTAAACACAATTGTTTTAATATCTTATAATAATAGCTGTATTATTATCGTTGCAAATTAAACTCTAGAAACAAGAAATCATGAAGTAAAACTTTACAACTATGAACTGTGGAACTCTATTAAACTTTGAAGACTAGACACAATAATATCTCACTGTATTTATACTATAACTTTCTTCCTGACGAAGAAAATGTTCTTCCGAAACCGGTGGACGGTGAAAATAAATGTTGTCTTCCAAAATCAAGTATTATTTTCTTCAAGTCGCTTACCACTTTTTTGTTTATAATTTCCGCAAACTCCTGTGTTGTTCTAGTTTCTTTTATTAATTCATGTATACATGTACAAATCACTTTTTAACCATCTTATTGCAATTCTCATAAAAGTCGAATATCTAAAATATTTGAAGGCATTACTAACTTTAATCAAGGTACGGAAGGCCTTTCATTGGCCAAGTCATTGGCCAATTGCGGGCGTATTAATTGATAAGCGTCTAATCATTGATAATGTTGATAAAAATCAGTGTCGTGTCAATTATAACATATAAACTTTATAATTTCTTTTTAACGAATTTACGTTTGTATACCTTATGAGTAGGCATATTCTTATCTTTGTACAACAGGTTTATACCAACAAATAATTATATGCATTTACTATTTACTTGCTGTTATAATATGTCAAATGGATATGGTTATATGTATTATTACTGTTACTATTGTGAACTGACAATGTTCAGAATATTTTTTAATGAACTATTTATGTAAAAACTCAATGTAAAATAAATAAATAAATTTTGATATTTTTTCGTCGGCTATGCCAGCCCACCAGATACAGATTGACACATTGTTAAAACAGAAGAAAATCTGTCTAGATGAAAAATATACTTCCAACTGGAAAATCTACTTAAATGTAATAATTTGATGAATTTTAACACGTTATATGCTTGTTTTGTTTTGGTTTTTTTCTTTAAGAACACAAGAAAACACCCTTTGTAACTCCATATTACGCTCAGAAAATTTTCATTCATCTCGAATGCCTCCACGTCCGAATCATCAAAGACCATCTGTATGATAAATTTATAAGGGTGTTCCCATGTACAACGCAGCAGAATCGTAGAGGAGAATTTATTGCCCAGATATAGATATGAAATATACATATATATTTCTTTTATTTGTTCCGCGGGGAGCAGAAAGCAGAAGAGTGCCGAGATCCGGGAATAAGGTGGCTGGAGTTATGTGGGTCGCAGCATACTTTATTCGGGGTCCCAAATTGGATAAGCCAAGATTGTTGGGAGTTATCAAACTGAGAATATAGTGGTTATCGATACGCCAAACTTCCTTGTTAAATATGCGAGCACATATCATGTGAACTGTGGAGTCAAAAAGTCGCGATCGTTTGAACTCTCGTGATATTATGTATCGCTTTGTTGCGTCATTTGAACTAACTTCCTAAACGCCAGCGTATCTTTAAGGAAACATTTAAAAAAATACTATTTTTATTACTACATGAACACATTATCTGGTCAGACGGTAGGTACAGTTCATAAAAATACAATTTTGCAAACAACAAGTTTGAATAATAAACAAAAATAGAATTTGATGTCGCACACCATGAGTTTAATAAAAAAAGCAATGGAAATATTGAAGAAAAGATACAAGTATTGTACAGAACAAAATCAGTTGCCGATCCTCCAAAATAGAGCAATGAGTATAATACTTCGCCGAAATAGATTTTCAAAATCAAATTAATTTGCTAACAGTGAAACAGACGCTAACCTTGAAAACTAGTTTAATTATGCTATGCATGAAACCTTGTCTTATAAACATTAGTTTATCAAGTCAAAAATATTTCACCAATAAATGAAGATATTATATGTTTAGACGCCATCTAGTGAGAAATTTAGCACGAACAAAGCCTTTCCTACAAAAATAAAGTTGGTTGTTTACAAGTGAAAAAAAAATAAGCAGTACTTGTTGATTGAGGTACTAGTACATATTGAATTACTTGGCGGGTTGGAAATAAGCCGACATAGCTTAGTGGTTTCAGAGCACCTGACCGAACATCAGAAGGCACGGGTTCAATTCCCGTTGGCGGCATTTATTTTTACTCGGGAGAAATTTCCAATTTGTATTGATATTTCAGACAACTAATTATTGCTTATAATTTTACTTGTTAGTTTAGTTCAGTATTCAAAGGAATGCAAGAAGATAACCAGTAAGAATTTATTTATAATACGCATTTTGCTAGACCCAAAACAATATTATTACTACCTCAAACTTGATTCAGACTTTATTAACAAGACGTTAATAAATAACTATTAATTTAATGTTATTATAATGTACCTCGTATCATTAGCGAAATATGACAAGTTGACATAATCATGTGTTACTTATTGACGAAGAAAGCTAAGTTTAATTACAATGATTTAATATTAATATTGGTTATCGAATAGTGAGTGGAATCCACTTACAGGGGGATTTGCTGACGATAAGTCTAGCATTTGACATTTGACTCTGTTTGTGTACGGTAATTGAGCAATTAGTTCATAATTAATTTTCGAAGGTGTATCGAGAGTGGATTTCAATATAAATTTGGCTTTACCTTGAAGTCTGGTGTCAAAATACAGAACATATTATTTTATTTTTTTTGCAAAACCAAGTATCGTACTTGAACTATATCGATAAATTTGAAGGTATAGTTATTATTTTTAATAATAATCTAATGTTTACGACGCAAGGTTTTTATGCATAGGACAAAGGATAACGTACTATTTTTAAGCAATAATTATTAGCCTGAAACACCTAATAAACTACGCATTGAAAAAATATTCCGAGTAAAAATACATGCTACCAACGGGAATTGAACCCGCAGACTTCTGATTGCCGGTCAGGTGCTCTAATTTCTTCATTTATTTTTACTGTTTTTCAGTTGGTATTACATGCTTTGTATTGTGATATTATTGGATAATTGTCAGTAAAAATGTAATGAAATGTTATAAATAAATAAAAATTTCGGTGCCGACAAAATAAAATATTTAGAAAGATTTATTTTTTTCTGCCAGCAAGTAATTTTTTGACCTCATATGCTGTGCGCTGCGTTCGTCACACTGTGTCGTAAAACTGACAACAACAGAAGCAATTTCTATGAGCGACAGTCCTTGTGATTTATTCGATTTTTAGAATTGTTATTTACAATTTTGTCGTTAGTACGGAAAGTGATTTCAACGATAAATAAATAAGTCAAATGAGTGCACTTTTGTAGACGGAAAGGTCCAATAAAAGATACAATCCAAAATTAATGCACGTACAATAACTGGTAAATGTCAAAATTGGAAGATTTTTAGCTATAACTGGCCTTTTATATCCTCCATTAGCGTCGTACCTTCATCAGACATACGTTCACTAATATTTCACAGTCTTCACGCCAATTACTTACCCAATACTCACGGAGATAATTTCATATTTTTATTTTATTATTGCCTTTTACTGTCAGAGATTGACTATCATCTTCGAAACCTTCACGCTGCAGTCTGCAGCCCACAACATTACGGTACAGCACTCATTCCAATCACTCGAATTACGGAATAATAAATTTTGTTGAAAAGAAGTACATATTTAAATATATTTTGTTATTAGTATTATTCTTGGACGAATACCTTGCACCCCATTGCTTCTAAACTTACATGAATGGTACAAGGTTACCTTTGAGTTATTCCAATCATATTATCATAGTCCTAATGCTTGCTAAACTCCAAAAGGAAATCAGAAAGATAAAGTAGGAACAAACTAAAATTTCGGGATCAAATTGCAGTCCTCGATTGAACCTTCAAATTTTTCAATTATTTTATATGCTTGTAAATTTATTTTTTACATTCCTGTTCCGGTTTAAAATGGTGGCCTTGTTGGATACTACGTTTTTATCCCACCAGAGTTATCATGATCGTGGTTCCAACTACGATCTATCGAATCGATATTATTATATCTACGTGCCTGAATTTTTTTAAAAGAATTACATTAAGATGGTGACCTTTCTTTGGACAAATTGTGTTATTATTTTTTTTAATTTTACGTAAAATATTTATGATTTATAATTACGTATATAAAATTTATTATATTCAGATTTTAAGAAATGGTTTTAATTTATTACATAAATAAAATTATATAAATACGTTTTTTGACGCGAGTTCTACTCTTCACGAAACTACTTGTATTGAATATCATATTTAAGGATAAAAACAACTTATATGGAAAAAAGTCCTGTCCTATCGATTCCCAGCATAAAATATTTCATTTCTGCCTAAAAACTAATTAGAATAACGGCTTATTGTGCAAGTGTGTAGGTTTATGACAACTAATGTTTTCACCGAATGACCTCCCGAAAGAAAACAGAACTTAAATTTCCTAGACCCACTCACAGTAAGTATTCCTTAACCTAACATAACTTAGCAAGTGTATGTGATTGTCACCCCCAGGGATATAATATGCTCGTACGAGGATCGATCTACAGTCTGGATTCTTGATGGTTTAGAACCTTGCTGTTCCTCCCATACATAACACGTGAAACAAGGATCGGGTTGGGAACTTGTCTACTTTAACACGACTCATTCCTGGGGGACTAGCCGGGATAACATCGTTGGTGGTGACACCGCTACCATTACTTCGCTAACTTGTCGCTAGATGTAGCGTTATATAAAAAGTTTAAATTTATTATTCATGTCGCTGTTTCGCGTCAGATATTATGAAATCAGACTTCAAGATGTTTATCTCTGTAATATAATGTTTTTGACTTCAGAATAAAGTGGTTATGTGCCTGGGTTTTTGAAATTCTAAATTAGTGTGTCAGAAGTGATTTCTACAGAGACATGATGATAACTGACAAATAAAAAAAACTGTACATCATTTAATAATTTCATTGGTTTTTCCATTTTTCCGTTTTTTAATCAGTTAATTCATCACCCAAGATTTTTAGAACAACAAAAATATATTTATATATTCCTTTAACTGATATGTCACCGTTCAAGCTTTTTTAACAGTGACCATGCAATAAAAAGTTTCAAAGGAATTTTATCTCGACAAAGGCCACAAAAAAATCACAAATAATTAAGCTGTTTATGTCAAAAGAAGGTAAGAACAACTTATTACGATATAAATGCCACATATAAATTACCTGAGCGTTTAATATACAAGTCATTAAAATTTTAATTACTTTATTATACCTATTATTTTCAGGATTCAAATAGTTATTTAAAAGATAATTCATTTTACAGTAAAATGTACAATGAATTACATATTGCAATTGAATTACAGTAGATGGAACCAATTAAGTTGAATTAATTATCTACATTTATAAATAAATTACAAAATACCTACTCATTTATATTTGTTGTATGAATTTACTGTAATGTAAACAAAAACAAAAGAAAAAAATTGAAAAAATTAACAATAAAAACCTTAGAAAAAAAAATTAATAGTCTAGCTAATTAGAGAAAGGGTACATATAACATTAAATTTGTATGTATTAAGAAATAATTGATGGTTTTTGCATAATTCATTAATCCTGTTTACGTTTAGTTTATTTTTTATTTTTTTATTTTATGTTTAAAGGACTAAATACAACTTTGTGCTTTGGCACGGAGTAAAAATGCTTTCATTAACATTGTTCAGTGATGGAAACTGATAAAACAAGAATTCTTGTATTAGACACGATACCAGCGATCATTAACTTGAGGTGGTCACTGATCATTGACTTATTCCTCTATTCACAATCTATAATGGCAGTACGACTGAAAACCTTGTTAATAATTAACTGATATAAAGTCGATACATCCTGTATAAAAAACAAGTTGATTTATTATCAATTTTTAGTATTGAAGCAAATATTTGAAAAAAATTAATTTCATCGTGTGTTTGATCAATGAACCGTACATAAATTATCCCTTATAGAATGTTCAATAACACGTTTAATAATTAATTTGTTTTAGCATTAATTAATCTTCTCAAAGTAAAGATTTTTTTTTAAATTTATTTGTTTTTTCTACATAAATACTTCTCAGAATCAACTATTATCAGTTATGATGACTTCCTCTGAAATTTACGATCTTTGTCTAATATTTGACTTTGTTGAAAGCATTATTTTTAATGTCAAAATCAGTACTCTAAATCTACGAAAATAATCACAATTTTTTTTTATCAATATTACAATATTTACTAAGGCAATAAATATCATATGGTGAATTCTAAAACAACTCCATACAAAGGCGGTGTATGACCTATGTCGCCCCACCTTCCCTCGTAGAATCCAATTACTTAAAACAAAGCCATCCCAGGCAGGGGAATTACAGCAGGGAGAAAAGGGGAAACTGGGTAGAATGGATCCTTGTCTATAATAGGCCTCCATAATAGTTAACCGGTTTTAAAGATACAAGGATTAAAATGGACACGTAATTTTTGGGGAAATATGAAGGTGTTTACGTTAATTCAAGCGAAAATATCACACGATTGTAATACGTATATCATGACAGGTATTTTTAAGGTTTCTTAACCCTAGAAGCCTTATCTATGCCTGCGAGGCGTACACACAATCTTAAATTCTATTTCTCTTTCTAACGGTTGAAGTTAGCGCCCCGTGCTCTTTAACCAACCCAGTGGCCGACGAGAGCTCACCGATGGTACCTGTATCACTAAGATAAGTCCAGCCATTTTATAGTTTTTTAGGTATAGTACGCCTACAAGACGTATGTTTAGGCTTTGTGTAACTTTTAACTAAGATTATGTGTTTTTACTTTCTTAAATTTTTCGTCCATTTTATGTTTATTTTGGCATTGTTTCAGATACCAATATGTCATGGTCTAATATATTAAACAGTAACGATATTTTGAAAATCTTAGACCAAGAAGATAGTCTTTCTCTGTGAGAATCAGCTCCTGAAGACAAAAACAGCCAGTTTGGACATTCAAAGCGAAGATGAGAATAACTATGTAACTGAAGAGGCTTTCCTTTTACAAGAATCTGCTCCCACTGAAGAAACCGACTCAAAATTTCAAAAGCTGACCTAGCATCTGATTCTGCTCATGCTTCGACATATGCCAACTCAGGGCAAAGTTTTCGTGTTTCTGGAAATACTCTTCGCGGTAAGAATGGACACGGGATGTTGGGTCAACAAATAAGGGTAAATCATCTCACAGAACTTCAGCTATGTATAAAGTCCGCACCTCTCGAGGACCAGCTCAAATTACAAATTAAATCTAGTGGGCACTATTCGATCAAATAAGCGGGAAATTCACGAAAAATTGAAGAACTCGAGATCTCGACCTGTTAGCAGTTCTAAGTTTTGTTTTGATGGCCCTCTGACACTTCTATCGTATAAGCCAAAACCTGCATATATGGTTTATCTTTTATCTTGTTGTGATGAAAATGCAATAATTAATAATTCAAGTGGCAAAACAGACATGATTCATTTCTATAACCAAACAAAAGGATGATTAGATTCGTTTGATCAAACGTGGGCCTCAATGTCTCAAAACTAATAAATGGTCAATGGTTGTTTTCTATGGCATCTTAAACATGGCTTTTGTTAATTCTGCTGTAATTTATGGCCACAAAATGATCAAATAAACTCTAAAACAAAAAAGAATTCATTAAACAACTCAACACAGATTCGGTCGAGCCTTGGATTCAGACTTGAAGCTCCGACATAAAAATATAAGCCAAATTTTCGCAAAACCTACTGATTCAGGTAATAAACTTCCGGCAGGAGAACCAGAGCCCAAAAAACGTAAATACTGCGCTTTTTGCTGCTAAAAAAAAGAGAATGTCAAAATTAGTGATTATTTAAACATATGTTCAAGTTGATTTTTAAGAAGATGATTTTTTGTTTGTATATAAGCATAATCTTTTGATTCGTTGTAATAAATACCTGTCAAAATAGTTTTCATTGATATAACTGTGTTTTATTATTAATTTACATACCAACCTTAACTTTTTATCGAAAAATAGGGCAAAAGTAGGTATATTTTGGCCTACTGGATGTCATTTACATGTGCACGCCTCTGAGACGTATGTTAAGGCTTTATGTACCTATAAAATAGATTAGGCTTGTGCAGCGGATGTCAACCACAGGATAGGAGTGGGATGGATGAAATTTAGATCCGTAACAGGAATTTTGTGCGACACGAAAATGCCAATAAAACTTAAAGGAAAGACATACCAGACTATTGTTAGACCCGCGATAATGTATGGCTCCGAATGCTGGACTATGTACAACTCCTACTCTAGGCAACTCGAATCAGCAGAAATGCGAATGCTTAGATGGACCGCAGGAGTATCATTAAAAGATAAAATTAAAAGCTCACGCATTCGTGGTAGCCTGGATGTCACTGACATAAACAGTAAGCTAGAGGAACGACAGTTAAGATGGTATGGGCACATAAGACGGAGACCACCAGACCACACAGTGAAGCAGGCAATGTCTATAGAGCTTCAAAGACAGTCATCCAGAGGTAGACCAAAGAACTCCTGGATGACCCAATGCTCCAAAATCCTACAAAGAAACGGCCTAGATGAAAGCGACACTCAGAACCGAAGAAGTTATAACCTGAGAACGAGAAGAGCCGACCCCAACAGCCTACCTAGGCAATGAGTTGGGATAGTGCTAGGAAGAAGAAGAAGAAAATAGATTAGGCTTCTAGGGTTAAATGGTTTTAAATTTTAAAATATTTATTTTTTTAGAGTCGTTCCCTTCATCTTTTGGCACAATATTATGTATTTTCTTGCAATCACTAAGCTACCCATAAATTAAAAAGATTATGGTGTGGTTTGAATTTTGACAAATAAGTTTCAGTTTTGAAAATGACCAAATAATTTTAAAGGAAATTTGAGTTCACTAAACCACAGTTACACGGATAAAATTTACTGATAAAATATTGCTAATTTATTAAAAATCTCTTCAAATTATTCGTAATCCGGTTAAAAGCGGGATTTCAGGATCTTAACGAATGAATTATTTGATTTCCCAATGAACTTTCAGTAAAAAATGAACGTTTTGTCATTACAAAGACAGATGCAAATGTATAAATACCTGTTCCGATATTATTACGAATTTAGTAAAAGTTTATCAGGAAACGTTCTGCACGTACCAATCTAGATTTTCTTCCAAGGGAATAGTAGGTAGATATACATTGCCGACAGGCAATAAGCCAGCCAATAATATGTATTACTCGGTACAATATTTATTACAATTTGTTTAAACTAGTAGATTTGTGAACAGCAGACTTCGCGTAATGTTGGTTACTCCAACTTGACAGCTCGCAACACGGCTATCATCTCGACAGAATTGACCGCACACAAAACAAACAAAAAATACAAACAAATTTACAGAAAGACAAAATACGAGTCGATACAGAACGTCGCTACTCTTTGTTAGTAAAAAAATATTCGAGTGCTGTGAAAAGTTTATACGTAACTACGGATATTAATATTAATCACGTGACGATTTTGTTTTTATTTTGTTTCCTCTGAGTTGTCATGAATATTAATACAAAAATAATGTATTTATTTTTAAAAGCCAGATTTTTTCTGAAAGTGCCCATTATTTTTTTTAATAACGATCCTATTCTTTTAATAATATCATCTTCCCAGATCTAATGATCAATTAGCATTTTATACGACTTTCTTAAATTGGTCTGATTTTTAATTGTCGGAGTTTGTTGACCAAAGCAAACCATCCTAATGGTTCAATTAAATTAAACACAAGTATTTTTAAAGATTGGAGAAAACAAAGCGACGAGGAAAAGGTAAATGTTCACTAATATTGTTCTTGCAAATTTCGTTTGTTTCGCTGGGAAATTATTTTGTTTTTGTGAGGTTCTAGATTCTGTATAGTAATTCTGTAATATAAATTTGTTTCCATTGTAAATTACACCCTATATGACTTACTTAAGTATATTTTGTAATATAGTTTTAAGTAAACTCTTCAGAAGTGAGCACTGCTTACGAAACATTTCGTTTTTTTTAAACGATAACAGCGATTTAAATTATTTTTTGAATATTTTTAATAAAAAAATTAGTGTTTGGAGAAATAAATTTAAAAAATTTTTAAATAACAATTTTTTTTTACAAATTGCAAATTTACTTTTTTTCAAAAACATATTAGCTATGAAACGAAAATCTCTTTTTTAATGTGATAACGGCACCAGCTTGTAACCGTCTGGAGCCAGTGAGACTATGGTATCACCAATTGGGGGATTGTTGCTGAACTACCCTAATTCAAATAAAATTCACTAAAATGGTAAAGAACTAAATTGGCTCACAGTGAAATATATGGAGACCTTGAACGCGATGATATTTGCACATAAATAATTTTAAAAAAACTATTACCAAAATACTTTTCAAACGCAATTTTATAAAACAAGGTTATTCACAGGCACAACACAAGAACGTGAAATTCATCTACCAAAAAAGAATTAAGCCAATACACAAGCTGGATTATAGGAGCCATATTAATCAAAATAAAATATATTTTTATCTTCAATGCTTTATGTTTTTTCCAGATTTTACGTGATATTTATATTTATTCTGCACGTTGAAAGGTTTCAACTGCTAACCTTTTAAAAAGAGCATTACTAAATAAATACAAATTCAAACACGTTACCTGTCGTACCTATCTATGCCTTAACCGTGCGACGCTTCCCCTATGCCTGCCTCCTTCTCAGAACACGTGTGACAGATACTCGCATAATGCGAAATATGACAGTTCCATCGTGCTTGCGAGTTTAAAATCCGCTCCTGTCAGCAAGTGTGACAGGAATGCTTGAGCGAACGTTCCTTACTTTGTGCCGTTATCGTTATACAAAATAGATAATAAATATACTTGAATATACAGACTCGTACATGTCTCGTGCGAAGTAATCTATTCCGTATTTTAAAAGGTGTTCTAAAAAGTGTAGGCACGAATTCAAGACTTCAAGAAAAAAAGTTTATTAAACATAATTGTCTATTGCCCAAATAAGACACAGAACATAAAATTTCTTTCCGCTTGGAGTTCACTTGTTTTGTCGAATAGTATTATTTACTGTTTCAATGATAATCATCTCCGAGCTTTTTGTAATTTGAGGGAAAAATCTTTATGTGCAACCTTGTATATGTATTTTTGTAAGTCAGTTCCGCATTAGAGTCCCAACTGCTCCCAACAAGCTGGAACCAGTGAGTCTATGGCATCCCCGATTCGTGTATGTTTTGATTCTGAAGGTAATGAGAAGGGGTAAGAGACGTGGAAGAGGAAAGTGGGAAAGTATCTGGCTATTCAGATTTGAAAAAAAACATGGCTAAAGTCCTTTCAAGCAACGTTTCGATTCTGAAAGGCGGTCTTTGCGCACGCTGTTATTTGAACCTGTGAGTTCCGATTCGTGGCCAAGGATCAACTCAAGCACGGAGGCTATCTATAACATTTATTACCTTCCCACATTCTGGAATAAAATAATAATTATTATTAAACTGAAGGAAAACTAGTTTTTATTTTCACAAGATAATTGTGAACTCAAAGCTATTTTTGCATGTTGTATAGTCATTTCACTATTTTAAGCCGACATCAAAACATGTTGAATATCGTTTTCTGGAAAATAACCAAATACAAACAAGAAATTTCAGAAAGATTTAACCCTTAAAAAATCCAAAAAAGACACGGGAAAATTCTATCGAAGAAACACGTACATATTTAACCTATTAAAAAAATAACTCGTTTCTTTTCGTGCTAAAACACAGAAGATAAAAGGAAGAAGCTCAAACGTATTGGAAAGTCCAACGAATTGGAATAGTTATTGGTCGCGAAAAATATAAATAATAATTTAACGTGATGATTTAAAGTCCCAAACATCAAAATAAATCTTTGACAATAAAACCTAGTATGTTAAAATCTCTATCTTGACTGTTTCTTCTGTATCTCTTATGCACCTAGTCCAATCACAAAGAATATTTATATTTTCGAAGTAATATAGTAACTACACTAACGAAGGCATAGTAGATAAAATCTGCTAAAATATATAAAACAAATTTGTTCGCAAAATTACAGTGTGTAATGCACTGGTGTACTATTTAATTATCTTATTATTATGAAATACACATAAGATCGGGAATATTCAATAAATTCATTGGTTCGTAAAATATTACTAGTACTTTATTATCATAAAATAACTAAATTGAATGTCTTGCAGGACACACGATCATTCTATCAGAGACTAACAAGTATTCTAATGAAGGAAGCAACTGGAAGTCATCTGCCTAACTAAGGATCAGCTAGCATCGCTTTTACTCGTAACCAACCAGGTAAAACTGACCTAAGTAACGTTATTTAAGGAGTAACTACGTCAATAACAAGTTAGATTTACTGACGTCTTGTGGGCGGTATCAAAGGAACAACCAAATAACAACACTACACAGTGTTTCACCAAAAAGATATTTGTTAAATCATGAAATTCAGTGAAAAAATTCACGACACGCCACTGGTATTTTGTCACTGGATTTGTAAGCATTCGGTTACGGCACACCCTATACAAAATAACATATAAAAAGATATATGTATGATAACACGCCATCTGTTCCGAGAATTATTTGGAAGTGGGTTTGACAGTAACAACTCTGGAAATGTAATTTGTGTTCGGCTTTTTTAAAATGTAAGCCTCATAATTTCCAGCTTTTTCGTACTTCATTTATCTGAGCTTTGAGAAGGTGGGATGCGGTGGTTTGGGAAATTTGTAAATTTAATTATTTATATGATTTTTTTTCTATTCAAACAGAAACTTGATTTTTAAGCTTTCAAGTTGAAAGCTTTTTAGTTAACGTCATTTATGATTAACTTTATACTACTTATAAAATAATAAAAGTTTTTTAATTTCCGTCAACTTTTGACACGTTTTAACACAAGAAAAATATTACTGTATGGCTTATTTTTTTTTTTCAGTGTCAGATATTTTGCCAAAATGTCGACAAAGAAAGACAGGATATTTAAATCACAGCTTCAACAACTGCTTGGGTGTGAGCGAGTTTATTTTTTGATATTTTTATTTATTTATTCAAACGCCAATTAGGCATTTGCATTCATGGATATAAAAATAGAGAGAATAAGTATATAATAGTTATAAAACTATTTTAATCATAATAACATAATAAGAAACTGACACAGATAAGGATTATTGCCAACTATCTGATTATATATTTGATTTTTAAAGGAAGCAATTTTATTAAAATTAAATATATCGACAGAACAAGTTTCATTTCCAACACAATGCTATTTGAACAAGAAGTGTGTATACAATTATGGAGCATGGAGTCTAGTTATGTATCTATTGGGTATGTGATAATTAATCACACACAAAAGGTCAGGGCTGTCAAAATGTCAATTATTGATTTCAAAGATAATTTAATTTCGCATATCTTTCTTCGCTGTGACAATGTCATAAACTAAATTAAAATTATAATACTTGATTAATAACTAGTTATGAAAACATTTCAGTTTTGAAGAAATGATAAGTCAACAATGCTTGGTGGCGACGCGCCATTCGTAATTTAAGCAGCGACGTGTACGGACTTTTTCCGGCAAGTTGTTTGCGACATGAGTACTCAACATTAATATCGGATACTTACGTATCCATGTGGAAGAATGGCCAAAACTGGTAGGGGATAGAACCCGCAATCCGTGCTGTAGTAAGAACCCAATCATTATCACAATAATATTTAAGGCGGCCTCTGCGGTCCAGGGGTAAGGTTCTCGAATAGCAATCAGGAAATCTCGGGTTTAAATCCCGGCGTGCAAAAATACATTTAATTTGATAATTTTATATAATTTTACGATTTATTAATTTAAAATAATTTTTTGTAAATTTACAGAGTGAAAGTACTCTCAGTATCGCCCAGCTGTAATACCGCCATTCAATGTTTAAAGTTGGTTGATTTGACTTTCGCCGTGTTTGGTGACCAGTTATGAATAGCCAGATACTTCTCCAGTTGCCTCCTTCCCTTTCTACTAGCTTCATCTCCACAACATACATTTATTGGAAATGCCATAATCTCACTGACTTCAGACAGTTTGGAGCAGTACGGACTAGGAATGAAAAATTCACATAAAATCATGCTCGTATAATGCATGTATGTATATTTTATAGCATTTAGTTATAGCGGCACTTTATCTAATTTTTATATCTCTTTTATATCTTTTTTCTCCCCTGACGTTTTTCTGAGTGTTAAATTTCCACTGAATCACATTCAATTCACACTTATTGGATCTAAAATACTTCTGATCACGCCCGGAGACAATCAAAAATCTCATTACGTTTTAAACAACTGCTGCAGTCTTGGGAGAATATTTCCCGGATCGCCCGAGAGTCCTGGACCATTTACTCGGGATGAATCTCTGCATACTAATACGCTCTCAGCATCATCAATCGATTTTCCCATTTCCTTTCACCGTTAAGGGATGCTGCGAAACGTTCCGGGGATCAAGCTATATCCATTTTCCTTCCCATCGTTCCATCGTTCTGAGCTGAATGTGAATAAAATATGCGAATCAACGGGTCCGCGATGTAAAGCTCTTTATGTTTTATGGCTCGTGGCATCCATCAATTCAACTGGCATTTGATAGGACAGGAAATGCAAACGTTTTTGCAACTTGCAATGTTTCTTACATGGGTTTTAAATTGAACCTCTTGCTATTTTACTGAGATCATTTTTAAATGGTTATAAATCTGAGGAAAATAATTAAGAAATTTGATGGTTCCTGAGTTAACTCCTTCAGTGCCACAAGTTTTTTTTATAACACGAAAGTAAAAAAAATAAATTCTATGAATATCTGTGTTGAGGGGGTTTTTAAGTGAAGAAAGAAAAAAGTTCTTGGAAGGAAAAAAGGTCGAGAGAGTCCGTCTGGAGAGGTTAAAGGTTCTCCTTCAACAAGCCTCTCCAGATCAGTCACCAAGACAAACTTCACCCCGTGAACCCGCACCACTGCTCACCAAATGTAGTAAACCACTTTAGGTGACCTACGGCTGAGGTGTTAGCTACCAAAAAACTGCTTTCAGGGGGGGCGGTACCCATTACTGCCCCCCAAATGGAAGTATTTTTGTTCATCTCATTACCTAGTGTTATTGAAACAATATATGACAAATAATTACTATCATGTCGCTACATGAAATTTTGGCTTAATTTTCAGCAACTATTTCTAAATTTATTTATGTGAAATTACATGGCGTCACCATGAGACATAAACATTATAAACAAATATCCAATGATAACCCTTCTGAATTTTATAAGAGACCTGATCTGTCGAAGGAATGAAATAAAATGGGAGGTAGCACTTTAGGTCCATGGCCGGAGTTCTCACTGGAACTATCCCTAAGCCGTCTCCGATTTATTAAGATATATAGTTTTAAAGTAATTATATCACCATAATTATATTATATTCAACCCTCGGGCCTAGAAAAAATAATGTTCTATCAAAAATATTTTCGGTCGATATTTAATTCAAATTGCTTCGCAGATTTTCAACGTATCGCATAATGAAATATTATTTATGAAACACAATTTCAGATTTTGATGGACATATGATACTAAAAGTATCAAAAGTATATTTAGTATCTAAAGTATTTTTAACACAAACATAGCGAAGTTTTTTTTTGTTTACTGTATTATTAATCACTTATTGTTTTAAATAAATAAAATTGGCAAATCTTGACCGAGTGAACTGTACGGCGATTATCTGTTTAGTAGATTTTTTTCCGTGTTTATATATTTTTATATTATATATTATGTGTTTCTAACTTTTAAATGCAAAGAAACTACTTGGTGAAACTCTTTCTAAATGTGTTTAACGTTTCCATGTCCAACAGGGGTACCCAAAATCTCCAACACTACCATCCTCCACACGTAATTTGAAATGTAATCCTTATGGCTTTGTTATTTTTTGTATTGCTACAAAATCTATAAAAACATAATCTGCCATTAAAAAAATTAAGCGTAGTTACTAGGTTACAACAGATTTGTTTTATTTTTTAATTTGAGCATCAAGGTGCCCAGGTTCATGGAGTGAAGTTTAAGTCTGTTGCAGACCACGCCATAAGCGCGCTTTATTCTCGTGGCTAAAACTATTTCAGCATATCGCTCGCCATACATTACCATTGGGATTTTATGGAGAGCGATATACTGAAATAGGGCAAGCCATGATGCGTATAGCGTTAACTGTCAACTCCATCATTAGGGGTTTGACAGTGGGTGCGTTTATCCACCAACTGCGTGCTAAGCCGGATTGAGAGAGACTGTTGAGGGATACCTTTTGACCTCCCCAACAGGACTTGGAAAGGCACCTTGCAGCGCAGTAGGAGGGATGGATTCACGTCCACCACTTTTGGACACACTGAGCCTCAGTTTTCTACCCATTCCTTCTTCTTCCCAGAACTTCCCATCCTTCCTTTCCTAAAACCAAACAGCATCCCAAAGATGACAAGGTCCTGAGGGGAATTATTTTCCAGGGCCTACTGTGTGGAGCTGATGTTGAAAAAAATCCTTAAGGCGATGCCATACGTAGTAATGCAAAATCATGTGGTTTTGGTTTGAAAATTTGGTCGCCTAGAAATGTTTCAGATGCTTTAATTAAATACTGCGAGTAGAATACATCTTGGCCTTTGAAATAATCGAGTATTTTTTAGATAAGTCTTTTTATAAGCCCAGAAAAAAATAATGTATAGGCCTATGAAAACTGCTTTAAAGTTCAAAATCTACTACTAACGATCCCATTTTCGATTATGATTTTATTGTATAGTGTGGCAAATGAAGTTGTTTAAATATTTATGCCTGAACATCCACAAAATAAAATAAAAGGCACTTTTTGGCCATGTTTTTTTCTTGCATAAATCAAAATAGGCGGATAGTGTTAAGCGGGAATTCGAACCTTATCGCCATCTACGTAAGGGTTGTTATTGATAGCGGCTCAATTTAAAATACAACACGACGTAGTGCATCGCCTTAACACAAATAGTATGTCTTGCTGGAACCATACAGAGACTGCCTCGGGGGTAATGCTCGCCTTCTCTCATCATTACTAAAGCTGCGTGAGGGGGTAAGGAAACGTCACCCGCCGTCCGACGGCGTTAGTCATACGCGGCAAGCCAGTCAAATCCTAACCGTTGGCCGAAGGTCACGTTCGTTGATGAATGTTTTTATAAACAAGGCATATTATGATAATTATTATTAGCCGTAAACTCATTAAATCTGTAAGCCATTTGAATAATTTGCAATAAAATACACGAAAGAGATTAAATGGAAAATATGTTAGAATTCGTGGGGTAACAAAGTTACCCCTCGTGGCATCCCGACTTTTTGTTTCGCACCTTGGCACGCCGAAGGTTAAATTATTCAAAACAATTCAACTTATTGTGGGGCTACTTTATTTCCTCACATGAGGCAATACTAACGCGAATTAATCCGCTGCTATACGAGCATGACAAGAGGAATCTTCATTCCCGTTTTAGCGTTCGATTCAACCGCCAGTACTACCTTCTTTCTGCCACCGTCACCGCGCTCAGCGTAAATTATAAAATTCGTCCTCACGAATAAACTTAATCAATTGTGCAGACACTCGTTTCAATCTCCCATTTCCTGAACACAATTTACGGTTTGGGAAGGCGCCGTAATTTACAGCTAATTACAAGCCAAACACAAGCCCTTGCCACATTATATTATTTTTAAAACTTCATACAAAATGAAAATTATGACGTTTTTAAATAACATATATTTGACGATAAAGCATAAATATATAAAATTGTGTCACCATAATAGAAAAGGATACCTTCATATTGAATTTTATGATGACGTCTCATATAGTGACATTTAGAATGACGTGTCATTTACTGATAGATATGATGATGAGTCGTATAGTGACAGATATGGTGACGTTCCATATAGTGACAGATACACCACTTCTTGGCTCGAGCGGTCAATAGCTTTACTACTAAAAAAACAGTTAAAGAGTTTTAATTTTTGTCCTTGTTTCCAAAGTATGTTAATTATCACCATCCAAAAGTAATTTTCTTATCAATTCAATTAACAGCATTATTAAGTTGTCTGTAGTCGACGACAAATATTGATATCCTTACGATGCTTTACCCGGGATGAATTGGCGGAAGAATCGGATTATGCGTCTTTGTCCCCAAACTGAAGTTTCCCTTTGAGATGCAAGTTTAATATCACACAAAAGGACTGAACGGGAATCGAGTTAGCGAAATTGTTTACAATACAAACCCCTTAGCACAGTGGCTGAACGATATCTTTATTACAGAAATTTAAATAAACATTCATATTATTAAACATTGATCAGTTTGAAAATTGCTAGCTCTAGTGCCTATAATGCCAAAGTTTTCAATAGTTTGAAGATAGCAGAATTAGCACTTAATTTATTTATTTAGAATTAACGATATAAATGGCATTTACATACATGATAGTTTTTGACAGTAACAAATATATTTATTTGATATCATAGAAAAAAAAACAGTACACGAGTTACAGTGATGAAACAACTTACAAGAATTAGATATTTCATGTTGTGTACCTATAATATGTTTCCTTGTAATGTCTGCTGAGGGTTATGTATATTTCTTAGTTACCAGGTGACATGTGTAGTATATAGGTGTGTGTGTGTGTGTGCATGTTTGTGTGAGTGTGTGTGTGTGTATGCTCATTGAACAGTTTATATTATTAACATGATGCCACGTTTAAATTTCCGACAAAAAGACAATATTTGAGTTTAGACAAATAATATTTAGAGTATGAAGAGCTCCGTTATTTGGCAAATTAGATTCTGCATTTGTTTTGTAATTAAACGTGTGGAATAGCACTGTATGTTGTGTACGTTTCAAAGGAATGTTAAAACTAATAAGGGAAATAAGTAAACATAAGTTTTTTTACATTTTTATTGCTTCTGTTTTGTTTTATTTTTGAACTTGTCAATTTTTAATTATGTTAACTCTTTATAAAAAATAAAATAACCTGATGTTTTTAGTTTCATTTTTGTTAAAAAAAAGTATTAGGTGGTTAAAATTTTAGCTGGCTATTTTGGACTTATAGGCCTTGTATTTTCTCGGTTGGGGGAAAAAATTATTTCCTAAAAAACCCTTCTAAAATTGCACGTTTTTATGACTTGTCGTGAAAAATCGATTTCTTTACTCGTAATTGCCTATCACTTCACTGTGTTCGTACACACTAATCTCCAAAGCCGCCCAACCGATTTCAATCAAATTTAGTGAATGTGTATGGTTGGTTCCAACTTGAAATATAGTATAGTTTGAAACCCGGAAAATATTTTTAAAAAATTAGATTACTCATACAAAAATACATACAACCACAAATTTTAATTTCCCTTGTAACGGAGGAACATTCCAATATTTACATGTAATAGTAAGATCTTCGGGATCAAGTAGAGAGTACAAATGCTGTTGAGCAAAGAACTCAATCTCAAGATTGTAGGGTTAATTTTCTGTCAAGTAAGGTGGGAAATCAGAAATAAAAAGAGTAAGTACTCAATCAAAATTATAATGAAAACCATCAAAAGTACAACAACAAAGGAGTACAAATAATACCCATGTAACAATAGGAATAAAAGTAGGCACATACCAGATGGACTCCTGAACCAAACTAAGCTAACCTTACGTAGCCGAGAATCGAAGGAAAAACAACGGGTGGCAAACGAAAACTTGACTCCGGTAGAGGGGAACAGACCCGTGACGGAAGCCAGGACATTCTTTACTTAGTGGAGACAGGAGGGCGCAACTCCTTCAACGTGCGCCTGTAGGATTTTTAAGTCCGCAGCACGTGGTAACCAACAAGACTCGTCTGACGGAGCCAGGACATCCTTCACTTAGTAGAGACAGGAGGGCGCAACTCCTTCAACGTGCGCCTGTAGGATCTTCAAGTCCGCAGCACGTGGTAACCAACCAGACTCGTCTTACGGACTTCGGGAACAGCAATCCGTCACTTCGCGATGCGGTGTTAAACAGCCATAATCTTGTAGCCACAGCTAGGACCAATCTATTTACGGTTTCAAGTCTAAATCACAAGAACTACAAAGATGAGCACCGGCCATCACCGAAATAAAAGCGGGGTTCCATGACCTCCACTAAAAATAATAACCAAAACGAACTATTCGTGTTAAGAAAAACACCCCGCGCCCTTTTTAAAAGATAAGAATAACTTCTATTCACATGATTAACTCAGATTAAAACGCCTTAAATGGCGAGTGACTCGATCCGCAGCAGAGCCCAAGCTGACCGGGGAGGAAGTGACCATGAACAAAACTATCTTTTCTTCCTTAAAAAATATTGCCAAACTTAAAAAAAAAACAACATAGATAAAATAACCCCAATTAGGCAAGAACTACACTTGTCACAAAATATTTATGTGACACCCTACATAGAAAAGTGGTTTGTAGCAGGATAACGTCTTATATTATAAAATGCTTACGAATTCAACGTTTAGTTAAATTCTAACTGGTTTAAAATCTTAATATATAAAAATTCATCCTGCGTATATTTGTGTTCCCAAAACTCGAAAAGTAGTCGACGAATATCGCTGAAAATTTTAATGTTTGTCGTTATTAGTTCCAGGAGTGCTTAGGAATGTTTAAATGGTATAGTAAGGTGGTAAGTCGGATACGCTCGAGGAATACTTAACGCAATATATCTGCAAAGTAATGAGATACGAAGTCGAATTGAAGTCGATGTAATGTAGTTTTTTAACAGTAACATTGTTGTATACAGTAGTAAGAAGAAGTCGGAGGCGACCGATTAATAAATTACACTAGTATTTTATAATTTGAAACACAAATAAATCAACTAGCACATATCTGTTCTAGATCATGTTCTACTTCAGCTAAAGCTTTTGCTTTTATTCAGTTTGGTTGGGTGTTTTGGCCTTAAATCCAAATTTAAGTTTTGCATGGAAAAGGCCGCCCATCCGCTCCCCTTAAATACTAGTAATTAGGTAAAAGCTACGTGATTAGCGATAAATAAGAAAATCTAAGAAATCAAGAAACAGTAGATATTTAAGGGTTGTTCGTTTACTGAGGGTACTATTAACGTCAGCTTTAAGCTCAGGTCAACCCCAGGCTGATGGGATCAACGAGCTTGGGTGAGCTTTCTAGAGCTTTCAATGCTTCAACTGCGGGATATATATTGCCAAAATCCTTAATATAAATTACCCATCGTTATATCGACGAAACTACCATATTGTAAACTTGGGTATTATAATGTTGGCCAAGGGTTTTTATTCAAGCCACTTTTTTTCAAAGGATGAGCTTTTTTCGGAAACAGATTTTTCATCAACTCGATCTTATTTTTTTAATATATTTGGTTATTTTCACATTGAAATACTTTTTTGGCGTACCGCGATGACTTTTGTACATTTGAAATTAAAACATATCCATATATTTTTTCAATGTTATTTTTTTGTGGAAAATCATCCAGAATTAATCTGGAAAGAATGTTAATATGACAACACAATATACTTTATGTTGAAAACAAGCTAATCATACCTACCCAGTGATAATTAAAAAAAAATCTTTGCTGGCGAACAAAAGATGATCTAACGCACAAATGAATCGTATTTTTAATTTGTTTTCCTACTTTTATCCATAAAATCTACATTTGTGATGGCAAATGTATTGATGAGTTTGTACACCTATGTGTATTAAAATTTGGTAGGATGTTATGACATTCATAAATATTATATGTTTTCTCGATTGAATGAAGATGTATTATGTTTTGAGTACTGGTGTAACTATACTGTGAATACCATTGATGCCGGCATACACAAGACACATTTTCTCATATAAATCGTTAAATGGTCAAAAATGCAGTAATACTGTTATGTCCGCCCATCAAAGAAATGTCAACCGTGTACAAATGTTGGGCGCGCGTTTGGCGTGTATCCCGACTACGCACCGGTGCCGAAGGGATTTAATAGTACTGTTTCAGAAATTTAATTTAATTGCGCCAGTCTTCTTATTATGCTATGTTGTGATAGAAAATCTGTTTTGACGTGTGGCATCTTGAAAAAATTGTGACGACTACTATGGCCAAAGATATGTTACTATTCATCGTTAGTAATAAACCCAAATATTATACGACGTGACCTGAAATAAATAAATAGATTACGGTGAACCTTTTCGAGGAGCCAGATGAGTTAAGTTAAAAAAGAACTCTAAAGTTTTTCAAGCACAAGCGATTCTGATATATTTTGTATGCACTTTCTCATGGTATACATGTTTAAATCGCATCTCAAAAAACTCCAACTACGGTGAAATTCCAATGTCACCAGCGTACGATCGGTTTATCGGCGGGATAAAATTCTTGTCACGGGTGCATTGTCGGTGTTCCATAGATTAATCTAAAAGTTAGATCCGTACTATTTTGCCAAATTAATATTACTTGATAATGCGAAAATACTTGAAGGTATTGTGTAATAAGTCCGTTTCATTTAGATTAATTATTATGTACACAGAACTTCTTTGAAAGAGAACAACGCATTTGAACATTTGAACAGAACTTCTCTCAAAGAGAACAACGCATTTGAACATTTGAACAGAACTTCTCTGAAACAGATCAACGCATTTGCCTGGTTTCGCCCAGTGACATATCAAGCAACATAATATTTTGGTGTTAGTAGGAAAGGGGGATGGGGGGGGGTGTGTCCAATGCCTTCCAAGGAAACATCATTCACAGGATGACAGATGATTGAAGAGTCCTCCCACAACAACGTCGGTCGTCAAGACCGCCTACTCCTCAAAGAAGATTTTTATTAACTTCTTATTTTTTCATCATAAATTTGTGTTTTACGTCACTTAATTTGACGACATAAATTTCGGTTACAATATCGCAATGTTTGTACGATACATTTTTTTAAAACTTATACAGAAAAGCCCTGAGGGAAATGTTTTTCATCAGGCCCATGACATTGGGGGTTATGTGAGACGATATTTTTGGTAAAAGGTTAAAAGGGATCTACTTTAACATGTAAACATTATAATGCTTATTATGTGATAAAACTATTTACTTAATAATTAAGGAAAGTATTTGTGCTTTTATTTTTAAAATTCACATAATTATTATATGAAAATGAAGTACTTTGTATACACCACGTTTAATAAATAAAGATCTATGTACATGTTTAAAAGCTAACGGCTTCTTTGTCAGGATAATAAAAATTAAAAAAATAAATTGCAACTATTGAAGAAGTAATATAATTATGTTTATTTATTCTGAAGAATGTTCGCTTTTACTCGAAAGTCAAATTAATTACAATGGCAAATACATGAACCTAAAAATCCCTGGAAGGAGCTTTTTGATTACGGTTTGAAGTCGCGGTGTGAGAGGGAAGATGTTTGAAAATTCCAAAACCTTCTTAATTTTTTTAATGATATTCAACACTCTTTTCTCACCATTTTTTTACGTATATAAATGGATTAACAACACAAAAATAAATATATAATATATATAATTGCTTATAAAATAATTGTTACCCTTTGTGCTATGCATAAAAAATCTTGTCTTAAACATTAGTTTACCAAAAAATAATAATTAATATTTGAAAAGTTCTAGTATTTTCACGAAAAAATGTAGACAATTTGTCTCGACGCCATCTAGTGAGAGAGTTAGCACTTACAATGCTTTTCTTATATAAAATAAAGTTGGTTGTTTCAGGTGAAAAAATGTAACAAGCAGTAATTGTTGAATGAAACACTAATATATATATATTGAATTATTTCGCGGATAAGAGATAAGCCGCCATAGCTCAGTGGTTAGAGCTGTCGACCGGAAATCGAAATGACACGGGTTCATGTCCCGTTGGTGTCATGTATCTTTTATCAGGAGATTTTTCAATGTGATTGAGTGTTTCAGGCTAATAATTATTGCTTATAAAATAATTGTTACCCTTTGTGATATGCATAAAAAATCTTGTCTTAAACATTAGTTTACCAAAAAATAATAATAAATATATAATAGTTTACTATGCTCAACTTTGGATACAAATCATTCCAAAAGTTTTTCATACAAGTTGACTGCCAGGCATTTGGCTTTGATGCCATTCATACAAAATCTATAATAATATAATAATAATGCTCTGTCCAGGGCTTTTTAGGGCATGGGTAAATATGTAAAAAATCAACCCGTAAAAAAGTAATGTTTTTTACTATAATACATTTGTTTTTTATTATGTAGCGAAACAGTTTCGACTTTCCGCCACAGTTCTACGCATCGTACGGCGTGACCTAGTTGCCTTATCATTTCATACAATTTTAGAAAAATGCGTGTTTGCGCCCGTGTATATGCCTGATTTATCATTTTCTTCATTCGTTTTGTTCCTGTCGTCGTTCGGGTGAATTCCACATGTGATGGTCGTCTCCTTCCCTCTGTCGTTTTCCAATTCCGACAGTAATTTATTTAATGAAAATCTGCAAAAGATATATAAGCAGGCGCCAAATATCCAAAATAAATATTATTTAAAAGAACTCGCATACAAAGCGACTAGATAAGTAGACTCCTACAAACAAGGTATTTGTAGGAGCTCACAATGTACCCTGTGAAGAGTTTCTAAAAAATTTTACGCTCGATTTTAAATCTAAATATTTATATTTAATCATATGTTGTAACTATTTGTATTGAATTATGTGTTTTAACTATTTATATTGAATCATGTGTTAACGATTTATATTGAATTATGTGTTTTAACTATTTATATTGAATCATGTTTTGTTACGATTTATATTGAATCATGTGTTTTAACTATTTATATTGAATCATGTTTTGTTACGATTTATATTGAATCATGTGTTGGAATTATTTATATTGAATCATGTGTTGTTGTCAAACTATTTATATTGAATCATGTGTTGTAACTATTTATATTGAATTATGTATTGTAACTATTTATATTATCATGTGTTGTAACATTGAATCATGTGTTGTAACTATTGTACGTTGTCATCTTTGACAATTCTACTTATAGTTCTAAGGCATTATAGTTCTAAAAAGCATTGTTATCGACAATGAGTCTATTGGCCGAGTTTCAGCTCGATCGTAAGTGGGTAAATTTCCGCTTCCAAGATTTGCATTCATTCATTATCGAAAACAGGGGTGAGATTCAAATATATTCGTATTTAATAGTAAGTCTCAAAGGCTCAATTGGTAGAGAGTTGTCCCGATAAAACAGAGCTATTGTTATGTTGCGACCGTTAGTTACCTTTTTAAATTGCGTCTTTTTTCGGTGATTTTTTATCTTCTTCAGTTATGAAAAAAATTACCAATAAATTCTTGTACCTTTAATTCTTAGTTACCTTATTTATGAGTTATAGCTAAGGGACGCAGATACAGAACTTAGTTTAAGAAAGAAAGACCAACATGGAATTCGAACTCAGTCCCTCGATCTGCCAAATAATGGATATCCCATCAATAAGTTGTACATTTTACTTGAAATAATGATTATATATTTTCTTTCAAAAATATTAAAGATAATAAATATTGATAATACCCCACAGGAATACAACTCATACCACTCTAAAAATAATTAATTTCACCTTCATATTTTGGACGAAGGCATCATCTGTTATTTCAGATCTTAAATTCATCTCCCAGAATAATGCCGGTATCGGTTCTGCGAACATTGAGACGAACGATAAATAAAGGACGAGGAATAATTGAATTATCCGATAGAAAAACAGGAGTCCCGATACTGCGACACGTATTACTTCGCTGATGGAACAACCAACCGCAAATTCAATTCTATTTGCGGGTTTGATAAAAAAATAAATTCACCCAAACGTTGACAATAAACCTAAGGATGGCGTTTTGTCACCGGCGTAAAACTTGCAGGCCAAAGGAATAAAGTTCAGACTACGTGTCGCGTTTTTAAATTCTAACAACGTGTTAGAAAAAGGGACCGGGGACTTCGTAAATATATAAACGCAAAGGGAGGTTTTTGGTTTAATGTTTTTCTAGTATTAGTTACAGCCCTTTGACATTGGCACTTTGCGGGTGATTGTAAATTGATAATATTATATTATAGTGTTGATTGTGTACGTTTTATTAAACAATCTTATTACATACTTAATTGTGCGCAGTAAATTTATTTGAAATTGAATCAGGTATTATTCTGCTCCCAGAAACATATTTACGGAACCCCTGATTCACTGGAGACATGATGTATAACCATTTTTGTTGCGGCATAAGTAATATGCTGATGGAAGTTGGTGAGGTTATAAAGGATCTGCCAATTCAGATCTGCTTACTCAATATAGCTAAAGCAAAATCGAGCAAAACTATTTGAATCTGAATGGTGGTCTCAAACAGGACAATGTTGAAAGTATTTTCTATTCTAGAACAAAGTGCAAATAGCATAAAAAATACTAATTAATTTCGGTTGTCGGTGCCTGAAGTTAAATCTTCAACACGTTTCATTTTCATTAGTTGAATTAGTTGTGCGAAGAATTCAGAGAATTGATAAATTACCTACTTATAATATAACATTTTAACAGAAATTTCTTCTAACGTGGCATTTTTAAAATTGGAATTATAATATCCCTTTAACCTATAATCGGTTTCCGAAAAAACTATTTTAATCTATTTTAAGCAAGAAGATTATTTTTCTACCATGGAGGTCATCACATTTTCTAAAGATATTTAGTAAATAAAAGTGTTTTTTTTTTGTATTATCCTCATTGGTTTTCAATGGAAAGACCCAAAACGCATCGAGCACGCTTAGTAACGAAGGCAATTGAAATAAACAAATTTCCAATTAATATCAATGGGGACAACGGAGGCTAGGCTAAATAAATAGTTCTAGGTATCAGGTGCTTGATGGTTACATCAAAACTCAACACTAAAACCCAAATTCATTTCACTAAATTATTTTACTGAAATACCGGCCCCAAGAGAAGTATCGCTTGAAATATGGTATCACTTCTACATACGTAAACAAACTGAACATGATGATGAACAACGCTGTTCGAAACGTTGGCTCCAACTCCAAAATTTATCGTAATACGAGTGTTTTATATGATTTTTAGAGAAAACTATTGTTTATCTTCTGTGTGATTATGGTTCCCGTTAAATACGTAGTGTGAAAACTGTTACAATTTTTTTATGTTTTTTAATGAAATATTCTAAAACCCACTCTGAAAATTTGTTTAATCGCGTAAGATAACGTATTTTTCCTTCATTTTTTCCTAATATTTAAATAATTATGAAAACATTTTTCGAAAAACTGAGCTGTTCTTTATCCGAAAGCCTGAATCTTTTTATACAACCACACTATATACATTTTCCTCTTGTATGGATAGTGTGGCGCCGGCGAAATCTGGCAACACTTTTCATCTCGTCGGGAATCAATTTGTTCACAAATTGAATGCTGGTTGCACCAACACCTAGTCGCGCACATAGTGCTCACACCCACACGTATACACACAGATGTAAACATTTTCACATATTTACTTATTAACATATATATGCAGAGAAAGAAGTCGTTTTACTCTCTGGTTTACATGCGCAAAACTTGAATATAACCACACAGTGAGGCCCAATTATGTTTAAAAAATGTAAAATTATTGTTTCAAATATATATTTTTTTAATTTATTTTAGACTATCTATATTAATTTGTGTTAGCTACTGAAATTTAAACACTAAATCCCTATTTTTTTACTTGACAATATTAATAAATATATAGCCCCTATAGTAGAGCAATGATTTCCTTGGATATCGAACCGCAGGTCGTGTGCTTTAAGCCCGGAGAGGGCGTTTTGGCTGGTTTAAGCTTTTTTAAATTTTGCAAATGTTGGCAGCAAATCTTAAAATTAATATATATATATATGCGTACTTTTTAAAGAAGCTCTAACTTTGTAGTTATCTATTACGAACAAATAAAACAATATAACTTTGTTTGAACTAATATATATTGATTTTTAATATACGCCGACCGGTTTCAGATCAAACGTTCCTTTGTTAGGGAAAAATATATACCAAACTAAAATTACAAAACAATGGGTAAATATAAAATATTACTTAAAGTGAGGTTATGGACGCGTCTAGGAATAAGTGAAGAGTGGGGGAGGGAATGTACGGTGAAAGGGAAACATGTTTAAGATTAGACAGTAAGATAATATATTTTGTTTATTGATAATGGACTCATTATTATTACTAAGGGATTTATTTATGTCTAAGGCTTCTAGGTTATCTAATCGTTTTCCTTTATTATTTTTGTGAAAAAAATTTACTCCTGTATTTTTTGAACTATGATTGTTGGTAATGATATTATTAGTGAATTCTGAAAAATTATTGTTATTAAAGCACCTTAAATTTTATTTGATTCTATTGTCGACATTACGAGTTATTTTTTCCAATATAAAACAGTAATTTCATTTAAGTTTAAAGGAATGAGTCAATTTATGGTTCTGATCTTTAGTTCCTCAAAAAATTACAAATATTATGTAAACTAACTAACTAGCTAACCATCACGCCGTTTCCCCGCAGGGGTAGGCAGAGAGGACAGACCGCCAAACAACTCGGTCTTGGCACACATTCCTTGCCTCATTCACATTCATACATCGTCTCATACATACTCTTCTATTTTTCTGACTCTTGACATATTATGTATTGTATAAAAAACTGGTTTAGGCAAGATTTATTAATTCGAGGAAGGCGTGAATCAAATAATTATTTGTGGTAAGATAAGTAAGTTAAGAGATGAACGAAAAAATAAGTGTAAGGAGAATGTATGACTTGGAAGTGAATGGTTGAAGTGGTGTCCCGATGAAGACACGGCACGATCGAGTTAAATAAATACTTCATATTAAAATGCAATAATATTATTAGGTGATCAGCGGCACTGGCTAGTTCAGTCGGTAGCCAGCAGGTATTCGTCACCTTTAGGTTGTCAGCATTTATGGCTGGTTTTGTCGGTAGCCAGGAGGAATTCATCAGCCTCTAGGTTGTCAGCATCAATGCAGCAGGGATTAACCAGCTTCTGGGTGATCAGCGGCACTGGCTAGTTCAGTCGGTAGCCAGCAGGTATTCACCAGCATCCAGGTTGTCAGCATCAATGCAACAGGGATTAGCCAGCCTCTATGTGATCAGCAGCACTGGCTAGTTTACTCGGTAGCCAGCAGGAATCGACAAGCCTCTAGGTTGTCAGCATCTGTGGCTAGTTTAGTCGCAGGAATTCAGCGGCGGCATGGTCATTTGATTATAAGGGCCGGCACACGGACACGCCCCATTATTGTAATGGTGGCATATGCGTCTGGCTCAGTTGATAGAGTACCAGCAGTAAACAGCTCGTTGCACATAGTTATAATCTTTAAAATGATTGTGCCGTGATGGAGGAACACAAGCTATTACAGATTTCAGTTGATACTCAGGAATTTATAATTTTAAGTTATAACACATCGCGTTGTAACTGGAGGTGTTCTTGAATGCCCAATATTGTGTTTTTTTTTGCTATTTATAATTTCTCTTACAAGCGTTCTTGTGACGTCCATATCAACACCACAACTTGTTTACCGTTCCAGACGCAGGTGTTTTTAGGTGCGAATAATATTTCGCCCGGCGACTGGTTTTGTCAATATTTTAATTTCGTTTTAGAAAATAGGGTTGTCGAACTGTTTCATGTTCAATTCAGTTTTTTTTGCCGCCTGGTAACAGATTGATGCATTTTTCAACTGGTAAATATTATGATTTGGTAAAAGGGGGTCATGAAACTTGCAGGTGATTACTTCAAGTTATTGACACGGTGGGTGGCAACAACTTAATCTAGTTGTATGATATGATGTTCGATACATGTCAGGTACTTAAGAATTCACAACTTCAAAACTTTACCTCAAACCATGTTTGAGTCCTCGCGCATCGCCAAGTACAGGTCAGTTAGTATATTGTAAAAATAAAAATAGTTAACTATGGCAATTATTTACTTCTCTCTGCAAGAAAAAAATAATTGTTACAGGCAGATCGTTTAAAAGAGCGTTTGAATGTATTATTAGTGCACCCTGAAAATATTACGAATACGCGTCAAACTGATTCGAACTAGTTTGGAACACTCACCCACAATGCCCTATTTCCCGCAGTATTTCTACAATTCACCATTACACAAGCAATAATCTATTTGTACCGATTAATCTGTAGTTGTGGCGATAAAGTGGTTTAATTTTGATTTGTAAAAGCTATAACAATATTAAGGATTTAAACATGCAATCAGTACAAATGTGACAAAGCACTTTCCAAAATTAGTCTGGTCAATTTATCGCGTCAAACGTGATTTAAATAATTATACTAGATTCAAAGATGTCAGAAGACATTTCAAACGGACTCTAGAGACACAGATATTCTAACATTCTATGTATTTCCATACAAAAATCTGTAAATTGAATCTTTCAGAATTTATACTGATGTACATTTTGTTGACAGTTTTTTCATTTCAGTCGTTTTCTTATTTTTTCAGCGACCCTTTCCTCCTACCTCCGCTCCTAACTTTCTCGTATAAACAAAGAACACGAAGATGAAAGATCTATATAATATTTGGATAGTAATGTTCTTTCGTATTATTTACGAAAAAGAATCAGGAAGGATTATAGAAATGGGTGGTTACGGAAAGTAAATTCGTTTTACCACACCAATATAAGAGTTTAATATTGAAATAGTTTTGTGACTATTCCATATCCCAAGGTCGTACTAAAAATATTGTCTATTATATCCCTTATTCGTCCAAACTTCCCTTACAGTCTTATCAGGGAAGGAAGAAGAAAGGAAAAAAAGAAGAAAAAACTGCCTATCTACGCCAGTGATACTGAATTTTTATTGTAAAATACATGTCAACTGTTTTCATTCATTTGTATAATTATGTGATGGTGGATCTTATCTTGCTGCTCAGATCATTACTCTCGTAAAAGAGCCATTAAATCATATAAATTGCATCCCCGAATTCAATATTGTCGTGTGATGAAATTAAACAGAGTCGTAAAGTGGAAATGTAACATTAATTATGATTAAATGAAGTGTGCACCTATAAACTTTAAGTGATCCGTTCGATAGAACTTTCAAGAAACGCAAGTTGCAACCGTGGTTATTTGTATAGAAGTGTTGCTTATTCAAGGAGTTCGCTACTCTATTTTGTATGTTGTAAGATTTTTTGTAGGTAGAACATATATTTTCTAACTGAATCATTTTCTTCTCTCAGGGAGGAGTAAAAAGGATGTCATATGAACAACAGATCTCTTGATTTTGAAAGAGTTTTTCATCCAAAAGAGGATCTAAATGGCGTCCCTGAGGTACCCTGAGTTTTTTGGTTGACGTTTTCGCGACCACATCAAAAAAAATAAATCCTAATGAATTAATAGTAATTGGCTTAATACATACATAAGGCTGAAACATTAAAAGAAAATCCCCCTTAAAAAATGAATTCAACAATTGCGTTAGTATTAGTATGATTGGATTGGCGTCTTTTACGACTCTCCTCGGGCGGAGAAGTGTTCTAAAAACTACACTGAAAAATTCACTTGTGCTTTGTGGATCATTTTGGAAACGATGTTTTACGTCGGAAACCAAAAAAGTTGGCGAAAATAGTTTTTAATAGCAATAACAATTTATTTCATCGGCTTGCAGTAAAGTCTTTCAACATTTGAAACATGTATGTAGAAAGATGATTTGTCAAATACGCTAGACACAATAGAGCTAATGCCTGAAGAAGGGAAGATGAGTTTTATGTTTTACGATTCCAAGTAAATAAATAAATTTCTCATAGTTTGACGTGATGTTTTCCGGTTTCACAATCCAAGAAAAATAAAGATAAGCGGTACGATATTTAATAATACGTAATATTCTTTCAGGCAAATTCTTCGAAATGCTATGATTATTACTGAGGATTCGAGCGTTTTTGCAAATCAAGTTAACAGAGATCCTGGAATATACAATTTATTCCCGACCTTTGATGTACGTATCATCCAACGAATACGTTTGAGCTAGTCGTTACCTAAAAGATTTATTTAATTTTAGCACAAGAAAGTTTATTTTTGGAGATTTTTTTACTACGGCCAGTAAAAAAGTGGGTTGTTTTATAATATTTTTAATTTTTTGTATTAATAATACGTTTTGTAAATTCATAACTATGCTATTAATGTTATTAAAAGATAGCTATTAGAAAAAAATTAAACTAGAAAAATGGGACCTCGAGAGCTTGCGAAATCAATAATTCAAAATGAAAAATTTTCCAAAAAACTATTCTTTTACAAAATTTTTTTTTACAAAAACCTATTCTTTTACAAAAAAGAAAATCTTTTCCAAATAACTATTCTTTTACAAAAAACTATTATTTTCCAAAAAACTATTCTTTTACAAAATATGAAACTGTCATTATCACCCTTGTAAGAATCTACAACTCGAAATCGTTGCTTAAATTAGCCCTTTCTATGTTTTTGTTTTACTAATGAATATTTAAATACAAAATAGATTAGTTTATTAACATTACTTTACCAGGTAATCCTGTTCCGATACGAACTGTTGTAGGCACCTAGTTGTTTTGGTAATACTCGTAGGTACAACATGATTTTCTAGTCTTCATGTTTGTTGATTTTCACATCATCGTATTTGTTGACTGTAAGGTTGTGTTGGTGTTATTTCAATTTTTTTTGTGATTTCCGCATCTTCATGTTTATTTTTCAATATTTTGATGTTCTTTCTTTTTTTATCTCCATGGTGTTTTGGAAGGGCATTATATAATTTTGTAGCATGGAAATTATTTAATTTTAGGATTTTCAGTAGATTTGAGGTGTTTGCCTTTAAAATATTGTAAGGTATTCACATTTAAAAAAAATGAATACTAAAAAAGTATTAAATTTAAAATTGATAAGTTTTAAATTAATTCAAGTAATCCCAATCCATCCTTCAGTGTAGCCCAAAATTATACTACAGTAAAAAGTTTGTTGTATTTTTGTTAACTTCGTGTAAGCTATAATGAAAAAGCCTTAATTCCCCTTGAGGCCAAAAGAGTTTCAAGCGACAGAGTATTTGAGTTCTGTCTTGCGTCCCAAGTTATAACAATTTTCGAAACCATAACGTAATAGTATAGCCTTTTCTACTTCAGAAATAAAATTTGAATAAGCCGCCGACTTGAATACGTTTACGGTATTTTTTCCGTGTGTTCTTTTTTTGTTCCGACGCAATGCTGAATCACGTAGATTCATAAATACTACAAAAAAGAAATTCTTTAATAAAAATACTCGGCGCTGAATGTGTGCTCGGTCTATTTTTCGCTTATGAAAATCTCGTGGGAATCGTATTGAATTTGAATTAATATTTTATTAACAAACATAATTTCTAAGCATTCATGTTCAAGTGACATATATTTTTTTAATTGTCATGTTTGTTATGACTAAGCTCTCTCATTATAATCGAACTTAATTGTGCCTTCTGATAGTTAAATATTAGCAAAACATTACAGAGATGGGATACGTACTCCAGATTTTAAGATCAAGACAAATAAATTTGTTCATCATTCACGATGAATAATATGTTTATACGAATGAGATCAGTAAGCGCTATTTAAATAAATAGTGAATAAACTTTTTTTTCAATTCTTATTAATAAAAAATGTCTTCGATAGAGCTGTCAACATCGCTTTTTTGCATACTGACGCACGAGATTGAAGTCTTGAAAAAGTGAGGTTATTTAAGACAAGTTATTATTTAATTGACTGCCACTTGAATTTATTAATAATATTATTTCACAAAAGTGATGTTTTTTTAACATAAAATGCCTTACGCATGCGGTAGGTAAATATAAATCCTAGAAATCACTATTTGTATATATTTTTTGTTTTTCTCTGAGAATTATTTTCATGATTTTTTTTATTGCATAAACCACGTCATTTTTTTACAGTTTTCTTGCAAGTTCCCTAAATAAAAGGAATGCGTTTTTAAATTTTTAAATTTTTTAAAGTCTGAAATTAAAAAAATTATAAAATGCAAAAATAAAAAGGTAATTTATCTAGTTTTTTTTTTGTTTTAGCTACATCTTCAAAAATAAGAAATATATATAACCCATTTTTTAAATACCTTGGAATAATTTTGAAATTTGATGAGAAATTTTATGTTTGTTTATACAGCGGATAAATAACCCCCTTGGTTGTATGAACAATGTATATCTTTCCATGAACCATTTTATGGCTGCTAAACGTCAGTTTCTATATTGCGTTTTAATAGAAAGGTTTTTAAATAAGCTGTTGTTTATAAATTGTATAAATTAAACATCATATTTATTTGTAAGCCAGTCTAACTGCTATCGAAAATTCAAAAAACCTCTTTTGTACAAAATAAACAGATTGAATGCTGTTGAAATGAGATCCCTGAGGCGTTTTTCTGGTAAAACCATGTATGGTGAGAAATGTGGAGATCCGCAGAGTGCAAGGCGTAATAAGTAAGATTAAGAAAATGACGCTTAGATGGTTTGGGCATGTAGAGAGAATGAGCGAAGAAAGTAGTGTAAGAAGAATATACGATGTGAATGCGAATATTAGCAGAAGTCGGGAACGTCATGTTAAGAGAATAATAGAAGAGTATATATGACACGATGTATGATTGTGAATGAGGCTAGGAGTGTGTGCCAAGACCGAATTGTTTGGCGGTCCGTCCTCCCTGCCTACTCCTGGGGGGAAACAACGTGATGATTAGTTTGTTAGTCAATTAAAGTAAACTATATTCGGTCTAATATAATATTTTTTAAGCTGCAAAAACCGCCTGAAATATCTCCTCATAAAGGTAGGCAGAGAGCCTACCCCTGCGGGGGAACAGAGTGATGGTTAGTTAGTTAGTAAGTTAAAAAGGCATGTTGTGAAGGTTTTATAACATTCTTTATATACATATTTTAATACCGCGTGTAGCATTCTCGTTCATACTGTTTATTCTCGAGAATAAAACATATTCCTTAAATCGTAAAAACATATATTAACCACAGCTTTCCTGTTATTCTGAGACAAAAGTCATATTTCAGTACAAACTCCTTTGTTTCAAACAAGGAGCATCGTACCTTTTACTTAATTCCCAGCTTCTCATCCTTACTCCAAACTCATTGCTCATTCCTGCTCCCACGTAACTGAATCTTGGAATAAAGATCTGTTTTATTTGACGGGTGAAATGCAAGGGAATGAACATTGCATAGTAAGAAGTTTGATGTTATCACTGTAGTTGTTTGTAAAAGTTTTCGTCTTGTAAATACAGCACTGTTGGCTTCACAATAATATATGTAAATGGATTATTTGTGCAAGTTTAGAAACCTGAAAATTTGCGATAACTTAGATTTCGTAATTTTATCACGAAAAATACCAATTTGCCATCTTGATGCACATAACGCAAAGTTCATTAAAATTTTGACACATAACCCAAATTTTAAATATTTTTCGGCGATATTATGATATTATAAAATAGAATAGTAATAAATTATTATCTATTTCTTGATCGATGTGTTTTTCTAGCGTAGGTGTAGCATTAATTAAGAAACATCTTACCTCACATTCAAAAACTTATTTAAAAAAAAACACAACTAACATACCAAATAGAGAACATAATGCGATTTTTGTTTTAAAATTCTACCGTTTTTTCTGAAAACAATATCGATTTTTTTTTAAATAACGCAAATTTCCCAAAATAACGCGACTTTCCAAAAATAACGCAAACCCCAACAACGGGAATGATGTCTATATTCTAACGGAATTTGAGTGAAATATGTTGCGAGGAACTGGCGTCATTGATCCTTTTGACACCGGAGTATTGCAAAGTATAGTAAGCACTGAACGCGCGCTCAACATAATACACGGCTGACAATATTTGACAAAAATTAGAACGGGTCGTTTCGACTCGGTCTTGAGTTCAAAAGCTCGGCTGTGGAACAATTTGCCGGTTTCTGTGTTACCTCCCTCCTACAACACGGGTCTCTTCTAGACTTAGGTTCACTCCTTCCTTTCATCCACCAGTTGCCAAAAAATAACGTATGCCCTAAAGAAAATTATTATCGTTGGGGCCTCCTGTGTGGCGTTAATGTAAAAAAAATCCATCAGTCAGCATTCTAGCATTCTGAGTATGTATTCAGATTGTACTTGGATATGTATTCAAGTACATTCGATCACCTTTTGTGCGAATAAAGGTCAAAGAGAAAACAACAATTTAATTCTACTAACAATTTAACATTAACCCTTTTTCCAAAAACTCTTTTGCTTATTTGGGCAAAGCGCTCCTTTATTAATCTAAATAAGAATAACTTTATTTTGATTAAAACGATACATAACAAGTTCTATTACCTCAGTCCAAATGCTTTGGTCTATACTCAAGATTAAAATCTTAGCTCCGATTCCCCGATCTGGGTTTTAATGAGTCCTTGAGAAATACGGCGGGATAAACTCCCGAACAAAAGACTTCCTTAAATTTGAGACACGCCTAAATTAAATAGCGCCCTTAGAAATATGAATTTGAAAGTATCTTAAAGGGTTTCTCTGAGTCGGTGGTCAAACAATTGCAAAAGTAACGTTTTAATGAAAGATGTAATTGAAAAAGTTTGAGCCCGGGGGTATTTTCCCCAGTTAAGTAAAATATATAAATATTTTAGTCGAGTAAACATTAATTTTATGGAAATATCCACGCGGGTAACGAAAGTGGGTTACCTCGGTATTACAACGTTATGTTATATTCCATCCGTTATGCTGTTAGTTACAATGTTGATACTGCACTTAAATATGTACGTTAATCACGTCAACTGCGGCTTGAACGGGTCGTCAGAGATATTGTAATTTTTGACTATCATGTCTATTCTATGTTATGTCTTTTTGTACTGTTTTCAGAGATGGTTTCACTGATATTTTGTGACCAGATATAAATAGCCAGGTACTTCTTAATTTTTCTTTTCTCTTTCGCTTTTGTCTAACTAGGGTGATAGGTATTCTGCCTCACAGCGAACCAAATTAAGAAATTCCATAGTCCCCATGCCTTTGGGTAGTTAGTACTTTTGTGCGAAATTTACGTAAAAAAAGGATTTGGGTTATTACATGTACTTATTAAATTTTTATTTTCAATTTGAAATTGCATAAGAGTCCCAACTACTCCCAACCGTCTGGAACCAGTGAGACTATGGCATCCCCGATTGGGGTATGTTGTGAGGTTGAAGGTAGTGGGGAAGGGAAGGAGATGAGTAAGAGAAATTTATGGAGGTAATTGTCCATTCAGATCTGTTCAGCAAACACGGCCAAAGCTATTTGAAGCAACGTATCAATTAAATGGTGGTCTCACACCAGGGCGATACTGAGAGTATCTTTCACTCTGGAACGTGGGCAAGTATACTATTTTAAATAAGTTCTTTATGCAATTACACAAATTAATCCAATAAATTCTGCTTGTCCACGCTGAAATTGAACTCGCGATCTACAGTTTGGTAGTCAAGGGACTTATCTATCGACCACGGAGGCCGTCACCGTAATGCAATCTTAATATATATATTTTTGCAGCCTTCCAGACAGGAATTTACTTTTAGGAATAGAAAAAACTTCCATTCGGAATCAAAATTACGGTTTAACTGGTATTTGCTTTATTTATTGATCAGATCTGAATAGCCAGATACTTCCAAACTTATCTTTTCATTTCTCCCTACTTTGTTACCAAATTTTACCCACTATAGTTCCTTTAGGTTAGGGCACTTGGAAACCTTAACAGTATCACATATAAATAAACGATTCGCTAAAGGGGTAGTTTTATTTTTCAATTCCAAATAAATAATTTTTAAGATTTTGTTAATTTAATTTTGTTAGTTGATTTTGTTGTTATTTTTTGTTATTGAGATATATAAACTTAAATCAAAAGCATGTTTGTATTGTTAAAGTTAAAACATTCAGCCCTCGTGTCCCTTAATTTAAATTTAAATATTGTAATTCAGTAAACCCGAGGAATTAAAGGTCAATATGCTACGACGTTCAATTACATTATGCAGAGGAGCTTAGACCTTTTTGTTTCCATTTTACAATATTTTTGCAACGTCGAAATGTAATTAATGCCAACATAAATTCTTCACTGACTACTTAAAAAAATATCACCGGTTTTGAAATTTTCATCATCTTATTTAGTATTTTGCCTATCAATAAAACATCTACTTTTCCAATTTTTACTGTACAATAATATAATACAACGGACATAATATATAATTTAATGTCATTTTTGACAGATTTTCTAAATCACACAAATTTATCTAAATTAGTAACAGTTTATAAAACAAAATCTTACCATAGAAATAATAATCACATCAATCAGAAACAAAAATATTATCATGACTGGAAAAATTCCCAAACGACCAAAAAATAACTTTTTCAAAAAATACTGAAATAAACTAACCTTCTTAATAAGACTGACGAAAAGTACTTTTGTAGCAAACTAAAAGATGCTGGTCAAGACAGCAAAAAATCTGGACAATTATCAGCACAATGACCAACAAAAGCACTAAACGAAAAATCATATGAGAAAATTGTTAAGGAACGACTTGCTAACTACATAAAAGACATGGAAATAATGAGTCCACAACAATTTGGCTGGACAATCTCAGCACACAATATGCAATTGCTAAACTGACATCGACAATAAGGCAAAAGTTAGATAATGGAGAAAAGAGGCTTGGTAACTTCATTGACCTCCGCAAGGCATTCCATAGCATATGACATTCCAAACTCACAAAAAAACTAAAACAAATTGGAATAGATGGAATAGCGCTATCATGGTTTCAAAGTTATTTGAACGAGAGACATCAATACGTCAAAATAATTAATACCTTAAGCGAACTCAAACCCGCATCTTTTGGCATACTGCAAGGAACTGTTATTGGTCCAATCCTTTTTACTATTTATGTAAATAAAATTTTCACTCTCCCAATAGTTGGAGATATCACATCGTATGCAGACGACAATGTACTGATAGCAAAAGGGAAAACATTGGAAAAAAGAACAAGGATAGCAAATTCCAACATGAACATATATTTTCTTGTTTTTATTTCTTTATGTTTTCTAAGTTAAATAACTATTATATTATTTAAGTTAATTTTTATTTAAATTTTGTAATTATCCTTGTTATTCTAATGATATTTATATAATGTTATTTACTTAGGTTTTTTATTTAAGTTTTGTAATTATCTTTTTTTTTGGTGTTGATATTTGTATTATGTCATTTACCGAAATTTGTTATATTTTAATTCTGTGCTGTACATATTAGTCAACATAATGTTATGCTATTTAAGTATATCATCTAGTTTTTATTATTATGTACTTCAATTAATGTATTTTTTTTAAAACACCTTTTAAACTATAATGGCGCCAGTCCCCAATTAAGGCACTAGAAATAATTTCTTAATTGATTTAGGCAGTTTCGTTAAAAAAACCTTCTTTCGCAATTAGCCCTGAATTATCCGTATTTGTAAATCCATTGTAAGATGATTGTATATTGATAAAAAAAAAGAATTTTTCCTTTTCTGTGTCTCGTTCTGTTTTATGTTTCGATTAGATTTCTTAGTATTTTGATTTTTTTAATGATGCACTTAATAAATTACAATAATGCAATAAAATTAACATTATAAAACTACAAATAATAATACTTTAATTCAAAACTACATGAATGGGATATGCAATTCAATGAATCCATATAATCACTATAACTATAATGTTAAAGTTATAACTGATATAATCGTAAAGCATTGAACAATAACACTCAATGCTTTATTTAAGTTAAAAAGCATTGAGTGTTATTGTTCTCTACGAAAAGTGGAATCAAATGTAAAAACTTTTATAACACTCTTATTTAAGTCGCCTGAATATTTCTTTGAAGTGAATCAATATTTTCCCAACTTTTTTCACGGCGTTAAAACCTTTTCGCGAAACGGGGAACCATAAAGCACCCTATGATAACGTATTCAGGAAGTATTATTTTATATTTTAGTATCAGATAATCTTCGGCGCATAACGTAGAACCTTTTTTTCTAGTGGATCGCACAAGTTACCGTAAAAACAGCAAACGAATGAAATATTTTTCTCTGAAACAATCCAGTACAAGTTTTGAAGAAATGATAATATCTACTCTTTTTTAAAGGGAAAGAGGGTGATTTATTGTAATATTAAATCCCATTTACATTTATTTATTCAATCCATGTAATGTGTTCAGTAAAACAAGCATTTATCTATTCAATCAATGTAATGTGAACAGTAAAAAAAGCATTTAGCTATTCAATCAACCTAATGTGGTCAGTAAAACAAGCAGTTATCTATTCAATTAATGTAAAGTGATTATTAAAACATATCTTTATGCGAAATTGGATATAGTTTTATTGTACCTTTCGGTATCTATTCAACAATCAGTAAAACAATGTAATGTGATCACTAAAACAAGCAGTTATTTCTTCAATCAATGTAATGTGGTCAGTAAAACAAGCATTTATCCATTCAATCTATGTAATGTGGTCAGTAAAACAAGCATTTATCCATTCAATCTATGTAATGTGATTAATAAAACATATCTATATCCGAAATTGGATATAGATATATTGTACCCTTCTTGTGTCTTTCAATCAGTAAAACAATGCAATGTGATCAGTAAAAGATTTTTATATCCGAAATTGGATATAGATATATTGTACCCTTCTTATATCTATCAATCAGTAAAACAATGTAATGTGATCAGTAAAACAAGCATTTATCTATACAATCAATGTAATGTGATCAGTACAATATATCTATATCCGAAATTGGATAAGACCACCATTCAGAATTGAAACGTTGCTCCAAATGGCTTTAGCCATGTTTAGTGACTAGATCTGAATAGCCAGGTACTTCCCCACCTTCCTCTTTCCCTTCCCCACTTACCTTCAGCCTCACAACATCCCCCAATTGGGGATGCCATAGTCTCACTGGCTCCAAACGGGAGCAGTTGGGACTCTTGTGAGGTCTTTACTATAAAAAAAAAGATATATATTGTACCATTTTTGTATCTATCAATCAGTAAAACAATGTAATGTGATCAGTAAAACAAGCATTTCATTAATTTTGTACACAAATACTCCTCCCATGAGCTACCTTTTAGTAGATATTATAATTTGAAATGATATATTATTTTGCAATGAATACTAAATATAATATGTTATAATTAGTATAAATAATCAATATTTTACTACAGTACATAGTTTCTCATGCATATATTTTGCAATAGATCAAAATTATACTATATTCATCAATTTTATGCTATAATTTTTACATATATCGTCATATTGCACGTTTTAATGCATAAATATGAACTTTATATTTAATTATTGAAGTAAATAATACATTTATTTCAAATATGATACATTTATATCTTTAATAGGACTGAAAAAGATTTAATCATAAGTGAATACCCGCTGTGAGATTCGAAGCAGTGACGGCAAGCTCTAAGGAGCGTTGGAGCAACGCACTCTCAAAATTTCGGTCAATCTAAAAATAATAATAACTTGTAAATATATTTTTTTAAATTTTTACATGAATATAATTTTGATTTTCAACAATTTCTATGTCTATTTAAGCTTGCCTATGTGAATCAAAGGTATCTCTTACTTAAAAAAAATCGTCTGAAAAAATGATGAAGACATTTTGAACGACCCTTATATTTTCTTCAAATGGAAAATGATCCGAAATATAAAAGGCTGATAACATTTAGGGAGAGATTTAATTTGGAACACTTTAGGTGTAGTGGGGGGGGGAAAGGGGGGTTAAAAAGGGTAGATTTTTGGTTCGTTAGCGCATCTCGCGAGGTGATAAATTATAGCGGGTTGGAGCTGAACGCTAAGGGAAGAATTATACAGCGGGTGTCGCCAACCAATGGCAACGGAGGCGAGAGACTTGCATAACTTATTTTTGCTATCAGATACTAGAAAACTAAAACCATTAAAGTATAAGCTGTACAATCCATGTGAAATAATGTTACCTCGGCAATGTTAACCTCATTTTTAATGGACGAGTAATTTAGAAAAAAAACCGTTTACTAATGATAAAACAGATGTTACAAGGCTTTGTACTTCTTTACATCTCAAATAGATATAATGCTTTTTAATTTTTCATTGATGCATATTTAAAATCAAAGCATGACAGTTGAATCACGCATCCTCTGTTAATATTTTTGTTAGTATTACATCACGATTTCCTGATCTTAAAGTGTGTTGCTTTATATTGTCTATATTGATTGATTTTCTCATCTTCAGTTTTTTTAACAACTTAATGAGTAAAATAATCGAATTGTAACATTTAATTATTGAAGACAATATTAAAGGTTTTTAACGAAAATTTGAAACAGAAATGATACGGTAACATCAAGGACTTGAACCTAGGGCCCTTGCCTTGCCGGGGAAACGCTCTATCAATTAGAATAGCTAATATGATCTTCAATAATTCATTATTATAATTTGAGGTTTTTACTAATTAAGTTAATCCAAAAATAAAATATTTATCCTAGATTTGCAGAAAAAGTCAATAGATGTCGCACATTAAATTAAAAATACGATATATTTATTCAAGACACTCTCTAGATTGCATTTAGTTCGAGTTGAATCTTCGATCATACATAAAGATAGCAGCAAATAAAAAATGTGCCATGAGAAAATGAAGATGATGTTGGTAGTTCTTATTCGAAGTACGATACAGTTAAATACGACCGAAGGAGATAGGGTCACTTTAGCTCAGTTGGTAGAGCCGTGTCCCGGTAAGGCAAGAGTCCTAGGTTCAAGTTGTAGATGTTATCGAATCTTATTCTGATTTTCCTGTTTCAAAGTTTTCTTTAATAATAATCGCTAATATTGACTTACTAATTTCATATTTTTGTTGACTATAATTTTTGATTTTTACATTTTTATGTTTTTGAATGTGGGTTGTTTTGGTGTGGTGTTATTGAATCAGCCACTTTTTTCGACATAAACCTAGATACGTTGCTTTTACGAATTATGAAGTAACTTTTAACGATGAAATACATTTAAATTTGAAAAAAAATATGACTTGAATTAACACATTTATCACAAATAATCTACTCAAAAACTAGCTAAACGTAACATTTATTATTTTATTACGTTCAATATACCGTGTTGGTGTTCATAAAATAAAATTATATTATAATATAAATTAACTGACAAATGATAACATCAGAATTTACGTTAAAGCTTCCCTCACTTTAACCATGTATTATATGCGTAGTTTAATGGAAGAAATCAACTTTCATGTGTGGTGATCGTTAAATGTTCACAATATTTACATCTTTCCTTGGACTTCATTAAAACATTTTGGGTCCATTCACTGTTTCTTGTTTGTTAATTTCATTGCCAAATTATAAATTTACAAATCGTTCTTTGTTGCTTCTCGCAATAATTGATCCATTTCTTTGGATTCTGTGATTTTTCTCAAACCATGTGTTTGCTATGTAGATTGTAGATCCCCTTAGTCTATCGCTTACAATGCGTATCTCTAATATTGAGAAAACAGACAATTTTCTCAATAATAATAATTGTCTCTTAGAGATTCAAGTTTGCGTATCAAGCGACCCACTTAAGTGATATTTAATTGAAACAGCCAACGACTGAGCGGGGGGAAGCTTCTACCAAAAATGCTTACTCAGCTTATCGAGAAAGCGTGGGAGCGATCGTAATCGAAATTAATGAAGACCCAAGTTTTTCTACTAATAATAACCATTAACCATTAAGAGACATAAAATTCAAAATAAGAGGTGATATTATAGAAGCACTAGGACTTATCAAACATTAATAATAGTTTTTTTTAATGTGAATACCGCACAAAACTCTCAACTGTCGGAACCCAAAATGGGAAAAGAAGGAGATGCGGAAGATAAAGATGAAAAAGATTCTGGATATTTAGATACGATCAACAACGAAGGCAATTGCCATTTCGAGCAATGTTTCGATTCTAAAATGTGGCTGTTCACCGTGGCGATACCGAAAATGTCACCCACTCTATAAAGTGTCGCAAATAATATACTTCATAATATTTTAACTGTGAAATAACACGCTCTCGATGAATGATCTTAAAATATAACAAATTAAGAATTTCAGAATTATTTTTTGTCGATATTATAAGTTATAATATGAATAATATAATGCAACACCATGCTACTTTTGCTATTAGTAATGTAAAACGGCAACTTAATCTTTATTTTGTTTTATACCGTGCTGTCGGGGAATCCAAATGCCTCCGATATTTACAAAGCTATGTGGTCATGATAAAAAATTGTGGGAGTGATTTATTTATTTAAAGTGTATAATATGGCAAAATTAAGTATTAAAGGTAAATAAAAGTAAAAAAAAAATAAGAGTTGCAGGACGTCTGGAAGATATGAAATATTAAAATTGATTTTTACTGAAGGAAGTGAAAATAAAGTAAACGAGTGTTTATAATTTAGATTTTGTGACAAAAAATATATGACAAATATAAAAATTCTTTACTATTTTAATTTTAGTGAGAATATAAGCAAATATAAGGCATATACTGTCGTCCCGTGCCATGCTTGCTACGAAAGAGTTGGTTTTGCCCTAAGAGTAACAATAGGGTTTTACCCCCCTCGGCACGCAAAAAGATGTTTCGCATCACAAACAAAATCAGAATATTGCAGAGAGGTTGAACCACCACAAAACTTTGTATTCACGTATACACAAAGTTTTCAGCATTTTTTAAACACTGTGAAGAAACTGTACAAGGCATTTAAGATGATTGTTATCTTTTTCAGATACCTACACTAGTGAAAAGGCTGTTACTCAAAAGTTCTTCTCTTGACTCTCCTTTAAAGCAGATTTTCTATTTTTTTTTTTTTTTTTATGAGATTATAAGATCAACCAGCTCTCAAGAGAGTAGAATTATTAATGATGAAGCAGCACATTGTAAATAATAAGCACTGCACATTATTGTGACAAAAAAATATTTCAATCATTTTTGTCTTAAATAGACCTCTTTTGACAAATGATACAAACTGGATAAATCCATCTGATCAATGCAAAGGTGTCGGTAATCGCTTATCATTCAATTGCAGAGCAAAATCCATCCAAAAATGACCAGAGATGTCTCTTTGGTCCATTATATATATTAAAAATGAATTAATTCAAATATTTTTATATTTTAAAAATTAATTCACACTAATTTTAAATTAAATTTTAAATTTAAAATCAACTGCTTCTCCAATATCCACTTAAAAACTAAGAATTTATGAAAAAGTAAAAATTTATTATGTATTCTTTCAGTTTGAATACAAAATAAATTCTTACAACATGAATATTGTTACTTGGGTTCCAGACGGGAGAATTGCGTTAAAATTTACTTCTAACAAATTAAAAAATTACAGTTTAATGCACTTTATATTAATAAGTAATATTTTTTTAATAGATATACAGTCTATAGTGAGTAGAAGGATAGAGATTTAAAAATTCTTATTTGTTCATCGCCTCTGCGATTTTGAAAACGGCATTGTATAAATCATACAAGTATTTTTATTATTATTTGGCGTTGTGTTGATTTATAATTGACATGAAAATTACAATATATTCGCAGATACTCATATGATGTACTCTCGTTAATTATTGTATGGTATTGTTTACAACTTGTTACGGCTATCAAATTTAAAATCAATACTCGGGATTATAGCCTTCTATCTATTGATCCCTCATCTCACAATATAATTTACACTTTCAAAGAAAAGTAATGAGCTTTAGCTTCGATGGATCAAAGAGATTGTATTACAGCGCTACTATTATATTAGTTACCGAATATAAAACTTATGCTGTCCCCCTCTAAATTAAGGATGTCACATTTGATTCAAAAAAGCAAAATATTAACAGCCGCACTAATAAAAAAACACTTCCCAACCGTTAAATGGTGTTTTATTTAGACATTTAATTAAGACTATACGAGCTTAAATTCGATTTAATACCAATAAAAATGATTTTTAACTGTGCTCTTAACAAATCTGGCAATTTCTTAACTAATTGGCGGATCGTGACTTTTGGGAGTACTAGAGTGCTAATACTACAAAAAAGGCAATATTGATGTTGTTGTAGCCAAAAACGTATTCTTTTAATTCTTAGAAAATTCGGTATTTGTATGAACTGAAATTTCCTGAAAAACATCATACAAAAAATGTTTAAAAGTTTTTCGTAAACAACATCAATAATATTCATAATAACTTCAGGAGGCCCTGAAGAAAATAATTTCCCTTAGGGCCTATGTCATCTTTGGGGATGCTGTGTGGAGGGTCTTTTTGTGGAGGGTCTTGATGAGTCCCATGTTGTAGGAGGGAGGAAACACAGAGGCCGGCAGTTCGTTCCACAGCCGAGCTGTTGAACTTAAGAACGAATCGTAGAAGCGACCCGTTCTCATGTGACAAATGTCAACCGTGGACAAATGTTGGGCGCGCGTTCGGCGTGTATCCCGACTATGCACCGGTACGAGAATCGGCGCCGAAAAAATCTAAAAGGCGACTGGTCGCCAATTAAGCTACTTCAAAAACATCAATTTTAAACATGTCCCGAAATTCTCTAGCCACCCCCCCCCCCCCCATAAAATTTATTTTTCTGGGGACAAATTTTATATTTTCTTGAAATTCTCTAGCCACCCCCCCCCATGAATTTTTTTTATTTTCTGGGGACAAATTTTATTTTTTTGAAATTCTCTAGCCTTATTTTCACGTAAATACATCAATTTTAAACATCCCACCTAACAGAGAATTCGGCTACTTTACGCTACCTTATGTATGAGAAACGGCGATATTAGGTCAAGATCCGTTGGCAACACTGAATTACTGAACAGAAATTTCCGAACGTTTGCGTCGGCACAAACAAACTGTATGCAATAGCTGCGTTCCGCATGACGTCATTAGGTTTTTTCCATTCGGTTTCTCCGAACGCGCCGGCTCGCATTCGGAACATGCGTAAGGAATTTGTTCCGTTCGGAACTAAAACGAACGTGTGCGGCAGTTAATGTATTTTCTACTGATTCCATGCATTCGGATGTCCGAATACGGAAAACGAATTCGGAAATCGAATACGGAAAACGTATGTATGCGGCCAGCCTATGTGTGAACTTATCCTAACCTTGTGTTATTTGTTACATTTGAGTTATTTCCACTGTACGATTATTAACTAGAAACATTTTGGCACCGAACACTGTAACCAAGGACATTTTTACTGGGAATATTTTGACATTAAACACTATTATCGGACATTGGTAAAAACAATATTCAATTCCTTACGTAGGTATCCTACCCTTAAAATAATAGGCAGAATAAATGTTAGCAGAATGAAGACGATGATATCTCCTGCAAATCGTCACTAGAAATTAATATTTAGCCGGGCATGGTTTTATAGGAGACCTCATATCGTGAATGGAGTTTTTTTTTAATTATCCGTTACAAATAAAAGCATCTACAATCGTCCTGGACTGTATTCGGTGGCTGGAACTGCAACGAGTGAGTTTCTATTCCTTTTATCTTTACTCCGAATTTATTCTATTTTCAAATACCAAATTTTCTTTATTGAGTATCTAGCTGAAGCAAAAATATTAGAAGAACGAGATGTGCTATGAGCAGTTCATACTGTGTGGAATTGTTTTGCCCAGTGTCGCCGGTTTTGTTCACCAATACTACTGCACACCTTCGCTTACGCTAAGGTATCCGCACTAATACCTAGAACAGATTATTATGCGTACACGTCCCGATAGTATTCAAAGTACCCTAATTAGGTAGTACTCTGCCTACGGTCCGGCGGCCAACATAGCATATCTCGTTCTTCGAATATCTTTGAGCTGAAGTCTCCAGCGTTGCTTGGCATCGCGAAAATCAGATGAAATCAGTAGTTTCATTCTTATTTTAAAAGTCAAGCTTATAAAATTTCATCAAGAAATATCAAAATTCCGCTTTAAAAGATGTTTTTTTTTATTTCAAATAGATAGCACACTTCCTCTTGTTTTGATGGTCAAGTATGCACAATTGCATTAATATTGAAATAAAACTGTAAGTACATTTTTTTACGAAAAATATGCTGCAGTCCCCGGCGTTAACCGGACTTTTTACAGAATTTTTACATAGAATTTTTCGAAATCAGACGTAAACAGTGACCTTCCTCTCGTTTTGAAGGTCAAATGTGCAAAATGTCATCAATCTCGGATTAAAACTATATATTTGTATGAAATAGAATCTACGCCGCCCACCCGGTGTCCGCCCACCCACAACAGACTTTTTTTAAATATAAATAGATAATTTACTATGATCGTTCTTTTAGTGTAACAGGCCCTCTCATCTGGAATAGACTTCCCTCAGCTCTTACTAATCTCCAGAATATGGCTGAATTTAAACGGGCTTTAAAAACAAAATTATTTAAAAAATCGTACCATTTAAAATTTTTAACTTCTTTTCAATATTTTACAATAAGCCATATTCTAAAACTTCCGGTAATTGTTTGGTTTCGGTTGTCTCCTTATTGTACCTTTTAAAAGTGTCTTGCTTCTGCTTCCTGTTTTATGTTATGTTTTAGTTTTAATATTCGTGTTTTGTCCTGTCTTGCTGTTATTGTTATTCTAAGTTTTGTCATCACTTTGTATAAACAGTGTATTTAGTGTTATAATATTAGATCTGTATTGGGTAAGGCACACTGTAGGAATAATTTTAAGAACCATTAATACTAAATTACCATTTTTTTTAAGTTTGTTATACGAGTAGTTAAGCGCACTTGAAGTGAAATGACACTAAACTGCGCTATATAAATGCCATGTTATTATTATTATTATTATTATTAGACAGACGAACCCACCCACAGATACACTTTTTGTATCATCGAAGTTAGCGGTTTATTAAATTATTTTACATAAATTCTTCACAAGAGAGAAGACAGTAATTTCTATCAGGGCCTACGTTAGCTTTGGAGTGTGTAGATAGTATTTTTGAGAAGAGAAAGGAATGAACATGGGTGTTGAAGAAACCCGTGTGTTATGATGGAGGAAACACAGAAGTCAATGCCCAATTTGTTACATATTCACTATCGATTTTACTGATATAGTTTTGGAACTGGTCCTTCAAATAAGTGTTAGTGTAGTTTTCCCAGCACAAAATAGACGATATAAGGTAAAATCTGAAATGAAAGAGTTTTAGAATTATTACGGAATGTTTTATCTCTTTTCAAAGGAAGACAACAAAAAGAAAAGAAGCCTATGTCTTAATTTCTTACCAACTGCTAAAGTAAGTTTTCCAAAGGTATTTTTAGGGCGTTCTCGTGGGAAAAATGCGATAAGATGGGAGATTGAGGGAGAGAAGGTATCAAATAAACAGATGGGTGAAGAAAGGTGAGGTCGGAGGCGAAGCGGATTAAGAATTCAAGCAAAGTGTAGAGGGGGTGTCCGTTCGGTGTAAACACTATTAAGGGAGCTTTATCGCTTCCAGGTAAAGTTCGGAAAAATAATAAGGGTGGGAATTGAACGGAAATGGCAAATAGAATGTTGATCCATTGTTTGATCTTTTAGTAAACTCCAGCTGTTTATTTTTTTCTTGTAAAGGTTATATTGCCTATGTGAATAATTAGTTTAACATAATTTACGCAGCGGTAAGAAGGGTACTGTTCTATATTTTTGAAGCTAAACCTTAATTATGTCAGTATTGGGACGATTTTTATAGCGTCGAATTTTATGAAAACCTCAAGGGCGCTGTACAACGCAGTCTAGCTTTCAAGAGGTTATTGATTCAAAATTCAGCGTACGTCAATGAAATATTTATGTCTATCTTTCAATGGTACACCGGATAGTAAAAATCGCACTGTAATTGGTTAATTCAACAAATACTCTAAGTAAACATAGATATCCCTTTCAATGGCGGAGAATCTTATACTTTTTGATACTTTTTTCATAAATAAACCCGCGTTCTGTCCTAATAACAACTAAGGTAAATTACTAAAAAACACTAAAGGTAGAGATCATAAATTAAGTCATGCAGGCTAGACCAACTATGTTGCGAAGATTGTCTATGGTTCTACATGGGTAATTACACTAAAAATATTAATTTTAAGAATAATAGAACATTTATAATATATCATCAAATTAATTTATATTTTAGTCATATTCTAGATATATTTCTGATGAGCCGCTCTGGTCTTCCCAGAAATCCCCTAGTTACTCTTTTTTTCACCAAAAAAAAAATTATAAATTTATATATCTGTCAGTATTGTGCATCTTACATTATTTGTTTTTTTTTCACATAATACTCTTATATATGACGAAAAAATAAACAAATAAGAGTGAAAAGCACGATGCTAACAGCATCAGAATCTGTTTAAAATGACTTTAATTGTTTTTAGAGATTTGATCTATTATCGAATTGTAGTAGGTATTCTTAGATAATTATTATGCAAACATTGTGAATGTTAATTGTGAGACAGCGAATAATTTACAATACCCTCATATTTATATTTAAACTTAAAAATAAGAAGCTTCCAAAATACAGGGTTTTCCAATAAGAGGTGTTATTTTGATATTCAATCGTAAAAGATCAATGGGTTCGTTGCTTGTGTGGCACGTAGCGCCGTCTTGTTGAAATTAAACGTTGTTCAGATCAATACCATTCAATTTCAGCCATAACAAATCATTAATCATCTCTGAAAAGCGATCCATTCACCGTAACTGTTGCTCCACCCTGATTTTCGAAAAATTAATGTTCAATGACTCCGCCGGACCATAAACCGCACCAAACAGTCACATGTTGAAGATAGAGAAACTTTTCAACAATAACTATTGGGTTTTCCGAGCCTCAAATGCGACAATTTTGCTTGTTGACGAAGCCACCGAGGTGGAAATGGGCCTCATCACTGAAGATGATTTGCATTTGATTCACTCAAGTGAATTTTAATAATTTCAATGCGTTGTTGAAGCGTGTATTGTTCAATTTTAATTAATTGCGTAGTTAATATTTGTCAAATGTTAAAGAATGACAGCTTCAAATGTAACATCTACCAAATTTAATAGCGGGCTATTCAAAATAACACCTCTTATTGGAAAACCCTATACATGTTTAAGAATGCAAATTTTAATTTTGCAGTACATGGCTAATGGCTACCCCACGAGAAACTGTAGATATTTAAGACTCACAAAAACAAATTTGTCGGAACCCAAATTAATATCTATTTTAAATGATTTAAGATTTTTTACAACCTACCGACAGATGTTAAATGTGGGTTATGCCTAAAAACTACAAAGAATATGTTTTACATGTATTGCAACGTGTCCTTAATGTCATAGAAATAAGTTGTTGAAGGAAAAAAAATATATATTAAAATTTAATTTTTTTTAGAGTTAAGTAAAAACATACAAAAAAAGTTCTGGATAGTTAGGTACTTCCCAACGTTCCTCTTCTCAATTCTTTTCCCTTCTCGATTCCTTCGAATTTCGCAATAAACCTCATTTGAGGATGTATTAGTCTTACTGGCTTCAGGCAGTTGTGATATTATTTTTCTTAAGTTCCAGTTGGCTTAGTACCATTCGAAGAGAAAATATATTTGTTTATTTAATGTCAAAACAAAAATACTTATGTACGTTTGTATAGCATATAAAAAAACTGTGGGTCTGAAGTAATATTTACATAATTATTTTATTCCGAAATATTGGAGCACGATTTTAGAATGTCGATGATAAATCATCTGAGGACACAGCCGCCTGCTTTATACACAGGACCTGCCGTTATTCGTTATTCCGTTAGGGGTGCTCTAACGGCTAGGGCGCGTCGTTGGAGAGGCGCACGTAAGGACGATACTACGTGTGCGCCGCTAATGACCCAACTATTGACAAAGATTAAGGCTCTGTCTCGTTGCGGAGGCGGGCGCAAATATTATAAAAACAAGAAAAGTTATAATATCCGTTACTCCGGCAAGAAAAATCAGTTTTTTTGTAAGTCATTGAACCTGTACATAATATTATTTAAGTTGCCTGTAATTAATATTAGAGATCGGTAAAGAGTTGGTCGAACTAATTCGACTTTTGCCGAACTAATTCAGTCATTTCCTTCCGTCAAAATTAGGAAAACTTTACATTTTGAGTAAGTTTGAGTGGAGGATTCAATTGCATTTCACAAACATTATAGACTTCGATAATAGTCACTATAGAATAATCGTCTCTACAGCTCCCAATAGTCAAGAACCATTGAGACTATGGCATTGTTGTGCGGCTGAAGATAGTAGGGGGTGAGATATGCGGTAGAGGAAGGATAGAAAGTTTCTTGCTATTCAGATCTGGTCACCAAAAATGAGCCATTTCAGACGACGTTTCAATTCTGCATGGTGATTTTAAACCAGGACAAAACTGAGAGTATCTTCCACTCTGGAATGTGCCGCAAATATACTATATATATTATTTTAAATTAATAAATTTTGAAATAACAAAAAAAATACAAATATTAAAAAAAAAAATTAATATCCGGTCCGTGGCCGAGTTGACATCACGTTTGGGTTCCACCTAGGCGTAGTGTGTTCAATTCCTCGGCTGGCTAAGTCCTCCATCACAACACAAGCAACATTTTCAGCTTACTGTGGTGGTAGTAGGAGATTTTCAAATATTGTCAGGTTATTCGTAACCTGGGAATGTTTGTCTTCCTTTTAAAAAAAAAATAAAAAATTCGCTCACGTTGGAATTTGAACACATGACCTCTTTAGATTACTCACTTGCCAAGTGATGATGTGTAATTTTGTATAATTTTCTTCTATTCTTATGTCTAAATAATATAAAACAAAGTTATTATCCGCGGCTGTCTGTCAGTTTGTGCGTTTAGTTTTTCCAACCTATGCAACGGAGTTTGGTAGGTTTTTCACTATCATTAAGATAATTTCATTTTATACATATATAATACAGGGTTTTCCAATAAGAGGTGTTATTTTGATATTCAATCGTAAAAGATCAATGGTTTTGTTGCTTGTGTGGCACGTAGTGCCGTTTTGTTGAAAGTAAACGTTGTCCAGATCAATGCATCCAATTTCGGCCATGAAAAATCATTAATTATCTCTCGATAGCGCAATCCATTCACCGTAACTGTTGCTCCAGCCTCATTTTTGAAAAAGTAAGGTCCAATGACTCCGCCGGACCATAAACCGCATCAAACAGTCACACTTTGAAGATAAATAGGTTTTTCAACAATAATTCTTGGGTTTTCCGAGTCCCAGATGCGACAATTTTGCTTGTTGACGAAGCCACATAGGTGGAAATGGGCCTCATCACTCAAGATGATTTGCATTTGATTCCTTCAAGTGAATTTTAATAATTTCACTGCGTTGTTGAAGCATGTATCGTTCCATTGTTATTAATGGCGTAGTTTTTATTTTTCAAATGTCAAAAAATGACTGTTTCAAAAGTAACATCTACCGAAATAGCGGGAGATTCAAAATAACACCGCTTATTGGAAAACCCTGTAGATGGATATTATATTTAATGACAATATAGAAAAAACGATCAACCCCGGGTACATGTTAAACCCATAATAAAATAATAACTAATGTTATATCGTTATTATTAAATCATAGATGTAATATTTCAAGCTTCAATTGGAATATACTAATCCTAAGTGATGAATATGAAATACAAAGGTAGTAGTGCTACAATATGGAAATAATAATATTAAAATTGTGCCCGTATCAAAATAGTTTAATTACTTTAACTCCCTGAAACCATAGTGGGAAAACGATGCAGATATATTCACAAAACTGGATAATACTCTTGAAATAATTATTTGCTTGTGGTAAAATCTATGTGGTCGCGATGCAAATGATATTCAAACAATATTTCTATTAATTGAACTAATAATCTGATTTCTATTATGTACTATCGAAGTTTATACTCCGTTGTATTGTTGACTTTGCTTATAAAACCTCACAAATAGAAAGTTTTTTTTTCAAATATAATTTTTGGAGCGATTTTACCATATTATTCAATTAATATCATTCCTCAAAATATTAATATGAAATCTTATTTACTGCTTACTGCAGTTTAAATCCAATAAATTTACTTAAATTTCGTTGTTTATACCATATTTTTAGGTTTTATAAATTTGGCACATTATGATTATTTGCAAAATATCCCAAAATATGCCAATGATCGCTCGAGGGAAGGAATTTTTCTGTTTGTTTGTTTTCATAAGTAAAGTTCTAAACAAAAGTTGCCCAGGCTATATTTTTAGTTTTTCAATATCAGACGTAGACAGTGACTTAATCAAAAAGTATTAAAATTCTTCCTTAAGGGGTTAGAAAAGGGAAGGGGTGGTGTTTTTTTTTAATTATCGTGGAGACAGTGACCTTCCCCTTGTTTTTAAGGCAAAGTGAGCAAAAAGTCATCAATCTTGGAATAAAAGTGTGATTCCTATAAAAATTATATGCGCGCCACCCCCCACAAACATTTATCCCTATAAATAGATGGCGAAAATTGAGATATTACTCATTGATTAAAAAAAAAAATCATAATGGAATAAACTCTCAGTATCACTTTAGTGAAAGACCACAATTAAGAATCTAAATGGCTTCTCAACTTCCCAACCTTCCTCTACCCATCATCTTCCATTCCCCACCCCCTTCAGCCACAAACATACCGCAATTATGGATGCTATAGTCCCACTGGCTTCGGAGAGTTTGGATTTTAAAAAAAACATGAAACATAAACATTTACTCATTTTTAAAACGTTATAATACAACAATAACAAATAAATCAAAAAAAATATTTATTCCGATAAGAATGCTGTAAAAATGAATAAAAATGTTTATATCCCCCTTTTGGGATAGGTAATTATTAAATTGATAATTCCGAGTTCATCTGAGGATACACTTATGATACCTGAGATAACCTAAATTGTTGAGTCTACCTTGATCATGCAGAGTAATATAAATGAATATGTTTGCTCCAATCGTTCGTATTCAGTTCATGACGTTGGGATATTAGCTCAAGTTACACATTAGCCCGAGTTAGGCATGTAGATATGTAGGTACAGTACTTTATGCTAATGCCGCCAAGTCAAATGAACTTCGATAATGATTGCGCCGAGCTTCATTAGCGTAATATTATGTTGATTGTGGTATGAATTGTTTACTCGTGATGTTACAATATTATATTACAAGTGTAATTTAATTATTTGCTCTCAAATATATGAAAGAAATTATGTTTCTTATTATCTCTTAATTAATAAATCATAACCAAAATTTACTTTTAAATCACATACTGGGTGTACTTGAATTTCTTTAACCAGTGATTTCTGACATTATTTTGAGTAAAAAATGTACATTAAATTACGGTTTCCGGTAACTTTGTTGATGTTTTTTTGTATCAAAAACTATTTATAAAAAAATCATTCACGTGTTGTCTCTAGTCACTTAGCAGAGTAACCGCCCAGTCACTTACATCGACGCTAACTGTTCAATTTCTACTAATTTTCTGATTTCGTTAAGAAAAAATAAAAAATTTCACCCGAGACCAAAACTTTACTATCATTTTTTACTCCACAATATTGTCTGGAATCACTGAGAATGCCTTAGCCTCAAAGACTACGGACATTGGGACTGAAACAATATTAACATTGTATTCAGCTATAGCATTTTATTGAATCTATTTTAAAAAATGAAAGCTAAAAAAATTTATAGACTTTTCCAAAATATGCCATAAAAAAATATTTTGACGATTTAGATTTCAGTTTACGCGTATAATTTTGAATGCAAATTTTTTAAAAGATAAATCGCAGATACATCTAGCTTTTATAAAACGTTTGGGGTGACCTTTCACTGAAATATCTGCACACAAATTAGTTATTTATCGTTACACGTTGTTGATCCCGCATTATTAAGATAAACGTTAAATTTAATAATATGGCGTACGATGTACGTTTACCGCAACACACGTGTTTAATGGCCCGGTGTCCACGGTAGTAGATAACCAGTACGGTATTATAATCCCAAAACCAACTACTTACCTACATATTTAATGAAGTACCGACCAGGAGAACATGTGTGCGAGGAGATGTTGGGAAATCAGCGCATGTAATATCCCAAAAGCTTGCGAAGACGTGACGATGTTAAGATAACATGAACTACATATTGCAGAAGTGTTTAAGTGGGAACTTTATGCCCTCCTGGTAGAAGGAAAAACACACATAGTGATTTCGTACGTTGGAGTTTTGCAAACATTTTTCTTTGAATACTTAATTTTTGTTTGTGTTGTCAACAGTGAATTTTTAATTTTAGATTTGCTATCACTCTGAATGTACCAAAACATTATTAAAACTAATGTTTTATTCAAACAAAAAAACATATCTGAATACTTCACTGCCCAGCATACTGAACAGGTTAAGCTGTGTAATAAACCAAAATTTACTGTCTATTCTTAGTTTGAATACATCTTAAACGGACGGAGAAATATTAAATTCCGTACCACAAAACCATATAAAATGCTTTATCAAATCAAATAAAAAAATAACCAAAATAAAATTTTTTAAAACTAAATAAACAACATAGCTGAAAAAAACTGAGCAATAATTAACTTGCAAACATCACGAAGACAATGTAAATACAACTAGAAACTAAACACAATAATTTTTTTTTTAAACTACTGGCCTTTGCAGAATCGAATCAGAATCCTAGTGAGACTGAAAACTTTAAAGTTATACTATTTTTTCGCCATATACATACATCATTTACAAACTTTGCCATTAAAACTAATAAAAAATATACAAAAAAGCATATAAGGAAGCCTTGGAAAAAATGCAACTTTCTCATAAGCTTCACCATGTAAGTTTGTATTAACTAATTGCAAAACACACTAAGATAATCCCGTTGCTCTAAATAGCTTTAGACTATGTTTATAATGGAGATATCAATTGCCAGGTAAGTTCCATTCTTCCTTTTCCTTGTTATCATTAGAGATTTCTCTGAAATATCACACTAAAACTTCAAATATAATTTTATTTTCACTTGTAGCAAACACATGTGGGTATACATTTTTGTAATAATTAAGATAAAATAACTTTGTTTGAATAGCACTTTATTGTATATATTTATAACCAACCGGTTTCAGTTCAACCCGAACCTTCATCAGGGTTAATACAAACATATTAAATTAATTACAGAGGTGTATGGTTACTTATAGTTAAGCTGGAAGAGGGAGAGAGAACATCAACTTTGGTGGAAGTGGAAGAGTTAGGTAAGAGAGAGGGGGTAAACATAGGTGCAGGGAAGGGAGATATATTTAAAATGGGGCTGTTTGTTAAATCTAATTGTTTATTTAATAAATTTATTTTACTGACTTTACATCAAATGTATTATTGCGTACATCAAATATAAATATTTATAATAATTTTTGGTGGGCACATTTTCGAAATGATATTTATAACGTAATGGATTTTCACTACATGTACCTACACTATAAAAAATAAAAATGTTTCTCGCACGCTGATATCTACAAGAAAAGTTAAGAAAAAGTAATTCCACAGACAATTGAACATTCCTACCTTGCTCCGAAAGTGGAAAACTTTAGAACAACCCCTCAGGGGTTCAATAAACACCCTGTACTTAAACATCCTATAGAATTATCATTCATCACAAGTTTATGTAACAAAAAGTGAAGTTCAGTATTCAAAAAAATACGTGTTTGAATGACAAATGAGCTGCTAGAGTAAAAAAATTCTAGCTGACTTTTATACACGATTCTTGATAGAGTACCAAATTTTGAATCAAAATTGAATAAAAACAATTAATCGTGAAAACCATATTAATGACTCTTGAATGAAAAATGTGAAACAGAAAAATCAAAAAAAATTGTTCGTATTTAGGGAATGAACCCATGACCTCAACCTTGCCTCAAATCTTTTCTGATTTTTCTATTTCACAATGTTTGTTTACGAGTCAAAAATATTGTGTTCAAGATTAAATATTGCAATTTGATGTTTTACTCATAAATGTATTACATAAATAAAAATATTTATCCTAGGCTTGTATAAAAGTCAACACATGTCGCCCATTAAAATAAAAATTGATATATTTATCCAAGCCACTAATCTAGATTGCATTTAGTTCGGGTAGAATCTTGTAATCATGCATAAAGATATCAGCCAATAAAGATGTAAGTTAAGAAAATTAAGATAATATTTATTTATTTTTCGGAATCACTTTATTGAGTAAAACCTTAAATTGTAATATTTAAATATTGAAGACAATATTAGTGATTTCTAAACGAAAATTAATTAATAATTATAATTTAATTTCTAATTTTTTTTAAAGATAATGTTGGTGGTTTTTAGTCGAAGTATGATACAGTTAAATGTGACCTAAGGGAATAAGGTCAAATTAGCTTAGTGGTAGAGCAATGTCCTGGGTTCATTTCTTAGATGCGACACAATATTTTTCAGATTTTTCTGTTTCACATTTTTCGTTGCAGAATCAAATATATTGTCTTCATGATTTGAGGCTTTACTGATTAAGTTTTTACAAAAATAAAAAATAAAATAATTTTTTTAAATAGATTAATCAATTTATTTACTGTTTTTCAATATGATATTGATGAAAAAATATTGTTACGTCTCCAGAAAATAAATATTATTTTGTTATGAAATAAAGGGTTGAAAGTTGTTTGATAGAATTAAATGAAACGGAATTTTAGCGTGAAATATACAAGTGATCTATCGAACTCGATAATAATATTCTTAACTTATTTGAACTCCAATCTTCTGTCAATTTATTTCGAAATATTGACTCGATAGACCTACAGTATAAGGTATTATATAAATTGACACAGATGATTATCTCCAGAGGTTAAGATGCTTGGTTACATATCTAGTGGAGGGCTTATCAGAGGATGTCATCTTTGGAAATTAAGTTTTAGTTGTAAGATGTATTATTTACTCTAAAAAAAATTATAACACGTTGCTTGGAAATTTTTTTCCGTGTTTAGTGACCATATCTGAATTGCAAAGGTACTTCTCATCATTTTCGTCCAATCTCTTTACTCTTACAGCCTCAAAACACATCCCAAATGGGGACGCCAAAATCCGATTGGTTCTGGACAGTTAAGACACTTATGCAGCATTCATAAAATAAATATGAAAATGAAAAGTGGCGCTTCTCACCTGATATATCTGAATGAATGTTAAAATGAATTTTGAAAGCTGGAAAAGGTGATGAAAGTAAATTGAAAGGTGTAGAAATGCATTAAATAAACTGCAAAATAGAATTTATATTGAAAAGAGTACAATTCGCTACAGTAGAAGTTTTACAGAAAGCTAGAGTCGAAAATACAAAAGTCGCTGAGGTTGTTACGCTACACTCTGGGGTGTCGCCTATCCAATAAAGCTAACACTCTATCGAATAAATATTGTACAGGGTTTTCCAATAAGAGGTGTTATTTTGATATTCAATTGTAAGATATCAATGGTTTCGTTGCTTGTGTGGCACGTAGCGCTGTCTTGTTGAAAGTAAACATTGTCTAGATCAATACCATCCAATTTCGGCCATAAAAAATCATCATCTCTCAATAGCGCAGTCCATTCACCGTAACTGTTGCTTCAGCCTCATTTTCGAAAAATTAAGGTCCAATGACTCCGCCGGACCATAAACCGCACCAAACATTCACACTTTGAGGATAGAGAGGCTTTTCAACAATAATTCTTGGGTGTTCCGAGCTCCAGATGCGACAATTTTGCCTGTTGACGAAGCCACCGAGGTGGAAATGGGCCTCATCACTCAAGATGATTTGTATTTGATTCACTCAAGTGAATTTTAATAATTTCAATGCGTTTTTGAAACGTGTATCGTTCCATTTTTATTAATGGCGTAGTTTCTACTTGTCAAATGTCAAAAAATGCCAGCTTCAAAAGTAACATCTACCGAAATAACGGGCTATTCAAAATAACACCTATTATAGGAAAACCCTGTATTATATTCCTATAACGTTGGTGGTTCAAAATACATACAATTTATGTCTTCGATTATATCTTAGAATTAAACTTCGACACGAGATTATTTAACAATATAAAAAAAAGTTATGGTGTTTGAAAGAGAGAGTATAAAAAAAGTGTTCAATAAAGTTATGAATGATGAATACTTGGAGAGGACGGATGAATTTCAATATTTTTCGGAAATATATTTACGAGAAATCGATTGGATGTTAGAAATAATGAAAGAAGGATAATGCAGAAAATTCTATTAATGGAGGACTGAACGTAGTTGGCGCTAGCAAAAAATTTCCAAAAATGCGAAGTTAGCAGTCCACAACGGAGTGTTGGTACCTATTCTGATATATGGCAGTGAGAAATGGAACTGGCAGAGGAAAAACGAAAGCAGACTGAATATGATCATATGAAAAACGTGGAGATTCGCAAATAGTGCAAGGTAAGAGTAATGAGTAAGATTAGGAAAGAGACGTTTATGTGGTTTGGGCATGTAAAACGAATGAAAGAAAAAGGAGTGAATCGTAAAAGAAGTTGGGAACGCCCGACGAAGACATGGCTTGATCAAGTGAACCAGATACTTAAGTTGGGCCATGCCATAGAAGAGTATTTATATGGAGATGTATGCATATGAATGAAGCAAGAAGTATGTGCCAAGACCGAGTTATTTTTCCACCTACCTCAACGGGGATACAGGGAGAAAGTTTGTAAGTTAAAATTTATATCATTTATGAAAAAAATCAAAGGATTTACAATAAGACCAGATCTGGAAAGCAGCAACCTCCTTCCTAACCGTTCTCTTCCAGCACCTTTTCAGGTGCTGGAAATGGTGCTGCTTTCCAGATCTTGTACCTATTTGTAAATATAAATACGTATGTTAGTAGTAAATCTCTAGTTTAAGCCATAGTTGTAAATCATATTATAGCGGTACTGTTTAAATACCCACTCGGTCATAAAAATATGTATAGTTTTAAGTCATTAGTTCAAATCACTAGAAAGTAATCTTTGTTATAAGCCACAAGTAATAAATTGTAAAACTAAGTGATATAAATTTAAATTAAATGCATAAATTAGATTGTTAAGCGCTTTTGAGGTGATTATCTCACGAAAACGGCGCTATACAAATAATCCAATTATAATAATTATTATTATATCCAACAAGATTTTTTGAAAAATTTTTCAATCGTTTAGTAAAAAAAAATCAAACAGTTGTCCAAAAAATGGTGTTCCGGTAAAGGACTGAGTATTTCATAAACGTTATACATAAATTCGGGTCATTCAAAAAACACCCACAACAAGTTACATTGATAAAACCGCAAACACATATTTTTTAAAACCTTTTATATTGACTCTGGAAGCTTTCGCTAAAATTTCCCGGGAAAATATAGCAGGAATAAGGTTCTACGAATATAGTGAAAAAGAATCCTTGCGAATATGCCGGGAAATTCCCATGTGAAAAGGCTATAATTTATAATTTTTGGTAAAAACAATGTGGCACGTTCGGAGCATTACTCGCTTTGTTGGTAACGCGTTACATAACTAACATTTTTGTCGCCGATGAGGAACTTTGAATTTTAAGGCAGTAGTTTAAGTGGATTATTAAACTTGGAAACGTGCTCAGAAAAGGGAGATTAAAATATGTACCGTGTGTTATTAAAAGAGTATATTAATGCTAAGACCTGGACCCTTCAACGCTGGTTGTATACCATCAAAAATATTTGACAACATAAAACAAAATTTATCATTTAAGGTTAAATAATGAGGCTCGGTTTATTCTACGTGTTTATAGATGGCATCAATATTTTTTTTTATTTGAAAACGCTTTTCGCAATGTATTGTTTTGCAATATTAAGATAAATTATTATATTAATATGAATATAAATAAATAGTTTTGTTCGTGTAAAAACACAATTCTTTCGAGGACTTCATACAAATACAATATTGGATTAAATCTTCGACACAGCATTGTAATTGTATGCCGCTCTCCAAAGAATTTTAAAAGTCTGGATAATATAAGAGTATGTAAGAATTCGAATGAAGCAAATAGTGTGTTCAAATACAAAGCTCTTTGGTAGTTCACCCTTTTAGTCCAGTCAGCCTGTGTCGTAGAACACCATTTAGACCAACTAAATAGTATAAAGCTAATTTTTTCCCCATCGACTACTACCATTTAGACAAGTGTTTAGAAAAAAGTCCCCGCCCCTACCCCCCTTGCTTCCCCCCCTGTGCCCCCCCAAACATGAAAAGTGTAAGGGTTTCGTAAATCGCGTCTATCTCAATTATTAAACAACATATCGGATTGAAATTTTTGTTATTCTCTTTGCTGTAACATTTTCTACAAAAAAAGTTCAGTTAACTTTTGTCGTAACTTTTACCGTTTGTTTGTAATTCGTATGATAAGGTAAAAATTTGTATATTTTTTGGCACATAATTTTATATTTTGTCACAGAACTTTTCAGGCCGACATTTTATGAAAAAATATTTCCTACAAAAGTTGTAGCCCCTGTTATTACCTTTAAAATGATATATTTTAATGTGTACTTTATGGCTAGGAAACGCCAAATATCAACCGTGAAAGTCGGAATGTGACATCAGAGTGTACTGGCCTTGAGGAGGGGGTTTCGGGTTGTTGCATGCAGAGTGACTGATGTCAAGGCCATAAATAGGTCAGTTACGGAACCCGCCAGACAGAAAGGGTCGCGTCGCGAGAGTCCGTGTTTCGCAGTGATTGTGTTTTATGGTTTGTGTTTTACGGTTTGTGTTTGTTTTTGTGAACCAAAATGGAGGGCGAGTCATGTGTTATTTGCAATGAACCTTTATCTGTAAGTCAAAATGTTTCAGTTACTTCTAAGGGGATTAAAACTTTAATCGAATCTAGCCTTCAAAGGAAGGACGGCCTACAGTGTAAATTCGAAACTCTTCCGACAGTCAGTATACACAAAGAATGCCGTAAAGTGTATACCCGTAGTAGTTCAATAAAAGCTTACATAGCGAGCTCCAAAAACGTTGAAGATTTTGAATCAAACAGTGCGCCTATAAAACGTAGGTCTAATTCTCAGAAGTTTAATTTAAAAGTGAATTGCTTATTTTGTGGAATGGATGCGGTGGTAAATATAAAGACTCCAACAGAATATAGGAAACCGGTCCATTTAGTTCATACTTTAACTATAAAACAAACTATATCTAAATATATTGAAAATAGGAATGATGATTGGGGTGATTTGGTTAGGTCCAGGCTAGAAGGAGTTGTAAACCTCGTAGCTGCTGAGGGGCGTTATCATTCCAACTGTTATGCTAGGTTTTCGAAACAACCCACTCAATCATCCAGTACGTACGCAGGTCGTGGTAGACCAGTTGACGATTTATTAAAAGAATCATTCATAAAAGTTTGTGATTTCATTGAGGAAAACGATGATTGCCAGCATAGTATTTCTGACCTTTTGCAATTGATGAAAAGTGTGTCAGGCAGAGACCAGGTTTATGAAATTAACTACTTCAAAACTCTATTACTTAGGCACTTTGGTGAAAGACTTCTTATTACAAACATAAAACATAAATCCTCCATCGTTTGTTTAAGAGATGGGGCGGGCAAGGTTTTGTCTGAAACTTGGTACTCTCAAAAGAAAAGCAATAAAGATGATGAGATTAGGAGAATCGTTTCTACAGCAGCAGCTTCGATAAGACAAGAAATTCAAAATCAAGTGTATGATGACTCGACTTACCCCAGTGTTGAAGATATAAGGTCAGGCGGGAAAGATGTTGTTCCACAACTTCTAGATTTGTTTTAAACGATCTAACGAAGAGAAGAAGGCAAACTTCAGACGAAAGTATGGACCTAAAACGAAAGAGGACTACCGTAAATCACATGATATTAAAACTGTGTAGGCCTAGGTCTTTTCAATCACCTGTCCAGTCTGCTTTTGGATTATACTTATCTAGACGGTATGGCTCTAAACATTTAATAGACATTTGTTCATCTCTGGGATGTTCAACGTCATACTATGAGACAGAAATGTACTTACAATCGCTGTTAAAAGCAGGCGGGCCCCAAATTGAGGAAAGGATTTTTTTCCAATTTGTATTTGACAATATTGATATCAACTTAAGAACTCTTGACGGTAAAGACACATTTCACGCTCTCGGAGGCATACAGTGCGTAACTCCAAAAACAGCTGTGTCGAGTGATGTCCGAGTTCCACGTGTTAAGACATGCGACTTTGAAGGTAAATTCAATGTCCCAGTTTTAATGTATACTAAAAAGGCGAAAAGTGGCTTAAAGTCCTTAACAATAGAAAACATTTCTGAAAATATGCCCACTCAATGCTTAGTCTCAGCTCGTAACATGCTTTGGTTATGTAGTTTTGCTTTTGTGCCAGTTTCACTACCTGGATGGTCTGCATACATGCGAAACTGTTACGATGGTAGACAAAACTTTGAACCATCTTATGTACTGGCTTTGCCTTTTATAAACATAGATCCAGGAAATCCGACTGCTATTTATTCTGCCCTTAGTTACGCTTCTAAAGAGAGCAAGTTAGCTGGCCAGCCGTGTATTGTCACTTTTGACCAACCACTTTTCCTGAAAGCAGTAGACATTGTTCCAAGTTCTTCTACAGAAAGTGAAATATCTGGAGTAATCGTCAGACTAGGCGGATTCCATCTTCTAATGAGTTTCCTTGGTTGCTTAGGAAAGTTTATGGAAGGTAGTGGAATCGAAGAAATGTGGACCTCTGTTTATGGAAAATCAACGATTCCTCACCTTATGTCAGGACATGCTTACGCAAGGTCTTATAGAGCTCACATGATGACCCAGGCAGCTTTGATGTTACTGCTATTCGAGGAATGTTCATCTCTTAAAGAAATGATTACAAACGACTTTAATGATATTCATATCCAAACAATTAACAAACAAACAACTGTTGAAGACGCCATGAGAGAGTGTAAAACAAATGAAATAATGACAAGACTAGAAGAAGTGTATGAAGATTTGGTTAAAACTAGTAGAACTTCAAAACTGTGGCTACAAGAGTTTAAATTGGTGAATTTGGCTCTAGACTTTATTCTGGCAGAGAGAATCGGCGATTCGAATTTGCACATTAATACAGTCAAGCAAATGATACCGTATTTCCATGCTGCTGGACATTTGCTCTACGCCAAATCCGCACACATATACTTACAACAAATGTTGAGTCTACAATCGAAGATGTCAAATGAAGACTTCGAAAGGTTCGTCAATAAAGGTTTTTTTACAGTTCGGCGTACAGATGGATTTTTTACCGGTATCTGGACGGACATGACCATAGAGCAGACATTAATGCGATCATCAAAATCCATAGGTGGCCTTACTCATGGACGAGGATTAAGCGAGAGGACGCTAACCAAGTTCATTGCTTGCGCTCCTGCATCCCTACAAATTTGTGAGGCTTTCGAGAAGTTCTCTGGCTGCTTGACTCAGTTTAACGAACAGCACACTGAACTTAGATGCAGTAGAAGAGAAAGGGACTTGCAAGATATTAATAAATTTCTCGGGTGGCTGCGTATCCATAATCCTTTCCGACAGAGCAACGATTTAATTTCTTTATCCTCTGGTCTAGTAGTGACAAGTTCGGGTGTAAACTGCGATGAAGCGTATGATGTAGGAATGAAATGCTTGAAAGACATCGAAGGAAATAATTTTGCAGATGTTAAATTGAAAAGAAAAAATAAAGTTAAAACTATAGGCTCCGTAGTAAGTGGTATAAATGTGAGATCTGAAGAAGTGCCAATTAATCCTGATCAGCTGTTTAATAGGGTTATATGTATGTCTCAAGGAACAAATAATCTCAAACAATACTTCAACTATGAACTTAGCCCATACCCTTTGTCTTTATTTGAAAACAATAAAATGATAAGAAAGGGAACTAAATCAAGTCTTATGAAAATATTTGAAAAGTGGATAGTTAGCAACGAAGTTTTTAAAAATTTGCCCCCAAAAATATATGTAGTAGATGGAGGGTATCTTTTGCACAGTGTTATTTGGCCTGACAAAGTAACATATAGCAGCATCATAGAGAAGTATGTTGATACTGTAATGAAACGGTATGGGAAAGATTGTCATGTTGTGTTCGATGGGTATCCTGACTATCCCACCACAAAAGGGGTCGAACATATGCGGAGAAGTAAAAAAACATCTCTAGAAATGAAATTCAACGTTAATATGGAATGCTCTTTGAAGCAAAATGAATTTTTGGCAAATCCAAAAAACAAAAGCCAGCTTATTGAACAGCTCTCTCAGAAGCTTAATGAAGGAAACATTACAACCATTGTGGCGGAGGAAGATGCAGATACTAAAGTGGTCGGAAGAGCAATAGATGTCTCCCAGATTCAAAGTGGGAGGCCTGTAGTTGTTGTCGGACAGGATACTGATCTTTTCGTTCTATTGTTAGGGCTACCACAGTGTCAAAATGTGCAACTATTCTTTCACAAACCCTCTGGCACACCATCAACGTCAATCATCAGCAAGATTCGTGAAGAGATTGGTGATATGAAGGATGTGGTATTATTTTTGCACGCTATCACAGGATGTGATACCACATCTTATTTATTCGGCAAAGGCAAAATTAACGCGTACAAATTGCTAAGTTCATCAAATGATCTCCGCACAAAAGTTTTACAGTTTTATGAAAAACAGGCAGACAAAAATATTCTCAAAGAGGTAGGAGAGGCTTTTGTCTTGAAACTATATGGATGCACAAGATCTGCAAGTCTGAATGACAGTAGATATTCAATGTACCTTAAAGCTGTTGCAAAAATATCATTAAAATCCAAATTTAAAATGGCGTCCCTCCCTCCAACATCTGATGCTGCTGAACAACACGCCTATCGAACATACTATCAGATTCAAAAATGGATTGGAGATAAGGAAATCAGCGCTACGGACTGGGGTTGGATTTTAACAGACAACATGCTGTACCCAGTGCACTCAAAAAAACCACCGGCACCTGAAGAAGTTATAAACTTAGTTTCCTGCAACTGCAAAAAGGCTTGCAAAAATAATTGTAGCTGCTTTAAAGCATCACTTGATTGCACAGAAATGTGCGGGAGCTGTGGTGGATCATGCAGCAATGTAACTTTGGTTGAAGTCGAGGAAAATGAAGAACCTCTCATGGAAGTTTAGGATATGATCAAATTAAGATACCGCAATTATTTTGTTCTAAAATAACATCTTTAAAAAATATTACATGCATTTTCAAACCAAAAACTATTTAAAATACCTATTTTCGCTGTATACAAGGACTTATTATAATTTAAAACAAATTTAAAAAGTGGGGAATTTAGGTTTCACCGAGACTCGATTAGTTTTATTTATGGAAAATGCAATAGTGTACCTTGAAGATAAAAAACACTATCACTATACAACAATATCTGCATTGCAACGCCGCGCCGGCCGGCCCCACCTCGACCGAACCCGCCATGATAATCTCGATGGATCTTCAACAAAGTAAGTACTATTTTATATCATTTTAAAGGTAATAATAGGGACTACAACTTTTGTAGGAAATATTTTTTCATAAAATGTCGGCCTGAAAAGTTCTGTGACAAAATATAAAATTATGTGCCAAAAAATATACAAATTTTTACCTTATCATACGAATTACAAACAAACGGTAAAAGTTACGACGAAAGTTAACTGAACTTTTTTTGTAGAAAACGTTACAGCAAAGAGAATAAAAAAAATTGCAATCCGATATGTTGTTTAATAATTGAGATAGACGCGATTTACGAAACCCTTACACTTTTCATGTTTAGGGGGGCACAGGGGGGGAGGCAAGAGGGGTAGGGGCGGGGACTTTTTGCTAAACACTTGTCTAGATGATAGTAGTCGATGGGGAAAAAATTAGCTTTATACTATTTAGTTACATATAAAAACTCAGGCTGACTGGACTATTTCTGTTTAACTCTGTCGGGAATAGTACAGAGTGATCGATACAGTAAGTATGGTCCTTGTAAAAGATTACCATTCAATGAAAATGGAAATTTTTTGTAACTAGATATTCCTAGTTATATTTTTAAGAAATTATATTACACCTTTATTATACATAAATCTAAAAAAACTTGCTTCCAAGTTAGAACTGATAATATTCATCTGCTAACTGTGTAATTTAATTAGAAAATTAAGAATTTAACATTTAATTGAGATTTACCTTTCATTTATTTTAAATGTAGATAACGAAATAAAATTTTCACAAAATAAATATTAAAAAGTTTTAAAGTAAAAAAATGCTGCGAATTTTTTTTTATTTTTTATTTATTTATATATTTTTTTATATATACAATAATATTATTATTGGGTTTATAAAAACAGTTTATTTTTAAACAAGTTCTGCTGTGTAATTATTAGTACGCGTGACAGCTGTTTCGCCCTCTAAAGGCATTATCAAACAGTTTGATAATGCCTTTAGAGGGCGAAACAGCTGTCACGCGTAATAATAATTACACAGCAGAACTTGTTTAAAAATAAACTGTTTTTATAAACCCAATAATAATATTATTGTATATATAAAAAAATAAAATGGAGTTCTACAAATTAAACTTAATAACAATAAATAATGCTGCGAATCTTTTTACTTTTAACTATAGCCGATTTGAGTTCGATTGTGCTTTTGTTTTCCCACTATCTTATATAATATGTACTAGCCGACGGGGCTAGTATTATATTCATCGATATACCTGCTTGTTAAAGGTTAAACGTAACATACGTTATAATCTACGCGTTTATAGATGGCAGTAACTAAATTATTCTTTTAAATACACTTTGTGCACGTTATAAGTGTACATATATAATATAAATATTTATACATTGTTTTCACCGTATAAAAACTCAAGAAAGTTAAGAGAGAAAGTTCAGTCAAGAAAGGCAGAAAAATACAATATTTTTCGGGTAATTAAATCCATTGTTATATTTTTATGCCTTTCTTGAAAGAATTGTGTTTTACGCTGACAATATTCATATTCACATTGCGTATTTACGGGTGCTATTGTAAAGATTATAATATTATAACGTATGTTACGTTTAAACTTAATTCACGTAATTGGATATTATTTCATTTGTATAGTTCCTTTTTGAGAATTCGCTTCAAAGACACTGCACGTACCTTGTGAAGATATTAATTAAAGAATCTTCTATTGGTCTTAATTATCTAATACCAAAAGTAATTTAAAACAAAGCATTTTATTACACAAATCTGCTGAAATCGATTCAGAACTATTCATTTCAAAAACGTTTGTGAATAGTCTATGCAAATTAATTATCAACGGTCAGTCTTGAACAGATTTATACGCATTTACCTACCTATTTTCAATATATTATAATAACAGCATTATGGTTCCCATCGGATTCATCTCGTGAATCCTCGCTAAACTTTTGATTCCAGAATACCAAAGATACCAATTTACTAAAGTCAACACTTAGCTGTTCCCAGCTTTAAGCAGATTGGGGGAACCAAAACGCAGTCTAGATACTAAGTTTGGAGATCGCACTTTCAAGTGGCAGGCTCTAGAGCCTAGAGCTTCCTCCAGAACGCATTAAAAGCTCGACAGAATTCAGAGCGAAACTTAAAACTCAGCTCTTGAAATAATCATCCCGTAAAATTTTGAGCGAAAAATTATTTAGAGTGAAACTTTAAAATCGTCTCTATTTCTCAGAAGAATTTTAAAATATTACAGATATAATGATTTTGTATTAAAACGCCACGGTATAAATTATGAGGCTTTTTGAAGTAAACTATTCTATTGAACTACCATCAAACTCAAAAGAATTTGTAAGTGCGGTAATTTAACGTTCGATCCTAACATTATGCGCTCAATATAAATAACATGACATAATATTATATCCTATCTATCGTATGAATGCCCAAATCGTACCTTCGTGATTTTTATGCAGTCTTATGCAGTATGTATTTATATTCTATGTATCTCAAAAATTTTCATTTTTTATTTGAGTAGAAACCGTACAAGAGTCTCAACTGCTCCCAACCCCTGAAACCAGTCAATATATGCATTTTCCAATCGGAGTATTTTGTGAGGCTCAAAGTATTGGGGGGTTAAAGGAGGCGTAGAATAGGAAGGTGGACAAGAATCATGCTATTCAGATCTGATCCTCTTTAACTTGTTTCGATTCCGAATGACGGTCTTTCGCTAGGGCGACACTGAAAGTATCTACACTTGAGCACGCTGGGATTGAACCCGCGACCTCCAGGTTTGTAGCCAGCCACTCAATCACGAAGACCGTCATTGTTTCATTGTTTGCACAGCTATCGTGAAATTACTTACCTCAACATGTATCTTACCGGTATGTAAATAAGTGTTATAATTGATAAATTATTTATTATTTTGTAATCGCAATATTGATACAAACCAGAGAGTGCCAATAGGTAATTCAGTGGGGAGATGCACGTTTGACAAACAGATATATCCAGCTCTATTTCCAAATGTTCTTCTATTTGTATATTTAATATGTATTGATTTGGGATCGAACACTATTAGGTATTTGGCACGAGTTTAATATTTTATAAGACCCAGTTTACGCTCAAGGCCTGATGCTCATTTTATATCAGGATCCCATACGATTACCATATTTGAGACCTATTGAATACAAGATTAAGGCACTTGGTGCCGATACCTGGAACTCGGGACTTAGCCTTCCAGCACTCGACCTGTTAGTTCCGCTACCTGAAAGCTTTGGAAGCTTTTTTGACCTTCGATGGAGATTTTTAAAATTTCATGCAAGAATTACTTAGTCAGTTAGTGAATTTAAACGTATCGTCGACATAGAGCAAATACTGCATAACTAATAAGTTAATCTATTAAAAAGAACGCACAAAGAAGACGATTGTTTTCTTTTATCTCTGAGGAAGAAGATAATAATAACACATCGAAACAAAGCATAAAACCAAACACGGAAAAAAGGGTAACGATTTCAACTGGGAACCGAACCCATGATTTATGTTTTACCGGGACAGCACCTCCACCAATTCGGCCATTTGATTATTTTAAGTCATTTTTGTCGACCTCATATTTTTGAATGATAACACAGTTCTTACGAATTTATTTGTAATCTAGCTCCTTAGGCACTGGGCCTATTTTGTTAGAAACTAGTTATAGTATTTCCACTATTAAATAAAATCCAAATAAACAGAATATTTTTGAACATATCGAAAACTGAAAACTCTTTTAGCAAGGTGATAAAATAAGCTTTCAATTATTTTTAGAAATAAACACATATATTTTAAATGTCTTAATTTTGAATGCAAATAATGAATTTAAATGGTTCACCTTATATTTTTTGTGACTAAAAGTACTGATAAAAAAAATACTTATTTTATTTGAAAAATATACTATTAATGTCAATATTAATTATTTTTTTGTATTATCATATAAAAATAATTAATAAAAATAAATATGTTTTTTTCAAATTGCGGTCAGAATCTTTGGTTTCATAAAGGTACAAAATTTAATTCTACTATGGTTAACTTCTATAAAAACATTAGATTTGAATATAAAACGTGGCATTTTCTCTTTCTAGCAACGTTTAAATCATATTTTCCATAACACCGATGAAGATAAAACGATTTCTGTATGTTCCCAAAAGCGAACAAATTAACCTGAAGTAAATTTTTTTAAATTCTATATTCATAATCGATTTTATTAGAATTGTTTTTTAGTTATTTGAGGTTATATCCTTCAATGTAATATATCATTTAAAAAGATATATAAGAATTAAAAACATAAATACGTTTTAAGGTGATTTATGTAAGCAAACATAGAACGCCTTATGATCATTTTATTTGAATATATTTAAACAGAAAAAAACATTTTCAATTTTATAAATAATTGTAATACGAGGTAAAACGTGTAAAATTGAAACTTCTGGGCATAAATTTGGGAAAGACTTATTATAAAATAATGCACATCATTTAGGAATATGATATTGTCACAAAATATCTATATACGTTAGTTTCCAAAAAACCTTAAAGTTGGCATGCTAATTAATAACGGCCAATAAAGCACATTGACTTTAAAAGTGAAAAACAAAATGGATATATTTCGTGTATTTAGAAAATGAGCGATTACAGATATTATGCAATCAAAAATGTTATACCCATTGACAATTTATAATGAAATGCATTAATCGATTTTGGTTATAAAATAATTTTCGTCAATATTTTTCATTTAACGTAGTTAAATGTAACTTTATTAATTACAACTTGAAACTATTTCAATATGCGATTAGATATCCTCATACACATAATAAAACAAGGAACTTATTTCGGTCCAACCCTTTTTCGAAATGCCTTTATCGAGAAAGTAACCTCTTCCGTAGTAAAACAATTTGATAAATACTCAGTTTTGATCTTGGGGAGAGCTGTTCTTTTTGTAAAGCGTAGCACTCGGATATTTTGAGTGGTGAAAGCATTGCAAATAACATTTTGAAAAAATTGAAAGTGCTCAATTCAATCTTACCTTTAAGTTCTGCCGTATTTCCTCCAAAATGTTTTTTTTTTAATTCAGATTATTGAAATACATTGTAAGGCCCTTCGCAAAGTTTCATCAATGTTTATCGAATGATAATCAACACACATCATTAATATATTTTTGTATTAAAACTATCTAAAACAATATAATAAACACGTATGTATTATTAAATAAAAATGAGACTTTTATTAAAGTTGAGTAGCACTATTAATTAAAATATATAAAAAAACATTGATTCAAAATGTATCAAAAAAATATTTTTATTTCACAATCACTGTTTTTCAGTATTTTAACTGAGTGTTTGATGAGATATTTCAATATCGGCTTTTAAAAGCTCGCACCGAATTAATTCCGCAGATATATCACAGCGAATGAAGTAAAGAGGGTAGCGGGTAACGAGTAACGACCGTTACTGCCGGCAGTCGTAGGCGAACTAAGGCCTCGTAGCACTCGGAACGGCTACGCGCATAACGGAATAACGTATAGCGGGCCAACGGATAGCGGATAGGGCTAACGAAGAATCGTTGGGCTACGCCACCATTGCGCTGCTTCATTTTATTTTTCTCTTGATTTGTTGGTCTGTCAATATTACGGATGAAGAGTAAACAAACATTCCAATACCTAATCAATTCGTTATATGCATCTTTCGAATACTAATATCGGATAACTGCATTAGTAGTACGTAATGGTGGACGATGTGAATACAAATAGAAAAGAGTTCATTTAATTTAATAATGGGAAATTATTTTACATGTACCTAATTAACTATGAATAAAGTAATTCAGTCATAAATAATGTTTTTGTGAAAAGCATTAACTTTGTGGCACTCCATATTTTACAATATAAACACATACATTTGTTTTTTTGGAATAAATTAATAAGTGAAACCTCAACTTAACAATATTTAACTATCTAAGAAAATATTAGCAAATCTTGAACAAAAATTTGAAATAGAAAAAGTTGTTATCGCTTTTAGGACATAAACCTAGATGAGTCCTAAATACAACTGTATCTTTGTTCTGTTTCAAATTTCGTTTAAGAATCGCTAATATTGTATTCAATAATTAAACATTCATTTGTTTAAAACCAATTACTACCCAACAATAAATGTATTCTAAGAATTTGCTGTTCCCCACTTACAAAAATTTACGACAAAATTGCACTACTTCAGCTAAGCAAAGATATTTTTAATGAAAATAAAACCTCACTGCTAAATTTAGCATAAGAAATTCTTATGTTGGTGGACTAACTGTACCACCCGTACGAACCACAACAGCACAGAATCACTATGTATATAAAGGAATAAAATTATTTAATCAATTATCCGCTGATAAAAAATACGACAAATATAAAAAAAAAAATTTATTCATATTTTTATATTACCACTACATAATTTTATCTTCCTCTTATGATATATTCTTGACTGTTTTGTTATTCCTAATATTTTATGTACATCCCATATACATTTCTTGTTTTAATTACGAGTACCTTTATACTCTTAAAAAATATTATGTCCAAATCTCTAATTATGTTAAATTCTTAATTTTTTTTAAAGTTATTAATAAGTTGTCCTCTCCTAACTAAGAGTGTATAAAATATGCTTTAATATGTTATATTTTGGAAAAAAAATTAAAATAATAAAAATAAAATTTATTAAATACTCAATCAGTTTCGGAAAAATCCTTACTTAAAAATAAACAATACTGACAAACAAATATAAATTTTTAGGTCTTGATCTGGGAAGTGAACAAAAGGGATTAATTATTAATTAATTAGGGGATTTCTGGGAAGATCAGAGTGGTTTTCTGGAAATATATCTAGAATAGGACTAGAAGATAAATTTATTTGATTATTTAATTGACTAGAGATACTTTTTATGAATTTTCTAATTTCAAGTGCTTCTAAGTTATCTTATTTTTTGCCTTGGTTATTTCAATGGAGAGTGTTAACCCCTGTATTCCTGCATCAAAGGCATGATCGGTGGAAATGAGATGATTGGAAAACTAAAAAAAATTAAAAAATTTATATGTTGAGTTATCTAATATATTTATAATGATAGACAATCATTTTGACATAGCTGGTTTAACCTGAGTTGCTTAATTTATGATCCCTTTCTTTAGTGTATAGAGTAGTTTACCTAGGTTGTTATTATTATTTTTATTTGGGAGACGGTTTTGGATACTGCCGCTCCGGGTTCCATTTATTGAATAACTAACACCTCATAGGTCACCCAAAATGGTTCGCTGCGTTTGGTTAATCAGGGGTGCCAGGGTTCATCCGGTGAGATGTTTTCAGCATCTGCCTACCCACCTGCCAATCCTGCCTACGCTGATTTTGGTTAGTTGGATCGTTTTCAAACCCTGTATAGGCTACTCCTGTTATTCCGATCTGTTGAAGATTTTTAAGCAGTAAGGGATTAGGACCGTTTTGAATGCTTTTGCTAGATCGAGAAAAACAGCAAGTGGTTTGTTACCAAAGTCAATATGATGAGAGATGAATTTGGTGAGAGCGGCTATTGTGTGTCTTGAGTTTATTTTAATATTCTCCTAATGAAAGAAAATTTCTTCCAAAACTGGTTAAGTGTTTAATAAAAGAAAACAAATTTACGTGTTTATACACCATAAATAATATTTATTTTAAATACATAAATCAAGGCAATGTTATAATTAGGTTCTGTAAGTATTTTAGTTTGCATTATTGTCACAGCTGTATTCGCATTTAAGGCCCATTTCAAACTGTCATAATGTTAAAAACTAAAATAATGACAGAATCTAAAAAAAACAATTTTCATTCTTTTAATTTTCAAAAGAATTATGCTACTATTCTCAGGATTCTATTTTGATCGACACCGTTAAATTTTTTTATCGAATATTTATGGTTTTAATTATTTTTAACTAACTAACCAACTATCACAACCGTTTCCTCAAAAGAGTAGGCAGAGATGATGTATTACCATTTCGCACACTTCATTCACACTCAGAAATCTCTTCTATTATTTTGATGTCTGAATTATTAACAATTTAGTTTGCTAAAATTTTTACCATACTTAAAAGCGATTCGTTTGTCATTTAAGAAAACGTGATGAACCATGTAAACGAAAGTTTATATGGTTAGTTAAAAATCTGTCTAAAATATTGTGTTTTTTTTAAATATATTATAAATCAATCAAACATATTTTTTGTGTAAGCCTTATAAGTTTATTTTTATTTGAAGTATAGCTGATATATATACGAGATATTTAAATTATATTATGAATAACACTTAGATGAATGTAAGCGGTAAAGTCCTCAATTACGACTGCAGAGCTTGCAGGTTTTAATATCTCCGAGCGCAAATACAATGAATTTAATTAATTTATATAGTCTTGTTCGGAGACAAAATCTGAATAGAAAAACAACTCCCCACGTTCCTCTTTAATCACTTTCACAAAATACCCAATTTGGAGATGCCATAGTCCCACTGGTTTCAGACTATTGACGGTCAGTGGTTGAGTGGGCATAGCGCTTGGGTCTCACCCGAGCGTCGCGTGTTCGATTCCTCGGCTGGCTAAGTCCTCCATCACAACACAAGCAACATTTTCGGCTTTCTGTGGTGGTAGTAGGAGATTTTCAAACATTGTTGGGTTATTCGTAACCCGGGAATGTTTGTCTTTCTTTTAAAAAAAAAAAAAAAGAAGTTGGAACTTCGGTACTCACATAAATTATATTATTCTTTAGAGTTAAAAATATACCGTCTTCCTCATAACGGATAATAATGGAGAAAAATAATGGGTTAGTGGAAAACGTTGCTCATAATCACGCTCATGCGTACTGCGTATAACGGCCGTAATACGGAAGTATTATTGGGTGACAGATTTTTAAACCGCCTGACCCCATGAATAGGAAAGTATTACGGAGATCGCGTATTTTGTTGACAATCTGGTTTACTTGAAAAATATCGATAGGTCGTGCTATGGATGTGTTAAAAAAACAGTAATACCCATTTGCAGCACTCTCAGAGGAATATTACAAATCGAAATATCAATTTAACAAAGTAGATACGGAACGCATAATCAAATTTAAAATAGACCGAGTCAGTGACAACAAATGCCATCTGAAGAAACGTAAAGTTAGCAACAAATATTTACTATAAAATTATATTTTAAATTTAGTGAAATACTTGTAGAAACGAATAAATGATATTATTTTTTTTAAATCATTACAAAAAGATATCTCAAAATTTTATTAGAGAAATGCTAATTCAATCGAACATTATATTTTTTCTGTGTAAACATGCCCATTATTGCACTGCAGGAAATCCTCAAACCGCCCGTGATGTTTTCTAACCATATTTTAAATTGTCAACACTTTATAAATTGCATGCGATAGAAAATATTCAAATTGCACGAATGTTTGTGACATTTTGTAATATTATGTTATAAAAACGTGATATTAAAGAAAAAAAAATTAAAGCGTGTTTTTTTTTATGTGAATATCCCCAAAGAGTCCCAACTGCTCCCAACCATATGGATCCAGCGAGACTATGGCATCCTAAATTAGGGTACGTTGTGTGGCTGAATCCAGTGGAGAAGGGAAGGAGATAAGGAAGAGAAAGGTCGAAAAGTACCTGGCAATTCAGATCTGGTCACCAAACACAGCTAAAGCCTTTTCGATTCTGAGAGTATCTTCCACTCTGTAAAGTGCCGCAAAAAAACCTATTTTAAATTATTTAAACTTGAGCACGGCGTGATATGAACCCGCGACCTCCGGATTGCTACTCGACCACTACTTTACCTAGAACTCGGAGGCCATCTGTTTTTTAGGTATTCAATGATACTGCACACAAGTCCCAACTGCTACCAACCGTCTGGAGCGAGTGAAGCTATGGCACCCCGAATTGGGGTACGTTGTGAGGCTGAAGGAAGCGGTGAGGGGAAGGAGTTTGGGAAGAGAAAGGTGGGGGAGTTTCAGGCTATTCAGATGTGGTCATCAAACACGGCCGAAGCCATTTCAATTCTGAATAGTTGTCTTTCACCAGGGCAATGCAAAGAGTATCTTCACAACTGGAACGTGCCACAAGTATACTTTATATTATTTTTAATGAATAAATTGTGAAATAACACAAATTAATCGTATAAAATTTACTTTCATAAGCCGGAGTTTGAACCCACGACCTACGGCTTGCTAGTCGAAAATCTCACCCCTCGACCACGGACGCCGTCAGTGTTATTGTACCAAAGTATGTAGTTTTTATTTGTAGGGAAGTAACTTTAAGGGTAAACGTAACGTACGTTATAACAAAATGTAAATTAAGATATCTTACATACACATTTTACAGACTAAAAGAAGTGCTCAATGTTGATAAACTGAAAATTATTTATTTTTCTTTGTTGCAATCTTCACTCATATATGGAATAATAGGATGGGGCGGTGCGCTTCATGCACATATCAAACCTTTACAAATAATTCAAAATTATATCATCAAAGTTATGTAGGTATAGTCGGAAAAGAACATTTTCAATAGATAAGTTATTCAAAGAATCTAAACTATTCTGTATCCGTAAACTATTTATTTTGCAAACTATCAAATACATCTTTAAAAACAAAAATAAATTCGTAATAAATGAAAACAGAACCAACATTAGAAATAATAATGTATTTTATACCCCCCAAACGAACACATAACAAATGCAAACACACTGCAGTTTCATTAAACCTCGTACTTTTAATCTTTTACCGAAAAATATTCAAGTGATTACTAAACTTCCTCAATTCTTAAAAGAATTAAAATTATGGCTTTTCGATACAACAGATGAAACTTTTTATTTATTTAATTTGTATCATTTTATGTTTCTCATAAAATATTCACCATATATCACACGAAACACCTATAACTTCACTACACACTATTCTAAACACTTTTTATACAAACCGCTTAGACAAAATGTAATCTTATTTTATTTTATATGCCCACAATTTGTTTATTTCTAGGTACAATATAATAATAACTTAAATATATTACCCACTTACAGGCTGCGCCTTAGTGGGTTCTCATTATTCGTATTGATTTATATAATATTGAATGTAATTAATGTAAAAATTGGGAAAAATAAAGGAATTGAAAATAATAAAATACTTCGTTTTTACCACTTTTATTGTTTATTACCAACATGTTTCATGAGCAACGCTCACTTCTTCAGGGTTTTTAATAGAATTCAGTTATATTAAAAACCCTGAAGAAGTGAGCGTTGCTCATGAAACAAGTTGGTAATAAACAATAAAAGTTGTAAAAACGAAGTATTTTATTCATTTCAATTAAAATGGTGCCACAAAATAAGTTTGCTGTGTTAGAAGAAAAATAAAGGAATTAAAAAAATAATTACGCGTTCGTAGATGGCGTTAATTTAATTATTTTATGAAAATACACGTTTTTCAAATAATGCTTTAAAATAAAAATACTTTTTATTTGTTTGCGCCCGTACATAAGCATTATGAGTGTGAATAAGTTATTTTTTTCGTATAAAAACTCCTTTCAAGACTGGCATGTAAATACTAAATTGTATTGGTGATTTAATCCAATATTGTATTTGTATGCTTTTCATGAAAATAATGTGGTTTTATACTGACAAAACCATTTATTCATATTTGTATTGCGTATAAAATTATTAGTATTGCGAAAACAAATGATTGGTCTTAAAAATTTAAAGTTTACCTTGCAAAAGTTGACCCCATCTATGAACGCTTGGATTAAAGTGAACGTTACCCTTAATCATAAAATAAAATTAAAAAAAAATGAAATTATTATGTTGCTTTATTAAAATTTGCTTTCACTTCAATTGAAAAGGATGGACACTATTAACTCTTTAAAAAACGTTGATTTTAATCATAAATCGATAAACAAAAAAAATCGTAACATCTAGATGTTTGAACGAATTTGTGATTTATTTTTATGAGGAATATATGAGGCACATATATTCCAAAATATCACAGGGTTGTCTGTAATATTATAGTATATCAGGGTAGCTAGCACGGTTAATTGATAATAGTTTTATCGATAATGTCGGTAACTTGTCATCTTGCTTCATTGCAGGTCACCAACGAACAAACTACACTTTGCAAATACTAAGTGTTCTTAATTCATTCGACGTGCACTAATATTTGTTTATTAGTGATCTGTAGTCGTGCTCGGGAACGATGACAAGACATCGACACTATCGATATATCGTTTATCGATAGACCGTACTAGATACCAAAAAGCGGTTAGATTGTTTGATTGATTTAATCTTCTGCCTTTCTAAATCCTCCATCATTGCATAATAAACATTTTCTCTGTGCATTGATGATGGTAAAAGGGTTTAAATTGCTAGGCTTTCGTAACCTGGAAGTTTTTATTTTAACCAAAGTAATATATTTTTTATCGGACACTAATCAAATGATAAAAGTTAGGGCTGAACCGAAACCGGTTGGTTTATTTATTCAAATATATTCAATAAAGAGGTGTAAAACAAACATTTTTTTATTTCCTTAATTACAGCCAAATAATTATGTCACGTCATAGATATATATTTTTTTATTGCTTACATCAATATTTCATAAAAAGGTATCCTGAGGAAGAAACCTTTAGTTTTGAAACATTTGATATTTTTTTATGAAATGCTGTTGTAAACGAAGTGTGGTATCTTATTTCTTTTAAAATATTTTGATTTAAATTATATCAATGTCTAATTACAAAATTATTGCATCATATTGAAGAACTGTATAACCAGGTTGGCACTTTTCCGACTTTGATTTTTCTTTTCTCCTATCATGTAATCTTACTTTTCATCCTCTATTTTTAATTATTACTTGTACCTTGTACCAAGTCTTTTTGACATTTCTTTTAGATTATTCGCTTTTTCCATACCAATCTTAAAAATTCAAGTGTCATTTCTTTAATAGTTTGTCTGATCACAAGTGATTTGTATGCCATCCTCGCCATAACGCTCCACTTTTGAAGACAACTTTGTAATATTAGACTTTCCGCTTTTCGCCCTAAAAAGGGTATCATAATTCCAGCCCCTAAATATCATTTGCTCATGGCTCTGGGTAACGGCGTCGATATAAAACTTTATTATTTTCATAGAGACCATTAAAAAGTTTTCCATATCACTACGACTTTCGACATTATTTTTTTAACATTTTTTTCTTTTTAAGATGCTTTAGCAACCTGCCAGGTAGGAGAATATTAAAAGTCCTTTGATACTTTTCCTGGATGATTTCTTGGAACATGGAATACTCGAATCCAAAAACGAGTTGGCTTCTTTTAGGAAATTAAAAGATGTTTACTATCAAAATAAACCAATATGAGACCGTGAAGGTGCTCAAATCAGGTACTATAAATTTAAGTTTTTTTCTAATATCCAAGAATATCTCTCAGATTCCAACAAAAGTGCTCAATACTAGCGATTCAACCAATGAATACTTTGTGAAGTCCCACCTCTAAAAGTAACATCTCTTTCACCAAGAATCTCCAAACATCTTGACCAATTTTTATTTTAAATACTTTTTGTCGAAAAACTCTACATTTGTAGGAAAAAAAACTCATCACCTTAAAATTTAGCAACACGTGTAAAATTGATCAACTGAGTCTGATCTTACCTTATTCTGTAAATTTGTTTTTGTTTATATTTAAGGTCATCGTTGTTCATGACACCGCAACATGTATAAATAATTCCTATGTGGTGAGGTATTATTGTTATCTGTCACACTTTGACTGTCACATTTTTCTGATTTGACAGTATTATTGTACATAAAATTCATTATCTATGTATATTTGTGTTCATAAAAATGAGTTTGTATAACAACTACATCTTACAAAGAAAGGTTGAAAAACCATGGCCATTTCGGACACATTTATCTACAATACTTTCTGTATAATCTGCTAAATAGTAAAATAGATTGATAGTCCCGAATTGGTTAGTCCGTCATTGGATTATATATTCCAATTACACACTATGCTTCTAAATATAGAAGCTAACAACATTAATGCAGCAAATAACTCACCATCCACTAAAAAATATGACTACACTTCGAAAAAAAATTTCACGATTCTCTGCAAACAAAACTAATTTAATATGTAAATTGTTGAAATTCTACTTGTATATTTTTATTTTTAATTAATTACAATTCGTGAGCATGTTATTCTAAATTCAAAATTTCTCTTTATCTTTCCACACACTTGTTTACCATATTTGTATTTATTGTATAATTACTTGTACTTTTACCTATCAATAATACTAATAAGATATTGTCAAAGTTTCTTCTATTATGTAAAATTTAATATAAATATCTTTTTAGACAATCATATTCATAAAGTCAGAAACCTTTCACCTTCACAGTCCGTGACATTGTAAATAACTAAATGTGTAAAAGATCTAATCAACTAAGAATTTGTAAACTTTTTAAGGTCATTTCATAAAAATTCTCCAGTTCTAAATAGTCTTAAATTCAAAAGACTTTTAAAATATATGTCAACTCTACTTTTGCCACTAATCACAAAATACATGTAAAATCAACAGCAATGGAGTGTAAAATAGCAAATGTGAAATCAAAAGTAATGGAGTGTGAAATAGCAAATGTAAAATCGATAGTAATGGAGTGTTAAATAGCAAATGTAAAATCAATGGTAATGGATTGTAAAATAGCAAATTTAAAATTAATAGTAATGGAGTGCAAAATAGCAAATGTAAAATCAATTGGAATAGAGTGTAAAATAGCAAATTTAAAATCAATAATCATGGAGTGTTAAATATCAAATGTAAAATCAATAGTAATGGAGTATGAAATTGCAAATGTAAAATCAATAGTAATGGGTGTGAAATAGCAAATGTAAAATCAATAGTAATGGAGTGTAAAATAGCAAATGTAAAATCAATGTCCCGTGTTATTGCTATAGTGTCATATAGCGTATAATAGAAAATAATGTGTATGCCTAAAAATATAAATTAATATTGAACTATGTTATAAAAACACACTACTTACGTGCATATAGTTGCGCGGTTGTATCCAAACCAAGCCATCTCTCTTTTTGTCTTTTTTTTCCATAAGCCATCACACCTTTGGCGAACAAAGCAGCCATATAAAGTTTCAGTGTCAATGAGAATTCCAGTCATAATGCCTCCAAGTACTTTTAAATGCGAATACTGGAGAGATTTTGAGCGAAATGTCTTTTGGCTTGAGACACTTTTATGATAAAACTTAAGTTTTTCCCAGTAATACAACAAATAATACAAACGTCAATCCAAATCAGGGATTTTGAATTAGACATTTCTTTTTGAAGAATGTACGGAGCTTTCTAAGAAGATAATTACCACGCGCTTATATGAGCGAAAGGCTTTTAGAATTTTGACTATATTTTCTTGGAAACATTTGATTATTTTGTTTGAACCACCAAATATTTATTTTTTAATGAAAACTGACCGGTTTCGGAACAACCGTGAATTCTTCAAGGAAAAATATATCGTAACCTAAAATTTGAGGGTGAATATAATATGTTGCTTAAAGTTGGGGTTGTGGACGTGAAAAGGTATTAGTTAATGGTAGCCATACACGTTAGGGTTTGCATGATGGTTATGCATGTACATGCATAACCATCATGCAAACCCTAGTGTGTATGTAAAAAACTGTACAGTTATCGATGCATGTACATGCAACCTAAGAAATATCAAAATAGATATTTTTTCGGTTATGCATGATGGTTATGCATGTACATGCATAACCATCATGCAAACCCTAACGTGTATGGCTACCATAAGAGTGGTGAGGGGAGGGTGGAACGGCGAACGAAGAATATGTCTAAGATGGGACAGTAAAATAATATTTTTTGTTTAGGTGACATAAGTTCCTTAGGAAGGAACGATTGTTCCGAAAAGGGTGACGACATTTTATATATTTATATTTACAAAAACTCCACTTAGGAGTCCCTCAGAAAAGAAACTTAGGATTTCATCTATTGGGATGCTGTGTCGAAGTCTTTTTAGAGGAAGCAAAGACAGGACATTCTGAGAAGGAAACAAATATGAGGCGTGGGTAGGAATCTGGGGGTCAATATGTGCAGGAGTGACGCATGTTTGAAAACATCCCTTCTACTACGGTGCAAGGTGATGAGTCGAGAGAGTCCGGCTTTATAGGTCAAAAGGTCTCCCTCAACAAGTATCCTCCGACCCTGCCCATAACGCAGTAGGTGGGCAAATCCAAGTCAGCAAACATGGAAAACCACCTATGGGAGGGGTATTGCTTATTCAATAAATGGTTCCGAGAGCGGCGGTACCCATAAACGCCTCTTAAATTGCGATAGTATAAATAACTTATAAATAATATATTGTATGATTCTAACGGCTATTTTTTATATACTTGATGAATGAGTTCATTAATCATGAATCACTTCTTCTAGAGCCCTCTCTTTTCGGATGCTAGATACGTCATGGCAATTTTCACATTGAAAGTCTGTAATAACTCGGAACTGCATTTAAAGTAATCATCATGCATAAAAAATAATACTTACATATTATTTTACAGGGGGTGGGAACCAGATGCTTTAGACCACTCTGCTTCAATCTGTTTGAGGTCGTAATCAAAACATAATATATTTATTGTTATTAAGTTTAATTTGTAGAACTCCATTTTAATTTTTATTTTTTATATATTCAATAATATTGTTATTGGGTGTATAAAACAGTTTATTTTTAAACAAGTTCTGCTGTGTAGTTATTATCCCGTGTGACAGCTGTTTCGCCCTCTGAAGGCATTATCAAACTGTGGGTAGCCCACTTACAGAGGATACATTTATATTATTTTTAGATCGGTATTTTAATTTCAATTACTGATTTCTTAATTGATTTCTGAGTAAAATGTTAGAGATTGTTAATGGGTATTACTCCAGTAAAGTTTCCCTAATTACTGTGATGTTTTAGTTTTTATGTTAGTTATTCCCAAACGATGACTCATAGGGTAATTTTAATAGCATAATTAAGTACTTCATAGTGCACTCATATTTGCACTAGGTTTGAACTTCAAACAAATAGTGCACTCATATTTGCACTAGGTTTGAACTTCAAACAAATATGAGTGCACTATGAAATACTTAATAAAGCTAATAAAATAACCCTATAAGTCATCGTTTGGGAATAACTAACATAAAAACATTCAGTCACATTTAAACATTACAGTAATTGGGGAAACTTTACTGGGGTAATAACCATTAATAATTTCTAACATTTTACTCAGAAATAAGAAATCAGTAATTGAAATTAAAATACCTATCTACAAATAATATAAATGTATCATCTGTAAGTGGGCTACCCACAGTTTGATAATGCCTTCAGAGGGCGAAACAGCTGTCACGCTTAATAATAATTACACAGCAGAACTTCTTTAAAAATAAATTGTTTTTATAAATCCAAAAACAATATTATTGAATATATTAAAAAAAAACATAATATTTTTCTCGGACGCTCCCGACCTCTTCTCCACTTTCGTGTTTATTTATTTATTTATTTATACTGGGTTTTACTGATGATCACACTTACGTGAGAACAATCCACTTATAAAAACTCAGTTATTGTACAATTACAAAAATCTACAATTAAATAAAGATACAATAAATTAAATACAGATACATACAATTAAATACAGATACATGCAATTAGAAAACAAAAACATCAAAAAATAAAAATAAAATACACAATCATATACAAGCTCGCTCAAGTAACACATTACATTATACATTATTACAAGTGGTAAGAGGCATAAGAAATACGAGAGGTATGCATAGAGAGAAAATTGACACAATGAATTAGCTAATATTCTTTAATAGCACCAGAACTTTTTTTCTGAATCCGTACAAATTATCGACGAAAATATCTATTTCAGCACACTCTATCTTGTTATATAGTCGACACATCTGGGTCAGAGGGCTAAAGTAGGCGATATTATTTATAAATGTCTTCAGGTGAAAAATATTATGGCGCCTTAAACAATGCGAATTGGGGACATTTATTTTAATATTGCTAAGACATAATGTAGTATCAAGTTGACCGTGAATAATTTTATGTAAACATATGAGATCAGTCAATTGCCTTCTAGTTTTAAGTGTATCAATCTTGAAGTAATCACGACGTACGTCATATGATCTTAGATGGTCATGTAATCCACATTTGAAGGATAACATTCTTAGCATTTTTTTTTAATGGATTCTACAATATTTTCATATTTGCAGTAATGTGGATTCCAAATAGAGCTTCCATATTCAAGTTTACTTCTAATTAAGGCATTTTAAAGAGTTAGAATTGATTGAGGATCTTGGAAAGGTTTACATATTCTATGAATAAATCCCATCATTTTTAATGATTTGCACTTAATGTCGTTAATTTGTATATCAAATATGAATTTAGAATCAAGAGTGATTCCTAGATCTCTTATTGAAGATACTTTTTTGAGAATAATATTATTAATAACATAGGAAAAATCCTTTATAATTCTATTTCTAGTGAAGTTTAAAATGTAACATTTTTCAACATTTAAGTGCATATCATTGACAGTACACCAGTTATTAAGTGTGTGGAGGTCGTTTTGAAGCAGTTGATGATCGGAAACAGACTTGATTTTACGAAAAATTTTAAGATCATCGGCGAAAAAAGCATAATCACAATTTAATTTCGAGCCAAGGTCATTTATGAATATAAGAAAAAGCAGGGGGCCAAGATTTGAACCCTGTGGTACACCGGAAGTTACAATTATAGGGGATGATTTGTATCCATTAATAAGAACTAATTGAGTTCTGTTATACAAATATGATTTCACCCAGCGAAGTAGATCTCCATGTATTCCTATTTGTTCAAGTTTTTTTAATAAGATGGAGTGATTATCAAAAGCTTTTTGAAAATCAGTATAAATTGCATCTACTTGTAATCTTTCATTAAAAAAATTACATACATAATTACAAAATTCCAAAAGATTTGAGTTAATAGATCTTTGAGGAACAAACCCATGTTGCCTAGTGCAGAGAAGGGGCTTAAAATGCGAAAAAATATTTTTATATATCAAAGATTCAAAAACCTTAGCAAAACAGGATAATATACTGATTGGTCTATAATTTTTTACTAAAGATTGGTCTCCCGATTTTAATACTGGTACCACATGTGCTTTTTTCCACAGATCAGGAAAAGTTCCCGTGGTTAGGGATGTATTAAAAATTATAAAAAGCGGTAAACATAAAGAGTCTGCAAAGCAACTGACAAAGAAAGGAGGAATATTATCTGGGCCTGGACCCTTGTTGGAATCTATTTTACTCAAAAAACATTTTATTTCATCTGCACCAATATGTATTTTACCCAAATTGCTTTGATTGTGTTCAGTTATGTTTGGCATTGAACCATTAGTGGATGATTCCGAATTGGTATAAACAGATGAAAAATATTTAGAAAATATGTTTGCTATGTGCTCACCGTCATTTGCGGAAATATCGTTAAGATGCATTACTTTAGGAATACAATTGGTTTTTCGTAATGATTTTGAGTATGACCAGAACACCTTTATGTTACCTTGCAGACCACTTTCGACAGAGTTGATGTATGATTTATAACATTCGCTTTGTATTTTTTTGTAACTTTCCTTAAATAAGAAAATTCTCTATAATCTGACTCGTTACCATGTTTTTTTACCTTAAGTCTAATGCTGTTTTTTTTCTTAAGAAGAGCAATCAAATGCTGATTAAACCAGACAGGATATTGATTTTTTGTTTTAGTAATATATTTTTTAAAGTGTTTGTCAATTATTTCCCATAATTTTTCATAGAACAAGATCACCATACTATTCACATTTTCATTTTTAAAAAGAGTTATCCAATTAACAGATAATAGATCCTGTCGACATTCATGAAAGTTTCCCTTCCTGAAGTTATATTTTGAGTCACTTCTATTGATTTCTAAAAATTGATCTTTATTCTGTTTCACCATTATTTCAAATGAAGGGTAATATTGATCCAATTTGGTTAAGCCTGGTGCTTTATGTATATCTATGTTAACTTTATCAGAGAAAACAAGATCCAATAAATTTTCATTTGTATTTAGTACATTATTGAATTGATACAAGTTGCAAATTGATGAAAGGTTGACAAGACTGTGTGCTTTCATGCTTTTATAATTAGAAGGTGAAAGTACATTATTTTTAAATGAATTGTCAGGTAACCATTTTATTTCGGGCAAATTGAAATCACCAATAATAATAAACTGTGAATTGGAAATTGAATACTTAAAATACAGATCTTGTAATTTTTCAATCTGATTACAATAATTGTCTACAGTTACACTAGGAGGAATATAGAGGATGCAAATAAAGATGAGCGAGTTGGAACGAGATTTAATTACAAGCCCCAAATCTTCATTGTCACTCTCCCATTCCGTTTTTCTGGACACAAGCAGTTTTTTAGAAACGGCGGCTAGAACTCCGCCACCTTCTTTAGACGCAGATTTGGTTGACTCACGATCTCTCCTAAATACTATATATCTGTCATCAAACAGTTCTTCACTAAACACTGTTGACTTCAGCCATGTTTCAGAAAAACAAATAATGTCATAATTATTGATTAAAATTTCATTGCGCACACTTACGGTCTTTGTTCGAATACCCCTCACGTTTTGATATAGTATATTTAATGCATCAACAGCAACTGCCTCGTCATCTTTTTCCGTATGATTAAACGCCATAGTCGATGGTGGAGAGATCCTTCAATAAAACCGCTTTGTACGCCGGGCAGTCCTTATCTCCAGTGGGGTGGGCCCGGGAAACTGCAGGCTTTCCAAAACGTGCGCATGTAGCGCAACTGGGTGCTGCAGCAGCAGCGGGGCAGGCCTCGCGCGCGTGTCCTTCTACACCGCAGTGAGAGCATCTCTTTGTATCTTTGCAGTACTTGTGAGAATGTCCAACCATTTGACAGTTCAGACACACTGTAAGTCCTACAAAGTCACGCACACCGCAAACGGTCCAGTCCACGAATACACGACCTTGTTGCACCAATGCATGACGAATGTTAGCGGGCACCGAGTACACTCTGTGGCAAGACGGTCCGGTTCGAGCTCCAGCCATATGACTAAGTTTGCACTTGGATGCACACTCTTTAAAGTTGTCACCTTCAGAGATTCCAGAGAGGGCATTCTATAAAAATTTCTCATCCGATAGTTCACGGGGCACGTTAAAAAATATTAACCTTGGCTGCCTCCTAACTGGAAGACGGGCACTCAGCAAGTCAGAGCTGGATATAACAGGATCATTTAAAAGCCTTTCTTGTTCCTGGCTGCTGGCAGTGTGGATAATGACTCCTTTGTTTTTTATGTTTTTTACTCCCGCTATCCTCACTCCTAATTGCGATGGCTTAACGATGTCCTTAATAATTTTTTTAGTCCCATCGCTATCATCGACCCCCGGTAGTTTGGGAAAAAAACATACGGATGGTCTTGGTTTCCCTATTTTGATACTGGTACGAGTGAGTGGTGGAGGCACTGGGAGTTTTTTCTTTGTAACTTCAGCAAATGAAAGGCTAGCCTCTGTTGCATCAGCCACACGGCGCATTACTGGACCCAGATCTGATTCAAGCTGTTGAATTTTGTCCAGCAGCTGTTTTGTATAATTTTCAGCCATTGTTTTCTCGGCCTGCAAGACCTTGATATTAGCTAGGGCCGAATTAAGGTCTCCTCTAAGCTCTTCCTTCTCCAGCAAAAGTTGGGCAACGGAACCGAGAACATTTGTCACGTTTCTCGATACTTTGAGCTGCTGCTCTTTAGACACTTTGGATGGCTTTTCAGCCAATGCGTCCTGTAAGGCTTTTAGGGCAATTTGAGTCCCGGATAATATTTTATGTCCTGATACATGACTCAGGTCAGGGTTATTTTCGGCTTCAATCTCATCAGCGTCGGAGTCCGATTCTTCAGACTGGGAGGTGTAAGGGGAAGCAATTATATGGCTTTTAACAGAGTTCTTTTTTTTCCCCATAATTTTAAAACATATGCATCAACGGCAAAGGTTAAACGAAGTATTTTTTTAAATAAAATAATTATTTTCGATTTGTTAGAATGCAGAAGTTATTTAAAATTTCAAAACACTATGACAACCAATTGGAGCCTAGAAAAGTGAGCTCATAATCAAAGACAACCAATTGGAGCCCAGAAAAGTGAGCTCATAATCAAAGGCAGCCAATGAACGCACTTGTTGTTGTAAATATCACTTGGTAGGTAGGTACTTCTGTTAGTGAAACAATTATTTTGGATGATTAGTTTATAACTTTAAAAATGTGCTTAAAAGCAAATGATTTAAGAGATAACACTTCCACAAGTTGAACTTTCGTTGTTTTTCACGATAGATAGTCTTTTACTTTCGGCGGATTAGTTAAACTTGTGTTTTTCTCAGTATAAATAACAGCTTGACAGAACACGACAGGTACTTTACGTACGAAATGAGTATAAATTTTGTTAAAATTATTTAAGTAGTTACCTACGATGAATTTTAATAAAACTATAAAAGCACTACCCTGATTAATTTTTGGTTATTATACCGTGTTCGCTTCCTCATTCTTTAGCCAATCTGTCTTTTTGAAATCATATGAATAATAAATAGGACGACGACGGGGCCGAACTTAATAGTTATCTGTAATCGGTATTAGACGGCTGCACCAAAACTAAACCCAGAAAATCACATTAAGAGGCTCATTAACACACGTATTATCACAATCTACACTTACCTCTTTATGATTACACTATAACGTTGTCCCAAACCTTCCTTAAATAACCCAAAAATTAAAAAATTTGTACATGAAAATTTAAATCATATGTATTAACACTAGAACGACTGGGTACTGCTCCATACCTTTTAAAACCACGACCGTCATATTGACGGCTGATCACATGAGTGTAATTTTACGCATAATATAAAATAAATAATTAATGAAATTGCTTACTTTATAAAATTAGGTACACCTTTGGTAGAGTATAATGTACAAAAACACAACGAAACGATTATTCGGCGACTTGAAATAAGTGCGCAAAGATCAACATGAGATAGCATACTGACAATTGACACCAATTGAGACCAATCGACGTACAGATCGAGATCAGAGAGATTAGTACTATCATTTTGCGCGGTAGAATGGATATGTTATAAACGTAGAGGAAAAAGTTTGTAAACAAACTCAGCTTAGTGGTCCTAACCGTCACATTGACGGCGGAGGTCTTTGTAGGTATAAAAAATTATATTATAAAATTAAATAAGTGACGTATCTGTTAATAAACTTGAATCGAAATATCTTCACATTATTTCGGGCAGCCGTCAAAATGACGGCTACGATCTATCTAGTGGGTATCTATGTTAAAAAATAATAATATGAACGCTTTATAAATTTATCACAATAAAATTGATGAATAATGTTCCTCGCGCAAGCCTGCAATCATTTATCTTTTTTCTTTATTAATATGTATAAAAAAATTGGATTTATTACTTTCGTAACACTTACGGGACCGGAGACTAGTTACATAAAACTCTCAAATCTCTAGGGCGTTTACTTCATCACTTATCTTAAAAAACACGTTTTCTGAACGCAGCCAGCCCGTTGTAATTTACAACCCCATGTTTATTTCAGATATTGGTAGTGATTATCGCGAGGCATAAATCCGCGCATCAAACATTCATAGTCCTTCCGAACGAATGCGAAAGGGAATTTCCCCGGAATTATATCGCCGAATAAGAAATTCCCACACCTGTGCTGCCAGGCATGAAAAATACATACACCAATCGTGGTCTCTTCATGTTTATTGGCTGTAAATCCCCGGATTGGGGATGTTTGTGGGAATTTCTGGAATGTTTGAATTTTTTTTTTGGGATAATTTTATTTTTATACACTTGTTAAGTACCGTCGTAAAAATATCCGCAGTTAGAAGAAAGTGAAAAGCGCCTGATCGAGTTGTTTTTTAGGCATAAGTTTAAGGGAAACGAATTTATTGAGGTTTGAAGGTTGCGGTAAGGAAGGCATCGGAAAACATTTATCTCTTCAAAAGGTTGTTTAAGTAAGTAAGGTTGATGAACTGAAAAGGTCAAGAGATATCATTTTATAAGTTGCACTAAATGGAAATGAATGTTTTATTTTATATCGGTTGCATATTAGAGAATTCGTTTCTCCTAGACCTTGTTATATGTGACGTCATTTATATTTAAAAAAAACAGTGTAACTCATTTTATTAGGGCATTCATGTGTCAAGACGTGCAGCTTTAAAGTCATAGAATAAAATAATATCTCTATTATACTAAAATGAATCCGCTATCCGCGTCTATCCGTACGCTTAGTTTTTCTAAACTACACAACGGATTTTGATAGGGTTGTCACTATCATCTAGAGAATATGCATATTATATTTATAGAAAGTAGAAAAATTTCGAGCGACGCCGGGTATTAAGAATATAAAGTTAAAAAATATTATAAAAATACTAAATACAGTTATTCAAACTAAAATTATAGCTGTGCAGCGTGTTCATGGTTGAAACAATAATACTGAAACCTAAATAAGTATAACAAAGTACCTGTGGGGGCTTGTCAGCCACAATCATAGGGTGAGGGTATTTTTAATGATAACAAACTAACACGTGCAAAAACTCCACGTACCAATAATAGTATTTAGAGTTTCATTAGATTAAAATCTATCTTTTGACAAATACGATGAATAGATGTATACCAAAGAATATTAAAGAATCCATCAAAAAATTTCCACAAAAAAATTCAAAATAATTTTTTACGTTTTATTAATTTCAAAATTGGTATTCCTATTATTGAAATCAATTATGTCAATTTACGCAGTAAACTTAATTTATCGAAATTATCAGAAAGGCGAAAAATATTTGATCTCCTTTTATTATATAAAATTGTTCATTCAAGGTTGGACAGCCCTGACACTATAAATTTGCTATCTTTACATATACCTCCAAAATATACTAGACGGAATATTTTATTCTACAACAATAACTTCGCTACGAATTCTGTGTTAGAAAGAATACATAGGTAGGGCAATGAACTAAGTGATGTCGCTGACATATTTAATTTAAGCTTCAATACATTTAAAGCCAAATTAGTCCACCACTTTTTAAATGTAAATAATGTATGAGAAATCATTATATTTTATTCCGATTTCCTATTGTTTGTTTTATGCTGTTGTTAAAATGAAATTTGTAATTGTTATATACAGAAAAGTCCAATAGGGCGTCAATAAATAAATAAAAAAAAAACAGCAATCACTATGTGCATGCAACTCCAGTATTGCTCCACATTTTAACTACCACTCAACGATTATTTTCTTGTGTTACGACAGAGAACAACATAAGTTGTAATTCTCAAAAAAAAAAAAACGATGAGAATCAGTACTGCTTGGAAGAAATAGATTTTCAAACGAAACAAAAACGTTAATTATGAAAAATGACACATAAAATCATTAGCAATACTTAGAATAAAATTTTATACAACTAGGATATTCACAGATATAGCACAGGGACATGAAACAAAATCAGAAAAGGTACCAAAATAGGACAAATCCAATACGCAAAACACATGTCTGTGTAATTCTAGTAGGTGTTATTTACATAGGTGTATTTGTAATTAGGTACATAAGTATTTCCGTCCGTGTACAATTCCAGCAGTATAATATTTGTACATTATATTCACGTCTGTGTAATTCTAGTAGGTGTATTTGTAATTTCGTGCACGAATAATTCCACTCGTGTGTAATTCTGGCAGAATAATATTGGTACAATAAATTAATTTCTGTGTAATGCTAGTAGTTGTTATATAAGTAGGTGTATTTGTAATTTAGAACATGATTAATTTCGTAATGTAATTATATCAGTATAAAATTGATACTTCAAATTCACGTCTGTGTAATTTCGTCCTGACATCATTTTTATCGGCCTACCTTCCTGAAAAAATTTTTTTCGTAATCCACGATTCATATCAAAAAAATTAATGCAGTTCTGCTATCTCAACATAATTACATTTTCCTATCGATTTCGTAATTATTTATACATTAGGATAGTACATTTTAATATCCATTATAAAGAACATCGCTTTACCGTTCTATCTACCTAAATTAATAAGCTAAATATTTATGAAAAGGTATTTAGCGAATTTAAATGAGCAATTGAAACACGTAAATGTAATTTTACATCGGTCTCTGGCAACTGAAAAACACGGTGACAACCTAATTCGGATATCAAAAAATATCTATGCGGTGGATCTGGTGCTCGTTCTCATTTGGTAAATGTCATGTACGCTTTTGCGGTTTTTGTACCTGTACCGACGGAAAACATGATGATAGATCTTAAACTCTCATTAAAATAACTGTAAAAAGAAATATAGAATGTACACTGGATCTTACATCTGATTAAAATCAGTCCATTATGATAAAAAATCATGATAGTGCTTTCACTGTGCAGTAGTTACATAGATACAGATAGACGTTCAATTATCTTCGACCGCCTAATGCATTAGTTTCCCGATAGATAATGGTTGGATAGTGGGCACTTTAATCACTCTACAAAAGTTTACAGTTAATTAATAATTTGAACGAACCCCATTAGTATCTGGCGCTGTAAAGAATTCAATTACAGCGCAAGAGTTTTTAATACGAAGACTCTGGCGGCCGACCGGTCAGAAATGACCCAGTGTTTGCAAAATAAGATATATCGTTAATGCTTATTTCCTATAGTCTCCATCTTTAAACAAAATAATTTCCAGAATTTGAGGTAAAAATTTATTAAATCGGACGATGTCCAAGTGAGTTATCAGTATAATTGGGTATAAATATATAAGTAAAAATAGGTATACCTCTCTCCTTTGGAAGTCCGTCGGGAAAGAAATGACCTCATTTGCTTCTTCAAAATTATAAATGGTATTATTGATTCACCTACTCTACTGCAACTCATTTCCTTCAATATCCCCTCGCACAGACTCAGAAATAATGAACTGCTCTTCCTCAACCATCATTCGACAAATTATGGATATAATTCACCATTGTCCAGAATGTGTAAACTGGTCAACTCAAGTCAAAACCTTAACTTTTTGGGGATAAGTCTAAATGATTTTTGTCAGTCACTAAACAAATGACGGAATATTATAAGTGTCCTGTGGTCCTGACCCACGGCGTAGTCTTGACTTGATTCGATTTGTCACTTTATTTTCTTATTTTGTTTTTTTTTTATTTTATTTTATTTGGGAAACAAACAGTTACACAAATATATTTTAATACAAATCATTTTTACCAAGTTGCATAAACCAGTAAAGTTTCCACAGAAGATTCATTGGTAGAAAAACATATGAATATAAATAATACAATACAATATAAATACTAACTAGTAGTAAAGGAAAATCTCCAAAAAAATAAAAAGACTACAGATTCAACCCATACAAAAACAATACACACACTAACACTACTAAGTTTCCCGCAACGATCGAGCGCTACTCTCTTAGGAATGCTATGAATCCTGCGAGGCTCGTGTTAAACACATCGATATTTGTGCATAATATATTAAAGGTGCTACAGCTTCTTCTTATAAATACATTTTCAACATAATTAGTATTGCTCTTAGGAATATAAAATGTGTCCGGAGATCGAGTTACTCTTAATGGACATCTGAAATGAATATTTTGTAAAAGGTATGGGCTATCAATAAAATAGTGGATTATCTTATATAGCATTACTAGGTCTCTGATATCTCGGCGTTGATCAAGAGTTTTAAAGTTCATGGACACATTGTTTTCATCATTTCGCATGCGATAAGAGACATATTTCAAAAACTTTTTTCTGAACTCTTTCTATGTTTGATTTATATGTAGAATTATGAGGGTTCCACACTGTTGATGCATACTCTAGGTGGCTTCGGACGTAAGATATGTAGAGAATCTTAAATGTTTGTGGATTTTTGAAAACTGAATATACTCTAAGTATAAATCCCAGCATTTTCAAAGCCTTCGACGTAATATGCTCGATATGAGATTGAATTGATTATATTATATCTGCCTCATGTTTTTGCTTTCATGTACCTTTTTCTACTCCTGTATTTTTCATTTTACTGTATTCGTGTTATTATTTTGTAATTTGGACGATGTCCGTTAATAAATAAATAAATACAGGGTGTATCTGCACGTTCCCGACAAACTTTAACTAGCTTTTCTTTAGCACATTTGGAGTAAAAAATGTAATGAGCACTTTGCTGTCCGGTAACATTTTTTTTCAATTAAAAACAAAAAATTATAAAAAAAACCACACTCCGTCACTGTCATTGGCATTTTTTTTCGTGTTCAACAGCTGTTATTAGCAAGTGTGTCAAAAAGCGTATTCGCTCTTTCATACACACTAAATAATAATATTTAAAAATGAGACGAATGGTGCCATGCCATTTCGTTGTGATTGTAAAAGCGCGCCAATGTATGCACGTACGTATATTATTCAATGAAACTCGAATGAAATATTGCCAGATGGGTTTTCAAACTGTGACAAAGGATAAAACAGTGGTGACATGTGGTGAAAATAAGAAGGATAATTTTTTTATTAAAAAAAAATGTTACCAGACAGCAAAGTGCCCATAACATTTTTTACTCCAAATGTACTAAGGAATAGCTTGTTAAAGTTTGTCGGGTACGTGCCGACACACCCTGTATAAAAGGTTCTGAAAGGCGTTCTATTGCTAGTTGAATTTGGAAACAATCTCTCGGTCGCGCTAAGCTTTCGGGATATATTTTGAAAATGAAAACAATTCTTCACAGGAAATGTATAGGATATATTGCGAGCTATCAACAAAGATAATTTCTAAAATTAAACGTGAAGATAAAAATTGCATAAAAAAAACTTAAATTTGATTATTTAGGTGGGTTTTCTGTAGCCATCACCGCCGCTTGTGTTTCGTATTGATCTTGTGGGGTTTAAATGAAAGGTTCATATGTTTGCCAGTTTTTTTCGAATGTTCAACAAATAATTATTATTTAACAATATCAACAAAATAAAATTACTTCGATAAAATCAGCAGGTAAAAATCAAAATTTTTACAATACATTTGTTCATAAAAATATTTTTTTTTTACTACATTGAGGATTGAACCTTATACAAGATATGTATACAGACGTAGAAACACAAGTAAGATGCACATCAGGGATGTCACCAACATGTCCAATTAAAGTGGGGGTACACCAAGGATCTGTCCTCAGCCCATTGCTATTCATAATGGTCATGAATTACCTAACGAGTCAAGAAATGAACAGTATTCTCAAGACTATGCTTTTTGCAGATGAAGTAGTACTGATAGAAAAAAATCATTGTGATCTACAAAATAGCCTGGAAAGGTGGAGAAAGATCCTGGAGGATAATGGACTAAAAATTAGCAGGAAAAAGACGGAATATTTGTATTTACCATTTGAAGACCCAAATGCTGTAACTCCTTCGATGCAATTGGATGGAGTAAGATTAGAGAACTGTGACTCATTTAAGTATCTGGGCTCACTCATCCACAGAGACGGAGGATGTGCAGCGGATGTCAACCATAGGATAGGAGTGGGATGGATGAAATTTAGATCCGTAACAGGAATTTTGTGCGACACGAAAATGCCAATAAAACTTAAAGGAAAGACATACCAGACTATTGTTAGACCCGCGATAATGTATGGCTCCGAATGCTGGACTATGTACAACTCCTACTCTAGTCAACTCGAATCAGCAGAAATGCGAATGCTTAGATGGACGGCAGGAGTATCATTAAAAGATAAAATTAAAAGCTCACGCATTCGTGGTAGCCTGGATGTCACTGACATAAACAGTAAGCTAGAGGAACGACAGTTAAGATGGTATGGGCTCATAAGACGGAGACCACCAGACCACACTGTGAAGCAGGCAATGTCTATAGAGCTTCAAAGACAGTCATCCAGAGGTAGACCAAAGAACTCCTGGATGACCCAATGCTCCAAAATCCTACAAAGAAACGGCCTAGATGAAAGCGACACTCAGAACCGAAGAAGCTATAACCTGAGAACGAGAAGAGCCGACCCCAACAGCCTACCTAGGCAATGAGTTGGGATAGTGCTAGGAAGAAGAAAGAAGAAGACATTGAGGATTGAACCTTCCTCCCCAGGGACTGGCTGCTTATATGTGTGATTGCCACCGAAAGTAGATAGAATGTATTGCGGACATCAAGTCTATCTGCTGAGTTTCAGCTTGATCAAATGTCCGAAAGTGGGTTAATTTCCATTCCCATGAAATGAATGAATGAATGCAAATCTTTCATTGAAAAACAGTTTATTTTTAAACAAGTTCTAATTTGGGTGGCGGGTATAGGTACCGCCGCCCAGTAAATCAATTATTGGATAACCAACACCTCTCCCATGGGTCATCCAAATAATTGCTACGTTTGGTGACTTAGCAGGGGTTCCCCGTTTCATGGGGTGAGGTTTGTCCAGGTCTTGGCGGCGAATGCGTTTACTCACCTACTGCGTAGTGGGTCGGATAAGGAGAGACTGGTTTAGGGAGACTTTTGATCTCTCCAGCCGGATTCATACCTCCGCTATTCCTCGACACATTCACACCCAGATTACTACCGACCCGTCATACCTTTTCCTTCTCAGAACTTTCTCTCCTTCCTTTCCCTAAACAGACCCTCCACACAGCATCCTTAAACATTTTTTTTTATTTGGTACACATTTTTTACATTTTAAAATTTTCCCGTAATGTTTGTTGGCCTCACTGGGTGGCTTGCCCGTGCTGAGGCCTTCATTTTATAATATGAAAATATAATCTACATAATGCATTTGAAGAGAAAATAATACATTTGAAATATAATCTTGTGTGTTTGTGAGTGATGTGTGTTTATATTGGTTTTGTGTGTTACCTGTAGGTTTTTTTTTATTTTATGCTATGACATTTTGGTCATATTGTCTTTTTTGTTCTTTAATCCATTTTGTAATTTTGTGTTTGAATTAATTTGTATTTTCCTCAATTTAAATTTAAAGTTTTACACTGTTGAATGCTTTTATACCATGGTATTGGTAGTGTCTTTGTCCAAAGCTTGAATTTATTGTCGGAGTTTTTATGTTTTCTTTGTACGCTTGTCTAACTGGTCTGTTAGTGATATTTTGTGTATGTTTAATTTTTTTTTGTCAAAAATGTAGTTTCGTAGTGTTTGAACGTATAATTGGCGAATATCTAGTACGTCACAGCTGTTGAATATTTTGTCTGTATCAGTCAGTCTATGTTTTTTTAGTATTACCTTTACGATCGTTTTCTGTGCGGTTTCTATGTAATTGATAGCCGAGTTTGTTGCTCCTCCCCAAGCAATTATTCCATATTCTATTATTGATTAGCAAAGTGTAAAATATATTGTTTTCAATTGTTTTATTTTATATCTGTTTCTTATGTTAAGAAAATGTGTATTGTTTTGAGAAGTTTATTTGTGATTTGTTTTAAGTGAGGTATCCATCTAAGGTACCTAATGGTCAATTACGATTCCTAGATACTTTATTAATTGTTCTGTTTTTTATACAGGAGGGCAATCACAGATTTTGGTGTTTAAACATTCGTGTAACTATTGGAAATATTGTTATTATTACTAATTTACATCTGTTTCACCTTCCAAAGGCATTATCAACTACAAATTAGACTTAATAATAATAAATAAATAATTACGTTGTTTTTATTAAGGACTTTGATCTAAAAACCAAATTCGTCAGTAGATGAAAAGCAATATTTTTAAATCATTTATATAATCCGTTTTTAAGTTATTTACTCAAAATATTTATCATAATCGGTCAAGGTTCTCACTGTTCGTCAAAAGTGACATATATTGACAAACCCCAATTTCTAAGTACTGAAGAAAAAGAAATTTTACTAACAATTTAAATCTTCATTAAAAAATTATTTTTAGATATGTTTTATCGAAGTTCTAACAAATATTAAAAGTAAATTTTATTCCGGAAATTCTTTATTTTCTTATTAATAAATAATACTTGTAAATTTATCATATTATAAATTTTCGAAGAAATAAATCTAATTTGTTTGTCGTGAAACAGAGGGGGTATGTACCCATTCTCCGGAGGGTGATTTTGAAAATAAAGGCTGTCAAATGTTAGAGGGGTTGGTAAATATTATATACGAAGGAAGGGCCTGGTAGGATATCACGAGGGTAAGGATATACTGACGTAGAATCATGTCAGGATCACACAGGTGAGAAGATTTGGGCGAACTAAACGTAGGTATATCTTGACCCGAGGGTGTTCATGTTTTCTTTCAGACGCTGATTCCATTTTCTACCCTACTCCTTCGGACAGATTTAAGCCTTATACTAGATATTATAACCTTCTTTCGTATCTGACTTAATAGGTACCTACAGGTAACTTTTTTTTTGGAAACCTGTTGAATGAAAAATGTATTTAATACTAGCTGACCTGTACCCGACTTTTCTGTAATTTCAATAAATATAATATCCATGTATTTTATATTTAAAACTTCCGGAAAAGAGTCTCTAAATGATAGTGAAAACCCTATCAAACTCCGTTGAATAATTTAAAAGAACTAAGCACACAAATAGACAAACGCGGATAGTGACTTTGTTTTATAATATTTAGAGAAACCAATGTGTTGTCTCAATTACGAATTTATTAAAAGTTTATCAGGAAACATTCTGTTATCCTGTTTTTAGTTCATTATGATCTGGGATGTTCAGAGATGTTTCCGAACGTTCCAGACTATTCCCAAACATTCCAGCACGTTTCTGGATGTTCTAGAATGTGGTGGAATGCTTTAGAATACTCTCGAATGTTATGGACTGTTCTAGACATTTCTAGAGATCAAAACTTCCAGCTCTGTCTTATCTTCAAAAGCACGCCCTTCAAGTCAAAATGGGAACCTTCTTCATGGATGGGGGATAGAAGGCTACAGCACTATATAACTCCCTTTATCGTACCGGGACTCGTTTCTGAGTTTTAGCAGAATGCACATTGTACACTTACTTTTAAAATATATATATATTGATTTTGGATTACTATTTACTGTTTGTGAATAATACCTACTAATGATATTTTACTAGTTCATAGTATAACCTTTTTTAAACTATTTAAAAAAAGTATTATGTTTTTTACTGTAGATTTGCACTCCTACACAAACAGATTAAAATCTATCCAACTCAATAGAGGGTGCAGAACACAATACAACATTATCTTTAGACATTCTGATATTCTTAGATATCGAGACAACTATTTGGTTTATTGACCTTTGCCGATTTCTTTTTTCATCGGTACTCGATTATCCCGTCAATCGCTTTTCATCTAGTTCAAATGGAGTCTCTTTCTCAATCTTGTTAATTACGCTTGCATCGGTTTCGCAACCTTCTTGAATCTCCTTATCGGCAAAACATATATATACACAATATACTGACACATCCATACACACTTTTTTGCACACCTGCCTTTATCTGAAACTAGTCCGATATCCCACACCTCTTATATGGCCTGGCCAGGTCGCACTGCCCATCCAAAGGAGTAGAAGCACATTATCAATTATGTTTAGTTTAATTCGTAGAACTCCATTTGTTTATTTAAAAAATAATAAAACTCAAATTTAATAATATTATTTATTTATTTATTTCTAATTTCACGTCAATTTTTTATTATTTATTACAAAGAACATCTTAATAAGCACAATAAAATCAAATAAAAAAAGACAAAATAAAACACAGCCTCTAAAACAAAAACAATGTCAAAAACGAAATAAAGTGGAAACTATACACTCCACCATGCAAGATGGACAAATATAAAACTAGGAAAATTTCAAAACATTGGTAAAATAATCAGAGCTACATAATTTATAAAGTTAAATTAAATTAAATTTGATGATCTTCTTTCTGAGATAAATTGTTTATATTTGGTGAATGATGTGTCGAATATATCAACAGCATCTTTATAGTCACTATCCAAATTTTGTATACGGCGATCGGGTGTATAGAATTATAATAACGGTGGTATATTATTAAGTTCTGCAAGTATTTTGGTTTTTATTATTGTTACAGCTGTTTTGACTTTCAAAGCGATTTTCAAACTGTCAAAGTACATTGCCCATCTGAGGGTTAATTGGAAGAAAGCAAGACATCTCGTTGAAAGTGAAAACCGGCGATAATGGTTGCATAACTTTAAACGCGTAATAAAAACTTGAATAAAATATTTTAATGGCAGTTTGGCTCCTTTATATTGCCTTGATTGTTTTACGGCTGCAATATCTTTACTTTAGTGGCTTTCCTCGACCCCCCACTCCTCACCAATCCCAGCCCATTAGCCGTTAGAGCGTTTCACTTTCCGAAAACACTCTCCTAGCCGTATCACCCAAATGTCTGAAAGCAGTCGAAATAGCTGTCCCATTGTTTTAATTTGGGTCTCTGACTATCATTAACTAGAGTATTAGATTATTATGCTCTAAAATGAGAAAATGTTTTTGATTCTTCAAAATAGTTTGTCATCTTATATGTTTTCTATCGGTACATGTTAGTAGTTGATAAATAGTTTGTCATCTTACATGATTTCTACTGGTAAATGATGGTAGTAGTTAGTAAATGATTTGTCATCCTACATGATTTCTATCAGTACATGGTAGTAGTTGGTAAATAGTTTGTCATCTTACATGGTTTCTACTTGTACACGTTAGTAATTTGTAAATAGTTTGTCGTCTTACCTGGTTTCTATCGGTACATGGTAGTAGTTGGTAAATAGTTTGTCATCTTACATGGTATCTACTGGTACATGGTACCTAGTAGTTAGTAAAAAGTTTGTCATCTTACATGTTTTCTATCGGTACATGTTAGTAGTTGATAAATAGTTTGTCATCTTACATGGTTTCTACTGGTAAATGGTAGTAATTAGTAAATGGTTTGTCATCCTACATGCTTTCTATCAGTACATGGTAGTAGTTGGTAAATAGTTTGTCATCTTACATGGTTTCTACTTGTACACGTTAGCAGTTGGTAAATAGTTTGTCTTACATGGTTTTTCTTGCTACCTGGTACATTACTTTAATGGTTTCTAAAGAAATCCAGCATGATGTTCTCTTCACACTTCACAAACTTTACACAATATAAAAATATTGTTTATCTAATTAATTTTCTATATGCTGAACAACAAGCAAGATTTATTGCCAATTATTAATGTATTATTTTATTTATTTTGTTTATTCAAAAAATAGTTAACATAAAAAACATACTCTGCACATCTCACTAGGGCATTCCTGTATCAAGATGTGCAGCTTTACAATCAAATTATTTGAAAAAATACATAAATGTAAATTTAATATAATAATAACATTAAATTTAAACCTAAACTTAAATTATTATTTAAAACAAATTCTTCTTAGTATAAAACAAGCTCACAATACAAAAAACGGTCACCGAGCAACTCAGGAATGGGTAATTCAACATATTACAACACACTCTTGAAAAGTGATATGGAGTCATAAAAAGTGATAAGAAATGTAGTTTAGTCGATTACGTTAGGTTAGGTTTATGTGACACTTTTAATGACTTTATATCACTTCTCAACATTATTAATTTGCCACTCTCCTAAGTTGACATGGAACCAAACAAATGATCTCCTGCAATAACCCTCCCGAACAAATTTGTTTATCAATATTGATGGCTTTCGAAATTATTTATTCATTTATATTTAAATATATATATGCGCCCATATGGGCTTGTACAAACATGTATAATTTTCTTTTAAAATTATATATAACCCATGCAGATGAAAAGTTTTATGCTAACATTAATTGTAATTATTACAGAGATATATTATTATAGCCTTCTTATAACTATATTCTATGCAGTTGAATACATTCTCACTAAACACATCAACACTAAATTTTCTGCGAAAGTAGGTAGAAGCGAGTATCTAAATGACTCAGTCCTGATATTATTGTTGCAATCAAAAATAATTTTCGATCGACTGGTTCTAGTTGGTATATTAAAGGTAATTAGAATCTATAAATCCTGACTGTCTACAATTCAATTAATAATAGAGATGCACGATGCGCATAACTATGTAACAGAGCAAAACATGTATCGAACTTGATTTGTAAAAGGATTGTATCGGCTACAATGGGCATCAAACCCAGTCTATCCAATTAAAGATCAAGAGTCCTATTCGCAAGGCTATCGATCACCTATACATTAAGAATCTTTTCATGGCCGACTAATGATTATGAAATATTTGTATAAATTCTCTTCAAGAGTGTGTGATTTATTGGATACTCGTATGAAAATCACCTTAAGTTTTACCAGTTCAAATAACACGACATGTTCTAGTTTGTTGGCATACACATATAAAACATAACATTTGAGCACATAATAGTCAGATTAACGATAAAACGCTTAGTTTTACGATGAATAGAGTGCCAACAGGTGTTTGCGCCGAGACGATAATCACATGACGGGACACAAGGCGTCGGAGTCTCTAAATACATCATTCAAAGCCTCCACAAATACAGAACCTTCTTTCCAGGACTTTTTCAGGACAACTTGATCCTAATGGAGTTTTGCTAATGATGTTGCAGCTTTTCACTGATGTTTTCATTTAAACCTGTCCTACTGAACTTGTTTTTACCAATGGGAAACATGTATTTAAGGTTATTTTTTTTATTCGATAATTTGTAGAATGGCTTTTTTTTATTTATTTTCGAGAATTTTTTTTAGTTTTTTTTATATTTCTTCTCCTATCAGAGGTAGGCTATCGTACAGGTATGCAGGCTAAAGTCATGTGGAACTACACTGGTTTGCACTGTACAATACTGCACAATACTTATTTTATGGCAATATTATCATTTTATAATGCCATTTTTCATTCAATTTTATAGTTTTTTTTTAATCGTTCGGAATGTAATTTAGTATATGGCTGTATCCTATTAGAAAAATAGCTGCATGTAAACCTAACCAACAATAGATTATTCATATTAATAGCAGTATCATGTTGCGTTGTACAGTTCAATTGTTTCATGTGTCAGCTCTATAAATAACCTCCACATAACAATTATTTTTTCACAAATCATCATTGGAGGGGACCCACCCTTTCCCGACGGCTGTGTGAGGAAACTGATTGTTTAACCTCCTTAGCCGCACACGTCAGGACTCTAATTTTTTTTTGTAAAAAGAAGCTACATTTATTTTAAAACGAATCTAGACCCTCCAATGTCCCTGCATGCATGATTGTTAGTACGAAATAATGTATGCATACTTACATTAATAGTAACACAAAATAAGAACACATGTCATATGAAATGTGTTCGCCTGGTGGTTTGGCATCTAAAATTAAATAATAAATAAGGAGCACAAATTTTATAAGTGGAAGTATGATTGAAACATAAAAATATACAAGCCGCGTATCGAGGGCAGTTTACCCCACTATCACGGGGCGGTCCCGGCAAGAATGAGCGTGGCAAGCGGCCTGGCCACAACGATCCCAAGCACCCGCGTCCCTTAGCCAGTTTTCCGAGAGTACCCTCGAAGAAATGAAAATGGGGGGAGGGGGGGGGGAGATACTCCCAAAGACCCTAGGGAATGAAGTGAGCCTCAGGTCACCGGAGGCAGGACGGAAGGGGACCGGGCTCGCGCAAACATTCCCCAGGCCCGCTCATGATGCCGGGGGAGGCACCCGTGGTTCGTGGGACAGCCGCCCCGGATTAATGTCACCTTACTGGATGCAGGAACAGGGTCTATCCGCCCCCGTGGTGGGGAAATGAACAATACAGTACGATAGAGTTCAGTTCGACAACCTATTCATAAACCAATTTGTTAGTAACAAATAAAAAGGCAAATAACAAACGTAGAAAATAAGTTGTGATCAACAACAAATTGACCGTTCATAATAGAAAAAAAAGAAGGGAAAAAAAGATTAACATAGTATTAAAGAACACAAAAAGAAACAGTATTATCATTATCAACGCGTTCCTAATAAATAAATAAGGCCCAAATTCAAAAGTAAAAGAAAGAATGTGCATAAAAAAAAACAGTGTAAAGAATTGGCAAAAACGGTGTAAAAAGCCAGTATACACAATAAATGAATAAGAAATAATAAAACAAACAAATAAAATAATAAATGCATTGCGATCATGCCATAAGACAAAGAAAGTAAAACCAATGAGTATATAAAAATAAAAATAAAACATAAAGCAATCGCGCATAAACAATATTAAATTTGTTATAAGAGGAGTAACCGTGGAGTGACAGGAACAATACGCTTGGCACCTGAAACAAAGATGATTTTAATCTAAATCAGCAACTCTAAGCACAGGCCATCTCTCTACCCAGGACTTTACAAACTTTTTGAAGCATTCAAAATTTTCTCTGTTCAACACGAGATCGGCATTCCATGCCGGTCTTGTAATCCCTCTCAAGCCATCCAACATTTCCTCTCGGGCATCCTTCATCAACTCGCAGTGCCACAGAATGTGCTCGGCTGTCTGGTTAGTGTCACCACATGAACAGTTCGGATGAGGAGACAAGGCGAGACTATGTAGCCGCCCCCTGAGCTCCCCATGACCGGACACCAATTGCGTCATATAGTGATCCAGTTTTATGTGCGCCCCTTCCATTCTGCTTTTAACTGAAGGGAAGAAAGAGAAAGTCAATCTACCCTTCGTCGACCTATCCCATCGCTCTTGCCATACACTCAGCGTTCTATCTCGCATGGCTTTCAATAAGCCAGGAAGGGACACCGCTCCACCGGGTGTCAGTTCGACTCCCAGGTGGACAGCGGCCTTACCTCTTGTCAATGCCTTTTTTGTCAAAACTTCCCTTATTTCCAAGTCAATTGGCAGTGTACCAGCCAGAACCGGTAATGCATCATTAGCCACAGTCCTATATGCGCCCGAAAGAGCCAACAGGGGAGTCCGTTGGCCCCGCTTGAGGGCCAAGTGGATCAATGCATTATCTAGCCGGTGCTCCCACACAGAAGCTGCATACGAGACATGCGTCACGTAAACACCCCTATATATGAGGCGAAGTGCCGGAGTCCGCAATCCCCACTCAGCCGTTGAGAGCCTTCTCAATTTCAAGAATAGGGCCTGGGCCCTGCTAGAAACACTCTTGACGTGCGCTAGGAACGAAGAAGATCTATCTAAAGTGACGCCTAAATACCTGGTGCTTTCAACGAAACGAATAGTGGAGCCTCCCATTCTGATGGTAGGGTTTCTGGCACGACTGAGCATACCCTTCATCAAGAGTCCCACGGTCTTATGGGGAGCGAAGTTCAGCCTGTTTCTCTTACCCCATTCAAGAATTTCACGCAGACCCTCTTCTGCTTTACTCTCCACTTCCTTTCTGATGTCCCCTGAGACCAAAAGAAACTTATCATCTGCGTAGTCCACCGATATGCATCCTTCAGGCAAGGGTAACCTAGAGGAGTCGTCAAAAAGGATGTTCCACAGGTCAGGCCCGAGGATTGACCCTTGTGGACAGCCCATGTTAACGTCACGTATGATGAAAAAATCACCATACATCACAATAACCTTTCTGTTACGTAAATAATCACTAATAATATTGAACAGTAAAGGCGGGCAATTACGGCTTTTCAACTTAGTTAAAATCATCGGCCACCACGCATGATCGAAGGCACCCGAGATGTCCAAAAATATTCCAATTACATACTTCTTGGTACAAACCCTCACCCATTCAAGCGCATACTTAATGGCGTGCTCAGTGGACTTACCGGGGATGAACCCAAATTGGCGGTCGCAGGGTGGAGACAAGGTGAGACGGAGCCTATGTTTGATGATTTTTTCCAGTATTTTACCTAAGATTGGAAGTAAAGTGATGGGTCTGTAGGCTCCGATATCTGTTCTCGGCTTGTTGTTCCCCTTTGGTATAATCCGGAGCACGCCTTTCTTCAATTCTGTAGGGAATACTCCTCTACGCAAGCACGTTTCCAACACTTGATAAAGCTCCTCTTTAGCGTGGATCCAAACATTCTTCGCTATTATGCCGTTCAATCTGTCGAATCCCGGTGCCTTCTTCGGACCCAAACCCTTAATTATGATTTCAACCTCTGCTCGACTTAATGGTGGTACGCCGTCCCCCTGGGCGAGGTCTCTAGGTGGAAGCCGTGACAGGTTTCTTACCTGTTGATGGTGAACACTTTCCCCATTAACTGAGTCTAGAGGAACTAACTTGCCCAGAAGTGTCTCAAGAATGGAGACTATGTCAACACTCTCTACGTTCCCTTCGCTATTACCGAGCACAACGCTCGATAAGTATCGTTCTGATCCTTTTCCCGAGTTTTCAAGAGCCCTGTGGATTTCCCACGGGTTGGCGTTACCCACTTAAATCACAAATCATCAGTACTAACAACCGTCGTCACTAACTTACTGTAATAGAACGTCATTAAAAGCATCATTTTATCAGAGAATTAATTCAATTCGGGAAGCGGGTTCGAGTGGGGCTGTCCCAGGAAAAGTTTATACCATCCTCTCAGATTACTTTATTTTTGTTTTACATTTAGCCACACAGGAGGCTTTGACGAAAATAATTTTCCTCGGAACCTATGTCATCTTCGAATATGCTGTGTAGAGGGGTATTTTAAGGAGACATGGGTCTTGATGAGATATATGATGTAGGAGGAAAGAAACACAGAGGTTGATAAATCTTCCCACAGCCAAGCTGATGAACTAGTCGTAAAAACCACCCGTTCTCATATGAAAAAAATTAATCGTATACAAATTATTTTTTTTGTCCCCTACAAATCTCGGGCCTGCGTTTGGAAAATTTTCTGACTATGCACCTGTGCTGAAGGGATTAATGACGCCAGTTTATCTGAGCATCTTCCATTTAAATACCATTAGAACATGAAAAAAATTTCTCACAGAACGCCTGTGCTCTTAAGATTGCAATTTTTATTTTAAAGATAGGAGAATTAATCGAATGGACGGCCCATTTTTGGGCATAGTAAAGGGTATTCTTTCTAGTATTTTGAGATTTAAAACCAGATGGGGCTAAAAACTTCAACAATTGGGCGCACTTGCATTTATACAGGTCGTCAATAATAACAATAAAATATTTAAATAAATCAGGTTATTTAAAACGTCATAATTATTATTCACTTTATGAACAGAACTGCTGTGAACAGCATTACATTTGGTAGATGTATTTCTGTGCCAATTTGGTTGGAGAGAGATGTTGCTGACAAAACAAACGTCTCGAGCCGATACCCCTCTTTCCTCATCCCTTCTCTTTATTCTTTGACCACTGGTTACAGTTTCACCGTCCAGCCTTGTTTCTCTATAAAGCCTTCACTCCTCTTCTCTACCCACCCACCAGGATAAGGTTTTCCATCGTTCAAATTAACTGATTTCAAGCTCTATTTAATTGTTTTTTCACATAAATCGTTTTATTTTGTGAGGCATTCATTTGCAGATTTGTGTAAATTAGACAAATACTAGCAGTTAAAAACCCGCTTTTTTCGGCGGGCGGCTTATGGGCTTCGCCCATTTTAAGTGATATTAACAACAGTTACATTTATTAGATAGATATTAGGACATTCACAGAGAGAGGGTGAGTATATATATATTGTTAAAACACGGAACAGGAAGGAGTTAATTAATAATAACATGCTAAATTTACGCATAATAAGAATGACAGTTGTTTGAATAAATGAAATTTTACGTATTTGTGATGGATTATTTCAAATTAAACACTTTTATTGACTACATATCTACAATTGATATTAACTGTTATCGTACCTAATATAATTAGCTCATAGGAGACTTGCAGTGCTTAAATATGTGTTACAACCGTCAATGTCTATAAGTTGAATCAATATCGTTTAGTTTGTCACAATTAAAGATAGTTATATCAAAGTTGACTTAAATAATAGATTATTATATATTGATTAATTGTACCCGTGTTTATGAATAAAAGGAGGGTAATTGTGCGATGAGATTAGCAGTCGGTTTAATTAAAAGGTGTTAATTTTACTCCAACTGGTGGTAATTCTTTACCTACAACTGTAACTGTATCTAAAAAAGTTTAAAGTTAGATTATATATACAACATCATCAGGAGAATAAAAATCTAAATATAAAGGTAGATTATTACAATAAAGCGCCCCTGAGGTGATATCTCACAAAAGCGGCGCTATGCAAATTGTCCAATAAATAAATAAATATAATGTTTACATTTTATTGTGTTTACACCGAAGTCAAAAATTAAATATAGATTGCAATTGGGAAAGAAGAAGTGGAAGGAGAGGGAAGGGGTAAGAGTAGGCTGGGTTTATAATAATTAGGAATTACAATATCGTTAGACGGGAAAGACCAGTTGAGTGGGAAAATATTTAAAAGAGAGTTTATAAAAAAATTCTTGTTAATTATATTTGCTTTTATATTAACATGTTTCCTCATTTCTAAAATTTCAAAATTATTTATAGTGAAGTATTTTAAAACCTGAAAAAAACAAATAGCATATAACCATAAAACAATATATTCATAAGACAAATAGCATTTAATAACGGTTATTCTAATAAGTTGATAGTTGAAATACTAAATAAAAAAATTAAACATATTCTCTTCAAACGGTCTTTCTAAAGATAGAAATAAACAATGGCATAGAATTCTGTTTGTGGATAACGATACTTCTAAAATTATGTATAAAAACAATCCTGGTACTATTCAACTGGCGTTTTACACTAATAACAATGAAGAAATATATTCTTAATAATAAAGATAGCAAAATTCAAACAAAAAAAATCAGGAGTTTAAAAACTCAATTGGGATGATTGTAATTTATTTTACAAAGGTAGAACCAGTAGAAACTTTGAAGTCAGAACTAAAGAATATCGCAGGGCTCTAAATGGAAATAGTGAATCTGAGTTTGCAAATCATCTTTTGAATTATGATCACACTTTCGATAAAAAATTCAGTCCTTAAAATACTTCAATCAGGATATAAAGCATCGCAAATAAATAATTTTGTAATTTTAGAAATTAGAAAACATGTCAATATAAATTCAGATATAATCAATAAACAAAAAAAAATAATAATGAAATGCCATTACAAAGTGATAAGCTTCCAGAAGAAATCTTCTTATTAAACGCTTGTTAATCGTAAGTAGTCAAATATTGTGAGCTGCATATTTAAATATTCGCGCCATTCATTTGGTTCGTTTTTATACCGCCAGAGGTGCGCTCCGTCAGCCATCTATAGCCGTGCGTATCGGCCATTGAAGGAACGCGTGATTTTTTTATAAACGTCAAACATAATTACGTAACTGTGGATAATTTTCATTGTAATGTAATTAATCCAATGGATTATGAACTTTCTAAAACATATTTTCTTCGATATTATCCAAAAATTATATGAGCAGAAACGATGCTTTTGAAGAAATCTCGTATTATTATGAGGCGATCCTATTTTAGTATGAAATCGTGTCTTAATTTTCAAGTTAGCTGAATTTACCCGAAACAAACAATTTTAATTTGACCAATCAGAGGGCCTACATCGTCCAGACGCTAGGACAATAATACTATCAGATTCCATAAAAATACTTAAATTATTCAAATAAATTAAAAATGTAGCTAAATTTTAATAAAATTCAATTTAAAAAATATAACAAAATATACGAGTACAGCATTAACTATTTAAAAATATAAATTAAATACTTTTTAAAGTTCTTTCGATGTATTTAAAAATATTTTTGCAATTCATCGAATGCTGTTTCTGCATATTGGTTATCTAAGCTGTGAATGCATGGAAGATTATAAACGAACTGGTATTGAGATTAGTGTTTCAGTGATATTTTTAGATATTATGCTAAGAAAATGGAATGAAATCAATTGCAATTAGTAGTGCCACCAATAAAGAAATTACTTATTGTTACTAATTTACCGGACAGCAGATGGATTTACCAAAATAACTAAGGAAATGAATATTTATCTGTTATCACATATTTTACGATGCCGAATTTTTTGAGACTTATCTCGCATGATGAGTCATCTTGATAAGATTTTAAACCACCGTACACGTGTCATGTCGCTCTTTTAAGGAAAAATTACTCGCACGACAAAACTGTGGGACCTTACTAATTAATTCTCGACGCTATGACTCATAACAATATGTCCCGTTGGCATCATGTATCTTTTATCAGGAGATTTTTCAATGTGGATGAGTGTTTAAGGCTAATAATTATTGCTTATAAAATAATCATAACAATATTACTGTTAAGATATAAGAATAATTGATCCACATTAACACGTGTAGAAACTGTTGAATTTTAATCCAATAAATACTCAAACAACTGGCCCAATCAGTCAGTTGTCCGACAACTTTTGTGAAGTTGTGTTTCATTGCAAATCCTTTACCAAGGTATTCCCGAGACGAAACCGGCATTTTAAAGTCGATGTTACTGGCGTAGGTGTCCAGTACAAGTAATATTAAAATAAGATCAGGTACCATTAAGTCGTAACATCATTAATGTAATCTTATGTCAGGCCGCTTTAGTTATTTTAGATTTTATAATAAGACATAAGAACTCTTGAGTTTATAATTTATACACGTATACAGCTGCTAATGTGTACTAGTGACAATTAACATTTCATTGGCCAACAGTATGACATGTTCTGTCATACAGGACTATGAAGATATTTTTTGTAATGTGTTCAGTAGCTACGTACCGTTAACACATTGCTCAAAAATAATTTCACTAAAAAAACTCAACAATTTTTCTAACTAACTAATAATTACGCTATTTCCCACAGGGGAGAAGGGAAAAGGGGGGAAGTGCCACACAACTGTCATGGCAAACACTCCTGGCTTTACGCTAAAGTCATTTCAAGCAACGTTTCAATTCTGAATAGTGGTCTTACACGAGGCAGATACTGAGAGTATCTTATGGTAAGTATACTTCATGTTATTTTAAATTAATTAATCGTGAAATCACACCAATTCATCACATAAAATTTGCTTGCACACGCTGGGATTTGAACCTGCGACATCCAGCTTACTAGTCCAGAGCTTTGCCTCTCGACACGAAGACCTGACTTGCTTATTTGAATCATTTGAATCATGATTAATTAGAAGAGAGTTTTAGATTATTTTTAACTGATCAAAATTAATTTCAACTTCCTAATGTTATTGGAAAGTTATCCAAATTAATGCATCGGTTTTTAAAAATATGTTTTGAATTGCAAATTATTTCTTTAAAAAGTTATTTTTTTTTGTATTCTTATATAAATACTTATACATCTTCCTTTGTAAAAAATGCGTAGTGGCAAGTTCGTTAAGTTCAACTAATGCAAAAATAGTCTTTACAACAAGACTGACACTGCCCGAAGTAAGTTCAGTATAAAAATATTAAGAAAAACTTTATCTCGAAAAACTCATACGAAAGAAAATTCATAAATCTTGGTTTTAAAGTACGAAACTTTATCTTTAATATTGATGTAATTAGACGATCTACATGATAGTGTACAAAATATTGTAAAGCACGACAATTTTACAAAAAAATTGATTCACTCTCGTTATAAGATTTTTTTTAAAATATGAAAATATCTAGTACCGTAATTCAAACACGTTAAAGACAAGGAATTAAATAATAACTCCAGAATCAAATTATAATTTCCACTCACCTAAATACATAAGTGGTTTTAACCTTTTTTCGTTAGGTATTTAAATCCCACGAATCTGCATAGTTCTCAGCTCCTGTTTAAGAATTAGCATACTTGGTATGACAGACTAAATCTTGCTCATTTTTATAATTTTCAAAGAAAACGAAGACAAAATTTCGAGAATGGAAAAATTGTGGGCTTACTTAAAATTTTCAGCATAGCCGAGCACTTTTAAAATAAAAAGTTTGTAGAATAATCCAAAACTTAAACCTATCAGATATCAAAAAAGTTTTTACAAATTCTATCAGTCTTTGACTGCCGCCTAATCAATGTGTTGTTTTTTTTTTATTTTACTAAAAAAATATTAAATGAAGAGTGAGTACTTTTTTAAGTAAATTTGTTTAAGGCGATGCACTACGTCTTTTAATATTTTTAATTGAGCCGCTATCAATAACGACCCTTACGTAGATGGCGATAAGGTCTAAATTCCCGCTTAACACCATCCGCCTGTTTTGATTTTTGCAAGAAAAAAACATGGAAAAAGTGCCTTTTATTTTATTTTGTGGATGTTCAGGCATAAATATTTAAATGTTTTTCGATTATTTTATAAACAACTTCATTTGCCACACTATACAATAAAATCATAATCGAAAATGGGATCGTAAGTAGGAGATTTTGAACTTTAAAGCGGTTTTCATAGGCCTTATACATTATTTTTTTCTGGGCTTATAAAAAGACTTATGTAAAAAATACTCGATTATTTCAAAGGCCAAGATGTATTCTATTCGCAGTATTTAATTAAAGCATCTGAAATATTTCTAGGCGACCAAATTTTCAAACCAAAAACAATGATTTTGCATTACTACGTATCGCATCGCCTTAAGCCTAACTATTATTTTCTATCTAATTAAAGCCACTCTAAAACTTATGCGTTACTAAGGATACGACAAACTACTTATGTAAAATTATCAGTATTAATATTTAGCTCTACAATTTGAACGAAAAACTCAAAATAATTAACTTAAGAAACTTTTTGAAATAAGTGATGATTTTAACAGTACAAAGGAATTGGAGGAGAAGCATAGAGGTCAAAACCAATATCAAAATTAGATGGTTTAAAACTCGAAATTAATCTAATTCACGAACTTATATAAACTGATTTGAATTAATTGATCGGATGCCAACAAGCCATGTTGCTGCGCTATGTTAATCAGATAGATCACAACTTGTACACCTGAAAACCTATTTAAAAAGTCAATAGTAAAAATATCGATAACTCGAACCCAAAATTAAAACGAAAAATATTTAGGTGACCATCTTTAGATTCTTACTTGAATCCTTTGTCTAGTATCGCCTTGGTGTAAGACCACCATTCAGAAACGTTGCCTAATCTGAATAGTCAGGTACCTTCCCATCTTCCTCACCCCCAACTCTTTCCCCTCCCCACTATATTCAGCCTCACATGCTATGACATAAAAAATACCAAACATTGTGCATACATTGTGCATACATTGTGCTGTGTAACATTTAAAAAAATGCTTAATACGGCGGCCATCTTTAATTAATAGAGTTTTACACTGAATCCGTCCACAATTGGCAAAAGAAAACATAGGGAGGAGCTTAATTCGAATCCGTAGTCAAAACGAAAATTTTCGACGGCCATCATGAAATTCTAGAGTTCTGCACCGATTAGATTCAGCATAGGGGTGGTTAGGAGCGGGCTGAGTGCAAATCTTATATATATACAGGGTTTTCCAATAAGAGGTGTAATTTTGATATTCAATCGTAAAAGATCAATGGTTTCGTTGCTTATGTGGCACGTAGCACCGTTTTGTTGAAATAAAACGTTGTCCAGATCAATACCATCCAATTTCAGCCATTAAACATCATTAATCATCCCCTCGATAGCGATCCATTCACGGCAACTGTTGCTCCAGCCTCATTTTTGAAAAAGTAAAGTCCAATGACTCCGCCGGACCAAAAACCGCACCAAACAGTCACACGTTGAGGATAAAAAGGCTTTTCAACAATAACTATTGGATTTTCCGAGCCCCAGATGCGACAATTTTGCTTGTTGACGAAGCCAACGAGATGTAAATGGGCCTCATCACTCAAGATGATTTGCATTTGATTCACTCAAGTGAATTTTAATAAATTTAATGCGTTGTTGAAGCGTGTATCTTTCGATTTTTATTAATGGCGTAGTTTTTACTTGTCAAATATTAAAAAATCACAGCTTCAAAAGTAAAATCTACTGAAATATCGGGCTATTCAAAATAACACCTCTTATTGGAAAACCCGGTATATTTTGGTTAAAATTGGTTTAGGATTGGTATATTGAAATATCCTTCCCATAGGAGGACTGAACTGTTGGATATATTAACACTGCCTAAATATTATCTTTGTCTATTATCTATGCCCAGATTGTCTTTGCTTCTGCACTTGTTCCTGTCAAGCACTTGTTAAACGATTCTCAATAAGAATGGTTTATTAATTAAACTCAATACAATTGTAATCTTATTTTTATTTCACCACAATATAACATGAACGCAATGAAATTTCTATAATGCTTAGAAACGGAAGGGCGAAACACCTGAAATATTTTGAAAAAGATTTACAATAATTTTAAATTATTATTGTAAGGGATTATTTCGTGAAGCTTTTACTGTAAATTTTTTTATTTATTTTTAAAACTTTATCATGATTTTACTTCCATCAAGTTGAAGAGAACTCACAACCTCAAAACTTTACTCCAAACCATCTATAAAAACGGGCAACGCCGAGTTTACGACAGCTAGTAATAATATATTCCTATTCGCCAATTTTAGCTACACACATTGATAGTCTGCTATAAATTTGTAGAAATTTTAACTGTGTGCATTTGGAAACATAAATAAGGACATTATTATTACGTGACTCAAATAACATTCACGCCGTTTCCCATTTATCTTCATAAATACCTAGAATCCGCATGCATTACACGTATACTTAAATTGATACAAATGAAACCAGATAACTGCTGCATACCGCATAACCTTACTATCCGCTTTTACTAGATATACTTGGTCACTTGTTTATTGTAGTGTAGAGTTATTATGCAAGTAGGTGGTTGCATAATAACTCTACACTTCAATAAACAAATGAAACTAGATGACTGCTGCACACCGCATAACCTTATCATCCGCTTTTACTAGATATACTTGGTCACTTGTTTATTGTAGTGTAGAGTTATTATGCAAGTAGGTGGTTGCATAATAACTCTACACTTCAATAAACAAATGAAACTAGATGACTGCTGCACACCGCATAACCTTACCATCTGCTTTTACTAGATATACTTGGTCACTTGTTTATTGTAGTGTAGAGTTATTATGCAAGTAGGTGGTTGCATAATAACTCTATACTTCAATAAACAAATGAAACTAGATGACTGCTGCACACCGCATAACCTTACCATCCGCTTTTACTAGATATACTTGGTCACTTGTTTATTGTAGTGTAGAGTTATTATGCAAGTAGGTGGTTGCATAATAACTCTACACTTCAATAAACAAATGAAACTAGATGACTGCTGCACACCGCATAACCTTACCATCCGCTTTTACTAGATATAGTTAGTCACTTGTTTATTGTAGTGTAGAGTTATTATGCAACCACCTATTTACAAACACACAATTGTTCTCTCATTTTATTACTATTAACCAGTATCAATTTGTTAGGTTCAGAAGGCTCAGGCTCTGCGAAGATGTCGCCCAATCAGGCCCAAATATATTGACTTCGTTTTTTTTTTGATACAACTGTCTACAATTTTTATAGTGAGGCTGCAATTTTCCTTGATGTCGAAAAGTATGTAATGCATTGGTTCAGCCAATCAATTTAATTCTATAAATTGAACCTAGGCCCACTGAGCTAATTAGATCCTATCCCCTTCGGTCATAATATTTAACTGTTTCGCACTTCGATCAAGAACTACCAATATTTTTGTCTCATAGTGCTTTATCATTATCTTCACTTTCTTAACACATATTTCATGAGCTCAATTCCAAGATGCGACTGATACCTTTTCTGATTCTGTATTACTTTAAACATTGACGGCCGGCATAGTCCAGTGGTAACGCATTGGACTGCCATTCCGAAGGTCGCGGGTTCGAACCCGGCGTGCGCAAATAAATTTAATTTGATTAATTTGTGTTATTTCACAATTGATTAATTAAAATAATATATAGTATATTTGCGGCACGTTTCAGAGTGGAAGATACTACCAGTATCGCCCTGGTGTAAGACCACCATTCAGAATTGAAACGTTGCTCCAAATGGCTTTAGCCGTGTTTAGTGACTAGATCTGAATAGCCAGGTACTTCCCCACCTTCCTCTTTCCCTTCCCCACTTACCTTCAGCCTCACAACATCCCCCAATTGGGGATGCCATAGTCTCACTGGCTCCAGACGGGAGCAGTTGGGACTCTTGTGAGGTATTCACTATAAAAATAAAATAAAACATATTTAAAATGACTTTTTTTTTCAAATTTTATGTTCAATAAAAATGTAATAAATGTATATTACAATATGCCCCAAGATTTTTATATCGGAACTTTTCTTCAAAATTCTTTTCTTTCGTCTAAATAATAATATTTAGTCTAATAATGTATCAATTGATCAAAACATTATCATATAATTTTTTAATTTCATATAAAAATATCAAAAACATAAAAGTGTTTATTTTTTTGTTGTACATTAATTCCACACAGGAGGCCCTGAGAAAAAACCCTCAGAGCCTATGTCATTCCTGGGAAAGCCGTGTCAAGGGTCCTTTTATGGAAAGGAAGAGGAAGTTAAAGGAAGGAAAAAGTTATGAGATGTGCGTAGGAATTTGGGGGTCAAAGTTTCCAGGAGCAACGGACGTATGAATCCATCCCTCTTCCTGCGGTGCAAGGCTATTGATCGAGAGAGTGCGGCTGGAGAGGTCTAAAAGTCTTCCTCAACCAGTATCTCCCAATTTGGCCCGCCATGCAGTAGGTGGGCAAACGCATCAGCCACAAAGACCTAGACAAACCTCCCACGAACCGTGCACCCCTGTTAAGTCAACAAACGTACTTGGGGTGACCTACGGCAAGGGTGTTGGTTATCCAAGAAATGGTTCCCGAGGCAGCGGTACCCATACCCTCCACCCAAATTAGAAACGTTAGTAAACGAAATATTAATAAAATAATTAAGCTTCCATGTTCAAAATAAGTCTTTGTTATTTGTTACAAAAACTCCAAACTGATACGAAAAGTACTCTTAATTACCATTTTCTTTGATTTTTTCCAAGATAAAGCACAAAAAGCAAATTTTCAGAAAATATGAAATAATTTATTTTTCGTTTTCTTTTTAGATGTGTTTGCGATCATTTGAACAAGGTTTGGCCTTATCCACCCCCCTGTTTTTTTCTTCATGTTTTGATATCCAGCCAGACTTAACGTCATTAGAGACATAAAGGAAGGCAAGATACAAATAACGTTAAAATTCTTATAAATAACACACAAAATAAAATGGTTCAAGAAAAATATTCTTACTATGGATATGAATATTTGACGTAATTGCTGCGCTTGGTACCAAAATAAAGCTTTTCGAAATGTAATTGAGTTTTATTAAATAAGCGAAAAACAATGCGTGTCAGAAAACTACGAAAATATACTTTTTTTATATGAACACGTTATTAGATTATAAGTATAAAAAAAATAGTGTTTAGGTACCTAGGTATGTTGGAAAAATAATATTACATATTAAAGTACCATTTGAAATGTAAATATTTTTGTACTGAGTTTCTGTGTTACTGGATAATAATATTTTTAAATCTGTCGCAAAAAGTTCAAATCGATGGTCAGCGTAACTTTTATTTACATTTGAACAATGCCCGTGGAATGTTCACTCTCGGCTCGTTTCGAATATCGAACAAATTGCAAGCAGCTGACAAGCCAAAAAAACATACATATTCGCGATATAATTGACGTTATAATGTGCCGATGACATCGATGATCATTACCGAATTGTTCTTTTGTTTTTTTTTTTGTTACATTTTAATGATTCCCAGCGCCAAAAGTACTAATGACACTGGTTAATCGAAATAACTCTATTCTACTCGATTTTAGACTCGAGTAAAGTAAACAAAGCATATTTACATATATATATATATATATATATATATATATATATATATATATATATATATATATATATATATATATATATATATATATATATATATATATATATATATATATATATAATATATCAAGTGATGAGCGTAATAATATGATCAAATCAAAAACACTTACTCACTTTGCAACCGGTGTGCATAAATGGATATCTGAAAAGGGGCGAAATTTTTTTAAGGAACATATGAACCTATATCACCAGTAAATAATTTAAATAACTTGTATATTACTAAACAATATATTTCTTTTTCATATTCATCATTAAAAAAAATATATTTACCACCACTGATATGTTTCTTAAACTCTAGTATTTATTACGAAAAATATTGTGACAATAATTCCACATTTGTGTACATATCCTTAGCCGTAGCTCAAACGTGGATTTACACAAAAATTGCCGATATATATCTATACACCTATGTTACCATAACACGCACATGCAAATCGCTCATCAAGATATAACTTATCCCTACTTTTTTACCAAATAGTACTTTCTTTGATTTTATATTGTATTTGTATTCTTTTTTTAGAAATACACTAGTACTTAATGTACTTGTATTTTTACTACACTTTTAATTCTATTTTAATTACACAAATGTACTTGTATTTTTTCTTATTTTTGATACATGCTCCTTGTATTATTTTTAATTCAATAATACGTATTTTCTTTGATATACTTTTTATATTATTTTAATTTTTCTGTTTTCCACACCTATTTTTTATATTCATATATCTTAAACTTATGTAGATATTTTGCATTATTTTTAATTCCTTTATACTTCATACTTGTTTTAGATGTATAAATTATTTTATTTTATTTTTATATTATTTTGTTTTCATTCAACTTATTTTCAATTTGTATAATTATACTTAACATAAAATTGACCACTACAACACGGGCATGTGCCTAGTGTGGTGGCCAAAAATTTACCCGTTTACTGTAATGTATAAACTTTACTGAATAAAGAACAATTAAAAAAAAAAAATCACAACAATACAAGCTATATGAAAAATCCCCTCAGGTTTTTCTCATTTCAGTGAAGTGTTCACGAAACACAGAAAATTTGAACAATTCATCAAATTTCAAAGTTGATTTTAAATTTTGTGAAAGTCCTATTGAAGTTATATTATTATATCAACATGGGCCATAATGATATTAAAAAAACAGAACTTTAATAGAAAAGTCACAGTCCTTGAAACATCCTGTTCTTAATTATTAGTCGATACGTTATTTTTCAAGCTCCGTGAAAGTTCTATTTAGGTTCTGTTTTTAATAATTTTATGGGCCAGTTGCTCCACAGAACTAAAATAATAACAGAACTTGAATATAATTTACACAGAACTTGAAAATGAGCTATAAAATTTGATGAATTGCTCAATTTTCATGAAACAACTCGTCCTTAATAGTATGTGAATAATTTACAGTTCATATTATTCTTATGACTATATTAAACACAATCTACGTACATACATGAAATTTTTTATATTATAATTAAAATAATGTAACTGGAATATAAATTCATATATATTTTTTGAAATAAAAAAACACATTTTTTTTCAAAAAATGTTTCTTAACACAGTCCCTAATTATTGTCAGGTTTATACAAGAAAAATGCTATCAGGCGCGAGTTTGTTTACCTGCGAATATCTGAGAATAATTGCGGGAGAAAAGTCCGGGCAGATAAAATGAGCACGGTATTTAAGAAAAGCGTTCGCAAAACTTAATGAAAAAGACTCCGAATAAAAGAGTTGGAGATACGTGAAATTGGGGGGATTCCCGCTAAAGGAAGATCCGAACCGTAGGCAATATTATTTTAAAAGAGGGTTAAGGATTCTCTTTGTTAGTGCTCGCTATATCGCCTGCTACCTACGTATAATTTGTATTTTTAGGAACACTTTTCTTTGGAATTTGATATTTTGTCGGAATTAATTTAATTTTATATTAAAATTCCGAATTTGACGTTAAATGTTTTGTTGAAAATAATACCTGTAGTACTTGAGTTGAAGGTTATCGTAAGGCGGGCCACAGACAGCTGCGCACAGCAGTTTCACACGTAGCTTTAGTTTCGCTCACAAAGAGTTACCATACATATCAACATATAGCGGGCCGCGCGCACGCTATGCACAGCTGCGTGGGTATTTGACGTCAGAGGAACACGCCTGGACTTCAGCGATACCTTGCGGGTACCGATACCTTCCTCCGGACGCCGCTCCCGCCTTAACTGCTGTCAATGTTTGACCATATCCCTGTATCAATCCACGTAGCTTTCGTGTGAATCGTCGCCGTGGACTTCGTGCGCGGCTATCTGCGGCCCGCTTAAGATCCGTTTCATCGGTTGTTACCTCTACCTAAAAAAATACTTCAAGTTACGTCTTATTAATTTTATTTTAACACCGTACAAGAGTCCCAACTGTCCAAATTAGGGGGACTATTTCATTCCCAATTAGGGTGAGGAAGAAGATGGGGGAGGAATGTTGAGAATTACCTGGATATTGAGATCTGGTAACCAAATACGGTTAAAAACATTTCAAGCAACATCTGTTCTGATTAATAATGATAATCTTTCTCCAAAACAATACCAGGGTGCGTGTTACACCCATTGTAAGTCAGAAAACATTCAAAGTCTGAACACGAAAATGTGTAAAAATCTAAAATAAACTATTGATTATTTCGTAATCACCTTAGAAGATGTTTTGTCTAATTTTGAGAAAATTTTGTAAAAAATTTTCCAGTCCTAAATCGAGTTATAAAAAATATTAATATTTTAAATAAATATCCATTTTAACCTTATTTTATTTTTTAAATGTTTGTTTGTCCAGTACGCGTTATACCTTTAATTCAATTTCGCTGAAAATTTCAAAACTTGTTCTCATTAGTTTCAGGAGTTCACAAACTCCAACGGCTCGGAGGGCTTTGAAGCAGAGAATGGACGGTTATCTCGAGAGTATTTCCTCCTGGGGTAAAAATAATCTCGTCGAATTTAATGTTTCAAAGACCCAATCCTGTCTGATTACGTCTAAAAGGGATCCAAATGATAATCTAGTCTCCTTCAACGGTAGCAATCTTCCGAACAGGCCTTCCATTGATATGCTTGGTATAACTATAAGTGACCAGCTCAGGTACGGGGGCTCCATCGAAGCCAGAGTAAAGTTGGCCTCTCAGAAGCTGGGCGTACTGTACAGGGCCCGCAGATACTTTAATAATACACAACTGCTGACCCTGTACAAATCGCAAGTGCGCCCTACTGTCGAATTTGGCAGCCATCTCTGGTCCGGAGCCCCTAAATACCTGAAAAAAACCCTAGACTCTGTGCAAAAACGGGCGGTCCGTTTGATAGATTCCCCAATCTTAACAGACGGACTGCAATCTTTAGAGCACAGGCGTCAGGTAGGTATGCTGTCCTTGTTCTATCGGTATTACAATGGAAGATGCTCTGAGGAACTAGCGTCATTGATCCCTTCGGCACCGGTGCGTAGTCGGGATACACGCCAAACGCCCGTCCAACATTTGCACACAGTTGACACTTGTCACATGAGAACGAGTCGCTTCTACGATTCGTTCTTAAGTTCAACAGCTCGGCTGTGGAACGAACTGCCGGCCTCTGTGTTTCCTCCCTCCTACAACATGGGACTCTTCAAGACCCATGTTCACTCCTTCCTCTCCACAAAACGACCCTCCACGCAGCATCCCCAAAGACGACATAGGCCCTGAGGGAAATTATTTTCTTCAGGGCCTCCTGTGTGGAGTTAATATAAAAAAATAAATAAAAAAGGAGTGTTTTGAAAGAAGATTGAATTGTAGATGAAGTTGGGTACGCTCGAGAAAGACTTCGAAGCATTATTTTAGCACTGGGACATACTGAGTCAAATTCAAGTCTAAATAATGTGGTTTTTTAACGGTAACAATCTGGAATTCATGATATTACATGAAGTGAATGGTAGAAAAATTCGCGGATTCCCCGGGAAGACACGAATCAAACAATTATTTGTGGAAAAATGAGACGTCAGTGATGAATAAAGACAATAAAAGGTATAAAGAAAATTATTGACTTGGAAGAGCATGGTTGAAGAGGTCGAGAACGCCCGAGGAAGATACGGCACGATCAAGTGAAACAAATACATCTTACAATACAGTAATATTATTTCCACCTTTAAAATGCACCTAGTTGACAGACACCAAAATTCACAATCTCAAAAATTTAATTTAAAAAATGTATTAGTTCCAGAGTAACGCCGGATTCACACCAGATATATAGTAAATAAGAATCAAACAGAAACTGAAAGAATCGTATGATTTGCATCTGTCGTATCTTCTCCAAGCACATTCCAATAAAAATGTGTTTATCTAAAGTGACCTGCCAGGTAGCTAAGGGTTTTCCAATAAGAGGTGTTATTTTGAATAGCCCGCTCTTTCGGTAGATGTTACTTTTGAAGCTGTAATTTTTTGACATTTTACAAGTAAAAACTACGCCATTAATAAAAATGGAACAATACACGCTTTAACAACGCATTGAAATTATTAAAATTCACTTGAGTGAATCAAATGCAAATCATCTTGAGTGATGAGACCCTTTTCCACCTCGATGGCTTCGTCAACAAGCAAAATTGTCGCATCTGGGGCTCGGAAAACCCAAGAGTTATTGTTGAAAAATTTCTCTATCCTCAATGTGCGGCTGTTTGGTACGGTTTATGGTCCGGCGGAGTCATTGTACTTTACTTTTTTGAAAATGAGGCTGGAGCAACGGTTGCTGTAAATGGATCGCTATCGAGAGACGATTAATGATTTTTTATAGCCGAAATTGGATGGTATTGATCTGGACAACGTTTACTTTCAACAAAACGGCACTACGTGCCACATAAGTAACAAAACCATTGAACTTTTACGATTGAATATCAAAATAACACCTCTTATTGGAAAACCCTGTATATTTTCTGTTTGCGTTTGTACATAATTAGATAGAGCTTATGAAGTCAAATTTCTACATCGCTCTTGAGGTAATTTTTCACAAAAAATACGATACTGTTTTTATTTAAATTTATTAAATTCTATCATCTGACATCATAAATTATAAGTATTAGCATTAATTAACCTATGTTTTAAAGCGGTTAGCGGTGGCAACACTTTTACGAAGAATTTAATTGCCTATATTGGCTTTAAAAACAGCATTGGGAATACAAAACTTAAAACTTAGAGTTCTTGTGATATAAATGTATTAATTTATTTAAAAGACAAAGCTTTGTTTGAAACTGCTTTCGGGAAAAATCGACAATTACTTTTATAATTTGGTTGAATTAGAGCACCCGTGCCAGACGTATTTTTCGGAATTATAGCGTGGCACGTTTCTGAAAAAACAAAATATCAAAGGTTACACAATGAATCCATTGGCAATTGTTCCATTTTTCAGAGAAACAGGAAATGGCTGTACCTGAGGTACGTTTTAAAATTTAAAATTGAAACGTTGGAAGAATGAGGTTTGGATAAAGCTAGGAAAAACAACTTTAATACACATAATCTTTTTTCCATTACGGTTTTCTGTAAAATGTTATTCAAATAATCTTCGTTGTGTTTTTTACCTTGATTCAATTTAGTATTACCTCTAAACGTAATCCCGAAACGTTATTTTTCCAACTTCACCGTTTGACTATCGATGATAAGCAATACACATTTTCACCAGTCTCTAAAAAAAAGATATATGAATCTATTCATTTCGTATAGCCTTGCCAATGTTTCAAATAGAAAAAAAATACAAAAAAAACTAGAATTGATTAGTAATCGGTATAATCGTTGAATAACAAGTTTTTTTTATATATTTGCAGTGGTCGAATTAATTAGAAATCATTGTTTAAATGCATGATCCTGGGTGTTTTATTAATGTTTTTAATGACATCACTCGGAGGCAGCGAGGAAAGTATCATAATATATAAATAAGGGTTAATATGTTATATATATTTCTTCGTTTTTGTTGTTTGTTTTTGGGGTGTTATGCCGTGTTGCGCTAACTCCTTCTTTAGCCGACGTTTCGGACAGCGTTGCAGTGTCCATCATCAGGGCAGATCCGGTAGATCCGAAGATGTGTGTAAAAACTTACCTATATTTCTTCATGTTAATTAGTAGCTCATATATTATTTTATTTAAGAGGTAAGCATAAAAATACACGATGCCTAATTGTTTTAATTTTTTTTTAATATTTTTTATTTAGAAATCAAACTATTTTAACAATTTCGGTAGTCCCGCGTGAAATCGGATTCAATGAACTATTTTTTTTTATTTATTTAAGTGTTTTAAAAAAAATGGAACTGATTGTGTAAAGAATTCCGAAAAGCGATAAAGTAGGTACCTGCTAAAAATATAATATCCTTACAGAAGATTATTTTGTTATTTTCAAAATTGAATTATAATATCCAATATTTTTTTGCAGATCTCTTTCCAATCGTCAGCTCTTCTCTTCTGTAGTCGATCTACGCTTCCGTTTTCCAACTAAGGACGCCGTTAGTTGCACAATAGTTCAAACGAAATCAATATAGAATGCATACAATTAAAAAAAAACCGCTTCACGGAGTTCACAAAATTCACAAATAATGAGGTTATTTCTGTAAATTTATCTCGGTCTTTCAGTTGTCGTAATCAAATGCACATAGAGAATCGGTCGGGTGCTTAGTTAACGATCTATATAATAGTATTGTCCTTCGATGGGTGGCGTAAAGACTTCCGTAGAATAAAAATACAATTTCTTTCAAGCAGTACTTTTCAGGACATTTACATTAAAGCCTCCCGGAGGGGCCGTCTGCTGCGCGAGTCATCGGTCCCCGGCTTGCGGTCGGTTGGGAGGAGGTGGGAAGAGGAGGTGTAATGACTTTACTGTGGACAATAGACTGGTGTTGGATAGCCGGCTGCCCCCGGGGACCAGTTCGCCAGAATCGCTACGCCATTTTAACTAAACTTTGTTCAGTTTATGGAAAATGTTTGGCAACGGTGATTGTGAAAGTATGGCCGACATGTTTTAAACGCGCTTAGCGAAATGTCATTACCACGCATACATCTATACGCTCACAAATTTAACTAACTAATAAACCATCACGCAGGTTCTTTGAAGGGGTAAGCAGATGTGAAAGTACACCCCTCAACTTTCTGGTCACATGCAAACATCGTCTAATGTATTTAGACTCTCGACATATGGACACCTGGACGGATGACAAACCTCGTGCTGGCACTGTTGGTGGACGCGGTGGACTCTCTCGCTGCAGCAGCTGGTCCAGTTTCTTCATCACCTAAGATTCTTGCTGCAGAGTCTCTATCTTCTATCTTCGTGTAATCTGTTCCTGTACTTCATTTTACTTAACTTAACTTCACTTGCTTTTTGTAATAATTATATATTTTTTGTAATACCTGCATCAACTGTAAAGCGCCCCTGAGACGATGTCTCACAAAAGCGGAGCTATACAAATTATCCAAGAAATAAATAAATGATCTCACCCAATTATTTGATTTACGAGTAATTGATAATGTTACGTCTTCTTTGTATACTCCTGAATTCTTTTTCCATCCAATTATGATATATAGAAGGTGTCGGGGGGTGCACTAACTTAGAAGTGATTCTATATGATAGTACAAGTAGAAAAGATAAACACCATTTTAGAAATTTCAACGTTTTAAGGTAGTTTTTAAGTAAAGAAGTTGAATTGTTTGCAGAGAAAATAAATCTTTTGTAAAAGAATATTTTTAATGAAAAAAACAATGGAATTTCGAAAAAATTTAACTTTCTTTTTTACTTCTACCATCATGTTGAATCAGCTCCTCAGTTAATGCACTTTACCCCCGTCCCTGTTTTTAATATACTCTTAACAATCTTCTTATGAAGAGGACATAATTTTGCATTATTTCAACATATATTCAAAATCATTCAGATATTCAATTTTAATAGTTAGTGCTTATTTCATAAATCATAGTGTAACTAACTATTTTATGTATTTTATTTTTATTTTTATTTATTTAATACATGTTACATTATTATGAAATTTACATAAAGTAGATATAATGAATCACCATACTAGGCGGCTGCCTGTTTCATGGTGACCAATTGAGTGTGATTAATTTGTATGAAATATGAAATCTAGTGTAAACATATGAAATTAGTAACTATAGATGAAGCTAAAATTTTGTAAAAATTGTAATAAAAAGTAGAAGATAGAAATTAGAAAGGAGAAAGAAGTAAATTAGCATTAGATTGTAAAAATGTACATAATTATATATATAATTTTTAATATGTGTGCATGCAAGCTCACATGTGTATATAGCAGCAGACATACCTATATACATATAACAGCACATGTATACATACACCCATATGACGCATCCTCACGCATATAAACAATATATACACCTCTATCTGAGTACTTGGAATAGGCTACTAACACTATAATTTTATTTAATTATTTTGTTTGGATTTTTTTTTACTGACACATTTTGAATATTTTTTTACAAAATATGATTTGGTAATGGGAGCCTCACTGGGGCTCAGGCCCCAATTTTAATTTTTTTTGTAAAAAATTATGTAGGTAAATAAAAATGTTCTGTATGTAAAGTATGTTAGATAAACAAATTTAAAAGAAATATGAAGAAATAAAATAAATTACTCGTAAGAAAACTAAAATAAAGTATTGTAGAAAAAATAAAATAACTAAAGCAGTTATAAAAACTAAGCTATATGTATATAATTGATGGTCGGTTGCATATAATATGTGCACTATAAAGGTTTATTTTTTCTTATTTTAAGATAAATTTATTTTGTAGTATAGCTTATTTAGTTCTTTAAGCCATATCTTAATATTGTATCTGAAATGTTTTTTGGTTTCCCTCATTTTTTGTGTTGATTTTCAGATTCATGAATGCTATTATTGCCTGGTATTCGTAGTGTCTTTGTCCAAAGCATGTGTTTAACGACGGAGTTTTTATGTTTTGTACTTACGCTCGTCTAACTTGTTAGTTTGTGTTTGTTAAAATTTATGTTTTTTTGTTAAAATGTACTTTACAAGTGTTTTTTTTATATATATATTTGACGTATGTCTAGTACGTTAAACATGTTGAATATTTGAAGACTGTCAGTCGTTCTACGTTTTTAATAATTTCTTTGTGATAGTTTTCTGTGTAATTTCCGTATGGCCGAGTATTTTACTCCTCCTCAAGCAATTATAGTTCTAGTTTAAATATGTTTGTTATGTTCAGGACAACGTGTATTGTTTTGAGGAATCCAAAAGTGATGTGTTTGATATGACATGTCCATTTGACATTATTGATTTTTGTTTTTTCTAGAGTAGGGATATCGCAGATGTTGATGTACATGCATTTATTTGTTCTTAAGGTGTTTGTCTTATTTTTGGCTCTCCTCTTTTATTTACACTGTACTTTATGCATTTTTATTTTTATATGTTTAATGTAAGCAAGTCTTACGACATTTTTACTTGCTTAATTACTAATTCCGCTATATTGTACACCTTTGTCCAATCTTTAGATTTTAATCTGTATCTTTCGCATGACTAACAATTTCTCCGTATATTGTTATCGTGCATAGATCATTAATGCAAATAGTAAATAAAACGGGACCTAGTATGCTTTCTTGTGAAACACCATACGTAATTGGCAGTGGCTTGTTAGTATGGTGATTAATTCTGAGTTGTTGTGTTTTGTTATTCATATAATTTTCATTGAGTTATTTGCCTTTAATATCAATATTTTCTAGTTTTTTTAAACAGGAATTTGTGGCATATCGAATCAAAGGCTTTAGCTAAATCTATACATATACCTACGCATTTATGTCCTCGCTCTAAATTGATATGTATATCATATGTAACATATGCTAATGCTTCTTTTGTGTCAAATTCTGACATATGCTGAATTTCACATATATTTTTTTCCTTAAATGAACCTTTATGGCTTTAAAATCTTATATTATTTTATTTATAATATTTTTACATAAAGAAAAATTGTATTTTTATATACACGTTACAACTTCCTTGTGAACATTTTTACAAACATAAAACCCCCCATATCTGAAGCGACTCGATCGCAGCCGTAAATAAATCAACTTTTTGATTTAACTATCACCCTTTGAAGTGTTTTTAGAGGAGGCCCATGAAGTAAGGGTTTTATCACCTCCCATAGAGCCTGTGGCAATACACCCCTGACCATGTTTTTACTTTGAGCGTTAGAGCCGAGGGTTAAGTGTTCTATGGGGTAGGTTAAGATGTTGAGGTTGTATTGGGCAGGGGCGTGCTGTAACATGGCTAGACTATTATAAATTGTGAATGATAATTGTTATTTAATTTTACTGATCGAAATTTGTAGTTTTATGTAACTTTATTATCTATTCGAGCCGATAGCAAAGTTAGCTATTCAGCATTAGCGTGATTTAATATAATTTTCATTTTTATTTATATTTCAGAAAGATTAAATTGGAATTAGTATTAATAAACTATTGTTTTTGTTTTAAGCCTAACCCCTTGTTTTGGGTATAGTTTCTGGAATCTTAACGCATCACTGCCCAGAATATTTTTTTACAATTTTAATTATATTGCTTTATTTTTTATGGTTTAATTAGATCAAAATAAAAATAAACGTATTATTTTTCTGTTGAACGTTTTTTTTCGCTGAAATAATGAGTGCTACCATATGGAATCGCTGGGCAGATATGGATGCAGTTGATGACAAAATATGGTTATAGGTAAAAAAACGCATAAAAACTCAAGTGTTAAAACAATATATTTTGAGGCTTTTATCAATAACCGTTACAAAAAAATAACATCGATAGTAATTGTTTTTAATATTTTAACATATTGTGGTTTTGAATGATTTTTGTGAACAAAGTGCCAAATATATTGTTTTCAATTGTTTTATTTTATATATGTTTCTTATGTTTAGGAAAATATGTATTATTTTGAGGAGTTTGTTTGTGATTCGTTTGGGGATAGGTATCCATCTAAGGCATCATGCATAAATTACCCTACGTCCTTTTGGTAAATATTTGTAAGATATTTGCAGATAAAAGCCAACCATCTTGATTTGGGAAATTTTAAATTTTAAACTTCTAATTTTTAATTACTTAAAATCAAAATTCGCTTTCGGTGTAAAGAATGAAAACCATTTCCAATAATTTCTGTCAATGATATTTTCGTATTCTTTATACTACACGAGGGGCTAGAAGAAACGTCAGTACCGATATAGCCGATAATGTATTAGGTATATTTATTTATATTTCATAAAAATATCGGCACGCCACTGAACTCGGTTCTTGTAGCCTTTAACCTCGTAGCAGTAAAGGTTGGGCCCAGTGGGGGCGGGTGGTGAAAAGGCCGGCCCCTATTGGAAAGTGTGGAAATTGAATGACGGAGTGATGAGATGGATTGACTAAAAATTGTGTTGTGAGTATACAAATACTTTCGCCGTAAACCCACAATGAAATATTTTTTGAGCATTTTATGGAATTAAACATTTTGATTTTCACGGTGCATGTGTGCAAACGTGAAGTAATTTGAAATAAACGAATTCCTGTAAATTATGCAGGTTCAATGAACTTTTAGTTTTCAAAATTGGAACTGAAAAGTAAAGGCGATGAAGTAGGTAGGTACCAACAATGTTTTATTTATTTGAAATGTGTATTTCTTTTGTTCAAATTTGTGACAGATTCAATTTTTCAAGTTTACTTAAAACCGAAAACTAATTTTCTTCTTTTGAATGACAATGATCGTGTGGCAAATATTTGTATATTATAAATTTTTTTAGCATTTTTTATTTATTTTTTATGTGAAACCGCACAATGGTCCCAACTGCTCCCAACCTGCTCTGGAGCCAGTGAGACTATGATACCCCCAATTGGGGGTATGTTGTGAGGCTGGATGTACCGCGGAGGGGAAGAAGATTTTTTTTATTTATATATAATTTGTACATTTATTTATAACAATTACAGGTAATATAGCCTAAGACGTTATAATTGTACCATTTATGCAGTGTATATCCAATGCCAAAAATCTCGCAAATGCGCTATAAGACACAAAAAATAAATCTATTATTTTATCTACCGCATTCAAAAAGCACGTAGCTCTCCCCACAGGTGAGTTCATAAATAAATTAGTGCGGCTTGCTCTACTATATAGAAGATTGTGATGACGTCCTCGAGAGTGAGACTCTGGTACAAAATTATTTAATTGGGCCAGCATCTCATTATTAGATAAGTGACCGTTTATTAATTGAAAAAATATTTAAGCAAAGCAATACCTCTACGTGTCTCTAGGGAGTGGTAATTGGTCATGCCTAATATATAAATCGCTGGGTAAAGCCAAAGGTAACGTCCATAGAGCCGCGAGAATAAAAACCTTAAAAAAAAAATTGGACCATGGTTGGAGAGTAATTTCATTGATTGTATATTCAAATACATGCGTTTTCTTTGATCTTGTATACGAGACGATATTGCACTTGGGTGTACTGAAGTTCAAGCCATTTATTTTGGCCCAGTTTGAGACGCAGTCAATGTCACGTTGAAGGAGAATACAGTCAAGATGGTTTTTTATTGAGCGATATAGTTTCAAGTCATCTGCAAATAGTAAATACAGCGAATGTGTGATGACTGAACCAATATCGTTAGTAAAAATCAGAAACAGAAGTGGTCCGAGGATAGACCCCTGAGGAACTCCAGAAAAAACTATGAATTCAAAAGAACTGGAACCCTTATAATAAACAAACTGTCTACGATTTCGAAAATATGAAGCAAAAAAACAGAGTAGTCTTTTGGAAAAACCAAATGAAACTTGCTTATTTAGAAAAATGTTGATGTCAACCTTGTGGAATGCTTTTTCCAGGTCGAAATAAGCAACATCGACCTGTCCCCGATTGTCGAGAGTTTGTGATAAGAAATCTGAGATGCATAAGAGGTTTGATGTTACTGACATCTGGGGTCTAAAACCATATTGACCGTCATCAAGAATTGGATTAACGTGATTAAGTTTATATTTATGTAGAATTTTCTCGAATATTTTCATGATGGAACATAGAACGGCAACTGGTCGATAATTCCGGATATCACGTTTGTCTCCCTTCTTGTAGATAGGGGTTATTTTAGTTAATCTCCAGATGTCTGGGAGAATCCCGTTTTTTATGCATACATTGAAGAGATGACATAATGGTGGTATCAAAAGGTCGGAACAACCCTTTAGTATAAATGTTGGAATATTGTCAGGACCGATGGAGTGAGGTTTCTTTAAATTTGAGAGTGCCTCCTTAAAATCTTTTTCTGAAATACTGACCAGGTCGAATGAGGGCCCAATCTGTACAGTGTGAAGGGTAGAGTCAATATTGAGAGTTGTTTGGACATTTTTGTAAACAGATGAAAAAAAAGGTCACAAAACTATTAGCGATTTTATCATCAGTAGTCAATTCCTCTCCGTCAAGATTCATAGACTTAAATGAGTTGTTGGATTTTTTTAGATCCTTAATGTACTTCCAAAACTGTTTTGGATCGATAGACAATTTTTCTTCCATTAAAGTTAAATGATTTTTAAAAGCTTCACTGATTTCACGTTTTACGATGGAGCGATAGGCTGAAAAACTAGAATAGTCCAAGTTGTGACGAGTTTTTTTCCATTGCTTATGAAAAACATGTTTAATTTTTATATTTGAAATAATACTATTGGTGTACCACTTAGGATATACGCTGTGTGTCGTAGTGCAAGGTGTGGAAATTGGTATACACTTGTCGAATATATTGTAAATTGAATTGTAAAAATTTGTACATAATGCATTTATGTCTGTTGAACTTTGGCAGACCGGTTGCCATGAGCATTTAGAAATATATATATTTTTTTATATTAACTCCACACAGGAGGCCCTGAAGAAAATAATTTCCCTCAGGGCCTATGTCATCTTTGGGGATGCTGTGAGGAGGGTCTTTTTGTGGAGAGGAAGGAGTGAACATGGGTCTTGAAGAGTCCCATGTTGTAGGAGGGAGGAAACACAGAGGCCGGCAGTTCGTTCCACAGCCGTGCTGTTGAACTTAAGAACGAATCGTAGAAGCGTTAAGAATATATCATTGTTTCCTATATTCAATAAAAGGTATTTGGCACATTTCATTGTTTTCTATGTTCAATAAAAGGTATGTATCACATAGGTATAATTTTTTCCTATGTTCAATAAAAGGTATTAAGCACGTATCATTGTTTCTTATAATCTTTGGTTAGATTAAAGGAAAGGATCGAAAATCCACATTAATATCATTCAAGGGTCCAACGCAATTTTTTGTGGTGTATTAATTTTAGACTTTAAAATCAATAGATTTTGAGTTTTTATAACAATCCTTGAATTGTTGAAGTTAAGTGACAGAAGAAAAATTTTTGATCTTGTATTTTTATATAAAATTGTAAATAATCAGTTGGAGCCCTGATATATTAATGTTGATTTACTTTCATGTTCCTACCATTAGATCAAGGTTCTCTGGTAGATATTGTTGTAACAAACGTACTACGGTTTCAGGCTACAATCCTGTTATATATAGATTATACACCTTTGGTAAATCGTATGCAATGGTGTTTTTAATACGCCTCTGTTGAAATTTTAATCTGTACTGAATAAACATTTTAGTAGTGCAATAACATTTTTTTTAATTTGTATTTATTTATTTTAATAAATTTTTACAATTAATATGTTCTTTTTTCTTGTTGTATGTTATAATAGAAACAATTAAAATGATGATTGGAACTATTTTGATATCTACTCAGATAAAGGCCGGCTCGGACACCCCTGATAGTCCTGAAGGAACTGCATTACTACACATATAATATAGAAACAGGATATTTTAAAGCAGCTCATTGAATTTATAAAAAGAGATCAAACCAATCCAATAACTGACAGATAATGTGTTTTATGTTGAATCCTGAAGTAGCACTCTACCTCATCATATAAGCAATAGAAAAACGACTCTATCATATAAGCTGTGAGTTCAAAAGGACACCATAGGAGGATTCAGTCAAGCACTAAACCTAGTAACTTAAATTTACACCATAGAGGACAATAATTGTTGCCTTTTAAGCCTAACTGCCTTTTTAACACTGATCACTGGCCGAATACATGTTTTATGAAGGGTTTCTTAAAACTCTTATAATTATGAAAATACTCGGTAAAATTAATTGATACTTCTAGTATTTATTTAAAACACTTACATATTTCATTGTTGTAAGGTAGTTTTGCCAACATTGGCCTTTATTGAGAGCCACGTAGCAATGTTTGCACATATACAGGTTTTTGTGCTTTGCACATACCCTTCAGGGTTCTACACAGGGTATCGCACACGAGATTGCTATTCATTTAACGTGTTTACACGGCTCTGGGGTGCAATGTGTCAACAAATTGAATTACCGAATTTTCAACACTTTTACGTGCATTTGGTATAGGTATAGTGGGGAGAACCGAAACGAAAAACATATGTTTTGATCCTGAAATCATCTTTCAAAGTATTGCCATAACGTTCGAAACAAAAAAAATAAATGAATCTATTATTTGCCATTGCTATATTCATTTATTATTATTTCAATCTTCTGATTTAACTACAGATATAACAGTAGAATATGGCATTCAATTATAAGCGCAAAGCTTGAGCAACAGGGTTTGGAGAAAGGCGATGTAATCTCTGGTTTAGTGTGGTGCCAACGGGATGGCATCCCTAAGAAAACCCAGCACAGTACACAATATACATATCCAACAAAATAGCCAACACAAATCGTATGGTACAAATAAGGCCGCCTTTTAAAATCTGGACACACAAGTGTATTTTGTGAAGTTTATACACTAAACGTGACAATGAAGTCCTGACATATTGTAGGTACTAACTGGGTTGGCTTATGATATAATATCGTAACGAATTTTTTCTCGCCTCTGCCAAAATAATGGGCAGATTAATGTATATAAGCTCAAAGCATTTTTGGTGTCAAGGCAAAAGTGCAGATATGATATTTTTTAAAGCCGGTGTTCTGTGACACAAGGTATGTTAAATAAAATGGCAAAAGAAAGCGTACGTTTCCGACGAATCCGTTTACAACTTAAAAACCGTTGATTTAACTAAAATTGAATAATATTTTAATTGTGTATTAATTTATATTCCCTTACATACAGTTTACTTAATAAGTACAAATTATACAATAAAGTACTTGGTTTTAAGTCACTTTATTGATATATTTCTGATATCTGACGATGGTACAGAGGTACCGAAACAGGTAGACAGTGAAAATAAATTAATAAAGTGACTTAAAAGTATTTTCGTTTATTTTATTTAAAATTTTAAGTCACAATGTGTTTGATATTCAGAATCTGTATGAGTTAATGGTACTTACTTAATGTTTTGTGAATACCTAGTGAGGAGAAACTGTGCTAAAGTGTTCGCATGTTTTGGGTATAGTGTTATTATGTTGTCGTAAACATAGCGGAACATTTTATCCAAATAAGTTAGTAGTAATTACCTACAGAGCTGCCTTCATTATAATATTACATGGACACAATGTGGTAATAATTTAGTGAAAATAAAAGGGATACTACATGAAGCGTGCTTAACGATGCAGTCAAGTATTTAATCTATTTAGAAGAACTAAAAACATAAGATACATGCTAATTAAATATTGTTACGTTTGGTTTGGGGTGAATAAATTTTGTATATATTGTGTATCTTTTATTTTTATCAGTGATGTGTTTTTTTAGTTTGTGAATAGGTGAATTATTAGCAGGTTGTTTGAAAGTAAGTGGCATGCAACTGCATACCAGATTTACTGTGTAACAATACAGTTTGATGGAAGGGTACTTAAAGGATCCTTGTCCGTGGGCGGAGTGTTTTAGTGGGTGTGTTAAGGATTAGGTTTATTGAATACCTGGGTATTATCGATGATTGAGATTGTAAAGGAATATGTAATTTGTATTTGATGAGATGAAGAACCAACACTTTAGCATAAAGTTGTCTAATTAACAAAATGTTGAGCCTCTCATGCCTTTGGTGCTTTTACTACACATACATCGTTTTTACAAAGTGCTCAGCGCACAATGTTGTCAACGTTAGGAGTGTTGTCGATCATTTTACTCAAGGAGGCAATGCATTAGATGAAGCAGAATAGAATACTTATGGTTGTTTACGCTTAGAACGTCAGCAGTCGATTTATCACAATACTTTAAAATATCCAATACATTTTGGAGACGGGTATGAGTACCGCAGCTCCGATAACTAATTATTGGATAATCAGCACCTTTTTCATAGGTCACCCCTAGTTGTTTGCTACGTTTGGTAACTTAACAAGAGCGCCCGGCTACATGGGGTGAGGTTTTCCAGGTCTTGGTGGCAGATGCATCCACCCACCTATCGAGACTGGTTGAGGGAGGAATTTTGAGCTATCTAGCTGGACCTTCCCGACTCGTTGCCTTGTACCGCACTTGGAGGGATAAATTCATACGTCCGTCACTTGTGGACAAACTGACCATCAGATTCCAGCCACACCTCATTTATTTTTCCTTTCCTGAACTTTCTCTCATAAATTTCCTTAAAAATACCCTCCGCACAGCATCCCTTAAGATGACATAGGCCTTTAAGTATTTATTTTCTCCAAAGCTTCCTGTGTGAGCAAATGTAAGAAAATGTTTAAAAAATGTGTATTCAATTTGGAATAAACACGCCGGACTTGGACTCTATCTCCGGAAAACGAAGGTACAATTAATTTTATGGAACAAGCCTCTGGTTACCTCTCTTCCGATTTTGAAAATGATTTGAGTGATCTTACGCATGTACCAAACGACTCAAGGTTAGGTTAAGAATATCGTAACGTGCTGTCCATGTGTCACTGATTTGGTCTTCAGTTAATTTGCACGACACATATTATTATTGTTCTAAGTAAACAATATCTACGGTCTTTAAAGAGCTTTTATAGTATTATCTAGTTATTTTAGTTGCTATTTTGACAGAACTTATCCGTCATGGAGCTTTATCATGCTGCTTGAATCTGGTGTTTCCTAAGCACGGCTTAAGTACGATGTACAGCGCCTGCTTGTTTTGCCTAATGAAAATGAATATGCGCATAAAAGGAACAATTGTAACCTAACAAAGGTTCACCTCTGAACCCTGGTTAAAGCAAAAGCTTACTGATGTTTAACTGCCGCCCTCATGGGCCGCCCGCGCCCCTTCTTGTTATATTACCTGCTTAAGAATAAATGCCAATTACAATAAGGTTGTTTAGCAAAGCTGCTATAATTGTTAAGCTGTAATAAACGAGTTGACAAAACTTGTAGCTTTTTGTTTCTTACAGAAGCTTTCTAGCCATGTATAGTTTAGATTTTCATTTTATGAGCTCATAAAATAATAGAATAATTGAAGTTCCATTCCAATAACATGGCCACTGGATGTGATTAAGCCGTTTACATATCACACATTCAGTCAAGACCTTTAGAGATTTTTTTTTTAAAGCGGAGACGGATTACTCGTAGTTTCCGTAAGTACTTAGGCCATAGGCCCATTGTGCTATCTCCCATTTTACCTCAATTCTTTAACAACAACCCAGTCCCATTAATAAAGTTTACCAGGGTTGTCGTTGGGTATGTGGCTATGTCTTCTGATTCTACTGTATGTGTCCCAAGGTATCTGAGCCTAGTTCCCGCCAGCGTAAAACATTGGCATCATTGGTGAATTGGAGTATCTTCATCCTCTTCAAATTTCCTGCATCTATTGGTATTTTCCAATCCCAATATATGCATGTGTCTCCTGAGATGGCAGTGTCCTTGGGAGATAGTATTGTTGTGTTTTCCGTAATTTACAAAATACCTTTTTCTTCAAAATTACATCCCACCGCCAAACCACGTCAAAACAAACTAACGCCTAATTAAGTTCGCTGCCCACTTTTTGTGAGTGCTGCGCGTGTCATTTGCACAATGAATCACTAAGTCACTTTACGCAAATGAAGATTAATCGGAAGAAGAAGAGAATTTTGCACTTGAGGTTAATCTTTTCTCCCTTTCATTGCAATATACTTTCTCCCTTGTGCAATGGTTATTCGTACACAAAATTTCATAATCAACGGTCCTTCAATTACTACATAAATACACGATTTACATATCAAAATGAGTTCCGCAACCATTTTCAAACTTGTTCTGTCCTAAATATCGATCAATACAAAACTCAATAACTTTAATAGATAGTTTCGTTTTCAAAGCGGTCAATGCGTAGTGCATCGTAGCTATGGCGTAGCCTCATATTATTGTAGCAGAATATCAGAATTTTAATTTTTTTTTTAAATGAGAGAACCTCACTCAGAATGTCCAGTGATTTTGTGAAAAAAAATGCTAACCTCAAATATTGGATTGTGTATTAAAATACATTACATATTATTTCTTTAAATATATATTATATTTTAAAATATAATGATGACAGTAAAAGTAATTTTCATTGAAAAATGGCGAATTTATGAGCTTACAAATTTGACTAGGGTAAAATGCACGCAATGGTGTCTCGTGACGTCACATGAAACGTGATTCGGTACAATTAATAATACGAATGGCTAAATTTGGGAGGCGGGTTTGGGTACCGCCGTCCCGGCAACCATTTGTTGGATAACCAACACCTCTGCCATAGGTCACCCCAAATGGTTCACTGCGTTCGGTGATTTATCAAGGGTTCCAGGGTTCATCGGGTGAGGTGTGTTCATGATGCGCCTCTCCCCTGTGGCGTGACGACTCTTTGAAAAAAATATTGTGAAACCGCACAAGAGTCCCAACTGCTACCAACAGTCACGAGCCAGTGAGACTATGGCATCCCCAACTGGGGTATTGTGAGGTTGAATGTATTGGGGAGGGGAAAGAGACGTTTGAGAAGAAGGTGGGGGAGTACCTAACTATTCATATATGGTCACCAAACACGGTCAAGGCAATTTAAGCAACGTTTCAATTTTAAATGGCGGTCTTACACCAGTGCGATACTGAAAGTATCTTCCACTCTGAAAACAACTACATTCTCGACAAATCAGTTCTTATTTAGAAAATTGCAAAATTTTCTATTAAATTGTACATTGTAAGTATACTTAAACATAGTAAGTATAGTTAAAATTATCGCATGTCTAAATTATCCAAACAAATTCTTTAAATTGTAAAAAATTATTTAAATTTAAAGCAAAACTTTTAGAGTACATTGAACCAAAGTCGGAAACAGACAATTAGAATCAAACTGAAAACATTTTTTTTAAATAATAATTAACATAATTTCATTTCCGTTCAGTATTTTTCAAATGTTTTCTTAGAAAAATAAAAACAAAATTTTGTTACTAATTAGATTATTTCACGCATGTTCAACGTTGGTGGGTAATGGCAGCCTTGAGCCTAGTTTAAGACCGTTTTAACCAAATAAACGCCATTGTAAAAAGTCATTTTTTTCACTATTCTGTCACGTAATATTTACGCCGCGTTTAAAAGTAAGGGAATTAATGTCGTTCACATGAGAACAACTATTTTTTAATGATCTTGATATATAGTGGTTAACCGCGGTAAATACTTGTTTGTTTTTAATTATCTGTGCCTGAAAATAAATATGTTTAGTGTGCTATGGGTGTGCGCGGCCGTAAGTATTCAACATAGTTTCATTAGGCAAATTCTCATATTTATCCGCAATAAGGGCAGGTAATTCCCCCCAAGGAGCAGAGTCGCAGCCGGTAATGAAAATTCGGGTCATGCTACATCTGTTCACCTGAACAATTTGCATACTTAACGAGGAAATCTTTTAACTGGGCCATTCCGGAACATCTACATCCTGCCAGGACTAATTCCACGGAACACCTTTAGCATAGCCTTTCATCTCTATGCCGAGGTAAGTAAAAATACAGTAATTACCAAAATTAACAAAAATTACTTAAATATGGGAAGTTATCAATTATCGATTTTTTATGTTTTACAAGACATAATTTAATATTTAGTCATTTTTAATATAACGTAAAAAATACGATATTGTTTTTGATGTTATCGGAATAGATTTTGTGATTCTGTAAGCATTTACATTGAAATTACTGTGTTTAAACTAACATATAGAAATATATGTTAAAATAAACACAGTAACTTCCGTTACACTTTCACTCGTGTATGGGACGAGTTTGCCTGCACAAGAAAACACTGTAAATAATAAGCACCGGCACACATTCGTTCTCAACCTGGGCATAAAGGTAAAACTAGGATTTTTTTATATGATACCTCACAACCCGCTCCTGTTTGTACAGTGTAAAGTCAGAGGGAATATATTATATCGCCACCCGGTTGGACAGTTTGTGACTGTTGTGAGGCGGGTTAAGGTAGGGGCTGTGGGAAGGGATTTATTAATGTGGGTCTTGAAGAGGCCCGGATTATACAGGTTGAGGCAAAAGTAATCACACGATGTTTGTACGGGACGTGTTTGCCTGCACAAGAAAAGACTGTAAATAATAAGCACCGGCACACATCAGTCCTCAACCTGGGTAATGATTTAAGTAAAACACCGTGAGGTATTCTATCCAAATCATAATAAAAGAAAGACGATTCAAATCAAAATTCACATTTTAATTACAAGTATTGTACTAGTACACAGAACGTAGAAAAGGGTGTAGCTTATAGGTATTTTTTACAGCCAACCCAATTCACAAGAAATAGTTATATGTATTTCAATACAACTGCGTTTAAACACAGGGTTTTCCAATAAGAGGTGTTATTTTGAATAGCCCGTTATTTCGGTAGATGTTTCGTTTGAAGCTGTCATTTTTCATTATTTTACAAGTAAAAACTACGCCATTAATAAAAATGGAACGATACACACTTGAACAACGCATTTAAATTATTAAAATTCACTTGAGTGAATCAAATGCAAATCATCTTGAGTGATGAGGCCCATTTCCACCTCCGTGGCTTCGTCAACAAGCAAAATTGTCGCATTTGGGGCTCAGAAAACCCAAGAGTTGAAAAATTGAATATTGTTGAAAAGCCTCTTCATCTTTAACGCTTGACTGTTTGGTGCGGTTTATCGTCCAGCGGAGTCATTGAACCTTACTTAATCGAAAATGAGGCTGGGACAATAGTTACGGTGAATGGATTGCGCTATCGAGAGATGATTTATGATTTTTTATGGCCGAAACTAGATGATAGATGATAATCTGGACAACGTTTACTTTCAACAAAACGGCGCTACGCGCCACACAAACAACGAAACCATTTATCTTTTACGATTGAATATCAAAATAACACCTCTTATTGGAAAACACTAAACACAGATAGAAAACTGAAACAATCGGAATTCTTTCAGCGATAATTTCAGATTGGAGCACATTGTGCATCATCGCGCCATACGATACAGCAAATGGCGTAGGCGACTGTTGCAGCAATGGCCAGTTCAATTGGTAGCCAGCAAGAATCGGCCGGCCTCTAGGTTGTCAGCATCAATGGCTAATTCAGTCGGTAGCCAGGAGAAATTGGCCAGCCTCTAGGTTGTCACCATCAATGCAGCAGGGATTGACCAGTCTCTAGGTGATCAGCGGCAGTGGGCAGCTCAGTCGGTAGCCAGCAGGAATTCACCAGCCTCCAGGTTGTCAGCATCAATGCAGCAGGGGTTGGCCAGCCTCTAGGTTGTCAGCATCAATGCAGCAGGGATTCGTCAGCGTTTAGGTTGTCAGCATCTGTGGCTGGTTCAATCGGTAACCAGGTGGAATTCATCAGCCTCTAGGTTGTCAGAATCAATGCAGCAGGAATTGGCCAGCCTCTAGGTGATCAGCGGCACTGGCTAGTTCAGTCGGTAGCCAGCAAGTATTCGTCAGCCTTTAGGTTGTCAGCATCTGTTACTGGTTCAGTCAGCCGGAATTCAGCGACGGCATGGTCATTTGATTATAAGGGCCGGCACACGGAGACCCCCCATTATTGTAATGATGACAGATGCGTCTGGCTCAGCTGATAGAGTGCTGGCAGAAAACAGCTCGTTGCACATAGTTTTAATCTTTAAAATGATCGTGCCGTGATGGAGGAATAGAAGCGACTACAGATTTTAGTTGACATTTAGGAATTTATAATTTTAAATTATAACAGGTCACGTTGTAACTGGAGGTGTTCGGTCCACTCGTGGTAGTTCTTGAATGCCAACATTTTGTTTAAATGTCCTATTTATAATGTCTCGTACAAGCGTTTGTGTGACGTCAGGTTGCAAAAACATGTTTATGTTTTCAAAAGGCAGGTATTTTGTTGCCAATAACATTTCGCCCAGCGACTGGTTTTATCAATATTTTAATTTCGTTTTATAAAATAGGTTTATCAAACTGTTTCATGTTCGATTCAGTCTTTTTGTCGCCTAGTAACAGATTGATGCATTTTTCAACTGGTAAATATTATGATTTTGAAAAAAACGGGGTCATCAAACTTGCAGGTGTTAAACTTTAGCCGCAATTGATATTAAATGCAATAAAATAATTGTTAATGTTCGATACACTATGGCTGTAATATAGTTATAAAATTTTATTAAATAAGTTAATTAAATTAATGTGTTATTTCGCATTAATATATGTATGCAATTAATATTAAAAAAAATACAGTACATTTGAGGCACATTCCAGTGTGGTAGATACTTGCAGTATTGCCCTGGTTAAAGACCACTATTCAGAATTAAAGAGAAGAGAATTGAAGCGTTGTTAAAATGACTTCAGCCTTGTATGGTGACTAGATTCTAAAAGACAGGTAATTCCCAACCTTTCTCTTCCCCATTTTCTTCTGGTCTTCACTCTTTTCGCTTCACATCTTATGTCGGGACGCCATAGTCTTATAGGCTCAAAGCATTTAAGACTCTCGTGTGGTATTTACATTAAAATCAGTTTTATTTTTATTTGTATGTAAATTTTATACAAGAGTCCCAATTGCTCCTAACCGTATGAAGCCAGTGAGACGATGGCATCCCTAATAGAGATAAGTTTTAGGGCTACTGATGTTGGAGAGGAGAAGAAGTTTGGAAAGAAGAAAGATGGGAAACAGCCGTTTATCCAGATCTGGTAACCAAACTCGGCTAAAGCCAGTTCCGAATGGTGGTATTTCACCAGGGCAATACTGAAAGTACCTTCCTCTCTGGAAACTGTCACAAATACACTAGGATTATTTTTAATGAAATAATTATCGCCCGCGATTGTTTATTTCGTTCATATTATTTGAATCTCTATTTTTGTCATACATGAACAACGTTTGAATTACGAATTTACTGGAAACATAAGAGTGCTTCTTACTTGCTACATTTTATCTTGAGTTTGTGAGACTATAGAAAATCTAGATGTATATATATATGTAGAATAATGTTCTCGGTTTACCCGCGTAAATTAGTCCTTAAAGGGACTTTTTAATTTCTGACGTTTCGGACAGATCTCACTGTCCATCTTCAGAGGCCTTATGTCCTGAATTTCGTCTCAAACTGAACGCTTTCGCGTGTCTGTTCGGTCCGGAAGTCAAGATACAAGTGGGTGCTTATCAATTCTTATGTCTAGGACGAAGTATGCGTGTTGATAGTGATTTGACGGTAGAGGGGGTGGGGGCGGGGTTGGCAATATCAAGCAGTATGTGTGTAGCGACCTGATTGGGTTGCTTTGAACTTGTTGGAAGTGTTTCTGAGAATTTTGGAAATGTCGGTTTTGGGTTATTTTGGTCAATTATAACTTTCCAGGTGTTGGGAATTCTAATTGAGTCATTTCTGGTATTCATATTATTTTTATGTTTATGAATTTCAATTGCTTCGCGGTAAATTAAAAATAAATTAAAAAGTCCTTTTAAGGACTACTTTACGCGGGTAAACCGAGAACATTATTCTACATCTTACACCCGTGAAAACCTTAACCATAACATATATATATATATATAAATATTTTTTTATATTATTTTTTTTTATTATTATTTAATAAATGTTTACATGTTACATTTTTTGACATTTTTTTAACTACCATACTAGGCTAATGCCATTGCCTATAACGTATTAAATAACAGAACCAAATTATTTTTTTTATAATTTTTGGAGCTTACCTTGCGATTTTTTTATCGAGATAATTTCCTACGATCAGTTTTTATAAAAATTGTCTTAAAAAATAACATATAAGTGTTCGAGGGAAACATAAATCAGTAGAAATTCGTAATGCGGGTCTTAATATAGTACTAATCGTTGGTATCGAACATGTTCCGTCCAATTGTTACCCCCGCCTGTGATATTTTGAATATCCACAAAAATAAACGATAAATAATAAACGAACGTGCTCAAAAAATTTTTTTGTTTAGACAACGACGGAAGATTTATTGACAGACAGGCCTGGAGTAAACAGATTCACACGGGACAGGGCGCAGGGACGGGCAGTCGAGTTTTGAACTTGGGTGCATTGACAGCCCCGAGAAATGGATACAAATCAGAAGTGTTGTTTGAAATTACAGTTAATTATTGAATTCAAATGGTATTAGAGAATATTGCGGAATATTGAATTAAAGTGAAAGATTATTGATCCGGTGTTTGTGTGAAGTGAAAGTGGTTCGACTCAGTGGGAAAACAATTAATAATAATGACAATAATAATAATTGGATAATTTGTAGAGCGCCGTTTTGTAAAAACCCACCTCAGGGGCGCCAGGTGTTGTGCAATCGCGATTGTGTTATAAAGTTGTGTTGATTTAAACGTGATTTCGTATACAGTTCGAACTAGATTGCTTGTCTTAAAAACATGAAAATAATAAAATAATGATTGCGTTTTTAAAACAGAGTGAATGTACTTAAAGGCAGGAAGTGTTTAATCGGGCTAAGTTATTGATTTGGCGAGATGGCATTCTATCCACGGAGACCGAAAACCAGAGAATCAAATAGATTATTAACTGTGGGTTCGAATCCTAACAGATTAGGGAGGTACAATTTTATTTACAGGAATATTTAATTACCCTTTTATATGCGTAGGGAGGAGGTCGAAAATTAAAGTGATTTAGCTATATAGTGTAACCAGGTAAGCTTCACGCTGAGAATGAGAGGTGCCTAACTGGGTGAGTTTTTTAATATTATTTATTAAATTTCAGAGGACCTTTTTAAAAGACGGATACAACCGAGGTACAGGAACTAAGTTTACGACACCTGCCGCCCAAATAATGTTATCATTAACAGGGATGTGCTAGGCGAACCGTCAATCAGCTGTGAGCGAGAGACGAGTCAACGACCTTTTCATATATAGGACAAGGCGCGGTGTACAGTCAGTCAAAGGGGAAGTTTTGCTAGCGTATGCCGTCCCAAATTGAAAGCGATCGGATGCAACCAGACGGAACAAAATGAAAACTTTTCTTCTGTTATTTGACTTTCTAATTTAATACTTTTCATCTATTGTTTGACTTTCTAAGTTACGAATTGGGATGCACAAAAACAAATCTTAAGTCAAAAGAGGGAGATGGTAATCTCCGAAATAAAACTACCAACCGAACAACTTTTCTCAACAGGTACCTTTCGAGAGGTAGGCAGCCTCTTTAAATTAAATGCAAAAATCAAACCAATTATCCGTTTATACCTACCTGAGAGGATAGGTATTCAGTAGGAGTTACCCATACCTAATACACGAGGATGCTAGTAACCTCATAAAATAATTACTAGAACCGAATATTAAAATACAGACAGTCCTCATCCTAAATTTGGCATTTCGAGTAGACCTTACATATATCTCACATGATAATTGGCTGAATGGGTAGGCACACAACCTATCGTTAAAAAGCGGGCTAAATGTCGACAAGATCGTCGTGTGTTATCTATGTATTGACCTAGAAAGGGATGTAAATCCCCGACGGCGTGGGAGTTACAACGTTTTCTGGAGGTGGCACGTAACTTAGGACCTTGCGTGTCACATTTTCGCGACTAGATTCGTGACAAGGGATGTCATGGTTTTCCCCTTCTACACTCAGTAAAGTAGATTTTCCTGGAGGTGTTTGAGATTGGGGCAATTCTGAAATTGGTGATGAGACCTGGTTTTCTTTATTCTGGCGTGAAGGTTGCCGATTTGGAACAAGGGGAGACCCGGCCGGTTGTGATATCCAGACACGCAGATATCGATCGCCTTGCTCAAATTATCATCCATCAGTTTTGTTTGGTAAGAGGAGGAGTCAATCTTAGCTTGAAAAAAATTCATTTCCTTTCCTCTCCTTCCCCTCCCAAAATATATACATGGATGGCGCCGACAACTAACACCATAAACTTATCGTATGTATATCACATATATAAAATCTAACACTTTATTATATTCACATTACCCTACGATAGGTAGAATCGAGTAGCTAGTGGGGGGGGGGAGCAGGCGACTTAGAAGATAAGGTTTATAAAATGGTTTTAAAACACAGCGGTAATGGATTCAACTCACTCTATCTCAAAAGAACCAAGGGATACCACACATACATAAATAACTAGGTTCCTAAACCGAGAAACAAAAAAACAACACAACGTTCGGTGAAGCCTTTTTATACTGAACCGTCACGTGAAATGAGTACGTTCAAGGTCGTACGTCACGTAGACAAACTAGGATGTACACTCTTGAAGGGGTGTGTAATAAAGAAAAGACGGCAGGGAGGACCTTCCCTCCCCGGATATATATATAACCAAAGCCTTATGGAAAAGTTACCTACGGGACTTAAGGAAAATTATCGTAGAAAGAAGAGAAGGAAAAGTTTGAAGTAAAAAGGGCAGATCATTACACGCCCAAGAAGCGATCCAAAACCTTTGATGATGTTTGACTTTAATTCTCATCGGCGGTTTGTTTATTTAAGTTATTGTGTTTTAGTGGCCTAGCCTAGAACAAAGTTCTCCAACATCCTTCAGAAGATCAATCTTGCCACCATCTCCTATATACCGAAATTTAACCCTACCTACTTTAATTTAATTATTTTTATTTAGTTCTTTTCTTTTTGATGAACAGTTTACAAAACACCATAACCACAACAATAATATATGACGATATTACCAACGTTCTGCGTAACTTGAAAATTAAGAATAGATACTTACAGAATGTATATTATCCAGAATGCTTAGAGTTCCCATAGTCGTGTATAGCCGCAAATTTTAAGAGTGAGAGTTCCCATTCACCGTATACCCAGAACACTGTACCTAGAAGCCTGTGAACCCAGAATACAGAGATTACAGGCACTATTCCTACCTAGTTTCAGAAGCTTGGTAAGTTCGTGGAGTAGATACAAAGCAATGGTAATTTATTTGAAGTACTCATTGTATTCACCGTTCCAGAGATTTAAGTATTGTGCTGGAGGGCATAAACAATACTTGAGAGAACAGTAAGAGAACAATACTTCTGCAGGAAGTGGTCGTACTTTTTCCAAGAAATCTTTATAAATGCATTGACTCTAAATGGAACAAAACGGCATACAAATACAGACGTACAAATAGTTTAAAACATCGTTACTGATTCTTTCTGCCTGTGAAGTGTAAGTAATGTCAGGATATTGATTTTTCATTTGTTTTATAAACAGTCCCATATTTGGAGCTAGGAATATCCCTTAAATGGTAAATTTTAAATGACTGAAGGAAGTGGGAAGAGGAAAAATAGAGAGTTTATATTTTATCAGTTTGTAGATGCATATTATATAGCTAAAATAAAAACAATTATGCAATAGGACTTTACTTGTAATAAAACAACATATAAAAAATAAAATTATCTAAAACGAAAAATTGCTCATGCTTTGAAGAAAAATATGTATTGTATGGAACTTATTCTGGTGGCAATTTAAAATGTCTTAAGAAAAGATATCGTTTCAGAAAATTACGTCAGGATATAATGTTATATAAGTTCAATACAAAATTATATAAAACAATTTCAATTATGTAAAAAGCACAGAATTATTATTTTAATATAATCAACGTCAAAGCCATTTATAGTAGCGTTTTGGTTTTAAACAAGCAAAAAATGTACAAAATAAGAAAAAAAAATACAATTTATACTTATGGTAAAATAGCTATGCTATTTGCTATTAGAAACGCCATCGTTATTTAAATATTGTTAATAAAATGGGAGCCTCAGCACGGGGAAAGTACCTAGACAGTTTCACATTGTCAAGTTACTGTATCTATTGTTATTGTACGTATAAAAAAGAATAAGAAAAAAATGACAATTTTTTCATGGATTTTGTACTCAGTGTATAATTCAAGAGAGTTTACCAAAACTATCGTTTTGCTTAGTTTTTTTTTTCAATAATTAGATACGCGGGTTTCACAAACCCACAACTAATATATTATTTTTCTGAACTTGCCGACTGATTTTATTTATAAATGATTATTTCGAATTACGTTCGGTACTCCAAACGGACTGACTGACACGTGTTAACTATTATCATAAAATATATTGCAATTTATGAAAAACCTCACTTGCAATGATACAAGTAACTTTAGAAATCATTTGAAATATTGGCCAATTTTTTTGTATTACAATGCCAACTCAGCTACTCGGGTTATCGAATATTCCATATTGTTATTTATTTTTCCCGTTATCTGATCATTTCACATGAGAACAATATTTCATTCCCAATACTAAATCCTTAAGTAGGCACTCACAAACCTTTTTTAAGACTTCCGCGTAATAATATTTTTTCTCCACTCCATCTTCAATCTTACAAATTTCACATACAAGAAGTTATACTTTTTACGTAGGATGTAAAAAACCTTTAATAAAATCTTGAATTCCATTTTTCGTATGAGCTATTTTAGCAGCAGAATCCGTCTGTTCTTTATTTTCAAACATTATTTGTTTCAAAATATTGCACACACATCAAAAACGAGAATGTATAATGTTTGTTTGATTTCAGGTTTGAAGGATTGAAACGAACGTTTCTACTATTGATCGTTAGCGATCTGCAGAAGTTTGATAGACAGAAAGGTCGTCGAGATATTATACGCGAAGGAGATCTGGCGCCAGGCGACAGTAATTTTTATTACCCAAAGTAGAAATACCCTTGGGTTTAAATGGACATAACACTATGCGAATGGTGCTTTCAGAGAGAACTTAACTGAATATGGGAATTTCTATTGGCCTTTTAATGTCGTGCTGTGTTTTGATACTATTTATATTGCTTACCAACTCTAGGGAAAACTTACAATCAATTAAGTTTTATTATGATGACTTTTTGAAAACATCAAAAAGTTTAAGGTGAGTATGATCTTTTACACTTTTGTTAATTAAACTTAAAAACTAGATAGTTTAAAAATATTTAAAAAATCATAAGATCAGAATTCGTACCGTGAAGAGAGACAAAAAATTATGATAATTATAATAAAAAATAATAAAAATTCTCAACCATTTTCGCTCTATACGCTAACCATTAGCGAGCCTAAAATCAACGTTATAATATGAAACATAATATTTATTTATTCACTTGCTGACGTGTACCCGACGTTGCTTGGGGATATATATTGTATATATTAGATCATATTGAAAATATTCTAAAAAAAGCTTATAAGCAATTGGGTTTCATTATTCGCATTTTTTTTTATTTTTTTTTATGTTGATACATTATTTTACAATATTTCATATTCTAATTCAGTAATGTTGGCCTCACTGGGTTGTTTACTCGTGCTGAGGCCCCCATTTTATAATATAAGAATTTATACATTTAAAAAAAAAGAAAAGAAGAAAAACAACATTAAAATAAAGATAAATTTAAACTAAAAATAAATTTAAAAAATTAAAATATAATTATCACACTAAAAGAAAAATATGAAAAGAGAATGTAAATCGGCATTTATAATGATTTATGTGTTTGTGCGTGTTGCGTGTTTTATATATTTTTTGTGTTGCGTGTATATGTTTTATTCTTTTATGTTATAGAATTTTGGTAATATTGTCTTTCTGTTCTTTAATCCATTTATTAATATTAATTAATATAATTATTAATATTATTAATATAATCCATGCATTACAAAGCCTTTTACGGTAGCACACACCCTAATTCTGTTATATATGTCATATGTACGGTCACAACTAGAATTCGACTCAGTAATTTTGAATCCTCAATATCAAACATATATTGATCGCATTGAAAATATTCAGAACAAATTAATGAAACACCTATCGTATCGTTTTAGTGACCATCGATTTGTCCCTGTCACTTTATATAAACGCAGAAAAATCTCTGATGCATTATTCTTACACAAAATCGTGAACTGCCTTGTTGAATCATTTTTTATTTTGTTTATTTATTTGGTTTATCTAGGAAAACCAACAGATTATTTACATCTTTAAATAATAGACTTATAAAAAATACAAATAATATCTAATGATAGGTTTTCACTTAAAAAATTAATTATAATAACAAACTAAGGGTCCAGTACCCATGGGCAAAAAATATTTACAGAAAATACAAAATACTAAATAAAATAAACATAACATCGGAAATAAGAACACAAGTAAATTACAACAAATTAATTTTATCCTCACACAACACCAATAATCACCAATATATGTATATACCTACAACTAAACTGAACAGATGTTTATAAAATGAGTTACTTGTAACTGGACAGGGTTCATATCAACAACATGATAACTTGCAGTATGTTATTAATTATTATTTAATAATAGCTAAGGTATCTTTTTTAAATGTTCCTAAACTACACGAAAATATGTCAATATAATTAAAATTCTTATTGTATAGGGTACAAGCTCTGAAAATAAAAGCGTTTTGTCTGAGATTAGTAGAGCATTTTTGAAGATGAAAAAGTGACTTATCTCTAGTTCTAAAGCTAGGGACTCTAAAATTAATCTCAGACAAAAGGGGCGAACAATCAATAAGGCCCCTGATAATTTTATAGAGATATATTATATCTGCGGAGTCTCTTCTAGTTTTTAATGGTATTAGTCCATAATATTCCATCGAGCTGTTGATCCCGTGGTTACCAATATTCATCTAAAAATTTAAATGATTGACAGATTTTTTTTGGATGGCTTCAATGCGTTTTATATAAATGTTATATTGGGGATTCCATATCTGAGAAGCAAATTCAAGATGACTACGAACATAAAAAAAATACAATATTTTAAGTGTTTGAATATTATTGAATTCTTTTCCAATACGGAATAAGAATCCTAACATTCTAAGGGCTTTCTTCACAATCATATCAACATGCGCCTCGAATGTAAGTTTACTGTCAAGCAGAACACCTAGGTCACGAATTTGTGTAACCTTTTTAAATACTTGACTGGCTATGTAGTAGTTATGTTCAAATTTTATTTTGTTTCTAGTGAAGGTAATCACATAACATTTTGAGGTGTTCATGTTGAGATGATTGATAATGCAGTAGTCATCAAGTCTATATAGATCTTCTTGTAATTTATAACAGTCAATAATAGAATTAATAGGAAAGAATATTTTCATATCGTCGGCGAAGAGTAGAATATTTGCATAATTAAAGCATTTTATAATGTCGTTGATGAAAATTGTGAACAGCAACGGTCCCAGGTGAGATCCTTGGGGCACACCTGAAGGTATATTTACAATCTCATATATGAAGCCATTAATAGTTACTCCTTGAGTGCGCCCATTAAGATAGGAGACCAGCCATCGGTACAAATCCCCGTGAATTCCCAGAGCTAGTAGTTTAGATAAAAGAAGACTGTGATCAATTTTATCAAATGCTTTGGAGAAGTCTGTATAGATTACGTCAACTTGGATTTGATCATCCATATATTTTGAAATATTTTCAGTGAAAATTGCAAGATTAGAGACAACTGATCTTTTTTTCATGAATCCATGTTGGTTAGCAATTATTACAGACTGGACACAGTCATACAGTTGTTCATGAACAATTTTTTCAAATATCTTACTGAATATCGGTAATTTAGATATTGGACGATAGTTACGGACTTCATTTTTCGCCCCAGACTTAAATACTGGTGTAATATGAGCACACTTCCAGCGATCTAGAAAGACACCTTCTTTCAATGAGGATTGAAAGAGCAATAATAGGGGCTTCGAGAAAAAAAAAAAAATATTTTTTCTATTTTTTCTTTGGAAACTGATACCAAAGATATGTTAACTTGATTGTCTACGTGATAATTGGTAGAATGAACATCGGAAACAGTTTTGTGATTAAAAGTTGAGACGAAGTGTTGTGAGAACAGGTTGCATATTGCGAAGGGATTCACGGCAGTTATGTCACCCAGTTTCATAATATGCGGTAAACCAGAATTATTTCTCTTTCCTTTAATATAGGTCCAAAAATGTTTTGGGTCACGGGATATGTTAAGTTCGGCGTTTATTATAAATCGTTTAAGACAGTCCCTAGACATTTTCTTTTGCCTTGATCGAAGAACACAAAATTCACGGGAGTCCAAAGGATTTGACCACTTTTTCCACATTTTGAACACTTTATATTTTTCTTTAGTGAGTTTTATCAGGGCTGGATTAAACCAATAAGGATAAGAGTTGTTAATATGAACTTCCTTTGATGGGACGTTCAAACGAATAATTTCATTTAAAATAACATAAAAACGGTCAATGGCATTATTAGTTGATAGGTTTAAAAATTCTGCATTCCAATCAATATTATTGAGGATGTTATTGATCGTTTCAAAATTAGCATTCCTCAAGAGATAGATTATTTTTATTATCCTTTTTTTGTCCATCATAGGGGTTTCCGGAGCTATATTGATGTCGAAAATAATGGTTTTATGATGTTTACATTCAGGTATGAGATAATCATCAGTATTAGACACATTAACAGGGAACGAACTAAAGACAAGGTCTAGGAATGTACGATTATTATTCGGGAAGGTACAGTATTGCGAGAGATCAGTAAAAGAAAGGGTGTCTGATAGTTTGGAAATAATTTCAGATTGATAACCATTCAAAATTTGCATACTGTTACCGTTACCAATAGACCAGTTAATTAGTGGTAAATTGAAATCACCTGATATGACGAAGTGATGGTGGTGGTAAAGTTCTCGAAGTGCACATAATTTATCCATGAATTCATTTATGCTTTGAGAGTGATTGACTCCTGGTGGTATATAAACACAACATAAATGAATATTTTTGAAATTCTCAATCGAAATAGTCACCCAGATGTCTTCAGCACTCGTATTCCAGTAATTTTGTTCGTGAGCTTTGAGGTGCTTCTTCAACGCAATCATTACTCTACCTCCTCTTTTTTGCTCATTGCGATCGCGCCTAAATACCAGGTAACGGTTGTCAAATAGCTCTTCACTAGCAATACTGTCTACAAGCCAAGTTTCAGTTATCATAATAATATCATAGTTGTTATTGGTAACATTAAAATAAAATCTATCAGTTTTAGAACGCAGTCCAGTCACATTTTGATAATATACATTCAACATTTTAGTACATTTAGTTGATAAAATATATAAAATATAAGATTGATAAAATAGTTGTAAGCATGTTCTAGTAAATTATAAATATTAGAGTGGTGTCGTAGTAACGCAAGCAGAGTAATTGTAGGATAATTTGGATTAAAGTTGGTAGTATTAAAAGAGTTAGTTGTTGATATTATACAAATAAAGAAGAACCAGTACAAAGGATGATATTTTAAAGTAGGAAAAATGATAAGGTAGATAGGAAAAATAAATTGATAATAGCTTATAGTCACACGAGACGATGCTAAATCTAAGAAGATTATCAGCAAAAAACCTGAGTCACGTCAGATTCCAATGTCACCTGAATAATGGGACTAGTTTCATTTTTGCGTATAAATATTTTTCCGTATTTGATCCATCTGAATTTAAAGTTTTTATCCTTGCTTAAGTCTCTCACTGTCTTGAAGAGCGCACGGGTTGCAGCAGTCAGATGCTCGTTGACATAAATTTTGGAGTCCCCGGGAAGCTTCAAATCACTTGAGTTGAGAATGCCTTTCTTCCTTATAGCAGCAAGAAAGTTATCTCTACTGCGGCTGGCTGTGAACTTTACTACAATTGGACGAGTAAATTTAGGATTTTCTCTGGGTAATTCCTTGACCCTTGTACGAGAAATTCCATCAATATCATTTGGGAGAACATCAACACCTGCCTTGGCTCCTAGCAATTTTATGATATCTATTAAATTTTCTTTTTTTTTTCCGGTATGCCAATAATTTCCACGTTGTTTTTTAATGAGGTTTGCTCAAGACGGTTTAATTTGGACAATACCAGATTATAATTAGTTTGAAGTTCATTGTTTTTGACTTCGAGGTTATTAATTTTGGAGTGACACTCTCTTAGCGCATTATTCATTGTTTTTAATTGCATAAACACTTTATTAATCTCTTCTTTAATTTCGTCCTTAAACAAAGTTAGTAAATTACCAAAGTCTGGCTCTGAACCAGCCTCGGCAGCGGGGCTCTCTACGGCAACATTACGTTTTGACTTAGTACCCGCTTTATTAGGTAGAACAGACATTATGAATAGGTACTGAACTGTCAAGGTTATGAAACAATGAATTGTAGCACTCTGTAGAGTCAACGAAATCACACGATCACTTACGATGTACAATATACAAGTGGAATAATTAATTAGGCAACAACTTTTTGTGGAATTGATCACTTTTATAAGCCCAAATAAACATTAAATTAACAACGATTTTACAGTCGACCACTTGGTTCAAGAGTATTGTTAATATCATCATATCTGTAATAAGGGATTGCATTTCGTTGCCCCAAGCAACACACCAGATCGAACAATTTATTTAGAATACCACATTGTAAATCCAAATACGCGCAAAACTCTGTAATAGTACGTATCTGTGAAACTCACAATGCCTCTAGAGATGTAGACATTTTCAACCATAACTTGATATCATATAAAATTCAGCTTAATAAATTAATAAATTAAAATACTTTTATTTTTTTCGATTATTTTGTTGTTGTGAAAATTACATTATTATCTCGCGTAGTGAATAGTATAGCTATGCGAAAAGTTGTATTTGTTTTTAATTTTATGTATTTCTTTATTATGTTTATTTTTTTGCCATTTAATATGTTGTGTAGGTAAAAAATACTAAATCAACATTTAACTCAATGGAACTTAATTGGTCTAGATTGTCTAGAACATATGAATGTTTATTGTTATATTTTTTTACTGTACGACTGTTTGCTTCCTAAATAAAAAGAAATAAAAAAAATAAAAATATGAATGGTTTGGAGTAAAGTTTTGAGGCTGTGAATTTTTAATTTATTTTTAAGGTGAAGATAATATTATTCTAAGAAGTTGAAAACTTTGCTTTTATAATTTTTTGTTTCACTTGATCGTGCCACGTCTTCATACATTAAATCTAATTTTATTGGACTCCGTATCTCAATCAAGTATAGAGATAATGCAAAGTCTTTCTCGGGCATCCCCAACTTCTTCTACCATTCAAATCACTCGCTATAAACTCCTTGCAATAATAAGAAAAAACTTTGAAATTCTTAATGAAATCAGTCCAGTAGTTTTGAGTCTCTAAGAGACAAACAAACAAACGAACAAACATGTATATATATATATATAGATTCATTGATTGATTTCATTAAAATTTCCCCGAATTTAAAATAAAAATGTAAATTATAACCGTAAAGGATGGTATAGGAAAGCCAAAATATAAGGCAGATATACTTAATTAAGAACATAGAAGTGACAAGTCAAGTCAAGGCCTCGCTAGAAGTGATAATGATTATAATATTTAATAATTGAAGACAATATAAGCAACTCTCAAACAAAACAGAAAATAACAAGAAAATTCGGTCGCATCTGGAAATCGAACATCAGCCTCGCCAGTACTTTACTCTTGAGCATTTGAAGCATAAAAAGGATACCGAACCACACAAGCATATTCAAGATGGAGCGAAATTGAAAAATTTGTTGCATTGAATGATTAATATATAACGTAGAAAAGACTCTGATCTAATTTGCATATTCTAAATTATCAACAGTATTACTGACACACCTGCTTTGTTGAAACTCATGCAGTTCAACATCCCTTCCCGTCGACTCCGAAATAATGAATTGCTGTTCCTCAATCGACATTCCATTTATTAGTGTTACCATTCTCCTTTGTCCAGAATTTCGAGACTTGTCAACTCACCGTCAAGTCAAAGCATTGAATTTTTTGGTGTAAGCCTAAATAAATTTCGACAGTCGATACGTAAAATGTATTTTTTAAAGCTCTTTAAACCTGATTCATGTATTGTAATTGTAATTGTCTTGTAACACTTGTAATTGTCTTCCGTCTGTACTTTTTTATATTATACGTATATTGTCGTTGTTCATCATTTATATATTATGCTATCCTTTCACTGAAATTTCTGTTTCTTATTCGTGTATATTATATTGTTAATGGACTATTTGTCCGTAAATAAATAAACTATCTCTGTATATAGCTTCATATTCATCAGGGCTAGACTACACTGTAACTAGAAAAACTTATAATATTGATATTTTAAATTTTGAAACATTGCAGCAAAGACGAGCAGTAGCTGACTCAATATGTATACACAGAATTTTATACCGTTACATCGACTGTGCCGAACTTTTGTCCCTTATTAACTTTGACATACCGTTTTATTCCACACGCTTAATTATAAAACTCTAAATAATATTTGTCTATACTCTAACATTGACATTTTTTTCGGATTCACTGCCCAAATTCAAACGTGGCATCATGTCAATAATTTAAACTGTTCAATGCGAATTCATACAGACACAAACACTCACACATACTTTACACACACTCACCTATATACTACACACGTCACCTGGTAATTAAGCAATAAACATACCACTTAGCAGACATTAGAAGGAAATATATCATAGGTTCCCAACATGAAGTATCTTATTTTTGTATATAGTTTCATCTCTGTAAATCATGTACTGTTTGTATCTATAATATAAAATTAAATTAAATTAAAATTAAAAAAATATGAATAACGTTTTTCATCAAAACTTTGCTCAGAATTTTTTTTGTGCAATCTTTCATTGTTTTATTTGGGTGTAGCTAATTTTATGATGACGACTTTCATTGCAACTGTTTATCAGTTCGTTTTATATGCGTTGTACTATTTTATTATAAAATATTTATCTGTAAATATATAATTAACCGTTGCGTTATCATCTCTAGTAATTTATTCTTTACTAACAAATCGTTCACCTAGAATTCTATTTATATAATAGCATTTAATTACGATCGAAGAGTAAAATACCAGTTTTTATGAAGTGAATAAACAAAGTTTTTGTGAAGTGTAAACCCATTGCTTTTATTTGCTAAGCCCAGAAGGGTTATCATTTAATATCCACGTGAAAATAAATCCGTGTGTATTTATTCCGTTAATAAATTCACAATGGCATATCGTGATACAGGCAGCTTTTGAAAAGTTTGACCAAATTTTTTTAATAAAATCAACAGGGGAAAAGAAAAATAAATACCTTAAAGCCACACATCGAATAAAAACCACCATTGCCTTTTAAAAGATGTTCAGAAATTTACATTTAAAATGAACACCGTTGGTAAACATGGAAAATTACGTTCTCTGTCAAAATATTTATACAGAATAAATTCACATTTCGAAAAAATTATTATTATTTCATTGAATAATGCTCGTTTCTACTTGCATGTCTGTATTGTTACAAAAATCAATTCCAAAATTCAAAGCAAATCCTAATTTAAGAGGTCATTGAACCAGAGTTACACAGAGACTCAATAAAAAGTATATGTATGCCTGACAAAGTCGCAGCACGAGAGCATTTTATCACTTTTCCTCGTATTAAAAAAATCACAAAAAGAAAAAAAAAATAGTCGCTAAAAATATCCCCGCTTTAACTATTTTTTTTTCTTTTTCTGATTTTTTTAATACGAGGAAAAGTTATAAAATGCTCTCGTGCTGCGACTTTGTCAGGCATACATATAAGAAGATATGTACATGATTTGTAATAATGTAGTAAAAAATAACATAAATTTGTTAATTTTAACCGAGAGTCTCCCGAAATGTCTAAATCCATTTAGTGAGACTATAGACCGGCAGGTGTTCACTCGAGTAATTGGCTAGAAGTAACGGTCGGTACCTATATGATATTTTGCTCGAAATATAGCCTACAAATCGAGCCGGTAGAGTCGCTCGGTATTTTGATTATTTATTTTTATTTTGAATCATTAAAATTACTAATCAAGGCCGATATCGCGACTAATTACCCTCGCAGACGTGCGTGACAAGTTTTTCTTTGTAAAAAACACAGCCGTAAGTGAGTTTTTCAAAATTTAGAAATGTTTTTCAAATTCAGACTCCATACGGGTATGAGACTGTTAAAACACGATAGATCTTTTCCAAAACGGACAAATTTACGGAAATATTTTGAAAAACGACAGATATGACTTCACACTGCCGATATATCTTCGATTCGACCCTATTTAAAGCTTAAACGAGACGTTATGTGATATTATTCAATTAACGTGTTTGAAAACGAAAATTTTCGCGGGACAAGTCAATTGAGGAGTACACGTTGTATACGCGGTTCTCGTCGCACGAGATACCTCTCCTCGCGGTCTAGAGGGAGAGCGTTCGACACTCGAAATGAAGGACCCGGGTTCGAATCCTATATTTTATTAACTTTTAATTTTTTTTATCACATGCTACTAATAAATATTTCAATATTAGGAATCTAGTTAAACGTTCATTTGTTAACAACACGCCTATAAATAAATTTATCTTTTTAAAAACTATAATGTACAGCATTCTGAATAATAATAATATGAAATGAAAACAGAGAGAGAAAAATACTAAAAGTTTCACTTCCGTCGTGCGTAGGCTTGCCACACACTGTATTTCTTAATTTTTTATGTGACTCCTCACGAGAGCGTCTCTGTCTGTGCGGGGGAACTGTAGTATTATTTGGTTATAGTTTCATTTCAATACCGCCTACCAGATGTCGGTAGAATATGTAGATCTGTGTTATAATTATCCAGTTAATGTAGTTTTAACTGTTAGAGACATCATGTCAGCTGTATCCGAAAAGTTACGAGTTCAGCCGTTGCTAACAGATCCCTAGACAGCCAGCTCAGTTCCAGTTGCTTCCATCATCAGAATAACTCATAACCTTTGATATAACGGACGTATATCCTATAGAGATCTATTGTAATTACCTTACGTTAGTAAAGTACCTACTCTAATCTTTGACAAACCAAATCATTTATTAAATACTTCACATGTTTAACTAAACAGTGCAGTGTTTAAGCACATTACAAGAACTGTGTCGAGACCCGGTTGGGGAGAGTTGTGAGGCGGGATAAGGTAGAAGCTGTTGGAAAGGATTTTTTATTGTGGGTCTGGAAGAAGCCCGGATTATATGAACGATAAAAACAAATATCAACCAAAAACAGATTGGTCAACCAAAGTTGAAGCATGCCGTTAAAATGTTTTATTTTATTTTTTATTTGGTGATTATTTATTTCAACGTATTCGTTCCCGCTATTGTATTTTCAGCGCAAGCTTAATACGGCTTTTCTTTAATTTACCCAAATTTAGTTTAAATATGCTTTGTCATACCATTATGAAATGAAATAACATTTAAAATTTATTTGTTATAAATTAATAATTCAATTTGACGTGTCTGTATCACAAAATTTAAAATTGCCAGTATTTTATAATTTAACTGAAACATTGGTTAAAATAATTTGCGTAGTGCGGTTGTTCGTGAGAACTATGTGGTTGATTAAAATAATAGTAGAGAATGGAATTTCTGTGGCGCATAATTGGTTGATCGTTCGCTAGGCACACTGAAGGTTTCGAGTTGAATTCTCGGTGGCACAGAAATAAAAATCTTCTGTTTTGTTCATAGTATATCTGACTGTCTCAGGGAAGTGTAAATATAAACATTAGACTCACACAGATGGCTTCGAGGAAAATAATTTACGTCAGGCTGGTGTCATCGTTAGGGATGCTGTCTGGAGGGTTTTTTATGGAAAGGAAGAAGAAAAAATTCTGTGCAGGAAAGAGGTACGAGGGGTGGGTAGGAATTTGGTGTTAATGTGTTAAGGAGTGACTAACGGATCGCGGTGCAAAGCGCCCGATGTGGCCCGCTACGTAGCAGATGAACAGACGGATAAGGCCTAGGCAAACTTTACCCCATGATCACGAGTACCCGTTATATAGAACCAAACATTTGAGGTGACCTATTACAGAGGTGTTGGTTAACCAATAAATGGTTCCCGGGGCGGCGGTATTACATACCGGCCTTCGAAATAAGGAGTTAATAACGACTATAGTTATGAGCTTTCAAAGTGAACTTGGGTAAAAGGTATGCGATTTTGTCCCGTGACGTCATACGATACACAATTCAGTACAATTAATAATTTGAATAGCAGTGCAACAGTATGCGACTCGCATGTCCCATGATGCCACAATCTTTTCGGGCTGGCCGCAAATATCAACATTTTTACTGCTTATGTATTCGGTATTTTTCAAAAAACATGTATTTTATTTTTTTATTTGAATTCCGCACAAGAGTCCCAAACACTCGAAACCGTCTGGAACCAGTGAGACAATGGCATTCCTAATGGGAGTATATTGTGAGGCTGAAGGTAGTGGGGAAGGGGAAGGACGAGGAAGGTGGGGGAGTACCTGGCTATTCAGATCTGGTCAACAAACACTATTTGAAGCAACGTTTCAATTATGAATGGTGGCCTTACACCAGGGCGATACTGAGAGTATCTCTCAATCTGGAACTTACCGCAAGTATAATACATTATTTTTAATTAATAAATTATAAAGTAACACAAATTCATCAATCAAAATGTTCTTGCGCACGCCGGGAGTCGAACCCGCAACCTTCGTATTGCTAGTCGAGAACCTTACCCCTCGACCACGGGGACCATCCTTAACATGCTTCTATTAATATGATACATTTGTATAAAGACATGCATTTTTTAATAGTAAATGACCTTATTTTTTTAGCATAAGAGGCAATATTCAACAATTGAAAATAATATGGGACGAAATGATATCATTTTATATATATTTATTTATTTAAATACAAACGGCACGACATGTGCCATTAACATAAATATAAAAATACAGTTAAAAAGTACAAGGTATAAAGTTTAAAGTATAAAATACGATATAAAGTGTAGAGGTTAAAAATATAGTTAAGTATAAAGTGTAAAACATAATTTACGGTGTTAAGTGTAAGGTTAAATATAAAGAAATGATAAAAAATAAGTACAAAATGACTTAGAAGAATTTTTTGTAACCATGCCAAACATAAATGATTATCAAATATCAAAGTAACGATAGTGTAAACAATAATGTATGCTTAATGACTTATCTTTTGATTCTTGTATATGAAAAAATATTTTATTACATCTTTTATATGATAACGGACTTCCTTCATTATTAATATCAACGTATTCCTTTACTAATCTATGCAGGCGATATATGAAAGAATTTTGTTCTGCATTAGTGGCAATATTGTTTCAATAATAGGGCGATATGAGTCGAGTTGGTCTACAGGGTACATGATAATTTATCAGCGAGACTAGTTCAGGGGTGTCAAACCAGTTACTGTTTATTTTAAATGAAAAAATTTAATCATTAATAATAAAAGTAAAAAAGCTGTTACCTATCTGGGACTGGCAAACAATTAAACTTATTCTACAATGTTCATATGAATATATACCAAGGTTTTCCAATAAGAGGTGTTATTTTGATATTCAATCGTAAAAGATCAATGGTTTCGTTGCTTGTGTGGCACGTAGCGCAATCTTGTTGAAAGTAAACGTTGTCCAAATCAATACTATCTAATTCCAGCCATAAAAAAGCATTAATCATCTCTCGATAGCGCAATCCATTCATCTTAACTGTTGCTCCAGCCTCATTTTCGAAAAAGTAAGGTCCAATGACTCCGCCGGACCATAAACCGCACCAAACAGTAACACGTTGAGGATAGAGAGGCTTTTCAACAATAACTCTTGTTTTCCGATCCCCAAATGCGACAATTTTGCTTATTGACGAAGTCACCGAGGTGGAAATGGGCCTCATCAATCAAGATGATTTGCATTTGATTCACCGCAAGTTCATTGCAAGTGAATTTTAATAATTTCAATGCGTTTTTGAAGCGTGTATTGTTCCATTTTTACTAATGGCGTAGTTTTTACTTGTCAAATGTTAAAAAATAACAGCTTCAAAAGTAACATCTACCGAAATAGCGGGCTATTCAAAATAACACCACTTATTGGAAAACCTGTATTATGTTTTTAACAACATTTAATCACTATGCATGTTAAAACTTTTCTATTTTGCAAATGACCACGCAGTTTCGTAAAAAAGGTCCCTTGTATTACTATCCGCTGAAATTATATCCACATAAAGATGGAATCATGTCGCACTTAAAACATAACAGTCCTCGGCCAAATAAAAAATCTTTTTCTAATGGGAATGGAAGGGCTGTAAAGAATGCGTATTCAAAAAGCCTCCCCTTGTTATAATAAAACGTCCAATGTGATAAACCTTCCGTAGTCAAAAATCCACTAGTACAAAACGAAAAACATTAATAGCAACAACAAAAAATCATAATAATATAGCAACTCCATTAATATATAATGTTAGGTTATGGTATTTTTTATTGCTAATCACACAGGATGTTAGACAATTTTATTATGAAAACAGTTAAATGAGATGAAAGAAGGGTTCATATTATTGTAATTGAAGAAAGGCAATTATACTCCCAAATAACCCATAAAGCTCAAATGTTGTTTCGGAACTTTTAAGATTTTATTTTTTAAATTAATGTTAAATCGGGGATGGCCTATGAAGACATATCTAACTATCTAACCAACCATGAAGCCGTTTCCCCGCAGGGGTAGGCACTAAGGGTGGACCGCAAAACAACTCGGTCTTGGCACACACTTCTTGCCTCATTCACATTCATATATCGTCTCATACTTACTCTTCTATTATTCTGACTCTTGACATGGCCCGACTAAAGTATCTGAATCACTTGGTCGTGCCATGTCTTCCTCGGGCGTCCCCGCTTTCTGCTACCATTCACATTTGCATAATATATTCTTCATTGCAGTCCTTTCTTCGCCCATTCGCTCTACATGCCCAAACCATCTAAGCGTCCCTTTCTTGGTCTTTCTCATTACGCTTACACCAGCCTCATCTCATTTCTACAGCAATCAGTCTACTTTCATCCTTTATCTGCAAGTTCCATGCCTCACTGCCATACATCTGGGTAGGTACCAGAACTCCTTTGTGGACTGCTAACTTCGCTTATTTGGACAATTTTTCGTTAGCGCCAACTGCATTCAGTCCTTCATTAATGGAGTTACCTTACTTACTTCTTTCAATATCTCTGTCAGCCTTCCAATCTCTCGTAAACATATTTCCTAAATACACAAACTCATCCACCTGCTCCAAGTATTCTCCATCAATCTATTTTTTTTAAATAATAAATACCTCCACTTTCTTTTGGATTATGTGAATACTGCGCCTAACTGTTCCTGGTAACTAGAGCCAGTGAGAATATAGCATCCTTAAGGATATGTTATGAAGCTGGAGAAGAGAAAGAAATGCAGAAGAGAAAGATGGGAAAGTATCTGCCTATTCAGATCTGGTCACTAAACACAAATTTTACTATTGACGGTCACTCACCAGGGTGGTAATGAAAGTATCTACCATACTGGAATATTCCGCAACTATACTAATTATTGATTTTAAATGAATAAATTGTGAAATAACCCAATATTAATCTTTTGAAATCCAGGATTTGAACCCAAGATCAAGGAACGTTACCATTTAACCACCGATACCATGTGTAATTCAGTAGTTAGATATTTATTTATATTATTTATGAGATGAAGCATGCATGTGTAGAAACCAAGGAATGTACGTCAAGATAGCGTAGTCCATCCTCTCTGGTTATTCGTGCGGATTAATTGCGTGGTGTCTTATTCCACGAAAGTCTACAGTTTAACTTACACATCGATAAAACTACTGGCGATGCAATAAGAGTGCTCGGTTTTATTGAAAATGGGGGCAAAGCTTAAAAATGTGTTAACTTTAAAACATCTATATTGCTCATTAGTAAGAAGTTAATTAGAATATAATTCAACAGCATTGTCACCGTTATACAAAGTCCATTCTCAAGCCTTATTTTGTACCTTGAAAAGGTACAACATAAATTTCTTCGGTACATCAATTTTAAAATGAATATTTCCATCGTATTTATAAATTATAATAACTTACGTACCGAAACCAGACTTCTCAAACTATCGGATAGAAGAGTTCTAACTGATATATTATTTGTATTCAAAATTTTCAAATCTCTCATTGACAGCCCTGAATTACTGGATTAATTTATATGAATGTACCTGCCAGACAAACTCGAAGCAAAGACACTTTTAAATGTAACAATAACCTCAATACTAACTACTCTATGGATTCACCAATTCCAAGAATTCATCACCTTGCAAACAAATACTGTAAACTTATTGATATATTAGGTGTTAATAACTTAGTGAGTTTTAAAAGGCAACTAATTTCAGACCTATTTGCTAGTTATTAACTTGTATTATTTATTAGCTTTAAAAAATGGTCTTGTCTTCATACTTTAATTTACTTTACCATATTTTTTTCTAATTACCTTATGTGTAAATTATTTTTAGCTATTTTATCCATGTACATGTTACACTTAAATAGGCGTTTATAAATAATAAATAATAAATAATAAATAATAAATAATAAATAATAAATAATAAATAATAAATAATAAATAATAAATAATAAATAATAAATAATAAATAATAAATAATAAATAATAAATAATAAATAATAAATAATAAATAATAAATAATAAATAATAAATAATAAATAATAAATAATAAATAATAAATAATAAATAATAAATAATAAATAATAAATAATAAATAATAAATAATAAATAATAAATAATAAATAATAAATAATAAATAATAAATAATAAATAATAAATAATAAATAATAAATAATAAATAATAAATAATAAATAATAAATAATAAATAATAAATAATAAATAATAAATAATAAATAATAAATGATAAATGATAAATGATAAATAATATTGATAAATGATAAATCTACTAACTCAAAGATACAAATCAAATTGATGATTTGTGTAGAAAATGTTTGGCTTTTCCGGAAACTATAGAACATATTATATCGGGATGTTCTATATTAGCACCGTCCGAGTATACATTTAGGCACAATCAAGTTTTAAAAATAATTCACCAAAATTTGGTAATTAAACATAACTTGATTGACTGCCGTAATGTAGTACCATATTATGAATACGAACCAAATTCATTTTTAGAAAACGAATTTTATAAAATATATTATGATAAAACTATACTAACAGACCGAGCGATTAGTCATAATAGACCCGATATAGTTTTACATGACAAAATTAAAAAATAACTTATATGATTGATGTTGCTATTCCAAATTCCTGTAATATTCAAAAATCTGTTAGTGAAAAAATAAGAAAATACACAGATTTAGGAAATGAAATAAAAAGAATTTGGCATTCTCAGACTATAAAAATATTACCATTCGTTATTTCGGCTACTGGCATTATACCTAGCTCTCTAATTAAAAATTTAGGCGTATTAGATCTATCAAAAAATTTATATATAAAGATGCAAAAGTCGGTCATTTTGAATACATGTAGGATAACAAAAGATTTTTTAAATATTTATGTTGAGGGATCAGTAGGATTTATAGGCCCTGTTAGAAGTTCTACCGAGCCGAACCCTCTGATATGAAAATATCTGGAGACGGTGAATTTTTTTTTCCCATTTGATATCTGGTGATTTGACGTGTTGTTGTTCTTGTATTGTTTTGTATTTATTTTACTTATATAATGCACTTACATAGTGTTGATTGACTAGCTGATCATTTGTGGAAAAGTGAGTGGAAGGGTTAAGTTTTTCCTTTGGGGAAGACTTAACCCGGACAACTAAATCGGAAGTTTAAAAAAAAAAAAAAAAAAAAAAACGATCCCATTTTCGATTATGATTTTATTGTATAGTGTGGCAAATGAAGTTGTTTAAATATTTATGCCTGAACATCCACAAAATAAAATAAAAGACACTTTTTGGCCATGTTTTTTTCTTGCGTAAATCAAAACAGGCAGATGGTGTTAGGCGGGAATTTAGACCTTATCGCCATCTACGTAAGGATCGTTATGGATAGCGGCTCAATTTAAAATATTACACGACGTAGTGCATCGCCTTAAACGAATTCTCGTTGTTGCAAAAGTGTAAAAAAATAAATTAGGTGAGATAACCATTATGCCAACAAAATAAAACTTTGCGATCAACATTTTCCTTGACAAAACGGACCATTCATCATAAAACCTTCCCATTTCCATTTTATTTATTTACCCGCGCCCGCCCTACGCTCAAGACGTCCTGACAACCTTCAATAATTAGTCAGGGCGGAAAAAAGACGGACAAAACACAGGCTGAATATTTTATTCCGAGTCCCGGAGATAACTCATCCCTCTCGGCTCTGCGGTCCATAAATCCAACGCTAGAGAGGCTGTAAAACGGAATTACCACACGTCCCGGCCCCAGGCTCCAGTGGCCTTGGGCGGGGGCGGTGGGGTGGCCGGGGCGGTGGCGGGAGGCGAAAGACGTTCAACCCTTGCAGAAAGAACAAGTGGACACTTTGCTATTTCATGGACATTCCAGAGTGAGTGGCTAATAGATCGATGGGATGGACAAGTAAGTCCCTTGCGTTCTGTCTTTTGTTTGAGAAAGGTGTTGTGTTGAATAAAGGAATAATAATTTTGATATTTGATTCTCTGTCCACTCTGCATCTCTCGAAATACCATAATTTATATTATTTATGTGAATACCGCAAAATAATTCCAATTGCTCCCAACCGTTTAAAGCCAGTGAAACAATGGAATCTATTGGCGTATGTTTGTGAAGCTGAAGAATAATGGAGAGGTGGAAAGAGAGGAAAAAAGAAAATACTTGGCTATCCAGATTTGTAACCAATACACCTAAAGCCATTGCATGCAATAAGCATGGTACTGAAATGAGTCCGCTTATATTAGCTTTGATGATTTTGAAAGTGTAAAAAGGGATTAATAACTAATTAATTACTTTATAAGCATGAAGACGATCATACAAGTGCAATTTATTTTTTACTATGATCAACTCTTAGGAAATAATAATTTATAAACTTACCTACTAGGTACTTTTTATGAATATTTATGGCTAAATTCTACGCAGTAATGCAAGATCATATATTTTTGGTTAGAAATTTTTGGTTACATTCTTCAATTAAATACTGCAAATAGAACACATCTTTCCCTTTGAAACAAACGAGAATTTTTAGCGAGTGTTTTCATAAGGCCTCATTTTGCCCAAACTGAAGAGATATATTTAAAAGTATTGGAATTATTTCAAAAGTTCCCGCGTCTTGGTAACTACTATATTCACTGAGCTTACATATTTACACGGCAAATTGTTTCAAAAAGTTTCATTATATATTATGTCTCCCATCTCTATACAGTGCTCCAATAAAAAAAAAGATTTTTCAGTTTCGAAATATTTTTGAACTGCCGTCTTTTCGTAGCAATAAAAATTCCTGTGAATGTTTAATATACAAAAATTATGTTTTGTACTGTATGTCGATGTAGTTTTTATTAAATTCTCAGCTTATTTAAAGTTATTTCAAAGTTCTAAAATTAATAATAAGATGTTGGAGTGAAGTTTAATTTGTACCTATCAAAAAATGTTCTTACTCGGTGCCGTACCTAAACTATCGTTAGTTGAAACGTGTAATATAGTAACTGATGTGATTTTTAATTCTAATTCAGCCAAGAGTGATTCATAACAAAGAAAAAGATGTTCATTTTTTTCTTTCTAGAATAATTTTTAGTCTGATAAATTACGATTGAAAAATTATTTGTCAAGTGAAAAACGAACAAGCGTATTTTGCGGTTTTTTAGGTACATTATATTTTATTTTTAAATTAAAATAGTAATGCGTCATGTTATTATAATTTTAAACCTTGTTTATAAAATACTATTAAACTTTGTATACGTGTTTACAAAATTTCTGCATTAAGTACCATTTTATAACTATCTTTATCAACAATTTCACGGGTTTGTGAATTTAATGATTTTCGATTATTTTGTTTATAATACCCACTAACTTAAACTAAATTACGATACACGGTTAAATTAATTGGCTTTAAACGACAGTTAACAGTTTATCTGTTTTCGTTTCAATATTCTGCTGAAAATAATGAAATATACTTGTATTTATAATCTTATTTTTTATTAGAGTAAATGTACACCATACCAGTATAAAAAGTTACGTATTGCTGCATTTAGAATTGAAAAAAATTACCTACATTTTCAATAAAATAATTAAAACCGTTTCGTTTTTCATAGGTTGATGCAAATTGTCTAATGGATTGACTCAAATTGTAATTCAATAACATGAATAGTAAATAGTGGAAAATAAATTACATTAATTCTAGTCCAAAGTCAAAAAGTTTCACAGGCCTGCCAGTAAATTAAATACCGTTGATATTTTCATTTATTCCTTAATAAAATTTAATTCAGAAGTTTCAAATATTTTATTTCGCAAATATTATTATGTGTAATCCGTGACTTACTTTTAACATTTATTTTTACCATACACTAAATTTTTTATTTACCCTAGGCAGATATCAAAACTTCTCTCTTTTTTATATACGAATACCGCTCAAGAGTCCCAACTGCTCCCAATCATCTAGAGCCAGTGAGACTATGGCAACCCCAATGGGGGTACCTATGGTGTGAGGCAGAAGATAGCAGGAAGGGGAGCGAAATGGGAAAGAGAAAGGTTGGGAAGTACCTGGCTATTCTGATCTGGTCGCTAAACATGTCTAAAGTTGTTAAAAGCAATATTTAAATTCTGAATTTTGACTTTCTTAACATTTTGAAAGAAAATTGTACAAAAAAGTTTTAAGGTCACTTAAAGAACAATTATTACACGTACCTACTGTGTCGAAGATTTCACTCGATAGCACCATTCCTCTTGTCATACTATGCTATGCTAGAACACGTGTTCTATCGTGTGGTATCCTGAATAAATCGTGACGACTACGATTGAAGGTTTCAATCACGTATAAGCTATTGCATTTCAAGAGGCTATCAATAATGTTATGAATTATACTAAAACTAAGTATTGCAAGATTTGTGTAAAGTCTGGTTTTTCACTTATTTTATGTAAAAGCCCCAATCAACTTAATTAAGTTATTAAAAACTTTTTTTATTTATTATTTTTAAAAGTGTTACAAAATTTTCCTTTTTTCTTCACATACTTTTTATTATCAACAATAATCGATCTTTCACATGAATAAAATGTAAACGAGCTTATTTTCATGTTCCGTAAATTGAATTTATTAATTAAAAAATATATTCCGATTCTTAGAAGTGTTTAAGCTAGTTGTGGAAATTAATTTAAAATTGACCTTTTCTAGTGAATTTTGTCAATCAAATAATTGCTTCTAAATCTAATAAGCGTTTCTACTAATAAATTTCTCCGATGGACCGATTATGTCAAACAGATTATTCCAATGAAATTGAAATAAGTTCAATCGAAATCGGAGATTATTTCTGTAATCGTCGATCGGAATCTTTCAGGACTATCATGGAAGTAAGCATGAGCACGTAAGTACTGATATATATCAAAAGTGTAAATATATCTGATAATGTGATACAATAAATGTTTTTTTTTTTAATGTCATCGGAGACAAAAGTTTTGTCATATTTTTTACAAGAAAAGTGTCAGGAATCAGGTAGGTACGTCTCTGAACATCTTGTATCTGAAATGCAAAAAGTATTATTTTTCGTTTGTAATCTCCATTAATCAAGTATCACTACAACTACCAGTAGTAAAAGATATACCATCACATCGATCACGCAGCAATTTAGTGTAAAACATGTTTTGGCCATGAGCAATCAGAAGGATCACCTTATTTGGTGATCGACGAAAAAGCAACAAGTGCTAAAAATTGTCCCCATAAAAGGAATGATTAACTACAGAAAAGGGAGAGAGACGGCACTGGAGATGAAGAACTCCTCACTTCAGTGCGGAGAGCTGTGGACTTCAGCTGTGGTAGTCAGGAGACGACCCATTAGTTATTACCCACAAAGCCGAATCCAGATTAACTCTGGAGGGTTGAACGACGCGATGATGACGCGAGAGAAGCAACACAAACTTCCCACATCAGAGTATAGCAGTGCATAGCAGTAAGAGCTTTTAAATATATGATATCTCTGATGATACAAAAGGAATGAAACAAAGCCAAAAACTTCCATCGTACAATGCTCCATACAATAACCTCGTTGCCATATAAATGGTATATCAGTAAAACTGTTTGAAGTGTTTTTGAGATGGCCTGAACCCCGCGATCCCTGAGAAGTCAATAAAGCCAGTAAGTGTAATCTTTTTAACAGTATATCTGTTGCGGCGTGAATGGACTGTAATTTGCGGTATTTTGTGATATTGTTTGATCGACTTACCAATATCTCCAAGCTGTCGGCACCTTTCCACCCTGCACTGCGGTAATCACCGGTGGGGGTAATTGTTAGTATTGGAGGAGGTCAAGGAAAAGGAATAGTGATATTGGTATTGCGAAATGGTTCAATGCGTTATAGATTGCTATTTTTATGCACTATTTCACGGCGTTCTTTGCGGTATAACAGCGCGGCGCGGTGGTTTTTAATAACTCAAGATAGGTTATGCGGAAAGCGGTTGCACTTGCGGCGCGGTTACTTTAACAACTGACTTGATGTAGGTAAACGCGCGGAACGCGGGCGGGAAACAACTCGAACCAAATACTATGCAACAATAACTGGCCCGAGCATGCCCCCCGCCTTGACCAATGGTCAAAGTAACTAATACAACAAAGAAAAAAAATGAAAAACAAAAACACGTTATGAAAGGATTCAATAAACAATACTGAACCCGCGGTAGAACTAAATTCTAAATTAACTAAATCTAAGATAACGTTAAAGTTATTGTGTAGGCAGGGGACAGAGTTTAACGACTGCCCTGCGATATGTTCCGGAGTTAGTCTTAACGTCCGCAACGCGGATCACCCCATCTACGCCGGGGTGGACGTTTACCACTACGCCAATAGGCCATTGTAGTGGTGCGATATTGTCACTCTTAATTATTACCACGGTGCCTTTCGTTATTGGATTCGAATTTGTATTCCATTTCTGACGCGATTGCAGCGTGTTCAGATACTCCATTCGCCATCGATTCCAGAAAGTCTGGACGAGACGATCGACAAGATGTTTTCGTTGCAGCAAATTTACTGGCGCATCTGACAAATCAGCAGCGGGTAAAGATTTTAATGGAGTGAGCGTTAAAAAATGCGCGGGTGTCAAAGGCAATGGAGCCGAAACATCGGTAACGCTGAGCACTGATAATGGGCGTGAATTTAGAATAGCTTCAATCTGATGAAGAACCGTTTGCATCTCTTCGTATGTGAGAAGAGATGTACCCACAACTTTATTTAAGTAACATTTAATGCACTTAATGTTACTCTCCCAGATCCCACCGAAGTGGGGTGCTTGTGGAGGATTCATCTTCCACTCGATACGGTTTTCCAACAAATTTTCTGAGAATTCTTTCTTGTAGTCCGGTGACTCTAAAAGTTCGAATAAAGCCTTCAAATGCGATTTAGCTCCTACGAAATTTGTCCCATTATCAGAATACATTACATTTACAGGCCCTCGACGGGATAGAAAACGTTTGAACGCGTTGAGAAAGACTTCGGTCGAGAGGTCTGAAGCGAGTTCAATGTGAACCGCGCGGGTCACCAGACAGATAAATAAGCAAATGTATGCCTTTTGGCTTCTAACACCCCGACGTCTATGCGGGATTATTTGAAGCGGCCCAGCGTAGTCGACCCCCGTGTGCAGAAAGGCCTTAGCTTCGCGGACGCGGCAAGCGAGTAAATCTCCCATTATTGGGAATTGCGGTTTGGGATTGACTCTAAAGCATGTATTGCACTGATGCACGCGTTTCCGAATCAAATTGCGCGAAGAAAGTATCCAAAACCTTTGCCTCAACAGAGACATAAGTAAGGTGGGTCCCGTATGCAAGTTCTTAGTGTGGTAATAATCTACTATTAAATCAACTATATGATCATGAGCGGGTAATAAAATAGGATGACGACTATCAAATTCGAGTTCGGCGTTTCTCAATCTGCCTCCTACTCTTAGGAGACCGTCCTGAATAAATGGATTTAATTTAGCAAGAACTTGCCGTACTTTCTTGCCATCGTTCACTGACTTCATATCATCGGAAAAATGTACTTGCTGAACTGCCTTTATAATAGCGGTTTCTGCAATGTCAATATGGCTTAACTCAAATTTACGCGGCAATTTCCTAATGAAGCGAAACACGTAAATGACAATTCAAATCAATTTCGACCACGAATGAATGCGAGAAGCCAATGTGCATAATAAAGGTGACACGATTGTCTTGAGGCGATTATCGGTTTTAGGTTTCATTTCGGGTGGATCAGCTACACGAGAGCACAAGCCAAAAGTGGTTGGCTGTTCATACTGATTGGGTTTCAATTCCGGTAACTGTTCTGAATTTGCGTGCTTAAATGGTGAAATAGGCCACTCGAAATGCGGCTGGCAAAGCCATTTTGGACCATTCCACCAAATGTCATTTGCTATCAATTGCGATGGTAGCATACCTCTTGACAGGCAGTCGCTAGGGTTATCAGCACCTGCGACATGATAAAAATGACTACTGTTTAACTTTTCGTGTATTTTTGCTACGCGATTGGCAACAAAGGTTTGCCAGCGGTGAGGTGATGAATGAATCCAACTTAAAGTTACAGTCGAATCAGAAAAGGCAAATGTTGAATGAATAGTAAACCTAGCGGAGTAATTATCAATTACCTTTTTTAACAGGTGCGATAACAATAATGCAGCGCATAATTCTAGGCGTGCTAAGGAGACGATTTTTAGCGGTGCTACCTTTGATTTTGCGCAAACTAATTGAACCTTAATTCGGTTATCAGGAGTGGTCACATGAGCGTATACCACTCCTCCATATGCCTTTTCGCTTGCATCCGCAAATCCAACAAGTATTAACGTGCATCCTTCAGTGACTTCTATATGACGTGGAATACGAATCGACGATATTGACGGCAATTCCACGTTGAACTGCTGCCACTGTTGTGATATCCTTGCGGGTGGGATTTCGTCCCAATCGATTTTCAAATTCCACAGCTCCTTTATTAGAAGTTTGGCTTGTACAATTATAGGTGCTACCAGACCCATCACGTCAAAGAGTCTAGCGACAGATGATAAAATATTGCGTTTCGTACAAGTTCGATTGTCTGGAGTAACTTCAAATGCGAAAATGTCATCCGAAGGATGCCATCGTAGCCCAAGGATTTTTAGCGATGCATCATTATCGAAAGTTACACTTTGCGACAGGCGAAGTTCCAATGGAACGTTTTCTAAAACTGTGCTGGAATTGGATGCCCACTTAGCGAGTTGAAAACCTCCTGACTGGAAGAGCTCAATCAACTCTTCAGCCGCGCGGATAGCTTCTTGCTCATTTAAAGCAGAGCTAGCGATGTCGTCTACATAAACATCTCTATTAATAATATCCCTTGCAAGAGGGAAGCGAGCGCCTTCATCTAACATTAATTGTTTGATTGCTCGAAGGGCTAAGAACGGACTACATTTAAGACCGAATGTTACGCGATTGTATTGGTAAGCCTGAAGCGGCTTTTGCGGATCGAATCTATATAAAATTCGTTGATAACGACGATCTTCTTTGCGAACATTTATACATAAATACATTTGACGAACGTCTGCGGATATTGCGATAGGAAAAAGGCGTAAATTCAGAAGAATGCAAAATAAATCATTCTGTAGGCTTGGTCCCGTGTGTAAAATATCGTTCAAAGATAAACCAGTTTTTGTCTTTGCGCTTGCGTCCAGAACCACTCTCACCTTTGTTGTCAATTTATCTTCACGCCTAACTGCGTGATGCGGGATGTAGTATGCGTTTTCTGACGGTAAGGCTTCCACCTGGGACAGATAACCTTTATGAATATGTTCTCTTATTACTTCATCATAAAGCGGTTTTAGTTCTGGCAGATGATTAAATTTTCTTTCTAGTGAGTAAAACCGATTTTGCGCAGCTTGCAATGAATCACCTAAGTCACAAGGGTTGCTTTTGAATGGCAAAGCCACTTCATAAGAACCGTCCTCGAGGCGAGTTGTGGTGCCTTTAAAAATGTCTTCAGCTTCTTTTTCTTCGAGGCTGTGAACTGGTTCCGAACCAATATCTTCGATTTCCCAGAATTTTTGCATTAAGTTCTCAATTTCGTGCGTAGCGCAGAAAGTGAATGCGGTGTTTGGTTGAGAATTTACTGGGGCGTCACCCATAAAAACATAACCTAATGTGGTTTGAATCGCGACTGGAAAACCGGGGGTGATTATCTTATTTGGTAGCAACAGTTGAGAGAACAGACTGACGCCAATTAGCAAATCGATTGGGCCTGGTATTGCCCAGGTGTCGTCTGCCAGCGGAACATTTATAAATTTATATGACGTCAAGTCCACCTTGCAAGTAGGTAAATGAGCGGTAATTTTTTCTAAAACTAGAGCGGTTATGGAGTATTTGAAGTAGGGATCAATCCTAGATTGAATTGTCAATGTGACACTTCCTCTTATTGATTGCGTTTTGCCACCTAAACCCTGGACTGCGAAGCGCGTTCCTGAACTGACTGCCAGGCCTAATTTTTCACAACATTGTGAAGTTATATAATGCTTTTGTGAGCCTGGGTCTAGAAGACAGCGGACGGTATTCTCTTCACCGTTTCGATCAACAGTGTTAACTTTGGCGGTAGCAAGAACTTCAGTGGTTGCCCCTTGTCGCGTGGTTGCTGACATAGTACATATCGGCGGTTCTGCATCGTTAGGTTGAGTTTCTCCATTGGATGTGGAGGCGTTTGCTTGACTGGGTTTATCAAAATGAAGAAAAGTATGGTGCTTGCCATGACACTTATGACAAGTGCCTTTTGATTTACATTTTGTAGATGTATGTTGCGGGCTCAAGCAATTAAAACACAAAGATTTTTCCTTTGCGAAGGAAAACCTTTCCTTTGGTGATAATTTTAAAAATTGTGTACAAGTGTACAGTTGCGTGTGGTTCTCATTTTGACAATAAAGGCATTTTGATTGCGTACTTGTGTAAGTATGATGTGTGCGGAGTTGAGCTGTGCGACCAGTTCCACCGGAACTGGTTGAATGTGTGTTGGCGGTGTTAGGTCCACGAGTTGTTGAAGTTCGTTGCAGAATTTTGACCTGATCTTGCACAAACGACACCAATTGCTTGCAGGTGGGAATCTCAATTTCTCGAACTGAGAGCTCAAATGCTTGTGCAGTTTGCGACTCTAACTTCTGCAAAGCGCATTGTAGTAATATAAAATCCGAAAGGTCTTCTATTCCCAATTGTTTTAGTGCGGCGATAGATGCTGAATATTTTTCTATAAAAACTGTCAGATTGTTTGCGTTGTGAGCTACGGTTTTTGAATGAAATATGTTATTCAGGTAATAAGTGGCAAGAGATCGCTTATCTTGATATTTATTGACTAGCGTATCCCAGATTATTTTATATGTGTCTCCAGTTGGCACTAAACCTGACGTAACATTTTTCGCGGTTCCAGTTAATTTTCCAATTAAATATTGTACGCGTTGCGAATCAGATAGTTGTGAATTTAAATGAACATTTGTTTTGAATGTTTCATAAAATAGGTGCCAATTTTCCATCCGTCCATCAAACGTAGGTAATTCTATAGCGGGTAACTTAATAAAATTATTATTATTAGTCGTAGCAGCACACGCAGATGTAGATGTTTGCGGTTTTGTAGCTAAATTTGGTTTAAAATTATTTCGTGCGCGAATAATACGTGTGTATAATTCTTCAAACTGTTCCCAGCTTGAATAATCTGGTTCAGAATTCGGGTCTGACGTAAGAGTATTCTCGTTAATTTGATCAATAATTAATTCAAATTTATTTTTAATTTCTAAAATACTTTCAGATTCGGACATAAATGCTTCACCTGAGCGTGACGCGTCGAAATTGATTGGCAAATTATTTGCAAGCAAAACTAAATTTTGAACCCTTTTTAGAATAATATCTCTTTTCCCTTTTAGTAAAACTAATTGTCTTTTTAGTTTGTCTTCCATTTTTAGAATTATTTGCAAACTAAAAGTTTAATTATTTATAAAATAATGCGCAAGAAACACAAGTGTACTGGGCGACAATTTGTACTGACGAATTATAGTGGAGAAGTTATTTTCCAAATAATTAAATATATTGTGCCATAAACTCAAGCGATGTTTACGTACGTACTTAGGTTGGCATTAATACATAGACGAATATATTACGCTGGAATATCTTTGCGATTTGCACCGAATAAATTTGCTACAACAACATCGATAAATAATTTAATTACCCAAAATATCAAAGAGTACCTATACCTAGGCATGTAATTTCAAATAGCGGGCGAGTATTGCTAACTGAATTCTTACACAAAATGAATGCGATTTGCGATTGAATAGGAATAAATGGTTCTAGAATTACCAAAATGTAATTCTCAATTTAAATAATGCGGCTCGAATAGGACCAAATGTTGCGGCGTGAATGGACTGTTATTTGCGGTATTTTGTGATATTGTTTGATCGACTTACCAATATCTCCAAGCTGTCGGCACCTTTCCACCCTGCACTGCGGTAATCACCGGTGGGGGTAATTGTTAGTATTGGAGGAGGTCAAGGAAAAGGAATAGTGATATTGGTATTGCGAAATGGTTCAATGCGTTATAGATTGCTATTTTTATGCACTATTTCACGGCGTTCTTTGCGGTATAACAGCGCGGCGCGGTGGTTTTTAATAACTCAAGATAGGTTATGCGGAAAGCGGTTGCACTTGCGGCGCGGTTACTTTAACAACTGACTTGATGTAGGTAAACGCGCGGAACGCGGGCGGGAAACAACTCGAACCAAATACTATGCAACAATAACTGGCCCGAGCAATATCCATTTAATGGAAAATGATTCTTACTTATTAACAACACATAATTGCAATCTTTTCTTGCCATTGCGCATCCCTTGTAGGACAGTGACTAGAAGAGTTTCATCACCTTTTTTTAAAAACACTTTGTCAAATTTCAATCGTCTGTCCAGTATGACGTGTGACACCATTGCTGATAGTCCATTTCTTTTTAACTGTCAGTCGGCTAATTATTATATATTAGCTTAAAATCAATATAAAGCTTATTAAAAAAACATTCAAGATGCCGTAAGTATTCACAAGACAAAAATGAAGGAGCACCAACACTTTCCAAACGACGGTATAAGGAAACAGATTTGTTTACCTTTCCGTCGTACACGTCAACACCTTAATTTGTTTTAGTAAAATGAAGCTAAATTTATTTATTGTGAACGACTTCAGACCCTCCAGCGTTTTTGCATGCAGCGTTTGTTAGAATTCATATTAACAGACAATAAAAAATAAAATACAGTACAAAAAAAAAACAATTTTAAATAATTGTTGTTGCCCATAAATGTCATGCCACTGAATAATAACCATGAAAACGGTCCGACATTGCCGCCATCGTGGCAGCCATTTTTGAACTAGTTATTGGACAGATGTGTAGATATTTTATTTAGTCATTAGGTATATCAGATCTGTTGTTTGATTTTTTTTCTGTGGATTTGAAATACTGTCAACAGCATTTCTCGCACGAGCCAGTAACCTATTTCGGGTTACAATTCACCGTAAAACAGATTCTATCAACAATTTAGTTTATTTTCTAAGCCATCGTGGCGTGTTCTGCCGCCGGGCAAAAAGGGGAGTATGGGGTGTAGGGATAGAAAAAGGGTGTCAGTGTTCATTCATCTCGGCGGGAAAGGCACTAAACACCCTAAACAGCCTTAGAGACAATACTTTGGCTTAAATGCTTATTTTATTCCTTGAGCTTTATGAATAATGAAAAAGGCAAAATGGTTTATATTTGGTGGGAGCTGTGTTAAACGCTTCGAGGGTTACGGATTGTGTCTGAAATTGACCGCGAGCGTCACTATTAAATGTTTGTACCCACACTGAAAGGTACTTTCAGGATCGTTGCGGTGGGAGACCAGCTGCCTAAAACATTGGGTAAAATATACATATATTTTGTAAATTAACAGACAAATAAAATTGTTTGTCTGTAAATTGTTTTATTTGTCTGTTAATTTACAAAATATATGTATTTTTCATCCGATGTAGTTTTATTTTATTTGTCTGTTAATTTCAGGATCGTCGCGGTGGGAGACCAGCTTCCTAAAACATTGGGTGAAAACACATATATTTTGTAAATAAACAGACAAATAAAATAACACTACAAAAATTTATGAAAAACATTACATGTAATTTATATTATAAAAATATAATGCTGTAAAATGGGATTTTAATTAAATTTACAAAAGTATTACAGTGATTTGTTTTTGGGGTATTATGCCGTGTAGCGCCACCTCCTTCTATAGCCAACGTTTCGGATAGGCAGATGTGTAATGATGGAGACTGCAATGCTGTCCGAAACGTTGGCTAAAAAAAGGAGGTAGCGCAACACGGCATAATACCCCAAAAACAAATTACTATAAAAATATATGTTTTTATTTATCCTTACGAAGAAACCATTGGTTTTGAAACAAGTCGAAACTGGTATTGTTGATTAAATAGCGGTTTATACAAAGTATTTCATTTTCATTTTCCTTTGGGTCCATAATATTTGTATTTATTTGTTTAAAACGACACAAGAGTCTCAACAGAGGAGCGTTTTCAGAAAAATAAATATCTACAAAAACTTTTTTTTTTGCGGGACGTTTTAAATGAATAATCAGTAAAGTTCAATATTTTATGATAATCTTTAAATTTAAATTCAATTAACTGTTAGACATGATGATTAATAATTAATTATAAGTTAACATCAAATTATATTATTTGATTTTAGTTAATTATTATGTTCTTCAATTTTTTTTTTTTTAAAGCTCCCTATACACTATAATGGCGCCACTCCCCAATTCAAAAACGAGAAATAATTTCTCAATTGAGTTGGGTAGTTTTCATTAAAAAAACCATATTCGCAATTAATCCTAAACAATCTTTATTTCTAAATCAATTGTAATATGTTTATATATATAATAAAAAATGAAAAAAATATTTTTTTTAAATTATAATTTTCCTAATTTTTCAACTACATAGAAAAAAAACGTTTGGCGTAGATTTTTTCTTCACTAAAGCGCTGTTCTATTGCTGCAAGCCGGTGTTCCCAATACGGGTATGTGGTTAGATTGAAAGGAGTAGGGAAAATTAAGAAATACTTGAATATTCAGTTGTGGGTCTTAAAATATGATAAGTTAACTAACCAACTTAACATCACGCCGTTTCTCCGCAGGGGTACGCAGACCGTCAAAAAACTCGGTCTTGGCATATCGATGTCACCGACTTCTGCTGCCATTCGCATTCGCATCATATATTCTACTTACACTCCTTTCTTTGCGCATTCGCTCTACATGCCCAAACAATCTAGGCGTCCCTTTCTTAATCTTACTTACTACAATAACAACAGTTCTGCACTCTTTACGGATCTCCACGTTTATCACACGATCATACATGGTTTTACCACACAAACGCCTCAGGGATCTCATTTTAACAGCATTCAGTCTACTTTCATCATTTCTCTGTCAGTTTCATACCTCACTTCCATACATTAGGGTAGGTACCAGCACTGCATTGTGGAATGCTAACTTCGCTTCTTTGGACATTTTTTTATCTTTCGTACTTCTCATCTCTCCTGCCTTAGTTACACTTGCTTTGAGGAAGGTGGAAACTGACGTGCGGTACATGAAAAAAAAATCTTTATCTATTTGGTTGCGTGTCTTAAGAAAACATTTATTTTGATTGAAATAACAATTCTACGTATTTTCTCATGTTTATATTCCTCAATTTACACGTATTACAACATCCCCTCAGAACGTTAGGCTAACCTCCAACCAATCTCCTCCTTTTCCTAACCCGACCCATCTCTTCCTATTGTTTATTCGTTCAACTTCTCTCTTTACTGTAATAATTCATTTTTCAGAGGAACTGAAACGTGAAACTTTGTATAATGGATCGAAATCAAATAGTATAACTTTAATCTCAGCACCTATCAGAATAATGTGCATACACTTTTCTTTTGATACTCCCATTTCAAATACATCATCATCCAGGGGATGCTGTTTGAAGGAAATGAAAGTAAAAATATTTGGGAGATTAAAGAGTACAAGGGATGAGTATGAATCTGGTAGTCAGTGTGTCCCTCCCACTGCGGTGCAGGCGTTGCGATGGTCATTAGAGACCGGATGGTGAGGTCAAAGGGATTCTCTCAACCGGTATCTCTCGATCCGTCCTACCACGAGCTAGTAGATAGACACATGCTCAGTCACCAAACGTAGCGAAAAACTTTGTCATAGGTCACTCTAAGTTGTTGGTTATCCAATTAATGGACCACGGGGCGGCGGTACCTATACCCATCTTCCAAATTTAATATATCAGAAAATCTATTTGTTTATCAACCTATATAAAAGTGAGATAAAATATGGCCTCATTAAAATGTTAGTGCTTTTCTTAAGTATTTTTAAACCAATTAGTTATTTTCTAGTCACAATACAATTTCTATCGTAAGATTAGCGGGGGTATAATATAGTTTACTTACTCTCAAAAACAACGTGGTAAAATAATTAACATGTTTATTCAAAGTTCATAACTTCGAAAAGAAAAATAACATTAAATATTTCAGTTTCTTAACCATTCGAGTGATTATGCTGAATTTACAAAACGTCTTGAGTGATCGCAAGGGTATATAGGTAAATTCATTGGCTTTATAGCACTTTAATCAATTTATTAGTACTTTAATTCAGACTAATGATTTTTTTTTAATGAGGCAAAAATTTTGAAAAAAAAACTCGTAAGTCAATCATTCAACTCATATTCCAGTTAATGACGAGAGCACTCGAGTGGTTAAGGCATTACATGATTAAAAGTGAGGTTAAGTTAACAGTTTTGATTCGTCGTATATAAATAAAATGTTCTATTTGCTTTAATATAATTCGTTTTCGTGTAAAATGTAGGAGGGGCAGCGACACAAGACGGGGAGTTGGGTGGTGGGAGTAGAATTGAATAGGCCAGGACTAGGAGAATTCTTGGAATAAGATGATTACCTTCGTGTCTCAAACACATCCATTATTTCAATCCCGACAGGCTCGAGGAGAACTAAATGTAAATAAATTGCTTGTTGCATTTTATTTACACTGAGTTTTCCTAGTCAAGCTCTAGTCAGATGGAAAAATGATAAATTGCCGAGTAAATTATGTAACAATACAAAATTCTTTACGATGTCAGCGTAATATATTTGACCTTTTATATCTTCTGTTTCAAAGGTATAAAAGGTTTTGTCATTAGCATGAAATCTGCGGTAAAAAATCTAGTATTGAATAATATTTGAAGAACTCAGAGCAAAATCAAGGAACGTCAATTCAAGAAAAATTTAAATGAATTAGAATTTAATGTTTAAAAACAAATTTTCATGTGAATATACCGTACAAGAGTTCCAACTGCTCCCAACCGTGTGGAGCCAATGCGTGTAGCCTCCCCATTTGGGGAACGTTCTGAGGCTGAAGGGATGGAAAGGAGGAGGGAGAAGGGGAGGGGAGGTAGGTGGGGAGGAGGAAGGTTGGTAATACCTGGCTATTCAGATCGGGTCACCAAACACGGCTAAAGCTATTTCAAGCAATGTTTCAATTCTGAAGGTGGTCTTACACCAGAGCGATAATGAGTGTATCTTTCACTCTGGAACGTTCCAAATTATGATTATACAAACTAATCAAAAAAAATTATTTATGCACATCGGGATTTGAACTCGCGACCTTCGGATTACTAGTCAAGAGCCTTAACCGCTCAACCACTAGGCTGTATGTTGGTACAGAAATACATTGTTAATGCTATTTCACTCCATCATCAGTATTTTTATAAACAATTCTTAACAAACTAATTTACTTTGTCTTTCTAACCATTTCTTTGTTCTCCTTACTGTTTATAATTTATCATTTCTTTCTTTTCAGGACCTATAACAAATTTCACAAAAGAAATTCGAGCCTCTCTTGAACAAAACGTAATTTTTTGTATATTTGCGCGCATGCCCATTATTCTTGCTGAATTTTTATTTATTTATTTGCTATCAAAAACATATATAAACATACGTACTATTCGAGGTAACATTAGATAGTGAAATTAAAAACACCATGGAGAAAAATATGGCTAAATAAATATGATAATGGGAAAATCATTAAAATTTTGAAGTAACGTCAACACAGCACACAGTTAATGAGCATGAATATTTTTTTTGGTTTTGTGGAAACCAACAAACATAAAAATAAGAAAATCATGATATAACACCCATACAACAACCTACAGTCTACCTCGGAACATGAATATCTAGTGAAGAGGACTATGAATAAACTTATTTTCTTTGTATTTTTAAAGGCGTTATTAATAAAAAAATAAACCTTTAATGAGGCAGAGTTTTAGGCAAAATATAAAACAAAATAAGTTCATATAAGGCAATTTATCAACACAACTTTACTCATCGAAAAACGTACGTTAATTTCACATGAAAGTCAATAGACTAAGATGAGTTGACTGGTTATTGCACGACCTTTATTGAATAAACATTGTTTGGTAGCAATTTAAATTGATTAAAACTTTTCATTTGTCTTGTTTCGTCGGATAAAGTTATTGTAGGCAAATTATAAACGACAATAGCTTTTGACAGCTTTTTGTTGTTGCTGAAACAATATAGCAGTTTGTCCTTCCTCTACCCTTCTCATTCTCACTTCTTTCAGCCTCATAACTTCAGGCTCCACGAAAACAGTTGGGACTCTTGCGTGGGTAATATACTAATCAATATTTTACGCTGATTGAGACATAGTCGTCTCTGCGTAGCATCAGATAATTGCTCCTCCCTCTCATATTCCGGAATGAATGGAAATCGGAAGTGAGTGGTGAGTAGACCGGAAGCAGAAGCCGGAAGCTGCGCCAGTTCCGGTCACGAACACCTCCCCTTCCTCTACCCCTCTCCATTCCCGCCCATAAACTCGCCGCCATACATCATGTGGTGGGCGAGAAACTTGGCGTGGGATTTAGGTAAATATATTGAATTATTTGTCGTAGATGATGTATTTATATATTTGGGGATGACAAATCGCTGAGGTATGCTGTGTGAAGAGTCTGCGTGGCTTTCAAATATTATATTTACGAGTTCCTCCCATATTTTATAATAGATGTTATTGCCTTGGTAACGTTATGGAAAATATACCTATCTCTGAATATAGAGATATAATTCGGTGGACGTGATTTGACTTAAACGTCTTCTTTTGTTATCTTCATAACCTATTTGACCATGTTTATAATTTGTTTTGAATTATCACAATTATATATTAATAGATTATCTCCTAACATCAATATAATTTTCTCTTGAGCTCTCTGTCTGATGGTATTTTTTTTTTAATTTAAGGAATTCTGAAAACGATAGGTAGAAATCTAGGTGTGTCCAGGAATGATGTATGAATCAATCCCTCCCACAGTGGTACAAGGCATTGTGTCGAGAGAACCCGGCTGGAGAGATCAGAGGGTCTCCCTTAACCGGCCTCACCCGATCTGGCCGCCAAAACTTGTGCAAACTTCAACCCATGAACCCTGGCACCCCTACTAAGTCGTCAAACGTAGCGAACTACTTGGTTGAACTATGGCAGAGGTGTTGATTACTCGTTGAATTCTGGTTCCTGGTTTTCATTATCATGAAAGGAGCTTCATAGCCGAGCAATTTGGATCTATAATAATATGTACCAATTTCAAAACCCAGCGTTCGCAAATAAATTGATTTATTAAATATTTGGTTTGCAGGGCCGTTCAAGAGACAAACTGTGTTTCTGAAATATCCCAGATATTTAGGTACTACCGAATGCTTAGTATCTAATATCTCGGATATTTAAATACTAACGAATGCTTAGTATCTAATATCCTGGATATTTAGGTACTACCGAATGCTTAGTATCTAATATCCCGGATATTTAGGTACTAAGCATTCGCTAAACGCTCTGTTTAGTCACCTAGCATTTCCAGAATCGATAGATTATCCTAGTGTCCACATTGTCCACTGTTCTTGACATCCTGAGCATTTAATCGCCAATGCAATATTTTGTGGACGTCAAACCTTTTCCTTCCGCCTCTTCGGAGACTCCAAACACTGCTGAGATGAATAATGGTGTCAGGACTAAATTACATAGTCATGATTTTCACGTAGGAATAAATCAAATAAAACAAATAATTGAATGACAAACCAAAAAAGCTGTGCCATTGTAAACATTTTTTTTGTTCACAAACAACTTTCCCTTATTTTGAAGGTTATTCAAATCAATGTATATATTTATTAGTATTATCTTCTTCTTCAACGACAATTTTATGTTTATGTTTGCGTTATTTATGGGCTAATAACAGATGCAATGCTCACAAAACTAGGCACATAAACAAATGTAATAAGATATATGCATAGAAATAATTATGACTAATCAGTGCATGCAAGTAAAGCAAGTGTTAATATTCCCCATGTTTGAGAATCGTTAATTCATTACTCGTGGTTATGATAAAATTACAAAAACTGGAGTAAATTTCACGTACCAATATTAATTATACTACCTGAACTACACAACAACGGAATTATACACTGACGAAATAAATTACACAAATCATAATATTTTATTTATTTTTTAGCGACTATAATATAAAACACATGAATATACAAAATTTTGTACTTCCTTACTAGAGTCACTCACTCCTAACGGCGGACCAAAGTAATTTAATTAGGTGAGTCTTCTATATAATTTTTAGTACTTTCTTAGAATTTTATCATTGACTTCTTTTAATTATATTTTAACTCTTTTATTGTACTCATTAAACTATTCTATTCGTTTCACATCTGAGAGTAGGATATTTTGGAGTTTAGTTACAAAATAATTGTAGATACTTAGTCCGAACGCTTTTTTAAAAATAGAAATTTTTATGTCATATTGATTCGATATAGTGTTAGGGATATCGATAGGAATAGTATAGAGGATTCCGTATTTTTAATGGTTTCAATACTAAATTAAACCTACTTACATCGACTGAAAAAAAACTCTTCAGAAAATATGTTTTTTTTTTATATCTATGGTTAAATTTTTTATTGTTTTAGTGCGGTTAGGTTTTTGGAATATGTAATTCAAGAAAATATAGTGTAATTCTCCCATTTATAATTTGTCCAACTGTTATTCCGTTCGTGCGTAATTCTGGCAGAGTAATATTGGTACGTGTAATTAGTGTGTAATTTCATTACGTAACCACGAGGAATCACGTACGATTCTCGTTCATTGGGAATATTAGCGCTTACATGCACTGATTGATCATAATTTTGCAAGCTGTGTGTATATTCATAGTTTTGTAAGCATTCAATTTGTTATAAGCCTACAAATATCACAAAAAAAATCAACAAAAAAAAGTTTTTTCAATGCACAGCGATATGTGTTAAAACCTCTATTATTATTTGCCATTCAAATGTTCATTTTCTTTAGGTGTATTTAAAAAAAACTACTCTTTCTAAAAACAAGTTGTTTTTTTTCTTAACCAATATTATATTCATCGGTTCTGAAAATATTTAAACATAATAACAACATCGAATTAATGAGCCATCACTTTAAATTTTATTTTATCTTTTACTTATAAATATTAATCTCTTTAAGATTAACCTACATTCCTTACTACCTCTATTTTGTATTTTTTGGCAAATTATTCTCGCCAATTTCAAAGAATGTTAAAATGTATCTAACCTTAGTATTTATGTAATCATGTTTTTACAAATTTATGTACGTCCTACTTCCATCTAAAAACTGGTATATCCTAGTGAGATTGAAAAAACTTTTTATAAATCAATAAATAAATAATTATTCTTACATAAACTGGCCATCTTTACCGCAATAAACATATAGACACTAAAAATTTAATTCCCGGTGATGCAACCTGTACTTGATAATAAACTATATTTTTAAGATTTTTAAATTTTTGATCTATCAAAGTATAGAGATATTTTATTGAACTAAGCAACTTTAAAAACACTACTATTTAATCAAAAACGATCGACATGTTTCAAAATCAATGGTTTCTTCGTTAGGATAAACGTATAATAGAAATTAACAAATTTAAAAATAGACAAACAAATAAGTATTTAAAAAAAATATACCGAGTGGTTACTGATTAGTTATTATTATTATAAAATATGTATTTAAAGAAATAGGTAATTATTGCATTCATTAATATATATTATACGCCAGTTCGTGTTTTTACAAACATGTATATTATAATTCAGTGGAACTGTAATAAAAAGTAAAAATATTTTTAAAATTATATAGAACCCGTGCAGAAGAAAATTCACCTTAATTGGAATTATTACAGAGATATATTATTATAGCCTTCTTGTAACTATTATAATGACATATATATATTTATATTCTGCATAATCCTAAATTGACACATTTTTTCCTTATGATGAAGTTTCCACAATTCCGTTTGTTTCATAATATTTTCACTATATTCTAATTATATAGTTTTCGATTAGAAAATTAATTTAAGTAATAATATTATTGGTTTATTAATAATATTAACATTTTTTCTAATGTTTATGTTATATATTTCTAAACCCATTGTGTTTGTATAAAATGTACACCACTTACCCTCAACACCGACGCTTACGTTCCTTACTTGCGTAACTCTGATTATACTATACATGTAATCCATTCCACCATTATAATTATCTTCATAGTTAATTATAATGGTGGAAAATTATCTAGTTATCTAGTTAATTATCTAGTTATAATCAAACAAATAAATGTCATACTTTCATTGCATTTAATAACCATTACAATTGTAGATCTTCTATGTATACTCACTTGTTTAATTAATGTTATTCTCTCAAGAACTATAAAATTCACCCTCCATAATACAGGGTCATCCCTAGCATGGAGGGTGAAATATCACAAAAACCATAAGTACCTTCTAAGTCTTGTATTAATAAAATAAAAAATAAAAATAAATAAATAACCCTACGGATACTAACGATAACTTTACGGATTACTCCTTTATTAAATTTACTTATAGGTACGTCTTTGTCAATACTTATTTGTCTATTTTTAAATTGTTGTTATATGTAGCGTTTTATTTTTATTTTTTAAATTATAATGACGCGATAAAATGATTTTGCAATTATTGAAGAAGCTATTTAACTAACTTTTGACCGAGCCCCACAAAGAAGTTATTTACGATTGTTTGAATCTTACATGATAACTTATCATTTTATGCATGGTGTTTGAGAGATAAATTTGTTTCTAATAAATCTTTTAAATCATAGGGTTGCAAAATAAACTAGAACGACCAAGATTATTAAAAAAAACATTAAAATTGGAAAAATATACATCACTTCCACCGACTAAATAAAATCATACATATTAAAACCGAACCGCCTTTCGCTGTGAAAAACGTGTTTCTCTGAGTAGAATCCAAAACGTCTCCGTATCACGATAGCCAAACACGCAATAATGGTTGACTAACGTTTATTGCAACCCACAAACGCATGTGATTTGCTTCTCGTGAAGGCTGTATTGACGCAGAACACGCATGAGTGTGCGAAAAGAGATTTCTTTAATAGCCGATTAACAATACTAATAAAATGTGGAAGTAATATTGAACGCCTGCCCGGGAAATTTATGAGTTTTTTTTTATAAAACCTACTCTGGAAGTCGTGAGAGTTGCTTCGAATCCTTATAAATTCTGCCTACAATTTTTTTCCTATTTCTGTTCCTAATATTATAGTGCGAAACTTTGCATGAGTAATATCAGTTACTTTATCTGTGAAAGTAAATTTGATTGTCAAGTTAGATGATTCCACAGTTCATTAATATTATTTTTACTTCTTCTTCAATAATCGCAAATTGACTATGTGGCGTCTTTTTAAATTGATGAAAATGAATTAATTTTTTTTTTGTTATTTGTTTTTGGGGTGTAAATGCGTGTTGCGCTAACTCCTTATTTAGCCAACGTTTCGGACAACGTTGCAGTGTACATCATCAGGGCAGATGTGCCTATCAGATGTACACTTTTGGCTGTGAAAATCTTATATCATATGAATCACTTTGTATAAGACTGCTTAAATATTTTTTTATGAATTAATTGTTCACTAATTTATAAAAAAATAAAAACTTATTATCTTCTTCCCCTTGTCTTATTTGGGTCGGAGACCAGTCGATTCGCAAAGGGGCCTCCAGATGTTCCTTTCCTGTGCTACTTCGGCGGTTTCCGTCCATGGTAGGCCCAACTTCTCCTCACACATTTTCTGAAGTTACTTTTATCAAATTTTACTACTTCATTTTAATTTTATTGTTGATGTCTTTAGTTTGGAATTAAACCTGTGACGGACTAGCTATATTTTCGTGGCTTGACATATTTCAGCATATCGCTCACCATACGTTCCCATTGGTATTGTATAGCGAACGATATGCTCTGTAATAGACCAAGCCGCGATGCGTATAGCGTAATGTTTCGCCTTCCTTATGCTCTCACTATCGCTTTCGTGAGATACTCCATTTAAAATCGCTGAAATGGCTACAAAAATGTTTTCTGATCAAATCTCAATTTATCTGACTATGATTACGTTGGCTTGAGGCAAATGTGATTCCAATAGAATTTAAAATATAATTCATTCTATAAACATCAACAACGCATTATCAGGTAAACTAAAATGGTAAGTGTTTGAAAATGGCGAGTGTTTGCCAACATAATTATTGTGCCATAGCTTTTCCGCTGAAGCTGGTCTTATTTTGTTAAATCTTTTATGAAATATTTAACCACAATTTGGAGTAAAGATAAATATAATCTGATAAGTTTCTAGTGAGATATTAGTATAATTGTGTGTAAAAACGCGCCAAAATGCGCACAGTCCCCAATTGGATTTTAGACTACCGTTGAAACGTTGTCTCGCTCTCTCTGACGTAAAGGGAATGTTGTTTTTAACTATACTTACAGGAAACATATAGGATATATAAGGAATGGACAAGGAAATATGTAGTGTTTAAAATTAAATATGTGGATAAAAATTGCATGAAAAGCAATTTATTCGGTGTTTATCTGGGTCTGTCTGTTTGTGAGAGGCCAGAATCAAAAACCAAAGTTCAAACAATTCTTTTATTCCTGCCCGTCCTACATTCTAATATTGGCTTATTAGGTTGCCGGTATACCGGTAGATAAAAATCCAACCTCCTTCCCATCCTTAAAGCACGTGTTCCACGTCCTAACAAAAGAGTGCCCCCTGGTGTACCGTGCTCACCGGGACAGGAGTGCTCCTGGCTAGGGTGGTACAATCGTATCGTAACGACTCGCGTGATATCCATGGTCGATTAATGTAATGTATATTCGAAACAGTTTGCTTTGTAATAACAAATCGATTGAAATCATCGTCAGTTATGTCATAAAAAAATTCAAATTTACAGATTACTAATAATTAAGTAGGTAAATGATTCGAAGCTAATTAATTAATTAATTATCATTTTTTATTGATTGCGCCATTTATATAATCAATCAGAGAGTCATCACATATCCTACCTTCTGTTTTCAAATCGAACACGTTCACCAATAGGTACTCCAAGTCTTGAGAATAAAACAATGTATAAAAATTATATTTGCGGATCTGGCAAAAAAAACCGTTTACGGAGAAAATAAAAAATATCCAATTCTCCGCGTCATTAAATTTTCCCATTCAACGGGGACTTGTGTGGGATACCATATACCTTATATCTTATACTGTATATACCCTATACCCGAGAATATCCCGCCTCACAATGGGAGCGAGTCGTCAGCCAGAGATATAGTATTACTTTATATGCAAATGCGGGACTTGCCATACAGAGTAGAGTCTAGTATAGACTGTATAGAGGAGTACAGCTTCCCGGCTCTGGCGATGGGTCCATTGCTCAAGTTGAACGGAGACAAAAACGTATTGGCTTTAACTTGTAACACACATATATAGGTACTACACAACATAGCCCAGTTTTTTTTCTTATTCAATGCTTACCTATAAACAACCTATGCATATTGTTTCTATTCAACCGTCCGATGATAATTTCTTGATGATAATTTTTGTAGAATCAGGTTTGGTAACCGAACCCAATTTCACATACAAAAATTTATATTAAAACGCTGTAGATATTTTACTATCTTTTTTTATTAAATGATGATTTAGGTATCGCAATCAAACACTCAACCTCATACTAATATAACTAACTAACCATCACGCCGTTTCCCCGCAGGGGTAGGCAGAGAGGACGGACCGCCAAACAACTCGGTCTTGGCACACATTTCTTGCCTCATTCACATTCATACATCGTCTCATACATACTCTTCTATTATTCTGACTCTTGACATGGCCCGACTCGAGTATCTGATTCACTTGATCAATTATAATGTATACTAATATAATTTTTTTAAATAGTAACGTTTTTAAAAAATCACGAGAACGACAATTTCGAGTAGACTTGAATCACAAACGTTTGGATCACAAAGGATTTTTTTAGGATGTTAATATTTTTTATATAGATATGTAATTTTATCCACCATTGTCCACCGAGATTGCCGTAGACAGCAGCTTTCTGACATAATTGGTTACAAAATAGCACTCATCGGTAGCAGAGGAAAGTAATACGAAAACAAGTGATTTATTCATTGTATACACGACAATTTAACCAAATAGTTACAAAATTACACTTACACATGGCGCACGGTTACCTCACGTGACTCCAATTGGAAATTCGGGCTAAATGTTTAACATGTATTTAAATAAATCATTATTGACTATACATCTGCTGTTGCCTTTTATATTTGTTGGGGACAAGTATGTATGCATTATTTAGCTTTGTGAAATATTATTTTTCTATTTTTCTTGCCTCGAAAAATTTGTGAGGGCGTCTTATATTCGGAAGCCCTCTGGTATAGGAGGTTGGCTATCATCAGAGAGATCTTAACATTGCAAACAAGTAATTTAAAATCTATCTCACCATGCATTTTGGAGTTTTCTTTGTTGTATAGCTATTACATTTTTGTTAGATTCTTTAGGATATTGTAAAGATGCGGCTATACATGGTATTCTACGCTCATACCGCAAAACTTGGGTTGGTGATTGTTCATGGAAAAATTAGCAAAAACGTGCATTTCTTTTGAAAAGAAAGCCACGCTTACATTGGACAATTTTCATTATATTCTTTGTTAGTTACAATTGCTTTCGTTAATTTACCATACTAGCATTTTTTCTTAGATTATCGTGAATAATCACCCCAGATTCTGAGCGTAGAACACGCTGTATATCCACCAAAAATAATTATTTCTTCCATGTTAATAGTTGTTTTTGTAGCCAGATTTCCATTAGGGAATATTTATGTGAAAATAAGAGCACCTGACCGGACATCAGAAGGCACGAGTTCAATTCCCGTTGGCGGCATTTATTTTTACTCGGGAGATATTTTCAATTTGTATTAGTATTTCGGATGACTAATTATTGCTTATAATTATTTGTTATCCTTTATGCTATGCATAAAACCTTGTCTTATAAACGTTAGTTTATCATTAAAAAAATAATAAACAATTTAATCTCTTTCTGAAGTGTGTAGGATTGTACTTAACTCTAACATACCGAAATAACTACTGATTTTGTATTATTATTATTAAAATCAGGTTCGTGGAAATTAATGACGACTTCTGTGTGACTTCAGTTGAGGTTTGTTGATAAACATAAGCCATCGATCAACAACTATTCTATTGTTAGCCTACTTATTTTATAAGAATAATCATAAACAATTTAATCTCTTTATGAAGTGTGTGGGATTGTACTAAACTATCACATACCAAAAAAACTACTGTTTTTATTAAAATCAGGTTCGTGGAAATTAAGGAAGACTTCTGTGTGACTTCAGTTGAGGTTGGTTAATAAACTTAAGCCATCGATCAACAATTTCGAACAAGGCATGCTGAATTTCCCTTCTATTCAAATATAAATTTTAGAAGGGATGATGAGATCATGCTTCTGATTTGATTGAAGAATCTCGAGTCAAGGGTCTTAACAAATTCGATGCGAAAGCTTCCTTACTTTAGATTGAAGTAATTCCATTGTTAATTTTATTTAATTAAATATCGATACCACTTCTTATTTACCAACTCAAACAGCCTTAGTAAAACAAAGCCATATTTCACTCGGAGCTTAATGTCCTTTTAATATCTTTGCACAGCCATAAAAATCTCTCCGACCCGTAACTTTTCCTCCGCTAGACTTCAATTAAGTTACCTATTACGTACATATTCTGACGGCAAAAAGTCTAGCGAAATGGTTAAACACATCTTTATGGGGAAGAAGTAGGTTCTAGGGGTAGTTTAGCCATCCCAATAACTGCTGGCTATCAAATGTTTATACTTCCTCCCTCGGCATTTCCCATAAAGAGATATTAACCTTAATTCTATAGTGGGAGTCGTTTCATTTCATTGGTTGCTGCAACCGTCATCGCTTTAGCCGAATGCACTATTTGCTTTAATTCGTTTTCCTTGTACCTGATTGCGTTTATACTCATATATAATATTGTTTTTACTTAATAAATTTTCGTGTTTGTGATTTTCAATAATTGGTTTCCCTTGTGAACTATTTTAGTTGGATGAGGTCAGGAATTAAATAAGTTTAATAAGCCTTTATTTAATTAAGACATAATTTGCTTTACAGCTAACGAAAATAACAGTTTTTCGTGTGTTTTTCTAAAGCTTAGTTATTAATATATGAAGAGGTTTTTAACAAAGCACTGTTACATTTTATGTTCATATTATTACATGATAATATGTTACAATATTAGTGATTTCTAAACGAAAATCTGAAACAGAAAAATCAGAAACGGAAACAGTCACATCTGGGACACGAACCCAGAACCCTTGTCTTTCTGGGACAGTGCTCTACCAACTGAGGTAATGGGACCCTATTCCCCTCGGTCACTTTTAACTGTATCATACTTCGAATAAGAACTACTAACATTTATTTATTTATTTATCGTTTCTTTACATTGTATCTTTTTTTTAAGTTATAATTTTTAACCTCACTAGGACAAGCCTGTGTTGAGGTTAATAATTTTACAAAATATTAAAAAAATAGTACAAAGATTATATGAGATTTAAAATAGTACAAATATTTAAAAAAATAATTCAAATATTAAGATAACAATATTGTTACATTGACGTTTCTGCGATTTGGATACCTACATGGTACTTATCGGCCTATTCATTACAATATAATGCTGTAAACATGTAGGGTGACCATGATATTTAATTGCAATAAAAATGTAACAAACTATTTTTTTTTTAAACAGAGAAGAAAGAAAGAGAGAAAAAAAATTTACATTAAAAAAAGAAAAGGATGAAAAAATTAACTTATTCTAAATATTATGCCACAATTTAAAAGAACAAAAATGAAAGAATATATTGGAAATCCTCGGATGGCAGAAATAATTTAACATTCTTTTTAAATGTACACAAGGAATTTGACGATTTAATGTGATCTGGAAGGCTATTAAATAAAAGTGGAACCTGGTACAAATAATGTCTCTGCCCAAATGAGGATTTAGGGTGAATTGCCATAAAGTTCAGACCAGAGCCAATTCTTGTAGTACGAATTTGTTGCGTTCTTTTCGCAGAACTAATATTGTTAAAAAATCTGCATAACGTTTGTAGGATAAATAGTTGTTTTAAATTCATGATATTACATTCCTTATAAAGTAACTGTGTAGGATATGTAAATTTTTTCTTGTACATAACTTTGAGAATCAGTTTTTGGGCAATATTAAGTGGTTCTATTACAGTCTTCAGGCAGGAACCCCAGCACACTATATTATATGAAAGTAGGCACTGAATTATAGCAAAATACACTGTTTTTAATTTTTCCTTGTCTAGTACATGTCTGAGATCTTTAAAAATATATATTAGTCTCCTAACTTTATTTACTAACATTTCGACATGGTCATTCCACTTCAAAAATTTATCAATTTTTACCCCCAGGTATTTGAGGCTGTCTACACTTTCCAAGGGATTGCAGTTACACGTTTACACACAATTGTGAATAATCAAATTATGAGAGGTAGATGGCTGACTTTTATAAGAAATGCTAAAAGTGATGTATTTGGTTTTTTGTGTATTTAAAGTTAAAATATTATTACTCAGATAATTATTAACTATTCCTAAACCTGTATCACATTTTTCAAAAGTTTCACTCCAATTTTTACCCTCAAATATTAAGGCAGTGTCATCTGCAAAACTAACAATGTTACCTGGAATTTTTAGACTGCATAAATCGTTTATATAAATAAGAAATAATATTGGCCCGAGTACACTACCTTGTGGTACTCCAAATGAGATAGATTTACTATCGCTTAACATTTTATTTATTTCTACTTGCTGTGTTCTATCACTAAGGTAAGATCTGAACCAACCCATAGCTGTATTATTAATGCCTAAAGATAATAATTTCTTAAGAAGCAACTCGTGGGAAACCGTATCGAAGGCCTTTGATAAGTCTAAAAATACCGCTATAGCTTTGTTGCCATAGTCCAGTGCGTTTATAACTTTGGTCAATACCTTTAATATAGCATCACTCGTACTTCTGTTCTCTCTGAAACCAAATTGGCTGTCGGAGAGTATTTTGTATTTTTCTAAAAATGATACTAATCTTGAATTTGTCTTCATTTTTTCCTGACCGTTTCCTTTTCTGATTTTTCTGTTTCAAATTTTCGTTTAGAAATCACTAATATTGTCTTCAATATTTAAATATTACAATTTGAGGTTTTACTCAATAAATTATTCCGAAAAATAAATGATAATATGTTATTACAGAATATCTGAGGATTAAAGTCCAAATTTTGAATAAATGAGCTAAACATCGAAAAATATTCAATAAAAGTGGCAGAGAGACACAAATCATGCTTTTAAAAGGTTGCGAAAGTTGTACCATAGTACTTTAGAAACATTAGGGTAAAACAAAAATAGGTCTACTACACTAGCTGAGAATTCTGGATATATAAAATTTGGGGTTTGCGTCGTACACTTTGCTCTAGATAATTCTTTATTGGCTCACACCCCGTACTTATCATGCCTTACACTGCATGCTTACATACTTTTATTTTTTTCTGACATAAACCGACTCTAGTATTTAATTCTTGGTCGTGTCATGTTATATCTTTTTCGAGCGTCCCTGACTTCAATTTTTTTCATTCTTATTGATATACTTACGTATGTTAAGTTACTGGTGCGGGATGAATTCAAACATAATATAAGTTATGTAAATATATATGGAAACTTTCACCTTAAAACTTCACTTTGTAACTTTTCCCTTTAAACATTAAACTTCGCTTTGAAAATTATCACTTTATATTTCTCATCACAATAATATACACAAGTAGTTGTATAACGTATGTTCTCCTCTCCTAAGCACACACATTTGGTTTATCGGGATAGTGTGTGTAATCTTAATATATAAAAACTCGAATAATAGTCGACCGATATCGTTGAAAATTTCAAAGTTTGTTTTTATTTCAGTAGATACGTGTTCGAATTAATGGCGATGAAATGTAGTTTTTTACCAGTGTAACATTGTGGTATAGAGAAAAGAATGTTGAAAGAAGTCAGAGACGCCGGAAAAAGACATCAGGAATAGCAAAGCATTGCGGAGTCCATTAGTATATATATATATATATATTTTTTTTTATTAATAAAAAAAGATACAGGAATTACATTACACAATATAATACCGTTTTTAATTACATAATATAATATGAGTATTTGATGTAAATAAGCAAGGCTTGTGTGTATGGGGGGTGTTGTTATTTTGGTTTAAATTTGATATGATTCAGTTCAAGTGTTCGGAATACTTTTTAAGGTGGCTTTTGAATTCGTTTATAGTTTATACTTATATTCATGTTTATAATTTTTTCTGGTAATGAATTAAAAAAATTTAACTCCGAGATATTCATTGTTAAACTGTCCTATTGTTTCTTTACAATTGTCATTTTAATAGAATTAATCTATTTCCAAAATAAAGTACCGTTATTTTGATCACCTGAACATTTGATGTTTTGAAATTTGGACTAGCTGAAGCTGTTTCTCCTGCTGGTTATGCAGAAATAAGAAAACACCATAAACATTTGTTGTGGGTTTTACTCCTTCCACCTTACCCGCCATAAGTTAGGTAAATGCCACACCTGGTCTGCATTATTTTATTCACTTGACACACAACCGTTCTGTCTTGAACTTCTGCATAATTTAATAATCTTACTTTCATTCTTCACAGGAATTGTGAACTAGTTTTATCTGTTTATCTTGGCATACTCCTTTTAAATGATTATTGATAATTTCAGAGACGGCCGTTTTCCATGTTAAATTTTCAGAAATCTATATTTTAATTTTTTCAATGAAATGAAAACAATTCCACTAAAGTATGTCTACTACAAACTAATTGAGTTAACCGTCTAACAAAAATTCATATAGCTCAAAATTGTATAAAAATAAAATAGTTACTTCTTTTCTTCGATAATCACAAGTTGACTTTGTGGCATCATTTTAATTTAATGAAAATAAATCACTTTGTATACAAAACTATTTAATAAAAATAATCAGCATGTTTCAAAACCAATGATTCCTTCGTCTGGATAAATGTAAAATTAAATTCAATACAAATCAAAAATATTTCATTGGGAAATGATTAGTAAGTTATTATTGTTATAAAAAGAATAATCCCGTTATAAAGTAGGTAAATATTGATTTTAAAAATATAGAAAAAACTTTTGTAAATCAATGCAACAGGATCAAGCAGTAACTAAAATGTCAAAAAATGATCTGAATGAAAAGACTTGTGTGTGAAAATAAATTTAAGAGATGGCTGACTATCTTTAAGAACTATTTAATTGACGATTAACACCTTTTCTAAATTCTAAAATTTTATAAAATTTGTTTACAACACTTTATTAAGTACAAAATTTGAAGACGGATTTTTTCACAGAATTTGAACAATTCGTCAAAGTTATAATTAAATATTCAAGTTCCGTAAAAGATTTATTGAAGTTTTGTTATTATTTAAGTTCTGTGAAACAACAGGACAAAATTAACAAAACTTGAATTGAATTTCCACAGAACTTGTAAATAATTTTGAAATGAGATGAATTGCTGAAATTCTGTGAATTAACTGACCCTAAATATTTTGGTATGAAATTGACGAACAAAATGTTCTTTTCACCAGGATCAGATGAATAATAAAGTTAAATATAGATTAACATTGTGAGATAAATCATAGGACTAAAGTGGAGGGAGCAAACTAAAATAGGCAGAATAATAATTACCCCTTCCATTCCGTATCATCAATTCTTATATGAGTCGTATAATAAAGATGGAGAGTGGGAGAGCAAACCCAAATCGGCAGAAGAATAACGTTATCCCTTCCACTCCTTCATCAATTCTTAAACGAGTCGTATACTAAATTTAAAATAAGAATGGAAGGGGGGGGCGCCCCCAAATTTGCAGAAGAATTGATGAAGGAGTGGAAGGGGTAATTATTCTTCTGCCGATTTAGGTTTGTCCCTAACCCTTCCAAATTTTTTTAAACTTTAGTGTACAACTCACCCTGATGAGAAAAATTCTTCAAACATGTAGATTTTGCTTACAAAAAAGTGGTATACAATTTAATTTTATTTATGGAACGAATACTTGGACATCATTTAAAAAATGAAAAAAAAATTCTTTTGTAATATTGAAATAAATTTAACTGTTTGTCATATTTTTAATTTGTTTCGTTAACCCCCGCTCAAAGTTCTTGCTCTTCCCCTCACCTACATATATAAGCTTTATATAATAACTTATCCCTCTTTTCTAGTTGTATCTCTTTCTGTCACTAATAATGTGACTTCTTTTTTTCTATTTTTATTTCTTTCTATCAATTTATATCTCTGTCTTCGGAGATTACATTTCCTCTAGGATACCTTATAAACCTAAGCATTACACACTACACAGGGCTATTTCCCCTCTAACATAAAAGAAAGTATTGTAATTCCCGTCTAAAAATCTGGAAACAAGAAAAATACCAACAACTATAGACCAATTACTTTACTGAATAGCTTGTATAAAGTATTTAAAAATTTCATTAATGCAAAACTTTTAAAATTCGTCGAAAGCCGTAAAAAATTTACAAAAAAAATATATGGTTTTCAAAAAAAACAATAGTACCTAAGATTCCATTGCTAGTGTTACAGACTTCATTGTAAAAAGCCTTGATTAAGGAAATACATGTATCTCAATCTTTTTAAACCTCTCTAAGGCTTTTGATACAATATCACACATTAAACTAATTAAAAAACTAGAAAAAATTGGCATTACGGACAAAGACCTAAACTTCTTTAAAAGCTACCTAAATGGACCAAAACAACAGGTTAAAATACAGAATACCCTCAGTAATCAGCGCTCAACTTATGTTATGGGATTCCACAAGGAAGCGTATTGGGACCGACTCTGTTATTACTGTATATTAACATGTTTTGCAACGTAGAAATTGAGGGAAGCATTGTTAGCTTTTCTGACGATACCCTTTTACTGTTCGAAGACAAAAGTTGGTCATCTGTATTTAAAAATGCTGAAAAAAAATTAACTTAATTAAAAAGTGGTTAGATATAAACACGCTTACAATTAACACGAAAAAAAAAACAAAATATGTCATTTCAAGCATCAATACTACAGGCCAACCTAATGATGATTACTCCATAAATATACATTACTGTACGAATTCCAATAAATGTAATGAGTGTCCCAGTATAGAGCGCACTCCACAGATGAAGTACCTCGGCCTTTCCAATGACCCATACCTCAAATAGAATCTACATACTCAGATCATTGCAAATAAAATTAGGAAAACAATACATTTCTTCAGATTCATAAGGAACTTCCTTAACTTACAAATTCTAAAAACGATTTATTTTGCAATCACCCAATTCATCATTGAGTATGGTATCATTGCTTGGAGAGGGGGTACTTCATCAGCTCGAGATCCTGTTAAAAAGGCGCAGAAAACAATTATGAAACTTATTCTGAAAATTCCTCAAACTGCAAGCAGTTACTTAATTTTCCATATAATGAGAGTATTTGATGTTCGACAGATCTATTTAAAAAATATCCTCATGCATCTCTTTAAAAACAAACACGGACTTTACGAAAAAAAAATTAACTTAAGTTTTACGCGTAATTCGAACAAAGACATATTGCAACATCCAGCACTTTCTTCCACCTTTAGTCAATGTAGCTTTAGATACTTTGCCACGGAAATATTCAACATGCTCCCAGAAAATATTAAACTGAGTCAAACACAGAAAGAGTTTAAAAAAATATATTAAAATTTGGATTTATTCAAATGATCGAGCATATACTGGTGTCCTCACCCAAATTGGCCTCTCAAAAGCTGTGAGTACTGTACAGGGCCCGCAGATACTTGTACAAATCGCAAGTGCGCCCTACTGTCGAATTTGGCAGCCATCTCTGGTCCGGAGCTCCTAAATACCTGAAAAAACCCTTGACTCTGTGCAAAAACGGGCGGTCCGTTTGATAGATTCCCCAATCTTAACAAACGGACTGCAATCTTTAGAGCACAGGCGTCAGGTAGGTATGCTGTCCTTGTTCTATCGGTATTACAATGGAAGATGCTCTGAGGAACTAGCGTCATTGATCCCTTCGCCACCGGTGCGTAGTCGGGATACACGCCAAACGCGCGCCCAACATTTGTACACGGTTGACATTTGTCACATGAGAACGGTCGCTTCTACGATTCGTTCTTAAGTTCAACAGCTCGGTTGTGGAACGAACTGCCGGCCTCTGTGTTTCCTCCCTCCTACAACATGGGACTCTTCAAGACCCATGTTCACTCCTTCCTCTCCACAAAAAGACCCTCCACACAGCATCCCCAAAGATGACATAGGCCCTGAGGGAAATTATTTTCTTCAGGGCCTCCTGTGTGGAGTTAATATAAAAATAAAAAAAGTCTTGTCACTGACAGTTATTGTAGTATGTTTGGTGCTAAAACTTGCTGTATTTTTATCGTGTAAACGCTAATAAAAATGTAACCTCAAATAATGTATTGCTGTATAGGAACCTATATTAAACATTTATAATTAAACCATAGACAAAACGCGAGAAATAATAAACTAAAAAATCTGCCCCAACACAGGTTCGCCTAGTGAGGCAGGTTATGCACAACTTACAATATAGTTAATTATGCCATTTCTATATAACACTCTTATATACATATTTACTTTTTGTTCTATTAGAAACTGTTCTATTATTGTAACATTAGTTTTTCAACCATGTTATTGTTACTCACTTACATATAGGTATTTACTTACTAATGATATACAGTGAAACCTCTATCTATCGTTCCTCAAATAATCGTTTTCCCGGATGTATCATTTATTTCTTCTAGTCCGAATTCATTTCATACAAAAATAGATCGCATCGATCGTTTCTACGTCCACCATTTTCCCGCATTCATCGTAGGAATTACGTCGCGTATTTGATATATTTTGTCTATGTTTAAACGGCGCCAGACAGCACTTGTTACGATGCGCAAAAATTGTGAGAGAGAAAGAGAAAGAATAACAGTTTGTCGCTGCCATCAGTCGCTAGTTGTCGTCAGTTGTCGCTAGATACCCGAACTTAGTGGAGTGTTTGCAGTTATCCTTTTTGAGCTTTTAAACTATCTTCGAAATGAGCCGTTTGATGAAAAAAGTACGTACTCTTCAAGAAAGATTGAAAATTATCGAAGAGGTGGAAAAAAACCCCGCTGAAAAAGCGTCGATATAGCCAAGCGTTTAGGAATCGCGGCATCCACGTTAAATTCTATTTTCTTGAAAAAAAAACGAAATTCGGGAGCAAATTCAAAAGTGCGGAAAATCTTCGAAAACTAGAAAAACCAGTAAAGAATTAAAGTTTAGCGAACTGGAGAAAATTCTTATCTCTTGGTACCAAATTTGACAAATTTTAACAATTTTGTTACTTTCGACGACAATATTCCAACTTGTGGGATAGAAACTATCGAAAGCTTGTGTGACGCAAGATTGACGGAGACAACAAAAGAGGTCGATATTGATGAAGAGGAGCCGCTGCCTGTACCTTCATTTTCAGAACCATGCATACTCTTTGAAAAATTGAAAACTTTCTTCTACGCACACTCAATAACTGATGCCGAAAAGAATATCATTTGCAAAGCCGAAAATATACTGTTGACTTGCGGAAATAAAACAGTAAAAAAACAAATGTCGATGAAAGATTATGTATTTACAATGCAATAAACTTTAAAAAAAATTTTCTTCTGTTTAGCTTTGTATTTTTTTAAATAAATACATTTATTTACATCTAAAACTTATTTTCTTCTTATAATTTTAATCTACCAACGGTTATGCAGATTGGGAGGACGGTATCTTTACTGGATCGTATCTCCTAGTGTTTTGTCCTCTTAATCCCGCATTCATTGTTTTCCCGCATTCATCGTTTTTTTCGATAGGTCCCTTGTGATGTTTTGGACATCCACAAAAATAAACGATAAATAATAAAATAACGTGCTCTAAAAATTTTATTGTTTAAACAACGACGGAAGATTTATTGACAGACAGGCCTTGAGTAAACAGATTCCCACGGGAAAGGAGAGACCGGAGGACAGTCAGGTTTGGAACTTGAGTGCGTTGACAGCTCCATGAAATCTATACAAATGAGAAGTGTTGTGTGAAATTGCAGTGAATTAGTGGATTCAGATGGTGTTAATAGTATTGTGGAATTTTGAACTAAAGTGAAATATTATTGAACCGGTTTTGTGCGAAGTGAAAGTGGTTGGACTCAGTGAGAAAACAATTAATAATAATGACAATAATAATAATTGGATAATTTGTAGAGCGCCGTTTTGTAAAAACCCACCTCAGGGGCGCCAGGTGTTGTGCAATCGCGATTGTGTTATAAAGTTGTGTTGATTTAAACGTGATTTCGTATACAGTTCGAACTAGATTGCTTGTCTTAAAAACATGAAAATAATAAAAATATTGATTGCGTTTTAAAATAGAGTGAATGTACTTAAAGGCAGGAAGTGTTTAATCGGGCTAAGTTATTGATTTGGCGAGATGGCATTCTATCCACGGAGACCGAAAACCAGAGAATCAAATAGATTATCAACTGTGGGTTCGAATCCTAACAGATTAGGGAGGTACAATTTATTTACAGGAATATTTAATTACCCTTTTATAAGCGTAGGGAGGAGGTCGAAAGTTAAAGTGATTTAGCTATATAGTGTAACCAGGTAAGTTTCACACGAGGATTTGGAGGTGACTAACAGGGTGAGTTTTTTATATTATTTATTAAATTTCAGAGGACCATTTTAATAATAGGATACGACCGAGGTACAGGAATCGAGTTTGCAACGCCTGCAACCCAAATAATCTTCCCATAGAAAGGGATACGCTAGACGCATTGTCAATCAGCTGTGAGCGAGAGACGAGTCAACGACCTTTTCATATATAGGCCGAGAGGCGCGGAGTACAGTCAGTCAAAGGGGAAGTTTTGCTAGCGTATGCCGTCCCAAATTGAAAGCGATCGGATGCGACCAGACGGAATAAAATGAAAACTTTTCTTCTGTTATTTGACTTTCAAATTTAATACTTTTCATCTATTATTTGACTTTCTAAGTTACGAATTGGGATGCACAAAAACAAATCTAAAGTCGAAAGAAGGGAGATGGTAATCTCCGAAATAAAACTACCAACCGAACAACTTTTCTCAACAGGTATCTTTCGAGAGGTAGGCAGCCTCTTTAAATTAAATGCAAAAAATCAAACCAATTATCCGTTTATACCTTACCTGAGAGGATAGGTATTCAGTAGGAGTTACCCATACCTAATACACGAGGATGCTAGTAACCTCATAAAATAAATACTGGAACCAAATATTAAAATACAGACAGTCCTCATCCCAAATTTGGCATATCGAGTAGACCTTACATATATCTCACATGATAATTGGCTGAATGGGTAGGCACACAACCTATCGTTAATAAGCGGGCAAAATGTCGACAAGATCGTCGTGTGTTATATATGTATTGACCTAGAAAGGGATGTAAATCCCCGACGACGTGGGAGTTACAATGTTTTCTAGAGGTGGCTCGTAACTTAGGACCTTACGTGTCACACTTTCGCGACTAGATTCGTGACAAGGGATGTCATGGCTTTCCCCTTCTACACTCAGTAAAGTAGGTTATCCTGGAGGTGTTTGAGATTGGGGCAATTCTGAAATTGGTGATGAGACCTGGTTTTCTTTATTCTGGCGTGAAGGTTGCCGATTTGGAACAAGGGGAGACCCGGCCGGTTGTGATATCCAGACACGCAGATATCGATCGCCTTGCTCAAATTATCATCCATCAGTTTTGTTTGGTAAGAGGAGGAGTCAATCTTAACTTGAAAAAAATTCATTTCCTTTCCTCTCCTTCCCCTCCCAAAATATATACATGGATGGCGCCGACAACTAACACCATAAATTTATCGTATGTATATCACATATATAAAATCTAACACTTTATTATATTCACATTACCCTACGATAGGTAGAATCGAGTAGCTAGGGGGGGGTGAGCAGGCGACTTAGAAGATAAGGTTTATAAAATGGTTTTGAAAAACAGCGGTAATGGATTCAACTCACTCTATCTCAAAAGAACCAAGGGATACCACACAAAACATAAATAACTAGGTTTCTAAACCGAGAAACAAAAACCCAACACAACGTTCGGTGAAGCCTTTTTATACTGAACCGTCACGTGAAATGAGTACGTTCAAGGTCGTACGTCACGTAGACAAACTAGGATGTACACACTTGAAGGGGTGTGTAATAAAGAAAAGACGGCAGGGAGGACCTTCCTACCCCGGATATATATATAACCAAAGCCTTATGGAAAAGTTACCTACGGGACTTAAGAAAAATGTATCGTAGAAAGAAGAGAAGGAAAAGTTTGAAGTAGAAAGGGCAGATCATTACATCTGGTGCCGTGACCAGGAGAGATAGATATACAAGCTGGTTTGAATTCATTACTGTTGTTGAAAAAAAAAAAAAATGGATTTCATAAACCTTATTAATTCACATTAACAGCAGAAGAAATGGTACCTATCGTCAAAAATGATAACAGAGACATCGTACTTCAAAGGCAAAATAGAATAAACAGACAGACCCGGAAAACATTGAATTCATTGTGACGACAAAAAACATCGAAAATGTTCATAAACAACGAAGCCAAAGGATAAACAAACATCGAAATCGGATTAATTATAACACAAGAATAAGATAGCTGGGACAAATCTAAAATAAACATTGCATTCAGATATCGTGAAGTATATGGCATATTTTATACCGTTGATATTTGAATAAATGTAAACAATTATTGTTTATTCCAGATCTAAAAGGCAGAGAATGTTTAAGACATAAATAATAAAAGACAGACAAAACCATCGGATCACCGCCGAGGACACAAAATAAAAACAAATCAACATGAAAATAAATAACACTCGAACATAATACAAATAACGTATTGAGGTGAAACAACACTGTTTAAACATATAACTCAGAGTTTAAAAATAAACAAGTGTGACATGACATATTGAATTTCTACCCATAGAGACACAAAAACACTTGAAAAGCTGAGGGCGGAAAAAAACTCACCAGTAGAACAAGCCGATAATCACGGGAACAAAAAAAAATAAACAGATGCTAGGTTAGAAACGAAGAACAGGGGCGCTCAACATTTTGGAAGAATTAAAATAAAATTTAAAAATAAAAATAAAAAATAAATACAGAGGTATTCGAGAAACGTAAATTACCTATAGTTATTTCTAATCCCATCGACTAACACGAGGAAGCGAGATTACCCGTTGGGCTTAGAACTAAAGGGAGGCTGTGATGTTTTGGACATCCACAAAAATAAACGATAAATAATAAAATAACGTGCTCTAAAAATTTTATTATTTAAACAACGACGGAAGATTTATTGACAGACAGGCCTTGAGTAAACAGATTCCCACGGGAAAGGAGAGACCGGAGGACAGTCAGGTTTGGAACTTGAGTGCGTTGACAGCTCCATGAAATCTATACAAATGAGAAGTGTTGTGTGAAATTGCAGTGAATTAGTGGATTCAGATGGTGTTAATAGTATTGTGGAATTTTGAACTAAAGTGAAATATTATTGAACCGGTTTTGTGCGAAGTGAAAGTGGTTGGACTCAGTGAGAAAACAATTAATAATAATGACAATAATAATAATTGGATAATTTGTAGAGCGCCGTTTTGTAAAAACCCACCTCAGGGGCGCCAGGTGTTGTGCAATCGCGATTGTGTTATAAAGTTGTGTTGATTTAAACGTGATTTCGTATACAGTTCGAACTAGATTGCTTGTCTTAAAAACATGAAAATAATAAAAATATTGATTGCGTTTTAAAATAGAGTGAATGTACTTAAAGGCAGGAAGTGTTTAATCGGGCTAAGTTATTGATTTGGCGAGATGGCATTCTATCCACGGAGACCGAAAACCAGAGAATCAAATAGATTATCAACTGTGGGTTCGAATCCTAACAGATTAGGGAGGTACAATTTATTTACAGGAATATTTAATTACCCTTTTATAAGCGTAGGGAGGAGGTCGAAAGTTAAAGTGATTTAGCTATATAGTGTAACCAGGTAAGTTTCACACGAGGATTTGGAGGTGACTAACAGGGTGAGTTTTTTATATTATTTATTAAATTTCAGAGGACCATTTTAATAATAGGATACGACCGAGGTACAGGAATCGAGTTTGCAACGCCTGCAACCCAAATAATCTTCCCATAGAAAGGGATACGCTAGACGCATTGTCAATCAGCTGTGAGCGAGAGACGAGTCAACGACCTTTTCATATATAGGCCGAGAGGCGCGGAGTACAGTCAGTCAAAGGGGAAGTTTTGCTAGCGTATGCCGTCCCAAATTGAAAGCGATCGGATGCGACCAGACGGAATAAAATGAAAACTTTTCTTCTGTTATTTGACTTTCAAATTTAATACTTTTCATCTATTATTTGACTTTCTAAGTTACGAATTGGGATGCACAAAAACAAATCTAAAGTCGAAAGAAGGGAGATGGTAATCTCCGAAATAAAACTACCAACCGAACAACTTTTCTCAACAGGTATCTTTCGAGAGGTAGGCAGCCTCTTTAAATTAAATGCAAAAAATCAAACCAATTATCCGTTTATACCTTACCTGAGAGGATAGGTATTCAGTAGGAGTTACCCATACCTAATACACGAGGATGCTAGTAACCTCATAAAATAAATACTGGAACCAAATATTAAAATACAGACAGTCCTCATCCCAAATTTGGCATATCGAGTAGACCTTACATATATCTCACATGATAATTGGCTGAATGGGTAGGCACACAACCTATCGTTAATAAGCGGGCAAAATGTCGACAAGATCGTCGTGTGTTATATATGTATTGACCTAGAAAGGGATGTAAATCCCCGACGACGTGGGAGTTACAATGTTTTCTAGAGGTGGCTCGTAACTTAGGACCTTACGTGTCACACTTTCGCGACTAGATTCGTGACAAGGGATGTCATGGCTTTCCCCTTCTACACTCAGTAAAGTAGGTTATCCTGGAGGTGTTTGAGATTGGGGCAATTCTGAAATTGGTGATGAGACCTGGTTTTCTTTATTCTGGCGTGAAGGTTGCCGATTTGGAACAAGGGGAGACCCGGCCGGTTGTGATATCCAGACACGCAGATATCGATCGCCTTGCTCAAATTATCATCCATCAGTTTTGTTTGGTAAGAGGAGGAGTCAATCTTAACTTGAAAAAAATTCATTTCCTTTCCTCTCCTTCCCCTCCCAAAATATATACATGGATGGCGCCGACAACTAACACCATAAATTTATCGTATGTATATCACATATATAAAATCTAACACTTTATTATATTCACATTACCCTACGATAGGTAGAATCGAGTAGCTAGGGGGGGGTGAGCAGGCGACTTAGAAGATAAGGTTTATAAAATGGTTTTGAAAAACAGCGGTAATGGATTCAACTCACTCTATCTCAAAAGAACCAAGGGATACCACACAAAACATAAATAACTAGGTTTCTAAACCGAGAAACAAAAACCCAACACAACGTTCGGTGAAGCCTTTTTATACTGAACCGTCACGTGAAATGAGTACGTTCAAGGTCGTACGTCACGTAGACAAACTAGGATGTACACACTTGAAGGGGTGTGTAATAAAGAAAAGACGGCAGGGAGGACCTTCCTACCCCGGATATATATATAACCAAAGCCTTATGGAAAAGTTACCTACGGGACTTAAGAAAAATGTATCGTAGAAAGAAGAGAAGGAAAAGTTTGAAGTAGAAAGGGCAGATCATTACACCCTTTAAAACCAATAGATAGAGGTTTCACTGTATTATATATTCTGAATTTTTTTGATGAAATAAATAAATTTAAATAAAAAAATTAAATTTAAAATGTTTTATTTCCTCATGTATTTAATTAATTACGATTAGTTAATATATAAACTCTGAAGAAGCTTGAGATGAGCAAAACCTGGTTGGCTTTCATTTGTTAATTCGATAAAAATAGTGTATTTTAGTGTGTTTTTTTTAAATTTAGTAAAGTTATTTGTTCTTTTTAAGTAAAAAACTGTATTCATAAGATCTTTGCATCGTAAAATTATATGCAAATATTTTTTTAATCATATAGTTGTTTTGTTGATACCATTTTATTTCCGTTTCGAAATCCACGTGAGGGTGTTTTCTAACCCCCGGCGGCTGATAACTCTCTATACAAGAACCCTCTGGGAATATTAGCTTACACATTGTGCTGTCAGAATTTAAAAAAATAAATAAATTATAAACTTTTTGCGGATTTTAAAACAACTAAAATGATAACGAAAAATGCAAACTGGTGAAGGATGCCTATTGTTACGTGTTTTGTGGTGAATGTTCTTATGTCTTTAGTAGAAATATGTAATTATTGGATGGTAACCTTTGAGAATTTAGTTTCTATGGGTAATTCTATCTTCATCCTTTTCAGAAAATTTGTTATTTCAATAAAAATATTGTTTTTTAATCGCTTGTTTAATTATAAGCAATCAGTCTAAAGTCACATTGTATACCAACTTTAGAAATATACAAAAAATATTAACAAACTTTTTTAAACTTCCGATTTAGTTGTCCGGGTTAAATCTTCCCCAAAGGAAAAACTTAACCCTTCCACTCACTTTTCCACAAATGATCATCTAGTCAATCAACATTATGTAAGTGCATTATATAAGCAAAATAAATACAAAACAATACAAGAACAACACGTCAAATCACCAGAGATCAAATGGGAAAATAATTCACCGTCTCCAGATATTTTCATATCAGAGGGTTCGGCTCGGTAGAACTTCTAACAGGGCCTATAAATCCTACTGATCCCTCAACATAAATATTTAAAAAATCTTTTGTTATCCTACATGTATTCAAAATGACCGACTTTTGCATCTTTATATATAATTTTTTTGATAGATCTAATACGCCTAAATTTTTAATTAGAGAGCTAAGTATATATTTTTTATTATTATTGATACATTTTTATTTTTATATAAAATATGATTTGGTAATGTGAGCCTCACTGTGGGCTTTAAACGTACTGAGGCCCCCGTTTTACAATTCGTGATATGTGATATATAATGTGACATATTATGTAGCTAAATAAAAATGAACTGTAATTATGTTCGAACGAATTTATTAATAAGTATAAATAAAAATATAATATTTAAGACAGTTATAAAAATTATGCTATATGTGCACTGTACGGGAAGTGAATGCCTGCACAAGAAAAGATATCTTATCTTATATCTATCCAAACCATCATAAAAGAAAGACGATTCAAATCAAAATTCACATTTTAATTCCAAGTATTGTACGGGTACACAAAACGTACAAAGGGGTGTAGCTTATAGGTACTTCCTATTTTTTACAGTCAACCCAATTCACAAGAAATAGTTATATGTATTTCAATACAACTGGGTTAATACACAGAAAACTGAGACAATTGGAATTCTTTCAGCGATAATTTAAGATTGGAGCACATTTTGCATCATCGCGCCATACGATACAGCAAATGGCTTAGGCCATCAGCTTTTCAGCATCAATGAAGCAGGGATTGGCCAGCCTCTAGGTGATTAGCGGCACTGGCTAGTTCAGTCGGTAGCCAGCAGGTATTCGTCAGCCTTTAGGTTGTCAGCATCTGTGGCTGGTTCAGTTGGTAAAGCAGGAGGAATCCATAAGCCTCTGGGTTGTCAGCATCAATGCAGCAGGGATTGGCCAGCCTCTAGGTGATTAGCGGCACTGGCTAGTTCAGTCGGTAGCCAGCAGGTATTCGTCAGCCTTTGGGTTGTCAGCATCTGTGGCTGGTTCAGTCGGTAAAGCAGGAGGAATCCATCAGCCTCTGGGTTGTCTGCATCAATGCAGCAGGGATTGGCCAGCCTCTAGGTGATCAGCGGCACTGGCTAGTTCAGTCGGTAGCCAGCAGGTATTCTTCAGCCTATAGGTTTTCAGCATCTGTGGCTGGTTCAGTCACAGGAATTCATCGGTGGCATGGTCATTTGATTATAAGGACCGGAACACGGAGACGCCCCATTATTGTAATGATGACAGATGCGTCTGGCTCAGCTGATAGAGTGCCGGTAGTAAACAGCTCGTTGCACATAGTTGTAATCTTTAAAATGATTGTGCCGTGATGGAAGAACAAAAATGACTACAGATTTCAGTTAACACTCAGGAATTTACAATTTTAAAATATAACAGATCGCGTTGTAACTGGAGGTGTTCCGTCCACTCGTGGTAATTCTTGGATGTCCAAATATTTTGTTTTAACTGGATGTTTATAATTTCTCCTACAAGCGTTTTTGTGACATCAATGTCATCAAAACAAGTTGTTTTTTCACACGCAGGTTTTTGTATGAGTCAGCGTCAGGTGTTCAATATTCTTTTTTTTTCTGGCTTGAATCGCCTAGTAAGCGATTATTTTGATGCCTTTTTCAACTGGCAAATATAATAATATTAAATGCAATAAAATCATGTTTTCATCATATTTTGTAGTGTAGCCTTTTTTTGTTAAAACCATATCCTTATTTTGTTTGTGTCATATTTTCTGATGCCCTTATTTTTGTGTCTAGTGTTAGATTGTTGAATGCTTTTATTGCCTTGTATTTGTGGTGTACTTGACCAAAGCTTATGCTTATCGACGGAGTTTTTATATTTTGTATCTACGCTCCTCTACCTGGTCTAATATTGTTAGTTTGTGTTTGTGTTGAAATTTAGTTTTTTGCTCAAAATGTCCTACGATAGTGTTTTTTTATTCAATCATTGAAGACAATATTAGCGATTTCTAAACGAAAATCTGAAAAAGAAAAATCAGAAAAGGATACGGTCACATCTAGGACTCGAACCCAGGACCCTTGCCTTGCCGGGGCACCACTCTACCACTGAGCTAATGGGACCCTATCCGCTTCGGTCACTTTTAACTGTATCGTACTTCGAATAAGAACTACCAACAATGTCTTCATTTTTTCACTGCACATTTTTTATTGGCAACTATCTTTATGTATGATCGCAAGATTCAACCCGAACTAAATGCGATCTAGACAGCATCTTTTATTTTTATTTTTTTTTTATTCTATTGAATTGGAATCCTCTTCTATATACCGTATCCATCATACTAGATTTAATCAAAATAACATAAAGTATTCAAAGGTATAAAACCACTTTCGGTCAAAGAAACTTAATTTATTTTGCAACAATACTTCACAACATCCTCAAAGGTCAATGAAAAAACTCTTTAAAAAACGCATAAAACGACAGATATTGTGGTGCTGTAGGTAGTGTGGAAGGAAAGGGGATAAGAAGGAGGAAGGTTGGGAAATACTTTGCTGTTCAGATCTGTTCACCAAACATGGCCAAAGCCATTTGAAACGTTGCAATTGTACAGTTGTTAATTTAGACATAACAGAGATTGGGTAAGTTTTTAGATTCTCATGGCCAAAAGCATTTTTGTTGTTTGTTTTTGGGGTGTTATACCGTGTTGCGCTAACTCCTTCTTTAGCCGACGTTTCGGACAGAGTTGCAGTATCCATCAGTTAGCGCAACACGGTATAACACCCCAAAAACAAAAAAACAAAAATAACAGAGATTTCTTATTTAGTATCTGAGTAGTCCAAACCCTTGGTTTCTCACTCAGACGTCGCAGATTAAATCCTTTGGCATTAATTTATCGCTTTTAATTGTGTTAAAAGGAATTCAAATATGGTCACATTTTTCCTAACCTGGGAGTTTTTATGTTCTAAATATAAACCCCCATGCTTATTAAAAAATCACGGCAGCACATTTTAACTGTCAGATTTGTGAAGCTTAACGTTTATGCAAAGAACAAAGGAAAATATTATTGCTGCAGAGTGATCAAGAAAAATATTCACGAACATGTACTAATTATTCATTGGTAGGCATCGCAGTCTGAATTCTTGACAGATCAGTGGCAATTTTGAAAATGGCAATTAAAATAATTTTCTGTTCAAATATTTTACTATTTAAATAATAATAATATTTTTCGTTTAATTCAGCTGAACAATGATGTGAGTACAATACTCTGTCTGCCATTTAAAAGCGTGCAAATGAATTATAAGACATGAAATTGAAAACAGGATATAAAATGCAAAAAAATTCAAGCATATTGAAAACTTGTTTCACGGATGCTTGAAATAAATGCTCCATCATTGTTGTATGGGCGCGCCCTACCACCGGGCAACGGCCTGGACGAGAGGGTTTTCCGATTTCTGGTAGCACTGACTCGTCTCGACTACTATGTGGCACAACAAAGCAGCGAAACCATGCGCCTCGATAATTTATAAAACTTTAGACACTTCAAAGCAAAGCAAATCCGAGTTCATTGAATCATCGTTACACAAGAACCCAACTGAAATTACTTTTCTCGATGATGATGTAGATTTCAACGCTTCAAACGCTTAAAAAAATATTTTTTATTTGTTAGCTTTTCAAGTAAAATAATATTGTAGTCACTTACCGATTGCTTCGCGTATTTTATTGTAGACCAGAAAAACGAGAATAATACAGAATAGTGGTATTGTGTTTTCTAAATAATAATAAAAACACGTCGAAGATAAACAAGGCCATCTTTTTCCTACAGCTTTATTTGGCCCCAATTGAACCTTCACAAAAAATCTGATGGATGAGAATTGATATGTGGCAAATAGAGGAGAGGTCGTGGAGGAGTGAGATGAGAGATAGGAGAGAAGAGATCAATCATCCAGAAGACAACAAGAGTTTTTTGAAGCCAGGAAACGGCCAACAATAATATACAGTCACTGCCAAATCACCCCGGCACAGTGGGTTGTAGTGAAAGCACAAGGAACCACTATTGTTACGCAAAGCTAAATATCTTATTGTAATGGACAATAGTGGGAAAGACAGAAAGTTGTTGCTGGCAAAAATATAATGAAGAATATTATTTCTTGAGGTTTTTTGTTTGGTTTCAGATATGTTTTAGAGAGACTAATTATGTTTTTGTAAGTTTATCCACCTCGCTCTAATTTTAGTAATGTGTATTGAATGTGTTGACTACGCTGTTTTAATTTTGTGTTATTTATTTTATTTTAAATGTACATGTACGGAAATTATAATAATAATTATACGACATAATAATAATTTGACGGCCGGCATTAGTCCAGTGGTAACGCATTGGACTGCCATTCCGAAGGTCGCGGGTTCGAACCCGGCGTGCGCAAATAAATTTTATTTGATTAATTTGTGTTATTTCACAATTAATTAATTAAAATAATATATAGTATATTTGCGGCACGTTCCAGAGTGGAAGATACTACCAGTATCGCCCTGGTGTAAGACCACCATTCAGAATTGAAACGTTGCTCCAAATGGCTTTAGCCGTGTTTAGTGACTAGATCTGAATAGCCAGGAACTTCCCCACCTTCCTCTTTCCCTTCCCCACTTACCTTCAGCCTCACAAAATCCTCCAATTGGGGATGCCATAGTCTCACTGGCTCCAGACGGGAGCAGTTGGGACTCTTGTGAGGTATTCACTATAAAAAAAAAAAAAAAAAAAAACGATTTTTTAGTTTGAATTTATTATTAAATTGAAAAATATCTATGTTCGGTGGTTTAAATTGATTACTTAACAATATCGGATTTTATTAGTACATAAAGTGTTAAGCAATATTTAGTGATATTTGAACAAATTTTATTTCTTCAAGCTGGAACAGAATCAGTTGATAGCAATACGATTTCTTTCAATTCTAAGAACTTCGTCGGATCAACTCCATTCGTTAAACCAGTACTTTTGCATTACGAATGACACTATTCAAAAAAATTGTATAGATTGATAGCCTATCCCTCGGAGGTCGGCTAAAAGCGACGGCTTTTATCATACTTTCAACTATCGCCAACTGACCGTAGATGACGGATTTAATCAATATGGTATTGATATATCGATAAAAATCGATCGAATGTGCTATGTACCCAAGGGAATATTTATTTATAAGTAGAATTATTTATCTGAGCTTTATTATCAAGAGTATTTTAGTTCTGCATCTCGGCACAACAAAAGTCCAGTGCCTGTGCGCTATTGTGACACTGTCGAGAATATAAAGCTCAAATGTTTCTAATATTTTTCTGAAATTCAGACATGGCAGTTTGGAAGATCATTTGCATCCGAGTCGGGTTGGGATGAGAATACAAATTTTAATGAACGGCAAAATTTTGAAGACCTATTTAAGCTAATATTGATTATGGGTGCAGGATATTTCCAACATATTGGTGGCTCTACATCTGTCTATACTCAACATCCTAAATGTGATACCAAATCGCAATTACGAAATTATGTCAAATTATGACAGCCATCATAGCAAAGCCTTTATCTTAGCAAACTTTTAGACTTTCGGGTGTTCTAGAGTGCAAATATTACAAATAATGGCATTATTGGGTAGTTGAAGGTGAAATTGTTTTCGTTTTTTTGTATGAAGATTTTCAGAAAAATTCAGTTTCGCCGCACGGATTTCCTGAAAATCTTCAAACAAATAATAGAATTTTTGGAAAAAAATCCTTTTCAGCTACAATAACATAAATAAACCAATAACGCCATTTTTTGTAATGCAGGGTTTTCTAATAAGTGGTGTTATTTTGAATAGCCCGCTATTTCGGTAGATGATACTTTTGAAGCTGTAATTTTTTGACATTTGACAAGTCGAAACTATGTCATTAATAAAAATGGAACGATACACGCTTCGAAAACGCATTGAAATTATTAAAATTCACTTGAATAAATCAAATGCAAATCAACTTGAGTGATGAGGCCCATTTCTACCTCGGTGGCTTCGTCAACAAGCAAAATTGTCGCATCTGGGACTTGGTGCGGTTTATGGTCCGACGAAGTCATTGGACCTTACTTTTTTGAAAATGAGGCTGGAGCAACTGTTACGATGAATGGATTACGCTATCGAGAGATGTTTAATGATTTTTTTATGGTCGGAATTGGATGGCATTGATTTGGACAACGTTTACTTTCAACAAGACGGCGCTATGTGCCACACAAGCAACAAAACCATTGATCTTTTATGATTGAATATCAAAATAACAATTCTTATTGGAAAACCCTGTACTAGCACTCTAGAACACTTAAAAGTCACGAGCCGCCAGCGAGTGTGAGTACGGTTTGGTAGTAGCTTTGTGGACAAATGCGCTAGGTTCCCACCCAGGCGACATAGTGAGTTAAATTGGTAGCTAATTGTATCGGGCAAGAATAGTAACGCTGTGCATTTTCCGCTTATAATTATGGTAGTAGAAATATATTTAAATATTATCAAGTTATTCCAAATCAACCTTTAGCAAATTTTGATTTGTATCACACCCGCCATTTATAAAAACACAGCTGCACAGCTCACCGCATCTTTATACTTCAATGATAACTACGATATCTCAATTCATGTAAATAGAACTGAATAATTTAATTCAATAACTCATAGAAGTCATATATCGTGTAACTAGTCAATTCAAATAACACCACGCTGCCGAGAAAAATATCAAGAAATATGTTATTTACAAATGAAATCAATATAAAGTGCTAAGCCCCTAATTCGGAAATCGCATGCTCCAATCCGTTTGAATAACTCAAAAAGCTCATAACTTAAAAGCTGTGCTATTTCATAATCATGGGGTTATTATAATACACTTTCGGGAGTATTGACATGCTAAAAAAGGATCCATTAGTGAGTTTGCTAAAGAGCTTTCTTTTATGGTTTACTGGTTTATGACTCAAGACGTGCTTGACTTAGTTAATAATAAATAATTATATGGAAAGAAATAGCAAACGGATACCATGGATTATTAAATGTAGATAAATTTTTTTAAAGGTGAACTATTATAAGTAAAACTGGTAATTTAAAAAAAAAACATGATTAATGCGCGATTTTAAAAATCCCACGGCAACAGCACGACGATGGCAACTGTAACGGTGTTTCGTTTCTATACTATTGGGGGCAAAATTCACCAAGCCACATGCTTAAGTTTGAGATATCGAATTTGAATTTTCAATGTGCATATTCAGTAAGTAATGCAACGTTGTCGCCTAGTGAGGAAGGTTATGCACAACTTAAAATATAGTATATTATGCCATATCTTTATAACACTAATACATATTTACTTTTTCTTCTATTAGAAACTGTTATATTATTTTAACATTAGTTTTTCAACAATTTAATTGTTACTAACTTACATTTAGGTATTTTACTTTCTAATGGTATATTATATAATTCTTAATTTTTTTTGATGAAAAATAAATTAAAAAATTAAAAAAATAAAAATTGTAATATTCATAATATATAAAAATAACGTGTCACTGTGTTAATACATGCTAATTTATTGAGATTTCGATGAAATTTTGTGAATGTGTATGGTTGGTTTCAGCTTGAAATATAGAATAGCTTTGGACCCAAAAAAAAATGTAAACAAAACATAGACATATGAATATTAGTAGGCCTGCCCTAAGTGATTAAAAGCGTATTATCCCCACTCCCCATACCGGTTCCATTAGAGCCGGCTGTGCTCGCGTATGGCCTCAAGTAAAATTTGAAAACGTGACGTCATCATTCTTGTGCGAACTATGGTCGAGGCATCATCGGTTCATTTTACGAAATAACACTGCAAAATTTTGACTTGTGATATGAAAACTTGTAAAAATAGATGTGAAAAAGAGAATAAACCCAATTGTCGTATTACATTCCATAAGTAAGCATTATTTTACTTTATTTTAAGCTTATTCTCACCGTATTATATGGATCAGTTTTAGAAACATATACTATCACATCACAATGTAGCGATTCTCAAGTGTGCTCATCGTTGTTTACTGGGGTAAGTAAATTATGAAACATTTGTAAAAGTGTCTTGACTAAATACTCTGAAACTAACTACGACTCTGAAAATAGAAGCTGCCTTACTTTGCCGAATTTGAACTTCGCAAATTAGTTCATAACGTGGCGAGTAATTTGCGCTCCCATGTAAAAATTTCTATTCATTCAAAAGCAGATTTTACTTTTAAGAACTAAATGGTGATATTATAATGCGAGATGCCTATTTACTGTCAGATTGATTTATTGACGAATCACAGTCAGCCTTACCCCCTTCGTTCTTCAACAGTTGATTTTACCCCTCGCCATTATCTTCTCGTCTATTAATTCCTATGTCTGTGAAACAAAACAATTTTCGTAAATTATTATAGTAAATGAACCAATTGAGTTTAAAAAATCTACAACTCGTTATAGTAATTCACTCTTTTGACCTGTCGTAGTTTAAACCTTAAAAAAAGTCTACAGAATTCTTAAGAATGAAGTATTTTCTCTCAAAAGAGAATAAATTTATTTTATGTCAATTAAAAAAGCGCTTATTCTTACAGAGTAGGTAATCATCAAAATAATTAAAAATTTTGTTTATCCTCTGACCATTGTACCTAATATAAAACGATAATGTTACAATATCGTCATATTAAAAAAAGACCAGTATTTCATGATGTTTTTTTTATCATCTGTGTCAGCACGCCGTAAACAAAGGTCTTTAATATAAAGTACTAGCTGACATGTACCAGGCGTTTCCGGTGGATTTCATAAGAAGATAGACATATACTATAATTGACATTGCTGTAGGCCCTTTTAAGATGTACAATTCCGTAGTACATGAATGTAGTGCACGAAAATATATTTTTACGACTTTGATTTTCACCAGTGAAATGATAATCATGTATTGTTTCATAGTGCTTTCACACAAACGAAGTATTGAATTCCGTAAGTCTAAACTTTAGGGTGATTAAATATCGATTTTAATGAACTTTCTATAAATATAATGTGATGTATGGTATTAAGGTTGAGTATTTAAGCGATAGATGGCGCTAGTCATAAAGCTTACTCCAGAGTCCGTCAGATGTCGCTAGAATGTAACAAGTACTTGTGAGATGATATTGACAGGGAACCAGCTTGGTAAATGAAAAGTGTAGCTAAATCCAGACCTATTTATTGTAACGTAAATAAACACAGTTATAAGTAGAACCTTTTACTTTTTACAAAGAGTTCCCAAATAACAAAATCTGCAAAGTAAGGCAGATGTTACATATAATATGAATGTTTCATATATGTAAAACTTTCGGAAGAAATGCTCTAAATGATAGTGAAAAAATGATTAAAATCCGTTGCTTAGTTTAGAAGAAGTAAGCGCACAAACAGACAGACGCGTATAGCGACTTTATTTTATACTATTTGGAGATTATAATTAATGAATAATAATTAATGGATCATTCAACATTAACGCCGTTACCAGCATGTGATAATATGTGTTTTCAGCTGAGTTACAATGTTGGTTGATTCGCAATACTAAACGAATTGATGATGCTGCATTAACTTTATTGTGTTAAAAGTTTTTGATGGGGAGTTTGTGTCGTGTCACTGTCATTTTGTGGCATTTACTGACACACTTGAAGGTGTGCTGGTTTTGTATAACATTCCGGAAAATTTATATTATTCCAGAGGAAACCACAGCGTGTTTTGTTGAGACAACAGCAAAATTACATTACTTTCCGTGGTGTGCTGTATTGTTTATTTATGTAATGAAGAAAATAGACTGATGTAATTAAATTAAAAATTTGTTTTTCTAATAATATTACACGTGGTGTTGATCTTTTGGCGTAACGCCGTGCCATTTCTCTTCCTCCTCGTTCTTGAGGTTACTTTTCAGACAGCCTTCCAGATACCATCATCAGGACAAATACAGAGAAATACAAACAAGAGTAATAGATATTCATTGTCGTCTTGATGACAGCCTACCAATTGAAACGTTTTCGACCAGATTTTAAAACCCACAACCTTCCTCCATCTTAACAACCTACGTGGTCGATGGATAAGGCTCTTGACTTATCATTTCACAACTTATTCAAATAAAATAATACATACTTTATTTGCACCACGTTACAGAATGGGAGATACTCACAGTATGGTGTAAGACCATCGTTCAGAATTAAAACGTTGCTTGAAATGGATTTAGCCGCTTTTGGTGACTAGATCTGAATAGGCATATACTTCAATACCTTTCTATTCCTCGTATCCTTCCCCTCCCCAATACTTGCAGCCTCACGACATACCCCAATCGGGGATTCCATAGTCTCAATGGCACCAGACGGTTGGTACTAGGACTTGAGCTGGGACTCTTGTGCGGCTTTCACATAAAAAAATCTCATCTATTCCACTTCTTCTATAGTTTCTCACAACGTTCCGTAAATAATTATGATTTCTATATGTCCCATTGTTGGCATAGCAAGCCAGTTTTAAATATCTTTGATTGTCAATTTTTTTACAGTATTGACATGAAAAAGTAACCAAAAAAAGCAGTTGCAAAGTAATTGAATGCGTAACTTTTCCCTGACGGTCTGTGTGGTCAAGGGGTAAGGTTATAAATCCGTAGGTATCGGGTTCAAATACCGGCGTGCACAAGTAAATTTTATTTGACTGAATTGTGTTATTTAACAATTTGTGGCACGTTCCAGAGTGGAAATTACAATCAGTATCGTCCTGATACATAAGACCACCGTACAGAATTGAAAATGACTTTAGCCGTGTTTTGTGCCCAGATCTAAATAGCTAGATACTTCTCCGCCTTCCACAACATAACCTGATTATGGCAAACCATAGTCTCACCGGCTCCAGGGAGTTGAGATATATAAAATAGATAAAAACTTATTTTTTAATTTACTTTTGCCTCACAATATCGTCAGTATCTTTCAGGGTCGTTAATGTTTTTTCTAAAAAAAGTAATTCTCCAACGAGTTTGCATGTCTTTCAGTTATTTATGTAGTTTGAGTTCTCTTGCTGAAAGAGTTAGATGGTGATTATTTTTTTATATGCCTCCCTCATGCAACATCACTCTTTCTAAGCAAGCCTGTAGGCTTTCATAATGCCCTGGCATTGTGTTTTTATTTTGTCGCAGTTTCAACAGGGTTTTATTAGTAATTATTTTTAAAATGTGTGTACAAGATTAAAAAATAACTTTAAAAAATAAATAAAAATTTAAGGCTCTTAACAAATAATAATATATATATATATACTGCAATGTTATTATGCTAAGTGCTATATATATATGAAATTGAAGCTCTCTATTTCATAATCTTTTATTTATTACAACTGATAGTTCTGTAAACGGTAAAAATCCTCATTAAATTAATCAAAGAAAAATATCTTGTGGAATCGTAAAATTTGTAAGTAGGTACTAACAATTACCTACCTAATTATAAACTATATATTTTTTTAAATTTCATATAAGGAATTATACAATTTGTCTAAAGAAATGTCAGCATCTTAGTGATGACAATTATTCTTTTTTCAAACTTTCTTCAGGCCGGTAAGTATAGTGATTATCTCGATTTGAAAGCACGTACTAGGAACCACGATCAAGCGAAATTTCGTAGGAAAAAAGAAATTATCCAGCAAGGCCACCATCTTGATTTGAAACTTAACGTAATAAAACAAATATACAAATAAAATTACAGACAGATGAAATGCCAAATCTTCGCTACGATTAGTCAAATAAGGCAATATTTATCACAAATGTACAAATAAAAAAAATACAATATGGTTTTCCAAACCTTATCTTGATTTGAAATTGTATTCCTATTTAAATACATGAATGTGTCATCTAAATTGTGGTTGTTTACACATTGGGTAAAGGCTACTGATAGAAGTACGAACGTTTTTAGGTTGACAATTCAATTCAGAGCATTACTCATCGCAGGAAGGAAAATATCACAAAACCAAAGGAAAATATTTTTTTTCAATTACGTTACTTTTCTTTCAATACTTCAAGATAAGACAAACATTACAGTACAGACTTATTACGACATAAATTGACTTGAAATCAAATGACTGCGCAGTAAAAAGCATGATATATTGTAGTGGTCATCGTAAAATAAACTTTTATCTCAGCGACCGGACGAAAAGCTGAATTATTCTCTTTGCCTGAAAGGGTGGCTCTCCAGATGGAGTAGTTACCTAGCGACACTTGAAATGGGGAGGGCATCATCAGGACCTTAGCTATGGTACCAAGTACACAAGTAGCTAGCAAGGGGATAAAATTGTTTTTTTAATGGTATTATTTATTTGTTTATTTATAGAGAAGAGATAGTAAATATATAGTTCCCGTGAGCTCTTAAGTCATAAGCCCATTGAGCTATTTATTTTTTAACTCAATCCTTTAACAGTAACCCTGTCCCTTTTATAAAATTCACCAGGGTTGTCATTCGATATGAGTTTATATCTTCTGGTTTTACAATGTGTTTTCTCAGGTCTTATATCTCCTATCCACTCTTCCTTGGTTTCCTGAAAGCCCCAAAAAGGAAGTTCAAGAGGTGGTCTCATCGCTCTTCTCTACCCCTCTTTAATTCCCTTAAGGACCCGCGAGGGAAAAGGGACTCATCTCACCTCTCCACTTCTCCTTCGTTTCACGAAGGCCCCACAATGGAAGAATCCACTCTCCTTTAATTCCTTGAATATCCCACGAGGAGAAAAGGCCTCATCTCTCCTCTCCACTCCTCCTTGGTTCCCCGAAGGCCCCACGAGAGAAAAAGGAGTTTTTTCATGATCTAATTTTCATGCTACGAGTATTTAGGGAAATAGAAGATCCACTCTAGCAGAGTCTCGAGTGCTGTGGTAAGATCTAAATACTGCATGATGCAATCCTGTTTCTTGGAGGCACCATTAGTGATACTGTTCTTCAGGTCATTCAGCATGAGCACGGAAACTCACACCTTAGCTTGGGATGACTATGGCAAGTCGTCTTTCCACTTCCTGAGCGATGGGCTCCCTACGCTGGATTTAATGGTATTACTAATGGGGGAAATTTTTAAAAATATTGTATTGTAAGCTTGACGAGTGACGAGTGACTAAGCCTCTGTGGTCGAGGGGTAAGGCATTCGACTAGTAATCTCGAGGTCGCAGTTTCAATTCTCGTAGTTCTTATAAACATTTTATTAGATTTGTGTTATTTTATTCACAAATAGTACACAATGCACATGCAGCTTGTTCAACAGTGTACGTGTAGTGTATATTCTCTTTTCCACTATTCTCTTCTCAGTCTCCTTCCTCTCCCTACTACGTTCAGCCTCACAATATACCTCACTACCAATTGAGAATGCCATAATCTCACTGATTCCGGACGCTTGGGTGCAATTGGGTCTCATGTTTAGTATTCACATTATAAATAAATCAAATATAAAAAAAATATGTTTGTTTGTTTTTTTTAGGTTTTTGTTTAAGAAACCAAAAACTGTTGACAACTAATTTCATGACTTGGTCGCGACCACTTCAGAGCAAGTAAATAAAATAAAATATTCAATCAAATTATAAATACTATAACACACAACACACTTTATTATGATGACATTGTACATAAATGTTGTCATTATGACATTTAACATAAATGTTATCACTATGACATTTTACATAAATGTTATCATTATGACATTTTACAATTTATTATTTTATTATTATGACATTTTGCATAATTACCGAAATACGGATTTGAAGAGGGCGGGAGAGTGCCGTATAATCGGAGCCCAGAAATCATAATAAATGAAAATATCTTAAAATTTGACAATTATACCTGTAATAAATTGTCTAGATCTAAAACACATTACAGTAAGTTTGAACAGCAAAAAAACTGACTTAACCTCTTAAGGACCACGCCCGAGTATACTCGGGCGGCCAGAATTCGGAATTCATACTAAAGAAAAATTTTAATTATTTTTTCACACTATGCACCACAACATCAATATTCAGTCCCATTTTGGGCCCAAAATGGCTTTTATATGAGGATATATATTTTGAGTAAATAAAATTCATTAATAAAAAAAACTATAAAAAAGGTGTTTTTTTCCATTTTTAATTTTTAAATGATTACTGAAGGGGTTAAGAGTGGTTTTCTATCAAATGCAAGTAGTAAACTAAAGCTAGAAATTAAGGGCTTTACAGGTTGTTATTTAGTATGCAAATTATTTTTTCTGCATTTCCTGTGTTTGTGAGTTGAACTTTCATAATCAACTTTGGAAACTAATATAACTTGCAAGTAATTGTGGATTGAAAATGCACGTCATGCAATTAAATTAAGCTTCAGACATAAGCATATTATACAACTAACCACGAAGTAATTTCTCCGTGATGATGAATCCATGTGATGCATGAATCGCGGTTACTCACCCTGTATTCTCATATATAAAATACCTTAGAAACGTTATATGTGTATGATTGAAATAAATTATAGGAACGGGTTTGCGTTTTTCTATTCAAATGTTGAGTCGAATACTCCATTCTACATCACGGGTGTGACCGTAATGAGAAGGATATTTGCTTGCGGTAAGACGAGTATGAAAGGCAATATGAGCCGAACATCTTAAAATGTTTTAGTTCATTTAAAAACATAAATAAAACACATTTTTTAAGGTTCCCATACAAGTTAGGAGGCTGCTTTGAATGAGAGTCCCGGCCTTGTGATCTATGAGGTTTTGGTACAAGTCTGGGCACCTGACGGATTTTGAGGTGTATTATTAAAATTATTGTATATATTTTAGCAAAATTGTTGTTATAAGTGATAGAATTAACAATTTTTTATTTTTAGAACTATGGTTTCAATATCAAATTTATTCAGCTATAAATGTATCTCTTTTGCAAATAGTGATATTTTATTAGTCGTTTAAATTTGTTTTGGTAACAGATTAAATGTGCGAGGACCAATAAAACTGTGTAAATGTGTGCTTGGATTAATCTGGTATTAATTTAATTCCCTTTACATTCATATTATAACGTGCGTGTCACGATGTAGATTCCCGGTAAATTAATAAATTCAAGCATTAAAAAAAACTAAAAACAACTTGTATTTTAAGCCGAAAAATTTTTAGAATAGTGATTTTAGGTAACCGGTTTTTGTCCGTAATTTTTCTCTTTTCTGATCTCTAAGTCATTTTAGTCATGAGCTGTGGATCCCATCAAATAGCAACACAATTAAATTCAAAACGAAACATCGATAATTGTGTAGTAAGCAAAATATTTGTTGTAATCTCATCCCGCAGTGTTCCAGTTCCAGAGAGGAGGATACTCTCAGTATCACCATTGTAAATACAATTTAGAATTGAAACGTTGCTGACGAGATCGGAATGGCCAGGTTCTTCTCTTAAGCTTCCTTTACTCCATATCCTTCCATTGCCCATTACCTTCAGCCTCAAAACATACCACAATTGTGGATGCCATAGATTCACTGGATCCAGATGATTGAAAGCAGTTGGAACTCTTATGCAATATTTAAAAAAAAAATTAACCTTGTGTTATGAAATAAAGTTTTTTTCAATTGAAACATTCAACCACCCAAATTTTCTTAAAATCAAGTAAGTACTTTGTATATTTAAATTCTTTTATATGGTAACCCAGTGACTGCGTTTAAAGTGGGTGTGACTATTGCCGATGAGGTGGGGCTAAGCCACCGGATCCCCAGAGGTGCAGCAGGCAGGTAGACCTCTCTTGGTTCTTAGCTTTCGTCCGCACAGGTTTTTTCGCTTCTCTGCTTGGAATTCGAGATTTGCTTTGCAAAACAGTGTTTTGAAAGTGTTTCCACCAAAAATTAAGTACTAATATATTTCGAGTCAGTAATCGCCGCTGCTGCCACCCTGGACGTCTACAAAATCATCACCCTACAGTATCGTTCCAGTTTTATTCTGTTTATTTCTGTCTCTGCTCTCTTCCCATAAATTTAACATCATTTTCCATTTTTTAACCGTCCACAAAGAGATTTAAGCTTTTCCTACGCGTAGATTCAAATGCTGTAATATAGGTCTTCTTGAAAGCATTTTGTAACACCATAATTAGATTGTTTTATTTCCAAGAAACCCCTTGTTCTATCAACATATAAGAGGCGGCTGTTCATTCTCCATACAAACGAACTGAAAACACCTGCTTGAGCTAGCCCGGTGATCGTGAATATTGTATATTTGATTTTCCTATGCGGTTTGCGTCCGTGGAAACTCATTATCTAACACTATTCAAAAACCTTGAATGTGAGATCACCCGATTTTCATAAAATTGATATTTTGGTAGAAAGTAGTCACTTTGATGTCCGACATATTAATAATTATAAGCACACACTATTTATTTTAATGTTAAGCGAAACCAGTCGGTCATAATAATTCAACAACAATTTCGTGGTTATTTATGGTTTTAGTATTGTTGTTCAGGATCTCAAATTCACTCTCCTGACAGAGCAATCCGGCGTGGTACCACCAGATTCCAAAGGAAGTGTGACTGGAGTAACTCTTCAATAATAACTCCAGCTCTTGAATATTGGTCTTTATTTAAAACAATAAAAAGAGCCGTAGGGCAGCTCATGTACGGTGAGCCCAATATTGCTATCTCTCTCCGCGGTTTTATAACCCACATGTAAGTGAAAACCTGGCAGCTCTGCCGTTTTGTCAAAAACGATCCGCCCAAGACGGATGGTAACAAGAGAAGAAGGATTAAAAATCCGTGGCAATACGAAATTGCCCCGGCAATCGCTAACACAAAATAAATGTTGCCACACCCATTAGGGTGACAAGCACCAATATTAATATTTCAGTACCTGAAATCTTAACAATTGTAAGTCCTCTAATTTAAGTTGGGGAGGATGTGGGATAATAAAGTCAGGTGCTTGAATTTTTCAGTAGAGAGCTTAACAGATAGATTTCATTTGTATAAAAGCCCATGTTTTAGTTTGATCTCCCTCTCACATATCAGCACTTAACTAGTAACCACGTATCCGTAATCTTTGTACTTGGTTATCAATAAACGAAGTAATCCATCTGGAAGTTCATTTATATAAATACCAGAACCTTATAATATAGATATTGATTTACTTCAAATAATATTTGTGTAGGATTACTTAAATAATATTTTTTATTGAATTACTTTGATCAGGAAGGTTATACATACATATGTCCTAATGAATTATGGGACACCACCCTACTTGGGCTCTTCACGTGACGCTGCGGCGTGGTTCTAGAAAAAGGCTCAGAAGAACACAGCCTGATTGTTTTACGAGCTTTTTACAGCCGTGGCGTGTTGAAGTGAAACTTCTTTAGCCGCGTAATGAATTTTCGGGAACGTAGTAAAACCGAGTCAAGATCGAAACGAAAAAGCGGGTACCCCCACCACCGCTCACCGTTCAGAAAAATGGTGTACAAAATTCGTTGTAATTATTAAACAAGTTAAATAACGTATTTTCGCACAATTTCGCAAGTTCAGTATGGTCTAGTGGCTAGGATACCTGGCTCTCACCCAGGAGGCTCGGGTTCGATTCCCGGTACCGGAAATTATTTTTGGTCAATTTTCTGAGATACTGTTTTATTTAATTTGTGTTTTGATTATTTCAGGTGATATTTTTAAGAATTCATTTTATTAAATACAAGCAGTGACTTGAAAAAAATCATAAAATTGTTAATTTTTCAATATGGACTTTTGGCAGCCGGGATGTATTTATAATTTCACAATTATTTTAGGAATGCGGAAGCACATCATGCAAGATTCCCATTCTTGCGACCCGGGTTCGATTCCCGGGCAGTGCACTCCTTTTTTATGGAGAATCATTATTTTTCAAAGGAAGGATATTTTTGATATTGTATTTTAGCTCCAGTAGTATGAAATAAATTTTTATTTCATATTGTATTTTAGCTCCAGTAGTATGAAATAAATTTTTATTTCATATTATATTCATATACCCCCACCACCGCTCACCGTTCAGAAAAATGGTGTACAAAATTCGTTGTAATTATTAAACAAGTTAAATAACGTATTTTCGCACAATTTCGCAAGTTCAGTATGGTCTAGTGGCTAGGATACCTGGCTCTCACCCAGGAGGCTCGGGTTCGATTCCCGGTACCGGAAATTATTTTTGGTCAATTTTCTGAGATACTGTTTTATTTAATTTGTGTTTTGATTATTTCAGGTGATATTTTTAAGAATTCATTTTATTAAATACAAGCAGTGACTTGAAAAAAATCATAAAATTGTTAATTTTTCAATATGGACTTTTGGCAGCCGGGATGTATTTATAATTTCACAATTATTTTAGGAATGCGGAAGCACATCATGCAAGATTCCCATTCTTGCGACCCGGGTTCGATTCCCGGGCAGTGCACTCCTTTTTTATGGAGAATCATTATTTTTCAAAGGAAGGATATTTTTGATATTGTATTTTAGCTCCAGTAGTATGAAATAAATTTTGAAGTGAAACTTCTTTACGCGCGTCATGCAATTTCGAGGACCGGAGTAAAACCGACTCATGACCGAAACGAAAATGCGGGACCACCGATTAAAGTTCATTTGATCTAGTCAAAGTTTTGAAGTAACATATAAATGCTTCTTAGCTCATCCCGACAACTGGCGTTGGTGGTGTAATGGTCAGCATAGTTGCCTTCCAAGCAGTTGATCCGAGTTCGATTCTCGGCCATCGCACATTATTTTTTTGTTTTTAACGCCTTTTTCATTCAATATCTTATTTTTTAGTAGGTCAGAACATTTTTTAAAAGAAAATAATATTGCAAAATAATAAAAACACTTATCTCACTGTGATAAAACATTACTCCGCTATAGCGCGCTTTGCGTTATTGTGTTGGATTAAAATTATTATCTAATCCGTATATTATGATAATTGTATTACATTTATTTAATTAATTTATTTATTTTGATAATATGTAATAATTTACAGAAAAAAAAATTAAAACTATCTCCCTCTGATAAAATATCCGTTCGCTAGAGCGCACTACGCGATCTTGTGTGGGATTCTATTTCTGTACATTGTACATTATTTTTAAAAATATATTATATTTTGGGTGTGATGTAGGTAACATTATAAAACATAACAAGCTCTCATATTTTCAGAACCTACATAATATAATCAATTTATGCGGCTTTGCTTACAGTTGGTGCTCAGCGTGGTTGGCTTTCAATCAGTTAAGCGAGGTTCGATTCTCGGCTGTGGCATTTTTGAAGTGAAACCTTGTTGAGGTGGGGGAGCCGCTCACGAACGTTCTCTCTCTTCTCTTCTTTCCTCTCTCTCAGACACCAGCGAACTGCGCCACGCCAAGCATCAGCTGAAACTAGAAGTTTCACTTCTGTCTTGCGTAGGCTTGACACACCCACTTTTTTATTCCTAGCCCGAGACGTGACGGGGAGATATTCACTTCCTAGGTGCCTCCATCCCACGGCGTACTGTTTACTGATAATTTTGAACTCACAGTTCGTAGGTTTTATTTACTGAATTACAAATAAATACGTTCTTTTGTCAGTGCCATAAAAAAAAATTAATGTTAATAATATTTCATTCCGGAATGTATGCAAGGGTAGTGCAATGCAATTTAATTCGCATTTCAAAAAAATAGCCGAAATAACAATATAAAGTTGCATGTAATAAAAAACCAAAATGTTGTAAAAAATATCACGTGTAAAAATTAATGCAAATAGTAGTTTACGGAAGATATTTGACCGTCTCCCGTCTCCAGTCGAGCCATCAGGGGGGACTCCGTAAAGATAACTATGGATGTAATGATCGTATATTCGATTGGTGCAATCTGCGCCATAAGCTTCCCATGCAGTGGGGGAGAAATATTCTGAAAGAGCGCACTTGTCCCTCCAGGAACATTTCCGTGGCGCTGCGGTATCTCGGTAGGCGGAATCGTTAGCGATAAGCATTATTGCTAGCGACTTTTAGGTTATGCCATTGGAATGCAGTGCACACTATCTATTTATAGTTATGACGCATACGGCGATGTGCAGAATGCGTTAAATAGTATTCTTTTGACGTTTGTTGACAGCAACCTGTTCTAACGGATATCGCTCATCTTTGTCTTTCCATATTCTTGGTGTCTTTCAAGATGTTGTAAAGCGGGTTAATTTAAAAATCTTGCCTTAAAAATTAATATATCATATTTAGACTTCACAACATTGAGACATAACTCACGAAAAGCTGCAAGACTTTTAGCTTCCTTAACATTTACGGGGAGTTCATCAAAAATTTTAAAACCTTTAAAATATATTTTTTTTTCTTATTGCCGATAAATTTATGTTAGGAAACTTAAAATCCTTGCAGCTTCTTGCACGATAGCCATGGGATGTACTATAAATACTAACACTTTTAAACATGTAATCTATTAACCTTTTATTTTTTAACTTATAAATAAATACTAGGTGAGACTAAACGATGCCACACACTATTAAGTTGACGTTGCATTGTTTTTATCTTAGTGTATGTGCTAAAGCATAATATAGACCTGATGCCTTTGTTACAAAAGATTACCATTCTTTTAAGTTGTGTTTTATTGCTCAAAAAATTTAAACATGTTCAGTAATTTAAGTGGGATGCTACAATGGTGTTGTAGACCAATTCCCTTGTTTGGTGTCTAATTTCCCCTATCTTACTTAAGAGGGTAACTTTTTTCATTTTTTTTTATATTTAACATTTTAAAGAAAACGTTAAGTTTTAATTTGATACACTCTATTGACTCTACACTTTACAACATTATCCATTTCATGTTTTTGATTAGTTGCGCTTCTTGTCAAACGAGTGTGATCCCTTTATTTGTGATTGACTGCGCTAGCGATGTCCTATTTTAACTAGGGAAGGTACCTACTTGAATATCTTAGGGTTTTAGAAGATTTTTTATTTGATTTTTTTAATAAGGGAAAATTAGAAACAAACGTTTTTGAACGCGAGATCTACTGTTCACAGAACTACTAGTATTTATAAATTTATATAGTTTTTATAAATCCTAGGTTACATGGCTTAAAACATACATAAAGCGCCCTTGAGGTAATTTTTCACAAAAAGGGAGTTGTATCAGACGCAAGTCCTTTACATTGACTGTAAATAAGTGGTGTTGAATCTTCTAGTCGGTGAGCTGCTTTATGTTCAGGGCCTTTTCCGGTTGCTGTGATGTCGTGTATCCAAGGAGAGAGCAGTAGGTAGTTCAAGGAAGCGCAAGGTCAGAAGTCAAAGGCGGTTGTAGTGGTTCCAGCGGGAGAAGCAGTCCAGAGTGAAGCGGTCAGAGTAGATGTCGGAAGAGAGAGGCGTGAGATCGCTTTACGCGCGGTATATATAGGACTAGCGGGGGCGTGCACACATCGGTGTGTGCGCGTCTGAACCGCCCCGCGTAAACGAGATGCATTTTTGTGCAGCTTCGTGTGTTTTCATATGACTTTAACAGTCAATATTAAAAGTATTTATTCAATAGTACTCTTTACGCCGCTTCATCTCATGAAGATTGTTTTTCCCTAGCATTTTTAATGTTTTTTATAATAAATTGTACAATATGAATCAGTGGGTCCTCAGACCGACATTGGTGTGAGGAAATCCTTATAACTACTTAATATTAATGTTTACATATTTCAATATTACTTTACAACATAGACGCGAGTCCAGCCTTTCAACCTGTATATTTTTATTTTGCATTATGGCGGCGAGACTCACACAAATCTAACATTAATTTGCGCAATTATGTACGAAAAGAGAAATATTTCTAGCATTATCGTGCTTTGCGGTGATTGGTTAACCGTCGCCGTTCTATGTTTGGCGTTGCTTCGCCTAGGCAAAGGAGAGGGGATGCGACGTAAATACTGGGTCCACGGCTTGTGATGTGCCCAGTGCTCTCTAGCCGGGGAGGGGATACCACGTAAATACTGTGTCCGGGCGCGCATTGTGCTCAGTACTCGCCGGCCGGGTAAATACTAGCTTTCTTATCCTCCCATGGTCAGAAAGCTGTTTTGCGGCCTTTGGGTAGCATTGCGCAATGCGTTCGATACAAGAGTTATCATCCTATTATTGTTATCGAAGATTTTTCAATTTACCAGTTCAGAAAAAAATATTGGAACTTGTAATATATAGGTGGCTAAAATATTGGCAACATGTTTTATATAGTTAAGTAAAATATCGGCAACATGTAATATATAGGTGGGTAAAATATTGGTAATATGTAATATATAGGTGGCTAAAATATTGGCAACATGTTTTATATAGGTGAGTAAAATATCGGCAACGTGTAATATATAGGCGAGTTAAATATTGGCAACATGTAATATATAGGTAGGCAAAATATTGGCAACATGTAATATGTAGGTGGGTAAAATATTGGCAACATGCGATATATGAGTGGGTAAAATTTGGCAACATGTATATTGGGCTCACATTTTGGGAATAAAAAGAATAATTTTTATAGTACCGCAAAGGGTCTCAATTGCTCCTAACCGTCGGTGAGACAATTACATCCCCGATTGAGGTATATTTTGAAAGTAGTGGGTAGGGAAAGGAGATGAGGAAGAGGAAGGTAGGAAAGTAGCTTGCTCTTAGATCTGGTCACCAAAAATGGCTAAAGTCATTTCAATTATGATTTTTCCCCAGAACGATGTGAAAGTTTCTACTACTTTGGAACATGCTGCAAAAATATATGTATTTCATTTAGTAAAAAGTCCCCACTATCATTTAATTTTATTCAGAACTATCAAAGACTTCGATTCATTTAAAGTTATTAAAATCGTAGATTTGTCGCTAGTACGCAGCTTGTTAGAATACAATCAAATGGTGTGGTCTTCAAATTATCAAATTCATTTAATAAATATTGAACGTATGCAGCACATTTTTTAAAGATTTATTAACTTCAAACTTCACATACCTATCTAACACATCAACTAAAAATTCTTACAATACACTTAAGATACATTTCCTAGAAAATAGAAGATTTAAATAAAATTATTCATTCTAAACTAGATTGTTATGATTTCGCATCTTATCGACTATAAAGTACCAAATCGACCAACCAGGCAAAATATATTATTCTGCAATAATTTATCCAGGTCTATCTACCACATACACGCACCTATATCTCGCCTTTACACACTCAAAATATCAACATTTTAATACACGTTTATCATTTTATAAGAAATACCTGAATGATGTTTTTATGTTGCTTATATTATTATTTAGGAGTATCGCATAGGAGCGATTACATTTTTTTTAAATTTTTTTTTTCAAACATTCCAATGGCGTAGAGTTCTGTATACAAATAACTTTTCTTCTTTAAGCGTTCGAAAATTCCCATCTGAAATAAAACCCGCCTTTTACACTAATAATAATTTAGGTAAATACTTAATTAATACTAATGATAAAGACGACAAACTAAGCCACTCGGGCATATATAAACTTAATTTCAATGATTGTTCTCCTTTTTATATCGTAAAAACGGCCCGGAATGTCAACTTAAGAGTAAAAGAACATATACGATGTTTAAACAATAATGCCTTTTCAGAATTCGGGAATCATTTAATAGAATCTAATCAATCATTCGATAAAATCTCGGGAACTAAAATATTGCATAAAAATGGATCTGGAATTAGATTAAACAACTTAGAAGCCCTTGAAATAAAAAAAGCAGTTAATAATAATTTAAATATAATAAATAACCAAATTAATTTATCTGATAGTCCCATATTAAATTTATTCCGCCGCTGAAACTGTTCTTTCCTCCCCCCCCCCCCCCTCCCTCCTCCTCGTCCTTAATAATTTGTCTCCATATTTTCTATTTTGCATCTCTTTCTATCTGTTTTGTATCTCTTTGACTCATTGTTTTCATTTACCTATATATATGTGCCTGTATCTAATTAGCTTTAGTTGATATTTAGCCCTGATGAAGCTTGGGACAAGCGAAACCCGGTTGGCTATCGTTATTGATTCAAAAATAAAGTGGTGTCTTACTAAGTGTATGTTTTTTTCATTATTTTCTTCTTATTTTTAATTACTTTTATTCACGTGTAAATTACGTATTATCAACCTGTTCTAGTAATTTAAATCATTTTAACCAAGTAAAAACTCACCAAGGTGTTTTAAATTAATAAATAGATAGTAAAAATTTACTTTTGCACGCCGGAATAAGCTCGTGATCAACAGAGTCGTAATCAAGGATTACGTTACCACTAAACCACGGTCAAAATAGTAAATTATTTCTCTAAGGGCTTCCTCTATGGGTTTGTTTAAAAAATCACTTTTTTGTCAGTTCTCACTAATTTCCCTTAAAAAAACCAAAAGTTACTATATTCAAGCAATAATTGACCGGACAGAAGTTTTATAAATAACCAATGTTTTGTTTTTCTTTATTAACAGTAACGAACTTTTTTAACTAATAATTTAAAACTGCTGATGTTTGTGGAGACATAAGGGTAGAATTTATTGGTATAATTTATTGAAACAATCTGCAGATGAATTTTCGTATTTCAAAATACCAAAATTCGTTCAAAATTTAACATCATTACTACAATATTTTTTCAAGAATTGATTTAAAATAATCATTTTATTGTATTTGTTTGGTTCCAAAACCTGGAATAAAAGCATTAGTTACGTCCCAATTTGTAGCCGCCGGCCTTATCAAATTTACACAATTAATTTCAACGGCGTATTTAATTTTTTAAATGATGTTGTATTTTTTTGTTAAATAAATTCTTTGCCATTAAATTTTTTGGTGAATTATATCCAAGGTATTTGGAAGAAGCAAATATAAACTTTTTCCTACGACCCGGAGCCACTGAAATTACGGCAGCATGTTGTGAATTGAATACAATTTATGGGACGAAAGGGGAGAATTGAATAGATGTAGGTAAACATTCAGATCCATGTTTAAAACACAAACAAAGACAATTCAATTTTTTCCTCTTTCATGTAATTATTGTAAATGTTCATTCAAAAAAGTAAAAAAAGTTTCTAAGTACAATATAAATTACAAAAGCTTTATGCTTTAAATTTATATATGAGAGCTTATACATACTACGTATTCCTGTATCCATCCTTGTTCAACACCTCTAAATCTTAAAAGACCGCCAAAAAAAATTTTGGGAAATAATATTGTTAATCTCTGGAACTATAGTTAATCCAGCTATGTTAAATAGGTTATCTTCCCGACAAGTATAATTGTGGGAGATTCCACGTAATTTTTATGCTCCAAAAGCGAAAACTTCTGCCGATGGACATAAAAACTCAACAGCCATTGACCATCGACATTTCCAACATCACTTACAGACAGTTTGTTCAACAAATATCCTTTATAAGATGTCACGAAATAGTAAATTGCCTCCATGACCTTTTAATGTATCTCAAATTAATAATCTTTCCGTAATATATCAGCGTACATAGTATACTACTGTACTGTACTACATAGTACTGTTTTATGGAGAATATTACTAAATAAAACAAATAAAAATGTTTTTGTAAAAAATAGTTCTTCGATCAAATTCAAAATCGCGTTCCATGAAATAAATTTTTTCGCTCTACCACGAAACAAATCAATGACAAATATCAAAAAAAGTTTTTAATATAAAAATGTTTTACTTCTTTATCCAATATTGATGAACGTGGTATTATTATCAAAAGATTCCTTTTTTTAGTTGATCAGGTTAACTATAAATTCATAAAATATGTTCTATTCAGGGATCTTGCTTGTTCTTGAATTATTTTATCGCTTAACTAATTATTATTTTTTTATTTATGAAAGGAAAGGTACATATAAGTAATAAGGCTTTCAATTTACAATGACAATATTTAATACTACTCTTCCAGAGAAGCATTAGCTTGGGGTTGGAAGAGGAGTGTATATTGTATTATTGTAGATTTCACATTATGTATTTTAAGCAGAATCAAGAGTACTAGTAGCTATATTATATATATGTAAACATGATGTAATTAGTTTCTGGAATAAATACCATTGTTATTATTATGTATATACTATTTATACTATATTTGGAGAAGAATTTGCTTCTTAAGTAGAATATTATAATTATTTATTTTTTTTTGTACAAGTACCTTTGAAAAATTCTCGATAATTTTTTTAAGCAATTTTGCAAATTAACTAAAATTAACAATGGGGCAACAGAAACAAAATGTAAACTGATAATTGTTTTCAACAAATGTAAATACTTTTTGTTAGTTTTTCGGTGCTATTAAGAATTTCTGTTATTAATGCAATAAATATTACCTAAGCTGTGTAAGTTTGATATAAATAGAGTTTATAAACGAATTGGTATTGTCATTATTGTTGCAGTTAGAGATATTATTTTTTAGTTCAAACATGAGTTGAAATTAATTGCAATAATGCAGGACTGTCAATATGGGAATAAATTTTAACAGTTTCAAAAGAAAAGACTTTGAAAACATGTTTGCAGAAAGCACTACAGAATCTGAAGCTTTAAAAATACTATGGAACCTTCACACAATTTATCCTTATATATTGTATTGAAATACTAAAATTGATCCCGAGAGATTTATCACATAGTATTCGCACAAACAAGTCTTGAGTGCTTCCACATTTAACCAAGGATTTGCCTTAATTACATCGAATAAATTAGAGTAAAAAACTTCAATTCGAATTTTACGACCCAGAAACTGGCTTTGGCCAATTTTTACGAGGAATAATAACTACTTTGGTAAATTTTACGATCTTAAAAAAGACAATCAATTTTAAATGCTCTGTTGACACAGATTATTTCTCTGGGGACATATTTTCGTCGGTTAAAACACGGGCCCTAAACAAATGTGGAGGAAAGCAAAAGCAAAATGTCGACTGGGCCGACGCGACAGCGAAATGTCTCCTCGCAATGTGGCAGCTAAGCCTAAGTACTCCATTAAACTGATATCAGCCACAAATTACTCCCATAACGACGAACAAGAACCATTTTTTAATATGCTTTCATTAATTCCACCCCTCCTAGTGTAGGACAGTGGCGTGCTGGAGATCAGGGTTGGATTGGAACCACAAATAATGTCGTTTCATTCTTACGAACCCGCATTCTGAATTTCCACCCACATATTATAACATACTTTCCGTGAACACTTCATATTTTTAAGCTCTTCAAAAAAACTGTTTTTTTTAAATCTAACCTCACACAGGAGGCCTTGAAGAAAATAAATTGCCCTCAGGGCATATGTCATCTTTTAGGATGATGTGTGGGGGGATTTTTAAGGAAATGAAGAAGATATTATAGGAAGGAGAAAGGTATGAGGGGTGCGTAGGAATCTAGGGGTCAGCCTGTCCAGGAGTGACAGACGTATGAAGACGTATGAAGCCACATTATGATTACGTCTAAAAGGGATCCAAATGATAATCTAGTCTCCTTCAACGGAAGCAATCTTCCGAACAGGCCTTCCATTGATATGCTTGGTGTAACTATAAGTGACCAGCTCAGGTATGGGGGCTCCATCGAAGCCAGAGTAAAGTTGGCCTCTCAGAAGCTGGGCGTACTGTACAGGGCCCGTAGATACTTTAATAGTACACAACTGCTGACCCTTTACAAATCGCAAGTGCGCCCTACTGTCGAATTTTGCAGCCGTCTCTGGTCCGGAGCCCCTAAATACCTGAAAAAAACCCTTGACTCTGTGCAAAAACGGGCGGTCCGTTTGATAGATTCCCCAATCTTTACAAACGGACTGCAATCTTTAGAGCACAGGCGTCAGGTAGGTATGCTGTCCTTGTTCTATCGGTATTACAATAGAAGATGCTCTGAGGAACTAGCGTCATTGATCCCTTCGGCACCGGTGCGTAGTCGGTATACACGCCAAACGCGCGCCCAACATTTGTACACGGTTGACATTTGTCAGATGAGAACGGGTCGCTTCTACGATTCATTCTTAAGTTCAACAGCTCGGCTGTGGAACGAACTGCCGGCCTCTGTGTTTCCTCCCTCCTACAACATGGGACTCTTCAAGACCCATGTTCACTCCTCCCTCTCCACAAAAAGACCCGCCACACAGCATCCCCAAAGATGACATGGGCCCTGAGGGAAATTATTTTCTTCAGGTCTCCTGTGTGGAGTTAATATAAAAAAAATCCTTTCCGCTACGGTGCAAGACGATGGATCGATAGAGTACAGCTGGAGAGATCTAAGGGTCTCTTCGAACCAGCCTCTCCAGATACAGCCCACCACGCAATTGGTTAGCAAGCGTATCCGCCGCCAAGATCTGAACACACCTCACCTAAAAAACCCGGGCACCCCTGCTAACTCACTTGGGATGACGTATGGCAGAGTTGATAAGAGGTGAGATAATCTCTATTCAGATGCCTGGATGAAAAAATAATTATATGAAATTCCCTTGATGGAATATTATAAAAACCTTTATTTTACGCGTAATAAATATGAAAAAAATATCACAGTGTTTGTTTATTTGAATGCTACTTATCTCAGATGTCAGGAAATTTTTGTTGTATTTAAAATAAGTCATTTTTTTATATTTTTGCTTAAGTTTAGTAATTATAATCGTGTTTAATATTAGCACCCTCACTTTATCATTATTATCTCCATTTCTACATATTCAGAAATCTTCTTCATCTTTTGAAAATAATAAAACCTTAAAGAAATCACCATTGGTGAAGCTTTAATTTTATATTTCTCTCGTTGGACCATTAATTAGAATAGATAGGTACATTTCTATGTTGAAATTTATTTAGGAATGACATACGCAGATTTGACCAACTAAGTTTTTGAATTTTCTAGTCCCTCTAGTTTCGGACAGTGCTCTTGCGTGGTCATTACAAATTAACCATTTATGATTATCCTGTGTTTTCTTAGATTAACACATATTTAAAAGATCCCCAAAAAATAATAGTTATCACTTTTTTAATCACTCTTTAATCTTCATTATGACAGGAAATATTTTGAAGGGTGAAGCTGGGAACTACAATAGCTTCTTATTAATAATATTCAACGCTGTAGGTACAACAAAATTATATGAACATGAAAAGTGTTATATCTCTCACAGTATGTACCCGCTGCACGATTTGAAGTGTATCTATTGTACCAAAATCCCTATGCCACCCCTGTTTACTAGGAGGCTCACTGCTGACGGCGACGTATAAAACTGAGTGCCGCTTTATGGAATTATTAAATCACAATTTATGGATATAAGAATACTTGTAAAAATTGCGAACATGTACTGAAAAACATTTATGCAATCTGATGATGCTATTTTATGCTCTGAAATCACGAGCTTTTACGGTCCGAACTTTGGAGATAGAACGTGCTAGAAAACCCTTCCACTTTTGTTATTATAATTGACACTTAACATCTTCAATAATTGAAACAAATAATAACGTCTAGTATTTGTAGAGATTGTTAATAAATCATGCTATATGAAGCGTTTGAAGAAAAAAAAAACTATAATAAGAAGGATGATCAAATTGCTCATGCAACAAATTATTCACTGAAGTTTTAACGGATTAATGCAGAGAGTGGTTCAAAACAATTTATTCATTTATGGCGTAAAACACAAACCAAGCGTTATCAAACCGTTCAAATAAATAAATTGTTTACAGATTGAAAGAATTTTTTTTATTTGGCCATTAGAGAATGCTACTCTTATTAACTTGGTGCTGGTGAGACTATGTTTTTCTAAATTTTGGAGATAAAAAAACTCATCAAATCCAAATTAATCACCAGTCTAGCAAGCCACTGCTGATTAAATATGGAGTTCCACAAAGAATCATGTTAGGGCCCGTTCTATTTACTATTTTAATAAATGATTTAGGCATTATGAAAATAGACTGAGAAATTGTCAGTTATGCGGACGTTTCAGTTTTAACTTTCTAATCGGGGGAATTGATTGGACTAAGGTGTACGATATAGTGAAATTAGCAATCAAGAAAGTAAACACGGGGTTAGACACAAAGTTTTTACGCTAAATATATCAAAAATAAAATTCACAACTTAATGAAATTAACAAAAAAATAGGAGAAAAACCATAAAAACACATGAATGCATAGACACCAACATCTGCGATTGCCTTACTGTAGAAAAAACTGACCAAATATCTAGGAATGATAAAAGACAATAACCTCAGATAGACAAACCTCGTCAACGGCCGAAGTGTCCAGTAGGTCCTACCATGGCCTAGGTAAGTAGTACTCGACACCGTCCGACTCGAGTAGTGGCGTACCACTACATATTTATTATTTTCATTAATTTAAAAAGATACTATAATAAATCTTAAGATTAATACAGCAGACCTATTCACTGGACATAAATTTACCTCCTAACCCGGACCACCTCAAAAATACTCCAATAAATTTATCTGTTTTCATGACAATCTCTGAAAATGAGCACAATGTCGTCAACTCATGGCGGGCATAAGCCCATAATAGTATATCCTAATGCCAGACTTTTGAATGGGGTTTATTTTTGACCCGCAAAGGCCGTTCTTTCGTATTCTATATCAATCCTTGCACTGTTGGCCCATTCTTTATCCGTAACACATTTTCTTCGTTAAATGAGCAACGCCGTCATAAATTTGTTTTAATACTTTAGTAGCAATTAAAATATTAATGTAAACATTTACCGATAAAATATCACAATTTAAAGCTTGAAATACCAAGTTTAGCAGAATTCGAAAGAGAGTATGTAACTAAGCCATAAATTTATAAAATTTGCGATTTTTGTTACGTTATTTTAAATTTTAATGAATATGTATGTAATTTAAAAAATGTTGTTTTGTTTTGAAGCAGATTTTCTCTGATTACCTTTATTGTATTATTTAATCATATATGGTGTTAGTTACCAATATACAAGTACCGTGTGGTTATTTCAAACTGAAAATGTGAAATGAAATTGTCATTATTTTTTGCAGTATTTAGAATGAGTGATCTCGATTTAGATAAATAATATTTAAAAATAATGGATCCTTTCAATAACCAACTTAATGACACACTTAAATGCTCAATACATGGTATATGATGGGATTCAATAATAAAAGTTATTTAGTTGTTTTTCTTACTAAACTTTAATTTCAATTTCAGGCCAAATGCTCAACCGAACTGAATAATTTTTTCTTAGTCAAAAGGGAAAAATCATGAAAAATGTAATTATTTAAGTGCCTGTATGTTATAATTTAAAACACAAATAAACGAAGTAGCACATTCCTCACTAGATATTTGCAATACCTTTGGTTAAAAATAATTTAAGTTACAGGTAAAATAAAATAAAAATCAGTTTTGTTGGGAATTTTGATAAAATTTAAGCTTTGTGTGAAAATTCCGCGCAGCCGTTCTCCTTATCAGAATAGAATTTTATGGACTTTCACGCCATTTTCACAAAGAGGACAGAACGTCTTACAAGTATCTTGGCACACACCATTGTTTTATTCACGTGCTTAAATTTTATCAATAATGCTAGTCAATCATTTTGACTCTTGCCATAACCCGATACAAGTTAGTATTTTAGTAACTTTGTAGTGCCGTGTCTTTTTGGGCGTCTCCGACTTCTTCGTCCATTTGCTTTCAATTAGCATAATATATTAATATTTTCATACCTAAATACAAGGTGTTGAGAGATGTAGGTATCTGGCTTACTATAAGCATTGATTTTGAGGTTACTTGGAGTAAAAAGTAACTATCATGCTTCACACTGGAGTACTCGGAAGACTCAACGACTTCGCCAGTGTTGAACACATCCACAAGTCCAGTCTCCACCAACGCGGTTTTGAGCCACCGACTTTATCGCCACGACCACTCCATCATCGTCATCTCCGCTTACCGCTGGTGTTGCTCTTCGTCATGAAGGATTTGTCGCTGACAATATCCAGCGACGCGATGTCAATCTTCAGCCCAGGGAATTCACCGTCGACCTACATCCACCAACAGCGTGAGTATCGGTCGGTTATCTCACACAACTGAGCTACTGACTCAAATAAACGCTGTGACCTCACAACCTACCTATTTCATTTTTTCTCCTTACCACATCCTCAAATATATAAAAAAGGGAAGTAACAGAAATGGAGAAGATACTTTAACGTTGTAACGAAGTTGGAGCTGAAGGTTTATCATTAATATATTTTTCCTGCTGCGAATTCAAAATAAAAACAGACCGAGATCATCTGGCTTCTCTAGTAATAAATAATAAATATATTTAATATTTTATGAAATTTGTTCAGTTTATTTTGAACCACACCTTGAATAGTTGATTACTTTACTCAAGTATTTTAAAATTCAATGGATTTTTTTCACGTGATGAAAATTTGAATTTGTTAACTCGTCAAATTGCGACGTATTATTTTTTCGTATGATGAAAAAATATAAATATTGGCAGCGGAGTTAATATTGTATCATTTCAAATGAAAACCAATACAGGAGGCGGACCGTCGCATAAAGCAAATATTAATATCGAATAAAGTCGTGTTGTTGATTACCACTGTGCCAAAAGGTAAAAAAATCTGTTTACAAAAATTTTGCCCATCAAAAATAAAAATATTGTATTTTAGCGTTGAAAGCGAATAATAAAACGTGTTGCTTTCATATTCGTTTTGTTGTATAATACATTTATTTTCAAATTGAAATCTTTTATATTCTGAGCTGTCTGACTGTTTACATTACAATTTTTAGAAAACTGAAAATGTCTAATTGTTATTATTTTGTTGTCAAATAAATTTCTGCGTACGTTTCAACTGAATCTCTCTTCTGTGATCAAATTTTTGTTTTAATTTAATTTTTCTTTTGAATTCTCACGGAGTATTTAAGTGTTCAAGTTTTATATATTACCACCAAATTAGATTATGAAATACACAAACGGTTTTTATCAAGTGTTTAATTTGGAAAATATTATGCAAAATTTACTTTTGTTCACAGTTGACATTTTTGTCACTTGAGGACTCGTCTCGTTTTTGATTTGCTTGACTCTGGAACGATTTGCCGACCTCTGTGTATCCTCCCTCCTACAATTCAGGTATATCAATGACCATGATCACTCATTTCAGTCTTCAAAAAGACAGATTATTTATTTTTGCATCCAATACTCAACGCATGATGAGAATATTTTGTTAAATTGATTGATGACCTTACTTTGATTTGTTTTCACGCTGTTCCTAATAAAGAATGAATGAATAAATAATTAGCTGTCGTATAATTACTGTTATTATTATACTGAAAGTTCCTGTAAGAACTAGCACTAACGAAATCTTCACCAATCTTAACATCATGTCAATTAAACAACTATATTCTAAAACTATACTCATTTACATTCATAAGTACAAAACACAAGAAATAACAACAAACACGTACAATAGAAACACTAGATCTCATGGTCAAAAACTTATCCAACAAATAATTACTAATACAACTTTTGGGCAAAAAAGCTTCTTATATCATAGTATTAAACTCTACAACAAAATACCACTCACACTCAAAAACCTCAACACTTTAACATTTAAATCTGAAATAAAAAGCTGGATACTTAACATAGGGAGATCTGAAATAGAAAATTTACTGAAATCAAACACAGACTAAAACCGAATCAACTGAACTATACCAAAAAACATTTCATGTATATAACTATACCAAAAAACACTTCATATATATAAAAAAATATCTTAGTTATTTTAAAATTATTAAAAAAAAAAAAAATTATATTGCATGATATTTGTTCATAATTAAATTTATTTGTAACTTTGATGTAATATTAATTTTCTTATAATTAAATTATACATAATATGTAAATGAAATCCTCAGCACGGGAGATCCCAGTGAGGATATGATTATATCTATTTGTTACACAAAAAAAAAGATAATAAACACTCAAAAACCTGGTTCGGTTGACGATCCACGACAAAATATCCTCAGGTGTACTTCGCAACATTTCGAGAATCTCGGTCCATTTCCGATAGTGCAGTCTCCGCATTAATCTAGACCGAGCAACCGGCCGGTCGTAGTCTTTCTGCTGGCGTACTGGATATATGTCCAAGCCACCTCTCTGGGAATCCACCATAAAAACTAGAACTAGTTTTTCTTCTCGAGTAGTCTCAAAGAGCCTGGAATTCACCATGTTTAATTAATTCTTTGCTTCTCAGTTATCTTTTTCATGTGCTTGATAAAAAAATTATCTATATTTGTTAACGCCCACATTTAATTTTATAAATTTTAAAAGATATACATGATTTATATAAGAATAACAAAAGAATATTAAGTAGAACAAATAATATAAACTTTCAGTGCATTTAACATTACGAGTATTACAAGAACTTAGGATGTATTTATGGTATTTTTATGTATGTTTTGGTAAAATTAATGAAAAAATGTTGTAATTTTAAATAAAATACTAAGAAAAGTTTTTAAAATAAAAATATGAAGGTACTCGTCGTAAATTAAAGTAATTTATTGTTAATCGTTATGTGGAAAATTATACGATATATTTTTATATTAACTTGAGACAAATACAACATTTAATTAATTGTTTAAAATTTTGCTTCAATACAGGTTCGCTGGTGAGGCAAGTTATATATAATTCTTTATATAGAACAGGTATGCTTTATTGTTCTTCTCATTCTTTTTCCATTGCTGTTATTTTTTTATAATTTAACACTAAAATGTTAAAATTTGGAAAATAGGCTTAAAGAAGTTTTAGATTTGTATTTTTTTCTACGATACATCAATATTCGATTTTAGATCTAGTTGCCATCTTTTGGGCGGGCTAATAGCCAATTTCAAAGATTTTTTTTTTACTTTGAAAAGTCTTTGAAAACTAAAAAAAATGTAAAGTTTTTCTGAGGACTGAATCTTTCTCCTCAGTGACTGGAGTCAACCGCGCTAACAACTGAGCCAAATCCCGATTTGGTATTTATTTCGCGTATTGCAATGTCAACCAATTTAAGAAAAAAAGCGTTCATGTCCTCGTGTATATGCGTGATCGCCATATAAAAATGAGAGAATATATAATACAACGAGTCTACCTGCAGAGTTTCAGCTCATTTGGATGACGGAGAGTGGGCTAATCTGCACTTCCAAAATTACACTTCATTCGTGCATTCATTCATGAAAACAAAAGTGAAATTCAAGTAGATGTGTTTAAAAAATACATTAACCAAAAATAATATTACTTCGTTTTTTGTTTTTTTGCTGCCATATCGGAGGACAATGCATCAACAACGTGAGTTACGCAGACGATATGGTGTTTATGGCACCGTCAATAAGGGGACTGCGAATTCTCCTTGAGATTTGGGACGAATTCGCACTCGAAACAAATATGACATACAACGCGAAAAAACAGCTCTGTTGATCATTAAACACGGAGAAGAACCAAAAAATATTCCCCCAGCCTTTTTGAACGGTGAGTCTCTTACAATAGTGGAAGCTACAAGATATTTAGGACATATCACCAATAATTCGACGGATGATGACGACATCGACAAGCAGAGGCAAGCACTGAGCATAAAAGGTAATATGCTTATTAGAAGATTTCGACTCTGCAGTCCGCAGGTGAAAAGAACGCTCTTTTCAGCTTTTTGCACTACATTGTTTACTTACGAGCTGTGGGCCAACTTGAAAGGGAGAACCATGGAAAGGCTTCGGGTGCAATACAACAATGCATACCGTATGATGTTCTCAGGCACTGCAGTGCCTCTACAATATTTACGGAAGGGCGAGTTCCCGGATTTGCAGCTCTAATAAATACCAGGGTGGCAGAACTTAGGGGGAGGATCAACAATTCCAGAAATGTCCTTATCATTGAATCCCGTATGACTCCAGGATCTAGCATCGAAGAACGTTGGAGAAAGATGTTGGCCCCCCATAATTGAAACCCCCTATAACCGCTCTAATAACAACCAAGTTGGTTGAATATTTATTTTCGTACGATACCACCTTCTTTTTTTCCTATATTTCGTTGTTTTTTATTTATTTTTGATTTTGTTTTATTTTTATTCTTATTTGTAAATATACTCTCACAAATCCCTATATGTTATAGCTATGTACTCATACTCTTTATGGAATGTGTGGGATTGCACTTACCTCCCCACATTCTGAAATAAAGAAATATTATTATTGTTGTTTTTAATATATAAACTATACATTCCTTTTCTTTCATAATAAATGAATACGTTCACCTTAAATAAGTACATTTTTTTTACATTAACGTCATATAAGAGATCTTTATTTAAATTTATTTAACTCAGGGTCTCACCATTGGAAAAAAAGATGCTGTGTGGAGGGTCTAAACTACCCTGCGATGAACTCTTAGGATGGGTTGTTACGTAGAGTTTCAACAATTCATCAAATTTCAACGTTCATTTTCGGATTCTGTGAAAGTCCTATTTTAGTTCTGTTACTATATCATTATAGTATAGTTTCTTGACAATACTGAAATAATAACAGAACTTGAAAAAATGTTTGACAGAACTTGAAAATTAACTTGAAATTTGAAGAATTGTTCACTGAAATTCTGAAATAATTCTCTGAAACAACCCGTTCTAAGATTTTTACAGCCATATTTTTCATGGTGAAGATGACGTTGACAGCCCAAATAAATTAAGTCATCCGAGAAATACCATTACAAGACATTAAAAGTTTTGCAAAATTCGTCACGCTAAAACTCGCGCTTGTGAGTTTTTGCTGTTTCAGAGACAACACATACACATCACACTAAAATTAAGATTTATTCCAGACCATGTTGATTATAGACTAATATTATTATTTGATGTATATATATCGGTTCACCGTGCATCAATTTGTTTTCTCCATCACTTTTTATGTTTTCAAACAATCCTCATTTTATTTCGCACCATTAAAATAATGCCCACAACGCGGCAATAGTCGTTTTTTCCTCTCGAGGCATTATTACAGTCACAACTGGAGAAATTACTGACCATTAGAGAATTTTCAAAATTCCACTCCCTTTGTTGTAACTCATTTGCATATTGTTACAGAAATGTACCTCTGTTCCGTGGCGAAACATTGCTTCCATAAATAGACGCTTTTTCATAATCTTCTTGTTTGTTTGTAAAATACGGTAAATTGTATTGTTTGCTAAAACGCTTTGCTTTAATTAAAATAAACTTTTTTGTTTCACACTTAACATCTTGACATTGACGTAAAATAGGCTACATTTATTTAACACTCAAGACACTGACCTCTGGTTTTTGTTTTATTTTAAAAAGACCTAATAATCCACTCCCCAAATTCAACCAACATGGGTTCTGAAAAGTAGATAAGTAAATGCCAAAATTACGCCAGTTATTAGTAATTAACTAGCGCAGACCCCTGAAAAATCAAGAAATCTGACTTTACTTGTCAAGATTAAATTTACAAAATTTAAACAAAAGAAATACACTTTTCAATTATAAAATTTGATGTAAGGAATTTTGCTGTCAAAAATATTATATTTTCGGTAGAAATATTATTTTTAGTCTAAATTTTTGACACAACAGTTCCGTTTTTGAATTTTGTAGTTATTTTTCACTTATCTGAAATCTTTACACTATCAGTTCCAGTTTTGAAAATTAAACTTAAATTAAAAGCAAATGCTAGGTCATTGAACAAGTTTTACACATATATGATAAACTCACAACCGAGTACCACAATTCTCTATTCTTAAATACACAATCAATTTTTTTACTTTTACTTTTAATTAAGACCCGTTTCGTAATTAAAGTGATTACCTGCTGTAGAAGTAATAGGTAGGATTCCTCACCTGTTCAAGGAATTTAATGACAACTTCGAATAGGTATTAAAAATTAACAAATATATATTCCAAAAAAATATGTAAACCGGTTAAAAACGGGATTGCAGGAATTAATGACTGAAATAACAGGTTTCCGGATAAACTATTCATAAATTACGAATGTATTATCACGACATCGGAACACGATCTGAATCTGAATCTTTTCAATTGTCGTCATTATGTATTTTTAAGACAAATGCACGTGCAATACCAATAATTTGAATAAATTATTAATATATTAATAACTCATTCCGGAAACTAAATCTCCACGTACCATCGCAAATAAATCTCCTATTGAATGTCGTGGACTTTAATAAAAAATTGTCAATAAATGATTATTGCTAGTTATTTTCGTATGTAATTGTGTTGACAAGTGAAAAGAAGTGTAGTTTATTACTTACGAACATCTGTGTATTTCAACTGAGGAAAAAATCTTCTTACTTATTGTTGACACAACTATTAATCTTCCCGTGTCCCGGGTGGGGTATTAAGTGTCCCGGAAAGACAAGGGTCCTGGGTTCGAGTCCTAGACGTGACCGTATCCTTTTCTGATTTTTCTGTTTCAGATTTTCGTTTAGAAATCGCTAATATTGTCTTCAATAATTAAATATTACAATTTGAGGTTTTACTCAATAAAGTTATTCCAAAAAATAAATATTAATCTTCCTTTAACATTTTCCCATCCCGTTTTTACCTACAAGTACCTATCATTATCTGACTTTACCCATGTGTTTGTGTGACATTTTACAACAGTAAAAGTGACTGTCAAAGCAGTTTATGGATGAAGCCTGTTTGATGAACGTCTATTTGTGATCAGTGCTGTTATTAATATCGATTCAGGGTATTAAGCCTGTGCAGTGAACATATTCGGTTCCCTCAGTGTGTTTCGTATCCAACCTGGATATTATGGAAGCTTGTGCGTGAAATAAATCATATATCCTGTCAGTGAAACCAACCATCAACATCTTTGAAGAACATCAAATGTGTTGAAAAAAACATGTTCACCATCTCCAACCATAGTTGTGTCAACTTTAAAGTTCACTATTAATATTTTTTTGGTCCATCCTTGGTTTGCCTATTGCGATCACACGTATTTTTCATACAAACGCGGTCAAATACCCATTTTTTACCGTCCATTTATTTATCGTCATTATTATAAAAATGACAATTAATGTAAAAACGTGTGTGAATAAAAGGTGTGTTAATTATCAAGGCAGGCGTTGGACATTTTAAGGCAGTCTAAAATGTTAATCCAGGAAAGAGAATATACATTTTTTTCAATTCAAAAAAGAAAGACAAGCATTCCTGTGTTACGAATATACTGACAACATTTATAAATCTCCTGCTACCTCCACAGTAAGTGGAAAATATTGCTTGGGTTGTGATGGAGGACTTAGCCAGCCGATGAATTGAACACACTACGCCTGGATTAATCCCAAACGCGATGTACTCGTATAATTTATAATATTTTTATAAAATAGATCTGTACTTAAATGAATGAAAATATATCTTAATTTTTGTGCTCATACTTCAATTTTTTCATAACTGAGAAAGGGTTCTTACTATCTCGCCCACAGATAAAATAAATTTTGTGTTATAAAATTATATTTTACAGAAAACCATTTTCTCCAAGACCGACAGACTATATATTTTCACAATTTCATTTTAGATTAGAAAAGTGTTTGCCTCGATTCTTTTATAATATCTTCATCTCGTTAGTTGGTAAATAGGAACCGAAAAGCGATTTAAGGAGCTTTGCTACCTCCAAACACTTTTCTATTCGAGTTTTTCTTCTATCGCTTTCTCCCGTGGTCTAATCATAATATAAAATGGCAATTTCACGCAAAATTAACCGCCGGAATACAATTTGGCAGAGCGGAGGGCCTAAGTGAATTTTATTCAAATTTTTCACCTTTCCTAATAATCCCGCAGCCCTTGTTTACCTGGGAATAGGGAAGGGACATAAATCTTACAAGGGCTCCTTCTCCTCACACTTTTATCTCCGTTCTTAGGACTGTCCGAGCATCTCAAACGGTGATGCCCATACAATTATTAAAAGTGCCTACCTGAAGAAGAACTTTATTGGATATAATTTGAGATTTTCACCGGCCAAAATGATTTATTATTGAGGTATTTGTATTGTTGCGCTATCTCCTTCTTTAACCAACGTTTCGGACAGCATAACAGTGTAAGATGTAATATGATCAGGACACATCTGCCTTGATAATGGACACAGTAATTCCGTCTGAAATGTTGGCTAAATAAAAAGGTAGTGCAAGATGGCACTGTACCATAATGATTAATAACTATAATTATAAATTTATTGTCTGAAACATGTCCCGTTAGAAAAATAATAAAGAGGAATAACATTTAAAATTGGTTTCACTTTTTTAAAAAAGTAGGTATCTACTTTAATTTTGCTACGCTGATCGTTAATATTTTTTCTACAAATAGATACAACACGTTTGCGGGTACATTTGACGACTATCAAATAGACTACAAACTAAATTTTAAATTTTTGACTTTTAAATGATCCGAACTATTTCTTATGATTATCCCGTTTCAGCTTTTTGATCAAATTGTTATTATGCTGAAAAGCATGACCAAAGTGTTTACGCTTCTTGTCTACGAATTTGGAAGTCACGGAATCAAATTCCGGCGTGTGCAATTATATTTAATTTACTTTGTGTTATTTCACATTTTTTTTCTTTTAAGAAATGACAAAAATTCGCGGTTTACGAATAACTTGATGATTATTTGAAATTCTCTTACTACCACCTCATTAGGTAAGTGGAAAATTATCTTGTATCGTGGTGGAGGACTAAGACAGCCAAGGAATTAAACTCACGACTCCTGTATGGGAACCATACGCGATGCTAAATCAGCCACAGATCGGTAAATTAAAACCATATATAGTATATTTGCGGCACGTTACATAGTGTTAGATTCTGTCAGTAACGCCCAGAATAAAAACTTTTCTTGAAATGGCTTTAGTCATGTTTGGTGGACAGATCTAAATAGCTCGGTTCTTCCCGATCTCATTCTTCTCCATCTCCTTACCCTTACTACAACATTCACCCTCACAACGTGGGGATGCCATGTTATTGCTTGCCATGTACTTGCTCTAGACGGTTGGGAGTACTTGGGACTCTTGTGCGATGCTAGCATGAAAATTTTTTCCTTCGTATTAAAAAAATTAAAGAAAATTAAAATAATAAAAAAATATATATTCTTAAATTCATTAAATGCTGTCCAATTTTACCTGTTTTTCTTTTTAAAAAAGCGTCAAATAATAAAAATTAATCATTTCTAAGAATCCGTTATTAAAATATAATGAAGAGATTTGAAAGAAGCCTTGTCTAATGCCACAATTGAATTAATTCACACTGCTTCTACCCCCTTAATAGAATAAAGTTGAGTTGAGTTCAGAAAGTTTAGGAACATCGGCTTAAGCTGTGAGGTCTTTCCCTGATATACTTAACATTGTTAATGCCTACTCCTTTGTCGCTCGAGATGAAACTTTCAAATTTCAAAAGGACACGAATTCTTCACAATTAAATCCACGCGCTAAAAGCTCGCAAATTTATTCGGATTTTGTTGACTTTATTTAACGGCGCGGAAATTTTTAAGATAAAAAACTTTTTTGTGGGAGCTTTTGAGATAACATGCTTTATATTATTGTGAAACGCTTTGTTACGTTCTGTGTAGTTTTGCTAGGTTCAAAGGGGGTTTTTCAAGTTAGGTTTGTTTTGAGAAAGTTTTATATTTATTTATTAAATTTACTGAATTCCACAGATGGCTCACTTGCGTGAGATCTTGAGAACAATCTTGTTATAAAACTAAAAAAGTTATAAGATTTTTTTAAATTTACAATACAAAAAACTTTATGAAAATAACAGCTTTTTAATCGACAATATAAATAAATGGAATACACGAATACAACATTTTTACAAAACGGCACAAGTACACCAACACTAAACAAGACAACATAATAAATTATATACTAATACAGTATAAAGTATACAGATTGAAAATGGTAAGATAAGCATAGGCCATGACGGTTTAAACATTTTAAATCTCCTTATAATAATAATAATAAATAAGTTTAAAAAAAAAAAAAAAATTGGATGACTTGTATAGCGCCATTTTTGTGCAAAATCACCTCAAGGGCGCTGTATAAACTTATAATACATTTCTACAGTGATTTATGTTATTAATTAACTATTTATGGAGATAATATACAGTACAATACTAACCTGGTAGAACACTTGAGATTAACACTTAATTAACATTATCTAATTGTTTATTAGCGAAATTTAGATACAGGATTTAGGACATAATTGGACAATTTAATATAACTGGACTTTCTCTTCGGAATGGTATATTAAATTTAAGGGTACGGATAGTCTGAAAACGGGGAACCGAATAAGTGATTTTTTAGAAAAAAACTAATCGATCTTAAAATGAGATGTTAAAATTGTAAAATGATTAATTTTATGTGTGTTAATATTATAAAGCTTATATTTTGTTAGAAGTGAAATTTCTTTAAATATAATATGAAATAATAAAAGGATGCATAAACATCCACATAAAAATACAAAATTTAATACAAAATAACAAAAAATACAAAGGGAGGCAGGAGACCCAAGAGACACAAGTGAAATGTAATATTATTAGATCAAAAATTGTCTCATATTCGAATTCATATAAATTATCGATGAAAATGTCTACTTCAGCACACTCACACCTTATGATGTAATCGATGCATTTGGGTCGGATTGCTAAAAAAGGCGATCTTTTGTTTTAAATGTTTGGGAATCTGGTAAGGAGACAGTGAAAGACAGTGAAATTTGGGTTGTAATGTCACAGCATTTATTTGAGTCAGTACAGTTGTAAGATGACTCTGGACAGACGACGATGACATCAGGTTTTAGCTGCGATGACGGCGGTGGAGCGGTCGAAGTAGTAAAGTCGATGGCTCGATACAGCGTTGGTGGACACCGGACTTAATGATGTGTTCAGCGCTGACGAATACGTGGAGTCTTCACTAGTGCTGAACACATCCAATGCCGAGCGTAGTAGGTCCATGTCCTGTAGCGGCGCGTTGAGGTAGGAGGCGGGGCTCGGCGCGAGTAGGCGGCGGCGCTCGCAGGTTGCTCACTTGTAACTGCTGATTATGGACTGACTAAGTCTTTGGACTTGGATATTATTTAATGACAGAGTTCCTAAACAATGAGTTTACTGACTCTAGCGTAAGGGCAAATTTGGATTTTCTATTGAAACTTTACTTGGAATGATTTTATTAGGTGGTGTGAAATGAAACTTAAAACTATACTGCGACTTGGGACAGGATTAATTTAATTTTTATATACTTAATTGCCTACTCCTTGCGGAGGATTACTTTAGGTCTTTTATGTTTCGTAATTTCATTCTCGCTGTATTGAGCGAGAGTATTAATGGTTGGATTTTCATGTCCGGCTAGGCCGGCATAGAATTTTTCCGAGTGTGAAACAATTAGATCCTTTATCAGAGGAATGTTTGTGTCTTTATGGAGAGTGTTAACCCTGATCCACTTTGGCGCATTCAATATTAATCGAATGGCTTTGTTTTGCAGGGCTTGTAATTTATTTAATTGTGTGTGAGCTGCGTGTCCCCAAATGGGTGCAGCGTATGTAAAGCCCGACCGTATGGTCGTCTTGTATATAAGTAATTTATTGTCTGCTGATAGTCGACTATTTCTACCTAGCATCGGGTAGAGTGCTGATATTGACTTATTTGCTGATTTTATTTTCTCATTTATGTGTTTAGCCCACGTTAATTTAGAGTCTAAAGTTACTCCGAGGTATTTTATTGATTTCTCCCATGGGACCTTTTCCCCAAACAGAATTATGTTCGGGGGCTGTTTGGGCACTCTTCGTGTGAAGATTGTCGCAGCACTTTTAGTGGGATTAACTGAAATTCTCCATTTTTTACAATAATCTTCGATTAGACTGGCCTGGAGCTGTACGCGGCGTGTAGCAGTGGTCACGACAGTTGAACTTGAAATAACGTTTGTATCGTCTGCGAATTGAGAAAGTTTTACATTGTGGTCCATTGGTGGGGGAATATCACTAGAATATACGTTATACAGGTCAGGAGATAGTGATCCGCCCTGGGGCACACCGGCTTTTAGCGGACGTATTGAGGATAGTATGTCCTCCAATTGTATTTGAAAAGTACGCTCTGAAAGATAGCTGAATATCATTTTAATTGAAGCTTTGGAGAAGCCCATGAGATACATTTTATATAGTAAACCGTAATGCCATACTCTGTCGAATGCTTGTCTTATGTCGAACGTAAGGATCACCGTATGTTTGTTTATGTTGAAACCTTCTGTTATGTGTTCGACTACGCGAAGAAGTTGATGGACTGAAGAATGTCCCGGTCGAAAGCCGTGTTGAAAATCTGGCAAGGTTTTATTTTCGCGAGTAAATGATTCTAAACGAGTTTTAATGATTTTCTCTAGGATTTTACCTAAACAAGGGAGGAGACTGATTGGGCGATGATTTTCAGTTAATAATGGGTCTTTACCCGGTTTCGGTATAAGAATTACATTTGCATGTTTAAATGCTTTAGGAAAGCAATTAAGTCGTAGTGACGCATTGTAGATGGCTGTTAGGGCGCAGATGCCTTTAATTGGGAGACATTTTACTACTTTATTTGATATGCCGTCTGGACCGGCTGCTTTTTTTATCTTGAGAGCGTTAATTATCTTTTTGATTTCCTTAGGTGTTGTGAATTTGATTGGCAAGTCATCAGATTCTGTATTTAAAATTGAGGCTACTTTTGAATCCACCATTGAAACGAAGGCTGGGTCATCATGGTCAGTTATTGGAGTAAATTGGGCTTCAAGGCTATCTGCAAAGGCTTCTGCCTTATCTGCAGTAGAGTATACTACTCCGTTTGGGCCTTGAAGAGGAGATATTCTGGTCTTTGGACGTCTGAGAGTTTTGGAGAGCTTCCAGTACGCTGCTCTGTCGTTTTCGAGGGACGATATATACTCGTGCCAACGTTCGTTGCTAAATTCATTTAGGGCGTCCCTGACTTCACGGGCTAATCGGTTATAATGCATTTTTACTATGGGATTGCAACTTTTTTGCCATTCTTTCCGAATAAGATTTTTCTCCCTAATAAGATCTTTGATCTCTTCGGGGATTCCGTGACGACTTGTGTCATTGGGAATATCAACGGATGCCTCGTTGATGCATGATTTTATTGAATTTATTAAATTTGAAGTGGCTGTGTTAAGACTGGCTTCGTCAGGAATAGAAGTTGGCACTGTCGTAGTTGAATTTAATAAATCTATTAGTTTTGGCCATTTAATTTTTTTACGAGTTGGCTTGTATGGGACCAGTGGATTCGAACCACCTGTTAGTGTTAGAAGAACAGGGTTGTGGTCGGATGCGAGGTCGTACAGTACTCTTAGGGAGTGTACGTGAGACGTATCTTTTAGTATGACAATATCAATAATATCCGGCCTGCCATTTGGAGGATAAAGTGTGGGCAGGTCCGGAGCGTCTATGACGATTGGTTTTGATAGAGAGTATTTTGCAAGGTCTCTACCTTTTTTGTTATCGTATTGGCTGTGCCAAGAGCCATGTTTTGCATTTAAGTCGCCGGCTATAATAGTGGGGACATTTTCTGAGAGGAGTGAGTCTAGTTCTGAAGGAATCAAGTGACGTTTGGGCGGACTATAAACAGATATGAATTTAAGTGGGCCAGAAGAAGTATTGATTTTAACCGCGGTGGATTCAATGTTATCGTTAGAAAAGGAATGAGCTAGACAATGGTCAATGTTACTTTTTACAAAGATAGCAGTGCCGCCTCCTTTTGTGGCGGTTCTGTCATTGCGGAAAACGTTATAGTTTGGTATTCTTAGATTGCGTGATGGTTTTAGCCACGTTTCATTTATAAGAAATACGTCTAGGTTGTAATCGTGGAGAAATTCTATGATTTCTTCGCGGTATGCTAGAACTGTGCCATTGGCGTTCCAGTACGCTGTTTGTAAATTTGATTTATTGACACGTTGTCTAGCCATTGTGATTCTTAATGTATGTCTGTATGGAACTTAGCTCTTTGGCGGCATTTTGAATGAGGAATTGGAGCTCCGTAGCTCTTTCGATGAGGGTTTGAATTTGACTAGCCTCAGGTTTTGAGAATTGGGGAGGGGGAGGGGGCGGGAGGGTACTTTGGGAGGTTTGGGGGGACTCAGGTCGGCGTTCGAGCCGGAATTGTTGGCTGAAAGCCGGGGTTTTGGGGAGCCGGTTTTCCTGATGGGAGTTACGGTTTTTGAAAAAAGTTGGTGCAGGCCAAGAGTGTGAAGTCGAGGTTGAGGGGGCGAGGTGGGTAGGCTGGTTGACTTGCGTATTATTGGTATTTTTAGGTCCTGGATTAGTGTATTCGCTTTGTTGCTGAGGTTGTGACTGGAGGGTGGAGATGTCTTGATTACGTCGGTAATCACGACGATAATCGTAACGTTGGTTCCTCTTGGGATGATTTTGGTAATTGTAGTTCCTATTTCTGTTATACATGAGATTATGTTGGGGTCTGGCTGGACAACCCTTGTAGTTAGCTGTGTGAGGACCCTCGCAGAGGGCACACTTTGCTGGGGTATCTCTCGGTTTTTTACAATCCGAGGACCTGTGGGGCTCTGCGCATTTCACGCAGCGCTCCTGGCCATGGCAGCAGTTTGCCGAATGGCCATGTGTCTGGCAACGGAAGCATTGCCCCATCCTAGTTTTATTACGCAATGATTCTACTTGGATACGTAGGTGGAGAACAGTTTGTAATTCGGTAAATATTCGCTTTGAATCTTCATTTTTCGTCAAGTTAACCAGAACTAGCGGGATCGGCTGACGGGACCGACCCGATTTCATACGGTGCACGGAAGTGACCGGGTAATTTTTGAGGGCAAGCTCACGCTTGACCTCGTCTGTAGGTATATCTTCAGGGATGCCCCTGATCACCACTTTCAGAGGTTTATCCTCTGGTAGCCGATAAGAGTGATGCTCTATGTTTTTAGAAAGGACTAAGTACATCTCGATCGGCGCTTATATAGGCGCCCGTGCATCGAGAATCTTCGGAGTTGTAGATAGACGCATAGTAAATGGTTCGCAAGAGGGTTCTAGATAAGATGCATTTTGAATGGGCGAACATTCTCGAATATTCTAATAGTTGCTACAAATGTATTCAGGTGAAACATATGAACATAGAATAGAGATTATTTCATAATTAACATAATGTGGTATCAACATAATATCAATATTCAAGTTTACTTCTAATAAAATCTATGTAAAAGGTTTAGAATTGATCGAGCGTCTTTGAATATTGTAAAATAGCTTTCAGGAATACCTGTTTCATTTTATCATAAATCGTTTTGCTACGTCCAGTGTTTTTTTGTTTGTTTTTATTTTTTTATTATTTTTAACCTTGCAAGGGTCTATGGAATTCACAAATGCGGTATGCTATTTGCTTTTAAAAACAAAGGGGAAAAATAAAGTATTTGCCTGTATTATATGTATATGTACACAGGTTTGTTGTTGGCTTGTTGAAATGGCGTTATCTTTAACGTACAAAGCTTACCTTTGAAAATCATGAACTATGAAGTCACCAAGATGTAATGTACTAATAACTACTATACCTATACCTACCAACTGAACACACAATCCCAGAAAGTGTGATCTGTTTGACAGAAAACGGATATCGCCAGTTTACACAGGACCTTTCGACTCTTAGGACGAAAACAGCCAATGAAATGAGTGCCTTTACAACGAAAACGGTGAAATGAGATTTTTTTTTTTTTTCTTTTTATTTAGGAAGCAAACAGTCGTACAGTAAAAAATTATAACAATAAATATTCATATGTTCTAGACCAATTAAGTTCCATTGAGATAATGGTTCTCAAAGTTTTTGGTATTTATAAATCTAATTTTAGTTTCCTACTGAAGCCAAACATGCCCAAAAAACATTTTTATAAAATTGTATTTTTACAAATTAATAACAATTTTTTTTTAACTATTGTAATCAATAAACAGTGGTCGAGGGGTAAGACCAAATATATTAGTTCTTCTAATATCGTTGGGTAAGACTTTCGACTAGCAAGCGGGAGGTAATTTGTGTTATTTCACAAATTACTCATAAAACAAATTCTATATTTGCGGCAAGTTCCAGAGAAGAAGATACTCTTAGTATCGCTCTGGTGTAAGACCACCATTCATTATCCAAAAGTTGCTTGAAATGACTTTGTCCATGTTTAGTGAGTAGATCTAAATAACCATGTACTTTCCCACCTTCTCTTCCCCTTCTCCTTTCCCTCCCGCTCCATTCAGCCTCACAACATATCGCATTTGGGGATGATGCCACATTCTCACCGGAACCAGACGGTTGGGACTCTTGTACGGTTTCACTTTTTTTTTTCAACTAACCTTCATCAGCTGAAAACAATATCCTTGCCTTCAACACTGTCATCACCGAAAAATGAGGAGAGTAATTTATTTGACATTATTGATGTTATATTTGATATTATGTATATGGGATAAAATTTTATTACAAAAATCGCTACGCCTAAAAAACGATGGGTGGCAGTAGTAATACTTTTAACCATTTTGTAGTATAGGCACTTGTGGCTAGTAAAGAAACATCACAGGAATTAATTAATTATTTGGTTTGTTGTATCGGCTTGTTTGGCTCTTTGCCACTAATTTTCAAATGCGGATTGTCTTTCTTGAACAGAAATTTAAAAAAATTGTCACGCCCACATTTAACACGCCCAAAAATACTTTTTTTCTATTTGTCTCTTCAGTGACTATTATGCATGAAGAATGATATTTAGATTTCAGTTGTCCTTTGCATACCATCGGCATTTCTAAAATCACTTGACCAGCACACACGATACCCCAATAATTCTGCTATTACTGTGTTTGCATTTCAATTATTTAGAATTTAAACCGTTGCTTTATACATTATCTTTGCAGCGACAATAACGATAGTGGTTTACGGTGATAAAACGTGTTCAGCGATTCTGTACCACACTTTCCGCTGGCCGCAAATAAATAAAATATATTTTTGAAATACACCCCGTTCGTGCAGCGGGGAGATAGGTGGTGGGAAGGGTAGGGGATGGGTAGGGTTGGTCCTGTAAATCTACCCTCGATTCTGCGAGGTGTGATTCTGTGCTGTTAAGTCAACTGTGACGCATCTATCCAACTATTCTTTTCAATGGAAGAATCAAACTTGTCTTTCTAACGTCATCTTTTTACATCAAAATGGCATTGCGGTCATTGTTCAGTTCTGATTCTTAACAAAGTTTTTTAACAGAAGAAAAATAATATTTCAGGTAGGTGAGTGACGCTATGATTCGGTGAAATAGTTAGATAAGTTAGTAGTATTGTTGTCATAAAGGAAAATATGATGAAGACGAGCAGATTTAACATGGACACAAATATTTTTTGTAGAAATTAACATTTGAGGACAGTGTGTGTAGTAATTTAAACTCAGTTTAATGGAATGTTTACATTGATAAAAATGTTTTTCCATTATTCCTTTTGTCGATTTTTATCCTTACCTTGCGTAATAGAGATTTTTTATTAAAGTTACATAGTTTATAGGCTAATGTGATCAACAATTTCATACTTTTTTATTCAATTGATTTGGAGGATATTGGCAGATCATCTACTATTATTTCACTTACTTAAATTCCATGTTACCTATGTTTCGTAAACTCTTTTGTTTCATGTTACCTATATTTTGTTAACCTATTCAATTTTAAATCTTATATTTTATGTAATCTGTATATTTTTATGTATTATGTCAACTCTTTATTTTTATCGTATCTAAAAATGCATTGTATGTAAAAGCCCTATGGGCGTTTAAATTAAATAAATAAAATTAATAAGTTAAAAATATAAGAATATCATGAATCATTCTCCGGGTAGAAATATATTTTTTTAATAATCCAGCACGACTGGCAGAATAGATAAATCGCTAGAAGAAAAAAATTAGACCAGTAAAAACTAAAAATAAAATTTAAAAAAAAAACATAATAGGTTGGTATTTTATTATAAAATAAAATAAAAACATTATATAAATCGAGAGATTTTTGGCATTTTGTTCCGAATTTGTAAAACGTCTAGAGTGATAGCACACCATAATTCGCGCATTTACGATTTTTTTATAAATCCTAAAAATAAAGAATGATCGGTGAAATAAAGGCGAATTCATTGGCTCTATAGCCCTATAATCAGTTTATATGTTTCTGTATTTAAAGTCTATCGCTTATTACTCAACTCATATTCCAGTTATTGACGCAAGCATTCAAGTGGTAAGTATTAAATTTAAATTAAAATTAAAATTGATAGATCGTCCATCAGAGAAATCACCGCATCATTTGCATTTATCGCTCAAGTGTTATAGTCAATATGTAGTGGTAGTTTCAGATTATACAATAATGTAATGTGGCAGATATCAAGTATAGGTTGTTTCAACTTATATCAGCTTTTAAATAAATAAAAAACTTTTATATGTTCTGTATAGATCACAGGTTCTCACGCTTATTTCGACCACCGCCCAGTTTGAGATTTAAAAAAATCAAGTGATCCACAATTTTTTAACTTACCTTTTTTTACATTATAATATTTTGTGTAGGTTAAAAACAGTAATTGCAAATCGATAGGACAGATAGGGTATGACCCATATTGTACCCGACTAAATGTCGTGTGCATACAGACTGAAAAAATAGGGGTTAGTTACACGACTCAAACGACTTTGTAAATGCCAATCAATTGACTTTCGTCCTGAAAAGGACGTTTCTGGAATATACCCAACTTTGTGCAAAATGCAAATCAATTGAACCTCGTCCTGAAAAGGACGTTTCTGGTATATATACGACTTTGTGCAAATGCAAATAAATGAAAGATTGCCTTTAAAAAGGCAGTTAAGTATGTCAGCTTCTTAAGCCACGTGGTGCCCGCCGGAATCTTGTCGATGTAGGATTCTTCAGTTGAAGGAGAAAGGCCAATAAAATTCTCAGAACTTGGCAGAAAGGGGCAGCGGCAGGTAGCTCGTAGATGCGGAGGTCCGAGGCGAGGGTGATCCAATGGAGAAAGAGAATTTAAAATTTAAAATTGGTGCTTTTTGTCAAAGTTCCGACTCGACAACGGCACATAAAAAAAAGGTCGGCCACGGTTCGGCGGCCCGTTTATGGCTTCTCATTGGTCGGATTTCTAAAGCCGTTGGAGCGTACCAGCCAGCCTTGGACCCCACACTTTCTAATTTGCTACCCGCCGGCCAATTGTTTATTGTTTATTTTTTACAAGTTACATTTTTTACATTTCCAGGAATTTGACAATCTTAAAGCTAGGTACACAATGCAGAGTTCCGTGAATGTGGACAATTTCAAAATAGTTTATTAATGTCACATCCACGGATTAACATTATACGCAAACAATATTTATTTATTTCTTATCGTAGTAAATAGTAGCGAAAGATGTAAACAAAAACAATATAAAGTCATTCTTAAATTATAATGAACAAGCGTCCGATATACTCCCCCCGGTGCAGCCCTCTGCGCCAAGCTATTTGGGAGGACGTGAAGTGTTTCGACGATCTGGACGCCCGGTACCCCTGGTTCGCAGTTGGACGGGCCGTGTTGTAGATTGTTCTGGAGTGGTGGATTTTGGGGCTGGCAGCAGTACGGCGATCTTAACGGCTGGCCGCACATATATCCCGGAAGCTGTTTGAATGCGGGCGGTCCTCACTTGACCATCAGCGGCGGGTTTTGCATCGATGACTCGGCCGCGCGGCCAACTATTCCGGGGTAGCGCAGGATCCATGATCACCACAAGGTCATCCTTTTTGATGGGCTCGGCTGGGTGGTGCCACTTCTGTCGGGCGCCCATAGTGGGGATGTACTCTCGGAGCCAGCGCCTCCAAAACATATCTGCAAGTTGTTGCCCGATACGCCATTGGCGGCGGAGACATACCTCTTCTTCTTTTTTGTCATACAGGGACAAATGGGGGCGCTTTCCGGCTGACCCCAGAAGGAAGTGGTTTAGTGTCAAGGGCTCTTCATCTCGTGGGTCAACAGAGACGTGAGTCAGTGGTCGGTTGTTGACAACAAACTCAGCTTCTGCCAGTGCTGTCCGCAGGGTCTCTTCCCTCGGCGCCCTTTCCTTTAAGGTAGCTTTCAAGGCCCGTTTCACCGACCGTACTAGTCTTTCCCAGGCTCCCCCCATGTGGGGACTGAGTGGCGGTATGAAACGCCACTCAATGCCTTTGGTAGCTATGGCGTCCATAATTCTAGAATCTTGTTTTAGTGAATCCAAGGCTTCCCTGATCTCAGCGTCTGCTCCATGGAAATTCGTTCCGTTGTCCGAGTACAGAACTTCGGGCTGACCTCTTCGGGCGGTCATTCTTTGCAAGGCCATAATGGCAGAGTCGGCAGTCAACGTAACAGCAAGTTCCAGGTGAATAGCGCGGGTGGAAAGGCAGGTAAAAATTGCCCCATAGCGCTTCTCCCGGTGTCTGCCAACTGTGACCTCCATTGGCCCGAAGTAGTCCAGCCCACAGTGAGTAAAGGGACGCACATGATGTAACAGGCGGTAAGATGGTAGCGCCCCCATTAATGGTGGAGAGGGCTTGCTTCTTCGTATGCGGCAAGTGGGGCAGTCGTGTGTTATTTTCCGGCTGATAGTGCGGAGCCGTAGAATGAAAAAACTGCAGCGCATCTCCGCCACTGTCTTCTCGGTGCTAGGGTGGTCTCCCTTCTCATGGTAGTGGCGTACCAGCAGCCGAGCGTACGGGTCGTTGCCATCCAATATGATGGGGGTCTTGGCCACGCTCGTGGTCTTTGTCAGGGCTCGTAATCGGGAACTCATCCGCAAGACATCATCTGGGCCGAGGAAGGGGGTCAAGGAATTAAGACGACTGCCAGCAGGTAGCGCCTTTCCATGTCGTATGGTATGCAGATCAGCTGCGAAGGCGTCTTCCTGGGATTTCCTGACCCATCTGATCTCTGCTTCTTTCAGTTCCTCTGCTCGTAATGTGCCCTCGGCGGGTTTGTGAGACCCCAATCGGCACCGCCTGACAAAACGGAGTATCCATGCTGTAGATCGAATTAGCCGGTTCCAAGATGAGAACCGTTCGATTAAGGGGAACGCCTCTCCTGTAGTGGTTATTAGGCCTACATAATGGGGCCTGACCTCCAATACGTCGTTGTCGGGTTTCTTGGTGGGAGATCGCTCCTTTGGCCACTCGCTTTCAGGTGCAGTAAGAAATGCAGGGCCGCAAAACCATCTTCCTTTTGGTGATAGATCAGGCACTTCAGAGTCACGTGTTCCGATGTCGGCGGGGTTCAACTTCGTCGGCACCCACCTCCAGTTAGGTATGCTGGTCATCTCATCTATTTCACCCAATCTGTTTGCCACGAATGCAGAGTAGGCGCGTGGATCAGTACGTAACCAGCACAGAACGGTTGAAGAGTCTGTCCAGAAGATAGTCCGGTTTATTAAAGCCTGGCTTTCTTTTAAGATGGTCTTGGCTAATCTAGCCGCCATGAGTGCGGCTTGCAACTCAAGACGGGGAATGGAGAGGGGCTTGAGTGGAGCCACTTTACACTTGCTGGCTAGGAATGTCGCGTGTAAAACTCCCTGCACGTCTTCTGTGTAGTATGCGACGGTGCAGCAAGCTTGTTCGGACGCATCGCAGAATAGGTGTAACGTGACGCTGCTCTGCTTGTGCCGGAGGGAGCGCCTCGGTACTGAAACGCTGCTCTCGTGAAGCAAGCTTAGCCAATCTCTCCATCTCTCGGCGTGCTCAAGGGTGATCAAGTCGTCCCATCCAACACTCGACCGCCACACAGCTTGTAGCAAGATCTTTGACCGTATTGTGAGGCACGCGACGAATCCTACCGGGTCGAAGATCTTCATTACGATGGAGAGAAGCTGCCTCTTGGTGGGCCGTACAGCTTCTTCGGGGCTGACTGCATTTTGAAAAGAGTAAAGGAAGCAGTCAGTGGATGGGTCCCACACTAGCCCTAGTACTCGCTCCATCTCTTTGTCCCCGCTGCTGATATGAACTGTGGAGCTCGCCCGGTCTCCGGAAGGAATGTCAACTATGGCTTCCGGACTGTTAGAGGCCCAGTTCGTCAAGTGGAACCCTCCCTTTGCAAGAAGGGCACTCACGCTTTGTACTAGTGCGGCAGCCTCGCTAGCAGTATCTACCGCATCCAAATAGTCGTCCATATAAAATTTGGAACGAACGGCTGCCGCGGCGGCCGGGTACTCGTGTTCGTATTCCCCGGCAACCCTGTCTCGTACGTACTGGGCGCTACTCGGCGAGCATGTGGCCCCGAACATCATTGATGTCAACTGGTATGTGTCAGGTTCGCGACATGTTGGTGACTTCCACAGGTACAGTTGTGACTGCAGATCATCCCTCCTTATCTTGATGCGCAGGAACATCTCCTGAATATCGGCTGCTATGGCAATAGTCCCTTCTCTAAAGCGAAGGATGTTCCCAAGAAGAGAAGACAGCAGGTCAGGACCGGTGAGCAGCTGGTCATTTAGCGAAGTCCCTCGGCATCGACTGGCAGCATCAAAGACTATTCTAATCTTTCCGGGTTTGTTTGGATTGAGCACCGCAAAATGTGGGAGATACCACTTCCGAGGGGCAGGTGTTGATATCTCGCGATCAGACAGTTTCCTGGCGTAACCTTTAGCTACCAGCTGACCCATTTTGTCAGTATAGGCCGCTGCTAGGCTTGCATCTGCTGCCAGTTTTCTCTCGAGGGACTGTAAACGTTTCAGGGCACAGTGGTAATTGTCGGGCAACGTGACTTCCGGGTTTCGCCATAATAGCCCGGTTTCCCACCTGCCGTTTGGTAGAGGACGGGTGGTCTTTTCCATCAGGGCTGTGGCTTTGAGTTCACTCGCATTGACTCTGGCCGCAGATGTTACGCCGAGAGAGTCGACGGCAAAGTTGGATTTCACCAACTCTCTCAGGCGGATGTCTGCGGCTGTCTCCATCTGCAGGGCCAGGGTGGTAGCTGGGCCGTCGCTGCCAGGATCGGTACCACCGTGGGCAATCCACCCTAGTGCGGTCCGCGACACTATTCGCGTGGTGCCGAAATCTTCCCGCACGTCTCTTGATACTATCAAATGAGCATTGTCTTGCCCGATCAGTATCCGAGGGGTGACGCGTCTTCCTGGGACACGCTGCTCCGGTAGACTGAGGTCAGTCACTGTGTGAGCCGTAATATGATACTCATCACTGCTACCTGCACCTCTTATGGTTATTTTCACCCGGCGGGAGTGCAAGTCAGATGTGCACATTCCCTTTGCTCCATGAATTTTTAGCCCCTGGACTGGGCCACTCGCGCCAATTTGTGACGCAGTGTCAGCATCAATGAGGGTTACCGTGGAGCCTTCGTCAAGAAGCGCGAACACTGAAGCTTCATTTTCATACGAAGTGCTCAGTACTACTGGCACGATCTTCAGTAGTACACGGCAATCCGTACTCTGGCGTCATAGATTGACGGCACCACTCACGACGGTATTCACTGGCGCGGAAGCGGGCGCGGGGTTGTGTAGCAGCCTGTGGTGGGGGGCGCGGCAGCCTCCTACTCCACACCACACTTTAGAGGTGCACTCGCGGGTATAGTGTTTTTCTAGGCACTTGCGACACAAAGAACTCGCGCGCACTGTTTCCCAGCGGAGATCAACTGATTTCGCAAAGAATGCCGGGCACTCACGAGTTTTATGGTTCCCGCCACACTGCGCACAATTAATGTTTTCACTATTGTTTTTGTTTTTATTGTTCACTCTTGAGTTAGCGGGCACATTTGCATGAACTTGTTCGCGGCGCGGGGCACGTGCAGACCGTGTGGGGTCAACCATTCCGCTTAAGGGGATAGCGTTTGCAAAACTTTTCAAAAATGCCGCGAACTGAGTTATGGTGGCGGGAACTGTTTGTCCGCGCACTTCCGCCAACCAGGCTAGTCGCAACGTGCACGGCATTTTAGATGTGACGTCAGACAGCAAGGCAGGATTAGTGAGGTACCCGTCGGTCCGCAAGATTCGCAACGACGCCACGAGGTTCTGGATTGTTCCAGAAAAATCTGCCGGGTCTTCAAGTGATGCTTCGGCGGTGAGATGCGGCAGTTTTTTCACCTTCTCCAGCATCAAGGCAGCAATTGAACCCGAGCCGCCGTATCGCTGCTCAAGGACGGCAATTATCTCGGGGACTTGCGTTGGATCCATCAGCAGGGGGCCGACGGCCTCTCGGGCTTTGCCCTTCAGTGCACGCTGCAACCGAATGAGATTCTCGCTCGAAGTCATCTTGCAGGTGGCCGTGGATTGTGAATATTGGGCCATCCACGTAGGCCACTCGAGCGGGTCCCCCGAGAAGGAAGGTAGGTCCTTGGCGGTAGATTGCCTGGCTATTAGGGCAGCCATTCTTATGTCATCCTCTACGGAGGGACGGGGGCTATCCTCGGATCGCGAGGCGCGAATTGCATTTGTAATTGCAGAAGCAAGTTGCGCCACGGAGTCCGCGCCTTGGTGTGCCCACTCACTTGTGTGTCTAGAAGTCTCATCGGCAGTAGGTGGTGGTGGAAATATTGGTGAGAACTCCTGGCTGGAGGAGGTTTGATGCTGGTAACCAGGATGGAGCTGCCGATTGAGGTGCACATTATACCCTGGCTGAGTAGGTATATCCGCATGGGACAGACTGGCGGGCTGCCCATTCTGCAGGTTGACAGACCGCGGCTCATTGTACGATGCGGCAAGGTGTGTTTGTAGATCAGGGCCCGGCGCATATAGTAGAGGCGCTTGCTGTGGGTGACCGATGTTAGATACAGGTCGTTCAACTATGGCAGGCTGCAATACCGTGTGGCCGACTTCAGGTGCCGGCTGCATGCCGTCGGTATAGCCGTAAACGGGCGTAATGATTGGGGCCGAGTTGTAGGCTGGCATTGTACCCCCGTGAGACACGAGTCGCTCGACTACGGTAGGCTTCGATACCGTGTGGCCGACACAAGCTACCGGCTGCATTCCGACGAATGCCGGGGTAGGGGCCGAGATGTTCACCGGCGTAGTTATTTCATGAGACGCCGCAGCCGGGACGATCACCGGCGTGGTTACTCCGTAGGACACCGTGGCCGGGACGATCACCGGCGCGGTGGTTGGTTGCACAGGCCTCAGGGCCGCCAGCAGGTCTGCGATCTGCTGGGCGTGCTGTTGTTGCATGGCACGCATTTCTCGACGTAACTTCTGGACGGTGTCATCGGTTGACGTAAGCCCAGGCGAAGCGACATCATCGGAGCAGATAGATGCGTGGCTCGGGGCCAGGGGGGCCGGGATAGCGGGGCCCGTGGCAAGGGGGGCCGGGACAGCGGGGCCCGTGGCAAAAAGGGCCGGGACCGCGGGCGCGGCAACATCGAGACCTCGGTTGGAGACAGTGTGCTCAGAAGAGCCCGAGGTAAGTGGGCCCAAGTCTAAAGGTGGCGAAGGCCCATCTGGAGCAGCGGGGACAGCGGGGGCGGGCTGGGATGTCTCTGAGGAGCTCGAAACGCCGCGCCCGCTGCGTAGAGTAGGTGACATCCTTCAAGAAGGCGTGAAGGCGTGATGACCTGAAGGCGTGTAGGCGTGTGGACCTGATGACCTGAAGGCGTGTAGGCGTGTGGACCTGACGACCTGAAGGCGTGTAGGCGTGTTGACCTGATGACCTGAAGGCGTGTAGGCGTGTGGACCTGAAGGCCTGAAGGCGTGTAGGCGTGTAGGCGTGTGGACCTGATGACCTGAAGGCGTGTGGACCTGAAGGCGTGTAGGCGTGTAGGCGTGTGGACCTGATGACCTGAAGGCGTGTAGGCGTGTTGACCTGATGACCTGAAGGCGTGTAGGCGTGTGGACCTGAAGGCCTGAAGGCGTGTAGGCGTGTGGACCTGATGACCTGAAGGCGTGTGGGCGTGTGGACCTGATGACCTGAAGGCGTGTGGACCTGAAGGCGTGTTGAATCCGGTTACCAGAAGGCGTGAAGGCGTGTTGAATCCGGTAACCAGAAGGCGTGAAGGCGTGTTGAATCCGGTTACCAGAAGGCGTGAAGGCGTGTGAACCCGGTTACGAAGGACCAATTATGTACCCGACTAAATGTCGTGTGCATACAGACTGAAAAAATAGGGGTTAGTTACACGACTCAAACGACTTTGTAAATGCCAATCAATTGACTTTCGTCCTGAAAAGGACGTTTCTGGAATATACCCGACTTTGTGCAAAATGCAAATCAATTGAACCTCGTCCTGAAAAGGACGTTTCTGGTATATATACGACTTTGTGCAAATGCAAATAAATGAAAGATTGCCTTTAAAAAGGCAGTTAAGTATGTCAGCTTCTTAAGCCACGTGGTGCCCGCCGGAATCTTGTCGATGTAGGATTCTTCAGTTGAAGGAGAAAGGCCAATAAAATTCTCAGAACTTGGCAGAAAGGGGCAGCGGCAGGTAGCTCGTAGATGCGGAGGTCCGAGGCGAGGGTGATCCAATGGAGAAAGAGAATTTAAAATTTAAAATTGGTGCTTTTTGTCAAAGTTCCGACTCGACAACGGCATATAAAAAAAAGGTCGGCCACGGTTCGGCGGCCCGTTTATGGCTTCTCATTGGTCGGATTTCTAAAGCCGTTGGAGCGTACCAGCCAGCCTTGGACCCCACACTTTCTAATTTGCTACCCGCCGGCCAATTGTTTATTGTTTATTTTTTACAAGTTACATTTTTTACATTTCCAGGAATTTGACAATCTTAAAGCTAGGTACACAATGCAGAGTTCCGTGAATGTGGACAATTTCAAAATAGTTTATTAATGTCACATCCACGGATTAACATTATACGCAAACAATATTTATTTATTTCTTATCGTAGTAAATAGTAGCGAAAGATGTAAACAAAAACAATATAAAGTCATTCTTAAATTATAATGAACAAGCGTCCGATATACATATTCTATTTTATAGATAGGGTGTGACCCATATCCTGTTATATGGATAGGATAGATAGGGTGTGACCCACATCCTATTACATAGATAGAATAGAGGGGGTGTGACCCATATCCCTTTTCTGAGATCAAAAAATGGTTCAAAGTGAGTAAATAAAACTCATACTTCATCATACTTTCGAAGTCATTTTAATAATATTAAAAGACGGCTTCAAAATTAAACCAATCTAATGTGAAGAATGAATCTGATGCATTTCGTCAAATTTGTTAATATCAAAATCGAATTCACTTAAAAACAGCCGTAAGTCGCCGCGTTCAGTAACTTCAGCCGATTTCTCTTTTTAGTTAGCATTGTGGCTACGGCACTACATCCACATTCACAGTATATATCATTGTTATAGTTCAGCAGAAACAGCTGTTACAATAACAAAAATCATAAAATACTTGCAGAACTAAATGATAATATTTTGAAATTTTGAAAATAAACTTTAAAAAAAAGAGTTATACGAATTAAACACAAAAGCAATAAATACATAGAGTGTTAAAACTACTTTTTTAATATTATGACGGCCTCCGTGGTCGAGGAGTAAGGTTCTCGACTAGCACGCTGGAGGTCGCAGGATCAAATCCCGGTATGGCAAGAAAATTATATTTAATTAAAGTGTGATATTGGACAGTTAATATTAAATTAAATATCCCACTTGAAGACTTACAATATCATTTCTTATTAAACACTCTAAAAATACACACATTGGAAGACAGGCGTAAAATAAACGACTTAACTTTTTTATTCAAGATTCTAAACTCTAAATTCGACTGTTACGAACTTCTGCAACTCATAAACTTACGAATACCTACAATAACAACACGAAAAAATACACTATTCCACTGCAACACACATAAGCGCAATTACATTGCGAACTCCCCAATACAACGGTTTCACACTATGGGAAACCAATACTTAGGTGATGTCGATATATTTAATATTAACTTTGCGAATTTTGTGGATTACGTAAAAGACTTATTTTAAACACTATTCCTAAATGGAAGTAATATTTTTGTAAACCAGTCAAATCGTTGTATTTTTTAATTTATGTTCTTGTTATTTTTAATTCTGTTTCTTGCATATATTATTTTTTAATGTAATTTTTTTGTTTAAAAACTGTTATTAAAATTGTACCACCTACATGTAAAAGCCCTCTGGGCGTTAAATAAATAAATAAAATAAAATTATCTCATATAAAATAATAGTATAGTATATTTGCGCCACGTTCAGGAGTGGAAGATACTATCAGGATCGCTCTGATGTAAAACCACCATGAAGAATTGAAACTTTGCTTGAAATGGCTTTTGTGACTGGATATGAATAGCCAGATACTTCCCAGTCATCTTCTTCCTCATCTTCTTACCCCTTCCACTACCTTTAGTCTCACAGCATACCCCAATTAATGATGGCTAGTCTCACTGGCTTCAGACGCTTGGGAGCAGTTGAGACCTTTGTACGGTTCCATACATAAAATATACTTATTTATAGAACTACAATGTAAAGTTTAAACGTCCACTTCTGTATTAACTATGCAAAAAATTACTAAGATTATTACAAACCATCAATTTCACAAAATTCATTCAATTGGCAGAGAAACCCGAGGTGAGTGAATAAAATGTTAACTTATTCATACAAACGTTCGTCATATTGTATATATATCACAATCCTCCCCTACGTACTACGCGACGCAACGGGGTTGTTAAATATAATTATGATATCATCCCCTTTGATGTTCATTGAAGTAAATTCGAGTGCTTTTATTTTGACTTTGATGAAAACAGAACGGAAGAAAACGTAAGTAACTTCATTGTATTATTACATCCGAATGAAACATTACAAGGCTTTTGAGAAAAAAATAGACTTATGTTCATTAAGAGACACAAGGCTCCGACGTTCATTTTATTCAGATAATAATAACTCACAATTATACTGTAACAATTTAAACATCTTTAAACTTATTTTATTAATATTATTTATTCTTTAGAAATAATTGTACCATTCTGTAGAATGAACCATATATTTCAATGCATTTTGGATCTTAAGTTTGCATTATTTTTCTTCTGATGTATATTTAACCGATAGAATTTAACGGATTTTCATGTGTTGGTCTCTTTGGCATCATTTTATTTCCTAACAATAACCTAACCAGAAAAAAAATAAATTCATGCATCCGTTAAATAGTGGCCTTGATTAAATAAAAAATCTCTCTCATTCCTCTTAGGTTTCTATAATTTTTTAATGGTCACGTACGAAAATAATTATTTTACTTACTTCGTGACATAATACAATTTATAAATACAATTCATACATTAGTTGACAACATTTTTATTATTTACAGCTAAATAAAAAAACTGGTATTGTCTAAGCTCACTGAGATATTAAAGGTTGAAGAAAGCAGGTGTCTGTTAAATCTGAAATCATTTGAATAAAAATATATCTTATAAACCGATCTGTTTTGGCTCAGACTAAGCCTTGATCAAGGTTATATAAATTCATACTATATTATAAAAGAATTATTTTAAAACACATTCTGATTCCATTGAAAAAATTAACATATCTCTAAAATACAAACTCGGTCTACCAATGGAAACAATAATTTAATCATTAAAATTATTACAACCCTCAAATAGAAGACTTGTTTCCGACTTGACTTTTTTTAAAATTATTACTGGAATTATAGACAGCCCTATTTTACTGACCTTAATCACCTTCAACATATAGACTAGAACTACTCGATTGAAAATTCTTTTTAATTTTAACAATAATATCAGGACTGAGTCATTTATATACTTGCTTGTACCTTTGCATGCAGTAATATTATAATAACATAACTTCGTAATAGTTACATTTAAGGTTACCATAATACTATTTTTCTGCAAGGGTTCTAAGTGACTTCTATGTATATAACTTTAAATGCTAATTTAATTTTTGATTTCTGTTCCACTGGAATTATTGTGTATTACACATCAAGTTATTCCGAAAATATAACAACAAAAATATTGCTTTCTATGAACATTTTAATATGAAAACTTGTGTAAGTAAAGGTTAATGCTAATCATTTCTAGCTGGAAACATTCCTGTTTTATTTTTAAAGTTGAAATAAATTATAAAAATATGATTTCACTTCTTGGAACGTAATAACTTGGCGGCTGTAAAGGCGTACTTTATCTCCTGAGAAGTCGTTAAAGGCACCGTGAAAGATACACTCGTAAGAAATGCGGCAGACATTTATTTGATCTTTATTTCAATGAGCGTCTCGTGGTAGAGAGGGGGATGCAGGTGGGAAAGATCTCAATCATCTCTACTGAGGCCATCATCTTTCGACCTACAGAAAGTTGCTTGCATCAGGGATGCCAAAAAGTCGATTAAATATATTCATTTAATAAAGCTCATTTTCTGTCAATAAAATTGATCATTTAATAAAAATACGGTATTATCGGATGGGGCAGAGCAAATGACAATATCCTAAAATCACACATTAGAACCCAAAAAGCCATAATGAAAATTACTATGAAAGTCCCTGTAAGAACTAGCACTGACGAAATCTTCAACTAACCTAGCTAGCATCATGTCAATTAACATTCACTTTACATTGATAAATACTGAATACGAGAAATAGCAACTAAAACACATATTATTATCAAAAACATATTCAATAATCAACTACAAATACAACATTTTGGCAAAAAAGCTTCCTATATTATGGTACTAAACTCTACAATGAAATCCCAATCTCGTTCAAAATTTACAACAATATTTTAAAATTTAAATCTCAATTAAAAAGATGGAATCAAAACATATAGAGATTAGAAATAGATAATATACTGACACCAAATACAAACTGAAACTAAAACCTCTCAACTAAAAAAAAAACACCATTCAAAATATGTTTAGTTATTTCAGAAAAAATACTATTCAATAGACTTATAATTGCTTTATACTAAATTTAAATATGGGTAAATGAAATCCTCAGCACGGAGATCCCAGTGAGGATATCATTGTATCTATTTGTTGAAAAAAGAAGATAGCAAAACACTTATTATTATTAATGTTTTTCTAGTATTTTGTCTTACTTTACAATGGTAGGTATCCTATACCTGCTTTTATTCGTTTTTCTTTATATTGGTTCTTATTTTTAATAATATTATATTATTTTGTTTGCTATAGAGCATTATATACATCACATTCATTGAAGTGAGAATTAATCAATTTTATTTTCATTATTTTTACGTAAATTTAAATGCTCTATTGTAATTAAGACCGATTTAATATAAATGTGCCAAGGTCGTAAATAAATATAAACTTGGTAATAATCGTGATTATTTTTGGGTTATTATATCGTGTTGCGCTTCTTCCTGCTTTAGCCAGAGTTTCGATAACTACAGTAAATACTTTCAGTATGGCACTGTTGAAAGGACGCCATTCAGTATTGCCGTGAGTGGTGACCATGAATAAGAGCCATGTACTTATCCTCCATCTACTTCCAATCTCCTCTACCTTCAGCATCGCAACGTACGCCCATTGGAAATGCCATAATCTCCCTGGCTCAGTTCTCAGTTTTTGAACAGTTTGGACTAGTGCGGTGTTCAAATAAAAATATAAATAAATCTGCTTCTTTAAACTAGAGGACAGTGGAGAGTGCCCTCGACTGTACAATGTGATAAAAAAAAAAGTGGGTGTGTCAAGCCTACGCAAGACAGAAGTGAAACTTCTAGTATTCCTCTCTCTCTATTTTCATTTCATCATCTCTATTTTCTCTCTTAGGTTAGTTTGAAAATTAGAGGTTAAATAATTCAACGACGAAGCATGGATTTGCTTTTTCTAATATTTTCTTATAGATGAATGACGTTCGATTAATGTATAGTTCCAAAAATTTTCAATTTATTCACAAGTATACAATATTACATAAATAACAATATTACAATTAAAAATTACAAAGAAATTACAATGACAATGATGTGTTCATCACCTCTATCTCGTCACTACTCATTTTTAACACTGAAATTCTGTACCAAACCGTATGAACCACAATCAATTACGTATTTCACTCGTATTACACTCACGACGCAGTATACTAACCAAGCAGCTGATGCTTGGCGTGGCGCAGTTCGCTGGTGTCTGAGAGAGAGGAAAGAAGAGAAGAGAGAGAACGTTCGTGAGCGGCTCCCCCACCTCAACAAGCGCATATGGTGAGAGAGGGACAGTGAACGGTGAGCGGTGGTGGGGGTACCCGCATTTTCGTGTCGATCCTGACTCGGTTTTACTCCGTCCCCGAAAATCCATTACGCGCCTAAAGAAGTTTCACTTCAATAATACGTAAAAATTTAACTGATGAAACTTTGATTGATGATGAATTCGTATATTAGCTATATCACTTTTCGAATGTATTATCATACTGTCTTTTGACGTCATACCATAGGTAATATTAAAATACTTTTTTATCTAGGTTCACTTATCACACTTAGGGCTAGCCTTACGCAGGCGCAATTAGGGCAATCCGCTGCAGGCGCCGAATTGTCAAGGCGCCAAGGCGCTGATAATACTAAACTCGTAACAGTCCTAACACATGTCTGTTGATATTATTTTTCACAAAAAACGGCGCTACGCAAAAATAAAAAAAAAACAGATTTTAAACGTGTAAAGAAAAGAATCTCAAAGAAACTTTTGAGAAATGGAAACCAATTTATAACACCTAATTTTAAAACAACTCAAACGTAAAACCGTTATATTTACCAAGCCATACAAAATTACAATAATCTCCCGACTGAATGGCGCTGTATTAACGACAAATCGAAAAAATGATTCAACTTAACACTTTTTGAAAAGAAAACTTACATACCTAATATTTTAATATTTTATGCAAAACTCTTATGAACAAAAGCAAAATAAATATTATGTACAGACCATAGTAAGTATTGTGACTCTATTGTAAGGCAAAACATCACTCTTTTTCTAAATTTTTACATAATTTACTGCATAATACAGTGCCAACATAAGTTTTTTTTTTTAAACAACACTAAAATAAATAACCAATAATATAAAAAATAAACATAACACAAGGTACACATAATTTTGAATTTAGATGTACATAATATAAGAAAAGAGAAAAATAAATAAACCTGTTTTAAAAGTGCAGATGGCATAAAAATAATAAAACAGGTTGGTGATACGTAATTCACAAGTGAATACAAGTAATTTACAATAATTACATGAAGAAAATTAAACTTGAACAAGAATGCCATCAAATCTAATAGTTTATAAAATGTAACTCACAGTTACATAACAATAAAAAATATAAAAAACATTAAAAAATTTAAAATAAATCGCCATCTTAAAACAGGATTGAAGACTCGGACAAACGTTGGAAAACCAAACTGGGACAAGGTTTTCAAACAAATTCGGGACCAGAGGAAAGGAAAGGTCACAGTATTTTATTGTGGACCCCCACAGCTGGGAAGGGTTCTGAGGGTCAAATACGATCCGTTCGGTTTAGCTACAGAAAAGAACCCTTCTAATTATAATAAAAATGATGAATTAATGTTTGTAAAGATGTATTTAATTGTTCCGGTGGTGTTCCTTCCATCCGTTTCATTTTATATTAAACATAATGTATTTTAGGAGTAACATTATTATATATACTGTTTTTTATTTCTTATGAATGTCAAAATAATATATTTCGTTTAACTAATCTGTTACTGTATACTTTTTAAAGTAATTCATTAAGGTTGAGATGTTTAAACGTCCGTCACTGTTAATTGTCGATCAAAACTAGGATCTACTAGACGTCTACTGGTTTTGACAAGGGATGTCAAATTTTACTCGCTCCAGACGCCTCGTTGGCCCAAGGCCACAGCTGAGCTGATCAAATTATAAACATTTTTAGTTATATTTTCATTTCAATACCCAGCCCTGTATTATAAAATTAAAGAAACCTTTATAGTGCTACAGTTCTGTCTCTACCCACCGAGTATATAGAATGCAGAGCAAGTATGCATGAACATTTCACCGCGACCGGTCCCAATACTTACACATTCAGTGCAATGCAGTCAGTCCGCTGTGAGCAGTTAGGCAGATGTGAGTGGAAGTCTAGTGGGAATTGGAAGGGATTTTAACGTACCTACAAATAATAAAATTCCCTACATATTCATTCAACGATCTTCAGCGGTAAAGAGGTAAATTACTTTGCTCCGGGTTGCAAGAGGTCACAGGTTCTAATGCGGGGGTCGGCAGATATAAATTAATGTTTTTGTATGAGCTATTTCACTTATTTTAATGAAATTTTAAAGCAAATGTACGAATTTTAAATATGTTACTTAACATTCTTAATCAACCAATTTAATTACACATCAAGTAGAGAAATATTCTCGGGTCTAACTGGGGAGCTAGTCTATTTACTAATGCTTTCAAATAATAAAATTACTTAAAAATAGTGAAGTTTCACAAATGTCGTGGATGATTTTATAATATTAGAAATACATATAAGACAACACATACATAAGCGAAAGAACGTAGAACAGTGGTTTTCAAACTTTTTAAAGACGCGACCCACTTTTAATTAAAAAATAAAAATCACCTCCATGCGACCCCCAGCATGTTAAGGTTTTAAACTATGGTGAGCATTTCTCTTTTTTATCCTGACGCGACCGCACATTTTTTCCATAAATATACGATCTTATTTTGAGAATTTTTTGCGAAAAAATGATTTGTACTAATAATCACCATGACCTCGAACGGATGTCTCAAACACAGCGCTAAGGCTCGATAAATTAGTTTTTAAAACTCAACCACCGCGAGTCCCTCCGCGACCCCCACTTTGATAACCACCGATATTTAAAATAGCAATAGAATTCAATAGTAACGCACTCAATGTACCACACGTTAATTTCTGTAGCAGTATTCTATTTTTAGCGAACGATGGATTGATTAAACAAATGAAATATCCATAAAATCCGCCAACAAAATAAATCTAGAATCGAGAAAAAAAGATATACGAAAATCAAGGAAGTTTGGAAGGCGTTAAATATCTAGTCATTTAAACAAATTATTTACTTCAGGGCTTTATTTTTAATTTACAAAATAATTAGTGGCCTCACATCAATTGAATTTCTAAGAAAAAAATTATCTGCCGCGCAAGCACACACATGAGACGAGAAAAATAAATAAAATAAGACTCCCCTTCAGAAAAAAACCGGACGACGAAAGTCGTTTATTTTTGGAGCGATAAAGATATTTGAAGAATCAACTGAAGAAATAAATGTAGAAGAAAACATAAAAAAAATATGTGATTGATTTATTGAAATTTTTTTAACAATACATGTGTATACATTTTGTGATAGAACGTAGATAACCATGTACCTATTTAAAATATCACAAATAAATATAAGATTTTTTGAAAATTGTTGGAAAATTTTGAAAGAAATATAAATAAGGTATTAAGTGGGTACTTAATTTATTAAACTCGTTACAAAGAGAAATGTACTAGATATCAGTAAATCCGCAATGAATCATTAAGTATCGAAACCTTGCTTGAAATTGATTTAGTAATATTTCGTGACCTTCCCAAGCTTCCTCTTTGCTTTTCATTTTTCTTTTCTTCTTCTAACAGCCTTACAGCATCCCTTAGACGGGTCATAGATCCACCGGCTCTGGGCTATTTTAACTCTTATTTTTTTGTTTTAGATGAGATTTGAACAAATGATTGTAAAATTATACAAAGTAATAACGGTAAGAAACAAAACTTGAAAAAGTAATCAAATGTCATAACACAAATCAGGAGGAACCTGCTCCGGGAACCATTTATTGGATAACCAACACCACTGTCATAGGTAACCCCTAATGGTTATTTAGCAGAGGTGTCCGGGTTTATCGGGTGAGGTGTGTTCAGGGTGTACTTGCCCATCGGCTGCGTGGCATGCCAGATCGGGAGAGGCTGGTTTGGGAAGAACCTTTGACCTCTCCAACTAGTCTCTCGACCCATCGCCTTGCGCCGCAGTGGGAGGGATATATTCATTTGTCCGTCACTCCTGAACGAACTGATCCCTAGAATCCTACCCAACCCTCATACCTTTTACGTTCCCATAAGTTCCTCTCCTTCCTTTCCTTAAAAAAGGCCTGGCATACAGCATCCCAAAAGATGACATAGGCCCTGAGGGAAATTTTACTCAGTTCCTCATATGTGGGGTTAATATAAAAAAGTGTCGTGATCTAAGAAAGCACCCCAATATTTTGCTGATTGTTCAGAAGATGGTCACCCGTTATAGAATGACAACACCGGCCGCTCGAGTCACCGAACGGACACGCCGGCGACCCGAGCGCCATTCTGTTCTTGAGCGTCGTATAACCAACACGTTGTTATCCGTGCAAATCATTTTTGCTCTAAAATGTTATTCGTAACCTTCTGATTAATAAATTATTAAACTTGGAGATTTCTTTCATTACTCCGAATCAATGACCCCGCAGTACCGAGTAAGTATTCTGGCGAACACGACTCCACATCTGAAACTTCCACAAAAGCAAAGTAAAGTGAAAAGATTTTAAAAGTCTTGACATTATAAATGAATTAACTAAAACAATGAAATATCTCGATCTTTCATTTTCATAAAACACTCTCAAGTGTGTATATTTGAATACGAAACGCCCTATAATTTAATAAATAGATACAACCTAAGAAATGCGCAGTAAACAAGAACAATAAATGTAGATGTTGTAATACTGAAGGGGTGGTTCTACCGTTGCAGTAAGGGGTGGGCGGCTACCTAATTACTCCCTCTCATAGAGCACAATGGAAATCATAATTTAATGTGCGATATAAATGGAAATTTAACGACAACATTTTGCTAGAAGCGGCTTTGTGAATTCTCAAGGAATTTTCATTACACATTAAATGCTTAGGTCATAAAAGTTTCCATGTAAATATACCCGAGAACACACCCGCTGGAAAAAATGTACAGGGGTAATTAGATGCATTTAAAAATTCCAGGAGACGCCACTTCTGCTGGAATTAATATTTTGAAACCATGGAAAGTTATTTTCATGCTAACCTAACATAAGTATAATAGTTTAGATTAAAATCTTTTGCTGAGTGTTTTTTAAGGTATTTGAGTAATGAAATATTTTCAGCCTGTTGCGTTGATAGTCGCATTCTTCAAATTTGTTAATGTAAAGCCTTACGAGGGCGCAACAACTATGTTGAGCGTAGTTGGAGAGTAGGTTAAGGAAAAAGCTGTAAGAACGGTAAATTTTATTTGATTTGTTTGTGTTATTTCACAATTTACTCATTTAAAATAATATATTATACATTAATGACAAGTTCCAGAGTAGAAGGTACTCTCAGTGTCGCCGTGGCGTAAGACCACCATTCAGAATTGAAATGTTGAATGAAATGGCTTTGGCCGTGTTTTTTGTTGATTTGAATATTCAGGTACTTCCCTTATTCCTCTTACTTATCTCCTTCCCCTCCCCATTACTTTCAGCTTCACAACATATCACAAATGGGAATGCCATAGTCTCAATGATTTCAAATTATTTTTTTTAAATGAATAATATACACCAAACCTGTAACTCGTATCCAAGAATCAAAATAGCCGATTATTAAAACTGGTGCACACACATACGTGATCTCATGCTCGCATACCTATCTCACTCTTCCAAATTCACATGTACCTACTACATCAAAATAAGGAAAGAGAGGATGTTTTAGAAAGAAAAAGGGATATGAAGGGTTGATTAGGAATTTAGGATGTCTGTATGTCCGGGAGTGGATGGTATGAATCCATCTTTACCACTGCGGTGCAGAGCGATGTGTTGAAAAATTCCGGCTGAAGAGATTTAAGGGTATCTTTCATTGATGGGTAGAAGCATCCGCCGTCTAAACCTGGAAAAAACCTTACCCAATGAATCCTGGCATCACTAAACGTAATTAATCAATGCTCTACGTACTCGCATCCCAAAGTATTAAGTTAACTGTATCCTGGATCTAAAGTGGGTGGAAAGACGAACGAATATATATTATGTTCCATATGCTTACTGTTTTACCTGAGAACTCAAATTCTACTGTCACACGTCAACTGTGATCGGATGTTCTGCTCAACGGGTTTAATTAGTGTAATAGCTGGATTTCGTGTATATCCAAGTGAAGAAGCACAAATCATGATAGTTCAACGCAGCGATTGCCAACCAACGGTACGTGTACCCCAAGAGGTACACCCTCAGTATCTAGGGTATACGCAAAATTAGTACATTAATCAATAATGGTGGACGTACCAGCGGAATCAAGAGAAATAATAAATTATAAAAAAAAAATTAAGCAGTAGGTACGAAATGTTTTTGTTAAAATAAAAACGGGTTTTATTTATTTGCAGGCCACACCATTTACCAAATTTTGTTTTGCAATAGTGTTGGTATATTATATATAATAATTTTATGATTGAGTTAATGTTCGTTATTGTACTTTTTACGTATAACGTCTACTCCGAATGTTCTAATTGAAGTACATAAAATGACTCATGTTTTATATATTTTTATCTTGTTATTTTGTCGTGTGTTATGATAAAACTTGTATTCAATTTTTTTTATTTTTTTATAGTGAATACTTCACAAGAGTCCCAACTGCTCCCGTCTGGAGCCAGTGAGACTATGGCATCCCCAATTGGGGGATGTTGTGAGGCTGAAGGTAAGTGGGAAAGGGAAAGAGGAAGGTGGGAAAGTACCTGGCTATTCAGATCTAGTCACTAAACACGGCTATTATTTAACCATTAAAGATGGTTGACGGTTAAGACGATTAACGGTTCACAAACGAAAAAATTTTAATAGAAAAGACATAAATAGATTCAGTCACATCTATGAATTGAACCAAGGACCTCTTAATATCATCTTTAATGATTACATATATATATATATATTTATTTATATTTGAGATTTTACTCACTAAGTTAGTACACTGTAAAAATATTCATCCTAGACTTGTTTAAAGTCAATGGAAATCGCAAATTCAAATAAAAATGTATATATTTATTCACGACACTCTCTGAATTACATTTAGTTAGGGTAGAATCTTGTAATCATACCTAAAGATAGCAGCCAAAAATATGCGTATAGAAAATGAAGATAACGTTAGTAGCTGTCAGTTTTTTTTTTATTATCATTTATACCCGCTAAACTGCCAAAGCGGTGTGTCAGCAGGTCAGTTTAACAATATTAATATATTACTAAAGCATTCAAATAACGAGAAATAAAATATTTAAAATAGATACAGAAAAATTTAAATAAGAACTTAAATAACTAAAAAACAGAGACATATATAAAAAAGAAACAATAGAATAACTTTTAACTTATTACAATACAAAAGAATAAAATATAAAGACAGTCAGGCAATTTACTCATATTCATATATATACATATGCATAAGATTATAAACAATATCAGTATAAAAAAGCTTGATCTATTAACCATTTTTTTTTTTTTTCAATTCGGTGCTGCAATTTGATTGAATTTTTATGTCCATTGGAATCTTATTAAATACGGTAGGCACAAGATAAGAAAAAGTCTGCTGTCCGTATTTATGTATAATTTTCGGAATGGACATACCTTAATTTCTATTGAATCTTGTGTCATATGCATGATCTACTTTTTCTTTGTATATTGAATCTGACGTTAAGTTTTGACATATAATTTTAAACCATAATATTCCTCGAACAGATAATACGTTAAATGACTCATACTGAGTCAAAGTATGATACAGTTAAAAATGATGTAAGATGACAAAGTCGCACTACCCGAGCGGTCAGAGCATATCGCCGGCAGGGAAAAAGTTCTAGGTTCAATTCCCAGATAAGTTTGAATCTTTTCTGTTTTCTCAGCCTTAAATTGTCTTCAGTGATTAAATATTACAACTTTTATTGTTAATTTGTTCTCTTCGGATTGCTTTGAACGGGAAAACCACAGGGGAAAAAAGAAATAACACTTAAAATTTCAAAATAAACAATCTAGAGGCAATACATTTTCATTATGCAACATTTTTTTAGCAACAACCATCCCCGAAAAAATTATATTATATCTTTCTTTATCAGTGTCACTTTGGAGTAATTTTAAGAACTTGACTGCTGGAAGGGGTAATTAAATCGTTATTTTTTAAATACATCTTGAAAGAGAAAATTAACCAACTTCCCGACATCAGATCGAGCTAAAACTCAGCATAAAGACTCGTTATCGATGACAACGAATTTTATCAACTTTTCGTTAATATACACGCATATACACTCGGATATATTACACGTATTTCTATGAAATTTATTGACTTTACAGCAGTTGTTAAATTAAAAATATACGTAATAAGAGTCAGTCTTATTCAATTGGGATTTGTCTCGGTTGATAGAGTTGTCGACTCTAGGACCTGGGGAGGTGGGTTCAATCCTCAGTTAAAACAAAAACAAAATAGTTTTTAGTGACATCATATTGAAAATAGATGTACTATAAGTAAAAATGTTATTTAAAGTTGTTGTTCTTATTTCTGAGAAGATTTATGAAAAATACCGATATAGAAGGATCAGTTTTAGGAAAACATTGAATTTCCTTTATCTTTGTGTCTTTCCCATAAAATTGCTTATTTTTCGATTGAGTAGCAAAAAAATGTCAAATTCATCCACTTCTCCTGGCAGATCAATCTTATTTTCCACCTGAGCGCACTCCTCCCCCCCCCCCACTTCACTGTTCACCACCCGCTACAGCAACCTCCCTTTTGTCCGCGTCTTTGTACTTCATTCCCGTCAGCAGAGGACCCGCATTTCCCGATAGGTAAAGAACAATGGACGATGTGTTCATAGTTAATTGTATGTAACACAACACACAGATTTATCGAACAGTTAATAAAATATGAAAGCTCTTACAAACTTGATTGTGACTATGTGTAACAGAAATCATCATCACATGTTTTTTATAACTTGGATTTGCTTTAAACTTGAGTGTCATTTTCACAATTGGAACTGATTGTAAGAAAAATCAAACAAGTGGTAGAGTAAATACCAAAATTATTTTATTTTTATTAATTTTTATTTCTATGTCGATAATGTCGTTAATGTCGATAACACAGGTCTGCAAATTGACATATTTGAGTATTTGTTTAAATGGTAATGGGTGAATTATATGTATTTCAGTATGCTGAATTCGAGAATGCCATCCATTTCGACCTACCATGTAAGGATGTTCCGCAAAGCGGAAATTAAAATATAAGCAAAATCCACCTTACTCTACTTCTGTAGGGAATGTTCAAAAGAAAAAATATATAAAATTAAATTAATTTTAAGTCATAAACTATTTTATTTACATTAAATACTCTCTCCAGATCATGGGAACACCAAGTGAAAAGATTTAACTTTACCTTTTGACCACATTCATTAAGTCCTTCAACACACCCTGAACAAACTTCATGCGGGGCCCAAGATTTATCCTGGTCCCCTATCTTCACACCAAAATATTTTTGTCAGGTTTCTTCTGAGTAATATAAGGTTATGTTTGTAGTCTTGTTCACATTCTGAGTAGTTTAAATAATCAAAATGAAGTCAATATTAAATCCAGTATTTGAAGATCACAAATTTTAAAATTGTTGATTGTTAAATCAAAGATGAATTAATCTCTTATGCTGATGATACTGTATTATTAATAAAAGGTCAAACATGGGAACTAGTTAACAAACTTGCAAATGAATGTATTAATTCCGTAAAATCATGGTTTGATAATAACCTACTCACACTTAATGCCCAAAAAACAACATATGTATTACTCTCTCTACAAAAAATACCTAAACACAAAGTAAATATCATAATCCATGATGTAAATTGTGACAATGTCAACTGTAAACTACTTAATCCTATCTGTACTGTAATCAACTCTTCTTCTGAAATTAAATATCTTGGTGTGATCATCGATGAAAATCTGAAATGGAAAAGCCATATTACGGAGTTAGTAAAGAGAATAAGGAAATGTATATATATATTTGCTAGGTTAAGAAATATTTTAAATGTGAAAATACTAAAAAATGTGTATTATGCTCTTGTCCACTCCCTGCTTATTTACGGAATCATAGGTTGGGGAGGATCTTATAAAAACAACCTAAACTCAGTAAAAGTCTCGCAAAAAATCATTATAAAGGTAATGCTTAAAAAAACTCTACTTTCCCAACAAAATTTATTTTTAAATTGTTTCCAGTACCAAATATTGATGATATATTTAAGCAAACTTCCATTATGAAAATGTGTAAAGAAAAAAATAACACAGAATATCAAGAATTTTACAAACTGATGAGAAATGGAAATCAATTTATACGCCAATCTTTAAAACAACTCAAATGCAAAACCATTATATTTACCAAGCCATAAAAAACTACAATAATCTCCCTTCAGAATTTCGCTGTTTTACGAACCAACATGAACAAATAAATAAAATCAAACTTTTTTTCCAAAAAAACTTACAGTAAAAAATATACATATATTATTATATATAGTTTACACATAACATAATATTATAAAATAGAATCTAAGTAAAAATTGTTGCTCCCTTATCAGGCACAAGAGCTCCTCTTTTGTGATAAGGTATACATGACCAATTACGAACCTAAATATTATATTTTGCAAAATATGTATGTATTAATGTAACCCATATGATCTACATATATTAAAATATTTAAAAAAATATATATAGTAAATTTAGTTATTTGTAAAATGTTATTTAGGTATATACAATTTAAAAAATTACAAAATTTTTTGAACATATTATTAGTGGATATGTCACAAAACAAATTTGTTTACGTTCTGTATAATTTATCCCTTAGATAGCTTAAATATTTTTGCCCTTTTCTCTACTGTTAACAATCCGCAACAATCATTTTCCCTATGAGTCGCGGTCTCCGTTGTCGCGCACCAGCCAACCAGCGCGGGCCCCTGATTGGCTGGTGATTCGTCTACACTCTGGTCGCGCGTGACGGTGAACAAAATGCAATCGGATCAAGCTGGGTACTGTACTAGATAGATTCCGTGGCCAATATCTTCGATGAATCATCCTTTCTAAAGAAAAATTAAATTTAGCTAGATGATAATGCAGAGAGGATGGACTGCCACAAAAAAATTCTAACTTTAGGAATTGAACACACTACGCGTGGGTGGGACCCAAATGCTATGTCAACTCAGCCACCGACCGGTCAAATTATCAAGACAAACGCAATCGCATGAACACGTATTCAAATATATATTGGAAATTTACTAAAAATGTATCATTCATGTGATTCTTAATAAATTAGTAATATTCATTTTTCTCCGTCTGGCTTTAGACTTGTTTGGTAGCCAGATCTGTATAGAAAGGTACATCCCCACCTTTTTTCCCCTTACCACTCCCCACCACCATTATTCTCAGCCTCAACATACCAAAAATGGGATGCCATAGTCCCAGTAGGTTGGGAGCAGTTGGTACTCTTGATCGGTATTTACAAACGATCGGTATTAAAAATAAACCTTACATGACTAAATTGATAATTTGCGATCCACATAGTTCGTTCCTAGAGATATTTAAGTTGGTTCTTGCTTTTCAAAAGGGAACCACAAATTTCACTGTTAGTAAATTGTTATATCATTTTCGTATTCCCGACGTCCAACGCCATTGAATTAATTTTTAAGGTTTCATAGGCAAAGTTCCGACCTGAGGTAACTTGCATCAAATAAAGTGACAGTTCAATTATTATTGATCGCCATTTTGTTTTATTATTCGGAACCTACTTCCGGTAGTGGCTATTATTCCCCGGTGTCACGGGCAGGCTTCGAAATTAATGTAAATTAATTTCAAGCAAACAACCTCCGGACAAGGGGACAAGGGACTTTTCACTTCTTGTTCATGTTCAGACCTCAAAGGTGATAGGAACGGGGAACTGCGAAATAATGGAAATTGATCAAGTATTTTCTTGATAAATTGGATGCTTAGTTGTGATCATAATTGAATATTATGATATTAATTTGATCATTATACGCATAAAAGTACATCCCTTTTTGCATTGTGCTTATAACAAGGATGTACTCATGTATTACAATTATTTTATCGAAACATTTAAAAAAATCGTTATTTTTTATGTTTTAAGTACCTAATGGATGCTTTCGGTAATTTGTGCATGAAAGAGGATGTGTGAAGGTGAGAGAGAATGCTTGTACAGTTTATATAAAGGAATAAAGGCATGTCTCTTACATCAGTTCCAGTATAAACACATGGACAAAACCTACCAACACGCTTTAATACATTACCTCAACTTTCCAATGATCTTGTTTACAATAAAAAAATTATTAAAGACAATATTAGCGAAAAATCAGAAAAATATACGGTCACATCTAGGACTCGAACCCAAGACCGTTGCCTTGCCGGAGCACTGCTGTACCAACCAAGCTAATGGCAACCCTATCTCCTTCAGTCATATTTAACTGTATCATAACTGAACTACTAATATTATCTTCATTTTCTCACTTCACATTTTTTATTAGCTGCTATCTTATTATCTTTTTATTGTATGATCGCAAGATTCAACTCGAACTAAAATCAATCTAGTGTCTTGGATAAATATATCATATTTTTATTTTTAATGTGCGTAATCTATTAACTTTTTTTGCAAGTCTAGGACGAATATTTTTTTTAAACTTTATTAGTAAAACCACAAATTGTAATATTTAATTATTGAAGGTAATATTAGAGATTCTCAAACGAAAATTTTAAATAGAAAAGATATGGTCACATCTAGGAATTGAACCCAGGTCTAATATCCATGATAATTGGTGCCTTACCGGAGCACCGCTCTACCAACTGAGCTAATGGGACCATATGTCATTCGATCAAATTTAACTGTACCATTTGAATAAGAACTACCGACATTATCTTCATTTTCTCACCGCACATTTTTATTTGCTGCTATCTTTATGTATAAACGCTTATATTATATGATTTTATATATTAATTCTCTTAATATATAATTCGATGGTACAGAACCCGCATCAGAAGTATTTCCTCGTGTTGGAGAAGGTTCAGAAGATATTTCTGAGATTTCTCTCCCTGAGGGAGTATGGCTACTACCCGTGGCTCTATTCTACTGGCTTTCTCTGGGTTATGCTCGGAATGAACCATCTACGGGTCAGAAAGGATATGCGCATAGCTACACATTTCCTTAGACTGATTCCTGGATGGTTTAAAAACTCGACTGTAGCGGAGGGCAGTTCTGGATGGTTCGAAAACGTAAACTCCATCACCAACAGCGTAGACCGTTTTATTTCCCAATCCGCTGGACTAACTTGCCAATAGGTCAGACTGGTGTTAAGATCTAACTTGTTGTTGAATTGTATCACTTCCTGTATTGTAAATTTAGCATCAATGAAGCTGAGTTTAAACGACACTTTTTTCGCTGCTTTTATAAGTCTGTTATTTTTTATATCCACTTATCTTCCTCTCTCTTGTTTGTATACTAGGTATTTACATTGTTTAATGATGTTCGTAGATGTAATATCTTTAAAAACGCACTAAGACTGTAAAAAATTCACGATTCTAGAAAACTTTTTTCTGTGATAATTATATTAAGTGATATCTTTGAACCACAAAAAAACACTGCCGTGGTGTCTTATATTATTTTCAATAATAAATATGATAATTTAAGTATCTACTATAGCGCACTATCAAATAGTGTTGCGAACTGAAATTAGAATTACTGACGAATCGCAGGAAAAAGTAGTAAAATTTTGTTACACCGTACCTCATCTTTCAAGATTTTTGAGTGCTTCAAGTAATAAATTTAATGCTGTGTGGAATGAATGGATAGTTTTGCATCCGAAAATTCACAATAATTATACAGCTTCAGGTCAACTTAAAAAATAGACACTAAAAAAACAAAAAACAAAATGGCTTTTGATGGAATTGGGTGAAAGTGTATGTAGAATATAAACAAAGAATGTGAGGAAAACGGAAAACCATTTTACTTTCCTGGGTAGCATTTACGAAGGAGTTCGGATTAATTCGGATTAGCCTCAATACAGGTTCGCCTAGTGAAGCAGGTTATGCACAACTTAAAATATAGTATATTACCTATGCCATTTCTATTTATTTATTTATTTATTTATTGGATAATTTGTATAGCGCCGCTTTTGTGAGATATCACCTCAGGGGCGCTTTACAGTTGATGCAGGTATTATAAAAAATATAAATATTACAAAAATAGAGTGAAGTTAAGAAGTAAAATGAAGTATAGGAACAGGTGACACGAAGATAGAAGATGGAGACTTTGCAGCAAGAATCCTAGTTGGTGAATAAACTGGGCCAGCTGCTGCAGCGAAAGAGTCCATCGCGTCCACCAACAGTGCCAGCACGAGGTTCGTCATCCGTCCAGGTATGTGTCTGCTGCTAATAAAGCGCTGATACACTATCCTCTCACAGATACCAGACCTTGGCAGCACCGCTGTGACGTTCTACGAAGATAAAAGATGGAGACTCTGCAGCAAGAATCCTAGGTGGTGAAGGAACTGGACCAGCTGCTGCAGCAACAGAGTCCACCGCATCGAACAACAGCGTCCAGGTATGTATCTGCTGCTAATAATAAAGCGCTGACACCTCACATGGATAAGAGACCCTGGCAGCTGTGACGTTCGGCAAGTCCATAATTTATCTCCTGTTCCTGGTAATTGTTGAAGTGGAGCATTCTGCCCGCAATAAAAATAGACAGTTAATAAATTACTCTGGGCTTAGTAAAAAACTTGCCAAGGTCCAAACTTCCCCAGTTTCCGAGAATTACGTTGAAAACATCTGAAGTGCATTTACCGATCGCCGTTCGTTTCGAATGTCCACTATTTTTGAGCAAATGTCCGATTATTCACTTTTAAAACACTGCACTCAAATCATATATTATAAAGTTCTATTACTTATAAAGTTTATTTTTATTTAAGTTCAAATGTTGATTGATTGATTTTAAAAATAATTTCAAAGGGATGTTGCCTCATTTCCCTTTAAAATACTAAAAAAACACAAAGCGGTTGTAGGACGCGTTAGGACGCGTCCTGCTGCCACGAAGGGCGCTATATAACACTCTTACGGATATATTTACTTTTTCCTCTATTAGAAACTGCTGTATTATTGTAACATTATTATTTCAACAATTTCATTGTTAGTAATTTACAAATAGGTATATAACTATGATATATTATATATTCTGTAATTTTTTGATGAAATAATAAATTTAAAAAAAAAAGTCACTATATATTTTACACTCTAGAATTTTTTTATGAATACTGATGACGAGTAAAGAAAAAAAAAGCTTTATGATAAGAAACCATACATCGCAATGGCGTTTTCATTAAAATTCAAGTCAGAACAGTACACTCCGCCGTAGCCATTTTCTCAAAAACCGCAAACTTCAAATAAAAACTTACCGCGCCGAGAGTAGTTCTCCAGTAGTTGTTGTATACGCGGTTCCCGTTTGAAGCGATATGTTTGCCCTCTGACACTATAAAACTTCACAAGTTTGTAACAATACTTATAGTTGGGGATGTGAGGTGCAGCCGTAGTTAACTGGAGTTCTTAGGGGATGTTATTTTATTACCGGGGTGTTGGTGATAAATTATATCCACGACTGAAAGCGCTAAATCAATGTGGGGGAGTGAGTACTTACTGCACGCCTTGTGGCTCGTACCTGCTGTGTGAGTGAAATATATTTACTGACTGATATGAAAAACGGAATAATTGTTTAAGGAAATATCAATTTTTATTTGGTAAACTTGTCGAATTCCGCTGCATGCAAAGGCTCTTTATATAAAACATTAATTCTAACTTTTATATCTAATGGAGACTATTTAACTACATATTTAGGTCAGGAATTTAAATAAACATGCATAACATAGGTGTTAAGGGTTTAGTTTGGGTTATTTTAATAATTCATGCGTATTTTCTAACCGCCAAACTTAACTTTGATTGAGAAAAATGGATCTTTAATGCATTTTTTACAATTTCCCACCACATAATAACTTATTTCTTATGGAAATTAACTTGAAACCAAGCGATATTTATATATTTTTTGCGTACTAAGCATGCAGCCGAATTTGACTAGATATATTTAGATTTAATTGATTAATACAAGAGTATTGCGATTGAGAAGATAATATATACGATTGTTAATACAATTGGGAAACAGTTGGCATTGTTGGCTTGCCAATTTTGATCGCCTTTTTTCGGTTTTTGAATAAGAAACTTTACTATTATTAGTCATCTTAATTTTTTTTTAAATGATTTATCTAGTTAACTGGTGGTGTTAAATATTTTAACAGGTTTGTGATTATTCCACATCCCAGCCTATTCATATTGGATTTTTCTCTGTTACTTTTCTTTCCTAATACCTTGGAAGAGTCAAAAATCGAAAAAGAAGACCAACGTCATTTGTTTTACGAGTCGAATTTTCGTCGTGGTTGAATAATATCTGCAAACTGTTTACGTACACTCAATGAATCAAATTTTGAAAAACACAGTTTCAACTAGATAATTAATTATACGATCGATTGTGCAATTTGTAAGAAATGTATTTCATGATTTATTTTCTGATTTGATTCAATTTTATTTGTATAATATATATTATATTATAATATATAATGCATAATAAAACCTACAAAGTCAAAGCAAACTATTAATTCTTGCATGTGCAAGTTGTTTGATATGACAATGTTTTCGAAGCCTTTTGTATTTCTTGTTTTTGATCCAGGTATTTTAAGTGTCTTGTTATCTGATAGTGTTACATTTATATGTCCCTTACTGAAGTTCTCACTTAAGAGATTATCGATTTTCTTACAATTATATAATTTTTTCTTTTTGTATTTTCTTGAAGTTTAAAAAATAAGTGTTTATTCTGACAACAAACATATAGCACTTTATTCGCGTGTAATTTGATAATAACGGTTATTTATGGGTTTGTACAGATTGACATCAATGGAAAATTATTTATTATATTTCGTTAATACATCATTTTAACCTTTTTTTCTGTTACTTTTTGTATTTTTATATTTTATCACACTTGATTTTTTGTACTTGTAACTTTATACCTACGTTTATGGCACATATTGTGCCGTATGTTTTTAAACTAATAAATAAATTCAATTATGCAAATATCATCCTCAAGTTCGTTTTTGTCGTGTGGTGAATGTTAACAGAGTTCGCGTTATAAAAATCTAAAATTAATAGTGATTTTTCTTTTTTTTTTTTTTTTTTTCTTTATTCATGAAATATTAATGTGTACAGTTTTTACATGCTTTTCGACTACCACACTAGACACACGCCGGTATTATGGTAGTCGAAATTTATATACATAGGTTTATATAATTATATAAATGTAATATTTGATAACTTGTTAATCTAAGTATTTTTTTTCTTACATGCAATGTATGTGTATAATAGGTGACACTTTTACTGGTTCCCAGTTCAGTAGATTGCTCAAGTGTACATCAACCGTATTTTAAACTGTTGATATTAATGAGATAAAATGAACACAATCAGCAAATAGATAGGTTACTTTACTTGTTAAAATAATGAAAATAAAGTAGAAATTATGAAAATGAACTTGTTGAAATAATGAAAATAAAGATTAATTAATTAATTATTAAACTTTTTTCTTTACAGAATTGAATGAAAAACAAAAATGACTAATAAAGAAAATGAGCTTAATTTAATGATGGCAGGCATTCCTTGAAAAAGTTCCTTCCCTTTATAAATAACCAATTTTGAACACTTATGACATACAAATTGTGAGTTTTTGATTTTCTGATATCAATACTCAGCGAGTTGAATATTTTGGGAGCAATATAAGAAAAGTGCCGCTGGGCGAAAGCTGTTTTCGTTTGGGGAATTTTACATTTTAGGTGTGACGAGTAACGGGTGTTAATTTTTTGTTGTGTTTTATTCACCAAGTCATTTTTCCGTATGTATATGAGAATGGTCTTAACATATAATTGTCGAATATCTAATATTCTGAGTTTTCTAAAAAGTGGTTCTGATGGGTTTGTTGGCTTACATTTGAATATTATCCTTAGTAACAGTTTTTGAATTAAAACCATGGGATGAAGAATCGTTTTTGCACAACCTCCCCATCCCACTATACCATATGTAGTAATTGATTGAAAAAGTGCAAAGTATACACATCTTAGTGTTTGTAGGTTAAGGATAGATCTGAGAGAGTAGAAAATGTAGCATAATTTGCGAAGCCTTTTTGTTGTAGAATTTATATGGGCCTCCCATCGCAGTTGATTGTCTATAATGACCCCCAAGTACTTAATTTCGTTTGATATTATAAGGTTGTCGCATGAACAATTTTTGTGAGGTGATGTAGCCATGTTGAAGTTCTGTGAACATGAATGTATGGTAAGTTTATGATAGTTTTGAGGGAGATTAGGTTTGCGTATGGAAAAAAGTAAGTATTTAGTTTTCTCAATATTTAGAGTGAGGAGGTTGGAATCTAACCAGTGTTTTATTTCATTTATACCATGATTTGCTTTTTCAAATGTTGAATTCAAATTTTCATCTGCAAATATGATAACCGTATCATCGGCAAAAGATATTATAGTGCCACCAGTATCCAAATTGCATAACGAGTTAATGTATATTAGAAAAAGAAGTGGGCCCAACACACTGCCTTGGGGCACGCCATATGTGATTGGCAAACTTGTACTTCTATACTCTTTAGCGGAGTTAATAATAGTTGACTGGGACCTATTTGTTAGATAGCTCTCAAACCATTTAAGAGGAACACCTTTTATTCCTATCTGTGAGAGTTTTTTCAAAAGTATGCGGTGAGATACAGTGTCAAAGGCTTTAGCCAGATCCAAGAATACAGCGAGGGGCTTGCGACTTTTATCGAGGTTATCAGAAATTAATTTAGTAAAAGCTGCAATTGCATCTGATGCACTAAGACCTTTGCGGAAGCCGTATTGGTTTTTTGACAGGATTTTATTTTCTTCGAGAAACTTGTAGAGCCTTTGTTTTACTGTTTTTTCGATTATTTTAGAGATTGGACTCAGTAGAGGTATTGGTCTATAGTTATTGACGATTGATCTGTCCCCTGATTTAAAGATAGGAATAATTGTTGAATGTTTTAGAGTGTTTGGGAAAAGGCCAGTTCGAAAACTTAGATTTGTGATGTATACAAGGGGCTTAGCAATGATTGGTTTAAGGTGTTTAATTAGTTTAGTGGATATATTGTCAACTCCCGTAGAGTGTGTATTTTTGAGTGAATTGATGATTTCAGTGATTTCTTGTTCTGTTGTTAGTGTGAGATTGAAAGGGTCATAACTCAGATTATCGAGAAAGATAGTATTTGCAAGATTATTTTCAGACTTGCTATTTCTTTTTAAAATATTATTTGCTAGATCCGATCCGATTGTAGAGAAGAATTGGTTGAAGTGATTTGCGATTGTTTCTGAATTTTCGGTTGCATTTAGTGTTTTATTTGTGATGGTTATTTTATTTATGGGTGTGGTAATTTTGTCGGTGTAGCATATTTCTTTGACAATGTTCCAGATTTTTTTATTATCATTCGCAGCTTCCTCTATCTGTTTCCTATAATAATCTTCTCTGGTCGTACAGGTTATTTTTTTACAGGCATTTCTGTATCTTTTATAGAATAAGAGAGATTCGTAATCAGTGGGGTTATTTTTACAATATTTATGAAGTTTATCACGTTTGCGGATACAGTGTAAAATACCAGTAGTTATCCAAGGTTTTAGTTTAATTGTACGACTACTTTGATTGTTGTGTGTGTGGGATGTGGCATTTTTCAGATGCTTATGTAGGATGTTGATGAGAGATTCACACGCTAAGTTTGGATCGCTAATTTTGTAGAAATTTGACCAGTTTTCATTGGAAACCAGTTTGAAGAGAGTGTCATAAGAAATTTTCTTTAGTTGTATAGTGGATGCTGGTAATTTTTGAATTTTATGAGAAATGGAGGTGATAGTAGCGTAGTGATCTGTGTAGTGTGTACACCTAAACTATACATGACCCACGGAATGTTCAAGAAATCAACATCATCACCAGGTAAAGGCTTTCTCTCCTCGTATTTATTGTTATAATAACACTCTCGATTGATATTTTATTTTCATTTAAATTCAGTTCATTTTAAATAGTAATCGTGTTACAAACAATTGGTTTTCAGTCGAATGGTGAATTTATTATTGTCTCTACTTATTATAGGCATAATAATATTGCTACCACAATATAGGCTATGATGCAGAAGCAAATATGTTTTAAATATTTTCAGAGTTTCAAATGTATTGTTCATATAATAATAATATTGTTTGACTTTTAGAGTGTTGTCATAAACTTTTACACATCCGATAAATCTACATTACCAAATCGATGTATTATTAATAATTACACTGAAATAAAAATAAAACAAAATAAATTATTACAGCTTTAACCATTTGTTTTTACCAAGAAATTCACTTTTTTAATTCGTCTCTTTATAGTCAAATTATAAGTAAAAAATGTATTCTTCTCAGTTTTCATCTTTGAATGAATTATGACAAGAAACCTTCATCATTATAGTAGCCGAGCGATACAGAAGAGATACAGGCTTCAGCGACTCGTGTTTAATCAGAAAGTCTTTATCTCGAACCAAAGCACTTAGCAAAGCCACAAAATATCTCAAGTGTATATTTAAACTTCGTATTTCAATCGTTTATCAAATAAATGTTACTTGGTTATAAAAGCGAATGCATAAAACAATCCATCAAAAGCGCTGAATTAAAACTGGCTAGATTGGCCTGAACCAAAAATTTTAATACATCCGTAGCATTGTTCGGTACATGAAAATGTAGAAACATCCAATACGGGTGCATTAAAACCAGCTTCTTTTTTCATCCAATTAGTTATTTGCAGCTTAATTTTTTACATACTACTATTCTTATTGCTGCCTAATGGGTAAATGTGACCTTGCCCTTGTTGGTACCTGGCATTGTTATACCTTATGCATTTCCTTTTCATTTCTACCTACAATATTTTGGTCCACCTGCCTAATTTTCTACCTCACTATGCCAACTACAATGTGTGTAGTTCAGTTGAAATTCAAAAGTCATCCAATCAACCTTGCGAGTTTGTGGCTGTGAAAGTGAATTGTATTTGAACCAGCGCAATTAAGAAAATCGGAAGAAGAAAAAAACGGTTAGTCGGCATTCCGGATTTCTGATCCTTTTTTATACGCTGTGCGATGGTACATTGATTCCGTCCCTAACAGACCTTTTTTTTTTTTTTTTTTTTTTTTTTTTTTTTTTTTTTTTATTTTTTTTTTTTTTATAAATTTAATTTAGATTAAATTTGATAATATTATTATTAAGTTCTGCAAGTGTTTTAGTTTTTTATTATTGTGACAGCTGTTTCGGCTTACAAGGCCATTTTCAAACTGTGGTTAGTCCACATTGAGACGACGTTTTTATACTATTTCAAATGTAAATTTTGAAGGTGCATACATTGATTTATTACTGGTTACACCGATGACATGATCTATTCAAATTTAACACTAATTAATAAAGTACGGAAAATAATTTACTCACCACTTCTTAGTATTTTCACAAAACCCAAGCAGTATAATGCACCCAAATAATTCATAGCAATAAAGTCATTAGTAAATAATTAAGAACCCATTACCATTTACTGAGGGGAAAACATAGATTGGTTTAACCAACAATAGATCATGTCATCGGTGTAACCAGTAATAAATCAATGTATGCACCTTCAAAATTTACATTTGAAATAGTATAAAAACGTCGTCTCAATGTGGACTAACCACAGTTTGAAAATGGCCTTGTAAGCCGAAACAGCTGTCACAATAATAAAAAACTAAAACACTTGCAGAACTTAATAATAATATTATCAAATTTAATCTAAATTAAATTTATAAAAAAATTAAATGGAGTTCTACGAATTAAACACAAAAACAATAAATAAAAAAAAAAATACTAACAGACCTAACTACTATATTAGAGCATAAACAATCTCTCATGAACTAAAATATAATATGGACAATAAAATACATTATTGACGTAGGTACTGACTGATGAAAAATAAATCAAGCCATTTTTTCGAATGTGTGCATGAGTGTCACGAAAATTGATAAAATACATTGAAATTGACAACGATTCTATCTGCCGAGTTTCAGCTCAATCGGATGTTGGGAAGTAGGTTTATTTTCACTTTCAAGATTCCACTTCATTCACTCAATCAAGAAAACAAAAAAGAAATTCAAATAATGTATTTATTAAAAAAATAGAATATCTTTCATACATTTTACATTTACCAAAGTACTTAATTTTTTCATTTTTTTTATTATTTTGTACAAAATGCCGTGCCTTCTTTACAGAAAATAAATATCTTTGATTTTTTTATATTTTTTTGTTTAGTTGTTATAATTTTCGATATGCCGACATTTTTGCAATATTACTTCGATATTCTTATACCAAATATAGATTGAAATTTAAACCACTCAACTGAACAAAAAAAACACCATGTAACATGTTAATAATTATTTCAGAAAAAAACACTATTTATTATATTTATATTATTTTATCATATTATCCATACTACTAAATCTCAGTAATATTTTAATGAAATTCTCACCACGGGAGATCCCAACGAGGATGTTATTAGATCTAGTTGTTACAAAAAATAAAATAATAGAACACTTAATATTATTATTATATCGAAAGAAATCATTTTTGTGTGTCATAGAGTATGTGCTTCAAAAATTGGAAGAAAACCATTTTCGAGTTTTGGGTGCTACCCAAAGATGGTGATGAGCACATAGCGTTCACGTGTTCCAAATATAGTGATAAAATTCCAGATGGGTATTCGTCGTTCCCTTCCCCTGCTCTAAGGTAATATGGATATTTGAAATTAAGTTGTATAATATTGTGAATAGAGGGCCAATCTAGAACAATCCGAGTCAATGATCAACCAAACTCAAAACGGATCGGTTTATTCATTACGTTAGCATCGAAATAGAAACACAAACAGCACAAGTATATATTAGGTTTCGTATATAAAGTACAGTGTACATGTAAATGCGCCCACCCAGTCACAGTGTATCGATATTCGGGCCCGCGTTCATTGATATTCGAAGGAATCGCACTACGTAAACCTAAGCGATTTCTAATGATACGTTAGATTCACCTTTATACCTTTATTGCGGAGATACGGAGGCGCGATAAATCCACGCAACTTTGAGGCGTCTCCGTTGAAATAAGATCTAACAGTGGAGTTTATTGGCATTTTGTAAAGGCGATATAAGACTCTAATAACGGGGGTTTGATTGAAGCTCACATTTTAATTACTTCTGATGAACGTATTGCTAAAATCTCAAATGTTTCTTAAGGGATCCTTAAGGACTTAAGTTAATTAAGAATAAAGTAAGATTAATAAAAACAGTAACTTACCAATAAAGTATTTTATGGAAAACAGTTTGAAAATTTAAAAAAAAAATTTTTTTACTTATAAAATTAACATAAGATAGAAATCGTTCAAGCCATACTGGAAAATATGGGTAAAGCAATGGTATAACTTTTATCGGCAATTAGGGTTTTGCCATAATTAGTAGTCGTGTAAATTGACTAAAGGTTAATAATTACTAAAATACTAAAGGTTCCCATAAGGACGTCAACAACAGAAATTTTTAAACAATTTGACGTTCCAAGCATATAGAAAATCTATGCCAAAAACATTTTGGTACAACACCTCAAAAATAATTCTCAGGAAAACACCTCACATACTCATAAAACCAGAGCCAAACAAACAGAGATACTAACTATACCAAAGTGTAACTCTACCTTTGGACAAAGAAGCTCTGAATTTTTAGCAGTAAAGGTATATAACAAACTCCCACTTAGTATCAAACAAATCAAAACAAAAAACAACTGCATTAAGAATATTAAATCTTGGCTTAAGGAATTACCGGAAAAAGAACTTACTAGCATATTTAAAACATCGTCGTAGAAGTTTCTGGAAACCCTTACCCAAAACATGGAGTCATACCATAGAAGTCGCTGAATAACTTATCCAAAACCTAGTCCCCCTCAGCACAGGATCTCCTAGTGAGGAGAACTATGAATATAATCAACATCTATTTTTTATATATATATTCTTATAAAAATGTAAAAAAAATGTATAATATAGCTACTAAATAAAAAAATTAAAAAAAATAAATAAAAAAAATGTTAGAAACAGGTGGAGCACGGTCATTTTCATCTCATTCATTAAGTTCGTTCGCGGTCGGAAAAATTCGGGCGATATCGACAGCCGCCACACCCCCTTCCTACTTCTCGCACGATTATAATATTTCACACTAATATTGCAAGGAATTTAGACTCCATTTATATATAATTCAATGTTTTTACACTACTTAATTACTTATGTCGTTAAGATTCCCGCTATATTTTAGAGAGATGATAGAGCAAAATCAAGTGTCTTGTAGATATAATGTATCATACTGTTAAGGTTTTGTGACTATATGTGTATTTTAATCTTAAAGGAGAATAAATTAATGTGGTTTGTAGTGGTGACGGAAATTTTAAAAGATATTTTATAACTCAGTCTCTTTGATTTATAACCCATTTGTTTGGAGAATCCTAGGGTTTATAAGTAGGTACTTACGTTTATTTTTATTTTTTTAAATTTACTCCAGTTGAGAGGTCCTGTCAAAAATAATTTCTTTTGTGGCTTATGTCACATTAAGGATGGTGTGTTGCGGGTATTTTTAAGGAAAGGAAGAAGTAAACTAGTTTCTTAAGGAGATCCATGTTGTAGGATGCAGGAAACACAGGGGCAAAGGAATTTAAGCCAAAGAAGGCCAAAGTACACGTAGGTCTATCGGCCAAAAAGTTCATGATCACAGTTTTTAGGGATGCACAGGATATCTACCTGGAAAAGGGTAAAACGATCACGGGTAAATTATGGAGAATTTCTGGACCGATTCGACGCCGATTTGAAGCAAAATCGACACCAGTTGGTGAAGAAAAACATGCTCTTCCACCAGAATAATAAAACGGTCCACAAATGAGCAGTCGCAATGACAAATTTCCATGTTTTGCGCTACGAATTGGTTCCTTATCCCCCACATGCTTCTGATATGGCCCCCTGTGACTATTATTTGTTTCCAACCTTCTGGTAAGAGTATTTAATTGGTGGTAAGAGATTTGAGCCGAACGAGGTCATTGCTAAAACGGAGGTCTATTTTTAGGGCTTCAAGAAGTCGTATTAATTAAATTTATTAATTATAATCACCGAAAATGTACTGAAAAATGGAAGAATCGTTAGACGAAGTTTATAGAGCTAAAAATAGATTATGTTGAGAAATAAATTGAGTTTTGCCAGAAAAAGTTAGTATTTTCTTGCCCAAGCCGATTACTTTTCAACCACCCCTCATATATTATGTACTTATAAATATGTAAATACTCGTATATATGTCATTAAGATAGTAGTTATAGGCCTTAGTCGCAAGTCACTAGATATAAGTCTTAGAGATAAGTCAGTAGTTCTAGTATTAACTATTTAAGAAATACAGCGCCTTTGAGGTGATTTCTAACGAAAACGGCGCTATATAAATTAGCCAAATGTTATTATTATAAGTATAAGTTACAGTTTTTTAAGTCATCGTTTCTTTTATCGATACTTTTAATGATCTCGCTATTAAAAATTGTATCTAAGATTACTTAGCAGTAATCGAAAGGCCCGACAGAATATTTGTTTTTAATACACTCACTTTTATCTTAGTAAATGCGCTTCAGCATTGTGTCAATATCATTCCAATGGGCGTCTCCCACTTAAACTGTTGAAACTTGCTGCAAAGTGTGGAAGTGTGGAAAGCTTCGCGAGCAAACTAGAGTGATAAGAGAATAAGTCGTGGAACTAAACACAAAAAACTTTGGAACCCGACACAAAAAACTTTGGAAGCCAGACGCAAAAAAATGTGGAAACTTCCTACGTGTCCCGCGAAACTAAACTTTCTTGGGGAGCTGGGCGGCTAATAAGTATCCACAAAATAGAGTTTTTGCGGGAAACTTTGAGGAATTAAGGAGTTTTTGCCGTTTTATATTAGAGACGTTTGACATAACTTTTTGTGCGCTTTGTTGGGATGAAAAATTGTTAAGATAATCAGATTCTTCTCCCTTTTAAAAGCTTGATAAAAAGGAAAATATTAAAAGATACATTTTTCGGTACTCAAGATTCTAGTATAGGCGAATCACAGCATTTTTTCCACTTTAGAAATATAAAAGGATAGTCAACTATTCGAGTGTAAGATTTTTCCATAAAAATTACAATTGAATTTATAAATGTAATAAAATAGGACTTTTGGGAGAGAGTCTCAAACTCGGAGATGTGGTTTTTATTGTCAAACAATATTGCGTCTTACCAGCTACTAACTGAAAGGCTCATGATGAAAGTGGCGTTCCGGGCTAAAAATGGTTGCGGTGACCTAGAAAAGTTAAAGAAAAATCTTTGCAATTTTCATAATGCCTATCTACCGATACGTATATTTATACATATCATCAAAATGTGTTCTCCAAACATTCAATAATCTTTGCTCCAACACAACTCTTTACATATTTTTTCTTGACGATTTAAGAAAAAAAACATTACTGGTAAATTAGTTGATGCGCACTCACAACACACATACGTGTTCACATATATTTAAGCACCACATATTTATCTTTTCCTAAAATTATTCGTGACCGTTAAAATGCATATAATTTTATTTTATTGGAAAAACTTTTAAAATTTATTCCTATCAATGTTATATATCAATACATAAGAGGATAATTCTAATAAATCTTAACGAGACATGAAACAAAAGTGTTTAAAACACGAGTGTTTATACTCTACATAAATGATATGGTAAAAATATTAAAACATTGCAAAATAAGACTGTTTGCAGACGATGCACTAATTTATATTGCAGAAGATAATTATGAGAAAGCAATCAAAAAGATAAATAGTGACTTAGAAACATTGTCAAAATGGCTCAAACTAAATAAATTAAAACTAAATGTAAATAAGACAAAATACCTGCATATAGGCAGAACAAATACACATGAGGAACCAAAGGTTTCTATAAATGGAGAAATCATAAAAAAAGTGGAAGAAATTAAATATCTAGGTGTTTTTATAGACTCAAAATTGAACTTCTCAAAAAATGCAGACTATACAATTAAAAAAATTGCAAAAAAAATATCATTTCTTGGTAGAATCAGAAACAAAGTAAATAAAGAAACATGCCAGATAATATACAATACAATTATATCACCACACTTTAATTACTGTTCAAGTATTCTTTTTCTCTGCAATAAAGAGAAAATGAAAAAAATGCAAATACTGCAAAATAAAGCAATGCGAATAATACTTAAGCGCAACATATACACACGGATAAGAGACATGTTAAATGAGCTGAATATTTTGACGGTGAAGCAAACTGTGTATTTGAATGTACTTATTTTTATACATAAAATTAACTTAGGGATGATGTCTAAGGAACTGAAAAGAAAAATAAATTACAATAACGAGATACACGGACACGGGACGAGAAATTCTAAGCAAATTAGATTGCCAACACAGACATAGGAATTAATAGACGAGAAGATAATGGCGAGGGGTAAAATCAACTGTTGAAGAACGAAGGGAGTGAATCTGACTGTGATTCGTCAATAAATCAATCTGACAGTAAATAGGCATCTCGCATTATAATATCACCATTTACTTCTTAAAAGTAAAATCTGCTTTTGAATGAATAGACATTTTTACATGGGAGCGCAAATTACTCGCCACGTTATGAACAAATTTGCGAAGTCCAAATTCGGCAAAAAAATTCGGTTCTATTTTCAGAGTCGAATATTTCGTTTAAGTATTTAGTTAAGACACTTTTATAAATGTTCATAATTTACTTCCCAGCAACCAACCAGCTTTGTGTTTCGCGTCCAGACGTTTATCGATGTGATAGTAACAACTGATTCATATTATACGATGTGAATATGCTTAAAATAAAGTAAAATAATGCTTATATATGGAATGTAATACGAAAATTGGGCTTATTCTCTTTTTCACATCTATTTTTACAAGTTTTCATAGTACAAGTCAACATTTTGCCGTGTTATTTCGTAAAATGAACCGATGATGCCTCGACCATAGTTCGCACAAGAATGATGACATCACGTTTTCAAATTTCACTTGAGGCCATACGCGAGCACAGCCGGCTCCAATGGAACCGGTATGGGGAGTGGGGATAATACGTTTTTAATCACTTAGGGCAGGTCTACTAATATTCATATGTCTATGATTGCCAACAAGAAAAAAAACAAGCACCCAAAAATCTCTGATGTACCAGGCCGTTCAACTCTATAACAAAATCCCGAAGGAAATTGCTGTGATAGAAAATATTAATAAGTTCAAAAATGAATTAAGAAAATATGTCTATCTCAATTATTAATGTTTCTTTTTTTTGTGACTTTATTGAAATATTTAAAGAAAGATTATGTTTGCCAAACAATGTACATGTTTATATGTTTATAAAACTATAAGCACACACGAAGATGTGAGCTAACTTAAGATTAATAAATAAAATAAATAAAACAATAACACAGAAAAAAAGTAATGATCACAACTGGAAGTCGAACCCAGGATCTCTGTTTTGCTGGGACGACGCCTACATCAACTCGGCCAGTGGGACCTTATTATTTTACGTTATCTTTGTTTGTCTCATATTTCATATTCAGAATTAACAATTTTGCTGCTATCTTTTTGAACAATTACAGAGTTTAAACGAATTTATTTGTAACCTAGAAAGGGTCTCGGATAAACACATCCAATATTTATTTATATAGGACACATTTCAATTCCTAGTCGAGACCGTTACCTTTTTATTTTTCTGTATCTTGTTTTGTTTCATGTTTCGTCTAGATTTATTTGTATTATCTTCTTCTTCATCGATGTATATAATTCACTCACCAGACGTTTCACAGAAATATGCTTCTTTCTGGAGATTGAATTATTTATAAATGACATACCGATCCACTGTGAATATTATTTATAAATGACATACCGATCCACGGTGAAGATTATTTATAATTTACATACCGATCTACTGTGAAGATTATTTATAAATGACATACCGATCCACTGTGAAGATTATTTATAATTGACATACCGATACACTGTGAAGATTATTTATAAATGACATACCGATCCACTGTGAAGATTATTTATAAATGACATACCGATCAACTGTGAAGATTATTTATAAATGACATACCGATCCACTGTGAAGATTATTTATAAATGACATACCAATTCACTGTGAAGATTATTTATAAATGACATACCAATTCACTGTGAAGATTATTTATAAATGACATACCGATCCACTGTGAAGATTATTTATAAATGACATACCAATCCACTGCGAAGATTATTTATAATTGACATACCGATCTACTGTGAAGATTATTTATAATTGACATACCGATCCACTGTGAAGATTATTTATAATTGACATACCGATCCACTGTGAAGATTACCTATAATTGACATACCGATCCACTGAGAAGATTATTTATAATTGACATACCGATCTACTGTGAAGATTATTTATAATTGACATACCGATCTACTCTGAAGATTATTTACAATTGACATACCGATCGACTGTGAAGATTATTTATAAATGACATACCGATCCACTGTGAAGATTATTTATAAATGACATACCGATCTACTGTGAAGATTATTTATAATTGACATACCGATCCACTGTGAAGATTATTTATAATTGACATACCGATCCACTGTGAAGATTACCTATAATTGACATACCGATCCACTGAGAAGATTATTTATAATTGACATACCGATCCACTGTGAAGATTATTTATAAATGACATACCGATCCACTGTGAAGATTATTTATAATTGACATACCGATCCACTGTGAAGATTATTTATAAAACGTGTAAACTGTTTACCACACATTTTACCTTTGTACATATAAAAATTACAACCTTTTTTTAGGGAAAAAAAATATTTCTTCATGAAAAATGCATTGGAATTGTCTTCCAGGTCAAATCTTTAGCTTCAACATCTCTCATATCGTACTTCCTGTTCTGCATTAGCACATAAAAATTTTACTCCCCACTGCAAATCAGGTCGTCTGTGGTTGCTCCCGAAGTATGATGTAACGGTTAAAAAGTATAAAAAGGCCGTGAGAGGGGTGGGGGGGGCAAAAAGGTGGTGAAAGGTGGTGAAAGCGGGTGAAAGGGGAAAGATGGTATAATTTCAAGTTAATTAACTCCCTCATAACGTTTTCACAGGGTCAATTGGTACGGTCCCGTTTCGTTTATATAGAGTAACCCTTGGGCGGTGAAATTGGCTTTCCATATTAAAGTACCAACCTAAATACAGGGTTGCCCTAAAAACACACGAAACTTCAATAAACTTTTTTTTATTTCAAACGGTGGATTGGCTTAAAGTGATATTATCACTGTGGAGTTCAAAGCGGCTATATTATCACAGGATTGATTATTTCACTGCCTCGAAAATTGTTTGATTTGTAATTTTTTCTAATCAAATAATTATTATGTTGTTATCAAGATTAATTTTTCGAACATTTAAATTAATATTTTTACCATATTATTGGATTTAACAAAAAGTTTTTTGTGAACTTGATTTAAATTAAGAAATAAATTAGTTCGAAGGAAATTAATAATGGCATTTGTAATAAAAATAAAAGTAAATTATAAACCGTTTTCATTATAAGCACCTGAGTAGCAATTATATGGTGAAATAAAGTTTTGGAATTGAAATTTATTGCCCAATTTTCCAAATGTTCGAATCACGAAATACATCCACGTGGCATTTTTTTGTTCTTCTTTATTCTATGGGTAAATTTAAAAGCATTGTTATTGACTTATATACACTATACAAACTTATATACATTATTAAGTTAGGTATTACAACAAAAAAATAAAAGTAAAAATAAGAACTTAAAACACTACAAAATCATTTGATGAAATATTAGATATATAAATTATTTTAATTTCAAGGAGATTATAGTTTTTATATTCTATTTTAAATGCATAAAAATGCTTTATTTTACAGGATGTCTTGAAGAAAAAAATTACCTCAGGACCTACGACTATATCATCTTTTGGGATGCTGTATGGATGGTATTTTTTGGAAAAGGAAGGAGATGATGTTTGGGGAAGGTAAAAGGTATGAGAGTTAGGTAGGAATCTAGGGATCAGTATCCAGGTTTGACTGATATTTGAATATATCCGTCACATTGCAGCGTAAGGCGATGAGTCGAGAGACCCATACGCTGCTTGATAGATGGTCGCTGTTTTGAGGGTTCAGAAAAGATATTTTTTCAAATGCTAAGCAGTCGTGTTGATTTGGACTTTATTTTCCGAATTGTTTCAAAATTATGGTGCTTTCATAGAGAAAAAAGGAAAAAGGGATTACCATTGAGACAGAGACGGTTCTTTGGACAACTTGTATAATTCCTCATTTAAAATTATTTAAGTTACTCAAAATATACGGTACATAATTAAGTAGATAAGTATTTACTTACGTTGTGAGAAATAGTATGATTTGAGAGTAAATTTTGGTTCTGGTTAATTAAATAAACGAAGTTAAAACATGATTTTTGGACATTAGGTCTACTGTTCAAACTAGAACTACTTGGCTTCATCACAAGAATCACTTCAGATTTCAAATTATAAAAACCCTTAAAAGTCTTTACTGCTCTTTGGTTCGCCCCCATCTTGAATATGCTTGTATTATATGGTCTCCTTTTTATGCTATCCATATTCGTCATATTGAGTCCGTTCGACATCGGTTCCTTAAAGGGGTTGCTAAGAGGCTAGGATTAGAAAGAGGCAATTACTCGTATTATGAAATTGAACAAATTCTAAACCTTTCTCCTTTAGAAGACCGCCTAAAAAATCTGAGATCATTTGTATCTTTAAAATTTTCAACAATTTGATTGACTCATCACATTCAATATACCTTCACGTAGACTCAGAAATAAATAACTGCTCTTTCTCAATCAACACTCGACTAATTATGCTTATAAATGACCACTGTCCAGAATATGGAAAATGGTCAACTCACGTCAAGACCTTGATTTTTTTTGTATAAGTCAGAATGTTTTTGTCGCTCACTATGCAATAGAGGATATTTTATATCACTTTAGTTTTGGCAAGGTCTTGACTTGACTTGACGCTTCTATTTCATTTCTATTTTCTAATGTTTTCCCTGTTTGTCTCTGCTTTTATATACCATCCTTTACGCTTGCATTCTATTATAAGGTATATTCTGTGCATCCGTAAACAATAAGTTCCAGTTATCTGCTGACTTAAACCGATTAATTCCTCTTCTAGTTTACGGGTTTAAGTCTAGTACAGTATGCGATGACCCTGCTCCGGGTCTGTGAAGTGAGTGGTCCAGGGCTGGCTGTGGTCAGTCCCGCCGAGCCCTCCGTCATACCACCGACTAGCAGATTTCTCAGCTTCGGCCCCAAGCAAGGGTGAGAATCACAAGCAAGCTACGAAGGGAAGACGAGAAAAATGCATTTCTGTACTCTTTAAATAGCCAAGCGAACAAATTAGCTAGTTATAATCAAAGACAGAAGAAGTTTCTCTCCCCCTGGAATTTAAAAAAAGATTTTCGTTAATTCGTACAGTTAATATGAAATATCACATTATTTTTTTAGTTTTACGGATTTTTTTTTCAAATTTGATGTTTATATAATATATTTGAAGGTTATACCCATTAATGTAATATATAATCAGTGAAAAAAGGGGATATAAAATATGTAACTATTTAACCTAGTTATCGTTTCATCACTTTTAATTACTTTAAATACTATTTATAGGTGTGTTGAATTGTCATTTTGATGAGTTATCCGGTCACTAATAAATTTGAACGAAACGGGTTCGAGAAGAAGATAGAGAAAATAAAAAGGAAACGTTCGCAATTGGAAATTGAACCCAGGATCTCTGTCTTGCAGGGACAACGCCTATAACCATTTTCGGAGGCGGGTATGAGTACCGCCGCCCCGGATACCATTGGGTAACCAACACCTCTGCCATAATTAACCCCAAGCGATTCGCTACGTTTGCTGACTTAGCAGGGGTGCCCGGGGTTTTTTAAATTTTTGTTTGAGAGTCAGTTAAATGTCTTACGTATGTTGCATCCAACGTTCTCTGTCTGTACTTAATGCACTTAATCATCGCTGTTTGTGAACCTAGTATTTATAAAGAAGCTGTTATGAATTATAAATGTGTTCCATTATCTTTCTGTTGTGGGCTAAATATATCTTAAATTGTAATTTTGTGAATTTTTAATGTTGAAAAAACTTCTGGTGTGAGAATCAATTTGATTTTGCTGAGTTTGATCGCCAAGCGATTTTTAACTAGTCCCGTTAAATGGTACCCTATATACCCTAGAAGCATACGGATGCAATTCCAGAACACGAAATGTTCAGAAGAGCCGAAACTTATGTGATTTTAGTGGAACTCTAATTATTCCTCAAATTTGTTAAAAAAACAACATTTCTTCCAATTATCAATCAAAATATTTGTGGAATAACGAGAGATTTTCTAAAAATACATAATAATAGATTTTCGTCTCTCCTGAACATTTCGTATTTTGGAGTTACATCCGTATGCTTCTCGGGTACAGAATTATCTTTCCGTTTCTGATGTCCTGGTACCCATGAAGGTATAATAAAACATTTTTATAAGGATTTCAGTCCAGGGTGGTGGGAAAGATAATTTTTTTTTATATAGATCGAATAATATATATTGTAAAGGTTAATTAATGTTATATATCTACTGGGATTTTATTAATTATATCTAATTTAGGATACCTAATTGTTGACTTCCACAACTTGAATAATTAATTTGATTTCCAAGAATTATTAATCTTGTCAAAACTGAGGAGATATTTTATACGATATAGTTACACTACTTTTAGAATATTATCTAAATTGAAAATATTAGTTCTCTGATACCTAAGAAAGATTTTTATATTCAATTTATTGGAATAACTTTAGAAGTTTGAAATAAACATATTAAAGTAATATTTAATAATTTAAAAATAACATATTGGTGTTCATTTATGTTTCATTTTATAAAAATCCGAATAAATAAAAATATTCGTTTTTTATAAATCTTAAAACTCCGAATGTTTTTGACCTTAGAAATTTTGACACAACGTTTCATTCGAATGAATAAAAAAAAAACAGCACCATCTGTTGGACTAACATCCTTTTTTTTAAACACGTCAACTATTGGACGTAAAAGCAGCACGCGCAATTTTTCTCTATCTGTACAGACAGACTGATCCAACGCAAGGCGTGGCGGGGTACATCTAGTAAATAAATATTTTTTTTAAATCTAAACGAGGTTTAAAAAAAAGGTACATAGAAAAACATTTACAGAAAACAAAAATTTAACTATAGGATTATATTATATAATATATATATATATATATATATATATATATATATATATATATATATATATATATATATATTATATATTATGTGATAAATATTATATTATACGTGCTATAGGATTCATATGTCTTATACTGATTTATAAATGTGGAAGTTTTAAGCTAGGAGAAAACACTCTGTTAATTCTTTGCTGACATTTTCCTGCAGAATTAATGTCAAGACCTAAAGTTTTAACAAAACAGTCCATTTGTATATAAAGAGGAGTGTCTGTGGCGGGTGGGGTGGCTTTATTTGCCATAAAAATTTTACAGTTTTATTCCGACATTAATGAAATTATACAAATTTCAGTTCAAAACACCTGCACCTTTTTTAACTCCTTAATTCAGAATTTTGATGCTTCTTGCACACCGAAATTTTGCACACTTGACGTTCAAAACAAGAGGCAAATCTAATTTAGAAAAAAATGTATTATTTAAAAAAGCCCAATATCAATTCAAATATTCATATGTCATACGGCATATATTCTGGTCTAGTAATGTGTAATTTCTATCACCTAAAAAATTCTAAAAATATAGTACTAAAGGATTCATTTGTCTTATACTGATTTATAAATGTGGAAATTCTAACTATTCAATTGTAAATGTTCTCCAAAATGCCCTGGAAAGAATCTCAGACTTGTGATGTTCCGAAAGAAACCATTCATCTGTTCTGAATGCAATTACTAATGTTATCCAAATTGACCATGGTAATAAATTACATCTTTGCGATTCTTTCAAGGATAAAGAAATTATCTTGTCACTTCGAATACAATCAACAATGTTCTCAAAATTTGTTTCGACAGCATCGCCATTCCATTGTAAGAATAATGTGTACTAAATACACAATTTGGCTGTCCTGAAACGGGAATCTTTCCCAGTTGGACAGACACAGGTTCATTTTGTTTTATATTGTTTGTAATATATTGAAGATTTCAATTGACTAGTGGTTAGAGCCTTGTCCAGGAAAGACAGGTTTCTGGGTTCGATCTCCAGTTGCAACCCCAACTTTATTTTATATTTCTTGTTCTTTTACATATATTATTTTGTTTAGATGTATTAATATTACCTTCTTCAGTTCTTGCAACTTTTATTGTTTTATAGTAGTATTCTTCTCACCTTTTTCATTACTGTTTCTCTCTATTTCGATTCTCAAAACAATTCCAACATTTAACCGCCATTGTGCATTCAATGATTCGGACTGTTTGGAATCTTATAGTTTAAAAATTAAAATTATAATAGATAATAATTAGCGATGATTGATTCAATCGCCCTTCTTAAAACAAAGAACTAAGTTGTGTTCTTGACAATATGCGCAAGGTACGTACAAAGGTTTAATTACAAAGAATACAATTACTTAGAGAAATAAAATTGTAAAAGAATACAATACGTGATTGGGTTTCGTTATCAATAGCAATACCGTTTTGCAATTCCATCTTACGTGATAGGTAACGAGCTTCCGCTGTTGGTTTTAACAATTTGTGTAAATTTGGTTCAGTTCACTCGAGGGTCCGGTCCGTTCGCACCGCAGGAAACTGTAAGATGTAGGCTGTAGGCCCTGTATTTAACACGGACCCGAATACCTAGCTAGGGACACCTGATCCTGGGGACTACTGAACTAAGATATCTGCCGTGAATAGAACCAAATTTATCTGCAAATAAAAGTGAAAGTTACTAAGAGATTGTACGAGCAAGTAGCTGGTGAAAAGAGATGAAAGATTTTCATAAAAAATAAAAGAATTTCAATTGGTGAATTAAGAACTTATTTTGAGTTTTTTTTCCGAAACCGGTCGGCAGAATCTTTTTAAAGCTGGATACAATACTATGAAGTTTTTTAGGGTCGATGATAAATAATGTATAATTGTATTAAGGGACGTATTTGATTTACTTTAAATAGTGATTCCTGGGATTATTTCGAGTAGAAAATGTTAACGATATTTTATTTAATTGTTGTTATTTTCTAACATCTTTGCTAGAGTGGTAGAATCGCATTGAGAGCATTCTGGTCCTTATACTACTCTCTTTTTTATCGTTTCATATATTTTCCATCCTGCATATATTCTGTAAGGATATATCCCAAGTATTTAATCTGTGGGGTCACAAGCAGTCCATTTCCTTTTAGACAGATTGCTGAAACATTTAGTGACTACTTGTTATGGTTTGAAAACAACGATATTTTTTTCAAACCAATCATTTGTATTATTTCACATTTAGCCACTGTTCAAGAAACCGAATAAGAGCATAACCCATCACCTTGGCGCTAATTCTCCAATACCTTCTGATTTTTATGGTTTTAGTTGAAAAAATGGCCAAAATTTTAATTTTAATTTTATGTCACTTAACGTCCTGTAAAATACACATTTTGAAACTTTTGTCAAGAATAAAAGTCCCAATATGAAAATGTAGAAGTTGTGTGTACTAAAAAAACTTATGATATTGCATTAATCTTGCATTTAATTGTCAAGGTGTCGAAGATGTTAAAGAATTGCTCTTAAAGACGTACTGCACTGCTCTTTATACGTCTGAACTATAACTGTGGACACAATACCCAGTAGCGCAACGGGACAGACCAAAGGTATGCTACAACAACGCATACAGGTAACTTATGCCATTATCAAGGTTCGGCAATACCTCCACGATGTTCACAGAAATTCATTCCCCGTCCTGGCTAGCCAGCTTCTGGGGCAGGACACGAAAATCAACAAACGTAATCGACGTTGCTGCTTCCGAGTGGGTCAGTTCTACACTTAATAAGCGATAGATGCAGATAATGCAGCGACCTCTCTCATGGACTATCATTTAATTTTAATTATATTTAATTTAACTTATTAATATAATGCTTTTATTTTATGCTATCATTAAGTACCTAACTATTTGTCACTGTTCTTATTTTTCACTTCTAATAGTTGTGTATGTACTCGTATACATATTTATCTGAAATTGGATGACATAACGGCTGTTAATATACGAAATAAATAGCGGTTGACTCCAGAGGAAGATTCAATAGTCAATCAAATTTTAAAAAATATCTTTGAAATTTTTCGGCCCAAGAGATGACTCAACTAGGTCAAATAATGTAAATAGATGTATAATGGTGATTTGTTTTTGGGGTGTTATGCCATGTTGCGCTACCTGATGTGTAATTGAGTACCTGAATGCAAAAACGACCTCATGGACTGGAGATCGTTTTTCGGTAAAACGTTTTATTTGAACGATCGATTCCTTCTTTATCCACTGTATTAAAATCAGTTCGGTCTGTTGTCTACAGATTGTGCTATAAGCATTTGTTTTGTCCTACTTGGAGAGTCGTTTTTGCATATTATAAAACGTCAAGTGAGTTGAAATCCTAGATTAACTTAACTTACTACTATACCAAATACAAAATGGCGTCCACGGCATCTGACAGCTCTGATTCTTCTGCCAAAAAATTAGGTTTAAAGAAGCCTAGAAATGAAGATAAGTGTAAGAGAAACATCTTTAAGAATAGAAAATGTAGTGAACAATCATATCTACAAAAAAGCGGAAAAAAATGGTGCTAAAGGGTTTAATTTAGTCTCTAAGTGTTGTGCTAAAAACGTTGAATTTAGTCTCTAAGTGTTGTGCTAAAATCGTTTAATTTAGTCTCTAAGTGTTGTGCTAAAAAAATGTGATGTTTTGGAGCAGAAAAGAATATTTGACACATTTTGGGAAACCCGGAATCAAAAAAGCAAAAAAAGACGACTTATTGAGTCTTTTGAAGTTCATGAAGCCGCAAAATGAAAATTGATTTCAGAATATTTTATCTTTTATCAATATTACTAATAATCCAGAAGTTGTAGAAGACTTTAGACACCGATGATTAATATTATAAAACAAATTAAAAAAATTACATCTCTTGAGTAATTTTATTTTGGTTTTAAAAACTCGTGTTTTATTGTTTTAGATAGTTTATAATAAATAAAATATTATAAAAACAACAATGTTCTTATTATGTACTCACTTAAAATAAGAAAAGCAATGAAGTTCTAGTTTTTTTATCCCTATAAATAAGGATAAAAACATTTCTATGCAAGAACGACCTCTATATCATACCTACTTTTTTAATTTAAAAAACAAATGGATAATATTTTTAGTCCAAAAAATTAAAAATATTACAGAAAAAAGATGTGTTCATTATAAGATAAAATACTGTTGAACAAAAGTACTACACTTGATGAATTATATTAGTTGAAAATGTTTAAACGCGAGTATTTCAAAACACGATTTTTGCAATGACATCGTTTTTGCATCCAGGTATTCAATTTTTAATGTAACTGTAACTATATGTGTAATCATTGTCCGAAACGTTGGCTAAAAAAGGAGTTAGAGCAAAACACGGCATAATACCCCAAAAAATCACACATCTGCCCTGATGATGGACACTATAACGTTGTCCGAAATGTTAGCTAAAGAAGGAGTTATCGCAACACGGCATAGCACCCTAAAACAAATAACAAAAATACTTTTGGCTGTGAAAATCTTAAATAATTTTGTACGTCATATAATATGCCAGACTATTATCGCACTATGCTTCTTGTCTTGTTGGATTAAAAACTTAATATAAAATAAAAATATAATAAAATACATGACATTTTTAGCGTTCAAAAGAGGCGTTCATATAAAACCTAAAATCTGTTTGAAATCTCTAAAAATACGCTGCCAATATTTTAGTGTACCTACATACAAAATTATTCGTTGAATATCGATTATTTGGTCTGGATAATTAATTAATTAACATACTAATGGCCACTCCATCTTAAAAGTTACAGCAGACTTCATAATCTCATAAGTTATCTAATTAATTCAGGAAACCTTTTTCTCTTTCAGCGCGGAGGGGTATGCCCGGAGCGTCACTTTGGGGTCCTGTTTTTGGGTTTTGTCCTTGAGAAAAAATAAGTAGGATCTAAGCTGTCAAAAGAACCTGCGAATAATATATTAATCTTTATAAACCAAAGCCTCTTATATTTCTGGTTTAATTTGTGACTTATTACGTTATTTTGTGGCCGATAGCTTACATCGTTATCAGGTTTGAATAATTATTAGATGAAATAAATGTAGAGTCCCATTTAAAATTATTGTAATGCTCCTTTCGTTATGGTGATCTCCGTAACAAAAAGATAAACTCCTTTTCTCTGGACCCGTTCCAGGAAGGAAATTACTCTCAAAATCGCCCTGATGTAAGACCACAATCCAGAATTGAAAAGTTGCTTGAAATGGCTTTAGCCGTATTTTGTGACCAGATCTGAATAGCCAAGTACTATATACCTCGTACTACCCCCTCCATAATACCTTCCGCCTCACAACATTCCCCAATTTAGGATGCCATAGTCTCACTGGTTCAAGACGGATAGGAGAAGCTGTGACTCTTGTGCGGTATTCACACATAAAAAATAATGATAAATGATAATTTGATTTTTCTGGCATTTTAATTTTCTGTATTTTTTCTTATCTTAAAATTATAAACCTCTAACTGTAAATTGTACAGTATACATATCCGAAGTATCAAAGCATATCTTTCTGATACTTAGTTACTGCCATTTGCATTCCTTTTGGATCTCATCGTTCCTTATTTAGTCTTCCTTTTTTGTCATGTAAACATCTTGGTCATATAATGAAAAACGATAAAAACAAGAATAAATAATTCATAATCATAAAATTTGACAGAAGACGAACTTTGGATGACTGGACATGACTTCATAATCTACTTGACTGGTACGAGTTCAGTTGTTCAGAGTTAAACCAGGTTATAACCTGCAGGGTGAAGATATTCATGATATCAGACAACCTCCGATGGGAAAAAACATTAAGGGTGGAAGAAGACTCATTGTATTTTGTTTGACTAGATGATAATTGAAAAAACAGAAACGGAGCATTTAAAAACCTGTAAATTTGAAATTGCTCGCCGTTCATTACAATTTTAAAATGTACCTTGAATCTAATACAGGTTTTGCAAATGAATTTATTCGGGATACTTTAATTTATTCACTCTACTTAGTTACATTACAAATCAAATCGATAGCAAAGCAAGCCCAATTCATCGCTAAAAATCTCGCAAATCCGTTTAAATTTACTTTTTTTTTTTTTTTTTTTACAGTGACGGGAGCAGTTGGGACTCTTGTGTCTGTGTCTGGAGCCAGTGAGACTATGGCATCCCCAATTGGGGGATGTTGTGAGGCTGAAGGTAAGTGGGGAAGGGAAAGAGGAAGGTGGGGAAGTACCTGGCTATTCAGATCTAGTCACTAAACACGGCTAAAGCCATTTGGAGCAACGTTTCAATTCTGAATGGTGGTCTTACACCAGGGCGATACTGGTAGTATCTTCCACTCTGGAACGTGCCGCAAATATACTATATATTATTTTAATTAATTAATTGTGAAATAACACAAATTAATCAAATAAAATTTATTTGCGCACGCCGGGTTCGAACACGCGACCTTCGGAATGGCAGTCCAATGCGTTACCACTGGACTATGCCGGCCGTCAAACTGCGCACGAGTTTTAATTTATGAATTTTATAGCGCTAACATTATAAATTAGTTTTCCCAAACAAATTTCTTCCAGACACACTGGATTACGCATGGCCAAAGTGGTGCAAAATTTAGTTGCATTTAAGGCGCTTCGTGCATACGTAAATAGTGCACGAAATTAGTTATACACGATGTCCGGTTGTAAAGCGCGTTACTTTAAGGGATGATTTTAGAAATAAAAAATAAAGTTAACTTTTTTATAATTCTAATGTATTAAGGTAGTTTTTAGGTAAAATAATGAATTTTGTTAATGGAAAAATAAATATTATTCTATGTAAAAATATTTTTGAATGGGAAAATGAAACTTTTTTTCTAAAAAAGTTACCATCAGATCACTGGTGTCAAGAAACGACTAAGGGTTCACCGTTTCCAGATTTTATTTATGCGTATCACCGTGATTTATTATTTTAAAAAGAATATACAATAACATAAAAGGAAATAGAATTTACCCCTCATGTAGAATCACCTCTCAAAGTTAGCGCACTTTACCCCCGGACACCCTGTATATCTGCTCTGTTTCAACACGTGATTTTCCGTTATGAGCGTAATTTGTCTCGCTGAATTCAACGTTTCGTGGTGCCGAGCTGTCTCGATACCGACCGAGGCTGTCCCACTATAATATGTGCACATCGGAAAATGCACGACTGGTTTGCGCTTGTGCAGGAGTCTTGTACGATAAAATAACTTAAATAATGACCTGGCAGGAATTGTATCGATGACTGAGGCAAAGATTTCGTTGAAAGTTATATGAAGAGAGAAGACAAGCAATGCAATACACAAAAATGTACATACACAAGGAATCGCATCTGATGCTTACATATTGAAGTGAAACTTCTTTAGGCGCGTAATTCGGGGACGGAGTAAAACCGAGTCAGGATCGACACGAAAATGCGGGTACCCCCACCACCGCTCACCGTTCACTGTCCCTCTCTCACCATATGCGCTTGTTGAGGTGGGGGAGCCGCTCACGAACGTTCTTTCCCGACACGGGACAACAATCGATGCAGTTTTTGCACGATTCATTAAGGATTTAAGTGCTCATGTATATATCTCGCACTTTAGTTACCATAACCCAATTATCACGACATTAGGAAATGATATTCATGAAATTGACAATGAAAATGGCACATGATTGGTAAATTGTCATTGTAATTTCTTTGTAATTTTTAATTGTAATATTGTTATTTATGTAATATTGTATACTTGTGAATAAATTGAAAATTTTTGGAACTATACATTAATCGAACGTCATTCATCTATAAGAAAATATTAGAAAAAGCAAATCCATGCTTCGTCGTTGAATTATTTAACCTCTAATTTTCAAACTAACCTAAGAGAGAAAATAGAGATGATGAAATGAAAATAGAGAGAGAGGAATACTAGAAGTTTCACTTCTGTCTTGCGTAGGCTTGACACACCCACTTTTTTTTATTTTGCAAGTCCAGTTCACAGTTTCACCCCTTGTTCATGAAACATAAGATCTGAGTATCATTCCTGATGTTGGTACATTTTAATATGTCTATAAAATGAAATCATTATTCAAAAAAGTTTTGTGAATGATAATTATTAGGTGCCATTCCACAAGTTTTAATATTCTTTTACGTTTTTAATTTCAGTTATCTCTCTTTACAGCACTATTAAAACCAGTGTTGTAACAATTCCCAATTCTGAAAATGTAATCCACTTAACGTTCTGAACAAGTAATAAACTGTTGAGGGGTTGGGGGTGATGGGAGGTAAAGGGGCGGAGGTCTGAGTTGATGGCGCGCGTGCAAATGAAAGTTTTATCATTGAATCAAATCAAAGGGCATAATATATACGCGTATCTCGCGAAAACAATTAGGCTTCATTATGTCTCACCGTCATTTGTTTCAGAATAATTTGTGACACATTTCACTAGTAGAATATATAACGTATTGCAAACCAGTCCAATGTTATTAGGTTAGCATTAAAACTGTTTGGTTCAGCACCATAATATTTATTTATTTTTTGTTCATCAAATTTATTAAATTATTATAAGCGATAATTAGTCGCATGAAATATTATTAATAAAAACTGCCGACGGAATCCCCGTTCATAATTTATTTGATTGAACATGCCTAACTAACTTTACTGCACACTTGTCTGATTTGTATCAGTATCTCAGTTAATTCTAGCAAAGGGCGTTGAATTCTTATCCCGGCTTATATTTATGGTTTTGAGCCAAACATAATATTATATAGAGATACTTAAAAACTTTCTAAGAGTCTTGTGACATGTTGCTTTTACTGCGATAGTTAATTCTGATACTATATTAGTGAGAAATTATAGTCGTGAGACAAAGTCGGATGTAAAATATTAGTTGCTAGATTAGTTTTCCTTTTATGAGTGCACGCAAATGTTAAATTAACATGACACAATAAATTTACTAGTATTTCAGTACCTTTCTTCGATAAACCCGACTTCAACCATTCACTTTTATTTATATAAATATAAATGTTGTTTGTTCAAAGTCTTAAATCTCCGAGAGTTTTTCACGAATTGCTTAGAAGATTGAAGAAAAAATTGCATTTGAATTTGCGTGTGTGTTTTATATACCTATACATGGTGTCCGGAAACTCGTAGTACAAGCCGGAAACTGGAGAATGTATACCACACGGGGAACCCAAATAAACATAAAGTTTTTTGATTTGAGCATTTTTACAAAAAAAAAAAACCAAAAAAAAATATTTTTCGGCTATTTCAGGGTTCAAATTTTTTCGTCATTATTTGTTTTACTTTTAAATTTTTAAATAGTTTTAATTAGTTGGGTACTTTGATCTTCAGTAATAATTTATAAGAATTTGATAAAAAAAATCATCTTCTGACTCGATTTACTCGAAAACGAAAGCTCAAACCAAAAAAAAATATACTACAAAATCGACTCCAAATGTGATGTAGATTCACCAGTTTCCCGCTTGTACTACGAGTTTCCGGACACCATGTATAATATAGAGATGACCTGTGATATTTGAAACTATGATTTTTTTAAACCAGCGCCATCTGTTGGACAGACATGTTTTTTTGAAAAAAAAAGCGCCATCCTTTGGAAGTAAAAGTAACATGCACTATTTTTTCTCTCTCTGCACAGATAGTGGTGTGGTACAACTAGTCCAGCTATATAAATTTAAATGTTCGTTTGTTCAAAATCTTAAATCTCCGAAAATCCTTCACCGATTGCTTTAGAATTTTGACACAACGTTGCAATCGAATACGCTTGTGTTTTATATTTCTACATTATATAAATGTCACCTGTGATAGGTAAAAACAAGTTTTTTTTTGGAATATAACCATTGGTTGGACATAAAAGTAACACGCGCTATTGTTTCTCTATCTGTACATACAGACTGAGAAATGTTTCAATTTTAAAAAAAAAATCCTTTAAATCATTGGATTTTTAAGTAGGTACTTAAATATCCACTTATTTTTAAACCATAAATAGTACGTAGCTTTTTTATTTTGAATAAGAAATACCGATTTGTAAAAATTAATATTTATATATTTGTTCAATTCCAATTATTTTTTCAAACATTTTTTCAGGAAGCAACATAATAATGAATAAAAATGCGATAAAGGAGGTACAGAAACACACACAATTTTACATTTGAAAAACAAATTCTAAACCATCAAAACGGCCACCATCCTGGATTAGAAACAGTACATAAAAAAACAGACTTAAAAAATGCAAAACGTTTAAGTGAAAAGCTTTTCACTATGCACAGTCAATAGCTTTGTATATTGTATCTGTTATTTGCATCACATTAAGTTTAATCAATAAATAAACAATACATGTTTAGTCAGAAATCATTGAGGTAAGCGTTTAAAGGTAAAAATTCGGTGTAAAAAAATATTATAAAAAAACTGAAATATTTCAAACTTCTGGCGAATTATTTTCATTTTAGTTATTTGCTACAGTCTACAAAAACTAACCGGACAATTTTCCTCCACTGGCTTAACTTGTCGGATGTCTTAAAAACCTCAGAGATAATCCAGTTAAGTAGATATTGTGACAGTTAGCACTCCTTTATATCCTTTCCTCTTCATTTTAGATACATGGACCTCTAATCCCGGCTAAGCACTAACAGGGCTGAGGACTATTCGGAGGTCAAATTTGTCCTGTTTTTGGTCCTACTTCTGTCCGCACTCAATTGTCTACGTAATCTGGACAAATCGCTTGGTTAAAGTAACATATTACATTGAGCAATATAACTAATGTTAATAAAGAACTCTAGTGAAAAATTTTATGGCTTAAAAATATATAGGTATCATTGAAGCGGAAGATAATACTAATAAATCTAAACAAAACATGAAACAGAAAAGACACAGATATATAAAAAGGTCGCAACTAGGAATTAAAAACAAGGTTCTCTTGTCTTACTGGGACAGGCATCTTAAACCACTCGATCATTTGGATATATTTAATAAGCGTCGGAAGTTTCAAATTCAGAATTAATACATCATCAACTATTTTTTCCCATATTTCAAAATAAAGAAACATTATTCAAGTTCAACGAACTTTTAAATTTCAAAATTGGAAAAACTTATAAATTTATTTATATATATAAATATATATTATATGCTCATTTGGGCTTTTACAAACATGCACATAATCATTCAATAGAACAGTTATCAAAAGGAAAATTTTCTTTTGAAATTATAACACTCATCCAACCCATGCATAAGAAAAATATTATGCTAATCAAAATTGCAATTGTTTCAGAGATATGTTATTATAGCCTTCTTGTAACTATACTCCGTGCAGTTGAATGCATTTACAATTTTTGCGACTGCGTGTTGTCAACTGCATTCAATCTAGGTACAAGCGAGTAGCTAAATAACTCAATCCTGATAATTGCAATTGAAATAATTTTCGATCGATTATTTCTGGTTGGTATGTTGATGGTGATTAAACTCAATAAATCAGGGCTGTATATAATTTCATTAATAGTTTTAAAAATAAAAGTCAAGTCAGAAATTATCACACAAGACAAGCGATAAAATAGGTACCAATATTATTTTATGAATTGATAATTCTTTATTTGAAATGCTTATTTGTTCTGTTTGACAGACGCTAAGATAAATTAATAGAGTGAAGATACGTTGTTGAGACAACACGTCTAGTTTCACTAAGCTAGGTCCTGTAGACATACTTTAGCGGCCCGTTCATGTACATATTCTTTGAAAGTTTACCAGCATTTGAAAGGCAAATTTATTTTTTTTGAAAGGAAATAATGGTGAGCAAACATTTTTTTAATTGGATCACAAATTCTATAATTATAATGTCCGCGATTTTCATGAAAATAAATACGCACAAAAAGATTATTCTTATTCAAATAAAAGATGAAACTTATTCGAGGCTTATGAGAACAATTTATTATCAGCTGAATTGTGTAACGACAAAGACGTTACCTCAATGTGCCTGTTTCCGAAAACCACAGAACTCTCCTTGTGCAAGCCAAAGAAACATGACTCTGATAATCTTCTACCAATCTTCAATTCAGATTCCATTTACTACCTTACTTACTCCATCGTATATCTCCTGGAGTATAAGGCTGTGAGAATTTGGTCGTGGGGCAGAATAACCGACCAGGGGTCGCCAGCGCGACCCTCGGAGGTTGAATCAACCCCTGCACGTGTCAGATAATGTTTTAACGGAATGTAAATCGGGTGGAGATATATTTGTTTATTTTTCAACGAGTAATGTCTGTTCCGTGGGGGAAGAGCGAATAGATTGAGCAAAGAGATTATTATCGCATTGGAATTTTTATGGGGTTTTAACAGGGAGCTTTATCAAAACTTTTTAAACTGTTGAGTTTTTTCGAGTTTGAAGTGCATAAAAATATATAGTTGATTTTGAGTGTGATATACATGACAAAAGCGTTCCAGCCTCTTGGAGCCATGTTAACTACGATATTTCTAACTCTATAACTATTCTGAGAACAAAACCGCTGACCGCTTTTACACAGAAATTATAACAATAGTTGTGTTTTTGTTAAAGTAAGTTCTTCAGTTTACATATCTTACAAAACTGAGCAATCAGTTTGATTTTAGGATTTTTGTTGTCTGTGCACAACTGACTGTTTGTCCATCAACAATGCACATGTATCATAAACTACATAAGAACTCAAGAACAAATCTTAACTTTTTTCACATTTATATACTGAAAATTTAATTTAATATAACAATACTGAATACGTCATACTAAGGACGGGTTGTTTCGGAGAATTTGAACAATTCTTCAAATTTCAAATATAATTTTCAGGTTCTGTGAAAGATTTTTTCAAGTTCTGTTTTTATTTCAGTTCTGTCAGCAACTACCCTATGCTGATATAATAACAGAACTTGAATTGGACTTTCACAGAACCCGGAAATCAACATTGAAATTCGATGAATTGTTCAAATCCTCCGTAACAACCCGTCCTTAATATTAGATTAACTTAACATTCTTACAGTACACTTAATATTGTGATAATTAACCTGATATTATAATAGTCAAAATTAAAAGATGTAGGTATTTGAGTGCGATATTTAAGTTTTAGGTATCACAGTACGATATTTAAGGCTTAGGTATTAGAGTATGATATTTAAGGTTTAGGTATTTAAGTACAATATTTAAGGTTTAGATATTAGAGTACGGTATTTAAGTGTTAGATATTAGAGTACGGTATCTAAGGCTTAGATATTAGAGTACGATATTTAAGGTTTAGATATTAGAGTACGGTATCTAAGGCTTAGATATTAGAGTACGATATTTAAGGTTTAGATATTATAGTAAGATATTTAAGGTTAGGTATTAGAGTATGATATTTAAGGCTTAGGTATTAAAGTACGATATTTAAGGTTGAGGTATTAGAGTACGTTATTTAAGGTTTAGGTATTAGAGTACGATATTTGAGTTTTAGTTATTAGAGTATGATATTTAAGATTTATGTATTAAATTACGATATTTAAGGTTGAGGTATTAGAGTACGTTATTTAAGGTTTAGGTATTAGAGTACGATATTTGAGTTTTAGTTATTAGAGTATGATATTTAAGGTTTATGTATTAAATTACGATATTTAAGGTTGAGGTATTAGAGTACGTTATTTAAGGTTTAGGTATTAGAGTACGATATTTGAGTTTTAGTTATTAGAGTATGATGTTTAAGGTTTATATATTAAATTACGATATTTATGGTTTAGGTATTAGAGTACGAAATTTAAGGTTTTATGTTTAACAATTTTATTACGGTAATGACTACTATTCAAATTATTTATTTGTAAAATAATGTGGATATTTTTTTTTCATGTTCTACGGAGGTAGAAATAGAAGTCATTATTTTCATATCTTAAGAACTTTTTGAAAACATTGTGTAATTAATTTTTGTAATTTCCAATTTAATTTTTTTTAATATGAAAATCGCAAAGTGAGTTCCAACTGCTCCTAACCGACTAGGACCCGTGAGAATATGCATTCCCCATTAAAGTTTATTATTTTGTAAGGCTGAAGGAATGAAAAAGGTGGGGAGTATCTGGGTTGTACAGATCAAGTCACCAAAAAATTCCAAAACCATTTCAAGCAACGGTTCAATTCTAATAATAATAATAATTGGATGACTTGTTTAGCGCCGTTTTTGTGCAAAATCACCTCAAGGGCGCTGTACAAATTTATAAATGGTGGTCTTAAACCAGGGCTATACTAAGAGTATCTGCCACTCTAGAAAGTGCGTCAAAATTACTTTAAATAATTTTAAATTAATAAATTGTGAAATTATTCACCGGGATTTGAACCCGCGTCCGTGAATTGCTAGTCGAGAGCCTTACGCCTCAACCTCAGAGGCCGCCAATAATCATATTATCAATGTAAAAATATCATCTCCTACAAACTCAATTAGGTTTTTTTGTTAATCTGTTATTTTTTAGACACATTTAATAATCTTGGGTGGTCAAGAGGAAAATTCACTCAATTAGTGCTTCAAAGCGATTCATGTTCGTTTACTTCTTTTGTAATAATTCATAAATATCTCTTATCTTCGTTTTGGTAAAATAATTATGAATTCTTAGTAAGATTTTAAATGGCTTCGGGTCTTTCATTCCGGAATATTTTATACGCCTACGGACTTGAAATACAGAACAAAATACATCGAAAAGGTTAAGGATTTAACTTTTAAACGGCGCGGTGGACTAGTCTTAATATAAGATAAAATAATTACCACAAAGTGGATTGTGTTTTCATTTGAATGCTAATTTAAATAATTTATTTCTTTCATAAGAACACTTTCTTGTAGTTCGCAATACTGAAATTTTATTTTAATTTATTTATTTTATATTTATATATATTACAAACAATACAAAACAAAATGAACCTTTGTCTTTCCAACTGGGAAGGATTCCCGTTTCAGGACCACCAAATTGTGTATTTAGTACATAATATTCTTACAATGGAATGGCGATGCTGTCAAAAAAATGAAAAACATTTTTGATTGCATTTGACGTGACAGGATGGTTTCTTTATCCTTGAAAGAATCGCAAAGATGTAATTTATTACCAGGGTCAATTTGGATAACATTAGTAATTGCATTCAGAACAGATGAATGGTTTCTTTCGGGACATCACAAGTCTGAGATTCTTTCCAGGGCATTTTGGAGAACATTTACAATTGTATAGTTAGAATTTCAACATTTATAAATCAGTGTAAGACATATGAATCCTTTAGTACTATATTTGTATAATTTTGTAAGTGATAGAAATTACACATTACTAGACCAGAATATATGCCGTAAGACATATAAATATTTTAATTGATATTGGGCTTTTTTAAATAATAAAGTTTTTTTCTAAATTAGATTTGCCTCTTGTTTTGAACGTCAAGTGTGCAAAATTTCGGTGTGCAAGAAGCATCAAAATTCTGAATTAAGGGGTTGGAAAAGTTGCAGTGGTTTTTCGAAAACTCAAGTGGAAAGTAACCTTTCTTCTGTTTTGAACTGAAATGTGTATAATTTCATTAATGTCGGAATAAAACTGTAAGATTTTTGTGGCAAATAAAGCCACACCACCCGCCACAGACACTTTTCTTTATATACAAATGGACTATTTTGTTAAAACTTTAGGTCGTGACATTAATTCTGCAGGAAAATGTCAGCAAAGAATTAACAGAGTGTTTTCTCCTAGCTTAAAAACATTTTCCAGCGGGAATTTATGCCTTTACAAAATAATCTCTTGATTTTTCTATTCCACAATTTATAAAGTGCTAAAATTTACTATGAAAAATTCCTACGACAATTTTTTCATGCCTAGCAACATATTTACTAACAAAACGTTTATCATGGTTTTTAATGAATGTTTCTATTTTTGATACTAAAATTTCATGGCAGATTTCCACCATAATGATATATTTGAATAATTGATTTTGTTACAGTTGTCGGTTCAGTTTATTATAGCCATCTTCAGAATAGTACAAATATTCCTTACTCTACGGTTTATCTTTACAACATTTGGAGGAGGGGTTAACGGGGGAGGAATACAATAATTTTATTTTAAAAAATCCATAAAATTGTAATAAAATCATTATTTACTATTTCCGTTATCCTCCCGCATATAATGTGGGAGTGTGTAACAATCATAGATGAAGAGACCATTTTACCAGCCCTAGACCTATGTAATGATTTAGGTACAACACCCAGGTACAACTTGTAATTATATTTATTGTACTAGGATACAGAAAGTACAAAGGGTTTAGCTTATAGGTGCTTCCTATTTTTACAGCCAACCCAATTGTAAAGAAGTATGATGTGTATTTCAATACTACTGTATTTTAACACACAAATAGAAACAGAGTTAATCGGTTTGTGGACAGTATCTGTTTGTTCATGGCGTAGTGACATCTGTCCAAAAGGAATGCTTTCAGTGATGATTTAAATTCGATCACATCGTCCAACTGTTCATTGAATCAGCGCGCCATACGATACAGCATATGGCCTGTAGTATGTGGCTAGCATTGATGGCCAGCAGTAATTAGCCAGCCTTAGGTGGCCAGCAGCGGTGGTCAGCAGTCAGTTGCCAGCAAGAATTGGTCAGCCTTAGGTAGCTAGCAGCGGTGGCCAGCAGTAATTGGCTAGCTTTAGGTAGCCTGCAGCGGTGGCCAGCAGCGGTGGCCAGCAGTCGGTAGTCCCAGAACGTCAATGGCGGAATTTAAATTTGATTACACCTGTATCGAACGCATTACGCAATGCTACCCAAAGGCCGCAAAGCAGATGTCTGACCATGTGAGGATAAGAAAGCTGTATTTACCCGGCCGGCGAGTACTGAGCACAACGCGCGCCAGGACACAGTATTTACGTAGTATCCCCTCCCCGGCTCGAGAGCACTGGGCACATCGCAAGCCATGGACCCAGTATTTACGTAGCATCCCCTCTCCTTTTCCCAGGCGAAGCTAGGCCAAACAGTGAGCGGCAACGGTCAGCCAATCAGCGTAAAGCCACGATAAACCTAGAAATATTTCTCTTTTCATATATAATTGCGCAAATTAATGTTAGATTTGCGTGAGTCTCGCCGCAACAATGCTAAATAAAAATATACAGGTTGAAAGGCTGGACTCACGTCTATGTTGTAAAGTAATATTGAAATATGTAAACATTAATATTAAGTAGTTATAAGGATTTCCTCACACCAATGTCGGTCTGAGGACCCACTGATTCATATTGTACAATTTATTATAAAAACATTAAAAATGCTAGGGAAAAACAGTTTTCATGAGATGAAGCGGCGTAAAGAGTACTATTGAATAAATAATTTTGATATTGACTATTAAAGTCAAATGAAAACACACGAAGCTGCACAAAAATGCACCTCGTTTACGCGGGGCGTTTCAGACGCGCGTTCACCGATGTGCGCACGCCCCCGCTAGTCCTATATATACGGCGCGTAAAGCGATCACAAGTCTCTCTCTTCCGACATCTACTCTGACCGCTTCACTCTGGACTGCTTCTCCCGCTGGAACTACTACAACCGCCTTTGACTTCTGACCTCTCGCTTCCTTGGACTACCTACTGCTCTTTCCTTGGATACACGACATCACAGCAACCGGAAAAGGCCCTGAACATAAAGCAGCTCACCGACTAGAAGATTCAGCACCCCTTATTTACAGTCAATGTAGAGGACTTGCGTCTGATACAACACCTACGTCAGTGGTGGCTGTTGTAGGTGACGCAGCTTTCAATAAGGGCCGGCATACGGAGACGCTCGACCATTGTAGTGTGTTGATATAGATGCCTTCTATTCATCAGTTTTTTTAAATACCGGCAGTTAGTAGTTCGACGCACGTAATCAAGCAGCAGGCGGTCCGGTTCAGTTATCCAGGTGGCTGTGGAAGGTGATGCAGCTTTCAGTGGAGAATCAGTTTCAAGTTTTAGAAAATGATCGAGAAAGTGTTGTCTCTATCAGTTGTAAATATTGAATAGTACAAATATTTTGCTAGCGGTTAATATATAGTACCTCTGCAGGTGTTCGTGTGGTGACGTAATCGTCAGCTTGCAAAAATATGTTGTTTTTTCTCATTTCAGATGTTTATTTTAGGTAGTAACAATCTTATTTGGTTGTAAACATCGTTTCGCTTAGTAACAGTTGTTTTGGGATATATAATATCTCGAGTTAACTCAACTTTGTCAATATTATGATTTTGTTAATGACAAGGGGGTCATCGAACTCGCAGATGTTTACCGCAGCCCGACGACCAGTGTTTAGCAGCAAGGTTTAATCTACCCTTACATTTTATATCAGGCTTCCATGTTCGATATAACATAGGTACTCGTTAATGTAATTAATATACGTTCTCCACAATTCCTAATCTTAAGTTCTCTGATCGACACAAGTTCCGATACGAAAGTTTAACAGTTAGGCTGTCTCACGAACTGGCTGAATCTATCGGTCAATTAATAATAATTATTAGTTGTTGTTATTGCATAAGTTGTTGGCTCGGTTGGTCCGATATTCGATAGATGGCGCAATCTGTCTACTAATTTTGCAACTATTGGAGTTACAACGAGCTTAAACTAGTTACGTTTGTTATGACTGGCACTAGTTAGTACTAGGGTAATGTAGGTATTTACCGTGAGACATCATTGACTTTGAGAACAAATTTATCAGAAATTTCCAGTAACCGATTGATCTCTGAAATATGTATTATGATCTAGGTATCGAACTAAATAACTTATACTTTAAACACATAAATTTTTATTTGACCACTTTATTTTAATTATACTTAACCGGTTTCCATCCGTCTAGACATTTTTCCAATAAACCGCTCTGTTCTTTCCAGAAACCCCTTAATTACCCCTTCTCCTTATCGCCAAGATATACTCAGGCATCCTCAAATTTTTTTGCCATCTATTTTCGTTCATATATTTACCCGGGAAATCTTTCTCCGGATATGAATGAAAATTAAATAAACAATAAATTCCTTAGCTCTTGATTGAAATCACTTTGCGAGCGAAGATAGTTACCTTGACTTTCCTTACTAGAAATACAGAACTTTTATTTTTCATTCATGATGCCAGAGCTCACCGTTCGAGTTAACCAGTTCAGTACCTATCACTCCCATGGGCGGACCAATCATAAATCATTTTAACGGTAACAAAAGCTCCTGGCAGCTAATGTGTTAATACTGTCAGCAAATGAGAGTTAGTTTTTTGTTATCATTTTTATTACCCTCTTCATAGACATTTTCCCAATGTGCCATATGCGCACAAATATCATTACCGAATCGTCCGAACTTTTCCAGCGGATATTGGTTAAAATGCTTTAAAACAAACTTCCATTCGTTTAAAAGCTCATCTTGAATGAACCTATTGTTTACGAACCAAGATCATACATTTGATCTTCCTTGAAAGTTGGTAATGACTTTTGATAAACATCTCGGAATTTAAGATTCATTCGTTCGGATATCTTTATAGTTGTGTAAGCCTTGAGTTTGAAGTTAAAACAGGTTAGGTATTAAACTTATTTGAAAGTTTATCTTGCACGCGTTTCTCTTAATGAAACAAGTTCTGATAAAGATACCACCAAATTCATATCGTTGATTCAATTCGTATCATTTGTAAGAGACTGTTTTTTTGTTCAATTCACAATCTATATCTATATAAATAAAAATGTAAATGTTTGTTCAAAATCTCAAATTTCCAAAACTTCTTCAACGAATGCTTTGAAATTTTGATACAACTTTGCGTGTGTTTTTATACGCCTTTTTTAAAATACAGCGCCATATGTTGGACATAAAAACAAGACGCGCTATTATTTTTCTATCTGCACAGACGGACTGAGCCACAGCAACGTATGCACAGTAATAATAATAATAATATCTTTATTTAGGAAAGTTTACACATTACAACTATACACACATATTATGGTATACATTTATTTGTAACTTTTATATTTAAGGTTGTAAAATTAACAGAAAAATACAAGCATAATATTGTGAAGGTAAAAAGAAAATAAAAGTACAGTTGAGGTTTCTCAAATACCGCCTCACTAGGCTAGCCTGTGTTAAGGCAGATTTTTTCGTGTTAGTTCCTAATACCTTTGAACATACCTATACTTGTATTAAGATGTATTCGCTCAATAATGTTGTGACTTCAATAACTGCGAATTTGGGTGAATGCACCGGTGAAGGCCCTATTCTTGTTTTTGATCCAAATTTTTACATTACATTTGAAATTTTTTTGTGAATCACATTGTTTTATGCTGTCTGGAAGAATGTTGTAGAGTCTTGTCGCAAAGTATTTAAAGTTTCGTTGACCAAACGTAGTATGTGTTATCGGTATTTGTTGTTCTTTCGAGTACATCGTGTATTTGAACTTTTTTCATAGTAATTATGTTTATTTGAGTATAGATGAGTTAGGATAGTTTTGCATATAGCTGCCGAACATCAAACACATTCATAATATTAAAAATTAGATTCGAGTCTGTAATTATAGGTAGCCTTAGAATTATTTTCAAAATTGTTTTCTGAGCCTTTATGATTGGGTCTAGTGTATCAATACAATTGATACATATTTGTGTTTCACTATTAAGTACCACCGTCTTTTCGTTAAGGTACATTAAACATTTTTTATGCCATTATACATTAATCAACTATAAAAGAGAAAACGGCAACCTTTTCTGTGATTTTTTCTTTTCTTATGGTAAATTTGATGAAATGTTATATTTTTAGTAAGCAGTGATTTATCATTTTATGTGAATAACGCCCTTTACGACCTTACGTATGTTCAAATGAATTTAACAGTAACTTTTTAACTATTTAACACCATTTTTTTTTTTTTAATAATTTACAATTTTTATCAAGCATCAAATATTTTCTACCACTACCAGTTTTAATTCAGGTGTGAAAGGGTTAAGTTAATTTTTTAAAAAAACATAGTACATTTGCTGCATGTTCCTTTAAAATGGCTTTAGTTGTGTTTAGTGATTTGTCTCTATAGCTAGCTTCTTTCCCGATTTCCTCTTCCCCAACTCCTTCCCCTCTCCATCCTCTTCAGCCTCACAAAGGTAAAGATAAAATGGAAGGAAGTATCTAGTCATTCAGTTCTGATAATTTCACGACTATTTTAAGTAATGTCTCGAATTAGTTTATGGTTTTTTTTTAAATCATCTTAGCGATTTTATTCCGAACCCGCAACCTTTGTCAACAGATTTACATACCTTAGTGATCGATTACGATTACCAATAAGTTTTAAATTAATGAATAATCTTTCAGATAATTTGATTTTAAATACTTGTTAGAATTATTATTATAAATCACGTTTCAAAACAGCAAAGTATATTTTGTGGTTAAAATCACCTCTAACGTCCCGCAAAAGGTTCCTCGCTACCGGCTGACTTATCTCCGGGTACCAGGAGCGCAGACCTGCGCGGGATAAGGGGTTAGGGGTGCTAATGCCCGGCTAACGGCACCCAGTACTTAGCGACCGGCAGCGGCTTAGCACCGGAGGAAAGTTAACCCCGACTGGACAGCGACATATCTTCCACCTCCTCAATCTTCTCGTACCTTCTGCGTTCCTAGGAGAAATGAGACACTTGTTTTTTGTGTACCATTTTTCATGTCAGATAAATTATAAAATCGTTTTTATACGAGCCCTGAAAGGGTGTTCGCAGAAAAATTGTAGTATAAATAAAGTTTTAACATTTCTTCACCACAGCACTTTTAGATTTTAACAATTTTTTTTTATTATTTTACTTCGCGAAAAATACTTGTATCGGACGTGACAGACTTGCTTCGGTATTGATTTAACACTTACAAACTTAAAAACTGACTACTAATGAGTCATGTATTTATTCTATTAAATAATTATTTCTCACATTCCTAAAATGACACTTCTTATCACTATACAAGCGTGGGACCGATGCAATTAATTTCTATGAGTTTTCAAACCTATCAGACATTTTTAATTATTAACTTTTGTTAATCTGCTATCTCATGTACTCTCATGAGGAGATAAGTATGATCACCCTAAATGAAAATATTAACCCCACTAAAAAATATATATATCTAAGAAATGTATGACTTTGCCATTGTTTTATTGACTCTCTTCGTTCTCCTCCTACAAATCTCCTGCTGCCTTTACAAGCAAGACTCTTCCTAAGGGATCAAAGAATCCATGTGTACCGGTGTCCTGTTGAATTTTCAGTATTTATGCGGTCCCCACTGTCTTGTACAGTACTTGAATTATAAGTAAAGTTATAAGTGGTATTTATAATTTATTGTTTTCGTGTATTTTCTAGAATTCTATCTTTATCACAGTTGATTATTATTTTAACCAATATTATTAAAGATTGTGTATGATACAATGTTTGAATGTAGATGAAACAAGGAGTCGATGTTCAGATGGAATTGTGGGCCTATTCACTATTCATCCCTCAGCTACCCCTGTAGAGAAACGGCTTGATGGTAGGATAATTTTTACTTAAATTGTTTACGAATTATTAAGTTCTACTAGATATGGCTTTTTCTAGATAGACTTCTTTAGAAGGCGAAGCAGGATTTGATGCGTAATATCTGATATTGCACGCTCAAAGATAATAATTAAAAGCTATAATTTATAGAAAACTGAGTTGCATTTCAGTTAAAGTTACCGTTTAATGTTTGGATTTAACAATAAAAACTGACGTCTACAAATGAAAAAAAATTTTTTTTTGCTGATAGTGAAGTCTTGTTTTAACTCGACCATTTGGCATTACATCTGTCACTCAAATGTTTTGTTACGTTCCAGTTCCGTTTTTTCCTACCAGAGTTTGAATCATTTACGAGCTGTGAATTCAGAATAATCAATATTATGGTACCTGTCAGTTTGAAGAAAGTTTGAAAAGGAAATTTTATTGAGATGGTTACATTTTTGGGACATATTGTATTATTATTCCATATTTGATATTTTTTAAATGTTACATAAACGATGTATTATTTGTAATTAAGTAGGTAGGTATTTAAATAGCTATCTAAAAATTTATAACTTTCAAAATGTTATGATTTATCTTATAGGAAATTTTGGTGTTTATTTATTGATAAGAGAAAACTAGAAATATCCCTTATTTAGATGCAAGGTAACAGAACTACTGGAAAAAATTAAATAGTGATATTATTTATTCTTTTATAGCTATGGCAATAGAAAACCTAGATAATATTAAACAAAGTGAAAAAAATAATGTTAAAACATAGTTCACACGATATCATACTTCACTGGTCAAAAAACCAGTTTCTGATAACACTTCTATTTTCCTCATCATCTCTTGGTACGACCATAAGCAATAATTATAATGAATTCTTCAACAATCGCAACTTAGCTTTGTGGCGTTATTTTAATTTAATGACAATAAATTACTTTGAAATCACGACTATTTAATAAAAATTATCGACATGTTTCGACACCAATTTACGTTTATTCTGAGAAAATCATCGGTTTCTAAAAACGTCGCCTATTTTGGTAATAAAATTGTATAAACAGTGATTATTCAAATATTTAAAAACATTAATCACACTCACTCTGAGAATGCACTATCATATTATATTCCACTGCGTTTCCATTATTATAATACCCTGGTATTAAAAATTAAAAACAGACCAGCTGGTGTATTTCTTAATTGTAATATAGTACCAGAAGACCACGATAAGAAACAGGTAGAACAATGTTGCTTTTAGTCTACGAGGAGTTTTGCGAGAATAATTTGTCAACTTCGCTTCCAATTTGTAATTGTAGCGCCAATAACGGTTTGATTTTATGGTAGCCTGGTTGGAAATTTTGAAACTACGCGAATTCTCTAAGGAATGAGCTTAGTTTGTACTTAAAATATACGTCAAATACTTTGCTATTTACTTTAAGTAAAATATAACCAAAGTATATCTAGGTATCGCACTATCCGATCTTCTATTTCTCTATAACAAACGTCTATTTCAAGAAAAAAACAATATTATTTTATTACTAAAATCAATATACCTATTATGAAAAGATGTTTAGTGAGAAATGTGAGCCTGTTTAACTGAGCACAGGCGATCAAAATTTGGAGCAATCGTTGATAAGGCTGCTCTCATCTCTTCATTGATCGTCTTCAGGCGTTCTCTTTTTTCGATTTAATAGTAGTGAGAGTTGAAAATCCCAATTCCTATAAGTAGGTTGTGGCAAATGGTAATGTATATTTTCAACAGCACGCTTTGAAAGCAGTGGATAGTTATGTTTTTATATGCAGCCAATATATGCTAGCTCTACTTTGGAAAATTTCAGTTTTAATTTCCGATCTGTTTTTAACTCCATGAATTCTTCCTGCTCGTTTATCGGTAAGTGTCCAAGGGAAATGTTATCCGAGAGTGTATTTAGTACCCAGTCCATATGATGTAGGTCACACTTAGGAAAATAACAGTTCATTTTTTTGCTAATAGCACCAAGTGTTTCACTATCAAGGCCTGCACTTTTTTCTTTATCGGCAGCCATGACATTTGGAAAAAATTCATTACTACCATTGATAGCATGGCTGATCCATAATACTATCGCGAAATCTTTGAATTTTGTCCCAAGACGTTAAAATATATGGACGGGTTGTTTCGGAGTATTTGAACAATTCATCAAACTTCAACGTTCGTTTTTGAGTTCTGTGAAAGTACCATTCAAGTTCTGTTATTATATCATAATAGGCTAGTTGCTTGACAGAACTGAAATAAAACAGAACTTGAAAAAATCTTTCACAGATCTTGAAAATTAACTTTGAAATTTGTAAGAATTGTTCAAATTCTCCGAAACAACTCGTTCTAAGAATTCCTGCATTGAATTTTTGGGTTGAGTTCATTTAAATGAGCGAATAAGTAGTAAATCCGAAATAGCACTTTTCTGCGAGAAAGCCATGGTACTTCTGCATGAACAGAAGTGACTGATGATCTGCTCCCATTTTCTTTCTTATTGTCTTAACAGTACTTCGATTTTTTTCCGCGGCACACCAACTGATAACCAGCTTGCTGGGGCACACGCTTTGCAGGACACTGGTTTAAAGTGTCATTAGTACAAGGTACATAAAATAACAAAAAAATGGTTGCCATAAAAATATATTGGGCTACATGATGGAAATAAAAGATTACACGTAGGTACACATACTTAAAGGTTAAATAATATTTCGTCCTTAAATTCATCTCAGGACTCGTGGAAATTCTCAATTCCTGCATGGCAGTTATCCTAATAAGTCGTGTGGAAAATTATACGATTTTCATGATATAACTGCTGTCAAAAATTTTAATTTTTATCGGACCACTTTCACTTCTCACCAATAAAAACCTAAAGAATAGAAATAAGTATTGATGTCAGAGTAGCAGGGCTGGATTTTCGATTTTTAATGATAGATTTTCGATTGTAACTTACATAACGTTTTACTTTTACGATCATTTAATTTATATAGATTATTATTAAGGATACTTAATATAGGGAGATTTGAAATAGAAAATAACACGGACTAAAACACAGACTAAAACAGAATCCAATGAACTATACCAAAAAACACTATATTACTTATTTTAAAATTATTTTATAAAAAATAATTATATATATATACTACATGATATATGTTCATAATTAAATTCATATGTAACTTTGTTGCAATATTAATTTTCTTATAATTAAATTATACATAATATGTAAATGAAATCCTTAGCACGGAAGATCCCAGTGAGGATATCATTATATCTATTTGTTACAAAAAAAGATAGTAAAACACTTTTTTTAATCTACTTCCGATTTTATGTCAGGGTTAAATCTTCCCCATAGGAAAAACTAAACCCTTCCACTCACTTTTCCACAGTCAATCAACACTATGTAAGTGCATTATATAAGTAAAATAAATAAAAAAAACAATACAAGAACAACACGTCAACTCACCAGAGATCAATTGGGAAAATAATTCACCGACTACAGATATTTTTATATCAGAGGGTTCGGCTCGGTAGAACTCCTAGCAGGGCCTATAAATCCTACTGATCCCTCAAAATAAATATTTAAAAAATCTTTCGTAATCCTACATGTATTTAAAATGACTGATTTTTGCATTTTTATATATAAATTTTTTGATAGATCTAATACGCCCAAATTTTAATGAGAGAACTAGGTATAATGCTAGTAGCCAAAATAACGAATGGTAATATTTTTATAGTCTGAGAATGCCAAATTCTTTTTATTTTATCTCCTAAATCTGTGTATTTTTATTTATTGTTATTAAGTTTAATTTGTAGAACTCCATTTTAATTTTTATTTTTTATATATTCAATAATATTGTTATTGGGTTTATAAAAACAGTTTATTTTTAAACAAGTTCTGCTGTGTAATTATTATTACGCGTGACAGTTGTTTTGCCTTATGAAGGCAAAACAGCTGCTATTAGGATTGTATTTTATAGTATATGATAAATTATAAGATTGATGACATTCATGTTTATAAATATTATCCGGAGTCAATTTTTCTAACTATTTTATTTCCAACAATTAATTAAATCTGTTAAATTACCACTTTTGCATCGATTTGGAATATCAGGTATTAAACACCACAATAATAATTAGTATATTAGTAATTAATATCCCATCAGATATCATCAGGTTGTTTCATTTTGTAGTTTTAAAATGCCAATAATCACCGCAAACAGTTGGCAGCACACCTCGTTATCAACGCAAATATTAATACATCATTTCGATGATTTTAATGATAAAAATAATATTACCTGGTGAATTTGGCGGCCTAACTGTCGCTGAAATAACCGAATTATGCACAATATCCGCCGCGGATATTTCAACTTCCTCATTATATTCCGCCGGTAATATGATCGATAATTCATTATTATTTCAATGATTGAAGAATATTCAGATAATAACTGATAACTGTCACACTAGAATGCATAACGGAAAAAGTTGTTTTCTAATTTTATCTTAATTAATAAATTAAAACCAAAATTTTCTATAAAAACATAACTTTAGTGATTAGGTACTTAAGTTCCTACTTTATGATAAACCGTATATTTAAAGTTAAAAATCCAATCTGTTACCCAATTTCCCTGTCCGACAGTTTGGAATACCTACATACATTTTATCGCTACCTCGTCATTCTGCTAAGAAAACGAGGACAGTTAAAATGTGCTCTCAGTGTGTGTAATATTGAATCTACAGGGTTTTTCAATAAGAGGTGTTATTTTGATATTCAATCGTAAAAGATCAATGGTTTCGTTCCTTGTATCGCACGTAGCGCCATCTTGTTGAAAGTAAACGTTGTCTAGATCAATTCCGGTCATAAAAAATCATTAATCATCTCTCGATAGCGCAATCCATTCACCGTAACTGTTGCTCCAGCCTCATTTTTGAAAAAGTAAGGTCAATGTCTCCACCGGACCATAAACCGCACCAAACAGTCACACGTTGAGGATAGAGAGGCTTTTCAACAATAACTCTTGGGTTTTCCGAGCCCCAGATACGACAATTTTGCTTGTTGACGAAACCACCGAGGTGGAAATGGGCCTCATCACTCAAGATGATTTGCATTTGATTCACTCAAGTGAATTTTAATAATTTCAATGCGTTGTTGAAGCGTGTATCGTTCCATTTTTATTAATGACGTAGTTTTTACTTATCAAATGTTAAAAAATAACAGCTTTAAAATTAACATCTACCGAAATAGCGGGCTATTCAAAATAACACCTCTTATTGGAAAACCCTGTATTACGGAAACCTTGGGCAGTGAATTACTCGCGGTGTTCCCCAAAGCCAGAATAACGATTTCCTAGTGCTTCAGAAAATCAAGAGAAAGTCAGACTCCTTTTCTAATTTTAATAAGTGTTATTCAGCTATGATAAGTAGTTGTGTCAATTTAAAAGGTTAAAATTATTGATTACAGTTCAAAACAAACTGATTCGCAAATGATAATTTTTTTTTCAAACTAAATGTAGGCTGGTCAAAATAAGGCTTGCTTGAATAACAAAGTAGAGGCTACAGATTTTAGAAACCGGAACGTTTAAACATATCTACAGATAGACGAAATGCAAAACGGTCTAGTTAAAACAGGAATTCGCTTCTTTCAGTCAATTGGTAGAATTCTGTTCGAACAATTTTATTTTATTTGTGAAAAGTTGAAAATATTCGCCACGAATTAAATTGTAAAAATCTCGAGATTCTGAATATTTTAATACTAAACAGATTATATATCTGTGAGGTGGTTTTTTAATTATGGCAGATATCTTAGTTGTTGTTTTTTTAAAAATATTGTAATAAATCAATCAAATTGCAATATGTAATAATTTTGTAAGGATTATACAAAAACACGTTCCCAAGTTCTGCAACAATCTTTCAAACGGGTAATGATACGCTTTTCTTACAGGGCTTACTTATTGTTTTTAACTTGGGGCTGAAAACATTTTTTTAAAGTACATGGCTTCAGCATATACATACCTGTCTATTTGTAGCAGTTTGACCATATATATATTTACGAAGTATTAAACGTTGAAATAAAGATCTTTATTTATTTTTTCTAATCATAAACCTGCATCTGTTAGCCCTTCTTTCATAGATTACCCACTTCTCGAGGCGTCACTTATTTACCGGTGGTTTTAAAATAATTATCTAAGCACACCCAACGACCTTACTGGTAATTTATTTGTTACTTTAATTACGCATCGGAGCTGGCCTTGTTACACTTCTAAATAAGGTTTTCATGTCCCTTGGTTACACCCACATTAAATAATAAAGTGATACTTAAAATTATGCCTCTATTTTGGCTGATCAAAAATTTAGACGTAATTACCATTCTAGAACCACCATTATTATTTTCAACATGAATTTCGGGACACGTTATCACCTTTTTGAAAATATGTACATCGGTTTTGCACTCAGGTATCGTGGGTTCAATCCCCAGTTGGATACGTTATCACGTCATAGCACAAAAGGTTGCAGACTTTGTCCCAACTGTACAACTATCCTGTGTCAGTAGAACTATGTCATCACCAATTGCTTTATGATTTAAGGCATAAGGTAGTGGGGAAAAGAAGGTGATTGGAAAGACAAAGGTTGGGTTCCTGGTTTTAAAAGATCTAATCACCAAACCCGGCAAAAACGGTTTAAATCAATTATTATGTACTGAATGCTGGACTCTTCACTGGTGATAGCCAATCTCCCATGGGAGCGACTGAGAGAAGAGGAAGAAATAAAATTCGAAATGTTGCTAATCACTATTGACGTACTTAATTTATTTTTTGTACAGTTATAAAATTATTCAACGCTCTTCCTAAGGACACAAAAACAGAATAAAATGACGAAATATTCAAGAAAAATACTGAAAATACTTTTAAAACACCCAACAGAATTCATCACAATAGAAAAAATCATAATGTTTAAATGTATAAGGTTAACTATTACATATCTTAACGACCACATCTATCTTAAGCACAAGCATCAGCTTACATTATGAAAGATTAATTTATTAAATTTATTGTTCACATAAAATATCCACCAAAACTAATACCTAGTAAAAGAAATAAACGAAAAGGTTAACCAAAAAATTATAACTAAAATTTATACCTTGTATTAATTATAGCGTTGTAAATTCACAAATTTAATCAAGTAACTTTGCTCTCAGTTGTTTTGACAAAATATTTAATTCTGAAAACATGAAGTAACAAGCCGTTAATAAAGTGTTATTAAAATATTAACAAGTCTCAACAATCTGCAGCATTTTAAATAGGGACCCTTCTTGTACTTTATCTAATTCGGAAGCAATTTATAGTCTGGAAACATTCGCCGTCGCAACTTGAGAAGTGGAAGTGGGACGAGATAGAAGTTGGGGTGCTTCGCTTCTTCAAAGGATTCTCAGTCCACACACAACCAATTCGCAGTCACCTAACTCGTTTGCGGGAAGCAGATGAAACAAGTATGACTTTCGGAGATTTTACAAACAACTATATATTTAAAAGTTAGAGCAAGACGAAGACTGTTTAGTTGTTTACTCGCCGCCTTGAAAGTGATGGCCTTTGTGATAAAAGTGAACAACATATATTTAATTTTACAGCATTGACATTTTTGGTAATAACCTAAAGAAATATCGATGTAAAGTAATGCGTGCCATCGATTATTAATATTAGATTATGGAATGTATCGGCAGCATCTCCTATCCTCTTCCTATTTTCCATTTCCTCTCCCCTTCCTTTAACACCAAATTAATTTTAAGAAACTAAAACTTCATTTCTAATGCACTTTAACATAAGAAACTTCTGTGGCTTGACTTCAGTTAACTTGTATATTTATATCTATCATTGTATATTATATAAAAGCTGTTTGTTTCTTACAAAATAAATAAATAAATATTTTCTTAATAATAGCATCGAAATAGTAAATCATACAAACAACACAAGATTTAGTAAAAATTAAAGCGTTGCCAAAAAAAAATTACAAATAAATACGGGTAACAAACATTCCCTTATCTTTTACCTACAATACTATTTAATATGATGCCAATGCATTTAAAAAGTGGATAAAATTGCAACAACTAAAATGATACTGAAAAAATGGGTTAACAGATAAAAAAAAATATTGATGTAGTCTCTAAGCACCTATACATTAACACATTATTATAAGCAATAATTAGTCGCCTTGAAGATCAATACACATTGAAAATATCTCACGGGTAAAAATAAATGCCGCCGACGGGAATTGAACCCGCGCCTTCTGATGTCCGGTCAGGTGCTCTGAACCACTGAGCTATGTCGGCTTATTTCCAACACGCCAAATAATTCAATATACTTCAATCAACAATTACTGCTTATTTTTTTTTACACAACCGACTTTATTTTTGTTAGAAAAGCTTTGTTAGTACTACATTTCCCACTATATGGCCTCGAGACATATTATATCTACATTTGTTGTTGAAATATTTAGACTGAAATGTCAATACAAATTGAAAATTTCTTTTTACTTATATATTTTTACTCTGGCGATATTTTCAATTTGTATCAATATTTTAGGCGACTAATTATTGCTTATAATAATTTGTTATCCTTTGTGCTATGCGTAAAACTTTGTTTTATAAATATAAGTCTATCATTAAAAAAATAATAATACCTTTACATTAGTACGATAATATGCATGTAATTTTATGTTTAATATGCATATTTGATTATGTTGTGTGTCTGACTGTATTAATGTCTATGAGTATGTTTCCTGTATTACATTACATCCATGTATTTTATGTCTTTGTCTTGAAGTCACTTGTTATGTTATTACCATATCTCTATTTTCTATATGGTGGTTTCTCGTTATATTTGTTTAAATCACGTCAAGGATGTTTCTTACTGTAGAATTCTCCAGGAATTCCAGATATTCACAATTGTCAGAACTCTTTTAGATAAAATTTGGAAATAGGAAATTTATTGACAAAAAGAATTTATTGACATTCACAAATAAGTTAACCATCACAAATCATCAAAAATCATTTAATTCATTTGAATGTTTTTCTGAAACCCTGGTTCCATAAACTTTTGAACTTGGATTTGCTTTGAATTTAAGCGTCATTTTTAATACATAAACTTAATTGTCAAGAATTCAGAAAACCAATTAAGTACATACATTTAAAATAATATTTTATGAAGGAAAATTATTTTTACTGTCCCTCTCAAAATTGGAACTGATTTGTCAAATATTCAGAAAATTCAATGATTTTTCACGGGTCTGCGCTAGTAATGATAATAATAAATGTGCACACGTTTGATTTTGTCAGTGTTTGGTTACTAGGTCTGAATAGGAATGTGGCTACATATAAATCAGACCAACTGTGCATCAGGTTCTTTTTTTTATTTGAATACCGCACAAGAGTCCCAACTGCTTTGAAGTGGAAGAAACATTCAAAAAGTCTGATTCTGATCTAGATAATAAAATGCATTCAAATGTCAGTTTGACCACAAGATCAGTCGCTCTTTAATAACAAACGATCCAATTGGGGTATATTGTGAGGCTGAAAGTAGTGCGGAGAGAAAGAAGAGGAAAGGGGAGTAAAAGACCATTCAGATCTAGTCACCAAACACGGCTAAAGCCATTTCAAGCAAAGTTTCAATTCTTAATGGTGGTATTACACCATGGCGATATTGAAAGTATATTCCACTCTTGAACATGCCGCATGTATACATAATATTACTTTTTATGGATATGTTTTGAAATAACACAAATTAATTAAATTAAATTTACTTGCGCACGTCGCGATTTAAATCTCGGCTTGCAAGTCGAAAGCCTTATCACTCGACCACGGAAGCAGTTAGGATCCCTTTCAACGAATCCGGAGGGATCGGATTCGAATCCCGCAGTGTATTTTTTTACAATCATTTATTTTTAAATGATTTGTGTGGTCACGTTCCAAAATGAAAGATACTCTCAGTATCACCCTGGGGAATTACCAACATTCGGAAATGAAACCATGCTTAAAATTGTTTTAGCTGTTTTGTTGAGCACCTCAAAATAGCCAGGCACGTAACGTTTATTATCTCTATTCCCTTCCCCTCCCCGATACTTTCAGCCATACAACATATCCTTATAATTAATAATTTAATTTAATAAATAATTAATTATTTGCGTATTTCTACCCGTGATACCAGTTTAAATGCTCTATATTTTGTTACCAAATCTGCCAATAATTACTTCGTAAACTCTCCAATTCAAAGGCTTCATACACTTGGAAACAAATATAGTTCAATCGATGTCTATCATTTCCAATCGGTTTCCAAATTTAAAACGAAAATATTACAACTTTTAAAATAAAACAATAAACATCTAGCTTTTGCACCTCCTATTGAATTATTTCCTCAAGATCGACAAAACAGGCTTATACCTACAAACTATCATGTTTAGATTTGCTTTTTGCTTGGTTTTATATGTCTAATGGTGAATGTTATATTATTGCTTTACTATTCTTTATTTATAATCTGCACAATATTTTTTTTATATAAACTATGTAAAATGGCTGACCGATCGCCCTCGATTTAGCAGGCCACTACAACCAGTCAAACGCAGTATATTTGTTAACAATACTGCCAATAATAATTATTTCGTTAGCTTTCTTACTCAAAGGCCTCATACATTATGTGTCGTATTGTATCATGTTACTAATGTCACTACCTAGCATTTACATATAAGCTTTACATTTCTTATTAACTAATTTAAGTCTGTATAACTTAGGAGTAGGAATATTCTTATTTTTGTACTGTTTTCTTGCTGTTATAATATGTCAAATGGATATGGTTATATGTATTTTTACTATTACTTTTGTGAACTTTCAATCTTCAGAATATTATTTTTTTATTAACTTATTTTATTTATTTATTTATTAATCTTAAGTTAGCTCACATCTTCGTGTGTGCTAATAGTTTTATAAACATATAAACATGTACATTGTTTTTGGCAAACATAATCTTTCTTTAAATATTTCAATAAAGTCACAAAAAAGAAACAATAATAATTGAGATAGACATATTTTCTTAATTCATTTTTGAACTTATTAATATTTTCTATCACAGCAATTTCCTTCGGGAAAAAAAAACTATGTATGTAAAAGCCCAATGGGCGTATAAATAAATAAATAAATAATTGAGGATGCAATAGTCTGACTGGTACCGGGCAGTTGCAATAGAAATATTTCTCTTCGCATTAATTTCAAGTAAAAAAATCTAATATTTGATGATGTGTGGGTGTTTTTTTTTTAAATAAAGTAAAAGTCAGACCCATGTTCTAGAAAGAAACAACCTTAAAAAACGGTCAGTCATTTCACTATTGTGCTATTGAGAACTGCTAATACGTAATAATTAAACTTAAGGCGATTCCATACGTAGTAATGAAAAATCATGTGTTTTTGGTTTGAAAATTTGGTAGCCTAGAAATGTTTCAGATACTTTAATTAAATACTGCAAGTAGAATACATCTTGGCCTTTGAAATAGTCGAGAATTTTTTAGATAAGTCTTTTCATGAGCACAGAAAAAAAAAATGTGTAAGTCCTATGAAAACTGCTTCAAAGTTCATAATCTCCTACTTACAAACCCATTTTCGGTTATGATTTTATTGTATAATGTAGAAAATTAATTTATCTATAAAATGATGGAAAAACATTTAAATATTTGTGACTCAACATCCACAAAATAAAATAAATGGCACTTGCTGGCCATGTTTTTTTCTTGCACAAATCAAAACAGGCGGATGGTGTTAAGCGGGAATTTAAACCTTATCGCCATCTACTTAAGGGTTGTTATTGATAGCAGCTCAATTTAAAATACTACACGTAGTGCATCGCCTTAATATCAATCGGTTATGAATAATGAAGCAAGTTTGGCGTATCTTTGGCGAATTTTACAAGAAACGATATTGGTGAATAGAAATGGTACAAGATGCACGTAGTGACTAAGACTGTAAGTTTTATGAAGGTTGTTCATTTTTATGCCGCAGAAGTCATGACATTTTCGGCCGACAGATCACCCAAAGTGTCTGTGTATTTAATATCTCTGTATATTTAATGTCTCTGTGTATTTAACGTCCGTTATACAGTTAATGTGTCTGTATACAAGAAGCTCTGTATTTGGTAAAGGTTAATAATAAAACGGTATTGCGCAGTTAGAAATTTGCAGTCAGGCCACAAATTAATTTAACTTTTGTATTTATTATAAGTTCGGTCAACAAGTTTGCGGGAATATTCCGCCTAACACCTTTAACAAGTTTCAAGTTTAGTTTAATTTGTTTTTCTTGTGGAATATCAATGATATGGTAAAACAGTTCATTGGTGTCGCTCAGAAACTTTTCATCCCACCCCCCTCCCTCTGGAAGATGTGAAGGCTCTGGGTGGGGGGGGATCTGAGCTTTGGATCAACTGGCGTTTATAAGAAGAATTAATTAACAGTTGTTAGTAATACTTTCTAAGAAATAGTAGATAAATCTAAAAACGAGGAGAGTAGGATTAAGTTGGGTGTGATTCCGTTCCAATTGCTTTCCATATACCAACCAAAACTATTCGATCCAAAATTATATTTTGATTATACAATAATATCAGGACTGAGTCATTTGGATACTCGCCTTTACCTAGATTGCATGCAGTTGTTAGTAATACTTTCTTAGAAATAGTAGATATTTTTAACTGCACAAAATATACTTAGTCACAAGAAGGCTATAAAAGAATACCTCTTTTAACTACATACTAATGTTAACTTAGTAATATTCTTCTGTATAACTCATGGGTTCTAAATATTTGCTTTAGCTATATTTATTCCATGTTTATTGTTGTACTATATTATTATGCACATCAATTTGGTATGCGGGTATGGGTACCGCTGCCCTGGGAATCATTTATTGTACAACAAACATATCTGCCATAAGTCGCTTCAAATGGTTCACTACGTTTGATGACTTAGCAGAGGTGCCCGGGTTCACGGGGTTCGGGTTTTTCTTGGTCTTGGCGAGGGATGCGTCTTCCTACTTACTGCGGAGAGACATGTTAAGGGAGACCTTTCGACCTCTCCAGCCGGACGCTCTCTGTCAACCGCCTTGCACTGCAGTGGGACGGATGGTTTCAAATGTCTCCTGTATCCACCGACCCCTAAATTCCTACCCACCCCTCATACCCTAAGGCTTTTTTTCCTTTCTCTCGTTCTTTTACTTGAAAAGACCCTCCGCACAGCATCCCCAAAGATGAAATAGGCCCTGAGGAAAATTATTTTCGTCAAGGCCTCCTGTATGGAGCTTCTGTAAAAATAAATAAAAAAAATTTTATGTGTGTAAAAGTCCTTATGGGTGAATAATAAAAATATATTATTTTCAGAAGTAACGATCAAAGAACAGGATTAGAAAGGACAAATTTAAATCGTCCATGTTTTCCATTGTTGGTCCTGCGTGACAATGTTTACGTAATGATATACAGGATGTATCCCCACCGAACAAAGGGTGTGCTATAGCGGGGTGTGATATGAAGGGTCCTCTGCCTGACCCTACCCCCCTGCCTCGAGGGGAGAGGGTTCATTGTAACAATGACAATGCAGTTAATTGGATTACAACACAACAAGTCCCAGAAAAGGAAACTCTAACATTCAACCAACACACCGCTGAAAAATGTTTCAGAATGCAACATTTATTGCAGTGAAAACTACATATTTTAAACTATGCACGGTAGGTATTGTTTTTAAAATATACGAATTTAATAAGGAAAAGTGCAGTTTTGTATGTGAATTAATAAATTTTATATTTTGAACATAAAATAAACCAGTTAACCCTTAAATGCATGATTTATTAATTTTTCTGAAAAAAAATATATTTTGTAGATATTTACATGCATATGCAAGGAAATATAAAGAATTTATTTTTTTTGTAATTTTTTAATGATATTTGATTAAAAAAAAATTGTTGCAGATTTACAACACCATGTATTTAATAAAAAATAATATGAACAATTTACGTATGGAAAAAAAAAATATTAAAAAAATTTCTCGAAACTAATAAGTGTACCGGAAAAATACAAGTTATTACATATAAGTATTGTATTATTGTATCTACTTACATAAGAAAATCAAAATAATAACAGCAAAACAAAACTGTAATTCTAACCCCCATCCAATTTTCGAGAATCTTCACTTTGTTAAAGAAAAAGTGACATTTGACATTCGCAAAAGAAAAAAAGGTAATGCCACTCGATAAAATATATTACCGTGAACTTGATAATTCTAAAACGGCGTGCATTAAGTATACACCAAAGAGTTAAAGGTGGTTTGAACGGTATGTTGCCGTTTTGCAACAGTGTGCATTTCAGGGTTAAGTTCCATTTTCAATCTTCTTTATGGTTAGAGATTAGGAAACAAGTAGATGTTAAAAGTTATAAGTAAAAAATCAATGAAAAAATTAGACAAACAATAAAGAAATAATCTTCTATCTTATCTGTCTATCTTCAAAATCTTATATCTCCGAAAGTTTATCACCGATTGCTTTGAAGTTTTGACAGAACTTTGCATTTGTATACGCGTATATTTTTATATTATATAAATGTCACCTGTGAAAGGAAAAAAACATTTTTTTTATTTAAAACAGCGCTATCTGTTAGATAAACATGGTTTTCTTGAAAAAGCAGCGCCATTTGTTGGGAAAACAATTTTTTTTAAAACAGCGCCATCTGTTGGACGTAAAAACAACAAGCGCTATTATTTATCTATCTGCACAGACATACTGACCCACAGCAACACGCGTGGCAGAGGTAAGACAAGAGATCCTGGGTTCAATTTCTAGTTGTTACCGTTGTTTTTTTTTTTTTTTTCTTCTTCATCTTCTTAAAAACTGTTTTCATTTTTTTACTTTAACCCCACATTGGAAATTATTTTCAGCAGGGCATGTGTCATTTTTGGGGATGATTTGTGTAAGGTCCTTACAATAAAAAAGGAGAGAAAGTTCTGGGTAGGAAAAGAGTATAAGGGGGGATAGAAATCTAAAGATCAGTGTGTCCAGAAGTGACGGACTTTGGAGATCTTCCATATGCCATATACAGTAGTTCAAGTGTTCATTGAATGATTTTGTGATGCGTAGAATGAAGCTCGTTTTTTTTTTTATTTGGTACAAATTTTTTTTACATTTCAAAGTTTTCCAGTAATGTTGGCCTCACTGGGTGGCTTGCCCGTGATGAGGCCTTCATTTTATAATATGAAAATATAATCTAAATACAATCTACAATATAAGATAAAATAATACATTTAATATATAATCTTGTGTGTTTGTGAGTGATGTGTGTTTATATTAGTTTTGTGTGTTACGTGAACGTTTTATTTTTATTTGATGGTATGACATTTTGGTAATATTGTCTTTTTGGTTCTTTAATCCATTTTTTAATTTTGTGTGTGAATTTATTTTTATTTTCCTCAATTTTAATTTCAATTTTTAGACTGTTGAAAGCTTTATCGCATGGTATTGGTAGTGTCTCTGTCCAAAGCTTGAATTTACTGTCGGAGTTCTTTGTACGCTTGTCTAACTGGTCTGTTAGTGCTATTTTGTGTATGTTGAAATTTATTTTTTTTGTCAAAAATGTAGTTTAATAGTGTTTTAACGTATAATTGGCGTATATCTAGTACATCACAGCTGTTTAATATTTGGTCTGTATCAGTCAGTCTATGTTTTTTTAGTATTACCTTTAAGATCGTTTTCTGTGCGGTTTCTATGTAATTGATAGCCGAGTTTGTTGCTCCTCCCCAAGCAATAATAGTTTATAATATATACATATAGTTTATCTATAAAGAACTGTAATTTTTTTGCGTGTTTTTATTTTGTGGCCCTTACATATCAATTGCTCTACTCGTAACTATGAATATTAGATAGCTCACAAATCCAATGCATTAAATCCGATTCGATTTTTATTCCGTCGCATATTGTTGTGACTCGGGTCGCTAATGTACTGATTAGTCGTATTTTCTACGCTTGATGGTGATGCGATTTAGCGTGTAGATACCTATTCGTATGGGCAGGTAGGTTGTGTTCTTTCATTAGATTTATAATGACGGCTACAACAAACTATCCACTTTGATTTAACTAAATATTATTCTGAAATTCTGACAGTTAGTTAATTGATTCCTGCAACACGAAATCTTTGTGGTACGTCACCACAATATACAGATCTTCCCAGATGATGGACACTGTAATTATTTGCAATGTTAAAGAAGGAGGAAGAGCAACAAACTTTGACCTATCCAGCAGGACTCTCTCGACCCATCGCCTTGCACCACAGTGCGATGGATGGATTCATACTCCCCTCACTGTTGGCCACACTGACCATATATTCCTTCCTACTCCTCTTGCCTTTTTCTTTCCCTGCCCACAGCTTCCCCAAGACTGACGTAAGTTCTGAAGGAAATTATTTTCTTCAGGGCCTTCTGTGTATCCCATAATACCTAAGAACTAACGCTTTTATTAATGATTTTGGCCCATCCATCTTTAGTAGTGCTTGGTGACAAAATCTGAATAACCATGTACCTACTTCCCAACCTACTTCCCAACCTTACTCCTTCCCTTCCCTAAATCCTTCTGTCTCACAACATACCCCAATTGTGAATGCCCTGGTCCCACTGGATCCTGACAGTGAGAAGCAGTTGGGACTCTTGTGAGGAATAAAAATAAATTACTGCTAACACAGACAAATGAGAGCCACTAACATGACATAAACACACGCGAATATATCATTATATTTCTCCAAATATTTTGTTAGTAAAGTTCTAATAGAAATATGAAAAAAATATAATATTTTATGTGTGCCTTTAGTTTTTTTTGCTTCAGTTTTTACAGTGGCAGGAAATTTTAGTGTTATTTACGATCTTATTTGGGATATCGGTTTTGGCACATTTTCACTTTAAATCTTTTATGGATAATTTATATGGCAAGTTCATACTGTTCACTTTCATCATTAAAGAAGAAGATTATATAAATGAATCTATACATAGCATGAAAAAGATCCAGACACAAAAAAAATTATAATACTAAAAGTTAACAATTATTTTTATAAGCAATAATTATAAGCCTGAAATACTTATCCACATTGAAAAATCTCCTGATAAAAGATACACGCCAACGGGACATAACGCCAACGTGAATGTAACGCGTAACGCCAACGGGAATATATCTTTTATCAGGAGATTTTTCAATGTGGATGAGTGTTTCAGGCTAATAATTATTGCGTATAAAAATAATTGTTACCTTTTGTGCTATGCATAAAAAAAATCTTGTCTTAAACATTAGTTTACCAAAAAATAATAACTAAAAGTTAACAATCGAAACTGGAAATCGAAACCATAAAATCTCTACGACCGTATCGTTTTCTAATTTTTCTGTTTCAGATTTTTGTTTAGGAATCGCTAATATTGTCTTCAATAATTAAATATAACTATTTGAGGTTTTGCTCACTAAGTTATTCAAAAAAATAAATGTTATATTTAAGGCAATGCCATACGTACTAATGCAAAATCATGTGTTTTTGGTTTGAAAATTAAGTCGCCTAGAAATGTTTCAGATGCTTTAATTAAATACTGCGAGTAGAATACATCTTGGCCTTTCAAATAATCGAGTATTTTTTAGATCTTTTTAAGTCTTTTTATAAGCCCAGAAAAAATAATGTATAAGGCCTATAAAAACTGCTTTAAAGTTCAAAATCTCCTACTTACGAACCCATTTTTGGTTATGATTTTATTGCATAATGTAGCAAATTAAGTTATTTATAAAATGATTGAAAAAAAATTAAATGTTTATGCCCAAACATCCACAAAATAAAATAAAAGGCACTTTTTAGCCATGTTTTTTTCTTGCATAAATCAAAACAGGCGGATGGTGTGAAGCGGGAATTTAAACCTTATCGCCATCTACGTAAGGGTTGTTATTGATAGCGGCTCAATTTAAAATACTACACGACGTAGTGCATCGCCTTAACTAATATTTTTTGTTCGATTACAAAGTTAGAGTCGAAAAAAAGGCCGAGACTTTTATATTTTTATTTATTTCGCTTTATTGTCATTTTTTGTGTCTTGTTCTGTTTCTCAATCCGTTAAGATTTATTAGTACTATCTTTGTCTTCAATAATTAAGTATTACATCGATTGGTATACATGTGTTATAAATATATTGTGGTTTTACCAAGGAGTTACAACAAATGTTTTGAAATATTATGTTTTATTTAATTTTAGTATTTACTGATTTGGTTCAGATTATGGAACTCAGCACACTTGGACGAAGTTTGCTAAGTTGAGATTTTTCTGTTTTCAAAAATAAATTACGAATTAAGTCGCTACTTTCTTGAGATTTTTTACCGAGATCAATTTGTTAAAATTCTCGGTATTTCTGAGAGGACATATTTTGATGGCAACATGATTCTGCAAACCGTCGACATAGAGATAATAGGCACTCACGCTAATTGGAAGAGGCTGTCATTATTTACATAGTCGATGCCATTATTCCTTCAAGGGGTAGTTTCTACCCCAACTGATGTACCCGCCTGGGTAACACTGCGCCACAGGAAAAATATACGGGCGTGGACAGGCGCTTTCTGTTATCGTGATCGATTTTTACGGTGGTAAGATGTGTAAAATTTCGTCATCTTTGTACCAAAGTTTCAGACAGTCTTGTAGTGTCCAACATCAGGGCAGATGTAAAAATTGTGGTGAAAAGTGACCTCGTCTGAAATTAAAATGTGAGTCTCCAAAAAACCCCCTTATTAGAGTCTTGTGTCACCTTATCCAGGTTGAGGTCATCAAGCGATGAAATACATTTTTCATTGCCAAAAGCGTGCAAAAATTTTTTGTAGACTACAAAATGTAAGCAATACGTTGTCTATGATGTTTCTATAATGCATAGAAGCTAAAATAAAAATATATGTACTTTATTTTCTTCATTACTATTTTTTTTTTTTTCAAAAAACTTTTGTACTTTGGTTTTTTTATAATGAACAACGCGACTGTGACGGGACTAAACTGAACATTTTTTGGTATCTGGTTTTGTATGATTATTCCAAAACTGATTGTGGTTAGAAGTAACTATCCGGTTGTTAGATTTGGTCTGAAAAATATAGCTAACATCATGTCTAGCAAGGTTTCAAATCTGGATGGTGTTATTAGGTCTGAGGGCAGTACTGGGAGTATTTACCACTCTGTGAGTCAGACATTTTTTGCATGTGAATACCGCACAACTGACCCAACTGCCCATAATTTTCCAGAGCCAGTGGCACCTAGCAATCCCTATTATTGTTTTTTTTTTTTATTTTTTTTTTTTATATATTCTATAATATTGTTATTGCGTTTATAAAAACAGTTTATTTTTAAACAAGTTCTGCTGTGTAATTATTATTACGTGTGACAGCTGTTTAACGCAATAACAATATTATTGAAAATATAAAAAATTAAAATTAAAATGGAGTTCTACAAATTAAACTTAATAACAATAAATAAATCCCTATTATGTTGCGAAGCTGATGGGAATGGGAAATGAAGCAGTTGAAGAAGAAAAAGGTTCAAAACGTATTCAGATCTAATCACCAAACACAGCTAAAATCATCTCAAGCAACTCTTCTATTCTGAATGGTGATAGTTTGATTTTGACTTTAAGTTGAAAATCCAATAACTTTTTTTTATATCTTACTTAGTTAGAAACCCTAGAATAATATTTATGGTTTCCATTCACCGGGATGTCCCGTGAAATAGACCCGATAAGTGTGACACAGGGTTAGTATTGATACCGTGTGTATTGTGAACAATCCTTATTAATGTTTCAATCTTTTCCCCTTCAAACATTTAACGGGATGCAAAAAATACCAAACGGAAGTTTTTCAATGCAAACAATATTTTGCTAAACATGTTAAAAATGCAAATATTTGAGCGCTCTAAGTAATGTATTTAGTGCCTGAACACGAACGTCTAGTTATAATAATTGGTATTTTGTGTTGGAAAAAAAGTATTATTTTAATTCATTTGTATTCAATTAAAATCACAAAATAGTTATAAAATCACAATACTGAATCATAATAAAATGCTTTAATGTTTATTGTTCTTTTTAAACAGTTTATTGTTTAATGGTTATTGTTTATTATTTGATGTTTTGTTTATTGTTTAGTGTTTATTTTTTATTCTTTTTTTATTCCAGAATATGGGGAGGTTAGTGCAATCAGTGCAAACAGGAGTGGCATTTGGTGCTGGTAGGCTGCGGTCACCAACGTGTTGGCGGAGGCCATTAGCCGCATCCTGGCTCCAGTGACCCGGTGTCTCATCAGGCCGGCAAATCCATTTAGTCCTAGTTCCGTGAACATTTTCGATGCGCTGCTGTATCTTCGGTATCTAAATATGATTCTACAGACGTCAGTATATTTAATTTGTAGTCGTTCCATCGAGCAGATTGGGTAGTGAGACCATTATTGTTTATTGTTTTTTGTTTAGTGATTATTTTTTATTGTTCATTGTTTAATGTTTATTGTTTATTGTCTATTGTTTATTGTTTATGTGATGTCAAATAACACATATTCATGATACAGAAGCAAAATAAGGTAATTTTTATTAAAAAAAATTATGGTGCCTTAAGCATTAGATATAACAATAAAATAATAATTTTATTTACACTATAATATAGAAAAAAAAATAGTTGTGACATAAACAAAATCAGGGTTAGTAAATTTTTTTTGTCAATATGATGTTTGACATTTGTTGAAATTGTACTGAAAAATACGTTTTTAATGTATTTTATATACCTCCATACTCGTAAATATAATCATTATATTATTTGACGCGTCCAAGCAAAATGTATTTTATAACGATGCGTACACGTGAAAGCTTCATCCACGAAAAGGTGATGATCGAATCCCAAGAAATTTATATAAATTTATTGTTTGTTCTGTTTTCAAATCTATATAACATGTAATAATAATGTACAGTAACAAAGAACATAAAAATTGCATAGTTAAAGATTATTTCAAATTCGCTTTCACTCAATCTAAAACAACTAATGGCTGAGTTTAGATAATGAAGCACCTTTCACCCCCGCCCTCTCCCAGCGCACTCCCCTTTATCTAAGCTACCTACCCTGTTAGTGTTAGCCGTCAGACCTCCGCTGAGGAGGCTCTGCTTTTTTAAATAATTTATGCGTCACACCGTGTCGCAGTGATTACTTTAATGAACGAAGTAACAAAGTTGAAATGTTCAGGTCATTTTAATATTCATCGCGTACTGCTTATTTCTCAGAGAGTGATGAAATATGAACAAATTATTTTCATGTTAACCAAAAGCTTTTTTTCTTACAAATTGATGTACCTACAGGTAAATCATTTTAAGGATTAGGTATAATAATTGAGTATCTGGATGCAAAAACGACCTCATGGCAAAAATCGTGTTTTGAGATATTCGCGTTTATACATTTTCAACTAATATACCTAATTCATCAACTGTAGTACTTTTGTTCAACAGTATTTTATTTTATAATGAACACATCTTTCTTCTGTAATATTTTTAATGTTTTGGACAAAAAATATGAACCCTTTGTTTTTTCAAATTAAAAAAAGTAGGCTTGATATAGAAGTCGTTCTTTCATAAAACTGTTTTTATCCTTATTTATAAGGATGAAATAACTAGAACTTCATTGTTTTTCTTATTTTAAATGATTTAATAATAAGAACATTGTTGTTTTTATAATATTTTATTTATTATAAAGTATCTAAAACAATAAAACGGAGTTTTAAAAACAAAAATAAAATTATTCAAGAGATGTAATTTGTTTTATAATATTAATCATCGGTGTCTGAAGTCTTCTACAACTTCTGGATTATTAGTAATATTGATAAAAAATAAAATATTCTGAAGCCAATTTGCATTTTGCGGCTTCATGAACTTCAAAAGACTCAATAAGTCGTCTTTTTTTGCTTTTTTGATTCCGGGTTTCTTCGCATCAATCAAATTCAGGTTTTCATATGGTTCATATTTTTTAACATCTAAGTATTCAAATCTTAAATACATTTCATTGAACGATTGTGAAGCCAGCACTTCATCTGAAGGCAAGTATCGAAGTAAACAATATTTTTGTATGCTGAACTGGTATCCTTTTAATTTCGGTACCTTGAAAAACATTTTATTTAACTTCGACCAATCTTTCAAAATGCAAGCAGCCAAAATGATGTTGAAAGGTTTTTTTTACACTGTTAAATGATTTTTATATATTCATCTAAGCATTCTATGGACACTACGCTTTTAATCAGTTTACCATATAAACCAGGGAGAAGAATCAGAGCTGTCAGATGCCGTGGACGCCATTTTGTATTTGGTATAGTAGTAAGTTAAGTTAATCTAGGATTTCAACCAACTTGACGTTTTATATTGTAACTTTTAACAAAAAGAAATTGAAGTATATTTACTTTAACTATTTCCATCAATATACTAACTATTCTAATTATTGCTCTCCTAGCTCTATCATAAAAACAACTAAAATATGTATTAAATATCTTATCTTACAGCTAAACCATTCTGAAACACACACAATTACTACCATCCTTATTCCAATCTCAAGTCTTTTAATATCTTTTGAGAATCAAGTATATAATCTAATTATCACTACTTTCCTGGCAACTTTTTATATGAGTCATAGCAATAATAATTATATGTGTACTCAAGATAAATTCTTACACTCCGAACTAGATTCCTCTGCTTCTATCATAATAACCTTAAAAAATGTCTTATTTCATATTGTATTGCTCAATATTATCACCATACAAAAAAATAAGAAAACAATTTTTGTCATAAAAAATGAGTGATATAGGGAATAAACAACTATGTACAAGTAGGCATGTGTATATGTGTGTATGTATGTATGCATACATATATATATGTGTATGTATGTATGTATACATATATATTTTTATATATTTGTATAACTTTGTATGAATATGTATGCATCTATAAATATGAATAAGTGTGTGTGTGGATGTATGCGTGTACACGCGTATTTACGCGCTCATACATGCATGTACACTTACACAACCAGAAAAGAGAGTTATGTATTTGATCTTTTCCTGCATAATAGCATGTCTTAGACTTCTAAATTTTTTTATTTTTTTGTTTTTCTTTTATTTTTATTTCTTCTTTATTCTTTTTATTTTCCTTTTTTTGTCTTCTGCTTTCTACTTTAACATTTTTATATTTTCTATTTCCATTATAATTCATTCTAATATAATCTTTCATACTTTAAACATGTATAAATATTTAATTCATATGTTAACACTAGACCTCACATACTAACTATATACCATTGGTCGCCACGAGACAGGCAGTCGCCTAGTGTGGTGATTTAATGTATCACATGTAAGAAAATGTATTATTGTATTATCATGTATTCTATAAATAAATAAAAAAAAATATGCAAAAACGACTCTCCAAGTAGGACAAAACAAATGCTTATAGCACAATCTGTAAAAAACAGACCGAACTGATACAGTGGGTAAAGAAGGAATCGATCGTTCAAATAAAACGTTTTACCGAAAAACGACTCACTTAGATTTGTTTTTAGGTATCAGCTTTCAAAAGTCACTAGAAAAGTTGTTCCAATAAAAAATTAAATAATAATAATATTTGCGCTGTTTTTGCTAAACATCACATCAAGGGCACTGGAATACCCTTGTTTTGGAAGCTTTAGTGTCCTGGTTAAATCAAAAAATTATTTTAATTAATTATAATTTTATTTTGAAACATATAAATTAACACATAATAAACACATAAATTGTTGTCGTGATATTAAAAGTGACAAGTAACGTTTGAATTTGTCTTGCGAATTTCAGTTAAAATAGTTATTTATAAGCATCATTTAAACAATTGGTTGTGTGAATCACATTATAAAAATCCCTCTAAACACTGTGAAATATAATTATACCATAATCGTAGTGATCCAAACGTATCAATCGGTTATTCACTAAATTCTATAAAATATTATCAGACATTACTGATTCCAGTGCGTGTGAGCGGTGCGACATCATAGTAGGTCACTATCACCCGTAAGTGCAAGCAGCGCAGAAACACTCCGGACTTGCAACTCGCTACGCGATACGCAGTTGAGTGTGCAGGGTGCAGGGTCATCACTCACTTCCTAACTTAATATTACGAACCTCTAAAATAAAAATGGATGCTAATCAATGTATGGCGAAGGCTCAGGAAATTATTAACCAAATACATTTAATAATTACCGACTCATCTAATAAGTTCAATAAAGAACAACTTGCAAAAATAATGCCAAAAACTACCGAGTTACTGGGCGTCGCGGGACAGATGGCAGTGAAGATGGGGACTATGGAGGGTGAACTATCCGCATACAAAAATATTATTAATAACCAACCTGCAATAACTGGAACTACTCAATCTACTTCAATGGAAATATGTGACGCAATTACCGAGATAACAGAAAGGAATTTACGTTCGAAAAATCTAATTCTGCTGAACGTACCTGAAAGTAGAGAAGAGAATCAAACCAACAGGATATCTGATGACAACAACAAAGTATGTTCAACGTTAAAAATTATCGATGATACATTACAGATAAATATTTCTAAAATATATAGGCTTGGCGTAAGAAAAACTGACAAGATCAGGCCAATAAAAGTAGAACTCCAAGATTCATATCAAGCTAAGCAAATAATCATAAATAAATATAAACTGAAAAATGGCATCAAAGTTAAACAAGATCTCACGGAGCTGCAAAGGAAACAAATGACGGATGTTTGGAAAGAGTTTGAAACGAGAAAAGCGGAAGGGGAAACAAACATAACAATTAAGTACATAAACTCTGTTCCAAAAATAATAAAAAACGTGCCAAAAAACTTAAACAGCACCTAAAATTGTTTGGGTACTACCAAAATGTTCGCGGAATGAGAACTAAATTACAACATCTTAAAATAACTTCTCCCACATTCCCACATGATATTTTGTTATTAACAGAAACATGGTTAAATGAGGACATCAATTCATCGGAATTAGGTCTCAATAAATACAACATCTATCGTCTTGACCGTGACCCCATTACAAGCAACAAATCAAAAGGAGGAGGTGTAATGGTGTGCATATCTAAAAACATTTCATCTAAAAAATTGCCAGTTAAACACAAAAGCGTTGAACAGATGTTTGTAATGCTAAATATTTCATCCACAAAAATCATTATCGCTTGTACTTATATTCCACCAATGTCAGATCTGCAAATATACAAGAACCACATCGAGGATGTAGAAACACTAAAATATAAATATCCTAAAGCCAAATTTATAATTGTAGGCGACTACAATCTTCCGAAAATCGACTGGTCTTTCGATAAGAACAATGAAGTGATTATTAACGAAACAGAAGTGCAGTGTGTCAAATCTAAGGAAATGCTTGATATGTCTTTTTTCCTAGGACTAAAACAGTTAAATAAAGTGCATAATTCTTATAACCGAATGCTTGACCTAGTATTTTCTAGTGACTTAAGTACAGTGGTAGAACAATCGGATGAATTGTTGTTACCTTTAGACCAACACCATCCCGCGTTAGATATTATTATCACAAATGAGTCTAGAAAATTGCAGAAATTAAAAACTTCATCGTACAATTTTAAAAAAGCTGACTACCCAAATATAATTGATTATCTTGACCATATAGACTGGTCATTTCTAGAAGATGAAAACAATATTGTGAATCAAGTCCAACAATTTTATTCAATCCTAAACACTTCAAAAGAACGTCATGTTCCAAAAGTTAATTTTATTGCATCCCTTTACCCTACATGGTTTTCAAAAGAATTAAAAGAATTGATTTATACTAAAAAACAAACTCACCGAATATATAAGCAATCTAGAAACGTCGATGATTATATAATGTTTACTAACATAAGAAAGCAGTGCAAAGAATTGTCTAAAAAATGTTATAATGATTATATTAGTTTAATAGAAATGGAGGTTCATGATAATGTTAAAAAATTGTGGAACTTTTCTAATGCTCAGCGTAAAAATGATGGTAGTTTACCAAATATTATGTATCTGAATAACAATTGTGCGGATAATACCGAAGGCATTGTCAATCTTTTTGCAGATTTATTCAAAAGTGTTTATGATGATAATATTACCGATAATGAAATCCCAAATGATATATCACTTGAAGAATCACTTAACCTAAACCATTGTTTTATTGAAATAAACGCTATAGAAAAGGCTATAAAAGCATTAGATACTAATAAATCCGCTGGACCGGATGGTTTCCCTCCAATATATTTAAAATCTTGTGTTCGCAGTTTGACTTATCCATTATTTTTACTATTTAATAAGTCTTTGTCGTCAGGGTGTTTTCCAAAACAGTGGAAAAAAAGCTATCTTACGCCTATTCATAAAAAGGGAGATAAAAGCGATGTATCGAACTACAGACCAATATGTATATTGTCCGCTATTCCCAAACTATTTGAATCGTTAGTCCTAGATGTAATATGTAAACAAATTAATAATATTATTGTACCCAACCAGCATGGCTTTATCATAGGTAAATCCACCCTAAGTAACTTGATCATATACGAAAATTACATAACTGATTCTCTTGCCTTGAAGCATCAAGTGGATTCAATATATACTGATTTTTCCAAAGCATTTGACAAAGTTAGGCGACATATCCTTGTACAAAAATTAAGTATGTTGGGTATCAAGGGTAATCTGTTAAGTTGGATTGAAAGTTATCTTAGTAAAAGAGAGCTATGTGTCAAAATAAAATCTGTGGAATCTTACATTTTCGAAGCCACAAGTGGGGTCCCTCAGGGGTCTCACCTGGGACCAATTCTTTTTTTGTTATTTATTAATGATATTGTTAGCATATTTAAAGATGTAGAAGTTCTTCTTTTCGCAGATGATTTGAAAATATATAAAACAATACGCAGTTTAGACGATTGTTATACTTTGCAACTTAATTTAAATAAACTATATCGTTGGTGCATCATCAACTCTCTGTTTCTTAGTATTAAAAAATGTCAGGTCATTCGTTTTTGTAAAATACGAAATCATACAATTTATGAATATTCGCTTAATAATGTAAAATTGACAGCTGTCACTCAAATCAGGGACTTGGGTGTTATATTTGATGAACAGTTAACATTCAATCCGCATATAAATGAAATCACAAATAAAGCCCTAAAAAGCTTGGTTTTATATGTAGAACCGCATGTGACTTCAAGTTACTAGAATGTTTGAACACACTGTACACATCTTTAGTAAGAAGTCAAGTAGAGTATAATTCGCCTATTTGGTCCCCGTTTTATAAAGTACATTCCAACAATATTGAAAGGGTACAACACAAATTTTTAAGATTTATTAACTTTAAACTAAATATTCCAATCCAAAATATAAATTATATCCAACTCATGCATCAACTAAATTTGATTACGCTATCAGATAGGCGAATTATCTCCGACCTTGTTCTACTAAATAAAATTATTAATTATAGAATCGACAGCCCTGAAATTCTGGCCACAATAAAATTATTTGTACCTTCCAAAAATACGAGACAAAATTCCACCTTTTTCTGTGACAATTTCAAATCTAATTATCATGCGCACATATCGTTAAATCGAATACAAAATTTTGGTAATAAATTTGGTAATGTTGTTGATATATTTAGAGATTCCGTAGCAGTGCTTAAACGAAATCTACATAAACACTTTGCTGAAATGTATGACTTCTCCACTCCATAGTAAAAAACCCATTTTTTAGCTTCTGTTTTTTCACTCTTTTCTTTTATGACTTTTTAACTTTAATATATATGTTTTAACTTTACAAATTAATATTGTAATTTAAATAACAATTCGAATATGATTTTAAGTCCCTATAAATGCTGATTAATTTCAATCCATTTATTTTTCTAAGTAAGTAAAAATAAAAAATAAAAAAACTGTTCTCCATAATGGTATTCTGTATTATTTGTAAAACATTTATGTACTACAGATATAATAACTATTTTATTTATATATGTACGTAAACTTTTAAATGTCACATAGTTAATGTAATAACACTAATAACAATGTATGTAAAAGCCCAATGGGCGTTTAAATAAATAAATAAATATAAAAGTAAAAACTTTAAAAAGAACATCATCGAATTGAATTGTGAGTTTTAATTAAAATGGAAGTGATAAACGAAGTTACGCACCCAATATCTTTGGACATTTGCGGGATAAGAGGGGACTGATTCCAAACTACTTCTAATACAAACGTCTCTTGATTTCTTAGTTGTCATTTAATTAAATAATGCTTCTAATTTTTGATTTCGGTGCGTCTTAATAATTTAACGAATTATCCTACGTAATTCAATAAATTATTCAATTTCAAAGAACATTTAATTTTTTAAATCGAAACTGAAAAGCATATTATATCACATCAGACAAGCAATAGTGTAGGTAACAAAATCATTTCATTAATTTAAAATAATTTTCTATTTGAAATGCGTATTTTTTTTGTTAACATTATTGTCAGATGCTTAGATGAGTTAATTGCGTAAAGATACGTCACTGAGACAATGCTCTAAAGTGTGTCCAGAGGGCATACTTTAGTGTTCCGTTCATATAGCTTTTTCATTCGTACGTACGTGTTCTTTGAATGGCTATCCTTTTCATAAGCGCGAAGTGGTGAACTGTTTTTTTGTCAATTTATTTGAATATGACGTAAAATATAATTTTATTATGTCATTGGATTTAGTTGGATTAGTTTTATTTTATCCTTTTTGTACACCTAAGTTTACAGATGTCTAATTTATTATTAATTACTCACGTTCATTATAATAATATCTACACTTTTAATAAGAATCCTACCATCCAGTTTGAATATATCAATTAGTGCAAACTTTATAGTTACCGGCAGTGCATTATAATATTGCATTCCTTTGTATAGTGAACTGTTTTGTGTATTGACTTTGTACTTTTTTCGTAGCCTAATTTCGTTGCAAGTTTTTGTGTTATGTCTTTGATTGTTCTTGTTTTATATAATTTTATTATTTATTGAATTTCGGTATTGGGTTGTTTATTATTGTATGTATAAATATCATCGTGCAATAAATACTTGAACATCGGTGGGTTCGCCCAAATACACTTGATATTAACAATATTGATTTCATTCGTTACATTTGCCCGTTAGATTGCTTAAGGCGATGCACTACGTCGTGTAATATTAAATTGAGCCGCTATCAATAACAACCCTTACGTAGATGGCGATAAGGTTTAAATTCCCGCTTAACACCATCCGCCTCTTTTGGTTTATGCAAGAAAAAACATGGCCAAAAAGTGCCTTTTATTTTATTTTGTGGATGTTCAGGCATAAATATTTAATTTTTTTTCGATCATTTTATAAATAACTTAATTTTCCACATTCTACAATAAAATCATAACCTGAAAGTGGGTTCGTAAGTGTGAGATTTTGAACTTTAAAGCAGTTTTCATAGGCCTTTACACTATTTTTTTCTGGGCTTATAAAAAGACTTATCTAAAAAATACTCGATTATTTCAAAGGTCAAGATGTATTCTACTCGCAGTATTCAATTAAAGCATCTGCAACATTTCTAGGCGACCAAATTTTCTAAACAAAAACACATGATTTTGCATTACTACATATGGCATCGCCTTAATTGTTTATGTGCTACGTGGAAGCGGCGCAGTGCATTGTGCGGGTGTAGTGTTCACGGAACCTTTAAAATAACCCTCGAAACTCTTACGTTTTCAGATATCCTCTAACCTCGCCATTCCAGGTTTCTAATACCAACCTCAAGTTCTTCCTGATTTATTAATAATGATTTTAATAATATTCTAGGTATTTCTTGCAAAAGTTTTAGTGGCGTCTTCTCAGAAAACGTTTGGAAGGCACAATGGATTCCCAATTCAATGCCTTTGGACCGGCTAAAAAAAGGTTTCGCGGGTTTAAAATGAAATTCTCTCCTAGGGTATGCACGAGCCCTAGCCGGGAAGAATGCTGAACTTTGTAATTAAAGAAGATTTACGTGCTCTGTAATTAAAGCCGCGATGTTGATTGGTAGACATTTCTCGTCTTGAACTTTACTTTATTATTGTGGCCTTCGAAAATTGTTCGAACGCTTTCAATAGATTTAATTATTTATTATTTATAGAACAGCGATTATAGAACGGCATTTGAAAACGAACGCCTTAAAGAAAAATAATATATCTGCTTTCAAGGGCGTAATATTTCAAGATAGTTTATCTTTTAAATTTAGTAATATCCCAAATACTGGAAACCCTAATAAAAACCTTAGAACCTTTTATCCTTAGGGATTCCGTAAGGATGGTGTTTTTTTAATTTAATTTAAGAAATAATGAAGTTTACTTTGGTCTTATAAGAGACTTATCTTCTAAAAGAGATTTTTTAAAACATACACAGTATACTTTACTATAAGTGATAATTAAATTTTAGATTGCTAAAGTACCTATTACGAATGTCTACACAATATTTTAGTGAGGACAAAAATGTGTTGATAGATGGAGAGATGTTTTGAAATCATGAAAATATATGCTCACAAATTTTTAAAAGTTTAATAAAAAAATAAATAATAATATTTGGATGATTTATAAAGCGCCGTTTTTGTGGAAAATTACCTCAAAGCCGTTGTACAAATATATAATACACTTACACAATAATCTACTAACTATATATGAACATAAAGTACCATACTTATCTTGTAGGTCACTTAAGATTAACAGTTAATTAAAATTTACCAATTGTTTAGTGGCGAAATTTAGGTACGGGATTTTGGACAATTGGATGGAAAAATGGTTTTAAATTCTAAAAAAATTGGTCACTAGTTTCGAATGTTATAGTTACGTATAGTAATTTTTCGTAGTGGATATGTGTTCGCGCACGTAATTATTTGCGTTGTTGACTTCTACGTTAAGAAGCGTAGTGTGTCTGATTCGTCTCTTTGGAACTTTTAAACCAATATATTATATGTATACTTTTTCTTTATTTTTCAGTTTACTATTAATTTTAATATATTTTTTTTAGTTTTATTTCATGTATGATTCATGCTTGCATACTTATGTTTCTAAAAAATAGTATTTTTTAGTTCTTTTGAGTTATTTTTATTATTATTTCATGTGTGATTCATACTTGGATACTTATGTTTCTATAAAATAGTATTTTTTAGTTATTTTAAGTTATTTTTATTATATTCATGTATGATTCATACTTGCATACTTATTTTTCTATATAATAGTATTTTTTAGTTCTTTTATGTTATTTTTATTATTATTTCATCTATGATTCATACTTGGATACTAATGTTTCTATAAAATAGTATTTTTTAGTTCTTTTATGTTATTTTTATTATTATTTCATGTATAACTACCACAACACGGGAATTAGCCTAGTATGGTAGTTAAAAAAAATTTCAAAAAATGTAACATGTAAACTTTTATTAAATAATAATTTATTTTTTTTAAATAACGGATAGCAATTCGGGACAATCTATTTTATGATTTATCAAATTATTTAGAGACAATAGATCTGATAATGAACTTTTTTTATATTTAAGTTTTTCTGTATTTGTTGCACAAATATTTGAAACAAAATTTATTTGATTTATTTTAGTTTATTTTCTACTTCCACTAAATCTATGTTTACCTTAATTGTGGAATCCATATTGTTCAAACATACTTCAGTAGACTTCTGAATTATGATCAAAACAATATTTATAAAGTCTTAACACTTGGGGTAAAATACTACAAAATACGCAGTACTATTGAATTACATCTATTTCATTTCAATGAGGTTTTATAAGGGCACACCTCTAATGCATACACAGTACTATTAAATAATTTATTTCAATTCAATGTGGTTTTATAAGGGCACACCTCTAATGCATACACATTACTATTAAATCATTTATTTCAATTCAATGTGGTTTTATAAGGGCACACCTCTAATGCATACACAGTACTATTAAATCATTTATTTTAATTCAATGTGGTTTTATAAGGGCACATTTCCTCACTTAATGAAAATGTACATGTGCTATAATATTCATACGTTCCACTTTGAACTACTTAAAAACTATGTAAACGATAACGTTGGAAGAAATATTAATGATTCTTAAATATTTTAGCAAATAAATATTACTATTTCATGGCAGGGAATTTAATATTGAATCTCATATTTCTTCTTCATTAGTTATACTAAACCAATTATTTTAAAGTTTTCAAAATAACGGAGCGCTTTTGTAATTCGTATTTTATCTTAGATTTACAGAAATGATTCGTTTGATTTGAGCAAATAATAGAAATTCTTGGAACGCTATAAAATACATGGATTTATAGAGAACGTTTGACAAACCTTTCAGTACTTACATCACTTTTGTTCATTTTGCAATGTTTTTTTGTGTATTTCAAATGATTATTTTTTTTTTAATTTTCCGTAAAAACAAAAACTGTTTTGAAAACTAGATAAAATTATCTATCCGTCGTATGCATTTAAAATAAACATTACTATTTATAAATAATCAAATCAAATATCAAACCTGATAAATGTTTTTTTTCCCCTTTTTTACTCCAATCGTAGAAAAAATTAGAGAACTCGATATTTCGAAAACACATTCGTTTTGTTTAGGGAATTTAAAACAAAAACCTTAACTTCACTTTTATCTCGTTAATATAATTAAAATTAAAAAAAATATTTTTAAAGTTAAACCGATTGTTACGATGGTGACGCGAAATATGAATGATTCATTTGGGCAATTTTTAGGATTTTATTAACGAATTTCCAGTAAAAATATTTGAAAAAAAACTGGAATAAATGATTATTTTTCTTTTTAATGTCAAAAAAATAAGTATTTAGACATGATAGAAAAAAATGATAAAAATAATTTTGTAAAATCGAGTATGGACGCCTGGTCATATATGACCCTCAAACGCCGGTGGGGTTAAATCTTTCTCAATGCCAAAGACGATTTTTTTTTTGTAGGCACTCCCGTTCAATAATTGTGTATCAGTGTTAAAATACTTGATGATTTAATTGCTTATTGAAGGAGAAAGGACTTGTTTCTCAATCCCTTGAATTACTTTAAAAATAATGTAAAAGTTTAACTTTTTTTTGTACAAACGGGTACAAGGTAAAACGTGCTACAAGAAAAAAAAAACGATAAATATCCACTCGTATGGTAGTGGTTCTACAAAAATTTGAGCAATGCAATAGGTACTTAAAAAACCCATATTTTAGTCCGGGTCTCAAAGCGAATGGAAAACTCATCGACGATAATCAAATGTTTGCTTTTTGTTGAAAATACTAACTGAGTAAATTCCCTGTTTTGTTATTTTCGAAAAAAATTACGATGATGGAGGTACTTTTATTTTATTTTTAATAGATCAATAAATTTTCTTCGACGATTTAAAATGTATCATTTTTGGTTTGCAGCCAAAACGACATTTTCGTTCTTGGTGTCCTTATCCCATAGAACCGATGGTACCTCGTGAATTTTGACGATATATTGTAAGTAACATTTTTATGATTGAAAATCCTTTTTAAGGATTATTTTGATATGATTTGCGATACAATCTGCGCGGACATAGTCGTGAGTCAAACTGGTTGATTTCGAAGGTTTGCATCGTTAATATTGTTAATTTCTAAGTCTACAAATTTTTTATGGTCTAATATATTTTATTTCAATATAGTTTGTCCACCTGGATTCTCCAGGAAACCCATATAATAACAATATGTAATAACTATTGTAGTAAGTAGTTGCAAAATTTAGTTTTTTACTAATTTTAGTCTATTTAGAGAGATAATTTATTTTTCGTATTTGTAAAAACAATTAATTTTGTGGCTGATCATAATTTACAATAAAAACAGTGTTAAACAGTAAATAACCAATTTTTAATATTCTCCTGATGAAAGAAGGGTTCTTCCGAAACCGGTAAAGTTTAATTAAAATTATATTGGTCGAAGACAAGTGAAGTGTTTTTTATAGTAATTTATTTCTATTTTCGTAGTTTTTTTGGTTGATTTCGAAGGCTCGTATCGTTAATATTATTTATTTTATATGTTTTACACCTTTCGGCTTTTACTATTTTTTTCGGGATTTTTTGTTCTAGTTCATACATCAATAATATATATTTTTTAAATATGTTATTTTAAAAACTAAAATATATTTTTCCCACCTAGGTCCTCCAGAATACCAATATATATATATATATAATATGTAATTACTATTTTAGTAAGATGTTACAAAATTTCAGCAGCCGATATTTGCGGAAAGTAAGCATTTATTTTCTCTATTTGCAGAGATAATTCTCACAATTTATTTTTGGAGATATTATAGAGCGATAGGAGAACTATTTCTACTGGGTTTTATAATTTACATATTTTCCTTTACTTTATCTCCTAAAAATTATTTTTACGAGGTAATATGAAATTAAATTAAATTTGAACTCACCAAATTTATATTTTAGAATACATAAAAATAATATTTATGTTTCAGTTTTCCTACCTTTAAATTCTTCTTCTTCTTCGATGGCGCTACAGCCCATATCGAGCTTTGGCCTCCTGCAACAGTCGTCTCCAACTCCTCCTGTCCTCAGCGGCTGACTTCCAGTTTGTCACCTGGAGAAGCTGTGCTGCATCCCCTCTTACCTCATCTTCCCACCTCACTCTGGGTCTTCCCACTTTTCTCTTTCCACCTGGGTGACCAGTCAGAATTCTTTTTGGGACGCGTGTATCCGGCATTCTCTGTACATGCCCAGCCCATCTCATCCTGAGGAGTCTCATGTGTGCAAAGATGCTAGGGGCCTTATATATATCGTACAATTCTATATTGTGCCGGATACGCCACTGCATTCGCCCTCTTTCACGGGTCCACATATTCTTCTCAGCACCTTTCTTTCAAAAGTATCCAGCATTTCAGCCATCTTTACCGTCAGTGTCAAGGCCTTACATCCATATGCCAATACAGTTTTTACAATGGTCTTATATATGGATATTTTGGTTTTTCTGTGGACACTACGTGACTTAAACACTGGCAGCAAAGTGAAGTATATTTTGTTGGCTGCTGTGATTCTCCTTCTGATTTCTGCTGGATCCTCATTGTTCTCTGTCAGGCTGGAGCCCAGGTAGGTGAATTGATCGACCACTTCGTATGAGTAGTTGTCTTTAAATAGTGCACTACTTCTTTTTCTGTGTGAGGGGTTCCTGCTCTGTACCATCATTTTTGTTTTGTCAACATTAACTCGCAGTCCTACTTCCCGCGCCGCTGTTTCTAAAGGGTCGAAGACCTCCTTAATGGCTGAAATTGATCTTCCGACAATGTTGATGTCATCCGCATATCCGACAACTTGACTGCTCTTGAAACACATATTGGAGCCAGGGTCTATTAGTGTTTTTCGTATTACATGTTCGAGCACAATGTTGAAGAGAGTAGATACTGTAAATTCTTCCGACAATTCTCCGTCTATTTTGACCTGACATCTTGAGTCTGACATTGTGGCTTTTATGAGCCTAACCAATTTAGGTGGAATCTGGAATTGTAGTAGTATGTCATATAGACACTCCCGATCTATGCTATCATATGCTTGCTTGAAATCAATGAATAGTTGGTGTATGTCTATGTCAAATTCCCAGCACTTTGCCAAGATCTGTCTGACGGTGAACAGTTGGTCTGTTGTGGATCTACCGGTGCGGAAGCCTGCCTGATACTCTCCCAGTAGGTTTTCTGCATATTTATCAATTCTTTGTTTCAGTATCATGGTGTAGATTTTATATGCTGTGCATAGAAGTGATATGCCTCTATGATTTTCGCATTTTAATTTGTCACCTTTCTTGTGAATTGGGCATATTATGCCCAATAATACGTTTAAATTCTACCAATACATTAATATCATTTTCCCAAAAGTATATTAAAAATTAATAAAAAGTCAGCCTTGTTTCCAAGAGAGATAATTCCATTCAATTTAGTACCTACGCCTTATTTTTAAACACCTATTTTTACCTACGCTACTCCATCCAGAACATAATGTGTAAAAAATTATGAAATATATATGAAAAGAATGAAATTAAATTTTTTACCGTATTATAGTGTTTGGTGTTTTTTTTCAGTATTTAAACTTTTATTTGGTACTACAATAATCTCAAAAGTTCATAAAAAAATATGAGAAACCCTAATATATTTATTTAATTATTATTATGTCCCTTTTTATTACTACTTTACGTGATTTAGAAATTTTCAGTACCTTAACTTTAATTTCAAGGACCCAATTGTGTTTGTCTGAATGCTACATTTATCTAAAAGTATTCTAAAAATTTACCAAATCCTTTTATCATAAACAGACCTTCTAGCGACACCGTGCAGCGCTGACATCATACGGAGATACATGATTATTGCTTATTTATTAAGAATCTCTTCAAATCATTGATAATCCGGTTAAAAACGGGATTACAGGGCGTTTTCTGATAAACTTTTTCATAATAATATACAAGGTGTCCGGGGGTCAAGTGCACTAACTTCGGGATGTGATTCTTCATGATAATACAAGTAAAAAAAATTAAATAACTTTTCGATATTCCAACTTTTAGGGGTACTTTTCACGTAAAAAGGTAAAATTTGTTCAGCGTGTGCGGCCGGCATTATTATTTTGCCAAACTACCGTCCCGCGCCTACCGCCGGTTCCATCAATTAGTCTTGAATTCCATGAATACCGTGCGTTGTTTCAATAACTTGTATTTCATTCGCAAAGTGATCTGATAATTTTATGTACCTAGCTGTGTTTGACTTTAAAAACTTGATTGTTATAAACAAACTTGTTAATGTAGTATTTTTTAAGACTTACTTTAAAAACATATATTTATTCTGTGGGTTTTTTATTCAAACTTACTTTTAACATTTTTTATTTAGTTTTAGACTAAAAATGTGTTAAAATTGTGATTTTCTTAGCGTAATTTTGTTATTAAATTATTGTGACGATTCCTGGATTTACCCACAAAAAAAGGTCAGAAATTCATAATTTAACACTGGCAGACGATAATTTCATCTTGGCTACAATTGTGAATAACCCTACGTTGTCACAATAGTGACCCACAACAGAATTTCTGCAAAGTAGGATTTAGACTAAAAATGTGTTAAAATTGTGATTTTCTTAGCGTAATTTTGTTATTAAATTATTGTGACAATTCCTGGATTTACCCACAAAAAACGGTCAGAAATTCATAATTTAACACTGGCAGACGATAATTTCATCTTGGCTACAATTGTGAATATCCCTACGTTGTCACAATAGTAACCCACAACAGAATTTCTGCAAAGTAGGATTTAGACTAAAAATGTGTGAAAATTGTGATTTTCTTAGCGTAATTTTGTTATTAAATTATTGTGACAATTCCTGGATTTACCCACAAAAAACGGTCAGAAATTCATAATTTAACACTGGCAGACGATAATTTCATCTTGGCTACAATTGTGAATAACCCTACGTTGTCACAATAGTGACCCACAACAGAATTTCTGCAAAGTGGGATCTGCGAAGAATTCCTTTAATATTTACAACCTGTACCATTCCATTATTGTGGCGAGCAGGGCCTTCTGTAATGTGAACCCGTATCAAGGATTGCATAGTGTCAATGGCTACTCCGTATGCAACTTAAGAACCTGTACTTCATTTGGAGCATTCTTTGGATGGACAAGGTCCAGCTCAACAGAACTGGTGTGATAAAACTTCATAACTTGCATAAATGGGGGGAAGAAAACCCACCCTTCTTAAGGCAGGTTCAGTTCTTTGTGAATGTTTGGATGGCAATCATTTACAATCAAATAATAGGACCATATGTCACCTAGACATAATTGAAGACTTCACTTCCATTTACTGACGAAGGACCTTCCGTACTTTTGAAAGAAGTTGATTTACGTAGAAGACGTAAAATGTGGTTTTAACAGGATGGAGCTCAACCACGTGTTGGACTTGCCGTTCATAAATACCTAGACGAACAATTGCCTGATTTTTGGATTGGACGATGGAGTCTTTCTCCATTGCTCGCGAATAATTTGAAGAGATTCTTAATAAAGAGCAATACTCATTTTTCTTGAAGCGACGTGCGACGTTGGTGACAGCCGTCTTACCACCAATGGCGGTTTCTGTGTCATTGTGACCTTTTATCCAGTTGGAACGGTTTTAGATCATTTTTGAAATGAATAATTGTGAATGCTGATATAAAAATAACATATTTTTAGTACAATAATATTTATTTTCCACACATTCTTAATGGTATCATAGTTTGTGAAATACCCAATTTTCTGTTACTAGTTCAATAAACTCTAGAACTTGGATTTGCCTTAAATTTAAGTGTCATGTTTAAAATTGAAACTCATTATGTGAAGGATGCAGAGAAAGCGATAAAATAGTTAGGTACCTACCCTTTATATATTTATATTTGAAAATGAATGTTTCTTTGTTTGTCTACAGATTCAAAAACTATTAGACCAATTTCGCTCAGGAGTTTTTGCTTATTAATGTGTAAAGTGTTTAGAAAGTAGTTTAAATGGTAGAAGAAATTGGGGACGCCTGTAAATTTTTTACAATAATATTTTGTTCGCTTTTAAAATGAATCCAGTTTTCCTTTTTTACACTTGAATTCACAACCTCAAAACCTTACTCCAAACCATTCACAACCTCAAAACCTTACTCCATTCCATTCACAACCTTAAAACCTTACTCCAAACCATTCTCAATCTCAAAACGTTACTCCAAACCATTCACAGCCTCATACCCTTACTCCTAACCATTAACAATCTCAAAAACTTACTCCAAACTATTCATAACCTTACTTCTAACCATTCACAACCTCAAAACGTTACCCTGAACCATTCACAACCTCAAAATCTTACTCCAAACCATTCACAACCTCAAAACCATACTCCAAACCATTCACAACCTCAAAACGTTACTTTTAATCACTCACAACCTCAAAACCTTACTCCAAACCATTCACAACCTCAAAACCTTACTCCATACCGTTCACAACCTTAAAACCTTACTCCAAACCATTCAACAACCTCAAAACGTTACTCCAAACCATTCACAACCTCAAAACCTTACTCCTAACCATTCACAACCTCAAAACCTTACTCCAAACCATTCACAACCTCAAAACCTTACTCCAAATCATTCGAACCTCAAAACCTTACTCCCAACCTTTCACAACCTCAAAACCTTACTCCAAATTATTCGAACCTCAAAACCTTACTCCAAATCATTTGAACTTCGAAACCTTACTCCAAATTTTTTTTTTTGTTTTTTTTTTTTTTTTTTTTTTTTTTTTTTTTTTTTTTTTTTTTTTTTTTGTTTTGTTTCTGATGATGGACACTGCAACGCTGTCCGAAACGTCGGCTAAAGAAGGAGTTAGCGCAACACGGCATAACACCCCAAAAACAAACAACAAAAATGATTTTGGCCGTGAGAATCTAAAAACTTACCTTACTCCAAATCATTCGAACCTCAAAACTTTACTCCAAACCACTCACAACCCGAGCAATGCTGGGTACACATCATCTAGTAATATAATATGTTAACAGAAAAAAATATTAAATTGTCTTTTTCATTTGTAATCATAATATCCCGTGAATTTTCACGGCTTGGCAGTACTTATTATCATCACTTTTTTATGCGTCACAAATTGATGCACTTTTATTTACATTTTTTCATCATTGTAACTTTTTGTAAATAAATATGAGGCGTTTTTCTAACCGGTTTTGGTCCAAATTTGGATTTAAAAATATGTAACTAATAATACGACGTTTCGTTCTACATTTTTTATATTTCAAATGCATCGGTTTTTCATCTCTTTAGTGGCAAAAATACACCAACACTTCATCCTCTTTTTAATTTCGTCTTTCACTTGTTCTCGTGCTAGCTCAACAACGGAATGAAAGTCACCGAATCACTCTGAATCCAAATCGATGCTCGAATTCCTCCCCGGAATGACCATCGTACTGTTTTTACTAAAACATAAAAAAAAAGAATTAAAGAAATCAATAATACAGATTATGGTGATTTAGGCATGCGACCAGTTGTCACAAGAAGATAAAACCATTGATAATGATTAATTGTTTTCTGTATTTAAGTATAACAAAATAAATAAACACAAAAGTCATACAACACAGCTGTGAAAACGAGGAAGACAAGAATATTTCATAATCAAATGTGAACTATAGCCAATTTGATTTAAACGTCAACATTATCCAAAAGGGTCGTAACACGGAATATCTAACTGGGAACAGTTATTGGTGTTCCCGGGCAGTATTGTCAATTAGCCGGGCACTAATGAGCTCTGCCGGGCAAATGGCAAGCCGTGACCCGGGACCGGAGATCAATTCACCAGAGTTGTAACGTGAACGCGGATCTTCCCGGGAAGTTTCACTAATGTGTCACACTGGGTTCCAATATTGGTTCAAAGTTTGATAAATGAATAGTCACTAAATTATGAAAGTACAGGTGACGACAATGAAAAATAATATATTTAAATTGGATACAGAAAACGTAAATTTGTGGATAGTATAATACAATAAAACTGTAAATTAAAACCACTTGAGGAAAGAATTAAAACTATCAAAACTCTCAAGACTTGTTTCCGATTCGACAATTATTTAAAAATATATTAATGGAATTATAGACAGCCCTGGTTTGAGTATAATCACCTTCAATATACTAACTAGAACTAGTCATTTAGATTCTCGCTTGTACCTAGATCGCATGCGGTTGGCAACTGCACGAAATATATAAAAAAAAAAACAAAAAAGAATTAAAGAAATCAATTATACAGATTATTGTGATTTAGGCATGCGACCAGTTGTCACAAGAAGATAAAACCATTTATAATGATTAATTGTTTTCTTTATTTAAGTATAACAAAATAAATAACAAGACGGCTATAATAATATATGTCAGCAATAATTACAATTAAGGTGGGCATAATACTTTTCTTCTGCGTAAGTTCAATATAATTTTCAAAGAAAATTGTACTCTTGATTAGTCTTCCTTTTAATTTATTATGTACATGTTTGTAAAAGGCCATATAGGCGTATATTATATATTTAAAAAATAATAATAATAATGACACTCATTTCGATAGTAGCCCGGCAGACAAATGTATCAGGTTCCCCCTCAGGTGTCACGGGTTTCAATCCATAGCTCCTCCGTCATTGCACAAACTTTTTCCGCTAACAATGATGGTATAACCTACGAGGGATCCAAAAGTTGCTTGTCCCTAATGTTCCAATCACTGAAAGTAAATCTCTAATATCAAATTTACTGAATAATTCACACCTAACTAAAGATATTGCTAATGATTTGTCGCGTCTGTTTAATATTTGTTTAAATCAAAATTATTTTCAATATAATAACATTATTTATCAACAGAAGGATGGATTAGCCATGGGGTCTCCAACGAGCCCTCTCATCACCGACATTTTCATGAACAATCTAGAGAATAATATTTTTGCTTCCAAATCACCTCCCTTAAAAAATATATTACTGTGGAGACGTTACGTTGACGATGTTCTTTGCATTTGGACAGGTACCGAAAGACAATTAGACTCGTTACTCAAAATAATAAATTCTTTCCACAAACAAATTCAATTTACTTTAGAAATAGGTACCAACTCAACCTTGAATTTTCTAGACCTAACTTTAAGTATCATTAACAATAAAATTGATTTCTATATCTACCGTCAACCTACATATACTGATACTACCATTCACAATTCATCTAACCACCCGATATCCCACAAACATTCAGCTTTTCACTCCATTATACATCGATTGATTACCGTACCATTGAACAAAAACAATTTTAACAAGGGATTATCTATAATTAAGCAAATTGCTGTAAATAACGGGTATGAGACAGAACTAGTACCTAGACAATATTCTTAGTAAAAAATTGAAACAAATAGCTTCAAATAAATTTCTTTTCAATAAATCTAATAATAATATGAACATTAATCACCAATTCCAGTGACGTAGAGTACTGTATACAAATAACTTTTCTTCTTTAAGTGTAAAAAAATTCCCTTCAGAAATAAAGCCCGCTTTTTATACTAATAATAACTTAGGTAAATACTTAACTAACACTAAAGATATTGATGATAAACTTAGCCACTCGGGCATATATATTAACTTAATTGTAATGATTGTTCTGCTTTTTATATCGGGAAAACGGCCCGGAACGTAAACATAAGAATAAAAGAACACCTGAGGTGTTTAAATAATAATGCTTTTTCAGAATTCGCGAATCATCTACTAGAAACTAACCATTCATTTGATAAAACCTCTGGGACTACAATATTACATAAAATGGAATTGGAATTAGGTTAAACAATTTAGAAGCCCTCGAAATTAAAAAAGCCGTCAATAATAAATCAAATATAATCAACAATCAAATCAATTTAACTAAAAGTCCAATATTTAATTTATTCTGTTAATCTCTGATAAAACTGTTTCCTCCCTTCCCCCTCCCTTCCTACCCATCCTGTAATCAGTATACATCCTTTCTCGTTCTAGCACTAATAAGGTGTCTGCTCTTTTATTTCTATCTCTTTCACTCGTGTATTTTATTTCTATCTCTTTCCCTCATTGTTTTATTTTCTATATATATATATATATATATATATATATATATATATATATATATATATATATATATGTCTGTATGAAAATAACTTGAGTTGATATAATAAGCCCTGATGAAGCTTGAGCTAAGCGAAACCTGGTTGGCTGTTAATATTAATTCAAAATAAAAGTGGTGTTTTACAAAGTGTATTTTTCATTTAATAAGGTATAAAAATACTTTAGTCATGCTTTAGTTACATTAATAAAACGACTTAAACAAAATCACCTCGTTTAATGAGCTAAATATTAATGTAATAAAAAAATTAATTGTTATTTTTACAACTTAAATAGATTTTTAAAAATATTTTCTTATAATTTCATTTCCACACATGCGGTAATTAACCAATATCTTCATTGCTTCGCACATGAATCAATGACTTTTAACTTTGGGTTTTATTTCAAACGGGAAGCCTAATTTGATTCAGATTTTGTTCCAGTATTTTTCTTAAAAATCCATGCCATGGTTTTGTACATTAAAAATATAATAGGCCATATTAAAACATTTTACAAAACTGATAAATCAACCAATAATGTAGGATAAATGGTTGTTCATCAGTTGAGTGAAATTTAAAACACGTTTATTAGGGCCATACAGACTAGTATTGAAGTTTGTTTTTTCAGCAAATAAATTGTTTAGATAACAAAATATTTAACTTCTACAACATTTTCTTAAGTACAGTATGATATTATCCATTTTTCTTCCGAGTTCTAAATCTAATAAATCTGTCTTTGACGTAGATATCTTTAATTTTAATTTTAAAAATGTGAAATCCGAAATAAAAATGTTAAGAAATGTATTCATATTCCAAATAAACAAAACTACGTACCGAGACCGGACTCGTGTTGATGGAGACCGGACTCATGGGCTTGTTCAGCACTGGTGAAGGTGGGGAATCTTCCGGGTACTTCAGCGTAAACGAGGTAGCCGAAGGTGCGATGGACCTGGTCGGCAGGCTGGTGACGATGGTCGCAGGGCCGAGGCGCAGACATGCGATGAGCTATTTATTGTTTTTGTGTTTAATTCGTAGAACTCCATTTAATTTTTTTATAAATTTAATTTAGATTAAATTTGATAATATTATTATTAAGTTCTGCAAGTGTTTTAGTTTTTTATTATTGTGACAGCTGTTTCGGCTTACAAGGCCATTTTCAAACTGTGGTTAGTCCACATTGAGACGACGTTTTTATACTATTTCAAATGTAAATTTTGAAGGTGCATACATTGATTTATTACTGGTTACACCGATGACATGATCTATTGTTGGTTAAACCAATCTATGTTTTCCCCTCAGTAAATGGTAATGGGTTCTTAATTATTTACTAATGACTTTATTGCTATGAATTATTTGGGTGCATTATACTGCTTGGGTTTTGTGAAAATACTAAGAAGTGGTGAGTAAATTATTTTCCGTACTTTATTAATTAGTGTTAAATTTGGGTCATTCGTTCGTTTATTGATTTCTAATTGTTCAAGTAAATTTAATCTAATGCCCTTTTTTTCTATATGCAATGGTTTAGGACCCTTGTTGTTAAGTGGGGTATGATTATTCACCAAGAGATGTTCTGCGAATTTTGAGGATGTGTTTTTATTATTATAACATCGTATATGTTCTTGGAATCTAGTTGAGAATGCCCTCCCCGTTTGTCCGATGTAAGTGGCGTTACAATCGGCGTGGTCACATTTTAATTCATATATGCCACTGTTATTGAGTATAGGGATTTTACTTTTAGAGTTTTTAAGGCTTGTTCCTAAATTATTGTTTGTTCGAAAAGCTATATTTAAACCACATTTTTTAATTTCTTTTGCAATTTTTTCAGATATTGGGCCGAGGAATTCGAGACATGCAAATTTTTCTATATTTTTGTTATTTACCGGATATATTAAATTGATTTTATTTTTATATTTCTTATTTTTTATTATTTTTTCAATGTTATTTGCCTCATAGCCGTTATTAATCGCGATCGTTTTTATCGTTTCCTTTTCTTTTACATAAGCTTTATTGTCTAAGGGAATGTTAATGAGTCTATGTACCATTGAATGGTACGCTGATAATTTATGAGACCAAGGATGATTTGAATTTGAATTTATTGCAAAATTGCAAAATTGCAAAAGAAATTAAAAAATGTGGTTTAAATATAGCTTTTCGAACAAACAATAATTTAGGAACAAGCCTTAAAAACTCTAAAAGTAAAATCCCTATACTCAATAACAGTGGCATATATGAATTAAAATGTGACCACGCCGATTGTAATGCCACTTACATCGGACAAACGGGGAGGGCATTCTCAACTAGATTCCAAGAACATATACGATGTTATAATAATAAAAACACATCCTCAAAATTCGCAGAACATCTCTTGGTGAATAATCATACCCCACTTAACAACAAGGGTCCTAAACCATTGCATATAGAAAAAAAGGGCATTAGATTAAATTTACTTGAACAATTAGAAATCAATAAACGAACGAATGACCCAAATTTAACACTAATTAATAAAGTACGGAAAATAATTTACTCACCACTTCTTAGTATTTTCACAAAACCCAAGCAGTATAATGCACCCAAATAATTCATAGCAATAAAGTCATTAGTAAATAATTAAGAACCCATTACCATTTACTGAGGGGAAAACATAGATTGGTTTAACCAACAATAGATCATGTCATCGGTGTAACCAGTAATAAATCAATGTATGCACCTTCAAAATTTACATTTGAAATAGTATAAAAACGTCGCCTCAATGTGGACTAACCACAGTTTGAAAATGGCCTTGTAAGCCGAAACAGCTGTCACAATAATAAAAAACTAAAACACTTGCAGAACTTAATAATAATATTATCAAATTTAATCTAAATTAAATTTATAAAAAAAAAAAAAAAAAAAAAAAAAAAAAAAAAAAAAAAAAAAAAAAATGCGATGAGCTGGTCTCAGGGTCTAGGCGCGTGAGGTCCGCGCTGGCCAGGAATGATAGCCTGGGCCAGGGCGTTGAGGTAAAATCCCAATGAGACCATGGTTGTAGTCCGCGCAAGGTTGGGTGTAGGTATGTAGCGATGTGGTGAAGAAAAAGCGAGGCGAGACGAGGGGGGAACCGGCCATAATGGTCGAGTCCTCCGTTACGCCGAGTCAAACTTCCTCGAGGAGGATGATGTCGCGTCGAACTTGTTGAATGGAACGATGTGGAATGATGATGTAGTTAGGTCCTCCTCGGCTTATATAGCTGCTGATTCCATTGTTCTTGTCTGCCACGGGTTGGAGTAGCATCTGTACGTTGAACCCGCAGGACCGCTGACTCGGTTCATTGTATGAGCATTTGCATCACCCTGTATGCAAACATTCTCTTATCAGCAGTTTTACGTATCCGGTACCAATATTTTAATCGAAGTTTCAAAGTCTGATTTAGCTCTGGTTATGATATGATGATCCTAGGAGCGGTGACGTAACCGCTACTGATACGCTGTAAACTTTTTCATGTCCATAACATAAAAAAACGTGTTTTAAATAATTTTCGGAGCTTACTTTGCGATTTTTTTCTACCGAGAGAATTTCATATAATTAACGTTTCGGCTTTCGATTGCAACAATAACATTTGATTATCATCAGTTGTTTTGTTTTGCTCTATCTAAAATTTAATTTTTATCATTCTTTTTTGCTTTCTGGCAAAAAAAAGTGTAGTGTGTTTTGCCTTGAGGTTTCTTCTCCCTCCTGATCTTCCAGGAGTCACTTTTCGCTGCTGATTTCCAGATATTTATAATTTTTTTTTACTTCTGTCATTTTCCATACTATTATTGTAGTTGTTTACTGTTGTGAATAATGGAGGAAGATTTCCCTCCTGGAACCCCTACAAAGCCCCCAGATCCCTCTCCAGACCCCCCAGACGGGGAAAATGGAGAAATTTCTGACAGTGATTCTGTCATTTTGACTTCTCCCAAAAAAAGGAAATTTACTCCTTCTTCCCCAATAAAACTTGACTCTCCTTCGACTTCACAGTCCCCACCAGCACTTTCTCAACTTCCTCCAACAAACTTTTATTCTCCTCATTCCCGTGGCCCATTCATAGTATAGGCCAAAAAACAAGGAAAAACCATCCACCCTCTTAAATTTGGCAAATTCCTATCAAATAGCAAGAATCTTTCAATCAAGCCTGGAGGTGTAAAAGCCGAGGGTCGCTTCCGAATCTCCGTCGAATTCCTCTCAGGGTCAGCTGCCAACAATTTCATCAAAAATATCTTCATTTCATCTAATTCGAAGTTCAAGGCATATATCCCTACTTTCAATGTCACTCGCATGGGCCTGGTCAGAGGTATCTCGACCAATCTGTCCATCGAAGAAATTCTGTCTTCACTTTCAACCCCCCAACACATTGGCAATCCCATAAAAGCCAGGAGGCTAAATTACAAGGACTCCTCTGAGGGTTTAATTTCTTGGAAGCCCTCCCAATCTGTCGTTATCACCTTTGAAGGTCAATCTCTTCCCTCCCATATATATTTATTCTTCAACTCATTACCAGTTGAAATGTATACTTATCCCACCACACAATGTTTCAATTGCTGCCGTTTTGGTCATACCAAAGCTGCATGCAGATCTCAACCCAGATGTTTTAAATGTGGAGAAAACCACGCAGCTGACCAATGTCCTTCTTCCTCCTCACCTAAATGTTTTAACTGCTCAGGCTCACATACAGGCTATCAACGCATCTTGCCCAGAACAATCTCGCCAAAAAAATATTAAAATTTCTATGGCCTCTCAGAACTTGTCTTTTCTGCAGGCTTCTAAACTATTCCCGCCTGTCAAAAAATCATTTGCTGAGGCTTTATCCAGCTACTCCTCATCCAACCCTCTTCCCTCCACTGCAACAACTTCTTCTCGTTCAACTAAATTCACATACAAAAACGCTATCTCTAAACCGGTTCCTGGATACGATCAGCAACAACACAACTCACTGCTCTTAAATCCCAATGGTTCACCTCTTTCAAATGCCACAAATGGGTGTGCAAATAATAATAATCCGTCCTCAATGAACTCTCTTAAACTTTCTGAAAAACTCTCCCAAGACAATTCTTCATTTATCCAAACTCTTATTATGCTTCTAATTGGCCTTATTTCTTCTCAAACTAATCTACCGTCCAACGCTGCTACTATTATTTCCACATTAAAATCATTTATTCAAAATGACTCTTCAGGATGTCAGAATACTTCAGTGGAATAGCCGAAGTGCTATTTCTAACAAATCTGATCTCCTTAACCTAATAAATTCCAACATTATTTCTTTGGCTGCTATCTCGGAGACTTGGTTTACTCCATCCACCCACTTTAATGTGGGAGGGTATTCCTGTCTCCGCGACGACCGCCCGGAAGGTTCGGGCGGCGGTGCTGCCCTTTTTATTAAAAAATCCATATCATTTTCCCCAATAAATAATATCAAACCACCCAATGCTGACTTTCAAATGGTTGCAGTTAAAATAAAGGACACATCCTTTATTTCAGTCTATCTTCCCCCAACGGCCCACTTCAATAAACAAACTTGGTTGCAAATTGTAAGTCAACTAAGCCCTCCTTTCTTTACATTAGGCGATTTTAATGCCCATTCCCCCGTCTGGGGTTCTGCTTTCTCCGACCAAGATGGTCGAAGTGTGATGGATTTCCTAGATCAATCCAACCTTTTCCTTTTGAATGACGGATCTCCTACTAGGATCTCACGCCCCAGCACAAACCCCAGTGCAGTGGATCTCTCGATATGTTCTACTAATCTGGCTTCTCTCTCCTCGTGGGTGGTGTCCCCCGACCCTTGCTCCAGTGATCATTTCCCGATCACCATTACTTATCAAACTTCTTTCCAATCGAACAAGTCTCATATTTCGCCAAAGATTAAAACGAAACACACCAAATGGGATGAATTTAACTCTCATATGGACAAGTTCCTACTAAATTCAACCGCCACCGATATATTTTCCGTCAAAGATGACTATAATAACTTCAAATCAATGCTCATAGCTGCAATAAATAAATCAAATCCTCCCCCTAAAACTAAATATCTTTTAAAAAAACTCCCTCCAACTCCCGGGTGGGATGAGGAATGTTCCAAAGTAGTAAGAATTCGGAAAGCTAAATCTCTTTCCTATCGTTACAATATGACTATGGAGAACTATCTTATATACAAAAACGCTGAATCTAATGCCAAAAGGGTATTGAGGTCAAAAAAAAGATCTGGGTGGTACAACTTCTGCAGTTCAGTATCTCCGAACACTCCAATTTCGGAAGTTTGGTCTATGATCCGAAGATTTAGATCCTCCTTCAGTTCACCATCTCCTCGAGCGTCTCATTCTAAATGGATAGATGAATTCTTGGATAAAATTGCCCCCCCTTCTGTACCTAACTTAGATGAAATAACGCCCATCTATAATACTCCTATGTCTAATCATTGGCTAGACTCTCCATTCACCTTAATTGAGCTAAAAAATTGTTTATGAATAGTCAAGGACTCATCTCCAGGCAGAGATGGTATATCTTACAGCATAATCAAAATCCTTTTATTCAAAAAAATTAGATTCATGCGAGAGCTCCGAAGGGGTGACCATAAGTTACCTATACCGGGGTGGGAGAGGGTGGGTGTACCTTCAAAGCATAATCAAAAATAGTAATGATAATGTTCTAAACCACTTCTTAAGCATCTTAAACAAAATCTTCCAGACTGGTAAAATGCCTGATGACTGGAGTTGTCAAATAATCATCCCTATTTTAAAAACAAACAAATCACCAAATTCTGGATCCAACTACAGGCCAATCGCTCTTTCATCCACCCTCAGTAAACTTTATGAAAAATTAATTAAAAACCGATTAGAATTTTTTGTCGAGAGTAAACAACTTCTCTCTCCATCTCAATTTGGATTTAGGAAAAAAAATCCACTCAAGATAACCTTGCCATCATCAGCACTGATATTAATTTATCAATTTCTAAACAGGAAGTTTGTCTTGCCGTCTTTATAGATATAGAAGGCGCCTTTGACAATGTTTCCATCCCAATCATGAAAAAAAAACTTCTAGGCCTTGGCCTTCCCCCCATGTTTGTCCAATCTATTATTAATCTATTTCTAGATAGAAAAATTTTCATTGAACTTCCAGATATTTCTCCTCAAAGTAGGTCTATTTGGAAGGGTTTACCACAAGGCGATGTATTGTCCCCCTTACTGTATAATATATACACATACGATATGCATGTCACTATTCCCCCACAAGTAAAAGTTATTGAGTTCGCAGATGACATAGCTTTCTTCTTATCATCCAAAATCATCCCTCTCGCCGTCAAATATCTTAACGAAGCCATGAATGCCCTTTGCACATGACTCACCTTAAATGGTTTTGAACTTTCAATCCAAAAGACTCAGTGTGTCACCTTCTCAAACCGCCATAAAAACCCCCCCGTTCAAATTTTATTTAAAAATTCTCCAATCCCCAACGCTTCTGAAGAAAAATTTTTGGGAGTAACATTTGATAGGAAACTTAAATGGTCTTCCCATATTAATAATTTAGTTACTAAATGCGAAAAAAATTTAAATATCATCAGATCATTATCTGGCGTTTGGTGGGGAGCTCACCCTACTTGCATTAAGTTGCTTTACAACGCACTTATTCGAAGCCATCTCGATTATGCCTGCCCACTTTTTAGTACTGCCTCAAAAAATGTACTTGATAAATTAGACAAAATTCAATCTAAATCTTTGCGAATTATAACTGGAGCGATGCAATCGTCACCCATCAATTCCCTTCAAGTAGAATGTTCTGATCCTCCTCTTTATTTAAGGCGTCAACTATTTGCTGACAAATTTGTTCTTAAATGTTTAAATTCTAAATGTCATCAGGTTATCCCCAGCTTCTCGTTGTTCATTGACTCAACCCATTCATCTACAATCAGAGCTTCAACTAAACCTCTTCTTGACATCTGTTAAGTCTCTCTCAGAGCTTCACATCATCCAAAATGATCTACTTCCCCTATACAAATTAAAATTTAGTCATGTTACCCTATCCCCAACAATATTTGAAGGGATCGGAATCCTTAAAAGTCATTCCAATCTCCCGGCCCGAACTGTCAATAATATGTTCAATTACATTATTTCATCTAAATGGCCCAACTTTTCATTTTTATTTACTGATGGATCCAAATCTCCCGACTCTCCTAAATGTGGTATAGGTATTAACGTTTACCACAATAATTCTAATGACAGAATATTTCATTCAATTTCAAATCATTTTTCAATATTTTCAGCCGAGTGCATTGCAATAATAGAATCTCTGAAATATATAATAAAAAATAATTTTGAACATTCCCTCGTTCTCTCTGACTCTCTCAGTTCCCTCCAAAAACTTAAATCCAGTCCTCTTCTTCATCCTGATGATCACTTTGTATGCCTTATTTGAGAGATGATAGCCTCCATTCAAAGCTATGGTAAAACTGTAACTCTGATTTGGATTCCTGGACATGTTGGTATCATGGGTAATGATATTGCGGATGCCTTGGCAAAACAAGGAGCGTCCAACCCTGTTGTTACCCTCGTAAACCACATTCCCCTATCTGACTTTTTTTCCATCATCAAAGATAGATCCCGCAATGTTTAGTCGGAGTATTGGCACATTGCTAGTCAATCAAAGGGAGCCTGCTATGCCTCAATACAAAGGACTATTCCATCAAAACCGTGGTTTCAGCAATTCCCTCATTTTTCCAAAAAATAAATTTCTTCACTCATTCGAATGAGGATCGGACATTGTTCCGTTCTTTCCCACCTTTTTAAAATTCACGTCCTTGACTCCCCAGATTGTACATTCTGTGGTCTAGAAGTGGGAACTTTAGATCACATATTTTTTGGTTGTCCCTCTCTAAACAAATATCCTCTCTTCTATCAAGCCTTATCTAAAATTGCCTCCCCTCCATTCAACATCTCATCTCTTCTAAGTCTGAACTCGACTCCGATTTTCATTATAATTTTGAAATTTGCCTATTTAAATAAAATTAATATTTAAATTCACCTTTCATTTCTCAATAATTTTAAATGATGGCCAAGAACACCCTTGAAGGGTGAAAGCCAGAAATAATGGAAAAAATAACGTTTCGGTATGACAAACGTATAGATATTATCTTCAAATGTAACTTTTTTTTAAACTTAAAAACTTAAAACTTAAACTGAATATTATTTAATTAAAATTACTTTAGGTATTTTAGTTGATTAATTACTTAAAAAACGTGGTGTTTTGTTTGTTTGTATGTTTTTCTTGGAACAGGTTGCAATTCATCAAAATAAAACTTGTTCAAGCATCGTTTATCAAAAAAACCGTGAAATTTGTTACAAATTGTCAATTTCCGAAGTTATGCTAGCATTTTTCACGATCCTGCTCAGAGTGGAGTAATTTGAGTAGAAAGCTTTGAAAGAAAATTTTAATACTAGTCCAAGATGAAATACGTTCAATTTATTCAAACATCCCGGATTGGATATCTTCCTCCCGTACTTTGAAAAAAAAGCTTTCCGCATTTTTTACGTCTTTTTCCCGTCGCATTGAAGCGAATTATATGGAAAATCGTCTCTCTCCTGGGTTTAATAAAATTGTATTGATTTTTTCATGTCATATTTCAGGATCGTGTCTTTTATCTTAATTAAGTTAAAATTCTAAGATCGCACCGGGAAATTATTTTAAGGGGAGAAAATTATTAGAATTTTCAAGACTGTAGGATTCTTCTCCATTTTTATATGCAAGATTTTTTCGATCGATTTATTTTTATGTGACACCTTACAAGGGGCCCCTGTCTACAATGTAAAGGTATGGAAGCTATGTCGCCACCCGGTTGGGCAGCGTAGTGATATGGGTAAAGGAAAAGGCTGTAGAAAAGGATTTATCAATGGAGGTCTCGAATGGGCCCTGATGTTACCAAGAAGGAAATACAGATGCCACATAAGAGCCGTTTTACACAAAAACGAGTCGAATAAACGATCCGTTCTCATGAAGCCAACATCAACTGTGAACAGGTGATCGGCTCGTGTATGTTCAGTTTGACGTACGTGCTCCGATGCACCGGGAATCAATGCTCTGGCTGCTTAGAGCAGGCTCTATCAAAATACCTGTAGAACGGACTCAGCACCCCCACAGTGCGTCTGGGCATTAGAGATGGCAATCGGTCTGTTAACAATGGATTGTCAATCAGACAGACCGCCCTCTTTTGCGCAGAACAAGTATCGTGGGGCTCCAGCCCAGAGGTGGCTCCTCAATCCAATTTTTGGGCGTAATTGAGATTTATATAAGGTTAACAGTTACTTACTATTCAAGTATTTTCTTGGTCTGTACAAGACGCTTAGTTTCTTGGAAGTCAGATTTACTCGGGCTTCTATAGAGCTCCGATATTTGAGCAGGTATACTGTAAGCATTTCAATGGAGTCTTTATTGAGGAAATCAAATTATAAAACATACATTTGGGTACACCTCATAGTAAATTACTGTAAAATAAAAACATTTTTTAATTCTCTTAATTCTTATAATGTATCATGTATTATCTAAGCTGTCGAGTGCTTCGTTTCGAAAAATATCATGGCTCTCTGTGCAAACAAAGTGATTCTTACATTCTTTATAATATCTTTTAACTTCTTCTTGCACAGATTTTCAGGATATTTTAAACGTGTTTACCCTAATGGGCTTTGTCTTTTTAACCACTTTTAGGAACTAACTAATATATATATATATATATATATATATATATATATATATATATATATATATATATATATATATATATATATATATATATTTAAAGATAGACCAACATTTCTGGGTTAAGACTAACCTGACAATATTTTAAAAACTACCTACTACCACCACAGTAAGCGGAAATATTGCTTTTATTGTGATGGAAGAATTAGCCAGGAATTGAACACACTACACCTGTTACATAAACGCGATGTCAACTCAGCTGCCGACTGGTCTGTTCTTAATTTTCCACAACTGATATATAACCATTAATGTATGGCAAATAGATGTAACACGTTTACTAGTAAGGAGACAAGTCTTTACTGTATATATTTATTTATATCTAAAAAGGTTTTTACACAAAATTGATACATGCTGCAGTGTACATAGTAGAATATCTGTATTATATAGGAAATACAAACAGTGTATAGATATAATCCATTATAAAGTAGGTATAAAATAGATCTATGAATACACACATGTAAAATTGTTATTACAAGTATAATGAGAGTATGTTAAAAAATAATAACCCTTATATGAAAAAATATTATTAAAACGTAAGAGTACCATTAAATAAAATATTAATTTGAACAACACTACATATACGATAAAATATTGAAACTAGGTTACCAACGCTATTCAATATTGTAGGATTCAACAAAGTGCTGGTATAGATTACGTTTAGTTCTATACATGGAGCAATAAATATATCAATAGTACCTCCAAACGTGTTGCCGATATCATCCTATTGGTCAGTGAGTGCATTATTAGTGCATAATTCTTTATATTGTCTTGTATAGTGTTCATGTATATATGACATTTTTTTATAAATTTTGTATCCGTGTGTACCGTCCATTTTGGAGATTGAAAGGCATAATATGTTCTATTCGTAAAATTGTATATTTATATTAAATTTTATAATTATATACCATAAATTTCAAATTTCTAAAATTTTTATTCTTGTTAAAGTTTTTTTTCATTAGGGTGTCTAGGTTATTTTTTTTAAACTCGGACTTTTTAATCTTTTTTATATGAGAAATATTTAAAAAATTTAAATATACTGAATGGGGCACATTAGTAACGAAAAATAAAGAAGTGTTAATTTGTGTGGAATTTGAATAGAAAGTTCTTAAAATCAATAATGAAAAAAATTTACACCTTTTGTTACATTTTCAAAGCGAAAAGTACCGTTTTACGTAACTTATAATAACAGGAAAGCTTCTGGGAAAGTGTGGAATGACAATTTACATTGCTTACGAACATGAAAAAATTAATGGATTCCACTGATGTTCGTTGTGTTCCAGTAATCCATAGATGTATCTGACTTTCGCTATGAGATGGAGCAACAATGAGAAAAATAAGCCTGTAATTCTTGACGGTTTTCTTGTGTTGATTTATTTACTATTTATAAGACACGATCTGACGTGTACCTGGCGTTGCATAACTTTTTTCTACTTTCTATAAATATAATATCTATGTATTATGTATAAAGATACATTAATCTTCCGGAAGAAATTATCTAAATGACAGTGAAAATTCTATTAAAATCCGTTGCATGGTTAAGAAGAACTAAGCGCACAAACAGAAAGACGCGGGTTTGACATTGTTTTACACTCTTTAGAATTAATAATAATTTTATGATCTGGGATTTTCCTGAACATTCCACAACATTCCAAAATGTTCTGGGATGTTCCGGAATGGTGTGGACTGCTCTCAAGTACTATTGATTGTTCTATATATCTTTAAAATCACGCTGTTAAGATAAAAACAGGAACTTTATACCCATACATACCATATTACACCATATAACTCCCTTGAACGTACTGGGATACTTTTCTGAGTTTTATTTTTTTCACTTAATTTTCTAAAATACAGGATATTCCAATAAGAGTTGTTATTCTGAATAGCCCGCTATTTCGATAGATGTTACTTTTAAAGCTGTCATTTTTTAACATTTGACAAGTAGAAACTACGCCATTGACAAAAATGTAACGATACTTTTTTTTATTTATTGAATATATAAACACATTACAATAATTTACAAATGTAGATATTTCGAGGCTGATTGCGAAAAAATTAGAAATTTTTAACAAAAAATTGCCCAACTCAATTGAGAAATTATTTCTCGTGTTTGAGTTGGAGAGTGTTGTGAGTCATTATGGTTTATAGGTTGTAAAATTTCACTAGTTGATGTAGCTAAAAATTAACAAATAGCTATAAAACTAGATGATAAATTTGATAACACTATATAATTAAGAAAATAAGAAATTTAATTACAAACTAAAAAATAAAAAATATAACTTAAATAATATAATAGTTATTAAACTTGGAAAAAATAAGATATAAAAATAAAAATGTACTTATTAGGTACGAAATAATAGTAGGTAGGTACAGTACTGGTAGTAAATTGTTCAAAGACCGAGCTGGCAATCTTGTATGAAATGGGTACTTAATAAAATGCAACAACGATAAACGCATATTAGCACATATTAGGAAGCGGATAATATAACTTTAGAGGATATGTATTTTTTTTTAAATATTTCATTTTGTTTATATATATATTTTTTTATTAATCATTAATCAATTTTCCTAAATTCATAACGTGAATTTAGGAAAATTTAATTAATAAAAATTACAAATGAGTTTATATAAACAATTATTTGAAAAATGTATCCAATGAAATTAAAACTTATGATTGCTTACTTAACTTGTGATGACTTGCTTCAACAACGCATTGAAATTATTAAAATTCACTTGAGTGAATCTAATGCAAATCATCTTGAGTGATCAGGCCCATTTCCACCTCGGTGGCTTCGTCAACAAGCAAAATTGTCGCGGCTGGGGCTCGGAAAACCCAAGAATTATTTTTGAAAAGCCTCTCTATCATCAACGTGTGACTGTTTGGTGCGGTTTATGGTCCGGCGGAGTCATTGGACCTTACTTTTTTGAAAATGAGGCTGGAGCAACAGTGAATGGATTGCACTATCGAGAGATGATTAATGATTTTTTTATGGTCGGAATTGAATGGTATTGATTTGGACAACGTTTACTTTCAACAAGACGGCGCTACGTGCTACACAAGCAACGAAACCATTGATTTTTCACGATTAAATATCAAAATAATACCTCTTATTGGAAAACCTGTAACCTCTTGAGCTCTTGCAAAAAACTAACATGAACTACAATCTGAAAGAACAGCACCCGAAAATTGTAGATATAACCAAAAATCCTAGATAAGCAACTCAAATAAGAACCAGGCTGGCAGGAATAAGGAAAGGATAAACAACTCTAGAAATTATCTCACCGTGGAAATCAATCTGATTTAAGGATCGAGTATCGAAAAACATTTAAGAAAGACCCCCCCTACAATTTTCAAACCGATGGACCAATATCGCATGAAAGTGTTTTAAGGCGATGCACTACGTCGTGTAATATTTTAAATTGAGCCGCTATCAATAACAACCCTTACGTAGATGGCTATAAGGTTTAAATTCCCGTTTAACACCATCCGCGTGTTTTGATTTATGCAAGAAAAAAACGTGGCCAAAAAGTGTGGGTGTTCAGGCATAAATATATAATTTTTTTTCGATCATTTTATAAATAACTTAATTTTCCACACTATACAATAAAATTATAACCGAAAATGGGTTCGTAAGTAGAAGATTTTGAACTTTACAGCAGTTTTCATAGGCCTTATTTATTATTTTTTTCTGGGCTTATAAAAAGACTTATCTAAAAAATAGTCGATTATTTTAAAGGTCAAGATGTATTCTACTCGCAGTATTTAATTAAAACATCTGAAACATTTCAAGGCGACCAAATTTTCAAACAAAAAAGACATGATTTTGCATTACTACGTATGGCATCGCCTTAAGTGTAATAATGTACAGAATATAATTTTTGCGTAATATTTTATTATCTTTTAGTATTGTTTTTTTCTATAATTAATCTCATTTGTATGTATTTATACTATCTATGGGATGTGTGGTATCGCAATAACCTCCCTTAACGACAAGTATTAATATTACTACGTTAATATTTTTAGAACAATTTTCTATTTTACAGTACCGAATGCACAATTTTCATCAATATACCATTTAATTCTTTTTAATGTGAGTACCGTAGAAGAAACTCAAATATACACAGTCAGTGTGACTATGGAGTATGAGTAGGTACTATATAAAGCTTGGGAAAGGTTGGAAATGGTAAAGAGTATGGTTGGGAAATACCTGGCTTCTAAGATTTGGCCACCAAATAAGACTGAAGAGATTTTAAAATGATTTTTTTCTAGGATGATTCAGTGGGTAATCTACTACTACTCTGGACAGAGAGAATTTACCACTCTGGCGTCTACGCATATCCCCCTTCCTTATACTTTAAGAGTCGATAATATATGGACTCCTCATGAAAATACAGAGGAGAAATAAAGCATATTGTACATAAGTATGTCACCTAACTGGTAATCCATATGTATTTTATTTATTTATTTTATTTATTAATCTTAAGTTAGCTCACATCTTCGTGTGTGCTAATAGTTTTATAAACATATAAACATGTACATTGTTTGGCAAACATAATCTTTCTTTAAATATTTCAATAAAGTCACAAAAAAAAGAAACCTTAATAATTGAGATAGACATATTTTCTTAATTCATTTTTGAACTTATTAATATCTTCTATCACAGCAATTTGCTTCGGGATTTTGTTATAGAGTTGAACGGCCTGGTACATCAGAGATTTTTGGGTGCTTGTTTTTTTTCTTGTTGGCAATCTAATTTGCTTAGAATTTCTCGTCCCGTGTCCGTGTATCTCGTTATTGTAATTTATTTTTCTTTTCAGTTCCTTAGACATCATCCCTAATTTAATTTTATGTATAAAAATAAGTGCATTCAAATACACAGTTTGCTTCACCGTCAAAATATTCAGCTCCTTTAACATGTCTCTTATCCGTGTGTATATGTTGCGCTTAAGTATTATTCGCATTGCTTTATTTTGCAGTATTTGCATTTTTTTCATTTTCTCTTTATTGCAGAGAAAAAGAATACTTGAACAGTAATTAAAGTGTGGTGATATAATTGTATTGTATATTATCTGGCATGTTTCTTTATTTACTTTGTTTCTGATTCTACCAAGAAATGATATTTTTTTTGCAATTTTTTTAATTGTATAGTCTGCATTTTTTGAGAAGTTCAATTTTGAGTCTATAATAACACCTAGATATTTAATTTCTTCCACTTTTTTTATGATTTCTCCATTTATAGAAACCTTTGGATCCTCATGCGTATTTGTTCTGCCTATATGCATGTATTTTGTCTTATTTACATTTAGTTTTAATTTATTTAGTTTGAGCCATTTTGACAATGTTTCTAAGTCACTATTTATCTTTTTGATTGCTTTCTCATAATTATCTTCTGCAATATAAATTAGTGCGTCGTCTGCAAACAGTCTTATTTTGCAATGTTTTAATATTTTTACCATATCATTTATGTAGAGTATAAACAATATCGGACCCAATACAAATCCTTGCGGTACACCCAGCTTATTTTCAATCGGATTTGATATATTGTTTCTTATCTTTGTTGTTTGTTGTCTGTTGCTTAAGTATTTTTTAAACCATTCCAGTTCTTTCCCTTTTATTCCATATTTTTTTTTAATTTTTTAATAACTCTTTTTCTATCTATTGTTTCAAAAGCTCTCTGAAAATCTAAAAACACCGCAACAATATGCAATTTTTTATCTATATCTTCCTTCCAATCATCAATTACTAAATTTAACGCTGTTTCACATGAATTATTGTTCCAAAATCCAGATTGTTCGTCACAAAGGATGCTATTATTTTCCAAGTATTCTTCAAGTTGAGATTTAATTATGTATTCCATCACTTGCTCATATTTTGGTAACATATTTACAGGTCGAAAGTCTTCACATTTTTTTGTGTTCGAAATCTTTGGAATCGGTATCACCATAGACGTTTTCCATGATTCAGGAAACTTCCCTGTTTCTAACGATTCGTTTATTAAACTAAGAAACTCTTCTCCTATTACAGGTAATGCATGTTCTAATATTTGAATAGTGATTCCATCTTGGCTGGGCTTTGATTTGATTTTGGACAGTATTCTTTGGAGTTTCTGGCCGTCTATTTTCTTAAACTTTAATTCGCAAGTTTTTTCTTCAAAATTGAAAATTTCTTCTTCTTCTATGATTGGGATATTTTTGTTAATTTCTTCTATACTTGTCACAAAATATTTATTAAACTTATCAGCCATGTTGTTTTCGCCAGCCAATTCGGTTGGGAATATGATATCTTTTTCCACATCTTCACATTTATTTTTCATCATTGACTTAAGTGTTTTCCACATTTTCGTTGGATCTCCCCTTTCCCGTTGAATTTTGTTGATGAAATGTTCATTTTTTGTATCCTTTATAAGTTTTGAGTACTTGTTTCGAATTGTTTTAAATCTATTCCAATGTTCGTTATCCTTTGTAATTTTTGCTATTTCATAAGAAGTATCTCGTTCATATTGCATTTGTCTTAGTTTTTTGGAATACCATTGATTATTGGTTTTAATTACTATACGTTGTTCAGGCATTATTTTATTTATTGCATCAGTCAAATTGGTTATTATAGTTTCACCTTTTTTGTGAAAATCTAAGTTATTTACATCTTTCCAATTTTGAATCAATAATTCTTGAATCATTTTACTCTTATCGTATCTTTTCAGGTTTCTTCTTTTAATAACTTTTTCGATATTTTTGATATTTTTATTTTTTGCCATCACTATATTAATGATGCTATGATCTGTTATTTTAGGTGTATCTAATATTTTTACATTTAGTTCATAATCATTTGATAAAACAAGATCTATGAGTGTACAGGTTGATTGTGTTATCCTAGTGTATTCTTTGACCAACTGTTTCATTCCTGTAATGTTGATGATGCTTTTCATTTTCTTTGTATAAAAATCTGTTTCGCATTTCATGTTTATATTAAAGTCTCCAATATGGGAGGTGTAGTACAAGAAGACGCCGTCCATCACGACTTCGAAACTTATGTGAATGGTACGAGGGTTTTTCCGGACTACATTATCCAATGTAGTGCAACACAGCCCTAACGATATCCAACCCACAGTAAATTTTTTTTTTTTATTGGTGCCCTTTTTTACTCATTTAAAGTACGCTCTAGCGTGTCTAAATCGCACTTTATGGAACGCGCGTTTTTTAAAGTTACCATGGCAACATCAATAAACCAACAAAATGTGAAGTCTTAATGTCAACTTTTAACTATAAATCCAACTATTAATCTTATGTGACAGATTGCAAATTAATGTTTGTGTTTTTCATTTCCATGACAACTATTGTGATGTCACATCACGAATTCATTAATAGTTCTTATTTCCAAATTTTTAATAATAATATCAATATTTATGTTTTCAAAGTGTACCAATAAAAAAAAATAGCGTAAAGTATTCGTGGATAACTGGTCTTTAAAACACTTGCTTTATTTCGAGCACTCGGCTATGCCGTCGTGCTCGAAAAATCGCGCGTATTTTAAAGACCTGTTTTTCCACTTATACTTTAATATACTAGTTCATATTAGAAAAAATACGTGAATAATAGGTAGGTTCGCCTAAAATTTTTCGAAAATCTGATTTTCTGTGAGTTTATTCCCTGCGTTTATTTAACCTCCAATTAAGTTAGTTTAAAAAAGCTACACAATCTAGTGCTTCCAGGTGATCTAAAGTCAGTGAATAAATTCAACAAATAGGTCCCCAACCGCCCTTACCTTGTCAAGGGGTGGAAACTACCCCGTCCGGCGCTCCGTCCAAAACAAAGAGACTGCTTCCAGTCATTTTTCAATCAATCTGCCCCTAACGAGCCACGGTCATTACGCCTGTCACCGGCATTTATTTCCTGATTAATAAGCCTTTATTTCAGTATTGTCATGGAGAAGCATCCTCTCCAGTTCCTGAAGGCTATTTATCGGAGGCATTTGTCAAAATAGGCTTTTGACTTAACAAAAGAGCAGTAATTACAATCATCGTGTGTACGAGATGAGATGTGCCAGAAAACCGGCTTTGTAGTAAAAATTGATAATAGAGTTGAATGAAAGAGACGGTAATACCTTTTTTACCTGCTGAAGATATTAAGTATCAACCGTCGTTAATCTCCCACACCTTCTGACAAAAGCTCATTCTAGCATTTATCATTTCCAACAATAGCTTTGAATTTCATGGATATATTTTTAAAAAATCAACATAAAGGATTTTTAGATGGATTGCTTTAAGAGGATGGTTCAATCCTCCGTAAAACCAAAAAATAAATAATTTTTAATAAATGAAAATATAATTACGCATGCATTTTCTGAATCTATATATTTATAAATACAAATTCAAAACGCATCTCAAATAAAGACGTTAAAATTTTGAATGTGAATCTTTTGTTATTGGTATAAGCATTCGTATATTTTTAAACATTTCAATTTCTTCTTTATATTTACAATATATTAACAAGAAAACAATGCAGACTTTCAACTGATGTTTTTGATAGTCTGTTATCGTTGGTAATCTTCCACGTAAAGATTAGGTATATCCTTTTGCAGTATGTATGAGTGACATCATCATTCTTCAAAGAAATTTACATTAAAACATTTCAAAAGTATATAAAAAGCTTAAAATAATAACAATATAAAATTCATTACCAAGAAACATTCCATAGATAATAGATACACTACATAATAATATTAAATACCTGTAAAGTGTTTCTCAGTGTAAGTAATATAAAATATACTCTTTTGATTCAATAATACACGTGTAATTAATAAAATCAATTTTTATTCTATCTTTTTTCATAAATTTTACCAAAAAAAAAAAGATTTTTATTTTTGGAGCCACTTATGAGTCAAATCTCATATTGTAATATTTAATTATTTGAGATAAAATTAGCGATTTATAAAAGTAAATTTTTAATGGAAAAATCAGAAAAAGTTACCGTCGCATCTTGGACTTGAACCCAATATCCTTGCTTTGCCGGGGCACAACGACATTGTTCTCGATGCGACCGTATCTTTTACTGATTTTCGATATCAAATTTTCTTTTAAGAATCGCTAATATTATCTTCAATAAATTAAATAATGTGATTTATTGTTCTCTCTGTCAATTACTTTGTTTAAAAATATAAACATGCCAGCACTTCTATAAAATAAATATCAAATTGTCATAAATAGCAAAAGCCGAGTTACGCCTGATGATTATTTTAATTTAGAACTCCGTCGACCTTCCGGGGCCGAGATACAAGCTTTAAAACAGGCCGACTTGTCTGGCAGAATGTTTGAAAAGCAAATCATTGCCAATATTATATTCTCACATACTTGATTCAAATTTGCGTTTTCCTTTGATCTCTAGGAGCCGCCAAAATTGCCATCGCTCCCAAAAGCTGGCTTTGCAAATTATCATAAATTTGAAAATTTCGGAATATTCAAATAAAGACCGGAATTTGTGAATAAACAATGAAAAATAAATCCTGTCTACAGATATTCCTTCCATTTTCTCTTCTCAACAACTACATACTTACATACCTTCTTCTAAGAATACCGAACAAAGATCTTACATTATTTGTCTCTCTGAATAACATTACGCATTGGTGGAAAGGTACGAACGGGGTTTAGACAAATTTCTTTACGAATTGATGAATTTTAATGGGATTTGTGATATTTGCGAGTGTGGGATCTGTCGTGCCTTTTTGTTAGAGATCTGAAATCAATAAATGTTTATTTCTTTTTCTGTTAAATGTCAACTACACCCACTTTGATTTTGTTGAATGGAATTAGAAACTAGAACTCAAGTAAAATGTTTTTTTTTAATAATGTTCCTCCGCGTTTTTTTTTTAAATATTTTATTTACTGAAAAATATACACCACTTTTTATTGATTATTTATTTTTTTGAATAACTTAGTGTGTTAAACCTCAAATTGTGATATATTTAATTATTGAAAACAAGATTAGCGATTTGTAAACGAAAATCTGAAACAGAAAAATCAGAAAAGGATACGGTCACATTTAGGACTCAAACCCAGGACCCTTCCCTTGACGGGGCACTGCTCTAAGCTAATGGGACCCTATCTCTTTCAGCCATATTTAACTGTTTCATACTTCAAATAAGAACTACGTCTTCATTTTTCTCACCGCACATTTTTACTGTCAACTATCTTTATGTAAGAGAAATCGCAAATATTGTCTTCAATAATTAAAAAAAAAATTGTATTAATAAATGAAAGCCAACAGGATTTGCTTATCTAAGCTTCGTCAGGGTTTATATATTAAATAATCATAATTACATACAGACATATATATCCATTTTGGAGGTGTATATTTACTTATTTTTTTCATGTTCTCCATAAAACGGTTATACACCAATATATCATGGAGAAGATTAAAAATTAAAAAGTTTACAGAGGCAGTTTTACTATTTTGTGACATGTGTTAAAAGATAGTTACTGAATTGTCTGTAGGTGACATTGAAAATATCGATGGCTAATGCAGAATCGTTAAGCAGTTGAGTCGCTCTGTTTATTGGCGCGTTCTAATAGGCAGAAGTCCTCGCTTTCGGAGTATATAAGAGTGCATGGGATCTCCCTCGAGTATAATTGTTAGGGACATAAAAGTTAACCTCTTTCAACATAGGCGGATTGTGTATTGTACCAGAGATAAACTTAAAAAAGTGTTTGCCGAAAAATATTTTTCTGCGGGCTTCTAATGTATTGAAATCGAGCATTCCTGTTAAGAACAAGGATGGATACAGGAATGGATAGTATGTATATTCCCTCATATACAGGTAACGCATAAACTTTTTTTGTACTTTTTCTATTTCTAAGCTATGGTTTTGTTTAGAAGGGATACCACAGCTTCGGGAACCATTTATTGAAAAACCAACGTCATCTCTGCCAAAGGTCACCCCAGGTAGTACGCTAAATTTGGTGACTTAGCAGGGGTGCCCGGGTTTACGGGGTGAGGTTATACTATAGTGATAGTGATGGTATACTATAATTTTAACGTCCCGAGTCGTTTTTCTTTTGTAAAAAGCAGAACTATCATTGCAATTATGCCCGAGTGGCTCAATTTATCGTGACTATCTTTCGTTTTAATTAAATATTAACCTCAATTATTATTTGTGTAAAATGCAAATTTTATTTCAGCTGGGAATTTTAACGTTTGAAAAAGAAAAGTTATTTTTAAACTAAATTGAACACCATTGGGAATAATGATTATTTTTATGTTATTAAAAGTGAAAGGCTAAAAAACAGGAATTTATTTGATACCGTTTCATTTATTTGTCATGAGCTATATTATATGGTGACCGGATAAATCAGCACAATGATAATTCATCACATCTTTAAAAAGTTATATAAAGTCATGGAAAGTGATGAAACAAAAACTTTATTAACTGGGTTAAGTAGGTTAGGTTAGGTTAGTTTTAATTTTTTTTCATCGTTTCTAATGACTTTATATCACTTTTTTAAAGTGTGTTGAATGGTCACTGTGATGAGTTATCATGGAACAATATTATATATATTACATAAATTTATTTATAACTGAACATTACAATTCTTAGTCAACTTAGTAAGCAGTGTTTTTTTCATCCCTAGCTATGGATTAATTTCAATTTCTGTCTATTTTCTAAAAACAACCGCATAAGGCCCCGTAGTTAGCGTTCAAAGGTGGTTTGAAAAGGATATATGTAAATACGAATGTTAGAGGGAGTGCACTAATATTAAAAAACGATAATAATTAAGTTAAATTGTAAAAATATTTAATTGAACACGACTCGTTTAAAATAGACCAAAAATGCTTTAGTTGCATTTAAAGATATACTGTAAATTTTTTCATGCCTATAACATATTAAATAACAGAAAAAAACGTGTTTAAATCATTTTCGGAGCTTACTTTGCGATTTTTTTCTATCGAGGGAATTTCATATTATTAACTTTTTGGCATAACAAATGTATGGGATATTTTCTTAAATAATAAAAATAACATTTTTGGAATTAAAAGAGTTAACGTTAAAAAACTTGTTATTAATTGGTATAAATTGGGTATGCGGGGGTTTAATGCGTTCATTGAATAAAAATGTTCGAAAAGAATAATAAATTTTGAGAGAAATATTTCATAAAATGTTTACTTGGGATGTTATTTCGGTAAGTATTTCGTTTTGATATTACTGGCAGAAGAGCAAGTCTCAAGGACAATAGCTCAAAGTGACAGAAATTAACTTAGGAGATGAATGTTTCTCTCTTGGTAAATTTTACGTGGCAGTTATCTCAAGCGAAGCATTTAAAATATATTTAGGTTTTGCCAGGTGAAAATAACAAAGCAACAATGAACAGTCTGGAGTGATGTGTTTATAAACAATCTATGATCAAAACACAGGTAAAACCAGGTATGAATGTTAACGTTAGTAAAATAACACGACTTCATCGCAATCGCAAATTTGTTTTGTTGCGTCATTCTAATTTAATGAAAATAAATAACTTTGTGTACACCAATATTTAATTAATATAATCGACATGATTGTTTCAAAACCAGTGGTTTCTTCGTCAGGATAAACGCGGCATGAAAAAATTATGAACTAACAAACAAGGATAAACAATTTAGTACCTGTAAACAAAATAACCAAACGTTTTATTTTAAATAGCAATCTTTTATATTTTTCTTACATTATAATTTGTTTGTGTAGATTTTTAGACATCTTAGCTACTTATCGATTCTGTTGTGTAAATGAATAAAAGTTAATTAAGATATTTACTTAAATGCTTTAATTACTTACTTTACATATTTTTTGTATAATTCAAGTGAATATCAGGGTGGAAGATACTGTTAGGATCGTCCTGATGTAAGACCACCATTCAGAATTGTAACGTTGCTTGTAATGGCTTTAGTCATGTTTGGTGACCAGATCCAAATAGTCAGAAACTCCCTCACCTCATAATTAATTAATCTCCGCTTATTGTAACACTTTTGTCCATCGGTGGCTTATTTGTCTCTTCTTATTTTTTCATTATACTTAACGTTTATCCTGACAAAGAAGCTGTTCGATTCTAAAAATGTTAATTATTGTAGTAGTGTAGACAAAGCTATTATATTTAATTTCAATATAAATAATTTAAAGTTAGTACAATGTGATTGGTAATGATAATAGATGTTATTGTTAAACATTTCCGGGTTACGAATAACCTGACGATATTTGAAAATCTCCTACTACCATCACAGTAAGCTGAAAATGTTACTTGTGTTGTGATGGAGGACTTAGCCAGCAGAGGAATTGAACACACTACGTCTGGGTGGGACCCAAACGCGATGTCAACTCGACCACCGACCGGTCTTGGTTTGAGACTGACCGTGCTTGCCACAACGTGTCCAACAATGTATTCATATTATGGCATGTATTCAGTTGATACTTGAACCCTTAATACAGCTTGCTGCTTGTAGGGTTAAATATTGCATCTCCGTTAAACATAATATTGAGAAAACTGAATTTGAATGTTTGCAAACCTTGGAAATCCGTACATTTTGTGATATAAAAAAATTAGGTCTGTCCTGATCCTGATCCTGATCCTGATCCAGGCCCTGATCCTGTCCTGGCCCTGAAGAATATAATTTATCTAAGGGCCTATGTCATCTTTCGGGATCCTGTGTGGACGGTCTTTTTTAAGCAAAGTTAGAACAGGAAGTTCTGGGAAGGTAAAGTGTGACAAAATCATGTTAACATCTCCTCCGGCATCTAGCTCAGAATCATACTTAAATATATTGCTGCTGTTCTTATACTTTCCAATTCGTATGTTCTGCCTTCTCGCCAATTCGTGTCATTTGGGTGGGGACAAAGGAGGTGAATTTAATTATGAACATCTATTAATTTTGAGTCTCGATTTTAATTAGGTTTGTCAAGTTTTAATACTAAATCTAAATTATTAAATTATGTTTATGTCTACTTACATCTAAATTTTAACTAATTGTCATATGGATCGGATACAACTAACTTCGTGAAATCTTTTGCGTTCCGCGGGGGCGTTTCCAGGCGCGGTGTCGTCCGAATGCAACAATGGGGTTGTGGCGGTGGGCAGTGTTTATTATTTTGGTTTATCACTATTTAATGTTCACAAGATACATCGGTACTTTGCAGCACTATCCGTTGAACTGTTAGTTTTGCAATGTTTGGTTGACACTTTAAATCGCAACAACACTTTACAATACGTTCGTTTATTATCCTCTTTTAGTAATGTCCACTTCACTTTTTAGTTTAACCGGCGATATCGATTGTCCACTTTGTACAACTCACTTTCTTTGTTTCTTAGGAACCTCTTCCTAACTAGCTCGTCTCTCTCCTGTCTCCCTATATACTGTCCTAGTTCCTCTCGTAGGACCTGTCGCCCTACCCCGCGTCGCCCTACCCCGCACCCCTCACTTCTTTCTTTAAAACCCCCGTCTGTCAACACTTGTCTTTGGGCGCACACTGCGGGACACTCTCAGTTTATAACTCATATTTGTTTTCATATTTGTGACGAAATTTGATTCGTCACAAAAGCGTATGAGGGTTGGGTAGAAATCTAGAAATCAGTGTGTCCAGGAGTGGTCGGATATATCCTTTCCACTGCAACACAAGGCGATGGGTCGAGAGATCAGTTGGAGAGGTCAAAGGGTCTCCCAAACCAACCTCTCCCGGAAGCGCATCCTGAACATTCTATGAACCCAGGCACCCTTGCTAAATCACCAAACGTAGCAAACCACTCAGGGTGACCTATGGCAGAGGTGGGGCGGCGGTACCAAAACCTGCCTCCAAAATTACAATATCTGTTTTCAATGAAGATTCCTAACATATTTTCAATCATCACCAATTCACAATCATCTCATTTACGTAATTCCAAAGCGAAATCTGATTTTTTGTACCCTTGTTGGGTAAGTAGCTACTGGTACTGGGTAGTAACTCCACAGAGTAGATGGGGGCAATATAATGCTTGCCGCAAAGCCTTCTCGACAGTGACAATAATGATCTGGGAAGGAACTCCGTGGAACAAAGACGCTTCTCATCGAAAACATTTTAATTAAGTAAGTCTACCCCATTGTCCCGATTCGCCCCAATCCACCCTGATGAATACGCCGTTTGTTTGAGATATTTCAATCGTATTTGTATTTAGCGGAATGTGACGGCGGAGCTGGTTAATGTTCATTGTGAATTGGCCTTATTTAATAACGCTTTCCTAGAACCACTAAATAGTTGGCCTGGACAAAAGTCGTATAATTTAGGACTGCTCCTAAAAATATTTTAGCAGCGTAATTTATTAATTTACCTTACAAGTCCCTTTAAGGTTTACAGGTTCTATTAGTGAGGTGTTCACAAAACAATATAAAACTTAAATGAGTTGCATTATACACCACTATTCTTCTTTTTCTATTATTCAATATGATTTTTTTTAAATAAAACGGCAAGAGTCATTTTTATTGGCTGCTATCTTTATATATACGTAGACTCAGAAATAAAGAACTGCTCTTCCTCAATCAACACTTGACTAATTATACATATAATTCACCACTGTCCAGAATATGTAGAATGGTCAACTCACGTCAAGACCTTGATTTTTTTAGTTAAGTTAATCATTAATAATAATTTCCCCTTTACAATCTTCCCCTGCTTAATAGTTCTGCGTTTTTTCAGTTCTGTATAAGTTCATAGACTTGAATGAATTCAATAATTGATATGTCCCATCCTCTTATGGATTATCATCAAAATTATAACTATATATCTTACCTTTAACGGCACAAAGCACTATTTTTAGGGTAATTTGCATTATACAAAATAATATTTAATAATGTACGAATATTAAGTTAGTATTATTAGCAGCAGATGCAGATCCGATTTACAGTTCAATAATACAATATTATAGCTGAGTAATATTAGGTAACAAAATTTAAAAGGAAGTTAGAAAACAGTTTAGAAACACAGTTTATAAAATCTTTTTTACTACTAAGATTACTATAGTTTAGTAGTTTAAAAGGTCTTGTAAATAGCGCCTAATGCAATAACACGATCATTACCATTGTCGAATAAAACCGCTTAATGATCTTGTGGTTCGAAGCGTCGAATTCCCGCCCAGGCGCCGCGGTTCAATCTTTTTTACATTAACTCCACACAGATGGCCCTTAAATTGTACATAAAAACTTAAATAGTTTCTCTTATGGCGAATGTCATCTTTGAAGGTGCTGTATGGATGGATTTTTTAGGGGAGGAAGGAGTGAATGTGGGTTTTTTAAGGAAAAGAAAGGGCGGAAGTTCTAGTTAGGGTCTTAGGAATCTGTGGGTCTACATGTCCGGGGGTGTCTGGTGTATGAATCCATCCCTCCTACTACAATGCAAGGCGATGGGTCGTAAGTATTTGTGTGTTTAACTGCAGTGTTTTCAGTCCGCCACGCAGTCGGAGGGATCAAAGTCGCCAAAATCTGAGCAAACCTCGCCCCATCAACACGGACACCACTATTAAGTCACCAAACTTAGCGAACCACTTGGAACGACCAAAAGCAGAGATGTTGTTAATTATATTTATTTTATTTTATTTATTAATTTAAAAAAAAACATGACATTTTACATATTACAGTGATCTTTGGCTGTCCAACCAGGAAATTAACCTGTTTTAGGACATTCAGAAATAGGCAGATTTATTAAATGCGATTCTTGTTTTGTCTAGTGTATTGACTTTTACTTAATTATTGCACTTTATAAATAATTTGAAAAGTTTTCTTGGTTGATATAAGAAGTTGCTAATTATATATTTTAAATAATATAAACGTAAAAGAATATTCAAATATGATAATTCAAAAATAGCAATATAGTAAAAAATTATTTACATATGAGTTTATCAAATTGAAATTTTACTTTTTATTTAGATGAAATTAATAAGCTAGAGAATCAAAAATAGATAAAAGAAAGAAAGGAGATTAAAAGAAAATAGAGAATAAAAATTAGCAAAAAAAATACAAATAGGGAATTAAAAAATATGCAAAAAGAAAAAAGTATATGTATATATAAATATAAAAAAAATAGAAGCATGTAAGCTTTTCAACCATTCCGTGAAATCTTACTTTTGATTTGGTGAAATTCAATGAATGGTTCCCGGCGGTGATAATCACACCCGTCTCCCAAATTGTCTTTGCTAGCTAATTTATACAAAACAGCACAAGCCACTTTTTAAAATAATGAACGTATAACGAATCAAATAAACTATCGCACGGTTTTTATAATATTTGTGTGAATTAAATATTTCACAAGGAATATAAGCTGGCATTCGGATAGACGGGAATAGTATCGTGGTACTTTGTGACTTTTATCTGATCTCCGAGTTAAGCTTCTCAAGTAAATTTATGTTTGGCGCCACGCTTAGGACTCTTTGACCCCGAAAACTTCCCAAGTCGCCACGTATCTATATAATATGTCACTACCTGATTTGTACGCTTATTACGACGTATACAGATAATAAAATATCTAGTACAACGCATACTACGTATTAGATTATATTTAAATATTTTTATATTACGTAGTATGCATATTTATCGCATGAAATTATATTTATGATAATATGGTAAGTAATTTTGATGAGAACGGTCATAATACAAAATCAGAAGAGTTTCAGTTCAAAGAATTGTCATAGTTAAAAATTGAGAGTGGTAGATACTCTCAGAATCGCCCTTAACCCTAGATTCATAACCATTCGTCCCACAGACCGCGCAAAACGTAAATTTCTTTATAATGTCTCGAGTGAAAGAGATAGAATGATGACCTCTCAAGTACCTTCCTAGATCGCTTGTTCATTAGTAACGGGGGTGCGTTTGTCTCGCAGTAAAGTCTTGTGGACAAGTTATAGACCTTTGAACGTCTGAGAGACGAATTGTTACATTAGAGCTTCTTAACGTAACTTATAGTTATAAGTTGTTACATTAGCCTTCAAGCCAAGTAATATTCTATGAGTGAGTACACCAGCTGAGCTTGTACTCCAATCTCCAGGGTGTGGATTATATATAGTCAACTTCCCAAATGAAACAAGTCTCTTGATATGAGTTTTTATTGTACAGGTAATACAGGTAATACAGGTTATCAAACAGATCTACAAAAGGTACATAGCTCTTTAAGGCCTGACTTGTTTCTAGCAATCTATTGACTCTAAGGGCTCTGATTGACAAAGGTATAATATTAGCTCACGTGTACTTTACGGTGGATGCGGTGAACGATGATGCTGATGCCATAGGCGGAATGCCTAGGCTGATGAAGAGCGGGAATACGACTCCTACAGGGCGGCGCATAAGCGGCGTGGGCGGCTGACGGCGAAAGGGCGGCAAACGAGGGCACAGAGGCGGCCTGGGGCGGCCTGAGGCGGCCTGGAGCATGGTTGGAAACACGTGGGCGGCTCATGGCGAAGGGCGGCACAGAAGCAGCCTGGAGCAGTGGTGGGCGGCTCATGGCAAAGGGCGGCACAGAAGCAGCCTGGAGCAGTGGTGGGCGGCTCATGGCAAAGGGCGGCACAGAAGCAGCCTGGAGCAGTGGTGGGCGGCTCATGGCAAAGGGCGGCACTGAAGCAGCCTGGAGCGGCCTGAGGCGGCCTGGAGCATTGTTGGAAACACGTGGGCGGCTCATTGCGAAGGGCGGCCGTGAGAGCACGGGCCGCGGCCCACGGATATGACACAATCATATCCATGCCGGTGTGGTTGGCTGAAGATTGTCCTGACATTGATAAACTGAATCTAGTGACGCGGCACATTATAAAACGAATGCACGCCGGTCCATATTATGGGCGCCTTTTGGCGGTAAAATGCTAATTACGAACTCGTCTCGAACATGTTGGTTGCTACGCGTCTGTCGGGGAACTGAAGCGTGGGCCGGCTTGCGGGGGGAAGCTTGTCCCTTCCACCTCTATTTTAGGTGCCTGGCCGATGCCCATATAAGGATACGTTTTGCATCTTAGCCATATGATTGGTTGTAGGTACTTATAGGCCTACGTGACCAATATCAGGTCGGAGACATCGCGGATGTACGTGTATGTATTGGTGTTCACCCGATTGTAGACATGCCGAGATGCGTATATACTAGTGTGTTTACACGCTCTGGGTGTATGATCGAATTCCGGCAACGCGTGAGCATATACTTAACTTTGCAGTTAGCTCTTGCAAGCTTTGTGCAAACATAACACTACCCTCCTTGTCGATGAAACAAGATCCCAGGCAACGTGGCTGAAGCAGGGCAACGTCCTCTTGTTTGCCGTACGAGAGGTACAAAGCTACCTCATTTCACAAAGATTTAAACACTCCCTAACGAGCCAAAACAAAAATTTAACTACCTGAGAGCCAAGTTGAACAATCCTAACAAGTACACTGAACAAGGGTTGCCAAACCTCTTTCAAAAATAATTGCAGAAATGATCTCCAAGGCGGGATACAAAACACGCTATGATTTACATACACAACTTTTTTCCAAACAAAAGAAAACACATGGCCTTCTTCCCAAACAGAAAAGAATACATACGATTTTTCCAAACAGAAAAGACTACACATCACCTTCTTTCCAAACAAAAAGAATACACCTGGCTTCCTTTTTTTTTTTTCTTAAAAAAAAGACAATACCAAAACAACAAATGTAGCAAACAATGTGGTATTACCGAATGGATGTACACAATTTACCACCAGGCCTACACTTTCCATCAAACCACAAAAGAAGAACAATTAACAATGTTCACAATTGTACAATGTTATACAAAATGATATTCTGGTTAGAGAATATTATACGCTTATGCGATTGACCAAAATCAACCCATATTTCGCGTTTTTTACAATGAAATTCTTAAACTAGACATGTTTTTTTTATACACAAAATTCCTGTTATGGAATGTGTACGCTGATTATATCATGCGATTGATCGAAATCAACCCATATTTGCGTCTTTAACAATGAAATTCTTGACACTATACAACACAAGTATCAATACACATGTTATGTTATTTCTTATTATCCATTGATAATTTTGAAAAACGGAAAACAACAAAAATTCCACTCAAGATTTTAACAATATATTCTCATTTAGTCATGGTTTGTCTGGTTGCTAATAATTCTTAGGCATATAGACCAATCCTCTCGTATCGCATATTGATTATACAGGTCAACGCTACCAAGACCTACCATGTAATTAATTATAAGGCTAATATTATCCTATGACATTTAACGATTTATTTCCTATAAACCGTACAGCGCTGTACCAGGTGTTAACAAGAAACACCAGCACGTCGTAACGAAAACGTTCGACAAAATTTTCAGAACACTCATAAAGTGTTCTCACCAAATGACCAGACAAAACCCAAAATGACCTTAAGTGCAATTATTAACCCAATTCATTGGTTAAGATTCAATAATGTCCCAAAATGACATAAATATGCAACCACCATTTGTCCTTAATGACCAACAATTTTAGATTTCCAAATCTAAGACATAATTACGTTATCTTTACAAAAACTATTTCTTCTTACCGGGTATATATTATAATTCATCTTCCTATGAGAACATACACACCGCACTTGACATGGCGTAACACATATTACAATTACACAATTTTATTTCGTCTCAACTTTATGAAGGACTTTACACGCTGGTTTTTTTTTATTGATACCGAGGCAATCAAATACGTGTTTACAATTAAAAAAAATTTACACCATAATTGACATGGCATAACATATAATACAATTACACAATTTTATTTCGTCTCAACTTTATGAAGGACTTTACACGCTATTTCTTTTTATTGATACCGAGGCAATCAAATACGTGTTTACAAAAAAAAAATTCACACCATAATTGACATGGTGTAGCATATAATACAAAAACACAATTTTATTTTGTCTCAACTTTATGAAGGACTTTACACGCTGGTTTTTTACCATATTGATACCGAGGCAATCAATTACGTGTTTACAAGAAATTACAATACACAACCCATAACTAATTAATAATTAGTTAGGGAACAATTACACAATTTTAATTTACAAACATATTACATACCACTCAACAACTACTGTGTGTGATAATTCAATTTCTGTTATATAAGACTTATTCGAGTCTTTTTAATTTAAAAATCGAGAACTACATAATCCGATTTCTAGAGATTGACTTCCTTAAAAATAACGACACATATTCACTGCGCAAGAAGGAGAAAAGAAAAAAAATTCCAGAAAAAAAACAAATAATTGGTATGTAACCAATTAAATACAAAAACATTTGACATAATTTTCTATATAAGAGAATGTCTGAACAAAAACCACATACGGGGTTTCTCATTTGAACTATACAATTTATAACACAAGATATTTGAGTTATATTTACAAAATGGGTTCCTAATCTACCACTGATAACTTTAAGTGATGAAGAACGAAATCATCACTTCAAAAGTACAGGACATTTCTTACGCCGTTTCCTGTCAACGAAAAGAAGATTATATATACAAATATAACCTTAATTTGTACTAAAAATTGGTATATATTCTTAGTACAATAATTCCACGAAATATAAATTAAGTTTATTTTTCGGTCCCGGGCAGGATATTGAATGCTTAAGGCGGTTTTTTCCTTACTATAATAAAAAAAATTCCACTAAAACTTAAGGTTCTTGAATTTAACCCTCAATCAATGTAACGTGTCGTGTTTCGTAACGAAATATATACAAAAATGTATATTTTTAAATATAATTTTATATAACTTATGTAGTTATCTCATAACTACAACTTATATCTTCTATATCACATAAAAGTGTCTGAGTTTTGATTTATTGTTATTATTACTTTAAAACGAGTTATAGTTATGGAAGAGATAGGTGAAAAGAGAGAGAAAAAAAAAATTTATATTGTATTTCTATAAGATGTCTGCTAGCTAGTCAGAATCTCACAGAAACATAATAGAATAAACAGAGTGGCTACTATGCCAGCCAATAATAGATGTACTCAAAGATTCATGACGTCTTTGAGTTATAAACATTGGATGACACATAGCACCTTGTTTATTTAAATAATATTATTAGAAATGCACGAAATATGTATTATAGTTTACATAATATATCGCATTAAACTGGGTGCGAGAATGAAATATACGTATCAACATGAAAGCGGCGACCTTTGACGAATTCATATTTATTATTATTATGCGTAAATATTGTCTGTTGCGACGCGGGAATGGATCCTTTGTCGGTATTTTAATAGTCGTGAATTATTAAGATATATCAAGTTACTGCTCGTAGCGTGTTTTATTTTTGACCAAACATTTATTTTCTGTGTAATATTTTTCTGTTGCGAGTTTTTATTCTGATCAATGATTTTATTTTCTGTAATATTACTTTTGCGGCAAGTTAATAATAATAATTCCTTGTCGGTATATTATTAACAGTGAAATTGTTAACGATATTTATTCGCAGACCGGATGAGCAAAGTGATTGTAATTGTAATGACCGCCGTTGCCTTTTCAAAATTTAAAATTCTACTAATATTGAGAGGATCCATGATTTAATAATGGGAACGACCGGTAAAGTCTATGGATCTTAATTTAAAAACAACCAATACGATATTTATTAAAGAATGTGAATTAAAATAACTGAATTTAATCCTATCGCAAATTGACACTTGGAAGTTCTTTATAGTATTTGAATTATTTCAACTTATTATAATGAAACAGATAAGCAAAGCTTAACCTGACAAAAGGAATTATTTCTATACGAAACAATTAAATTGCATTTCAAAATTGAAATAACACCTCTATCTCTTGGAAACAACCACATTTAATGTTTATTACGCCGTAATTTCTCGTATTTGTTTATTGCGTATTTAGAAATTGGAACTGCGCATTACCGACGGCACCTATATACTGCGTACGTGTACCGGGCGACGGAACAAACACTCCCGGATCAGAAATGAATTATAACACACAGCTGTGGATAAAAACATTAATACACAAGAATATTACAGTAACACATAACAAGAAAAGACACATTCCATCGGGTAATTGACTATCCAGGTTGGGCGTCCAGTGTTACATTAGTGCTTCTTAACGTAACTTATAGTTATAAGTTGTTACATTAGCCTTCAAGCCAAGTAATATTCTATGAGTGAGTACACCAGCTGAGCTTGTACTCCAATCTCCAGGGTGTGGATTATATATAGTCAACTTCCCAAATGAAACAAGTCTCTTGATATGAGTTTTTATTGTACAGGTAATACAGGTAATACAGGTTATCAAACAGATCTACAAAAGGTACATAGCTCTTTAAGGCCTGACTTGTTTCTAGCAATCTATTGACTCTAAGGGCTCTGATTGACAAAGGTATAATATTAGCTCACGTGTACTTTACGGTGGATGCGGTGAACGATGATGCTGATGCCATAGGCGGAATGCCTAGGCTGATGAAGAGCGGGAATACGACTCCTACAGGGCGGCGCATAAGCGGCGTGGGCGGCTGACGGCGAAAGGGCGGCAAACGAGGGCACAGAGGCGGCCTGGGGCGGCCTGAGGCGGCCTGGAGCATGGTTGGAAACACGTGGGCGGCTCATGGCGAAGGGCGGCACAGAAGCAGCCTGGAGCAGTGGTGGGCGGCTCATGGCAAAGGGCGGCACAGAAGCAGCCTGGAGCAGTGGTGGGCGGCTCATGGCAAAGGGCGGCACAGAAGCAGCCTGGAGCAGTGGTGGGCGGCTCATGGCAAAGGGCGGCACTGAAGCAGCCTGGAGCGGCCTGAGGCGGCCTGGAGCATTGTTGGAAACACGTGGGCGGCTCATTGCGAAGGGCGGCCGTGAGAGCACGGGCCGCGGCCCACGGATATGACACAATCATATCCATGCCGGTGTGGTTGGCTGAAGATTGTCCTGACATTGATAAACTGAATCTAGTGACGCGGCACATTATAAAACGAATGCACGCCGGTCCATATTATGGGCGCCTTTTGGCGGTAAAATGCTAATTACGAACTCGTCTCGAACATGTTGGTTGCTACGCGTCTGTCGGGGAACTGAAGCGTGGGCCGGCTTGCGGGGGGAAGCTTGTCCCTTCCACCTCTATTTTAGGTGCCTGGCCGATGCCCATATAAGGATACGTTTTGCATCTTAGCCATATGATTGGTTGTAGGTACTTATAGGCCTACGTGACCAATATCAGGTCGGAGACATCGCGGATGTACGTGTATGTATTGGTGTTCACCCGATTGTAGACATGCCGAGATGCGTATATACTAGTGTGTTTACACGCTCTGGGTGTATGATCGAATTCCGGCAACGCGTGAGCATATACTTAACTTTGCAGTTAGCTCTTGCAAGCTTTGTGCAAACATAACAGAATGTTTATGAATAGTGTAACTTTTGACGAGACTGCAAGTTATTTTGAAAACATTGTTTATGATGAGTTCTGGTTATACAGAGTAAAAGTAAGTATATTATATTATTCTATATGAGTTATTATTTATAGTTACATCTTATTTTATCGTTCAAAATGTATTATTGTGCGTATTTTACATGAAATCTTTTTATTTTATTTTAGAATGGATGATCGGTAAATTGATGACTATTTGAATCGTTTATCTAATTCTGATGATAATGATTTTACCAGTCAGCAAAAGGATGAAGAAATAAGTGATGTCAAAGATTATGTGGAATTAGATTAAATGGTCCCAACAGATTCCGACAGTGATAACGACATGGTTACGTAAAAGACACGAAATGCCAACTTTGAAGAGATGCCTAAAAAGGAAAATCGCCGAAATTTTAGATGAAATGCCTACCATTGTCACACCTGGTCCAAGTGGTACTCAAAAAAAGGTTTGTGGTTATTGTGATTATAAAAAACGGCATATGACAAGGTTCTATATGGTTCTATATGCAAGCAATGCAAAAAGTATATGTGCATGGACCATCGCGGCCTCATGTGTGTGGAATGTAGCGATGAAATTTAATTTTAACTCGCTTATTATTTTTTCTGTTACCTAATTAAACATATTAAAGAGTGCCATACTTAATTTATTTATTTTATTTACAAGTACCCCAAAACTCGTCACTTAAATTTAGTCGTCTGTGAGACGAATGTTTATGAATAATGTTCCTCTTAGATAAGGTTATGAATCTAGGGTTAAGACAGATTGAACGCTGGTACAGATATTGAAAGAAGGGTAAATGTAGGAAACTCCATTAAAAAATTCTAAAGAGTCCACAATCGGGTTCTGGTACCAACTCTGATAATTGACAGTGAGGTATGGAAATAGCAGAGGAAGAACAAAAGTAGACAATGCTGTAGAAATGAGATCCCTGATTCGTGGGTTAAGCCATGTGTGATCGTGTGAGAAATGTAAAGATTCCCAAAAGAATGCAAGGCTGATCTAAACGTAATGAGTAAGATTAAGAAACGGACGCTCATATGGTTAGGGCATGTAAAGCGAATGAACCAGTTATAGAGAGAGACAACACCAAGTTTTATTCGAGAATTTAGAAGTTTGTAAGCGAAATTCTCATCGTAAAAATGTATATTTGTAATTTAAAAATCTGATAGACATATCATCCCCTTTCAAAAACAGTTTTTAATTTTTGGAAACAAATTATAAATAAATTCAATCGGGAATATTTCTAAATTAATCATGGTCGTGACAGATCTCATTAACATGTCGACAAAATCTCAACAGACCCCAGGGGTTAACTACTTTTAAACAAATATTAACCTAAGTAGGTAAACAGCGTTGAATATTTAAAAACAATCTTATTTCCACTCTTACACTCGTGCAATCAATATTAACACAATATTTAACACGTTTGAAAAAATATATTCGTACTGCTATGAAATAGATTTAATTTTACGAAAATTAAAACCGGTATATCAAAGTGTGTAGGCGATAAAGTTTTTAACAAATACCTACTTCATAAAAGTGATAATCATAGTTCTTTATTTTGAGATTAAAAAAAATGTGTTCTTGAAACAGGGTTAGTGCAATATACGGCAGTTTTATATCCGGGATAAAGCATAAATCCCCATTAGCCCACCTATGTGAGTCTAGTCCCTAAGAACGAGTGGTCGACTGTAATTTTGACAAATGTTAATACTTCACCCCGATATAGCGCTGCTGATATCACCTATTAAAATTATGACCGTTATAAAAATGATTTACACGCCTAAGCCTTGAGTTATTAGAGGGGATGGTGGATTTTGTCAGGGAATTTCAGCTCCGAGGAATGCTACTTTTTCAGCTGAGGGCCAGAATGATATTTTGATGTTAATTTAATCAATGAAGCAGAATTAATAGCGACGTTGCTGTGATATTGTCGAAATAAAATAAATGTCTTACGTTTTACTTGATTTTGTATTTATATTAAGTCATGTTCTTGTTTACGCTCTTTCGATGGAACATTAACGTTTTAAAATATTATATTTTTTGCAAAATTTTACCTCCAGCTTATAATAAAAAAATATTTTAATTTAAATACAACACAGGTTTTTGTTATTTCACAAAATGATTATTATTACACCAGCTCTACACAGAAGACCCCGAGGATGCTGTGTGAAGGTACTTTTAAAGAAAGGATGGAGGGGAAGTTCTGGCAAGAAAAATGTATGAGGAGAGCAGGAATCAGGGGGTTCGGGTGTCCAGAATGAATCTATCCCTCCCACTGCGGTGCAGGGCGATGTTCCAAGAGAGCTCTACTGGAGAGATCAAAAGTACTTCCTCAACAAGTCACACCCGTTCCGGCCTGCCGCGCACTTGGTGGGCACACGCATCCGCCACCAAGACCCGGATAAACTTCACCCCATGAACCTGGGCACCCCTGCTAAGTCACCAAACGTAACGTTTGGATGAACTATGGCTAAAATAATGTGTTGTATATTTGCGGTACATTCCAGAGCGGTAAATACTTTCAGCATCGGCCTGGTGAAAATCAGAATCGAAACGTTGCTTAAAATGGCTTTGCGTGTTCTTCCACACCTTCCACTTCTACATCTCTTTCCTCTTCCCACTACTATCATACTCACTACATACACTAGTTGGGGTTGCCATAGTTTTACTGGCTTCACACGTGTCGGGGTAGTTGGAATGTTGGTGAGAATCCTGGTACAGATATGCTATTCCAAGTAATATTTCAATAGTGAAGTATGGTTGGTCACAAAGTTATAAAAATTATATCGCTTTTAATTAATGTTGGTTTATCATGTAATAATGCAATATCAAACCAGAAACGCGTATTGTATGTACTCTGCCTACAAAACCGAATTAATTACAGCGCAAAATTACGTAGTTAAATATTATTTTGTATAGGAATCTATTAATCTATTAACACAGGGTGAAAACAGCAGATAAGCCATCCCACCTTTACCTACTGTACCTTTCCGTTGCAAAAAAAAATATAGAAATATTTTTCCATATAAAACTTATAATATTATTATTATTACAACCTTTCCCTTACTGTGCTAAAAAAAATCCACGCGTTCCGGTGCTGTGTAGTCAACACACATCTCAAAATAAGCGATTTAATATCGTAAAAATATAAATATTCATATTATATCAAAAGAGATAATAATTGTAATTTAATTGCTGAAAATATGAAAAAACCATCGGCAGATGCTAAAAAAACGTGCGAGCGGTTCACATTTAACGACGGTCCGAGACCGACTGGCTGGCGGGCGGTGGCTGGAACACACACAGCTATGCGGTCATAGGTATCGATGGTCTAAATCAAAATACAACTGCGGACGTGTGGATTTCTCTTTCTCCCGCATAGAAAACTAAAGCGGGACATCAATAGCGTGTCATTTCCTCGCACACTCTTCGCGTAACAGTGTCACACGGTTGATTGTATTGGTGTATTTGTTCCCGATTTTTTACAAAAATCTCTGATTTTTAATTGAATTTGAAAACCATGTAAAATATTATTTTTTAATTCAGTGCATAAATGTATGACGGAGGAATACTTAAAATCTGAACCTAGAAATTATTTTATTTATAGAGTTATTAAAGTTATTAGAAGCAATGTAATTAAGGAAAGGTTAAATTAAATTAAATTGTCATAATAATTAGCGAACAGAATATTTCTCAAACTTAAATAAACTAAATTAAGTCCAATATGAATGTAGATATTTTTTAAGCGTGAAAAGTCACAAGATAAAAGCTTTTATGAGATTCTTGTCAAAAGACACATTGAAATAAAGCTCCGAAACGGAGGTTCTATTGCAGTATCGGTATCCGTGTGATATCCCCAAAGAGGCTTCTTGAGTGTATATTTAAACGGTCAATTGAAAGTAATTCATAAAAGGTTTAGAGGGATAAAGACTATCGAATTTTCCCACGCGTTCATTATGTAAAGTTTCTGCATTTATTCAGGAATGGCTTTCGACTACCTTGGATAATTGTTCCTGCTCTATGAGAACTGGGCGTGCTGTTCTACAATAAAATTAAATTGACTATCGATTTAAGTACGGGAATATAATGACATTATAATAATTGCAATTTTAATCGGTTGAGTCTTGTAGCGGTGCAAGCTTGGTATATTCCACAGTTTAAAGAGCTTTAGCAGAAATACAAATGCTTATGAATTCGATTGAGGAAAATGGGAAAACTAGAAGGATCGATAAATCGTCTGAACGTACTGTATTTTTATTTTAATAAAGTCAGAGTTTTACTCACAAAATATTATTTAAACACTTGTTAACGTAGTTGACACCTATTTTAAACAAAGTGAATCACTAAACAGAAAATTCTTCAATTTTTGTATGAATGTGAATGAGGCAAGGAGTTCTGTAGTGACGTTTCGATTTTAGATGCCACTATACTGTAAGCGTCATTTTTCATTGATTTTTGTTACCAAAATAACTTTTGTGACGTCCGTGTACAAGGGGTTAACAACATTATTAAAATAAATCAGTAATTTTTTTTTTCATTTTCATTTTCTCTAGACGATAGTATGATCGTTCACAAAAGTACTTTTGAGATAATTTAAAAAAAAATACCTGACCTTTTTCTATGTAGTCCAGAACTCCATTTTGTTGGAAAAAATATAATTTGTTTAAATTTATCTCAGAATAAATAAGAAGTGACTAGATGAAATATATTTGAGTAGTTTTTTAATCTAATTATCTGAATTTGAAGATGAACCATTTTAGACCAAGACGCCATTTTGATGAAGGTTAAAGTTAATGTGTTCATTCATTTTATTTTTAATACTCAGTTATTAGCATTTAAAAAGAATATTACCGAAATTGGGTTGAAAGGAAGGTGTGAAAATACGAATGATAGAGAAAACGCGCTAACATTTACAAAAATCTATTATGACGATATAAAACACTTCTTATTGAAATTAGATTAGAACGAAAATCTCTCAACATATGAATGAAGTAGCATTTTGAGAAACACTGTGAGTTTGTTCATACCTATAGCATGTAGAATAACAGAACCTGATGTATTTTTTATAATTTTTGGAGTATTTTTATCGTTATTTTTCTATTCCGGGGATAATTCATACAGTAATTACTTTTTCAACTCCGATTATCTTAAAAAAATACTTATTTTCTGGGCTTTAAAACTTAAAGTGTTTAAGGGAAGCATGTTTTATTAATTATTTTATTAGATTTCCGGGGAAGAATTTATCGTAATAATAAAGTATTTATCCATAAAAACAGAAATTTAAATGTTCGTTTGGTCAAAATCTTAAATCTCTGAAAGTTCTTTATCGATTGCTTTGAAATTTTAACACAACATAGCATTCAAATACGAGTGTATTTCAGTTTTTTATATTATAAATATGTCACCTGTGACAGGTAAAAAAACGCTTTATTTTTTAAATATCGCCATCTATTGGATGTAAATGCAACACGCGCTATTGTTTTGACAATATAGACTGAGCCAAAGCAACGCGTGACGGGGTACAGCTAGTTAATAATAAATTTATCTTTATAGTCAAATTTTCAACCAATGTCGTTCTGTATAAAAGTAGTAAGATGTATTAAGTGCGATATACCGCTCCAGTTAAGAGGAAGTAAAGTTTAAAGCACTCCAATGAATCTCTCTTTATCACTTAATAATAAGAAGTGCGTCGTTGAGGCATCTTATATTACTACAGACTACAGAAACACATAATAATATCTGTGTTGTTTCTTTCAGAATCGCCTCCACTTGCATAACACTCGTTATATTTGAGAAACTGGGTATCTTTGCTTGGCGTTTTTGGCGTTTTTAGCGTTTTTGGCTGCTGCTGTCAGGGCCGGAGTATTTTTGTATGCAATGCGTGAGAAGCACTCGGGCGGCTGAACTAAGGGAGGCCCTCTTAAATTTGTCTCTCTGCCACGGCTAGCCCATATATCAGCGCTATTCGTACATTTTTAGGGTCTTATTGTTTGTTTGTGGATTTTATCAACAAATGTAACGAAATAATGTTAAATAATTATTTTAATGATCGTGTACCCCCAAAATATCAAACACACAATAGTAAAGCCAGAGTGTGGGTATAATAGCAATCTCTATTGTATGTCTCTGGTAAATTGGTTATTTATTTAACCTATCACGCCTCAAAAAGATATTACTAACCACAAACATCATATTCTATTATAGTTTCGGGAGGATGGATCTGACCGGGCGTAATTTTTTATGTAATTTTTTTTTATATATTACGAAGATATGTCTGAATACTGTAGGGTTCATTCATTTCTAATTAATTTTTGCTTACGTGAAAGTATTTTTTGTACCAAATATATATTTTATGCGGAAACTTCACTGGTTCATGCAAACATGTATTTTTTATATAACATCTGTAACTGTTTTTTTTCCGTAATAAAGTTTTTTTAAATGCCTTTAAAATGCTCTGAGCACACTAAAATACATTTTATTCGCTTGGCAAGAAAATAATATATCTTAGTACTGTTCTAGCTCCATTTCTTCATTTGCAAATATGTTTATTGTTTCTGTGAAAAAGCGCGTCGCAAAATTCCATGTCAATAGTTTGTACTGTATTTATTTCTAAGTAAGGTTCATATATTATTCTGTTGTTGTGAAGAACACTTATTAAGCTGAAAAATTTAATAAAATTTTTAAAATATTTTAGAGTGTCCAAATATAATATTTTCGTATCTATAACATTAGGGAGAAAAAATACATTTATCCCAATATAAGTAGATATCCTGGGGATACTATATGGCATAGATTTATATAATTTTTATAAATATGTAAACACATTATCTTGTAAGACCGTACCTACCTACAATTTACAATAATCGTGTTTTGCGGCTACATTTACGAGTATTTATACCCTGGGTCACTAAGGAGTGCTGGGGATGCATTTCAAGGGTTCAGAGTATTATCGCACGCTGGCAGTTGCATTCCTTGCGGCGGCCCTGATCGCGGTGGTTAATATCGAAAGCCGCGACTGCTAAAAGATAGTGTCGGCGACGCAGATCTTTTACGATGTTACGATGGAAGGAAGATGGCCGCCCCCTATACCCTGTACCATACACCGTCTATACCATATTCCATCCACTCAGTGCAGCGTATTCCCGCCATATTTCTGCGGAGACAAGACCCCTCGGGACGTTATGGCACTTGCAGACTCGAATTTTGGCAAATTCCGGCCGCGATGGGCGGTCTGGACAAAAACAATTGGAACATTCGAGAAACGGCGACGCGCGACGATAGACCTACTGGTACTGGGTCTTTTGACACGCGGATTTGGACATGCGCCAACGCTCGTGCCATTGGTTATTCCGCCTGTGTTTCTATGTTCCGTAGATGTATCCGCCGTATCACAATGTATACAGTTCATATAGTGGGTGTGTGAAATCGGGCCACCCCGCTTCACTCTAATATTTATATCTCACTAGAACTAGACGGAGGGTGCATGTGAATGGAGACCGTTTGGTATATGATTTGCATTTCATAATGCAATCGTGAATAAATTATTACCGTCATAAATACAGGGATATCCTAGATTTCCTTACTGATGGAGTTTTTATTTATGAAGCATTCAAAATGGTAAAATTGTGCAGTGATATGACCCTTTCAACCCTCGACTCCTCATGTGACAAATACACCATTATTTGTGATCGTAGATGTTCACTCCATATTAGTAGGTTTGGATTCGTAATGACTTGGTGGATGGGATATCTCGATATCAAATCTAGCAATTGTCATATTTACCCAATGTACCCATCCCAAAATATCACCATGAACAGTATAATTGTTGCAAGATGTCAATTAAGTAACATTATGCTCATTTGAAGTTCATCAGAGCTCATTGTAAAGCCGCGGGGTATTACTCCGATCGAAAATTGAACCGAAATATAGTGACGTCATATGATTGCCTAACTATATCCACCAATGAAAAACTCTGAAAGTCTTTAGAATAAACTTTCAGAGTTTTTCATTGGTGTATAATTTAATAAGTAGGCCGAATGAGAATTTTTCTATCTATATATTGGCATATCTATGGTTTTTGAGGACCAATTTGTTTAACATTTATAAATCGAGTGATTGCATTCAGAATCTGGCAGACTGTGGCCGCAACTGCGACGGGTAAGTTCCTCTTTTTCCCATACTCCAATCTGGTATTTGTTATGTTGTTATCTTCCAGAAGCCCAGGTATAAACATTGAGGAATGCTGTCCATAAAGTTTATCGGTTTCATAATAATAAATTGTCTCAATAATACAATTACAATTACCATAGTTCTGAGACTAGACCTTTGGATGTGTTGCGTAGGGCTTACACCAGCAGCATCTCCTAACACCAACTAATACAGTGATTCGAAGTCGAAAACAATCAGCCTTCGCTGATTCGCCGTTTCACTCCTCTTAATCGTAAAAAATCCTGGGATATTATTTATAAATCAACGCCCTTTATCGGGGCTTTTACATATGAATATTAAGAAATATACATTATTTATTGTACACAACGGAATTGCTTTATTAACAACATTTTATATTTTTTTAAAGATAAATTGAAGACGTCCGCTGACTTGGTATAATTTTTTCCCTCCATTAGTATTCTGGGCAAAGAGGAATACATATGGAAGTTAGTCCCAGAATTCTTAATTATAATTGTTGTAGGATTGATACATGCATGTCATCTAAAAAATGTCAAAATATTACTTCACTTGTTAAAATAAAAGAAATACGCATTTCAATTATAATATTAAAATAATTTTCTAGAAAAAAAAAATACTATAATTAATCTAACCTTATTTTAACGTTCATCTTAAGTCTTGATACATTCGAATTTTGACAATGATAATCAAAATAGTCTAGTGAGTGGTTTATTTATGGTATAGTCCAAGGGGGTATAATTCCGATTGAAAATTGGAAGCGAAATATTTTGACGTCATATGATTGCCTAAATATATCCACCAATGAAAAACTCTGAAATAGACCATAGAATTTCAGAGTTTTTCATTGGTGTATAGTATAATAAGTAGACTTCGAATGAGAATTTTAAGGTCTTTATATTCGCATATCTGTGCTTTATTAAGAACCATTTGTTTCATACAAAAAACCCGAAGATATCGATCTTGTAAGAGGTTTATTTATGGTCTAGTCACAGACAGATAGAAATTAATATTGTTGCTGACAATATTATTTTAATTTTAAGAAGAGGGTTTAAATAGTTACAAGAACTCAGATAACGAGATAAATAAGCAATTATCAGTGAAACAATACCGTTATGAATCATTACCTAATGTTAGTTGATAGTAATTTTTCTGTCCTGAAGAAGCTGAGTGTACACAAAACCAGTAAGTAATAAGAAATTTAACGTAAATATATATTCCTCAGTTACCAAGTAAATAACGCTTACTTTTTCTAAAGAAATACAAACATTCCCGGGTTACAGTATTTTGAAATCTCCTACTACCACCACAGTTAGCGGAAAATGTTGCTTGTGTTGGGATGGAGAACTTAGCTAGCTGAGGATTTGAATACACCGCACCTGGGTGGGACCCAAACGCAATGCCAACTCAGCCACGGAACGGTCTTAAGTGACAAGATTAGCCCTAATAAATTTAAACAAAAGAAATACACATTTCAATTGCAACCGCAACAGGCTCAGCCTTATGAGGTGGTTTATACAAAAATACTGTTATTTATCTACGTACACTTAATAATAATAATGATAATATATAGCGCCGTTTTTGTGCAAAATCACCTCAAGGGCTCCGAATATCTATATATCTTATCTACGTACAAAAATAATAAATAAATAAAAATACTAAACATAAATAAATATCTTCAAAAAATATCACACTATGGGTACGCAGTATTTTATTCAGTCACTGTAGGTACTGAATTCTTCACGCAATCAGATCCAAATTTTCGAAATTTAAATCTTTAAATAAATCATATTTGAATTCATCAAACCAGATTTCATTAGAATTTTTCTTAAGTAATAGCGGTTTTCACTCATGTTGGTCAATCTCTGGGGAGGAAGGTTTAATCCTCAGTAAAACCAAAAAAAACTAATTTTCTTAGAAATTGGCTACCAGCCGGTACAAGAGGTGGCGCAACTAGGTCGAAAATTGAAAATAGATGTATTTTAAAAAAAAACTCGTTTTACGCGTTGATTTTTTAAAATTTCATCTACTGTATGTACCCATTGTCAATATTGATATCACGTTCAGTGCGTTTTTTATACTAAGATTAATAAAACTCAAAAAATTGAACAAATACAATTCAAAGGGCGAACTTATATCAAATTAATTTTCAATTTTTAGAAACTCTTCTGAAAAAAATATTTATAAATTATGTGGGAAGCAGAATGATGATTAAATATTGAAACAGCATTTATTAACTTATTCACATTCGAAAAAATATGACTCAAAAAGTTAGTTGTTATCAAGTAAAAAAATTAAAAAACAATAATTGTAGAATGAAATACTAGTATTTATTGTATTATTTGGCGTTTAAAAAAAGCCGACGTAGCATAGTAGGTATGTGCAACTGACCAGCAATCAAAAGGTCCGGGTTCAATTTTCGTGGGCGCGATTAATTTTTTCTCCCAAGATTTTTTCAATTTATATTTGTGTTTCAGGCTAATAATTATTGCTTATAATGATTGTTATCCTTTGTGCTTTGCATAAAAAAACCTCGACTTAAAAAACATAATTTTACTTATTATATTTTTGGTACACTAATGTTTAAGACAAGATTTTTTATGCATAGCACAAAGGGTAACAATTATTTTATAAGCAATAATTATTAGCCTGAAACACTCATCCACATTGAAAAATCTCCTGATAAAAAATACATGACGCCAACGGGACTTGAACCCGTGTCCTTATCGGCGTCATGTATCTTTTATCAGGAGATTTTTCAATGTGGATGAGTATTTCTGGCTAATAATTATTGCTTATAAAATAATTGTTACATAATTTTACCTTTAATAAAAAATAATACTAAATAAATGATTGGAAAAACACTAAGATATCATACTGACCGAATGTTACTATTTTTGAGTGAGTTTTTGTAGAGTTTACTTTTGAAATTTCACCACTTATCTTATCTTATCTTCAAGTTTTTGTTTGTGTTTTTTATTACTTTTCCTAATTACTTCTACTATTATACATAGTGACAGTTATATTCGTGTTCGTCATTCAGGGGAGATGTATGGCTGAGATTGAATCCGATGTTCCGTGTGATAAGAACACGACGAAATGCTTCGTTTTGTTCGTGTTTAAACAAACAACCCCAATCCCCAATCCAGGCACTTTAATTGGAGCAGATTATGTGTTAAAATAATGAACTAGACTTCGGTGATATGTGAAGGCACTTAGGGGACTCGCCGCGAACAATTATTTACAAACACTAACGCTAAGCGAAAATTATAGTAATACTAGGGGATTTAATGTATTTATTTACCAAATTAACAAGTGGCACTTTCAATGAGTGTTAAAATTAATTACGTTGTAGAAATGTAATAGTTTAAAATTGTAATGGTTTAAAATTAAGTTAGAAAAATATAAATTATTATAAAACCGAAATTAAATGAATAACAAAGTTCTAGTTAACAAAATATAATTTTATTATTTAAAGGTTAAAGTTATAAAAAGGACTGAAAAATTATCTTACTTTAGTTGAAATTAAGGGTGGTCAGAAACTTAAAGATTATTTCTGAGAGTTTGAATTTATAGGGCGTTTAGAGAGTTTATGCATTTATAGGGCGCCAGTTTGTTTAAACACATCAAACAAGTAATCATTTAAATATGCTATATGAAAAACCAAAATTTATAAGAAAGAAAACTAATTAATGAGGTTACTTCTTTAGTTGAGTCGAAATACGTTGCGTAGCCATGATTCGCCGTGGTCGCTTCGTGTCCGTAACGTGCTCCGTGTTGCTCTGCTGGATTTGAACTCTCAGTGAATAGCGAGCCCAAAGATATTAGAAGAACGAGATGTGCTATGCGCAGTTCGTACTGAGTGGAATTGTTTTGCCGAGTGTCGCCGGTTTTGTTCACCAATACTACTGCACACCTTCGCTTGCGCTAAGGTATCCGCACTAATACATAGAACAGATTTCTGTGCGTACACGTCCCGATACCGTTCAAAGTACCCTAATTAGGTAGTACTCCGGCTACGGTCCGGCGGCCAACATAGCATATCTCGTTCTTCTAATATCTTTGAGCGAGCCAAACGCAACTGTCAGCCTAGTTTTATTGGTAAGCATCGATACGATACTCTACAAAGATCGATAGAGATGGACTAGATCTAAGAATTGATATTAGTAACGGAAGTTGGGGTTTGTTGTTTTAAAACCGTTCCAACATTGATTCAACATAACAGAACATAAGTCGCATTAGTTAAATTGACAGCAGGAAAAGACTGATCAATCGTTGTTTAATATTGGTATTATAAGTTATGTGTTATTAGAAGAGCCATGTACGATGTTACCTTCTTTCTAATAATACTTTCTTATTTTTTGGTAAATTCGAATATTGATCAGTCTTTTACTCTTCTTGTAAATTTTACAAATTTTGCTTATGTTCTATTACGAGTAGAGTATTAAGGAAATCATATGAAAAAATTATGATAGCCAAAATAAATACAAAGCATAATATTATGTATATTCTTTTTATTCAATTTTGCATTTTTTTATAACATTGATTGGGGTTTAGATCGGGTTTTGATAATTTTATCTTTTATAAAATGTATTTGCATTGACAAAAACTTTGTAAGAGCGTTGTAAGAAATTAAAAACATTTCGTTATTTTGATCAACTATAGACATTGGTGGTTCTCTCCACGGGTGAGTTCATGAAATTGGTGCGACTTGCTCTACAATAAAGGTAATTATGGAGATATCCTTGAGAGTGAGACTCTGGTACAAAGAAATTTATTTGAGCCAGAATCTCATTATTATATAAGGTGCGATACGGGAATTTTTTTATTTGAAAGAAATTATATTTATAATTTTTATTCTTTTTCCTTTACATCGATGTACATTTAAACATTTTGTGTAATTCTATGTAAAGGGAAAAGTTATTGTGTTATGATTTTTTTAAATAAAGGATTTCCCATGCAGCATCCTGTAGCCGTTTATTAAGAGATAAAAATATTTAATCAGAGCAATACCTCTACGTGTCTCTTAGGAGTGGTATATGGGTAAGATAAATTTATTAAGTTTAGAATTACGCTACGTTGGTTTGTGCAGGTAGAGTGAATGCATAAAGAAAGATGTGAAAGAAATATATTATATACGGAAGAAGAAGTAAAACAGAATGGGGAAAGTCACAGAAATATAAGCCATGATCAAATGCTTAATGCAGGTTAAGTCAGGAGTTGAAATAATAAAAGAGTAAAATATCTCCTGAGAATAATATATAAATGAATTTGGATGAAACAATACAGTATAATACCTAGGTACTAAATAATTAATTTCAAAATAATGGCAGTAAATAGTACAATTTTATGTCAGATTCAAAAGCTTACTTTGGACTATCTTTTATTAAATTATATTTTTGAAACAATACAGTGAATTGTTTGCAGCGATTAATAAATTAACATATTCCGTCTAAGGGGGTATTTCACTTTCTCTGATTATGTTCTGACTAAGCACTAATCCGCTGATTAGTCATTTTTTCGTTTTCACCATATCTGAATAACGCTAACGCTCGGGTTAAAGTTCGATTTGACTAATCAGTGCTCGAACCTCACGTTAGGCGCTATTCCTCGAATCAAAGATGGCGTCAAAACATTCCGAGTTTGACAGCGGAGAAGTGAGTCAAATTTTGTTGCGAATTATTATGGATACCGAGGTTTTTGATTTACAAAAGCAGGTGAAAGGGCGGGGATGCGAAGGCCGCGAGTTTTAAGAGCTCGAATGAATTTGAATGCTTGTATGATTAACGGACGTGAATCGTGCCCAAGCGCTGAAGCCAAGCCGGTATGTGCAACATGCACGAGGTTCGGTAAGGCCGCGGACCACCCGACGGGAGACAAGGAATGCCCAGCTTATCAAGCAGCACTATCCAGGGACTTGGCAACCATCGACTATGGCTTTAAATAATTATATAGAAGATGACTGTGAAGTGGACTTTATAAGAACAAACAATTTGAATCAATGGGTAAAAATGAAACGTAAAAGTGAGATAGGAGATTTAATTTGCATCCAAGTTAATATTAGATCAATATGTAAATATTGGGATGTATTACATGTATACTTAAATAGTTGCTGGGAGTTTGTAGACATTTTAATGCTATGCGAAACTTCCATACAAACTGACCTTATTGATTTATATGAGATACCGGGCTACACATGCTATAACTATTGCCGCACTAACAAGTCAGGTGGGGGCATTCTACTATATGTTCGGAATAATATTGTATTCAAACAAAAACAACTAGAATCGTTTTATTTTGAAAATGTATTCGGTGTAATTACTCTTCCAAATAAAGAAAATATTAGTATTTTAGCAATATATCGACCGCCGAATCTTAGCAAACAATCATTTATTGGGGAAATAACATCTGTTTTGACAAGTTTCATAGATCCTCTCGATAATGTTTTGTTCTTTGGGGATGTTAATCTAAATTTGATGAATTACCAAGATCCTGCTGTAATCTCATATGAAAATATTCTAGCTAGCAATTACTTAATCAAGTGTATAGACGGCGTGACTAGAGAAGCAATTGTAGACGGACGCGTTACACGCTCATGCATCGATCACATTTATGTTAGGTACAATAACGGGCATAAACAAGTGGACGCGTTATCAGCGTGCGTATGCGAGATTGCTATAGCAGATCATTACATGGTCGCAGTTAATATTAAATATGACGAGCAAAAGGAACCTTTAAACATTGCGAAGGAGATTATTGTTTTGTCCCAAAAACGTATAGACAGCCAAATACATAAAATAAATTGGAATTCCTTACTTGATGAACAAGACAGTATTACACTGTATCAAAAAATTAAAAACAATTTTATTAACCTATACGAAAGATGCACAGTATCATTCCTGAAAAAACCGAATAAAAGACCAAACAGGATCAAAAATTGGATAACTACTGATATTTTAGAGAAAATTAAAAAAAGAGATTTGCTATTTCGAAGGTGGAAGAATTCACCAACCAATAAAAATTACGAAAATGAATACAAGGCCTTTCGAAATAATGTTAACAAACTAATTACTAAACAAAAATCATATTTTTTTAAAGATAAATTTAAAACATGTTTCAATAATACTAAAAAAACGTGGGATGAGATAAATAAAATTTTAGGAAGAAAAACTAAAAGCAATTGTGATGAAGTCATCTCGCGATATGTGATAAAAGATCAGACAGTGGAAAGTGTAACTAACCAATATGTGAATTATTTTTCAGATACTATATGTCATATGTTGCACAAGTGTGATTTTAAAGCATCTAATATTGATACAGTAGAATTACCTCACAGTATGTACCTACCTAAAGCAACTATCACGGAGATAACAAATATTGTTAAAAAAATTAAAAACTCAAAATCTGCTGCAATGGATAGTATAAGAATGCACGACATAAAAAAACATATAAATATTTTAGCCCCAATTATTACGCACTTAGTAAATAGACTTATTACTCAAGCAGAAATACCTGATGATCTAAAGTGTGCTATAATTAGACCTATTTACAAAGGTGGAGTACACTCAGAGATAGGAAACTATCGACCTATCAGTATCTTGCCTGCACTTGAAAAAATCTTTGAAAAATATATTTCTTTAAAATTAAACAAATACTTACAGAAATTTTCCATTATAGACAAAAATCAATATGGCTTTCAAAAGAAAAAGAGTACTGAAATATTATTACAGGATTTCTCGAATTATGTAAATAATGAATTAAATAAAAAAATGCATGTTTTAGTATTATTTATCGATAATTCCAAGGCGTTTGACACAATTAATCCGCAAAAATTATTAAATATTCTAGAAGCCATAGGAATCAGAGGAAATCTACTAAATTTATTTAAAAATTATCTATCTAATAGACATATCTGTGTAAAAATATTTGAAAAACTGAGTGGGAAAAAAAAAATGTACGCCGGTGTCCCGCAGGGGTCAATTTTGGGACCCACCCTCTATATAATATTTGTATCAATAATGAGTAAACTATTCTCACATGTTAAACACTTTGTATATGCTGACGACACGGCACTGGTCATATCGGATGAACAATTATATACTGCGATTAAATATATGCAAGAAGACTTTATATCTCTGATTAAATGGTGTCATGACGTAGGATTAATTATAAATACAAAAAAAACTAAACTCATGCACATAAGATCTCCACATGCAAAAGTTTCCATCATGCCTGAAATAATTTCTCATAACTTTACCTGCATCCATCAAAATATTGTGCAGCCCTGCTCATGCGAAACGATTGAGCTAGTAAACGAATATGTTTATTTGGGCGTGACTGTTGATTGCTACTTTAAATGGGACATACAAATACACAAAATTTGTAAACGGCTGCGGGCGATAGTGGGTAGAATATACAAATTGAAGTGTTTCGTTCCTGTGAATACCTTAAGAATTATTTACATGTCACTCGCGGAATCAACTTTAAGATATGGAATAACCACTTGGGGACATTCTTGCAAAACAAATTTAAATTACGCACAATCAATACAAAATTCTATCGTTAAATTACTAGTTAAAAAAAATATTTTTTCGCAAAGACGAAACATTTCACTTTTGTATCAAAATTTAACAGTTTTGCCGGTGCAGGCCTTATTGTGGTATAAAATATTAATTCAGCACATATCTGACTCTGAGTATAAGAGGAAAGTTGAACATGGGCACAATACTAGGTTCACAAAGAATGAAGGCATGCTTGTACCTAAACATAATAATAAATACGGACAGCGAACCCTTGAGTATAATGTGCCTAAAATATATAATATGCTACCTGGTAATATTAAGAAATGCGAATTTCCAAATAGAGTCAGATATTTGCTGAAAACGTGGCTACTAGGTAGAAATAATTTGTATTAGGCGATTTAATGTGTAAGTTTATTGTTATTGTATAAATTAAGGTCTAAGTTGTAATCTGTAAAAAGTTGTAATAAAAATCCTGTTTGACAAACTACTTAATGATAGAACGTCCAGCGTCCTGCCAGCAGGACTTTACGTACTACCGGTAGGACGTAAGTTTTTTGTTTATATGCGGCTTTGTAGGCCTGCTAGCAGGATGCCGTTAACTGCATTGCATAGTGCGTCTCTTTCTGATTCAGCGAGTTTTTGAATCGTATTTCTGCGATCAGTCTGGCCAAAATGGCGGCGAGTATAAGACGTGGGGTCCGCGTTCGCGTCAAAGCCACGTATTTCGACGAAAATGATGGCCTAAACACATGGAGTCGCAAACATTTTGGTGATAATTACGACATTAGTTATTGTTGGGGCACTGTAAAAAAGTTAGAAAACAATTATGCAAGGGTATATTGGGAAATTGACAAAAAAATATCAACCGTGCCCGTTGGAGTTCTAATTGCTGAAACCGAAAATGACAATTTAGTGGAAGCAAATACAAATGAAGAACATTGTAAGTACAAACTTTCTTATTTTATTCATAGGCTTACGTTTATAGTAAGCCTAGTATATTCCCATAGAAAAAATAGTACTTGGAGGTTGCTTGTTCGTTTCCATTATTTACGTGATTGACAATTTTTTTTTGACAGGCACAACATAAATTAACTTTGCTAAGTTTGACTTGTATGGGTATGTATGCGTATGTATTTGCGTGTCTGTGTGTGTGGGCGCGTGCTTGCCTGTGTGTCTGTGCCTGGGTGTGTGTGTATTAAAAATATTTTTATTATTTTTTAACTGATAAACTTTATTAATGTTTATAAGACAAGGTTTTTATGCATATCACAAAGGATTACAAATTATTATAAGCAATAATTATTAGCCAGAAACACCCATACAAATTGAAAAAATCTTCCGAGAAGATATAATAACTGCCGACGACGAAAAATAATAATATTTGACAATTCTAAGTATTCACCAATAAAATGTAGACATAATTTGTCGCGACGCTATCTAGTGGGGAATTTAGCAAGTAAAATTGCCTTCCCTACTATAATAAAGTATGTTGTTCTTAGGTGAAATAATAAAATAAGCAATAGTTGTTGAACGAAATATTTCTAATACATATTGAATAATTTGACGGGACAGGAGATAGGCCGGCGTAGCTCAATGGATCGATCACCTGACCGGAAATCAGGAGGGTGTGAGTACCGTCGCGACGCGTCGGCGGTTATTATTTCTTCTCGGAAGATTTTTTCAATTTGTATGGGTGTTTCTGGCTAATAATTATTGCTTATATTTATTTGGAAAATAATTTTAAGTTTAAATATATTGAGTACCTACACCCCTTTGCGTCTGTTGATCACTAATAATGGATTTTTTTTCAGCATCGTCTGAATCGGGTTCTTCTTCTTCGAGCGAAGATGACGAGACAAGTATTTCAGTACATCCGAATTCAAGTACAAGCAACGTAAATTCTGCTCGAAATACAACAGTTGCAAAGGGTGTTACCTGGACTTTTCATGAAGCAATACGTGTCGATCAACGACAACAAGGCTATTTCAAAGCTACCTTGCTAGTACCATTGGGGCCCGCACGAAGTATCAAGGATGCATTTTTCATGATATTTCCGAGAGAGAAGCTTAGTTACATAGTCCATTGCACCAACTATTCGTTTCCAGCAAGACAAAAACTGTTGAACGAGAAGGAATTATTAACTGTTTTTGGCATATTATATGCTATGACTCTTCAAGAACTTCCAGATCGACGATCCTATTGGAATACCACCTCTGATGGAATATATCCCCCTGCAAATTTTGGACAAAGATTTGGTATGAGCCGCCAAAGATTTGAGATCATTCTCATGGCATTGCGCTTCACACAATCCTCAGACCTTGATTTTTCTGATAAATGGCGTAACACTAGAACATTAGTAACGATGGTGAATGATAAACTAAAAGATACCATCCATCCTGGGTCAAAAATAACTGTAGATGAATCCATGTTCGCCTGGTATGGAAGGGGTGCGTACTTCAAAAACGGAATGCCAGCAGTTATGAAGATTAAAAGAAAACCAAAAGGAGTCGGTTGTGAAGTAAAAACAGCGTGTGATAGTGACACAAACATTATGATCAGAATGGAAATTAATGAGGGCAAAGAAGCAATGAGTACGAAGAAATGGCAAAGAGAATTTGGCGCAGGAACTGCAACTACTTTGAGATTGACAGAGCCATGGTATGGTTCTGGCAGAGTTATAGTTGGTGACTCTTGGTTTGCTTCAGTCAAAACAGCTGTGGAGTTATTCAAAGTTGGATTGTATTTTATTGGACTGGTAAAGACAGCACATAGTTTCTATCCTGTGTCTGAGATGGCAGCTCAGTGTCCTACGCATAAGGGGGCATCTGTTGTGAGTACAGCAGAAAAAGACTCTGTGCAGCTCACTGCCTGTGCCTGGAGAGACAAAAAGATTCATACATTTGTAGCCACTTGCGAAACGACACTGCCTGGCCTGCCATCACGCAAAAGAAGGTGGGACGATGAAGGAAATTTATTTTACCGAGAAGTCGATCGGCCTAAATTAGTCCAGCAATATTTTGACGGGGCTGCGGCTATCGATATTCACAATCACATTAGGCAGGATGGATTGGCATTGGAGAAAGCTTGGGGCACACAAAAATGGGAACATAGAATATATGCCTCAGTTCTGGGCATTATAGAAACGAATGCGTATTTGGTTTTTAATAATTTCTTTCGCTCCGAACATGATCAGGTGTCTCACAGGTGGTTTACTACCAACCTGGTATTAGCTCTAACTATTAATGACGATGATAACCTACAAGAGAATGAGCCGCCACCACACGAGAACATCGCTCACAGCGGAGAACACATTCTTGAGGCCCTGTCAAAATCAGATGACAGAAAGAGAGTTCAACGCAAATGTATAGTTTGCTCCAGAGTCAACAAAAAACAGCAGAAGGCGAGCTTTTTTTGCAAGACATGTGGTCCGCGATGTGTTTTATGCTCTCCACAGACAGGAAGAAACTGCTTCACCTACCATATCGCGAATGGAATTCCAGCATAATCCTTTTTTTAATTTTCTCAAAGTAAATACAATTTTCACTTACGTTTTTTTTTCTTCATTTTCTTGTTTATTTTCTACCCTGTTATATTAATAAGCGCCCATGTCTTATTTTATTATACCTTTTTTTAATTTTCTCAAAATAAATACAATTTTCACTTTCGTTTTTTTTTTCATTTTCTTGTTTATTTTCTACCCTGTTATGTTAATAAGCGCCCATATCTAATTTTATTAAATAAAATACAGAAAGTTTGTCACCTCTGCCTATTTTTAACATGCATAAAAGTCGAGTACTGCTAGAAGGACAGCCTCTTATATTCATACAAAAACCGCAAAAAATTGCGTACTGCTGGCAGGACGCACACTCGTCGAATTGTCCTTCCGGAAGCTCCTTCCGGCAGGACAAGGGTTTGGACGTTCTATCATTAACTGTAGTTTAACGGGATATATATGAAATAAATAAAAAAATAAAAAAAACCACTCAAAGGCGCGAAGAGGCGCACTTGATTATGGATCTTTTTTTTATGAAAAAAAAAAAAAAAAAAAAAAAAAAAAAAAAAAAAAAAAAAAAAATCCATCCTGAATTATTTGATTGTGTTCAAAATAAGAAACAATGTATTAATTCGACACGAATCTATCTAAAATGACCTGATAATCAACATAACATAACCAAAAAAATGCACACTTTGCGGTGTGGCGGGAAACTTGTCAATTGGCGTTGACGTTAGCATTCCATAGACATTGCGGCAAAACATTACAGCCGTTGTAGTAGATTGGGTAACTGCAAACATTTTGCGATGTTGCTAGACTATTTCGAGTGTTATCTATCCGGAAGCTCGGCAACAATGGTGAAACGGTCGCCGTTGAATAACGAAGTTATTCTAATCTTTAAAACCAGCCAACGGCTAGCTAGTCAGATATTTAGCCCGACATAGTGAAATACCCCCTAAGTCATAAAAAGATAATATGGAGGGTTAAGAACAGGTAAGTAGATAATGTCACTCATAATCATGCGTGTCCGTATTGCGTATACCGGCCGTAATACCGCATTATTAGTGGCTGATTATCTGGCTTCTTAAACAGCCTGATTAGGTAAACATTACTTTCGTATTAAGACGGAGATCGCGGACTTTGTTAACAATCTAGTTGATTTAACAGATATCGATCGGTCGCGCGATAATACTATTTAAAAAAGCAGTAATACCCATTGGCAGCACTATCAGAGGAACATTATATAGATTTACCAAAGAAAATACGGAACATATAATCAATTTTTTTTTTTTTTTGTTATTTGTTTTTGGGGTATTATGCCGTGTTGCGCTAACTCCTTCTTTAGCCAACGTTTCGGACAGCATTTCAGTGTCCATCATCAGGGCAGATGGACACTGCAATGCTGTCCGAAACGTTGGCTAAAGAAGGAGTTAGCGCAACACGGCATAATACCCCAAAAACAAATAACAAAAATACTTTTGGCCGTGAAAATCTTAAATCATATATAATCAAATTGGCCAAATTTCTAAACAATTCTAAGCATACCGGGTCTATGACATCTGCTCAGTGATCGCAAATATCATCTGAAGAAACGTGAAGTTAGCAACTAAACGCGAAATGAGAAAATGACAGCGTTTTTCAGAATTGGAACAGAGTGGTGCCAGTATAAAATAATCTTGCATCAATATTATTATAAGTAAATATTTTCACCCGAGCAGTATCGACCTTTTTCAGCGCAACAGCGGCATATTAGGGAATCTTTAAAAGTAAGACTGATTAAATATTGTTTTATAACTGGTAACCATAATAATGTTTACTTGTAATATCTTATTTATTAAAGGTACATTAATTAGTTGGTGGCGTATGTAGTGTATAAGTGTGTGTATGAGTGGGTGTGTTAGTGTGAGTTGTGTGATAAGTGGTGATCTATATAAATGAAGCGATTTGTATGCGCATTTTGTGTTAAAAATTTACATCGTTTACATGATTTTCTTTGTTTTTACTATCGCGGTATGAGATGACCCAATTAAACGCAAGAAAATACTTTCTGCGTCTTATCATCAATTTATTACAATAAAGTACATTAAGAAAAAGATTTTGATTTCGCTTACTCTCTAGGTGCGTAATTACCTATCAGCCAATCGTAACCGAAATTTAGTGTGATCTACAAGATCACTGAGCTTAGAAAAATGGTCTCATTTTTCTTAGTCTCTTGGTACTAAACTACCTATCAGTTGTTACAACACCACTCCAGATGCTGGAGATATTTCAAATTCAAACAAAAAACTACAAAGATTACATTAATACATTAAGAAAGTTAACTTTACTAGGAACATTTTACACGCATTGCCTGGCGTGTAAATTACATCTTACAACATATATTTTAAATTTAAAAGACATGATATACAAATGGAAATATATTTACAAAAGATTTTAAAATTTTGCAATTTTTTATATGATTTTTTTTTTATAATGAGTAGCGTTGTTATTATGGTTAGCGTTGCCCTTGTCCAATAAACATCCTTGCAACTATTATACTCCGGTTGGGGCAAGTCGGAAACTTTCTTGTTTAGAGCTGAATGCATAAAATTTTGGATGATTTTAAAAATAGACAAAAACAAATGGCTTTAAGATGAAGGTAGGTAGTTAACCTTACCGGTCAATGCAAACGAACCAACACTTAGGACGGGTTGTTTCGGAGTATTTGAACAATTCATCAAATTTCAACGTTCATTTCTGGGATCTGTGAAAGTCCAATTCAAGTTCTGTTATTATATCATTATAGGCTAGTTGCTTGACAAAACTGAAATAAAAACAGAACTTGAAAAAATCTTTCACAGAACTTGAAAATGAACGTTGAAATTTGATGAATTGTTCAAATACTCCGAAACAACCCGTCCTTAAACTTTTACAATGTGAAACTATTTTTAATTCTAAATCTAAATCTAAATCGTAGCATCGTTGAAAGAAATTGCGTTCTTAAATTCCAGACCATTAGATAAATCGGATTCGAACTTGTTTGCAAATGTGGGGGGAAAATATTATGTCTCTATGAAATGGTGGGAAAATATTAATCGTATGACTATATTACTTGGAATAGGCATTCTGGAATGAACACTCGTCGCATTCTGGAATGAACACTCATTTTAAATGTGGTCAGTGAATCCGACAGAAATGTTGATGATAGTGATTAGGCAGATATCATTAAAAGTATAAAGAACATGGTTAATTGATTAATTTGCTGCCGCATTTATTTTGTAATTAGGCGTGCAGAATGGTGCTTTATGGCAAGTAAGTCTAAAAAGTAAGTTAAAATTAATTAGGGACATATATTCGGTACAGTTGACGTCATTGTATCAAATTATATACACCGTGTTTCACGCTCTTACCGCGAAACTTTAGGGGCTAATTATTCATGATAATCTAAGGAAAAAATCCTAATAAAGTTTTTTTAAGAGAGTTGTTCTAATTACAAAAAAACACAATGAAAATTGTTCATTAGTCACTATTACGTACTAATATGTATTTTCAAAACGTGTTGCACTCTTTGAGTTATATAAATAGAGTCCATATTTCTCGCTAAATCAGTGTAAAGTATTGTTCCCGTGCGGGAAGTAGAAAGAGGGTGTGGCGGTTTCGACGTCTCCCGAATCATTCCGAGCGCGAATGAACTCAACGAACGGAGTCGAACGCCCGGACGTTCACGTTACCGGCGCGCCAACTTCATGTTTGCCCTGAGTTTTTTTTAACATTAAAACCCAATTTACACGACTACTATGGTAAAACCCTATTTTCCGATGAAAGGTTATTCCATTGCTTGCCCTTTATTTTCCAGTACGACTTTTAACATATCTCATCGATGCCCGTCGTCATTTTGAAGTTATCGCCGAAGACCTGCACCCGGCAAACACTTGCAAAGAACCTAATTGGACCAATTGGACGAATAAAAGTGGAACTATTTTTTCACCTCATGTCTCATCTAAATATAACACATCAATGTATAATTCTAGCTTTTCGTAATGCTTGGTATATGCCTAGTCATAGCGGTTATTCATCGGAAATGTTCCAATTATCGTTTAACAGATTTAAAAATAAAATAATGTTAATTCAATTCAAAGCGATTAAATTCAAAGAGATTTTAAAGAGATTGAAATAATTATCATAAAGGTGTGTTTATACAACCGTTTTGCAAATAGAAACAAAAATAAGAAATTTATGATAACTTCATGAATTCACCCACAAAGTTTAGCGGTACGTGCGTGGAACTGAGTGTACTTATACTATGAAATATTAAATCTGCCACTGTTCACCTATGTTGTGTATGTATTTATTTATTTAACAGAACATTATCTTCCAATAGAAAAGAAATGGCGTGGTGTTTAAACCTTTTGAAACTTTATAAATGTTAACACTAGATACATTTTTGTTCGGCCTTCCCATTTAATCATTTCCCTAACTTGGCCGTGTCATAATAAATCTTCCAATCGATGATCGGTTGTCCCAGATAGCAGATAGCATTTTCCTCCTAGGTGTCCGCATTATGGTTTAATAAAAGGGCTATCAATTATTATTGTTAATCTAAGCGATGATTTATTGGGGAGCTTTTGGTGCGTACAAACAGGGGGTGTCGCGTTTTGAGGGAAAATTTAAATTAATTAATTTAAGTAACTTAGTAAGGGATGATCGTCATCTTATTCCGAAATATTGTCCTTTGCAATGATGATGACTGAAAAAAACATAATATACTTTTAGACCCAGGTAATTAAATACTTACTTTACATGGAAAACTATTTTAGATGGACAGAACAAATGAATAAAACAGCGGGTAAAGTTAGAAAACTGATATATTTCTTTAAGAACATTCGAAACATAATGCAAACAAAGACTCTAAAAACAATATATTACGCACTAGCCCAATCAATTATCACTCACGGTAAGATTGGTTGGCGTGGTGCTGCTAAAACTAATATGGACCCTCTTGTCAAAGGGCAAAAAGCCTTAATTAAAGTTATCACAAAAAAACCTTACAGATTCTTGACAATACAGTTATTTAGGGACTTCACCATACTGAAAATACAGCAACTATACATAAAAATTATAACTTTATATTACCAAAAAGACAAGCTCAACCATCATACTATACAACACAATTACGAAACAAGAAACAGACATCAACAAATGACTCCGAAGATAAATACAACCCATGGACAAAGACATTTTCATAATCTGGCCCAAAAAAATTTCAATTTAATGGAAAAAGATATTAAAGACCTGGCAATTATTATAAATATAAGACAAAATTCACACATGGAGGGTCAATAAAGGCATTGTATACTGCGGACAGATAACATCTACAATACTATAAATTATAGCACACTCCACGCCTGTAATTTTCTCTTTTGTTCTAACTAATTTATTTGTATTAATATTATTTCTTTTGTTTTTTTTTTATTTATCAATCTAATTATTTTTTATTTATCTTTTCTATATATCCTTTTATTTATATTCTTATGTAAATTATACTTTTATGTAAATTCGCAGTATCTAAAATTAGATTAAATTCCCGCCAACTCAGAACAGGCTCAGCCTAGTGAAAAAAAGGTATGTTAATTTATTGTTGAATAAATAATAAAAAAGGTATGAGGGCTAAGAAATCGAATTACCTACATGAAACCTAACTGAAAAAGAATAACTGTTTTGTAATTAACTATCGAATTTAGTTTTTCCTAAACCCATAAGTGTTTTAACCAATCATTTAGATAGAAGCCATTGAATTATGGATCGAAAATAATATATAATAACAAATTTAGAAAATTTTCATCGAATGATCAATAATTATTTTCATATTTACTATCCACAATAAGAAAACAACACTTGGTCGCATTATTAAGAACCGAAGAAAATATTTATTTATTTACATTATGTTTTTCTCTTTCAGACTTCATGGGTGTACTAGGTCATTATTGAATGACCTAGTGTCCCCCCTCCATTGTTGAATGGAGAGGGGACAATTTTAGATAAGGCTTAATAGAAGAGAGGATCTTTTTCAGTAAGGGACAACCAAAAAATATGTGATCTTTTGTTCCCACTTCTACACTACAGAATGTACAATCTGATGAGTCAAAAACGTGAATTTTATAAAATGTGATTAAGAACGGAATGATATCCAATCCTCATTCGAATAAGTGAAAAAAAATATTTTTTAGAGAAATGGGGGAATTGTTGATACCACGGTTTTAATGGGATAGTCCTCAGTATTGAGGTATAGCAGGCTCCCTTGGATTGACTAGCAATGGACAAATTAATGGAACATTACTAATTAATTAAAATATGAAAGAAATTTCAAAATAGAACATATGCAAAAAATTATAAAATTCACATTAAGAGGAAGCTACGAGCCAAAAATGTGTGTATTCTTGGTATACCTAATATCGTAGGTAATAGGCATTAAAATCGCTTGACAAACGGAGTCTTCAAACTTTCGATTTCAAGCAAAAAACTGTTTTTTTATTTATTCTGTAAATAATTTTATAAGAAAAAAAAAGTTAATCAAGTGAAACTGTCACAGATAATCTTTGCTACAATACTTTATTTTTTTAAAGTTGTTTCCTTTATGCGTTCATACATTTCAATTGAAAAAATATTTTTTTTTAGTTTTTTACATTTATATTTTTAATGAGTAATTTATATTTTTATTTGTATTCTACTCAAGCGAAACGATAGGAAAACCTTCAATTATATAAAGCATATTTTTTGGTATTCACAATGTACACCAATTCGTTATAAAGATTAATCAAAATAGTGATTTGGCATTAAGCTTCGCCTTAATATTTATATTCAGGGATCAGTAGGATTTAAAGGTCTAGTTAGGAGTTCTACCGATCCCAACCCTCTGATATGAAAATATCTGGAGTTGGTGAATTATTTTCTTATGCGATCTCTGGTGGGTTCACGTGTTGTTCTTGTATTGTTTTGTATTTATTTTGCTTATATAATGCACTTGCATAATATGGATTGACCAGACGATCGTTTGTGGAAAAGTGTGTGGAAGGGTTTAGTTTTTCCTGTGGGGAAAATTTAAACCGGACATTAAGTCTAATATAATTTATGTTATTATAGCCTTCTTGTAACTGTATTCCAGGCAATTAAAAACAACAACATTTTTTGCGAAATTGTTGCTAACTGCATTCAATCCAGGTAAAATTGTATTTCTAAATGACGAGGTCGTGATTTGGTTGTCGAATATAAAAATAATTTTTGATCGAGAATTTCTGGTTGGTATATGGGAGGTAATGAGGCTTAGTAAATCAGGGCTGCCTAAATAAAATTCTTTTATGAAATAAGTAGTCTTCTATCTGAGAGTTTTATTGACTTTTCTTTCATCATGTGTTTGAAATTTATGGTTACCGAGTTTATAATTAATATATCTTAGAAATTTATAGTGAATATTTTCAATGGAATCAAAGTGGATTTTAGGGCGAGGAGACAAGAGAAGAATTATAAATTATGAACCCAAGAAGAATTTCATGGAAAGGATCTGCACTTTATGGTTTGGTAATCTTCCTGACTGGTATGAGTGCAGTTTCTTGGAGTTGTTCTGGGCAGTTAATTGCAGATTAAGACTAGCCTGACGCTAGCCTATTACCGATAAGAGAGGACACTATAATATTAAGAAAAAGTTAGGGTTTAGAATACCAATAGTTTTTTTTTCTGTAAAACCGCACAAGAGTCCCAACTGCTCCCGACCAACTGGAGCCATGAGTATATGGCATCCCCAATTTCGGTATGTTGTCAGGCTGAAGGTAGTGTGAGTGGAGGGAGATGGAGAAATGAATAATTTGTGAAACAACACAAATTAATCAAATAAAATTAACTTGTTCATGCCTGGATTTGAATCCGCGAACTCCAGTTTGCTAGTCGAGAGCTTACCACTTGACCACGGAGGCCGTCAAATTTATTTTGAAGGTACCTAATAATACTCTGTCAACTGGCAGTATATTTAGGAAAAGTTTTAACTTGTCATTTGTTGTAATTTATTATTTTCATTTTATAATCCTAATGAAGGTGTTTAAAACGAAACCCAAAATATGTTGTAACTACTCGCAGAAAACAGCAGTTTGCTTTTCAAAATAAATATATTCATAAAAACCTTACCCAAATTCTAACGTTAACATATCCTAAACTCCAAAACAAAATTCGTTGACATCACACACATATTTAACAGTAAAATTACACATGTTTTTTAGATTTGAATTACTTTTAAATGACAAATGAAAGTATTCAATGCTGTAATAGGAAAGAATATATTACAAAGGCATCGCATTGTTACGCGGTCAAATAGGACGCCCTGTATAAACGAATGAACAACGCGAACACACTAACACGGCAGGGCGTGCAGTGGAAAATGTACAGTGTTTTGTGCTACAGGGTGATTCCAGCGTCTCTGGAGGGCCATTGTTTCTCTATAAACTGTTTTCCAATGAGGCAGATGTGCCCAGAGTGTATTCTCTCCACTAAACGAGAGGATGTGTTCAATATTTATAAAATCCAAACATGTGTCGGAAACGTTACAATGTACTATTTTTTTTATCTCCAATATACTTTGTACTTGTTTCAATAAATAAAAAAATGCAAAGTTTCAGCGTGTTGGAAATAAACAACGTACCAACATAAAAGTACTTTAAAATTTGTGGTTTTGAAGTGTATTCAAGCTGTACAGCAAAGGGTAAACCAAGAATAAATGAAAATTACTTAACGTTCTTTATTTTAGCGCAATTTTATTAAAGATTGGGGATATTAATGATTTTTTTTTCTGTATTTAGGATTTCATACGAATCAATCTTCGAGAGAATAATACATTTATTCGGTATAACTTGCGGGCTTCTCTAAAATTTTGTTCATATTGGGATTAATTTAAATGGATTCTTTGGTAAGTGGTTTACGCATTTGACTTTCAGGCGATAAATATGTAGTATTTGACGTAGATGATATGTATCGATTATATTGGTAGTTGCCCAATCAGATGATGACAGTGACAAGGTCGGTCTAAGTCCACCAAAAAGCTTTTTATAAAATAAATCGTATTTCTTTTACAAATAAACCGCAGACATACAAGCAAACAAAGCTAAATAAATGTTCATTTTTAATTCACCATCGACTGTGAAGATTGATGATTTTAAATATGTGGATAAACATAGGTATATCTACGAATATAATATGACTACGAACACATGAGTACATGAGGATATACAAATATCTGTACTAAAAACCATACATTTTTACAACATTTTTCTTACATATTGATTGTCTTAAACACGTTTACTCATTACAGAACATCAGGCCATCCCAACACTGTCATTTGATCAGTTAAGTTTTAACAGCCAGTCAATATGCTCGTTGAAATAATCAATACGTGTACTCATTCTTAATAAAAGTTTTTTGGTAATCAGGTTAAAATTAAAATAAGCTTCTTGTGTTTTTTGCCTGCCTCTACGGAAAATTGTCATAAAGTTTGTGTCAAGAATTATACAGTGACCAGCTCAGAGCTTTTATCCGCTTTGGTTCGTTTTAATTTCCTACCGCCCCACCACTCTGTTCCCGCGAGCCGAAATCATTAAAAATTCATAAATAACAAAATATCTCCAAAGGCCGTGATAGAGATTCCGACGTCGAAATAACGCCCGAAAAATCTTTTAACATCAAAATTTCTTGCATAAATTTTCATAAATTATCCTCCCGAAACGTTTTCAGGGAAGTTTCACAATTTGCTCGGAAGACGTAGGACGAAGACTAAATTTCTCCCGAGACCATCATGAATATTATAAGTCGGTAGTTCGCGGCTCCGGGCAATAGAACATCTCCTAATGCAGTCTCCAATATCGCGGATTCTTCAGGAACTCTGTGATATTATGAAAATTTTAAGACGTAACAGCTTATGGCAGATTAGGGTGGAGGTAAACAGGTGTCGCTGTGGTTTTACTGCCTGAAAAGAGGATATGGCTATGACACAAAATGTTCATGGTAGAAAATGACACAGTCAAAACAAATCTAGGTCACATAGTACTAGAGAACGGTGCAATAACCTATTTAAATAACTTCTTGTAAAATGTTCGCAAGTATCGGTTTACTTGCATTCTTGTTCTAGCTTCGTTTTACTTGCATTCTTTTACTGGCTTCGGTTTCCTTGCATTCTTTTTCTAGTTTCGGTTTGCTTGCATTCTTGTTCTAGCTTCGGTTCGCTTGCATTCTTGTTCTAGTTTCTGTTTTTTTTTTTTTTTTTTTTTTTTTTTTTACTTTATTTATTTTCATTTCTTTACACATATTATACATATTAATAGATAGTATAAAATAACATAATATATAATACCAAATAGTTTGCTTGCATTATTGTTCTAGTTTCGGTTTGCTTGCATTCTTGTTCTAGCAAGAAGCACGTCTAATATTAGGGCTTTAAGTTACGTTAACTTCTCCCGATTTCAAATGAATCAAACCCTTCTTAATGTCTTTTTCTATTGCATATTGTTACCGATATTTTTTGAGTTTTACCAAAATATTGTCAAAGCATAACTATATAACGGTTAATTATCAAAAATTTTAATATTTCAAATGATTGATTGTAGATTTTTCTAGATTTCTTAGTCATTTGATTCCTAGAATATTGGTCGGTGATGAGTGTTGTTTTTTTCGGAAATTGTGAATAAATGGTAAAAATGGGGTAATTCGTCGCTTTGGAAAATGAACTGCTTTGAAATAACTCTTAAAATCAGTGATTTCAAAGCCTTCCAATTATCATACACTGAGGATTTATAATGCAAGTACTGAATCCCTATAAGGCTGGCGTCCTCCGAAATAAAACCGAATATCTTCATTTTATTGAAAGTGATAAAATAAAAACATGTATTACTTGGTACTAGCAATTATTATAAAAACACAATAACTTCCCGTATTAAAATTTAGGATAAATTTGCAGAATTTCACCTCACGCACCCGGTTTTTTGGTGATACTTGATTTCAACTTAATTATACATTACTGGAAATAACTATTTAATTCGAGGGGGTGTAAAACGTGCATATATATGTTATTAGCTTGGGTTGTATTAATACTTTGGTTGTTTTTCCTAACGTTCAAACTGAACTTTGATCAAGAAAAAATGGATCTTTATTGTAGCTTTTACCACCTCCCCGACATAAATAGTTATTTCTTGTAGTAATTTAGTTGAAAACCAAGAGATATTTTAATTTTTTTTAAATTTTGTATATTACTAAAAAGTTTTTATTTTAGTATAAGCGTGGGGTAGAGTTCGAAAAATTTAACGAGTTTTTATAAACATAACTAAAAATTTGAAAAACACGAATGCATATACATAATGTACATAATATGTAAGTGTGTTCATCTGTTGCCTGTTTTAACACTCTCGCTGGATGCACCCTTAATATCGTTCCACCCGTTAATTTAACGGCTCTCTGAGTAGAAGTTTAACCCTTTCCGACACGATTACTCCATTAAGTCATAAAACAACACCTACTTCTTCCACCCTCATACGTGCTTAGTGCCCGCTCGTCCCACGGCGGCACTTGTCACTATATCTGCTTAAACCTCTCCGCCCACCACCATCCACAAATCACGCCAGAAGTGAACCGGGTGTAATAAGGTGCTTTGGTTTAACGCACCCATTCTAATATTATAAAGTTGGTGTTTTTTTTAATTTAAGAAATGGATTTCGCTTTTCACAAAAGAGAAAACGGGGATAGGAATGAACGAGGATACCTACCAAACAGATGATTGTTTTGGCCTTTATTACGGGAAAATTTGAGAATCTTCTAGATTTGAGTTACTTTGTATAATAACACGATAGATGGCTCGCGACGTTTTGTTTTTACTATGAGTGATTTTCCACTCATTTGGCTCGGGGTGATGTGCGGTACGGGCAGTTTTTTTGTATTTTCACTATTTTGCCTTACAACGGGTTTGAAAATCATTGGTCTAGGACGATAATTAATTGGCACACGCAATTTTTTGTTACATCTCAAACTAGGAGTTGCTACCATAAAATACTCCAATTCCTTTTTGTATTATTAGGAAAAATAACTAACGCAAGATCAGTATATTGATAAAAAATGAAACAGTGGAATACCACCTACGTTATGACTTCGAGACCGCAATCTGAAGAGGAAAGATTACTCTGATAATTAACAGCCAACTATTACTATAAGAGAAGACACCAGAAGAAGAAGAAGGGAGAGCTATTTATTGTGAAAATATTTTTTCAATTCTTCCGCAGGATGGTATTTTTATTTAACCCAAATCGTTGATGAACTTAGCTGAACCAATTGGCAACTGAAAAATGGATCACTTATTACCAAATCTAACTAAAAAAATGTTAGTGAAAACAAAGAATGTAACTTAAAATTAACATAATATTAAAATCTTGGAGAATGTTATAGATCCAAAAGGATCTCATAATATTTTCGAGCGTGCGGTCATCATGACAAATCAGCAATTGCCGATCACTTGAAACCAACCATTACTTTGGATTTGTGCCTAACGTTCAGGGAAGACACAAAACATCGAAAGCCTTTACGGTGGCATTTAAAAACCTAAAAATATTAATAGGAGCTTGATAATAATTACACCAAAACTAAAAACCACATTAACATGGTAACTCAACTACATACATAATCATACACTTCACCACAATCTATACAATATTTGCCCTGATGATGGATATTGTAAAATAATCAGGAAGCGCAACACGGATTACCCAAAAAGTATTTGCCATAAAAGGATGTTATTGTTTTATTGAATAATTAACCTGTTTAAACCCTAAGTCTTTAAATATGCCTGAAATTGAGGTCACCCTTTTAATTTTGCTTTTTAATATGCAAATCCTGGAAATTATAACTTCTCACACCCGATGAAATTATTAACATAACAATTACAATACTTAAAATGGGAATTAACTTTGTTACAAAAAACTTTTTATAACACCCCTAGGGGATCCTTTCGCCTAAAGCTTAACTTTAGACCTTTTGTTCACATTTTTTATCATCCCGCTGGAATTTAAACCAGTATTACGATGGTAATTTTCAATACTTTTTGAAACTAAAATGTATTTTTTTTAATCTTAGATTTTAAATCAGAAATATTGAATGAGGATTTTTTGGTTTATTTGGAAACGTCTAAAAAATAATCATTTTTAGGTGTCAATTAAAATAAGCAAAATTAATATTTTTATTGACATGAATATGAAAATAAAAAATCTGGGGTTCGGAAATCAATCTGGCTACTTTTTTATATAAACCACCATAAATAATTTTGCCAGAATTATTTCAAAAACTTTATTTTTATCCAGTAAAATTGGGTTAGTGATAGAAAATAATAATTGTATACATTTATCATTACAAAAATGAATTCAGAATAATTCAGCTTCGAAATAGAGGTTTATTGTCAAGACTCCCAAGTAGAGGGTGTTTGAAAGTAGGTACGCATTTGTACTGTTCTGTTTAATAAACACGGTTTCAGCCATATTAAGCAACATTTGGACTTTACGCCAAAAGACTTCCGCTTTGAAAATACCAAAAAAAATTTAGGATATCGATAAAAAAACTAAGTTAATGAAACAAAAGATCAGGACTTGATATAGACCTTAATACCATATTTGAAATTTTAAAAACATGTTAGGCTGCATATAATTTAACCGAGTTCCAGAGTCGCATATATTCTGTATCGCCAGTGAAAGTGAAAGACCACTATTCAGAATCTAAAGGTCACTTCAAATAGTTTTTTAGATCAGAAGTGACCAGGTCTTATGAGTTGCCCATATTCACCATTAATAAAGCATCCCTACAACTCCAAATTATAGAGGATACACCATCACATCGATCACGCAACAATATAGTGCAAAACATGTCTTGGTCACCTACAATCAGAAGGATCACCTTATGAAGGATAGACGGAAGAGGCATAAGCGCTAACGCAAAAATAATGTGCATAAAGCAATGATTAACTACGGACAAGGGGGAAATAAGAGGGGGAGAGACGAAACAGGAGGAGAAGCGGGAACACACAGCGGGACTGCACTTGAGTTACGAAAACTCATCACTTCAGGACAGAGAGCCGTGGACGTTGTGGGAGTCAGGAGACAACCCATTGGTCACACACACAGCGGCGAGGCCGAATACACATTTACTCTGTGGGTTGAACCACGCGTTGGATACAAGACAAGCAGCCCAAGCGTCCCACATCGGTTCACAGCAGTAAGCGCTTTTAAATACAATTCCAGCGTACTAACTTTTCCATGCAATAGTTTTAAGATAATTTAGTAATAATATGCCTTAATTTGTTGCCAAATAAATGGTTTATTAGTATAACTTCAAAAAGTGTTTTCAGTTTTATGGTTTCTTGAGAGATGGCCCAAACTCGAGATCCCTGAGATTGTAATAAATATGGCTAGTGTGTTAAACATTATATATACTCCTTTCCTTCTTCATTCCCTACAACCTCGAACATACCACCACAGGGGAAAACTTAGTCACACTTGTTCCGGATAGTTAGAACTCAACAATCGGGACTCTTGTGCGGTATTCACATAAAAACAATAACAAACAATAAACATCGCAACATCCAGGTAAGTTTTTAGATTCTCACGGCCAAAAGCATTTTTGTTGTTTGTTTTTGGGGTGTTATGCCGTGTTACACATCTTCGGATTTGCCCTGATGATGGACACTGCAACGCTGTCCGAAACGTCGGCTAAAGAAGGAGTTAGCGCAACACGGCATAACACCCCAAAAACAAACAACAAAAATCGCAACATCCAGATCTAAATAATCATAATAATGAACACACAACTGACAACCTATTTTTGATTCAGTTATTTATATGTGATTGTCAATTTTCATAAATTGAATTGCATATCCCATTTATATAGCTAACAATGAGACTACTGGAGTATTGACATTATTTACTTTATCATTATGTTAAATTCAATACACTTATGTAATTAAAATATTTTTTTGTAATAGCCTTAAGGGCGTAAAAAAAATAAATTAATATGGTATTGAAGAATATAATAGTAATAAATAATCTAAAAGAAACATGAAACAGAACAAGACACAGAATAATAAAAAAAGCGGTCATAACTAGAAAATGAACTCAGGATCTCTTATCTTACCACGGAGACTTCAACCACTCAACCATTAGGACCTATTTATCATCACAATAGTTCAAATTCAGAATTTACAATATCATCTTGCATCTTATTTTTCCCATATTTTTTGGCATCTACCTTTTTAAATAGAAAAAAAATTTATAATGAAATTAGATTTTGAAATTGTAACCTAGATAGTGTCTTGGATAAACATATCCGTGTCTTGTTCGATTTTGTGTTTTGTTTAGATTTATTAGTATTATCTTCTTCTTCAATGATATATTACATTGATGGGTATAACATTACAAATTAGTTAAAAAGAAAAAAAGTTCCTGAAAAATAATATATATTTTATCACGCCTTTTAAAAAAATTACAAAAACTGTTGGTTTTCCAAACTTATTAAATTAAAACACCAACACTCACTTCGTATCGTTTTTTTAATGTACACGTATGTATCACATAATGGTTCACTGTGTACAGTGAAGTATTTTATATATAAAAAAGGAAAAATAATAATTGCTCTTCTTTTTATGTGTAAAAATCACAAGAGTCCCAACTGCTTTCCACCGTCTGGAGCCAATGACACTATGGTATTTTCAATTAGGGTATATTCTAAGGCTGTAGGTAGTTGAGAGGGTAAGAAGATGAGGAAAAGAAAGATGAAGAAGTACCTGGCTATTCAGAACACGACCAAAGCCATTTCAAACAACGTTTCAATCTGGAATGTTGGTTTTACACCAGGGCGATACTGAGAGTATCTTCCACTCTGGAACGTGCCGCAAATATATAATATATTATTTTTAAGGATTAATTTATGAAATAACATTAATTAATCAAATAAAATTTACTTGCGCACGCCAGGATTTGTTCCGCGACCTTAAGCTTGGTAGTCGAGAGCCTTACCCTTCGGATCAAAACCAAGCTCAAATAATAAAATCATATAAGTGAGTACTTATTAAAATACTGTAAATAATAACTCGAAAATTAATCCGTAAAACGCACGATTTATCGAAAATAGAAAAAGAAGAATTTTTTTAATCAATAACAAATAAATTAACTTTTGTTGTTGTTTCGTGATTTTTTTTTTAAATTTAAGCTTTAAGTATTACATACAGCAGATGCAAACAATAAAAGTAAGTTATAATTTATGGAAATACATCTGAATAATATTACAAAACAAACAATTGAGTAAAAGTGCAACATCATCGCTTCGTTAAAAAGTATAAATCAGCCATTGTTTGTTCAGTTGGGTAAAGAGAAGAGGCCCTTTGAACTATAAATCATCTCGTTACGGTATCCGCCGCATCCTCCCGCCGAGCAGATACGCTCCTTGCCTCCTTCCAGGAAGTGCCGGATTAAATAATGCGGGAAGATGTTGGACGGGTGACCCCCCGCTACCGGGTGCGAATTGATCGCTGCAGGGGGTGATTTCCATAACAGGGATAGGAAAATTTTCTATTTTATTTTTATTACAAACCAAACTCGTGAAAATTCGCTGATACTTTGATTCCTCGATAAAATCAGTTTAATTTTTTTAAACTGCAATCGAAATAATTTTCTCTTACAATTATTATTTTGTAGGTACTAAATTCTTAAAAAAAAAAATTCGCTTTTGAAAATGACAATTAAATTCAAAAGCAAATTACAAGAGAAATTATTATCTTTAAATAACGTGGTTCTATGTAAGTATTTTTTTATTAGGAATCCACAGACATAGGAATTAATAGACGAGAAGATAATGGCGAGGGGTAAAATCAACTGTTGAAGAACGAAGGGGGTAAGGCTGACTGTGATTCGTCAATAAATCAATCTGACAGTAAATAGGCATCTCGCATTATAATATCACCATTTAGTTCTTAAAAGTAAAATCTGCTTTTGAATGAATAGACATTTTTACATGGGAGCGCAAATTACTCGCCACGTTATGAACTAATTTGCGAAGTCCAAATTCGGCAAAGTAAATTTCTTCTGTTTGCAGAGTCGTAGTTAGTTTCAGAGTATTTAGTTAAGACACTTTTACAAATGTTTCATAATTTACTTACCCCAGTAAACAACGATGAGCACACTTGAGAATCGCTACATTGTGATGTGATAGTATATGTTTCTAAAACTGATCCATATAATACGGTGTGAATAAGCTAATAATAAGTAAAATAATGCTTACTTATGGAATGTAATACGACAATTGGGTTTATTTTCTTTTTCACGTCTATTTTTACAAGTTTTCATACCACAAGCCACCATTTTGCCGTGTTATTTCGTAAAATGAACCGATGATGCCTCGACCATAGTTCGCACAAGAATGATGACGTCACGTTTTCAAATTTCACTTGAGGCCATACGCGAGCACTGCCGGCTCCAATGGAACCGGTATGGGGAGTGGGGATAATACGCTTTTAATCACTTAGGGCAGGTCTACTAATATTCATATGTCTATGCAGGAATCAAAAAAACTATTGCGGGGAATGTCGTGAGGTAACTATGAACGGGATTATTTTCAGATATAGGTATTGCTTCATTAATATGGGTTAATTTTGACCAGTGATGGCTTTTTACTAGTAAGATGCACGTCAAACTGTGCCAAAAAATTTTAATTACGCTAAAACTATTCAACAGAAAATCGAAGAAGTGTGGTTTATCTAGCTTATATAGTTTGACTCCTAGGCCCCAGGCAAGTAAGTAAAAATAGTTATGGACGCAAATAAGAAAATTAGTATTAAATTTTATGATTTTTGATCACAAAAGTAAGGTCGAGTTGATCTTACTTTTGCGTATAACACAAATGTAAGTACTTTAAAAATATCACATAACGTACCTACACAATTTTTTTGGTAAAGATTATATATACGAGTATTTTCCTCCATTTATTCACAATATTTTTGTACACAAGTATACACATTTCAGGAATAAAAATTTAGATAAATATAAAATATATATTTTTTAAAAGTAAGTCAAGGGAACCCACAAAGACATTGCGCGTGCGTGGGTAATATGAAAAACATTTTTTAAGTAATACTAGAAACAAACTTTTTAAACAAAATGATATACTAAAATACAACATCAAGCAAGTTATAATATAAGTATACTTGGTCTCTACTACAGGGCGTAGCAAAATAAACAGTTATGTTTTGAAGGACCGGTACATCCCGAGTGGTGGGAGTAGATACCTATGAGGGGTCTCATTGTATCGGGAGGGTCGTGCCGTTTTCAGTCACCATGGTTTGGTCCGGACGGTTCCATGATAACTCAACACAGTGACAATTCAACACACTTTTAAAAAGTGATATAAAATCATTAGAAACGATGAAAAAAAATATTAAACCTAACCTTACCTAACCTAACCTACTTAACCCAGTTAATAAAATTTTTGTTTCATCACTTTCCATGACTTTATATAACTTTTTAAAGATGTGATGAATTATCATTTTGATGAGTTATCCGGTCACCGGTCCGGACAATACCGGGGCTTCGCTGTCCGCACGTTTCTTGAAAATGGCTGTTCTTTCGTCGCCACCCAGTGAGCATTCCAGTTGCAATTTGCGACTTCTTCCTCTAAGGCTACCTGAAGGAAAATGTTTTTAAACATCGGCCTCACACTTAGGAAGAACTCAAGGATAGAATTAGAATCTAGAGAAAATCGCCGCTATACCCGTTGAGATGTGCCAAAATGCGGCCGAAAACTTCAGAAATTGCCTTCATCAATGTATCGCTGTTGGGGGCCATCATCTTCAAACCTCGATGCATAAAATAATGCCCCAATAAAATAAACTCTATTGTCTGTTTTTGCACTGTCTGTTTTGCCGCACCTCTATATGTCGTAAATCCTATTTCAATAAAAACACCCAATTAATTATGTATAAACCCTTGCATTTCCATAATTTATTTTCTAACATACCAATCAACAGTGATATAAGCTAAAAATCCCAAAAATAACTCATTTAAACACTCTATTTTTGTATATTTGCTGCAAATAATATTTCGTTTTGCATTTTAGCCTACCTTACTAAAACTCACGGAAACAACTCTAGAGACATGGCTGAATATCGTTATATTGAAAATTTGTGTGAAACGTGGATTATTTTAGCTTAGCATTTGTTGCATCCCCGAGCTACAAACTTTTTTAATAACCCTTTGAAATTTTCATTGAAAAAAATAAATACATACCTGGAATTTTAATAATTTACGTAAAGAAGAAGTAAAATTTACGTAATATCTTTCATAAGAACTTTTCAAAAGTTTTCCTGCTGAACAATGTTCACAATTTTTTAATGTATATTTGTACGCACTAGTATATTGTTGATACTGTGTTGATCGGTGAAAAAGTGGTAAGTTCCGGGACTATGCACCTCGAGGTCGTGTGTTTGTATCCCAAAATAGACAAAAACTATATCAAACAATTCGAAATATTATTATGTACGAAGTAAATATAAAAAAGTGTGGTAAAGACAAAATCGCTCTCCATATCACTAATAAAAATAGATTTCCTTGGAAAATAAATGATTAAATATCCAAAAATAATAAATTGGTAATCAAAAAAAAATTGTACCATCTTTTTTTCTTGTGTCATGTACAAGTTGAATAGAATGAACGCCCTTGCTTAATATATAGATCGTTGTCAATCTTCCTTCTCCTCGCAACTACCTTCAGCTTCACAACATACCCGCAAATGGGAATGCCATAATCTCACTGATTTCGGGTGGTTGGGACTTTTGTACGGTATCACGTTACATGCAAAAAAGAAGAACATAATATGTACATTCAAAAGTACATGAATATTTGTTATTTATTTTACTAAAACAGTACACAAACCAATACATTGTTAAAAAGATAAAGAAAATTTTATAATAAATTATAGGACACAATAAACACGTGGGACTGAAGAGGTTACACGTAGGTACACACAGTTAAAACTTAAATAATTACTTGAATTCGTTAATTTGCAGTTAAATAATTTAATGAGTTGTGGCAGTGTGTTTTGTGGGTCATAATTAGCTGTAATTTACGGCGCCTGCCCAAAACCGTAAATTGTGTTCAGGAGATGGGAGATTGAAACGAGTGCCTGCACAATTGATTTAGTTTATTCGTGAAGACGAATATTATAATTTATACAGAACGCGGTGACGGTGGCAGAAAGAGTGGTAGTACTGTCGGTTAAATCGAACGCTAAAACAGGAATGAAGATTCCTCTTCTCATGCTTGCTTGCGTATAGCAGCGGATTAATTCGCGATAGTATTGCCACATGTGGGGGGAAATAAAGTAGCCCCACAGAGTCTTGCGATCATCACCATTGGTTAGTTATTGTGTACCTGGGAACAATCAAAAGCCTGTGTGAGCGGCCTCGGGATATAAAATCATATTTTAGCTAGAACATCTGATATTGATAATAATATGTTCAGAAGCTTATGAACCATCAGCAGTAATGCATCATCCCTCCTAGAACTAAGACTGCAGATACCCAGCATTCCTGAGATAAATACTGTTAAAGACAGCTATGGGTAAAAACTGAACTCTCTCACGTAGAGATATCGTAAAATGTTATTTATAGTCGGTTTTATCTGGCCCCTATACTTGAAATCTACTCTCAAGAATGCTACGCACTAAGATAAAGTAAAGCGGCTCTATAACCGACATAAATAAGCCTTTTAAAAATGAAAGAATTTTAAAGTACATTTTTTATTGTGAAAGCACTTACATAGGTGCTTGTGCATTCATTATCATCTAATTATTATTACTCGTTATTTGTGTTATTGAAAGATAAATTGCGAGACCGTTTTCCATCCCCTATTCCTTGCCTCCGATTGGATTCTAACCAGTGCTACAGTTTGACAGACTGCCAGCTTTATCCATTCCACCACCATCTACATCCTCGCACACAATCCCTACAGTGGTAGGCAGAGAACAAACGGGGCGTGAAGGAACACTTCCCTCGGGGGTGACAATGCACCATTATTCATACCGTAAGGGTGGTATTTTTATTTCAAATCTCACATATTTCGAGAGGCTGTGCCAATCCGTGTTGCATTATTTATGCGACCGTTAATTTGAAAAAAAAATGCTACTTTTTGATTGAATGTGCTTCAATTATATGAAGTTGTGTATTATTGTTAGAAATTCCTCGATTGAATTGAATGACTGTTGTCATAATTCAGATGCTAAATTCATCTCGTTATAAAACTACAACATACCAACGTATATGAATCTTTTTGGATTCAAATTATTATTTTTACAGAAAAAAAACCTATGATCGTGAAACTACAGTTTTTAAAATTATATAATTTTTACTGTGATTGGCCGAATGTCAAATTTTCTAAACTTTTGTCAATATAAAAGGTTGTTTTTTTGTGTGCCAACGAGTGTTCAAATATTAACATTTTCGAAAACAAACAATACAAATTTTATGATTATGTTTTCTTAAAAAAAAATTCGACTGAAATTTTTTAAATTATTTTTCCAGACATCTAAAATAAAAAATAAACAATTCTTTCAGGTCTAAGAAGACGTGCATATGTGTTTTTTTTTAAATTTAATGGATCGCAAAACCAAAAAAAATACAATTTTTACCGTGGGTAGATACATATTTTCAAACTCCTTTATCATTTACGTAAAACATAATTTTTGATTGTTTTTTTTTACTTGTTTGCAGTGATGCAATATTTTGACTAATGTAAAATGTGAATAGTATTGTGTTATCAGTATAGTTTATCATAAAAACATCGTTACATATTACATTTAGAAATTTTCTCTTGGTAATGGAAACATAATCGTTAGAACTTTGACGAATTTGTTTTTAAACATACCAAAGCTGTGGAGGATGTATTTCGACTGTGTTTTTGTAAAACCTTTCAATCCACATTTTTGCGAGTGTTACTTGTTTAAATATGGAAGAGTTTTGGAAAAATTACGGTAAATTAATTTTTGCCTGTTAAAGAATTTTTATTATGTACTAGAAACTTAATTTATGCATACATTTTTTTAAGTTTATTTAGTTGTAATTACTCATCCTCTCAAATCTCTCATAATATAAAAAGAATTTTTACATTTTACATCAAAATTTTTAAAAACATATAACCAGTTTCATATGAACTTTTCAAATTTTTAAAAACATATAACCAGTTTCATATGAAGTTTTCAAATTTTTTAAAAGATATAACCAGCTTCATATGAACTTTTCAAATTTTTAAAAACATATAACCAGTTTTATATGAACTTTTCAAATTTTTAAAAACATATTGCCACTTTCATATGAACTTTTCAAATTTTTAAAAACTTATTACCAGTTTCATATGAACTTTTCAAGATTTTTTATTAGTTTTATGAATCCGTAAATATATGTTTTATCGGCTCCTGTAAAGTGTTTATTTTGTAGTTTGAAAGGTTTAACAAAAATCGATTTTTTATGCGTAGTTTTTTGTAGCAGCATTACTTAAAACGGATGCTTTTCTGATGGAAGAAGCACAAGAAGAAGAAAAAGTACGTCGCAATAATGATAATGAATTATCCAAAAGAGCTTTATGTCTTTAAGCAAGAATAACTAAGCTTAACCTTTTCACCGCCAAGCCAAGCGAAGACTTCAAGGCCCGTTGACAAATAAAATAAATCTATTTGCCGCGCGTTAAGGAACACTTAACAATTACACGAAGATAATGGGCCCTCTAATGAATTTCGGTCCAATAAATAATCCCTTTTCCGGGGACGCACCCCTCCCCGACTGTAGAAAGAACCGCGCGTAACAAAAAGTTTTGTGGAAGGGTGATAATTAACTTCACCTGTCGCCATCTCGGTTCCACACGTGAGTCGCAGTTCCAGCTCCGGCTCCGCAGTTCCAGTTCCCAGTCCCAGTTCCGACGGCTGATGAGAGAGGCAACTTTGTTTGGAAGATAAATTACCAATTAAAACTTGCAGAGAGTCAAAGCGTGGCGCTAATTCGCTGGGCGGCTTTCGGCTCTTTATATACAGCACACAGCACACCGCACGGCGGGGCTTTTTCAGCCGGATCGACGGATCCGTTCCAGACTCAAGTGAGCGGTGTGAAGGGGTTTTCACATGTTAAATAACATCAAAAATAATTTGCTGCCAGACTGGGTTGTTAGGAAGGAGTGAAATTAATTTGGTTCATTTTATCTTTACATTTCTGAATATGAGGAGTTTTTGTTTTTGTTGTCAGGACCGTTGATGTGATTACCACATAAGAGTCTCTGAAACCCTAAACCAATAAGACTATTGCATCCCCAATGTTCCGAGACTGAAGTGAATTGTCTGACTTTTCAGATTCGGTCCCGGTTTCAATCAATGTTTCGATACCAAATGCTGAATGTTTCAAATTGACAGAATCTCTCAGATGTACCTTTTTTATGTTTTTATGTGAATTTAGACTGCATGCTGTAGAAATGAGATTCCTGGGGCGTATGTGTAGTAAAAACATGTATGATCATGTGAGAAATTAGTAAGATCAAGAATGGGACGCCTAAATGGTTTGGGCATGTAGAGCGAATGAGCCAAGAAAGAAGTGTAAGGAGAATATACGATGTAAATTTGAATGGTAGCAGAAGTCAGACACGCCGGAGGAATACATGGCACGACCAAGTGAATCAGATACTTAAGACGGGCCATGTCAAGAGTCAGAATAATAGAAGAATATATATGAGACGATGTATGAATGTGAATGAGGCAAGGAGTGTATGCCAAGAACAAGTTGTTTGGCGGTCCTGTCCTCTCTGCCTACCCCTGCGGGGAAACGGCGTGATGGTTAGTTAGTTAGTAAAATAAAAGTCTCAACTGCTTGCGTCTGTTTGAAGACAGTGAGACTATGGCATCCCCAATTGGGGTATGTTAATATTATTGTAGTAGAGAAACGAAGGAGATGTATAAAAGGTGAGGAAATACCTGTTTATTACGAACTGATCATCAAATATGGCCAAAGCCATTTCAAACAATGTTTCATGGTGATCTTACACCAGGGCGTAAGTGAAAATGTCTTCCACTCCAGATATTCAAGCATCACTCTAGTATCGCAAATATGCTATAAATGACTTTTAATTAACAAAATAGTATATATGAGACGATGTATGAATGTGAATGAGGCTAGGAGTGTGTGCAAAGACTGATTTGTTTGGCAGGCCATCCTCTCAGCCTACCCCTGCGGGGAAACGGCGTGATGGTTAGTTTAATTAGTTAATCAGTATTCATTGCGCACGTGGGTATTTGTACCCGTGACCACCGAATTGTACAAGTCAAGTATCACTCTAGTATCGCAAATATGCTATAAATGACTTTTAATTATCAAAATAGTATGTATGAGACGATGTATGAATGTGAATGAGGCTAGGAGTGTATGCAAAGACTGATTTGTTTGGCAGGCCATCCTCTCAGCCTACCCCTGCGGGGAAACGGCGTGATGGTTAGTTTAGTTAGTTAATCAAATAAATATTCATGCGCACGTGGGTATTTGTACCCGTGACCACCGAATTGTACTTTTACTGTTAAAACACTGTTTCAATTGAATACATAACTATTAATAACTCCATGTATGTTTTGAAACTAGATTAGAAAAGCCAGGTATTACTTCCGTTCCTCGATCTCATTACATTCCTCAAATGAAAAAAAAATGAGTATTTTGGATATGTTCATAAATTGTTGATTTGATTATTAACAACTGTTTCAAATCACATCCATGAATAACAATAAAGATATTCGAAAGTTCTAGAAATAAATTTAGGATCATCCCACACATTGAAGAAAGTACAAACAACGTTACATCAAGCCCATAAAGTCCATGTAAGGTGCGAATTAACATGTTTTCTGAGGGGATAATTCAGTTTTCATCACCTGACCCTTTTACACCAACTGGAATACTGTGGATGGTTGTGGTCGACCATTTTCCAAGAAAATACTCGAGAATTCATTACATTCATTATGATGTCCCGAAAAATGTGTTGTAGAACATATGTTGTATTTCGCGTAGGATGGTGTTAATAAAAAAATAATTTTATAATTAATATCGTTGTTTAACATGTTAATAATCAAAAAGTTTTCTCTAAATATCAAATATGTCAATTTAAACGGTTCTTTTTGAAAATGCATTATAGACACCTTCTTGTGGTGGTTTCTTTTCAAAGTTCTGTTGAATTAAAAAAAAAATTAATACTTAAGTTTTTTCGTGACGCTGAACGCTTTTTTCGCTCCAACCAATAAGGAGGCTAGGATTCAAATTTTGACTGGTTTGAATCTGCGCAGTGTTGCTTTGAGTTGAATCTAGACGCCTAATCTAGTAGCAACAACGTCATCTAACGTCATCTATCAAAACACCGTACCAAAAAAAGAACCAATGTGTCAATTTGAATGTTATCCGGAGTTATAATTAGCTCAATCTTATACGAGTGCCTGTGAATTCCTCCACCATAAGAGCGCTACCAAAAGAACCATATCATCGAACATCATAACCAACTCTTCCGTAAGTCACATTCACGATTACCTATCTTTATGTTTCAGCGAACAGAGCGTTAATTTAGGCACATACCTGCTAGATTATAACCCTTATAATCTAACACATGTGTCGATATTCTACGCGAATATCGCACATAAGTCTTGTTTTATTTTACATACAGGTGATAAGATTGTTACATATTATGAGTCTGGTCATTTTAAGAATACCTACTTGACACACACAGGCATAAGGACTATTTCAATGTCATGTCACCATTCACAAACAAATTTAATGTTTAAAACATAATTTAAATTTGAAACATCTGTAATGTGGAATTTTTTGCAACCATTGTTTTTAACCCTCATGTGCAAAATTGGTAACATTTTAATATACCCAATGCAAAAGTCTCATGGAGGCATAAAAATAGAAAATAAATAAATTATGATGATATACGGAATAAAATGAATTTAAATTGTAAATTAAAATAAATAACTACACGTGCAAATCGCATTGAATGCAAATTGCACACGCGACATCTATAGAAAACAAGTAATCTAAAAAAATATGTTTCTATCATTACTAATTCTTTTCTGTTCTTATAGCTAAGTACAGATATTTTTCTCTAAAATCGTAATATTTGTAAATAGTTACATAAATACCTAATTACTTATTTAGTAAACACGATGATTTTCCATTTGAAAAAATAATCTTTACCTGGCCATTAAAATGACCACCATTTTGAACCGGATCCGGAACGTAACAAACAAATTTACACACGGATAGTTCAATATTTATGATAAGTTCAAGAGTACTAGTAATTTCATATTTAACATATTGTTGTACATACGTGAAAGCTTCAAAATAATGCATTAATAGAATAACTATCGTATGTATTCCTCTTTGCCCAGAATAGGTCAATAATTATAGTACGGAATCAGTAGACATTTTCAATTTATCACTTGACATATACAAAATTTTGTTATTCAAGTAGTTCAGTTTTAATGCACAATTACTATTCGTATGAAAGATCCCCTAAAAAGGTGTAGTAAAAAGTAATAAATAAAACATATTTAAAAAAAATAAATCTAAAAAACTCTTTAAGTTGAAAAGTAAGAAATACAAAAACACGATGACATAATGTTGTGTGGGGGTGAAGTTTCGAATTCTGTTGTTCTATAAATACCCAAAAATAGGTTTTACTAGAAACTACATAGTTCACAACATAATAAAAATTCTCGAATACCCAGAAACAAAATGCTCAAGAACTTGCCATCCCTAGTTGAGAGAGAAGCGAACAAACATGTTGATTGAGTTGGGCCAAGTTAAAGGTACAATTCCGTAACTTTTCTCAATTCCAGATCATTTGTAACGGTTTGTATTTGGACATACATCGGGTCGATACAGCCGCTTTACTGCTAAATAAATGTTTTGCGAGCGGAACTTTTTGCCTTTCGAAGGGTCAGTTTTTTTAGCGCGCTGTTTTATGTGTTATTTATCTGGTTCTTTAAGAACTGAGGCGAATGGCACGCGGCTTGCTCTGTCGATTTATCAGCTGTCGAAAAAAAATTTTAATTGGAATGAAATTATAGATGGCGATGTAGTAATGATAACCATAAAAAACACAAAATCTTAAGTTATCGTATGAAGGTAAAACTAGGATTTTTTTATATGATACATCACAACCCGCTCCTGTTTGTACAGTGTAAAGTCAGAGGGAATATATTATATCGCCACCCGGTTGGACAGGTTGTGACTGTTGTGAGGCGGGTTAAGGTAGGGGCTGTGGGAAGGGATTTATTAATGTGGGTCTTGAAGAGGCCCGGATTATACAGGTTGAGGCAAAAGTAAACACACGATGTTCTTTTGCTGTAATTTTTTTATGTTAAACTTTGGTACTGCTTGTTATTCCGCTTGTTTTTGCGGAGTAAATCGATTCATGTCTTCTTGATTTGTATTCTGCGTTTGTTTACTTCACAAATGTCAAAACCGAATCGACATTTGACGCCATTTGCAAAAGTTATAGCGTTTTCCAATGGGGTGATTACTTTTGCTTCACCTCTATAAACGACGAAAAAAAGATGCCGGTAGCTCGTTTTCAGTACCTGTTGCACCGGTGTACAGAGGATCAATGCTGCTAGTTCCTTAGAGGAGGCTCCATTAAAATACCTGTAGAATAGACTCAGTTTGCCTACATTGCGTCTGTGCATTATATATGGCAATATTTGTACTATAAACGGATTGTCAATAAGACGGACCGCCCTCCTTTCAACAATGTCAAATGGGTTTAATTATCAAGTTTTTTGGGGCTCCAGCCCATAGGTGGCTCCCAAATTCGATTGTTGAAATGCTTCAGACTTTTACAGGGTTACCAGCTGGTTATTATTGAAGAATCTGTTTTTTTTTCAGACTGCTTAATATTAGGGTTCATGCATATAAGTAGGTACCTAATAATTTAATTTTTCGTAACATAACGTCTATTATCGCAGATATAGACAAACATGTGGATTCATCAGGGCAATTTTGAGAATGTATTGACGTTTCTATTGTTACGCATTACTGTTTATTGGTGCTTCCTCCCTCCTTTACCGTGGATCTCTTCTAAGCCTGGGTTCAATCCTTATTTTCCTTAAAAAGATCATTCTTACAGCATCCATAAATATAACATAGTTAATTTGTATATAAAACCTTTATCTGTTAACATCAATCACGTATGTTAAAATTATTACTTGAGAACATTCATGTTGTCATGGATTTCAGACCTGTAATGCCACAATTTGGACTTTTCTTTTATATAAAGGTGTTCCATTTTTCGATCCACTTCAACTACGCTTGATGGTTTGTAAAGTCATTAATGAAATGGATATACTTTCTAATTACTTACAATACATTTTGAAAAATCTACATAAATAAAAATTTTAGAATGTTCAAAAACTTAAATCTTATAAATTCTTAACTGTTTGCTTTGAAATTTTGACCCATCGTTTTTTATAAACGTATATTATATAGATGTCACCTGTGACAGGTAAAAACGTGTTTTTTTAAACAGTGCCATCTGTTGGACGTAAAAGCAACACGCGCTATTGTTTCTTCAACTGAACAGACAGATTGTGCCACAGATTACAATTAGTACTAGAATAAAATAGTCATCTTTTGAAACAGCAACAATATCAGTAATCGGAAGTGGAAGCGCAGTACACATATAAATAATGAGAAAATCTATAATTGGTTTCACATTCAAGCAAATTGCATAATATGTAAAAACCAACCACATATTAAATTGTGGGTTTTTTATTGGGGCTGTTACATAATATGAAGTATACTATTTTTTCTTAAAATTCAATAATAATAAAAATACCCAAAAGTTTACAAAACACAGCAAATAGAAACATTTAAAAAAAAATTAGGTAAATATATTTTTTTACTATAATACATCTGTTTTAAAATGGTTTGACTGGGCATTGAAACTTCCGACCCAGGAACTGGAATTGACAACTCTACCAAACTCGCCAAATGCCGATCGGGTACGGCCAGCAAAATTTTCATATATCAACTGCTGTAACGTCATCAGATTTCAGAGAAATGCTTATGTACGAGTGTATTTACGTGATTTCAATCAAAAGTAAACAGACATGACTTTGTCATCGACAACGAGTCTATCTGTCGAGTGATACTTTTCCTTTCCAAGGTTTGCATTTATTCATTATTGAAAACAAAAGTGAAATTGAAGAAGATGTTTTTAAAAATAGAGTTCTCCAATATTCACCAAATCAATGTTTAAAAATGTACAATATTGTTGTAAACAATAATTACAAAATAGATAGAAACGGTTCGCACATACGGCCTGTAATATCTTGATATTGGTGTAAGAGCTCACTCATAGATGGCACTAGTAGTAGTCTATTAGGTTACTCACAAATGGCGATTGCTTTCAAATAATGTAGACACCGAGACTATAAATAAACCTCAAAATCAGGGTACGAATTATTTCAACCGCCTACTAATTGAGATATCAGAGCCAGTTTTCGAATCATCACATTAAAGTTCAAAAATTTTCGTTGATCCGCAGTTTTATTTAAGAGATTTTGTGAGAAAACCCGGAGAGACAACACGGCCTTTGAAGTTTTCCAAGTTCAAATTATTGTCTAACACATCCATATCGGTTAAATATTTGTTACCAAGACTATTTATGTTTTGTGTTGTAGGGTGTAACTATAATTGGAATGAGATATAAATTATCATATTTGTATTGGATTGGTAGGCATGCATTCGCAAAGACTTGGTGGATAGAAAATATGTAAAATTGTTCTACCTACCCAAAAATGTCACCATGACCGGTATAATTGTTTCGAGATTTCAATAAAGTGACATTATGCTCATTTGAAGCTCACCAGAGTTCATTGCAGGGGGGTATAATTCCGATGGAAAATTGGAACCGAAATATTGTGACGTTATATGATTGCCTAACTATATTGCAACAATAATATCAGGACTGAGTCATTTAGATATTCCCTTATATCTAGATTGCAAGCAGTTGGCAATGTTTTCTCAGAAGTAGTAGATTTATTCAACTGCACGGAATATAGTTATAAGAAGGCTATAATAATTCAATAATCAATTGAGGCATGGTAATATTTTTATTTTACTACATCTAAACTATTTACTCCAGATATCTTAAAGTGTTAGCTATCATATGTATTATTTTATTAAAAAATATTATTTCTAATCCAAAAGTATCATAAAATCACTGACAGTCCTGAATTATTAAAGCCAAATTGCGACACTTGCCCAGCTATTCCAAGTAGAATTAATTTTGAAGGTAAAAATAAACTCACTATTAATTATGATTTAAGATTTTCACGGCCAAAAGTATTTTTGTTATTTGTTTTTGGGGTATTATGCCGTGTTGCGCTGACTCCTTCTTTAGCCAACGTTTCGGACAGCATTGCAGTGTCCATCATCAGGACAGATGTCTTATTTGAAAGAATAAGATATCAATAAGACATCTGTCCTGATGATGGACACTGCAATGCTGTCCGAAACGTTGGCTAAAGAAGGAGTTAGCGCAACACGGCATAATACCCCAAAAACAAATAACAAAAATCACTATTAATTCCTCTTTTATAATATTTCGCTATATTATACACGCTAACAAGTCATTTTTTATACATGTTAATATTCTGTTCAAATAAAATATTCTCTGTTATTATAACATTCTATATCTTTATCTATTACCCATTCATTCAACTATTACTACACTAGTAGATATTTCTTTTAATTATGTATTGTCTCTCTGCACTTTTATTAACAACTTATCATTTGCAATAATATTTTTGTGTACACATTACTTGTTCTGTAATGTATGCTTATAATCCGATGTGTGATTCTATTGTAAAAGCCATTGTATGGCATAAATAAATATCCACCAATGAAAAGCTCTGAAAGTCTATGGAATAAAAATGAACAGTTTTTATTGGTGTAGAGTATAATAAGTAGGCTCCCGATGAGAATTGTACTGTCTATATATTGTCATTTCTATGGTTTTTAAGTACCAATTTGTTTCATACAAAAGGCCCGAAGATATCGATCTATTGAGTGGTTTTTTTTATGTTTCAGTGTAAAATAATACATCAGACAGGGAGGATTGATGTATAACATCTTTACAAATCATAAAACTATTGTACATATCCCTTGTTAGAAGCCTGATAGATCATAACTCCATAGTTTGGTCGCCTTTCTACAGTGTACATATTCATAATGTTGAAGAAAATTTCTACGCTTCGTCAATTTTAAACTTAACATCCCTTTAGAACACATAAATTACCTGTCATTATTGAATCTTTTAAATATTCCGACATTAGAAAACAGAAGAAAGATAAACGACCTAACCTTTTTATTAAAATTATTGAACTCTAAATTCGATTGTTGTGAACTCCTGCATTTAATAAATCTACACATACCTACACGAACAACTAGGCAAATATCAACATTTAACATACACGCATCTCATTCCAACTATAGTTTTCACTCTCCAATACAACGTTTACACAGTCTTGGTAACAAATACTTAAACAATATAAATGTATTTGACAATAATTTGAGCTTGGCAAACTTTAAACGGAGCATGTGCAAACTATTTTTACCTAATTTGTAAACTATTGTTATACTTTCTTATTATCATTATGGTTGATTTGGAGGATTTTGGCAGATTTTCTATTTTTCGTCTATATTTTTTAAACTCTTATATTTTATGCAATACATTTTGTTAACTCTAATATTTTTATGTAACCTGTATTTTGTTAACACTGATTTTTTTTTAAATTTAATCTGTATAGCTAAAAAAATAAAGATGTACATTATTATAGGTAAAAGCCCTATGGGCGTTTAAATAAAATAAAACAAAAATAAAATAACATAACCTTAACTGAATTTATATGTTAACATACATATATCGAGATGCATCCAGAATCTGGCAGACTTTTTGGCCCCAACTGCGACGGGTGAGTTCCTATACTCCAATCTGGGCTTTTCTTATGTCCAGAAGCCCAGGTTTAAAACTTTGAGGAATACTGTCTATCAAGTTTAGGGGATGCATAAAAAGTTAACTGTGCCATATAACATTTCAATCAACATAGTTCCGGGTCTGGTCCTTTGGGTGTGCTGCGTATGGCTTATTCCAACAGTATCTCCTAACACCAATATAGTGGAGTCGCAGTTTTGCGACACCAATATGTACTTGTCGTTCAAACAAAAAAATGTTTATTTTTCTAAGGTTGGAATATTTAAAATATTCTAAGTTCGCAGATCAAGCCTTACCGCTAGCAAACAACTTATTCCCGATATTAGTAGATTTTAGGGCAAAACTTAAACTACCCACACATTTCTGAAAACCACATCCAAAATTGCGTATAAATTCTTAATTAAAATAGTTCTAGGTCTAGATTTACAAATATTGTGTTTAAGTATAAAACAATTATTTTATTTATCTTCGAAAACATGACATGTATGTAAATAAACATACTATGCAAGGTAAAATTAAATATATACGAACAGTGAGAGATAAATGTTTACTGGCACAGTAATAAAGATGCAATAATTATATCATAGTACATTTAAGTTGGACATAATAATAATAATTCTTTATTCCAGGATGTGGGGAGGTGAGTTCAATCCCACACATCCCATAGAGAGTATAAGTACATATATTATTTACGTCAAAGATATTTTATAAATAATTGTAAATATGAAACTAAAAAATTAGAAAATAAAAAAATAGATTAAAAATTAAAATGAGATCAAAGCAAAGAGGCACAGGAATCGATCAGATCTAAGATTGTGGGAGCAAGTATCTTTCTCCAATGGTCTTCAATGCTCGATATGAGTATATTTCTGGAATGGTTTGTCTTTCCCCTCAGTCCTGCAATCCTGGTTCTTCTCCAATCCTGGTGCTTCTCCAGCCTCAGTAGGCGAATATATATTGAGGCAGAATATTGAGCAAAATTAATGTCTATGGTTTAAAAAAATAACATATAAGTTCCTATAAACCAATTATTTACTAGTAGGTACCTACTCATCATCCAACCAACAATCTCTTTATAAAAGTTTTGCTAGACTTGGATGAGTTCACTGGTTATTGCAAGACATTTATATGATTAATACATTAATACATAATAAAACATCGCTATTAGAACGGTCTCAGAGGGATAATATTTTATTATATTTATTACTAAACGGTAATCAGCAGATTTAAACAACTAAAAAACAACAAACTTAATGATAATTCAATACACCTTTAAAAAGTGACATAAATTCATGAAAGTTTATGAAACAAAACTGAGTTACATAGGTTAGATTTATGTTTTTTTTTCATCGCTTTCAATGGGTTTTTAAAGGTGTGCTGAATTATCATTACGTTGAGATATCATGGAACCATTTTCTTCAGCTTACTTTTTACAGTACCTCAAGATTTACACGACGACGTCCGAATAACTCATGCAACCCTTTCTGTAGCGGATTGATTATTTGGTTGCGCAGAGTAAATTTTTGAAGTTCTTATCTCCCCATTAGCGCTCAATGTCATAAGCGTATTAACAAGCAACAGACAATTGTCTATTTTTAGAATATTTAGATTGGCGCCACAACCCTTGGGCCACAAGATATATTTTTTTAATATTTGGCGATAACAATCATCGCTGGGACTTTAGGACGACAGCATTTAAAATAAATTAACAATAGAATAATGCCATTTGTCCAACTATTTTTGTCGGTACGAGAAAGCAACACGTGCGGTAACTAAAGGAACCTGTTATAAATTATTCCAAGAGATATGAATCTAGAATGTTATATATTTGATATTACTACAACTGGATAACATATTATGTTATCCAGTTGTAGTAATATCAAATAGTTGTGGTTGTAAAATAATTAATATAAATGCAATTTCACAACTCCATGGCGCGTCAATTTCCGGAAATCCGATTCATTTTCAATCGCGGTCACATGACAGTGACATGTATTAAATATTCCGTATCATATGCATAAGCGCAAGCCTCCGAAATGGCTTCATGTCATGCATTAATGCCATTCAAATTAGGGAATAAATGAACTATGTCAAATAACAAAATCGGTTTCAATGAGCTTTGTGACGTATAAATAGGACTCGTATTTGGACAAAATAGCTTTCTGTACTATTGTACTAATAAAATCCTACTCTTATTCAAAATTCAAAACAATATTATAATATTTAAATCTAAAAAAACTGGATACAAAATATAGGGAGATCAGCCAGTTGAATCAAAAAAATTAATTAATGAAACAACTTTTTTTAAACTTTTGAAGGTTATATCCATCATCAACTGGAACTGTCAAGATTGATTTTAATGGACGCGTCATGTCGTGAGCCGATTCATTGATGGATAGAGCAATTACTCCTGGCTTCTGTTGCTGTCGTCTTGCAATACGACTTACGATTGCAGTGGTCCATAATTACTACCCTGCGCTTTCAGATTTCTTCAAGGATATCAGAAGATGTTCAACATTCTGGCGTCGCTAGATCTCCATGGCTTGCTGCTCAACTTGGCGTCATCCATAGGCATGATCAGCTCTTACTTCTGCCATAACCTGGAGGGCATGGATCCTTCTAAGAGAAACTTAGACTATTGAGACACGATGAAAAAAAAAAAAAAAAAAATTGTCCTTTGGAAATTTTTTTTGCTGAGGATAGGGGATAATGTAGCAGTCTCGCCCGTTAAGTTCCTACCGCACTGACAGTCATCATTCTCAAGTTGCCGTCTTGTTTGGCGATCGAGTCTGAAGTGCGCTGCGCAGCATTTGGATTTGGTTCTGTCAGTTGTGGCTCGAGTCCCGGTGGCACGAGACGTTCTGAAAGACTTGCTAACTTTGGCGGACCCTGAATATACGTAAGAGGCCCTTTAAATTGAGATTGATATACTTTAGTTTCTTAGGGATTACACTGATAATTTATAAATTTGTTCAGAATTATCTTATTCTGAGCTGGCGCCCATTTAATTCTTATAGCATCATTTATTCTTTCATAATTTTCAACTGACATGACTTGCATTTTTAACTATTGAGATTTCTATCTCGACACGCTTTGAGATATAACCTTTTATATTGAGTCTCTTGCTTCTTTTATTAACTTCCTAGAGCTATGTGTTTGAAACCGCATTTTATATAATAAATGTTAAATTTGTCATAAGAGTTTTATTACTGGTGCAAGCATTTAATCTACCCACATGTACCCTCGAGTTCCTTTTATGGAAGTATTAAATACAGGTAAGATTATTGCTACAATATCATTGAAAAGGTAGATAATATTAACAAATTTAAACGAAACATGAAACAGAAAAAGACACAGATAATTTAAAAAAAGATTATAGTCACAACTAGGAATCAAACCATGAGCTCTTTTCTTACCGGAACAGAGATCTTACAAGATATCCTGGGTTTGATTCCTATTTCTGACTGTGATATTTTTCATTATTTTCTGTGTCTTGTTCGGTTTCATGTTCTGTTTATATTTGTTAGTATTATCTTCTTCTTCAATTAACGAAAAAAGCATATAATTAAATATTTCTTAAAAAACACTTTGTATTATATTTATAATTATTTTATATTATCCATACTAGTAAGTCTTAATAATATTTAAATGAATACCTCAGTTTGGTAGACATCAATGAGGATATCATCAAATTGTTTTAAAAACAACAGTTTTCCTTCAAAACACACTTGGTGTAAAAAATAAATTAAGGCACTTAAAAACCTCGCGACAATTTTTTTTGTGAGGTGTTCACGAAACACGTTCACTGTTCACCTTAAAAGACACCCAGTAGAAAATTACTATTAAATTTGTCGTATTAATATTTAAAAAAATAATTAATTGTTAAATGGGGTCTTCGGCACCGGCACTGTGCGACCCACATTATCGTATAAAGTTTGAAAATAATGTTATTATTTTTTTTATTTAATTTATATAAGTGGGTACAGTGATGTTATATAAGTACATATGGTTACAAAATATATTTATATTCGAAATCTCACCAAAGAACAAACTGGTTCTTGTGCTTGGTGAGCGAGTTACACTAATTATAAGGAAAATAGAATAACATTATGCAATAGTTAAGTATTTATATTTTTTTTATTATGTTATTTCAATTATTTGCATTGGGTATCATAATTTAGCCCTTACAAAGAATTTTTGATAAAAACAATATTATTAAATAAATGAAATGAAAATACTTGGGTTAAGTCACTATATTGATAAATTTTATTGTCTACCGGTTTCGGTACCTCAGGACAGTTATAAACATTATTCTAGTAAATACAGAAGTACACATATATATACACATAATATCAAAAGAAGAAAGAGACAGTATACTAAAGTGGGACAGAGCGTCAGTTGTGGCAGAGAAGTGGGGGAGGGGAACTTGGGATAAGTGAAGTAATGGGGAACATACTAAGAATTGGGCTGACAATTAAATTTAATTGGTTATATTAATGATTTCAACCTTTGAACTTACCGATTTTTTATTTATTTCCAAAGCTTCTAAATTGTTTAGTCTCAAACCTTTTCCATTTTTAAGTAGGTCTTTAATTCCTTATCAAGGTTAAAGTAGACAATAAAATAGGTAGATAGTAAAATTTGTCAATAAAGTGAGTTAAAACTAAGTATTTTAATTTCACTTTTTTAAAAATGTGAAGTCACAATGTGTTTGCTTATTTTGAAAAAAAAAACAATATTATTGATCGACAGTTGTTTCTGTTTGCCATATATGTACCTACTAAATTTATTGCTACGACATTGTGTAAAAACCTTTATTTAATGCCTTCAACCGTCAAGCAGCAAAACCTCTAAAGCGTTGTATATGTGACGAAAAATCATAAAACAAAAAATACACATTCAATCGCTCGAAAATATCGCCGAAAGCGCGCTTAAAAAGGCATCTGAGTTCCGATATAGCTCAACAAAAGCTCCCAGCATAAAGCTCAAAGAATACTACTTTTCTAAATCCATTTTTATCTTTGACATATAATCTGTTTTGTTCTAAAAATTTTACGATATACCCTTACGTATTTTGCAAAACTTTCCGGGAAAGCGGGGTTCAACGCGAAACCAAATTTACAGCAGGTAAAACAAAGGGAAAAATATCGTAATATTTTTGTGAATAACTTACCCCAGCCCGCCACACACTACGGTATTGTGGTCCGGGGAAGTTTTCCATGCTTTATTTTTATTCTGGTTTAAAAGTAAAAATTTTGCGTTACGGTGATTTTATGTGCGGTGTCTAATGCCGCTGTACGCTACGGAGACTTATGCTGGGAAGAAGGTTTATGGACTTTTAATAAATATAACAATTTTAATAATGCACATCTTTTTTGCATGGTTATTTTATGCTTAGAGTTTACACAACTGGTAAACAACCATTTATCTTACATGAATCGTTGTTATCTAATTTAAAACACCTTTATTAGTAGGGCTAATAATACATTGATATTTTGCTGACCCAGGCTTTGATATAGGAGAAACCTTGAGGACTCATACGTTTTTGAAAATTTGTTCTTATTACAAAGTACATGTTTTTGCAAAGTAATAATTTTTAATTATATGCGTAGTGAGTAATATCAAGAAAGGGACGCTTAGATAGTTTGGGCATGTAGAACGAATGAGTGAAGAAAGAAGTGTAAGCAGAATATATGATGCATGTGAAAGAGCAGAAGTAGGGAACGCCCGAGGAAGACATGGCATGATCAAGTGAATCAGATACTTGATTAGGGCCATTTCAAGACTCAGAATAATAGAAGAGTATGTATGAGACGATGTATGAATGTGAATGAGTCTTATCTGCCTACCCCATGCGGGGAAACGGCGTGATGGTTAGTTATTTAGTTAGTTTATAATTTTAAAAAAAAACTTAATTATCATAGAGAGTTTTTTCTTAATAAAATATTGTCTACATTACTTTTAGGGTCGAGATATTAAGGCCTCTCATTAGCCAAGTAGACATTCGTCCAACAGTGAACAGAGTATAATTGGTGATGATTATGACAAAACTGCAACAACATCAAAATTCCGCAAATATAAGAGCATCTACAACCGTTGAGAGCTCCTACCATAATATCACAGAGGCCGCGTAGACTGATTGATAAAACGACCAGCTTTTCGCCAGGAGTACCAGAGCGGCAAGATCGCAGAGGAGTAAAGGAGTAACGAATTGAATAGGACTTTGTTTCCGAGTCCCCTGGACCGTTAAGGAAATACAGCGCTGTATTGGAAAAGTTCGAGTCGAGATTATTCGGAGATTTGAGAAGATTTAGTATCTGCCGAGAGATTTACTGGACGCTGCAAACTGGACCAAGCGGGGGGAGGCATAAATCCACAAACTTGTGTCAAATTTGTCCAACGAAATTCTAAAAAGTTCGATCTGGAGCGAACTGTAATCGAATAAAGTTTATCTCTGTGTTTTAAAGAGTGCGGAACCTCTAACTCAGGGGGAGAATATAAATAATACTGGATACTACTATCTAGTTATAAATTGCATAAACATTCATAAATTACAACATTGAGCAACATACAAACATTTAACTAGTTGTACAACTGCAAGCCTTCTTCAACAGGTATACAACTTGTCGCACACAGTCCATATATTCCGCTTCTGAAATCACGTCACTAATCATTGTTGAATTCTCGAAACATCGAAACTGGAATGTTTTCATAACATCGCTCCAAACCAAACAGTTACTGTAATTCTTTGTTTACTGTTTTGTTCCTAGCATTGATCCAACACATACGCATTGTTACAAAATGTTTGACAGAAGTGACGGCATGTTTAAAATCTCGATAACGTGAGTGGTAACAAACTCACCGTTGCGGGAGACTGGCGTCGCCGACGAGTTTACAAAATGTTGCAACTTGTGCATGTGTACAAACCTCCGCCCAGATGTAAGGCGGTAGTCACCAATAATCTTGCATCGAATATTTTCATTTCGAGAGATGTTAAAATATTTTTTTACGTATTATTTGAAATATTAGAAACATAAAAATTACAATAAATTGATTTTTTGGTAAGGAGACCCCGATGAAAACAATTTCTCTCAGGGACCGTGTCTTCTTTGGGGATGCTATGTAAAGGGTATTTTTAAGGGAAGTAAGGAGAGAAAGTTATAGAAAGGTAAAAAGTGTTAGGGGTGAGTATAACTCTGAGGGTTAGTATTTCTACGAGTGTTGCATGAATCCCTCCAACTATTATGTAAAGCATTTCAAATGTCCAAAAAGAGTTACTCGATCTCTGGATACGTTTTATATTCCTAAAAGCAATACAAATTACCTTGAAAATGTATTAATAAGAAGAAGCTGTAGCACATTTAATAGATTATGCCCAAAAATCGATGTGTTTAACACGAACCTAGCTAAATTCACAGCATCCGTAAAAAAGTGATACTGCATCTTATTTAACCAAAAAACTTAAAATTTCATTGTTTTTTTTTTAAATATTTCAATTGATTGATAAATTATTGATAATTGATGTACTTTATCAAAATTGTTTGTATTAGGTATATTGTTATGTATTTTACTGTTATGGTTTTTTTTGTCGTTATTTTAGTGGTCAATGATATAACTACTCTGATAAATAAAATAAAAAAAAATAAAAAAAAATTGGAAAGTCCGGTTGGAAAGGTCAAAGGGTCTACTTCATCCGGTCTCTCCTGATCCGGCCCGCCATGTAACCGCTTGGAAGGACATATGACAGAGATGTTGGTTATTTAATGAATCGTGCCAGAGGCGGCGGCACCCAAATGGCAGAATATAGAAAAAAGCATCGAGCAATAAGCTCGACGATCTGAGATGACCTTAATATCATCGATCACTTGCTACTACTCATAAAAAAGACTCAAACGAGGTGGCCCGGTATGACGTGACTATGGTCAGGTACAAATTTCATTAAAAACACTGTGAGGGCGGCTCCAGAAGGAAGATATTCAGTGGGCAGCCAGTTCAAAGAAGCAACTCTAGTCTGTTCTAGGAAAGATTGGACCTACCGTGGATAGAGGCCGCTAAAATAGCGCAGAACTGGTCCATGTAACCTAGAGGCGCCTTATCGATGCGATAGGGAGCCGAACCGAATGGGGTTTAATAAAGAAGTATTTCTGAAAACTTTTCCTAATACTAGCCTTTTGTACTCCGTTGTCGCCGCCACGTCGACAAAGAAAACATTCTAAGAACTCCGATGGCGCCGCAGCGACAAAATAAACGAAGAGTGGTCTGCTTGAAAAGGGTAGAGAAATCAATGAGTACTGTGTCACGTGTCCTAACAAGCCATGTATGCAAATACCACACGTTAAATAATTATAAAGATTAGAATATGCAAATTTTTATTTTATTGGTAATAAATATATATTTCTTAACATAACATATTTTTTTTTATTGCCTTACAAAGCGTTCATTGTGTTTTTTAAGTTTTTTTTGCTCTGCTGCGTCCTTCAAATAGACAACATAGTTACATCATCAGTTTCTAGACTCTAGACAGCTCTGCTTAGCTGGAAGTGCTTACAAACTTTATCAGGGACAGTTTGCTTAGCGAAATGTTATTTTTAATTGAAAAACTCGCCAATAATATAGAAACTCCAACAAAATAATATTGAACTCCGTTTTTATTGGGCGTCCACTGGCATTTATTAATTTGGAGAGATTTTAAAGAGAGGAAATCATTCATTAGCTCTTTTAATAACTGAAACCTCAATAATTTATTTAAAAAATATATAAATAAGTGTTAATTATAAGTGATAAGCTGTTTTGAAGTACTTTCTTTAAATACATTAATTCAAACAAAATTTCGAACCATTGAAATTCTTGAAAAAACGAAAATTATTGATAATACGTAATGATTGAATACACGGTGTCCGGAAACTCGTAGTATAAGCGAGAAACTGGTGAATTTACATCATATTTAGAATCGGTTTTGTGTTATACATTTTTTTGTTTGAGCTTTTCGAGCAAATCGAGTCCGAAGCTGAAATTTTTTAGGTCAAATTTGTAAAAAATCGGTAGCTAGTTAGTTAATATCAGCTGTTAATTTCTCTTTTTAAATGCAAAAAAATGTTTAAAAAACTATGTCACAATGCTTAAATCGAAAAAAAAAAGATTTCTGTGTGAAGTAGATTCACCAGTTACACATTTTTTTTAATAACGCATATCATTAAATTTGATCAAAGGAAATACAATTTATTTTGACCCCGTTACATGTTTTTTCTTTGTCTTGTTCTGTTTCGTTTCAGTTAGATTTGACTGTATTATCTTCTCCTTCAATGATGGGACTGAACTTCCAAAGTTGAAACAACACAAAAGTTTTTCCAATTAATTCTATAAATTGATATAAATCGGATATGTTTATCCGATATACTGTCTAGGTTACAAACCAATTCTCTAGAACTTTGTTATCATTCATAAATATAAAATATGGTAAAAATTTGTTGCGAGATAATATCGTTAATTCTGAATTTGAAATATAAGATCGCACATCGCACGGAACGTACACGTTTCTACATCGCGCCAAATTTTTTAAAATTACTACGCGTTTTAGAGCTTAAATATGAGTGATTCCTTGCTCCATGAATTAAGGAGCATTGTGCTTCAGCAAAGCAAAATGATTAATGAACTATTGACTCGTGTGAAATGCGTGGAGGCAATTTTGAATCGGCAAGTGTCAAACGTGAATTCTGTGAACAACGGCGCAGATACAAAACTACCTACAACACCTGAGTCTACCGTCCGCCACAGAGGGGGCGCTACAGCCAACGCCACGGCCCCCCCGCCGCACGCAGCCCCCCGCAATACTCCCGCTGACCCGCCGACCGACGCAGTGACCAAAGAACGTATACGGACTAGAGCGGCTACCAAAATAATTCAAAGCCAACTCGCGGCTACCTCTGCAAGTGGCGCCCTCGCAAAGGAAACGGAATTATCGGAATTAGAGTTGAATCCAGCTACAGAGCTCGAATCGGAATCAGCTCTTTCTAATAAAAAAGAATGGGTTGTTATCAAACGCAAAAAACGTCAACAGACAGCGAGGAACCTGATCGTCGGTAACTCTCAGATCACCTCCAATGTGAAAGTAGTTCCAAGGATCAAGAATATAATTATATCTAGGATTGAAAAGGATACTACAGTGGATCACATACGTGAGCATTTAGAGGTGAATAAAATTACGGGTTGTGAAATTCAAAAATTCGTCGCACACTCTCAGGAATACGCTGCATTCCGAATCGGAATAAAGGAGGAATTGTATGAAAAGCTCCTGCAGGAAGACTTGTGGCCACGAGGAGTGCCGGTACGACACTACAGGTACTTTAAACCGCGAGAAACTACTGCGACGCCGCAAACTGCATCTCACCAAGATAAGGAACCGAGCGCCCGGAAGTGACTAGATGGCGATGATGATGTCACTCATTCGTCTCTCTACTACCAGAATGCCCGTGGACTCAGGTCGAAATCGCAGGACTTCCTAATTAGCGTGCTAGGGCAAGAGACCGACATCATTGTAATTACAGAAACCTGGCTGAACAGTAGTGTATATAATGCACAGCTGTTTGATGAACGCTATGAAGTACACAGAAGAGACCGTCACACAGGACAGACAAGAGGAGGAGGAGTACTGGTCGCCTTGCGGCGGAATAACGATGGACCTCGTGCCGAGAGACTTCAACATCTCGAGACTGACGGAGAAAATATGTGGCTGAAAATTAATTCAAATGGATTGAAAATATACACATGTATTGTTTACATTCCACCGGCATCACCTGTTGAAAGGTATACTAGCCTATTTGAAAATATTATCTCAAATCACAAATTACTAAATAACAAAAAAATACTGCTAATAGGTGATTTTAATTTCTACTCGTGTTTAAATTTCAAAAACACTACTTCTGAATTTTCGTATGTATTGGATTTGTTTCAAATGTCAAACAAAAACTTTGTATTAAATTCGAAAGGACGTTCATTAGACTTAATTGTGAGTAACTTTGATTTGAATGTGTGCAAGTCTATTTCTTCGCTAGTTAGCGAAGATCCTTACCATCCATCACTGGACGTAGAGTTTCTTTATATGAAAAAAAAATGTAAAAATGAACCAGTCAATGATAATAATAAATTTATGAGTAAAATGCGCGGGTGGAAATTCGAAAATGGCAATTTTAAACAGATTTATAATCACTTACAATCGCACGATTGGCAACTTTTGATGAATTTTGATAACGTTAATTTAGCCGTAGACTATTTCTATTCTACTATTTATAATTACTTCGATATGTGCTTCAAAAGGAAACGCATTCCGAAGAATGAAAGAAAGTATCCTCAATGGTTTTCCAATGAAATTATTAGTGATATAAAGCGAAAGTTCAGACATTTTAGAAAATGGAAGAAAACTGGACTAGTAAGAGAACGTGAAATGTTTTGTTGTCTTAGAGCTAAAGTTAAACGCAGTATGCAATTGGCCCATACAAATTACATTAATATCATTGAAAAAAACATCAAATCTGATCCCAAGTCGTTCTGGAAATATGTCTCATCCAAAAGAAGTGATGGTGGGTTTGTCGACCATGTCACTTGGAATGGACAATCACACTCGGGAATTGATATTCCCGAAGCATTTGCGGACTATTTTAAATCGGTTTACAGTCAGCAAGTTACGGATTTAAGTTCATTTAAACCGGGGAATTATACATCATCAGCAGCGCAGAATGTTGATATTCCTAACATCACAAAATCTGATATGTTAGCTGCAGTTAAAAAACTCAAAGCGAAAACGTCATTTGGACCTGATTTTATTCCGTCATTTTTATTAAAGGGTTGTATAGAGCCTTTATTAATACCCCTACTTTACATTTTTAATTTTTCACTTAGCACGGGAACATTTCCTAATTTATGGAAGATCTCTAAAGTTACACCACTGTATAAGGATGGGGATAAATATTTGGTCTCTAACTACAGACCAGTAGCGATCCTCTCCTCTCCGGCAAAATTGTTCGAACTAATAATTCATAAATATATCTACGCCCAAGTAGAACCTTATTTAATAGACGAACAACATGGTTTTAGATCTGGCAGATCGACTGTGTCAAATCTGATGGTCTTTACGGAATATGTATCTCAAGCTCTTGACGGTAACAACCAAGTTGACGTCTCATACAACGACTTCGCAAAGGCTTTTGATACCGTAGACCCGCTGATACTCTTAAATAAATTAGACCGTTTTGGATTCTCGGTAAAAATTTTAAATTTATTTGTAAGCTATTTATCAAGTAGACAGCAATACGTAACGTATGGTATTTCTAACTCGTCGTACTTTCCCACAAACTCTGGGGTTCCTCAAGGGTCTAATCTTGGTCCTTTACTTTTTTCCCTTTTTATTAATGACATTCATCATGCTATAAAGTTTGCGAAATTTTTGTTATTTGCAGATGACTTGAAGCTATTTTTAAGAATCCGGACCTTAGAAAACTGCGCACAGCTCCAGAGAGACATAAATGCTATCGTGGTATGGAGTGAAATTAACAAATTAGGTTTTAATTTTAAGAAATGCGCCATAATGTGCTATACTAGAGCAAACACTGTGATTTATTACAACTATAGGATGTCCCAATGTTCTCTTAAACATATTTCTGAACCGAAAGATTTGGGAATAACCTTTGACCCACACTTAACATTTCACGTTCATATTGAAACGATATGCAGCAGGGCTTTGAGAATGCTTGGATTTGTGCTATGTAACTCCAGGCATTTCTGCAGCTCTGCCGTGGTTCGCTTGCTATATTTTAGCCTAGTACGTAGTATTTTGGAAAGTGGCTCAATAATATGGGGACCAGGGGATGCAACGTACACTTCTATGGTAGAGAAAGTACAAAAGAAGTTTCTACGTTATCTTTATCTTAGAGACTTCGGGTACTATCCCTATTTATACCCATCAGCCTTCCTTTCCGGAATGCTAGGTATCGATAGTCTTGTCAACAGGCGGAAAGCTGCGTTGCTGATGATGGCCTATAACTTGTTGAACGGTCACATCAACAATCCAGAAATTTTGAATAAAATTTTATTTTACGTCCCTGATAACTTCGCAAGAGCGCGTAGACACAAACCATTCATTCTTCCGAGATGTAGGACTAACTTACCATCAGCAATGCCTCTCGGAAGAATGATAGGCCTTCTTAACTCACTAGCCTCTGACATCGACATTTTCCAACTGCGCATCACTAAATTTAAATTGCTAATTAGGCAATTATGATTGTATAATGTATCTTTGTTAATGGATATTTTTATTCTGTAAATATACATGTAAAATATAAATAAATAAATAAATAAATAAATAAATATGACGTATAATTATTAGGTCACAATGCTCTAGTGGATAATGACGTAAGACAGGGATCATAGGTTCGATTCCCAATTACGACCGTTATCTTTTTATGTTCGGTGTCATTTTCGTAATATAATATAATATAATAGCTTAATGCAAAATCACTATTTTGATTAATCTTTTTAACGAATTGGTGTACATTATGAATACTAAAAATATTCTTAGATAAACTGAAGGTTTATCTATCGTTTTACTTAAGTAGAATACAAATAAAATAATCAATTACTCAATAAAAAATATAAATGTACTAATGTACTAATTTTTTTTCAATAGATATGTATGAACGCGTAAAGGAAACATGTTTTAAAAATACAGTATTATAGCTAAGATTATCTCTGACAGTTTCACTTGTTTAACTTTTTTTCTTTCTTATAAAATTATTTACAAAATAAATAAAAACCACTTTTGTGCTTGAAATCGAACGTTTCTAGACTCCGTTTGTCAATCGATTTTAGTGCCTATTACCTACCATATAAAATATACCAAGAATATCCACATTTTTGGCTTGTGGCTTCCTCTTTATAATTGTAAGTATTATTCTCTTTTTCAATAATAAATTTTATAAAATTTAAATTTGATAATAATTCAACATTACCTGACGTGAAACCATGGAATCTCCGTTTGGGGAAAATTGTTAAGTTGAAGGATGCTTTGAGAGAAGAGGAAAATGGGGAAGGTTGAAAAAAATATATCTGGTTACAAAACATCGTATAAGCTATTTAAAAAATATTTATGCACTAGGAGTATTATCAACTTTGGAGCGAATGTTCAATTTTATGTTAATTGAAATTTTTTGGATCTTTATTTATTTATTTATTGGATGATTTGTATAGCGCCGCTTTTGTGATATATCACCTCAGGGGCGCTTTACAGTTAATGCAGATATTACAAAAAAATATAAATATTTCAAATTGAAATTGAAATTAAGTTAAATAAAATGAAGTACAGAAACAGGTGACACGAAGATGAAGAATCTGTTGCAAAAATCCTAGGTGGTGAGGAAACTGGACCAGCTGCTCCAGCGAGAGGGTGCACCGCGTCCACCAACAGTGCCAGCACGAGGTTCGTCATCCTTCCAGGTATGTGTCTGCTGCTAATAGAGCGCTGACACAATGTCTTCTCATGGATTCCAGACCTTGGCAGCACCGCTGTGACTTTCGACGAAGGTAGAGGATGGAGACTCTGCAGCAAGAATCCTAGATGGTGAGGAAACTGGACCTTATGTGCAAACAAGCAGAAATTATTTTATATATTGAACTTCAGGTACAGATTTTAAACTCTCGAGTTATGGCTGCAGAGCCGACAAGCTTTCGTATATGTCATGTAAATGATCGGAAGAAACAATGTTTGCAATACGAAAACATTGCATACCTACTTACTGATTTCGGCATGACCGTGCCTTTGACAGGGCAGATACAAACGATTTTAATTAGTAAACAGACCCGTGAAAAATCACGGGATTTTTTTTATTTTATTTTAAAATATGGAATCTGAAAGTAAATATGAATAAAATTCTGTTTTTGTTCTTGTCAAGAAGAAATAAACCTTTCAAACAAGATTTTTTTATTTCATGTAAAAAAAAATTGTACCGATTATAATAAGGATATCCCTGAATTATGAAAGGTACAGTAGTAAAGTGGTGGAAAGCAGACATTTAAAGATTAAATTCATTCATAATATGTTAATAATAATAAATTAAATTTAAAAAAAAATAACTTGTATCATTGATGTCGCTATTCCAAATTCCTGTAATATTCAAAAATCTGTTAATGAAAAAATACGAAAATACACAGATTTAGGAAATGAAATAAAAAGAATTTGGGATTCTCAGACTATAAAAATATTACCATTAGTTATTTCGGCTACTGGCATTATATCTAGCTCTCTCATTAAAAATTTAGGCGTATTAGATCTATCAAAAAATTTATATATAAAGATGCAAAAGTCGGACATTTTGAATACATGTAGGATTTATAGGCCCTGTTAGAAGTTCTACCGAGCCGAACCCTCTGATATGAAAATATCTGGAGTCGGTGAATTATTTTCCCATTTGATCTCTGGTGAGTTGACGTGTTGTTCTTGTATTATTTTGTATTTATTTTGCTTATATAATGCACTTACATAATGTTGATTGACTAGATGATCATTTGTGGAAAAGTGTGTGGAAGGGTTTAGTTTTTCCTATAACGAGATTTAACCCGGACAATAAAATCGGAAGTTAAAAAAAAAAAAAACATAATAATTTTTGTTCATTTAATTTCTGTTTGATTTATAAAAAATGTATATAATAATTAAAGAAGTAAATTACGGGCAAGTAGTAAGCGTCCAAAGATGGTTTAAAGGGGAAATATTTATATAAATATGAATGTTAGCGGGGAGAGTGCTAGTATTACAAAAAACGATAATAACTAAGCGAAAAGGCGAAAATATTTAATAAATCACGAGTCGTTTGAAATAGAGGAAACATATCTAGAAAAATTTAGTTGCCTTTAAAGATACACTGTGAATTTTTCCATGCCTATAAAATATTAGATAACAGAACAAAAGGTATTTTCAATAATTTTTTGAGTTTACTTTGAGATTTTTTTCTATCAAGGGAATTTCATATAATTAACATTTCCACGAAATAAACATTTTTTAAACTTAAAAAACTTAACTAGTAGATAAGAAACTTGTTTTAAATTAGTAGAAATTTGGTATGCGGGGGCTTAAATAGGAAATGACAGACATTTCTGAAGGGAGTTTAAGTTGTTGCAAATTTAAAATGTATGGGTGTTATGATAAATATGTATTTCAGAAGAAAGGATTCATAGCGTTATATGATATGATTTATACTTATCATTTCCAAAGTTGCAAGTTAAACGGTCATTGAATATTTTTACACATTTTACAAGAATACGCAATCACGCAATACGTATGCATCCATGCACCGACATCCTAAATTAGTATAATAAATTATTATAAGCAACAATTAGTCGCCTGTAATGTACTGGTGGTATGTACTAGTACTTCAATCAACAATTACTGCTTATTGTATTTTTTCCACCTGTAAACAGCCAACTTTATTTTTGTAGGAAAGGTTTTGATAGTGCTGAAAAAATGTAATAATCAGTAATTGTTGATTGAAGTACTTGTACACATTGAATTATTTGGCGGGTTGGAAATAAGCCGACGTGGCTCAGTGGTTCAGAGCGTCTGACCGGGCATCAGAAGGCGCGAGTTCAATTCCCGTTCGTGCCATTTATGTTTACTAGGGAGATATTTTTAATTTGTATTGATATTGCAGGCGACTAATGATTGCTTATAATAATTTATTATCCTTTGTGCTATGCATAAAAACCTTGTCTTATAAACATTAGTTTATCATAAAAAACTAAAAGAATGCTAAATTAGCATGTTTAATACATGTGTCCTGATTGAATACTACATCACAAATAAATATTACACTCCGAATGACGAAAAGAACTCAAAAAAAGCTCAACGGAGCTTACTTGCAAGCACCATTAGCATTGCAATGCGACGGTTGAAGTAGATTATTGATACAGTAATATTTATTTATTTTCCTTTAATATTTCAGGAAGCTTTATGACGAGGGTGGATATTTACCATCGTCTCCAAAATGTCGAAACGCAAGGGTTGGAATGTTTTCCATTACTGCCGTGACTTGGCGTCTAATTCGCCAAGAGTAAGTCAAATATGAGTAATGCACCGCTGCATGAGGCATGGGCATGAGGCATGAGACAAGGAGCATGGGGCCTGAGCGCATGAGACTGCAGCGGCTCGGAAATGCAACTGTGAGTGATGCACTCGCCTGCAGCACATATTATGTCTACTGTTACCTTCGTCTTGCAAGTGAGTGGAGAATTTTCGTGACTGAAATTAATTGATTTAATAATATTTGCTCAGAAACAGTACCAAGTTATTAATTATTGACACTGTTTATTGTTTTGGGCCACAGACATAGGAATTAATAGACGAGAAGATAATGGCGAGGGGTAAAATCAACTGTTGAAGAACGAAGGGCGTAAGGCTGACTGTGATTCGTCAATAAATCAATCTGACAGTAAATAGGCATCTCGCATTATAATATCACCATTTACTTCTTAAAAGTAAAATCTGCTTTGGAATGAATAGACATTTTTGCATGGGAGCGCAAATTACTCGCCACGTTATGAACAAATTTGCGAAGTCCAAATTCGGCAAAAAAATTCGGTTGTATTTTCAGAGTCGAATATTTCGTTTAAGTATTTAGTTAAGACACTTTTATAAATGTTCATAATTTACTTCCCAGCAACCAACCAGCTTTGTGTTTCGCGTCCAGACGTTTCTCGATATGATAGTATAATATGTTTCTAAAACTGATCTATATTATACGATGTGAATATGCTTAAAATAAAGTAAAATAATGCTTATATATGGAATGTAATACGACAATTGGGTTTATTCTCTTTTTCACATCTATTTTTACAAGTTTTCATAGTACAAGTCAACATTTTGCCGTGTTATTTCGTAAAATGAACCGATGATGCCTCGACCATAGTTTGCACAAGAATGATGACGTCACGTTTTCAAATTTCACTTGAAGCCATACGCCAGCCCAGCCGGTTCCAATGGAACCGGTATGGGGAGTGGGGATAATACGCTTTTAATCACTTAGGGCAGGTCTACTAATATTCATATGTCTATGTTTTGGGCATATTGTGTTAGATTTGGGTTATTAAAAAGGAAAATATAATCATTTTCTCGAGGGGTAAGGCTCTCGACTAGCAAACTGAAGGTCGCGGGTTCGAATTCCGCAAGTAAATTTTATTCAATTAATTTGTGATATTTCACATTTTATTCATAAAAATATTATATAAATATTATACTTGCGGGATGTTCCAGAGTGGAGATTCTCGCAGTATCGCTTTGGTTTAAGTCCACCATTCAAAATCGACACGTCGATTTAAATTGCTTTAGCCGTGTTTGGTGACGAGATCTGAATAGTCTAGTACTCCGCCACCTTTCCATCTCCTTCCCCTCCCCTATACCTTCAGCCTCACAATATGCCATAGTATCACTGGCTTCAGACTGTTGGGGGCAGTTGAGACTATTGTGCGGTATTCACATAAAAAAATATCTTCCCTCTGGGACCAAAATTTCAGGCAAATGTAATCATCCCGAGAGAATGGCTGAGGATTGTGGGTTATGCCACCCTTTGCCCAAGATTGGAAAAGCGTAACTATTATATGAAAAAGCGCAACTACGTTGTGAAAAAGCATAACTACGTTGTGAAAAAGCGCAACTACGTTGTGGAAAATCGTAAATACGACGTGAAAAAACGTTAATACGTTGTGAAAAAACGTAACTACGACGTGAAAATACTTTTTTGTAATTAAAAATTACCTGCTTTTTCTCTAGTTCGTTTTTTTATTACCTTTTGTCGGCAGGTTTTATAATAATGACGTAATTAATCTGTGATAATGGTACACACAAATAGTGCGGTGAGTTTTGTTATTGTTTTAAACGTCATTAATTTATTTCAATTTATGTCACCACAAAAACCTACCATCGAAACAAAACCACAGCTAGGTTAAAGTACCCGGAGAGGTTTACATCACTGTTATTAAATTATTTATATGTTAATATTACTATAATATTGTTTGAGGTTTGCATTCTCTGGTTATCTATCATGGTCGACCGATAAAACCCTATATCTATACGATATTGACTAAATCCGTCATATTTGGTCAGTTAGCGATATTTGCGAGTATGGTTAATGTATGATTGCGACAGTCGGTAGACAAATGTCTAAGATAAACGTCGGTTAAATGTCAATATGCAAAATTTTTGTAATAATGTCGTTCGATAAACAAAATATCTGGTTTAATAAAAACGAACATGAACTAACGAAACTCTTCGAATTGAAATCGTATACCCGATCAGTTTATTCCGTTGCAGTTTGGAGAAACGAAAGATATTCCAATATCACTAGTTATAACCAAAGACCTCATTAAATAATAAACTCCCTTTTTAGTGTCGAAAAATACATTCAGACTGCCAATGAGTATAACAGTTAGTATTTCAATTCTATATTGTTAATATATTAGTATTTTTTTATTTCTTACAAAGCCGTTAGACGTTTATTTATTTATATATATAATTTGTACATTTATTTATAACAATTACAGGTAATAAAGCCTAAGACGTTATAATTGTACCATTTATGCAGTGTATATGCAATGCCAAAAATCTCGTAAATGCGCTATAGGACACAAAAAATAAATCTAATTTCTTATCTACCGCATTCAAAAAGCACGTAGCTCTCCCCACAGGTGAGTTCATTAATAAATTAGTGCGGCTTGCTCTACTATATAGAAGATTGTGATGACGTCCTCGAGAGTGAGACTCTGGTACAAAAAAATTTAATTGGGCCAGTATCTCATTATTAGATAAGTGACCGTTTATTAGTTGGAAAAAATATTTAAGCAAAGCAATACCTCTACGTGTCTCTAGGGAGTGGTAATTGGTCATGCCTAATATATAAATCGATGGGTAAAGCCAAGGGTAACGTCCATAGAGCCGCGAGAATAAAAACCTTAAAAATTTTTTATGTACTCTTTCAATGCGTAAAGTGTATGTTAATTCATGTGGAGCCCAGATGATCGAGTTTGATTCAAGTACACTTAGGACTAGTGTGTTATATAATAACGTCAGTGTTTTTGTGTTACGAAACGGATATGAGTTTCTAATTACGAAGCCGAGAAGCCTGTATCCTCTGCTTATTAAATCATCGATGTGTTGGTGAAAGGTTAGTTTGCTGTCGTAAATAACTCCTAGATCTTTGATTTGATTTAGGTGAGAATAATTTCATTGATTGTATATTCAAATAAATGCGGTTTCTTTGATCTTGTATACGAGACGATATTGCACTTGGGTGTACTGAAGTTCAAGCCATTTATTTTGGCCCAGTTTGAGACGCAGTCAATGTCACGTTGAAGGAGAATACAGTCAAGATGGTTTTTTATTGAACGATATAGTTTCAAGTCATCTGCAAATAGTAAATACAGCGAATGTGTGATGACTGAACCAATATCGTTGATAAAAATCAGAAACAGAAGTGGTCCAAGGATAGACCCCTGAGGAACTCCAGAAAAAACTGTGAATTCCAAAGAACTGGAACCCTTATAATAAACAAACTGTCTACGATTTCGAAAATATGAAGCAAAAAAACAGAGTAGTCTTTTGGAAAAACCAAATGAAGCTAGCTTATTTAGAAGAATGTCGATGTCAACCTTGTCGAATGCTTTTTCCAGGTCGAAATAAGCAACATCCACCTGTCCCCGATTGTCGAGAGTTTGTGATAAGAAATCTGAGATGCATAAGAGGTTTGATGTTACTGACATCTGGGGTCTAAAACCATATTGACGGTCATCAAGAATTGGATTAACGTGATTAAGTATATATTTATGTAGAATTTTCTCGAATATTTTCATGATGGAACATAGAACGGCAACTGGTCGATAATTCCGGATATCGCGTTTATCTCCCTTCTTGTAGATAGGGGTTATTTTAGTTAATCTCCAGATGTCTGGGAGAATCCCGTTTTTTAGGCAAACATTGAAGAGATGACATAATGGTGGTATGAAAAGGTCGGAACAACCCTTTAGTATAAATGTTGGAATATTGTCAGGACCGATGGAGTGAGGTTTCTTTAAATTTGAGAGTGCCTCCTTAACATCTTTTTCTGAAATACTGACCAGGTCGAATGAGGGCCCAATCTGTACAGTGTGAAGGGTAGAGTCAATATTGAGAGTTGGTTGGACATTTTTGTAAACAGATGAAAAAAAGGTCGCAAAACTATTTGCGATTTTATCATCAGTAGTCAATTCCTCTCCGTCAAGAATCATAGACTTAAATGAGTTGTTGGATTTTTTTAGATCCTTAATGTACTTCCAAAACTGTTTGGGATCGATAGATAATTTTTCTTCCATTGAAGTTAAATGATTTTTAAAAGCTTCACTGATTTCATGTTTTACGATGGAGCGATAGGCTGAAAAACTAGCATAGTCCAAGTTGTGACGTGTTTTTTTCCATCGCTTATGAAAAATATGTTTAATTTTAATATTTGAAATAATACTATTGGTGTACCACTTAGGATATACTCTGTGTGCCGTAGTGCGAGGTGTGGAAATGGGTATACACTTGTCGAATATATTGTAAATTGAATTGTAAAAATTTGTACATAATGCATTTATATCTGTTGAACTTTGGCAGACCGGTTGCCATGAGCATTCAGAAAGCAATTCATATAATAAGTGGAAATTTCCTTTGTTGAATCTCCATGCGTTTATGGTTCTAGCTCCATGATAGGAGGGAACTTCTATTGGACTTGGGTTTAGACATGAATTTGCAACACCTGTGTGAGTTTCACTAATACTTATAGACAAAGCAGGGTGGTGCTTGTCCTCGTTTGTAATAGGGTCATGACATTTCTCAACACACTTTATAAGATCCTTGGCATTACATAAAACTATGTCCAGAGTGTTATTATAATCATTACATATCAAGTTATATTCTTGCAAACCGTAGAAACATTTAAAATAGTTAAACATGTTCACAATATTGGAGTTACAGGAAGGGAGGTTCAAATCACCTAATATTAAGATATTTTTGTCACTGAGAAGATTATAATTACTTTCTATTTTTTCGAACATGTTGTAGTATAACAAAGTTGAAGAACGAGGTGGCACATATATCACACATACGAAAACAGTTGAAGATTTCAAGGATAGCTTCACCCACAGGGATTCAGTGTCGGGGAGGTCCATTGAAGAAATCCTCTCAGCATGGGTTACAGAATCAGCACGAACAGCCAGGACGACACCCCCCGCTCGTGTGAGGCGGTCACGACGAAAGACAACATAATTTTCTGGAAATAGCTCTGAATTATGCACACTTGGTTTCAGCCACGATTCAGTGATTGCTATTAAATCTAAGCTATCTCGAGCAAATAGGTTGTTTTTAAATACTGCCAATTTCGTATTTAGCCCTCGAACGTTTTGGTAATAGATAGAGAGGTTAGAATTACTTCTCACTCTTAGAGTGTTTCGTTTTATCATTGGTTGCAACGTTTCTCCGAAAAAACCACTCATTGAATGCAACATGATTTGGCCATATGTTCGGGTCCATAAAAAATGAAAGCTTCGATTCCGGGACTCCAATCCGGAAAGAGGCGTAGTCAGCTTTGGCTGTCAATTTGACAACATCGTAAACAATTTCTTTGTTTATATTGAGAAGGAAATTTACAATATCCTCGACCGTAGTGTTGACATCGAATTGCCAGGCATGAATATACTTGCGCCTTTCAACGGCTATGAGGCCTTTATGCTCAGTCGCGGTACCATGAAGTACTGGTCGTCTTTTTTTTCTATGCGTGACTCGGCGCCAATTGGGGTTAGCCGAAGTGGAGGTATAGGCTTCTGTTTCCGATTTGGATTCTGCTGTATCGGTTTCTGCAGTCTTCGATGTTATAGTATCGGTAGGTTGGGCAACGGGAGTTGACATCTTAGGAATAGACAGTGTTGCATTCGTATGACGAGTTCTTATATATTTTGTGTCAATATCGGTTTGGGTATCGACAGCACAGCTCTGCAGGGGATATCGATGTAAAATTTTTGGAAATTGAGCCAATCGATCCGATATTTTTTTTTATGTGACACCTCACAAGAGCGTCCCTGCCTGTGCAGTGTACAGAGAGGGGAACTTTGTCACCACCCGGTTGGACGGCGTTATGAGGCGGAATAAGGTAGGGGCTGTAGGAAAGGATTTGTTAATTCAGGCCTTGAAGAGGCTCGGATTATAGGAGGGAGGAAAAACAGATGCCGGTAGCTCGTTCCACATACGAGCCGACTTACACAAAAACGAGTCGTAAAAACGGCCCGTTCTCATGAAGCCAACGTCAACAGTGAACGGGTGTTCAGCTCGTGTCCGTCGAGTTTCGCGCACGTGCACCGGTGCATCAGGAATCAATGCTGCTAGCTCCTTGGAGCAGGTTCCATTGAAATACCTTTAGAACCGACACAGCATGCCTACATTGCGTCTATGCATTAGAGAAGGCAATCGGTCTGTTAACAACGGATTGTCAATCAGACGGATAGCTCTCCTTTGCACAGATTAACTTATCAATTTACTAGACCCCCGGCTTGCATTGTTTCGCACTTACAACTAATTACATATCTTTTAAAGATTTGATTATTTTTTTCATCCAAACGAACCGTTACATGATTGACTGACCTTAAATACCTTAAGCTTTCGATATGAAGTGGTATTAGACCAGAGGTTCCCAAAGTGGTCTATATAGACCCCCAGGGGTCGATATCGGCTGGCTGGGGGTCTATGTCAGCGAGAAAAAAATTTGGGGGTCCGCGAGATTCAAATGGGGGTAGATACGAGCGGACCCCCATTTACCTTAAGTCAACATTTAGGAGTTCCGTAAATGACACAAATAACACAGTTTGCGTAAAACTAATAATAGACTGAGAAATTACTTATTTGATATTATTTGTATTTTTATATTTCGTTAAGTTGTTTATTGAGGTATATAAATAAAATTATACGTTCCTTTTCTTGTCAGTATTAATATATTCAAGCAAAACATTGCAAATCGGAAGCCGCGAATTTTCCTAGATTCCCAACTTGTTTTTGAAAAACGTCCAGGGTAATAATGACGTTCAAAATTTAAATATACTTCACAAAGACTTCAAAACTAAATTTAAAGACATTTTGACTGTGGAAGTGGAATTTTGAAGAATCGGATATCCTATGGCAAGAAGAATTGATCGGAATAAGCCCTAACAAAGAACTTAAGGCGCAGTTCTGTAGGGCCAGCTACAGAAAGAAATTCCCGTTGGTTATCCTGCTCCATTTTCATTTGGTGTAATACCTCACAAAGGCGCCCCTGTCTCCACAACGTAAAGACAGCGAACTATACCCGCCACCCGGTTGTTGGACAGGCAAGGTAAGGGAATCTTCTTACGAAAAAGAAAAATGATTATCACATGGGACTTTAATAGTTTTAGGAAAATTCAACATTCGGCATGCAGGGGGTCTACGGAAAAAATATATTTGGCAAGTGGTCTACGGGGCAAAAAAGTTTGGTAACCTCTGTATTAGACGAAGATAAATGCTGTTTCCAAATCAATTTATTTAATTATTCGACAATTAAGGCAAATTTTACAAATCTCACATATCAATGACGATGGTTTGACACTTGACTCATATAATATGAATGTTTACTGTAACCAAAATAGGTTCTGTAGTGATATTGCACCGTGCACCGTTGCACAGAGCGACATGACAGAACATTGCTCACGACTGACTTACATTTGGAAGGAAATTGGATTACAGTAGAGACGTAAATAAACTTCATTTTGATTTATCGTCTATCGATTCACTCACTCGCAGTACGGAGAATAGTGATCACACTGGATTCAGAGGGAACTAGCTTAACACTTATTTAATGGTGATTCAACAATCGTGCCACTTTTCCGCAGCGTAGGCAGATAAGACGAGAACGTCGCACAATCCTGAAATGATTTTGCTTTATTCATTTTAATACATCATCTCATGCATACTCTTCTATTGAACAGGTTTTTACATTTTAAAAACACACACTACAGTGGCAAACAGTTAATAAGGTTTTAGAAAAAATTACAAGGATCGATTCTGACATGTCGTCACTTTGGTTTGATAAGGTTCAAACTGAAAATTTTCGCAAAAAGATTTTTGAATGAGAAATCGTTTCTTTAGCTGATATTTAAATTCAAAATAAAGTCGTTCTGTTGAGTATTGACGAAGTTAGTAATATGCCAAAGTTCTAACATCACACTTTTAATTTTAATAATAAGGTTTTTATTTATTTATTACAAGATAATACATTATAAAATGATAACAATATAATAATGTGTCATTCCCAGTGAGTTTACAAAACTCATTTCGGGAAAGACAACATTAGATTAAAGACAAAACAACATAAATACATTAAAATAAATAAACGCAGTAATTATTTTGGAGTTCCAAATAAAGAATGTGTCAGTCATTAATAAAACTGCTGAGTAAATAGCTTTTAAGAGCTTTTGCCAATGTTTTTTCGTTCGTTGCCGGAAGTTTTAGATTACTAGGTAATGCGTTGTATTGCTTCTGTGCAATGTATTGTAAGGAGTTAATTCCAAATTTAGTCGTGTAAGTAGATGACGATAAATGTATTTGATTTTGTGATCGTGTTTTGTGCTGGTGTATGTCGAAATTAAAGACTGGTTAAGTGTTAGTGTGTAAGGAGTGTTGTTCTATTGTTGCTTTTTAATTTAGAAGGCGGGTTTGAGTACCGCCGCACAGTGGCTTAAATTTGAGCGCTGGCGCGACATTGACCCCAGATCGACATGTTCCCGAAATGAATTTTTTTTTTTACCAATATTTTCTCAATTAATCACTGACATTAAAAAAATCATTGAAAATAACGTACGAAGCTTACTTACTCGGTAATTACGCACAGAACTGGGATATTCGGGCGCGCAACTATGCTGATGTATCTAGGCGAGTTTGAAGGCGTGCGAAATCAGGTTGTTTGTGTACTTATTTTACAAAAAAAGTATTTTTAAAAATCACTTGAGATATTTTTTTAGATACGTGCTTTATTTAAATAACTGAAAAAAATTTTTTTTTTCATAAATTATAACTGTTGCTTTGTTTCAAAGTTTACCTTTTTTTTCCAAATTTTTTTCCAATTTTTTGCCTTTAATGGAGTTAAATGATTGTACTTAATTTTCGTCAATATTTTTTCAGAATCCAATATTTGTCTCCGATATGTCAAAGATCAACTGTATGTAATATTTAGTTCTGCGTACCGTTAGAATAAAATTTAAGTTATTCACAATTATTCACTTTCAATTTAAATTAACATCTGAAACTCAATTATTATGTAATTAGTCTCAGAACAGGGGTACACTGATATTCGGGCGCGCAACTATGCTGCTGTATCTAGGCGAGTTAGAAGGCGTGCGAAATCAGGTTGTTTGTGAACTTTTTGTATAAAAAAAGTATTTTTAAAATCACTTAAGATATTTTTTTAGATACGTGGTTTATTTAAATAAATGAAAAAAAAAAATTTTTCATAAATTATAACTGTTGCCTTGGTTCAAAGTTTACCTTGTTTTTCCAAATTTTTTTCCAATGTTTTGCCTTTAATGGAGTAGGAATAAAAATCTTCACGAGTCTGCAAGCTAATTTTAATAGTATATTATTGCTGTGTTTTTTTTTGTACACGGTAAAACAAAATCACCACCAACTTTAGCCAGCTACTCCAGTAATTGCATTTTTAAGAAATGATTGTACTTAATTTTCGAATGTCGTCGGACAACTGACTGGTTGTGCCAGTTGTTTGCATATTTATTGAGTTCAAATCCAACACGTGTTAATGTACAGCAATTTTATTACTTATCTCTAAACAAGATGCATGAGAGCATTAAGGAACCAAGAAAAATAACCAAATTTTAATTACTACGGTTAAATCCCATTTGATACATGATACGTGTCCGGTGATAAGCTTCAAAGGGGATTCGGCGTCGTTAAATGCGTGATAACAGTAAATATTCATTTCCTTAATTATTTTAATAATTATGTACATCCACCTGCTGTCCGGTACAGGTGTGATTTATGTTAAACCATTAAAGTATATATTTTTTATTCTTCAAAAAGAAAGGCAAACTTTCCCGGGTTACAAATGACCTGAAATAATTTAAAAACCATCTACCACTGTCACAGTAAGCGGAAAATGTTGCTTGGGTCGTGATGGAGGACTTGGCCAGCCAAGGAATTGAACTTACTTACGACGCCTGGGTGAGATCCACTCCACATTTATACATTTTCTTATTCATATAGTATTATACTTGTTATTATGCCAACTCAGGAGGTGACTTCATTTTAATACTTTGCCATTTTCCTTTACAGGATAGTATACTTCGGACGTTTCTCACTTATTCCATCTACTTGTGCGTCATTTCGTGATCTCCCTTTTCTAATTAATCTACATTGATGTATTTATATTTAGAGGAGACATGAAGCAAAAAAATAGGTTCCGCTTTTTTACCTTCACCTCTCCTAACGCGCTACTTAAAACTACCGAATCCGGTTTACGGGCACCGCTTAGAGCGTTTAAATAGTGGAACAAGTTTCGATGAGATGTTAGTTCACATTAGCGCCTCTACTTGTAGCTCTATGTTTATCTACCATTATTATTTTTTTTATTTCAAAAATTTTTGTACATGATTATTCGTCTAATTATATTACACGCCCACACAGGCTTTTACAATTATGTGAGTATATACTAATTAATGGAAAAGTATTCTAATTAACATTACAATCAATTAATTAAGTAATTGTATTCAACTCAAATTGGAATGAATTTTTTCTACGAATTTTATCAATGATAAACAAATTGTAATTGAGATACTCGATTTATATCACGTATATACATGAATGTTTATTTGTTTTTCCCGGACTCGTTCCTATACCATTTATCCGATTACACTGAATATTTCAAAGTTTGTTTTTATTAGTGTCAGGAGTGTTTAGAGAATGTTTTGAAAGGAAGAAGTCGGGGACGCTCTAGAAAGACACTTACGCATTATCTCTGAACTGGAATGAGATACGAAGTCGTATTAAAGTCGACGTAATGTAGTTTTTATTAAGAACTACAACTACAACTTACAACTACAACTTACAACTACAACATACAACTACAACTTACAACTACAACTTACAACTACAACTTACAAGTACAACTTACAACTATAACTTACAAATACAACTTACAACTATAACATACAACTACAGCTTACAACTACAACTTACAACTACAACTTATAACTATAACTATAACTTACAACTACAACTCACAACGACAACTTACAACTGCAACTTACAACTACAACTTACAACTACAGCTTACAACTACATCTTACAACTACGACTTACAACTACAACTTACAACTTAGATTTCATGATACTACATAAAGCGAATGGTAAAGATTTGTCAGGTAACCTCAAAACTCTACCCCAGGCCATTTATAAGTCCCCGAGCAACGCTGGGTAAACGTCCGTTAGTATTGAATTAAGGTAACTTTTGCATATATTTTCGCATTTCGTTTTCCAATTTTCATTTAAAATTATATTTTATTTTGTAAAATATACCAAAGATCTACGATTCCAGATTTTATATGAAATTAAATAGAGATGAAGTTAGTTTATCCTTGAAACTTTACGTAGACAATTATGAAAGTCGTGATTATTATGAGAAATTATAGGAAAACTTTCTTGAAACTACAACTTTGATATTCCAATATCAACTCATAGAAAAAAACATTAAATACACGCCTTTTTATCAGAGATTATAAAGACTTTTTTAATGTTTTTAAGTTGCACGATATCTTTTTCTTCTTCGAGAAAACTTTATGAAATTTTAATTAAAATCATTTTTTGAATTTCTAATACATTTAAGGCACTTAATATTATTTTATGATGAATTTAATAAATGTAAGCTAGCAGTTTATATTTGTCAATTGAAAAAAAATATATTGAAACAACTTTGCAGACGTCAAGACTCTACCAATAAATTTCAATAAACTAAATCCACAAAGCAAAGTATTTGATTGTAATGAAAATATTACTCAGATCTGGGATTTGGAAATAGGTTTAAGAAAGATTCATTGAATTTAAAACTTAGTCAAATTAATCAAATAATATCCTTTGTTAGAAAATGAAAAAACCATTAAAATTAAAGTGTATTTTTTATGAGATTTATCAAAGACTTTTATTGAGTGTCAACGAAGGATGAGTTTTATATTCAAACCACAGACATAGGAATTAATAGACGAGAAGATAATGGCGAGGGGTAAAATCAACTGTTGAAGAACGAAGGGCGTAAGACTGACTGTGATTCGTCAATAAATCAATCTGACAGTAAATAGGCATCTCGCATTATAATATCACCATTTACTTCTTAAAAGTAAAATCTGCTTTTGAATGAATAGACATTTTTACATGGGAGCGCAAATTACTTGCCACGTTATGAACAAATTTGCGAAGTCCAAATTCGGCAAAAAAATTCGGTTCTATTTTCAGAGTCGAATATTTCGTTTAAGTATTTAGTTAAGACACTTTTATAAATGTTCATAATTTACTTCCCAGCAACCAACCAGCTTTGTGTTTCGCGTCCAGACGTTTCTCGATGTGATAGTATATGTTTCTAAAACTGATCTATATTATACGATGTGAATATGCTTAAAATAAAGTAAAATAATGCTTATATATGGAATGTAATACGACAATTGGGTTTATTCTCTTTTTCGCATCTATTTTTACAAGTTTTCATAGTACAAGTCAACATTTTGCCGTGTTATTTCGTAAAATGAACCGATGATGCCTCGACCATAGTTCGCACAAGAATGATGACGTCACGTTTTCAAATGTCACTTGAGGCCATACGCGAGCACAGCCGACTCCAATGGAACCGGTATGGGGAGTGGGGATAATACGCTTTTAATTACTTAGGGCAGGTCTTTCGTGGTTATGTAGTTCTTACTTTTTTGAATATGTGTAAATGTGAAGGAACTACAGCAGACTGTTTTCGAATTTAAAAATATTACTTGGCCTGATTTTGATTAACTAATGCCGTTGCAAAAAAAATGTATTCCAGCATTTTGTGTTTGATATTTCATTCCCCTGCGGCGCTTATAATTAAAATGTACAATACTTTTTAGCTTCCTTTCGTATTCGCAATTTTGCCTTTGATGCCTATAATATTTTAGCAATGATTACCAATATTATATGCGTGACGAAACCTTTTTCGACAATGATTTAGAAAATCACTGACTTGACTCAAGCTAAAGGTTATACGAGAATTTTCTTTGTAGAAATATATCAAAGCCACAGTAATTCCGCTTGTTCATGCATTTAGGTAACTAAAAATAAATAAAATTCTTTGAATGCTGAAAAACCTGCAGCGATAAAACATTAACTTTTAACTAGAACTCACCTCATATAAATAACATTGGAATAAATTTAATAAGCCACTAAAATGGAGTATTAATGAGTGTCGTGAGCTGAATTAAGGTATTAAATGGAGTATTAATGAGTGACATGACCTGAAATGAAGTATTAAATGAAGTATTAATGGGTGTCATGAGCTGAAATGAAGTATTAAGTGGAGTATAAATGAGTGTCATGATCTGAAATGTTGTATTTTATGGAGTATTAATGAGTATCATGAGCTGACATGTTGTATTTTATGGAGTATTAATGAGTATCATGAGCATAAATGTAGTATTACATGGATAATTAATGAGTATCGTGAGCTTAAATGCAGTATTACATGGAGTATTTATGAGTAACATGAGCTGTAATGTATTATTTAATTTTATGTATTTAAGTTTCATGCCAACTTCATAAATAACGCTACTTGTGTTAGATTTCCTTCCTCTCTTTCAAACGACATTCTCAACTTTCTTATATTCTTAACATACTGTAAAATAAGTGAAGCCGGGCGAGAGAATTGTTGTGTGTATCGAAATATAAAACCAGATTTTTTTCATATCCCCTCAAATTGTTTGCGCAAGTTATAACCAAAAGGCCTTTAAGAGTATTAAGACCTTTAAATCTTTTAAAATTTACAACTCTGTTCTAAATCGGGGACATTGGCGCAAACGGAGTTATCAAAAGCATAGTTATTAGCATTTCTGTTCACACTGCAGGTAACTTATTGAGTTGTTGCTTCAACTAAACATCATAAATGCTTCCCATCTCGCAAGCCTTGGAATTCCTTGGAAAAAGTGCCCAGTCATAATAGCACTCTCACAAGGAACGATTTTCATAAATTCGCATATAATTTCACGTGAAATTACTGCTACAACTATTCCACTATTACAGGGAAGGTATTCTCACGGTGGCTTTTTCCCTTGCCACTTGGAGATGAGTTACGGGACTAATATTGCGTGAATTCCTCCCAAGAAGCCTTTCTTCTCCTGTAGAGCCTTAGTCAGAGGGTTACACTTGGAAACGTATAACATATTCCAGTTCTAAGCCCACTAGGGAATAATGCCGAAGAGCATTCCAATAATAATACTTTTATTCTGTGAACGCTTCCAAAAAAGTATAATTGTATTTTTCTCTTCAATAATAAATCAAAATAAAAAAATTTAAGCAATTACTTATATAACTACGTACTTAATTAATCCATACAATATTTTAAGTAACATTTATTATTATAAATTCACGATTTGTCCAAAGAAGCTACACTATATCAATGACAATAATTCCTTTTTTTTACTTTTTCAGTAGGTACACAAATAGTAAAAAATTGCTTAGTATTGATAGTATAAAGTATTAGTATAAACTCCAAATTAACGCAATGATTTCACATTTGAAAGACTTATCTTTACTGAACCAATAAAACGGCCGCCATCTTGCAACGGAACCTAGAAACAAATTTACAGATTGATGAAATGCAAAACGGTCGTGTAAAACAAGACAAAGCTAATCTCACAGTAATTTCAGAAAGAGATATTTTTTCATGTACACATTTAAATAGCTTCCTGAATACTTTAGAAAAATAGAGGAGCATCTTTTTAGCAACCGATTAATATTGTAATGTTCCATTTTCTATGTGCTGAAAATACTTTGTGAGTGGAAAACTGTGTGAAAAGACAATTTTTTTTCTAAACAGTGAGTTAACCTTTATCAAATCATTATGTTATGTCTTTCCCAGTGATGCTCCCCGTTCACCTTCCACTCAGCCACTCCCTCCCAACTCCCAGTTCAGCTCGCAGTAAATGCTAAAAAATGGTATTGAATATTTAAGGGAGGCTTTTAAAGCCATCCCTTAACCTCGCCAACTTATAACTTTGCTACATAAAAGCTTAGTTTGCGTCAATTAAACTGTAAATTCGGTTAAAATATAAATTAGCTTTAAGGCAAAAATTTCATTTAAGTTGCAAAATGTTAATCATGTGACAGTAAATTTGTTTAAAATCACCAAATTAATTTTATTTATTATGACCGCTTGAGAGAGCGACAGTGAACGGTGAGCGGTGGTGGTGGTCCCGTACCCCCACCACCAAATGATCACTGTTTTTCGTGACGGTCATGAGTCGAATTTACTCCGGTCCTCGAAAATGCATGACGCGCGTAAAGAAGTTTCACTGCAATAATCAACCGATAATAATACTATCAAAAATCAAAGCAAATAAGATCTTGAATTTTCTTTCTTAGTATTACGTGCCATAAGTCACGTGGTGCGAGCGAATTCCATATCGCTCATCGAGAAACATCACCCGGGAACATCAATTATCTATACGCGCAGAGCGTGGATGTCGACCACAGTATTGAAATTTGTCCGAAACATGAACGGCGCTCGCCAATGTCTCTTAAAATTTTCGGTGAGATGGCGCCACTTTAGTTGACAGTTCGCATACCGATCATTCAAATTGGTAGCGATAGATTGGAAATATTTTTAGCGTACTCATTTAATTTAACTCATGTTGAAAAAGAAAGGGGCCTTTTTGATGTAGTATTAAGTTAAGGTACATTGTAGTGTCGCTTGATTGTATTTTTGGCGATGTGGTTGTGTTGTAAGAGTGTTTTTTTAATTGGATTTGTAAAAGAAATATGTAAGCATAAATTTTAGATGAATTTAATATGTATATGCAAGACACAATATGTATTTTTTTTTATACTCATAAAATAAATGTTAAAACGTGAACCTGTCCATGGACATAAACGTCATAAACTAACCGCAGCACAGAAATGTCACACGGTAAATTGTGTTGATTTTTGCAATGGCGCTAATAATTGATTGATTATTCATGAAAAAATACAAAATAATGATAAACTTCAAAACGTTAACCTGCCGATAAAAACAAAATACCAGGTTCACAGAAATGTGATTGGGTATTTCCATTTGGTTATAAATATAAACATTTATTTCTCAGTGACAATTGTTGTTATAAATCACATAACGAAAAAAATCATATTTTTTACTGTTTTTTTTTTCTCCCGCGATTTTTCATATGTTTTGCTATCAATATATATATATATATATTTTATATAATAACCCTGATGAAAAACGATAAAAGAAGCAGTACCTACGCTGTCATGTAGAAGCATACTATATATATAAATAAAGTTTTCTTCAATTTTTTGCTGTCAATTGCAAAAAATGGACCCAGTTTTCAGGTACCTACACAAAAATTGACAACCTCGGCACTTTACTCCAAAACATTCATGGCCCCTAGCAATGCCGGGTATATGTGAGCTAGTATCTTATTAACCGTACAGGTGGTAAATGAATGAATGCACCACTCAAACAAAACGACGCTAATCGCAAATAACATTTATATTTGTCAAACGTGTCGTTCACGAGTTTTCGTATTAATAACAGGTATACGTTTCAGGTGACAGATTGACTTTATTTGGTACTGAACCCAGGGGTAGTAGGGGTGAACATGACACTTCCTCCAGAGGAAATCGCTTCTCAGGAAACTAGATCATGTTAGTGTCAAGTATCAGCAAGATACTTCTTTATTCGACTTCGATAATAAAGCTCGCAGAATTCCGAATTCGACGAGCGTAAAATCCTGTATTCCGTGGCAAAATGCATATTGTGATAGAACTACAATATGCCATTCGTAGAAAATTAAATATCTTTCTCTGTAATTTTCGAAAGTCGTACGTTATACAATGGGGTAATTTCACAAACTATGAATAACATAAAAAAATTATGGAAGATGAAAATTTGTTTATTTTTTTATTCCAGGATGTGGGGAGGTTAGTGCAATCCCATAAGCCCCATAAAGACATAAAAATTTATTTTACAATAGATATGTGACAATGCAAAAATAGATGAAGTAAAATAAATTATCAATTAAGGACTAAGAAACTACGTAGGGCGTGGTCTTGAGTGAGCTAGGGCCCGATGCTCACTCAGGAGTGGCGCTTGGTGCGGTCACCACCGTGTTGGCAGAGGCCATTAGCCTCAACCTGACTCCAGTGACCCGGTGTCTCATCAGGCCGGCAAATCCATGTATTCCTAATTTTGTGAACATTGTCGATGCGCTGCTGTATCTTCAGTATCCAAATATGATTCTACAGGCGTCATTATATTGGATTCGAGGTGGTTCCATCAAGCAAGTTCGGTAATGACACCATGTCTCACACGTATACAGGCCAGCACAGAATGCGTTGAACAGTGTTCTTTTGGGCTGCATTTGCAAATTCTGCGGGCAATCATATTAGAAACTATTCTTAGGCTTCTCCTTTGTCATTCGATATCGCCATCGTCCCATAGGTATTGATCAATAATGTGCCCCAAGTATTTTACATTCGTGCATGTATTTTTTTGGTTATAATTATCTTACTAAATTATGAATTTTAATATTTTCATTCATAATTATTGGTTTCGAAACGATTTAAATTTGGCTGCAACTTCATGCCATAGACGCCAAGACGTCTATTACCAACGACGCCAAAAAAATGGTACAATTTAAATCGTTATAGAAATTTTATTTACTAACATAAAAATACCCTAGTCATTTTTTTCCTTATTTTTCGGGAATAAATTAATAGTGAAAATTAATGAAGACGATTGTCAAAGGTTCATTTTTTTAAATTAACAATACAATGGAATCACAGATTGCTTTTCTTGAAAAAAAATATTGATTTTTATTATTTCGTGATTATATTTTTCGGAATGACGTAATATTTATTAAAAAAAATAAATGAAATTAATTAAGGGCAAAATGGGCACACACATAAATATAAAATAAACATAATTTTCAAACGTAAAAATCATGTATTTATAGGTGTAACTGCTTTTGAATTAAATACTTCGAAATTCGAAAGCAACAATGTTTCACGGCCTGACGCACTCATCATATTTCCAAACATGTTAAATTTAATTGTAGATTGCTGTAAATCACCATGAATGGATAATGCAGCCCTTTTTCATAATATAAATACTTTTTTCGTCGATTTTTATAATATTTCGACCACCATAATACGGGCATGTGCCTAACATGGTGCTCGAAAAATCCTCAATGCATATAACAAATAATTGAATGAATAAAGAAACTGAAAATAAATAAAAAAAATTTGAATGTATAATAAAAATTTGTTAATTTTTTTTCGGTTTTTTGAGTTTATGATATATTGACCCAGGACCAAAACTTTGCCATTTTTTTCGGCCTTTTGAGTATATGATATATTGACCCAGAACCAAAACTTTGCCATTTTTTTCGGCCTTTTGAGTATATTGACCCAGGACCAAAACTTTGCCATTTTGTAAAAAAACTAATAAAAATTGTTAGCAATATATTCCAATACAAAACAAAAAGATTCAAAGTACTTTCCTACTTAAAACCATGCAATTGACGCAAAATAAAATAGTAACGACTGATAACTCTCAAATGCTTCCATTTTACTGAATGCACTAAAACGATAACATGTATACCTTTTTACTCAACCTCTTCAAAAGCTATAAAATTGCTTCGTATTCCTACATGTTGCCATTTTATAGAAAACTTACTGCCATGAATAATTTGAACTAACTATCACAACAAATATTTCTTTCACTAAATAATATAATTTATTGTAGCAATCAATGTGAAAAGGCGTTACTTACTCATTAATCTAATTCTACTCTTTCAAGGAAGTCATTTGATTTAAAAATGTTTTGTTTTGTTTTCGGGAATTCAACAGTTTACAATGTGGTTGGTTTATACATATACAATTTGCTTAAGAGAAAGCTACATGCCAAAAATGTGTATATACCTTACCTTGGTATACCTTATATTGTAGCTAATAGGCATTAAAATCGCTTGACAAACGGAGTCTAGAAACGTTCGATTTCATGCACATAACTGGTTTTTATTTATTTTGTAAATAATTTTATAAGAAAGCAAAAATTGTTAATCAAATGAAACTGTCACAGATAATCTTAGCTATAGTACTTTATTTTTTTAAAGTCGTTTCCTTTACGCGTTTATTACTAAGCAAAAAAAAATCTTTTAGTAGTTTACATTAATATTTTTACTGAGTAATTTATTTTTTTTATTTGTATTATACTCAAGCAAAACGATAGGAAAACCTTAAATTTATCTAAAGCATATTTCTTGGTATTCATAATGTACACCAATTCGTTATAAAGATTAATCAAAATAGTGATTTAGGATGAAGCTTCACCTTAACTGAGAAACCACTTATAGATTTCCTCATAATACTAAGTATTCAACATTCATACAGTTTATTTATAACAATTAACAAGTATTACATTTACAAAATTATAACAATAGTTACTCAATAACTACAGGATGAAGAAATCTATATCAAAACGAATATTATTATGTGTTGAACACATTCTTATAAAGCAATTCATTTTGATATGAATTAGTTTTCCAGTGTACTTCTTTTAAAAGATTGCACATCGTGTGTGCCGTTTAGGTACTTTCAAATCAATTATTTAAAAAAATCTGTACTGGTAAATGCATTGTCTATGTTAAAATATTAAACCTTTCAGACCTGACTTTAAACTAACAGTGGAATTATATGAAAATTGTTGGTGTTTTTTTTTTCATTTGTTCGGAAGTTATTGCTAATTTCATTTAAAGAACATTAAGGACAGGTTGTTTCGGAGAATGTGAACAATTTGTCAAATTTCAACGTTCATTTTCGGGTTCTGTGAAAGTCCTATTCAAAGTCTGTTATTATATCATTATAGGCTAGTTACTTGACAAAACTGAAATAAAAACAGAACTTGAAAAAGTCTTTCACAGAACTTGAAAATTAAAGTTGAAATTTGATGAATTGTTCAAATTCTCCGAAAAAACCCGTCCTAAGTATAGGTTTTTTGAATAGAATTTGAACATTTCGTCAAATTTCAAAGTTAATTTTGAAATTCTGTTAAGGTTTTATTCGAGTTCTGTTCTTATTTAAATTTTGTGAAACAACTGGCCAACATTGATATTGTAACAGAACTTGTAGAGAACCTTCGCAGAACTTGAAAATCGTCTTATAAATTTGATCAATTATTCAAATATGGTGATACCCATCCTTAGAAGTAGTGTAGATTGCGGGATCTTGTTTTGCTAGGCGACATTCAATTGCGCCTTAAAACAGTAGTTCAGGTTAGCTGCATTGCTTTGAAGTTGTGTAGATTGCAGGATCGTGTTTTGGTAGGCGCAAGTCGATCTCGCCTTAAAACAATAGTTCAGGTTAGCTGATTAGCTAAGAAGTTGTGTAGATTGCAGGATCGTGTTTTGGTAGGCGCAAGTCGATCTCGCCTTAAAACAGTAGTTCAGGTTAGCTGATTAGCTAAGAAGTTGTGTAGATTGCAGGATAGTGTTTTCGTAGGCGCAAGTCGATCTGGCCTTAAAACAGTAGTTCAGGTTAGCTGATTAGCTAAGAAGTTGTGTAGATTGCAGGATAGTGTTTTGCAAGGCGCAAGTCGATTTCGCCTTTAAACAGTAGTTCAGGTTAGCTGATTATCTAAGAAGTTGTGTTTATTGCAGGATCGTGTTTTGCAAGGCGCAAGTCGATCTCGCCTTAAAACAGTAGTTCAGGTTAGCTGATTAGCTAAGAAGTTGTGTAGATTGCAGGATAGTGTTTTGGTAGGCGCAAGTCGATCTCGCCTTAAAACAGTAGTTCAGGTTAGCTGATTAGCTAAGAAGTTGTGTAGATTGTAGGATAGTGTTTTGCAAGGCGCAATTCGATCTTGACTTAAAACAGTAGTTCAGATTAGCTGATTAACTAAGAAGTAGTGTAGATTGCGAGATCGTGTTTTGCTAGGTGCCTTTTTATTGCGCCTTGAAACTTGAGTTCAGACCAGCTCCATTGCTTAAGGTTCTCAAAATGAAATTACCAATAACTTATGAACAATTGAAAAAAAAACACCAACAATTTTCAAATAACTCCAGTAAGTCTCCAAGGTTTTTTCACATTAAATGACAAATAGAACACTATCTAGAAAAACATAACATTATCTTCATTTTTTTTAAATTTCATAAAACACTTATAAAAAATATCAGAAATCAAAAATCATATTTCAAGTCCCAACCGTCTTAACTATTAGCTAAAATATAGCGCAAAGCACTAGCAGCAATTGAAAAACAAAAACCGCCATTTTTTATTTACTCTAGATAGTAATAGAAAAAACTTAAATCTATTTATTTTTGAACATGCGCACGGTCTAAAAAGGTAAATATGCCCTTATTATATATATAATGTAACAAGCAACAGTTAAAAAAATTCTAACAAGCAGGGCCTTATTTTCTATTATGACTTATCCCTTAAAGATGAAATTTAATTCAATTTGGTTGTTTATAAGTTTCAACTATTAAAATGGTTATTATTAAATAATTAGTCTCTAACATACCCCCCAGTGGCTAGGAGACCCCTAAAAGGTTTTGTAATTAGCTACGTATTTAGTTTACCTTATTCCTTTTTTAATAAACACACTATCACAAAGTGGTACCCAATTATGTTATTAAATCTACACCATAAATGAGAGAAAGAGCATGGAAAAATTGTTAACTTTTTTTATTACAAGCGCAAATCCGTGAAAAATCTCAGTAAATTTTATGACAAAATGAATAAATATAACTGATTTAACCATTTATACTTCCTCTTACCATCCCATCTCCCATAAACATTCCGTTTTCCATTTCATGATCCATGGGCTAGTTACGGTCCCATTATCAAAGACCAACTACATACTAGAATTATCTACAATCAAATAAATCGCTTTAAATCAATATCCTGGTTAAATAACACTTAAGACACCTAAATTGTAACGACTTCTCCGAATTTGTAAACCATCTCATTGAGACAGATCATAAATATAATTAAAAAGGGGTTCAGGTTACTTCACGGTATCAGACTGGATAACTTGGAGGTACTAGAGTTACGGATAGCCAAAAACATTAATGGCCAAGTCATCAACAATCAAATCAACGTAAATAGAAACCCAATACTTAGTTTGTTCCCTATTGACAAAGACCACTATTTTCCCAACCCCTACCTACTCTCACAACGTATTCCAATGGAACTCAACCCAATTTCTTGCAACCTATATAAGTTTAATATGTTGATAACACATGTTACCAATATAATGAACTTATTTTAGATTGTAGATTTTAGGTTTTTAAAGTTTTTATAGCCCCTATGAAGCAAAACCCGGTCGGCATTAAGCATAAAAAATAATAGTGGTGTTAACTAAGTTATTGTTTTATTTAAATAAAAAATAATAATGATTCAAATGTAGCTTTATTAATTAATCAAATCATTTTGTTACCTTCTTCATCGCTTGCATGGATCGTTAATTTTCATTTTTTAAATCAAAGCAAATCCTAATTCTAGAGGTCAATAAACCGGAGTTACACGGAGACACCACAAAAATTATTGTTTTTAATTTGGTGTCAATTAGGTGACTTGGTAACAGTTCACCAATGATAACTCAATTCTGTTTTTCTCTTATTGTTATTTGAATAATTTATGCACGAATTTAAGGAATAATATTATTAAGGACTAAAAAACGTAGCTTTTTTACCATAATACATCCATTTTAAATTTTCTACCTAGTTGCGTCATCTCTTGGGCCGGCTGGTAGCCAATTTTTAAAAAATTGTTTCACTAAGGATTGAACCTTTCTCACCAGGAACTGAAGTTAACAACGTTAACACGTAAGTCAAACAAATTGTATAGTACCGATATTTATTTCTTATACTAACTGCTGTAAATTTTAAAATATAAATCATTCAATTTCAGAAAAATGCGTATGTGTGCGTGAGTGCCACCGAAAGTTGATAGAATGCATTTTCATCGACATCTAGTCAAATAGAGTTTCGACTCGATCTAACTTCGGCAAGTGGTAATAAGATTAAATTTCATTGATTCATTCATTTATTCATTCAATAAAGAAAACAAAATCGAAATTCAAATAGATGTATTTGAAAAGAGGCTGATTGAGATCACTTTACGCTTTAAATAACAATGCTTACCTATATTGTCATCTCACTCTGCACTACGTAAATCAACTTATCGTCTTTCGAACCCCACACCGATCGCGTCGATTGCTTCAATCATTCCTTTGAGAGTTGTATTTTAGAGAAGAGGAAATCCTGTGCGCTATTCACATACTGCAAGAATAATGAAGCCAATATACTAGAATCGTTGCATGCGAACTACATGAGGCGCTATACCGAACTCAAGAAGCCCGTGTTCATTAATGTGCTGATTTATAGAATTCACTGGGTTGACGACCGAGGGCTGCTTTTCACTATAATGGAGGAGTTTTCGAAGATCGCTGACGAAGCGGTTGAGTTCAACTGAGGGCAATAGAATTTTTAAATAATTTACTTTTATTTGACATAATCTTGAAGAACCACGGAGGCCAGACTCTTAGCTAGACTCAGGCCAGAATTAAAAATTTCAATTTTAAATGGCAATTTTCAAATTCAAAATAGAAAAATAAAAAAATATATTTTTAGTATTTCATTTTCTTATTTATAATTTTTAGTTTTTAATTTTTTATTTTTATTTTTATTTTAATTTTTTTATTTTTATTTTTTTTATGCTTATGATTTTGTTGTCCGGGTTAAATCTTCCCCATAGGAAAAACTAAACCCTTCCACTCACTTTTCCACAAATGATCAGCTAGTCGATCAACATTATGTAAGTGCATCATATAAGTAAAATAAATACAAAACAATACAAGAACAACACGTCAACTCACCAGAAATCAAATGGGAAAATAATTCACCGACTCCAGATATTTTCATATCAGAGGGTTCGGCTCGGTAGAACTTCTAACAGGGCCTATAAATCCTACTGATCCCTCAACATAAATATTTAAAAAATCTTTTGTTATCCTACATGTATTCAAAATGACCGACTTTTGCATCTTATTTTTATTTTTATTTTTATTTTTATTTTTTTTTTTTTTTTTAATTTTTTTTAAATTTTTAATCAATATTTTTTTTAATTTGAAATATGCAAAATACCCGCGTATAAATTGAATGTCAAAATTCCAGGTGGGAAACGTATACCACGGTTCCAAACTAAAGGTTGAGATATTAAAAGGTATTAATGGTTACACGGTGAAATTATAGTTTTGTATTATATAATTCATAACATCGGACCCAGAATTCGTTTGCACCCCTTATGTAAAGTTTATTGAGTGCTGCAGCTTAAGGGAATATACGCGGGGGAAGAAAAAGATTGAAAGTTCTTTCTCCCTGCCATTCAGATCAACATGTCATGAAACATTCATGACTAAGGCCATTTCAGGCAACATTTTGACTGAAACGTGACCCAGTTTCTATATCTATATGGGCTGGTGGCGGTCGTGCCAGGGTTTAAGATAAATATTTAATTATGAATATATTATATTGGTAACAGAATTTTCTTTCGTGGAAAATCCAATGTATATTTGCGAAGGCTTTCCGGTATATGGTACGGCCTCTCAAATGCCTCAAAAACGCTGAAGAGATTTTAAATTAGGTTTTTTTTGTCAATAATAACAAAATCATGATGTGACTTCATTTTAATTAAATTAAATAACTAGTTTTTTTTACACTACCGTTTAATAAAAAATATCGTTGACATCCTAATGAAGAAACCATTGGTTTTGAAACATGTTGATAATTTTAATTGAATAGCAAAATGAACAATGTGTGTTATTTTATTTAATCTCTAAATAGTAAAAAATAATGTCTCTCTCCGCGTATGTATGTTTGTGCGTTTAGTTCTTCTTAACAATGCAACGGATTTCGATAGGGTAATTCCCGTTGTCTGCCGTTACCTCTCTAGATCTCCTTAACGTCCGCTAATTTTCTAATTGTTTCCGGCTAGATAGAATTTGTCTGCCGTTACCTCTCTAGATCTCCTTAACGTCCGCTAATTTTCTAATTGTTTCCGGCTAGATAGAATTTGTCTGCCGTTACCTCTCTAGATCTCCTTAACGTCCGCTAATTTTCTAATTGTTTCCGGCTAGATAGAATTTGTCTGCCGTTACCTCTCTAGATCTCCTTAATGTCCGCTAATTTTCTAATTGTTTCAGGCTAGATATAATTTGTCTGCCGTTACCTCTCTAAATCTCCTTAACTTCCGCTAATTTTCTAATTGTTTCAGGCTAGATAGAATTTGTCTGCCGTTACCTCTCTAGATCTCCTTAACGTCCGCTAATTTTCTAATTGTTTCCGGCTAGATAGAATTTGTCTGCCGTTACCTCTCTAGATCTCCTTAACGTCCGCTAATTTTCTAATTGTTTCCGGCTAGATAGAATTTGTCTGCCGTTACCTCTCTAGATCTCCTTAACGTCCGCTAATTTTCTAATTGTTTCCGGCTAGATAGAATTTGTCTGCCGTTACCTATCTAGATCTCCTTAACGTCCGCTAATTTTCTAATTGTTTCCGGCTAGATAGAATTTGTCTGCCGTTACCTCTCTAGATCTCCTTAACGTCCGCTAATTTTCTAATTGTTTCCGGCTAGATAGAATTTGTCTGCCGTTACCTCTCTAGATCTCCTTAACGTCCGCTAATTTTCTAATTGTTTCCGGCTAGATAGAAATTGTCTGCCGTTACCTCTCTAGATCTCCTTAACGTCCGTTAATTCTTTTTGAGCCTTCTACTGCCCCCCTGAAAGCCTCCAAGGCGGCATTAACGCCTATTTTGAGAAATATGAAATTACTGATGATTTTCAGGACCAAAATTATTTATTTGTTTTGACATTCACAATACATTTTACTACAAGTTATACAGTTATACATTAAATTATACATGGTTAATATACCTATTACGTATCTCCTTAAAATGTTTTATTAATTTCGTAAGTGTGAGTAGTGATAACAAAGAGTAATAAATAAAAAAAGTTGTGAGGAGATTGTAAGAGACTTTTTTTAAATCAAGGTACACGAAGCTTACGAATTACAATTGACTATTATTAAAGATTTTTGGAAGTGAATTGCAAATCTTTCCGGAAAGACAAGGGTCCTGGGTTTGAGTCCTAGATGTGACCGTATCCTTTTCTGATTTTTCTGTTTCAGATTTTCGTTTAAAAATCGCTAATATTGTCTTCAATAATTAAATATTACAATTTGAGGTTTTACTCAATAAAGTTATTCCGAAAAATAAATATTCATTCTAGACTTGAAAAAAAGTCAATAGATGTCGTTAAAAGTGGGGGATAGGGTCCCATTAGCTCAGTTGGTGTCCCGGAAAGACAAGGGTCCTGGGTTCGAGTCCTAGATGTGACCGTATCCTTTTCTGATTTTTCTGCTTCAGATTTTCGTTTAGAAATCGCTAATATTGTCTTCAATAATTTAATAAGATTTGTTTTATACATTAGAAAAGAATTATTAGACGTATTATCACGATTAACATTATTAGAGTTCAATGGCCTTTAAATATTTAATATTAGACGAGCAATAAAGTAGGTACAATAATTTTTTTATGAATTAATAATTCTTTATTCGAAATGCGTATTTGTTTTGTTCAAATGCTAGACAGATGCCTAGATTAAATAATGCGAGCGGTTTCACTGAACTAGGTCTAGTAAACATACGAACGTACACTAGTACTACATCTAGTGAATGGTCCTTATCATAAATGTGCAACATTTTTATTCAATTGGCGTGAGAATAACGTGTTTTGTATTTTTATAATGTTTCATTGAACTAGGTCTGGTAAACATACTTTAGCGGCCCGTTCATATACATATTCTTTGAATAAATATCCTTGTCATAAGAAGTGCAACATTTTTATTCGATTAGCGTGAAAATAACATTTCTTGAATTTTTATAATGTTTCATTGAACTAGTTCTGGAAAACATACTTTGGCGGCCAGTTCGTATACATATTCTTTGAATGGATAACCTTGTCATAAAAGGTGCAACATTTTTATTCGATTAGCGTGAAAATAACGTGTCTTGTATTTTTATAATATCATTGGATGGATGACGTAATTTTTCAAGTTACCAAAATTCATTAGGTAAATATCTTCTTTTTTAAAATAAATTTAAAATAAATCAAATTTATTAATGGTATAATAATTATTAAGTTCTGCAAGTATTTCTGTTATTTTTACAGTTTTTTTAATGTGACAGCTGTTTCGGCTTTTGAGGCCATTATCAAACTGTTTGTTAATGTCTATAAAACTGTCTGTTTGATAAACAGTCTGTTTATAAATGATAATGGCCTCAAAAGCCGAAACAGCTGTCACATTAAAAAACTGTAAAAATAACAGAAATACTTGCAGAACTTAATAATTATTATATCATTATTAAATATGATTTATTTTAAATTTATTTAAAAAAAAAAAAATGGAGTTCTACGAATTAAACACCAAAACAATATATAAATATCTTCTTTTGAAAGGCAATGATCGTGAGCCAAATATTTTTTTTTTAATAAATACTTATAGCTTCACAAATTCTAAAAAAATATACCGTGCGCTGCTAAATAAAATTATTTTAAATATTGAAAAAAAAAAACAATTTATTCCGTTTTTAAATCTTTTCACTACCTACCACTCCTCACTTCAATCAAAGAAGATCATAATGTTTGTATTTTTCTATGAACTTTTTTATGCAAATACTTCATATTGATCAATCACATTTGATGTTTACCCAAATATTTCAACATTCAAGTCATTTCCGTTTCACCAACCTTCCTGAGTTAAGAGTTATGTTACCTGAGCGAGTTGTGATATGATCCGCCGCTTATTTACCTGGGATCTCCGTTTCCATTCACATTTATTTATTCTGGATCATTTGAGATGAGTAGATGTTCCGCAATTCCATTCCATCACATCTTCCTCGTTTCTGCACCCCGTCTATCTCATGTTCTCCCGTCTATTCCTGTATACCGTGTGTGGATATTAAACCAAAAAAAGTACAATTAAAATAAAACATTCGGTTTAAAGGCTTATTATACTTGCTGAGTACTCAGCCGAGTGACTCATTTTAGATTAGAGGTGATAATGTGGAAGAGACAATGGGCGAATCAGTTTATTGAGATAGTTTAAAGTGCTTTTAAAATGGTTACGCGATGAATGGAAAAGAGAAATTATCTGACTCGGCTGATCGCACTGCCGAGTGGAGAGCGAGTTAAGCGCCGAGCTGAGTAAGCATATATTACACACTATAACGGATGTTTGTCTTCCCTAAGAGATCTAGGAATCACTCTTGATTCTAAAATCATATTAATAACCGAGTTGAGTATGCAGGTCGAGGGGGTACTTAATCGAATGAATCATTTGGCTTTGCTTCTACCCACTGTCTCTTCTGAATCACTCGCCCGTTACTAGACCGATTACTGACTGTACTGATCACATCAGCCGTACATTTGACCGAAATCACTGCCTCAGCCGAGCACTTGGCAGGTGTAATTCGGGCATAATGCCTACTACAATTTTCCTGATGTTTTATGAAAAAACACTTTTCTTTGATTGAGAATATTAATTTGAATCATTGCCTTCTAAAAATTCGCCATATATGCGATAAACATGATTTTTAAAACTAACTTTTACATCCCGGTTTCGCCCGAGTTACCTTTTTTACATAGTTTTTTTAAATTTAAAAAAATAAGGTATTGTTACTTTAACACTATGGTTACTTTCCTTTGGACTCTGGTCCAAGACGCTTACCGTTATGCCTCAGAACTTTTTTATACTGCCTGTATCTTACTGATAGACTCACAGTAAAGTAAAGGACTTGAGTATTTGATTAATAGCTCAGTTTTACGGCCCACCCAGTTGATTCGGCATACATTCCCATGCAGACCTGTTTATATGGGTACTTATTTGCAATTTATTTGCGCCCGTTGAACGTGTTTGCCTCTGAAATTGATTCCCGCTCTCTCCTCTAAACGGTCCAGAGTTTCGGTAATGCTAACTTATCTCATTTCTGCCGGCAAGCTGCACGATCTAGAGAGGCGTGGACAAACAACAAGATGGCAAAGATCTCAGATATGTCGATTGGATTTTATCTTATTAGTCAGATGTCAACAAGTTTAATTTAGTTTCATTGATTTATTCGAATGTATGCATATATTACACACTATACCGGATGTATGTATTTTAATTGACAAGAAAAAAAACAAGAATAACGACATCGCTACTATATTTCATAACAACATGTTGTAAAGAAAATCCCTCAAAAGCTGCAAACATATTTAACACCTTCTTTGCGAATGTAGGGGAAAATCTTGCCAAGCTCATTCATACTGACTGTAGTGTTGATACTGACAATAATATAGCAAAATTCCAAGTCACCACAGAGAACGAAATAATATCAATTATAAACGGTATGCAAGGAGGTTCTGCCCCGGGTTTTGATGGAATAACAGTTAATATTTTAAAAAATATTAAAAATCAAATTTCTAAGCCGTTAAAACACATAATAAATGTTAGTTTCCAAAGCGGAGTGTTTCCATCAATCTACAAACAAACTACCATTACTCCAATATTTAAATCTGGTAACCCAGAAGAAGTTAGCAATTACCGACCCATATCAGTAATCTCGAACATAGCAAAAAATTTTGAAAAAATAGTTAAAAAAAGGATAAACCAATTTGTAAAATGTAATAAATTAATTAATGAAAATCAGTTCGGTTTTATGGAAGGTAGAAGTACTCAGAATGCAATTGCAAAATTAACTAGTCTTGTTCATAATTCATTAGATAAATCATTAAAATGCATTGGAATTTTCATAGATCTTAAAAAAGCTTTTGATAGCATATCACACGACAAACTTATAAGTAAATTAAGAAACATTGGATTAAGTGGTACAGCTATAGAATGGATAAAAAACTACCTTTTCAAACGCCCTCAAGTCGTAAAAATCAACGATGTACTTAGTCAACAAAAAACAAGTCACTTCGGCATACCTAAAGGTACAGTCCTGGGACCGTTACTGTTTATCATTTATTTAAATGACATATTCAATCAAATAATAATAATAATATAATAATAATAAGTGTTTTATTATCTTTATTTTTGTGTAACAAATAGATATAATGATATCCTCACTGGGATCTCCCGTGCTGAGGATTTCATTTACATATTATGTATAATTTAATTATAAGAAAATTAATATTACATCAAAGTTACAAATAAATTTAATTATGAACAAATACCATGTAATATAAATATATATATATATATACATTTTTTTTTTTTATTATTATTTTAAAATAAGAATGATATTTTTTGATATATATTTATATGAAGTGTTTTTTGGTATAGTTATATATATGAAATGTTTTTTGGTATAGTTCAGTTGATTCTGTTAAAAAGATTAAATTATTTTCAAAGATTAAATGGAAAAATAATATCTTATGCTGATGACACTGTCATAATAATTGAAGGTACTGATTGGAATAATGTTAATAACTAAGCAAATACTGATATTAATATACTGAAAAATTGGTTCGATAAAAACCTCCTCTCATTAAATACTGAAAAAACAAAATGTATCCCACTCTCTATCAACAAATTTAAATCAATACCAGAATTAAAAATTATAGTACATCAACTTAAATGTAACAGAACTAATTGCAATCAAGAATGTTCTATACTTAGTCTAACTTCTGAAATTAAATATCTTGGTATGTATATATAGATCAACATTTTAAATGGAAAAAACAAATTTGTGAACTTGTCAAAAGAATTAGAAAATGTATTTATATATTTATAAGACTTAGAAATATTCTTAGACTAGAAAACCTAAAAAGAGTGTACTATGCAATTGTACAATCTATATTACAATATGGTATTATTGGCTGGGGAGGAACTTATAACAAAATATTAAATCCACTTAAAATAGTTCAAAGATTGATAATTAAAGTAATATTGAAAAAACCATCCAAATTTTCTACTGAGATTCTCTTTTCAATATTCAATGTACCCACAATAGACAATATATATAAAAAATATTCAATTCTACAAATTTATAAAGAAATACAGTTAAATAACTTACAATTCAATTCATCAGCAAGATATCAAAAAACTATCAAAATCCCAAAACTTAATACAAAGCACACACAAAATACCTATCTCTATCTAGGTATAACATATTTTAACATCCTTCCATTATATCTAAAAAATATTGAAGATATTCAGGAATTTAAAATTAAATTAAAAAATTACCTAAAACTACTATAAAAGTCCATATCTTACTCTTATTATTATTTCCTTCAAATCTTGAAACTGTATTATTGATAGATCTTGCCTATTTCTTACTTATCCCTTTGGTTTTGCAAATATATTATTTACTTACTTACATGATTCCATATAATTGAGCTAGGATTCACTCACCAAACACAAGAGCCTCGTCTCTTTATGGTGAGGAAAAGCCATTATTATTTACCTTGATAACACTGTATAATATGTATAGTTGTATATTTATTGTAAAAAACATACAAATATTAAATAAATAAAAAAAATTTAAAAAATGTCTTCCCTAAGAGATCTACGAATCACTCTTGATTCTAAAATCATATTAAAGATATTTAGTGCAAAATACTTAACATGGTGGGTATTATTCACAGAATATGTAAGCCTTTCAAAAACTCTTAACCAATTGACAGTGCCTTGATTAGAAGTAAACTTGAATATGGAAGCACTATTTGAAATCCAGATTACTGCAAATACGAAAACATTGTAGAATGTTTCACGTGAATACATTTAAAAATAAGATCGCGTATTTTAGTCCTCTGACCCAAATGCGACAACTCGTAATAAAATAGTGTGCTGAAGTAGACATTTTCGTCTATAATTTATACGGATTCCGAAAAAATGTACCGCTGTTGCAAAAAATATGTTTCGCTAATTATATAATGTATTACTTCTTTCTCTATTTGTTCATCTATTTATGTATCTTGCCTTTTTTGTACGATTTGTCACTTGAGTGAGCTTTTACATAATTTTATTTTTATTTTTCTACTTTACGGAACTTTATATTTATTATTTTTAATTTTATCTAATATCGCATAAAAGCCAAAAACACTAGGGCCTTAAAAATTAAAATGTTTAAATTTCACACAGTTGTTATACAACCATACAAAATTTTAAATGTGATGAGTAAATCCAGGTATATTAAATCTGGAGTACCTCAAGGGTCGATTTTAGGTCCGAAATTATATATCATTTATGTCATTGCGCTGTCTAAACTATTTTAAAAAGTTCTTAGATTCATTTTTGCAGACGATACCGCACTTGTAGTGTCCAATGAAAACCCTGAAACAGCTATTAAAGAATTTCAAACCGATTTTAATGAACTACTTAAATGTTCTCATGATGTGGGATTAATTATTAATGTTAAAAAAACCAAATGCATGTACATAAGATCACCTAGCTTGAAAATGTGGAATATACCCAAACTAATTGCGCATAATTTTGAATGTATACATAGAAAAATTGATAACATTTGCCTTTGTGAATCCATTGAATTTACAAATGAATATACTTATTTGGGCATAATAGTAGATAATAAATTTAAATGGGATAAACATGTAGATAAAATATGTAATCAGCTCCGATCTATAGCGAGTTTTTTTTTTTTTTTTTTTTATGTGACACCTCACAAGAGTGTCCCTGCCTGTGCAGTGCACAGACAGGGGAACTATGTCACCACCCGGTTGGGCGGCGTTGTGAGGCGGAGTAAGGTAGGGGCTGTAGGAAGGGATTTGTTAATGCGGGCCTTGAAGAGGCTCGGATTATAGGAGGGAGGAAAAACAGATGCCGGTAGCTCGTTCCACATACGAGCCGACTTACACAAAAACGAGTCGTAAAAACGGCCCGTTCTCATGAAGCCAACGTCAACTGTGAACGGGTGTTCAGTTCGTGTCCGTCGAGTTTCGCGCACGTGCACCGGTGCATCAGGAATCAATGCTGCTAGCTCCTTGGAGCAGGCTCCATTGAAATACCTGTAGAACCTGAGTAATTTTTATAAATTAAAATTTTTACTGCCCCATTGTACACTTAAACTTATATATTTTTCTATGGTTGAATCTATTCTTAGATATGGAATAAGAACTTGGGGGCACACTAGCAGTACTTAAATATGTACAAAATTTGCAAACTGCAATAATTAAAAAATAGTCACACCAAACATTTATAAAGAAAGAAAAATCTTAAAATACTGTACGGTGCAGATAGCCTACTTCCAATAAAAGGTCTCCTCTGGTATATTACTATTATGGACAATGCGGGAGAAAGCTTGTACAAAAAACCACTTGTACACGGGCACAACACAAGATTTACAGAAGGAAACGGGCTAAAAACTCCTCGAATTTTAAATAAGTATGTAGGCCGTACTCTTGAATACTTGGTACCTGTGATCTTCAACAAACTAAATAAAAACTTACAAATTGTGAATAATTAGAGACCCTGCCCTAAAATCATAAAGCTGTGGTTAATAAATGATCAATCCATTTACCTTTGAACTCCTCTATGTAAATTCCCAAACTCTTTGTTTTTAGTAAGGTGCATTAGATATATTATGTATTTACAATTACTCGTTAGAAATATATTTTCCGAATGTCTGCAATAAAATAAAATCTGTGAAATGTACCTACTTAGAAATAAGACTTACTCGTGTACACATAATCATACAATGTTATAGACATAGACTTAAGATATTTTGATTCGGTGGATCCTGCAGACAAGCTAGCATGTGACAGCTTTGTTGGTCTACCTATTTTGTTAAATAAAAAGGTGTTATACAAAAAAAAAATAAAAAAAAAAAAATTAATGTATAGTAAACGGTTGTTTATCAGTTGTGTAAAATTTAAAATACGTTTATCAGTAAGGGGGCTACCCACCACAACAAATAACCCACCAATTTGCGCAATTACGACATGCGATAGTTAGACATTAAAATGATTCCTCGCTATATGTCCGTCTTCACGTTCAATCTTACTTGCACAAACTCTAATTTGCACAAATAAGCATGTACGTTAAAATGGAAAAAACCGTCCATCGCATATACTAACGAATTACTTACTAATTTTGTTGGCAAACCAATTTTGCAAAAATTGATTGCGAATGCAAGTGAAGTCGCTGTGTAGATGGACCTGTTATTTTTTTTTTTATTTCAAAATATCTCTCCATCTCTCCACACACTTTCTCTCCTTGTATTAAATATCGGGCATCAGCACGAGTAAAGCACCTGGTGAAGCCCACATTATCAAATAATGTTTTAAAATATTTAAAATTATTGTATCTAATAAAACTCTAAGCAGAATTGTTACCTGAACAGACTATGCAATAATTACAATAGCGGATTATCCAAGGTTGATATTTTCAGTTGCGAACTTACCAAATACAAGAGGTCCATAAAAAAATATTTCTCTGATGGTTTGTGAATAATGTTTATGTCTCTACTGTTCATATCTCTATTATGATTTGATTTATATCTACAACCTCTCTCCATGGCTATAAATGTATTGTTTTGTAAATTTTTCGTTTTATATAATCTTTTATTTGTATAAAATTTTGAAGTCATATTCTTTTCTCACAAATTTAAATAACTTATTCCATATTATGCTTAGTTAAAGTCACAAGGAGGAAATCTAAAATTGGTTTTATTTTACTATGTAATACTCATGTATCAACGAAGTAATAAAAGCAGTTATTAATTTACATGTTGTTGTCTATAGTTCATTGTATTTTTTTAATTATTTAATATCATATTAGTATGCTTATGCTGTATATATTTTTTCTTTAAAAAAATATTCTGTTTATTTAAAGGTATTGAGTTGACCAGCGAAAAACCATGAAATAGTCTGAACTCTCCACAAATCAGCTCTAATTTTGAAAATTACAATTGAAACAATTTGCTGTTTAAATATAACAATATAGGTAGGTACCTACTTTATCGCTTCTTCACACAACAATCAGTTCCAATTTTTCAGGACTAACTAACGCGCACCACAGATAATCGAAATTAGTATGCTTGATGATGAAAACTTATCAAACTTATCAAGCTTATCAAACTCCCACGTCAAACTAATTTGACTAGAGTGTCTATAGTTGCTAATCCATATTTCCAAAACATGTCTGCGCTAAGCCAAATCTCAGCGCGCCGTGCCTAATAATTCATACATTTCGGTGTGCTAACCACCTTGTACCCAATCCTACCTACCCACTGTACCAGTGATGGGCAACATGCGGCTCACGAGCCCATTTCATACAAACCCCCAGACTTTTTGCACGTCCATTTTCCAATAAATAAAATAGCAAATTGACTATTTTGCATAATAGGGTGTATCGATTTTTAACTTTTTTTTTGTTTTCAAATTCCAAGTTGAAATAAAGTTGCTACTAGGTACCACAACTTACCACAATTTTTTTTGGATTTTTAAAAAAATGTGTAGGTCTCCCGCACAAGGCCTAAAGTTTTAATTTTTTTCAAAAAATATCAATTTTTTTTTAAATTTAAAAAAATAAATTCATAACTTTTGTGTTTATTCCAAGTTAAAAAACAGTAATATTAGGGCATAAAAATAAGTAAGAAACGGTTTTTTTTATAAAATATGGTATTTTGGTCTCCCGCACAAGCCCTAAAGTTTGTTAATTTTGATGAAATTTTGTAATTTTGTGTACATATATGAACCATGTTTTTTTAAAGTTTAAGCCGCCGGAATTAATTGTACTTTTCTTACAGAAGGCATAAAATGAGACAATATATATATACATAATTCTTATATACATACACTAAAAATATATAGCACATATATACTATATATATATAATATGTTTTATACCTGAAAAAAGATAGTTGGACGGTGTAAATTGTATGAGAAAGGTGTTGAAAGAAACTGATGTTATTTGCTATTACTGTTGTTTATTACAAAAGTATAAAAGGTTATAACATGTCATAAAATGTAGTATAAAAACTAAGTACGAAATGTTGCTGATTACTTTCCATACGACATAAGTGGCAGTTTTCTTGTTCTACTGCAAATTTACTGACTTGTTTAAGTATTCGTCCTTTCATCTTGGCTTCAAAACCTTAAATCAAAGTTATGTATAGTATTTACATAGGCCTAGTGAAAATTTTATAAATATTATTACAGTTCCCAAATGAAATTTCAATTTAATATGGAAGACAATTCTATTGCAGAAGAGTTGGCCAAACGAAACCCCGGCAACATCTCGCACGCCAGGTGGCTTACTCTGGCAAATCGAGTCCTTCGTTTGTATGTAGCCACCCATGATCCGACCCCTCAGCTAAGAAAGCTTGCAGAGTTCATGATGAAGGTCTACATACCATCATGGTTCTCAATTAAGTGCAATCCCCAAATCCCGCAAGCTTCCATTCATTTTTTTAAAATGATTCTTTTCAGCAATTACTTGGTAGATGAGCTAAGAAAAGTCGTCCATGCAACGTTACAGATAAATGCTTTCATGGCTCACCCAGAGCATGTTTTGATAGCTATGCTGTTCGATGAACGAAAACATATCAGAGCCTTGGCTTATAAGAGAATCCAGAAAGCTCGCTCAACCGTAAGGAAAGGGGTAAGGGTATTTAAACCCCCTCAGATCAATTTTGATGCCGAAGACTATATAGATATGATTGATTGGAAATCCACTTCAGTAACCGAACCCCCTCTTGTTACTGATATGAGCCTTGAAAAGTTGGAGTCAATTGCGGAAACTGGCAGAAGTGGAAGGGTTGAATTTAGAATTCCTTCTCACACTCAAGCGGTGGAACGAATTGTCAAGGAAGTCACAGAAGCTTTGAAGCGAGTATGTGGGCTAATCGAAAGAGATAGTTTTATCCGTGCCAGACTGGAAGACCGTAAAGAGTTACCTACGTTCGAGACCAAGAGCCAGTACAAAACCTCTGCAAAGGATTAGAATTTAAGTAAGTTTTTTTCGACTATTTTGTAGTTATAATGTTTCTAAATAACGTCTTTATCATACTGTCTTCCATATTAAATTGAAATTTTATTTGGGGACTGTAATAACATTTATAAAATTTTCACTAGGCCTATGTTAATACTATACATAATTTTGATTTAAGGTTTTGAAGCCAAGATGAAAGGACGAATACTTAAACAAGTCAGTAAATTTGCAGTAGAACAAGAAAACTGCCACTTATGTCGTATGGAAAGTAATCAGCAACATTTTGTACTTAGTTTTTATACTACATTTTATGACATGTTATAACCTTTTATACTTTTGTAATAAACAACAGTAATAGCAAATAACATCAGTTTCTTTCAACACCTTTCTCATACAATTTACACCGTCCAACTATCTTTTTTCAGGTATAAAACATATTATATATATATAGTATATATGTGCTATATATTTTTAGTGTATGTATATAAGAATTATGTATATATATATATTGTCTCATTTTATGCCTTCTGTAAGAAAAGTACAATTAAGTCCGGTGGCTTAAACTTTAAAAAAACATGGTTCATATATGTACACAAAATTACAAAATTTCATCAAAATTAACAAACTTTAGGGCTTGTGCGGGAGACCAAAATACCATATTTTATAAAAAAACACGGTTCTTACTTATTTTTATGCCCTTATATTACTGTTTTTTAACTTGGAATAAACACAAAAGTTATGAATTTATTTTTTTAAATTTAAAAAAAAATTGATATTTTTTGAAAAAAATTAAAACTTTAGGCCTTGTGCGGGAGACCTACACATTTTTTTAAAAATCCAAAAAAAATTGTGGTAAGTTGTGGTACCTAGTAGCAACTTTATTTCAACTTGGAATTTGAAAACAAAAAAAAAGTTAAAAATCGATACACCCTATTGCATAAGGGCTTAGCGGAAAACTTTAGTCTTGATATCGTGCATAGGTTCCGTTTTATAAGGTTATGTACACTTCCAAATTATGTTTCTAAAAAAACAAATACATAACGGAAGAGAGTTTGTTATATCTGCTTTTTAAAAAAAATTCGCTGTCAGGATCTTTTGTTACCGTTAAAATTACATATGATTGGTCCGCCCACGGGAGTGATTAGCAATGAACCGGGTTATGTCTATATCAAATATTTAACGTTTTCAAAAAAGAGGCTCGCAAAAAAAATTGTCTGTCTATTTTGAACAGCCGTTCTATATTTTATATTTCAGAATGATAAAATCCGAAAAAATTATTGGTTTAGCCATAGAGACAAAAAAAATTCGCCTGCGGCGTTTGGTTTTGCATTCTGTAAATGTATTATTAAACCATTTATTGGATAACGAACACCTCTGCTATAGATCGTCCCTAGTGGTTCGCTACGTTTCGTGACTTAGCAGGGGTTCCCAGATTGATAAGGTGAGGTTTATTCGGGTCTCAACGGCGAATACATCTGCCCACCAACACGTGTGGCAGGCCGGATAAGGACAGTCTGGTTGAGTAAGACCTTTTGACCTTTCCAGCAGGATTCTCTGGGAAGCAGTGGGAAGGATGGATTCATACGTCATATCCACATGCTTTATACCTTTTTCCTTAGCAAATCTTCCCCAAAAAGACATAATTCCTGAGGGAAATTATTTTCCTAATGGCCTCCTGCATGGTGCTTTTGAAAAAAAATAGATAAATTGGGACTCCGGTTAAAAAGGTTTCTCTTTACTGCACTGTACTGTAAACCAAAGTATACTACCTTGTATTGTTCTGAACTGTTCTATGATTATATGATTCTACCCTATTCTATACTGAACATTGTTGTGAGTGTACTACAAATTGCCGCTATGCGCTGAACACTCAAGACCAACTGTAAGGTGTAACAGAGACTTTGTTTTGTATATGGCAGCTTATGTAGATATTATATTAGTGGCCTGACCGTGTAAGATGTAATTCTTTGTACGTGGAAAAGACCTGAGTGAAGATTATTTTTCATGGTGTTTTGCTATCGTACGCAGAAGAAAACTTTCGCTTTTGTATTCGGGGAGTTTGTTTCCTGTGTATTCCCTGAATACAATTTGAACATTTTGCTCTGTAGCATTTTTGTGTTCATTGTAGGTAAAAGTTAACTATAGGCAAATAAAGATAAGTTCATGTTTCTATTTCTAAAAGCGATAATATTAAAATAAAAAAGCGAAGTACTAACTAACTAACCATCACGCCGTTTCCTGCAAGGGCAGGCAGAGAGGACGGACCGCCAAATAACTCGGTTTTGGTACAAACTTCTTACCTCATTCACATTTGTTGCGAAGGTTGAAGATGTGTTCGGTGTTAAAATTAAACTTTGTAATATTTTATTCTGTTGCCGGGATAAAACAGCTGTGAATAAATTTTAACAATAAATTATGTGTCACACAGGTTATAAAATATTGTCTGTTGAGATTCTCAGTATTTATATTATTTATATAAGACGATAAATATTTTCCGAGACTAATACAAAGCAAACCAAATATTTATGCTAGACCGCTTTTATGATTACTTGAACTTCAGACAGTTTTTAAAAGCAAGGACGTGCTGTTCAAAGGTATTATTTAGAGATTAAGTAATTGTAAGAAAAACGTGAACAAAATTAAAAAAACACTATAAAGAACATAATTTTTTTACTATAAGACATCAAAAAATTTAAATCAATAGTTCCTACCCAGGAACTGGAGGCGACATCTCTACCAACCCCGTCAAATTCAGATCGGGTGAGACCTACAACTATATCGTATAATGGTGTAATGTTATCAGGTTTTAGAAAAAATGCTTATATTTCCACGTGTTGTCACCAAAATAAAAATGAATTGTCATCGAAAACGAGTCTATCTGTCGAATTCCAGCTCGATCGGATTTCGGGAAGTGGGTTATTTTTTTACGTGACACCTCACAAGAGGTGACTGTGCAATGTATAAGCAGGGGAGCTATGTCGCCACCCGGTTGGGCAGCGTTGTGAAGCGGGTTATGATAAGTGTTGTAGGGAGGGATTTATTTATTTAACTTGAAGAGGCCCGGATTATATGAAGAAGGAAAAACAGATGCCGGTAACTCGTTCCACATTTGAGCCGTCTTACATTAAATCGAGTCGAAGAAGCGGCCCGTTCTCATGAAGGTAACATTACTGAGAACGGGTGTTCCGCTCGTGTACGTCGAGTTTCACACACGAGCACTGGTACACCGGGGATTAATGCTGCTAGCTACTTGGAACAGGCTTCTTCCACAGGTTAATTTTCGCTTCCGCGATGTGCATTCATTCATTAATTCATCACCGAAAACAAAAAGTGAAATTCGAATAAGTAGATATATTTAAAAACTTACATATATACATTATTTTTTTTAATATTAACTCCACACAAAAGGCTCTGAGAAAAATATATTCTTTAATATGTCAGAGACATCTATTCAATTTCCGGTATCCTTCCAATCACAGTCCTTCGCAACATGAAATCACGACCACCATCCTACAAATTACCTAACAATCAACCCACAATAACATCAAGCTACTTTACAATCAAGCTATCCACAACCACTCTCCTCTTCTAACACACACTACGAAATATGGAATAAAATCTCTTAACTATATTGCCTACACACTCTATAACTCTCTTCCAGATATGTATAAAATCAGCCAGCATAATCCAAAAATTCAAAGTAAGGCTTCAAAAGAATATTTATTAAAAACGTATAAAAACGAAAAAACGTAATTCTTTTCGTGTTGTACTTTGTTTTGTTTCTTTCTATCTTCTTTTCTATCCCCTGTATTTGTAATCGAGCATAATATATTTTTACCAATGTTTATTTATTTATTTATTTTTATTTAAGTACATAAAACAGGCATGGTGCCCAAAAATTTATATACATGGATGTTTAAATACATAATAATAACAAAATGATAATAACAAAAATAGTAACAAAAGGAAAATGTAAGTAATATTAATATTAATCTATTATAATAATATGTAAGCTAAATATGCAAGTAAATAACAAATAAGAATGGGTAAAAGGTAAATACAAATATGTTCATAAACTATTTGTTATTGTCACACCTGTACTGGTGAGACACTGATTAGGTAGGTACAATGTTGCTTCTCTTTAAATAAAGGGCTTCATCACAATATCAGCTTAATATGATTAAAGGTAATACATTTTTTTTGAAGTGTTTAAATTGGTCATTAAAAATGTCTATTTCATTATTAGAGCCATGTATAATGTTATAATTTCTTAATGTTCGCGGTACAGGGGAAAAATATCCTGTATTTGTGTGGTAGGCTTTAATATAGAAAATGTCTTTCATCCTCCTTGTTGATTTTCTTGATGGTATATTGATGTTAATTTGGGATAAAGTGTTTGGTGTATCAACTGATGCATGTATAATTTTGTGTAGGAGCAGTACGTCAGAAAGTTTACGTCTGACCGTCAGTGAGTGTAGTTTATAGTGCAAAATTCGGTCATTATATGTTCCAAATTGACCAGATAAACCTTCACGATAAGCAATTACACGGGTTAGTTTCCTTTGTATGGATTCAATCCTATAATTATGAATCTCATAATTGGGAGACCAAATTGTTGATGCGTATTCGAGAATACTTCGCACAATTGATTTATATAATGTTAAAGTTAATTCTGTACTTTTAAAACAATTCGTGATTCTTAGCGTTAATCCTAATACTTGTGATGCACTTTTTGAAATTTTATCTACATGTTTATTGAAGCTAAGTGACGAGTCAAATGTCACGCCTAAGTCTTTGATTGAAGTTGTGTTTTGTAAAGGGATATTGTTAATGTGATATGTGTTTGAGAATTTATTAATGTTCTTTGTGAATGAAATTACGGCACATTTGTTTTCATTAAAATATAAATCATTTAGTGTGCACCATTCATGAAGTGATGATAAGTCTTTTTGCAAATCGGTGCAATCTTCTAATGATGTAATTTTTTTGTACAACTTAAGGTCATCGGCAAACAGGAGATATTTTGATGTTTTTATTCTTAAAACTATGTCGTTGATAAAGATTAAAAACAACAAAGGTCCAAGATGCGAGCCCTGCGGAATTCCCGACGTTACAGTAAAAATATCAGCGGAGTAGCCTCCTACAACCACTTGCAGTTTTCTTTCTGTAATGTAACTTTCGAACCATTTCAAAGTATTTCCATTTATGCCAAACTTTTCCAGCTTCTTGATGAGTAATGATTGATTTAACTGGTCAAATGCTTTGCAAAAATCCGTGTAGATGGCATCTACTTGTAAACGTTTATCGATGCTATCGCGGATGTACTGGGAGTATTCGAGAAGGTTAGTTGTTGTGGAACGCCGAGGGAAAAACCCGTGTTGCTCAATGATAATATATTTACCTACATGAGCTAATAGACAGTCATATATTATTGACTCAAACAACTTTCCTATGCAGTCAAGTTTAGAGATAGGTCTATAATTTTTTATATCGCTCTTACAACCTTTCTTAAATATAGGTGTTAAGAAAGCCGTTTTCCAATTGACTGGGAAAACACCTTCTTGTAATGATTTGTTATAAAGAAGGCTAAGTGGTCTGGCAAGAACATCTCTGCACATTTTCAAAAATATTGGCGGGATACCATCAGGACCTGATCCCTTATTGGTTCTCAATTTCTTACACTTGACTAATATCGTTAAGGGCGAAACAGTGATCATACCAAGGCTTTCGTTACAGAAATCTTCAGATATTTGTGGTGAATAGTTTGCATTGTGAGGTTTATAAACAGATTGAAAGTGCTTAGAAAAAAGCCCGCAGATAACTTGACCTTGGGTAGTTTTTATATCATTTAGGTGCATCTCTTTTGGAATATCGGTTGTGTTTTTATATTTGCTTTTTGCAAATTTCCAGAAATCATTCGGGTTAGCTTTTAAATTTTGTTTGATTAAGTCTAAATGCTTATGATAACAAACTCTAATCAGATTTTTTGTTCTGGTTCTAATCAAGCTGAATGATAAATGATCTAGTTCATTACCATATTTCTTATATTTTTTATGAAATTTGTTTTTTTCCTTTATCAAACGAATGAGATCTTTTGAGTACCACTTAGGAAAGTGATTTTTGTTCGTTTTGAGGGGAACATGAGAAGAGATAATCTGGTAGAGTATGTTGTAAAACTGATCGACAGATTGATCAATATTTCCCTGATTAATGAATTCCCAATCAATCTCACGAAGAAAGGTATTAATTGAATCATAGTCGGCTTTATAAAAGTTTGGTCTTGGGGCGTTACGGGTTTCTAGATGTGGTAGAAAATTAAAAAGAACATTTATTTCTAGAGCAGGGTGGTATGGGTCTTCTTTGCTTAGTGGAGATGAAGAACGTATTACTGATATGTCTTCTTTATCTGATAAAATGAGATCCAATATTTTGGATTGGTGATTCACTATTCCGTTAAATTGTTTAAGATTACAGAATGATAGTGTATCGATGATGTCACAGGTGATTGTATTTGTGTTTGTGGTGAAAGGTAATAAATTGTTTGTTTTATCGGTAATCCAATGAATGTTAGACTTATTGAAATCGCCAAATATTAAGATGTGTTGGTTTGGTGTTGTTAGGTACACATTCCTAAGATTGTTTAAAAATGAGCTTACAATAGATTCTTCTTCAGTTGGCGGTAGATATACGGTGCAAACATTCAGTTTGATACTCCTGTTATTATGGTTTATATTGAGTTGGATCCACAAGTCCTCCGCTTGACATTCCCAATGCGCCATCCTCTTCGCCTCTAGTTTTCTTGATACAGCAATCATGACTCCTCCTCCATCTTTTTTTGTCTTATGAACTCTATCCCTCCGAAATACTTCATATCGGTTATCTACTAATTCCTGGTCACAGATAGATTCCTTTAACCATGTTTCTGTTAGGCTTACTAGGTCATAGTCATTGATAAGGACGTTTTCGTATATTTCATCAATTTTTATCCTCATTCCCCTGATATTCATGTACATGCAGTTAATCATTGTAGAATGTATAGTGGTTATGAATGTTGTCGTTTTGGTAAATTACCAATCAATTTTTTCTTCCAGCAATATGTTGGTCTGTGTGTATATCGGACTGTTTAATCAGTGATTCAGGCGATAGTTGATCCTCGTGGGAGATCACTATTATCTTAGATGTAGATGTCTTCCTGAGGAAGCATCGTCCGTTTCTTGACCATGCAAAAGCGTAGTTTTGATCTCTTGCGAATCTTTTTGTTTGTCTAAGTAAATTTTTTTCTTGTGTAGTGAGGTGCTCGCTTATGAAGATGGGCTCCTTTTTTTGTGTCGTGAACCGCTTCATGTGGGTTGTATTTATTTTGTCTTCTTTCAGCTTTTGTTTAATGTTAAATGTTTTTACGGCCGCAAGGAAGTTGTCTCTTTTCAGCTGATTGTTAAATTTGACTATTACTGGGCGCACAGGTTGATAGGGAGGCTCATCATCAGAGATTTTCAGGTTCCGTCGGATTCGGTAGAAATTGTTAATTTCAAGATTAGCGAGGTCGAGTTTGACGGTTGAACCTATTTCGTTAATGATTTCCAAAAGATTTTCGTTGTTTTTTTCTGGAATTCCTCGAATTTCGATGTTACACGATTTATTTGAGTGTTCTATATCGTTTAATTTTCGTTGAACTTATTTTAGTGCACTCTTGATAACAGAAATGTCGTTTTCATTTTTCTCAACTTTTTTCATTTTTTTGTCCATTTCTTGGATTTGCTTAGAGAAGTCGTCAATTTTGTTTGCGCAGTAATCGATTGTGACCTTAAAGTCGGTGATGTCTTTACGAAGCTCTTGGAACTCTTGTTTCAATTCTGTTAAAATATCCATCACTTGAGCAGATCTGGTCATTTTTGTGAGTTGGGCCTCTTTGTGTAAAGTTAGCCCTTTTTAAATTTAATTTGATAGCCACAGAAAATACAAGTCAATGGCGAATAAGTAAATATTGTCTATGATTTTTATTTGACGTTTCAATGACAATAATATTTTCAAACTTCAAATTAAGTATTTAAAATCACGATCGATGGCTGAAGATTACACTGCCACTGTTGCAAACACTGCCAATTTGACTAGCGTATCGCTGTTTATTTGTTTTTAACTCTTAATATGTTACTAGGTTACTTTTTTGTCACTTAATTGTTATTAAATACGGAGCTGTCAATTAGTGTTACATTGGCTCTGTGCTTATGTGTATATCCCTGTCTGTTTTCTTTTTTGTTCTACTCTTCCTTTTTTATATTGACACTTATAATTATGATATTTTCTATTTTTGCACTATTTTGTATGAGAAACTTATAATTTTGATACCAAAATACCAATGTAACCTGAATTGTACCTCTTAACTCCCACCTATGTATTGAAAGTTTCTCTCGTCCTACAATGAGTTTAGTAACTCATCTGGATTGCTCTAGCAAGAAATAAAAATTTAAGAAAATTGTTGAAGGGGGGAGGAAAGAAAGAAACCAACCGGCAAATTATTACACATCCGAACTATTGAACTCAAGAACGTGTCGTAGAAACGAACCATTCTCATGTGACAAATGTCAACCGTGTAAACACGTTGCTCACGCGTTTGACGTATATGTAGTCGTTGAATTAACAGTGTTATAATATTAGATCTGTATTGCGTAAGGCACACTGTATGAATAATTTTAAGGACCATTAATACTGAATTACCGTTTTTATGTATGTTATAGTTAAGCGCACTTGAAATGAAATGACACTAAACTGCTCTATATAAATGCATAGTTATTATTATTATATTTGCATATTTTATTAATTTTGGTTAATTAATTTCCGACAATTTATTCTTAAAAATATGAGCTGTTCAAAAAATGATGGATATTTTTGTCTCTTCTGAGGAAACTGGATAATTTTTGGAACCGATTTCTTTTTTAACCGTTTGAGTGCCAAAATATTCATACATTTGTTTGTAAAATGCCACCAAAAAAACATTATTTTTTATGAAACTATATATTTTTTTAAAACCCCATAAATTATTTGAATTTTCAAGGATTTCGATAAATCAAAATATGATATTGGTTTAGAATCACGCGGAGGAGGATCCCGAAGTCGAGGCGTTTCGAAAAAATGAGAATTTTCGGTAGAAAAATTGGTTCCGGGAGGTACATTTGAAAATGAGTAATTTCCGGTGTTACTCTCCATTTCTTGGTCACGATCCGAAGAATTACTGGAAATTCGCATCCTGCGGTTGGGAAACACAGGTATGACATCACTGATATCACTCTCATCAGAGCTACTCTTACTCGAACTTGAATTAGAGGAGTGGAAATCGACGCTCCCGCTGTCGGACATTTCAGAGGGCGCCCTCGACGTTATATTTTTTCATTTAACTAAAATAAAAAAATAATAAATGAATCTGAAATTTAAACGGTTTACTACGATCTTACAACTATTAAGATAATATTAGAATAATATTTACCAACGCCGCAGCACCACACCCGACGTACGCGCGAATCAGAACACAACTGACGCAATCGATGGAAATCGACGATCGGCAATCTTCGTTAAAACACGAATCGATGAAAGTCGACGATTGGCAATCAAAAGGTTAAATTTGGCATTGGTAATGCATTTTTCGCTATAGTGAAAAATAAAGTAATACAGGGTAATATTAGTTTTTCTTTGTTTATTCGTGCTTCAACTTACATCCCAAGTGCGCAAAAACGTATTATGAAAGATTCCGCCATATTAATAATAATAATAATACATTAATAATATTACATTTCAGACTAAAAAAATATTATTTGTTATTTCGGCTACTGGAATTATACCTAGCTCTCTCATTAAAAATTTTGGCATATTAGATCTATCAAAAAATTTATATATAAAATTGCAAAAATCAGACATTTTACATACATGTAGGATAACGAAAGATTTTTTAAATATTTATGTTGAGGGATCAGTAGGATTTATAGGCCCTGTTAGGAGTTCTACCGTGCCGAACCCTCTGATATGAAAATATCTGGAGTCGGTGAATTATTTTCCCATTTGATCTCTGGTGAGTTGACGTGTTGTTCTTGTATTGTTTTGTATTTATTTTGCTTATATAATGCACTGCATCATCTTGATTGACTAGATAATCATTTGTGGAAAAGTGTGTGGAAGGGTTTAGTTTTTCCTATGGGGAAGATTTAACCCGGGCATAAAGTCGGATATTGGATGATTATATTTTAATTATATTTAAGTATAGGGCCGTTTTTGTGAAAAATCATTTCAAGGTCAAGTAAGTAAGTAAGCTGCAAATTCTGACAAGGCTAGAAAGTGACAAATTGACTTTTATCGACCAAAAATATTTTTTTGTACAACACTGAAATTGGATGGTTTTTGTTGTTTTATTTAAGATTTGTATTTAGTTTCAATTAAAGGTGTTTAAGAAAACTGTTCAATGGCAGCCTATGGAGTACGCCCATTTTTTTCAGTGCGTTAAAATGCCTCCAGCGAGCCTAACAGCTATCGCAATAAAATAATACCCTCTGATACCATGATATCTAGGGTACACTCCTCATGCCTACAATCCCCTAAGTACACTGAAGAGATAAAAGATATAGAAGTGTATTTTAGGCATTACTGTGTCCCCTATATAAGCAAAATTTTATCTCACTTTTGGTGAAATAGATTAAATCAGTTTAGAATATCGATATTTCTTGAATAGTTAACCAGTTTCATTTTAGCCTCTAAAGCATAGGAGTGGAAGCATAGACTATAATACATCAATGAGTGGAAGAGCTTATTTTATAAATCAGAGGAACAGAGAATACATTGTATATATAAAGTGATAATATTGTTTAAATACGTACGATAATAGTTATAATCCACAGTTTCTTTGTTTTCTTCTCTATTCTTAAATTGCTTCAATAAGTTCACTTCAACTAGTATCATTTTCCTTTCACTACATTGTTACTATTATAATGTGCCTTGATTGATACTTACTTAATACACAATTAATTAAATTGTTAATGCCAAGTTGCGATGCCTACTCAGCTGAAAGTACAATTAATTTTGTGGGTAACAATAAACTCATTACTGACTATTATTACAGATACCTCACACTTCGACTTATGACAGGTCTTATACAAACCTAGTATAAATTAGTTCAACTATTGTCACACTGGTATATATTTCTAACTTAATTAAAACTTAAATTTGCTTTGAATTTAAGTAACATCATTTTCAAGTGTAGGAGAATTCAAACAAGACCTACCTATAAGATAATATTTTTTAATACTTTTTTGTGACTAATATGTCAAGAATTCAGGCTGTCACGATTTATTTTTTTATATTTAGAGGATGAAAACATTGGTTCAACTTTTATATCTCCAATTAGACAAGTTTGGCCTCCAACACGCCCAACGCTGTAACGCCGAACGACTGAAAACTCTCGAATCTGGTCCCCGCGCACTGCTGCTCGCGTGATATTAATGAAACACATTTACAAGAGATATTAGTACGTAATAGCACCTCTATAACTATCCCGAGGAGGTTGATGTGTGGCGATCCATCTTCTCTGTCTACCACATAGCATGATAATAAGTTAGTTAGATCACACTTCTAGGTACGATTTGTTCAGTGCCTAAGAAGCACGATACGAATCGTTCCATTAGCCGTATAATACGAGATCGCCTGCAGAGGAAATGCCTCTCCTAATGCACACCGCTCCATACAACTCAATCCAAACTGATCAACTATTAGGACGTGCTCAGACTGCCAGGAGGCTGGGGCTTTACCAGTATTACTAGAACTAGTACCAGCCGGAATATCGATATCCCGAACGTGAACTAGATCAGAGATTGTTTCACTTCGCTTCAAACTTTCAACGACTCTATTCTATGAAGATATTTAACGGAAAATTCGATGGCGAAACGATATTCAAGCATGTATGTTATGTATTGTTAGGTGAGGAATCGTAGTCAGTATAATTTTAGTTGAGCTGTGTACAGTTGCAGTGAATATATGGACTGCTACAAGAAGTCAATATCGACAGCTTTAAGTAATTACTACAACATATGCGAAAATCTTCGTATTTCTTAAAGATTTATCATCGATCTGCAGCTATCTATGAGAACTGCAGATCGATGCACAGTTACCAAAGATGACATAGGCAAAAAAGTCTTTTTGGAAATTATTTTCCTCAGGGCCTCCTGTGTTGGTTAATTTAAAAAAAGCAGTCCGTAGGAATACACGGACTGCTTCAGGCTGTCGATATCTACAGTTTCAAACAGTAATTTCAAAATACATGGTAGTCCTCGTATTTTGAAAAGTTTTTTCTATGAGAACTACAGATCGATGCGCGGTCACCGCTTACTAGCTGTCAATATTGACTGCTTGTAGCAGTCCATGTAATCGCAGCCAACATAAAAACCGTGCACAGTCCAACTATTTAATACGTGGAATGCATCGATTGCTAGAGGCAATCGATATGGACAGCTTCAAGCAGTCACTACAAAAAATACAAAATACCTTGTATTTCAAAAGTTTGACTTTGAGAACAGCAGATTGATGCGCACTAGTAGCTGTCAATATTGACTGCTTTTTTGAGGAGTGAAAGACTTGATATTGAAGAGACCCATGGTATAAGAAAGAAGAAACGCAAAGGCCGTCAAATCATTCCACATCAGAACACAACAACTTAACTACATATCCCAAATCGAGTAGACATTCAGGTCCTGCGCAGAAAAGTAGCACTACAACCCTTAGCCTTACTTTAGCGAACTCTACTATTCTGCGCATGTTCTTGTTATTTCAATGTGCGCTCTTCGGCGGTCCCGATGCCTTAGTTTATTAAAAGCATTCTCGCACCCTCCTGGTGCCAAAAATATGGTCAAGTGGTTTGCTTCCGGCTTGTCGAAATGATACCCAGATAGTATCATGTTAGGGCAAGTCTATTAATTTTAATGTCTATGGTAAGTACACATCATAAAACGTGCATAGGGATTACAGAAATAACACATTTGAGATTACCAAAAATGGTTTACTAAATAACCTTCTTAATAATATGTTATTGTAAGAACAACTGATATTATCGTTACTCTCAACCACATTCTGCACACTTCACACTTACCACACACTTCACACTTCACACACCACACAGAGGTAAACAAGGAACGTCCCAGCAACACTTGATGTGTGATTAATTATCATGTAACTCCTCCCGAGAGATTATGCGGAGCAAGGGAGAAGGGTGTGGGGAGAAAGGTTTTGAAAAAGAGTCAAAGAGATCGCGAACCCTCGGGGCACGAGGAATATTTAACCACTTTGAGTAAGACCTGAAGAAAAAACTTTATTATTTAAAAATGAATAACTACTTTATTTTTTTAAAAACATCTATTTGAATTTCACTTGTATTTTCGTGAATCTTGGATTCAGAAATTCACCCATTTTCCAACATCCGATCGAGCTGAAACTCAACAGAGAGACTGTTATCGATGGCAATACATTCTATCAGTGGCATTCTTTTGGTAGCAATCACGAATGGACACTCGGACATATGCACATCTCTGAAATTGGATGACATTTTAGCAGTTAATAGATGAAATATATGTGGGGAGGAAGGCTCAATCCTCAGTCAAACAAAGAAATTCTTTAAATTGGCTAATAGCCGGCCTAGGAAATGGTTCAACTAGGTCAAAAAAGGATGTTATGTTAAAAAAAATCACCCCTCATACCTTTTTTCTTCACAAAACTTCCTCTACTTCATTTCATTTAAAAAAACACTCCACACAGCATCCCCAAAGATGACAAATATTTTTAGCCTCATGGTGGAAATAATATAAAAAAGTCAAAGCAACCGTGTTTTTTTTTTTTTTAATGTTGCACCAAATACATATAAATCATTTTACAAGCGAATGCAAATTGTATAAAACTCGGGGTTATCTACCACTTCAGTAGGAGGAAGTTGTACGTCGTGTTTTCATGTTTGTTTTGGCTGACGGGAATATTTTTTTATCCACCAGGTCATCAATCTAGCGTGCCCGTTTCATGGACATCTTGTTCGGGATGTTTCTTGCTGTTGGATTCCCCAGGAATTCCAGATATTCCCGCTGTTGGGGCTCAGAGCACAATCGTTACTGGAGTAGATATTTGCGATTCTGCTTTGGCAATTTGTTATTCCGTAAATTATTGTTGTAAATGGTATCTTGATAATAACGCCTTTTTCACTTCAAAATACTTGTCTTTTATTAGACTAGTAACTATTATAACCGGGAAAGAATGTGTAGGACGGCCTCTCTGTTTCTAGAAACCTAACTGCTAGTTTACAGAGGTTCTTAACATGGAGGGGCAAACCTACATACTACCGACATCTGTCGGATAAGTCAATAACCTCTAATTCCATCTAGATCCAGAGCCATCCATGTCTTGTAACTCGAACTATCATAATTATATAGTCTTTACAATTGTAGGAAATTTTGAAAACTGGAATATTTTTAACACCAGCTGACTTGTACCTGGCATTGCTCGGGGTTATGAATGTTTTTGGAGTTGTTTTTGTTTTTGTTTATGTATTTTGTTTCAGATGACACATATACGCTTCACTTTGAATTTGGTTCAAGATTTTTTTTTTGATGATAGCCTGCAATAAGCGAGCCCTATAGGTCTGAGACAGAGGTATGAAATCATCGGATCACTACAATAGACAAAATTGTAATTTTTTGTTGGATTTTATTTAGGTATTAAAGCCAGGAAAGAGTCTAAAAGGGTCGTGTAGATGCACTAAGTGGCATGAATAGCTAAGAAGTGACTAGAGAGACTAAAATAGACTAGGAGAGATGAGGTGATTTTCCACAAGAGCGGTGCTGTATTAATCGTCCAAATATTATTATTGATAGAGACTATGATGGACTCGTTGAACGTTACAGCGGTGCTGCCAAGGTCTGTTATCTATGTGAGGATATTGTGTCAGCGCTCTTTATTAGCAGCAGACACATACCTGGACGGATGACGAACCTCGTGCTGGCACTGTTGGTGGACTCTTTCGCTGCAGCAGCTGGTCCAGTTTCTTCACCACCTAGGATTCTTGCTGCAGAGTCTCCATCTTCTATCTTCATGTCACCTGTTCCCGTTCTTCATTTTACTTTACTTAAGTTAACTTTATTTTGGAAATATTTATATATTTTTTAAAACCTGCATCAACTGTAAAGCGCCCCTGCGGTGATAACTAACAAAAGCGGCGCTATAAAAATTGTCCAATATTTATTATTATTTATTTTAAAGTTTTGAGGTTGTGAATTTTAATGTACCTGAAAACTGTATAAATTATGTTATTCTAAAGAATAAAAAAGGTTTTGTTTCACTTGAACGTGCCATGTCTTCCATGGGAGTTCCTATTTAGACCACTATTCACTGCTTTAAACCACATTGTTAATTTTTAAAACTACGTCATATAATTTTTTTCACTTCTATTCCGCATTTTTTGTGCATATATTTGTATTGTTGTTTTGTTTGATTCTTGTTATTTGTCTAATTTCTTTTGTTATTTCAAAATATGCAAAGCGGCTCTGAAACCATCATGCGTCATGTTCTGAAAGAATTCGGTTTAAATTTGCTGGATGGTATTTGAATTGAATCAATGAATATCTTCGTATTTTATTTTTTTATTCATAGTAATATATTTGAATACAGTTTTTTACATGCTTTTCGACTACCACACAAGACACAAGTCCGTATTATGGTAGTACTTGTATCATACGAGCAGTGTAATCTTTAAAGTATAAAAATTCAACCAAGTGAAAAGCTGTCGGTTGCAGGAACCGAAGTGCAGACCTGCAAATTAATCTTTTGTAAAAAGACCGATAAATAACAAACTGTTAGGATGGGTTGTTTCATAGAATTTGAACAATTCATCAAATTTTAAACTTCATTTTCGGATTCTGTTTTTATAACTTTATAGGCCAGTTGTAACTGCACAATTTGGCTAATAATAATTTAGACTCGTTTGGTCGCCAGTGTAATGCAATTAACTCACGTACAAATTCAACTACTCTAGGGCCATTGTAATTTGACAATTGTGACATTTTTTTTATTTTTTTTTTTTTTATTATATTTATTTATTATATAAGTACATTTTTGTTTATTTGTTACAATATATGATCAAATATTTAAAGACTCCTCTTCCGTAGAAGCATTAGCTTGTGGCTGGAAGAGGAGTGTACATTGTTTTATTACAATAAGTAAGTAATTAAAAATAAAATTATTTTAAACTTATTTGAAGTGAGTTATTCTTAAGATTAATTCAATTGGAAACATTTTTATTTTTTGTAAGTTTGTCTTTAAAATATTTTTTCACTGTGTTTATTATTTGGATGTTATCATTAATGTTTCTCATTTCTTCAGGTAGTCGATTGAAAAAAATTCTTGCTCGGTAAGTGTAATAATTTTGTGCAAAGGAAGTGTTTAATTTTGGGCATGGAAAAATATATTTAAGTCGAGTACGGTTTTCAGTTAGAAATTGATACTTGTCTTTTTCTTTTATGATTTGAATTAATGCATTTTTAGTATAAAGATCTTTAAATGAAGGCACTTGAAATTCTTCGAATAATCGATCCGTTGGGTAATCGGAAGGTTTTCGTAATATTATTTTAATTATTAACCTTTGTATCACTTCTATTGGAGTAAGGTTAGTTTTGTATGTGGATCCCCAACTAATGATACCATATTGTAGAGTTGATTGGACCAAGGCATAATATATTAAATATAGGTTTTTTAAAGACAAAAAATTTCTGATTCTTAAAAATACATATATCAGTTTTCTGATTTTTTTTACAATTTGACATATTTGTTCCTTCCAATTCAAATTTTTATCGATAATTACTCCTAGATATTTGATTTTGTTTGTGTTTTTTAGTATTGTGCAGTTTTGGAGACAGTAATTTTTATTATGTATTTTGGAATTGTCATGAATGATAATGTTAAAATTTTTAGGGATGTCTTTTGTGTGTATTGCAAATGGAATTACATATGTTTTATCGCTATTTAGTGATAGCAAATTAATGTCGAAGAAATTCTTAAGAGTATTTATGTCTTCAGTGGCTTTAAGTATTACGTTTTCCCAAGTTTTTTCGCTTATTATTAGAACTGTGTCGTCGGCATACGAAGTAATTTGGCCATGTAGTGGTTGAAAAAAAATGTCGTTAACATATATGGTGAAAAGAATTGGTCCAAGCACTGTACCTTGCGGTATTCCAAAGTCAGAATGTTCTTTATCGCTATTAACATTATTTATTTTTACGACTTGTGGTCGATTTTTTAGATAGTTTGAAATCCATTTAATCGCGTTGTCTTTTATGCCTATGTTATTCAATTTTTTTAGTAGAATCTTATGCGATATGCTATCAAAAGCTTTCCTATGATCAATAAATATACCTGCACATTTTTTACCTTTATCTAAAGATTCGTAAATGTATGAAGTTACGTTAGCAATAGCATCTTGTGTGCTGAGAGATTTTATAAATCCAAACTGGTTTTTTTGTAGTATTTTATTATTATCTAGGAAATCGACTAATTGTTTTTTTACTATTTTTTCAAAGATTTTTCCTATATTTGAAATTAAACAGATTGGTCGATAATTTGTTACTTGATGTGGATCTCCAGATTTGTAAATAGGTGAGATTATTGTATTTTTGTAGTTCGTTGGAAATATTCCTTTTGTTAAACTTAAGTTTATTAAATGAGTGATTGGTTTTATTAAATAAGGTTTCATAGATTTTAACATATGTGCCGTAATAGAATCAAAACCGGGAGACGAACCTTCTTTCATATTATCTATTATTTTTATGATTTCACATTCTGTTGTCGTTTCAAACGTTGAGAGTATATTACGTTCCTGTAAGTTTTCATTATTATGATTTTCCGGGATAAAAGATTTTTGGATATTTTTCGCAAGATTTTTCCCGACATTAGCAAAAAAAGAGTTAAATATGTTTGCACATTGTTTAGGTTACATATTGGCATCTATAATTTTGTTATCATGCTCAATATATTTTATGTTTTGTGTTTTTTTTGTATTGTCAATAGCCAAATTAACTGTTTTCCACATTTGTTTTTGGTTATTTTCTGAAGATAATATTTTATTTTTTAAAAAATCTCTTTACTTTTTTAATATAGGCTGTTAATTTATTTTTATATTTTTTATATAAAATATATGCATTTTCATTTTGGGGATTTTTTAAAGTTGTCTTGTAAAGATTTTCTTTGTTTCTAATAGATATTATAAGTCCTTGGGTAATCCAAGGCTTTAAACATCTAAATTAAGATTTTATGTGTGTTGTTGTTTCATTTGTTGAATTTTTAATGTGTTGCGACAGGGTATTTTCAAAGTTAGTCGAACATGTTTCAGTGTCATCACTGTTTAAAACATTGTTCCAATCATCTTTTTTTAGCTTTTCAGTGAGAATGGTCATATTAATGGTGGATTTTTTAGTTATTATATTTTGTTTTTTTTTTGTTTAATATTGTTATTATATAGAAATAAGCATGAATGGTGGTCAGTTATGTTAGTTTTCCAAACAAATGATTTTAATTTGTGAAGATCTTTAATATTTACGTTTGTCCAGATATGATCTAAGCAGGATGGAGTATGTTCTTTTATTTCTCTTGTATTTTTATTTATGCAAGTTATGAAGTTTTGTTCAGTCATACAGTTAATGTATTCATTTTTGCAACCATTTTCAATTTTTTCATTAATGTTTTAGTTAAAATCACCTACAATGAAGCAAAGCTTATTTTTAAATTTCGATAATATGCATTTAAGGTCATTAATAAACGTAATTATATTCGAGCCATGCGTTCTATAGATAGCTATTAGATGGTACATTGAGTTTGAAATGTATTTCGATGCAGTTTACTAAATGTATTGGGAGTTCAATTATTTTAATAATACTAAATTTATTACTTGCAAATATTACTATTCCACTATTTTTATTGATATCTATTTTGGTAGAAATATAATTGTATTCGGGTAAGCAATAAGAAGGTGACTCAGCATTTGTAAATGTTTCGGATAATACTATGAAGTCCGGTTTTTTTGTTAAATTATTTATTTTTAGAAGCTCTTCAAAATTTTTTTGAACACTACGAATGTTTAGGTGCATAATAATTATATCATTGTTGTTTTTAGAAATAATTTTGTTTCATGAATCACTGGATATGCATTCATATTCTTGAATTTTAATATTTTTTTCTTATTCATTATTTATGAAATCATCTGAAATCATCATGAAGTATTGTGTTACAGATGAATGAGTGTGCAAATAAATATGTTCGGAAGTATATTTTGTTAGTAATTAAGAACTCGTTTCTATTAATAACGTCATAATTGGGCGGAACAATAATAATCGTATACTTATAAATAATAATGTAACTCGACTGTGAGTTGTTAGTACTCAAGTAAATACTGCAAATTTGAACAGGCGCTATTAAACAGGGTGTCGACGTTGATATGCTGTAAACAAAGTATAGTTGAAATATTAATTTCTTACTTGTTTTTTTTAATGAATATAGCATTTTAATTATAGTCAATTTTCTGGAAAGCAGATTCTGTCATTTTCTTGACGTAGTGGCACTTGCTGTCATTCGCTTGATGGTTAGAATTTATTTTCCCATTTCTTTTTTTATTAAAGGCTAGACAATTGTAGCACTTTGGTGTTTGATTTTTATTTGGGCAGTTCGCTAGAATGTGTTCTTCTGCGCAGTGGAGACATTTGGGTTTTTCTGTTTTCTTTCGGCACTTGTTGGCAGTATGTTCGAACCACAGGCAGTGGTAGCATTGGGACAATGGGTTGGAGTCCTCTACGTGAACCCGCATAAATCCCAGGTTTATTCTTCTTTTTTCGATTAATAGTTTTTTCATTTGACCGGTTGTTTCTAGGATGTAGTTGGATAGTTGATCGCTTCTTTTGTTTTTTTTTTTATTTTTGCCATTATTTTGGGCATGTGTTTGCTGTCTTCTTTGGTAAGTTGATAAATGTCTTCATTTTGTTCTATAAAATCTTCGTTAAAATCTTGAATGTTGTAGTCTTTATGTATTTCTTTGATGATAACGTTCGGCTTACGTTTTTTTTATTTCTGATGCAGATATGCTGTTATTTTTTTGTTTGTTTATTTCTTTCATAATTTTATCAGCGTCTTCTTTTTTGGGGCAAGTGATGATAACATTGTTATTAATTGTTTTTTTTATTCCAGAAACTTCAACTCCCAATTTCCCGAGTCTAATTTGTTTTTGTATATTTATTTTTATTTGGTCAGTGTTTTCATTATTATTCGAAATTATCTTAATTGTATGCAGCTCTTCTTTTGGCAAGTTTGGTTTTCCTTTTTCAATTACGCTAGCGTACGTTTTTTTGTCGTCCGCCGTTGATTGTTGCGGGGGTTGGGAGACAATTTTTTCATATGTCATTAATTTACCCTCAATTATTCCAACCTTGGTACCAACGTCAATCATTTTGCTTGAAAGGGTAGATAATTTTGTCAAAAGTTTAGCCATTTGGTCTTTAGTAATTTTGAGAGATGGATCCGTAATGGCATTATGGATGCCGTCAATGAGTTCTTTTGCTTCACTAATAGATATGAGGGCGTTATCGTTAATATTCATGTTGTTGTGTGTGACAGCCCTGCTTGAGCACACAATGTAATTTATTTGATGCGGTAGTATATTTGCATCATGTTGTGCGTACCGTTACACCGATACATGCGAGGTAGGTACTGTGAACTGTGATTGTATGCGTCCAAAATGAAATGTTATTATCACTTGTTCTGTCACTGTCACTGAAGATTTTAATTTCACTTTAAAATATTTAAATATTGTTCGGTTTTAACCAACTATTAATCTTGTTTATTAGTTGTCCCTCAAGGGACTACTTTCAATTAAAATATATGCTTTAAGCGGACTTTTTACCGGGTTTAATACAAATTTAACACGGAACAAAGACAACGTGTGTCTTTCGATATTATTGTTCACAGTGAACATGATTAGTATAAGACAATGAGGATTGCTTTGTTATTGAATAAAAGAGGTACGATGATTAATTTTACATTTATTCATAACAAATAGACCTAGAGACTCTCAAATAACATGATTAGTATACTCTCAAGGGGTGAGCGACATTTCGAAGAATTGATCGCACGGAAAGAATTTGAAAGTAGCAATAATAGTTAATAGTGTGACATTGTGTATAACATAAATATCTGACCTGATTCACCAAAATGGGCGCCATACAACTCTTAGGAAAGAATTTTAAAAAAGTGAGAGATTGACATGATGACCAGCGATTACATATAACTAGCTATATCCGCCATCAGCGTCTCCCGTAAAATATGTCGACTGGAGCAGTTGCCCGTATCACATCTGTTGGCGCGACCTCACTGCAAGGCTGTCCGATTGGTACTAGCTTTTGGGAATTATCTCTTGCGCTTCCTTCTAAAAAAGCCCATAGAGTACGAGTCCCATAGATGAAGGTGGCCTTTGGATATTTTGTTAAAACGGTAGCGAGACAAAAGTGAACTGCTACACGGTTACTTGACAAAACTTAAATAATAACAGAACTTGAAAAATGCTTTCACAGAACTTGAAAATTAAGTTTGAAATTTAAATAATTGTTGAAATTCTTTAAAACAACCCATCTAACAATAAATTTGAAACCCATATTTCAGATCTATTCTACACCTACAGTATCTACAAATACTGGATATATATTTTTTTTTAAAGCAGTGGCGTGCCGTCCTTGGCTGAAAAGTTGTGCCTACCTCATGAAAATGGTTTGCGAACTTGTAAATTTATGTGGAAAAAGTGTAAAATAATTTAATGAATATATTTAACAGCATACTACGATTGCCCTCATCTATCAACCTGGCCACAATCATCAACAGAAGATAATAATAAAAATGGCCCCTTTTGAGATATATCACATACATCATTGCAAAAATATTTAAAATCATGCAATTGGAATAAAAAATTGGAGCTTTCCCTTGGTTATAAAGCAATCCACGTCACTGATATGTATCAGGATAGGAAGATATATATATTTGGTTTTTTTTAAATGAATTATTCAATCGACTTTTTATGCTGCTTATAAAAGCAACCCATAAAAAAATATTCATTTATTTTAAAATGCCTTTTAAAAATATACAATGATCTGCTTTGACTGAGGATTCAACCTTCTACCCAGGTACTAGAGTCGACAATTCTACGAACCTCGCCAAATGCCGATATTTATTACGAATTATAACTGATGAAATGTCATCCGATTTCATATATTATCATATTCAATAGTTGATAGAATGCATTGTAGTAGACAAGAAGTCTATCTGCTGAGTTTAAGCTCATTCGGATGTCGGGAAGTGGATTAAATTCCGATTCCAAGATTTGCATGCATTCATTACCAAAAAAAAAATTAAATTAAATTTTTTGTTATTTTTTTATCATAAACTTATGTTAAAAATCTTCCTAGAAAATTAAATACCGCTGACGGGAAATGAACTCGCCGTCCCCTGATTACCGGTCAGCTGTGCTAACCACTACGCAACTTCGGCTTATTTAAAAGATCTTTTTCGAAAAAATCGTGTTCCAGAACACGATTTTGTTTTATTTTATCAAATACCAGAAGGTATCACAAATACAATGAAGACATTAATAATGTATTAAATTCAGTCAAGAAATATGTTAAGCTCGTTGAATAAAACAACGCTTGCCGAATAAGTTATTCCCTTTCAGTACTTATTCAAATCCTTTTTTCTTGTTTTTTCCAAGAAATATTTATCTATGTTTTCATGAATACCTTGAAGAAAATTGTAAACGAAGTAAATAAATCTATTTACATTACACAATCCTAAATTATTTTTATTAGATTCCTCTCATCCATAAACCATCAAAAGCTTATATTGAAAGTGTTGGTAAAATGTACGTATAGTATTAATATTTTATTAAACATCACTTTCAATTCCAAATAATAAGATTTGGTAAATGATATATGTGAAATTATTTTTATGTGAATACCGCATAAGAGTATGAATTACGCCAAACCGTTGTCACGTAGTAGATCTCCCTAAGGCATTCAAAAAGACCCGCGAACCTAAAATTAGACGCAGACAGTTGGTACCACTAGCAGTTGCGCACTTCGCACGGCGCAAGGCATGCTAGCACCAACGGGCTCGATCAACGGCGGCCACGACTGCGAGTCCGACCTTGGTCCAGACACCATGTGTGGGCAGTCCGCTACGAAAACGCTCACGCAATAGTTTCGTTCTTGATGACGTGGTTGTTTTGCTTTTAATCCGGTCTTGAACGAGAAGTTCCAGCTACATCATTGAAGTCCGATACGCACGCGATGGCGCGTATAAAAGAGCACCATCATGGTTATTACTCCGTCGTAACTGTGAATAACGCTACCAGGGTCTCTCAACTCTTGCATCACCCGGAACGACTCATGTAAGCATGTTACTTAACCATTTCCTCATTATGTGCCTTTTCTTGTAATGTCTGATAAGCAAGCTTGCCAGCCAGAACAAAATACGAGAGAGATTTTTCAATTCTAACAGCCAGGAAATAATTTAGGATGTTAACTGTGCCCTCATTTTTGTCATACCATGTACCTATTGCCTGTGAATACAACCATCAATCATCCCAATTGGAGTTTCATTTGACGAGAGAAGTGTGGTCTGGATTGTTGGATTAGTCCCCCGCATAAAGGCAGATTGCCGACCCTTCCTGAATGAATTACGTTCTCAAATCTCTACGCTGAGCTGACTGCCGAAGCCTATGTAAACCCCTCGTTCCTAACATTGGCGCCCTACGTAATTCTCTGACCCTCAACACTGGCGCATAACGTAAGGAGCTCTATTCACAATACCATCTAGACTATCTAGAGCCAATAAGACGGTACTGGATCGGGAAAGGGTAAGAGGAAAGTGAGGAAATTAGATCTGGTTACAAAACACGGATAAAGCCATTTCAAGTTGATTTTCCACCAGGATGATGATAAGAACATTTTCCAATCAATTGTGAAATAACACGAATTAATCAAATTTCATTTACTTGCGCACACCGGGATAAAAACCCGCGACTTCCGAATCGCTAGTCCTTTCGACCACGGAGGTCGTTGTAGTTGAAAGGTTAGATTATTAGGCGAGTTCGTGTTTGCGGTCTTCGGAGGCTAATTCGTTGCCATTAGTTCAGTAATAATGTTAGTGATTACCTATATAATAATAGTTTGGATCAAGACAAATTAAGTGAGGTTACATTAGGTCAGCACATGTAAGGTTGGGTTAGAAGGAGTTAATATCACGCAACTACGAGCACAAAATTTGGTCAAAGAGGTAATTATACTATTCGAATTATAACCACAAAAATTTAAAAAAAAAATCTGGGTACAGAACATAGGGAGATATGATGTACTAACACCAAATACAGACTGAAACAAAAAACCACACAACTGCGCTTTAAACTTCTTCATCTCAATATGTACCAAAAACCAAATATAAATATATATTTTGTTATACATTAACCTCACACAAGAGGCCCTTAAATAATTTCCCTCAGGATGATCAGCTTCAGAGATGCTGTGTGGAAGATATTTTTAAATAAAAGAAGGAGAGAAAGCTCTGGGAAGGAAAAACGAATGAGAGGGCTGGTTAAGAATCTAGGGATCAATGTATCCAGGAGTGACAGACTTATGAACCTGTCCCTCCCACTGCGGCGTAAAACTATGGAGTGAGAGACCAGTTGGAAAGGTCAAAGGGTCTCCCCAAAGTTCACTACGTTTGGTGATTTAGCAGGGGTTATCCAGAGTTCATCGGATGAGGTGTGTTCAAGATGCGCCTTCCTACCAGCTGTATGCCAAGAGATTGGTTTTGGGAGACCCTTTGACCTATTCAGCTGGCCTCTCGACTCATCGCGTTGCGCCGCAGTGAGAGGAATATATTCATATGTCCGTCACTCCTGGACACGCTGATCCCTAGATTCCTACCCAAACCTCATAAATTTTACCTTCCCAGAACTTCCTCTCCTTCCTTAAAAAAGGCCATCCACACGGCATCCCAAAAGATGACATAGGCCCTGAGGGCTCCTGTTAATGTAAAAGAAGGAGAGAAAGCTCTGGGAAGGAAAAACGAATGAGAGGGCTGGTTAAGAATCTAGGGATCAATGTATCCAGGAGTGACAGACTTATGAACCTGTCCCTCCCACTGCGGCGTAAAACTATGGAGTGAGAGACCAGTTGGAAAGGTCAAAGGGTCTCCCCAAAGTTCACTACGTTTGGTGATTTAGCAGGGGTTATCCAGAGTTCATCGGATGAGGTGTGTTCAAGATGCGCCTTCCTACCAGCTGTATGCCAAGAGATTGGTTTTGGGAGACCCTTTGACCTATTCAGCTGGCCTCTCGACTCATCGCGTTGCGCCGCAGTGAGAGGAATATATTCATATGTCCGTCACTCCTGGACACGCTGATCCCTAGATTCCTACCCAAACCTCATAAATTTTACCTTCCCAGAACTTCCTCTCCTTCCTTAAAAAAGGCCATCCACACGGCATCCCAAAAGATGACATAGGCCCTGAGGGCTCCTGTTAATGTAAATGTATATATTTATATATCAGAGTTAAAAAAAAGGTAGTTAAAACCTATAGAAAATGCTCAATAATCTGACCCGAAACATTTCTCCTGACTTGATTTAATATTACATTCCTAACATGAACATCGCCATCGTTAAATTGGATTAATTTAACTGAGCATAAAGCAAAATCTCTTTGTCTGGAGCAGCAAAAACCTTCAAGCAGAAACTTATTTCATACTAGCTGACTCGTACCCGGTGTTGCTCGGGGTTATGAAGGTTTGGGGTAAATTTGTGATGTTGTTTATTCTTGTGAATTCTTCTTAAAACTTTCTCTCTTTAAATTCCTGGAAATATATCATTCAAAAGATTTGAAAAGGTTTACTTTTTAAAGTTTTCTTTTCACTTAATTATTTATTTTTATTTTTTTTTATTTATTATAAATTTTTAAAGATACAGGTATATGCAGTCCCACAAAGCTGTCACACATGACGGCTTGTCTGTAGGTTCTACAAATAATATGTATAAACATTTTTAATTTTTAATACATGTACAATCGTGCCATATCTTCCTCGGGCGTCCCGATTTAAACCTAAAATATAATTTATTAATTATTAATTATTAATTATTAATTATTAATTATTAATTATTAATTATTAATTATTAATTATTAATTATTTCTTATTAATTATTAATTATTATTATTATTATTATTATTATTAATTATTAATTATATATTATTTATTATTTATTATTTATTATTTATTATTTATTATTTATTATTTATTATTTATTATTTATTATTTATTATTTATTATTTATTATTTATTATTTATTATTTATTATTTATTATTTATTATTTATTATTTATTATTTATTATTTATTATTTATTATTTATTATTTATTATTTATTATTAATTATCAATAAAAGTAATTAATAATTACTAAAAACAATTCATAATTACTTAAAATAATTAATAACAAAAAAATTATAATAATAAAAATTAAAAATTAAGAAAAATAATTATAATTTATCAAAATAGTTATAATTAATAAATATAATTAATAATTAGTAAAAATAGTTCATAATTAATAATTGTCGACTCCTTATCTCATTTAAGTCCAAAGAAAATACACGTCAAGTCTTTTTATCTTTATATCAACTTTTATTCGACTCAGTATCTCATTTAAGTGCAGATATTGCGCGTCTTCCTCGTCGAGCCTTCCTCGGACGTTTCCGACATTTTCTACATTCTACATTCACACTACAGTCTCTTAACACTTCTGACACTAATAAGTACAAATTTTTAAATTTTCAGCGAAATCAGTCCAGTATTTTTTCGAGTCTGTAGGGAACAAACAAAAAAAACATTATTTTTTAAACACATAGATTTCAAATACAATTTTTTCAATTATGTTATTGGCCATATTGCCTGAGGATGAATGTTCTTGATAAAACCAAATTCATTATATTTAATTGCCATTATAGAATCAAAAAAATATTTTACTGAAGCATTGATGCCTGGGCCCATATTTATACAATTTTATAGGTAAATGGAGATATGTTTTTTGTGACCTGATTATCTGATTTTACTTCATTCAACATGTTTCTTTTTGGGGCACTCAATTGGATTAATTCTTTAAGGAACCAACCCGGGTAAGTTTCATTCTTCGTAATTTTATTATATTTAATTTAATATAATTATTTTATTTGGTTTTACACCCGCTGGGCTTTATATGGATTATAAGAACGGAGTTTGCCTGGTGAGCTATCGAAAATTATACGAAATTTTTTTAAAGCATTAAATAAAAATAAATTGATAAAGTAAATATAAAACAATATTAGTAAAACATGTAGCAGTCACATAAAATAAAACAGAAGCTAGAACAATATTACAAATAACTGATTTGAATGTGACCCAACTACTACCAACCGTCTGGAGCCAGTGAGACTATGACATCCCCAATTTTGGTATGCTGTGAGGCTAACGGCAGTGGGGCCAAAAAGGAGATGAGGAAGGGAACGAGAAAGGTGGGGAAGTGACTGTATATTCAGATTTAGTCTACAATTTAGTCTATTTCTATAAATGGATTAAGTAAATATATCAAGAGTACCCCCAAACCTATTGCCCAGATCATGCGTCCTTTTGCATAGTAAGTGTAAAATAAAGAGATCCTGCAGAAGAAAATAATGTTTTATTGCTGTGCCATTTAGGAATGATGATTGGTTTACCTATTTGGGATGATTTTTTCAATTAATTAATGCTTACAAAATTAGAATTTGATGTTTGGAAATCAATAGAAAATAAATCGTTTTTGTTGTAGTTCATAGATTTTATCTTCGATTGTAATCATGGAATTCATAACACTCCAAACGAGAATTTTATCACCAATTAGAAACTTTATAATTTCTGAACAATACCTGCAAAACATGACATCCTAATAGGAGCATTAGCCTCGACTTGCAGCTGCGACGGTAGAGAATTATTTTTAAGTAAATTACTTAAAATGCCAGTACAAATTGTGCTGGATGGTGTTTAAATCCATTAATGAAATTGCCCCACCCTACATCTCTGAAATATGCGTTCCGGAAAACACTGGTCTGAGGCAATCAACTCTTAGATCAGCAACATCATCAGCTGTAGGCAGACTGATGGAACCTAATCGCAAAATACTAAGTTTGGTGATCGCGCTTTCGGAGCATCTGGGCCGAAGGCTTGAAATAAACTCCCTCCTGAACTAAAATCCATAACAAGTCCAACAGAATTCAGGTCTAAACTAAAAACTTCAGCTGTCATAATAACCTTAAATTAAATATACCATACCTGATAGAAAGTCCACTTATATCCAACTTTCCAATTCTATTCTAAATCCAGATTTTGAACAAAAACGGCGCCATACAAATCAACCAAATATTATTAGTATTATAAAAGTTTTTCTTGTCAGCAAATAATTAGTTATCACAGAAACATCAACAATGAAAAAAGGCAAGCCGACTTTGCTCTTCGATTTATGAATTGGTGCAATTTTAATATAAAACGGATAATTCATTTTATGCAGCTGCATAAACGCTACAACTATAATTCTATAGCATCTTTTAATTTGCACATATTTTAAGGCCTACAATCGCAAACTCTGAGTAACGAATTTCAGCACTCAAAATCATGATAACATTATTCGATTACTTCTATAGGACCGTGTTTGTATTAAAGTCACCTCGAGAGGTGACTTTAATACATTAATACATGGATGTATTAATGTATTAAAGTGGAAATACTTTAATACATGGATGCCAATTGGGGATACCATTCTGTATGCAACATACGTACCAACTGGTGATACCATGGCATGCCAATTGGGGATACCATACTCCATGCAACATACATACCAATTGGTGATACCATGGCAGGGGATGGATGCCGATTGAGGATACCATACTCTATGCAACATACGTACCAATTGGTGATACCATGGCAGGGGATGGATGCCAATTGGGGATACCATACTCTATGCAACATACGTACCAATTGGTGATTCCATGGTAGGGGATGGATGCCAATTGGGGATACCATACTCCATGCAACATACGTACCAATTGGTGATACCATGGCAGGGGATGGATGCCAATTGGGGATACCATACTCTATGCAACATACGTACCAATTGGTGATTCCATGGTAGGGGATGGATGCCAATTGGGGATACCATACTCCATGCAACATACGTACCAATCGGTGATACCATGGCAGGGGATGGGTGTCAATTGGGGATACCATACCTCATGCAACATACGTAACAATTGGCGATACATGGCAGGGGATGGGTTCCAATTGGGGATACCATTTTCCATGCCACATACTTACTAATTGGTGACACCATAGTCCCACTGGCTTTGAGCTGTTACGATTCATGCTTTATTTACTTTGTTACGTGTGGAGTTTACTTTTAAAAAAAATTACTAAAACAGAAATCTTCGGCAAGACGTACCTTGACAATAAATCAAACATTCGAAAGAGTTTACTGTGGATAATAAATAAAAGGAACAACCGATTCAACAAATTATTTTTTTCTTTCGTTTTTCTTCAAAAAAAAATTCTAATTTATCATCGAAAAAAATATTTCGATAAAAAAAAATAAAAACCAATGGTTTACTATAATATTTATAGTATTTTCTGATAGATCTTACGGTGGAAAGGTTCTTCCAAAACATGTCTGTAATACTTATTATACTAAATAGTGGTATATAAAATATTCGCTATATTAGCATACAATGCCTCAAATGTATACTGTCTTTGAATCATGCAATTTATCTCAGTTAAACTCCTAGACTACTCAAACTTATCTCTGTATGTGACCTCTGTAGAGTTCATTGCCTCTTAGCCGCTTCTTCCATCCCTTAAATTCATAGCGTGATGTCTCAGACAATCCGGGATCCTTTCATTAATAATCAGCCGGTGGAATCGCGTGCCTAAATTAATTGAACGAAAGAAATCTAATGTTCTCGAATGATCGTATTACTATGGCCTTACTTTAATTTAGGTAGATATAGTAGTAATAATGCTTAATATTATATTATCTAAACCCTGAAATTATAATCACACTGAAATTATAATCACAAAAAGTAACTTTATCGATTGATTTCAACGGTATACATCAGTCAGCAGATACTCCAACCATTTATTGATTGATGTCACCGGTATACATAAGTCAAGAGATACTCCAGTCATCGATTGATTGATGTCACCGGTATACATAAGTCAGCAGATACTCCAACCATTTATTGATTGATGTCACCGGTATACATAAGTCAAGAGATACTGCAGTCATTGATTGATTGATGTCACCGGTATACATGAGTTAGTAGATACTCCAACCATTTATTGATTGATGTCACCGGTATACATAAGTCAGCAGATACTCCAACCATTTATTGATTGATGTCACCGGTATATATAAGTCAAGAGATACTCCATTCATTGATTGATTGATGTCACCGGTATACATAAGTCAGCAGATACTCCAGTCATTGATTGATTGATTGATGTCACCGATATACATATGTCAATAGATACTCCAACCATTTATTGATTGATGTCACCGGTATACATAAGTCAAGAGATACTCCAGTAATTGATTGATTGATGTCACCGGTATACATAAGTCAGCAGATACTCCAGTCATTGATTGATTGATTGATGTCACCGATATACATATGTCAATAGATACTCCAACCATTTATTGATTGAAGTCACCGGTATACATAAGTCAAGAGATACTCCAGTAATTGATTGATTGATGTCACCGGTATACATAAGTCAAGAGATACTCCATTCATTGATTGATTGATCTCACCGGTATACATAAGACAGTAGATACTCTAGTTACCAGTTGCCACCGGTAAACGATCGTCTTCCAGAATCGACACATCGATGTTTGAAATGGCACTAGCCGTTGTTTGGTGACCACATCTAAAGGGCAAAGTACATACTGCTTCCTCTTCCCCACCTCCTACATTGGCTTTCATAAGTTTGGGGTGCTACATCTTAGAGACTTTTAGCAGTTGTTGGACTCTTTGTGCTGTGTTCACATAGAAAAGACAGGCCAAAGAAATTGATAACCCTTACAAAAACATTTTTCAACAATCCTAACAAAATCTCAACCAAACAACTCGATTCTTAAAATATACTCTTCTACGTTCATAAATACAAAACTAGATTTAGAAATATAAAATGAAAATACTCGTAGATCTCGGGGTTAAAAATATAACCAATGAGCAAGTACGAATACATACAAAATTTGAACAAAGTGGCTTCTTATACTAAGGTAATAAACTGAACAACATAATCTCACTCTTTTTCAAAAATCATAGCAACATAATAACATTTAATAAACTAAACAACATAATCTCACTCTTTTTCAAAAATCATAGCAACATAATAACATTTAAATCATAGCAACATAATAACATTTAATAAACTGAACAACATAATCTCACTCTTTTTCAAAAATCATAGCAAAATAATAATATTTAAATCATAGCAACATAATAACATTTAATAAACTGAACAACATAATCTCACTCTTATTCAAAAATCATAGCAACTTAATAACATTTAAATCATAGCAACATAATAACATTTAATAAACTGAACAACATAATCTCACTCTTTTTCAAAAATCATAGCAACATAATAACATTTAATAAACTGAACAACATAATCTCACTCTTTTTCAAAAATCATAGCAACATAATAACATTTAAATCATAGCAACATAATAACCTTTAATATACTGAACAACATAATCTCACTCTTTTTCAAAAATCATAGCAACATAATAACATTTAAATCATAGCAACATAATAACATTTAATAAAGTGAACAACATTATCTCACTCTTTTTCAAAAATCATAGCAACATAATAACATTTAATAAACTGAACAACATAATCTCACTCTTTTTCAAAAATCATAGCAACATAATAACACAAAAATCATAGCAACATAATAACATTTAAAACTTTAACAAATATTTCGATACAAAACACAGGAAGATCTGAAATACAAAAAAATACTTACCCAAAAAAACATGGAAATAGAAACCACACAGCTGTACTCAAAACACCACATAAATTTACAGGGTGTCCGGGGGTAAAGTACACAAACTTCGAGAGGTGATTTTAAATGATAATACAAGTTAAAAAGACACATAACTTTTTGGAAATTTCAACTAACTAACTAACTAACCATCACGCCGTTTCTCCGCAGGGATAGGCAGAGAGGACGGACCGCCAAACAACTCGGTCTTGGCACACACTTCTTGCCTCATTCACATTCATACACCGTATCATACATACTCTTCTATTATTCTGACTCTTGACATGGCCCGACTCTAGTATTTGATTCAGTTGGTCGTGCCATGTCTTTCTCGGGCGTCCTCGACTTCTGCTACCAAAAGAACATTCTGTATAATATACATATGAATCGTGTTTCAATGTTATCAAAAAAATACCTTAAAGTTTTTTGAACGAGGTATTTCTAATTACCAAAAAACTATACAAAATTGTCCGTAATTCGTAGCTTTATTTTGCATGTAATTCACTCTTGGAGAAATAATAAATTCCAAGAATGTACGTGTTCGGATAACAAAATGGCTAACCTCTCATTTCAAATCATAAAGAGAACAGCTGAGTGGGAATTAATATCAATTATAAAGGTTAATTTTTACAATATCTTTGTAAACCACAAAAAAAAATTAAAAATGAAGAAAAAAAATTAAATATAGTAAATTTTTTGCATAAAACCGCATGAATAAATTCCCTAAAGTTTCGCAGTATGGGAGTGGAGATTTTTTTATTTATTTAACATATTCATGTTATTACATAATCAAATATTAATATAAAAATGATAAACTCAGCACGGGAGATCCCAGTAAAGATGTTATTATCACAACTTGTTACAAAAAGAAAGAAAATATAGCATTTTATTTATATTCAGGTATGTATATTAAAGAAGAAAAAAACTTTTAATTTTTTTTATCAATTTCACTGTAAGTAATGAACACTTGGGATTACTTCAGGCACGAAGACACGCCCCCAATACACTCCTGTAGGTTTATCTATAAACATTATGTAATAATGGTGATTATTATTATTATTTTCCAAAGAGAAAGGGGCAGCATTATTAATGAATTGGGGAGGTAATAAAATTAACCCATTTGTAAGAAAAGCAATCTTTTGGGTCATCAGCCGGTGACTTCTGAAATAATGAGGCTCATTTCCAACAGAGTTGAACTTGTGTTAGATAGCCAAGGCGTGGCACACGGGCGCGATTTCCAATGGGCGGCAAAATTAAAAAAGAAAAAATAGTAAAGAATTTTTTTTTATTGCCATTGAGTACAAATACATTTTTTAAACTTCTAACTTATTTTTTTAGGAATGAGTTCACTCAAAGAGCCAGCTAAAAAAATAAACTGCTAGTATTTAGTTTTGTTTGACGGCGTCCGTAATTGAGCATTTTCTATCGTTTTCTACAAATCCGGAGGTCGCGGGTTTGAATTTCAATGTGCTCAAGTGAATTATATATTATCATCGAAGACAATATAAGTGACTCTCTAACGAAAATTTAAAACAGTAAAATCAGAAAAAGATTCGGTCACATCCAAGAATTGATGTTGAATTGAACTGTATATTACTTTCGACTAAAAGTAAGAACTACCGAAATTTTCTTATTTTTTATATTATATTTGATTAATTTGTGGTAGTTCAAAATTATATTTTGAAAATAATACATAGTATATTTACGGCAAATTCCAGAGTGAAAGAAACGTTGCTTAAAACGGCTAAAGCCGAGTATGATGTCCAGATCAAACCGAAAGCAAAGTGTGAAAATCAATAACCCTCACAACTCCTGCAACTTATAAACATACATATACCCACAGTAACAACACGACAAAATACAATAGTCTACAGCAGCACACATAAGCGTAACTACATTGCCCACTCTCCGATACAACGACTTCACACCATGGGAAATCATTACTTTGGTGATGTTGACATATTCAATACCAACTTGGCAAGTTTTGTGGATCATTTAAAACATTTATGTCAACAATACTCCTAAACACATCATGTAAACCTACAAATAGCTGTAATTTTCTGTTTTTGTTTCTTGTGTTTGTATGACTTGTTGCATAGCTTTTATCAAATGTAATTTTATTCTTATTTTTTATGTTTCAAAGTATCTGTCAAATTAAAATTATAATACCAACCATGTAAAAGCCCTCTGGGCGTTAAATAAATAAAAAAATAAAATAAAAATAAACGCACTCCAATTGGGGTGACATATGTATTCTCACTGGATAGAGACGTTTGAAAGCGGTACTCACATAAAAAAGAAACACGGTGAGATTCAGACCTATTTACCAAACTTTACGAAAGCCAATAAAAAACTATATCTCACAAAGAACAAAAATACGTAAAGACTAAAATATATTTATACAATAAATAAAATTAAATATTACAAATTGATGTTTCGCGATGTAAATAATACGAGTGTAACGGTACTTTCGTAGCGCTACTGTATTACATTCGTACCTACAAATAGAAACATGTACACATCTTTCTGACACACAAAGATAATAATATACAGCAACTAATATCGAAGCAAACAGTGATATCTCAAACCCTCGATATATCGGCACTAAAATACATTATAAGGCAACCCTGACGATATTAGGAGATACATAACGGCATTGTGTAGATAGAAGCTCGTCGAGTAGTATAGCCATCCGTAATGCGATTATTAGGAGAAGTATAGGGAGAAAACCCCGCAGCTTTTACGTCGATAAATTTCGTGTCTTGCATTGAAAATATTTACCGACATTTAATCAATTCAGCTCGCTCTCTGTTCTTCTCTGCTCTCCTGTGATTCGACGGCACTAAACTCCAGACAAATAAAATTCAACTTGCTACAGAGTTCACTAGAAGTATCCTGCCTAACAAATAATTGACATTCGAAGGGTAGTTAACTACTCCCTGTTTTTTATTTAATAGACAGGAAAAATGATGATTCAGCAGTTATTTACTTGGCTATTCAGATCTGGTTACCAAACAAGACTAAAACCATTTCAAACGACATTTCGTCTCCGAACGTTGGTCTTTCATAATGTAATGCGTACGATCGATTATTAATATGAGAGTATGGAATGTATCGGCAGCATCTCCTATCCTCTTCCTATTTTCCTCTTCCTCTCCCCTTCCTTTAACACCAAATTAATTTTAAGAAACTAAAACTTCATTTCTAATGCACTTTAACATAATAAACTTTTGTGGCTTGACTTCAGTTAACTTGTATATTTATATCTATCACTGCATATTATATAAAAGCTGTTTGTTTCTTACAAAATAAATAAATAAATCAGGAACATACCAAGAGTATCTTCAACAGTTTACACATATCTGTAATTTTCTTGTTAAATTTGTATTTAACAAATACGTAAATTTATTTAAGGGAAGCTTTTTCATATTCTTTTCGAGAAAGGTGTACAATGTTTTTGAAAATTAACTTAAATTTTAACTGTAAAAAAATTCTTTGAAATTAGCTACTAGCCGGTCCAAGAAATGGCACAACTACTCGTAGGTCGAATATTGAAAAAACATCTATTTTCAATTACATTACATTCCTCCCTTACCTTGCTCTTATCCTTACATTACTGTGCAATTTTAAAATATATATTAGTTTGACTGAGGTTAGGACCTTCCTAACTGAACCTGCTAACACTTAATAACTGCTGCAATTTTTAAATACATTTTCATCCAATTTCAGAAAAACTAGAGTTGATAGAATGCATTTTCATCGACAACGAGTCCATCTGCCATGTTTCAGCTTGATAGAATGTCGGGAAGTGGGTTTATTTCAACTTTGAAGACTGCATTTCATGCATTTTCATTTATTCATTCAATTAAGAAAACGAAATCGAAATTCAAATAGGTATATTTCAAATGAGCTAAATTAACTTAAAAAAGCACATTTTTCTCAGAGCTTTCGTGTTATATTTACCAATGTTGGCATGCTTTTCTATAAGTAAGTATTTTCTTCTATTCGAATTAATTCAAAAAACTTGTTTATGATTTTTTTCTGGAATTATGAAATATTTCATCTTATTTAGATGGCAAACATTAAATCTGATAACTTTCCCGATGGCATCACAAAAACAACATGACCTAAGCACTATTTGGCTGGCAGCTATCGACTACAGAAATAGTTATGTCTTCATTGGAACACAAACCCCAATCCTATATACTCTAAATCTGTTTTCCTGTTTTTTTTCATTTGTAAATTAGATTTGGCCTCAGTGCGGTTAAAATCAAGGCTGATTTGAAATTCTGCCCCGAGATTCACTGAAGAGATAAATCTCTAGAAGTTAGTTGTGGGCATGTTTTTGTATAACTATAAACGAACTTTATAATTTCTTACTTCTGGTGAAATTGCTCAAAAAATTTTATTAAATATCTACCTTTTTCTTGAACAAATATGAAAAATGCCAAAAATTTTGTAGTGTTTTATTTTTGGGGTATTATGCCGTATTGCAGTGCAGAGGAATTACAGCGTAATGCTGTTCGAAACGTTGGCTAAAGAAGCAGGCATAATATCCCAAAAATAAATCACTATAAAATAATAGTCAATTTAATTAGCCTGAGTTCTTGGATTTGAAAGGTCTTAAATAATTTGGCGGCATATGTTGCAAATCGACATAAATTTACACTTCTATGGAAAATCTGTTCAGTGTTTAGATAATAGACAAAGCTGGGAGAAAATATATGCGTAGTTATTTGCGGATCGAAAAGTTTGATTCTGTTTTTGAAAAAAAGTTTTATATGCAAATTCTCTTAAAATATATAAAATTTGGATCGAAGAGTTACAAGTACAAATTCATTTATTGTTTTCCTATCTATTCTTGAAAAAACGATTTCACGTATTTTTCCAAAATGTTTTTCATTTCCAAACGTAGTAACATCATACTAATATTTCTTCGAAATGTGTTCCACAATTAGTGCAGGTAGACTGGATGTGGTAGATTTAGTTAGAGCTTTGGGAACGTTGGAGGTCAATTAGGGTAAAAAAGAGGAACCTATTTTTTCGCTTCATGTCTCATCTAAACATAATACATGAATGTTTAAAGATTTAGGTATATCGTAAAAATCAATCATTGTGGTTGTTTGTGAAAAATCAATTATTCAATATTGTATAAGTCTTAAATGAAACTCACTAACGATGAACTCTGGCATCATAAAAAAAATCAGTCTTTTTTGAAAAATCTGGGTTATAGCAAATATTTTCTGCCCACTCTTTTCCATTATGAGAGAAAATGTATAGATGCAACAAAAAGTTCCGAGCATATCTGTTATCCAATTGTTTTACTAAAGAAATGATGTCAGTGCGTTTATATTATGAATTTTTAACAACAATAATGCTACTCTTCCATGGAAGAGTAGCATTATTGTAGTTATTTATCAGTTATCAATAATATTATAGGCACATGTATTATGTGCTGTAGTGAGTACATTGCAGTAAGAACATTTTAAAAAATGTACACCTTTTTTGTTTAGTGTGATATTAATTTAAATGGTGTTATAATGTAACTAAAATAATTTAATTTAAAACTATAAACTTTGTTATATATAACTAGCGTTATTTAACACTTTTACTTAGTTGAATGATTTACACCGCCTTTAGGTTAATTTTTAGTCGTCTTTGTCAGGAGTCACCGAGAGGGGTTTTCAATTAATTAAAGAATTACCTAAGACTAATCGACTTGGTCTTAAACACCTAAACTTACTTCAAACTTACAACTTGCGTAAGGTTATCTGAGAGACATTACTTTTAGTTTTAAAGAAAGTTTTGAACATGAAGGAAATGGTGTTCCTTGGGAAATTAAACAGTTAAATTTGGAATATGACTACCCACGGTGATAATTACTATTTCGTGTTAGCTTTATACTACAAGGCTGGAAATAGTATCACATCGGTCGCGTCGATAATATGTTGGTGAATAATATGTTGTTTTAAACTGTCCTAATAAATATTAAAATGTTTAATTTTTATTTTTTTAATATATATTTCTAAATATCACATCAACAAGAGCTTTTTACCTATTCTGAAACAAACTTTTTTTTTAATCTCACTAGGGAATCCTCTTGTCGAGATGAGCAGCTTTACAATTATATTCAATCAAATAAGTAAATCACATAATACATAGGTTGGATCACAACGAATATGGGGCTCCTGAGGTGATTCATGGCAGAATCCACGACATGGGCAAACCAACAAACATCACCACTCTCAGCCACTATGGAATTTTTTACCATTTTCTTGAATAGATTCAACGAACCTATAGTTTTCATATTTTCACCGAGCATATTATAAAACAACGAAGCTTTATAAGAAAAACTCTTTTGTCCAAAGGATGTTCTAGTATTCACTATTTTCACATTATTGTAAGGTTTGTTTTCAAATACTACACAAAATTAACTGATTTCTACGTAGATGGGTATTGTTAAAATGCTTTGCATAAAATAACTGTTTTTACTTGTTAATGGAAATGTATAAATACGAAATTTTTTCATTGTCATGTATACATGTTACTACAACACTAAGTGTGTTGTCAAGTCACCATAGAATGAGATAAAACTAAGATAATCTAAATGTTTAAAAACAAACATCTGTTTTTTAAATGATATATCTTAATACAGCACCGTTACAAATAACACAAGCATATATCGATTTGAATCTGTGTGGAGTAAAAAATGGTGTCTGTAATTTATTTTTAAACTCTTCTAATAATTAAGAATTTGTATGTTTTATTTGTTTGAATTTCGGAAACGCACAAAATGCTGATTTCAAAACTATCGTCAGCAACGAAAAGATAATTATAGAAAAACTCCATCAAAAAAGTGCGAGGAAAATCATCTTTTTAAACCTTATTTGTAACGTTTTGTTTTTTAACTCTCATGCCTGAACCCTGTAAAATTTACGAAATTATCTGAATTCTAAAAGACTAAAAATATGTCGTAAGCTTAGAGCCTAAAATATTTCTTCCTCTTACGCGAAAGTTTTTTTTAATGGTTTTATCTGAGAGGGACATTATTTCAGAAGAAATCAGTAGTTGAGGATTTGTTTTTAAATGAGGTCCATTCGACTTGTCTGTTCCTCCCCTAGTTCTAATCCTCTGATCCACTTTCCCGAGAACACTTCCCTTCTCGCAGGACGAAGGAGAAATAACGTGGCAGCTTCAAGTTAAGTTTTGGCTGACTAAGGAGTAAGGTAGTGTCCTCTCTTATCCCCGCTGTTATCCTGGCACTATCGTGGGGGTCCTTAGTCCTTAGTTTAGTCCTGAGACAGCTAAACTTTACAACACACCCCGCAGATACAAATCAGAAGTGTTGAAAAACTTCAGACGTGTGACTTCGTGTGTAGGTGTAAACATGGCAACCCGCAGTTCACTGCAGAGATAAACACATAGAAGTGTGTTGTGGACGTGTCGGTATTATTTCAATTTTTCCTGACTTCTTGTGTGTTGTATTAAATGTTGCTTTTATGAATGGAATCTAGTGAGTTGAAGAAGTGGCTTTGACATTATTTAGAAAGTCAGAAGGTCGGCAGTTCCAGGGGAGAGACCTACAATAAATTGTTCCACTGGAGGTGATCTACAGCTTGTAAAAAATTAAACTTCAACCCCAGTTGATAAGAGAAAGAATATATCAAAAATTGATGATCGTTGAATTGATCTTACGAGTTCGTCTGTTCGCCAATCTTGTGAGAAGTCCCCTAGGAAAGTAGCTAGAAACGCTCACCGAATAAATCATCAAAATGATAATTCATCACATCTTTAAAAATATATATAAAGTCATGGAAAGTGATGAAACAAAAACTTTATTAAATGGGTTAAGTAGATTAGGTTAGGTTAGGTTAAATTTTTTTTTCATCGTTTTAAATGACTTTATATCAATTTTTAAAAGTGTGTTGGATAGTCAACGAGCCAGTACGGTATTGACATGTTCCTAGAGGTTCCATGCTAACTCAACACAGTGACTATTCAACACACTTTTAAAAATTGATATAAAGTCATTAAAAACGATGAAAAAAAAAATTAACCTAACCTAACCTAACCTACTTAACCCATTTAATAAAGTTTTTGTTTCATCACTTTCCATGACTTTATATATCCGGTCACCGTTACTAGCTACTTTCCTAGGGGATTTCTCACAATATTGGCGGACAGACGAACTCGTAAGATGAATTCAACGATCATCAATTTTTCTAATAACCATGTTACTCTTTTAATAATTATAATAATAAGGTGTTTATTCCGGTATGTGGGGAGGTTAGTGCAGTCCCACACATTCCATATAGAGATACAACAAAATATATAATCAAAAACAAAAAGATAGAACAGAAAGACAAAGAAAAGAAAAAAGAATAAATTGAAAATAAAATAGAATAAAATGATAAAAATAAATAGATAAAAATAAAAATAAAATGATAAAAATAAAAATAAAAATAAAATGATAAAAATAATGGCGTATGTAACAGATGGTTAAGAACCTCCAATGTCCCTGCACAGCGGGAGTTAGAATCATGTATGAAGTAATGGGTTATTTATATTACAAATGACCCTGACAAAAAATTATAAAAACAGTTACTAAATTTAAAAGCCACAAATAAAGTGCCCCTGCAAAGTTAGGCCGTGCGAGGGAAGGTGGTGCCTGTAATGGAGGCGTCTTGTCGAAGCCATGGGTCCCCGATTCGAATAGAATAAAGGAAAAAAGATGAGAAGATTTTCAAATATCATGCATCTAGGGAATATTTATTCAGTGCTACAGTTCTACATTAGTTGGTGAAAGGAGATCTCAGTGGAGATTGTGTTTATATAACCGAATCTCTGAGCTTACAAACTTTACTTATTAGCAATTTGGTCCTTCGAAATTACTTTACTTAATTTTAATCAATGGTCAAATCTGACCAACTTTACCACCTCAACTTTCACAGAACCTCAATTATATATCGGAAAGGGGATTTAAATCGATGGTAACACATATCAATATCATATTTCACCCCCCAAACACCTTTATAATGTACTGTGCGAAGCGAACACAGCAGCGACCTCGCAATGGAGTACTTTTTATTGACTACTTGTCCACCAATAGCGGACGTGATAACTGACACGGTATCCAGCACTGCGACAGGCTGAGTGATCCCTAACTGATTCATTCTGTTTCTGACTGCTGAGGTTACTCTACACCCGCGAGGTGCTACCGTGTTCGCTCACCACCTTCTTTTTTAAATATCAATATAAAATTATATGTGTGTTAAATGATTGTAAATATACCAGTAAGTAACTATAATAGCGTTCTTATTTGATATAATAACACTTTTTCAAAATTGCTTCACATACTAAAAAAATCATTTCCTACATCCCACATTTTAACAATTATATTCAATGCCCAGAGTTGCTAAACAAGATTCCATTCAATGTACCTGCGCGTTCAACACGCTCTTGTCTCCTGTTCAGGGTTGATCAAAGCAAAACGATCTCTAAGCAGAATTCTCGCCTGAACAGACTATGCAATAATTACAATAGCGCATTATCCAAGGTTGATATTTTCAGTTGCAAACTTACCAAATACGAGAGGTCCATAAAAGAATATTTTTCTGATGGTTTGTGAATAATGTTTATGTCTCTATTGTTTATATCTCTATTATGATTTGATTTATATATACAACCTCTCTCTACGGCAATAAATGTATTGTTTTGTAAATTTTTCGTTTTATATAATCATTTGTTTTATATAAATTTTTAAATTCATATTGATTTCTCACAAATTTAAATAACTTATTCCATATTATGCTGTCTGAGTTAAAGTCACAAGGAGGAAATCCATAATTGCTTTTATTTTACTATATAATACTTATGTTCAAACTGATTAAATGTAAACTGTCGATTTCCCGTAAATGAATAAATAAATAAATAAATTTTACATGATTTATTTTTCGAACTTTCGTATAGCAATAAGAGATTTACTACTTCCAAGTTTGTTTAAATGTTACAGACACCATTTTACAAGTAAAATTTTAGATAAACTACTAGAAAAAGAAATATCTTTCTCGTTGGAACTCACTTTTACAATTATTCCAAAAAAAGTTAGGGCAACAACTCCCCTCTCTGTATAAACACACTTCTTATAAACTTCTCCAACCTGAAAGATGTATAGAGGAGATAGTATTTGCCTAATGGTCCGAACTTTTAAGAAACAAAAACTTTAGTAGCCAGGTAGCTACTGCAAACTAGAAAGTTGTTCAAATGATCCTCCCTTTCACTATGACACCTTTCAGCAATCTAATTCCGAGCAACATCATAGCGGCACAACCCTCATATACCTGCGACACGGACTTAAATACTTACATGGGAGACTAGAAGGCTTGAAGATTGTAAAGATGTTAACCCTCAAGATGCTATGGGTGGATTTTCTATTCTTGATAGTGTCGGCCAGAAACAGTTTTGTGTGAACTTAGCTTAACTGCCCAAACTCAGTAGGACTATTGTATCTCAATCTTCTTTATATTTAAAAATTCGGCCATCGTATGTTTGCTCTCGCAAAACTCGGAAAGTAGTGGACCGATATCGCTGAAAATTTCAAAGTTTGTTCTTATTAGTGCCAAAAGAGAGTGGAATTAAATTCGAAATAATGTAGTTTATAACAGTAACATTATGGTCTACAGTAGTTAATGGTGTAAGAAGTCAGAGACGCCCCAGAAAGATATCAGCAATAGTAAAGCATTAGCGGGTCCACTATTCAATAATAATAATAAAAAATAATAAAAAATGTGTAGCGCCTTTTTTGCCTTCGGTAGCGCTGTACAAATAATATTACTTGCTAGGATTTATCTTAGTATGTACAGATACATACAGAAACGTACCTACTTATTTTATCATAAATAATTCTTCACATTTTTTAAGACAAATATTCCCGGGTTACGAATAAATCTTCTAGTACCACCACAGTAAGCGGAAAATGTTGCTTGTGCGATGATGAAAGACATAGCCAGCCGAGGAAATAAACTCACGCGAAACACGATGCTGACTTTGCCATATGTGGTTATTTACAATGTTGCGGAATGTGAAAAAATTGTTGTATGTTTTAAGGCTAAAGGAGGTGAGGAGGAGGAGAAAATAAAGAGGGTGGGTGGTAAGTACCTAGTTGTTCAAATCTGTTCAATTCAAGCAATATTTCAATTCTGAATGATGATCTTCCACCTTTCATCTTTAACTCTGGAACATTTCAAACAAAAATTTTAAAAATCAGTAAAATCTTACCACAGTTTCGTTAGAACTATATTAAATTATTATTACAAATTAACAAAGTGGCTCAACTGCTTAAAGATACAGTCACTGACAGTTCAGCAACTATCTTTTGACGCGTGTCATAAAATATTAAATTTGCTCCCATAACACTGGTCGACATTTATTTTTTTAAGTGCAGTCCCTTAAGCATAGCCAATTTTTTTATATGTATTTAGTATCCATAAACACGAAATGAAACAAAAAAAAAATTTTATTGGTCAGGTTTTTTTATTATTTAACAATGTTTTTTTGCATAATTCTTCCATAGTATGACGGGTACTTACTTAACAAAATTTCAAAACTAATTCAATTTAATTTTTTTTGCTCCTGATTCGCGCTTGTGAGTATCTTGAGAGTCTCTCTGCAGGGTCCAGCAATAGTCTGCTAGCATAGATGGACTCCACTTTCTTTGGTATCACTTTTCCATAGCCGCAATGTCCTGGTAAAATCGTTCGCCGTGCTCGTCACTGACATCTCCCTTATTTTCGGGGAAAAAATTTAAATGAGAGTGAAGGAAGTGTATTTTTAGTGACATGTTACATCCCATATTTTATAGGCCATGAGCATTTCAGACACAACGCTGATATAGTCTTCACTTTCATGACTTCCAAGAAAGTTCTCGACAACATTCTTGAAGGCTGACCAAGCGGCTAGCTCGACTGTTCTCAACAGTGTTATAAAATTCGGATCAGTCAAGATCTCCCTTATTTGTGGTCCCACGAATATTCCTTCTTTAATTTTTGCGTCGCTGATCTTAGGAAACTTTTTCTTTAAGTAAATCATGCCATTTCAATCCTTAGACAAGCCTTTAAAAAAAAATCATCAAACCCAATTTGATGTGTAAGGGTGAAAGTAATATATCTTTAGATTTTACTAAGGGAGCATGTTGAACATTCTTCGTGCCAGGTTCAAGGTGCTTTCTAGTAGGCCAGTCCTTGGTATTTCCTGTCAGAAAACAACAATACTTTGTGTATCCCGCTTGCAGTCCTAGTAGGAGCACTATTACTTTGAGATCACCACATATTTTCCATTCGTATTTTACATATTTAATTTTTGTTAACAGCAGCTTCATGTTGTCATAGTTCTCTTTCATGTGTGTGATATTCAAATGACATTCGAGCCTAGTGTTGCCATATTATAAAAAAAATCAATAATAACTCACGAATAAATATGAATTAATACACCTTTTAGTAAAACTTAAAACCCATAAAAACCTGACGTGATAGAAAAAAACTAATCACATATCTGAAATCAGCGTAAAATTTCCTGTCAGATTTAGCTACTTTCGTTAAAGGGACAAAAAATGTGTTGACCAGTGTAATTTTTTTCTATTTATACGGTTCCATGCTAACTCAACACAGTGATTATTCAACACACTTTTAAAAAGTGATAAAAATTCATTAAAGAAGATGAAATTTTTTTTAACCTAACCTAATCTAACCTAACTTAACCTAACCTAACCTAACCTAACCTTACCTAACCTAACCTAACCTAACCTAACCTACTTAACCCAGTTAATAAAGTTTTTGTTTCATCACTTTCCATGACTTTATATAACTTTTAAAGATGTGATGAATTAAAATTTTGATGATTTATCCGGTCACCATAAATATAGTCTACGTTCCTTTTCTCATCAGAATTAATATATTCAAGCAAAACATTGCGCATTGGAAGCCGCGAATTTTCCTAGTTCATGTTTTTGAAAAAAGTCCAGGGTAATTATGACGTTCAACATTTAAATGCACTTCACATAGACTTCAAAATTAAGTTTGAGGACATTTTGACTATGGAAATGCAACGTTGAAGAATCGGATATCATGTGACAAGAAGAACTGACCGGAATAAGCACTAACAAAGAACTTAAGGGGCAGTTTTGTAGGGCCAGCTACAGAAAGAAATTCCCGTTGCTTATCCTGCTTCATTTTCATTTGGTGTAATACTTCACAAGGGTGCCCTTGTCTGCACAATGTAAAGATAGAGCAACTATACCGCCACCCGGTTATTGGGCAGGCAAGGGAAGTGAATATTTTTACTAAAACAATAAATTATTATCACATGGGACGTTAATAGTTTTAGGAAAATTCAATATTCGGCAGGCAGGGGGTCTAAGAAAAAAAAATATTTGGCAAGTGGTCTACGGGACAAAAAATTTGGGAACCTCTGCTCTAAATCTTCAATATGCCATAGTGTGTACTTACTTTTACTATTTTTTCTACTATTTTTCTATTTTCTATCACCCTTTTCTAATTGTACCAACGTAATAAAACACACAAATATCACTTTTTACATGGACATGTGATACTGTTGACTTTGGTATTTTGTTAAATTTTCAATATAACATGTAAGGATCCACAGCATTAGAGTTTTAATGTATTAGATGTGCTTGAGATATATTGCAGATGTAAAGATCCACAGCATTATAGTGTGAATGTATGGGTTGTGATTGAGATATATTGCAGATGTAAGGATCCACAGCGTTAGAGTGTAAATGTATTGGTTGTGATTGATATATATTGCAGATGTAAGGATCCACAGCGTTAGAGTGTGAATATATGGGTTGTGATTGAGATATATTGCAGATGTAATGATCCACATTGTTAGAGTCTGAATTTATGGTTTGTAATTTAGATTTTTGCAGATGTAAGAATTATTTATTTTTGAATATATGGAGTTAGGTTTTGCTTTTTAAGTTATCAGGGAGATGATTAAAGATTTTAGGAGATAAATAGATTAATTGTCTTTGAGCTGACATAGTATGTCGTTTAGGTACTTTATAGTATCGGTCAGTCGTACTTCTGGTGGTGTAATTGTGTTGTAAGATAGTTTTTGTTGTTGTATTAGTACAAAAATTGTGTTAGCGTATATTTGAGATAGAGTTGATGTATACTTGTATAAGACATTATACTCGATGGAGAGTTGAATGGAAGAGTATCTTATCGGATTCCTGTTGAAGACACGTATTACCATTTTTGGGCATTTTATACAGGGTTAATAAGAGTTTGGGCACAGCCACCTCAAATTTTGATACCTTATACTAAAAGAAATTGGCACAGAGCATAATATAGTCTTTTTAATATCGTTTTTCTTTACTGTTGTTGTTTCTATATGTTTATTGTTTTTACCATTTCTAATATGCTGTACCTTTATGCATTCTACATCTGTAGTGTCTTGAATATATGCTTGTGACGTATGGTAATAAGTTGGGTATTCAAGCGATAGATGGCACTAGTCAGAAAGCTTACTCCAGAGTCCGATAGGTGTCACTAGAGTGTAGCAATTGCCTGTGGGGTATCATTGTCAGACTTCAGGCTTCTAGAAACAGAGAATTATCAACCCTCGGGTAATGAACAGTATAGCTAAATCCAGACTTAATTTATTGTGACGTAAATAAATGTAATTATTATAAAGAATCTTTTAATTTATCAAGAGTTCCCAACACACAGAAATCTGCTAGTAAGCAGAGATATAACAGTTGACAACTGCTTAATGCGAACTATTAAATGCAAACGTTTACCTACTTTCTAATATTCACTCAAACGACGATCGGTGTTTGCATTTCTCGCCTGTCCTGAGAACAACGATTATTCGTTTGTTGGTATTCACAGGGTTAAAGGAGGCTGTGGAAGACTGGAATATAACCACCTCCCTAACGTAACTATCCCGTCGTATCACTCGGCAAACTTTAAGTGAAATGTTATGAATGCTGGAACCTTTTCCCCGTTGTTTGAGGTCGGCAAACCTCCACTTCTTACATCTTCCACAACCGTATACTATTACGTTAACCTTTTGTATCATATTTCAGAGGTGGCAGAATGTTATAATGTTACGAAAACCAGTTCACAAAGATCGCTGATTTGTTCACAGAATTGTGTAACCTTTTCGATAGTATTGGGTGACATAAGGAGCGTGGGGAGATTTTGTGTATATATTTTTTTCAACTTATGTACCTACCTCAATTATTGGAGAAATTGCGTTTTGATAAATATGAATGTGTGTTTTGAATTATCATTCGAACACGCTGTTCACAAAAGCGCGTAGTAAATTACGGACATCAAACAAACGATCAAATATTCAACATATTACCAAGTAACATAAAAATAGTGAATTACCAACCAGATTCTAGGTAGAGATACTTTATACTAGGCGATTCTACCAATCTGTGGTTTTTGTTAAATGGAGCAAGTAGACTGTTGATTTTTTTTAATGTGAATATCGCACAAGTCGAAACTGCTCTCAATCGTTTGAAGCCAGTAAAACTACGGCAATACCAATTGGGGTATGTTGTATGGCTGAAGGTGGAAGAGGAAGTTGGAAGGTGGAAAAACTGAAAGAGGAAGACGATGAGGATGAAGAAAGAAGTTATTTATTTATTTATTTATTTATTTAGACGCCGTAAAAGGCTTTTACAATATACATGATTTATGTTTACAGTGGTTCACAGGAGCGAAACAGTATTATGTTAAACAGAATAATTACTAGAGAAATTATGTTGAAAATTAAACAAAAATAACATCTGGTATACATAGGTACATTAGCATTTTTATTATCAATCCGTACAGTAGTTTAGTATTGAGGTTATTATTACCTTCAATATTGAATTTGGTTGAATTTGCTGAGAACTAAGAGTTAGCTCTATTGAATCAGGGCTGTCAGTAAGACATCTCTTAACAATTTTGGGAAAAATTATAGTTTTGATTAAGTATATAAAATTATTAGATAACACTCTTCTGTCTGATATCTGATGTAAGTTCATAATTTAGGTTCTGTGATAACTTATGAATAGAATGGTATTATGCCTAATAACATTGATAATTACGACAGAGGTATGTTATTATAGCCTTCTTATAACTATATTCCGTGCAGTTGAACACATCTACTACTTCAGTATTCAAGTAATAATTAAGCCGTTTCAAGCAACGTTTCAATTCTGAATAGCGGTCTTACAACAGGGTGATACTGAGAGTATCATCCACTCTGGAATATGCCACAAATATGTTTTAAATTATTAAATTTAGAAATAACACAAATCACTTAAATTTTGATTTGAACTCGCGATCTACAGTCGAGAGCCTTACCCCTCTACCACGGAGGCCGTCAAAACCGGACAGAATTATAATATCTTTATTAATTTCACACATACAACGTATAATATTAAGTATATTTGTATTTCCATTTTAATTAGCTGTTGACAAACTGCTAAGTAATAATAATAATTGGATAATTTGTTCAGCGCCATTTTTTGCAATTGCTTAACAGAATAATACTTTAAAAGAACAGTAAGCAATACACACATAATGCGAACACATCAGCACAGGTTCTCCTGTAAAGGTGTTCACAAAGAACAATAACATATACCTAAACCATTAACATACTAGCCAGTACAGCTACTACAGTATATATCATTCGTATTTTACACTGTATGCAATTTAAATACAATGAAATATTTTTTTGTTTTGTAAAGGAAATGAACTGTAAAGTGAAAAGAAATAAATTAATACAATAATGATATACCTACCTTAATATCACACCAATATTAAACTAATAATTGTAACAAATTGGTTGGATTTTTTGGTTTTGTATGAAAAAGGCCGCGAAACCGTTTCCCTTAAAATAGTAGCAATTAAAGTATACACCTTTCTGCAGCGTTGCAAAGGACCTGTTTTCTTATATATAGTGCCAGTTTCCTGCACATTAATGAGGATTTAATATTGAAAGCAAGTTCAATAAACAAGCTACATAGAAGCTTTTGACGTGTCTAAATTTTCTGAAGACACAATGAAAAGCTCAAGTTACAAACGAGCAGATGCAAAAAAAACATCCGTATAAAAGAGAAACCTTGTTAAAATGATACAGAACCGAAATATGGCATACCTTGAACACACACTACTGGAATATAAGGACGGGTTGTTTCGGAGTATTTGAACAATTCATCAAATTTCAACGTTCATTTTCAAGTTCTGTGAAAGATTTTTTCAAGTTCTGTTTTTATTTCAGTTCCGTCAAGCAACTAGCCTATAATGATACAATAACAGAACTTGAATGGGACTTTCACAGATCCCAGAAATGAACGTTGAAATTTGATGAATTGTTCAAATACTCCGAAACAACCCGTCCTAAGTGTTTTAAAATATTTACTAATTGGAAATAAGTCAATAAAAATAAACATTTTAAGGCTCGAAATATGAATTAATCAGTATCAGTAAAATGGTATTCAAGATTTTTAGGTTTCAAAGTCCTAGTTAATTATTTGAATAAATTGGCGTAGGAATTGCTAATTCTCTTGGTAACTATAAATTATTCCATTATAATAAATTAGCTGAAATGCGGGGTGAAATTTTCCTCATATTTTGAACATCAAATTTAGTGTGCAAAATTTCATCGAGTAGTATCAAAATTCTTTTTTAATGGGTGGGGAAAGATGATGATTTTATCAAAATCTCGTATATCAAGTGTGCAAATTTTTATCAACTTCGAAATAAAACTGTATATTTTATACACAAATCAAATCTATGCCGTTAAACCGCCACAGACACTCTCCTTTATATATTAGAAGAAGATAGATACAAACATAATGTTAAGATTTGTTTGGGCTTGATGAAGTCTTCAATAACAGACGCATGGTTTTTTTTTGTTTTTGTTGCACAAAACTGCATTTTTACTTTATTGTTACAAATAGTTAAAATTATTCCCGACCCGGGAAAAACACTTTTATTAATGGTCAGTTGACCATTATGACTGTTTGTTACTATTTTATAGGAGAGAAGAAGTGAAAAATCCACTCGGCGAGGCTTTTTATAATCTAATCAAGTAACCCACACTGACAAGCTAATTGTCGAAACAAACACTGTCAAAGAAAGCCAAATTGATAAGCAAAACATCTGTTTTATCTGTTAGCCCTAGTTTTACCTATGACCGCTAGGTGCTAGGCAGGAGCCTTTAAAGTAACTGGTGGTGAACTTTGCTAATAGTTCGTACATTTTTAACACATAATAAATAAATAAATATTAGCAGCATATAGAAAACCCGGCTAACTTATCCAATATATAAATAAAAATGTTCGTTTGTTCAAAATCTTAAATCTTCGAGTTCTTTTCTGATTGCTTTGAAATTTTGACACAACCTTGCATTTGAATACGCGTATGTTTTTATATACCTATATTATATGAATATGTTACCTGTGGCAGGTAAAAACATGCATTTAAAAAAAAAACAATGCCTTCTGTCGGACGTAAAAGCAAAACGCACTATTGTTTCTCTATCTACACAGACAGACTGAGCCACAGCGACGCGTAGCGGGGTACAGCTAGTACAAAATAAAACGGTAAATATGCAGTAAAAACACGAGACTTTATAAATAAATAACTAATTTATTCGAAACAATAATAATCTATTAAATAAAATTAGCAACCTTAATGGAAATTAACAGATTCTCTCGCAGTATGAAATGTAACAAATCTTCTTTGGTTATGGCATCACCCGCACAAGTTCTTCCACACCCATCTACTATCAAGTTAAAGTTTATCCTTATCGCAAGAAAGATTTAAAACTTCCACATTTCACCGCTGGAGGCAGGAGTAAACAAGTGTCAATTTCTACAAAGAAATAGTTCCACTAGAAATCCCGAGGAAAATGGCGAAATGATATCCGACCAAGGCAATGGCATTGAATACACTAGATCAACCTTCCTATTGTAAGATATTCAATAAATATAATTACAGATTCTAAGGCAATTCTTATACCATATTCTGTGAGAAAATTAATCAGGGAAAGAAAAAAAATATATATTAAATTACATGGTTTTTAAATATTAAATATTACACGCTGGTTACCATTTATAGCCCAATCAAATGACACAAAAAAACCGGGAGTATTTTCGAATTTGTACTGAACTGCGAACGTGATTGATGTATTGATACATTTTTGTGTATTTTGTCTTTTGTTCACTTTATTCCAATGGCAATGGCTTATGGAAACTTCTTTCCGCAAAGTAATTTTACAACTCGGTTATTTTTTTATTTGTCCGAGGAATACAAATTCCTTTCATTTAGACAAAAATCAGCTGTCTATCTTCCAGCAAACATATTTTTGTTTATCTTAGTACCTTTTTAAAAATTATCTTTAGTTTGTTTATCTGTGAATTGAAATTGTTCTATTCTTACAACGTACAGCCAATTTAAAACGAATGTCTTGTTACAATGTTACGTAGGTTGCGATGTTTCAATCTCCTTTTATCTCGATGTTACATTTGATTGACGATCCAATTGACGATTAGCGTCAATTGAGATGTTTTACATTACTCGTTTGTGTTTTTGTTTTATTTACTTAATTAGCGCCCAGAGGGCTTTGCATATAGGTAGTACAATTTTAAAATAACAGATAATTTAAGAAAAAATAATAAAAATAAAATTGAAATAGTTAAATCTAACAAACACAAAAAACTACAGGGATCAAATAGATTTACAAAAATACAACAGAAGGTTTAAGAGAAATGTCGGAATACATATTTTATCTGATCCACAAAATTGTAAAAAGTATTGGTTTCCTATAGTGTGAAGCCGCTGTATAGGAGAATGGGCGTATAGTTTATTTTTGGGTAGGCTGCAGTAGAATAGTGTATTTTGTCGTGTTGTTATTGTGGGCATGTTTTATTTTAATTACACTCAAACGGTTTCAGAAGTACCCCTTCGTTCATCAGAACAATATTAAAACTTGTATATTAACGTTTTAATATACTCCTGATGAAGGAAGCGTACTTCTGAAACCGGTTAAGTATGATTTAAATAAAGTGGTTTAAAAGACATTTATGTGTTTATATTGTAATAATTATATAATTGAAATATGTTTTTTTTTTACGAATGCTTCAATTTTTCAAATTTACTAAAGGTTTTCATTCGACAGGTAAAATTTCTGATCGTCTCTAAAATTCACAATGTTTATATTTGAAATGCGATGAAACAATTATATGTTTTAAAAACACATTAAGCTTCACAAATCCTACAATTATTAGCATAATCATTTTTCTCTCTAGTTATATAAAAGCTTCGTGGGCGATGTATACAAATAAATTAATTAAAAATTTACCGTAAAAAAAATTTACTAATCAATTTGTAAAATTCTTTAAAAAATTAATTTCGGTATTAGAATTTCTATCAGTTACAACAGAAATTTAAAAATCTTATTTAAACCCCTGCTTATGAGATATCTATACAATATACAACTATCTTTCATGAGATACACATGTTAAGGACATTTATTATCTATTCAATTTCCCCTATCCTTCTAATCACAGTCCTTCCCAAACATGAAATCACGACCACCATCCTACAAGTTAATCAACAATCAACCCATACTAACATCAAGCTACTTAATAATCAAGAAATCCACAACCACAATACTCGGAATAACAAGAAAATCCGCATTCCTCTAACTCACACTACGAAATATGGAATAAAATCGAATAACTATATTGCCTACACACTCTATAACTCTCTTTCAGATATGTATAAAAATATCCAAAGTAAAGCTTTAAAAGAATATTTTTTTAAAACAATTAAGAATGAAAATACGTAATTCTTGTCGTGTTTTACTTTGTTTTGATTCTTTCTCTCTCCTTTTCTTTCCCTTATATTTGTAATATAGCATATCCGTGTGTGTCAGTATCCCGGTCTGTTTCGTTTATTTTTTCTTCTTGTTTGTTCCACTTAACCTCCCTTTTTCTATTTGTGTACTGTTTTGTGTGTAAAACTTATAATTTTTATATAAAAATACCAATATCAAATTGTACCTATTAACTCCCACCTATTTATTGTAAGTTCCTCTCGTCCTACAGTGAGTTTTGTAACTCACCGGGATTGCTCTGGCAAAAAATAAAAATATAATAAAAAAGTGGAAAACAAATTAAAAATGATTACTACCTAAATCTCGAACCAAATACTTCATAAGGTTATGGTGCTATGGGTATTTGAGAAACTACCAGTTATTTGAGAACTGAGAAATAGCAATGTAGAATCGCATTGCGGCACCGAAATTGACCGCATAATAGTTCGGTAAGCATGAAGGCAATACTGACAGATATTTATTAGGTTCACAACAACCTTATGTTCAGACAACTGCTTTATAAAACCAACCTTGTTTGACATCGAAATTCGAAATATACCGAGAAATACTTTGGCACAATAAAAAAAATACATTTTAGAACAATAAAAAAATACATTTTAGAACAATAAAAAAATACATTTTAGAACAATAAAAAAATACATTTTAGAACAATTCTCCTTTTTAAAAACTTCTATTCAAATTTCACTTTTGTTTTCGGGAAATTGCAAATCTTGCAAGAGGAAATTAATCCACTTCTCGACATCCGATCGAGCTGTAACTCGGTAGATAGACTCGTTATCAATGACAATGCATTTTATCAACTGATGAAACTCATGCATACTCACGCGGACATATACTCATTTCTCTTAAATCGGATGACGTCAAAACACATAATATACGAAACAAATGTCCGGTCCTACCCGATCGATTTTTGGCGAGATTGGTAGAGTTGTCGACTCCAATTCCTGTGTAGGAAGGTTCAACCCTCAGTCAAACCAAGGCATTTTTTATGTTGATACATTTTAAAATACATGTACTATAGTTTGATGTTAAGACATTTGAAAATACATGTACTGGTTGATTCTTTGCTCTTTTTTTGGTGTTGGAAATAATGAAAAAAAAATTGTATACGATAAGCATTATCTGATTTTTTGGTAGCTGAATGGCGTGCTTTTCTGCTCCCAAGTTAAATATTCTGCAATACTTTAGCGATTTATGAATTGTGGTAAATTGTCAGTAGTTTTGTGGTTTGGGTATTACTGTTTCGGTGAAAACAAAAAAACTTGAAGTAATGCTGTAAGTGTCTCAATAAAGTTGTCCTAAGTGGCGAACTATATACACCAAATAGTGTTCTTTGGCAAATCAGAAATTGCTCTCACAAATGATTCAAAAACTACAACCTTTAAAAATATGATTGATTCTTTCACAGAATTCGAACAATTCATCAAATTTAAAAGTTAATATTCCAGTTGTGTTATCATCGAGGTACTTCGAAACAACGTGGCATGAAGATATATTAACAGAACTTTCACAAAACTTGAATTTTAACTTTAAAATTTGATGAATTGTTAAAATTTTGTGAAACAACCAATAAGAAACTTGATTGAAAAATGTTATGCCTTATATAAATATATACTTCACCACTATCCTCTTCCCCATGTCCTTCTCATCCACATAACCTTCAGCCTCGCAACATACCCCATTTTGGGGATGCCATAGTCTCATTGGCTCCAGTTGTTTGGGAGCAGTTGGAACTCTTGTGCGGTATTCACATAAAAAAAATATATTTTCATATAGATCGACAAACGCTGATTCGAAATAAATAAGTTTTATTTTGTATAATTATTCACAGATTTAATAAAACGTCATTTAAAATTATTATTACCGGGCCTTACTGTTTGTTACCAGATAAAACCTAGGTGCGTATGACGTCGCACGTACCCCGTCAGATTTGGATCGTTTTAGCAGGTTTTGAAATATGTAAACTTTTAAAATCCTTTTATTTATAAAATCGAGTTAGAAGGTGAACTTTCACAAAAAAATTATTGGAATTCCTTATTGAAAGCGCCTTTGGAGTTAATATATCAACAAATGGTGCGTTATAAAATTGTTCGATTCACATTATTTTTTTATTATTACACGCCCTAATGGGCTTTTACACACTACAAAGTTTAATAGTAGAGTATCACAGTTATTATATATTCTACAAAATTAAGACAATAAAGGAAAAATAATACAACGAAAAAAGAAAAAATATTAAATGTTACAACAAAAGCATATAATAAAATAAGATACATTAGTAAAAATGATAAAAAAACTCACATAAATTGATATTCAAAATAAAAATATATAGATATTGCGGAAATTGTAGATGTCTATTTGTGTCTCGATATATAAAAGAATTGAAATAAACAATATTTATATTGATTATTTTTAAGATGAAATATATCTCCCAGATCAGAGTATTTATTTCCGAGACTGTGAAGTCTTGGAATTGGGGAATTTCGATAAGACAGTGTCCTGGTGTTGTAAAAATAAAAGGGTGGTCAATTTCGGCTAGATCTTTTGGGTATGTGGATGCTAATTAATTGGAGTAACTCAGGACAGTCAATTTTGTAATGAAGTATTTTATGTAGTACTATTAAATCTGTGTTAATTTTTCTTTCTGAAAGTTTTAATAGGGACAATTTATCTAGTAAGTAGTTATAATCAATGTTTTCTACAGGAATATGCAATTTATAGTTTATATACTACAGGAACTTATGTTGAATCTTTTCAATGTTATCGGAATGAATATTGTAAAAGGGAGACCAGAATGTAGAGTTATACTCTAGTTGGCATCTAACAAGGGTTTTGAACAACATGATAAATGTGTCTAAATTATTGAAGTCTTTTGAAACTCTAAAATTATTATTATTAGGTGTATGAAATTCAAATCGAACAAAGGGGTTAATACATTATATTTTCCAAAAAAATTTGAGGTTGAATGAAAAAAAAACTTTATTAAAACGGCACAAGTCATATTGATTAATGACAAAGTTCGACTTCCTCAATTCGGGTTAACACTTCCTTTGAAATATCGACCCAAACTCAAGGACTCTTTTTCTTCCTGTCTTTATTATGATATTACCGATAAAATGTTGGCGACGAAGTGAATGAAGAAGAGGAATAATGCCAGTGATTGGTGCCTGTCATCGTTAGCCGCATTCAGCTTGTCCGCTAGGCGAATCTTCTCAACATTTAACTCAGGAATTACTCGCAAAATACCACCCGTCATTTTCCTCCTTGTACTGTGTACTCCTGATAGGGATGCAAAACAAGACAAAAAGTAAATTTTCTAAACATTGATTTTTAATGATTTTATACGCACGGATTCGTATGCTAATAATAAGCATGCTTAAAACTCGCATGCTCTTCAAATGTGCACATATGCTTGTGGATTAACCTCACACAAGAGGAAAATAATTTCCCTAAGGGACTATTCCATATTTTGAGATGCTGTGTGGAAGGTCTTTTTTAATGAAAGAAAGGAGAGAAAGTAAAAGGAATGAGAGTTGGGTAGGAATCTAGGTGTGTCCAGGAGTGACGGATAAAAGAATATATCCCTCCCACTGCGGCAAGGGGCGATGGGCCGAAAGAACAGTCGAAGAGGTCGAAGGATCTCCCCAAACCAGTTTCTCCTGATCTGATGGCTGGCGCATCGTGAACACACCTCATCAATGAACCCGGGCTCCCGTGATAAATTACCAAACTTAGCAAACCACTTTGAGTGAAAGAGCGCAGAGGTGTTGGTTATCCAATAAATGTATTAAGAACAACTAAAAACTTTAATTCTTTACAAGCCATTAAACTATTATACGTAGATATCTCTAGTAAGAAGTTTAATTGAATATAACTCCGTAGTTTGGTCTCCATCTTACAAAATTCACATTAACGACACTGAGCGAATACAAAAAAAAATTCTACGTTTTATAAATTTTAAATTAAATATCCCTGTCGAAGACTTAAAATACAATTTCTTATTAAATACTCTAAAAATATATACATTAGAAGATACACGTAAAATAAACGATTTAACGTTCTTATTCAAAATACTTAACTCTAAATTCGAGTGTTGTGAACTCCTGCAACTTATAAACATACATACACCCACAGTAACAACACAACAAAATACAATATTCTACAGCAGCATACATAAGCGTAACTACATTGCCCACTCTCCGATACAACGACTTCACACCATGGGAAATCATTACTTGGGTGATGTTGACATATGCAATACCAACTTGGCAAGTTTTGTGGATCATTTAAAACATTTATTAATTTATTTATTATTACAATACTCCTAAACACATCATGTAAACCTACAAATAGTTGTAATTTTCTGTTTTTGTATCTTGTGTTTGTATGATTTGTTGCATAGCTTTTATCAAATGTAATTTTATTTTTATTTTTTATGTTTCAAAGTATTTGTCAAATTAAAATTATACTACCAACCATGTAAAAGCCATCTGGGCGTTAAATAAATAAAAATAAATCAAATAAAATAAATGGTCTCCTGGACGGCAGTACCAAATCTGCCTCAAAAATTAAAGCATACTTCTGAATAAGCGTAATAAAACGATTAATTGAATAAATTAATCGTTGACAGAAAATAAAAGTAATCAAAACATTGTAATTTCCCTAGAATAATGCTCATAAGCAATCCTATTGAGACACGCTCAAGAGCATACCCCATCTACTCGCTCCCCAATGAGCATGCTTAATAATAATTATTATTATTAAGCATGCAAATATTTTAATAATTACTTTTACTTATTATTAATTTCTTTATTCCGGAATGCTTACTACTAGCAATTTTTTACATACAAATACCACTAAGTAGCAATTGCTTAATAATATCATGCTTTCATGCTACCAGTGAGCATCTCTGTCCGTAGCTTAATTTCTATAAATGCCGAAATAGCTATCGGGAAAAAGCACAAATGAGACTAGCAGACCCTCATAAGAATAATAATGTATTTAGATTGTTATTTTTTTATTGAAAAAGTGGAGTGTTCTAAAACTATAAAAAAAAAAAATGCATTGCAGTTCTACGAAATAAATACAAGTTTTATGATAAAGGGGACATTTTAAAAAAATGTTTAAAAAACACAAGAATTATTTAAAAGTTTTCAAGAATTTAAAAAAATTATCTATTTTGTCATAATTTTAATTGTCATTTGCGGAAAGCAATATATCAATCGTGTTTTGTAATATCTTTGAAGTACCTATATCGTGTTGTACAGAGACAAATGACGAGTATGTTTCGAAGTTGTAACGTCCAACGACTCCCTCTATTGTACGTCAACCCTCACCTGGATTTTCAGTTGTTCTGTTATTTGATAACTAAGTCTTTTCTTGTTATCTCTGATACAACATCACAATTTTAAAAATTCGATGAAGGACCTCTAAAGTAACAGGTATCATACGATGCACGAATGTAAATGCACTCCTGCGGAAATGTGGTTAGTTTGTCACTTCCTTATAGCCCAGCTACACTACTCGCGAAGTTGATCGAAGTTGACCGAATACGATAGTGTGGGCACGAACTTCGCTTCGCTTCGGGCATCTTCGCTTCGCTTCGCAAGACTTCCGATTGTTGTCGGTAAATGCGCCCGAGTCAAAGGACTCGAAGCGTCACGGCATAAATAAACCAATCACTGACTGGTTGGACTGAGTTACTCGCGAATTTGCACGAGTGTGTGGGCACGCACTTCGAACTTCGTCGAGGACTTCGTCGAAGCGTCGAAGCGAGTAGTGTAGCGGCCGCTTAAAGCTTAAATGTACCGCGGTGCCGAATAGATCAATGACGCTAGTTCCCCGGAGCATTTTCCATTGAAATACCGGTAGAACAAAGACAACCTTCCCATCTGACACCTCTGCTCTGAAGACTGCAATCCGTTTGTTAAAATATGTATATTTAACCAATTAAAGTTTTACCAATTGAAATTCTTTTGCCTTTTACATATAATGAACATCCATAAGGTTTTAGCTGAATACAATTAGTAATTTATCTTTAGTTAAAATGTTTGGTTTAATTTCAGTAAACTATAAAAAAGAATTAGTCATCTTGTTAAGTTCTTCAATATAATTATATATTTCATCTAGCTCATCCGAAAACCAATTTAGAACAAAATAGTTATTTTTCAATCGGCATAGATAGATGTTCTCAGTGTTTAAAAGCATTTTTCTTATAAAAGTATTACATTTGGGCACGTTCCGTCGATTCAATCATTCGATACATCGATTTATCGTGGATAAATTGCACCCCTAACCTAACCCCTAGTAGAACTCGTGTTGGGAGAAAGAGTGACGTTCTTTCGCTAAAACAGGAAAAGTGTCAATTCACGGCAACTGACATCGGAATCCTTCTCTTCTCCCAATAAATTCAAACAGTTTCAAATAAGAACAAATTTAATGAAGCAGAATTGGAGACAAGTGTCAAACGAACAGAAATGTCCATAAGGAAGTAACATTTCGGTAGAACACTGATAGAAAGCATGCAAGAATGGCTTAGAAGACAAATCTGTCTATCTCAAGTCAAAACTCTGTTACTAATTTCTGCGTTTCGGTAATTATTAAAATGAACATTCTTCGAATCGAACCTTGGCACTCTGTAAGGATCCGATAGGTCGACGGTATTGTGTCAAGGCACTGCTAACATTAATAATGCGACGGTTAAGAGGAAAGGATATCGAAAGGTTGTAAAGCGAAAACTACTGGAAAACATAAATGTGGACCCATGATAGCTGAAAATTGTCACATTATACTTTCAGTAGAAGATACCACATTCCGTAGTGACTCCGTGGTAGAGCATTATGATCCTTTTCCCTAGCCAGGTCATAGGTTAATAATAAGTTTAATTTAGCATAGGAGTTATAGTATTAGTTGGTGCAATGCAATAATACCTGCATTCCATAATACCATGTGTAACAAAATAACAATATAAAATAAAAACAGAAAATAAAAGAAAAATTGTTCAATAGAAATAATGCAAAAAAAAAGTATTTAAATAATCTTAATATTTAATGGGTTTCTCTCGAATATAATGCCCAATAGAAAGGTGACCCAAACTAACCTAATTTTAATCTTCTCTTCTTCTTCCCTCTATGTTTATCCAACAAATTACACGGAGAAAAATGATAATTTCTAATTTATTAAGAATCTCTTCAAATTATTCGTAATCCGGTTAAAAAAGGGATTGCAAACCCTTACCGAATAAAATGATAGGTTTACTGTGAAACTTTTGGCAAAAGATGAATGTATTATCATGATGTCGGAACACGTGTTCATATACTTGCATTTACACATATTCCGACACCAACATGGTGCGTGATCACGTGTTTCGATATATTAGGAATAAACTAAAAGTTTATCTGGAAATGGCCTGCAATCGCGTTTGTAACCGGATTACGGATAATTTGTAGTGATTTTTAATAAATTAGAAATACACATTTCTTTTAATAAGAATAAGATGGCGAAATTATTTATTAAAGTCGAATTTCTTGTCCAACTTTAAATAACATACTATTTATGCCTATATTACACCTAAAAGGAAAATCTTATATGGACTAAATCAGTGGTCCCAATTTAATTGAATATGTAGGTCTATTCTAGCTAGGTCTATATCGACAGACGACACAAAAACAAGAAACACGGTATATCACTCTTCCAGACAGTTTGGCAGCCGCTGGTTTTATTATAGAATACCTCATTTGAAAGCCATTTGTCATTGTTAAATAATATTATTTGACAATGTCGCGAGTTCCGGGGCTCTACTGAACGTGTAAGGTCGAAGGATTCAAGGCTCCGATGAAAGTTGGAGAGGAAGCACAATGCGGTTGATTGATGGAAATTTTTCGATAATTGAGTTTTTGGAAAATCGTTAAGATATATTACTTTTCAGCGTATCATCTCAGCGATATTTTATTTCCCTTTTTACAATTTTATGTAGCTTTCGTGTGACATAAAATTGTAATAGTAAATGTAAAAAAAAAAAAATTATAATTTTAAAATGTCTTAAAATTAAAAAAAAAATATATATAACATTCATTTTGATTTGACGAAGGATTGAACCTTCCTACCCAGAACTGGAGTTGAAAACTCTACCAATCTCACCAAGTGTCAATTGTGTAGGATCGACATTTATTTCGTATATTAACTGCTGTAATGCCATTTCAAAGAAATTCGTATATGTCGGCGTGTGTGTGCGTGATTGTCACCAAAATTTTATAGAATGCATTGTCATAGACAACTAGTCTATCAGCCGAGTAGAGTCAGTTTGATCGGATGTCGGGAAGTGGGTTAGTTTCCGCTTCCTAGATTTGCATTAATTCATTACAGAAAACAATAGTGAAATTCAGAAAGATATTTAAATAGTGAATTAAGAAAGAACGTATTTATAAAAAAAATATTATACTTCATGTAAAAATATTAAAACATATATTTTCGTTAAAACCATGTATGGTCGTGTGAGAAATGTGGAGATTCTCAAAGAATGTAACGCTGATGAGTGGGATTAAGAAAGGGACGCTCACATGGTTTAGACATGTAGAGCGAATGAAGGAAGAAAGGAGTGTAAGGAGAATATATGAGGCGAACTTTAATGGAAGAAAAAGTCGGACACGCCCGAGAAAGACATGGAATGAATAAGTGAACCCGATACTTGCGTCGGGCCATGTCAAGAGTCAGAATAACATAAGAATATGTATGAATGTGAATGTGACAAGACGTGTGCACCGAGACCAAGTTGTTTAACGGTTCGCCTTGTCTACCTACTCCTATGGGAAAACAGCGAGGTGGTTAGTTAGTTAATAAAAATATTTTTTTATGTGAAACCGTACGCGACAAGACTCCCAACTGCTCCCAACCGTCAGGAGCCAGTGAGACTATGGCATCCCTAATTGGGGTATGTTATGGGGCTGAAGGTAGTGGAGAGGGGAAGGAAATGGGGAATAACAAGGTGGGAAGTATCTGGCTACTCACATCTATTCACCAAACTCGACCAAAGCCATTTCAAGCAAAGTTTCAATTCTGAATGGTGGTCTTACACCAGAGCGATAATGAGAATGTCTTCCTCTCTGGAAAGTGCCGCAAACATACTTAATTAAAATTAGTAACTTTTGAAATAACACAAATCAATCAAACACAATTTACTTGAGCACGCCGGTATTTTTCCAGCTTGCTAATCGAGAGCTTTACCCCTTTTCCACGAAGGCTGTCAAAATAATAAAAAACCAATGTGATTTAGGACATTCGAAAAGAAAGAAATTATTTTATGGATAAATTTTCTAATTAATTTTAAAAATCTCTGTTTTTTATGTGCATACTATTCATTTCATGAACTACTGCTCATTTTTTAATTGGTACAGGTTATTATTTTTTTTTCGGTAAACTAATGTTTAAGACAAGATTTTTTATGCATAGCACAAAGGGTAACAATTATTTTTATAAGCAATAATTATTAGCCTGAAACACTCATCCACATTGAAAAATTTCCTGATAAAAGATACATGACGCCAACGGGATTCAATTCCCGTTCGGGAATTGAATGTGAACCCCCGAACGGTGTTCACATTCCCGTTGGCGTTATGTATCTTTTATCAGGAGATTTTTCAATGTGGATGAGTGTTTCGGGCTAATAATTATTGCTTATAAAAATAATTTGCACAGGATATTATTATAAGCATTTGAAAAATGTTCTGTCTGTCCAACTAGGAGAAAATCCCGTCTTAGGAGAGGCAAAATTTAAATAAATTTTCATACATATTTTTTATTACTAAAGATTTAAAAAAAGAAAAGAAAAGTAGAGAAAGAATAAAAAAAAATAAAAATCAAACATGAAGGGTTGATGTTTGATTACCAAACTTATTAAAATAATAAACATGTACTTAATATTTAATAATAAAGGGTTAAAACATGGAGATTGTTTTTTGTTTGTGTTTTTGTTTTTTTGTTTGCATTTAATTTTATTTTTTGAAAAGTAAGAGATTGATGTATCCAAGAATTGGTTAATTTATTCGTGTTTTCCGTTTTCTCAAGCGTCAGGTAAGAAGTAATATAGTTTTGGCTCCCTAAGCATGACAAGTGTCTTTGAGCAAAGGATATTTAATATAATTATAATGAATATAAAATAAAGAAAATATTAATTATTAAAAAGTTTATTTTGATTTGCTTCAATTTATTTACAAACGAACGATTTGCGTTGTAACACCAATTTGTCGTATATAAATTTAGAATTTATACCAAAAACAACATTATTACGATGTATTTTTATATTTGCATAGTGTGTTGGTATTTTTAAAAATTGCCTCTAAAATCGGGAAAAATTTAATTCTTTAACGGTATAAATTTTTTATATTTGAAACATAAATAAATAATGTAACTGCGTATTTGCTTTACCTTTTAATCAAAATAAAAATTATTCAAGTATTTTGGCCAAATTTACGTTTTGTATAAAAAAGGTCGTGATTTACTGTTTGATTATTGACAGTAGATGTATACTTTTATTTGTTTATTTAAAGATAGATACAAAAGACAGTACAAATTACATACTAGAAAGCTTTGCCTGTCCAGCTAGGAAAGTTTCCTGTTCTAGGACAGACAAATTGACAGGTTTAGTTCATATTATTCCTTAAGAAATGTACATAATTAAATAACAAAAGATTTCATTTTTCTCTGCAACGAATTTGTGTAATGAAGAAAAATACTAATATATATTTTTTTTACAGTGGTAGTGGCTTTGTAAGGATTACCATAGTAGCATATATTGCATTCGGATTTACAGTATAAGAAATAAGTTAGGTATTTAGTAGTAATGAAAAGTATAAATGGAGATTTTTTGTTTTTTTGTAGTTGTGACAATGTAGAAAAAGTAACCTGGTAACATGTATTATATTCGGAATTTACCGAATTAACCTGGTAACATATAAAATATAAGGATTTGCAGTGTAGGTAAGTTAGTAGTATTTAACAATGTAAACCAGGTACCTGATAACATGTTGGAGGAATTACATTAAGATTTACAACATTAAGAGATGAAGTTATGTTAGGTTATGTGTTTACAAGTAGTGAACTTATAATACATAGTACACTTATATAAGAATCTACATATAAATTTACAATATTAGATATAATTTATGTGTATAATAATATAAATGATTTTTAAGGGTTGTATCTACAGTATGTAATAATTTATGTGCAAACATGATTATTTTCACTAATTTAACTATATACCTTAGTGTAAAATTTAAAGAAATATCGTTTTGCTTAAAATCTGACAAATTACTAAATCAATCGTTTCTTGAGAACGATACCTAACAGATCCCATTGTTTAATTCGAATGCCATCAAAGAGAGGTCCCCAGCCGTCAAATTATTTCCTTTACTTCCGGCCACTGGCCGGGGGTTCTCTGATCTAATTAAGTTAACGGGTTAACGTGGCGGTGCCCCTTTTAAGGGGAAACCAAACTTAATCCAATCTAAAGGCAATAAATTACTCTTCATAAATGATTCAAACCGGACGAAATTTTCCTTAAAAACCCGCTGGAATTCGTAATTGATAAAATCGAATTTTCTGATCGGATATACCTACATAATACCTACATTCTGTGAATTATTAATTTGTGCTTATATACCTCACGGGAAAAAATTATCGTTTAGAGTTCGAGATATTCAAATAAGTTCGCACCGTGGACCGATCGGGGAAAAGAGATCAAACCCAGTTACGCAGAGCGCTCGAAACAACATGACCATCCCCATTTTTGTGATTTGTCGATAAATGAATCTAACAGTATACAGGCAACTCGCATTGAAATATCACTATTTGGTCCTCGGAATTAAAAATATGCTTACGAATTACTAGTGAAAACATCCCAAATCGGGTGAACAAAAGTTCGAGGTTATTTCATTAATTTTACGACTGATGTCGTAGTTTATTTTGAGCATTCTCGAAGTCTCCTGGTGCCAAAAATATGGTCACGTGATTTGCTTCCAGCTAATCGAAATGATACCCAGATATCATGTTAGGGCAAGTCTGTTAATTTGGAAATCTTTGTTTCGCATGGAGGGACCAATCCATTGCTCGAAGTCCTTCGACATTGCGCAAGCAAAATTTTCGGCTTATTACTATGGGGGATTTCAAATATTATCAGGTTAATTTAATTATTTCCGAAATCTTACTATGCTTTTTAACAAATGTAAAATATACAGGGTTTTCTGGAGGTGTTATTTTGAATAGCCCGCTATTTCGGTAGATGTTACTTTTGAAGCTGTCATTTTTTCACATTTGACAAGTAGAAACTACGTCATTAATAAAAATGGAACGATACACGCTTCAACAACGCATTGAAATTATTAAAATTCACTTGAGTGAATCAAATGCAAATCATCTTGAGTGATGAGGCCTATTTCCACCTCGGTGGCTTCAAGCAAAATTGTCACATCTGGGGCTCGGAAAACCCAAGAGTTATTGTTGAAAAACCTCTCTTTTCTCAACGTGTAACTGTTTGGTGCGGTTTATGGTCCGGCGGAGTCATTGGATCTTACTTTTTCGAAAATGAGGCTGGTGCAACAGCTACGGTGAATGGATTGCGCTATCGAGAGATGATTAATGATTTTTTATGGCCGGAATTGGATGGTATTGATCTGGACAACATTTACTTTCAATAAGACGGCGCTACGTGCCACACAAGCAACGAAACCATTGATCTTTTACGATTGAATATCAAAATAACACCTCTTATTGGAAAACCCTGTATATAAAAAAAATATTCCAGTGTTCATATCATTTGAAAGCTTGGTAACCCGCTGTTACAAGATGTAACTAGTTGTATTAACAAATTATTCCAATGAGGATTCATTTAATGACGCCATAGCTCACTGGAGAAGTTTTAGAAGAATAGACAAACATATCGTCAGCTATATAATATATGTAACTAAAATGGTTTCGAATTGACTAACATATAATATAATTTGTAAAGTAATAGCCATGAGTTCCAATTTGGAAAATGACAATTAAAATAATTTTCTGTTGACATATTATATTAGAGGTAGGTAGCTACTTTATCGCTTTTCTGAATTCTTTAAAATTCTATAAAATTAAATTCAAAACAAATCCGAGTTCTTTAAATCGGAGTTACGATCACCGACAGACCCACAACCGGTATTTTGTATGTTTGATAAATAAATAAAAAAACATTTTTTTATATTCTTTACTAGTGGATGCTTTGTTTTTGATAATGTCTTTCTCGGGCGCCTCTGACTTATTCTGACTGTATACCACAATGTTACTGTCAAAAAACTACATTACATCGACTCTTTATCTCATTACGATGCAAAGATATTGCATTAAGTATTCCTCGGGCATCCCCAACCTCTTTTACCATTTAAACATCTTTAAATACTTCTGGCACTAATAACATCAAACTTTTTCAGCGATATCGATCGACTACTTTTAGAGTTTTGCGAGCACAAACATAAGCAGGATGAATTTTTATATGTTAAGATGTTCCCGAACGTTCCAGACTATTCCCGAACTTTCCACATTATTCCAGAATGTTCCGGAATGTTCTCGAATACTCTTAAATGTTCTGGACTATTCTAGAAATTTCTAGAGGGTGAAACTTACAATCGTTATATCTTCAAAAGCCCGCCCTTCGGGTAATAACGGGGACCTTCTTCATGGATGGGGGATAGAGGGCTAACACACCATATAACTTCCTTGATAGTACAGGGACTCGTTTCTATTGGTAACGAGTATATTTTGTGTATCAATCTAACGACACTAGCAGATTCCTATGTTACCATGGTAACCTTTGTTCTTTTAAATATGATTTAAGATTTTCACGGCTAAAAGTATTTTTGCTATTTGTTTTTGGGGTGTTATGCCGTGTTGCGCTAACTCCTTCTTTAGCCAACGTTTCGGACAGCATTGCAGTGTCCATCATCAGGGCAGATGTGTTATTTGAGGTTGTGGTGAAATGTGAGCTTATGTATGAGGTTGTGATACCGTGTTGCCAGCTCCAACCCTCTGCGCTAACATTAACGTATTAATTTTTTATTTAAAGTGGTTTATTCGTTGTTTTTTTGTTTTTGATATATTTTTTTTTCTTTTCAAATTTTAGAACTCAACAATAAACGGCTTGTGAACGAAGCGTCCATCTATTTTATTATTATAAAAGAAAAATAATTAGATAATAAATGTGATTGACCTACCAAAAAGAGCCTTAATTAATCAGATACATTGATCTGAAAGAATCAAGGAGTGTGTGCCAAGACAGAGTTGGGTTACGGTTCATCCTATCTGCCTACCCCTCCGGGAAAATGATCTGATACTTAATCCGTAATCCGTTTTTTTTTAGATTTCCCAGTCTGCCTCTGTGTTTATATTGTAGATAGAACGAGGTTTTGAAAGTGGCAAGGACCGCGGACCTTTAGGCCGGTTTTTTGGCCTGGGGGCTCTGTTTTGGGGATGTAATTTGAAATACAATTTTCCGGTCGCCTTTGTGGGGAACACAAAGGACCAGAGGATGGAAAATATTTCCTGACAACAAAAAAGACCCAGGGACCTCACACTTACCCCCACACCACCCCTACAGCCTCCAGTCCTCGTGTCCCACAGGTTAGATCTGGGATATGATGGTATTGGAAAACGTCACGCTCGTTAGAAATTATTGCATAAATTATTGTTCCTAGAATATTAGAAATTTTAAAAGCTCACATTGGTAAGATATTACTTCAATCTTCAAAGACTATATTATTTTTCATTTAAGTTTCAGAAATTCAGTTCTGTTTTTGTTTTGTCATAGTATTGTTCACTTACGTCATTGGTTTCAAAACGGAGTTCTACCACAATCCAAAGAAAACAAGTCTGTGGGTTTTACCTTTTTAAGTCTTTACACGTTTACAGAAGATATGTTATCTGTTCTAATACTTAAACCTTGTTTGTGGTGTTACCACATATGTAACGCATTGACCAGAAATGACTTTTTATTGTCTATCACACCCTCAATATTGAAAAAGAAAAAAATGGCGTAAAATTTGAAAATATTTGATATTCTGCCATTAAATTAATTCCCAGAAAAATATGATGGTTATTGGGAGATTATTTTTTTTATCTCCCATCAAAGTGAACTTTTCAGAATGGTGATTATATTTTCGATCCAATAAATCATATGATAGTATATTAAAAAAACGCCGTAAAACCTTGGAAATGGAGGTCACCAATTTTTAAAATGTCGTAAATTTATAAGTCGTAAAGAAATATGAAGGCGCACAGTGTTTCGAAACTGGGATTTTTGGGGTGTTTTAATATCATTTTTATTTTTTTTGTCTTTTGAATAAGTGAATCACCATAGATTGAAATCCTTAAAAAGAAAAAAAACTATCTGTCCATATGTAGAGTAAATTATCTTTCCAGATTTAGAGTCAAGTATGTGTCCAGATATAGATCAAAGTATCTATCCAGATAAAGATCAAATTATCTGTCCAGATATAGAGCAAAGTGTTTGTCCAGATGTAGAGTAAAGTATTTGTCCAGATGTAGAGTAAAGTATCTGTCCAGATATAGAGCAAAGTGTTTGTCCAGATGTAGAGTAGAGTATCTGTCCAGATGTAGAGTAAAGTATCTGTCCAGATAAAGATCAAAGTATCTGTCCAGATGTAGAGTAAAGTGTTTGTCCAGATGTAGAGCAAAGTATTTGTCCAGATATAGATCAAAGTATCTGTCCAGATGTAGAGCAAAGTATTTGTCCAGATGTAGAGTAAAGTATCTGTCCAGATATAGATCAAAGTATCTGTCCAGATGTAGAGCAAAGTATTTGTCCAGATGTAGAGTAAAGTATCTGTCCAGATATAGATCAAAGTATCTGTCCAGATATAGAGCAAAGTGTTTGTCCAGATGTAGAGTAGAGTATCTGTCCAGATGTAGAGTAAAGTATCTGTCCAGATATAGATCAAAGTATCTGTCCAGATGTGGAGTTAAGTTTAAGAAACTAACTTCCTATGCCGTTCCGCTTCAGATTTTTTGCAGATTATTACATGAATAGTCAATTTTTAGTTTGTATTTGTTGATTTCCTGGAGGATTTAGATTCAAAAATTATATTTATTTTTTCTTTAGAATGATTTATTTAATAAAAAATAAAAACATCATGCGAAGTAAAAACAATTTTTTTTAACACACTTAATAAAAAAATGTCGTGATTAATTAAGTTATTTTAGGCAGTTGAGGCAGCGCGGTACGGCGTAATAACCCAAAAATTAATCACGATAAAAAAAATTTGGCTGTTATTATTAACATACTATTTTATATAAGTAAGATAATATGTTAATAAATACGATAATATGCATTTACCACTTAAAACACAAAGAAAAAACCAAATGCACTTACGAGTATCATCATCTACTCACTTAATTAATTCCTTACAATACATCATATAAGCAAAACAACGCATTACCTGGTAACATTAACTAATGTTTAATACATCAATGTCTAGTAAAGTAAAACATACAAAAACAAAAACATTGGCAAAAGCTTTTCAACAGCTTTATTAACCAGTAACTTATTTTTAATCTTCCTTTGTAACTCTCCAACTTCTGTAAAGTTTTCTTAATATATTCATAAAATATTTTTCAATTAACTGTGTTAAGACTGTCTAGCCAGTTTACAAAACTACTTACAATCTTCATTGAACTCCCTTTTAAATTCGTTTTCATTTCGGTCAGTGGCTGAGTTGACATTACGTTTATGTCCCACCCAGGCGTAGTGTGTATGATTCCTCGGCTGGCTAAGTCCTCCATCACAACACAAGGAACGTTTTCCGCTTACTGTGGTGGTAGTAGCAGATTTTCAAATATTGTCAGGTTATTCGTAACCCAGAAATGTTTGTCTTTCTTTAAAAAATAAAAAATAAATTATTAAAATGTTTTAATTTGTAACCACGATGTTTTCTACATAAATAAAATGAAATGTCCGTAAGTTTGTGACAGACAAATTAAAGTAGATATATAGTAGTTTTTTAAAAGAGACAATATGGTATAAATTAGAAAATTTTAGAAGATTTCGAAGACGCCTTAGGAAGATATGGCACGATCAAATAAAATAAAATTCGTAATAAAACTCTTCTCTTCTTTATAATAATATTATTCCCTCCTTAAAAGTGCACCCGGTTTTCAGGAATACCAGAATTCACAACTTGAAAACTTGACTCCGTAACCCCGAGCAACATCGGGTAAACGTCAGCAAGTAATAAATATATTGATGCCATCGAAATGAATACATGCGGTTTGACCTCGAGGTTTTGAAAATGACCCCGAACTGGTACTGACTTATGTAATTGACCTTTCCCAGCCAGTGGCGTTATTTGTAAATATCAATATTCGTTTATTTCAAAGCCTCGTGAAATCTAAGCAAGTTAAGGCGATGCACTACGTCGTGTAATATTTTAAGTCTAGCCGCTATCAATAACACACCTTGCGTAGATGGCGATAAGTCTTAAATTCCCGCTTAACACTATCCACCTGTTTTGATTTATGCAAGAAAAAAACATGGCCAAAAATTGCCTTTTATTTTATTTTGTGGATGTTCAGGCACAAATATTTAAATGTTTTTCGATCATTTTATAAATAACTGAATTCACCACATTATACAATAAAACCAAAACCTAAAATGGGTTCGTAAGTAGGAGATTTTGAAATTCAAAGCAATTTTCATAGGCCTTATACATTATTTTTTTCTGGGCTTATAAAAAGACTTATCTAAAAAATACTCGATTATTTTAAAGGCCAGGATATATTCAACTCGCAGTATTTAATTAAAGCATCTGAAATATTTCTAGGCGACCAAATTTTCAAACCAAAAACACATGATTTTGCATTACTACGTATTTCATCGCCTTAATTGAAGTTTTTTAACTCTTTCTTAGAATTGAAAATCGCCTTGGTGTAATTGTATACAAAACCTGCGCTGCATATGTATAGCGCCGGAAAACCAAGCGCACACATCATTCAGTAAAATTACACAAAATTATCTTATTTATCATAAAGAGTACTTCCCTAAGTGTACCTTTTTAGATGGATGTTTTTATGCCGCACGGAGATTTAACTATCGTACCTACAACTGAAAATATTTTTGAAATGGAATAAAAAACATATGGGAAGGAAAAAGGTAACTAACCTATTATGAAAATAAAATATCTTATACTCTTTAATATATTTAGTGCAATCCTCTCCGTGTGCCTGTGAATTCCTCCACCTATCCTACCTATCCTTTTGGTTTGCGAATTAAGGGTTAATTCACATAGACACAGACCTGCCGAGATTTTTATAATTATAATTTCACCCATGTGTTGATGGGCTACGCGGCTATCGCACAAAAGTTGTAGCGAAACCACCTCTTCCGATCTGGCACGCCACGCAGCTGTTAGGAGCGCGCATCCTGAACACACCTCCCCCGATGAACCCGGGGACACGTGCTAAATCACCCTAATCACTTGGGGTGACCTATGGCAGAGGTGTTGATTATCCAATGGTTCCCGGGGCGGTGGTACCCAAACCCGCCTCTCTAACTGAAATCAATTAGAAGATGTTTTTGTTGGAAACGCTTTAAACCCACTACCAAAATCCAGCTATTTGCTTTCCAGCGCAGACCCTCCTCCTACGTTATATACCAGCGCTTGAAGGGAACTCATTCAATAAAGAGAAAGGTATATCTCCCCTGAATATATATTATTCCCGATTCACCACCCCTGATCCCCAATCGAAATGAAATCGGCCAAATTCAAATCAACCGATCCCTGCCAAAGGGCAAATCCCGCCATTGTCATGACCTGAACACACAGAATAGTTGAACATTTGAACGGTGCCGATACTTTATACTTTTGATTAAGCCGGCCATAAAAAAAACCATAAAGCCACATGGACGATTAAAAAAACTACTTAATGGTTATTTCTATTTTTACTTTTTTGTTTATTTTCCCTGCATTAGAGGACTTAACAACAAGCCAGCAATGTTTTTTTTTTCATGATATATCGCACCAAGAGTCCCAACTACTCCCAACCGTCTGGAGCCAGTGAGGCTATGGCAGGGGATTTGTTGTGAGTCTGAAGGCAATGGGGAAGAGAAATACCTTGCTATTCAGATCAGGTCACCAGGTCAAACAGGGCCAAAGAACGGCTATCTCGTATGGTCTTAAACCAGGGCGATACTGAGTGTATCTTCCCTTCTAGAAAGTGTCACAAATGTATTTATTTATTTATATATATACGCCTAAAAAGGCTTTTACATAGAAGTGATACATGATGCAGTACAATAAGAGAATATGTATTATACAGGAGATATTGACAGTAAATAGACGTAATCCATTTTAAAGAAGGTAAAAAATACACACTTGTAAAATTGTGATTACAAGTATAATGAGAAAATATTAAAAAATATGAAGCAATATTAGTAAAACGTAAGAGTAACATAAAGTAAAAAAGAAATTACAACAACACTACATATTATAAGACAAATCATTAAAACTAATTTACCAACGCTACTCTAATTTGTAGGAATCAACAAAGTGTTGGTGTAGATTATGCTTAATTCTATAATATATATGGAGTCAATAAATAAATCAATAACACCCCCATACTTGTTGCCCAGATCATGCATCCTATTGGTCAGTGAGTGTGTCTGATAGTTGGTCGAGTATGTATTACAGAAGAATGTTATATTTTGTCTTGTATTCCTAGTCGGCACCTGTAGTTTAATAGTGGCAAGGATGGCAGGACTATCAATTAAGTTGTTAATGACTCTGTGTAACACAACCAGGTCTGAAATAATTCTCCTGTCAGACAGTGTTATTAGATGCAATTGATTCATCAAACTGACATAGTTAACGTAATCAATAGGAATTCCGAGCTTAAAATTTACGTACTTAAGAAATTTGTGCTGAACTCTTTCTATATTATTGGAGTGAACTTTATATAAAGGGGACCAAATAGGTGAATTATACTCCAATATATTATTTTTAATTAGTAAATTGTGAAATAACACAAAATGCTATCAGTAAAAAAATATCCTTGCAACATATTACGGGACCTAAGTAGGAGATTTCGCATTTTTTTCTTAGGGTTATAAAAAGACGGAAAAAATACAGCAAATGCCAAGATGTATTCTGCTCGCAATACTCAATTAAACTTTTTTTATGATATTTTAAAGATATCAAATTTCCAAATCAAAACATTTCGCCTTAAATCATTAAAAAGGTAATCTTGTCGAATGTACGTAAGAGGCAAGGTTCGTAGAAAACGTATTTAATATTACGTTTGTTAAGGTTCGTAAAAAACGTATTGTTAAATACGTTTTCTACGAACCTTGGGCAAGAGGTAGTCAATACTCCTGCCCATCTCCTGTCCCGGCTCCTCTGCTGCAACTGGTTCTTTTTGAAATATTTATCAAAAATGAAATAACCTTTTGAAAAATTGTGAAAAATGCCACAAACGTATTTTGAATTTTTGACAAGAAAAAAGATTTCCCCCCTGCCCCCACATTTTTTTTCTCTCGAATTCACTAGCAACTGATAACTGGAAACGCGGTGACAATCTATTTCTGGAATCAATCATCTCTAGTTGGTACTCACTAATTTGTTCAAATTGAAGTCACTCTGTGTTGCCATATTAATAAAAAAAGTTCATTTTATCATCAAACTCGTACGTTTACTAGTAGTTACTCGTAAGTCATTATTTTCGCCAAAATGCTTCATTGTTGCCATAAACCGTTTTTTTTTCAATTTACAGTTACTTCTCCATTTTTTAATCTAATTTTGAGAGAATGGGTGAATGGTACGCTCAATAGCAAGGGGTGGGGTGTTCGTTTTGTTATTACAAAGTCCCAGAGCCGATCCCCGGCCGATAATGACTGAAAAATACTAGTAGGTACGTTTTAGGATTCTGATGAAAATATGGCTATTTTTCCCGGCGGCTTATGTAAGTGATTGGTATCGCTAACTTTGTTTTTCACACGATACTGATTGGAGAGCTGTCAAAAATTTAAAGGTACAAATTCAAAGCATTACAAACATAATGGAGCGCTTAGAAATTTTAGCATTTATAACATGCGTATTTTTTTTAATCGTGCTGGAAACAAAAAAGGAAAAGATATTACCTTATAAGTAGGTACCTACCTAATACCTTCTGTTTTTTATAGTTGGCTGGTTTTTTGACTAGTAATAAGTAGTTTGCAATTAAGTATTAGTTTCGCCCAAGTATCAATGCTGTTTTCTTCTTTTTGATCGATTAAAACAAAAATCTGTGGAACAACAAGCAATACGGTTACATAGATATTGATAATTCATCATGTAACCCGATGTAACCCTTGAAATCTTGACTTGAAATTCAAATTTCATGACGAAAAACATTTTTTTTCTTTTAAAGAGAGTAGTTAAAACTTTAAAACTCGAAAAGACATAGTACCTCCCTACCTAACAAAAAACTATATGTAATTATGAAACGGAATTAGTAAATACCTACTCAATTTATCTACGATGGTCACACCACTTTTTTTATAATGGCCTTACCTGCTAAAGACAGTTTTGTTCCTCTGTGTATTGTGAGAGAAATTATGGCCCTCCCGCAACTAACTGCCATAAGTCATAATTCCAGTGGTTTTTTTTTAAATTAATTTCCACCTATGGCGTCGAAAGAAATCCCGAAAAAATGCCATATTTGAAACTAACTTTAATACTACAATAAACAAACTATGTTCTTGTATTTTTACGAAATGTGGTTTGATTTTTTTTTCCGATTTTATGTCCGGATTAAATCTTCCCCATAGGAAAAACTAAACCCTTCCACACACTTTTCCACAAATGATCATCTAGTCAATCAACATTATGCAAGTGCATTATATAAGCAAAATAAATACAAAACAATACAAGAACAACACGTCAACTCACCAGAGATCAAATGGGAAAATAATTCACCGACTCCAGATATTTTCATATCAGAGGGTTCGGCTCGGTAGAACTCCTAACAGGGCGTATGAATCCTACTGATCCCTCAACATAAATATTAAAAAAATCTTTCGTTATCCTACATGTATTCAAAATGACCGACTTTTGCTTCTTTATATACATATAAATGTTTTGATAGATCTAATACGCCTAAATGTTTAATGAGAGAGCTATGTATAATGCCAGTAGTAGCCGAAATAACGAATGGTAATATTTTCATAGTCTGAGAATGCCAAATTCTTTTAATCTCATTTCCTAAATCTGTGTATTTTCTTATTTTTTCATTAACAGATTTTTTAATATTACAGGAATTTGGAATAGCGACATCAAAGATATAAGTTATTTTTTAATAAGGAATATTATTAAGGCGTCGTGTAAGCATCTTGCATTACTATAACAGCTAAATTTTCTATTTTTCATATACCTACCTATATTCTCTATTTTCTTGAAGCGGGTGATATTGCTATCTGAATGTTGCGTTAATGTAGACATTCCAGACGGAAAAGCAGTAACATTGTGGTATAGAGTAATGAATGGTGGAAGAAGTTGGGAGAAAGACAATAACAATAGCAAAGCATTTTTCCACTAGTATATTTTAAAACAGGTGTAAAAATTATCCCCCAAGATGAAAAACGTGTAAATTTGTGTTTGAATCTAATAATTGCACGAGTCTGTATGTATCTATTTATAATAAGTACTATTTTTTGTTATTGTTAAGAGCAACATTATAAGATTGACACAGATATCCTATATTTAGATAAATCGCGCTTCATTCATTATTCATTTCTGAATTTAAGATTCAATGTAATATTCTATTATATAACAAATAATTAATTCTATTATATATCAGAAAAAAATATAATTTATTCAAATATAAAATAAAGTAAGGCCCGTATATCAATATTTATTTGTAATGGTATCACTTGCCGGGGCTCCTACCAGGGAGCAACTTGACAGAAGTAAATTTCTCTCATAGGATAGGGACTGATTGATATACGGGCCTTAGTGGCCTCTGTGTGAACGTTACTGAAGCTCTGAACACAAACGAATTTTTCATATCGTTAAGCCAATTTGTCCAACCTCCAAACCTTTGCAGAGTGGTTCGAGGCACGACTTCGCGTACTTCACCTTGGTTTATTTTTCGACGGCTAATAAATATAAATAATTGGAAAACTATCAATTTTGTTTTATATTTGATTACGCATTGATTTTTATTTATTTTCAAGCAACAATAGATTGCAAACCCTCGAATCATTTACCGTACTTACTTGTGAATTAATTTTATTGCTTGAAATTATTTTAGTGGCAACACTACTCAAACGTCAGTTTGTCAAAAAAGTCAAAACACACGTTTGGTACAATATTTGAAAATGTCTAACCGAGATTTATTATCAGACCAGGGATTGAGAATTGATGGAAGAAGACCGAAGGAATTGCGAAGAATTAAATGCAAACTCGGAGTGTTTAATCAGCCCGATGGAAGCGCTTATTTGGAGCAAGGAAATACAAAGGTTTTGGTCGCGGTGTACGGACCGCATCAGGTAAATATTGGAGGTTATCTTTGTTATTTGTCAATTTAATTGTGCAAATTGGTATTATTATGATGTATTCCTTTATTTTGATAATTGATTCATTTCCTTGATAAAAGCAGAGATTATTTTTCTTGCCTACATATAGCTTCTGCTGTGTTTAGTCCATTTTGAGTTCGCACATATTATTTCAGTTTCACAGTTATGTTTTATGTAGTTGATTATATTTCTCAAACCTTTCTTTATGTATATTTGTAGTGTACGGGTAAAATGAAGGGATCGCAAGAAGCCGTCATAGTGAATTGTCAATACAGCATGGCTACCTTTTCTACGGGTAAGATATTGTACTTACTTTAAACTCTCCCAAGCGTGTAGCCATCACTGTCCGGTGAATATTGTACAGGGTTTTCCAATAAGAGGTGTTATTTTGATATTCAATCGTAAAAGACCAATGGTTTCGTTGCTTGTGTGGCACGTAGCGCCGTCTTATTGAAAGTAAATGTTGTCCAGATCAATACCATCCAATTCCGGCCATAAAAAATCATTAATCATCTCTTGATAGCGCAATCCATTCACCGTAACTGTTGCTCCAGCCTCATTTCCGAAAAAGTAAGGTCCAATGACTCCGCCGGACCATAAACCGCACCAAACAGTCACACGTTGCGACAATTTTGCTTGTTGACGAAGCCACCGAGGTGGAAATGGGCCTCATCACTCAAGATGATTTTCATTTGATTCACTCAAGTGAATTTTAATAATTTCAATGCGTTGTTGAAGCGTGTATAGTTCCATTTTTATTAATGGCGTAATTTTACTTGTCAAATGTTAAAAAATGACAGCTTCAAAAGTAACATCTACCGAAATAGCGGGCTATTCAAAATAACAGTGCAAAAATGTATATTTATGTGATAAGTAGTTTTGTAATAACAATAACATCTAGTTTTGTATTTTCTTTTGTTTGGAATAACCACAATAAGTCTAGCTTACAGGGGATTTTTCCATGCTGCTAGGCACACTATTGTGTCGTAGTGACTCGTCACACAGCTACTCCATTTTCAGTCAATTAATATCACATACTACTAGTTTCATTTTGTTTAAAAATTACAGTGACCGATCGCCTGCCACTAATCATTTTCACGGTCTATTTTAGACATCCATCTCATGCGATATCTAGCCCCACGGCAAAAGTTGGAAGTCAGTCTACTTTGGCGCTTACGTTTTCAGTTATCTGCCTCCTGTCTACACAACTATTTTCACCACACGGCAAAAATCGACTAGTGTAATGCCCCCATCACGCTCTAATGATTCGTCAATCCAAACAAACTAGCAAATTTGTCGTAAACTGTACTTCTGTTTATAACAAATATCTTTTACAATTACATTTCATATGTTGACCCAAGCCTGCAGATTTGTTTGATTACTAAGAAATTCAAGATGTTTGAAGTCATGGTCTCCACTTTTTAATTATATATTTCAGGGGTCAGAGTTTTAATATGCAATGGATAATTTTCTTCAATTAACTTCATTATTACCAGGTGAGCGTAAAAACAGACCGCGAGGAGACAAGAAATCCCAGGAGATGTCGTTGCACCTCCGTCAGGCACTCTCTGCCGCCATTAAGACGGAACTCTACCCGTACTCGCAGATAGACATCTATGTGGAAGTTCTGCAGGTAATCATAATCTGTATTGTTTCAAATTTAACACAACCAGTAATAAACATTATGATTGGGCCAAATGGTGACTGGTGTATCAGTCTGGTTCTAGCTAGATTATTAACCCGTTCAACGCTCAACAAATCAGTTCAGACATCCACCGAGTGCGGCTTGATTTTGACATTTTTTATTTATCATTTTAAACGCTTTTCTTCTTCTGAAACCTTGAAGTTCTTATTACAGTAACATAAACATGTAAGCTACGCATAAGTGCACATGTAAACACAACTGAAGCCAGAGATGTATACGTACTTTTGGAGGGAGATCGGCAACAAATTAGCACCATAACCGCAAAAAATCTCTCACATTTCTGCGTGGATTGGTGAAGATATACTCGCTAACATAGCTAATAACGTGCCAAATAATAATTGTATATTATTTGACATGTAATAATCAAACAATATATGATTATTACATGCCAAATAAGTTTCTAAAGTTTTTTAGATCAGAATAAAACTATTTCTGCCTTCTTTTAAAGTTTGATTTGTTGTAATATATTGACACTAGCTGACGTGTACCCGGTGTTGCTCAACATTTCTCTGTTTTCTATAAATATAATATTCATGTATTATATATATATAAACCTTCCGGAAGAAATTCTCTAAATGATAGTGAAAACCCTATCAAACCCCGTTGCGTAGTTTAAAAGGACTAAGCGCACAAACAGACAGACGCCATCAGATACCAATGTATTGTCACGATTACGAATTTACTAAAAGTTTATCAGGAAACTGCCTGTAATCCCGTTTTTAGTTCATTATGATTTGGGATGTTCCCGGACATTCCAGACTATTCCCGAACATTCCAAAACATTCCAGAAAGTTCCTGGATGTTCTGGAATGTTGCGGAATGCTCTCGAATACTCTTGAATGTTCTGGACTGTTCTAGAAATTTCTGGAGCTCGAAACTTTCAACCCTTATATCTTCAAAAGCACGCCCTTCAAGTAAAAACGGGAACCTTCATGGATGGGGGATAGAGGGCTACCGCACCATATAACTCCCTTGATTGTATCTTATCGTTTTTAGCAATACGCACATTATTCACTTACTTTTGTAATATATATTGATTATTTTACTAAGAAATTTCTGCATAATTTTCAGGCTGATGGTGGCAATTACTGCGCCTGCGTTAACGCTGCAACCCTGGCCCTGGTGGACGCTGGGGTGCCCCTCAGGGAGCTTGTGTGCGCCTGCACGGCTAGTCTGGCCCCCGGAGATGTGCCACTGGTGGACGTATCTCATCTGGAGGAGACCCTGGGCGGAGCCAATCTCACCGTGGCCTGCTTGCCCACCAGTGGTCAGTTGGGATGTTTAATATTCACACACATTACACTTCGTAAATAAATTCCTTGAAAATAATCCTCTGTTAAATGCTACATCTTGAGGAATCAAACTTAAAAAAGTACGCATTACGCACCCACTACCGAAACTCTATCTACAACCTTCCTTATTTTTTTTATTTATTTATTTAATACATGTTACATTGTTTTGAAATTTACATAAAGTAGATATAATGAATCACCATACTAGGCGGCTGCCTGTTTCATGGTGACCAATTGAGTGTAATTACTTTGTATGAAATATGAAATCTAGTGTAAACATATGAAATTAGTAACTATAGATGAAGCTAAAATTTTGGAAAAATTGTAATAAAAAGTAGAAGATAGAAATTAGAAAGGAGAAATAAGTAAATTAGCATTAGATTGTAAAAATGTACATAATTATATATATAATTTTTAATATGTGTGCATGCAAGCTCACATGTGTATATAGCAGCAGACATACCTATATACATATAACAACACATGCATACATACACCCATATGACGCATCCTCACGCATATAAACAATATATACACCTCTATCTGAGTACTTGGAATAGGCTACTAACACTATAACAATCGCACATCAAAAAATTCCCGAGCGCTTTCCTTCAATATGTTTCTTTTTGTCATAATTATGTGCATTGTTTTACAATGTTTTTTTGTTGTTCTTACTATACACGGCATCTGGAAACTGTAGTACAAGCAAGAAACTAATGAATGTACATCACATAGAGAACCTAAAAAACAATTCCATTTTTTTTTTTTTTTTTTGTTATTTTTTGGCATCTAAAGGGTTAAACATGTTTTGAAGCCGGGTCTATGTTTCAACGCATCTTAAAAGAAATTAAACAGCTGATGTTAACCCCTTAGTGACCAAGTTTTTCAATATTAAATTGTTCAACCATAATTTATTTTATAATGTCGGTATCTTGTCAACGTTCCCGAGCATGACTGCAATGAACAAACAGCAGTTCACAACGACAAAATGTTCGTTATGTATTCGACCTTAACTGTTATTTGTACGTTAGCCATCTGCAGTCGTGCTCGGGAACAATGACAAGTTATCAACATTATTGATAAAACCTTTATCTATTAACCGTGCTAAATGCCCTGCTGGGCAGAGTATTAATTAAATCGGATTGTGTCAACGAAAGTTTTATAAATTATTTGTTATGGCACAATAAACAAATGGTGTTTACTATGTGTAGGTTCCTCTCTAGTGAAAATGTTATTTGATATTATGATGAAAAAATTCCAGGAAACATCGCCCTGCTTTCTATGTCACAAAGATTCCACATCGACCACTTACCCAAAGTGCTGGAGACCGCCATACAGGGCTGTAAAGATATTCAGGTATGTGTCTGATATATTTTATTGATATACAGTTCTCTCTCACTAATTTGCAACCCCAAAACCTGGGCAATTGTGCAATTAGTAAAAGCAGCAAATAGTACATACATCCAAATATGCATAAATTAAAACATATTTTTTGGTATAAAGAGTTATGGTTTGATGATTACGCTTGCGAAAAGAGTCCATTTATTAAACTCATTCTAAAAAAACATGGCGGAACGAAATAAACTGAAACACATGCGACAGTTGCTAAAATTCACAGACGACTATCCAAAAGTGAAATGTCCTAAAACTACAATATTACTTATCCCTGGTGACTAGTAAAATCGTCGGTGAGAGCAAGCTAGATGGAGGTATATTAACTGGGTGTGTAAAAGTAAGATAACCAAACCTGTCGGTTTACAAAGCTTGAGTCTAGGCAAGCGGCGAACTACTGAATTTAACATATGCATACCGGCGAATTATAGATCTTGATTTTGTGCTTTCTGCTAGTAAAAATAACAGCAGATTATACTAGTCGGCGGATAGTTAAGCAGCAGATTGCTGAGAGAGTTCTGTGTAAATTTTATTGAAATATCATCATGTTCCAATGTGAGTTTTACCAAATTTTACAGGCAAAAAACTTCCCAGTTTTGTATTCAATTTTATGTCAACAAACAATGTTTGAATGAGTACTGTGCGATAACGGTTAAACTTATGCACATAGCTGAGATTGAGCCCGATTCCTTGATACTTTTTGAAATTTTTTCATGTAAGAAAACATTTTGCTGAAATCTGCCATTTTTGCAAACATAACGACGATATATATTTATTTTTTTATATAGCACAATATTAGAGCTCTGATATTGATACATAGTTAGAAATATTTACAGATTTCTTTAAATTTTACATTTTTCCTGTTCATAAGCCTTCTAGTGACTAGCTTTGAATATATGCAAACTTTTCTCAAATGTCTCCAGTTTTTCAATTCTTTGTGTCTCTCTTGAGATCGTCAGCAGATCTCAATTGTGGGAGTGATCTCTGTTTCTTTTTACAAACCACACTTGTCTAATAAATATCCCTTCCAATTTTATGTCAGATTGTATTTTTTTATCATTTGCATAACTACATATGTATTATAATGTGTTGTTGAAATGTTGTTTATTTGTCAGGCCATCTTAGACCGAGCCATCAGGCAACATCTCGCTGAAGTAGGATCTTCTGTTGGCTGGGGAATACAATCCAAACTTCCAGTGGATTAATGCTGCTCCACATACTCATGCAAGGCCTTGCTTAGAAATGTATTTCAATATTCTGTCCAATACTTCTACAAATGAACTTTGGTAGAAACACATCTCTGCATCATTTGGATTGAAATGTGGATAAGTAAAAAACAAAAACAATTAAAAATATGTGAACAGTGAAAGTTATTTTGAATATGAGCTTTGAAAAAAGATTTTAAATGTGAGTTTTTTAAAGTTTGTAAAATAAATTTTAATATCTGATGCATGTTCTTTTCAGTATCAAACAGTAATGGGATACTGGGACCTGGGGGACGCCATAGTGTTTTGGCAATAGTTCACTCTTTTGTTTGCCAATCTGTACTTTTTCTCTCTCTGTTATATACGTCGTCAACAGGTTCATTGTCGTTTCAGCCATTCCTATATGCCAATACGATTTCATTACTCTTCTTGGAATGAATTCAAATTCTAACTAATTGAAACTTCGTTCGCGTGGACTTCACCAATGTAAAACGCAGAGTTAGGCTAATTCAAAAGATACAGATTCACCCCCCAGGTCATGTTTGCGTTGTACTGTTTCCCATATTTCCTGTAATACCTACACCAAAGTTGTCATCAGGTTTCTCCCTAGGGGGGCGATTCCTTTTCTGTTTAAGGATAAGAAAGTAGTCTTATCCTTCAAATTAACGACTTTACGAGCAATTCAGGTTCTACATGGATAAGGAATTGAATCCTATAATTTCTATACCCGCTATATCCGATTTTTTGACAAAATGATCTGAGTATGACATCTTGTTCACATTTTTGCGAGCAACAAGAGGAGCCTAAAATTGAGTTTCAAAACCCTCCTTTTCGCGACCAAAAACCATGTTTAAACTGCGAGTGAGAAACCAAATCCGCTATATCATACAGAAAGTTACTATCAAAACCCGCTATATCGGATTCAACGAATCACAAGCAGTTATTTTGCCAAAATACAATATGGCCGCCGCTCTGACGCCACGCTCGTGTGTCAAAATGATCTACGCGTGAGTTTCTAAACCCGCCATGTCGGCTCAGTTGACTTTCAAAATCACGAAGTGAGTATCAAAATCCGCTATATCCATTTTATTTATCGAAATAACTTAATTATTGCTAGACATATATAGAAAAATAAATGCTTTTCGAAATTTTATTACTCCAATTCATTATATAAAAAATTGTAATGCATTTACTTATGTACGCTAGAGATGTGACAGTTTTTTGCGGTTTTCTCCAAATCAATGAAAGTTGATATAGCGGGTATAGAAATTACACGACTCAATTGTCCTTAACGTTAAAATTAACAACTTTTTCACTGTCATCCGAGAGAACTGGAATCGCTGTTAACGAAAAAGTATCACAAAATAAATGCCTTGAGGTTTATATTATGTTTTCTTCATCGTTTTTAATGACTCTTTTTAAAGGTGTATTCACCGTTATTTTTAGATTGGAGTTATCATGGAACCAAAAGTAACACAACCGAAGAGTAATTTCAAAGCACAACTTCCCATCGAATTCCGGTGCCTCGCTTTGAAAGCCTGGATGTAAATGCAAGTTTCCTACAGTATTAAACAGTGCACAAAGTTATCGCTCAATCGCATGTTGTAATTTGTTAATTTCATCCACCAATAGCAGGCCTCACGGGCATCTCATCACCAGATAAAGAGATGAATTTTACAACCCAACTTGATGTGAACTTGTTGTTCAAGCCTCAAAATACATTCATTTGGGTGTTCTTTCAAGTTCTCCACATAAATATCCTCCAGCCACTTCCAATAGTTGTGATGACTCCTGTATTAAGCTCTTCCAAGACAATTCTGCATTCCATCTAGAGTTTGGAGTTGCTTTGGGGAACCTTATGGATACTATTTATGTTAACATTTATTTGTTTGTAACATGTCAACTCTGTTTGCTGGTCAGGAATGATTCAGTGTTTGCAAAAATATTATAAAAAAGACATTTCGTTAAGGCTAATTTCCTTTTATGTTTACACACAATTTGAGGTAAAAATGAATATAATTGAACAAGGTTTAAAATTGCATTTTAGGCGTGTCCATCTCTACCCGTGTGTTAAGTTGTTCACCATTTTTTCTGTGGGATTACTACCTAGGTATATTGTTTCTTTTATAAAATTACATAATTAAGTGGACTTTTCTACTGTGTAGTTGAGTCTTCAAAAAAATTTTCAAACACTACCTATTTTTATATGTTTGTAAATAATAAAGCTAAATTAAACTGAAAAAAACTTTTATTCCTTAAGCCAAACACTCGTCTGCAAGCTGTAACTGTAACCATTACTATTACCAAAAATCATAATGTGTATGTGGCTCACGAGCTGACGGCTGTCGGTTTTTGCCGCGAATGAAAGTGCCCTCTATGCCAGTTTGCCGTTACAATTTCAGTAGTGTGGACATTGTGTACACACTAAAAAGCCTGGTTTCTGTGTCTACAACGTTTACAGTTATGGCTCGTAAATGGCTTTATACACCTAATTGCGAACTGAATGTCAATGCAAGCTAGCATAGCACTCCAATGTTCTGTTGTCAACCCGTAATTGATTGTGATGCATCGAATTTGATTTAAAAAAATTATTATTTAAGTAATAATGTTTCCATAACATGTATGGCCAAATGATAGATTTGAAATATAGGCAATACCGTCAACCTGCTGCAATGATAATGAATTAGTTTAATATGCAGTTGTTTGGACATGTGTATCAGATTGATGAAGGAAGTAGTGATATGCCCAGTATATTACATTACGCAAGTGGATTGAAGAAGTTGTGAACGTTCAGGTGAGACATGACACGATCAAGATATGTAATCAAGTTTTATAAGCAATAATTAGTCGCCTGAAATATTCATGCAAATTGAAAATATCTCCCGAGTAAATTACTAATTATTGCTTATAATAATTTGTTATCCTTTGTGCTATGCATAAAAATACCTTTTCTTCCAAATATTACTTTATCATTAAAAAATAATGTAATCAAGTATTAAATAAGAATATATGTCAAAGATATTAATTGAAGAGTATGTATGGATGAAATGAGAAGTTGTTTTCCAGCTAGTCGCGTGTGTGGCGTTTCATTCTCTTTTATTACCATTTATTATGTTACCAAACAAAACAAATGTATGATCATGTTTTCGTCCGATACTCAATTTATTGGTAAAATAATAACTTTTATAGACGACGAAAATAATACACACATTTTTTTATAAATAAGTTTTTAATCACAATCATAATATTATGAAAGTATAAAAGTTGTACATAGATTAAATTAATGCATTCCAGTCCAGTCTACATTCCCTTACAAGCTACTGATAGCGTCTCAACAATTCTGATCTTTAATCTTCTCTTTCAAAATCAAAACATATACCATTTAAATTATAAAAGCTGAGTAATTTTCACCGGAAGTTTGTTCTGATATTATCTACAAACCAAATATTTTTTAAATGCTCGTGCTACGAAATTATAACAGTTGTGATTGGTTTGGTTTAATGATATTGAATAACAACAGATTTACCAAAATGTCAGTTATTGGCGTGCTTTGCTCTGTGACAAACTCTGTGACGGTTTGCAGTTTTTCAAGTTCATGTTATAAATAATTGTACATTGAATATTTAAAAATGTCCATGTTGTTATCAGCTTCCGCTGATTGCTGTGGCCAACAGAAAAAATGAGAATACAAGTTCCTTACCAAATTCATTGATAAAATACATTTGTATCAGAAATTTGTTGCTTTTTTAAAAATTTTCTACAATTTCTTTTTACGGTGCTTTTTTTGAAGAATAGGAAAATCTTTTCAGGTCTACACACCTTTAAAAGTGATATAAAGTCATTAAAAGTGATGAAAATACTAATCTGTGAACATAACCTACGTTACTTATTTAACCTAGTTTTTGTTTCATCACTTTTCAAGACTTTATTTCACTTTTAAAAGATGGGTTGAGTTATCCAGTTACTGTTCAATATCAATGCTTGGATTATAAATGCATACACATTACATACATGTTTAAATTATTAAAAATATGTTTGATCAACTTATAATATTACTAAAGCTAGATACATATGCAAACACTATGTTACACACATTACACATATCATTACCTACAATAATAATTGGGATTCAAATAAAATGGCGGCAATCAATTCTTATTTTTGATATTTTCAATATTTAGTTTATAATATTGAAAACATAATAAGTAGTTGTCTAATGGATTTGAGTTCTTAAAACATTAATACTGATCAACTATAATAATTCTAAATTAAAAGTTAAAGCTATTTATACAAGTAACGGAGCATTATTGTTAGTCAATCTTACGCTAGTGTTAAAATGTCTGAAGTTTTATTTAGTTTCTTATCTACACACTTCCTTCCATGAATCTTATTCTGGGCACTACATTTTCTCAAACCCAAAATAAAGACACTACTTCTTGATTAATTTCCAATTGCTTAAGTTTTTTTTGTAACTGCATTATCAGTTTTATTTCATTTGCTATTATTTTGGATCACTACTTGTTTCCGGTTCAAAGCATTTTCGAACTCTCGTGGTGCCAAATATATGGTCACATAGTTTGCCCCCAACTCGTCGAAATGATACCCGGATTTCACATTATGGCAAGTCTATCAATTAGGATGTCTATGGTCTGAGCATAGAGTGATACTGTTTTAATGCAATCGTTTTGCATTTTATCTGTGAATTATTTTTTGTATGCGGCAATATGGCCACCGTTTTAATGGTTCGGTAAATATTCTTTTTTTAAATGTAAAATCGTAGGGTTGGTTAAACTTTCTTACTCGCATTTTTATTCTATATTATGGTACCTGCCTGAAGAAAGTTTGAAAAAAGAATTGTCATTAATAATGGCGTTTCTTTGGACAAATTGTATAATTCTTTATTGTAAATGTATGCTTATTGAACTATCCTACAATAGAGAGCCTCTTTGATTAAATATTATGCTTATAATATTTCAGACAGTTCTACTCGTACTTAGAAGCAGTCCTCGCCTTAGTGCATTTGTTCCGTGCACTGCCGCAGATTCAAGGTAACATTAGATATATAAGAGCAGTAATAGATAAAACATATAATGCACAGTAATAACGAGAGAATACATGCGCTAAACATCGATTAACGAACTTACTCTTCACTCATGGATTCAAGGATTCCCGCCACATCATTTAAACCTTAATATAATATGGTTTGCAACTCTGTACTAGACTCCCAAGCATGCACAAAATTGTTGTACATATTTCGAAATGCCGAAGACGAGATGTCACATGATGTGTTCTCACTGTGGGCAATTGAGTGGTTTGTTTATGGTGGGCACTCTCTTAACACACTTCGGACGGGAAAGGTATTTCTACCCATTCGGTCGATTGTTGCTTAAGAACGGGAGGGGTATTTTTACCTTTTGCGCCGGCCTCATTTCAATTTGAGAAAAGATGGAATTATTCAATGTTTTTACATGAATATTATATACCAATCTCTCTGTAAAGGTCCCAACTATATGTACATAACTATCGAATCGTAATGCAAGTCTTTTTTTAAATTTATTTTCGTGCCTTTCGTTTACATCGGTATTTCAACAAAAGGATAGTATATTATTTGTTAGTGAAATAATTCAATTCCTGGAATGAGGGTATTTATGACCGTGACACCCGATACGAATCTCTTTCTCTGTTCCGCACCCACTCAACTTCTATGTGCAAGCGAGTGAGAGATGTCGGGCGTATTTAAAGAAAGCAGGTATATGAGCAAATACCGATATTACAAGGTTAATTGAGTTGCATGAATTGAATATGGGAATATGTAAGTATGCAGCTCCCGTTATCATTTATTTATATATTATATGTTACCATCTTTTATGTGAAATGCACTGTTGTCTAATTCACTCACTGGCCGCCTCTGCTCATACTTCTCTATTATATAATATATTTACTTAAATCTATGAGTTATTAACAAAATTAATCTCTAGCCTTTAAATATTAATAATACTTTAATTAAGTCTTTCTTTCCATCAAGTATTGTCGAGTTTTAAAGGAGTTCTCTGCTATCTTACTAAATACTTATTATAAATCTAAAGCAATAGAGTTCACGGTTTTCGCACATATAACAGCTCGGCGTCGGATCGGCACTCCCTTGTATCATTTCATCAGCTTGTCTGAGGTGAGGCAATGCCGTTACAATACTTAGGGGGTATTTCACTATGTCGGGCTAAATATCTGACTAGCTAGCCGTTGGCTGGCTTTAAAGATCAGAATAAGTTCGTTATTCAACGGCGACCGTTTCACCATTGTTGCCGAGCTTCCGGATAGATAACACTCGAAATAGTCTGGCAACATCGCAAAATGTTTGCAGTTACCCAATCTACTACAACGGCTGTCATGTTTTGCCGCAATGTCTATGGAATGCTAACGTCAACGCCAATTGACAAGTTTCCCGCCACAGTCCGCACACCGCAAAGTGTGCATTTTTTTGGTTATGTTATGTTGATTATCAGGTCATTTTAGATAGATTCGTGTCGAATTAATACATTGTTTCTTATTTTGAACACAATCAAATAATTCAGGATGGATCATACAAGCATTCAAATTCATTCGAGCTCTTAAAACTCGCGGCCTTCGCATTGCCGCCCTTTCACCTGCTTCTGTAAATCAAAAACCTCGGTATCCATAATAATTCGCAACAAAATTCGACTCACTTCTCCGCTGTCAAACTCGGAATGTTTTGACGCCATCTTTGATTCGAGGAATAGCGCCTAACGTGAGGTTCGAGCACTGATTAGTCAAATCGAACTTTAACCCGAGCGTTAGCGTTATTCAGCTATAGTGAAAACGAAAAAATGACTAATCCGCGGATTAGTGCTTAGTCAGAACATAATCAGAGATAGTGAAATACCCCCTTATTGGTGTACGTTGCAGTATGAAGTTTCATACAAAGAAATTGTTTCGCCTCAGACAATGCCGTTACGATGCTGATTAGTGTGCGTTGCAGTATGAAGTTTCATACAAATAATTCTGAACGGCTCCAACTGAGACAATGTTGGGTATGGATTCTCAAATCCAGGCCGCTCGCAATCGCCGTCGAAAGAACATACATTGGTCGACGTTCTTATTTTTGAGTCTCGTCGAAGGTACATACTTATATGCGCCAAATGTCAAAATTTATTCCACTCGAACAACAAGTGGGTTCGAGTGGAATAACTTCGTCAAGAATCGAAGCCCTTATCTGAAAGCCGAGTGATATATGTGTGCGACAACCTTTATAAGTATTATTGTATTAATTTCTTATAGATACATAGACAAGCGTGTTACATTTTATTCTGATACGATTATTAGGCATCTACTCTGAGAAATATGAACATTATTTGCTGCATTTATCTTAATTTAAAATACTATCTAGTAATGTCCATTTTTAATCTAAATCCTACCATTATTATCTAGCTTAGAATATTTTTATTAATCTTAAAGATAAAACAATTCTTATTTTAAAGCAAATATTTACAAAAAGTTTTACAGATTACAATAATAATAATAAAATATATTTACTAACAAAGTAATTGAAATTATAAAAATCTAAATAAATAAAAACATTATATTCAGTCTACTCAAATGATTTGTACAACATACATACAAATTCGTATGACACGGTTAAATGTGCAGTCTATTGTAGATTCTGTGAATACAAAAAAATATTTTAAAATTATTAGAGTAGGTATATATATTTTTTTAAGATAAACTTATGTTTATAAGAAGGTTTTTATGCAAAGCACAGAGGTTAACAAATTATTATAAGCAATAATTGTTGAATAAAATACTGGAATTTATTGAATTATTTGTCGACTAAAAATAAGCTGACGTAGCAGAGTAGTTTAGTGCACTTGACCGGCAATCAGAAGGATGTGCGTTCATTTCCCGTCGGCGGCATTTATTTTTCTCAGAATTTTTTTTCTATTTATACCTATTTGTTTTTCAGCCTAATACTTAATATTAATATTAATTATTAGTTTGCTCATTAGTTCCTCTTTTGGCCGCCTGCAAAGTTCATAGTGTCAAATTCTACATACAAACATGATGTGTATGTTGTCAAATCAATTTTTATCCAAACTAATCAATAATCATTTAAAAAGTGTCAGGTTATATTAAAAAAATATGTTAAATAACAAACAAAAAAAATTCTGTCAGTGAAGATACAGCAATATGACATTTCTCGTCGGAGATTAGAGGTTAGGTTAGGTTTTATTTTCTTGAATATTACGGTGCAATTACAGTCCCAACCGTCTAGATTCTAGATCCAGTGTGACTATGACACCCCAAGTGGGGTATATTGTGGGGTTGAGGGTAGTGGGGAGGGTCCCAGTGAGTGAGTGAGACAAGGAATTTTACGTTTACTCGCGGCTTAGTCCAAGTGGTAATAATTGTCTTCATACCTGAAATAATTCACTCGTGAAGTTGACTGAATTGACTTGAACATATAAATGTAAAATATTCCCACGTTTAGTTTATAGGTCAAAATTACGACGATTAAATGTTGAATTGATCAGAAACAATGCAATTGCAATTGTGATTGGTTAATTGATTAACTCTGATGTCTCAATCTGCGTAAATTATATAGAATCAATTGGTACAATAGAACATTTTGAAATGGCAAATAAAATAAACGCCTAAATTTCGAGAGGCCTGTAAGGAACGCCTCACTTGCACGTGTGAACGTCCACCGTGCGGATGCAGGTCTTGCACTCCACGTAGCAGCACCAGTGGAATTTGCAGTGGCATCGCTCCTTCAGCGTGGTCTTCAGCGTGTTGTACCCGCGGCCGCAGCACATCAAGTCGCAGCCGTCCATGCCGGGGGAGGTGCGGTTGCACGCGCGACCAGTCGTGCCGAATGAACCCTGGAAATTAAAGATCATGGTTTAGTTTTGATTAAATTCACAGTAATCACTGGTTTGATATGCCTGAATAGGTCATTTTCACAATACCTGGAGTTTGAGCGCCCTTTGAGGGTTGGTTTGTCAAACAAAAAGCTATCATGGGATATTATCATGCGCGTATGCATGCACGTATCACACGATATGATCATTGATATGCAACAAAAACAAGATTGGAGACAGAACCGATCCCTGTGGGATACCGTTTTATGCATTTTTAGAATGCGAGAAGTCTGCAAGATAGTAGTTTGCAATGATAAAAAATGTGTTACAATTTTATCGGCTCACTAGCTGACGTGTACCTGGCGTTGCTTGGAGTTTTCCTTAGGAGAAAGACATACACCATCACGGACTTTTCTATAGGCCTTTTCAAGTTATACAATTCCGCAGTACCTACATTATTTTGATGTACTCGTATCTCATAAGGTTTATCCAGCGTTAGCAATGTGACTTGATTACAAAACATCGATTTTTTCTACTTTCTATAAATATAATATGCATGTGTTATATATACAAACCTTCCGGAAAAAAATCTCTAAATGGTAGTGAAAACCCTATCAAAATCCGTTGCGTAGTTTAGAAGACCTAAGCGCACAAACAGAACAACATATTTTATACTACATATTTAGAAATGAAATGGTGGGGAAAACTAAATATTGTTTTCATTTTTCTACACCATATACCGGTACAACATTATTAATGGCATCATATGTACTTATATTATGTACCCACATTTTTTTATTCAGTCACCCCTTTCCACCCAGTAAAGAAACAGTTTGTAATTTCTCCGAACTTGTAAAAATTGCTTGAGAGTCCTCCGGGTAGACCAGGTCCTGTGCCGTGGGAAGGGAGTAGTGATGGTCCTTGAGCTACATCCATCCTCGCTTGTTGACCTTCATGTCGATGGCTCCGTCATACTTGTCTCAAATAATAGCACTAGTAACTAATATAATACAATATAAACTCACAATTTTCTCATTCCTGAGGCAGTAGTTGGGAGAGTCGTCCAGGTAGACTAGGTCCTGCGCTGTGGGAAGGGAGAAGCGAGGGTCCTTGAGCTGCAGCCGTCCTCGCTTGCTGACCTTCACCTCAGTGGCTCCGTCATACTTGTCTCGGATGTAATCACCTGCAAATTTAATTATGGTGTTTAGTCCTGCATTCATTATAATTGCGTTCTGCGCACGATGGTGGAACTACTCATATTCCCTCAACTACTCGACTAAAACCATGATTCCCTAAACTATAAAAAACATGGCCCTTTCCTACCATTACACGAGAGATAGCAACTATCTCCAATTCGTTTATTGGATTTTTTCGTTTTGATTATTATAAATCCTAATTTCGGTTGTGCCTCTGTGTGTAACTCCAGTTCAATGAACTCTACAACTTTTGTCTTTGGTAATCGTTTTCAAAATTGAGAGTGTTCGTTTTGAGAATTCAGACAAAACACAAAAACCTACATATAATATAATATTTTAATTGCCGTTTTCAAAATTTGATCCGATTTGTAGAGAATTCAGACTAGCATTTAGTAGACAGCAAGTCCAATTTGTCCTCCAACGCTCTACGAAACTAGTAGAACACGTTTCGACGAGATATTAGTACACAATATACGAAGAAAAATTAGTATTGCTAATTGATTAAGAATCTCTTCCAATTATTCGTAATCCGGTTAAAAAGGGGTATTTCAGGCCCTTAACGAATGAATTGATAGGTTTTCTGATAAACTTTTAGTAAAATACGAATGTATTATCGCGATGTCGGAACATAAAAATCCTAATGTTTTTTTAATCCTAGCGTTTTGTCATTGTATGTCATTACATGGAATGCGGGTGCGTAAACCCGTGTTCCGATATATTAGGAATTTACTAATAGTTCATCATGAATCGGCTAGCAAACCCGTTTTTAACTGGAATACCAATATTTTAAAGACATTCTTAATGAATTACTAATACTCATTTTTCTCCGTGTAGCGCCTTTATGACTTTCCCGTGAATTTTCACGGGCCTGCACAGTTGTTTACTCAATTCATCTTAAGGTTAATTGACAATGATGTCAGTCTGTTTTAACCTCGCAGAACTTATAAAAAATTAAGAAATGAGAAGATTGTGTTCTTTTATTGTATAAAATTGTAAATTCAAGATTGGATTGCCCTGATGCTTTTAATTTATTGTCATTACATGTAGCTCCAAAACATAATAGATGGAACATATTGTTTCACCACATTAACATTCTGTTGAATTCTGTCATGGAAAGGATTCACAGACTTGCAATGAATTTTAAATTTTGATACATTTAGAACAAAATTAATTCATCACTTTTTAATAAACGTCAATAATGACATCTCACAATCTAAGCATATCCTTAAGTATTTATAATATATATTTTTTAAATTTCAAGGGTTCTTCAGATAGCATTTTATTAACTTGCAAAGTATATTGTATTTCATGCTTTATGTTTTAATTTTTATTAATGTTATATTGTTAATTCACTGTTGTTTGGTTAATATCTAAGTTATTGTTGTTTGTAATTTAATTTAAAATCTTATTTTAGAAGCCCAATAGGACGTTAATAAATAAATTAATTAATTATAACTGGGTAGTAGGTTACCTACAACGAAATGAATAACTGTCTGCCTGTACCTAGTACTCCGGTGTGGTCGATTCGGTTTGGTTTAATTTACTGTCTATTGTTAAGTGTAATTCGTTTCGGCAAAGACTTCAGACAGTTCAAATAATGTAGGTATGTTATGAACCATTGCAGCCTTGAAGTTCTTTGGCACAGTTGTTTCGCAGAAATTCACGTCTGACAAATTCATCTAAAACTAATGACAAACGTTGACCTATTCAAGTTATTTTACTATCCACGTGCTGTGAAACAAATGATAAAAGAGCATAAAGTTTAATTTTTAAATTTGATGAATTGTTCAAATTCCGTGAAACAACCTTCTCTTAGAATCGGCATTTAACGGGGGCCTTCCAACTGTCGAAATATCAAAATTGTGCTGAATGGCCATTTGATGACAATGTTACGTTTGAATTTCTTTGAAACAACCCGTACTTAGGACGGGTTGTTTCGGAGAATTTGAACAGTTCATCAAATTTAATTAAAGTTAATTTTCAAGTTCTGTGAAAGATTTTTTCAAGTTTTGTCAAGCAGCTAGCCTATAATGATATAATAACAGAACTTGAATGAGACTTTCACAGAACCCGAAAATGAACGTTGAAATTTTAAAATTTGAAAAATTGTTCAAATTTCAAAGTTGATTTTCAAGTTCTGTGAAGGTTCTATTCAAGTTCTTTCATCATTTCAGTTATATGAAAAAACTGACCATTAATAATATAATAACAGAACTTGAATATAACCTACATGAAATTTAAAAAACAACACTTAAATTTGACGAATTGTTCAAATTCTGCGAAAAAAACCATCTTTAGACGGGTTGTTTCGGAGTATTTGAACAATTCATCAAATTTCAACGTTCATTTCTGGGATCAGTGAAAGTCCAATTAAAGTTCTGTTATTATATCATTATAGGCTAGTTGCTTGACAAAACTGAAATAAAAACAGAACTTGAAAAAATCTTTCACGGAACTTGAAAATGAACGTTGAAATTTGATGAATTGTTCAAACACTCCGAAACAACCCGTCCAGTGTTCGTTCTAGGATATTTATTCAAAATTATTAAACCTATCAAAATGATTTGATAGCTTTTCGAATAAACTTACAGTAAAATACGAATGTTTTATCACGATGTCGGAACATAAAAGTTCTAATATTTTCGTATTTTATTATATTTTATCAAGGCAAATGCAGGTGCATAAACACGTGTTCCGTTATATTACGAATTTACCAAAAAAATTCCAGGAAACCTGTAAACCCGTTTTTAACCGGATTACCAATGATTTGAATAGATTTTTAATAAAATAAAAAAAAACTCATTTTCTCACTTTGTGTGGAGTTTTTTTAATGCCTATTATTCTTCTGAAATACTAAAACAATTTTAAACTTTTTTTATTTTTTTGACCTTTACCGTTTTTGGCTTATAATATCCATCTTCAGTCTGGTACAATTATTCCTTAAACTATGTTTTATTTACACAACGTTAAGGGGAGGGGGTGGATTTTCACAGGGAAGATAGCATAAAATGATTTTATATATAAACCACAGAATAGTTGCACCAATCTGAAGATGGCTATAATAAACTGAAACCGATAACCATTTATAAATAAAATAAACGGAAAAAAAGTTTAAAATTGTTTCAATATCTCATTATAACGGAATTCTGCCACGAATTGTCAGTATTAAAAATAGAAACATTTTTTGTCTACCAACCAAATTTATTTCTTTTATCATTTTTCGAATAATTTGTTAAGAATTTAGTTATTTTCTAAATAAATTTATACGTTGAATTCACAAAAAGTTCCTTATCTTATCTGTGGATGTCGCTATGCGCATGTCAAAAATGTTGAGTATTTTTATAGCAACACTAAATTAGTACCTCTCCGTGTAACAAATGACCCCACGGTCCTAAATTAGGAAGTTACAACGGCCCTCCGACCAGTGTAGGGTGGGAGATGGTCCATTGGAGATTTATAACGAGTCTTGTCTCTTTACTTTTGATTCATACTATATTCAGTGATTTCATCGGATGCGTTGCTTGTTGTGTCCCTCTCTTTCTTAAATACGAGGTGCATGACAGAATGTGAGGTTACAACGGATCTCTTAGTGGCAGCACTTATTGTGGGTACTAAAAACTAATGATTCAACCAAAAGTTCATTCAACGATCTTTTTTTATTCTAAAATCCTCTCTTTATTATGTTTTGACGGCCTCCGTGGATCAAATTTTACTTACCGGTTTCGCCTAAATTGTAATTTTTGTTATTTATTGAACAATAGAAACCTAATTGTAAAATATTTATAATTAACAATATGACATCGTATTTTATTTTATGCAAGTTTATTTAGATAATTATTTTTAATATTTTAAAATCTTCATAAAAAAATTACTTGCAAGAAGAGAATATTTGCATTCACCTTTAAGGATCCGTAGTAAGCGATCAAAAGGGAGAAGTAGGTTTAAAAAGGAGATACGTATATACGAATGTTAATTAATAGGTGAATGTGAAAATATTTAACAAAGTAAATAAATAAAATACGTTTTTTTTCCATACCTATAAAATGTTAAATAAGAGAACAAATTGTGTTTTTAATAATTTTCGGAGCATAATTTGCTTTTTTTCTATGGAGGGAATTTCATATAATTACAGTTTCGACTCGTCAAAAACATATTTTTTAAGAGATCAAAAACTTAAAGTTTACCAGGGAAATATGTTATAAATTTGTAGAAATTAAACATCCCGGGAATTAACCACTCCAGCGCTTTAGGGTCATATATGACCGGGCGTCTATATTTATAAAAGTATTTTTATCTTTTATACTGGAATTAATTAATAAAATCATAAAAATAGCCAAAATTAATAATTCATATTTCGCGCCGCTATCGTAACAATCGGCTTAAGGCGATTCACTACGTCGTTTAATATTTTGAATCGAGCCGCCATCAATAACACTCCTTACGTAGATGGCGATAAGGCTTAAATTCCCGCTTAACACCATCCAGCTGTTTTGATTTATGCAAGAAAAAAACATGGCCAAAAAGTGCCTTTTATTTTATTTTGTGGATGTTCATTTTATAAATAACTTACTTTGCCATATTATACAACAAAACTATAACCGAAAATGGGTTCTTAAGTAGGAAATTTTGAACTTTAAAGCAGTTTTCATAGGCCTTATAATTTTTTTTTCTGAGCTTATAAAAAGACTTATGTAAAAAATACTCGATTATTTCAAAAGCCAAGATGTATTATACTCGCGGTATTTAATTAAAGCATCTGACACATTTCTAGGCGACCAAATATTCAAACCAAAAACACATCATTTTGCATTACTACTTAGTGCATCGCTTTAACTTTAAAAATTATTTCTTATTTTTTTTTATTATACGAACGATATAAAAGTGGAGGTACAGTTTTCTTACAAATTCCCCAAACAAAACGATTTTGTTTTCGAAATATCGAGATCTCTCAATTTTTGATATTAAAATATTATTATTTGGAAATTGTAATTTTTATTTTAAATGCATACACCAGAAAGATAATTTTATCTTGTTTCTAAAACAATATTTTTGTATATGGAAAATTAAGCAAATAAAATGTATATATCCATAGAAATATGAATATTAGTAGACCTGCCCTAAGTGATTAAAAGCGTATTATTCCCCACTCCCCATACCGGTTCCATTGGAGCCGGCTGGGCTCGCGTATGGCTTCCCGTGAATCTTGAGAATGTGACGTCATCATTCTTGTTCGAACTAGCGTCGAGCTATGGTCGAGGCATTTTATGAAATAACACGGCAAAATAGTGGCTTGTGCTATGAAAACTTGTAAAAATAGATGTGAAAAAGAGAATAAACCCAATTGTCGTATTACATTCCATATGTAAGCATCATTTTAAGCTTATTCACATCGTATAATATGAATCAGTTGTAGAAACATATACTATCACATCGAGATACATCTGGTCGAATGTAGCGATTCTCAAGTGTGCGCATCGTTGTTACTGGGAAGTAAATTATGAACACTTATAAAAGTGTCTTAACTAAATTAGTAAACAAAATATTCGACTCTGAAAATAGAAGTTTTTTTTTTTTGCTGAATTTGGACTTCGCAAATTTGTTCATAACGTGGCGAGTAATTTGCGCTCCCACGTAAAAATGTCTATTCATTCAAAAGCAGATTTTACTTTTAAGAACTAAATGGTGATATTATAATGCGAGATGCCTATATACTGTCAGATTGATTTATTGACGAATCACAGTCAGCTTTACCCCCTTCGTTCTCCAACAGTTGATTTTACCCCTCACCTTTAATTTCTAGTCTATATATTCATATGTCTGTGTATATATCGCATTTGAAATACAAAGAAAACATTGCAAACTGAACAAAATTGATGAAAGTGCTGAGGTAATCTTACAGAATTTTTTCCAAATTTAAAATTCAAATTTTAAAAAGATTTTGCTATTTCAGTATGAATATTTTCCGATCCGTTAGAATTATCTTACAAAACAGGTATCACAAAACGTATATAATTTGTCGCAGAGGACAATGTATTTTTCTAAATACTCAGTGATCTTATGAAAGTTTGGGAAGTATTTATTTCCTCCCCGTGCATCCGATGTAATTCTTGTGACCTTTGTTAATTATTTTAAACGAGTATTACTGAAATCACATGAAGCATCTAACCTTATATTTAATTCCTACAGAAAGGTACCACTAGAAATAGTGCTGAACGTCTGCAGCTGCCACTAGCCAGTAGATGTTGCTTGTTACCACATATTGATACTGTAATGTGAATACTCCATCTAAATGTCAAACTAATTAAAGCTCTTTCGAAGGAGATTGCGTTAAAATTGTACACATTACTTATTGTAAAGAAACTACGGATATATCGATACGTGAAAGGAGATTCAATTCCGACGAATTGATTTAAGATTAATAATAACAGTACCTTACCGTTAAAATATTTTACGTGAAACGGTTCGAAAATTTAATAAAACGTGATTCAACTACAAAATTAGCGGTAAGCACCAGATTTTTTTAGATTTTTCTAGACGATGAATCAGTAATTTAGCGAAGGATTCCTCGAGAAACATGTTGGATTTAGTAATACATTCATCAGAAATAATTCAAATAAACCCCATGGAAAGATCAATTTTCTAGGCCTGCTAGGGCAAATTCGACTGTAGGTTCGTCCAATACGCCGGGCCGTGGGCCGAATATGTTTTTACACGACTTATTTACTTAAGTCGTTAAGATTCCCACTTTATTTTTAGAGTATTTGCCAGGGCAAATTCGACTGTACATCTGTCCAATACACCATGGCCGTGCATCGCATATTTTTGCGTACGGCTTCTTCGCTTACGTCTACTCTACTATGTTGTGTACTTAAGTTGCAAACAACTTATCGCACACAATCAAATTTGTCGCTTTTTAAATCATGAAACCCGCGTCGAGTCGCCGTCAGTTGTTGAATTCTCAAAACATCAAAACAAAACGGTTTCTGTAGCTGTCATTTTCATATATTGTCATTATTTTGTTCCTAGCATTGACCTAAATCACACGCACGCGCAGGATAAGGGGAAGAAGATAAAATGAGACTCATCTTAGATATTTTTCAAAGAGAAAATTGCTTAGTGTTGTTTGCTCTGTTACACACGAAAGCTTCTAAAACATTGAATTAAAATACAAATAATAATACTGATTCTGTACAAAAACGGGCGATCCGTTTGATAGTTTCCCCAATCTTAACAAACTAATTGCAATCTTTAGAGCAAAGGCGACGCGACGATGGACAGAATGATGTCTTTGTTATGCCGGTATTTCAATAGAAGTTGTTCCGAGGAACTAGCGTCATTTATTCCTTCGTCACCGCTGTATAGTCGGGAAACAACAATAAACATATTTGACTTTAACCACCTGAGAACGGGTCGTTTCTACGCCTTGTTCTTGAGAGACCAGGCGCAGGAACATCAATTTGTACACGGTTGACATTTTTGTCACACGTGTCGATTTGCCGGCCTCTGTGTTTATTTCATTCAAACTCATGTTCACTGCTTGACTAACTAACTCTCCTCAAAAAGACACTCCTCATAGGGTCCCCAAAGATGATACAGGAAATTGTTGGCCCCCAAATTGCACACCCAAACACAAAAACAATTCCAGCAACACACTTCCGAATACTAATAAAATATACAAAAATCTGAAACAAATCCTTCGAAAGGATACTGTCAAAGCTAATAATGACCACCCCCATACTGTGCAATATTAAAGCTTGCCACATTTCAAAAAAGGGCTCAACGTAGCTTCACACCTTCATGCCATTACCTATATATTTATATAATCATCGACATCAAAACAATGCTTTCATTTTTATATTCACCCTACTAGTGGTGGTGAGGAAAAAGTGTACTAATTTCAGTATTTAAATTGACATTCAGAAGTAATTGTGCTTCAAAGGTAAGTACCTACAAAGTAACCCAGTCCATTAATCTTATACCTTCCACATTCTACTCTTATATTCAAAGATAATACTGCTTATCAGTTAGTTAAAGGTATTTAAATAGGAGATTCGTGTACATTAGAATTTACATCCGTCTCCGAGAACTTCTCCTTGTTAACATCGAGAAAGTAAGCTTAAAAGCACGTAATGGTTCACCGTGCATTGAAAATCACGTCCGAAAATGTTGAATCGACATTTTTTAAATAGAATTCCCGTTGTGGGGTCAACTCAAATCGACATTAACACACTAAGCTGTCAGATTATTCTTTGTCAAAGCGGAAATGGAAAAAAAACATTAAAAAGACACGCTTTAAGATGGGCTATAAAGTTTCCAATAAAGGTACTCGAGTCTTTGTGAATTGTGGATGAATTATTATTACTGGGAATGGAAAAAGAAAATCATGCATAATTACGATGTTTTGTTTCTTAATGCCTTTGTTCAATTAATCAATGTTAATTCAAATAACTCTATATCAACAACGATGCTTTATGGCCTCAGGTAGGTAACTAATTTTAAAATTAAAAGCGAAGCTTAGTGCTAAATCACTATTTTGATTAATTTTTATAACGAATTGGTTGTGTTATTGTTGTGTTCGTACAAACAGGTCTCCATCTCGTCTTGGAAGGAGTATATAATTAAATGGTTCTTTTAGATTAATCAGGGATTTATTAATACTCCGCGTATTATAATGTTGACTCGATAGTTGACCTAACTAGAAGCTGGCTGATTGGAATCTGCAACAGTAAGTTTCCCTGAGAGCCTTCCCAATGGCCCCCACTGGCCCTGGCGACTACTGGCCACTGGCTCCATCTTGCGGACTTCCACGCAAGCTCTATGCACTGCCATCTGTGCGTGCATCTATGAAGCTCTTACTTCCCAACAACTATGAATACTTAAGGTTAAGGTTTTCCTATCGTTTCGCTTGAGTAGAATACGAATAAAATTATAAATTACTCAATAAAAAATATAAATGTTAACCACTAAAAAAATATATTTTCAATAGAAATGTTTGAACGCGTAATACAGTATTATAGCTAAGATTATCTGTGAGAGTTTCACTTGATTAACTTTTTTGCTTTCGTGTAAAATTATTTACAAAATAAATAAAAACCAGTTTTGTGCTTGAAATCGAACGTTTCTAGACTCCGTTTGTCAATTATTATAAATGCTATTGGCAGGATTGTAATTTATTTTAAGATTATGTCTTTATCTGATAGTATTATTGTCCCAGCGTCTGGACGGTGTAGGCCCTCTGATTGGTCAAATTTAAATTGTCTGTTTCGGGTAACTTGAATATTAAGACACAATTCCATACTAAAATAGGATCGCCTCATAATAATACGAGATTTCTTCATAAGCATCGTTTCTGCTCATATAATTTTTGGATAATATCGAAGAAAATATGTTTTAGAAAGTTCATAATCCATTGGATTAATTACATTACAATGAAAATTCTCCACAGTTACGTGATTATGTTTGACGTTTATAAAAATTCACGCGTTTCTTCAAGATGGCCGACAGAGCGCACCTCTGGCGGTTTAAAAACGAACCAAATGCCTGGCGCGAATATTTAAATATGCAGCTAACAATACTTGACTACTTACCATTAACAAGCGTTTTATAAGAAGATTTCTTCTGGAAGCTTATCACTTTGTAATGGCATTTATCATTATTTTTTATATTTTTTTTTCTTATTAATTATATCTGATTTTATATTGGCATGTTTTCTAATTTCTAAAATTACAAAATGATTTATTTGCGATGCTTTATATCCTGAGTGAAGTATTTTAAGACCTGAATTTTTATCGAAAGTGTGATCATTATTTAAAAGATTATTTGCAAACTCAGATTCACTATTTCCATTTATAGCCCTGCGATATTCTTTAGTTCTGACTTCAAAGTTTCTATTGGTTCTACCTTTGTAAAAGAAATTACAATCATCTCAATTGAGTTTTTAAACTCCTGTTTTTTTTGTTTGAATTTTGCTATCATTATTATTAAGAATATATTTCTTCATTGTTATTAGTGTAAAACGCCAGTTGAATGGTACCAGGATTGTTTATATATATATAATTTTAGAAGTATCGTTATCCACAAACAGAATTCTACGCCATTGTTTATTTCTATCTTTAGAAAGACCGTTTGAAGAGAATGTGTTTAATTTTTTTATTTAGTATCAACTATCAATTTATTAGAATAACCGTTATTAAATGCTATTTGTCTTATGAATATATTGTTTTATGGTTATATGCTATTTGTTTTTTTCAGGTCTTAAAATACTTCACGATAAATAATTTTGAAATTTTTGAAATGAGGAAACATATTAATATAAAAGCAGATATAATTAACAAGAATTTTTTTATAAACTCTCTTTTAAATATTTTCCCACTCAACTGGTCTTTCCCGTCTAACGATATTGTAATTCCTAATTATTATAAACCCAGCCTAATCTTACTCCTCCCCCCTCCTTCCACTTCTTCTTTTTGAATTGCAATCTATATTTAATTTTTGACTTCGGTGTATACACAATAAAATGTAAACATTATATTCATTTATTTATTGGACAATTTGCATAGCGCCGCTTTTGTGAGATATCACCTCAGGGGCGCTATATTGTAATAATCTACCTTTATATATAGATTTTTTACTCTCCTGATGAAGGTGTATATATAATCTAGCTTTAAACTTTATTAGATACAGTAACAGTTGTAGGTAAAGAATTACCACCAGTTGGAGTAAAATTAACACCTTTTAATTAAACCGACTGCTAATGTCACCGCACAATTACCCTCCTTTTATTCATAAACACGGGTACAATTAATCAATATGTAATAATCTATTATTTAAGTCAACTTTGTTAAAACTATCTTTAATTGTGACAAACTAAACGATATTGATTCAACTTATAGACATTGACGGTTGTAACACATATTTAAGCACTGCAAGTCTCCTATGAGCTAATTATATTAGGTACGATAACAGTTAATATCAGTTGTAGACATGTAGTCAATAATAGTGTTTCATTTGAAATAATCCATCACAAATACGTAAAATTTCATTTATTCAAACAACTGTCATTCTTATTATGCGTAAATTTAGAATGTTATTATTAATTAACTCCTTCCTGTTCCGTGTTTTAACAATATATATACTCACCCTCTCTCTGTGAATGTTCTAATATCTATCTATTAAATGTAACTGTTGTTAATATCACTTAAAATGGGCGAACCCCAAGCAAGAGCCGCCCGCAGGGCCCAGCAGAAAAAAACCCGCGGAGCGGGTTTTTAACTGCGAGTTTGGAATTATTAAGTTACTTAATAATAGTGAATATGATAAATGATTCCCGATAGAACATTGAATGTATTACAAAAGGTGTGCAAATTTACTTCTAACTAACAGATGCATACCCGGCATTACGCGGGGTTGTGGATAGTTTGAAGTAAAGTTTTGAGGTTGTGAGTTCGAGTATACCTGAAAACTGGTTTAGTTTTAAGGTGGAAATAATATTATTGTTAAGAATTGAAAAAATTATTTCTTCAAATGTTTGGTTCACTTGATCATTCAATTTCTTTTCGACTCCTTCTACTATTCACTTCAACGTTATAATCGTAGCTTTCTTCATTCATTATATTTTCCTCATTTTACCTTTCATAAGTGTTTGATTTACTTGGTAGTGCCATGTCTTTTTCGGGCGTCTCCGAATTGTTCTACCCTTCACTACTATACACAACATTGTTATTGTTAAACAACCTATTTTTTATCGACTTCAATTCGATTCCGTATCTCATTCAAGTGCAGATATAGTGTGTTAAGTCTTCCTCGGGCATCCCCGATTTCTACTATCATTAAAACCACTCTCTAAAAACGCCTGGTACTAATAGGAACAAACTTTGATATTTTAGAGTAATCGGTAGAGTAGTTTTGGAGTTATAAACTATTTTATTTTGGCTTTGTGGGTTTTTCACATTTTTATTGGCAACTATCTTTATGTATGATCGCAAGATTCAACCCTTTTTACAATTTGAGGTTTTACTCAATAAAGTTATTCCGAAAAATAAATATTCATTCTAGACTTGCAGAAAAGTCAACAGATGTCGCACATTAAAAATAAAAAATAAGATAGGTTTATCTAAAAAAAACGCTGTCTGGATTGCATTTAGTTCGGGTTGAATCTTGCGATCATTCATAAAGATAGTTGCCAATAAAAATGTGCGGTGAAAAAATGAAGACAATGTTAGTAGTTCTTATTCAAAGTATGATACAGTTAAAAGTGACCGAGGGGAATAGGGTCCCATTAGCTCACTTGGTAGAGCACTGTCCCGGATAGACAAGGGTCCTGGGTTCGAGTCCCAGATGTGACCGTTTCCTTTTCTGATTTTTCTGTTTCAGATTTTGGTTTAGATATACTAATATTGTCTTCAATATTTTAATTATGAGTGTTAAATCATTGGAAATATGCTTGTAAGTAACTCTATAAGCATTCTTATTTGATTTAGTATCCCCATAGTCCTATAAAATAAAATAAAATTGAATAACAGTATTATTCACGTGAATCTAAATCTTCGGCTTTCAAGCTTATTGAAATAAATATTTCTATCTAAATATTATAGAAAATGATGCTAGAGATAGTTGCTATTAGATAAAACAAGTGACAATAACTCATTGAAGAGTATCTTATTCAAAGAAAGCAATTAAAAGATGAAATGCGATGGGCCACCATGAAAAAGCTTTGTTAGTTGTCTGATGTCTGATAGATGTCTATTGTTCGATCAGTATCGATGATTTTCGTAATCAAATTTGATGAAGGTATATACAGGTACTTAATTCTGGGTTTTTATTTATCGTGTGTTAAAAAAAATAACAAAAGCGAGCGCGTACAGTAATAATTAGTACTCCAGTGGTAAAGGATAAACGTGGTTATTTTTTTTATATTATGCCGGGTTGCGCTACCTCCATTTTTATCATCAGGGCAGTTGTGTAGATTTTATTTTATTTTATTTTATTTGGAAAACCAACAGTTATAATAATTACAAGGTATGGTGTAGTAAGTGTTATTTACTTAACCAATAATAGGTTTTCACTTAGGTATTTTAATTATTTAGTGAATATATATAATATTTATGTAAAAAAAAGTTACATTAGCCTATAGGGATGGGATTGCGGAAGGGAGGGGGATGGGATGGATCTAGTCTGTGTAATGTGTAGCATGTACGTGTGTGTATTAATAAAAAATAAAAATGATAGTATAATTATTTATTGATTTTAGGTTTGAAATTGTGGGGTGCTGAGTTAAATAAGTCTAATTCACTGTATGAAGTATTAAAATTGTATGAAGCAAGGTGAATAAAAGCATTTTGTTTTGAGTTCGTGTTACATTGAGGGATGTTTAATGTGTGATTTTGTCTGGTTTGTCTGATGGGTACGCTTAATTGAATTCTTTCTAGTAATTCCGGGCAATCTATCACAGAGGTGGCAATTTTTTGTAAAAATAGTACGTCTGCGGAGTTTCTACGACTTTCCAGTTACGAAATCCTGAAAAACGCTGCTGACTCCTCGTGACTCAGATAAGGACGATAGGCCCGAAAATCAAGGTATCGTAGAAAACGATATTGCACTTTCTCAATCCTTTCTATGTGTGACTTATACGTGGGATTCCAGACTTGAGAGGCGTACTCCAGAGAACTGCGTACATACGCAAAGTACAGCATTTTCATGGTATTTACTTTTTTTATATTTTTGCAGGTTCTGAGTACAAAGCCAAGTACCTTGGAAGCTTTTGCAACCATGGATTCGATATGGCGCTCAAAAAGTAATTTCGGATCAAAGACTACTCCCAGATCCTTAGCCTCTGTCATTTTGCTCATTATTGTGCCGTTAAGGGAGTAATTAAAAGAAATGTAATTTTTATTTCGGGTGAAGCTGATGGTGCCACATTTTTTTACATTTATTTTCAGGTTGTGTTCTGCACAATAAATATTTAGGCGATTTAGATCTTCTTGCACGCGGGTACACTCAGTGATACACGTGACAGGGGAGAATATTTTCATGTCATCTGCGTATAATAAAGTTCTGGAGTTGTGAAAACATTTCCCAATGTCATTAATATATATATTAAAGAGTAATGGTTCCAATAATGACCCCTGGGGTACTCCCGACGGCACGGTTTCCCAGTTCGATTTATAGCCACCGACGTAGCGTAGATAATATTTTGTCGAAGGATGTTCTAGATCTAGTCCCTACGACTACAAAGAAATTTCTTCTCCTTTTATAGTTTATGATCATTGTAACAAGTAACTGTCTATTTTCACGTGCATATTCTACTTTACACCGATGCAATTGCCTGCATTAACAATATATCATTATTATAATATTATATTATACGCGATTTGTTCCGTCTTTGTGATATCCAGGAGTAGAATGCGAGGAGGCTTTATGATGACAGATTGTTGATGGCTGATGTTTGATGGTTGATGGCATTTCTACACTTTGTAGACATCAAGACAGAAGGGTATGGCGGTTGACTATCGTAAAGTACTAAAATGTGAACACTTATTGCTGTCTTCCGACTTCAAGGTGGTCGATTTGAGATTTCCGTGTTATTTAAATATCAAAGACCACGGTCGTTCCAATATAATATTGTTATGGTTTCTTTTATAGTAAGAAAAAGTTAAATAGTTTTTTTTTCTCTGATAAACATTGTTAAATATCTTCTGAAATTTTTGCGAAAATAATAGATTTTTCTTATAAACTTTGGTAAAATATCGCAGATCGAGTAATTATTATCTAGTTTTACAAGCATTTTAAAATTGGACAATGTCTCCTATAACGCTCGTGCATTCTGGCGGATTAAAAATGTACAATCAAACACGGCTATCATCTTGACAGGATTGACCAGCACGGAACACATAAACAAATTTATAGACAGACGAAATGCAAACTAAGTCAATAAACATTTGTTAAGATACGAAACGCTTTTGAAGTACAAAGTACATATCTTGTAAATTAATTTATTATTTGAATATTTTATAAGTACAAAAGAGGTTAAGGCGAAGCTTAATGCCAAATCACTATTTTGATTAATCTTTATAACGAATTGGTGTACATTATATATACCAAAAATATGCTTTAGATAAATTGAAGGTTTTCCTATCGTTTCGCTGGAGTAGAATACAAATAAAAAATAAATTAATCTTAAAAAATTTTTTTCAAAAGAAATCTGTGAATGCGTAAAGGAAACAACTTAAAAAAAAACATTAGTATAGCTAAGATTATCTGTGACAGTTTCACTTGATTAACTTTTTTGCTTTCTTATAAAATTATTTACAAAATAAATAAAAATCAGTTTTGTGCTTGAAATCAAACGTTTCTAAACTACATTTTGTCAAGCAATTCTAATCCCTATTACCTACAATATAAGGTATACCAAGAATATACACATTTTTGGCTTGTAGCTTTACCTGTACATGAGAGAATATACGTAGGTACTATCCATTCCTGTATTCATCCTTGTTCTTAACAGGAATGCTCGATTTCAACACCTTAAAATTTTTTTAGGCAAACGTTTTTTTTATTTTATTTTTTATTTTTTTTATTTTTTTTTTTATTTTTTTTTTTTATTGTTTTTATTTTAGTAATTTGTACATTTAAGTTTACAAATGACTAATTAATTATTACATACAAACATACTATGTTTTTTTTTCTTGCTTGATGTGGCTCCTACACAACATCTTGAACTTTTCAATTGGGGCAGACTTAAGGTTTTCCGGCAGCGCGTTATAGTATTTCATCCCTTTATATAATATACTATTCTGGGTATTCGCTTTGTCCTTCTTTGGTAGCCTAATTTGATTGTACGTCCTAGTTTTATGTTTGTGTATGTCCTTGTTGTATACAATTTTATTCGAAAAATATTTGGGTAGTAGGTTGTTTACAATTTTGTGTAAAAATATCTTAAACTAACTATAAAAAATATTTTTAAACTAACCTCTGGAAGTATACGTAATCTTTACAAGAATATCCCATAATAAGGATAATCCTACTCGTCGAAGATTCCGTGCACTTTTTTATACTCCGAAATCGAGATCAGGACTCGCCGATCAACAGAGCGACTCAGATTCTGTATTGACCATCGACATTTTTAACGTCACTTACAGTTGACAGTTCAGCAATCATCTTTTGTGTCAACAAAATAGTAAAACTGCTCCATGTCCTTTTATACTTACATTCGTACCTCAAATTTGTAATCTTCTCCATAGTTTTGGTACATAATAATTTTATGGAGAACATGAATAAATAAATAAAATAAAAATATTGACTTATTTCAACGATTTATCTAATACTGTAAGAATATATTTTTAATAACTATTCATGACGTTATACTTTAAAGAAAATATTGTTTTTTCGCACTAAATGTTTATTAATGTTTGTATGAAAAACCATTTTCGAAAATATTATTATTTTTAACCATTTGAAAAATCATCATTCGCCACTGACACGAAGTTCATGCAAGTTTTTCCTACGTTAGTTTTATTTTAATCTTTCGAGATATTTGCAATTTCGTGCTTTATAGATTGTAAAAGCAATCGTAAACATGTCTCGGATTATTTATAACTCCTCATAACAACTTGAATAGAAAAGGTTTATACTGCAGTGCATCGTTTATGTCTAAGAGCCCATTGTAAATATGTGAAACTTAATTTAAACTGATAGTCAGGTAACTGCCTACATAATGCGAAGTTTTAATTGAATTCTATAGATAAACAATGTAAACATTAAACACTGGTATTGGATATTATACTTATTTATTTATTTCATTTGTTTACCGACTATTATTCAATAATAACACAGTACAAAGCATACAAAACGAACTGAAAATAGTACGCGGAGAAAACTTCGTTATTGAAAATTTTGCTAATTTATTGAGAATCATTCTCTTCGTTCACTTGTATACGGAGAAAAATGAGCAATGCTCATTTATTAAAATCTCTTCAAGTTATGCGTATTCCTGTTAAAAACGGGATTGTGGGCCATTAACGATTGAATTGATAAGTACCTATCCTGATAAACTTTAAATAAAATATCAATTTTTTGAACACTTTTTCATATTATTACAACATTTTTGCATTTCGTCATGATATATTATTAACACAAACGCAGGTGTGTGAACACGTGTTATGATATTTTTAGAATTTACTAACACTTCATTAGGAAGCGGCATGCAGTCCTGTTTATAACAGAATTTCTAAATAGTATAATATAATGTAGCTATCCGCGTCTGTATGTTTGTTCGCTTAGTTCTTCTAAACTACGCAACGGATTTTGATATGGTTTTCATTAACATTTATAAAATTTCTTCGGGAAGGTTTGCATATATAACATATGCATATTATATTTATGATAAATAGAAAAAATTCGATGTTTTGTAATCAAGTCGTTAAAAAATATTACATACATAGCGCTTACATTGCTAACGCTGACTAAACGTTACGAGATACATCAAAATAATGTATTAAAAAATTGTTTATCTTAAAAATCTTTATCTCCCCACATTCTGGAATAAACGATTTTTTTTTTTTGCTTCCGATTTTGTTGTCCGGGTTAAATCTTCCCCATAGGAAAAACTAAACCCTTCCACTCACTTTTCCACAAATGATCAGCTAGTCAATCAACACTATGCAAGTGCATTATATAAGTAAAATAAATACAAAACAATACAAGAACAACAACACGTCAACTCACCAGAGATCAAATGGGAAAAAAAAATCACCGACTCCAGATATTTTCATATCAGAAGGTTCGGCTCGGCAGAACTTCTAACAGGGCCTATAAATCCTACTGATCCCTCAACATAAATATTTAAAAAATCTTTCGTTTTCCCACATGTATTCAAAATGACCGACTTTTGCATCTTTATATATAATTTTTTGATAGATCTAATACGCCTAAATTTTTAATGAGAGAGCTAGGTATAACGCCAGTAGCCGAAATAACGAATGGTAATATTTTTATAGTCTGAGAATGCCAAATCCTTTTATTTCGTTTCCTAAATCTGTGTATTTTCTTATTTTTTCATTAACAGATTTTTGAATGATACTGGAATTTGGAATAGCGACATCAATGATATAAGTTATTTTTTTAATTTTGTCATGTAAAACTATATCGGGTCTATTGTGACTAATCGTTCGGTCTGTTAGTATAGTTTTATCATAATATATTTTATAAAATTCGTTTTCTAAAAATGAATTTGGTTCGTATTCATAATATGGTACTATATTACGGCAGTCAATCAAGTTATGTTTAATTACCTGATTTGGTGAATTATTTTTAAAACTTGATTGTGCCTAAATGTATACTCGGACGGTGCTAATATAGAACATCCCCATAAAATATCTTCTATAGTTTCCGGAAAAGCCAAACATTTTCTACACAAATCATCTATTTGATTTGTATTTTTGATTATATGCTTTCTATAATTTTTAGTTTTAATGACTCTATCCTGAATGGCAAGCATAAATCCTTCTGTTTCTGCGCTCAACTCTCCAATACTCAACCATTTGTTTGACGAAAATTTGTCAACATACGTTTGGTTAAGATAATTGAAGTGTTTTGCGTGTAAAATTTTATTTGACCAGGAATCTAATAATTCCTGGTTGGGATTTATAAAAATGTTGGCATTCTCATCGTATAAATTTAAAAGTGTAATATTTCTATCTGCCTTGCAAATTATTTTGTGCATTTCTGAGTTATGAGCTTTCCTATGGAAAAAAATTCTTAGCATTTCTACCTGATTATGTTTCAAAGAAGTTATTTTGACTATACCTCTACCTCCTAAATTTCTAGGTAAATTAACTCGTTCTATAGCTGAATTTGGATGATGGCAATTAAACTTTGTTAGCGTAGTTCTAATTAATCTTTCTAAGTTTTCTAAATCTGTATTAGACCATTTAACTATGCCAAATGAGTACGTTAATAGAGGTATTGCCCAAGTATTTATTGCTTTTACTAAATTTTTAGCAGATAGATTGCATTTTAAAATTTTCCTGATCCTAGTTTGAAATTTAATCCTAATATCATTTTTAATACTAGTATGGTCTAATCTATTTGATTGTGGGTATCCTAAATACTTATAAACCTCATCCCTTTTCATACTAGTAATTTGGAAATTTCTAAATATACTCTTGTCCCCATCTACAATTTTACCTTTCTCTATATGGATCGTTCTACATTTATCTAAACCAAAAAACATTTTGATATCATCTGAAAAGTTTTTAACTACCTCGATCATTTTCTCTAAATTTTGTTCAGAATTCGAAAATAATTTTATGTCATCCATATATAATAAATGCGAAATTGTACTACTCTCCCTTGTATTACCCTTAACTTTTATTCCAAACTTGCTTTTAATTAACATTATTATTATTATTATTATTAAAAAGGCCTACAGAAAAGTCCTCTATGGTATATTTCTAGTTACCAATAATAGATAAAGATATTTTTAATAATAAGTGAACGAAGAGAATGGTAGGTAACTAATCACAAATTAGCTACACCTGTAGAAAGCAATGACAGATTGAGAACATCAGTAATATTATGATTATCAAACACGTTTTTGATGCAATAAATATTATTCATGCAATATCAAAAGTTTTTCAAGCAACAGTGTAGTTATTCCAGCCATGAGCAACGTGACTCTATATACAGAAGAAGTAATATATTAATCTTTATATTGTTTTTTTTCATATCCAAGGCCACATTTTTCAATATCGTGTACAGTGCGTTTTAATTTATTTTTAATCAATTGTGTACAAAATGTTGTTATATCTTGTCAGGTCGATATTAGTTCCTAAATAGGTAGATTGCCTGTTGTAAGGAACCGATTGTAAAATGAATTATGCTGTTTTGTTATTAAAACTACAGGGTTTTCCAATAAGAGGTGTTATTTTGATATTCAATCGTAAAAGATCAATAGTTTTGTTGCTTGTGTGACACGTAGCTAGTAACACCTATTATTGGAAAACCCTGTATCTAACACAGTTTTTTAAACTCTCCTCTAAATATGGGTAGGTTATCTAAAGAGTTTAAGTATTATGATGTTGTACAGTAATTAAAATCATCTGCGAGCTTTTGCAATCAAGCTAAGGCACTGAGATATTTTGCTGTCGTAAAAATTAATAATGTTTGCTTCATCTTTAAGGCAAAGCACTACGAAAATCATAAGTTTTATCGCTCAGATATATTTCAGATGCTTTAATTAAATACTGCAAGTAGAACACATCTTGGCCTTTAAAGTAATCGAGCACTATTTAAATCTTTTATTAGTCCAGAAAAGAAACAAAGTTTCAGACCCATAAAACAGCTTTATACAAGTTTTTCCAATAAGAGGTGTTATTTTGAATAGCCCGCTATTTCGGTAGATGTTACTTTTGAAGCTGTCATTTTTTGATATTTGACAAATAAAAACTACGCCATTACTAAAAATGTAACGATACACGCTTCAACAACGCATTGAAATTATTAAAATTCACTTGAGTGAATCAAATGCAAATCATCTTGAGTGATGAGGCCCATTTCCACCTCGGTGGCTTCGTCAACAAGCAAAATTTTCTATATCAATCTGGGGCTCGGAAAACCCAAAAGTTATTGTTGAAAAACCTCTCTATTCTCAACGTGTGACTGTTTGGTGCGGTTTATGGTCCGGCGGAGTCATTGGACCTTACTTTTTCAAAAATGAGGCTGGAGCAACAGTTACGGTGAATAGATTATCGCGCTATAGAGAGATGATTAATGATTTTTTATGGCCGGAATTGGATGGTATTGATTTGGACAACGTTTACTTTCAATAAGACGCGCTACGTGCCACACAAGTAACGAAACAATTGATTTTTTATGATTGAATATCAAAATAACACCTCTTATTGGAAAATGGTATAGTTCAAAATCTCCTATTTACTAACTCGTATTCGGTTATAGTTTTATTGTATTATGTGGCATACTAATTTGAAACATTTTAATATTTGTACCTGATTTATTGCCATCTACACAAGGAGTATAATTGTTAGCGGCCCGATTCTAATGTTACACGACGTCGTACATCGCCTTAACAGCGTTTAACGTGGGCTTAGAAAAAATTTCGCAACGTCTTGATATTGTAATTTTATATTTTTAATTTAAAGTAGGTACCTAATCAAACAAATCTACTAATTGCGGTTGTTTATGCTTTAAGTTAGTCCTGCGTCAAATCTGGCTAAAAGAACTTAAATTTGATTTGAATTTAAGCGTCATTTTCAAAATTGGAACTGATTGCGTGATGAATTCAGACAAGCGATAAAATACTTAGAATATAATATTTTTAACATAAATTATTTTAATTATTTTAACTGATTTGTCGAGAATTATACCTATAGTACCTATATAAGTCCGTGGGTGATGAGAATCACTTAGCAAGTTATCAAAATAGAATTTTTATCTTTATTACCGATTTTATTTAACCTAGCATAACTTTTTTTTTGCAATTACTATTTGCAAATTTAAGAATGGTGGAAAAGCATTTCTAAGAAATTGGATACATAATTTATTTATTTTTCACGCAAGAACCGCAAGAAAAGAGTTTTACGTTGGGCATACTATAAGACTTGTGTTAAATGTTATAACATGAATGAGAAAATATTTACAGTTATGTATATTTTATGCTTCCTGCTTACTTAGTAGATAATCCGTGATTAAATTAATTTTGTGAGTGTTACAGCGCAACATTTGTGATCTTTTTAGTGGCACTCATTGACTATAAAACGAAGAAAGGTTATTTTTTAGCTTACTGAATGCGGCTTGAACAATGATAAAATTACTGTTGTTGCATCACAATAATATTATAGTTTTTAATATTTCTTCTCTTTAAGCTTTAAAAAATCGATTTGAGATTTTCATGGCCAAAATTATCTATTATCGTGATATTGTTTTGGGTTACTATGCCGTGTTGCGCTTCCTCCTTCTTTAGCTAATGTTTTGGACAGTGTAACGCTATCGAAACCCAAAAAATAATCACGACGTTCAAAATTTGACATCATTTGTTTTATTTTAGACCGGACCGGTTTCGTCTTGCTGTTTGCATCGTCAGAAAGTTATTTAAACCTATGCTTCGAATTAATTTATAACATCCTGTGGGTGAATACTGGATTCCTTTTTGATTTTATAGCAGTGTTAATTATCATGTTTTTAATTTAAAGCTTGCAACTAGTGGTGCCCCGTGACTTTTGGGTGTACAAAAGTGCTTATATTTAAATAAATTACTGATTTTGTTGTAGCCGATAAAGAGTTGTTTTTGTTTTTTGAAAATTTGGTTTATTGTATGAAGATTTTCAATAAATTGGTGCAGGACACTGCGAAACTGAAATTTTCTGAGAAAATTAATACAAAAAGACTTACAAATAAACATAAAAAATTCATTAAAAAAAATTCATACAAATAGTTCATACACAAAAATTCATACAAAAATTCATACAAAAAATCATACAAAATTTCATACAAAAAGAGCAAACTAAAAAAAATAGAATAAATTTTGTAAAAAATTTCATTCTTTGCACTCTATTACACTCAACAGTTGCAAATTGTAACATAAAGTTGAATTTTAAGTATTTCATATGTACCTCTCGAGAATGGCTAGTTCAGTTCAGAATGTGTGACCAGTCTATCAAAATGTAATAAACTAACTAATCACTAAAAACTCAAGTTCACATTACTGGCAATAAAACCAAAGATTAATTTATAATGGTAACATTTTTCTTAATATTATTTTAACGATGCTACCAATCATTTGTGCACAAGAAAATATGATATAAGATTGAAGACCATTTTGAATCAATTAGTTTTTTTTTTTTTTTTTTTTTTTTTTTTTTTAAACATACAACAAACGATGTTGTATTCCCAAGAGTTATTGAACTCATTAAGGGATCGCCAATTGGTAGTTTTCAAATAGAAGAGTAAAAAAAATTAAAAAAAGCGTTTTGTACAGAAAAATTAGATTAAAAATTAAAAATAACCAACCCAACCCAATGTGCAGACACAATGTATGAAGAAAACATTTACAAAACATTTCACAGAAGCAACATACAGACACAACATATGAAGAATCACTTTACAGATATGTTACAAAAAAAATTGTCTTATAAGACTTTATGAATTTTTATAATCACTCATTTGATTTATGTACTGTTGGTGTCAAAAAGTTGAAAAAGTATCCTCAATGATGGACTATATAAATGCATAAAAACAAAATCAGGAAAATACATTAAAAAGTACGGGGCCAAAAATAAACAGACCTAATACAAGATGTTTTACATTCAAAATACATGAGAAGATTATAAAAGCTCATCATCTCTGGATGTACAAAGTTTGGTATTTGGAGATAATTAGGACGGCTATCAGAAACAGAGTTTGTACCTACTTATGACTCGTTTTCCAAATAACATTTGAAAAAATAGGATTTCAATATATCGTTTCGAGATTTGTTAGAGGCATATACCTGTCTTAATTCTTCAGGCAATTTGTTATAGTTAGTGTAGGCAATATATTCTAATGATTTCAGTCCGAACTTTGTTGAGTGTATTTTTGATATATGTAGTTTGTTGTGTTGTCGTGTATTATATTGGTGAACATCGTTGTTATAGTTCAGTTTTATATTTGTGTGGGTGTTACACTGAATAATATTTAAAATGGTGTTTGTTATCTCAAAGCTAGGAACCATCTTAAATGGCAAAACAAGTGCGTGACGGTAAATATCTTTAACAGGTATATCCCAAGGCAAGCCAAAAATGTTACGCATGGCTCTATTTTGGATTATTTGCACCTCCGATATCATTTTTTTGGTAGCAAAACCCCAGATACTCGAAAGATATGCCAAGTGGGAGTGAATCATAGCATAGTACAATGATCGCAGTATGGCTGTGGGAAGCAATCTACGTAGTCTGTACATTACACCGGTCACCGGAGCAATCTTTGATTTAACATGGTCAAAATGGTTTTTCCATGTAAGCCGTGAGTCAATTAAAAGTCCTAGATACTTCGCGACATCTGTTTGTTCCAGTTTGTTTATTCCCAAGGAAATGTTTAGGCGTTGTCCTTTCCTATTCCCGAATAGCACATAGTGAGTCTTTTTAATGTTAAGGCTAAGTTTATTGATTCTCAACCACTCGGCTAGATTACCCAAATCCCTTTCCATGTCTTTTTCCATTTCGTTTAAATTAGTATTATGATAGAATAATATTGTGTCATCAGCATAAAGTTGAACGGTACCTTTCAACCCCCATTTTGCAATATCATTTATATAAATCAAGAATAATAAAGGCCCGAGAATCGAGCCCTGTGGTACACCACATGTTATATTTCTATGATCACTTGATTCTTTTCCAATAACAACCGAAGAGCACCTACCCGTAAGATAACTAGATAAAAGTTTTAGATTTTTGCCCACGATGCCCAGATATTCAAGCTTTTCTAACAGAATCTTATGATCAACCGTATCGAACGCTTTTTTGAGGTCTATGAAAATGCCCGCTGCATATTTTCCTTGATCTAAGTGTTTTTGAAGAGTTAGTATAAAATCAAAGGCAGCACATTTCGTGTTGGAGAATTTTCTGAACCCATATTGTTGAGGCGTGAGAATATTATTAGTTGTGAGATATTTTGTTAGTCTATTTTTGATTACATGTTCAAATACTTTGGAAAAGACTGGGAGTATTGATATTGGACGATAATTAGATGGATTTTTTTTGCAGTCTTCTTTGTGAATTGGAACGATTTTTGCTAGCTTTAATTGATCCGGAAACAGTCCACTCGCTAATGATTGATTAATGAGAATAACAAGATGATCCGCTAATTTTTCTTTACAGAATCCGAGTAAGTTAGTTGTCATACCATCGACCCCTGGAGATGCATTAGTTTTTAGTTTTGATATAATTTTTAAAACTTCTAGTTTGTTTGTATTGGTCATGTAGAGGGACTGTAATGGCTTTGGTTCCACGTTTATTGTATTTACGTCATCTGAATGAGATGGGATGCTCGCAGCTAGATTTTCACCAACCGATGTAAAGAAGTCATTAAACGCTGTACATATCTGCTTCGGGTCATTTATGTCTATATTATTGATGGTAAGAGTTTCAATTTTATTTGTCAAGTTCTTTGGACTGTTAGTTATGATTGAATTTATTGTTTTCCAAGTTTGTCTTGGATTATGTATGTTTTCTTTAAAAATATCTGTGTAATATTTTGTTTTGGCGAAACGTCTGTAATTAGTTACCGAATTTCTCGACTTATTTTTAAGTGATATAAGAAGACTGTTTAGCGGATCTTTTTTCCACTGTTTGTAATAAGTATTTCTTTCTCTAATAAGAAGATCTAATTTTTTGTCAAACCATGGTGTATTACCTTGCTTAGGGTTTCCTATTCGTAACCTTGGCTTAAATTTGCAAGTGTCAATCGCTGTTTTGATATATTTAAAAAATTGATTAAAATTTTCGGTTATATTGGTAGTGTTGTGAGAAAACGGTTGGGTTTCAAAATATGTTCTCAGAGCCCTCTTATTGATACTGATGTTTATGTTTGGTGGTATTCTGTTGTTAGAGTGGTGTTTCAAAGAGTTTTGGTAGTCTAACATCATTATACTGTGATCACTTATCTGGTTATCAATATTGGAGGTCGTTGAAGATATGTTTTCTCTATTTGATATAATATGGTCTAAAAGAGAACTGCTGGTTTCCGTAACTCTCGTGGGATGTGTATTATTACATATGAAATAATTATATGAAAATAAAGTGTTGATGTATTTTTTTGTTGTGTCATTTTTTTTAAGAACATTAATGTTGAAATCCCCCAAGATGAGTGTATCTAGGCTACTTTTTTGTAATATAGATTCAAGAGATACTAGAAAATCATTTATATTGTTGTTAGGTTTCCTGTATATACCATATATATTTAATGGTTTAAAATGTTTATATTGAACCCTAACTCCTAAAAAAGAGTTTTCATTTGACCACTTTTCAATAACTTCACAGTTAAATGTTTTGTGAGTATATATCGCCACTCCTCCTCCTCTTCCAGTAGTCCGGGAAGCAAAATTACCCTGGTAGCCATCGATGTTGAACAATAATCCTTCTCCATCTCCCAGCCATGTTTCGGTGACAACTAAGACGTGCACAGTATCCGGTATCCTTTTGAGCGTTTCTTCTATTTCGTCTACTTTGTTTCGAATACTTCTGGCATTAATGTACAGGACTCTCAAGCTATTTTTTATAGGTATATAGTCATCCACCGATTGGTACTTCCTTTGTATGATTGATTGGTCAGCAGCTTTTTTCAACAAATTCCGGCGTAGTCTACTTTTTCCCTAACACGTTTATCCATCATCTTCCATATTGGACATTCTGAGCTGGTGGCTCTGTGATCGTTATGACTTACATTATTACAGTTGGCACATGTAGGCTGCTCTTTTTTGTTAGGGCAGGCCTCGAATTTGTGGTTGCCCCCGCAGTGAACACAGGCCGTTTCTTCCTTGCAGAACAATTGGGTGTGTCCGAAACCCATACATTTATAGCATTGGACCAATGGTAACTGATCCTCCACTTTTAAACGTTGGTATCCCACATTGATATGGCCAGCTTCTATCAAGCTTTTCCAGTTTTTTGGCGATAGTTCTAATACTGTATTGCAAAGAAGTGCATTCCTATGATTTTTTTTGTATTTAATTAATATTTTTTGCGAGAAATCTATACCTATCCCATTATTTTGTTTCTCCAGGGAATGCATTAGGTCATCATTAGTAGCTCCCTTGATAAGGCCTCTAATTATAACCATAGGATTCAATTTTTTTCCTTCTGCTATATTTATTTTGCCTTGTAGCCCTTTATTTAATTCTTCTTTAAATTTATTTTTATCTTCCAGGGAGGCCATATTGAAGATTAATTTGTCGCTGTTATTCGATTTTCGCATGCGTGCAACACCGATCCCCAGAGTGCGAACATCTACGTGCTTTTTGATGAGTTTTTCAATGTCGGCTGATTTTTTCTGTGGGTCGTCGGAGCTTATTACTAGGGCATGATTCTGAAGGGTTGTCTTCTGCCTAGCTGCAATAGTCGCGTACGTTGTAGCTTGAGGGGTTTGGTCCAGCTTTTTATTGATTTTATTAATATCATTGGAGAGCAATTCGATGCTTCTCATAACATTTTTTAAAGGTGTTTCGGAGTGAATTTGGGAGAAATGATCTGCCATTTCCACTACGTAATCTATTAAGCAACTTACGCCGTTCTTTATGGTCGTCCGTTGATCTTTTGTTAGGATGTTAGACGCCAATAAATTATTGATATCCTTTTGTATGCCTCGAGCATTCTTTATCCTCTCTTCAGGGAGTATCTTGTCGTTTTCGGGTTCACTGAATGGCATTTTCGCTTTTGGAATAGATAACGCCTATTTGTCTGCAATCGGACTAGCACTTTATTTGTATAATGGGAATTGGCAAAGATGCGCCTGTTTTCCGCAAATCGGCTAGCACTGGTAAAAGGTAAACAAAGTGAGCTCACTTTCAACCAATCGTCATGCAGCTACTTAAACTACCCGGTTTTAACAATATTATTGTTATTCGCTAGAATATCACTTGTAAAAATTGCACTTGTAATATTTTCCGATGGAATACCGAGAGGATAAAAGAACACCGTTATAGCCCGCACAAAACTGCACTTATTTTCAAATTTGTATGCTCGAATTCACTTTTTTAGACACTTTCGGTTGATTATCGTAAGAGCGTTTAATAGGCCACTTGCATGGATTTTGTACACAATCCTTTCTTCAGCTTACTACAGCTTTGCACTGTCACTGTTGATAGCGTTTTATATCGTATAAATCTGTTTTTTAGCAAATATTTCACTATTTTCAATGGAGCAGTATAAAGGATGACATCTGTCATTGACAACCATAGATTAAAATGTTATTAATTATTATTGTTTATATTTATATATCACCACTTCGTGAGAAACGTTTGTTTTTGTTATATCACTTTGATTATTTAATTGATCTTGCGTGATCTGAATCGCATGACGTCTTCAATTTCCTCTCATTAAGAAGATTTTGACAGCGGAATACTTCATTTAAAGAAACACAAATAAATTGCTCTTAAACACGATACCATTTGGCCACAAAAAATCAATTGGAGAACTTTTAAACAAAATACACGGTTTCCAGAAACTCGTAGGTAGTACAAGAGAGATACTGGTGAATCTAAATCTCATTTGGAGTAAATTTTGTGGAATAACTTTTTTTGATTGGAACTTTCGTTTATGAGTAAATCGTGTACGAAATTGGAATTTAACATAAAAAAACGTGGAAATTTATGTTTTTTTTTAATTCCTATTTCATGTAGATTTACCAGTGTCCCGCTTGTACTATGAGTTTCTGGACACCGTTTATAATTCCTCCTTTCTTTGTCTTGTTTTCAAGCTTACAAAAAAACGACGAATTTTAAAATGGAACAAAGGAATTTTTTATTTAAACGAAGCTAGTGGTTGATTAGTTACCATTCGTTTTTAAGGTTCTGTATAATTTGAATTTAAATAGATAGGTAGTTAGTTCTTTGTTCATTTCCTGATAACAAAGAAAAATTGCTGTAGTGTTGAGTTTATCATGGTAGTGATATAACATTGTATTATGGGTTGCACCGAACTTAATAGTATTGTTTTTGGTTTGTGAAGCTATTTTGAATCGATGTTTTAATCACTTCACACATGAAGAATGCAGCATGGAGAATTGTGATAGGTGTACATGACACTCAATAATGTTGCAAGGAAGAATGCAGCATGGAGAATTGTGATAAGTGTACATGACACTCAATAATGTTGCAAAGAAGAATGCAGCATGGAGAATTGTGATAGGTGTACACGACACTCAATAATGTTGAAAGAAAGAATGCAGCATGGAGATTTGTGATAGGTTTACATGACACTCAATAATGTTGTAAGGAAGAATGCAGCCTTGAGAATTGTGATAGGTGTACCTACATGACACTCAATAATGTTGTAAGGAAGAATGTAGCATGGAGTATTGTGATAGGTGTACCTACATGACACTCAATAATGTTGTAAAGAAGAATACAGCATAGAAAATTGTGACAGGTATACATGACATTCAATAATGCTGTAAGGAAGAATGCAGGATGGAGAATTGTGATAGACGTACATGACACTCAATGTTGTTGTAAGGATGAATGCAGCATAGAAAATTGTGATAGGTGTACATGACACTCTATAGTATCGTAAGGAAGAATGCAGCATGAATTTTTTTTTTTTAATTTTTGTGTTTTTCGACGGAACGAATGCAAATTTTTCTTATACTCACATTAAAAATTTGTCATTTTTGATTTTTTTTGCAATTAAAAAAACGACGATCAATGTTAACTTCATCGTTATTTATTTTTGGGTTACTATGCCTCGCACTTCCTCCTACTTCAGCCAACGTTTTGATAGTGTTAAGAATATCCTTCATCAGAGCAGAAGCGTAGATTGTGAATGTATATTTAGGTATGTATGCAAAAGTGATGCCGTGCTGCAAGTTAGAGCCAACTAATTAGTTTAATTCGTGTGGTTTACGGCGTTTAGTTTAGGTGAAGTCGTCAAGTACCAGATACTAAGAACTATTAAGTTTATCCCTGTTGTCTGTATCAATATTAATGTGGGCACATACTTCACCACAATCTACATAACTGCTCTGATGATTGACGCTGTAAAGCTCTTCGAAAAGTTGGTTAGAAAAGATGAATCAAATCACGACGATTATTTTGACCATGAAAATGTCAAATCAAATCGTCAACTTTGTTCGATTTGCTGATCATATCTCTAATCTCATGTTTGTTACCAATACCAACCTGATTTAATTCTATCATATATATTTACTTCCAACTTATCAAAACAATTAACCTATCAAAATTAACCAAATTAATAATGTACTTATTGTTAATATAATATATTTGTAAACCAGCCTGACTCTGCCTGTGTTTTAGTTTTACTTGTGCTTAGCGAAACCGGTCAGTTGTAACAAATTAAATTAATAAAATTTCGTGGTTATAAACAAAGTAATTGTTTTATTTTCTTCAGTATGTCAAAATATCTATTTGAATTTCACTTTTTTTTGGGTAATGAATGAATGCAAATCTTGGAAGTGGAAATTAATCCACTTCCCGACATCCGATCGAGCTGAAACTCAGAAAATAGACTCGTTGTAGATGACAATGCATTCTATCAACTTTTGGTGGCAATCACATATACACACGCAGATATATACGCAGTTCTCTGAAATCGGATGAAATTACAGCAGTTAATGTACGAAATGAATGTCGGTCTTATCCAATCGGGATTTGGCTCAGATGTTATCGCAGTTATTTCTTCAAAATAACACCGAGCATTCGAATGAAGCTGATACAAAAAATATGTACCGTAGAAAGTTGAACCACAACTGAATTTTTCTTTTGCATATGCTAGCAAGGTAAAACTAATGGTGGTAAGGAGCCAAGTATTGGTAGGATACGAATGGGCAATCATTTAAATAGAGCCTTTATCTTGACTTAAGTTCTCGATAAATCAGTGACTTACATTCAAACGTCTGCCTGAGTCACGGGGAACATTAAAAGCCAGCCTTACTCACAGTATGTAACAGTTAACAGATTGCTGACTTATTTATTATAATCATTAAGCTAAATATTTGTAATTACTTAAATGCTTTAGATAAAATTGTTGTTTATTAAACGTTTAACTTGCTGCAGTTGGATTATATAGAATGGGTAGTCAAACTGCACTAAACATTTTATTTTATCGCTACACACCATAAGTAGCTCTCATGCTATGTTGGCTGATGTTTTTTATATGCACTAATTTAACATTTTAGCAGTGCACATTTCAACGAGGTCACTACATAGCTAATTCTCCTTAGTTTTTTTCATTAACATCGTACTTATGTTTGTTTTGTTGTTTTGTCTTGTTTACTTATATAATTTTATTGTAATCTTATGGCTGTCAATAACTATCATGTGTGTATATGGTACTTGTACCGTTATAAAAATAAATAAATAAATTTTAGTAGGTAGGTATAGAAAAAAGTATATAAAATAGTTTAAGGCGATACACTACGTCATGTAATATTTTAAATTGAGCAGCTATCAATAACAACCCTTAAGTAGATGGCGATAAGGTTAAAATGCCCGCTTAAAACCATCGGCCTGTTTTCATTTATGCAAGAAAAAAACATGGCCAAAAAGTGCCTTTTATTTTATTTTGTGGATGTTCAGGCATAAATATTTAATTTTTTTTCGATCATTTTATAAATAACTTAATTTTCCACATTATACAATAAAATCATAACCGAAAATGGGTATGTAAGTAGGAGATTTTGAACTTTAAAGCAGTTTTCATAGGCCTTTTACATAATTTTTTTCTGGGCTTATAAAAAGACTTATCTAAAAAATACTCGATTATTTCAAAGGCCAAGATGTATTCTACTCGCAGTATTTAAGTAAAGCATCTGAAACATTTCTAGATAACCAAATTTTCAAACCAAAAACACATGATTTTGCATTACTACGTATGGCATCGCCTTAAAGAGTAACGATAATTTTAAATTCACTAATTTTGGTTGTTGGTGCGTGGGTAAGTAATGTGGAATATTTCTACGTAATGTGCAAATATTATACACATTTAATTTTCAAAATTGGATATAAATATGGTGCTACTTATCGTATTATATCACAAAAGCGATAAAGTAGGTATCAAAATTATGTTATGAATTGATGATTCTTTATCCGAAATGCGTACGTATTTATTTTGTTCAAATGTCCGACAGATGCTTAAATGAATTAGAAGAGCCGAGATACGTTATTGATACAATGCGCATGATTTAATTGAACTAGGTCCAGTGGACACACTCTTTCGACCCGTTCGTACACAACATTTTTTTAAAAATATCTATACTTTCATAAGCCGTGCTACATTTTTTGTTCGATTTGTATAAATATAACATATCTTGTATTTTTATAATTTCATTGGACAGAACAGGCATATATACAATTATAATGAATATAATAATATACTCGTATAGCATTTTATACGTGAAGAAAAATATCGATGTACTCGATTTCTATACAAAAATTGTTGAGGAAAACTCTGTACTTAGTTGATGCTTTTAACACATTCAGGAAGGTATCACAATAATCCATACCATTTTATACGTGAAGAATATCGTCCTACTCGATTTCTGCCAAAAAATATTTGAAGAAAACTCTCTAATTAGTAGATGCTTTTAACACATTCAGGAAGGTACTACAACAATCTTTACCATTTTATTCGCGAAGAATATCGTTCTACTCGATTTCTGCCAAAAAATATTTGAAGAAAACTCTCTACTTAGTTGATGCTTTTAACACGTTCAGGAAGGTACTACAACAATCTTTACCATTTTATACGCGAAGAAAAATATCGATCTACTTGATTTCTACAAAAAAAAAAACAATTTAATTTAACTGTCTACTTATTTAGTTGATGATATTAACACATACAGGTAGGTACTTCAACAACCTACTTTCCTCATGAACTTTGACTAGTCTGTGTCAAGTCATTTGCCGTTTGATTTAACATTTGTCTGGTATAATCACTAATCAGTCATGCACTTGCGAACTCACGTTCAAAATCGAAGTAAACACAAACTGTTACGTTAACTTGAGTAGTTACTAGATACTCAGTACCTTAACGGTTTTAACCAAAATCGTGGGAGTAATGTTGTTTGTTATAAGCTTTAGCCTTACAGTTCATGATTATCCATCATTTTCCGAGAACATTTTGAAGCTTTTAAGCCATTTGCGTAGAATAAATCAGTGACTTGTCTTTTTGCAGTCCTAACTCAGAACTCTAACGTAAATCATGTTAAATGAAACGGTTCCGGAGTAATTCCATTAGCCATTACATTAGACCTCAATCATCGTTCCTCAACCTGTGGGTCGTAATCAGATATAGACAAGGATATCGCAACCTCTAACAAATATATATTTATATAAATAATAGTATTTATATTTATACATAGATAAGAAGCCTATTTGCACAAAAAATATCCAGACGTCCTTACAGTTCCAGACATCAAATTTTTTATTATTATTCAACTTTTATTTATTTAATAATCACCATAAACAATAATTTCTATTTAAAAAATAATATTTTTATACAACAATTAACTGTGGCATTTGATCGTAAAATGACGACAGAAAGTAGAAAATTAATACAAGATCTCTAGAAGGATATAAAAATAGTAGATACAAGGACATAAAAAATAGAACGTACAATGATAAGTAGACTTCGGTTAAATTAATATTGATTAAAAATAAATGTTAGTATAGCCTTCTTGTACCTACTTTACGTCTTTTTTTGTTATTTGTTTTTGGGGTGTTATGCCGTGTTGCGCTAACTCCTTCTTTAGCCAACGTTTCGGACAGCAGTGTCCATCATCAGGGCAGATGTGTTATTTTGATGTGCTACTTTCCGTCTACTTAAATAGATCAGCCACTTACGCGTATCCATTGCCAACTTCATAATAATAATAATAACATGGAATTTATACAGCGCAGTTTAGTGTCATTTCACTTCAAGTGCGCTTAACTACTCGTATAACAAACTTTAAAAAAAAAAGGTAATTCAGTTTTAATGGTTCTTAAAATTATTCCTACAGTGTGCCTTACCCAATACAGATCTAATATTATAACACTAAATACACTGTTTATACAAAGTGATGACAAAACTTAGAATAACAATAACAGTAGGACAGGACAAAACACGAATATTAAAACTAAAACATAACATAAAACAGGGTAATCTAGGTACAAACCAAAATGCTTTAGTAACAAAAATGTAGCTATTGCATACGAATAATGACTGGCGTGATATCCAACAACAGCAGCGTCAACGGCTGATTCGAGCAGTTCAGATTACCAGTCATTAAACAGAAAACTTTACCGACACAGTTATCATTTTTTATCAAACTTTGTGGGAACTCTTACATGAAAATCTGAATTTATATTAAATGTACATATTATGAATCAATGAAGTCCTTAAGGATTTTAGCGTTTATCCGAACGAATAATCTGAAACGAAATGGAATATCTTTTAAAGAACATTAAATAAAAACTAGAATAAGATTGATTGCACGGTATAAATTTACATAATATTATGTCGTGATGTCGATAACGCAAATAGTAGGGATTATCGTTACCGACCCGCATTCATGTCACAACGCGCCACCGCGACACAACTGTCAACTGTCAGATGTGACAGCTGTCAGTTAAGGGTGAATGTCATAAATCACATTCCGTGACGCGTCATCCACTCTAGAATGTATGATATGCGAGGTCCATGGTCGTGGATCATTTCTGAAATCCTAGATAAGCCAACGGTCACAGCATCCATTACAAAGTATCGACTAACTAGATTACAGCATGGATTAAGATAAAATGGTCCAATTTATTGGATCACTTGTGACTGTAACAAATATTTTAGTAACAAAAATGTATGCGTTGAAGCTTTGGATGCATTTATAAACATTTGATTGAAATCAATATTCACGTTTTACGATTATAGCATTCGTTCCTTACCGCGCGTTGAAATAATTGCCTTATAAAGGTATAAACAACTGAATAGCTGCAGCTTCAGAAAATTACTTTTGGTTCTTTGAACATGATACCTCGTGTCCAAAAAAGTATGTATTTAATTTTCTCGTATTTAATAAATATTTTTTTTAAATCTCTGATCAAATCAATAAATAAATAAATTAATATAAATAAATTATAACAATATATTAAATCCACTTAAAATAGTTCAAAGATTGATAATTAAAATAATATTGAAAAACCCATCCAAATTTTCTACTGAGATTCTCTTTTCAATATTCAATGTACCCACAATAGACAATATATATAAAAAATATTCAATTCTACAAATTTATAAAGAAATACAGTTAAATAACTTACAATTCAATTCATCGGCAAGATATCAAAAAACTATCAAAATCCCAAAACTTAATACAAAGCACACACAAAATACCTATCTCTATCTAGGTATAACATATTTTAACATCCTTCCATTAAATCTAAAAAATATTGAAGATTAACATAACATTATTAACATAACATAACATATTCAGGAATTTAAAATAAAATTAAAAAATTACCTAAAACTACTATAAAAGTCCATATCTTACTATTATTATTATTTCATTCAAATCTTGAAACTGTATTATTGATAAATCTTGCCTATTTCTTACTTATCCCTTTGGTTTTGCAAATATATTATTTACTTACTTACATGATTCCATATAATTGAGCTAGGATTCACTCACCAAACACAAGAGCCTCGTCTCTTTATGGTGTCGAAAAGCTATTATTATTTACCTTTATAACATTGTATAATATGTATAAATTGTATATTTATTGTAAAAAACAAACAAATATTAAATAAATAAATTAAAAAAAAATATTTAAAAAAAATCATTATAATACATAGCTAAGGTAACCGAAAACACCGGAAGAACTTACAAAAAAAGCATTTAACATATTTAATATTAAACAATTATTAAAAAAATTAATCACTTAAAAATAAATAACGCCGACGGGAATCGAACCCGCACCTTCTGATGTCCGGTCAGGAGCTCTGGACCACTGAACTACGTCGGCTTATTTCCATCCCGCCAAATAATTCAATATGTACAAGTACTTCAATAGACAATTACTGCTTATTATATTTTTTGTCGGTGGCATTTATTTTTACTCGGGAGATATTTTCAATTTGTATGGATATTTCAGGCGAGTAATTTATGCTTATAATATTTGGTTATCCTTTGTGCTGTGCATTAAAACCTTGTGTTATAAACATTAGTTTATCATTAAAAAAATAATATTTAAATTGATTATTCAGATTTGACAGGTCGCTGTAGAATCCACGCTCATGCGAACTCCGGCGGGATAAAATGGAAGTATCTTACACGGCCACCATCTTGGACTGGAAATGGAGCTGACAGATGAAATTCCAAACGGTCGAGTTGAAACAGGACCTCGCTATACTCAGTTAAATACCTACAATTTAAGAGAAAATGTTAATTCCCGTTGTAAGTCAGTTTTGACATGGTAGACCATTTTAAAAATCGAGGCATATCAAAATATAAACAGAAAGGACAGAAAAATTTACTTTTGGATGTAAGATTTGTACCAATCTCAAAGAAAACTAATGTCATCAATTCACACAAGACTTTTTGACTACTAAGCCATAGACAGTGTAACATATAAGATTTGTAACAAGGTGTGTGCATCACTTTAAATACATCGCATCTATGGTCTTGGTGTATTGGACCTTTAAGTACCTACACATTGTCATTTTGCTATTGGTCAAATTGACAGGCCTGGAATTTTGACTTGGAGAGTTGCCAAACCTGAGGGAGCAAGAATCTGTGATTTGTATTGGAAGCAGGGGCATTCTTTGATCACCAGCCCAGATCAGTGGGCATTCCTCTTGGCTGAGGTTCTTTGCATACGGAGCATTGACCATTGGATTGATGGAATCGGATGACATCTGCCGATCCTTATTGGTTAAGAGGGACCCTTTTGGAGACCAGCAGCGTGAGGCTGTTTTGCATTGGACTACAACGTCATTTTTTGGATAAATTGTAAACTGGGAGAGTTGCTGTAAAAAACCGGAATCTACTGCTTCGCATCAAGAACTAACTGGTATCACACCTTCGTTTTATCTATGCAAGCCCTTTGCCAGACAGATTTAATAGTAGGATGCTAACTAATTTCTTTATTATTAAGTCTTTTTTGTGTTAATACATTTTAGTATTCTTAAATATTTTTTTTATTTCTACATAATAAACCTATCCTTACTTTTATCTGTTGCCACTTAATTTCACGGTTACAACAGGTCAATGAAATTGATCGATACATTTGTCAATTTCAAAAGAAGTAAGGCATAAATTTAGCTTACTCTGAACACACAAAAACGCCCGTACCACCCCTATATCGGTAATCTCTTTAGTTACGTAGGTTAATTGAGCGATGCAGATAAACAGAGTTATAGATTAAAAAACAGTTACTGTTTTGATTGCCATAGAAATTAAAACGATAGTACCTACCTTCTCCGATAAACTTTTAGTTAATTCGTAATAATATCGAAACGCTTGTTCATACAATTTCGTTTGTCTTAATAATATATAATTACGAAATGCGAAAATTTTTATAAACACGTGTACATCGTGACAATTTATTGATATTTTGATAAAAGTTTATCAGGAAGCCTATCAATTCATTCGTTAAGGGCTTGCAATCCAGTTTTTAACCGGATAACGAATAATTTTAAGAGATTCTTAATATTTTTCCAAACACAGCAAACTTATTTTGTTGCACCATTTTCTATTCAAAATAAATAATCACTTAGTTTTAACCACTTTTTTAGTGTTCATGAAACCAAAATTTTTCGTAAACAATGCTTACTTCATCAGTGTAGCAGTATTTGTAACAAATAACGTAAATTAGCAATATTTTGTATCAGTAAGTTTTCTCCGTGTAGTTTGATTTTAAAAATAAAACTAATTAAAACTATTTTAATTATCAAAATTTTTCATCATTAGTACAATATAATTGCATATCTAACGGAATTTTTTGTAGAGTTTTGTCAGAGATATTTGCTTTAATAATATATCTGCAACAAACGCAATCTGTGCAATAATTTTTCTTCGATGTGAATGCGTTACGTTCATTTGATGTCTCGTGTTCCGGAAACATAACGTTATCTATGCTAATGATTTAGATGTTTTATTGATTACAGATGGAACATTTATAACGCTAATAAAACGAATTGATTAACACGTAATCAAATTGTAATAAACTAGTTTATTGTAATAAATCAGCGCGGAGGCTTTAATACTAATTTCTCCTTAAAATTTTACCGTGCCAAGTTATATATTTTCCTAACGCGCTTTCCGTTAGAACACTTTAAGTTTTTGTGGTTATTTAAGAAAATATCTATGCATTTATGTATCTGTAAATGCAACTTATTAGACATTTATCAAAAGAGATTTTTTCTCTTTTTTAAATTTTGGCTTAATTATTTCATTTCTAATATTCGCGCACTCCTAACATATATCTCCCTTTCAATTCATCTTCTTCTTTTTAAACGCTTAATTAAAATTTCCATCAAAATTTCCTCTGGCATGAGAATGCTTGAATTGAATAATCATAATTCAGACCTGCAGAGTTTTTCCAGTATAACTGGGTATACAGGGCGTAACAGCACGTACGTAAAAACGTAGATGTCATTTTATAATCCAACGATCCTGTTATCTTTTTAATGAAAAAAAATATTTTTCAATTATACCTTGCCACTGGGTAGTTGGATACAGCCTAGTGAGTTACGTGATACGCACTCCGTCTCACTCCGACAATTGGACGGATCACGTGAAACAGAGCACGTGTAGCAATGTGATCAGTGGTGACGTTTGATAGAATTATTTTTGTTTTATTTTTACAAAATATATCATCGGACAGCCAAATTATTTTAACATTTTTTTCTTCAAATATGCTCAGTATCTCTGGTTACTTTCAGGTACGTCCTGCTACACCCTGGCGTGTGGTGTTCGCCTTTGGCATGTTCGCCTGGCTTGTGGTGTTCCCCTTTGGTATAAAGGTTTCAATCATTTGAAAATGGAGACAGTAAAATAAATATTTCAATTACTTGTCTGTGTTACTAAATGAATGCAGTTTGCGTGACCAGAGTGATTAGATTTTAATAGACGGATCATGTGGCAATTCTAGCAGTACTGTAGTACTAGCGGCTGTAGTTCCCAAAGATGGGGAAACCAGTTCACTGGGCATATTGTGATGATTTCACAGCCAGATTCCTATCATTGATTGGTCGTAAATAGTCCATCAGTTTTATATCTCAATAAACACGTCACAGATGTCGGCGGGTTATTTGGGCAATTGGAGAAAGTCAGCAAACGGTTTAATAACAGTTAAATAATATTGCATTCTTGAACCTAAAATCAGGTATCTAATTAATACACCTTTCAAACATCCAAATACTAAATGTCTAATGTATTTTTAAGCTAAATGTAAGAACCACATTGTTTTATTTCAATTCTATACAAACTATTGTGAGGGAAAACATTTCCCTCGGGAGTCTCATGACCTGTCATCTTTGGTAGCACTATCTGAGGGATTTTTTTTTATGTTAGGAAAAAAGTTCTTAAAGTACAGTGTACTTTTGATGGTGAACATTATCAATTTGATCGGAAGAGATTAAAATTCAGGATTAAGATATTTCTTGTTAAGTTATGTCTTTCACTCTCATCGCCAAATCTTAATTTGGAATTGTTGTGCTTAGCAATCACAACACCTTAGATCTTTAAAAACATATATGTTCGGGTGTATTTTACTATTTTTATGAACCACACAGTTATGTAAAAGATAATTACATTGTAAAATCAATATATAATAAACTAATTAAGTTTCTTAATACTCAAACAAATAATAATACATAGGTTCTCGTCAATATTCGGTAGATATAATATACTACAAACTAAACAAAAACAAAAGAAAAAATTAACAGCGAGAACAGTGAAAACAATTATAATAAGTATCTAAAAATTTTGCATCAAGATATAGATTCAGACAGTTTGACTTTATGTGTATTCAAGGTACAGTTATACATGTCTACATCTCATATGGAGAACATTATTTCATACTCATACATCATAAGCCAATAACAGTCGTATCGTTAATCATTATCCCTTCAGTCCTTTGACATATTCTATCAGAATGTTGGAATATTTCCGCTTTGCAAATAATATCCAAATAATTAAACATTTCTGAACGTATTCGAAAACTAAAAACTGTTCTTGGTAGGTGATGAAATAAGATTTAAAAGTTTTTGAAAATATAGTATATTATAAAAAATACACGAATTTTGTAGACAAATAAGGTGTTTACGATTGTAGCGGTAGCTACTAGAAGGTTCGGGAACGTTTACAAATGCAACCCGCATCGTCTTAGAACCTACTAGTGAAACATCGTGTTATTATCACCTAGCTTTTTTCGTTCTGTTTTGTTGATATTTGAATATAAAGCATTATGTTATTCTCTTTCTACCGTAAGTTGAGGAGCGAACAAAATGAACCCAAAAGCAAACAAATTAGCCTGAGGGGTTAACATTATTTTATTTTTATGGGTTAATGTCATTTCTTAGATTAGTGATTCACCACGAAGAAGGCACTATTCTAAATCTCAAACTAAATAGATAGTTAGTTGACTTTAAACTCTTAAATTTAATACGAAAACCAAACATTTCAACTGAACAACAAATTCAACCAAAAATCTTTAAAATCAACTGACTACATACAAATATACCTAACTAAGTTCTTTTAGCTGTACACTGTATTGTACTTACCTAGGCGTCACTTCGTGACAAATTTAATTACTGGCATTTCTTATCGATAAATCATTAGTGTATATTCCGAGAACCAACTAGAGACAAGGCTGTGTCATCAATTTAACCATCTGAAGTCGATAACAGGTTGCCTCCTACATTCCCTGAAAACCTTTCGACAGCCTTCAACAGTCTTGTCTAGTTTGTTTATGAAGTACCTGCAAACTGTAGGTTCTAAAAAGCATCTAACATTTTATTTATTTATTCAAACTTACTACGGAACAAGGTAAACACATAACCTTTTGTTCGACTGCCTGATAAGCCCTTTGAAGGTTTGACCGATGTTTGCTGAAGGTATCGATAACTCTGTCAATGCGTAGGACATGAAGTTGTTTATTTGATTTCACTTAAAAATATTTTTATTTCACATCAATCTTAAATCAACCTGTTCGTAAACAAATACCTAAAACAGCAAAACATCTAAATAAGAAAAATAATTCTACACCTGAAAGCGGTTAGTAAAAATATTTTGGAATTTTATCAAATTTCGCTGTCGTATCCATTAATGTGATTTGTTTTATTTATAGTTGGGTATATTATGAACGATGCACTCCATCAGTCGTACATCACTGATTTAAGTTCTTTAGGTCCCCTCAATAAATTACATTGATACCTCCTAATGTTAGCAGCCCACCGAGTGTTTCAGACCCTATAACACATTCGTCGACTTCGATCTGTGTTCATCACCAAAACAAAATAAAAGAGCCGGCTTCAGATGTCCAAGAATAAATTTACACTGTTTTAGAAGCAAAAAGACAGATTTAACAAAAAATACTGGTTACGTACACTGTTTACACTATATACCTCTCATACACCACAACATATATACAAGACCGCTGTCCTTGGGAGATGGTAATATATCATTTTCACCTCTCACCTCTCAGTTCACTCGCCGCTTTCTTCAAGATAATCACTGAACCACGTAAAACAAAACTAACACATAGTGAACCACTAAAGTCGCTTTTTCGCAAATGTTATTTACATAGTGAACCACTAAAGTCGGTTTTTCTTAAAAGTTATTTGCATAGTGAACCACTAAAGTCGCTTTTTCGCAAATGTTATTTACATAGTGAACCACTAAAGTCGCTTTTTCGCTAATGTTATTTACATAGCGAACCACTAAAGTCACTCTCTCACACATGAAGTTAGTAATAGATACGCAGATGTGGCAGATCTATTTAACTGCACGCAAGGTAGGTACAAGAGGGCTATGCTATCAAATCTTTTCAATCAATATTAATTAAATCTAATTCTACCTTATTTGCACTATAGAAACTTATGTACTTGTTTGTATCTCTTGTTTACTTACTCTCTAATGTCATTTCACATTCAAATGCCACATATATTTGTAATTCTTTTTTTTAAATATTTCTACGATTTTAACTGTGACATGTTATCATTGTTTATGGTATATTTATACCGTTGATATTAAATAAATAAAATGTTATTTAGATAGTGAACCACTAAAGTCGCACTTTCGCAAATGAAAACGGGACGAAACTGAGAATTTGCTCTAAACACATCCTTTTTATTAATATATTTTCTCCTTTGTGCAATGGTCATTTGTACACAAATTTACACATTCAATGGTCCTTCAATTATACATCATTGCATATCAGATACAAAATCGACGAGAAGGAGAGTGTCTAGTGACGAGTTATGATAATAATAATATTTGGTTAATTTATATAGCGCCTTTTTCGTGAAAAATCACCTCAAGGATGCCGAACAAGTATATTTATTAAATAACAAATACAGCTGGCTTACAAATATGATTCATAATAACTATTGATACTAATTCGACTAAAACTCATAACTACTGACTTAAACTCATAGCTACTGACTTATATGATACACCTTGTATGAAAATACAATGAAATTCATTTTAGGCAATAAGTATTGCAAATCCTTGCATATCAAACGCAAACAAATAGCAAACAAAAAATATATGTTATTCTAAATCAGATGACACGTTTTCAGTTATTTTATACATATCATTAGTATTTTGTTTTATTTTAAGGCTTTTGATAGTATCTCCCATACAAAACTAATTAATAAATTAAATGATATCGGTATTATTGGTAAGGTAAGGTATTGGCTGCAAAGCTATCTAACTCAAAGAAACCAAAAAGTAAAACTTAATAACTCACTTAGCGTAGATGAAACTTTAGAATTTGGAATTCCCCAAGGGACTGTTATTGGACCAATTTTATTTATAATTTACGTTAACCATATGTTTAAATTATCACTTAATGGTAAACTTATATCCTTTGCTGACGACACTGCAATAATTATCGAAAAAAAGACATGGAACGAAATTACCAATGCAGCGAATCAGGATATGAAGGTTATAAAAAATTGGTTCGATGGCAATTTATTATCACTTAACACAGAAAAAACATATTGTATTCCTTTCACTCTACAAGAAGATGTGCCAAATAACCTAATTAACATAACAATTCATTCTAAAAACTGTGTAAATGACGGTACATGTAATACGGACTGCGCGAAACTAAATCATAAATCCAATATAAAATATCTTGGTATCTTAATAGATAAAAATGTTAAATGGAAAGACCATATTAATCTCACTGTTGAAAGAATAAGAAAACTTATCTATATTTTCTATAATATACGAAATATTTTAAATAAGAAAACTATCAAAATTGTCTATTATGCATTAATTCAGTCCTTATTGCAGTACGGGATTATTGGGTGGGGAGGGGCTTTTAAGGCTTCTTTACAGCCCATAATTACAATTCAAAGAATAATTATAAAAATCATCCTTAGAAAACCATATGACTCCCCTACTTTAGAGATATTTCAGGAATTTAATGTACCATCTATAACAGAATTGTATAAGAGAATCGCCTTATATCAAATTTATAAAGAATATTTTATTTATAAAATTCACCCCTCAGATAGCATAAGCAATAGATTCAAAACAAATGGCTTAATAGCCATTCCTATGCTTAGAACGACCACGGCTCAGCACCACTATTCGTATTTAGGTGTGAGATGGTACAATATATTATTGTCCAAAAATAAAATTAGTGTAACCGAAACTGTGAATTATGAACAATTCAAAAAGTTAATTAAGGCCCTAAAATTGGATAATGATATATTGTACCCCTAATTTTCTTACACTTACTCAAACTGTAAAAAGTATATATTAATTTGATTGTCTTTAAAAAAAACTACTTTTCTAAATTTTTCTTGATATATTGTACCCTTAATTTCCTCACGCTTACTTAATCTGTAAAAAGATGAATTATTTTAATTATCTTTAAAAAAACAAATTTCTAATTTGTGTACCTATGTTAATATTATGTTTGTATTTATTTCAAAAGTTTTTGATTATTGTTAAATCATTAGAACTAAATGTAAAGACTCCTCCCATAAACACGAGCTCCTGGAGCTCAACTTATGGAGAAATAGAATAATAATGAACAAATTATTTATAAGTCTGCATATTGTTATCATTTATAATGTTAAATAATAAATAAAAAAAAATAAAAAAAAAATAAAAATAAAAAAAAAATTGTATTTAGGTCGACAAATGCATCCGACCCTGTTTGAATAAGTTTCCGAATCAATTTATTCGTGTTTCTAAAGATATTCCATAGCGCGACATGAAACCCGGGTCAAAGGCCAACAATATCTTTATTGTCGATTGTAAACACGAATAATTGTTTCACAGATAATTAGTGAAAAGTTATTACAACAAATTAATTTAATTCTGAAGGCTTGGAAGTTCACATTTAGTACGAGGACATGGTAAAAGCTGAAAATGTAATAAAGATATTTGTCACGGGTTTTATTTACTGAGATCTATAAATGAATTAAATATATAACAATGATGATTTTTTGTTAAATAACGACTACGCGGTCTTTTTTACACAACACTTCATTTTGAATTTGGGGCCACAATATCGGACCAAATACAAAACCGAATTAATTTTTAAACAGCAAATATTATTAATTATTTCTCAGATGTGTTTAATTTATTGTTGATTTAAATTGTAAAATGCAAACAATTATTAAATATATCGACTTTTTATATTGATATTGGAGCCAACTTTGAAAATATATCGATTTTTTATATTGATAATCGAGCCAACTTAGAAAATAAATCGATTTTTTTAATTGATATTGGAGCCAACTTTGAAAATAAATCGATTTTTTCTATCGATATTGGAGACAAGATTGAAAATAAATCGACTTTTTAATTGAAATTGGAGGCAAGTTTGAAAATAATTTTTTGTTTATTATTATTTAAAAAAATATTTTGAAATAAAAAAATAATTAGAAAAAAGCTTTTTTTTCTGGTCGAAATATAAATTTATGTGAGTAAGACAAATTTATGTTGCAACATAAATTGTTCGTTTTTTTATATAAATTTATATCCATTATATGCAATGTCTTTTTAACCCTTTTTTTCAATACATCATAATATTTCCTTAAGAGATTAGGTAAAATATTTACCATTTACTTACAAATAATTGCCAAAGCTGTCTCTAAAAAATCATTTCTAAAAACGATTTCTCAAATGGTCTATATTTTATATTTTAAAATAAATATAGGCTTTCTAGCAGTACTAGATAATATATGCTATACTCTCTTCGGTTAAACAAAAATACAGTTTGGTTTCAGTATTTTGTCCTCAAATCCAAAATTATTGTGTTTAAAATATGATCGGTATCTTTACGAAGCCAAAAGCTTACTCGAAATTGTATTATTGTTATATATGTATACAATATACATCGATATATTAAACTATATATTATCATAATACATTTCTATTCTATTGAACGTTTTCCGATAATTTACTAAACCATCTGGCAAAGATATTTAATGATGATGATCGATTTGGAATCTATCATTCATTGATGGTTTTTCATAAAGCCTCGATGATTAAATGTTGAGTGGGTTGCATTCTCGACGGATCAAAGATCATAGTTCAATTCAAGCAGTTTAATTAGTTGATCCCGTCGGTTCAAAACCGGAACCACTGGCGTGATTGGAAAAATACCTGAAGATATAATCAAAATCACACCTTTGTAATTAGAAATCAAGAGAGATAAGAATTACCAAATTCATAAACTGCTGTGTTAAACAAAGGACAAAAAATTGTAAGTAAAACAATTAAAAATAAGTTAGAGGGAAACTCAATAAGTTTATTAATAAAAATGCATGAATTCATAATGTTAACTTTTTCATGACTCGTCTTGAAGAATTATATTCTTCCATGCTGATATAATAATAAACAAGGATCTAACCCTTTGATGACACCGAAAATGTGTTGTCGAAAATGAACAATTTGTAACTTTATCTCGTTCATACAAAGAAAACAACTAAATTTTGCTTTAATGTCGCTAATTGTGAATTCTTCACTTTGAATATGTTAGACTGTTTATTCATAGCATCCAGTGTATATTTGCGAAAATCTGAAAATTATAATTAAGTATAATTAATAAAAAAAATGAACACGGTCATATTTGAAAAAACTTTTGAGAACGCGATATGGGCTGGTAAAATCGCATTTACTTAGTCCAATTATAAGCATAACAGTTTCAATGAAAATAATCAATAATTTCTTGTGTACGTTGTTCGCTTCCTGTATATTGTTTAAAATATTAAATCGATCCAATCGTTGTATATATTTACATGTATTTACATACTATCTTATTTTGAATTTTCTGCAGGACATTGCTTTATCTTAAACTTAATTATTACGTAAACTTACCATAATTTAAATGTGTATAATAACTCAAAACCATTAGTCATTACTTATACAGGATGATAAGAGACGTACCTTTTTTACTTCAGTGATTCCTGACATTATTCGGAAAAAAAAATATGAGAATGAAATTTTGGTCTCCGACGTCATTTCTTGCTGTTTTTTTTATTTAATTTTTCAAATCAATCTTTAAATCATAATTTTTCTGTCTGGAAAGTAACAGCCCAAACCCCCGTCACAATCATAACTTTTTGATTTATTGTATTGAAAAAAAAATTCAACGGAAACCAAAATTTCATCCACATTTTTACTCTAAAAAATCCAAGTTAATATCAGATAAGTCTGATAATACCCTAAAATAAATCCAGAATATTAAAGACGTAAGTGAAGCAGCCGTGCACAATAATATGGTGTATTGGACAGACCTGCGGTTGAATTCGCCCTACCAAATCTCTAAAATAAAGTGGGAATCTTTAACTTAGAATGACGTAAATGATGAAGTGGTGTAAAAACAATATTCGGCGCGCAGCCTGGCGTAAAGAACGGGCCTACGGTCGACTTTGCCCTAGCAGATCTAAAAAATATGCTTTGATTAAATACTGCGAGTAGAATACATCTTGGCCTTTGAAATAATCGAGTATTTTTTAGATAAGTCTTTTTATAAGCCCAGAAAAAAATAATGTAAAGGCCTATGAAAACTGCTTTAAAGCTCAAAATCTCCTACTTAGAACCTATTTTCGGTTATGATTTTATTGTATAATGTGGCAATTTAAGTGATTTATAAAATGATCGGAAAAAAATTAAATATTTATGCCTGAACATCCACAAAATAAAATAAAAGGCACTTTTGACCATGTTTTTTTCTTGCATAAATCAAAACAGGCGGATGGTGTTAAGCGGGAATTTAAACCTTATCGCCATCTACGTAAGGGTTGTTATTGATAGCGGCTCAATTTAAAATATTATACGACGTAGTGCATCGCCTTAAATATAAATAACGTGCATCTGTAAAGATCCCTCTAGAAACATTTGAGATTTTATTAATATGTTTATCAGAAATAATTGAAATGTGAGCGTCGAGCAACCCCCGTAAAATATGAAATATTATCTATAACTTATAACTATCCTTAGTTCTCACTTCATTCAAATTCCCAGTAAAAAATACTAATAATCGATTCGATATAAGATTTATAAATGATGATATCGTATCCGATGCAATTTTAATGAACAGTGGGAGGCTAATTTGTAGTTATTCTCAACCATTAACTGCGTCAGAGGTTTAAATCGTATCTCCCAGTCCCATCACGACCAATCTAATAATTATCTCAGCCTAACTGACATTTCAATAGAGTCATTTGTTACTCCGGTCCGGGCTGAGCTCTGACTAATCTGGAGTTGAGAATTCAGACTGATTTCCTGTAATTAACATTATCATATCTCATATTGTTCTAGATATATAAGTTATTCAGGGTGAAAAGTTGGAATTAATTCGTAAGATGACTAATATTTTTGGGTTGCGTTGTAATATTATGTTGTCAGTGGCTAAGTTGGCATCGCACCTCTACCTAGACGTCAAATTTAAAATATAATCGACCATGAAATCGATATTTTTAGATGTGTACCCATTTTTCTCGTTTTCATATTATGGATAAGTTGTGTGGTATTGGAAAAAAATTACAACAGTGCAATAAGAAAATTTACTGATATGAAATCCTGTTAATTTATTAAAAAAACAAGTCAAATAATTCATTTTCCTGTTAAAACGGGACTGCAGGACTTTAACGAATAAATTGACAGAGTTCCTAACAAAGTATCTGTTAAAAGAAAATGTTTAATGAGGACGGCGGAACACGTGTTCATTCAAATAGTGTTATTATACTGTCACATTCCGGCATTATATTTAATAAGAAAAGAACAGGCGTTCTCGATATTCTGAATGACTAATATTTTATTAGGAAATCGGCGTATTAATTTTTTTAACAGAATAATTTTTCTCCGTGCAGAATTTTCGAATTAACCGAATAACCCAAAAAACTTTTAAAACTAATCAATTAAGTCTGAACGTAAACTCTCTTACATTCTATCTCGCAGAGTTATACTTAACCGGTGACTTACAGCTAATGATTATTGGCTAATGACGTAAACCTTTATAAATAAAGGTTAATTACTAATCAATCATCATTAAAATCTCTATGTAACGTTCATACAAGATCAAGTAAACTAATAAAAAATAACTTTATAACAAATCTAAGTGCGCATCATTAATCTTTACAGCAATAACTCATATTTCATATCTCACGACTATTAACTTATAATAACGTTGTAACTGTGGAATAATTCTATACATTTACAGTACAGTTAACAAAACTTTGTTGGACGTAGTTTGTTGCTTTACTTAGTTACTGCTTTTACAGAGTTATTAGATAAAACTAATAACATTAGGTATGTACAAAAAATTAAAAATCGGACTTTATATTCCATTTTCGATTTGCATTGACTTTTTGAATTACCTATAGGCCAGTAAAGTCGGCACCGCGACTAGTTCCTACGTAGACGTCGTGTTTAAAACGCAATACAACATTAAATCAGTATTTTTAGATATTTTTATACACCCACATTTGTTGATCGTTTTCATATTGAATTATATGACAAAGAATTTGCACCGCACCTCAATATAATACCTACATACTCGTATATCACTGGTCAGTGGCTAAGTTGGCATCGCGTCTGGTTCCTACCTAGACGTCGTAAGTTACCATCACGACACCAGAAATATTTTCAACTTACTGTGATGTTAGAAAGAGATTTTAAAAAAAAATTATAAAATGTTATTTTAAACACGGGAATGTCTGTCATTCTTTAAAAAAAAAACAAAATACGAAATACGAAATACGAAATTGGAGTTATTTTAATTTTAATATCTTTCTGTATAACTGTATTTTTTTACTCACATCTTGCACAAACAACTAACACAACAACATTATAACATTTATATCTCAAATAAAAATCTGGATAGGTAATAAAGGAAGATCAGAAATAGTAAATATACAGACACCAAACACAGACTGAAACCTATAATATAATATAATGTAAAGTAATATAATGCAATGTAATGTACTGTAATAATAATAATAATTGGATAATTTGTAGAGCGCCGTTTTTGTGAAAAATCACCTCAATGGCGCTGCAATGAAATGTAATATGATACAATGTAATGCAATGCAATGCAATGCAATGCAGTGCAAAGGCGGATCCAGCTTTGGCGCCAGGGGGGGGTCACGTAGTCGTGGTCAAGTTTTTTTTTTTTTTTTTTAAAGAAAGACAAACATTCCCGGGTTACGAATAACCCAACAATAACTCCTACCACCACCACAGAAAGCCGAAAATGCTTGCTTGTGTTGTGATGGAGGACTTAGGTCCGGTCAGTTACAGTTACAAGAAGTTATAATTTAATTTTGATAATAATATATACAAGTAAAAAGTAGGTATTGTTGGATATGGTAACACTAGGTATATCATTAAGATTGTCTTTTCCTACGCAAGCCCGGGCGGCGTAGGCTCGTGTAATGTCAATTGTCAACCAATTCAGTACAGATTACAATTATTAATCGTGTTCTTATTTCACCACAATATAACATGGTGTCAGGTGTGTCTTCAACATAGTATTGTGTGTAGGAATCTTGCAACTTTTTGAATTTCCTTTTCCTCGTTGTAGTTATTCGCCATCATATATAAAAGAAATGATTGCTTAAAACGTTTCCACTCGCCAACCATATCCGTAGCATTCTGCATTTGCAGAATTTGACTCGACATTATTATTGTAACACTTTGCTTGTCACGACAAAATAGACAAATAATAACAGCTTGCTGACCGTTATTTCTTTGCTTCCTGGTAAAGAATTTGAATCGTTCCACTGTAATATTCACTGTAGGTATGAAGTGTCTATCCAGTCTATCGAAGAGTAGAATAAAAAGGGTAATTAACTAGCCGAAAGTCATTTAAAAAAGAACGTTTTCAACACGAATGTCACAAAAATGGCATGAAATTGTACGGAGTTCTGTTCATAACATCTGTCAAAACACCGCCATCTTTAGCAAAAAGCATAAATATACCAAACCACCTACTCATGCAAAAAGTCAAATCAAAGGTTAAGTGGTTAAGTTCGCAGAGAACAAACAATAAATCTAGTGAACGTTAAACGTCAAATTCAAAAATTCGCCGGATATCAAAGTGTTGCCGTATAAAAAAAATAATCAGTGTGGAATTTTACAAAATTAAGGGAACATAATCGGAGACGGAACATTTTCATGTAAATCATTCAAAATCCATCATTAAAAATAATACTATGCATTTCTAAAAAAAATTACTAACGTTTTCGTAATCTTAGTAAAAAAATCTATCCACACTTTTAGCCTTCATTTTAATTGATTCTGAAGAATTTGTTACAAATATTAAAAATGTGTCCACTTCCGAAGTTATTAATTCATCATCTAGAAAAATAAAATCTGGTACTTACCGCTAAGTCCGCTAACTTTATAGTTATACACGGGTTATAAAGTTTTAAAATCGTTGAACGTAAAATATATTAATTGTAAGGTATTGTTTTATTAATCTAAAATATAAATAACTTGCATCCCTCGTGCGGCATAATTTTATTTTTTTAAATTCAATTATAATTTCGCCGAAATAAATTAAAATGTTAGCCTTGGGCAAAACCTCGATGAACGAGGTTGTGTCTCGCCTTAAGAATTGCTTTAGGAAGTATAGGAAGGCTGGTAATTCGCGCGGGCGCGTTAGACCTGTCCAGACCTGTCAAAAAACTTCCGAAAGAATAAGTTCTGTAACTTACTAAAATTACGTTAAGTGACTTTTGGTGTCGTTTACATTGGGAATTTGGCCAAACTCGCCTTCAAGAGCGATTTACAGGAAAAAAACTTACGAGTCTAACCCCAGCCTTAGAACATTAACAAATAACATTTGAGTTTAAACACACATACACTGGCATAATGAAGAAACTGATTAGATTACTTACCATTTCTTGTAATGAATTGAATTTGCAGCAACAATTTTTAAGAACACTATTACTTATATTGGAACTTATTTTTTTTAACTTAGTAAACAAATAAAAGTAAACACTTTATTAATAAAGTTTAGTCGTTCCGATTGAGGTTAGGTTTTGCTAGACGCTAGACGTTAGTCGAAACAAAGCGCGCGCAAGCGTCACACGTGGTTACACGAAATGTGTCATAATAATATGAAAGGTGGCGGCCGAAGCGCGCGCCGGTGGCGGTGCGCGGTGACGCGGTAACATTCGAATTTTCGATGCGTTCGTTCCAGAATAATGCTTTTGCCGTCAAACAAAGTATTATATTAAATTAATTAAATATTGAAAGTACTTAAATAAAATTTATATTGTGACAAAAAATATATAAAAACATTATGTTTAACAATTTTAATTAGTGGTCCACCTAGGTCCTGGATGGGCCCAGGACCTAGGTAGTCATGACCCCCCCCTGGGCTGGGGCCCAGGGGGGGGGTCATGACCACCGTGACCCCCCCCCTGGATCCGCCACTGAATTGCAGTGAGATGCAGTGCAGTGCGATGCAGTGCAGTACAGTACAGTACAGTAAAGTAAAGTAAAGTACAGTACAGTACAGTACAGTACAGTACAGTACAGTACAGTACAGTACAGTACAGTACAGTACAGTACAGTACAGTACAGTACAGTACAGTACAGTACAGTACAGTACAGTACAGTACAGTACAGTACAGTACAGTACAGTACAGTACAGTACAGTACAGTACAGTACAGTACAGTACAGTACAGTACAGTACAGTACAGTACAGTACAGTACAGTATAGTACAGAACAGTACAGTACAGTACAGTACAGTACAGTACAGTACAGTACAGTACAGTACAGTACAGTACAATACAATTGAAATACATTATAATGTAATATTAATATAATTTAATATAATGCAATGCAATGCAATGCAATGAAATGCAATGCAATACAATACAATACAGTACAATACAATACAACAAACAAATATTATAATAATAACAACAATGCAATGAAATACAATACAATACAATACAGTACAATACAATACAACATTAAAATATAATAATAATAACATATTTGTTAACTCCTTGTAGGTTGTAGGAAACGAAAAAAATATAATACTTATATTTTATTTAATTTCCTACAACCTACAAGGAGTTAAAAAATGGCACTATTTAAATTTATTCTTCTTGTGATGAATATTTCCCACTCACTGCACTGTGATTCATTTTTTTTAATTCTCAGTATCCTTTCACGCGTCCAGCCGGTGTAGGCAGTGTAAGGTAAAGTTTGTAGGCGCGAGGAAGTTAATTATGTTTGACGGGCGCAGTGTATAATTTAGACGTGTACAGTCCCGGACAGAACAATGTGACCACATTTATCTGATAGCGTTGCATGTGTTTTCATTTATTTGTTCTTGTCTCGGCGTATTATTTTAAATTCAGGGGCTGCAAACACGAACTAAAACTCTAGAATTCTATGACCACTACGAATTTATTTATATTTTAAGTCAATGTACCCCAATTGGGGATGCCATAGTCCCACTGTCTCCGGACGCTAGGGAACAGTTGCGAATGAATAGTATGAATTTTTTCTGATTTTTCGCGGTATTAGCGTGAAACGTGGTGTTTATTTGTATTCGACTTTCATTAAGTCTATAAAATCCGCAAAGGTCGATAGGCAATGGAATTATACACGGTGCCTGGAAAGTTACGTAACAAACTCGTTGTATTTATAAACGGAAAACTGTTGAATCTACATCACAGAGAGAGCTCCAAAAAAAGCATATCCTTAAAAAAAATGTAACATTTTTTCCATTGTTTTCGTCAACGAAGTGATTAAAAAAACTTCTAAAGCTAGGAGTACGTTTTTTTAAATTCGTCTTAAAATATTTCAAATTTGAACGCAATCTACTTCAAAACTATAGCTCGAATAAAAAAAATGTTTCTTCAAAAAATTGACTCAAAATGATTCACTACTGTTCCTCTTGTACTACGTGTTTCCTATATTGTATATACTCCTATACTCGTATGTTACTTTATATCGTAATTTTTTCAATTACACCCTCCGAACCGTGATAAGATGATTTTAAACAAAGCTCATTAATTTATTCTGTATCTAAGGTAGAAATAATTATTACTTTGATAAAATATCGGTATGAATTTGATACGAATAATTAATTATTCACGCTTTTCAAGTATTCAAAACTAGTCCAGGCGGCAAAGGACACAGAAATAATAAACGTAAAACATCCATAAATTATGTCTAAATAAAAATTTAAAGAAGAATTGGAATCGATCAAATTACATAATCCTTCCATTGTTCTATATACCATGTCCACTGATGGGTTTTATCTGTGAGGAGCGGCTAGGTAGGGATTTGTGAGGTTTGGGTGTTCCCAATATTCCCCAATGTCCCGAATGTTCCCAGCCCTTGCCCGGCACAAGTTTGCCGAGATCACACTTAAGCGCTATTAAGATCATATGTGAAGATACCTGACTCTTTAGTAGAGGTTCAAAGAAACCGACGGAGAAAAAATATTAAATAACTGCTCGTTTTATGTCAGTTTCCTTCACGACATAGTTTCAACATAATTTAACGATTTTATTTTTATTATTAATGTTACTTTTAGGTACTTACCGTAAATGTACCTTACTTTGCCCCTTACGTATAACTTTGCCCCCTAATATATAACTTTGCCCCATAAGGTATAACTTTGCCCCAATTGAGGTAACTTTACTTTTAAGTGCTTTTGTTTCAAAATATCTCGAAAATACGGTGTTATAAAATTTTATTTAGTCGTATTTGAAAGTGTGAAATAGTGACATTTGTGTGCAGAATAATTTGTTTTCCGTTACTTTGCTCCGGTTCATAATGTATCTCGAAACTCAAAATACAAGCAAATTTCATGACCAGGGCAAAGTAACCTCCTCTAAAGGATTTGCCCCAGATTTTAAACGATTTTCGTTGTTTCCGTTGTATTTTTTCGTTCATTTAGTTTTCCATTGTTACAAATATGGAAATGAAGTAGGTTGGTACATATAAAATATAATTATGAGGAATTTGGAGCAAAGTAAGAAACATTTGTTTTACGATACAATGATTATTTTGCATCTCAGATTTTTTATACTACTCCTCAATCTCATTTTCCTATAAATATACCGCACAAGAGTCCCAACTGCTCTCGGCCAACAGGAGCAAGGTTACCTAACTATGATATTCCCAATTTGGGTAAGTTGTGATTTGTGAGGCTGAAAGGAATGGGAAGGAGAAAGAGATAGAGAAGAGAAAACCTAGGGAAGTACCTGACTCCACAAAATCGATCACAAAATAAGTCATTATAATAAACAAACTCCGGCTTTTACAGACGATTTCTAACGCAGATCGTAAAATGGATAGAATCTGGAAATAATAAAAAATCATGTAATGTTTTTAGACACTTTAGATTGACCCACCCCAGAAATAATAATAAAAAAGTTCCTCCAGTGTTTTGACCAGCGCGGTCCCTTTGTGACCCTCACCTTGCCGTAACACACGACCTCACAGGGCTAGGGCTCCCCCCCTCCCACTGCCGCAATGTAACTAGACATAAAGGAACTAGCATCAACGTAAACAGACCTGTATTTGTTGGTCAAAAAAATAGTAAACAAAATTGTTAAAACTGGTCAATAGTTTTGTATAGAAATGACTTTAGCCGCGGTGATCAGATCTGAATAGACCTTCCTAATCCCCCCTCTTCCCATCCTCTTTCTCATCTCGGCGAGGAGGTGCAAGAAGATACAAGAATAGCTAAGGCGAGCCAATAAGAGGCAAGACGAGCTAAGAGACACTGGAGGAAACAAAAAGAGATAAGAAAAGACAAGAAGAGACAAGAAGAGAGAAGAAGAGACAAGAATAGACAAGAAGAGAAAAGAAGAGACAAAAAGAGGCAAGTAGAGCTAAGAGACATTAGAAAAAAACAAAAAGAGAGAAGAAGAGACAAGAATAGACAAGAAGAGACAAGAAGAAATAAGAAGAGACAGGAAGAGACAAAAAGCGACAAGAAGAGACAAGAAGCGACAAGAAGAGATAAGAAGAGACAGGAAGAGACAGAAAGAGACAAGAAGAGAAAAGCAGAGCAAGATGAACAAGGAAGAGCCAAAAAGAGATAATGAAATGTAAGAAGTGGCAAGATGAAGGAAGACAGATGGAAGAAAACAAGGTTCAATCTATTCCTTTATGCCTGCCCGTCCTAAATTCCAATATGTACTTATTATGTTGCCATTTTTACCGATCGATTAATCTCCAACCTCCTTCCCATCCTCAGAGCACCTGTTCTAACCAATCAGTGCCCCCTTGTGTACTGGTCACACCGGGACAGGAGTGCTCCTGGCTAGGGTCGTACAAACGTATCTAATCGTATTCTTAACATCATCCGTATTCGGGCGTGTAGAGATTCGGAGTAAATGCCTGTGTAATTGGCGCGAGACAATGAACAAATGGAATAAAGAACGCGCCCAGTTCTTGGGACACCCATTACCTTACAACAGATTACATTACTCAAAATGACCCCCATACCTGTCTATTAAATAAACTCATTGTTTTTATTCCAAGTATTGAAGCAATTTAATGAATTTATTCCAGCAGACTTTCCAGAAGACTTTTTTGTTCAAGGAACGTTGTATATATTGTGGAAACGTAATGGTTTCAAACTATAACAAAAAATACTTTTCACACAAGTTGTTTTACAACATAAATCATTGATCTTATTTTTACAGCATAAAGACAGCTTCCGTGATCGAGGGGTAAGGCTCTCGACTAGCAATCTGGAGGTCGCGGGTTCAAATCCCGGTTTTATTTAAATAATTTTAATTATTTTCACAATGTTATCATTTAAAATAAGATGAGGTACATTTTCGACATATTCGAGAGTGGAAGATACTATCAGTATCGCCCTGGCGTAAGACTACTATTCTGAATTGAAACTTTGCTTGAAATGACTTAAGCCGTGTTTGGTGACCAGATCTGAGTAGCCAGGTACTTTCCCACCTTCCATCGCCTTCCCCTTCCCAATACCTTCAGCCTCACAACATATCAAATACATCACAAACGATCGGGAGCAGTTGAGACTCTTGTGCGATGTAGGGACAATTCAAATTTTAAAACGTTCGTAGAAAATAGTGTTGAATTCCATTGTAAAAACACTTTAGAGGGGATATTAGTAGTACAGGTGTTATTAATAAGATAAGATATTCTCAATATACGTAAAATAGTTCCTTTTGCTTGGTTTTTATCATTTTTCTTCCAAAGCATGTATTTAAAAGCATAAATACTTTGTTAAGACAACAACAGATAATGACAATCCTAACATCCTTTACATTGGCATTAATTAGATGCAGTGGAAATGGTTCCTTGAAATTAGCATAATTTTTAAAATTATTTAAATACCTTCTTATAATTTTTTAGTAATGTTATTCCACATTGTTTAAAGCGAGGAGATTAGCATCTTAGTCCTGGCAAATTACATGATCCACATCTTCAAAATTAAAATGCTTGACAACTGCTGAGATTTATAAGACAGTTTAAATGCAATATGTTGGAGAAATATGGTCATTTGTGTTCCTTGCACGTCTGAAGAACGACTCGTGCACGTTTTTGGGTTTTGTACGAATTACCTTGCTAATTAAATGCACGTTTGTGCTGTTTTTATATGAACTAAATTCCAAACAAATAATGGTGTCTTAGATTTGATATGATTAAAATGATAATGTTATTTTGTGGACACAGTTGGTATCGACACGGAAGGAATAAGGGCATTAATTAATTATAAGATCTGCACAGACTCAATGTAGGTATGCCGAGTCTGTTCTTTGGGCATTTTAATGAAGCCTGCTCTAAGGAGGTAGGAGCATTGATCCCCGGTGCAACGGAGCACGTGCGTGATACTCGACGGACACGAGGGAACATTCACAGTTAATGTTGGCTTCGTAAGAACGGGTTGCTTCTTCGGCTCGTTTTTGTGTAAGTCGGTTCATATGTGGAACGAATTATAGGCATCTGTTTTTCCGCCTTCACATAATCCGAACTTCTTCAAGACCCGCTTTAATAAAGCAATTCCCACAGCCCCTACCAAACCGAATCGTGACATGGTTCCCTTATTTTTATACTGTACAAACAAGGGCGGTCTAGCGAGGTGACACATACAAAAATTAATATTAATTACACACCAGAAATGCCTTCCATGTAGGTTTGAATGGACACCAATGTCACTACTGACGTACATAGAATTGCTTGGTTCTAGTCCATTTAGAAATCGTTCTGTCTCTCTTAAACAGCCTGACATCGTTATTAAATTTGATCGTTATGAAAATTTCATAACGATGATAAAACACAGTTCTGTATTTGAAATTGGATAACGAAACACGTCAACGTCGCATTTCTTTTGTTCTTCTTTATTCTATAAACAAATCAATTTATCGATTTAAAAACAAAATCGATTTGTTAAAAGTTTATTAAACACAGATCAAACTTCAGTCTAAAATGGTAATAGAAGTGTACTCACCGATTTCTCTGAATGAGCCCAACTGTTGCCAGCAAGTCACCAGACTGCAGGAGCCGGATACCCCGTGGCACTTGCACGTTACTGTGGACTTCTTGATTACTGCCTGAAAAAAATTTAAAAAAAAAACAATATTTGTAATATACTACTGATTACTAGAGCCAAATTGAAAAAATCGCGTTAGCGATAACGTGAAATTCGAAATTTTAGAATAAAATAACAATTTCCTATTTTTCTCGCGGTTTAATGGTATTTTAAAATAATAAGAAAGTAATATTATAATTTCTACATTTTATTTTGTCTATGTTTTGATAAGCTTGAAAAGCCATAATATTCTTACAAAATGGAAAGCTGGCATCTATAAATAAACCACTCACTAGATCGATATCTTCGGGCTTTTCGTATGAAAAAAATTGGACCTAAAAACCATAGATATGCCAATATATAGACAGAACAATTCTCATTCGGAGCCTACTTATTATACTATACACCAATGAAAAACTCTGAAAGTTTATTCCATAGATTTTCACAGTTTTTTATTGGTGGATATAGTTAGGCAACAATATGACGTCACAATATTCAAGGATCCAATTTTCGATCAGAGGTATACGCTCCTGATTGCATCACTTTTGCTCAATAATAACACCAGTTTTCCCAAATTTTCCTCAAAAAAACTAACGTGAATTTCGCCGAAAAATAACGCGAAATTATGAAGCGTTTAGCCACTTCGAATAGAACAGACAATTTGGCGTAATATTTTACTTTTTTACACTCATATAAATATTTCAAAGCTTCGTAGCAACGTTACTGACTTTTTAACCTGACAATATTTGAGCTATAAATTTCAAACACTATGCTAATGTATGCCAGTGCTATAGTCTTCGTTGCTCCATGCTTTACATTTCAGATTATTTCTCATGTAGTCTCATTTGGACTGTATCTTATTTTTATACATTATTTTTCAAGTTGATGCTATCAGTCGTATAAACTTCTTCTATTTTACAGTGAATCCAGTAAAGTTATTTATCATGTCACTTTAACGCTAAGTAGAGAATTTACTTCATACGAGTTGTGACACAGTAAGATACCAACAACTTATTAAGAAGTGAGAGTTTATAGAAACGCTATAGAAACCATATCTTTCCATAAATACAAATGAAAGTAGAATTATAAGTAATTTACCTGCTATTTTACCGTAGAATCTAAATAAACTAGAAGCCTGATAAAGTATTGCCATTTGCCCCAATCAGCTTTTGTACTAAATATTACATTAAAAAAAAATCGGTTTTTTATCTCTTCAGTTGTAAGACAACTACTTAAAAACCAATAAGAAATGCTTTCATAAGTCAGTGGCAATTCCCACGCTTTTGAAATGATAAGGGAATGGATTCTATTTATTACCTGATTGGGTCCTCTTTAATATATTCCTATCAAGAAATGTATTTTCATAAAGTGCCTTGATAGACCATTGACATAAAATTAGCTATATGCGCCCTTCACTCACAGCAATAAAAAATGCATGCCCTTCCATAAGAAGATGTTTGGTGACAATTTGATTTCCAGCCATGTAAGATTATTTATTTATATTACTATATAGTTTATTTATGTTACTATATAATTTATTTATGTTACTATATAATTTATTTATGTTACTGCATAATTTATTTATGTTACTAAGTAAGTCCCGTTAAAATGCTGGATAGCAGTTTGTCAATGGGTTATTATTAACAATCGACTTTATATTTTTAATTTTGAATCTATATATATAATGTAGCTCTATTATTTTGAATCATAGACATAAGAAATTTATAATTAAAAAAAAAAAAAACAACAAAAAATGATTACAGAATAAGAAAAATTACAAAGTAGAGAAAATATCAAAGAGGAAAATATATCACTACGAAAAAAAGCCTTTTTCACAAAACCATTTTCCAGCATGCATCTCCTTCTGAAAATGTGTTCACAATTGGATAACTGTATTGCGTGAAATTACTTGAAAGCCTTATATCATTTGTATTTAACAAGAAATTATATCAATTGTTCTCAGCGCATGCGTTGCCCTACCGAAAGCCGAAGTAGCCAGAAATCGCAATTTAATATCCTGAGTCTATCTGTAACTGTGTACTATTAAGACGACACAATACCCTAAAATAAAGTCGGAATCTTAATTATGAGACCTGAGTCAATGAGGCGTTTACAAAAATATGCGATACACTGCCCAGACGGACGGACCCACGGTCGTATTTTCCCTCTATCCTAATCCTCTAAAATAAAGTGGGAATCGTAACGACGTAAGTGAAGAAGTCGTGTAAAAAATATTTTCGCGCGCTGCCCGGCGTATTGGACGAACCTAAGGTTGAATTTGCCCTAGCAGGCCTAGAAAATTGATATTTCCACGGGTGTTCATTTTATTAAACTAATTCTAAATTAATTCTAATAAACGTATTACTAAAAATTAAAATGTTTCCAATTAAAAAAAATAGGAAAGTTATTACTTCATCGTCTAGAAAAATAAAAACTGGTGTCTGACATTAAATTTATAGTAGAAAAGCGTTATATAAAATTTCAAACCGTATTACGTAAAACATTTTCGTGGTTAGGTACTGTTTTATTTATCTTAATTGTGAATAATTCACGTTCGTGGGTATCAGTCTAAAAATATACATATTATTGTTACGAACAATTTGGAATTAATCAAAATATGATCCACGAGAAAACCCCGATTGGTTTCAAGCATTTATCTTGAAAATTCCCGAAGTTATAGATCTTTAATTTTTACTATCAATCAGCTATAATGATAGTATAACATTTACCTGCTCTTAAAATTTGTATCGCAAGAAATATTGAATTTAATTTATGTAAACTAATACGATTGATATTATCATGGTCCTTTTAACTACAAGAAAGGCTAACCTAGTGTCTTCAGGCCCTAGCTTTGATTTGCTTAATGGCTTTAACCAATTAGAAACACACTCACTGGAGGCTGTAAAACCTGGTCTATCAGGGTCTTAATGAGGTATCTGGGTTGTAAGGAGCCGCAAGGGTGATACTGATGCACCCTTTACTCTTTCGTCTGGAGGATTGTGATTTATCCTGAACCCTTATGTAGATTAATGTTTCATTATTTGAATTAATGAATATTATCAACATCATTGTTAGTTTGTTATGATATCGAAACTACATCTTTACTTTAGTCAAATGATTGTGTATCAGGTTATATATTTTATTATGATTTTCTCAATTTATTCGTGCTTTCGGTATTTATCCGACGAATCAAAATGTTTCGTGCTACAATTTTACTTTTTTAATCTTACATTTTTAAATGATAGATTTATAGGCTTTAAAACTGTTCATATTATAAAAGTAGAAAGAGGTGCATACATTATTACATTTAAGGCGATGCACTACGTCGTGTAATATTTTGAATCGAGACACTATCAATAACACACCTTCGCTTAAAACCATCCATCTATTTTGATTTATGCAAGAAAAAAACATGGCCAAAAAGTGCTTTTTATTTTATATTGTGGATGTTCAGGCATAAATATTTAAATGTGTTTCGATCATTTTATAAATAACTTAATTCACCACATTATACAATAACATCATAACCGAAAATGGGTTTGTAAGTAGAAGATTTTGAACTTTAAAGCAGTTTTCATAGACCTTATACATTATTTTTTTCTGGGCTTATAAAAAGACTTATCTAAAAAATACTCGATTATTTTAAAGGCCAAGATAAATTTTACTCGCAGTATTTAATTAAAGCATCTGAAAAAAAAGCATAGCTCAACTCGTCAAATAATTCCTCCTCATGTGCCCATAAAAATTGAATATAACAACCTGCAAATCCTGATACAGGAGAAATATCTTGGGCTCTGCATTGATAAACACCTAACTTTTACACAGCATATTCAAGATATTTAAGATAAAATCACCCCCTTAATTAGCATATTTAGCCGGATATTATATCTGTTACCAAATAAAATTTAAAAAAAGTGGGTGTGTCAAGCCTACGCAAGACAGAAGTGAAACTTCTAGTATTCCTCTCTCTCTATTTTCATTTCATCATCTCTATTTTCTCTCTTAGGTTAGTTTGAAAATTAGAGGTTAAATAATTCAACGACGAAGCATGGATTTGATAGGATATTTCCTCTTGTGCCACTGATGTGTTCATCACCTCTATCTCGTCACTACTCATTTTTAACACTGAAATTCTGTACCAAACCGTATGAACCACAATCAATTACGTATTTCACTCGTATTACACTCACGACGCAGTATACTAACCAAGCAGCTGATGCTTGGCGTGGCGCAGTTCGCTGGTGTCTGAGAGAGAGGAAAGAAGAGAAGAGAGAGAACGTTCGTGAGCGGCTCCCCCACCTCAACAAGCGCATATGGTGAGAGAGGGACAGTGAACGGTGAGCGGTGGTGGGGGTACCCGCATTTTCGTGTCGATCCTGACTCGGTTTTACTCCGTCCCCGAAAATCCATTACGCGCCTAAAGAAGTTTCACTTCAAAAGGTCTATATTATAGCCTCGTACACTTACATTTAAACTACTTGATTGAAATCTGGGGAAATGCATGTGAAACATATATAAATGAACTACAGGTAACACAAAACAAAGTAATCAAAAAGCTATTTCATTTCAAACCTAGAAAATCAACAAAAAAATTATACATGGAAACAAAACTATTAAAATTAAGAAAATTATATGAATATAATACATGTCTCCTTATTTACAAAATAAATAATAAACTCATACATACAAATACAGAACTCATTAAAACGTCCCAAGTACACACACACTTTACACGGCAACACGATAAAATACATTTAAACACCATACATACTAATTATGGCAAGCAATCCATTGGTTACGAGGGGAGCAACATATATAATTGCCTCTAAAAATGAAAAAAGTGTAGGTAGGTACATTTAAAAAAAAAATTGTTCAGTTTCATGCTCGATCAACAAAACAATGAAAGTGAATAATATCGTTGTGTAATATATTTGTTATTTCTAGTTAAATAAGTGAAAAATGTAATTTTCTTTCATCTAGAATAAAAATTAAAAAAAAAAAAAAAACAAACATTTCTAGGCGACCAAATTTTCAAACCAAAAACACATGATTTTGCATTACTTCGTAGTGCATCGCCTTAATAAATTTATCTGTACTCACATATTTACGATTGTAGCGAACAATATAAAAGTCGGGCGTGCGTCGGTGTGTGCCGGTGCTTATCATTTAGGTACAGTTGTTTTGCTTGTATGGGTCCCACTCGTCACGTTCACCTACTCTTTCGGAAGAACGTCCTTCCTTATTTATTGTTATCAAGTTTAATTAAAATGCCGTTTTAATTATAAAAAAGTGTACAATAATATTATTAAACAATTAAAAAAACAAAAAGTTTAGCTATAAACAAGTTCCGCTGTATAATTGTTATTATGCTTCATAGATGTTTCGCCTACTGAAGGCAGTATCAAACTGGCGAGGTCACTCACAGGCTTATATATTAATGTTTTTTCTCGTATATAGGTAATTATAATGAAAAACAAATCGATATTATTTTTATTACCTATGCCACTATTCATAGTAAAAATAATATCAATTTGTTTTTCAATATACGCACCTATATTGAAATACTAAAAAAATACAGTGTGTGGCAAGCCTACGCACTACGGAAGTTAAACTTTTAGTATTCTTCTCTCTCTATTTTCATTTCTAAGTATTAATAAGTTTTTGTACACACTGTTTGTGTGTACATGTCCATTATTTATTATCAATATTTTAACTATTAACATACTTTGCATTATTATTATAGATCATTATATCATATTTCACTGTTAGTGTAATCTCGCCAATATGTTAAACAATCCTATCATGCTATTACAACAAAAATACTATTTTGTGAGATATTTATCCACCTTGGTTATGTTTACCTTACGTTAATGTCATCACTGTGTGAATCAGACTCTCTTCTTCATTGGTGATTTTCAGGGGATATTTTCTCTTGTGCCACGAATGTTTTTCTCACTTCTATCTCGTCACTACTCATTTTTGACACTAAAACTCTGTTCCAAATCGAATAAACCACAATCAATTACGTATTTCACTTGTATTACACTCACCGCGCAGTACACGAAGCAAGCAGCTGATGCCTGGCGTGGCGTCGTTGGCTAGAGAGAGAGGAAAAGAGAGAAGAGAGAGAGAGAACGTTCGTCAGTGGCTCCCTCACCTCAGTAAGCGACTACGGTGAGAGAGCGACAGTGAACGGTGAGCGGTGCAATGATCACGGTTTTTCGTGACGGTCATGAGTCGGTTTTACTCCGGTCCTCGAAAATGCATGACGCGCGTAAAGAAGTTTCACTTCAAAAATATGTCGTCTGTAAGTGGTCTTAGTGGTCTGGTCGTAACACGGAGAAAAATGAGTACCTTGATAATTTATTAGAAATCTCTTAAAATTATTGGTGATCCGGTTAAAAACGGGATTGTAGGCCTTTAAAGAATAAATACACAGTTTCATTTATAAGCTTTTAGTAAACTGCGAATACATTATCACGACGTTAGAATACGTGTTCCGAATTCTAAGAATCCTTCCGAAGGCCTGCAATCCCGTTTTTAACCGGATTATCAATAATTTTAAAGAGATTCATAACAAAATATAAGTAATCTTTTTTCTATTTGCACAGTTCGATAATGCCTTCAGAAGCGAAACATTTTACAGCAGAACTTGTTTATAATTTTTTTTTTTTTGTTTTTAATTTAATAAATAAAAGAAAACATTATAATAATGAAATTAAAAAAGTCCTACATTTCTGTGTGGGCACATGAATTTGATGAAAATGAAACCAAGCGGAGAGGGATTTGGAGTAAATAAGGTGTCATTTTCCTTCCGGTTACCTTAATATATATTAACAGTTATTTTATATGCTTAATATATTTGTGATACGGTATTAAAACTTTCAACTTATTTACAAAGGAAATGCGTGTTGAAGTAGTAATCACGACATTTGGCTGACGAGCAATTATCTGATATGTATATATTTACATCAACTGACAGTGATGTTTTCAACGTTAGTAAGATGGTAGCTTTAATGGACTGTGGCATGTTTGACTTGACGATTAAACCCTTCGCAGCCTAAAGCTTTTGATAACTTTATAGAAAGATTATAATCTTGTAGGGTAAATTATAGGGAGTTTACATCTCCTGAAAATAATTACAACATTACTTTTACCCACATTCTTGTGAGGCTGGTATCACTGTGAACCTGCGCGCGATACCTCGCGCGGCAAATAATGCATTCTGTCTCCAGCGGTCTAGCCGTCGGTTTAGCCCTAAATCTCCTCTAGCGTACGCGATCTGTTTTGTTCATAAAATTATTGTAACGTGAGTTTTGTTTAGGTAAAAACTAAATTGGAAAGTAAAAGTAATCACGCAACCTTGGATTCTGCGGATTGGAGAACCATAAAATCATTCAGCCTACAACTCATTTAAATTGGCGATAATCAAAATCCTCCAAAATCTTCAATATATTTCAATTGCGTCCCAAACAACAGAAGGGCTGAAGCATCCCCAATCGGGGGATCGTTGTATGACTTACGTCATAATATAGTTGATAAAATGCTTTTTTACGTTTACCCCAAACAGACCCCGAGGGGGCTATATCATCTTTGGGTTCTCATTTGGAAAATTTCAAACATTTGTAAATATTGGGTTAGCATATTGCGCGTTTCCCGACTCGCGCCGAAGGCATCAATGGCGCTAGTTCCTAGGAGCATCTTTTATTGAAATACCGCTAGAACAAGTACAACATTCCCACCTGACTACTATGCTCTAAATCCAAATTTTTAAAATAGTGGAATCTATCAAACGGACCATTACCTTTCTTGTACGAGACTTTTCGGTAAGCTAGACTCTTTTTCGTATTGCTGTCACCGAAAGGGTTCGACAAGGTATTTACGAGAAAATGTAGAAATAAACACACTATTACATTTTAAGTTAGTATTCGTGGAATACTAAATTTATACTAAACTAGGCTCGTTTTGCAGCACGGAAATAAGGCTATTTACTCAAAATTATATAAGCTTGCGGCAATATACTCTTACGTACCAATTGGTGATTGTCATTATTAGAAAACATTTTAAAATCTATTTATTCACTGTGTCAGGAAATTCTGAGTTAAAGCGGGAAACTGATGGATCTAAGTGACAGAGAACCCAACCCAAAAGTTATTTATTTTTCTTATTTTCCATTTTTTTTAGCAAATAAAGGGTTCAAAAGAACGTTTGGAGCTGGGTTTACGCTTTAACGCGTTTTAAAATACATTAAATAGCTAATATTAATCCCCTATTGATAGAGGCGTATGTGTGGTAAAACCATGTATGATTGTGTGAGGAATGTGGATATCCGCAAAGAGTGCAAGGCTGATGTAAGCGTAATGAGTAAGATCAAGAAAGGGACGCTTAGATGGTTTTGTCATGTAGAGTGAATAAGCGAAGAAAGGAGTGTAAAGAGAATATACGATGCAAATGTAAATGGTAGCAGAAGTCGGGGACGCCCGAGGAAGACATGGCACCACCAAGTGAATCAGATACTTGAGTCGGGCCATGTCAAGAGTCAGAATAATAGAAGAGTATATATGAATGTGAATGAGGCAAGGAGTGTGTGCCAATACCGAGTTGTTTGGCGGTCCGTCCTCTCTGCCTACCCCTGCAGGGAAACGGCTTGATCAAATCGAAAAATTTTAAGCCACAAATCGACTCCGAATGTGATGTATATTCACCAGTTTTCCGCTCGCACTACGAGTTTCCTAAAAAAGATTATCTGTGATACCACCGGGTGGGCAGCATTTGTTTGACTTTTACTCAAGTCTTATTTAAGGATCGATGACGTTTCTGATTTCTAAAAGCTCTATGTAAAGCACGGGCATCGTCGAGAACTTCAGCCAGTATGTTATACAAGTTCGAAAATGAAGCACACACCAAAATAAATTAAATAAAAATATTTTTTATTAGGTACCAATCTGAATGCCATCAAATATGTAGTTGCGTGCGCGTACGATATCTCAAAACCATACAAAATTTCTTTAAGCTGAAGGTAGTAGGTATCTAGGAAAAGAATGAGACGAGGAAGAGAAAGATAGAAAACTTTATATATAATTTAAATAAACTTTATTTCACTGTGATTTTTGAAGTCAGAATCCTCTCCACAGCCAAAGACCGTTACGTTTGTTATCTTAATTAACAATGAGCACACATCCTGGCTAGACTGGCAGATTAGCCTAACGATAACGGCTAGCATTGAGCGTTATACCGCTATAACCGCTTTTACCGTTAATATAACTAAAATGGTAGCCACCGCCACTTATCGTGGAAGTTCCAGTGTCATCTGCAGCTAAATTTGGCGATATTAGGTACATTTGGCTGGGAATAGTGTCGCCGCCTCGTTTTCAACAATAGCTGAAGTCATTACTAATTACAATAATTATCATCCACTTTGCATAATTAATTATATTCTCTTAATTACGAGTATATTACAATTTATCATAGGAATTAGCTAAGATTTTTTAAAATTAATTCCATTCAGGCCTCTGGCGTACTGACCATTAAATGGAATATTTCTGAACTTATTCTAAAACTAAATACTGTTTTTAAAAGATGATGATAAAATTTTGAACGCAATAACAAAAATGTGAAAAAACTGGCTCACATTACACTTTTTCGTCTAAACACCGAAATATGATTACGGATATCGAAGAAAAACACATTATTTATTAGACTAATCTTTTACAAACATTTCTTTCCTAACTTTTAATTCGTTTCATACAAAAAAAAATATTAAAAAATTTACATTCAAAGTCAAAGTTATTTTTCTCAAATTGAGGTCGGAATCTTTGGTTTCAATCTTTTTGTCTATATTTATATTCTATTATTTAATAGAAAGCGTGCTGTTTTCTCTTTCTAACATTGTTTAGAACATATTTCTCACTACGATGGTAAAGGAGACACAACAGTTTTTATGAGACCATACGAGCTGTTCCCAAAAGCGAACAGTGGGGTAATAGGTGTTTGTTCGCAAAACCAAACAATTTGGCCTGAGGGTTAATTAATAATCACTAGATATAATTGTTACCATTTTTACACCACAATTCTGTTGGTATTTGGATTAATGTAATTTTGTTTAAATATACCTTTTGTTATTGATATATTTATTGTTACAGGAAGCCGCAGAACTACATGACGGGTGCGAGTGCAGTTTCGCAGACATGCTTCTTCCTGCAGATTGCAGAGTGTTGATTTCCATTTGACGATTTAAATTTAACCCTTCCAGCTTCGCTAGGACAAAATTAGCCAAAAATATCATATTCTATTAAGGCCGGTTGGGTTTAACCCCGGCGTCCATACATTATTTAAGTATTTTTTTCTAAAGTGCGGAGATATATGAATTATTCACCGTTAGAAAGAGAAATAATTATTTTTCTCAGTTTTGTCTCAAATATTTATACTTGTTTCCATGAATAAAATTATAAAAATTGTCAATATGTATAAAAATTATTTATATTATATTGTATAAACGCCGTAAAAAGTGAGGTGACAGTTTTCTTAAAGGCCTTACAAACCTTCCTGCAAGGAGGGCGGTAAAATTAGCGTCTTCTCTACACACTGACAGTGTGAAACTGATCGTGCAGCAAAGCGCTCGTTGATCATGTTGAAAAATAGAAATAATCGTTTAGACTTGATGGTAAACATTAAGCCTGTAGGGTTAAGGATATACAGGGTGTATCGGCACGTACCCGACAAACTTTAACCAGCTATTCCTTAGCACATTTGGAGTAAAAAATGTTATGGGCACTTTGCTGTCCGGTAACATTTTTTTTAATAAAAAAATCATATTTCGCCACATGCCAACAATGCTTTATCCTTTGTCAAAGTTTGAAAACCTATCTGGCAATATTTTATTCGAGTTTCGTTGAATAATGTACGTACGTACCTACATTGGCGCGCTTTTGCAATCACAATGAAATGGCATGGCACCATTCGGCTCATTTTTAACTATTATTATTTAGTGTGTATGAAAGAGCGAGGACGCTTTTTGACACACTTGCTAATAACAGCTGTTGAACCAGCTATTCCTTAGCACATTTGGAGTAAAAAATGTTATGGGCACTTTGCTGTCCGGTAACATTTTTTTTAATAAAAAAATCATATTTCGCCACATGCCAATAATGCTTTATCCTTTGTCAAAGTTTGAAAACCTATCTGGCAATATTTTATTCGAGTTTCGTTGAATAATGTACGTACGTACCTACATTGGCGCGCTTTTGCAATCACAATGAAATGGCATGGCACCATTCGTCTCATTTTTAACTATTATTATTTAGTGTGTATGAAAGAGCGAAGACGCTTTTTGACACACTTGCTAATAACAGCTGTTGAACACGAAACAATGCCAATGACAGTGACGGAGTGTGGATTTTTTTTTTTAAATGTTACCGGACAGCAAAGTGCCCATAACATTTTTTACTCCAAATGTGCTGAGGAATAGCTGGTTAAAGTTTGTCGGGTACGTGCCGATACACCCTGTATAGTATAATAGTTTATTACAGAGCGTTAACGTAAATAAATTTATAATGTGCTTGCTCCTTATCAAAACGTACAGAAGAATGTCATCTTATCATTTTATCGTCAGAGAAATAAATTTCTGATAAGTAGGTACTCGACTGTTTATATCATCTACATCTGCCGCTGAAGGAAGACGGAACGAGGAAGCGAAGTGCCCGGAGCAGAGAAGAGGGAAGGGTAATTGGCCATGAAACTGGGGCTAATCGGCACTCCACTGCAGCAGGGAGGGAATGGTCCAAGTTGGGCTGTTAAGCCAAGTTATAATACTCCTTCATTTCTCAATCATGAGTCTTGACATAAAATTAATATCAATGCTGAATATATATAGGAATCCGGAAGCTTATCAATTCTAGCAATACCGGATTATCAACTAAATCATTTAGAATTTTATATAGAAATACCAAGTCAATGACAATTATTCTGTTTAATTTTTAATAAGAAAGCGATATAATACCTACTAATAATAATTAATGTAATAATAGTGCTAAAAAACAGCACCGTTTAGGTATTAAAAGTTTAATTAATATTACCGATTCAAAATAAATTAAGTTTTTTATTAAAATTTCACCTTTCCGAAAATGACCAAAACATGTGTTGAAAATGAACTAGTATTTCTTATTTTATAAATCAAAACCAAAATTTCCTGTGAAATTATTAGATTTGTAAGTAGGTACTTTACTTAATTACAAACCAAACATTAATTTTAGGCAAAATTTAAAATAAGAAATTATATCTGAAATTTCTCCAAAAAAACTTCACCATCTCAATAACAATTCTATTTTCAAACATTCTTCAGATGTACCATAATTTTGAAAAAACGCAAATAAGAAAGTTCAAATAAACACGACAATTTCAATTTTGAAAAAATAATTGATACAATAAAACGGCCACCACCTTGAACCGGCAACAGAACGCGCGAACAAATTTAGACGAAATGCAAAACGGTGTAGTTAAAACAGAACTTCTTTATTCTCAGTCAAATAAGTACGTAGTAATTTTGATATTTGTTATGTTAATTTACATTTAAACTGTACTACGATTTAACTATAAAAAAATTTCGTGGACAATTCTTTCAACAGTAACCGTCTTGAATGTCAAGAGTGTTACATTAGCTAATATAACCCCTCAAGACATAGTGGGAACTGAAGATAGATCCTGCCTTATCATGTTCCTTCAAATCGCATCAAACTTCACGAACTATTAAACCTTGTCTTATAAATACCATTACTTTAAAACTTGTCGGTAGTGGAAAACCAGCCAGCGTACTAGATAGATTTATGTAAAAGATAATATTTTGTAGTAGGTACTCATTTCAATCGATATTGGAAAGTTTCATCTGATAATCATAATACAATATATTGTAACTGTCTGTCTGAAGTCTGTATGAAGTTGTAAGTAATCTAAAAGCGTATTTGTGTTACTGGCATTTTAAGTGAGTAATTTTTTTTATTTCATTTTTTTATTTATTCATCAATATAAAGTTTTATTACATAAATTTTTCGACATCTGTCTCACTAGGGTACACCTGTGTCGAGACAGACGTATTCAGGTACTTAAAGATTACTTGCAAAGGGGCTATTATAAAATTATTTTATTTTGTTTGTGAATTGTTGTTACTGTTTACTTGTAATTTGGTTTACATATGTTTGTGATAGTGGGACGACCAAGACTAGTTATCCATTTCTTTATTTCATGTTTGAATTTGGTCATTGACTCTGTTCGTCTAATAGTGGCTGGTAGTATATTGTATAGTTTGCAAGCTATGTATTTGAAATGTCTTTGCCCAAAGGTGGTTTTAGCAAAAGAAGTTTGGAGAAGTTCTTTGTTTTTGGCTCGGGTATTGTGTATCGTTTGAGTTGGTCTGTACAGTGTTTTGCTGTTTTGGTGTAAATTAATCAAAATGGATCTTGCAAAGAGCTGTTTTATGTCCATTACGTTGATAGTATTGAAGATAGTATCAGTGCTGGTAGAAAGAGGAAATTTGAAGAAAAATTAAAAAATTTTAAATTATGAAGACATTGTTTATAACAAAAAGCCGACCGGTTTCTTTACAAACGTTCCTTCCTTAGGGTAAAATATATACTATGATAAGCTTGGAAAATAATGGGTTAACTAGGTTATATTTTTAGTGTTAAAGCGGGGGTGGAGGCGTGACTAGGGATTAGTGAGGAGTTGGGTGAAGAAATAGGGCAACTATCTAATGCTGCCAGTACACTTTAGGCTGACGCGTTGGGCCAATGTGCTGGCCCAACGTGTACAGGACCACTTTTCGTATATTGGCCGTTACACGCGTCGGGCCGCTAACGTTGTTCGGCAAAACCGAGATTGTCATTTTATCGGGCAGATATCAAAGGATCTTGACACAAACTGAGTTCACACGTTGGCGGGTTGGCGCCAACATTGTCCAAATGCGTTGGTCCAACGTGTACTAGGAGCTTAAGATGGAACTGTAAGATAATATTTTTTGTTTGTTGACAATGGACTAATTATCTTTAAGATATTTCTTCAATTCTGAAGCTTCTAAGTTATATAAGCCTTTTCCTTTATTATTAATATGGAGAATTTTCATCACTGATTTTTTTTTCAAAACTATGATTATTTGCAATGATATGGTTAGAAAAATCGGAAAAATTATTATTTTTAAGACACCTTAAATGTTATTTGTCGAAATGAACACTTGTTTTCCCGAAGTAAAATGAGGAATGAACGGCTATACAGAAACCGGTCGGCTCTGATATTAAAAAATATATACTCGTATAGTGGATCAGACAAAGCGATTTGGTTTCATTTATTTATAATGGATAATCACAAAGTTATAGCTACATTTAAAAGCATGAAATTTCGATAGTACGCGAGTTTTGGTGCATCAGTAAACTGCGATCATGACTGTGTAATGCATTAATGGAATGGTATTAGTGCACGCATTTATCATGCGAAAATGCGAACTGATATCAGGTGCAATTACACCCCATCTACAAAACAAAATCTCCCTTTTCATCTGCGCAAAAAAACTATATCCACCAATCAAGTAGTTGTAAACATAAAATTATAAATTTTAATGTTTTATGCTTTAATTATAATATTTTAAACTAATTTTATCCTCATAAATAATTATAATTCCTACCAGGATAGCAGAATGGTAGTGGAGATACGCACCAAACTGTTACCAATACATTCAATCTGTTCTGTGTCCACGCACAATCCTTTGTGTGTGTTGGAATAGTTTGGGATGGAATCATGATCAACCCATTTTATACGAATACAGGTGCAAACTACAAATACATTGATAGGCACTTGACACTTTTATCAAACACGCAAAATTTGCAACTCTTTTAACGGTCACGTGATCCGAGGCAACTTTAAATTGAAATGATCATAATGTTCAACTAAGGATTGAAGGATATTGGCAGGATATTTTGGGTAAGGTAAAAGTTTTGCTAATAGAGATAAATATATTTAAAATCTTTATTTTTGGAGAAAGAGATATACAATATTTCTCTATAAAGTTATTTAACATCGACCCTCTTGCAATAAAAACCACTACAAAAATAACCGACTTCAAAAGAAGTATTACTATATGGATTTTGGATTTAGGACACAAGAATATAGATGCTATGTTGCAACCTAACAGAGATACTGTACATACAAAAAGCTGGCCTAAACTCTAATTCATACACAAAACCATGTACAATGTGACCTTAGAATGGTATTCCCCAGTAAGGTCACATTCTTTTAGACTTTTGAAAAAAAAAAAATTTAAAAAACAAAAATTATGAAAGAGGTTTTTGATTTCCCCATCTTACTAATTGTCAAAAAATTGTCTAGATTAAAACAGGATGTCGTAAACTGTTGCTTCTTAAGGCCCCTTAGTTAGATGGTTTGAAAGAGAGATATGTAAACACGAATGTTAGAGGGAGAGATATTAAATATAAGAAAAAAAAAATTCTAGAAAAATTAATTTGGGATTTTTTCTATTGAGAGAATTTCATATAATGAACGTTTCGACATAACAAATGTATAGATACTATCTTCAAAAATTACATTTGTTTTATTGGAACTTAAAAACTTAAAGAGTCAACGAGAAACTTGTTAAAAATCGGTAGAAATGAAAATTACGTCAAAGTTTTAAAACTACGCTATCACCTAAGCTAATTTTGAATACGATATGATTCACAAATTATGTCAAAAAATGACAACATGTTTACTCTTTTCAATACAATATACACAATTCTTTGTGATTGACATAATTAACACGGACATCTTACTATTTCCTATTAATGAGTAATGTATTATGTAACCGTTCATTTTATCTGGCAGATACATTGAAACCAGGTGAATTGAACGAACTTAAGTGGAAAATCAATTAAGTGCTTTCGATAGTCGATCACTTAGTGCTTTCTTGTCGGCGTATAAATGAATTTGCTATTAGTTAACTTAAGCTTTTAAAGCATTACATACTATCATAATAAGAGATATAAATATGTAACTGTAGATATTATACAGGGTTTTCCAATAAGAGGTCTTATTTTGATATTCAATCGTAAAAGATCAATGGTTTCGTTGCTCGTGTGGCACGTAGCGCCGTTTTGTTGAAAGTAAACGTTGTCCAGATTAATACCATCCAATTCTAGCCAAAAAAAATCATTAATCATCTCTCTATAGCGCAATCCATTCACCGTAACTGTTGCTCCAGCCTCATTTTCGAAAAAGTAAGGTACAATGACTCCGCCGGACCATAAACAGTCACACGTTGAGAATAAAGAGGCTTTACCACAATAATTCTTGGGTTTTCCGAGCCCCAACTGCGACAATTTTGCTTGTTGACAAAGCCACCGAGTTGGAAATGGGCCTCATCACTCAAGATGATTTGCGTTTAATTCAGTCAAATGAATTTTAATAATTTCAATGCATTGTTGAAGCGTGTATCGTTCCATTTTTATTAATGGCGAAGTTTCTACTTGTCAAATGTCAAAAAATAACAGCTCCAAAAGTAACATCTACCGAAATAGCGGGCTATTCAAAATAACACCTCTTATTGGAAAATCCTGTATAAATAAGTAAGAAATATTAATAATACCTCAAAATTGACTTCCAAAATGATGAAAATTCCAACTTCGAACTTGAATTACCCGAAAGTGTAAGCTCAAGTAAAAATATGTTTTACCAAAAAAGAGACTCCAATTGTGTACATTTTCCAGTTTCTAGCTTGTACCCTGAGTTTTAGTTTTCGGACACAGTAAATACAGACCTCTATTGAAATATTGGAAATGCAATCTACAAAAAAAAAAAATTATTTTGGCAATGCAATCTACAAAACTACAAAGACAATTTAATTTCAGAAATGCAATCTACAAAACAGAGAATATTTTATTTCAGAAATGCAATCTACAAAACAGAGAATATTTTATTTCGGAAATGCAATCTAAAACACAAAGACAATTTTATTTCGGAAATGCAATCTACAAAACTAAGACAATTTTATTTCGAAAGTGCAATCTATTCCAATCAAATAAAACTGATAGCTTAAAAAGAAAAGAAAGTTTCTTCCTTTTTTGAAAAGTTTATAAGGAACTATAAAGAACATGAATAAAAGTTTTGCAAGACATTTTCAACCCCCATCTACTCCCACCAAAAAATACAAGTAAAAGAACCAACTAACTAAAGCATTATAACATCTCTTAAAATATAAAAATTCAAACCTACAAATCCATTAGCTTTTCTACTTAGGGGTGAAACTTGCTAAATAATAATATTATGATTCCTTTTCACCAATTTCCAACCCATCTCCATCGAGCTAAGTAAATCGATTAGCTAATTAAAGGGTCTAAGTATTCCCATCGCGCCACAAAACGTGTCAAGCAAATGAAAGTACTTTGTTGTGTTAAGGATAAACTTACCCTCCGTCCCGCCTCGTTGTTGTGGCGGTTCATGAGCGCCCTGGCCCGCCGTCGGCTGCCCCTTTTAGAGCGGATCTCCCTTTCACGGATGTCTACGAAGTTTTCGGTGAATCTAGGACAAACAAACATTAAAATATTTAAAACTTGCTGAGTTAAGCCTCAAATTGTTATATTTACATATATTTAATCATTGACCACAATATTAACAACTCTAAAGTATAGTATTCTCTAGTAGGGAAATGTTAAAAATATATATCAAAAATAAATGTAACAAAAAAATGTTACAAAAAATAATACAAAAATGTAACAAAGAAAGGGTAAAATATTTTTTTTCAAAATTTAAATGTAAATACCTCAGAATTAAAACGCTATCTGGATGGTTCATTGGATAAATATATTCATTTTTTATTAATACGTGACATCTATTAAAGTTTTACAAGTCTGGAATTTTACAAGTCTGAAACTTTATTGAATAAAATCTCAAATTTTAATATTTAATCCCTGACAATAATATTATGCACTCTCAATCCCAAAATGAGACAGAACAGGCGGAAAAAGATTTGGTTGCATCTGGGAATTAGACCCAAGGTAGAATCGTGAAATGGTACATAAGTATAGCTGCCAAAAAAAGACATTGAAGATAGTAGCTCTCAGTCGAAATGATACAGTTAAAAATGACGGAAGTTGGTGTGGTCAAATTAGCTCAGTAGTCAAATTAATTCCCCGACAAGGCAGAGGTCCTGGGTTCAATTCCCAGATGCAACCAAATCTTTGTCTGTCTTATCTGTTTTCTGTGTTATCTAAAGTTTGAGAGTGGTTAATATCATCTTCAATGAATAAATATTTAATTATTAATTAGTAAAACATGGCTTTATCGCCTGTAATTCAGATTTCAATGCTGGATATAAATCCCACTTATCTGTCTACGGTTTAGAATCATCTTATTAATGGCGCAAGCTAGCGTAGCCAGTAGGGAAATATAAAAAAATTTATCAAAAAGAATTGTTACAAAATAAAAGTAACAATAAAAATTAACAAAAAAATGTAACAAAAAAAGTGTAACAAAAAACTTTTTTTTTTGTTAAATTTTTGCAACATATTTCTTTATATATATTTCCGTTTATTTTATACTTAACAAGGAAATATAATAAAATGTATCGAAAAGAAATGTAACAAAATAAACGTAAAAAAAAAAATTACAAAAATGTAACAAAAAAATGTAAAACAAAATGTTACAAAAAAAAGTGTAAAAAAAAATATTTCAAAATTTAAATGTAAATACTTCAGAACAGGTCGCACCTAGTGATGAAGTTACATTGTATGAAACTGTTAACAACATTGGCACTGACACTGAAAAACTGATCTGATGTATTATTTTACAGAAAATTGTCCAATAACAATATGATATCACACCGATAGAAAAAAAACTCAAATAACAGCGAAAGAAAAGCATGTGTAAATTAAAATAACACTTTTGCAGTAAGTGGGTAATTAAACATTCTACAGTGTGTATAATATGTTAATATGTATAAGTCATTTGTTTATTTGCCCATTTATATTTATATTTATTTTATCTCATTAAGGCGATGCACTACGAAGTAATTTAAAATCATGTGTTTAAGGTTTGAACATTTGGTCGCCTTATAAGCCCAGAAAAAAATAATGTATAGGCCTATGAAAACTGCTTTAAAGTTAAAATTCTCCTACTTACGAACCCATTTTCGGTTATGATTGTATTGTATAATGTGGCAAATTAAGTTATTTATAAAATGATCGAAAAACATTTAAATATTTGTTCCTGAACATCCACAGAATAAAATAAAAGGCACTTTTTGGGCATGTTTTTTTCTTGCATAAATTAAAACAGGTGGATGGTGTTAAGCGGGAATTTAAGCCTTATCGCCATCTACGTAAGATGACGTAGTGTATCGCCTTAAAATCAACAGTTTGCAATACGCTTGGTTTATTCTTGTGAAATCTACTTAACTAAAAAAACAATTTAAAAAACTTTAAAATAAACCTTTTTTTACCTATTTTACAAATACATTGCATTAAACAAAATAATATATTAACAAATGAACATGTATTACATTAATTTATATAATTATATACAAAATTTCGACTACCAAATACGGACATATATTTTACGAATAAAGGAAAGAAAAAAAAATGCAACATCTTTTTTTGTTGTTGACCGAGCGAATCAATGTCCTATTTCAACTCGACCGTCTAACATCTGCTTGTAAATTGGTTTGTGCGTTCCGTTTCCGATTTCGACAATCTATTGTATCTTCTTTATCATTCAAGCCAGCCTTAATTTGAGTCGATTATTGACATTGAGTATGGTTCAATAAAGATATATTTTTTTAAATGTTATATCTTTGTGTTTATTTGGACCTTCATTTTCGATTTTTTTTAATATTATGGTACCTACCTGCATGAGGAACGTTTGAAAAAAGAATTGTCATTGATATGGTGACATTTGAACAAATTGTATAATTCCTTATTTGAATTTTTTTAGTATGTAGGTATGTAACTACGTGCTTACAAATCTTACAATTTCAGAAGAAATATAGCTTTTTTACTAAAAGTAATCATTTTCCTCTATTTACGAAATTTTGTAACCGTAAAAAAATACCCATCAAATTATTAGAGAAACGTATTCCTATTTTACAATTGATTTGATTTCCATTATTCATTAGTACCTAAACTCCTAATTTATTTTACTCCTGGCACTATTTGCGCCTGGTAGATTTCAGTACAACACTCTACCTCCCCAACAGTTAATCACGATAAACTCCACCATTTTCACTGTCCAAATTTCATCAAAACGTGAGACAAACTTATAACAGCGACAAACTCAACCATAGAACAACGTCAGAATGATCTAAAATCTTACATCGAAAATGGTCATAAAACCAAATATAAAAAGTACATAATATACATGATCAAGGCACTTTTTATAAAATGCTGTACAATTTCTTAGTCGCTTCCGACTTATTAAACATTTAATTCGTAACAATTATGTATTTAAACTACTTATTTTTTAGTTAAATTTGTAGATTTATTGAATCCCCTATGAATTTGTAGATTACTCAATGCGCATGCGTATCTTCACTTTTCCACTACAAACGTAACTTGAGCGCCGCCCCTAAATATTGATTTTATACGTCAAACCCCCGCTCCGGTAAGAGATAAGATAATGCCATAACAGCTCAACATTATTACACGCCACAAGAGGCTTTATGTAGCGGGGTTAAAGACATATTTTCCTGTGACCATATGGAAGGAAAATGAAAATCTCGACACTCGTGAAAGTTATCGTGTGATATTTCTGTTCTCCTTGTATTCTTGTTAAAAATCCAGAAGGAAGGAAACGTTTTGATGATGTGAAAAATAAAAAATGTTATCGTCACATTCTATGGCAAAAAAATAACTATTACGTACATTATCGTCTGTTGTTCTGATTCTTGATATGACCCGACTGGATTATTTGATTAACTTTTCGTTCTATGCCTTTTTCGGATATCCTGACTACTTTATAATTAACTATCATTAACTTCTCCGTCAAATATTCTCCTTACACTCCTCTCTTTGTTCATACGCTCTACACGCCCGTACATTCTAAGCGTTCTTTACCAAACACACGCCTCAGAGATCTCATTTCTATAAAATACCTACTGAATGAGTTACCAAATAAAATTATCTTTAATGTGTCTATAACTCACAAAACAAGAAGAAAAATGCTTGCAAAGATTGTATTGAAAAGCTTGGGTGAATTATGTACAATAAAAAAATTCTAGTCTAAGGTTTTTGCCCTTATTGCGCTGTAACGTAAGCGATAATCCGTGTTTCGTTCTCCTCACACGTTCTGTGTGCCTGGCATTTTTCAGCGGATTTGGACAATCTTAAGCGCTAAAGCCTTATCCACCCCCTTAAGCCTCCACTGGGAAACGCCGATACTAAACCACCGTTAGCGAGGCCTTACGAAGTTCGTTTTAAGGCTTTCACGGAACAAATTTTAATTTGACTATCTCAATTTTTCATGATAATTACTTTTGAATATTATATCATAGTAAGTACGTTGTACATAATATATAAAAATAGAGAATATTAATTAGAGTTATTTGAACATTCTGTTAAAATTATTTTTTTAACGTAAGTAAAATTCGCAAAAAATTCAAATTTTAGTTCGCTAAGTAGGAATTTTATGTCCGGGTTAAATCTTCCCCATAGGAAAAACTAAACCGTTCCACACACTTTTCCACAAATGATCATCTAGTCAATCAACATTATGCAAGTGCGTTATATAAGCAAAATAAATACAAAACAATACAAGAACAACACGTCAACTCACTAGATCAAATGGGCAAATAATTCATCGACTCCAGATATTTTCATTTTTGGATTCGGTTTGGCTCGGTAGAACTCTTAACAGGGCCTATAAATCCTATTGATCCCTCAACATAAATATTTAAAAAATCTTTCGTAATCCTACATGTATTTAAAATGACTGATTTTTGCATTTTTATTTAAAAATTTTTGATAGATCTAATACGTCTAAATTTTTAATAAGAGAGCTAGGTATAATACATTTATTATTATGTAGGATATTTTAAAATGCGATACATTCTTATCTTACAGAAATGTGACGAAAAATTAACGACAAGCGTAATTTTAAACATTTTGTAATTTACCAACTATTTTTTATTAACAGCAAAATTTATTGAACGATAAAAAAATCATTTTAACGAAAAAATTCATTTTAATTTTGTAAAAAGATTTCGTTCTTGACTATACTTCTAGAAATTTAGAAAGCTAAGATAATGTTGTACCTAAAAAGTGAAGTCGTAATGGAAACTGAGGCTTTCCACGATTCCATTGGCCGAGCGTTTTCTCCGAGCGCTTGCTACAGAGCGCAGGTTTACTGGAAAGTTCTACGCCGCGCAACCTCCTCACTTTACTGTGTTCCTGGTAGAAAAATGTCTGGAATGCGGGAATTTGCTCCCGAACTCTCGTGGCGCTACTTCCCGCCTCATCTCGCGAAGGAAATATCTGGAATGTTTCGCATTCCAAACCGCGGCGGTCTCATGCTCTCCGGACAAGAAAAATTCACCAATTCGAAGTTTCGCATCATATTTTTGCGCTTTCGATGAAGAAATTGTTTTCTTTCGACAAATTGGATATTTTCATAATCGATCCTTCATACCACATAATACATTCGAATGTAAGAAAACATTTTACTGCAACTTCTTACTTTAATGTAAACATTTTAAAAAGAAAAAAAATTAAATTACTTTCTTTCAGTGCTCTCCAACTTTTGATCGAAAATTACAATTGACAAGCTTTTGCGGAATTTCGCGAAATATTTTGCCAGGCAAACGTTTGGAACGCCAGAATGGCGAATCTCTGTTGCTTTCTACTCTCCTGTTATAATAAGCTCATAAGCAGAACTTTTCATAGCGTACGGAGCTTTCTCATTCTAACAGAGATTCGCTTTTTCTTGTAATATCAGTAATTAAATTAATTTTATTCTTAACATAAGAATTTAAAAAAATTAGATTATAACATTTTTAGAAGAGTTTTGCAATTTAATTTTAATTTTTTTAATTTTATGTATTTTTTATGTCTTGATTTAAAGGGGATGTGAAAAGTACGAACGAAATGTAGGTTATTTTTTCCTTTTACTGTATGTTCTCCTGGTGAAGAAAAGCCGAAATATGCAGAAAAATCCATGTTTTTGTGAAAACGGTTATGATGGAAAAGCTAAAAGCATGGAATATTTTATACGTGTAAAGCTTTTTTCCTGAAAACAACAATGCTGTACGTATTTGAAATATCGTATTATCACTATATTGTAGTGCATATTACCAGTAGGTACCGCTTATGACGTAGCCGTTAGAGCTGCTACGCTACGCGACATGCGCATTCGTAGCAAAAAAATTCACCTCCTCGCATTTCTGCGTCCTTGATAACATTCTACGCAGAGGAAAACGAATTTGAGCTTTCCGTTAAATGCGTCAAATGTGAAAACGGCTTTCCCTACCCCGGGAAATGCGCCAGAGTTTTCCAGTAAGCTCTACGGCGAAACACTGCCTCGTGAATGGCACGTGAAATACCCGCGTGATATTCTGAGATCCCGATCCAACTAGCCTCCGACGTTAGAATTTCCTGAAACTCAAGGTAATCTGAAATATATACAACGTAGGGTAACTAAATATTTAAAAATAAATATTTACTTTTAAGCGGATTTCATTTTGCAACCAATGCAAGAAAACTTTCTTCGTGAAGAAATATCTAATTTCGGCGTTGAAAACTAATATTTTTAACAAATATATTGCATTTTCGGTGAATCTGGACATGAAAATTACGTTAAAATATTTCAAATTGCCTGAAGATTCATTCTCCTGAAAACCTGAAATTGAAGCCCTTTCGTAGCGTGAAAAATTACCAGGAGCACATATAGTGGAATCGGTGTTCGGAGGCAAATCGGTCTTAGCTACGTATTCAATTGAACGTACAAAGCACTCGTTGAACTTCTCCCCCTCCCCTCCCACCCGCAGGTTATAAATCACTCTCGTAAAGTGACACATTGCCAATATATCCAATTGAATTCATAAGACTAACGCGATTGTGGTGCAGTTAATATATCCCTTTTCATTCAATGGAAATGATTTGCTTGATTTCTATTGTCTTATTGGGGTGAAGTATTTGAATTGAATAAAACCGGTGGATTTAACCTCGTCAAGTTTATGTGATCCGGGTAGTTAGTTCACCTCTGACCTGTTTTTTTAATGCCTATTGCGGCCTTTTTCCAAATGACCTTGTTTGTTTCAGATGCTCTGAACAATCGAATATGAAAAGGGTTTTCGTTTTTAGCATAGCGAAGTCCTGTTTTCAATTATTTTGTGTTTAATCTATCTGTCACTGTATATTATGTCTTGTAATGTTATTCATCTGTCTCTAATTTCTATATTATGGTTTCTTTTTATATTTTTGCTTTTGTGCATTATTATTATTATTGTGAAATCGACCTGCTTTGAATAGCGGATATTTATAATGAAAAAATATTATAACGAAACCTTTTTGTATTTAATAAATTAATAAATTTATTAAATTTAATAATAAATTAATAAGTTCTGTTTCAAGATGGTGGCCATTTTAATAGTTCAATAAATATCTTTTATTCAAATGTGAAATCGTCTTGTTTATTTATACATTATTATTTGCATTTTTTCAATATTACGGTACCTACCTGCCTGAAGAATGATGGAAAAAAAATTGTCATTGAGATAGTGAAGTTTGTTTAGAAAAAAATAAATTTTCTTTTTTGAAATAAAAATTATTGTTTTATAATTTTTACTATTTTCATAATTTTCTAAGGCATTAACAATGTTAAATATCTCTTCTAGCCAATTTTAAAAGTGCAATGATTCTATAGCTTGATATAATTATGTATCACTATACCAGTTCCCCTTGTAATAATAATATACGTTATATAAAACTGGTACCTTTTATAATTCCATCCCTGACGATATTCATGTTAAACATATCATTTGGTGCAGATCATATCAGAAACCGGTCTGACGAATTCGTTCCAGGACTCCGATACAGGGTAGTTAAAAATTAAAATAATTACTTTTTCCCAATAAACTTAGTTAAGAACTATTCTTAATGTTGAACTGTTGAACAAATGCTTAATTTTACTTAAATGGTGTTTTAATACTGGTAAATTTTTTTTGCACATTGAAGTTTTGAAACAACCGGCTCAATATGAAATAATATCAAAACTTGAATAGAACATTCAGTGAACTTCAAATTAAACTTTGATCAATTGTTATTATTTTGTGAAACAACCCGTCCTGTTTCATACTCCAAGTCCATGGAAATGTGGAAATGATTTTTATACGTAACTTATCATTTACTCACTTTTCGTTGCTCGCTTTGAGAATTCTTAGTTACTTGAATTCTTACTTCTAAGTCATTAATTGAAAAAATAATAATTGGGCTCTTGGAAATATTGAATATGGGCAGCTACATAATGCAAAAAACAAAACGTAAGAAACTTTTCAAGATCTTAGATGACCTGAAAAAAAATTAGAAAAAGAAAGTACATAAATGACATTTGTCACACTACACTGGTTATTTGTATATCTCGTGTGAGAGCGAATGAGCGAAGATAGGAGTGTAAGGAGGATATATGATGCAAATGCGAATGGTAGCAGAAGTCGGGGACGTCCGAGGAAGACATGGCACGATCAAGTGAATCAGATACTCGAGTCGGGCCATGTCAAGAGTCAGAATAATAGAAGAGTATGTATGTGAATGAGGCAAGAAGTGTATGCCAAGACCGAGTTGTTTGGCGGTCCGTCCTCTCTGCCTACCCCTTCGGGGAAACGGCGTGATGGTTAGTTAGTTACTTAGTTAGTTCTAGAGTTCAACGGCTTGGCTTTAAAACGATATGCCAGCCAATGTGTTTCCTCCCTCCTACAATATAGGCTTTCACGACTCCCGTTCAGTCCTTTATCTCCTCTAAAAGACCCTCCACAGCACCCCCAAAAGTGGCATAGTCAATAAAGGACAAACATTATTTTTTCGGGTTTTCGTGGTGTGGAGTTAATGTTTAAAAAAGTGAGTGTTTCTTTTCTTCCTGTAGAATTAGTCAGCCCCCAATTTGAGCTACAGAAATGATTTCTGACAAAAGATTTGAATAGGTGGCCGTAAAGATCATTATCCACGCATGACAATTTCTGCACAATGCAACGCACGCGGCCCGACTGGGCAGGCAGAGAATGGGGGCTCCGGAACTAATCGTAGAGCTACTAGAAGTACGGCAACCAAAGTGAATCAGTTTTGTTACATACTTGTATTGCAATACTAGTCATTCTTTTAATACAAGTAATCTGAGTCTTCCTTCAAGTTTTTAGACTGAGAGGTAAAAGCATTCCGTCATTTTGACGTCAACCAAAAAGGTCGCTTTAGTTGTCTCATTGTTAAATTAAAGTAGACTAGAATGTATTGTTAGTTGTGTAACTTGTTTATAATAACTCCTAATATCGATTTAGTAAAAAAAGCTAGAGTATTTTCTAGTAAAAATATTAAATGTATGTAATGATATCTTGTACCTGTTGAATTCTTCAGTCGAGGCATATAAGTACATTTAGGTAGCGAAAAACTATTTTTTAAATTGTATTATGAAGCCAAAGTAGCAGAGATTTAAAGATAACGGACGAAAAAAGTAGCACATAAGAAAAATTATTTTTTTTAAATTCTAAATATCACCTCAAGCAAACTTCACAAAGCCAAAAAATATTTTAGGCCTTGTAAAATTATACAAAACTATGAATGTCTCTTATACATAGATAAAAAAGCGTTAAAACAAAAACTAACAATATGTTCTAAGCGTAAGAGTTGTGAAATAAAATAGTGAAAAAAGCAGTGATAATATGCTAAACTAAATATATAGTATTAATAAGTGCACGGAGAAAAATGATCCTGTTAAAAAAGATTATTCATTTAGAATACATGGAGAACACGTGTTCTTTTCCTAATAAATTTCATGACGCAATGCGTCAATATCAGTATGTCAATATCAATATTTCTATGAACACGTGAAACGCCGTCCTCATAAAACATTCGCTTTTAACTATACATTGTAAGGAACTCTGTTAATTCATTCTTCAAAAGCCTGCAATCCCGTTTTTAACACGACAACGAATAATCGTGAAGAGACATGAAAAATTGGCTATTGCGATATGGTGATTTTTTACGGGATAAATGTGCATTTTGACATTTCGATAAGAATAAACGAACTTCGTAGCTTTCGACCAAATAATGAATGATTCGTATTATTATAAAATAAGAAACTAATATAATACATTCTAAATAATTTCTATGTCGATGGTTTGGTCTAGATTGAATAGCTATAAAATGGAGAAAAAAACTGCCTTCTTTCACTTTTTGCCGTAAAATATATTTTTCGACAATTTCCTTAAAAAATTAAGGCAAAATATTCAGATCTTATGTTAAAAGTTATGACGTTGCGACAACAATGAATCAAATTAGTATTAACTATAGCTAATTAGAGCAGTCAATCCAATAAATTATTCAAGACAAATCCCATCACGGCCATTACTCTAAATCCCACAGTTTTAAAAGCTCCCCTGTCTTACTACCCGGAGCGCATGAAGCGAGGGAGTAATCTACCCTCATTTGCCACTCGCTACACGGTTACAAGCTGCACGGAGATAGTACCTAACTAGTAACCCCACCCTTCAAGCAAGTGCGGCTTTGTCGGGGTATCGCATCGCCAATAGGGGTGATTGCTGGTATGATTGTATCATATCATATGAGGGGTAAAGGGAGAAAAGGAGAGGAGTCCATAATTTGGTCCAAAAATAAAACGAAATACACAATTTTGTTCAGAATCCTGTCTTTTTATACATGCAAGAATAATATTTTACATGATTCATTTGCAGTACATGCTAATAAATGTGATTTAAATAAAATGCCAATAGACTAAAAAAGTATCCACATATTTTATTTTTACATTAGCTCCCACAAAGTAGGCCCAGAGAAATCCCTCAGGGGATGTCATCTTTGGGGATACTACGTGGATGGTTTTTTTATGGAAAGAAAGGAGATCAAGTTCTAGGATAGAAGAATCTGGAATCAATGGTTCCGGGAGTGACGCACGTGTGAATCCATCCCTTTCACTGGGGTGCAAGGCGATGGGTCGAGAGAGTCCAGCTGCAGGTCAAAAGGTCTCCTTAAACCAGTCTCTCCCAATGTGGCAAACGCATCCGCCGCCAATACCTAGACAAACCTCACCCCATAAACTCGGGCACCCCTGCTAATCACCAAAAGTAGCTAAGCACTTGGGGTGACCTATGGCAGAGATCTTGGTTATCCAATCAATGGTTTCCGGGGCGGCGGTACTAATACCCGCCTCCCAAATTGAGATTGTCGAAGGAGATTTTCTAATTGTTAACAATCAAAATTGAGGTTAAATATATCTGATGTGAAATTTTTAGTTCTTAGCTACAACCGAAAACATATAATGGTATGATTGCATTTCACAATGTATATTTTTTTATGTGTAATATGTGGTAACAAAGGCTAATAATTGTACTTATTTATTTCAGATCTGATTTAGATTTCAAATGAAAAATATAAAGATTTCAAAACATAAATTAAATTTTCTCTTGCTGCTAGACATTTCACAAATTTACCTTACGAACATTAGTTATAATTTCGTTAGACTTTTACTTACTAATAACATATGTTTTTCTCTAATTCTTGTACTTTAAGACAGTATATTCTAACATCAGAAATTCCAGAGGATAACAGGAGAAAATCCAGAACATTGGTATTGGGTATTTCTTACATTCTCCACATTTTAAATTATTTTGAATTTAATTGAATATGTTTGATTATTTTGATCGTAAAATGTTGTTTTTGTAATATTATATTGAAAATTATTACAAAAAAATACCTTACTACGTAATACAAGTAATTTGATTTCGTAGTTGTTAATATTTCACTCTCCTGAACAATTTAACGAATTGTGACTTTACACCTTCTTTCCCTGTACCCTTCATATCACGATATCGTTATCAGGGGGAATCGTTATCTTTTCGTTGTTTATATTGTTTTTATAATAACTAACTCTGTGGTAATACTAAAGGTATGATCTGACATTATAAATGTTGTTATCATTATATAAAACAATATTATTTGAAGCCTAAATGGTGAAACCGACCGAAAATGCAAATGTGACCATATCATTTCGCACACTATGATGGGTTTTTTCAGAGAATTTGAACAAATCATCAAATTTTTAAGTTGATTTTCAAGTTCTGTTTAAGGTTTTATTCAAGTTCTGTTAATATTTTATATGTGTGAAACAACTGGTTAATGTCAGAACCTGCAAAGAACCTTCAAAGAACAAATCCTATGAAACAACACATCCTTAGTGTTTAATCGTATTGCAATTTTTTATTTTGTCCCCAACGTTGGATGAGCTTAAATCAGAATTTTTCGTAATTAGACGTAGACACTCGTATTTTTAACATCGAGTGTGCAATATTCCATCACGAAGTATTAAAATTCTGCTTTAAGGGGTGGTAAAAAGTTATGGGGGTAGTTTTTCAAAATATCATGTAGACTGTCACTTCCTCTTATTTAGAATATTGAGTGTTCCGTCACGCCGTTTGCTTTTGACAGCACGTGTGCTGACCAATAGTATGGTCAGAATTTGAACTGTGTAGTTTAAATTCACACACGTCAGCTATAACCACGGAGTGCCGTGAGCCACACAATCGCACAAAACCGTTCGTCCTGTGAAAACCAATGCGTACACTATCGCCGGTTATTTATAGGAATAATCCCTTAATACGTATTTTATCGCAACCAATTCAAAATAACGAGTGCTGCCGTGCAACGATCACCGTTCCAGTGCTGACAGATGATTCTCGAGATACAGATTTCATTCGCCACCCGGTAAGTTGATTGTGAATTAACCTTACGAATTGTGCTTTCGCATTCGCCTGTCATAAGCCATAGGCTTCATTCATGCTTTATCTGTGTGGAATAGCCCTTTAAAGTACGGCTATCCCAACCCTTGTTCGTTCCTCGAACATTGAGTGTATAAAATTTCATCTATATTTAGAATAACATTGTAGATTTGTTTTTAAAGGCACAGGCACCCTTCGTTATAAAATATATTTTCACATGTTTTTGATAGTTTGGTAGTATTTGCGCATGCCGGGATTTGACCACAGAGACCATCAAATTGATTATGGAATGTAGTATTTCGTTGCACTACCACTGCATAACTTCTTTGTCGACCTCCTTGTTCGGGGGGTAAGGCTCTATACTAGCAAGCCGAAGGTTGCGGATTCAACTGCCGGCGTGCGCAAGTAAATTTTATTTGATTAATTTGTGTTATTTCACTATTTATTCATTTCAAACAATATATAGTACACTTGCGGTGCGTTACTTTATGGCTTTAGCCGTGTTTGGTGACCAGATCCGAATATCCAGGTACTCCCCCATCTTCCTCTTTCCATCTCCTTCCACTCCCTACTGCCTTCAGCCTCACAACATACCCCAATTGGGGATGCCATAATCGCACTAGATCCAGACAGTTGGGAGCAGTTGGGACTCTTGTGCGGTTTCACACATTAAAAAAAATATTATTTTTACCATCATTATTAAATTTATTTAAGTATTACAAAAATACGTTTTATTACTGTAAAAAATATTTTCATGTCAAACGTTATCTGTACACACACTGTTGACAGCGACACTGTTTATACGGTAAGATAACAATGATATGACGTCACATATAATGTAACGTTTACACATATGTCTGTCTATTTCATAGAACTCTTGTGTATTCTTATAAGCCCTAGTTATATATTTACTGTTTGAAAATACTGTTAACTCGTAAGACCTTGCATATTCTACGCTAAACGTTTTCTGGTGAATAGGAAGCCTAGAAAGATTAATTACTACGCGTTAATGACTCATAATATTATTGCTACAACTGATTCATGCACCCTACGATATGCATTTGGTTACTTATTAAGGCTCAGTAGTAAGCATTCAAAAAGAAGAAGACGAAGAGAAGAATGTGAATACATTTAATAAAACACGCAAAAATATCTCGACGCATCTAAAGAAACACTGCGAATTGTTTCACCCCTATAACATGATAAATAACATAATCAGGGTACCGATTCTCCAATCCAGGCCGCTCGCAATCGCCGTCGAAAGTATTCTTATTCTTGGTTTTTTGTCAAGTTACATACTTACATACGCCAAACGTCAAAAGTCAACGTGGGTTGAACAAATCGTTGTTCGACTGGAATGACTTCATCGAGAATCGAGCCCCAGGTGAGATTTTTTATAATTTTCAATGCAGAATTTGCGATTTTTTTTTCTGTCGAAGGAATATCACATAATTTGTTTTTCAACTCGACATTTGCATAGGGATTATTTACAAAAATATACATTTATTTTTTTTATTGACAATTTTTTTGATACATACAGGTACATATATAATTACACAAAATATAAGGTAGTAACAAAAAAATCCCACAAAGGCGAAGCATGTGCGTGGGCATTATAAGGTGAAAATCAAAATAGTGGTGGTTACATTATCTATGGTTAAAATGAAAAAAGAGATATGAATAAAGAAAAAAAAATATGTATGGTAAATATAGTTATTTTTGAGTTTTTAATAAAAAAACAGTTTCAAAGAAGTTAATTTTTTTTTTATAAATTTAGATGGTAACATATTATCATATATAGGTATCATATTCGTATAATTTATGGAAAAAATTCTCTCACTTCTAGATACTTTTTTCTAGATACATTTTTTCTAGATAAATTACCTTTTAACATTTATGTGAGATCATAATAACTTGTCTAATGGAAGTATGTTATATTTCGGTAGAAATTCGGAATGCGGGGCCATTTAATGTCTTCTTATTTCTCTCCTCTCTATTTCAAATGAAAGAGATATTTCTGTTTAACTTGGTGTATCCTTTATTGGCTGTAGAATAAATTAACACAAACATAATTTGTAGACAAATGCCAATTCACTATTTGAAGACTACAATTACAATTCACTACATTATCTAAATTCTTACCATTCCATTATCTTCGTTTCGTAAATATAATTCTGTATGAGATTCAGTTGCAAGTAGGTGGTACTGAATCATATCGTAATAATATTTGAATTATTCATTAAAACTAGTTTTTTTATTTTCTAATTGAATCTACTCAATATCTAAACATCCCCTTCTTCCTCACAAGCAGAAACAGGTGACGAAGAATCTGGTTTAAGACAGTAACCGAAATTAATCGATTAGAATAACTTACACAAATAAATACCACAATTTTGGTATAATTTATCGTAATTATGGCATACATAATATAAATGTAAACCACAAACCATCAAATTTATTAATATTGCAAATCGATACTTGAATTTTTTTAACAAAATTTACACAATTACAATATAAACACAATTTTTTTATAATGAGAAGTACTATGAATTAATGAAAAATCATGCGTTTTTGATTTGAAAATTTGATCGCATAGAATTAAGTAGAATATATAGCATATATCGAAAACTGTGTAAAAAGAATTAGAAAACTTACTTACTATTTTATACAATTAAGAAATATCCTAAATCTTTCAAATATTAAAATGGTTTACTTTGCTCTTGTACAGTCAGTGTTGCAGTACGGAATAATCGCAAGTGGAGGTATCTATAAGAATAATCTGTATTCGATAGTAACAACATAAAAAATGATAATCAAAGTTATTATTAAAAAACCAAGAATTATTCCAACCAACGAACTTTTTGAAAAATTTAAGGTCCTACCGATTTCAAAACTATTTCAAAGAAATGCTTTTTTAAAAGTTTTTAAAGATTCTGATAGGTCCTGAACGCGAAGTATAAGACCTAGAACATCTGGGAACATGTATGTACCTAGATGCAATACGACAGCTGCACAACACCATCATGAATATATAGGCCCAAAGTTATTTAACGATTTACCGGATACAATAAAAAGTGAGAAAAATTATTTTAAATTAAAAAAAAAACTTTCGTTGTATTTTTACAGAGAAGATTGACTTACTTTTATCGATGATTTTCAGATACATTCTGTTGCCTATTACTGTTACTTATATTGTTGCTTATATTTAGTTGATTATTGTTGATATTCTGTTTCTATAGTTATATGTAATTTTCTTCCTGTAAAATATTTTGTAGTATTTTACAGTATTTTTGAAAATTTCTTTTTCCATTTTTGTAACTATATATATTATTATCTATATATATAAGCACATAGACTAGGTCCCCAGTTTGACCTGAGAATATTTCTCTACAAATTGGGTAAACAAAAAAAAAGTGATGTCTGATATGAAATGTAATATATTTTTATCTCTTGTGAATATTTCCTTTTTTTTCTAAATAAAAATAAATAAATAGCATTTGAAATGATGAAGGAAGGGTGAAATTGGTAGGGCGATGTGTATTTTAAAACAAATGTAAGTTAATGCTTTTCTCTATAACTTTTTTTTACTGTTGTATAAATTTCATAAACCAGATACAACAAGACATTCTATTCTTCCTACTGCCAGCAAGGAGTGTTCACAATCAGATTCCGTCCGATTAGCAAGCGAAAGCGATTTGTATAACATCGGGGTAAAAGAAGTAATGGTATTGTGAGAGTGTCCTGTGCAGCCTTCGCCACTTGTTGGGATATTTATCTCAGTGCTCTGTGATCCCACCTTTGTCTTGTCACCCGCAGGAAGGGAGCTTCTGTTGAAATATCCCCGGAGATTAGCAGGTCACGGGGATTAGACAAGCTGTCAAATAAATAAGGTACAACTATCTACTTTGGAGACAAAGGTTTTTTCAAGAAATCGTATTTATTTCAAACCTTTTTTTGAATTCAGAAATAGGTGAGACAAGTGTAAGTAAGGCTAATTGTAATCAACTTAATCCGCTGAAATATTGTGTGTTTTTTATCTTAACGTCAAGGAACGGGCCTGAGTACTATTCCTGCATGAATAGTACATATTACATCCTATATCTATTTGATATCACATACTCTTCTTGTTAACCCTTGGAATGCTGGAGGTAATAATACCAATCACCCGTACGCCAGTTGACACTATTTTTGTAATAACTTGCCTTTTTAGAGGTTAATGTGTTTACGAATTGATAAAATTTATATATATCTTTCTTATGTAGTTTCCTTGGATTCAGAGAACATTTTTTCTTTTTAATGTTATAAAAAATATAACATGTACATACGAAAATGACATAAGAAGATATTTAGTAAATAAATACAGTTCTACGACTTTTGAAAATCGGAATTTATCATTTGACAAAGGAATTTGCGACGCGATGAAAAATCTCAAATAAAATAAATACGTTTACAAGAGACGAAACAATAAGCTAGAATAATATTGAAATATAAGATATCCAGGGTTAAAGTGCACAAACTTTGGGAGGTGATTCTACCTGTTGACATGAGTAAAAAAGATGAATCACCTCTATCAAAAATCAGTTGTTTTTTTCCCATAATTTTTTTTTTCAGTAGAATAATATTATTTTCTCCGTAGAAACAATTCAACGTACCTGAAAACTACTTTAAAACGTTGAAGTTTCGAAAAAGTTTATGTACCCCCGGACACCCTGTATATTATTTCCATGCCAAGCGAACAAAAAATATTTTAAAACCATAACATTCATACCATAAAATTGAGACAGGTGTAGTGAGCTACGAGCAAATCCACAGTGGATGTCATGGTATACTACGGGTTGAAGCATGTTTAATAAAAACGTAGGAATATTATATCATATTGAACATAGACAGACAGACTGTAAAAGTGTCGAAAAATTAACCCATCTCGAGAGTTATTACTAAATTCTAAACCTTGAAAATAAGATCAAAAATCGAAATCAAAGTACACCGCTTATAGCTTTGTTATATCTTCTCCCTCCATCTCTTGACATGGAAGAAAGCATGCACAGAAAGAAGGGTTGCAACAGAGCTCTCGGCGAAATGCGCACATTTTTAGGTTTCAAGGTAACACTCACTTGTATCCGTACTCCATATTGTCCCCACAGCCGCCCCACAGCCAGTCCCTGTGCAGGTCTCTGGGGCGGAGCGCCCGCGAGCACCCGCACGAGGACAGGCGCCCGTCTCGACAAGCTCTGGACACCATCAGCGCGGCCCCCGCCGACAGGATGGCGTGCGTGAAGGCGGTCTCTCTGCTGCCTGAAATATATTTTGTAACTACATATTTTCTCTTGCTTAATGTGGCTAACACATCTTGAATCTATCAATTGGTGCAGATTTTAAATTATGCAGCAGGGCATTATCATCCCTTTCTACAATAAACTATTTTTCGAATTTGCTTTGTCCTTTTTTGGGCACCTAATTTCGTTACATGTCCTTGTGTTATGTCTGTGAATGTCCTTGTTTGTATATAATTCAGTTTATAGGTTGTATATTATTTTATGTATACGCGTTCAAGGTTATCATCTGTTTCACTGTTAGCTAATTTAGTTACTTTTTAAAATCTATTTCGCCTAGAAAATATTATTATTATTATAAGGCATAACCCACGAAAAGCTACAAGGCTTTTAGATATTTTAACATTAGTCGGTTGTTCATTGAATATCTTGAATCCTTCAAAAAATTGTTCAAAAAATATATTTATTGAAGAAATAATAAGAAATAAATAAGCGTTCTTCACAATAAGACCCTTTCCTGCAAGTACATACAGTGTACTATGGCTTTAGAAAATCGTATTTTACGGAAAATTAAACGGAATTCGCTACTTGATTTTTTAAAGATAAAATAAAGATGTTTGCAAGTGGTGAATGGATAATCTAGAATAATATTAAGATACATTATTTTCCTACCAAGCGAATAAAATATATATTTTGATAGTCTAGGAGCATATTTTAGATTCAAAATAGCATCAAATCAAGGAAAGTGCGGTGAGCTGTAGCAGTCACAAAAAAATTGAACTCACCTATTTTAGTGAGCGGTCCAAACACGTTGGTGTTATTATGCGTGGTGCAGTTCCACCTCCTGTCCTTGAACTGATGCTGGCACTCCTGAATAGCGTCTTTGGCACCCTGAGCAACCACCGGCATGTGGTCCCCGTACAGCTCGCACAGGCGAGCCTGCCCCACGGACAAATGGGGGCTGGCGCAGCGGTCGCTTGGCACGTCCGGCACGTCCGGGGCCGTCCAGGTCTCGAAGCCGTGGTGACCCATGTAGCTAGAACAAACAAATCGTTAGATAGGAATGTAAATAATAAAAAATATATATATATAAAGGAAGAAAAGGAACGTTGCAGAAGATGTCAACATCATCATAAATAAATATGAACTGATGAAGATCTAAGATCTTATTGAAGTGAACATCTTCGAGAACAAAGAAGAATTAAATAAGCAAGTACAAGGTTTTCCAATAAGAGGTGTTATTTTGATTTTCAATCGTAAAAAATCAGTGGTTTTGTTGCTTGTGTGGCACGTAGCGCCGTTTTGTTGAAAGTAAACGTTGTCCAGATTAATATCATCCAATTCCGGCAATAAAAAATCTCTCGATATAATCATCTCTCGATAGCACAATCAATTACCGTAACTGTTGCTCCAGCCTCATTTTCAAAAAAGTAAGGTCCAATGACACCGCCGGACCATAAACCGCACCAAACAGTCACACGTTGAGGAAAGAGAGGCTTTTCAACAATAACTCTTGGGTTTTCCGAGCCAAATGCGACAATTTTGCTTGTTGACGAAGCCACCGAGGTGGAAATGGGCATCATCACTCAAGATGATTTACATTTGATTCACTCAAGTGAATTTTAATAATTTCATGTTGAAGCATGTATCGTTTCATTTTTATTAATGACGTAGTTTTTACTTGTCGAATGTCAAAAAATTACCGCTTCAAAAGTAACATCTACCGAAATAGCGGGCTATTCAAAATAACACCTCTTATTGGAAAACCCTGTACTTAATCTTTGTTGAAAAGTGGATACTGTCGAAAGCAGTAAAAAAATTATGATGAGGGTGACTATCACTGAAGAGGTTAGCATCATCAAAGATAATTAAGATTTGGTGAATACGAAGATCTTGGTTGAAGTAAACATCATCGAAGATATAGAAGAAGTGATAAAGTAAGCAATTTTGGGAAAGTGGATATCATCGAAGACAGTGAAGATTTAATGAGTAACGTGATTATTACTGATCAGTATCATCAAAAATAAATAAGATTTGGTGAAAACGAAGACCTTAGTTGAAGTGATCATCAATGGAGGCATAAAATAATAGATGAGGTTGGCAACCATTATTGATGAAGAATATCATCGAAGACAACGAGGATTTATAGAAACGGGATCATTATTGAAGACGTAGAAGAACATAGTAAAAAAATTAAGGCAATTGTTTAAATTCTGTCAATCATAAGAATTTAGTCCCAAAATGGCCCCAATGGTATATCAAAAAAAATTAACGATCATAACAAGCGTTTGGAAGGTTTTGACTTCGAAGGAGTGAATTATCCTTGTCCATCAAGGCCAGTGACCAGGTAAATAATCCTCAGTAATGAAGAATTGATTAAAGAAAATAAAACACACTACTTCCAGTTTTAAGCGCATGATGTGAAATATTACTGCGAAATGATTTAAAAAATTGGAACTGATCAATTATTCAGAAAAACGAGAAATTAGGAGGCAAAATTATTAATTTTAATGATAATTCCATATTTGAAATGTCTATTACTTTCATTTAAATTTTTGACATTTGATCTGTAGAAAATTAACAGATCTAAATCTAAATAACTAATGATTTTTAAAATATAAAAAATTCTGATAAACAGAAAATTGTCAAAATTTGTTTTTGATAAACAATGATTCGACAAATATTTTATAAAAAATCCTGCGAATGAACAGTTTGGAATACAACATATACATTAGGGTGAGGCAATACGGTTGCATTTCCCAGGAATTAATTAAATTTAAATTGAAAGGGTAGTCACATTTTTCTGTAGTATACTCGTATAATGCGTAGGAACAACAGTTTATAATATAAACATCACAATTTATCGGTGTCAAAGCAACAAAATCTCCCAAATTCAAGGTCGCAGACCATGTAGGTTGTAGAATAAATTAAGAAGATCAAACAGACAAGAGAAGCAATAAAGAAAACACGAAATTAATGCTTACTATATTTTTATTTTGAAAATAGTTGGTACATCAGAATCACACTAGTATACTTTCATAGTTTACGTATTTAACTACGATATATTTTTTAACAATATTATAAAATACAAACTAGCTTTCAATAATCTTTAATTGCTTGCACAAACTTATAAATGCTAATCTTATTTAATACGAAGATATTTGGTATTGAACGGTACAGCATTTTTAAAGGGGAAATTCAAATCACTTTCACGTTGTTCAGTGTCCCCAAATCTCCACGATGAAATTGAAACCCCTAGATCTCTGAGACTTCAAATGAAGAGAGACATTCTTGTAGCCAATTCCTCCTCGTGTGAGAAAAGCATAACCACCTTCTCCCTTGATGTTCTGGTCCAGAGCTCGGATGGCAGAGATGATATAATACCCGGTTGTTCCATTTCCAGGGTACTGTATATCTCTGGTTACAACTCTGAACAAAGAAGAAGGTTCTTTCACGATCTGCCTGAAGAGTTGCTTGTCGCCGGGGAAGACTTGTCCAAGAACCAGGTGGTGAGAGTTGTTTGATGCGAGGTTCACGTTACGCCCATAAACATCTGGAGGAAATCCTGGTGTGTAGGAGTTTACAGAAGATAGCAACTGGCCGAAAACTAGCCCTGCTAGAACTGTGAGACCAGCAAACTTGAGGAAACCCATTGTTATTTTTCTTTGCTCCTTTTTTTCAGTTGATTTCTACTTTCTTCCTGACTTCTTTTGTATAATTAATTTTATTATCACTTTTAAATTGTAGGACTAGATGCACTCGCTAGACTGAATCTATTGCAGTTGCTTTGGAGATTATATAGGAACTACTCGTGAATGAAACCACTTGAATTTTATAACACAAACATTTACACAAAATTCTACGTATTATCTTGTTGATTTTATATTGATATCTGGTCTACGCAAGACTTTGTTACCAAGAAAACGGAAATCACGTGATTAACTGTTTGTATTGTGTTTCATAAATATCTTTACTCCTTTGAGCCGAGCGATTCAATTTATTTATGCCACCAAGAATTCTCGCAAACTAAGAATTGGCTTGCGTATAATATAGATATGGAGATGATGTAGAAATGCTTTTGGAAATGGTCCATCTCAGGAAAAAGGATCTCAGAACACTTTCGAGTGTGCAAACTCGGCCATACAGACAAATTGGCAATAATTGTCCAGCACCTAATTGAAACCAGCTATTTAATACTTTTTATAATTTTGATTTATTCCTGATATTTTCCTGGGAAGACCCAAAACGTATCGAGCACGCCTTATTCCAGAGGCAATTGAAATCCACAAAAAGCCCACGAATATTAATAGACACGATGGGTCTGAGCTTAATAGATATTGGTTTGGGTACTTGACATCTACACCAAAACTAAACGCCGAAAACCACATTAATTTAACTAATTGTTGCACTGAAATAGTGGTCCTAAGAAAATTAATGGGTGCAAAACAATCCAGACAACTGCCTTAATGGTGGATACTTGAAACGCAGTCCGAAACGTTGGTTAAAGAAGGTGGAATTCTAAAATTTCATAATCACCCGTAAAAATAAATCACGTAATTGTGCATTATTTCAATAACCTTTTCCTTCCTCATTTTATTATCTTCCTTACATTGTACACAGTTTGAAGATATGGATTTCTAAAGGATAATTTTTCACGAAATAATAAAATGTAAGACATAAAATCTAACGAATCGGATACATCTGTATGACTGGATGAAGAAAGTGTCCCATTTCAATTGCTGGTGTTTTATCTTCTAATAACTCGTATTTGTCGATGTAGAAAATATAAATGGCAATTTGATCGTCGCATCAAAAGGACCGAAAATTACCCACAAGAAAATCCAACTAAAAATTCAGGGGAAGTAAACGCTAGAAGAGCGTAGAGAGGAGTTGTTCCGGCTAAAGATATCTCAGATAATATCAAACCTCCAATAGAAATTATTATAGCCAATAATTAGTCGCCTCAAATATCAATACAAATTGAAAACATCTCCCGAGTAAAAATAAATGCCGCCGACGGGAATTGAACCCGCACCTTCTGATCCGGTCAGAGTGATCATCTGACCGGACATTGAAGGTGCGGGTTCAATTCCCTTCGGCGGTATTTATTTTTACTCGGGAGATTTTTTCAATTTGTATTGATATTTGAGGCGACTAATTATTGCTTATAAAAATTTCTTATCCTTTGTGCTATACATAAAACCTTGTCTTATAAACATTGGTTTATCATTAAAAAAAAATTATGTAATAGAAATGGTTCAAAGTAGAAAAAGACAAACTACTAAGATCAAAGTAAACGAATGTGAATTACAGTCTGCTCCTTCAACCACTGTGCCATAATTCTTTTCGAGGTGCTTCAATATTTGCCACAAGTGTCATTCTGAACGCAAACGTGTTGATTTTTGTAAAATTATACATTGCTTTACTCCGTGCAATTTATATTACACAAGTTAGTATCGGGTAGTGTTGTCTACACATTATTCATTTGAGCAAACATTCGTTCTGGTTCTAGAACCTTCCGTGAAAATGCTCTGAGTCGACTAGATGTACGTGAACGTCACGATGTGCCGTGAATATTATCGTAAGAGATTAATTATCAATACTAATTTAATTCTATTATTCATTCATAACCAAGTATGATTCGTTTAATGTGTTTATTTCGAATGATTATTACTCAACGTGAATTTATGAAGTAATCATGTTTATTTATCAAAACATCTGTTCGGGGATTGCAAATAAAATTGATTAATTTAAATTTTAAAATAATTTGTGTGTTAATTTTTTATGGCATCACTTCAATATTTTAATAATATTGTTTTTACTTAGAAGTTTGCAATATTTACAAATCTGTGTAGGTACTTAGACGGCAGATATTTTATTTTTTAATAAAGTTGTTCTTAAATTATTAGTAAATAAAACCAACCGAACCCAACGTTTTCTTGCAAGAAAATAACTGTTTTTAGTTTTCTTTTGGTTACTGTGTTTTTAAGTCCATTTTATACTGCAGACCCGTGAAAGTTCCTATTGTAAAAACGAAAATTAAATTTTTTTGTTATTTGTTTTTGGGGTGTTATGCCGTGTTGCGCTAACTCCTTCTTTAGCCAACGTTTCGGACAGCATTGCAGTGTCCATCATCAGGGCAGATGTGTTATTTTAACAAAAATAACAAAAATCTCAAAAATAACACATCTGCCCTGATGATGGACACTGCAATGCTGTCCGAAACGTTGGCTAAAGAAGGAGTTAGCGCAACACGGCATAACACCCCAAAAACAAATAACAAAAATACTTTTGGCCGTGAAAATCTTAAATCATATTTGACGAAAATTAAAGTTTGCAATTTTCTGATAAAACCATTATATTACACGTATTTTAACGCTTTTCTGAATTATCATACAATCAAATTCAATTTAAAAAATGACAAAAATAGCTTTGAATAAATTAAATCAGAGTCCGTTGAACCAGAGTTACACAGACAGACAGACAGACAGGCACACAATAATATTTTAAGATATTAGTATTTTTGATTGATTTTGTGCAATGAAAAAAATTAATTTATTTTTTAATTTTGTAGGCGGATATGGGTACCGTAGCCCCGGGAAAATTTCTTGGATAAACAACACCCTTACCACAGGTCACCGTAAAGTCTTGGCAGCGAATGCTTTTGCCCGTTGCGTGGCGGGCAGAATCGGGTTGACGGAGATCTTTTGACCTCTCTTGACCTTGTACCTCAGTGAGAGGGATGAATTCATACATCCGTCACTCGTGGACTCATTGATCCCCTAATTCCTACCAACCCATCATACCTTTCACTTCCCAGATGTTCCTTTCTACAAAAAGACCCCAGTCACACCATCCCCAAATATGCCATAGGCCCTGGGGGACTGATGTGACTGACGTCGTCCATGAGTTTATTTCACATTAGCATTTCCAACATCTATGGTGACAAAACTGACTATAAAGTTAACTGTATCAAGCTGTAACATGTTTGTTCAGTGCCTACGTAATCAAGACTTCCAATCTGCAACTTTCAAGCTAACATACAATCGGGCAGATAATACTCGAAATAAAAACGTCGAACAAGCACCGATACAAAGTTTCCACGGATATGTCTTATTATGTCGGTACTGCAGTTAATTGCCGTTTACCGCAAGACATTAACACCATTGCGGAGATGCCTCCGACAATGTTCCCGCCACAGAATAAAGAAGAACACTAGAAATGCAATATGGGTGATCCAAAAATCTGACCATTCTTTTGCTTAAATTTCAAATGGAGAACTGAAAAAAAAGTTAATTTCGATCACATAGCGATAAACCATGTCATACTAAGTGTAAGAGAGACAGAAGTTTGACTATGGTCGTGACTCTGTAATTCCTTGAAGAATTAGGCTGACGACAGTAGCCAGAACTAGTCGATTACGTAATGTATTTATTGACAGAAAAATATCAACTGTTCAACTGAATTACATGACCTAAAATTACGCTTTAAATAGCAAAAATTCCACATCCCATCAAAATACTGTTGACAAGTTTTATTCATTGAACTCCACTGTTGTGTCATATAATTTAGTAGAAACTTCATCGCCCTCTGTTGAACTCCACCGTTTCTTTGATTCTTCTTGATTCGGTCGTCACCCAGTGAATTCTATAAATCAGCGTTTGGTGGATATTAGCTTCTTGAGTTCGATCAATTCTGTATAGTTCCTCATAAATGTAGCAGTAGTCAGTGGCAATACCAGTATCCATGCAAATCTACGCGGAAGGCATTTCTAGTGTGTGCTATGTATTCGGTGGTCCCGCTAAATGCCAACTGACTGAGGTCGTGTATCCACCATCCGATAAGCTCCTACTAACAATTCTCGGCTTAGTGCTTAGTGTGTCAGGTATTGAGAAAAATGCTGCACAATATTTACGTCGAGAGATACATCTTATTTACGATTGGTTCGGCTGTATCGATGAATGTCTGAGGATCTATAGATAAATGCATTTATTTTTGTGATTATATATCAATAGTTTTTTTTCAAAATCACTTGGTGCAGCACAATATCGTGTACACATCGAGTTAATGTTTAGAATATTTAGAGAAAACTGCACTTGGTTTGTGGGACAAGTCAAAGTAATAAGAACATAAATATTTTGCATCAAACGAAACAAATTTTTTGAATCAATATACTAGATGTTTCATCAGACACAACAGCTTCCAGAATCAAAATGTTGCTAATTAAAATGGCCTTAGCCGTGTTTGATAACCAGAAGTGAATAGTCAGGTACCTCCCAAACTTCCGATACCCCTTCAACTTTTATTAGCCAGTTCTTACAGCCAACAACCCCAATTGGGAATGCCATAATCCTATTAGCTTCAGAAATGTTATATCTAAACTATGTTCGAAATCGCGTATCTATGTTGATTGACCACATCTGAATAGTCACTTATATACTTCCAATCCTCCTCTTTCTGGTGAGCTTCTCTCCACCCACGTCTTTTATCCGCCTAACAGTTGTCGAATTCGTGATGCTGTCTAGTCCGACTGACTTCTGGCAGATTGGATCTATGCATATTTATTATGGTACTTTTCACGAAATCTGACATTTATTTCAGTTAAGTTCAGTTAAATTCATTAGTTACAATTTGTAAACATTTTTTTCATAATTATTTAAGTACTGTTCAAAAGATATATATTTATTTATTTTTTATAAAATCGATTACATTTTATGATATTGACTGTCCAACTAGGAAGGAGCATACATTTAAATTACAAAATTTATTAATTAAACATTCTTAACGTTTGGGAAGATAAGTTTTCTAAAAGTTTTAAAGTTATTTAAAGAGTATTTAAATAAAGATTATCTGCCGTTTTTAAAATTACATTCAATAGCACCATTCCTCTTGTCATGCTATGCTGTGCAAGAACATCTGTATTGCCGTGTGGTATCTTACATAAGTGATGGTGACGACTCGAGCACGAGCCCTTTTCAGACACAAGCCTTAGCATTCCAAGAGGAATGTGCTAAAAATATAGATGTGCACTAAATAACTAACTAACCATCACGCCGTTTCCACGCAGGGGTAGGCAGAGAGGACGGACCGCCAAACAACTCAGTCTTGGCCCACACTACTTGCCTCATTCACATTCATACTTGCTCTTCTTTTATTCTGACTCTTGTCATGGCCCGACTCAAGTATTTGATTCACTTGATCGTGCCAACTCTTTCTCGGGCGTCCCCAACTTCTTCTGCCATTCACATTTGCGTCATATATTCTCCTTATCCTTACACTCCTTTATTCGTTCATTCACTCTACATGCCCAAACCATCTAAGCGTCCCTTTCTTAATCTTACTCACTACATGGTTTTACCACAAATACGTCTTAGAGATCTCATACACTACAGCATTCAGTCTACTTTCATCGTTAATCAAGGTTTTTCATATGGATCCCAAATAGTTTACATTTGTGGATCGGTATGAAAAAAGCATAGTGTAAAACGCCCATAAGGTAACAGGAATGTATCCTTCTATCCTGCTCATATTAAGAATTGTATCGTAAAAGAAGCATCGGGTAGCGAAACGAATTAATTTATCTTTGGTGTTAGCATAAATAGGTATGTCTTTAATAATTAAATTATGTACCAGATATTTTATTGTAAACAACACATTTTCAACACGACAACACAACCTTGCCTTCATCAGGACAGTACAATAACAAAGTCAAAGTAAAATAACAAAAATTCAAGTTTCGAAATTAATTTACACGTTTACACAAAGTTATTATATTTTATCACAGAGTTATTTCTTCAAAATACTTGTTATAAAATGTTTTAAAATTAAGCTGAACAATTTGGTGCCGTAATTAATCAAACTGGAATATTTTCGATCATACGAGTTCTAAAAAATAATTCTGTGCTTCTTTTTTAGTATGTACGTATATTTATATTGATCTATTTACTGGTGTTATACGTAACACAATACAAATATAAATATCTACCGCTGCGAGACACCTTATTTTAAAAGTTATAAAAAAATAGGTTAGTATAATAGTAGGCACTTAAATAAATCAAATACCATCATTAACTGAACGACTGTGTTTTGATAAAACTTTATGAATGGAATTGAAATATTTAACAATAATTTTTACATAATTATAAATGGAATTGAATTATACGAATTTGTAAATATTCGTTTTTATCGTCTACCGTAAAGTTTTCATTTTGAAGCTTAAAGGGTTTGAACAAACCGCAGTCGAAGGCTTAGCAAAATAAATGAGAAGACACATTTCTTATATATTATGTACTTATAATGTAGTAGCTCTTTATTGGTGTTATGGTGATTATGCATTTGCGAACTGAAACGAATTACGGGAAAGGAACGAAGCAACTGCAAGCAGCGTTTCGCGACATTTACGCTTGCTTCGTTCCTTTTGAGGTTCATTCAGCTCGGTAGTTACTTACATATTGTACTTACTTACATAGCATTAGATAGCTTACTTACATATTGTGGGATATGTCTTTTTATCTACGGCTATTCTCGTAGACTACAAATAATTTTTACGTAGTATTGTCCTACTTTTTGCTCTCAATAAAAAGTAAATTAAGTACCTTATTTTATAAATACAAACACCATTGATTATTTTTAGTTCTATTTGTTTGTTTTGTGCGAAAACACGATAAAGAAAATGCGTCAAAGATATCCTTGCATTGTTGACATTAATTGTTTATCAAGTAAATTGAAGGCAATAGGTCTGTTTAACTTCAATATTTCGCACTAGACCTAGACCTTAATTTGTAATTACCTTGTGTTTCATCTAGATTATGGGTTTAATATTGAAACAGTTTTATTCCAAATCCCAGTTTGTACTCATGTTGCTTTTTCCCTTGTTTTGTTCTTTTTCTAAAAGTCTTACTTTGGAAGAAAGCTAGAAAGAAGATGAATGTAAAAAAAGAATATCTTTGTTTTATGTTCGAATTATTGTCGTAGTAGTCATTACATGTTATTTCACTTCTTGTAACAATTAATCTCATGAAAAGTCCGTAAAATAGTGCAAATTATCATCCCCAAGTTAAATACTGTCGTGTGGTGATTGCAAAAGTGTTCGTATTGTTGAAATCTCTAACATTAACGGTGCTTGTAAGGGTACGTATACATTTGCGAACCGAAACGTGAACCGTATCACGAATTAAGGGAAAGGAACGAATCAACTACAAACAATTTGAAACGCAAAGTATCCTAATAATATAAAAGGTGCAGCTTATTTTTTAAAGTGTAAATACATACGTATCTATCTTGTTGTATCTATTCGCATCATCGAGATTGACTGAATTATCAAAAAATTAAACCTTTTATTTAATTTGTGGTAAATAATTCATTTAAAAGACGTTTTGGCTAAACTTGAATAATAACGATTTCACGATTAGTACCTAAATAAAAAAATATTATAATGGTTTATTATTTAGGACAACTATAAAGTCAGTTTTTTTTTCTTTACGAGTGTTGATGAATATTTTTTTGCTCATGTATATATTTTTATTTTCTTAATATTTTAAATTAGTAAGGGAATAAAATTAAGTAATTGACATCATATTTCCACAGTTATTGGCCACAACTTTCCATGGCTATCGGTTACTCAATATGTTTATAAATGGAACTAGGTATCCGTGTTTTATGTTTTTTTTAATTATTATCACATCGACTTTTTAAACACTGTACATACAAACTATTATTGTGAATATATATATATATTAGTCTTCGGCGTTGCCTGAGCATTAGGCAGACTTTTCAAAATGTAACTTAGACAGTGATTTTTATTTTGTTTTGAATGTCAATTATGCTTGAAGGTAAAAATTTATTTCATTTATCAATTATTATTATCATCAATCTCGGAATAAAATTGTAGATTTGTATAAATATCAAATCCACGCCGCCCGCCACAGATACTCCTATATAAATATAAAATAAAGTATTCTACTCCTATATAATTATTAAATATTTACATTATTTTTTGCTATTATCAAAAATACATTTAATAATCCTATCAAATGTCTCTTCTTTATGGTTGATTATCCCTGGCCGGCTTAGCCACAGTTTTTTTCCGGGTTAACAGCGGCAACTTTTTATGGTCAGGCCCCAAATTGGATCAACAGTTCGGCCATCAACTCCTTCTCCGATAGCCACTCTATAATATTATTTCACTGACTATTGGGGCGGTTCAGAATATAAGACATTATGTAAATAAGTTATAAATGGTTTCTAAATAATGACTTTCGATTAGATAAAACATTATTTTGACACCTTTGTAATTGCCTACCTGTATTAATGATATTTTAATGCTTGGGTCCTTGTATGGAAAGAGAGACATATTTAAGAAATGACACTGATATTGATTTAAACAATTTGTTTTATACTTATTTTGATCAGATTTAATTTTTAGAGTTCTGTTCAATTGTTTTAATTTCATTCATTCATTCAAAAACCAGGTTAACTTTGAACACAAATACCCGGGTTGATTTACAAGATCGTCATTACAACACACATTCCATTAACCTACAACTAAAATTATTTTTGGGGCAAACAATTTCGCAATATTTATCTAAAAAACTATTTTACATCCTTCCTTTTGCAATAAAAACCATTTACAAAATAATCCATTTCAAAATAATTATTAAAATAAGGATTATGGATTAGGAAGGGTAAAACTGATAAAAATATTAGTGATTTATTAATAAACTGTCAAATTATTCGTTATCCTGTTAAAAATGGGATTTCAGGCCCTCAACAAATGAATTGATAGGTTTCCTGAAAAAAAATTATAAAATGCCAATGAATAGTCAGGATTTCGGAACACGTGTTCATAAAATACCTTTTCGCATTTCGTCATTATATAGCGGTGCTGCCAATCTGTGAGAGGATATTCTGTCCGCGCTTTATTATCAGCAGACACATACCTGGACGGATGACGAACCTCGTGCTGGCACTGTTGGTGGACGCGGTGGAATCTTTCGCTGCAGCAGTTGGTCGAGTTTCATCACCACCTAGGATTCTTGCTGCATAGTCTCCTTCTTCTATCTTCGTGTCACCTTCCTGAACTTCATTTTACTCACCTTAACTTCACTTTATTTTTGTAATATTTATATTTTTTGCTATACCTGCATCAACTGTTAAGCGCCCTTGAGGTGATATCTCACAAAAGTTTCGTTATTATTACGAATTTACTAAAAGTTTATCAGGAAGCGGCCTGTAGTCCCGTTTTTAACCGGAATACCAATAATTTGAAGAGATTTTTAATAAATCAGCATTACTCATTTTTCTCGGTGCACCGCAGTAGAAGGTATGGATTCATAATCACTCATGGACACACAGACCCCCAGATTCCTACTAGCCCCTCATACATTTGTCCACAACGAAACTTCCTATCCTTCCATTCTTTGAAAAGATTCTCCACATAGCATCCACTAAGATGACATAGGCCGTGAAGGCTATTATTGTTCAGTGGCTCGAACTGGCTCAAGCCTACGTGGACTTAAAGATTAAAAAAGTAATTTTCGAACCACCCACATTTTTTATCACTGTAAAATAGTTATCGATGAAAAAGCGTTTTTTAGTCGAATCATTAATGCTTCCTAACGCCTGCTATTAAAATGATATGAACGTTTTATGAACACTTTGGTCCACGGAAAAAAGCTGCGATATTAGATGTATACGGATTACAGCGACTAATACGAAAATGGTCATAAACTTTACAGTGGGATAAAACCATTTTTTATACTATGTTTATGTTAGGATTAAAATCAAAATGTTGAGAAATATTAGTAGTTAAATTTTGTGTTTTACTGTGATATTCAATTGAAATAAAATCTATATGTTCAAGACTGAAAAGAGCTACAATAATTAAATTGTGACTGACTTACGAATCATTAACCCCGCCAGCATTTCAGGGTCATATATGACCAGGCGTCCATATTTTATAAAATTATTTTTATCTTTTTTTCTATTATGCAAAACAACGCAATTTTTTTACGTCAGAAAGAGAAATAATTATTTTTTGCAGTTTGGCCCAAATATATTTACTGGAATCCATTGATAAAATCCTAGAAATAGCCAAAATGAATAATTGATATTTCGCGCCGCTATCGAAACAATCGGTTTAACTTTAAAAAGTATTTTTTATTATATGAACGAGATAAATTTGAAGGTAAATTTTTCTTTCGAATTCGCCAAATAAAACGAATAAGTTTTCAAAATATCGAGTTCTTTCAAGTTTTATATTATTGGAGTAAAAAATTAAGTAAAAATATGTTTATCGTTTTTGACAACATTTTTCAAGTTTGATCTTAAAATTTTATTATATAGAAATATTAATGTTTATTTTAAATGAAAACTCCGTAAAGATAATTTAATCAAGTTTTTAAATCAGTATTTATTTTTACGTAAAAAAATATGTATGTAACGCATTTGAAATGAAAATAAAAAATTTCAATCTTGACAATTGTGATGAATGTACTGAAGGGTTAACTAAATAATTATTAATTAAGTCTGTCTGTGCTCTTAGTTCTTCTTAAGTACCCAAATTTGGTAAGGTTTTCATTATCATTTAAAGAATTTCTTTAAAAAGGTTTTTGTTGATAATACATGCATTAACCATTTATAGAAAGTAGAAAAAAGTCGATAATTTGTAATCAAGTATTAAAAAATATATTTTTTTGCGCTTACATTGATAACGCTGGCTAAGCCTTATGAGATACATCAAAATAATGTACTACGGAAATGTATATCTTAAAAGGGCCTACAGAAAGTTTCGTGATGGTATATGTCTATCTCCTAAGGATAACCCCCGATTAATATGATTAATCGCTATTAATCATATTAATCATCGAGCCGAAGTGTTTATCACTCGCATGAAAATAGTTTTTTTTAATATAATTTAATGTTACAAAAACTCGGTCAAATTCTCGACTTAAGTACTTGCCTGCTATGTCAATGTTATTTGTTTTCCTAATACGATAAGGAATATTTTTATCTAATGGGGTTATCTAAGATAAAATAACAATAATAAAAAGTTGTATCAATGCTTCAAAAATAGTTGACACTTGTTACAGGAAATAGTGAATGGTTACGATCCTTTAAATGTAAAGCATGTAAAATTTATTTGATTAATTTGTGTAAACAATTTAAAACAAAGAGCAAACGGTAGAAGCTCTCAGTATCCCCGATGAAAGACAACCATTGATAATCGAAAAGTAGTATAATCGATAACTCCCAACCACAAGCAGCTCGGATGAAATCTTTAGGAAAATCGGTGTTATGGACATTAGGCAACTTTATGCCAAAAACATCCTAGCATAACACAAAACTACTTTTGACAATGTCCAAACTGCTCGTCATACTAGAACCAAAGGACATAATCTCTTACAAATCCCTTTCGCTAAAACAACTTTTGGCCAGAGAAATTTTAGATATTTTGCAACAAGGCTATATAATGCTCTCCCACTAGCCATTAGACTGAACGATTTTTTTTTCGAAATATAAAACAGACATCAAGTCTTGGGATCATCAGCCAAGATTAAAAATTTTATAAAAATCCTAATTAAGTATGTACTAGATGCTGATTATCCAATTTTATTATTATTATTATTATTATTATTATTTTATTTATTATTATTATTTTTTATCATTTTCACATTGTCATTTAATGTTATGAAATATTATATGTATCAAATAATATGTAAATATTAATTTATGTACTCAATACGTCTGTCTCGACACAGGTTTATCCTAGTGAGACAGACATCGAAAAAAAAACTGTAAAAAAACTTTATATTGTTAATAAAAAAAAAATTATAATAAAAAGCTTGAAATGACTTAAGTCGTCGATTGTGACCTAATCCTAATAGCCAGGAACTTCTCCACCTTCCTCTACCTCATTTCTTTCTCCTCCACACTACATTCAACCTCACAACATATCCCAATTGGGGATGCCATCGTCTCACTGACGTCAGACGGTTGGGAGCATTAGGGCCTCTTGTGCGGTACTCGGTAAAATTATAACAATTATTCATATATTATATCTTGTAGCTCGCAAATTAAATCCAAAGAATAGATGAATATAAATAGTTGTTGTGTCACCATTGTACATTGTTTAGGCCAGTTGTCATAGCGTCATTATCAGTACTTTACAAGAGTGCCTTATATCCATTGATGTGTTTTATATTTTAAAATGCAAAACGAACTCTAGGCAGAATTCTTGCCTAAACAGACAATGCAATAATTACAATAGCGTATTATCCAAGGTGGATATTTTCAGTTGCAAACTTACCAAATACTATAGAGGTCCATAAAAGAATTTTTTTCTGATGGTTTGTAAATAATGTTATTTTATTATTATTATTTGTGTTTTTTACAATAAATATACAATGTTTACAAGTCATACTGTTTTAATTTATACTACACTTGCATTAAAAGCATTTGCTTGTGGATGGAAGGACATTTGCGAAAAAATAATATAACTAGGTTAAAAAGTAAAAAAAAATACAAAATAAAAATCCATACAAATTATTGTATTTGGAAGGAAGAAAAAATATATATTATGGAGGATAAATAGAGTATAGTAGGATAAATTGTGAGATGTTCAAGTGAAACTAGGGGAATCAGTTTTTTTGTTAACGATTTCTATGTTTTATGTCTCTATTGTTTATATTTCTATTATGATTTGATTTATATCTACAACCTCTCTCCATGGCTAGAAATGTTTTGTTTTCTATAAATTTTTGAATTCAAATTCTGTCTCAGTAGAGGTAAAGTCACAAGGAGGAAATCCATAACCGTTTTTATTTTTACTATATAATACTTATGTACAAACTGAAATAAATTTAAACTGACGATTTTATTAATAAATAAATAAAAATAAATTTAGACGAGACTGAAGCGAAAAAAGAGGTTCTATTTTTTTTACTTGCGATTGACCTCCAACGCTCCCAAGTCACTAGCAAAAACTACCGAATTAAGTATACGCGAACCGCTTGTCACGTTCTAATAGTGGCACACGATATCAACGAGAAATTAGTACGCAATAGCGCCTCTAATTGTATAGCTCTATGCTCATATACCCTCTTATCGGATAACAATAATTTCTCGACTATAGATAATACATAGGTACGAATTGTGTTCAATTGTGTTGCAAAATCGCATCATAATATATCTGTTGGTACCTACCTGTCCTTGATAATAAGTCACAAGTCACGTGATTATTCATACATCTAAACAATGACATTTCGCATACATTCTGATGACAGTTTGCTACACTAGCGCCTCCTATCGGCGTAAGCTGTGCGAGTTGATTTTCTTTCATACATTTTAATAGATTTATGTAAAATATTTCATTTATTTTAAATTTTAAGTAAATATTTTTAAATATATGTAGAATAACCTACATAAAAAAATAATTAAAGGGGCTATTAGGTTTGCGTAAACAGTTACAAGCCTACCACCGCCAGTTAGCACCACGTAAAATCAATTATTTGCCGCCATAGTCTTGAAGGAAAGTAACATGCTACACTAGCGCCTCTAGCGGCCAGAGTTGCCAGCCAATACAATTAAATATACTGCCAATATTTTTCTGGAGTTGAGAATAATATTATTATTCTACATTATTTGACATTATGTATTTAATAACTCACTTGTTCAACTTCCCCAACAGAGTAGGAGATATTATAGGTAGGTATTACCCCGGTGAGTGATCACCATTAAGAATTGAAACGTTGCTTTAAATATCTTTAGCCGTGTCTTGGTGACCAGTCTGAATAGCCAGTATATTTCCCAAATACTCCCAACCTCCTGGACTAGGGCATCCCCAATTGGGATATGTTATGAGGCTCGAGGTTGTGCGCAGGGGGAGGAGATGGGGAAGAGGAAGGTAGGGATTTGATCTGACTGTTCACTTCTTGTCACAAAACACAGCTAAAGCTATGTCAAGGAACGTTTCAATTTAATCTGATTTTTTTTAAGTATTAAATTGTGAGATAACCACAAATCAATCAAATCAAATTTACTTGCGCACTCAACCAAGGAGGCCATCAAATTACCTTCAGAACAGAACATAACTCGAATGCTCATGCCATAGTCTCACTGGCTCCAGACGGTTGGGAGCAGTTGGGACTAATTTGCGATATTCACTTTAAAAAAAACAGAGGCCACTTCCCGTACTTCGTTTATTTTCGCCGAAAACATCTCCCAGTCTGCGAAAACTTTAACCGAAGGAGGTTTTATAGTTAAAGTATTTATCCAGAGCAGATTGATTATAAGCCCGGTGCTTCTTACTGGTCAATGTAAGTACATATAATGTTATTTTATGCCTTCCACACTATAATGGGCGTTTTACACGATCCTATATTCCTTTTTTTATTTTTATTTTTTTGTTTTAGAAACAAACAGTTCATAGATAAAATAAGTGGTGAACAGTTCCATTAACATTAATTATTATTTTATTTATTACTTTATTGACGCCTTTTTTAGGGGCGTTAAAAATTATATATTTATGTACATATTCATTACAAATAATCAAACAGCATCAAATTTAAGGTGTCCACTGACTCTGACTAAGCGTAATTATTTCTCTCCATAAGTATTCTGGGCAATGATTACATATGGTAGTTAGTACCAGAATTTCTGCGCTGAAATAAATCCCGACTTCTAGTATTACATAGTGGTATCCGAAAGTTTATCAATGCCAGCAAATCTGGACCATCAAATGCATTATTTAAAATTTTACAAAGAAATATTAAAAATCCTTCTGTCAGACAATTTAAGCGTATTCATTTCATTCAAAGGAGTATTTTAGTTCAACAAAATTGCTCAAATACCCATTTTAAAACTAAGAAAAAGTAAGAATTAATTTGTGTTATTTTAATAACTTGTACGTGAATATTGTAATGTGGGTTCCAGAAGGGAGAATTGTACGTTGACTTCTAACAAAGGCAAAATATAACAGTTTAATACACTTAATATTGTTGAAAGTTCTAGTTATTATTAGAAGTGTCGATACCAACGACACGTCTCTATGAAATATCTGGCGAGTGATTACAATTTATATTTTACCGGGCGGAGTTAGTTCATGATTTGAGGTAAAGATAAAGATAACCAATGTCAAAGAAATCTTCATGGCATATAAGTGTATATGTAAGTGAGTGCGTATTGATTTATGTGCGTTGTGAGTGCGTATGTAAGCTATATCGGTACCCATATTAAAAATCTTGTTTTACACGACCATTATTTTCATACTTACATTTCATACGGATAGTATCCGTGTTCCGGCTTCGAGTCTACTTTTAAAAATAATGCTATTCCTTATGTTTTGTACATCCTTTTATACGTGTGAGCTTCAGACCAACTTTAATTAGATCAGCATGGAAAAGCCACGAGTGATCTTTGGCCTTCCCATATACTGCAGCGCTTCCAACATTCTCATCGAGGAGGAACGAATCTCAGATTTTGCGTCTTTCGTAAGAGCCTGGGTGGTTGGTCTAAAGGAGAGGATAAACAATTTTAAAATGTTTCAAACTATCCCCACTCCTACTCTTCCCCCCTCTCTCTACCACCCCTCTTCAAATTTTAATCTTTAGTGTAAATTTACTCACGGTGAAGCAGACATCGCTTAATATTTAGCATGCATTTATACAAATAAATTTATATAAACTAAGTTTTATGTCTTTTTAATAAATACCAAAAATGTTATTATCATGGAATCCCGTTATAGTCTGGATTCCAGCTTCATTAAACAATGGAAAAAGTGTGGCCCCGACTCTCTCAAATGCTAGAGTTAATAAACGTCTTTTTTCTGTGTATATGTATATACATTAAAAAATGTATTTCTTTTTTTGTACATTATTGCTTTTTTACGTGTACGTATATTATTTTATGCGCTTTAACCTCCCCACATTTTGGAAAGAAATAATATTTTGTCAAACACCTTGAACATAACCTTATAGCACACGAAATCATCTGTCATTTATCTTTTTCGTTGCCGTCAACAAATCGTCAAAAATACAAGCGAAAATCACAATACCAAACAGTAATCGACGTTCAAAATAAATTATAATTAATAATAAACACATTGTAAAAGTCTTTTTCCAATATTTTAAAAATAAAACGAAATAATTATGTCGAACTTCCACACAATACAGTAACGTAAAACAAAGACATACGACAATTTTTTTTAATCCAGAATTCATACGGAAAGAAGACTCATTTTGAAACTGTACGAAAGACAGCATCATCGTGTAAAACGCCCATTAGAACAGAACCTGCTTGCTCTCACTTGTCATTGTCAGACCTAATGACTGATGATAGCTACAGAATTGAGAATTCTTTCTTCGACCAACCTGTATAAACTCAAACGAATTGCCTACCCATAAAGTAGGAAACATTTAATTTTACCATGCGACTGAGAACTCTCCGGAAAAGCGTATACACAAATAATCATAAAATTAAAAACGTTATTTATTTCAGAAGTAGCCCATACCAAAATAATAGTATTTTGAGAATTGTTTATTATTTTCTGTTTATCTCACTAATCTTAACCCTTTCGTGACCCGCGACGATAGTAAATGTGTGTATGCATTCTGGTTTTGAATGTGTTGTAACTTTGATATGATTTGAGATTTATTTTGATTAATTTTTGGGTTATTTGCGGTGTTGCGCTTTATCCTTCTTGGTATCTGGCTACACCAAAACTTAACATCAAAAACCACAATTATTCAAAAATATCGGCCCTTGGAGGACACAACACCGAATCACCTCTACATATCTACACAAAAACGCGTTTCTCCACAATCCACATATATGCTATGATTGTTGACACCATAACGCTGTCCGAAACATTGGCTAAAGAAGTGGGCACAACACGGCATAATAACCCAAAATTAATAACGATAATTGTTTTTACTATATTTTTTTACTAGCTGCGACCCGCCACGCGTTGATGTAATCTGTTTGTGCAGATAGAAAAAAACAATAGCGCGTCTTGGTTTTACGTCCAACAGAAGGTGCTGTGTTGTACAAAAAGCATGTTTTTACCTGTCATAGGTAGCATCTATATAATATATGCATATTAAAAACACTCTTATTCGAATGCAACGTTTTGTCAAAATTTCAAAGCAATCGGTGAAGAACTATCAAAGATTTAAGATTTTTAACAAGCGAACATTAACATTTTTATAAATAAATTACTGTTTTGATGCCTACACTCTTAGCGAGACTATCAAAGGAGGTGGCCCGAACTAAATAGTTTAGTTACCTCGTCGCTCAATAATGGAGAGTAACGTTGAGGAGGGTTTACTGGTAATGGGCAAACACAGCCACTACATAGCCAATAATAAAGAACTAGCACTCGGGCTCGGCAATGGTCCTAAATGTAAGAGTGTAGAGCAAACATCACACAGTTGAACTTTCTTTGTGAATACCACATGTTGCATCTGAAACTGCATACGAATCACAGCTTTAGATGAACTTGAAAGAGGACCGTAAACACTTTAATCTTTAATGGTGTTTGATGGAAAAGAAACGGGACGACCAATTACTATCATTGCAACATATTTGTCAAGGAGCACACAACACAATCTCAATATCGTTAGTTCCATCACGACACCTCGAAGTAATTATCGCCAAACGAACGAATAAGTTGTAAAATCTGAAATTATATACACTGACAACATGAATTAATTGCTTCCATGATGTTCCCAATCCTTCTCGATTTTGTACAACTTTATTTCAATAGCCTGTTCCATCATTTGAATAGTTTCCAGCTAGTTATTATGGTTAGGAATTATTAAGGATTGGAACTGAATAAATGAAATTTCGGTAGGAATCAACCATATTCTTATGTCAAGACCAAACACGGCACAAGAATCCTAACTGTTCCCAACCCACTGAAGCCAGTGAAGCTATGACATCCTCAATTGGGGTATGTTGTAAGGCTCAAGGAGATGGGAAAGAGAAAGGTGGGGAAGAATCTGACAGTTAAGCTACTCTTGATAATACAACAAACAAGATGTTCAAAATTTACACTAGGCACAACAATATCAAAACTGCAGTCACATCAAAAATTAGCAAGAGACCATAGAAATGATTTAATATATTAATTGAACTAAGGCCTGGTTATTTTCTAGTTTGCTTGATTAATTTCAACCCGATATCTCAATAAGTACCCGGGTAATATCACGAATTACCTTGAGTAAGAATCTTGAAAATAATAAGATGAATTAGTCATCATTACCAGCGCCGGGCGTTAATTAGCCCAAACGGCTCCACCGTTCCGGCGCTGAAGCGGCAACGGAACGGGCGGCGGTTCTGATTGGTCAGGCGAGCGGGCGACCAATAATGATCAATGGCCGGTTGGTAATGACGTAATTATCGACCGGCCAATAAAACGATGATGCCCGTAACCGGTAATCAGGCAACACGAGGTGAAGGAAGCGGAAGCGGTGGACAACAATAAGAAAATCCAGTAAAAAAGTATTATGGCTTAAAATTAATATGTTCATATAGAACAATAAACGATGATTCTGAATATATAAGTTACGTATTAGTAATTTAAAAACGAATAAAACACCATCTCATTAAAACACACCATTTGGTTGGTATGACCGAATCTGCTGATTCTGACACGTTCTGAAATCACAACCAGTCTACGTGAGTAATATATCAATGGTCTATCGTCCACATTTGAACGGATTAAAATGTTGTTTTAAATACCGGTAATTTGTTTATCAGGTGCGGTCATGAATGTATTTTTGCACTTTTGTTCAATATAATTACATTAGTGTCGAATTGCTAACATTTTACCTATTGTTCTTCAATGTTTAAAGCGGGTAATCTTAAGAATAAAAAAACTATTTGACTGCCATACAAAATACATCGCCGGTTGAAAAAAAACTTTTTGACATTGGTGATTGGTGACCGTAATTCTTGCTATAAGTAAACTCTCTTCGAAAAAATCACCTAGAATTTTTTCCTAGAGATTTGGATACCTAGTGCTATCTCTAATTGATATCTTCGATAGACTGTCCATTTCATCTGTACCGAGAAACAAATTTCTAACTATACAGGGTGTATCAGCACGAACCCAGAGGATTTTAACCAGCGATAAAATGTGGATGTCATTTTTGGAGGAATGTGTTTTGATAAAAATATTTTTTTTACCCTGTCATTTGAAAGGAACGACCGGTTAAGTGGGAAAATATTTAAAAGACGGTTATATATTTTTTTATTATTAATTATATCTGCATTGATATTAACATTTTTTTATTTCTGAAATTTCAATATCACGATTTTTGTCCTAAATTTTTAATAAAATTTCTTTACTCTTACCCCTCCTCCCTCCCTTTACCAGCCCTCTCTAAAGGTAATTGATATTTAATATCTAATTTTGGTGTAATTTTCTCCTGATGAACCGAACATTGTTAGCGAAACATGTAGATTGTGTATATAAAAATAAATTGATGTAAACTTAGTTATTTTCTTTTTAATATAATGAAACAAATTATATTCTCTATCACACGTCGCCACTGTTGCACTTCGCAACGGATCATGTGATATGCACTCTGTCTCGTCTATACAGTGCTGCTGGAAGGAGACGGAGTGCGTACCACGTGACCCACTAGTCTGTACCTGATGTGGTCAGTGGCGATCAGTTTTGAGAGATGTCGTAATTTTTCAAGTTTACTAACTGAGTTCATTGGTAAGGTAAATTTCTGAACGTCTCTACAATTGACAATTGTTTCTTTTGATAGGCAATGAATCAGATTTTTTATGCGTTCATTTCTTTATTCTCTTATACATAGTTTACACATGTGTAAAAGCATTAACATTTACATTAGCGTTTTGTGAACAGCTCATTAGGAGAACTTGTATAGAGGTGTTCGCATGTTTTAGATAAAGTGTTATCATGCCGCCATTAGTAAGAGAAGCAAATACGAGTATATACATTTTTTTATTTTTTATTTGTACATACACGATTATACATATATTATAAATGATATTCACTGAACATTTCAATTACCCAGTTAGTAGAGAAATCTCGGGTCTAACTGGGGAGCTAGTCTATTTACTAATTAAATACATAATATTTATAAATAGTTAAGGTGGTCATAAATAGTAGGCATCGTTATTACAACAAAAATACAGTATCTAAGTATTAAAATCACAAAAGTAAAAAAAATAACATTACATAAATAAATTGCAACAGTGTATATCTGAAAATCATCGATCATTGTGTGGGTTTTCTGTAAAAAAGTAATGTCAGTTGTTTTTTTAAATTTTAAATAGTTTTTTTTCACTTTTTATTATATCGGGTAAATAGTTGAATAGCTTAGGGCCTACGTATTGATAATGGTATTGTGAAGCTGTCGTGTTGCATCTAGGTACATAATAACAAACTAGGTACATTGTTTTAATACTTTTGGCATTACAAATCGTACAATTATAACATCACGTTATTTTTCACGAGAATAAAATAAATTTTATAGTCTGCATATACGTAAATGTAGTTCTTCTTCAATAATAACATAATTTTCGGGTGGTTAAAATACAAGTTACCAAAAATTGTCGAGCCCTGAAAAACGTGCGAACGCAATTTGGATCTCCTCATCAATTCTTTTTTTATTAAATTATAGTGCAGATTAAAATAAGTGGCCAGCGAGGTTTGTTAAAGTGTTAGCTTTTTGATTTATAATGTTTCAGATTCTTCCCACTTCTCACTCCAATACATTATGACATTCAAATCCCTATGTATATCAATTTGTTCAATTGCAGAAATCTAAAGATCAGTAAAGTCAAACGAAACGGATGAATAGTAAATTAAGATGTTTTTATCGATAAACGATTGCTTAATAAATATCTTAACTCGACAATAATTATTGATCATTAATCAATAATTGAACACGTTTTTGTATGTTGGAAGTTATTTACATATTTTTACTGTAAGTCCGGTCATTGATTATTATGAACATAATTTTTTTATTTTTTTTTTTATTTGGTACAATATTTTTTTACATTTCAAAGTTTTCCAGTAATGTTGGCCTCACTGGGTGACTTGCCCGTGCTGAGGCCTTCATTTTATAATATGAAAATATAATCTAAATACAATCTACAATATAAGATAAAATAATAAATTTAATATATAATCTTGTGTGTTTGTGAGTGATGTGTGTTTATATTGGTTTTGTGCGTTACGTGTAGGTTTTATTTTTATTTTATGCTATGACATTTTGGTAATATTGTCTTTTTTGTTCTTTAATCCATTTTGTAATTTTGTGTGTGAATTTATTTTTATTTTCCTCAATTTTAATTTCAATTTTTAGACTGTTGAAAGCTTTTATAGCATGGTATTGGTAGTGTTATATTATATTATAATTATTATTGTTATTTTTATATTACAACAATATGCAGTACCTATCATTTATTGTAGTATGTTGGAGGTCACGGATGGAATATTTTCACAAAAACTATGAATTCCGTTAAAAATGTGTTGAAGATTTAAATTTTGCTTTTTCTGATTCTGATCGGTTGTACCAAAAATGTGTAATTTTTACATTTTCATTCATAATTGTTGATTTTTTAAAACGATCTAAAACTGCGCATTCAGAAACGGATCCAACTGGCTACAACGTCTTTATGACATAGAAAGAGCCAATTTCTGGTAATACGGGTGTTCTACGACGCCAACGACGCCGAATTCACGAATAAAAACGAACATGTCGTTATTATTATAAAAATAACACAAAAATATCTTTACCATCTTAATTTTTTTCGAGAATTAAATAAATATGTGAAAACACCCTTTTCTTAGTGATCTATAAAAATAAATGAAGCAAACCGAAAGTATAATTTTTACATTAAAATTAATATTTCCTAGATATGTAGCTTTGATCTAAATAATACAACGTGCTGAAAAGTTGCTTTGACCAGTGAATTAAATGCAAAAGCAGTGAAAATTTCATGACGCAAAAGCTCACGGCTTGGAAGTTCTTTTCTGATCAGGCTAAAAAAACATAGCTGGTGCTTCTTGTGTTAGATTCCCCCAATAGAACAGCCTTAAACCTTACACCAGCAAAAAATATGTTAACAAGAAAGAATAACTAATTTCCTCACAGTTGAACGATTTTGCAAGAATTCCGTCCTTTTGTTTAGCTACCTACTCTGGTTCCCCGGCCCGCCCTTCACCTAGCCCGTCTCCACACCTCGGGTGGGATGATCTACCTCTCCGACACATTAGCCGGTGCCTGCACTGCCTACCTAGTCAGATACCGGGCAACAGGCACCTCTGTCTGGCTGTTACCTGTGTAGTAGTTGCCACCTTGTAGACTAGGGTGGACCGTCAGATTTTTTTCTATTTCGAATATGTATACATCAGAGGTCTCAAAAGATGCGCAATAAGAATTTATTACCACATATATTACATATCAACTAGTGGATCCCATAATGCTTCGCTATTGTCAATGTCTTTCTCGGACTTCTTCCACCATTGACTACTGTACCTATACCATAATGTAAGTGTTAAAAAATTACAGTACATCTACTTTAATTCGACAATATATCTCATTTCGGTGCAGAGATATTGCGCTAAGTATTCCTCGGGCGTCCCCGACTTCTCCTACCATTTAAACCACTCTCTAAACAGTTATTGTACTAATAGAAAAAAAACTTTGAAATTATTAGCGATATTGGTCAAATATTTTTCGAGTTTTGCGAATACCATAAACAAGCTAAATTTTCATATATAAAAAATAAGAAGATTTTAACATAATGAACCAACACATAATAAAAAGGAATAAACCCTTTTTCTTTTGGAGAACACTGGAACTCTTTTTGTGTATTTTGAAAGCAGTCAATGAACAGAGATTTTATGCAGAACCGTGAACCTCAAAATATGTGGAAAACCTTTTGTTCAACACACCGAGTTCCCAACTGCTGTTTTTTAACACACCGAGTTCCCTACTAATATTGTTTAACACACCGAGTTCCACACCACTATTGTTTGACGCACCGAGTTCCACACCACTATTGTTTGACGCACCGAGTTCCCAACTACTATTGTTTAACACACGGGGTTCCCAACTACTATTGTTTAACACACCGAGTTCCCTACTAATATTGTTTAACACACCGAGTTCCACACCACTATTGTTTGACGCACCGAGTTCCCAACTACTATTGTTTAACACACCGAGTTCCCTACTAATATTGTTTGACACACCGAGTTCCACACCACTATTGTTTGACGCACCGAGTTCCCAACTACTATTGTTTAACACACCGAGTTCCCTACTACTATTGCTTGACACATCGAGTTTCCAACTACTGCAACATGAATATCAACTATTTTTTTGGAAAAACAAAAAACACAAAAGTTTTCTAATTACAGTAATTAATAGAAAACCAAGGTACTGATGAATCTAAAAAAGATAATACTATCATAAACCATATAGTGCAATACATCTTTTGTCACCACTGAAAGATCGATAGCTCAAAAAAACCAAGACGGACCACCCTACTGCAAACTGTTTGGTTGTATATAAACTGCGTTTCTCAAGCATATCAGCTGATGTGATTAGTATCACTTTTAATCATCTCAAGATCCGATCAGAACTTTCTGAGAGATCTCTGATTCATTATTGTGGTGCTGCGAGGTTCGTCCTTTTTTAAAGCCAGTGAATAACATAATATAGCTATGGGTTCTTTATATCTTGGAGTGTGTTAGTTGTTGTAAGATTTAGACATCTTGGATTTAGATGAGTACAAGCGTATTTGATAAATGATCATGGGTTCTATGTGGATGTGTGTTAAAGTTTTTTTAGCAATTTGCAGTAGCATCAATCATTTCACCACTACATATTATTAAATTTTTAAGGTCATTAGTCATTATAAGTAGGTACGTATCGCTGTTCGACTAACTTTTTCTTCTCTGGAGGTCTGAATAAATTGAATACTGTCACCGTTACTTTTTGGTGATCTTCTAACAAATCTATTGTAATAAAAGTCACACTGAATATCTGCCCTGGTGAGGAACCACCATTACTAATCGAAGTTGGATTGAAATGGCGTAACCCTTCAGATTTTTAAATATTTTGCCAACTACATGGTGAATTTTCTTGAAATTTCGGAATACTCCCGAGGAATCTAAAATTTGCTACATATTACTTATTTTTAAAGTTGTCGTTAAAAGAAATACAATTATAGAAACAAAATTAAATTATCTTTCAAATGTTTGCATATGAAAAAATATTGATCTCTCAAAAAAACTATTTTTTTAATATCAAACATGAAAATGTTAACAATGAAACTTACAAGGACATTTTGAAATAATTCTATATTTATAAAATATATTCCTTTTGTGTATTTAATAAGTAATAAAACTGTCACTTTACTTTTTATACCGTTTATACAATAAAAAAAAATAATGTCGATGAAAAAATGCGAAATTTGTAATCACGCAATATGATATTTTTTTAAATTTTATCCATGCATTTTATAAAATATTTGATACAAACTGTGAATAATAATTATTGATCTTTCCAATGACGAACATATCACATATCTAAGCATTATAGAAACAAAGATAAAAATAATTTTATAATGTATTGACGCCCCGGTCAGATCTGTCCTTCAGAGGCTATAATGGAGTATGATGTTTGTGGCTAGTAATGTCCTTCTGATGCCTGAAGGGTTAACTATTTTTAGTAGGTACCCAGATGCCCTTCATGGCCTTTAAATCTACGTAACTGGCACGAGTGAGGTTCTGCAGTGGTATGCAGGACGGACTGCAGCATGCAGATTAAAGATTGCTTAATGATAGCCAACTTTTAATAGGAGAACGAATCGAAAGAAGAATAGATTATACCCATATATGATTAGCAGATATTTCCCAACCTTCCTCTAACCATTAATTATATTTATAAATAATTAATCAATGTTTCCCAGATGGGGATGCTATAGTTTCACTAGCTCCAGGAAGTTGTTTACCTATATGCCTAAAATATAAGGGACAAACTTGACTTATTTTAACCAGTGATTCTCGACATTATTTGAAGTAAAAAATTGAAATTAAAATTGGAATTCGGCGACTTTTTAATGTTTTTTTGTAGTTCCAAATAATTTCAGGAATCACTGGTTAAAATTAGTCGAGTGCATCCCTTAACACCCTGTATATTATTAAATATGAAATAATTAAATGTAAAAAATTTGAAGACAGTGACGCCAGATATATAACACTTTACGATATCGTACAGACCCATAAAAAATCACGTAATCTATTACAGGATTTGTGAAGCTGAAAGCATTTATAAATAAAATATTTTCTTCAAAATCATTGCATTTCAAAAGAAGAAATTTACCTGTAGAATGTGTTTTAAAAAAAATATAACATCTTGCAAACACGTAACCAAAAGAAGTGCTCATTTAAAATAAAGCATTATTAATTAATAAAGTAATATTATTACTGTTGTTATTTGAATACTGTTACGCATTACGTATGAATTCACATCACTTCATGAATGCACCCATGCACCGACAACCGAAATGACTATGTTTGATACCTTGTCTTCAGTAAAACAGTTGCAGAGATCATTGCTGCCTACGCTGCTGTTGACCGCCGGATTTTCAATAGAACTCACTTTTTATGCTGACAGACATTAATATTCTACCAATCTCTTCAACACAAGTCAGACTTCTTATATAAATAATTGTGTGCCGTAAAACGAGCGCAAACCCTCTGCCGACAAAGCCATTAAAAATTCTAGTGCAAACATGATAAGGATATCTGATTGGAGCTATAGTAAGGAATTTCAGTCAATTTTTTATGAAAGTTCACCTTCTATTTAAAATACATACAATTTTTTTTACGAATTTCGATACCATCGTTAAAATATTTTCCAAAGTTTCATTTTCAAGCCCGCCAAAATGATCGAAATTTGACGGAGTACGCGTGACGTCATACGTACCTCGGAATTGCCGGTCAATATGAATGTATGAAATCAACAAATCGCAGTTTAAATATAACAAGATTTCTGAAATAATTTGTTTACCGCAGTGGGAGGGTTTAGGATCACAGGGGCCTAGCTACAGAAACATAGTTTTGAGATAAACGATAATAACGATATGCCCGACTGCATGCCCAACTGATATGCCTAACTGTATCTCTTAAGGTGGATGGTTGCGCGGTCTTTTTCATACAAAACTTAAATTTGGATCTGAGGCCAAAATTTTTGTAGCTAGGCCCTTATGATCCTAAACCCCCGAGTGGTAACTGGTAACCCGTGTGGGATTCTACGCAGCACAAATAGAATGCGCAAAATTTTGCACAAAGCCGGCCGACCGGTGCAAGTTCTGGCAGAACGCGTCCACCAATCACAGGGCGTTTAAGTCTCTCACGGTTTTAATCGTTTTTAAATGACAATTTATTAAGTCCACGTATAATTAAATATAATAAAATTTATATATTCGGAATCAGCTTTTGTTCATCTGTATGAAGTATGTTTAAAGTTATAATATTCTCTGCTCCTTATTATTTAATTTCTGTAAAATAAATTCCTTGATAATTAGAAATGGATGTGATTGAATAATGATTATAAAACAAACAAAAGTCACATAAAACACATTCAGTTATAATCTACGCGTTCATAGATGGTGTTAATTTCATTATAATAATTATGTTTTACAATACTAAGACGAATTATTTGTTTGCGCCAAATACAAACAAATAATTCGCCTTAATACTGTAAAACATAACTTGCTAAAAGTGCGTTTTAATAAAATAATGTATTAACGTCATCTATGAACGTGTAGATTATAACGTACGTTACTTTTAACTTTAATTCATTTTTTTGTAATACCAAACTAACTATTTAAAAGCTTAATGTATTAAACCATTTCTAAGTATTTAAAAAATGACAAGAAATAACAATGTCACCCCGCGAAAATTCGAGTGGCAGTAATTCATTTAAATTGGAAGAAAAATACTAATTTACTGCCACCCAGTACCAAGTTGTACAGCATAAAACAAGGTGTAAAAAACCTGAAATATAATTATGTTTTCACTATTACTAATTAATAAATTAAGCGCACTATAGGTGAAATTCCCACAAAAACAGCGCTTTAGAAATAATCAATTTACTTACTATTATTAACATAAGTAATTAATTAAGTAACGTATGAATTAATTTGAGTAATGATTTTTGTTAAATTATTTTCGTCGAGTCCATCAAATCTTAATCACCTTGAGGGTTACAACATCCGAAACGCGAAACATCCGATCGATTCTCCGATTGATAAAACGAATCATGCGATTGGAATGCACCTTTACAGAATCTGAACAAATCTTGAAAACATCATGGTGTGATCCAAATACGCAACTAATTTTTGCATTTGTTCTCGAGCATCGTGCCAAAATCTCAAAAAATTAATAAAACCTTTTTGTTAATTGTTCCGAATTGCGTTGAAAATATTCGAAGACAAAAGCTGATTATTCAAATCTTAGGTTGTGTTTTTTTTCTAACAAACACAATAGGGTTCTTTGAATTAAAATGGTTGTGGCATATCATCGTTTCGGCGTGTAATGGATTCAATCTGTTCTTGTTGCCTTCCAGAAATATACGATGCATTCGATATTATATATATATATATATATATATATATATATATATATATATATATATATATATATATATATATATATATTTATTCGATATTACAGTATTGATAAAGTGAACAGAATGATTACCGCTAGTACAAAGCATTCAACAACGAAAATTATTTCGGTCCTTCTTCTGAACCTTGCGGAACGCCATAATAAACGACTTCGGACAGAAGAAAACTAATGTAGACATGCTTTAACTTACTTCTACTGAGAACTTAGACAACAAAAATAGAAATTCCTTCAATGATTCTAAAGTTAATATTAATAACAATAACAAAGGATATTATTGCAATGATATGTCAAAATTCACAGAATTGCTTCAGCGAATTTAATCCGTTTTCTCAGTTGACGATAATTTAATAATCTCACATTCATAATTCAGACACGGGCTTATCTTATCACGTCGATTACTATCACTTTCAGTTGATAAATGGATTTGCTAATAATGTAATGTGTTGCTCTGGCCGAGTCGAATTGTCATACAAGTTGTTCGGTACAGGTTCACGTACGAGAATTCCGTGTTGTAATTTGTAACCTAAGCATATGATTACTTTTCATCGATATGTATTGAATAGTTTTTTTTCACTCTAATTGAAGTGATATTGTGATTCTCATCACCAAGTACATTGTTTCCTGATAGTGGATGTGTGTTTTATGTTGTGTCGTGTCAAACGCATTCGTAGAATTGTGTAAATATTGTGTGCGTATTTTTACTTTTCGTCGTAAAAATCTCAAATCATTTTGTGCATGTTTTTTACGTGATACATTTGTCTTGTCATCACCTTATTTTATCTTCCGATAATACTATCATCAACATACATGTGCCAACTTTGTATTTCACGAGTCCTGAATTCATGTTGATAAATGCAACGGGATTGTTTATATGACTTCAGAAAGTTTATCTCTGAGTTTTTCTGTTATGCTTATGACAACTCTTATCTCATGTATAATTTACAGAGTATGCAATATGAAAAAACGAGTGAACAAGTGAAGTTGAAAGAGAACAAAGCAGAAACATCAGCAGAAAATGCTGCGATGTTTTGTAAATAGTGGTATCATGGGTTATTGGATTACATTGATTATATTGATCTTGATATGACAATCGAAAGTTATTTTCTGTATTTGTTCATATGACTTTCATCCTGATAAAGGATTCTTCGGAAAATATGTATGTAAATGTATATATAGCTTTATTAAATGATTACAAAACATTGCCGCTTTTACCCTGGATGTTTTTGTCTTATTTTATTTTTGATCTGTTCTGTTTTGCCTGACATGTGTTACATAATAATAAATAATGAAAAGCAGAGAACCGCTATTCAATGACAATAATAATTTTATTTCAGGATTATAAAACAGTGATAACAAACGAAGTTATAACAATTTCAGACTATAAAAAATAGACCTAATACGTCTCCAATGATTCAGTGGTTTAGTGGCTAATATGGTCGGCGCGAGAGGAGTGAAATGTTTTGTGTCCAGTGACTGGTTTGTGTTGGCGCTCGTCGCAGTGTCAGTCTCTGATTGTGTCCCAACATCGGGGGTTTTAGACGGGGTGGAGGAGAAGCTCATCAGTGTCCCTATTGACTCCTCCAGTACGAACAATACTCCTATAAACCAACTGACGCTGGACCATGCAGGAAAAGAATTGGCCAAAAACAATAGCTATGCTTTTGAATACAGCAAGGGATTTAGGATTCCGGGTAAATATTGAAATATTTAATATTGTTTCAATTAAAGATTTGCTGGAATGTTTGGTAGTTTAATTGATGAAGAATTGAAAGTGCTTGTTATGTTTTCTATTCTTTTCTTCCGTGGTTGCCTAGATGGAGTCCCCCTGAGAGCCCTCTTGAGATGTTCAAATATCCTCCAAAAACGGCTGCTTGCATACATTGTTTTGTTTAACTTTTTCACTTTTTTATGATTTTGTCTGATTGCTTTATTATTATTTCAAAATATGGAATGTATTGAACTGCACTACCCCTTCATACATTGTGGAATAAACTATTATTGCTATTATCCCCTGGTGTGTAGCAGTGAAGTTAGAAAAGCATGACACTGGCAGAGGCAGAACGGAAGTAGACTGAATACAGTAAACATAAAATCTCTGTATGTGTATGGCGTATGTGTGATAAGCATGGCTAGTAAAATATTAAAGAATGCTTAAATGTTTGGACGTATAGAGCAGTGAGATAAATAGGTATTTGATGAATGCTATCTAAAAACGAAAATGTGTTGAGATCGTTGACTGTATTTATGTAAATTTGAATGTAAATATAAATGTAGATATCAAATTCAACTGTTCATTATTTAGACTGTGCTTTATTTTATTTTATTTTAGGTGACGAACTTTTGGTTTTTGACAGCAGGTTCTTCAAGTTTCCAATTCAAGATATTTCTCTCACCATATTTTATCCCAAGGTAATTAATTTTTTTTTTTCATGTGATTCTCGTCATGGAATTATCTAAATTTGTATAATTAAATAAGTAAACAAAAAAACTCCAAAATACAAAAATTTAACCATGATTTTGGAATCATAGTTACAACCATTGGGAGGATCGATAGACGATGTAGTAGAGGATGACTTCTCACTTCATATGAAACCTACATATGTGTGTTGTTAAACTGATTTCGATTGCTCTAATGATAACCAGCTTCCGTTAAAGAGGGCACCAGCAGAAGAGGGTGCTCGCACAAAACCTAAGTTATAATTCATGTGTATTTCTTGGCAGGGGACGAACAATGAAAAGCAGTTCCTGATCACGGCCTTCCGGGTGAAGGTTCACCAAGACAGTCCCGAGGGCGAGGGATACCTTACAGCCGGTGGAATACGCCTGGAACACTTGGGTCTGAGGATAGTCGCAGCTAAAGCCACCGCTTTCTCCTACGACATCACCATCCACGGCATCCTCCACGACCTGCTTTCTCCCGACTATAATCCAGGAATCATACCTAAGGATTTTGTGATTGGTGATCAACCGCAAAAGCTGGTCAATTCGTCAGATTCAAGCCAATTGTTTCTAGCAGAAACTAATCATTTAACTCAAAGTTTGACTAACGGTTAATGATAACGCAAATGGAACTTCTATGGTGCATTGATGATTTTAATCAACAAGCAAGGTTTGAATCGCTTGCTTTCTTCGTGCACCACCAATCCAGATACAGATTATCACCTGGTTTCTGATACCCATGCCAAAAAAACATTTGTATGAATTGTGGTCCATTTCTGGTGTACTTTTTGACTGCATTAATATTAGAAGTATCTTAAAAAGGCTGCTCGTTAAATACTGTATTATGCTTTACGCCAACACTCTCAGGTTTGATCTTTGTTTGATATTGCTGTCTTTACTAATGATCATCACTATAATAGTTCATCTCAATAATAAAATTTAAGATCGCATCTTCTCTGGTATTACGTATCTTGTCAGGATTAATGACACGAACACGTTGTTAATGCGAAATGTATCTAATAAACTTTTGATTGATCTTTCTAAAGCTAGCTGTTTATCGCAGCCAAAGTCTTGTGATTCATCTGACTGCTTCAGACTTTGAATACAAACTAGTTTCTAGGAATATTCATAATATACTTTTAAAGTTTATCATTGATATCATCTTTTTAGAATTCATGTATGTATTTGATGCTGTGATTTATACCGCTCCACTAAAATGCCTTTGATATTAAACGTTTCTTTTAATTCGTTGTTTTGTTGTAAACAGTCGTTAAAACACTTCCTCGAAATTTTGCATAACCAGTTGGCGTTGATTGATTACCCAATACAAAATAAGTAATGTAATTTGAGAGTACAGATTTAATTAAATACTATTAACGTTTTTAAAAAAACCACCGTCATTGATTTTGTAATAACCTTTTGCAATAATTTATTAACTTTTTACATAGTTGTAAATGCAGATATTATTGAGTTTTTTCATAAATTTTCGGTGTAACCACACCGCTGTACGCGGCCAAAGTTATGAGATCCAAAGTCCACAGGGCGCCCTGAGGTCCTAGACTGGCTTAAAGGCTCACAATGTCCATTTGTGACTAAACGATATAAGGATAATGATTTGAAGGATACTTACAACCAGGAACCGTTGACAGGAGGGTTCTTGGTTCCATTCCTGGCCGCGGAGGAGCAGGCTATTGTGACCGCGAGGATCACGGCCGCACACAGGCGGAGGTATGGCCGGGCCTTACGGTGGCAAAATGCCATTTCTGGAACAAGGGAAACAGATTATTTCAATAAACTCTATTGTTACTGTCTTCCATGGCAACAGAGTAAAAATTTTTTTTTCTGACGAGTGACAACTCTTTGAAATGAAACTTTGAAAGAAACTGCATCCTATGGGGTTTGCATCACTATTTGCTCCAGTGCCATGCCATTTGTCTCCAATCCTCAGGTCTTTCCATCCTACTCCAATTCACCTCACCAATCCTCTCAAATCCGAAGTTACGACTTCTTTGTTCAACTGCATTTTAAGGTGCAAACTAGAACATGGTCCTGCTGTAACACAAGAAAAGTTATATAAATATTGGAAAAACACAGCGAAAAATTCTTTACCAAACAACTACTGTCTGGGCGGCACCACGATCTGCTATACATACCACATAGTAGACTTATTGGCTCAGCACAGCATGGTTCGGGTACGGTACTGCTCAACATATCTCTTGATATCTTCCACATAAACCTTGAAGGTTTCAAGAGACATGCAAAAAATATCTCTTAATTTATGTCATATGTATTAGGCTTTAGAAATGACCACTTATATTAACTATTGATGTATTTTTGCTATCGTCCATGTGAATGGTAGATGAAAACAGACAGCTGTACAAAAAACGTCTATCAAAAAAAATCGGCATCATCTGGTCAAAAATTTTGGTGTCCTGTCAATGTCTATATTATGTCCAGCCCATCGCAGTCTTTGAGTTTTAAAGAGTAGTTAATAATATACCAGAATCTTCTGGCTTTCGTTTATGATAAAAATATATTTATATTATTGTTAACAAAATTACGAAGTTCGACTGGTTTCACCGCCATTTCTGAGCATGAAAAAAAATTGCGAGAAAATAACGTAATTCAACGGATATAGTGTGCCAATTCTGGCTAATTCTTATGTTCATTTGTGTTGTCTGCTACACTGAAATTGTGATTATGATGATGTGCCCGATCCAATTATAATGGCATTAAAGTGACCTACCTAAAGCCTCGAGTACCGGGAAATTTTAACGGATTGTTCGGATTAACCAGTTACTACGGAAATATAACTGACAAGTTTCAGATATAACACGAAGCGTTGGTACATACCTGGTCGGTAACTACTTGTATCGTTTTTTTCTTATAATTATTGGTGTTTTTATGGTGTTAATCAAAATACCAGCGTATGTACCTAGATCAATTTTAACTATGTCATTATTTTGGATTGTAATTCTGGAAAACAAATTGAATTACTAAAATTGGATTTCCCCTAGGTTCAGAAATCATAAATACTCCATTTTTCGGTGTTTTTTGTCTTATAAACAAGGAAGTTGACCATAGGTACGGTATATGGTGAACCAGCAAATTACATGTGTGGAATACTACCACAAAAAATATTCTTGAAAGATATGGCAAACTGCCCTTAAATGTGTATGAAATCTGTATGCAATATAATTTATTAAAATTGCTTATATACCTTCTGTATACTATTTCAGTTTCTTACACAACAACCTTGAGGAAAATAAATCAAAATAAAGATCTTTTTAGGTTTTATTTGTAAGTGTGTAGCTTTCACTTGCTTTTTTATTTAGTCATTATTTTAAAAGACGATGAAAATAATTTAAATTAGGCTGCTACGTACATTTATGGCAAATAAATGCCACCAGTGAATTTAATTAATTCGTTTAAAAATCAACCCGCAAAAAACATAGTTTTTTTTACTGAATCTACTTTAAAATGTCGACAACTCTACCAAACGAGACGTTTGTCTCACTAAGATTTGTATGAAAAGAGCCGCGCAGCCCTTTAACTGCTGTGATGTCATCGAATTACAGATAAATGCGTCTGTGTGCGCGTGTGTGTACATGATTACTACCAAAATTTGATAAAATGCATTGTCGTCGACAAGAAGTCTATCTTTCGAGTTACAGCTCGGATATCTGGAAGTAGGCTAATTTAAACTGTGATTTGCATTTATCACGAAAAGAAACATGAAATTCAAATATGTATATTTCTAAAATATATCATCTGCAAATACGTACGAGGAAGAAAGATGGACCTTTTGGTATGACCTTAATAGTGAGATGTACCAAAAGTACTATATATATTCAATAGTTTAAAGTTTAAATAATATTAAATAGTTTGACCTCGATGGGAAGGCGATATCTTGTGTAATAGGCACCTAGAATAAGTAATCTCGCCGACAGGAGATTGAAGCAGAAATGATGAACCGTGTCTTTATCTAACCGGATGATGTACAGATTGATTACTAAATTCAATTTTACTTATTAAATTAATTACGTCTAATGTCTGAGAGAATTTACAACCAATGATACTGTACTATCATACAGAATGTGACACTACGAAAGATATTAAATAGTGCAGGTGTGAGGAACTTCATGGCTTCGAAAAATGCATGATGAGGTAAGAGTGCATTTCTAGAGTTTTTCAGGGCTACAGTTAGAGTCTAAATGGTAAATATAGGGGTTCTACAAATTAAACTTAATAACAATAAATAAAATAGGTAAATATAGGGTTTTCCAATAAGAGGTGTTATTTTGATATTTAATCGCAAAAGATCAATGGTTTGGTTGCTTGTTTAGCACGTAGCGTCGTCTTGTTGAAAGTAAACGTTGTTTAGATCAATACCATCCAATTCCGGCCATAAAAAATAATTAATCATCTCCCGATAGCGCAATTCATTCACAGTGATTGTTACTCCAGCCTCATTTTCAAAAAAGTAAGGTTCAATGACTCCGCCGGACCATAAACCGCACCAAACAGTCACACGTTGAGGATAGAGGGGCTTTTCAACAATAACTCTTGGGTTTTCCGAGCCCCAGATGCGACAATTTCGCTTGTTGATGAAGCCACCGAGGTGGAAATGGGCCTCATCACTCAAGATGATTTGCATTTGATTCACTCAAGTGAATTTTAATAATTTAAATGCGTTGTTGAAGCGTGTATCGTTCCATTTTCATTAATGACGTAGTTTCTCCTTGTTAAATGTCAAAAATGACTCCTTTTTTAAATTTTACTGTCAATGCGATGTTTTTTAGAGATTATAACTTCCCAAGGCCTAAGGCTTCCCAACACTAAACTTTCATACACACAAAACAGCGCGTTTTACAAAGGGCAAAAACTTTATAATAACCTACCAAATGTCATAAAGGAAGCCCCAAACCTTAGCACTTTTCGTAGGACATGTGCTTTATATGTTGAACATACTCACCAATATTATTTTAGTCACCTAGATAATTATATAATTTAATTTTGTGTATTTATCTTTTTCTCTTAAAATGTAATTGTTATTTTTTTATATTTTCCTACTAGATGTGTGAAAAAATTTGCGTAGGTACATCTAAATAAAGATTCAAAAACAAATAACAAGCGATTTAAGCGCCAAAAAATCACTCCAGTGGATAAGTAGGAACTTATAAGAGTTTTCGGTATATTAGTTATTAGACAAAACACGATAACAAATTTACCTACTTATCTCATAAGTCATCATTGATACGCAAATTACAAGTAGGTACCTACATTTATCAACCGGTATACATATTATATTATAACGTGATGAAGATATATTTCATTCGAGCTGGAGCATAATCCATCACATGTAATCGCTGCGATAGAGAAGATAGGGGCCGAACAAGAGATTCTTATCAAACCATTTAATTTAGTTATCATGACGACATCAAAACAGGTAATACGTACCTACATAAGCTAGGTCCGAGTACAACCTCCCACCAAACACAACAAAGGAATGTCTTTGTTTACTAATGTATTTTTTGTATTATTTAAGTGCTAGACTTTTCTACTTGGTTTATTGTTTTGAGGATACCAATAAAAAATATTATTTACTCTACACAGGAGTTCTGTCATCTCTGGGGATGCTGTCTGGAGTGTCTTATAAGATGGATAAATCACAAAGGGCGAATATACGAAATAATAAAAGAAGTTTTTTTACATTATCTATGCACTACTTTATATTACACAGAAGGTCCTGAAAAACATATTTCCCCTCAGAGCCTATGTCATCTTTAGGGATGCTAGGTGGAGGGCAGGGAGGTGGAAATACTTAGGTTGACCAACGGCAGAGATGTTGCTTACACAATAAATGGTTCAGCGATTTCCAAATTTTATTTTTTTTAAATATATTCCGCGTATTTTCTTCAGGTTAACCCCAGTTCCATATTCATGGTTTGTTGTCATCTGCCGATATCAACAAGTCGTTGACAGCTCTAAAAACACAGTTCCCTTTGTTGCCGCAGTAACTACCCTTACAATACCTACCCTCCGGTCTGTTTCCAATCCGCAAAGGGCCCGCCCCGCCCCGGGAAGGTTTATCCCTTTGTCAGTTGCTTTATGGCCGCTAATCATTTCTACCTGAAGAGGTACCTACCCTAAAGCACTACCTTTGGAAGTAAGGGATAGGGTTGGCATGCCTAGGAGACTTCTATAAAACACACTTTAAAATTTTGGTATTTTTCAAATAACTCTACATTAAACAAAAAATATGTGAAACTCCACAAGAGTGTTGATGTCATCATAGCACAATAGTTCCAACTACCCAAAGACACTGCGAAAATGTTGTCCCCAAATTTATTGGAGTATATTGTGAGACTTAATGGAGTAGGTTGAGGAGGAATATTGGAAAAGGTTAGGTTAGGTTAAATGTGAAACCTGCGAGTCCCAACTGCTCCCAGCCGTCTAGAGCCAGTGAGACTATGGCATAACCAATTAGGGTATGTTATGAGATTCTAAATAATGGTCTTTCACCAGGGCGATACTGATAGTATCTTTTGCTCTGGAAAGTGCTGCAAATATACTATATTCTATTTTAAATAATCATTTTTGACACTAAAATAATCTAATAAAATGTACTAGCGCACGCCGTGGTTTGAACCCTCGACCTCCAGCTTGATTGTCGAGAGCTTTATCACTCGACCACGGATTTAACTATTATTGATCGGCGATAGTAAATATTAAGGGTTACAATGTTAATAATGATTCGTGAGAATTAATCTAATTACATTGGCGCATGCTATATCGATTGTGGTTTTGTATTTTTTGTAATCAAATGATTTATTCATATTATTATCTAATAGTGTGTATAATGATTTATTCATATTATTAGGTAATGAGGTATTTTCACAAACTATAAACACTGTTAAAACGCGTAGAAAATTAAAAGTTTATTTTTTCTGATTATGATTATCATACTAAAATATGTGATTTTAAAATTTACATTCATTGATTTCAAAAAAGATTTGAAAATTACACATTACGAAACGGTTTATACTGCCCACAACGTCATTATGACATAGAAAACGTCAATGTCTGGTAAGACTGCTGCCACCAACGTCGTTGGGCGTGACGTCAACTCCGCCGAAATCACGAATAAAAATTTTAGCGTCAAATTGAATGGAACATTTTAAAATATTATAAAAATATCCTCACCATCGAAATATCTTTTGAAGACAAAAAAATGAGTAGTTTATATTTAACCACATGTAACCAATAAAAAAAATTAAATCATATTCATCAATACAATTTTTCATTTGCAATTAACATCTAGATTTATTGTTGAAAGGGTTCATAACCATCACAGTGAGAACGAAGTGTTCACTCATATAAATATGTGTTACTACAACATAGCTAAAATCTAATCATTGATTTGTGACAACCCTGAAAAAACCCAGGGTAATTACAAACACTTCCTAGTAATGGCGAAGTATAAATTTGACCAATTGTAAAACATTGTAATTTTTCCTACGTGCAAGGCTACGAATAATACTGCTAATATAAGAGTAAATAATTTCAAAAAGTCTAGTAACCTACTCTCTAAAATGTACCTACTTAAGGCGATGCCATACGTAGTAATGCAAAATCATGTGTTTTTGGTTTGAAAATTTGGTCACCTAGAAATGTTTCAGATGCTTTAATTAAATACTGCGAGTAGAATACATCTTGGCCTTTGAAATAATCGATTATTTTTTAGATAAGTCTATTTATAAGCCCAAAAAAAATAATGTAAGGGCCTAAAAACTGCTTTAAAGTTCTAAATCTCCTACTTGCGAACCCATTTTCGGTTATGATTTTATTGTATAATGTGGCAACTTAAGTTATTTATAAAATGATCGAAAAAAAATTAAATATTTATGCCTGAACATCCACAAAATAAAATAAAAGGCACTTTTTGGCTATGTTTTTTTCTTGCATAAATCAAAACATGCTGATGGTGTTAAGCGGGAATTTAAACCTAATCGCCATCTACGTAAGGGTGGTTATTGATAGCGGCTCAATTTAAAATATTACACGACGTAGTGCATCGCCTTAAGAATTTTTTATTCAATTACTGAACTTGAAACATTCACTGCAAAATAAATAAACGAACGCAGAAAAGTAGTTGTGATAGTTTTACAATTATCTTGCACAACCAGTAGCGCCCTTGAGGTGATTTTTCACAAAAACGGCGCTCTACAAATTATCCAATTATTATTATTATTATTATTATAGCCAGTAAGAAAAACAATTATTTGATTGACATAAAAAAAGCTAAAAATGACTTAGCTGCTGGCTTTAGATGATGTTTGTTCAATTTTACAGCCACGTTAATATCGAAATATAAGCATATTACTAGCCAATTTCTAGATAATAAATAAAATGTCTACTAATGATAATCAGTCAAATTTTACTATTTAGTAGTGGTGAATACCAACAGATGGTGTTGATTTCTACATTTGATTTTGTACAGAAAGGCACGGCCTTTCTCACAGTACACATTTGACATGTGCGTCATTTTGCATACTTAGTTCCTGCTTTTGACACGATGTAGTAGGGCGGGCGATAGGGCGCCCACAGCGCTGCAACTTTGCGCGTATTTGAATGTAGATTGATTTCTTGCAATAATTTTAAAAATAATTACAAGTCAGGGTATAAATTAGACAGTGCATGTGTGCCTATGTAGAATGCACGCCTCTGTCTTTAACATACTATCGTTCAGTTAAAATGAGGTCTAAATCACCGCAAAAACTGACTTAAAATACTATAATCGAACAATGAGCTTTTAAAACTGCTACTGAATTTCTGAACTAACAGAGATCTTTATACATGATATATTATTATGTACAAACAACACAATGCATTTTTATAGTGGTTCTTGTTGTAACATTAATTCTTCTCGCCTATCGTAAATCTAATGTTTAGTGAAATAAATTATGTTATGTTTATCAGCGAGATGTTTAGGATTCTCGCGTACTACGGTATACTGTATAACGGAAGAGATAACCCACAGACTCTTCACTTGTGATAAGAATGCATCAAGACAAGAAGTCAGCGCCGGAGATTTACGGCAGGTTACAAATGAAGGTTTTTTATGTAAATAATTTCATAAACTTTACAAAAAGCAGTTACACATGCTGAAAGATCAAATTATGGATAAGAAGATGCAATTAGTTGTCACTGACTCCCTTATACACGTAGAAAAGCGAATATTGCTGATTTGTTAACAATATCGTCAAATTATTCGTAATACGATTAAAAACGGAATTGGAATTTGGAGAGATTCTTAGTATTTTTTATCTTTTTCTCCTCGTAGGAAGTATTTTGATAAAAGTTTTGTTTTTATTTATTTATGTCCCCAGATATTTTGTTTGCAATTCGTGAAATGAGCACTTCTTAATTACATTAATTTACTTGATACTGTTGCAAATCGTTAATATTACAAAAAAAAACTTTATGACGTTTCTCCGGAGAAGTAAGCAGAGAGAATGGACCGCCACACAAATCTACCTAGTCACACACTCCTCGCTTCATTCACAAACATAGTCTCAAAAATATTATTATATTATTCTAGCCAAGCTCTTTCACGGGTCGGTAAGGAATCGACATAAACCGGGTGCAGTAATAATGCGAGCAATGGATGTACGCAACACCGACTCGTGTACTGTCGCCAATAGACATAATAATAATATATGGAACGGAGCGCTCACGATGTCACGCTTTCTTACTGCACTCGATTTATGTCGAATCTTTACCGTCCCGTGAGGGAGACTCCTAGCTCTTAACATTACTTGACTCAAGAATTCGATTCCCTTGATCGCGCCAAGTCTTCCTAGGGCACCCCGACTTCTCCTACCACTAATTATATAAGTTCTCCTACCAAATTAAAATTTCTCACTAATCTCTTAATCGAATTAAATTCAAACCACATTTTACACACCTGATAAACAGCCATTTACCATACATTAATGGTTGTTTATCGGTTGCGTAAAATCAAAAACACGTTTATTAATAAGGCCCGAGAGTTTAAATTAATTAAGTAATGTCATACAATTATATTTAAAAAATGAGCTTTTAAACTTTTAAAAGCCTTACCTTTAACACGGAAACCTGTTATTTTAAGTCAGATTGAGTGAGAAAATAATTAATATTTATTAATTATTGCTGCCACTCCAAATCACTCCTTTCTCACAATTAAAAATGATAAAATCAGTATGAATATTTAATTAAAACAAATTTTATAGAAATTTCAACAAAATATGTGGATTATTCAAATTCTTCGCCGTAATTAAGGATGTTAATTATTAATACCTACTAATATGGGTATTAACTAATTTAGAAATTCGGAGAATTAGAAACAATTTGTTTATCCGATGATTCTTAACGTTGTTATTTTTTGAATGTTCGGGTAAATTTAGTCATATAAAAGATGTAGAATTTATTATTGTGTCAAATTCCTCCTTTCAACCGTTGCCACAATCGACTCAGGATATTCTTTATGGCCGCTAAAAGTCCGCATAAATTAAAATGGAAACCGTTCAAACACCTTTTAGGGAGTCTCAATTAGGACGATTGTATTTATCGCGGGTTTATTGCCAACTCAGATTGTAAATTAAGAGGCCAGGTATTCATGGTATAGTTAGACGTTCTGAAGTTCGAGATTCTATCCTATCTTTTTTGTAAGTAATTATTTCCCTAACCGCCGCACTTTGAGGCACAGATTATGGAAATTACACTTTGTTTAAACAATTAGGTACATCAAAAAACATCTATTTACATGCACAAAATAGGTTATTTTGGGTTAAGGCGATGCCATACGTAGTAATGCAAAATCATGTGTTTTTGTTTTGAAAATTTGGTCGCCTAGAAATGTTTCAGATGCTTTAATTAAATACTGCGAGTAGAATACATCCTGGCCTTTGAAACAATCGAGTATTTTGTAGATAAGTATTTTTATAAGCCCAGAAAATAAATAATGTTTAAGGCCTATGAAAACTGCTTTAAAGTTCAAAATCTCCTAATTACAAACCCATTTTCGGTTATCATTTTATTGTATAATGTGGTAAATTAAATTATTTATAAAATGATCGGAAAAAATTGAATATTTATGCTTGAACATCCACAAAATAAAATAAAAGGCACTTTTTGGCCATGTTTTTTTCTTGAATAAATCAAAACGGGCGGATGGTGTTAAGCGGGAATTTAAACCTTATCGCCATTTACGTAAGGGTTTTTATTGATAGCGGCTCCATTTAAAATATTACAGGATGTAGTGCATCGCCTTAATTAAGTAATTTATGCGTATTAAGATTGAAACGAAACTTTCGCAAGTGTCACTCCACACAAAAAAGTCCAAAATGGCGGCAAAAGGATCGTTTTATACGGTTAATTTTGTACGTTGTGTGTGCATCTTTTACCATCTACTCCGACGTAAATCGTTATTTCTTGTATTAATTAAGTTGAAACGAAGTGTTATTTCCATAACCGTGTATGTTAAAAATGCGGCGGTTAGGTAAATATTTACCCTACGTGATTTTTTATACATCCTACTTTATATCTGTATGATACGATGCCCTTTATTTGTGATTAACATTAATTTACTCCCATCAAGGTTATAACATTTACACAGTGGTTTTGGAGTAGGTACTAATGAATTAACAATTTAAATTAAAAAATCAACGTACATTATATTGAAAATTACATTACAGGGGAAATTGAAGTTTTTATTATTTCTATTAATAGGTATAAAATTTAATATTATTTATATTGATCTGCAATGCCCTTATTTATTAAATTTTGATATGCTTTGTCTGCCAACATTTTGTAGTTGAGTTTAAATATTAATTTACTACGCTTTGTTTTCTTACCTGCAGTTATAGTGATGATTAACTCAGACCAAGCACATTATCATAACTTCACATATCACATCTTACGAACTTCACAAGACAAACACGATTAGTTTCAAGCACAATGACAACACATCTGCAGATGAGTTTACCAACAAACAACAAAAAGTTCACTCGATCAAAAATATAGATCGCAATCAGGAATCACACGCGGCGACAACTCTGCCGAAAGTTAAAAAGTTCAGCCGAAACGTCAACGATATTATTGGATTCAGACCACAAGCAGAGAACAAGAACAGGTATATTGTTATTCGGTCGGACCAACTGAGAACTAGAGGAGTATAGAGTATAGAAGCACAGAAGGTAAAAGACAACCTTCATCCACGACGAACGGCGGTCAACTGAAGTGTTGGAAGTTGCAAACCTCCGTCAAAGCCTCCGATGAATGAGAGGGATGCTGCTTGAACCATTGGCGTTGCGTGAACAGATTTAGTTAATGTAGAATTATTTCATCGCTATTTCACTGACGTTCTTCTGGTGTGGTTTATCCTTTGATTATATGTTTATCATAGGGCGTATGCTTCCATTATGGTATCCCACCCTTTTCAAAGGTAGGTACAGTTGGTTAAAACAAGATATTTATGTACCCAAGTGCACCGGAACTAGGACTTGTATACACTTCATAGTTTATTTTATAAAGTTATAACGCATTGTTACTTTGATTTAACATTTAAATTTAGTTGTTCAGATGCTTCAATCACTACAAAACCAAAATGATGATGGTACCCGTTTGATGCAAGCAAATTACTATATTTAATTATATTTGAAGATTCTATTCTATTATTTTTTTACCTAGTTTAAATTACAACCACTTAATTAAAATTAGCAGATAGAAGACTTGTTTTCTTGACTTCACTTTTATTTTTAACATTTTAGACAGCCCTGATTTACTGTGCCAAATCATCTTCAACATACCAACAAAAACTACTCGAAAAATCTTTTTAATTGCAACAACAATATCATGGATGAGTTATTTAGATACTCGCTTGTGCCTAGATTGCATGCAGTTGGCAATACCTTTGCAGAACTTTGTCTTCAACTGCACGGAATATAGTTACAAGAAGGCTATAATAACAGACATAAATAATAATAATGATTGACGTTAGCGACGTTAACGTCATGATATTCTTCTGCATGGGTGCTATATAATTTAAATATGATTGCTGTTCCACTAAATTATAGTGTATATCGCATATTTTCAAAAGCCCGTACAGGCGCATAATGTAAATAAATATTTGAAGATAAAAAAAACCTTCTTTTCCAGTTTATTTTTAGTTAATTTGTGTTTTCAAAGTTAATGTTTATTATTTCGGTTTCGTAATATTTATACTTGTTCATCGTGGAACCACTTGAAGCCATCAATTAACAGTAATTGCATTCACTACTTGGAAGATGAACAAAAGTAAACATTGTGTCTATTGTAGAACTATTTAAGTGAACTATTTGGCACTATTCTCCAATATTTCATGCGTTATACAAATAATCAACATTCAATAATAATGATTGAGATTTTCACGGCTATAAACGTGATTTATTTTTGGAGTATTAAAAAATTAAAATGCATACTTATATCAAGCAAAAATTATTTTCTTTAAAATATCTGGGTGATTGAAATCATATCGAAAACTATTTTATATTATTTTTAGAATTTACATTTGGGGCATACAAATGAACTACTACGTGTGTTTGTGGTATTTCCAGGAATCTAAATAACAATTATTGTGTCCCACTTTTGAGAAATGGGGTTATTCCGGAAAACAAATGCTACAATAAGTGGGGACTGAGTAGATTAGAATTCAATATACCATTAAAAAATGTGTTTCTATTGATGCATTTTAGTACATTAGGTTCAAGGGTAAACAATTGCATTGCAATAACCTGAAAAGAAGTTAATTCTTTTGAGGTTTATTTATTTATATTAATATTTCATTCCCTTATGTTTAATATTCTTACAAATCATATTAAGTCTACCAGTTCTTTAGTTAAGTTTAAAAAAATAATTAAGATGATTGAATTGTCAGATGATTGTTTGAATATTTTTTCATCCTTGTCTTTTCTTAAATAATAAGATTTTATATAAGTCTCATTCTCACTGTCAAATTACCCATCTGGTAACTCATCAAATCAATTTCTTTTTTCATTATTTTTTTAATATTAGGGTTTGTATGTAGTATTACTTTATTTTATTCATTAGTCTATGTTTTTTTCACTCAAATTTAAATTGTTAACCTCGATACAGGCTTAGACCTAGTGAAGTTGATTTTTAAGAGAAAAAACGTGATTTATGTGTTTAGTTAAAAAAATTAACAAATAAATATTTAAATAAAAAAATTTAAATAATAAAAAATTCAAATTAAAAAATTAATTTATTAATAAATAAAAAAAAATAATACAGAAATATATAATATAAATATAATATATGGTATTTGACGTTAAAATAAAGGAAATCAAAAGGCTTTTTCCATAGTATAATATATGCATTTAATTTTTGTTTTGAAACATTTACAGAGTATTAATTCTGGAAGACGGAATCAGTCCTAAGAGGATTTTATGAACTATTAAAACTTGACTAAAGATTGAACCTTCCTCCCTAGGGATTGTAGTCAACAACGCTAACACCTTAGCCAAATTCATATCGAATAGTTCCAACATTTGTTGGGCTGCTGTAGTTTATTTTTTAATTTGATAAACATAATGTCATCCACTTTAAATGTTATCATCAAAGAAAAATGCGCGCGTTTTCTATGCATGAGTGCCACCAAAGGTTGATAGAATGCATTGTTATCGACAAGTAATTTATTTATATTCATCTCGACTAGAGTGGGTTTCCACTTGATTAATTTATTCACTCAAAATGACATAACAGAAAAATGAATAAGACATAAAATGTTAATAAAAAAATAAATAAATTACAAATATTCATTTTTACATAAAAATTCTACAATAAAATAAAATAAATGTAAAATTATTATATTCACCTCTTTAGATTTTGTTGTAAATTTGATGTATGCTTAGCTTGATGTACAAGTCCCCCAGTTTATATGTATATATGACTAGTTTTGTGTGGCTTAGATTTGAATTTTTTAGGTTATGTAAAATATCCATAAAAGTCCTCGAAAATTTGTATAAAATTTATTTAAAAAAATGATTACATTTTTTTAATTCACCCACCCCACGCCACTGTAACTGCAGTCGGCGGCGCATCAAAACGCATCGGCAAATTTACAGGACTTTTTTTATCAGGCGGTCAACGGCGCGGCGCCGTGTAATTTCTAGAAAGGGGGCGGGGCGATGGGGAACTATTAATTCGGAATAAAAAGGGGCATCGCGTGAACCCTTCTACTGTTATAATATCAATTAGTCCTCCCATTGTCAAATCCACCAACGGTCAGACTCATCTCGTTATAATACTTAATCGAATCAAATACCAGTTATTTCGGATTCAGTGATTCTCTGGGAACTTGATTCGCTTTCCATTTACTGCTTTATAGCCCTCTACACGAGCAACCTAATTCACAGTTAAATGTGGTGCAAAATCTATAATTCAAACGACAACAATCTGAAATGCAGCTGTGATATCCACCCTTCCTTTGCCGTACGTCTAATATGTAGTTACATGGAAATGAAAACTTTATTAAGGGTTGTTATACACCTTTGGAAGTGGGATTATAATTTAAGGCTGATTAACAACGAACCCTTACAATTTAAATATTCAAAGTTAGTTAATTAATTAGCTTACTAACTAAACTCAATATTTTTATGTTTTTCATTATAATATTAAAACCTCAAATTGTAATATTAATTAAAACCACAAATTTTAATTTGAAGTAAAACCACATATTGTAATATTAAGTAAAACATCAAATTGTAATATTAAGTAAAACCTCAAATTGTAATATTAAATAAAACCTCAACTTGAAATATTAAGTAAGACCTCAAATTGTAATATTAAGTTAAAAAGCAAATTGTAATATTAAGTAAAACCTCAAATTGTAATATTCAGTTAGACCTCAAATTGTAATATTATGTAAAACCTCAAATTGTAATACTTAATTAATAAAGAAATTATAAGCAAAAAATGTGAAACTGAAATATGTAAAACTGAAATATGAGGTAAGCTGAACCCAGGAACTGAACCCAGGACACTGAATCCCAGAATCACTGAGCTAATCCGATTGAATCGCTTTAGTATTTGACGGTATCAAACTTCGACTAAGAAATATCAATATTATCTTAATTTTCTCAACGCACATTTTCATAATCCATTTTGATAGCAAGATTGTGCCCGAAAAACTAAAATTAAATATTACCAAAGGGGGTAGGGTCGGATTAGCTCAGTGATAGAGAAAATCCCCAGCAATGATGAGGTCTTGGGTTCAATTTTTAGATGCGACCGAATCTTTTTCTGACAGTTCTTTACCACGTTTTCCGTTAGCCAGTTGTTAATATTATCATCAATAATTAAATATTTGACCTTCGTACCTTCGCCGTCAATGTTTAAGTGTTCCGGATTAATAATTGCAGAGTGGTAGATACTTTCAGTATTACCCTTGTGAAAGACCACCATTCAGAAACGAAACGTTGTTTGTAATGGCTTCAGCCGTGTTTGACGACCAGATCTGAATTGCCAGGTACTTCACCACCTACCTCATCCCATCTCCTTCCCCTCCCTACTACTTTCAGCCTCACACACCCGATGGGGATGTCGTAGTCTCACTAACACCAGACAGTTAGGAGCAGTTGGATTTTCTTATACCTACATGAAAAACTGAAATACCTAAATTGAATTTGTATAAGAACTAGCTGACATATATCTAACAAACTTTTCTGTAGGCCTTTTTAAGATATACAATTCCGCATTAAATTATTTTGATGTATCTCATAAGGTTTAGCCGGCATTAGCAATGTAAACGTCCGAAAATATTTTTTTACCGACTTGATTACATAACATCGTCTTTTATCTACTTTTTGGAAAAAAAATTCTAAATGATAGTGAAAACTTCATCAAAATTCGTTGCGTATTTTAGAAGAACTAAGCGCACAAACAGACGGACGCGGATAACGACTTTGTTTTAAACTACAGGATTTTCCAATAAGAGGTGTTATTTTGATAAAATTCGTAAAAGATCAATGGTTTCGTTGCTTGTGTGGTACGTAGCGCCGTCTTGTTGAAAGTAAACGTTGTCCAAATTAATATCATTCAATTCCGGCCATAAAAAATTATTAATCATCTCTCCATAGCGCAATCCATTCACCGTAACTGTTGCTACAGCCTCATTTTCGAAAAATTAAGGTCCAATGACTTTGCCGGACCATAAACTGCAACAAAAAGTCACACGTTGAAGATAGAGAGGCTTTTCAACAATAACTCTTGGGTTTTCCGAGCCCCAAATGCGACAATTTTGCTTGTTGACGAAGCCACCGAGGTGGAAATGGGCCTCATCACTCAAGATGATTTGCATTTGATTCACTTAAGTGAATTTTAATAATTTCAATGTGTTGTTGAAGCGTGTATCGTTCCATTTTTATTAATGGCGTAGTTTTTACTTGTCAAATGTCAAAAAACGACAGCTTCAAAAGTAAAATCTACCGAAATAGCGGGCTATTCAAAAAAACACCTCTTATTGGAAAATCATGTACATAAATAGAAGATGTTGAATGACATTTTTAATAATGCGTAGGTATTTTTTTGTTTTCTTTGTTAGTGTTTCTTAGAAACCAGATGAATTATTTAATAATTCTTCTTTTTTTAAAATTTTACTGTCAATGCGATGTTTTTTTAGAGATCGTAAAAGTGATTTAAGCGAATATGCCAAAAAATCACTCAAGTGCATAAGTAGGAACTTATAAGAGTCTTCGGTATTTAAGTTTTAAGTATTAGAAAAAACACTAGAACAAATTTACCTACTTGTCTCGTAAGTCATCATTGATTTTACAATTCCCAAAAGTCATCCCCTAAAAATAATCTTAATCTGAAGTTCCACAACCCTAATTGTAACTTTGCGACATGCTTAAACTGCGAAGACGTGAAATTCGGACAATATATCAAGTATTTAGGAGTTACTATAGACTGCCAACTCAAATGGACTTACCATATAGAAAAGACGGTCAATAAACTGAGATACCTAAGTTACATTTTCAAACGAATGAGCAACATTGTCAATATAAGAACCATGAAACTTGTTTATGACGCGTTAGTGCTTTCATCTATTTCCTATGGAATAATTGCCTGGGGAGGAACTTACAATAATCACGTAAAACCCTTAGAAATCGCTCCGAAATCCATCATTAAAATAATGTACCAAAGGACCAAGACATATCCCACCAACCAGTTATTTCAAGAAACAGAAATCATGGAACTAAGACGGATCTATTGTATTCAATGTCTCAAATTTATATTTACGCGTCCTATCAATTTCACCAAAAACACAAATCGCTCGAGCCAGAGACATACCACATGCGTGTTCACAGTCCCTCACTGCAAAACTAGGCTGGGCCAAAGGCACATCAACTATATTGCCCCAAAATTGTTCAATTCTTTACCCAATTCCATCAACATGTCTCAAAACCTGAACTTATATAAGAAAAATGTTAAAAGTTGGATAAGAAATAATTTCGAAGCGAGTAACTTTTTTCTATAATTTAAGCCATCTGTTTCTAAATAACTAAACTACCACATGTCTCTCTGTAAATTAAAGATTAATTTCTTTAAATCAAAGAAATATATACATGCATCTATGTTTTATGTGTGTGTGTGGGTGTGTGTGTGTGTGCGTGAGTGTGTGTGCGTGTGTCTGTGTGTGCGTGTGTCTGTGTGTGCGTGTGTCTGTGTGTGCGTGTATCTGTGTGTGTATGTGTGTGTGTGTGTGTGTGTGTGTGTGTGTGTATATGTTTGTAAATTTAAAAAAAAAAAAAAGAAAAAATAGAAACTTCTCTAAAAAAAAAAACCAATCACATTGATCTCTATAGATACATTTAACAAGTTTAAAAAAAACTATATTTTAAACACCACTGTTTTATCCTTACACTATAATACCCACGCTCAGGCTTCGCCTTTGTGGGATTTTTTTGTTACTCTTTCATTCTATATTACTATGTATGTACCTGAATTGTATATGTATCAAAAATTTTGTTAATAAAAAAAAAAAAAAAAAAAAAAAATAAGAAATTACAAGTAGGTACCTACATTTATCAACCGGTATACATATTATATTATAACATGATGAAGATATATTTCATTCAAGCTGGAGCATAATCCATCACATGTAACATCAAAAGAAACATCTACCGAAATAGCGGGCTATTCAAAATAACACCTCTTATTGGAAAACCCTGTATAAAGAGATTTACACTTATAATAATATTGACAAAAAACGGAGAGATTGACAAGTGTTTTTAAGATATGCAGACATCATCTTTTAATATGGCCGAAAAAAATAATTTAGAAAATAAATATAAGCGGAACAACAAATAAATTGGCATTGGCAGATTAAAATTAGCAATAGGTTGAATAGTATGTTGGCATGAAATGAGAATTACTTCATAATATCAATGAAAAATTTATATTCTTGGGTGAAAATATCTTACTAATGTAAACGTTAAAGGTATGCTTCTATAAGCTACCAATTGTCATAACCACTTCATTTAAGCTTTACGAAATAAATGGGAATACCGCCATTATATTCAGAAATACAATCAAAAATTGCCACATTCGAAGCAGCCTGGAATTAATTTTACATTTATTTAGTAATTGGCCGCTCGGCGTAGCGCGTAAAATCGCTTTGTTCAAAGGCTAGATCTGGATAAACGGGTTTCCTTCTGCATTATCTCTTGCACATCTTAGGTGACCTTTTATTGATGTAACTGTTTGCATTGACACGACATTATCAAGTTGTATCCGAAGCGGTAGGCAGTGCTGCAGAAATAGTCAGGATAATTGTGTGTTGCACCGCAAGATACGGTGCACTACAGATTATGCTGTGCTGTGAAAACATAAAAATGAAAACAATTTTTTTTAGAAACTTATAATTCACCCATATTTACTTTTTTATTCATTTTCTCAAGTTATTAAGGGTTACTCAATCTATATAAATGTTCGTTTGTTCGATTGCTTTGAAATTTTGACGCAATGTTGCATTCGAATACGCGTGTGTGTTTTATAAATATGTCACCTGTGACAGGTACAACGTGCTTTTTTGAAAAAGAGCGTCATCTGTAAAAGCAAAACGTTCTATTGTTTCTCTATCTGCACATGCAGACTGAGCAACAGCAACGCGTCGCGGGGTACAGCTAGTATCGAATATATGTTTTAAATAATAATAATATAGTTTTATAGCTCAGTTTATCATAGTAACAAAATGAAACGAGCCGAATTCTCTTTTTAACCCTTCAGGTCTCAGAAGGACATTACTAGCCACAAAAATCATATTCCATTAGACCCTCTGAAGGACAGATCTGACCGGGGCGTCCATAAATTGTAAAAGTATTTTAATATGTTTTTATTATACGTAGATAAGTGATTTTTTTCATTTTGGAAAGATAAATAATTATTCTTTTCAGTTTGTATCAAATATTTATACCGAATTTCATGAATAAAATAAATAAAAAAATGAGTGCATGATTACTAATCGGCAGGATTTTTTCATTGACAGTTGAAAGTAAAAAAATTATTTTATTCTTTCACTGTATAAACGGCATACAAATTTAAGTGACAGTTTTCTTACCAATTACCCACACAAAAGGAATGTGTTCTATAAATGACGCTCCGAGTCAAATTTTCTCGGTGAGTTTTTTGTTAACATTTTCTTGTTTGATATTAACAAAATATTTTTTATAACTATAAATGTTCATTTCAAATACAAACATTGCAAAGACAATTTTATCCAGTTTGTAAAATAATATTTCTTCTAAGGACTACTTTAAAAATAAGCAATATAAAACACATTTTAGATACCTCAGTAGATTCCGAAATTCCGTGAAATTTCAACGTCGTTGGGACTTGTTGATAAAATTATTTTAAAACCTGAAGGGTTAATAAAAGTCTGCTATTTAGTATTTTGTACTCGGTATCAAATTTCATTCCCTTCCTCATTCTAAAAATTCTTTTCAGGACTACCCACCAAACAGACAAAGTCTCAAATTCCACAAGTTCAAACGAATCCAGGCAATCATAACGCGAAATCGGTCGCCGCCAACAAAACATTTCCGTGAACTAATAATAGTCTAATGGTATTTTTTAGGGATATTATATTTTTCCTTCTTATTATTAAATTTATTGACCTTATCAAATTACGGCATTGATGCCAGGGACTCAGAAAAGCAGAAAGGTAGGGAGGCTGCGTTCCTTTTATGTTTGGAACAGGCCCATACAGTTGTGCCATTCATTGGCTTGGCTGCATTGTGTGTGCGTTTTGGTATAAAATGAATAAATTCTTCGTCACGCAAATTGTCCTCGGTTCAGTTCTGGGCGTCCAGGCCTGGTGACTGGTGACTGGGGTTCTCAAGCGAAGAGAATTTGGCTAAAATTGGAACACTGTGGATATGTTTTTGATATTATTGTATTCTTAGCTTTACTTTATGCTTTTTGTAGTTAATGATGAAGTAAAAACATTTTAGAGAGTCAAGAGTCATAACCATATATGGTAAAATCTCCGATTCTGTCGGTCTTCCTTTTACTCCTGCTTTCTCCCTTCAGAGCGTTTATTTATTGAAAAATACTTTAAAAGTATACAACTGCTAACCCTGTACAACTCGCAAGAGCACACCATGGTTGAATTCGGCAGCCACCTCTTATCATTGATTCCTTCGGCACCAGTGCACAGTATGGAAACACGCCAAACATGCTCCCAACACTTGTACACGGAGAACGGCTCGTTTTTACTAGTTCTTGAGTTAAACAGCTGGCTAAAAAAACGATTTGTTTCTTCCCTCCTACAACATGGGTATCTTCAACACCACTCAACTTAACTCTTCACTTCAAGTTCATTCCTTCCTTTCCACAAAATGACCCTCCACACAGCATCCCCAAAGAAGTCATAGGCCTTGGGTGAAATTAACGTAAAAAAAATTCATAAATGTAGTGCATGAACCTCGAATAAGTTATTTGCGTCCGCATACATACATTCCTGATGATTTTTGTTATTTATTTGTTAGAGCGTATTTAGTGTGTTTCAGTAAAACGCTAGTGATAACTAATCTTATTTTACATTGAAAAAGAAATGAGTTTTCGAAGAATCGTTTTGTGCACCATAAAACACACTTTTTTCTAATGCGTATCGATGTTTTAATCATCAGTCTATTAAAAAGTACAAAAAAAATTCTGACCAAACTCCAAGTCATCGAATTGACTGCTCCTACCTTTCTTGTGATTTTTTTTGATAGCCTCTGCATTTCCAGAGGTGCGTTTTGTTATTTCATTTAATTGGGGTCTCATTTTGAGAAATATTCCCATCAAATGACCGGTCCCGGGAGAGTTCCTCCCCACTTCCCTACCCTTTTATCCAACTCAACTCAACCCAATCCAACTCAACATAACACAACCTAACACGGGTCGACTACTCGCATCACGCGCGACCCGCCTTCATTTCTGATATTTAGTTTTTTGTCAATCCGAAACCGGAGCGTGATATTATTTTAACATTTCGAGGCACTTATCCCGTCCCTGGACTGGACCCGAGAAGAAATAATAATTATAACAAGATCCAAGTGGTAATGGCTTGTGCGTGATTCTATAGACCAGACTTATATATTCTATTGTTCGAGTTAATTGTTTTTAATATCAGTTACAGTTGTTGGGTGGGTTTTTCTACATGTACTAAGATCCTATTTTACAACAACAAAAAAACCAGCCCGTAAAATGAATCTCTTCAGAAACACCAAGACTTTTCACACGTCTGTAAATATGTAATTATGTGTTATTTTGTTTTGATTTGGAAACAGCTATAATTTGTGTTAAAATATTATGTGTAATTAATTAACAAATAAAAGGTTTTCACTGATGTATCTTAATTTATGGGTGTATTACATGACACCTTTTTGCATACAGTTTTTCTATTCGGGATGAAAAAAGGGACAAGTTCTATTCTGGTAGCTAGTATTACCGATTTTCGTACATTTAAGATGGTTGGTATTATTTGACGTCTGCCACCTGTCACTATTTTACGTAAATGTATATTCAATTTTATATTAAAAATATTAGTAAAAAGACTACATTATTTATTACTACTCTTTGTGAGTGAAAATAACTGTTAGGTATTGTGAATTTTACGTGTACGCTTGATGATTGAGATTTTGTTTCTGATATCTCACGTTGTTTCACGTAGTAACGTAGTTATATTACGTGAAAATGTTGCATTTGATTTATTTTATATTAAAACTATTAATAAACATTTTCAGTATTTGTACGATTTAGTACCATATTAAAATATTATTTCTTCTCTAATGGCAATTGTTTATACGAAATCGTAAGTATGAAAATAATGTAATGTAATCGTGTGGGTCCCAATTTGGGGATCGGAATGAATAAAAGTATAGTGTAAAGCAGTCTATGGAGATGAAATGGTGGTGGAGACAAGAAGTAGATGGATCTGGTCTGTGATTACGATTATTTTTTTTGTACAATAATATTTATCGGGTTATTAATTATTCATTGATTTTAGATTTCAAAATGTGAGGTGCTGTGTTAAATAAGTCGAATTATCTTTATGGAGTCTCAACAGTTTATGAAGCGCGGTGAAGAAATGTGTTTTGTTTTGAGTTAGTGTTGTGACAATAGTAATGTATGAAATAGGTATAAAAATCATACGTCTGCGGAATTTCTACGACTTTCCAGCAACGAAACATTTCGTTTATTTCATAATGTTTCAATACATACAATACTTCGACTTAATGTCAGGTCTTAAACAAACCTAGTATAAAGTAGCTCAACTATTTTTACACTGGTATATATTTCTTTTGAATTATGAATTGTCTTACTGCACTTATATAAATGACTGAATCACTTGCAATGATGTTTTTGTTTACACATAATTGATCTTTAATTTATTGCTATTATTATCCTGTTTACCACTGTACGCTTCTAATTCGATTAACACTGTATTGTAAAAGCACTATATGGCGTTTGAATAAATAAATAAAAAAAACTATTGGTAAGTTTTTTATTTGGGAAACACACTCAGGCTTTTTTCCTTATAAAGTGGTTAGAGACGATCTAAAACTGAATCAAATCCCAACAAAATAACAACTAATATGTTGATTCTAATATTGAAACAGAACTACTGTTCATGATCTTAATGTGCTGATTTGAATTAGATAAACTAAGGGTATGTTATCAATACCTAGCCTTTTGAATGCCAATCATCACCCTATAACACCCTAGACTTTAAAAAATGAATCTAGATTTCAGTAGTCCCAAACATGTCAAGTTTTATCAGTTGAAATCTTTATCCGATTAAACATATCTTTCCTTTTTCAAACTCCATCCGACCCCTTTTAGTCAAAGTTTTTTGTCAGCGCTTATATCTAACACAAAGGGTTAATCACAAGAAATCTCTCGGTTCTTTTCATGGACCTCTTCTGCTTCCTGTAATCCTGGGAATGATATTTGGGTGGTATGGTTTTTATCTCATTCAAAGAATCTTTTATAACGCTCTCATTTTTTTTATCTAATGCACCGTATTCAATGAATAAATAGGTAACTATATATGATTTTAAATTTTTAAGACCACTTGACCAAAGAATTAACATTATCAAAACTCTCAGTTAGGATTTGGTTCCGATTTTACTTTATTTTTTTTTAAATTGTCATTTGTTTTATAAACAGGTATGATTTACTCTGCCTTTTTACCCTCATGAAACACGATCGAAAACAATATCAGAACCGGGTCATTTCGATACTGCACGGAATATAGTTATAGAAGGCTATAATAACATACCTTTAAATAGCAGATTTTACTTCATTATTACTGTTATATTATTATGTAAACCACACGTTTGTAAAAGCCCGTGTGGGCGTATAATATAAATAAACAAAATAAAAACGTATTATTGTGATTGTTTTAGTATTATGCCGTGTTGCGCCTTCTCATGTTTGCCCTGACGATGGACACTGTAACGCTATCCGAAACGCTGGCTAAATAAAAAGGAGGCACAACACGGCATAATACCCCAAAATAAATCGCGATAAAATAGATATATATATTATATGTTGTTTTACTTTCAAAACCTGTTGGAAGCTGCGGACGAATTGACACATTTTTATATAACAATTAAACAATCTGTCTCACAAAATAACGGAGTGCAATATTTATGCCTATCGTTTTCTGAAACAACATAATGCCAAATTTCTTTTTTAAATTTCATTGCCGTGCAAAAGTTCCAACTGCTCCCAACCATCTGGAACCAGTGAGACTATGACATTCTCGATTGGGGTAAGAATTTTGTGAGGCTGTAGGTAGTGTGGAAGAAAAAGTACATGGCTATTAAGATCTTATCAGCAAACACGGCTAAACCTTTTCAGGCAACGTTTCAATTCTGAATGGTGGTTTTTCACAAGGGCAATCTTCTACTCTGAAACGTACCGTAAATATGCTGAATATTATTTTTAATCAATTTATTGTGAAACAATACAAATCAATGATATAAAATTCCTAAGTCTAGCATTTGAACATTTTGCCTCCGGAAACTAAAACATAAAGAATAACTCTACATAGGTGTGCCGTGCATACAAATTTGAATAGAAACCAATGTACCATTTAGACCAATAGCCCAGCGCGCTGTCTCACTTACATTCGCCTGACATAATATATTTCCATCCCATTTTTATTTCATAAGCAAGGATTTGTATTGGAAATTTATGTCTCGATTAGGCAAATATTTGGATCACGAAACATGCCCACGAGGTACTTCTTGTGGTATACTTTATTCTAGGTTGAAATTATACTTAGGACGGGTTGTTTCGGAGAATTTGAACAATTCATCAAATTTCAACGTTCATTTTCAAGTTCTGTGAAAGATTTTTTCAAGTTCTGTTTTTATTTCAGTCTTGTCAAGCAACTAGCCTACAATGATATAATAACAGAATTTGAATAAGTCTTTCACAGAACCCAAAAATGAACGTTTAAATTTGATGAATTATTCAAATTCTCCGAAACAACCCGTCCTTAATATTTAATAATAATAATTCAATTTATAGATTATGAAAATTTCAGAGCCTCATAGGCGAATTAATAAGCCAATTTATCCAAAATGTACCAATCGAAAATATGCTTACCGAAAAGTTAATAAAATATATTATTGTAAACTAGCCTATCTCGACAAGTCCTGGATCGATCGTGAATGACCCGCTCATTGAAACCGCTCATGAGCCACTAAACTACCCGGTCTTGCGACCCACTCTCGCGACCGCAGGTGTATGAGTTATGATGAGCGAGCGGGTTGTCAACACCCGAGTCCCGCGCGCGATCATAGATGTATAAGTATGACGTCTCGACACAGGATATCCCAAGTGAGACAGGCACAGTAAAAAAATATGTGTGACACTTAAGTTTTTAGATTCTCACGGCCAAAAGCATTTTTGTTGTTTGTTTTTGGGGTGTTATGCCGTGTTGCGCTAACTCCTTCTTTAGCCGACGTTTCGGACAGCGTTGCAGTGTCCATCATCAGGGCAGATCCGGTAGATCTGCCCTGATGCCACATCTTCGGATCTACCGGATCTGCCCTGATGATGGACACTGCAACGCTGTCCGAAACGTCGGCTAAAGAAGGAGTTAGCGCAACACGGCATAACACCCCAAAAACAAACAACAAAAATGTGTGACACTACTTATAATAAATAAATAGTAACATTAGTTAATTATAATTTACCAACTGTGATGCGGATGATAAATATGTTCTGAAAAAGGATACAAATTTATATTACAAATGGTCACAACTTACCAATAAATTAATAACGAAGACAACAGGAAATTTGTAAATTCCAAAACTAGATCTTCCAAACAGAGAGCCAGGTCAGTACGTTGGGCGGGATTTTTTCACAAAGAACAACCCTTACATTAATAAAAAGGAGGTTCCATTGAAGGCGTTAGATATAATAGGAAAGTCATACTCAAGCATAACGATGGAGCGACGAAGCCCATAAAGCAATTGTTTAAGAAAACTGTTTAAACTAAATTGTGACCGCTGATAAGTAGATTACATAGTGTGACATATTTATAACAGAATATAAAATACCACTGACTATAAGGATCCATAATCAGACATTAAAATGCATAGAATTAGATTATACAAGGTCTAACAGCAAGTACCCGAAGGATTATAGCCATCGATTCCTGAGCACATTTAGAGTAAAAACATATTTTAATAGAGACTAGACAGACTTAACACAGCTAATTGAAAAATATTTCAATAATTTATTTCTTTACTAACGGACCATGTCCAATTACAACACATTACATACTACGCGAAGTTACAATAGAGGATAGTTAGAAAATTACTGCTATGACAAAAATAGGACACAAAAACATTAAAGATAATATCAAGTCAAGACAGGAATAAGGTTATGATGGCGTTCATGACTTCTGAGAAAATATTACTTGCGCAATGATTGACAACGACTATTAAGACTTACACCAAGGAATTCAAGGCCCTGACATTGACAAGTCTTGTCATTCTGGACAATGGTGAATGGTATTCATAATTTGTGGCGTGTTAATTGAGGAAAAGCAAATCATTATTTTTGAATCTACGGAAGGGATATTGAAAGGGATGTATTGCAACGAATTAGGTGAGTCAATTATGCTGTTGATAATTTTGAAAATGCAGATGAAATCAAAATCCTTCCTACGTTTTTCTAAGGAAGAAAGATTTAATTTTTCTTCAAGTTCATCGCATCGAGTAATCGCCTCTTTCTAGCCCTAAGCTCGAAGCGATGCTGTACGGATTCGATACGATTAATGTGAACATCGTAGAATGGTCACCAAATAACGCAAAGATATTCTAGACTAGGGCGAATCAACAAAAAATAAAGAATTTTTAGGATAATAGTATTAATGAAGTTAGAGGTAATTCTATTGATGAAGCCAAATAGCTTAAGAAATTTACTAACCAAGTTATTACTGTGTTCACAAAAAGACAGCATGTAATATAAAGTGACACCAAGGTACATAATAGGCACAGTAGATAAGCAAAGATCATTTAGTTTATAATAAAAAAAATAATTTGTTGCTTCGCTATAATAGTGCTTTATAATGATATAAAAGTTCTACATAACGATATAATATTGTTATATAATGAGAAAAATACACAATATATAAATGAAGTAACTATATTGAAGTTGTTTTTTTTTACAAAAAACGGCTTTTAATTTTCTACTAAAAGTACCACGTGTATCAAAGAACATATTGAAATCAAGTTTTGATTGTGGGTTGTGAGGGTGAGGGGTTTTTAATGGGATTACCAATAATCTGAAGACATTTTTTAATAAAATCGTAAACCTCATTACGTAAAATAGTTTTATAGTAAGACATTATTTTTTATTTATATTAAATATAAATAACTTACATCCCTTAAGTATTAGAGTAACGAATTCGTCGGAATTAATTAAAATGCATCGGGAAAAAACACCCGACGAAGGTAGTGAAGTCTCCTCTCAAGATCGCTTTACATCATATTACTATAGTGTGACCAAAATATGATTATTTTTTTTCTAGTAGGTTACTGTTTAAAATCACTACCATAGATAGCTTCATACCTTTGTCTGTTCAGCCAAACGATAGCCCTGTTCGCAACATCCCTGTTCAGCAGATCTCAGTGCTACGCAACACGTGTATATTTCAGACGAACACTGGTCAGACATCACCCAACACAAAGAGACACAATGGTTCCATAAAACCGCCACAAATATTTATGTTTTCCTCAAAAAGGCCGCCACAGCAGACAGAGACCGCACTTAGACTTCAGGCAGGGGTGCTCAAACTTGAACTGCTGGCGATCTACCTCAGTATTATTAGATTCCTATCGATCGACTCTGAGAGGCTGCAAGTATGTGTGATGCAGGATTGTCGTCTATGTAGGTAGGGTGTATCGTGGAGGTATAAGTGTATATATAGGGACGTTGCACAATTTCATGGCCACGAATCCACATAGAATTTGGAGGAACGACAGAAATTAGTTCGCAATATGCATTTTTTTAGTCAAGGTAGGTGGAGGTCTGCACTAAAAAGTCAGTAAAAAAACTTATATTTATTCAAAATTGCAAGTTTATTGGTTCTTACAAAAAACAAACGAGTTCTAGTTTCTAAACTTAACTAAATAATGACTTTGGATGTTGAAGCGTGGCACTGCATGTCCTCAGCATACTTTTCATACGATGGTACGTAATTACCGAGTGCTAATCGCAAGCACAATGACATATGTTCGTCAGTTAGTCGATTGCGATATTTTGACATAATTATCTTCATTTCAGAAAATGACAATTAAGTTGATCCAAACATTGTCGCCAACTGAAGGGCGATTTACCTTAAATTTGGATATTTATCTTCAGATATAAAATACCAGAATTTTGTGTCAGATGCTGTGGCTATGAGATATATATCTGATATTATCTGCAATGTTCCAGAACACTCCGTTCAGTAACTCAGTCCGCTACAAGCTACAAATAAATAATAAAAAAGAAGGCATGAAAAATGGGAAATTTTTCTCGAGATCGACTCAAAAAGCACTCGCGATCGACCGGTCGATCGCGATCGACCGTTTGAGCACCCCTGCTTCAGAGTAAAGCCCGCACCAAAGTTAAGCCGACATTATTGGACAGCGACGGGCCCGTTTTTACTGATCAGCGGTTAGCGTGCAATACCTGAAATTCTGGTATGCAGCATTCCACCTTTTTTCGGTTCAAAATGTTTGTTGTAGTTTTCGTAACATAAAACCCTTTCAAATTTATTTTTTCAATCTAATTTGTATCGTTCAGACTGCTTTGAATTACACATGTTTGTATTTTACGTCTGGTGGGGAAGTTGTATTTGTTCTGCTGGTATTTCATTGGAAGACGCTCCGGAGAATAAGATTTGTGGAGACGTACATATGGCTGATACGTGTTATTTTTCATGTGATTGCGAGAACTGGTCTCATGTTTATGCTGAACTGTTTAAAAACAAAACATTTTACGGATAAATAGCTAGTGAGGCATGAATCTAATGGATGAAGAATGAATGAGGGCTAAATTCTGAAACGACATCCCTGAGGCGTATGTGTGATAAAACCAATATTGAAGAACCATGATCAAAAACATCTAAGAAGAATTCAAGACGTTGTAATCACGGTGGATCATTAGCCAAGACAGATCAAACACTAACGACTTTATTAAAACTCATTTTTAAGTACTTATTTCCAATGCTACAATGCTGATTGTCTTTTGTTTAAATTCTTATGTTGTGTTGTGATTTCTATTTTTTTTCAAAAAAGCCCTATGTTGCTTGTGTTACAAATTGCGCGGGCTCCAACTCAAGATTTCCTACTGAGAAAGGTTTAGTACATCACTAGTAAAATGTAACTAATGAAGTTGAATACGTTAAAAAATAAAATTGTAATGAAAAAGATTAGCAAGTGAGGTTTAGGTGGTTTGGACATGTAGAGCGATTGAACGGGGAAAGGAGTGTGAGGAGAAGATATGACGCCCAACTAGATGGAAGTAGAAGTCGGAGATGACGTTACAGGAACTAGCGTCATTGATCCCTTCGGCACCGGTGCGTAGTCGGGATACACGCCAAACGCGCGCCCAACATTTGTACACAGTTGACACTTGTCACATGAGAACGGGTCGCTTCTATGATTCGTTCTTAAGTTCAACAGCTCGGCTGTGGAACGAACTGCCGGCCTCTGTGTTTCCTCCCTCCTACAACATGGGACTCTTCAAGACCCATGTTCACTCCTTCCTCTCCACAAAAAGACCCTCCACACAGCATCCCCAAAGATGACATAGGCCCTGAGGGAAATTATTTTCTTCAGGGCCTCCTGTGTGGAGTAAATATAAAAAAAAAAAAAAAAAAGATATGCATGACACCACCAATTGAAACAAATTATTTACACCGGGCTGTGCAAGAAGTCGGAACAGAAGGGTACGTACATTATAATGTACGAAGGTAGCAAGGAGTGTTCCATGACCGCTGACATATTATATTTAGATGAGACATGAAAATATGGTTTTCACTTTTTTACCTCCAACTGATCTCCAACGCTTCCAAATCTCTAACTAAAATGACCGAATCCGGTCTTAATGCACCGCTTATCGCGTTATAATAGTGAATACGTCTCGACAAGATATTATTACGCAATAGCGCCTCTAATTGTACAGCTCCTATATCCATGAAATTATAATTATGTAGCATATCATCGTCTTTGTTTACAACTGTGGTGAAACGGTGTGATATTTAGAAGATTTATCCATAATTATGGTGAGAGGATTGGATCGACAAAATCCATGGTTTCGACACACTACTGACCGCTGTATCGACAAGCACTAATTTCGAATTAATTTCAGGTATTAAGTTTTTCAGTCAACTTTCTATGACATTCTCTCTATTATACGCATTATTTTTATATATAATTATGACTGAGCGTAGCGACGTCCTGTTCTAACTCTACCGTTTTGCATATAAACTGTTTGTGCGTTCCATTTCCGTTTCAATATAGTGGCCATTTTAGTGTTTCGGTAAAGATTATTTTTTTCAAATGTGAAAACGTCGTATTTATGTGGACTTTCTTACTAAAATTTTTTCAAGTTTAAAAAAAGAAATATCATTGATATAAATATCGTTTCATTGGATAAATTGTATTCTTTAGTAGTAAGTAGTTAGGTATTTAAATACCTTCTGTTATCTGTAAATCTTATTATTTCAGAGTAAATTCCAGTTTTTATTTATTAAGGGTTCATCCCACTTTATCAACTTAAAAACATATTTTGGATGAAATAAACTACAAAATATTATTTATAAATTTCATTAATCAAAGCATAATAAGTATTATTTTTTCGGGTTTATTTGGGGGCGCTCTCCGGCCTGCTTTTACTTGAGCGAACATGTATACTTTAGCCTAGCTGCTCTGCCCCTTCTTAAGACTTTCGGCTTTATATACACAAACAGACAGAACGAGCTGAAGAAATGGCAAACTTGAAGAAAATTTACTGTTTGAACAAGCGGAAGACATCCTGCATCGCTGATAATCCCGCCGTTTTTCAGCCGTCTAAAGTGGGTTGAACCAAATAAAACAAAATAAAAAACATAATTTTTAGATGCGAGGTGAACTGTTCACAGAACTACTATTACTAGAATAACTACTGTTCGCTGAACATTGTAAGAACAAGGGTTTTCTATGAGATATGGCTTCCTGAAATAAGACATTTTCAAACAATGCAATTTTACAAATGCAATCCACTATCTAAGCTTTAATCTCTACATTTAATGATATAATTAACATTCCTGCAGAAGGGAATTCTCATCACTTAGCAGCCCGGCGCAATTTATGGAATGATGAACAATATTTCTAAGAAACAAATGTTTTAACCAGTGTATAATAATGGTTTCATAATATTTGTAAAATATTTGGGTGGGGAAAGTCAAATGAAAGCGAACCAAGTAAAACTTGCTTTGTTTTTTCTGAAAACAGATTTCTGAAAACTATCTATTAAAATCATACATTCAAACCAAAATAAAATAAAATAGAATAACCAACAAGAGTTAAATATGAGTTTTATTGTACACCCTATTCCTCAATCAATTGCGCTTTAAAAATGACAATACTATCAACATGCAAGTTTCTAGACGTACCCGACAAGTTATGACATCATAAGAACTGATTTGATAAAATCGTGATAGCGTTCCATTTCCTAACAAACTGTTGGTTGTTTCATAATATATCTGAAAATTTGTTCATGCGACTGCGTTTATCCTTATTTAATTAATATTTTTATAAACACGTCGTCCAATATCCTCTTACACTTTCGTCTTTTACTGATAATTTGTTACGTCACGTTTTTAACAGGAATAATAATTTGACTAGATTTTTAATAAATTAGCAATATTTTATATCAGTAAGTTTTCTCCGTGTAGGTATTTTTTTCATTTAAAAAATGATTTTAAATCATTGTTGGAATTGGAAAGTGTCCGACAGAAAAATAAAATTCAAAATAAATAAAATATAGATATTTTCCAGAGAATCTCAATCATGTTCCTTCACTGTACCTTAAAATATTAGCAGTTTAAAATCTGACATCCGCCTGCAACGCTCGACTACCAGCTATATGCACCCACCCCCTCGAGTCTATAGAGGAAACCGGGGGCAAGCGGCAGTAGGGGGAATATGTGGGGAAATGAAACAGTTAAGCGAAAAGGGGTGGTAGGACAACCCAACCCCTCCAAAGCAGAGAGATGTTCCTGACAGACTGAAAAGCAGATTGATACGAGAGATTAAAGCAGATGATGGTCCGTCTACTGTCTGTAGATTAAATGTCCCATTAGCAAAAGCATTCTTCATTTGGTAATGAGAAATTTATTTTAGATTGAAATTATAAAGAAATGGGTATTTTAGGTTATGCACTTGAGGATGTAATTATTTTTAAATATTCATAACATGTTTTAAAGAATTCGATTCAATGAAAACAATAAAGCTAGCACGCCATACGTATTTATTTTTAATTAATATTTTATGTCAATTTCCTGATAAAATATAAGTCATTCAGAATATATCGAGAACACGTGTTCTTTTCCTTATAAAATATGGGTGGGTGGTTGGTGTCTGGTGACTAGTGGGTGTTGTTACCCTACTCTTGCTCTAGTAATCATTTCCCGACCACCATCACTTATGAAACTTCTTTCCAATCAGATAAATCCCATATTTAGATTAAGATTAAAACAAAACACCAAATTTGACGAAATTAATTCGCATATGGACAAGTTTCTACTAAAGATTTTCACGGCCAAAATTATTTTTTGTTTTTGGGGTGTTATGCCATGTTGCGCTAACTCCTTCTTTAGCCAACGTTTCAGACAGCATTGCAGTGTCCATCATCAGGGCAGATGTGTTTAAACAGAGTGTTGTAATTCAACATAATTGCTGTAATACCAATTTTAAAATTTATAAAACGTAAGAATTTGTTTTTATGATTAGATTATAACTATTCATCCTATTTCATAAAATAATTAACAAATTCTTGAATGCGCATTCATGAATGAATTCATTGTGTGAAAAATACTAAAATAAATATGAACGAGGAACCTGTGGTGAGGTAAAATTGCACGCCTCAATGGATTTTCATGTGCCCACAAAACTTATAACATAAACACAATTGCATGCTAACCTTGTACTCCGCAACAATGCACACTATTCATTTTACTATCGTGGTAAGCTGTGTTAAACATATAATTTAAAATAAATAAATTATCAAAGTGTGCTTAATGTTGACACAATTAAACGATTGAGAAAAGGCAAATAAATACAGGGTTTTCCAATAAGAGGTGTTATTTTGAATAGCCCGCTATTTCGGTAGATATTACTTTTGAAGCTGTCATTTTTTAACATTTGACAAGTAAAAACTACGCCATTAATAAAAATGGAACGATACACGCTTCACCAACGCATTCAAATTATTAAAATTCACTTGAGTGAATCAAATGCAAGTCATCTTAAGTGATGAGGCCCATTTCCACCTCGGTGGCTTCGTCAACAAGCAAAATTTTCGCATCTGGGGCTCGGAAAACCCAAGAGTTATTGTTGAAAAGCATCTCTTTCCTAAACGTGTGACTGTTTGTTGCGGTTTATGGTCCGGCTGAGTCATTTGACCTTACTTTTTCGAAAATGAGGCTGGAGCAACAGTTACGGTGAATGGATTGCGCTATCGAGAGATGATTAATGATTTTTATGGCTGGAATTGGATGGTATTAATCTGAACAACATTTAATTTCAACAAGACGGCGCTATGTGCCACACAAGCAACGAAACCATTGATCTTTTAAGATTGAATATCAAAATAACACCTCTTATTAGAAAACCTTGTATAATTTAAAATAAATAAATTATCAAAGTGTGCTCAAAGTTGACACAATGAAACGATTGAGAAAAAGCAAATAAATATACTCGTATACCGAAGTTTTTCTTCTTTGACCCGTTCTCATGAAGCCAGTATCAACTATGAACGGTTGTTCAAAGCGTTTATAGTTGTTCAAGGAGTTTCAAACCGTGCTCACCGGGGATCAATACTTTTAGCTTCTTAGAGCAGGCTTCATTAAAATACCATAGAATAAACTCAGCATGTCCACATTGCTTCTGTGCATTAAAAATGGCAATCACCTGTTAACGACGGATCATTAAACCAACGGACCGCCCTCCTTTGCACAGAATAAAGTATTGTGGAATTCCAGCCGAGAGGTAGCTCCAAAATTCAATTGCTGAGCGTACTAGAGATTTGTATAGGATTAGTAGCTGGTCACTATTAAAACCTCTGGAAAAGCGTTCGTGCACCAAGGTGACCTGATAACTCATCACTCAAATAACAATCGACACACCTTTAAAACGTGATAAAGTCATGAAAATGAGGTTAAATAGGTCATGTAGGTAACTATTTGAACCAGTTTTTATTAAATATCTTTTAGTGACAAATCACTTTTTAAAGGTGTGTTATCATGGAACCGTGCACCGATCGTGCGCTGATGGCAATGGAGTTTCGACCTAGCTGTATTTTTTAGAGATACGTTTTAAGGCGAAACTTAGTGCTAAATCACTATTTTGATTAATCTTTATAACGAATTGGTGTACATTATGAATACCAAAAAATATTTTTTTGATAAATTGAAGGTTTTCCTATCTTTTCGCTTGAATAGAATACAAATAAAAATTTAAATTACTCAATAAAAAATATAAATATAAACTACTAAAAAAATTTGTTTTCAATACAAATGTATGAACGCGTTAAGGAAACAACTTTTATAAAATACAGTATTATAGCTAAGATTATCTGTGACAGTTTCACTTGATTAACTTTTTTTCTTTCTTATAAAATTATTTACAAAATAAATAAAAACCAGTTTTGTGCTTGAAATCGAATGTTTCTAGGCTTCGTTTGTCAAGCGATTTTAATGCCTATTACCCACAATATAAGGTATACCAAGAATATACACATTTTTGGCTTTTAAGTTCCTCTATAACTGTATCTAAACCTGTATGCATAGACTAAGTATAATACATCAATGCCTGTATGCCATGAGAAAATGTATATATTTTTTTACAGAACCGCTTGCGATTTAAACACTTTAGAGTTTATTTTTAAGTAAGTCTCAAATTAGTAAATATAGTAACGCAGACATTTGAAAAATCATGGGATATTATAATGATAGAATGTGTTAAGCTGGAAGTATTTTAAATATATATGCCCCAGTAACATTACCTTTCAAAAATAAATGTCTATATTTTTTTTTTGAAAATTAGAGGGACGTCAGAAATATATCCCTCGAATGAACACCGTTAGTAAACTTGTAAAAAATAACGATATCTGTCATAAATTTAAAAGTATTTCAAACGTATAATTATTATTAAAATAAAATTATGTTTTTACCTACTTTATTTGCCTTTTCTGATATGATTTATACTCAGATCAGTTTCAATTTTAAAAAATCAAAAGTTCGTTGAACATGTGTGATTTTAAGCATTACGGACTCATGCACCGATACACCGACAACCTTAATTAGTATGTTTGATTAGATAAAACATTCGTGAGTAGGAAATTTGACACTGGATATCGATGACATTAACAATTGTCATTTTGCTATCTCAAAACACAACACCTCCATTAGACTGGTCCATTGTCTTTGGTTGAATTAATTGCATAGACAAGAACAAGTGGATTCACCATAAAATAGAATAAAGCAATAAAAGATGGATTGGTTGATCACAACGTCCATGTATCAACATGGACGAAACTTTTATGTTGATAGTATATTAGATGTAAGTGTATTGTTACTCTGAGGATGTAACATAAAAATAAGCATTGTTTTATTTGGTGAACAATTTGAACAGTGATTTCCAGTAAAAAGTGACTTAACTTGCATAATTAAAAGAGGTTAAGTCGATGATAAAATTCAGTAAGCACATGGAATGCACTCTGGTTGGGGGTTGCATGGTGGAGGTGGTGGTAGAGTGCATGGAGCCGGCTGCGGGTTGCATGGTGGAGGTGGTGGAGGATTGCATGGAGCTGGCTGCGGGTTGCATGGTGGAGGTGGTGGTGGATTGCATGGAGCCGGCTGCGGGTTGCATGGTGGAGGTGGTGGAGGATTGCATGGAGCTGGCTGCGGGTTGCATGGTGGAGGTGGTGGAGGATTGCATGGAGCTGGCTGCGGGTTGCATGGTGGAGGTGGTGGTGGATTGCATGGAGCCGGCTGCGGGTTGCATGGTGGAGGTGGTGGAGGATTGCATGGAGCTGGCTGCGGGTTGCATGGTGGAGGTGGTGGAGGATTGCATGGAGCTGGCTGCGGGTTGCATGGTGGAGGTGGTGGTGGATTGCATGGAGCCGGCTGCGGGTTGCATGGTGGAGGTGGTGGAGGATTGCATGGAGCCGGCTGCGGGTTGCATGGTGGAGGTGGTGGAGGATTGCATGGAGCTGGCTGCGGGTTACATGGTGGAGGTGGTGGTGGATTGCATGGAGCCGGCTGCGGGTTGCATGGTGGAGGTGGTGGTGGATTGCATGGAGCCGGCTGTGGGTTGCATGGTGGAGGTGGTGGAGGATTGCATGGAGCTGGCTGCGGGTTACATGGTGGAGGTGGTGGTGGATTGCATGGAGCCGGCTGCGGGTTGCATGGTGGAGGTGGTGGTGGATTGCATGGAGCCGGCTGTGGGTTGCATGGTGGAGGTGGTGGAGGATTGCATGGAGCGGGCTGCGGGTTGCATGGTGGAGATGGTGGTGGATTGCATGGGCATCTTATACAAGCTGAATAAGCACCCTGTAAGAAATAACATGTTATGAAACAAATAATACTTGAAATTAATAGGTGAAATTATTACATTAATCACGTTAGTATCGACTGAAAAGTCTCACCTGCAAGAGCAGTACTGCCACCAGACAAGAAAGCCCACTGTTCCTAGAGACCACCATCTTGCTGAGCTGAGAAGATGAGAATACTTTCAAATCTCTGCCAATGCTACTTTTATAGTCACCATCGTACATTAAGATATCCTTAACAGAAGATAAACAATTACGAATAAAATCACGATTTTATTATCTTGGTTTTTCATAATATCCAGAAATAATACTAGCCACCAAACATTCTTCAGCAAACGTGACTTTTCAGCTGAGGTCTGGTTTTGCACTATCAGCAATGTGGGGATATTTAACAAAATTTCATAAAGCCATTATTAATCAATTTAACTGCTAGTCGAAACAAATACAGGTTTGATGAAATCTGTAAATAATACGAATTTAATTTTTTAGCTCCCTTCCAATCCTCCTCAATCACCTCCCCGGTTAAATCGTTGTTTGGATGAATTCAAAGCATTTCCGATAAAACGGATATCGCGGACTTAATTGTGTAGAAGACGGAAAATACCTAATGGCCGTTTAATCCAAGAAAAAATCAGTCTTGTCTTCACTTGACAAAAACAAAAACAAAAACAAAAAACAAAAACTTGACTTTACTTGTCCGTGCTATGGTGCATTTGTGCAACGTACCTGCAAATTCTACAACGACTATTCGCTAATTAATTAAATACCGAAATACTGTCAATTTTTCAGGTACAACTACATCTGTATTTAGTAAGCTCGGACTCAAAAATATACCCCGGTTGGTGCACTCCTGCAATCGGGATGCCGTATATAGGGCGCGTTTTAACTTTCGCACCACCAACTTTCGTGTTTACTATGAGAATACAAGGAGACATACAAAATAGGCTGAACGTTGAAATAGAATATACAAGATCTTTCTCTTCAAAGTTTCAGATTTGGAGTGCCATCGGTATCGGATGAACAAATAATTGGTATAGTTTGTAATAACTTCCAATCATTCCTGAATTAAACAACACCACAGGTGAAAAAATGATTTAATTTCACCAAAAGGGTTTTAAGTGATTGAGTGAAAATAACGCCCACAAATATAGGATAGGATAGGAAGTTATGGGGAGGAAAGGGGTGTGAGGGGTGGGTAGGAAAGTGGGTGTATCCAGGAGTGAGGTATGAATCCAATCTCACCTGATCCCACCCATCGTTAGTGGGCAGATGCATCCGCCGTCAAGACCTCACCCTAATGAAGCTAGGCACCCCTGCCAAGCACCAAATGTAGCGAATCACTCAGGACGACCTATGGCAGAGGTGTTGGTTATCCAATAAATGGTTTCCGGGGCGGCGGTACCAGTACGTTATTTAATAGATGATTCCAATTTACATATTCGGTATCATCTGTTAAATACAGGATTTTCCAATAAGAGGTGTTATTTTGAATAGCCCGCTATTTCGGTAGATGTTACTTTTGAAGCTGTCATTTTTTGACATTTTACAAGTAGAAACTACGTCATTGATAAAAATGGAACAATACACGCTTCAACAACGCATTGAAATTATTAAAATTCACTTGAGTGAATCAAATGCAAATCATCTTGAGTGATGAGGCCCATTTCCACCTCGGTGGCTTCGTCAGCAAGCAAAATTGTCGCATCTGGGGCTCTGAAAACCCAAGAATTATTGTTCAAAAGCCTTTTTATCCTCAACGTGTGACTGTTTGGTGCGGTTTATGGTACGGCGGAGTCATTGGACTTTACTTTTTCGAAAATGAGGCTGGAGCAACAGTTACGGTGAATGGATTGCGCTATCGAGAGATGATTAATGATTTTTTATGGTCGAAATTGGATGGTATTGATCTACACAACGTTTACTATCAACAAGACGGCGCTAAGTACCACACAAGCAACGAAACCATTGATCTTTAACGATTGAATATCAAAATAACACCTCTTATTGGAAAACCCTGTATTTCAAGGACGGTGTAATCGAAGTATTTTCACATATCTACCAATGATTGTGGCATTTTGTCTACATAATTATGTACACTTTTATTTATTGCACCCCCTTAAATAATGTAAGTCATCGACCGCCACTGCTGCAGTGTTCAATAGGCGCCAAATTCTGTAAAATTATGATCTTGAGTGGTTAATGAATGTACCTTAATTGATTAACTTTTGTTGCTTTTATTTTGAATATATCATTTGTTTTACATAGGCGAAATGCATAAAAATGCAATCCATAAAACACTCCACTGATGAGTCTATTCGTCTATTGACAGTTCGTCTGATAGTTTCGCTATGCTGGCTTGGCAACAGTGAGTGTGATTTTAGACGTGGTTCAGGTCAAATTTTGATGAAGGAAAAATGACGAGTTAATTGGAAACTATGTTATTGTACTGAGTATACTTTGGTAGCATTGGTAACGTTAATGTTTATATTTTGAGAGGTGGTTTTGTACTTCCGTACCCTAAACTGTTTTTGCTAGCGCAACTTTTGAAGGTATGTTTGCATTGTTTAATAGTAATGTAATTTTTTTTAGAATGAGTGACAATATGTTTTTTTTTTTTAAATTACATGTTTTATAGTAAAACACGCCCTTAGAGTCCTGATGATCTTTCAAATGAAAGTAGCAATAAACATCAAGTCTGTTTTAGCACTGCCAGTTTTAACTCGTGTAGAAAAGGTCGTTGTTATTATTTATGAATCCGTGCGCATCGTAAGAAAAAATCGTGGATCATAGGATGGCTTAATAATTGATTCGTGATTCCACAGTTATTGAAGAAACTGTTATGAAAATATTTAATATGTACATAACAATTGTAATCAGGTACTGATTACTACTTTGATTATTCTCGATGTTTTTTTTGACAGCCATATATCGGCGAAAAATAGGAGGAAATTAATTATTCTTGCGGGGTTCTTCACTTACCTACAGGGCCCAGTTGGGCTCGGACTCTGTCGAAATGTCAAAGTGCCAAGTTTATAATCCATGTGAATTTTAAAAGTCGAGCGGAGCAAATGCTCTATTAATTTAATCCAGGCATCCGATCCTGGGAAACGCTGATTATTTCGTTCGTGTACGAATCGCGGGAAAATACGCGTAATGTGAGACTTAAAATTAATTTGATTGGATGGATTACGTATTTGGGGGCGGGATCGCCAATTACCCACTTAACCACGCACGCCTTGGAGGCAACGCAAAGACATGGATGGATGGTCACCGGAGGCAATTTGAGAGGATCTGGTAGTCCCTTGGCTGGGGACTGAACGAGAGACGGAGCTGGCGGGCTGGTCGCCCGCGCTGAAGCAGTCGTGGACCCTTGGAGGAAGGCGTCTCCATCCATCCGCAGCATTAGTTAGTTAGTTAGGGTTTCTGTAAACGGTCTATGATTTGGGTAAGTTTTTAAAAACCTTTTCTGTATGTAATCCACTTATAATGTGAAATAGAGGTTATCCCCAAAGATGACATAGGCCCTGAGGGAAATTATTTTCTTCAGGGCCTCCTGTGTGGAGTAAATATAAAAAAAAAAAAAAAAATTGTTATATTTGAAGAACTTGCCTTTCATCAGTTGTACTTGTGAATAAGCACCTAATGCCCATCCCTGAGGAGGGTTTCTTGTGTCTATCGCAGCGCTCGGCATACTTTGTCACCGACAAAGTTTGGCGTCCAAAAGTTTCCAATACGGAAACAAAGCTGACCACTGTGATGGATTGAAATTATTATGTGCCCCAAAATTACTATGCACCCACTTAATAAGAGGTGTTTACCGGCAACTACCACTTGCCTCACAAAGTAGGTAAAACACACGCAGTATTATTTGCCTATAGCATCCATTTAGCTATTTTTTTATTTTTATTTTTTTTAACTACCATACTAGGCTAATGCCCGTGTTGTGGTAGTTATACATGAAATAATAATAACAATGACATAAAAGAACTAAAAAATACTTATAGTAACATAAGTATGTAAGTATAAATCATAATGAAGTAATAATAAAAATAACTTAGAAGAACTGAAAAATACTATTTTATAGAAACATAAGAAAGAATTAGAGAAAAAAAAAAAAAACAAATTTAATGATAAATAAAACTAAAAACAAGTATATTAAAATTAATAGTAAACTGAAAAATAAAGAAAAAGTATATGTATATTAAAAAGATACAAATAAAAATTAAAAATATTAAACATTAAGATTAAAATATAAACATAATTAATAAAGATTGTTTAATGCATATAATTGTTTGTGTGCAAGTTTATTTATCTTAGGTATTATCTATAAGACAACATGTTTATGTTCAACACTTAATTTTAATTTTCGTGATATGAGACAAGTTGGAAAAGAAGTTTTTTTTTGTGTTAGGAACTCATATAATCTTTAAAGAAAGGTCGTCCCCTTTCAAATATCCATTGATGTACACGAGCAGTAAATATGGATATAGAATTACTTGACTTTAAGTCGGTACTCAATGCATTGTATATTTTAGGCGCGATATAATAACCTAACACATTCATTTCAGCTCAACATATGCCTACCCAAACCCACGTATCAAAACATTGGCCTTAGGAAGGGAATACACTCTGCCTGTGATGTATCTTCTTGCAAATTTTACTATGTTCTTTCCCTATCTGTAGAGTTCTTTCTTTTTTTTGGGTGTTTAGCTATAAACATTGCTGTACTCTTGGACCTTCTCCATGGCATAGTCATAGGTTTGTGTTCACTTTTTTGCTCTTTGGGCATTCGTTTTAACCACGGATTTGCGTAAACAATTGATAAAAACCACCAGCTGCTTGCTTACAATAAGCCGTGTTATCTTACTTACTCACTATATCCGTATTTCAATAAATTTCCAAATCTTTCATATTAAAAACTATCCAGACGTGTTCGTATAAATATTTGGACTATTCTGTCTAACCTTTTAAAAAAAAATCTGAACTCGCCCCCCTGATTGTTCTTACAGTGGTCTAGAAGTGGGAACTTAATTTCACATAATTTTTGGCTGCTCATTGTTACGTATATTCTTGCGACGTAGTAAAAATGTCACTCACTTTTTTACGTGTGGTAAATGTAACGAGAGCATGAAGTTAATTAAACTCACTCGTTGATTAATGAAAGTATAAAAATAAGAACAAATGTTTCTAACAACTCTCAAAATGTTGTATTTTTGTATTATTTGGCACATAAAACCAGGGAAATATAAAAGGGAAGAAATTTACAAACACGTGTTCTTCTGGTTGAAGGTAGCATTCTCTTCCAGGCTCGTTCTTCTGGATTGAAGGTAGCATTATTTTCCAGGCGCGTTCTTCTGGTTCGAAGGTAGCATTCTCTTCAAGACGCGTTCTTCTGGATCGAGGTAGCATTCTTTTCCAGGCGCGTTCTTCTGGTTCGAGGGTAGCATTCTCTTCCAGGCGCGTTCTTCTGGATCGAGGTAGCATTCTCTTCCAGGCGCGTTCTTCTGGTTGAAGGTAGCAATCACTTCCAGGTGCGTACTTCTGGTTCGAAGGTAGCATTCTCTTCAAGACGCGTTCTTCTGGATCGAGGTAGCATTCTTTTCCAGACGCGTTCTTCTGGTTCGAAGGTAGCATTCTCTTCAAGACGCGTTCTTCTGGATCGAGGTAGCATTCTTTTCCAGGCTCGTTCTTCTGGATTGAAGGTAGCATTCTTTTCCAGGCGCGTTCTTCTGGTTCGAAGGTAGCATTCTCTTCAAGACGCGTTCTTCTGGATCGAGGTAGCATTCTTTTCCAGGCGCGTTCTTCTGGTTCGAGGGTAGCATTCTCTTCCAGGCACGTTCTTCTGGATCGAGGTAGCATTCTCTTCCAGGCGCGTTCTTCTGGTTGAAGGTAGCATTCACTTCCAGGTGCGTACTTCTGGATTGAAGGTAGAACTCTCTTTCAGGAGCGTTCTTAAGGGATTTCTTTGGTAAAATATATAGAACGTAAAAATTATGTTTGTTGTACCAATGATGATGATGATGCTTAAAACGGTTATGGAAAAGAGTGGGAGTATTCCGACAAGGGATTACTCTCGTTTTACTGATATATTAATGTTGATTTACTTTCATGTTCCTACCATCACATCAAGGATCCCTAGTGTGTATTATTGTAATAATCATAGTACGGTTTCAGGCTACAATTCTGTTATAAATAGATTTCACACCACTTGTAACTCGTATGCAATGTTAGCTAAATCTATACTGATTAAACATATGCTAATATTTTATTTATTTATTTATTTATTTAACGCCCAGAGGGCTTTTACATGGTTGGTAGTATAATTTTAATTTGACAAATAATTTCAAACATAAAAAATAAGAATAAAATTACATTTAATAAAAGCTATGCAACAAGTCATACAAACACAAGAAACAAAAACAGAAAATTACAGCTATTTGTTGGTTTACATGATGTGTTTAGGAGTATTGTTGAAATAAATGTTTTAAATGATCAACAAAACTTGCCAAGTTGGTATTGAATATGTCAACATCACCCAAGTAATGATTTCCCATGGTGTGAAGTCGTTGTATCGGAGAGTGGGCAATGTAGTTACGCTTATGTGTGCTGCTGTAGAATATTGTATTTTGTCGTGTTGTTACTGTGGGTGTATGTATGTTTATAAGTTGCAGGAGTTCACAACAGTCGAATTTAGAGTTAAGTATTTTGAATAAGAACGTTAAATCGTTTATTTTACGTCTATCTTCTAATGTATGTATTTTTAGAGTATTTAGTAAGAAATTATATTTTAAGTCTTCGACAGGGATATTTAATTGATGAGATTACTGCATAACAGGTTTTTTGGTTTGTTTTGTTTCTTCTTTATTGCTTTTAATAACTTATATAACTATTGTGCATTCTTTTGTCATGTATAATAAGTTATTTATTCTCTTAATTTTTCTTTTCTTTCCATAGTGTACTATGACTGTCAATAATTTTCATGTAGTAAATGGCAATCTGATACAGAATTAAGCCAAATAATATAGACATGGATATTGGATGAGTTTGATAAGTACAATGTACGCCAGGGATAATCTGCGAAACAGGTGTGAATATATTACGGCCCAGTCAACTAACGTTTCTAACCAGGCCTTTTCGAAAAAACTAATCATGTGGAAGATTATAGTTTATTACTTGTTTATTGTTATATCATTTATTGTTCGTTACTTAAAATAATGCGGTAAAGATTGTTAAATATGTTATATTAATGTGTTTATTGAATAGAAAAAAATACAGAAAAAAGAAATAAAAGCAAAGAGAAAACTAGGTACTCGTCATCAGATTGCTTGATAGCATAATTATTACATCTGAATTATGAATCGATACTCGGGGATTCTGAAGTATCCAGCCCAACGAAGATAGCGGTTGTTGTTATAATTTTTGGAGAACTAATAATATTTCATTATTTTTACATTAGTTCGCCTATCGAAACAGTTTTAATGTCTGTTTCAGTCTCAATTGAAACTACATACATTTTGAATGCATTCAGTGACTCAATTATTTATTTCGTTATAATGGTTTACAATAATCAATGCGTTATCCGTAAAGCAGTAAGCTAAATTATTACTTTGAAATATTGGAATGGTAAATTTAGTGGTATGAAGAAAATTTTTTATTATAATTATTGGCAAATTTAAATAACTTTCTTTTAATTATTACGTGAGTTTAATTGTTTGGCATTTTTATGCCAAACCTTTTCATCCTTTACATCCTTTTGGATAAATCAAATCAGTAAGCACATGGGATGCAAACTGGAGTTGGAGGATTGCACGGATCTGGCTGCGGGTTGCATGATGGAGGTGGTGGAGGATTGCATGGAGCTGGCTGCGGGTTGCATGGTGGAGGTGGTCGAGGATTGCATGGAGCCGGCTGCGGGTTGCATGATGGAGGTGGTGGAGGATTGCATGGAGCTGGCTGCGGGTTGCATGGTGGAGGTGGTGGAGGATTGCATGGAGCCGGCTGCGGGTTGCATGGCGGAGGTGGTGGAGGATTGCATGGAGCCGGCTGCGGGTTGCATGGCGGAGGTGGTGGAGGATTGCATGGAGCCGGCTGCGGGTTGCATGGCGGAGGTGGTGGAGGATTGCACGGAGTTGGCTGCGGGTTGCATGGTGGAGGTGGTGGAGGATTGCATGGAGCCGGCTGCGGGTTGCATGGCGGAGGAGGTGGAGGATTGCACGGAGTTGGCTGCGGGTTGCATGGTGGAGGTGGTGGAGGATTGCATGGAGCCGGCTGAGGGTTGCATGGTGGAGGTGGTGGAGGATTGCACGGAGCTGGCTGCGGGTTGCATGGTGGAGGTGGTGGAGGATTGCATGGAGCCGGCTGAGGGTTGCATGGTGGAGGTGGTGGAGGATTGCACGGAGCTGGCTGCGGGTTGCATGGTGGAGGTGGTGGAGGATTGCATGGAGCCGGCTGCGGGTTGCATGGTGGAGGTGGTGGTGGATTGCATGGAGCCGGCTGCGGGTTGCATGGTGGAGGTGGTGGTGGATTGCATGGAGCCGGCTGCGGGTTGCATGGTGGAGGTGGTGGAGGATTGCATGGAGCCGGCTGCGGGTTGCATGGTAGAGGTGGTGGTGGATTGCATGGAGCCGGCTGCGGGTTGCATGGTGGAGGTGGTGGAGGATTGCATGGAGCCGGCTGCGGGTTGCATGGTGGAGGTGGTGGTGGATTGCATGGAGCCGGCTGCGGGTTGCATGGTGGAGGTGGTGGAGGATTGCATGGAGCCTGCTGCGGGTTGCATGGTGGAGGTGGTGGTGGATTGCATGGAGCCGGCTGCGGGTTGCATGGTGGAGGTGGTGGAGGATTGCATGGAGCCGGCTGCGAGTTGCATGGTGGAGGTGGTGGTGGATTGCATGGAGCCGGCTGTGGGTTGCATGGTGGAGGTGGTGGAGGATTGCATGGAGCCGGCTGCGGGTTGCATGGTGGAGGTGGTGGTGGATTGCATGGGCATCTTAGGCAAGCTGAATAAGCATCCTGTAAGAAATAACATGTAAGGAAACATATAATACTTGTCATTAATACGGATACATTATTATATTGACCACGTTAGTATCGAATGAAAAATCTTACCTGCAAGAGCAGAACTGCCACGAGACAAGAGAGCACACTGTTCCTAGAGACCACCATCTTGCTGAGATGATAGGTTGGAAGTACATTCAGAGCCCTCTTAGTGCTGCTTTTATAGCGCACCATCAAACATGAAGATCTCTGTGACTGTAGATTAACAATTAAAAGACGAATAAAATCACATATTTCTTTTATTATCTTGGTTTTTCATAATATCTCCAGCAAACGTGACATTTCAATGAGCACCGGTTTTGCACTATCAGCAAATTCCGGGCTAGTCATCGAAATTTCACTATGCAATTGAAATCAACTACTAGTTTGCAAAGGGATCAATTTAAAGAATTTTCGATTAAATGATTTGCTAAAAAATTGGGATGAAGGCCGAATAATCCCTAGGGCTCATGTATCCAAGATTAATTAAATTAAATATGACATCTATCCTTGACTGCGCCTGACAATACATTGTACTACGGATTAATTAAATGACTTGTCTAATGTCTTGTCCTCACTTGACACTACGTTGTAATAAATAAATTCAATATGACGTCCAGTTTTCTCTTCGTTTGACACTCCCCACCTCGAATTAGCTTACGGAGTGATCCCATGTAGGGACTGCCCTTTCGATTGTCACCCATATTTTATAATAACCATTTGCAATTCAAAAAAATAACGACAAAACAAATTGCGGCCCGCCCTATATATGTTTACATCTTTTGAAAGTATTTTGATGGTAAGTTCGTATGCCTTCAAAGTATGTTTGTATTGTTTAAAGTTAATAACACTTATGTTATATTTGTTTTAAATACAGTATGTGATTTTAAGTAAAACACGCCCTTATAGACTTAGTAAATCAAAGTAAGGTATCGAAAAAAATAATATGCCAAATTTTTTCCATTAACCCCACAATATGTTATCAAGAATCAAGTATGTTTAATCACCTCCAGTTTTAATCCGTGTACGAAAGGGTGTTGTAATTAGTTATGAATTCGTCCATGGGTGGCCCTGATTTCATAGGAAAAGTGAGGATTTGAGTCCTTGGGTGTCCTTCATTTCATAGGAAAAGTGAGGATTTGAGTCCTTGGGTGGCCCTCATTTCATAGGAAAAGTGAGGATTTGAGTCCTTGGGTGGCCCTCATTTCATAGGAAAAGTGAGGATTTGAGTCCTTGGGTTGCCCTCATTTCATAGGAAAAGTGAGGATTTGAGTCTTTGGGTGTCCCTCATTTCATAGGAAAAGTGAGGATTTGAGTCCTTGGGTGGCTCTCATTTCATAGGAAAAGTGAGGATTTGAGTCCTTGAGTGGCCCTCATTTCATAGGAAAAGTGAGGATTTGAGTCCTTGGGTGGCCCTTATTTCATAGGAAAAGTGAGGATTTGAGTCCTTGGGTGTCCCTCATTTCATAGGAAATGGGAGGATTTGAATCCTTGGGTGTCCCTCATTTCATAGGAAAAGTGAGGATTTGAGTCCTTGAGTGGCTTAATCATCCATTCCAGAATTATGAATCTTAGGGCCTTAATAAAAAGGGAATACACTTAGCCGTTAATATCTCTTCTTTCACGTTTTACCTCCTTCCCTCATATTTGTAGCGTTTTTCACCTTTCGGGTATTTGGCCCTAATATTGCTCTACTCTTAGACCTTGTATTGGTATCAGATTTGTGAGCATTTTTTTTGCTGTTTAGAGAGTTCATTTAAAACACGTATTTGCAAAAACAATATATTTAAGAAAAACACTGGTAACACTGGCTGCTTTCTTACTTCCAATAAGATTTGTTATCGTACTTAACTCACTATATCTGTGGGTCCATTAATTCCCTAAATTTTCATATTAAGAACTCGCTAGGTCGAACGAACATCTGGACATTGCCTTGTTCTCTCTCACCTTTTTTTTAAGTTCAAAAACTCCCGGGATTGTTCTTACTGTGGTATGGAAATGGGAACTTAACCCTTAAATGCATTATTTTTCCTTTTCATACAAAAATATTTATAACTAGAATTTAGTTGTTAAAACTAAGGGAAAAATAAAATCGGAGTTTTAATGGAAAAAAAAAATTTTGCCGTTCGGCGTCAATAAGTAACAAAAAAACTTGCTTTCCGGCATACTCCCTTGTGGTGTCTGTTTACAACCTGGCATTTTGTGTGGTGATCTTACATGGTGATCATCCATATTCCTTTATAATAAAAGTATGTGGGTACTCCGTAACTATTTGGTTTTATTCCGGTAGCTACAATTAGTATTGATACAATGGACAATATAAGAGTTTTGCTATTGAAGAGAGGACGAGTTACAACAGACATGCCTTTTTATACGTCTCGGTCATGCCGCCAGACATACGTTCACCACATCCCTCCACACTCAAATCAGCAGACAGTAACACAGCATGATTATCCTAATAATAACTATAAAATATACATACACTTATATCATTATTATTATACAAAACATTTTTTTTCCATAATCATGTTGATTCTGCTGGTTCTGGAGTTGATTGCTGCTTATTATGATTTCTGTGTCCTTGGTCGAAGGCGCTTTTTCCAGTTCCCCGACGTTGAAGCCACAGGTTCACTAGAGCTGGAAGGAAAAAGAGAGTCACCCGTTATATTGTCATCCGAAACAAAGTCGGAGACACTGTACTCATCGAACGATAGCCTCTTCGTCTCAGTTAAAATACAAGGTAATTAGACTGAATAAATCAGGGCTGTCTATAATACTATTACCAATTTTAAAATAAAAGTCAAGTTGGAAACGAGTCTTCTATCTGCGAGTTTTAACAATTTTAATTTTTTCATCAAGTGGTTGTAATTTATAGTTCTATTGGTAAACCGAGTTTAAAGTTAATATATCTTAGAAAATTATGTTGAATTTTTTCAATGGGATCGGGGTGGATTTTAAAGTGAGGGGACAAGATAGAAGATTTATATTCGACTTAACATCCAACTAAAGAAGAATATAAGATTTTCAATTATGATACGTTTTTCTGTCTCTGCCATTACTGAAAATAAAGCAAAGCATTTTTAATCCTTTTATTTGTCACTGTATTGATGTGAGAAATAAAATTAATTTTGGTATAAAAAATTATGACAAGTAAATTAATTACGTTTACAGAGGTGAAAGAAACATTGTTAATTTTATATTGAGAGTTGAAAAGTTCATTTAATCTAAAAAATCTAATTATGTAGCATTTACTAATGTTTAAATAAACTTTGTTAAGTTTGCACCGATCTTGTAATTTGTTTGAATGTGAATACAATCATCTATAGTTTTATTTGTTAAAAGATCTTTAGATCATCGGCAAAAAGCAGCCAAGAACATATCAGGTTTGTTTTAATATTTCTATTATTTTCTTGCCTTTGTAAAACAGATCAAATGTAAAAAATATTTTTTTAAGAATTTTAAGGTAGCCCGAGGTGGTGCTTAAAACAGTTTTGGGAAGAGTGGGAGTACTCAAATAAGGGTTTGCTCTGTTTTACTTGATGGCATATGACTTCTGAATGTATAATGAATCTGTAATCGGGCATTTTGGAGTTACGCCTTTGTGGGAACTTGTGATGTATGGAGTATTGTAGCGGGTGAAGGTCGTACACAATAATGAACTCTTAGGTGATCTATGTACTGGTATTTATTGGGGAGCTGCTTGTAACAAAAGAGACACGATCCTTGGACTTGGACTTGGATATTATTTAATGACAGAGTTCCTAAACAATGAGTTTACTGACTCTAGCGTAAGGGCAAATTTGGATTTTCTATTGAAACTTTACTTGGAATGATTTTATTAGGTGGTGTGAAATGAAACTTAAAACTATACTGCGACTTGGGACAGGATTAATTTAATTTTTATATATTTAATTGCCTACTCCTTGCGGAGGATTACTTTAGGTCTTTTATGTTTCGTAATTTCATTCTCGCTGTATTGAGCGAGAGTATTAATGGTTGGATTTTCATGTCTGGCTAGGCCGGCATAGAATTTTTCCGAGTGTGAAACAATTAGATCCTTTATCAGAGGAATGTTTGTGTCTTTATGGAGAGTGTTAACCCTGATCCACTTTGGCGCATTCAATATTAATCGAATGGCTTTGTTTTGCAGGGCTTGTAATTTATTTAATTGTGTGTGAGCTGCGTGTCCCCAAATGGGTGCAGCGTATGTAAAGCCCGACCGTATGGTCGTCTTGTATATAAGTAATTTATTGTCTGCTGATAGTCGACTATTTCTACCTAGCATCGGGTAGAGTGCTGATATTGACTTATTTGCTGATTTTATTTTCTCATTTATGTGTTTAGCCCACGTTAATTTAGAGTCTAAAGTTACTCCGAGGTATTTTATTGATTTCTCCCATGGGACCTTTTCCCCAAACAGAATTATGTTCGGGGGCTGTTTGGGCACTCTTCGTGTGAAGATTGTCGCAGCACTTTTAGTGGGATTAACTGAAATTCTCCATTTTTTACAATAATCTTCGATTAGACTGGCCTGGAGCTGTACGCGGCGTGTAGCAGTGGTCACGACAGTTGAACTTGAAATAACGTTTGTATCGTCAGCGAATTGAGAAAGTTTTACATTGTGGTCCATTGGTGGGGGAATATCACGATCCTAGTATGCATCACCTTTTATATAATTTGCAAGCATGCTATCTCGCTTGCACTTACACAAATTCATACAGACATTACAGAACTATTTAAGAATTTCAATTCAATTCAATTTTGTTTATTCAATTCAAAAACATTGCAAAATTTTTAATTTTAATGCGTTTTTAAAATATTTTTATAATAAGAATTCTTAGATTAATATTAACAGTGTGTATATCAACTATACTAGTAATAATAAAGCTTGCCTTTTAAATAATGTAGTCAATGACTTTATTATTTATTTCGACATAATGGTTTACAACAATCAATGCGATTATCCATCAAATGGGAATTTGGACTATTGGAATGCCACTAACGAAATCATTTTTGTAAAAATTTACAAAAATAAACACTCTTTAAAACTCTTATTGCTTGGCGGAAAAGGATGATTTGACTCTAATTAGTAAGCACACGGGATGCAAACTGGTTTTGGTGGATTGCAAGGAGGTGGCTGCGGGTTACATGGTGGAGGTGGTGGTGGATTGCATGAAGCCGGCTGCGGGTTGCATGGTGGAGATGGTGGTGGATTGCATGGAGCCGGCTGCGGGTTGCATGGTGGAGGTGGTGGTGGATTGCATGAAGCCGGCTGCGGGTTGCATGGTGGAGATGGTGGTGGATTGCATGGAGCCGGCTGCGGGTTGCATGGTGGAGGTGGTGGTGGATTGCATGGAGCTGGCTGCGGGTCGCATGGTGGAGGTGGTGGTGGATTGCATGGAGCTGGCTGCGGGTTGCATGGTGGAGGTGGTGGTGGATTGCATGGAGCTGGCTGCGGGTCGCATGGTGGAGGTGGTGGTGGATTGCATGGAGCTGGCTGCGGGTTGCATGGTGGAGGTGGTGGTGGATTGCATGGAGCTGGCTGCGGATTGCATGGTGGAGGTGGTGGAGGATTGCATGGAGCTGGCTGCGGGTTACATGGTGGAGGTGGTGGAGGATTGCATGGAGCCGGTTGCGGGTTGCATGGTGGAGGTGGTGGAGGATTGCATGGAGCCGGCTGCGGGTTGCATGGTGGAGGTGGTGGAGGATTGCATGGAGCTGGCTGCGGGTTACATGGTGGAGGTGGTGGAGGATTGCATGGAGCCGGCTGCGGGTTGCATGGTGGAGGTGGTGGAGGATTGCATGGAGCCGGCTGCGGGTTGCATGGTGGAGGTGGTGGAGGATTGCATGGAGCCGGCTGCGGGTTGCATGGTGGAGGTGGTGGAGGATTGCATGGAGCTGGCTGCGGGTTACATGGTGGAGGTGGTGGAGGATTGCATGGAGCCGGCTGCGGGTTGCATGGTGGAGGTGGTGGAGGATTGCATGGTGGAGGTGGTGGAGGATTGCATGGAGCTGGCTGCGGGTTACATGGTGGAGGTGGTGGAGGATTGCATGGAGCCGGCTGCGGGTTACATGGTGGAGGTGGTGGAGGATTGCATGGAGCCGGCTGCGGGTTGCATGGTGGAGGTGGTGGAGGTGGTGGAGGATTGCATGGAGCTGGCTGCGGGTTGCATGGTGGAGGTGGTGGTGGATTGCATGGACATCGTATGCAAGCTGAATAAGCACTCTGTAAGAGACAACATATTATGAAACATATAATACTTATAATAAATACGTATTCATTATAACATTAATCACGTTAGTTTCACTGAAAAATCTTACCTGCAAAAGCAGAACCGCCACGAGACAAGAAAGCCCACTGTTCCTGGAGAACACCATATTGCTGAGCTGAGAGGATGAGAATACCTTCAGAGCCCTCCCAGTGCTGCTTTTATAGCTCACAATCAAATATGAAGAGATCCGTGACTGCAGACTAACAATTAAAATTCGAATAAAATCACATATTTTTTATTATCTTGTTTTTTCATAATATCCACAAATAATACTGATCGCCAAAGGTTTTTCAGCAAACGTGACTATTCAACCAGCTCCGGTTTTGCACTATCAGCAAATTCCTGGCCAGATTTCATAACTTCATGATGCAGCTGTTTGCGAAATGATCAATTTAAAGGATTTTCTATAAAACGGTTTTCTGTAAAATCGGAATGAAGGCAGAACAATCCCAAGGGCAATTGTATCCAAGAATAAAATAAAATTGGACATCCTTTATTGTCTTCGCTTGACACTACATTGTACCAAGGATAAATTAAATTGAATATGACATCCAGTTTTGTCTTCACTTGACACTTCTAATAATGATTATTTAAATTAATTACGACATCCAGTCTTGTCTCGTCGTGTTGTACCATGAATAAATTCAATTATACTCGTATATTTCATCCAGTCTAGTCTTCGCTTGACATCACGTCGAACAAAAAATTGATTAAATAAAATATGACGTCCAGTCTTGTCTTCACTTACCACTATGTTGTAATAATGATTAAATAAATTACATATGATGTCCAGTCTTGTCTTTGCTTGACACTCCCCAAGATGAATAAAGCTTACGTAATGCTCCCATGCAGGGACTGCTCGTTAAATTGTCACCCAATTTTTATAATGACAATTTTCCAAACAAAAAAATATCAAAAAAACTTTTTTTCGCCCGCCGTAAATATTTATTTATATTTATTTATTGATACATTATTATACAGTACTTCACATTTCAATTCAGCAACGTTGGCCTCACTGGGTTGTTCACCCGTGCTGAGGCCCCCATTTTAAAATATACCAATTTATACATTTAAACAAAAAACAACATTAAAATAAAGATAAATTTACACCAAAAATAAAGATTAGAAATCAAAATCCAGTTCTCACACCAAAATAAAAACATTAGAAGGGAATGGAAATCGGCACTTACAATGATCTATGTGTGGTATATAATTATGTTTAGGTACATATTTTGAAAAGTGTTCCGCGCCCTTTTAATTATGTTTCGTGTGTATTTCGATTGCATATTCGTTTACCTTCCAAAGCCTGTTTGTATTGTTTAAATATAATGTAAATTTTAAATGTTGAATTTTTATTATTAACGCTTATGTTATTTTTTTTTGTTCAGAGAACATGATTTTAAGTGAAGAGACCTGGTGATTTTTCAAATGAAAGTAAGGTATCGAAAAAAATTATAATCCAAAATTTATCATCTAACTCCAAGATGTTATCAAGCATCAAATATGTTTTATGACCTCCGGTTTTAATTCGGGTATAAAGGGCGTAGTAATTATTTATGAATACGTCCATTGGTCGCCTTCATTTCGTAGGAACAGTGTGGTTTGGGGTCAATGGGTGTCTTAAACATCCTTCCTGATTCCACAATTATTGAAAAATCTTAGTGCACTGAAAAATTAGCATTAGGAAGGAGGGAATACACTCTGTCGTCGATATATCTTCTTTCGCGTTTTATTTCCTTCCGTCCTATTTGTAGCGTTTTTCACCTTTTGGGTATTTATCCTCTGACATTGCTCTTCTATTGGACCTAGTATAAAGTAGCTTGGTCTCAAATTTGTGTGAACTTTTGTGCTCTTTAGGGAGTTCGTTTTAACCACAGATTTTCAAAAACCATAGATTTAATAAAATTTGCTTGCTTGCTTGCTCAACTCACGATATCCGTGGTTCGATTAATTCCCAAATTTTTCATATTATCAAAAATTTGGACTTTGCTCTGTTCTCTCTCACCTCTTTTAAAATTAACTTTAGCTCCCTAGATTGTTATTACTGTGGTATGGAAGTGGGAACTTAACCCTTTTATGCATCAAGTTTCCCTTTTAAACCAAAAATATTTATATTGAATTTTGTGGTTAAAACTGGGGAAAAATAAAATTTGGTTTTCAATAATTTTTGAAAAATTTTTTTGCCGTTCGGCGACAATCAATAACATTAAAAAAAGTTTGCACTCCGACATACTCCCTTAGGATGTGGGCTTACAACCTGGCATTTTGGGATAACTTTTTATGTAATATCATCGGCCAGTGTCCTGTGTTACCCATACATACTTATTAGTTGGTACGAACATATTAATTTTCTTTTCTTGGATCTGGTGTTCCAAAATACTGCTCTCCACCAATAATGGTATTTATTCTGCACAAAGTTGATGCTATTTCTGTTCTCTAGAATGCAGATGGTTTGAGTATTTTATCTTCCATTAGTTGTTTTTCCCAATGAACATTTTAACAGGGTGATCACAAATTGGCCAAGAACACACCGAAAAAAGATTGTTTTATTGTTTCTTTGCACGTGATGGTACTTAAAACAGTTTTGCAGAGTGGGAGTACTGAAATAAGGGTTTGCTCATTTGCTCTGTTTTACTTGATGGCATATGACTTCTGAATTTATATAAATCTGTAATCAGGCATTCTGGAGTGTTTAGACCAACGAGGATAGATGGTTTTGTTATGCCTTTATGGAAACTACTTTCATATTGAACATTGTTTCACCTATGGAAACCTTCAGCTTGGCTGTGTTAGTTTCAGTTTCAATTGAAATTACATAAACAAAAGTATTTTAATGCAGTTAATGGCTGAATTATTTATTTAGAAATAATGGTTTACAATAATCAACCCGATTGTCCGTCAAATGGGAATCCAAATATCTTCGGAATATTGGGTCTAACGAAAACATTTTAGGATTTATTTTGAAATTGTTTTGTTTTTTTTTTGCTTGGCGAAAAAGGATAAATTGATCAAATCAGTAAGCACATGGAATGCAAACTGGTTTTGGTGGATTGCATGGAGCTGGCTGCGAGTTGCATGGTGGAGGTGGTGGTGGAAGGCATGGAACTGGTTGCGGATTGCATGGTGGAGGTGGTGGAGGATTGCACGGAGCTGGCTGCGGTTTGCATGGTGGAGGTGGTGAAGGATTGCACGGAGCTGGCTGCGGATTGCATGGTGGAGGTGGTGGAGGATTGCAAGGAGCTGGATGCGGGTTGCATGGTGGAGGTGGTGGAGGATTGCACGGAGCTGGCTGCGGGTTGCATGATGGAGGTGGTGGAGGATTGCACGGAGCTGGCTGCGGTTTGCATGGTGGAGGTGGTGGAGGATTGCACGGAGCTGGCTGCGGATTGCATGGTGGAGGTGGTGGAGGATTGCACGGAGCTGGCTGCGGGTTGCATGATGGAGGTGGTGGAGGATTGCACGGAGCTGGCTGCGGGTTGCATGGTGGAGGTGGTGGAGGATTGCACGGAGCTGGCTGCGGATTGTATGGTGGAGGTGGTGGAGGATTGCAAGGAGCTGGCTGCGGGTTGCATGGTGGAGGTGGTGGTGGATGGCAAGGAGCTGGCTGCGGGTCGCATGGTGGAGGTGGTGGAGGAGGTGGAGGATTGCATGGAGCCGGCTGCGGGTTGCATGGTGGAGGTGGTGGAGGATTGCATGGCACTGGCTGCGGATTGCAAGGTGGAGGTGGTGGTGGATTGCATTGAGCCGGCTGCGGGTCGCATGGTTGAGATGGTGGTGGATTGCATGGGCATCTTATGCAAGCAGAATAAGCACCCTGTAAGAAATAACATGTTGAGAAACATATAATACTTGAAATTAATAGGTGTAAATTACTACATTAATCACGTTAGTATCGACTGAAAATTCTCACCTGCAAGAGCAGAACCGCAAAGAGACAAGAAAGCCCACTGTTTCCGAAGACCACCATCTTGCTGAGCTGAAAGGATGAGAATACCTTCAGAGCCCTCTTAGTGCTGCTTTTATAGCTCACTATCAAATATAAAGATCTCCGTGACTGTAGATTAACAATTGAAATATTAATAAAATCACATATTTTTTATTATCTTGTTTTTTATAATATCCACAAATAATACTGGTCGCCAAACTTTTTTCAGCAAACGTGACTTTTGAATCAGCTCCGGTTTGGCATTATCAGCAAATTCGGGCGAGATATCAGAATTTAATGCTGCATTTTTTATTGAAATCTATTACTAATGCTTAACTGCGAAGTGATCACTTTAAAGGATATTCTATAAAACTTTTTTCTATAAAATTGGAATGAAGGCATAATAATCCCTGAGTACATTGTATCCAAGATTAATTAAATAAAATTGTACATATATTCTTGTCTTCGCCTGACACTATATTGTACCAAGAAATCCATTCTTGTCTTTGCTTGACACTACATTGTATGAAATAAGGATTAATTGATTAATCTTTGACATCCATTCTTGTTTTCGCTTGACACTCTTCATTGTACCAAGGACTAATTAAATTGAATGTGACATCCAGTCTTGTCTTTACTTGAAACTACTTTGTAATAATGAATAATTAAATTAATTACGACATTCAGTCATCGTTCGACAGAAATTTGACATCGTTCGACAAGGATAAATTTAATTATATATTACATCCAGTCTTGTCTTTGCTTGACATCACGTTGTACCAAGAATTAATTAATTAAAATATGACATTCAGTCTTGTCTCCATTCGACAATACGTTGTAATAATGATTAAATTAATTAAATGTGATGTAAATTCCTGTCTTCGCTTGACACTCCTCAAGATGATTTAGCTTACGTATTGCTTCCACAATTATTGAATAATCTTAGGGCACTGAAAAATAGGCCATAGGAAGGAGGGAATACACTCTGCCGTTGATATATTTTCTTTCGCGTTTTATTTCCTTCCGTCCTATTTGTATCGTTTTTCACCTTTCGGGTATTTATCCTCTGACATTGCTCTTCTATTGGACCTAGTATATAGTAGCTTGGTCTCAAATTTGTGTGAACTTTTGTGCTCTTTAGGGAGTTCGTTTTAACCACAGATTTGCAAAAACAATAGATTTAATAAAATTTGCTTGCTTGCTTCCATGAGCCGTGTTTTCGTACTCAACTCACGATATCCGTGGTTCGATTAATTCCCAAATTTTTCATATTATCAAAAATTTGGACTTTGCTCTGTTCTCTCTCACCTCTTTTAAAAATATCTTTAGCTCCCTAGATTGTTTTTACTATGGTCTGGAAGTGGGAACTTAACCCTTTTATGCATCAAGTTTCCCTTTTAAACCAAAAATATTTATATTGAATTTTGTGGTTAAAACTAGGAAAAAATAAAATTTGGTTTTCAATAATTTTTGAAAAAATTTGTTGCCGTTCGGCGACAATCAATAACATTAAAAAAAGTTTGCACTCCGACATACTTCCTTATGGTGTGGGTTTACAACTTGGAATTTTGGGGCGACTTTTTTATATAATATCGTCGGCCAGTGTCCTGTTTTATCCATACATACTTATTTTAATTTTTTTTTTAAATTTATTATTAAATATTTACATGTTACATTTTTTGTCATTTTTTTAACTACCATACTAGGCTAATGCCCGTGTTGTGATAGTTATACATGAAATAATATTAAAAAATAACATAAGAGAACTAAAAAATACTATTTTATAGAAACATAAGTATGCAAGTATGAATCATACATGAAATAATAATAAAAATAATATAAAAGAACTAAAAAATACTATTTTATAGAAAATAAGTATGCAAGTATGAATCATACATGAAATAATAATAAATATAACTTAACTTAAAAGAACTAAAAAATACTATTTTATAGAAACATAAGTATGCAAGTATGAATCACACATGAAATAATAATAGATGGTACGAACATATTAAGAAGTCCACCTATTTTCTTTTCTTGGATCTGGTGTTCCAAAATACTGCTCTCCACCAACAATGAACCAAAAATTTCTATTTTCTAGAATGCAGATGGTTTGAGTATTTTATCTTCCATTAGTTGTTTTTCCCGAAGAACATATTTGTAAAGTAGTCAAAAGTTTACCGTCTAGTGTTTGGTAAGACACAAATATCCCATTTTTGCTTTTTTCACCAAATTATGGGGCTGTCGAGTAAAATAAACTTATTCCATACGGTGGTTATACTCCTTTATTACAATCGGGTAAGGAAGTTTTGTTCTATCTAGCATCCAGTGGCAACATACAAACAACACAACACCATTCAAACAGGGTGATCACATATTGGCAAAGAACACACCGAAAAAAAAATTGTTTTATTGTTTCTTTGCACGTGGTGGTACTTAAAACAGTTTTGCAGAGTGGGAGTACTGAAATAAGGGTTTGCTCATTTGCTCTCTTTTACGTAATGGCATATAACTTCTGAATTTATATAAATCTGTAATCAGGCATTCTGGAGTGTTTAGACCAACGAGGATGGATGGTTTTGTTACGCCTTTATGGGAACTAATTTTATATTGAAAAAATTTTCACCTATAGTAACCTTCAGCTTGACAGTGTTAGTTTCAGTCTCAATTAAAATTACATAAATAAAAGGATTTTAATGCAGTCCATGGCTTTATTATTTATTAAGAAAAAATGGTTTACAATAATCAACCCGATTGTCCGTCAATTGGGAATCCAAATGACTTCAAACTGTTGGGTCTAACGAAAACATTTTAGGATTTATTTTGAAGTTGTGTATTTTTTCTTGGCGAAAAGGAATTGATCTAATCAGTAAGCACATGGAATGCAAACTGGTTTTGGTGGATTGCATGGAGCTGGCTGCGGGTTGCATGGTGGAGGTGGTGGTGGATTGCAAGGGGCTGGCTGCGGGTTGCATGGTGGAGGTGGTGGAGGATTGCACGGAGGTGGCTGCGGGTTGCATGGTGGAGGTGGTGGAGTATTGCACGGAGCTGGCTGCGGGTTGCATGGTGGAGGTGGTGGAGGATTACAAGGAGCTGGCTGTGGGTTGCATGGTGGTGGTGGTTGAGGATGGCATGGAGCTGGCTGCGGGTTGCATGGTGGAGGTGGTGGAGGATTGCAAGGAGCTGGCTGCGGGTCGCATGGTGGAGGTGGTGGTGGATTGCATGGAGCCGCCTGCGGTTCGCATGGTGGAGGTGGTTGTGGATTGCAAGGAACTGGCTGCGGCTTGCATGGTGGAGGTGGTGGAGGATTGCATGGAACTGGCTGCGGGTCGCATGGTGGAGGTGGTGGAGGATTGCAAGGAGCTGGCTGCGTGTCGCATGGTGGAGGTGGTGGTGGATTGCATGGAGCCGCCTGCGGTTCGCATGGTGGAGGTGGTGGTGGATTGCAAGGAGCTGGCTGCGGCTTGCATGGTGGAGGTGGTGGAGGATTGCATGGAGCTGGCTGCGGGTTGCATGGTGGAGGTGGTGGAGGATTGCATGGAGCTGGCTGCGGGTTGCATGGTGGAGGTGGTGGTGGATTACATGGAGCCGGCTGCGGGTCGCATGGTGGAGGTGGTGGCGGATTGCATGGGCATCTTATGCAAGCTGAATAAGCACCCTGTAAGAAATAACATGTTGAGAAACATATAATACTTGGAATTAATAGGTGTTAATTATTACATTAATCAAGTTAGTATCGACAGAAAAATCTCACCTGCAAGAGCAGAACTGCAAAGAGACAAGAAAGCCCACTGTTTCCGAAGACCACCATCTTGCTAAGCTGAAAGGATGAGAATACCTTCAGAGCCCTCTTAGTGCTGCTTTTATAGCTCACTATCAAATATAAAGATCTCCGTGACTTAGATTAACAATTAAAATATTAATAAAATCACATATTTTTTGTTATCTTGGTTTTTTATAATATCCATAAATAATACTGGTCGCCAAACTTTATTCAGCAAACGTGACTTTTGAATCAGCTCCGGTTTTGCCCTATCATCAATATTGTTATTACTGTGGTCTGGAAGTGGGAACTAAATCCTTAATTCGATTATTTTTCCTTTTTAGGCAAAAAATATTTATATCTATTATGGAATTTAGTCGTTGAAACTGGGGAAAAATAAAATTTTGTTTTTCAGTAGGTTTTTGTTGCCCTGTCAACAATTATTAAAAAAAATAGTTTGCACCCCGACAAACTCCCTTATGGGATGGGTTGAAAGACTTTTTTATATAATATCGTCGGCCAGTGTCGTGTGTTATCCATACATACTTATTTAGGTGGTTTGAACACATTAAGTCCACTTCTTTACTTTTCTTGCATCTGGTGTTCCAAAATACTGCTCTCCACCAACAATAGTATTCATTCTACATTATGTTGATGTTATTTAAATTTTCTTTGGTTTGAGTGTTTTATCTCCGATTAGGTGTTTTTCCCGAAGAACATATTTGTAAAGCAGTCAAAAGTTTTCCGTTTAGTTTTTTTTAAGTGGTACGTAAGACACAAATAACCCATTTTATGCTTATTTCACCAAATTATGTAGCCGTCGATCAAATAAACTTATTCCATATCGTAGTTATACTCCTTTGTCACAATCGGGTAAGGAAATTTTGTTTTGGCGAGCATCTAGTGGCAACATACCATTTAAACAAGGTGATCACATATTGGCCAAGAACCCAATGAAAAAAAATGTTTCTTTGCGCATGAAGACAGTTAAAACAGTTTTTCCGAGTGAGAGTATTTAAATAAGGGTTTTCTCATTTTCTTTGTTTCACTTGATGACATATGACTTCTGAATTTATACTGAATCTGTAATCAGGCATTCTGGATTGTCCAGACCAACGAGGATGGTTTTGTTACGCCTTATTTTTATTTTTATAATGAAAATTGTTTCACCCATGGAAAATGTAGCTTGGCAATGAGGCTTCCTACCCCACTGTGTGGGCAATACCATATTGTACTGTTAGTTCAGAATAAATTGCCTTTCAATTATACCTCCGTACATGACGGTGGCGAAGAGGATAAAATTACATTAAAAAAAAATTCTCGGTGGTATCGTGGAGATGACAGTAAAAAATGGACAAGTTTAACGATTTTGACATTGTGAACGGGAATTGGACAACGTAATGTTTGTTTTTGGTGAATAATACGGATCGAGAGTTAATAGTACCTACATTAATCTCAGTGGTTGGCGATGTTGCTTATGAACTGATGGTGAACTTATTTACTAAAATGCAAATACAAAGATCTTAAAAAAGTAATGCAGAATCATCAGCAGCCAAAACCATCGGTGATGGCGGAAAGGTATAAGTTTCGTCAAGCCCGGCAACGGCGCGAGGAGTCTATCTCGCAGTATGTCGCGACGCTGAGGAAGCATGCACTATTTTGTAAATTCGGGGAAAAACTCGATGAGAATTTTCGGGATCAGTTGGAGTGTGGAATTTGCAGCGAAATGATAAGACAACGCCTTTTTGCTGAGGCGACGCTCACATGTTCCAAAGCCGTTACGTTGGCGAGTGCTCTGGAAGCGGCAGAGAAGAATGCAGCGGGCATGGAAGGCGCTGATGTGCGGGCAGAAGGAAGCAAGGAAGTAATAGCGGGACAAGGGGCGGTACATGCTCTAACGGAGACGCGGAAGTGGAACTTAGGGATGAGGCAGAGCAGGAGCAGCTGCCGAGTATGCGGGGCCCAAAATCACGAAGAGGCGAGATGCAGGTTCAAGACATACATCTGCAGCTGGTGCAAGCAGGAGGACCACCTGAGGTGTGTTTGCCCCAGGCGAGACTCAAACAGAGCAGGGGGACAAGGGAGTAGTGCTCAAGTGAAGAAACAATACTTCGTCAAAGAAGATGAGGAAGAGGAAGAAGCGATCCTCCAGTTATTCTTAAGATCATGCCACTCGGTATGTAAAGAACTTATTGTAGAGGGTAGATCTCTTATCAGATTAAATTAGATGAAGAAAAAAAAAATTTACGGTAATTAATACACATCTTGGATTGTTTAGGTATAATAGATTGGTGTACGGTTTAGCTTCTAGCCCGGGAATTTTTCAGAATTTTTTGGAAAATTTATTTAAAGGGATACCTAACGTTTTTGTTTTTATAGACGATATTTTAGTAACGGAGACCAGAGTGGGGTGAGTTCGAAGTCGGAGTTCTTGTGGTGACGCCTTCTCCGCGGCAACTCGTCAGACTTACAGAGCCGCCCCAAGCCGGATTTGGCATCCCTTTGATAATAATAATAATGATAAGTGTTTTTTTTTTGTAACAAATAGATATAATGATATCCTCACTGGGATCTCCCGTGCTGAGGATTTCATTTACATATTATGTATAATTTAATTATAAGAAAATTAATATTACATCAAATTTACATATGAAATTAATTATGAACATTATATCATCTAGTAATTTTTTTTTTTTTAAATAATTTTTAAATAAGTAAGATAGTGTTTTTTGGTATAGTTCAGTTGATTCTGTTTTCGTCTGTGTTTCATATCAGTATATTTTCTATTTCAGATCTCCCTATATTAAGTATCCAGTTTTTATTTGATATTTAAATGTTAAAATGTTGAGGTTTTTGAGTGAGTGTGGTATTTTATTGTAGAGTTTAATACTACGATATAAGAAGCTTTTTTGCCCAAAAGTTGTATTAGTAGTTATTTGTTGGATAAGTTTTAGACCATGAGATCTAGTGTTTCTATTGTACGTGTTCGTTGTTATTTCTTGGGTTAGCCATGCAAAATTAATTATGTACTTGTAATAAATTATGTATATTTTTTCCTTTCGGTTCCTTTGTGCGATTTATATAAAAAACTGTTATTTTTTTATTTAATTGGTTTGATGACTTGTATATACTTTCTTATTGCTATTTTAATGGTAGAGATGTAGTGTGGCAATGAAGCTTCCTACCCACTGTGTAGGCAATACCATATTGTATGGTCAGTTCAGAATAAACTCCCTTGCAAGCTGATGGGGCTTTCAATTATACCTCCGCACATTACAGAAACCTTCAGATTGACAATGTTAGTTTCAGTATCAATTGAAAAAACATAAATGAAAGTATTTTAATGCAGTCAATTTCTTTATTATTTATTTTGAAATAATGGTTTACATTTCCGTCAAATGGGAATCCAAATTACTTCGGAATATAGGGTCTAACGAAATCATTTTAGGATTAATGGAGAAAATTGATTTTTTTTTAAGTTGTGTTTTATAGCTTGGCGGAAAAGGATAAATTGAATCTTATCAGTAAGCACATGGGATGCAAACTGGTTTTGGTGGATTGCATGGAGCTGGCTGCGGGTTGCATGGTGGAGGTGGTGGTGGATTGCATGGAGCTGGCTGCGGGTTGCATGGTGGAGGTGGTGGGGGATTGCATGGAGCTGGCTGCGGGTTGCATGGTGGAGGTGGTGGAGGATTGCATGGAGCTGGCTGCGGGTTGCATGGTGGAGATGGTGGTGGATTGCACGGAGCTGGCTGCGGGTTGCATGGTGGAGGTGGTGGGGGATTGCATGGAGCTGGCTGCGGGTTGCATGGTGGAGGTGGTGGAGGATTGCATGGAGCTGGCTGCGGGTTGCATGGTGGAGATGGTGGTGGATTGCACGGAGCTGGCTGCGGGTTGCATGGTGGAGGTGGTGGAGGATTGCATGGAGCTGGCTGCGGGTTGCATGGTGGAGGTGATGGAGGATTGCATGGAGCTGGCTGCGGGTTGCATGGTGGAGGTGGTGGAGGATTGCACGGAGCTGGCTGCGGGTTGCATGGTGGAGGTGGCGGAGGATTGCATGGAGCTGGCTGCGGGTTGCATGGTGGAGGTGGTGGAGGATTGCATGGAGCTGGCTGCGGGTTGCATGGTGGAGGTGGTGGAGGATTGCATGGAGCTGGCTGCGGGTTGCATGGTGGAGGTGATGGAGGATTGCATGGAGCTGGCGGCGGGTTGCATGGTGGAGGTGGTGGAGGATTGCATGGAGCTGGCTGCGGGTTGCATGGTGGAGGCGGTGGTGGATTGCATGGAGCTGGCTGCGGGTTGCATGGTGTAGGTGGTGGAGGATTGCATGGAGCTGGCTGCGGGTTGCATGGTGGAGGTGGTAAAGGATTGCATGGAGCTGGCTGCGGGTTGCATGGTGGAGGTGGTGGAGGATTGCATGGAGCTGGCTGCGGGTTGCATGGTTTAGGTGGTGGAGGATTGCATGGAGCTGGCTGCGGGTTGCATGGTGGAGGTGATGGAGGATTGCATGGAGCTGGCGGCGGGTTGCATGGTGGAGGTGGTGGGGGATTGCATGGAACTGGCGGCGGGTTGCATGGTGGAGGTGGTGGGGGATTGCATGGAGCTGGCTGCGGGTTGCATGGTGGAGGTGGTGGGGGATTGCATGGAGCTGGCTGCGGGTTGCATGGTGGAGGTGGTGGGGGATTGCATGGAGCTGGCTGCGGGTTACACGGTGGAGGTGGTGGAGGATTGCATGGGCATCTTATGCAGGCTGAATAAACACCCTGGAAAAAATATTTACTTATTTATTTCTAATAAATAAATAAAAATATTAAGGGTCCTGCAATATTTGCATTGAATACGTCGACTTATATTCTCATTGTTTAATAATCTTCAATCGATTTCGTCGAAATAAATCAAAGTTAAGCTGATAATATGAAATTAATACACAAAATATCTTACCTGCAAGAGCAGAAGTGCAACCAGACAAGAGAATCCACTGTTCCTGGAGACCACCATCTTGCTGAGCTGAGAGGATGGGAATACTTTCAGAGCTCTCTAACTGCTGCTTTTATAGCCACTATCAAACATAAACATCTATGTCCCAGAAGATTAAGGATATTGAATAAACTCACGTACACTTGTACGTACATACACATACTACCTGACTTATGACTTGTTATAATTAAATGTCAAAAATGCAACATTGCAAGAAACTTTAGTTTTGCACTATCAGCAAATTCCAGACTAGCTATCGAGACAAAACTTATTTAGAAGAAGTTGATATCATATTAAACTATAATAAACTAGAAGACAGGATTTAAAAGAAATTATATTAATAACATAATTATTATATTCATAAACAACAACAGAAAAATCACTTATGACTTACGGACATATCAGAAAAACACTATTTTGTGCCCTTTTTAATATTATTTATTCAGCTCTTAAAGATGTCTACTGTTGATATCATGCTATGGTAAGTATAACATAGTTTGTTCAGGAAAGAATTTTGTTTACAGTTTGTTTTACATTGATCCATTTTGAATAGGGCAGAAGAGCGTGTGGAGCGTGCAGGTACATTAAAGTAAATCTTTATTAGCAACTCCGGGCACAGAATGTTAGTTTTAACTGATTTATATAAAGGTATCCCATGTAAATAAAAATCGTTAATGTTTATATAAGACACTATCTAAGTTACAAACCAATTTCATAAGAAACTTTGTATTTGTTTAAAAAGGTAGATGGGAAAAACAATCCCGTATGTGCGTATAATATAAATAGTAAAGTAATACTTTTCTGGTCGAAGAAATAAAAGACTTTGCTAATGATGCTTTGTTTTCAGTTATTCCGCTTGAGATGGGTTTTATTTATATGCATAATTTAGAAATAACAATATGCTGCATAGGGCAGAATTATATTTTTAACAGATAAAGCGCAAACTGTAGGAAACGTTTTGCGATGAAGATAAATCATCACTGATGGTTGAGAATTCTATTGTAGTGGTCTATTGGAAAACCTTAGCTATCATTATCAACGTGGACTGTCGATATTTAACCACGAAGACTCTCTCGCCCACAAAATGATCGATGGACTATTCTTGGATAGCACTGGCGTCCGTTGCTCTATGACCCAAAGGTTGGCTGTGTATAGCTTTTGAAGTTCGGATATCAATTGTGCGTTGAATGAAATAACGTTCAAATCTGACATAAAAATGTTTTGTTTTATCATACACAATTCAAAGGAGTTGATCAACCTTGCATATGAGATTGCTTTTTTTCGCTTAATGCGTAGCATTCTCGAGAGTGGATCTCGAAAATGGGGGACAGAGGACACCGTGTATGTACTATTGTCGAAATAATTCAAAATGGTTTCCAACCATGGACTTAAAAAGCCCTGGATAGACTATTAATGCGATTTTGTATGAATGGCGATGAAGAAAATCTATGGCGAGGGGAAATTGCCTGGCATCCATCTTATTTGACAAACTTTTGAATAATTCGAAAGCTAATTGGTGCATAACGGGGTATTTGATGAGACAAAGAATGGCATATGTCATTAAAAAAATTAAGTAGATTTTGGCATTTTTCATAAAAACTTCCCCTCACCCCGCGGCTTCAAATTTTTTTCGAATAGCTTCGTCCAAGGCTTTTTAGGTCCATGTTTCCAAAAGCATTTATCTCTGCAATGCTGACTATGTGGGATGACGCATCACTACTGTTGGCTTATAAGATTCTGAACGGTGTCTTGTCAATGCCAGACATCCTGGCTATAATAGGAGTTAATATATATATATTTTATCAATATTTTAAATCTCACATACAAGGCAAAGATTGTTAACTTCCGACTATGTTTAGCCAACGAAAATATTGACCTTTTTCCCATACTCGAAGATTTGAAAGAGAAGCTCAATATTGCCACCATAAACTGTACTAAAACCTTTTTGCACGAAAAATATTTTCAAATTTACAAACTTCTTCAGTAGAATTTGGAGATTTCTGGAAATTGGTGCCAAAGGAAGACTATCGTTTCCATTTTTAAGCAGTTTTGGATCAACGTATGTTTGTAAAAAGTTTCTTAATTTTGTAAAAAATAAATACCGCACATCTCTAACTGAGCGACATATGTCTGATTTGTTGCTACTGTCAACATCTGAACTGACTCCTAACATAGGAGAATTATTAAAACAAAAACTATCTATGTCAAAAATCATATTGATTGTACAAATTACTTGGATTTAGATTTTTGTTACATTAAATGTTGTTTCGTTATTTGGCAGTAGATGCTATTTATTTTATTATTTAAATAAACGACAGTAAAATTTCAATATGTTTATTTGTTTGTTGCATAAAACAAGACATTAAAAAGCTTAGGTAACAAAAATAGGAACCGTCAGTAGTCGCAGTGGCCCGCCAGTGACTTTTAAATCGTCAATTTTGACCTACTGTTAAAAAGGTTGGGCAGCCTTGATTTAGAGCATTGGGAGCGTTGGAGGTCAATTTGAGGTAAAAAGGGGAACACATTTTTTTGCTTCATGTCTCATCTAAATATAATAAATCAATGGATCATGGATGTACCAACTGAATAATGAGCGCATAAATTTGTGGAAAAATACCTTTGATCAGAAATTTGTCGCATTATTATTCTTTTCCAAATTTCTTGTGCAGGCACTATTTTTTTACAGTAGGCACTTTAGTTTTTTATTTCTTTTTTAATTTTTACTTTCCAAAAAAACAACTTAACCTTTTCCTAACCTCTTGGGCGAATGTGTCTACTGTATATTATAACATTTACTGTAGTGGCAAGATTCCGGCTATGTTTAGCGAAAGTTCCCAGGAATTTTCTCGAAACTGTTGTTTTCTTTACTTCACTTGAGTCAAACTTTATTGTCTCATGTTATTTTTTTACATATTCATTGTGTTATTCTCATAAATTTACTGGTGTACATACATACTCCGTTATTGGTTATCTATTATATGTATGATTATCCCAATTTTTACGACTTCTAATTTGGATTGGCCTGTACCCTGAGAGAATTTAGAAATATTTTATTTCTAAGATCGTTTTTTAAAAGGATTATTAATCATTCTAGAGTTTATTTTCTCCGGCTCTATGGGTCCGAATCGCAAGAAACTTTGAATTTCTTGTCAAATTGTGATTCAGCAAAATTACAAAAAAAAACTGTTTTTTTAGTGACGGGAATGATAGCAACTCTAATTTTAATTTCTTCCACTCCAAAAAAACCAGTGACAAAAGAACCAGTGACAAAAGTAACAGTGACAATATCATCACTCAAATTAACAAATTAATACCCAACACTGTGTCGTTAGTCCCCCAAATGATAATTAAAACACAGAAGAATTATTGGTTTTTAGAAAAATAAATGCAGAATATTTAATAAGGATCTTAAACAAAATTAAATCAAAGAACAGTTCAAATTGAGACTGACTTTTTGTTTTTGTATGTTTTTTACTAAATAAATTACATTTTTATATCTAGCCTAAACCTTTTAACAACTTATTTCTATGACATTAAGGACACTTTACATTACATCTAAAACTTATTTTTTTATAGTATTTGGGCATAACCCACGAAAAGCAGCAAGGCTTTTAGCTTCTTTAACATCTTTCGGTAGTTCATTAAAAATCTTCAATCCTTTGAAATAGAAATTATTTTGGGTTCCCGACAAATTTGTCTAAAAGTCTAAAATCTCCACAGTTTTTGGTGGGGTAGCCATGTATTGCGAAAATAAAATTTAGATTCTTAAACATGTATTTCGGGAAAATCTTATTATTTAGCTTAAATATAAATATTAGGGTATTGTAAATTATTCGCTGTCTCACACTTATTCCTAATTTTTCTGCATAATAATTATATTAGAATACCTACTACAAATGTAGGTATATAAGAAAGTAGTTATATACCTTGGTCGTAAGACAGTAGTTATAGGCCCTGATCGTAAGTCACTAGATATAAGTCTTAGATGAAAATCACTAGTTTTAAGTCAGTAGTTCTAGTATTAATTATTTAAAATATATATGTGTACAGCGCCCTTGAGGTGATTTTTCACGAAAACGGCGCTATATAAATTATACAAATATTATTATTATTATTAAAATTTGATACTGCTCGCATGCTTCTATTTTATAATTATTTGCAACATCTTTATCTGTGTCTGATTGAATAAGAAAATGACACTCGAGCAGTAATTTAAATGAGATGCTACTTTACAATAATAAACTATTTTACATCTTATTTATTCATCATTCTTCTTAAAAAAATTACCTTTTTCCCATTTTCTTAGCTAATAATTCAATGTTTGGTGACTTGGCAGGGGTGCCCGGGATCATCGGATGAGATTTATTCAGGTCTTGGAGCCGTATGCCTCTGCACACCAGCTGTGTGGTCGGCCGGATCCGAAGAGGTCGGTTTGAGACCTCTCCAGCTGGTCTCTTTCGACCCATCGTCCTGCATCGCTGCGGGAGGGATGGATTTATACGTCCGTCACTCCTGGACACACAAACCCCTAGATACCTACCACCCCTCATACCCTTTTCCTCTCCCCAGAACTTCCTCTCCTTCCTATCTTTATAAAACCCCTCCGTACAGCATCCTCAAAGATGACATAGGACCCGAGGGAAATTATTTTCTTTGGAGGATTACATATAACAGATGATTTTCCAGTCATTGGACCTACGCTGTTAAATATTATTGAGACAACTGATAAAGGATATTTTCCGCAGTCATGGAAACTATTCCAAAGTAACTAAAATGTTAAGGGAACTAAGTTGGCTAGCAGTGAAATAAATGCTGACCTTGACGCGCGATGATATTTATACATGAAATAATAAACAATAATTCACCAAAATACTTTTAAAACTAAATTATGTACAACAAGGACATTCACAGACAACACTTAACACAAGAACATGCAATGAAATTAGACTAAGTAGCAAAAAGGGGTAAAGCCAATAAACAAAACAGTTTACTATACAGAGGAAAGCAAGTTTATAATGTGTTGCTGGAAACCATAAAGTCTGCAACCATTAAAAGAAAATGTATTAAGGCGATGCCATACGTAGTAATGCAAAATCATGTGTTTTTGGTTTGAAAATTTGGTCGCCTAGAAATGTTTCAGATGCTTTAATTAAATACTGCGAGTAGAATACATCTTAGCCTTTGAAATAATCGAGCATTTTTCATATAAGTCTTTTTATAAGCCCAGAAAAAATAATGTATAGGCCTATGAAAACTGCTTTAAAGTTGAAAATCTCCTACTTCCGAACCCATTTTCGGTTATGATTTTATTGTGAAAATTAAGTTATTTATAAAATGATCCGGAAAAAAAATATGTTTATGCCTGAACATCCACAAAATAAAATAAAAGGCACTTTTTGGCCAAGTTTTTTCTTGCATAAATCAAAACAGGCGGATGATGTTAAGCGGGAATTTAAACCTTATCGCCATCTACGTAAGGGTTGTTATTGATAGCGGCTCAGCTTAAAATATTACACGACGTAGTGCATCGCCTTAACGCATGCTCGTAAGTTATAATAAATTAGTCATTTAGTAAATTAAAATTAATAAATAAATAAAAGTAGCAGTGACAAAAATGGCATTGAAAAAAGTAGTAGTGACAAAAGTCTCAGTGACAAAAGAAGCAGTGACAAAAGTAGCAGTGACAAAAGTAGCAGTGACAAAAGTAGCAGTGACAAAAGTAGCAGTGACAAAAGTAGCAGTGACAAAAGTAGCAGTGACAAAAGTAGCAGTGACAAAAGTAGCAGTGACAAAAGTAGCAGTGACAAAAGTAGCAGTGACAAAAGTAGCAGTGACAAAAGTAGCAGTGACAAAAGAGGCAGTGATAAGATCAGCTGTGTCAAAAGTATCGGCGACAAAAGTAGCAGTGACAAAATCAGCCGTGTCAAAAGTAGCAGTGACAAACATAGAGGGATAAAATAAAAAGATGGTGAGAATAACATTGTTTTCCCATTACTGAGAGTCGAGACTAATTTATTTATTTATTTAACGCCCAGAGGGCTTCTACATGTAGGTGGTACAATTTTAATGACAGTTTTGAAACATTAGAAAGCAATAATAAAAATAAAATTACATTAAAAAATAATATGTGCAAGAAACAAAATTAAAAATAACAAGAACATAAATTAAAAAATACAGCGATTTGACTGGTTTACAAAAATATAACTTCCATATAATTGAAGGTTATATGAAAAATTCAGTATAAGGTGATGAAGAAAATAATCATAACAATTGAACCGTGAAAGTAAGAACGATGTAACTAACTACTTACTTCCAAGAATCGTATATAAATAATAAGTTACAAATTTAAATAATCAATTATTATCCTCTCGTATCTCCTCTACATAATATTGTTTAAATTATTGTTTCTATGGTGAAATTATTATTTCTATGTTATTTTTAAATTACTTATTTTATGGTAATATTATACAAATCATTAATAATTATAATATTGTTTAATAAATTAATACTTATGAAATAACATTTATCGCATTTTAGCCACCTTTGGTAAAAAGAGCGAACTATTTAGTTACCTAGTAAAGTTGCTGTTTGCATTGGAAAATAATTTCATTCTATTGAACTACAGAGTATTCGAAAAATATTCAAACAAGTTTATAAATTTAGTTATTGTCGAAAATAAACCTTTTCCTAAATATTTTAATGCTTTTGTATTTTACTTTCAATGTTGGTATTAATGCTATGTAAACTGCCATCTGTTGGGCGATAGAGAAAACAAAATGAATATGCCTATATAAATATAGGCACCTGTTTGGTCGACAACCTGACAATATTGTGTTGATAGAGTTTAAAAAGTCAGAAAAATAGGGGAAGGTAGCTACATGGGGACATCATTTTTTAAAGTTTTTTTTATGAAACTTTATAAACTTTTATTTTAAGATTTTTTTCATATATGATTAAAAAAATATATAATAAGATTTTAGTGAAATTAAACACATTAATTAAAAACATTTAATAGATTTATTATTGATTAATTAGTCATTTGTAAACTTAAATGTACAAATTACTAAAATAAAAACAATAAATAAAAAAATAAAAAAAATAATTAATTTAATATATATAGTAATTTTTATATTCAGGAAAAAAAATAACCCCCACATAAATTCAAAAACCATGGTCAGTGTTTATTTTAAAACCGTTATCGGATTCATCAAACGTAGTGGAAAATTTAATAATATAATTTGTATTTGAGGTGTATGGATAATATGAACTCGATATCGTAAATCGTTTTTATGTAAGTGATTTTAAAAATAAATGTAACTTCACCTTCCAGTCAGTTTTTTTACAAAACACCCACAATAGTTGTTAATCAATACTCATTTAGATCCAATTAAAGTTTAAATTTGTACTCCAATATGAGTGTTTGTAAAAACTTTCTATTATTTGATTTTGCAGTGATAAATACGAAAATTTAAAAAGGAAACTTCAATATATACAAGCAAATCATTTTAAAGAAACCCTTGCTGATGTAGTGGTGTACTGTATGGATAAAAAATAATTTATTTGAATAATAATAATTTTGTTTTGTTAGGAAGCTGAAGAATGAAATAAAATAACATTAAAAGAAGATTGACGAATTGAATTTAAACCGTGGATAAACGTCGCTAAGCACCCAGTATCCTTGGGCATTTTCGGGTTTGGAGGGGACTTCGAGGCGGGTGTTTTAAACAGTTCGAACAACTTTTATGAAACTTTCGATGCTACTGACGTGCATACATACATTCAAACGTGTTCTTTTTAAAATGATTTGTTTGTACTTCCTCATAAAATTAAAATTGCAGGCGGGTTGTTTCACAGATTTTGAACTATTTATCAAATTTCGAGATGATAAAAGTTCTACACTTAAGTACTTAGATAAAGACAGAACTTGAATTTTTACTTTGAAGTTTTTATGAATTATTCAAATTGAGAAACAACCCGTCCTAAGTGATATAATTCATTCACCAATATTGCAGTTGGCAAATTCCAAACTTTGTGCAAACGTTTACGAATTAATATTGACGTTTTAATCTAATAATCTTTGCACAGCACCCTTCAGGTGATACGCCACAAAAGCGGGCAGTAAAAGTTGCTTAATATTACTTTAATTGTTTTCGTATTTCGTTTCAGGGCTTCTCCGATAAACTACTCTTGTGAAATATCATCTTGCAGAATCGAAACATTCCCTTGAAATAATTTGTTCGATCTGTTTTTAGTGACTACATAGTAATATACAGGTTCATACCTATCCTCCCTTTTCCCTATAATATCAAATTTTCTCTAGCCACACAAATGTAAATAAGTTCTTGATTTGTATTAACGGAAAACAAAATTATAGAGTTGTGTGCTCAAAACTTTGAGATTCAACTTTTTTATGCAATTTTGTCAATTATCAACAAGACTTCCGGTTTTCGTTTCAACCATTTACAGAATAAATCAATTTGTAAATTATGCTTTAGGTTGAAAAGTTTTTTTTGTACATATTTTTAAAAACCTGACGGTTTTGTCCAATATGCGACAGGTTTCCTCCCGCGCTGATCCATCTCTCTCGCACACTCGTTTCGTACATTCCATGCATATCGCTGACTCGCCCGCTCACGCACCTCGCGGCTATCGCTGTCTCGCTCGGCTTCCTCCAAACTTAAAAATGCCGCCGCAATGTTCCCGAATCAATACTGCGCCGAGCGAGCCACGTGACTGCCGCCAACCAATCAGCGGCCGGCAAACTTTGTTGCGAGGGGACCCGAACACGAAACACGACGAATTCAGTTTGATCGCGGACGGCGAGCGAGTGTAACGTTTTCTGTCTGTTTCGGTCTTTAGCGCGCAGTATTCCCGCGTAATATTGACAAATACGTGTTGTAACAATGTATACACAATGGTAACAAGTGTCCCGCAAAGTTTGTTCAGAGTGTAGATTCCCCCAGTGCGACTTGTGGCTAGTTTATTTATCCATCAGGGAGTTCATCGGTTGTCGTCTTGTCAACTTTGTGAACTGTGAAGTTAGTTCTGACGCTGTTTTCCATATTAGAAATGAGCGGGGCCGACCTTCGGAGCTTCTCGGGGCCCGGCTCTAGTCCCCAGTGATAGTTCCCCAGATGTAGTGAAGCAGAAGTCACAGCAGAATGCAGAACAGTAGGAAGAGGGCCCTGGAGCCCAAATTGACGGAGAGCTGGGGGGCCGAACAGACGGGGCTGGCGGAGCCCGGCGTGCCCCGGCTGTGGCGGCCCCCGCTGGGTCCTTGCGCGCCCCCGGGCCCCGGAACCGGCACTCATCAGCCTCGGGCCCCCAGACCAACGCACGTGTCACGCCTCTACCCCGAGCTGCTGGCGTTGATCTTCTCGTGGCTCGAGGTGGCCGACAAGGGCCGCGCGGCACAGACCTGCTCGGCGTGGCGCGAGGCGGCCTACGCGCGCTCCGTGTGGCGCGGAGTGCAAGCTCGCCTGCACCTGCGTCGCTCCAATCCCGGCCTGTTCCCTTCGCTGGTGCGGCGGGGCATCCGGCGCGTGCAGGTGCTGTCGCTGCGGCGCTCTCTGCGCGACGTCGTGCTCGGCCTGCCCGAGCTGGAGGCCCTAAACCTGTCGGGCTGCTACAACCTGACAGACACGGGGCTGGCGCACGCATTCTCTTCCGACCTGCCCCGCCTGCGCGCGCTGGACCTGTCCCTGTGCAAGCAGGTGACTGACACGTCTCTGGGCCGCATCGCGCAGTACCTCAAGAACCTGGAGACGCTGCAGCTGGGCGGCTGCTGCAACGTGACGGACACGGGGCTGCTATTGGTAGCGTGGGGCCTGCGCAAGCTGAGACGTCTAGATCTACGCTCGTGCTGGCACGTCGGAGATCGCGGCATCGGCCACCTGGCGGGCCTGGAGCGCGACGCAGCCAGAGGCACGCCTGCTTTAGAGCACCTTGGCCTGCAGGACTGCCAGCGTCTGACAGACGAGAGCCTACGCCACCTGGCGCGCCTCCCCGCCCTGCAGACCCTCAACTTGTCCTTCTGTGTCTCCATCACGGACGGCGGCCTCAAGCACTTGGCTAAGATGCCCGAACTACGAGAACTGAACCTCCGCGCGTGCGATAACGTCTCCGACGCTGGCGTGGGGTATCTAGCAGAGGGCGGCTCGCCGATCAGTTCCCTGGACGTCAGCTTCTGCGATAAAGTGGGCGATGCAGCCCTAGCACACGCCTCGCAAGGTTTGTTTAGACTGCGCGCTTTATCTCTTGCGGCGTGCCCGATAACGGACGCTGGTCTGGAGCGCGTGGCGCGCGCGCTGCCCGAGCTGGAGGCGCTGCACATCGGGCAGTGCGGGCGCGTGACGGACCGTGGCCTGGACAACATCGCGGGACTCAGCCGGCTGAAGAGCATCGACCTGTACGGCTGCACGGGCGTAACGCCCGCGGGGCTGGGGCGCCTGGCACGCCTGCCCCTGCTCAGCTCCGTCAACCTGGGCCTCTGGCACTCTAGCTGATCCAACACCCACACCAACATACCCAAATACACCCAGTAAGTAACCCGGCCCACCCATCCACGTGTCAGCAGTTCTGCTTTATCTTATGTTATCAGTAGTAGGTACCTACCCGGCCGTGCATTAAACCAGTACCAATGTCTCCTTCAAAGATCTTTATCTTTGGTAAGTAACTTACCAAAACACCATTTAAACAACAATAATATTATATAAATATTTACACTTCTTACTAAGCTAAGGTTGTTTCATATTCTCGTTCCGTTTCAGCTTTTAGTCAAATTGTCATTGACTGACAAGCATAACATGACCGTTATGTTTGACAGCTGACCACAATTTGATCAAAAGCTGAAACTCTGAACACTTGTATCATTTTCCAAGCAAATTACGATAAGGTACCTACCCACTTAAGCTTGTTAAATTCGCCTCAAAGAACTTGATGTGAATATAGTTATTTTTATTCTGTTCTTCTGGCTATGGGTACATTTGCTGAAAAGGGTGCATATAAAATTTAAATTCACATAATCTGTCGTTGTTCCATATAAATTTCCTTCATTGTATTTTTTAATATCTTTTGTAAATATCAAGATACTATTTTTGTTTCAAAGCATATTCTATTTTTGTAGCAATTTGATATGAAAATATCATAACATTTGAACTCTATCGATAAATACGTGAAAAGATAAGATTTCCTAATCTGTATGTTGAATACCTACAGAAACACATCTTGTAGATCGTTATTTTATCTTATCTAGGTAGTTACTTACCTAGTGATGTTTAATTTCACCATCCTATTGATAGCCTACCCATAGGATAACGAGTATTAATAAATAAATACATACTCGGAATAGGTAGAAAAGTTATGGCCACTATGCCTATAGTATACTCGGACTTCTAGGCATTCTGATGTAGATATCTACACCCAATTAAAATACGCAATTTCTAAAGTAAAAACCCTAAATTCTAAAAGAAATACGGAGTTTCTAATGGTAGGTAAACATTTGCGAACCGAACCACGAATTAGAGGAAAGGAACGAAGCAACTGTAAGCGGCGTTTCACGCCATTTGCGGTTGATTCGTTCCTTTCACATAAGTTGAGGTTCAGTTCGGCTCGCGTATGTATACGTAGCATAAAGTAAACCCTTCAAGTCTAAAATTCTAATTAAAATCTTCATGTCTAAAATACGCAATTTCTAAAGTAAAAACCCTCGCTTCTAAATTACGTAATTTCTAAACTAAAACCCTCATGTCTAAAATACGTAATTTCTAAAGTACAAATCCTCACTTCTAAAATACGCAATTTCTAAACTAAAACCCTCATGTCTAAAATAAGCAAATTCTTAAGTAAAAACCCTCACTTCTAAAATATGCAATTTCTAAACTAAAACCCTCATGTCTAACATACGCAATTTCTGCACTAAAAACCCTCACTTCTAAAATATGCAATTTCTAAACTAAAACCCTTATGTCTAAAATAGGCAATTTCTAAAGTAAAAACCCTCACTTCTAAAATATGCAATTTTTAAACTTAAACCCTCATGTCTAAAATACGCAATTTCTGCAGTAAAAACCCTCACTTCTAAAATACGCAATTTCTGCAGTAAAAACCCTCACTTCTAAAATATGCAATTTCTAAACTAAAACCCTCATGTCTAAAATACGCAATTTCTAAAGTAAAAACCCTCCCTTCTAAAATACGCAATTTCTAAAGTATAGCAACTGGCCCTAAGAAACTTCACGCAATTAACTAAAACAAAACATTTGATGGTATCCCAAAATTAGTCATTTCTTCTTGCATAGCCATTTATGAAGATGTCGGACAACTGTTCCTCGACCGGAGGGGCACGTGATAATGTTTATCTAGACTATCTTAGACCAGAAGTTTACTGTTGGAGCGGAATTTTATAAATATGAACAATGTCATGTTTAGTACGTTATGAAGCAATTAGACTCCGTTCCAAACATACAAGCAATTTGTTACAGATCTACAAACAACTTATCTGTACAATTAGAGACATGTACTGATGAATATATTGTATATTGTCGATTCCAAAAGCAAAAAAATCCGTATTTCATTTCAACACTGTTATGGTTTACCAGTTTTGATTACAACTAAATAAGGGATTTATGAAAAGTTTGTTCCTGCAGGTAATTTCTCTTGATAGTCTGCAGAGAAAATTCTGTCGATCTATACTTCTGCTAGCCTATTTACAAAGATCATGTAGATTATTTTTCTAGTGCTCGAAATTTGTACTTTATATCAAAGAATCACGAAACAGTAAATTATTTATTTTGCTCAGTAATCCAAAAATCATTTGTAATGGAGGACTCACGACGCGATGCCAGCTGACCGGTCATATCGAGATTTGAACTCAAAATATAGCTAAATGCGGTTAAACACCCTAAAAACTAATAATAATAATAATACATATTATCTGTATTTGAATATCGAATGTTATTCCTAATAAATCCACGTTCCAAACATGAATTGTGTACGTTTTTATAGCAGAAACCGCTTTTCTGTTTTATCAAGAAAATCCGCTAAGCAATCACTACATAGCTTCTTGTCAAGCAAAACCGTCAAAGATAATAATCTGCTCAATAAGTCCCGGATTTAATTTTGGAACAGAGTCTAACCTCTCTGACGTCACAGTCCCCGGTCCTAAGACTGCAAACCGGTTTGACTGGTCGCTGGTCTCCGAAGCAAGTGGAATCTTACGTTTTCTTAACGCTATCAAATAATTTAAAATGTCCACTGATAAATATCTAATAATAACAATTCTGTGCTCTTGGTTATATAGCTGTGAGGATGCATTTCCAACATAACACGGATTTTCGATACTATGCAGGTAGTATTGTCAGGTTATTCGTAACCTACGAATGTTTGTCTTATCAAATTTATAGACGATATCACTATATGAAAATTTCCCGTTACATTGACGAAAAATATTTTGACTGTCTAAAAATTGTGTATTTTTTCTTACTGCACAAAAACAGCTGTTTACAGGATGCCCGGGGGTAAATTGCACTAGCTTCGGGAGGTGATTCTACATGACGATAGAAATAAAAAATAAAACTTTTTTTTCGAAATTCCATTTTTTTCCACACCCTTTTTTACTTAAAAACTACTTAAGACGACATGAGACTCTAATAGCTGGGGTTTGCTCGACGCTCACATTTTAATTATTTCTGATGAACGTGTTACTAAATTCTCAAATATTTCTAAATAAATTTCTACGGATGTAAGTTATTTATATTTAAGATTAATAAAAACAGGACCTTTACCATTAAAATATTTTATGTAAAACTAAAATTTTATAAAACGGTTTTTCAACTATAAAATGATGAATTAGTAACTTCCCAAGTGGATCTCTCTAGAAACGTCTGAGATATTACTAATATGTTAATCATAAATAAATAAAATAATCCCCACGGAAAGTTCGATTTTCTAGGCCTGCTAGGGCAAAGTCGACCTTAGGTCCGTCCATAACGACGGGCCGCGCTCCCAATATTGTTTTTACACGACTTCATTACTTATGTCGTTACGATTCCCACTCTATTTTAGAGATTTGATAGGGCAAATTCAGCTGCAGGTATGTCCAATACAGCAGGACCGCTCGCTGCATATTTTTGTGCACGGCTGCTTCACTTACGTCATTAAGATTCTGGCTTTATTTTAAGGTCTAGTCTTAAAACGTTGAAATTTCTAAAAAATATATGTGACTATTTTACTTATACTGTTATGTAGAATCACCTCGGTATTGCGTACATATTAATACTAATGACTGGTTGGGGATACATTCAGTATCGCCACTGTGTAAGACCACAGTTCAGAATTAAAACGTTGTTTTTAATGACTTTTGCTATGTTTATTGACAACATATTAATAGCCGGGTATTTTTCAACCTTCCTATTCTCTGTCACCGCCTTCAGTTTCTCATTATTCCCCATAAAATATCTTATATATGGTAACCATTGTCCTGTTGACTACGGACAAAAATCGCTACAAAAATTATAATAACTCTCTATGTTTCTTATTTTATTTATATAATATCAATGGTAATTATAAAAAGTATCATAAACAGTAATTGCAAGCTACTAAAACACTGAAGATAGTAAAAAATTGTATTGATTGAAAGATATGAAAGTATAGCCTTCATGTAATCCAAGTATAAGCGAGTATTTGAAATGCTCAGTCCAGGTATTGTTACATTTAAACAAGATTTTGGAACGAGTAGCTCTCGTAGGTATATGGAATTCAATGAGATTAAGTAAATCAGGTATACTACCGTTTATAAAAATTATTATTTTATATTACTTGAGTATACATTTCAGGAAAATGGTTTAAATGCACGCTGATAACATGAGATGGCAAAACTGCTAGGTTATTTCATAAACTAAGTAGGTAAAACATAAGTGTCCGTATCTATAACTTCATCAATGTTTGGGATTAGGAAAACTTCTGGGATGTAAAACAAACATAGGAGCGACTCTGAAACGAGTTATGGCCATAATTTTATACGTTTATAATATTAATTATTATTCTTACGTTATTTGTATTTCTGTCTCATTTGTTAAAAATTATTATGCACTTTGCAAGTGTGCATGCCCATTTACGTTTTGTTTTTATTTTTAACTTACCAATTTCTGTTTTTATCTAACTCCACAAGACTGTTAAGTTTAATTTGATGTAGGCCAGTTTGGCACACTTTTGAATTTGGAACAAGAAACAAACTCAAATTTGGATAAAAACCAAAAATATTTTTAAAAATGTGTTCCAAATACAAAAGTGTCATTATAATACAATTGTCAGGATGTTTATTTGACCTTGTACAACTCTTGTCACTCTTGTTCATAATATTAGTATAATAATTATGGTTTTTCAGGTTTTTTGTTGAAATATCACAGTTTTTAACGTTATAAATTAATGTTACTCAGAAGCAGCGAATCTTATAGCGGTTGACGAAAAATACATTTCAATCTTTTTTGTGTATTTTTTGTTCAACTGTGTTTTTTGTTGTTGTTCAACATGTTTTTTTTAACAATTCATACCACATACTGTTAGTAAAAGTACTTACCTATTCACATTCAGTTGCTTAAAGATTATAGGAAAAAATCTGATTATTTGATGAATTTACTACAGGGTTTTCCAATAAGTGGTGTTATTTGAATAGCCCGCTATTTCGGTAGATGTTACTTTTGAAGCTGTCATTTTTTGACATTTGACAAGTAGAAACTACGCCATTAATAAAAATTGAACGATACACGCTTCAACAACGCATTGAAATTATTAAAATTCACTTAAGTGAATCAAATGCAAATAATCTTGAGTGATGAGTCCCATTTCCACCTCGGTGGCTTCGTCAACAAGCAAAATTGTTGCATCTGGGGCTCGGAAAACCCAAGAGTTATTGTTGAAGAGCCTCTCTATCCTCAACGTGTGACTGACTGTTTGGTGCGGTTTATGGTCTGGCGGAGTCATTGGACCTTACTTTTTCGAAAATGAGGCTGGAGCAACAGTTACGGTGAATGGATAGCTATCGAGAGATGATTAATGATTTTTTATGGCCAGAATTCAATGGTATTGATTAGGACAACATTTACTTTCAACAAGACGATTTAATTTTACGATTGAATATCAAAATAACACCTCTTATTGGAAAACCCTGTATAATAATAATAGTTAATATATACAACAATCATATCTATTGCTTTCTGATTTTTGGATCTTCACGCTAACAGATTCCATACTAAGTAATTTAGTGCGAGGACTACAGCAAACTATCTTTTGAACTAATCCAATCCGACAATTTTTTTCCTATTATATTAAAATTTCGGTGGAGTCTGTTCTGCCGTATGTCCGCTGGTGTAATGCGTTACATCCATAGCTAGTGGGTGGAACTGCCAGCCTAACGGCACCTCAGCACGGTACAGCACGGAGCCCGAGTGTGACGCACCGCTACCAGCTAGTATTGTCACACTTGGCTTATCTTAGCGTCACGCATCCCCGCACGTCGCTTGGACTTCCGTTGGACCCACAACCCGACTAGAATAAAGATTATTTTTAATATTAACGGTCGTACCTACAAATAATTATCATTGTATATATTCCTAATATCTCCATCTAAAAATCTACCATCTCTTTAATTCTTGGATGAAGTCCATTTTATTTTAAAGGGACGTTATGCCGTAACGTTGAAAATTTAGGTTTTATTGGACGTCGTGTAATATTTTAAATTGAGCCGCTATCAATAACAACCCTTACGTAGATGGAGATAAGGTTTAAATTCCTGCTTAACACCATCGGCCTGTTTTGATTTATGCAAGAAAAAAACATGGCCAAAAAGTGCCTTTTATTTTATTTTGTGGATGTTCAGGCATAAATATTTAATTTTTTCTCGATCATTTTATAAATAACTTAATTTGCCACATTATACAATAAAATCATTACCGAAAATGGGTTCGTAAGTAGGAGAGTTTGAACATTAAAGCAGTTTTCATAGGCCTTTACATTATTTTTTCTGGGTTATAAAAAGACTTATCTAAAAAATACTCGATTATTTCAAAGGTCAAGATGTATTTTAATCGCAGTATTTAATTAAAGCATTATGAAACCTTTCTATGCGACCAAATTTTCAAACCAAAAACACATGATTTTGCATTACTACGTATGGCATCGCCTTAAGGATATATATTTTTCTTTCAGCATCGGGTGTGTTGATTCATTGTTGTTGATTGTTGCAAACCTTTATTTTCCTTATCCATAAAAAGTAAAAAAAAATCTGAATTTTTTGGTAAAATTTCATACAAGTTAGGAGGCTGCTTTGAATGAGTGTACCGGCCTTGTGATCTAGGAGGTTTTGCTTAAACACGGATTTATAATAATATTTGGTCCCTGCTTAGTAAAACTGCAAAGTATTGATGTACCTTATATTTATGTTCATATTATTACGTCATTTGAAACATTCTAGCAGTGGAGAAATTAATGTATTTTATTATTGTCGTATTCGACTGCATTTTTTAATAAATTATCTTATGTTAATTTAGCATTTGCATTTTTTCTACATTAGTTTTTGCCTCCGAAGTAAACGAATTAAGTCGAGATTTGGTAATGACCAAACATAATCCCAAAATGTCGACTAGCTGGTTTTAGGTGTGAATTCGTTTGTAATCCTTTTTTATTTCAAATTTAAAGACGTATGTAGGTACCTACCTTGTTTTTTCCATTTTTCGATTCATAATCTTCGAATATTTTATTATTGTTTAAAAATAGTTAAAATGATTGAAAATATTTCATCTACTTACTCATATTAAATACTTTGTTTAAAAGTATTTGAGGGATACGCGAAATGTGTATCAATATTTGAGGTAGGTATCTACGTCTAAAATGGAACCTTTCAGAATTGAAACATTGATTGATATTGCATTTGCCATGTTTGGTGACCAGATCTGAAAAACCAGGTACTTTGCAACCTTCCTCTTACACATCTCGACCCCCTCTCCACTACCTTCAGTATCACAACATACCCCAATTTAAAAGCTTTTTTTTTCAAAACTGAACAAAATGTGAGAATTTTTTCGGGACCATTTATTTTTTAATTGCTTTGTATCTAAGTAAGTAAAGGAAAAGTTGAACTTACATACAAGAAACGTAACAAATTTTGACGTACAGTTTAAACACAAAATAGAATTTTTTGGGTTTTGAAAATACTCCTCAATTGGGGATTCCATAGTTTAACTACCTCCAAACGTTTGGAAGCGGTGGGTATTTTGTATCTTGTGCGGTATTCACTTGACTTGACTTCTGCACTGTTGCATTATTTATCTTGTCTTAAACACATAATCAGTAGACATATAAAATTTAACGGTCACCCATGATTTGGCTGACAACCACAATATTTAAAATTGAATTTAATTAAGAGAAACTAGATAATCTACCACTAATGCAGAAATGGGTTTTAATGGAAAATTTGTATCTTTAAACTACTGGAAGTTAATATGGATCTTTAGTCGCTGACGACTAATCTGAATTCGGTCATGGATTGCTGGCTGACCTCCGAAAAACCTTGACAATTTCGTCTATCCGTTGTACTAAACGTAAAATAACCGGCAGTATCGCCCTTGTGCAAGATATCGCAAGAATCGAGACATAGATTGGGAAATAATTATGTTTAGCCTTCAGTTTTTTTACTCAATGGACGATTTTGTTTCTTTTCTTTGCTAAAAACATTCTGTCTAGCAACAGAGTATACATCTGGTGTCAATAACTACCTACTCTGTTGATAAGTAGGCGTTCGTTGGTTAGTTATTAGTTTTTTTTTCTGTAAATACAATTTGATTTTTTTTAAATTACATTAATTTCTAACTAGCTAATAATAGGAATAAAGATGTGGATATGATTTATAATTTTGAATGATTCTGATAAATAATACTAGCTGACGTGTAAAATCCGTTGCGTGGTTTAGAAGAACTAAGCGCACAAACAGACACGCGGATAGCGACTTTATTTTAGTATAGTGCAGATAACCAATTTTTTAAAGCACTAATATCAACCTGAAACACCATACAAATGAATATATCTTCCAAGACAAAATTAAATTTAACGCAGCTGACCGGCAAAATGAAGGCTGCGAATTCAATTCCCGTCGGCAGCATTTATTTTAACTCTGAAGATTTTTTTCAATTTGTTTGTTTGTTTTGGACTAATAGTTATTACTTACAATAATTTGATATCTTTTGTGCTATGCACAAAAACCTTGTCCTGTGAAAATTAGTTTATCATAAAAAAATTATAATGTAACCTTTTTGATCGACTTAATATATTTTTGACAGTTCCCTTGAAGCGTTGCGAACTGAATATTCATATTATAATGACCTTTATGACATTCAGAGAAAGATCGGTCCCCTGAGTCCTCCATAAGCCCGGAGAGGAGCTGTTCCTTCATCAAGTCGAATAATGAAAAATACATTCTTCATGCGAGCGGCAGGTTTTTTCTCCTATTTTCTTTTCTCAATATCGAAATAAAGGGACAAAAGACCGGCGCTGAGAAGAATGGGTTTCAATGGGGCTTTGAGGAATAAAGGAATAAATATATTATGTTTAAAAACGTAGGGGCGGGATGTGACCAGTGGGGTACTACAGGGGTCCCGCAAGGATTGCATTTTATCCCCATTTTATTTTATTCTCGCTGTAACTATGCTTCGATGGTCTTTAATACCTACCATACAATCTTCTCATTTCTTCAATACATCTTCTTATATCTTATTATCCTACCCACTAAATCTAGATGGATAGATCGTGCATATCTTGGAACGTCACCGACTCTTTCCATCGTTTGTCGAGCCCGAGCACAGACTTTTGTTATTTTTGCTTGATTTTACGAATTCTTTGGTAATTTTCTAGTAACTGACCACCACAGCGCTTCCGGAGGGGTAGGCAGATAAGATGGACCTGCACAAAATTCTGTATTGGTATACTTTCATTTCTTCAATGACATTCATACATCGTGTCACACGCACTTCTCTGTTTTTCTCTTGATCCGACTCGATTCATTCGATTGTGCCATATATCTCTCTTGGGCGTCCCCTAGTTCTTCTGCCGTATGTTCTACTGGCATTAATTTCTCCGTTCGCATTATTTCTAAATCTTATAGTTTCTATATAATTAACATAACATTTGCACAGGGCAGTTTTGCTTTATTTCATTTCAAGTATTTCTTATTATTATAACTGAGAAAAGCGATTTTTTACTAAAGTAAAAGTATATTTATTAAATTCGCATTGCGTGGCAGGTTGCTACATCAAAAAGCACTTACTTTCATAGGTTAGTCTGTGTTTTTTCGCATAATGATTTAATTCCATAGAAAGTCGGGTGCATTCACCCCTCCTGACCTCCACCTGACCCCCGGTGACGTCACGACCCCTTCTTATCACCCTTTCTCATCCCCTCCCCTTCTTGCAGTTAGGGGAGGCCCCGAGGGGTGCGTGTGTGCCCTCTTACCCTTACAGCGAAAAATTTTAATGCCCTGTTTTACATATTTTTCAAATGATTTATCCGAAGAGTAGATACAAACCCTTTTTTCATTACTACTCCCTTATTTCCTGTGTATAAAGTCTTTCTAGACATGTCTGTTTTAATTTTTCCGCTTTGTTTATGATAATTCAGATGATTCCATCGATTTTAATTACTAAGGGCTGGATTTTTCAACCGTAGATAGCTAAAGCGGTGCTTAAAATCTTTAAATAGTATAAAACTTATCTATATATTATCGTTTTCTTTTATATTAGTTTTCGTATTTACTTATCTCCCTTTCAGACCATGTTCTTCTTCTTTTTGAACGCTAATACGGGGCATGGAGTTTCATGTAAGGAATATAGTTCGCACTTTCGCAGTAGAATATATCATTAATTTGTCTGCCGGATAGGTATCAGCTACCTTAGTATTTACGTATTGGTGAAGTGTGTGCTGTACTGTTCCACTCGAGCACGTGTGCGTGTTGACTATACCACTATGTATATTTACCTGTTCTGGAGGTGGCAGCTGAACAAATAAGGTATCGCAGGAAGGTTCCGCGGGTTTGTATCGGAGGTTTGGGCGATGGCCGCCATTGATGGCCACGCAGGCAAATACGCGGTATTTGAAGGCTTCACTGGAACTTTTTAGAAGCTCTTTGGGTTTGGAGATAGCTAAATGAAATGTGAATCATGTTCTGCTAAACATTTATATTTTCCTGCAAAATATTTGCCTTTTGATAATGTTTTTCGACTGTGGAACTGTTGCCAAAACACTGCGAAGTATTATGATAATTTTTTCTTTATCAGGAGATTATTCAAACAGGGTAATTGAATTCATAATATGACATTCTTTAAAATACATATTGGAAAACAATAATTAAAATTTCCTCAACAATTTTGTACAAAAATATTGTTATTATAGAAATATGCAAAGCAAACTTTAGCTTCTTTGCATAACATTACATAGTTTCAAAAAATTATTTTTTAAATGAAAATACAAAAAAAACTTTTTACATCATGGCACAGATTCGACTTTTTGAATAATTATAATAATCAACTAGCTAAATTCCCTCCACGTTGATTTAATGGATCTAATGTAGATTTTCCTCATGTTTTGTGGGTCAAGTGTGCAAAATTTCATCAATTTCGGAATAAAACCTTACTCTCTTTTAAAAATCGAAGCCACGCCACCCTCCCGCCACAGACATTCGTATGAGACGATTTATGAATGTTAATGAGGCAAGGACTGTGTTGCTAAAACCGATTTGTTTGGCGGTCCGTCCTGTCTGCCTACGTTAGTTAGTTATAATATTTCTAATACATGACAGAAAACAACTTCTTACTGTTGCTAACCAATCGCTTAGGAAAACCAGGAATCAATTTTGATCAGGAATAATATTTTTGTTTTATTTACTTGTAAATTAAAGTTGACAGATTCGTTTTATAGTATATTCTCTTCTCAAGTAATGTCCTAACCGTGTGGTGAGTTTGAGAGTTCAGCGTAGAAGCCTGACTAACCGGTATATCCGCTACAGAGCTCAAACTCGGCACTGGACCCAGTTTCCAGAGATATCTCGCCTGTTCTGTTCTCCGCTCATCTCTCCTACCACTTCTCCCAACTACTGCTAGTTATTAAATTATTTTATTCAGTGAAACATCTTATCTATCGTTTTTGAAGGAACTTATTAAAAAAAAAACGATTAATGCCAGACAAAATGTTTCATTCATACAAATGTCTGTCACTTGGTGAGCTGCACAGTTATTTATAAAGAATAATATATCTCGTTGGTTTTCGCCCATTGCTGTGTCAAGGTCTCTTAAAAAGAAATTAAAAATGTTCGTAGTCATCCATACGTTTTTGTTTGCGTAATATTTTAACTGTAATGTTTTCACACTCTTAAAATACCTCCGTGGGGTTTAAAGAGTTAACCCAAAACAACATGGAGGTCTTGTCTTTCGACCCTTTAACCTCAATGTGTCCTTCTTTTTCGAAATTTTCCTCTCAGTAAAAAGATCAACGTTTGACGCCGCAACGATATAACGACAAATAATGCGTTGATGGTTGTATTCCTCCATTTGTAAACCTTTTATATTAAATTTAAAAGCGGTTAGTGTGTAGATCGCGTTATTTATACGAACATACCAACCGGTTTCGGCTCAACCATTTTTCTTCAGTGTAGGTACCTAATATTGTGTTGAAAACGCCGACTTTGCGTAAATCTTGCATTATGTGTCTTTTTTAAAGAAATGCAAATATTCCCGGGTTCAGATTAACCTCACAATATTTTAAATAACTTAGACCACAAATCATTATGTGTTATATTAAAGTAGTGCCAGAGATAGGTCGTACGTATCTTCTGTCTTTTTCGTTTTCATACAAGACATGTGAGAAGGAAGATTTTTATATTTATTTATGTATGTCGATGACGTTATGTACGACCTCTCTCTCTCTCTCTCTATGTGTGTGTGACTGACTACATGTGACACACTTGCCCAATGATTACAGCAAGTTTAACGTGTTTAATAATTATGCATGTAGACCGAAATACAATTTTTTTTTACTCCTTCAATAATTTAAAATTCCCTCTGTGGCATCATTTTCATTTAGTTAACGTTCTTTAGTTTTATATCTACCCTAATGGAGAGACGATTATGCCGAAACCGGTTGGCATGTTCATTGTGGTTCACGGAAATATGAATTATTTTGTAATATTCAATCGCAAAGGAACTTATTTCTAAAACCTTGTATGTGACCAGTGGTGTTCTACAGGGGTCCCGCAAGGTACGCATCTTATCCCCGTTTTATTTATTTTTATTATTTGACGGTCTTCAATATTGATCCAGATGGATAGATATCGTGCATAACTTGGAACGTCACCGACTTTTTCCATCGTTTTTTCAAAACCTTGTACTTACAATTTTACCAACGTTGCAATCCAGTGATATTTCAACACCAAACCAAACTGTTCTATAATTGTATATCAAACATTTTACATTAAAAACAAAACAATTATGCATGATGGATTATTTTTAAAGGCATCTCAATATGATTTATTTCTTCTCATTGTGTTGCATGTGACACTATATTCTGCTAAAATTATATAAATGAATTATATTATTACCTTTTTATATAAGTGTGACTAGAGTTGTTTAACTGGTGGTATCCTTGTGGACTCACAACTTTTGTTATGAGTCGAGTTGAGAGTTGTCATTAATTTTTAAGTTTATTGTTTATCATGTGTCTTTGTTTACTTTAATTATTGTATTGTTAAGAAATGAACTGTTACTTTTAACTGATTGTGATATAAAGTGTAAAATGGTGACGATGAGATAATTTCGATATAAGTGATACGTAATATTATCTATTCAATAATATATTGTAACAAATATCTAACACCAAAAATGTAACATATATATTCAAACATGTCTTTCACGGTTGAACTCTTATCTCCGAATAAAATTAATGTAAATTCATAACAGGAGTTAGACAATTCAATGTGTACTTAATTTTCTTTCTACTTCTCGATTAATACACACTTTTGTACATACATACATTATTTCTGTATCCAGTTTGTAATGCAATAGAAGATGTTATTTTTAAACAATTCAAAATATACTAAGAAATAATAATTAATATGGTATACACACATTGGTTATACTATACATATTAAAATATTATGTACGTCCCGAAAATTATTAAGATATTAACAATGTAAAATAAATAATTATAAATACTAGTCAAGAAAAAAGACAATGTTTTGTACCAAAAGTGTTTATCAAAATTATTTACATTACCTTTCTCTCTTTTCTGGACTATTTTTACTATAATTTTGGATATTTTTACCATCTTTAAAAAAAAAATTATATTATTTTTATAATAATTTGATTGATTAAAACCTCCAATTTTTATATTTAATCATTGAAGACTATATTAGTGACTCTCAAACGCTAATTTTAAGCAGATAAAGATTCTGCTAGAACTCACGAGCTGAGCATTGAGGTATCTTAGCTCTAGATAAAGATAGCAGCCAATAAAAATATGCGTTAACAAAATGAAGATAATATTGGTAGTTCCTTAGAAATAGCGTCAGTGCAAAGCCCCGGCGAGGCTGAGTTCCTGGGTTCAATTCCTAGCTGCGACTGAAACTTTTTCTGTTTTTTTCTGCTGCAAAGTTTATTAGGTCGCTTATATTATCTTCAATGATTATTAATAATTAATAATTGTCTACAACCATTCTTAATTTCTTGCTGTAAATTTATTTTAATTTTATTCTTACCATTTGTTTGTCTTACAATATTTTTGTTGTTTATATTAAGGACTTATTGTTTTTTTGTTTATATATCTGAAGCGGTTGTTAAAAAACTTGTTAAAAAAACAACCATTTTATTTGTTATAAGATACCATTTGTTCTAGATGATATTAACTCTAGATCAAACAACTTAATAATATAAATTTTAACCCCAGCTTTGGCTATACCAATCTTTGAAACAACCGGGCCTTAATGATTTGATTTTGAAATTTCCCATCTTTTTGTGATTAAGTTTTTTTCTGTTCATATAATATTTAAATTTAACTGACGATTGTTTGTTATGATTTATTATTGTATATTCTGGAATGTTCCCTACTGTTGGGACCCTGTTTAGAAAATGTATACAATGAATTAGGAGGTAATTTAGGGTAACTTTATGGAATTAAGCCTGTATACATTAGTTAGGTACGTATGTATGAATGTAAATATAGGTTAATGACTCATCCGCAACTGTTAGTCTCATGTTAGCTAGGACAATGTATAGTAAAGTAAGGTTAGGTTAGGTAGGATATACAATTAATCCAACAGTTGCAGATTCTGTACCGCGAAGTGATGGCACATTGTCATTCGCATTTGCCCAAAATACAAATAAATATTTTATTTGTTCAAAATTAACACTTTTCTTTCATTTTTATTGTTTGCTGTACCCTTTCCTTCCCTAGATCACTAAACTGGATGCATTATATTAAGTTTCTACCTATGTTCAAAGAAAACTTCACTTAAGAGGAAGCTACAAGCCAAAAATGTGTATATTCTTTGTATGGAATGTAGGTAATGGGCATTAAAATCACTTGACAAACGGAGTCTAGAAACGTTCGATTTCTAGCACAAAAATGGTTTTTATTTATTTTGTAAATAATTTTAAAACAAAGCAAACAAGTTAATCAAGGGAAACTGTCACAGATAGTCTTAGCAATAGAACTCTATTTTTTAAAGTTGTTTCCTTTACGCGTTCATACATTTCTATTGAAAAAAAAAAAAATTTTTAGTAGTTCAAATTATATTTTTTGTTGAATAATTTATTTTTTATTTGTATTCTACTCATGGGAGACGATAGGAAAACCTACGATTTATCTAAAGCATATTTTTGGTATTCCATTATGTACAACAATTCGTTACAAAGATTAATCAAAATAGTGATTTAGCATTAAGCTTCGCTTTAATTGAACGATAGACATGAACTGGACAGAGAACAATTTGAAGCTGCGGGTTCCTCATGAGGAAGATGTATGAAAAATACCTTTACCTATTTAATTTATCATTACAAGTCGCTTTACCTGTCTCATCAAATACCCCCAAAAATCATAATCCGTTAAATCAACAATATAAAAACAAAATCCCGCCTGCTTACAAATCATCAGAAGTTTGACATATAAGATGGCTGCCAGACAATTTCCCCTCACTCTAGATTTGGCTTCAATGTAATTCATACAAAATCACACTAATGCTCTGTTCAGAACTTTTTGGCTTCATGCACAGGGATGTGCACATGTGCAGCTCACAGAAGATGTAAAACAGTTACGCATGAAAAGAAAAGAAAAAAGGTAAGCTAGTAAGGTAAAGGTAGGTTTAACTAAAACGAGTCATGTACCTAATGAAGTCCATCAAAAACATTTTCCCTCTAACAATACTCAGATCCATATATTTTGCACTGTGTCAATCCATTGCCACATATGGAATACTAGCTTGGGGAAGTGCTACAAGAATGACAATTGACCCAATCCAAAAAATTAAAAAGGCGATAATTAAAATAATCCTAAAAGTACCATTCGACACAGAATCAAGCGAAATTTACAAAACATTAGAAGTCTTGTCAATAAGACAACTTAATGCCAAATCTGCATTACTACACCTCCTCCAACACAAACTCCATATTCCAATTCAACCAAAAACTTCGTTAAAAACCAGATCCTTAACAAATAAAACACTAAACATACCGATAACACACCACACACGGACAAAGACACTTTCAATACTACGCTACTAAACTGTTTAATTGTATGCCCATTACTCTGAAGCAACTACTAACTGCAAATACATCCGCAAAAAATCACAAAAAACATATCACAGCCTGGATCAAAAACCAAGATATTTTATTTTTTCAAAACATAATAACTCCAAACCAAACATAACTAAACCATAAAAAATGTATAATAAATAAACACGTTTTTCGAGATTTTACCAACTATACTCACACTTACAATACAAATATATGCACTTAATATATGTTATTATTATTTTTTTTTACATATTTATTATGAATATTCAATTTACAAAAACTATTAAAATTTTATGAATATTCAATTAACAAAAACCAAAAAAAATAAATAATAATAATTAAAATTAAAACTTGTAAAAAATAAAAACTTTCTTCTACAACACATAAATACTTGTCACACCTATACATAACCACGTAAACACCTCAGCACAGGTTCTCCTAGTGAGGTGTTCACGAAACACACAATATTAATCACATACAGTTTCACCTTCTCAAACCTACCTTACACACAACATATTATAGTTATAAGTTTGAAATGTATCATGTACAAATATAAATAATTATGTGAACACTGTAAATATTATATAGAAATATATAAAAAAAAATTAAAAAAATTGATGACCCTTTTAAAAATTTGGTTAAGGCGATGCCATACGTAGTAATGCAAAATCATGTTTTTTTGTTTTTTTTTTATAGTGAATACCTCACAAGAGTCCCAACTGCTCCCGTCTGGAGCCAGTGAGACTATGGCATCCCCAAATTGGGGGATGTTGTGAGGCTGAAGGTAAGTGGGGAAGGGAAAGAGGAAGGTGGGGAAGTACCTGGCTATTCAGATCTAGTCACTAAACACGGCTAAAGCCATTTGGAGCAACGTTTCAATTCTGAATGGTGGTCTTACACCAGGGCGATACTGGCAGTATCTTCCACTCTGTGTATGTGTTTTTGGTTTGAAAATTTTGTCGCCTAGAAATGTTTCAGATGCTTTAATTAAATACTGCGAGTATAATACATCTTGACCTTTGAAATAATCAAGTCTTTTTATAAGCCCAGAAAAAAATAATGTGTAGGCCTATGAAAACTGCTTTAAAGTTCAAAATCTCCTACTTGCGAACCCATTTTCGGTTATGATTTTATTGTATAATGTGGCAAATTAAGTTATTTATAAAATGATCGGAAAAAAATAAATATTTATGCTTGAAAATAAAAGGCACTTTTTGTCCATGTTTTTTTCTTGCATAAATCAAAACAGGCGGATGGTGTTAAGCGGGAATTTAAACCTTATCGCCATCTACGTAAGGGTTGTTATTGATAGCGGCTCAATTTAAGATATTACACGACGTAGTGCATTGCCTTAAGTATAGAGAACACTGATAACTTAGTCATAATATTATTTACTCTCCGATACCTCATTTGAAGATAAACGGGCATTTTCGCCAAAGTTTGCACATCGCGTTCTTGTCAAGCCCATTTTTATTTCGTTTTTCATAGTTACATATTGTAAAGATATATATTTTAACATGCCATTTTTTTAATATACTTTATTTACAGTTAAATACACCTGTGTAACCTGTATATATTTTTTTATTAATTATTTACGTTATAAAATCTTGTCATATTATTCGTTTTTTCCTGTTAAAAATGGGACTGCGGACCTATAACGAATGAATTGAAGGAGTCCAGGTATTAGTCAAAATTAAATCTTTTATGAGGACCGCAGAACACGTGTTTATACAAATTCTGATGATGATATTGGAGTATTCCGTCATGATATCTATTACGAAGAGAACACAGGTTCTCGATGTATTCTGAATAACTAATACTTTATCAGGAAGTTAGCAAGCAGTCACTTTTTAACAGGATCATTTTCTCCGTGAGGTACGTCGTTATTTCTACATTCAATTAAACAAAGTCTGATTTAGAATTTAATTTAAGGTATGTAAGATTCGTTTTGTGGCGTCTTAAATATGTAGCTTACATAAGTTATATTTTTTTAAATATTATTCTTTTATATAAACTTGGACCAGCAACATACCATAATATATAGCCGCGGTCGGCTGCTGGTGGTGCTGAAGCTGAAGAATATGATGCAATTTTAGTAGGGTTTTTAGGTAACAAATTGTTTCTCTACCGAGAAAATACAAGGCTTCTAAGTCTATAATAGCCAGTTAACATTTTAAACATGCATATGAGGTAAAAATTGTGAGATGCATATGACGCCATTTTATTTGTATAAATAACATTAATTCAGTTAATTTAAATGATTCACCACTTCATGGAAAATAAGAATCTAGAAACTGAAGAAAAAAAAATGGATCAACATTAAAAGGATCAATTTTAATATATCTGGTAAAGAATCCGTTAGTTCCATTACATTACCATATTTATTTATTTTTTACTTCCCTTTTAGGGGCTTTTAATAGGAATCTTATAAAATTATTATATTAAAATTCAGTCTGCATATGTTTGCGCTCGAAAAGCGTCGACTGATTTTAAAAATTTAACTAAACTTTTAAAGCTTGTTCTTGTTAAGGCCGGGATACTAAATTAAATCAGCCTCCTAACTTGTATGACAACCTCCAAAAATATATATTTTTATTTATGATATATTTAAGCAAACTTCCATTATAAAAATGTGTAAAGAAAAAAATAACACAGAATATCAAGAATTTTACAAACTGATGAGAAATGGAAATCAATTTATTACGCCATCTTTAAAACAACTCAAATGCAAAACCATTATATTTACCAAGCCATAAAAAACTACAATATTCTCCCTTCCGAATTGCGCTGTATTACGAACCAACAAGAACAAATAAATAAAATCAAACTTTTTTTCCAAAAAATATTATAGTAAAACATATATATTTATAGTAACACATTATTATAGTAAAAAATATATACTAAAAAAAATATATATGTTATTATATATAGTTTACATTTAAGTACTATTTACTGTTCAAGTATTCTTTTTCTCTGCAATAAAGAGAAAATGAAAAAAATGCAAATACTGCAAAATAAAGCAATGCGAATAATACTTAAGCGCAACATATACACACGGATAAGAGACATGTTAAAGGAGCTGAATATTTTGACGGTGAAGCAAACTGTGTATTTGAATATACTTATTTTTATACATAAAATTAACATAGGGATGATGTCTAAGGAACTGAAAAGAAAAATAAATTACAATAACGAGATACACGGACACGGGACGAGAAATTCTAAGCAAATTAGATTGCCAATAAGAAAAAAAACAAGCACCCAAAAATCTTTGATGTACCAGGCCGTTCAACTCTATAACAAAATCCCGAAGGAAATTGCTGTGATAGAAAATATTAATAAGTTCAAAAATGAATTAAGAAAATATGTCTATCTCAATTATTAATCTTTCTTTTTTTTGTGACTTTATTGAAATATTTAAAGAAAGATTATGTTTGCCAAACAATGTACATGTTTATATGTTTATAAAACTATAAGCACACACGAAGATGTGAGCTAACTTAAGATTAATAAAAAAAATAAAAATCTGAGTAAGAATCGTGGCTCCCTTATCAGGCACATAAGCTCCTCTTCTCTGATAAGGTATACATGACCAATTATGAACCTAAATATTATATTTTGAAAAAAATGTATGTATTAATGTAACTCATATGATCTATATTAAAATAATAAAAAATGAACTAAAACGTTTTAAGATGTTCTAATAAATAAAACTTATTTTTAAGAAAAAATTTGTAAAATCTATTCACAAGTTAAGAGGCTGCTTGGAATGAGTGTCACAGCCTTGTGACATAGGAGGTTTTGGTTAATGTAGATGTAATGTAGTTTTTTTAACGGTAGCATTGTGGTATACAGTGTGGTAGTGAATGGTGGAAGAAGTTGGATACATCCGAGAAAGACATCAGTAATAGCAAAGCATTGCTGGGTCCCCTAGTAGTTTATAAAAATATATACAACTATATGTCTATTAAACTGTACTTTTTATGTACATAACTGAAGGGTCCCAGCAAGTCTTTTGTAAAGGCGATGCACTACGTCGTGTAATATTTTAAATTGAGCCGCTATCAATAACAACCCTTACGTAGATGGCGATAAGGTTTAAATTCCCGCTTAACACCATCCGCCTGTTTTGATTTATGCAAGAAAAAAACATGGCCAAAAAGTGCCTTTTATTTTATTTTGTGTATGTTCAGGCATATACATTTTATAAATAACTTAATTTGAAACATTATACAATAAAATCATAACTGAAAATAGGTTCGTAAGTAGGAGATTTTGAACATTAAAGCAATTTTTATAGGCCTTATACATTATTTTTTTCTGGGCTTATAAAAAGACTTATCTAAAAATACTCGATTATTTCAAAGGCCAATATGTATTCTACTCGCAGTATTTAATTAAAGCATCTGAAACATTTCTAGGCGACAAAATTGTAAAACCAAAAACATATTATTTTGCATTACTACGTAGTGCATCGCCTCAAGTGCCATAATTTCAATAATTTCATAAGTGCAATATTATTATGGTAGTTAGTCCCAGAATTTCTGCACTGACAAAACAATCCCAACTACTATTAATCTGGTACTGGTGGATACTTATAAAGAAAACGTAAAAGTGACGAAGTGAAAAGTATTAAAATGATGAAAACATTTACAAATTTTGGCGAAAACGCTCATATAACGAATACCTGCTTTTACGCAAATTAAACACAAGGTGAAACATGAATAGTTTAGTTAACACGTTATCTGCTTCTGGAACTAAATGTTTTGTTTGTTTGTTTCATTCAATTAATGTGAATATTTCACAGCCCGAGAACTTACAAATCACGATGTAGATAATATAGGTACCTCGGAAAGTAAAAAAGCAATTCATTGTATCCTGAGTAAAATAAAAGTAGTCGATGATCGAATCTTGTTGTAAACAAAGGAAATGGTATGTAGGTGGCTATAACCATATCAGGGATAGCGAACCCTTATGACTCCGAAAACTCGTTGAAATCAAAAATAATATTTTTTATTATTTGTATGTCTTTTTGTGAATCTGTTTTAATGAAATCGAATTTGCTTAAAATTTATGTGTCATTTTCAGCGAGTCCGAAATGAATCACATAGGTGCGTTATGAATTCAGCTACTATGGAACGTTATGTCCTAAGAAATAGCTCATACAAAATATACTCGTGGCGCTTCAGCGATAAAAACGTGCGAGCGTGAAACCTTGGTAATCTACTTGCTGCCCGGGGGCGCAGCCACTATAAGATTTTTTTTTTAATTCTAAGTTTTTGCTTCTAGACTTTTTTCTGTGATTATTGTATTTTAAGTTAGTATTAAAATACTTTAATTACCTACTGAAGATGTTACTTTTTAAAACATTACTCTTTACTGCTCCTTGGTTCGCCCCTATCTTGAATATGCTTGTGTTATTTGGTCTCCTTTTTATGCTGTCCACATTCGACGCATTGAATCTGTTCAACAGATTGCTAGGAGGCTACGTTTAGAAAAAGGCAAATACTCATATGATGAAATTGAAATAACTCTAAACCTCTCTCCTTTGGAAGTCCGTCGGGAAAGAAATTACCTCATTTTCTTCTTCAAAATTATAAATGGTATTATTGATTCACCTACTCTACTGCAACTCATTCCCTTCAATATCCCCTCGCAAAGACTCAGACATAATGAACTGCTCTTCCTCAACCATCATTCGACAAATTATGGATATTATTCACCATTGCGGAGAATGTGTAGACTGGTCAACTCGAGTCAAAACCTTAACTTTTTTGGGATAAGTCTGAATGATTTTTGCCAGTCGCTAAACAAGTGACGGAATATTATAAGTGTCCAGTGGTCCTGACCCACGGCGTATTCTTGACTTGATTCGACTTGTCACTTTATTTTCATATATTATATCTACCATATGTCTTTGCTTTCATGTACCTTTGTCTACTCCTGTATTTTTCATTTTACTTTATTCGTGTTATTATTTTGTAATTTGGACGATGTCCGTTAATAAATAAATAAATACATAAAAGAGTTAATAGCTTCTTGCGAAAATTGTGATTATTGTTCAAAACTATTTTTTGTAACCTACGACATTATATTCATTAGATACAGAGGTTTTGATGAAAAGCCGAATTGTATGGTATCACTAGGTCTGTATCATCTTGTGCAGTGATGAATATTAAGTTCCTTTAGATATAGGGAAACAATTATATAGTATTACGGAAAATACCAACATTGGATTTTTACATATGGATGACAGAATTTTTTTCTCACTTTTTTATATCTTATTGAACTCCTAATGAGAGGTCGCGAACCGCCAATGTCCCTAGGAGCAGCTGAATCAGAGTCCAGCGATCGACAAGTGAGCTGTTTACTGTAAGTGGATATTTCATATCGTCAGCAAATAATGAGTTATGAAATTGAGAGATGTACGGGAGCCCGGTGGAGATTACCTTCATAGGGGTCGACAACACTGTAAATAAATTTGTTATTGTTTTATTCACGCAGCCGTTGAGTGTATGACACTACCATTGGGTGATTTGATGTGAAAATTAATAAAGACATCGGGAATTATCAGGAAAATATAATTCAAATTCAAAAAATATTTATTGCACAAAAAGAGTACAAAGGGTTATTAGCTTATAAGTTACATCCTATTTCTTCCAGCTAACCCAATAAATACACATTATATTATTTATTGTTTTTGTGTTTAATTCGTAGAACTCCATTTAATTTTTTTATAAATTTAATTTAGATTAAATTTGATAATATTATTATTAAGTTCTGCAAGTGTTTTAGTTTTTTATTATTGTGACAGCTGTTTCGGCTTACAAGGCCATTTTCAAACTGTGGTTAGTCCACATTGAGACGATAATAAAAACACATCCTCAAAATTCGCAGAACATCTCTTGGTGAATAATCATACCCCACTTAACAACAAGGGTCCTAAACCATTGCATATAGAAAAAAAGGGCATTAGATTAAATTTACTTGAACAATTAGAAATCAATAAACGAACGAATGACCCAAATTTAACACTAATTAATAAAGTACGGAAAATAATTTACTCACCACTTCTCAGTATTTTCACAAAACCCAAGCAGTATAATGCACCCAAATAATTCATAGCAATAAAGTCATTAGTAAATAATTAAGAACCCATTACCATTTACTGAGGGGAAAACATAGATTGGTTTAACCAACAATAGATCATGTCATCGGTGTAACCAGTAATAAATCAATGTATGCACCTTCAAAATTTACATTTGAAATAGTATAAAAACGTCGTCTCAATGTGGACTAACCACAGTTTGAAAATGGCCTTGTAAGCCGAAACAGCTGTCACAATAATAAAAAACTAAAACACTTGCAGAACTTAATAATAATATTATCAAATTTAATCTAAATTAAATTTGAAAAAAAAAAAAATAATAATAATAAAACACATTATATTACATAACCCAACAATTACATGTTAACAAATAAATAACAGTAAATAATAATTTAAAAAAAAACAGAGGTATTTAATTCATGTAAGGTTTAGTGACATTTGTTTAAAAGAAATGTTTTTAGTGTTGATTTAAATTTAAGTGTGTCGGTTATTTGTTTGATGCTATGTGGAAGGTTGTTATATACTTTAATGGCCATGGAGTGTGGTCCTTTTTGAAAAATAGTTTTGTTTGCTTTTGGGATCAATAAGTTTTCTGTGAACCTTGTAGCGTGTTTATGTGTTGTGTTTTTTTTGTGGGAACTTTTCTGGAGATGATCGTACTAACAGGCATAACTCCATTATATATATGTCCGTCACTGTCAGAAGTTTAAGATTTTTAAAAATTGGTCTACATGTATCCCGGTGATCAGAGTTTGTAATTTTTCGTAGGCACCTCGTAGGATGATAAAAACATCTTTGGCGTTCACTGAGTTACCCCAAAAAACTATTCCGTATTTTATCATTGAGTATACATATCCATAGTATGCGGTGATTACTGACTCGATGTTTAAGATATTTTTAAGGATGCCTAGAACAAAAGAAAAACTACTGATTTTTGCAACAACTTTAGATACACGTTCTTTCCGGTTTATATTTGCATCTAGTTGTATTCCCAGCAGTGAACAAGTTTGGGAAGGTTCGATATGATTGTTATTAAAGTTAACATTTTTGTTTATAGGTGTAGCTTGTACTGGACAAAATTTTAGAAGTTAAGTTTTATTTTTTATAAAAAAAATTGTAAAAAATGTTACTTTGAAATAGTTTTATGTGTTTATTCCTGTTCTTCTTTGATAAACAAAGCAATTATTAAATTAAACTATCGGTTACTTCTTGCTTGGAGATAACCTAAATTGATTATTATAATTTTTGCGATTTTCCCACACCATGTTGCTTTTCTTTCATACATGTTACCCTTTTAAGAATGATCACAGACTGGAAATAATCATTTTTGTTTTGTTTATTTAATGGCGCCTTTTTTGGTATTTTTTCATTTTAATATATAAAATTAATGAAAGGTGCATAATACAATATTGTTTTTTTTTAATGTGGATATTTCCATAAATGGTAGAAATGAACACCCAAATCGCAAGTCTAGCATAGCCTAGCCGTTTAATACTTACCTATAGAAAATGTCAATTATTTCGTGCATACTAATGCTTTTAACATATCAATTATTGACATGTCTTTTAACTTTTAACAATGTCAATTATTTCGTGCATACGAAGTACAAGCTACTGCCATACAATGCGTCATGAACACGATCCGAGAACAGTATAACCACGCATACAGGGCACTGTTCTGCCTCCCTTGGCGATGCAGCGCCTCAAAGATGTTCGCAGAGGGAAGTGTTCATGGGTTTGCAACCTTGATGCGCCACAGAGTAGCCGAGACGAGTCAGAAATCGGAAAATACTCTTGTCCAGGCCGTCGCCCAGTGGTAGTGCGCACCCCTACATCATAGATGGAGAATTTCTCTCAAGTCACCGTAGTTACAAGTGATAGGTAAATATGTTTGCCTTATTATTTTATTTTCAATTTCGACGTATGCTTTTATACGGCAGATACTATTGAGTATTGCATTCACCGCTCTGTTCAGCTGAAATAAACAAAAAAAAATATTATGCAATAAGTCAAACCAGTGTAAAAAATTTAAACATATGATGTTGATAATTTCGTACTTTAAGCGATATAGAACCGTAGAATTTTTGTAAAAAATCAACCCGTAAAGTTTTTTTACTGTAACAGATCTATTTAAAAAAAAAATTGGTTTGACTGAGGATTGAACCTCCCTTTTCAGGGATGTACATACTAAAATAATAATTATTACTATTGGTAACTGATAATGTTAGGTTTCACTGCCAAGAAGTATGGTTCTGTCTCCACCCTAGAAATAATGTTAACAGTTATCAGTGTTCTCATCACACAATGGTGTGGGACCCCTGAAATGTTGCAGCCAGCAGTAGTGAGCAACAGTAGTGAGCGCATCCTGTGTAGTGTGTATTGTGATCCCAAGGATGGGATCCAGTTAGCGGTACATCCGCCCTGACCCGCCATTCAACACGCCCAGGAACTATGCCCGCAACGCCGCACCGCATCGCACTGTGGGATTTTATGTATTATTTTGTTTTGTTTATGCAGGTACAACGTACATCATATTAGATTAACTTGATTAGACTTAAATTTGGAAGGCGGGGATAAATACCTACTGCCGTCCCGGGAACCATTAATACCTCTGACATAAGTCACCACTCAAAGTGGTTCGTTACGTTTTATGACGGCAGGTTTGTCCACGTCTTCCGACCAGCTGCGTGGCGGGACGGATCGGGAGAGGTTTGAGACCACAGTGGGGTGGATGGATGCATACATCATAGTAAAAAAAAAAGCATTTGAACATCACTAGCTTCGAGTAGTTGGGACTCTTGTTCTATGCGGCGTCCACTGCAAATGTCTAAAAAACAGACTGCAGACATGTTTTCGCTCGTTATCTAATATTTATAAGATTATTTCAATATTGAAACTTTATTTAGCAACACTGTATTATCATTTCATTACGCTGCAAGAACAGAGATGGGTCCATTACCTAGTGGCAATTTCTTCCTACTACCCAGTTTCGAAGATTTTTTTTTCACATTTTATTAAACCTCGTAGGTATGGTTGAATTTACAGAAATAAATATATTTTTTGATTTAAGAAAATTTATTTTATATATTCTTAGATAGCTACATAATAAATTTAATACATAATATGATGAAAAGGACCCGGACGTTGCGTAGTAGTATAGGTAGCCGGGTATTCAGATTTGGCCATAAAAATTGGGCCCATTTCAAAACACAAAATGGTATCTCACTACTGGTTGTTCCTACTTACAAGGTCTTCTGCACGATTTCCACATGACTGACAGCTGAGTATGTTGCTCCTCCTTATAAGGTCTTCTGCACGATTTCCACATGACTGACAGCTGAGTATGTTGCTCCTCCTTATAAGGCCTTCTGTACGATTTCCACATGACTGACAGCTGAGTATGTTGCTCATCCTTATATGGTTTTCTGTATGATTTCTATACGGCTGACAGCTGAGTATGTTGCCCTCCTTATAGGGTCTTTTGCACGATTTCCATATGGCTGACGCTGAGTATGTTGCTCCTCCTTACAAGGTCTGCTGTATGATTTCCACATGACTGACAGCTTAGTATGTTGCTCATCCTTATATGATCTTCTGTACGATTTCCACATGGCTGACAGCTGAGTATGTTGCTCTTCCTTGTGTGGTATTCTGCACGATTTCCGTATGGCTGACAGCTTAGTGTGTTGCTTCTCCCCAGACAATGATTCCATATTTTATTATAGATTGACAAAGTACAAGATATATTGTTTTAGTTAAAATATGATTCTTTTGTTTAGGAAAAGATATATTTTTTTTATTTTTTATTTGGTACAATATTTTTTTACATTTCAAAGTTTTCCAGTAATGTTGGCCTCACTGGGTGGCTTGCACGTGTTGAGGCCTTCATATTGTTATTATTGTTATTCTTTATTGTTTTTTAGAGTTTATTTTTGATTTGTTTGATTTGATGCATTCATCTGAGGTTGGTCAATTATGATTCCACGTATTTTATTTGGTTTGTTTTTTCTAGTAATTAAAGTAATAATACTACAACTAAATTTTCTACTAATAATTGAGTTGTTATCGAATTGTAGTAGGTATATTACTAAAATATCACTAAACAATATTGTAAATTACCCCCTTCATAACGAGTTACCAACTATAATAATTAGTATCTACCTAACTAACCTTTTTTTCTGTTTCATAATTGGTATAATATATTTATGTTCAATTTCATTTGCCTCTCGAACTTACGGCTCTGGCTGATATAATATTATTATTGTCTGTAATGGCCTACCAAAACATACCATTATTATGATTACATGGGTAGGTACTTGGGTTTCTACATAAATAATACCTGCTTAGGTAGATACTTAACGAGGTATGATTTTGTATGACCTTTACCTAATTCCTAAGTGATTTGAGGCGTTCATTATTGTATAGCAAACGCGTACTAGCTTCAGATACATATATTGATAAACGTATTTACAATAATATGATCCGTGTAAACTGAATGCTGTAGAAATGAGATACCTGAGGCGTGTGTTTGGTAAAATCATGTATGATCGTGTTTCGGAGCATCTTGGCCGAAGGCTTGGAATAAACTCCCTCCGGAACTAAGATCCATAACAAGTCCAACAGAATTCAGGTCTAAACTAAAAACTTACCTTTTTAAACTGTCATACCCTTAAATTAAATATACCATTTCTGAGAGTAGCGTTCTTGTATTGCCTATAATACATCCTAATCACAGTTTTCTTGTTGGATTTACATTATTCGAAATCTGTCTTATACCGAGGGACGAATCACATTTAGGAAAGTGAATTCTGATCAAAACCCTGTACCTACTGTAGTACCAAATAGTATGGTAGTATTAAAATAAATATCGGAAAGTCCAATTATGTCCAATTTTCCTATTATAATCTAAATTTCGCTAATAAACAATTAGTTAACGTTAATTATCTAGGTGTTAATCTCAAGTGACCTACCAGGTAAGTATGGTACTGTATGTTATCTCCATATCTAGTTAGTAATAACATAGATCATTGTTAAAATGTATTATATATTTGTATAGCATCCTTGAGGTGGTTTTGCTATACAAATCATCCAAATATTATTATTATCAAATGTTAAGATCCGCAATGAACGTAAGGCTGTGATAAGCTTAAGGAGTAAGATTAAGAAAGGGACGCTTAGATAGTTAGGGCATGTAGCGCCATTGAACGAAGAATGGAGTGTAAGTACAAATGTGAACCGTAGAAGAAGTCGGTGACCGCCCAAGTGAACCAGACGCTTGGGTCAGGCCATATAAAGAGACAGAATAATATGAGACGATGTGTGAATTTGAATGAATTAAGGAGTGTCCTCTCTGCATACACTTGTGGGGAAACGGCGTGATGGTGATGGTTAGTGATCTGTGTTATACAGAACAACTTCATCTCATGTAAATTCATCCCCCCATCATATTACTGATAGTCAAGACCGGCTTTTTGCCTAGGCGCAATTGGAGCAGTCCGCTTCGGGCGCCGACTTTCCAAGGAGCCAAGGGGCTAATAATTCATAACACCTTGCTGCCTAAAGCGCCCTTGTAGTTTTTACTAGCGCCAGGCGCCGTTTGGCTCAAAAAATAGTAGAAATCTTAAGAAATGACAAATTAAATGCACATTGAGATGGTGGTATACACATACATACATACGCACCAATACACACAAATTTTGTCAAAGACAGTTTTAGCTAATTAGTAATTAGGTATACTTGGTTATTTTATTACTTCGTTGTCTTTGGGTAATGCAATAAAATAGAGCTATAAAAGTAGCCCAGCATTATTTTTATGTACTTGCATATTTAATTTTCATGACGAAATAATATTGAGTCGGTAACTAACTAACCATGACGCAGTTTGTCTAAAGGTGTAGGCAGAGAATGGACCACCAAAGAACTTGGTCTTGGCAGACACTCCTTGCTTTATTCACATTCAAACATCATATCATAAATACTCTCTGTTAATAATAATAATAACATGGCATTTAGTGCAGCGCAGCTCATTCACATTCATACATACTCTTCTATTATTCTTACATGTCGTCCTCGGACGTCCCAGACTTCTGCTACCATTCACATTTGCATCATATATTCTCCTTACACTCCTTTCTTCACTGTACATGTCCAAATCATCTAAGCGTCCCTTTCTTGATATTATTCATTACGCTTACATCAGTCTTGAAGTCTTTGCGGATCTCCACATGATCGTACATGGTTTTACCACATATACGCCTCAGGGATCTAAGGATATTTTAAAAATATAAACACAATTCCCTTTTCACAATCTTCCAAAGGCAATGCAATGAGTCTGTGGGATGGAAGTGGCGGGTGGGGGGGGGGGTAGGAGGGAGGGGTGGGTAGGTAAGGCAGGTAGCATTTTTTGTTGTTAACCCCTCTTCCCCTTTTCCCTCTCCAATCGTCCGCCGCTCTTCAACCAGTCAGCCTCACGGCGGGCCGAGGAACGAAGGAACCACAGATCAGAAGGTGAATTTGCAGGCTGTAACGTCAGCCGACATTTTGACCACAAAAAAAATTTATATTTATTGTGATTCATTTTTTTAGTTCATATGCCGTATTGAAGCATATCCTTCTTAGGTTAGCGTTTCGGACAGCGTTATTGTGTCCATCATGAGGGCAGATGATGGACACCATAACTTGGTCGGACACTGCTGAAGTAATTCAGAACAGGGACTCCATGAGGCGCCTTGTTAATGCGATGGGTCTCCGACATATTATGTAGCTGAATAAATTGAACCAGTAATATCCCAACTCTAATGTAAAGACCATTGCTAAAAATGAATTAATATTATTAAAAATACTAATTTCAGTGGTTTATCTGTAACTCCGCTTCAGGAACAGGGATTTGCTTTAATTTTTAAACGTTCCAGATAATACCAATATTTTTTTTATCAATTAATAATTTCATATTTAAAATGTGTATTTCTTTTGTTTATATTTTGACAGATGCCGTTATTTTTTTTACATTAGCTCTGTGTGGAAGGTCTTGTTAAGGAAAGAAAGGAGAGGAAATTCTGTGAAGGAAAAGTGGGTAGGATCTGAATCTCGGTGTGTCAATCCATCCCTCGCACTGTAATGCAAAGCGATGGATCGAGACAGTCCTGATGGAGAAGTCAAGAGTCTCTCTCAACCAGACCATCCCGATTTCCGATCCGCAGACACATACGCCACTAAAAGTAGCGAATCACTTGGGCTGACGTATGGCAGAGGTGATGGTTATCCAAAAAAAGATTCCCGGGGCGGCGGTACCCATACCCACCTCCCAATAGAATTACTAAGGGGTGTTCTTTAAGAAGGTAAATTTATGAACGCTTCTAAAATATTTTTTTAATAAATACTTTCATCTTCACCAATCCTACAATTATAAAGTTCTGTGATTTTTAAAGGTCTGCTTTAGTAATATGATGATATTTTTTAGGAATGGGTAATGAAAAAATTTTATATTCCATAATTAATTATTGAAATTCATTGTGAATCCGAAATGTTTTACGTTAATTAAGGTTATTTCTTTATTAGCTTCGATATCGTTTGATTCAACTGTCAATAAAAGATAAAACTGACACTCAATCATCATAACTGTGGTCCTAATGCGTGATAAGTTCTAGATATGTGAGATTTGTTAGATTTGTGGTCTTTAGTGTGATATAACTGTGATAACCATCAAAATTTCAATAATTTTCTTCTGACATAATATCGCATATTTCTGCTTATTGCACCACATTGATCATGAAATTATGTTGACTTTGTTCAGTATATAAATGTAGTTGTCTCTCACAATGACATTTCGTGTTACAAATTTACAAGTACATAATGATATAACTAACTAACCATCACGCCGTTTCTCCGCAGGGATAGGCAGAGAGGACGGACCGCCAACTCGGTATCGGCACACACTCCTTGCCTTATTCACATTCTATGTAAGCATATTAATTAAAACAAAATCATGACAATCTCACTATCGCAATCGAAACCTTTCAAGTAAATTATATCCATATTTGTTTGTTTTTTATTTGCTCTACTATACACTTATAATTGTATGCATATACCTACTAACTACTTTTTATACATAACACTATGTTCCATCTCAGATCTTATTATTTCTTATTCATGTCGATATTGCTAAATTCTATTAGTTTTTGCTTTTTACAGGTGCAACTCTTATTTTGTTATTTTTTTTTTTTAAATCTCTGTTATAATGTTCTTTACCTCACGAGTAAGTTACACTCTAATTTATATTGGTTTATCGATTTGTTAAACTCACAATTAATACTGGGTTTAAACACACCCACTTACTTACTTTTTATGTTGAACTTTCTTTTACTTACTATTTCATGCTTGGGTATATTTTATATTGAATCCATCTTATTAGTGTTTTGCTAATTTGCACAAAATTTTATTATATGTGTTGCTTTCTTACAATTAACTCCATTTATCTTCTTATGTTCAATTATTGTAATCAATGTAAATGTATATTTTCATGTAAAAGCCCATTAGGGCGTAAATAAAATAATAAATAAATAAATAAATAAATATGTAGAAATTGTTGTTTTTTTATTATTTAATTTTTTGTAGATATACGCAAAAACAATCCTCACATAGCTATATACAAACATACATAAATAATACACAAAAAGTTAAAATATTTGCTGTACTCGAAACAATAAAATTTGAAATAAAGATTTACTCCATATTCATGTCCATATTCAAAATTTACATTTGAAATAGTATAAAAACGTCGTCTCAATGTGGACTAACCACAGTTTGAAAATGGCCTTGTAAGCCGAAACAGCTGTCACAATAATAAAAAACTAAAACACTTGCAGAACTTAATAATAATATTATCAAATTTAATCTAAATTAAATTTGAAAAAAAAAAAAATAATAATAATAAAACACATTATATTACATAACCCAACAATTACATGTTAACAAATAAATAACAGTAAATAATAATTTAAAAAAAAACAGAGGTATTTAATTCATGTAAGGTTTAGTGACATTTGTTTAAAAGAAATGTTTTTAGTGTTGATTTAAATTTAAGTGTGTCGGTTATTTGTTTGATGCTATGTGGAAGGTTGTTATATACTTTAATGGCCATGGAGTGTGGTCCTTTTTGAAAAATAGTTTTGTTTGCTTTTGGGATCAATAAGTTTTCTGTGAACCTTGTAGCGTGTTTATGTGTTGTGTTTTTTTTGTGGGAACTTTTCTGGAGATGATCGTACTAACAGGCATAACTCCATTATATATATGTCCGTCACTGTCAGAAGTTTAAGATTTTTAAAAATTGGTCTACATGTATCCCGGTGATCAGAGTTTGTAATTTTTCGTAGGCACCTCGTAGGATGATAAAAACATCTTTGGCGTTCACTGAGTTACCCCAAAAAACTATTCCGTATTTTATCATTGAGTATACATATCCATAGTATGCGGTGATTACTGACTCGATGTTTAAGATATTTTTAAGGATGCCTAGAACAAAAGAAAAACTACTGATTTTTGCAACAACTTTAGATACACGTTCTTTCCGGTTTATATTTGCATCTAGTTGTATTCCCAGCAGTGAACAAGTTTGGGAAGGTTCGATATGATTGTTATTAAAGTTAACATTTTTGTTTATAGGTGTAGCTTGTACTGGACAAAATTTTAGAAGTTAAGTTTTATTTTTTATAAAAAAAATTGTAAAAAATGTTACTTTGAAATAGTTTTATGTGTTTATTCCTGTTCTTCTTTGATAAACAAAGCAATTATTAAATTAAACTATCGGTTACTTCTTGCTTGGAGATAACCTAAATTGATTATTATAATTTTTGCGATTTTCCCACACCATGTTGCTTTTCTTTCATACATGTTACCCTTTTAAGAATGATCACAGACTGGAAATAATCATTTTTGTTTTGTTTATTTAATGGCGCCTTTTTTGGTATTTTTTCATTTTAATATATAAAATTAATGAAAGGTGCATAATACAATATTGTTTTTTTTTAATGTGGATATTTCCATAAATGGTAGAAATGAACACCCAAATCGCAAGTCTAGCATAGCCTAGCCGTTTAATACTTACCTATAGAAAATGTCAATTATTTCGTGCATACTAATGCTTTTAACATATCAATTATTGACATGTCTTTTAACTTTTAACAATGTCAATTATTTCGTGCATACGAAGTACAAGCTACTGCCATACAATGCGTCATGAACACGATCCGAGAACAGTATAACCACGCATACAGGGCACTGTTCTGCCTCCCTTGGCGATGCAGCGCCTCAAAGATGTTCGCAGAGGGAAGTGTTCATGGGTTTGCAACCTTGATGCGCCACAGAGTAGCCGAGACGAGTCAGAAATCGGAAAATACTCTTGTCCAGGCCGTCGCCCAGTGGTAGTGCGCACCCCTACATCATAGATGGAGAATTTCTCTCAAGTCACCGTAGTTACAAGTGATAGGTAAATATGTTTGCCTTATTATTTTATTTTCAATTTCGACGTATGCTTTTATACGGCAGATACTATTGAGTATTGCATTCACCGCTCTGTTCAGCTGAAATAAACAAAAAAAAATATTATGCAATAAGTCAAACCAGTGTAAAAAATTTAAACATATGATGTTGATAATTTCGTACTTTAAGCGATACGCACAACATCTGAGGTTGCGTCTGATCCTGAAGATTACACTACAAGCCCGAACAAATCAGGGGAAATTAGTGATGATTCATTACAATTGGATCCTATATTTACTAACAACAGAAATGCAATGACAACAGTAAGAAAATATCTTAATACAATAAAAACAACGATTATTGAATGTAAAGGAAAGATATCTGTAATACAAAAAGAAACTATTTATGTTGTTATGGAAAACTTATTTGATTTGGTCGGCCATATGAACACGGAAATGTCTGAAATGAGGGGAGAGTTAAAAAATTTACGACCACTGGCCAAGCATATTTGTGAGATCAAAGAATTAATTATTAAAGAAAATAAAGCTGTCACAACTAAAATTGACAAAAACATTGAAGATATTAAAATAAATGCGGAAATAAAATCGTATGCGGAAATAACAAGAAATGATAAAAATAATGTGGAACCACCAAACTGCAAAAAACATGAACCAATAGTCATTGTTAAGCCGAAAGATAAACAACAAAAAAATACAGTTACAAAGGATGAAATAAAACAAAATATAGATCCAGTTAATTTCGGTGTCACCGGAATAAGAAATTTTAAACAAGGAGCAGTAATCGTAGAATGCAAAAATACAGCTGCAACAAAGAAGATGGAGGAGCAAATAATCTCAAAGATGGGAGGAAAATATGTCGTGAATACACCTAAACCTAAGAATCCTAAACTAAAAATCATTGGTTTAACAGATAAATTCACTCCGGAAGAAATTGTATCGAAAATTAAAATGCAAAATGATTACCTCGAAACAATTGAATCAAAAATTGAAATAAAATTTATAAAAGAAGTCAAAACGAAACGAGGTGACGTTAACTACATCATTTTCGCGGAAGTTGACGGAAAAACATACCATAGAATGTTACAAGAAGGCAGAGTAAATATTGGATGGGATAGATGTCGAGTATTCGACAACATTTCACTTTTAAAGTGTTACAAGTGCAATGGCTACATGCACAAATCACAAGATTGCAGAAATGAAAAAGCATGCACTCGTTGTTCCGGAACACATGACGACGACAATGAAAACTGTCAAAACGACATCCAATGCATTAACTGCAAGAAAATGAATGATCGACTAAAATTACAACTGCCAACTGACCATTTTGCTTGGAGTGATGAATGTTCTGTGCACATGAGAAAAATTGAAGCGGAAAAAAAGAAAATTGATTTTTTATGTCACTAAAGACCTGCTCTATGGTAAACAGTAACATAAAATTATCTCCGGACAACCAATCAGATAACGAAGAGAGTTTTTACATCCATAACATACAAAGTTCTTCTGCTCACCATGAAGAGTTATCCGCCAGAGCCGGAAAAACCATCAATATAATGCATCAAAATGTACAATGCATTCGAAATAAAATCTTAGAATTAGAAAATATTTTGTGTGAAAAAAATATCGACGTTTTTTGTGCTAGCGAACACTGGTTACAAAAGGGTGAAGCGACATCTATCAATTTTAAGGGCTATAAATTAGGTTCAATTTTTTGTCGACAGAGCCATATTCATGGAGGTGTCTGCATTTACCTAAACGAAAACATTGCTTTTACAGAACTAGAAAGTGTTAAACAAATAACGAAAGAATTTGTATTTGAATGTGTTGGTATTGAAATCCCAAAGCTTAAAATGATAATTTGTACAGTTTACTATAATGACTCTGATATAAATATTTTTTTTGAACAACTTGAACTATTATTAAACAAAATTTGCAAAAACAACAAAAAACAAATAATACTCTGCGGTGACTTAAATATTGATACAAGCTACAAGAACAAAAACGCAGATTCACTCAAAAACACACTAAAATCTCACAACATACGCTTGATTATTGATAAGCCTACTCGTATACAAGGAAATAAAAAAAGTATAATTGATCATATAGGTACAAATATATCAAAAAGCTCTTACACATGGGAAGTCACAGAATTAGCTGTATCAGATCATATGGCACAGTTAATGCACGTAAAAACAGAATATAATATAAACCAAACGTGGTATACAAAAAAACAATTATTTAACACAGAAAACACAAACATTTTTAACAATTACATATCGTGTATATGTTGGGAACCACTGAAATCCTTTGAATCCATTAATGACAGCTACGAATACTTCATTAATGAAATAAATAATGGTATGAAGCTTTGTTTCCCCTTTAAACAGTATAAATATCCCCAAAAACGCAAAATAAATTGGGTAACGACTGGTATTAAGATATCTATTAAACAAAAACGACATCTATACATGAAACAAAAAAACACAAATGACCTCACAATCATAAACAATTACAAACAATACAAAAAAATTCTCAGTAAAGTAAAACAGGTAGCTAAACGGAATTACAATAGTAAACGAATTCAAAACGCGCAAAATAAAACCAAAACATCGTGGAACATAATAAAAGAGAACTCAAATAATTCTAATTCTAAAATTAAACCAAAAATCTGTCTTAAAATAAATGATAACCTGGTATCAGAACCAAAAAACATTGCAAATGAATTTAACATTTTCTTTGCACCACCGCCACCACCACAAAATACATCTCTACATCCACAATCTGCCAAAACAGTCAAAAACAAACAGTCGCGATCATTCTTTATAACGCCTGTAAACAGGGAGGAAATTATTAAAATCATCGTAAAACTGAAAAATAAAAGCAGTGTCGGCACTGACAAAATCCCTATAAAAATTATAAAAGCATGTGCAGAAGCGTTAAGTTACCCGTTGGAAATATTAATTAACAAATCTTTTGAATCAGGAACCTTCCCAGAACAATTAAAACAATCTATTATTGTACCTTTGTATAAGAAGGGTCCTAAACAGGAAATCTCAAACTACAGACCGATATCCTTATTACCAAACTTTTCAAAAATATTTGAAAGAGCCATGTACAATCGCATTTATAACTTTCTCGAAAACTTTGAGATAATATGTCCACAACAATTTGGATTCCGTAAAGGCCGTTCAACAACACAGGCAGTTTTCAATTTTTTGAACAAAATTCTAGAAAATATTAATATTAGTAAAAAAACTGTAGGTATCTTTCTCGACCTCTCAAAAGCATTCGACAATGTTGATCATGAGCTTCTTCTAACTAAACTTGAACATGTGGGTATTAGAGGTCTAGCATTAAAATGGTTTGAATCGTACTTAAAAAATCGTCAGCAGAAAGTTCAAATTTCAAATATCAATGAAAAAATGGTCCATTACATGGTAGAATCCAAATGGAGAACAATAAACAAGGGTGTGCCACAAGGAAGCATTCTTGGGCCTCTACTCTTCCTTATCTATATAAACGAACTTCCAATAATTGCTGGCACAGAATGTTCAATGTTTGCTGATGACACCGCTTTGTTGTTTGAATGTAATGGAGACGTTGACGAATTTAACAAACAAGTTAACGAGACTTGCCAATTAATAGCAAACTGGCTGTTATCGCAACATCTATCACTCAACACAAACAAAACCCAAATTTTAAAATTTTGTCCAGTGCAAGCTACACCTATAAATATAAATGTAAACATTAATAATAATATTATCGAACCTTCCCAAACCTGTTCACTACTGGGAATGGAATTAGATATAAACATAAACTGGAAAGAACATGTCTCAAAAATTGTAGCAAAAATCAGTAGTTTTTCTTATGTTCTGGGTACCTTAAGAAAAATATTAAACACCGAATCAGTAATAGCCGCATACTATGGTTATGTATACTCAATAATAAAATACGGTATTATTTTTTGGGGAAACTCGGTAAACGCTAAAGATGTTTTCATCATACAAAAGAGATGCATAAGAAAAATTACAAACTCTGATCGTTTAGATTCATGTAGACCTATGTTTAAAAATCTGAAAATTCTGACAGTCACAGACATATATATATTGGAGTTATGCATGTTAGTGCGATCATCTACAGACAAGTTCCCACTAAAAAACTCAACACATAAATACGCTACAAGGCTCACAGAAAACTTACTAATACCAAAAGCAAACAAAACAATATTCCAAAAAGGACCATACTACATGGCCATTAAAGTATATAACAACCTTCCACATAACATTAAACAAATACAAGATACACACAAATTCAAATCGTTACTAAACACTTTCCTTGTTAATAAATGTCACTACACGTTGAGTGAATACCTCACGTAAATGAAACACCTATTTTTATTGGTATATATATTTGTATTTTTTATTTTTACATTGGTATATTGTTATTTTATCTGTATAAACATTGTAATTAAATAAATGTGGTTAGCTGGAAGAAATGGGGTCTACCCATAAGCTATACCTTTTGTAATTTTAATTTTACAATAAATAATTTTTGATTTGATTTGATTTGATTTGATTTGATATAGAACCGTAGAATTTTTGTAAAAAATCAACCCGTAAAGTTTTTTTACTGTAACAGATCTATTTAAAAAAAAAATTGGTTTGACTGAGGATTGAACCTCCCTTTTCAGGGATGTACATACTAAAATAATAATTATTACTATTGGTAACTGATAATGTTAGGTTTCACTGCCAAGAAGTATGGTTCTGTCTCCACCCTAGAAATAATGTTAACAGTTATCAGTGTTCTCATCACACAATGGTGTGGGACCCCTGAAATGTTGCAGCCAGCAGTAGTGAGCAACAGTAGTGAGCGCATCCTGTGTAGTGTGTATTGTGATCCCAAGGATGGGATCCAGTTAGCGGTACATCCGCCCTGACCCGCCATTCAACACGCCCAGGAACTATGCCCGCAACGCCGCACCGCATCGCACTGTGGGATTTTATGTATTATTTTGTTTTGTTTATGCAGGTACAACGTACATCATATTAGATTAACTTGATTAGACTTAAATTTGGAAGGCGGGGATAAATACCTACTGCCGTCCCGGGAACCATTAATACCTCTGACATAAGTCACCACTCAAAGTGGTTCGTTACGTTTTATGACGGCAGGTTTGTCCACGTCTTCCGACCAGCTGCGTGGCGGGACGGATCGGGAGAGGTTTGAGACCACAGTGGGGTGGATGGATGCATACATCATAGTAAAAAAAAAAGCATTTGAACATCACTAGCTTCGAGTAGTTGGGACTCTTGTTCTATGCGGCGTCCACTGCAAATGTCTAAAAAACAGACTGCAGACATGTTTTCGCTCGTTATCTAATATTTATAAGATTATTTCAATATTGAAACTTTATTTAGCAACACTGTATTATCATTTCATTACGCTGCAAGAACAGAGATGGGTCCATTACCTAGTGGCAATTTCTTCCTACTACCCAGTTTCGAAGATTTTTTTTTCACATTTTATTAAACCTCGTAGGTATGGTTGAATTTACAGAAATAAATATATTTTTTGATTTAAGAAAATTTATTTTATATATTCTTAGATAGCTACATAATAAATTTAATACATAATATGATGAAAAGGACCCGGACGTTGCGTAGTAGTATAGGTAGCCGGGTATTCAGATTTGGCCATAAAAATTGGGCCCATTTCAAAACACAAAATGGTATCTCACTACTGGTTGTTCCTACTTACAAGGTCTTCTGCACGATTTCCACATGACTGACAGCTGAGTATGTTGCTCCTCCTTATAAGGTCTTCTGCACGATTTCCACATGACTGACAGCTGAGTATGTTGCTCCTCCTTATAAGGCCTTCTGTACGATTTCCACATGACTGACAGCTGAGTATGTTGCTCATCCTTATATGGTTTTCTGTATGATTTCTATACGGCTGACAGCTGAGTATGTTGCCCTCCTTATAGGGTCTTTTGCACGATTTCCATATGGCTGACGCTGAGTATGTTGCTCCTCCTTACAAGGTCTGCTGTATGATTTCCACATGACTGACAGCTTAGTATGTTGCTCATCCTTATATGATCTTCTGTACGATTTCCACATGGCTGACAGCTGAGTATGTTGCTCTTCCTTGTGTGGTATTCTGCACGATTTCCGTATGGCTGACAGCTTAGTGTGTTGCTTCTCCCCAGACAATGATTCCATATTTTATTATAGATTGACAAAGTACAAGATATATTGTTTTAGTTAAAATATGATTCTTTTGTTTAGGAAAAGATATATTTTTTTTATTTTTTATTTGGTACAATATTTTTTTACATTTCAAAGTTTTCCAGTAATGTTGGCCTCACTGGGTGGCTTGCACGTGTTGAGGCCTTCATATTGTTATTATTGTTATTCTTTATTGTTTTTTAGAGTTTATTTTTGATTTGTTTGATTTGATGCATTCATCTGAGGTTGGTCAATTATGATTCCACGTATTTTATTTGGTTTGTTTTTTCTAGTAATTAAAGTAATAATACTACAACTAAATTTTCTACTAATAATTGAGTTGTTATCGAATTGTAGTAGGTATATTACTAAAATATCACTAAACAATATTGTAAATTACCCCCTTCATAACGAGTTACCAACTATAATAATTAGTATCTACCTAACTAACCTTTTTTTCTGTTTCATAATTGGTATAATATATTTATGTTCAATTTCATTTGCCTCTCGAACTTACGGCTCTGGCTGATATAATATTATTATTGTCTGTAATGGCCTACCAAAACATACCATTATTATGATTACATGGGTAGGTACTTGGGTTTCTACATAAATAATACCTGCTTAGGTAGATACTTAACGAGGTATGATTTTGTATGACCTTTACCTAATTCCTAAGTGATTTGAGGCGTTCATTATTGTATAGCAAACGCGTACTAGCTTCAGATACATATATTGATAAACGTATTTACAATAATATGATCCGTGTAAACTGAATGCTGTAGAAATGAGATACCTGAGGCGTGTGTTTGGTAAAATCATGTATGATCGTGTTTCGGAGCATCTTGGCCGAAGGCTTGGAATAAACTCCCTCCGGAACTAAGATCCATAACAAGTCCAACAGAATTCAGGTCTAAACTAAAAACTTACCTTTTTAAACTGTCATACCCTTAAATTAAATATACCATTTCTGAGAGTAGCGTTCTTGTATTGCCTATAATACATCCTAATCACAGTTTTCTTGTTGGATTTACATTATTCGAAATCTGTCTTATACCGAGGGACGAATCACATTTAGGAAAGTGAATTCTGATCAAAACCCTGTACCTACTGTAGTACCAAATAGTATGGTAGTATTAAAATAAATATCGGAAAGTCCAATTATGTCCAATTTTCCTATTATAATCTAAATTTCGCTAATAAACAATTAGTTAACGTTAATTATCTAGGTGTTAATCTCAAGTGACCTACCAGGTAAGTATGGTACTGTATGTTATCTCCATATCTAGTTAGTAATAACATAGATCATTGTTAAAATGTATTATATATTTGTATAGCATCCTTGAGGTGGTTTTGCTATACAAATCATCCAAATATTATTATTATCAAATGTTAAGATCCGCAATGAACGTAAGGCTGTGATAAGCTTAAGGAGTAAGATTAAGAAAGGGACGCTTAGATAGTTAGGGCATGTAGCGCCATTGAACGAAGAATGGAGTGTAAGTACAAATGTGAACCGTAGAAGAAGTCGGTGACCGCCCAAGTGAACCAGACGCTTGGGTCAGGCCATATAAAGAGACAGAATAATATGAGACGATGTGTGAATTTGAATGAATTAAGGAGTGTCCTCTCTGCATACACTTGTGGGGAAACGGCGTGATGGTGATGGTTAGTGATCTGTGTTATACAGAACAACTTCATCTCATGTAAATTCATCCCCCCATCATATTACTGATAGTCAAGACCGGCTTTTTGCCTAGGCGCAATTGGAGCAGTCCGCTTCGGGCGCCGACTTTCCAAGGAGCCAAGGGGCTAATAATTCATAACACCTTGCTGCCTAAAGCGCCCTTGTAGTTTTTACTAGCGCCAGGCGCCGTTTGGCTCAAAAAATAGTAGAAATCTTAAGAAATGACAAATTAAATGCACATTGAGATGGTGGTATACACATACATACATACGCACCAATACACACAAATTTTGTCAAAGACAGTTTTAGCTAATTAGTAATTAGGTATACTTGGTTATTTTATTACTTCGTTGTCTTTGGGTAATGCAATAAAATAGAGCTATAAAAGTAGCCCAGCATTATTTTTATGTACTTGCATATTTAATTTTCATGACGAAATAATATTGAGTCGGTAACTAACTAACCATGACGCAGTTTGTCTAAAGGTGTAGGCAGAGAATGGACCACCAAAGAACTTGGTCTTGGCAGACACTCCTTGCTTTATTCACATTCAAACATCATATCATAAATACTCTCTGTTAATAATAATAATAACATGGCATTTAGTGCAGCGCAGCTCATTCACATTCATACATACTCTTCTATTATTCTTACATGTCGTCCTCGGACGTCCCAGACTTCTGCTACCATTCACATTTGCATCATATATTCTCCTTACACTCCTTTCTTCACTGTACATGTCCAAATCATCTAAGCGTCCCTTTCTTGATATTATTCATTACGCTTACATCAGTCTTGAAGTCTTTGCGGATCTCCACATGATCGTACATGGTTTTACCACATATACGCCTCAGGGATCTAAGGATATTTTAAAAATATAAACACAATTCCCTTTTCACAATCTTCCAAAGGCAATGCAATGAGTCTGTGGGATGGAAGTGGCGGGTGGGGGGGGGGGTAGGAGGGAGGGGTGGGTAGGTAAGGCAGGTAGCATTTTTTGTTGTTAACCCCTCTTCCCCTTTTCCCTCTCCAATCGTCCGCCGCTCTTCAACCAGTCAGCCTCACGGCGGGCCGAGGAACGAAGGAACCACAGATCAGAAGGTGAATTTGCAGGCTGTAACGTCAGCCGACATTTTGACCACAAAAAAAATTTATATTTATTGTGATTCATTTTTTTAGTTCATATGCCGTATTGAAGCATATCCTTCTTAGGTTAGCGTTTCGGACAGCGTTATTGTGTCCATCATGAGGGCAGATGATGGACACCATAACTTGGTCGGACACTGCTGAAGTAATTCAGAACAGGGACTCCATGAGGCGCCTTGTTAATGCGATGGGTCTCCGACATATTATGTAGCTGAATAAATTGAACCAGTAATATCCCAACTCTAATGTAAAGACCATTGCTAAAAATGAATTAATATTATTAAAAATACTAATTTCAGTGGTTTATCTGTAACTCCGCTTCAGGAACAGGGATTTGCTTTAATTTTTAAACGTTCCAGATAATACCAATATTTTTTTTATCAATTAATAATTTCATATTTAAAATGTGTATTTCTTTTGTTTATATTTTGACAGATGCCGTTATTTTTTTTACATTAGCTCTGTGTGGAAGGTCTTGTTAAGGAAAGAAAGGAGAGGAAATTCTGTGAAGGAAAAGTGGGTAGGATCTGAATCTCGGTGTGTCAATCCATCCCTCGCACTGTAATGCAAAGCGATGGATCGAGACAGTCCTGATGGAGAAGTCAAGAGTCTCTCTCAACCAGACCATCCCGATTTCCGATCCGCAGACACATACGCCACTAAAAGTAGCGAATCACTTGGGCTGACGTATGGCAGAGGTGATGGTTATCCAAAAAAAGATTCCCGGGGCGGCGGTACCCATACCCACCTCCCAATAGAATTACTAAGGGGTGTTCTTTAAGAAGGTAAATTTATGAACGCTTCTAAAATATTTTTTTAATAAATACTTTCATCTTCACCAATCCTACAATTATAAAGTTCTGTGATTTTTAAAGGTCTGCTTTAGTAATATGATGATATTTTTTAGGAATGGGTAATGAAAAAATTTTATATTCCATAATTAATTATTGAAATTCATTGTGAATCCGAAATGTTTTACGTTAATTAAGGTTATTTCTTTATTAGCTTCGATATCGTTTGATTCAACTGTCAATAAAAGATAAAACTGACACTCAATCATCATAACTGTGGTCCTAATGCGTGATAAGTTCTAGATATGTGAGATTTGTTAGATTTGTGGTCTTTAGTGTGATATAACTGTGATAACCATCAAAATTTCAATAATTTTCTTCTGACATAATATCGCATATTTCTGCTTATTGCACCACATTGATCATGAAATTATGTTGACTTTGTTCAGTATATAAATGTAGTTGTCTCTCACAATGACATTTCGTGTTACAAATTTACAAGTACATAATGATATAACTAACTAACCATCACGCCGTTTCTCCGCAGGGATAGGCAGAGAGGACGGACCGCCAACTCGGTATCGGCACACACTCCTTGCCTTATTCACATTCTATGTAAGCATATTAATTAAAACAAAATCATGACAATCTCACTATCGCAAATATTACGAGATTTCACTTGAGAATTATTTAAAACATTTTTTATCTGTGTTTGAAATTCAAGAGTGTAAAAATATGGAGTATATATGACGCAAATGTGAAGGGTAGCAGAAGTCGCGAACGCCCGAGGAAAACATGACGCGATCAAGCGAATCAGATACTTGAGTCGGGCCATGTCAAGAATAATAGAAATTTATGAGACGATGTATGAATGTGAATGAGGCAAAGAGTATGTGCCAAGACCGAGTTGTTTGGCGGTACGTCCTCTCTGCCTACCCCTACCGATAACCAGCTTGATGGTTAGTTAGTTAGTTACTATATTTACACGTGCATGACGCATGCGTAGAATTAACGCATGCGCATAGACATTTTTTGTTAGTAATAATTCGAAATTGAAATTTTACAGTCTTTGTACAATGCATAACCGATATACCGTTTAACGCTGTGAAGTGATTTTTTATTAGGCTGTTAGAAACTTGACCAAAATCCACAGAATAAACGAAATGGCAAATAACCTCCTGTAAATTCTGTGCCGTTTGTTAACAGAACAGCTCCTCGCTTCGTTTCTTGGAATTTTGGAGAAAAAATCACAGCCTCAATTTTTTCCTTCGCGTCCCTTCGATTTCTAAAGAATTTGTACCTAAGTAGGCAGTGGGAGGTAGGTAGAAGGTCCCTTTCGGGTTTAGTTTTGGTATGAAACAGAAATTAACACCGCTAAACATACGTTTTACGAATAAGACCTCAAATGTGCAGTGGGGTACTGCATTTTGGCAACGCTGCAAATATATGACTACATTATATGTGCAACGTTCTTATCCACACATAAAAAATCAATATATGTATGTTTAATTACTGACATTTGAAACAAAAAAATCAGGATAAGGACCTTATGTTCAATAATTAAAAACATATATTATTATAATTTGAGGTTTTACTCATTAAGTTATTCCAAAAAATAAAATATTTTCTACATAATATTATTTATAACCAGATTTTTATTTTATTTCGTAATTATTTAATTCATAAAAGGTGTGTTTAATATTTTTTTATTTTTTTTTGTTTCACGTTGTGTTATACACGGTGTCCGGAAACCAGTGGTTGGAACAAGCAGGGAAACTGAATCTAATCCACTTGAAAAACCAAAAAAAAAGATTTATCTATAAGAGCATCTGTATGTATTGAAGATGTATATTTATTTTCTTCACTAATTAAAGGGTTCAAAAAACTTTTAGAGCCGGATCTACGATTAGACGTATTTTAAAAGATAATAAACAGCTGATAGTTAAGACTGATTTAATAAAAATTAAATTTTTTAGTCAAAATCAAAACCTGAAGAATTCAGACACATTTTTTGGATTACGCTAAGCAATATTTTTCCTGTAAAAATAATAAAATCTTTATTTAATAAATTTGCAACTATCAACATTAAATAGATAGAAAACATAACAATAAGATAAAGTTGAGGATTCTCATAACATGCCTCACTAGGCTAGCTGCTAGCCAAGTGAGGCAGTCATTTTAATAGTTAGTTTAAATACTTGTGAGTATACCTACACTTATATTATAATATAAACACTCAATATTTTTGTTACATCAATGGTTTAGAATTTGGGTGAGGGCACCGGTAAAGGCCCTTAATGTTCTTTTTGAAATTTCTTTGAGTATAACATTTTTTATGTTCTCTAGAAGAATATTGTATAATCTTGTTGCAATGTACCTAAAATTTCTTTTTCCGAAAGTAGTATTCATTACATGAATATGGAGTAAATCTTTATTTCAAATTTTATTGTTTCGAGTACAGCAAATATTTTAACTTTTTGTGTATTATTTATGTATGTTTGTATATAGCTATGTGAGGATTGTTTTTGCGTATATCTACAAAAAATTAAATAATAAAAAAACAACAATTTCTACATATTTATTTATTTATTTATTTATTTATTTATTATTTTATTTACGCCCTAATGGGCTTTTACATGAAAATATACATTTACATTGATTACAATAATTGAACATAAGAAGATAAATGGAGTTAATTGTAAGAAAGCAACACATATAATAAAATTTTGTGCAAATTAGCAAAACACTAATAAGATGGATTCAATATAAAATATACCCAAGCATGAAATAGTAAGTAAAAGAAAGTTCAACATAAAAAGTAAGTAAGTGGGTGTGTTTAAACCCAGTATTAATTGTGAGTTTAACAAATCGATAAACCAATATAAATTAGAGTGTAACTTACTCGTGAGGTAAAGAACATTATAACAGAGATTTAAAAAAAAAAAATAACAAAATAAGAGTTGCACCTGTAAAAAGCAAAAACTAATAGAATTTAGCAATATCGACATGAATAAGAAATAATAAGATCTGAGATGGAACATAGTGTTATGTATAAAAAGTAGTTAGTAGGTATATGCATACAATTATAAGTGTATAGTAGAGCAAATAAAAAACAAACAAATATGGATATAATTTACTTGAAAGGTTTCGAATGGGAGAAGATGTAATAAAATTATTAAAGCTATAAAAGTTAATTATTAGCCGATAGAATCGAAATAAGTTGCCTTTTAAAGCTCACAAAATTGTCAAAACCAAACATATCTATAAGTTCACAGTATTTATTCGCAAGGTTGTGAATTCTAGGAATTGGTGAAAAAATAGAATAATTAGTGTTGAGGTTCTTGTTAAATTTAAAAGTATCTTTACTGCGAGTTTGCCTAGCAGGAACATTAATGCAAATAAGTTCCAACAAATTAGGGCTGTCAATTAAAGATTTAATAATTTTGAATAAAAATAGCAAATCAATTAACACTCTTCTATCAGATAATTTAAGAAGTTTAGTTTCAGCAAGCAAGTTATTGTAATTTATAAATTCGATTGGAATTTTCATTTTAAAATTAATTGTTACCGGTTATATTTTATATTAAATGCCATCCAGAACTTTGCAGATTTTCTGCGCGCCAATACTCGGTCCTCGAGTAATGTTCGGGATGGGCAGAGCATGAAACTGTCACCAAGGCATGGGCACACAAAGGATTACAGGTTCTACTAATTGTAGTGAAATGAAAGATGATAGTTTTGTTTTTGCACATTATAAATCATGGAGAATATATTTAAGTTAACATGTTACATATAATGAGTCGGCACTTACCCCCAGGGATCAAAAATTGGTTTTTAATTCTATCTAAACTGACTAACCACTGAATAACGGGAAGTGAGCGGGGAGCTTCTATCCGGCCGGCGGTGGTCTGTCCCAGACGGATCCAGCTGGCACCATCAGGGCTTTGGTCCGAGAGTAACGTGTCCAGGAGACGGGTCCAGCGTCTCCGACAAGGTGACTGATAAGCGATTCTGGAGCGTAACGGGTCTAGCGTTTATGGAGCGGATCCATCAATTGAGGAGCTGATCGGCAGATTACTTGAGCGGGTGCCGTCCGGGCGTGTGATTTTACTATCTGTTTCTCGTTTAGAAAAATACGGCTTGTATAGCGCCACTTGAGGTAAATGCTTCAATTCGCGGAATCCGCGGAATACCGATTTGCAAGGGATCGCGTATATAATCTTCAGTAGAACATTTGTGATCTTCACGAACACACACACGGTGAACCATTATACGGACGTTTATTTAAAAGAACCTGCACCGACTTGGTTTTTGTAAAAAAAACCGAATAACCCGCATCAGGAATACTGATGTACACATTTTTAATACGATCGCCCATCCAGGGTACAAATGAATTATAATCTAATTGACTGTGCGATCATTACACGGCCGCCCCGCTCGTGTAACAATTCCAGAGTACCAAAAAAAAGGAAACGGAAACAAACAATAGACTCCCCGCCGGTCTATGTGTTGCCAGACCGTACTCTCTATAATTTTAATCAAAATTAATGCTAACAATGGTACTTGTTCTGAAGAGGTGTTTTAAATAATTACTTTTAAATAAGACTTAACACCGCTTCATAACATTACCCCCCGCGCCACACAAATGTTTGTCCCCAAACATTAATACAACCCTAAAAAAAACTACAACTGCAATAACTAAGCTTGAAAAGATCCTCTGGGTTTCTAAAAAAAACAATCAACAATTATACATGAGCATCATAATTTGTAAGATAAGTAAGGAATAAGACAAAATCTACGATTTGGATAGCAAAACTTATGATGAATGGGTGTGCCGCAGCTCCAATCGCACCCATCGAGCGTGCAGCCGGATGGTTGAGCCTGCGATTCAGCCATTCTAGAACTTAAGATTGATGTAACTTAATTACAAATTTTAGAAGATATTACGTGAACGGAGTCTGCAAGCACCTACAGTATCGGAATACCGGGTGATGATAAATTGACGATTGTCGAAGACTGCCGTTAGCGTTACATCTGTGACGGAAAATATTCTTAAACAAAATTGTAGGTAAACCTGTAGGTATATAAAAAAAATATTATTGTTCTTCTCAACACATCTAAACAACTTAAGCGTTAAAGCTTCACTGGCCCTTTAATAGGGTGATAAGCCACTCAGGCAACACTTTTTTAGGGAGGTAAACCAACCCTCACTTTTCACTGAGTCTACTTCTCCGTTGGAGATAAAACACACTTCGAAGAAATTCTATCTACTCTACCTGACCTGGTTATTGGGTAAGTTTTTCGAAGAGAATTTATACAATAAGACAAAATAATCATCCTTGGAAAGCATCATTTCGTAATAGTAGAAAAAACTTTTAACCTTTACACGCACGCAGGTGTGTAAGGTGGTTTAATCGAGTAGAACTGTCAACAACCAATCTTATAGATGTGGTGCAATTAGTAGTAGTATACATCCATTGTTGTAAATGGCGTCATTGGTCGAAAATTGTATACATCCATTGTTGTAAATGGCGTCATTGGTCGAAAATTGTACACATCCATTGTTGTAAATGGTGCAATTGGTAGAAAATTGTATTATTGTACTAATTTATAGATAAAACCTACTTTTACTTAATATAACTAAAGTTATAGAAGGAATTTAAGGAAAAGACATATGCTGAACCAGCTCTTATAATTGTATCATTAATTACTATGAAATTATTAAACAAAATATCAAGAGTACTAACATAAGTATACCATTTCCAAACATGACAAGATAATTATAATAAAGTAAACAAAAACATATTTGGTAAAATTCAATTCTTAATAATAAAATTTTAAAAAAACTGCTTAGAAAACAAAGATGTACTGGACCGGTACATCTTCACTTTCTAAGTAACGGGCGAACGTATACAATATGCACATAAGTATATATTAAGAAACCTAGAATATACGGGGATAGTGGGAAAGTATCACCGTGCATTCCAAGATTTGGGCAGTTTATATATCCCATGCTACCTAACTTTCACTTGTTTAGTCAAAGCCATATTTCACGTCGTTTTTTTTTTTTTTTTAATTATTGTCTTATAAGCTTATCTGAACAACATCATTGTCGTGTAACAAACTCGAGTAGGATACTAGAGTGTTATACTAAATTTATTATGTTTCTTTCTATTATTTACCGATTATACTAACCATTTTACGAACTTTCTATATTTTCTAAAAGAAAATTAACTAGGACAGGACTAAAGACTGTCATAATGCTGGGTCGCTCCAACTCGGGTGATCAAGCCGCTTTGTGCTCCCGTGCATTGAAAAATATTTGAAATATTAATTAATTGAGAGTACTTGGTAGGGTGGCCAGACCCACCAAAGCACTATCGGAAACATATTAATCCGGTATATTTTCTGACTTGACGATGTCTTTCACGTGAAAGTTACCAGTTTCCTTACCTTTGAGGTCTGCTAATGTATAGATTAAGTCTGATTTTTTCTTCACGACTATATTTTGCACAAAGCGTGGAGCTAGTTTCTGTGCAAAGTAATTTAAAGCGTTTGATTGGACGAAATTTCTACGCCAAACCCTGTCTCCGACTTGAAAACTAACATGTTTTCTCCGCAGGTTATAATGGTTTGCTCCTTTTTGATAAGCTTTTAGTAAAGCATCTGAGACTTGCTCATAAACTGATGACAGTTCTTCTAATTTTTGTGCGTAGATTCTCTGACTAGTACAATTTTGTGAATTAGATTCCGTATCAGCTATAGGGTTACGATGCAAATCGCCGTCTAATATTTGCTCCCGACCATGCATTAGAAAATAAGGTGTAAAACCCGTAGCGCAATTTACGGAATTGTTCATAGCTGATTGTATTTGTGGTAAAAATTTTGACCAATTACGGTGGTCTGATTCAACTAATATCGATAATGCGGTGCCCAAAGTTTGGTTATATCTCTCTACCACATTATTTTGAGGGGTATAATAAGAGTTATAAAACGGAGGTGGTATATTATAATTATTTAATAAGTCCTTAAATTCTTTGGATACAAACTGACGGCCGTTATCACAAACAATGGTGCGCGGTACGCCATGTACAAGAAAGATACTTTCTTCTAAACTCTTCACAATGCTTCGCGCGGTACCTTTGCGCAACGGGAACAGCCAGGTAAACTTTGAAAAAACATCGACACAGGATAAAATAACGGTAAAACCAGAGTAACTTCTCGGTAATGGACCTACCAAATCCAACGATAACATTTGCATTGGACGTGTAACTTTTTTTGGATGTGATGAAATACCGTTAGGTGAGGCCGTACTGATTTTGTGGGCCTTACAGACCGTACAGCGATTTACAAATTGTTTAATGTCTCTGTACATATTTGGCCAAAAATACCGTAATTGTGCTTTTTTATAAGTTTTAAAAACGCCGGGGTGACAAGATCGAATAGACTCGTGAACACTACTTAAAATGTCTAATCTTTTTTCTTGAGGAATTACTTTTTTCCACGCAGTGTCTTCACACAGTGCTAAACGAGTTTTCGTGTGACGAAATAGTTCGTTTTCCCGAATTTGGAAGTTCTGAAAACGTTGGGGAAATTCTTGACAACCCTTCCAAATATTTTGATACCACTCATCTTGAATATTTCCTGAATCTATAATGGAGATTTCGGCAAGATCCATTCGCGAAAGGACATCTGGGACTATGTGTTGAGTACCTTTACGATGGATTACATCAAACGAGAATTGGGATAGGCGTGAACTCCAACGCGCGAGACGACCGCTGGGGTTGGACAGAGAACCTAACCATTTTAGACTTGAGTGGTCGGTTACAACTGTAAAATGAGTTCCTTCAATGTATGGTCTAAAGTGTGTAACGGAGTCTAGTACGGCTAAAAGTTCACGCTCAGTTATTCCATAATTACGTTCGTGAACGTTTAAGCATCTCGAAAAATAAGCAATAGGGTGCTCCTGTCCATCTATAGTTTGAATTAATACCCCCCCAATGCCTACGGAGCTTGCGTCACAGTGTATAGCGAAGGGTTTCGAAAAATCTGGGCAACTTAAGACTGGGGCAGAAGTAAGTGCTTGCTTTAGTGCAATAAATGCGGATTCAGCTTCCGGTGACCATTTAAAATTACTAATTCCCTTTTTTGAACCAGTAATACTTGTTAAAGGAGCTGCAATGCTTGAAAATCCCTTGATAAACCGTCTAAAGTAACCGCACAGGCCAACAAATGCCCGAATTTGTTTAGCATTTTTCGGTATAGGAAAATCTTTAATACTATCTATCTTACTTGGATCAGTGCGAAGTCCCTGGGAATCTACCATATAGCCCAAGTATTTAAGCTCGGCTTTACAAAATTCTGACTTTTTTAAGTTAATGGTGAGACCCGCGTCTCGTAGACGTTCGTACACCCGATTTAACAAGTTTAAATGTGATTTCAAGTCTTCCGATACTAATATAAGGTCATCTAAATAGCAAAAAACATTATCATCGAAATCAGGTCCAAACAATGCATCCGCTAGTCTTTGTAATTCGCTAGGAGCATTTTTCAAACCAAACGGCATGCGAGTGAACTCAAAGAGGCCCCGCCCAGGAACAACAAATGCTGTCTTTTCACATGATTTTTTGTCCAAGGCTATTTGCCAAAATGCCTTGGAGAGGTCAATCGAGGAAACATATCTGGCACCGCCCAGTTTATCTAGGATACGCGCAATATAGGGAAGAGGGTAACTATCACGTACCGTGACGTTATTAATTTTTCGAGAATCAAGGCAAAATCTAGCTGTTCCGTCTTTTTTTGTTACAATTATTACTGGACTGGACCATGGTGAACGAGAAGGTTGAATAACCCCTAATTTTAGCATTTCATCAACTTCTGTTTCTAATTGTTTCTGCCGTGCGGGTGAAAGAGGGTAATACCGCTGTTTGATGGGTGGTCCTGTTGTAATTATTTTGTGTTTAACTAAGTGTGTTAGACCTAACCCCTTTTTTTCAAAAGAAATTGACTCGAATTTTTTAACTATTTTAGAGAGTTCCCTGTTCTCTTCAATAGTTAGGGATGAGGCTGGCCGAATAGCCCGCAACCCACTAATATTTCCTTCCGAAACAGGAAGAGTAGCTTTCGAAAACAGTTCCGGTGCGATGTGGAACTCCTTCCAAAAGTTAACTCCTAGAATAATTGAAGGCGACAATGTCGGGATGACGTAGAAAAGAATTTCCTTTGTGGATGATTTATACGTGACCGGCAATGACATTGTCCCTAAGACTGGTTGGTTTGAACCGTCCGCTGTATAAACACTAAACTTAACTTTAACTAACTTAATACCTAATTCCTTAAAAATTTTATAACTATTGCCTCCTAGACATGACAATGAAGCGCCGCTGTCTAGCATTCCACTGTAGAAATTATTTATAATATGTACATAAGTATAAGGACGGTTATCATTTTCAATAGCCATCTCCCGTGGCAGCGGGCCCACTGTTCCGGTTGATGGGGATGAAAGAAATTTATCAACTATTCGGAGCCAACTCTCCCACTCGCTTTTCCTCTGCGCCAAGGACGGCTTGTAGCAAGAGAGACTCCGACCTAGTTTTTTGACTTTTTATGAGCTTTGTCATTGATAGCTCCCACTTTAGGATTGTTAGACCTTGAATTTTTCTTCCTGCAATCTTCTATAACGTGTCCCGATAGTTTACAATATGAACAGAATGGTTTATTGTAAAACGTTCTAGAATTTTCGTGTGCAGTTTTTGTATAAGTGTTAGAAGTAGAAGAAGACGGTTTATTGTATTTATAATTATTATCTCTCTTTCCAAGACTAACTTTAGTATAGTTGTTGGAATAATTGTTGTTATTTGGTTTTCTGTACTGATTTTGGCTATAACCTTGGTGTCTATGAATATTATTATTATTAAAATTAGGTGTTTGTCTAGCAGTACTATCAAATTTCTCAGGTTTATTAGTGACAGGTAAGTCTACTTTTGGTTGAGAAACTTTGAAAGATACGAAATCATCCGACAGTGTTGCATAAGATTCCAAGTTGCCTGCATGAGTAGTCAATTGATCGAATGTCGATATATCTCTTGAGACTAGTAAATTTGTATACATAGGCAATAAAGCTTTTTTTGCCAACCGCAAAAGTTCTAATTCCGGTAGTTTAGCTTCAAGCATATTATTTAATGATTTCATTCTGAGAGTGAATTCTAGCACTGACATACCTTTAGGTTGTGTCATGTTAAATAATTTTACCTTAAGATCTGTTTGAAGGTCGTTTGCTTCAAATTGTCTTATCAAAAGTTTTGAAAGATCGTCCCATTTCAAATCCTGAGTGTAAATAGACCTGAACCACAGGAGTGCTAAACCTTCTAAAAGATCAGGAAAAACGCGTACAAGATGATCCTGGTTAAAATTTTTTGTCCTACATTTCTCCTCAATTAATAGTAAGAATTCCCTTACACTACTTTTTCCGTCATATTTCAGTTTCCAACCGTCTACGTTATTTGAGTGTGAGTCTCTATAAATAATCTTCGTTTGTTTAATTATGTGGGCTTTCTTAATGGTTGTGTCGTCTAATTCAGAATCCGATGATTCAGAATTCACTTCACTTATAGCAGGTATTTTAATCTCTTTATTATAAGCGCGCGCCTGTAAACGTAACTCATGAGAAGTCGACGATGGATCAATATTCCTGTCTTTAAGTTCTTTAATGAGAACCTCCTTCGAAGCCCCATTGATATTTGGTATTGGTATTGGTGAAGACATGATTACGTTCTTTGATGTTCAGATAGAAAGAAAGAAGTAAAGGAAGAGAAAAATAAAACAATTATTGTTAAAAAAAAAATTAAGGTATTTAATTTTTTTTGTTTTTGTTTATAAAACAAAAGAAACTCTTCATTGACGGCTGTAGTATCATTAGTCGTAATAATAGCTCAACTTCTATTGCACAATTGTGAAAAAAAAACAAAAAAAAAATTGTTAAAAATATGCTCCACCCTAATGAGAATTGCGAAAAATGGACCACCCTATTATATTGTGAAACGTTATTAAACGTCGGCCTAATGTAATTGTCAATCAAAGATATCATTTAATTTGGGCGAGAAAAAAAAAAATGACGTAGGTATGTATATAAATAATATTGAGTGTTTGTTGACTTACGAGTAATTAAAACGCATATCGATTGTAATGTGGACTTATAATTTGTATTGTAGAACGCCGACATAAATGTTTTTAATATTATGTATATTAGCGTTAAAATCTAATAATATTATAAAACGCAAATATGCCTTGATCAAACAAGTGAATGACATCGTAAAATAATCGTAAATAATTATGAATTAGACAGTTTGACATAACCTCCCATATGATCATCTTGTTTACCAATTAGTGTTGACATAAAATTTGACAGCTACAAAAACATAGATAAATCATAGATTTCATGAAAGATGAAAGTTTACGCAAGATTTTACCATAGAATAACGCAAATTATGAATTATCGTTACAAGAATACTGAGTGTATTTGAGGTTATGAAACAATATTCAAATCACTAGACATATGTGATACAATATTATGTCAATTAATCATGAAACATTTCACCAAAATCAGCACAACATGCAATCACCACGAGCCAAAACACGTTGAGGCGCCAATTTGTTACCGGTTATATTTTATATTAAATGCCATCCAGAACTTTGCAGATTTTCTGCGCGCCAATACTCGGTCCTCGAGTAATGTTCGGGATGGGCAGAGCATGAAACTGTCACCAAGGCATGGGCACACAAAGGATTACAGGTTCTACTAATTGTAGTGAAATGAAAGATGATAGTTTTGTTTTTGCACATTATAAATCATGGAGAATATATTTAAGTTAACATGTTACATATAATGAGTCGGCACTTACCCCCAGGGATCAAAAATTGGTTTTTAATTCTATCTAAACTGACTAACCACTGAATAACGGGAAGTGAGCGGGGAGCTTCTATCCGGCCGGCGGTGGTCTGTCCCAGACGGATCCAGCTGGCACCATCAGGGCTTTGGTCCGAGAGTAACGTGTCCAGGAGACGGGTCCAGCGTCTCCGACAAGGTGACTGATAAGCGATTCTGGAGCGTAACGGGTCTAGCGTTTATGGAGCGGATCCATCAATTGAGGAGCTGATCGGCAGATTACTTGAGCGGGTGCCGTCCGGGCGTGTGATTTTACTATCTGTTTCTCGTTTAGAAAAATACGGCTTGTATAGCGCCACTTGAGGTAAATGCTTCAATTCGCGGAATCCGCGGAATACCGATTTGCAAGGGATCGCGTATATAATCTTCAGTAGAACATTTGTGATCTTCACGAACACACACACGGTGAACCATTATACGGACGTTTATTTAAAAGAACCTGCACCGACTTGGTTTTTGTAAAAAAAACCGAATAACCCGCATCAGGAATACTGATGTACACATTTTTAATACGATCGCCCATCCAGGGTACAAATGAATTATAATCTAATTGACTGTGCGATCATTACACGGCCGCCCCGCTCGTGTAACAATTCCAGAGTACCAAAAAAAAAGGAAACGGAAACAAACAATAGACTCCCCGCCGGTCTATGTGTTGCCAGACCGTACTCTCTATAATTTTAATCAAAATTAATGCTAACAATGGTACTTGTTCTGAAGAGGTGTTTTAAATAATTACTTTTAAATAAGACTTAACACCGCTTCATAACATAATGTACCGAAGGAATTTATTTTGTACTTTTTCTAATGATTGAGAATGGACCTTGTAGTACGGTGACCATACGGTGGAATTGTATTCTAATTTGCTTCGTACTAACGAGCAATACAGATGTTTTAATGTTGACATACTTTTAAAATTTGCTCCCATTCTCAAAATAAAACCTAGTATTCTCATCGCATCGCTTGTTATTTCATCGATGTGTTCGTTAAACTGTAGACTCTCGTGGAATATAACACCAAGATCACGAATCTGTGATACACGAAGAAGATTAGCACCATTCATAAAATAGGAAAAATTAAGTGGATTTTTGCCTTTGTAAAAACTGATAATCTGGCATTTACCTAAATTTAGTTGCAAATCATTGACAGAACACCACGCACATAGTTTATTAAGGTTCAACTGCAAAATTGCGCGATCGTCATCGTCTTTGATTATTCTGTATATCTTCAGATCGTCGGCAAATAACAGGACTTTAACATTAGTAAAAATATTAACAATATCATTGATAAACAAACAAAATAATATTGGGCCCAAGTGAGATCCCTGTGGTACTCCGCTCGAGGCAGCAAATGTATAAGAAGTAAACGAATCTATCTTGACTGCTAAGTACCTTCCTAATAGATAACTCTTAAACCATTCCAACATGCTCCCTCTTATTCCCAACAATTTTAGTTTACGTAATAATATTTTGTGGTTTACTTTATCAAATGCCTTACTGAAGTCAGTATATATGGAATCAGTTTGATGTGATGCATTAAGGGCATTAACAATATCATTCGTGTACAATATCAAATTGGTAAGAGTAGATCTACCTTTAATGAATCCATGTTGAAGGGGAGAGATGGTTCGATTGATTCGGGATATCAACTTATCTAGTACTAGGCTTTCAAAAAGTTTGGGTAAAGTAGACATTATACATATTGGCCTATAATTTGTTACTTCGCTCTTATTACCTTTTTTGAAAATGGGCGTTAAAAGACTAAACTTCCAAAGGTCCGGGAATACACCTGATGAGAGTGACTTTGTAAATAACTTATGAATAGGATATGACAATGTATGCATACAATTTACTAAAAACCTGGGCGGAACATTATCAGGTCCTGCGGATTTTCGGGAATCAAGACTCTTCAGCTTAGATATAATATCGTCTATGGTTACATTACAGTCAGATATATCAAGAGTTTCAACCAAATCAAAGCACGAAATATTGCTGTCTTCACTTGCATTAATGTAAACGCCGCTAAAAAAATCAGCAAAAAGATTAACAGTTTCCTGAAGATTTTGGGATAATTTAGAATCGAATGACACACTACTAGGTATGTAAGTACCATTTTCTTTTTGGGATTTAACATATTTCCAAAAGAAATTTGAGTCGTCCATGATAGAGCCTTCGACATCACTAATGTAATTTTTGTAACATTTTGCGGAGAGCTTATTGCACTCTGCCCTCAATTTTTGAAACGCAGTATAATCGATGGCCAGGCGACTTTGTTTGAATCTCTTATGAGATAATTTTTTGAGGTAAATTAAGTCTATCAGGTCTTTTGAGAACCATTTTGGGTATAGAGTTTCTCTGTAAGTCGTTAAAGGAACAAATTGTTCAATTGCAGAATTAACGATGAAGTAAAATTTTTTAAGGTGTACATTAATATCATCGTCGTTATCAAAGAATGACCAGTCAGTCTGTTTAAGGAAATTTGAAATTTTAACATAGTCAGCTTTTTTGAAATTTCGAGTTTCTACTACCTTTTTTACGATAGGAATTGGTTTAAGATTGGACATGCATATTTCTAGTGGTGGATGGTAAACATCGACAGGTAATAGAATTTCGGTACTTCTCACAACACAGATGTCAGACACATTTGACAGTGCCAAATCCAACGTACGACCTCCTATATTAAGAACATTATTACACTGTGTTAGACCTAAGAACAGTGCCATATCTCTAATAACACGAATATTAACATTAGAACAAGAATTGACAGAATTCATATTACACCAATCATAATGTGGCAGATTGTAATCACCAACTAGAAGTAGTTTAGTATTAGGATATTTAGCACAAATTGATTCAACCTCGTCGCAGTGATTGCTGTAGCTTTGGACATCAGAATTCGGAGGTAAGTATGCACATCCCACTATTATTTTACCTCTAGAAGTGTTCACATTGACAAATAGTTGCTCGATGGATGTGTTTTTTGTGGATATTTTTGAAGAACTGAGATTATTTGAGATAGCAATGGCTACACCACCTCCTCTCGTTTTGGCACTTGTTTTAGAATTCCTATCCATACGGTAGATGTTGAAATTAGGGAAGCCTAATTCGGCGGAATTGATTCCTGAGTCGAGCCATGTTTCGGTTAAAATGAAGATATCACTGCAGATAGTTGCCGCCGAAGTCAGCAACATGGGAAGTTTAGTGCGGATCCTTCTCACATTTTGGTAGTAGCATTTTATTTTTTGTTGTTTCAGTTTTTTGGCGCACATTCAATAATTTTAGGTACAGAGTTCACATATTTGATAGTTATATTGGTTTCACCGTTGTTCTTCCTCGTCTCGAGTTGTTGGCGTAAATCTAGAAGTTGAGTCCTCTGCAATGGTGTTTGGTCGTTACTGGCCTTTATACCGTTTTTCAGTTTTGCGTTCCTGGTCAAAACCTCACGAGCCGAGACAGAGTCATTGAATTCGACCTTAATCGGTCTAATTTTGTTGGACTTTTTTACACCAAGTCTGTACGACTTAACCACACTCGGTATTAATTCATTATTTATATCACTAATCGCTGAAACTACTTTATCGCTGTCCATTTTAATAATTGTTGTTGTTGATTCTGAAATACTTTCGGGAACATTAAATAAAATAATGTTCTTTGACCGGGTTTTTCTTTCCTCGGCCTCTGCGAGCAAATCATTTATTGAAGATGAAGTATTTGTCGGGTTAGTAACAATAGACTGAGTATCCGTTACACTTTTTAATGTTGACAATTCTCCTTCCAACATTCCCATACGAACAGCCATCAATCCTGTGGTTCCTAACAGATCCGTTGTTATCGGGGTAATTTTACCCATTTGCTCCTTCGTAAATTTGTTGCCGGGGTCATTAATAATTTTTATCAGCGAACAGAGTAGATCCTTGGCCTTGGTCATATAGTTAAGAGAGTTCTCGTTTAAATCCATATTAAAATTTATTTAAAAAGAGTTAAAAATATGTTAACTTTATTCGTAATTAGTTTATACACAAACGCCTGTTTCCCGCAAACTGTTTAGCACTATTCAAAAGTGACGACACTTTCGACCAATGGCGATAGTAATGACGGACTGATAATGCGCCTGCGCGTTTGGTATGTTTGGTATTATATTAGTATATACATTTCCCATGTACTTTTCTTTATTCAATTCTGGGTACAATTCCCGTCGGCGGCATTTATTTTTACTCGGAAGATATTTTTCAATTTTTAATTAATGCTTATAATCATTTGTTATCCTAAAAACCTTGTTTTTTAACATTAGTTTAGAAATATCAAAGAAACTGAATTTATTTCCAAGCTTTTGGACTCGGGAATGAATATAATAGTTTGGTGTAGACCAGAGGTTCCCAAAGTCCCCAGGGGTCGATATCGGCTTACTGGGGGTCTATGTCAGCGAGAAAAAAATTTGGGGGTCCACGAGATTCAAATGGGGGTACATACGAACGGACCCCTATTTACCAGTTTTAAAGTCAACATTTAGGAGTTCCGTAGATGACACAATACACCTAACACAAATGACACAGTTTACGTAATACTGAGAAATTACTTATTTGATATTTTTATTTTTATATTTTGTAAAATTGTTTTTTTAGGTATATAAATAAAATTATATGTTCCTTTTCTCATCAGTATTAATATATTGAAGCAAAACATTGCACATCGGAAGCCGCGAATTTTCGTAGATTCCCAATTTGTTTTTGAAAAACGTCCAGGGTAATAATGACGTTCAACATTTAAATGTACTTCACACAGACTTCAAAACTAAGTTTGAGGACATTTTTACTGTGGAAGTGGAATGTTGAAGAATCGGATATCATATGACAAGAAGAACTGATCGGAATAAGCGCTAACAAAGAACTAAAGGGACAGTTCTGTAGGGCCAGCTACAGAAAGAAATTCCCGTTGCTTATACTGCTCCATTTTAATTTGGTGTAATACCCTTAGAGTAATACCTCACAAGGGCGCCCCTGTCTGCACAATGTAAAGACAGAGGAACTATGCCGCCACCCGGTTGTTGGACAGGCAAGGGTAGGGAATCTTCTTACGAAAAAGAGAAATGATTATCACATGCAACGTTAATAGTTTTAGGAAAATTCAATATTCGGCAGGCAGAGGGTCTACGGAAAACAATATATTTGGCAAGTGGTCTGCGGGGCAAAAAAGTTTGGGAACCTCTGGTGTAGACGAATAAACAAAGAACAACTCAGGAAGTCTCTTGTTACGATTGGTACTCGGAACGTTATAATAATACTATCCAACCTTGTTGTTTGAGACATGGAAGTTAGATTAGCCTTACCCAACGTAGCATCATGTCTTGTAAGATATCTTCTAGACACTAGGCATTCGGTGGGGGCTTGTCTACTTGCTATATTATCTCTGCCACTGAATAAAAAAATCCCTAGAAGTATGATCTATAATACCGATTTGAAAGAAAATGCCTAATGCCAATTGGCAATGATTATCTGTTCAGATGGTTCAAGATGGTAAACTGAGCGTACCGTTTTAACTCGACCGTTTGGAATTTTTTCATCTATCTGAAAATTTGTTTGTAACTTCCGTTTCTGGTTTCGGAAATCTGCTGTGCTATATCCACTATATTATTAAATCAAGCCTTTCTTTGACTAGATGGCTAACTTTGGTTAAGTTGTTATGGTAGCTACCTACCAACCTGTTTGAAATTTAAAAAAAGAATCAAAGATTCATTGAGATAGTGACGTTTCTTCGGACAAATTGTATAATTCCTTATATGAAATAAAAATATATAATTGATAAGTATGTAGATAGGAATTTAATTACCTACCTACTCGCAAATCATTTGATTTCAAAGGAAATTGTGATTTTGATTTATTTAATACGAGAAAATTAGAAACATTACATTTTGGAGGCGAGACCTACTGTTCACAGAACTACGTCCCACGGGTCGGCAAGAAATCTTTGCATGATCTTTGCATACGGCAGATAATCTATGTGGCTTATTGTAGTATGTTGCCGAAAACCCTTTCGGTAGGTATTGAAGATTTCTGTTTTCGTAATTACCGGCTTTTCGCTCAATGTCACTGTCTTATTACCGTTAAATCGACTCACGGGTACTACTATAAGGGCAATATTGTATCAGGTAATTTAATGTATTAACATAAATTGTAATTTATGATATTATTATTGTGCCTAGTTAATAAATTCTTAAGACTATTTTAAAACCATTTGAAACTCTAATAAATGTTTTTAGTAAACATTATAATTAGAAGTTCTCTTTGTGATATCGACGGTGTAGCAAAAAATATCGAACGCCCAATAAAACCTTGTACATTTAGCTGTTTGCGGGAAATACATCGCATCGCTCCCTCTCGCCGCCCGACCCGTTTGCACTGGCCCAAATACAAATATATGCATCGGTGGGCTCTCGGAATACCGCACTCGGTATTTTTCTATTCTTTACCGACCCGTGGGACGACTGCCTAAGTCTTCGACACCAAACAGACTAATGAAAATGATATAGTAGAAATTTTATGATTAACTAGCTGTACTCCGCCACGCGTTGCCGTGGTTCAGTCTGTCTGTGCAGACAGAAAAACAATTTGTTCAACAGATGGCATCTACAGAATATCAAAACACACGCATATTCGAATGCAACGTTCTCTCAAAATTTGTTATGAAAATAACATACGATTATTACTCTAAGTAGGAACCTGTCAAATCTGTGATTTATCTTGTCTATTGTTTATGCTCTGGCAACAAGGAACTTTAACAGGAAGTGAGAAAAAATTCAAGATGGCTTCACTTCCCGGCCGGACAGGGAAGAGAGAGGGTGTCCGGTCGGGGGTCAATTATTATTTCTGTAGGTTTGAGGATCTAATCGAAAGTTATTTCATGGATTTGCGATTAATACCGAAATGTTCAGTTTGTGCTTCAAGATTAGAAGTCTAGTAATATTTCCCGCGAGTGGAATTCGCCCCGGGTGGCGTGAATAATGAAAACGTTTTTCACCATGTGTGGCCATGGGGATAATCAGAGTTTATCCAAGCGATCGGTGATTATTTCTGCCGATAAACTGTTTTCGCCGTGTGCATTTTGATTCAGAGCATTATTAAGTTCCACCTTGCCTCGTGGAAGGGCAACTTACGGATTAACCGTCTACTCTTGGCTGGACCACACTGGGCCGTTGGCCAGCCACATTCTGATGCCGTCTACTCCTCTTGGCTGGACCACACTGGGCCGTTGGCCAGCCACATTCTGATGCCGTCTACTCCTCTTGGCTGGACCACACTGGGCCGTTGGCCAGCCACATTCTGATGCCGTCTACTCCTCTTGGCTGGACCACACTGGGCCGTCGGCCAGCCACATCCTGATGCTGCCGTCCTCTAGCTACATGGCTGATTCATCTACTCCGCCATTCGCGGCACTCAGTGTTCGTTCCTCATAACTACGTACGTTCATATTATTTTAGACAGGGTAGATAGATTCTACGTTCTGGTCGATGGGGGTAAGTTTTCACCTTTTTGTATTTCTCTGTGAAATTTATCAAATATAACTTGTTACGGCCAGTCCAAAGTTTATCCAGATTACTTTCATTCTACAACCTTGCAACTTCCTTTCAAACATCATGTAGATGGGATATATTTTTCCCCGCCCTGAATGGAGAATTATGCTCTACCGTCGGTAGGTCGGTTTGGCGAGCTCTTTTCTAGTTCAACCACTGGAAGGGACTCTGGCGCGTTGGCCTTCAAAGACCAACAAAGTCAAACTTGGCCACCCACTATTCAATCATAATAACAGTCAATAATGTACTTAGAAAAACCACACACAATAACAGCCTATTAACACAACTATGGGCTAAGTAAGTATCATAACATTAAGCCAACTCTATATCCATAACAAATTTTAAAGCAATCGATTAAAAAGGTTCAGAGATTTAAAATTTATGGAAAAAAGAACATTTATGTTTTTATTTATATAGAGGGTTTTCCAATAAGAGGTGTTATTTTGATATTTAATCGTAAAAGATCAATGGTTTTGTTGCTTGTGTGGCACGTAGCACCGTCTTGTTGAAAGTAAACGTTGTCCAGATCAATACCATCCAATTCCGGCCATAAAAAATCATTAATCATCTCTAGATAGCGCAATCCATTCACCGTAACTGTTGCTCCAGCCTCATTTTCGAAAAAGTAAGGTCCAATGACTCCGCCGGACCATAAACCGCACCAAACAGTCACACGTCGAAGATAGGGAGGCTTTTCAACAATAACTCTTGGATTTTCCGAGCCCCAGACAATTTTGCTTGTTGACGAAGCCACCGAGGTGGAAATGGGCCTCATCACTCAAGATGATTTGCATTTGATTCACTCAAGTGAATTTTAATAATTTCAATGCGTTGTTGAAGTGTGTATCATTCCATTTTTATTAATGGCGTAGTTTCTACTTGTCAAATGTCAAAAAATGACAGCGTTCAAAAGTAACATCTACCGAAATAGCGGGCTATTTAAAATAACACCTCTTATTGGAAAATCCTGTAGATAGATTTATAGATTTCAACAGAAGTAAGGAAAATTCGTGCTTATTTCTGGCGCACAGATACGTCCACAAATCACTTCTATCAGTATATCATATCTTCAATGGCTCTGCGGAGAGTTGCAGAGGACGACCATAGGCATTTAAGGTACCTATATTATTAGTTGCAGCTTAGGCATTGCGTGACGCGCGCCATTTCAAGGCTGTCCAAGTAGTGTTCCTATTACGAGACCTCTGCGGCTGGGAAATTCATATTTTAAACTGCGCAATCACAATCACACTACCAGTGTTATCACGGCACGGCTGTAGCTGCTTTGCACGATCTAGTCAACAGTCTAATAGTTATATACATAATGGGTCACCGATAAGATTCACGATCCGATTCCCGTATTTGCACACTCTGTACTGTGTAAAACTGAGTTTCACATTTTTTTTTACTTACCTACTGCCCTCTATTCAAGGAATGTTTTTATAAGCGTTCAAAAGGAAGAAGAAAATTTCCCAAGATGTTTTTAAATGGAAATATGTAACTACGTATGATAAAGTGAATGCGCTAATATTGAAAACTATTATAGTTAATAGGTAAGCGAAAATATTTAATAAATCACGATTTTTCTTACCTATTACGTGTTAAATAACTGAACCAGGTGTTTTTTTTATAATTATCGATTCTTAAATTAAATTATTTCGAAATTAACTTAAAAATTAAAGTATATTTTTAAGAGCTAAAAACTTTAACCCCCTCCCCCCTTAATCACAAAAGCATCGTGTAAAATCCCCATAAGGTTATAAAAAATTCATGTGTTAAAGTACCCGATCAAAGAGCGGGTACTTTTAAACCCGATCACTTCGCCAGTGGGTCATGCAAAATGACCCGATCAATTGCCCTGAAGAGCCTAGATGTCTATCCCACTTTGGGAATCACTGGTATGGTGTACTGTATAGTGTACAGTGGTCCTTGTATTGCTACTGTACAATAAATAATTCATAAGTTTTATTCTGACAAACAGAACTGCTGTGTTTTGACACGCTTTGTTTTAAATTATTCAAATTCAACATGAGAAACCATTTCACTAGGTACTGGTTCACTTATAAACAACGTATATTTTTGCCTCCTTAACTTGCTAATAGTGCGAAATTCTTACAGCATCCAAAAACATTTTATGAAAATGACTGAAAAAGCAAACCGTAATAGTTTAAACCTTTAGTATAATAATGCATTTCAACTGTAATTACCTTCAAGTGCGTATAGCTAACCAACTCATGTTATTAAAGATCGCCCTAGCGTTTAATTACGTTTATCCACCTGTAGATGGTGATGCGTGTTTTCTCATCTGCAGTTGTTTATAATAAAAATGTTTCAAAGTGCTACAGACACGAGGAACAGGTAAGTACAACTTTCCAACGTATAAGTGTGCTAAATTGTTCAAGACATCTCGTGTAGCAATCGATCATTTCTACATTTTACGAAGAGATGATCACATTCCTACGAGTAGCAGTACCTACCTATAACTTGTATCTGATAGAATGCAGTAAGTAGTTACTTATGCCATATAAGAAAGACAAGTGTAGATACCTGTCTAACTGTATAGTATGTACTATGTGGTAGGTACAATAATATTAAAAACAGTGGCGGTTTTCTCTAAAGTTCGTTTGTGCGATGAACTCCAATTAAAAAAAGAAATAAGAGATAACGCGCCATTTAAATTCCGTGATAAAAAATACACCTTACGGAATGACAGTCATACTGCCCAATAACGAGTCTGAAATAAATCCTATATCCCATAGGTGCGTTATGAATATCAGCACGTATGGGACCTTCCGTGGTATTTCTTAGGTTCATACAAAACATACTAGTTGCGTCAGATCAGTTGACCTGCGAACCTTGTGATCACTAGCTAGCTGAGTGCGCAGCACCTATTATGAGATTGTCGTATTTAAAACTACTTCTTGTAACTTACAACCTACAACATTACATTCTATAGCCAGAGACGTTTTAATGCATCGCCGAATTGTATATTAATAATTGTTGTTAGTTTGCTAATATCTGGTGCAGTGATCTGGAGAAAAAGATAACCATAATTGGAAATACCGACATAGGCTTTTTTTATGTATCTGAGGGAATTTTTTTCACCTTTTATGATCTCCGATTGAACTCCCAATGAGGCTACGAAACGCCACTGATTATAATGTACATGTAGATAATAATGTGAGAACTAAAATAAGACATTAATACAAGCTTTTAGCTTTAAACGTACAATCCTCCCACGGTTTTCGAGTTCCTGGTATATCATAATAGTTGCTTTGGTGACATTCTGTCAATCTTGTAGCATAATTCACAGCGTCTTGTTCAATCTGCATTCATCTCGTGCTTAAATGAGACGTTTCCAGAGAACTCAGCGTGGATGTTCTCCATTCATCCATATTCCTTTACAATTCACCTGGTCTCTTCAAACCCCTGTTCCCGTCGTAGCAGATCACCGCATTTTGTGCATACATGTTTGTAGCCTTTCCTGTCCTATTTGATATCTTTTCAAACATCGCTTGACAAGAACTATTGTCCAAAATAAACATACATAGATTATTATTCGACAGGTAAGTAAAAGGTAAAAGAATATTTCTAAAGGCATCTATCAGCTACCTATCAATAAGAATTGTTGGTTTGCTCAAAAGAAAGCGTAAAGAAGCTTTGCTATTTATTGTTAGTTTAAAGCTTCAGGCGATGCACCACGTCGTGCAATATTTGGAATCGTGTCACTAACAATAACACTTCTTCTGTAGATGGAGATAAGGTTTAAATTCCCTTTTAACACCAGCCGCCCGTTATGCTTTCTGCAAGGAAAAAACATTACGTCAATCTGTTCTTTTACTGCCTTGGTAAGAAGTAATGTAGAATACAATTTCACTATTTTGTCCCCATACTATAAAATTAAAATTAAGAGAGCTTAACAAATTGTTTTAAGTTCTTCAATTTAAAACTCTCCATACCCATTGATCAAAATAATAATGTTAATTTAATGAAATTGCTCGATTCAAGCGACTTATTTTGCACAAAAACAACTTTCTTACGTATTTTTATACAAATTGGCGAATGGTTCAATAGATGTACCTAATTTAACTAAGCTTATAACCTTCCGAGTACCAAATCGTAACAAGAGACTTCCTTAGTTGTTCTTTGTTTATTCATCTAAAACAAACAATTTTTTTAAGGCCCCATAACAAGCTTCAAAGATGATTTGAAAAGGAGATATGTAAATACGAATGTTAGAGGTAGCGCACTAATAAAAAAACGATAATAATTAAGCGATTATGGTGAAAATATTTAATTAAATACGACTCGTTTTAAATAGAGAAAAAATCTCTTGTTCTCAAAAAGTGCTTTAGTTGTAATTAAAGATATACTGTGAATTTTTTCATGCCTATAACAAATTAAATAACAGAACAATACGTGTTTTTATTAATTTTCGGAGCTTCCTTTGCATTTTTTTGTATCTAGGGAATTTCATATAATTAACGGTTTGGCATAACAAATGTATAGATATTATCTTTAAGAACATAATTTTTTTAAACTTAAAAACTAAAAGATTTAACGGGAAAGTTGTTATAAATCGTTAGAAATTTGTTACGCGGGGCTTAAATCCCCGGTACAAAGGCTACATAAGCTCGGAAATAAATTCGTTCGGTTGATATTTTCATTTATTCCATACTTAAATTTAAATCAGATATTTATAACATTATTGTATTATATAATCTGTAACTTACATTTTACTATGTAAATATTACCCGACAATTTCTTTTAATGTTGATTTTTTGCTATTGACTCCAGGCAGGAATTATTTTTTTTTTAATCTCTATATTTGCATTTGTTGTACTTACGTGTATTTTATTTATTTATATTATATTGTTGCAATACTGCCAAAATGGATAAATTATTTATTTTATTATTATGTTAATTTGAATGCACCATGTAATGTAATTATTTATACCTATATTTACCTACGCCTATTTTTTGTAGGTAGGTATGAATAATTACGTTTTTTTTCAACAGGTAGGAACCTTGTATGTACAATGTACATGCCACATCTACAATGTAGTTTCGACATTAAAAAATATTAATACGTAGGTATATGAAAATAAGCAGCTGAAGTCCTACCACAGTAATTTTCCTCTTATTTTTAACATAAAGTGTGCAAAATTTCATCAAGAAGTATAAAAATTCTGCTTTATGGGTGGAAAAAGGGGATGCAAGCCGTTTTTAGAAATCTCATAACGATAGTGAACTCCCGCTTGTTTAAAAATTTCATCAATTTTGTAATCAAATTGTAGATTTGTATAAACATTAAATTAATGACACTTTTCTTTGTACAGGGTGTAACAGCACGTACCCGAGCGATTCCTGAGCATATTTGGAGTAAAAATCGTTGACGGCATTTTGCTGTTCGATGATTCATATATATTTTTTTTAAATTAAAAAAATTATCACCCGTCGCCATTGAACACACTGTCATAAGCGCGACATGATCAAGTGATACGCGCTCTCTCTCTCCTCTGTACCGTGCTTGTGGAACGAGTTGGAGTGCATATCACTTGACCCGCTAGGCTAAACTCAACTAATCAGTAGCGACGTGAGATAACAAAATTACATATACATTTCAAGATTAAAATCTTTCAGATACGTTCGTTAGCATACAGGAAAAAGCTATGGAAGGTGTTGTCTAAGTATGGAGTAAATACGAATCTGACTCAGGCAATTGCGTCTCTGTATGAGGAAAGCGTTGCATGTGTTGGGGTGAACAGTGGCTTTACGGGGTGGTTTGATATCATAAAAGGTGTTAAACAAGGCTGCGTAATGTCACCGTGGTTTTCAATCTAAAAATGGATAATTGTATGCAAGAATTGAAAGAGGTGGGATTAGGCGCGAATTTGAGTAATCTGAAAGTATGTTGGCTGTTGGATGCTGATGATGCGGCACTGATTGCTAACAGTAGGGAAGATCTACAGTCTCTCGTGTTTAGGATGAACGAAGTATGTGTGAAGAATGAGTTAATGATGAATGTAAGAAAGTCTAAAGTCATGGTGTTTGGAAGAGAGATTACGAAAACAGTATGCAATATAGGTAGTTGTGAATGAGGGATACTTGAATCAGGCGGATGAGTTTGTGTATTTTGGAAGTATGTTTACGAGAGATGGGAAGACTGACAGAGATATTAAAAGAAGGGTAAATTCAGGTAACTCCATTAATGAAGGACTGAACGCAGTTAGCGCTAACAAAAAAAATCTAATGAAGCGAAGCTGGCAGTCCACAATGGAGTGCTGGCACCAACCTGATGTATGGAGTGAGGCATGGAACTGGCAGAGAAAGTATGAAAGTAGACTGAATGCTGTAGAATTGAGATCCCTAAGGCGTATTTGTGGTAAAACCAAAAAGGAAATAAACAGTTATTTTTTCGAAATGCACTGAATCACACATTCCAATCACAAATTCAATCTGATATTGCAAATAATACTGCGTTCTCCGAAATGAACTACGCTCACTAGAAAACTGCAACTCTAACAATTTGTATTGAATATTGCTGAATCTTAAAAGGCAAAACCCGTACGAGAACCAATAACGCAGCGCCATTGAAAATCAATGTGGAGAAATTCCAACAATAATTATGACGTCATCTGATTCAAAGCCAGGCCGACTACAAGTACGAGCTTTGGAGCGCAACAGATTTTGGTTATTTTGATCAAGTCAGTGCCATCGAGCAATGAAATTTGGCAAATTGCGGCGATTGTTGTTGATAATCGTTGTTACTGTTAATTTGTGAGTTGTTTTACCGCAAGCATATCAAATTAACAAAGTGCATATTATTTTAAACAGTGAAGTTTACTACAGCACTGACTTTGTAATGTGCCTGTACTCTAGGTGTTTGAAGCTCTAATCTCTTCAAATCGGTCCCGTTTTCCGGATGCAAAAAAATAACGAAGAAATTAAAATGATTATTGATCAGGTAGGTACCGCACTAATTAAACAGTTGATCAGATAGATACCTATGTATAAGTATATTTTAATTCAACAAAAATGATTGACAACGTTCTTTCAACATAACTTGTCTAACTCGTCTCTCCTGTTTTGATAAATGTAGGTAGGTCAGTATTCCCAGGTATTGCCTGCCGACAATAAATAATATAATTATCATCATAGATATGTATCTGCCTACGAACCTGACTTTTGACTTTTGATATCAATATAGATATATGAATCAAACAAATGAGGATAAATTAATTCAAAATAGCAGGGATACGTACCTACACAATAGCAATAAAAATAATTAATAGTATGTACTAATTTTGGTAGTTCATGCGTAATGCGTAACATTATTAAAGGTTCAATGATCTTGTAATTTTCAAAATTAGAACTACTTATCATGCAAAATAAGTGATAAAGTAGGTACCAACATTATTTTATTTATTTGAACTACTTATCGTAGTTCAAAATTTCAAATTTCTGACTGTTTATCATATTATACAAGCGATAGAGTAGGTACCAAAATTAATTTATGGATTAAACTCTTATAGGTTATTTCCTCAGCAGTTTTATTAATCAGTGACACAATCTTTTTTTGTAACCCTCTAACTTTTCCTTTCTTCAACTTTATTTTTTTCTTTTCTATTTAACTGTGGTCTCTCTATTCTGTTTTAAAATCTATGTACACTAGTAATCTGAACTCCATTTTAAATTCTTATACTCATGTAAAAATAAGTCCTTTTATTATATTAATGTCGTCATTTCCGAAATGGCTTTTAATAAACTTATTGGGAATAAAAATAAAACTCAGAAACGAGTGCAGATACGATCAAGGAGTTATATGGTGTAGTAGCCGTCTATCCCCCATCCATGAAAAAGGTTCCCATTTTTACCTGAAGGGCGTGCTTTTGAAGATATAAGGGCTGGAAGTTTCGATAGCCGAAATTTCTAGAACAGTCCAGAACATTCTAGAGCATTCCAAAATATTCCAGAACATCCCGTAACATTCTGGAATGTTGTGGAATGTTCGGGAATAGTCTGAAACGTTCGGGAACATCCTAGATTAAAATTAACTAAAAAAGGGATTACATGCCATTTCCTGATAAACTTTTAGTAAATTCATAATAATATTGTATAATTCGTGTTCATTTACCTGCGATATTACCTGATATAATAATGACGACATGCGAAACAGTTTTTTAGGAACACATGTTCCGACATCGTGAAAATACATTGGTATCTCTAAATAGGATAAAACAATGTCACTATCCCCGTCTGTTTGTGCGCTTAATTCTTCTAAACAATACAACGGAGTTTTTTTAGAGTTTTCACTATCATTTAGAAAATTTCTTCCGGAAGGTTTATATAGGTTTTCAAAAGTACTAAGACTCATTGAAAATTTTGTTTGGTTCATTGGTCAAAAGTCCACTGGAGTATGCTTCCACAACATGGAATCCTCAATATAAGGTAGGTATACATAGATTTAGTAGAAAGTATACAGAATAAATTTTCGAAAAATTTACTCAAGAAATACAACAAAACTACAAATAATATGCTAACTTTACAAAAAAGACGCACATTGTCAAACCTGTTGTTTCTACATAATCTGCTAAATAATAAAATAGATAGTCCCGAATAGGGAATTCTCTTCACACCAAAAAATCACTTATTATTAATTATTCACATGTAGAAACACTTCAGACACAAGAATACATAGTTTTTATAATTTTCAAAAATCATTTATTAAAGTTATAATGACTTTAAAAACAGGCGCGAACGAAATATTTCAATGCAGCTAAAAACGCTCGGTGATTGATCAAGCGTTCAAGGGCGTACGATGACGTCACTGTTGACCGGCCTGAGTAGATCCTGCAAACCGATGGCGGCGGCGGCGGCAAAGGTGTGACGTAGCACTTGTGACGTAGCGGTCAAAATGGCGCATGACCGTTTTCAGAGCCGAAATAGCACGCAAATTTTTAAAACAACTACAAAAAATTGAAAATGCTTTAAAAAAAAAAGAAAAAAAAGAGGCACATAATAAAATAATTATCTTTATTGAAATAAATTATTTACAAAATGCACGAGAATTCCCTATTGCTATCCGTCATTGGTTTAAATGTTCCAACGAGGCGTACCAGGCACACTACACTTTTTCATATTGAAGCCAACAATACCAACGCAGCAAACAACTCAGTAATTACTCGCGCAATCACAACATACACCCATTACGAAAAATTACTACATTTAGACATCTTTCATGATTCCTTCCTAACATACAAAACTAACTTATTAAATTTCTTAGTATGACATATTTCAAAAATATTTTCACATCATTTTTCAAAACTTCTATGTATTAAGAGTCAATTACAATTCGTGAGCTTATTATAATTCTTGTTTTCAATTCATTTATTTTTATCTATCCACAATATATCGAACACACAGTTCTGATGTACCTTTATTTATAGAAGAATTAAAAAAAATACTATGTAACAAAAACCATCTAAATTGTATCGTAATAGGTGATTTAAATATTAATATTGGTCCTAATAACCACTGTAAAAATAAATTAGATTATATAAATGCTATGAATGAAATGAACTTTATATCATGTGTAAATAATTTCACAAGAGAATTTGCAAACCAATCGCCATCATGCCTGGACCACATATGGAGCAATATTAAACACACAGAAAAAATTAAATCTATTATATGGAAAAATGATATAACAGATCACCATACAAATATTTTTATTTATGATTTCAATAAAAACTTAGGATTAAATGACTCTAGAAAAAATATTAACATAATTTCCAAATTGAACAATGTAAAATTAAACAATAAATTAAGTAACGAATCTTGGTCCTCAATACTAAATTGCCAAAACCCAGACATGTGCGCAAACTTCTTTGAAGAAACTTTAAATGCTCATATCGCAGACTGTACAACCTTTATAAATAATCAACCAAGTTCTAAATTAAGGCAAATCAAACCATGGATTACGCAAGGATTACTCATATCTATCCGGAAAAAAGAAAAACTTTTCATAGACACAAAAAAAACCCTACCAATAGCCAAGTAAAAAACGAATACAAAATATTCCGGAACAAACTCATTAAAATTATCAAAGACACAAAAGAAAAATATTACAGGGAGAAAATAATCCTCACAAAAGAAAACCCTAAAAAAACATGGAACACTATAAATGAAATAATGAATAAAAATAATAAAAATAAGTCTACAATAAATGTCATAAACAATAATGGAACTAAAATAAATGCTATCCGTGAACCAAAAATGTGCGCAAATATTTTCAACAAATTTTTCGCTACCGTCGGTCAAAAACTTGCATATAAAATTGACCAAAATTATCAACCTGATGACATACATGAAGATAAAATAACAAATAGCAATCTTTTAATTTTTAAACCGACTTCAGAAAAAAATATTGAAAACATAATACAATCACTTAAAAATGGTAGTGCGCCAGGATACGACGGTATAACTACAGAAATCTTGAAAAAATACTGCAATTTTCTAACCAAACCAATTACGCATATAATTAATATAAGTAATAAATACGGAATATTCCCGTCTAACTACAAAAAAGCCATTATAATCCCAGTATATAAATCCGGAGATCCAAAAGAAGTAAACAATTACCGCCCAATATCCTTATTATCCAACATTGCAAAAATACACGAAAAAGTAATAAAAAAACAAATTACTGATTATACAGATAACCAAAAAAGTATTAACCCTAGTCAATACGGTTTTAGAGATAAACTTAGCACACAAGACGCAATTGCAGAATTAACTAAGCTTATTTACAAAACATTAGATAGAGGCAAAAAATGCTTAAGTATATTCATTGACCTCAGTAAAGCTTTTGATAGTGTCTCACATTCAAAATTAATTAATAAATTAAATAATATAGGAATTACTGGCAAAGCTAAAACATGGTTAAAAAGTTATCTCTATCAAAGAACTCAACAGGTTAAAGTAAACAACGAATTAAGTGAAATAGAAAATATAGATTTTGGAATTCCACAAGGAACTGTTTTGGGACCTTTACTTTTTATATTATATGTTAATGAACTTTTTCAACTCCCAATAATTGGAAACATCATATCTTACGCAGATGATACAGTTATAACTATTGAAGGAAATTCATGGAATGAGGTCGTAGTATCAGCTAATAATGCAATAAATATCGTTAAACTATGGTTTGACGAAAATTTATTGACACTGAATGTCGAAAAAACCCATTTTATACCTTATAGCCTAACAGGGAATAACTCAAATGTAAATCTAAACATAAAAATTCACGAAAGAAATTGCCTCCTTAAATTCGCACCCTGTAATTCAAACTGTATAAACATTAGTAGTAAAAAAGAAATAAAATATCTTGGAATAATTATTGATAATAACATTAAATGGAAATGTCAAATAAATTCCACAGTAGACAGAATGAGAAAACTAATCTATATATTTTTTAGACTAAGAAATATTGTATCATTAAAAATACTAAAAGATATTTATTATGCATTGGCGCACTCTGTCCTACAATATGGAATCGTGGCTTGGGGGGTGCATATAAATCATCCCTACTCCCACTGGAAACTATTCAAAAAATACTAATAAAAATCATCTTAAAAAAGCCATATTACCACCCAACTATAAATGTTTTTCAAGATTTCCCGGTTCCCCCACTTACAAAAATTTATGACAAAATTGCACTTCTACAAATACATAAAGATTTCTTTAGTAAAAATAATTTACCACAATTGAATATTAGCAAAAGAATAATATCTGTTGGAGGACTAACCGTGCCACTAGCACGAACCACAACAGCACAACATCACTATATATTCAAGGGTGTAAAATTATTTAATAAATTACCCCTTGATATACGATCGGAAGAAAACTACGAAAAATATAAAAAAAAATTAAATTAAAATACTCTTGTACCACCTCATAACTTTACTTATTGTTTAGAAATATGTTTTTGCCTTTTAAATTCTTTGAATCATTTATTAACTAACCTATATTTTTATTACTTTTATTGTTATTTTTGTGTTATTTTTTGTTTTATTACTAATATTTTTTGTTTAATTTAAACAAATGTAAAAATATTTTTGTTGTCCTCTCCTAAACACAAGCAGCTGCTTTATTAGGAGAGTGATTGATATATTGGTGTTTATATTGTTAAAAAAATTGTAACCTTGTTTATATGTTTCAATAAATAAAAAAAAAAATAAAAAAATAAAAAAATTTCCTTCCTTTTATAACAATCTCAGGCGAAATTACGTAATGATATTTTATGGTCATACGTAATAGGTACTACAACTATGTAATAACTAAAAATATCTTACTGTATCTTATTGTGCTGTGTATGTCTTAACAAATAAATAAACAAATATGTCTACATAATACACGGATATTGTATTTATTGAAAGTAGAGAAAAGTCAAGAAACGACGGGTACACGGCAGCTGGCATATTATAAATGTTATAGGTATTTTAATGTATATTATCAGTAAATAAATAAATATATTAATGATTAATCTTTATTTCAAATGCGTATTTTTTCTATTCAAATCCTTGACAGATGCTTAGAAAAATATAGATTAAAGATACGTAACAAAAACAACGTGCATGGTTTTACAGAACTAGGTCCAGTGGATAGGTATATCTTTGAATGGCTATACTTTTTGTAAGCAGTGCTAGATTTTTGTTCGACCGGTACGAACATAACTTGTATTGTATTTTTATGATTTCATTGGAAAGATAACGTAATTTTTCAATTTTAATAACATGCGATATGAATTTCCTCTTTTGAAAGGCAATGATCCTGATGTAAACATTTTTCAGCTCCACAGATAATACAATTATAATATCCAGTATTACTCACGGGTCTACGAGGTGAAATATCATCTAAAGCAGTGCTCCGCAACCTTTTCTCACCTACGACACACCAAATTTCTTCCTAGAATTCCGCGGCACACCAAAAGCTAAAATATATAGATATTAAATTGATACATAAATTTTACAATAATTTCTTGTTTTTTATTTGAAAAGTATACATACACACATATAACTATAACATGTTTTTTTTACGCAATCTTAATAATTATTATAAAATAATAATAAATTAGTGAGAGATTAATTGTTAAATTAATCTGCGCTTGTTTCAATGAACACAAAAGTTTTATATTCGTATCGATTTTTGACAGCGCAACCCGAAGTTCTTGGTCAAGACCTTTTAAGCATGGCTTATCATTTTTAATTAATACAAGCGTTGAAAAACTTTGCTTACATAAATATGTCGTTGAAAATGGAAGTAGTGTTAAAAATGCTTTGACGGAAATGTGAGGATATTCTTTTTTAACTTTAATTTAGAAAACATCTAATGGATCTTCGGAGAAGTGAAGTTTTAATGTCATGTCATTATTTAAATCTGTAAATTCCACTCGAATTTGCAGAGGCAGTGCTTCCGTAGAATTTATTGTATTGGTTGCAAAAGGATTTCGAATCCAATCGTATTGTTCCATATTAATGGAATAAAAATACCCACCAAATTTCTGCTGAAGCATACTTAAATGTTGTTGGGCCAGATCCACAGTTAATTGTTTGTTTTCAATTGTACTATGGTTGATCCTTTGGTACATTTCCAAACATCCTTTTTGCAACTCTTTCTGCCAAATTAAGTTACTAAGTTCATTCAAATGCTCGAATATATCAGCCATGTATGCAAGTTTGGCTATCCAGTAATTATCATCGAGGTGCTTATATAGTTTGGGCATATTTTGATTTAAAAGAAACTCACACACCTCTTGACGAAGCTCAAACAATCTAGCCAAAACTTTGCCTCGGGATAGCCAACGAATTTCAGTATAAAACAATAAGGATTCATATTCGGCTCCCATTTTTGGACAGGGTATTCCAAAGATTCGCGAGTTTAGGGCTCTTGATTTAATTATGTTTACGATTTTAATGCATTCATTCATCGTGTTCAAAAGTTCCTCCGGTAAATTTTTGACCATCGATGCTTCTCGATGTATGCAGCAGTGTGTAAATTGTAACGTTGGATTTTTTTGTTTTACATAAGAGACAAAACCCGTTTTACTACCCGTCATTGCCGCAGTGACATCCGTGCAAACAGCAATTCAATTGCTCCATTTAATATAGTATATTTTGAAGAAATCATCGGTTACTTGAAAAAATTCTTCACCGGTAGTTCGCTCTGGAACCTCCTTACAAAATAAATAATGTTCTTTAATAAAGTCCTCGTCAACGAAAAGTACAATAGCTATCAACTATGCTTTATTTTTAATATCGGTTGTTTCGTTGATCTGAATCGAAAAATTTTCAGCCAATAACAGTTTTCTAATCAGTGTTTCTAATATATTGTGAATACGTCTTTTAACAGTATTTGCAGACAATGAAAAATAGACAATATTATGAAAAATATTTTGTACTTTCTACATAATGAAATATTGTAAAATGTCAAATACATTGAATTTGACCGCGGCACACCTGTGTCCCGCTCACGGCACACCAGTGTGCCACGGCACACCGGTTGCGGAGCACTGATCTAAAGGATGATGATAATGAAGGTTTACCTTTACAAGTCACGTATAAATAATCTATTTATTATATCTACGACTGGGAGTCGGAAAATCGGAAAGCTACAGGTTGAATTTCCATTCCATGTTTTTTTTTAAATTTTATTCACTTACTAACTAGCCATCGTCGTAAGTAGAGATGACGAAACGCAAAACAACTCGGTCTTGGCACACACTCTTGCCTCATACATACTCTTCTATTATACTGACTCTTGACATGGCCCGACTCAAGTATATGATCCACTTGATCGCGCCATGTCTTTCTCAAGCGTCCCTATATATTATTTATTATTAAAAATTTGTCTTATAAACATTAATTTATCATTAAAAAATAATAATATTTAACATGTCAAAATATTTCACCAACAAATGTAGATATAATATGTCTCGACGCCATCTAGTGGGATAACAAAACTTTTCCTACAAAAATAAAGTTTGTTTCCAGGTGAAAACATATAATAAGCAGTAATCGTTGATTGAGGTACTAGTACATATTAAATCATTTGGCGGGTTGGAAATAAGCCGACATAGCTCAATGGTCCACCTGACCGGACATCAGAAGGTTCAATTCAACGGGTTCAATTCCCGTTGGCGGCATCTATTTTTACTTATATTTTCAATTTGTATTGATATTTCAGGCGACCACAGACATAGGAATTAATAGACGAGAAGATAATGGCGAGGGGTAAAATCAACTGTTGAAGAACGAAGGGAGTAAGGCTGACTGTGATTCGTCAATAAATCAATCTGACAGTAAATAGGCATCTCGCATTATAATATCACCATTTACTTCTTAAAAGTAAAATCTGCTTTTGAATGAATAGACATTTTTACATGGGAGCGCAAATTACTCGCCACGTTATGAACAAATTTGCGAAGTCCAAATTCGGCAAAAAAATTCGGTTCTATTTTCAGAGTCGAATATTTCGTTTAAGTATTTAGTTAAGACACTTTTATAAATGTTCATAATTTACTTCCCAGCAACCAACCAGCTTTGTGTTTCGCGTCCAGACGTTTCTCGATGTGATAGTAACAACTGATTCATATTATACGATGTGAATATGCTTAAAATAAAGTAAAATAATGCTTATATATGGAATGTAATACGACAATTGGGTTTATTCTCTTTTTCACATCTATTTTTACAAGTTTTCATAGTACAAGTCAACATTTTGCCGTGTTATTTCGTAAAATGAACCGATGATGCCTCGACCATAGTTCGCACAAGAATGATGACGTCACGTTTTCAAACTTCACTTGAGGCCATACGCGAGCACAGCCGGCTCCAATGGAACCGGTATGGGGAGTGGGGATAATACGCTTTTAATCACTTAGGGCAGGTCTACTAATATTCATATGTCTATGCAGGCGACTGATTATTACTTATAATTATTTATTAATATCTGATGTGTACTCGACGTTGCTTGGGGACTTATAAATGATTTGGGGTTAGAGGTTGTGATGTGTAGAGTTCCTGACAACTGGGTGCATTTTTAAGCTGAAAATAATATTATTGCATAGCAGTAAGTACTATTATTAGTTTCAGTTCATCGTGTCGTGACTTCCTTGGGCGTCCTTCCTTCCGTCACTTCCAAGTCATACACTCTTCTCACACCTCTCGATTCGTTCCTCACTTACTTCTCATTTTACAACAAATAATGATTTGGTTTATGTCTACCTCGGGCATCCCCGAGTTTTTCTACCATTACTTCATGTAGTTCTGTTATCTATGTGAGGATATTGTATCAGCGCTTTATTAGCAGCAGACACATACCTGGACGGATGACGAACCTCGTGCTGGCACTGTTGGTGGACGCGGTGGACTCTTTCACTGCAGCAGCTGGTCCAGTTTCCTCACCACCTAGGATTCTTACTGCAGAGTCTCCATCTTCTATCATCTTATCACCTGTTCTTGTACTTCATCACCTGTTAATATACTTCATTTTATTTAACTTAATTTCACTTATTTTTGTAATATTTATATTTTTGTAACACCTGCATCAACTGTAAAGCGCCCTTCAGGTGATATCTCACAAAAGCGGGGCTATACAAATTTTCCAATAAACAAATATCACGATATCCACACTGTTACTGTTATAAAACTACATAAATTAAAATAAAGTAAATTTTCCTATTTTTACTCTTTTATGATTTTTTTGTTGGGTTAACTACGTTATGAACTCTTTACAAAAATAAAATTTATTAAAAAAAAAAAACTTTCAGAAGTGCACTGAATTCTCCTTTCTTTGTTTTTATGTAAGTACCTAGTGCACAAGAGTACCAACTGCTCCAAACTGTCTGGAACCAGCGATATTATCTCATCCCCAATTGGAGTTTGTTGAGAGGCTGAAGGTAGTCTTGAGTAGAAATAAATGGGGGGGGGTTAAAGTACCTGTCTATTCAGATCTGGTCACCAAACACGATTAACGCAATTTAAAGCAAATTTTCAATTTTGAATGGTTTTCGTTCACTAGCGCGATACTGAAAGTATCCATACCACTCTAACTTACCTAAGCGGTGCGAAAAGTTCCTGATTTAAAAACTTAAATAAAACAAAACTTTAAACATACGTCTACATAAAGGAAAAATAATAAAAATTATATCTCCAATACTTTTTGATTTATGATTTTTGTAAAAAATATGGAAGTTCACGCACCGCACCCTGGTTTCACTTCTTTACCTCCACTTTATCCTAACGCTCTAACAAAAACTACCGAATCCGGTCTACGCGTATCACTTATCGCGTTCTTATACTGGAACACGTTTCGATGAGATATAATTGTATGGCTCTATATATTTTAATATTATTTTTGCGAAATTTCAAGGTAGGTACGTTTTAGAGCTCCCATAACGAACAATGATGATTTGATTAAAAATTACTTACTTTGAAAATGTTATTCCCAAATGTAATTTACGTAGGAAAAGCAAGTAAGCAGGAACCTCTGCATTTATCCACCCTCGCTCTTTTCGCCTTTGTCCCCTATCATGTATTTTGCAACATTAATTTATGTATGCATGAATTTTCTCCAATGTCTGCAGTTTTCACCTGGCGCTCTATTCGCGTGTGTCGTACATTAATAATAATAAATAATAATAATAATTGGATGACTTGTATAGCGCCGTTTTTGTGCAAAATCACCTCAAGGGATTCCCCCTAGACTCTATCCAAGCAAGTACCTACATAATTACTATAAACGGACTACACTATATAACTACATAACTACACGAATGCATATAATATAGTATACTATATGGTGCGTCAGATATGTATTATCAGGTATGGTGGCGGCCCATCGCGTGTTGGACCAACAGGTGTCTGTCAGGCAACAGACAACAGACAGGAGACAGCCTAACGTTTACCAGGGAAACTTGCAACGTGTATTCTATCTTACATGTACCGGCTATATCATCTGTACCCACCTTCTGCTGTCCTGATAAGCTCTGGGGAGCGGCTGGCGTAGGTAGGTACTGCTGCCGTTCAACCCTTTTTAGGTATACGCAGTAGGGTGGAGTGACATTGCAAAAATCAAATCTCGGTATTGTAATAGCTGCCAAAAGATGCTTCATGTCATTCATATTCTCGTAAAAATACTTAAAAAAATCTAAACTTATGTCTTCATTCAACAACCTAGCGATTTCGTAACGTAAAAAACGTAAATTTATCCTTTTTTTCCCAAAATCTGAATACTGTCTCAAAAATATAAAATAATATCCATTACTTTCAATTGCATTTACCTTATTGAACATTACATGTTTTATAAAAAAAAAAACACTGCATAAATTGCTCTTAAACTAGTGAGTTTGTGAGCGCTGTGGAGGTGGGGGGGAAAATTTCCCTCCTATTGTTTCGTCGCAGAAACTAGATGCGACTAGCATCTAGTTTCGTTTCGGCTACCGCTGACCGTAGACGTGTTAGAATCCTTGTCCGATTAAATTTTAACACATATAATTGTTGTGAAAATGAATGCAAATTACACGAGAAGCAAAATTTTATGTCCAATATTCGGGGCACCAACTGAAATGAACTCTCAATTGTTACCTACTATCTCAGAAGTGATTAAACATTATTTATTTGTTCTTACGATATGAGCGTAATCTTAACTCTACAAAAAAACCGTCAGTATTCGAAATAAAATGTGTTATATCTGCAATTGTTGAAGGAATTTGGAAGCGCGCTTCTATTCCCATTGTTTCACACAATCGAGTGATGAAACTGATCCAAGATCATTATAACGAATACTTAAAACTTAAAAATTGGCCAGAAAAAAGTGTGCATTATTATGTTAAGTTAAATTCTTATAAAATCAAAATTAATAAACTTTTCGATATTGCTTCATGCAAATGTAACAATCTGAATATGTGTTCCTGCGAAAAGACGCGCAAGGTACCCACCAAAGAACAAGCATTCCTTGAAGACCAAAGATCCTCGAGAAAAATGATGCTGGGAGCAATAGACACCGACACAACAAAAAAATTACATCGGAAAATGAGGATGCAAGCTCGTTTATCTGAACTTGCTTCGAAGGTCAGCTCATCTAAAGCATCAGCGACAAAACCACGTCAACCCTTTTTTGATGAAAACCAATAATTTTCTTCACATTCTTCGCAACCTCCAGAAAATTCCCGTATGATGTTAAAACTCCCCACTTTGGCCAGAATCTGCGATCAGTATGGTTTGTCAGACAGGTCGGCATCAGCTGTTGCAAGTGCTACATTACAAGATTTTGGCATAGTAACCGAAGACGACTCTAAAATGGTGATTGATAGGAGCAAACTCAGACGAGCTAGACAAACGTGTCGCACTTCTTTAATAAAAACATGGCAGATGTCGTCGGAGTCAACAAAAATTCGAGGTCTATATTTCGATGGAAGGAAGGATAAAACACTGTCTCAGGAAAAAATAGGGGATAGATATCATCGGAGAACGATTTCAGAAGAACATTATTCCATTTTATCTGAGCCGGGGTCTCAATGTGTTGGACATGTTACACCATCATCAGGAACTGGCAAAAACATCGCAAAGAGCATGTTACACCATTTAAAAGTGAACGGTTTTAATTTGAATGATTTATCAGCGATTGGATGTGATGGGACTGCTGTCAATACAGGCAAAAGAAATGGAACTATTAGATTCATGGAATTGGAATTAGGTCATCCGTTACAATGGTTTATCTGTCAGCTGCATGCAAACGAACTTCCCCTTCGCCACTTGTTTCAACACTTAGATGGTGCTACAACAGGACCTTTGTCACTCACGCTGGTTGACGACAGCAAACTCAACACTTCGATTATATATAGGAACAACTAACCCTTCAGTGAACCTAAAAATTCTTGCTGAATATGTTGTTAAAGCATATGCTCCGACATGGTTTGAGATAAAGAGGCACCCGTCGTGTAAAGATGGGGCATTACATGACTATAATAAAACTCACCCGATATTAATTTGAGCACCGATCTACGAGATATAATTAATCCAGTAATTCAAAGAAACGCCTATTTTTGCCACCCGGAAAATCTTCTACTATCCATGATAATGGATGACAACGTTATTGTAAGAGAATTGGGTTTGAGACGAATATTAAAGGCGCGAGATAGATGTCCTAGTCCATCTGTTGTTAGAGACTTTATTATTCCAACAATAAACTTTTCAGCAAGTAAATATTACGATATTATCAACTGGCAGGAATGCGAAGTTACACCGCCACCGATACTATCTGAAATCAGTAATGACGACCTAGTCAAAATGATAAATAATTTCGGTGAAGAAAAGGACAGTATTGAATTTCCCAGATTTCCCTGCCACACTCAAGCAGTCGAGAGGTGCATCAAATTAGTTACCCAGGCATCGTTGTCTACAGTTGGGCCTGAAGCAAGAGATGGATTCATTCGGGCGACAATAAAATCTAGGCATATAATGCCCGAATTTCACACCAAATCTCATTTCAAAACACGATAAATATTATAAAACTTCGATAATGTTTAAAAAAATTCTCTTTGTTAAAGTATTTTATTTAATAAAAAAAACATGTTTCTCAAAAACACGAAAAAAACAATAAAAAATCAATAATCCTCTTCAAAAAACCAAAAATAGACCCCGCCTTGAAACTATGGTAATTTTATTTTTATTTTCAGATGTGTTATGCACCTTATTAGCTATAAAACCCCTAATAAAATTGTATTTTTGCTATGAATATCGCTTGTTTATAATGCTTGGCAGAGTTTTCAGCGACTTTTTTCATAAAAATTTTTTCTAAATATAAATGTGCTGGTTGTTGAATAAAGGAATGTTTCGATCGAGTTGATTTTTTTAGACGAAAGAGGTGTTATATAAAGGCAACTTTTTTTTGCTATTACAGTACTGGCATCTTTAAAAAAAAAAGTCCCATACAACGTCACTCCACCCTAATACGCAGTGGCTGCAATAAAAAAACTTAGCATTGAATGAAAATGCTTCGATCGGCGAGGAACAACCCATTGTAACTAGCGGAAGAGGGACAACAAGAAGTGTATACAATGCTTGTAAAAGAATATTCTTAGGAAACTTACAGCGTGTCCTATTAATATCAGTTCCAATTCGATGCAATAAACTCAGATTTAATTATTTTAAGTTCGCATCATTATTTATAGATTTATTTGTGTTAGTTTTTCTGCCACAATTCGTTCATTTAACTTTTCTCTTTCTTAAGAGGAAGCTACAAGCCAAAAATGTGTATATTCTTGGTATACCTTATATTGTAGGTAATATGTATTAAAATCGCTTGACAAACGGAGTCTAGAAACGTTCGATTACAAGCAAAAAAACTGTTTTTTTTTATTTATTTTGTAAATAATTTTATAAGAAAGCAAAAAAGTTAATCAAATGAAACTGTCAGAGATAATCTTAGCTTTAATACAGTATTTTTCAAAAGTTGTTTCCTTTACGCGTTCATACATTTCTATTGAAAATAATTTTTTTTAGTAGCTTACATTTATTTTTTTTATTGAGTATTTTATTTGTATTCTACTCTAGCGAAATGATAGGAAAACCTTCAATTCATCTATAGCATATTTTTTGGTATTCAAAATGTACACCAATTCGTTATAAAGATTAATCAAAATAGTGATTTAGCATTAAGCTTCGCCTTAATTAAATTACTTTTTTAACAGGATGATTTTTCTCAGAGTAGTTTTTGGGAAAGCGGGAGACGTTACAAAGGAGCTATCAGTGATATAGTTTTAATATGTGTCCTTATATACTTATACTAAGTATGTAGCTCCTACGCTAATGTGCAGTGTGCAGTGTAAGTACAATATGAGGTGAGGAAGCACGTAACTTGTCAAAGTGTCAAACCGGGGAAGTTAAAATGTACTGAAGTTTTTGACTTGGTTACTCGTAGCGACCCGTCGGACGTATGTACGGCGGGTGAACTCAAAAGGAGTGTTTGAAAAATAAATCACACGCCAGCGAATGAAATAAGGCGGAGACATTAAATACTTTAGTCAGTTCACGTCAAAATCCACATAATAAAATAATATGAAGCGGTAATGTTGATAAATCAAAGAGTGCTTCCCAGGACAGGAATATGTTTACGTGTGATTCAATCCTCTCCAACAGACGATCGATACACATTGGCCTGATTAAAAAAAATCACACTACGATCAATAACTTACTTTAACAACCTTCTTTAAATATAAAAAAAATACGAAATATACATTAATTGCCATAGACATATGAATATTAGTAGACCTGCCCTAAGTGATTAAACGCGTATTATCCCCACTCCCCATACCGGTTCCATTGGAGCCGGCAGTGCTCGCGTATGGCCTCAAGTGAAATTTGAAAACGTGACGTCATCATTCTTGTGGGAACTATGGTCGAGGCATCATCGGTTCATTTTACGAAATAACACGGCAAAATGTTGACTTGTACTATGAAAACTTGTAAAAATAGATGTGAAAAAGAGAATAAACCCAATTGTCGTATTACATTCCATATATAAGCATTATTTTACTTTATTTTAAGCATATTCACATCGTATAATATGAATCAGTTGTTACTATCACATCGAGAAACGTCTGGACGCGAAACACAAAGCTGGTTGGTTGCTGGGAAGTAAATTATGAACAATTATAAAAGTGTCTTAACTAAATACTTAAACGAAATATTTGACTCTGAAAATGGAACCGAATTTTTTTGCCGAATTTGGACTTGCAAATTTGTTCATAACGTGGCGAATAATTTGCGCTCCCATGTAAAAATGTCTATTCATTCAAAGCAGATTTTACTTTTAAGAAGTAAATGGTGATATTATAATGCGAGATGCCTATTTACTGTCAGATTGATTTATTGACGAATCACAGTCAGCTTCACTCCCTTCGTTCTTCAACAGTTGATTTTACCCCTCGCCATTATCTTCTCGTCTATTAATTCCTATGTCTGTGATTTCAGCTAAAAAAATTTATCTAAAATTGCTGTAAGAGTCCATTATTGTTATTTTTTTGTCTTCTTTTCTGTCATCGATAAATGTGCTTGCATTACTCGACTGTCAGCGCTTTATTAGCAGCAGATACATACCTGGATGGATGACGAACCTCGTGCTGGCACTGTTAGTGGACGCGGTAGTCCCTCTCGCTGCAGCAGCTGGTTCAGTTTCTTCACCACCTAGAATTCTTGCTGCAGAGTCTCCATTTTCTATCTTCATCGGACGTCACAGCGGTGCTGCCAAGGTCTGTTATCTATGTGAGTATATTGTGTCAGCGCTTTATTAGCAGCAGACACATACCTGAACGGATGACGAACCTCGTGCTGGCACTGTTTGTGGACGCGGTAGTCTCCATCTTCTATCTTTGTCGAACGTCACAGCGGTGCTGCCAAGGTCTGTTATTTATGTGAGGATATTATGTCAGCGCTTTATTAGCAGCAGACACATACCTGGATGGATTGCGAACCTCGTGTTGGCACTGTTGGTGGACTCTCTCGCTGCAGCAGCTGGTCCAGTTTATTCACCACCTAGGATTCTTGCTGCAGAGTCTTCATCTTCTATCTCCATGTCACCTGTTCCTGTTCTTCATTTAACTTTACTTAACTTCACTTTATTTTGGTAATATTTATATTTTTTTAATACCTGCATCAACTGTAAAGCGCCCCTGAGGTGATAACTCACAAAAGCGGCGCTATAAAAATTGTCCAATATTATTATTATTTTCTCTATTTTCAATAAACATAATATCCATGTATTGTATATATAAACCTTCCGCAAGAAGTTTTCTAAATGATAGAAAAAACCTTCTCAAACTCCGCTGCATAGTTTAGAAGCACTAATCGCACAAACAGACAGACGCGGATAGTGACTTTGTTTTATACCGTTTAGAGATTTACTCAGATGCAATTTTCAACACAGAATCCTTGTCTCTTTATAATTATAATAATATTTGGATGATTTGAATAGCGCTGTTTTTGTGCATAATCACCTCAAGGGCGTTGTACAAATATATAATATATTTCTACTAACTATAGGCTAGATCAGGGGTTCCCCACCTTTTTGTACTCTAGAGCACATTCTAAAATATCGGTACGGTGGCGGGCACCAACTATTTTTAATCAACAAACTCGGGGCAGCAATCGCAATCAAAATGACAACAACGCGGTTCCAGGCGGGGAATGCTATTTGCACATCACTCCTTGTACATGACAAAAACCCGAAGTGAGCCGATGATCGCCGAACCGATCGGGACGGTACGAGCACGTGACTCCTGTCAGTTTGGCTGTCGATGTCGGGGCCATGCTTATTGCTTTCACTGACAGATAGAGCTGGCAGAGTCATGTGCCATGTGTTTTAGCGCCTTCGGCGTTCATCGGCTCAGTTCGTGGCGTTCGTTTACTTCGCATTTTCTGTGTATACAAGGAGTGATGTGCAAATAGAACTCTCCGTTCCAGGCTAGCGTGAAGAGTGCAGTCTGGCTCGCCGCTAGACAGGTTGCGACAAATACTGTCATCAAAGGAACCACTCATATATACAATATCGCAAACATACGAACGTATTTAATAAACCTAGGTACTCAAAAAAAATAAAACTCTAACAAATAAATAAAAATAATTCACATTTTTAATTAATGTTTACGAAAAAATTATTTCACTGTCTAATAGTGGAGGGCACATACGAATCGTTCACGGGGCACGGGGTTGGGAACCCCTGGGCTAGATAAACTATTATCAACTTATGGATAACAGATTGCATCCACCGGTTCGTCGATCACTAATACAAAACTATATGTAGAATGCATTTTACCAATGAATGTGATGATTAGAATGCACATTTATAATTATTTATTTATATGGTTATGGTGAGTAGTAATGATTTTTCATAGTGAACACGTAAAAAAAAATAATAATAATAATTTTAACAAAAAAGTTTCTGAAAAATTCTGAAAAAAAGCGTTTACTGTTTTTGATTATACTTGGTAATTTAATATGTAAAGAAATAATTTCCAGACCAGAGATGACCACCAAACTCAAAGGCGGAGCTTACTTACATAACATTTTTACAAGTCTGTGCTACTGGACTCTGTACACAGTATGTATGTTCATTATATTACATGCATCAATCATTAAACATATTAATTTTGGTTGTGCTGTGCGTTAGTCCTGCATGAAATCCGGTTCAATGAACTCTATTTATTACAATATTTATTTTGAATTAAGTTTCATTTTCAAATTTTAAACTGATTAAAGTAGGTACACGGAGAAAATGTGTATTGCTGATTTATTAAAATCCGGTTTAAAACGGGCTTGCAGGCCGCTTCCTAACAAACTAACTAACCCGTGTTATGTACCTACCTGAATTTGTCCTGATAATATACAATGACGAAAAGTGAAAATATTCGAATATTTATGAACACGTGTTCCGAAATTGCGCTAATACATTAGTGTTTCGAGTTTTTTAGGAAACCCATCAATTAAAGGCCTGCAATCCCGTTTTTATCCGGATTACGAATAATTTGAAGAGATTCAATAAATTAAGAATATTATATATCAGTAAGTTTCCTCCGTGTGATAATAATAACCTTCGGTTGTCTGTGCTGAGCGTTAGTACTGCGTGAAATCTTATTCAACGAACTCAAATTTATTTTGAATTCAAGTCAAAGTTGGAGTTGATTGTGTACCTACGTGTAATATATTATTATTTATATCACAAAATTATTTTATTTGCCATTTTCATGATTGGAAACAATCTCGTGATTGTTCACGGATCTTCTCTAATAATATTTTATTTCAAAATGATTAATATTGGAACTGATTTGTCAAAACTTCATGGGTTTGCGCTAAAATTTAAAATAACTACAGTCAAGGCGTGTCCAATAATTCATCCGATGGTTGTAAATAATTAAATATATTGTGATTTATAGTGCCTTGCATTTGCTTTCGTTTTTAAAAGCCATGACAGGACAATGAGCAGCAGAGGTGTGTTATTACGCGTTGTCATCCAACATACTGTACAACACAACGTACTGCATATGACACGTCACGTGAGCCGCCCTCCGGCCCCGGTCAGGGTGTGTGTGAGTGTTAGTGTGTATCTGTGTGCGTGTGTGTGTATGTTGTGACAGACTAGTGACTAGGGCTGTTGAGCCAGGCCCCCCGTGTGGGTGAGACCACTTGCCCCCGGCAGTGTCACGCAGGGGGCGGCCGGGGGGGTCACATAGACACACGGTGGGGGCAAACTAACCTATCAAAAGTTGTAATAAATTACATTAGAGAAGTTATCGTAATTAAAATGTTATTTTACTGAGACCACTCCCTCGCGGGTCGGTCGGCCGCGTGCATTAAGGCGATGCCATACGTAGTAATGCAAAATGATGTGTTTTTGGTCGGCTAGAAGTGTTTCAGATGCTTTAATTAAATACTGCGAGTAGAATACATCTTGGCCTTTGAAATAATCGAGTATTTTTTAGATAAGTCTTTTTATAAGCCCAGAAAAAAATAATGTATAAGGTCTATGAAAACTGCTTTAAAGTTCAAAATCTCCTACTTACGAAACCATTTTCGTTTATGATTTTATTGTATAATGTGGAAAATTAAGTTATTTATAGAATGATCGAAAAAAATATAAATATTTATGCCAGAACATCCACAAAATAGAATAAAAGGCACTTTTTGGCCATGTTTTTTTCTTGCATAAATCAAAACAGGCGGACGGTGTTAAGCGGGAATTTAAACCTTATCGCCATGTACGTAAGGGGTGTTATTGATAGCGGCTCAATTTAAAATATTACACGACGTAGCGCATCGCCTTAAGAGTGCGGGCAATTTTATCGGGCCACAATTGCGGTAAAAACGTTATTCGTGTTAATTTTTTTGTTATATTTGTTAATCATTTATTTGAGAATTATTCATTTCATTCCGATCTGTGTTGGAATGGTTTGAACTTATCCAACAAAACTAAGGTAGGTACGTATTACGTCATACGTATCCCGCCATATTTCGATCGTTTTGGGGGCTTTAAAAAATTCAAACTTTGAAAACTTTTAACTATGATAACGACATTATTTGTGTATGAAAAAGAAAATTAAAATATTGGTATTCAAGTTAGAAGGTGAATAATTATTAAAAAACGTGTTCTTATTTATTTCGTAGATTGATTCAATTCTATTCTGTATTAATACTGCATACATGATTAGTAACAGTTATAAAAATATGTCAGGTTTTTGATTTGTGAACACCTCCCTAGCAGAAACGGTGCTAAGGTGTTCGTATGTTTTAGGAAAATTTCTATCATGGCATCATATGTAAAAACACAGCAACTTGCTTAAGATTTTCAAAGTGGATACTGTAGTTCCACCCATGTCGTCAGTATTGTATACAAATAGGTTAGTAACCATTAATAACATAACTTACGTATTTAACATTACCAAATAATTATACAACAATAATGTATTTGGTGCTAATTAAATTGTATTACCTATGTTTGATTTGGGATGAGTAGGATTTTATAAATATTGTTTACCTTTAATTTTTATCCATTTTGTGATCTGTTATACATCAGTTATCTGTGACATGTAATTTTTTTTTTCACTCAGATATTGGAAAAAAATCAAAATACAACGTTCAATTTAATTCTTATTTAAAAGGGTTTAATTTAATTTCTGAAACATAGTGTGGGTAAATGCCAACAGGGTGCAGGGCAGCACATTGCTTATAGAGGGCACTAGCGCAGGTCTGGCCAACTCTACTTTGGAAATATATATATATCATGTAAAACAAAAAACTCATACTTATCGCGGGACAATAACATTGATAACAATGCTGAGACATTAACACAAATCAAAGACTTGGGCATCACTTTTCAATAAAATATTTAATTTGTTAACCACATAACATAAATCTCTAATAAAGGGCTTAAAAATGTTGGGATTTATGACTAGGCTAGCCAGAATTTTTAACAATATATGTAAAGTGTATTAAATTATTATATTTTGCCTATGTAAAAAGTCAACTTGAGTACAATTCTGCTGTCTGGAACCCACATTATAATATACATGTACATTGTACAAGCTGTTGAAAGAATACAAAACAAATTCTTACGTTTTATAAATTTTAAAATGGATATTCCAGCAATTATGTTGAACTACAACACTCTGTTAAATTATATGAATATGCTCAAATTGTCAGACAGAATATTTTCAATGACTTGGTATTTCTAAATATAATTATAAATAATTTAGTCTATATTCCGGTATTACTAGAATTGATAAGCTTTCGGATTCCACAACGTAATACTAGAAGTCAGGATTTATTTCAGTTCAGAAATTCTGGGACTAACTACCATATGTATTCCTCTCTGCCCAGAATACTAATAGAGGGAAATGATTATACCAAGTCAGTGGACATCTTCAATTTATGTTTAAACAAATATAAAATGTTGTTAGTGAAGCTATTCAGTTATGTACAATAAATAATGTGTGTTTCTTAATATTCTCATGTAAAAGCCGAAAAAGGGCGTTAATAAATAAATAAATAAAATATATAAACGTATAGTAAATAGATAGCTGAGTTGTCGTCGGGTTTGGGTCCCGCCCAGGCTTCGTGAGTTCAATTCCTCCTCTTCCATAACGATACAAGCAACATTTACGCGCTTATTGTGACGTTAGTAGATATCAAATATTGTCAGGTTATTCGTAACCCGGAATGTTTGTCTTTCTTTTAAATAAAATTAAATAAATACCAGTATCAAATTAAAGCATCTTCAATAACACTGTGTTTCCAATATTATGTCCTCGGCATACAAAACTGTCTCTTAATTTCTGTAATGAACCATGTTAATCTCAAGTGGCCTACGAGGTAAGAATGACCTGAATTTCAAAAAAATATATTCCTTGTTATTTGTTTGAATGACACACTACGCTAAAATCTTCCTCGGGAGAGGGAGTTAGATCAATTAAGGGACTGCCGCGGAATATCATTTCTTTGTATGGGATCTGTCACTTTGACAGATGACAGCCGCGTAATTACGGCGCTCCGTAAATTTTTATGACCCCTTCTCCTGCCGCAGGTAGAAGAGGGGGAAAAATGAAAACAAATTGAATGTGTAACGTTATCTAATAATTGAGTTCTGCATGTATTTTATTTTTATTATCATGACAGCTGTTTCGGCGTTCAAAGCCATTGGACAGTTTGATAATAGCCTTGAACTCTGAGACAGCTGTCACAATACAAATAAAAAAATACTTGCAGAACTTAAAAATAACATTAATTAGTTTAATTTTTTATATGAATACCGCCGCACAAGAGTTCCAACTGCTCCCATCAGCCTGAAGATAATGGAGACTATGGTATTCCGAATTCGGGATATGTTGTGAAGCTAGAGGTAGTGCGAAGGTAAAGGAAATTGTAAAGAGAAAGATGGAGAAGTACTTGGCTATTAAGATCTGGTAACAAAACACGCCTGAAGCCATTTCATGCAACGTTACAATTTTGAATGGTGGTCTTACACTAGGGCGATACTGAGAGTATCTTTCACTCTGGAACGTGCCGCAAATATGCCTTATTATATTTTAAATGATCAACTTATGAAATAACACAAATCAATCAAATTAAATTAAAGATAAAAGATTTAAACTGGCGACGTCCGGATTTATATTCAAAAGCCTCATCTATGGACCACAGAAATATTTTAAACGTTTAAATTTTTTTTTTTAAAACATAATTTCGCATTCGTAGATTCTTATATTAATCCAAAATGTTACCAAGGCAGATACTAGATACTAACCACTTTAGTGACGAAATATTTTCCAAGTAGATTTCTACTCCCTTATGGTTGGGTTGGTTTAGCATCCCTGTCGGAGGGCTGGCAGGCCTGCCGAACGGGGGGCTGGGCGATAAAGGGCCCATGCTGAGATAACTCGCCGGGGCAGGCAGAGCGTTTGCTGCTTCTTTATACCCCCCAGCCAGACTGACTTTCCTTTCGACCTTGGTAGGAAAAATGTTTAATTTAACCCCTCCAGCATTTTAGAGTCATATATGGCCAGGCGTCAATATTTTATAAAAGTTTTTTACTATCATGCGGAAATACATAATTGTTTTGACGTTAGAAAGGGCAATGATAATTCTTTCCAGTTTGCCTCGAATATTTATACTAGATGGAATTAATAAAATCCTAAAAATAGTCAAAACGAATAATTCATATTTCGCGCGGCTATCATAACAATCGGTTTAACTTAAAATTATTTATATTTTTATTATTTTATTTACGAACGAGATAAAAGTGAAGTAACAGTTTTCTTATAAATTCCCTAAACAAATGAATGTGTTTTCGAAATATCAAGTTCTCTCAATTTGTTCTACGATTGGAGTAAAAAATGAAGTTAATATGTATTTACTGTTTTTGACAACATTTTCATGTTTGATATTAAAATTTATTATTTAAAGAAAGTAATGTTTATTTAGGAAGCTGGGTACCACTAATGATAACCTGACAGAATCAGAATGATAAACTGAATGTTATATTTTCTTGTGCGAATTCTACCAAAGAGCATAACAATTGATAATAATTACATTTTGATAATTTGTATAGAGCCATTTTTTATGAAAAATCACCTCAAGGACGCTTTTAAAATAAATAAATTATATTTCTTAATTGCTCTACCTCATTAACAATAGACGAGACAAACTATTTTAACAATTTAAGGCCATCATATTGCCTCCAGCCGTTTGTCGATTGATACAATTAATAATACATATATTTGAAAATTATTCGACCCCCTCTTCTACCTACGGCAGGAGAAGGGGTCTGAACAATTTATGGAGCGCCGTAATTACGCGGCTGTCATCTGTCAAAGTGACAGATCCCATACAAATAAATGATATTCCGCGGCAGTCCCCCAATTGATCTAATTACCTCTCCTGAGGAAGATTTTAGCGTAATGTGTCTGTCTAGCATATAATACGTACATGCCATTTTATGCGCGCATAAAAAAGCGTCGTAGGTCTAAGGTCTAAGGTTTTATAAATAGTTCAAGGATTTGATTAGAATTTATTAGAGAAATTGGGTTTGGTGTTCGTTTTGGAAAAAATGTGGTCCGAACTGAAACCTTTTGTTTTATTTTATGTGTTGGGTATTCCTTGCGGGTTCTTTCGATAATAATAATATTTTATGTGTTGGCTGTTCTCTGCGGGTTGTTTCGATTAATAATTATATTTGGTTTATTTATCTGCCAAAACAAGAAAAATTCCTTTCAAATGTTAGTAAACTTGAAAATTACGACATCTATCAAACATTTAAAAAAAATAAATACACATTTCAAATAAATAATTATTAATAAATAAAAATAATTTTGGTAACTACGTTGTCGCCTGGCTGTGAATTATAAAACTTATCAGTTCCAATTTTGAAAATTAAAAGTTCACTGAAATGGAATAATTGAATGCATTACGCAGGAATACAATAAATTTCAAGTCACGCACCCAAAATCAAAATTAGTATATATGATGTATTTTTTTTTAAATGTTATTTTTTATTATTATTTTAATGCGGCCGGAACTTTTGGTTTCATGGTGGTGTAAAATTTTAATTCTTCTGTGGTTTTGCACGCAGACGATATAAAATAAACCTAATTCTCACCTATTTCACTTGGTTCCTGATTTGGTACAATATTATGTTATATCGGCAACTGTGTATACAGGGTGTATCGGCACGTACCCGACAAACTTTAACCAGCTATTCCTCAGCACATTTGGAGTAAAAAATGTTATGGGCACTTTGCTGTCCGGTAACATTTATTTTTAATAAAAAAATTATCATTCATATTTTCACCACATGTCACCAATGTTTTATCCTTTGTCAAAGTTTGAAAACCCGTCTGTCAATATTTTGTTCGAGTTTCGTTGAATAATGTACGTACGTACCTACGTTGGCGCGCTTTTACAATCACAACGAAATGGCACGTCACCATTCGTCTCATTTTGAACTATTATTATTTAGTGTGTACGAAAGAGCGAGGACACTTTTTGACACACTTGCAATAACAGCTGTTGAACACGAGAAACAATGCAAATGACAGTGACGGAGTGTGGATTTATTTTATTTATTTTTTGTTTTTAATGGAAAAAAAATGTTACCGGACAGCAAAGCGCCCATAACATTTTTTTCTCCAAATGTGCTGAGGAATAGCTGGTTAAAGTTTGTCGGGTACTTGCCAATACACCCTGTATAGGAAGGTACTGCCCACCTACTGGTACTAGGTAGGTACATTCGTTGAATTTTCAGGTCTCTGAGGGTATCTCTAAGTTTCTTCAACCTGGGACCGGGAAATCCGAGAGATCCAAAGAAAAAAATGGAGGCTAGCAGCTAATTCGTGCATAACTTTTGGGAACATAATCCATATGGCGTCAACTGTAGTCAGTTATGGAAGTTTTACACGATGTTTTTTTCATACTGATCCCCATATGGAAACTATATCGGGACCTATATGAAAATATTTGTTTTACTTACGTAATCAATATTTTCATATCATTACGATTTCATACAAATAGAAGAAATAATATTTTTGGACGATACTAAATCGTCAAAAATGGCTTTAAACATAGCCATAGTCACGTGAAAGCATTCTGTCATTTCTGAAATTTACAATACTGAGCAATTATTATTTTGATTATTTTTTTCCTTTATTCATAAAATATATTTGAATACAGTTTTTTATATGCTTTTCGACTACCACACTAGACACATGTCTGTATTATATACGTTCATAATCAGTAATAACAAAACGAAATAAACAGGCGATAATTCCACATAACGTAGTTATGCAATATGTCTGTCTTCTTAGTTAAATTGTGCAAAAGTCGCTAGGTACCAAAATAGAATACGTCCTTTTTGATGCCAAACATCTTTTGACGCGCTTTTTATGCTTATTGAATAGTTAAGTTATAACATAGATCACTGTAGAAATGTATTATAAGTTTGTACAGCGCCCTTGAGGTGATTTTGCACAAAAACGGCGCTATACTTCCGATTTTATTGTCCGTGTTAAATCTTCCCCATAAGAAAAACTAAACCCTTCCACTCACTTTTCCACAAATGATCAGCTAGTCAATCAACACCATGCAAGTGCATTATATAAGCAAAATAAATACAAAACAATACAAGAACAACACCTCAACTCACCAGAGATCAAATGGGAAAATAATTCACCGACTCCAGATATTTTCATATCAGAGGGTTCGGCTCGGTAGAACTTCTAACAGGGCCTATAAATCCTACTGATTCCTCAACATAAATATTTAAAAAATCTTTGGTTATCCTACATGTATGTTCAAAATGAACGACTTTTGAATCTTTACACATAATTTTGTTGATAGATCTAATACGTCTGAATTTTTAATTAGAGAGCTAGGTATAATGCCAGTAGCCGAAATAACGAATGGTAATATTTTTATAGTTTGAGAATGCCAAATTCTTTTTTATTTCATTTCCTAAATCTGTGTATTTTCTTATTTTTTCATTAACAGATTTTTTAATATTACAGGAATTTGGAATAGCGACATCAATAATATAAGTTATTTTTTTAATTTTGTCATGTAAAACTATATCGGGTCTATTATGACTAACCGTTCGGTCTGTTAGTATAGTTTTATTATAATATATTTTATAAAATTCGTTTTCTAAAAATGAATTTGGTTCGTATTCATAATATGGTACTATATTACGGCAGTCAATCAAGTTATGTTTAATTACCAAATTATTATTATTATTCGGCCAGCCTCATGACTCGTCGGGCCTGGCCGCCAACACTCTGTGCGGTATATTTGCTTCTAATATTACATTCTAAATGAATACGAATATTGAATTTATGACAAATTTCTTCGTGCATATTTAAATACTAACAAAATATTGTTTTCAATCGAAAATATCATAATTTTTTTTTTGAAGAAAGACATTCATTCCCGGGTTACGAATAACCTGATAATATTTGAAAATCTCCTACTACCACCACAGTAAGATGAAAATTTTGCTTGTGTTGTGATGGAGGACTTTGAATTCGAGGAATTGAACACACTACGCCTGGGTGGGACCCAAACGCGATGTCAACTCGGCCACCGACCGGTCATTAATAATAATATTTGGCTAATTTCTATAGGTATATATTATACTCAAGTCTAAACTATAAACTTACCTTTTTAAGCTGTCATACCCTTCATTTAAATATACCGTTCCTGAGAGAAAGTCTAATTATATCCAATTTTCCAATTATGTGCTAAATCCTGTATCTAAATTACGCTAATAAAAAATTAATTTATGTTAATTGAATGTTAATCTCAAGTGACCTACCAGGTAAGTATGGTACCTACTGTACCTACATTATCTCCATAATATATAGTTAGTAATAACATAGATCAGTGTAGAAACGTATTATATGTTTGTACAGCGCCCTTGAGGTGATTTTGCACAAACGGCGCTATAAAAATCATCAAAATACCAAATGTATTGCTGGAAATAAATTGTACAGCGCCTTTGAGGTGATTTTTCACAAAACGGCGATCTACAAATTATCCAATTATTATTATTATTAAAATATTATTATTATTTCTATAGCGCCGTTTTCATGAAAAATCACCTCAATGGCGCTGTACAAATATATTTCTTAAATAATAAATATAGACTTGTTTACTTTCATTTTCACTTCCTTCGATAGCAATCAATTTCACATCAGCCTTGCTTTCCGTGGCGGCTGTTTATTTCATACTCAATTCAATATGAACAGACGATATTTTTTTGGAAACTGGACGAAAAAAACATTATTTAAAACACTCATTAGAGTTGAGTGCATGATGTGCGGAAGAATGGTTGAGCCTACTTGCTTCATACACAAAACTGGGTAATGTCCCATGCTCACAGTCCATACACCACACGCCATACGCCACTCACCATACCATAGACCTATTTCCTTTTCGAAGGCACCACCTGCGCGCCGAGTGTATTACGTATTACAGCTGGTGTAAGATGGGAAGGTACTTGCTGAGCTTAGAGAGGAATTTTAGTGGAGATTTTATTTTTTTATAATATAAGTACATTTTTGTTTATTTGTTACAATATATGATCAAATATTTCAAGACCCCTCTTCCATAGAAGCATTAGCTTGTGGCTGGAAATGGAGTGTACATTGTTTTATTACAGTATGTAGGTAATTAAAAATAAAATGATTTTAAACTTATTTGAAGAATGGAATGTTACTTAAGGAAACTAATTGAGATGAGTTATTCTTAAGATTAATTCAATTGGAAACATTTTTATTTTTTGTAAGTTTGTCTTTAAAATTCTAAAATTCTAATTTCTTCAGGTAGTCGATTGAAAAAGATTCTCGCCCGGTAAGTGTAATAATTTTGTGCAAAGGAAGTGTTTAATTTTGGGCATGGAAAAATATATTTAAGTCGAGTACGGTTTTCAGTTAGAAATTGAGTCTTTTTCTTTTATGATTTGAATTAATGCATTTTTAGTAAAAAGATCTTTATATGAAGGCACTTGAAATTCTTCGAATAATCGATCCGTTGGGTAATCGGAAGGTTTTCTTAATATTATTTTAATTATTAACCTTTGTACCACTTCTATTGGAGTAAGGTTATTTTTGTAGATGATTTAGAGAGTTGGTAGAAACAAAGGAGATAGGCCATGAACCATACCCCTGCAAATCGCATACTACGCTCCGCGGTGCACGCCCTGCCTTTGTTAGAACTACTACTTATTGTAATTATGTATTACTAATTTTACTGAGAGTAGCGAAGTCTTGTGTTAACTCGACCATTTGATTTCATCTTTTTGTAAATTTGTTTATGTGTTCCGTTTTCGAAAATCTGCTTCATCCGCTTTATTATCCTAGCAAGCCTTCGACTAGGTGGCTAACTTTGACTATGGTTCAGTAAAGATTATTATTTTAAAATGAACTCATGTTTATTTGGGCTAAAAAAAAATGATATACAATCTCGATAAATTCTGGATTCTGGGTTGTTTGGCGGTCCGTCCTCTCTGCCTACCCCTGTGGAGAAACGGGATGATGGTTATGCTATGGATTCTTTCAAATGAAACACTATTAATCACTTGTTTAATTTATTTTAGTATTACAGAGTAATGTCTACACCAGGAGAGTAACGTTACTCCAACTGATAAATGATATTAACTGTTACTGGATCTAATAGGATCATCTTCTCATAGGAGACTTGCAGTGCTTAAATATGCGTTACGACCATCAATGTCTATAAGGTAAATCAATATCAGTTGGGCTAACCAAATAGATAAAATAATATAATCTTATTTCATATTTCAAAGTTCTATATGGCAAGATGCGCAGGTAAATAACAGTTAGTTAGTTAGAGTAGATGAGTATTCTTCAGATTATTACCGACAGGTAGAGGTTTATTGTACCTATTTAAGCTGTCGTGGAAAAATAAAGACATGTCGGACACTTCATAACAATTAACATTAAATACAAAGTTATATAGCTTATATGTAATAAATTTAACAAATTGACATTACTAACTCAACCATTTATTACAGAATTACAACAGTCCTCGCATCGTTTTCCCAAAAACATCAAACAACAACATAATAACATGCGACTGTTCATCTAAAACGGTATTTTATTTTAGTAGCCACCAATAAAAACGTTTCGGTCCCTATCCCAACCTCCGCCATCGCATCGGCCCAAAGTTTATAAGTAATAGTCCCCGAAGGGCCCGGCCAGGCCCCGAGGGCCGATAAGCCATACGAATATTGCAGGGCCTTCCGAGAATCGGGCTCGATCCCTTCGGTCTACCTTTACAAGTTGCCGACAGACCATGGAGTTTTTTGTGCCCAAATCTGGGAATTGAACTGAAGTATTTTGGGCCTGCCATTGAGAGCTCAATTGTGATTTCCTTTTCTGTTACGTGCGTCGCTTATGAGAAAGAGATAGATGTTACAATGGTGCAAGTGGTACGCCTTGCATCTTTGGAGCTCGGTGGTATTTTTGTTTTTGTCTTGCAAGTTGTGAAGTTGCAGGAAACGGATTTCTATTGATCGATGAAGCATACTATTTGATGTTAAGTCATGTTTTGATTCAAGTTTTATTAGATTCTTAGGAAAACCAGTAGATCAACCGAGTATCTTCAATAAATGTCTCTTCTTGGCTATTTTTGGCTCTTCTTGTGTCTTTTTGAATCTTCTCGCCCCTTCTTGGCAAGTTATGTCTTTTCTTGAATGTTCTTACCACAGCATCTCATCTCTTCTAGTCTCTTCTTGGCTCTTCATGCCACTTATTGCAACTTTTCGTCCCTTTTTGGCTAGTGATGTTTTCAACGGAATTCTCGGAAACTCTGAAGGCAAGTGTTTTGCTAAGCCCAGGGTAATTTATTATCCCGTCGCTTTTTATTGCGGGCAGAATGCACCATTTCAACAATCACCAGGAACAGGATTACATGGAGATGAATGATGGACTCGCCGAACATCACATCTTCTCGACCCTTCTAAGCTTGTCTGAGATGAAACAAAACGCACGATCATTGGTAATCGTGTTATGGATTCTTTCAAATGAAACACTATTATTCACTTGTTCTTCATTTATTTTATTTGTACAGAGGAATGTCTACACCAGGAGCGTAACGTTACTCCAACTGATATTAACTGTTACTGTATCTAATAGAATCTGCTCTCGTAGGAGACTTGCAGTGCTTAAATATGCGTTACAACCATCAATGTCTATAAGGTAAATTAATATCAGTTGGGCTAAGGTCAACTGCCAAATAATTATACAAATAGTTTGTCACAACGTCAATTAAAGATAGTTCGATCGGTTGTAACAAACTTTATTGAAATAATAGATTATTACAATATAATTTTGACATTTATTCATTCAGCCTATTTATCCAAACGCTTACAAGCCGTGAGGGTTGGAAATAAATTGTCCGATTTCGCAACACTTTTTTCAGGGGTACCCCAGGGATCCGTTTTGGGTCCACTTCTCTTCATCCTTTTTACAAATCAAATGATATCGCCAAAATAATCGAGTCATTTGATCTCTTGTCTCACTGCTACGCTGACGATCAGCAAGTTTATTTTTACTGCGCTCCAAACGAAATCAATAGTTTCAAGATCCGTATAACTGAATATCTAGAAGCAATAACTCGTTGGATGTCTTCAAACAAGCTGAAGCTCAATCCATCTAAGACTGAGTTTCACTGGGCGGCCACAAACAAACGTCAACATTTCATAGACGATTCACCTATTACTATTTCCGGCATTGATATCATCCCAAAAACAACAGTCAAACATCTCGGTGTCAATTTAGATTCAGACTTTTCGTTTTAAAATCAAATAAATAGGACTGTAAGCACCGGTTTTTTTAATCTAAGACAACTCAAGTCTGTCCGAAGAAACCTTCCTACAGAAGCAACAAAACTATTTATCAACTCGTACGTAGTCTCACGTCTCGATTACTGCAACGGCATTTATGCCAGCCTTCCAAAATATCAAATTGACAAACTTCAATCAGTGTTTAATGCAGCAGCACGGCTCATAACCGGGGTTTCAAAATATTCGCACATTTCAGAACACCTTCGTAACCTTCACTGGTTCAAGTGCCCTAAAAGAATCCAGTACAAACTTTGCTGGATGGTGTTTAAATCCATCAATGAAATGGCCCCACCCTACATCTCTGAACTATGCGTCCCGGAAAACACTGGTCTGAGGCAGTCAACTCTTAGATCAGCAACATCATCAGCTGTAGGCAGACTGATAGAACCTAAGCCAAAGCCAAATACTAAGTTTGGTGATCGTGCTTTCGGAGTATCTGGGCCGAAGGCTTGGAATAAACTCCCTCCGGAACTAAGATCCATAACAAGTCCAACAGAATTCAGGTCTAAACTAAAAACTTACCTTTTTAAGCTGTCATACCCTTAAATTAAATATACCATTCCTAAGAGAAAGTCCAGTTATATTCAATTTTCCAAGAAAGTGCAGTTATATGTCCTAAATCCTGTATCTAAATTTCGCTAAAAAATAATTCATTCATGTTAATTAAGTGTTAATCTCAAGTGACCTACCAGGTAAGTATTGCACTTTTTACAATCTCCATATATAGTTAGTAATAACACAGATCATTGCAGAAATGTATTATAAATTTGTACAGCGCCTTTGAGGTGATTTTGCACAAAAACGGCGCTATACAAGTCATCCAATTATTATTACTATTATTTATTGTATTGTGTATATATGCATTGATATACAACGGAAATAGATAAAATGATGTAATTTTATTTTAGAGTTCAAAGTGATATATTTGAAAAGATGCGTAGGTAGGTAATAACATAACATAACAATCGAAAGTACGATGAACGTCGTCGAGTAATAATGGGCGGTGAAAACTTGGAACACGTAAAAGTAGGTACTTGGGAACACTGAATACTACTACACTAAAAGCTATTGAAGAAAATGCAGATTTTACAGCCAAAAACATTGGAAGAATTGGGTATAATTTATTTTAAAAAAAAACAAGTTTGCTAATTCATAAAACATGTTGCATCACACACGGACTATTGTTCTAGTATTCTCTGTCTTAGTAATGTTAAAAAAACTCCAAATAATAAAAAAATAGAGCAACAGACTATTTTTTAAATGTGATAAATATAAATCAACACATAAGGTTAAAGACGAACGCAATATTCTACATTTTCATAAATGGCGTCAATCAATTTATTTTATTGAAATAAAGTTATTGCTTTACAATAATAAGACAAATTATTTGTTAGCGTCCGTACATACGCAATATGAATATGAATAAATACTCCTTTGAAAAACTCAATTCTTTCAAGAGAAGCATACAAATACAAAATTGGATTGAATCATCGGCACAATATTGTATTTGTATGCAGGCACATCCTGAACGCACCTCACCCGTTGAATCACCAAAATGTATTTGTATGCAGGCACATCCTGAACACACCTCACCCGGTGAATCACCAACATGTATTTGTATGCAGGCACATCGTGAACACACCTCACCCGGTGAATCACCAAAATGTATTTGTATGCAGGCACATCCAGAACACACCTCACCCGGTGAATCACCAACATGTATTTGTATGCAGGCACATCCTGAACACACCTCACCCGGTGAATCACCAAAATGTATTTGTATGCAGGCACATCGTGAACACACCTCACCCGGTGAATCACCAACATGTATTTGTATGCAGGCTCATCCTGAACATACCTCACCCGGTGAATCACCAAAATGTATTTGTATGCAGGCACATCCTGAACACACCTCACCCGGTGAATCACCAACATGTATTTGTATGCAGGCACATCGTGAACACACCTCACCCGGTGAATCACCAACATGTATTTGTATGCAGGCACATCCTGAACACACCTCACCCGGTGAATCACCAACATGTATTTGTATGCAGGCTCATCCTGAACATACCTCACCCGGTGAATCACCAACATGTATTTGTATGCAGGCACATCGTGAACACACCTCACCCGGTGAATCACCAACATGTATTTGTATGCAGGCTCATCCTGAACATACCTCACCCGGTGAATCACCAAAATGTATTTGTATGCAGGCACATCGTGAACACACCTCACCCGGTGAATCACCAACATGTATTTGTATGCAGGCACATCCTGAACACACCTCACCCGGTGAATCACCAACATGTATTTGTATGCAGGCTCATCCTGAACATACCTCACCCGGTGAATCACCAAAATGTATTTGTATGCAGCCACATCGTGAACACACCTCACCCGGTGAATCACCAACATGTATTTGTATGCAGGCACATCCTGAACATACCTCACCCGGTGAATCACCAAAATGTATTTGTATGCAGGCACATCGTGAACACACCTCACCCGGTGAATCACCAACATGTATTTGTATGCAGGCACATCCTGAACACACCTCACCCGGTGAATCACCAACATGTATTTGTATGCAGGCTCATCCTGAACATACCTCACCCGGTGAATCACCAAAATGTATTTGTATGCAGCCACATCGTGAACACAACTCACCCGGTGAATCACCAACATGTATTTGTATGCAGGCACATCCTGAACATACCTCACCCGGTGAATCACCAAAATGTATTTGTATGCAGGCAAATCCTGAATACACCTCACCCGGTGAATCACCAACATGTATTTGTATGCAGGCAAATCCTGAATACACCTCACCCGGTGAATCACCAACATGTATTTGTATGCAGGCACATCCTGAACATACCTCACCTGGTGAATCACCAAAAGTAGCGAACCACTTGAGGTGACCTATGACAGAGGTGTTGGTTATCTAATAAATGGTTCCCGGGGCGGCGGTACACATCTTACACCCGCCTCCCACATCCCGGATAGGTTAACTTACTAATAACTTGCTTCCAAATCGTCTGTTTGTACCTATACCCAGTGAGCGTGTTTTATTTTTTTAAATTATTATTATTAATAATAATAAAAATAATTTGATGACTTGTATAGCGCCGTTTTTGTGCAAAATCACCTCAAGGGCGCTGTACAAACTTATAATACATTTCTACAGTGATCTATGTTATTACTTAACTATTTATGGAGAAAATATACAGTACAATACTTACCTTTGTAGGTCACTTGAGATTAACACTTAATTAACATTATCTAATTGTTTATTGGCGAAATTAAGATACAGAATTTAGGACTTAATTGAAAAATTGAATATAACTGGACTTTCTCTTAGGAATGGTATATTTAATTTAAGGGTACGACAGTTTATCATTGAGGACAAGGGCGTAACCCAAAACATGAATTTTTAAATGAAATTTTAAGCCATAGTAAAGTTGTAAATACGTTTTTTTTTTAATTTATGTGAAACTGCCCACGAGTCCCAACTGCTCCCAACTTTCTGGAGACAGTGAGACTATGGCATCCCCAATGAGGCTAAAGGTAGTGGAGAGAGGAAGGAAATGGGAAGAGGAAGGTGAGGAAGTTCCTGGCTATTCAAATCTGGTCACCAAACACGGTCAAAGCCATTCCAAGCAACATTTCAATTCCGAATGGTGGTCTTACACCAGGGCGATATTGAGAGTATGTTGAACTCTGGAACTTTTCGCAAATATACTAGGTATATATTATTTTACATGAGAAATTTGTGAAATAAGACAAATTAATCAAATAACATTTACTTGCGCACGCCGGGATTCAAACCCGCGACCTCCAACTTGACAGTCGAGAGGCTTACCCCTTAGGGCTTTAGGCTGGGCCGTCAAATGTATGTCATTAAGTCACCAGTTTTAAGTCACTAGATATAAGTCTTATATGTAAGTCACTAGTTTTAAGTCAGTAGTTATAAGCCTTAGTCGTAAGTTAAGATATAACTCTTAGATGTAAGTCATTAGTTTTAAGTCAGTAGTTATAAGCTTTAGTCGTAAGTCAGTAGATATAAGTCTTAAATGTAAGTCACTAGTTATTATTATGAATCTTAGTTGTCAGCTAGTAATATTTATTATGCAACTTACATATTTGTACAGCGCCCTTGGAATGATTTTTCACTGATGATATAATATTTTTTCCTGGTTAAATCTTCTCCACAGGAAAAACTAAACCCATCCACACACTTTTCCACGAATGATCATCTAGTCAATCCACATTATACAAGTGCATTATATATGCAAAATAAATAGAAAACAATATAAGAAAGTCAACTCACCAGAGATCAAATGGGAAAATAATTCACCGACTCCAGATATTTTCATATCAGATGGTTCGGCTCAGTAGAACTCCTAACTGGACCTACGAGTATAAATCCTACTGATCCCTCAATATAAATATTTAAAAAATCTTTCGTAATCCTACATGTATTTAAATAGACTGATTTTTACATTTTTATGTATAAATTCTTTGACAGATCTAGGTAATACGCCTAAAATAATCATCAGAATAATAGGTCCAGGCCAATTATTATTATTATCAAGAGATTTTTTCTGATAACCTACCTAGAAATTATGTACGAAAACAATAAATAATGATAATGACTAATGACTAAGTCCAATAGCATATTCAGTATAGCCCTATTGCAAGACTGCCTAAATCCAAATTATAAACAAAGTGTCACAAATTAATGACTTGGTAGTTTGCAGTAGTGGTATGCAATATGGCAAGAGATTGTTGTCGTTTTTGGTAAACCGGTGTTCGAAGTGGGACCGATTCGAAACACCCGTTGGAGATAAGAAGACTGGAGATGGTCATTTTGTAAATATGTTTTTGGAAAACGGGTTTCTGTTATTCTGGTTTGGTTCCTAAAAATGATATTCATAATAATAATTCTATAATTTATGATTAATTTAAGCAAGAATAATATGTTTTTTTCTAGTGATGTTGTCTACTTAGAAACATGCCTAAAACAACATTGACTCTTAAATGGAAATACCCTGTCACACTACGTAGTTAAGTATACAAGATACCTGCGTAGGTAGGTACTAAATACTAATAATTTTTAAAATTTTATTTATTTCACAATCTTCAGTTTTTTGTGGAGAATGGTATATTTGTATATAAGATGTAAAAACGATGGACATGCTCAAGGAAAGTAAGGTGGTTTCATACATTTTAAATAATAATAAAATATTTTGATGATTTGTATAGCGTTGTGTTTGTGCAAAATTACCTCAAGGGCGCTGTACAAAGATATAATACATATCTGCAATGATCTTTGTTTTTAGTATATATGGAGATTATTAACAGTGCCATACTTACCTGATAGGCCTCGTGAGATTAACACTTAAGGCGATGCACTACGTCGTGTAATATTTTAAATTAAGCCGCTATCAATAACAACCCTTACGTAGATGGCGATAAGGTTTAAATTTCCGCTTAACACCATCAGACTGTTTTGATTTATGCAGGAAAAAAACATGGCCAAAAAGTGCCTTTTATTTTATTTTTGTGGATGTTCAGGCATAAATATTTAATTTTTTTTCGATCATTTTATAGATAACTTAATTTTCCACATTATACAATAAATTCATATCCGAAAATGGGTTTGTAAGTAGGAGATTTTGAACTTTAAAGCAGTTTTCATATGCCTTATACATTATTTTTTTCTGGGCTTATAAAAAGACTTATCTAAAAAGTACTAGATTATTTCAAAGGCCAAGATGTATTCTACTCGCAGTATTTAATTAAATCTTTCACTTGTAGCAAACACTTTGTGGGTATACATAATTATAATAATTAAAATAAAATAACTTTGTTTAAATACCACTTTATTGTATATATTTATAACCAACCGGTTTCAGTTCAGCCCGAACCTTCATCAGGGTTAATAAAAACATATTAAATTAATTACAGAGGTGTATGGGTACTTATAGTTAAGCTGGAAGAGGGAGAGAGAACATCAACTTTGGTGGGGGTGGAAGACTTAGGTAGGAGAGAGGGGGTAAACATAGGTGCAGGAAATGGAAATATATTTAAAATGGGGCTGTTTGTTAAATCTAATTGTTTATTTAGTAAATTGATTTTATTGACTTTAAGGGATTTTTTTATCTCGAGTGCTTCTAAATTGTTGAGGCGTAGACCTATCCCGTTTCTATGTAATACTTCTACACCTGAAGGCTTATCAAATGAGTGATCTTTATCTATTAAATGTGTTGCAAATTCCGAAAAACCTATGTTGTTTAAGCATCTCAAGTGCTCAACTACCCGCGTTTGAACATTTCTTGCAGTTTTACCAATGTAAAATGCTTCGCAGTCGTTACATTTAAGTTTATAGATGCCAGAATGACTTAAATTATTTTCTTTATCTTTTGAGTTAATTAAAAGTTTACCTAGGTTATTATTAATTAATGAACTGAAACCGGTTGGTTATAAATATATACAATAAAGTGGTATTTAAACAAAGTTATTTTATTTTAATTATTTTAATTAAATCATCTGAAACATTTCTAGGCTACCAAATTTTCAAACCAAAAACACATGATTTTGCATTACTACGTATGGCATCGCCTTAATCAACAAGAACTAATTGTTTATAGATACTCGATTTAGGATATAATTGGAAAATTGGACGTAATTGAATTTTCTGGTATTTATTTGTGTTCTTTAATGGGCGTGTTTAGGAAAGCAAAACAAATGTAATGCTAAGCGTTACTACAGTACAAGGTTTTAATCAGAATTCCCTTGTATGTAATTCGTCCCTCGGTATAAAGACAGATTTCGAATAATGTAAATCCAAAAAGAAAAGTGTGATTAGGATGTATTATAGGCTATACAAGAAGGCTACTCCCAGGCATATACGAGTATATTTCATTTAAGTGTATGAGAGCTTAAAGAGGTAAATTTTTAGTTTAGACCTGAATTTTGTTGGACTTGTTATGGATCGTTCCGGAGGGAGTTTATTACACTTTTGTTGCTAATACAGCGATATTTCAGGAGGCTGAATACCATGTCATAATAGCTAGGTATAGATAATATTATTCATAATCAAAGAACGATCAACGTCTTGGCACACACTTCTTGCTTCATTAACATTCATACATCGTCTTACAGATGGTCTCATACATACCCTTCTGTTATTCTGACTCTTCATAACGACTCTGACATGACCTGACTCAAGTATTTGGTTCACTTGATCATGGCGAATCTTCATAAAATATAAAGGTAAACGTGATGTCAGATAAGTCAGAGTAATTTTCCACTATTTATCTCGTATTCGTTCACTTTATTATATTTACTTCTTTCCTCTGACAACTGCATTCCTCCCTGCCAGAGTGAGAGACTGGAAGATCACCATTCATAATCGAAATGTTACGTTGCTTGAAATATGTGACTTATAACGCTTATAACTAAGACAAAAAAACTAGCAATTAAGTATTGTTAATTTAAATTGGTGACTTTCATTTAGACTTATTATAGCTAGTGACTTACTATAACTAGTGAATTAAAACTAGTAGATACATATTTAGGACTTTGGGTCTTAATACATGATATTTCTAATGACTTACAACTTACAACTATGATTTAAAACTAGAGACTTACAACTAACATACATATTGACATTTAAAATTTAATACATGTTGTGATTATTGTATTTTACTTCAATTTAGCTCTGAGATGTGAGCTGTCGTACATGATACATCAGGGCTAGTACCAGAACTCCTGTGAGAACTATTAAGGCGATGCACTACGTCGTGTAATATTTTAAATTGAGCCGCTATCAATAACAACCCTTACGTAGATGGCGATAAGGTTTAAATCTCCGCTTTACACCATCTGCCTGTTTTGATTTATGTAAGAAAAAAACATGGCCAAAAAGTGCCTTTTATTTTATTTTGTGGATGTTCAGGCATAAATATTTAATTTTTTTTCGATCATTTTATAGATAACTTAATTTGCCACACTATACAATAAAATAAAAACCGAAAATGGGTTTATAAGTAGGAGATTTTGAATTTTAAAGCAGTTTTCATATGCCTTATTCATTATTTTTTTCTGGGCTTTTAAAAAGACTTATCTAAAAATACTCGATTATTTCAAAGGCCAAGATGTATTCTACTCGCAATATTTAGCATCTGAAACATTTCTAGGCAACCAAATTTTCAAACCAAAAACACACGATTTTGCATTACTACGTATGGCATCGCCTTAACCCAGAATATTTGTTGAAATTATTTTACCATCAATGTAGAAATCTGGACCACCCACTTAAAAATTTCAAAGTATAAAGGTTCTTGTTACGCATCTGTAGAGATTTCCCTGGTAAGCACATACATAGTATGATGTATTTTTTAGTAGCAGCAGTCAGCTGTGAGCATGCAGCAGTGCTGCAGAACATCTGCTCGCCAGGTGCACGGTGCAATGTGCATGGTGCATGATGTAGGCCGCAATAGAGACCTGCCCACCTTGGTGAATTATACTACAGTAGCCCAGAAAGACTTCATACATACGTCATGGATGAACGTCCTCTTTAATCTCACAAGTTTTGTATGAGAACGAAAAAAAACAGAAGATACCAAAACGAGAACGTCACGGCACCTCTCTCCGGAACCAGTATATATCATCCAATCATCGTATAGCCTTGTTGTTGGGTGGTAGTCATCTCTACTAGCCTCTTCTGGGAGTCATCAATATCCACAACTCCTGCCGTGGTGCTGGTGCAATTGGAGCACTTAGCTCCGGGCGCCGACTTTTCAAGGCGCCCAGAAACCCATGAACCTGATAATAACTAAAACAGCGCCCTTGAGATTTTTACTAAAGATGCAAAAGTCGGTCATTTTGAATACATGTAGGATAACGAAAGATTTTTTAAATATTTATATTGAGGGATCAGTAGGATTTATAGGCCCTGTTAGGAGTTCTACCGAGCCGAACCCAAAATATGAAAATATCTGGAGTCGGTGAATTAGTGAGTTGACGTGTTGTTCTTGTATTGTTTTGTATTTATTTTGCTTGTTTGACTAGATGATCATTTGTGTAAAAGTGTGTGGAAGGTTTTAGTTTTTCCTGTGGGGAAGATTTAACCCGGACATAAAATCTGAAGTTTAAAACAAAAAAAAAACATGGCATTTATATAGCTAAAGAACTTAAAAATGGTAATTCAGTATTAGTGGTTCTTAAAATTATTCCTACAGTGTTCCTTACCCAATACAGATCTAATATTATAACACTAAATACACTGTTTATACAAAGTGATGACAAAACTTAGAATAACAATAACAGCAGGACAGGACAAAACAAGAATATTAAAACTAAGACATAATATAAAACAGGACGCAGTTTGTGCTCAGACATGAGAATTTTCTGAGCAGACATTTTAAAAAGGTACAATAAGGAGGCAACCGAAACCAAACAATTACCGAAAGTTTTAGAATATGGCTTATTATAAAATATTGAAAAGAACTTAAAATTTATAACTGGTAAGATTTTTTAAATAATTAAAACTTTTAACCAACTTTAGTACTTTGCTTTATTTAGTCAGTTAAATTCAAATTAAATTTCAAAGGACAGTGTGTTTTTTCACCATTTTTTTACATTTAATTAAATGAAGTCCGATTTCGTATTTGATTGTGTGTATGTGATATTAATTGTGTGGTGTCTTATATAGCTATGAAAATATTTTTCTTTAAAATATAGTTTTTACACGAATTTAGGACTAATACTGAAAAAAAAAACATTTCTGATAAGGCATCCGTTATTTCCATTCCGTGTCCATATTTATTTATTTTTAGAGCCCTTTTTACTGGCTTTTACGCAGGAATTCTTTATAAAACGATGTGCACATATATTACTGTCTATCAGATTTAAAACAAAAAATATTCATCCTGAAGTGCCTCAACAACAATTTTTTGTATTTGAGATATGTTGAAGATATCCTCTGAAGAATCCACATTATAATCCTCCATTAGTATTTTTGGACAACGGGGATTACCTTCATTTTATGGTAGTTAGTCCCAGAATTTCGGCACTGAAAAAAATTCCGACTACTTATAATCTGGTATCGGTGGAAATATAAATGTAATGTAAGGTATAAACATGATTAAATAAACATGTACACATTTTGGCGAAAATGCCCTTATTTGTTGTCCCTTTCTCGCTAGTGAAAACAAGCAGGTGTAAGAAAAACAAAAGGCTGTTTCGCAGTATCGCTTAATAAGGACATCAAGAATACATTATACAGGATGTCCGGGGGTGTTTCTTTACCACCTAGTATTCTTGCTGCAGAATCTCCATCTTCTATATTCGTCGCAGCGTCACAGCGGTTCTGCCAAGGTCTGTTATCTATGTGAGAATATTGTGTCTGCGTTTTATTAGCAGCAGACACATACCTGGACGGATGACCAACCTAGTGCTGGCACTGTTGGTGGACTCTCTCGCTGCAGCAGCTTGTACAGTTTCTTCACCACCTAGGATTCTTGCTGCAGAGTCTCCATCTTCTGTCTTCATGTCACCTGTTCCTGTTCTTCATTTTATTTATTTTAACTTCACTTTATTTTTGTAATACCTGCATCAACTGTAAAGCGCCCCTGAGGTGATATCTCACTAAAGCTGTGCTATACAAATTGTTATGATTATTATAAAGTAGGTATTATTAACTTTTGAAGTGAAACTTCTTTAGGCGCGTAATGGATTTTCGGGGACGGAGTAAAACCGAGTCAGGATCGACACGAAAATGCGGGTACCCCCACCACCGCTCACCGTTCACTGTCCCTCTCTCACCATATGCGCTTGTTGAGGTGGGGGAGCCGCTCACGAACGTTCTCTCCCGACACGGGACAACAATCGATGCAGTTTTTGCACGATTCATTAAGGATTTAAGTGCTCATGTATATATCTCGCACTTTAGTTACCATAACCCAATTATCACGACATTAGGAAATGATATTCATGAAATTGACAATGAAAATGGCACATGATTGGTAAATTGTCATTGTAATTTCTTTGTAATTTTTAATTGTAATATTGTTATTTATGTAATATTGTATACTTGTGAATAAATTGAAAATTTTTGGAACTATACATTAATCGAACGTCATTCATCTATAAGAAAATATTAGAAAAAGCAAATCCATGCTTCGTCGTTGAATTATTTAACCTCTAATTTTCAAACTAACCTAAGAGAGAAAATAGAGATGATGAAATGAAAATAGAGAGAGAGGAATACTAGAAGTTTCACTTCTGTCTTGCGTAGGCTTGACACACCCACTTTTTTTTTTTTGACCGTTGTTCGTTTGACTAGTCTATAGTTAGTAATAACTTAGATCATGTTAGAATTGTATTATACAGGGTGTATCGGCACGTACCCGACAAACTTTAACCAGCTATTCCTTAGCACATTTGGAGTAAAAAATGTTATCGGCACTTTGCTGTCCGGTAACATTTTTTTTAATAAAAAATTTACTACCTATTCATATTTTCACCATATGTCACCAATGTTTTATCCTTTGTCAAAGTTTGAAAACCCATCTGGCAATATTTTGTTCGAGTTTCGTTGAATAATGTACGTAGGTACATACCTACGTTGGCGCGCTTTTACAATCAAAACGAAATGGCACGGCACCATTCGTCTCATTTTTAACTATTATTATTTAGTGTGTACAAAAGAGCGAGGACACTTTTTGACACACTTGCTAATAACAGCTGTTGAACACGAGAAACAATGCAAATGACAGTGACGGTGTGTGGATTTTTTATTTATTTTTTGTTTTTAATGGAAAAAAATGTTACCGGACAGCAAAGCGCCCATAACATTTTTACTCCAAATGTGCTGAGGAACAGCTGGTTAAAGTTTATCGGGTACTTGCCGATACACCCTGTATTTATATTTGTACAGCACCTTGTGAAGTGATTTTGCACAAAAACCGCGCTGTACAAATCATCAAAATATTATTATTATTAACTTCGGAGGTTGATTTGATTTTATAAATAGAAAAGACAGGTACCTTATAACCCTTTCGAAATTCCAATGTTTTAATGTAGTTTGTAGGTAAAAAAGTTGAATTGTTTGTATGGGAAAATAAATATTCTTCTATGGAAATTTTTTTTTCGTTTTTTTGTCTTTTCTACTACATGTACCTACCTACCGAAATTAGTGCACTTTACCCCCGGACACCCTGTATATATTATATACCATTACTAACAATCTTAACGTATTTAATATGTTTATTTATTAAAACAGCACCTGTATAATTTATATAAAATAGGACGAAAGAAGCCTTTTCTTAAAAATGATTACCAAAAGTTCCTCCGAGAAAATTATTCACTTTTATGGGCACACATTGTTAAACCAAATAAGAAAATGCTAAAAATTTTGCAAGTAAAATAATGGCTCTCGTAAAAAGGATAAAAACCATTACTACCATTAGTTAGGTTATGCGGGTTATTTGCGATTTACTTTTTGGTGAGTGTGTCAAACTCGCAAGAAAATTATTTTCTTTAAGTTCTTATCTGTAGTAAAAATAATATTGGATAATATTATAATAGTAATTTGGCAAAAATGGATGGTAATTTGAATTGAAAGTGTTCACCTGACATTGCTTTCTAATGGTGTTTTCGTAATAATATGGGATATTCGAAGGGGTTAGGCAGAGAAAAATCTATCATTTATGCTTCGATCAACATGTAACTCGATTACGTACCATTTTTTTAACTACGCCATTTCCCGCAGGGGAAGGCAGAGAGGGCGGACCGCCAAACAACTCTGTCTTGGCACACACTCCTTGCCTCATTCACATTCATACATCGTCTCATACATACTCTTCTATTATTCTGACTCTTGACATGGCCCGACTCGAGTATCTGATTCACTTGGTCGTGCCATATACTTCAAACATTCATATTCGCGTCATATATTCTCCTTAAACTCATTTCTTTGTTCATTTACTCTACATGACCAAACCATCTAAGCGTCCCTTTCTGAATCTTATTCTTTACACTTACACCAGTCTTACATTTCTCACACAATCATACATGGTTTTTCATGAATGATTGTGGCATGTCTTCCTGTTTGTATATTTTTAAATGCTTCGCTATGATTTTTTATTTTGTTTTGGAATGGAAACTTGGAAATGGAAATTAACCCACTTCCCGACATCAGATCGAGCTGAACTTCTGCAGATAGACTCGTTGTCAATTTTAATGCATTTTGGTCGCACTTATGCGTACATACGCGTACATACACGCAGTTTTTTCTGAAAATTGTCATTATTATATTTGAATAATTACAGTGGATAATATATGAAATAAATGTCGGTAGGTAACTACTATCCAATTGGGATTTGGCTTAATTGACGAAGATTCAAACCTCAGTCAAACCAAAAAAAATGTTTTTAATACGTTCAAAATTAGTTAAAATTAGCGTGAAACTTGTGTCTGCAACCTGAATCAAAAAACATGAGACAAGCAGAAAAAGCTGTAATACATGTAAGGTGGTAAGGAAATGCAAATAGTAGTTAGGTACTTCATCTAACCTAACCTAACCTAACCTAACCTAACCTAACCTAAACTAACCAGCTAATTAAGGAAAAGGGAATAAACCAAGTCTCGCGGAGGGGGGAGGTGGCGCGGCCTGACCGCGTCCCTTTCCGTGATTTGTTAATAAATGAATCTGAGAGTATACAGGCAACTCGCATTGCAATCACTCTTTAGTCCTCGAAAATAAAATCTGCATACAAATTACTAGTCCTTTTTACAAAGGTGCGCAAATTTTCTGGCTGCGTAAAAACTTATCTACAAATCCCAAATAGGTAAACAAAAGTTTACGGGATTGTTTCCAAAATTGAATATTTTGTTACACTATTTAGTTAGACACTTTTACAAATGTTTTATAATTTACGCACATCACTTATTTTTAGCGTCGTTATATTAGTCGGTTCGGTTAAAAATGAACATTCAGATCTTGCGCAGAAAAGCTTCACAATTGACAGCGTCGCAAACCGTTGCCTTTACTTTAGTGAACTTTACTTTTCTGCGCAGGTTCTAGTTACTATTACTGCAACGGCATTTATGCCAGCCTTCCAAAATATCAAATTGACAAACTTCAATCAGTGTTTAATGCAGCAGCACGGCTCATAACCGGGGTTTCAAAATATTCGCACATTTCAGAACACCTTCGTAACCTTCACTGGCTCAAGTGCCCTGAAAGAATCCAGTACAAACTGTGCTGGATGGTGTTTAAATCCATCAATGAAATGGCCCCACCCTACATCTCTGAACTATGCGTTCCGGAAAACACTGGTACATATGAGGCAGCCAACTCTTAGATCAGCAACATCATCAGCTGTAGGCAGACTGATGGAACCTAAGCGCAAGCCAAATACTAAGTTTGGTGATCGCGATTTCGGTGTATCTGGGCCGAAGGCTTGGAATAAACTCCCTCCGGAACTAAGATCCATAACAAGTCCTACAGAATTCAGGTCTAAACTAAAAACTTACATTTTTAAGCTGTCGTACCCTTAAATTAAATATACCATTCCTAAGAGAAAGTCCAGTTATATTCAATTTTTCAATTAAGTCCTAAATCCTGTATCTAAATTTCGCCAATAAACAATTATATAATGTTAATTAAGTGTTAATCTCAAGTGACCTACCAGGTAAGTATTGTACTGTATATTTTCTCCATAAATAGTTAAGTAATAACATAGATCACTGTAGAAATGTACCTACCTATTATAAGTTTGTACAGCGCCCTTGAGGTGATTTTGCACAAAAACGGCGCTATACAAGTAATCCAATTATTATTATTATTACTTCCCTTGACCACTTTAAGTATTAAGCTAAAAAAAACGATTTTTTTTTAAATAATTTCTATTCAGATGCCGAGTTGAAGAAGTTGGTATTTACATTTATGAAATTCCCTCGATAGAAAATAATCGTTAATAAATTATAAAAAACAGAGCTGGTTATGTGCTACAGGTATGAAAAAACAACAGTGTTTCTTTAAATGCCACTTGACTCTTTTATCACGTTCTGTTTTAAATAAGTATATTTATCATGATCGTTTTTTACTATAAGCGCGCTCCCTCTATCATTCGTAATTGCAAATTTCCCTTTAAAACCATCTGCAGTAATCTTCTTCTTCTTTTTGAACGCTTATAAAGGAGACTTAAAATAGACAGATTATTTAAATAACACTTACCTTCTTTACAACAAAAACAACTGTTTAGGGGAAGATGGTAAAAGATGCAAGACGCCATGTTTGATTTTATTAGTATGATGTGACGTTTGCTCTACAATTCTACGGCAATCTAAATACGCAAAAAAAATTAAATAACCAATAACCTAAAAAAAATATTTTTTCTATACATATACCCAGATGTAAATATGAAGTTATTAGTTTTTTTAATTATTATTATATGTACCTATATGTATATTTTATGTTGAGTTGAGTTGATAGCTTGCTTGGAGATTTTTTCAGATTAATACTTACATTTTTTTACCTATCTACTTTTAAAAACAACAACAACATTTTCCATCAAATTTCTCAAAACTCGCATGCACGAGCATTATTTTGCAAGTACCTACTGCCAACATCTACAAACTATACACTTCTCTGTATAACCCTACGCTGCGTGATAGTGGATTGCACGAAAATTCACGCCTCAACAAAATAATCAAAAATGCAACAAAGCTCACATACTAATCAAAAAAAATTTTCATTACTATCTACAATTATTGACACTACAGTCTTAAAGTTAACGCTTTTTTGTGCGTGAGTTTTTGCTAATTGCAGAATTTTCCTCTTGTGTCCGCTAGGTACGGTTTAGTAGGTAGTTGGTACGAGGAAAAAGGATATCACGCACACCACTACACGCTTACTTCACGCACTCTATAGAAACGCACACACTAACACACACATGTACCTACTCCCTCACATTTTGCACAGAACATTGTTGTGTATTGAAATAGGTATCTATCGAAAACTAGTCACTGAATGTTAAACTTTTCTCTTCATAATATCGATATTTTGTGTCTGGTTAAAAAATAGTTGAAAAGTGGTGTTAAGTGAAGTGTGAATAAACCGTTTTTTAAAAGAACTTTTGTTATCTATTTTTAGTAACTAACTATCACGCCGTTTCCCCGCAGAGGTAGGCAGAGAGGACGGACCACCAAACAACTCGATCTTGGCACACACTTCTTGCCTTATTCATATTCATACACTGTCTCATACATACTCTTCTATTATTCTGACTCTTGACATGACCACCGACTCAAGTATCTGATTCACTTGGTCGTGCCATGTCTTCCTAGGGCGTCCCCGACTTCTGGATATTTTGTAACTTACGACAAAAATTGACATACAAGTACAAGGGTAGATTTTATCGCAAAAATGTGAATATGGCAAATATAGGCAAAAAATGTGTGCCAAGACCGAGTTGTTTGGCGGTCCGTCCTCTCTGCCTACCCCTGCGGGGAAACGGCGTGATAGTTAGTTAGTTAGTTAATAATACAAGTAATTGTATAATTTTTATAGCGCCGTTTTGTATTAAAACCATAACTGGCAAGGATTTATCTTAATAAATTTCATATCAACGTTCATGGGAATTATTTTCTGAAGAAATACGTTGATGAAGTTTTTGATTATAGTGCATGAACTGAGAGCATCGTTTTTGAGAAGTTTAAACATAGTTATATTTCAAATGTTTTTGCTTTCGCTTTAATGAAAACATGCTTATCTGTGTAAATAGACGACATGATTGGCAAAGAATTGAACAAACTATGTAGATTTGAACAAAAACTAGCGAAAATCAGCAGTAATATTAATTTTATCCTCTCTTGGCTAAGCTGGTATTGTTAAAATATCGATATGGGTAAATCACAATTCATGAATGGTCTTCAATTTCACTATGCTTTGACTGGTTGAGGGAGACCATTTAACCTCTCTAGCAGGACTCTCCCAATCGCCTCTCACCGCAGTGATAGATTCCTACACACCCAACATAACGTTTTCCTTCCCTGATCTTCATCTACTGCCTTTTCTTCCAGTCTTTGAAAAGATCCTTCACACAACATCCCCAAAGATGACACAGGGCCTGAGGGGAATTATTTTTCTTAGAGCCCACTTTAAAAAAGAGTCTTACTGTAAAAATTATTACATGGCGTCAATTACTTCATATCGTTAAGATTAGTGACACTGCGGACAGCTATTCATCAAGGAATAAACCTTTGGAGGCCCGTTATTGCTTTTCCATAAATAAATTACAGCATAATATTGACGGTATTTAACAAAAAAAATATATTTTAAGCTTACAAAAATACTAACACATTTTAGCTCAATTAAGGTGGGTAATATCATTCTTGTACCTGTAAGTCTTGTATTAGTGTTTTTATTTTTTCACTTGTTGGGTTTTGTTGTATTGTATTTTATGTATTTGTAATTTAATTTATGTAAACTATGTTTGTCGTTTGTCGTTTCAGTCCACAGTTTGAGATCCAGAGTTATTTCAGTATATACGTTAGGTCGCCTGTCCCATAGTATCTGACGCTCCTAGCAGCTCCCGTCTCCCTCTGGCGCACTCACAGCCCAAATAGCTCCATTCTTCTCGCTCCCTTCCAGGCACTAGTATGACGATAGAATTGTAATATAATCAGGTATCTCGATATAATTTATTATAATATTAAGCCAACCGGAAAATTCATGGAAAATCACATATCATATTGTTAGCGAAGGGAGTGCGCAGCATTAAGTTAAAATTGTGAAAGATATAATACAACTGAAATAAAACAATATAATTAAATATAATTTAATAACCGACCGTTTCACACAGGTGTTACAGAGAGGACGGACAGCCAAGCAATTCTGTCTTGCCACATACTATAACCTTCTGTGGTTCTAATTCTTGACATGGCCCGACTCAAATGTTATTTGATTTACCTGATATCGCCATGCCTTCCACAGCCTATTTTGCTATTCACATTCACCTCACTTATTCTCAGAACCTACTTCATTCTTCGCAGTATATGTCCAAACCATCTAAGGCTCATTTTCTTAATTTTATTTTATGAAGAAAGAAAAAGTGAAAAGTTACATTCTGACGTTTTGAAAACAAAATCGGGTTAGTAACATTTGCTATTGTTGAGTTGATTCGAAATATTTATTTACGTTTAAATTTCATAAGGGTTTACAAATAAATGGATTAATAACTAGGTTAACCAGAGATTTCAACAACATTAAGTGCATTAAAGTGTTATATTTTGCCTTTGTTAGGAGTTGTTGGAGTACTCCTTTTGTTGGAGTACAATTCTCCCGCCTAGAACCCAAATTAAACTATTAATTTTTTTAAATGATAAACTAATGTTTATAAGACAAGATTTTTTAAGTATAGCACAAAGGATAACAAATTATTTTAAGCAATATTCATACAAATTAAAAATATCTCCCGAGTAAAAATAAATGCCGCCGACGGGAATTGAACCCTCGCCTTCTGATGTCCAGTCAAGTGCTCTGATACCACCGAGCTACGTTGGCTTATTTCCAACACGCCAAATAATTCAATATGTCCTAGTTCTTCAATCAACAATTATTGCTTATTATATTTTTTCACCTGTAAGCAACCAACTTTATTTTTGTAGGAAAGGCTTTGTTAGTGCTAAATTTCCCACTAGATGGCGTCGAGACATATTATATCTACATTTGTTGGTGAAATATTTAGACTTGCCAAATAATATATATTTTTTTTAGTGATAAACAAATATTTATAAGACAAGGTTTTTTGATGTGCAGCATAAAGGATAACAAAACACAAAGTATAGGACGAATTATGTCTTATAATAATTTGTTACAATATTCATTTACAAGTTATTGATTATTAATTTTTTTTTCATATTTCTTATCAAAAAATACATACAACCACAAATTTTAACTTCCTGACACCCACTCCGTCGCATTTTTACTTATTTTCTAACAATAATCACAATCTGCTGAAATCATTGATATCAAATGAAACGTCGAAACAATATCTACGATGCTTGTTTCTTGCATGTCAAAGGCATAAATGTATGTCAAAGGCATAAAATATTCAACCACAGTGCCACCAGATAAAAGGCGGTCTACATAAAATGCAGTCTACATAGAAGGCGGTGAGTGGCAGGATCATTTTTGTCCGAGCCCACTTGTTGTATTATAAAAATTATGCCACAGAGTGATATCGTCCTTTTCTAAGAAAGAAAACTGAAGGAAATTATTCAATGATCGGAAGGTTAATTTTTTTTTATGGCAAATTTTATAACGTTAATTATCAGTTGTGTAAACTTTAAAATGAGTTTATTAGTAAGGCCCATAATCTGCGAATGCAATGATTTTTCTTTACATTACTCTCGACAATGGCGATTTAAATAAAAAATTATAAGTAAAACAAATCACTTTCCGCGATGAAACTGAATTCCGGAGGGCTATATAGAGAGAGCATTGATCGAACGATTGTCAAACGCACTTATGTATGGCGTCTATGCGCTTAATCAAAATGCATACATATTATCATCCCCCGACGATGAGAGGTCCCAACTGCTAATCGCTTCAATTTCCTCAGTAAACGATCAATTAGCATTTGTCAATCGCTTCAATAATCTGCATTGACCTCCGAGGCGCATACGTTTTATAATTTTTTCTGTATTTTCTCCGAAGAACTCTTACCTATGTATTAACTAACTAACCATCACGCCGTTTCTCCACAGAGGTACGCAGAGATAATGTATGGCCAAACAATTCGGTCTTGGCACACACTTCTTGCCTCATTCACATTCATACATTTTCTTATACATACTCTTATTTTATTCAGACTCATGACATTTCCCGATTTAAGTATCTGGTTCACTTTATCTTGCCATGTCTTTCTCGGGTGTCCCCGACTTCTTCTAACATTCATATTCCCGTCATATATTCTCCTTCCACTCATTTCTTTGTTCTTTCGTTCTACGTGCCCAAACCATCAAAGCGTCCCTTTCTTAAACTTATTCATTTTTCTTAAATCAGTCTTGAATTTCTCATACAATCGTACATGTTTTTACCACACATACGCCTCAAGAATATCATTTCTACAGCAATCCTTCTACTTTCATCCTTCCTCTGCAAGTTCCATCCCTCAATGCCACATATCAGAGTAGGTGCCAGCACTCCATTGTGGAATAGTATTTATAATTAATAAACTGCGTAAAATTTTTTGGATTTGGAATGGATTTAAAAGTAATACAACACTTTTATATGCATATTCAGATAACTTAATAATAATAAAAAAATTATTATATTTATTTTATAGCCATTCTTTTGCCATCCTTACTTCATCTCCCTCCGCCGTTCTTATCTAGAGCCCCCAGCAAGAATACATTTCCCAACATTGCTGTCATCCATTCAACAATTCATGAACTTCCTGGGCACGCCGGTACATGCCTAGCCGGTCCCGTAAACAAGTTTCTCATACCACCCATACAAGATTTTCAAACAAGACCGAGCGAAACTTATACCAAAACTAAGCTTCGTATACAGGTTGTACAAGTTTCGCGGACATTTCTATGAGGAATTCTTATAATAAAGGGAGGAGTTTGTAGAAGAACTTCGGCTCTGTTTTTCAGTGTACAAGTTTTGCGGACATTTGTATAAGAAGTTCTTGTTCAAGACTGGAGAGATTTCTGTAGGAACTTTAGCTCTGTTTTTCAGCGTATAAGTTTCCATAACGTTTAGGTTATATTTTGTATTGGGACGGGAGAAATTTGTACGAAGCGGCTGTCCGCTCGGCTCGTAAGAAAAAATGGAGATAAGAAGTCGAGTCGGCTGTGGAGAATTTTGAATTTCGAACGAATTTTGGAATCTCTTGGCGTTGCAAACAGGAAACTGCGGAATTCCATATTTAAACTTTCAACCGACGAACTAATATCTGGAATCGCGAATTCATTTCAATGTTTTAAATTTATTGTTTCTACATTGTAATAATAATTAATTATTCATATTTTATAGATAGGTAGGAACTTAACTATTTCAACTTCTTCCATATATAATATTATAATAACTAAATAAAATAAGTAGGTAGGTAGGTACTACCATTTATTTGGAATTTTGACAATTCTTGATGGAATTCCTTTATAGTGATATTTAATATTATACCTACTGAAAGAAATACATTGAAAAAAAGTTTAAAATCGTTTCATTATATCATTAGATATGAATGAAAAATGTAACGAATATTTACGTTATTTATTTAAGTTTTGGTGCATTTAAATGTGCATATTTTTGAATTTTATTGCATTTTTCCACTAGTTAGTTTTAAATAGTGATAATTTTTAGCAATGAATGTATGAATGAAGTGGAATCTTGGAAGTGGAAATTAACCTACTTACCTACATCCGATCCAGCTGAAACTCTACAGGTAGACTCGTTGTCGATGACAATGTATTCTATCAACTTTTGTAGCAATCACGCATTTTATAAGCGGGTTAATATACGAAATAAATATCGATGAGTTGCGAATGAGGTTGACACCAGTCCCTGGAGAGGAAGGTTCAATCCCCAGTCAAACAAAAAAAGATGTGTATAGGTAATTTTTTTAAATACATATTTACATCTATTAATTAAAATAGACGTATTATATTGCAGACTGCCACGCGATTTAATAATAATCACAGACTCGACAGAATTAAGAGCTAAAATTAAAATTCACCTTTTTAGACAGACGTAATGTAACTATACAACTAAGAATTTGTAAGGCCAGTTCATAAAAATTACCCAGTCCTAAATTATACAGTCTTTTAAAATAAATGTCAACTCTATTTCTGCCAGTAATCTTCTAATCTAATAAAGAGTATAAAATAAATTCGTTAACTTCGTATGTCTGTTTGTGCGCTTAGTTCTTCTAAACTACGCAACGGATTTTGACAGGCTTTTTACTAGCATTAAGAAAATTTCTTCTGGAAGGTTTAAATAATAATAATAATAAAAACAATAATAATTGTATGACTTTTATAGCGCCGTTTTTGTGCAAAATCACCTCAAGGGCGCTGTATAAACTTATAATACATCTCTACAGTGATCTATGTTATTACTTATATATTTATGGAGATAATCACAGACATAGGAATTAATAGACGAGAAGATAATGGCGAGGGGTAAAATCAACTGTTGAAGAACGAAGGGAGTAAGGCTGACTGTGATTCGTCAATAAATCAATCTGACAGTAAATAGGCATCTCGCATTATAATATCACCATTTACTTCTTAAAAGTAAAATCTGCTATTGAATGAATAGACATTTTTACATGGGAGCGCAAATTACTTGCCACGTTATGAACAAATTTGCGAAGTCCAAATTCGGCAAAAAAATTCGGTTCTATTTTCAGAGTCGAATATTTCGTTTAAGTATTTAGTTAAGACACTTTTATAAATGTTCATAATTTACTTCCCAGCAACCAACCAGCTTTGTGTTTCGCGTCCAGACGTTTCTCGATGTGATAGTAACAACTGATTCATATTATACGATGTGAATATGCTTAAAATAAAGTAAAATAATGCTTATATATGGAATGTAATACGACAATTGGGTTTATTCTCTTTTTCACATCTATTTTTACAAGTTTTCATAGTACAAGACAACATTTTGCCGTGTTATTTCGTAAAATGAACCGATGATGCCTCGACCATAGTTCGCACAAGAATGATGACGTCACGTTTTCAAACTTCACTTGAGGCCATACGCGAGCCCAGCCGGCTCCAATGGAACCGGTATGGGGAGTGGGGATAATACGCTTTTAATCACTTAGGGCAGGTCTACTAATATTCATATGTCTATTCATATGTCTATGGAGATAATATACAGTATAATACATGCATATTATATTTACATGAAGTAGAGAATATCGATGTTTTGTAATCGAATCGTAAAATATATATTTTCGGGCGTTTCCATTGCTAACGCTATCTAAACCTTATGAGATACATCAAAGTAATGTACTACGGAAATGTATATCTTAAAAAGACCCACAGAAAAGTCCCCGACAGTATATATCTATCTCATAAGGATAGCCCCCAACAACGCCGGGGAGATGTGAGCTAGTCTTTTAATAAACTTAATTTGATAGTAGGTAATGGAGACTAAAATAGCAAATGCAAAATCAATGTCAAGTGTCCTCTTAAAATCGTAAATTGTATTTATCTGAACCGTGTATGATCGTGTGAGAATCCCGCAAAGAATGCAAGGCTGATGTAAAGCCGGGAATACACATGCCTGTAGCTGGCACACTTGCATGCAAGCTCCTTGCACATGCCAGCTACTATCATGTGTATACGCTAACTTGCATGCCTGTACCTGCCTTGCAAGTAGATTGCACAACATTTGATTTACTGGCATGCAAGTTGAGGGAGGGGACGAGGGGGGCTATGAAACCGGCATGTGTGAACGTCGCGACAGGTACGGGCATGCCAGTAGACATTACAATACAATTGGCAGTACACATTGTACTGCCAATTGCAATACGATGATATTTAATTCACTTCGAATGTTTTCCATTGCCAAAAAGCTTGAGACTACTCAGTCTCAGAGTGATTTGAGACACGTACTGTCTAGTGACTGGCATGTGTATACGTCTTGCAAATACAGGCATGCAAGGACGCAACTTGCATGCAAGTTTAACTTGCATGTGTATTCTCATTGCGCCAGTAACTTGTACATGCCATTAACATGCATGCAAGCTACTGTTCCATTTTACAGGCATGTGTATCGCCGCCTTAAGCGTAATGAGTAAGATTAAGAAAGGGAGGCTTATAGGATGGTTTGGGCATGTAGAGCGAATGAGCGAATCAAGGAGTGTAAGGATAATATATGACGCAAATGTGAATGGTAGCAGAAGTTGGGGACGCCCGAAAAAAACATGGCATGACCAAGTGAATCAGATACTTGAGTCGGACCATGTCAAGAATAGTAGAACAGTATGTATGAGACGATGTGTGATCGTGAATGAGGCAAGAAGTGTGTACCAATACTGAGTTGTTTGGCGGTCCATCCTCTCCGCCTATCCCTAGTTAAGTATGTTTGTAATAATAAAATTAAATTGAACCTACGAACTAAGATGGTAATTTTTCACAAAAAATATCCAATTATTATTAATTTAGTTATTATTAGCGAAAAAATCAAAATAGATTTTGAGGTTTATATTTCAAATTATATAAATGTAGGTACGATATTATTTTCTGAAGAGATGAGTTCAAAGTTTATCTATGAATTCTGTTGAACTTCTCAAGTGTTTTGGTTGCAGGTGGAGTTTACTCCAAGCTTTAGGAATTGTTACTCGTACTTCAAAGTCCAAAGTGCGCTCACCGAACTTGTAGAACTTAACTAACTAATTAACCACCATGCCGCTTTCCGCAGAGGTAGGCAGAGATAATGTATGGCCAAACAATTCGGTGTTGGCGTAGACTCCTTGCCTCATTCACATTCATACATCATCTTATACATACTGTCCCGACTTAAGTATCTAATTCACTTGATCTTGCCATGTCTTTCTCGAGTGTCCATGACTTCTTCTAACATTTATATTCGCGTCATATATTCTCCTTCCACTCATTTCTTTGATCATTCCTTCTACATGCCCAAACCATCTAAGCGTCCCTTTCTTAATCTTATTCATTATACTTACATTAGTCTTGCATTTCTCACACAATCGTACATGGTTTTACCACACATAAGCCTCAGGAATCTAATTTATAAAGAATTCATTCATACATCGCCTCAAAGGTAAATTTAAAACTAACCTTTTTAGATTGTCATATCGTTAGTCCGAAACTTTTCATCTTCACAGTCTGCGATATTATAAATAACTAAATATGTTCATATTTTTTATTATTATTATTATTTTTTTAAACAAATTCAATTTATTCAATAAACAAATTTACAATGTGTGATATACATATATATATTTCATTAGTGATAAGATAAGATATTATGATATGATTAATATTTATTATTTTTCAATGTTCTCCCATAATAAGCAATTGCTTGTGTGTATGGGATGAGGTATTATTTGTTTAGTTTCTTAGATTTTTATTTTATTTTTTAATTTTTTGTTTTTGTTTTTCTTTTATTTATTTATTTTATTTTTTTATTTAGTTTAGGTTTTCGGTATATTTTTTTAATTGTGTTTTGAATTCTTTGAAACTATCATTTAGTGATCTTATATTTTCTGGCAATTTATTGAACAAATTTGTTCCTAAGTATATGTAGTTTTGCTGACCCAAAGTTTTTTTACAAATCGGAATTGGTAACATGTATTTTTGCCTGAGATTTGCTATGTTTTTGAATGGTACGGTTTTGTTTAGGATATCATCTTTGTAAACTTGTAAGGTTGCGTGATACAGGAAAAGAGCATTTAATTGATGCTTATTATGCTTTGTAAACTTTTTAAGGCGATGCACTACGTAGTAATTTAAAATCATATGTTTTTGGTTTGAAAATTTGGTCGCCTAGAAATGTTTCAGATGTTTTAATTAAATACTGCGAGTAGAATACATCTTGGCCTTTGAAATAATCGAGTATTTTTATAAGCCCAGAAAAAAATAATGTGAAGGCCTATGAAAACTGCTTTAATGTTCAAAATCTCCTACCTACGAACCCATTTTCGGTTATAGTTTTATTGTATAATGTGGCAAATTAAGTTATTTATAAAATGATCGAAAAACATTTAAATATTTGTGCCTAAACATCCACAGAATAAAATAAAAGGCACTTTTTGGCCATGTTTTTTTTCTTGCATAAATTAAAACAAGTGGATGGTGTTAAGGGGGAATTTAAGCCTTATCGCCATCTACGTAAGGTGTGTTATTGATAGCGGCTCGATTCAAAATATTACACGACGTAGTGCATCGTAATTTCATTAAAATTGTACAGTCCTAAATCCTCGAGTATTTTAAAGAAATTATCAACTATAAGTACTTTTGCTACTAATCTTCTAATAAACGTAATTTACCTAAGAGTACCTAATGGACGGTAAAATAGCAAACGAAAAATCAATGTCGATGGTGTTTTTACGATAGTGTTTTCTGCGTGCAAAGTCGTAATCTTTTTAGTAAAAGTGTTTTTACCTGAATTGACCAGCCAGGTATGTGTGTTTTTCTGAATCGGTTTGTAAATAATAAAAATAGATAGAGACTAACTAACTAACTAACCATCACGCCGTTTCCCCGCAGGGGTAGGCAGAGAGGACGGACCGCCAAACAACTCGGTCTTGGCACACACTCCTTGCCTCATTCACATTCATACATCGTCTCATACATACTCTTCTATTATTCTGACTCTTGACATGGCCCGACTCGAGTATCTGATTCACTTGATTGTGCCATGTCTTCCTCGGGCGTCCCCGACTTCTGCTACCATTCACATTTGCATCATATATCCTCCTTACACTCCTATCTTCGCTCATTCGCTCTACATGCCCAAACCATCTAAGCGTCCCTTTCTTAATCTTACTCATTACGCTTACATCAGCCTTGCATTCTTTGCGGATCTCCACATTCCTCACACGATCAAACATGGTTTTACCACACATACGCCTCAGGGATCTCATTTCAACAGCATTTAATCTACTTTCATCCTTTCTTTGCCAGTTCCATGCCTCACTTCCATACATCAAGGTAGGTACCAGCACTCCGTTGTGGACTGCTAACTTCGCTTCTTTGGACAATTTTTTGTTAGCGCCTACGGCGTTTAGTCCTCCATTAACGGAATTACCTGCATTCACCCTTCTTTCAATATCTCTGTCAGCCTTCCCATCTCTCGTAAACATACTTCCTAAATACACAAACTCATCCACCTGCTCCAAGTATTCCCCATTCACAATTATATTGCACACTGTTTTCGTACTCTCTCTTTCAAACACCATTACTTTAGACTTACTTACATTCATCATTAACTCATTCTTCATGCATACTTCGTTCATCCTAGACACGAGAGACTGTAGATCATCTATATTATTAGCAATCAGCACCGCATCATCAGCATACAATAGGCAACATACTTTCAAATTATTCAAATTCGCGCCCAATCCCACCTCTTTCAATTCTTGCATACAATTATCCATGTATAGATTGAATAACCACGGTGACATTACGCAGCCTTGTTTAACACCTTTTGTGATATCAAACCACCCCGTAAAACCACCGTTTACCCTAACACATGCAACGCTTCCCTCATACAGAGACGCAATTGCCTGAGTCAGATTCGTATTCACTCCATACTTGGACAACACCTTCCATAGCTTTTTCCTGTCGACTCGGTCGTATGCTTTTTGTAAATCTACAAAGGCACAGAAAAGTTTCTGGTTTTTTGCCAGAAACTTCTCAGTGAGCATACGCAATGAGAAGATCTGGTCCATGCACCCCCTTCCACTCATAAAAGCACCTTGCACATCCCATATTTTATCCTTTGTTTCCTTTCTTACTCTTTCAATCAAAATTCTACCATACAGCTTGCCAACTGAACTAAGCAGGCTAATAGCCCTATGATTCCCACATTCCATACGTGACCCTTTACCTTTGTATAATGGCATGATCACAGCCCTTCTCCAATCTAAAGGCGTGTAACCTTCCTTTAAACATTGGTTAAAAAGATTGCACAACCATGTGAGAATTACACGGCTACCTCCTTTAAAATATTCAGCAGCAATATTGTCAAACCCAACAGCCTTACCATTCTTCATACATTTAATCGAGCTTTCTATCTCATCCATGCTAATTTCGGTAACATTCACTCCATCGTCATTCATATCTGATTCGCCGCTGGAATCACTGTCACTCACTTCGCTTTCGAAGACTTCCTCGAAATAATTCATCCATCTCTCTTTTATTTTTTCTCATTCGTCAACATTTTTCCATCTTTTGATTTTATCACTTTCATGCTTCCGTTTTCTGGGCCACTCCGGGACCTTTTGACTTCTTTCCAAAACAACTTAATGTTTTCTTGGAAATGGTTTGTCATTTTCATTCCTTCTTCCTCTTCCAGGCGTTTCTTTCGTTCTTTCACTCCAACTCTTACTTTTTTCTTACATTCCTTATATACTTATTTCGCTCGATACTTCTCTTCGCTGGAAGCACTGCCAGCCGCAATCAGACACAACCATGCATTCTTCTTCTCTGAGACCAGTGCTTTAATCTCATCATCCCACCATGCATCACCTTTCTTCCTACCTTGCGTACTTATTCCACAAACCTACCTAGCAGATTCACAAAGACACACTTTTATGTGGTTCCATGTTTCGTCTATGCTTAGACCATCCATTTCCTTCGCATTCAATCTTATCTCTGCACAATTCACATACTTACTTCTCACATTATCGTTTTGCAGTTTTTCTATTTTGACTCTTGTCGGAGTTGGTACCGTTTTCACTTTAGAGCGCCAACCGCGAAAGAGGTTTACTCTCGACACTACAAGAAAGTGGTCAGTTTCGACCTCAGCCCCTCTGAAAACTCTTGTGTCCTCGGTAACAGCTCTCAACCTAGAGTCAATTACTACAAAATCAATAATTGACCTCTCATTTCCTCTTTCCCACGTATATTGGTGGATACCTTTATGATCGAAGAAAGTATTCGACACAAACAGGTTCCACTCTAAACATACTTCAAGCATTCTGTTCCCGTTGTCATTCGTTCTTTTATCCCCAAACATACCTAAGACCGAATCAAATCCGTCACGTCTAATTCCCACCCACCCATTCAAATCGCCTGCCATTATAATCCTTTCGTTCATATTTTTTAGTCTCATTACAACATTCACACCAGTCCAAAAATCATCTTTCACTTCATCGCTTTCAGAATTAACAGGGGCGTAGCAAATAACAAGAAACACCCTTGTCAAACCGATTTTAAATCTGATCCACATTATTCTCGGACTTACACATTCATACTGCAACATACATTCAATCATTCTGGGAGACAGTAGCGCTGCAACACCTTGACAAGCCCTCTCCGTATCTGGTCTCCCAGACCAAATGACGAGCCTATCATTATGCTGCATTGTACCGCTACCTTTTCTCATACTCTCTGTTATACAAAGTACGTCCAAACATTTGCTCACCATAGTATCACACAGTTCGTTCATCTTTCTTTCCATTCCTCCTCTAATGTTCCATGTACCAATTCGACATTGATCACGTTCCGTCCTCCTCTTTGCGCCACCGAAGGGTTGGCGATGTGATGGATAGCGAACCTCATCGACATCAGAGACTAGGAATTTGTAATAAATTGTACAGCGTCCTTCATGTGATATTTCACAAAAACTGAGCTATACAAGTTATCCAATTATTATTATCATACTCTTCTACTAGTAGAACTTTAATTTCTTCAACCTTCCGATAGCTGATAACGCTGCTGACCTAGTATAGAGTTGTTGACTGTATGCACAGTTGGTAAAAGTTAGGTGGAGCCATTCCGTTAAATGATTAAAATACCATCCAGAACACTTGAACCAGTGAAGAAGTTCAAGAGCTTTTCTAAGAGATGAACACATTTATGCATGCCTAACAGTAGGTAGATATTAATTTTAATAATATGCACAGTGTCCGGAATCTTATAGTACAAGCGGGATGAAACCGAAATGAACTTTTTTAAAAGACATCCATTTAAATTTCACTTTTGTTCAGGGTAATAAATGAATGAATGCAAATGAATCCACTTCCCAACATCCAATTGAGCTGAAACTCGGCATTTACACTCGTTGTTGATGACAATGCATTCTATTTGTTTAGCTATCACGTGCACACAAGCGGACATGTAGGATTTCACTGTACAAACGTACTTGAAAACCGCCACTGATTGGTGGTGAAGGTCTTGCCACCGAGAGCTCGCTGCTGGGTGTTTTTGACATTCGGTATCCGTTAAACGCACCGAACCATAAGAACTTGTTGACAATCAACTCGCTTCAGCTGGATGACCGATTGAGCTTGGCTCCAGAACAAAGAAAGAAAGAAAAAATGCGTTTGTTTAGAGAACTCCCATAAAAAACAATGCAAATTATAACACAAATGCTTGTGTTATAATTTTACCACACTTTAAACAGTGCACTATTCAAATGAACTTTGAATTGCGGACTGTTTAAAGTGCTAAAAAATCCACCTGCCCGTATTAATACTGCCCGAGAGCTAATTCGAAATGAATGTCATACGTGCGTTAATAATTCAGCGAGTATGGAACTTTCTGTTCTAAGAAATAGTTCATACAAAACATGCTCGTGGAAAGAGTTATGGTGTGAGTAAGAATCTGGGGGTTATTTCGTCAAGGAATCGTTTTTCGATCTGGGCATGTCAGTTTTTTTAGACTTTAATTTTTTTTCGGCAACATAAGGGTAAACAAACTTTTGCAATTGGTTCAACGGAATACTATTTTTTTCTTCTTGGGTTGGAACAAATTTTCTTACAGCCTTTATGGAATGCCAATCTTTGTAGGTTGTAGTAGGCACCTATAGCAATCCTTACTACCCCCTCCATACCTAAAATACAATCTAGATTGCATACTAATTAGTATATAGTAACAAACATTGTTATACATAAAATAATAATAATAATAATAATTGGATGACTTGTATAGCGCCGTTTTTGTGCAAAATCATCTCAAGGGCACATTTCTACAGTGATCTATGTTATTACTTAACTATTTATGGAGATAATATACAGTACAATACTTACCTGGTAGGTCACTTGAGATTAACACTTAATTAGCGAAATTTAGATACAGGATTTAGGACATAATTGGAAAATTGAATATAACTGTACTTTCTCTTAGGAATGGTAGGTATATTTAATTTAAGGGTACGACAAAAAGACTTAAAAAGGTAAGTTAAAAAATAAATGTATATATACCTATATAGGTAGTACCGTAAAATGGGGTGATTTTTACAATTTTGAACTTCGAAACTAAATGACTTTTTTATAAAAAAAAAACATTTTAGTTTTGAAATATGATAATTTTATGTCATATTTAAGGCACATGTTACTTTAGAAATAATAGTTTTTTTTAATTAAATTTAAAAAAAATTTTGGGAATTGAAACAAACATGTTGATCGTAGTTCGTAGTCACCTTTCGGAGTGGGGCGACTTTGTAAGACCATTTTATTTCTATGTACAATAATATGTTATCCCAAAAATATGGTTAAAAAGTGAGTGTTGTTATATCATCGGGGTTTTATCACAAACTCTTAATCAATAAAACTCCGGCTTCAACGAAAACACTTCAATTGTTATATATTGACACTGATATCTTTATTGGCAGACGGTTGGAGTAATATGAATCCCGACCTTGATGTTCTCACCTTATTTATTATCCTCTCGGTCTCTACAATGCACGACAGCTAAAGCAATCTAACGGTAACCTAATAGACTAATCTAGTGCCATCTATGGTTGAACTCATACACTAATATCAAGGATAAATCAAGCTCTAACATTCATCAATATAATATTCGAATATAGCAAAGATATTAGAAGAACGAGATGTGCTATCAGCAGTTCATACTGTGTGGAATTGTTTTGCCCAGCGTCGCCGGTTTTGTTCACCAATACTACTGCACACCTTCGCTTACGCTAAGGTATCCGCACTAATACATAGAACAGATTTCTGTGCGTACACGTCCCGATAGTATTCAAAGTACCCTAATTAGGTAGTACTCCGCCTACGGTCCGGCGGCCAACATAGCACATCTCGTTCTTCTAATAGCTTTGGAATATAGACACTTATATACTTTACAATGTAAACTATTGGAACCTTTGAGGAATTTTTTTTTTTTTATTTTTTTATTTTTTTTATTGTACGACAGACAGGTAAGTCCAATTATGGTACAATTTTATTATAACTAACAATACATGTACATATTTTTTTTAAAACATGGTATAGTGATATTAAACACATCTATATCCGCTGGTTGGGCATTTAGCAAGGTCATACCTCTTGTCATGCTATGTTGGGCAATGACATCTGTCCGACCCTGCGGTATACAGAATAGGTCGTGGCTACGATTTCGACAGTATTTATCAGGAACGAATAAGCCACAGCATGACAGGAGATATGGACAATCAATAAGGTTTTTTAGTAACTTTAATTCAAATACCATGAGTCCGGCACTACGCCTGGTCTCCAGGCTTTGGTAATTTGTCTCCTTTAGCAGTTCCACGTGATGCATAAATTTCGGATATATTCCGTATGATCGCATGTATACATACCTTAGGAATTTTTTTTGAATTTGTTCAATCATATTTATGTATTTAAGTTGATAAGGTATCCAGACAGTACTGGCGTACTCCAGCTTGCTTCTGACCACTCCGTTGAACATGGCGGTCATTGCTTCTATGTTATTGAATTGTGTGCAAGTTCTAATTACAAAACCAAGAGTTTTGGAGCAAGCCGAGGTAAGCTGGACTATGTGGTTTGCAAATGTCAGCTTGGGATCAAAGATCACCCCAAGGTCCTTGATAATGTTTACGCGTGTAAGTACTTCACCATTCATTCTATACTGGCAGAATAGCGGATTTTGTGAACGACTATAAGTCATAACAACGCATTTTTTAATATTGAAGTTAAGTTTATTTTCTACCGACCATATCATGATTGAATCGAGGTCGGCCTGCAGTTTCGAATAATCATAATCTGATTCGATTTCCTTCATCAGTTTCATGTCATCCGCGAATAGTAGACATGAGCTGTGACGTATGCATTCTAGGGCGGAGTGAAAAAACTTTTTTTCAAATTTCGTGTTTCCTATATTACCAATGGGTGCCTTGGTAGTACCCTATAAAGTACACAAAATATCATCAAATTCCAACTTCATCTTCAGGTGGCGCACTGACCCTAAAGTTCTACAAAAAAATGTGTTTTTTCAGATTTTGTTAGTAAACAAGCACATCGTCTAATCCAGCTTAAACGTCACAAAATGTATTTTAGTTTTAGCCATCTAACATACCCCTCTTCCCCCCACCCTTTGACACTATTTTGCGTAACAACAGCTGCAGTCAATCAGTAATTAACAGAAATTAGCACGTTCGTTGGAACAGCTGCGAAAACTTGATTGTGATTTCTTTGTAATATGCCTAAAACAAGAAAAAATTCAATCTGTTCTATGTTTGGTGGCCCAGAAAAATTAAAAGACAATGTGTTGCCAACTTTTTCGGATGTAATAAAGTATTATTTGTGGATTAGAAATGACTTGCAGTGGTTATCAAATGGAAACGATCTTTCTGTGAAAGATATATGTGAAATAATTGCAATTGATATAATTACGTTATGGAATAAAGCGTCTATTCCTATTGTAACTGAACGTCAAATCGTAACTAAACTAACCCGGTATTATCACAAGTACAAATGCTTAAAGAAATGTCGAGTACCTTAAAAGAAAACTGAATTTTATGAAGATGCAACAAAAAACTCTTTGATATTGCTCTCTGCAAGTGCATTTGTGTCGATTTTTGTAATTTTTTAGTGAAAATACCCAAGAAGGAGCTAGAATTCCTGCAAGATCAGAGAAGTAGCCGAAAAATGTATATCGGCTCAAAAGATATAGTGGCAACCAAGGCTTTGGAGCGTAGGCAATTACGACTGATGAGGCAAAATAAATTACTTCAAAAAAAGACTGTTGAGAAACCTCTGAGCCCCTCACCAGAGACTTCAGAGACCTCGGATGATAGTGTAGGATCATCAAACAGCAATCAAGATCCAGACTTTTATACACTTTTTCCGGCATACTCCACGCCATCCACATTGAAATCACAAACAAATCAGATGAGGCATCGATTAAAAAATCTTGCCACTGCCTGTGACAGGACTGGTGTCTCCGACAGATCAGCATCAACCATCGTCAGTGCAGTTCTTCAAGATATTGGTTTTATTTCTAAACAAGATTTCTCAAAAGTAATAGATAGAAGTAAATTACGACGCGAGCGCCGAAAAGTTCGAGAAGAGTTGCAAAGAAGGCAGATTTCGAGCTTCGGGAGTTCTGACGGTAAAATAAGTGGGTTATATTTTGATGGTCGGAAAGACAAGACCATTGTGCAGGAAAAACATGATAACAAGTACCACAGGAGAACCATTACTAAAGAACATATTGTTTTGCTCTCCGAGCCAGATTCTCAGTACATTGGCCACGTCGCGCCTCCTTCTGGAACCGCTAATTCTATTAAGTATTCAATTGTAGAATTTTTAAATTTGCACTTCGGAAATTTATCAACCATTGTAGCCATTGGATGCGATGGAACGGCTGTAAACACGGGCTTCAAGAATGGAGCAATCGCATTGATTGGAAGACATTTAAATAGACCATTACACTGGTTTATATGTTTGTTGCATGCGAACGAATTACCACTGCATCATCTTTTTAATACTTTGAATGGCAGTACTTCAGGTCCCAATACGTTCGCAGGAGTCATTGGCAAGATGTTACAGCACTGTGAAGACCTCCCTGTGGTGAAATTTGATAAAATTACGACAGTCTTACCCGATATCGACGTGAAAATTCTAAGCAATGATCAAAAATATCTGTATGAAATTTTTCAAGCTGTAACACAAGGCAGCGTAAAAACTGATTTGGCTAATAAGCAACCAGGAAAGCTGGCACACTCTCGTTGGCTAACCTGTGCAAATAGAATTTTGAGACTATATGTAGCAACAAAGTTTCCAACTCATAGTCTGGTTGAGATTGCTACGTTTGTGATAAAAGTGTATGCGCCAATATGGTTCACCATAAAAACAAAAACTTCATGTAAAGATGGTCCGAAACATGTCCTTAGTATGATGAAAAGATGCTCCTATTTAAAATATGAGCTGAAAACAATTGTTTTTCGAATAATCGAGCGGAACTCTTTCTTCGCTCATTCTGAAAATATTTTACTAGCGATGCTACAAGACGAAAGACAGCATATAAAAGAATTAGCAGTTAGAAGAATTCGTAAAGCCCGACAAAATGCAAAGGAGAAAAAAGTAAGGACATTCTTGACTCCAAAACTAAACTTCGAAGCCAACGATTATTATGATTTGATAAACTGGAAGACAGAAAAAATATTCGAGCCACAATTCACAAAAAAATACGGTGACAGTGAATTATGGGACAAAATTATGAGCGAAGATAAAAATATCCGGATTGAAAATTTTCCCTGTCACACACAGGTTGTGGAGAGAGGTGTGAAGCTGGTCACTGAAGCTAGCTTGGCTGTTTGCGGAAGTACAGCACGCGATGGATATATTTGAGCAAGAATAAAATCGAGAAAAGAAATGCCGAAATTCGAAACAAAATTACACATTTCCTCTAGAATTCAGGGAGCTACCCCATACGCATATGACACGACTGAAGGCTGAAATGATTAAAAAATATATATATTCTTAATGTTCCTTATATTTTAATGCAAATAATAAAGTTAAATATGATAATAATTTTGTTTTAAATTTTTAAAAAATTTCTAGAATCGATCATTTTTTCAAAATTTCAGGTCCTCTGCGCCACCTGAAGATCATATGTCAAAAAAAAATAAAAAATATTTTTCAATAGCTATTTACCTACAGCAACATTAAATGATATAGGGTTTTTGAAATTCGAAGAAAATTTTTTTTCGACCTCTTTCACTCCGGGCTTATGCAATCCTGAATGTCATCTATCAGAATAAGGAATAACATGGGACCGAGATTCGATCCTTGAGGAATTCCTGACAGAGCTGCGAACTTATGGGAGTCGTATCCATTTATATTTACATACTGACTTTTATCTTTTAAATATGACGCAAAAAATGTCAGTAAGGGTTGATTAAAACCTATTTTATGCCTATTTTTATTTCTTTTTTATTAGAATATCGTGATCTACTCGGTCAAATGCCTTTGCAAAGTCCGTGTAGATTACGCCCGTCTGATGCCAGCTTAACAATTCAACCGCCAATATGTATGAATATAACAATAAACCAACTACGAGTAATTTGACACTGACTTTCGAATCGTCATTATATCCACGTTGTCCAAAAATAAATCATTAAAAATAAGCCATTATAGTGATTTGTTTTTGGTGTATTATGACGTGTTGCGCTACCTACTTCTTTAGCCAACGTTTCGGACAGCATTGCAGTTTCCATCATCAGGGCAGATGTGTAATTTCAAATCCAAAAATAAGCCAGTCGTTTCTGATTGGTAGCGAGAATTATGCAGCTGTATCCGCAATGATAAAGTCACCCCGATTCAAAAGTTGGTCCATATTACGATACCTAGGAAGCTAGTTGAGTTCAGACTCGCACCACGGCCAGCTTTCCCGTGCAATGAGCACTGAGCACCATCTTCAGGCCTCCAATAGGTTCCTACTCCCAGCTCCTCTGGCACCCTCTGTACCCTCACGATGCATGACAGCTGAAGAGGCTAGAGTGCCATTTCTCACTGGAGAGTAGAGAGTCCTTAACGGAGAGGGGCGGAAAGGAGATTGGGCTGAAGCCTATGCGCAGAGGCGTGCCGTCTATATGGGCACATAAGCAATGCCTCTACGCCTACCCTACTCGCATAAAAATATAAATAATATTAAAATGTTTGAAATTATTGCACTTTCAAAAATACACGAGAAGTTTGTCGCCCCACGCGCGTTACCCCGACCGCACCACTATAACACGTCAAAGGCAGAAACAAGTATGCTATTTTTAATTTCTTAGTTTCTGATTTTTGGGAAATCAACAGTTTATAATGTGGTTGGTTTATAGATGCCTAATTTACTTAACTGAAAAAAAACAATTATTTTAGTTTTCCTCATTATACTTCATAAACAACCTTTTATATTTGTTTAGAGATAAATTGAAGATGTCCACTGACTTGGTATAATTGTTTCCCTCCATTAGTATTCTGGACAAATAGGAATACATATGGTAGTTAGTCCCAGAATTCCTGCACTAAAATAAATCCTGACTTCTATTATTACGTTGTAGAATCCGGAAGCTTATCAATTGTAGCAATACCTGACTATCTATCAACTAAGTCATTTAGAATTTTAAATAGAAATACCAAGTCAGTGAAAATTCTTCTGTCTGACAATTTGAACATATTCATGTAATTTAACAGAGTGTTGTAGTTCAACATAATTGCTGGAAAAACCATTTTAAAATTTATAAAATATAAGAATATAATGTTTGTCATTAAAAACAATTGCACAAGTGCGTTTACCGCATTATGATCAATTTAAAGTTATGCACTGGCTCTAAATTACTTGTCGCTTGACGTAGACGTTATATTCAAATGATGACTCTATCCATGTGTTAGTGTCCATAAAGGCAATGCCTTTCGGAAATACCAGCAAACGTATCAATCAGTGCCATCTATCGGTACATCTATTCATTAGCTCAACTTTACTTATGAAATAATAATAATAATAAAAGATACTTATATTTATTTTGGCTTTCTTTCCAAATATTGTCTGCGTTTATTTGGCTGAAAAATATGGAAAACTGTTTTCATAAATTCAATTACATACCTATATCATTATTAAATATATTATAAAAGTGCGCTAACTTCGGAAGGTAATTCTACATGATGGTAGAAGTAAAAAAGATTAGGTACCTATAACTTTTTTGAAATTCCAATTTTTTGTTTCCTATACAAACAATTCAACCTTTTTAACAAAAATTCTACGTTAAAACATTAGAATTTCAATAAAGTTATTTTCCTTTTTTACTTCTAAAATCATTTAGAATCACCTTCCGATGTAAGGGCATTTTTCCCCAGATGTCTTGTTTATATAGGTACCTACTTAAATATGGTGATTTGATATATCCAGTAATTGGCTGGTAATATGCATTAATAAAGTGGTTATTTGAATATTTGATTTGCTTTAGGTAATTCAAATTCGATACAGATTCGATACTTGTATGTTAAAGGTTGAAGTGTTGTTGGTTTGTGGGCCGTGGTAAGTTTTGAAAATCTCAATTTATTCGATGTTTTTCCTAGTACCTACCCTGATTACAAACTGTGTGTACGCCACTGCCAATATCTATAGATGTACAGACACAGGGGCTGTGTTAAGTACCCACCTACTATTACCTACAGTGGGAGGGAGGGGTAGCAACAAGTGTAAAGAATAGAAAATATGAAAACGATATGAAAAAAGATTCTCTGTCTGCTACGAATGGGAACTACAAATTATAATAATAGTGGGAAGTGAGTTCCCGTTGGTTTCAGATGGACGTGGAATGTGGGGATGATGAAAGGGTTGGGGCTGTTTTGTTTATTGGGTTGTGCTCTGTTTGAAGTCACGTGGTGCTGCGGTTTTATCAATCCCGTGGTTTTATTTCTCGATTGTAAAAGATAACGACAAATAAACGTAGCCTAAAATTATGTGGATATTATTGAACACCCTTGAATACCTATGAACTTTATTCGAGAGGCGGGTATGGGTACCGCCGCTCCAGGAAATATTTATTGAATAACCAACACCTTGACGGCAGGGTTGCCCGGGTTCATGGGGTGAGATTTGTCCTGGTCATCGGAAGATACTGGTTGAGGGAAACCTTTTGACCTCCAAATCAGGACTCTTTCGAAACATCGAAGGATATATTCATACTCAGTCACTCTTGCCTTTTTCCTTCCCAGAAAATCCTTTCTTTCTTAACCTTTTAAAAATCTTCCACATAGCATCAGCACAAAGGTGACAAAGGCCCTGAGGGGAATTATATTAATTATGTAATAATAAATGGCCATGTCAAGAGTCAGAATAATAGAAGAGTATGTATGAACGATATATGAATGTGAATGAGGCAAGGAGTGTTTGAACCTACTAAATAAGTAGATACACAAGCATTACATTATGAAACTACGTTGCATTGTAGGCGATATATAAGTACGGACACAGGTTGATATTGCATTAATTTTCCAGTTGCAGTTTCAAAACTATTGTTTCCTATTGAAGGGCGTCCGATGCGAAATTAATTCAGACAGGTTGAATGTTTTAATATCAACTTCGTTTTAATCAGCATTAAATTAATACTATAAACTACAAATCAATTGTCCAGAAATGACTACTGAATATAGTGCATTGTATAACTTAAACCACCCAGTCCTGCTGAAATAAAAACTAAAATGGAAATTTCTACACAGCCGCTGAGAGCTCCATTGTAAGCTGTGAAGAGGAAAAATTCACGAAGAGGCGGCACGCCTCTAAACGTATACAAGTATTTCTAAGGGTGCAATTTTTTACGAATATTCACGAATTAAAGCTTAAAATGAAAAATACCTAAAAGTGCCTTGTCCATATTTGTTATTATTTAAAAAAATCTTCTAAATCTTCTAAATCGATATCTATATTATTTATTTTCTTATTATTATTTACAATATTTTATTATTTAAGCTCTTTCCTCGCCAAACACCAAGAGACTTGTCTCGTTATGATGAGGAAAGATTTTAAATAGTTTTTTCACTATCACAGTGTAAAATATAATAATTTGTGCATTTATTGTAAAAAAAAAAATAGACGAGGAAAGAGATCCCTCAGGCGTATGTGTGGTAAAACCATGTATGATAGCGAGAGAAATGTGGAGATCCGTAAAGAATGCAAAGCTGATGTAAGCGTAGTGAGTAACATTAAGAAAGGGACGCTTAGATGGTTTGAGCATGCGGAGCGTATGAACGAAGAAAGAAGTGTAATGAGAATATATTAGGCTAATGTAAATGGTAGAAGAATTCGATGACGCCCTCGGAAGACATGGGACGGACAAACCTAGGTAGGTGATTACTGTGGTCAATAATATTCGGATGATTTGTATTTTTATGTAGCGCCCCTGGTGCAGAGTTTACACATACAAAATCTACTTTTCGATAGCCTGAGAACAGATAAATCTATAAACGTATTTTAGGAAAAAAAAAGTTAAGTCAAGATAAGTTAGCAAAATAAAAATGTCAAAATAAAATTCATGTAGGTGACCTAGTAAAACAGCTCGGGATAAAATATTATATTTAGGGTTTCTACTGCGTACAAATACTAGTGGTTAAAATAATTAATTTATTCAGTGTTGAAAAACTTCTATTGCGAATGAGGCTCAATGAACAGATGAAGTGAAGAAATGCGCTAGAAATCAAAAGTAAACAACAATGGAGAACTAGCAACGAAGATTAAAGATAATTGTATGCAGTTCAAGATGTTGCCGTAGTGGGCGCTTCTGGCGTGCTACCAGGGGCGTCCCACCCTCAAGAGCAATGAGTGCAACGCACACGGGCGGCCAAATCAAGTGGCAAATTTTTATCTTTTTTTTCTCTCCGCACCAGACGAGAGAATATTTTTTTTACGAATTCATTCGTTATCAATTTTGTCATTAATTTCTGATAGATTCTATGGTAATATTGTGCATACCAAAGTGATTAATTTGTTTAATCCTTCAAGCTAATTTGTTCACTTTTGGGAACAACTCTCATGGTCTCACAGTAATCGTTGTAACTTCCTTATTGTTATGGTGAGAAATGTGACCTAAAAAGTATTAGAAAGAAATAAAACAACTCAATATTCAAATCTAGACGTTAACCACAGAAGAATTAAAGTATGAGCGTTTATGAAACCAAAGGTACCGACCGCAATTTGAAAAAAAAAACTTATTTTTATAAGAAATGACAAAAAAGTGATGTGACCATAACGTTGCTTACAAATTTGTCCCATAAAAGAAGTGTGTGTTTTTTTAAAATATTTTTTTCGATATCGGTAATTTCAGTTACAAAAACGTAAAGTGAGCCAATTGAATTTTTTTTACGTTTGCATTCAAAATTTGAATGATAAAAATATATTCATATATTTCTTTCAAACAATACATATGAGAGTGTATTTCATAACCTTTCAAAAACAGTTTTTAGTTTTTCGATATGTTCAGAAATATTCCTTCTATTTGGATTTTATTGCAAAGCGGAAATACTCCGACCTTCCAACAGAAAATTGCTAGATGGAGGCCGAAGGAGTTATGACAACTCTTGACCAGGCCCTACTCAAGTATTTGATTCACTTGATCGTGCCATGTCTTTCTCAGGCGTCGCCAACTTCTGCTACCATTCGCATTTGCGTCATATATTCTCCTTACACTCCTTTCTTCGCTCATTTGCTCTAAATGCACAATCCATCTACGCGTTCCTTTCTTAATCTTACTCATTAGGCTAACATCAGCCTCGCACTCTTTGCGAATCTCCAAAGTCTTTGCAGTACTTTCCAAATATTTTTTTTTATTTTTTTATAGTGAATACCTCACAAGAGTCCCAACTGCTCCCGTCTGGAGCCAGTGAGACTATGGCATCCCCAATTGGGGGATGTTGTGAGGCTGAAGGTAAGTGGGGAAGGGAAAGAGGAAGGTGGGGAAGTACCTGGCTATTCAGATCTAGTCACTAAACACGGCTAAAGCCATTTGGAGCAACGTTTCAATTCTGAATGGTGGTCTTACACCAGGGCGATACTGGTAGTATCTTCCACTCTGGAACGTGCCGCAAATATACTATATATTATTTTAATTAATTAATTGTGAAATAACACAAATTAATCAAATAAAATTTATTTGCGCACGCCGGGTTCGAACCCGCGACCTTCGAAATGGCAGTCCAATGCGTTACCACTGGACTATTCCGGCCGTCAATATATATAAAGCGCCGTTGAGATAATTTTGTCAAGAAAACAGTGGCGCTATACAAATCATTTTATTTATTATTGTGTATTTGATACAGAAAAATTATAAATTACATATTAGGCCAAATAATCTATTCAAAAATTTTGGATATGTGCACAATGATATGTAATAATATGACAACTAGAATGTACGTCGAGGATTACCTGCAATACAGGCGTGAATACATTTATGGCCTAGTCACCGTTAGTTTTATTAACTAGGCTGTGTCTGTTCCAATAAACTAACCATGCATTTTTATTAAAAATTACAATTTATAAAATAAAAATAAATATATATTTATATATAAATAAAAAAATATAAAAATATATGTTATTTTAAATTTTCCATAGGGCCCAAACTCGCAAACGCATATTTTCATACCACAATTCATAGTAATAATAGCGGTATTTTGATTTTTTTTTAAATTTTAAACTCCTTTATTGTTTTCATGGCTTTCAAAATATGCTTCCGATCTCAATCTGGGAGGAGTCTTATTTGAATATTTTGGTCTCAAATCGAAAATTAAGTTGTGAGTTAAGTGCGAAATCAACACTAATGCATTTGGGCTAACTGGATAACTTTGATTTAGCACACAATCTTTTTTATTTTTTAGTTAGACTGTCAGTAACTTAGTGCGGCCCTGTGTGTGTAGGTACTGTGAGTAGGTAGGTACAGTGCAATAGACAATCACTGCTATAATAGACAATGTTGCACTCACCGTTGACCTTGTGTAATATTTAACAGCATAACCTGTTCCCAGTCCCGTGCAGCTGACCTGTGACCTATACACATTATTCCTGGAGAAAACTGAATATAGCTAATTTATTAAGAATCTCTTCAAATTATTGGTAATTCGGTTAAAAATGGGATTGAAGGCCGTTTTATGATAATCTTTTAGTAAATTCCTATTATATCAGAACACGTGTTCATGCAACTGCAATTGCCTTGATAATGACGAAATGCTAAAATATTCAGATTTTTATGAAGGTGTGTTCCGACCTATTACCTTTTACTTTCATTCGTTAAGGGCCTGAAATCCCGTTTTTATTTCAGTCACAAAATAAAACAAAAAATTCCTACTTCTTATTAGGTAGACACTTATTATTTTTGGAAAATTGATTGGGTCTTAAACATCTATAGGTATTGAATGCGAAAATGAATCTTAAATTATTTTCTTCAATTTGAGATACCTACTTTTTAAATGGAGGGAATAAAATTATTGTGTTCTTTTTCAGAGATTGATGAAATTTTGCACACTTTATCTTCAAAACAAGAGTAGGGTACTAGTAGTACTCCACCAAAATTAATATTTTCTCCCTCTCTTTTATTTCTTGACATTTTAAAATTAATTTTAATTTGATAATATATATATTTTTTAATTAAATTCATATATCTATAATAACGTCTAACCAGGGTGAGTGCTGCCTTTGAAATTTAACTATCCCCTAAAGCCTCTGACATCTTGCAAGGCTCTTATGTCATTGACCTTGCACTTTGACGAAATTAACGAGACAAAATTGATACAGATTGTACTTTCCTTATTTATATTGACATAAATGTTTATGCTAATACCAATATTCAAAGTAATCATAACAACACAGACTTTATTTGCAGTCTGTAGTTCTCAATCTAAACTAAATAATATAAGTCATTATCTGTTATTAAAAATACAACTTTTAACTTATTATTCAACACGTCTATAGAGAGTGTTACACATCAAGTAATACAGAACATCTTCTGAAAAACAGTATCAAGTCTAATTCAGTTCGGTTCAGTCGTAATAACAGTTATTATAAATATATTAAAATTAATTACGATCAAATGTAAAATTAAGTGATTATAAATTTTAACCTATCAATAAAGCAACTTAACAGTAAACGTGTTTTTACTTCGAACAGGCCATAAACACTTATGAGAACTGTCAAAATGCAGATTAAGCGGAAAATATTTTCAGGTTACATTCGATTTCAGATAAATTCGCTGTTCCTCAGATTTTAATATATTATATAATAAATACATAAATTATAGTATAATCATTTTTATTCCAGGATGTGGAGAGGTTAGTGCAATCACACACATCCTATATTCATAGATATCTACATTGATTGTACAATACAAATGTGAATATAACGCTGTCAAATATCGGTAATCGGTAAGTTATCAAAATGAAAATTCAACACACCCACAAAAATTGGTATAAAGTCATGAAAAGTGATGAACAAAAACTAGGTTAAATAGGTTATACATATAGGTAACTATGAAACCTAGTTTTTGTTTCATCATTTTTAATGACTCTATATCACTTTTTAAAGGTGTGTTGAATTTTCATTTTGATGAAATATAATGGAACCATTTTTTTTCAAATACTATGTTGTTTCGTAGAATTATTTTTAATTTTTCAGGGGCGTTAATGGTATTTTTTTTTGTGCAAACTGAAAGCGCGGTATTCTCTCTTTCTAACATTAATTAATGTTTTTCACCGTAATAAAAAAATGAGATAGTATAACTTTTTTGAGACCGTCTCAGACTGGGAGGGTTACATAATAACTCCTCAAAGTCATTAAAAGATATGAAAAGATTTGTTTCATAACTTTTCATAAATTTATAACACTTTTTATAGGTGTGTTGAATTGTCATTTTGATGAGTTATCCGGTCACCGGCTGGGAGATATATCTCTACGGTTGTTTGTTGTCTTTGAAGAATATCTCCCAAAATTGCACAGGTCTACCAACGAAAACTTCACACGAAGTAAGAATTCAACCTCAGAATACCGGTTTAGGTATTCTACACCTTGTTCTTCTTAAGTGTCAGCTACACTACTCGCTTCGACGCTTCGACGAAGTCCTCGACGAAGTTAGCCGATGTTCGAAGTGCGTGCCCACACACTCGTGCAACTTCGCGAGTAAAGTGTCAGCTACACTACTCGCTTCGACGCTTCGACGAAGTCCTCGACGAAGTTAGCCGAAGTTCGAAGTGCGTGCCCACACACTCGTGCTACTTCGCGAGTAACTCAGTCCAACTCAGTCTCTCGGACTCGAGTCCTTTGACTCGGGCGCATTTACCGACAACAATCGGAAGTCGGGCGAAGCGAAGCGAAGTTGCCCGAAGCGAAGTGAAGTTCGTGCCCACACTATCGTATTCGGTCAACTTCGCGAGTAGTGTAGCTGGGCTTTTAGCCCTCTCGTATCGGAGGTTCACTATCGTCATTGTCATCGTTAGAAGGGATGTAGCGCGGAATTCTGCAACAATATTAATGTAAAATATTCTCAAATACTTATTGTTAAAATTCTTTCGAATTTTTTTTAGGGATGATATTCTACATAAGAATAAAGATAAAATAATTTGAAACTCTTTTCGATTCGAATTACACAGTATTGGATAGGTACCTAGGTACCTATCAGACCTACTGAAGAATAAAATTTGTATGCAGCGCTTGGGTCGGTAACGTCGGTAAGGCAGATTCCTACTATTCCCTCTGACATATCAACTGTCATGGCGCTGTCGTTTCTCTCAGTTCTGTGCCGGAGTTGATTTTACATTTCTACGTAATGTAAAGTGAAAATCTACATATCACGATGACATAAACTCGACGGTTAAATGTGCGCTTTCGAGTTATCACTGTGCGTTCAGTAAGTGGCCAAACGGCGATATCGACAAAATGGACAAGAAAAATGCCATCCGTCGTGCGAAACGACAATCCAAAGTTTTAGAGGATAATTTTTGGGATTGCAGTGTTTGTACTTATAGGAATACAGCAGAAGCTTTTAAATGTCTCATGTGTGATGTCAGAAAAGGTAAATTATCATTCATTTTAGTCCCATAATCCAAAACGTTCCCCAATAATTTTAGGTTAGGTTTGTTGTCAAAACACATAGCCTGAATGTTTTCACAAGAACCTCTGAATTTATGACTTAAAACTATTGTTATTAATCAACGACCTCTAAAATGTATTACAATCCTTCGCGTATATATGTAATAAAGGTGTAAAGTCTTATAATCGCATGCATTATGTATGATAGCGACCATTTATTAGGTTAGTGACCTTTTGGGAGAAATTTATATTGTGCAAATTTTCAAGCAGTGCATATTGTATGTAAAACCGATATTTTGTTTGTATTTGTGATATTGTATTATTGGAATATTGCTTCTCCCAACGCCACATATTATTAGGTCTTATCGGATTTCGAGAAAGTGAAAATTCCACAAATATTTTAATCGATTTAGGTTATAGATAGGTAGTATTCATTTTGTATTTCTGATGTAAATGACTCCCTTACAAACACCATCTATCGTTATGTGAAGTTGACAATGAAATGTGTAAATATTAATGACAATAATATATACTAATATGATTTAGGTAATAATAATATCAATACGAATTCAAATAAGATTCTTTAATAAAACCCACTACTTCGTACAAAATATTTTACGACTGTTCATTCAAACAACATTGTATGCAATTGTATAACTGTGTGTTATTGCACGTACACCGTTTGTTGACGGAGGTTTATATCAAAACCTCGGTTAGCGGTTACGATAATAAACTCTGACGGGAGGTTAGAGGTTACCAGACGTTGAACTTAAGGGTGATCTTTCCTCGTATATTCACCCTGACGTCTGTATATAACTTATCACACAGTAGATAATTATTTGTTTACGTGTTTTATTATATATTTCATTCGATGCATGCATGAAAGATAAAGTGATATTGATTTTGTTACTTAGTTCGTTGAGGTCGCTGTAGGAATTGAATTGATGACCTCCGTTGCGGAGTGATAAACTCCTTGGCTCTCCACAGCCCTCGAATTGACAACATAATTGTAGTGTATCGTTCCAGATACTCCCAGTTTCATCCAGAGATCAGTATTTAATTTTGATATGCATTATTTTAGATGTTTATTGGCTAGGTCTGAATAACCTCACAAGAGTCCCAACTGCTCCCGTCTGGAGCCAGTGAGACTATGGCATCCCCAATTGGGGGATGTTGTGAGGCTGAAGGTAAGTGGGGAAGGGAAAGAGGAAGGTGGGGAAGTACCTGGCTATTCAGATCTAGTCACTAAACACGGCTAAAGCCATTTGGAGCAACGTTTCAATTCTGAATGGTGGTCTTACACCAGGGCGATACTGGTAGTATCTTCCACTCTGAAACTTCCACTCTAGGTCTGAATAACCTCACAGTATTCTTCCATTGGTGTCATGGTTCCGGTAACCGGATAACTCAACACAATGACCATTCATAAAGTCATCAAAAGTGATCAAAAACTAGGTTAAATTGGTTAGTTTTTTTTCATCGCTTTCAATGACTTTATATCACTTTGGTATGTTGAATTGTCATTGGTTATCATGGAACCAATCAATAATCATGATTCGAATAGATTAGTTATCCTGTCACGGTTACTTGGAACCGGTTCCTTTGCTGTCACTTGAATCGTCTGTATTGTTTCTATCTCTCTCTTAATAGCTTATAATCTATCATAACGACCGCATTAGATTTGTTTAATTTAATATTTCATATTTATAATCAATAATCAATTTTCAAATACAGATGATCGATTGTCAAGGTTACTTGAAACCGGTCCCTTTGCTGTCACTGGAACAGTCGGTATTAGTTCTCTGGGAAATCTGTAATATTTTACCCCCTGACCTCCTCACGATGGGAATTTTCTTTTGTTTTCAGAAATTCTATAGAAAGCCCCACCCCAAGGTGGTTTTTATTTTATTTTAAGGAGCCGTTCCAAAATATTTGGATAAAGAACCGATTCAAATCGGTCTCCGGTAATCGGAATCCGAGTGACAATACACAACTATCAAACATCTCTATTTACAACTGCATTGACCTACATTTTGCTAGATTCCTCAACATTAAAACATTCAATCTGGATTTGCAATTTTTTTAAATTTATTTATTCGCGTTATAGTATTTATGCATTATTATTTTTATTTATTTATTTGGTACATTATTTTTTACAATTTATGTTTTCCAGTAATGTAGGCCTCACTGGGTGGCTTGCCCGTGCTGAGGCTTTCATTTTATAATATGAAAATGTAATCTACATATTATTTAAAGAGAAAATAATACATTTAAAAAGAAAATAATACATTTAAAAAGAAAATAATACATTTAAAATTAAAAATACGAAATACATAATAATATCTTCATTTAAAATTAAAAAATAATACAATGAAAATAATCTTGTGTGTTTGTGAGTGATGTGTGTTTATATTGGTTTTGTGTGTTACGTGTAGGTTTTATTTTTATTTTATGCTATGAAATTTTGGTAATATTGTCTTTTTTGTTCTTTAATCCATTTTGTAATTTTGTGTGTGAACTTATTTTTATTTTTCTCAATTTTAATTTCAAGTTTTACACTGTTGAAAGCTTTTATAGCATGGTATTGGTAGTGTCTTTGTCCAAAGCTTGAATTTACTGTCGGAGTTTTTATGTTTTCTTTGTACGCTTGTCTAACTGGTCTGTTAGTGTTATTTTGTGTATGTTGAATATGCGTAATATTCATATGCGATATGGACGATATGCGAAAACATTATTATTTAAAAAAATATATATATTTGACAGTGTTGGGAATATTTGTATCCATTGATTGACCAATAAAATAACGACATTCAAAATTTAAGACCAAAAAAAAATACACGACAATATGAAAGTACATCTACCTACTTGCTACAAAAACTGTTTAGTAGGTTTACATTTCAACATGAAATCAATAATAAAAATAAAAGGATGTGATGCTATTCAATTCAAACTGCTGAAAGCAAATCAGGTAATGTGAAAAAAATCAGTAAAATAATGTCATCTGTTATGTCTAAATAACGTATTGTGAATTTAGAGAGGTTCGTGTTACGAATTGCTGTTTCACGGGTTGTTAGTTGAGTGGTCGAAGATGGGTCTAAGGCTTAGGGTTCCCCACCCAGGCGTCTCGGGTTCAATTCACATATTATTTCACAACAACAACATTTACCACTTATAATGACTGCAGTGGGGGGATAAAATAATGCCGGGTTATTCGTAACCTGGGAATGTGTCTTCATAAAAAAAATATTGCACCATAATAATTATCTTCTTGAACCTGTTTTCCGTTGCTGCAAGTTGCACATCTTTTGATGCTTCCATTTCCACCTGCAAGTTGCATCTTTCTCGGTACTATTTCTTCACGCATTCATTCTACTTATCCAAACAGCGTTAAAGTAAAACATCCCACCATCCTACCTGTAGAATCTTATCAACCTACTTTGTTTCGTAACGTTTGGTTTATTGCAATCGACTAGCGCTGTGCCTCTTGCTTTACAATAGTTGCTAATGAGAAAAAAGGTGTGAGTTTTGACGATTTCCTCATTGCTCAGGATTGTGACCTTATTCGTGAATTTCACTGTAAACTACAAGACTTGCGTTCCTGATCAGAATGATTGACTGATCTATTGATGTTTAGCGCTCCCGTAACTTTCTTCTGGTTTACTAGCGTATCTTGTACCACTGGCTATAAGTATAATAAATGACCTTATTCTTGGTTCCCTCTCCTATCGGATATTGGCTATCATCAGGGCAATCTTCAGCCTGCAGGTTGCAGTCCGAAACTAATAACTATAAATCTGTGGGGTAACTGGGTAACTCAACACAACAAGAAATCAACCCAACTTTGAAAAGTAAAAAATATTACAAAAAAAAAAAAAAAACAGTTCTTTGATTAAATAATTATTTCAAAATATTTCTCCTTTGTGAGTAAAATTGAAATATATTTTATTAGAAAATACAACATGTAAATCTTAAATAATTTTAAACACAACATAAAACGATCTTTTTTTTGCAATAACATGCCAGGTCAGTGTGTTATATTTTTTTACGGTATGAAACAAAATTAGATGTTTTTTCTTTTAATTTATGATTATGGCAAAAATGTTTTGTTTTCCAAACGTAAAGCGCATCTACTTTATTTTTTGACTGTGATCAATAGCAGCATTATTCAGGATTGCGTGACAGAAATTAGAAGTGTAAAATATTAAAAAATGTAGTTGTGGCATTAAAAAAACTGACTAGTGTAGATTTTCACTAAATTCGTAAAAGTCCGAATATCTCGAAAACTAGCGACTTTTTACTGAGGTCATATTTAGATATTCTAATAAGTCGTGAGCTTGCCTATTACCCCTTGAAAGGTTGGCGGCGAATTTCAGGACACGTTGTAATACCACTATTTAAGTTTCTCCAATTCTCTCTGCGAATTCCAAGAAACTATGACGCCATCGGAGTTAGTTAATTCTAGAACCTTCTTTCGACTTACATGTAATACCTACCTACGTAATATTATTAGCTATGAATCAAATGTTGATATCATCAAATAATCTAGTTCCCTAGAGACCGGAAAGCTGATAACGATTTTGACAGAGGGGTGAACACAGGAAATTGAATTATTGGAGGGCTTAATGCAGTAGTCGCTAGCAAAATATTTTCAATTCGGTTGAAGCTAGTAGTCCATGGTGGAGTTCTGATGTAAACCTGGTGGGTTATGTCTGGCAGAAGAAGGACTAAAGTAGACTGCATGCGATAAATATGATATCCTTGTGGCGTATGTGTGGTAAAACGAATGAAGAATAGGTACCTATCCGAAAATAATGCAAGGGCGAAGAGTAGAATGTAGAATGATCAAATGAACTGATTTGATGATTTTAACTTTTAGAGCGGATTGAATTACGTGCAAGTGTGAATTGAACTAGTCGGGGATGCCCTAAGTAGACATGACACCAAGCGGAGTTCGAAAATATCAAAATATATTTTATGCGATACACGAGAGGGTACGCAAAAGAAACCGAATTGACGTTGCGGTAGTTTAGTTTTCGTAGTACCGGCTTCTGCAGGCAGGACCGTGTACAGCTACCTTTCCTCAGTCAGTATGTCAGGCTGTATGGCTGTATGTCAGTATGTCTATGCTGCAGAAGTCGTCATTTCGGCTGGTGTCAATTTTTTGCTGATAGTTGTTTTGCGCGCGCGTCGTTTTTCCGATGGATGATTTTCGAAGGTTGATTTCTCATCGAAATTCGATGAGAAATTTTTATTGTTATTATTTGAAGCTTATACAGAAGATAAACTGCCCCCTTTGACTGAATAAGCAATGTAGATATACATCTAATGTATCTTTTTATTAACTATTTCATGTCAGTTTCTATTTTACGTCTCAATTAGTAAGGTTATCGCACACATGGTCGATTATCAATTGAATAAAATTTTCACCACGTTTTTTAGTAACACCTTTAGTGAATTGTTATTTTAATATTATTATCGGTGAAATTTATTCAGTAGGTAGGTAATGTTTGTTTTGGTATGCTTGACGGTACAATTTCCAATAACAACAATATTGACCATGTAACCACATGCCTCGCGGTCTATAAGTAACTAAACAACATAGTTTCAGCTGTGTTGGTTATGCCTGAACAGTTAAACCGACAGACTTGTGTCAGACTCTACCCGAAGTAAGATCAATTTTACCTTACTTCGGGCGAAATTGATAAAACATTTTCGAAAAAATTCACTCTAACCTTGAATAAATAAATAAATTCAAAACGCGAGAAATAGTAAATAACGCGTGTATTAAAAAAAAATCGTAAACTATGCTACTAAACTCTACAAAAAAAAACCACTCTCATTCAAAACTTACATAATATTGTATAACATTTTAACCTCAAATAAAAAGCTGGATACAGAACATAGGGTGCTCAGAAATACAAAATAATATTTTATAGTATATTATATTGACATAAATACAGACTGAAACCGACACCACTCAACAACACTAAAAAACACCAAGTATGTTTACAATTAGTTTTTATAGTATCCAAAATACTAAATTTGAATAATATGTAAATGAAATCCTCAGCATGGTAGATCCCAGTGAGGGTATCATTTCTCTATTTGGTACAGTAAAGGAAGATTATAAAACATTTATCGATATTATTATTATTAGAACAGATAATCAATTTCATTGACCTGTCTGAGGCCTAAGTGTCGAATGGTTTAATGTAAATAGGCTAACCTAACCTTACCATCATGCAAATTTAAGGCTTTGGGTACCGCCGCTCCAGGAACTATTCATTGGATAACTAACACTCCATTACCTCTGCCATAGGACACCCCAAGTGGTTTGTTGACTACGTTTGGTCACTCAGCCCGTTTGGTGCCCTGGTTCATGGGTTAAGGTTTGTCCATGTTCTTGATGACGGATGCCATTGTGATACGTCTTCCCACCAGTTGCGTGGCGGGTCGGATCGGGAGAGGCCGGATGTGATCCTTCCCTTAAAAAAACCCACCGCACAACATCCCCAAAGATGACCTTGAGGGAAATTGTTTTCCTTTGGGTCTCCTGTGTGGGGTTAATGTACAAAATACGCCATTTACCCGCAGGGGTAGGTAGAGAGGACGGACCGCCTAACAACTGTATTCTGTTATTCCGGATCTTGACATAACATCGTATAGATACTCTTCTGTTTTTCCGGCTGTTGACATAACATCGTCTACATACTCTTATGTTATTCCGACTCTTGATGAGACGTCGTTAAGATACTCTTCTGTTATTCCGACTATTGACAAGACATTTATTTATTTATTTATTCTTGGATAATTTATATAGCGCCGCTTTTGTCAGAGATCACCTCCTTGGTCAAGATACTCTTCTGTTACTCCGACTCTTGACATGACACTGTCTACATACTCTTCTGTTATTACGGCTGTTGACATAACATCGTCTACATACTTTTATGTTATTCCGACTCTTGACATAACATCGTCTACATACTCTTCTGTTATTCCGACTCTTGACATGACATCGTCAAGATACTCTTCTGTTATTCCGACTCTTGACATAACATCGTCTGCATACTCTTCTGTTATTCCGACTCTTGACATGACATCGTCAAGATACTCTTCTGTTATTCCGACTCTTGACATGACATCGTCAAGATACTCTTCTGTTATTCCGACTCTTGACATAACATCGTCTGCATACTCTTCTGTTATTCCGACTCTTGACATGACATCGTCAAGATACTCTTCTGTTATTCCGACTCTTGACATAACATCGTCTGCATACTCTTCTGTTATTCCGACTCTTGACATGACATCGTCAAGATACTCTTCTGCTATTCCGACTCATGACATGACCGGACTCAAGTAAATTTGACTAATTATATCTTACCATGTTACCCTCGGGCGTCTCTGATTTCTTCTACGATTCACTTAGATACTCCGGTGCCATCTAGAATGCCGAGCGGCCGGTAATGCGCCGGCTGACACTATTTTCGTAATAACTTACGTGTTTTTTTATACCAAAATCGTATATATCTACCCTCTATATTTTACCCAGAATAGCTACTTATATTCAAAGAAATGTTTTTTTTTTCGTATAGCGTTCTTCACAGTAAAAAAAAATCATATGAGACTTTCCTGTAAATAACTAATATAGTACTATAATTTTTGATCACGAAAAATATGATTATTTGATGTTTGCAACGCGCTTTTTCACACATAAAAAATCAACGCAACGACAAGCTAGAATAATAAAGATACATTTTATTTCCTTGCCAAGCGAATAAAATCTGTTTTAGTATGCCATGAGCATTTTTTAAGGTCCAAAATACAATAAAATCGAGGCAAGTATGGTGAGCTACTAGCAAATTCCATGGGTCAAACCACCTAAGTATCCACGGAAACTGGTGAAATCACTTTTCTTTAAAATCGGTATGGATCCCACTTGAGAATATCTCGACAGTGGTGGGGTCTATGCGTAGTGCATTATGTAACTTAAATTATGGTAATTAAATTCAGACAGAATTTCTTATCGTATTGAAACAGCAATTATCTCACACTGCATACAGTGCAGTATAGTATGCAGTGTGTAGTTTACTTGCAGTATTATTATTTGCCATTGTCCGCTGTGTGAGCGGTGTGCAACAGAAACGCAATTGAATGCACTGTTTGTTATTTGTTTGTTGTTGGCAGAAACCAGTTTATGGCTCTCTTTATTGGCTCTATTAATTTTATTCTACATTCGTGATCGTTGATATGGAACTCACGAGATCAGTCCTTCGGTAGTAAATAGTTGCTTGCATTTTTACAACAATAAATTCAATTATGCCATTGAATGAAATTTTATGATAATAATTTATATGATTTCCCAATATTCATGTATAGACATCATATTCATGTGAGTTGACTGTGTCGGTTGATTTGCTTATCTTCATGTTTGTTGGTTTTCTTTGTCTTTATGATTGTTGACTGTGTTTGTTGATTTCCTTATTTTCGTGTTACCCGACTGTATTTTTGATTTCCTCGTCTTCATGTTTGTTGCTGTATTTGCTGATTTCCTCATCTTCACGTTTGTTGGCTGTATTTTTGATTGACTCGTCTTCATGTTTGATTACTATTAGTGGGTTTCCTCATCTTCATGTTTGATTACTATAAGTGGGTTTCCTCATCTTCATGTTTGTTGATTTCCTAATCTTCATGTTAGTTGATTTCCTCATCTTTATGCTTGTGGACTGTATTTAAAAAATCACCCAGATGTCTAGAGTGGTTTACTCTAATGTCATTTTCAGTTTTGGAATAGCCATTACCTTTTTAATATTTGTCGCGATTCCGTAGACACTATGGAGGTGCCTGTAGTAGGTGTAGTGGTGGCGAAGTGGAACGGTGACTGGCGACTAGGAACAGCAGACTAGGGACCAGTGACTAGTTAGCAGTGACGATGACAATATCTGTCCATTAGATTCTTGTCTGTCGCTCCACTTGACCGCTTATTTAGCTTCATTAATGTTACCCATTTCGCTAGATACTTCCACAGCCGCGATTGCTAGCAGCTGCCCTGCGCGACTAATTTGCAAACTGTGAATCATTATAGTTAGTCACAACTCACAACAGATACCAAATGAACTAGGCTGGGGTCAATAGATAGGCAACCCCATTTGATACGAATAGGCAGTTTGCAATATGCACTTATTTTTAGTTTTATTTATTATAAACTAGCTGACGTGTAATAATAATAATTATAATAATAACATGGCATTTATATAGCGCAGTTTAGTGCCATTTCACTTCAAGTGCGCTTAACTACCCGTATAACAAACTTAAAAAAATGGTAATTCAGTATTAGTGGTTCTTAAAATTATTCCTACAGTATGCCTTACCCAATACAGATCTAATATTATAACACTAAATACACTGTTTATACAAAGTGATGACAACACTTAGAATAACAATAACAGCAGGACAGGACAAAATAAGAATATTAAAACTAAAACATAATATAAAACAGGAGGCAGTTTGTGCTCAGAAATGAGAATTTTCTGAGCAGACACTTTAAAAAGGTACAATAAGGAGACCGTAACCAAACAATTACCGGAAGTTTTAGAATATGGCTTATTATAAAATATACCCCGGCGTTGCTAGGGGTTTTCCTTAGGAGTTAGCCACAGACCATCGCGGACTTTGCTGTAACATAAGCCGCGGATAGCGACTTTATTTTATACTATTTAGTGATTATTTAAATTCATAAAGCACACAAATATTTTTGCATTGTTCTGTTTGTCTATTAGGCTAAGCCAACAGTCATCAATTAGACTGAAAGCAACGTTTTCATCTCGCAACGTCTTTTCCACTTAAGCTATTTTTAAATTATTTTTGATGTGTAAATTACCATTTATATAATTTTAATAAGATGATGATAGATTATGAGGATAATTGATTTGTTGCTCTTCCTCCAAATATCAGACAGCCTTGTAGTGTCCGCCGTCAAGAAGCACCTTTTTAATAGTTTTCATATTTCACGTTGTCATTGTAAGACATAAATATAAAAATAGAATATTTTCTTAGTCCTCATTAATAGGAGATCTCGTGCCAACTAGGTTTTGGATAGAAGGTTTTCAACGACTTCTTTGGTTCAACTTTAAGGTACGGGCTTAAGGCCCCGTAGTAAGCGTCCAAAGATGGTTTAAAAGAGAGATATGTGAATACGAGTGTTAGAGGGAGCGCATTAATATTTAAAAAACGATAATAATTAAGCGAAAATGGTGAAAATATTTAATAAAACACGACTCGTTTGAAATAGAGCAAAAATCTCTCAATGTTTTAGTTGCGTTAAAACCAGAGATGTGCTTTATTTCAAATAAATCCATTTCAAATGGAAATGCAAAATTCAAAATGGGTATTTTCCATTTTGCATTTTAAATGCTTTTATTTTATTTTTATTTTTTATTTTTATTTGTTCATTTTTGGGAAATCAACAGTTTACATTTTTACAGATTGTACATAAGTAAAATAGCCAAAATAAAACCAATTACGGATTTCCTCCTTGTGACTTTACGTAAGACAGCATTAGAAGAAATAATTAAATTTATGAGAAATGTGAAGTTATAATTATATAAAATAAAAGAATTGTATAAAATAATAGAACAAAATACTACAACAAAAATAACAAAAATAAAGGGGAAAAAAAAACTAAAATTTATATAAAATAAAAGATTATCGATACATTGGTAACCATAAGAATACAAACAATATTGTGCATATAAATCATATCATAACCATAACCATAAGAAGACAATGTTGTGCATATAAATCATACCATAACAGGATTATAAATATATAAATATAAATACTAGAAATATAAACATCAGAAACATCAATTCAAGAAACATCAGTGAAATACTCTTGTAAGGTCATTTTATATTTAGTAAATTCGCAATTGAAGATGTCGATATTGAATAATATGTTATTGTAATTATTACATATTCTGTTCAGGCAAGAATTTTGTCTACAGTTCGTTTTGCTTTGATCGATTTTAAACAGGATAGAAGACCGTGTTAAACGTGCAGGCACATTAAATTTAATATTATTTAGCAACTCTGGGCATTGAATATTATTATTAATTAATTTATATAGGAATAGAGCATCTGCATGATGCCTTCGTACACTTAATGAATCAATTTTAAAGTACGAAGCTGCCTCTGCATAATTATTAAATCTTACAAATGACCTGTAACAGAGATATTTTAGGAATTTGTTTTGAATTGCTTCGATTTTGTTTATGTGGATTTTATAGAATGGAGACCAAACAATTGATGCAAACTCCAGATGACTTCGTACGTAGGCAAAGTAGAGTTGCTTAATGATATTGATGTTATTAAAATTTTTTTTCTAAAAACCATTTTGCATTTTAAATGCTTTTCTCAATGCATTTTCCATTTTAAATGCTTTTTGAAACATTCTTCCTACTATCTCCACTCATCTTTTTTTCATAAGCCCCAAATATCAGTTGGTCCTCAACCTCGCTATGAGAGATAATTTACATTTGTCAAGTTGCTCCCTGGTAGGAGCCCTGGCAATTGAGTGATACCATTACAAAAAATACTGATTCAAATACTGAACATGGGCCCATGACGCTGTAATATTAAATGTTAGATAGCAGTTTCCATGTTTTTACGTTGGCAACATTAGTCCCGCGCAAATTTTTTGTGGTTTCATAATCCGTAGTCATGGTGTTTTTGGATTTACCATCATGTAATATGTTTGTTCTACAATGATGTCCATTATTAAATGACAAAATTGTTTAAAAATTCTATATGTAATTATTTTGATTGTTTGACCTGAGAAACCGTTTTGCATTTTCAATGCATTTTGAAAATAGGTATTTTGCATTTTGCATTTGAAATGCTTTTCTAAAAACCATTTTGCATTTTACATTTTCAAATGGAAAAGTTTTGACCCATTTCCATTTTGCATTTCAAATGGTTTTGGGTACCTACCCATTTTGCACATCTCTGGTTAAAACATACAATGAATTTTGTTCATGCCTATAACATATTAAATAAAAGAACAAAACGTGTTTTAAATAATTTTCGGAGCTTACTTTGCGATTTTTTCTATCGAGGGAATTTCATATAATTAACGTTTCAGCATAACAAATGTACAGATATTATCTTTAAAAATTACTTTTTAAAAACTTAGAAAACGAGAAACTTGTTATAAATCCGTAGAAATTGGGTTTGCGGGGGCTTAAGGTTGTTTTTTTTTAAATACTAGTCAGTTATTTTTCTGATAATTCCTTAAGCCAAGATTTGGTGAAATTAATGTAGTTTTTAATTGATTTGATTTGTTTGATGCCGGGTGGGAATTTGTTTCATAACTTTTCAGCAAAAAAAAAACTTGTCTCTATACCTTTCTACGTTTAAGGCAATGCACTACGTCGTGTAATATTTTTAATTGAGCCGCTATCAATAACAACCCTTACGCAGATGGCGATAAAGTTTAAATTCCCGCCTAACACCATCCGCCTGTTTTGATTTATGCAAGAAAAAAACACGGCCAAAAAGTGCCTTTTATTTTATTTTGTTAATGTTCAAGCATAAATATTTAAATTTTTTCCGATCATTTTATAAATAACTTAATTTGCCACATTATACGATAAAATCATAACCGAAAATGGGTTCGTAAGTAGGAGATTTTGAACTTTAAAGCAGTTTTCATATGCCTTATACATAATTTTTTTCTGGGCTTATAAAAAGACTTATCTAAAAAACACTCGATTATTTCAAAGGCCAAGATGTATTCTACTCGCAGTATTTAATTAAAGCATCTGAAACATTTCTAGGCGACCAAATTTTCAAACCAAAAACATATGATTTTGCATTACTACGTATGGCATCGCCTTAACTCACATGCTTTATTTGTTATTTTTTTTAGATGCATATTAATGACTGTATGCATATACGGTCATACTTGATTTACTTTACCATTACCAAGTACTATTATTTAAATTCGATATTAATTACGGCGTTGGTATTTTGCCATTACTAGTTTTTTTCTATAGATGCAACAGACATTATGTTCATCTTTTTTTAAACATTTGTTTTATAATACATATCAGTATACGTATTATACAATATATATATTTATTTTTTATTTACGTTACGAGTAAATTATATTCCTGTTTTCAGTCTTACTGGTTTGCAACAAACATGAATCATTATATGCATACACGAATGTACGAGAACAATGTACATGCTTACTTTATATTTTGCTTTATTTACAACATTAGGTGTCATTATTTGGATTTGATCTTAGTATTAGCATTTGATTTTTATTTTTTTTGTATATAGTTATGCTATTACCTATACATGCATTATGTTACACATACATACATAAATTGTCAATTTCCTCTGTAAAAGCCTGATAGGGCGTTATTGAATAATAAATAAATAAACATTCAGAGCTTCTTTGTTCAATAAGAAAAAACATGTCCGAAAAAACAGATTTTTCCTTCTCAACAACAGCATTGAAATCTACTGAGTATTTTAAAGTGTGATAAAATCATAATGCAGGTTTGTATTTTTAAATACGTCTGTTTGAAACTTTTGTTTTCGGGTATGAATGAATGGAAATCTTTGAAGTGAAAATCACACACACACACACGCGGACATATTATACGCATTTCTCTGAAATCGGATGACATTACAGCAGTTAATGAACAAAATAAATGTCGGACCTATCCTATCTGTATTCAGCGAGGCTGGTAGAGTTGTCGACTCCTGTCCCTGGGTAGGAAGGTTCAATACAATCAAACCAATTTTCAATATATTTTTTTAGGTTCCATGATAACTCACACAGTAACAATTTAACACACCTTTAAAAAGTGATATAAAGTCATTAGAAACGATGAAATTTTTTTTTAAACCTAAGCTAACCTACTTAACCCAGTTAATAAAGTTTTTGTTTCATCACTTTCCATGACTTTATATAACTTTTTAAAGATGTGATGAATTATCATTTTGATGATTTATCCGGTCGCCATTTTTTTTAAGTTTTAAGACATTTTTATATCTTTTTTAATGGGATTTCACTGTACAAACGCACTTGAAAACCGCCAATGATTGGTGGTGATGGTCTTGAGTGAAGAATAATAATCGTTATCGCTGCTGGGTGTTTTTGACCCTTGGAATCCGTTAAACCCACCGAGTGATAAGAATAAGAACTCGTTGACAATCAACTCCCTTCAGCTGGGTGACCGATTAAGCCTGGCTACAGAACAAAGAAAGGGCATAGACTAAAGGATATCTTGATACCAACCAGTGGAGGTTTTCTTTAAAGTGGGTTTTAAGGCGATACACTACGTCGTGTAATATTTTAAATTGAGCCGCTATCAATAACAACCCTTACGTAGATGGCGATAAGGTTTAAATTCCCGCTTAACACCATCCGCCAGTTATGATTTCTGCAAGAAAAAAACATCGCCAAAAATTTGCTTTTATTTTATTTTGCAAACGTTCAGGCACAAATATTTAAATTTTTTGCGATCAAAAATAATATTTATAAAAATAAAGAACTTAATTTTCCACATTATACAATAAAACCATAACAAAAAACTTCGTAAGTAGGAGATTTTGAAATTTAAAACAGTTTTTATAGGCCTGATACATATTTTTTTCTGGGCTTATAAAAAGTCTTATATAAAAAATACTCGATTATTTCAAAGGTCAAGATGTATTCTACTCACAGTATTTAATTAAAGCATCTGAAACATTTCTAGGCGACCAAATTTTCAAACCAAAAACACATGATTTTGCATTACTACGTATGGCATCGCCTTAAACAGTGCGCTATTCAAATGAACTTTGAATACCGCACTGTTTAAAGTGCTAAAAAAATCCACCTGTCCGTATTGATACTGCCCGAGAGCTAATTCGAAATGAATGTCATACGTGCGTTAATAATTCAGCGAGTATGGAACATTCTGTTCTAAGAAATAGTTCATACAAAACATGCTCGTGGTGCTTCAGCGGTAAACCGTGCGAGCATGCACACCTTAGGAATCCGTTAGCTGCTCGGGTGCGCAGCTACTATGAGATTTGTTGACACAAAATTTGTATGGAATACCTAGTATTTTGCAAGAATCAAGAGATATTTTCTGTCATTACCACAGACATAGGAATTAATAGACGAGAAGATAAAGGCGAGGGGTAAAATCAACTGTTGAAGAACGAAGGGAGTGAAGATGACTGTGATTCGTCAATAAATCAATCTGACAGTAAATAGGCATCTCGCATTATAATATCACCATTTACTTCTTAAAAGTAAAATCTGCTTTGAATGAATAGACATTTTTACATGGGAGCGCAAATTACTCGCCACGTTATGAACAAATTTGCGAAGTCCAAATTCGGCAAAGTAAGGCAGCTTCTATATTCAGAGTCATAGTTAGTTCAGAGTATTTAGTTAAGACACTTTTATAAATGTTCATAATTTACTTCCCAGCAACCAACCAGCTTTGTGTTTCGCGTCCAGACGTTTCTCGATGTGATAGTAACAACTGATTCATATTATGCGATGTGAATATGCTTAAAATAAAATAATGCTTATATATGGAATGTAATACGACAATTGGGTTTATTCTCTTTTTTCGCATCTATTTTTACCAGTTTTCATAGTACAAGTAAACATTTTGCCGTGTTATTTCGTAAAATGAACCGATGATGCCTCGACCATAGTTCGCACAAGAATGATGACGTCACGTTTTCAAATATCACTTGAGGCCGTACGCGAGCCCAGCCGGCTCAATGGAACCGGTATGGGGAGTGGGGATAATACGCTTTTAATCACTTAGGGCAGGTCTACTAATATTCATATGTCTATGGTCATTACCGTGTTTTAAGTTTTTGTTGAAATATGTTAATTACAGGAGATTTTACTTTTAATTAATAAAAAACCATAATTTTCTTTCGTAAATTGTGATTTTTTTTTGTATATAAACAACGTTTTATAACCTACGGCATTATATTCGCTAGCCACAGACTCCGATGAATAGCAAAATTATATTGCAGTGGTATGAAGAAATTCCACTAGATCTATCTAAAATACAAAGGTTTCCAATAAGAGGTGTTATTTTGATATACAATCGTAAAAGATCAATGGTTTCGTTGCTTGTGTGGCACGTAGCGCCGTCTTGTTGAAAGTAAACGCTGTCCAGATCAATACCATCCAATTCCAGCCATAAAAAAATCATTAATCATCTCTCGATAGCGCAATCCATTCACCGTAACTGTTGCTCCAGCTTCATTTCCGAAAAAGTAAGGTCCAATGACTCCGCCGGACCATAAACCGTACCAAACAGTCACACGTTGAGGATAGAGAGGCTTTTCAACAATAACTCTTGGGTTTTCCGAGCCCCAGATGCGACAATTTTGCTTGTTGACGAAGCCACCGAGGTGGAAATGGGCCTCATCACTCAAGATGATTTGCATTTGATTCACTCAAGTGAATTTTAATAATTTCAATGCGTTGTTGAAGCGTGTACCGTTCCATTTTTATTAATGGCGTAGTTTCTACTTGTCAAATGTCAAAAAATGACAGCTTCAAAAGTAACATCTACAGAAATAGCGGGCTATTCAAAATAACACCTCTTATTGGAAAACCCTGTACATATAATGATTATGGAAAACACCAACATAGAATTTATACACAGATGAGTAAATATTTTCTCCCTTTTTTAATCACCGATTGAATTTCCAATGAAACTGCCACCAGTACTAACCTATTTGTTTTCAACCTTCCTCTCCCCTTCTCCATTGCTTCCCATCTCCCTTCGCCCTTACAACATGCTCCGATTAAACGCCTATTCAAATATAAGCGATATTCACTGCCGCTGTGGATAGCGAAAAACATCCTTTTCTTGTATCTTTTCGCTTTTTTTGCGAAACAGGCGTTATCGCTATCTATTTCAATAATAAGATGCTTTTTTTTACTGATCACGCACGACTCCAATGCATGTATTTATATGAAAACTTACTGATATAAAATATTGATAATTTATTAAAGAAATCTTCAAATTATTCGTATTCCGATTAAAAACGAGACTGCAGGACTTTAACGAATGAATCGATGTCCGAACACGTGTTCATAAAAATTCTGATATTTCCGCATTTTGTCATTATATGATAAGATAAACCCAGCTGCATGAACACGTGTTCCGATTTATTATAAGTACTAATAGTTTATCAGGAAATGGCCAGCTGTTACGTTTTTAACAGGATTTTATTAAATCAGCTATCTCGTTTTTCTCCGTGCTGGCTCCGAGCGGGCAGTTGGATTTTTTGTGCAGTACCTAATCTCGTAAACAATGAAGGCATTGCTAATGTCATGTAATAAGTGATAAAAAATAATAGTCGCCCTAACCTTATCTGGTAGTATTATAATTTAATGACTGTACAGTTTAGGATTGTTGTAAACGGAGGTGGCGCCATCTGTTATTTGCAAAAAGAACCGTTGAAGTTTTCAAACTGCGGCAGCGGTTTTTTATCTGCTAGTCCTATGCCTCTCCCCTTTACCTACTTTATCAATAAAGTATAATTCAAGCACCGAGTGCCTCCGCGGTTGAGGAGTAAGGTTCTCGACTACGAATCCGGAGTTCGCGGGTTCGAAACGTGGAGTGTGCCATTTCAATTCATGCAAAATAATAATATTATAGTTTACCGTTATAATGGCTCCGGTTGGCAGGGAGCAGTTGGGATTCTTCCTCAGTCTTCAAAATCTCCTCGTTACAAGTTTGACGAGTAGTAGCACTGATTCTCGCAAATAATGTAGTATGCAAAATTCACATTTTTATGTTCTTATGGGCCCTACACGCCATTCAATTTGGTTGAGCGGTTGTAACAATCTGATGTGTGGATATGTGTTGTATGCGATATGGGGGCGTGATTATTAAGTTGAATGGTTGTACCACCAAAGATTATAACCGCCATTCACCCACCCAACCGTCCAACTATGTTGAATCGTCTGTAGCGTGGTTGAATAGTTTAACCAACTTTACTCAGTCTGCCTAGGGAGCCGTTGTGCGTAGTTGTCGTGAGTGCACATTTAACTAATAAAAATAAATAAAATGCCTTGCATGACTACATTTTTCGACGTTATGTAACTATTTATCTGGCTTCTGGGATACTACGAGCAAGATGTTCTCCGATATAGATGATGCTCGTGCGATCCTTTTGGAGTAATTCAAATGTATTCAAAAGGATACAAGAATCAAACCGTCAAAATATTATTTAAGTATCATCATATGACTGAATTTTATTCGTTCTATGAGTTACTTTTTGCCCACTTTGTCTTTTTGTTTTCGTGTTAATGGTTAACCAAAGTTAGGAGAGAAGAGATGAGGCTCTCTTCCCTTTTGGGGTCTTCATGGAACCAATGGGGATTGGAGAAGAGAAATGAGTCCTGAATGAGGTAAAATGGGAGATAGCACAATTAGCCTATGGCCTAAGTACTCACGGAAACTATATGTAAACCACAGACATATGAATATATAGACTAGAAATTAAAGATGAGGGGTAAATCAACTGTTGAAGAACGAAGGGGGTAAAGCTGACTGTGATTCGTCAATAAATCAATCTGACAGTATATAGGCATCTCGCATTATAATATCACCATTTAGTTCTTAAAAGTAAAATCTGCTTTTGAATGAATAGACATTTTTACATGGGAGCGCAAATTACTCGCCACGTTATGAACAAATTTGCGAAGTCTAAATTCGGCAAAATAAATTTCTTCTATTTTCAGAGTCGAATATTTCGTTTACGTATTTAGTTAAGACACTTTTATAAATGTTCATAATTTACTTGCCAGCAACCAACCAGCTTTGTGTTTCGCGTCCAGACGTATCTCAATGTGATAGTAACAACTGATTCATATTATACGATGTGAATATGCTTAAAATAAAGTAAAATAATGCTTATATATGGAATGTAATACGACAATTGTGTTTATTCTCTTTTTCACATCTATTTTTACAAGTTTTCATACCACAAGCCACCATTTTGCCGTGTTATTTCGTAAAATGAACCGATGATGCCTCGACCATAGTTCGCACAAGAATGATGAAGTCACGTTTTCTAAATTCACTTGAGGCCATACGCGAGCCCAGCCGGCTCCAATGGAACCGGTATGGGGAGTGGGAAATAATACGCTTTTAATCACTTAGGGCAGGTCTACTAATATTCATATGTCTATGATGTAAACCGTCTCAGCTTTATAAAAATAATAATAATAACCAAAGTTAGTCCAAAGAAGCGAAGCTAGCAGTCCACAATGTAGATTGTCACATTGATCGAGATTGTTACATACCCTGATGTACGGCAGTGAGACATGGAACTAGCAAAGGGAAGGGAAAAGCAAGTACCTATCTGTGGTAAACCCATGTGTTAGAAATATGGAGATCCGTATAGAATGCAAGGCTGATGTAAGCGTAATGAGTAAGATTAAGAGAGGAACGCTTAGATGCTTTGGGCATGTTCAGCAAATAAACGAATAAAGGAGTGTGAGGAGAATATATGACGCAAATGTGAATGGTAGCAGAAATCGGGGACGCCCGAGGAAGACATGGCACGATCAAATACTTGAGTCGGGCCATGTTAAGAGTCAGAATAATAAAAGAGTATGTATGAGACGATGTATGAATGTAGCAAGGAGTGTGTGCTAAGAACGAGTTATTTAACGGTTCGTACGGCGGAGAAACGGCGCGATGGTTAGTTGGTTAAAGATGCTACTAAAGTGGTGGCATTTTTTGATAAAGTATGAAGCATGCTGCGTGTGTTTCCCGGAGTAGCAACTGACGAATTTGAACCAACCATCGCGTCATCTTATGCAACGGTTGACTCAACGATTAAACCAATCAAATTGAGTGGTCTGTAGGGGGGTTTATTTCCACCTCTGTAATTATTCCTTTTAATCTTTCAATAGTAAAAGTGAAGGCTGCTGTTATTCTGCATTATGTGCCATATTGTATTATAACTGTCCGGTTTTATAGGTTGTTTTATCATGTGATGGACATTTGAATAATCTGAGCAAGTTGGGATAGGTTATCTGACGGTGACCTTTTTGCTGTGTTTCCCTGGCCCCAGATAGTCGCCACACTTTGATAAATAATTATTATGTTCGTATTTTTATCCGCCGACTTGTTTACTCCATCTTGTGCATCTCATTAATTTAAAGAGAAGGTCATATTAAAAAAAATCGGAAATTAATAATATGCTGAATATTGAACGATAGTCCGAGGCGATTGGCGTCATTGTTAGATTTATTTCAAATTTTCGTTTGAGATTCGATAAAACTGTCTTCACTATTTTTATTTCATCCCATTTAACTTAATATAATTTTATATCCATTTAACTTCATTTAATTTCATTCCATTTAACTTTATTTCACTTAACTTCATTTAATTCCATTCCTTTTAACTTAATTTAATTTCATTCCATTTAACGTTATTTCATTTCATTCCATTTAACTTCATTTAATTTCATTACAGTTCATTAGTCATTCATTTAATTTCAATACGGTCCCCGGTGTTTCTTAATTATTAGTGAATATAAAAGAGAAAAGCCTAACGACAGCCTAGGGAGATGGTGGGAGGGAGGGTAAGGTATGGTTCTAGTATGTGTAGACTAATAAGTATTGTGTGAATGTTATATATTGATTTTAGGTTTAAAGTTGTGAGGTGTCGAGTTAAATAAGTCGAATTTATTGTTATGATTTTTTTGGAATGAATATTGTTCAGTTTGTTTGTTTGTCTATCAGGAACCTCGACGCGGAAGCCGCGGCTGAACCAAGCCCTCGCGGCGCAGCAAGCTGGCGCGGCAGGCGCGGCAGGCGGGGCGGCAGGAGCGGCAGGCAGCGGCGCGGCAGCGGGTGGAGCGGCGGGCGGCGCAGCGGGCGGGGCGGCGGGTGGCGCGACGGCGGGAGCGGCCAAGCGGCGCGCCGGCGGCGGGCGGGGAGCGGGGAGACGCCGCCGCTGGCCGCCGCGGTTGCGCGACGTGGACCGCAGCTCCGCCCAGCAACGCGAGGTGACAGTCAACAGCGTGACGGTGGTCATCACGGAATACAAGCGCAGGACACCGGCGCCGCATACCAGCGATAATGAGGACTCTAGCGACACGAGACCATGATCTCAGCCGGCCCTCGGTAAGAAACTCATCGTCATCTTCCTCCCCTAGTCCTATTCGGGTCGTGGACCTATCGCTTCGACAAGCATCCCTGTCCTAGGCTACTTTTTTTACATTTGTTCCACGTAGGAACCTCTGACGAAAATAATTTCCCTCAGGGCCTATGTCATCTTTGGGGATGGTGCGTGGAGGGTTTTTTTTAAGGAAAGGAAGTTATGAGGGGTGAGTAGGAGTCTGAGTGTCAGTGAGTCCAGGAATGACTGCCTTTTAATTCGGTCACTCCTATCAAAAATCTCATTTCGGCAGCTTGAATTCTGGAACGTACTGTCTCGTTCATCATCCAGATTTGGCCATCGTGTGTAAGGGAATGGCCTTACACTGATGACTTCATCTCGATCCTCGATAGCCACTCCTTATAACTGCCCTTCACCATCACCCAGGTAGCAACTTTCCTGATGTGATAGAGCCCAATCTACCACTTCACTCTCGTGTACGTCAGGATGCGTAGTGGATAATTTAAAGATTCTTATGCTGATTGATTTTTGAGGAAATAAACCTTGCAACGCTTCCATTAGGGTAATAATTATTAACACAAGTAATAAAATCGGACCAAGAAGGCTTCCTTGTGGGACTCCGAATTGGATTTGCAGAGGACAAAATGCTAAAAATATAATTAACTTTCCTTCATTGCAGGTTTAGTGTGTGTTGTGAACCTCAATAGACTCGATGTGGCCAGCAGCGACCTCCAGAGCAACAAGGCTGAGTCTCCCGAATAGTGAGCCCATTTCCCTAACCACACTCCGATGACTGATGTACTCTGGCTGCTACAGCCAGCCCAAAGCATCCCCAATACACTGTGTTCAATTTATTTATTAAACCAACGCTTGTATCCATTACGCCACTAACTTATTCTGTTCATAGTGAAATAGACAATAAACAAGTGTTGTTGTACCTTTTCATTGACATTTACATTATCATGTGCTTCACCACTTTAGTTTTAATTTATTTATAAATGCAGTGCAGATATATCGGACATCGCCAATGATAATGATGTCTATAGTTCTATTAAGTAGGCTAGATCGACATGTTATATTATCTTCTTAATAATTGTGTACATCGGTAATTAACATACATTTCTGATGTATGTATGTTGTTCCATAAGTCTGAGTTTTAACTTCATTGATATCATCCAAAGTTCCGTGAAATAAAATTACATATTTCCATCAGAATTTAAAAAATCAAACTCCAAATAATCACCAAGTTTGCCGCTGATTTAAGGAATAGTTTATTCTCTATATTAATTAGGTGCTTAGGGCCGTGTACTGATATCATTGTTTTAACGTGCGTAACCGATACTATTGACCACATATTTTTTGACTGTTAACGGCCCTTCACTATCGACCAGTCACTTTCAAGAATTCAAGAGATAAATTACATTAAATCGAAAATGTCGCTCTGCAACACTAACATAAATACATTATTCTATCAATTTCCACTTTCTAATTTTTGATTTATAGTCCCTGAATACCTGATAATTAACATCTCAGCCGACAAATTAGGTAAATATTAATAACTAACTTAACTAGTAAGTCGTTAATTTGTTGGAACTATCAAAATAAGCTGTTTTAAAGCTCATTAAGAATCTTGTTTTACACCTGCATTTTTTCTCCATCTATTACCATGTTATGTATTTTTATTTTGTGTCTTTTACGTGCGTATTATATTTTATATTTGTACTGACATAATTTGCGTGTTTTGTTTATCTATTATTAACAATATTACAAAGATAAGGTTAATCCATCGGTGGGTTCATTTGAAAGACATTTTAGGTCGTGTGAAGTCATCCATAAACTCAAATAAATATTAAGGTCATCCATACGCTCACCATAGGTTAAGGTCATCCATAAATTTTAAAATGGGTCACACGGAGAAAAGTCAGTAATGCTAATTTATTAAAAATCTCTTCAAATTATTGGTAATCTTCTTAAAAACCTGACTGCATGCCGTTTCCTGATAAAGTAAATTCGTAATAATATCGGAACGCGTGTTCTTCCACCTTCGTTTGTCTTAATGAACACGTATGCGGCCATCATGACGACCTAGCAATTCATGCGTTAATGGCCTACAATCCCGTTTTTAACAGCAATACGAATAATTGGAAAAGGTTCTAAATAAATTAGCAATATTTTTTGACAGGAAGTTTTCTCCGTGAATTAATTTTTAGCCAGGTTCATTTTTAAAACAAATGTCTTGGTGATATCTTCGCCTGATGATGTGTCGTCGGCGTATTCGAAATGAAATAATTCAAAATTGATTATCAACTGCAAAATTTGTAATGTTTGTTCTAACCATAGTGTAGGTTGGGTAAATGTTTTCACGATTTTGAGGTTCTAATTTTGGATTATATTTCTACTATTACACGGTTTGTAAATTTGAAACTGAGTGCACTGGCCGGCGATTGTGTAATTATATTAAATTGTGATTCTGTGGCCCAGTATTGATTTTGAAAATTGAATAAAGTCTGCTATCAGAAAATGGACTGTCAGTATAATATCTAGTTAAGCATATTTTTATATTTAATTAATTAATTGAAGATGGTTGAAGTTACCTCTCGATATTGGAATAACTGTGCAGGATACATTATTTCTTAATATAATATGAAAGGATTATGGAAAATTAGTCCATTTAAAAAATGATTAAAAATTTAGTAGATAAGTTGGGTATTGTCCTGCTGCTGAGAGCTCCGTTGTAACTTCTCTGTGTAACGTGCATCGTTTAGGTAAAAGAGAGAGATCGAGATTTAAAAGTCACTATCAGCGGTATGTCACTATAGGGAGAATGGATCAATCTGTTTCTTTTCTTCGTTTTAAAATGATTAATGATTACATAGAATTTTTGTTGATAATTTTCTCTTGGTAATAATTGTATTGTTATAATAAAATTGGTTTTGCAATGTTTGTTATTTTTTTTACTTAGTTACATGCCTGACAATTATTGTTTAAGGTGAAATTCTCGTAAACGTCACAAAATTTTTATGATTATAAAATATTGTAGATTTTTAATTATGTATTTAAATTTCTTCAGAGTCCATGATAATTTATATTTTTATGTGTTTGTTCGGATTCGTTTAATGTTTTAACTAAGGTTCTTGATTTAAAAGTAGTATTTTTTTTGTGTAAATGTTAGTTAGGTTCGTATGGGTACGACATTGTCATAGTTTCTCTACCTAACCTAACCTAACTATGGATTGTCAACCGGGTGAGTTGTAAATAGAGTTGATTGAATCCCCTGCACTTGCCGATCTGTTGAAATTGTATTAATTTGCTACTGGTATCTTTGTTTTCTTCGTTTAGGTATTTTGGACGAGGTGTTCTGGGGTTTGTTGTGGTATTTTTTAAAAATATATTATATAAAGTACACTAGCTTCGGAAGGTGATTCTACTGATAGTAAACTTTTTTCTAAATTCGAACGTTTTAACTCCTCAGGTCTCTAGCACAATTTTTGTGCATTTCATCACCTTTCTAAAACAGTTATTAGTTTTCGGATGCGTTCAGAAATATCTAGTTTGCTTGGATTTTATTGCAAAGCGGAAAAATCAATGTCGTTGCAATATTGTATCGGCATTTGTATTTCCGCTTTGCAAGAAAATCTAAATAAACTAAATATTTCCGAACGTATCTGAAATCTGAAAATTGTTTTTGAAAGTCCATCGCCTTTCAAATTTGTTATACAAACAACATTTTGAATGCAAACATAAAAAAAATCAACCAATAATAAACAATATTTATTGGTTTGACTGAGGATTGAACCTTCCTCCCCAGGGACTAGAGTCAACCGCGCTAACAACCGAGCCAAACCCCGATTGGGTAGGACCGACATTTATTTAGTATATTAACTGCTGTAATGTCATCCGATTTCAGAGAAATGTCAGCATGTGTCTACGTGATGCCATGTTGATAGAATGCATTGACAACGAGTCTTATCTGCCGAGTTTCTGCTCGATCGGATGTCGGGAAGTAGGCTAATTTACGCTTCCAAGATTTCTATTCATTCCTTCCCGAAAACAAACAAATTAAACTGAAGAGGAAAGTTAGTTTTCAGGTAATATAATAAGTATGACAAAAAATTCTATTAATTATTTTTACTAATTATTTTACAAGCAATAATTATTCGCCTGAAACACTCATCCACATTGAAAAATCTCCTGATAAAAGTTACATGACGCCAACGGGACTCGAACCCGTGTCCCTTCGATTTCCGGTCGACAGCTCTGACCACTGAGCTATGGCGGCTTATCTCTTACCCGTGGATGAGTGGATGTGGATGAGTGTTTCAGGCGAATAATTATTGCTTGTAAAATAATTGTTACCCTTTGTGCTATGCATAAAAAATCTTGTCTTAAAAACATTAGTTAACCAAAAAATAATAATTAATTATTTTTACTTCTACCATCATTTAGAATCACCTTCCGGACTTTCTGCACAGCACTTTCCGGACACACTGTATATTTTTATTTTCGAGTCAACAATGTTTGTATAGGTATAGGTTTAGATTTGACAGCTTATACGATATTTTTAGGTTTTATATAAAAAGGTTAATTTCATAATTAATTTTATTTCATAAAAAACATCTCCCTACATTTGGGTAGCCATCACTCGTGTATAGTTTGGTGATCATTGGCACCAGATTTCACTATACACTTTATGTTTTCAAAAAAACGGCAGCACGCAAATTTTTTTCTTCTTTTTTAAACTCTTTCCAAATTATAAAAAAATAAAATGTTTTGGCTCAATTCTACTATCAGCGTTGAAAACCAGCGTTGAAAAATCAGTTTAATGAAAGTATATACAAGGTTTTCCAATAAGAGGTGTTATTTTGAAAAGCCTGCTATTTCGGTAGATGTTACTTTTGAAGCTGTCATTTTTTGACATTTGACAAGTAGAAACTACGCCATTAATAAAAATAGCGATATACGCTTCAACAACGCATTGAAATTATTAAAATTCATTTGAGTGAATCAAATGCAAATCATCTTGAGTGATGAGGCCCATTTCCACCTCGGTGGCTTCGTCAACAAGCAAAATTGTCGCATCTGGGGCTCGGAAAACCAAAGAGTTATTGTTGAAAAGCCTCTCTATCCTCAACGTGTAACTGTTTAGTGCGGTTTATGGTCCGACGGAGTCATTGGACCTTACTTTTTCGAAAATGAGGCTGGAGCAACAGTTACGGTGAATGAATTGCGCTATCGAGAGATGATTAATGATTTTTTATGGCCGGAATTGGATGGTATTGATCTGGACAACGTTTACTTTCAACAAGACGGCGCTACGTGCCACACAAGCAACGAAACCATTGTTCTTTTACGATTGAATATCAAAATAACACCTCTTATTGGAAAACCCTGTACATCTGAGCACAATCGGTCATCGCTAATTTGTAAAAAAAATGAGATAATTTGTAGAGGCTTTAGTGAAATTATTGATACTTAAAGGTTTTAATCGGACCACCCAGGGACATACATAAAAAGCTTTTCCTCTCTCGTATAATGGATTATATTCGGACGTTTTCTCACTCTTTCTGTCCTTGCTGCTTGTTCCCTTTACGATCTTGTTACGCGTTTCCTTCTCGGCTACTCTCAAAGCTGCTTTTCGATCTGTCGCAATTCTTATAAATTCTGTTTTACTGAAAATTTTAGGAATATTCGGTTTTGGACAGGCGTTTTTAGGAAAATCTACGATCTAATAAAACCAACAGAATTCATAAACACTTTTTCAAATTCCAACACAACAATTCCGCCTCAAGTAATTGAAATACGTACATTAGTTTATCATCACGTACCCAACGGACTTAAACTAGTGATTCCTAAGCATATTTAGAATAAAAAAATAGACGTGATCGGTGATAATGTTTTTCAATTAAAAAAACAAAAAAAAATAATAATTCCATCACACTTCGCCACTGGGCAATCGCCACCGTCGCCGTAACCTAATGCATCACGTGATATGCACTCCGTCTCGTTCCCGCAGTACCGTACAGGCGAGAAGAAGTGCGTATCACGTGATCCGTTGCGACAGTGGCAGTGTGATCAGTGGCGACGTGTGGTAGATTTTTTTTTTTTTTATTTAAAAAAAAATCTTATCGAACGACAAAATGATATCTACATTTTTACTTTACTGACCCATTTTATGTAATAAATTGAAGATACCTGGCAATCATAATGTGTTTCTTAATGAATTGTTTTATAATCTTCCTCGTGTATTTATTATTTTAACCTACCCTAATTGTTACGTATTTTTAACCATATGTTTTACGTAGATTTTATAATTCATGGATTTTATAGTTTTTTAATAGTGAATTTAATTATCTGACAATGATCTATGATATCTTAGCATAGGTACCTACTTTATTCGCCATCTTGCTATTATAGTTGATGATTGTGTAGTACCTACCTAATAATTGCCAACGGATTTTAATTAAACGTTTATCTTCTAATTTTTGAATAATTTTATGAGTAAGAAGCCAGTTAATTCACCTAACTATGTGACTATTTATTTGTATGCGTCTCCTTAATTTGAATGACATACTATTGTAATAATATATACAGTTTCCTGAGTGTATAACTCCATGTAACTCTAATGTCCTATTTGTGAATTCGAATAATTGAAATGTTGAAATGTATTTATTGTGTATCGAAATGTTGTAAGGGAACAAAACATGTACTTCTTAGTTTAAGGAAAGAATTATTAAATTATTTTTTATGTTGAATAAAACCAAATGCGGAAAATATTTTGTCTTAATCTCCTTTCCACCCCATGAGAAGAAATTATTATCATTATCACAATATTGAAACAGAAAATATTATATTAATAACTAGCGCCGCAGACTCGTGAAAAATCACGGGATGAAAAATCACGGGATAAATTATCCTGCGCACAAAATAATGTTCCATAGTAAGGTAACGTCTGCAGCGCAATCATGGACCCATAAAGCCCTGGACGGAGCGATTCGAAAGTAATTTGAAGCCGTGGGGTGAGAAAAACGTACTTAAATTTGTTAATGTCTTATTCCTGATCATTCCTTGTCTCATCAAATAAATTTGTTAAGGCGATGCACTACGTCGTGTAATATTTTGAATTGAGCCGCTATCAATAACAACCCTTACGTAGATGGCGATAAGGTTTAAATTCCCACTTAACACCATCCGCCTGTTTTGATTCATGCAAGAAAAAAACATGGCCAAAAAGTGCCTTTTATTTTATTTTGTTAATGTTCAAGCATAAATATTTAAATTTTTTCCGATCATTTTATAAATAACTTAATTAGCCACATTATACAATAAAATCATAACCGAAAATGGGTTCGTAAGTAGAAGATTTTGAACTTTAAAGCAGTTTTCATAGGCCTTTACATTATTTTTTCTGGGCTTATAAAAAGACTTATCTAAAAAAAATACTCGATTATATCAAAGGCCAAGATGTATTCTACTCGCAGTATTTAATTAAAGCATCTGAAACATTTCTAGGCGACCAAATCTTCAAACCAAAAACACATGATTTTGCATTACTACGTATGTCATCGCCTTAATGTCTTATTCTTGACCATTCCTTGTCTAATCAAATACCCCTAAAAATCACGAGTCATTATAACTGCGTTAACAACACAAAAATAAAATAATAATAGTTCATTATGCACCACTTTCCATAGAAATCAGCTCAAAAGTTAGTCATACAAGATGGCTGTCATGCGATTTCCCATCACCCTAGATTTGGCTTCAATGGCATTCTTACAAAATCGCACTAATACTCTGTTTAGGGCTTCTTAGGTCCATGAACGCAGTTCGGTGTGGAACTTTTCTGCGCAGGTTTCGACAGCAGCACAGGCAGCTTTTGGTTTATGTTGATTGCTTGTCGACCCGTGGGACGACGGGCTTAGATATAATTGTAGGATTTATGAAGCTGATAGTATTAAAAACAAATATTGTCAATGTTAGAGACGACCAGAAATTTACGTTTCGAATGAACGCAGTTAGTACCTAAACTTGAAAATCACGAAATCTATCAAAAAATTTAAACGATTAATTCCCATTTTAATATCAAATTATGTGTGAAAATAAAATACATATCTGATTAAAGGTAAGGTACCCACCCACTAAATTGCTTGTCTGAGCAATCAGTTACGATTTTGAAAATGGCACTTAAATTTAAAGTATGTTTGAGTTTTCACGCTAGATTAACTAGCGCACATCATCACAGACAACCGACATTAGTACCTATTTTTGATGATGATAATAATAATAATAATTGGATAATTTGTAGAGCGCCGTTTTTGTGAAAAATCACCTCAAGATAAAATGAGTAATTTTATGATTATAGGTAGATACCTACTTTATCGCTTGCCTGCACAATCAGTTCCAATTTATAAAATGACACTTAAATTCAAAGCCAACTTGGGTTCTTCCAACGTGAAAAATTCACATCGGAATAACGCACATCACCTCAGACGACCGAAATTAGTAAGATTGATGATGGTGAATTGATTTTACGATTGTAGGTAGTTGCCTACTTTATTGCTTGTCTGAACAATCAGTTTCAATTTTCAAAATGATAATTCAAAGCAAGTTTGTGTTGAATGCGATTGAAACGAGGAGCTTGTCAGAGAATGGGAGTATGTATCTTATAATCAAATTATTTGATTATAATGTCTCCTTGGGACGACCTCGATGTCTTCCATCATCTTCAGCGCAATATTTTTGGTCTCTATTTATACTGTTAAAGTGTTCTAATTTTCTTAAAATAGAAAGCAACGAAAAAATCCAGAGAAAAGCCAGAATTTAATAAAATTATTCAATATATTTTTAGAAACGGATCAATAAATCCTTTGGAGTTGTCCGATACGCAGATAACCCGATCATTTCACCAAACTACATCCGTTTCCCATATCGAGTGACAGATTTATCGACAAGTGGGGAATTCTTATTACGTTTCATTAATTAAGATTTCGCTCCGAGATACGGAGGAAATGGCCGGTACTAATAGTTATACTAGCAGCTCTGCTACTATAGAGATACTAGGCTAGGCTTAGGCCCGGTATATCAGTCAGTCTGTATTCCGTATCCCCGCTATGTATGCCATTCCTAGCTCAAATTTAAGCGGGATAATCCGCAGTTCAATCCTTGATAAGCCACCGAAAAGTTACTTTTTTTAGACATGGAACCGTTAAAATTTGACAATTGCGTAAATAATTGCATACTTCCATCTCACCGTAATTTACGTAAATTGTCTAATTTTATCGGCATTTATCGAGCGATTCAGAATATTGGTGTTATTAATTGGTAATTCATCATAAGATCCAATGATAAGATATTTTAAGACGGAAATTAAAGTTTCAACATGAGAATGGTTTGTTATCAGCGGTTAGTTCGTCATAATTACATGATGGATGCACTCACTCCTGCAAATATACATAGCACTATGTTGATTGAAGTGGGGAACTTTATCAAAAATTAACTCTAAATTAAATCCACCTAAAAATAGACTGCTGTCGTTGATATTTCGAAAAACATTTGACAGTAGTTTTGTTTAACAAAGAAAAAAAATAAGCTCGTGAAAAAGTTTTTTTCAGTCATAATACATTTATTTTCAATTTTCGACCTAGTAACCTTCCTCCCACGGGACTGGCTTTTTCACTTAAAATGTCTTTTAAAACTTAAAAAAATGTAAATATATGTTTTTTTAGTTTGAGAGAGATTGAACGTTTCTCCCCAGGGACTGCAGTCAACACCACCAACACCTAAGTCAAATCCTAATAGGATAGTACCGACATTTATTTCGTATATTGATTGCTGTAAATATACGTTGTGCCAGAAAAATCGTGTAGGTGCACGAGTGCCAACAAAAGTAGATATAATGCATTGTCATCGAAAACTAGCTATCTGCCCAGCTTCGGCCCGATCGGATGTGGGAAAATGGGTTAATTCCCACTTCCAAGATTCCATTAAATTAATTCATTTATTCATGCTATCAAGAAATCTAAATATATCAGGATTATTCTAAGCCGCGCTAAGCTCAAAATTCCAACCAATGCGAGCTTAAAATCAACTCATATACCGGGCCTTACTAGAAGGTTCACTTTGATCCGCCCACAACCTGCTACCGACGCACAGTGGACGGAATGAAGAAAAAACACGAATTAATTGTGTGCTGGCTAAATATTAGTGCAATATTTTTTTTTAATATTATTAATGAATTATAACTATTTTTAAGTAAAAATATTAATATACTCTTATGTAGAAATTTCTTCATTAATTGTAGTGAAAAATTCTTAATGTTTTTGTAAAATGTAGGGTTCAAAATGTTAGAACCTGCCGGTATGTGGTATTTTTGTGATACGTAATTAATTAAAAACTCTGTTGATTTCACAGAAGTGGCATTTAATATACCCCGTTCTTTTAATGCCTCGAATAATTCTCTCTGGGGAATGCATATAGGCCTTCCTGAAAATAACAAAATTGTTCAAGGAAGGACAAAAGATGATCAAAATTTATATATGACATTAAAGGTGAGACTTTAATCTAAAATACTTTCATATTCATAAATGGGAACAAACGATGTTTTGTTTCTAAATGCTAATTGAAATATGCATTTTAACAGCAAAAAAATTCAAAAATAGTGTAAAATTAGATGTTAGTTCAAATCTCACACACATGATATATGGATATATAGTTTAGTAAATTAAATTAAGAATACCTTGAGGAATGTCAGCCATAACAAACTTTTGTAAATATATCCAAACGTCACTTATTAGACAACCGACTCTGCTCACGCGTAGGAGTGAACTGAAAAACGCGATGTCGAATATCCAACTTACGACACACTTTCAAACTTCCATCAAGCCCTTTTGACATATTTAAATTAACACATAAAATGCAGAAACTATTGTACTACACTAAAAAAAATATAAATATTTAAAAAATTAACATTTGCAAAAACCACTTAATTCGCGTTTTTTTTCCATTCCGTCCAAAGTGCGACGGTGAGAAAATAGGATTTCAACAGTTCAAACATTAACCTTTTCAACGCCAAATTTAGAATTGAGCAAGACACTTTTTAAACTGAATAACTTATTATGTTGGAGAATGTCATATAATAACAGTCAGTAAATTTGTAACTGTTTATTGATGATATACGCACGAGTTTACGCAGACCCGCAGCTAGCCACCTGAACGTCCGTGTGCATAACTATGCCGTTCACTTATTTTACTTAAAGGTAAACATGCGATTACAAGACAGGGTATTATGCAAAGCACAAAGGATAACAAATTATTAAAAGCAATAATTAATAATTATTAGCCAAATATACACAAATTTAAATTGAAAAATCTTCCGAGTACCTACAAATAAATGCCGCCAGCGGGAATTAAACCCGCACCTTCTGATTGCTGGTCAAGTGCACGGAACCACTGTGCTACTTCGGCTTATTTATATCCGCCAAATAATTCAATCAATACTAGTATTTCATTAAAAAATTATTGCTTTTTTGATTATTGCTTATAACCGGTCGGTGGCTGAGTTGACATCGCGTTTGGGTCCCACCCAGGCGTAGTGTGTTCAATTCCTCGGCTGGCTAAGTCCTCCATCACAACACAAGCAACATTTATCGGTTAGTGTGATGAGGATTTAGTATTGTAGACTTAATTATTTTAAATACCATACCCAACCGAACTCACCTATCTTATTGGTGAGAAAGAGGAATGTTTGGAAGTACCTGGCTAATCAGATAGTGGCCAAACACGACATAAGCCATTTCAAGTAACTTTTCGATTCTAAATAGTGGTCTTTCGCCAGGGCTTGCTTAATAATGTCTACCTTTCTCAGTATCGCCCTGTATGTTTGAGTTATTCAGATTATTCATTAAAAATAATATTGAATATCTTGATATAAACCCGCTCCTCAAATAAGTAGCTATCATATCACAGAACTTATTATATTTATAATCTGTAGATGTCAATAGGACTGACAAATAATACGAATAACTGTTAAGGCTCCTTAGTAAGCATCCAAAAAAGAATACTAAGATGATTTGAAAGGGAGATAATGTAAATATGAATGTTAAAGAGAGCGCCCTAATATTATAAAAAAACGAAAATATTTATTAAATTAAATAGAGCAAAAATCTCTCTACAGATGCCTTAGTTGCATTTAACGATACACTGTGATTTTTTTTCATGCCTATAACATGTAAATAACAAAACAAAATGTGTTTTTAGTCATTTTTGGAGCATAATTTACGATTTTTTTCTATCGAGGGAATTTCATATAATTACTGTTTCGGCTCTACAAATGTACAGATATTATCTTAAAAACAATTTAAATTTAGGAACTCAAAGGGTTCAAGAGAAATGTGTAATAAATCGGAAAAAATTCGGAATGTGGGAGCTTAACTTAACCAACCATGAAACCTAGTGGATCGTATTTGCGACAGCCGATTGTTGCGTATGTGCAACATCATCACATTCTCATATATGATACGGACGCGTCTATTGGGTTAAATATCATCAGAATGGCCAGCCACGATAATTATTTTATAATAGGCTATTAATCGGTTTAATAAGGTCCTCGGAATGTGAAATAGCTATTGCGTAGAATTTGAAATCGAGTTGTAAATATATTTTCAAAGAAACGTCATTGCTGGTATGTTGCAGTGAAATATTTTTCCATCTTAACAATTCATAAACAATTTTTTTTTAATTTCAGATTTTTTGTAGTAATAAATTAGATAGAATCATAATTCTGTGGAATTTTGGTACACAAGTAAAACTGTTGTTATATAAATGGGAGGGACTAATGTTCACCAAATAAGTGATGGCCTCTGTAAGAGATTTTGAAATAATAAACAAAATATACTTTTTTATGCTTTTAAGATTTAAAATGGGTATTCCACATAGACATATGAATATTAGTAGACCTGCCCTAAGTGATTAAAAGCGTATTATCCCCACTCCCCATACCGGTTCCATTGGAGCCGGCTGTGCTCGCGTATGGCCTCAAGTGAAATTTGAAAACGTGACGTCATCATTCTTGTGCAAACTATGGTCGAGGCATCATCGGTTCATTTTACGAAATAACACGGCAAAATGTTGACTTGTGATATGAAAACTTGTAAAAATAGATGTGAAAAAGAGAATAAACCCAATTGTCGTATTACATTCCATATATTATATAAGCATTATTTTACTTTATTTTAAGCATATTCACATCGTATAATATGGATCAGTTGTAGAAACATATACTATCACATCGAGATACGTCTGGACGCGAAACACAAAGCTGGTTGGTTGCTGGGAAGTAAATTATGAACATTTATAAAAGTGTCTTAACTAAATACGTAAACGAAATATTCGACTCTGAAAATAGAAGAAATTTATTTTGCCGAATTTGGACTTCGCAAATTTGTTCATAACGTGGCGAGTAATTTGCGCTCCCATGTAAAAATGTCTATTCATTCAAAAGCAGATTTTACTTTTAAGAAGTAAATGGTGATATTATAATGCGAGATGCCTATTTACTGTCAGATTGATTTATTGACGAATCACAGTCAGCTTCACTCCCTTCGTTCTTCAACAGTTGATTTTACCCCTCGCCATTATCTTCTCGTCTATTAATTCCTATGTCTGTGATTATCATCGAATTGTCATCTCTAAATCAATGGATTTTAGAGAATTTATTCCGGAAGGTTTATATATTTATAAATATATCTAATATATCTTAATAAATGCGTATTGTATTTGTAGGAAGTAGAGAAAAGTGTTTATCAACAATTCACTACGTACGAGTACACATCAGCTAGTAAAATATAAAAATTAGCCGGGTATGTTTGTGCTCGCAAAACTTGAAAAGTAGTCTACCGATATCGCTGAATATTTCACAGTTTGTTCTTATTAGTGCCTGGAGTGTTTAGAGAGTGTTTTTAATGGTAAAAGAATTCGGGGACGCCCGAGGAAAATACTTAACGCATTATCTCTGCACCGAAATGAGATACTGAGTCGGATAAAAGTCGATGTAATGTAGTTTTGTTAACAGTAACATTGTGGTATACAGTAGTGAATGGTGGAAGAAGTTGGTGACGCTTGAAAAAAACATTAGAAATAGCGTTGCATTGCGGGGTCCATTAGTTTCTATATAAAATCATAAATGATGCATTGATAGTCCAGTATTGCTTGCATTGATAAGCTTTCGGATTCCACTACGTTATATTAGAAAGATTTATTTCCTCGCAGAAATGCTGTGACTAGGGAATGCAATCCCGGTATACCGGGATCCCGAAATACCGAGATCCCGCAGACATTTTGCGGCACTAATCTCGGTCGAATATTTTGCGGGATCCCGCTGGACTGGCGGGATTACAGAGAAGCGCAGCTCATACGTGTTACTCTGACACTTCTCTCGCTAATCTAGAGACAAACGCAGCAGCAGCATAAGCACCAATGTCACTTCAAGACGAACTCGAACTTACTTTGATTAGTATGAAGAGTTCGAGATCAACAACCTAGATCTGGCAATATGAGCAACCTTGAGGTTTTGATAAAGAAGGAAATGAATTACTTCGAGTCCGGTGGATTAAAAGGCATACCTTCAATTCACTTACAATGCGCTAATGACTATTGTGCCAACCAGCGTGGAAGCTGAACGAGCTTTTTTAGCCGCTGGCTACCTTGTGTCCAATATCAGAAGCCGTTTATCAGATGACACAAATAATACTTTAACTTTTTTACGAAGCTATTTCCAAAATAATGTTTAATTAAACTTATGATGCTCATTGTACAAGAATATTGTTTATCGTGTGAACGTTATTATTTAAGTTTCAGTTCAGTTTCAGTTTCAGTACCGGCAATCCGGGCGTATATTTTATTTTCATTTGTGTACATAGATTTCTTTTACCCACCTCACTAGACAAAGTCTGTTCCGAGGCGGGTATGTTATGTAAATTTATGTCTTATCTTATTTTTTGCCAATTAATGACTTAAATTTTACCCATGTCTAACTAAAGGTATACCTATTAATAAATCATTTAAAATGTCCCAAAGAACTTGTTTTAATATACCTATGTATAAATTTAAAATTCTAAAAACATGGTTGGTAGATCGAGGTATTAGGTCTTTATTATACGATTGATAAGATATCTAAGTCCACTCTGCTGGATCCCGCAAATACCTGGATCCAGCGGGACTAAGATTGTTCAGTCCCGCAAATACCTGGATTGACATTTTCTTGCGGGATTGCATTCCCTAGCTGTGACCAACTGCCATAATATTATGTATTCCTCGTTGCCTAGCATTCTAATGTAGGGAAATAATAATGCCGAGTTAGTGTAGATACATCTTCAATTTATCCATTATTAAATACAAAAGATTGTTACTAAGGCCTTTAAGTTATGTATAACACTGTACGATTTTTACTTTACTGAATTCCCAAGCAAAAGCCCTTAAAAAGGCGTTACAAATTAAATAAACAAATGATATAGAACTTATCATCGAATATTCCAGATAAGCACCCACCCATTTTCTGTTTTGGAAAGCAAAATACGTTAAGGAAATGATTACATATTTCAAATTTTCACGAAAAAACTCTAGGGATTGAAGTCGGCAACGAATGGATATAAGGAAAGATATGTAATTATTACGCATAGGGTTTTAATAAAAAGGGCTATAAGCCTGTTAAGCGGCGATTTTCTCTAAAGTTTTTGCAGTGAAATTCCATAAAAAATAAGAAAATAATACAAACTAATAGTAGGTCTTATCATCAAAAATAAATATTAAAAATTTTCTCTATAATTTTATCATATTTTTTGCTAACAAATAATTAGAGAGAAAACCAGAATTTCCTTTGGAATACACACCGTTATTAAAATTTTAAAATTTGTTTCATATTTGGATTTGTCAAATATTGACAGATAACAAAAAAAACACTCAAAAAGTATGAGTAAAAAAAATTTGATAATCTTGTCGAATTCCGCTGCATGCTCTTTAAAAAACAACACTTGATTTCAGACTTAAATATGAAAAATATTTCAAATTAAAAATGGAGACAACATACACTAACTAACTAACTAACTATCACGCCGCTTCCCAGTAGGGGTAGGCAGAGAGGACGGACCGTTAAACAACTCGGTCTTGGCACACATTCCTTGCCTCATTCACATTCATACATCGTCTCATACATACTCTTCCAATATTCTGACTCTTGACATGGCCCGACTCAAGTGTCTGATTCACTTGGTCGTGCCATGTCTTCCTCGGGCGTCCCCGACTTCTGCTACCATTCACATTTGCATCGTATATTCTCCTTACTCATTACGCTTACGTCAGCCTTGCACTCTTTGCCGATCTCAACATTTCACACACGATCACACATGGTTTTACCACACACAGGCCTCAGGGATCTCATTTCTACAGCATTCAATCTACTTTCATCCTTTCTATGCCAGTTCCATACCTCACTTCCATACATTAGGGTAGGTACCAGCACTCCATTGTGGACTGCTAGCTTCGCTTCTTTGGACATTTTTTTGTTAGCGCCAACTGCGTTCAGTCCTCCATCCACGGAGTTACCTGCATTTACCCTTCTTTCAATATCTCTGTCATCCTTCACCAGCAGCTCCTCAAGTATTCCTCATTCACAACTACATTGCACAATGTTTTCGTACTCTCTCTTTTAAACATACACAAAATAGGTTTTTAGTGGTTTTAGTTAGTTTGGATTATTTTAATAGTTTATGCGTATTTCCTAACCTTCAAACATAACTTTGATTGAGAAAAAATGAAACTTTAATGCATCTTTTGCCATCTCCAATCTACATGAATAGTTATTTCTTAGAGTAATTAAGTTGAAACCAAGTACCTACCTACCTATTAAGCGTGCAACGGAAGTTGACAAGTTTGTCATATAATGTTTTTGTACCTACTTTATCACTCGTCTATCTGATTTATACCTACTTATCAGTTCCAATGTTGAAAATTAAAAGTTCACTGAACTTGAATAATTGTACGCACTATACAGGAATATAATTTTAAATCACGCATGCATCCTTGAACTGACAATGGAAATTAGTAGATATGTTCCCCGCATTCCGAATTTCTTCAGATTCATAACATATCTTAAAATATGTTCTGAAAATTTTTTAAAACACATTTTGTTCTGTTATTTAATATGTAAATTGAACACATTTTGTAACATGTAACATGTAAATTGAACACATTTTGTTCTGTTATTTAACATGTAAATTGAAGAAAAAATCAAAGCGTATCTTTAAATGCAACTTTGGCATTTGTCCAGAGATTTTCGCTCCATTTTAAAGTCGCGTTTTACTAAATATTTTCACAATATTTGCTTAATAATTATCATTTTTTAATGTGAGCGCGGTTCTGTCTAACATTCGTATTCACATATCTCCCTTTCAAAGTTTCTTCTCCTTTTTGAACGCTTAATACGAAGCCTTAATAACGATCAAATTAATGTATGTTACTAAGGTATTTTGGTGTAGGTGTAATCCTTTATCAGGCTTCCAGTAGCCACCACCTCCCTGCATCCCCTGTAGCCACTGTAGCCCCATAGTCCCTATAGCTAGTAGCTAGAGTAGTCCTCATACTATGGCTTATAGAATTATACTAGTGTAACCAGTGGCAGTGGCGCGCCGGTCCAGTTTCAACCCACTCCGCCATGGGGCCGTGCATTGTTCGTGGGCATCTGAGAACTTGCGAAGAATTCGAGGGGGCAGACCGTACGATAACAATATGAAATTCCTGGAATCCTCAACCCTCTTCCCATCCTCACCCTCCACCCCTCTGCTCTCCTTGTAAAACGTGTAACGAGGTTCTTGTTTCAATTTGTTAGAAAACAATTTTGAATGTGGGCGTTACTAGACTTTTGGCTGAAAATTCGTTTTTTTATGGCCGTTTATTCGCATTTTAAGGAAATAATGCTAGATATATATAAAGAAAAGCAAGAAAATTACGTATTTTTATAGCCGTTTATTCACATTTTGAAGAAATAATGCTAGATATTTTAGGAAAAGCAAGAAAATGACGTACTTATTTTTATGGCCGTTTATTGACATTTTGAGGTAATTATGCTAGATATATTAGGAAAAGCAAGAAAATGACGTATTTTTATGGTCGTTTATTCACATTTTGAGGAAATAATGCTGGATATATTAGGAAAAGCAAGAAAATGACGTATTTTTATGGCCGTTTATTTTTATTTTGAAAAAATAATGCTGGATATATTAGGAAAAGCAAGAAAATGATGTATTTTTATGGCCGTTTATTCACATTTTGAGGAAATAATGCCAGAAATATTAGGAAAAGCAAGAAAATGACGTGTTTTTAAAAGATTTTTGTTATGTTTCAGAATAATAATACAAATAGGTACTTTTGTTAATAACGTTTTCAGTGGGAAAATATAAGGTAAAACCGACTCTTACGTAGCAAGCGTGGCAAGACGGAACGACGCTCTTGGAAGGAAATGAACGACGCCCTTTCACGGAGCGGCGTTTCATTCGGCCAACTTCTTGCTTCGTTGGTCCTTTCCGCCCGGCCGCCAAAACTCTGTGCGGTATATTTGCTTCTATTCTCACTAAAATTGGGAATGGATCTATTCAAAACGACTGTGAATTTTTAAGTTTTATTATCAAAAATATAAAGACTTATTTATTTTTATTTTCACTTCCTCCAAAAAAATCAATTGCGATGTTTCACTTCTGCTAGGCGTCCCGTGATGGATATTTTTTTTCTGATCTGTACCTACAACTAAATACATTTCGTAGGTAGTAAAAATTTGAGACGAGAATTTTCTAAGGACCATTAAACATGAACCGATATATGTAACGTAGGGACAAAGGTATAATGGAATACGATCTTCAAACGATGTGACTTTGTTTTAAAAAAATTCAAATTAAAATGGATGAATAGTTTACGATTTTGAATATATTTTTAAATACATTTATGTTAATTTAATTTAATAAATTAATGCAAATCTTGGGAACAGAAATTAACCCACTTCCTGCCATTTCATCGAGTACTATCAGCTGGTAGCAATCGAATGACATTACAGCAGTAAATATACGAAATAATTGTCGGCCCTACCCGATCGGCATTTGGCGAGGTTGGTAGAGTTGCCGACACCAGTTCCTGTGTAGAAAGGTTCAATTCTCAGTTATTTTTTTATTTATAAGTTTTAAGTCATTTTGGAATAGATGTACCTACTACTACTTCTTTCGACCAGTGTTCTAATTTTGAAATATCATCACCACTTTCTCGCGATACGTTGCTCGAAGGGGGAGGTTTTTAAAATTTGTATTTGCAGTTGAAATTGTCTGGACGAATGAAAACTAATTTCTAACAAGGCCGCTATCACACGGGTCGGTAAGCAACCGACATAAACCGAGTGCTGCAAGACCCTGCGCAGAAAATTAAGTTGGTCATAGTAACGTAACGATCTGCAGCGCAGTTCAAAGTGGAACTTTTCTGCAAAGTGTCTTACAGCATTAGTCCCAAATTTTAGAATTTTATAAAAGCCAAAAGGAACCGATACCAAAAATAGCCGGTTCCTTGGACAAATAATATCGTACAATCCAGAGGCAGCAAACTCACAGGGACAAAAAAACCATTAATATCGTCATCCATGAAGTTGGATTCATAAGTTATATTTTTTCTTTTCAATATTTATTTTTGACATTTTTAACATTTATCTTTTTGATTTTGTTATTCAATATTTGTAAGTTTTTCGGCGAAAATTTTTCGGAAATAAATTGTTCAGGGAAAATTGGTTAGCAAATATGTCGTGAATAAAGACACCTTTTTATATTATGTGACGTTTAAAATTTAAAATTTTTTAGGAAAATTTGAAAAATGAAACCTAAAATTCTGTAAATGGGTCGGATATTTTTAATAAAACCATTTATCTTTTAATATCACATGAAGTTTGGGAATTTTTCATGTTTTAATTTTAAATAAAAACATTTATCTTTTACCTATTATGTGAATAGGATTTATCAAAATTATTATTTTTCTGAAGAAATTTCTGAAAATTGGTCGGAATATTGGGTCGGTAAATTTTTCAAAAACTTTTATCTCACTCAATAACTAATTAGAGGATGGACCGCCAAACAACTCGGTCTTGGCACACACTTGCCTGATTTACATTCATACATCGTCTCATACAACATATTCTTCTATTATTCTGACTCCTGATATGGCCCGACTCGAGTATCTATTTTTTTGAAATATAGGTTTGAAAATTATATTGTGGGGAAATTTTTATTTTTCTGATAATTTAAGAAAAATTGGAAATCTGGTCGGAATATCGGTCGGAAAACGGATCGAGAAATGGGTATTGAAATTTTTACAAAAAATATTTTTTATGTGAAGTTTGGAAATTATCAATCTTGGAAAATTTTATTTTTCTGAAAAAAAATGCTTCAAGTTTTTTCTGAAAAAAAAACGGGAAAATTTTTTGTCCGAAAATGGGTCGGAAAGTAGGTCGGGAAATGGGTCCTGAAATTTTTATTTAAACATATATTTTTGATACTACGTGAAGTATGTAAATTATCACAACTTCTTCCATGAAAATTTGAAAAAAATCGGAATTTTTTGGTTGGATAACGGGTCGGGACAATTTTATAACATATCTTTTTGATAGTTTGGATAATATCTATTTTGGCCAAAAATATGCTGTATGGTGTGCTCTTTGAAAACTTCAACGGTTCTTTTTGAAAATAACAGAGGGCATCACTTCCGTCTACAACAATCAAAAAATGTTTAGGCTTTGAGATACTAATAATCACATATTTGTTCGTAATTTTAACCCTACAACAGCTGACGTAGATCTGAAGGTATTAGCCCCAACTCACGATCCAACTTGCAGGACAGCATGCTGGGGATTTGACCAGCCGAATTGCTATTATTCTGTCTGGCCGTCGGAATAATAATAATTCGGTTGGCAATCAACAATGTTGTCTTACAAGCAGTCCTGCAAATCGGATGTTGAGTAGGAAGTTAATTATTTACTCCTGATCGTAGGAAAAATTATTGCGTTTGCTAGATTCGTGCTTATCTGTTAATAAAGCAGTTTAATAGATGTTAGAACTAAAAAAATATAACACCCAAATTTTGATAGATTCTCGTTAGAAATAAAAAGTAGTTCAATCTCAAAAAGGTTGAGAACCCTTCCTCTCTATTTCTTTACCAAACAACTCATCAATTAAATTGCTTAAAACACTAACTTTAATTAGCCCTGGACAAAGTTTACTCCAAAAAAAAACCCATGATGCTTCAAAATATAAAGAAATAGTTTTATAAAACAAAGTAAGTCTATATTAACATTCTTTATTTAATTTCTAGTGTATCACTAGTTTTGGCTTCCTACGAAAAATTCCTACATTTTTCTAAGCTACATGTAGGCTTCCAAGTAGAAAACAAGATACATTTGCAGATTTTATGACATTTTACGTAGATAACAAGGGTTCACATTGCCAACAATTTTACACATGTGTAAAAATGTCTATCCGTCCCTAACAGGATAGGAAATTCTTGAATAATTGATAATCCATTCATGTAGGTATTCAGAAATTGTGTTTGCTAAAATTATTTCCTCGTTATATCAGTGAATCGACCTCGTTATAACAGTCAACAATTATATCAAGATATGGGTGAACTAAAATATGGTTTTGTAATTGCTCATTATAGCCGTGAACTCGCTATAGCCGTGATCGTTATAACCAAGTTCGACTGTGGTTCGATAAAAGGGAAGTAAAATATCACCCCGGTAGGAAATATTGCCGAAAAAATAATAATTATTATAATCAATAATTGTTAGTTTGAAACACCCATAGGTAGGTACATACAGAGAAAAATCTTTCGAAAAAAAATAAATGCTGCCGACGGGAATTGAACCCGCAATATGAAAATAATTTCGCCATTATACAGGGTGTCCATGGCGAAAGTGCGCTAATTCCGGGAGGTGATTCTACACGATAGTATAAGTAAAAAAATATTTAACTTTTTTCGAAATTTCAACTTTTTTTCCCAAGAATATTTATTTTCCCATAAAAATAATTCAACTTTTTAAATAGTACCTTAAAACGGTTTAATTGAGAATTTTGTTTTTAAATCTTTTTTACTTATATTATCGTGTAGAATCACCCCCCGAAGTTAGCGCACTTTACCCCCAGACACCCTGCATAATAATTTTATTTTATTTTTTATAGTGAATACCTCACAAGAGTCCCAACTGCTCCCGTCTGGAGCCAGTGAGACTATGGCATCCCCAATTGGGGGATGTTCTGAGGCTGAAGGTAAGTGGGGAAGGGAAAGAGGAAGGTGAGGAAGTACCTGGCTATTCAGATCTAGTCACTAAACACGGCTAAAGCCATTTGGAGCAACGTTTCAATTCTGAATGGTGGTCTTACACCAGGGCGATACTGGTAGTATCTTCCACTCTGGAACGTGCCGCAAATATACTATATATTATTTTAATTAATTAATTGTGTAATAACACAAATTAATCAAATAAAATTTATTTGCGCACGCCGGGTTCGAACCCGCGACCTTCGGAATGGCAGTCCAATGCGTTACCACTGGACTATGCCGGCCGTCAAAATAAATGGAAATGATTTCAAATACAGTTGGCAAATAAACGTGATGCAGCTTTAAAATATGCTTATTATTTTAGTATGATGAATTTATTAAGAAAAAATATTTTTCTCGTCTCATGGAAGAAGGCTACTGATAGATATTATTAAGTTTGATTCCCTGCAAGGAATCAAGGTTCCAACTAGGAGTGTTACAAAAAGCCTACTGATCTGGTATATCTGCTGTGTAGGTACCTAGTACCTAGCTGTGCCTGTACCTACACGAGGAGTGTTCTGGGTATTGGTGATTTCATTAAGCAACTCTGTAATTTCAACTTAAGCTGGAAGCAATCAATTCTGTAAGGGATGGTGGTGCCACTAGCCACCTACCCCCGTACACCCACCACCTACTGGAGAGGGAGGAAGGTATAGGCAGTCGCAAGCAAGCAGCCACCCCCCTCCTACACTCCTACTCCTGGTCTGGTACCTAGAGGCTATCTACTATCTAGTATCTAGTACCTACGCAATTCTCGACATTCTGCAAACTCCACACAGTTGGGGGTGGTTAGGTACTTCTACCCAACCATCCGCCCATCTCCCACTCTACTATTGTACATAATGGCAACTTTAGATTGGACACAGCTCAAATCTATAATACAGGTTCCTTGTGTATGAACGTTGTGTAGCTTTCTACCACCTACCCTTAAGGAAAATTCTGTGGTTCTAAATATAGTTTGACATTTTGCGAACTTGAAGTAAATATACAAGTATCCTTTCAGTTGGTACGTATTATAGACCTATCTACAAGAAAATTTTGTTCTACTTTTATACTAATAGGTATTTCATTTGATTCATGAAATGTTATTTAAAAATAATTATTTGAATAATAAATAAAAAATAATCGTCATGTCAATGATATAATACGTTCAATGCACGTACATATAATTTTTTCTCACACTTACAAACACACTCACATATTGACACACACTTTACAACATTACACACGATTGTCTCTTAGTAATTACGCAATGAACCTGCCTACCACAAATAAGTAATATTATTGGTATAACATTATAACCTGTGTACTGTTTTGTTTCCGTAATATTAATAAAAATAAAATTGTCTCACTTTCATTGTAACCTGTGTAATGTTTTGTTTCCATAATATGAATAAAATTAAAATTAGCACCATTGAAGGTTTGACCAAAGAAACATGCACAGTCGTATATCATTAAATTAGATTTTTTTTTCAAAGCCACATCAAACATATTTTTTAATGAAATGAGTATGTTTTTTTACATACTTTAAATATGTCTTTATTTTCAACTCGACAGTTTTTTTTTCAATATTTCAACAAGAAAAAAATATTATTTGCAAAGGAAGCCTGTGAAGTTAGTGTTGTTGCAAACAAAGATTTTCATATTATTATCTATTATAACAATATAGGACAGTTCAATGTAGTAAATAAATACAAAAAAAAATTCATATTAAAAAAAATATTTTTTAACTTTTTATACAGGTATATATCAAGAGTTATATTTGTGTATGTGTATAAATATATATATGGGTAAAAAATAAATAAAAATTATCATGGAAGCAAAGTCAGATTTAGAAAATGTATATATTTATGGAAGGGTACAGTGGAAAAATAATTTTTGGCCTCTTTCCAAAATTTCCCTGGGACTGGAACATCTTTGTATTTATCCTTAGTTGTTTTGAATGATTCTGGAAGAGAAAAGGTAAGGTATAATTTTGAATTTTATTGAGTACTAACTGACGAGTACCCGGTGTTTCTGGGAGTCCTTATGAGATAGACATATACCTAAATGGACTTTTCTGTAGACCTGTTCAAGATGTACAATTCCACAGAACATTATTTTGTTCTATCTCATAAGGTTTAGCCAGCGTTAGCAATGTAAGCGTCCAAAAATATTTTTTTACGACTTGATTACAAAACATCGATTTTTCTCTACTGTCTATAAATATAAATTAAATGTATTATGTATATTAACCTTTCGGAAGAAATTCTATAAATAATAGTGAAAACCCTATCAAAATCAGTTGCGTAGTTTAGAAGAACTAAGCGCACAAACAGACAGACACGGATAGCGACTATTTTTTATACTATTTAGATTAGATTAGCTAAGAAAGATATCATTGAAATAATTGTATTATTTTTACTCACTTTTTGAAAATTAGAGATGGTAGTTTGTATTCCCTGTCAAGTATTGACGTAGCTTAGTGATTCAGAGCAACTGACCGGGCATCAGAAGGTGCGGGTTCAATTCCTGTCGTATTTATTTTTACTCGGAGATATTTTCAATTTATGTGGATATTTCAGTCGAGTAATTATTGCTTTTAATAATTTGTTAAAAAAATATATGTAATAAAATATATTACAAATATCATTTAAAATTATAATATCAAAATATTCAACACACAATTGGGGTACCTATTTTCAAAAACTTGGAATACCTGCTGTTAAGTTTCTGATTCTATGTAGGTACTAAAAATGTATAATTTTAATATTTTCATTAATTATTATTGATTTCAAATCTAAAATCTAAGAATAATTTCCCCTCACGGCCTATGTGTTCTTTGGGGATGCTGTGTGGAGGGTCGTTTTAAGGAAGGGAAGGATAGGAAGTTCTGGGAAAGAAAAAGTATGAGGGATGGATAGGAATCTGGAGACGTCCTGGTGTTACGTATGAATCCACCCCCCTCACTGCAATGCAATGCGATAGGTCGAGAGAGTCCAACTGAAGACTTCAAAAAGGTGAGGCAAGATCTTGATAAACTTTACCGCATGAACCCGGTCACCCCTGCTAAGTCATCAAACGTAGCGAACCACTTGGAGCGACCTATGGCATTTTGGAATTTGTTATTCAATTAAATGTTACCGGGCGGCGATAACCATACCCACTTCTTAAATTGAATTTCAATTGTTGAACAGAAAATACACAATAACTAAAAATAGGCGGGTTTTCCAATAAGAGGTGTTAAATAATAATAAAATGGTAATAATTGGATGACTTATATAGTGCCGTTTTTGTGCAAAATCACCTCAAGGGCGCTGTACAAACTTATAATACATCTCTACAGTGATCTATGTTATTACTTAACTATTTATGGAGATAACATATTATACAGTACAATACTTACCTGGTAGGTCACTTGAGATTAACACTTAATTAACATTATATAATTGTTTATTAGCGAAATTTAGATACAGGATTTAGGACATAATTTGAAAATTGAATATTACTGGACTTTCTCTTAGGAGTAGTATATTTAATTTAAGGATACGACAGCTTAAAAAAGTAAGTTTTTAGTTTAGACCTGAATTCGGTTGGACTTGTTATGGATCTTAGTTCTGGAGGGAGTTTATTCCAAGCCTTCGGCCCAGATACTCCGAAAGCGCGATCACCAAACTTAGTATTTGGCTTTCGCTTAGGTTCTATCAGTCTGCCTACAGCTGATGATGTTGCTGATCTAAGAGTTGACTGCCTCAGACCAGTGTTTTCCGGGACGCATAGTTCAGAGATGTAGGGTGGGGCCATTTCATTGATGGATTTAAACACCATCCAGCACAGTTTGTACTGGATTCTTTCAGGGCACTTGAGCCAGTGAAGGTTACGAAGGTGTTCTGAAATGTGCGAATATTTTGAAACCCCGGTTATGAGCCTTGCTGCTGCATTAAACACTGATTGAAGCTAGTCAATTTGATATTTTGGAAGGCTGGCATAAATGCCGTTGCAGTAATCAAGACGTGAGACTACGTGAGAGTTGATAAGTAGTTTTGTTGCTTCTGTAGGAAGGTTTCTTCGGACAGACTTGAGTTGTCTTAGGTGAAAAAAACCGGTGCTTACAGTCCTATTTATTTGACTTTTAAACGAAAAGTCTGAATCTAAATTGACACCGAGATGTTTTAATGATGTTTTTGGGATGATAACGCTGCCAGAAATAGTAATAGGTGAATTGTCTATGAAATGTTGACGTTTGTTTGTGGCTGCCCAGAGAAACTCAGTCTTAGATGGATTGAGCTTCAGCTTGTTTGAAGACATCCAACGAGTTATTGCTTCTAGACATTCAGTTATACGGATCTTGAGACTATTGATTTCATTGTCAGCGTAGCAGTGAGACAAGAGATCAAATGACTCGATTATTTTGGCGACATCATTTATAAAAAGGATGAAGAGAAGTGGACCCAAAACGGATCCCTGGGGTACCCCTGAAGACAGTGTTGCGAAGTTGGACAATTTATTTCCAACACTCACGGCTTGTAAGCGATTGGATAAATAGGATACCAGCCAATTTTTTATGTCGGAATTCAAACCAAATGTTTCCTCTAATCTCCTAATGAGGAATTCATTATTTCATTATTAATTCATTATGTTATTTTGAATAGCCCGCTATTTCGGTAGATGTTACTTTTAAAGCTGTTATTTTTTGACATTTGACAAGTAGAAACTACGTCATTAATAAAAATGGAACAATACACGCTTCAACAACGCATTAAAATTATTGAAATTCACTTGAGTGAATCAAATGCAAATCATCTTGAGTGATGAGGCCCATTTCCACCTCGGCGGTTTCGTCAACAAGCAAAATTGTCGCATCTGGGGCTCGGAAAATCCAAGAGTTATTGTTGAAAAGCCTCTCTTTCCTCATCGTGTGACTATTTGGTGCGGTTTATGGTCCGGCGGAGTCATTGGACCTTACTTTTTCGAAAATGAGGCTGGAGCAACAGTTACGGTGAATGGATTACGCTATCGAGAGATGATTAATGATTTTTCATGTCCGGAATTGGATGGTATTGATCTGGACAACGTTTACTTTCAACAAGACGGCGCTACGTGCCACACAAGCAACGAAACCATTGATCTTTTACGATTGAATATCAAAATAACACCTCTTATTGGAAAATCTTGTATAATGCTATCTTTTCAGTGAGATGCAATCGCTTGGAGCATCAGGAAAGCTAGGCAGGTTCCTGCCCACTATGTAGAAATCTGCATATACTAACTTTACTTCCTACGTATTTCTATTGACGTCATTGCTTTTGCGCATCGGTTGCAATGGAAATGAGGACCAGCATGAATACTAAATAATGATGACTAAATGTTATTCAAAGCCTTCGAGAAGTGGGTACCTTACGCCCACTAGATTAAGCAGGTATCTGTCTCTGCACACGGTGTCCGGAAATCTGGTGAATCTATATCACATGTGATGTCATCACATGACTTGACTGCTTCCGTGGTTGCGGGGTAAGGCTTAATTCGCCATCTTCCTGTTACCCATCTCCTTCCCCTCACCACTAACTTAAGCCTCACAATGTCCGCCAATTGGAGATGCCATAGTCTCACAGGTTCCAGATGGTTGGGAGCAGTTGGAATTCTTGTGCGGTATTCACATATAATAAAATAAAATATGTAACATTCTTGATTTGAGCTTTCGTATTCGAGCAAAACAAATCCGAAGTTAGAATTTTCTCGAACTCAAATTTGAATATAATCGGCCGATATGATTTATATCGTCAATTTAATGTGTATTAAAAGGCTACAAAGGTTTTTTTTAACCTTTTACTTGCTCGAAATCGATGTTTTTTTTGGGCTTTCTATGTTCATCAGTTTCATGCTTGTACTATAAGTTTCCGGACACCGTGTAGGTATAATCTGTACACGTGTACAGTACCTACCGGGAAACTGGCAAACCATACTTGCGAGCGAGCACTTACGGGAATTGGTCCAGTCCTCAGATTGCAATCTGTATTGCGTTCATCTCCAAGGACCCTTACGCTGCGTATACATTTGCGAGCCGAAACACGAGCTGAGCCTCGAATTATGGGAAAGGAACGAAGTAATAGCAAATGGCGCGAAACTTCGGTTCGCAAATGAATTCGCCCTATAAAACTACCTACCTAGTTCTTCATTTGTTATGAGTTCATGCGTCAAATGCAGCGATCACACGAGGACAGCACAACACTGTTTTGTCCTAGCTCCGGACCCACTGTCCTAGTGTGAACAGTAGTTTGGAAGGCAGAACAATGAACCAAGACACTGTCCCAGAGATAAACGGGCAAGCATTGACTATAATAGATACATCAATGCGGACAAGCTATCTCAAAACCCGGCGTGCGCAAATAAATTTTATGTGATTAATTTGGGTTATTCACAAATTACTAATGAAAAATATTATGTAGTAGGTATATTTGCGGCACGTTACAGAGTGGAAGTTACTATCAGTATCGCCCCAGTGACCGCCATTCAATAATGAAACGAGGCTTGAAATGGCTTTACCGTCTTTGGTGACCAGATCTGAATAACTAGGTACTTCCCTACCTTCCTCTTACCCATCTGCTTTCCCTCTCAACTACCTCCAGCCTCTCAACATACCCCAATTGGGGATGCCATAGTCTTACTGGCTCCAGACGGTTGGGAGCAGTTGGGACTCTTATAAAAGGAAAATATAAAACTATATATACCTAATATATAAATTTTAAGAAAATTTGATAATGTTTGCAATATCTGTTATTAATTGTTAGAAAAGAAATATTTGCATAAATCATTGCATATAATAATAGATTTACGAATTGTGATATAGAAAAAAAGTTAGGTCTAAGCCCGTCGTCCCATTGGGTTAGTTGGAATGAGGAAAAGATAAGGAATCGACATAAATCGAAGACCTTGCGCAGAAAAGTCCCACAATGGCTGCCCTACAAACCGTTGCAAACTTTTACAGCACTCTTACCACAATCTCAATGGATTTTTTGCTTTGCTTTTGATTTGCAACCAATAAACAATTATAATAAAATAATTTAAATAATAGGCGCTGCTTCGAAATTTCACGTCGATGATCCGGCTCGAAGGACCAAATATTTAAATACAATGAACCGCTTCAAAATTTCGGTCTGTAAAGTTAATCACACTACATAAAAATTGCATTTTACTGATGTTTCAACAAAGTGAGTTATACTTCATCCCAATAATTCGAGAAGTGGCTCTTGAAAAAAGACGAGGGTTTGAAACAAAACGGCAAACAGGAGAAGAATTTTTGGTGTTTCTTCTGAACATGGCTTGGAATCGCTATCGTGGAAGGCTGTATTCTGTGCTATCAGGCTCTACACTGAACACGAGAACACTCGCCACCCCTCGGACTGGCTGGGTGGGACAAGTGGGTGGCGGTGGCGGGGTGGCGCCAGTTCCTCCACGCTCCACACGAGCACTGGGCCCCTGCGAAATTGAAAACAGGAGTGAAATTAGATGGGGAACTGTAAATAATTACACCTGCATGCCAAGACTAATAAACTAAGCGGGAGGGGGTCGCCTGTACAATACTGTACATACTCTATACCAACCTAATAATATTCTTTCTACCAATTCGTTACCTTACTCTATATACTTACTATGTTCTAAGTTGGTACCCTGGTCTGCACATTCATTGCCTGCATACCGCTTTAGTTGCCTACTTGTCTTGGTTGACCTTTTACATTCTACGAGTGTTTATTTATAGGCGGGGTTCTCGCCAGTAGCAAAGAAACTGAGTTCCTTTATAGTTTGATAAGTAGGTTGGTACCTATATTATCTAGGTGTGTACTTATGTATCAACCGCGGACCATCTACTATATAATTATGTCGATTACCACCTAGGTACGGTGTCGGTGTCGCGGGATCTCCTGGTCCGAAGAGCTAAACCTGTAAACACGGCGTTACGCGTGACGTGACTATTTTCCTTCGTGTTGATGTGTTTCTGGTAGCTATGAGCGTAACCAGTCCATATACGCCAAGCTATACGGGTAGGTGTACAAGTAGGAAATTTGGGAATCCACATCACATAGAGAACACGAATTTTTTTTATTTTTTTATATATTCAATAATATTATTATTAGATTTATAAAAAACAGTTTATTTACAAGTTCTGCTGTGTAATTATTATTACGCGTGCCAGCTGTTTCGCCCTCTGAAGGCATTATCAAACTGTCGAATGAATCAAATTTTTTTTTTTTTTTAAATTTACTTATAGATATTTATGTTTTTTTTTTACATTGACAGCTAAAGTGTTGTTAAGCTGGGTCTAAGCTTTTATGCGTTTTAAAGGCCAATACGAACAAAATAATATTTTTTTTATGAAAAATATTACCAATAAAATGCTTACCTACATAGAATCTTGGAAATAGGTCTGTCTCAATTTGGTCAAGTTCTCTTCAAATCTTCAAATCATCTGTGGAAAACCTCCGTTTTTCTTTCCAATCATGTACGCCATCCGACGATAACAACGTGTGATTTCAACAAACATCTGTTTATAATGGGCGATTTAGGTACATGTGATATTTTTTATACCAATCCCCAAAATGGAAACTAGGTATGTCAAAACGCATGTGACAAACCTTTGTTTCACTTATGATTTCAAATAGGTGGTTGCATTACGGAAGAAATAATAATTTAGGACTGATGTAAACTGAACGAAAAATAGCAAAATGTAAAACACCCACGAGTTATGTCACGTGATCCGCATAGTCCAATTTTTTTTGTTAGAGATTGTGAAGTTATTTTTATTAATATTCATAAGTACCTATCCACTTTGAAAAAACTCTTAATTTATTTTTTCATAATATGTTTTTATAATAGAATAAATGGAATTATTTTACACAAAATTAGCTTGTGATTTTAAGAAATCATCGAAAATATCTATCTACTATTCACCCAGGTTAACGGCAACCATAATAATTTACATGTTAAAATATTTTATTATTTATTTAAGGTGAAAACACATAACTATTTCTGACAGCTTAACATTAGCAGCAGTAAATAAATCTTTTCAAATATTTTTTTTTACATGGGTACCTAAATTTAAAGGATAAAAAAAACTTTTTTTTTTATTTTCATAAAAAAGAGGAAATTTGCTCAATCAATAAATGCATACCTACAAGTCAAAAATATTGTTAAAAAGAGGAATTTGCTCAATAAATAAATGCCAACAAGTCAAAAATAGTGTTCAACATGTGCTCAATAAATAAATGCATACAAGTCAAAAATAGTGTTAAACAGAGGAATTTGCTTAATAAATAAATGCCAACAAGTCAAAAATAGTGTTAAACATGTGCTCAATAAATAAATGCATACAAGTCAAAAATAGTGTTAAATAGCAAAATGGGAATAGAAAACAATGTGTAGTTAAAGTACCTACCTACTTATATCAAAGTTTTTTTAATACATAGAAAAACTGATTTCGACTTTCTACTAAAAGAAGGCATGTTTCAAAAAATAAACAAATTTCTTCTTGCATGCTGTAGTCCCGAACAACTCAGTGGAACTACATTCGTACCAGTCACATATTATTTAGGTTTCTAAAGCACGTCTTCCACAAGTAGGTCTGCTCAATCATAAGACTTTTACATACAAACCTAGCCTAAGCCTATCGGTAGGTAACAAGATAACTGTGTCCTACCCATTACTGAATGAATACGAGGTCATGATATATGACACTTGTGCCTGTTACATTTCGCACGTCATAAAAGACAAATGTTCAGGAGATGCAGTGTCTGTGGTGGTGTCCCACAAACACATACATAACATTTGTCTCGCTGTAGTATGTACACTGTAACCTAGTATGTTTGTATCTATCATACCTGCTACAAGACACAAGACGGATAAGAGATAACCCTTTGAGTATCGCAAAGCAGTAAAGCTATCGGTCACGAGGAATGTAACGGCCTGTGAATGTGCACCGAATATTATGCACGTACAGAGAATAAAAATAAATAAATAATAAAAATATAAATCCAGTCTTTTTGTTTCCCCGCCTACCCCCACTTCCCCGCTCCTCCCGCCCCTTCCCTGAAAGGAAAAACTGCTCCTAGACATGTCAAGTGCGGGAGGGAAAAGGGAACAACGATTTGTTTCATTTTTTGAGATATTTTAAATTTGTTCTCATCATGCTGAAAATTAATTGTAAATTGACTACCTTGTTATTATTGTACTTAGTATTTTCTATTCCCCATGCGGAGGTTGGCTATCATTGGAGCGATATTCACCCTGGAAGCTGCGGCAAGGAACAACTAGAAAACGTAGTTTTTCAATGTCATGAGGTTCGACCTAATCTTCTGCTATGTCTTCTATAGAGTGTCTTCCAAAGAGTGTCTTCCATAGAGTGTCTTCCATAGAGTGTCTTCCATAGAGTGTCTTCCATTACTGAGATTGAGAAGATGTTTTAGTTTATAGAGGAATTGAGAAAACATATTTCCTCAAATATTGATATTTTTTTCTTTTTTTTTTTGACATAATATACCTATACCCACATTTAAATATTTAAAGATCCATTGTTTGGAATTACTGTGTTTTTTTTAATATGTTTCTAAAACTATTAGCACACACGATGATGTGAGCTAACTTAAGATTAATTAATAAATAAATAAATGTTGACCTGTGTTATTAGTTATTTATCTACCTAATCCTGCATTTTTACCTGTGTTATAAGTTAGTTGCTTACCTAATCTTGTATTTTACCTATATTATTAGTTAATTACCCTCGAGATCTTCTATTTTACCTATATTTTCAGTTAGTTACCTAACTTATCTTGTAATTTTCCCTGTATATCGGATGGTTACCTTAATCTTGTACTTTTACCCGTATTATCGTCAACCTACGTCACCTTAAATTGTTACTTGTATTATCACTTAGTTACCTACTAAGTCATATATTTTTACCTGTATTATCAGTTAATTACCTACAAACTCTTATATTTATCAGTTAGTTAACCAGCTAATTTGTATTTATACCTGTATTATCAGTTAGTTAGTTACCTATAAACTCTTATATTTTTACCAGTATTATCAGTTAGTTACCTAGCTAATCTTGTATTTATGCCTGTATTATCAGTTAGTTAGTTACCTGTAATATGTGTACACTCCTTCAATCTCTTTAATTCTACACCTTCAATAGACCCATTTATATATAATATCTATGTTTAAAGTAGGTTACAGTTAATCTGATTTAGGTAAGATTTTCACGGCCAAAAGTATTTTTGTTATTTGTTTTTGGGGTGTTATCACATCATCAAGGCAGATGTGTCCACATCTGCCTTGATGATGGACACTGTAACGTTGGCTAAAGAAGGAGTTAGTGACGGCATAACACCCCAAAAACAAATAACTTAAATAAATAATCTTATAAAAAATAAAAGATTATACTGTAAAAGGTTAGTGTAGCAAAACTTCGACTCAGTGGCAGCTCGTGACTTTAGGTTGTACTAGAGTGTTAATATTACAAAAAAATGACATAATTGATGTTGTTGTAAACGTAAAAGATTTTTTTTTTTAATTTGTTTTTTTGTATGAAGATTTTCAGGAAATCCGTGCGGCGCAGTCAAACTGAAATTTGCTGAAAATCTTCATACAAAAAATCGAATTTTCGAGATGAATTTATCATTAATTTACTAAAAAAGGAAATGATTTCTTTTAGTTTTTCTTGCAGCGTTTTATTAAACCAACGATAACTGTCTGGGGAGTAAAAAACAAGCAAGGGGGCTGCTGTGCGAGTGCGAGCGAGAGAGGCGTATGACGGCTGTTATGAGGAGGGTCGTGGGAGGGAAAGAGACGGCGATAATACTGGAAGCTACAATTCTAAAACAGTGGGGCGGAACATAATAAAGAAGTTCCCCTTTTAAAAATACCAAAAACAAGACACAAAAAATTATTCAATTTGTAGAAAATAACATATTTATGTAGTCTTCTGTGCTTTCTGGAAATCGCTCGCAAACGCTAATATCTTCTGTTAAATGAAACAGGGGAATCGCGCTGTTATGTATATCCTTAACACCACCACTTTTACAATAAACTCGACTGGGAGCTTTTTGAAATGAAAGCTTTACTTTACCGCATTGAATTATGTGTATAATGACGTCACCAAGAATTCATTTTACAGGACAATTGCCGGTATCGAATCGAGGTTTGCAGCACCGCACCGCATTCACACATCGCTGACTCTTTAAAGCCGCACCTGTGCATCATGTAGGAACAGCGGCTGTAGGAGGACGTTATCCTATTGATACTGGATCAAGCCAAAAAAAAACGCCAGTTGAGGAAATATTCTTCAATAGTCTTTACGTCAGAATCAAGGATCTCTTTAAGGGTTTTGGCTTGGACGTTTTCCTCAGTGTGAGGAAGGTCTCGGATAGTGGTAAATAACATAATATTATCTTATGGGGCATAAGTAACATAATATTATCTACAAAATATTATGTTATTTGCACCCGAGATAATATTATGTTTAAATAAGAAACTATTTGTAACAGCTACCAGTTATATCAAAGAAACAAAAACTTTTTATAATAATAATACAATATCAGTAGAAGTGTATTAGTAATACGTAATCAGTAAATTTGGGAGGCGGGTATGATTACCGCCGCACCGGGAAATATTTATTGGATAATCAACACCTCGGCCATAGACCTAAAGTAGACTTGGATATTATTTGTTTATAGTGTTCCTAATGAGTTTACTGACATTAGTATAATTGCGAATTTGTAATTTTCTATTGAAACTTTACGTGGAATAGAATGGTGGTGTGAAATGAAACTTAAAATCATACTGCGACTTAGGACTCTTAGGCTTATAATGTTCCTTTAGGCTTTTCATGTTTTGTAATTTCATTCTCGTTGTATTGATCGAGAGCGTTAATGGTCGGATTTTCATGTTCGGCTAGGTCAGCGTAAAATTTTTCCGAGTATGAAACAATTAAATCCTTTATCAGAGGAATGTTTGTGTCTTTATGGAGAGTGTTAACCCTGATTCACAATAAACTCATTCGGCGCATTCAACGCTAATCGAATGACTTTATTTTGCAGGTTTTGTAATTTGTTTTATTGTGTGGGAGGGTAGGTTCAACGGATGTACAGTCCAACCGTCTTGTGTAAAAATAATTTATTGTCTACTGATAGTCGACTATTTCTACCTACCATAAATAAAGCATTATATCAGCACTTTACCTGGGGAGTACTAACTAATGAATTATATTCACTGTGAACTGAAATGTTTACTTTGGCAAGTTCTTGTTTTTACTTCTGTATTCAGTCCTCTATTAGTTAACGGTAGATACCATTATAATATCACTTGCGTAGACCCGTTATAAATCACGGTGATGTTAAAATTGTAGGATTTGTGTAGCCGAAATTATTTACAGTCAAAATATTTGCCTGAGGATCGTTGCATTTCAAAGAAGTCATTTACCTTTCGAAAGTTAGTAAACTTGAAAAATTACGACACCCATCAAACAACCGTCAGAATCAAAAAAAAAATTTACAAAAGAAATATACACTTTAGAATTATTCACTAATAATACAAAACAATTGATACCTAGTTTATCTATTATCTTATATGATTTACAATTATCAGTTAAATTTTTAAAAGTTAGTAAAATTCAGAAATACAGTTTCAAATCACGAACCCATACACCGATAACTGAAATTGTTGTGTTTAATTTTGCAGTTTGTAGTTTTGTAGTTATTGATCTCTTCTCTAAAAAGCGTTTACGAAGGTATGTACACTAGAAACTTCTACTCGTAACATTCAAATGTTTGTTCAAATCCTTCTATCATTTGATTTTTTTCTGCAATCTTTTCATTGACAGCGACGGACTCGATTGATTGAATTGAGACGTGAAACTGATGAGCAAGGATTTGATTTCAATGCCATTAAAGCTATAAAAAAAATGTTGAAATAAAATAAGAAGGGGCCCAAGTGCAAATAGTTTGAGATCCAGCGGTACAAGATATATGAGATAGCGCTCTGAGGGAGCGGGACGGAACACAAGACGAAGGGTTGCTCGGGGACCAGCAAGTATCGCATTCCTCGCGCTCCATCTCATCGCACACAACTTGATACTTCGTGGAGCGTCGCTCCAAAATGTAGCGCAAATAAAATGGCCGCCAGAGACGCAACATTCCTTGTTTTTACAGAAGAAAATCTCCACAAAAACACGGAGTTATTACACGCTGCTTATATTGAAAAATAGCTGATTTTTTACTCAGTATTCTGTGTAAATTTGATGTAAATCCTTGAAGTAATCTAATAGTATTTAGTGTTTCAATTTTAAGCCAGAGGTGGAAATTTGATGTTGGAGTAAATCTCACTTTTTGGTTCGTACGTAACAATAGAATGGAGGGGGGCCGGCGCGCCAAGGAAGTGCGGGGTTTGTTGTGCAGTGGAGGGGGTGCGGAGGACTCTGTACTTGCTGGGGCGGGTTCCTGAAGAGGATATACCGAGATAACAGTAACTTTGAAGCAGTATTTTTTCCTTTTGCAGAGCCTTCAGGACTCGGGACGGTGCGCGCGCCCTTGCGACTTGCGACCGGTGCGCCTACCTACACTATATCCTACCTTATAACCTACCTAAAATAGCAGAGAGCTGACTTTTGCTAAATAGTGAATAATTTAAAATTGCCGTTTGTGCATAAAATAGATGGATTATCTACTTCAGTTGTCTTAACCAGTCAGCAATAGTACAGAATATAGTTAAGACTTGTCTGTCACTAGGACATTGATTATAATTGTAGAATTAAATGGGTATGTACTTATCTAAGTACAACATGTAGATACATCTTATAACTAGTAGTTTTACGTCTAAATAAATATTTTTCTAATTATCTTTTATTTTATAATTCAAAACCAAAATTTCGCCTGCAATCATAAGATTCAGAAGCAGGTACCTACTTTAGGCGATGCACTACGTCGTGTAATATTTTAAATCGAGCCGCTATCAATAACACCCCTTACGTAGATGGCGATAAGGTTTAAATTCCCGCTTAAAACCATCCGCCTGTTTTGATTTATGCAAGAAAAAAACATGGCCAAAAAGTGCCTTTTTTATTTTATGGATGTTCAGGCATAAATATTTAAATTTTTTCCGAACATTTTATAAATAATTTAATTTTCCACATTATACAATAAAATCATAACCGAAAATGGTTTAGTAAGTAGGAGATTTTGAACATTAAAGCAGTTTTCATAGGCATATACATTATTTTTTTCTGGCCTTATAAAAAGACTTATCTAAAAAAATACCCGATAATTTCAAAGGCCATGATATATTCTACTCGCAGTATTTATTTAAAGCATCTGAAACATTTCTAGGCGACCAAATTTTCAAACCAAAAACACATGATTTTGCATTACTATGTAGTGCATCGCCTTAAAAATGTACCTACCAGTGAAAAGCCATATATTTTCTGTCACCTTTTTTATTTCAAATTAGGAAGTATACAATTTGTCCAAAGAAACATCGCTATCTCAATGACAATCATAGTATTGAAAAAAACGCGAACAATTAAGTCCAAATAAAGACGACGATTTCACATTTTGGGTAAAACTACAAACATATTTACAGGCAGACGAATTTCATAATTGTCGAGTTTAAACATGACTTTGCCACGTTCAGTCAATATTTTCATAAATAGGTATATAAAAATTAGGTATGAAGATTTTCAGAAAATCGTTAAAACTCACTATCAAACTGAAAATTCTTGAAAATATTCAAACAAAAATTGGAATTTCCTAAAAAAAAAAAATTCCCTAAAACGACATAAATAATATCGTACGAAAATTGGTTGGCATATATAGGTATATATTTTTTAAAAATTGATATAATGGGTAACTTTACACCTTTACAAACATAATTTGAAATGTGGGTCGTACCTACTGGGCAGTTTACCAGTGATGAGTGATCTAGGAGGTTTTGGCAGAGAACCCCATTTTACAATTTAATAATATTAAATACCAAAAAACTGAGATAAATGAAATTAAATAAAGGCGCTAATGAAAAACCGGTATACAGGTATTATGATATCGAGTTGTAAATTTACCAAAATGGAGCAACCGTGAAGCGATTTTTCCAAAAATTAGGCCGAAAGTAGGTAGGTACCTACTTGACTAAATTAGATATAGGCTGGGTACCTAGGTACCTGCAAGCAGTGGCGGCTCGTTACTTTTGGGTTACTAGAGTGCAATATTAAAAATGGCATTATTGATGTTGTAACTGAAAATTTTATTTTTTTTTTCCAAAAAATTTAATTATTGTATGAAGATTTTCGGGAAATCCGTGCGGTTTAACTGAAATTTCCTGAAAATTTTCACAAATTAAAATCGATTTTTAGAAAAAAAAAATCGTTTTCAGCTACAACAACATCAGAAATGCCATTTTTAATAATATTAGCACTGTAGTACACCCAAAAGTCACGAGCCGCCACTGCCTATAGGTAGGTATATACCTTGTCCTGCCTTTGGATGTAAATTGAAGACCTTTGAAGGTGAGTTGCAATTATTGAGTCAAAAACGTGATTTATCTAAATTCAGCCAATTACCCACTCGTAAATTCGCAAAATATTGAAATACTATGTGAATATTTTCAATTTTTAAGCTCTTAAAAAATGATTTTTTTTTAAGAAAATCTCTACGCATTTGCACAATTCTCTCCATAGAAAACAATCGCAAAATACGCTTAAAAAATCATATAAAATCAATTTCTATTATTTAACATTTAACAGCGAGGAATCAAAAAAAAAAAAAGTGGGTGTGTCAAGCCTACGCAAGACAGAAGTGAAACTTCTAGTATTCCTCTCTCTCTATTTTCATTTCATCATCTCTATTTTCTCTCTTAGGTTAGTTTGAAAATTAGAGGTTAAATAATTCAACGACGAAGCATGGATTTGCTTTTTCTAATATTTTCTTATAGATGAATGACGTTCGATTAATGTATAGTTCCAAAAATTTTCAATTTATTCACAAGTATACAATATTACATAAATAACAATATTACAATTAAAAATTACAAAGAAATTACAATGACAATTTACCAATCATGTGCCATTTTCATTGTCAATTTCATGAATATCATTTCCTAATGTCGTGATAATTGGGTTATGGTAACTAAAGTGCGAGATATATACATGAGCACTTAAATCCTTAATGAATCGTGCAAAAACTGCATCGATTGTTGTCCCGTGTCGGGAGAGAACGTTCGTGAGCGGCTCCCCCACCTCAACAAGCGCATATGGTGAGAGAGGGACAGTGAACGGTGAGCGGTGGTGGGGGTACCCGCATTTTCGTGTCGATCCTGACTCGGTTTTACTCCGTCCCAGAAAATTCATTACGCGCCTAAAGAAGTTTCACTTCAAAAAATCACAGTGATAGGTAGGTACCTACTTTAAATGCTACTTAAGACAATTGTTGAGAGATTTTTGCCATTGAGTAATACTCTATTATATATTTTCACTTACGCCTATTAACTATTAGGTATAATATTTTTTTAATATTATCGTACTCCCTCTAATCATCTTCTACTTTTTTTTGGCGATGCACTACGTCGTGTAATATTTTGAATCGAGCCGCTAACAATAACACCGCTTATGTAGATGGCGATAAGGTTTAAATTCCCGCTTAACACCATCCTCCAGTTTCGATTTAAGCAAGAAAATTGCCAAAAATTTGCTTTTAGGTATATTATTTTGCGGACGTTCAGGCACAAATATTTAAATTTTTTGTGATCAAAAATAATATTTACAAAAAAAAAACTTAATTTGCCACATTATACAATAAAACCATAAGAAAAAATGAGTTCGTAACACAGAGATAGGAATTAATAGACGAGAAGATAATGGCGAGGGGTAAAATCAACTGTTGAAGAACGAAGGGCGTAAGGCTGACTGTGATTCGTCAATAAATCAATCTGACAGTAAATAGGCATCTCGCATTATAATATCACCATTTACTTCTTAAAAGTAAAATCTGCTTTTGAATGAATAGACATTTTTACATGGGAGCGCAAATTACTCGCCACGTTATGAACAAATTTGCGAAGTCCAAATTCGGCAAAAAAATTCGGTTCTATTTTCAGAGTCGAATATTTCGTTTAAGTATTTAGTTAAGACACTTTTATAAATGTTCATAATTTACTTCCCAGCAACCAACCAGCTTTGTGTTTCGCGTCCAGACGTTTCTCGATGTGATAGTATATGTTTCTAAAACTGATCTATATTATACGATGTGTGTACCGGACGTGTACACCGACTTTATATTAATTTGCATAAATCTGAATTTACGCAGAGGCAGTTCCTTTACAAACTCACCTCTGCGCACCTTCGAATTTATGCAACAAAACTCTCTCTAAAAATCTGTAATCTTATCTGCACTTGTGTAAAACTATAAATCTTGTCTGCTGATTAATAAATAAAACCACGGGGTCAAGCAGTCATCATTATAGACAAAAAACAAAGGCTTGACCCCCCAACACCCTCTTATGAATTAAATACCTATCATCTGTACAAAACATGGAAGATTTGCATGAAATTTGAAATTGTGCAAACGCAGTTTCCTTTACAAAACTTGCCGTTTGCACAAAATTGAATATTGTGCAAATCTTCCCCTTTTAAATACCAACTCCCTTTAATTAAAATTGCATGAAAATTTGAAATTGTGCAAACGCAGTTTCCTTTACAAAACTTGCCGTTTGCACAAAATTAAATATTGTGCAAAGCTGCCTTGTAAAATATATTTTCTCTCTGTAATATGTGCAAACTCACAAAATGTATCTGAATAAAAATGAGCCGGGCAAAGTGGGTTGAAGAACAGTCAGGGACCTAGTCAAAATCGTCCCCTTCCAAGTTACGCAACAACGGCGCTCTCTCCTGTGACAAATTCCGGGAACCCAAAAATAATTCTCGGAATTTGTCGCTAACAAAGGGAGAGCTAGGCCCGTTGGTCCTTTAAAAGGCGGACAACTTGTGCAATTCGGCTGAGAGCCAGCAACGATCGGACCATCAACATCTCTCCTGGACTGCCCTGACTGCCTTCTTCAAGCCTCTCCTGCCCTGGACCTTCACTGCAACCTGGCCTTCTTCTTCTTTCTCCCGGCTCCCTGGTGTTCATCAAGAAGAAACTGTCACAATAGTCGAAGCGTCCCTAGTCAGGGCGCAGGTTCCCCCCTACCTTCCTCCCCCCTGCCTTATACCTTTCTCCCACATTTTCCCCATTTCTCCCTTTTCCCTATATTTTTCCCCATTTTTTTTTCCATTTTTTCAACATTCTCCCTACCTTTTCCCGACCTTCCCTTCCAAGGCGTCGAAGCGGCCAGCCGGCCACTCCCGCTATATCGTCTGTGCGGCCGGCGACTACAGTGCCGTCCCGTACATGGTCCTTCGAGCCGCGATCGCCTCTTCACGCCTTCACTCCTTCACGCCTTCCAGTGACGTCCCAAGATGCCGTCCCTGCGGAGTGGCCGCGAGGCTTCAGCCTCCACCCCAGATTCACAACCCGACGTGGAGCTGGTGACAGGCCCTCACCCCGCCGGCCCTGCCGGCCTTCACCCTGCCGGCCCTCACCCTGCCGGCCCTCACCCTGCCGGCCCTGCCAGCCCTGACCCTGCCGGACCTGCCGCCCCACGCGCTGCCAGCCCTGCCGACACTCACTTTGCCGGCCCTGACAGCGCACCGTCCTCCGATGCAGAGGAGGACTCAACCACCACAGAGGACACGGTCAGGCAGCTCCGGAAGGCGAACCGGACAATGAGCAGGCAGCTCGCTGTGCTGCTCGCAGCCCTTCCCACCGCGACGCAGTACCTGCCAGGGGCGGACCCCCCTGGCACCCACCTGGGCGCCTACCCTGGTGCGGTTGCTGTGCTGCTCGCAGCCCTGCCCACCGCGACGCAGTACCTGCCAGGGGCGGACCCCCCTGGCACCCACCTGGGCGCCTACCATGGTGCGGCCCCTGGTGCGCATCCTGCCGCCTACCCTGGTGCGGCCCCTGGTGCGCATCCTGCCGCCTACCCTTGTGCGGCCCCTGGTGCGCATCCTGCCGCCTACCCTGGTGCGGCCCCTGGTGCGCATCCTGCCGCCTACCCTTGCGCGGCCCCTGGTGCGCATCCTGCCGCGTACCCTGGTGCGGCCCCTGGTGCGCATCCCGCCGCCTACCCTGGTGCGCATCCTGCCGCCTACCCTGGTGCAGCCCCTGGTGCGCACCCTGCCGCCTACCCTGGTGCGGCCCCTGGTGCGCACCCTGCCGCCTACCCTGGTGCGGCCCCTGGTGCGCATCCTGCCGCCTACCCTGGTGCGGCCCCTGGTGCGCACCCTGCCGCTTACCCTGGTGCAGCCCCTGGTGCGCACCCTGCCGCCTACCCTGGTGCGGCCCCTGGTGCGCACCCTGCTGCCTACCCTGGTGCAGCCCCTGATGCGCACCCTGCCGCCTACCCTGGTGCGGCCCCTGGTGCGCACCCTGCTGCCTACCCTGGTGCGCCCCCTGGTGCGCATCCTGCCGCCTACCCTGGCGGGCCCGCTGCTGCGCATCCTGGCGCCTGCCCTGGCGAGCACCCTGGCGCGCCCCCTGGTGCGCACCCTGCCGCTTACCCTGGTGCGCCCCCTGGTGCGCATCCTGCCGCCTACCCTGGCGGGCCCGCTCATTCGTGCGCATCCTGGCGCCTGCCCGGGCGTGCACCCTGGCGGGCCCCCTGCTGCGCCCGCTGCTGCGCATCCTGGCGCCTACCCTGGCGAGCACCCTGGCGCGCCCCCTGGTGTGCATCCCGCCGCCTACCCTACCGCCTACCCTGGCGGTCCCGCTGCTGCGCATCCTGGCGCCTGCCCTGGCGAGCACCCTGGCGCGCCCCCTGGTGCGCATCCCGCCGCCTTCCCTACCGCCCACCCTGGCGGGCCCCCTGCTGCGCCCGCTGCTGCACCCTGGCGGTCCCGCTGCTGCGCATCCTGGCGCCTGCCCTGGCGAGCACCCTGGCGCGCCCCCTGGTGCGCATCCCGCCGCCTTCCCTACCGCCCACCCTGGCGGGCCCCCTGCTGCGCCCGCTGCTGCGCATCCTGGCGCCTGCCCGGGCGTGCACCCTGGCGGGCCCCCTGCTGCGCCCGCTGCTGCGCATCCTGGCGCCTGCCCTGGCGAGCACCCTGGCGCGCCCCCTGGTGCGCATCCCGCCGCCTACCCTGCTGAGCGCCCTGGCGGACCCCCTGCTGCGCCTGCTGCTGCGCATCCTGGTGCGAGCCCTGGCGAGCACCCTGGCGCGCCCCCTGGTGCTCATCCTGCCGCCTACATTGGTGCGGCCCCGGGTGCGCATCCTGCCGCCTACCCTGGTGGCCCTTTTCACCCTGGCCCAATGCAGGATGCCCAAACCTAATGCAGCCTGGACCCTCTGGCCCCGTACCGCCCGCCCCTCTGATAGAACAGAGGCAAGCCGTACGAGCTGGACCTGTACCTCTGGTGGACCAGAGGTACGCATCACATGCGCAGCAAGAGCCAACAGGCCCTGCGCAACCAGCACCCTGGGCCATTCAGGGATGCCCAAACCTGATGCAGCCTGGACCCTCTGGCCCCGTACCGCCCGCCCCTCTGATCGAACAGAGGCAAGCCGTACGCGAAGTGCCAGCTGGACCTGTACCTCTGGTGGACCAGAGGTACGCATCACATACGCAGCAAGAGCCAGCAGGCCCTGCGCAACCAGCACCCTGGACCATTCAGGGATGCCCAGTACTGATGCAGCCTGGACCTCATGGCCCTGTGCTGCCCGTACCTCTGCCCCACCCGGGGTACCCAGCGCCGATGCAGAGATCACCTGCCGGACTGCTGGAGCAGTGGGACATGACATGGAGACAGCCTGGACCATCTGGACCATCTGGACATGTGCCGCCCGTACCACTGCACGAAAAGGAGTATGGCGTGCCGGCACGGCCAGATGGCCAGCCCACAGCCAGTACCAGCTCCATGCCGATATTCCCGCCCCAACCTACGGCGGATGATACGGCCCAACATACCAGAGCCTGGGTTCAGCATGATGGCAGTCCCATGCCTCAGCCAACCTCCGCCCTGACAAAAGCCATCAGAGCTTCAAGGGCCCAGGACAGCCCCCGTCCACCAATCAAGGACGATCTACGAACGGTGCCCCTTATTGCCAGACAATCAATGGCCAAGGACCTGCCTCCCTTCTCTGAAGATCCACGGGAGCACACCGAACGCTGGAGGGACTGGATGAGCCTGCTCCAGGAAAGCAGCGTCTCCATCCCACGACGGTCGCTCCGACAGAGGACAAGCAGCGTGACCCTGCACCTCTTCTGCGACACCTCGGAGCACGCTGAACGCTGGAGGGACTGGATGAGCCTGCTCCAAGAAAGCAGCGTCTCCATCCCACGACGGTCGCTCCGACAGAGGACAAGCAGCGTGACCCTGCACCTCTTCTGCGACACCTCGGAGCACGCTGAACGCTGGAGGGACTGGATGAGCCTGCTCCAGGAAAGCAGCGTCTCCATCCCACGACGGTCGCTCCGACAGAGGACTAGCAGCGTGACCCTGCACCTCTTCTGCGACTACTCGGAGCAAGCTTGCTGTGCCATCGCTTGCTTCGTGGAGAAAGTGCAGGGAACCCTAAAAACCACCTTCATCGCCAGCAAAAAACCCCTCAGTCCCCACATGGGGGGAGCCTGGGAAAGGTTGGTGCGCTCGGTAAAACGAGCCCTGAGCGCCACCTTAACGGAGAGGGCGCCAAGGGAGGAAACCCTGCGCACAGCATTGGCAGAGGCTGAGTTTGTGGTCAACAATCGGCCACTGACTCATGTCTCTGTCAGCCCGCGGGACGAAGAGCCCCTCACCCCAAATCGAAGCCATCCCAGCTGCCAACGGCCAAGTGAGGACAGCCCGGGTCCAAACAGCCACAGGGACGTACACCCGCCCTGCTGTCAAACTCGCCCTCATCCTCCCCGCACCTGCACCAGCGCCCGCACCGGCACCAGCACCAGCGCCGCCCTCTACAGCACCCGGACCACGGATGCCGCATGGGAGCCACAACCCCCAGCGGCCCAGGGGAACCGGACGTCGAGGACGCCGCCGACCTACACGTCCGGACCGCTAGGCGCAGCCGTGACTGCACCGGGGGGAGAATTGTACCGGACGTGTACACCGACTTTATATTAATTTGCATAAATCTGAATTTACGCAGAGGCAGTTCCTTTACAAACTCACCTCTGCGCACCTTCGAATTTATGCAACAAAACTCTCTCTAAAAATCTGTAATCTTATCTGCACTTGTGTAAAACTATAAATCTTGTCTGCTGATTAATAAATAAAACCACGGGGTCAAGCAGTCATAATTATAGACAAAAAACAAAGGCTTGACCCCCCAACACCCTCTTATGAATTAAATACCTATCATCTGTACAAAACATGGAAGATTTGCATGAAATTTGAAATTGTGCAAACGCAGTTTCCTTTACAAAACTTGCCGTTTGCACAAAATTGAATATTGTGCAAATCTTCCCCTTTTAAATACCAACTCCCTTTAATTAAAATTGCATGAAAATTTGAAATTGTGCAAACGCAGTTTCCTTTACAAAACTTGCCGTTTGCACAAAATTAAATATTGTGCAAAGCTGCCTTGTAAAATATATTTTCTCTCTGTAATATGTGCAAACTCACAAAATGTATCTGAATAAAAATGAGCCGGGCAAAGTGGGTTGAAGAACAGTCAGGGACCTAGTCAAAATCGTCCCCTTCCAAGTTACGCAACAACGGCGCTCTCTCCTGTGACAAATTCCGGGAACCCAAAAATAATTCTCGGAATTTGTCGCTAACAAAGGGAGAGCTAGGCCCGTTGGTCCTTTAAAAGGCGGACAACTTGTGCAATTCGGCTGAGAGCCAGCAACGATCGGACCATCAACATCTCTCCTGGACTGCCCTGACTGCCTTCTTCAAGCCTCTCCTGCCCTGGACCTTCACTGCAACCTGGCCTTCTTCTTCTTTCTCCCGGCTCCCTGGTGTTCATCAAGAAGAAACTGTCACAATAGTCGAAGCGTCCCTAGTCAGGGCGCAGGTTCCCCCCTACCTTCCTCCCCCCTGCCTTATACCTTTCTCCCACATTTTCCCCATTTCTCCCTTTTCCCTATATTTTTCCCCATTTTCCCCCACATTTTCCCCATTTTTCCCTTTCGTAATTTTTCCCCATTTTTACCCCATTTTTTCCCATTTTTGCATTTTCCCCATATTTTTCCCCATTTTTTTTTCCATTTTTTCAACATTCTCCCTACCTTTTCCCGACCTTCCCTTCCAAGGCGTCGAAGCGGCCAGCCGGCCACTCCCGCTATATCGTCTGTGCGGCCGGCGACTACAGTGCCGTCCCGTACAATGTGAATATGCTTAAAATAAAGTAAAATAATGCTTATATATGGAATGTAATACGACAATTGGGTTTATTCTCTTTTTCACATCTATTTTTACAAGTTTTCATAGTATAAGTCAACATTTTTCCGTGTTATTTCGTAAAATGAACCGATGATGCCTCGACCATAGTTCGCACAAGAATGATGACGTCACGTTTTCAAATTTCACTTGAGGCCATACGCGAGCCCAGCCGGCTCCAATGGAACCGGTATGGGGAGTGGGGATAATACGCCTTTAATCACTTAGGGCAGGTCTACTAATATTCATATGTCTATGGTTCGTAACAAGGAGATTTTAAAATTTAAAGCAGTTTTTATAGGCCTGATACATATTTTTTTTCAGGGCTTATAAAAAGACTCATTTAAAAAATACTCGATTATTTCAACGGCCAAGATGTATTCTACTCGCAGTATTTAATTAAAGCATCTGAAACATTTCTAGGCGACCAAATTTTTAAATCAAAAACACATGATTTTGTATTACTACGTAGTGCATCGCCTTAAGAGGAACGACTGCACCTAGAAAACTTACTGAAATTATATATTATTAAATTATTAAAAATCTGGTAAAATTATTCATTTTCCTGTTAAAAACGGGACTAGAGGCCTATAACGAATGATTTGATAAATTTCATAGCAAACCATCAGTAAATCACGAATATGTTATGAGGATGTCAAAACACGTGTTCTTTAAAATAACAATATTTTCGCATTTTGTCCATTGCATTCAATCGGAATATAATAATCGGGATATATTCCGAATGACCAATATTTAATGCAGTCACATTTTTTCAGTCAACAGTAGGTAGGTAGAGCAAATATCTAGTAGTACGGATATATTCTAATTTACGTTTCAATTTTTTAAAAAGAGGCCGCTTAAGTAGTGATTTTAGAAGCCACTTTGCCAATACTTGTGTCTTAGTGGTATTATTTTAAAAAATATAGTTTTATCGTTCCTTCTTTGTAAATACAGGATTTTCCAATAAGAGGTGTTATTTTGAATAGCCCGAAATTTCGGTAGATGTTACTTTTGAAGCTGTCATTTTTTGACATTTGACAAATAGAAACTACGTCATTAATAAAAATGGAACGATACATGCTTTAACAACGCATTGAGATTATTAAAATTCACTTGAGTGAATCAAATGCAAATCATCTTGAGTGATGAGGCCCATTTCCACCTCGGTGGCTTCGTCAACAAGCAAAATTGTCGCATCTGGGGCTCGGAAAACCCAAGAATTATTGTTGAAAAGCTTCTCTATCCTCAACGTGTGACTGTTTGGTGCGGTTTATGGTTCAGCAGAGTTATTGGACCTTACTTTTTCGAAAATGAGGCTAGAGCAACAGTTACGGTGAATGGATTGCGCTATCGAGAGATGATTAATGATTTTTTATGGCCGAAATTGGATGGTATTAATCTGGACAGCGTTTGATTTCAACAAAATGGCGCTACGTGCGACACAAGTTACGAAACCATTTATCTTTTACGATTGAATATCAAAATAACACCTCTTATTGGAAAACCCTGAATAATTAAATAAAAATACCTACTGCAAAAAGCATTTCGATGGGCTTCAATTTTACCATAAAATAACCGATTTACGTAGAAAAACAATTTTAAAAATTTTAATAATTTTATCAAAAACTGACAAAGTTTTCTTTGAAATCATGAAAATGGAATCTTTTAACCCCTCCAGCATTATAGGGTCATATATGGCCGGGCGTCCGTATTTAAAAAAAATAATTTTATCTTTTTTTCTATCATGCGGAATAACATAATTTTTTTGACGTCAGAAAGAGAAATAATCATTCATTTCTTTTTGCCTCAAATATTTAAACTGAAATCCAAAATAAAATCCTAAAAATATCCAAAATGAATAATTCATATTTCGCACCGATATCGTAACAATTGGTTTAACTTTAAAAATTATTTCTTATTTTTTATTATATGAACGAGGTAAAAAATTTAATGTACAGTTTTCTTACAAATTCCCCAAACAAAATGATTGTGTTTTTAAATTATCGACTTCTCTCAATTTTTCTATGATTGGAGTAAACAAATAAGTAAATTATATTTAGTATTTTTCGCGTTTGATATTAAAATTTTATTATTTAGAAATAATAATGTTAATTTTATGTAGTTTCTAAAACAGTATTTGTTTTTACGGAAAATTAAAAAAATAAGATGTATACCTATAGCGCATTTGAAATACACAGAAAACATTGCAAACTGAACAAATGTGATGAAAGTACTGAAGTGTTAATTTAATAGCCTATATTTCATAATTTAAAACCAAAATAAATATTTTGCATATTTCCGTAAGAGATATTTTCTATACCTTATGATTAAAAAATATAATTCTTACCTCAAATCCAAATTTAAGTTTTGTATGAAAAAAACTGTATATATTTTGTATTTTAGATAATTGGCCGAATTTAGATAAATCACATTTGACTGGATGATTGCAGATTTAGAATTTCAGTTGACCAGTGAAGGTCTTCTCCGAGTAGGTACTTATTATGTCCAAATGCACGAAAACCCATCATTCGCAGTCCTCTACCTGTCTTGTGTTCAGTAACGGGGGCGTTTTACAAAGCCTATACCATTTCAGTCACTGTGACGATTTCTCTGTAATCATAGAGCACACAACATATGCCATGTTGACGTGTTTCGTGATTCAAATATTTTGGTCAATCGGGCCTTAAATTCCCAATACAAAACTTTGTTTCACCATCATTACGAAATTCAAATGGGGTGGAAATATGATGTCAGGAGAGTGAAAATGAGACAGAGATTGTGCTAAATGTCTTGAATCAAAAAGTAAGAAAGTCAGAGGCGACACTTTTTTCTATTTAAATTTTCAATAAAGGCACTTGTTCTTTATTCTATTCTCTTCTTTATTCTATGCCTGTAATAGAGTAGGTAGGTACCTGCCTACTAAGTTTTTATTTGTTAAAAATGGTTTACAAAGCTTAGTTTTTTTATTTATTTTTTTATTATTTTAATATAGATCATAGTTACATTAAATCATACATATTTTGCAATATATCATATTTAGGTACATAGTTGGTCATGTATACCTTATCAGAAAAGAGGAGCTCTTGTGCCTGATAAGGGAGCCACGATTCTTACTTAGATTCAATGTTATGTGTAAAATATAAATATTATATATATATATACATATATATACATTTTTTTTTTAATATAAGTTTTTTTGGAAAAAAAGTTTGATTTTATTTATTTGTTCTTGTTGGTTCGTAATACAGCGCAATTCGGAAGGGAGATTATTGTAGTTTTTTATGGCTTGGTAAATATAATGGTTTTGCATTTGAGTTGTTTTAAAGATTGGCGTAATAAATTGATTTCCATTTCTCATCAGTTTGTAAAATTCTTGATATTCTGTGTTATTTTTTTCTTTACACATTTTTATTATTGAAGTTTGCTTAAATATATCATCAATATTTGGTACTGGAAACAATTTAAAAAGCAATTTTGTTGGGAAAGTAGAGTTTTTTTTAAGTATTACCTTTATAATAATTTTTTGTGAGACTTTTACTGAGTGTAGGTTGTTTTTATAAGATCCTCCCCAACCTATGATTCCGTAAATAAGCAGGGAGTGGACAAGAGCATAATATACATTTTTTAGTATTTTCACATTTAAAATATTTCTTAACCTAACAAATATATATATACATTTCCTTATTCTCTTTACTAACTCCGTAATATGGCTTTTCCATTTCAAATTTTCATCGATGATCACACCAAGATATTTAATTTCAGAAGAAGAGTTGATTACAGTACAAATAGGATTAAGTAGTTTACAGTTGACATTGTCACAATTTTCATTATGGATTATGATATTTACTTTGTGTTTAGGTATTTTTTGTAGTGAAAATAATACATATGTTGTTTTTTGGCATTAAGTGTGAGTAGGTTATTATCAAACCATGATTTTAAGATATTAATACATTCATTTGCAAGTTTGTTAACTAGTTCCCATGTTTGACCTTTTATTAATAAGACAGTATCATCAGCATAAGAGATTAATTCACCTTTGATTTTCTGTTGGAAAATGTCATTTACATACATTAGAAATAGTAATGGTCCGAGGACCGTGCCTTGAGGAATGCCAAATGTACTTGTTAGTGGTGTACTAAAGGTTTGGTTTAATTTTACAATTTGAGGTCTCTCTGTTAAGTAGCTTTCTATCCATTTAAGAGCTAAGTGGTCAATGCCATTTTCTTTTAATTTTAATATAAGTCTTTCATGGGAAATGCTGTCAAATGCTTTCTTCAAATCAATAAAAATTCCTATACATTTATTTGATTTGTCCAGGGCACTCTGAATACTAGATGAAATTTTTGCAATGGCATCTTGGGTACTTTTTCCCTCTGTGAAACCGAATTGATTTTCATTTATAATCGAGTTTTTTTTTAAGAATGCAGTTAGTCTTTTTTTAACAATTTTTTCAAAAATTTTCGATATATTAGATAAGAGTGAAATGGGTCTATAATTAGAAATGTCCTCCGGGCTACCGGACTTAAATATTGGAGAGATTATGGTTTTCTTATACGTGCTCGGGAAAACTCCTGTCTTAAAGCTATTGTTTATAATATGAGAGATTGGTGTAGAAATATAATTTTTAATGATTTTTAATGTTTTTACAGCGAGACCGTCAAATCCCGGAGCAGAACCACCTCGCATTTTTGATATAATTTGTACAATTTCAGACGGATTGGTTGGTTCGAAGAGTTCAAGTTTAGTTTCTATATTCGGAATATTTTCAATATACATCTTATTTATTTTTTTCACGGTAATTTTTTCTGCTAGACTCTTTCCGATATTTGCAAAGAAATCGTTAAAAGCGTTTGCTCCTTTTTTAGGTTCTTCAATACAGTTAATTATGTTATTGTTTTGTATTACACTCTTAATAGTATTACTTTTGGTTTTTTGTTTATTTTCCATGATTTCATTGATTATATTCCAAACTTTCTTACTGTCATTTTCAGAATCATCAAGTTTATTTTTATAATAATTTTCTTTCGTGTTTTTTATGAGCGTGGTTAATTTATTTTTGTATTCTCTAAAATGAACATTTAATTTAATGTCTAGTGGTTTTTTTTTTGTTTCTTTATAAAGCCATTCTTTGTGTCTTATGGACACAACAAGCCCATGTGTTATCCACGGTTTGATTTTACGAAATTTTGCCGAATTTCCTTTTGGAATAATTTTTTTTGAATCATTTATAAAGTTCGTTAATCTATTTTCAAATATTTTACAGCACTCGTTGACGTTATCACTTTGGAGAATATCTAACCATAATTCAGATGACAATTTATTTTTCAAAGATTCGATATTAACAACAGATATTTCGTTCTTATTATTAGCAGTTTGTCCGCAATGTTGGTTTATCGCCTGAGGTATTATTGAATTGTAATGTAGCAAAGTCATGTAATGGTCGGTAATTGAGGTTTTTATAATTCCCGAGTTTAAATTATTTATATCCTTGATATTTTTGAAAATGTGATCAATGCATGATGGACGTTGCCCATTGACGTTTCTGGTGTAAGAGTTAATACACGACACATAATTCAATTCCGCCATCATATTTAAGTAATTATCTTTATCGTTCGATGTATAATCGTGCGATATGTTTAAATTAATGTCACCTAAAACTATTGTATTCGCGTTTCTGTAGTTTAATAACACATGTCTTAATTCTTCAATAAACAAACAGACAGTAGACGAGTGCGTTCTGTATAGAGAGATAATATCAATTTTTTTGTTATAACACTTCATTTGTACATGTAAGCAGTTTGTTCCATTCACATTAATTTCTTCCTCGCACAATATGTCACAATTATTTTCTACGAACATAACGATTCCACTGTTTTTGTTAATTCGGTTTGTAGTAGATACATAGGTATATCCCGGTATATAGTACGCCACTTCGCCACTTGAATGTGTTTCCGTTAACACAATGCAAGCGGGCTTCCTGAGATCATTATTTACTGTTGTCAAAAATTCATCCATGTTTCGTTCTAAACTTCTTATGTTCATGTGTAGAATTAATGGGCTGCGATTGAGGTCGTTTTGGTGGGTACGGTATTCTTGATAGCTGTCATATGTTTTTTCGTCAATATTATTTTTTTCGTCTAGTGCGTTATATAAAAATTCTGTCATTTTTCTTCGAAGTCTATTCTGTCTCTTGCTACTTTGAGCATTTTATTTTTGTAGGGACATAAGTTGCTGAAAGCTGCGTGGTCTGTTTTATTTTTCTCGCCATATTTCTTATTTTGCGATGTGCAATTTGCACAAACCGGTGTTTTTTCTCTTTCAGGGCATTTAGCAAAAGTATGGTCACCCGTGCAATGCGGGCACACTGATGGATTCGTTCGATTTAGGCATCTGGAGGCTGTGTGCATGAATTTGCAGCAGTGGTAGCACTGAGTTAAAGGATCACAATCCACTATGTTAACCCTTTGGTACTGGATATTTATCTTTTCTAATGATAGCAAATTTTTTCGTGTTCAAAGTACAATTCATAGATGGCTCTAGTGTTGATAGTTCTTAAAGTTATAGACTTATCCGGCAGATGTCGGTAGTTTCTACGACTATAACAGAGTACCTACCTACTAAGTTTTTATTTGTTAAAAATCGTTTACAAAGCTTACTTCGAAGTACAATTAATAGATGGCTCTAGTGTAGATAACTTATAGAGTTATCCGGCAGATGTCGGTAGTTTCTATGACTGTAATAGAGCAAGCCTATTAGGTAGGCACTGTGATAGTTCGAGGTTTATAAGGTCGGCCCTCCGTGATGGGTACCAATATGCGGGGAAATCGTGAACTGAAAAGGTGAGAGAATGGAGAGCGTAATAGTAAAGATGTTGGCCTCCATGCCTACTACACAATCGTTTCTGATGATTAAAGTCTTTAGTTTAAATAAAGACAGAATGTTTTGTTGTTTTTGATTTAGATTGGAAGATACCTACATTATGGCAGCAAAGTCTAGTCTAATGCAGTCTATAGGTTAGGTAAGGTTTGCGTAAACAAAAAATAATCTATTGTAGTCGTCACCATGAATGAAATGGTATAGGCTTTGTAAATCGCTGCTCGGGGACCACTCCACACTAATACTCCGAGGCAGTGGCGTGCGCAGATATTACTCTATCAAACCCTTACAAAAGTTTATTTTCACTCAATTTTTTAACAGCCGAATAAATAAAGAAAAAATGTTGATAGTTATGATATTTTAATTCAATTTTTATGTGGGGGTATTTTGTATTGATAACGTTACCCAGATACGTAGGGATGGCATAGGGTTACCAAATTTTTGGCTATGTCCAAATTCGAACTGTTTAGGACTTTGTGATTTTAGATCGTTTTTAAAAATATTTTTTTAAATATTAGAATTTAATATTTTATATCCCCTCATTTGTGAAAATAGGTACCTATTTTACTCAAAAACTATTATCACCTATTTGTGTTGGTATGCCAACCTACCCAGTCATAGTAAGCGTTCAAAAAGAAGGTCGTTTGAAAGGAAGATATGTAAACATGGATGTTAGAGAGAGCGCGCTAATATTAAAAAAAAACCGGTTATATTTTATAAAGCACGACAAGTATCAATTTAAGAAACACTGAGTTGAGTTTTATTACCAATAACATATAAAATAACAGAAAAAAATGTATGATTTGAGATTTTCACGGTCAAAAGTATTAACGTGATTTGTTTTTGGGGTATTATGCCGTTTTGCGCTACCTTCTTCTTTAGCCAACGTTTTGGTCAGCATTGCATTCAAATTACACATTTTCCCTGATGATGGACACTGCAATGCTGTCTGAAACGTTGGCTAAAGAAGGAGGTAGCGCAACACGGCATAAAACCCCAAAAACAAATCACTATAAGAAACAAATGGGTTTTTTATAGTTTTCTGAACATAGTTTGATTGCATTTTTATAATTACTTTTTCAGCTTGACAAATGTGTAGAGATTATCGTCAAATGATTATTAAAAATAAAAACTTAGTTAAAGAAATGTTCAAGGGAATTATGTTATAATTCAGTAGAAATTTGGAATAGGATCTTAAGCATCTTATACCAAGTAAATTACAAACAAAAAATATAAACAATTGATATTGAGCAGCAAAAATAGAAATCTTGAAGGATATTTTCTGTGATAAGACATAAATGAAGAGAAAAAAATATTATTACGCGATATCTTGATAATTTTTAAAAGAACACGGCACGCCCCTGGCGGATGATATCCCTAACCTTATTATGTGAATGTGTTTATCCCAACTTAACCTAACTTACCTATCCCCACAGGCAAGCGGCAGAACCACCTGTGATGCGGTTCTACCACTTAGAGTTCCGTTTGAACCTCCCTCTCTGTTACATGCGTCGTTTATGAGAAAGAGTGAAAGGATACAAAAAGGCTGCAGAACCCTTCAGCCTGCAGCCGTCAGTCAAGGAGATTTGGCCCAAATTAAATACGAATTCATTTCAGATTAAATTGCGTTTAGTATCGAACAAAAAACATTTAATTCTGGGTTAGGTTAGATGAAGTGGAGATGCAGGGATTCGTGGACTTGTTAAAACGGTTTTTGGCATACCATAAATAAAATAAAGCGACATTAAGTTAGGTAGGTACCTAATTTTTTAAAAATGCCACATAAGATTAGGTACTAGCAATCATTTATTTTACTTTTCCGATTTTATGTATGGTTAAATCGTCCCCATAGGAAAAACTAAACCCTTCCACATACTTTTCCACAAATGATCATCTAGTCAATCAACATTATGCAAGTGCATTATATAAGCAAAATAAATACAAAACAATACAAGAACAACACGTCAAATCACCAGAGATCAAATGGGAAAATAATTCACCGACTCCAGATATTTTAATATCAGAGGGTTCGGCTCGGTAGAACTTCTAACAGGGCCTACAAATCCTACTGATCCTTCAACATAAAGATTTAAAAAATCTTTCGTTATCCTACATGTATTCAAAATGACCGACTTTTGCATCTTTATATATAAATTTTTTGATAGATCTAATACGCTTAAATTTTTAATGAGAGAGTTAGGTATAATGCCAGTAGCCGAAATAACGAATGGTAAAATTTTTATAGTCTGAGATCTCATTTCCTAAATCTGTGTATTTTCTTATTTTTTCATTACCAGATTTTTTAATATTACAGGAATTTGGAATAGCGACATCAATGACATCAATTCTCCAGTTAGTTTTTTAATTTTGTCATGTATTATTATTTTTATTAAACTGATATAATTTTTATTTATCTATCTATTTATTTCTATTCTCTTACACACAGTTAACATAATAAGTACCAGTAATACAAAAATCCACCCTTAAAAAACAAAGTTTTTTTTACTGTGATAGGTACATCTATTTTAAAATGTCTTAAAACTATAAAAAAATATTTGTTGAAGATAGCTTAGGACCGATATTTATTTAGTAGGTATATTAACTTCTGTAATGTCATCCGATTTCAGAGAAATATGTATATCTCCGCTTGTATGAATGATTGTCACCAAAAATTGAAAGAATGCATTGTCATCGACAATAAGTCCATTTGTCGAGTTTCAGCTCGATTGGATGTTGGGAAGTGAAAATGACATACATATAACTAACTAACTAACCATCACGCCGTTTCCCCGCAGGGGTAGGCAGAGAGGACGGACCGCCAAACAACTCGGTCTGATGTATTTAAATCATTACCTGTACCTATGTGGTAGTAGTAGTGTTTTGGGAAACACCTCAATTGGAGAACTTGTGCTGTGGTGTTCGCATGATTTAGATAAAATTTAGTGCTGTTATAAGTAAAAACATAGCATCATCCTTAATGTTATTAAATAGGATACTGTGGATCCAACCATGGCGGTAGTATTGTATTAAAAAAAGCCTACGCGTGAATTTAGTTGCAAGTATTTAAATTGCCTTATTAGAATCTAGGTAGGTAGGTACTCAGTCAATAGTGCATTGCATGTGCCGTGGCGTCCATGTTGCATACAGAGCTGACTTCACAAGAGTTAGGTAGGTATTGGTAGAGTAGATATGCATAAATATATTATGCAGCTGGGTAGATATTGTGTTGTGCTAGTGCGTGCGAGTATTGATTATCCGACACGTCATGCCAACTACATTACATAACCAACCAACAAACTAAACAGCCAGCCAAACAACCACCTTCATACGAGTCCAGTTTACCTGGGACCTACGTATTTACCTGTGCCTAGACCTGCCCTACGCGTACCACAAGTACAATGCGTGACAGGATGCAAGAAAGTCTTACCTACCTTTAGATAAACGTTTGCTAAGAACTAATAACAGTTGCTACAACTTCTCCAGACAGGATTCTTTAAGAAGCTTCAATGATGACGCCACTCTGCAAAATAATTGGTGGTGTAGCTCGAACATTTATAGGTTCTCAGGTTGTCTTGATTGAACATAGTTTCCCACGATATCCTTGTCAAATATAAGTTCTCATCCTGCCCTTTCACCTATATACCTATAGGTTTCACGTATATTCATGCATAAGTTATCATCCAGTTCTAATATAGGTTCTGAAGTTGTACTGTTCAAACATAGGTTCCGATGTCGTCCTGTTGGAACATTGGCTCTCTTTCTCTTAAAAATAATAAGTAGGACCGCCAAACAACTCGGTTATTCTGACATGGCCCGACTCAAGTAATAGCTTCACTTGATCATGCGTGTTTTCGTCGGGCGTCCACGACTTCTCCTACAATTCACATTCGCGTCATATATTCTCCTTTAACTCCTTAATCTTAAGGCGATGCACTACGTCGTGTAATATTTTAAATTGAGCCGCTATCAATAATAACCATTACGTAGATGGCGATAAGGTTTAAATTCCCTCTTAACACCATCCGTCTGTTTTGATTTATGCAAGAAAAAAACATGTCCAAAAAGTGCCTTTTATTTTATTTTGTGGTTGTTTAGGCATAAATATTTTATAAATAACTTAATTTGCCACATTACACATTAAAAATATAACCGAAAATGGGTTCGTGAGTAGGAAATTTTAAACTTTAAAGCAGTTTTCATAGGCCTTTACATTATTTTTTTCTGGGCTTATAAAAAGATTTATCTAAAAAATACTCGATTATTTCAAAGGCCAAGATGTATTCTACTCGCAGTATTTAATTAAAGCATCTGAAACATTTCTAGGTGACCAAATTTTCAAACCAAAAACACATGATTTTGCATTACTACGTATGGCATCGCCTTTACTCATCATTGGTTGTCCGGCACATACGTATCTGTCTATAATTCAGCTAGAAAACAAAACTTTCGGTTTACTTAATCATTATTTTAACTATTATTATTTTTGTTTCTTATTTTTATTATACTCGTAGTGTAGTGAACTTGATCATAAAATGAAATAACACAAAACTGCGCCAAATGTTATTTTCGGTTCTACGGTTCTTTTGTTCGAACTTTGACTCTCAGGTTGTCATGCTCAAACATATGTTCATATCAGGATATCTTGAGTTTCATAAGTTTCACAAGCATAAGTTATGAAATTACCTACCTACCTACCACCACGCGCAAACGTAGAATCTTTTTAGATCCTGTTCTAATATATGTTGTCATCTTGTTACATTTTAGCAGAGATGTGCAAAATGGGTACCCAAAACCATTTGAAATGCAACATGGAAATGGGTCAAAACTTTTCCATTTGAAAATGCAAAATGCAAAATCTTTTTTAGAAAAGCATTTTAAATGCAAAATACCTATTTTCAAAATGCATTGAAAATGCAAAATGGTTTCTCAGGTCAAACAATTAAAATAATTATAGAATTTTTAAACAATTTTGTCATTTAATAATTGACATCAATGTAGAACAAACCTATTACATGATGGTAAATCCAAAAACACCACGGCTACAGATTATGAAACCACAAAAAATTTGCACGCGACTAATGTTGCCAACGTAAAAACATAGAAACTGCTATCTAACATTTAATATTATAGCGTCATGGCCCCATGTTCAGTATTTGAATCAGTATTTTTTGTAATCGTATCACTCAATTGACAGGGCTCCTACCAGGGAGCAACTTGACAAATATAAATTATCTCTCATAGCGAGGTTGAGGACAGACTGATATTTGGGGCTTATGAAAAAAAGATGAGTGGAGATAGTAGGAAGAATGTTGCAAAAAAGCATTTAAAATGGAAAATGCATTGAGAAAAGCATTTAAAATGCAAAATGGAAAATACCCATTTTGCATTTCCATTTGAAATGGATTTATTTGAAATAAAGCACATCTCTGAATTTTAGGTTCTCAGGAATCTTAGGTTGTCCTGTTTGGACATAAGTTCCCATGTTCCCGATTGTAGTTTAAGAGTTTGATCTGCTGGAACATACCTGGGTTTTCAGGTTGTCCTGTTTGGACATAAGTTTCGATGTTGCCCGATTGTAGGTGTTCAGTTTGATCTATTGGAACATACCTAGGTTCTCAGGTTATATCTGCTTAATAGGTTCCAGTGTCCTCTGCCAGATCTTTTATCAACCCAGCAGCAACATTTTACCAACTCTAAACTTCTAATTGGATCTCAGATCAACTCGGTTGTTTAGTTGCATAATATAGTATTGAGTTGCGTTGCGCGAGTGAGGTAGGTACGACTTTCAAGCAGTACCCCATTTCTGTCGCAGAAGTTATCTACGTAGACAGTAAGTAGGTAGGTACCCACCAGTTCCCACCGAGGTGTGAATCATCACAGATTCATTTGTTCATCACGTATTATGCTGCAAGAAGTGCACAAGTTACAAATGTAATGACGTACTACCAACCTACTCACTGATCCCAGGTAACATGTACCTACAATTAAATTAGTCGTAAAAGCACAGGACAAATAATCTACATTTACTTTCCGACAAAACTCCACAACATCCTTCCCCCAGATATAAAGCGAATAGAAAAGCTTAATGATTACAAATCAAGAATTACAATCTGGCTGAAAGAGATTAATGAAAAAAAACATTAAAAACCACATATAAAACAAATAAAATAGAAGTGAAAATCTTTTTCCGCCTCAGCACAGATCACCCTATTGAGAAGGAATAAGAAATAAAATTTACTGTACATATTCATTGTCCTTTTTTATTATAGCGACTATTCAAACATTGTACATACACAAAATGATAATGAATATGTACAATAAATTGGGAAGGATGATAGTGACTATGTACAGTAAATTGTATTTCTTATTCCTTCTCAATAGGGTGATCTGTGCTGAGGCGGACTAAAGATATTCACTTCTATTTTAATACAATTTACTATACATATTCATTATCATTTTGTGTATGTAGACGATGTTTGAATAGTCACTATAATAAAACATAAAAAAATAAATACTTAAACTACCCGAATTTAATATCATTAAGGGATAATTAAACAGCTCTGATCTAGTGAATATGATTTATTGTCTCGTTTTAACTAAGGACGGGTTGTTTCGGAGAATTTGAACAATTCATCAAATTTCAACGTTCATTTTCGGGTTCTGTGAAAGACTTATTCAAGTTCTGTTTTTATATCATTGTAGGCTAGTTGCTTGACAAAACTGAAATAAAAACAGAACTTAAAAAATTCTTTCACAGAACTTGAAAATGAACGTTGAAATTTGATGAATTGTTCAGATTCTCCGAAACAACCCGTCCTAATAAATACAACACTAGAATCCATGTTCCATTTCATGTAGTTGCTTCTCGCACTAATTTATGTACAATTCTTGTTCACAGGAGATTGCGGCGTGAGGGGAATGAAATTTGCTCTCTCGACGAATTTAATTTTAATAACATTGCTTCACTTAAAAAGCAAATATACATGCAGATTTCAACAACGTGCAATGATCGTTAGCAGTGTTGCCAACTCAACTACTTCAAAATATGCTAGAGTGATGGGAAAAATATGCCAGAAATATGCTAAATTCCTTTCAAAAATGCCAAAAAAAGCCAACATAAATTTAACCTAGTATTTATTGAGAAATAAAGTGATGGGAAAAATATGCCAGAAAAATGCTAAATTACTTTAAAAAATACCAACATAACCTAACATAAATTTAACTAAGAAATAAAATCAGTTAAATAAAGTATCAATATCTTCATCTTCATCTTATTCTTCTTCATTAACAGCAGCTGATGTGGAAGGCTGAGAGACGGAGTCGTAACTTTCTTTGGTCCCAATGCAGCGTAGTACTTTGTCAGGAACAGTGTAAGAATAACAGCACTTTCCTGCTCTCTTTAGGCCAAATCTCACGTACAAAATGGCATTCAGGGTTCTCACCGCCAAACGATTTCGGAGTTTTGTTTTGACCAGACTCATTTGGCTAAATACACGTTCAATGTCCGCATTTGAATGTGGCAATGTTAAAATAGACATTGCAAACTGACATAAATCACCGAAGGGGTTATTATTTATTTATTTAATTTAATTCAAAAAACAGTTTTTACATAAAAAGCATACTCTGCACATCTCACTAGGGCATTCCTGTATCAAATTATTAGCTGCATCTTTATATTGCATGACTTCATTCCAAAACTCTACAGTGGAAGTCAAGGATTCCCATTTAATGTGAACTATGTTTCTCCATTGAGACACCAGTTTTTCAATCGATATCATTTTTGTTAGTTAAAAAATTGGTTTTTATTATTTTCATGTTGCTGTAAAAATAAGCCAAATAAATATGCTATATGCTAAAAGCATAATAATTATGCTAAACATGGAGTAATTATGCCAAATTTAGCATATAATATGTTAACTTGGCAACACTGATCGTTAGCTGTATCAGTTTTTTTAATCGTTATTATGTAATTGTTATTATGTTGTTGTTATAACGTTATCTTTATTATATTTTTGTTATTATGTTGTTGTAATCACGTTATCGTTACATTAGTAGATATTATCATTATGTTGGTGTTATTATATTATTGTCATTATGTTGTTGTTATCACATTATTGTTATTATATTATTGACACTGTGTTGCTGTTATTATTTTACTGTCATTATGTTGTTGTTATCACGTCATTGTTATTATATTATTGACATTGCGTTGTTGTTATCACTTGTTATTATGTGATGATAATTATTATACTTTTTACAAGAAATTTATTAATACAAAAACATAAACATAATTAAATATAGAAATATTTAATTTTAATTTAGGATATTTAGATGATTTTATATTTTACATGATTTACTGCATGTTTTTAATGTTGAGATAACAAAAAATGAATATTTTAAATTTCAATTTTTTTACATAATTCATGCTACATATAAAGGTGCGTTTGAGTGTAAATAATAAAAACCAGAGAGAAAAAGAAAGAAAAAACAGAACCCAGTTTTTAAATTGCAGATGGCATAGAAAAAATTATTTGATTGAATTGATGTAGGTATATTTGGTCTATGTTTGATTTCTATATGTTATTGTTATTTTCTTATGGTTATATAGTCCAATTGTTATTATGATTACAAGATTATTACTACTGTTATGTACCTACGTATATTCTATGTTTATATTTTTAATATCTATTTATGTAAAACCCTATGGGTGTTGAAATAAATAAATAGATTAGCATTATCCTTTTTTTTTCATCAAAATTTAATCGTCACAGTCAGTCTAGCTAGGTAGGTAGATAAATTGCATAAGTTATGTATATAGAGTTTTCCAATAAGAGGTGCTATTTTGAATAGCCCGCTATTTCGGTAGATGTTACTTTTGAAGCTGTCATTTGTTGACATTTGACAAGTAAAAACTACGCCATTAAAAAAAAATGGAACGATACACGCTTCAATAACGCATTGAAATTATTAAAATTCACTTGAGTGAATCAAATGCAAATCATCTTGAGTGATGAGGCCCATTTCCATCTCGATGGCTTTGTCAAAAAGCAAAATTGTCGCATCTGGGGCTCGGAAAACCCAAGAATTATTGTTGAAAAGCTTCTCTATCCTCATCGTGTGACTGTTTGGTGCGGTTTATGGTCCGGCGGAGTCATTGGACCTTACTTTTTCAAATATGGGGCTGGAGCAACAGTTACGGTGAATGGATTGCGCTATCGAGAGATGATTAATGATTTTTTATGGCCGGAATTGGATGTTATTGATTTGGACAACGTTTACTTTCAACAAGACGGCGCTACGTGCAACACAAGCAAAGAAACCATTGATCTTTTACGATTGAATATCAAAATAACACCTCTTATTGGAAAACCCTGTACCTATATCTACGTTATATTTACTCGAGCAATAGAGATTTCCGGTGTTCAGTTTTCGATACGGTCGCGATCATTACAAAAATCATACCTTCAAATACTAATAAGGAAACATTTGAACTGTTTACATCAGTTTGAAACCAATTAAACCACATAGGTTTTAATGGCTTTAAATAATTTTAATTAATATAAATCACCTACCCCAATTTGGGTAGCTATCACTCGAGTGGAGGAGAGGAACCATCAACTGCCGACTTAAGCCCCCGCAATTTCTAGCGAATTATAACAAGTTTTACGTTAACTCTTTATGTTTTTAAGTTCCAAAAAAATATGTAATGTTGTTTTTGAAGATAATATTTACACATTTATTATGACGAAACGTTAATTATATGCAGATATAGGTATAGAAAAAATTGCAAGGGAAGCTCCGAAAATTATTAAAAACACGTTTTTTCTGTTTTTTCGTATCGTTTCCTGTATTTGTTATAGGCATGAAAAAATTCACAGTGTATCTTTAAATGTAACTAAAGCATATGTCGAGAGATTTTAGCTCTATTCCAAACCTTGTTTTATTAAATATTTTCACAATTTTCACTTAGTTATTATCGTTTTTTAATATTGTCGCGCTCCCTCTAACATTCGTATTTACATTATCTCCCTTTCAAACCATCTTTGAACGCTTACTACGGGGCCTTAAATAAGTAGTGATATCTACGGTTCCATGATAATTGCTCAAAATGACAATTCAACACAACTTTAAAAGGTGATGTACCTAATGTCATTCAAAGTGATAAAACAAAAAAAAAACAAGTTAAATAGTTGGATGTGTAACCTATTTAACCAAGTTGTTTCATCACTTTTCATAACTTGATAACACTTTTTATAGAGTTATTCGGTCACCGATATCTACATACCTACCTACCTAACTTCGGCACGTAGGTACTTGACGCTGGTAACGCAAATATAACTGCCCAAGTACATTCTAAGTAACGCAACTGAAAACTCAGTCCAAAGGCGGCATTTCCAGGAACTGTCGGCGACTAGCTATTGAAGGGCAGGTGTTCCTTCTGACTGAATGTGAGACAGTAAAGTTTAATAAAAACACTACAACAAGTATAAACTGGCAGCCGTAAAAAAACATAAAAAAACACTTTTGTATACATGGAAGAACTCACAATTTAAAAGATATGTAACTTTACATATACTCGTATGTAGGTAAATATGCCTACATTTATTTTATAAGAAAATATCCGATTCTGCACGGAGAACGCGTGTTCATTCACCTGCACTTGCCTTGATAAAATGACGAAATGCGGAAATATTATGAATTTTATGAACACGTGTTCGTATTTTACTAAAAGTTTATGAATTATTATTAATTTTTAATTAATAATAATTTAATTTAATTTTTAATTAATTTTAACTAACTAACAGTAACTAACCATCACGCCGTTTTCCGCAGGGGTAGGCGGAGAGGACGGACCGCCAAACAACTCGGTCTTGCCAAACACTTCTTGCCTCATTCAGATTCATACATCGTCTCATACATACTCTTCTATTATTCTGACTTGACCCGACTCGAGGGTCCCGACTTCTTAATAAATTATCAATATTCAATATCAGTAATTTTTCTCGGTTTGAAACTATATTTTTAATTTTTTTAAATATAGGTAACCTCATTTGCGTTCAACAATACGACTGTGGAACGATTTGTAGGCTTCTGTGTTTCCGTCCTCATACATCATGGGTTTCTTCAAGACCACTTCACTTCTTCCTCTCCTCAAGTTAATGTTAAAAAGTTAAATACAGAATACTACAAAACCATGCTGAACTTCTTTCAATAAAGTAGCTAAGGTTTATTTTCGTAATGTTTTACTACTCTAAGATTTTTTTCTGTTACGTGTCGAATTGTCAAAGTAATGTACCTGGCTACCTACAAACCAGCGGCGTGTAGTCTATAACGCTGTAAAGCTGTCCCGATCCTAAGAAAAAATAATCCATTAAGATAATTAAATAATATGTAGGTACAGGGACGCTTAGATGGTTTTGGCATGTAGAGCGAATGAACGAAGATGGGAGTGTAAGGAGGATATATGATGCAAATGCGAATGATAGCAGAAGTCGGGGACGCCCGAGGAAGACATGGCACGATCAAGTGAATCAGATACTCGAGTCGGGAAATGTCAAGAGTCAGAATAATAGAAGAGTATGTATGACACGATATATGAATGTGAATGAGGCAAGAAGTGTATAGCAAGACCGAGTTGTTTGGGCGGTCCGTCCTCTCTGCCTACCTCTTCGGGGAAACGGCGTGGTGGTTAGTTAGTTAGTTAGTTACAATTAATCACCGATCAATAATCTCATATCCCCCATATATATTTACCTAAAATTGTATGGGTATAACCGAGACACCAGCTAGATATGAGTTGTAAATATATAAGAGTAGAACTTTGCAATCACATTAAAAAATAAAGCCCAAAAGTAGGAAAATAATTGGAGTTAATTTTAATATTTCAAAAGTGGAAACGGAATGTAATAAAGTGTACGGAGAAAAATGAGTATTGTAAACTAATTAAAAAATATAGATTTTCTCAAAAAAAAATCTCTAAAAATCTCAATGTCTATAATTTCTAGGAGCATCTTCCATTGTAATACCGGTAGAACAAAGACAGCATACTTATCTAACGCATGTGTTCTAAAGATTATAATCCGCTATAGGGAAATCGTCGGGAACTGTCCGTTCTGCACAATATTTTTTTTTAGGTATTTTGGGGCTCCAGGTCAGGTCAGCCTTTAGGTCCTCAGGTTCTTATCATTAAAGCGAGTTTTACAAACTATAAAACAAAAACTCTAAACCAGACCTAACTCCATTCATTATTTATACGTTTTTTAAAGAACCCAAGATCCTACCACAAAGTCACAGATCCTACCACAAAGTCACATAACCTACCACAACGCCACAAACGTCGCCCTTACTAATCTAGAAATTATCCATGAAAAAATAATCCGTTTTTTTTTTTAAAAACCTTCTATACGTCATTAATTAATTATAATAAACGAATGATGATGTGTTTATTACTTCATAGTAATCTATCCGCACGTTAATAGCTCTTAAAAAGTGATTTGCCTTATCAAAATATAAACACATAAATCAACCATTCAATAAACGGGCTATAAGAATCATCAAATAAATGATTTACAAGTGTTGAATTTGTCTCGCTTCCATCGCTTGTACTAACTGACTGACTGAGCGTAATATTACGTCGATTGCGGTCATAAAATCCGACGGCGAACTTTTAAAAAGTTGCCGGGAATTTCAATGTTGCACCGGTAAAAAGTTCGCAAAAGAAAAAGACAAAAACAAATCAAATGCATAACCGGCTGCGACTGTCTGTTATTCAGTTTACCCATACAGATACGATGCGACGGCATGGCACTACCTAACTCTGTATATCGTCGCTTAAGTTCTAACACCGCGGAAGTCAAAAATAACAACTTTTCAGGAAAGCAAAAAAACCGTGCCTTTTTATATATCGCGATCTTAGTACATATATTTTTTAATGAAAATTTATAAAAGAAAGGTTTATATAAGATTTTTGTAACGTTTGTTATAAAAAATCATTATTTCGATTATTTATTTGACATACGCGGTGTTACCACATTATAATATATAAAATTGGGGGACTTACGCGGAGTTATTATAGATACTCTGTAACTGTCTTGAAATATTTATTTCAAATAAAATTAAAATAACGGGTAGACTTATACCTCATAAAAAATACAAAACATAAAACACACTTCTACAACTATCTTAACAGATCTTCTTAGCTTTTCGTTATAAATAATTAACAAATTAACTCTATTACACTGTTTTTCAACCTTGATACTTATTTGGTATAAAATCACACCAAAAAGGAACGTCATTAAAAATGTGAAATCAGTTCTACCTTACAAACATAATCAAAAATAACAAAAATACAATAGAAATTAGTAATTATTATTAAAGCATCGTAAAAATGGTGACAGTCGGGAGGAATAACTGACTTGAGTTCTTGAAGATGTTTCCATTTAGATTAATTTATTTTTTGATGGTTATTATAAAGCTTTGACCTTGGGCCTGGTCTTGTCCTTTTATTTTTGGCTCTTCTGGGCAAATTCTTATAGTCATCCTGAAAGCTCAACTTGTAGTTAATAAGGCCATTAGGGTTATACTCCAAAACCCTCAAATCTGTGACTGTAGGATCGTTTGCTACTCGGCCAGGCCGGATTGACTCATACAAGAAATCATTTTTGTTTGAGTAGTCATAAAAAAAGTCATAAGATAAAAACTGAACGATAAAAGGTTGTTTTCGTCGGGCTTCCTTAGAAATCGAGGCATACTGGGAAGGTAAGTATATCTCCTTATTTTTAAGCCTACATTCAATTGCACTGTGGCTAGAGTCACACTCCATTTGGGTATGACCCTTTTCAAGGAATTTTTGCGTTATTACGACGTTATATTCCATGGCTAAATCTAAAAGAGCATTAGCTAAAACAACGTTTCTGTTTTGGGATGTACATCCATCAGAAAATAGGATAATTGGCATAGGTTTTTCAGAAAGTGATTTTCTCAGGCAATCTATGACACATGATGTAAAAACAGAAGCCACTAATCCTGCATTGTGCTCGTCAAACCAGTAACAATGGACATCTTTTGTAGCTAGATTAAACATTGTGAAATTGTGAACACAGAGTTTTGTTTTGTAATACAAAGCACTAGCCTGCAACATCGGACATAATTTTACTGATTGGAGATCGTGCGTAAATACGTGTGCTTCTCCTGCTAATGCTCGGTCCTTGTCTTTATTTTTCTCCTTTCTAGCTGCTTCTTTTCGAATGACGTGATTGCGATAGATATCTTCACTTATATTACCTGCTTTGAACGCACAGCATGTGTCACATTGATCTTTTTTTGGCTGGAATAAGCTTAAATTCTTTTCCTTAAAAATTTTGTCAAAGGACCATCGGCTGACGGGTTCTTTATTTACTGAATTACACTTATCACAATAAATTTTGAAAAGATGTTTCTTGTTTTCGATGATAGGCTCTAAATATTCTCTAGAAGAGGTAGCTCTACAGTAGTGCGAAGGTATTTTTGGCAAACTATTTAGAAAGTCTTTCAGAAAAGCTATCTCATCTTTCTTTGAGTGACCTTCTAAAACCTTATGCGTAAGTTCGGGTTTCTTTGCCATTCCAAGCTCAGAATTCGATAGCCAATAGCGTACTGTCCATTCTTTGATACCAAAAGTATTCAAAAAAGTATGCTTGCAGACTTGAACACGTCCATTTGCAGTTTCTAAAAAATATTCTTTGGTTTCACTACGCCTAGATGATGATGTTATGGATTTGACCTGCTTTTTTAGGCATACCTGAACATTTGATACGACGTATTGTTTACGCTGTTCCCACGTCATATTATTCCAGTAATTGGAGAATAAGGTATTCCGTTCCTCTTCTGGTATTGTATCACAAGCACGAAGCTTTGATTTCTTACAAAACTCGGAAGTACATCGAGGGCCAATTATTTGGGCTGGCCTAATAGTATCATGTAATACCCTAAACTTTGGGCCATTATTGCTATCTCGCCGATATCCTAAATATTCTTTTCCTTCCATTCTAAGTTTCTTGCTATTATTTTTAGTCCAGTTTTTGTTCGCAGAACATCCCTTAGAACGCCTTTTTCGACCAGAATTAAGATCACCATGTTCGACCTCGTCATTCACTAGCAAGGGACTCGCAATCGGTAATGGAAGATCTGTTGTTTCTTCCATTAATATAGGCTCTATCACACTTGTTTGTCCAAAGTTAATATCAACAGGTTCGACATTCGGTGGTAACAGAGGCGAGTGAACTGTAGTTTCTTCCGTCATTACAATGACATGGCATTCGGAAAGTTCATGTACACTCACCTCGCCGCTTATATTGGCATTATCTGGAATTATAACAACAGGCAAGTTGTTAATGTCGAGGTTTTCCAAATTTTCCTTGGGTGTGATATTTTCATTTTTCTTTTTCGGTGGTATTTTTATTCCTAGTTGTTTACATAATTCATCGATCTCTTCATCATCACTGCTGTCGTAATCCATGGTGCATTGATATCTGTAAATTGAAAACCTTGTATTAAAAACCGTTATATAAAACACCGCGTAAGTCACTTCTACATTAAGCAAAACACCGCGTAAGTAAAATAACAATTTTCATCTTATTTTTTACAATAACGTAATTAATATTTAGACTTAACTATACTTAAAAACCAAATATAAAGACTTTATCCCTTATATGAACACATAATATTAGTAATATGATTTAAAGTTACCTTGATTTACAATGTATTTATTCGGAGCGCACGTCGCGACCTGTCACAATACGAAAGCAAACTGACTTACGCGCTGTTTGTGTGACGATTCCCGCGCACGGAGATACGCTGTGTATTTGTTTTCAAAATAAAACGCGTTTATTGGTTAAAATCCTTGTTTCTGATTGGTCTAGGAGGTGCGTCTTTCGATTCTCTATAGAATGACATGCAAAAGTTAAAATGGCATTTTTTGGACTTCCGCGGTGTTAGAACTTAAGCGACGATATATTATTTGACAGTGTCAATGCTGTAAACATGTGCTCAGTAAAAACAAGCAAATGACTTTTGAGACATCTAGCGGGGAGTGGCTAACTATTAGTGAAGTTTTCAACCTGTCAAATAAATAATAATACCCCAGAGCTTTTGCTATCGGCCTACAGAGCGCCGTTTCCAAAATCGTTCGGAATGTCGTCAGCGCCATCTCTGGATTTAAGATGAAGCTCTCAACACTTTAGTAACGAAAACTTGCCGTAGAAGTTTTCAATTTTTATAACGCTTTGGCCATCTGTTTGTCGATTGTGAAAGTTTAATAGAAGCTTTACCGCTAAATTTTCTGTTGATAAAAGCGTAAAGCGTTGATCACATTCAAAAGAAAAAAAAACGAAATTTGTATCAGTTTCATTCCTTTAATTTTTAATAAATATAATAGAGAATAAGTCATAAAAATTGAACAGAATAGAATAATTGGTGACTACAGACTAGCTCTGGATAGCCAGGCACTTCCAAACCACACCCTTTCCAATCCTTATCACATTTCGCGTCATTGTAAATATGTAACTAAATTTATAAAACTAGTAAATAACTATTATAGGTTATTTCGTATTTAAGGCGGTGTCTAGTAATTTATCAATTCGAAATAATGAAAATATTATTACGCAATACGGTAAATATGATGTTCTTAGCCGGAAAAAAAAATATTATTTATTTTTATTATTAATACAGACTTAGCATTTATCAAAATTAAATCAGAAATATGACCTTTTTATGGCCGTCCTTTCGTATTGTTCAAAAAATATTTTAAATTTTGAATATCCTCAAAAAATACCTTGAAGGTTTTTCTTCAAGACTTCGTTCAGAAATAAAAAAAAAATTAAAAAAAAAAGGTTGTGGTATAATTATTTCCTAGGCACTATCTTTAATGTTTTTGTAAATGCGGTTTACTAAACTTTGGTTAAATTTATTCTAAAAAAAGGAACGAGGAATAGTTTCTATTATTTTTGTCCACTTTTTAAAATTATTTTCACATTTTTAAATTACCATTTGTTTAAGAGTTTCGAGTTTATTAAAATAATAAATTATTTTGCCGTAAAGTGGCGACATTAATTCAGCTACCACGGCAGAAATTAGAACTGAAGGCTTATTTTTAAATATGTCAACAGATGGCGTTAATCACGGAACGACCCTTGGAATTTTCAACAAAATCTTGCGTGTCATCAGTCAGCGAAGATAATACCTACTTGTATATACGAAGAAGTTTGCCAGTATTTTTTTATAAATTGACGAACGGTCTTGCTGTGCACGTGTTTATACATGTGTTAGTTTTCGACGTGTACATGCGCACACACACTTGTGTATATTATGTAAATATGTTTTGTCATTGATTTTGAGGACAGGCATCAGAGATGTTCATCGAGTTAGGTTGATACGATTCGTCTTCACATTTTTTTATTGTATAAGTAAAATAATATTACATTTATTGTGAGGTGTGCTTAGCTGATTCTTATTTGGTACATGCTATATACGTTCATAATTTTTATTTCAAATTTAATGTACTTTACATACGATTTTTACATATTGAAGTGAAACTTCTTTACGCGCGTTATTCATTTTCGAGGACCGGAGTAAAACCGACTCATGACCGTCAAGTGACTCAAGGCCGATAACGCGACTAATTACCCTTGCAGACGTGCGTGACAAGTTTTTTTAGTAAAAAACACAGCCGTAAGTGAGTTTTTCAAAGTTTAAAATTGCGCGGGACAAGTCAATTGAGGAGTACACGTCGTATACGCGGTTCTCGTCGCGCAAGATACCTCTCTTCGCGGTCTAGAGGCAGAGAGTTCGACACTCGTTATGCAGGACCCGGGTTCGAATCCCATATTTTTATAATTTTTAATTTTTTTTATCACATGCTACTTATAAATATGTGAATTTATAAGTAGCAATTTAGTAGTAATTTATTTTTACTTGTGTCAGGAAATTGTTTTTAATAAAGCATTACATATTATTTACTTAGGCACCGTTGTTTTCTTCTATGATCCTTATTAAAAAGCTAACAAAAAGCATTTTTTTTGTTATCCTTCAAAACATGCATTTTTTACTCTTGAATAGTCTTCAAGCACGTTTTTTTTATTACGGTCAGAGCCCATTGATGTACCTACCTATTGTATTTTTTGTGTCAGCGCGGAGCCTTCTGCAGTGGGAAAGTGTTTTAAAAAATCAAATAACAACATACAATATAAGTCACTTATAATTAGTGACATCTTACGAATTTCAACAGAACTTTTTTAGTACAGAACTGTCTTTAAATGGCTAGTGAAACCGAGTTCCTCCGCTGGGGGGCATTGTTGTAGTTTCGTTCTGAACAGGGTACCTATTATACTTGGCCTTAAGGTTAAACGTAAGGTTTGTTATAATCTACGTATTCATAGATGGTGTGAAGCTAATTATTTTATAGAAATATGCTTTTTGGAGGTTGCTTTAAAATATTAATATTCTTCTTCTTTCACATGGTGGGGTGGTCAGAGGGGGAGATTTAGGTCTGCGAGCTAGTCTAGAGCCTCAGGCGTCGCCATGTAAACCTCATCAATCCCGCCGGGGAATGAATGGAGCGCTCATTCGTTGACCACATGTTGGGTGGTCTGCACTGCACCACATTCACACATCGCCGACTCTATCAATTCCCCTTGGCCGGGAGACCTATCGGTCTTCGGCCCCTTAAATAGCGGCATAGTTTGTAGTTGGAGGACATCTTAATTGGGTATCCGCTTCACTCACTGAATATAAGATGAATTATTTGTTTTCGTCCGTACATACGCAATTTGAAGATGAATAAGTAGTTGTGACAGTATACAATCTCAATTATTTCAAGAATGGCTTACAAATACAATGTAGTACCGGTGATTCATTGCAATTTTGATTGTGTATGCCTTTCTTAAAAGAATTGAGGGAAGCAACTTTTAATTTATTGATTCATATGCGCATGTACGGCCGCAAACAAATAATTTGTCTTAATATTTTAAAGCATAACTTGTAAAAGGTGTGTTTAAATGAAATAATTAAATTACCGCCATCTATGAAATAGCAGATTACGAATTCTTTATCATAATAATGAAATTCAAAAATAATAATAATAAAAAGTAAAAATAAACATCAACTCTTTTGCCACAAATCTTCTTAAAAATGAGTAAAGAAGGATAAAATAGCATTTGTAAAATCATGTATACTTCAAACTTAAACGTTCTAACAAACGTTCTAACTTCTTCTGTCCTGTTCAGGGTGGATCAATGCAAAACGAACTCTAAGCAGAATTATTGCCTGAACAGACTATGCAATAATTACAATAGAGTATTATCCAAGGTGGATATTTTCAGTTGCGAACTTACCAAATACACGAGGTCAATAAAATAATATTTCTCTGATGGTTTGTGAATGTTATGACTCTATTTATTTTTTCATTTAAGCCATAGATAATGTAACCACCAATGTTTTGAATACATAGGCGTCGCCTTATTGGGACTTTTTTGTTACTGTCATATGTTTTGTATAATTATATATGTACCTACCTGTATATATCAAAAAAATACCCAGTAAAAAATAAAATAAATAAATAAAATAGTGTTTATATTTCTATTATGATTTGATTTATATCCACAACCTCACTCCATGGGGCTATAAATGTATTGATAAATGTTTTGTTTTGTAAATTTTTGTTTGGTAAAGTCACAAGGAGGAAATCCATAATGGGTTTATTTTGGCTGTATAATACTTATGTACAAATTGAAATAAATGTAAACTGTCGATTTCCCGAAAATTCATAAATAAATAGAACTATGTTTATCTGAAGTTACCTGCTAAGTAAGTATGTTTACTGTATCTGTTTGTACACAGTTAGAAAGAGCCTAGGAAGTCACATTTATACAGCACCCCTGAGGTGAATTTTCACAAAAACGGCGCTATACAAATTATCTTATTATTATTACCATTATCATTCCTTTGCTTGACGGTGCGGCGGTAACCGATTTTTGGTAGTTTATTAATTTAAAAAAATAATATTAGTAGGTAATTTGGCGTTCCTAGACTATTATAATGTTTTAAAATTACCATTGTTGAAATAGAATCATGTTTCTTTGGGCGGAAACGGCATTCTAACTGGGATCCACCAACTGGAAGATAAATATAATCTGATTCCTGGAAAATCCGTTTTCTCTACTTCCTGCTTTTCTTCTCTCCTCTCCTCTCCTCTCCTCGTGTGAATTATGAACTGTGAATTGTGAACTGTGAACTGGAGACCGCCTTCTCAGTACTCCGATGGAGGATTTATCTTATGGCGAGTTGGCAGAATTTCTGGCCAAGGGAAGGATAACGAGCTCATTAAATTATTACCCAAAAAATATCGTAGCTTTGGCTTTTTACACTTATACATAATTTTTATACGTTTTTAGACAGTTAGTAAGTAAGTACCCAGGTTATTAATATTATTATTAATGAATGATTTATATAATTTAATTTGATTGATTAGAACTCCGACAGACTAAATATTTGAAAACTTACAAGTTTCCAATGTACTAAAACTTTATTAAAAAAAATCATGATTAAATACTCCACTGCGAAATACACATACTAATGTAGGTTTATTTTTTTTTAAATGACAAACTAATTTTTATAAGACAAGGTTTTTATGCAATTATTTTTATAGGAAAGGCTTTGTTAGTGCTAAATCTATTGAGAAATTTAACACTAACAAAGCCTTTCCTACAATAATAAAGTTTGTTGTTTACAGGTGGAAAAAATATAATAAGCAGTAATTTTTGGTTGAGGTACTAGTACATATTGAATTATTTGGCGGGTTGGAAATAAGCCGACATAGCTCAGTGGTTTCAGAACACCTGACCGGACATCAGAAGGCACGGGTTCAATTCCCGTTGGCGGCATTTATTTTTACTCAGGAGATATTTTCAATTTGCATTGATATTTCAGGCGACTAATTATTTGTTACTAATGGAGAAAATAAGCCAAACTATGGTTTCTCAAAATTTGCACAGACACATTTTTTATGGACGTAGAAATTTATATTTGATAGAGCGAAAATGTATAGTGCCCCATCAAATCAAACAAAAGAATAACCGAAATTTTTATATTTAAAACTAAAGTAAAAACATGGCTGAGAGAACAGATTGATAATTAACTTGCAAACATTATGCAGACAGTGCAAATACAACTAAAGACTAAATACAAAAATAAATAAAAAACTACCCGCCTCGGAACAGGAAACCCTAGTGAAGAGGACTAGGAAAACTGTTATTATACAAACATTGCCATAGAAACTAATAATAAAAGATGGGGATATTAATTATTGTAGTTTTTTTAATTGTTACCGATTATTGTCTCTCTCACAATAATATTTTCAATGAGCTGATTGAGCTCTACAATATTATTTTATTAATTTAACGCCCAGGGGGCTTTTACATGTTATTTTAGGTAATCTTTAACACGAGACATCATTTTGTAGTTAAAAAAGAATATAAATTAAATTAAAGGAGACTAAAAATGCAAGAAATGATAATTTAAAAACATACAGTCATCTTTTTATAGAAAATTAACAAAATGTTTAAGGATAGTGTTGAAAATATCATCAACCGTGTCTATATAATAACCAGGTATTGGTTTAGTAACATAGTGTGCAAACGCTATATCGAGGAATAGGCAGTGTAGTTGGGCTTAGTTATGCTGCAGTAAAATAGTGTACTATATCGTGTTGTTCTTGTGGGTATGCGCAGGATTATGCGTTGCAGGAGTTTTAAACAGTTGAATTTGAAGATCAGCATTTAAATTTTAAAAAACTACTTTTCTTTGTATTTTTGTATTCGTTGTTGCTGCGTCTTCTCTGTGTGTTGGGGTTTTCTCACAAACTCTCCTGTTCAATAAAACTCCGGTTTAAAAAAAACACTTGGACTTTTGTAATAGATAGGCAATTGGGTTATGATATATTAATTATCAGGCGGTTGGACCGCGACCTTGAGTTTCCCACCTTATTTATTATCCACTCGGTCTATACAATACTGGACAGTCAACGCAATCTATGGGTAGCCTAATAGACTTATCTTGTGCCTTCTATAGGTGAACTCATACACTAATAATATCAAGGCATTGACGTCACGTCGGACAACGTTGGTGAAAGCCGTCCTAGCAGCCAATAAAGGTTGCTATGTCATAGTGACGTTGTAGTCAGTTGGAACCATTTAAAAATCAATAATTATGCAAAAAAACTAAAATACAGGGTTTTCCAATAAGAGGTGTTATTTTGAATAGCCCGCTATTTCGGTAGATGTTACTTTTGAAGCTGTCATTTTTTAACATTTGACAAGTAAAAACTACGCCATTAATAAAAATGGAACGATAGACGCTTAAACAACGCATTGAAATTATTAAAATTCACTTGAATGAATCAAATGCAAATCATCTTGAGTGATGAGGCCCATTTCCACCTCGGTGGCTTCGTCAACAAGCAAAATTGTCACATGTGGGGCTTGAAAAACCCAAGAGTTATTGTTGAAAAGCCTCTCTATCCTCAAAGTGTGACTATTTGGTGCGGTTTATGGTCCGGCGGAGTCATTGGACCTAACTGTTTTGAAAATGAGGCTGGAGCAACAGTTACGGTGAATGAATTGCACTATCGAGAGATGATTAATGATTTTTTATAGCCGGAATTGGATGGGATTTATCTGGACAACGTTTACTTTCAACAAGACGGCGCTACGTGGCGCACAAGCAACGAAACCATTGATCTTTTACGATTGAATATCAAAATAACACCTCTTATTGGAAAACCCTGTATTAAAACTACAAATTTTAGGACAATGATCAGAAGCAGAAAAAATGTTCAAAATTTCAACACATTTTTAACGCTATTCATAATTTGTGAAAATACCCTTCTGGTGTAGATTTTGTTTATTATAATATTTCATTACTTTGTAGAAAAAACTGTTTTTGGAATGGACTTTGTCCCTTTTTAATAGTCTGATACATGTACCATGTAAACGCCTAACGCGAAATATATCTCAAATTGCTTAAATTTTACATAAAGTATTTGCCCGGTAATAGAATGTTTCCACACTAACTGCTAACATTTCTCATGTTTCCACGTTTTGTCATATAATTCCTTTAATACAGAAACAACTCCTTTGATAGAAAGTACAGTGCAGTTGGTACATTAGCGGTAGAAGTAGTTAGAGCCATGCTGCCGGCTGATTGTGGGAAGGAATTGTTAATTAAATAATTAACTCTTCATCAGGCGACAGCAGGCTGCTAGAGAAGAGCAATTGGACTATAATATAACTACACATACCGTATACATTCACCAAAAACAGTACAGTACACCGCACTTAGTGGTACTGTGTACTCTGTACAGGGCCGCCATGAAGAGAAAATAAAGAAAGACAAACATTCCCAGATAACGAATAACCTCACAATATTTAAAAATCTCTTACCATCATCACAGTAAATGAAAAAAATGCTCGTGTCGTAATGGAAGACTTAGCCAGCCGCGAAATGGAACTCACTACGCCTGGAACTTCTGATTACGGCCTATGAATTCCTCAGAGCAAATAATAAATATTGTTGGCACTTGAAAGAAAACTATAATAGTTACATTTTTTAATGCTATGTACACACGTATATTCATGCTCGACGGTTTGTCTCGATCGAACATGTTGACTTGGAACCATGCTCGTCGTTGCGTCGACACTTTCGAGCAGCTCAACACAAGACGCCATAGACGCAGGAGAAGGGAGAGGAGATGGCCGGGCCCGCTCCCACTTCCGTTTTCAAATCGGAGGCGGGTCCCGTTTTAAAAACGGATGGCCAATGGCCCTGTTCACACTTACGTTTTAAAAACGGACCATAATCTACAAAAAAAAATAATTGTCGATTCAACCAAAACATGTTATTTGCTCATTCTTGAGTAATGGTGCGCAATGGATGACGATGAAGCTCTTGTTGTCATGTGGTACTTATTAAAAAGAAGGAAAAAAGTGAAAAGAAAATTTTGGGTACACCCAATCATAGCTGAATGATTTTCTGTAGGAATTTTCCAAGTGTTAATTGGTGAGTTGAGAAGTGATGAACAAAATTTCTTTAATTATTTTCGAATAGTAATGATTGGATTATTTATATAGCGCCGTTTTCACCGTGAGAAAATCACCTGAAGGGCGCTTAATGGCTTAAGAGAATGTCTATCACTTCCTTCTTTTAAATATTTAATTACGTAAAATGAAACCATCTACTGGAATGAGTTTCAGAGAGCTTAACATATCAAAATACAAAATTGAGAGAGTGCATTTGTCCTGAAGAAAGGCTATCGACATTTTAAAGTAAGAAAACAATAACAACTCAAATATTTTTTATTATGTGTTTATTAAACTAATACGTTCTTCCGTGCATCGTGCATCTCATTAAAGCTTTAAAATTTAAAAAAAAGTAAACTTTAAAAAATTAAAAAATAAATTTTGATATACAAAAGTTGTGTACACCAAGTGTTTTGTTTTTATTTAGTTAAAAATAAAATATTACTATACTCTTTCTTCGACCAGTGGTATTAAATTTTCGGGATTTATTTCCTTATCCATTATTTTAGTTTTGATTTATTTACTTAACAAAATATCCAAATACAAGCACACAGCGTGCCTGCTTCCTTGCAACTGGGAGCGGGCGGGGAGGGGTCGGGGTGGGGCGGGGACTCTGCCGGAACGACTAGACGACAAGTGTGAACAGCTCCATACAACACTATGAGCGAGCGTGTTCCGATACGATTTGAAAACGGACGCGCTGTGCTGGCGATACATCCGACAAAAAATGTCGGATCCGTTTTCAAATCGTGTCGGACAAGTGTGAACAGCTCCATACATCCACTACAGCCACTAGGGCATCCGTTTTTAAAACGGGACCCGCCTCCGTTTTTAAAACGGAAGTGGGAACGGGCCCTAAGGCAACCGGGCACAACAAGTCAAATAAACTCAACCGTGCTCAAATGGGCGTGGCTTACTAGGCTAGTATAATTTCACCGCTCGGCGGGAGCAGACTGTTCCTTCAAGAACTATAAAGTACGTTTATTAGACGTAAACTATGAAATTGAGGGTGGAATTTTGTAAAAACCGCACAGGAAGAAATTTACAAATTAGAGATGGCATTACTTTTCGCATGAAAGTATTTTTACTGTTGATTTTTATAATAAATCGCTCGTTTCCGCAACGAGTTTTTGTTTCACCTTTTGTGATAGCCGACTCCATCGGAGTACATGATACAATAATGTTATGCGATATTGGGCATTGAAGAAAGTTACCTAAGAGCTCTCAATCGCGTAGCAATAATTTGTCAGACGGGATATTATTATTCCAAAGAGCCGACTTCAATATTTCTGTTTATCGCTAGATATCACTCATAATTAGATAAATTAAATAAAAGAAACGTTAAAAGATCTTTGTGCTACCTGATGTATGTTGCCTGACTTGGAAATTATTATTAATTAAATTAAATCTTGTTTACTTCTTTTGCTACGTATCACAATTCGGTTACTTCAAAAATTTTATTCTCTAGCCAGGCACGATGTCGACTCAGCCAATGCTGTCCCTATGCAATTGGAAATAGTCTGCCAATAAAATAGTACTTATAACAGCCCCACGTTGGGCGCCAATTCATAACAGGATCTATTTGTTAAAATGAATTTATAGAGTGAGTTCAGGACATTTATTAAGTGAGAAAGCAACAAATCAAATAAAATAAAAACAGTTACAAAGAGAATCTAACCTCAGACTGGGTAAAAAAATCCAAAGACTTTCTAAACGTAAGTACTAGTTTACAACGTTGCTGAAAAGGACGACGCATCTCGTTATCAGTATAAAATATTGTGCCTCGGGCTTGATCTGAATCTCCCAGGAGTCGCTGGAAGGGACGAAACTAAACTTTTCACTTTCAAGATTAGATCTTGAGCTTACGACCGACTCGGGATCTCTGCTGGTTCAAGGCCGCGTACCCGCTTTTATAGGCCGCCCATGGTACGTCTTTGAAGGGGGGCAGGTGTGCGGGTCAGTAAATATTGGTGAATTGTGAGCTGCGTGACGAATCAGAGATCTAAGATGACCCCCGTTTATCGAAATATATGCCGGAAAAAGGCGGGAGCGACAAAGAATTCGAGCTCATGCAGTTTTGTCTCGTTAAATATCTAGTGTTTTGTTTACGAGAAAATCAATTTATCGCATTCTGGAAACGGATATATACGAGATGCAATCTATTGTCTTCACGAGACGAACTACAAAACCATTACTATTGTTACCATGGAGGAATAAAGATTGAATGTACGTCTGTATACTGTTATGATCTACCTTAACTGCTACTAACCTAAATATACAATTTTGTCGTCATGGGTAGAAGAGAGACCCCCCTTGAGAGTTAAGGGACGTTTCTGTGTTTTTAATTATGACAGCAGAAAAACACTTGGTTTTCGAAATCACCACAAGTTCTCATAGTAATGTGTTCATAAAATATTTGTACTTAACCATTTACACACAGTTTCTGATTATTTTACACTCTACTACCAAGTTTTACACAAAGAAAATTTTTTGTGCCATTGGCACATATTATCTATGCAAACTGGGAACATTTGTAAACTATTTATGTACGAGAGAGCCTGTGTCATCTTTGAAGATGCTAAATACATTTAAAAAAATTTCAGTAATATCCCACTAGTTGAAAATTATCGGCAATTTAACTCCTGCATATATTGGTCCATGCGCTAAAAACAAATCGTCCACCGAGATAAAAGTTTGTTAATCAAGTGCCAAATATTTAACCATCGGTCTCAGCCCATCGACTCTTACTACTTGTAGCCGTTAAATTCAATGGCGAATTCTGTTAATTACATGTTACATGAATACTTTTTCTAACTCATTGGTGAAATTAATTATAGTTTAATAATTTCAATAGATGTCTCAAATAAAAGAGATAATAATTTTTAAATTGCTTATCTTTAAACTACTATGGTAACCCTATACGAACTAATAATAGTGGTGGGCGTTTCCCAAATTACAATTCCAAAGACGGCATGCTTGGCCTTAAAGAGGCCGCTCCTTGTTTATGCCGCCCGCGTGCTTCGCAGTCACGGCACATGAGAATGCACCACCCCTGACTATACGTAACGTAATACATTCCACAGTCCTCTTTGCGGCGGCAATAATACACCTGCATTTTCTCCTGCAGCTGAAAGCTATATCACCGCAGAATGGAGTCATGTGTCGGGAGTCGAGGTCGGGAAGACTGGTTTATCATCTCACCACCTCAAGGAGAATACATTAGAAGATTCATTAGCTGTAATTACCCAACGTCAGTTGAATGGAATAGAGACTGCAGGACATGAAAACAAGAAGCGCGGGGAGTTGCGAAATGTGTTTAGAATGTGGGCTAACTAGTGAAGTTAAGTTACGAGTGGTAATGAAGGTAATTATAAAATTGTACTAATTATAAATTGTATTGTCAATTGTGCGTTTAGTTCTTCTAAACTACGTAACGGATTTTGATAACTTTTTCACTAGTTTTTAGAGAATTTCTTTCGAAAGGTTTATATACAGGGTGTATCGGCACGTACCCGACAAACTTTAACCAGCTATTCCTTAGCATATTTGGAGTAAAAAATCTTATGTGCACTTTGCTGTCCGATTACGTTTTTTTTAATAAAAAATTTACTATTCATATTTTCACCACATGTCACAACTGTTTTATCCTTTGTCAAAGTTTGAAAACCCATCTGGCAAATATTTTATTCGAATTCCGTTGAATAATGCACGTGTGTACCTATATTGGCGCACACTTACAATCACAACGAAATGGCACGGCACCATTCGTCTCATTTTTAACTATTATTATTCAGTGTGTGCTAAAGAGCGAAGACGCTTTTTGACATACTTGCTTATAACAGCTGTTGAACACGAAACGCAATGCCAATGACAGTGATGTAGTGTGGAAATTTTAAATATTTTTGTTTTTAATTGAAAAAAAAAATGCTACCGGACAGCAAAGTGCCCATAACATTTTTTACTCCAAATGTGCTAAGGAATAGCTGGTTAAAGTTTGTCGGGTTAGTGCCGATACACCCTGTATACATAATACATGCATACTATATTAGTAAAAGGTAGAGAAAAGTCGATGTTTTGTAATCAAGTCGTAAAAAAATATTTTATGGCGCTTACGTTACTAACGCTGGCTAAACCTTATGAGATACTTCAAAATAATGTACTACGGAATTGTATCTTAAAAAGGCCTCAAAAATAAAAAAAATTACCCATTTATAAGTACCCGTCAACGCCGGGTACACCTCGGCTAGTTAGAAAATGAAATTAATAAATTTGTTAGTTTATTTTTAAATTTTATAATTTTTTTAATTATGATTATGACGAAAACAAAGTTATATTATTTTAATTATTATAGTTTGTTATGTTAAGAGATAAACATTAATCATGTGTTACAATACAAAAATATTTGTTCTCATACTCATACCGGTAAGAAAGGTACTTAGCGGTTATTTCACCATCCTCTCGATAAGCTGTCAAAAGCACTATCTATAGGATAATGGACTTTCAAATAACGATTTACTTATTAACGAAGGCAAGTTTAGTATTCGGTACTCGAACCTATAGATAGTTACTATAGGTATTATGGAGGTATTTCACTATTCTCTTGATAGTTTATCCATAGGATAATTACTGTTAATATATGCATAAAAAAATACTTATCCGATATATAGCCACTATTTACAGATTCGAGTACCTAAAAGTAAACTTAGACTTTATAGATGAATAAATCGTAAATCGAAGGAATGTACGTTATCCTATGGATAGCTATTAAGGGGATGGTGAAATATCTCCCATATCACAAAAGTTTTAAGAGTAGCGCTGGCCATGGACGTGGCCGAGGCGCTATGATGGTGTCCCGATAGAGTCCATGATGGTACGGGCGAAGCCGGGAATATGGTCCTTTGCGCTAGTAAGAGTAGCGCGGGTTATCACTCGTTGAGCCTTGGAGACTGACGGCGGAATGATGACTGACTGACTGACTCGCTGCGTCGGGCTTATTTATACTACACGGCCGATGGCGACAGTAGGTAGTAAATTGCAATTAAATCGAGACCTCTCGCTCGGACTGTGTGTTTCGGGAACCTTCGACATTGCGGCGGTTATGCATAGGCCGTAGACTCGAACCTTCTGGCGAGTTCTCGTAGTATCCCAGACGGACTGCAGTATTATTGTCGTCGATAGACAGGTAGGTACTTGAAGTACAAAGGTTGCTCTGTTTACGATGCGAATTGGAATGCAGGTACATAATTCGGGAGTAGGTACTAAGTAGGTCGAGTGGTTTATTATTAATTAGTTAATATAGATTTTTCTCGACGCTACAAAATGGATAGTAATCGAGAGGATGGTGAAATGCCGATCTTATAATAATAATAAAAAAAACACACGTTTTAATGTATTTGTGCGCACCGATAGTTTTAAATGTTAAAAAAAGTTCAAGCTAGTTTGGAATTCTCGCAAGCAGTCCCCTCTTACACCACAAATTTATTTTATTTTGTTTTATATTTTATTTCAAATTTCTATTCTTCATAACAAGCAATTAGACTAGTGTACAAAAAAACCAAAAACTCCAACGGTAAACACTAGCTATGCTTAAGACACCACAAATAACAGGCAATAAAATCATACAACCATTTTCCATTAGATATAAAAAAAACGAGGAAAACAAAAACCCGTTTCAGCCCCAAAAAAAATGGATTAAAGAACAAAAAAATCATCATTACAAAAATATCACATCGTAAAATACATAATAAAACATATCATTATTATGTACACACATCATTATGTACAACCGTAACTCATAGAATTACACGTTAAAAAGTGTTTATAGAATTACATGTTAAAAATAGTCCATGGCTATTCTACGAGAAGCTGCAACGGTTTTAGGCTTCCTAAGACAAATTTATCGGCAACGCCAAACAATATTTATTATATGTATTAAGGTTTCAAAATGTTTAAAAAACTCCCTTTAATGTTAAGGAAGTCAAAAGTCTTGCTGTTTTTCGTGGTTTATGTCTTAATGTTGATGTCTAAATACTAGTACCTACGTGGGTAATAGAATATTTTTATAGTAGTTTTAGAATAGATGTACACTAGATATAAAATGGTAATTTTATAACTAAATAAAATATACTTAAAAATTAAAAAAAGGTAAAAGAATTACAGATTTTTTAATTTCATTTTTATTTTCTTTGTTACCGCTTTGATTATTTTAATTTCAATTTATTATTTCTTTTCATATCATCATTTTATTAATTAACCTTAAAACTGTAAAATGGGGGCCTATCAATAAAGTCTATCAATATATATGATTTTTATTTAGTGTTTATTGGGTTAAGGCGTTGCACTACGTCGTGTAATCTTTAAAATTGAGCCGTTATCAATAACAACCCTTACGTAGATGGCGATAAGGTTTAAATTCCGACTTACCACTATCCGCCTGTTTTGATTTATGCAAGAAAAAAACATGGCCAAAAGTGCCTTTTATTTTTTTTTTGGATGTTCAGGCATAAATATTTTTTTTTTTCCGATCATTTTATAAATAACTTAATTTGCCACATTATACAATAAAATCATAACCGAAAATGGGTTAGTAAGTAGAAGATTTTGAACTTTAAAGCAGTTTTCATAGGCCTTTACATTATTTTTTTCTGGGCTTATAAAAAGATTTATCTAAAAAATACTCGATTATTTCAAATGCCAAGATGTATTCTACTCGCAGTATTTAATTAAAGCATCTGAAACATTTCTAGGCGACCAAATTTTCAAACCAAAAACACATGATTTTGCATTACTACGTATGGCATCGCCTTAACTGTTTTTTTATTATTTTTTATTTGGTACAAATTTTTTACATTTTAAAATTTTCCAGTAATATTGGCCTCACTGGGTGGTTTGCCCGTGCTGAGGCCTTCAAATAGGATGTATAAATAGGACGTATAAGCTATAACACCTTTGAGCATTATATTTTGGGAATAAGTACATTTTTCCTTATGCTAGATATCTAGATAGGTATGTGAAGCAGTTTAACGTTTCAACTTTATACATTCGATTTGATAAGTGGAAGTTAACTTTTAACTGCAAGCTGAACAAAACGCGTAATTATCGCGTATGGTTCTCCCCTGTACCATTCCCAGAAGGACTCGGGGGCAGAAAGAGAAACATTCTTAGAGTTAAGTATGTATTAGATAACAAGGTCCCTTGTACATTGTAAGGCGTACGACAGTTGAAGTTTTACGACCCCATTTTCAAGTAATACCTATTTAAAGAACGAGGCAGTAAAAGATTTCCTTCTTTCTCTTGTCCCTTGTCAGATGACACAAACAATACATTCGCGACTTAAAACGGCCGTTTGTACGGAAAATAAACCCGTAAAACTAATTGCACTTTTAATACATTAAACTCGGCACACTATAATAAATGGCGTTGCCCACTGAAAAGACAACTGATGGAACTGGCACTTGGCCTACCAGGGTATCTAGAAAGGTCGATCGATAAAATTCTATATCAAAACGACATTGACTAAATCCTCCATCAGTTAGCGATGTTTGTGAGTACGGTCAGCATATTATGGTTCCGACAGTCAGTAGATAAAGCCACCGCTCTTAGTATACAATACTTTTTGAATATGTGGCTCTTTATTCAAAATACCTGGCTCAATATCGAACGGAGGTAAACTAACAAAGCTCTTAGAATTGAAAGAAGTCGTATACGTGATCTATTGATTCCGTTCTAGCTTAGAGAAACCAGTTATTTAAATATCACTAGTTGGCTAAGGTGCAATATAGTTGTGAATGAGGAATACTTGGAGCAGGTGGATGAGTTTGTGTATTTAGGAAGTATGTTTTAGAGAGATGGGAAGGCTGACAGAGATATTGACAGAAGGGTAAATGCAGGTAACTCCGTTAATGGAGGACTAAACGCAGTTAGTGCCAACAAAAATTGCCAAAAAAGCGAAGTTAGCAGTCCACAATGGCTTGTTCCTACCCTGATTTATGGAAGTGAGGCATGGAACTGGCAGAGAAAGGATTAAAGTAGACTGAATGCTGTTGAAAAAATGCAACTTTAATCTTTTACCATCTCCCCCGACATAAGTACTTGTTTCTTGAAGTTGACTTTGGCAACTTTATCAAATTTTTTTATTAAGCAATACTGAAGTCGGTGTGGGTGGGGGGGGGAGTGTTTGAACCCCGTAAACACCCACTTATATACGCCCTTGCCAACTCGGAAGGTCTCGTGTAAATTGGCAACGGTTTAGTACGAAATTATAGGCACTATGTGTTCAGTGGTTTTGTTCAATGTAGAATTTGATCATGTCACCATCGAACTGTTGATTACCGTAAAATGGGGCGACTTAGATCATTGCGGATATCTTAATTTTTCTTCCCACCATCCACTTAGAAATTACACGTTTATTTTTGATAATTTTTTCGATCGACGCTTGGAAAATAAATGTTATCTTATCTTATTTATGTGCTCTCCATAAAACTATTATCCACCAATAAATTACGGAACATATATCAAATTTGAGGTAACATGTAAGTATAAAAAGGTCATGGGGGCAGTTTTTCCCTTTTATGACATGCTTCAAAAGATAGATGCTGAAATGTAAGTGACGTTGAAAATGTCGATGGTCAATTTAGAATCCGATCTGCAGATGTCCTCGCTTTCGGAGCATAATAAAGTGCGTGAATTCTCCCACGAGTACACATGTTAGGCACGTATGAGTTAACCTCTTTTAAAATAGGTGGATTAAGTATACACAAAGAAAAATGACAATTACAAATTTATTAAGAATGTCTTCAAATTAATGGTAATTCTGGTTAAAAACGGGATTGCGAGCTTACGATCGAATTAAAAGCTTTCCTGATAACCTTTTAGTAAATTACGAATATTATCGTGATGTAAAAATACGTATTCATGAAAATCAGAATATATTTGCATTACAACGAAAAGTTTTTGTATCGTCGTGATTTACCTAAAAATATTTATCGGCAGGCTTCTAAGGTGTTGAAATCGAGCATTCCTAACGAGAACAAGGATGGATACTGGAATGGACAGTATTATAATATATATACAAGTAACGCATAAACCTCTTTTGCATGATTTTTAATAACCAGGATATGGTTCAGAAGGGGCAAAATAATGTAGCCATATTCCAGGATACTGCGAACAAGTGTTTTTATATGTATATTCTCCGTATTGCGATTCCATTACGAATAACAAATCCAAGAATTTTGTTGGCGCGGGAAACATTGTCAGAAATGTGGAATTTGAAAGAAAAATTTGCCTCAAAAATCTCTTTTTTGCGTGTTAAGGCGAAGCGCGCGTAGTAACGGAAAATCACGTATTTTTGGATTTAAAATTTGATTTAATTTAATTTAGAAATATTTTACATTCTTTAATTAAATACTACGAGTAGAACACATCTTACCCTTTGAATCGTTTTTTTTAAATTAGCCTTTTCATAAGCCCAAAAAAAAATGAAGTGCCAGGCCTACAAAAACTGCTTTAAAGTTCTAAATTTCCTACTTACGAACCCATTTTCGGTTTTATTGTGTAGTGTTGCAAATTAAGTGCTATAGAAAATTATCGTAAAACATTGAAATATTTGTGGATGAACTTCGCAAAATAAAATAAAACACACTTCTTGGTGATGTTTTTTTCTTGCATAAATCAAAGTTGTTGTTAAGCGGGAATTTGAACCTTATCACCGGTAACCGGATAAATCATCACAATGATAATTCATCACATCTTTAAAAAGTTATGTAAAGTCATGCAAAGTGATGAAACAAAAACTTTATTAACTGGGTTATGTAGGTTAGGTTGGGTTAGGTTAAAAAATATATTTTTCATAGTTTCTAATGACTTTATATCACTTTTTAAAAGTGTGTTGAATTGTCACTGTGTTGAGTTATCATGGAACCCTTATCAACATATTTACATTTAAATTCCAAATGCTACACGACTCGGTACATCTCCATAATATACTTTTTATACCCCCCGCATACCCAACGATTTATAACAAGTTTCTCGTTAACTCTTTAAGTCTTTAAGTTTCAAAAAGAAAAATGTTATTTTTGAAGATAATATCTATACGGTTCCATGATAACTCAACACTTTTAAAAAGTGATATAAAGTCATTAGAAACGATGAATTTTTTTTTTAACCTAACCTAACCTAACCTGACCTAACCTACTTAACCCAGTTAATTTTTATTTATTTATTTATTGCATCTCACCATACATAAAACACTTTTTTTTCTCATAAAAATCAACCTCACTAGGACTAAGCCTGTATCGAGGTTAACAATTTACATATGAGTGAAGCAAACATAAGAGTATCACAAACATAAAGTAATTCTACATACAAACACAAAATATTTCAAAATTAAAGAAAAAAATGAGTATTAGATGTGTTACCAGATGGGTAATTTGACAGTAGGTATATTGTAACAATATTTGAACCATAACTAATCATTAATCATTATTCAAAAGAAGAAGCAAAGTAGATAATAAAGACAGATAGGGTGACATTCAGTTTTTAGCAAATGGGACTTACATAAAATCTTATTATTTAAGTAAGGACAAGAATGAAAAAATATTAAGACAATCGTCTGTCAATACATAAACCTTAATTAAATTTTTAAATTTAACTAAGGAATTGGTAGACTTAATATGATTTGGAAGAATATTAAACATAAGTGGTGCCTGATATAAATAATTTCTTTGACCAAAAGAAGTTTTAGTATGTAACGCCACAAAGTTCAATGTAGAGCTAATTCTAGTTGTCCGCTTACTAAAATTAAGTAAAAAAGTTATTGTTTCATCACTTTCCATGACGTATTAAAGATGTGATGAATTATCATTGTGATGATTTATCCGGTCACCTATCTATTTATTTATTTATTCAAAAAAACAGTTTTTAACATAAAAAACATACTCTGCACATCTCACTAGGGCATTCCTGTATCAAGATGTGCAGTCTATTCATTTGTTATGCCGAAACATTAATTACGTGAAATTCCCTCTGATGTTTGTATTTACATATCTCCCTTTCAAACAATCGATGAACGTGTCTTAATGTGATAAAGGCACAGGAATGTATCTTTCGATCTTGCGAGTGTAACAATACTGCATATCTGAAGGCCATTTAATATTCATAGTTGAATTGTGAATCTGTTTTTTTAGATATTTACAGACTGAGAAGAGTAAATTAGGTATATCAGTATTTATCAATAAATATAACAGGTAACATGCGATTTTTTTTTTGATTGGCGTATGATTGTAATAAGCTTTTAATTTTTTTTATTATATGAATGTCACCTACTACCAAAGGTAAAAGTCACCACAAAAAATCAATATGATTTTAAAAAAGTTGACTCTCTAATTACACATACTATTCTTTTACATATATTTCGTTAGTTTAAACACGTAATATATATGAATAATTTTACCGATTATCAATGTTGAAAATGGATCAAAGTCACCCCATTTTAAGGTACTGATTTTAGATGTTTATTTTATTAATTTGAAGGTGTGTTTTTGAAAGGGGTTAAGTACCATCGGATGGGGATGAGTTCGATACTTTGGGGATGAATCTCGTGGAAGTTTAATGCAAGAATAATAAATTTGTGAAATTGGTGATTACTTTCCATTAACATTTCCGCCTCTCCCGTTCCGCTGTGGATATGATTTCTACTAAAATTTTAATTTACAATGTGGTTAATATTCAGCCATAGAGAAAACTTTGCGTGAAAACACTTCGCATTAGGAAGTATGCATCGAGGCTCTCAAACATTTGGGAATATAGATAATACCTCGCATTAAGAAGTATGCATCAAGGATCTCAAGCCTTCGGATATATAGAAAATACTTCGCATTAGGAAGTTTGTATGAAGGCTCTCAAGCCTTTGGGAATATAGAAAATACTTGGCATTAGGAAGTATGCATCGAGGCTTTCAAACCTTAGGGATAATAAACAAAGTGTCTTAAAAAATGGAATGAATTCGTCATGTTTCCAAATTAATGATTTACTGGTTTATCTTTAAATTTTGTAAATTAAAATTTGCCAACAAATATCAAAACATATTTTAAATATTGTAGTTGAACGCTACTCTAATTCTTCTTCTTCTTTGGTATGGTGGGGGTCAGAGGGGAACATTTAGGTCAGTGAACTAGTATAGGGCCTTATACAGGGTGTTAAGGGACCTACTGGACTTGATTTAACCAGTGATTCCCGACATTATTTTGTATAAAAAATGAAAACGGAATTTTGGTCTCCGGTGACTTTTTATGTTTTTTTTCTAATTGTTGAATTAGTAACCGCCAAATTCCTACTGATTATCTATATTTTGTAGAAAAAAATTCACCGGAGACGAAAATTTCGTTAACTTTTTTTTTCTCAAAATAATGTCAGGAATCACTGATTAAAATAAGTCAAGCACGTCCCTTAACATCCTGTATAGGTACTTTACTTAATCGCATTCTGCACGGATTAAATGAGTACTGCTAATATATTAAGAATCTCTTAAAATTATTGGTAATCCAGTTAAAAACGGGATTGTAGACCTTTGACGAATTAATTAACAGGTCTCCGGATAAAATTTCAGTACATTTCGAATACAGAATCGCTTTTCTCGAAACACGTGTTCGGATACGTGTTCCGGCATCGTGGTGGCAAGCGGAAATTTACACAGGAATTCGCCATCTATATAGGAATTTTATTATTAGTGGCCCGATTTCAAATGTCACACGAAGGCCTGCAATCCTGTTTGTAACTGGATTACCAATTATTTGAAGAGATCCTTTATAAATTTTTCTCTGTGCGTATAGTATATTAAGCTAATTTAAGAAATTTCGTCATTCCGCTTACCTAAAATTTAATGACATACCTAGGTGGAATATTATATTCAAAAGTAACTTTCTCAGAAAATTTTTAATATGTGCTAAAACGGATATCAAGAAAAGTTAACTTTCTTAAAATAAAAACTGAGTTAATTATAAACATTACAGAGCTAATTTTTAAAACTACTCTTGCGCCATATTTAGATTACTGTAACTACAACAATAAAATAATCCTAAAAAAAACTAGTAACTTTTCAAAGCAGGACTACGAGATTTATACAACGAAAAGGCCAATATGAGGAACGTCAATCAAATTAGAAAAGAGATCAATTGAATTTCAATAAATACTTATATGACGTGTTAATTTAAACTGAAATCAGATAACCCTACATTATCCTATCAGGGAGATAGATATGATCGTGTCTGTGTGTAGGTGGGATTTTAATTTTTATTTAAATTTCTCATCATTGACAAGGATCAACTGCTCGAACTGTAGCACGAACGTCTCCAGCCCGTCCCTAAGGTGACAAAACCTGAGTAAACCCACTCCCTCATTTCTGCTGATTCCTTGAGCTCAGCGCCTTGAATCTCCTTGCCAGTTCCTTGCCTTGATACTCCTTCAATGTCCGCTACTGTCCGTGAAGCTGCCCCCAAATTTTTCTCTTGCGACAATAATCCCTTCCGCGGTGCTCGGTGGGATTATAACCAAATTATGGTTCATTCAGCTGCGCCTACTGTGGTTCTTCCTCCAGGAAGAATTTAACGGCTGTTCAGCTTCCTTTTTAGGCTCAGCCAACTGTAGTGATCTTCCGTGCCGATCACCCAGATTACTTATTAATAAAATGCATTTTAGGTACTACGTACTATTTGGTTTTATTTAGGGTGCTATAAGTATTGTACAAATGGACAGTATTAGAGTTGTTATTAAAAAGAGGACGAGTTACAACAGACAAGCCTTTTTATACGTCTCGGTCATGCTGTCTCACTCAGATATGCCTGTCTCTTTCATACCGACAGACATACGTTCACCACACTTAGAGTAACTTCCAGTCTGGAGCAATCATTCTTCAAACTTTCAGACATCTCATCAAACATTTTTACTCCTTTATACATTGAGCTGCTTTGTGATTCTGTTTTTCTCATATGCAGCAATCTGATACTATAAGGCTTACTCTGTACGACCACAATTCAGGGTTGAAATGGCTTTACTCGTATTTGGTGACCTGATCGGAATAAACGCCCCCCAGTTCCATATCTCATTCCGCTCCCCATTAACTTCAGCCTCACAACATACCAAATTAATGATGCCATAATCTCACTGGCTCCAGACTGTTGGGAGAAATTGTGCGGTGTTCGCATTAAACAAAAATATAATATTACAAACAATGAAATGTTTCCGTAATATAAACAAAAAGCTGAATAAATAATAATTTAAAAAAATATGTCTGAAAACACGTTTTAATTCATTCATTTATTATAATCAATACCTGTATTATTATTTTCTCTTTTTATTCCTGTGAAAAGCGGCGCTTTATTCAATAATAATTGAGGTGTAAAAATAAAAGTGTGTGTTTACATTTCTTCAACAAAATAAAAAAAATACAAATGAATGAGATGTTTTTCGTCTACGAGAGAGAAATGAACGCGATAAGACCCGTATTAGGGTGGAATAAGAGCAGAATAGGAGCAGAATAAGAGGCAAAGTCCTCTTTAGCAGTCCCTTCATAATGTCCCTCCCTAGAGACGTGTAATATTTTAGGAATTAAGACGTATTCGCCTCTGGAGGCCTATAAGATAACACATTTCAGATAACTTTGAGATTAAAGATTACCTCTTGCTCCTACAGGCTTCAAAAATAAATTGTGGTGAAATTTTCACCAAATATATTATAAACTAGCTGACACGTGCAACCGGCGTTGCTCGGGGTTATTAATGGTTTGGAATAAGGTTTTGGGGTTGTGAATTCTAATGAAAAAACTGCGTGTATTTTAAATATGTACTAAATTTTATATCCTAGTTTCACTTGTAAATCTGAGAAATAAACCTACAATACTCTATCTATCCTCCATAATATTTTTTTTCTTCTTTCCAAATACAACAGTTATTTTTTACTTTGTAACCATAACCTTAATGTAACATTAATATTAAATTTAAAATATGTTAATTATTTCACCAAATAATGCATTATTTTCGCAAATTTACACTCCTCCTCCATCCACAATCAAAATGCTTTTAATGGAAGATTAGTGTAAATGGAAAACAGAAGCTATGTAAAACTTGAATTGTAATATTAAGTTCAAAAGTTTAATTTATTTAGAAAAAATAATATTTTTTTTAAAAGGAAAGAAAAACATTCCCGGGTTACGAATCTCTCTCTCTGGTTTCAATCCTGGGATTGGTTTGCAGCAATTTCATCTAATCTCCTCTTCCATTCTTCCCTGTCTTGTGCGGCTCTTTTGACTTCTGCATATGATGAGCAGCGCACGTCCACCAGCAGGTCCTCCAGGTACTCTCGGCGTGGGCGTCCCCTAGAGTTGGTCCCCTCGGTCATACCCTCCATTATGACGTGCAAGAGACCTTCTTGTCGTATAACATGGCCAATCCATCTTGCACGCCTTTCGGACAAGGTCCTGAGCAGGTGCCTTCTTCCTTCGATTCTTTGGAGAACCTCCTCATTTGTCTTCTATAGGACCACATCTCAAAAGCCTCTAGTCTCCGTTTATCTCTTTCGGATAGGCACCATGTTTCGCAGCCGTACATCAAGATACTCCATACATAGGTCTTGATGAGGAGTATTCTCAGTTTTAGGTCTATATTATTCGATTCTATTATTTTCGACCTTTTATTGAATGCAAGCCTAGCCTGATGTATACGGCTGTCGACCTCGCTCTTAGACCGACCGTCACATGTTATTTTGCTCCCGAGTTAGACAAACTCCTTGGTGTTCTTTAGTGGAACTCCTGCCATCTCTACTCTCATCTGATGTTGCGTTCGGCCTACAGTCAGCAGCTTTGTTTAAACGAACAACCTGACAATATTTGAAAATCTCCTACTACCACCACAGGAAGCTGAAAATGTTGCTTGTGTTGTGATGGAGGAATTGAACACACTACGCCTGGGTGGGACCCAAACGCGATGTCAACTGGGCCACCGACAGGTCAAAATATATATTGTAAACACTTGAAAAAGTTTACTTTTTTCCAAGTATTGTTTCACTTGATCGTGCCATATCTTCCTATCAATTTAGCTCAAATAATTATTTGATACATGTCTTCCACGTGCCTTCCATTGATATCGTGTAGCATCATGAAATCCACATTGTAACTGTTAAAACTGTTAAAAAAACTACATTATTCGTCTTTAATTCGCCAACGTAACTCATTCCAGTCCAAAAATAATGCGTTTTTCCGACCTTTTGTATTAATTACTGCTATATACCATATTGTTACCATCAAAAATTACATTATATTTTCTTGTAATCTTTTTTGGGCGTCCCCGACTTCTCCTACCATCCAAACTACTCTAGAAACACTCCTGGTACTAATAAAAACAAATTTTGAAATTTTCAGCAAAATCGGTCCAGTAGTTTTGGAGTTTATAGGGAACAAACAAAGAAACTTTAATTTTTATATATAAAAGATGTTATACGCACATCTGAAATATGTTGAAAACTGTAATATGTATTTTCCGTCCAGGAAATGAAAATGGTTGGGCGATATTTGGTGGTCAATAAATATGAAGCAGATAAAATCCAATTTTGCAGCTTTTGTCATGAGTCACAATGGATGGCCATTTCCCCATGTTATCTTCATCGGGCGCATAAATATGACATCGATATGAATGTACAACTATTTATTATGAAAAAAATTACACGCGTTTATTTGGATTCGTTGTGAATTTTCAGTTTTCAGTTTGACTTCATTGACAGTTGTGATAAATCAAATAGCTGATAATGAACGCAATAGTGTACCACGGAAATATTAAAATTACCTTATTTTAATGGTGTCGTAGGTACCCTACAACTCATCATAATTTTTAAATAATTATATTGTTGTATACAGATAGAGAATTAGTTGACAACAAGTAATGGAGCATTACACACCTGAAGAACGTGGAATTATTGTTACTGCTTCTTCGACCAATTTCCATTCTGTTCTTTTAACGCAGCGTGAATTTGTCGTCGCTTTCCTCGTTGTCATGCACCATGTTCGCGGACAACTAAGCATTTGGATGAGCGTTTCGTGCAAACCTTCTAATATGTTTTCCGTAAAAACGGAGCCATTTTGTGTCATTTTTAACAAAATGGCAGCCAATTCCCATTGCTTTTGACCCACTGCGTAAAATAACATACTGGAAATCGGTCAAATAAGCAGTAACAATAATTTCACGTTCTTCAGGTGTGTATCGCTCCATTGCTTGTTGTCAACTAATTATCTACCGGTCTATAACATAAATGTCAATGACATTTGACGCCATTTCAACTATTATGGCACATTCACATCATGACATTACTTTTGCCCCACCTTGTATTAAAAGTAAATGAGTCCGCGGTAGGCATTATCAAAAAAAAATTACGATACCTCTACATTCGGTATTTACACATGGATGTTTCCAATGGAATTTATTCCTGGAGATATAGCTTATAAGCTTCTGAACGGTTTCTTGTCAATACCAGTCAATGATTGAAATGGAATTCTATGATCCGGATAATTTCACGCGAGGCCACTAACATAGGCTTCTGATTATGCTCAGGTAACTTAACAATGATGAAGACTGTTAATCAACTGATTCGCAGGATATGTTGACATTTTCACATCTTTCAACAAGTTTAAGCGCGAAGTATTCTTTAACTTTTAACTGTAATTTGTTCCTAAGTGTAACCTTTTCTGTTCTACATAATACCTCATACATTTATTATAAACCAAAAATTTTATCCCTTTTTCAATGTATTGATTTTTATACCGTTTTCGCAAAATAAATAAATAAATCGTACAAAAAACTTATTTAGTGCTCACATTTTAATTAAAAAAATCTTAGTTTTAACCACTTTTATTGTGTAGGTAGAACCGACATGTTTCATAAGCTATTTTATAAGCTTTCGTATTTGTTCCCATTGTAAACTACACCCCATAAACCTCACCACCCCCTCCCCCATCATCCTTTTCCCACTCATCTTTAAGCCTATATTTGTAATTTAGTTTTAAGTTCATCCCGAAGAGGTCAGCATTGCTCACGAAGCATGTCGGTTTATCTAAACAATAAAAGTTGTTAAAACGAAGTGTCTTTTAGCAAATAAACTATGCTCGTAGTTAGACTTCTAGTGCAATGGATGTAGTTTCCGATACACAGGTGTGTTATTAGATCAATTCCGACTATATTATATCCTTTGTGCGAAGCCTCTTCAATGGATGGGGGTGTTGTAAAGGGAGGGTAGAATCCACTCACCGCAAGGAACTAAGCTAAAGGAACCCAGACAAGGCTAAACTATGACGTTTAGGCCAACTTCGGCGCTATACGAAAGATTCATGTGAGCATTATTTTATCCAGAGCAAACATGCGATCAAAGAGTGATTCCCCATACTATCTAGTTACTAGCGTTATGAGGAAAGTTCTCTCAGAAACATATTGTTGGCTGCATTAAATACCAGCGGTATTATTCTACCTGATATTTATACACATTTATACGGCTTCTAAATTAATGGAATTGCCCTAGCATGAAACCTGGGAATCATTTCGACGAGCTTGGAGCAGACCATGTTAACATATATTTGGCACCAGGAGGGTTGAAAATGTATTGACCGCCGAAGAGCGCGCATTGAAATAACCAAACTCTGTGCAGAAAAGTAAAGTTTGCTAAAGTATGCTAAAGGTTTGCAGCGCTGGAATGCGCAGGATTAGAATGTTCGTTTTTGAACGAACCGCCTGGCGTAGCCATGTTGAAAATGTGTGAGGTGGGTAAATTATACACACATTTGTAAAAGTGTCTAGCTAAATTTTGTATAAAATATTAATTTTTTTAATGAAGCCCGAAAATTGGTTTACCCAATTTGCAATTGTTTTTACGCATTAGCAATTTCCGCTCCATCGAAGAAAGGACTAGTAATTAGTAAGCAGATTTTATTTTCGGAGACTGAATAGTGATATTACAATGGAAGTTGCATGTACTGTCTGATTCATTTATTGGCAAATCATAGAAAAGGAGAACGTCATGCTGCCTCCCGCGCTCCTCGCACTTGGTTTCTTCCAATTTCCTTCATTAGCCGGTTCATCAATTTGAATGTTTATGATTAGGATGCAATCTGTAAAACAAAACTAATTTATTATTTACCACGTATCACTCAACTTTAGCACTTAATTTTATCAGTTTGACCTTTTCATCCCATCATTTCACACTATCAAATCTAATATGCGAAAATAGTCGCTTAACCAACACATTAATCTCTGTAAATACAAACTTTGCTTCGATTAGATCCTTCCCAGCTTCCCATCTCACCCTAACACGAAGATCGTTTATAATTACAGCATGTAGATACTTTAGAGGAAAACTTTAATACATTTAGTTTTTAAGATGTATTTCAAACAATTTCGTATAAATACATTTAAAATATTGGAATGAGTAGCATCTCTACTCTACTCTACCGTTACTTCCTTGCGTGGCAACTTTGTCGTTCGTCACTGGAAGAAATTTATTTTATTTATTTATTTATATAAACAAATTATACATACGCTTGTATGGGCTTTTACAGACATGTGGTAATGTGTACATAATAATTCAGTGAAACAGCAATCAAAAGTAATTATTCTTTTAAAATTATGTAAAACCCATGCAGACAAAAAGTATTATGTTAACCTTAATTGTTATTATCACTGAGATATGTTATCATAGCCTTCTTGTAACTAAATTCCGTGAACACAACTACAATTTACGACTGCATGCAATCTAGGTAGGTACAAGCGAGTATCTAAATGACTCAGTCCTGTTATTGTTGTTGTAGTTGTTATGTTGAAGGTGATTGTACTCAATAAATCAGGGCTGTCTAATAATTTTAATTATTTCATCAAGTGGAAATGGAGTAGATTTTAAAGTGAGGTGACCAGATTGAAGAATTACATTCGACTTGACTTCGAATTTTTCACTCTACAATTTTAACATTTTACTCACCTCAACATCTACACGACGACGAACGAATAACTCATATAACCCTTTCCGTTGCGGAGTTATAACTTATTCTTTTAACAAGCAATTGAAAATGGTCTATTTTTAGAATATTCACTCTACTTGGCGCCACAACCCTTGGGCCACGAGATATAATCAAATCAGAAAAATTTTTTAGAAATAAATAAAATAATGTCATCTGTTATACTTACTACGTAAACAACTCCTCTTCTTAATGAAAATTATTGTTTGGTAGGATCTAAAATTCATTCTTTCTCTTCATTATTTAACAACAAAAAGTTTATGGGCAGGTAACTTATAAGTGAAAGTGTTAACACCTCGGGTCTCGCCCAGTAGCGGCTCATGACTTATGAGTGTGATAGAGGACTAAGCTTGAAAAATTCGACATTATATTTTTTGTTCCAAAACAATATTTTTTTCCGATAATTCGGTTCTCAGATTTTCAGAAAATTTCAGTTAGGCTGATTTCTTGATAATCTTAATACAAAATACCGAAAATTTAAAAAAAATCAATTTGTTTTCAGCAACAACAACATCAATAATGCCATATTTTTGTCGTATAAGCACTCTAGTACATCCTAAATTCACGAGCCTCCACTGGTCTCGACAGTGTCGTGGTAGTTACAAAATCTGTCAGGTTTGACGTTTATTTTGAAATATCCTGCTTGACGTTAAAATAAAAAAAATTTCGATGCACCGATGTATTGTGGTAAACTTTTGAGTGCAAATAAAAAGCTTGGTAAAGCTCTCTTTTCAAAACTGTTTATTCAAATTTTAAATGCCTGACCATAGTTGATAATAAAATAGTACACGTTTTGATGGTTTTGAGGACGTGAGAACGGATGGTCCCAGATATAGCACACGTGACTCAACGGCTTTTTTGAAATTTCGTGACAAATACAGCACTACGTTGCTCGAGTGGTTTTAAATTGAAAGTTCTTTCTTTGCAAGAAATATGGAATACTTCTAACTTAATTTAATGAGTGCAAGAAGAGAAACCGATATTTGCCCTCACGATAAATTAACAAGCCCTATTAATAATGCAAAAAACATTCCAATTTTCACGAACACGTGTTCCAACATCATGATAATATATAACTAGTTGACTTCGCAATGCTTCGCAATTGCTATTGTATTTCTAGGGCGTCTCCTCCTTATTCCACCATTCACTACTCTATACCACAATGTTGCTGTTAAAAAACTACATTACATCGAATTTTATTCGACTCCGTATCTCATTACGGTGCAAATATATTGCGTTAAGTATTCCTCGAGCGTCTCCGACTTTTTTAGTATTCAAACCTCTCTCTAAATACTTCTGGCACTAATAAGAACAAACAATGAAAATTTCAGTAATATCTGTATATCACTTTTCTAGTTTTGCGAGATAATAATAATAATAACATGGCATTTATATAGCGCAGTTTAGGGTCATTTCACTTCAAGTGCGCTTTACTACTCGTATAACAAACTTTACAAAAATGGTAATTCAGTATTAATTGTTCTTAAAATTATTCCTACAGTGTGCCTTACCCAATACAGATCTAATATTATAACACTAAATACACAGTGATGACAACACTTAGAATAACAATAACAGCAGGACAGGACAAAACACGAATATTAAAACTAAAAAATAACATAAAACAGGAGGCAGTTTGTGCTAAGAAATGAGAATTTTCTGAGCAGACACTTGAAAAAAGTACAATAAGGAGACAACCGAAACCAAACAATTACCGGAAGTTTTAGAATATGGCTTATTGTAAAATATTGAAAAGAAGTTAAAATTTATAAATGATAAGATTTTTTAAATAATTTTGTTTTTAAAGCTCGTTTAACTTCAGCCAAATTCTGGAGATTAGTAAGAGCTGAGGGAAGTCTATTCCAGAAGGGGCCTGTTACACTAAAAGAAAGATCATAGTAAACTGCTCGATTTGACCTAGAAAGTTCGATTAGACGATTACTAACATCTAGATCTGCTGACCTTAGAGTAAGCTGTCTATTGCTTAAGTTTTGTCGGATACATAGTTCCGATATATCCTGCAATCCCGTTTTTAACCAATAATCAAAAGAGATTCTCAAAAAATTAACAAAAGCAAGATTGTTCTCCGTGCGTATTTAAAAAAAACATATTTTGTAACACAATATGATGCAATGGAATTTTCAAAATATGTAATTGCTGAAATAAATATAATCTCACAATTGTGACTAAGGGTACCCAAATAATATAATAATATTTAACTAAAAAACTAATAGTCAACGAAACGTGGGTAGTAGATTGCAAGAGAGAAAACTTTTTTATATCACGGGTCCGTGGCTAAGTTGACTAGTTATCAAATAGGTTTCTACCCAGGCGTAGAATACGGTCACTCCATCACGACGCAAGCACCATTTCAGCTTACTAAGATAATACAGGGTTTTCCAATAAGAGGTATTATTTTGAATAGCCCGCTATTTCGGTAGATGTTACTTTTGAAGCTGTCATTTTTTGACACTCGACAAGTAGAAACTACGCCATTAATAAAAATGGAACGATACACGCTTCAACAACGCATTGAAATGATTAAAATTCACTTGAGTGAATCAAATGCCAATCATCTTGAGCGATGAGGCCCATTTCCACCTCGGTGGCTACGTCAAAAAGCGAAATTGTCGCATCTGGGGAAAATCCAAGAGTTATTGTTGAAAAGCCTATTTATTTTCAACGTGTGACTGTTTGGTGCGGTTTATGGTCAGGCGGAGTCATTGGACCTTACTTTTTCGAAAATGAGGCTGGAGCAACAGTTACGGTGAATGGATTGCGCTATCAAGAGATGATCAATGATTTTTTATGGCCGGAATTAGATGGTATTGATCTGGACAATTTTTAATTTCAACAAAACGGTGCTGCGTGCTACACAAGCAACGAAACCATTGATCTTTTACAATTGAATATCAAAATAACACCTCTTATTGGAAAACCCTGTATTTAAACAAATGTTAGGGTCATTTGACTCGTTATTGTACCGACACTATATAATAATGAACGATTTTACAATGACAATTTTACTACGCCATGGAATATTATATCAAGTGACTGTCATATTGTATAATTTTGGAAACATAAAAAAGGACCGGACATCCAAACGGCAACGTAACGCATCGAGGATGTAACGTATCGATCCTAACTGGACCCCGCTACTGTGGTACTCTACCCGCTACTGACCAGTGGCGGTTCGTAATAATTCTCAGTGGAGGTTCAAGTTTAAAAAAGGAAATAAAATTTGTTTTTTTCTCCTTTAACTTATAAATCTATTGAATTTTTATTTATTTATTATGCAACTAACGCAGACCCTTGAAAAATTACTGGATATCATATTTGTGGGATTGAAGCTGAACATATTTGCCTCAGTATCATTGTCATTCAAAAAATTATCTTTAGAATAAACACCGTTGGTGAACTTAAAAAATTATTACTTCATTTATCAAAAATGTAATCAATGAAAATACTTACACATTTCAAATTTAGAATTATTATCAATTATTTTAAAAAAAATGTAGGTACCTTAGCGCTTGTCTGAATCATTTCAAAAATTTCCAAAATCAAAGGAAATCCCAGATTTAGAAGTCATTGAACCGTGGTTAAATAAAAACACCTCTGAATTTATTATTTTTGTCATTAAAGAAGAATATAATACTAATAAATCTAAGCTATACATGAAGAAGACACAGAAAAATAAAAAGAAACGGTCACAACTAGGAATTGAACCCAGGATCTCTTGTCTTACCGGGACAGGCGTCTTAAACCACTCGACCATTCTGACCATTTTATTAAGCGTCATATTTCATATTCAGCATTATTAATATCATTTGCAACTAATTTTTCCCATATTTTTGGCGTCTACCTTTTTAAATGTAACTAAATTTTTTAACGAAATTGGATTGTAACCTAGATAACGTCTAGCGTAAACATATCTGATTTTTTTTATTTATATGGGATACCCTGACTTTTTAAAAGTCTAAATGAATATTTTATTAATACTATTTTTAATTCAAATATTCGTTAAAAAAGTAGGAAAGGGGATAATCAAACTTTTGAAAATATTTTTTTGTGGAACAAAAATAACGCTTTTTGCATCCAATAATAATTTCTTATTTTTAGTTTTATATAGTTTTCATCCGAGGCGCGCACAATATTACATTATGCACGAATGAACGCTGAACCAAAACACGAATATTCGGCTTTAGAGATAGAGAGGTGCCACTCCACGAGACAGAATTTTGTTCCTATGAAATATTCCATCGTAATTATCCTTTCATAGGTGCGATCTGAATTCCGCTCCTATGGACGAATTTTTTTAGTAAGGAGTTTTAATGGAGCGTGCTGTTCAAAATTTAGTAATATTATTAATCATGTATATTACCTTATGTGTTTTTGGAAGTTCATTGCACAAAAACATAGGCTCCTTTTTGAGAACACCGCCACTGGTAGATACGTACCGAGTACTGCTATCGGCAGAACTCGCAACCGGCAAATCGTTTTAGTTTTATCACGTCATAAAATACCATTAAATTTATAGAATTATTGTCCTGAACTCCGGGCGTACAGCGTATTCACGTGATAGGACCTATCGGGGGTATGTTGTGTTAGAGGCCTGCAAAGCGGCGATAGATAAATACCCGCAATGCCATTTTACGAGGAGGTCCGGTCGTTAAAGATATTCAACCCCCCCACAACCCCTCCACTTACTTACCGAGAAATGGGTCAATTTCGACTCCGCATTTAAATTGTGAAAAAGTTTTAGTTTAGGCAACTAGTATATACCTACTTTCTTTATTTATTAGAATTTTGAATAATGCAAAAAGTTGGAGGGGCGAGAAAATGCACTTATGAATGAATTTAACCCCTTGGGTATTTTTGTACCTATTTGTACATTGACAGCATTAGAGTATTTTTGTTACGTCTTGTATTATTCATTATTCATTACGGTCTTGGCCTATGGATGTGATATAATATCCATGTATTATATTTATATATATATATAATACATGGATATTATATTTATCGAAATTAGAGAAAAGTCGAGCAGCGCCTGGTAAACGTTAGCTGTTATTTACATAAAAAATAAGTTACAGATTACATAATTTAATAATGTTAGCGAAAAAAAGTTAAGAAATTTCTGATTTAAATTTATTACTAAGTCTGTGTAGCCTTTGGACTGGGGAATTAATAAAATAATTGATTTTATATGAATAAGTAAAGAACAACTCACAGGAGGTCTTGTGTTACGATGTGGTATTCTGAACGTTATTAGCTTAGTTAAAAGTCAGGTGAATCCATTAAGCCCTTAACCAATTTGTTTAAAAGTACTAAATCGCTCATTGATCTTCTGCAAGATAAGTCGGCTAAATCAAGTAATTTCATAAAATTATCATAATTAATTTGATCAATGGGTATGGATAGTTTGAAATTGATGAACCCTAAACTTTTGTGTTGAACTCCCTTGTACTCTATGGGGACCAGATAGTAGAATAATATTCTATATTACTTCTTACCAAGGCAGTGAAGAGATTTTTAAAAGTTTTATTTCTGTATTAATAATTAATAAGACAAAGAAAGTCTTCAAGCGCAGAAGAGAACCGGAAGGGGGAGGGAATGGAAAATAATGCAGGTGGGGGGAAATGAAGCAGTGCGCTCGTAGAAATAGAAATAAAAATAAAGGTGAACCTATATTTATTTTGCTACAAAAGATGCTGAATAGAAAGAAAAATATTACCGAAATAATAAACCTGAAATATTTCCCATTAAAAAAAAGCGTTGAATGCTTTGGGAATAATGTAAATAATAATGAAAAACGCAACAAAGTACAGGGTTTTCCAATGAGAGGTATTATTTTGATAATCAATCGTAAAAGATCAATAGTTTCGTTGTTTGTGTGGCACGTAGCGCCGTTTTGGTGAAAGTAAACGTTGTCCAGATCAATACCACCCAATTCCGGCTATGAAAATACATTAATCATCTCTCGATAGCGCAATCTATTCACCGTAACTGTTGCTCCAGCCTCATTTTCGAAAAAAGTAAGGTCCAATGACTCCGCCGGACCATAAACCGCACAAAACAGTCACATTTTGAGGATAGAGAGGCTTTTCAACAATAACTCTTGGGTTTTCCCAGCCCCAGATGAGACAATTGTGCTTGTTGACGAAGCCACCGAGGTGGAAATGGGCCTCATCAATCAAGATGATTTGCATTTGATTCACTAAAGTGAATTTTAATAATTTTAATGCGTTATTGAAGCGTGTATTGTTCCATTTTTATTAATGGCGTAGTTTCTACTTGACAAATGTCAAAAAATGACAGCTTTAAAAGTAACATCTACCGAAATAGCGGGCTATTCAAAATAACACCTCTTATTGGAAGACCCTGTATTAAAAATAACAGCCGTTCTGGAAATATAATCTTTAATGGTAATATTTACATACATTGTTATCTAAATTACCAAGGTAATGTAGATTATAAGCAGGATGTCGTTACAACGTCAACGCTTTGGGTGTTTTGTGAGTGCGGAAAAAAACATCGAATAAAGGATGCTGAATAGGGGGAGGGAACTGGGAACGGGAGGGAGAAGATCAGAGGGTAGCTGAGCTGCCAGGAGCGCAGATAGTGGAAGGGAAAATAAACTTCCAGTCGTCATACGCATATTATATATTCCGCAGAAGTTAAAAGCGGGTGACTGAAAAGACCTTTGTTATTTCTTCTGACAGTTGGCTCACTTAGCACCAGGGGCGTATTATTACCACGGTACCGCTGAACATTAGTCCCGGGCTACATAAACAACGTATTACCACTGTACCGCTGAACATTTGCCCCGGGCCACACAAACAAAGTATTATTAACACTTTACCGCTGAACATTAGTCCCGTGCTACATAAATAACGTATTATTACCACTTTACCGCTGAACACTAGCCCCGGGCTACATAAACAACATATTTTTAACACTGTACTGCTGAAAATTAGCCTCGGGCTATATAAACAACGTATTATTACTACTGTACCGCTGAACATTAGCCCCAGACTACAAAAACAACGTTGTATTATCACTGTTCCGCTGAACATTAGCCCCGGGCTACATAAACAAAGTATTCTTAAATCGTCGTCGAAAGTACCTTAAATTACATAGAAAGGTAATTGCGGCATATATTTTTAGATGATGTTTGTATTTTTGTTTAATAAATAATATATGTAATACGAAAGAAATAGTAGCAGCAAACTCAGGAATATGCTAAACGGATTACGGATTTATATTATGAAAACAGACACGCATAAAATTTCGACAGAAAAATCTACAATTCCATGTTGCAAATCGGCAAATATATTTTCCATCGATTTCTATGTTATTTGTAATTTAAATACTTCATAATTAACATCGTGTTATATAGAAAGAGTATCTATAGCGGGCAGGAGGGTGTGCGGCGTGACTTAAAAAAAATCTACAATTTTCACACTTGATCTTCAAAACAAGAGAAGACTGTCTACACCTTTTCCTACCTCTTGAAGCAGAATTTTGATACTTCTTGATGAAATTTTGCACTCTTGACGTTCAAATTATGAGAAAAATTACTGTGTAAATCTGATTTCAAAAGAGCCAGGGCAACGCCACGCGCCGGAGACTTCAGCTCGTAGGTAATAAACGTAAATATTTGTTTTGAATATCTTGAAAGTTCGTAGGTGCTGTCGTAAAAATAAATATAATGCAATAAATATAACATTTTATATCGAACTCTCTTGCCAAAGTGCTCTTCTAAAAAATAAAAATAAGTTAAAGGTCCAGTTGTTTCAAAGAATTTGAACAATTCATCAAAATTGGAAGTTATTTTTCAAGTTCTGTTAATGTTTCGTGTAAACTCTGTTATTATTTCAGGTCGGTGAAGCAACGAGCCCATATTGATTCAATAACTGAACTTACTAAATTGCTTTGAAATTTGATGAATAGTTCTAATTCTTTGACACAACCCGAACTTAGAGTAATTCTATTATAATACCTGAGACTAAGAGAGATTATTTTGGGTTCGCTGAACAATTTTCCTTTTGTTTGACACTTTGTTTTAAATTTGGACATGGTATGGTATTTCTACAAGCGTATATTTCTATAAGTACGTATATAATTTTGTCTTTCTGTACAATATGTTAACACCCTGTCATGCCCTACTAATCAACCCCTGTCCTTTCACTTTCTTCTTTCCCTTCCCCATTCCTCCCGTCCATATATAATATATTCCTGGCATATAATGATCCCTTCATCTCCTGGAATTGGAATGTGCGAAGGCCGACCCGGGTCTCCGAATGCCAGGAGCTAGTGAACCCCGTCTCTAGACCCTAGTTCACCTCTGCGTCCCGGAGAATGCCGGAGGTATTTATGAAGGTTAGGCTAGGTATGCCAACCCGCAGAATGTACCAACAGAGACTTTTTCTTATTCCTGATGATTGATGAGAAGAAAGAAGGAACTTTCATGTTCGTTTTCTGATCCCAAATATTTGCTTGTGATTTTTTACATTCTGGAAAAGTGTTGAAACGCCCGAAGCGTAAACAAACTTTCACGTAAAAATATTTGTGGGACGATAAGGAATATGAGAGAGAATATGTGTAGCTTATGACATACTCTGTCTAGAGGTATAATTTGTGTTTATGCTACATCAAAGTGATTTTCATTTTTTTTATATTTATTTTCTTAATTGTCCGTTAAAGGTTGACCTTTATAAATAGCAACTATATTCATGGAAATATTTACATTGTGTGATGTAAATATTTCCAGGAATAATATGATAGAAATAATAATAAAAAAATTACAAACAAAAATAAAATGCGATATAAGAAAATAAATGTTAGAGTTAGAACTTTTTGTATTGTATTGTATTTGAAGAGAGTCAACTAATTTCACACTACCAATAAAAGTTTAAAAAAATCTATACTTCTCACAAACCGTGACCAAGAGGGATCTAGTGAATTACAGTTGACGTTAAAAATATTATTGACTGAGCGTAGCAAAGTCTTGATTTAATTCGACCGTTTTGCACTTCATCTATTTAAAAATTATTTTGTACATTCCGTTTCTTTTCCAAGATGGTAACCGATTTAATGTTTCAGTAAAGATTATTAAATTTTTCAAATGTGAAATCGTCCTGTTTATTTGAACTTGACATTTTTCGTCATTATGGTACCTACCTGCCTGAAGAAAGTTTGAAAAAAGAATTGTCATTAAAAAAAGTGATGTTTCTTTGGACAATTGTGTAATTCACTATTTTAATTTTTGAAAAAATTATGTTACATAAAATATACGTAAATAGGTAGGTATTTAAGCACCTACTTACACATCGTATAATTTCAGAGGAAATTTAGGTTAAGATTTATTAAATTAGAAACATCATTTTTACTAGCAACTAATTTATTATTCATGTCATATAATGTATTTTTCTCGTTCAGATATACTCAGGTTTGCTCATCTAAATAAGTTTATTAATATTAACTGCGAACATAAATTTATTATTTCTATTAAATAATATTTTTTTTGTTAATACACGGAGAGAAATTAGTTTTGCTAGTATATTTAAAAATTTTCAAATTATTGGAAATCCGGTTAAAAACAGGATTTCCTGGCAAAATTTGTAAGACATCTTCGTGGATCTGCATATCCTTGATACTGTACAATGATAAAATGCGGAAATATAAGGATTTTATTTTACTAAAAGCTTATAAGGAAACCTTTAACAATGTGTGGTTTATGTGGTTCCTATATTCGTTTTAACTTATTATTTATTTATTTATTATTCATTAACGCCCTATCGGGTTTTTACAAAGGGGAATTGACAATTTATGTATGTAAGTGTAACATAATACATGGATAATAGCATAACTGTATTACAAAAACAATAAGGTTCAAATTCTAATACTAAGATTAACATCAAATCCAAATAATAACACCTGATATTGTAAATAAAGTTTCAAATATAAAGTAAGTATATACCTTGTACATTCGTATATGCATACAATTATTCATGTTTTTTTAAGGTATTTATAAATTATTATATATATGACATACTGATATGTACTATAAAACAGAAGTTTAAAAAAAAGAAGAAAAATAATGTTTGTTGTATATTTAGAAAAAAAACTAATAAGTAATTGCAAAATACCAACGCTGTAATTAATATCGAATTTAAATAATTTAAATGGTAAATAAATCGTACATGCAAATAGTCATTTAAATGCGTGTAAAAAAACAAATAAACTAACGAGTATGTGATTTAAACCTATGAAGGTATAAAGACTAGACCTTTTTTTAGAAGCTAATAAATAATACAAGTTAATAACTAGCAAATAGGTCTGAAATTAGTTGCCTTTTGAAACTCACAAAATTATTTATCAGTGTTTATTCTTAATGTATTAGATTTTCCTCTTTCTTTCCTCAAAATTTAATTTCAAAGATACTATTTTAGTTTTAAAACCTGGTGGGCGCATGTAAATTATGTTTGAATCCGTATACATGTTTTGGAAGGAATGAGTTTCATATGTGTTGATGTGGAAAAATACTTATCTTTATTAACTCTAGGAATGTTCTGGTAGGCGAGGGGAAGAAAATTTCGGAGAAGAGAATATTCGTTTGATGTAATACGGATATATAACAGAGTTTGTGAATCAAAATAGAATGGTAAATATTAGCCGTATTTTTATCATCACTTTTGTGAAGCTATACCTATATATATCTACTTGACACACTAGGCATAAGGACCTATTTCAATATCACCATTCTCAAACAAATTATGTAGCAAGCTCGCCATTTCCTCGCCTACATGGTTTAGCAAATGAATATACCAATGATATCGACAATTCCTCGCCTACATAGTTTGGAAAATGAATATACTAATGATATCGACAATTCCTCGCCTACATAGTTTAACAAATACATAGCATACCAATGATATCGAAAATTCATCGTCTAGATAGTTTAGCAAATGAATATACCAACGATATCGACAATTCTTTGCCTACATAGTTTAGCAAGGAATATACCAATGATATCGACAATTCTTCGCTTACATAGTTAAGTTCACAAGCAAATGAAAATACCAATGATATCGATTATTTTTTCATTTTCTAAATTTTTATTTGCCATGAAGTGGTGAATCATTTGAATTTACTGTTCTTTATTCAAATAGAACGGCGCATTGCTCCTCACAATTTTAACCTCATATGGGTGTTTAAAAATGTTACTTGGCTATTATACACTTAGAGGCCTTGTATTTTGTCGGTAGAGAAAAAATTGTTACCTAAAAACCCTACTAAAATTTCATGTTTTGGAGCATCATACTCTTCATCATCAGCTCACCAGCAGCCAATCGTGGCATACTACATACGTGTCTATTTGTGTTATGTTGGGATCGGGAGAGAAATTCAGCTGCGCCTTATTTTTTGGAATTCCTCCAATGATATCGACAATTCTTCTTCTACATAATTGAGCAAATGAATATACTAATGATATCAACATTTTTAATGGAACAAATTAGATTTTAAAATCACACTTAAGTATTTTTTTATGTCAAGATATTATTTCTTATAATTTCAGTTTATCAATTGTAAACCAGTTTTTTACATAAGGGTTGTAAAATAAAAAAAATAAAAATTGTAAACATTTCAATGTACCAAATGTTAAAGCCCCATGGGTGTATAAGAAATTAAATAAATAAATATATACACGGTGTCCGGAAACTTTATGTAGATTCACCAGTTTTCCGCTAGTAATGCGAGTGTCAGGTCACCATGACTTACAGTCAGTGGTTTCTGACCATTATTTGGAGTAAAAAATGTAAACGAAATTTTGGTCTCTGGAGACATTTTTTGATATTTTTTTATTTGATAAAAAAAACAAAAAATTTTTTTTACACATGTCATCACTGGTCGCTTAGCCCAGTGCCTACCCACCCCCAAACCTGACCCTAACTGCCCAATGCCTAATGATTTTTAAATTGTTTTTGTGTTTGTGGATTAATATTGTATGCAGTTATACCGTACGTAAGAGCATAATAATATCAGTAATAATAACAGCAAGAGAGAAAGAAAGTGACCAGTTCTGGCACCGGGGCTCCATCAAAGTAAAGTTAGCCTCTCAGAAGATGGGTGTGCTGTACGTACAAGGCCCCTCAGATAAATTGTTGACCCGGTATAAACCACAATTCCGCCCCACTGTTGAATTTGGTAGCCACCTCCAGTCTGGGGTCACAAAATATTTTTTTAAAAATCGTTTCATTTTTTGACACACTGTAGAAACGGACGGTTCGTTTGTTGACACAGTGTAGAAATGGGCGGTTCGTTTGTTGACACAGTGTAGAAACGGGCGGTTCGTTTGTTGACACAGTGTGAAACGGGCGGTTCGTTTGATATACTCTCTTATCTTTAGACGAAGCTTAATGCTAAATCACTATATTAATCAATATGACGAATTGGTTTACATTGTGAATACCAAAAAATATGCTTTAGATAAATTGATTGAGATTTTCCCATCGTTTCGCCTGAGATGAATACAAATAAAAAATAAATTACTCAGTAAAAAATATAAATGTAAACTACTAAAAATAATATTTTTTCAATATAAATGTAAGAACGCGTAAAGGAAACAACTTTAAAAAATACGGTATTATAGCTAAGATTATCTGTGACAGTCCTTGTTCTGTATTTGTCTGGTATTTTAATTAGCGTTATTGATCTCTTCGGCACCGATGCTTTGTCGAAAAACACATTTGTCATAATACGAGAATGGGACGTTTCAACGAATCGTTCCAGAGTTTGCCAGCTGAGCTGTGGAACGATTTGCCGGCCTCTGTGTTTCCTCCCTCTCTTCAATATCCATGTTTAATGATAATAATAATGATGTTCTCATACTTTTCAAATTATTAAATAACTTGATAGACTGTCCTGAAATTTGAAGTGTTATTAATATTCGTTTCCGTGTTAAATGAACTTGACTTCACCATCTTTCCACTGTGACAACCATAGCACTAACTCTTCATATCACTCCCAATAGCGCGATTTCAGCGAACTGCCAATACATATACAGAGCTTTTCCACTATAACCATAACACAACCATAGCACTAACTATTCATATCACTCTAAATAGTGCGATTTCAGCGAACTGCCAATACATATACAGACCTTTTCCACTGTAACCATAACACCATCGTAGCACTAACTATTCATATCACTCCCCACTAGCGCAATTTCAGCGAACTACCAATACATATACAGACCTTTTCCACTGTAACCATAACACCACCATAGCACTAACTATTCATATCACTCCCCACTAGCGGGATTTCAGCGAACTGTCAATACATATACAGACCTTTTCCACTGTAACCATAATACTAACTATTCATATCACTAATTTTCGATATATTTAAAACCTCTCCATTCTACATCAAAGCAAAAATAATTAGTTGTTTATGTAACTGATGTTTCTTTATTATGTTTGCAAACTATAGATAGCATGTGTCTGTATTATGTTTGTAAAATGACATGTATTTATTGTACTGATATGATATTTCTGTGTGACGTTTTGTAAATTTTCGACATGTATTATGTTTGTTTGCCTTACGGGCATTAAATAATAAATTAATTAAATTAAATCCTTCCTTTTAATAAGACCATCTCATACAGATTCCCTAAATCTGACAGAGGCCCCGAGGGAAATTATTCTCCTGTGTGGATTAAAAATATGAATAGTTTTTACGTTGCTGAACGACTTACAGAAAGACGACTTATAAAATACGCGTGTTTCGACCATTTTTTTTTCTTCAAAAGAGTTAATTTAGAGTAAATTCTTTTCAGCATGTATCTACGAGTAAACATTTATTTCTGAGAATAAACGCGTATTCGTTAGTAAGAAATTACTTTTGCGTTTTATCTCGTAGCGAGATTTTTCTCCGGAGTTAAACCCCTCAGAGTAAACACGAAATTGTACAGATTTTATATATCAAATAAGTCTGTTTGGCATTGCAGCAAGCCATTCCCGTACCAGGGGAGAAAGCTCTGAACTCTGTAATTTGTACTGCGAGGGGAACTCTACTTGGCAAAGCAGTATGCTTTTAGATGTTTGCTCCTGTCGTGGATAGAGCATAAACCAACTCTGTGTTTTTATATTCCGCGTACATTAGCGCAGAAAATAAATACCGAATAAAGTAAACTGTACCGAGGCCATAAACATCACCCCCCTTTAGCCACTGTAACTATTGCAACACTTCCACCCCCACCCCATTCCACCCGCCCTGAGTAGCCAGTACACCAAACCTTTCAGGCTATGTCAAAGGTATTCAATTTATGCTTACGCTTCAAGTCAGATATTTATATACCTACCCAACAATAAGCTATACTTGTATGCTTGTATGCAATAAACCCTTCCACACACTTTTCCACAATTTTTATTTTTTATATTTTTTATATTTACTTTACACTGGAGGCCCTGAAGAAAATAATTTCCCTCAGGGCCTATGTCATCTTTGGGGATGCTGTGTGGAGGGTCTTTTTGTGGAGAGGAAGGAGTGAACATGGGTCTTGAAGAGTCCCATGTTGTAGGAGGGAGGAAACACAGAGGCCGGCAGTTCGTTCCACAGCCGAGCTGTTGAACTTAAGAACGAATCGTAGAAGCGACCCGTTCTCATGTGACAGGTGTCAACTGTGTACAAATGTTGGGCGCGCGTTTGGCGTGTATCCCGACTACGCACCGGTGCCGAAGGGATCAATGACGCTAGTTCCTCAGAGCATCTTCCATTGTAATACCGATAGAACAAGGACAGCATACCTACCTGACGCCTGTGCTCTAAAGATTGCAGTCCGTCTGTTAAGATTGGGGAATCTATCAAACGGACCGCCCGTTTTTGCACAGGGTCAAGGGTTTTTTTCAGGTATTTGGGGGCTCCGGACCAGAGATGGCTGCCAAATTCGACAATGATCATCTAGTCAATCCATATTATGCAAGTGCATTATATAAGCATTATAAATACAAAACAATACAAGAAAAACACGTCAACTCACCAGAGATCAAAGGGGAAAATAATTAATTAATGTTTTTTTTTTCGACTTTATGTCCGGGTTGAATCTTCCCCACAGGAAAAACTAAACTCTTCCGCACACTTTTCCACAAATGATCATCTAGTCAATCCACATTATGTAAGTGCATTATATAAGCATAATAAATACAAAACAATACAAGTACAATAACACGTCAAATCACCAGAGATAAAATGGGAAAATAATTCACCGACTCCAGATCATATCAGAGGGTAGAACTTCTAATTGGACCTTTAAATCCTACTGATCCCATAATATAAATATTTAAAAAATCTTTCGTAATCCTACATGTATTTAAAATGACTGATTTTTGAATTTTTATGTATAAATTCTTTGACAGATCTAATACGCCTAAATTTTGAATGAGCCTATATATAATGCCAGTAGCCGAAATAACAATTTTCATAATAATTTTATTTCTTTTGTTATTATTATTTTTTTAATTTAATTGAATTCTATTATTTTTACCACAGCGTCTATATAAACTATTAAATATATGCATAGTAAATTGTATTTGTCAGTCCTCACTAGGGTGACCTGTGCTGGGGGGAACTAAAGTTATTCATTTCTGTTTTATTATTTTTCTTTATTTTTTCACAGTTGTTAATGAAAATTTTGATCATTATTATTTTACTTTTCAAAGTTATTTTATGGTGTTTTTTTTTAATATATAGACATACACAAGGTGTAAGAGCGCGTATAAGATATTTAAATTTAATAAAAAACATATTATTCTATCACACGTCGCCACTGAGCAGACTGTTACACGTTGCGATTGGATCACGTGTATTCGTTTTCTCTCTCCTCTGTTACCGTGCTACTGGAACGAGACGTAGTGTGTATCACGTGACCTACTAGGCTGAATCCAACTACTCAGTAGCAACGTTTGAAGTTAATTTTTTTTTTTTTTTTTTATTGAAAAAAATGTCGTCGGAAGGCTCCATAACGTCTATATTTTTTACTCTAGATATGCTCAGGAATTGCTTGCAAAAATCCTTAGAGGATATGTAGAAATAGAAACAAAATAATAAATAGCATAAAAGTCGTACTAAAGAAATATTCTTTTATGAAAGTGAATGTTTATTTTTCATCTTGAGAAAAGATAAAACATTCGACGCAAATACGGATATAAATAAAAAAAAAGGAATTTACTCGAAATCACGGGTCCCTCTACTACCGGCACCAGGTCCTGACATACTTGAATTTTATACATTCGATGTCAATTTATGCCACGGAAAAGAATCCATTTTCAATAACCCATGAACTTCGACCTTCCAACCAGATTTCTACACTCGACTTTTGTATGAATGTTCTGTGTCGAAAGTTTCAGTAGATTGTGTAGCGTGTGACAGAAGCCTTAAATAAAATATTGAACGTTAAATAAAAGGAAACGCTTTTATGAATGTTTTGAAACTCTCAATAAAGCAGTAGAAGGAGCTATTCATTCGTGTACAATAAGCATAGTTTATTGATTTAATAAAATATGTTTTATCGAGGAAATACAAAGGAAAACATCGAAAGTGATAAAATTTCTGCCGTGGAGGGTTGGCTATCTGATTGTGAAAGGTTAACGAGAGAGAAGTGAAGCTAGGTTTATACAGCGCAATTGCTTTATTCCAGGTCAGGCTCCCTTCTCTCCACTCTTCTCCTCCCTTACTCCCCCGAGTTCACCCTTGGGAGGTTTTGATTGTTGAGGTAAAATGTGTTAACATTAAACAAAAATAAAAGTTGGTCCGGGCCTTGGCCTTACCAATACTGGCATCAATCTACTCCGCTCAACCTCAGCGGCCAATATCCCTTTTACTACATAACACACGCACATTACCAGCTCCTAGGACCACACACACCTACACAAGAGTGATAAACTACCAGAATCGTAAAAGTGATAAACTATCAGAATCGTAATCGAATATTTCAACTCAATAAAATAAATCCCAGATTATTTCATGAATTCTCCTTAAAAGAATAGCTGTAAAAAAGTTCCAGTAATAGTTATATGGTATAATCGTGATTGCTAGAATAAAACAAGGTAATCAAATATTCAAAAACGTTCATAAAAATCTCCGTTTAACTGAGAATCTTGTATCTGCGGGTAAATACCGCGAGATGAGAAAACCTTTCGTTTTGTTTTCTCCTTAAGGACATTTCCATAATACGGAAGAATCTATGAATAAAATTACGTAACAAAAATTGTTAGAATCTGTGGAACAACCTTCTTACACACCGAAGTGTATCGGTAAAGTGGAATCGACTTGTGCAGAACGTCGGATTATCCGGATTTGTTCTGTGGAATATTGTCGAATTCCGTGGAATTCTGGAGACTAGGGACGGGCAATCAAACTACCGACGCGCGACGGAACTAAATGTTGAACTCTAATGGTCTTAGAAGGATTTTATCTTCTGTATTGCAATTAAATTATATCGTCACACTTGGGAAAACTCATTGCAAAACACTTTTTCGTTTAGATTTCCCAAGAGATTTCAACGGTCACAAAAATTCAGGATATTTTCTCTTCGCCGGTCTGAAAACCGCTAAATTTTTCATAATTTGAATCGAGATGAATCATAATGTCTTTTAATTATTACCAGAGAGACCTTCGAGCGAGATTTTCAGTATAATTTCTCAATCGAATCTCCGTGAAAAAATAATATTTACTTGTTCAAAGGAGAAAAGCATAAACCATTAACCGCCCCCATTTTATCGAAATCCAATATTTAAAATTCTCCGTCGCGATATAAATCATATTCAGCGCGAGTGAAACGATGAAAATCTACTGAAAAAGCTTTGAAATATCAAAATATCTAATCGATAGCGAAAACGCGGCAATTGAAATCGCCCAGTCGTGCTTTATTGAAGGTCCACACCGTGGGAAATAATCAAATTGATGGTTGATGGATGCTGCCGAATAATGAGCTTTTGGATCATCACTGAATTTCAATCACAATCTGGGAGACAAATGGTTGCCTGTCATATTTAATGGGAAATCAAACATGACGTCAGTTCTGCTTTGTGGGGACATCCATTACACCTTTGCAGAGCGCTCTTTATGGCGCAATCAGATATTGGATGCTTATAACCCACCCCTACAATACCATGATCAAGGTGGGTCAACTGATTCACCTTTGGAAATACTAAAAGAAGAAGTCCATCTGTGTCTAGAAGACAATTTATTGTAGGAGGGAGGAAACGCAGTACGAAATCATTGAACAAATGAGTTGTTGAGCACTAGGACCAGACGTTAAAAGCATCCTTTAAAACGTTAAGAAGTTGTCAGCCATTATTGGTAAACGTAATATGGAGTGACTTTTGAATCTGTGGGCGACTTTGATCATCGCGGATATTTGCATAATTCCCTCTACCACTCAGAAATTATTCACAAAAACTTACGAAAATAATTGTATAATTAGTTGGTCTGTAGATATTTTCAAATATACTGTCGGTCGAACTGCTATTTTTTATTTATTATTTATATATATAAAAGTGGGTACAGTGGTGTTATATAAATTACATTTGAGTACAAAATATATTTAAAATTGCTATCTCACCAAAGAAGAAACTAGTTCTTGTGCTTGGTAAGCAAGTTAAACTAATATTACATTAAAATAAAATGATATTATGCAATAGGTAAATATAATAGGAACAATTGAAACTTCTGGATCAACTATATTTGATTATATATTTTCAGACAGTGAGAAATATAAGCACACTGTATAAATTCCTCGAAGTTTCACGACATTTATATAGTAAAGTATACCATTGTCTACTGATATAGGAATGTACATAACTACTAGAATTTTCGAACTCGCATTTTTTACAATATTTTTGGGATTAGCTTGTCATTGTGATATGCTTATAAAAATGATATAACAAAGTCACCCCAATCCGAAAGGTGATTTTGATCACCGTGTTTTTTTCTGACTCTCAATTGAATTTTCCGACACAAATTTTATTTAGTTTCAAAGTTGAAAATTGATCAAAGTTACACTATTTTACGGTACTCATAAGAATTACACGTATATAACGAACATAGTAAATTCAATTAATTAAAAAATATCTTTAAAAAAAATTTATTTAAACAATTTACCTACTCCCATTTACGCGTTAATTAGAATATGAATTATATCCCATGTTACTCTTGTGTTCCAATAACTGTTTCCAAATTTCTCTAATAAACAATAAACAGTGTTAATTTCAAGTGACCTCCCAGGTAAGTATGGTTTGTATTCCATCTGCCTGTATAGAATATAAATAAATTATAATATATGTACATTCCAAAACTGTGCTCACATAATGCATAGGTGGGGCCTTAAAAAATATTTTGTTAAAGAATGCCCGTTGCATTCATTCCCCGGCGGGATTGTTGGAGTCCGCAGAGCGACGCCTGCGGCTCTAGACTGGCTCACTAACCTAGATTTCCCCCCCTATTGAAATTCTCTCGACCATTGTAGAAATTTATTAAATATTTGAGGTGATTTTTTTTTTTACAAAAACGTCGCCATATAAATTATTCAAACATTATTATTATTATTATTATTACCAGTATGTTAGTAAAATCATTACGGCATCACGCGTATCACATAGCCTGCAAGAAACTTGCAGTGCAGAGAAATACGTCATGATATTATGTACATAGACCATAGACAACGTGGCCACTACCAGTCTCTGTGTTCATCACCGCGAACATCCTTTGCATTATTCATGATATTGCGCAAGTTAAGTTAGGAGGCAATGATCGATGGATTTAATGCGTCCACTAGCAATATCATATCGGAATAAGGTATGTCGTGTTAAGTGCCTTGGAGCCGTGAAGATAATATAATTTATCCCGCCGGTATATGTGCAATTTGGTATTACTCATCTAATATGGAATGCTGGAATTGTCAATGGATAATCTATATAAATAAAAATGTTCATTTGTGAAAGTTATTTACCGATGACAAATGATGTAAAGAAAAGAATACAAAAAAATCTTGTTTTATAAATTTTTAAATGGGTATTCCAGCAATTATGTTGAACTACAACACTCTGTTAAATTATATGAATATGCTCAAATATTCAGACAGATGAATTTTCACTGACTTGGTATTTCTATAAAAAAATCTAAATGATTTAGTTGATAGTCCGGTATTGCTAGAATTGATAAGCTTCCGGATTCCACAACGTAATTCAGGAATTGAATTGAAGTCAGGATTTATTTCAGTGCAGAAATTCTGGTAATAACTACCGTATGTATGCCTGTTCGGCCAAAAAACTGATGAAGGGAAACAATTATTTCAAGTCAGTGGACATCTTCAATTTATCTTTAAAAAAATATAAAATGTTGTTAATGAAGAAATTCAGTTATGTATAATAAATATTGTATATTCATATGTAAAAGCCCCGAAAAATGGCGTTAATTAATTAATAAATTGTGATGTAAGGTAATAAGTAGAGTATTTAAGCGATAGATGGCGCTAGTCATAAAGCTTACTCCAGAGTCCGTCAGATGTCGCTAGAGTGTAACAGATGCTTGTGAGGTTATAGTGAGAGGGAACAAGCTTCTCAAACCAGAGAACTACCGACCCTCGGGTAATGAACAGTGTAACTAAATCCAGACCTATTATTTGTAACGTAAATAAACACAATTATAAGTAGAACCTTTTACTTTTTAACAAACAGTTCCCAACACTTAAATCTGCAAAGTAAGACAGATATAACGTAAATAAACCTGTGACAGCTGAAAACCTGCTTTATGTAAAAACAACATGCGCTATTGATTTCTATCTGCATAGACAAGTACAGCTAGTGATCAATACAGGTTATGTTGGAAAAACGTAATTTGGGCAATGCCATCGTGCTGAGGTTGTATTGAAAATCTTTACTGTCGACTGTAATTAATATTTGACACCACTATTGGGGTAGCAGTTATCAGTAATAATTGAAAGGTATTACTTTCTTTTGGTCTTTTGTATACGTCTTGTTGCAAATCGATATTATGGCATTGAGGTAGACTGCCCAAGCTTCCGTAATATATTCGAATAGGAACTCGCACTCAAGGAACATGTTCACTTTTTACTGGTTTTCTTAACACTGGTAATATATAATAAATTGTTGCAATGTGACTGATGTAGGTATGTACTCTACATTGTCAGACAGGGACCTGTAATTGGGTGGAGGAATGCAGGAAGATTTGTTAAAGGGAGATACACATAGTTGCGTAAACAGTGGTGTTAAGTGCCCTGCAGAGGTTACTCGCTGCTGCTGCATGCGAAGGAGCACGCCCGGTTCTTGTCGTTTTGGCAACCAGGCGAATAATGGGATTGTTAGTCCTCCGAGCATCATGAAAAGCGCAATGTAATGTTAGAAAAACGCATTTAGCACCGGATTATCCTGTGGTGTGTTGTGTTAAGTGCAATGTAGATATATTTCACTAGTAAATATTTAGGTGGTAGATCTACTAACTGTGAACACAGAACAATAGTAGAACTCGCGGCCAAAAATGTGTTTATAATTTTCACTTACAAAAATTTCCATTGAAATCATGAGTTTTTTAAGTACCTACACAGGTACTTAAATACCTAACTAGGTACTTAAACATAAGCAGACGAGCTGTTTTGGAATTTCGCCCTAGCTGGATTTATTTGATATGCAATTTAAACCCGTATGCCATGAGAAAGTGCATAACATTTTTAACAGAATCGCTTGCACTTGAAACACTTTAGAGATAATTTTTGATTCAATTATTGATTTCCCTCAAAAAAACTTTGGTGTTCCACAACTCAATGTTACTTTTTTAATAATTTCAAATAAGGAAATGTACAAATTTAAAAAATAATCTTTACTGAACCGTTAATACGGCCACCATCTTGAAACGTAAATAGAACGTACAAACAATTTAACATACAGACGAAATGTAAAATGGTCGAGCTGAAACAGTCAATGATAAAATGATATAAAAAATTGTGAAGAATGTACGTTATGTTGAAGTAAAGAACGAAAAAATTAATTTATTTTATTTTATTTTTTATTATAGAAACAAACAGTACATGATTTACAGAGATGAAACAATATACAGGAATAAGATACTTCATGTTGTGTACCTATGATATGTTTCCTTGTAATGTCTGCTAAGTGGTATGTTTATTCCTTAATTACCAGGTGACTTGTGTAGTTTATAGGTGTGTGTGTGACGTGTGTAATGTAAGGGTGAGTATTTGTGTGTGTGTGTCTGTATGTATGCGCATTGAATAGTTTAAATTATTGACATGATGCCACGTTTGAATTTTGCCAGTGAATCCGAAAAAATGTCAATGTTAGAGTTAAGAAAAATAACGCTTGTTCAAACTGAGTTATATTGTGTTTAGTGCCTTATGGAGGTACACATCTTTACCAACCAAATACACCTGCATACACAGTGGAATGCTAGACTCATCACGGTATTATAAAAAATGTCAGAAAAAGGTTGGAATTTTGAAAGAAAAGTGGTCCAGAAATGAATATGAAAATCAGTAGTATATGAGCGTATTAGTCATTTATTTATAAATTAGTGTCCATAGGTCACTCCGAGTGGTTCATTACGTTTGGTGACTTAGCAGGGGTTACCGGGTTCACGGGATGAGAATTGTCTAGGACTTGGCGGCGGATGCGTCTGCTCACCTAATGTGTGGTGGATCGATAGAGACTGATTGAGGAAGGCCTTTTGACATATCCAGCAGGACTCTCTCGACCCATTGCCTTGCACTTCAGTTGGAGGGGGAGATTCATACGTCCGTCACTCCTGAACACACTCACCTCTAGATTCCTACCTACCCTTCATACCTTTTTATTCCTAGAACTTCCTCTCATTAAAAAGACCCTCCACACAGCATCCACTAAGATGAAATTGTCCTGTCTGGTTGTTCATAGGTGAAAAATATAACAAGCAATAATTGTTGAATGAAATACTAGTACATATGAGTTATTTAGCGGGTTGGGAATAAGCCGACGTAGCTTAGTGGTTCAGAGCACCTGACCGGCAATCAGAAGATGCGGGTTCAATTCCCGTCAGCGGCGTTAATTTTTACTCTGGAGATATTTTCAATTTTATATGGATATTTCAGGCAAATTGCTTCTAATAATTTGTTATCCTTTGTGACATGCATAATAAACTTTGTCTTAAAAACATTAGTTTATCATTAAAAAAATAAAATATTTGAGAATATAAATTATGCTGAACGCTAATTATTTTAGACTGTTTCTTAAATATGGGACAATTTCCAAAGATGTGTTTTATTTTTATTTAAAAAGCTGTGTGTCAACTTACGCCTTAAATAAATTTGTAAAAGTGACAAAAATAAGTATTCGAATTCATCAAGAAAGTAAGGGTGGAACATTTGGTGGATCTATGTTGATTCCTTTTCCACGGAAAGCATTTTCTGCATATAAAAACTTATTCGGATGAAGAGGGATTTACTCCGTCGCGCAATGCGGCTGGGGGAGAGCGAGATGGCGAGATGACGACTCAATTTGAGAATTCCACAAATAATAAGAAGGCTTTATTCGGGATTTATTATTCAACAAGAAATATTCCACGGAATCAGATATAAGTAAAACACGGAAAAAGTAATTTAATATGTAAACAATATATTGTTATTAAAGTTGTAGACGAAGGTGAAGGGTTATCGTAACTTCTTCTTCTCCTTGGCTTCTTTAAAATGTACTTTGGTACAGTGTTGATATAGATTACACAAGATAGATTCTGTTTCTATGAGAATGATTAATACGTCAAATCTATCTGTCTAATTTTACGTATAGGTCGCTTGCAGATCCGATAGACATTGATGTGCCTTTGTGCTCGGGCTTTTGACGCCTAAGGCAGACTCAGTGGTGTCGAAAAGCAGGGAGTTGTCGGAAATGGAGTCCAGTCGAGGAAGTAAGTTATGATGCCTACAATTCTCCATCGTGGAAGAGAACAGTTAATGAAATATGTCATGATGCCCGCAGTTTTCGATCATGGAAAGATCCAGATAATGAAATAAGTCGTGATGCCCGCAGTTTTAGAAAATGGAATGGTCCAGGTTAAGGAAGTAAGTCATGATGCCCGCAGTTTTCGATCATGGAAAAGTGCAGTCAATGAAGTAAGTCATGTTGCCCGCAGTTTTCGATCATGGAAAAGTGCAGTCACTGAAGTAAGTCATGTTGCCCGCAGTTTTCGATAGTGGAAAAGTGCAGTCAATGAAGTAAGTCATGTTGCCCGCAGTTTTCGATCATGGAAAAGTGCAGTCAATGAAGTAAGTCATGTTGCCCGCAGTTTTCGATCATGGAAAAGTGCAGTCAATGAAGTAAGTCATGTTGCCCGCAGTTTCCGATCATGGAAAAGTGCAGTCAATGAAGTAAGTCATGTTGCCCGCAGTTTTCGATCATGGAAAAGTGCAGTCAATGAAGTAAGTCATGATGCCCGCAGTTCTCCATCGTGGAAGAGTCCAGTCCAGGAAGTAAATCATGATTCTGAAGTCACGATGCCTCAGTTTTCGATCATGGATGAGTCCAGTCAATGAAGTAAGTGACGATTTCCGCAGTTTACGATCATGGAAGACTCTAGTAAGACATACTCTCATACAAGCAAGCAGGTAAATAAATCACATTGGAATTTTTGAACGGTGACAACTAATTTTCTATTCAAATCAGTTTGGATATTTTCCCGCACGAACCAGCATCAAGCTTATTCTGTTATTTTACGGACACCACGTACAAGATTTCCAGGCTGGAATTGTTCGTGATATGGAGGAATTTTCCGAAGAAAGAAATGTTTCAGGGAACGTATAATAATATTTTATATATTTAAACTTAAAAAAATCTGTGTAATTGAGGAAAAATAAATGAAAAGCAGATATTTTAAATTTAAAATGTATATTTCTCTGATAACTTCTAAATACTGCACGTAACCAAAAATTCGCATAAATGAATAATTTTATGAAACATGTGTACATAGAGATAATTTATATTGATGCGTGTTAATTTTTTTTATTTTTAAATTGAAAAACAAACAGGTGTTTATCACACATTTTCTTAATATTATGGTTAAGAGGAAGCTAAAAGTCAAAAATGTGTATATTCTTGGTACGCCTTATATTGTTACGAATATATGTAATAAGCATTAAAATTGATTGGCAAACGGAGTTTAGAAACGCTCGATTTCAAGCACAAAAGTGGTTTTAATTATTTTGTAAACAAGAAAGCAAAAAAAGTTAATCAAGGGAAACTGTTACAGATGCTCTTTGCCATAATATTATTTTTTTTCTGTTGTTTCATTTATGCATTCATATATTTCTATTGAAAAAATACATGTTTTAGTAGTTAACATTTATATTTAACGTTGAGTAATTAAAATTTTGATTTGAATTCTACTGAAGAGAAACGATAGGAAAAGCTTCAATTTATCTAGAGCATATTTGTTGGCATTCAAAATGTAAACCAATTCGATATAAAGATTAATCATGTTTTAGTAGTTAATATTCATATTTTATATTAAGTAATTCATATTTTTATTTGATTTCTACTCAAGAGAAACGATAGGAAAAGCTTCAATTTATCTAGAGCATATTTGTTGGCATTCAAAATGTAAACCAATTCGATATAAAGATTAATCATGTTTTAGTAGTTAATATTCATATTTTATATTAAGTAATTCATATTTTTATTTGATTTCTACTCAAGAGAAACTATAGGAAAAGCTTTAATTTATCTAGAGCATATTTGTTGGCATTCAAAATGTAAACCAATTCGATATAAAGATTAATCATGTTTTAGTAGTTAATATTCATATTTTATATTAAGTAATTCATATTTTTATTTGATTTCTACTCAAGAGAAACGATAGGAAAAGCTTCAATTTATCTAGAGCATATTTGTTGGCATTCAAAATGTAAACCAATTCGATATAAAGATTAATCATGTTTTAGTAGTTAATATTCATATTTTATATTAAGTAATTCATATTTTTATTTGATTTCTACTCAAGAGAAACGATAGGAAAAGCTTCAATTTATCTAGAGCATATTTGTTGGCATTCAAAATGTAAACCAATTCGATATAAAGATTAATCATGTTTTAGTAGTTAATATTCATATTTTATATTAAGTAATTCATATTTTTATTTGATTTCTACTCAAGAGAAACGATAGGAAAAGCTTCAATTTATCTAGAGCATATTTGTTGGCATTCAAAATGTAAACCAATTCGATATAAAGATTAATCATGTTTTAGTAGTTAATATTCATATTTTATATTAAGTAATTCATATTTTTATTTGATTTCTACTCAAGAGAAACGATAGGAAAAGCTTCAATTTATCTAGAGCATATTTGTTGGCATTCAAAATGTAAACCAATTCGATATAAAGATTAATTATGTTTTAGTAGTTAATATTCATATTTTATATTAAGTAATTAAATTTTTTATTTGTTTTCTACTCAAGGGAGACGATAGGAAAAACTTCAATTTATCTAAAGCATATTTGTTGGTATTCATAGTGTAAACCAATTTGTTATAAAGAGTGATCGAAAATAGTGATTTAGCATTAAACTTCGCCTTAAATACACCACACAGGTGGGTTACAAGCACTTGATTGATTTGTTAGAAACGAAACACTGTGCGATATCAGAATATATTTACTCTGTTATTAGGTAGCTAGGGAAAGTTTAGTCAGATATTTGAATCGATTTTCTAGACTTTAACTCAAGCTTCTGGTATATTGACCGTTTTGCTTTTTTTAAATATGCTGTCAGGAAGTCGGAAAATTTGCGTATTTCTCAGTAAATTCAAATAAATAGTATATACATACAACAATAACATTGCTTACAACTGCTGTCAAACTTTGCTCTTCCAATATTTTTTTTAATAAAATAATATATTGCGATCATTTTAAATAAGTTATAATTTAAAAAAAATTTATTACATTATATAATAATGACAACGCGATCAAACTCTAAGCCTGCCAGCAATCCGGAACTTTTGCAATTACTGGACAACAAGTTTGAAGACTTCAAAATTCATTTCCTAGAGAAAACCTTTAAGGAATTTAAAAACACTATAGTCGAAGTCATAAAAAATGAATTCAAGGAGGAAATTAACGAGCTTAAAAAGAAAGTGTTCCATTTGGAAAAACAAATTGAAAGCAACGACCAATTTAATCGTTCAAATAACGTCATTATAAGTGGGATCCCCGAAACCAAAAACGAAAATGTGTACGACATTCTCTCCAAAATTAGTGCTACCGCTGGTTGCAATATCACCCGACAAGAAGTGGATTTCGCCAGCAGAATTGCTCCCAGAAAAAATCATGATGCAAATAATGGTAAACCAAGGAACATTATCGTCAAATTAACACGCAGGTACCTCAAGGATGAACTTATAGCTGCAATAAGGAAGAGGAAAGGGATGCTCGCTTCTGAATTACAGCTCCCTGGTGCCGGTAAAATATACATCAACGACCATCTAACCCCAAAAAACCAACATCTGCTGAAACAATGTCGCGACATAAAAATAGCCGGTAAAATTCGCTATTGTTGGGTAAGAAACTGCAAAATATTTACTCGTATAAGCGATTCAACCCCCATAATCCTAATTGCTGACCAAGAGGATGTCAACAGGCTATCAACATTGAAGTCAACACAAGATGCACATTCTACCAGATCAACCGGCCCTTTAGGAAATATATAAATCTAACATTATTTAATTACTGTACAAAGTCACTAAAAAACACGATTCACACGATCTGTCACTACTCTCATGAATTATTACAACCTGCTAAGTACAAAAAACTATTACACATCATTGCAAGTAATTGTGCTATTACGACACAAATGTTATGTTTACAATCAATTAACCTAATCATAAATGAACTTCTTAACCTAGTTCTGTCAATATCTGATACCATAGACAAAATCACTTACCACAAACAAACAAAATATTCTCATGTTCAAAATTGCCCCCTTTCAAAGCATAATTACTTAATAACACATAAATTATTTTCACATCAATTTTACAAAAATACATATTTAGTAATGCTTAATTATATACTTTCAAAATGCATTCTAGCAAAACGGCAATAACATTTTACTATCAAAATGTACGTGGTTTAAAAAGCAAATTAAATGATTTGCACTGCGAAGTGCTCAGTTGCAATTATGATTTAATTTGTCTTACAGAAACATGGTTAGACTCCTCAACCTATGACCATGAAATAGTAGATGATCGATATAATATTTACAGACGAGATAGGGACACATCGAGTTCTTTTAAAAAATCAGGTGGTGGAGTTCTAATAGCCATAAAAAAAGAAATGACATCTATCACAGTCCCAACACACAACTCAAAATTAACAGAAGATTTATGGATTAAATTTAAATTGTATGAAACATCTAGGCAAACCATCAACTTATGTTTGGCGTATTTGCCTCCAGATATTCCAATCGAAAATCTCAGAGATTTTTTCGAAAAGTGTCAAACAACATATAATAATTTATCATCAGAGGATGTAACAATAATAATGGGCGATTTTAATGTACCATCTATTCAATGCCCACTAAATGTCAATGAAATTCACACCAGACCAGTCATATATAATAGCCAAAAATCAATATCCCTACTAGAATTTCAAAATTTGACTGGACTTAATCAGTTCAATCACGTCTCTAATAATATAGATCGAATTTTAGATTTAGTGTTTTCCAACAATCACATTGAAATTCAAATTGCTTCACATGTGCTATCTAAAGTTGACTCCTATCATCCTCCCATTGAATTCGAGTTTCTAATGTCTAAATACAGACTCCTACCCACCAACCCAGATCACATCAAATATAACTTCAATAAAACGGACTACACTAAATGCAATGAAATGCTATCACTAAATAACTGGAACGATCTTAATACTCTGAATTGTAATGACTCCCTACTACATTTTTATAACCTATTATGGCTATCAATTGAAAAACATACTCCGCGCTTAAGAAACAGCAACAAAAGGTTTCCAATTTGGTTCAGCAGTGCTTTGATCCACCAACTCAGAGAAAAAGAAAAGTTTAGAAAAAAGTGGAAAAAATACAAAAATCAATGTGACTATGACAGTTTTTCCATCTTGAGGGCTAGAGTAAAATTATCCATACGTTCCTGCCTTAAAGCCTATGTAGATTCCATAGAAAATTCTCTCCCTAACAGTATCAAAAATCTGTCAACCCTCATTAAATCGAAAAGAGTTTCTAATTCTCTCCCAAAAATCATGCATCTCCACGACAAATCAGCAACAAATGGCAAAGAAACATGCGAACTCTTTTCTACTTACTTCTCTTCTGTATTTAGCTCACCATCTAATTCTAAAAGTGACTCTAAACATTCTTTCCCACTCTATAATTATCCACTATCTCATATCAAAATAACCCTAGACGAGGTCAAGGTGAAGTTGAACACTCTCGATATCAATAAAGGTTCCGGTCCAGATGGTATTCCTCCACTATTCATTCGAAATTGTGCAGATCAACTTGCAGCACCTTTACACAAATTATTTGTCAAAAGTCTGAACGAAGGGGTATTTCCAGATCTGTGGAAAGTTGCCCACGTCATTCCGATCCATAAGTCTGGCAGTAAAAACGATGTAAAGAACTACCGTCCTATCAGCCTTTTATCTTGTTTTGGCAAAATATTTGAGTCCATTGTATATAAAGAAATATTTGATCATGTAACACACATACTTAGCCCTTTTCAACATGGCTTTGTAGCTAAACGATCCACAAACACTAATTTAATCGAGTATATGGAATTTCTGTGTAAATCAATGAATAAAAAAACACAAGTAGATGCCGTATACACCGATTTCAGTAAGGCTTTCGACAAAGTTAGTCACCCTATCTTAATGAATAAACTGGATAAAATCGGCATACACGGAAATCTGCTTCGTTGGTTAGAATCATATTTATCAAATAGAAGTCAATTGGTTACTGTTAACGGTTTTAACTCTTCCCCAATTTTAGTCACGTCGGGCGTTCCACAAGGATCACACCTTGGACCCTTGCTTTTCTTAATCTTCATCAACGACCTTACATGTAAACTCCACTGTAATTTTTCTCTATACGCTGACGACCTCAAGATATATAAAGCAATTAAATCTATGGAAGATTGTGAACTCTTACAACAAGACCTTAACACATTATCTGCCTGGTGTATTGACAATGAAATGGAATTGAATATAGCTAAGTGCAAAGTTATAAATTTCACCAAGAACACCAACAAAACTCTATACTCATATAGCATATGTAGTCACAATCTGGAAACAGTTGAATCGATCAAAGATTTAGGAATTATATTCGACAACAAACTAACGTTCAACCAACACATAGAATACATTGTAAATAAATCAAATAAAGTACTAGGTTTTATTGTAAGATCAACTAAACTGTTCAAGAACTCTAATAGCCTAATAATTCTATTCAATTCGTTAATCCGCAGTGTTCTTGAGTACGGGTCAACAGTCTGGAATCCACATTACATTACACAAGTATCCAGACTTGAATCTGTCCAAAGAAAATTTACACGGATTTTGTCTTATCGATCAGGTGTCTACCATCTTCTAAATGGGTATGAACAAAGACTTACATATTTCAAATTAGAGAGTTTAGTTAAAAGACGAAATATAAATGACCTCTTAATGCTTTACAAAATTGTGAATAATCGTGTTAATAGTAACTTAGTCAATCAAATCAATTTTTACGCCAGGCCCAAATATACTAGAAATATGAACATATTTTGGACCGAAATTTTTGCCAATAACACTGGATATTTTAATCCTATGTCTAGAATGTCTCGATCATACAATGATCTTGCTAAAATACACACTGTCATAGATATTTTTGCAAATAATATAACGTGTTTCAAGAAATATCTCCACGATTTCTGTACTTAAAAAAAAAGAAAAATAAATAAATAAAAAAAATGTTTAGTGGTTTAGAATTTTTTTTAATATGTACTCTTCAAATTTTTCTACTTATTATGTGCTTAAATCTTTGTAATTAAGTTTTAAGTTTTGTATTTAAATACTGTCATTATTTTACATGTTTGCTTATGTGAATGTGCAAATGTGATTGCTGCAGACACATTAGTCTAGGGATATTTATAATTGTACTTTTTTATTTTGTAATCCATTATTAATGTTTTTATAAATATCCTGTTTGTGTCTCGAATAAATAAATAAATAAAAAATAAATAAATAAATAAATATTTCTCAACGTATCTAAAAACTAATAACTGAATTTGAAAGGTCATGAAATAAGCTTTCACACTGTATCATAAATATTTGGTTTGATAGAGGTGTACATTTTAATTGTTCTGTGGATATCTTTAGTATTTGATTATAAAGCATTGTGTTTTCTCTTTCCAACAACGTTTAGTTTATATTTATTCCTACGACGGTAAGGGAGACAAAACGATTTCTATGATACTATATGAACTGTTCTAAAAAGCGACCGGTAATAGCGGTTTGTTCCCAAAACCGGAAAACTTAGCAATTAAGCTATTTACAGAAAAATAATAGATGAAAAGGTTATTAATTTATCTTCCGCATTTAAAAAATGTTCTTCCACAATCAGATGTTTCCAACAAATACATGTATGTGTAATCAGCAAACTCCCTGAAGGTTATTTGAAATATAACACTTCAGTGAGGAAATATCTAACGAACAAAACATCAACAAAGAATATAATGTTGAAGTAATAAATTTCTCTCGACTAGAATGGAGCAAATGTCCCGTCCAATCATCTCTTATGTTACACTCCTCCCAAGATCCCATATCTCTCGCCATGTTATTATATTTCTCAGTCTTGGACTCATTCTCATTAATAATAATAATACACACACATAACGGGATTATTAGTATTTCCAATCGGTAGGTCGAATTTCCGTTTTTGTTATTTTCTTGTGTTTTTTATTTATTTAACTTATTTATATCCAATAAAGCCTGTAGGGCTTTTACAAATATTTTAGAAATACAAAAGAAATGTATCTACATTTCTCATTTTTTGAGATAACGAGGTCTAAAATTGACGAATTTTCAAATATTTGTCCAAAATTACACAACTTAGGACGGGTTATTTCGGAAAATTTGAACAATTCATCAAATTTCAACGTTAATTATCAAGCTCTGTGAAGGGTCTATTCAAGTTCTGTCAAACAACTATCCTATAATGATATAATAACAGAACTTGAGTAGGACTTTCACAGAACACGAAAATTAACGTTGAAATTTGATGAATTGTTCAAATTCTCCGAAAAACCCGTCTTTAATATTATGCAAAAAAAGGAGTTGTTTATTTTTCATATATAACAGTTTAACATTAAGAACACCTTTATTCAATTTGTAATAATAGCAAAGAAAAATATCTGACCGTGGATAATAAGATAAAAATTCAACCAATAAGATTAAAAGTGTTTTTAAATTTAAATATAAATAATGTATTTTAAACATAAAAAAATTGTTTGATAGTGGATTGAACCTTCATACCCAGGAACTGGAGTCGACCACTCTACCATCCTAGCCAAATGCCGATCGGGTATTATTTCGTGTGTTAACTGTAACACCAGTCTGCCGAGTTTTAGCGCGATTATTAAAGTGGATTATTTCCGCTTCTAAATTTAGGGTTCATTCCAGAAAACAAAGGTAAAAGTATTTTAAAAAAAAGTAGGTACTTTAGTTATCAACGTAATATAGTAGAAACTTAAGATTATTGACCATGAGGAAAATATTGTGATCCACGGCCCTGAAATATCTCGTCCTTCTCTTTCTGAACTAAATTTAGCAAACAGGGCCTACGTGTTCTTTGGGGATGGTGTGTTGTGGGTATTTTTTAAGGAAAGGGGTGGGTAGGAATCTAGGGATCAGTGTGTTTGGAGCGACGGACGTATGAATACATACTTACCGCTGCATCGCGCAAGGCGATGAGTCGTTAGACCAGTTGGACAGGTCAAAGTGTCGTCTCAAACCAGCCTCTCCTGATCTGGCATGCCACGCAGCTAGTAGGCAGACTATGAGCGAATTATACAGGCTTTTCAAATAAGAGGTGTTATTTTGATATTCAATCGTAAAATATCAATGGTCTTGTTGAAAGTAAACGTTGTCCAGATCAATACCATCCAATTCCGGCCATAAAAATCATTAATCATCTCTCGATAGCGCAATCCATTCTCCGTAACTGTTGCTCCAGCCTCATTTTCGAAAAAGTAAGGTCCAATGACTCCGCCGGACCATAAACCGCATCAAACAGTCACACGTTGAGGATAGAGAGGCTTTTCAACAATAACTCTTGGGTTTTCCGAGCCCCAGATGCGACAATTTTGCTTGTAGACGAAGCCACCGAGGTGGAAATGGGCCTCATCACTCAAGATTTGATTCATTCAAGTGAATTTTAATAATTTCAATGCGTTGTTGAAGCGTGTATCGTTCCATTTTTATTAATGGCCTAGTTTCTACTTGTCAAATGTCAAAAAATGACAGCTTCAAAAGTAACATCTACCGAAATAGCGGGCTATTCAAAATAACACCTCTTATTGGAAAACCCTGTAGTTACAGGGTCCTACCCATATATGGCTGTCGATAATGTTACTGATTCTATAATAAATAGGTATGTAACCTTAAGGTCGGGGTCCATAATAATTTCTACCGCATGCTAAAGAAGCCTTCAGAGCTCTATCACGATAAAGACCAAGTGCTTAGTTGAACCGGAGTTTTATTTAAAGAGTTAATAACACCTCTTATTGGAAAACCCTATACATTGTATATATAATACATAAGAACACAATCCTTCCAATGCATCTATTCGATATTGATATCTTGTGGATTTCTTCGCGTAGTGAAAATAAGTTTTTATCGAGGGTATATTGCGAGAATTTGCAAAATTACTGTACCAGGAACAGAGATACGGCGCGTGCTCTGAATATAGGCAAATACCAACGCTGTGCGCACCGCCTGAAAAATGTGGTAGAATGTTTCAAATGCCATTAAAATAACTTCGTATCGCTAACACCACCGATCCGAAATCACTGTGATCAATCTAAAAGCATGGTATTTTTATGTGAATACAACACAAGAGTACCAACTAGTCCTATTTATTTATTTATTTCATTTAAACGCCCATAGGGCTTTTACATACAATGCAATTATGTTTTTTAAATACAATAACAATAATGGTGCTGCCACACGCAAAGCTCACATCAACAGATAATATAAAGCACAATAGCGCTCGCCATACAATCCCATACAGACCCGACACACGTAAAAAGATAACGCGCTATAAGTGTGGTTCTGAACTTCGCTAACCGAATTTATTTTACGTAACCGCTCCCGACGCGATATTTGAAAAGTTATGCGTCCCCCTCTCCGCAGTAAAAAGGAGAGGGGGTCATTTTAATTACGGAGCTACCAACTAAGTTCCGTGTTCCCTTTGACAGCCATGACATAAGCAGCCTAATAATGCATTTCTTATTTATTATGTTAGCTCATATCGTCATGTGTGCTAGTAAATTTAGAAACATAAAAAAAAACTTTATTTGGCAAACATACTTAACATATATTTAAAATATAAATACTATCAATATTTGAATTTGAAGTAAACAAATTTTCGCCCTTTCAAAATTAATCATATTTTTAACTCAGTATGTTTATTTGGTAATATTATTCGGTTTTTTGATAAAGTTGGACGGCCCGATACCTACATAGAGAAGCTTCTAGTTTGTTCGTTTGTTGATTGTTTTCCTGGGTAATCTGGTTTGCTCTCGTCAGCTCTCGTGCTCTCTTCTCGTTCCCTGCCCTGGTGTTGGTCCTTGCCACCTTTGCCTTCAACATTTTTGGAAATCGACGTGAGCTTATTTTACAATAATTTATTATATGTCGCTTTCGTCGATCGGCGTGCGAACTGCGAATTTCCTGATTCGACGGAGAGGTTATGTCAGGTTATATGAAAATGCGCTATTTACGCGCAGATTGTTTAAAATCTAAAAAGTTTATAAATAGCATTTATAATTATATAGTTGGCGGCATCATCATCTGAGGATGAGCTGTCCAACAGATCCAGCAATAGGCGACAAGTATCATCCATTTTGAAAACGTGCTCAAGCTGTCAGTAAATAAAGTTACTTTGACAGATGAAATTATGTTCCTCGGCCGCTCTCGAATTCAACTGACCCCCTCTCCTACCATAGGAAGAAATATTTGATAGCGTCGTGTGTCGGTAGAAAAGATGATGCGCTGTACATTAACTTTTGATGTGAGCTTTGCGTGTGGCAGCAGCTTAAAGAGTTTACATAATATATGAGAATATACAGATTACATGTAACTTTAATTAAAAATCTCTATTACGCAATATTAGGATAAGAATCGACAAAAAGTCTAATAGAAAAACATTTAGTTGAGTATTATAATATTAAACCAAGTATCACAATATTAAGTCAAGTATTATAACATTAAACCAAGTATTATAATATTAAACTAAGTATTACAATATTAAATCAAGTATTATAATATTAAACAAAGTACTATAATATTAAGTTAAGTATTATAATATTAAACTAAGTATTATAATATTTATTTATTTAAACGTATTTTGTAGAGTAGTAGAAATAGTTCGCATACTCCGTTTAATGTTTGCCAAGTTCATATTTGACATACAGATTTAATAATAATGTGTTTATAGGCTGATAGACATTCAGTACCGTTAGTGTTCACCATAGACATATGAATATTAGTAGACCTGCCCTAAGTGATTAAAAGCGTATTATCCCCACTCCCCATACCGGTTCCATTGGAGCCGGCTGGGCTTGCGTATGGCCTCAAGTGAAATTTGAAAACGTGACGTCATCATTCTTGTGCGAACTATGGTCGAGGCATCATCGGTTCATTTTACGAAATAACACGGCAAAATGTTGACTTGTGATATGAAAACTTGTAAAAATAGATGTGAAAAAGAGAATAAACCCAATTGTCGTATTACATTCCATAAGTAAGCATTATTTTACTTTATTTTAAGCTTATTCACACCGTATTATATGGATCAGTTTTAGAAACATATACTATCACATCACAATGTAGCGATTCTCAAGTGTGCTCATCGTTGTTTACTGGGGTAAGTAAATTATGAAACATTTGTAAAAGTGTCTTAACTAAATACTCTGAAACTAACTACGACTCTGCAAACAGAAGAAATTTACTTTGCCGAATTTGGGCTTCGCAAATTAGTTCATAACGTGGCGAGTAATTTGCGCTCCCGTGTAAAAATGTCTATTCATTCAAAAGCAGATTTTACTTTTAAGAAGTAAATGGTGATATTATAATGCGAGATGCCTATTTACTGTCAGATTGATTTATTGACGAATCACAGTCAGCCTTACTCCCTTCGTTCTTCAACAGTTGATTTTACCCCTCGCCATTATCTTCTCGTCTATTAATTCCTATGTCTGTGGTGTTCACGCAATATTTATTCCCTGCACCGTGTAGTCGGTTCATTACTGAATTTATTTCATATACATCTGGAGAGAGTGGGAATGTTGTAAGGCTCAAGGTAATGGGGAGGGTAGAAAGAGATTTGGAAGGGGAAGGTTATAAGTACATAAGTATCTACGATTATTAGTACCTGGCTATTCAGATCTGGTCATCCAAACACGGCTTAAGCCATTTTAAGCAAAGTTTAGATTCTAAATGGTGGTCTTAAACCAAGGTGATACTGAGAGATGCCGCATTTTAAATATTTATTATTTTGGATGAAAATTGTGAAATAACACAAATTAATTACATTCAAAATTTACAAACTGCCATAATTAAAAAATTGTTAAACCTAGCATTTACAAATATAAAACAACTTAAAATTACTGTATGGCTCTGAGGGTCTACTTCCAATTAAAGGGCTTCTCTGGTTTATTATAATTATGGATAATGCGGGAGAAAATGCGTGCAAAAAGTCATTGTTGAATATTCACAAAACAAGATTTACTGAAAAAAGGCCTAAAAATTCCATTAATATCAAATAAGTATGGTAGCAGAACACTTGACTATTTGATACCTGTGATTTATAACAAATTTAACGAAAACTTTAACTTAAAAAATAATGAGGAACCCTGCCCTAAGTTGACAAAAAAGTGGTTAATAAATTAACAAAACGTTTATCCATCCTAAACATTATATTTGGGATTAATAATTTTACTTAAGCTAATGTGTATTATGTTATAACATTAAATGGTAGAACCTACAGACAAGCTGATTGTCACAGCTTTGTGGGACTACCCATATCTTATATTGTATTAAATGTAATTATATTCAATTTAAATAAATAAATAAAAAATTAATTTGAAAAAATCAAAAAAAATTTACTTGCGCACGCCGGGATTTGAACTCGCGACCCCCGGATTGATAATTGAGAGTCTTACTCCTTAACCATAAAGGTCTACTGGGTACATAGTATACTGTGACCGTAGATAATGTAAAAAAATCTATTCACTGTTTCAAATTGCGGCTTGCGCAAGTAAATTTTATTTGATGAATTTGTGTTATTTAACAATTTATTTATTTAGAGTAGGTAATATATAGTATACTCGCGGAACGTTCCAGAGTGGAAGATACTCTCAGTATTGCTCTGGTGTAATGCATTCAAAATTGAAACGTTGCTTGAAATGGTTCTAGCCGTGTTTCGTGACCAGATCTGAATAGCCAAGTACTCACTCTTCTTCCTCTCTCCATCTCCTTCCCTTCGCAGTACCTCCAGCCTCACAACATACCCCAATTGGGGATGCTGTAGTCTTTCTGGCTCCAGACGGTTGGGAGCAGTTGATACCCTTGTACAGTATTTTATTTATTTATTGGACAATTTCTCAGAAGCGCTCTATGAATCTACAAAGGTTCACCTCATTTAATTATTTATTAAGACCTTTTTTAGGTGTTTTTACATAGAAATAGTAAAAAATATACACAATTACATATGAGTGAATTGCCTCGGCAACAATACCTATTTTGTATTTGTTTAGTGATAAATTGAAGTTGTCCACTGATATAAAGTATTACAATTTTATTAAAAAGTTACCCCTTACTTAAAAACGCGGTGTAAATATTATTATTAATAACTTTAAAACTTGTCTTATTACCATTGCGTTTATTTTATTAAAACGGTTTTAAACCGGGCTCAATGCCTGCTTTGCCACACCAACGTTGACCGAGCGTGTAATAAACTAATTAGTTAGACAAAATACAAAAAAAATCATTTAAAGAGTAAAGAATTGAATCACTACATATTTGGTAACTCGGATTGCAAATAACACTCCTATCACCCAATTTCGTTTGATCCCGAGCTTATGGGAAATCCTCAAAAATCGACTAGTGTTGTTACGCCACGGTGTCTGTATCGAGACAATTATTATGTTTTTTTTGTTTTACTAATACTACCAATACTAATATACGTACATCTCCATGAGATGGACATCCCTCTACATGTTTGCGCAGTATAATTCGGATGGGGCTGGCGAGATGCCAGTTCATATCAGCGAACTTAAGAGAAGAAGAATGCGTCTTATAAATTTCCGGAACCAAAAAAATTGTATGTGGAAGCAAATAAGCGTTTCGTTGTGGACTTAAACGTGATTCGCATTCCAAAAAGGTCGGAACATCCCTACCTGATATCGTTTCCAATTTATACCACTGACTAGTTATGCAAAATGTCAGCGACTTTATTCCGGCAAGGGTTTGCTCGAATCAAGTTCAATTTCAGTTGTTAAATTCGATTATTATATTGAAGTTATTATACATCTAATGCTCAAAGATTTATAGGTAATTTGATTTTCTATATGTTAGTTCACATGTTGATAACTGTACACATTGAATGTTCGAGAAAATTGCGAATAGTACGATTGCATCATTTATTTATTTATTTAACGCCCAGAGGGCTTTTACGTGTAGGTGGTACAATTTTAATGACAGTTTTGAAACATAAAGAAATAATAAAAATAAAATTACATTAAAAAATAATATATGCAAGAAAAAAAATAAAAATAACAAGAACATAAATTAAAAAATACAGCGGTTTGACTGGTTTACAAACTTAACTTCCATTTAGGAATAGTGTTGAAATAAGTCTTTTACGTAATCCACGGAATTCGCAAAGTTAATATTAAATATATCGACATCACCTAAGTATTGATCTCCCATAGTGTGAAACCGTTGTATCATAATCAAAATGTATTTCAATTTTGACAAGGTTACTTATAATAGTACCTAAAGGATGGCTTCCGTGGTCGAGGGTTAAGGTTTTCTCTCGACTAGCAATCCGGAGGTCGCAGATTCAAATCCCGGCGCGCCCAAGTAAATTTAATTTAAATATTTAATTTTGGAAACCTCTAATTGTAATATTTAATAATTGAAGACAATATTCAAATATTAATTTTAATAATTTATATTGTTCCATAATTAAGTAATTAAAAAAATAGTAGATATTATTCCAGAATGGAAGACACTCTGTTTTGCCCTGGAGGGAGACTACGATTCTGAATTGAAACGTTGCTTTAAGGCCCCGTAGTAAGCGTTCAAAGATGGTTTGAAAGGGAGATGTGTAAAAATACGAACGCGGGAGCGCGCTAATATTAAAAACGATAATAATTAAGCTATTAAACTTGGTGAAAATATTCAGGGTTTTCCAATAAGAGGTGTTATTTTGATATTCAATCGTAAAAGATCAATGGTTTCGTTGCTTGTGTGGCATGTAGCAGTCTTATTAAAAGTAAACGTTGTCCAAATCAATACCATCCAATTCCGGCCATAAAAAATATTAATCATCTCTCGATAGCGCAATCCATTCACCGTAACTGTTGCTTCAGCCTCATTTTCAAAAACGTAAGGTCCAATGACTCCGCTGGACTATAAACCGCACCAAACAGTCACACGTTGAGGATAAAGAGGCTTTTCAACAATAACTCTTGGTTTTTCCGAGCCCCAGATGCGACAGTTGACGAAACTACCGAGGTGGAAATGGGCCTCATCACTCAAGATGATTTGCATTTGATTCACTCAAGTGAATTTTAATAATTTCAATGCGTTGTCGAAGCGTGTATCGTTCCATTTTTATTAATGGCGTATTTTCTACTTGTCAAATGTCAAAAAATGTCAGCCTCAAAAGTAACACCTACTGAAATAGCGGGCTATTCAAAATAACACCTCTTATTGGAAAACCTTGTATAATAAAACACCTCTATTATAATAATATCCCGTGATTATTCATGAGTCTAGTAGATACCTATTTTTATTATTAAATACATCTATTTGAATTTCAATTTTGTTTTCGGGAACAAATTAACCCACTTCCTAACATTCGATCGAGCTGAAACTCGGCAGATATACTCGTTAATATTGACAATGCATTCTATCATATTTAAGTGACAATCACGCATACACACTCGAATATATACGCATTTCCCTAAAATTTTATGACATTACAGCAGTTAATACGCGAAATAAATATCGGTCCTACCCGATCGGCATTTTGCGATGTTAGTACAGTTGCTGACTCTAGTTCCTGTGTAGGAAGGTTCAATTCTCAATTAAACTATAAAAATAGCATTATAGTATTTATTTTTTATTTTTATGAGATGGTTTTTTTGTAACAAATCTTAAATATAGGGTTTTCCAATAAGAGGTGTTATTTTATTATGTATATAAATTAAATTTTTATTTATTTTGTATACATAAACATACACTTGCCACAAACTACACATTACTTCTTATCACTTATCACTTTCTTATCACTTCTTTTATTTTATTATTTATATAAACTAAAAATGGCAGCTTCAAAAGTAACATCTACCGAAATAGCGGGCTATTCAAAATAACACATCTAATTGGAAAACCCTTTAGAACGTTATTATCAACTGGGAGAAGTTCGCGTTCGCGTTCGCGTATTAACTATTATGTGTTGAGATGAGGCTATGAGTTAAGTAGGTCTCATCGGATGAAGTGCGCTGGTTTAAATGAACAATCAAGAAGCTAAGCGAGGTGTTAAACTTTATTAGAACATAATAGGAGGACGCGGAACATTGCCGCGAGCGATAACCGCTTCGGCCCGGGCAACGCCGGGAGATGCAGTCCGCCATAAATCCCCATGGCTCTATGGATTAATAGATAGTGATGCGCAAAAGCCAACAGTGGAATAGAAGCCAGTTTAACTGCCATTGCATTCTATAGCCGACGAAAAAAATAACCATTTTCACCATATCCGTAACGTGCATTCACTGTACGTTTTATTTCTAATGGTCTTTTTCTGGATAACAATGAGCCCCGATATTTTTGCTTTTGTAGCTATTCTATTTTGTCGTCGAAAAATATTTGTATAAAAATTCAAGACTCTATTTTAAAATGTTTTTATAATTAGAGTATTGAACCTTTATACCCAAGAACGGGAGTCGATGTCTCTGCCAAACCTCGCGAAATGTCGATCGGGTAGTACGGGCATTTGTTTCGTATTTTAACTGCTGTAAACTATTTTACCTCTTGTGTGTACGTGATTGTCTCCAAAAGTTGATGTAATGCATTATCATCGACAACGAGTCTATCTGTCAAGTTTCAGCTGGATCGTATGTTGGGAAGTGAGTTAATTTTCGCTTCCAAGATTTGCGTTAATTCATTCCCGGAAACAAAAGAAAACATCTAGACCAAGGGTGCCCAACCCCAGGCCCGCGGGCCATAATGTGGCCCGCGAACGAATTATAAGTGGCCCGCGTGAACCATTTTCAAAAAACCCGCCAATCCGCCAATTTGAACAAGTGTCGCGGGCCCGCGGTAAAACAAACAATGCCGCTTGCGCGCGGTCACCACACCAGTGTTGCCGACGAAGGCGATTTATTGCTATTCGGGCTACTCAGAACGAGAATCAGCGACGAAAAAATCTAACCTGTTGAACTTACTTTTTAAACAAAAATACACCGGTTTTGATATAGTATTTTTTGCGTCCGAAATGGAATCTTGTAGCCACCCCCCCCCCCATGGAACTCGAAAAATTATTGTGGGGAATCATATATGATGTTTTCGGGTGCGCGGAATTTTTTCTCAGCGAAGTTCCGTAACAACCCCCCCCCATGGATTTCAAATATTTGGTGGAGAGCACTCATTTTGAATTTTTTTGTGAGGAATTATGAAATTATAGAAATTCTCTAACAACCCCCCCCCCATGGAAATAGGAACCGTCAGGTATTCAGTGGCCCGCCAGTGATTCAAAATCATCAATTTGGCCCAACTGTTAAAAAGGTTGGGCAGCCTTGATCTAGACGTATTTAAAAACGGTTTTTTCGGAAAAGCATTATTGGCTTCAAACCTATAATTACCAAAAGTGGTGTATGGCAAAATAATACATTATACAAAATAAACTCAGTAAGTAAATTCGTTGTTTTAAATCAAAGTTTACTTTGTGGTTGAATTGAGAACTGTAAAAGATATTCCTCTCTCTCTGCTTTATTAGGATAATATGGAATTCTGTGCAAACTGTCCTTCATTCTCTATCCGCATTCATTGATTCCCGAAAACGAAAGTTATAATCAAAAGACGTATTTAATTTGAAATTGTTGAACAGCGCGGCGATGTATCAAAAAGTATTCTCTTATCTCTGACCGAAAATCGTCAAACATACAAATTTTAATTGTCGGTACGTTATTTCTTGTTGAAATTATCGATTTTCAATAAACTCAAATTTGCTTTGAATTTAAAATTAAGAAAATTGAAATCTTGTGATGAATCATTCTGACAAACATTAAAGTATGTACCTACCTATGACACAATGTTTGAACAGAAAATTATTTTAATTGTTTTTTTCACGTTCAATGAACTCAAATTTGCTTTGAATTTATGTATTATTTTCAAAATTGGAACTGCCTGTGTGAAAAAAATAATTCAGATAAGCAATAAAGCAGAAATTGTATTTATGATATTTGAAGAGAAAATTATTATTTTTAAATTAAATTAGAATATTCCGTGATTATTCGTTCGAGAAAAATGAAATAAATAATTAAAATAAATACATCCTAAAAATTGCGAACTGGGCAAAAATATTGAAAATCTCAAAGGGTAGAATATAATTTAAATTCTGCTAAGAAAACTATGAATGTTATTTCACCGGGTGTTATTCCAAGTGGGGGCAATCAAATGCTTCGTGGCTCGCTACGTATGGTCTAAAACCAGCTTTACACCAACCTATTTTCATACCGAGCCGGGACCAAACAAAAAATCTTTCTTTTACATGATCATCATTTTCATACCCACGATTTCAAACAGATAGTTAGAGAAGAAATACTGTCGTAATCTTGTAGTGTCACGTGTTAGGTCGTTATCTAATCGATGTTTTGTCGTCGTTTGGACCTCCATCATGATGACTGCGTATCTTGATCGATACGAGATTCGTGTATATGAGGTGAAACCACCAAATCACTACAGACCAGATGCCAACGTAATAGCTATCACAACCCTGTATCTGCCCATTAATTATTCAAAACATGTCTCTGTATGAAGAACACATCACATGGATATTATTTATTCTATGACTTAACAGTACGTACCTAAAGTTCTCGTGAATTATTTCCGTGAAAAATAATGTCAAATCTTCAAACATACATGCTAATTTAACAAAACCTATCAGTAATACACTTTCTCAATGAAAAATAAATACACATTGTAGTCTTTTCATTCATATTTAAAATATTGAACTAAATAAATATTCAACATTTTCACGTAATATATTTAATTAAAACAATGAGAGATGACAGATGTTTTTAGAAATAGACAAACTGTGTGGTGTAAAACGCCCACTAAAGGCAATCGCAGGTTGTAGGTAATAAAGTAGGAGAATACACTAGAAGTAGGAAGAATAAAGGTTTCTTCGCAGCTAGGAGTAAGGTAGGTAAGATTAGGTTGTAGGTAGTGCAGACTGCCGACTGCAGACATCTGGAGGCAAGTACCTGTGCTATCTGCCTAATGTGGCGAGTATTTAAGCAAAGCTTCTTTGGTTACCAAAGCAGTTCCCCGCAGTTTTAGAGCCAGAGTGCACTCACGCGAGCTCAAGTGCACAACCAACTTATGGACCGGGATTCTCAACAAACAAACAAACTAGGGAACTTATTTATGGAAAACGTTCTTACAATGCTAGGTATTTCGAAAAGAATGATTTATATTGTTTACTGTGGTTAAAATAATAGATAATAATAAAAAAATCTTTAATGTATTGGAATGCTGTAGCTCGTCGCTCTTGTCATTTTATTTATTGGAATGCTTTAGCTCGTCGCTGCTGTCATTTCATTTATAGGAATGCTGTAGCTCGTAGCTCTTGTCATTTTATTTATTGGAATGCTTTAGCTCATCGCTCTTGTCATTTTATTTATTGGAATGCTTTAGCTCGTCGCTGCTGTCATTTCATTTATAGGAATGCTGTAGTTCGTCGCTCTTGTAATTTTATTAATTGGAATGCTTTAGCTCGTCACTGCTGTCATTTCATTTATAGGAATGCTGTAGCTCGTCGCTCTTGTCATTTTATTTATTGGAATGCTTTAACTCGTCGCTGCTATTTAATTTACAGGAATGCTGTAGCTCGTCGCTCTTGTCATTTTATTCATTGGAATGCTTTAGCTCGTCGCTGCTGTCATTTCATTTATAGGAATGCTGTAGTTCGTCGCTCTTGTAATTTTATTAATTGGAATGCTTTAGCTCGTCGCTGCTGTCATTTCATTCATAGGAATGCTGTAGCTCGTCGCTCTTGTCATTTTATTTATTGGAATGCTTTAGCTCATCGCTCTTGTCATTTTATTTATTGGAATGCTTTAGCTCGTCGCTGCTGTCATTTCATTTATAGGAATGCTGTAGTTCGTCGCTCTTGTAATTTTATTAATTGGAATGCTTTAGCTCGTCGCTGCTGTCATTTCATTTATAGGAATGCTGTAGCTCGTCGCTCTTGTCATTTTATTTATTGGAATGCTTTAACTCGTCGCTGCTATTTAATTTACAGGAATGCTGTAGCTCGTCGCTCTTGTCATTTTATTCATTGGAATGCTTTAGCTCGTCGCTGCTGTCATTTCATTTATAGGAATGCTGTAGTTCGTCGCTCTTGTAATTTTATTAATTGGAATGCTTTAGCTCGTCGCTGCTGTCATTTCATTTATAGAAATGCTGTAGCTCGTCGCTCTTGTCATTTTATTTATTGGAATGCTTTAGCTCATCGCTCTTGTCATTTTATTTATTGGAATGCTTTAGCTCGTCGCTACTGTCATTTCATTTATAGGAATGCTGTAGCTCGTCGCTCTTGTCATTTTATTTATTGGAATGCTTTAGCTCGTCGCTGCTATCATTTAATTTACAGGAATGCTGTAGCTCGTCGCTCTTATCATTTTATTTATTGGAATGCTTTAGCTCGTCGCTGCTGTCATTTAATTTATTGGAATTTAATGGCTTTAGTATTATCCGAAGACGTGAAAAAGAGTCATATCGAAAATAAAAACAATTAATTTGAAACAAACAATTATCATAAGCAATAATTATTCACAAAAAACCACATTAAAATTGAAAAAAATCTCCCGAGAAAGAATAAATTCTGCTTGGGAGAAATTAAATCCGCATTTGACGATCAAAAAATTATTTACATAAAATATTTATATTTTTGATACTGACAATTCATGGTGGAATTCCCTTATAATGATATATTTCAACCATTTAACCGTTACGGTAACGATTACGGTCCAAAAATAAAATAAGCGACTTTTTTTTATAACAGTTCAACACTCCTATAAAACAAAAACTAGGTTAAATAGGTTACATAGGTAACTATTTAACCTATTTTTTGTTTCATCACTTTTAATGTCTCGATATCACCTTTTAAAGGCGCGTTTAATTGTCATTTTGATGAAATATCATAGAACTAATTAGTTATCTCGAAAATGTACGGAGAATAATAAAATTACCGATACAAATATTGATAATTTATTACAAATCTCTTCAAATTATTCGTATTCCTGTTGAAAACACAACTGCAGGCCTTTAACAAATGATTTCACCAAATTCCTATAAACTATCAGTAAAACGCGAATGTGATATGCCAATGTCGGAACAAGTGTTTTCATTTGAAAATAACAGCATAAACTCAGCTGCATGAACACGTGTTCCGATATATTATAAAAGTACTAATAGTTTATCAGGAAATAGCCTGCTATCACCTTTTAACTGGATTTTAATAAATCAGCAATACTGATTATTCTCCGAGTGAAATTCTTTGTTTCTAATCAAAGTTTACATAGTGTTTCGAACTATAAAGATTCCTCTCTCTATAGAATAATATGGCATTCTGTGCAAACACCCCCTCTCTTTCAACTCCCATTCCCTAAATCCCCCCGCACACCACCCACTGGAATGACCACTTCACCCCCCCCGACCGTAATGGCACAAGTCGCCAATCTTCAGGTTGGCTCGCAAACTACCCCCACCCCTACTGCCCTCCACCCGCCCAGCCCCTGCAAATAAGCTGTCGTTAAGTTATTATATGGTCAAGAGATTAAAGACTTTTGTAAGACCCGCTCCCGGGTCCCGGAGCCGGGACTTTAATCACGTAAAGGCTCCATTTTAATGTGCACGGTTATCGGTACCGATCCTCTGATTGGCTCTTTTGTCGGGAAGGTCACGGATAAACTAATGGAAGTTCGAGTACACTTTACGGTTGATGGTACAGTCATATTATTTCAAATTTGATATGATTTGAAATTTATTATTTTTCATCGTGTTTGGGTATTTGTCATTGCGCTTAATTCGTAGATCTCGATTTGCAGCTTTTCGATCAGTCGCAAATATCAACATTTGACGGCTTACATCATCGGTACTGTATAGAATGAGTGGAGTCTGCACATATAGATACTATAAATTCAACAGGACACCAGCACACATGGAAACCTTGATCCTTGAGTTGTTCAGTTGTTGAGCTTTTAAAAGGAGAATGAGCTTTGTAGGACCAGTAAGAAGAGAGTCAATAAAACAAAGTATTTCTCGAGTACTGTCGGAAGACGAATGACTTTAATAGGGGAGATCATCCTTATCTCTCCACAGGAAATCGTAAGATAGCAGAGTTGAAGAAATGACATTCGTTTAAAATGCCTGATATGACCTTAAACTCAATAAACTTAATTGAATTGCTCTCCTACTTTTTCAGTGATACGGATTTTATCAAAGAATGTAAGAACGTAATAATATTTTTTTTGAACCATTATTGGCAACGATTCCTGGTTTACAAATATTTTGAAATCTCCTAATTATAACCAATGAATAAATAAATTCTTTAATGAACGTTACAGTCAGCAGAGTAGACATTTTATAATTGTCCCGTGGAATGACAAAGAATAATACGATCAGTGAATAATGATTATTCCACCACTCTCTTCAATTTTCAGTTCATTCGTCCACTCTGAAATAATGTTTCCATTGAATCTATCAATAAGTTCGTAACAATTGATTACTTAATAATTGGATTGCTAAAACGAATCAACGAGTCTCGGTAAACATAAAAATACACGTCAAAGACCCAATTACTCTCCTGACCTTTTTATTAACTTTGTAAAAACATTATTTGAGAAGCGAAATAATATAAAATGAACAGCGTGTAACTTCGGCGGGAATTGGTGAAATATTAAGTAAACTGAATTTCTCGTTTCAGTTTGCGCTGCTCGTATCTCGTAAAAGTGTTTTTAATTATGTTTACATACTCGAGTGAGTCTCCTTTTCTTGAGGACGGAAACCAGATAAGTACCTCAAAGAAAAGCTAAAACAAAGCGTCTGTCCTTAAATCGCTAATCCCGCGATAAGGGAGGCTTGACTTGGTACATCCTGCAGGAACTAGGAACACGTGTATTGGTAAGGACTGATAAAGTCCATCAAACGAATGTAAGCTTTTAGAGAGCACCGCGGATAACAAAACCGCGTTGGACAAGTTATAATACAATACCTTTGTATGCGATAAAATTAATGTAGATTAACACACATATTACAGGGAAAAAAATATTTTCCACTAGGTTATCTTGGTTTTTTATTCATGGTAACTGAAGACTAACCAACAGATACATAAACAAGACGTGCCAACACCATTTCAGTCACGGTCACTACAGATTAGATTTTATTTGTGTTATTCATTTACAACTAGCTGACGTGTACCCAGCGTTGCTGGGGGTTAGTTAAACTGCTTTAAAGTTCAAAATCTCCTACTTACGAACCCATTTTCGGTTATAATTTTATTGTATAATGTGGAAAATTAAGTTATTTATAAAATGATCGAAAAAAATGAAATATTTATGCCTGAACATTCACAAAATAAAATAAAAGGCACTTTTTGGTCAAGTTTTTTTTTTTTAATAAATCAAAACAGGCGGATGGTGTTAAGTGGGAATTTAAACCTTATCGCCATTTACGTAAGGATTGTTATTGATAGCGGCTCAATTTAAAATATTATATGACGTAGTGCATCGCCTTAATATTGAATCAATAACTAACTAACTAACTAACTAACTAACCATCACGCCGTTTCCCCGCAGGGGTAGGCAGAGAGGACGGACCGCCAAACAACTCGGTCTTGGCACACACTCCTTGCCTCATTCACATTCATACATCGTCTCATACATACTCTTCTATTATTCTGACTCTTGACATGGCCCGACTCGAGTATCTGATTCACTTGATCGTGCCATGTCTTCCTCGGGCGTCCCCGACTTCTGCTACCATTCACATTTGCATCATATATCCTCCTTACACTCCTATCTTCGCTCATTCGCTCTACATGCCCAAACCATCTAAGCGTCCCTTTCTTAATCTTACTCATTACGCTTACATCAGCCTTGCACTCTTTGCGGATCTCCACATTCCTCACACGATCAAACATGGTTTTACCACACATACGCCTCAGGGATCTCATTTCAACAGCATTTAATCTACTTTCATCCTTTCTTTGCCAGTTCCATGCCTCACTTCCATACATCAAGGTAGGTACCAGCACTCCGTTGTGGACTGCTAACTTCGCTTCTTTGGACAATTTTTTGTTAGCGCCTACGGCGTTTAGTCCTCCATTAACGGAATTACCTGCATTTACCCTTCTTTCGATATCTCTGTCAGCCTTCCCATCTCTCGTAAACATACTTCCTAAATACACAAACTCATCCACCTGCTCCAAGTATTCCCCATTCACAATTATATTGCACACTGTTTTCGTACTCTCTCTTTCAAACACCATTACTTTAGACTTACTTACATTCATCATTAACTCATTCTTCATGCATACTTCGTTCATCCTAGACACGAGAGACTGTAGATCATCTATACTATTAGCAATCAGCACCGCATCATCAGCATACAACAGGCAACATACTTTCAAATTATTCAAATTCGCGCCCAATCCCACCTCTTTCAATTCTTGCATACAATTATCCATGTATAGATTGAATAACCACGGTGACATTACGCAGCCTTGTTTAACACCTTTTGTGATATCAAACCACCCCGTAAAACCACCGTTTACCCTAACACATGCAACGCTTCCCTCATACAGAGACGCAATTGCCTGAATCAGATTCGTATTCACTCCATACTTGGACAACACCTTCCATAGCTTTTTCCTGTCGACTCGGTCGTATGCTTTTTGTAAATCTACAAAGGCACAGAAAAGTTTCTGGTTTTTTGCCAGAAACTTCTCAGTGAGCATACGCAATGAGAATATCTGGTCCATGCACCCCCTTCCACTCATGAAAGCACCTTGCACATCCCATATTTTATCCTTTGTTTCCTTTCTTACTCTTTCAATCAAAATTCTACCATACAGCTTGCCAACTGAACTAAGCAGGCTAATAGCCCTATGATTCCCACATTCCATACGTGACCCTTTACCTTTGTATAATGGCATGATCACAGCCCTTCTCCAGTCTAAAGGCGTGTAACCTTCCTTTAAACATTGGTTAAAAAGATTGCACAACCATGTGAGAATTACACGGCTACCTCCTTTAAAATATTCAGCAGCAATATTGTCAAACCCAACAGCCTTACCATTCTTCATACATTTAATCGAGCTTTCTATCTCATCCATGCTAATTTCGGTAACATTCACTCCATCGTCATTCATATCTGATTCGCCACTGGAATCACTGTCATTCACTTCGCTTTCGAAGACTTCCTCGAAATAATTCATCCATCTCTCTTTTATTTTTTCCTCATTCGTCAACATTTTTCCATCTTTTGATTTTATCACTTTCATGCTTCCGTTTTCTGGGCCACTCCGGGACCTTTTGACTTCTTTCCAAAACAACTTAATGTTTTCTTGGAAATGGTTTGTCATTTTCATTCCTTCTTCCTCTTCCAGGCGTTTCTTTCGTTCTTTCACTCCAACTCTTACTTTTTTCTTACATTCCTTATATACTTCTTTCGCTCGATACTTCTCTTCGCTGGAAGCACTGCCAGCCGCAATCAGACACAACCATGCTTTCTTCTTTTCTGAGACCAGTGCTTTGATCTCATCATCCCACCATGCATCACCTTTCTTCCTACCTTGCGTACTTATTCCACAAACCTCCCTAGCAGATTCACAAAGACACACTTTTATGTGGTTCCATGTTTCTTCTATGCTTAGACCATCCATTTCCTTCGCATTCAATCTTATCTCTGCACAATTCACATACTTACTTCTCACATTATCGTTTTGCAGTTTTTCTATTTTGACTCTTGTCGGAGCTGGTACCGTTTTCACTTTAGAGCGCCAACCGCGAAAGAGGTTTACTCTCGACACTACAAGAAAGTGGTCAGTTTCGACCTCAGCCCCTCTGAAAACTCTTGTGTCCTCGGTAACAGCTCTCAACCTAGAGTCAATTACTACAAAATCAATAATTGACCTCTCATTTCCTCTTTCCCACGTATATTGGTGGATACCTTTATGATCGAAGAAAGTATTCGACACAAACAGGTTCCACTCTAAACATACTTCAAGCATTCTGTTCCCGTTGTCATTCGTTCTTTTATCCCCAAACATACCTAAGACCGAATCAAATCCGTCACGTCTAATTCCCACCCACCCATTCAAATCGCCTGCCATTATAATCCTTTCGTTCATATTTTTTAGTCTCATTACAACATTCACACCAGTCCAAAAATCATCTTTCACTTCATCGCTTTCAGAATTAACAGGGGCGTAGCAAATAACAAGAAACACCCTTGTCAAACCGATTTTAAATCTGATCCACATTATTCTCGGACTTACACATTCATACTGCAACATACATTCAATCATTCTGGGAGACAGTAGCGCTGCAACACCTTGACAAGCCCTCTCCGTATCTGGTCTCCCAGACCAAATGACGAGCCTATCATTATGCTGCATTGTACCGCTACCTTTTTTCATACTCTCTGTTATACAAAGTACGTCCAAACATTTGCTCACCATAGTATCACACAGTTCGTTCATCTTTCTTTCCATTCCTCCTCTAATGTTCCATGTACCAATTCGACATTGATCACGTTCCGTCCTCCTCTTTGCGCCACCGAAGGGTTGGCGATGTGATGGATAGCGAACCTCATCGACATCTTTGTCGGCCATTCCCTTCCAAGTACTACTTAAACATCTTAATTATACAACTTATCATATCGTTACACACATAAAACAAATAATACATATTTATACGCTTAATATAACATTTAACTTAACAAATAAACTACCACTAAAAATAGTTATAATCAATAACTGTTGCTTATTCAATAATAATAATATTAACTGAATATTCTAGTCTAAACTAACCATATGACATATAGTTGCAAAGGATCTGCTTTAAATATCGTCAAACTGTGAATACGCTTCTACGGAGGGAGTGTGCCAGTGTCTACCACCTTCCTGAAGGGTCCCGTAAACTGTACCGTAGGTACACTGTACTAACTGTATAGGCCCACTACAGGCAATCTGTAATTCTGTATGTTGTACATTTGAACTTGCGCGTGGGTTTAGGGCTACGATAATAATGTGTGGGTGAATGGCTGCTGTGAATGTGTTCGCATGTCTGTGTGTAGCACCTCAGGCCATATTGCGGATTAAGGATTAACCAGCAAACTACTTCCAAGGATTGTTTAGAGAAATTATCGTTCACAAGGCAGGATGTCTAACAAACAACAATATGACATTCGTGTGGTGTCGGGAATTTTCTCGTTAAGGCATTTCTTCACGCCAAATAATAGGAACGTGATAACGCGTCATTACCTAACAAATAATAGAGGTACAAATTATTGCTTTACTGAAATTCCTTTCAAGAAGATATCTGTGCTCTTTCTACCAGCGGCGGCTCGTGACTTTTGGGTTACACGAGCGCTAAGACGATTTTGTAGAAATTTGATTTTTTTTAGAAATATGATTTTTTGTATGAAGATTTTCAGGAAATCCGTGCGGCGCACGGCTAAACTGAAGTTTCCTGAAAATCTTAATACATAAATCGATTTTTAGAAAAAAATAAAAAATCGTTTTCAGCTACAACAACATCAGAAATTCTATTTCTAGTACATCCAAAAGTCACGAGCCGCTACTGCTTTCTACCCACCTACAGCCCACATACTCACATACCCCCCCAAAGGCGCCCCTAGTTGAGACTGCGCCAATATTACAATTTTCGTCAGGGAATTTTAAATTACGCAAACGATGATTATTTGCGTACAAAGTACCTACAGTAATATAAGCAAGTTTTATAGATGTTTGTGAATAAATCTCTCTAATTAGGTCCAACTAGCTGCGAAATTCCGACGGTATACAACATGAAGCTTCCTCTCCAGTCTAGACTAAAATAGGTAAATGTCAACATTAGAGAAGATTGTCTATATACACACGGTAAACACCCACTGTGTTAGTATTAATTATTCATATATACATATTCCATGTTCATGTGAATATCAACAAATTTTATTATATTATTATAGATAGCAAATAGGTCGTGGTGTGATCATAAATCAAAATTAATATTTGAACTAATTAGTATGCATATGTTGATTTAAAATACAAAAATTTTAAAGAATCTTTCAAATACTTCCAAAAACATATGTTGCATATGTTGATTTAAAATACAAAATTTTTAAAGAATCTTTCAAATACTTCCAAAAACCATACATTATTTTAAAATACGTCCAAAAACAGTGTTGATACAATAATATTATGTATTTTCAAAGATTGTATGATAATGTGGGCTTCACTGGGTACTTTGCCCGTGCTGAGGCCGAATTTTGCAATTAAATAAAATTAAATAAAAAGAAAATATGAAATAAAAAAACCGAGATGAAATATAACAACGCACAATATTTTTTTTAATCGGTAAATATTATGAGGTACGGTTGTATCAAAGGAAGTGTGTGCTGTTCTTTCTTCTTTTACGTTATACAGTTTTGTCTTTTTTGTTAATTAATTCATATTTTAATTTGGCATCTGATTTTTTTTGTTTTGAGTGAAAAATTGTGGATGCTTTTATTGCCTGGTATTTGTAGAGTTTTGTTCAAAGCTTGTGTTGTGCTTTTTCTTTTAATAATAGTTTGCGTTTGTTGAAATTTGTTTTAAAAAAAATAAAAAAAATTCTAGTTTATTGGGGAAACAAACAGTTTTAAAATTTTATATAAATAATCACATATTATATGTTGCATTAACCAGTGAAGTTTCCACATAAAATTCATGTCACGTATAAAAAATAAATAAATAAACAGAAAAACATATAAACACCCTATATATATAAAGAACATCGGGACATGTAATACGCTCATTTTAAATATGATTTAAGATTTTCACGGCCAAAAGTATTTTTGTTATTTGTGTTTGGGGTATTATGCCGTGTTGCGCTAACTCCTTCTTTAGCCAACGTTTCGGACAGCATTGCAGTGTGCACATCTGCCCTGATGATGGACACTGTAATGCTGTCCGAAACGTTGGCTAAAGAAGGAGTTAGCGCAAAACGGCATAATACCCCAAAAACAAATAACAAAAATACGCTCATTTTGTTTTTAAAATATTTGTAGAAGTTGATAAACTATTATAAAATTATTATAAGCAATCATTAGTCGCTTGAAATATCCGTACAAATTGAAAATATCTCCCGAGTAAATCCGAGGAAAATGATACATTTTATTAGTTATTTCGTTCAAATAAAAACCGATTTTTAATTGCTGAACATAGTTTTTTTAGACTCTAAAATAGGTACTTGCGTTGTCAGTTTGGGTTTGATTGTAGCACAATTTAAAAAAAAAACTATTTGCAATCGTTACGTCAAAATATGGCGTGAATAAAATAAGTTAAATTATCCGTTTTTTACGAAATAGCTACAAAAATGCTTTATTTTTCATTTTAGGAAAAAAATATATTTTCTCCTCGTTATCTAATTGAAACACCGTGGTTTTATTCTATTAAACGTGCGTATGAACCTATTTTCTGTATATATACCGGTGTTTTGTCATAAATATGGTTTAGTTATATTTTATGCATATTTGTCGTATATCTAGTACGTCAAACGTGTTGAATATTCGGTATGTGTCAGTCAGTCTACGTATTGCAAAATATAGTACTATTAACTATAACTTAATTTTTAGTTACTATTTTATAAATAAATCATTTTTTAGAGTACCTTCTTAATTGGTGTGCAAGCTCGTTTGTTACGATATAAAATTGATAAGATTCTTTTTGATAAGTAATGTTACCATTTGAAATTAGTTTCGATAAAGCCTGTGTTAAAGGGGTGTAATTAATGAGCCATTTAAAAAATCGATGTTGTTTTCCATCTCTGTCGGGTTGTATTCCCGGGGCATTAGTCTTGTCGCGGGCTCTGGACAGGGGAGGTGCGGGCGCTACGGGCTACGGGCTCTTTGGGCTCCGGTGGGCAGCGGCCCGACACGGTACCTGCTACCACCCACCTCCCCTCACCTCCTCGCACGCTGGGAACTTTCTATGTTTATGGCAAAATAGGGTCATTATTTTACAACTTTCTCCAAACGATTGTTTATTTTTTAACTTTTTAAATCCGTTTGGACATTTAATGTGTACTGGTCTAAGTTTAATTTGGGAGGAGGTGATATGTGCCGCCGCCCCGGGAACCGTTTATTGGATGATCCACACCTCGGCCGTAGGTTACCCCAAGTGGTTCGCTACGTTTGGTGACTTAGCAAGTATGTCTAGGTCTTGGCAGCTGATATAAGGATACGTCTGCTCACCTATTATGTGGCAGGCCATATTGGGAGAGACTGGATGAGGGAGGCATTTTGACCTCTCCAACAGGTCTCTCTCGACCCACCGCCTTACACCGCTTTTCTAGGGATTTTTTTTCCTCAGGGCCTCGCGTAGAACTAATATAAAAAAATTATCTAAGCTGAAGTCTGAAAAATTTATCAAAATCGTCTAAAATCAATTTAAAAGAAGTAGATCTATGAACCTCGGGTCAAAAAGCATGTTTCTGGTTTTCTCTTATTTATTGATGCAAAAGCAAAATTTCTTCTGAAATCATAAAATTTATGAGTAGGTACTTAAATACTTTCCATTTTTTTATTTAAAAAAATGAATTCTACAACTTGTCTAGAGAAACGACACATCTCAGTGATAATTATTTTTTCAAACTTTCTTCAGGCATGTATGTAGGTACCATAATATTGAAAAAAAAATGCGATTAAAAAAGCCCAAAAAACACAAATTCACATTATGGAAAATATTCTTTAATGAACAATTAAAATCATCTTAAAACGGAATCAGAACAACTTTGCGGACAGACTCATTTAATTATTGTTAATAAATAGTTTTTTTTCTTAATATTAACATTGATTTGGTGGATATTCTTGTATATATAAGTCTTATAAGTCTTGTGCATTTTAAATTATAATTTCTCAATGTAATTTTTGTGAAATTATGACTTATGTAACAAAATACAGGAAACAGAAAATATGATTGAAATTAAAATAAGTATTCTGACAATATCCATCAAATCAATATTAATATTAATAAAATAAACTATTTATAAATTTTATTTTATTAATATTAACATTCATTTGGTGGATATTGTCAGAATACTTATTTTAATTTTCTGTATTTTGTTACATAAGTCTTGTGCATTTTAAATTATAATTTCTCAATGTAATTTTTTTTTGAAGATGTGGGTAAGTACTATTTAATACGTTAAACTTCTGGGCGTTTAAATAATCATAAATAATAAAGAATACGTAAAACAATAATATAGTTTATACAATAATAAGGTTTGCAATTTTATTTTATTTTATGTACTAGGCCAAAATTTACCAAACAAATTGGCACAATTTATTAAATTTTAGAAAAAGCACATTTTTGAAAACTAGTTAAAATTTGTTAGATTTAATCATTTTTATCAGACCTATTTATACCGTGCATTACAGTAAAAAATATGCTTTTATGTCACACCCTATTGTTAATTTTTTTTCAAATTGAAAAAATTCTACATCCACTGTAAAAAAAAATTAAAATAAGGCCTCTTGAGGGAGATTTTAATGTTTTTTTTTTAATTTGGCCATTTTTGTGGTGTATGGGTTCATAGAGACAACTTCATATAAACTTTTTTTTTTCGGTACACCCTACTGTATAGTTATGGCAGTGCCAGAGGGAGGTTTAGATTGGTTGGCAGTCTTGCATAATAAAATCGCCGTTGGGGGGGCTAAATGCGCCGATTAGACTGGGGTAAGTTAACCACACGGAGAAAACTTACTGATATGAAATACTGTTAATATATTAAAAATTTGGTAAAATTATTTGTTTTCCTGTTCAAAATGGGATTGCGGGAATATAACGAATGAATTAAAAGAGTTCCTCACAAAGTATCAGTCAAAAGAGAATATTTAGCGAGGACGGTGGAACACGTGTTCATACAAATACTGATATTGATACTGACATACTTATATTGTAGCATTATTCAGTCGTGATATCTATTAGGAAATGAACACGTTTTTCGATATATTCTGAATGACTAATTTTTTCAAGGAAGTTCGCATGCTGTAACTTTATGCATGTTTGTGCAGTTTCCAACAGCTGTCCCCCATAAGAATGATATTTAAATAAATAAACATTTTCAAATTATGAATAAAAATACCATCAATATGTTCATGGGATACCAAACAATAGTTCCATTTGCCTGCGAAGTCCTGTTTTAACTCGACCATTTAGCATTTCATCTGTCAATCAGTAAATTATTTTGTTACCATCCGATAGTGCTTAAGATAGTGGCCTTATTGGATACTACTTTTTTATCCCGCCAGAATTCATATGATCGTGGTTACTACTACGACCTGTTAAACCGAAATAATCAATATCATGGTTCCTACCTACAGGGATGAAGCAAGATTTAAAAAAGAATTCTCATTGAGATATAAAATATTTTTTGGGCTTTAATTAAGAAGGTTGGTATTTAAAAATCTTATAATTTCAGATGAAATTTTGGTTTTTTGAAAAAATTACAAATATTTTTTTTTGGACCCGAGGTCTACTTGTTCACAGAAGTACTAGTATATAATATTCATTTAATTGAATAAAATAATAACAAAACCTTTTTAACCCCATAAACAAAGGGATTCTTCACAACCGTGTAGTTTTTTTGCGAGATATACGAGTATATATCCCAGCCTGACAGGGTCTTATAAAAGCTTTTCTACCTCATTTTTTAATATGGTTAGAAATATGATTTAAACAGTAATAGAAAGAAAAAGTATCACACTTTCAGTGTGCATTCAAAATTTTACCAATAACTTTCAGAAAAAAATAGAAATAAATCTATGAAACAACATTAAACATTTGAAAAATATAAGGTTTGCAATTTTTTTAATAAATATTTGAAGTGAAGCGACAATAACTTTTATAATTGTTTACTTAATATTTTTTTCATTTTCATTCGTAACTTTTATAATTGTTTACTTAATATTTTTTTCATTTTCATTCGTAACTTTTATAATTGTTTACTTAATATTTTTTTCATTTTCATTCGTAATACTGTATTTAAGTTGCTTAAGTGTACTAAAAACTAATTTTACTGTGACCAGTGTGGACGTATAACGACTTTAAGAAAAGGTGACAAATAATTTTGTTAATCCTAAGATGTGTGAATTCCTGTGCCTATAATACGAGATCAGTGCTTTGAACATTCACCAGATGTGATCATCCCTTCGGCCCTTGCCCCTTGCCCCTCGTCCACCCGCACCAATACTGCAAACCCCGCTGTCCGACGCATACAGTGCTTATTCAGTGCCGTTATAGAATGTGGGCCATATGACATTGCTTAGGCCACAGAATCATCGTTTCTCGGAATCTACCCTGAACCCGCACAAGAAAAGAGTCATTTGGCGACTCATGCAACCCCTGCCGCAACCTCCGCTCCCCACCGCTCGTGCCCTTCCGCGCGTGGAATAATGACATCGGAAATGAAGGATGAAATCGGAATGAACCCGCGCTCTTTGGTTTGCTGTCTACATGGAGTGTTTTAAAACAATTATATAGTGATAAAATAACTATTTTTAGTGGTAGTTTATTTGTTAAGTTAAATGTTATATTAAGCGTATAAATATGTATTATTTGTTTTATGTGTGTAACGATATGATAAGTTGTATAATTAAGATGTTTAAGTAGTACTTGGAAGGGAATGGCCGACAAAGATGTCGATGAGGTTCGCTATCCATCACATCGCCAACTCTTCGGTGGCGCAAAGAGGAGGACGGAACGTGATCAATGTCGAATTGGTACATGGAACATTAGAGGAGGAATGGAAAGAAAGATGAACGAACTGTGTGATACTATGGTGAGCAAATGTTTGGACGTACTTTGTATAACAGAGAGTATGAAAAAAGGTAGCGGTACAATGCAGCATAATGATAGGCTCGTCATTTGGTCTGGGAGACCAGATACGGAGAGGGCTTGTCAAGGTGTTGCAGCGCTACTGTCTCCCAGAATGATTGAATGTATGTTGCAGTATGAATGTGTAAGTCCGAGAATAATGTGGATCAGATTTAAAATCGGTTTGACAAGGGTGTTTCTTGTTATTTGCTACGCCCCTGTTAATTCTGAAAGCGATGAAGTGAAAGATGATTTTTGGACTGGTGTGAATGTTGTAATGAGACTAAAAAATATGAACGAAAGGATTATAATGGCAGGCGATTTGAATGGGTGGGTGGGAATTAGACGTGACGGATTTGATTCGGTCTTAGGTATGTTTGGGGATAAAAGAACGAATGACAACGGGAACAGAATGCTAGAAGTATGTTTAGAGTGGAACCTGTTTGTGTCGAATACTTTCTTCGATCATAAAGGTATCCACCAATATACGTGGGAAAGAGGAAATGAGAGGTCAATTATTGATTTTGTAGTAATTGACTCTAGGTTGAGAGCTGTTACCGAGGACACAAGAGTTTTCAGAGGGGCTGAGGTCGAAACTGACCACTTTCTTGTAGTGTCGAGAGTAAACCTCTTTCGCGGTTGGCGCTCTAAAGTGAAAACGGTACCAGCTCCGACAAGAGTCAAAATAGAAAAACTGCAAAACGATAATGTGAGAAGTAAGTATGTGAATTGTGCAGAGATAAGATTGAATGCGAAGGAAATGGATGGTCTAAGCATAGACGAAACATGGAACCACATAAAAGTGTGTCTTTGTGAATCTGCTAGGGAGGTTTGTGGAATAAGTACGCAAGGTAGGAAGAAAGGTGATGCATGGTGGGATGATGAGATTAAAGCACTGGTCTCAGAAAAGAAGAAAGCATGTGTTTCTGCTATCGTGGTACGAGAACACGCCGTCAGATGGAATGCAGGAAAACACTTCTTCTTGTTAACATATAAATTTATTAATTCACAATATATTTGCAGAGGATCTTATTTTCCTCTGCTAAAACTTAAACTGAAAGAAATAAAGGTCTAGTTTCCTCTATTCTTCAGTTTTCCCTAGGTTTACATAAACCTAGTAATTATCTCACGACTGACTGCCTAGGTACGTCTGTACCTACCAGTTATAGCAACACTCTAATACTGTCTCCTGCGTAGGTACGTCTGTACCTACCAGTTATATGAATACTGCCCTTTTTCTGGGAGGTATCTGTATTTAAACTAAATTATGAAGGACATTTTACCAAAATAAAAATGTTCCACCCGCTCGTTGGCAAACAACCTTCTTAACATAAATAAAATGCACTTAACTATACTTAATGATACAGACGTGAGTTAAACAATAGAAATATTTTAAAGGAATTATTTTGAGGGACATGAAACTTTATTTGGGGTTTTTATTACTATGGGACAGGGGTGGAAAAGGTATTGGCAAATATTTTTAGGCATAATGGTTTAACTAGGGTGATCATAAAATATAAAACGAACAGCCCTATTTGAAAGCCGCCGTCGCTTGAAGTAAAATGTCACTAATTCTTAAATCATAAATGATACAAACAAGACAATATGTTTATAAAAATACCAGGCCAATGAATTGTTTTATTGTAGGGGCGAATGTGCAAATGTGGGAAACTGCACTTACTTTGAAAATACGAACTGTGGGAATGCGCCTGAAGGCTAAATTTTATTGAGCAATATGTAAACGTCGCATTCTGGAAGATACATACCTCCTCCCGTGAAGATACTTCACGAAATAGGCAAAGAATGCGACTGTTATCTTTATTAGGTACCTACTGCTTGTCTACGAAAATTACCAGTTAAATTTATTAAAATTACTAAAATAAAAATATTTATGCTACTCTTAAAACTAAAAATTCCGTGGAATATGTAAATCTTATGACTAAAAATTGTGTAGTAGGTAATGTCTTAAAACTAGAAATTCCGTAAAAAATGTAAATCTTATGACTAAAAATTGTGTAGTAGGTAATGTCTTAAAACTAGAAATTCCGTAAAAAATGTAAATCTTATGACTAAAAATTGTGTAGTAGGTAATGTCTTAAAACTAGAAATTCCGTAAAAATGTATATCTTACTGACTGACTAAATGGTTGTAGTAGGTAATTTCGCATTCACCTCCACCCTTAAACCCGCCTTGAGCATGTATGTATGTAATATCTAGTATTAATTTCTTCGTACTTTCTACTGAATTTACACTATCTATCACTATCCATTCAATTGGATTGCCGTGAAATGTGGGAAGATCATTAACTTTGGGCCTGGTATTATATAAAGACATTGCCTTACCAATTGATTCCGCGAGACGGTCTTCAGTTATAGCAGGTGTTGGTCCCTGGAATCGGCCCAGCGACTTTGGCCACTGTTGCCCGTCGCGATGCTCTGCTAAGTTGAATGGCTGCTCTGATGTAGGCAGCTCCCCGCAGCTACTGCTTGGCTGCTTATGCTGCGTCGACTGCAGCTGAAGAGATTGCCCTACCAAGGGCTGCTGATGCGATGTTCCTCTGGGTGGGAGTAGCTCGTACCGCCCGCCCTGCTGCTGCTGCTCCAACCGCTGTCCCAAGTGCAGCGGAAGAGCCTGCTCTGTCCGAGGCTCTAATTGCGATGGGAGAGTCTGCCCTGCCAAGGGCTGCTGCTCTGAGGATCCTTTTGGTGGGAGTAATGCGTACCGCCCACCTTTGTGCTGCTCCAACCGCTGTTCCAATTGCAGCGGATGAGCCTGCTCTACCTGAGGTTCCATTTGCGACGGGAGAGTCTGCCCTTCCAAGGGCTGCTGCTCTGAGGATCCTTTTGGTGGGAGTAATGCGTACCGCCCACCCTTGTGCTGCTCCAACCGCTGTTCCAATTGCAGCGGATGAGCCTGCTCTACCCGAGGCTTCATTTGCGACGGGAGAATCTGCCCTGCCAAGGGCTGTTGCTGTGCAGTTCTTGTGGGCGGTTGTAGTGATAACCGCCCATCATGGAGCAGTTCCTGTTGCTGCTCCATTTGAACTCGAAGAGGCTGTTCATCGTGATCTCCAAGTTCTGATGATGAACTGTGATGTGACTGGTCCACCCAGTCATTGACTCTATCCTCGAGAGTCCGTTGCGAAGTCCTTGATGCAGCTTCTAAAACGAGCGCCGCATGTTGCTCCTCTGCTTCCAAGATTGACATTGCTGCAGCCATCTTTGCTTCGGAAGCAGCCATCTTTGCTTCGGCCATCTCCGTAAGTAGGCGGGCCTTTTGTCTCGTGATGTGTACCTTGGTTGCTGAAGCTTTTATTTGAGCCTCCGTCCAGCTGCTGCTGGTTCCCGCCTTGCTGCCGCAGACAGATGACGTCTTTGAGTGTTGTCCCGCTTCCATGATGCTGCTGTTCCCGATGCGGCTCGAAGGACCATATGTTTCTGCTATCGTGGTACGAGAACACGCCGTCAGATGGAATGCAGGAAAACACTTCTTCTTGTTAACATATAAATTTATTAATTCACAATATAATTGCAGAGGATCTTATTTTCCTCTGCTAAAACTTAAACTGAAAGAAATAAAGGTCTAGTTTCCTTTATTCTTCAGTTTTCCCTAGGTTTACATCAACCTAGTAATTATCTCACGACGGACTGCGTAGGTACGTCTGTACCTACCCGTTATAGCAACACTCTAATACTGTCTCCTGCGTAGGTACGTCTGTACCTACCAGTTATATGAATACTAGCTCCTGCGTAGGTACGTCTGTACCTACCAGTTATATGAATACTGCCCTTTTTCTGGGAGGTATCTGTATTTAAACTAAATTCTGAAGGACATTTTACCAAAATAAAAATGTTCCACCCGCTCGTTGGCAAACAACCTTCTTAACATAAATAAAATGCACTTAACTATACTTAATGATACAGACGTGAGTTAAACAATAGAAATATTTTAAAGGAATTATTTTGAGGGACATGAAACTTTATTTGGGGTTTTTATTACTATGGGACAGGGGTGGGAAAGGTATTGGCAAATATTTTTAGGCATAATGGTTTAACTAGGGTGATCATAAAATATAAAACGAACAGCCCTATTTGAAAGCCGCCGTCGCTTGAAGTAAAATGTCACTAATTCTTAAATCATAAATGATACAAACAAGACAATATGTTTATAAAAATACCAGGCCAATGAATTGTTTTATTGTAGGGGCGAATGTGCAAATGTGGGAAACTGCACTTACTTTGAAAATACGAACTGTGGGAATGCGCCAATGAGATGATTTTTGGACTGGTGTGAATGTTGTAATGAGACTAAAAAATATGAACGAAAGGATTATAATGGCAGGCGATTTGAATGGGTGGGTGGGAATTAGACGTGACGGATTTGATTCGGTCTTAGGTATGTTTGGGGATAAAAGAACGAATGACAACGGGAACAGAATGCTAGAAGTATGTTTAGAGTGGAACCTGTTTGTGTCGAATACTTTCTTCGATCATAAAGGTATCCACCAATATACGTGGGAAAGAGGAAATGAGAGGTCAATTATTGATTTTGTAGTAATTGACTCTAGGTTGAGAGCTGTTACCGAGGACACAAGAGTTTTCAGAGGGGCTGAGGTCGAAACTGACCACTTTCTTGTAGTGTCGAGAGTAAACCTCTTTCGCGGTTGGCGCTCTAAAGTGAAAACGGTACCAGCTCCGACAAGAGTCAAAATAGAAAAACTGCAAAACGATAATGTGAGAAGTAAGTATGTGAATTGTGCAGAGATAAGATTGAATGCGAAGGAAATGGATGGTCTAAGCATAGACGAAACATGGAACCACATAAAAGTGTGTCTTTGTGAATCTGCTAGGGAGGTTTGTGGAATAAGTACGCAAGGTAGGAAGAAAGGTGATGCATGGTGGGATGATGAGATTAAAGCACTGGTCTCAGAAAAGAAGAAAGCATGGTTGTGTCTGATTGCGGCTGGCAGTGCTTCCAGCGAAGAGAAGTATCGAGCGAAAGAAGTATATAAGGAATGTAAGAAAAAAGTAAGAGTTGGAGTGAAAGAACGAAAGAAACGCCTGGAAGAGGAAGAAGGAATGAAAATGACAAACCATTTCCAAGAAAACATTAAGTTGTTTTGGAAAGAAGTCAAAAGGTCCCGGAGTGGCCCAGAAAACGGAAGCATGAAAGTGATAAAATCAAAAGATGGAAAAATGTTGACGAATGAGGAAAAAATAAAAGAGAGATGGATGAATTATTTCGAGGAAGTCTTCGAAAGCGAAGTGAATGACAGTGATTCCAGTGGCGAATCAGATATGAATGACGATGGAGTGAATGTTACCGAAATTAGCATGGATGAGATAGAAAGCTCGATTAAATGTATGAAGAATGGTAAGGCTGTTGGGTTTGACAATATTGCTGCTGAATATTTTAAAGGAGGTAGCCGTGTAATTCTCACATGGTTGTGCAATCTTTTTAACCAATGTTTAAAGGAAGGTTACACGCCTTTAGATTGGAGAAGGGCTGTGATCATGCCATTATACAAAGGTAAAGGGTCACGTATGGAATGTGGGAATCATAGGGCTATTAGCCTGCTTAGTTCAGTTGGCAAGCTGTATGGTAGAATTTTGATTGAAAGAGTAAAAAAGGAAACAAAGGATAAAATATGGGATGTGCAAGGTGCTTTCATGAGTGGAAGGGGGTGCATGGACCAGATCTTCTCATTGCGTATGCTCACTGAGAAGTTTCTGGCAAAAAACCAGAAACTTTTCTGTGCCTTTGTAGATTTACAAAAAGCATACGACCGAGTCGACAGGAAAAAGCTATGGAAGGTGTTGTCCAAGTATGGAGTGAATACGAATCTGATTCAGGCAATTGCGTCTCTGTATGAGGAAAGCGTTGCATGTGTTAGGGTAAACGGTGGTTTTACGGGGTGGTTTGATATCACAAAAGGTGTTAAACAAGGCTGCGTAATGTCACCGTGGTTATTCAATCTATACATGGATAATTGTATGCAAGAATTGAAAGAGGTGGGATTGGGCGCGAATTTGAATAATTTTAAAGTATGTTGCCTGTTGTATGCTGATGATGCGGTGCTGATTGCTAATAGTATAGATGATCTACAGTCTCTCGTGTCTAGGATGAACGAAGTATGCATGAAGAATGAGTTAATGATGAATGTAAGTAAGTCTAAAGTAATGGTGTTTGAAAGAGAGAGTACGAAAACAGTGTGCAATATAATTGTGAATGGGGAATATTTGGAGCAGGTGGATGAGTTTGTGTACTTAGGAAGTATGTTTACGAGAGATGGGAAGGCTGACAGAGATATCGAAAGAAGGGTAAATGCAGGTAATTCCGTTAATGGAGGACTAAACGCCGTAGGCGCTAACAAAAAATTGTCCAAAGAAGCGAAGTTAGCAGTCCACAACGGAGTGCTGGTACCTACCTTGATGTATGGAAGTGAGGCATGGAACTGGCAAAGAAAGGATGAAAGTAGATTAAATGCTGTTGAAATGAGATCCCTGAGGCGTATGTGTGGTAAAACCATGTTTGATCGTGTGAGGAATGTGGAGATCCGCAAAGAGTGCAAGGCTGATGTAAGCGTAATGAGTAAGATTAAGAAAGGGACGCTTAGATGGTTTGGGCATGTTGAGCGAATGAGCGAAGATAGGAGTGTAAGGAGGATATATGATGCAAATGTGAATGGTAGCAGAAGTCGGGGACGCCCGAGGAAGACATGGCACGATCAAGTGAATCAGATACTCGAGTCGGGCCATGTCAAGAGTCAGAATAATAGAAGAGTATGTATGAGACGATGTATGAATGTGAATGAGGCAAGGAGTGTGTGCCAAGACCGAGTTGTTTGGCGGTCCGTCCTCTCTGCCTACCCCTGCGGGGAAACGGCGTGATAGTTAGTTAGTTAGTTAGTTTACACGATAAAAGCCACCGGAAAACGTCCTATCTTTGACTTGACTTATTTGTGTTAAATTTTTAATTACATTTTTTCGATACGTAATACTAAAATCTGAAAGAAACCTTCAATTGCTTTCTAGAACAGTACTTTATTTTGAAATATATTTCAATAAAAATATTTTTCGCGGAATCTATACTCTGACAATTCTCCTAAGAGAATAAGAGAAGACATGAAAATGTCTAAGGCTTCAGTGGTTTTTTACCCATTATTTCTGGCTTTCACTCTTCAAGGGTGTTCTCGGGCGTCATTTAAAATTATGGAGAAATAAAAGGTGAATTTAGATATTGATTTTATTTAAATTTCAAAATTATAATGAAAATTGGAGTCGAGTTCAGACTTAGAAGAGATGAGATGCTGAATGGAGGGGAGGGAATTTTAGATAAGGCTTAATAGAAGAGAGAATATTTCTTTAGAGATCGACAGCTAAAAAATATGTGATCTAAAGTTTCCACTTCTAGACCACAGAATGTAACAATCTGGGGAGTCAACGATGTGAATTTTAAAAAGGTGAAGTATCCTCATTCGAATGAGTGAAAAAATTGAAGGCCACGGGAATGAGGAGAATAAAAATTTGTTGGAGGATGTTGAGAAAGTGCTGGTGGGGACTGCGAAGTCGAAGGCGAGTCAATTTTTGTTGGGAAAGAGGGAGTAAATTTCCTTAAATTGGTAGAAGACAAAATGACAGAATCACTGTCAGAAATTTCTACATTTTCCCCGTCTGGGGAGTCCGGAGAGGGATCTGGGGGCTTTGCAGGGGGTCCAAGAGGGAAATCTTCCTCCATTATTCACAACAGTAAACGACTACAACAATAGTATGGAAAATGACAGAAGTAAAAAAAGTTTATAAATATCTGGAAATCAGCAGCGAAAAGTGATTCCTGGAAAATCAAGAGAGAGAAGAAACCTAAAGGAACAACACACAAAAAAGAATGGTATAAAATTATTTTTAGATAGAGCAAAACAAAACAACAAGATGACAGCCAAATGTTATTGTTGCGAGTTGCTTCAGGGGTTAAATAATGAAATATTTAATAATTAGTATGTGAAAATAGTCTGTGCGTATCTCATTTACCTCAATTACGTACACGTAATTTCACATCCATTAATAGAAGGATTAACGTTTAGATAAGCAGTTCAAACACTACGTGAGGAATAATATCTTCGTCACGATTCCATATCAGATTTCTAAATGTTGGCAATCCAGAATTTATTTATTTACTAAACACAAATTACGTAATGATTAAGATTAAGAAAAGGACGCTTAGATGGTTTGGGATGGTAGAGCGAATGACCGAAGAAAGGAGTGTAAGGAGGATATATGATGCAAATGCGAATGGTAGCAGAAGTCGGATCAAGTGAATCAGATACTCGAGTCGGGCCATGTCAAGAGTCAGAATAATAGAAGAGTATGTATGAGACTTTATATGAATGTGAATAAGGCAAGGAGTGTCTGCCAGGACCGAGTTGTTTGGCGGTCCGTCCTCTCTGCCTACCCCTGTGTGGAAAAGGCGTGATGGTAAGGTTAGTTAGTTAAATATTTTCGTCAATTTATAAATTGTATCGTTTTAACAAATGAAGAAGTAGATGAAAGTTAGAATGCAAAGATTTAACAGAGGTATGAGGTGGGAGGGATGCGGTGGTGGGTTGTTTTTGGCAAGAATAGGAGAAGGGGTAGGGAGGGTTCATGTAAGAACCCTACACTACTCTGACTAATTAATCATGGAAAAGGAGTGTATTCTTAAAGTTTGTTTCATGGAAGATAAGATGTTTCTTTGTGTTCTGTAAGCACTAAGCTGAGCATTCCAGTAGCCACTGTACTAGTTTCCCAAATTATCTTCAGACGTATTTATGCGTTTATGTTCATTTTGCCGGTTAGAGCCATTCATCGACGCATTATTAATTCGTAATTAATCTACTTGTCTCTCTTATCCCAGGAAGCATTGCCTGAAAACAATTTTTGTTTATTATTTTTTTCTTACGTTAGAATTTTTAACCTTACTAAGACAAGCCCGTGTTTTATAATATGTGTATGATACTTAAAATTCACGTACATCGGCATGTTAATTTTACGATGTGCGAAATTATGACCCTATTGGTAAATTATAATGATGAGAATTCTCTCTTTAAATAGGTATTCAAAAAATCTTAACTCCTCAGGCCTCAGGCATATTCTGTCAGACGGTCGGAGTATATCCGCTTTGCAATAAAATCCATAATAAATGGAATATCTCCGAACGTATACGATAACTGAAAACTGTTTTAGAAAGGTGATAAAATACATTACAATATTTTATTGTTTGAAATAGACACACAATTATTAAAATTTGGACTACAAACATAAAAAAAAATTAGTTTACGTTTTTGTAACTAAAATTACTGATAGCGAAAACATACACAAAACACACTTATTTTTTTTTTTTTTTTAAATTTTCTTTTTATTTTTTTTTTATTTTTTTATTTTTTTTTAATTTTTTTTTTATAAATTTAATTTAGATTAAATTTGATAATATTATTATTAAGTTCTGCAAGTGTTTTAGTTTTTTATTATTGTGACAGCAACACTTGCAGAACTTAATAATAATATTATCAAATTTAATCTAAATTAAATTTATAAAAAAATTAAATGGAGTTCTACGAATTGAACACAAAAACAATAAATACACTTATTTTACTACACAAATATATTAAAAACGTTATCGTTGCCTCACTTTTCTTCTCATATAAAAATCACAATTCTCATAAGTTATTTTTAATTTGCGGTCGGTACCTTTGGTTTTATAAAGATACACATTTTAATTGCTCTGCGGTTTACTTCCAATATAAATGATTTTAATTTGAAATTTTATTATAAAGCGTGGTGTTTTCTCTTTCTAACACCGTTTAGATCATATTTCTCACCGTAAGAGTAAGGAAGACACAACGATTTCTGTGAGACCATATGTGTTGTTCCATTACATAGAACATTATTTACTAAGTAACTCACGCAATATCGCTTTAATTAGCGTTCACCTTGTTTTTAATTTACGTAATTTACGAAAACATTAATGCATTCAGTACGCACGGAGAGAAGAAGATTTTTGCTCTTACGAGAAATTAAAAGGCATTAAATTAACATTAATAAAACATAAATTTAAGAATGTTTATCGATTTGCCTTGATAGTATAAGATGACGCAAAAATATTCGTATTTTTCTTCGTGTGATAATATGAGGGGAGGTAGGGATGTAAGGCCCCTTTCCCACAGGGACACGCAAGTATCCGATATGCATGTTGTGTACAACTCGTCGCGCTAGGTCCGTACATTTTGCTACTGAAATCGCGATACCCGCCATCAATGATTGTCGATTTTCGAAACCAGAATGCGTTAATAACCACACTCACAACCGAACATTTGCGGTAATTATAGTAGCCTCTCAATTTGTTACTGAAATCACGAGACCTGCCATCAATGATTGTCGATTTCCGAAACCAGAATGCTTTAACAACCACACTCACAACAATACAATTGCTGTAATTATAGAATATATATGTTTTGAATTTTAGCTGGTTATTAGTATATCAGTTAACTTTAAATTTTTGAATTTATTAGTTATTAGTATATCAGTTAACTTTAAATTTTTGAACTTATTAGTTATTAGTATATCAGTTAACTTTAAATTTTTGAAATTTAGCTGGTTATTAGTATATCAGTTAACTTAAATTTTTTATTTATTTGTTTTCTTACATATTCTATTATTTGTTATGTATTATTTACAATATTGTATTCTTTGTAAAACTCTCAGGCCACGGGTACAGAACCCTTAGTTTATTTTAAATATTTTTTATTATTATTATAATTTTAAGTGAAAATCTGATATTGGATTTTTTCTTCATATGAAGCGGTTACTTTGTGATGTGACATTATAATTTAAAATTGAACAATAACTTTGTAAACATCACTTATAGAGGTAAGTGATAACCTTTATAAGTGATGTTTACAAAGTTATTGTTTAATTTTAAATTATCTGATATTGGATTTTATCTTTATTATTTAGTTTATTCTTATATATGTAAATAATCTGTTGATTTTAAATAAAAAATAAAAATAAAATAAAAAGTAGCCTCTCAATTTGCTACTGAAATTACGAGACCTGACATCAATGATTGTCGATTTTCGAAACCAGAATGCTTTAACAACCACACTCACAACCGAACATTTGCTGTAATTATTGTAGCCTGTCACTTTGCTAGTGAAATCACGAGACCCGCCATCAATGATTTTCGATTATTGAAACCAGAAAGCTTTCACAACCACACACACAACCGAACATTTGCGGTAGTTATAGTAGCCTCTCAATTTGTTACTGAAATCACGAGAATTGTCGATTTTCAAAACCAGAATGCTTTAACAACCACACTCACAACCAAACATTTGCTGTAATTATTGTAGCCTGTCACTTTGCTATTAAAATCACGAGACCCGCCATCAATGATTGTCGATTATTGAAATCAGAAAGCTTTCATAAACACACACACAACCGAACGTTTGCTGTAATTATTGTAGCCTGTTGTAGACATTTATTGTTGACTGTTTTGTTCCTAGTATTTATATAATGCTCACGCATTGTTAGAAAAATGTTGACACAAGTGACGCCATGTTAAATTACCGACGACGTGAATAGGACAACCTAGTTCAGTTGGTCGCGAAAGATTGGAGTTGCCGACAGGTTTTACAAAATATGATCAAAGTGTGCATTTGTACGAAACTCCGCGTAGATATGGACGGCGATAGTCGCAAAGATACTCGAATCGTCGAGTATCGGATACCTGCGTATCCCTATGTAAGGAAGGCCTAAGACGAAAGTGGGAAATTATGACTTCGTAAGAATATTTTGTAATGCACTCTACACGATGACATGCCACAAAACTGTGCACAAGTAGTGTGACAAGAACTCTATAGAAAAGAGTTATCTCTACCCTAATGATCTCATAAATCATAACAGTGTCTAGCGCGGTGTGTCTCAACTGCATCGCTGCATCTAACTGCATCTCTAGCTCTAGTGCACATACTGTAAGGGACCGCACTTTGCACACAATTCCTTGGTACATCAATCTCTTGCTGTGGTGATCCCTCACGTCCCTTGCATTATTTTGTGAATCCATATCCTCATCTCCTGCAGATGTGGGCATTACTTTTTCTGCACTTAAACATGCAGAAAAGAAATGGCGTGGAAAAGCTCCTCACATATTCTGGAATATCAGCAAAATTTTTCTGTTTCCACATGAAACGACTAGCAAAGCTGGAGGTCGCGGGTTCAAATCCCGGCGCAAGTAAATTTTACTTAATTTATAGGTATGTGTTTTTCACAAATAAATCATTTAAAATAATATTTTGTATATTTGCAGGACGTTCCAGAGCGGAAGATACTCCCAGTATCGGCCTGGTGTAAGACAATTCACACAATTAATAATAGTAATAATAATAAGTGTTTTATTATCTTTTTTGTGTAACAAATAGATATAATGATATCCTCACTGGGATCTCCCGTGCTGAGGATTTCATTTACATATTATGTATAATTTAATTATAAGAAAATTAATATTACATCAAAGTTACACATGATTTTAATTATGAACATATATCATGCAATATATATATATTTTTTTAATAATTTTAAAATAAGTAAGATGTTTTTTGATAAATATATATAAGAAGTGTTTTTTGGTATAGTTATATATATGAAGTGTTTTTTGGTATAGTTCAGTTGATTCTGTTTTAGTCTGTGTTTGATCTCAGTAAATTTTCTATTTCAGATCTCCCTATGTTAAGTATCCAGCTTTTTATTTCAGATTTAAATGTCAAAGTGTTGAGGTTTTTGAGTGAGAGTGGTATTTTGTTGTAGAGTTTAATACTATGATATAAGAAGCTTTTTTGCCCAAAAGTTGTATTAGTAATTATTTGTTGGATAAGTTTTATAAAATTGAAAACTTCCTGGAAATGGTTTTGGCCGTGTTTAGTGGCCAGATCTGAATAGCCAGGTACTTCCCCATCTTCCTCTTCTGCATCCCCTTCTTCTCCCCACTACCTTCAGTATCACAACATACCCCAATTAGGGATGCCATTTTCTCACTGCACGGAGAAAAATGATCATGTTAAAAAGGTGAAAGCATGTCAACTTACTGATAAAATATTAGTCATTCAGAATATCGAGGACACGTGTTCGTTTCCTAATAGATATCATAACGACATTGACAGTAAAAACGAATAATTTTCAAACCAGATTTTTTATAAATGAACACTATTTAACATCTGTAAGTTTTCTCCTTTTGCTCCAGACGGTTGGGACTTTTGTAATTGACTCTTGACTCTATAAATAAATAAAAATAAATTCAGAAATCTGGAGAAGAGAAATGATTTGTTGGATAATTTTTTTTTTAAATTTATTTAGATTAACTTTAATTTATTCTGAGCATTTAAATATAATCATAGAGATATATAAATAAAAATAAAAATAAGATTAACACCAACCCGCAAATTTTATTTGCAATAATGAAAATGTACAACATGTTTGCAAGAAAATTTATAAAAAAGTACATTTTAGAAAGTATTGTAAGACACCGCACAGCCCTGCATAATTTATACGCATTAGAATAAAATGCGAAATATGTTATTGCAGCAAGCAGCATTTCCATTATTCCAGCAACCGGGAATTTTAACAAAAAATTAGACCTTTAGCCGAAAAAATAAAACGGTCTTTCTGTTTTTAAATTCCAAAACAATTTGCATTGGAAGTACACCGTCATTTGAACAACGTACTGTAGACGAAATATTTTATTTTGTACTAGCTGACGTGTACAAGGCATTGCTTGAATTTTATTTACTTTCAATAAATATAATATACGTGTACAGGGTTTTCCAATAAGAGGTGTTATTTTGAATAGCCCGCTATTTCGGTAGATGTTACTTTTGAAGCTGTCATTTTTTGACTTTTGACAAGTAGACACTTTGTCATTAACAAAAATGGAACGATCTACGCTTCAACAACGCATTGAAATTATTAAAATTCACTTGAGTTAATCAAATGCAAATCATCTTGAGTGATGGGGCCCATTTCCACCTCGGTGGCTTCGTCAACAAGCAAAATTGTCACATCTGGGGCTCGAAAAACCCAAGAGTTATTGTTGAAAAGCCTCTCTATCTTCAACGTGTGACTTTTTGGTGCGGTTTATAATCCGGCGGAGTCATTGGACCTTACTTTTTCGCAAATGAGGCTGGAGCAACAGTTACGGTGAATGGATTGCGCTATAAAGAGATGATTCATGATTTTTTATGGCTGGAATTAGATGGTATTGATCTGGACAACGTTTAAATTCAACAAGATGGCGCTACGTGCTACACAAGAAGATTGAATATCAAAATAACACCTCTTATTGGAAAACCCTATACTATAATTATCCTATTATTAATTCTCTAAATGATAGTGGAAACCCTATCAAACCCAAAAACAGCTTAGTTTTTCTAAACTTTAGAAGAAATCAGGGCATAAACAGACATACGCGGTTGGTGACTATGTTTTATACTATTTAGAGATACCGATGTATTGTCACGATTACGAATTTACTAAAAGTTTATCAGGAAACGGCCTGTAAACCCCTTTTTAGTTCACTATCATCTGGGATGTTCCGAGATGTTCCCGAACGTTCCGGACTATTTCTGAATATTTTACAACATTCCGGAATGTTCCGGAATGTTCTGGAATGTTGTGGAATGCTCTCGAGTACTTTCGAATGTTCTGGACTGTTAGAAATTTTTAAAGGGCGAAACTTCCAGCCCTTATATCTTCAAAAGTACGCCCTTCAGGTAAAAACGGGAACCTTATTCATGGATGGGGGATAGAAGGCTACCACGTTATGTAACTCACTTGATCGAACCGGGACTCGTTTTTGAGTTTAGCGTCATGCACATTGTACACTGTACACTTAATTTTTAATTAGGTATATATAGAATATTTTGAGGAGGTCAATAAAATAGTGTCAGTGCACGCGCCTAGATAAAGTCAAAAGCCAGTGTACTGACTGAGTTGAAGACCGACAGCAGCCTATACCTGGATGAAGGAATTTCCCAATATGACGAAGTGGTCGAGTTCAATAGAGGGCGGTGGAACTGAACTGAATAAATTCTATTTCAGCTGTCACAATCTTGGAGTTCAACACATGCTACCCTCACTAGCTGCAGTCGTGGCACGATTTAATTTAAATATTTAAGGCGTAATTAATTAGTTAGTTAATTAGCTAGGCAGTTGATATTATTCTGTCAGTAAACATGCTGTACGTAATGTTGTCCTTGCCACGGAAAGAATGACGTGGTAAATGGCCGGCTATTGATGTAAGCATAATGCATAGTACAATTCAATTTAATTTAGAAAACAAAAATATTGTAAAGTGTTCATTTGAATGCGTTTTTAAATAAATTTGAAAAGGAGAATTTCATAAATCTAAAAGAGTAGGTATCAACTTACTGGTAGCAACAGGGCTGGCCTTTAAAGGCAGCCTCATTGATGCTCAAAATGTCGATTTCCAAATTGATTCTGTTCTACAGCAAGAATGCTCTCCCCTCCGGCCGGAATGACCAATGGCAAGTTTGTCCTGCAGGTTGTGTTAGTTTAGATTAGGTTATGTTAGATTAGATAGAGCAGCCACGACCAGGTTGAAGAAATGTGTAGCAATGTGTAGGCACATCCCATCTGACTCGTGTATAATGGTGCATTCCGAAAATTCCTAGTCGATAAGATACATATATAGGTACTACCCGTAATTCCTAAAGTCGGAATGATACATATATAGGTACTACCCGTAATTCCTAAAGTCGATAAGATACATATATAGATACTACTCGTAGTACCCTTACTCCATAGTACCAAAGTCTGACCCTACAATTTATTCATAACAGTAAAGTTTCTTTGTATATTTGCGTGTTATAATTATTATCCATCTTGTAAGTGTGACTGAGATGATTTGTAAACAAATATTCTTGTTATATTAGATCTGACTAAAAATTCCATCACTAAGATTAAGCAGCCCATCCAATTACCAGAGACAAGGCTACTGAGAATTAGAGATGAAGGTAGGTTCCTAGTAGAGTTGGCACGTATGTCCCAGATCTAATTCCAATCCCGTTACAGCTTACAGCGTGTTCACTGTTCACGTCACATACACGTCCAAGTCTGATGGGACGAGAGTTGACTGGAGCACATAAACCACATCAATTAATATTAATAATATGAATTCTTCTTGTTACTTGACACGAGTCTTTGTTCGTTATTGTAACTTTTCCGTGCCCCAACTTACAGGACGTGTTGTGAGTTGTGAAAGACGAAAGCCTTTGTAAAAATAAGGGAACGGGAGATAGTTGGAATAGACGGCGGGAGGAAACAACTTGTTTGGTAATTTGGTTAATTTGTTTGAGTATAAGTTGAGCCTCTTTTCTTACGTGAGAAGAGAGTGCTTTTTGTAGCGTTACAAGAAGACTTTGCTTAGAAGAAATAACGTTATATATTAAATTAAATTTATTTATTTCAACAAAAAAATACAGAATATATAATATATCATTAGTAAGTAAAATACCTATATGTTGAAAAACTAATGTTACAATAATACAACAGTTTCTAAGAGAAGAACAAGTAAATATGTATATAAGAGTGTTATATAGATATGGTGTAATATACTATATTTTAAGTTGTGCATAACCTGCCTCACTAGGCGAACCTGTGTTGAGGCACATTGTTAAGTTAATTATTTCTCGCATTTTGTCTATGGTTTACTTATAAATGTTTAATATAGGTTTCTATACAGCAATACATTATTTTAGGTTACATTTTTATTAGCATATACACAATGCAAATACAGCTAGTTTTAGCAAAATACATACTATAATAACTATCAATGACAAGGCGTTTGGTTAGGTTACATTATTGTTTGCATATACACAATATAAATACAGCAAGTTTTAGCACAATACATACTATAATAACTATCAATGACGAGGCGTTTGGTTAGGTTACATTATTGTTTGCATATACACAATACAAATACAGCAAGTTTGAGCACAATACATACTATAATAACTATCAATGACAAAGCGTTTGGTTAGGTTACATTATTGTTTGTATATACACAATACAAATACAGCAAGTTTTAGCACAATACATACTATAATAACTACAATGACAAGGCGTTTGGTTAGGTTACACTATTGTTTGCATATACACAATACAAATACAGCAAGTTTTAGCACAAAACATACTATAATAACTACAATGACAAGGCGTTTGGTTAGGTTACACTATTGTTTGCATATAGACAATACAAATACAGCAAGTTTTAGCACAATACATACTATAATAACTACAATGACAAGGCGTTTGGTTAGGTTACATTCTTGTCTGCATATACACAATACAAATACAGCAAGTTTTAGCACAATACATACTATAATAACTACAATGACCAGGCGTTTGGTTAGGTTACATTATTGTTTGCATATACACAATACAAATACAGCAAGTTTTATCACCATACATACTACAATAACTGTCAGTGACAAGGCGTTTGGGTGAGGGCACCAGTCAAAGATATTAGAACTAATATCTTTGGC